>NC_044037.1:244793361-250457579 GCF_901765095.1 Microcaecilia unicolor | reverse complement strand
GGGTCTCTCAATTCTTCATCTGTGCAGTCTTAAGGATGTTGTGAACAGGCACCACCACAGCTTCCTTAGGAGGGGAGTCATGATCAAGGATGTCCCAACATCTCAGCACTGGGCTCACCCTCGATCTTCAACTTAAATGGAATGAGCTCTGCAATTCCCCCCCCCCCCCCCCCCCCCCAAAAAAAAAAAAAAAAAATTTAAAAAACCCTGACAAAGGAGAGCTCTGCTGGGGGGAGAATCTCTCCTTTCTTGTGGTGGAAAAGGGTCTTAAATTAGGCCAAGAGATTCCTCCTCTGAGAGGTCCTCTGGCTCAATATCTGAACCCCAAGGATGGTCTGACTCAGCAAAATGTTCCTCATGGTATGTCCAAGGCTGTGCCTACCTCAGACCACTGGACGTGTGACCAGGCTGAGGGTGAGAATGCCGAGGTATGGGTCCATTTCTGGGCTCCGGTGTCCCTTCTTGCCTTGACAGGCTAGAAAGAAGCATCATAGGTTGGTGCCGGCTCCAATGCCCGACAAGGCACCAGTGTCGACAACCCACCAGACACAGCATGGGTCTCCAGGCCAGGCTAAACTGGCACCATAGTCTGTGCCAGAGCCGTTGATGCCTCGGCGTTTCACCAAGGATGCACCCCAGCTCCTCCTGTAATGTGACCTGGAGCAGGCATCGGTAAAGGTGGGGCTGGAGCCGGTGTCTGTATGGCGGCAACCCTAAGAAGAAGATGGAGCCGAATCAGAGGTGGGGTCCCAGCTTTGAGGAGACTGGGACAGGCACCCCTTCAATGGAGTGGGTGCAGACCTCATGGCGCAAATGCTTTTTGGGTACTGGTAAAGCCAGTGACCTGGGGCACCTGTACCATGCTTCGAAGAGGACTAATGCTTCTTCACCTTCCCTCGATGCCCAGCATTAGTGGTGCCGACAAGGACAAAGCCGAATCTTCACAGGTCCTCAGTGTCGGGTCCAAGGATGCTCGGCCCAAATGGGCACTACTGGCACTCGATGTCAAGGCTGATGAAGACCTCCTTAATGTCGGTGCATCTCCAGCTTGCAGTGCAGCTACCTATGCCATTTGACTCGTTGCCAATGCCAATGGCCAAACTGCAGCACGCTGGAAAAAAAACAAAACCAAAAACAAACAACTTCTTCTCATGCTGGGCCCCACTATTCTTCTGTGCTCTGTTCTGCATTTTAAAACAGAGTTTACATTGAGAGGGCAAATGATCAGGACCGAGGCACGGAAGGCACTAGTTGTATCAGCCACAGACATGGTCCCACTTTCTGAAACCGCTGGAAGGTTTCTGGAACATCAAAAATCAAATGATGCAGTTTTGAATGAAAAAGTTAAAAAAAAAAATTGGCACAACTAGGAGCTCAGGTCTAAGCAGGCCATGAGCCGCAAAAAAGAAGGAAAACTTAAAAGGGCCTCAAAACACACACACACACACAAAAAAAAGGGGTTGAAAAATATGAGAAAAATTAAAGGGTCCTGTATCTCGCAGAAAGGCAGAAATAAGGCAAGAAAAACAAATTGCTGTCAGAGATGTGAGAGAAATGCATCTGAACATTTCTGCCAGAAAAAAACCGAGGGTCCCACGCATGCATGCGAGGTTGGGCTTGCCAAAGGCTTTGGGAAAGTTCTGAATGCTAGGCAGCACCAGTTCCGGGGCTCCATCTGTAGTAATCTTCTATACTGCTTGTCCTCAGAGAAAGAAAAATGCAATCGTTCATATACTATTTTTCTTTGGTGTTCTAAAAGGAAATATTTACAATCTGGAATTATTAATAAGCAAACTGCAACAAATAAAAGGACACTTACATATGCTGGCCGCAGCATCCGTGGTCCATTGGTGAAATGGGCTGGCTGACTTGGTCCATTTGCACCATCTGACGCAGACTAAAGGTAAGCAAAGGACAAAAACGTGATTTCACAGAATTCATTAACCATACCTGAATCACACTTTATAATGTGAACAAAAACAAATTTAAAAATGGCCTATCCTGAATTTAATAGAAAAAATTTCATTAATTTTGAAAGAATAGTAAATGTCAAATCAAAATATAAACAATTGAGATATCACTGGGCAAGATGATAGCATAAAGGCAGAGCTCTGGCTTGGTTCTATACAACACCTACTGTTTATCAGTGCACTCCTGACCGACTCCATATGGCGAATCCTGGTGATGCTAGCAAATGATGGCCTCAAAGATGAGCAAACCAGTACTAAGAGGAGCAACTCGTAGCAGACCAGAACACTACGACGAGAGAAAGCAGTACATATAGTGGAAACTGAAGAGCTGGTAGAAGTGGCGACAGGACTGGGAGAGGGTGAGACCTGCTTCTCACAGGTCTTCCATTAAGTCATCTCTCTCCCCTTCAATCTGTTCAAAATTCTACTGCACAACTTATATCCTACCAGTGTCGCTACGCTCATACTAGTCCTCTCCTCAAATCACGTCACTGGCTCCCTATCCATTTCCGCATTCAATTCAAACACTTCTTATTGGCTTAAAGTGCATTCACTCTGTAGCTCATCAGTACCTCTCCACTCTTATCTCTCCCTACACTCCTCCCTGGGAACTCTGTTCATTGGGTAAATCTCTCTTATCTGCACCCTCCTCCTCCTCAACTTCCAACTCCAGATTTCATTCCTTTTATCTCGCTGCACCATACATCTGAAAAAGACTTCCTGACTCAGTATCTCAAGCTCCAGCTCTGGCTGTCTTCAAATCTAAGCTAAAAGCCCACCTATTTGAGGCTGCTTTTAACTCTTAACTCTTATTCACTTGTTCAGTACCCCTGTCTGTTTTATCATTCCCACCTTACTAATTCCATTATTTCTTCTGTTTGTCTGTCTTGATTAGATTGTGAGCTGTCGAGCAGGGACTCTCTCTTTCATGTTTAGTGTACAGTGCTGCACACAACTAGTAATGCTATAGATATAAGTAGTAGTAGGATGGGCAATCAGAGAGAACTTTCTTAGCTGGCTACAAGGAATTTGCAGAGATACTACTCAGTTGAGAGTCCTAAAAAGTTTAATGTTGTCTTGAGAGGAGATACTGTGCTGGTGGGGAGGCATATGAAGACAATGCTGCTCATTTTAATATCAATTTTGCTGTATATGTATGTAGTTGTTTTCTTTACTAATATGAATGTTACCTTGTAAACCACCTAATCATAGGTGGTAAAGAATTATTTTTAATAAATAAATTCACCACAGTTACAGAGGTTGTCAGATATGGGTTTGCAGGGATCTGTGTTAGGGTAGATTTTTTTTCCTTTCTGTAAGATTGATCACAATCAGTAGTTCGGAAATGACAATATTCCAATCCAATAGGTCTCTTATTCTGTTTTCCACAAGGATCAGTTCTGTCACCCCTGTGGTTCAATTTATACTGGAGTCTTGCAGTTACCCACAATGAGCACTTTGGCCTCTCCTATCATCTATATGCTGACAATATTCAGTTGTGGGTAAAAGTGGATAAGGACAACCCTGTAACGGTTTGATAGCTAGAGCTTGACCTTCAGCACCTGTTAGTTTGGTTTCAGAAGTCAGAATTAAAATTAAATTTAGATAACACATACAATACAGGGTTTACTAGACAGCAAAGGATTTTGTCTGAGGTTCCATTCAATAAGCGAGGTTGCCTTAACATTTGTTATGGGAAAAGTATACGTATGTATGTTTCAACTTTCCTCAAGGCTATGCTTTTTCCCAAAAGGTGATGGTGAAAGAAAACTCACACTAAAATAATTAAGTGCTTTATTCAAGCATCAAATTAAATGAATCACAATGCAAAATTAATACAGAAATTGAATTTGGAGGAAAAAAAAACAACTTCTGAGCAGTAAAATACATGGTTTACCTCACAGCTCTGAGAGACTAAAATTCAGCAGACTCATTTACCTTGTTAGTTGAAATGTCAACAGCAAAATTTCACTCAGAAGTATTTTCTCTCTGATAAGGCACTGCTGTGGCTTTGCATGAACAGGAGTCACTGCTCGTCTGCTGTCCCAATTACAGGGGTCTGTCAGAATGACCCCCTAACCTACTTGCTTTAGGTTCAACTTTTTTTTTTTTTTTTTAATAACAAATCCACATAAAATGGACCGCAATGGGAGGCTCCATCTATGTTCCATGTGTCCTAGGCACTTGCTGATTGGGGCAGGGGGGTGGGGTTTACTGAGAAACCTTGGCATTGTCACCATTGGGGTTTTATAATTGTCCCTATCAAACAGTCCCCTGTTCTGAGATATTCATTTGTCCAGACAAGGACAGTGTCAGAATTTAAGAAAGCATGGGACAAGCACATGGGATCCCTTAGGAAAAGGAAGAGTTAGTGGTTATGGAGGATAGACAGACTGAATGGGCCATTAGGCCTTTATCTGCCATCATGTTTCTATCACAACTCATTAGCTTATCAGGGTCACATTAAGCTATGTATCCTCAGGTACCTTTTTTCAAGGATAATGTCAGCTTGCCCTAAAAACTTCCTTCCATGTGTGAACAGAAATTGCATGGTCAGGCTGGCATCATTCTGAGTCCTCACTGTAAGCCATTTTAGAGTTTTCCCTGTCTTCCATTTTAAATCCTATGCTACCTAAAGTTCCCCTATTATCCCAATAAGTTGCTATAGAACTTCTCTTTCCTAACACTGAGAAAACTGTAATGAAGAACTTGGGAGTATAGTTAGACAGTGCTTTGACTAAAAAAAAAAAAAAATCCTCAGTAGTTAGTGCTTCTTATTTTTGTCTAAGGTTACACCACTGTGCATTGTTATTTGGACCAGAAAGATCTAGCCATTTTATTACATACATTTGTACTTTTGAGATTAGATTACTGTAATGTGCAGTATTGTGGACTTCCGAAATACCAGATTAGTCAGACCAGGCAGCTCCTTGTGACTCCGGGCAAGTCACTTAACCCTCCATTGCCCCATTTAAGCCGCATTGAGCCTGCCATGAGTGGGAAAGCGCGGGGTACAAATGTAACAAAAAATAAAATACAGAACACAGTGGCTTCTAATAAATTTAAAAAAAAAACAAAAAACTTTTGATCATGTTATTCCTTTGTTAAAAGAACTATCTTTGATACAAAATAGAATGTCATATTCAATTTATGTTAATCAGTTTGACATTTCCTGTTTTGTGTTTGGATGGTCCAATTTACTTGAAGTTTTTTCTGAACTTTTATGAACCAAAAAGAAAGCTTTATTCCACCCAAAAAGGTTTTCTGTATATTCCAAACAGTGTTGTTCAAAGTACTAGATCAAACTACTTAGGTGAATGTAAAACTACTTAAGTAAAAGCACAGTGAACTAAAAAAAAAAAAATTAAGTGAAATTAAATTATTGGCTAATATACTTAGTAAAAGTATTGCAACTAGGCAACTACTGTTTATGTTTTAAAACCAACAATTTTATTGCTCTACAATTCAATACATTTTGCTTTTAGTTAAACAAAGCAACCAGAGAGGGTAACACAGTATACACAAAAAGCAAACAAAAGAAAAAGCACAACTGGGCCTTCAAGACTGAGACAACAGGCGTCCTTTATTGAGATAAGACCCGACACGGGCCATGTTTCAGCGTAAACGCCACCTGCCTCAGGGGTCTATTAATAAAACACATACACTGCAATTAAAACATAAAAAAAACAATCAGAAATGAAACTCACAGAAGAGCACATACACAAGTAACTGAAAATCCACATAGGTAAAAACATGAAATATAAAGAAAACAGACATATCCATTTAAAATAGTATATATACATAAAGATATATTGAACACTAATATTATTAAGCATAGCCCATCAATGTATCTCACATAGGTCCCATTTTTGTTAATAAACTATAAATGTAATTATTGGTATTGTAAAATATATATATTTGTTATATATCTATTTTGTGTATATGTTTATATAGCAGGTGACCAAGCAAGAAAAACTATCTAGATGTTATATGAAAAAAATAAAAGATCAGATAAAACAAAGAATAAAAAATAAGCTAAAAATATATAAAATATGTATATATAAAAAAAATGTAGCTGATGCAAACTAAATTTTAAAAAATGAAGAGTGGCATCATTGTCCAGGATGGGTTGTATAGCCTTGATACATTTTAGTGGTTTCTGCTAGGAGCTGTTCGTTACAACCAGGGGTGTTCTGTTACTCTCATTTAGGATGGTCCTCTAGAACGTGGTAAGATTCTTCTTTAGAATGATCCTGCAGACTGTGATGAATTCTCTTATCTTAAAGATAAACAAGAGCCCATTTGCAGTACAGAGTGTGGAGGGGGGCCTCTCACATGGATGCCTATATGATTTAAGATAAAAATGTGGGCAGCAAGTTACATAGTTCAACGTTGTTATACCTGGTTTCATCATAAGATTTATACAGGACTAAAGCTTGAAGTTCATTAATTCTTCTAGCTGAAGAAACCAATACTACAAGAAGTATTTTCCAGCTTATATACTTGAGAGACGTGAAAATAACTTAAGGTCCCATGGCACAGGAGGCTTCTTTCTGTATCAGTGGATTGAGATAAAGAAGTCCTTTCATGTATCTGGAAACAGCTGAATACTAGAAAGCTGAGGTTCTGTCTTTTTGGGTGGAGGAGCACTAGAAGGTAAACTGACATTGCATGGAGGTG
Organism: Microcaecilia unicolor; assembly: GCF_901765095.1. NCBI lineage: Eukaryota > Metazoa > Chordata > Amphibia > Gymnophiona > Siphonopidae > Microcaecilia > Microcaecilia unicolor. Next base: position 250,450,929 of record NC_044037.1, on the reverse strand, counting down.
TCCCCTCTGAGAGGATGTTTGCAGCCCTAGACAATAAAAATGTTACAGATATTGCAATATAGTATCCAATAGACACCATTAGCTAAGCATCAGACTGAAAACCTTTTCCATTTAAAAGCATATGTATGCCCAATGGAATGCTTTCTTGCTGTCACCAGGATTATCTTGAATAATAAGGCTACTAGGCACTGCTCAATTTCCAGGCAGTCAATACTATCAACCTGATCCTCAGATGCAATCAGGAGCTCCTGTTGTGCATTATCACAAAAGCTGGAATAGTCTGAAGTCTGCCTAGAAGAAAAATAGTCTTTTTAAACGAAGAAATCAATTTTGACAAGACCAATATGGTGCTATGAAGATTGTTAAACTGGATCTTCTTTAAAGCTTGTGAATGTTTTTACTATTAAGAGGGATGTTTGAATAAGAGTAAAGGAGAGGCCAAATTCAATTTATTACTCACCCTCACAAGACAATCTGGAGACAGGTGCATAAAACATGAGGCAGCTTGAATTAGAGAAATATCCTAACAATATAGGCATGGGGCCATAAAACTCTGCTGAGCTAGTCAACTATGTGTTTCTGACTTCCCGACATGTAAACAGCTTGATTGAAAACTGAAGTCCCTAAAGGGAATCCACATCTTCTTGCCTGTTATAAAATATGTCCACCTGAATGTCCATCTGGATCAACACTGATTGTCCTCAATTCTAGATAATGTGGTGCATTCTTTTCAGCCTTTTCAATCAAGCCCTCTAAGTGACATAGAGGCCAAGGTGGGATCCCTAGCCGATTTTTAATTTAATAAAGTGTTCCATAATCTGTAAATTTTGGCCACAAGACTGTATGGTACAGAGTATAAATACCAGTACAAATCAATATATAATAATAAATTCATATCAAACAATATATCCCCTTCTTCCCACCTTCAACATCTTAACCCACAGGATAAGATGAAAAATATTGTACAAACGACCAAGTCTTCACTGGTTTCTGAAAACTCACATAATCCCTAACCACCGTAAGCTCTTCAAGAAGTTTATTCCAAAACACCGACAACACGCCGGAAAAAACAAACAGCCCTTGCACACTTTAAATGGACCTCTCTAGAAGAAGGTAAAGCCAAATTGCAGAAGATATGTGTCCAGAATGTAGCAGCATGTATGACTGTTTTTTGGAAACTGTGGGATATTATACCTTTTGGTATCTGCTCTATATTGGCTGCCAATTGAGATTCAAATTTATTTTAAATTTGTGTTTGTATGGCATGTCAGACACTTTATGTTATGGGGTCTCAATATTTGAAAGCTCTTTTTCAACCCTAGCAGCCTGGGTGCAATCTGAGATTTGAACACCACATTTTTAGGAAGACCCTCATAAGAGCATTACAATAACCAGAGTTAAAACTGTAGCTTGAACCAGCACATGAAAATCCTGAGGGAAAAGAAAAGAAAAATGTACCTGCCTTGCTTTTTTCCACATTAACTACGCTGCAAGCAGCACTGAATTCACCTGGTTTCCAATGTTAAGGCACAGTCCAAAAAGACCCATATAAACTAAAAGACATTTTTATATTAGGCTACGCAAGTTTTTAATTATTGAAAAACTCAAAAATAATAAGATGGAGTCAGCAGTCCAGCAGCGAGAGGGCTGCTATCCAGTCTTTTGCATTGAGTGTCACATGTATGATTATCTCAAAGTTTGTGAGCGGCTATATGTGTGTGCCCGATGCAAAGAGCTCCTAGCTCTCAGAGAACAGGTCCGTTCTCTTGAGGCTAGAGTAACAGACTTGGTGGAGCTGAGGGAAACAGAGAGGTATATAGAGAAGACCTGTAGGATATGTCTCCAAGTTCTGCCCAGAAGGGAAGGGTTAGGACAGCTATTGTAGTTGGTGATTTGATCATTAGGCAGATACATAGCTGGGGTGGCTGGTGAGGATCGCCTGGTGGCTTGCCAGCCTGGTGTGAAGGTGGCGGACCTCAGGGAAGGTAGGGTATCCCAATAGTGAGGTTGCAAAAATGAGGCCATAGTACATCAGGTGTCCTTAAATAAAAATCAAAGGATTGCAAATTAATGCTGTCAAGTACTGAGCATGATGTAAATAGGAACAACATAGTTTGAAGTGTCTACACGTGAATGCCAGAGGACTAAGAAATAAGATGGGAGAGTTAGAATATATTACACTAAATGAAAAATTAGATAATAGGCATCTCTGAGACCTGGTGGAAGGAGGATAACCAGTGAGACACTGTCATACAGAGGTAGAAATGATATTGTAGTGATAGGGTGGATCCAATTGGTGGAGGGGTAGAATTTTATGTTAAGGAGGGCCTTGAATCAAATAGATTGAAAATTCTGCAGGAAACAAAACATCTTGGAATGCCTATGAATTGAAATTCCATGTGTAAAGGGGAAAAGGATAGCGATAGGAGTGTACTACCGTCTGCCTGGCCAGGATGAACAGACGGATGTAGAAATGTTAAAGGGAATTAGGGGCGCTAACAAAACTGAGCAACACAATAATAATGGGTGATTTAAATTACCCCGATATTGACTGGGTAAACGTAACATTAGGGCATGCTAGAGAGGGAAAATTCCTGGACGAAATCAAGGACTGCTTTATGGAGCAGCTGGCACAGAAGCTGACAAGCGAAGGAAAAATTATGATCTGGTGCGGGAGGTAATGGTACTGGGGCCGCTTGATAACAGTGATCATAATATGATCAGATTTGATATTAGCTTTGGAGTATATGCAGGAAATCCAATACGTTAATGCTTAACTTTCAAAAGAACAGTATGATAAAATGAAAATAACGGTGAAAAAAAAAAACAGAGGAGCGGCTGTGAGGGTCAAAAATTTACATCAGACGTGGATACTGTTCAAAAATACCATCCAGGAAGCCCAGGCCAAATATATTCCGCGTATTAAAAAAAGGAGGACGGAAGACCAAACGACAGACGGCATAGTTAAAAAGTGAGGTGAAGGAAGCTATTAGAGCTAAAAGAAAATCCTTCAGAAAATGGAAAAAGGAACCGACTGAATATAATAAGAAACAGCATAAGGAATGCCAAGTCAAATGCAAAGCGCTGATAAGGAAGACAAATAGGGACTTTTAAAAAAAAGATTGCGTTGGAGGTAAAAACACATAGTAAAAATTTTTTTTAGGTATATTAAAAGCAGGAAGCTGGCAAAAGAATTGGTTGGACCGCTAGATGACAGAGAGGTAAAAGGGGCAATCAGGGAAGACAAAACCATAGTGGAGAGATTAAATGAATTCTTTGTTTCGGTCTTCACCGAGGAAGACTTGGGAGAGATACCGATGCCAGAAATTGTATTCAAAACTGATGAGTCGGAGAAACAATGACATCTCTATAAACCTGGAGGATGTAATGAGGCAATTTGACAAATTGAAGAGTAGCAAATCTCCTGGACTGGATGGTATTCATCCCAGAGTACTGATAGAACTGAAACATGAACTTGCGGAGCTATTGTTAGTAATATGTAATTTATCATTAAAATCGAGTGTGGTACCGAAAGATTGGAGGGTGGCCAATGTAACGCTGATTTTTTTAAAAAGGTTCTAGAGGAGATATGAGAAATTATAGACTGGTGAGCCTGATGTCAGTGCTGGGCAAAATGGTATAGACTATTATACAGAACAAAATTACAGAGTATATTGAAAAGCATGGATTAGTGAGACAACGCCTACATGGATTTAGTGAAGGGAAATCTTGCCTCACCAATCTATTACAATTCTTTGAAGGGGTAAACAAACATGTGGATAAAGGTGAGCAGCTTGATATTGTGTATCTGGATTTTCAAAAGGTGTCTGACAAAGTACTTCATGAAAGACTCCAGAGGAAATTGGAGAGTCATGGATAGGAGGTAGTGTCCTATTGTGGACTAACAACTGGTTAAAAGATAGAAAACAGAGAGTAGGGTTAAATGGTCAGTATTCTCAATGGAGAAGGGTAGTTAGTGGGGTTCCCCAGGGGTCTGTGCTGGGTCCGCTGCTTTTTAACATATTTATAAATGACCTAGAGACAGGAGTAACTAGTGAGGTAATTAAATTTGCTGATGACACAAAGTTATTCAAAGTTGTTAGGATTGTGATAAATTACAAGAGGACCTTACGAGACTGGGTGTCTAAATGGCAGATGGCATTTAACGTGAGCAAGTGCAAAGTGATGAATGTGGGAAAGAGGAACCCGAATTATAGCTATGTAATGCAAAGTTCCACGTTAGGAGTCACAGACCAAGAAAGGGATCTAGGTGTTGTCGTTGATATGTTATGTTGAAACCTCCTACTCAGTGTGCTGCTGCGCCTAAGAAAGCAAATAGAATGTTAGGATGGAAAACAAAAATGAGAATGTTATAATGCCTTTGTATCGCACCATGGTGTGACTGCACCTCGAATATTGTGTTCAATTCTGGTCGTCGCATCTCAAAAAAGATATAGTGGAATTAGAAAAGGTGCAGAGAAGGGCGACGAAAATGATAAAGGGGATGGGACGACTTCCCTATGAGGAAAAGCTAAAGCGGCTAGGGCTCTTCAGTTTGGAGAAAAAGCAGCTGAGGGAAGATATGATAGAGGTCTATAAAATAATGAGTGGAGGTGAACGGGTAGATATGAAGCATCTGTTTACGCTTTCCAAAAATACTAGGACTAGGGGGCATGCGATTAAGCTACAATGTAGTAAATTTAAAACAAATCTGAGAAAGGTTTTCTTCACTCAACGTGTAATTAAACTCTGGAATTCATTGCCAGAAAAGGTGGTAAAGGTGGATAGCTTAGCGGAGTTTAAAAATGGTTTGGACGGCTTCCTAAAGAAAAAAGTCCATACATGGACTTGGGGAAAATCCACTATTTCTGGGATAAGCTGTCACGCCACTGCCGACGATCCGGAGTAGTAAGCCCTTGGACTGCTGCCAGAGACTGGCAACAGCAGGAAGACCTCCCAACAAGGAAGTGCGGACTACACCAATAGGCTGGACAGGAACCACAAACTAGAGCAAACTTAGTTTGACCGGACTGGAACCACAAGCTGCAGAGGGCTTGGCCGGACTGGAACCACAAGCTGGAGCGGGCTCGGCTTGGCTGAGCTGGAACAGACTTGGCTTGGCTGAACTGGAACCAGATTGATGCTTTTCTTGCATCGAGAGTGGAGTATGACCCAATTGCATAGGCTCTACAGGCTCTAAGGAGGAAACCCCTCTAGGACTAGGATCCTGTGGTGTATCCCGAAAACTCACTCTCTGTATGCCTATCTTCTCTGTAGAGCGCCATTCCTGGTTATGCTCCTGAAAACGAATATCTATCATAGTACAAAGTCCAATCAGGTCGTCTAGTCTGTTCAGGAGTTCATGTCCGGCTAACATCCTTAATCTGGGGTGCCAACTCCTGCAGAAGGTCGCCACCAAAGTCACGGGACTGCAGCTCAAAGATTATCTCACAATCACTGAGGAAACCTCTACAGTCTTTGGGATTCCCGTCATATCGCGGAGGTGCCTGAAGACGGACCCCTGGCTTTACCAGAGCTGTCGCCGGTCCTCAGTCTGAATCTGGAGGAGCCACAACTGGAGATGTCCTAGGTCCTGGGAGGTTAAGCTGCACATATTTATGTAGCTGTTCTACATGTGCATTCACTTCATTATAGAGTTTATAAAGGTGTGCTATCGCACCGGCGGGTGGCTCTTCCGAGCTCATGGCCTTGGCAACCTGTCACGCCACTGCCGACGATCCGGAGTAGTAAGCCCTTGGACTGCTGCTAGAGACTGGCAACAGCAGGAAGACCTCCCAACAAGGAAGCACGGACTACACCAACAGGCCGGACAGAAACCACAAACTAGAGCGGACTTGGCTTGGCCGGACTGGAACCACAAACTAGAGCGGGCTTGGCTTGGCCGAGCTGGAATCACAAACTACAGCGGGCTTGGCTTGGCCGAGCTGGAACCACAAGCTAGAGCGGGCTTGGCTTGGCCGAGCTGGAACCACAAGCTAGAGCGGGCTTGGCTTGGCCGAGCTGGAACCACAAGCTGGAGCGGGCTTGGCTTGGCCGAGCTGGAACCACAAGCTAGAGCGGGCTTGGCTTGGCCGAGCTGGAACCACAAGCTGGAGCGGGCTTGGCTTGGCCGAGCTGGAACCACAAGCTGGAGCGGGCTTGGCTTGGCCGAGCTGGAACCACAAGCTGGAGCGGGCTTGGCTTGGCCGAGCTGGAACCACAAGCTGGAGCGGGCTTGGCTTGGCCGAGCTGGAACCACAAGCTGGAGCGGGCTTGGCTTGGCCGAGCTGGAACCACAAACTAGAGTGGGCTTGGCTTGGCCGGACTGGAACCACAAGCTGGAGCGGGCTTGGCTTGGCCGAGCTGGAACCACAAGCTGGAGCGGGCTTGGCTTGGCCGAGCTGGAACCACAAGCTGGAGCGGGCTTGGCTTGGCCGAGCTGGAACCACAAGCTGGAGCGGGCTTGGCTTGGCCGAGCTGGAACCACAAGCTGGAGCGGACTTGGCTTGGCTGGAACCAGATTGAAGTACTCGGGCAAGGCAGACACGAACGGGGAAGGGCTAAAGCTAAGGACAACCATGGTGAAACAAGCAGGCAGGGAGCTATAGCAGAAGAAAGATCAGGGACACAATAAGGAACTGGAGCTAGGCAGAGCAGATACAGCAGTAAGGAACTAAAGTTAAAGACACATGAGGCAAAAACAAACAGAAGAAACTAAAGCTAAGGACACACAAAGCAGATACTAGCAGAGCTAGAGCAGTAACAAACACTCTCAGACAAAAGCACATCTGAAGACCTCTGATGCCAAGGCAAAGCCTGAAAGGTCCCAGGTGCTTAATAAAGGCAATTACAGATGATGTCACTGGTGAGGCTTGGTAGCAGAACTACCAAGGCAAGTCGGGAGAGCTGGAACATCAGGACAGGAATGGGACCTGGAAGCCATCTGGGAAACCGAAAAAAACAGCCCATCGCAACCATAGGACCTGGTCCCCCGGAGGCAAGGCGAGCACAGGCATGGAACACAGTCCCAGTCGTGAGATAAGCAGTACAGAATGTTTTGTATTTTTTGGGGATCTTGCCAGGTATTTGTGACCTGGCTTGGCCACTGTTGGAAACAGGATACTGGGCTTGATGGACCTTTGGTATGTCCCAGTATGGCAATACTTATGTACTTATGTACTAAGCATTGTGTACCGATTTTTGAGTTCCATTTACTGGATCTAGCTAGCCCTATGTGCACTTAGCAAATGCGCTCTATTGGGAAGACAGCACTCTATCCACAGACCTCTATAGTACCTCCCCCTCAGCTGTCTCTTCTCCAAGCTGAAGACTCTTAACATTTTCCCCCTCCCCCAAGTCTTTCCTCACATGAGCTTAACCATCTGCTGAGTGAAAAAAATATTTTCTCCAATTTGTTGAAGTCACCCAGCAACAATACCTTCCCCTTTTGTTCCTAGCTTGTGGATACCTTCAATCAAATCACTGTCCAGCTTCTCCATTTCTGCCAGAGATCTGTAGATGACACACATGTAAATACAGGTTCCATCTTTTCTTTCCAGGACGATTCATATCGCTTCGTTTTTCCCCCCATGTTCTCTGTATTTCAGCCACTTTAATATTGTTTCCCACAACAAATACAGTGCCACTCCACCACCCCTTCAGTCCTCTCTATGTTTCCTAAAAGATTATAGCCCGGTATGGTTGTGTTCCATTCATGGGAATCATTGAACCACGTCTCTGCAACAGCAACAATATCCAAGTTTGCCTCAAATATCAGCGCTTGCAAATCCTGAACTTTTTTTTTTTACTTGACATTGTGAGCACTTGTGCTCATTGTTTTCTATTTGTTACTCAAGAATGAGCTGCTTAAATGATTTTTTTTATTAGTTTTACCTTCTCTGCTGCTGTCCTGTTTTTCTGGAGGTGACTTTCTGAATTCCCTTGCTTCTTTTTGTCTGGGAAGAGGCTGTGTTGTTAATAAGACCTGCTGTCAGAGCTACTAAAAAAAGTGGAAAATTTACCAGGAACCAGTCAGTACTGGCCCACTGGTGCAGGAACTGAGACTCCAGCTCAGTCTATTCTAAAGGGAGGAAGGAAGGAAATCGGCATTACTTACATCATCCCCCAGACTTAGGGCCCTGTTTACTAAGGCACGTTAGTGTTTTTAACACGCCTACAATTAGCATGCGCGCTGTGTAGGCACCTATAGGAATATTGTAGGCACATACATGGTTAGCACACGTACATGGTTAATTCACGTAAAAATGCTAAGCGGCTTAGTAAACAGGGCCCTTAAGTTTGATATAAAGCAGCATTACTGGGAGTGGCACTCTCAGCCTCAGCTTTTTTCTGGCTCTATCTGCCACTAGTATCTCTTCAAGCTGAAAAACCCTACCCATGTAGCCTTTCATACTTCCATTTACTAAGCCGTGCGACTTGGTAAACAGGGTAAGAGCTACTCCATCCTTTTCTTTACTTTTTCCAGCTCCGATATATGTGTTTTTGAAACAGGATGACCAGAAATGTAAAAAATACTGAAGGTGCAGTCACACTAAGATCTACAGTCATGATACAAAAAATAGAACAGAATATAAAATTAAATAATTCTTAACATTTTATTTGAATATTTTTTTTTTTGGCTGCTGCTGTTGCTGTATCCTCAGCTGAGGGCTTCAATGACTAAGAGGTTGATACAAAAGTTGCAATAAAATATACTGTGATACAGTAAGCTAATAAGACACAAATTCAAAGTGCAGAGAACTTGCATGTTATCAGGGAAAGACTGCTAAACACAAGCACACAAAGGTTCTGCAGTCAGGGCACCTTCATCATGTCTGAAGAAAATGAAAGTGCTAGCCTGCATTTGTACGGAACCAGAATGTTGTTCTGTGTGTACATATTAACCTTGATAACATTTTTGAGAGGTTAATATCTATGCTGAGATCATTCTGCTTCATGCATAGATAAATCTTTCAAAAGTTATAGGTACCTGTTATGGTCACAGGAATAAAAACAAAACAAAACCATCAGTAAATCTCAAAAGGCAGCATTAAATCCTCTCGAATAACTCTTCTGCACTATTTCGGATCGACAGTGAACTTCATGTGTTGTGCAGGTCTCAACATCCCATTTTACTTCTGTGCACTATGGAGGAATAGCAAATGGCCCCATGCATTTCATGTGAGTGAACATCTACACTGAACCTTTTTGTGCACTGTGCGCCCAATAACATGCACATACCTCATGGTACTTTTCTGTATCAGCCCACCTATAGGCGAGATTACTTTTTCTTCTATGCACTGCTTTGCACATCCAGATTAAAATTGATAAATATTTAAATGCCAAGTTCCCCAGGTTGGCAAGGTTTGTCTACAATTCCTAATGATCCATTTGTGTTCAACCACTTTGAATAATGGTGTCATCTGCATATCTTTCCCCCTCAATCACTGCTTCCTTTTCAGAGTAGTTGATCTGGTTTCTGTAGAGAAAGATTTAGAATCCTGTTTTTTGGGTTTGTTTGTTTGTTTTTTTACTATGCCAGTTTCTATAGATCTCCCTATTAATCATGCAAAAAATGTAGACTTGGCCTATAGGGAAAAGGAAGGGAATGGGACTTGATATACCACCTTTCTGTGGTTTTTGCAACTACATTCAAAGTGGTTTACATCCTATATACAGGTACTTATTTGTGCCTGGGGCAATGGAGGATTAAGCAACTTGCCCAGAGCCACAAGGAGCTGCAGTGGAAATCAAACCCAGTTCACCAGGATCAAAGTCCGCTACACTAACTCCATTAAAATAAGTCAAAATGCTACTTTACTGTTAAGGTTACACAAACCTTAAGTGAGCCTCAGATTTTACTGGTGTGGTATAGAGGCTGGACTTGCACTGTCTTTTATCTCTAGACCACTTCAAAACAAACTCGGAAAGTAAGCACTGTAAAGGATGGCCTATGTGTGTTGATTGTTTCAATCCACTACCAAGGGTTATAGCTAAAGAATTTTGTAACAAGAACAAAAACATAACTGAAGTGATATTAAGTAACAGCCTACAGAATATTACAACTGCGAGATTTCTTAAGAGCCTTCTTCAGTTAAAATAAACACGCAGAACTATTTTAAAGCAAAAACATATAAATTGATGTCTAAAATCTCTTACTTTGTTCCCACTAATCCAACAGGAAAAAACATGTAGAAAATAATTATTGTAAAAAGCACCCTAGCTGATAATCCATGGTTAAGGATAATGCACTACTCTGCCTCCCCAAATCATTTGAGACTTACAATACGCCCCCCTTTCTGGGGAAGAAGTAAACGAAACCTATCAACCCTGTGATAGGCGATTCCCCTTCTTGAGAGAATATTTTATTTCATTTTGCTTTTTATGATGGACAACACTTCGCACAACATCCTGATTACCGGTAGTGGAATATAAGTTTTTATAAATAAATAATGCCACCTTATAAGCATTGTGTGTCTCCCAAGCAGGATTTCACAGAAAAGGCCACGAGGCAGCGGTATTTTCCTAGCAATGCACATCCACAATCAACAATCGCTGTAAGCCACAAACAAGCACCAGAACTGAGACGAGAGTGCAGCAACACTCAAAATCCAACCCCCCCCCCCCCGGAAGGGATCAAAACACCGCAGTTAACCGTGCTAAAATTTGGTTTCTCTTCCCGGCAAACAACACTCGGAGGAACATAAACACACGTCACAAAAACACAAGCACACGGCTGTTAGAAAGGTTTCACTCACCATGATGGCCCGATCTTCTCCGGTCCCAGGCCTACTTTGGGACCAACCAACAAGCGGCAACCTCATTGGTTTACGAAACCGTGGTTCAAAGGCGAAAACTTGCTCGACGCAGCGGCCCGCTGCCAGCGGGGCTACTAGAGGGAGGAGAGAAAGCCTGCAGAATTACAAAACTAGCCAATGAAAAAAAAGGAGCTAAAGCTCAGAGCGTGGACGGCTGGGGCATTTTAAGTTTCAGTGGCGCACGGCGAGATGATACATGAAGCGCTATAGAACGGATGGGGGAGGGGAGCTACTCTGGAAGATAAGGGAGGACCTTTTCCTGTTCCCTTCAGAAGCGTCAAACAAAGTGAAATTTCTCTGACGGGAAGTTAATTTCTCCTCGGCGGTATCCCGTCTCTCTTTTTCTCTCTGCACATGCATGAACACCTCTAGCCTTTGCCCTTCACAGCAGGTTGGTGTCCATCCGCACCAAGAAAATGTGGCAGAAGAGGCGCTGAGACTGGCTCGACGTTCCCCAAAACAGAGAAGTTCTCAACAGTTGCGTCGTACGTATGGGTTACGTTACGCGCGACGAGCGGGCGACGTGATATAGCGTAACCGCTTCACTTGGCGCAGATACGCACAGAAAAAAAAAAAGTTCTGCAGAAGCCGACTGTGTGTGCTTTGACTTCCGCTCTTGAGTTTGTGAAGCTGCTACGGCTGGGAGTGGACCGTGGACTACTTGAGAAAGGGTAGTTCGAGTTGAAGGCTTAATGATGAGGAGTTCGGAATCGGAGCTTTTTCTTTACCCTGTAATGGATTCTAGCGAGCCGGTGGATCTAGGGAGTAAAATATTCGCCAGAAATAAAAAGTGGCCGTCTCGGGTACTCTCCATGTTTTGCTGTTTGGTGATTCTATCGGTCGTTGCCTTTCTTCTGGCTTTCGTCTATGTCATCATGAAAGGTATGAGCGGATGCTTTTATTTATGGCTATTGTTGGAAGCGATTAGGATAGATCTAATGTAGGCGAGCGGTTAAAGGAAAGGCAGGTTGTTTTAAGCATATGTGGTGCCCTAGGCTATTGTTTCCTAAGTCTGGTCCTTACCATTGCCAGTCAGGTTTTTAGGATATCCACAATAAATATGCATGAAAGAGACTTGCATATAATGGAGGCAGTTAATGCTCATTAAATGAATACATAATCATTGTAGAAAACCTGAAAACTTGACTGTCGAGGAGTACTCCAAGACTGGACTAAGGGAAACACTGCTCTAGGCAAGCCTTTAGCCAACGCCCCACCAGCAAAAGCTGCTCAAGACCATATCCTTCCACCCCCCCCCCCCTTAGTTCTGTATTTTCTCCCCCCCCCCCCCCTTTACAATAGGTGTTAACATAGTAATTTGTATTATGTTTGGAACTCCCATTCATTGAACACTTAAATGAATGGGAGTTCCAAACATAATACAAATTACTCCCCCTGGACTAAATGAAGCATTTGCTTAATGTTTGGTGTGCTGAGCACCTACAGAACTAATTTCTCTTTTCAATAGGTGTTAATACCTCAAGGATTGGGAGTGCTAAGCATAATACATATTATTCTCCCTGGACAAAATGAAGAGTTTGCTTAATATCTGGGGTGCTGAGCACGCACAGAGCTAATTCCTGTAGCCCCATTCTGCCGCGTTCAGCATCTCCCTACCGCCCCACGTCTAATCTCACTTCGTGTCCAGCATTTTGTCGCACCACAATAGGCCGCAATTAGAGATGAGCTTTGCAGTAGAGGTCCATGCTTAAGAACTGTTCACATCTGCCCAACGTTAGATGTGCTGTTATAAACAGCTTCCTTGAAGCCTTGCCCTAGCATTTCAATAGGTTTTAGGTTGAGACTTTAGTTTGACCAACTAAAACACAGCCTCTCTACAGCCATTCAGTAGGTTTGAGTATTTATGGTCCTTGGCTTGCAGCATAACCTACTTTTGGATCGGCTTCAGCCTGACATTTTCCTTTAGAGTATTTTTCTGATATACTTCAGAATTCAAGATACCTTCAGTGCTGGGAAGCCATCTAGGCTGATGCAACAACATTCCTCCACAACAGCGCTTCATTTGGTTGAGGTTCTTGACTTACAAGGCAGTATATGGTTTTCACTAAACAAAATGTTATTTTGAACAAGAAATTAACTTTTAATTCACCTAACCAGAGAGCTGCATGGGAAAGGGGATTGCGGGAAGCCCATGGGCTTCCTGTGGGTGTGGAAGAATTTGCCATGGGATTCCCAAGGAAGTGTAGTCAAAATCTCTGCTGACTCCAGAATGAGGCTTGGAATGCACTGAGAGAGGTGGTTGAAATGCCAGAATGAGGTTTGGAATGCCCAGAGAAGCAGCTGGAACACCAGACTGAGGTTTGGAACACTCATTGGTTGAATAGTGAATACCATCCAAAAAACCTTGGGAGGCTGTTGGGAGGAAACGGAGGGCTGTGAGCAAGTAAATAATAGTGTTGACTCCTGTGGGTACGAGGGCAGATAGAGGAGATGTTAAGCGGATGGAATGGATTTTGGCGTGTACAGGTGGTTATGGGTTAGATTCCATTGGGGATGGGTGAAGTTTTTGTCCCCGTTTAACTTTTTACAGAGCACATTTATTCCAGAACAAGGGTTCTGTACCCAGTCCTTGGAACACAGCCAGCTAGTTAGATTTTCAGGGTGTCTACAATTTATTTATTTGTTACATTTGTATCCCACATTTTCCCACCTATTTGTAGGCTCAGTGTGGCTTACATAGTACCAGAGAGGCCTTTGCAGGCTCCAGTGTGAACAAATACAGGGTGATGTGGTAAGATCAAGTTCATGTGGCACAGCCAAATTAGGGAATCAGAGAATGGAAGAGTTGTGTTATGTCCATTACGTGCTTTAGTTTGGTTGTGTTGCAGAGAAGTTGGATCGGTAGAGTATGCCTTTTTAAACAGGTTGGTTTTTAGTAATTTCCGGAATTTTAGGTGGTCATACGTCATTTTCAAGGCTTTTGGTAATGTGTTCCACAGTTGTGTGCTTATGTAGGAAAAACTAGATGTGTAAGTTGTTTGTATTTAAGTCCTTTGCAGCTTGTGTAGTGCAGATTTAGATAAGATCGTGTTGATTCAGATGTATTTCTAATTGGTAAGTTGATCAAGTCTGTCATGTAACTCGGGGCTTCTCTGTAGATGATTTTGTGAACCAGGGTGCAGATTTTGAAGGTGATGCGTTCTTTGATTGGGAGCCAGTGTAGTTTTTCGCGGAACATGCATGAGATAAACTTGCATGCAAATTTATCTTATTAGATATTCATTGTAGACATTCTGAAAACCTGAATTGCTGCGTGTGTCCTAAGGACTGGATTGAAAATCCATGTTTCAAAACATCATCTAGTGGTGGGCAACCTGCAGCCCATCATTGAATTTTAATGTGGCCCATGAGATCCTAGGACCTAAAAGCAGAAAACATCATTAACCAGAGAACTTGTTAATTTTAAATACAGTATTTTGCAAATGTTTTCAGAATAACCACTTCAGCAGTTTGTTTCCATTGTTTTTATTACATTTTTACTTAAATCACAGAAGGTCTATGGAACTCTGTGTATTTCCAGTTCTGACATTACATAATGTTGCTAGGGTTAGTAATGACATTCATGTGGCCCTCTATATATAAAGGTTGCCCACCTCTGGTCTAGATGATCTTTGGCAAAGCTGAGGCGGGCAATAGTGTTTTAGAAAGCAGAGGGGTTTTTTTTTTCTAGCTATCCTTCCATGAGCATCGTTCCTAGTCATTTTTTTTTCCTGATGGTTGATGCATGAACCCTCACATAAAACACAGGAAGAGAGGCTTGCAGACCTTTTAGATGTTTAGAGTTCTTTTTGAGTTCATGGATGATTTTCTGGTTTGTTGTTAGGGTAAACTCGGCAGAATAACTGCTCTTGCATAGTTGCTCATCTGCTTTTTCCATTTGTAGACAATTTGACAATAGATGGATAAAGCCCTAAATGTTTAGAAATAGGCTTCTAACTTTGTCCAGACAAATGGGCATCAATAACTTTTTCACAGATCCTCTGAACTTTAAATCATGAGTTGATGAGGTCTTACTAGCTTTATGGTGAAGACTAAACACTAAGTGGTTGATACTCAACAGGGTTTAAACAGGCAGAAGAGACTCCTGCCTATTTAAACCCCTCTTGCACAATGCCCCTAAATATCCCCTCTGACCACCATAGCACTTTGCAGTAAATGCTGAGGTGGTCTGTGGGCAGAGTTGGGCAGGAGCTGGCAGTTACGCAGGCATTGGCCACATTCACTGTTGGTGCCCACAGAGCTCACTGGGAAGATAGGACAGCCTTTTGTGCAGTTCTGTCTTTGCTCACTTAGCTATACGAATGCCAACATTGAATATCAACCAGTATTCACATAACTTTGGGTCAGTGGCTGACCTGAATATTCAGTGCTGGTGCCTGGACATTCACAGGCTGAATATTGGGCAGTAACCCTTTATAGGACAGTCTTTCTAAACCCAGTTATACAGACTTACTTGGCAGGGTGGTTTACATTTCAGTATCTGATTCTATTTAGCCAATTAATTGTGTTAAGGAAACTTGGGGTTCTCATGCTTAATCACACAAAGATGTTTAATGCTGATCCTTTTTTGTTGTGATTATTATTTTTTATAAGGGTTTAGGTTAGTATCTATTCATATTTTGAGTACAAATTGTACCAAAAATAGACTAGCCTAGGCATTCACACTTTTTCTCAGCACTATAGAAGGCATTAAAGTTATTTTACCCAATTGCTTGATTGACAGTTATCAAATTCGACACAAGAAGACAATGGTACATTAGTTGGCCTTTCCTGTATACAATTTAGATGAGCATGGACTAGAATAATGGATGATCAACAAGAGCAGCACCATCACCCAAGAGACTTGGGCTCTATTTCAAAACTTCATCTTTTTTTAATAATTGTTTGGCTAATAGGGAGTGAGAGTGATAGAGAAGCAACTCCATAACCACCTGGCAGGGAATTCTAGTCACTACACAATCAAATTATTTGAGCATTGCTCAGCACAGCATTCACAAAACCCCCCCCCACTAAAATAACCCAAACACCTTCCCTCCTACCCCCCCCCCCCCCGAAAGTTAATTCTACTTCCTTGCCTTATCAGCTAGCGACTGTCGATGCAGTCATGCCTATACAGCCTATTCACTTTGGGCCATGTTGGCATTAATGTGTGGCTTTGTAAAAGGGGTCCTTAGATATTTTGGATCAGTGAGCCAAGAATATTTTTAATGTACTGTACCTCTGAATTTTCAGACTCGACCACTTCAACTTATAAAAAGTGTGACTTTTTCTGTGCATGTTTTTATTTATATGTAATAAAAATTCATTCTTTGTATTTGCAGATCTTCGGTCTGAAAAAGAAAGACATGATGATGGATTAGAAACTAGTTTATTAGGTATGATACCTCTTCATTTTTAGAAAATGGGAATTGCTTTGTAGATCTTAATTACATAATGAGCCCTGATTATCTGTGAAACTGTTCTGACTGGTCATCATGTTTTTTTTCCTTATATTTTTGTTTTGAAGATTGGACTTGGGTACATCAGAGAGGGAGTATAACAATGACCAGCAAATAGAAACATTTGACCAATCAACACAAAATCTGCCTAAAGGGATAACCAGTGAAATGTAGCTAAGGTTAGTATGAGCTGGTACAACAAGCAATTCTCTTATGTCTAGGGCAAAGAAAATACTCTTAACAGGGATGGAAAAATAAATCTAAAAGGTATCTAAATGTTGACGTATTTCTCCTGATTGGGCTGGGAAGAGATGGCACTGCCACAACCAGTGTGGACCAGTTAGAGCAGCAGCAGTCTTGAGCTGTTCTCTGCTGCTAGGCAGCATAGAGCAGAAGAGGCTTAGGAAGGAAAAGAATCTAGAACGGACAAAGAGGGGAATGGAGGAGAGTGACTGAAAAGAGGGAAGAAAAGGGGGGGGAAAAGCTGAATGGAGTTGTGTGGGGGGGGGGGGGGGGAATCAACGAAAATAAAATGGACAAAAAAAAAAGCTGTAAGACATTCATAGTACTATGTTTTGCTCCTGGAATTATAAATGAGGCAACAGACAGGACCTCATCACACCTGTTGTCCTCCCTCCTAACCATTCTACCTTTACTTCTTTCCTCATCTGGGCTGCCACCTCTGTCTGTTCTGTTCTTTCCCTCTGGGTCAGGCATGCACACTCCGTGTCCTTAATTTCCATGATTCTAGAGTAGTAGGTTCTCATCCCTGCCCCAATGACAAGCTTTGCTCCCGGACAATTCCCATATTTTATAAAGCTGGAAGGAAGCCTACATGCAGATCCTTCCAGTCCTGCCTTTTGTTTGAACCTGTTTCTTTTTTCCCCTCTCTTTCTGCTAGCTCCCATGACTTTTTATGTCTGTCAGTTGCAAGACAGGAGGGGCTTTTGTGTCTTCTGACCTCCCAGAGCCCTACTTTGGTTTTTTTTTTCTTCTCATTATTATTTCCCCCTCCTCTGCAGTTTTATTGAAAAAGGCTTTTTCATTACATAATTTCCCACTATTCCCGAATCTGTGGGATAGTTGTGTCCATCAACCAGAAGGTGTAGAGAGAAAATACTGAGGAGCTGGACTGGATGCCAAAAGAGAGATGCCTCATCTCAGTTTTTAGTTCTCTGTCTCCAGCAGGCGGATGGATACACTTTTCAGCCTCTGGTTCTGACTGCTTTGCTCCTGGTCCAGTTGGTCAGCTGGTCGCCAGTTGAGCTTTGTGGGTGGCTTGAGTCTGCAGTCATAACTGGAGGTCTTCAGATCCCTGTCTCTGGTGCCATGCAAATTTGCTTCTTCCCTCCCTTCACCTCTCCGCTGTTTCCGATAAAGCTCTCCTTTTCCAGCACAACAGCTTTAAAAAAAAAAAAAACAAAGGAGAAGAAAAGAGGTTTGTTGGAGATCATGGGACACGGGATCAGTCTTTGAGCCTTTCTCATCTGTGGTAGACTGTGAGCTCGTGCCATCTTTTTCTTTTAATGCAGTCCATTGACTTTTGTATATTTTGTCCTTGTGATGACTTATACTATGCCAAGATTGGAAATACAGTGAGACAGAATAATAGAATTCAGTAACATCCAAAACTTATTAATTAGCATTATAATTGTGTTCGCATAACTGAGAATGTTACAATCCAACTTAGGACTCAGGATCCTCACGCATTACCATAATGTTTTCTTCTTAACCATGTATATATGCACCTGATGTATATATACACCACGATCTGTTCCATGTATGTTATGTTACATGTTTATTACCATATATGTATGTACCTTAACGCAATACTGCTTGTAATTCTGTTACCTGGAAATGGCAACTGCCATTACGGCAAATGTAAGCCACATTGAGCCTGCAAATTGGTGGGGAAATGTGGGATACAAATGCTACACATAAATAAATACATAAAATGCTGTTATCAAATCATATTAAGCTTGATGTCGACTTGGTTAACTTCATCATCTATATACAAACACACAGCCGGGAGACAAGATTAAACCACCACTGGCCCCCCCCCCCCTAAAAAAAAATGCCTTTTACTAGTAGACTTGAAGAAGAAATAAACATATATCACAGAAAAATCTCTGCATGAATATAATATGTGGTAAGGTGTCCCTGTAAACAGACCTCCCAATGATACATTGATCACAATTATAACAAATGACTACCTATAAAAAATTATTCTGTTATTATACTTCTTCTGTGTACATCGGTATGCTGCACAAGCTGCGTGTTTGAAATATAAGTGAGATTAAATAAAAATGCTACCAACAATAAAGAATGGCACCGTGGATGCAGCAGCTCATAACTGTTTTTGAATGTTAAGGGATGATGGCTGCCGTTTGAAATATAAGTGAGGTTAAATAAAAATGCTACCAACAATAAAAAAAAACATGGATGCAGCAGCTCGTAGATTGGTTTGTTGTGTTTTGAGTGTACGGGGATGAAGGCTGTACAGGGGAGGGAAAACAGCAAGGACTCTGTATTGAAGGTTTGGTGTGGTTGCTGGTCATCCATGTTCTCCCCCCCCCCCCCCCCCCCACCCCCCTTGTAACTTCTTGTTCCGGTGCAGAGCCAGCATCTTGAGACCGACACTGAGTCCCGATCTTGTCGCCTGCTGTGGGAAGCAGCAGCAGCGGTTTGGATGTCAACGGGAAGGAGGGAGGGAAGCAGCTGCAGCGGCTTGGGTGACGGAGGGAGGAAAGCAGCAGTGGCTTGGTGACTTCAGGAGGGAGGTGGGGAAGTCCCAAATCAGGACTCGCAATTTTTAAAAAATTTATTCATTTTTCCCTGAATCAATTTGCTCAAAATGAATCGTGAATTGGGCAGCTTTTTAATCACAGCTCACATTACAGGGTCCTTGGATGTGAGGACAGACTCTCAGCAGGCATTCCTTGGACCTGGGAGAATGGGAACTATCCAGCCAGGGCTTTGAGCTGAAAGTGTTCTGATGGGGTTCTCCGCGTTTTGGAATTGATGGTGATGAAAAGGAATGCCAAAGGGCCCTAGTTCTTCAGCCACTGGAAAAAACCAGAATCAATGCCCTACTGCAGCCCTGGCCAGAGACACATTTCTGCTGTATGTGTTCCCTCCTTGGCCCATGGCAGGCCGCGTGTTGAGAAGGATCGCATTGCACCAGGGTCAAATAATTTTAAGTTTTAAGTTTTATTTAGTACTTGATATACCGCCTTTACTTTACGGAGATCAAAGTGGTGTGCAATTTGCATAATAAAATAGCAAGAAATAAACTACAGATGTAGACAAGAAAGACACCGATTCTTTGATTCGGTCTGTCCATATTTAGTTCAAATTAAATCCATTTCTTATAGCCTTGGATTGGCCCTGGCCATGGTACACAGACCTGATTCGACTGCTGGACAGGGGTCCTCTCCATCTTCTGCAGGTAGACAGCCTACTGAAGCAAGGTCCGGTGCTCATGAAGGATCTATGCCCTTTGGTCTTACAGCTTGTCCGTTGTAATGGCTCAGTTGAGATGAAAAGGTTATTATGATTTGGTCATTGCTATCTTGCTACAGGCTCTGAAACACTATACTTCCATGGCAAATGTGAGGGTGTTCTGAACGCAGACTTTAAATCGCACACATCCTAGCGTTGGGTTCTCTAAAAGGTCTGGTTGTGGCTTTGGCCTATTTCAGGGGCCGATACAGAAGACATCTCTTGCAGTTTTCCCGGTTCCTTCCTTTCCAATAGTGGAGATCAGTGTTTCATCTTAACCAATCTGTGGAGCTTCTGTCCTTTTGCTGAGAGAACAAAGAGTATTAGTATTCTTTCTTGAAGCTTCTAGATAAGTGTACAGTCCTCACTGGATATGTGGAAGTCATGAATGAGTTTTTCAAATTGGACAGACTGTTCTTTTTGGTAAGCAGAGGCTTGGCCTCACAGCTTCCAAGCCCACAATTGCTTAATGGCTGAAGAGTCTATTGAGACAGCTTATTTTGTTTGTGGGGAAACAGGCTCCTCAGGCCTTATACAGCAACATCCTGGGCATAGACTACTTTGCTGTCTCTAGTAGATGTTTGCAATGCGGTGATGTGGTTGACTCTGCATACCTTTGCCAAGCACTACAGAGTGGATGTTTCCGGTAGGCCTGGAAGCAAGTTTGTGGGCTTTGGTCCTCAGGGCGGCAGTGCCAAGATCCCACACACTCAAGGGATTGCTTTTGAACATCCCATAAGTTCTGAACTAGTGGGAAGCTACGTAATGAAAGGACTACTACTACTACTACTGTAAACCATTTCTGTAGCGCTACCAGTCATACGCAGCGCTTCACAATTGAACATGAAGAAAAGACAGTCCCTGCTCAAAAAGAGCTTACAATCTGAAAGGAGAAATTATCTGATGATTTTCTTTCCATTAGTCCTTCTCAGCATTCCAGAGTCTCACCCGAGGTTTCTGACATGTTTACTTGGTGCAAAATAATGGATCAATAATGACTGCTGCCTTGCTTGGTGCTTCCTGCATATCCCTTGTTCTTTACAAGTTGTCTAGAGATGAGAGGTCCACCACACCACCACTCATCTGGTTAGTGAGTTGTTTAAGGTTGTTGTGTTTGTTTTGAGTTTCCTTTTTCTGCTTGTTTACGTAAATACTGAGTTGCTGGACTAGATGCCAAGAGAGAGATGCCTCAGCTCAGTTTTTCATAGTAACATAGTAAATGACGGCAGATAAAGACCTGTACGGTCCATCCAGTCTGCCCAACAAGATAAACTCATTTTACATGGTATGTGATATTTTATATGTATACCCGAGTTTGATTTGTCCTTGCCTTTCTCATGGCACAGTCCGTAGAAGTCTGCCCAGTACTGTTCAGGTCTCTATCTCCACCTGCTGGTTGATGGACACAACTATCTCACAGGTTGTATAATATTTATTTATTTTTTTTTATTTATTTAGATTTTCTCACACCTTTTTCAATAGTAGCTCAAGGTGAGTTACATTCAGGTACTTATCAGGTAGGTAAGACCTAATTTCTTCTCCCTGGAAGCCTGTTTTTTAATGGAGTTTTTTTTCCCCCCTTATCCTTCTGGTTGGTGGGGAGCATTAGTCCTGTCAGAGAAGGAAAAAAAAAGAGCAAAATAAGCAAAATGTCCTCACAAAAAGGGGAATAATTCTTTGTCTTCTAGAATTTTTTTTAGCTGACACTAGGTTTTCTAAATATTTTTCCACCCCTGTTGAGTAGTGCAGTTTCAAATCTTCAGGATTTTATATGTACACAAATAATCAACACCCAGAAATGAAAGCCATTGTTTTAGTTATTCCCATGTTGTAGACTGCCTATACAGCTCATCTGTGCCCCCAAACCATTAACTGCATTTGAATATATGTATTGTGTTTTCATTACTATTTGGGGGGGGGGGGGGGGGGGAATTTGTGTTTTGACTACCACATTGATATTTTAAGCACTATACGAGAACTTTTTTCCTATACCTATTTATAAAAATTTGTGGTCTGGAAGCCTGTTTAATAAAATATTTATTTAAAGCAGCATTAATTCCTAGGTCCCTCAAAGTATCAATTTATTAAGTCTTATTCATAATTTTATCTTTATCAAATCTTTTGCTGTTTCATCTATTTTTATATGACAGAGAAATGGGGTTAGATCATTAGATTTCCCCCAAAAACCTTTCATCAGTATGTGACCACCTACTCTCAGGGAGACTGTGGTAAAAATATGTGGCATTGGCAACCATGAAAGCTGATGTTATCTCCAACTTTCGTCACTATATATACAATAAGCCAAATTGGTACTAGTGAAAATTGAAGCTTGGTTGTGATACCTGTTAAAGAGACTTTAGCTACTTTTTGGCATCTGAAGAGTATTTGACCCGAGTTGGCCAATGTGAGCTCCCTGACTCAGCATAAATTTTCTTATGTTTCTGTGACCAACAAAAAATATGTAGTATGTTTTTTTTTTTCAGACCTAACACATCATTAGATGGTAGAATGATAGTGTAAAATAAAATTATATAATATGGTAATAACGGATATAGACCAGAGGTCCTTTCATTCTTTCTGATGTTTTGTTTAGGGATCTTAACTGCTGCTGTATTCAGATTTCCCTCGTGCCTTTTTTACAGTATAATCATTTTACTGCTGTTACATACAAGTTACCAAATGCTTTTTTTTACTATCCTCTTGCCATTAAGGGATGCTTTTGTGTTTCCCATGCCTTTTTGCATTCCATTACCAATTTTGTCTCCAGCTTCATTTGGAAATCCATTCCATGCATCTACTGACCTTTCCATGAGGAAGTATTTCCAAATATTTTAGTCTACCACCTTTTAGAGCATCATGTCATAACCTGGTTGTGTCACTTTATTTCTTTTCAAAAATGTTAATGTGTGCATTAATATGTTGTCTGGACCATATCTCTGCAAAAATTGCATTTCTCATTCCTTTTTGAATTATGTTATTTTTTTTCTTTACCACTGTTCCTAATGGATGCATCAGCAGTTTTGAGAGGTGAAAGTATGCTACAGATGTCTAGGGCCAGACTACGATGTGCTCAACTGCACTCACTGTACACAGATATCATCAAGGGTTCAGCAATTTAGGACCTATAAGATGGTGGCTGTTTAGTCTCGGCTGTTGCTCCTGACAAGAAGAAAGCAACAGGCTGCCTCTGGCTCCTTGTTTCCAAAGCATACCTCTCTGCCAGAGGATTTAACATCCGAAATTCAGTTGGAAGATATAGCTTCCCTCTTATGGGAGGGGCAAGAAACCTAGTGCAATCATTTTTGAAATATTACAGCATGTTAATGCCTCAAAGGAGTGTTGTGGCTGGCAGTACCAGTACACAAACCTATCACATCCAGCCTTGAATTTCCTACATAATATGATAAGTTGTGCATTAAAGTACATCCTTGTCTGGGATTTGATGTAGCACAGTCGTATAGTCATATAATCTGTTCTAAAAGAATTTGGTGGTGAAAAGGCCACGTATACCCCACTTGTTAACTTTAGGACACTGGGGAGGGGGCTCATTTTCAAAGCACTTAGACATACAAAGTACCATAGGTTAATATGGTACATTGCATGTCTAAGTGCTTTGAAAATGAGCCCCCTTAATCTCATAAGAAGAAAGATGTCTCGAGGATCTGTGTTAAATGCAAGGATAATAACACATCTGTATTGTGTCAAATTCTTATTTATGTGGAGCATAAGTTCTTAAGACCAAGTAGTTGATACAGAAGAATGCAAAAAAAAAAAAATACAAATCTACTAAGAGCTTTCCTGGCATAGAGAGGGGCAACAAAGCTAATTAGGCTCAGAACATTATCCCCCAGATTCTATAAAGAGCACCCAAATATCCATGCCTAAATTTTGGCACAATACATAGAAGTGCATACAACCTAATTGATAAACCAATTAACATCAATGATTGGATGCTAATCAATTATTGATAATTGGCACCAGTTAGGAATTGTGTGCACGTTTGACTGGGCACCCAAATCCTATATTGCAGAACTCAAAAGGGGGGAGGGGCATGGAATGGTCAGAGGCATTCTCAAAACATGCGTGCAGTGTTATATCGGTGCCCAACTTGCGTGCCAGGATTTATGCCAGCTGGTTTCAGCTGGTATAAGTCCTCGCAACCAAAGATAGGCACAGGAATCCCACTAGGCGCTATTATATAAGCTTGCTCATCCTGGATCACCGTTTATAGAATAGTGCTGATTTTTCCCGGCTCCTATTTTTCAGCACCATTTACTGAATCTGGCCCTATGCTTCTTTGGGAATGTTCCCAATGAGCTGGCCAATGTGTCTGGATAGGTTCAAACCTTGTTAACAAGGTAAAGGTGGCAGACCTAATTCTTTCATCTGAAAGGCTAAGCTTAGAAACTGAAAATCATGCTGAATTAGTTTATGCTTCTAAATAAATGAATAATAAGGACCAGTGCTCCAGTCTTCAGATCCACTCTTTGGCTACAGCAGAGCAGAGAGCTGTGAAGAGAATAGTCTGGAATTGTATTATTGACAGACAGCTATGTGAAAGTGATCTGAAATTCCAGTATTGAAAAGGGGATCCAAGATGGCAGCTGCATGATGAGAGGTTGCAGCATGCCTCAACCTTTTGGTTTTTGCCAGCTGAAATGGGGAAGCGAAAAGGGCAGTCAAAAACAAAGGCCCTCAGTCCTCTTCCTCGCTCCCCAGACTGATCGATACTTTTGTGATATATGCAGGAAAACTGGAACAGGTCCAGAGCCATGATTGTTGGAGTCACAGAATACGGGAGGAGGAGTTGGGCATTCCCTAGGACCGGAAGTCTCTCAGCCTGAACAGTAAAATCCTGCCTTTGCAACCAAGAGCAACAAGCTCCCCTGCCTTTTGTAGTTCAGTACTCTCTGTTAGAGGGAACATGAGCAGCTGGTGTATAGGGTGAGAGTGTGGTTCAGGAGTGTTCACTAGAGGAGGATGTCACTGAAGAACAATAATATAGTGCAGTTGGCTTAGCGCACCCCAAGATGGAAGAGCTCTGTGTTCATACGCCTGTTATCAAATTGTAACTGGGGTAGGAGGATTTAATTTAGACAATGTTCCTCAAGAGCTACCTGGGACATACCTGAATATATCCACAGAAATGAGTTCAGACTCAATAAGTCTGTCTAGTTCAGAAGCAAGTAAAACAATTTTTCCAGTTGTTATAAAGAGTCTGGCTCGTCAAATTAAGACTTTGGGGTATAAATTCAGTATGATTTTCAGTTATCTAAGCTTAACCTTTCAGTTGAAAAAGATTAAACTCTATAACAAGCCGTTTCTCAGATGCAGTTAGTTGAAGTGGTTGTTTCTTTCCTCCTGCAGGTTTTTTCAGTTGGGAGATGTCTGTTCCTTCACAATCTTGGCTTTGTCAATTAAAATATTGAGTGTTTCAGGACTGCATAGGACTTAATAAGGTGGCGTCACTTGATAGTTTCCTGTCTCCCTACCTGCCTGTAGGAGAGCATATAGCCACTCGTTGGGAATGGTCTAGAAAGATTCAAGGAAGGAAAACTAACGAGTAAGGCCTAATTTCTTCATTGACACAGCTATGTGAATATGATCCAAAACTGTGGCATTGATAGAGGATTATGGGAATATATTAATTTGACAGGTTCATGTTTGTATTTGTGAAATTAATGTTTTAATATGTTTTATTGTGAACCGCTTAGCTTCAAAGGCAGTATAAAAATGAATAATTGAAAAGCAATAACCTCTCAGGAGCACTTCCTTTTAGAAGACAGTGTATGCCCCAGAGAAGGATTTATGGCTATACCAGAGTTGGTGGTGGTAGCAGCAGCAGCAACAATCATCCAGACACCTATCCTACAGTGGCAGCCTAAGGCTACCTCGAGTTTTTGAAAGTTTTTGCATCCACTACTAAGATTCTGCCTTCCATCCGAAAACAAACCCTTTAACAGGTCTTGGCAGGCAGTAATGAGAGTCAGATGGGCCAAGGTTATTGGCTATATTTAAGATCATTCCGCTCATGATGCTAAACCAGACCCATCCATGCAGCGTAAGCTGCAAAAAGAATTGGACTCCCTTTTCTGGAAGAGGACGCGGAACACATCATGGAGATCAGCAATAGCTTTTATGCCAAATATTTATTTGCAGTTTAAATTTTAACTTGAGTACAACTTGTTAAGGGAAGGCAATGGCAAACCATTCTGCTAATAGTGTGCCAAAAACTGTCATGCAGGTGGCAACTCCCATAAGTCATTCACAATGCGGTGCTTGCTTAAAGGGGACTACCTTTACCATTTGTTAAGAAAATATGTATATAAAGAAAAACAGTATTTATTAATTTAGTATTACATTTGTATCCCGCGCAGGTTCAATGCGGCTTACATAGTAAAAGGAATACAGAATTACATTGGGAAGTGAATCTACAAGTTTGTTCTTATAACTACCACATGAAGGATGATCAGATTAAAAACTAGAAGCACTGGATACAAAATAGAAGGAAAAGTTAAAAGGAAATCTTTTACTTGAAGGAAGTTACTCCCAGATAAAAAAAAATTATGAACTGGTAAATAGTTTTTTTTTTAATCCAATGTTGGAGCTCTTTTTGTAACTAAGAAGCTTGGAAAAAATGTATTTAATACTAGTAATACCAATATATATTCCCAAGGAAACAAGAAAAGTTGCATCAGCGGCCAAATTTGAGGCTACTGTATTTATGAATAATAAGCATTAATCACATTGGCACATGTTAGCAAATCTAGCCCTGAGAGTGTAGCCCTCTGGGATCAAGAAAAATAGCTGCTGTACCGGACTGTAATTTACTTTGAGCTACCAATGAAAGGTGTGAACAAAATCAAAATAAGCCTCTTCTTTGAAGTCTCAATAAGGATTTGCTGACAGCCATAGCAATGTCAGCTGCCCATCTCCTCTTTCCATTGAAGAGAGAAAGAGATGGCATTGGCTTCTATTCACATATTTACATCTTACTACTGTTGAGGAATATGTGTGACTATGAATTTGGTAACTACAAAAAACCTTATTGAATGAAAAAGTGCTTGACACAGTAATATACAATATTATAATTAAATTTCTGAAAAGGAGGCAAATACCTCAAATAGTCTGTGGACTTTTATCTGTAATGAAGAATTGTGATCTCAACAACTTTCACATAATCGGTCAAAAAACCTCCATACCCTACCTAATGAAACTTTATTCAATTAAATATTTTTTCTAATTTATTTTTTTCCCTAAAATCTTAATAGAGCAGACTAAGATATTCAGCACTCAATCACACTTGTCTGAATCAGTTGTTTCAAACGCTTATCTTAGTGAATCCCAACAGGCTTCCTATTTCACCATAGGGCTTCATCAGGGGAATTGGTATGTTTGTGCTGCATTAGTGATTTTGTTGCTCGAGCTGCTACAGTTCCACTTTCCTAAGATATTGATTCTTAAACTACAAAATATATTGAGGGAACCGATGAAGTAGTGATTATTACATAGGAATTATATGCTTAGAATACCATTGGGTTTTGCTTAACTGAGAGAACTAATCTATGTGGGCATGACTTCACCTCACATGTGGGTCTGATTTGGAGAGCCCCTGTCGTAGGTGAACAGCTTTGCAACTGATTAGTCCCTGTAGTGAAGAACGAATTTATATAGCAGGTCATTTGAACTTTAACCCCTTATTTTGCCCTGTACAACTGTAGAAAAAGCATAGTTCACAACTGAATTAGAAGAAGGTGAGCTATAGAAAATATTGTTTTTCCATTCTTCATACAGCTTGAAGACACTGTTCCCTGATAAAGTAAGTCACATAATGCAGTGAACGATTTTGTGGAAACAGTACTTTATTATAATACTCTGTACAAAAAAAATGTCATTTTTGTAGGTGTGATGGCATTTGGATATAGTTCAACAATTATGAGCAGTTCACAAAGTGTTTTTCAATTTCAGGTTTTTGGAGTCTGCTTATTCTGTCTTTGACAGTTGGACTCTCATGTTGCAGCTTCTCTTGGACAGTAACATACTTTGACTCCTTTGAGCCAGGCATGTTTCCTCCCACGCCTCTGTCACCTGCACGATTCAGGTAAATGCAGTTTATAGTGTGTGGTGTTATATACATAAAGCACAGTGGGATCAATGCAGAAAGCCACGGTCTGATAACTGAGTGCATGGCTTCTACCATGAGATTAGCAAGAAAATATTCTGTAATGGTGCAGTAAGCTAATGAAATGCAAATTCAAAACACGCAGAACTTGTGTCTGGCAGGTTTTCCCTGTTTAGCATGCTTCGGCAAAGTTTTTGTGGTAAGATGGCTTCAAGTGCTAGCACACATCTGCATGAATTGGATGTTGTTGAGCGCATATTAGCCTCACATAAAATTTTTGCTAGGCTAGTATTTATGTGCAGAACTTGCTGGTGCTTTTATTTTCTTCAGACATGCAAATGGTGAAGCTGGTCGTTACTCCAGACACAGCTGGTACCTTCTATTCTGTCTTTAGTTGCAGGTATATACTAACAGAAAAAAAAAAAGAAAATATTGGCAGTAAACCTTTAAAAAACTGGCATAAATGCTCTTGACTAACCCTTCTATACTGCCATAAACCTGGTGGTAACTTCTTGCATTGTGCATGTTAAAATCCCCAATTTACTTCTGTACATTGCAGAGGAATACCTAATGGCCTTATTACCATTCACTTTAATATACTGTGCATCCATATGTACTGCACAAGTTGAACCACTTTTGAACCACTTTTGAACCATTGAACCACTTTTTGTGTCATACGGCCAGTAACTTGTGCGCGGAATGCTCGTTAACTACATTCTTTTGTCCACTGTAGCTTTCTGCATTGACCCCAGTATTTGACAGCATAATTACCATATCACCAAGTCATAACTGCCTTGCAAAAGTTTTCGCACTCTTGTATATTTCATATTCTGCTATCTCTAGAAATAACAGTTTAAAATGCATTAAATTAGGAAGTTTGTTTCACTGATCTATATAGCATATGTCACTGTTTATGAGTGGAAGAATCATGATAATATAGAAATATTGGGGTATTGTGGATCCAAGATGGCGGTGAAACAGGTTGGCTGTTAGGAATGCTCTTGTGATGCTTCTTCCTATTAGTTGAATATTACCTCTTACCTAGTTTTGAGCATGCTAAAGAGGAAGGGAAAGCTAAAGGGACTTCTCCTTCCGAAGCCAAAGACCCTTTTTACTCAACAGGCTTCTATAACGCCTTTGTTACACCTTCCCCAATATCGGGGTTTCTGCTTCCGGAAATGAGAAGGGTCCAGGATTGGAGAGTGTTTCGTTGCTTAGCCTAGGGGGCCAGCTATTCCTCCTGTCCCACAACCAGATGCAGCTATTGTGCCGATTCTTCACCCTGGAGGAAGTGGGTTGGAAGACCTGAAGGGGAACCATACTTCATCTTCGGAAGCATGGTGATGAATTGCTGCTGTGGGTTTTACCTCGCATCCTTTTTCAGAGGGGGCCCAGTGTTTCTTGGATATGGCGTCAGTGGAAACAACTGAGGAAGTTATTCTTCGACTAAATACACCACAGATGAAATTGCGCTTTGTGCTTCTGCGCTTCAGCCATTAGTGAGACCACAAGAGATTTCACTGGAATCAGTATGGACAGCCCTTGAAACCTTACATAACGTGTTGTACTTCTTTCAATTTCCTTATTCTGTGCAAATTAGAGAAGTTAAAACTTGTATTGAAAACTATTTATACTAAGCAGACTCAGCTGGAAGCTGAGGTGACTAAACTACAGGAGAATCAAGCTCAGTTTGCAGGAGATAGACTTTTGCTTCATCGCAAGGTGGAAAACTTGGAAATTCAATGAGAAATTTAAATCTACGAATACTTAATTTTCCATATTCAAGATTTATTTCTCCCAGGGATATGTTTCATAGATTTTTAAAGGAGAATTTTCAAGTACTCTGAGAACTCTTTTCGACCAGTTTAAAAATTATATACCAACAATTCCACCGAAGTTGGAGACTGCGCCTCCCGTTTTTCCTGGGCTATCTTTACAAGATGTATCATAGACAGTTTGGATGTTTCCACATTGATTGAACAGACGGTGGAGGAAGTTTAAAATTAGAGCTACACTTTTAGTTTCTTTTGTGTTTGTACAAGACAAAGATGCTCTATTGAGGTTATATTTCCAAAAAACTCAATCCACCTTTCTGGGAGGGAAAGTCCAGATCTTCCCCAATGTCTCCAAATGGACTCTTGAAAGGAGGAAGAAGTTTATAGAAATGAGACAAGAAGTGTTATTGTTAAAAGCCTGCTTTCAGCTCCATTTTCTTTGAACCTCTCCAATTGCGTAGCTTTTTGAATTCACAGGGTAACTCGGGCTATAGTCCAGTTGTTTATCTGACCATGGTATAGTTAAGGGAAGACTACCTGTTGTTTCTTTTTTTATACTTATTTTTCTAATCCAACTTCCCTTCGAATTTCATCACAGATTCTTTATATTGTGGACTACTTAGCCAAGTTTTCTTGTTTTTGTAATTATTTTTGTGAGTGTATTTTCTTATATTTTGGGGGTTTTTTTCTTCCAAAGATGTGTATATAGCTTTGTATATTTGATTATACAAATAAAAAATATTTTAAAAAATAAATATAGAAATATTTGAAAGTGAATATGATGAAATCAAAACATCTTGATTGTATAAGTCTTGCACACCTTCAGTCAATATTTATTTAGTTAAAACATTTATATTCTGCATAGTCCCACAGTTCCCAGTGGATTGCAATATCACATAATCAAAATGTCTGATACGAACAAGACAATAACACGGGCCGGGATGAAGGAGCCTGCATTCAGGTGTTATACCTGGTCCTTTCACTCAGCAAGGCATCAATGAAAGGTCTCACATTGAAGATGATTTTCCTGGTTGCAATTGCATCAACACGGTGGGTTTTGGAATTGCAGGCTGTCTCGTGCAGGGATCCATTTTTTTTGTTTTACGGAGGTGGGAGTGTCTATCAAGATGGTGCCTTCGTGCTGCTGCCGAAGGTGGAGTCTGCTTTTCACCTTAAGTCAGTGGAACTGCCGTCCTTCCACAAAGAGGAGAGGGAGTGAAATTGTGACCTTGTGGCTGTTGGATGTGGCAGGGCTCTCATGCAGTATTTGAAGGTCTTGAACGAGTTCAGGAGGTTGGACAGATTGTTCCGTTTGGCAGGCAGAAATTGGGCCTTATGGCATCGAAGGTGGAGATGACTTATTTGTTGGCAGACAAGCAGCCTCTGCCGGATTTGAAGGCTCATTCGACATGGACGGCAACCTTGTGGGCTGAGGCTTCGTTTGTGACACCAGCTGGTATTTGTAGAGCAGCGATGTGGACTACCTTGCATACCTTCACAAAGCAGCATCAGGTAGATGTAGCGACGTGAGAGGCTGCCATTTTTGGTGTTTCTATTCTACGGGCGGCAGGCCGGAGTCCCACCCTCATTTAGTGCTTTGGGACATCCTACTCGTTCTGGAATAGTGGGAAGATACGTAATGGAAGAAGAAATTAGGTCTTACCTAATACTTTTCTTTCCATTAGTTTTATTTAAGCTCCTGGAATAGTGGGAAGTACTAATGGAAAGAAAATTATCAAGACCTAACTTCTTCTTCCATTACATATCTTCCCACTATTCCAGGAGCCCACCATTGTTTCTGCAAGGTGACTATGCTGTGCAGTTTTGGTAGGCCATAGGGACTGATTGTGGTGCAGCTTTGGCTTTCGAAGCGTATTTGTTTCTGGTCTCCATTCCAAGGGGCAGTGTCTTCAGCTACCTTAGGTGGGAATTGGATTTGCCTGTGGAATGTGCATAGGCTGTTTCAGTTCATTATGTTCCTTGTCTGGTGGGGAGGGGAAGATCACCTGCTTGGGTAGTAATTACTGAAGGGCTGAGCTAAGGGTCTGAATGTATAGGCTACAGCTCAGCTCTGTATTCTCTATCTCCACCTGCTGGTCAATGGATATGTCTATCCCACTTGTCCTGGAATAGTGTGAAGAACTTCCATACATAGGCAAATGGACATTACAGCAGTAAACATATTCAAATAACAATATGCACTAGGGTATAGAGTGGCATTTCAGAAAGAATGTCAAATTCAGGAAATGACGTCAACTCCTTATGTCACATATGGACATCCATGCCTCATATATTTTAGAATAGGATCAGCCAACATCCAGCCTGTTCTAAAATACACGAGAAATGGGCATCCAAGTGCTGTCTAGAATCCAGCATGAGTATCCATTTTACGAACTGAAAAATCCAAACTGAATTGGGCAAAGCAAGCAACATAGGTGTCTGTTTGGCAGTGGAGGAGTGTCCATATTTATTTATTCGTTCTTATATCCCACAATTTCCAAAAACACACATTTTGGTTCAATGTGGCTTACAGTTCACAGTCAGTAGGAATTACAGTTCCATATTTATCTAGATTTGCAAGAAAGGTGGGAGAGGGGAGATATGACCGAGGTGGAGCACAGATTATTCATAGAGTATATAGGAAGAGGTAGTTACAGATTTGTCTAGATTACATTTACAAAATTTGTCTAGATCATTGGTGACATATATTATCCATAGAATTTCTTGAAGAGGTAAGTTTTTAGTTCTTTTTTTGAAATGAAGGTAGTTTGTAATGCTTTGTGTAATCTTTGGAATTGAGTTCCACAATTTGAACTCCAGGTAGCTGAAGCCAGCCGTATAGGTGGTTTTGTAGACTGTTTCTGCATTTGGGTGGTTAAGTAGCTTCTGGGCTTGCATTTCTTGGTGATATTATAAAATGAAGTAGCTGGCACTCTTCAAAAATCAAGGGGGTAATAATAAACTCATTTTAAATCATTCCCCTCTGAAAAAGCAGATTTTCCACTGTATATTGAACTTCAGCGACAATGCTCGGATACCATAAAGGTTTTTTCTGAGACATCACGAGCCATAATCGTCATTAGCCCCACATTATCTTATTCACTAGTTTCAAAGTTTGCCAACATTATATATTCTTCACTCTTTTACAGCTATTTCATTTGTATATAGATAGACCTTAAGCAAGTACTAAAGTACTCATTTTATTGTCTGTCTTGGGGACCCCAACATGAAATCATGTTTCACTAGCAGGCAGTTTGACTCAGAACCGCTTGGAAGGCTGCAGGTTCTACTTGGTGCAGGGGAGGGATCATGATTCACTGCTTGGGACCATGTTGTGCTGCGCTTGATAGGGTGAATGCGACTCCCGCAGAGGCAGTTAAGCAGTGTTCTCGCTGTGAGACCCACCAGCTGGCGCTGGAGTGCATGCAAGCCAGGAATCCTATGAGACGTGAAGGAATGGTCAGTGGCAGCACATCTTCAGATTTGGCGCAGCATTCAAATTTGCCATGGACTCCTGTCTTTCTGGCAGTGCTGGTGCGCAGTTTGATGCAGGAGAGTGCGAGAATGGGTGCCATTTTTTCAGGCTGACTGGCAGTGAGGAACAGCCGCTGACTGATCATGCACAGAGCGCAGCCGCCATTTTATAGTTTCAGGGCCCAACAGAGCATTCACCTGCATTGGGATCTTTGTTGTCCCCCAGAGTTTATATTGCTCTTGCACCAGGCCTATTTACTGAAGCAAGGATAGTCAGTTGCTGCAAGGTGCTTCAGTTTCTCACCTCACTGCCCCTCTGGCTCCTAAGAGATCTCATTTAGACCTCCAGAAATGAGCAGATACCATATTGGATGAGGGAGAAGAAGATGAGGTTATCGGTCTATTCAAAGGAACCATCATTGAAGGAGCCATTAGAGACGGGAGAGCTTCCTCATGTGGAAGGGGTTGATCTGAAAGTACTAAGGTGGTTCATAAAGATGAGCTCAGTACTCTTATTTATGACACACTGATGGTGCTTTTCATTGAGGAGCCTTCTCCTTTGGCGTCAGGAGTTCCATCTTCATCGATCATAAGAGGGCTTAGAGGTCCTTCTAAGGACCTTCAGGACCTGATTACAGCAGAATGGGTCTCACTGGACATGGGGCTGAGAGTGGTAACAGCTATGAATCACCTATATCCGTTGGTTTTGAAGGAGAAAGATAAATTGCAGCTTCCCAGGGTGGACTCCCTGGTTACGATGGTGACTAAGAAGACCACTTTGCCAGTGTAAGGAGGCATTGCCCTAAAAGAACTACAGGATGGGAAGTTAGAAGGCTCACTGAAACATGCCTTTGAAGTAGAGACTTGCACAGGAACGGGGTTCACGGGAATCCCGTGGAACCTGCGGGGTTCCCTTGGGGACAGAAGCCATTCCTGCAGGGTTCCCTTGGAGACAAAAGCCGTTCCTTTGGAAGTGTAAGCTGCACTTGCGCCATCCTATCACTTACTAAGTACCAAGTTCTTTGAGTGCTGTCTCCTCCTTCTTGCTTTATAACAGCACAGATGTGGATGAACACAGAGGATCTCTAATTAAAAAATGGAAGTTATAAAAAACCTAAACTTAAATGGCTGCATGTGTGTGGATGTGTCGAGTGACGCTTAGATGGTGACTCTGGCTGTGATGAACTATACCGGGCAGACTTGTATGGTCTGTGTCTCATATATGGCACTCTGATTTAGGATGGATTGGAAAGGGCTTAGACAGCAACTTTAGTGTCTGGAACATGAGGACATTGCTGGACAGACTTTTATGGTCTGTTTCCCGCAAATGAGAAGACAAATAGGCTGGAGTGGGCTTCAACGACAACTCAAGCAGTTGGAACATAAGGATAGGGCTGGGCAGATTTCTATGGCCTATGTCCCAGAAATGCCAGAGAGAGACCATAATCAAGTATATAATATCACGTTCTTGACTGTTGGGCAGACTGAACCGTTCAGTTTTTTATCTGCTGTCACTTACACTATTAATCCTTTCTGCTCCCGGGCTGATGTGCAGACCTCAGCTCTGACACAGGCACAAGCATCAGATGTCACTTGACCTACTGGCACGTGCATGTAGCGACCTCTCAGCACACACTGCCAGTGAATGAGACCAGTCTTACATATGTGCACCAAAGTGTTCCAACTTCTGTTCCTTCCTTGCCTGCAGTGCTGCTGCTCGAACTCGTATGTACCATTAAATACTTGTGGGGATGGGTAAGATTCCATTGGGGACAGGTAATATTTCTGTCCCCATGCAACTCTCTACTTTGACGTAGCCTCTTTGAGCCTTCAAGCAGCAGTGTGTAGCTCATTTGTGGCAAGTGCATGCCTGTAGTGGCATCAGAAGTTGGCAACACTTAGGGACATAATGCCCAGCTGGAAGTGGAGTTGGCCTAATTGGTAGATGCTATTTATGACATGGGTTATGGCCTGCAAGTATGTATGGCTGTCATGGCACGTCAGCCACTCTGGTTGTGGCATTGGGCAGCAGATGCAGCGTCAGTCATGTCTAGTTAGACTTCCCTTTTGGTGCAAGTGGCTATTTGGAGACGATCTCGGTAACTTAATGAAAGAACTGGAGAAACCTCAGCCACAGCGGTTGCCAGAGGATAAGCCAAAAGCCTCTGGTCTTCCATCTTCAGGGGGCTCTCGATCACGATTTCAAAATAACAGACGGTACCAGCCTGGTCATCAACAATATGGTTAAATGTCCTGCTATCAGGCACACCAGTCCTTCCTTTCGTGCGGACAGGAAGTTCTCCTCTCAGCTGGAGCACCCCAATGATGTGAAGCTGGCCCACTCTTCTCATCCTGTGGTGGGAGGACATCATCAGGAGTTTTGGGAGGAGTGGGTCAAAATCAAGTCTGATCAGTGGGTTCTGGCTATTCTTATAGAGGGTTACAAGTTGAGTTCTCCCTCCTGATCGCTCCTCTTTTCTTGCAATCTCCTTGTTGAAAGGGAACCAAGGCGGTCGAGGTTCAGGCCACTGTGGATTCTTTGCTGGCGTTCCAGGCCTTTGTTCAAGTTCCCCAGGCTGAACAGGGAAAATGCAGATACTCCGTCTACTTCGTTACCACAAAGAAGGACCCCCCCCCCCCCATTTCCCCTTTTGTCCAGTCTTAGATCTCAGAAGTCTAATCTGCTGCCTCCCAAGTGTCCTGCTTTTGCATGGATACATTAAGAGCAGACGTAACCTGGGTTGAAGCAGGAGAATTTTCATCGCCCTCTATCAAGGAGGCATAATTGCTTATACCCATATGGCTGCTGTATCAGAGGTTTCTACATTTTGCTGTGCTGGGCTGTCACTTCCAATCCAGGGCTTTGCCCTTTGGTTTCGCCACTGCACCAAGAATGTTAACCAAAGCCATGGTGGTCGTGGCAGTCTTCCTTCGGAATCGGAGTTCACCTGTATATCGACAACTAGCTCATTCGCTTATCCTATTTGGACAGTGTGGCGGTGATGGAAAAGTTGCTTTTCTGCAGTCATTGAGTTGGGTGATTAACTTTGAGAAGAGCAGACTAACTCCATCACTGATGCTGGGGTATCTGGGCATTCTATTCGACCCAGTAAGGGAGAGGATCTTCCTCACAGAACACAGGAGGTTGAATTTGGTTCAGAAGATTTATATTTTCCTCAGTCAAAGCAGTCCCAGGGTCTGGGACTACATCCAGGTTCTGGGGTCATCTGCAAATGGAAGTGGTGCCATGGGCAAGAGATCATATGCAGCCATTACTGGATTCTCTTTTTAGCTGCTGGTCTCTGTTGTTACGGAAGTAAGACCTTCATCTTCCTTGGACTCTTGTTGCCAGATGGAGTATGCAGTGGTGGTTGTCACCCAGAAATTTGACCATCAGAGCTTCCTTTCCTATAACTCAATGGGAGTTGGTGACAGCAGACTCCAGCAAGTCAGGTTGAGGAGCTTATTACGAGTTCCATCTAGCACAGGTCACCTGGACATAACAGGAGTCTCATTGGTCAATAAATCGTTTGTAGCGCAGGGCAGTTCAGATTGGCTTAAACAACTTCGCTCTTTTATGGCGGGGGCACGTTCCAAGGTTTCTCAGGACAGTGCAATGACAGTTTGTCAACAAGCAAGGTGGGACCCACAGCCATCTGATGGCTGTGGAGACGGCCTCCCTCGTGAGTTAGGTGAAGAAAAATCATCACTGCTTGTCGGTAGCTCACATTCCTGGGAGCTGGAATGTGGCGGTGGACTTTCTCAGCAGGCACTCCTTGAACCTTGGAGAATGGAAACTATCCAGCCAGGGTTTTCAGCTGTTAGTGGGGTTTTCCACTTCTGGACTTGATGGCAACAAAAAGGAATACCAAAGTCCCAAGTTCTTCAGCCATTGGAAAGAACTTGGATTGATGCCTTCTGCATCCCTGGCTGGAGACACATCTATTGTATCTCTTTCCTCCTTGGCCCATGATGAGCTGCGTGTTGAAAAGCTTTGCACTGCACCAGGGTTGAATAATTCTCATAGCCTCAGATTGACTGCAAAGGCTGTGGTTTGTGGACATGATTTGACTGCCAGATGAAACCTCTTCTTCTTCCACAGGTACACGTCCTACTGAAGCAAAGTCTGGTGCTCATGGAGGATCCATGCCCTTTGGCCTTATGGCTTGGCCATTGAAAAGGCTCAGTCGAGATGAAAAGGTTATTCTGATTCGGTCATTGCTACCTTGCTTCAGGCTGAGAAACACTCTAAATCCATGGCATATGTGAGAGTGTGGAGGACGTTCGAGGGCTGGTATTCTGAGTGTGGACTTCATCCCTCTTCTTCAGGCAGGTCTTCAGAAAGGATTGGCATTGGGTTCCCTAAAAGTTCAGTTTGCAGCTTTGGCCAGTTTCAAGTGCCAACTATAGAAGATCTTTCTTGTGATTCACCTGGCTATTCAATTTTTGGGGGGGGAGCCAGCCGCTTGCGGCCTCTCTTTTGTATTCCATGTCCTGAATGGAACTTTAATTTGGTCCTTCAGGCTCTTCAGAAGCCTCATTTTGAACCACTCCGGAAGGCCGCCTTGAAAGATCTTATGTTAGACAGCATTCTTTGTGGCTGTTATGTCGGCATGTAGGGTTTCATAGCTTCAGGCTCTCTTGTCTTGATCTTATCTTGCTCTTCAAAGGCCGGGATCTTGCTGCACACATTTTTTTTCTTTCTTCTAAAAGAGGTTGAGATGAAATGCCGATACCAATCTATGGAGCTTCTGTCCTTTCACAGAGAGGAGGTGGAGGCTCAGTATTCTTCCTTGAAACCTCTCAATGTGCATAGGGTTTCGCAAATTGGACAGACTGTTCTTTTTGGTAAACAAAGGCTTGGCCTCATGACTTCCAAACCAACAGTTGCTTGATGGCTGAAGGAGACTTGCGTCAGCTTATTTGCTTGTGAGGAAGCAGGCTCCTCAGGCTTTGTGCACTCATTCTAAGATGTGTACAGTGACATTCTGGGTGGAAACTACCTTACTGTCCAATGGATATTTGCAAGGCGGTGACGTGATTGACACTTTGCCAAGTTCTACAAAGTGGACATTGTGGCGCCCTCAGAAACCAGATGTAGGGTCTCAGGGTGGCAGTGCCAGGATTCCCACAGGTTCTGGAATAGTATGTAGCTATGTAATGGAAAAAGAAATTTGGTCCTACCCACTATTCCAGAGGCCCACCTGAGGTTTCTGAGATGTTTAGTTAGTGTGAAGTAATGTGCCAGATAACTGTCACCTTGCATGGTGCTTCGTGCATATCTCTTGTTCTGTAAAAGTTGTCCAGAGGTGAGAAGGTCTGTACATGTTTGTGTATCTGGTTAGTGTTAGATTAGTGAGTTGTTTTTATTTTGATTGTATCCTTACTGCTTGTCTACGTAAATACTGAAGAACTGGACTGAGTGCCAAGAGAGATGTTTCTACTCAGTTTTCAGTTCTCTATCTCCACCTGATGGTTGATAGACACAACTATCCCACAGGTTCTGAAATAGTGGGAAGAACTAATGGAAAGAAAATTATCAGATAAGACCAGTTTTCTCTTTTCTCTCCAAAGCTGTATCAGTTTTCCATGTCGATCAGATGGCTATGCTTCCTTTGGTTTGAAAGGATGATTGCAGGGAGGACTATCATACTATTCACATGATGGATGTTCATAATTGGAGTTAACGATTGTGAGAAATTGGACCATTTGTCCTTTTCTAGGGACAAAGGAGAGAAGCTACTAAGAAAAGAACTAGATCTTAATGGCCCATTGAGGCGATTTCCTCAGCCTATCTTCTAAGGGGTAGGGGTGGCCCTTTTAGTCTGTGGGCTCATTCATCAAGGAGTTTAGCTTCCTCTTCAGTGGAAACAATGCAGTTTCTCTGGAAGAAATCCGCAGAGTAGCGACATGGTCATCATTGCATTTGATTTCAAAGCACTGCAATTGGGTGTGGCCTTTGGAACAGGGGTGTTCAGAGTGGGGGTGAAGGATTGTTACATTCCATTCATTCTGGACTGGTCTGGGAGGTGAACAGGAAGGTAAAATCTGATCTTGTGCTAATTTTCTTTCCTTGAGCCGTACCAGACCAATCTAGAGTCCCACCTGATGATGTATTTTGGTTGAGTTGGTTTAATTGATTCCTTGTACTTGGCAACAAAACGGTTATTCCTGTTTGCTGTTGTTGTTTTTTTTTTTCTTCCAAGACGTGTAATAAGAATGTAGACAAATGCTGTTCCAAGCACCTCCTGGGGTTTTTTTGAGGAATGTTTTAGGAGAAGATCATCCTAGGCTTTGCTAGACAAAATACTGAGGAGCACGAGGGAGCAGAGTGCTCTTCATAGAATAGAGCTTACAAGCTTTTATTCTTTATCCTTCTGCTGATAGGACCATAAACCCATTCATTCTGGCCTGGTCTGGTAAGGACTTGAGGAAAGAGAATTACCAGGTAAGACCAAATTTTACCTTAAACACATAACACAGTTTAATAAATAGGCCCCTAAATGTGTTTTGTTTTTTTTTAATTATTTTTCTTCCTCTTATTATGTTTTACGTATACTGTGGGAAATAAGTTGACAAAAGAGCGCCTGTGTGGAATGTGCAAAATGGTGCCTCATTTATATAAGCAGTATAGACTCCTGTGTGCCATTTTAAAAACGGACATTCAGAACCATCCTCAGTAGCATACACGTCCTGACATTTAAAATGTTACACCTGCTCTATTGAAGCTGTAAATGTGTGTGTATGCGCATGCGCACACTTAAATATTTTTTATATAATATTCACCAACATGGTAGTTCCTGCGCAGCTCAGCCAAAAGTATGTTTCCATGAACATTGGCACTTCTAGCAGTATGTTCCATCTTGTCAGCACTTTAACTTATGTGTTTGTATTTGGTTACACAATTTTGAGCAATTTGTTATGTGTAAAAAGATGCTTTACATTTGGAAAATACTTTATAAAATTACTTCCATGTGATTAACTGAAATGTCAATTTGTTAAAATAGCTTTGACTTAAGAGATTCAAGGTAAGATTTTCCCAAGTTCATCATATTAAATTTATATATTGGTTTTATGTCTTGTAGATCCAAATATTAATCATACTGGGGGTTTTTTAATCAATATTTTAAGTAAATATATTTGCAGGCTTCTAATTCATATGGTATTAATACTGTACTAAGAAAGTCATGCTCAAACATACATTGTATTCAGCTGGTATTTGGTACAGATTGTTTCTGAAGTATCTGTGTAATTTAGGAGAAGAAAATTTGAAACATTTATGTATAAATGTCATTCAAATTGTGCTTTGTTTAAAAAAAAAAGGATCTTATAAACAGATTTTATGGCAGTGTAAAGTGCAAAGTTAGCAAAAAAAAAAAAATGTGTGCATGGTCAGTAGAGGGTGGCATTATACAGGCAAAGCAGCTTGTCTGGTTTTGAGGTGAAAAGTGCATACATAGCCCATAAGGATTGGTTCACTTGGATTAATAGTCTACCCCTTTAAATAAAGGGTACTAGGCAGTGAAACTTTGATTTATGTTGCTTTCCTGTGTTTTATTGGATTTAGATGAAACAGTACCTGTAATTCAGTTCTTAACAGCTTCACATGGAAGACTTGTCAATAGCTTTTTTTTTTTTCCAGTTTGAAATCATATTTTTTTGTGATAGTTGGATTAGTCTCCAAACTGAAGGTGCTTCCTTGTATATTTTATTACCCTGAGCAATAATGGAATAAAACACAATGTCTATTTCAAAAGTCATATAGAAATAACTTTAAAATTTTATTTTTGATCCTTCAAACTTTAGAGATGTGTTTGTTTCTTTTTGAATAACGAATAAACAAAGGCCAGTAAAATTGAATTTAGTGTGCCAACACAACACCTCTTTAACTTATTAGCAAATTGAAAGATATACAAATTAAATCTGTTTTTGAATTTAAGTCAATTTGGGGAGGTTGGTTATCAAACTGTACTGATGGGCTTATTAATTAGTAGGTCTGAAAATAATTCCTAAACAAAATAGGGGGGAAAGACCCAGATACTGCAAATAAAAGCTCGTGCAGCTGAATAAGGAGCAAACATCTGATCTGTTTTTAAAATATCAATATTCCTTTTATCATTTTGAATTTTAATTCCAGAAGAACTATTTGCTTTATTTATTTATGTAAAATGCTTATAATCCGCACTATCTACCACTCTAGACGGCATGCAAAAATAAGGAACATAATACATACTATTCATTGTGTTGAGGTTTCTAAAGGATCTTTCCAGTTAGGGTCCCTTTTACTAATGTGTTCTAAGACAGTGTTTCCCAAATCCGGTCCTGGAGTTCTTCTTGCCAGTCAGATTTTCAGGTTATCCACAATGAGTATGCATGAACCTGATTGGCTTCCATTAATGCAAATCTCTTTTATGCATATTCATTGTGGATATCCTGAAAACTTGACTGGCAAGGTGGTACTCCAGGACCGGACTTGGGAAACACTGTTCTAAGAAGTTAGCTTGAGATTTAGTGTGCACTGTACATGCACAAGCGTGATAACTGTTATGGTGCTGGTATGAGCTTGTGCTAATTAATGTGCTAACTGTTATGGTGCTGGTATGAGCTTGTGCTAATTAATGTGCTAACTGCATAGCTGGGTGGGGAATGGTTTAGCACACAATACTTCACCATGCACTGTTGGTGTTGCACTTTGTGCAGAAACACTTACCACCCTTCTAATAGAATACCTTAATGTGTGGTAACTGTATGGGGCTGTGCTGGGAACTCTACCAGCAGTCAGTGCACAGATTTTGCACTTACCATTTTTGCATTTAACTCGCGTAAGTGCAGAAGTTTACCACACTTTAGTAAAAGGCCCACTTAGTCTTTTCCATCGCTTTACTTAGACTTAAGTCCACCTGGGCACATTGGGCAGCAAGTGTTCTCCAGCATGTTCGATCGGCTACAACAGTTTACATATCTTCCCAGCTAGTACCATGGTACTGAAATTTTTATTTGAATGTGCTGTGCAAGGTTGTCTTTACTCCTGCGCTGCTTCTTCCCACGTGTTGGTATCCAGCGCATTGTGATTTTAGGATATTGATCATTTCTGCAACCTTATCGTAAGTCCAGTGAGCAAGACCCTGTGTTAAGCTCCAATATCTTGAAGCCTCCATGAATCATTTCTCTGAATCTCTTCATAAGTCGCTTTTTCTCAGGATCTCTTCATTGGTAATATGGTCACGATCGGTGACTCAAAAAATTCTTTGTAGGCATCACTGATGGAATACATTTTGTTTTTGTGCTTTCTATGTAGTAATTTTTCCATGTTTCACAGGCAGGGATCACAGTTGGCAGAACAGTAGCTATCCAGAGCTTAAATTTAATCTGATTATTATTGTTTTGCATATTCAGTGGATCTGCTGAAATACAGAGGCTGCCTTCCTAAGCCTGAAATTTACTTTCCTGTTGGTACTTCTATTACTGGACATAATGCTGCCAAGATAGGTGACTATATCGATATCTTTAACAGATTGTTGGTTAATGGTTATTTGTGTACAGGCTTGACCCCCAACCTGTTACTTTGCTCTTTTCATTGCCAATTTTCCATCCAGTCTTCCCAGCAGATTTCTCCAAGCTGGTGGTGAGTTCCTGCAGACTCTCTTGACTTCTCAGCAGTCCGAGCAGACCAGCTGATTTGTCTGTGCAATACCACCCCCTTTGCATTTTACATTGCCATAACATCTACTTCTAGGATCCATTCTTTTAAACAAAATACAATTTGAATTAAATTTATACATAGTTTAAATATGTTAAATTTTGTTCTCTTAAATTATATGGATACTTCAGAAACGTTTTTATTTGTACTAAATATTATCTGAATACAATGTAGGTTTGAACAGGATTTTTCTAGTATTATAATACCACATAAAGACTTAATTTAAATTGGAAAATTAAAAGCCTGCAAATGTACTTAAAATATTGATTACAAAGAACATTACAATTAATATTTGGATCTACAAGACATAAAATCAATAAACAAATTTAATATAACAAACTTGGGAGAATCTCATCTTGAATCTCTTAAGTCAAAACTATTTTAACAAATTGACATTTGAGTTAATCATTCCGCTGGATGCCAGCATTTGGCCTGTTCAATGTTTTCTGAAAATCTATAGCCAGAAGATACAAAAGTGGTGAGAGTACAAAGCCTTGTTGCATACCAAGGACAATATTGAAGAATGTCTTTCTTTATACAGTAACTAGGGTTCAGATAAAAGTTGATGTACCATTGGAGAATACCTTGTGTCCGTTGGAGAATACCTGTGTCCGAGGATCTGAAGGTGAAGAAACAATGCAACAAGGCCATGACCAGAAGGATGCTAGTTTGCATAGATAGGGGTATAACAAGTTGTTAGTGAGATCCCACTTAGAGTATTGTGTTCAGTTTTGGAGACTATATCTTGCTAAGGATGTAAAAAGACTTGAAGCCTTGAAGCAGTGCAAAGAAAAGCTACAAAAATGATATGGGATTTGCGTTGCAAGCTGTACAAGGAGAGACTTACTGACCTGAACATGTGTACCCTAGAAGAAAGGAGAAAGAGGGGTGATATGATACAGATGTTCAAATATTTGAAAGGTCTTAATCCACAAACAAATCTTTTCCAGAGTCAGGAAGGCTGTAGAACTAGAGGACATGAATTGAGGTTGAAGGGGGCCAGAATCAGGAATAATGTCAAAGTATTTTTTCACAGAGAGGGTGGTAGATACTTAAGAATGCGCTCCTGTGGAGATGAAAACCGTAACAGAATTTTTAAAATGCGTGGGATAAACACAAAAGAATCCTGTTTAGAAGGAATGGATCCGTAGAAGCTTAGTGGAGATTGGGTGGCAACACTGGTAATTGAGAAGCAAAGCCAGTTCTGGGCAGACTTCTATGGTCTGTGCCCTGAAAATGGCATGGACAAATCAAGGACAGGTATACATATAAAGTATCACATACAATGAGTTGTCTTGTTGGGCAGATTGGATGGACCGTACAAGTCTTTATCTGCCATCATCTGCTATGTTACCATATATTCTTGCAGTGATTCCCTGTGCATGCTATCAAATGCCTTTTGAATTATGTGAAATGTATAAATAGTAGCTTTTATCTTCACCCATTCTCCCTAAATATACCTCTTATAGTACCTAGGCTCCCCTTACTATAGAGGAGCAATCACTGATTGACACCGCGACCCCCCCCCCCCCCCCCCCCCCCGCCCAAGTACATAATACAGAATAATACAAGGAGAACAAACCATATTGAGCCAGTCAATTACATAATATATTAACATAACAATATATGAAAACATCAATCATACACACCCAGAATCTTATGGATGTCCTCAAAAGGTGCCCATTTTCCTTTCCATTACCCCCTCCCCTCTTTGTCAATATACAACGAAAAAAATTCCAGTATATTTAGAGTACATCTCAGAGCTAGGACAGTACTCAAGAGGATCACTTTGGGATAAGATATCTCCATTTGTTTACACTGTTCATTGATAGCTAGCCCACAGTCTTGGACAGAGGGGGAGAAAAACTAACATGCAGTCCAAACGCTCCACTCTTATGCTAATTACAGCAGCATAAGTGGCGGAATGGCTTAATGGTTAGAGTAGCAGGTTGGGACCTGGGGAACCAGGTTCAATTCCC
This sequence comes from Microcaecilia unicolor, assembly GCF_901765095.1. NCBI lineage: Eukaryota > Metazoa > Chordata > Amphibia > Gymnophiona > Siphonopidae > Microcaecilia > Microcaecilia unicolor. The sequence continues at coordinate 250,406,102 of NC_044037.1, read as the reverse complement.
ACTTCTGCCTGATGGTCAGCAGTAGGTTGAGATCCTGGGGAACCAGGTTCAATTCCCTCTGCAGTTCTGTATGACGCTAGGCAAGTCACTTAACCCTCAATTGCCCCAGGTACAATAGTAGTACAATGTATTACCTAGATTGTGAGTCCAGAAGGGGACAGTACAAGTACCTGTAAATTAAACCTGTAAACCACTTAGGTCTAAGTGGTATATAAATACTTAAATGAATGAATGAATTCGCTTTCCAGTCAAAATTATCCCCCAGCTGCTCACATTAACACAGACAAAACATGCATTTCAAATTGCAACTAATTAAGCTGTAACTGAGTTTTAAAGGCAATTCAGATTTGACAGCTGTGTAAGTAGATATACCACTGACATGCAAGATCCAGTGTTGGCTCTCTCACCCGCTTTAGTCTCCGTGAGTCTCCAGGATATTGTTCTGTGACAGAAATTCTTTGACCTTTTGTACCATTGCAGAAATGCTCACTTTTCCTTGATGCACAATCCAAAGTCTGGCTAGGTATAAGACAAAATTAACTTTTGCCTTCGCCAGCTGAGAACAAAGTGAAACAAAATCTGTTCACTGCCCAGTTAACTTTGCCAATTAATCTTGAAAGCATAGAACTCTGTGATCCATATAAACCAGATTGTTACCTCCATGCAAGGCACAAAGTATCTCTTCTTTAGGTGCATAGTTGAGGCACAGAATCACCAGTCTCTGTTCCCTTTGAGACCCTAGCTTGTGGGCCCATTCAATGTAAAGAGGCACAGCCACCAAGAGACAGAGCTGGGCCCAGGGCAAGGTGGCTGCCACCACTCCCTCCCACTCGGGCCACTACCTCCCTTACCTTCCTGCTTCTGCTTCTCCCTTGGTCTGTCACTCTCCTCATGTGTGCTGGGAACAAGGTTATTGCATTAACACAGTCACCCGGGAATAGAACCTTCTGGTGAAGGCCCCCCCCTCCCCCTTGGAGGCCGGGCCTGGGAAATCTTCACACCCCCCCCCCCCCCCCCCGGCAGCCCTGTTAAGAGGACCTGCCTGACTCTTAATGCTGAGAGTTTGCGGGAACCAGAGTCTGTGATGGACTTGGTGTCACGATTGTGACTGTATTCCATGCCTACACTCACCTTGCCTCCGGGTGACCAGGCCCTATGGCTGCTGTGGACTGTCTTCTTCATGTTTCCCAAACATGTTCCAGAGTTCATTCCAGTCCTATTCTGATCTTTCAACATTCCAGACTTGCTTTGGGGTTCCTGCAGCCATCGGTTCTCTAAAACTTCAATACAGTGTCTTTGTATCATTTTGATAGGTGTTTCAAGAACCTCTTCAACCAGGCTCCCATTGACTTTTGGCAGTCTTCTTTGTGTCTGTCAGCTGCTATGTTCTATCCTATATCCAGTGTTCCCTTTGTGTCCCCCTTCTGTGCCCAGTTTGTGTGGTTTTTATTTACTGCTTGAATAAATAATGCCCGTTGTTCTTCAGTGTTAGTTGGTTATTGAATATAGAATTTCTGAGAGGACAAGCAGAAGCATATCTGTACATATGGGTGACATTGTCTGACAGTGCTTGCCACGAGACCATCCCCAACTTCTTTCCAGAAGCTTTTTGGAGTTCTACCACACATGCGCGTGTATCTTCCCATCCACCAAGACTGAACGGGAGCAACCAGTCTTGTCTTTTCCACTGAGCTAAGAAGACACTTCAGAGAGTCCTCTGGTCACGATTGCATCTGTGTCAACTCTGACTTCGATCTCCTTTGTTTTGTTTTGTAAATGCTGTGTTGGGACTAGTGTATCCCCTTTTTTCTGCCTTTTTAGTTCTCCTTAGTTTTTCAGCATTCTATGTTTTCTTTTAGTTTATAGCTCCTTGGTCCACTTGGGCCTGAGCACTCTGGTCGGGGTAGTATTTTTTTTTTTCCTGTATTTTTCCTTTATTGAGCCATTTGATTTTGCTTCATCTATTTTTCCCCAACATGTCCCAGAAAACTCCCAACACTTTTAAGTGGTGCATTAGGTGTGGCAAGATCATTTCAATGACTGATACTCACAATTGGTGCTTGCCATGCTTAGGACCTAATCATGAAACTCTCTCTTGTCATCTTTCTCGACAGATGACTGAAATGACCCTTAAGAGTTGAGAGCAGCACAAAACTATTTTTGGTGCCAAGAAGTCCGTTGCATCGGAGGCACCAGTCCCCCATAGCCCTGGAAGCTGCATCGGACATTGGGGATACATCAGCACCAAGGATGTCTCTGCCTGTCTCGATGCCAAGTGTCAGCAGCACCCATCAGAGCCAAGCATTCTATAATCCTGCACCAAGGAAGCTAAAAGGATTGGCCACAAATATTAGGACTTTAAATTGGGCATGGATGTTGTGGAACCCCAGACCAGACATATTCCATGTATTAACAAAGTTGGAAAGAAGAGCAAATGACAGCATGTGGTTAAAAGGTGGTAATGAGTTTATCTTGTTGGACAGACTGGATGGACCATAGAGACCTTTATCTGCTGTCATCTAACCTGTTTGTTAAAATTGTTTGTAGTACCTGAGGATTGGAGGATGGCCAATGTAACGCCAATTTTTAAAGAGGGTTCCGGAGTGATCTGGAAAATTACAGACTGTTAAGCCTGACTTCAGTGCCGGGCAAAATAGTGGAAACTAGTATAAAGAAAACAATTATGGAACACATAGACAAACAGCCTGCTCAGTGTGCTGCTGCGGCTAGGAAAGCAAATAGAATGTTGGATATTATTAGGAAAGGTATGGAAAACAGGTGTGAGGATGTTATAATGCCGTTGTATCGCTCCATGGTGCGACCGCACCTTGAGTATTGTGTTCAATTCTGGTCGCCGCATCTCAAGAAAGATATATTAGAATTGAAAAAAGTGCAACAAAGGGCGACTAAAATGATAGCGGGGATGGGACGACTTCCCTATGAAGAAAGAGTAAGGAGGCTAGGGCTTTTCAGCTTGGAGAAGAGACGGCTGAGGGGAGACATGATAGAGGTATATAAAATAATGAGTGGAGTGGAACAGGTAGAGGTATATAAAATAATGAGTGGAGTGGAACAGGTGGATGTGAAGCGTCTGTTCACGCTTTTCAAAAATACTAGGACTAGGGGGCATGCGATGAAACTACAGTGTAGTAAATTTAAAACAAATCGGAGAAAATCTTTCTTCACCCAATGCATAATTAAACTCTGGAATTCGTTGCCGGAGAACGTGGTGAAGGCGGTTAGTTTGGCAGAGTTTAAAAAGGGGTTAGACGGTTTGCTAAAGGACAAGTCCATAAACCACTACTTAAATGGACTTGGGAAAAATCCACAATTCCTGGAATAACATATATAGAATGTTTGTTCGTTTGGGAAGCTTGCCAGGTGCCCTTGGCCTGGATTGGCCACTGTCGTGGACAGGATGCTGGGCTCGATAGACCCTTGGTCTTTTCCCAGTGTGGCATTACTTATGTACTTATGGCTTAATGGGACAGAGTCAGCATGGGTTCAGCCAAGGGAAGTCTTGCCTCAGCAGTTTGGTTCATTTCTTTGAAGGTGTGAATAAACATGTGGATAAAGGTGAGCCAGTTAATGTAGTGAATCAAGATTTTCAGAATGCTTTTGACAAAGTTCCTCATGAGAGACTCCTGAGAAAATTAAGTCATGGGATAGGAGGCAATGTCCTTCTGTGGATTAGGAATTGGTTATTGGACAGAAAACAGAGGGTAGAGTTAAATGGCCATTTTTCTGAATGGAGGAGGGTGAATAGTGGAGTGCCGCAGGGGTCTATACTGGGATCTGTTCTATTTAACATATATTTATAAATGATCTGGAAATTAGAACGAGGAGTGAGGTGATTAAATTTGCAGATGACACAAAACTATTGGCAAAACACGTGCAGATTGTGAAAAGTTGCAGGAAGTCCTTAGGAAACTGGAAGACTGAGCATCCAAACTGTAGATGAAATTTAATGTAGACAAATGCAAAGTGATACACATTGGGAAGAATTGGTTAGCGTCATATACACTGCTGGTCTTTAGGTCTGGGTTTTTTTGTTTTTAAAAAAATGTGGGGGGTGGGCTTGGAAGGGGGGCTCTTTTTGGTGGAGGGTTAAGGGGAGTTGGGAGGGAGTGTTGTGCTCATAGTTTTCAGTCCCAGCTGAAAATGCACAAACATCTTTGGCCAAAACTGAAATAAGGCCAAACAAGGGATTTGGGGCCAGTTTCAGCACAAAAACTGAAATTTGGTCAGGCTTTACCAGCCAGTCAGGTCTTCAGGTATCCACAGTGAATATTCATGAGTTACATTAGCATTTAATAACTAATAATTTGTTTACCACTGGATTTAAATGTGCAGTGCACTGTCTGTGATTCTTTGTGCAAAGTTATCTTGTGCACTAAATTCTATTCTGCAAAGGGGAGTCATAATAGAACAGCAAACTGTGCATAGAACCCACGCTAAGCTCTGTGCTAAGCCTCCTGCACTTTTCATATCTACCTCTGAGAAAAGTTAAGGGAAAAAGGAGGTGAGAGATGTAACTGGATGTGAGACAAAGGTAAAGGTCATGGATTTGATATACCGCTTTTCTGTGGTATAACTGAAGTGGTTTACATATATTATATGATTCAAACCAAAGAAGTGGAGAAAGCAAACCAAAATGTTCAGGATGACCAAAGTTTATTCTTCAAAATAAATATTGTTAAAAAAAATATCCAACACAGACCGTGTTTCGATGGTGGAATATAATGGGCGATAGAAGAGTGGGAGGTAAAAATATATTTTTAAAAAAGGGTGATGCAAAATAGTGAGAGATGACATCGTTATGGAAGGAGAGAGATGAGGAGAAAAAACAGTTACAGAAACAATGTCAGCTGCAGGAAAGTGAGAGCTGGACAATGGCAGTCATAAAAGGGAAAGTAAAATTGAAAAAGAAACAGAAGTGAGTCAACAGGAGCCAAAATGAAAGTGTGGGGGTGGGGGGGGGGAGGGAAGCAAAGATAAAAATATCTCTTAATTTTCTATTTCTATTCCAAACTTATACCAATTTTCCATTTAAATATCTGATTATATGACATTGTATAAAATGTTTTCGCATTTTTTACAATTTCTAGCCCCCCCCCCCCCTAATATTTTGGCGGCAGGCAGTGCTGTTAGCGCTGACCCCGCATATTCAGTATTGGGCCGTTTCCGGTGACTGGCATTGAATATCCAGGTTTGGCCGGTTCTATCTTAACCAGCTGGCCAGCTAAATTAATAGCAGGCAAAGATAGGACTGCTGTTTATGTGGTCTAGTTTGCTCACTAAACTTAGCCAGCCAAAACTTGAATATTCACAGATAGCTAGCTATATTGCGCGATATAGCCGGTTAGCTGTTATGCACTGAGCACTAATATTCAGCAGAGATAACTAGCTATTTTGCGCTGAATATTAGCACTTAGCTGGCTAAGTGCTATTTAACCAGACAGAAGCCATTCTTGGCTGATTAAATCGCACTGAATATCGGGCCCTAGGTGTCTAAATGTGTATTAGCTTTTTCTCTGGTCTAGCATGACCCAGATGGCAAAATCGGCCTTTACTGCTGCTATTCTCACCAGCCCTTCTAAGTCCTCACCAACCCTTCTAAGTCATTTCTCCTGCTCCATTGCCATGGCAGTTTATCAGCTGCTCACTGCCATGCCGGTCAGCCATGGATCAGACTTTCCCAATCTATTCAGCCTCTCCTACTCCTCCCATCCTGGTCACTCCCAAAGAAAAGATGAGGTGGAGCCACATGATAGCTCACAGTCCCTGTAGTCAAGCATCTGATAATCTCCCATTGTACATTTAATAAGCCTAGCAGGTATGTTGGCAGTGGTGGAGGCCCTGGTAGAACTGGGGATGTTGGCATTTGGGAGGGTGGGCAACTGTGATTTTTTTTGGCAACAGTTGCCAAGAAGCATCCGTGAGAGAAGGATTTGAACCTTTGTTTCTCTCTCTGGTTCTCAGATTGAGGCTTTAACCTCTAGGCCTGCTCCTCCATGGTGAGAAGTGGAGGGTGCCAAATTTTGAAGTTGCTGAGGTTAGTCATAAACCTTGCACTGATCTGGATAAGTTGGAGTATCATGCTGATAGAGCACGTCTCTAAAGTTAACATTTTTTAGCACTTAATCAAAATTGTCACTTTACCAAGGGAATTTGTTAATGTTATGCAACTTGCCTGCTGCTGTTTTTGTATTTGAAATAATCTAAAGGGCTGAAGTAAACAGAGACTTGTGGAAGGTTTTGGAAAGGTATACAGCTGCAGCGAGTTCAGTTAAATGAAAACTATGCCAACTGTGGTCTGGGCACAATTTCAAGTTTATGCTGAAAGCAGCTCTGTGTGAATCAAAAAATGACTTGTAATTATTTTGGAAATTTATTATAGTACTCTAAACACACTCCTTCAGGTGCCAGCTTGTGGTGACATTTGTGACATGCTGTCATATGCCTTCTTTGTTCAGTTGCAACCTCACACATACGAAGAATTCTTATTCTCCAAGGACAAGCCAGGGCTTTGTTTCTCCTATATGGGAGACCTGTACAGATGCTTCCAAGCGTTGTATAGCTTTAAGAAGTCTTTGGTAGCATCCCACCATTCATGTGTGAGTGCCTTCCTGCCAGACGTGAGCATGTGGTACCAGCAGTCTTCATTTTTCCACAGAGCAGAGAGGTTGTGTCTAGTGGCACCAGTGAGTCTTTTTGTTTTAATTATTTAAATGTATTTATTTTTCATTGCACAATGTAAGAAATAAAACAGACCACATTAATGGGGATACAAAGCGATATATCTATAAATTAGAGAAATAAAAACAGGAAAATAGGATAATTCTATCCACAATACAGATCTGATAATTCTAAGGCCTAAATATCACCTTTCTCTTTTGTTATTTATCCAACAGAAATACTTCCAATTGAGGTGAATCATAAAAAATCTTCTCTCTTTATATGTGATTAAACACCTACAGGGAAATCAAAGAAAAAAGGACACTTCCAGAGCTAACACCTGAGACATATATATTCAAGAAACAGCTTCCTAGCTAACTGGATGGCTCTAGTAATGTCAGGAGAAATAAGTATATGACCACAAAAATTAACATTTTTCTTAAAGTAACGTTTTAATATCCTTATTTTTTCCTGTTCATAACATAAAGTTACCAGTGCAGCTTCTCCAGCCCTGGGGACCAATGATACTTGTATCAATTATATCCTGAGAGGTCTCCAAGAATTCCATTAAATTTACTGAGCCCTCCTTTCATCTCTTGCCTTCTTTGAATATACACATAATAACTCGAAAAAGTCATTGAGGGGGGTCTTTTACTAAGGTGTGCTGGTGTTGTTAGCGTGTGTTAAAAATAGGCAGGTTCTAAATGCTAAAGACGCCAATGCATTCCTATGGGCGTCTTTAATGTTTAGCGTTGTCTATTTTTAGCGTGCGCTAAAAACACCAGGGCACCTAAGTAAAAGACCCCCTGAATCTGCCTCCTCAATCTGTACACTCCCTTCAGGAACTTCCTGAGAAGAATTTCAGAGCTAATTCTACATATGCAAATATTTTGTATGCAACATATTTTCCAATGGCTATGGGTAGATAAACTATCTTTTCTCATCTCCACCTTTCTGCACAAATGGATGTTATTCCTTCCTTAGAGAGGTGGAAGTAGAGAAAACTGAATTCTGCCAGTGACATTGCCAGCAGAAGCAGAGGTGATCCCTGGAACAATCCAGTATTTTTCTCTATCTTCGGCAGGTGGTAGGTCATGCTGACTGTGCTCCTGTCCCTGGCCTAGCTCCCTGCTCTGCTGGCCAAAGCTGCACAGCATGGTCAAGCCTAACAGCCACTCCCAGGTCACAGTCTCGGGGCTGTACCTGGTTGAGCTTGGAGATTGGCTCTGCAGTTCCCTGTTGCACTTCTTAGTTGCCGCTGTGTGAAGTTTTGTCTCGGTTCCATGGGGCTTTGCTTGAGGGGTGTTGGTCCCCTTCCCCCCACCCCTCTTGCCCATTCACTCTATTTGGGTGTACTGTCCACAGACTCCCCCTGCAGCACTCAGGCTTTCCAAAATAAGGGCGCAGACTGCCACCTGGGTGGAGGCTCAGGCATTGTCCCCTGAGAACATTTGCAGGGTGGTGACTTCGGTTATCACTCCATTCCTTTGCTAAGTACTGCAGGTTGAATATGTTGGCCAGAGTCCGCTCAGACTTTGGCAGAGCCAACATTTGGGGGGGGGGGGGGTTCTTGTTTTCCCCCATCCATAGACTGCTTTGGTACATCCCAATTTTGCCGAACGGTGGAGCTGAAGCTAAGAAACGAGAAATTGTCTTACCTTGAAATTTTCCTTGCTTTAGTCAGCGATGCTGTTCTCCAGTCCCACTGTTCGAAGACTTCAGCCTGAGGTTCTGAGTGTGCTCTGTGCTTCCTTTTCAGTTCTTCAAAATTTTATGATTGGCAGCCATACAGGGTTTTTGTTTTTTTTTTACATTTGTACCCCGCACTTTCCCACTCATGGCAGGCTCAATGCGGCTTACATGGAGCGTTAAGTGACTTGCCCAGAGTCACAAGGAGCTGCCTGTGCCAGGAATCGAACTCACTTCCTCAGTTCCCCAGGACCAAAGTCCACCACCCTAACCACTAGGCCACTCCTCCACTCCTGTGATATGGCTATATCCTGGTATATGCAGGGTAGTGAGTGTCACTCTGTGGTGTTTTGCTCACTTGATTATCATTGCAGCTGCAGTGGTTGATGGGGCATGGGTGTGTTTCAAAGGAACCTTCTGTTGCTTAGACAGATGCATATTTGATTGTTCCAGGGAGACCTTTGCTTATTCTGATGATGTCACTGGCAGAATTCAGTTTTCCCTATCTCCAACTGATGGTTGGAAGGGATAACATCCATTTTTGCAGAACGGTGTCGCTGACAAAAGAAAATAAAGTTATCTGGTATAGCATATGTACTAGCTCCCTACAGAGTTCTAGTCTGTGAGGTTACCTGAACGTGATTTCCTACCCAGAGCTATTTTTTATGCAGACTTTCATGAGCTCTAAATAAATGTGCCTTTAAACCTTTGTTCCAATTCTAAAAACAGTTAACATGTTGATTGCATAGAACAAACAAGAGAAGCTGGTTTCTGGGAACAAAATATGCTGATTTAATGAAAAATTTCAAGAAAATGATTGGCTTTATAGCCCCAAAGAAACCTGAATGCTTTTGGGTGAAATGGTGGCCTCGTTGGTTTTAAAGGTAAGTGTTCCTAGCTCCTTAGACTGTTTTTGCACCCAGTATTAATTATATAACTAGAAAAGTTTTAAACTGGAAACAGTCTTTATAGCCAGCATTGTTCATTGGGGCAGACTGACCATTCAGGCAACAGGGCAGTGCCTGAGGGCCCAGTACTTCCCTCTCACATGCCTGACATCCCTCTCTCCCCGTCAGGACCGGGAACGACCCCTCTCTCGCCCCCTCCTGTCCTTCAATTTCCAACCTCACCCCCCCACCACCACCCAACCTTGTGTGAGAATAGAGCTTCCAATCCAAGCGAGAAGGAGAAGTTGAGTCCACATGTTCTACCCTGACACCTGTTCCCTGATGCTGGAACTTCTCTCTGCTGCAGCCTGCTTCCCTCTGACATAGCTTCTTCTGCAAGGGCATGCAGCAGCAGAGGGAAGTGGCCAGCATCAGCGGACCAGACCTCAGGATAGTAAGTGCAGACTCAGCTTCTCCCTCCTGCTTGGATTGGAAGCTCTTTTCTTGCTCTGGGGGAGGAGGATTCAGAGATGGGAGCACAGGAGGGGGAGAGAGGAGAACATTCCGGTTGAGATGGGATGGGGGGGGGGGGGGGCAATGATCCTTATCGTCTGGGTGCCCAGATCACTTGTCAATCCGCCCCTGTTCATATATTTATATTTTCAGACAATTTTGGAACAATGGTTATTTACGTTCCTTTCATATATCTCCAGTAGTGAAACAATTGCACTGGTTTCCAGTCGAGCAAAGAATGAAATTTAAGGTAGTGATATTAATTTTTAAGGTTTTGAACAATTTTGCTTCGCCAGTGGTTTGCAGCTATGTACGTATTTACCAACCTTCAACATTGAGATCAGCAGCAAAAGCCTTACTTGAGGTTCTATCTGTTCAAAATATTAGATTAGAAGAATATAGGAAATCCGTGTTTAACGTAATTGGTCCAACACTGTGGAATACTTTACCTTTGCAGTTATGGCCCAAACATAGCCCGAATACTTTTAAAAGAGATCTGAAGACTTTGCTGTTGAAGAGGTTTATTTATTTATTTAAGGTCATTTATGAGAGAGAGTAAAAGTCATGTGCTATGAGAACTTTTTAAGCTTCTCTTTGAAGGTAAGACGGTGTTTAGACGTAAGAGTTGTATCTTTTTTTTTTTTTAATTAACATTATCCAATATTTTACAAGACAATCCTCTTGTTCAGGAAAAGTATCTAATAAACAGCAAAATATAAAACAAAAAAAAAAGGTGAAGCTTAAAAAGCTTCACATTAGGTAAACTATACTCAAGTCCATAAAATGTGATCCAAGATTTCAGAAATCTACCGGAGACAAAATAAAAGGATAAGAGAGAAAAACATTCTGCAAATTCTGTTAAGCGGAGTGGATTCTTTTAGTTAACGCTTATCCATTTTCGCTGAGGTTATGAGCGCTGATACATGAGCTGGCTCTGTAAATACATATTTTTTATCTCTAAACTTCATTATACACTTGCGGGGGGTATCTTAAAAAAAAAGGTACCCCCCAAGTGTAGAATTTCAGGTCTAAGAAGCAAGAATTGTTTCCTTCGTCGTCTTGTCTCCTTGGAGACATCAGGAAACAATAAAACTTTTAAACCCAAAAAGGGTTTATCTTTATTTCGGAAAAACAGACGAAAGATTCAGTTCTTGTCGGGTAGTAATGCGACTGTCGCCACCAATGTAGCTGCAGTCGCTAGCTCAGTATCTGAGGTCTCAAGCAAAAGAGAAACATTTATCGGAACTTCAGGTTGAATTGTTTCTTTCCCAAAAATGTAATAAGCCATAGTCATTGGTGGTAGATTCTGTTCAGGAATTAATAAATTTTCACACATGTAGCGTTTCAACATATCAAGAGGAACAACATTTTGAAGTTTAGGAAAATTGACAAATCTCAGGTTATGATTTCTAGTGTAATTATCAAAATTTTCCATTTTATCTCTGAGGCTCGTCAAATCTTTCATCATAATAGGTTGTACCGTTTCAAGCTTCATAATGCTTTGATCCAAATTAACAACTTTCCCATTCAAATCCTTAATATGCTCATCTTTCTTTACCAAGTCACTTTCCAAAGATTTAACTTTAGGCTGTACTTCATTTATTTGTTTCAGGAAAACTTGTCCTAGGTTAGAAACCAGGTCCCACAAAGCTTCTAATGTCACATCTTTTGGTCTAACCACAAATTCTTTTGGAATTTCAAACCTTACAGGCTGGTCATGGGCCTCGCTCTGCCCCTCTGCTCCTCTCCCCTCAAACCACAGCGTTTCCACGGGCAAACTGCCCTCCAGTACCACTTCTGTTGTAAACGAAGCTTCCATTCGGCGATCTTCTGGACTCCGTCGAATCCACAAAGAAAGAACTGGCGCCTATCTGCTGGGGAGGGGGAGTGCGTTCGGCGGGGCTAAGAGTAACATCCAGGCCAGAGAGCGCCGAAGTCTCCATTTCGCTGGCGCCCACCTCTGGCAGCGATCCGCCGTCCCGATGAACTCCCTGCGGTCTCAAATATTGATCCAGAGGACCAGGTAATGAGGGGGTTATCGGGGAAGCTACCCGCTAATCTCCCTCTTCGTTTAGGCATTCTTTAGGGTAGAGAAAACGCGACTCGCAGTAACTTAACAGATTGTGGCCATCTTGGGTAAATGCCCCAATGGAGGCTGAAAAAGAGTTGTATCTTAGAGACAGTGGTACCGTTTGATGTTGTATTGCTGAATGATATAATAAAAATGAAACATAAATTCTAACTTGTGAGAAATGCTGCAGACCAATAGTAATAATAACAACACTCTAATGAATTCCACAGCCTCCCCTCCCTGGGTGGCTCCCCCAAATCAACATAAACAGCAAAATTCACCACCTCTACAATTCGGTGAATAGCTTCTTCCAGGGCGACTCTCCATGGAAGAAATCCTCTGCCTCTCCATCCGCATTTGCTGGATAAGCAGGGAACACCACTCTGGCAGAGTGGGACCAACAGATGAGAACCAATGTAGTAATATGACCTTGTTCCCAAAAAGAATGATCTTGCGGAGAAACCGCAAGAATCCTGTGGTACAGGATCAGTATACACACACTGGCCAAATAAAATATGAGGATCACAGGTGACGGTGCAATCCCAATAAGTATGCAAAATAGAAAGCATCTTACCCCAAAAAGTAAACATAACCTGGCAAAAGCCACACCATATAACCCAGAGTTGCTGAGGTAGAGTCACATTTTGCAAACAAGAGTGGGAATGTGAACCAGGCTTATCCAAAGAACAGGACCCAGACAAAATTAGAGTTAAAAACCAACAAACTATATTTATTTATATATACTTAAAAAAAGACTAATATTTTTTGTAATAATGACTCAGACTAATAAATATTTTTGTGATAATGACTCCTGTTCTTTGGATAAGCCTGGTTCACATTCCCACTCTTGTTTGCATTTATTCTCTATCCCGTGGGATCTATTGAGTTCTCCACATTTGTGGATTCTCTTTAGAGTCACATTTTGGACAGACTCCCCTGGCTGCTGTGCCCGCCTTATGGGCTCGGTGCAGGGAACTATGGATCTGTAAGCAAATTTGTAAAGCAATTCTCTTAACATAGATTCAGACATTGTACGAATCCCTAAAACTAATTTTTTTGAACTGCTCTGTCAACAGAATAAAACAATGGTCAGCAGACCAGTTCTTCGCCAAAGTGGCATAATCCAAATCTGGGGTAGTGTCTTTCAAATATTGGTGATGGAACATCAAAGACACCCTCAACTGAGAACAGAGTGTAAAAGCTTCAGATAAAGTTTCCTGTAAATCCTCGGTAAGATCTGTCCAGAGCAGGGAGGAAATGTAATGTCTTAGCAGCAGGAAGGCAAATGATACTCTTGATGCAAGGCTTCAGTGGACTTGAGTGAAAGAGGCAAAAGAGAATGAAAAGACGTCTTTCTCAGCACATCAAGTGATATCTCATAAAGTTTGGAATTGGAATGAAGGTTTAAAAGCACAATTATTTAGAGCACATGAAAAACTGCACAAAAATGGCTCTGGGAGATTTGTTTGTTTTTTTAATGACCAATGAAGAAAACATTCAGCCTAATCTGCTCAGATTTTAATATTAATTGCTGAAGAGGATTCTAAGGTCTTTTTCTCAAATCCAGCTATATGCTGACTATAATACAACTGCAATTTCAGGTTGTTTTATGAGGTTGAGCCCTCCTGGGCTTACCATAACGCCCATTTATGGGGTAGCCAGAAGGTTACATCTGTCACTGGGTCCTTTAGAGATAAGCAAAGTCTGCCTGAAATCTCCAAAAATAATATACCCACTGATTGGACTTTCTGATCATTGTGTCGCATGGGAATTGATTAGTGTATTGTATTGTCCAAGCGGGAACTATTGGAATCTGGCCTTTTTGAAATGTTTTGTAGTGTAATACTGGCAAGCTAATGCCATATCCTACATTTTATGCAGATGTCTTGTAATGCTTGCTTTTCCCCTGTTTAATCTTCTTTTAGTATGGCATGTTATAGTATGCATCAAGCAGTTTTGTTTTTATAATATATTTATGGTAACAGATGGCAGATAAAGACCAGCATGCTCCATCCAGTCTATCCAGCAAGGTGACTAGAGTCATACCTGCTGCTCTGTACAGAACATGCGGGTTACCTCTTCTATGCCTTTGCTTAAGATTGCACTTGCTGCTGTGTGGTTACACCCATATGTTGTTTTGCTTGGAGCCCATCCCCTTACTGTATAGGGATCATGTGTATTTATCCCACATCTCTTTGAATTCTCTCACTGTTTTGTTTCCACCACCCTCACCAGGATGGTATTCCAGTCTTACACCACCCTTTCTGTGAAAAGCTATTTCCTGGTGTTATTTTTAAGCTGGTCCAAGAAAACAAGAAGGCAGATGATCCGCAAAATCCAACGTGGAAGCAAACAAAAGAGCAGATCACTAGGTGGTATTAATAAGACTTTATTGGAGAAATAATCGTGATTGTTTCTCCAATAAAGTCTTATTAATACCACTTAGTGATCTGCTCTTTTGTTTGCTTCCACGTTAGTTTTAAGCTTACCTCCTTGCAGCTTCATTTTATGTCTTCTAGTTCTATGGTTTCCTCATCTTTGAAAAAGATTTGTTTGGTCATTGATACATCTGTATCATATCTTCTCCGAGGACAAGCAGGCTGCTTGTTCTCACGACTGGGTGACGTCCGCGGCAGCCCCCACCAACCGGAAAAAAGGCTTCGCGGGACGGTCGGGACGCAGGGCACGCCCACCGCGCATGCGCAGCCGTCTTCCCGCCCGTGCGCGACCGCCTTCCCGCCCGTGCGCGACCGCTCCCGCCAGTTCCTTTTTTTCCGCGCCTGGAGAGAGTCGTGCTTTGCCGCTCTCTCTACTTCAGCCGCCGGATTCTTGCGATCGCGTATACGCGGATCGCGCTTCATTAATTTAAATTTATTTCCTTTTTTTCTCTCTTCAAAAAAAAAAAAAAAGAAAAGAGAGACCCTGCGCGTGTGGAGCACGCGCTCCCCTTCTTTTCCCTCGCTTCCAGCGGGGACGCTGCGTGGCGGCCTAGTGGCCGCACGGTCGTTTTCTTTTTTCGTGGTGTGATTTTAGCCACCATTGACGATTTTGACTTCGCCGACGCGATTTTTCCGTCGATGTCCTCAAAGGTCCCGAGTGGATTTAAAAAGTGTGGTCGCTGCGGCCGGCCGATCTCGCAGACCGACACCCACGCTTGGTGCCTCCAGTGCCTCGGGCCGGAGCACAATCTCAAGTCGTGTTCTTTGTGTCTCGGTCTCCGGAAACGGACTCAGGTTGCGAGGCAAGTTCTGCGGGACCGTCTTTTTGGAACTTGCGCCGGCCCCTCGACGTCGACCTCGACGGCATCGGTATCGACGCCCGGCCCTTCGGTACCGGTATCGATGCCCGAGACATCGGCACCGATGGCAGCGACCCCAGGAGAACAGGTCCCGTCGGCCCGCCGGTCCTCCGGTGAGAGTGGGGGTGAGAGGCCGCGTGGGCAGTCGGCCCCGGTCACGCCCTCAGCTCGTGGCCCACGGGACCGAACCCTGTCTGACCCGGTACCTCGAGACCGAGGGGGATCGACCTCCTCCTCCTCCATGCCCTCCGGCGCCGGTGACGTGCATCGGAAGAAGGATAAGAAGCGTCGTCACCGGTCGCCTTCGGTGCATCCCGAAGAGGAGGCGACGCCGAAGCGTCATCATCGTGAGGAGAGGTCTCCGTCGGTTGTGGAGGTACCGACGCGTCGGGGTTCCGGCACCTCGGTGCCGTCTCCTGGCCCCCAGCAGCTTCCGGCACCGACACCCTTGCCGGCCCCACCGCCTTTCCCGGCAGCGGGCCTGGACGAGTGCCTCAGAGCCATCCTTCCGGGGTTCCTGGAAGGGCTGATGCGCCAGCGCCGATGACTGTGGCGCCGGCGAGCTCTAGCCCGGCGCCGGGGCTGTCGACACCGCCGCAGCTTGCGGTGCCGGTCTCGACCGCCACGCAGGTGGAGTCCCCGTCGACGTCGATGGAGGGAGCTCCGTCCCCGCCGGCGCGGGAGTCCACCGCTCGACGACACCGAGACCTCGGTGCCTCGACGTCGTGCCGGGCCCGGTACCGGACTCAGCTACATGAGCTAATGTCCGATACCGAGGATGAGGACTCGTGGGGGGAAGAGGAGGACCCGAGATATTTCTCCTTAGAGGAGTCTACGGGCCTTCCCTCGGACCCCACGCCTTCACCGGAGAGGAAGCTCTCACCTCCTGAGAGTCTCTCCTTTGCCTCCTTTGTGCGGGATATGTCTATTAGCATTCCCTTCCCCGTGGTCTCTGTGGAAGAGCCGAGGGCCGAGATGCTCGAGGTCCTCGACTATCCATCACCACCTAGAGAGTCCTCCACGGTGCCGCTGCACAATGTCCTGAAGGAGACGCTGCTCCGGAACTGGGTGAGACCGTTAACTAACCCCACCATTCCCAAGAAAGCAGAGTCCCAGTACAGGATCCACTCTGACCCAGAGCTCATGCGGCCCCAATTGCCCCATGATTCAGCGGTCGTGGATTCTGCTCTCAAGAGGGCACGGAGTTCGAGGGATACCGCCTCGGCGCCCCCGGGGCGGGAGTCTCGCACTCTGGACTCGTTTGGGAGGAAGGCCTACCAATCCTCCATGCTCGTGACCCGCATCCAATCATACCTGCTCTATATGAGCATTCACATGCGGACCTATGTGCAACAACTGGCGGACCTGGTCGAGAAGCTCCCGCCGGAGCAGTCCAGGCCTTATCAGGAGGTGGTCAGGCAGCTGAAGGCGTGCAGAAAGTTCCTGTCCAGGGGTATTTTTGACACCTGTGACGTGGCATCTCGTGCTGCGGCCCAAGGTATAGTGATGCGCAGGCTCTCATGGCTGCGCGCCTCTGACCTGGACAACCGCACCCAGCAGAGACTGGCTGACGTCCCTTGCCGGGGGGATAATATTTTCGGTGAGAAGGTCGAGCAGATGGTGGACCAACTGCATCAGCGGGAAACCGCTCTCGACAAGCTCTCCCACCGGGCGCCTTCAGCATCCACCTCCACAGGTGGACGTTTTTCCCGGGCCCGGCAGGCTGCACCCTATTCTTTTGCGAAGCGTAGGTACAACCAGCCGGCCCGAAGGCCTCGTCAGGCACAGGGACAGCCCCAGCGCGCTCGTTCTCGTCAACAGCGTGCGCCTAAGCAGCCCCCTGCGCCTCCACAGCAAAAGCCGGGGACGGGCTTTTGACTGGATCCATGGGAACATAGCCGCCCTACAAGTGTCCGTACCGGACGATCTGCCGGTCGGAGGGAGGTTAAAATTTTTTCACCAAAGGTGGCCTCTCATAACCTCCGACCAGTGGGTTCTCCAACTAGTGCGGTGCGGATACGCCCTGAATTTGGCCTCCCTGCCTCCAAATTGTCCTCCGGGAGCTCAGTCTTTCAGCTCCCATCACAAGCAGGTACTTGCAGAGGAACTCTCCGCCCTTCTCAGCGCCTAATGCGGTCGAGCCCGTACCACCCGGGCAGGAAGGGCAGGGATTCTATTCCAGGTACTTCCTTGTGGAAAAGAAAACAGGGGGGATGCGTCCCATCCTAGACCTGAGAGGCCTGAACAAATTCCTGGTCAAAGAAAAGTTCAGGATGCTTTCCTTGGGCACCCTTCTGCCAATGATTCAGAAAAACGATTGGCTATGTTCCCTGGATTTAAAGGACGCATATACTCACATACCGATACTGCCAGCTCACAGACAGTATCTCAGATTCCGCCTGGGCGCACGCCACTTTCAGTATTGTGTGCTGCCCTTTGGGCTCGCCTCTGCCCCACGAGTGTTTACAAAGTGTCTCGTGGTGGTAGCGGCCTACCTACGCAAGCTGGGAGTGCACGTGTTCCCATATCTCGACGATTGGCTGGTCAAGAACACCTCGGAGGCAGGAGCCCTCCGGTCCATGCAGTGCACTATTCAACTTCTGGAGCTGCTGGGGTTTGTGATAAATTACCCAAAGTCCCATCTCCAGCCAACTCAATCTCTGGAATTCATAGGAGCGCTGCTGAATTCCCAGACGGCTCAGGCCTACCTTCCCGAAGCGAGGGCCACCAACCTCTTGGCCCTGGCTTCGCAGACCAGAGCGTCCCAGCAGATCACAGCTCGGCAGATGTTGAGACTTCTGGGTCATATGGCCTCCACAGTTCATGTGACTCCCATGGCTCGTCTTCACATGAGATCTGCTCAATGGACCCTAGCTTCCCAGTGGTTCCAAGCCACCGGGAATCTAGAAGATGTCATCCGCCTCTCCACCAGTTGCCGCACTTCACTGCTCTGGTGGACCATACGGACCAATTTGACCCTGGGACGTCCATTCCAAATTCCGCAGCCCGCGAAAGTGCTGACGACGGATGCATCTCGCCTGGGGTGGGGAGCCCATGTCGATGGGCTTCACACCCAGGGTCTGTGGTCCCTCCAGGAAAAGGATCTGCAGATCAACCTCCTGGAGCTCCGAGCGATCTGGAACGCACTGAAGGCTTTCAGAGATCGGCTGTCCTGCCAAATTATCCAAATTCGGACAGACAATCAGGTTGCAATGTATTACGTCAACAAGCAGGGGGGCACCGGATCTCGCCCCCTGTGCCAGGAGGCCGTCGGGATGTGGCGTTGGGCGTGTCGGTTCGGCATGCTCCTCCAAGCCACGTACCTGGCAGGCGTAAACAACAGTCTGGCCGACAGACTGAGCAGAGTCATGCAACCGCACGAGTGGTCGCTCCATGCCAGAGTGGTACGCAAGATCTTCCGAGCGTGGGGCACCCCCTCGGTGGACATTTTCGCCTCTCAGACCAACCACAAGCTGCCTCTGTTCTGTTCCAGACTTCAGGCACACGGCAGGCTAGCGTCAGATGCCTTTCTCCTTCATTGGGGGACCGGCCTCCTGTATGCTTATCCTCCCATACCTTTGGTGGGGAAGACCTTACTGAAGCTCAAGCAAGACCGCGGCACCATGATTCTGATAGCGCCCTTTTGGCCCCGTCAGATCTGGTTCCCTCTTCTTCTGGAGTTGTCCTCAGAAGAACCGTGGAGATTGGAGTGTTTTCCGACTCTCATTTCGCAGAACGACGGAGCGTTGCTGCACCCCAACCTTCAGTCTCTGGCTCTCACGGCCTGGATGTTGAGGGCGTAGACTTCACTGCGTTGGGTCTGTCTGAGGGTGTCTCCCGGGTCTTACTTGCCTCTAGGAAGGATTCCACTAAAAAGAGTTACTTTTTCAAGTGGAGGAGGTTTGTCGTGTGGTGTGAGAGCAAGGCCCTAGAACCTCGTTCTTGCCCTGCACAGAACCTGCTTGAATACCTTCTGCACTTATCAGAGTCTGGCCTTAAGACCAACTCAGTAAGGAATCACCTTAGTGCGATTAGTGCTTACCATTATCGTGTGGAAGGTAAAGCCATCTCTGCAGAGCCTTTAGTCGTTCGATTCATGAGAGGCTTGCTTTTGTCAAAGCCCCCTATCAAGCCTCCTACTGTGTCATGGGATCTCAACGTCGTCCTCACCCAGCTGATGAAACCTCCTTTTGAGCCACTGAATACCTGCCATCTGAAGTACTTGACCTGGAAGGTCATTTTCTTGGTGGCAGTTACTTCAGCTCGTAGGGTCAGTGAGCTTCAAGCCCTAGTAGCTCATGCTCCATATACCAAATTTCATCACAACAGAGTAGTGCTCCGCACCCACCCAAAGTTCCTGCCGAAGGTGGTGTCGGAGTTCCATCTTAACCAGTCAATTGTCTTGCCAACATTCTTCCCCAGGCCGCATACCCGCCCTGCTGAACGTCAGTTGCACACATTGGACTGCAAGAGAGCATTGGCCTTCTACTTGGAGCGGACACAGCCCCACAGACAGTCCGCCCAATTGTTTGTTTCTTTCGACCCTAACAGGCTAGGGGTCGCTGTCGGGAAACGCACCATCTCCAATTGGCTAGCAGATTGCATTTCCTTCACTTACGCCCAGGCTGGGCTGGCTCTTGAGGGTCATGTCACGGCTCATAGTGTTAGAGCCATGGCAGCGTCAGTGGCCCACTTGAAGTCAGCCACTATTGAAGAGATTTGCAAGGCTGCGACGTGGTCATCTGTCCACACATTCACATCACATTACTGCCTCCAGCAGGATACCCGACGCGACAGTCGGTTCGGGCAGTCGGTGCTGCAGAATCTGTTTGGGGTGTAAATCCAACTCCACCCTCCAGGACCCGAATTTATTCTGGTCAGGCTGCACTCTCAGTTAGTTGTTCTTCGTAGGTCAATTTCTGTTGTACCCTCGCCGTTGCGGGGTTCAATTGACCTGGGTTCTTGTTTTGAGTGAGCCTGAGAGCTAGGGATACCCCAGTCGTGAGAACAAGCAGCCTGCTTGTCCTCGGAGAAAGGGTATGATACATACCTGTAGCAGTTGTTCTCCGAGGACAGCAGGCTGATTGTTCTCACCTACCCTCCCTCCTCCCCTTTGGAGTTGTGTGTTTCATCTTTTGCTAGTTATTCAACTGGCGGGAGCGGTCGCGCACGGGCGGGAAGACGGCCGCGCATGCGCGGTGGGCGTGCCCTGCGTCCCGACCGTCCCGCGAAGCCTTTTTTCCGGTTGGTGGGGGCTGCCGCGGACGTCACCCAGTCGTGAGAACAATCAGCCTGCTGTCCTCGGAGAACAACTGCTACAGGTATGTATCATACCCTATCCTGTCTCTTCTCTCCTCTAGGGTATACATATTCAGGTCTTTATATCTGTTCTCATGTGTCTTCTGGCGCAGACCCAATATCATTTTGGTCGCTTTCCTCCGCTTCTTTTTATATCTTTAGCAATTATGGCTTCCAAAACAAACATGGTTCTCCAATTAACATGTTAATTGTTCATACTTGGATCCCAGATATTATTTTATGCAGAAGCGGGATTTTAAGAGGCATTATCACCTGTCAGGCTTGTGCTAGATGCAGAGGGGCATTTTGGATATGACATCCACAGATGTTTTGCAAAAAAAGGTGTCCAAAAATCCATTGCCAAACTTGGTCATTCTCAAACCAGAAAGACATCTATCTTTTTGGTTCGAAAATTGCCCTATTTTAGTCAATTTTTGTGCTCAGTGCATCTTTCTTTGTGTCATTTTCATACAAAAAATGTCCAAGGGAAAAATGCACAAAAACAATCCATTGGGGATGTCTAGGGAGCAGCAATCTTACTAGACTGGCCACACACACATCCCAGCAAAGCAGTGGGGCAGCCTAGGGAGCACTGCAGTGAACACATAAAAGGTCCCAGGTGCACATCACATCATAACCCCCTTATATTGTACGGTAATCCCTCTAGGAATAGCAAAAATGTACTGTACCCAACTGTACACCACTACAATGGCCCTTATGCCTACTGGTGTCACCGATATATAGTTTCAGTAGGTATTTTGTGGGGTTTGGAGTGCTTATACTTTCTACAAGTGTACCAGTTGGAGTGGGGTATGGGCCTGGGTCCTCCTTTCTACAGTCCACTCCACCAACCACTGGGCTACCTCAGGGACATGATTGCTGCTCTAAGAGGAATGGCCATTACATCTGCAGCTGACTTAGAGCCTGACGTGTACTGTTACTTTCACCTCTTAGGGGGGGGGGGGGGGGGGTCATACGTTTATTGTGCCAGTAGTCATCTGATCAGTTTGGGCACTTTTTTGGCATTTAGGACATTTTTGGCTATACCTGTTTAAGTAGCAACTATTCTTTGCCCAAGATGTTTTAACAATGTTTCATTGTCACAGAAAAACATCCAAATCGTATGCCCACTCTAGACCCACCCAAAATTCATCTCCAACCTTCCCCCCTTGAGATTTAGACGAACTTCATAGAAAAAGTCTTAAAAATGAGTTTTGAAAATAGCAGCTTCAACATTTTTGCAAAATAAAACATCCATCTGCTGCTTTGTGCCATTTTTTGGATGTTTTTCAAAAATGAGCCCTAGTCTATAATACATTGACATCAAATATAAAGTCACAAAAATTGAAGAGAAAAATTGTTACAACTGGCAGGTCCTGCTGCTTAGTTTGTGAAAACATAAGACCAACTGAATTATTTTACATTTGGTATGCTTGGATGTATAAAATGTTTGCCATACTGATAGTATTCTTTTTTTTGTTTGTTTTTCTCCTAGAAAACTGAGTGGACATTCTTTTCATTTGGGTTATAGCATGGCGATACTCAATGGCATTGTGGCAGCTCTCACTGTAGTATGGTGTCTCCTTTGAGACTACGTTGGCTCTGCTGTTAATGGAAATGAATTTTCTCCGTGATGGACAAAGAATCTACTGCACACAGCTGTCAAGACTGCTTTTTTTAATAACACTTCAGCATTTCAGGTCGGAAGCGATAAGTTTAGTCCCTCTATAAATCATGTTCTGTGGATGCATCCTTTGGTTTTAAATGTCCCATAGTGATGGAGTTATGACACTTAATTAAAATCAAATGAATTATAAATTACATTGTCTTTTCTTCCACATTTTGAGAGCCACTTAATGAGATAATGTTTATTTTTAAATGCCAACAATACTTACTAGATTGTTTTTCCTTGCAGCAGTTTTCTGTGTGTACTGTGTAAATAAGATTTAGGTCTTTTTATCACCATCCCAATAATCATGCATATCCCAATAAAAGATTGGAATGATGAAAGACCAGGCCACGTAACGTATGAGAAAAGCAATTTATTAACTTACCAATAATATAGCATACAGAATAAATTTTCTCATAGGAGTACAGTTCTGCTTATACAAAAGTATTGGCTGAGACTCTCTCAAACATTTACTAATCATGCTGCTACTTATATACTGTTTCTACACAGAGCCTTTTCATAAAAGACATTACTTCATTCTTTCACTCATCTTTCTCTCTTATGTTGTACAGCCAAAAAACTCCCTGCTACATTTCTATTATCTCATGTTCTGTTTCCTGAACTCCTATTCACATACCATTCTAGCTACAGTCGTGTCTGTTAGTTTGGTCAGCCTTCACCTTCAAAACATCCCTTGAACCGTAACCATGCTACCATTTCTTCAACTGCTAGGCTACATCTGTGGTATCACAAGAAATGTATGTTTTGGAAAATAGCATGTGCATCTTAAAAAAATAAAAACGTTTAGATAACACACAGTACTATGTATTTTGAATATTTTCTTTCACTTAGCAAAACGTTTATCCTTATTTTAAGTGCTTTTGCTTTGAATCATTGGAAGTCTTATCCACTGCTTAGTGTTTCAGCCCATGAATAAGTCAACATTCTTATATCAACCTTAGGGATTAGATTTGGGGAAAATGTTTTATATAAAAAGCCAGTAGCAAACAGAGACAGAACCTTTCAGTTCTAAGTTAGGTCAGTAGTGATCAAAAAACATTTGCCTTCACTGCAGCTCCTTCTAACTCGGGGCAAGTCACTTAACCCTCCATTGCCCCAGGTACTCAGAACCTGTATATAATATGCACACCACCTTGATTGTAACCACAGAAAGGTGGTATATCAAATCCCATCCCCTTTAGCAAGAGAATTCTAACAAGTTATTTGGAGAAAGAGGACAAGGATGGAGAGGTGTTTAGGTGTTACTTTCTCTCAGTTGTGGATGTTCAGGATCGTAGATTATTAGCAAAGGCACAAATCTGGCAACCACAACATTGAGGGGCGTGTTTTCTAAAGTGCAGTACATTTTTGCTCTTAGCACACCATAAGTGCAAAACTTAAGGTACAGTAAGTGCTGGGGGTGTGGCAGGCCCACATTACATGTTGAAGTAGGTAATGTGGGTACACTCATGCAGTCTGCTGGGGCATGTAACCTAGACTTAGCACAAGCCTAAATACCAAAGGTGCCATGAAGATTTATCCTGACCCACCTCACCTGAGGACTAACTTGCTAGTCTAGTGGGCCAGGGTGGAGTGGTCTGCCTCCACTCCTGCCCTAGAGCTGCACTGGTTTCAAAGGAGCCTGTGGCCCCTAGCAGTAGTCTTGTGGAACTACTGCTAGGGGTCATAGGTGCCGTTTTGATCCCAGGGCAGCTCATGAGAGGGAGCTTAGGGGGACCACTCCACCCTGGCACAGTAGACTACCAGGGAATGTCTCAGGGAGGGTCAGGGTATTGTGAAGGAGGGCTTAAGCAAAGTTGTTCCTGTAGGGAGAAGGTTGATATGGGGGAGGGGGGGGGGAATCGGTGGAGGTTTTCCTCCTGCAATGTGACCACGTTATCAGATTGCCAGTAGCACAGCTACACTTTTAATGCCACCTCTTGTGGCATTAAGTGCAGTCATGCTATCAGCAATCACGACAGCTATCGTGGCACTGACCTGTGCACTAGCTGTCAGTGCTGGCTGCATCCTATTGCTGTCCATGTCCCACCCCTACCCGTTCTAAGCAACTCACAGGATTTTTAAGATACTGGCTTGCAGGCTGTGCTAACAGCTACCATACACTAACGCCCATACAGGCTGCTTAGTGTGCTTTAGTAAACATCCTCCTACATTGGAGGTCTGTCTTCTGAAGTTCAAGGCCAGCCTTAAAACTCATCTGTTGTCCATAGCTTTGGGTACATAACTACGTTCAGATCTACTTTTCCCTAGGCTCCCAGCATGTTGCAGTGACTATTTGATTTCTTCTCTCTACCACCCCCCCCCCCCCCCCCCCCCATTTTTTTTACTTGCTACTCCTCTGTGTCCTAATTTCCAATCCAAATTTTGTAGTTCCTTTCAATTTCTGTCCTTAAATTATTGATCATTATAAACCACTTTGCCGTTGTCCTGTGAAAGGTGGTATATTAAAAATAATAAACCATAAAACATTAAATGATCTTTTAGTGGCGCCCATACATTTTTGCAGGATATTCTTTATATAGTATTTGCTTTTTTGCTATATTATTCTTGTATGGAAACTGTATTAAAGTTTTGATTCTTTCAGTCGGAAAATGTTTTGTCTTCATACTTTTATTTTTTAAAATACTTTCATGTTTTTATAGGCCAGTGATGGCGAACCTATGGCATAGCCAGAGTCGCTATGAACTGCGTACCGGCACCTTTTTTACCGTCCGGCTGTCCAGTGGATTCTTCGGGGCAGGCAGGAAAGATCCTCAATCTTGCCTGCCCGCTGTCAGCGCTGACCCTCCCCCGCTGCCGGATCGCTCTTTAAAAATGGCTGTTGAGACTTCTGCTGAAGTCTCGGTGGCCATTTTGAAGAGCGATGCAGTAGCGCCGTGGGAGAGTCAGCGCCGGCAGTGTTGTCTGAGAAGCATTATTATCTTTGTGTTTAATGAATAGTATATTTAAATTAGGGAAAATATTATTGGAGCTAGGGCTATATATAAAAGAAGACGAACCCCCCCAAGCATACCAACCAAGGAAAAAATACAAAATAAATTGGTGGATGACCAATGAGATTCCAACACAAGGGTTGATAAATACAAAGCAAAAACTACTCTTTTGTAGGGATGACTAACATTAACTTTAATAATGACAAAACAAAAAAAATACTTCCTTTTCGGTATGACTGAAATAGACTCAACGCAGTTCTGTGTTGCAGCGCAAGAGGCGCCGGTCTTAGGAGTCAAACACAATCCAGCCTGGAATATCAGTCATAAGTCCAAGTAAAGAAAAGTGCCATAGCACCTACTATCCAATAAAGGGAGATGTCAAGAGCAACACCCAAGTCAGTACAGCATTCACATTGGCAAGCAGCACAATATAAAAAAAATACATCTTGAATAGCTCTTTAATAGGATCCAGGACACAGTTTGGGTAAACATTCTTGGGTTTCTTCCAGTACCTTTACTTCTAGTGCAGGGGTTCTCAGCCCAGTCCTCGAGACACACTTAGCCCAGTCGAATTTTCAGGATACCCACAATGATTATACATTAGATCGATTTACATACATGCAAGTTTATCTAATGCATATTTATTATGGATAGCTTGAAAACCTGACTGGCTGGGTGTGTCCGAGGACTGGGTTGAGAACCCCTGTTCTAGTGCCATGTGGGAAAGAAGGTGCGGGAACATCCAGGACCCTATGTTTAGGGACTCACTCTTCTGTTGGCTTTCACATCATTCACTCAAAAAAAGTCCAATGGTCAGGCAGGGCTTTGCTGAATAAAAGGAAGTCTTTACTGGGTGATTGATAGGAGAAAATGATTTGAAGTAGAGAAGCAAGTGGTTCTAACAGAAGTAAAACTAGCTTTGTTGGCTCATTTTAGATGCCAACTCTTGTTACTTCCTCTTAATGCTCTGTGGTAGCATGTCTTTTTTTTTTTTTTTTTATATATATATATATATATATATATATATATATACTCACTGAATCCCTTTTTCACATTTTAGGCTCTCAGAACCACCAGAGACCAGAAAAGATAGCTTTTCAAAAAAATAGAGCAGTACTAAAATTCAGCTTGTGGCTGTCCTAAAGTCAAATATTCAAAGCCATGCCATGTCCATGATCCGCCACTGAATATTAGGGATCATTGCAGTCACCCAGAAGTTAACTAGGCCCCAGACCATTATTCAGACTGGTGCCCATTTAAAGTTGACAGACTTTTTACTGTCCTAACTTTATGAACTTACCCAGTTAGCAGACCGACTATCACAGTTAACTGGGTAAGTGCTGGCTCCACCCACTCACTGCCCTGACATTAACCAGACAGTGCCATGGTGGTCAGAGCTGACATTGAGCAACACTGCGCAGTTAGTTGTTGCTGAGTAGCAGCAGCAGCCAGTTTGTTCAAGGCGGTTTAGGTGGGCAGAAGCTTCTGGCTGCTTAGATCATGCTGAATATCAACCCCAGAGTTTACAGCCTTTAATCTCGCACTCTGAGTCATATGGGCTTCCATGTGGACAGATTCCAATTGTACAATCTATTCTTTCAGGCTTTCTGAGCCACTTGGAAATGTGGGAGTCGTCCCCAAAAACACTCGTCCTCGTAGGTACTCAGTTGAGGTACTCCATTTCTCAGCTATGACCCTTCACATGGAAGATTTCAGAATTAGGACAATTCCATGGTAGACTTATCCAAAACCCAAGTTCTCCTGGCCCAAGTACTACCAGTCAAAAAGTCCAGCAGCTTAGTACATGAGCCCCCCCCCCCCCCCCCCCCCCTCCAACTTCCCAAAGGGCAGGCAGTCCTTTCCCTGAACTATGGCAACTATACCAGAGTGGCAGAAAAGTGGGAGAAAAGACCCTTCACCCATTCAGGTTGTATAGGCTCAAATTACATATCACATCATCCTAGCCTCTTCCAGTACCTTCTGAAAAGGGAGCATATTCTACATAATCATTCCCTCTCCACACCTTGTCCCCAGAGAAAAAGAGAGAAACCCCCAAAGCCAACTTGCCGTCAAATGCTGAATTAATTTCTAAGGCAATCAATAATTAGTAGGAGCTTTTTCTCATTCTTCCTACACATACTTGAAATAGGCTGAATTATATTAATACACAATTCAAACACACCCAACTACGATTAAAAAAATAGCTTTCCTTTTATTGATTTGTACGACATACATGTACAATGGTGGAAATGCCTGATTATAGCTTCATGGATGAAATACAGTGTAAGGGGCAGCTTCCTTTATGCTCACTAAATATCAAGAGTACCACCTGCCCCCCAATTAAACAGCACACTCTGATGCACCCATAATCCTTGTTTGTTACAGACTAGCAATGCCCTGAAAGTGACAGTGACAATGATATTACCTCACACTGATATTCTAAAGAGCCCGATGGACCTCCAGCTTAAGAGCTGCTAGGATGCCACATGTGTTATTTTTTTTAAGTACTTTCCTGCTCCCCTTGCTGCGGCTGTATCAGTATCTGAGGTCTCCTGGAGCTGCCCTGTCAGCAGCTGCCAAGCTCTGACTTCATGACAGTATGAAAACAAGCATGAGGGTTATGCCAAGTAGTGGGCTTACCATCAGAAGACAGGCAGGCATAGACCACTTTAATTGCATTAAAGCTAAGGTTATAAATACAGTAGTGCTACTTTACAGCCTTTTATATGGCCTGTTTTGAACTTCTGCAGCCAGGCAGCCTATCCAGAAAAAAATATATATATTCAGTTGGCAACCCTAATTGAAGTAGTTTTTCCTTTGACATTGTTTTTAAGATGTGGAATATAATTAAAGCAACATTTCATTCTAAACAACCCTAATGTGTTGTTTATTGCAGTTTGCACACTTACTGGTGAAAATAACTGTTTTAGGTAAGTTATTTTCGTAGTCATTTTTTCAACTGATTTTGGCCCCTTGCTGGCTTGTTCTCCGACTATATACTGCCTGGAACCTGTTCAGAAAATTTGACAGGAAGCTCTGCAGTTTAAGAAAATAACATTTTTTTTAAAGTAAGGTGATATAATTTCCAGTATATTTCAGAATGATATGAAATAAAATGTTGCTGCTTATGACACAGCAGTATTGTTCTGGTCATAGGGAGAATTTATGGACTTGCTGCTATTGCTCAGTCCTTGTGTAAATGGACATCATTAGATAAATTCATTGTCATTCTTGGTGTCTCTGCTGAGCCCTGCAAGTAAGCTGCTAATATATTGTTTAGCAGCAATATACATTATGGAAGGAATAAAAGCATGTTTTTTCCAACATCAGCAGTGGCCCACAGCTGGGTAGAATGAATGAGCCAACTAGTCATTACCGGTATCATCTACTGTTATTTCTCCTCATTAAGTGAAGCAGCATGTATGTAAATGTGTACTCCAATACAGTTTAAAAGCCCCTTGCAATTCTTATAATAATCTGAGGCCAGCCAAGCCTCTTAGGCCACACTGGCTATAGATACCATGGAAAAAATCAGCAAATCAGACATAAAACAAAATGCAAACCAGAATAAAATGCAAACATGAAGAGGAGGAAATTTTGGTCAACTAGGATCAATGATGGAGGAGCAGAGTAAATACAAGTGCCCATCCTTTCACAGCCAGGCAGAAATGATCTTTTTTTATTGTTCCTCTAGGGACATAAACAAGGGAGCACAAGCAATATCTATAATTAGCAATAAAAGGTTGCCTCCATGACTCAGGTGTTCAGTGCTATTCACTGCCATGCTGACAGTGCCTGGTTTCATCTCCAAGTCAGGTCATCTGCCTGGGGCTGGGGTGCAGTAGAGGCAGTGTTGAAACCCCCAGAGATTAGGGATTGGGGAGGGAGTCTTGGCAATTGCTTAAGGATGATACATGGTAGCTGAATTAAGGACCCTTGATTGCAGGATTAAAAAAGGTGACTCTTCACTTTTGTTTCTTTTTCCAAAAGTTTCCGATCTGACGAAGAAGGGCAACCTTCGAAAGCTAATCAAGAAATGTATTAAGTTATGTCCAATAAAAAGGTATTATCTTATTTTCTTTTCCATGTTTTATTTTGTTTGATTTCTATTGATAACCTTAAGAGTGGACTAACACGGCTACCACACTCCTCTACTTAGGATTAAAAAAGTAACCCTGATGCCTGGCCTCCAGTCCAAGACTGTCTTATAATGTTGAAGTTGGGATGGGGAAATAAACTACAGGTAAATAGACAGGTAGTTGTGAATGAAGGCTCATAGTGCCAGATCCCAACTGGTTCTAATTGAGGTAAGGAAACTGCTAAGTCACAAAAAAATAAGATAAAATCTTTCTTTCTCTGATTATTTAGCCCATTCTCCAGACAGTGCCCAGAACAGGTACAGAATTACATTCATAGTACAATAAAACAATACAACATATAATATAATAAAATAAAACAAAGGTTCCAGCCCGACAATTTCCATCTCAACTCATCAAATTGCTAAGTCAAAACAAGTTTTAACAGCCTTATGAAATCCTAAAAGATCATTAATAGATCTCACAGAGGGAGGAACCTTATTCCACAACCAGATCATAAGAGTTAGCTTGAGAGTGAGCACAACTAATTGAAAAAATCTGGCAGAAGGTAAAAGAAAATATTTCTCACTGAGAATATAATGGTCACTTAGGAGCACTGTTCCCTCTAAGCTGAGCAGGAGTCCTACACCTACAGTCCTGGCCAGTGAGGGTGCTGTTTGACCATCACAGTTTCAATAGTGAGCGACAGGCAAGCTCTGCAGTACTCCATAGAACCTGCCTGGCCCTAGTGACTGAAAACACAATAGTGAAGCGCCACCTCCCCACTGGTAGGAATGCAGTTGGAGGACTCCTGCTCAGCTTAGAGGGAAGAGTGCTTAGGAGTATAAATTGGCAGCTTATCGGAAATATATCTTGGCTCCATGCCATGAAACACTTTAAACACCAACACTAGCGTTTTGAAAATGCAATGTTTTAAAATTGGAAGCCA
Organism: Microcaecilia unicolor; assembly: GCF_901765095.1. Taxonomy (NCBI): domain Eukaryota; kingdom Metazoa; phylum Chordata; class Amphibia; order Gymnophiona; family Siphonopidae; genus Microcaecilia; species Microcaecilia unicolor. The sequence continues at coordinate 250,376,020 of NC_044037.1, read as the reverse complement.
ATGCAAAGAAGAAAGAATAGTTGAGATAGGATCTTGTAAACCTAAATTCTTCAAAGGTCAAGGAGCACGCTGGAGTCTTTTAAAACTCTTATCAGATAACCCCACAAACAATGCATTACAATACTCTATGCACGAAATTACATAAGCATAAATCAACAGAGCAAAATCAGACTCTGTAAAATAAGCATGAATCTGGCATGTGCTAAAGATTTGAGAGAGAAAAGGTCAGACATTACATACATTAATGACGACAGGACTTTGCCAGGGTGGAGGTCTGGAAGAAAAGGGAGTGAGAGGAACCTAAAATAAGCCCAGGGGGTTTTGCCTGAAAGATAGAAGAGGTAACATGACCAGGGGCGTAGCTAGGTGGGGGCATGGACCCCCACAGATTAAGCCCTGGCCCCCTCTACTTTTGACCCCCCCCCCCGCCACCGACCCTCCCCCGCTACTTTCAATCCTGCTGCCACCAACCCTCCCCCACCACTTTCAATCCCGACGACGACCCGTCCCCACCAGGTACCTTTGCTGGCGGGGGTCCCTGACCCCTGCCAGCCAAATTCTTCTTCAGTGCCGGAGTCTTGGTTTGATTGCTATATGATTGCCTTTTCTGTCCTATTTTGATATTGGCGTTCTTTTTCATTTACTTTATTTTGATTTTGAAATTGTAAACCACTGAGACCCAATCTCTTTGGAATTTGGTGGGTTATCAAATATTCAATAAACAAACATATCGCTGTGTGAGAGGCAAGTCCGTCTCTTTACAGCCTTTAGCTCTTCGCTTCATGAGAAATTTGTTGTTAATAAAGCCCCCTACCAAACCTCCAACTGTGTCATGGAATCTCAACGTGGTTCTCATCCAGCTGATGAAAGCTCCATTTGAGCCTCAGAATTCCTATAATCTGAAGTATTTGACCTGGAAACTTGTGTTTCTGGTGGCAGTCACTTCAGCTCGCAGAATCAGTGAGCTCCAGGCCCTGGTAGCTCATCCACCATATACCAAATTTCATCACAATAGAGTAGTTTCTTCACTCAACATGTAATTAAACTCTGGAATTTGTTTCCAGAGAATGTGGTAAAGGCAGTTAGCTTAGCGGAGTTTTAAAAAGGTTTGGACGGCTTCCTAAAGGAAAAGTCCATAGACCATTATTAAATGGACTTGGGGAAAATCCACTATTTCTGGGATAAGCAGTATAAAATGTTTTGTACTTTTTTGGGATCTTGCCAGGTGTTTGTGACCTGGATTGGCCACTGCTGAAAACAGGATGCTGGGCTTGATGGACCTTTGGTCTTTCCCAGTGTGGCAATACTTATGCACTTATGTAGTTTTCCACATGCACCCAAAGTTCCTTCCTAAGGTAGTGTTGAAGTTCCATCTTAACAATCAAATTGTTCTGCCAACATTTTTCCCAAAGCCTCATGCCCATCCTGGCAAAAGTGTACTGCATACTTTAGATTACAAATGAGCCTTAGCCTTCTACCTGGATGGACTAAAGCACATAGACTGTCGGGCAGGAAGTCACCCATGCATGCATGGTGGGACACTGCTAGATGCTTCTATAAAACTGGCTAGTCAGTATCCACACCAGGCTCCATCGGATGATGTCACCAGGATGTGAGAATAATCGGCCTGCTGTCCTTGGAGAACACCTGCTACAGCCAAGTATCTTTGCTTAAGACAGTCGTCTTCTTAAACGTTTCTTGGTATTAACAAATGAATTGGATTGCTGTTGTTACAAGAAATTATTTATTTTGGGGAAAATAGCTCGAGAGCACTCGCTACTGTTTATAATTTAAGAGCAGATGCTGTATTTATAAGTTTTAGGATATTAATTTCTCCACCAATCACCAAAGGTGATAATTGCAATAAATTAAATAGATTAAGTATATATAAAAGATACCATATACTCAGAACACAAAGAGACCGTATTTTTAGCTTCAAAAAGGTTGATTTAATATACAATTGCACACGAGAGGTAGGTTTTAAGAGATCTTTACAGATAATCTGCTTAAGTAAGGCAAAGTAGCAGGTCTAGATCAAAAGTTATGTTACTTACAAGTCCTTGTTACAAGCATGCTGTGGTCCAGCTGATTGATGAGCACATGTTTCAGGAGCAAGGCATCAGCGGACCCCAAAGAGAGCAGCAGGTCCCAAGAGGAGGCAGGTTCCAAGAGGAGAGCTGGGCTGTTTCCAGGCCTTTTATAATGTTAGCAGAGAAGCATGGTGTGTGCATGTCCTGGATATTTTGCAAGGCATTATGGTTAATGTAGTCTGTTCACATGACCACATTATAAGTCCTTCCTTTCTGCACATGTCTGAAAGCTGATGGGAGGGGCAGGTATACCTTTGACAAGCAAATGTCCTGTTTATGGTTTCCCCTCTGAAGTCTTTGTCTTCAATGGGCTCTCCAGACTTTCGGTCTCTTGGGTCTTTGGTTTTCAGAGATGTCCTGATGAGCGTCCAGGTGGGAGGGCAGAGAGAGTTATATATCTCTCTTTTGTCTTTGTTAAGTGTTTGTAATTAACTATCCCTGCTATCAGAAGTTCCCAGAAAAAGGGATGGGGAGAGAGGGGCTTGAAATGAAACTATTCTCTCTGCTGCCGTGTCAAATATGTATATTTAAAAGCTGCACAAATATATTGGTGTATATATAATCCAGCAAAATATAATAAACTGATACCATTACACTGTGAACTGTAACACACACATTATACCTTATAATTTATTAATAATATTTATCTGTATACTCATGCAGGTTGCATTTTATGAATCATCCCAATTATGAGGTGCACCTTTCCTTATTATTTCCAACTTTTGTGTGACATGGGAGCAGCAGCTCTTTCTCTCTTTATGGAGTAATTCAGATGGCAGCATCAGATGTCCATTCCCACTCAAACTGCCTCTAGACAATGTACCATGACATTTAATTTTGCGGAAAATGAGTATTTTTCAGGTAGGCCACACAATTACCCAGCAGGAGATTTACGACCTATAACTTCAAAAAATTGCTTGATGTTATTGATTTTCCAAAACTGTGTTCACCTACCTCTGAGAAATAGCACATATAAAGTATCCAACACAGAGTTACTGTGACATAACTCCATGTTTAATTTATAGAGGTTGTCTGAGTCGTAGCTGCTATGCTAATCAATTTCGTTTTTACCTTTTATAAAAATACCTTACAGTCAGGTATAATTACAGCTTTATAGTTGGCAATCAACACCCCCATAACTGAACATCCACATAGACATTTTGTTATACATTTGTAGTCATGTCTCCAAGCATTCATTAACTTTCATACTTTAAAAATACATTTACAAACATCAGACCATATCAGTTCAAAATTAATATTTTAAATATCAATGCTGTAATTATTTTGGATGTGATAAATGGAGAGAAAATAACGCTGCCCGTATTTCAAGAATGCATGAAGGTATATGAAACTTTGGCCTGTGAAGGCAGAACTTTGTAGATGACTGATTTTGTTGGTGGTAGAACAATACACATGCTAATGTAGCTGTTCATGTTTAAACAAGAAATTCATATTAAGTGCATTTCAGATACACATTGGCTTTCTCATCCTGCTTCTATAACCTAATCTGTAATTGTATGAATAAGAGGAGTAATTAAGGCTATAAAAAGGAAGTTATGTTATTTATTTATTTTAAAATGTATATACCACCTTAAAACCTGTTTCCAAAATTACATACGTAATAAGAACAAGGCACGTCATAGCCCTTACCAGTTTATGGTGGGTTACAAAAACTAAGAGATCAGATCCAAGCTTTCTGGGAGTTACAATAACAAATTCAAACACTATAAAAAGCCCTCCAGATACAATAATTAAGGCTCAGTTCGTGGAAAGAAAAACATTTTCAGATTCTTCCTAAACCATACATAATGTTTACAACATCACAAGAATAAAGGAAGTGAATTACATATTGAAACCATCTGATAATAAAGAGATGCAGAAAAATGTCTGACTTTAAAGCAGTAACACTGGGAAATTTTAAGAAAATTGATTTGTGTATAAGCTCTATGAAGGAAATTCACTAAGTCCATCATATACAAAAAAAACTGTAACCGACAAGATCTTAACTACCATTATACACGCTTTAAATTAATATGTTCTTTGACTGGCAACCAATGTCATTTCAAATAGTATTCCTTCATTGAATCATAGTGTGTCAAACCGTAAATCAACCTTACTGCCATATTTTGCATGACTTGTAATCGATCTAATAATCTTGTGGAACAACCAGTTAGAGCCAAGTTACAATACTCAAATCTGGCCAGCACAAGAGCCTGAACAACCAGTCTAAAAATTTCAGTTACAAAATGTTTCTTAATGGCACTAAGTTTTCTCAAGGTTATATAAAATTTCCTCAAAATCATTGAAGCATAGGGTTGCATTGTTAACAAATTGTCCAGTTCAAACCCTAGAATTTTTGACTGAAGATCTAGTGCAAACTTTCATTTTGATCAGAGCCTATCCAGAGACTTAGTTTTTTCTTTGTTCAGTTGCAAGCAATGGTTGGAAATCCAGGAATCTATTAGGGACATACACAGTTGTATGTGAGACATTGTTTCTGTCCAAGATGGAGAACATGGTAGGAAGACAGTTTGTCGTCCATATAAATAAAATGCATAAATTGAGGTTTATGTAATACTATACCTAATAATCTCATTAACAGATGAAAGAGTACTGGGAAAAGCGGTGATCCCTGAGCACCTTCCATTTTCAGCTAAAACTCCATCTTTCTTAACCATATAGCATCTAGTCATCAGAAAGTCTTAAAACCAAGATAGGACTCTATCCTGAATCCCACAATGATAGCAAATAGTGGTTAGAATCTGCCAGTTCACCAAATCAAACGTGCTGTACAAATCAAATTATAAAATAACAGAGCATTGCCTTTTACTCAACACCCGTCTATCCTGCATTACCAGCATACCAATTACTGTTTCCGTACTATAGTTCCTTCTAAAACCAGATTAAGTGGGGCGAAGAAGCTCATGATGATCAATATAACAAACTAAACATTCAGTAAAGTACACCTCAATCGTTTTAATAAATAAAGGATAGAGGCTACAGGTCTATAATTTTTTTTTTTTTACCTTGGAAAGACTGGCTTTAGGGTTCTTTGGGATCAGTGTAAGAACTATATCTCCCTCCCCCCAAAGGTGGGAATAATCCTCTCTCTCCAAATAAAATTTACCCAATCTATTAATAAGTTCAAACATTTTGAAGTCTTATGGTATGAGTTTAGCTGACAAATCTTAAATAATATGGGCTATATTATGAACATGTAAGAACCAGGCTGATTTGAGATATTATTAATATGTAATTGTATATTGTGGTATGTCTTTTAATTATGTGTGTTATCTGCACTCTGCTTAGGATTTGAGATAATGTAGATTATAAAATATTAATAACTAAATTAAATAAGATGGGCAGCTATCCAAATTACAAAATAATTTTGCATACCTCATTAAAAACCTTGATAAAGTAGGAAAAACAATGTTCTTAAATTGTTCTAATAATCTATTGGCTGGTATACTCTGCCCTGATAAAGATTCATCAGGGAATCAACTAGAGCTAACTAGAGCTTGTCAGACAAATCTTATCCTCAACTTATGACGGTAACTATAAGGCTGATGGAGTAGAAAATAAAGAGTGTCCTAGTAAGGAAGAATGTGGAGGAGGGTCTGTTAGCATGTCAGGGGATGACTTGTAGACGAGGATCTTCGCGTTCAGAATTCGGTTGGTCGGCGCCCTGGATGTTTGGATTTGGATATCTTGATATCTTGGACTTAGTTTGTGTGGGGAGGGATATTAGGTTACATTTCGTGTGGGTGAGAATGGTTTATTTTTGTTGTCTGTGGGTAGGAACATTTTGAACAGGTAGGTCTTGAGGTGTTTCCGAAAGTTAGTGTGAGGTATTATGGACCTTAGTGACTTGGGAAAGGCATTCCACAGCATGGAGCTTTGGTAGGGGAAGTTCGATGAGTGAACGGACTTGTAGATGAGCTTGTTCATCTGGGAAGGGTCAGATAATTCCCTGCTTCCTTCAGCGTGTTCTTAAGAGGTAGGATGATCATGTCTGAAAGGTACGCAGGCGCTTCACCATGGACTATGAGCCAGACCATGGTACAGAGTTTGAAAGTTATGCGGGCTTTGATTTGGAGCCATTGGAGTTCCTGTAGTAGAGGGCTGGCCCTTTCGTATTGTGGCTTCCTGAACATAAGTCTGGCTGCTGAATTTTGAGCCATTTGGAGTCTCTTTGTGACTTGCTTTTTGCATCCTGAGTAGATTGCATTGCAGTAATCTATGTGTGTAAGAACTGTGGATTGTACTATAAGTCAGAATACGTTTGTGGGGAAGTTGTTTCTAATTCTCCTCAGTTTCCACATTGTGTGGAATGTGTTCATTACTACCTTTGTGATCTGGGGTTCGAAAGTCAGTTTTTGATCGATGATCACTCCAAGGAGTTTTAGGTTGTTTGAGAGGGGGTATATGGTCCCGTCTATGGTTATGTTGGGTATGGTGGTTTGTTTGTGGGGTGCTGTTACTACCAAGAATTGGGTCTTGTCTCTGTTGCATTTGAGTTTGAGCTTGAATGCAGTGGCCCAGTTTTCTAGTGTGTTTAAGCCTCTTTTGATATTCTCAGATATGTCTTTGATGTTGCTTTTGAATGGGATAAAGATTGTCACATCATCGGTGAAGACCTTGATTGGCTAATGTTTTGGCTAATGGAGTCATCATGATGTTGAATAGGATTGGAGAGATGGAGGATCCCTGTGGAACTCCTGATTGTGCTTTCTAGGGGGAGGATAATTCATTTTTTATTTTGATTTGGTATGATCTCTTGGTCAGGAATTTCTCGAACCATTTGAGTACTGCATTGTTTATGCCGATCTTGTCCAGTATTTGTATTAAGGTGCAGTGGTCAACCATATCGAAGGCCGAGGACATGTCAAATTGTAGTAGTAGTATGTTCCTGCCCTGACTGATTTCTCTTCTGAAGATGACGATGAGTGCATTTAGTGTTTCTGTGCTGTTGCACAATCTGAAACCTGATTGAGAATCGTGGAGTATTGAGAAGTTCAAGTATTCAGTGAGTTGCTTATTGACTATACATTCCAATAGCTTTGCAATGGGGTATGGAGGCCATTGGTCTGTAATTTTTGATGTCGCTTTTTCTTGATTTAGGATTTTAAGGGAATGGGCATTAGAATGATGTTACCTTTTTCCTTTGGGAAGGTGCCTGCAGTTAGCAGGTCGGCTAAGTAGGCTGTGATGCTTTATAGGAATTGGACGGGAGGTTCTTTTAGTAGGTAGCTGGGCAAGTATCCAGTGAGCAGTGAGATTTGGTAGTTTTGAGTAGTAGTTGCCAAACTAATGCCGTGTTTGGGGGTGAGAATGATGTCCATGATTTGTTGGTGTCAAATGGTTCATCGGTTCTGGTGAGTTCATCCAAAAACAGTTCAAGGTCTGGGTCATTTTTTCAGAAGCAAGCTCTCATTGATGTTATTTTATCTTCAAAATAGGTAGCTAGTTCTTGTGCTCCCAGTGAGTTTTCTGTTTCACATGTCTGTTGATCTGTGGATAGAAGAGAGTTGATTATACTGTAAAGTTTTTTTTGTGTTTTTGTAATCAGAGTCGATTAGTTGTCTGTAGTATTGAATTTGATAGTTGCCTGTACATATTACATCCTAAAAGGAAGCTTTCTTTGGCATGATGCATATACTATGGATAATGTTAATAGTAAAATTGAGATACTGAGATCATACTTCACATATCCTAACTTAAAAGAGACATTCTTTATTCAGTCTCCCATTTCCCTCACCTCATTTTCAGACAGACACAAACAGACAACACATACACAGAGATGTACAAATGTCCACCACACACATGCACACACACACACACACAGGGGTTGAAAAGAATTCCAGGAGTCAGGCTCCACATGCTTTCCCTACTCATTAACATGTTTACAAATGATCTGTAAATGAATTCACGGATGATACAAAATTATTAAAAGTAAAATGAGCAGATTGTGAAGAGTTGCAGGAGATAATAGTGAGACTGGGGGTCTGAGTGTCTAAGAGCAAATTAAATTTTAATCTAGACAACTGCACAGGATGCTGTGAGGGAATCTATAGGAAGCTACTACTCTCCACTCACCGTGGCAGAACTACCTTAAATCTCATGTTCCCACCCAGGTGATAAGTGAGATGGGAGGGGTGGAGCAAGAAGGAGTGTACCTGGGAATATAAAAGTTCAGGGCCCAGAGGGATGCAGCAAAACCCCACTGCATATGCCTCTACCATATATATGTGAACTGCAACCACAACAGGTAGGCCAAGTTCAATTTGGAACTTTGCAGAACCGTATCTTTGCCTCAGCCAGCCGCTGGTTGTCATATGTTATTTGCTATAGATTGTACTGGTAACTCTGGAAACACAGGCCAGGGTCAAGTGGAGTGTGCTGCTTTGCTGAGAAACAGTAGTGCACACTGTGGCCCTGCAGGGGCAGGCCACAAGAGGAAGTTCCTTCATCTAAGGACTTGTTTTATGTTTATGTTCTCCCATACCTAAGAACTGAACAGGTCCCCTTACCTGTCACCTTGAATAAAATACTATTTTTGTATTCTCCTTTAACCAATTGTCCCCCAGATTCCATATAGCATTTCTTAAGTTTTGCATCCAAATCCAGTCATATTCTGGATTTGCACATGCAACTTAATTACTTAAGCCACTTAACAATAGCAAGCAATTGTTGACACTAATTGGCATTATTTAGAATTTACATGCAAAACTGTCTTTGGGGCCCTTTTACTAAGCAGCAGTAAGCTCGTGTTGGGCCTAATATGCACCATTTCTGGCGCTACAAAAATATGGTTTATTTTTATAGTGCAGGAACTTAACTGGCAGTAATTGGACAGCGCCGAACCCTTACTGCCATCTCAATAGGTGGTGGCAAGGTTCCCCCCCCCCCCCCCCAAAAAAAAAAATGGCCATGCGGTAAGTGTTTTACTTACTGAACTGCCATTTCTTTTCCTCAAAAAAAAAAAAAGACAGCCTTTTACCCTTTGCAGTAAAAGGGGGCCTCACCATGTGTTGGAAACATGAGCTGATGCTAGCGCAGGCCCCCTTTTACCGCAGCATAGTAAAATGGCCCTTATGCGTATTCTGCAACATGATGCGTGTAAATTCTAAGTCACATAGTTGAAAAGGGGCCATGGGCATGGAATGGGCGGCTCGGGGGGACATGATCAGTACTGAGCTACTACCAGTTGATGACTCCTATGGTAAATCAAGGTGCTGTATGAGGCCGTCTTTTACGGTACTTTGATAACTTCCCCCTAAATTCTTTTACTTGTAATGAAGTAACAATTTAACCATTTTTATTACTTTTACTTCTTTACCTAATGAACCTTGCATGTACAAGTAAAAGTTAAATTGTGTTAACAAATTTAGGGCCCTGTTTACTAAGCCGCTCTAGAGGCGCACTAACTTTTTAGTGCACACTAATGCCAGATGGGTGTCTCTAGCATTAAGTTAGCATGCCTACAGTGCAGCTTAGTAAGGGCCCTGTTTACTAAGCTGCGCTAGAGGCACGTTAGCATTTTTAGCTCATGCTAAGCATTAGCATGCGCTAACAGTATAGAAGCTCATAATATTCCGGTGCAGCAAAATGCGCTACCATGAGGCGTGTTCAGTCGCCCTGAGGTAGTTCAGGCATCAGCGCACGCTTCCCTAGTGCTAAAAAATATTTTGTATTTTTTAGCACTCGGGGCTTGTTTGGGGAGGGCATAGAGTAGGCGTGCTCAGTGCTAATTGGTGAGCACAGCCACACTGCCACACACTGACCGATTAGTGCATAGTTAGCACGTGAGCCCTTTCCATTTACTAAACAGATGTTGGTAAGGGCTCATGCGCTAATGGCCACGAGCTAATTTGTTTTCTTAATCTGTATTTTGAGAAAGCTATGTGACTCTGGGAGATTCATTAGAAATTCAAATTGAAAACCTGCTGTTAATGACTATCAAAAAGAGCCAAGAATTGAATCAGGAGATCAGGGAATGGATTGACTGACTTCTCTTTTTTTTTTTTAAACAAATTTCTCACTGCATTTCACTATTTGTTGCTTTGTCTGTGGAAAAGAAAATTACTCTGGGGGCATTAGTGTAGCCAGACTTGACATTTTTGGGGGCGCACAGACTTAACATGAGGGGACACTAGGCATATAGGTGTGATTAGTGCTTGGTATACTCCTAAATAATGCCTTAGTTGCACTTGATGACAGATTTCTAAGTAAACGGTCTATCCTGCACCAAACATAAACCCCATACATACTTATGGAAGCTTTGGACTCCTTTTACAAAGCCATGGTAGTGATTCCCAGTGCAGCAAATGCGACAAAACCCATTTACATAAGTACATAAGCACTGCCACGCTGGGAAAAGACCAAAGGTCCATCAAGCCCAGCACTCTGTCTCCGACTGTGGCCAATCCAGGCCCCAAGAACCTGGCAAAAACCCAAAATTTAATAACGATCAATGGACTTTTCCTTCAGGAATCTGTCCAGACCCCCTTTAAACTCAGCAAGGCCAGCTGCCATCACTACCTTCTCCGGCAATGAGTTCCAGAGACTAACCACACACTGAGTAAAGAAAAACTTTCTCCAATTTGTTTTAAACCTACCACATTCTAATTTCATCTTCTGTCCCCTAGTTCTATTATTGTTAGAAAGCGTAAACAAACGCTTCACATCTGTCCGCTCTACCCCACTCATTATTTTGTAGACCTCTATCATATCACCCCTCAGCCGCCTTTTCTCCAGGCTAAAGAGTCCTAGCCGTCTTAACCTCTCCTCATAAGGTAGTCGTCCCATCCCTTCTATCATTTTCGTCACCCTTCTCTGCACCTTCTCCAATTCCTTTATATCTTTTTTGAGATGAGGCGACTAGAACTGAACACAATACTCCAGGTGCGGTCGCATCATGGAGCGATATAACGGCATTATAACATCCTCATGCTTGTTTTCCATCCCTTTTCTAATAATACTCAACATTTAATTCCTTCATTGCATTTGCTGCATGGAAATCACTATCGTGGCTTTGTAAAAGGAACCCTATAGAAACACTGACATTTTAAAATAAATTTGCATTATCCCCTAACTTTATATTTCAATTTGTTTATTAATTTTCAATTTTTAACAAGATTACACTTGTTTTGAAATACAGCAATAATTACATTAACAGAAATTCAATAATTTCCCATATAAGCAATTAAAACTGAAAAGAAATTAATACATATTGTCACAGACATATATTTTAAGCTTCCTTAGACCACATTTAATCCTGGGGCGAACAGAGTTAGGGAAGAAATTTTAAATTAAACTTATATAAGGAAAATAAGGTGGCGCAAATATTCCCAAATTATTTAACTATTAAATTTGTTTAGAATCTAGAAATGATTTTAGACTATCTGGTGAGAAAAAAGTGTATTTGACCTGACCCAACCTAACTAAACATTTACACGGATAGGCAAGAAAAAACATCCCGCCTATTTCCAGTGTTCTTGATTTTAATGCTAGAAAAGCTTTCCTTCTCTGTTGAGTCGATTTTGTAACATCAGGGAAGATTTGTACTTTTATCCCACCAAAACAGGTTTGAAGATTTTTGAAATAAAGTTTCATTATATTGTTCAAATCCTGTTCGAAAACCAGGGAAACTATCAAGGTGGACCGGTCTGCATTTTCATCCACCGTCTGTTCTAGTATAGCTGAAATATTCTCAATGTCTAAGTTAGAGTGTAATCCATTCTGTTTTTTCCCGTTCTCTCCTTTGGGGCTTGAGATGTAATATATCTTATTAATAGGCGGCATTGCTTCCAGAGGCATTTTTAAAACTTCATTTAAGTATTTTTTAAGTAAATCATAGGGATTAGTCCCAGGGAGTTTGGGAAAGTTCAATAGTCTCAAGTTTAATCTTCTATTGAAGTTCTCAATTTGATCCAGTTTCCTTCGAATATCAGCATTATCTTTAACCACACTAACTTTAAACTCTTGAAAAGCGTCTGCTTTATTTTGGAAATCAGTCATTTTTTTCAGCGATATCCATTTTTAACTGGTCCACCTTTAAATTCAACTCTTGAAACTTTTTTTTAAATGTACTCACTTCTCCTGAGGTTTGTTGTAATGTCTCATCCATTTTTCCCAACATTGTCCAAATCATTGTCAGATTTACCTCTCTCGTAGTTCTTAAAGATGTTTCTTGTACTTTTGGCGTCTTCTCCGGCGCTTCCCGCCCCTCACAAACAGCTTCACCCGAAACACTTCCGGTAGGGCGTCGCTGTTCATCGGGCCTCGTCGAGGACGCCGGGCATGGAGGTCTCACAGTTGCAGGTGGTGAAAGGGATATTTCCTCTCCTAGCAGGGCCTCCGCTTCCCCAGAGGACCCCGCTATAGGATCCGTATCTCCTGTTGTTCGGGAAATAGGCGCGAAATAGCGCTCGAGACCAGACTGAGGTACCGTAGGAGTTGAGGTAGGTGGGGGAACTACCTTCATTGTCCCCTTTCTTTTAGTATGTGGCATTCTTCCTCGAGGAAATAATTTTTTACCAAGTCGGGTTCAGAGCTGCTGTTCCGTACAACCTATTGCGCCGCCATCTTAGGTCCGCTATCCCCTAACTTTAACTTTTCCATTATAGTAGAGTTGAGTCTGGTCAACATCTCAACACACATCACAGTATCCAGCAAAATAATTACCACAATGGTACATATCCTTCAACTTTGCTATATAATAAATATAAACACCTTAATAAGCTGTATTATTAATTTTATTTATTTGTTACATTTATATCCCAACCACCTGCAAGTTGAGGGTTGGAGGGTGGGAGCAGGAACAGAAACAGGGTGAGCCACCTAGCTTGCCCCCTTTTAACCCTCACCTACAAGATCTGCCCCTGACCTTCAACTGTCTGATCCCAATGGTTGCCATCTTTGCGCTCACTAGGCCCAGATGGGGGAGAAGGTGGGACAAAGACCCCCTCCTTGTCCGCCCTGTCAGGGGAGTAGCAACAGCACCAGATTACCCTCACATGCCTGTGCAGGCCAGCTCAGGGGTTTCTATTACACAAGTCTGATGACACAATAAGGTGAAAGAGGCTCATGTTTTCAGAAAATGGAAAGCAGATTCAAATGAAGGAAAGAATATTAACACTGGCAAGTTAGGTGTAATGCTTTAATTGGGAAGGCCGAAAGAGAATTTGAAATGAAATGTGCCACAGAAGACAAAGCTCATAATAATACTTTAAAAATTCAAACGCATTCAAAGCTTGTAAAGGAGTTGGCTGGACCACTACCCTGTCGGCGTACCTCAGAGTTCTGTTCTTGGTCCCCTCCTCTTTTGTATCTACACTTCTTCCCTTGGTTCATTAATCTCATCCCATGGATTTTCCTACCATCTCTATGCTGATGACTCCCAAATCTACCTTTCTACCCCTGATATCTCACCTTGCATCCAAACCAAAGTTTCAGCGTGCTTGTCTGACATTGCTATCTGGATGTCTCAACGCCACCTGAAATTAAATATGACCAAAACCGAGCTTCTCATTTACCCCCCAAACCCACCTCCCCGCTCCCCCCATTTTCTATTTCTGTTGATGGTTCTCTCATTCTCCCTGTCTCCTCAGCTCGAAACCTTGGGGTCATCTTTGACTCTTCTCTCTCCTTCTCTGCTCATATCCAGCAGATTGCCAAGACCTGTCGTTTCTTTCTTTACAACATCCGTAAAATCCGCCCCTTTCTTTCCGAGCACTCTACCAAAACCCTCATCCACACCCTTGTCACCTCTCGTTTAGACTACTGCAATCTGCTTCTTGCTGGCCTCCCACTTAGTCACCTCTCCCCTCTCCAGTCGGTTCAAAACTCTGCTGCCCGTCTCGTCTTCCGCCATGGTCGCTTTACTCATACTACTCCTCTCCTCAAGACCCTTCACTGGCTCCCTATCCGTTTTCGCATCCTGTTCAAACTTCTTCTACTAACCTATAAATGTACTCACTCTGCTGCTCCCCAGTATCTCTCCACACTCGTCCTTCCCTACACCCCTTCCCGTGCACTCCGCTCCATGGATAAATCCTTCTTATCTGTTCCCTTCTCCACTACTGCTAACTCCAGACTTTGCGCCTTCTATCTTGCTGCACCCTACGCCTGGAATAAACTTCCTGAGCCCCTACGTCTTGCCCCATCCTTGGCCACCTTTAAATCTAGATCCGTAACCACTTGTAACCACTCGCCTCCACCTACCCTCCTCTCTTCCTTCCCGTTCACATTAATTGAATTGATTTGCTTACTTTATTTATTTTTTGTCTATTAGATTGTAAGCTCTTTGAGTAGGGACTGTCTTTCTTCTATGTTTGTGCAGCGCTGCGTATGCCTTGTAGCGCTATAGAAATGCTAAATAGTAGTAGTAGTAGTATTTTCCCACCTATTTGTAGGCTCAATGTGGCTTACATAGTATTGAAATAGGTACATACTTTTGAAGTAGCAATTTAAATATGTAGGCTAAGAAATCTAATATAAAAATACCAACCCCTAACACTGCACACTGGACTATACAGCTATTAATTTAAACATATATTTTGCATCCGCAGAAATCCCCATACCTCCTCCTCTAAGAATGTATGCAAAGCAGAAAAAGGGCATTCCCCAAGGAACTTGCCATATAAAAAAGTTGATTTTGCTGTAATCTCAATAAAAATATAGATCCTTTTCAGTCTCAAGCATATTGTGAAGTACTGTATCTGTAATACAAAGCCTACAAAAATCACTCAGGACCTATAGAGCTAATATAGTTTACCATAATACCACTAACTACCTAAGATAATGCAATACAAACATTGCAGTCAGACCTAGAACATCAATACGTCTATTGGGAAACTGAACAAGCTGAATTATTACAGAGTCTTAAACAGAAACTCTATACAGACAGACTACCTAGCCTCAGTCACAAACACTGAACACAAATAGACCCTTGCCGGGTCCAAAATAAGTGACCACAAACTTAAAATATGGATACGTAGACAAAAATTAAACTTAAAGCCCAAGAAGCTAGGCTCTGCAGGCAATGCAACACTAGAGAAAGAGAGAAACAGCACGCTACACCCATACACTGCAAAATACGAAAAAGTGTTGATAAAGGATTACAATTTGGAAGAGTTTTAAAACGTCTTTATAATATTGAAGATTGTTTGTACAAGTCAAGAATATATATTGGATTTTGTGACAATAAATATCTGAATTTTTCAAGAAAATCGTTATGTTGGTTGGAACTGACTTTGGAACTTGAAGAACACAGAGAGAAAGTAACTATTAGATACAGCTGGGTTTATTTGTTTGTCTATTTAGATATGTGGCAGGTTCTGTGTCACTGGATTTGAAAACTAAGCCTTCTGATAAATCATTAAATAGAGCTTACATCTGATAAGCTTTATAGGCAGACACAGCTTTTCCTTGTAGTAAAGAAATGAACTGGGAAGAGTGATTCATCTGATAATGTCTTGTCTGAATAAAGCCTGAGGCACTTCTTGACACTTCCTTGTCATCAGAACTTATTGCAGTAGCTAAAGTGTCACAGTTCAAGCTGTAATTGTTTCCTACAGGGTGAAAACATGTGAAGGGAATTCTATAATCTAGGCACCTGCATTTAAGCATCCCTTGCACACATAAACTATACACCCATTCTGCACCTGGACTAGCTTGCTACACCCACTGTAATTTAGACCAGTTCCTTATATCTTGCCTTTAGTTTAGCCACCCATTTATTTATCCCAACTGACTCTATATCATGCATCTTGTCCCCCTGTATATATGTGCACTTGGCCCCTTAGCTATATGATAAGCTGTATTGTAAAAAAAAATATTAGTTATTTGAATGTTCTATTTGTGTGCTTATTAGATACTCCATCACTATTATGCTTACATTGTATTATATCTCTGTTATTTGAATTTCAGTGCTATTAAATGTGTATATTGTTTTATCCTGTTTCATGGTAGTCCTATTATTAGGTCTCAATTTGCTGCTTTCAAGTTGTCCTCTTTCATTCTGTCTATGTCTTTACTTGTTCATTTTACTATTGTTATGCTGTTAACATATTACTATTGTTATGCTGTATTGTAAGTTTGATGTTAAACTGTGCCTACTGTACACCGCCTTGGATGAAACTCTTCATAAAGGCGGTTAATAAATCCCAATAAATAAACATATTTACACTTATGTACGCATATGTACACCTAGCTGTAAAAGTGCTAGCAAGGTGCCTAAGCACAATTCTGTAATGGCATGCATTAATCTTACTTAGCACGTAAATGCAAGAGGGCATTCATATGAGGGGGGGGGGGGGGGGGGGACATAGGCAGGGTTCCCAGTTACACATGTAGATTACAGTATTCTTTGTTATGCATGTCCCTGCTGCATTTAGGCATTCATAGTTATGCCAGGTCTATAGCTGGTGTAACTGTGGATGTGTAAATGTTAGGCAGACTGGTACAGGTTATACTAGTATTCCACAATAGAGCCTGGGCACTCAGATGCCATTATAAAATAGGTTCCTACTGTGTATCTGTGGGGCACCCAGGTGTAGAATTGCCCCCTTAGGGCCCTGTTTACAAAGGCGCGCTAGCGTTTTTAGTTCATGCTAAAAATTATGCTAACCGTGTAGATGCCTATAATATTCCTATGGGTGTCTAATTTTTAGCACATCCTAAAAACGCTAGCGCGCCTTTGTAAACAGGGCCTTTAAAGTAGTGGGGTCAATTTTCAAATGGTTTAAGCTCTTTAAGAGCTAGGTTCTTTTAATTGGTCTTTCTGAAAAGTTACTAGGACTGAATTCCTAATTTTATGCATAAAATGTCACTATATACCATTGCTGATACATTCAATGTGAAAAGATGACCCAGCTGTTTGTAGCTTCTTCCTGGCCCTCACCAATGTGGTTTGGTTGTAGGTAAAGGTGTCTGGTGATCAGAGAGCAAACATCGTCTATGCGCTACCTATGGTTATCTGCAAGTTTCTATTTGGCAGATCACTAGTGCTAGACAACATACCTATTATTTGCACAACTCTGTGCTGTGGGGCTGTATGGTAAGGGGAGAGAGGCTGGATGGGCATTTCTGTTCCTCAACAGAAATGCCCACCCAGCCCCCCCCCCCCCCCCCCTTACCATACAGCCATGCAGTTTGGAAGGAACAGGTGGCCTTCTGTATGTCCACACTTATCACACATATGTACCAAAGTTTCTCTGTCACAGTTCACCTGTCATGCAACCCAGATTGCTGACTCCTCTCACATCAACCCCAGCATTTGATAATACCTCATATGTAGTGTACAAAGTACACACACAGACCCTGGTCACTGCCAAAAGTGTAAAATTGTATTTAAACTATATATAAAAACAAACTATTTACAATTCCCCCCCCCCCCCCCAAATCATTCTCCCCTCTCCTGTCCTTCCAATTGCCATTCAGCAGCTATATCACCAGCAGCATGAGCCAGCTATGAGTCTGCTAGTGGTCCTCAACAGAGTGCCGCAGTGCTGCCACCTCCTGCAGCAACTGGTTGACTACAGCAACAAGTTGCAGTACTGTGGCACTGTTGTTTAGAGCTAGTGGTGTTGGTGGAGCTGGTGGGTGCTCCTCCTCCTCCTCCCCTTCCAGAGGAGGCATATCTGCCCATTGGTCCGCCTCTGCCTCCTCCACCTCCTCCTCCTGTGCCACTAGTGCTGTGGCCTCCTCCTCCGCCTCTGCCTCTTCCTCTTGCTGCTACTGCCCTGTGTATGTAAAAGGATTGTCTTTGAGATCAGCACATCCAACATGGCTTGCATAGTGCAGGAGCTGGCTGGCCTGAGGTGGGGGATGGGTAAAGGTGTGGTGAGCCCTGGGCTATACCCATGGGGTGTGCATGAGATGACATGAGAGGGAACCCTGGAAGCTGGTCTGACACAGAGTACACAGGATATGTTGGCAGACCACACTCATTGGTCAGCAGCATGTTTGCATTATGATTTGTGACTATGGTTGGCTGACCAGTTTTGTTTTGTTTTTTTTTTTGGGGGGGGGGGGGAGGGAGCACATAACTTTAATATGAGGCAATGACAGCCACTAAGAGTAGGACCTCAGACAGGAATACCATGAAACAGTATCCACCCCAGAAAGGGGTATACAGAGGTGAGGCATGTCATCTCATTCATCTCGGAGGAGGTTAGTTGGAAGTTGCAGCCACTCTCATGGGAGGGTAGCTGCAACCTCAGGCCTTGATCTGGGACAGAGGTGTTATGACTTACTAGTTGCCTATTAGCCACATTGAAACTGATATTGTACACAACATTTGCATTATTAAATAAAAACATTTACAGATAAGTACAGGTGCCCTGTTTATAATACGTACGTCGAGCCCTGAGGCGCCGTCTCACTGCCCTTATCATGTCAGGGCTCTCCTGCTTGATTCGGCGGAACCTTCGCCGGAGGGACTTGAGGTCCCTCCAAATGCCAAATCTTCTGCAAGATATAAGTTTGTACACCAGGAGTCAGAGGATGGCCCTTCTTGCCTTCAGCACACAAATTCATTTGGAAATCAAATAGGAGAGACACACAACACTGATTGGGGGGGGGGGGGGGGGACATTACATTGGTACAGTTGATGTCATTGAGGTGGACATGAGGACAGAGAGTACCGTTTGTGTGCAGTATTGTAGGAATGTGGGAATGGTTTTCCTTTCTAGTACATAGATGCTATTAATGAATGTGCATGTGCACATATCACTGATTACCCTTGAATGCAGACTACAGTTAGTGCTTACATTGCTGAGGGAGCTCTTATACAGTGGGGGAAATAAGTATTTGATCCCTTGCTGATTTTGTAAGTTTGCCCACTGACAAAGACATGAGCAGCCCATAATTGAAGGGTAGGTTATTGGTAACAGTGAGAGATAGCACATCACAAATTAAATCCGGAAAATCACATTGTGGAAAGTATATGAATTTATTTGCATTCTGCAGAGGGAAATAAGTATTTAATCCCTCTGGCAAACAAGACCTAATACTTGGTGGCAAAACCCTTGTTGGCAAGCACAGCGGTCAGACGTCTTCTGTAGTTGATGATGAGGTTTGCACACATGTCAGGAGGAATTTTGGTCCACTCCTCTTTGCAGATCATCTCTAAATCATTAAGAGTTCTGGGCTGTCGCTTGGCAACTCGCAGCTTCAGCTCCCTCCATAAGTTTTCAATGGGATTAAGGTCTGGTGACTGGCTAGGCCACTCCATGACCCTAATGTGCTTCTTCCTGAGCCACTCCTTTGTTGCCTTGGCTGTATGTTTTGGGTCATTGTCGTGCTGGAAGACCCAGCCACGACCCATTTTTAAGGCCCTGGCGGAGGGAAGGAGGTTGTCACTCAGAATTGTACGGTACATGGCCCCATCCATTCTCCCATTGATGCGGTGAAGTAGTCCTGTGCCCTTAGCAGAGAAACACCCCCAAAACATAACATTTCCACCTCCATGCTTGACAGTGGGGACGGTGTTCTTTGGGTCATAGGCAGCATTTCTCTTCCTCCAAACACGGCGAGTTGAGTTCATGCCAAAGAGCTCAATTTTTGTCTCATCTGACCACAGCACCTTCTCCCAATCACTCTCGACATCATCCAGGTGTTCACTGGCAAACTTCAGACGGGCCGTCACATGTGCCTTCCGGAGCAGGGGGACCTTGCGGGCACTGCAGGATTGCAATCCGTTATGTCGTAATGTGTTACCAATGGTTTTCGTGGTGACAGTGGTCCCAGCTGCCTTGAGATCATTGACAAGTTCCCCCCTTGTAGTTGTAGGCTGATTTCTAACCTTCCTCATGATCAAGGATACCCCACGAGGTGAGATTTTGCGTGGAGCCCCAGATCTTTGTCGATTGACAGTCATTTTGTACTTCTTCCATTTTCTTACTATGGCACCAACAGTTGTCTCCTTCTCGCCCAGCGTCTTACTGATGGTTTTGTAGCCCATTCCAGCCTTGTGCAGGTGTATGATCTTGTCCCTGACATCCTTAGACAGCTCCTTGCTCTTGGCCATTTTGTAGAGGTTAGAGTCTGACTGATTCACTGAGTCTGTGGACAGGTGTCTTTCATACAGGTGACCATTGCCGACAGCTGTCTGTCATGCAGGTAACGAGTTGATTTGGAGCATCTACCTGGTCTGTAGGGGCCAGATCTCTTACTGGTTGGTGGGGGATCAAATACTTATTTCCCTCTGCAGAATGCAAATAAATTCATATACTTTCCACAATGTGATTTTCCGGATTTAATTTGTGATGTGCTATCTCTCACTGTTACCAATAACCTACCCTTCAATTATGGGCTGCTCATGTCTTTGTCAGTGGGCAAACTTACAAAATCAGCAAGGGATCAAATACTTATTTCCCCCACTGTATGTGTAGCTACAGGAAGGGGCCCTGATAGCCCGGGGGGGGGGGGGGGGGGGGGAAGCAAACACTTACCTTTCCAATTTGTCTCTTATATGACACCAGGCTTGAATCGAGACAGTCCTGGGGGGCAGGTGGTGGTGGTGCCTAAAAAGAATGCGCCGGTGCTTCATGCAAAGTTGCACTAGGCACAAATTTTCAGTATCGCTGAAATTTGGCTCGCGCCTCAGAGCTATTTTTCTCAGTGAATAACCGTTGGAAAATGTGCGTCGCCTTGTATGGATGCCCATGCGTTATGGACATCCTTACATGCACAGTTCCATATATGTGAGGAGAAAGAGGCAGCACTATGGCCACAGTTAGGGCAGGCCTGTGAAGTACACACAATTTCACTTTGAAATTATGCTACTTTACCTGCATAAAGATCCCCCCTCACAGCACTGGCCCAATGTGGGATTTTCAAAGGGAAACTCTGTAGGCAGTTTTCATTTGAAAACTATGTTGCAGGACTACAGACATAAAATACTTGTGGGGGTGCAAGCAGTGAGAGGAGTTTCATATTTGCCTTTTCCATATTTCTATTGTATCTCCCCTCACTGTCTCTTTTCCAAATTGATAAAGTTTAGGTTTCTTTTTTTAGTTTCCTCCTCATATAAAAATTATTATTTTTACCTTTTCCTTTCTGTTTCTTTACCAAAACTAGTGAAAGAAACAAAGGTTTAACTTTGATGAGGGCTTATGGGTGGTGGTGGTGATGAGGTTATATTTTTAATTGGGCCAAAATAATTACATTTCACCATAATCATTTTTACTCCTGCTTGATAATAGCTTTTTATTTAAGAAGTGTTTCAGTTAATGAAGTATTTCAGCATCCCTGCATGAACTTTGTGTAGTGTGATGGCTTCAGGGGGACTACTGCAGAGAGTGCAAATTCATCACCCACAGTGCTGTACAATGAGCTGTGTCATGTATGTCACTAATAAAAAGGAAGAGAAATCCCTAATTCCTGCTGTTTTTGATTGGTTATTATTAATACAGTAATGCAATACAGAACAGATTAAGATTTGAAAAAAAAAAAATCCCCAAACAAATCAACAAATCCCACAACAATCTACTGTAACCTGAAATATATTCAGCTGAAGAGTATCTCATAAGCAGTTGTTTTCATGATATAAGCCTAATGTTCTTGTGTATTTTGCTTTTTTTTCATATTTGTACAGAAGGTCTGCTGTTTGATAGTGTGGTCAGGAGTCGATGAGGCAGTTTCAGACGCTTTCTAGTTTTGAAGTTAGCATGCATACGATGTGCCAATCATTGATCTTTCGTATGTGGATTACTTTAGTAGTTTACTTCTAGACCTGTCTGAATTAATTCTGAGATCTCTGCGCATTGCTCAAAATGCTGCAGCTCATACATTAAGGGGAGCAAACTATTTTGACTCAGTAACACCTCTTGTGAGAATTACACTGGCCACTGATTGTCTACTGTAAAGTTTAAAATCCTCGCCTTAGTCCACAAGATGTTAAACTGGGAGGTCCCAGTGACCACTGCTAGTCTGCTCAGACTGTATTGCTCTCGAAGGTCTTTGAGGTCAGAAAATCAAGGCCTCTTGGATGTCCTCGCACACCAGTAAGTTCATTTATATGACATCAGAGAGCATATGTTTTCAGTAGCAGCTCCCACATTAACACCCTGCTGACATAATTATGTTTACTGACTAACCCCCCCCCCCCCCTGTTTAC
Organism: Microcaecilia unicolor; assembly: GCF_901765095.1. Taxonomy (NCBI): domain Eukaryota; kingdom Metazoa; phylum Chordata; class Amphibia; order Gymnophiona; family Siphonopidae; genus Microcaecilia; species Microcaecilia unicolor. Next base: position 250,353,805 of record NC_044037.1, on the reverse strand, counting down.
TAAAGCTTAGCTCAAGTTATCGGCAGCAGGGCCCATTTTATTCCTATGGGCCCTTCTGCAGATAACTCGAGCTAAGCTTTAGTAAACAACCCCCTATTGCTTTTGAGTTCAGAAGGCAATTAAAAAATGTTCTGGCTAGGCAGGCATTCTCATATTCTTGATAGACTCATATAATGGTTTAAGGGTACCAGCTGCAGTGAGGGTGGTTGTTATGTTTAAATTTTTTTAGTTAAGTTATTATTTTATTTTTATTTTGTCTGTCATTTTTTTGAATTATGATTGTGTAATTTACCAGAGTTATGTTATACAATGTGAGTTGAAAATCATTGTGGAAATAGTGGAGGATAAGGTTTTAAATAAATAAATATTGTGAAACACCCAGGACAGGTGCTAGCTCTGTAGCTATTCCTCCTCATGTTGGCTCTGCGTGGTGTTGCCAGAGTAAGGTGAGATGGGAGACTGGAGATCAGAGGGATTCTAATGTACTGTAGGATTGTCTTTGGATATAAACTGCTATAAAAAGACAAATGATTGTTTATATGTATCTCAAAATTTTCACAAGAATTTTCAGAGATGTACTAATCTGTTCATGTTTTCATGCAGCATTCTGTATGCAGAACAGATACCCCAATGTTTGTTTGACTGACATTATTAAGGATTAAATACAAATTAGGATTCTGTGCTCTACTTACTGAGGAGGAAGAATACCTTGATCAATGATGCGGTGATCCCAAGTTGGGTCTCAATCACTCAGAAACCAATGCTCCTGACTTATGGCTCACTGACAGAGGAGGCAATAATGTCATATAAAAATAATTATGCTGCTGGAGTAATTAGCTTATATGACTATGAAAAAAGAGACATGACTCCCAAGTTATAATGTAGCTATAGAATAAATTGTGCTTCCATGTAACTGCTCAGTCATAGGGAGAGTGCTATCAAGTCATATTCAGCAATGAAAACATTATTCATTTTTAGCAGAAGCAGGAGTTAACATGAAACCTCGATGGAGAAAATAATTCTACACGACAAATCTGATAATGCTACAAATTTTAAAATCAATTTCTGGTGGCTTAATAATCAGATACAACAAAAACTGAAATATGACTCACACATCCTATGTGTATTATAAAATAAATAACTCAGTGAGAGAGATACCCTTATCTCTGAAGCACTGTCTCTTAACATGGAAAAATGTGACATCAGCTATTCCTTGCCCCCCACCCCAGCCCCCAGAAAAACATAACAACCTGACTTAGAAGACAAGATCCCCAAACCTATTAATATCCTCTTCTCTGCTTTAAGTGATAACTGAAGAACCATGCACCTGTCTAGGTTGCACATTGGTTCAATCAGTTACTTTATGATGTTATATTATTTCCCAGTTCTTACCCAAATCATGGAGCATTTTCTTTGTATCACCAGGTAGCCAATTAATACATTTTTCACCAAATCTGAAAGACTATGGTGCTTTTTTTAGAAGCACTAGCCATGATTTAGACTTCCATAAACTGGCCTTTAGACATCCATTGTGCATGAACTTCCAAATCCTGATTTTACAAAGCTGGGATATGAACATCTAAAACTGAAGAGCATCATATGGCAAGGGAGCGTGATCTGGATGTGTTGCGGGCAGGACTGCAGTAGGCCTAAAAAAGAGATGTTCATACCCCACTACAGAAGAGAAATGAATGTCTATGTCCCAAATGATGGATGTTGGAATCTACAACCTGCTACTTAGGAAATCTAACCCCCTTGTTTACGAACAAGCTCTGGCACCAACACAGCCCATTCACTTTGAATGGGCTGCGTTGGCATTGCCGAGCGGGAGCCGCTAGTGCAGCTTAGTAAACGGGGGTAAGTGTAAGAAAAGTTCTCCTGTTGAGCAGCACTCTGTTGGAGGGATTAGGGGAGTTTACCTCCAGTCGATGCGCCCCCCCCTCCAAAAGCAAAACTGGTAAGGAAATTGAGGGTTTGTGACAGCTTCAGGAAAAAGAAACATTTATATTTCTAAAATGGCTGACAAACATTTATGTTATTTTAGATGTCCATGTGCTGACACAGGAATGTTCATGTTCTAGTTTTGCCCCATTGATATGTTAGATGTCCATTTTTCTAAAATGGATGTTCCTGCTGCATACAGCAGGTGCATAGATGCCAATTTCTCCATGTATTTTAGAATAGGCTCTATATTCCAAGATGCTAGCAGAAATTGAGATGTCCTGACCTAGATATCTCAAGCCCTATTTGTATTTTCTTTCTAAAATGCTGTGTCACATCTACTTTTTTCTTGTTGGATATTCATATCACAGGTCTATCCACTTCCATAAAATTAACTGACAAAAAGAACCATAGAAATACATCTAGACTCTGGGTATCTAGCAGTTTCAAAAGAAAGACTCAGCCTTTGTGATCCCCTGTAGCTGAGGGTGCAATATGTCTGCTGCTTTGTGGCCCAGTTTCCCCCACCCCACACATACCCCCGATTCACAAAATAGAAGCACTGACAGACACCAGGCCTGGTAGGATCCAAGTACAAGTTCAGCCACTTATGTTGGCTTGCTTAGTCTTAGGGCTTTTTTTACCAAGAGGCGGTAAGCCCAATGCGGGCTTACCGCTCGCTATAACGGAAGTACTGCCAGGCTACTGCAGCCGTCATTTCCAGCGCTACAAAAATTTCTTTTTGTAGTGCCGGACTGTACCTGGTGGTAATCGGCACTGCTGGAAATGACGGCGCAGTAGTGGTGGGAAGTAGGGGGGGAACTCAATGGGTGGTGGTAAGGGCTTCTGCCATGAAATGACCATGCAGCAAGTGCTTTACTTGCCGCCCGGCCATTTCCTGCAGGAAAGCAAGACCTTCCCTTTTACCAGCTGTGGTAAAAGGGGGCCTAAGTGCGCATTTAAAACACGCGCTGATGCCAGTGCTGGCCCCCTTTTGCCGCAGCTTGGTAAAATGGGCCCTTAATCTTGATCTATGGCAGGACCCAGTACCAACATCAAGGTTACAGCAACTCACCTGTCTCTAGCATGTGAACTACTTCTTCCCATGCCACCAACATTTGTTCTGCTGCACAGAGATGCCAAGTGTTGACCATCCGAAACAGTGAGATTGAATTCCAAAGACTAGTTGTATTCTGGATATAAGTCTAGAAATATGTAAGTGTCATATTGCTTTGAAACTGAAAAAAAGCAGCATAAAATAATATTTGCTTTTCTACGATTCATCTGAAAACTGTAGACAGAGAGGATGCAATATGAGATCATTTTCAAAAGAATTTACCCAGGTAACTGAGCAGTTACCTGTGTAAATTATCTGGAGAGAAAATTGTTTTCCACTTATGCTCATAGGTTTCAGAGCACATGTACTTGTAAGTACAGGTAAAGGGATATGGTAGGGGGAGGCAAAGTACATATGAAAGTGTGCTTAGATTTTTTTCCCAGCATGACATTTTGAAGATCTGTTGGTCAAGCTGGTGATGTCTGGTGTACGGATAAGTGATTTTCAAGTTTTTGGTCATTAAAAACTTGTAATAACTGAATTATTGTCACATTCTTAAGAACTCTTTGCACTGTTCATCAGAAGCTTTTCTATTTTTGAAGTTTTGCTATGTTTTATAAAGTGACATGGTAGTAGTGGAGTTTTATTTTGTAAACCAGTGATAGATAAATAGCCAAACTGTATTGTGTTTTGGAACAGTGGGTTTTTTATCGCTGAAGTTTTTATGTATTATTTTAGTTTGTGGTATTAGTGCTTCCATTTCTTCACTATATTTGGAGCAATTTTTCTTGATTTTTCAGTATTCTTTATTGCTGACCTTTTTTTTTTTTTTTAATTGACTTTTGAAAATGCCCTAACACATACACACATATGTATGCATATGCACTGTAGTAGAGGGAGCAGTTCCCAGGAGTGGGGTTGGGTAGGAGAGTATACTTGCATGCATAACTTTGGAATTCAGATACAGTAGGAGGCTATTCCACGCATCTACCATCCTTTCCATAAACAGGTATTTCTGTAATTACTCCTGAGCCTATCCCCTTTCAACTTCACTCTATCTTCCTCATTCCAGACCTTCTTTTCAATTGAAAGAGACTCTTCTGTACATTTATGCCACAGAGGTATTTCAATGTCTCTATCATATCTCCTCTCTCACCTTTCTTCCAGTGTATACATATTCAGACCTTTAAGTCTGTCCCCATACACTTTATGATGAAGACTACTACTACTACTTATCATTTCTATAGCGCTACAAGGCATACGCAGCGCTGTACACCATACACAAAAGACAGTCCCTGCTCAAAGAGCTTACAATCTAGATAAGACAGGTAAACAGACCGGTAGACAGAACAATAAGGGTAAGGGAATAAAGAGGTGAGGATAAAAGGACTACTGTCCATTTTAGTAGCTCTCTGGATTGACTCCATCCTATTTATATCTTTGTGGTATTCAGAATTGTACAAAGTAATCTAAGGGGTCCTTTTAACAAGCTGGGGAAAAAAGGGCCCTCTGCTTGCAGTGGGGGCCATTTTTCCCATGTGCCAGGGCCCTTTTTACTGTATCGTGTAAAAAAGATCCCAACACACATGGCCATGCAGTGAGAGAACTCTTACCGCATGGTCATGCGGCAGGGAGCCCTTACCACCACCCATTGAGGTGGTGATAAGGGCTCCTGCCTTAAGCCAGCGGTAACTGGGCAATGCATGGTGATGCCCAATTACCGCCAGGTTATTGCCACGCAAACCATTTCTGGGGTTTTTTCTTTTTCCCTAAGAAATGGGGCATGCTCGGGATAGGACTACCGCTGGCAGCCTCGTCGGGCCATCGGTAGTCCTGGAAGAGCGAGCGGTAAGCCCGCATTGGGATTACTGCCACTCAGTAAAAGGGCCCTCATATGAGGCTCACCAGAGGTATTATTTATTTGGATTTTGCTCACACCTTTTTCAGTAGTAGCTCAAGGTGAGTTACATTCAGGTACACTTGGTATGTGTAGGTACTATCACCTACTTTTGCCTGCTGGTCATTCCTCTAGCTATGCATCCAATCATCCTTCTGGTTTTCACTGTTGCTTTTTTTTTTTACCTGTTTGGTCACCTTAAGATCATTAGATATGATCAAGCACTAGTCCAGCTCTTTTTTCATACACACGTACACAGAAGTACTTTCCATCCTACACTGTACATCTCCCTCATGTTTTTGCAGCCCAAATGCATGACCCTGCATTTTTTAGTATTAAATCTTAGCTGCTAAGTTCTGGACTATTCCTCAAGCTTCACTAAATCTTTTCTCATGTTATCCACACTGTCAGGGGTACCTGCAGAGCTGCCAGAATTTCCCTAATATCATCTTCTATCACCTAGTAGATTTAAATAAACATTTTCCTCCAAATTCTATGTATGGCACCTTAAGTTGTGCATGCTAATTTGGCCGATAACTGGCACTTAACCAATTAGCAACACTAATTGGCTTTAATTAGAATTTACATGTACAACTTTCTAGGCATATTCTAAAATGTGGTGCATGCAAATTCTGATGTGTGCAGCCAAAAAGGGGCATGGCCATGGGGGGGGGGGGGGGGGGGAATGGGCGGGTTGTGGGCATTTCAGAAAACTATGTGCACTATTATGGAATACACCCGAATTGCAGCTGACTTAGATGCAAGTATGTAGCCCTGTTTATAGATGGCCTAAATGGTTGCACCTAAATTTTAGTCACAAGAATGATGCACAAGCATATTCTATAAACTATGACTGAGTTTAGGTTTAGTTTATATAATCACGCTAACCACGTGGTGTTTTGGCACTGATTTTTAAGGTTTTTAAGAATTTGGCCCTTTGTACATAGCAGATTATGTTGAAAGTTTCATAGTGCAAAGCCCACTTTGTAAAAATGGATTATACATGGAAAATAGGGCAAATTGCTGAAAGATTGGCATTTTTGCATGTTTGTGGGTGTTATGTGTTATTTACCACATTTGCAAAGTGACTTCACATTTTTGCACATCAGGATTTGTATCAGAAACTGAATTACTTCTTTTAATATTCTCTACTTGCAGAGTGTTTTCCAATACTGTATTCCTCAAAAATTGTGGTTGTTTTCCAAGCAGTGTGGAAAGAATGCCTGGCCTGCAAATAATTCTGAATTGTTCCTGCAGAATAATAAATTCATCCTGAAACCTAGCAATGGATTATTTTTATCATATACAGCAAATCTTGCACTGTTGTAATGCCTTTTAGATATACACAGAAAAAACTGGACTGTCTAGGCCTGTCTGAAAAATAATGTCTCCACTAAAGGGAGGTACAAAGATACTTGTGCATTAAAATTTCCATTTTAACACACTACTCTCCATGCTCCAACACCTGCTGCTACCAACAAATTTGAAATACTACTACCAGGCATCTAATATATGTAATACTCCTGCAGTGACTAGGGCATCACAATTCCTGCTCCATTTGTAATGCACTAAATTTGTGGCCAACAACATGAATTACCAGCCACAATATCTCATAAATATTATAATCTGGATTCGATCTAGATATATTATTGTCAAAGTTCTCCTCTTCTCTTTTGTTATTTATTCCCTTGACTCCTCTGTTCTGGGTTTCTGACCTCCCAGATAACCCTCCCCCCCTTATCTATGCTGTTTTTTTTCCCTTTGTTTCAGTTGATTGCTGAATTGAGGCCAGCTGGTTTGTGATTGAATTGCTTTCTTTTTGAAGTGGCTGAGCAGGTCATCAGAACATAAGAATAGTCATACTGGCTCAGACCAATGATCCGTCTAGCCCAATATCTTGCTTCCAGCCAAACCAGGTCACAAGTACCTGGCAGAAACCCAAATAGTAGCAACATTCCATGCTACCATTCCCGGGGCAAGCAGTGACTTCCCACATGTCCATCTCAATAACAGACTATGGAATTTTCCTCCAGGAACTTGTCCAAACCTTTTTTTAAACCAAGATATTCTAACCACTGTTAACACATCCTCCGGCAGTGAGTTCCAGAACTTAACTATTCTTTGAGTGAAAAAATATTTTCTCCTATTTATTTTAAAAGTATTTGCATATAATTTCATTGAGTGTCCTGTGGTCTTTGTGCTTTCTGAAAGAGTGAAAAATCGATTCACATTTACCCGCTCTTCACCACTCAGGATTTTACAGACCTCAATCATATTCCCCCCCCCCCCCCCCCCCCCTCAGCTGTCTCTTTTTCCAAGCTGAAGAGCCCTAAGCTCTTGAGCCTTTTCTCATATGGAAGGAGTAGGGTAAAGGTTAGTTTAACCCTCCAAATAAAAAAGGAGTTATGCTGACCTGGGCATAACCTATATTTTAACAGAAAGTATGAGAACATATGAAATATAGCAGGAAAACAAAAAGTAATTAGGCCAAAAGATCAAGCCACGGAACCAATAAAACTGTAAAATGATATTTAGAAAACCATAGATTATACTGTCTGGTTTAATTCACAACATTAACTCGTTCTATGACGAAATGATACAATAAATGACAGATTGAATGCCAGAGGCCATCTATTTTCATAGCTGCTATGGAGATTCTGTTTTCAAAGGAAGCTTTGCCATGAAACAGGAGCAATCCTTTTTAAAAATAGATGCCTTAATAGGAATTAATTTGAAAAGCAGATGCAGCTTCAGCATTCAGTTTGTTTAAATCATGTTTGGATCTGAATCATCAATTCAACAAAGTGTAAAACTTTTGTTCAGATGACCCTTTCCCCCCCTTTTGCTTAGGAATTATTTAAAGATCTTATTTACTGTGCTACAATATCCTTATTATTATTATTATTATTATTATTATTTTTTACAGGGGAACATTTTGGCAGTGAACAGCAGCAGATCAAACTTCATTAGCATAGATAGGGCACTCGAGGGTAGACCCCTGAGTATTCGGCACTACAAAATTTTATAGATACTTGGTCTGTTCTATTCACGAAACAGATAACTATGAGGCCTCCAAGAAGGACTTTGTAGAACAGTCAGTATTTTGCTAGTGTATGACTTTTATCTTTTGAGGAGACAGGAATTGTCATAACCACAGGTATTAAGAAACAAAAAACAAAGCTGCTACTGCTTGATGTAACACTTTTTTTTTTTTGAAGCAGAAAGCTTCCTACAATTTCTTTGTGTTTTCACTTGAACGAGAACCTGTCTGTGCTAGCACCATTAAGTAGTTTGTGATGGAGTGTATTGACAGTTGTCAGTTCCCCTTAACAACACTATCTCTCAGAGCCACCTTAAAAGGCTGGGCCAGGAAGGCTTAGAAGGAAGGACATGGTGCACACAGGGCAGTTAAAACCACAGAAGGGAGAAATGCTAAAGGGGCCTAGGGAAGGATGGAACCACCCTCCAGCATCTGCAGCTACCATGCGTATGAAAATACCAGAAGATTCCTTAAGGTAGGCAAAGGGTTCTTGTCTGAACAGTGGAAAGCTTTCCTTGTTTGTTACTGTTGAGTTTAAGCTGTTTCCCTGTGCGCTCTGTGAAATTCCTGTGACCTGATAGAAATCATACTTTGTGAGTTTTGGAGAACTACTGAGTTAACAACTTGTGAAAGAAACAGGTTGCTGGATGTGTCCCCTTGTGTTTACTTTTTACACCCAGTCCGGCTGTGTTTTGTGAAGGCTTGTGTTTGCTGCCACGTTGTCACACGGTTGTATACACTTACTTGTGGATTGCAACATGGCTGTATGAAAGGCAGATTGTGCCAAATGAATCTGATTTGATTTCTTTGATTGGAAGTGATCAAAAGTGGAAATAAAGAAGAGAGGAAATTACAGGCTGGCAAGCCTTACCTTAGTGGTGCGGAAAATAATAGAGACCCTAGTGAAGGAAAGGATAGTGAACTTTCTATAATGCAATGAGTTTCAAGATCTGAAGCAACATAGCTTTACCAAAGGCATATCTTGCCAATCAAAATGCTCACCAAAATGGAGTTACCGCACGGCTACCGTGTGGCCCTTGCGGTAATTTCATTTTTGGTGTGCATCTGCTATGTGCGCCCGAAAAATATTTTTTATTTTCTGGCACGCTTCAGCTACGCGTGCCAAGTGGCATTTGGTGCACGTAGGTCATTACCGCTCAGCTACCGCTTGAGACTTTACTGCTAGGTCAATGGCTGGCGGTAAGGTCTCAGACCCAAAATGGACGTGCGGCAATTTTGATTTTGCTACACATCCATTTTCAGCAAAATTTTACAAAAAAAGGCCTTTTTTAGAGATGCGCTGGAAAATGGATTGGTGCGTGCCCAAAACCTGCACCTACACTACTGCAAGCCATTTTTCAGCGCACCTTAGTAAAAGGATCCCTATGTTATTATGTTAATCTTTTGTCCCCTTTCCTGCTACCATCTACCTTAGCTATTACAATGGCAGTGATCTGACTGAGATATACAGATTGGGGCTATGTCTGGGATCTGCGGAAAGTGCACTAGATTCAGTTGATAGATGTTGTTCCTGAGTGATAATCTGGGAAGATATGAATCCCATTTCTAGCAATATTTTGTACTGTTGATGTACAACTGTTGTTGGTCTGTTAAGGCAAAAAGCTCTGGCTTCCAAATGGTGATTTTGGAGATGTCAAGTTACCCAGTTCCAGGCCGGAGACTTTTTGGCCACGCCTGGTTTTGAACTTACACCCCAAAGCAGTGTGGGATTTGTAGAACCTGATCCTACCCACTGAAATCAGTTCTGCAAGTTCCATAATGCATCAGGATAGGCTGGTCAGAAATCCAGGACTGTCCCAAAATCTCCAGTCTAGAACTGAGCAACTTGGCATTTCTGTGATTTGCTGTGTGAAGGGCTGGAACTCTGCTTTATGGCCATTGAGTGGCTTTGAGAAATTGAAGCTGAGCAAACTAGAAGACTTTTCTTACAACCTGCAGGCAACACCTGCAGCCACACCTTGAGGAATGGATTTCAGAGATGCCAAGTTACCCATTTCCAGGCTAGAGACTCTTCGGCCAGTCCTGGTTTTGAACTTAAATCCCAAAGCAGTGTGGGATTTGCAGTGCTTGATCCTGCCCATTGATCTCAGTGCTGCAAGTCCCACAATGCACCAGGATGGGATGCACAGAAATCCAAGATTGTTCCAAAATCTTCAGCATGGAATTGGATAACTTGGCATCTCTGGGATTGATCATCAGGATTTCTAAAGGGGTGCTGGAACTTCAGGAATGCATTTGTGGTAATTAGAGAGCTAGAACGGCAAATAATGAGAAGCTGGAGGATACTTCTTGAGCTGTGAACTTGAAAGTCAGTGTTTGAGTTATTTGCAATTCTCTCCCGTCTCAGGAGATAGGTTTCCTTCCCTCAGCTGTCTAAATTCTACAGTGTGTAAGACTCTTGTTTGTGTTCCTATAAAGTGTATAATCAAAGAGCAGCTTAGAATCTCTGAACCAAGTATTTCTTGTGCCTGGCTCAGTAGATATTTAAAACTGGAAGATCTGTTTGAATATGCAGTGGAATTATTAACATATTACCCAGGAACAGAATAAGAGCAAATTTGCACCACCACTCAATTAACTTTCAGGCTCCAAGCCCCCTTTCTGAGATTAGAGATAATTAAAATCAAGAATTGTGATCATGTCAATACTCCATGAAAAATCATTTAGAAATGCATAATTGGATATCACACTTTTAAATGTGGGAGGGAAGAATGGCTTGCCACGCCTCTGCCATCCCAGTTCACAGTATTTTTATACTTGTCATGCATCTACCCCCCACTCCTCAGTCTGGCATGTCTCTCTCTCCCTCCCTCTGCATCCCACCCACACAGTGTGGTATCTCTCTCTTCCTTCCCTCCCAGCCGCTCCCCGTGCTGCAGTCCTCCAACCTTCCAGCAGTGTCAGTGATCAAGGCAGGCTCGCCTGCTGGTAGACTTCTTTCTGCCACATCTTGCCTATGCAGGAACAGGAAGTTGCAACAGAGGGAAGGCATCCAGGGCTGGCAGCAGAAGAGTCTATCTTGATAGCTAATGCTGCCAGAAGGTTGGAGGACTACAGCATGGGGGAGGGGTGTCTGGGAGGGAAAGGAGAGAGAGATATGGCACAGCACATGGGGTAGGGGAGGAAAAGGAAGGGAAAACATGCCAGATTGGGGGGGGGGGGTGATTGAAATGCCAAATCATGGAGGAGGGAGGGAAAGAGATGCCAAGGAAGAGATATGCCAGATCACGGGGGGGGGGGGGGGGGGGGGCAGGGAGGGGGAGGGAAGGGTGTGATGGGGTGAGGCAGCTTTTCTTTTCTTCTTCTGTTTTTTTTTTGAGTGCCTGGTTTCTATTTTCTTAAAACACGTGGAGGGACATATTTGAAAGGGGCACCCAAGTTTTCCTGAGGACGTCCTTGCAGGATGTTCTGGTGAAGGGGCGGGGAAACCTGTATTATTTTGATAATAGGGTCGGGGATGCCCAAATCACGAAATTTAGGTTGACCTTAGAGATGGTCCTCCCAGATTTTCGGCGATAATGGAAACTGAGGACGTCCATCTCAGAAATGACCAAATGCAAGCCATTTGGTCATGGGAGGAGCCAGCAGTCATAGTGCACTGGTCCCCCTGACATGCCAAGACACCACCCGGGCAACCTAGGGGGCACTGCAGTGGACTTCATAAATTGCTCCCAGGTGCATAGCTCCCTTACCTTGTGTGCTGAGCCCCCCAAAACCCACTACCCACAACTGTACACCACTACCATAGCCCTAAGGGGTGAAGGGGGCACCTACATGTGGGTACAGTGGGTTTCTGGTGGGTTTTGAAGGGCTCACATTTACCACCACAAGTGTAACAGGTGGGGGGGGGGGGGGGATGGGGATGGGTCTGCCTGCCTGAAGTGCACTGCAACCACTAAAACAGCTCCAGGGACCTGCATACTGCTGTGATGGAGCTGGGTATGACATTTGAGGCTGGCATAGAGGCTGACAAAAAATATTTTTAAAGGGTTTTTTTGAGGGTGGGAGGGGGTTAGTGACCACTGGGGGAGTAAGGGGAGGTCATCCCCGATTCCCTCCGGTGGTTGTCTGGTCAGTTCGGTCACCTTTTTGAGGCTAGGTCGTAACAAAAAAAGGACCAAGTAAAGTTGCCCAAGTGCTCGTCAGGGACGCCCTTCTTTTTTCCATTATCGGTCAAGGACGCCCATGTGTTAGGCATGCCCCAGTCCCGCCTTCGCTGCGCTTCCAACACGCTCCCGTGAACTTTGGTCGTCTCCGTGACGGAAAGCAGTTGAGGATGCCCAAAATCGGCTTTTGATTATGCCGATTTGGGCGACCCTGGGAGAAGGACGCCCATCTCCCGATTTGTGTCGAAAGATGGGCGCCGTTCTCTTTCAAAAATAAGCCTGCTAGTGTGAGTATATTTCAGGTGTTCCCATGCTTTTACATATTCAGAGTTGAAAGCAGTGAAGGATTATGAGATATGATGTGTACACTGAAAATCTAATAAACTGTAATTTGATGGTTCTTATATCATAAGTAGGTTGAATTGGACCACTTCTGGAATTCTAATCAGTTTGACATTTTAAATGTTTGAAAACAAATGTTGAAGAGAAGCTGATGAGATATATGAAGACAGAGAGAGAGAGCGAGAGAGAGAATGAGAATGAGCAATGAAATAGTGAACAAGCACTCTTTGAGAGAGCAGGAAAAGGAGAGAATGGGGTGACTTTGCATTGTATTTAGAAGTAACAGCTACTAGATTGATTTTTGGAAGAAGTAACTTTGACAATGTTATTGCACTTTCGACTGAACTTCATTGGTGTCAATAAACAAACGTAGCCGGTATAAATTAGCTTGTTTAGTTTTTAAATCTCTTTACGTTCAGAACTCCGGGGAAGTTACAAAATTACTTGCTAGTCCTACTTATAGGTGTAGGATTACATTCTATTAATTGCACCTAAAAAACTGGCATTAAAAAATAGCACTTAGCTCTATGCTATAAACCACACTTACAGTTAGGTGCAACCATTTGCACTAATGAAGATCTGGTGTAAATTCCCATGCATAAATTGCACGCAGATCCCGCTAATCCTATAACGTGCATAAATTTTAGGAACGCCTTCGACCTGCCAGTGCCCATCACATTGCCACGGCCCCTTTTTGGATCTGTGCACTAGAATTTATATTCACCTTTTCATAGGATACGCCTAAAAAGATGCATGTGTAAATCCTAATTATTGCCATTTGCTTATTGCTCAATTATTGGCACTGATTGGTTCATTGATCAATTAAGTTGTATGTGCAAACTGGACATGCTTCCAAATTTGCGCACAAAACTAAAGTGCCATATATAGAATCCAGGGGATAATTCTCACTTTTCATGAACTTTACAAATAGGTTATCCATCTCTGAAAAATATTCATTTAAAGTATTTCTATGATCATTTGTTTTCTTAAGACAAATTTAATCTTATCTGTGTTTCTAGAAAAGCTTTAAAAACGTATCTGTTTGCAGAAAAGAACGAATTATGATTTTTGTGGATAATTGTATATCCTTCAGATGGTGAGGTTCTTCTCGTTGAGATCTGCTACATATCCTATTTAGAATGTGTGCAGAATACAAAACATATATAGAATAGAATTCCATTGTATACAGATGTGTAGTTTTTTTTTCTTTCCATGCACTATTGAGGTCGATTAGCTCAATGCAGCAGATCATGCAGAGCAGTTACCTTGTGGTAAGGACCTTTATGTTAACTGTAAGATGCAGGCCCTGCCCATTCTACACCCATCCACTTCCCCTTTCTGTGTTAGAGGTTTAATGCAAGAATTACCACACACTAAGGCACTGCATTAACTGTTAGCATGGGCTCATGCTCTTAGCACATAATTCCCCCAATAAGCAGCCAACATAGCTTAGGGGTCAAGTTATCAACCTTCTTTTAAGATTAACTCAAACTCGATATGTTAGGGTTGTTGAGAGCACTTATCTGGGTCTTCTCCTTTCTTTTAAGTTTCTTTGCCTTTCATGTTAGCTGGAGTTCCATGGCTGCTTTCTTCCTCTCCTCTGGATCTACCCACTACCTTATAAAGTAAATTAAAAAACCTAATACCCTAAGAATATATGTGCTTCTTCTATTGACTTTGTGTTAACTAGCTTCCCACAAAATCAACAGGTAATTGAAAATTCCTAAAGAACCATCCAAATATTTATTTAATTTTTGCTTGCAACCAGCATTTTGTTTTTCCTGTCTTTGATGGACTACCCTGTATTTTCTGTTTCAGTTCACAACTTCAGTGTCTGGGACCAGTGTCAGTCTTGACACATAAAGAATCCCTTTTGATAATTTATGTAAGAGTTAAGCCACACTCAGGCTCATTTTCGAAAGAGATGGACATCCAAAAAGTGACATAAATCAGCACTTGGACGTCCATCTCACAGAGATGTCCAAATCGGTATAATCGAAACCCGATTTTGAATGTCTTTCTCAGAAGTCCATCGTAAGGACGTCCAAATCTCAAGGGGGCATATCAGAGGCGTGGTCAATGCAGGACTTTGGCATTCCTAAGACTTAGACGTCTTTGAGCCATAATGGAAAAAAGCAAAGACGTCAAGGACTAAAACTTGGACGTTTTCATCCAGACCTGTTTCTATTACAAATAAGGCACAAAAAGGTGCCTGAAATGACCAGATGACCACCGGAGGGAATCGCGAATCACCTACCCTTACTCTCCCAGTGGTCACTAACCCCCTTCCACCCTCAAAATACATGATTAAAAATATTTCTTGCCAGCCTCAGATGTTATACTCAAGTCCATGACAGCACATGCAGGTCCCTGGAGTAGTTTAGTAGTAGATGCAGTGCACTTCAGACAGGTGGACCCAGGCCCATCCCCCCCACCTGTTACATTTGTGGAGAAAACAGTGAGCCCTCCAAAACCCACCAGAAACCCTCTGTACCCACATATGGGTGCCCCCTTCACCTGTAAGGGCTAGGTAGTGGTGTACAGTTGGGGGTAGTGTGTTTTGTGGGGCTCAACAGACAAGGTAAGGGAGCTGTGTACCTGGGAGCAGTTTATGAAGTCCACTGCAGTGCCCCCTAGGGTGCCTGATTGCTGTCCTGGCATGTCAGGGGGGGCCAGCGTACTAAAAATGCTGGCTCCTCCCATGTCCAAATGGCTTGAATTTGGACGTTTTAGACTTGGATATCTTTGGTTTCAAAAACGGCTGAAAATCAAAGACGTCCAAATTCAAGGACGTCCAAGGTATTTTCGAACACAAAGATGGATGTCTATCTTTTTTCAAAAATGACCTTTTTCCCCGCCTCCAAATTTGCACATTCTACAAAGATGTCCAAATTCCAACTTAGACGTTTCTTTCAAAAATGCCCCTCACTGTCTTGTTACTATCACCAGTAGGTTTCTTTTCAGTTAAACATTTATCACATCTTTATAAGTATCACATATAATTTTATTTAAAGCTATAATAATTTTGTCAGAAAATGAGTAAGGTTATAATTAATAGGCTTGTCCAGAGTATTTAAACTCAGTCAAGTATCTTCTTTTTTTTTTTTTCAGCTTCACAGAAATAAACTTCAGTGATAAATTTTTTATAACTTAACTCAATTTCTGTTACTAAGCTATGGAAATTCTGAGGTTACTATCTGAATAAGAACTGTAAGCTAAAGTCTCTTTGCTCTGATCCATTTGTTAAATTCTCTGCTCTGTCAGCTTTAGTTAATACTGAAAGGCTGTGCACAGATGAGGTGTATGATTAAAATAATTACTCTTTGCTGTCTAGCAACATATTTTCATATAATATATTTGGTTCTTATCCTGTCAAGTTTCTCTTCACTGTATCACCCCATTGTCATAATCTCAATTTTGGAGCCATAACCACCCATGGAATTCTGTAACTTAATTAAACCAAATATATTTCACACTCAGGCCTAGATGCACTAAGATCCCCGCTAAGAATCCATCCGTATTTTCATGCACACTCCCACCGGCTTTCACCCACCAGTGCTCACTTTCCCACAGCAACTGGGATGACCCAATGCCAGCGTCAACAAGAGCCTGACCCTCCAGTCTCAACTGGCACTGCTGCCCCAATTAAAAACAATAATTTTAACCAACTGGTTATATCATTACTAGACGTTCAATGAATTTTCCAGTCACTTCATTTTTCACTTCTTTTAACCATTTCTATAATCTTTATTGTCCCACATGTTCTTCCAAATTGAATTATCAATTCTTTGTCAGGCTTTTCACAGTTTCTGTTAATTTTTTTTTTTTGCTTTTTATTTATACAACTTAAAATTTTACATTTAACCATATATAATGAATGAACGAAATCCAAATCTAATCATAGAAAATTAAGTAAGAAATAAACATACAGGTCTTAGGGGTCCTTTTACAGAGGCTTGTTAAAAGGTGGACGGCAGTAGCTGTAGCACGTGGTTTTCCCACACGCTCCTGCCACCTCTTAGCACAGCTGCAAAAAAGCCGATTTTCTATTTACCGTAATAATGGCCAGGTGCTAATTTCCCTTATTGCCTCCTATTTAGTAGGCGGTAAAGGCTCATGCACTAACCCAGCAGTAATTGGGCAGCGCCAATGTGGCCATGCTGCCAATTATCACCGGGAATGCCCCCCTCCCCTCCGTGCTAGAAAATAGAAAATTATTTTCTACCACGGGAAACAGCATGCACCAGAATCAGAACTACTGCCAGGCACCTGGGAATGCCCAGCAGCAGTGCTGTTTTGGCGCATGCTACTCGCTTTGAAAATATGCCTCTTATTCTGGTTTCTCCCTACAACATAGCCCTCTTATTCATAGAAGTACACAAGCTCCTCCCCCACAGCAAGGTGGTATCGCCTTGGAGGGGTTTATTATTATTATTATTATTATGGCATTTGATTTAACGCAATCCACACATAACCGTGACATCACTGTGGTGTACAAAGAAAAGAATTAATATGTGCTTGGGAAAGAAAGACCATTATAACCAAAGGACAGGAAAAGAGACTAATTTTTAATCATTATTACTGCACCACCATACATACAGGCAGGATAATACAAAAGGAGTTGTCCTAATAGGTGCTAGGCTGCCTTTCTGACTTGTTATTAATTTACTAAGGGAAAGCCTTACGAGAAAAACTACACTGGCTCCCACTCAAAGAACGCATCACGTTCAAAATATGCTCCCTAGTTCACAAAATCATTCACGGAGATGCACCAGCATACATGTCAGACCTGATAGACTTACCACCCAGGAATGCCAAAAGATCATCCCGCACATTCCTTAATCTGCACTTCCCTAACTGCAAAGGTCTGAAATACAAATTAATGCACGTGTCAAACTTCACCTACTTGAGTACACAGATATGGAACGCATTGCTGCGTAACTTAAAAATGACTTATGAATTAACGAACTTCCGCAAACTATTGAAGACCCATCTCCTCAACAAGGCATGCCACAAAGATCTACCAATGTGAACATACATAACTCCTCCACATATATTCAGAACTATCTCAAAATATCTGCTTGTTCACTATTATCGTGTTTTATCTTTTTCACGTTCCCAAGATTCCTCTGTAACACTAATTGTATATTTTCTAATATAAGACCACTATTCATGAATATTGTAAGCCATATTGAGCCTGCAAAGAGGTGGGAAAATGTGGGATACAAATACAATAAATAAATTGACCAAACTGGATGCTTCTTGTAGCATTTATGAAAAATGAATTACTAGCCTGGTTGGAGAGTAATAATACAAAGTCAGCATCATAATTGCACTGAACAAATGTTACAGGTTGCAAAGGCTTTTCATCAGTGTAATCTGCACCACAGGAGAGCAATCTGTAATTGCCTCTGGAGCTACTATGTGTAATTTCAATTAAGTATGTACTAAAATAAAGAATTTGCCGTTTCTGCAATTTCCACTATCTCAGTCAGGAGGGCATTCCAGGTATTCTTTTTGTGGAAAACAATTCCCTGATATTGCTCATAAGCATAGGCATAGTTTGCCTCCTTTGTTAGGGGGAGAGGCAGGGGGGGGGCAGGGGTAGGGAGCTCTGATTAGAGGTGGGCTTTGAGCTTTTTCTCTCTCTCTCTATCTACAGTGGTGGAAATAAGTATTTGATCCCTTGCTGATTTTGTAAGTTTGCCCACTGACAAAGACATGAGCAGCCCATAATTGAAGGGTAGGTTATTGGTAACAGTGAGAGATAGCACATCACAAATTAAATCCGGAAAATCACATTGTGGAAAGTATATGAATTTATTTGCATTCTGCAGAGGGAAATAAGTATTTGATCCCCCACCAACCAGTAAGAGATCTGGCCCCTACAGACCAGGTAGATGCTCCAAATCAACTCGTTACCTGCATGACAGACAGCTGTCGGCAATGGTCACCTGTATGAAAGACACCTGTCCACAGACTCAGTGAATCAGTCAGACTCTAACCTCTACAAAATGGCCAAGAGCAAGGAGCTGTCTAAGGATGTCAGGGACAAGATCATACACCTGCACAAGGCTGGAATGGGCTACAAAACCATCAGTAAGACGCTGGGCGAGAAGGAGACAACTGTTGGTGCCATAGTAAGAAAATGGAAGAAGTACAAAATGACTGTCAATCGACAAAGATCTGGGGCTCCACGCAAAATCTCACCTCGTGGGGTATCCTTGATCATGAGGAAGGTTAGAAATCAGCCTACAACTACAAGAGGGGAACTTGTCAATGATCTCAAGGCAGCTGGGACCACTGTCACCACGAAAACCATTGGTAACACATTACGACATAACGGATTGCAATCCTGCAGTGCCCGCAAGGTCCCCCTGCTCCGGAAGGCACATGTGACGGCCCGTCTGAAGTTTGCCAGTGAACACCTGGATGATGCCGAGAGTGATTGGGAGAAGGTGCTGTGGTCAGATGAGACAAAAATTGAGCTCTTTGGCATGAACTCAACTCGCCGTGTTTGGAGGAAGAGAAATGCTGCCTATGACCCAAAGAACACCGTCCCCACTGTCAAGCATGGAGGTGGAAATGTTATGTTTTGGGGGTGTTTCTCTGCTAAGGGCACAGGACTACTTCACCGCATCAATGGGAGAATGGATGGGGCCATGTACCGTACAATTCTGAGTGACAACCTCCTTCCCTCCGCCAGGGCCTTAAAAATGGGTCGTGGCTGGGTCTTCCAGCACGACAATGACCCAAAACATACAGCCAAGGCAACAAAGGAGTGGCTCAGGAAGAAGCACATTAGGGTCATGGAGTGGCCTAGCCAGTCACCAGACCTTAATCCCATTGAAAACTTATGGAGGGAGCTGAAGCTGCGAGTTGCCAAGCGACAGCCCAGAACTCTTAATGATTTAGAGATGATCTGCAAAGAGGAGTGGACCAAAATTCCTCCTGACATGTGTGCAAACCTCATCATCAACTACAGAAGACGTCTGACCGCTGTGCTTGCCAACAAGGGTTTTGCCACCAAGTATTAGGTCTTGTTTGCCAGAGGGATTAAATACAGTGGGGGAAATAAGTATTTGATCCCTTGCTGATTTTGTAAGTTTGCCCACTGACAAAGACATGAGCAGCCCATAATTGAAGGGTAGGTTATTGGTAACAGTGAGAGATAGCACATCACAAATTAAATCCGGAAAATCACATTGTGGAAAGTATATGAATTTATTTGCATTCTGCAGAGGGAAATAAGTATTTGATCCCCCACCAACCAGTAAGAGATCTGGCCCCTACAGACCAGGTAGATGCTCCAAATCAACTCGTTACCTGCATGACAGACAGCTGTCGGCAATGGTCACCTGTATGAAAGACACCTGTCCACAGACTCAGTGAATCAGTCAGACTCTAACCTCTACAAAATGGCCAAGAGCAAGGAGCTGTCTAAGGATGTCAGGGACAAGATCATACACCTGCACAAGGCTGAAATGGGCTACAAAACCATCAGTAAGACGCTGGGCGAGAAGGAGACAACTGTTGGTGCCATAGTAAGAAAATGGAAGAAGTACAAAATGACTGTCAATCGACAAAGATCTGGGGCTCCACGCAAAATCTCACCTCGTGGGGTATCCTTGATCATGAGGAAGGTTAGAAATCAGCCTACAACTACAAGGGGGGAACTTGTCAATGATCTCAAGGCAGCTGGGACCACTGTCACCACGAAAACCATTGGTAACACATTACGACATAACGGATTGCAATCCTGCAGTGCCCGCAAGGTCCCCCTGCTCCGGAAGGCACATGTGACGGCCCGTCTGAAGTTTGCCAGTGAACACCTGGATGATGCCGAGAGTGATTGGGAGAAGGTGCTGTGGTCAGATGAGACAAAAATTGAGCTCTTTGGCATGAACTCAACTCGCCGTGTTTGGAGGAAGAGAAATGCTGCCTATGACCCAAAGAACACCGTCCCCACTGTCAAGCATGGAGGTGGAAATGTTATGTTTTGGGGGTGTTTCTCTGCTAAGGGCACAGGACTACTTCACCGCATCAATGGGAGAATGGATGGGGCCATGTACCGTACAATTCTGAGTGACAACCTCCTTCCCTCTGCCAGGGCCTTAAAAATGGGTCGTGGCTGGGTCTTCCAGCACGACAATGACCCAAAACATACAGCCAAGGCAACAAAGGAGTGGCTCAGGAAGAAGCACATTAGGGTCATGGAGTGGCCTAGCCAGTCACCAGACCTTAATCCCATTGAAAACTTATGGAGGGAGCTGAAGCTGCGAGTTGCCAAGCGACAGCCCAGAACTCTTAATGATTTAGAGATGATCTGCAAAGAGGAGTGGACCAAAATTCCTCCTGACATGTGTGCAAACCTCATCATCAACTACAGAAGACGTCTGACCGCTGTGCTTGCCAACAAGGGTTTTGCCACCAAGTATTAGGTCTTGTTTGCCAGAGGGATTAAATACTTATTTCCCTCTGCAGAATGCAAATAAATTCATATACTTTCCACAATGTGATTTTCCGGATTTAATTTGTGATGTGCTATCTCTCACTGTTACCAATAACCTACCCTTCAATTATGGGCTGCTCATGTCTTTGTCAGTGGGCAAACTTACAAAATCAGCAAGGGATCAAATACTTATTTCCCCCACTGTACTTATTTCCCTCTGCAGAATGCAAATAAATTCATATACTTTCCACAATGTGATTTTCCGGATTTAATTTGTGATGTGCTATCTCTCACTGTTACCAATAACCTACCCTTCAATTATGGGCTGCTCATGTCTTTGTCAGTGGGCAAACTTACAAAATCAGCAAGGGATCAAATACTTATTTCCACCACTGTACCTGCATGCTCTTCTCCTCTCTCTGTCTCTCTCTCAGCCTGATCCCCTTCTCCCTTGTCTGCATCCACTAGCCTCAACCTTTCCCTCCTGTTCATTCATAGCTTGCGCAGGATGACACAATAACATACTTTCAAACCTTTGAATTTCTTTATGTTCCTTTTTTAATTTTTATATTTAGATATATTTGCAGTTCTCTACCTTTCCTTATTAATTTAGTTTATCTTTTGCCTCATTTTCTTTCCCCTCTGGTTTCAATTTTTTTTCTCTAGCACCCATTTTATTTGCTTGATTTTCGATCTGTTATCTTTCTTTTACTTATGTTACAGGTTCCATTTCTTTTGTTTTCACTTTTTTTCATATATTTCTGTTTATCCTACCTACCATTCTCTTTGCCTCCTCTCACTCTTGCACATACGTCTGGAGATGTTCAAAATTTAAAGAAAATCTTTAACTTGTTTAGCAATTTATATCAACACATTTCAGGATTCAGTCATTTTATCAGTTTTTAAAGCTTTATGTGCAATAAATATTTGTAAGCTGGAGGAAAACTTCAGTAAAGTCTCTTCTTGCCTTGTAAGTGCAAGAGTTACCACACGCATTCAAACTTCAATGCTGGTATTTTCACAACTGTAATTCTTTCACAACTGTATATTCTTCTGATATCCCTAGTACGTTAAGAAGTTTTAATTAAACAACTCTATAATACTAAGATGCAGACAGCAGCGAGAGGGATGCTATCCAGTCTTTTGCATTGAGTTTCACATGTATGATTATCTCCCAGTCGGTGAGAGGTTATATGTGTGTGCTCGATGCAAAGAGCTCCTAGCTCTCAGAGAATGACTGGGATAAACAGCATAAAATGTATTGTACTGTTTTGGGATCTTACCAGGTACTGGTACTTGTAACCTGGATTGGCCAATGTTGGAAATAGAATGCTGGGTTGATGGACCTTTGGTTTGTTCCAGTATGGCAATACTTATGTTTTTATGTTATAGGTGGAAGTGACCAATAGCCATTTTAGCTGTTGCACTGGGTCAAGGCACCACTGAAAGCCTAGGGGGCGTTACAAGTGCTTCAACTCAACACTGTAGCAAAATGACTTTTTTAATTTCTAAATAGGCATGGGGCAGTAACCAGCAACAAATGGCAGTTAAAATCCAAAATAAAGGCTTGACAGGATGGGATAACTTGCATGATGAAGCAGTTACAACCCTAACCACTTTACTGGGAAGACTGGATGGGTAATTTCAGTTTTTATCTGCCATTATCGACTATGTTAGACTGTTACTGCATATGGCAATCCCTTATGGTTTACTAGTATGTGTACACATGCAAATATATATATGAGAGTTCAACAAAGAATAGATGATAATCAATGTAAAAAAAACTTTTAAAGCTGTTCAATATTCATGATCTTTCCTGAGAAGAGCAGGACTAGAGAGGAACCTTATCTATTTTAACACAGACAGTTTTTCATTCCCGGAAAATAAACTAGAATATGGACAATAGTTGTCAAGGAAACTAGACTGAAACATCTTATAAACAAGGGTATGATGTTTCAGTCTGCACAAAAATATTGTAAGGAATCCTTTCAAAAAATAAAGCAGCTTACTAACAGATTTATACCAAAGGAAACATGTCTGAATCTCATTGAAGACCAAGAAATTATTTTGTTGCAGCAGGGCAACTGAATAGTGCTTTATTGAATAGTAGCCCTATATCTTCATAGAAAGAATTTGACATTTAACTTCCAGATAATAACAGCGTGGAATCTAAGACTGGTACAGGCAAATCTCCAAAGCTTATTTTCTCAAAAGGTACGGCTGCACTTTCTCCTGACCTGTTCTCAAAACAGAAGAAAGAAAGAAAGAAAGAGAATTTATGCTGTGTATGGGACATGTCAAGGAGGCAATTTTTTCATCAAACAACTTCATCAAGATCCTAGAGACAAGTAACGACCTATTGTTCAAGGAGTCTGTATTTGAAGATTGGATGGTTATACAACTAAAAATATGTGTAATTAAACTCTGGAATTCATTGCCAGAGAAAGTGGTAAAGGCGGTTAGCTTAGTGTGGTTTAAAAAAGGTCTGGACGGCTTCCTAAAGGAAAAGTCTATAGACCATTATTAAATTGACTTGGGGAAATCCACTGCTATTTCTGGGATAAGCAGCATAAAATGTATTGAACTTTTCGGGATCTTGCCAAGTATTTGTGACCTGGATTGGCTACTGTTGGAAACAGGATGCTGGGCTTGATGGACCTTTGTAGGGCCAAATTCTATAAATTGCGTCTTAAAAATCGGTGCTGAAAAACTAAATTTAGGCATAGTTTATAGAATATGCTCACGTGCCATTTCTTGCAACTAAAATTTAGACGCACCCAATTAGGCCATCTAAAACCAGGCCTAAAGACCTGCGCCTAAGTTAGGCACAGATCCGGTGTATTCCATAATAGTGTGCATAGTTTTTTGAAATACCCACAACGCACCCATGGCCATGCCCCCTTTTCGATTGCTTGCATTAGAATGTACGCGCACTGCATTGTAGAATATGCCTAGAAAGTTGTGCGTGTACATTCTAAATAAAGCCAATTAGTGCCGATAATTCATTAAGTACCAATTATTGGCGCTGATTGGCTTGTTAATTAAGTTGTGCGTGCAATTTGGCCAAGTAGCCAAATTAGCACACACAATTTAAGGTGCCATATATAGAATTTGTGGGATAGTGTATATGTTAAGTCCTCTCCAGTGGGTGCTTAAAGTATGTGCATTAAATATGTGTGGACATTTTAGAAAATAAAATGTTTGTAATGTGGCTTTGCCTCTTGTGCAAGTTAAACCTCTAGGAACACCTCTAGAGCTATTATGAATGTTTTGTAAACCACGTAGATGTTTATTACTATGGATGGTATATCATCTTTTTAAATATAAACTTGGAAACTTGTGCATTTTATAAAACTACATACATAATTTTAGTTGGCTACAGGGGTGTAGCCTTGGCCCCTCCACTTTTTGAGTCAGACTCGCAGAGCAGCAGCACCAAAGACTATTGAGAGGAGAACTGATGATGATGTGAATATCTGAATTACTTTTTGTTCACACAAGTGAACCTCAGGCCCCACCAAAAGATCTATCTTGGCTATGTCACTTGACCGAAATCTGCATAGGAGGATTTAACCAGTCTATTTGTGCAACTCCCGATATCAAACATATAATTTCTGACTAATCCTGTGACAATTCATTCAAATTATTTAACATATTCTATGTTTAACTTTATTTAGAAGCCAATTTATTTCATGGGGGGGGGGGGGGGGGAAATTCTCTAATTTGGTGCTTCAATGCCGTGTGCTTAGCTCTAGTTTTATAACAGCATCTGCGTGCCAAGATGCCTTTATAGAATACTAGCGTAAGTTGGCATTAATATGCTTATATTTCAGCACAACCGTTTACACCAGGTCAATGACAGGTATAAATGGACATGCCTAAATGTGCCATGTTATGCGCATAAGTGATAGTATTCTACAGATTGCATGTGGAAGTTGAAAACATGCTTGTGCCCCTCCCATGCTCCACCCATGTGTACTCTCCCCTTACGGTTATGCGTTAAGGCACTTATGTGCTACCTTATAGAATAATGCATAGTGCACTTGTATATGTACGTGGCAATCAGAACACATTTATGCCCGTAAGACACGTATAACTGCATGTGCCCATTTCTAGCATATCCCTGTAGATATGTTTTAAAAGTTCAGCAGAGCCACATAAAGTATACAAGAAAATGAAACAGCAGAAAGTGTATAGAGTTGTTTCTTATCTGCACACAAGTATAAAAGCAAGAAAGTGAGCTTTAATGCACTGTGATGGAGTATATAGAAAACTGCCAGTTTCTCCTTAAATACATTCCTTCATTGGGCCACCTTAAGAAATTTAGCTCTTGGGAGCTCAGCAGGGAGAGTTTGATTCAATCAGGCCAGAGGAGAGGGAGTAGTTAAGTCAGACTAGATAAAACTCCAGAAGCCAGAGAGGCCCAGAGAAGAAAGAAGCACTCCAGCATATGCTTTTACAATGTATGTATAAGGTATCCAAATCGTAAAGTAATGTGATGACACAATGTTCTTAAGATTAATGTAATATACAATAATTATGATAGTATGATCATTGTTGGAAGCCTTTCCATGAGACCTTGTGTGACCCCTAACACAAGTGAGTAAGACAAAACAAGGGCTGTATTGGGTCTTCAAATAAAGTTTTGGTTTCTCCTATCCTTGCGTCCATTTTTTCATCTGAGGGCCACTTCCATGTTGATTTGGATTACTATCCAGAGAGTGCCAGGGTAAAGTGAGGGCGGATAGTAGATAGCAGCTGCATTTGCCTCTTTGTACGTATAAATCACAAAATACAAAAACCCACCAGTGTATGTTACTCATAATATTTTTATTTTCTGTTTTTTTACTATTAAATTTTTTTAGCAAAATTGTTAGAATGTACTCAAACTGGTTGAGAGACTGCCAATGTTTACCAGACCAGTGGCATAAGAACCCAACTGCTTATCATTGTAACAACGTCAAACAAGCCCAAAGAAACACATACCACTTGATATGAAGCAAAAACAATTCTTGCTAAATATATCAACTGCTGCACAACCAGTGTAAGCGTACACTGAACTTCTTCTCATATCCACAATGGGTCACTGTATATGAGTCCCTGCACATATATATTCAGCAGTGCCACTTTCCAGAGAACGGTGCTAATACATAGTTTTAATTTAAAGTGCCACTATGGCCAGTTAGATATTTAGTCCTTGGGAGTTGAACTTGGTCCACGAAGTGCCTGAAAACTTTCAGTTACTTTTTTGAAGGTGCTCTAGAACAGTGATTGTTTCACATTCATTTTTCACTGTCCAGAAGATTTTCTTGTCACGAGGATTTGTAAGATTTCTTCATCATTTAGTTTCCTCAGTGGAATAAACTATTAGAACTGTATTCTAAGATAGAGACTTAGATGTTTGGTAGCATAATATTACATTTGGGGTGTAGGGAAAGAGAAGGAGAAATAGGAGGAGGTGGATTGGTACCCTTGGGTTTTGTAGCTGTTGCTCATGGCAAACTTATCTATGGATGGTCCACGCGAGGACTTAGTCAAGAATCAAACACATCTTTTACATGTTAGCATGTTTGTACACCACAGAAGAAATCTCAACATTTTTCCACCTACATTCTGTTTTGTTTTGTTTTTTTGTAAACCAAGACATCCACTTTTGCCACACCGTGCCATCAATGGGTGTTTTTTCTAAATTATTTCCTGTCTTTGAATCATGTAAAATTAACTGCATCACAGAGAAGTACTCAAGATTTATGTGTATAAGAATGGCAAACATCAATTACCATTACGTAGTGTATCTTTAAATAATGACAAGGAACAGACTAGAACCAGATAAATCATTTCTGAGCAACTTGACATTTCCTCAGTTCTAAGAAACCAAGCATGAGGTTTTAGCTAACAAATGAATATATAATAAAGATGGAGGAACACTGGGCTTGATGTGCAAACAGTTTTTGTTCTCATGGATGCAAAAGAAGTAAAAGCATTTATAATTTATCACATAGAAGATACTTTTTTCTGTATCAGTTCTCCCTTATTTGAAAATGAAGTAAATTTGATTAATCTATATGCCTTTCTTAGCTAAAATCTATTGAAATCTTTGAAAACAAGCTTACCTTGCTGGTTCCTTTCTTCTTTTTTTTTTTATAGGCGCCAATATGTTTTATTGGGGGAACATAAGATTTATTCCCAAGAATGTGTAGCGCTCCCTAGGTTTCAGTGCTGCGTCGTTTCACAACAATAACAAAACGTGCTATTGGTCACAGCACTGGGGGTAAGATGGTTCCCCTGAAATGAAGCACATTTCCACCCTTGTCACCACTGCCGCTAAAAATATCAACCACAGTTGATTTGTCAGAGTAAGTGAGACCTTAACACAAGCAACATACAGGTAAATTAAGTTTTTATTGCACATAAATGTTTAAAAAAATAAATAATACCATTAACTAAAGTGCATTTTTACATTTCAAAAGTTATTTTAAAATTCTTTAAACTCAGACATTTAAAACCTCAACTGAACTTTCTAAAGTGTAGTATTTATTCATGCCAACAATTGTTCTTTCTCTTGCAGATCATTTGATCAAAACATCATAGAAGTACTTTTTGTAATATTCTTTTAATCTTTTTCTAGTTTGTATGAATATAGTAACATAACATAGTAGATGACGGCAGAAAAAGACCTGCACGGTCCATCCAGTCTGCCCAACAAGACAAACTCATATGTGCTAGTTTTTTGTGTATACCTTACCTTGATTTGTACCTGTCTTTTTCAGGGCACAGACCGTATAAGTCTGCCCAGTACTATCCCCACTTCCCAACCACCAGCCCCGCCTCCTACCACCGGCTCTGGCACAGACCGTATAAGTCTGCCCAGCACTAGCCCCGCCTCCCAACCATCTCTGCCACCCATTCAAGGCTAATGACTAAAATTCTTCTTTTTCTTTACAGACACTTTGAGAACTCTGACAAGTATTAAACTGTTTTACTTCAACAAGATTCTCCAAAAAATTAACTTGTCTTAACTAGCCTTTATGTTTCTGGCAGAAATGTACTACTATAGCTTTTCAGGAAAATATTTATTTATTTATTTGTTACATTTGTATCCCACATTTCCCCACCTATTTGCAGGCTCAATGTGGCTTACATAGTACCGTACAGGCGATTGCCAATATCGGTATAATGTTGTAGTAAAGTACAGTTCATGTGTTACAGACACATTAGGGAATCATAAGGGCAAAGAGTTAAGTTATGTCCAGTACGAGATTTGGTTTCGTTGTGTTGCAGGGTTAAGGCATTTAAGTTGGATCATTAGAGTATGCCTTTTTGAACAAGTTAGTTTTTAGTAATTTCCGTAATTTTAGGTGGTTGTTTGTTGTTTTCAAGGTGCTAGGTAATGCATTCCATAGTTTTGTGCTTATATAGGAAAAGCTGGATGAGTAGGTTGATTTGTATTTGGATAGTGGAGCTTGGGTAGTGGAGATTTAGGTATGCTCGTGTTGATCTTGATGTGTTTCTGGTTGGTAGCTATACCCTGGCCCAAAGGTGAATTTCACTCTGCCTTAGCCCAATGTCCATTTAAAATACCACCAAAACTGACATTTGCATTAAAAAAAAAACTGAATGTGCACATCAAAAAAAAAAAAAAAATTCAGTGGCTTTGGCGCTTTCTTACGGTAGGTACCATAGGTTCCTCAGCAGTTGGTCCAGTCTCCGGGTCCCCTCCTTGGAATCTCCTCTTTAAGATGCTCTGAGGACCTACTAACCTCTCACCACAGCAGCCACTCTGCTTTGCAGCATCTCAATCAGCTACACAGCTCCTGGCTGCCTGACTGCCCCTGAGTCCAAAAAAACGTCAGAGGACTTTAAAAATTCAGCCACACCTGATGTGACTGTGTTTATAAAAAAAACCTTTCCCCTGCTACTGAGCTCTGACTCTGTGCATGCAATCCACTGACGCTCTAGCTCCTCCTTGTTGCTGGGTGCCTCTGCGCCAATCAGGACTGTTTTTCCGGGCATTTTTCGTGCCCTTAACATCCGGGGACTTTCTGGGCTTTTCCCTGGCTCTGTTGCTGGGCCAGCTAACCAATCAAGGCACTTTCGTGCCACAAACATCCGGGTGTTTGAACCCACTCCGCTGCGCCTCACCCCTCCCCTCACGGGGACCTCATTCCTCCACCTCTGCACATGTGCGCTGATTGCACATGCACGGACAGCACATCCAGGTGGCCTGTGGCACCTGGGATCACTGTGGCACCAAAAAGCAGCGTTCCCCAGGCTCCCCCTGCCTTTGGGCACCAGAACCTAGCCTCCAAATGATGGAGCCCGGGTCCCACAAGACCGGAGTGCCTCCCTTTACCAGCATGGGAGCACTTCCGGTTTGCGGGTACCTGTGATTCCACTCCCATGCCTGCTCCTGTCAGCCCGGGACCCTGCTAAAGCCCCGGGTAAGTGACTTTTTTTTAAATTAAAATATATATATATATTTTGGACCCCTTACAAATGGATTTGTATATGAGCTATTAAGAACATATAGGTCCTGTTGTCAGATAACATTTGGACATTTCTGAATAACTCTTAGGCTGTGATAGATATATATATTTTTTGGTTCAACATATCTCGGACATGTTAACAATTTAGCTCACTTGTTTTTTAAAGGCCTCAGCTAACAGAAAGCATTAGTTTTACAGACAATAGAAGTTATGGGAGATATATGTTAAATTGTACAGCGCTGCGTAACCCTAGTAGCGCTTTAGAAATGTCAAGTAGTAGTAATATGTAGAAGATGTGGGGAAGTGGAGAAAGAGAGTGAGTGAGAGAGAAAAAAAGAGCTGCCTGTGCTTGTGGGAATCGAACCCAGTTCCCCAGGACCAAAGTCCACCACTCTAACCACTAGGCTACTCCTCTACTGGCATACAATAGACCTCTATTAAAATGAATGGAAATGAGGCTATGAGCTATTTTGGCCCCAATGCAGAGTGCATTTTGAGAATTTATATGTAATATATAGAGGTTTTCTGACTGACGATTACATAAGCACATACGTATTGCCAGTGGCATACCAAGGGGGGGGGGGGCGGTGGGGGCGGTCCGCCCCGGGTGCCAGTGGGTGGGGGGTGCTCCGCTCCCGCCGCCTCCCGTGGCCGTTCCCGTGGCGCCGCACATTAAAAAAAACCGGCGAAGCAGCGTTGCAGGCAGCGCCTAGTGCCCTGCTTGTAAAAAAAAAAAAAAATCAAATCTCCTCCTTCCTTCTCCTCCTCGTCTTGACGTCGACTCGGGCCTTCCAATCAATTTGATTGGAAGGCCCGAGTCGACGTCAAGACGAGGAGAAGGAAGGAGATTTGATTTTTTTTTTACAAGCAGGGCACGAGGCGCTGCCTGCGACGCTGCTTCGCCGGTGGGGAAGGAGAGGGGCGAAAGGGACTCGGGTGGGGGTGTTCAGAAGGGAGAAGGGGACTGGGGTGGGGATCTCAGACAGGGGAGGGGAGAAGGGGACTGGGGTGAGGATCTCAGAGGGGAGAAGGGGACTGGGGTGGGGGTGTTCAGAGGGGAGAAGGGGACTGGGGTGGGGATCTCAGACAGGGGAGGGGGAGAGGAGAAGGGGACTGGGGTGGGGATCTCAGACAGGGGAGAAGGGGACTGGGGTGGGGGTGTTCAGAGGGGAAAAGGGGAGGGGAGAAGGGGACTGGGGTGGGGATCTCAGAGGGGAGAAGGGGACTGGGGTGGTGGTGTTCAGAGGAGAGAAGGGGACTGGGGTGGGGGTCTCAGACAGGGGAGGGGAGAAGGGGACTGTGGTGGGGGTCTCAGACAGGAGAAGGGGAGGGGAGAAGGGGACTGGGGTGGGGGTGTTCAGAGGGGAGAAGGGGGCTGGAACTGGGGGCTGAAAAAAGGGGCAGAGAGAGAGAGAGGGGACAGATCCTAGATGGAAGGGGGAGCGAGAGGGAGGGCAGACCCTGGATGGATGGGAGAGGGAGGGCAAATGGTGGATTGAAGGGGCAGAGAGAAAGGGCAGGCAGTGGATGGAAGGGACGGCAGAGAGGGCAGACACTGGATGGCAGAGAGAGAGAGAGAGAGTGAAGACAGATGCTGGATGGAAGGAAGACGGTGAAAAGAAGATGAGGAAAGCAGAAACCAGAGACAACAAACTGTAAATAAAATATATATTTTTATTTTTTTTGCTTTAGGATAAAGTATTGTAGATATGTTAAATGTTTATAATAGAACATGTAAATAAGGTAATCTTTTTATTGGACTAATTTTAATACATTTTGACTAACTTTCGGAGAACAAAACCCCCTTCCTCAGGTCAGGATAGGATACTGTAACAGCACTATACTGTACTGACCCGAGGACGGAGGTTTTGGCCTCTGAAAGCTAAATGTATTAGTCCAATAAAATGGTATTATTTTACTTTCTATATTTGTTTTATTTCTATTTGTTAATTTGTAAAGTGGTGATTGGTACTTGTTAGTTTTTTTCAAATTTACATCTGCTGTCTTTATATTTTGCACAGTACTAGGGGACAGTTTCTGTTTCTATGGTGTTGCATTGTATGCAGAGTCTGGCATTGGGGGTTCAGTTTAATTTTTGTCTAAATAGAAAGTTTATGATTACTTATTCTATAGTGGATTAGGGTGTATCTGTGTTTGTGAAAAAGACATGGCTTTCAGTTGGCATTGACTGTGCAGGATCTACGATCTGTGCTATTCTGTCTGGTTTCATTTTACAATAGGTGAATTGATGTTCTAGTGCTCACTGTAGTGTTTAAGATGCTTTCCTTTTCCTTGTGTGACTCGTAGAAATGACTGCTTATGGTATGGTAGAATTGCTCTATAGGTCCTGAGTGTTTTGTATTCTCGGCATGCCTAGTACTGGATTTGGGGGGGGGGGGGGTGTTAAAAAATGACCGGCCCCGGGTGTCAACTACCCTAGGTACGCCACTGCGTATTGCCATCCTGGGACAGATCAAAGGTCCATCAAGCCCAGCATCCTGTTTCCAACAGTGGCCAATCCAGGTCACAAATACCTGGCAAGATCCCAAAACAGTGCAATACATTTTATGCTGCTTATCCTAGAAATATCAAAAAGAAATTTTGTAGGCTCTCAGCTACTCCTTCTAAGTTGTTTACATAACACAAAAATCTAGCAAGTAGAGAGTGTAACAGGAGTCACTCTTCAAGCTAATAAGAGGTAGAGTCTCATCCGTCTTAGCATGGCTCCTAGTCACTTCACTCCCGTGGTGAATCTGTGCACGTGCACTTTTGTTTATTCATTGACTCATTCCCTCCTCCTTCCTAAGCTGCATTTCACACAATCTGTTTCATTTAAACTTCACTATGCATAGGTCTACCATTATGGTCTAAAGACACTTATCTTATCAAGCTGGCATGCTCAACTTTTCAACCTGGTGTGCCCATACGCCCCGACAGGTGCCTGTTTCGCAAAGCTTCGTCAAGGGGGACCTCCACACCATTTGATTGCTTATGTGTCTTTTCTCAGCCTCATACTGATAAGATAAGTGTCTTTAGACCATAATGGTAGACCTAGGCATAGTGAAGTTTAAATGAAACAGATTGTGTGAAATGCAGCATAGGAAGGAGGAGGGAATGAGTCAATGACTAAACAAAAGTGCACGTGCACAGATTCACCACGGGAGTGAAGTGATTAGGATCCGTGCTAAGACGAATGAGACTCTACCTCTTATTAGCTTGAAGAGTGACTCCTGTTACACTCTCTACTTGCTAGATTTTTGTTGTTATCCTAGAAATAAGCAGCGGATTTTCCCCAAGTCCATTTTAATAATGGTTGGACTTTTCCTTTAGGAAACCATCCAAACCTTTTTTAAACCTCGCTAAGCTAACTGCTTTTCCTACATTCTCTGGCAACGAATTCCAAAGTTTAATTACACATTGAGGAAAAATTTTCTCTGATTCGTTTTAAATTTACTACTTTGTAGCTTCATCGCGTGCCCCCTAGTCCTAGTATTTTTGGAAAGAGTAAACAAGCATTGAATCTTGTGAAGTAGATTCAGTCTCTGAGAGGTTGAACTACATATGATGTCTTTTTCCTCCATGTCTGTTAGAAGTTTTGTATATTGTGTTTAGTGTGTGAGCTCATATTGGGTGGGTTTATTTTGTCATATAATGACATTATGGACTAGATTCTGTATCTCACATCTAAAAGATCGGTGCCAAAATTAAATTTGCATAAGTGTATTCTATAAAGTACGCCTTAATGTAGGCATAGTTTATAGAAGAGTCTTAAATTTCCATGTGAGTTATAGAATACGCTGAGCGTTGGTCCATGTGACTTAATTTAGTCATGGCCAATTACACCAAATAAAATCTGACATAAATCCCAATGCCTAAATCATGTGCGGAGCAGGTGTATTCTATAACAATGCACATAGATTTTAGACATGCCCATGACTCTCCCATTCCACTCCTATGACCATACTCACTTTTCAGCTATGGGACTTAGAATTTACGCTCACCATGTTACAGAATACTCTTAGCAAGTTGTTCACGTAAATTCTAATTAATGCCAATTAGTGCTGATTGCTTGTTAACATCAATTATTAGCGCTGATTAGCTTGTTAACCAATTAGGTTATGTGCATTGTTATGGAATACACTTTGATTTCCACACAGAAATCGAAGGTGTGATATATAGAATCCTGGGGTATATTTCTTAAACTGCCACTTCTTCAAATTTTACACTACTACAGTAAATATTGAAGTATCATTAACTTCACTATTCACAATTACTCAGTATCAGCTTATTTCAAAATAATAGAGCAAGTATTTATTTTATTTTTGCACTCTTTTGATTGTCTGCCTATGCTCTTCCAACTCTCACTTCATGGCACTCAAATATTTTTAAAAAATGCTGAACCCAGTCATGTTAATAAGTCCCCGTCGATCGTCATCATGTTTTCTCTCATAAAAAGTGTTCACCACTAACTTCTTTGAATCATATAAAGTCATATCATTTTATATTATATTTTATCCTGATTTTCTTATTAACCATTGCTTTTAAAGCCAACATCTAGGTTTAATACATTTAAACTAATCCAAGGAAAACTCTGTGCCATGGTTGCTCTCTAATTCAGTTAATTCTTTCAAACTGATCCAAGAATCCAACCAAAATCGACACCAAAATCATTCTCCAACTCAGTTGACATTTCTTCCCAAGGGGACTAATTATATTTGATAATCTGTTTTTAATTCCAGTATCTTCTACCTTCAAATTGTTGATCAGATTATCCTAAGACTTGACAATTTGTTGTTATTTTTATGTCTCTATTTATTCTTAAGAAGGCTGTTGCGGTATCGTATGCGGCTAGAAGATAACGTGGTAATGGTACGTGGAGGGGCGCCACCACGCTGCTCTTGATTTTCTCCTCCCGCGGCTGGCCTGGGTCCCTTTCGTCAGTGGTGATGTTGGTGCATGTTGCCGCTGACACAGAGGGTGCCAGGCTGGGCGATTGGTGGAGCGCCGTTAGGGAAGCGGAGCAAAGCGGATGCCTACGAATTTTGAGTGCAGCAAGGGAAACCAGGTCTTTGCTTCGCTTGCTGTGGGCGCTCCATTTTTTGGCTTCCCTTTCCATCACTCCGTTTTGGGCATTACTTGCTGCCTGCGTTATGGTTGTGCTGCTGCCACAGATTTTTCAAGGATGAAAGGGAAGAAAGGGACCTTCAGACAGAACGGCCTGGGAAATGGAGGCCTTTTGGCTTTTGAGAGGAACGGAGGTGTGTGAGTGGTTCCTCTGTGGACCAGTGGTGGAGAGTTCCCGGGGGTGTGGGTTTTTGAGTGCTGCCTGGGAGAGTTCCTGGGTGTGTGGTTTCTTCAGCTGACGTTGGGTCCTGCTGCAGAGCAGGCATGCTTGATTCTTCAATCCAGGACGACAGCCTGCAGTCGAGCACCAAGCAGTCATGCAGACAAAGAACTGTAAGTTATTTCCTGCAAGTTTAACTCCCCCCACAAATCACACCTCCTTTCTCAAAAGACCATCCCTTTCTGTATTTCGACCATGCCATGTCATGTGAAGAAGCAATCGGAAAAATCCACCAAAAAAATCAATACATGCACCTCAAACGATCAATGCAGTGACCATACCTGCTCTGAACCAAGGCCCTGTCCCAACTCCTGCTTCTAAACGTTTGCAAAGACCACTAGAATGGTATATCAACTTGAGTGACTTACCTCTCCCGCGGTCAGTGATCCATGCTGCACCACCCCCAAGATGCCAGTAGCTCACATACAGCAACTTATGGACATGCATGGTTCATCTGGCTTGCCTACAGTGGAGGAATCCACACACAACGAGAATGCCCATGGATCACTGATTTCCACACATGAGTCCAGTCTACATATGCCTGTTGCACAATTTTATTTAGCCGACCACTCCAATGGTGCCTCTCCTGGGCAAAACAGAGGAGCAGCAATGTATCAGCAGTGGCACGCGGATTCTCCTCCATATTTGTCAGACTTGTGAGTTCTTGTACCAAGTAGAGCGCTGCTGAGCCTGGTACTCGGATCAGGTTCTGCTTGGCGGCCAGAAAACCCCAAGTTTCACCTGCACTGACTGCCGTTCCCCAGAGGTTGAGCCCCTAGTTGCGGGCGGCCTGCAAGACTTACGAGATGGAGCTGGAAGCGGGGTGGTGAATGTATCGGCCAGGCAGGCAGCAGGTCAAGACGTAATCCAGGTACAGGCAAAGTCAGTAGGCAGGCAGCAGGCAAGAGAGTAATCCAGGCACAGGTAAAGTCAATAGGCCGGCAGCCGATCAAGAGAGTAATCCAGGTACAGGCAAAGTCAGTAGGCAGGCAGCAGGTCAAGAGAGTAATCCAGGTACAGGCAAAGTCAGTAGGCAGGCAGCAGGTCAAGAGAGTAATCCAGGTACAGGCAAAGTCAGTAGGCAGGTAGTAGGCAAGAGAGCAATCCAGACGTAGGTAAAGTCAAATAGGCAGGCAGCAGGTCAAGAGAGTAATCCAGGTACAGGCAAAGTCAGTAGGCAGGCAGCAGGTCAAGAGAGTAATCCAGGTACAGGTAAAGTCAGTAGGCAGGCAGCGGGCAAAAGAGTAATCCAGGCACAGGCAAAGTCAGCAACGAGGAACAAAGTAGAGAAGAAGCAAACTACTGAGCAAGTCTACCAAAGTAGAAGCCGAAGCATGGAGTACAGGAAGAGCTCAGCTGATAAAGTGCTGGCATCTGACATCAGCAGGGACCAGCAGGGAGAAGGAGCACAGCCATAGGAGAAGAGCAAGGGAAGGAGGAACCGGAAGACCAATAGGAGAGAAGCAAGGGAAGCCAGGCAGAGAGAAAGCAGACTCAGGTGCGTGGAAGCAAAGCAATCAAGGAGCCTGGAAGCGAACTACACACACATGACTCAGGGCTGTGCCAGTCAAGTGTGCGTGTTGATGGGACCCTGCGCAGCCCGAGGATGCCGCTTGCGTTGAGGTAGGGGACATGACAGTATCCCCTCCTTAAGGACCCCCCTCTGCCTAGGTCTGGGTTTGGATGGGTAGCGGGGATAGCAAATAGAACAGCCGTCCCCTTTGACGTTTAGAGTCCAGAACCTCATCTATCTCGAATTCAGGATCATAAGTACATAAGTAATGCCACACTGGGAAAAGACCAAGGGTCCATCGAGCCCAACATCCTGTCCACGACAGCGGCCAATCCAGGCCAAGGGCACCTGGCGAGCTTCCCTAACATACAAACATTCTATACATGTTATTCCTGGAATTGTGGATTTTTCCCAAGTCCATTTAGTAGTGGTTTATGGACTTGTTCTTTAGGAAACCGTCTAACCCCTTTTTAAACTCTGCTAAGCTAACCGCCTTCACCACGTTCTCCGGCAACGAATTCCAGAGTTTAATTATGCATTGGGTGAAGAAAAATTTTCTATGATTTGTTTTAAATTTGCTATATTGTAGATCAGGCTCGGAGTCAGGAACAATTATCTTCTTCGGCTCTGGGTTCTATTTAGAGGTACACCATACACATAAAGACAGTCCCTGCTCAAAGAGCTCACAATCTAAATAAGACAGGTAACAGACAGAACAACTAAGGGGTAAGGGGAATTAAAGAGGAGGGGATAAAAGGTACGGGCAAGTGAGCAGTGGTTAGGACTCAAAAGCTGTGTCAAAGAGGTGGGCTTTTAGCTTGGACTTGAAAACAGCCAAAAACAGGGCTAGACGTACATGCTCGGGAAGTCTATTCCAGGCGTGTGGTGCAGCGAGATAGAAGGAACGGAGTCTGAAATTAGCAGTAGAGGAGAGGGGGACAGACAAGAGAGATTTGTCAACAGAACGGAGTGCCCGAGGAGGGGTGTAGGGAGAAACAAGAGTGGAGAGGTACTGGGGAGCAGTAGAGTGAATACACTTATAGGTCAGTAAGAGAAGTTTGAATTGAATGCGGAAATGGATAGGGAGCCAGTGAAGTGACTTGAGGAGAGGGCTAATGTGAGCATAGTGATTTTGGCGGAAAATGAGTCGTGCAGCAGAGTTTTGGACTGATTGAAGAGGAGAGAGATGGCTAAATGGGAGGCCGGTGAGAAGCAGGTTGCAGTAGTCTAGGCAAGAGGTGATAAGAGTGTGGATGAGGGTTCTGGTAGAGTGCTCAGAGATGAAGGGACGGATTTTGCTGATGTTATAGAGAAAGAAACGCCAGGTTTTTGGCAATCTGCTGAATGTGAGCAGATAAGGAGAGAGAGGAGTCAAAGATGACCCCAAGGTTACAAGCTGATGAGACAGGGAGAATGAGAGTGCCATCCACAGAAATAGAGAAAGGGGGGAGAGGAGAAGTGGGTTTAGGGGGAAAGATGAGAAGCTCGGTCTTGGCCATGTTAAGCTTCAGATGACGTTGAGACATCCAGGCAGCGATATCAGACAGGCAGGCTGAAACATTGGTCTGGATGCTGGTTGAGATTTTGGGGGTAGAGAGGTAGATCTGGGAGTCGTCAGCGTAGAGATGGCATTGAAAGCCGTGGGATGATATCAGATATCAGAGAGCCAAGGGAGGAAGTGTAGATGGAGAACAAGAGAGGACCGAGAACAGAACCCTGAGGTACTCCAATTGGTAGTGGGATAGAAGTGGAAGAGGATCCACCAGAGTGTACACTAAAGGTGCGAAGCGAGAGGTAGGAGGAGAACCAGGAAAGAACAGAGCCCTGGAATCCTGGAAACCTGATATAAATCCTCACACCTACGTTAGGTGCAGACCTGCTGTATTCTATAACACTGCGTGCAAATTCTAGGAATACCCCTGTCACAACCATGCTCCCTTTTCGAATCCGTACATAAAAATTTACACATGCATCTTTATAGAATACTTACCTCTTTGATACTTTGTACCCTCAAATTGTGTTATCCCTGTGATACTCTGTACCTATACATTGTAAGCCGCACTGAGCCTGCTATCGAGCGGGAAAGAGCGGGGTAGAAATGCTATAAATAAATAAATGAATAGAATACTTACTACAAAGATGCGTGTGCAAATTCAAATCATTGCCAATTAGTGCCAATAGTTGATTGTTCGCACCTAATTATTGGTGCTAATTGGTTCATTCAATTAAATTTGCAAATTGGGTGTACATCCAAATTTGCGCACACAATTTTGAGCACCATATATAGAATTTACTAGTTTATATCTGATTAAAGTTACATTAAAGAGCCTCTTTGCACATAAACTTGAAGGGGTTTACACTTCCAGCTTTTGCATTTTCTAAAGTATATGTGAAATTTCTCAGGAAGGTGTAAATACGTGCAGGTAAGTTTTTTCAAAGTGAAATCACATGCAGAATTTTCCTTTGAAAATATGGCAAAGTTCACCTAATGCATAATATGTCTGTATGTTTTGCCAACATGGGCAGTTATAATACTAACCCCAAGATCCCTGGTTTTCACTCCCAGTCCTTGAGGGCCAACAGAAGATCAGGTTTTCAAGATATCCTGAACAAATATGAATGAGCCAGATTTGCTTGCCTACTATATCCACTATATGCAAATCTTTCTTATGCATATTTATTAAGGGTACCCTGAAAACCTGACTTGTTGGCAGCCCTCAGGGACTGGGGTGAAGACCACTGCCTTAGATACTTTGTTAGTTTTCTGTTAAATCACTGGCAGGTTTATTACAACCTAGAAAAAACCACAACTCTTTACAGGTTAGATCCATTAACAGTTAAACAGGTGTCTTCCAATAAATTTTCAGTGTGAGAGAGACATGTACAAAGCAAATGGAACCCAGTACAGAAAGGACTTTTTATAGAAATGATGGACACTTTGAAAGCAACTGCATAATTAAGTTTCTCATTTCTTCGTATTATGAAAAGTGTTCTTATGGAGTATGCATTTCTAATTAAAATTTTCCTCTGTCACTTTCTTCCTTATTTAAATAACAGCCTTAAAAATGAAAAGCTGCCAAAATTAATTGTGCCCTATTGAAAAGAATGTAGGAGGAAATCATATAAAGCAGTGCTAAAGATCTTGAATTAAACCCATAGCAGCAAATGGAGTTCTAAACTAAGACACTGGCTGAGACAGATTGAAAGCAGAGGAGGAAGGCATCTGGAACAAGGAAGAGTGAGACTGGTCTTTTATGCAATCTTGTGAACCCTCCAGAGGCACAACTGTGTAAAATAAATTCTAGATTCCGGATGAACTTACAGCTCAAGACATCCTCTCTTCCCATGCACAAATGTAACATAATGTTAATTATTGCAAAATGTCAGAATTTAGAAAACAGATCAAAACAAATACAGAATGGTAAGGACAAGGAGTGCAAAAATATGCCGCTAGAGAGAACAGTGCCAGGGGGTGACAGTCACATTTATACTTGCTAAAATGTACAATATTTTGCTTTCTAAATTGATGGTTGTTGAAATCAAGGTCAATAGATAAAAAAAATGTATAAGGTGATAGATTTTTATTGGCCTAAATGACCAGTGAGAGTAATCTTTTCATCCACCTTCCCCAGGACTTACATTCTGAATAACCTGATCTGATCACTGAAAACAAGATGCTGACCTTTGATAGTCTAGAGAAAGCTGTTGGTGCATTAATCTATTTGCAGAGGGTAACATTGTCTCTATGGAAGTTCTAATAATGGAATCTAAACAAGGGCTGACAGCTTTGTGGATTAGACACTTAGGTACACAATGGGAATTAAAGCTTTAAGGCAACCTGCAATTGTAAACAATTAGTAGAGGCTTTTGTGTTATGTGAGTAGCATTATTTGAAACTGAAAGGATGAATTTAGCACATCAGAGATTTTTGTTGAATTTGAAAAGTCACGTGAATATTGATTAGTTGTATCACAGAGGCACTGGGGAGGCATATTGCAATTTATCATGTGCTCCTTGGCAACCATATGTTGTGTATTTTTGTTCCTCATTAGCAAGCATTTAAAAGCTGATGCATACTAATTAAATGTAGATTAAATTGGTACACTGCTTGATATGGACCTCTAAGCTTCCAAGGTAACAACAATTAGCAGCTAAGCTAAATTCAATACAAATCTCATGTTGCAGTTTGTTGTTTAATTTGAAATGACTTATTGTGTATTTTATTCTGCTTCCTTTTTACTAGTTTATGGTTGTAGACAGAGAAATTAGAGACGTGCACTGAATAACAATATCTTTCTGCCTAGCAAAACTGTATTCTGAGGCTTAAAGAACAAATGCATAGAGAATAATAAAAATAGCACCCTTTGCAGAAACTATAAAATACAATATATTTCAATCATATTTCTGAAAGGTTTTTCACAGTATTTTTATTTATGAAAAAGGACTGCACAGTACAGAACATGAATTTATCAATTCCCTTGTAGTTAAGTCTGCTGCATGTAAATTACATTTATGTATGTGAAATTATTACAGCAGATGTGGGAAGTGGTGGAGGAGGGAGAGTGAGGAAAGAGAAAATAGTGCCAGCAGGGGGGGAAATGGGAGAATATTTGGTCTCGGTGGATTGTCTGAAATACCACCTTACTTGAACCCCTCTGCTGCCTTGGAGGAAGGAAGTCTCCTAAAAGGAGAGCATCACCTTGGTGAAGTATGACATAATCCTGTAGCCAGGACCTGCTAATCAAAGGATGCAATATCCTCTTGCACCAAGGATGTATCTCCAGGGGCTTCTGCCCAGGAGGGAAGGGTTAAGACAGCTGTTGTAGTTGGTGATTCAATCAGTAGTCTTGTAGATAGCTGGGTGGCTGGTGGACATGAGGATCACTTGGTCACATGCCTGCCTGCTGTATAGGTGGCAGACTTCACACATCACCTAGCTAGGATTTTAGATAGTGCTGGGGAGGAGCCAGCTTTATTGGTACATGTGGGTACCAATAACATAGGAAAATGTGGGAGGGAGGTTCTGGAAGCCAAACTTAGGCTTTTAGGTAGAAAGCTGAAATCCAATTCCTCCAGGATAGCATTTTCAGAAGTGCTCCCCATTCTACCCTCAGGACCCAAGAGACAGGCAAAGCTCTGATGTCTCAATGTGTGGTCGAGATGATGGTATAGGGATGAGGGATTTAGATTTGTTAGGAATTGGGAAACATTCTGGGAAAGGGGGAGCCTATTCCGAAAGGATGGACTCCACCTTAACTGGGATGCAACCAGGCTGCTGGTACTAACATTTAAAAAGGTGATAAAGCAGTTTTTAAACTAGAGTTCGGGGGGAGGGAGCCGACAGTCACTCAGGAGTGTATGGTTTGGAGTGGGGTATCCTTGAAGGATATTATTTAAACAGGACATTTAGGGAATCCCAATAGAATCAACAATGGTGAAACAAATCCAGAAATGCTTAAGGGGAGAGCAGAGTAAAGGAAACAAATTATTCCTGTCAATTTCTAAGCAGTTTGTAGATGCAGGGAAAAAAAACACAATTTGAAGTGTCTGAACATAAATGTTAGAAACCTAAAAAAATAAGATGAGAGAGTTAGACTATATCTAGCACAAAATGAAGAGGTAGATATAATTGGAATTTCTGAGACCTGGTGGAAAGAGGACAATCAGTGGGACACTGTCAGGGTAAAAATCATATCACAATGATAGAATGGATCAAATTGGAGGGAGATTGCACTATGGGGGTAATTCTATAAATGGTGCCTAAAAAATCAATGCTGAGAAAAAGCATGTAGCAGTATTCTATAAACCATGCCTAAAGCTAAATGCGGTTTACAGAATAGCGCTTAAGCCCAGGGATCATGCCTACATTTAGGTGTGGTCATTTGCACCAATGAAAATAAGGTGCAAATGCCTGCATCTATATTTAGGCATGGAGCCCCTTTATTCTATAATTACGTGTGTAATTAAAAGCCGCCCCAATCTGCACATGGCTCTCCTATTTCTGTGTAAAATTTAGGCGAGGATCCCATGCCTAAATTTACACAT
Organism: Microcaecilia unicolor; assembly: GCF_901765095.1. Classification (NCBI taxonomy): domain Eukaryota; kingdom Metazoa; phylum Chordata; class Amphibia; order Gymnophiona; family Siphonopidae; genus Microcaecilia; species Microcaecilia unicolor. Next base: position 250,311,561 of record NC_044037.1, on the reverse strand, counting down.
GCACATGTTAATAGAATCTAATTAGAGCCAGTAATTGTTAAAAAGCCAATTATTGGTCCTAATTAGCTTGTTAGCCAATTAGAATGTGTGCTCATATTGGGTGTGCACCCAAATCTGTGCATGCATTTTTTAAACGCTTTTTTAAAGAATTAAGAGGTATATGTTAAAGAGGAAATTGATTCAAACGAAATAAACATTCTGCATGTAACAGCAGCATGGAATCCTTATGGATAGAAATTCCATGTGTGAAGGGAAAGAGTACACTGGTAGGGCTATACTTTGCATTGCATTGGCTCCCAATCAAGAACGGATCATCTTCAAAATCTGCACCTTAGTCCACAAAACCATGTACGGCGTAGTCCCAGGATACATGACAGACCTTATAGACTTACCAATAAGAAACAAAGTCAGATCGTCAAGATCCTACTTAAACCTACACTACCCAAATTGTAAAGGACTGAAATACAAAACAACTTACACAGCCGGCTTCTCCTACATAAGCGCACAACTATGGAATGGGCTCCCAAAAGCTTTGAAAACAATCCACGACCACTTGAACTTCGGGAACTCACTAAAAACCTACCTCTTCAAAAAGGCCTACCCCAATGACCCCACGTAACTCTCTTCACCTACCAACACAGCATGACTATGATCGAACAGGACATCATGCAATCTTCATCCATTCCGACCCTCCACTTATACCTCATACGATCACTATACAACTTTGTATTTGTTATCCACCGACTGGGCAAGCGCCTTTGACGGTACTATGTAAGCCACATTGAGCCTGCAAATAGGTGGGAAAATGTGGAGTACAAATGCAATAAATAAATAAATACTACCGTCTGCTAGGACAGAATAAACAGATAAAGAAATGTTAACAGAAATTAGGAAAGTTTGCAATTTGGGCAACAGTATAATAAAGGGTGATTTCAATTACCCCACCATTGACTGGAGAAATGTCACATCAGGGAGTGGTAGGGAGCTAAAATTCCTAGATGTAATAAATGACTGCTTCTTGGAGCAGCTGGTCCAGGAACTGACAAGAGGAGGAGCTATTTTAGATCTAGTCCTTAGTGGAATGCAGGGCTCAGTATGAGAGATGACAATGTTGGAACCACTGAGAAACCAAGATCATAACATGATTAAATTTGAGCTAACATCTGGAGTGAAGTCACTAAGGAAATCTACTGTAGTAGCATTTAATTTTTGAAAGGGCGACTATGATAAAATGAGAAAAATAGTTAAAAAGAAGCTTAAAGGATCAGCTGCAAAGGTTAGATCTTGAAGAGCTTCTTTTACAAATCCATGCTAGCGATTCCTGCTTGTCAAGTGAGAAGAAACCCATTCAGTTCCTATGGGCTTCCTTTCATTTACTCACAGGCTAGTGTGGCTTTGTAAAAGAAGCCCTAAATCAGCCATAGACATTGTTGAAAAATACCATCTTGGATGCTCAGATCCGATATATTCCACATATTAATAAAGGTGGAAAGAGGAGCAAATGACAGCCAGGATGGTTAAAAGGTGAAGTGAAAGAGGCTATTATAGCCAAAAGAACATCTTTTAAATAATGGAAAAGTGATGCACATGAATAAAATAAGAAGCAACATAAACATTTGCAAGTTAGATTCAAAGCATTGATAGAGAAGGCTAAAAAGGAATATGAATAAAAACTTGCCACAGCAGGAAAAACTCATAGTAATAACTTTTTCAGGTACACCAGAAGCAGAAAGCCTGCGAGGGAGTACGTAGGACTGTTAGATCATCAAGGAGCAAAAGGGACACTCGGGGAAGACAAGGCCATATTTTGGCCTCTAGATTGCTAATTTGCTATCCTTAGTCAAGGAAATGGTTTTGCATTTTCCCCCCTCTTTCCCTCTAAAACAAATAACATTTCTAGGAAGCTCTTTTCTGTCATGTATCATGGGTTTATTGAGGGCTTGTTTCCAGAAATGGGACATTAGTAATCAAATAGGGTAAAGATTTAGGGGGCCTTGTTGGATGCCTGGACCTCCTTCATGTGGAGTGCCGCAGGGCTCTCCCCTCTCAACTGCTTTTTAAACTCTTTTACTACAGCCTTTGTGGAATGCACATGACAGGCAGGGGTTATTTTCATTTGTTTGTGCGGGTGATATTAAAATCTTGATGCCTTCTCCGAAAAAATATGATGAAATGTTGAGAGGACTACAGAACTGTGTAGAGGTTATAGAACAATGGGATATTAGTTGTCACCTAAAGCTTAATCAGGACAAAGCAAAATTCCTGTGGCTAGGCCCGACTAAGAATATTTATTTACTAGCTCTACCCGGCCACGCGTTGCTGTGGCTCAGTCTGGTTAAATGGAAAAGAAAGAAAAGAGGAAGCGCACGTTTCTAATATGTTTAATTTCACAATGCTTGTGGGTATACAATATTTTTTTGTTGTTCCATTGTGTGTGCAGAGATAGAGATTGGTTTGCTGACTGTAGAACATGCAACATATAATTGTCCATGTGAGAAGCAATCCGTGTGTAGATGTAAACGGGTGAATTCTAAAGATTGGCCCTGAGCTTTGTTGATGGTGATTGCAAACGCCAATCGAATTGGGAATTGCAATCTGTTAAATTGAAATAGCATATCTGTTGGAATCATAGGAATGCCAGGAATGAGGACATGTTCACCTTTGAAAGGTCCTGTCAAGATTGTTGCTTGTACGACATTGCTCATTAATTTTTTTACTGCAAGCCATGTGCGGTTGGAAAGCTTTGGCTGGTTGATATTTCGGAACATGATAATTGGCACGCCGATTTTCAATTGCAGTACGTGCGGTGGCATCCCTGGCAGATCGAGTGAATTGAAAAAGTCTGTTGGATAATTAAGAGCTTCATCTGCTTCCAGAACAGTGTCGACGGACTTGTATGTGAGTGGCTCGCTTTGAATGTTAGACTGAATAATATTGTTCAGTTCGGAGACGTCTTTGTTCTTGGCCGCAAGAATAGCTCATTCACTGAGCAAATCATGATTCTTATAATTGGTTTGAATATTGGGATATACTTTTTCAACCAATTGTTCTTTTGAGGTCACTAAATTGCAGAAGTTATGAGGCAATGAAATTCGTCCTGAGGTCAGATCAACCGGCACCTTTCCGTTCCCAATTTTCAGCAATTGATGTGAGACTATCTGAGCTGAGTGATAGTTTTGCAGCTGGACACGCATATTTGTAGTTAAGTTTAACGTCTTTACGTGTTGCCACAAAGTACAGTATTTTAGGCAAGCATTTATTTCGTCCGATGGTGTTGAGGAACTACAGGTAATGTTTGCCTGAAATCTGCAAGCAATATTAATGTGTTCCCAAATGGTCTGATGTTTCCAGGCAAATCTTGCAATGATCGATCAAGAGCCTTGAGCGATGTTTTTCGCTGTGCTGTTTCCTTGGCACAAGCAAATTCTTCATACAGCAAATGCGTATTCCATTCCATCAGGATACTAGGAAATGCTAATGTGGGTAAAGCTGTATATTTTCTGTTACATTTTTGAATTTCTAGTATGTGGTTTCAATTCCCATGCGAATGGTTTTCTGTTATAATGTTGATGTAATGGAAGATCTGAGTATTGATTTGTAATTGTTGCTGTATATGGTCTGAAGGAGAGGAATAATGTATGTAAGTGATATGTGCTGTATGCTAGAAATTTGTCTGTATCCAGTGGTGTTATATAGTGCTGTAAATTGTCAGTGTGAGGCATGCTTGCTAAAGTTGCGAAGTAGTGTGTCAGTGATTAAAGTTCATCATATCTGAATTTTAAGCATATTTGAATAAATATGTTATTAATGCAAATGAAAAGCATTTTTCTATCTTACTTGTGGGAAAGCTAAATTAGGACTCTACGGGTCAATATTTAAGCCCCACGGTCAGAGTTCTTTTAATATGTTGCCTGTGGTATTTAAATATTTTATTATATTCAATACCGCTATCCATAGATGTTGCTGTGTTGATATACTTTTCCACTGGTAATCACCACCTTTATAAAAATAGTCAGTGATATCATATATCACTGAAATGGCATAAGTTATGACTGAAAATTGTAGGCCACATTGAGCCTGCAAATAGGTGGAAAAATGTGGGATACAAAGGCAATAAATAAATAAATATATCTGATATAATACAATACTAATGTTTGAACACTGCAATTACTCAACAGTTTGGATCAATGCAGGGTACAAAATATGAAGCCAGTACATTACTTGGAATAACAATAGGATAGCTTGAAACCTAATTAATCAACTTTCAAAAATCTCTGAAATAAGTAAGGGGTCCTTTTACAAAGGCATGCTAGCGTTTTTAGTGTGCATTAAAAATAAGCACATGCTAAACGTTAGAGATGCCCAAATATTTCTATGCAATTCTAAAGACCTCAAACAGTAACTTGTGTGGGGACTTTGTATATATCATTTTAATTGCAGTGTCCCAAACACTTATTTTAAACCTTCCTCATCAAGCACATATCATAAATATTTATGATATGTGCTTGATGAGGAAGGTTTAAAATAAGTGTTTGGGACACTGGAATTAAAATTAAATATTTTTCTATGGGCATCTCTAGTGTTTAGCACATGCTAATCATAAGTGCGCACTAAAAACGTTAGCATATCTTTGTAAAAGGACCCCTAAGTTTCCAACTTTCTTCTAAATTGCATATAACCGGAAGGGAAAGGGGATGGGATTTGATATACTTTTTGTGATTACAATCAATTTGGTTTATCAATTGTATAAAGATACTCTTTTATTTTGGTACCTGGGGGAAATGGAAGGTTAAGTGATTTTCCTAGAGTCACAAGGAGCTACAGTGGGAATTAAACCAAGTTCCCCTGGTTTGCAGGCTACTCCTCCCTCTTGATAGATCATGGGAGTAAATTCTGGTAACTAGCAGCACAATAAGAAAAAGATGCCGAAAATATTTTTCTATGTTTAACTCCTTTCACAGATTGAACACAAAAGAGCCAGGCCATAGAAAATTCTAAAAACAATCTTATACAATTTAAATAAAATAAAATAAAATATAAGTCTCTGTAGGCAACCAGTGTAAATGCATCAAAAGTGAAGATGCTTTATCATATGTTCTAGCCTTGAAGATTAACTGCCGGATTCTATATATCGTTCCTTAATTTCTGAGCGGAACTCGAAGTGTATTCTATAACAATGTGTGTAACTTAATTGGTTAACTGGCTAATCAGCACTGTCAATTGGATGTTAACAAGCAATTACCACAAGCAATTACCAGCACTATGGGGCAGGGGCATAGCCAGACTTCGGCGGGAGGGGGGTCCAAAGCCCAAGGTGAGGGGGCACATTTAGCCCCCCCCCCCCGCCATTGCCGACCGCTGCCGCCGCCACCACCAACTTTGACCCCCCCCTGCCAAAGACCCTCTTGACCCCCCTCCCGCCGCCAACCCTCCCCCGCCGCCGTTGCCTACCTTTGCTGGCGGGGGACCCCAACCCCCGCCAGCCGAGGTCCTCTTCTTCCGTCGCAAGGCTTCGTTCTGTTTCTGAATCTGACATCCTGCACATTGTATGTGCATGACATCAGACTCAGAAACAGAATGAAGCCTTGCGCTGGAAGAAGAGGACCTCGGCTGGCGGGGGTTGGGGTCCCCCGCCAGCAAAGGTAGGTGACGGCGGGTTGGCGGCGGGAGGGGGGTTGAGAGGGTCTTCGGTAGAGGGGTCCAGGGCCAAATCAACGGGGGCCCAGGCCCCCGTGGCCCTTCATAGCTATGCCACTGCTAAGGGGTGTGGCTGTTTCTAAAATCTATGCGTGCTGTTATAGAGTACACCCACTCTGTGCCTAATTTAGGCATCGGGGTTTACACCAAGTAAATCATGGTGTAAATGGCCATGACTAAATTTGGTTGCGTGGCAAGGCACTTGGCATATTCTATATACCGCGCTGAAGTTTAAGCCTAGTCTATAAAATTTAAGTGTATTTTAGAGAATTCGCCTAGGTGTATTTTTTTTCTGCACAGAATTTTCAGGCACCATATATAGAATCGAGTCCTAAATCTGCAGCAGTGTTCTGTAGCATTTACATTTTGCTCTGTTTAGAGAAGCCTCCTATGTATAGATGCAGAGGAGTAGCCTAATGATTGGTGCTGTGGCCTGAAAGTGTGGGGAGCTGGGTTTAATTCACACCGTGGCTCCTTGTGACTCTGGGTAAGCCACTTAACCCTCCACTGACCCAGGTACAAAATAAGTACCTGCATATAAAAAGTGAACTGCTTTGATTGTAACCACAGAAAGGCAGTATTTCAAATCCCACCCCCTTCCTATAAGACATACAATAATCCAGTTGTGCCATAATCAAAGCCTACAACATTGTTTCAAAATGATCAATCCTAACTTATAAAAAACCTTCTTAGATAAGATGTTAACCTCCTCTGCCACAGTTAAACCAGAGTCCAAAACAAACACCACCTAGTATTTTTAAAGAGGATTCAAGCATGAATGTCATATCCCCAATTATTCAGTTCAATTAGTGATAAAGAACCAAGTCAAAGAAATGCAGTCTTCTTGTTGTTTAATTTAAGTTTATATTTATATGCCCATCCTTCTACTTTCTCTAAACAATCCTAGACCAACATAATCATTTTATTAATTTCCTGAAGAACAACTTACAGTTATGTAATATCATCTGCATATGTAAAAAGTGTAAGATCACTTAGGGGTCCTTTTACTAAGGTGCGCTGAAAAATAGCCTGAGCTGGTGTAGAGGCATGTATTGGACACGCACAGGCCCATTTTTCCGTTCATCTGGAAAAAAGGCCTTTTCTTTTTGGCCGAAAATGGACGAAATAAAAATTAGTTTGCGTCCATTATGGGCCTGAGACCTTACCACCACCCATTGACTTAGCGGTAAGGTCTCACGCATTAACTGGGCGGTAATCATCAGTGTGCGTACACTGCCGATTACTGCTCGGTTAGCGCCATGCGGTAGAAAATAAAAAAAATATTTTCTGCCGTGCGTATTGGATGGGCATAAAAAATGGAATTACCACTGGGGCTCGCGGTAGCTGGGCAGTAGTTCCAAACTGACATGTGTTGGACGCAGGTAGGCACCTACGCGCCTTACTAAAAGGGCCCCTTATTATGAATTCTTTTCAAAGTGTACTGATTAAAACATTGAAAAGTATGAGGGAGAGAGATGACCCTTTTGGGACTTCACTAAGAGCGTACCATACACTTGATTTCATAGATCTACCAAACAGGAACAGATCCGGATCATCTCGAACATACCTAAACCTCCACTACCCATACTGCAAAGGACTCAAATACAAAGCAACCTATGCATCCAGCTTCTCATATATAAGTACAAAACTATGGAACACACTGCCAAAAGGAGTGAAAACAATCTACGACCATCTAAACTTCAGGAAATCATTAAAGACCTACCTGTTCAAAAGGGCATACCCTATTGAACCAACATAGGTGCCAACACTCTGCAACACAGCAAACCCAACAATTGTATTGGACACTATTTAACCTTCCCTCTCTTGACCCCATTGTGCCTGAAACAAACAGACCTTATTTGACCACAGTATCACCTTGTATTTGTTTCTCTACCGGTCTTGGCAAACGCCTTACGGTACTATGTAAGCCACATTGAGCCTGCAAATAGGTGGGGAAATGTGGGATACAAATGTATCAAATAAATAAATGAATAAATATCTTCCCTTTTTACCCTGTATGATCTAAATTTCAAAAACTCAGACAGCCTTTTCATTTCCTTATATTCCTATTCCATCTAGTAGCTGCATCATGATGTCATGATCAACCAAGTTGAAGGCCGAAGACAAATCAAATTGAAGCAAAAACTTGTATCTTTGCTGTTAAGGCATCTAGAAGACTGTACTAAAATCTTTTCTAAAATGAGACCATGAACTATGTAGGATCTCATGCTGATCTAGATAGTCATATAGCTGTTTAACAACTAAACTTTCCATGCTTTTAGTAGAGAGGTATATTGGTAATAGGTCTGTAATTAGACAGGGTACAGTGATATAGTGCTGGATTTTTCAAGATAGGGTTTAAAACAATATTTTCCAATGAGTATGGGAAATTCCCATTTTTAAACAAAGTTTCTAGTCACATATATATAACCAGACCAAGGGGTCCTTTTACTAAGGTGCGCTGAAAAATGACCTGCGCTAGTATAGGTGTGTTTTAGATGCGCGCAGATCCATTTTTCAACGCACCTGTAAAAAATGTCTTTTGGTGGGGGGGGGGGGGGGGGGGCAGAAAATGAACGTGCGGCAAAATAAAAACTGGCACGTGTTCATTTTCAGTTTGAGACCTTACTGCCACACATTCACTTAGCGGTAAGGTCTCATGTGTTAACCGGGCCGTAATGGTCTACGCGCGTTCAACACTTTGGTGTTTTTTGATGCAGTATTATTTATTTAATGGACATTGTGCTCAGCACATTTGGACTCATTCATCAAAATTGTTTTGACTCCTGATGCAGGCGCATTGTGGTGCCAATTCACAACTGGGCCATAGACCACATGCTCCAATTGAGCCAGACCAAAACAAAAATACTATCTTTCTTCCTCTCCTAGAATGACATCCATTCTAGAATCACCCTACCCAATGGTATAAATCTAACAGTAGAAACAGAATCTAAAGTCCTAGGTATCATCCTAGACTCTTTGCTATCCCTTGATGCCCAGATCAACTCAATCTGGAAAAAATCCTTCTTTTGCATGTGACAACTTAGGCTGATAAAACCATACTTCTAAAGAACACACTTTTCTGTGCTGGTCCAAGCACTAGTCATATCCAACCTGGAGTACTGTAGTATGTCGGCCTAAACAACATATCAGCTGACCACACTCCAACTCGTACAAAATACCAAGGCATGATTAATTTTCAGAGCAAGTAAATTTGAAAGTGTCTCTGGTCACCTGAAAGAACTACATTAGCTCCGTGTCTGTATCTGCATCACCTTCAAAACCATTTGCATAATGTTTCAAGTACTGCACAAGCAGGCCCTAGAATTACTAATTCAGTTATTCACTCATTGTTTCTTCAACTCCATCAGACTCCACAACAACACCCTCCTGAAGTACCTATCAAATTCCTCAAACACAAATGAGAGATCAATTCTATGTTCACCTTCCAAGCTATTGTGGAATGGAAACATCAGCTAGCCGCAATCCGTTCTGAATTGAAGCTATGCTAAAGACTGAAGACCCTACTATTCAATTAAGCTCCTCTAACCATAGGAGCCACCTTTTTTTACATTATTGGGGGTGCTAACCCCAGTGGAAATAACCCCTCCCTGAACACATACAAGGAATGTTATCAATATTGGGGGTGCTCAAGCACCCACAGCACCCACAGAGTCGGCTCCTATGCCTCTAACTCCTTTCCTAACTCTTATACCACTACCTATGTCTGCTGATCCATAACCTCAGCTCTCTCTCCTCCCATCCCTGTCTCTAGATCTCCCTATTGTTCTTTTATGTAAACTGCCTTGAACCTCCAGCTGGGATCCGTGCGGTATACAAGCTGTAGATTAGATTAGAAAATGCAGACTGTGTAAATGGGATTCCCAGTCCGAGCTAAAAATAACAATGTCATCCATATAGGCTGCAGTGTATTCCTGGTGCCCCCTATGGATATGATTGACAAGCATTTGACAGCACACAGCGGTGCCATGTAAGCCAAAAGGCATTCTTTTAAATTGGAATAGTCCTATGGGGGTGCTAAAAGCTGTTTTTGGCTTAGCTTCTTCAGTTTGAGGTATTTGCTAATACCCTTTCGTGATGTCAAGTGTAGTAAGGTACTGAGCTTGACTCAGTGTATCCAGAAATTTATCTATTTGGGGCATGGGATAGGCATCAAATTTAGAGATAGCATTAACCCACCTGAAATCTATGCAGAATCTTTGGGTTCCAACCGGTTTGGGTACCAGGACTAGTGGGCTGGACCAGGGGCTATGCGATTCTTCACTGATTCCCATTTCTTTCATCTCCTCCACTGGGCAATAATTTCTCATCTGCAGGCTTCAGGTAAACTATATGTGAGCCCCAAGTGGTGGAAGGAAGATTTGCACCTTTGCTTATTTAAATATTTTTGTCACAGCTGGGGTAGTTCAGGTTTTTGAAGTGAGTTCACACCAACTAGATGCTCACAAAGAGAATATTTGTACTGGAATTGGTTAATTCTGTTTTCCAATCCCAACTATTAGTTGGTGGGAAGAAGTATTATGTTGGAAGTAGTTAATTCTGTTTCCCAATTCCAAATATTAGTTGGTGGGAGGAAGTACAACAGTTTTGATGTTTAAGAATTATTTATTTAGTTAATAATAAAATTAAACAATAGAGATCACCAACTTAGAAAAACAGTTTTGCAAGGGGAAATATGTTAATTCATGTATGCATGTGCCTGCTGGTTGTCCTGACAAATAAACATTCTTACAGCAGCTGTTTGGTGACAGTTGGGAGGGTCCTCTGTAATGCATTTCTCTTCATCTTTGCTGCGACCCTTATTCTCCATGTGCTCCTTAACTCTGCCTCATGTACACCCACCAGGCACAAGCCCACAGCTTCCAGAGACCATCAGCTCCTCCCCAACACCAGAGCCCTCTTCAGCAAGGCTTCTCAAGCTCATCTCCAACTTGCCCCTATAGCTGGCTACTCAAACGTGCCAATAGAGGCCCAAAAACAAACTTTGCTTTTCCCTGCACGAGCTGGCACTGCTCCAGGGTGGGCGTATGAACCCAGATGTCACTGTGCATGTGCGGTGATATCAACGCACATCCGCCTGCCCATGCCTGAACTCTGGAGACCTCACACCAGTGGCTTTCATAGCCTTGAACCTTTCCCCTGCTCTTAGTTCACTGTTAAACCAAGGTGCTACTTTTTGTCTAAATCTCTTTTTTGTTCTCATTGGAGCTATTTCATCTAACACAACCACACTTCTTCCATCCCACTCCAGCAGTCGGTAACCATTGATTATTATACATTCTGTCCCAGAACTGCTTACTATCAATCTTACCACATGTCTCATAAGGGGTTAATGAGGTCTTCCAATTAAGGGTTAAATTCAACCTATAATGATCTGACCATAACACTTTTTCCCATCCATAATCCTCTATCTTAAAATCGTGGACCTCTGAGAACCTGTATGCTAACAGGTCCAACGTATGCCCCCTTACATGAGTTGATGTTACAGGTGGACAGTGGAAATCTCACAACTGTAGGAAATCCTTACAGTCTCTAGTTTTCTCCTCTCCTAAATCACTATATGCAGACTAACATCCCTGATTAATATCACATTAGAACAAGTAACACATATACTTGAAATAAAATCCATAAAATCTATCTGAGCCTCCTTCCATTTGCCAGTAGGTCAATAAAATAAAATACAACATAATTAGCATTGTAAAGACTCATCCCATAATTTACATGCAATTATTTCCAAATGAATAGAAATAAATCCTGATAATAACTCTACATTAAAAAAGGATCTATACAACCTTGCTATTCAGAAAAGCATGAGCCTTGAGGGACTCCTGCTTTATAAGATACCACATTAGATTTATCAGTATCATTAAATATACAAAAGCTCCTTTCAGTTCAGAAAGAGCGGAACCAACAAAGCACACTACCAGTTGGTCCATTCGCTTGTAGCCAATTTATCAAGGTCTCGTGGTTGACGGTTAGGATTGTAACTGTCCCTCCATGCAGGTTACCTCCCTCTGCCTTTATTTCCTAAACGTTGTGCTTTGAGCAGAAATGCATTATAATTTGATTCCATTCATTTGCTAAATAGGGATCCACTGTGTTTATCCCATGCCTTACTGAATTCTATCATTGTTTTTGTCCTCTACTGGACAGCATTCCAGACATCCACCACCCTTTCTGTGAAAATGTATTTCCTGATGTTGCTCCTAAGCTTACCTCATTGTTGCTTAATTTCAAATTTTCTAGTTCTCTAGTTTTCCCACCATTGAAAAAGATTTCTTTGTTCATTATTACCTTTTAAGTATTTAAATATCTGTATCATATCAACCTGCCTCTTCTCTCCTCTAGGGTATACATTTTCAGGTCAAGTATCTTCTCATGTTCTGGTCTGTGCACATTATCCTACTGCTCTTTACTGCATACAGCGCCTTTGGTCTTCTATAAGCCAAGGACCGCATTTTATAAATGGCACCCCAAACCTTTGGCGCTGAAAATAATTGTGCTTAGCGCTATTCTAGAAACCTCGCCTAAAGTTAGGCATGGTTTATAGAATACGCGTCGTGCCTGTCCCTGCAACTAAAATTTAAGCACGACCATTCACTTCAACTAAAACCTTGTGTAAATGCCTGTGCCTAGTTTAGACGCGGATCGGGCATATTCTATAACAGTACACATAATTTTTAGGAATGCTCATAACTCACCCATACACCTCCCATGGCCATGCCCTCTTTTGTGATCACGCATTAGAATTTACGTGCAACACTTTACAGAATACGCTTAGAAAGCTGTGCGCGTAAATTCCAATGAGTGGCCAATTTTCAGCATTGATTATCTTGCTAAGCAATTAAGTTGCACACAAAAATCGGCTATGTACGCTGACTGCACAAACAACTTTAGCTGCCATTTATAGAATCCAGGGCAAGTGCATTAGTCTGCTCTTCGCACTAAATCTTAACTGCCAAGAAATGAAGCAGTAGACTGCTCTTCACATTTTTGCAGATCACATCTCATGTTGTCTACCCTCTTACAAATCTTTGCATCATCTGCTGAAAGACAAACGCTTTCTTCTAATCCTTAGGCAATATTGCTCTCAACAATATGGTGACTGAGTTGTGGTGTTTTAGCCACTGCTGCTGCACTAAATTCAGAAATCCAATTTTGACCTTGTCAGCTTTTCAATAAACATTATTTGAAATCAGATTATGGAGGATGTTAAAAGGCTTTAAACCTCAGATAAATTCAGACTAATAAAATTATCATATTCTTTTTCACATCATATGATACGTTACATGAAATAGCATCTCTGTTTGGAATGCAGAGTACAATGTCTCCCCGCCAATATGCTTAGCTGTGCTGCTTGTAAAAACGTGTTTGTAAATCATACAAAATTAGATTTATTTGTTATTCTTTTAGGGCCTCTTTTACTAAACCGTGCTAATGCGAGGCAGCCCATTCAAAATGAATGGCCTTCGGCGCATTTGCTGTGCAGGAATCGCTAGTGTGGTTTAGTGAATGAGGCCCTTAAATTTTTTTATTAATTTGTAAGGGGCTCTATATTCAAAATGATTTAAATAGCCAGGAAAGGCTCCTGGTTGTTTAAAGCACCTGTCTGGGTCTAACCCAACATTTTCAGTAGCATTTAATCAGATAGTGCTGCTGAAAATGCCCAATTAGCAGTCAAGCTGAAGTGGCTATTTTGGGGGCATTACAGGGGTGGAGTTGGCACTTTGCTGGTTAAGTGCTAAAAATCGGCTAAGACAACTGTATAAATAGGACCACATAAAACGCAGTCTTATCTTTATGCGGTTCTTCATAACTGGTTAAGTGCCAAATATTGCACTTAACTGGCTATGGGATCCTTTTACTAAGCCACAGTAAAAAGTGGCCTGCGGTAATGTAGGCGCATGTATTGGGCGTGCGTTGGGCCAGTTTTTACCGTGTTCATAAAAAAGGGCTTTTTTTTTTAATCGGATGGGAAAAGGGCCTGCTTTAAAAATGAAACCAGCGCACGCCCAAAACCAGCCGGAGTCCTTAACACCATCCATTGATCTAGCGATAAAAGGCTCACATGCTACACGTGCAGTGACTGGTTGGTGCACGCCAAGTGCTTATTACTGCCGGAACTGGCGCACGTAGGAGGAACTAAATAAAATAGTTCATCCATGGATTATGGGAACATGCCAAATCTGAAGTTAACGAAAAGGAGAGTGCGCTGGTCTGGCGGTAGTCTCATTTAGGCACATACTACACACGCATAGAGCCTATTGTGGCTTAGTAAAAGGGCCCCTACGTTTTCGCTGGCTCTTTATATTTGAAAATTCAATGCCAGAACCTGGACATGGCCCGGAATTGAATTTCCAGGTCTAATGCTAGGATCAGTCAGCAAAACGCCAATCGCCATCAGCTGAATATTGGGCCCAAGGTTTCCAAATTACATCCCAAGAATCCACTTGTTACAGTAATACTGGTCAACATAAAAAAATTAACTCAAGAAAAAGAAAATCTTAACAAAAAAGGAAAAACTACATTGAGGGGCATAATCGAACAGGGCACCCAAGTTTTCATGAGGGCGTTCTCGCAGGGCGTCCTCGCGAAGGGGCGGGGAAACCCGTATTTTTTTAATTTAATACATTTATACCCCACATTTTCCCACCAGTTGCAGTTTCTATGTGGTTTACACAAAACCGCAGGGTAGGCTACGGTTCAGAGAGTATAATTAAATATTGTAGTAGTAGGTTATTAGCATATTGGTATCATTTAAAACAACAACTGATAGCAAAAGATAGAAGAAAAGTCCATGGATTATGCTGAAAAACAGGTGGAAGTACATTAGGTTGAGTCTGTAAGCTATGCCTTCTTGAACATGGTGGTCTTCAATAGTTTAGTATTATTATTATTAGTAGTAGTATTCAATAGTATTATTGAAACAAGATGGGCGTCCATCTTTCATTTCGATAATACAGTCGGAGATGCCCAGATCTCAACATTTAGGTTGACCTTAGAGATGGTCGTCCCTAGTTTTCGGCGATAATGGAAACCGAGGACACCCATCTCAGAAACGACCAAATCCAAGCCCTTTGATCGTGGGAGGAGCCAGCATTCGTAGTGCATTGGTCCCCCTCACAAGCCAGGACACCAACCGGGCACCCTAGGGGGCACTGCAGTGGACTTCAGAAATTGCTCCCAGGTGCATAGCTCCCTTACCTTGTGTGCTGAGCCCCCCAACCCCCCCCAAAAACCCACTCCCCACAACTGTACAACACTACCATAGCTCTAAGGGGTGAAGGGGGCCTTTACATGTGGGTACAGTGGGTTTCTGGTGGGTTTTGAAGGGCTCACATTTACCACCACAAGTGTAGCAGGTAGGGGGGATGGGCCTGTGTCCGCCTGCCTGAATTGCACTGCACCCACTAAAACTGCTCCAGGGATCTGCATACTGCTGTGATGGAGCTGGGTATGACATTTGAGGCTGGCATAGAGGCTGGCAAAAAATATTTTTAAAGTTTTTTTTAGGGTGGGAGGGGGTTAGTGACCACTGGGGGAGTAAGGGGAGGTCATCCCCGATTCCCTCTGGTGGTCATCTGGTCAGTTTGTGCACCTTTTTGAGGCTTGGTTGCAAGAAAAAATGGACCAAGTAAAGTTGGCCAAGTGCTCGATAGGGATGCCCTTCTTTTTTCCATTATTGGACAAGGACGCCCATGTGTTAAGCACACCCCAGTCTCGCCTTTATGCTTCCGACACGCCCCCGTGAACTTTGGTCATCCCCGCGACGGAAAACGGTTGAGGGCACCCAAAATTGGCTTTCGATTATACCGATTTGGGCGACCCTGAGAGAAGGATGGCCATCTCCTGATTTGTGTCAAAAGATGGGCGCCCTTCTCTTTCGAAAATAAGCCTGATTAGATCCTATTTGTTAGGGGCAGCTACAAGAGAGACGGGGAGACTAAAAAAAAGGAAAAATACCTATGAGGAAAAGGCAGTAGATATGAAAAAGCAGACTAACTACAGTGGGGGAAATAAGTATTTGATCCCTTGCTGATTTTGTAAGTTTGCCCACTGACAAAGACATGAGCAGCCCATAATTGAAGGGTAGGTTATTGGTAACAGTGAGAGATAGCACATCACAAATTAAATCCGGAAAATCACATTGTGGAAAGTATATGAATTTATTTGCATTCTGCAGAGGGAAATAAGTATTTGATCCCCCACCAACCAGTAAGAGATCTGGCCCCTACAGACCAGGTAGATGCTCCAAATCAACTCGTTACCTGCATGACAGACAGCTGTCGGCAATGGTCACCTGTATGAAAGACACCTGTCCACAGACTCAGTGAATCAGTCAGACTCTAACCTCTACAAAATGGCCAAGAGCAAGGAGCTGTCTAAGGATGTCAGGGACAAGATCATACACCTGCACAAGGCTGGAATGGGCTACAAAACCATCAGTAAGACGCTGGGCGAGAAGGAGACAACTGTTGGTGCCATAGTAAGAAAATGGAAGAAGTACAAAATGACTGTCAATCGACAAAGATCTGGGGCTCCACGCAAAATCTCACCTCGTGGGGTATCCTTGATCATGAGGAAGGTTAGAAATCAGCCTACAACTACAAGGGGGGAACTTGTCAATGATCTCAAGGCAGCTGGGACCACTGTCACCACGAAAACCATTGGTAACACATTACGACATAACGGATTGCAATCCTGCAGTGCCCGCAAGGTCCCCCTGCTCCGGAAGGCACATGTGACGGCCCGTCTGAAGTTTGCCAGTGAACACCTGGATGATGCCGAGAGTGATTGGGAGAAGGTGCTGTGGTCAGATGAGACAAAAATTGAGCTCTTTGGCATGAACTCAACTCGCTGTGTTTGGAGGAAGAGAAATGCTGCCTATGACCCAAAGAACACCGTCCCCACTGTCAAGCATGGAGGTGGAAATGTTATGTTTTGGGGGTGTTTCTCTGCTAAGGGCACAGGACTACTTCACCGCATCAATGGGGGAATGGATGGGGCCATGTACCGTACAATTCTGAGTGACAACCTCCTTCCCTCCGCCAGGGCCTTAAAAATGGGTCGTGGCTGGGTCTTCCAGCACGACAATGACCCAAAACATACAGCCAAGGCAACAAAGGAGTGGCTCAGGAAGAAGCACATTAGGGTCATGGAGTGGCCTAGCCAGTCACCAGACCTTAATCCCATTGAAAACTTATGGAGGGAGCTGAAGCTGCGAGTTGCCAAGCGACAGCCCAGAACTCTTAATGATTTAGAGATGATCTGCAAAGAGGAGTGGACCAAAATTCCTCCTGACATGTGTGCAAACCTCATCATCAACTACAGAAGACATCTGACCGCTGTGCTTGCCAACAAGGGTTTTGCCACCAAGTATTAGGTCTTGTTTGCCAGAGGGATTAAATACTTATTTCCCTCTGCAGAATGCAAATAAATTCATATACTTTCCACAATGTGATTTTCCGGATTTAATTTGTGATGTGCTATCTCTCACTGTTACCAATAACCTACCCTTCAATTATGGGCTGCTCATGTCTTTGTCAGTGGGCAAACTTACAAAATCAGCAAGGGATCAAATACTTATTTCCCCCACTGTATAATTATATATCCTTGTTAATCATTATTCTAAGTCTTTGGAGCTGGAGTAGAAATAGTCAGTTTTTGTATCTAAAAAGAAATGCAGTTGATCAGGAACAAATAAAATATAGTTTACACTCATATATGTTACAAGGCATTTACATTGATATCTGAGGAAAAAAGAGATTCTTAAATCACTCGCCTCTTAGTGCCTCGTTCCAGGGTAATCTTGGCAATATCTGGATATATCCTTATCCTTTGTTCCAGAAGCCTGATATTAAATACCTTGTTTGAAAACCATAGAGACCAACAATGTATTGTAGTTTTAGCATGGCGAATCGGAGCAGATGATTCCAACATTGCAGTTTAATTAGAATCAGTTTGACCCCTTGGTGACAAATTCTCTTCTTCACTAGATCTTCCTTCAGGCAAATAATATACCTTGGCAATAGGAGGTAATATTGCCACTGGCATTTTCAAATTTTCTCTCAAATACATTTTAATTAAATGCACTGGTGTGTTCTAAGGCTCAGCTGCCTAGAAAAGTTCTCCAGATGTTCCAATATTCTATTACATTGAATTTTATCAGCATTAAAGACAGCAATTAAATTCTTAAGTCTCCATATCTTTTCCCAAGGATACCACATTAGAAATGAGTCCTTGAATATTTTTGAATATTACCTTCAATGTTCTGCATCTTCCCTTATTTTACCAGTCTAATGCTGCTAAGGTTAATTACTTTTCTAAGTTTTTTGTTTTTGTTGTTGGTTTTTTTGCATTTGTTTTGCATTATTACCGCTGGTGCAATTTCACATTAGATAGACTGACAAAGCTAGACTCAAATAAATAAAGTGCTCTTCAATTGTAGATATTTAAAACTAGTAATAAGCAGAGCAGACTAGATGGATCACAATGGTCTTCATCTGCTGTCATTTACTATGTATGTTTCTACAGAAACATGTCTTTTCTGGATGTTCCTGTTGTGAAATGCAAAGCTCCTATTAAGTTCTTTTATAAGCCCTGTGGACTGCTCAGTTTTGTTTTCAAGCAGTCTGATTGGTTGCAACACAGTAGTTAAATCTTCCAGAAATGCCTCATTTTACAGATTGCACCTGTGAGGAATACTCCTTTTTCTAGCTTTTTTTTCCAAAAGTTCTGAAATCAATATCCTCTAAAATTAAAACAAATGAAACAATAGATTATAGAGGCTTATAACAAATATCGTGCTAAAAGGGATCTTTGCTATCAGTACCCTGTATTTTCGTGTATATAATCTTCGGGTGATATACGATCTATCTATCTATCTATCTATCTATCTATCTATCTATCTATCTATCTATCTATCTATCTATCTATCTATCTATCTATCTATCTATTTTTGCAAAAGGTGCGGGATATACACAAATGTGGGTTATATATGAATTTATTTACAAAATCAGTGCTTTTCAATAGGAGTAATATACATTTTTATGTTTTATCATAATAAATTTGGGATATATACAGGTGTGTGGAATATATGATTTTGCTTACAAAATAAGCTTTTTTTAAATGCTGGGTATCGTGTACTGGGTATATATGTGTGTGGGTTATATATGTAATAATAGAGTAGATGAGGATTATTGCTTAGCCAGTGAAACTAGTTATCTTAATGACACACTAAGGGCCAGATACACTAAACTTAACGAGCCCTTAACGAGCCTTTAAATTTGCTAAGGGAATCGGTAAGGGAAGGACTCTATCGATTGATTAGTGCATCTAGCCCTAAGGGCCCTGTGTACTTAGGTGTGCTAGCGTTTTTAGCATGCGATAAAAATTAGCACATGCTAACGCCAGAGACATCCATATATTCCTATGGGTGTCTGTAGCATTAGTGCAAGCTAGATTTTAGCACATGCTAAAAACGCTAGCATGCTGATATCGCGGCTTAGTAAACAGGGCCCTTAGACAGTTAAATGCCACATTCTCAACAATACACAACTGATTATAGAATTATTCCAGTTTCACTTAAAATATAAGGCCACAGATGATGCACTGAATTATGACTGTTAAACCCCTTATTCCATAAAAGTCGCCAAAACGTGCACACACAAATTTGGGCATGCACCCAATTTGTACATGTAATTTAATTGAATAACAAGCCAATTAGTGCCAATAATTGGCTTTTTAACAAGCAGTTATTGGCACTAATTGAAATCAATTAACATGTACGCGTGTAAATTTAGGTGCATGATCTGCATCTAAATTTTATGTGTATCCTGTAAAAGGAGGCTCAGAAATGGACGGCTCATGGGTGTTTCAGTGTGGAGTATGGGCATACTTGTACCATTTCTAGAGATCCCTTTGTGCTTCTTTTTTGGATCACTCCACAAGTCCAACATCTCTCCTGTCCCCCTCATCTGCAAATCCAACACCTCTCCCCCAGACCCCTCCCTACCCACACCAAATCCATTACCTCTATCTCGGCCTCCTACCCTTGAGAGCCCATTACTTCTCCCTGAGCCTCCTCCGCATGATTCCACTACCTCTCCCTCAGCACCATCAGGCTTCTAGCACCTATCCCTCAGCCTCTCACCTAAGTTCAGTACCACTCTCTCAGCATCCATCTCCTCCTTTACAAGTCCAGTACCTCTCCCCTACCCTCCCTCAGATCATGGAGCCAGCATGTTTTTTTCTCCTTCCCTAGAGCTAACAGCATCATTATCTTCCCCCCACCTGCCTGCCCGCCCACTCACGAGTCCAGCATACTTCTCTCAGTTTTCCACCTCATATCCTCCCTCAGGTCCATTCCCTTCACTAACCTTCCTTCAAACATCCTTCAAACGCTAGTGGTAACATGCTGTCTGGCTGACCTGGAGTCTTTTCTCTGCCATGTGTCCATCCCTGTTGATGCAACTTTCTGCTTACGCATGGGCGGAATCTGGCAGAGAAAATGCTCTGGGTTAGCCAGGCTCCATGTTACCACTAGCGCTGCTGGAAGGGTAGTGATGTTTGACAGACGCTGGTGAGGAGGATGAACCTGAAGGGTGGATATTAGGTGGGAAACTGAGAGAGGTGATGCTGGACTCACAGGCAGGCAGGGGAGGAGGGAGAGATGATGATGATGATGCTGTTAGCTGTAGGGGAGCAGAAACAAAAAACAGACGTTTGTGTGCTGGCTCCATTCAACAACCAACTCACAAAATTCTGAAAAATTTAACAACCGGCTCTGGTGAGCCGATGTGAGTCGGCTCCAACACATTACTGGATAGGAGTCGTAGAT
The DNA here is from genome assembly GCF_901765095.1 of Microcaecilia unicolor. Lineage (NCBI taxonomy): Eukaryota > Metazoa > Chordata > Amphibia > Gymnophiona > Siphonopidae > Microcaecilia > Microcaecilia unicolor. Next base: position 250,291,004 of record NC_044037.1, on the reverse strand, counting down.
AGACAGATCTGGGTGAACAGAGACAGCACTCAGGTTCACAGAATCACATATCAGCTCTGCTTTGCTCAGTACCAGCACTGATTCACTCCTTATAGCAGGTGAAAGTCCTGACATTTTCTTGCATTCCCAGCATGTTGACATGCTACCCGGAATCACTGATAGATATTGGGATCACCGCACCACCCATCGCATGCCCCCCAAAATGCCCCCGACACACCTCCAGCCATTTTTGATGTTTTCGCCTTAGCCACATATTTCTCTGACTTGTTCTAAAATTGTGCTTTAGGTGTTTAGGAGATTTTAATAGTGATGTGCCAAGATATCCAAGTTTAAAACATGAAGAGTGCATTTAAAATGACTGCTTTATTTTTTTTGTTACATTTGTACCCCGCGCTTTCCCTCTCATGGTAGGCTCAATACGGCTTACTTTATTCTTTCTAATATGGTCTTGTCCTCTGCGAGTACCCCTTTTACTGCTGGATTCTGTATAGGCTGCCCAATTTTGGGCACAGATCTCAGATCCGCGCATAAACTTTAGCTAATTATTATTTTTTATTACATTTGTACCCTGTGCTTTCCCACTCATGGCAGGCTCAATGCGGCAGGCAATGGAGGGTTAAGTGACTTGCCCAGAGTCACAAGGAGCTGCCTGTGCCGGGAATTGAACTCAGTTCCTCAGTTCCCCAGGACCAAAGTCCACCACCCTAACCACTAGGCCACTCCTCACCTCAGAAATTAGGCAATAACAATCAATTATTTACATTAAGACCTTATAGACCACCCAGGAACTCTAAAAGATCAGCACGCACATTCCTGAACCTCCACTACCCCTTCTGCAAAGGACTAAAATACAAAACAACATACGCATCCAGCTTCTCCTACATAAGCACGCAGCTATGGAATGCTCTACTACTTGATGTGAAAAGAATACCCAGCTATGGAATGCTCTACCACTTGATGTGAAAAGAATACTCGATCTAACCAACTTTCGGAGATAACTGAAGACCAGCTTGTTCAACAAGGCATATCACAACGATCCATCCTAATTACCAAGCAACGAAATCCAAGCCATCAATTTTTGCAAATACATTGAAATCCTCATCAAATTCAGGCTATAATCAGCTCAGCTGCTGTTTCCTGGAGTTGTCATCCTGAAAGAAGTAATGCTTCATACTGTCGAGCCTTACTGTATTTACTTGTCAAATTTCTATCATGTTTTATCGTTATCATGTTACTCAAGATCCTTCTGTTATATTAAATGTATATTTTCTTATATATTTCCACTTTTCATGATGTATTGTAAGTCACATTGAGCCTGCAAAGAGGTGGGAAAACGTGGGATACAAATGCAATAAATAAATAAACTGGATAAAACCTAACTCTCTATACTTGACTACAAAGACCCACTCTACCACGAATGAACTCTAACGCAATACCACCCTACCACTTATTCCGAGTATACACTCCTTATATCTGACTGCTCAATCTACTGAATTAATTAAGACCTTTACTGTAATACCACTGTATCTCTCACTCCGGAAATGGCGATTGTCATGCCGGAACAATGTAAGCCACATTGAGCCTGCAAATAGGTGGGAAAATGTGGGATACAAATGCAATAAATAAATAAATAAACAAGCACTTAATTGGCAGTAATTAGGAGTTATGCAGGGATCTACCCTACGCCCTATTTTATGACGTGCGTTCTTAAATTTCATAGTGTGCAACTTCAAAGGGCACGACCGTGGGAAGAGCATGGGTGGGTCAGGGGCATTCCTAGAGATTAGATACGATGTTACAGAATACCTGCATTTGCACACCTAACTACCATCAGTCGGGCACAAGCATTTATACCAGCCTTTGGCAGGCGAAAATGCTCACTCTCAAAGTGTTCAGGGGAAGGCAAAAAAGTTGGAGATTTATTTTCAGACACAAGGAGATATTGGACACAGCATAAAAGTAACGCGGATACAGCATGACTCAGATAAGTGTTCATTAAATATTTTAACATTAATCGCCTTAAGATATTACTGATATTGATGAACATTGGGGCAGGTTACACTTCTTTGAATTGCACATAAGGCTGGTAGGACATTGTTAATATATCAGTTGAAGAATTATACCAGTCTGCTAGCACTTATTCGGTGATTCACCATGAAAAAATGAGTAACCCGATGAAAGAATTGCTACACCACTAAGCAACAGAAATTTGTTGTGCTTTCTATAGTGGGAATATCTGAGGGTGCTCTCAAAAAAATTACAAAAGAAATGATAAAACTATTAGGTTTATTATATCCTGGTTATAGTAGTTTGTCACTCTGAAAGTTAGGCATGAAATGTGTGCTAAACTAGTATTCTGTAAAGGTCATTCTGTGCAAAGCACCCTTTACAAAACACCAGCGTATCAGCCCGGTGCCTAATTTAGGCCACCATTTATTGAATCCCCCTCCTTACTGATTCCCTCAGAGGCTTCTTGTTTTGATTGTACTTTACTTGAAAAAGTTTTTATTATCCATTTTTGTCTCTATGGCAGGCTTCTATTCAAATTCACTAGTATACTATACCCTACACTGTTAATTAAAATGTTCTTTATGTATTGTGTTGACATTGAAGGTAGTATACTATGCCACACTTTGTATTGTTACTGGAATATTTTTTACTGCTGTAATTGTCTATTGCTCATGTTTATTTTATTCTTACCAGGTCCACCGAGAGACTGAGCTGGGCCCAGGGCAGGGCCGCCGCTGCTGGGCCTCCCGCAGGACCGCTGCTGCAGGGCTGTCTCCAGAACCACCGCTGCCACCTCCCCCAGACTGCTGTATAGCTAGATCACAAAAATGTGGGGGTCCAGAGCCCAAAGTACTACTACTACTTATCATTTCTATAGCACTACTAGACGTACGCAGCGCTGTACACTTGAACATGAAGAGACAGTCCCTGCTCGACAGAGCTTACAATCTAATTAGGACAAACAAGAGATAAGGGAATATTAAAGTGAGGATGATAAAATAAGGGTTCTGAACAAGTGAATAAGGGTTAGGAGTTAAAAGCAGCATCAAAAAGGTGGGCTCTTAGCTTAGATTTGAAGACGGCCAGAGATGGAGCTTGACGTACTGGCTCAGGAAGTTTATTACAGGCATATATGGTGCAGCAAGATAAAAGGAACTGAGTCTGGAGTTAGCAGTGGAGGAGAAGGGTGCAGATAAGAGAGATTTACCCAGTGAATGGAGTTCCCGGGGAGGAATGTAGGGAGAGATGAGAGTGGAGTGGTACTGAGGAGCTGCAGAGTGAATGCACTTATAGGTCAATAAGAGGAGTTTGAACTGTATGTGGAAACGGATAGGAAGCCAGTGAAGTGACTTGAGGAGAGGGCTAATATGAGTAAAGTAGGGGGGGGGGCACATTTTACCCCACCTCCCTGCCCCCTGCTGCAACTCCACATATCTTGGCTGGATGTGAGGGAAGAAGCAGCCATAGAGCAGACAATGCGACAGAGAACAGCACTGGAGGAAGGCTTCTGCTGGTGGGGCTAGAGGACTCCCCGCTGGCCAAACTAGAGGCCCCAAAGCCTCAAAGCCCCTCTAAGGGGGGGGGCCTCGAGCCGGAATTTTCTCTCTCCTGCTCCTGTCGGGACATGATTACCTGGGCCCTGTCAGGAGCAGGAGAGAGACAGACTTTGGTGCTGGGCCCTCCGTGGAGGCCAGGCCCGGGGAAATCTTGCTCCCCTGTCCCCTGCTTGGCAGCTCTGATTCTTGCTGTATACTGCCTTGAGTGAATTCCTTAAAAAAGATGGCAAATAATTCCTAATAATAAATAAAGAATTATTTTTGCCTGCCTTTTTAATGCTGTTCACCTAACTTACCATTGCTTATACTATTTTCTGTTTTATTTTACTTTCCATTATTTAAAAGATGATCTTTTGGCTACAATAGCTTCTTTCACTCATATTTTAACCATGATAGCTGTCATTCAGTCTTCCTTCTGCCTTTTTTTAGCACATCTGGTCTAGGCTTCCGAGATGCTATTTTGAAATTATGTCCCTGCCTGCTGTAAATTCTTAACCACTGCAGTTGCTTCTTTAAGCTTTTTCTGACCATGGTCCTCGTATTATCGTATTGTTCCTTTTAGAAGTTAAATGCTAGGAAAGTATTTTTCCTTACTGTCCTTCTTCTAGTTATTACGTCAAAATTTGATTACATTATGATCATTGTTGCCAAGTGGTTTCACTATGTTACCTCTCTCACCAAATCCTGCATTCCACTAAGGGCAAGTCTAAAATAGCTCCCCCTCTCATCTGTTCCTGGACCAGCTCCTCTATGAAGTTATCATCTATTTAATCTAGAAACTTTACCTCACTAGCATGTCCTGATGTGACATTTACCTAGTCGATATTAAAATCTCCCTGTATTATTATGCAGTCAAATGTGTTACCTTCCCTTCTTTCTGTTAGCATTTCATAAGTTCTAGTATTCTGTATATTAATGAATACAAGCTGCCCTTCATGTGTCTGCTCTGTTCATTTTCCACAGGACTTGACAGTGATGGATAACTTGGAATCTTTTAATTTAATTTAATTAGCCATCCACTTAAAAGCCTCTGGACTACTTTTGCCTTCATTGCAACTTCTCTGTCAGGATGCGCTAACTTCCTTCTATTGTTTTAGGACCCGATATTCAAAGTGATAGAAGTGGGCAGGAGAGGCTGCTGTCCATTTAAATTGCGCTCAAGTGGCCATCTGCTGATATTCAGAGTGGAGGAGTAGCCTGAGAACTTGGGGAACTGAGTTTGATTCCCACTTAACCCTCCATTGCCTCAGGTACAAAATAAGTAATTGTATATAATATGTAAACTGCTTTGATTGTAACTACAGAAACACAGTATATCAAATCCCTTTCCCCTTCCCACTTAACATTGCAATGCCACTGAATAGTAACATTTACCAGCCATGTCAAATCCAGACAGGAGAGAATTGTTCCAGGGAAAGAGTTCTAAGTACATAAGTATATAAGTGTTGTCATACTGGGATAGAACGAAGGTCCATAAAGCCCATTATCTGGTTTCCAGCAGCAGCCAATCCAGGTCACAAGTACCTGGCAAGATCCCAGAACAGCAAAACAGGTTTTATGCTGCTTATCCTAGAATACGCATTGAATTTTCCCAAGTCTATGTTAATAATGACTTATGGACTTTTCTTTTAGGAAATTATCCAAACCTTTTTAAAACCCTGCTAAGCTAACTGCTTTTACCAGATTCTCTGGCAACAAATTCCAGAGTTTAATTACTCATTAAGTGAAGAAATATTTTCTCCAGTTCATTTTAAATTTACTACTTTGTAGCTTCTTTGCATGCCCCCTAGTCCTAGTATTTTTGGAAAGAGTAGACAAGCGATTCACGTCTACCCATTCTACTCGACGATTTATTTTATAGACCTCTATCATATCTCCACTCAGCCGTCTTTTCTCCAAGCTGAAGAGCCCTAGCTGTTTTAGCCTTTCCTCATAGGGAAGTCATCCCACCCCCTTTATCATTTTTGTCACCCTTCTCTGTAACTTTTCTAATTCCATTATATATTTTTTTGAGATGCAGTGACCAGAATTGCACATAGTATTCGAGGTGCGGTCACACCATGGAGTGATACAAAGGCATTACAACATCCTCCATTCTTTTCCTAATATTACCTAACATTCTATTTGCTTTCTTAGCCGCCGCTACACACTGAGCAGAGGGTTTCAATTTATCATCAACGATGACACCTAGATCCTTTCCTTGGTTGGTGACTCCTAATGTGGAACCTTACATCACATAACTATAGTTTGGGTTCCTCTTTCCCATATGCATCACTTTGCACTTGCTCTGCCATTTGGATGTCCAGTCTCCCAGTCTTTTAAGGTCCTCTTGTAATTTTTCACAATCCTCTTGTGATTTAACAACTTTGAATAACTTTGGGGAGGAGCCCTGCAACCTGCACAGCTACGTATGCAGGACTGCATAAATAGCAGTTCTAAATTTGTCCAGTTAGCTATGGGGGTGCCAGCAGTGAACATTGGCCGCATAACTTCTGGGTAGCAGCCGGTAGCCTGTAAAGGATTTCCCTCCCTCCTGATCCCCTCCAATATGACTTGACCTTCTCCTGGATCCCCAAAACAACTGAGCAAGAAGCAGTGTTATTCCTTGGAAATTGTGGGATTATTTTACACTCTTGTTTAAGTTTTACATGGGTGGGGTTGGAGAGAGGTAGGGGGTGGTATTGAAGGACCTTTGATTGTTATCTGTACCACGAGGGAGAGCCGAAGAGAAGAGGAGTCTTGGAGGTGAAAGAGGGATTTTACTTGTTTACTTTGTTTTGTTTTTTTGACCAACAGCGTGGCCACTGCATTTTTTTTTTAAGCAAAATGTGTTTAAGGGAAAACTAATAATTCAGAGGAGCAGCAACAAGCAATTGCTGCTTATTCTGTTTAAACAAAGCAGAGTAGCTGCATTGTTGACCTTTTTATGTTACCTTTTTAAGAGATGGCACAAGGACCTCACTCAATCTCAAAGTCATTTTTTAGGGGGTCTTTTACTAAAGATTAGCTCGAGTTATCTGCAGCAGGGCCCATTTTATTCCTGTGGGCCCTGCTGCAGATAACTTGAGCTAACCTTTAGTAAAAGACCCCAATGCAGAGCCAGTATTAGACATGATGGGGCCCAGATAGTAATATGGGGGCCCCAAAGCTTACTTTCAGGCTGTCCTTCTTTCAACTTCAAGCAGGTTTGGGGCCTCCTGTGACATTGGAGCCCAGGGCAATTGCCATGGTTGCCCACCCCTAGCAACAGCCCTGCTCACATGACACAACCCCCCAATTCTGCTCCCTTCCCAAGGTCAAAAGTCCCCCTATCCAATCCCCATTCCTCCCTCCCCCTTTCAAGATCTAAGGGCTCACCTCCAGTTTAATCCCCTCTCTACTTCCCTTCACCCTCCCCTTCCCAAAAGCAAAGGTCCACCCCTGATCCAATCCCCGTTCCTCCCCTTCCCCAGAGCCTTCTAGCCCCCAACATGGATCTGTCCACACCCTGTAAGCCTCCTAGGCCTACCTTTGAAATCCATGCTGGTCTAGGGCCCATCAAGGCAGGCGCAATCTCCACTCCTTCCTGCCCATCGCAGTTCCATATCCAAAATGGTTCCTGCGACCACTAATGGCAGTTTCACAATGCATTAATGGATCTGATGTAAGGTTTCCTTGTTGCAAAAAAAAAAAAAAAATGCATTAATAAATGAATAAAATGTGACAGAAAAGTGCATAATAGCCAGAACTGTAAAAAATAAATCCAGTGAATTAAGATTTGTTCACCAGAATATGCTGAACTACAATTGAATTTGTCTTTTCCTCCCAAATTATGAACATCTGGCAGCAATTAGATGAACTCATCAATGTAGCAGTATGTAATAGTACAAGTTGCTGACTGCCATTGGTTGGAGCTGCAATAAACAGCTGCTTGGTAAGAGCAAAGCTGAGTGCAAAATACTATTATATCATATTTATTGGAGACAATATTCTAGGGCTTCTTTTACAATTTAGATTGTATTCTAGTTTTAATCCCCAGTGATCCTCTAAGAGGTATAATATATTTAGGGATCAATGTATTTCATTACCTAATAATTCTATTCTCCCAGCACTATGATCCCAATTCCCATTCCAAACACCATCTTCGTCAAAAAGGACAGGGGGGGGGGGGGGGGGTGAATAGTCAAAGTGATTTAAACGTCCAGGAGATGCTCCTGGTTATTTAAATTGCTTGTCTGGGGCAAACTGGATATATTCAGTGGCACTCAACCGGTAGTGGTACCGAATGTATCTGGTTAGCGCCTAAGCTGAGACCAGCTATTTTGTGGAAGGTCCAGGGGCAGAGTCGGCACTTAAGCAGCACTTAACCGAAAAAGTAAATAAGACAGCATAAAAACCAGTCCTATCTTTTCCCTATTTAACTTATCCAGTTAAGTTCTGAATATCGCACCTAGGAGTCCTTAAGAAGTTGCAGCAAAAAGGCCAGTGTTTTTGACATGCGCAGACCCACCTTTTACTACAGTGGGTAAAAGGCAGGTCTTTCTTTTTTTTTTTTTTTTTAAAGAAGTGGCCATGGCGTGCACATTTCGGGGAGAGCACTTAAGGGCTCCCACCTAACCCAGCGATAACTGGGGCAGTGTGTGACACTGCCCGATTACCGTCACATTGGTGCATGCTGGGAGTGGGAACTACCGCTGGGCTGCTGTGGTAGCCCAGCAGTATTTCCATTTTAGCGAGCAGTAAGCCCGCGTTGGGCATACCGCCGCTTTGTAAAAGACCCCCTTAACTGGATAAGTGTTATCCGGCTATATATAACCGGATTTCCAATGCCAGTACCTGGAATGTCCTGGCATTGAATACAGCTGCTAGAATGCTTCTCAGGGCTAGATGTTTTGATCCTGTTACTCCTCTTCTTGTTAGACCTTCATTAGTTGCTGTTATCTTATCGTGTTCAGTTTAAAATCTTTCTCCTAACTCATAAAGTTCTTTATGCTGGACAACCATCTTACTTGTCTAATGTTATCATCTCATATACTCCTCTTCGCAACCTGAGATCTTTAGATTCCAATCATCTTACCTTGCCGTCACCTAGACATGATTATTTGGAGTATATTTTATAGTCTGCTTTTTTTCCTTTCTGTCTCCAAGACCATGGAATGATCTCCCTTCAGAGATTCAAAATGAAATATCTTTGATTAATTTTAAAATTAAATTGAGAACTCATTTTTTTCAGTTGGCCTTTGGGTCCTAAGTGCTGTAGAGTGTCTCCTGTGACAGGCCTAGAGGTTTGTATCTGTATTTTTAATTTACCTTTAATTTATTTTATTTTAACTTAAATTTAATTTACTTGTATTTATATAATAATTGTTTTCATATACGTTTGTGGAATGAGTGTAGTTTTCTTTTCTATTTTTACGGCGTTCCTATTATTTTAATGTTTTAAATTTTGTTATTCTAAACCACTTTGATCTTGCTAGAGGTAATGATGGTATATCAAGTCTGAATAAATATAAACATTGAATATCAGGGGATTCTGCTGGTGGCAGCCAATAAAATGCTGACTATTGCTGGCTGAATATTGACCTCCAGGAATTTATTTTAGCCCTTATATGAAAGTATGACCACCTAGTGGTAGTACCATGAGAATGCCACTAGAGGTCATTGGTGCTATTTTGGACTCAGATTCACATAGGGCAGGAGCAGAGGGGAACTGCTCTCACCCCATACCTCTGGACCTCATGGGATTATCCCCAGGGGCTGCTTGGGGGGAGGAGGGATGGGGAGGGGAGGGGCTTTGCGCAGGGGTGGCACTTTTATTAAGTTGTGAGTTTGGGTAGAAGGGACTTCTTAAGAGGGAATTGGATTGGGGGTTTCTTAAGTGATAGATTGGATTGGGGAGCCACAAAGGGCTATCAGAATAGGATGTTTCTTAAATGGGTATCAGATAATGGGGGCTTCTTAAGATAGTCAGATTGGGGAAGGGCTTCTTAAGGGGGGATAAGATCAGAGGAGAGATAATCGGGGGTTGTGATTTGTAGGGGAATTGGATGGGGGAGGGTGCCTCACCATTGCGTTTTTTTTATTTGATTAACTGAGCCAACATAGGTTACAGACTGTGGTAAATAGTGAGGGAGTTCTCATGCTATCTATCACTGAATGTAACATGGTACTCTTGTGCTAAGAGGGTGGTTCTATAAGTGGGTGCCTCCATTTAGGTGCCCCAATGTTCTATAACAGCTTATGTGCACCCAGATCCCATTGTAGAATACTAGCGTGACATGGTATTTGCCACTCATATTTACACACCTACAGTTACAGCAGCCATAGACGGGGCCTTCCTTTGGTTGCATAAATGTGGCACTGCCCATGTCCGACTCATGCTCCACCCATGTGTATGTCCCCTTGCATGCCATATACTGAATAGCACTTAAGTGCCCTGCTGGCATGTTCACAGGTAAGCGTACATTTACGTATATATGCGCTACTATCCCTGCATATTACTGAATGGAAGGGGTGGATAAATGTGGGCACCCAGTGATAGAATTGCCCTTCACGTGTTTGTCCTGTGAAGTAAAATGCATTTGTGTTCTGTATGACGTAATTTCACTGTATTGTGAGCCACATTGAACTCAGGTTGTTGGGATAAAGTGGGATATAAATATCATGCATACATAAATAAATAAAATAAATAAATGGCAGATGTTGAGCACACCCCCTGTATTTACTGCACAGGCTCTGCGCTTATCTTGCATTTACTAGCTTTTGCTGCTCACATGTGATAACTGCGAACACTTAGCACATTTTACCAAACATGCCCCACTGTTCGCACCCACAATTCAAAGTTACAATCACTCTCTAGGCCTTTCACAGTTCTTGCTGAGTGGCTTTAATTTTATCTATTTAAGGGCCACTTTTACTAAGCCTTGTAGGCGCCTACATGCGCCCAACACGTGCCAAAATGGACTTACTGCCTGACTACCGTGTGGCTTTTGCGGTAATTTCATTTTTGGCATGCGTCCGCTATGCGCATCTGAAAAATATTTTTTATTTTCTGGTGCGTGTAGTTGACGTGCGTAGGTTATTACCGCCCAAATTCTTTACCGCTAGGTCTATGGCTGGCGGTAAGGTCTCAGGCCCAAAATAGACACACAACAATTTTCATTTTGGCGCATGACCATTTTGTAAGCTCTCTTGAGCAGGGACTGTCCTTCCCCTTGTCTAAACTTGTACAGCGCTGAGTAACCCTGGCAGCGCTATAGAAATGCTAAGTAGTAGTAGTAGTAGTAGTAGACAGCTGATTTAGGGCGAACCTGAGACCAAAGAGTGTAGGCCAAAAATTTCATGGCTACCTCCCCCCAAGTAAAGCAAAGCCCAAAATTAATTTCCACTTGCCATCCCCTCCCAGAGCCCTTCCCCCAAAATAAATGAAATACCTGTGCTGGTGGGAATCCCCACGTCCCACCAGCTGAAGATCTCCTCCCCACTGAAAGAACTTTCATATTAGCTAGCCGCTGACACGGTCACTGAGCCGCTGCTGCCAGCTGCCAGCCTCTATGTATGCTCAGTTTCATGCAAGCATTGGCTTGGAGTAAGTGCTGGCAGCCGCCCAAGATTTAAGTTCTTTTGGCGGAGAGGAGGTCTTCGGATGGTGGGGAATGGGGATGTCTGCCAGCCACACTAAGGGAGATGAAGATTTTGGGTGGGCCTGTGCCCAAATTGGGTGGGCTCTGGCCCACCCAAGCCCACCTGTGGCTATGCAACTGAGACACTATGTGGATAACTGATGAGCTGGCATACTAGAATATGCTACAAATTCTATTAATATTCAGAGAGTCTATCCAGCTTATAATAGAAAAAGAAAAACGCCTATATTTTGACCCAAATCGGGAGATGGGCGTTTTTCTCGCAAAGGCACCCAAATCGGTATAATCGAAAGCCAATTTTGGGCATTTCCAACTGCACTCTGTCGCAGAAACGAATAAAGTTGATGGGGGCGTGTCGGGGCGTGGTGGAGGCAGGACTGGGGCGTGGTTATCAGCTGAGGAGAGATGGGTGTCTTTAGCTGATAATCGAAAAAAAAAAGGCGTTTTGACCGCGATTTTGGGTCACTTTTTTTGGACACTTTTTTCTCATGAACAAGTCCCAAAAAAGTGCCCCAACTGCCCAGATGACCACTGGAGGGAATCAGGGGTGACCTCCCCGGACTCTCCCAGTGGTCACTAACCCCCTCCCACCAGACCCCCCCCCACTTTAATAACTTTTTTTCCCAGCCTGTATGCCAGCCTCAAATGCCGTACCCACCTCCATGACAGTAGAATGTGTTTGATCCTGTCACAGCCTTTCCCTGGGTCAGATGTGGCTCTTGGGTGCAGTACAGAGTCACATCAGCATTGCATTGTGGTGGGTGTAGGTTATTGGGCTCCGTGATTTCATTAGCTTGTGTTACAGTCTCACGATGTTGGTAGTTGGTAGGCTCTTCTCCCATGGTGCTTTTCCCCCTGCCTACTGGGTCAGAGTGTGCCCTGTTGTGTTTCCTGTTGTAGTCCATGCGGTAGTGGCCATTTTTGTAAGCCAGTTTTAGTTCCCTTTCCTGTATTAGCCACGTTAGAGAACTTAGTTCTTACCTTGAATGTGGCTGAAAGAGGGCATTGTAAAGCATTCTGCCAGCTCTGACCTACTGCTAATCTCAGTACCAGGGAGACTCGTTGCCAGTGGGGCACAACCTCTGATCTGCAGTTAAGTGTGAGTAAACGCAGTTATTCCAATAAAGGACGTTTTCGGAGAGATTAGTCTTCAGGTGTCAACTGGTGTGCCAATGTTATACAGCAGCAACAAGTCCTAGAGGCCTGCGTGTATGCAGGTCCCTGGAGCACTTTTAGTGGGTACCGCAGTGCACTTCAGCCAGGTGGCCCCAGGCCCATCCCCCCCACCTGTAACACTTGTGCTGGTAAATGTGAGGCCTCCAAAACCCACTGTATCCACATGTAGGTGCCCCCTTCATCCCTAAGAGCTATGGTAGTGTTGTACATTTGTGGGTTTTGGGGGAGGGGGGTTGGGAGCTCAGCACCCGTGGTAAGGGAGCTATGCATGTGGGAGCTTTTTCTGAAGTCCACCGCACTGACCTAGGGTGCCCAGTTGGTGTCCTGGCATATCAGGGGGGCCAGTGTACTACGAATCCTGGCCCCTCCCACGACCAAATGGCTCAGATTAGGACATTTATGAGCTGGGCGTTTTTAGTTTCCATTATTGCTAAAAAAAACGCCCAGCTCAAAAATGTCCATTTTTTCGAAAATACGGTTCGGCCTGCCCCTTCACGGACCCGTTCTCGTAGATAAACGCCAATGGAGATAGACGTTTGCGTTCGATTATGCCCCTCCACGAGTACCACTGGATAGTTTCACATTATGTATGGTTTGCTTATACCCTACGCTGGCTATTAAAATGTTTTATTACATATTGTGTTGACATTGTAAGTAGTATACTATGCCATACTTTATATTGTTATTTGAATATTTTTACTGTTTTTACATGTAATTGTCTATTGCATGTTTGATTTATTCTTACTGTATACTGCCTTCAGTGAGTTCCTTTAAAAAGGTGTTAAATAAATCCTAATAAATAAATAAATAAAGTTAATACTGACTCATTCTGGATAGTCGATCTGGTTCCATATCAAATTAATGAGAAACTCAGATGCATTATAGGAGGCAGGCTTTCTGAGTTAGTTGCAAACTCTTTATGGAATTTTGTTTGCATGAATAATTCACTACGGTACTCCATATCCTAGGAATACATTATTATTAAAAAAAAACACATTGAAGGCTGGTGCCCACAATGCAGCTGTAAATTCCACCCTAGGCTTTTAGCGATACACTGCACTATAAAACACATTACTGAACATTGAACAGGTTTCTGAACCACAGAGTCCCTTTATAGACTTTACAGTCTTGCTTTATAGACATATGGCTGCAATATATTTTATTTCTGCTCATGAATGCTTTCCCTTGTCAGTTTTCTCTTCTCCTTGTATAGAAAGTCTGAATAAACTGTAAATGAGATAATGGCCTCTTTCTTCCATTTTGCTTAGTTTTACTTTAAGAAAAATCAGTACATGGATAATAGGTAATGATATGTCAGAAGAATATCTTGCCTCTGAAATCTGGAAATGCAAAACATTTCCCTACATTAGGACTTCCCCAACCTGTCCACAACTATTCAGGATATCCACAATGAATATACACAAGATAGAGTTGTATACAATGGAGGCAGTGAGCGTAGGTCAATCTCATGCACGTTCATTGTAGGTAGCTTGAAAACTTGACCGGTTTTGGGGTGTCCAGGACATGTTTGGAAAGTTCTGTCCTATACATTTTCCAGTCTTTCACTGTGGACCATCATCCGTAGGACCAGATTGATTCTATGTTGCTTGAAAGATCATGTACTACAAGAAATCTTTATTTGTTTAATAAATGGTGAAAGACAAGGGAGAGGATAGCCTTCTGCAAGATTGGAATGGTGCACAGTAGAAACAAAGGTAAAGAGCATGCCACTTATTGTGAACTGGTGTTATTGATATTGGTGACAATTGGTATAATGGTATAAATGTTATTTTAAAAAAACTATGGGGTCCTTTTACTAATGTGTGCGTAGTTGCATGGCATTTAGTGCATTCTAATCGTTAGTGCACACTAAGAAGCCCTTTTAGAGCTACCGCAGCATTGTTGAATGCCAGTCCGAGACTACCGCCGGCCTTCTGCAGGAGCCGGCGATAGTGCCGCACCCAGCATGCACCATTTCTAGTGCGACAAGATTTTTTATTTTACCGCTGGGGGCTTACCCAATGATAATTGGGCAGCGCCACGTGCTGCCCGGTTACTGCCAAGTTAGCGCAGGAGCCCTTACTACCTACTTAATAGGTGGCTGTAAGGGATCCCCCCAGAAATGGTACTGCACAACCATTTCCTTTTTTTGCCTTTTTACCCACTGTGGTTAAAGGGGCCTCAGCACACAGCAAATCCACATTCCAGTGCTACCACAGAGCCACTTTTACTACAGCTTGGTAAATGGTGCCATAAATCCATTAGTGTACCTTAGTAAAAGGATCCCTATAATTCCTAAAAGACACACATAGATAACAGAGACTATAAAAAAGGAGTACCGATAAGAAAAATATTAAAAATGATAAAATATTTTAATGTACAAAAACTATACCTAAAATACCAATACAAAATCTATGTGTGACCCGCTGAGCAAAAAGGTACCAAAAGAGGGGTTACAAATAACAGAGATAAAGGCTATAAAAGTTTGGAGTGGTACATTTGGGCAACTTTCATTTTTGAAAGTTTGGTGTACTATAGGGTCAGTGGAATGGGATTATACAATTTTTTCACTACTTTGATGTTTTTCATATTCTACAGCCTAAAAACTGCAAGTGCCTTAAAGATACCAAAAGTGGGCTTTTTTAAAATTTATTGATAAATGTTTTTCATTTTTTTAAGATGTAAGTAGTTTATACCCGATGCTGAAATTTTGCAGGATTATTTAGTTGATATCCCTCTATCTTGTGGTATAAATAAGTCACAGTTTTGGTACCTTTTGGCTCAGCAGGTTACATGCATAAGAGCAGAAACCTTTTGTCCATCCTGTCTGTGCAGGTAGGATGGGTCTACCTGAATCAGCATGCATGTGTATCCTGCTACCATTACCTTCCTACACTACCTGCTACAGCTGAAGAACACTGGGAGGAGCAGTGGTACCACGTGAGATTCTAATCCTCCACTGGCGAAGGATGCTTTTCAGGTGAGTAAGACAAGAGGAAAGAGAGAGATAAAGAGAAGAGGAGAGTGTAAGGGTGGAGGGAAAGAGGGGAATGCTTAAGGGGAACAGAAATTGCAAGGGGGAGAATGCAAAGGGAGAGGAGAAAATAAGGAGAAGGGAAGAGTGTATGCAAAGGGACAGGAGGAAGAGGAAAAGAGTGCATAGTGGGAGGAGGGAGAGGAAAGATTTCAAGACATTGCAAGGAGAACATAGGAAACATCGCAGTTCCCACCAATAAAAAGCATGGTGTGAGGAAACTGGAAAAACACCAGAATAGAATAACATTGATCATAGAGGTGTCAGTCCAAAGTGATTATGAATCTTGAGGAGAGAGCGAAAAGAGAAGATTGTCAAGTACCAAGAAATGCAGTCAGATACCAAGAAAATGTGGCAGAAAGATGAAGAAATATTTCCCATTGTTCTGGGTGCCACAGGCTTGATTAAAAGGAAGTTTTAAGCACCCTTTGTCTATACATGCTACATCTTGTGAACTCCAAAGAAGCTCTCTTTAGCTCGATGCACGTACTATGGTTAGTGTTAGCAGTGACTTTGAGATACTGAGATCATACTCCACATATCGTGGCTTAGGAGTGAGGTTCATTACGGTCATGGTACGTGCAAAACTAACTCATTTAGAGACATTATCCCTAAGGGAACACAAGAATAGAAATGAGAGAAGGAGCAAGAAAACACCTACCAACGTGGAGACAAGGCCCCTTTGCTGATTCTCATTGTGTCTATTCTAGTTGAAATAATAATAACAAAATTGTAATGACCAGACATGGAAATGTTTTGGCTCGATACTGCATCACGGGTACATTTTGTCTTGAGTCTTACAGCATTCACAGCTAGACTACTGTAACGCTCTGTATTTGGTCAAAGTAAACCATGCATTTTTTCATTCACCAATAATAGTGCGCACTCTTTGCAATGAGTGCATGCTATTTGCAAAGACTGTGCACTCTTTGGAAATAGTGCACACACATGCAAACTGTCATCAGAGGGTGTGTGTGTGGGGGGGGGGGGGTGCGGCTTCAGAGCTGTAGGGATGTGATGGGGGTCTTTGAGGTGGAGGAAATGATTTGGGGGAAGGGGAATTTGGCAGCTTGTGTTTTTGAATGCCAGCCCTTTAAGAAGTGGTCTGGAGCATTGAACTTCAGCTCTGCAGCTTGATGCTCCTGGTGAAGAAAAATAACACCATCTTTTTGCTGGCATTACTTTTTCCAGGAACAGTGCAGCTTGTGGTGTTCACTGCAAGCTGTGTTATTCAATTTACATAGTAATGAAGTAACTTATTCTAACATATGGCATGGTTATTTTATTGCACTTTAACATGCATTAAGAGACAAATAACATGTGTTGGGGTGTAATGTGTATTAATAACTACTCCATTAATGTATATATTTCCAGTCCATAACGTATTATTCCTATTATCAGGATTCAGTTTTTCTGTCTCTTAGTTTACCTCATTGATTGTATATATGCTTATATTTGGCTATTTTCACTATTATTCTTTTAACAGAATTGTAAGTTTTATGTCAAACTATTCCTACTGTGCACCACCTTGGGTGAATCTCTTCATAAAGATAGTTAATAAATCCCAAGAAATAAAATAAAATAAAAATAAATAAATCCAGAAATGGATTTAGCTCCATATGCCAATAATAATAATAATAATAATAATAATAATAATAATAATAATAATAAAAGTAATAATAATAATAATAATCCAATACTTAAAAAAAATAGATTATACCACACTTGAATGGTACAGACACAGAGAGTAAGTTTGGGGTAATGTAAAATCTCATCCAAAGTAACTGCTAACAAGGTGTCCAAGCAATCCTGAGTCACAGGTTATCTGGTAGGGATTCTTCATACAACATACTCTACCACAGTCACCAGACGCCGGCAGTTCTATCAGCACAGATGAGTGAAAGTGCTTTCTTGGCAGGACAAGTGGTTCCATGAATGTTAAGGGATCTCTAGTGAAGTTTCTTTAGAAGAGATTATAAATATATCCAGTTTTGCAATTGGTGGCATGTTCTTCGCCTCCACTCCTATTGTGCATGGTTTACCTACAAAGATTAAATTCTTCCATGACTATTATTATGTGGAACCTTTGAAAAAGTGAGTTACATTCAGGTACAGGTGGTATTTTCCCTGTCTCTAATAAATAATTTGTACCTGAGGGAATGGACGATAAAGGAACCTTTTACAAAGTGGCGGTACCCGTACCACCGTTTTGCCACTTGTCATTTCGGCACTACCGCTGGGCTACCGCAGGAGCCTGGCAGTAGTGCCTGCCTCCAGCTTTTGCAGTTTCTGGTGCTTAAAAATATTTTTTTATCTTTTAGCACCAGGGTCTTACCCGATGCCCCACACACTACCCAGGTACTGCTGGGTTGGCGTGGGAGCCCCTACTTGCTTCCTAAATGGGTGTCAATAAGGTCTCCTGTGGGAAATGGCTGCACGGCAAGTGGTTCACTTACCGGATGGCCATTTCCTTTTTCAATGGGGGCCTTGGAATGCAGCAGGTGACTTGCCCAAGGTTACAAGGAGCCATAGTTGGATTTGAACCAGGTCTATCTGGTTTTCAATCTGATGCTCTAACCATTAGGCTACTCCTCCAATCCTAAGTATGTACTATATGCACATTAAAATCCTTGTGACGTTCTACAGTGATGTGAAAAAGTATTTATCCCCCTCCTGCCTTTCCTTATAATTGCATATATGTCACACTGAATGGATTCCAATCTTTAAACAAAATGCAATATTGGACATAGGGAACTTGAGTAAACACATAACAGTATGAAAATTATTACTTCATAGTGACTTCAATGTAATTGTTAGACTCTAAAACATTAAGGCCAGGACTCTTCACGCTTGGTTGATATAACTCACTTAAACAAATTAAATGCAAGTCAATTTTTTTCTTCTTCAACAACGTGTAAATGTATGTAGTGTTACAAAATACCGCAAAAGTGTTTTTCTTGTAACAACCTTATTTCTAACAAAACTAGGAATACTGTGACAGAAGTGATGAGAATAAGAAAGCATGGAAATGATTCATAGGAAAGAATTTCTTGCAGACTCTTTTATTGTGCTCTGAAACTTTGTTTTTAAGATAATTTTTATTTATATATTTTTGTGAGAATAGAGAATAGAGAATGAAATGATTATTTTTGATCTGGCTGATTATGTAGAATATAAATATTTAAATAAATTATTAAATTAAATTAATGTAGGGGTCCTTTTACTAAGCTGCAGTAAAAAGGGGCCTGTGGTAGTGTCAGCGCATGTTTTTGATGTGCGCTGAGGCCCCCTTTTACTGCAGTGGATAAAAGGCTAACCACTTACCGCACGGCCATTTCATGGGGGAGGAGCACTTACCGCCACCCATTGAGGTGCTGGTAAGGGCTCCCACACTAACCTGGTGGTAATCGAGCAGTGCACGGCGCTGCCCGTTTACCACCGGGTAAGCATCAGCAGTACAAAAATAGAAAATATGTTTGTAGCACCGGAAATGGCATACACATTGGGCTGGGAACTACTACTGGGCTCCTGTGGTAGTTCCGGATTGGAGCATGACAAGCCCGTTGCCACATGCCAACCCTTTAGTAAAAGGACCCCTCAAAGAATCATTTCAATGACTAAACATAACAGAGGTAATAACAACCTATACACTTCATTTCAAACGATGCTCCAACTGTGTCTGTTCCACTCTAACCTATCTTACCCAACATCACTTTGTATTTGTTCTTACCGGAATCGGCAAACGCCTCTCCGGTACTATGTAAGCCACATTGAGCCTGCAAATAGGTGGGAAAAATGTGGAATACAAATGTAACAAATAAAAAAAATAATAAAAAATAATATTCAGCAAGGCAAAATCCACTTAAAATCAATCAGATTGTTTATAGAGTTAACTTTAAGTGGATCTTCAGCTGGTTTATCTGCTTAGTTACTGAACTGTGATAAAATATCACATTTCACTGCAGTCACTAATTCATGCAGTAAATTTCATTTTGCATTGCTGCAGCCAGGAACATCGCCTGTTCCTGGACACAGCAATGCAAACATTGGGGCCCTTTTAATAAGCTGCACTAAAGGGGTCATGTGCTATTATGATTAGTGCGTGGGTTTCCCCACAAGCTGAGGCCACTTTTAGCACCACTTTAAAATGGCCACATTTCCATTAATGGCCAGGTGCTAGTTTCCAAATTAGTGCATGGCCATTAGCGTGTGAGCCCTTACCGACACAAATTTAGTAGGCGAAAAGGGCTCACATGCGAACCTTGCACTTATCGGTTAATTTGTGGCAGTGTAGGTGTCCCAACCAATTAGCACTGGGCACTACTCTCCATCCTCTCAAACATGCCCCCAGTGCTAAAAAATACAAAATATTTGTTAGCATCGGGGAAGCATGTGTAGATGCCTGAACCAACACAGAGCACCTGAGTGTGCCCCGAGTTAGTGCATTTTGGCACACCGGAAGCCTACTGTTAGTAAAAGGACCCCATTGGGTCCTAAGACAGCCTTACTATTTTCATGTATGCTAAGAGCACGTTAGGGCTTAACATCTTTTAGTAAACATACCCCAGTGTTAGTAAAAGGAATCCAAATATTAAAGCAAATTTATATAAATATCTTTGATTACCCTGCCCCAATGATTCTAGTTTAAAGCCCTCTTCAGTAGGTTACCCATTCAGGTTGACACCTACCAAGGAGCCTGCAAATGCAGCAACTTCGTCAGCGTGCACCTCTCCGCCCAACTCCAATAGGGTCACGGGATATGGTGGTATGTTAGATGCCGGGAGCAATAAAGATGTTTCAAGCCCCAATAAAGTAGATGCTCTTTTGTCCAACTTCTGTGCAGGGCTGGTCTCCCTGAAAATCGTTGATGGAAGTCTGACGGCAAAACAGTCGATCCTCTGCTGTCCTTGGGGCGTGCCACTGGTCGAGGAGAGAACAGCCTTCACAGCCCCTTTTCTCTTGATTTGAGGCATAGCAGGACAAATTCAGCAACAACGGTACAGAGATGATTGGCACACTGACAGTGTCAGGATTATCCTGCCATCTTGGCCACTCCTTGTCCAACAGAATCAATTCTCTCAACATCTTTATTGCTTCAACTGAGTGTGAATGAGCTAACGGAGTTTTGGGGGTTTTTTCAGTTTAATGTGAATAAAATAAGGAGCTAGTTTTCTTTGAATAGACAAAACTATTTGTCAGAAAGGGAAAATATTTTAGTTGATATTAATGGAATATCAGGTGATAGATATTGGACAGAATTCTCACTGGTAGATGAGGTCACAGTTGGGAATATTTTGAAGAGACTTTCCAAAACATCTTGTGCTTTAGATGTTTGTCCATCATATATGCTAAATAATATTCTGGAAAGTTTAGTAGCGTGGTTAACTAAATTTGTGAATTTGGTCTTATGTGATGGAAATTATCCAGACGATTTGATGCAAATAGTTTTGACACCCATTCCAAAATTGTTGGGAGCAGATATGACCAAACCAGAAAACTATAGACCTATTGCTAGTATGCCCTGGTTTGCCAGGATGTTAAAGCTTGTAGTGCTTCTCATTACCAAATTCTTTTCATTGTGGGAGATAACATGTGCTAATCTTTAGTATTAGACTCCTAGATTTTTTGTGAAATTTAATCAGATTCATATAAATAGGTTAATATAAAAATGCATAAGTCACACAGCAATTGTTCATTGCACAGTAGCCCCCGGATTCTATATAGGTTGCCCAAAGGAACTTATGAGACTGAGAGACTGGGCATTCAAATGGCTAAGTGATGCAAGGTTCCACATTAGGAGTCACTGACCAGGAAAGGGATCTAGGTGTCATCGTTGATGGTGTGTTGAAACCCTCTGCTCAGTGTGCAGCAGTGGCTAATGTTAGGTATTATTAGGAAAGGAATGGAAAACAAAAATGAGGATGTTATGATGCCTTTGTATCACTCCATGGTGCGACTGTACCTCGAATAACTGTGTGCAGTTCTGGTTACTGCATCTCAAAAAAGATATAGTGGAATTAGAAAAGGTACAGAGAAGGGTGACAAAAATGATAAAGGGGACGGGACGACTTCCCTATGAGGAAAGGCTAAAGCAGCTAGAGCTCATCAGCTTGGAGAAGAGATGGCTGAGGGGAGATATGATAGAGATTTATAAAATACTGAATGGAGTGGAACAGGTAGATGTGAATTGCTTGTTTACTCTTTCCAAACTAGGACTGGGGGCATGCAATGAAGCTACAAAGTAGTAAATTTAAAACAAATCTGAGAAAATATTTCTTCACTCGATGAGTAATTACACTCTGAAATTCATTGGCAGAGAATGTGGTAAAAGCAGTTAGTTTAGCAGGGTTTTAAAAAAGTTTGGATAATTTCCTTAAAGAAAAGTCCATAAGCTATTATTAAAATGGACTTGGGAAAATCTATTGCATATTCTGTTTTGCTGTTCTGGGATCTTGCCAAGTACATGTGCCTGGATTGGCCACTGTTCAAAGCAGGATATTGGGCTTGATGGACCTTTGCTCTGTCCCAATATAAGCAATGCTTATCTTCTTATGTTCAAAGTTGGGTGCTGGAATTTGCACGCGGATCTGGGATCCACACACAATTCAATCGATTAATGGGTGATAATATGCACCAGTTAGGCACTTACTTGGTGTTAACAAACACTTAATTGGATTTATGTGAGGATCTCCACTGCGTGCTATTCTATAACATGGTGCCTAACTTTTGGGTTACGCACAGGGTGGGCAGGTTCTGGACATTTCCAAAAGTTAGGCACCATGTTATAGAATAATGTCTATCTGTGCCTAACTTTGGGCACTGGACTTATACCTGATAGTCGTAAGTCTGATGCCCAAAGTTAGGCATGACCTACGCGCTATGCTAGTATTCTATAAAGGTTGAATATCCT
This sequence comes from Microcaecilia unicolor, assembly GCF_901765095.1. Classification (NCBI taxonomy): domain Eukaryota; kingdom Metazoa; phylum Chordata; class Amphibia; order Gymnophiona; family Siphonopidae; genus Microcaecilia; species Microcaecilia unicolor. Next base: position 250,268,696 of record NC_044037.1, on the reverse strand, counting down.
TTATAGAATACGTGTTTCATGCGAAACAGAAAGAAGCAACACTGGGCTTCCAGGATTGGGATAATCAATGTCCTCCTTTATTGAATGATGACCTGACACGGGCCGTGTTTCTGCACCGAAAGCACTCTGTGTACTGACAACATTTTTTGAGCCAAGAAACACTACAAACATCGGAGATATTGTATCCTGCCTATTTGGTTACATATACAGCTCTGAGAAAGTCACGAACAGGATTTTCTGACCCCTGAGGCAGGCGCTTGTGCGCCAAAACACGGCCCGTGTCGGGTCATCATTCAATAAAGGAGGACATTGATTATCCCAATCCTGGAAGCCCAGTGTTGCTTCTTTCTGTTTCTGTATTATTTTGTATGCTGTTTTACCCTCTCTTTTGTGCCTAACTTTTGGCAGCACATACAGAATCTGGCCCTATAGTACTAAAGAAGTAAACATTATTAAAGGCTTTGGATTAATTCATATTTTCATGCAACAGGAGTATAAAATTCATTTAGTTATAGACATTTACCTGTACCCAATCCCTCACTCTTCCTCTGTCCCTCTTGGTGGGTACAAGTGTTATTTATCTTAGCATCTGAAAATAAGAGAAGGATAATGGGAGATCACTTCCAAAAGGAAGAGACTTCCAGCATAATTGGAATTGGGAGGGGGGAGGGGGGTTGGTCTCAGCCATTACAAAAGGTGGTGACCTTACTTGTTTCTGCTCTACATGGCTCTTGAAAGACAGTTGAGATTGACTTACTGTTGCCAGGGAAATAGCAAGACCAGCTGTCAGCCATGTGTCAATACTAGTGAAACAGCAAGACAGCCACTTTACCAGCCAGGATGGAAACTGTTGCCAAGGAAACTGAGTAGCAGAATCTTGATCCAATAGTATTATGAAAACAGGGTTGCCAGCTGGTTGTAATTTGGCCAGCATGGGTGGTTTCTTCAAGAAAGGCTGGTGTCAGGGCCAGAAAATTGGGTAATAAGTGTTGGTTTTCTACCAACCACTAGCCTGCAGATTAGCACAAACTCTCTCTCTTTGCTGCCCTGCGGATCCTTTATTTTTGAATCATGGGCCATTTTGACCTTGACTGTAGTGGTGGTAGCAGCAGGTTTATGAAGGTGTGTGGGAGGTGAGGACAGAGTCAATGTGTGCTCTTCTCTCAGACACCCCCTCCATTTTTTTTAAGCGACAGTAGTGTGGAACTCATGTCAAATGAGAAGGGGTAGGGCATATGGCATTTTTTCAGGGGGGGGGGGGGGGAGGAGGAGAGGGTTTAGAATCCTGCAGTCCTATATGAGAATGAGAATCTGGACTGACATTACAAGTTGTGGTACTTGTAGTACAGGGCAGTGGTTCTGGAGGTCCAAAGCAGCCAGTTATCTCTGAACCCTGGAGATAAGCTTTCAATGACAGCTGGGGGGGGGGGGGGGGGGGGGGGAATAGCAGTCTGAAGAGAGAAGGATTGTCAGTACCCAGTGGAATATGTGAAGAAGTCTCCATATCAGCTATGGCACGATAGGTGTTTCTATATACAAGACAGAAAAGGTATTAACTCTAGGCAGTTGGCTAATGCATGCCCTAAGTGGTGGGAGCCCAGTAGAGAATCTGGGGGTTAGTGTCCCACCAAATTTCTTTATTATTGGGATCAGGGCTGGGACTGGTTTACACCAGGAGGCCAAATAAGCAGTTTTCAGACTTTTAAGATAATCCATTCACTCAACAACTCATCTGAGTCCAAACCGTTTGTTCTGAATCAAATATTTACTTAGTGGAGTAGTTATCAAGCAGCATTAGAACATTAAGTTGCATTAGTTGCCTCTTAATGTGATTTACATGGCCCTAACACTGCCTGACCAAAACAACTGCAGCAATATTTAAGTTGCCACGAGTTAAGCAGCAATGAGATGCAAAACATGCAAATACATGGCTTGTATCTCATTACTATGCAAATACCCTAATGCAACTTGCAGTGATACACCACAAGATGTGTTAGGGCCCAAAAATCATGGTAAAATAACTCCAGCGTTTTGCTGGGGTTATTTTACTGCTTGGGAGCATTGGGCTGCAAAGCCATGGCCTGATGCCTTCAAGCTGGCAGAGCAGGGTCCCTCCCAGCTTAAGGCCTCCCCAGAAATTCAAGCCTCTATTCCCCCTCCCCTTCCCTCCACCCCCACTTCAAAGGTAGCCCTTATCCCCTCAAATGGCTACCTTGACATTATTGGTGGTTCAGAGGGGTCTTCGGGCAGGAGCAATGCCCAGTCACTCCTGCACAATCCAGTGCCAGCCACAAAATGGTGCCGCTAGAGGAAGTCTTGTGTAATATGGAAATATGACCCCTAGTGTTAGTCGCACAAGATTACTGCTAGGGGCCTCATTTTGTGGCCAGCACTGGATTGTGAAGGAACAACTGGAGGAGGAACGGACGAGTTACTGAAGAGCTTCAGCATTTTCTGCTTTTGGCAATTGCAATTTACTACTGCAGTGTTTGTTTCAGCTGCTATCAGGTGTATGTGCCTTTAAGAACCCTAATAGTGGAATGATAAGTCGCTGACGCAGCCTCTGGGAGGCGAAACATGGCCACGTCAGGCAATTGATTTTAATAAAGAGTGTATTCTACTTTCACTTTGGTCTGCATTGTTCTCCTGTGTATGTATAATTAACTTCTGGAACTCACCAACGCAGAATTTTGTTGGTACATGACAGAACTAGACAAGTTTGGAAAGACTGCTCAGTTAAGTCCTTTAAAACACAGACATAACCGCTGGATGCTAAGATGATTTGACAAAGGACTGTAAGAGCTTACACCCCTGAAGCAGGCGTGTGTTATGCCAAAACACAGCTGTGTTGGGTTTTCCTTTGTGTTCAGTCACTGAGTATATTAAAGAATCATCTGGTTCCCATTTTCACTGATTGACTCCACTCTTTTTATTGACTGTTATTTAGATGGAAATGGGGAAGCCATTGTTTGCCCTGGGATTGGTAGCATGGAATGTTGCTTCTAATTGGGTTTCTGCCAGGTACTTGTGACCTGGATTAGCCACTGCTGGAAGCAGGATACTGGGCTAGATGGACCATTGGTCTGACTCAGTATGGCTATTCTTATGTTCTCATATCCCCTCCAGAATAGTCCATACATCTGAATCTGTTTCTCAGCTGGCTAAAGGTGTGCTCAGTGATGTTCTTGTGGCTCTTGTTATTTTCCTCCTCTGACTCATTTTGGGGGTGGGCAATGGGACTCATTAGCTAGGTTCGCTGGGGGTAGACTCTCCAGCTTATAATCGAACGAGAAAAACGCCCAAGTTCCGACCTAAATCGGGAGATGGGCGTTTATCTCACAAAAACGAATAACGCGGTATAATCAAAAGCCGAATTTGGGACGCTTTCAACTGCACTCCGTCGCGGATGCGGACAAAGTGGACGGGGGCGTGTCGAAGGCGTGTCGAAGGCGGAACTGGGGCGTGGTTATCACCCAAACAGAGATGGGCGCCCTTCGCCGATAATGGATGCGTTTGTAGCTAGAATTTAGGGCACTTTTCCTGGACCCTGTTTTTTCACGAATAAGGCCCCAAAAAGTGCCCTAAATGACCAGATTACCCCCAGAGGGAATCGGGGATGACCTCCCCTGACTCCCCCAGTGGTCACTAACCCCCTCCCACCACAAAAAAATGATGTTTCACAACTTTTTATTTTCACCCTCAAATGTCATACCCTCCTCCCAGGCAGCAGTATGCAGGTCCCTGGAGCAGTTGTTAGGGGGTGCAGTGGACGTCAGGCAGGTGGACCCAGGCCCATCCCCCCTACCTGTTACAATTGTGCTGCTTAATGCTTATTAGTCGTCCAACCCCCCCAAACCCACTGTACCCACATGTAGGTGCCCCTCTTCACCCCTTAGGGCTATAGTAATGGTGTAGACTTGTGGGCAGTGGGTTTTGAGGGGGATTTGGGGGGCTCAACACACAATGGAAGGGTGCTATGCACCTGGGAGCTCTTTTACCTGTTTATTTGTTTTTGTAAAAGTGCCCCCTAGGGTGCCCGGTTGGTGTCCTGGCATGTGAGGGGGACCAGTGCACTACGAATCCTGGCCCCTCCCACGAACAAATGCCTTGGATTTATTCGTTTTTGAGCTGGGCACTTTCCCTTTCCATTATCGCTGAAAAGCAAAAACGCCCAGCTCACACATTGGCGAATAAAACATGGGCGTCTATTTTTTATCGATAATACGGTTCGGTCCGCCCCTTCACGGACCCGTTCTCGGAGATTAACGCCCATGGAGATAGGCGTTTCTGTTCCATTATGCCCCTCTCTGTCACCTGTGGACAGAGCAGGATTCACAGTCATGGGTGTGTATTTATATGTGGTCATGGGTATGGGTTTTGGGGGTTAGGAATCCCAGTACTGCTTACCTAGGAGACAGCCACTGGTGATCTCCCCTCAGTCAAACTTGCGATAGATTCCAGAATGCTCCAGGATATATGCATTGTGAGTGGACATCAGGTACCAAGCATACACATCCACAATCTCCCCTGGGAATCACACATGACCTGCATATTCATGGAGTGATATGATTTTCTGTTCCTATAGGTCTCCTCATGTGCCCAGGGATGGTCCGAGTGTGACGTATGTGCAGTCGATGACACCAGTGACTAAGGGGAAGTGGACTGTGGAATAGAACTGAGCCATATTGTTCTGGAGGGCCTGGGCAGTAGTGGGGGAGGTAATATAGTGTGAAGTGTGCATGGGGAAGGCATCAAGGAACTAGGCAAGACAGTTGGAGATGGTGTGCTGAGTTAGACCTTCATTGACTAGCATCTCTGACTGAAAAGTGCCGGTGGCAAGAAAGGTCATGGAGGCAGACACCCTAATGTGGACTGGTATTGGATTATTCCTATGTGTCCTGGCCTGGAAGAGGGGTTGTAGCTGGTAACAGAGGTTCTGCATGGAAGTCCTATTAATGCGGTACCTAGTAAGGCATTGCTGGTCAATGAGATCTATGAAGTGGTTAAATACACTGGGATTGCGGTATCTCCTCTTGGGCATCCCCTCCAAAGTCTCATCCACATCCAGCACCATGTCAGTCACAATAACATTCAGTGCATCCATGTTTGGTGTGCATGTGTCCCACTACCACAGGTGCAACCCACTAAGCCCAGTAACACCACTGTGCACTCCTCCACCTACTGCACGCAGTGAGACCCAATACCAGCAAACAGTCCTCATACAAACAGCACCAACACAAAGCACACTGACAAACTGGAAGTGGACAGAGTAACAGTGAGAGATGGAAGACAAGCAGCTAGGGGATTTGAGTGAGAGGTGTGGGGGTTTGGGGACAGTGAGGGTTTGGTGGGGGAGGGGGGCGAGATAAAGAGCAAGGGAAAGGTGTGGCTGGGAGGTTGGCAGGTGTGGGCAAGGACTTGAGGAGGTGAGACACGGAGAAGGCAAGGATGGAATGTGAGGGTCAAAAGGTTCAGACAGAGGCAAACAAAGGTAACAGACCACTCAGCAACTCTCCACTCCTCAAACCAACAATTCCACCTCTCTAACTCAGCAAAATAAAAAATGAGCCCAAACGCAAGTTTGGTCTTGAGCTAGTCAGTTTTAAAGCAGGTCTAACTCATGGTTTTCTTCTTTCAGGTACAAGGAAATCGTTTTGATATTCATTATCGCAAAAAACCACATATATTATGTAACACTGCCCATCTCACACTCATGACACGCCCACTCTCAAAATGCTTTTCTCTAGGTGAATATTGGACTTAAAGTTTTTTTTTGTTTGATTATATGGTTTAAACGTTTTTATGTGTAAAACACATCCACCTGCCCCTTGGCCATTCTTTTCTTTTGAAAATGAGCCCCATGGTGTCTTTGTAATCATTTATTTATGTACTAGAGTTGATGCACAGTCAAAAGCTGAAAAACAACTGATTATTTCTGTGAAATATTGCCTACTAAGTAGAACCAGAATTGCCATGGTGTATTCACATTCTGTGTCATTTTGATTTTTTTTTGTTATTGTTGAAATTTTAACATTATACAGGCAGGGCAGGTTATTATCAATTTTAGAAATGTCATTACAATTACACATTATAACTGACAGGCTATAAAAAGTCTATTTAAGTTCTTATGAAAAGAAAAAATATCTTGTGATGTTTCTTCAGGCAGTGTCTTGATTTCATCAGATACAGTAGCCTAAACAGATTCCTTCCTTTTTCCCTGCTACATTGGTATTCATTGTTAACTTTTGATTCATGTGTCATTATGAGTTTGTCCTGTTAGACTTTCTATTAAACAACATTAAATACTATATACAACAGTGAAGTAAATAAATTGGGAGATTTATTTCCTTGTGTCTGGTATTCTGCGACGTACAGAAAAATGTTACAGGGACTCACACAAAAGGTAATCAGCTGTCTGCATTGTGATGCTATTTTAGCTTAAACCATCTACACAGTTATGCATACTGGTGGAGATTCTACATCTGGCACCTAAAGAATTGGTGCAGAAATCAATGCAGACTAAGCATATTCTATAAGCGTACCTAGATTTAGGCGCGGCCTATAGAAGATGTTTAGTTGATATATCAACACCTAAAACTATGTACCTCCATTTACACCAACAAAAATGTGGCATAAATCCCAGCGTGTAGATTTAGGTGCACTGGGCCATATTTTATAACTACGCATATAAATTTCGGAAGGCAGAAGGAATGAGATACATTTAGTGAGGAGCTCAGGCTCCACTACGAGAAGTATGGAAGGAGCAGGATATATAAAGATAGGAGGGGAGGGGAAGGGGGAAGTAGAGGGTACAAGAGGAGGGAAATGGGGCTGTGGAGAGAAAAGGTCTCAGCCCTAGTTATCTACAAAATTTTGTAATGCTTTATAATTCTTCAGGATGACTTCGTTCAGTAAATGAAATTACGTTGGTGAAGTGTACCAAGACAAGCTGTAGGCTGCAATCCTCAGAGCAATGTTCATTAGTTGGTAAAGGAGTGGAATTATGGAATCTTCTCCCAAATACTATTAGGAATATTAGGAACTATATGTTATTCCGCCTTAACTTGAAAACTTGTTTTTTATTTGGAAATACCTGATTGGAAATGTTTGATTTGTTTTTAAATTTTTTTTGATTAATGCTTTTACATTGTATGTTACTTTCATGTTTCACTTATTTTGTAATCTGCTCTGAACTGAAGGATTGAGTGGAATATAAATATGTTGAATTAAATTAAGTGTGCAAAGGAGGGGTAAAAGGAGGAGAAGGAGAGTGTAAAGGAAGGAGATAAAAGAGAGAGAGGAGAATGTATGGGGAGGAGGAGATAACATGAGAAAGGAATGGGGAAGAGAAGGAGAGAGAATGTAAAGTAGGGAAGAGTGCTTTCTTCACCTCAACTCTACCTTGTTACACCCTTACACCCAATCAATCCACCCTACCACATTATACACCATATTTTCCATCGATCTTCCACAGTCATCCACCCACTATACCTCCCCACCAAACACACAGGCACACACAGCCACCGATCATATACTCCCATTACCCTAATAAGACACTTTCCCCCTTTTTTTCCATCAATACATTTTTGTTAGAGATGTGCCTAAGTCTGCCAGTGGGGTAAACACAGTTTTGTATCACATTGCCAGTATGCACTTTTCAACCCCCATACAAATAACTACTTCTTCCCTCCCCCCCTTTCAGGACTCAAAATATACCTTCAGCAATCTCAGATCAGTCACACTTCCCTACATCAGATTCCCCTGCTCTCAGTCTGCACCCGCTACTCATAGTCTCCCTGTTCACATACTCACTCAACGCTTCCACCACTTACATCTCCCATTCACTCATTCAGTCCTACTATCCACTCAGATCCCTCCCAATCCACTCAGTCAGCCCCCACTGCCAAGCTTAACCTTCTATTCACACATATGCTACACGTTCACTCCATCAGTGAAATACATCTTTGTACAATACCTACAGCATGCACTTTTCAGCTTGTATAGAATTATGTCTGTATTTAATGTATTGTAAATGGATTTCCTCTTTCTTCACCTTTGTGGTTCTCATTGATATTTTGGGATTAGACCAGAATGAAATCAGTTGATAGCTCATAGGCTACCAAACTCCTTTGAAGTGCTCTTGGTTCTCTACATGTTCCAAGATAAATGTACTTGTTATAATGGTGAAGAAATGAGTTAGACATAAGAAAGCAATTCCCCTTTGCATGCAATTCAAGTAAACTAGCACAGTAACCATAGTCCTTTAACGCTAGACCTGTGCAGCTCATGCAAATTTTACAAATTAATTACATCTTAGCTTCTTTGAAGTTACAGGTTTCCTGTCTCTAGACAAAAGTTAAAAGATGTTCTCTCAATGTTTCCCTGTACTTAAAAAAGAGAGAACATCGTTGAACTGTCAAAATGAATAGACATGGGGAAGCCACTGCCTGACCCGGGATTAGTAGCATGGAATTTTGCTACTATTTGGGTTTCTGTCAGGTACTTGTGACCTGGATTGGCCACTGTTAGAAGCAGGATACTGGTCTGACCCAGTATGGTTATTTTTATGTTCTTAAATCTTTTGCTTATTTAATACTAAACATGGCTAAAGAGAGAAGACATTTCTCTATCAGAAAAATTACATTTAGATCATAATAACAAGTGAGAAGAAAATGCAGTTTACAAGAAAATATTTTAAATGACTTTCTACTATAATAATATGTTGACAAGAGGGGCGTTTTTATTTGGTTCTAGATTTGTCCTAGAATAAACCAACGTATCATAACTCAATGCCAGCTTCTGTTCTCTGTATTTATGGAATTGAAAAATGTGTATCTCATAAAAATCTTAAAACTTAAATTCCTTTCATCGCCTCAGGAAGTTACACTATAAAGAGATGAAATATGGTGCATTATTTGTAACTGTAGTACAATGTTCTTATTAGTAGATGTGGCATTCTCTTATAACATTTTCTCATATGAAATTTCAGAAGTAATCAAATTCCTACCAAAAAAAAGAACCTAACAAGCTGCAAGGAATATGCATACGATAAAACAATATATATAGGGTTTCCATTGTAAGCAAATACATCTCATGCATACTAATGGATGTGGGGTCCCCCTGGACAGGTTTGGGAACTTCTGATTTAGAGTTCTGTTGGAGCCCCAGCATGCATTGACATCCTGGACTGGCAACAATGTACTCTGACTTTGCACTCAGATTCTGTACAAGGGAATTCTGGAATCAGGGATGGAGGGAATCAGCAAGAACACAGCTCCCTGTCCAGGGCTGGCCTCTAGAAGGGACAACATCAAACTGCCAGCAGAAGCAGTGGGACAACATCAAACTGCCAGCAGAAGCAGTCCTGCACCCTCATTCTGGCAGTCAGTGGTGCCTTCCATGGGTTCCACCATTCTGGCCCCCCTTTCCCTCCCGTGCATACTCAGTTTTCACTCATGACGTCTTTCAATTGAATTTTAATTTTGTAAGTTAAACAATGTCCACATTCTCAATGACCTCATGAAACTAACCCACCCATGGTCAATAGTGAAGAATTAGCTGTAAAATTCAAATCAAAGAGTGTAACATTTCCTTCAAGTTGTGATCCCTGGTATAAGTAGCTTCAAAGGGCGTAGCTACATGGAGCCACGGGAGCATAGGCCCCCGTAGATTAGCCCTGGCCCCCCCACCGCCAACCCCTTCGACCCCCCTCCTGCCGCCAACCCTCCCCCGCCATCGTCGGGTACCTATGCTGGCGGGGTCCCCAAACCCCGCCAGCCAAAGTCCCCTTCTCTGGCGCGGCCGTGTTGCTGATCTGCAAGGCTTCTGTTTCTGTGAGTCTGACTTGGTGGTGGCGGTGGCACCGGGGGGGGGGGGGGGGGCAAAATGTGCCCTCTCACCTCAGGCTCTGGACCACCCTCCCACCAAAGTCTGGCTATGCCCCTACATGGAAGCAAAGACAGCAAATTCCATTTGTTGTGAAAAACAAATATGAACAGCTTGAAACAAAAGTCTCTTAATTGTAGTAAATCTCTGTTAATAAATACAACTTTCTTAAGTGAGTATTAATAATTTTCACAGGATATCCTTGATCCCATAAACATACACAGAAAATTTTACCATGATTTTTATATTATTCTGTAGTCACACAAATGCTCCAATATTTAAAAAACAATCTGTGAGCAGGGCAAATTCATTTTCATTCTGGGGGGAATGGATACTAAAATAATGGAGCAACATACTGCAATGACTGAATTTTCTATATATTGTGAATAAATGAGAAGTGTCTTTAAAACTCTCCACATTCAAAGCCTAGTATGGTACTGAATAGAAAACCGGTTATGTTCATCACAAGTGATTAACCATTTTACAGAACATGAATAGATCCTCTTCTGTTCCATTCCACATTCAAAGATTTTATTGCTGCAAGAAATTAATGTTCTCATGAGGTGGTGAATTGTAAATCCACCGCCATGAATAAATTTGCCAATGAGGGGCAAAGGTAGCATCCATTCCTGTTCCTGAAACTTGAAGATATGGTATAATCATCTGTTGTATGAAAAAAAAAACTCCTTTTATAAAGCTCAAGTAATCATAATAGTCAAGTAAATCTGCGGGTAATGTACAGCATGTGGTCATACATAACATACATAGTAAATGATGGCAGATAAAGACCTGAACGGTCCATCCAGTCAAGAATTAAGAATTAAGAATTAAGCACCTCATGGATAGCACACATCACTGCTCACATTAGTTATGTCAATGAGAAGGGAAATGTGATGTCCAGGTTGGGACATGCTCAATTCCCCCCCCCCCCCCCCCCCCCCCCCCCCCCCCCCCCCCCCCCCCCCCCCCCCCCCCCCCCCCCCCCCCCACAATACTTTACAAAATGCTGAATGTGGAGCTATTTGTAAAATATTTATAAAAACACCAGCAAATACATGGATATTTGCCAGCATATCCAATGGGAGCAGAAATTAAATTAAAAAAAAACATTAAAAAGGGTGCCCTAAGCTCTTCATATAGCATTGCTGTAGTCTGGAATATCACAGGTTCCTGGATGCAGCAAAGCAGATAGTGGGCTCTATGTCAAGGGGCTGGTGCTGCGATCAAGATACATCCCCTCGTCCACCAACCCCCCCCCGACAAGATCCATACTCACACCTCCTCCCAAAGAAGATCCATACTCCCACCCTACTCTACCCCACCCCACCCACAACCTTGGTAAGATCCATTCTAACTTTGCACACTCTACCTCCCCCCTCCCCCCATACACTCACACATACACTGCATTCTTCTGGCTCTTCCTCTGGTGTCTAGTGGGGGCAGGAGTGTTCCCCAGATGCTTCTGTCATATTAGTATCTGTGTTCAAAATGATTTGTTTTACCCCCTAGCCATATTTTCTGCTCTAGTATATCACTAGGATTAAGGGACATAGTTACTAATGTGGGCTACCATTAAGATGGGTTATTTTACTGTTAAACCCTGCTATTACTAACTAGTCTCATTGCATAAAATAGTACCCTTGATAAAATGATAACAACATGTGTTAACAGTTGCATATGTTGGTAAGTATGGCCCCTAAAACATCTCAGAACCCATCAATTATAAATGTAGTATGTTCAGTTGAAGCCCCATTTAAAATAATTATCAGAAAATGAATCTAAAATATTTGCCATACAACTAGCAGTTTATTAGTAGCAAAAAAAAAATTTTTCTTTCTCCAAAATCGTGTTTCAAACAGTTCTCAAATATACTGTTCACCTTCTCCTGGTTGATTCCTGCGAGAATCCACAAATGTACAAAGGAAGAAAAGATCAACCATTCTATTGGCTGAGCTCTAATGTACTCATGGTGATCTAGATGTTGTTCATCTAAGGTTCACAGTCTGGCATTACTCTCTCCCCTGTGTTGTATTTTAGAACTGACCATTTAGACACTGAGTTCTATGGTTGCCCTTCTTCTTAGTGTGATCATTTATCAGAGACTTGCACCAGATTTAATAAGTACATGTGATCTTTTATAAGGTAAAAGCTCCAGGCACAGGAGACATAAAAATATCAGGCTTATTAGATAATGAATCTTATCTACAGATAGGTTTGGTACTGATATTAATGGGATAATATACCCCTCACAAATGAAATTCTTGCTATGTTATTTCTATGTCCCTTGCTGTGTTACTTCCCTGACTGTGTTTGTATGTGTGCATTTATAGGAGTAGAATTTCTTATAGATTCAAAATTTTCTTTAGCTGCATTATTAATAGATGGTCATCTAAAAAATTATAAACATTTACGCATACTTAATTCAGGGGTCCTTCTACTAAGCTGTGATAGCGTTTTTAGCTCATGGTGTTCCATTCCGGTAGCCGCATCTCAAAAAAGATATAGTGGAATTAGAAAAGGTGCAGAGAAGGGTGACTAAAATGATAAAGGGGATGGGACAACTTCTCTATGAGGAAAGGCTAAAGCGGCTAGGGCTCTTCAGCTTGGAGAAAAGGTGGTTGAGGGGAGGTATGATAGAGGTCTATAAAATAATTAGTCGAGTTGAACAGGTAGAAGTGAAGCATCTGTTTACGCTTTCCAAAAATACTAGGACTAGGGGGCATGCGATGAATCGAAGAAACATTTTCTTCACTCAACGTATAATTAAACTCTGGAATTCGTTACCAGAGAATGTGGTAAAGGCGGTTAGCTTAGCGGAGTTTTAAAAAGGTTTGGACGACTTCCTAAAGGAAAAGTTTATAGACCATTATTAAATGGACTTGAGGAAAATCCACTATTTCTGGGATAAGCAGTATAAAATGTTTTGTACTTTTTGGGGATCTTGCCAGGTATTTGTGACCTGGATTGGCCACTGTTGGAAACAGGATGCTGGGTTTGATGGAACTTTGGTCTTTCCCAGTATGGCAACACTTATGTACTTATGGTAGAAATCAGCTGGTGGTAAACGCTAAGATGCCCATAGGACTATTATTATTATTAGCATTTGTATAGCGCTACCAGACACACGCAGCGCTGAACATCTGACACAAAGAGACAGTCCCTCCTCAAAAGAGCTTATAATCTAATATTATGAGTGTCTCTGCATTTACCTCCAGCTGATTTCTACCATGGGCTAAAAACTCTACCACAGCTTAGTAAAAGATCCCCTCAATTCCTTAAAACAATTAAATTTAGCACATGCCCACAGTTCAGGATACAAAACAGTTGAATTATTTCAATCATTAAAAATCAATGTGCTCATATCATTGCAACACTGACTGGGAACATGTGAAATTGAATTGTTTTAAGGAATTGAATTGAGTATGAGGAAATATTTATGTTTGACGCTGGGAGACTATATTTTGGGTGTTATATTAGACTCAAAGCTGACATATGAACAACAGATTAACACCCTCAGCAGGAAATTCTTTTTCAAACTCAGACAATCACAAATACTTAGATCTTCCCCACATCAAAATAATTTTAGTACTATAGCTTATACTATAGCTTAGGCAATACTTTTACCTCAGATGGACTACTGCAACTCCTTGTATAATAATGTTTCGGCTAGGGGGACTAGGGGGCATGCGATGAAACTACAGTGTAGTAAATTTAAAATAAATAGGAGAAAATCTTTCTTCACCGCAACGCGTAATTAAACTCTGGAATTTGTTGCCGGAGAACGTAGTGAAGGCGGTTAGCTTGGCAGAGTTTAAAAAGGGGTTGGACGGTTTCCTAAAGGACAAGTCCATAGACCGCTACTAAATGGACTTGGGAAAAATCCACAATTTCGGGAATAACATGTATAAAATGTTTGTACGTTTGGTAGCTTGCCAGGTGCCCTTGACCTGGATTGGCCGCTGTCGGGGACAGGATGCTGGGCTCGATGGACCTTTGCTCTTTTTCCAGTATGGCATTACTTATGTACTTAATATAGACCCCATAGGTTTTACAAGGCAGGCAAAAGGCACTGCAACTTTTATGACAGTTTTTCTCTTTGAGGCAAAAAAAATGATAATAATAAAAAATAAATGCCGGGGAAGAATTCTGCTGTACACTGAGTTTATTCATTAATGTGAAAGTACTGTAGATGATCAGTCAGCAGAAGAAACCCTTCAGTTTAATAACATTTTCTTGGAACTTGAATTTACAGGACTTGATTCAACCTGAAAGTGCACCATGTGAAAATCACTTGCACTGTACACTAATTTAATAACGGAAGGAGGCCAGAGCTGCCACTAAGGGCATGCTATATTTCATTTTCTTGTCTTGACCTGAAGGACCAGGCTGTCCAATTTCCTTCAGTTCAGACAGCAAGTCCTTGGCAATAGGACAAGGCATGTGACTGCAAACATTGTGTGCTACTGAATCAGAAAGCTTATTACCAATTCACAATGCAGGAAAACAAGAAAAGCACAGTACAGAAAAGTCAGGGTGAGATGTGGTTATACATGGATATAGACCAGGAGTTCCCAACCCAGTCCTCAGACACACCCAGCCAGTCAGGATCTCCACAATGAATAGGCATGAGATATATTTGCACACAATGGAGGCCGTGCATGCAGATTTATCTTGTGCATAAACATTGTGGAGATCCTAAAATCCTGACTGGCTGGATGTGTCCTGAGAACTGGGTTAAGAATCTCTGCTATAGGCAGATGTCACCATTGTCACTTTAGCCATGGAGGATCAGTAATACAGGGGTCTTTTTATGAAGTTGTGTTAGGTGCTAATCAGAAGCGGAGCCAGGTTGACGGCGCGAGGGGAGCAAAAGCGGAGAAAAAAATAGGCGCCGGCACTGACAGAACTCCGTTTGGAGTAGCGGCCGTTCCCCTGGTGCCACCCCAGCTATGCCACTGGCGCTAATGCATGCCCAACGCAAGGTTAATGGCCTAATGCAGGATGCACTTATGTGTCCTGCATTAGTTTTTTTATCTGCACATGCTAAGCATGGGGTATTTTTAAATATTTTTTGGGGAGGGGGTGTGGCATTGGTAGGGAATGGGCAGAGGACAGGTGTGGAAGCAGGTACACATTAGTGCACGATTGTGGAAGCCCTTACTGTCTCCTAAATAGGAGGCAGTAAGTGCTCCTGTGGTAATCTTTTTAAATGGAAGCAGCATCAGAAAGGGTCAAAGTACAACCAAAATGGAAGACAAAAACAGAACCAAGCTTGAAGGCCCTTGGTGCTGTTTTTGTCTTCAATCTTTTAAAATGACTATTATTCTGGACATGAGCCCTTGAGCCCAGGCTGAGACCCAGTATAGGATTTAGGCCAAGGCCTGGGGTGGACTGAACAGGCCCTACACACTACCCCAGCCATCAAACCCCGCACACTCACAACAGCCAAACGGCACCACCAGAAAGGGGAAGATAGAGCATTCAAGAAGGCCTCACGGCTAGTCGGGAACTCACTCACGCAGAGACCAAGCAAGTGGGCCTCACGGCCGACCGGGAACCGAGTCACACTCTGGGATGGGAGAAGAAAATAACAAGGGTTCCACACGGGCCATAAACAGCACTGGAAGAGTGAGAGGCAGAAGCCTCTAAAGGAATACAAGGCTGTGAGAAAGACCCAAGTAAGGGCACGCTATGCTCATTTACTAGCACAACTTAATAAAAGGGTCCCCTAGTGAGATAGTAGATGACAGATAAAGACCGAAATAGCTAATCTAGTCTTACCAGTAAGGTGGTTAGGGTTGTAACTGCTGCATAGTGCTGGTTACCCCACTATGCCAGTTTTTAGGGTTCTAAGTGCTGCTCTGTGCTGGTTACTCCTACTATGCCTTTTTAGGGTTGTAACTGCCTCTTTGTGTAGGCTAGCTCCTGTTCTGCCTCACTGACACAGACTACTCAGTAATTACTGTGGATTCTTTTGGATTCGTATTAGGTAAATGAGACTTTTATTAGAGGTTCATTATTGTCTAAGATACACAGTGATTAAGCTATATACACAATGATTAAGTTATATAACTGAAAAGAAACAATACCTATCTATAGTTAAAAAAGAAACAATCATTACATCACTGGTCCCTACATTCAAGCAATGCTAGGAGTCTCTTGACCAGGAAAAGAAGCAATAATACACTATACATACATCATATCTATACATATATCACTGGTCCTTACATCATCCAGGCTCTTATCATCAGCTGGGGGGGCCCTGTTCACTGCAAAAGCCAGGAGTTTCTTTATCCAGGAAATATGGTTCTCTGCACAGTATGTACATTACAGATAAGTTCCCAATTTCACTGTCAGAAATTCCCCTTTTTATTAGGCTTAGAACTCATGTTCAGAGCTAAGGAAAATTACAGAATACTTGAGAATTTCTCTGTTTAGGTAAACAAGCCATTCTGTGGGAATGTAGTCACATGTTTCTCAGTCCAGGTGGCCAGTCTGAACCCGAAAAAGGCTCCACCTCTCCCTTCACATACCAAATTAATTAGAGCTATGTCTTATCTTCTTCCACATTTCACATCATTTTCATGCAAACAGAATTACTTCTAATCAAAAATAAAGACCTCGAGTGCACTTGTCAGTCAAAAACAGTCTTTAAAATCTTCCATTACAGCTCCCTCCCCATAAATTAACTAATTTCAGGTGACAGAAGAGTCTGTGACAAATAGCTATCTGTTGATGGCAGGGGAACAAAAGTATTTTTATTCAATACTGGAGCACAGACAACATGGGAGGCCTCAAGTGGCAAACTGGACAATGACAATATAATGAAGCATTGGTGTTCTGCCTGCGCCATGGAATCCATTAGCTGACACATTCCCATGCATGATGCAGATGATCCTTTTATAGATATATAAAGACTGATGCCAATTCCCTATAGAAAGAGGTAGGTAAAAGGATAGCCTGTGATGTCAGTGTGAACTAGGAGTAAAAAGCCCCAAACTCCTGCCTACCCCTTAAGCTCTGCACAACCTCATTTGCAATCCTCTGCAACACTTATGTGCTCTGGCTCCATAAGAATCAATGAGGACACCCCCAGTGCTCAGTCAGAAACAAGCTGCCAAATATCTTAGCAAGACTGAGTGTGAAAGCAAATGCTAGCATGCAAGCCTAACTTGTGTCTTAATGTATAGAAAACATTTTGCCCATCTACAGAATCTGTAGTGTGCATCCTTCATTCATAAGTGCTCTTTCTATGAAAGGATAGCATTCAAAGGACAGCAGTCATATCATAAGAACGTAAGAATACAAGAGTAGCCATACTGGATCAGACCAATGGTCCATCTTGTCCAGTAATCAACAAGAACAGAAGAAGAAATGACCTCCGCACAGGTCAATACAAACAGGCAAGCACAACAACATCGAATGGAAAAAACATCTAATGGACTCAAAGAGTTCACAGCACAAGTTTTATTCACAAATATGTAATGGACTCCACATGAATTGTGTTTCGGCTGCAAGGGCCTGCCTTGGGAAGCAAAAGACAAGTAAGAAATGCGCTCCTGTGTTTGTTACATTCTACTCCAACTCAGTAGTGCGTGCTCTGGTGTTCATTACGATAGATATTAGGTCACTTTTTTTTCAGACGCCATAGAACAAGAGAAGTTCGACTTGTACATTATATAGGGACTCTTGAGGCAGGCCCTTGCAGCCAAAACATGATTTGTGTCGAGTTCATCATCCTTTGTGTCACCTTCGCTGTGTTTGCCTACTTCCATCTAGTCCAGTATCTTGCTTCTAACAATAGCCAATCCAGGTCACAAGTACCTGGCAGAAATCCAAATAGTAGCATGTTACCAATCCCAGGGCAAGCAGTGGCTTCCCCATGTCCATCTCATTTTGTCTTACGTATATCATGCAGTTCTCAAAACCTACACCGCTCATATGGCCTCACAACCTTAAAAATACTCTCTGGGGTATGGCTTTCTTTTTTTTTTTTCTACAGCATTTTCAACAAAAAAAATTGTTCAAGAAACTGCTACCTGAGTAAGCAACAATAAGCAAATAAGAAACATTTCACATGAAGTCAGAAAAGGTGCAGGGAAATGATCTTAGCTAGAGTAGGGGTGGATAAACAAACCCTGTTACAGTGTGTATAGCCGGTGTTAGTTCTTGTGTGTGTTCCCCTGAAGAAGTCACTGTATGGCGAAGCATGTGCCACATTGAGATTTTTTTAGACATCTTATGATATAAAATATAAGGTGGCTACTTAGAATTTTGCATATTTTTTCAACACCTCATGGGAGAAGGAGTTTCTTTGGGAAATAATTTAGTAAACATTAGAAAATACATTTGGAAAATATTTAGACTAATTTGTTAATTTGTTTTGGGGGAGGTTTTGTGAGTTTGTGATTGTGAGAGGTATGGTGGTTTTAATATGGGGTATTGGGATGTATGGTGTTAGACTGTGAAAGTGAATTCTTTTGGAGCAGGACTGGAATATAGTGTGACTGTTGCAGAGTGGGTCTGAGATTATGATTCCATTTTTGGAGCAGCTGTTGAGGACTCAAAAGATATTGGAGACTTTATCTGTGTGACACATACCCCTGGATTCTATATATAGCACCAAAATTTTGGTGTGGATTCAAGATGCAGTGCAACTACATTGGTTAATGAGCCATTAACTATCAATTAATTGGCCTTAACAATCAATATTGAAGTCAATTGATATTAATTTCGATTTACGTGCGCATCTGCTTCTGCATTATTCTATAACACCAGGCGCCTAAATCCCATAGTGCAAATCAAAAGGGGACATGGCCAGGGGAGGGGCATAGGTGGGTCAGAGGAATTCTAAAAATTTGTGCGCAGTGTTAGGGTCATTTGCACACCAAAATGCTATGAGTTGGGCACCAGCATTTATACCAGGTTTCAGCTCCTTTTACAAAGTGGCGCTACTGATTAGCGGCATGCTGAATGCAAAGAAGCCCATTCAATTTCCATTGGCTTCTTCGCATTCAGCGCACACTGATCGGTAGCACCATTTTGTAAAAGGAGCCCTTAGTGTTATTTTATAAAGCAGTGGTTCCCAAACCTGGTCCTGGAGGCACCCCAGCCAGTCAGGTTTTCAGTATATCCACAATGAATATTCATGAGATAGATTTGCATGCAGTGGAGGCAGTGCATGCATATCTCTCTCTCATGAATATTCACTGTGGATACCCTGAAAACCTGACTGGCTGGGGTGCCTCCAGGACCAGGTTTAGGAACCACTGCTATAAAGAATGCTCATCCCAGGTGCCCCTTATAAAATCATGCTTAATACTAAAATTTTCTGGTGCCTATTTTTGAGCACCATTTATAGAATTTCCCCCATAATTTCTAAGTATTTGTTTTGATGGTGTTTGTCATTCTTTTGAATGATACATCGGAATAGATATTTTTGTAGTATACTGCATATGGGAGTCCTTTTACTAAGGCACGCTAACAGATTTAGCGTGCGCTAAAGATTAGCACACACTAAATCTGTTAGCGCGCCTTAGTAAAAGAATCCCATGCTATTTTGAATTATGCTAATCTAACATTCTCATCTCTCCTTTTCTGTTGCTTATAGTTGTCGTGTTGATTTTAACCATTTCGTTTTTCTCAGAGAGAAATGAACAGAAAACCCTCTGCATTATGGTGCCCGGTTTCCATTTTTATTTTTCTTGTGTTGCAAGTCACAAACTGACAACCACAGTTATGAGGTTTTGAGATGAATGTATTTCCAAATCACTTTTACCACGGTTGGTTCTTACATTGGACAAATTGTTTAAGCATCTGGCTTAGCTCAAGCAAGACTGGAATGTGAAATTGAATGCACCCTGCAATGACCAAAAGTAAAAATTCAGTTGCTGAACAGCTGAGTCTGAGAGTGGCAGCACACTGTATCTTCTTACATTATAACACAGTTCTTTCTTTATTACATTGCATCACATGATTGATATTCATCAGTACGTTGATTAAAATAAAATGAAAACATGTAAGAATTAGTTGCTTCCAGAGTTAGTGGCCTTTTACTAAAAGGCGTTAAGCCGTAATGAACACCAAAAATAGCTTACCACAAAATGCATTAAAATTGTTTTGTGGTAATTTCTCTCAAGCCTTTACCCCTGGATGCTATATAGCGTGCCTAGAGACCTACGCCAAAATCAGCGCGGATTCTATAACAATGCACGTGACTTAACAAGCTAATGAGTGCTGATAACAGTGCTTAAAAGCAATAATGAAGCATATTCTGCAGTGATGTGCGCTGAACTTCTAATGTGCACAGGCAAAAAGGGGTGTGGTTATAGGCGGGGAAATGGGCATTTTGTGGGCTTTCCGAAATGTACGCGCCTAGTTATAGAATATGGCCCAGTGCGCCTAAATTTATACGTCAGGATTTATGTCCTATTTTCATTGGTGTAAACACTGGCACATCCTTGAAGGTCACAAATGCTTCAAGAACAAACATTTAGTTATTGCACATTCAAGAGATAAAAACCTCAAAGAGCAACTGGTTCCATCTTTTCTTCTAGATCCCCTAAGTGAGAGGAGTTACACACAGGCCCATGGCCACGCCAGATGTAGGAAATGCAGCATTTGCCAACACGCTCTTGAAATAGCAACATTCATCTATCCATGGACCAAGAAATCATATACAATCCACCATACATCAATTTGCAACACTGCCAGCATCATATACATCATTATCTGTCCATGTAATTTGTTATACATCAGCAAAACAATAAGAATGATTAAAACTAGAACAATTGAACATTGTAGCAATATTAAGCATAACAACCTAACAGCACCACTGGTTCAACATTGGCAAGATGCAGGGAACACTATAGAGACCTGAAATTCTTGGTTTACAAGTGTTGATTCAGAAAATTGCAGAGGTACAGTATCAGCTCAACAATAATACCCCTGTTTACAAAGCCACCATAGCAGCTGGCTGTGCGGTACTGTTGACATAGCCCATTCACTTTGAATGGGCTGTGTTGGCAATGCAATGTGGCTTTGTAAACAGGGGGCTAAGTCTGTTGTGGTGCTGGAGCACCAGGAGAAATTATAAGAGATGGACCAAGGAGATGGGTATGGCAAAGGCAGCTGGCAGGGAGAGAGACGCAACTGACCCAGTTAGAAGTATCCAAGAGAGATACTTTAAAGGAATTGGAGAATCTGGCTGCCCACCTCAGGAAAGAGTCTCCAACAAAAACTACTCTGGTGAAATAAAGGCACACATTGGAGGACTGACTGAAGGATGCTAGGAGAAAGAGGGAGGAATTGGCTAGCCAGCTCAGCAGTTCCACAAAGGAACAAACCCTAGCTTTAGAGAAGCATCTGGAGAACATTCTGATGGGGCTGAAGGAAGCAGGCTGTGAGGGCAAAAGCCTGGCCAATTCCAAGGAGGGTGACTTATCTGATACCCCAAAGTTGTGAAGGGTTTTGACAATGCTGCCACTGAGAAGGTGGTGAAAAGCACCACAGTGGAATTCTCAAGGAGTGACTGCTCACTGTGTTTTGTGGTTCAGTTTTACCCTGCACCTAGGAACCAGGGTTACATACTCTGGACAAAGATGAGAAGGAGTTCATGTCTAGGGGCTATGGAAGTAATTCCTGGCTGGAGGAATGTGAAGTCTCCCAAGGAGGAACAAGTAGCCTGAAGAAGGAATGGGGTACATGGATGAGAAAATGGGAACCTGTCCGCTAACTCTACAGAGGAGCTATTGAATATGGTCCCCATTTCAGGAGGATGCGTCAGAGGCAAAAGTTAGTTTACCCACCAAGACCTTTCATTTGTGAATATGTACAGTGCCTTGAGTAAGGGAGACCTAGCATGTGGAAAGGTCACTCAAAGGAGGAAGCCTAAAGCCAGGGGTAGAGTGTCATGGATATGGAAGGTGTCAAGATGCGGACACATCAAGGGGAAGTAGGGCTGTCCAAAAGGTTACTGGAAGGTTACATTATTCTTCCTATTCCCAGTTGTGGATGTGTCAAGGTTTGTCAGAGACCCTGGAGGAAAGAGTATCAGCCTATTGCAGAGGAGAAAAGCTCAAGAGTTAAAGACTGATCCAGTGTTGATACAAAGAAGGCAGGCACCTGTGCTTGAGAAAATTCTTTCTTCTGGAGATGATAACCAGTTCTGAGATGAAAATTGCTGGTGCTCACTGGATAGGAGGATTGCAGTGCAGCCTATGGATGCAGTTCCAGTCCAGCTGCTTTCTACTGGACTAAATGTGCCTATAATAAGGATTTAGACAGTTTGTGACCATTGGTGTGATGATGCCCAATGGTTGCTGTGTTTACCTTGCCCTGTTCATGTGTGGGTGCGGAAGGCATGGTGTAGCTGGGATAGTTGTGAGGTTGTGGCCCTGGGGTGGTTTCAGGGATTCCTACTATTTGAGGAGGTCCTGGGTGCCCTATGGGATGGTTACTCTTTGGGGAAGGGGGTACCCCTGGTTGCGGCAGGAGTTCAACCTATTGAGCTGATTGAGGATTGAGCTGAGGTGAAGAGTATGTGAAGGAGTGAGTGGTATAGTGGCAGGTGTCCCTAACAACACTTCCTCACTGAGGTTGCAGGTTAGCCACCTTGCAGCAGGTAATGCTAAACCTGATATGTCAGAGGCTGATATACGAACAGTGGATCCAAAAGAAGTCCTCTCATCTTGTGAGAGGACTTCTTTTGGATCCACTGTTCGTATATTTGTCTTTTGTCTCTCCTGTGGAGAGATCACCTTCTGTAGGTGTTGGCTATGTCAGAGGCTGAGTCAGAGGGGCAGAGTTCAGGCCAGGAGGTGGTTAAATGCCCTGGAGCAGAGTGGATCAGGGATTGTATTGCATTGTATTGTATAGGTGTAAGTGCTTGCACCTGTTAATAGAATAGGCACCTACCAGGCACCCTGTTATAGAATTGCTCTTTAAGCGGCCCTTAAAATAGGCATTCCACAGTGGTATGCCCATTAATGCATGCTAATCCTGTGCTGAAAAATATATATTTTTTATTTTTCAGCATGGGAGGCGTGACTATGGAAGGTGAGAAGGCATGCCCTGGGCTAATTGGGTAGTGTGGGCACATTACCATGTGCTGCCTGATTCCTGCAGGATTAGCGTGGGAGCCCTTAGTGCCAACAGACTAGGTGTCAGTTGTACAGCGCTACATACGTCTAGTAGCGCTTTAGAAATGATAAGTAGTAGTAAGTAGTAGTAGTAGTAAGAGCTTCCATGGTAATGGCCACACACTAATTGGGACATTAGCGTGTGGCCATTACAGAAGTATATGGAAATGCGTCCGTTTTACCGCCACACTAAAAGTGGCCACAGTGCACAGAAAACCCACACACTGACGACAGTACAGACACCTTTTTAGCATGGCTTGGTAAAAGGGTCCTTAAATGAGTTAGTTTAAATTGTAAAAAAAAAAAATATGCTAACTTTTTCATAAACTTTTTTTCTTCTGTGTGCTTATCCCTGGATTAAGTTCTAGGACAGCGATGGCGAACCTATGGCACGCGTGCCAGAGAGGGCACGCACGCCATTGGTCCGCTCCGCCCACTCTCTCTCCCTCCGAGTACCAGGCCGCCCGCCCTCACTCCCTTTTCCAAACCGACGAAGCACCAGGCTGCCCGCCCTCCCTCCCAGCACCTCCCAGCACCAGCGCTCGCCCTCCCTCCCTCCCAGCACCTTCCAGTACCAGTGCTCCCCCTCCTCCTCCGAAATTGAAAAGGCGTCGGCAGCTGCAGTGAAATGCGGCATGGTCTTCGCTCGGCGCACCTTTGCTTCGCTTCTGTCTCTCAAGCTCTGGTCCCGGCGCGCCATGCCACGCCATGCCGCATTTCGCTGCAGCTCTCGATGCCTTTTCAATTTTGGAGGAGGAGGGTGAGCGCTGGTACTGGGAGGTGCTGGGAGGGAGGGAGGGAGGGAGGGTGAGCGCTGGTGCTGGGAGGTGCTGGGAGGTGCTGGGAGGTGCTGGGAGGGAGGGCGGGCGGCCTGGTGCTTCGTCGGTTTGGGAGGGAAGCAGGCCTGGTGCTGGGAGGGAGGGAGGCAGGCAGGCCTGGTGCTGAGTGCTACTGGGTGCTGGGAGGGAGGGAGGCAGGCCTGGTGCTGGGTGCTATTGGGTGCTGGATGGGAGGGAGGCCTGGTGCTGGGAGGAGGGAGGGAGGGAGAGCGAGCGCTGGTGCTGGGAGGTGCTGGGAGGGAGGGCAGGCGGCCTGGTGCTTCATCGGTTTGGGAGGGAAGCAGGCCTGGTGCTGGGAGGGAGGGAGGCAGGCAGGCCTGGTGCTGGGTGCTACTGGGTGCTGGGAGGGAGGGAGGCAGGCCTGGTGCTGGGTGCTACTGGGTGCTGGATGGGAGGGAGGCCTGGTGCTGGGAGGAGGAAGGGAGGGAGGGAGGGCGAGTGCTGGTGCTGGGAGGTGCTGGGAGGGAGGGCAGGCGGCCTGGTGCTTCGTCGGTTTGGAAGAGGGAGGGAAGCAGGCCTGGTGCTGGGAGGGAGGGAGGCAGGCAGGCCTGGTGCTGGGTGCTACTGGGTGCTGGATGGGAGGGAGGCCTGGTGCTGGGAGGAGGGAGGGAGGGAGAGCGAGCGCTGGTGCTGGGAGGTGCTGGGAGGTAGGGCAGGCGGCCTGGTGCTTCGTCGGTTTGGGAGGGAAGCAGGCCTGGTGCTGGGAGGGAGGGAGGCAGGCAGGCAGGCCTGGTGCTGCGTGCTACTGGGTGCTGGGAGGGAGGGAGGCAGGCCTGGTGCTGGGTGCTACTGGGTGCTGGATGGGAGGGAGGCCTGGTGCTGGGAGGGAGGGAGGCAGGCAGGCCTGGTGCTGGGTGCTACTGGGTGCTGGGAGGGAGGGAGGCAGGCCTGGTGCTGGGTGCTACTGGGTGCTGGATGGGAGGGAGGCCTGGTGCTGGGAGGAGGGGGGAGGGAGGGCGAGTGCTGGTGCTGGGAGGTGCTGGGAGGGAGGGCAGGCGGCCTGGTGCTTCGTCGGTTTGGAAGAGGGAGGGAAGCAGGCCTGGTGCTGGGAGGGAGGGAGGCAGGCAGGCCTGGTGCTGGGTGCTACTGGGTGCTGGATGGGAGGGAGGCCTGGTGCTGGGAGGAGGGAGGGAGGGAGAGCGAGCGCTGGTGCTGGGAGGTGCTGGGAGGTAGGGCAGGCGGCCTGGTGCTTCGTCGGTTTGGGAGGAAGCAGGCCTGGTGCTGGGAGGGAGGGAGGCAGGCAGGCAGGCCTGGTGCTGCGTGCTACTGGGTGCTGGGAGGGAGGGAGGCAGGCCTGGTGCTGGGTGCTACTGGGTGCTGGATGGGAGGGAGGCCTGGTGCTGGGAGGGAGGGAGGCAGGCAGGCCTGGTGCTGGGTGCTACTGGGTGCTGGGAGGGAGGGAGGCAGGCCTGGTGCTGGGTGCTACTGGGTGCTGGATGGGAGGGAGGCCTGGTGCTGGGAGGAGGGAGGGAGGGAGGGCGAGTGCTGGTGCTGGGAGGTGCTGGGAGGGAGGGCAGGCGGCCTGGTGCTTCGTCGGTTTGGAAGAGGGAGGGAAGCAGGCCTGGTGCTGGGAGGGAGGGAGGCAGGCAGGCCTGGTGCTGGGTGCTACTGGGTGCTGGATGGGAGGGAGGCCTGGTGCTGGGAGGAGGGAGGGAGGGCGAGCGCTGGTGCTGGGAGGTGCTGGGAGGTAGGGCGGGCGGCCTGGTGCTTCGTCGGTTTGGGAGGGAAGCAGGCCTGGTGCTGGGAGGGAGGGAGGCAGGCAGGCAGGCCTGGTGCTGCGTGCTACTGGGTGCTGGGAGGGAGGGAGGCAGGCCTGGTGCTGGGTGCTACTGGGTGCTGGATGGGAGGGAGGCCTGGTGCTGGGAGGGAGGGAGGCAGGCCTGGTGCTAGGTGGGTGGAAGGTAGCCTAATACCAAAGAAACTGCTCTGGCAAAAGAACTAGTTGGTGTTTATTTGAAAAAAAATGGAGAAAAAAGCCCTCAGAAACCGTAGGCCAATCGCCTAAAGGTTTTGAGCGTGGTTGAAGATGATCTTACATCGGCTTATAACACACGCTACAGTTCGATCATTGGGCCAAAAAACTCCATTTAAAAAGGGGGCTCAAAAGAATTTTTAATCGCCTCAATACTGTGTAGTGAATAAACAAAATAAGTATCTTTCAATTGAGTTCATCAATGGAATAAATTTCTTTCAATATGAATCATGCAATGCTTTTTCAAAAAAATGTCTCAACCACATATCAGAAAAAGTAACACTCAGCTTTTAATTGTGTTGAGACCAGGCACTCATCGCTGTCCATTCTACGGGGACCCGTTTCGCCTAGAAACGTGGCTTCTTCAGGAACGGAGTGCTTGGAAATATGCTGAAAATCTAAAGTGAACAAAAATCATACCATGAAAGAAAATTATATAATAATTGTACACCTAAAATTCACACCACGGTCAGACATACTGATCAGCGGACGTCTACAATGCTTCAAAATGGCGCCTTAGCGTCCACGTACAATCAGCTGACTAAAATACTGACGTGCGTGTTACGTCTCAGATGTTAATAGAAATTGTGCCAATCAATGGCGTTGTTCAGCCCATTGGGTTCTAGAGTATTAAATTCAAAAATCCACCTTGCTTCCCTTCTTAATAGAGTGAGCTTACGATTACCTCCTCGATGATGTGCAACCACCTGATCTAATACTGAACATCGTAAATCTTCAAATTTATGTTTTAAAGAGATACAGTGTTCAACGATTGGTTCCTTGACAGCTGATCTGTGTAAATTGGATCTGTGTTCCATGATTCTCAGTATTAGATCAGGTGGTTGCACATCATCAAGGAGGTAATCGTAAGCTCACTCTATTAAGAAGGGAAGCAAGGTGGATTTTTGAATTTAATACTCTAGAACCCAATGGGCTGAACAACGCCATTGATTGGCACAATTTCTATTAACATCTGAGACGTAACACGCACGTCAGTATTTTAGTCAGCTGATTGTACGTGGACGCTAAGGCGCCATTTTGAAGCATTGTAGACGTCCGCTGATCAGTATGTCTGACCGTGGTGTGAATTTTAGGTGTACAATTATTATATAATTTTCTTTCATGGTATGATTTTTGTTCACTTTAGATTTTCAGCATATTTCCAAGCACTCCGTTCCTGAAGAAGCCACGTTTCTAGGCGAAACGGGTCCCCGTAGAACGGACAGCGATGAGTGCCTGGTCTCAACACAATTAAAAGCTAAGTGTTACTTTTTCTGATATGTGGTTGAGACATTTTTTTGAAAAAGCATTGCATGATTCATATTGAAAGAAATTTATTCCATTGATGAACTCAATTGAAAGATACTTATTTGTTTATTCACTACACAGTATTGAGGCGATTAAAAATTCTTTTGAGCCCCCTTTTTAAATGGAGTTTTTTGGCCCAATGATCGAACTGTAGCGTGTGTTATAAGCCGATGTAAGATCATCTTCAACCACGCTCAAAACCTTTAGGCGATTGGCCTACGGTTTTCTGAGGGCTTTTTTCTCCATTTTTTTTCAAATAAACACCAACTAGTTCTTTTGCCAGAGCAGTTTCTTTGGTATTAGGTTACTTTTTTTGCTCTAGCACACTGCTTTTTGTTCAGTTGGATTGTATTTGGGTGGAAGGGAGGCCTGATGCTGGGAGGGTGGCCTGGTGCTGGGTGGGTAGGTGGGTTGGTGGGAGGGAGACCTGGTGCTGGGAGCTACTGGGTGCTGGGAGGGAGGGAGGCAGGCCTGGAGCTGGGTGCTACTGGGTGCTGGGTGGGAGGCCTGCCTGGTGCTGGGAGGGAGGGCGGCTGGACATGGGTGGCTGGAGGGGAGAGGAGGGTGGCTGGACATCTGTGGCTGGAGGGGAGAGGAGGGTGGCTGGACATGGATGGAGGGCAAGAAATGAAGAAGAAAGGAGGAAAGTAAAGAAAACAATGGAAAGGAAGCCCTGGAAACGGAGTTAAGAGAGCAGCAGAATCAGAGACAACAAAGGTAGAAAAAAAATCATTTTATTTTCATTTTAGTGTTTGGAATATGTCCAATTTGAGAATTTACATCTGCTGTCTTATTTTGCACTGGGTATACTGGAGCTGTAACAGCTTACAGAAATGATTTATAATGAAAAAAATTCATGTTATTTTTTTCTCCTATACTAGTATAATATTTTCAATGATGTCTGTTTATATGCGCCATGGCTGGTGTAAGGGGTGTGGCTATCATAGAGGTGGAGTCATATGTGGTGACTCCGCCCATAATGAGTACCGGCACTTTGCGATAAATGATTAGATTTTGGGTTGCTGTTTGGGCACTCGGTCTCTGAAAGGTTCGCCATCACTGTTCTAGGATATATTCCCAGCACAACCTCATGTTGGCATTACTTTTCTAATTCTCATTGCTAGTTGCCATCTTCAGAGCAGAACTATAAAATCTCCACAACTGTTCATCAGGAGGCAGCGATGAATAGGAGTAGAAGCTCTTCCAGTTGATGTATGATCACTGACTGTTAATATGTTGCCTTGTGCTGCCTCTAATCCAATCAACTTCCAATTCTATTTATATCAATAGCAATCTATTTCTTCTAGGAAAGGTTATCTTCACTCAATTCAGCAGAAATATGGTTCCTCTGATGTGCTTTTTTAAACCAGCCCTTGATGTTTCAAAGGTTAACGGTGTATAGTGATCTTTAAAATATCTTTTTGGCCATTAAATGTTATTAAAATATATTTTTTTATTGATTTTAATAAAGCAAACAGAAAATATTTAAATACTGCAATAAAATGTGACAGTTTGAAAATGTTGCAAATGTTTTATGTGTACCTGAAGACTGAATATATATTTCAACTGTTTTCTCTCAAACTTTCTTGCCCTAAAGTAGTGATTTTAATTTTGTTCTTTTTCTTTACAGTACAACCTTTAAAACATGTGAAGGCAGATTTTATATAGAACCTACAAATCGACATCCGGGTCAGGATGTGTCAAATTTCAGTAGTATTTTCAAAAAGGATCTGCTGACATAGAGGCTTTTCTAAAATACATGCAGAACTGAACATACATGCGCTGGCTGAATGTGGTGGCGGCACCAGTTTTGGAACTGTCAAAATTTAAAACATCAACGAAGGCAAAACATAAATCTAAGTGTTGGCACTTACACATATATGTTTGTGTTTCAGAACATACATATGTAACTGCTGTCAAATAAAGGTATATGTTAATCATTTTGGAAACCTGCATGTCTATGTTTTCTCAGTTAAGCACAGAGTCCGCAATCATGCTAGGCTATTGATTTTGTCCAAAGCATCAGTAAACCCAACGTGGGCTTACCAAATGCTAAATCAGGACTATCGCCGGCCCAACATGGACGTCGGCAGTAGTTCAGCCCCGAACATGCGCCATTTCCGAGGGAAAAAGAAAAACCCCCAGAAATGGCTTGTGTGGTGGTAACCCAGAGGTAATTGGGCATCACCACTCGCTGCCCGGTTACTGCTGGGTTAATGTGGAAGCCCTTATTGCCACGTCAGTGGGTGGTGATAAGTGCTCCCTGCTGCATGGCCACGTGGTAAGAGTTCTCTTACCATATGGCCATGCTTGTTGGGGGGATTTTTACCCACTGCAGTAAAAAGGGCCCTGGTGTGTGGGAAAAACGGCCCCTGCCGTTAGTGTAGGGCCCTTTTTCCTGCAGCTTGGTAAAAGGACCCCTGAGGGCCCTGTTTACTAAGACGCACTAGTGTTTTTAGTGCATGCTAAAATTTAGCACACGTTAATGCTAGAAACACCCATATATTCCTATGGGTGTCTCTAGCATTAGCACGCACCTACAGCATGGCTTAAAAAACAAGGCCCTAGAGGATTAAGGGGGCAATCTCTCCTAATCCTCCCTGTAGAGCACTGCATAAAATAAGCTTTATAGAAGTGTCTGGGAGTAGCTGTAAATCCTGATGTTAATCATAGACATGCAATTCCCTGTCTGGAGAATACAAGTATATATTGGCCTCGCCCCTGCCCCACTCTATTCCTGCCTTAACCACATCCCTTTGCCATTTGCACACATTTGCGATTTGTATGTATAAAACTTGGCTTTCTGAAATCAGGTTTTCTACGTTTATTGATTTGATTTGATTTATTTACTTTATATACCTGCTTAGCTTAACCATGGTATTAAAGCTGTTTACAATAACTGCAGCATAATTAAAATACAATATCACATAAAACAACCTGACAACATTATTTTCAATAAGAAAATCTTAAAACCAAGCAATTAAATCTCATCCAATACTTGGCTTGACTGTAGCATCCAGCTTTTAGCTCAACCGTTATAATAATACTAATAATGCCTTTAAAGCCAAGTTTTCAGAGCGTTCTGAAAAGGCAAATAATTGGTAACACTACACAGATTGGTAGGCAAGGAATTCCATAAATAAAGGTCCAACATAGCAAAATGACCTATTTCTTATTGACAGTAAATTAACAACATGTAGTGATGGTAATGAAGCAAAACTTGCTGAGAAGAATGTGAGGTTCATGAAGGAACATACTTCTCCAATTTGCTTAAAAGATAAAGGTGTATATATATATATATATAAAAGCATTATATAGACCAAGCACAACAAATTAAGGGTCCCTTTTACATAAGAACATAAGCGTTGCCATACTGAGACAGGCTGAAACATCCTGTTTCAAACAGTGGCCAATCCAGGTAACAAGTATCTGGCAAGATCCCAAAACAGTACAATAAATGTTGTGCTGCTTATCCTAGAAATAAGCAGTGGATTTTCCCCAAGTCCATCTTAATAATGGCTTGTGGACTTTTCTTTTTGGAAGCTATAAACCCCGCTAAGCTAACTGTTTTTACCACATTCTCTGGCAACAAATTTCAGATTTTAATTACAAGTTGAGTGAAGAAATATTTTTTCCAATTTTTTTTTAACTTACTACTTTGTAGCTTCATTGAATGCCCCCAGTCCTAGTATTTTTAGAAAGAGTAAACAAGTGATTTGCTTCTACCCGTTCCACTCTACTCATTATTTTATAGAACTCTATCATATCTCCCCTCAGCCATCTTTTTTCCAAGCTGAAGTGCCCTAACCTCTTTAGCCTTTACTCATTTGAGAGGAGTTCCATCCCCTTTATCATTTTGGTTGCTCTTCTTTGAACCTTTTCTAATTCCACTATCCAGCTTATTTTCGAAAGAGATCACCAGCCATCTTCCGACACAAATTGGGAGATGGCCGGCGATCTGCTGAATCCGGCCAAATCGGTATAACCGAAAGCCAATTTTGGCCGGCTCCAACTACTTTCCATCGCGGGGCCGGCGAAAGTTGAAGGGGGCATGTTGGCATGGTAGCGAAGGCAGGATGGGGGCGGGACGGGGGCGTGCATTGAGATGGCCGGCTTCGTCCGATAATGGAAAAAAGAAAGCCGGCCATAACGAGAATTTGGTCCACTTTATTTGGTCCCTTTTTTTTCAGGTCCAAGTCCCAAAAAAGTGCCGGAACTGACCAGATGACCACCGGAGGGAATCGGGGGTCACCTCCCCTGACTTCCCCAGTGGTAATTAACCCCCTCCCACTCTCAAAAATACAACTTTAAAAACTTTTTTGCCAGCCTCTATGCCAGCCTCAAATGTCATACCCAGCTCCCTGACAGCAGTATACAGGTCCCTGGATCAGTTGTGGTCGGTGCAGTGGACTTCAGGCAGGCGGACCCAGGCCCATCCCCCCCTACCTGTTACACTTGTGGTGGAAAATGTGAGCCCTTCAAAACCCACCCGAAACCCACTGTACCCACATGTAGGTGCCCCCTTCACCCCTTAGGGCTATGGTAGTGGTGTATAGTTGTGGGGAGTGGGTTTTGGGGGGGGGGTTGGGGGGCTCAGCACACAAGGTAAGGGAGTTATGCACCTGGGAGCAATTTTTGAAGTCCACTGCAGTGCCCCCTAGGGTGCCCGGTTGGTGACCTGGCATGTCAGGGGGGCCAGTGCACTACAAATGCTGGCTCCTCCCACGACCAAAAGGCTTGCATTTCGCCGGGTTTGAGATGGCTGGGCCCGGTTTCAATTATGGCCAAAAACCAAACCCGGCCATCTCTAAACCTGGCGATCTCAACATTCGACCTAAATGTTGAGATTTAGCCGGCGCCAACCGTATTATCGAAGGAAAAGATGGCCGGCCATCTTTTTCGAAAATACGGTTGGCTCCGCCCATTGACGGAGCCGGCCCCGTAGATGGCCGGCGCGAATCAATTATGCCCCTTCATATCTTTTTTGAGATGCGGTGACCAGAATTGCACACAGTATTAGCGGTATGGTCGCACCATTGAGTAATACAAAGGCATTATAATGTCCTCATTTGTGTTATTCCTTTCCTATTAATTCCTAACATTCTATTTGCTTTCTTAGCCACCACCGCACACTGAGCAGAGGGTTTCAACATATCATCAATGATGACACCTAGATCCCTTTCCTGGTCGGTGACTTCTAAGGTGGAATCTTGCATTATGTAGCTATAGTTTGGGTTCCTCTTTCCCACATGCATTACTTTGCACTTGCTCACATTGGATGCCCAGTCTCCCAGTCTCATAAGATCCACTTGTAATTTTTAACAATCCTCTTGAGATTTAACAACTTTGAATAACTTTGTGTTCTCAGGAAATTTAATTACCTCACTAATTACTCCCATCTCTAAAAGCAGCAGTCCCAGCACAGACCCCTGGGTAACTCCGCTATCTACCCTTCTCCATTGAGAATACTGACCATTTAACCCTACTCTCTCTTTTCTATCTTTTAACTAGTTCTTAATTCACAATAGAACACTACCTCCTATCCATGACTCTCCAATTTCCTCTGGAGTCTTTCATGAGGTACTTTGTCAAATGTCTTTTGAAAATCCAGATACACAATATCAACTGACTCACCATTATCCAACGTATTTGTTCACCCCTTCAAAGAAATGTAGTAGATGGGTGAGGCAAGATTTCCTTCAACAAATCCATTTTGGCTTTGTCTCATTAATCCATGCTTATGGACATTAGCTTGCACTAAATGCCACATGGCCCATAGCTATAAAATAGGACATGTAGCATTTACCCCTGGATTCTATATAGCACGCCTAGAGATCCACGCCAAAATCCAGGTGTATTCTATAATAACGAGTGTAACTTAATTGTCTTAGCAAGCTAATTAGCATTGATAGAAACACTTAACAAGCAATAATGAGTACTAATTGGCAATAATTAGAATTTATGCACACAACTCGCTAAGTGAATTCTGTAATGGAGTGAGTCTACCTTCTAATTGTTGTATCGCTCCATGGTGCGACTGCACCTTGAGTATTGTGTTCAATTCTGGTCGCCGCATCTCAAGAAAGATATATTAGAATTGGAAAAGGTGCAGTGAAGGGCGACTAAAATGATAGCGGGGATGGGACGACTTCCCTATGAAGAAAGACTAAGGAGGCTAGGACTTTTCAGCTTGGAGAAGAGACAGCTGAGGGGAGACATGATAGAGGTATATAAAATAATGAGTGGAGTGGAACAGGTGGATGTGAAGCGTCTGTTCACGCTTTCCAAAAATACTAGGACTAGGGGGCATGAGATGAAACTACAGTGTAGTAAATTTAAAACAAATCAGAGAAAATATTTCTTCACCCAACGCATAATTAAACTCTGGAATTCGTTGCCGGTGAAGGTGGTTAGCTTGGCAGAGTTTAAAAAGGGGTTAGACGGTTTCCTAAAGGACAAGTCCATAAACCACTACTAAATGGAATTGGGAAAAATCCACAATTCCAGGAATAACATATATAGAATGTTTGTACGTTTGGGAAGCTTGCCAGGTTCCCTTGGCCTGGATTGGCCGCTGTCGTGGACAGGATGCTGGGCTCGATGGACCCTTGGTCTTTTCCCAGTGTGGCATTACTTATGTACTTAATTTGTGCAGGCAAAAAGGGGCATAGGTGGGGAAATGGGCATTCCAAAATTTACACGAGTAGTTACAGACTATAGCCCATTGCGCCTAAATTTACGTGCCGGGATTTGCTTCATGTTTTCATTGGTGTAAATGGACACATGTAGTTTTAGGCACTGAGATATCAACTAAGTATATTCTATATACTGTGCCAAAATCTAGGCACCACTTATAGAATTCGCTTAGTCGGAAATGTTTTCTGCGTGCATTTTTTAGGTGCCATATAGAGAATCCCCTCCTTAGTGTATGATAATGTCCATTAGTGCACGCTAAGCTTTAGTAAAAGGAACCCTAAATGAAATGTGTGCCGCAATTGGAAGCCAATGCAATTCCATGACTATAGGTGTTACGTGATCAATATTTTTTTAACTAGGGATAGATCTAACAGCTGTATTTTGAATTAATTGCTGTCCATTCTAGCTATTTTTTTAAATCAGTCTTTGATATAACAAGTTACAATGATCAAGCTGGTCGGTGATTGTCACATCACCGACCAGCTTGATCATTGTAACTTGTTAAATGAACCATTTACATCAAATTGATGAATCATTCTGAGCTGACAGAACCATGAATGTATTGAGAAGAAAACCTGTTGTAATGAAATCCTAAAGGGACTATTTCTTCTTGTAATGGAACTGACCTTCCTTGCACTATGGGTTTAACACATAAATATGATCTCTTCTAGATATCCACATTGCTGAAGATTTGCCTAAAGGTTAATATCAAATCATGACCATTATCATTTATTGCCTATTCACATTTTCTAGACTGCCTTTAGCTGACATACAGATCAAAGTGCTTTATATTCTCAGTAATATAGAATTAGAAAGGAACGTCATAGTTCTGACAGAAAAGAAATGACACATTCACACAAAATAAGTAGAATTATATTACTAAACACAGAATCAAGGACCATATCAGTGACAGAAAGTCTCAACTTGTAAAGAAAATCAGATTATAGAAATCCTGCCTCCAAAAGAATACCAAGTCACTGGTTGCCAAAACTTTCTTAAACAGATAGATTTAGAGCAGGCGTGAAGACCTATGATAAGATGGGTCAGCACATTAAGACAGAGACAGACTGTTCCATAGTGCAGGTGCCAACAAGTAGAAGGCACTCTGTGTTCTGGATTCCCAATGAGCTTGTTTTGGGCCCGGTATGACAAGACAGTGATTGATAAGAGCATGAAGAACTTATGGGGAAATAAGAAACAATAAGAGTTGATAGATAATAAGGTAACCTCTTGTGTAGGATCTCATGTGTCAACAGTAAGATCTTAAAAATTGATTCAGAATTCAAACAGGAGCCAGTGCGAATTAAATAAGAGAGTGGCTATGTGATCCCTTCTCCATACTTGATACAGGAGCTGGGCAGCTGCATTATACAATGTTTGAAATTAATACAGGATACACCAACATATACCACATTACAATAGTCCAACCGGGAAAATCAAAAATGCATGAAAAAAAATGATATGCAGGGTTGTAAAGTCAAAATAAGAACAAACAGATTGTATCTTATGCAAGATAAAGAACCCTGACTTCACAACAGATATGCTCTCTATTGGGCAAAGGAAAGTTGATAATCAATGATGACCCCTAAGTGCTTATAAGATTCTATAAGGTGGGCAGGAGAACCTAAGCATGTAGGGACTAAAGAAGAGTGAGAAGCCTGGCCTGTAAACCAACAAGTAACTGTCTTTTCAGGATTAAACAACAAATAATTATTGTGAAGCCATGCATTTAAGATTCTGAAGTCTAAAGGTTAAATACCTTTCTAGAGGTGAAAAACAAGCAATCACTCAAACAGGAAAGAGACCTGAGGATCATCATCTCTGATATCACAAATCAATCGGGAAAGCTAACAGAGGACAATAGCTAAATCTCCTTCCCCAATTGAGCTTGCTTCAGGGCATACTCAGTTGCAGGCATACTTGGGAAGGGAAAACCTAGGATTTGAGCTCAGATTTTCTGCCTAGCAGTATTCAACATTTGCTACAGAGGACCCAGGATGGAGTTGATAGCAGTCTCTTACAGAGGAACCTGAACTGTAGCTATGAGATGCAAGGAAAAGGATCTAGGAGTCATCCTTGACAATACTTTGAAACACTCTGTTCAGTGTGTTGTGGCAGCAGAGAAAGCAAACAGAATGTTAGGTATAATTAGGAAATGAATGGAAAATAAAAATGAGGATGTTATATTGCTTTTGTATCGCTCCATGGTGCGACTGCACCTTGAATACTGTGTGCAATTCTGGTCGCCGCATCTCAAAAAAGATATAGTGGAATTAGAAAAGGTAAAGAGAAGGGCGATGAAAATGATAAAGGAGATGTGATGACTTCCCTACTAGGAAAGGCTGAAATGACTTGGGCTCTTTAGCTTGGAGAAAAAACAGCTGAGGGGAGATATGATAGAGGTATATAAAACACTGAGTGGAGTGGAGCCAGTAGACATGAATCACATGTCTACTCATTCCAAAAATACTAGGACTAGGGGGCATGCAATGAAGCTACAAAGTAGTAAATTTAAAATGAATCAGAGAAAATATTTCTTCACTTAATGGGTAATTGAACTCTGAAATCCGTTGCCAGAGAATGTGGTAAAAGCAGTTAGCTTTGTGGGGTTTAAAAAAGGGTTGGCTAGTTTCCTAAAAGAAAAGTCCATAAGCCATTATTAAAATGGACTTGGGAAAATCCACTGCTTATTTCTGGGATAAGCAGCATAAAATGTATCATACTGTTATAGGATCTTGCCAGGTACATGTGACCTGGATTGGCCACCGTTGGAAACAGGATACTGGGCTTGATGGACCTTCATTCTGTCTTAGTATGGCAACACTTATGTAGTTATGTACTTAATTCTGCTGCTGAAAGCCTTAATATAGAAAGCAATGGTGGACATGCCAAGTGCCAGTCATCAGGTGTGTATTTCATGCAGTTGGAAGTTATTTCATTCTCACATTTAGTGAACCTCTTCTCTCATATATCGAAGCTCTGAGCATGATCAATGGTCTGATGAAGGGAATGCTTAAGTGGAGAAAACAAAGATACCGCCACTAATGAAAACAAATCTAAGCACACTGTAGCTCATTTTGAGTTGCCAGTGGCTGGTTCTCAGGAGCTGTATGAATCAATTAATCAGCCCTGAGGAGTGGGAACAAAGAAATCATGCACTCAGTTCTTTTCAAAGACACAGTATGGGAGGAGGGAGCATTGAGAAGGAGAAGAAAGATTTTTCCTCTCTAAATTTATATTTACATCCCTATGTGTTCCCTTCTTTGTATTTAAGCATCTTCCCCTCCATCCTTTTCTATGCCTCTCCTTTCATCAGGCTGCATTATGACTTTTGTGAGCCCTGGGCACTTTTGCCTTCATGGGTCCCTCTCTCTCGGTGGCATTTAATATATGATTGAGCTTCTAAATTAGATTGTATGTATATTTTATTTAATGTATTTGTATTCTATTTATTGTGTATATTTTCAATGCTGAAAGGCAAGGAATGAACATAAATAACTTCTATTTCATGTTTATTCTTTGATTTAAAAAATGAAACAATTTTTGTGGGCCCTAGGCACTGTGCTTATTTTGCCTAATGGATAAGTTTATCCTGCCTTCCATGTATATCTGTCTCTCTATTTCCACCTATATTTACGTCTCTCTCCCTCTTGGTGTTTCTTCCATCTCTGTGTATGTTTGTGTCTTTCTCTACTTCCGTCTCTTTATGTATCTATATTTCTGTCTGCCTATATCTTAATTTATTTCCCCGTCATCAGTGCCTTTCTGTGTTAGTCTCTGTGTTTCTCTCCTCCCATATAAGTGTGTGTGTGTTTTTTTCTATGCACATTTTTAATTTCCAGCCAAGCAAATACCCTTGTACTGAAAAGGAGAATGTAAATATCACATACACACTCACACATACAAAGAAAGAAAAAGTTGCCTAAGAAATAATGAAATTCTCCCAAAGTCCACAAAATGTGAGGAGTAACAAGTTCACATAGGAAAAATAGAAGAAAATTATAAAATATATATAACATTTAGGCCCTTTCATACTAAAGGGAAAGGGGCATTGATATACCACCTTTTGCAACTACAATCAAAGCAGTTTACATAGTATACAGGTACTTATTTGTACCTAGAGCAATGTAGGGTTCAAGAAATTGCCCCCAGTCACAAGGAGCTGCTGTGGGAATTAACCCCACTTCCCTAGGCTCAAGGTTCACTGCACTAACCACTAGGCTACTCCTCCACTCCAACTTAGGGCTATATTTATCAATGTGGGTAACTGTTAAGATGTTTTATTTTTACCACTAATATATTATTTTAGCACAGGTCCCATTTTATGCATTGAAACCTAGTTACTAATAACTGGGGTTACAGTAAAATAACACAGCTTAACTTCCCCCTTTAGGCTAAGGAACTACTTCATTGGAGACCTTCATTCTGGGGTATTACCAGGGACTGTATCTGGTAAGCTAACAATCTTTTAGCAGATTAAAAAGCAGGTAATTGTGAAAGTTTAAAGAAAACATATTTCTGAGATTGATATACCTTTCTGCAGTTATAATCAAAGCAGTTTACATATTATATATAGGTACCTACTTTGTACCCAGGGCAATGGAGGGTTAAGTGACTTGCCCAGAGTCACAAGGAACTGGGAATTGAACCCCGTTGTGCTGGATCTCAGGCCTCTGCACTATTAGGCTATCCTCCACACACATGCAAGAAAATGTTAAAAGCAGCATGGCTTTCAGCTGCAGCACACCTGGAGACATCAACAGGAGTTGCTTTTACTTTCTCAGAGTTTCTTTACATACATTGAGCCGTACCTGCGAGTTGTAAAATTATTTATGACAATTGTGAAACCCAGTGCAAGAACTGATCTTTATTTTCCATGAGCCTGGTAAAATCTAATTTGCATATGATGTGGCCTCATTGACATCCTGAGGGAGTATCATAATATGCTTGCTGAAACATTACTGCACAGCTTGCTATTTTTAGTATGGGCAATATTGCTTTAGTGTGTACTCTATTACCGTTATAAAGGCAGTTGGTCTTACTCTATGACCCATGCTTTACCACTTAGAAATTCATAATTGCTTTTTTGTTTAAGCTGGAAATTTCTGGGTAGATTTTTCATTATAGCTCACCTAGGTTAGTTTGCAAGATTGCAAGGCTTAAGTGTCCAAATATATCAATAGGACCTTGCTTCCTATTTCCTGACATTTTAATTTCCTCAAGAGTGCTTCCTGAGGGACATTATTAAATTCCTTCTCAGAATCCAAATACATTCTAACTTACCCTTATCCACACATTTATTTATACCTTACACTCTACGAAATTTACTGGCAAATGGTGGCCCTCCTTACTTTTTACCACCTGGCCCCCCAGTGCCTTTCCCCTACCTCCCTCTCTTCATGAAAGTATGCTCATTCCCAAAACTACCCAATCCACCATATGTTTAACCTTCCCTTTGTAGGCCAATCTAAGAGTTGTAGTGATAAGCATAGTTTGCTTGTCTAGTTTTTTTTTTTTTTTTGGGGGGGGGGGGGAGGTGGGGAGGCCAGATTGGTGTGGGCAGTGCAAACCTTCATTTATACCAACTTGTATTATCAAGTTATAGAAGAATGCAACAAGAGAATCACAGAAAAGATTTCCAGATTAAACTCAAAGAAGTGAAGATGGAAATATGGCTAGTGAAAGCACAGGCGGAAGAAAAAAAATGGCTAAAGATGTAAAAAGAGGTGACAAGACCTTTTTCAGATTTATTGGGGGAAAGGAGAAAAGCTAGAAATGGACTTGTAAGACTGAAAGATGCTGAGAACAGATATGGGGAGAGTGATGAAGAGAAAGCAAATGTGCTAAACAAATACCTCTCTTTGGTGTTCATGGACGAAAATCCCGGAGAAGGACCATGTTCAGCTTCTGGGAATGGAGTGGATATTGCACTGTTCACAGAAGAAAACATTTATAAACAACCTGAAAATCTGAAAGTTGACAAAGCTATGGGGCCGGATAGAATACATCCCAGGATACTGAGGGAGCTCAGAGAAATCCTGGCAGGATCTCTTAAGGATTTAACGCCTCTTTTACAAAGCGGTGATAAGCCCAATGCAGGCTTACCACTCACTAAGAAGGAAGTACCACTGGGCTACCACAGCAACACAGTGGTAATTCCCACCCCCAGCGTGCTGTTAAATATGTGGTGGGTTAAACATACAGTGTGTTGGCAGTGGAGGAGCAGCCTAATGGTTAGTGTAGCAGGCTTTGATTCTGGTAACCTGGATTCAATTCCCACTGCAGCTCCTTGTGACCTTGGGCAAGTCACTTAACCCTCCATTACCTCAGGTACCAAAACTTAGATTGTGAGCCCTCTAGGGACAGAGAAAATACCTGCATATAATGTGTACACTGCTGTGTATGTCTAGTAGCACTATAGAAATGATTAATAATAGTAGTAGTATATCCTGCACTACAAAAATATATGTATTTTTGTAACACTGGTGTGTAACCGGCCGTAATCGGGCAGTGCCATGTGCGGCCCGGTTACCGTTGGGATAGTGCGGGAGCCCTTACCGCCACCTCAATGGGTGGTGCTGGGGGCTGAAATGTCCACGTGGGAAGTACTTCACTTGCTGCATGGCCATTTCCTAAAAAAAAAGAAAGACCTACCTTTTACCCGCTGTGGTAAAAGGGGGCCTCAGCGCACATGAAAAATATACACAAAGCCAGCGCAGGCCCTCTTTTACCGCAGCTTGGTAAAAGGGGCCCTTACTTAATAGATCCTTAGAGATGGGAGAGGTTCCACAAAAGCCAAGACAGAGAAGAGGTGGGAAACTGAAGGCCAGTAAGTCTCATGTCGGTGGTAGGAAAAATAATGGAGTCACCGATGAAAGAAAAGATAGTTAACTTTCTAGAATCCAATGGGTTGCAGGATCCAAGGGAGCATGACTTTACCAAAGGAAAATCCTGTCAAACAAATCTGATTAATTTCTTTGACTGAGTGACCAAAGAACTGGACAAAAGACATGCACTAGATGTAAACTACTTGGATTTCAGCAAAGCCTATGGTTCCTCACAGAAGACTCTTGAATAAGCTGAGAGAGCTGAACTTAGAAGCCAAAGTGGTGAACTTGATTGGAAACTGGTTGATCAACAGGTGACAGAAGGTGGTGGTAAATGGAATTTGCTAAGTCTGTTAAATAGGAGATGGGCTTTTTGACTCCTAGCATCTAAGTGCATCTTTGTGTATCTACTCTCCCACATTATGAGTAAATGGGTAGCTTATGTGGATATTATAGAGAATAATTTGTCTGTGTAGGTGTATTCAGAGAAATAAGTATGTAGCCAAGAAATGGATACAGACAAGAGAGATAAGTGGTAATAATGATTTTAATTCTTAACCAATGCACATTCAATCAATCTGGCACACTCATCAGTCAAAGTCTCAGGTTGACTGACCGTAGTTCTGCCCTCTGGGTAGAGTTGGGGAAAGATTCCAAACTCCTCCCAGATTGGCATTTCTTAAATACCCTCTCCTCACTCATTAGACCCAATGCACTCAAATTTGTTTTCATATGTGAATCATATTTTTCTGACAGCTTAATCGCAGATCGGAAGCCCAGTTCTCCCTCCTTTCTACCTATTTCACAACAACTGTCACATCCTGAGTTGTAAACAAGTCTTAAAAATGCAAAGACAAGTATCCATATTTCATGAAAAGGACTCCATCTTATAAAAAGGGACTCCATTTTCTTGATCTAACTTTCTACTATTCCAGCCATTTATTCCTTCATCTTGGCCCTTACACTGTATTTGGATGTCACACCAGATCCTGATAAGGCTTGCCAACCGGTCACTGCTTCAGCAGGTACTCAGCTGCAAAGCCATCATCAGATTTCTGGCCTAGTCAGTGCTTCTTAGCAGCCCAGGCTATAGAGCTCGGCCCACCACTATCCCAGTGGAGGGGTCTCTAGTTGTAACACATATTAACAGAGGAAAGGAAGATGAGTAGTGGAGTGCCTCAACGGCTGGTACTGGGGCCAATTTATTTATTTAAAAATGTATATGCTGCCTATGACTAAGTGGTTCACATATAGCACCAATTTCTGGGGGATGGTGGCAGCACTGTAGCAATAACTCTACTCTTGTCCACTGCAGGTTTGTATTTAAGCATAGGTAACATAGGCAACTGCCTAAAACATCAAATTTTGAAGGTGCCAAATACTCAGGCCAAAAAAGAGCCTTATCCCATTACTTTAGGGATAGCTACTTATACCACTTCAAACAGACATTCCTATGGCACTCTGGTCCAACACCCCTACTCTTCCTTTTCAGTCTTCAAGGGATATACATGGAAGGATCTGTGTCCTCACCTTAAATTTGTCCCTGGTCTTTGGTTGTGATAAAGCCCATGAGGGCTGAATGAAAAGAGAACCACTGCTATCAACCCATCCCTAGCTGCAGGCAATCAGAGTTTGAGCTACCAACTACTTTTCCTTTCCCCAATAATAGAGTAAGTAGAGTAAACACAATTCCCCTTAACTGCACTCCTTCACAGGGTCAAATTAAGAGGAAGCTAGCTGGACTGCTGAGCCAGAAGGGCAGAATCCATCTATAGAGTAATGCAAAACCCAGAGGATGAACAACATGTCAAAGGCCCAGGGTGGTAAGAGAAGGCTTCTAAGGGCCAAGGGGTCTCTATGATCCAGGGACTACAGACCAGAAAGCTGACTGAGTTGGAAAGAATTTTCCTTGTATCATTGGGTAATGTCTAATTCTGAGACTTGGCAGGAGCAAGGCTTCTATCAGTTTGATATTAACTTTGTGATGACTCTTCTGTGCAGTAGTGGCTTGTTGAGGCCTGGCAGGAGTAGTTCTTGTATTTATTTTAAGTTAGATTGGAAGCTGATCTATGCATCTGTTCAAGATCAGAAGAAAGAGAAAAGGCTTGTGTACATGCTTTCTTTAAATGCCATTAAGAGTTTAGTTTATTTTTATATTGTGGTTTGCCTGTAATGTGAAGACTCAGTGCCATAAGCCCTGCTCACATTGGCACCCTCCATCACCCCAATGTGACCTGTGCTGAGTCAAAGAAGAGAAGAATGAGGACGCTGCTATTCTCCCTACCGCAATTTGGCCTAGGGCCATGTAGTGCCAAAGGAAAGAATTTACACTGTCACTGCCACTATATCACCCCTTGTGCCACAGTCAGGAAATGAAGGAAAGAAATTGTCCCTGCTGCTCTCTCTCTCTTCACCCCAGTGGCAAGCAAGAAAATGGGTCCAGCTTTTCTGATCTGCTCTTGCAGGGTAAACATTCACTGCCTGCCAATGCTTCTCTGTTCTCTTCCATGTGGTGCAAACAGCTAATCAATAGCACATGGGAGAGGAGAGGTGCTAGAAGTAATTGGATGACCTGTTTTCCTGATGGCTGAGGAGGGAGGGAGATGAGGGGGAGAGAACGTAAAAAGGTAAACATGGCAGGATGGAGCAGCTGTGAAGGTATTTAGTGGAGGGGGACAGTTAGTAGAGAATCACAAACTAGTTTAAGTGGGAAAGGAGATACTGAAAACGCTGGGATTGAGCTGATGGAAAGGGTAGAAACCCTGGATTTGGTGGGGGAGCAGAAGCAAAGTGTGAGAACTTAGGGACTGTGTTGGGGAGTCAAAGGGTCAGTGGGAGGCTAGTGAAAGTGGGGACTCAGGGATTGGTTCAAGTGGGGCAGGGTTAGTGGAAACTCTGGAATTGGGATGCAGCAGCAAGAGAATGAAAGATACAGGAACTGAGTTTGAGGAACAGCATTAGGATGCTGGAACTGGGTTGAGACTCCCTTGATCTCTTCCCCCTCTACACCTGCCTAAAAGATGTAACCACTTAGCTTCACAATCATCATCTTGTACTAAATCCAAGTAAATTCACAGCTTGTTGGGTCACTGGCCATTCTTCTGTACCATATGGCAACTTTACTCTTTTTGACTTACCAGTATCTTTTTGATACTTAGGAGTAACTTTGGACTCCAGGATTTCCTTTTCCCAGCAGATTTCTTCAGTACCACGCTCTTGCTTCTTAGCTCTACGATGATTAAGATCAGTTTGTAACTACTTAGACAATGAGTCATTGCATATTTTATTCCATATATTGATTGCATCATTATATAATTACTGTAATGTGATTTATGTGACTATCTCTAAATCTGAACTGAAAAGACTACAAATGTTACAAAATACGGCTGCTCGTGTTCTCAGTCATGCTCAGCAATGAGACCATCTCACTACTCTATTCCTTCATCTGCATTGGTTACCTATTGAATTTAGACTCAAATTTAAGATACTGGTACTTACTTTCAAAGCTTTATACACTGGTGTCCCTAACTACTTATCTTCTCTCACATTCCCATGTGTGCCGACCTGTTTTTTTTTATTCCCTCAATGACCATAGATTGGTGCTCCCCAGACCCTCCTGTGTCTGTTGGGAGTCTACCAGGCACAGCGCTTTCGTTTTCTTAGCACCTTCACTTTGGAATGCTTTACCTCTTTTCCAATGTATGGAAACCTCCAACAACTGGTTTAGGTCTACCCTCAAGATGCATCTTTTTCAAACTGCCTTTGCACATTAACCCTTGGATTCTATATTTGGCACTGAAAAATGTGTCAAAATTTGCATGTGGACCAAATTAATTAGCTAACGAGCCATTGTCTTGC
The DNA here is from genome assembly GCF_901765095.1 of Microcaecilia unicolor. Taxonomy (NCBI): domain Eukaryota; kingdom Metazoa; phylum Chordata; class Amphibia; order Gymnophiona; family Siphonopidae; genus Microcaecilia; species Microcaecilia unicolor. The sequence goes on along the minus strand of NC_044037.1, from coordinate 250,224,172 downwards.
AATAAATTCATGTTAACAATCAAATACTGCAGTTAATTGGCAGTAATTAGAAATTGTATACGCATCTTCCTGCATGATATTCTTTAACACCAGTCACTCATATCCACTAGTGCACAACTCAAAAGGGGGCATGGGCAGGGGGCATTCCAAAAATTTACGCATATTGTTATAGCATAGCACCATTCCCGTACTCAAATGCCAAGAGTTAGACCCTGACATTTACCCTAGGTTTCAACTGGTGTAAATACCAGCACCCAACTGTGGGTGTGTGGATCATCTCTGAGCACAGTTCTATAAATGATGCTTAACTCAGAGCACTGTTTATAGAATAGCGCTCCGCACCAATATTTTCCAGCTCTGATTTATCAGCGCCATTTGTAGAACTTACCCATAGGTGACAACAATTGGTAGATAGGCTTATTTTATTTTTAACTGGTCCTGCTAGGGGCAATGATGGCTCAGGGATCTTGTCTTAGACTCTAGAATGAAAGTCTGATAGTATGCTTTGTCTATAAAATAATGAGTGAAGTGGAACAGGTAGACGTGAATTGCTTGTTTACTCTTTCCAAAAATATTAGGACTAGGGGGTACACAATGAAGCTACAAAGTAGTAAATTTAAAATGAATCGGAGAAAATATTTCTTCACTCAACATATAATTAAACTCTGGAATTCGTTGCCAGAGAATGTAGTAAAAGCTGTTAGCTTAGTGGGGTTTAAAAAAAGGTTTGGATGGCTTCCCAAAGGAAAAGTCCATAGACCATTATTAAAATGGACTTGGGGAACATCCACTACTTATTTCTAGGATAAGCAGCATAAAATGTATTGTACTGTTTTGGGATCTTGCCAGGTACTTGTGACCTGGATTGGTCACTTTTGGAAACAGGATGCTGGGCTTGATGGACCTTCGGTCTGTCCCAGTATGGAAATACTTATGTACTTTGTATGATTGTGTAATTTCCTGTTACTTTTATAGAGTTGTTTCCCTTCTTCTTCTTTTATATTGTAAACCACTTTGACTTACAGTGCACATAAGGCAATGTATTAAGAGTCAATAAATGGACAGGAGAATAGGACCTCAAAGCACAGGAATAGTATTAATACTAATAATAAGGACAACCAGCAGTTCATAATTTAAGACATTATAAAATACTACTTTGTCAAAAATATTAAGATGTTTTCAACATTTCCCCTCATAATACTGTGTGCATAAAAGAGAAGGTTTTGTGGCTTGTTGAAACAAGATAGAAATGTCATCATGTCCTGCTGTTACATAAATTTAGAAACAAACGCTGAAATCAATTGTCCTGGGAAGCTGCATGCTGACACATGAAAGCCCTTTGTCACAAGCAATTATATCACGCTACATTACATTAAAATGTCATGTAATTTGTTATATTACAGTACAATGAAAGAGCTCAGCAGTTTCCCTCAGAATGGCTTATTCAATTCATGTTGCCAGAAGTAAGTTCATCACAGTGATGTTGGAAATAAAATATATCAACAAAACCCCAATAAAGTGGAAGAAATGAATTATGGGACAATGCCCCTATAACTCAAAATTTAAATAACACTTTTTCTAATATTTTAGTATTTTATAAGAGCATCAGTGTAAAAGAGAATCGATGAATAAATAGGTCATAGGGCTGTAACGAGAAGCAAACCCTGACAAAATATCTAGACCTAAAATTTTCACACCATCACCTGCTCTTCTGTATATGTGTGATATGTGTTAAATTCACTCAAGTGTCCAATGTTTCATTTCATGGCTGATAATACAGCAGAAGCCCAATAAACTATAATGTGCCTCCACAACTGTAAATAAGGAGACGACCTTAACAAAATGAATATAAATAATAGCGACCTCTCTGAAGCAGTGCTGCAAACGTCCTGGCCATTTAAATCATTTTAAATATTGGGTCCCTAGCTATCAGCATCTGTATCAAGACACGTTTATCAGTTAACTGTTGGTTTGGACTTGGGATTTATACGAGTGATTGAGAAGTCAATTGTTTAGCACCATTCCCGTACCCAAATGCCAGGAGTTGGGCACTGAGATTTACATCAGGTTTCAGCTGGCGTAAATACTAGCACTCAACTGTGGTTATGTGAATCTTCTCTAAGCACTGTTCTATAAACAATGTTCATCTGAGAGCACTGTTTATATACTCTTGCTAAAATGGCTGTTCTCACTATGGGGGTATGTTTACTAAGGTGCATTAGCGTTTTTAACGCGCCAGTAAATTTAAGGCGTGTTAAATGCTAATGCGCCTATACATTTCTATGGGTGTGTTAGCGTTTAACACGCATAAACCATTTATGCGCATTAAAAACGCTAATTCGCCCATAGCACCACTTAGTAAACCTAGCCCTATATGTGTTGAAACTTCCATGTGCATATCCTACTGTCCTTAAATGTGAAAAGATGGAAACACAGAACTGGGCATGCTTATTTGCATGTACCAGACAGTGGAACTCTTTGCTAACTGAGCTTTTCTTGAAGATTGATTTACTGAAGTGAGAGAAAAATGTTTTGTTTTGTTTTTGACCCCAATATCTGTGGGTTGATCTAGTGCTGTAAGGTTTATATTAAATGACTGATGAAATAGGTTTCTGGGAATTGGGATATTATTCAGCGATATACTTGTCAAAGAATGGTAAGAGTATGTTTGTTCACAGACACCAACCTTATGAGGAAGGCTTTAGAGTAAGTTCATCAGGAATGATGACACAGAGGGACATTTTTGATATGACGTCTAAGTCCGACTTTGGACATTTTGAAAAAAACATCCAAAATCTGAACAGGAAAGAAGGCCATTTTCAAAAAAGAAAACATCTATCTTTTTTTTTCAAAACTACTGTTTTGAACAAGTTTTTGTGCTTTGGACTTTTTGTTTTTTGGTCCAGTTTCGAAAAAAAAAAAAAAAAAGAAGAAGAGTAAGTGCAAAATGTAGAAAATCAAGCCACTGGGATGTAGGAGGAGCCAGCATTTTTAGCAGACTGGTCTCCCAGACATCCCAGGAGAGCAATAGTGCACTTCATAAAAATACTCCTAGGTACACATCTCGCCTTTGCTCCCTTATCTTGTCCACTGAGCTCTCCGAAACCCACCCAAAACCTACTGCCCCCACTGTATAGCACTACAATCACCCTTATGGGTGAAGGGGGCACCTATATGTGGGTTCAGTAGGGTTTTGGTGACTTTGGGAGGGGTCACAGTTTCTACCACGTGTGACAGGTAGAGGGAGATAAGGATCTGGGTTCCCCACTCCATAGTGCACTGCACCTACCACTAGACTACTCCAGGGACCTGCATGCTGCTCTAATAGACATGGCTATAAATCTGAGGCTCTCACAGAGGCTGGTAAGTCAAATTTTTATTGATATTTTTGGGGGATGGGGGGGTGCAAGGGGGGTCAGTGACCACTGGGGGGGTATTGGGGGGGCATCCCTGATTTCCTCCAGTGGTCATTTAGGGCACCTTCTTGTGCCTTATTAATTATAAAAATAAGTCTATATATATATAAAACGTCTTATGTCCTTTAGTCTGGTAGAACAACTAGAGGTTCATGCAAAGTTCCCACCTATCCCCCACTATGCAATTCGCCCTGACATGGAAGGATGACTTCTAGTGGTAGTACCATGAGACTACCAGTAAAGGTCACAGCCACAATTTTGCACCAGAGCCAGCATGGGCAGGAATGATTGGGGTTTGCTCCTGCCCATCCACCCCCTAGATCACCAGGGAGCCTAAGGTAGGCTCAAAGATCCTACAGGGATGTGGAAGAGGAGGCTTCAGGAAGGGAGGGAAGCATGGGGGGATCTGGAAGGGGCTACGCCATGCGCCCTCCCTGCCCATTTTCAAGTCCTTACTCAAGGCCCATCTCTTCTCCCTTGCTTTTGGTGCCTAACCACCTTCCCATTCCTGATACCTACACTGACTACATAGTTTTTACCTTTAGATTGTAAGCTCTCTTGAGCAGGGACTGTCCTTACCCATGTTTAAACTTGTACAGCGCTGCGTAACCCTGGCAGCGCTATAGAAATGCTAAGTAGTAGTAGTAGTAGGGGTTGGGAGGGGGTAGGCTCTAGTTGGGAGGGACAAAAAGGGGTACACTCTTGTTTAGGAGGGAAGGGATGGGTATACTTGTTCAGAGGATGGAGGGGCCAGTGCTCTTTTGGGGTAGGCTTTCCTTTGGTGGGAAGGGAGGGGAGAACAGAGGATTATTCCAGATGTTACCTGGAAGTTATAGATGCTGGCTAATATTCAGTGCCAGAACCCACATAGCTAAGTGACCAAATTTAGGACAGCCGTTTGTACAGTTCTATCTGGTCACTTAGCTATGTTGGACACTGGAACTGAATATCACCGGTATCTGCATAACTGAGTCCCAACTCCTCCCCGACTCCACCCCCAGACCACCACAGCACTGTTTGGATTCAACCTGAATGATGAGCCTATATTCAGTGGATGGCCAGCTCAGTAGGGTTTAACCAGGAGGAACCTTTTGAATATTGTGCCCTAAGAATAGAGATTTAGAATGGAGAATACAAAAGACTGTATCTGTTGTTGTTTGCCTTGTTTACCCCTGTCTTTTGCATACAGTTTGTATAAATAGTTGACCTGGAGCATTGTCTCAGTTATATGTGGACTGCTTTATTGACTGATAGAGGCCACCCTCCTAGATTTTGCTAGTACCGGACCTGATCTTCAAACCCCAGCATTAATATACTTAAAAGTAGCTTGCCAATATTCTCACAGGGCAACCTAGGGTTACAAGTACGGTAGGAAAGATGATCATTCAGGTGAGGGAACAAGATGGTGCTGGAGGGAGTCAGGTGACTTCCATCCCTAGCCCCACACTCCACAGTTCACTTCTGGCCCTGGCTCCACCTCCTGCTCCCCCTTCCCACATAGCTCTAGTTTCTTTTTGTCTACAACCTAACCTAAGATCATTTCAAACCTGTCCAAAGAAATCTTTTACAAACTGAGTTGATCTTAAGAGTCCATATTCAATAAAATGTTTCCATATTTTCCTTCCTTCTAAATGTAACCTTATGGGTTAAATTTTAAAAGATTACCTGGCTCCTTCTAGTTCTGGTGTAGAGGCAGTGAGCAATGCAGTGAAACTGAGTAGTCTGTGTGCATGCGCTGAGTGTTCCGCATGCTGATGGAACTCTCAGGAGAGTGACAAACAGCTCAGGCTGGCAGTTGGGAGGGAGCTGTATTGATGAGAACATGTTACTAGGAAAAGACTGGAAGAAGGTTGATTCTGGAGATCATCACCTGAAAGAAAGGGTGCCCAACGTTCAAGAGAGCCAGAGAGAAAACAAAGAGAACAGCTAAGTGACTGAAACTATTAAAAAAGTGCACATAAGAGAAAATAGTAAAGGAAACCTGAACAATAAGTAAAAGATAACTAAAAGAAAAAAAAAACAGTAGAGGAAAACTTACATGTTGAGATCCTTGAAGGTCTCCGGAAATCTGAAAGACAGGAGAAAAGAAACTTTAAAGAATCTAGTGTTTTGTAAAATTGAATGTGCTTAAATGATTTATGTACCTAATATTTATACTTATCTGAAAATGCTCCCAATGTTTCTAGAGACAAACCTGTAATTGAAATACATATGTTAAATGTGCAAGTTGGTAAAATTTCATTAACATTTAAATATAATTCAAATAATAAAAAAATATTTTCTTTTTATTGTCTTCCTGGTTGGCGTTGAGTCATTTTGGGGAAACACTGTGACATTTTTGGTACCATCATTGTAATACCTTGCTCCGCCACAAGGGAGTTTACATAAAAATCTGATTACATAACTCACATTACTAAATTTTCTTGCTTAGGATATACCATCAGATTAAGTCCCCCTTGATAAATTTGACCAGGTATGGTCTTGTAGGCCACTGTGCTTTTACCTATTCTGTATATATTGTTTTATTGACATAGTTAACTCTTCTTTTACCTTCTTTGAAACTAGGAATATTAACACCCTATACCACAATCTTGCCAAGAACAGTGGATTTAAAACTAGTATTCTTTCTTGTAGTGTCAGGCTCCTTTGTGTCCATCTCACTCCAGGAAGCACGTTCCACTCATAGTAACATAGTCTATGTTATGACCTGTTCCTCGCCAAATCCAAAGGTCATTACTCCATCTTCATTCTCCTCGACCTATCCACCGCTTTTGACACTGTCAATCACAACTTACTTCTTGACACACTGTCCTCTTTTGGGTTCCAGGGCTCTGTCCTCTCCTGGTTCTCCTCTTATCTCTCCCATCGTACCTTCAGAGTACACTCTCATGGTTCTTCCTCCACCCCTATCCCGCTCTCTGTTGGAGTCCCTCAGGGTTCTGTCCTTGGACCCCTTCTTTTCTCTATCTACACCTCTTCCCTGGGCTCCCTGATCTTGTCTCATGGCTTCCAGTATCATCTCTATGCTGACGACACCCAGCTTTATCTCTCCACACCTGACATCACTGCGGAAACCCAGGCCAAAGTATCGGCCTGCTTATCCGACATTGCCGCCTGGATGTCCAACCGCCACCTGAAACTGAACATGGCCAAGACCGAACTTCTTGTCTTCCCACCCAAACCCACTTCCCCTCTACCTCCACTCTCTATTTCGGTTGATAACACCATCATCGTCCCCGTCTCATCTGCCCGCAACCTCGGTGTCATCTTCGACTCCTCCCTCTCCTTCTCTGCGCATATCCAGCAGATAGCCAAGACCTGTCGCTTCTTCCTCTATAACATTAGCAAAATCCACCCTTTCCTCTCTGAGCACACCACCCGAACTCTCATCCACTCTCTCATTACCTCTCGTCTTGACTACTGCAACCTACTCCTCACTGGTCTCCCACTTAGCCACCTAGCCCCCCTTCAGTCCGTTCAGAACTCTGCTGCACGTCTTACCTTCCGCCTGAACCGATACACTCATATCACCCCTCTCCTCAAGTCACTTCATTGGCTTCCGATCAGGTACCGCATTCAATTCAAGCTTCTGCTACTAACCTACAAATGTACTCGATCTGCAGCCCCTCCTTACCTCTCAACCCTCATCTCCCCTTACGTTCCTACCCGTAACCTCCGCTCTCAAGACAAATCCCTCCTTTCAGTACCCTTCACCACCGCCAACTCCAGGCTCCGCCCTTTCTGCCTCACCTCACCCCACGCGTGGAACAAACTCCCCAAGCCCATACGCCAGGTCCCCTCCCTGCCCATCTTCAAATCTCTGCTTAAAGCCCACCTCTTCAACGTCGCCTTCGGGACCTAACCTCTACACCTCTACCCAGGAAATCTAGACTGTCCAACTTGACATTTCGTTCTTTAGATTGTAAGCTCCTTTGAGCAGGGACCGTCCTTCTTTGTTTATTTTGTCCAGCGCTGCGTAACCCTAGTAGCGCTCTAGAAATGTTAAGTAGTAGTAGTAGTAGTAGTAGTAGTAGTAACATAGTCTATGATGATAGATAAAGACCTGTGTGGTCCATCTGGTCTGCCCAACATGATAAACTCATTACGCTAGTATGTGATACTTCATATGTATATCTGTCTTGATCTGTCTTTGCCATTTTCAGGGCACAGACCATAGAAGTCTGCCTATTACTGTTCTTGTACTAAAATTTCTGAAGTTAATGTCGAGGCCTTTTGACAGTTACACTTCAGCTCATCTATATCTTTTCAGTCATGATCAGGGCACAGACCGTAGAAGTCTGCCCAACATAGGCTTTGCTTCCCAGTTACTGGTGTTGCCACCCAATCTCCGTTAAGGTTCCGTGGATCCATTCTTTCTATACAGGATTCATTTGTGCTTATCTCATGCATTTTTGAATTCCGTTACCGTTTTCATCTCCACCACCTCCTGCGATATGAAAATGCTGAGAAATTAAGAAAGGTGTCTACATGCCAGTTTTGACCTGCCTGCAATAGTTTGTACATCCAGGTTTATGAGAAGATATCATGACTTAATTTCCCTCTTTCAAAGCTTAGTGAGATTGCAACAGGAAATTAATAAACACATTTTTCTTCAATAATGTTCTCTACTTAAATATTTATATCATTCTGGTACTAGAACAGGCTGATGGAAATTAACAAGCATTGGATCTATAAATGTGGCACCTACAGATATTTTCATTAGTGAAAGGAACAGCTAGAGAATTCCAAGTCTTGAATTTGCCTTATTAAAGCCACTTGAATATACAGAAATTAGGGTCAATACAACATATTGTAGGGGGATATCTTTTTATTGAACCCAGAATTGTTTTTGAGAATTATTCTCCCTTCAGCAGATCAATGATTTACACTGTTTTTAAATATGTATGGACAGCTAAGGATGAGGAGTCTGTATGTAGGACCCCACAGAGGTCCTAAATAATATGTCTTTGCAGAAAGGTCATAGTAGGTACAGTAGGCCATCCTTGTTGCAGCACTCCCATGGGTGGTTGCTGCAGTTGTTTATTCCTAATTCCTTATTAGAAGAGTTCATGGTAACTGTGTAGAATTGGTGTAAGCAGGAGCGCTTTCATCTTGCTTCATTATATTTCAGTTTTAAAGTAGAATCTTAAACTGGAGTTGAGATTAGTGGTCACTTGTCTGAAAGGAAGTTTTGCTTACCCTATCCAAGGAAAAAAGATAGGGAATCAACAAGGAGATCTGGCTGTATCCAAGACTATATAGGGGATAGGGAAGGTTGGATATCCGTCTGATACGCTTCAAGAAAGAAGAAAAGCGCAAGGAATCACAGACAATCCAGGCACTGGATTAAGTTAGAGCAATACATTTAGATATAACAAAAAGAAAGTGTACCCAGTGCCAGGTTTTTATTATTACTGCACAACTTGACCAGTCAAATATATGCTGGGGCATCTTTGAGGAGTCTGACTCTTAACTTTCAAGTAGAAGATAACTATATATTCAACATCTCGGCCTGGGTGATTAACCCTTCCCTCAGTGGAAGATCTATAGTGGGACAATGAGAAAGAAAACTAGAGGTAGACAAGGACATTTCCTCAGTACTGAGTGTGACCCTCTTCAAGTTAAAGACTAGCTCAAGATGAGGCTTACATGTATATATGTCAAGACTTTTTGGGTTGCATTACAATTACACTTCAGTAAGGGAATTTTAGATTTAGGGTGCAGGCTCTCAAGTATTCCCCAAAACACAGAACCCAATATAGTCTCTGAAATTCAGTCCAGATCTGGTGGCTAGTTTGAAAGTATCAGCAGGAGTTATTATGTCATGGTATTCAAAAGCAACTCAAATGGTTTGTGTGATAAAACAGAGCATTCCTGCTGTTGCAAGGCAGAGTCAGAATTCCATAACATAGCAGGGTAATCTTCAAGTTTATTGTAACAACTTTCTTGTTCCTAGTAAATCTCTTTCAAGGACAGAGGCCCATTCCACTTCTTGAGTAGTCTTGACCTCACCAAGTTCATTCCCTCATGCACTTAAAGTTTCCTTGTGTTGAAGGTTTTGCTCAGTAGCTAGAGCATCAGGCTGTTCTCCTAAGCAGCCCCCAGTTGAAATCCCACCAGCAGCTGGAAATGATGGAGGAGGGGGCTTAACAAAGGTAATAGTGAAACCTTACAGCCCCAAGGGACCTATGGGTGAGAAGGCCAATGCATTAAATTATTTTGTGTTGTTGTCAGGGTGAAGGGTGCTTGAATTTGTGACCCTTAAAGGAGGATGGCTAAGAAGCTTCTGAGGAATCAGAGTCAAGAAGATTCCAGGAGACATTTACCCTCCAGTTGCAAAGTACTTAAACATGACATATAAGAAGGACTCCACTGGTTTAATAGAGGGTGAAGCAATAATGGTGAAGCAATAATGGTGTAGAGGGTTACAGATGGAACAACAAGATGGAGCCAGGATACAGAGGAAGCAGCTTTATTCAAGGACCTGACACGGCAAATGCCTGCATCAGGAGTCAATGTAGTCAACTCTCACAAATAAGGAAACAACGTTTCAGATCATTTGTCTGGCTTTCCAGACAGCAAAACACTCACATTCTGTGTTACTGTTTTCCTCTAATATGCTTAATAGAGGGTGGGCCATGATTAGCCACAGTACATAGCGGGGCCCTTTTACAAAGGTGCTTAGGCACCTACGCACGTCCAACGTGCATGAAATTGGCACTACCGCCCGACTACCGTGTGCCCTGGGCAGTAATTCCATTTTTGGCATGCGTCCAAAACACGTGTTAGAAAACATTTTCTATTTTCTATTGCGTGGTGCTTACCTGGTGGTAATCGGCAGTTGACGCGCGTTGAACGCTTACTGCCCAGTTAGCGCGTGAGAACTTACCACTAAGTCAATGGGTGGTGCTAAGGTTTCAGGCAAAAAATGGATGTGCACTGGTTTTAATTTTGCCACATGTCCATTTTCCAGCACAAAAAAAATGCCTTTTTTCCAAGCACACTGAGGAAATGGACCAGCGCTTATCCAAAACACACACCTACACCACTGCAGGCCACTTTTAGGCATGCCTAAGTAAAAGGGCCCCCAAAGTGAGCAACAGAGACCAACACTTGTTGGGATGTATTCTCTGGAACCTCTGCTCCTCTGGTTTTATTCCTGCTCTGTGTGACTGCACAGATCCTCTTCCTGCTCCAGCTCTCCAGCTCCATGCTTTGTTTCCTGGGATCCTGTTCCTTTCCCAGTGCTTGGGCTTCAGGATTGTTTGCCTTCTAGTTTCTTCTGAACCTCCATGTTCCCTCCATTATCTACTGTGCTGCTTGTAGACTTTTTTTTTTTTTTTGTACAACAGTGGTCTACTACTGAGTTGGCTGTCTTGGACCTATTTGCCTAGCCTTTGCAGGTATGTCTTTCCTTGCCTCTGGGTTGCCTATCGCCTAATGTACCATGACAGCTGTATCCAATGTATTTGATTATTTTGATTTCAAATGTCTTGTTTTCTTGCATAGTTTTGGAATTCCCTTTAAATACCATGACTGTGAAGTCATTATGTGAGTGATCTTCCCATGAGATATTCACCCACAAGCTGTCACTTTGTTTATCTGACTGAAATGTGCTATTTTCTGTCTGTGAAGGCTTAGTTGTGATTTTAATTTTGGCTTGTTTCACTGATGTAACATCACTGCTTACAATTTTACATTACATAGCATTCAGTATACTACATTGATAAAGGTGCATGAATGTGAACTGTTTTTGTTGAATGATTCCCATGTGAGTAGTTGTGGTGTCCTATGAAATGTGCTGTCATAATCTGCATCATAGTATCTCGTTGAGTTTTTGCCATTTTCTTCTTTTTGAAAATCTATTTGAAGTTTCCTTAGGTGATTGCCAAAAAGGTAGAATTGGAAACAAGGGTGTTGGCAGAAAATGTTTACAAGGGGTGCGTCTCCCCCCCCCCCCCCCCACGCTGTGCTGCTGCTCTTGTTCCCATCTCCTATCCCCCTGTGGAACATGAGTCACTGAAAGATATATTCTCTGCTCTTCCAATCTGTGGCGTACACACACCCTGTCAGACCCAGCCTCCACCTCCATCTTAAAAACCTGTCTGCAGTGCTGCAGTCTTCACCCGGGCAGTGGCACCCATAGGCTACCTGCAGCCTGCACTGGGACTTTGTCCCTGAACAGTCCCACCCCTCAGGACAGTACTGTTCAGGGAGGAAGTTCAGGTGCAGGCCAGGACAGCCTATAAGTGCCACTCACTGGGTGAAGACTGCAACACCGCAGACAGGATTTTAAGGTGGAGGTGGGGTCTGATAGGGTGTGCATATGCCATTCACACACCTTGTTTAAATAGGCCACTGATTGGAAGAGCAGAGAATATTTCTTTCAGTGACTCATCTTCCACTAGTGGTTGTTATAGGGGTCATCTAGTGACAACAATGGCAGCCAAGGCTCAATGCCCACTTCTCCCACTGACACTCCTTGTGACTTTGACCAAGTCACTCCACTCTCTATTGCCTCAGGTACGAACCCAGGGGCTTATTTGTTAACCTACAGTAAAACAATGCTTTTGTATGCTATTTTACCATGAGACTCACTAGAACTCAAGGAGAACAGGTATGCACCAGAGGTGTTTTGCAAGGTTGGGGGAGGGGTGCTTGAGTATGAACAAAATAAAAAAAATACCAGGATTGGAGATTAGGGAGGACTGGGTGCCACTAACATTTTTGGAAAAATAATTGGGAGATGAGTGGGGGAAGATCAGAGGTGACCACAACATTTTTGGAAAAAGGATTAAGGGGTGAGGTGGGGGGCTAGGTACCAGCAACATTTTTGAAATAAGAGTTTGGGTTCTAGAAGGGCTATTTTTAAATAACATCACTGGCTCCTTTGACAGCATCCTGAAAGCATCAGTTTGTGTAACATAGTAACATAGTAGATGATGGCAGAAAAAGACCTGCACGGTCCATCCAGTCTGCCCAACAAGATAACTCATATGTGCTACTTTTTGTGTATACCCTACTTTGATTTGTACCTGTGCTCTTCAGGGCACAGACCGTATAAGTCTGCCCAGCATTATCCCCGCCTCCCAACCACCTGCTCTGGCACAGACTGTATAAGTCTGCACAGCACTATCCTCACCTCCCAACCACCAGCCCCGCCTCCCAAACACCGGCTCTGGCACAGACCGTACAAGTCTGCCCAGCACTATCCCCGCCTCCCAACCACAAGTCCCGCTTCCCACCACCGGCTCTGGCACAGACCGTATAAGTCTGCCCAGCACTATCCCCGCCTCCCAACCACCAGCTCCGCCTCCCGATCTTGACTAAGCTCCTGAGGATCCATTCCTTCGGCACAGGATTCCTTTAGGCTTATCCCACACATGTTTGAATTCCGTTACCGTTTTCATTTCCACCACCTCTCGCGGGAGGGCATTCCAAGCATCCACTACTCTCTCCGTGAAAAAATACTTCCTGACATTTTTCTTGAGTCTGCCCCCCTTCAATCTCATTTCATGTCCTCTCGTTCTACCATCTTCCCATCTCCGGAAATGGTTCGTTTGCGGATTAATACCTTTCAAATATTTGAACGTCTGTATCATATCACCCCTGTTTCTCCTTTCCTCCAGAATATACATGTTTAGTTCAGCAAGTCTCTCCTCATACGTCTTGTAACGCAAATCCCATACCATTCTCGTAGCTTTTCTTTGCACCGCTTCAATTCTTTTTACATCTTTAACAAGATACGGCCTCCAAAACTGAACACAATACTCCAGGTGGGGCCTCATCAACGACTTATACAGGGGCATCAACACCCCCTTTCTTCTGCTGGTCACACCTCTCTCTATACAGCCTAACAACCTTCTAGCTACGGCCACCGCCTTGTCACACTGTTTCGTCGCCAAGGCTCAATGCCCATTTCTCCCATTGACACTCCTTGTGACTTTGACCAAGTCACTCCACTCTCTATTGCCTCAGGTACGAACCCAGGGGCTTGACAATACCACTCTGATAGCATTTTGCACAAAAAATCTATCTGCACAGCAAGCATGTCATCAACATAATATATCATTCATACCAAGTATTTAATCAACATTTCAAAAACAAATCTAACAGCATATTCTGATTCCAGATTTAGCTAAGATTGGAGAAAGCACAATGACATTTTTGTACATGAGACAGGCTGGGGATTCATAAAATAAAAATCAGTAATTACATATTCTAAACTGGTTTATTCAAATAGGGAATAATTTTGTAAACCATTTTCCACATGTAAAGCCTGTTTTATATGTGGAAAATGGCTCTTATAAAATTGTGTGTGTGTGCGTGTGTGCATGTGTGCATGTGTGTGTTTGTATATCCTCTATAAATCAATCAATAAGGTGTGGAAACATTTGTTCAAAATAAATGATAACACTATACTACATTTTCCGCTCAGCAAAATGATACAAACAATCAGTATATTATTCAAAAATAATATGGAGGAAAAAAGAGCCTCACAGAGCTCCTAGACAATATAACCGTCTATTGGAGCTAAAACGGATCTTAATCTGATCCTCTGTTCATCATTAGCTCTAAAAAAACCTCCAAGTAAACATAGTGTTCATTGCTCACTAATAGGTATGAAAAATAACTGTAGTGGCAAAATTTATGGTTCAATATAATTGTTGCTTCGCCATGTATTAGAACTTAAAGCAAAATGAGCATTTATCTTATATGCTAGAGGACTTCAGATGCAAATCTTCGGACGTTTCAAGCCAACGATGGCCAGCGTTTCGAAAAAACTGCTTCAGGGCTTAGGTAGCGCTAGTCCTCTATCAAAAAAGAAATTCAAATTATTCATCACTATGGTTATCAACCAATAATATACTGATCTTCAATAAATTCGCCCACTCACTTGAAAACGCTCTAACAGTAGTCTCAAATGCTCTGCAGTGTACCTCCTTCAAAATGGCTCCGATATATAATACATGACGTCAGACGCCATACAGTCAATTAGCCAATCAAAGTAGAGCATTTCTTCTAAGTTAAAGTGCACGTTTATATGTATTTAAAGCTCTCGGTAATGCTCTACTTTGATTGGCTAATTGACTGTATGGCGTCTGACGTCATGTATTATATATCGGAGCCATTTTGAAGGAGGTACACTGCAGAGCATTTGAGACTACTGTTAGAGCGTTTTCAAGTGAGTGGGCGAATTTATTGAAGATCAGTATATTATTGGTTGATAACCATAGTGATGAATAATTTGAATTTCTTTTTTGATAGAGGACTAGCGCTACCTAAGCCCTGAAGCAGTTTTTTCAAAACGCTGGCCATCGTTGGCTTGAAACGTCCGAAGATTTGCATCTGAAGTCCTCTAGCATATAAGATAAATGCTCATTTTGCTTTAAGTTCTAATACATGGCGAAGCAACAATTGTATTGAACCATAAATTTTGCCACTACAGTTATTTTTCATACCTATTAGTGAGCAATGAACACTATGTTTACTTGGAGGTTTTTTTTAGAGCTAATGATGAACAGAGGATCAGATTAAGATCCGTTTTAGCTCCAATAGACGGTTATATTGTCTAGGAGCTCTGTGAGGCTCTTTTTTCCTCCATATTATTTTTGAATAATATACTGATTGTTTGTATCATTTTGCTGAGTGGAAAATGTAGTATAGTGTTATCATTTATTGTGTTTGTATATCTACACATAAGAATAGCCATACTGGGTCTATCAAGCCCAGTATTCTGCTTCCAACAGTGGCCAATTCAGGTAACAAGCACCTGACAGAATCCAAAATAGTAGCAAGATTCATGCTACTTATCCCAGGGACAAGCAGTGGCTTTCCCCATGTCTATTTCAGTAGAAGTACTTGTGGTGAGATCATGCAAAACACCCCCGTATTCCTTCAGGAGATTCAGTAGTTTCTTACTTTGGAACTTTATAACATAGATTTGAAGATGTTTTTTACAGCAATAAATCAAAAGTTCTCCTTTTCCTTACTGAAGCTACTAAGTAGTAAATTTAGAACAAATCAGAAAATATATTTCTTCACTTAATATGTAATTAAACTCGGTGCCAGAGAATGTAGTAAAAGCAGTTAGCTTAGCAGGGTTTTTAAAAAGTTTGGATAATTCCCTTAAAGAAAATTCCATAAGCCATTATTAAGATGGACTTGGGAAAATCTACTGCTTATTTCTAGGATAAGCAGTATAAAATCTGTTTCACTCTTTTGGTATATTGCCAGGTAATCATTTGTCCCATTATGGCAAGGCTTATGTTCTAGTAATACTAAGCAAAAATAGTTTCTGTTAACATAACTAGTTCATAGTACAGACTGTGTTGATTTATTAGACTATAAGGGGGGTCATTTTGGAGCTGCGCAGTTGTAGGTGCCATGGGAGCCCTTACTGCCACATATTTACTAGGCAACAAGGGCTTCTATGCTAATCCTGCACTAATTGGGCAGCATGTAGCAATGTACCCGTGCTGTCCAATTAGCGCAGATCATGCCTACTCTCCGCCCACAGACACGACTCCAGCGCCAAAAAATAGAAACTATTTTTTAGCACGGGATTAGCGCATGATGATCGTCACACTACCGCGGGGTGCCTCAGCGAGTCCCATGGCAATGCTGTTTGGTGCATGGTAGGTACGTGCTAGTGTCTACTGCAGCTTAGTAAAAGGGCCCCTAAGCCTGCACATGAGACAATAGACAGTTTAGTGATTTTTACATTAAACTGAGTTATGCAGCTGCCAAAAATGTTGAAAGAATTTATTCTTCATTCAGACATATTGTAGAATCTGACCTTTCACTATTAGTGGATTAAATATTTTGTTTGATGGGAAATGCCAGATAAATATTGCAGCACTGAGTAAGAGAGATTCCAACACTGGACATGCTTCTTGAATTTGGAAGAATTCTGGGTTAGGTAGACAGTGACTCCCATTGAAAAGAATATATCATTTATTTATTTCATTCAGTTTGATGGTTGTCATCTCCTCGCTTTTGGTTGGTGCCAGATATACATAAACAGTACAGACTCCTGTCACCTTACAGAGAGCAATGATATTCAACTACTGTCCAGAGAGTTGAGTGGTTTAAGTTAGAAAGTTCTTTTACTGTCATAACTTAAACTGTTCAATTATACACATAGAAATCGGCTGCATATCACTGCTAACCATAGGCGTAGTTTGACTTTTTCATTGGGGGGGGGGGGGGCAAAGAATGGGCGGAGCATATTAGCATATAATTTGCATATATACATATGCAAATGAATATGCTAATATGGAGGAAGGAATTGAAATTTACAGGCAAAATATCACAGATGCACATTTCAAAAAGCTGACACATTTCAATTAATAAATTATGAATAAAATACTTTTATCTACCTTTGTTGTCTGATCATTTAGTTTTTCTATTCGCTTTGGTCCCAGTGTCTTCTGTTTTATGCAGTGTCTTCTTTCCAGTAGGCTTCCCTCTGCTCCCCACCCTCCCAGTCCCATCCATCTCTTGCTCCTTCCCTCTGCTCCCCACCCCTCCCAGTCCCATCCATCTCTTGCTCCTTCCTTCTGCTCCCCACCCTCCCAGTCCCATCCATCTCTTGCTCCTTCCCTCTGCTCCCCACCCCTCCCAGTCCCATCCATCTTCTGTTCCTTCCTTATGCTCACCATCCCTCCGTCCCATCCATCTTCTGTTCCTTCCTTATGCTCACCATCCCTCCGTCCCATCCATCTTCTGCTCCTTCCCTCTGCTGTGCCTGACCTCTCCCAATCCCATCCATCTCCTGGTCCATCCCTCTACTCCCCATCCCTCCCAGTCCCATCCATCTCTTGCTCCTTCCCTCTGCTCCCCACCCCTCCCAGTCCCAATCATCTCTTGCTCCTTCCCTCTGCTCCCCACCCCTCCCAGTCCCATCCATCTTCTGTTCCTTCCCTCTGCTCACCATCCCTCTGTTCCATCCATCTTCTGCTCCTTCCCTCTGCTGTGCCTGACCTCTCCCAATCCCATCCATCTCTTGCTCCTTCCCTCTGCTCCCCACCCCTCCCAGTCCCATCCATCTTCTGTTCCTTCCTTATGCTCACCATCCCTCCGTCCCATCCATCTTCTGCTCCATCCCTCTGCTCCCCACCCCTCCCAGTCCCATCCATCTCTTGCTCCTTCCCTCTGCTCCCCACCCCTCCCAGTCCCAACCATCTTCTGTTCCTTCCCTCTGCTCACCATCCCTCCGTCCCATCCATCTTCTGCTCCTTCCCTCTGCTGTGCCTGACCTCTCCCAATCCCATCCATCTCCTGGTCCATCCCTCTGCTCCCCACCCCTCCCAGTCCCATCCATCTCTTGCTCCTTCCCTCTGCTCCCCACCCCTCCCAGTACCATCCATCTTCCCTCTGCTCCCCACCCCTCCCAGTTCCATCCATCTTCCTTCTACTGCCCCCCCCAGCTAGGTCCAAGATCGTGACTCCGTTTACCCCCTCTCTTCCTCCCTCCCTCCGGCGCAGGCAACAGTCTTCAGCTTTTTCAGCATTCCTGGCAGCGGTAGCGATGTACACGCTGCCTTCGGTCTGCCCCGGAAGCCTTCTCTTCAAGTTCCTGTTCCTACCTATGCGGGAACAGGAACTTGAAGAGAAGGCTTTGGGGCAGAGCCGAAGGCAGCGTGTACATCGCTACCGCTGCCAGGAACGCTGAAAAAGACTGCTGCCTGCGCCGGAGGGAGGGAGGAAGAGAAAGGGGTAGATGGACACGCTCCTCTCCATCCGCTTGGCTTCCCTGCTCTCTCTGTCTGCGTCCCGCCTTCCTCTGACGTCAGAGGAAGGCGGGACGCAGACAGAGAGGGCAGGGAAGCCAAGCGGATGGAGAGAAGCGCGTGCCTGCATGTGTTTTTTTTTAAACTAATGGCGCGGCGGCGCCTCGTCGTCGTTTGGGGGGCATTGCCCCCCCCCGCCCCCCCCCAGTCTACGCCTATGCTGCTAACCGTGCAGTAAGTTAAATCTCTGTATCTCTATAATGCCACGGAAAATTCATAGATAAGAGGTTTATATATAACTGCTGTTAAATGAATAAACCCCTTTGAATTTGTGGCCCAAGAATATTATTTTTGAAAATGCGTTCGGAAACTAGGGCTCTTGGTGCTTCAATTAAGCAAAGTTACTCACCTGTAGCAGGTGTTCTTCAAGGCCAGTAGGATGTAAATCCATACTGAAAGGTGACTAGACAATGACGTAGGGACAAAGTTTGTCCCTGTCCCATCCCCATGATCTCTGTCCCTGTCCCCACCCCATCCCAACGATCTTTGTCCCCGTCCTCGCCCCATCCCTGCAAACTCTGTCCCCATCCCCGATCCATCCCTACGAGCTCTG
Source organism: Microcaecilia unicolor (assembly GCF_901765095.1). Lineage (NCBI taxonomy): Eukaryota > Metazoa > Chordata > Amphibia > Gymnophiona > Siphonopidae > Microcaecilia > Microcaecilia unicolor. The sequence continues at coordinate 250,205,408 of NC_044037.1, read as the reverse complement.
TCACCATATCTGCTCTGTCCCCTTGAGCTCTGTCCCCATCCCTGTTCCCACGAGCTCTGTCAGATCCCATCCACGCAAGCCTTGAACAGTTATAATTTTATGCTTAAATCATTTTATTAAAATATAAAAAGAAACAATATTCTGTATAACTGTTGTTTTATAAATCACAAACAATACAGAACAAGGATCAATAAAATCCCTGTCTCCCCTCACAAATATCTCCTCCACTATTGGAAAATTGAACAAGTCAAATTACTTCAGAATGTTACATAGAAAATTAATGCTAACAGAATACTTCGGTCACACACACACACACACACACACACACACACACACACACACACACACACACACACACACACACACACACACACACACACCAAATATATAATTGCTGACCAAAAATGATCAAAATATATTCAGCTAAAACCCCAAGAAGCCACACCAAAGAAATAGAAAGAGATGCATTTCTTCCTATACAGTGCAAAATATAAAGATCATATATGCCAGGGATAATGTTAGGGGAGTGCAACTAGGACAACTGCCCCCTGGTCAGAGAGAGTCCTAAGCTTGCTGGAAGCTGAAGAAGGCACGACATGGTAATGTGCTTTGGGGTCCCCTCCCAAATTTATGGTCTGGGCCACATCTAACACCAGCTCTGGCAGAGTACACATTTTAAATCTGACATGTTCTAATCACAAAATAGAAAATACATTTTTTCTACCTTTTGTTATCTGGTCATTTTATTTTTCAAATCATGTTGGTCCCAGGCTCTAGTTTCTGTTTCTCTCTGTCATCTCAGCTCACTTGCTCATCTCACAGGGTGTCCTGCCTACTTGATATTTCTTTTCTCCATGCTCACCACCCATCTTCAATTTCTGTGTACATATCTTTTCCCATGTTCAGCATCTGTCTTCTCTGTGTCCCCTATACTTTCCTGTCCAGCATCTTCTCTGTGTCCATCTCCCTAAATTCATCATCAACCCTCTATGTCCCTATTCCCTCCACCTGTGTCCAGCATCACTCCTTTGTGTTCCTATGCCCCCCCAAGTTCAGCATCTTCCTTCTGTGTTCCTATTCTCTCATGTCTAGCATCTGCCCCTCTGTGTCCATATACTACCCGCATACAGCAGCTCCCCTTTGTGTTCCTTTCCCTATGTTCCCCTCCATGCCTATCATCTCCCCTCTGTTTCTTTATACCTCCCTGTGTCCAGCTTCTCCCTTCTCTTCCTCCCCCACACCAATGTGTCTCCCCCTCCCTCCGCTGTGTGTCCAGTATTTCACTTCCTCATACTTCATCCCCTTGGTTCAGCATCTTTTTCCCTTCCCCTCCCTTCTCTCCCTTCCTCCCTAGGGGTCCAGCGCTTCTTTCGCTTCCCTCTAGCAGGGCCCAAGGGTCCAGCACCTCTGTCCTTTCCATCTAGCACACCCCTTACCACAGGTCCAGTGCCTCTCTCCCTGCCCCCAGCCCCCCATGGGTCCAACACCTCTCTCCCCTCCAACAACTGTCCAAGGGTCTAGAAACTCTGTCCCTTCCCTCCAGCAGCCATCCAAGGGTCCATCACCTCTGTCCCTTCCTTCCTGTTAAACAGCAAGTTACATCAGAAAGTAGGACCTGGCAGAGAGAAGGCCCTGGAGCAGGCCTGTGGAGATTGCTCTCAGCTCAGCTGCCTACATAAGGTAGAGCTAAATCCATAGTGATGGGAATCCCTAGCTACCAGGCTGCCTGAAATAAAAAAGGGGAAAAAAACTGAAGGCCTGCCATGAGGAAGGTGGAACAAATAACTAATTGTTATTGTTGTTGTTTTTTTGGACAGCCTGGAACAGAAACAAAAGGGCCTGGGGGGGGGGGGGGGGGGCTGAAGTTGGATTCTCAGGTATCGAGAATGTTGATAAGCCAATGCTCTTGATGCTGTGCTTTGAAGGGGACTGATGCTTATGCTTCTTGGCCTCCACATCGGAGTAAATCCTTCCTTGTCCTGAGGTTGGAATAAGATGATGCTCGATCCTAATGGTTGCTACTGACACTTGATGTTGAGGCAGGGGGAGACCTCTATGTTGATGTGTCCCCAGTGTCCAGTGCAGCTCCAGAAGCCATTGGGACCAATGCCTTTGATGCTAAAGTCAATAGACTGGACTTGTTGGCATGAAAAATAAGTTCATGCTGTTTCTCCTTGACATCTGCAAACAGAGTTTACGAGAACCCATAACTGCAGTCACCAGTTATGGGTTTCCATTAGGGACATAGTCCTAGAGCACTGGGATCACTTCTTAAATCCACTGAGAGTTCTATGGTACCTTACTGGAAAAATAGCCAAGATGAAATTAAATGATTCAATCTTGGCAAAATTCAACCCTCACTGAGAAGCTCCATTGAGATGGTTGTAAGGGCTCCTACATTAACCTGGTGGTAACTGGGCAGCGCATGCCACTGCCCAATTACTGCCAGGTGCACTCCGGCACTACAAAAATAAATTTTTATAGTGTGGAAGCCTGGTGGTACTTTCTGTATAGTGAGTGGTAAGCCTGTGTTTTTTTTTTTGTACCCTGCCTTTTCCCACTCATGGCAGGCTCAATGTGGCTTACATGGGGCAATGGAAGGTTAAGTGATTTGCTGAGAATCACAAGGAGCTGCCTGTGCCTGAAGTGGGAATTGAATTCAGTTCCTCAGGACCAAAGTCCACCACCCTAACCACTAGGCCACTCCTCCACCGCTTAGTAAAAGGAGCCCATAGTAAATAATAAAGGCCATGAAAGTTATGAGAGCCTAAATGTGAGCTGAGGGGAGACTGGTAAAGTCGTTGACTATAATGTACCTTGCTCTGCGTCTTTAATATAATTTGTCTTTTGTTTCTTTTTCTTCTTTTTGCTCTGATTTTCTTTGGATTTCTCCTCTTGTGAGCTAATTAATATATGAAGACTATTAACATTATTATTATTATTTTTGTGAAAAATGTTTTTCTTTCTGGGATGATCTTAATGTTTACTAATGTCATTATTTTGTTTGCAGTTTGAAATTCTACAAATTAAAAATATTATTATGATTATTATTATTTTTTGCATCAGGACTAAGAGCTAGAAATGTATTAGTAATATAACAGCTGCTATGTACCATTCCACCTCACCACATCTGTCACTTCACTAAAGAAGAAAATTCAAAGCCCAGTCTCTCAAGTGAAGCAAATTAGAATATTTGTGTCTTCTGTAAATGACTAGTTATTATCCAAAATAGAAAAAAAAGATGCAGAAATGTTCTCCAGTCTTTCATTTCAATTAAAACCACATCTTCTTTCCATTTTTCTACATAGTCATTACTGTGTGAAATATCAGCTCACAAGTTAAATTTCATCTTAATAACCACATACAGATATCCTTTGCATTTTAAAAATGTTTCTAAAATAAGTCCATTGGAATATACATGCTGGAATTTTCTTTATTGTAGGACTATTCTTAATAGTGTAGAAAGAATATGTAAAAATTAGAATATGCAACATTTTACTCTAGCTCATCTTCAGTGTGGTTACCAATGTGACGGTCCATAAAAATAGGAAGCATATTACTGTATAGCCCAGGAAAGGTTTGCCACATTTTTTGTATATTCTGTATTTCACACTGTATAGTTACACCATGATGAATACCACCGCCCAAGAGCAGAGAAGACAGCGATACGGATTCTAACTCTGAGATTGATGTACAAATCCCCCAAAGCCAAATATCCACTGCTGCTATTTCTCAAAGAAATAGACATATTCTAAAATCATTTTAAGTTTATTTTTATTTATTGTGATTTATTAGCTGCCTTTATGAAGACATTCACCCAAGGCGGCGTACAGCAGATAAAGTTTAACATAAAACTTACAATTTTGTTAACAGAATAACAATATTAAAATGACCAAATATAAACATACACACAATAAATGAGACAGATTGTTCTGCCTATTTTTGCTCATTACAGGCCAATTTATTGAAGATATTTGCCTATACACGAGTCAGATACTTTTCTTTGCTAGATTTTCTGACTCCTGAGGCAGGTGTTTACCAGTGAAACACAGATCTTTGTTGAATCGGGCAGTATTTTCATGTGTATTGTAAACTCCTTTTTAATAGAATCAGTGATGAAAAGGAGCAGATCACAATAAGGAAAGTTCTCTTTAAATCTTTATTCTTGTGAGATCTGAAAATAAAACCAAGCAATCCTGACACTGGCCGTGTTTTGCCCGTGCAAGAGATGTGTCTGGGGCTAGATGATACCAAGTGGTGTGCCAAAGACACCTCACCACTTTGGTTCAGAGCAATTTTCTCCAAAAACTGGCAACCTCACCCAGCAATCCAACAGCAGTGATTCTGACAGACCTCACAAGAAAACAGATTTAAAGGAAACTTTTCTTACTGTGATCTGCTCCTTTTTGTCGCCACATTGGATTTTGCAGATTGCCTGCCCTGTTGTTTCCTTGTAATAGAATCAGGCAAATTTTTTTATGTATTTTATTGGTTTTAGAAAAATTTGACATCATTGATTTTTTTTTTTTGGGGGGGGGGGGTTACTAATAAACACAATTTTATTCATATTAACTCACTTCTGTAGTTGGTTGGAATTTAATTGGTCCACCTTTACTTCTGCTCTTTTGATTTTTTATATATTTGTAGGTTTTTTTCCTCCTTTTCTCTTTTTGCTTTCAGTTATTTTCTACCATCAGTGCTAGAGGGGAAAAAGGGGACCCAAGTCGATGGTTGGCCTAATTTACTCAAATGAAGCATTTAGGGGACAATTCTGTAAAATAGGCACCTCTATTTACTCACCCATTATGCATATAAATGTTTGGACTACTAGCATATCTGTGTGTATGTGCATATATGATGTATATGCCTATATTCAGCTTAACCTGTATTCTATAAAAACGTGCATATCTTTCACAGCCAAAACAACAATAAAACACCGGAGGTGACACAAACCACACTATGTACACTGAAAGCACCACAAATTTCTTTATTGTTGACGTAACTAGACTCGACATGGGCCATGTTTCGGCCTATCGGCCTGCATCAGGAGTCTGAAATGTGTTACAACGTTGCCTATAGGTTTGAAGGTTTCTCAAACCTATATAATACTGGGACAAGCCCTGGAAAAACTCTGACAGGATATAACTAATTGCTTTATCACCAAACTGTATGTTTGTCCATTAATATAAAATCACACTTCAAACAAATGCCAAAGTGTGGATCAGCATTGATACAGCACAGCATAGCTCATGGAATTCTTTCCATCCCCTCTGTTTGTAAATGCACATATGTGTGTGTGTGTCTGCGGCAGGGGAGTTGGTGGTATGTATGTACATATTTGTGTGCATCTATGCATGTGTGTTGGTATGTTGGCATGTTTGTGTATGCCTGGTGTTATGTATGTACATGTTTGTATGCGTCTATGCATATATGTTTGTGTGTTGGTATGTGTGTGTATGTCTGCTTGCATGTTTATTTGTGCTTTCTGTGAGTCTGTGATCTGGAAAAGAAATGAGGAAGATGAGAGTGTGCAAATCAGGAGTGCACCTAAATTTGTGCACACAATTTATGGCGACATTTATAGAATCAGAGGGTTAGTGTGTGGACAAGTCCTGCATTCAGATGCGCTAAGCTCAGACGCTAACACCCTTTAGTACAAGGGCCCTTTAGTTTCCCTGCATGAGAAGTGAGGTTGTGAGTGAGAGAACAGCACCAGCCTGAGTAGTTCCTTCGTTTCTTTAACTCCCTCATATGCTTCATTCACACACAGTCACACTACTTTTTCCGTCACTTGTGATTACTTATCCTTTCACTTTCTGTGCTCTCATTAACAGGATGTTCACAATGCAAACGGTTAAACGGCTTCTGGTGTCTGCCATCTTGAGGACCTTTCGGTTAATCTCTGCAGTAATTTTTCTCTATTTGATAATAAATTCTTCAAAAATCTCAGGTTTTCTTGATTTGCCTAACACATTCAAAAAGCCAGCTCAGTTTACAAAGATGGGGTTGGACTTTTACAATCATGCTGAGAAGTTTTTTTTTTTTACATTCTAAGAAATTGTTTGCCAGCTCTGTCTCTGAATTGCCAAATTTGCTCAACAAATGAATTTTCTTTGGAATGATTAGAAACAAAACAAAACAATAACAACAACAACAAAAAAGATGGTATGATACCTTCTTTTTTTAAATTGGACTAACAATACATTTTTTGACTAACTTTCAAAGGCAGAACCTTCTTCAGGGAAGAACTCTTTGGAATAATGTCAGATATATGTTTTGAGGATAACTTTCTACAGATCATCTAGGTCAGAGCCTGTAGATTAAAAAAATCCATAATCCCTGTAATTCTATAAAAGTCATCAAAAATTATGTATGCAAATTTGGACACATGCCCAATTTGTGCACATAATTTAATTGAATTAGCACCAATAACTGTCTTTTTAACAAACAATTATTGGCACTAATTAGATTTAATTAGCATTTACACATGTAAATTTAGATGCAGGATCCATGCCTAAAATTTATGCATGATCTGAAAAAGAGGATGTGAAAATAGGAGGTTCATGGGCATAAACAGGGGTGTTCCTAAAATTAATGCATTTTATAGAACAATGAGAATATGCGCCTAATATAGGCCTGTACATTTGCACCACATTTCTGTTGGTGCAAATGTCTGCTTCTAAAGTTAAGCATGATTCCCAGGTGTAAGCTGCACCTAACTTTAAGAATAGCTTATATAATAGCGCTTTTTTGGCACCATATATAGAATCTAGCCCAATGTTTTAGAAATAGCTTGGTGAACATGGAGCTCTTTCACAACTACATATAGCACTGCCAAAGAAGCAAGTACATTTGGCAGCAGGCACAACAAAAACAGTCATTTTACAATGAAAATTTCCCCAAAAAAGAGCAACATCACTAGGGAGTTTGCACATGTAAGTAGTGCTACATGCTCATAGAAGTACTGATTTTTGGTACTTACCGAGGTACTTTACACGTGTAAAAGGCCTCTTATAAAATTAACTTACAGGTTACATATCTAAAACTGTGCATAGTGGTAAGATGGTGCATTCTTATGAGTTCAGGATGGTAATTGGAGTGAAGCACTGGGGGGGGGGGGGGTCATGAAGTTTATGTGTGGGTTAGAAGCACCTACGTTTGTACCTCAGGCACAAACATTTATGTCTACTCATGAGCTAATAGAAAAGTGCACAGTTGCATTTCACTAACGATTGTGTAGCTTTTCTGAAATCACAGAGATACATTTGTGTCTTTTTAAAATAGCCTCAAAATTGGAACCTACTTGGTCTCTCAACCTAGGAGAATAGTTATCAAATTAAAATTACCCGCTACATGTGTATGTAGTGCCACTTACACATTTCAGTAGCAGATATTGGACATCTGTATGTGTGTGGGGAACCAGTACCAGTACCCGCATAGCTAATTGGAGATGTAGAAACACATAAACTGCAATTCTAACTTTGCACAGTTGACTATCCAGCTTATAATCGAAAGAGAAAAATGCCTAAATTTCGACCCAAATTGGGAGATGGGCGTTTTTCTCGCAAAGGTGCCCAAATCGGTATAATCGAAAGCCGATTTTGGGCGTTTCCAACTGCACTCCATCGCGGAAATGAATAAAGTTGACGGGGGCGTGTCAGAGGCATGTCGGAGGTGGGACTGGGGTGTGGTTATCAGTCGAGGAGAGATGGGCGTCTGTAGCTGATAATCGGAAAAAAAAGGCGTTTTTAACTGCGATTTTGGGTCACTTTTTTTGGACCTTTTTTTTCACGAACAGGTCCCAAAAAAGTGCCCCAACTGCCCAGATGACCACTGGAGGGAATTGGGGATGATATCCCTGGACTCCCCCAGTGGTCACTAACCCCCTCCCACCAAAAAAAAAAACACTTTAAAAACTTTTTTTCCCAGCCTGTATGCCAGCCTCAAATGCGGTACCCACCTCCATAACAGCAGAATGTGTTCGATCCTCTCACAGCCTTTCCCTGGGTCAGATGTGGCTCTCGGGTGCAGTACAGGGTCACATCAGCATTGCATTGTGGTGGGTGTAGGGTATTGGGCTCCGTGATTTCATTAGCTTGTGTTACAGTCTCACGATGTTGGTAGTTGGTAGGCTCTTCTCCCATGGTGCTTTTCCCCCTGCCTACTGGGTCAGAGTGTGCCCTGTTGTGTTTCCTGTTGTAGTCCATGCGGTAGTGGCCATTTTTGTAAGCCAGTTTTAGTTCCCTTTCCTGTGTTAGCCACGTTAGAGAACTTAGTTCTTACCTTGAATGTGGCTGAAAGAGGGCATTGTACAGCATTCTGCCAGCTCTGACCTACTGCTAATCTCAGTACCAGGGAGACTCGTTGCCAGTGGGGCACAACCTCTGATCTGCAGTTAACTGTGAGTAAACGTGCTTATTCCAATAAAGGACATTTTCTGAGAGATTAGAATTCAGGTGTCAACTGGTGTGCCAATGTTATACAGCAGCAACAAGTCCTAGAGGCCTGCGTGTATGCAGGTCCCTGGAGCACTTTTAGTGGGTACCGCAGTGCACTTCAGGCAGGTGGACCCAGGCCCATCCCCCCCACCTGCAACACTTGTGCTGGTAAATGGGAGGCCTCCAAAACTCACTGTACCCACATGTAGGTGCCCCCTTCACCCCTAAGAGCTATGGTAGTGTTGTACATTTGTGGGTAGTGGGTTTTGGGGGAGGGGGGTTGGGAGCTCAGCACCCGTGGTAAGGGAGCTATGCATGTGGGAGCTTTTTCTGAAGTCCACCGCACTGACCTAGGGTGCCCAGTTGGTGTCCTGGCATATCAGGGGGGCCAGTGTACTACAATTTGTGGCCCCTCCCACAACCAAATGGCTCGGATTAGGACGTTTTTGAGCTGGGCATTTTTCCATTATCGCTAAAAAAAAGAAATACCCAGCTCAAAAACGTCCATTTTTTCAAAAATACGGTTCGGCCCGCTCCTTCACGAACCCATTCTCGGAGATAAACGCCCATGGAGATAGGCGTTTGCGTTCGATTATGCCCCTCCACACATCTATGACACTAAATATTTGCCATATTTTTATATCTTCCAGGTGCCACTAAGGGCCCAGCACTGAATATTTGGATCTAAATTAGCTGGTGATGGTCAACACTTAAAGGAACACTGACTCCCAGCAGTTGAATGTTAAGCTGTTGTTTTTTTACTTATGGAATTCCAGGCAACTTCCACAATTTTCTCTTGTACCTTGCAAAATCTCTTGATTCCCAGTCAGTCAGTCTTAAACTTTCAAACTACAGCAAAAAAAAAAAAATGCAATGTTTGCTTAAAATTACACTTAAGACATTGACTTATCTGCCTTGAAACTACTTAAATTATTGTTTGCCCTTCTTAAGCACTCACACACCATCTCTTGTGCCAGTCCTTTTCAGCACTGTGGATAGCTCACACTGGCTGAAATTCAAATCTTCTCTCCCTTTTAAACTTAAACATAGAGCTTCCCATGGATTAACAAACTTGATGCTGTCTCCTTTGAGTCCTTTCTTTTGATGCTGTGTCCCTTGAGTCCTTTGCCCAGCTGACTTCTTTAACTGTCAAATCCAACCGCTTCATTACTGTCATGAACACAGAATGAACTGTACTCCAGCTGTTTTGTGCTAGATATCTTTTCATGGATCTACTGGGGTACTTTTTGTTTCCTGATCCCATGTAAAATAGTTCACTTTCCCTATAGCAGCACACTCTCCTCAGAACCACTGTTGTTTTTTTTCTGTTCCACACTCGCTCTTGGCAGCAGAGGGAGCACTTCTCGAGGTTTTCCCGCTGATTGCTTAGGCCCCTACTGCTTCCTCCACTACCACTATCAATTACAGCTCAGTAGCAGCACTGTGGCTTCAAATCCCAGACGTACAGGCTCACATTCCAGCCCACTCATCTGCTGATCCACCACAGTTCCATTTTGACTTTGATCTCAGCAGCAATGCTGCACTCCAGCCTCTCTACTCTGAGCATATATACCGTATTTTTCAGACTATAAGACGCACCGGACCATAAGACGCACCTAGGTTTTAAAGGAGGGAAATAGGAAAAAAAATTTTGCATTTTCCCTCCTCTAAAACCTAGGTGCTCCGGTGCGTCTTGTCCGAATCCCTCCCTCCAAGTTTGGGATCACCCTCAGGGTTACCTCCTCCCCCTCCCCGGCCCTGTCACCACCTCTCCCCTTACTCACGCGATCTTCCCTGGTGGTCTAGTGACGTCGGGGCAGGAAAGAGCCCCCTCTTTCCTGCCCAGCGCGCTGCTCTCCATCCTCCTGTATGTATTGCTGCCTGACGGTCTCGGCGAGATTCAAAATGGCCGCCGAGAATTGAAGTCTCGGTGGCCATTTTGAATCTTGCCGAGACCGTCAGGCTGCATACAGGAGGATGGAGAGCAGCGCGCTGGGCAGGAAAGAGGGGGCTCTTTCATGCCCCGACGTCACTAGACCACCAGGGAAGATCGCGTGAGTAAGGGGAGAAGTGGTGACAGGGCCGGGGGGAAGGCGATCCCGAATTCGAAGGGAGGGAGGGCGGGCGGCCAGCCAGCCAGCCAAATCTCTACCTTCGGACTATAAGACGCACCCCCCATTTTCCTCCCAAATTTTGGGGGAAAAAGTGCGTCTTACAGTCCGAAAAAACGGTACCTTCTGCTGTTCCTGCAATCTGTTTTTTTAAAAAATTGGTCCCACGACACCAAGTTTTCTGTCCCAGTATGCCTTCAACCACTGTTGTACCCTAGAGCATTCATGCAGGAGGAGAAGCCTTGACTGACTATTCCTCTGCAGCCTAAAGCTGCTCTTGCTAGACCAACCCAGGATAGAGGAGCAGTTTAATGGTTAGTGCAGTAGGCTGAGAAGCAGAGGAACAAGATTCAATTCCTACTGCAGTTCCTTGTGACCCTGAGCAAGTCACTTAACCTTCCACTGCCCCAGGTACCAAAACTTAGATTGCGAGCCCACTAGGGACAGAGAAAATACCTACATGTAATATGTTGACCACTTTGGTTGTATCACTGAAAGGCGTACATCAAGAATCTAATAATAAACATAATGAAAGCAGCCACAAGCACTCTACTCCTGACAGCCTCTTTCATGCTGCCAGTCTTCTCACATACACAAGCCCAGACCTAGGACCACAGTCCAACTTATATATGTCAGAATAGGAAATATATTTAAAATTAAAACTTTGAATAACTCTACCAAGGGGACCAAATAGAATAGGAGCAGTAATAGGTCTCTGCAGGTCATCACAGTCTAAGAATCAAGAAAGGAGTCATCAAGCATTTTCTCCTTAATGCAGTCTTAAGAAATAAGGAGAACCACTGCAAAGTTTTATCAGAAATACCAAAATCAGACGAACAGCATGAAGATCATCCAATAATTTTCCAGCTTCCAAAAATTCAACTTACTGGACAGAGACCACATTTGAAATTGGTCTAACATTACTGTAATCAAAGCAACTTATTTTATTGTATTTGGAGACTGGACACACCACTGCACTTCTCATGATAGTGGGAAAGCATTCCTAATCAAGTGTTGCATTTATGATAGGCCTTAATCTTTTATTTAGTCCTAGGCCAGCAGCCTTGATTAAACACATAGGGCAAATGTCTGTAGTCTACTCCCTGTTATACTTCCAGCTCCTTGGGTGCGGTTATTACCAACTGAGGGAATGAGACATACATTTGAGCAGAGACCCATGAAGAAGGTTTTTTTTTGGCTGAAACATCGATGTTGTATGATGATATGAGGGGAATACATTCTGTTGACAGTGTGGGGACATTAATATTTGGAGAACATAAGTTGACAAATGTGTGGAGAAGAGGAGTCTGAGCTAAGTAGTTTACTAAGATTTGGGGTTTGGATGTTAAATTATCCCTTGACAAGTATTTTTGGGACATTTATTATGTTAGATACTTTGGTATATTAACATGTGGCCACTATCATCACTAGTGGTTAGTGCAATGAGTTGAGAACCAGGGAAACAGGTTCTCAGCCCACTGTAGCTTCTGGTGACTCTGGACAAGTCACTTAACCCTCCATTTCCCCTTTGTGAGTCTGGGTAAGTCACTTAGGGGTCCTTTTACTAAGCCACATAGGCGTCTAAGTGCGCCCAATGTGCATCAATTTTGAGTTACCACCCGGCTACCTCGTGGTCCTTGCAGTAATTTCATTTTTGATGCATGTCCACTACACGCCCCAGAAAACACATAAATACTGGGCCTGATTTTCCAAGTGATTGAAATGGATGGGAGAGGCTTCTACTCACTTAAATCATTAATGTTTGGAGATCATAAGTCAACAAATGTGTGGATGCCAATATTTAATGGCACTTAGCTAGGCAGTATTGCTGAATATCAACACTAACTGACTATTTTGAGAGTGAACAAGAGAGGGGCATTACGGGTTGGAATTAGAGAGAAGTTGGCTGCTATGCAGGTGCTAGCATTATTCAGTGCTGGTGCCTGCATAGCTAAGTGACTAAATAGTATCACACAAAAGACTCTTTTAACTTTGGTTGCATTGAATATCGGCTGGTAGTCGCATAACTTCAGGTCACTTATCACATGATCCCCTCCCCCTTTCCAGGCTAGTGGCCTGGCAGTTCATGCCATAGATTGTGGAAGAAGGACCCAGATTCAAGTCCCTCTTCAACTGTTTGAGGGACCTAGGTTTATCCCACTTCACCTCTGTTCCATTTATTCAGCCTTACTTCTTCAGTAAGCTTACGATGTGTAACTGTTCCTACCCTTTCAATGATTTCCTCCAGGGCTTTAGATAGCATGTAGAGGTGGAGTAGGGTCTTGGCCCTTGCATACTACTACTATTTAGCATTTCTATAGCGCTACAAGGCGTATGCAGAGCTGCACAAACAGAAGAAAGACAGTCCCTGCTCAAAGAGCTTACAATCTAATAGACAAAAAATAAAGTAAGCAAATCAAATCAATTAATGTGTACAGGAAGGAGGAGAGGAGGGTAGGTGGAGGCGAGTGGTTACAAGTGGTTACGTGTCAAAAACAATGTTAAAGAGGTGGGCTTTCAGTCTAGATTTAAAGGTGGCCAAGGATGGGGCAAGACGTAGGGGCTCAGGAAGTTTATTCCAGGCGTAGGGTGTAGCGAGACAGAAGGCGCGAAGTCTGGAGTTGGCAGTAGTGGAGAAGGGAACAGATAAGAAGGATTTATCCATGGAGTGGAGTGCACGGGAAGGGGTGTAGGGAAGGATGAGTGTGGAGAGATACTGGGGAGCAGCAGAGTGAATACATTTATAGGTTAGTAGAAGAAGTTTGAACAGGATGCGAAAACGGATAGGGAGCCAGTGAAGGGTCTTGAGGAGAGGGGTAGTATGAGTAAAGCGACCCTGGCGGAAGACGAGACGGGCAGCAGAATTTTGAACCAATTGGAGAGGAGAGAGGTGACTTGCATAGGGCAAGGCTTCTTTTTCATTATCCGGGAGGCTATTCTGTTTCCCCTCCCTCCTGATGCTCCCTGAGCAGCAGTGTCCTCTCTCTATCTCTCAACCTCCATAAACAGCAGAGAAATCTCTCCCTCCCAACCAGCAGGGAAACTCCAACCAGAACCCCTGCTCCCCCCCAAGCCTACCTTTAGTAGTTGTAGGGCTCTAAATGTAGGGGTGATGCCCACTCACTCTGCCGATCTCGATGTCAACCAAAAATGAGTGCCATGATCTCTAGCTGCACTTTGAAGTACCATCAGGTTACCACTAGAGGCATCACTCCTGCCTTTGGGACCCTATAGCTGCTAAAGGTAGGCCTTTGGGAGACCTACGGGGTAAGGCTTTCTGCTGTTCAAGGGGATTGAGAGGGAGGGGTTACTGTTGTTCTGGGGAGTTGAGTAGGAGGGTTTTCCCTGCTGTTTGGGGAGCTGATTTGGAAGGGTTGAGACACTGCTGTGTGGGGGTGGTCAGGAGGGAGGGAGGGGATATCAGAATGAAGGGAGGGAGTAGAAATGACTGATCCTCTCATGCAGGTCCTGGCTGATCAGCTGTGACCTGCATAAGTATCCCGACTGAATATTGGCTGAGACCTGCATAAATCCTGGCAGATATTTCATGTCCAGTCAGACCCAGATATTCAAAGCTGGTGCACAGACATGGCCTTACATTGAATATCAGGGCCTAATTCTGCCTTTGCGCCGGCTGTTACCCTAGTGGCCTCTTTTCCCTAACAAAAAGGTTCGTTGCCCTTACAGTATATCTTTTCATTTTTGTCTCACTTCTCCTTTACTTCTTTTAGATATATAGGGGGACATTATATATGGTGCCTAACAAATCAGCGTGGAAATCTACATTTAACTGTAGATTTAGGTGCGGTATATAGAATACACTTAGTTGATATCTCAGCGCCTAAAACTACGTCTCCATTTACACCAACAAAAATGTGGTGTAAATCCTGGTGCGTAGATTTAGTTGCACTGGACCAAATTCTATTACTATGTGTGGAAATTATGGAACACCTATGAAACGCCCATTTCTCCGCCTATAACCATACCCCTTTTCACCTGCATGCATTAGAAATTAGGCGCAGGATGTTACTGAATATGCTTAGTGAGTTGTGCACGTAAATTCTAGTTATTGCCAGTTAGTGCTCATTATTGCTTGTTAAGAACTGTTATCAATGCTGATTGGCTTGTTAAACCAATTAAGTTACGCATGTTGTTATAGAATACGCTTGGATTTCGGGGCAGACCTTTAGGCACACGATGTAGAATCTGGGTAGGAATGTGTGTTTTCTTGTATGGTTGATTTCTTTCCTATAACTATTTGTAGCTCCTTTCTATTTATTACATTTTATTTTATTTTTTATACACTGCTTTGAACTTCTTTGTAAAAGTGGTATATCAAGTAATAAATACCCATAAACAAAAACAATAAACATTTGACACTCAGCCGATACTTCCTTGAGGTACACACTCGTTTAAAAAAAAAAAAAAAAAAAGCTTTCCTGAATTGTATAACTCTTGCCTCCACTCGCACTCTAGCACTCAACCGCATCATCTAGTGATCACTGGACCCAAGAGGATCACCTGCTACCTCTCCATTTGTAAGGATCCAGTATCATCCTCTCCCATCATGTGGGTTCCTTCACCAGCTGCCAGAACAGTTATTTCTGTAGGGAATCCAGAATCTTTCTCTAGCTAGATGACAGCACAGCCATGATGTTTCAATCAACTTTCAGCAAATTGAAACCACTAGCAATAGCACATCCGCTTTTATAGCAATTTTTTGAATGTCTTCAATTACATCTCTATTTCTTCTGCCAGCACAGGAGGTCCGTACATTACTCTGATCGATTCCCACTTTTCAGATTAATCCACAATGCCTCCTCCTTATCTCATAAGCCCTGCAATTCTGTTGCTTTAACATTACTTTTTTTTATATAGTGCCATAACTCCTTCCTGTCCTTCCTGAAAAATGGCCTGGCATTACTATATCCCAGTAATGGTTCTTTCTCCGTGACCTTCACTAAATCCAAGTCATATAAAACCCTCTGGTCTATCTCAGGGAAAGAATAAAGTTCAGTGAGGAATTCAGCACTAAAGGTGTTATTTGAATCCTTATGCTTCTACTGAATTCCACCAATGGTATAAAACCTTCTTGCTGTGTTAATCTGGTATGCAGGAAGAACTACTAACTGCGAGGGACGACAGGAGAGTCATGAAGGACTTTAAAGAACACTTGCTCCAGGTTCTCTCAGGAGTATTATCAAATATAGAGACCCAGAATGATACCCTGGCCTCCACCCTCTCCCATTTGCTGCAAGGCCGCCAGTCAGCAGGCAGCTCCCCCAGACCTCGGCCCTGTGTCCCAATCAAGCCCCTCACCCATCTCTGGATATTCCAGGCCACCAACTGCTGGGCCCAGTGCACCACCCCCAGCTCCTCCAACCCAGCCTCACAGCAGAGGCAGTGGATGAAGCCAGGGTAGGGGAAGGGAAAGCAATGATGGGGTCACTTGGGGCCCACCTCTCTCCCAGGACCTTGTGGGACATGTTGCTGCTGGGACTGTTGCTTTCTGGGCTTGATTTCTGAGTTTTACCATGCACATCCCTCACCTTTTATTTCATGAAATCCTCCACATTATGATAGGATGTGGGCAATTGAGGTGATGGCAGATGTGATGCCAGATACCAGTTTTTGGATTGGGCCTGACCTGAAATGTTTTGTTTTGCAGCCCCATAAAGGACATAGTAGTTTGAAGGGAGAGGGGAGGAGGAGGAAAGTTGGTGCCCCATTTTGTTATTTTATCACTGTACTGCATAGTGGAGGGGGGGGGGGGGGAGCTGAGGGTCACATATTAGAGTTCTTTTACCAAACTGTGGGAAAGAGGGCCCTGCAGTAGCAGCAGGGGCTGTTTTTCCCATGCACCAGGGCCCTTTTTCCCACAGCTGGTAAAAAGCCCCTAAAAATAAAATGGTCATGTGGTAAGATTACTCTTACTGCATGGCCATGTGATGGGAAGCACTTACCGCCACCCATTGAGGTGGTGGTAAGGGCTCCCGCAGTAACCCAGCATTAGCCGGCAGCACCACGGTAAACATTTTGCTTTGCAGCAGAAATAGCACACGCTCGAAGCAGAACTACCGCCAGAGGCTGCATTGGGCCCACTGCTGCATGGCAACCTTTTAGTAAAAGGGCCCCATTGTTATTTTATCACAGGGGAGGAGGTAAACTAGTAGAATATTTGACTTATCATTCAGTGTGGTAAGTTCAAATCCCAGCACTGGTTCTTGTCACTTTGAACCGTTCACTTCACCCTGTACTGCCCTATCCGCCTTTTCTCTCCTCTGCCTCTTTGAATAGCGGTCATTTATCGTCCCCCTAATAAGTCCCTTTCATCCTTTCTCAGTGACTTTGACGCCTGGCTTGCCTTCTTCCATGATCCTTCCTCCCCCTCTCTCATCCTTGGTGACTTTAATATTCCTGCTAATGATCCTTCCAACTCTTATATTTCCAAGTTACTCGCTTTAATGTCCTCCTTTAATCTCCAACTATGCTCCACCTCCCCCACTCATCAAAATGGTCACTGTCTTGATCTCATCTTCTCCTCCAACTGTTCACCCTCTAGTTTCCTTGCCTCTGATCTTCCCTCCTCTGATCACCATCTTATAACTTTCACACTTAAATCTCCTCCCTCCCTCCCAGTCCCATCCTATCTTATCTAATTTATCTAGGAATCTTCACGATATTGACCCTTCATCTCTATCCTCCCATGTTTCAAACCTCCTCTCTACTGTGGCACCATCCATGTCTGTCAACGAGGCTGTTTCTTCCTACAACAATACCCTATCCTCTGCCTTAGACACTCTTGCACCTTTGATGACCCGCCCTGTAAGGCGTACAAAACCCCAACCTTGGCTGACTTCTAATATCCACTACCTACGTTCCTGTACCCGCTCAGCCGAACGCCTCTGGCGGAAATCTCGGGCCCTTGCTGATTTCTTACACTTTAAGTTCATTCTGACCTCCTTCCAATCTGCTCTTTTACGTGCCAAACAGGATTATTATATCCAACTGACCAACTCTCTTGGCTCTAATCCTCGACTTCTCTTCACCACGTTGAACTCTCTCCTCAAGGTGCCCCCTCCCCCAACTCCCCCTTCATTATCTCCTCAGACCCTTGCTGAATTCTTTCACAACAAGGTTCAAAAGATAAACCTTGCTTTCTCTACCTCACCACCTCTCCCTCCACTAGTCCGTTCCCCTCTCTCTCCTTCCCCTCATTCCCTTTCCTCCTTTCCTGAAGTTACTATTGAGGAAACTACACTTCTCCTTTCTTCCTCAAAATGTACCACCTGTTCCTCTGATCCCATTCCCACCCACCTTCTTAATGCCATCTCTCCTGCTCTTATTCCTTTTATCTGTCACATTCTCAACCTCTCACTTTCCACTGCGACTGTCCCTGCTGCCTTTAAACATGCTGTGGTCACACCTCTTCTTAAGAAGCCTTCACTCGACCCTACTTGTCCCTCTAATTACCGACCCATCTCCCTCCTTCCTTTTCTCTCCAAATTACTTGAGCGTGCTGTTCACCGCCGCTGCCTTGATTTTCTCTCCTCACATGCTATTCTTGACCCACTACAATCTGGTTTTCGCCCTCTCCACTCAACCGAAACTGCGCTTACTAAAGTCTCCAATGACCTATTACTGGCTAAATCCAGAGGTCAATATTCCATCCTCATTCTTCTTGATCTTTCCGCTGCTTTTGACACTGTAAATCACAGCATACTTCTCGATACCCTGTCCTCACTTGGATTCCAGGGTTCTGTCCTTTCCTGGTTCTCTTCCTACCTCTCCCTCCGCACCTTTAGTGTTCACTCTGGTGGATCCTCTTCTACTTCTATCCCTCTGCCTGTCGGCGTACCTCAGGGTTCTGTTCTTGGTCCCCTCCTCTTTTCTATCTACACTTCTTCCCTTGATTCATTAATCTCATCCCATGGATTTTCCTACCATCTCTATGCTGATGACTCCCAAATCTACCTTTCTACCCCTGATATCTCACCTTGCATCCAAACCAAAGTTTCAGCGTGCTTGTCTGATATTGCTGTCTGGATGTCTCAACGCCACCTGAAATTAAATTTGACCAAAACCGAGCTTCTCATTTTCCCCCCAAACCCACTTCCCCGCTCCCCCCATTTTCTATTTCTGTTGATGGCTCTCTCATTCTCCCTGTCTCCTCAGCTCGAAACCTTGGTGTCATCTTTGACTCTTCTCTCTCCTTCTCTGCTCATATCCAGCAGATTGCCAAGACCTGTCATTTCTTTCTCTACAACATCTGTAAAATCTGCCCCTTTCTTTCCGAGCACTCTACCAAAACCCTCAACCACACCCTTGTCACCTCTCGTTTAGACTACTGCAATCTGCTTCTTGCTGGCCTCTCACTTAGTCACCTCTCCCCCCTCCAGTCGGTTCAAAACTCTGCTGCCCGTCTCGTCTTCCGCCAGGGTCGCTTTACTCATACTACCCCTCTCCTCAAGACCCTTCACTGGCTCCCTATCCGTTTTCGCATCCTGTTCAAACTTCTTCTACTAACCTATAAATGTACTCACTCTGCTGCTCCCCAGTATCTCTCCACACTCGTCCTTCCCTACACCCCTTCCCGTGCATTCTGCTCCATGGATAAATCCTTCTTATCTGTTCACTTCTCCACTACTGCCAACTCCAGACTTCGCGCCTTCTGTCTCGCTACACCCTACGCCTGGAATAAACTTCCTGAGCCCCTATGTCTTGCCCCATCCTTGGCCACCTTTAAATCTAGACTGAAAGCCCACCTCTTTAACATTGCTTTTGACACGTAACCACTTGTAACCACTCGCCTCCACCTACCCTCCTCTCTTCCTTCCCGTTCACATTAATTGATTTGATTTGCTTACTTTATTTACTTTTTGTCTATTAGATTGTAAGCTCTTTGAGCAGGGACTGTCTTTCTTCTATGTTTGTGCAGCACTGCGTACGCCTTGTAGCGCTATAGAAATGCTAAATAGTAGTAGTAGTAGTAGTAGTAGGAACAGTTGACTAATGCAATCAGGAACATAACTTGTACACAGTACCCTGCTTAGTTTTTGTACTTACATCTCTGGGGAAGAAGGCTTGAGCATTATAGTTTGCTGTCAATCACTGCCAGGCTCTCCTGTACTTAAGTACATAAGTAGTGCCATACTGGGAAAGACCAAAGGTCCATCTAGCCCAGCATCCTGTCACCAACAGTGGCCAATCCAGGTCAAGGGCACCTGGCATGCTCCCCAAACGTAAAAACATTCCAGACAAGTTATACCTAAAAATGCGGAATTTTTCCAAGTCCATTTAATAGCGGTCTATGGACTTGTCCTTTAGGAATCTATCTAACCCCTTTTTAAACTCCGTCAAGCTAACCGCCCGTACCACGTTCTCCGGCAACGAATTCCAGAGTCTAATTACACGTTGGGTGAAGAAAATTTTTCTCCGATTCGTTTTAAATTTACCACACTGTAGCTTCAACTCATGCCCTCTAGTCCTAGTATTTTTGGATAGCGTGAACAGTCGCTTCACATCCACCCGATCCATTCCACTCATTATTTTATACACTTCTATCATATCTCCCCTCAGCCGTCTCTTCTCCAAGCTGAAAAGCCCTAGCCTTCTCAGCCTCTCTTCATAGGAAAGTCGTCCCATCCCCACTATCATTTTCGTCGCCTTCGCTGTACCTTTTCCAATTCTACTATATCTTTTTTGAGATACGGAGACCAGTACTGAACACAATACTCCAGGTGCGGTCGCACCATGGAGCGATACAACGGCATTATAACATCCGCACACCTGGACTCCATACCCTTCCTAATAACACCCAACATTCTATTCGCTTTCCTAGCCGCAGCAGCACACTGAGCAGAAGGTTTCAGCGTATCATCGACGACGACACCCAGATCCCTTTCTTGATCCGTAACTCCTAACGCGGAACCTTGCAAGACGTAGCTATAATTCGGGTTCCTCTTACCCACATGCATCACTTTGCACTTGTCAACATTGAACTTCATCTGCCACTTGCACGCCCATTCTCCCAGTCTCGCAAGGTCCTCCTGTAATTGTTCACATTCCTCCTGCGACTTGACGACCCTGAATAATTTTGTGTCATCGGCGAATTTAATTACCTCACTAGTTATTCCCATCTCTAGGTCATTTATAAATACTTTAGGTAGGATCTTTTCCTGTGCATCTCCTCTATCACTATCCTTTGCGTGAATGTATATCTTCACTATTAAAATTGGCGTTCCTTTCTTATTTCTATATGATTTTCATTTTGTAAACCGCTTTGCTCTGCTTCAGCAGCTCAAGCAGCCTGGAAAGTCTAAATAAACTATAAAATATTGTTTTTCTTTGTGAAGAACAACCTGGCTAATAGTAGTGTGTCCTGGGCAAAGAATTCAGCTGCTGACATCAGGACGCCATTTTTCTCACTATCCCCACGTGCATAATGTTATGACATCGTTACAATCAATGTTAAATCAGCACTGAAGAATCAGCACGGATGTTGTAGCAATTCTATAAACGGCATAGAAATTTAGGCGGATTCTATAAAAGGACATAGAAACTGGCTAGGCTTATTCAGGATATATATATATATATATATATATATAGCAGAAAATACTGATATGCATAATTATGTAAACAGCACTCAGCTTTTATAGAATTACGCTTGATGGCTATTTCTTTCAGTGTCGATTTTTCGGCACCATTTATAGAATCTAACCCTTGGTGGCTTTGTTGACTGACCCATAGAGGGCCATAAAAGATGTAGTTGACACTAAGGGATATGTTTACTAAGGTGCACTATAGGCGCATTAGCGTTTTTAATGCGTGTTAATGGTGGACACGCGTTAAACACTAATGCGCCCATAGGAATGTATAGGCATGTTAGCATTTAACATGCCTTAACTTTAAAGGCACGTTCAAAATGCTAACGTGCCTTAGTAAACATACCCCTAAGTCTATTTGTTGTAGTGTTTTAAGTAGCTGTGGTATATTTGTATCAATTATATGTTTGGATAATTCTATCAGTGTTGATTTACATCAAAATTCCTATTGCATTAGGTAGAGGATTATGATTTAAATAGTATAAGGAAAAAAAGGGAAGCTGAGGACAGATGTTCATATATATTCCTAATCAATATAACTAAGAAAGACAATATAAGAAAGAGAGGCAAGCTGGAGTCAAGTCTCAGAAAAGTGTTATTACACTGGTGAATGCCCAGTTCATTAAGAATTTGTGGTATGTTATTAATGATTTGGTAATTGGAAATTGAATTGATGCACTCTGCATATTTGATTACATCTTGTTCCTCAGGATTATGTAATGTTTCATCAGTCCCAAGAGGGCTAAATGGGTGGAGGAATAGGTATTGTTCATCGGAAATCTTTCTCTGTTGCTGCAGAGTCAACTGAAGAAAGAGTATGGTGTGTGAATCTTTATTTTCAAAATGTAATAGTGAACCTAATAAGTCTTCTAGTTTATCAGGCCCAGGGAAATATTGAGGAAGAGCTGGTACATCTGTTGAGGTTGATTAGTGAGGTATCCGCACAGTTCCCTGAGCTGAGTGTATTGAGTGGCTTTAGTTATGCTAAGTCTGCTCATGCCTCTAATGCAGGGTAGTTGATCGATTCTGGTGCTTATTTTAGAAGCACCATTTGGGTTTTAGATGTGCATAAACCAGCATTTAGACATTTATACTGCATAAATATCTAAATCCCAGTTTTACAAAGCTGAGATGTACACATGTAAAACTGCCCAAGGAGAAAAGAGAGGGTCCAAAGTAGACTAAACAAACAACATAGAACAAAAAGCACAAATAGACCTTCAGGAACAGGACAATGGGAAACTTTATTGAAACCACAGCCAACGTGGGCTGTGTTTCGGTGACAATGCACCTGCATCAGGGTTCGTCACAATTTGCAGTATTCTTTGTAATTGAATATGCAGATCTGCCAGGGCACAGAAAATCAATCCCACTTCTAATTGCGAAATGGACAATCTAAAGGCGTATAATTAAAGTAAATCCCTAAGTCCTGTGGACACTAGAGACACTGTTGAAGAAAAACCAACAAGAATAGCAAACTGAACAACAGGCATATGGCAAGGGGGCATGAGCTGGGTGTGTTTGGGGCAAGATAAGGACAGGCTAAAAAATAAATATGTATTTCACATATTCCACATTTCAGATCAGGAATTTACAGTGCCATGCAAGATGTCTAGACTTCAGAAACGCTCTTATTTAATTAATTGATTAATTTGTGATATATCAAATGCATCTAGATAAATAAATAAATAAATAAATAAGTTTTGTACAGCACTCTGCTGGAGGGATTTGGGGAGGTCTGCCACTTAATCCTCCAGTGGTTTGTTGTCCTCTCTGAATGTGAAACTGGAAAGGGATATCAGACTGTGACATTGAAGAAAAATAATTGTTTATGTATCTAAAATGGCTAACTGTATGGCTCCCACCTGCTCATACAGATGGACAGTGGTTCCTTCATCTCTCTGACTCTCTACAACTGGTGATTCCTCACTCAAAGTCTCTTTTATAGACAATACAAGAATGTGTCCCTCATCTGAGCAATTGAACTTCACTTAGTTCTGCTCGGTATTTTGAAGCGAGTCCAGGGATTAAAGCTGGATCCTTTGTGGAGGACCCAGAGACTACAAATTTGTTTTCTTAATCAGACTTAGCTGAGCATATTCCAAATACATGTCCCAAGAAACATCACAAAAATGAAAAGGAATTCCTCTTGTAGCCACTATATTCTCTAAGCGGTGCAGTAGTCCTCCAACTACATTGCTGCCAGTGTGTGTGTGTGTGTGTGTGGGGGGGGGGGGGGGGGGGGTTAATATTGTGTTTTCAATTGCTAGAGACAGGCAGTTTACCTAGAGTCCAGCAGAACTTGTCTGTCCCTTACTATTGAAACAGCACCCCCTACTGGCAGACCTCCGCACTACTTAGGGGGAACAGTACCTCTCTATTCAGCTACATCTATCTGCTACAGGTGAAGTTCATTCAAGCCCAAAAAGGAAACATACAAAACAGTTTCTTAGCTTCAACCGGCAGGTGGGGAATGGGGGCTACAGCTGGGGCTTGAACTAGCAGCAGAGAAGTGGGCTAGTGCTGGGATTGGGAGCAGCCGGTAAGTTAAGCTTGTGGTACCCTCTAGAGGTCAGCGCCCTCCCGCCGCACTTACCACGCTTACTGGGTTGCACCAGCTCTGTTCGGCCTCTCAGATAGGATGACTCTTCAGGGGTTGATTTTTTTTTGTTTCTCATTCTTGCCCTTGCCTTTTCTGGAGCTGACTTCCAATATATTGGTGATGGAATATAGACTCTATCATTCTAATATAAATGTTTATGCTCCATCACATAAACATGTATGTTGGCATTTCAGAACATAAACATTTATGTTCCTGTTTTGACCCTGTTGATATTTTAAATGTTTTTAGTTCTAAAATGGATGATTCTGCCACAGGTAACTGGTGCATAATTGTCCATTTCTCCATGTAAATTAGAACAGGGTGGATGTCTGAACTCTGATTTGTACATCCTTTCCAAAATGCCACTTCAAATATCACCTCGTGAATTCAGCCAATTAATGAATGTGAGTGGAGAGGCAGCAGGGTGGTCTGCTCAATTAACCCTGGATTTTGTGTTCTTCCCTAATAGCATATTAGCTAGGATTAAGGCCAAAAAATGTTTTACTGGTTCAGCTTGGAGAAGAGACGGCTGAGGGGACACATGATAGAGGTATATAAAATAATGAGTGGAGTGGAACAGGTGGATTTGAAGCATCTTCACGCTTTCCAGAAATACTAGGACTAGGGGGCATGTGATGAAACTACAGTGTAGTAAATTTAAAACAAATCAGAGAAAAAGTTTCTTCACCCAACGCATAATTAAACTCTGGAATTCATTGCCGGAGAACGTGGTGAAGGCGGTTAGCTTAGCAGAGTTTAAAAAGGGGTTAGACGGTTTCCTAAAGGACAAGTCCATAAACCACTACTAAATGGGCTTGGGAAAAATCCACAATTCCAGGAATAACATGTATAGAATGTTTGTACGTTTGGGAAGCTTGCCAGGTGCCCTTGGCCTGGATTGGCCGCTGCCATGGACAGGATGCTAGGCTCGATGGACTCTGGTCTTTTCCCAATGTGGCATTATTTATGTACTTATTCAGATCATTTTTTGATATTTTCTGTTGAAGAAATGATTCAGAAAATACCCCAAGATTGTAAGTGAAGATCTAGATATATGCATATTAGGAAAAACATGGAAGCTGTTAGGTTGGTGGAATAACTGCCATTCTTACATTAAGGAAATATTTCCTGTTATGGAAATATGACCACCTAGTGGTAGTCACGTGATACCACTGCTAGGGACACCAATTGAAAACCAGTGCAGTACAGGACAGTAGCAATTGGGCATCACTCCTACTGAAGATCCCCACACAAACCCTGATTACCAGAAGGCCCCTGGACCCCCCCCCAGACCACCAATGAATTTGAAAGGTAGCCCCTGTGGGGGGACAGGCTGTGTGTGGGGTGGGTTGGGCTAAAGTTGGGAGAAGGTGTTACGGGGATCCTGTGGGGAACCAGCTCTGCAGGCCTGGGAACATTGGGCCACTACTTTGTGGTCCAAAGCTCCTGGGCTGTGGGAATAATGCTGCTTGCGAGGTGACTCTCGAGCAGCATTATTCCTCTAAAACAGAACTCAGCAACCTGAAATACTGGGATCCCACAGGCAAAGGTGTTCCTTGGTCGGCTGCCACCCGTGCACCCCCCCCCCCAGGTGCAGCATCATCAGTCCCCCCCGGATGCAGCATGACACCTCCCCCGGCGCAGCGTCCACCCCCCTGGTGCATCACCTCCAAGCCCTCCTCCGGTGCATTCTTCCTACCTGCTGGGAGCAGCTGCATGGCTGTTGGCTCCGCTGGTTCCCTGCGCTCTCTGTCCCGGAACAGGAAGTAATAGCAGAGGGAGCAGGGAACCAGTGGAGCCAACAGCCGCGCACTGCTCCCTGCACCCCTCCTGCCGCGTGCACCCAGGGTGGACCACACTCACCGCCCCACCCTCAGTACGCCACTGCCCACAGGTTGCTGAATCCTGTGGGTCATCAAGGTGTGGTAAATAGCAAACATTCACCACACCTTGATAAATCTTCCCTAAAGGAAGCCATCGTTGCTAAAAAAGATTAGTTCTTTCATAAAATTTGGTGAAGTGTGGGAATAGACTCATTTGATAAGATATGTAAATATAATATGAAAAGTAATAAAGTAGCTAAATACGGTGTATGACTTACAGGATAGGGATTTTCTTGTTTCTGAGGAATCTACTGATAAAGGATTTAACAGAGGTTGGAACTGTCCGAATGGCATACTGTTGCTAGGCTACAATTTGATCATATTGTAGGTTTAGTATGAGCATCATGTAGTATCTTGCTGGGCATAGATCAAAGAGATGAATTGTGGTTGATTATCATTGGTAGAGGGCTATCCTTCTGATTTGAAGCTTTCAGCCATAAGACTAGTTTTGAATAATGGATGATGTTAATATTTATAGGCTCATATTGAATACTCTTTACTTTAGTAAATTTAGAGGGTGGGCAGTTTATTTACAGATTTGGAACTTTTGAAGGAAGGTTTTCTTTTCACAAATAATCACAATTTAGAACTCATAATGACACTGAGATTGTATTAGTGTCTTAAGTGGATATTGATCTGACAGGAACAATAAAAAAAATAAAGCACAAACAATAACAGCATAAATAATATATTTAAATAATAACATATCTTGAATATAAAATCACAAGTTCTAAATAAAATATTATAGAATTAAAAATAATCTTGGCTATAATAAATTAATGTTCACATCAATAAATAAAACAAGTAAACAGAGTTACAGAATATGATTCCCATGAACCTTGAAGACATGTCCAGTCTTTTCTGAATGAGACTGGGTTCATTTGTTTTTAATAGTTGGAAAGGCACTATGAATCGAGATTGACAACTGACCATTTTGATCTTACATTCCATGCTGCTATCCACACAGTGCCCAGCCTTAAATTGAAAAGCCACCTGGTGTAGGCAATCAACCTGATCCATCTGCTTACACTTGATCCTTTCAAGTTTTTGGGACAGATGAGACAGTTTGGTTTGTTAAAGAAAGGCTTGGTAACTGCGTGCATGATTTTTACGATATGTAGAGAGAAATGTTGGTAGACAATTAGCATTTGGTTTGGATGAATGTTTGTTAAATTGTGTTTGTTTTTAGAGCTCTCTAGAAGGGATAATTCTATAAGGAGGGCACCAACATTTAGGCACCAAGAATGTGCATAAATGACCAAAATATCAGCATATACATTTGAATGTGTGCACATATGTGTGTAAATGTCAATATTCAGGCTACTCACTATTCTATAAAATGGCATCAAAATGTGATGGCATGTAGTTTGAGAATAGATGTATATAGTGGTTCCCAATTTTTTTTGGTTTGTGGCACCCTTAATGTCCATGCAATTTTTCATGGTGCTCCGCCACACATTTCTTCCCCCACCACACATTTCTTCCTGTCACATATTTCTCCCCCCCCCACCAACCAAAAAAAGGTATTCTGGGGAAAAAAAGGTTTCATGGAGGTTGCTCAATAGCAGCTGGTCACTAAATTCTGGGATACCTGGAACATCAGTAGCTCCTTATTTATCAATTTATCTTACCTTTCCTTGCACTTCCATCTGTAATTATTACTAGCCTAAGTGTAATTAATATTGACTGTGCACAGGGGTATTTTGTTTTTCAGAATCATTCACTGTGCTGTTCATCTAACCCAATATCCTGTTTCCAACAGATTATTTATGATCTGAAGTAGGGTTAACTTTGAAAGCTAATCAGAAAATGTATTAAGTTAATCCAATAAAAAAGGTATCATCTTATTTTCTTTTCTATGTTTTATTTTATTTCTATTTATTACCTTTAAAAGTGGACTAACACAGCTACCACATCACTCTACTGTTTCTAACAGTGGCCAAGTCAGGTCACAAGAACCTGGCAGAAACCCAAATTGTGGCAACATTCCATATTACAAATCCCAGAGCAAGCAGGTGCTTCCCTATGTCTGTGTCAATAGCAGACTATGGATGGTCCTCCAGGAACTTATCCAAACCTCTTTTAAACCCAGATATGCTAACCGCTGTTACTACATCCTCCAGCAAACATTTGCAGAGCTTAACTATTCACTGAGTGAAAAATACTTCCTCCTATTTGTTTTAAAAGTATTTCCATGTAACTTCCTTGAGTGTCCCCTAGTCTTTGTACTTTTGGAGAGTAAAAAATCGATTTACTTTTACTCGTTCTACACCACTCAGGATTTTGTAGACCTCAATCATATCTCCCCTCAGCCGTCTGTTTTCCAAGCTGAAGAGCCCTAACCTCTTTAGCATTTCCTCATATGAGAGGAGTTTTATCCCCTTTATCATTTTGTTCGCTCTTCTTTGAACCTTTCTAATTCCGCTATATCTTTTTTGAGATACAGTGACCAGAACTGAATGCAATACTCAAGGTGTGGTCACACCATAGAGCGATACAAAGGTTAGTGTAGAGCACAAGTGGCAGGTGCAGGTGGACCTGAGCTGTGCTGGGGATAGACCCTCTAAGTGGCCGTGGGGTAGCCCTAGGCGGGTGGCTAGGTGTTTCATGGCAGCGCTGTTATAGAATAAGGGGAATTCACACCTAATTTACACCAAGGTTTCATTGGTTTAAATGGTTGCACCTAAATGTAGTTGTGGTTCCCAGTGCTTAGTGCTATTCTATAAATGGCACCTAAGTCTGAGCGCTGTTTATAGAATAGCATTAAACAGTAATTATTTTGCACTGATCTTTAAGCACCATTTACTGAATTTACCTCTGAGTACTTAAAAGTAGGTATCAATTTATAGAACAAGGTAGTATGTGCTTATATGCTCTACTATAAGATTATTCTATAAAGAAAAGTAGGCACCTACATTACAGAATAGCTTCCAAATAGGTGCTTTGTTGGCCCTTAAAATTAGGCCCCACCTTTATAGAAATACTCTGGGCCAAATTCTATAAATAACTCCTTAAAAATCAGTGCCAAAAAACCCCGCGGTTAACGTAATTCTATAACGTATATCTAAAATTACACATAGTTTTATAAAATATGCTCACATGCCATTCTTGCGACTAAAATTTAGGTGTACCCATTAAGACCACCTAAAACCAGGCCTAAATACCAGCGCCTAAGTTAGACACAGATTGGGTGCATTCTATAATAGTGCGCATAGTTTCTTTGAAACACCCACAACCCACCCATTCCACACTAATGATCATGCCCCCTTTTCGATTGTGCGCATTATAATTTACACACACCATGTTATAGAATATGCCTAGAAAGTTGTGCATGTAAATTCTAATTAAAGTCAATGAGTGCCACTAATGGGTTGTTAAATGCCAATTATCGGCACTGATTGGCTTGTTAATCAATTAAGTTGTATGCGCAATTTGGCCACGTGGTCAAATAGTGCACACAACTTAAGGTACCATTTATAGAATTTGGGGGTCTGTGTGTCTGCTCAGAATGGTTGAATATAAATGATATAAAATATCAAAATAACCATTATTTTTATATCTGCTACGTGAGATCTCTTCAGGCAGTCCTAATCCTTCCTAGACCAGAGAGTAAATTAGCTCTGGCTTCATTCTGTTTCCACTGCTCCCGTGGCTCTCTCTGCTAGAGCTCTTCCTTGCCATTTGTCTGAGGCTGGAGATCTGATGATCCTGACAGAGGAGCAAGCATGAAAACAGATGTGCAGGAGGGGAGAAGTGGCACAGTAGGGACGTGCAACCCAAAATTTGTTGTTTTGTTCAGTTTCTCATGTCAACTACAGAAATGTTCATTTTGCTTTTTGTTTTATTTTTTTTTCTTCATCTGATTTATTGAGTTTTCAATGCATTTACTTGAAATGTTCACATTTTCCCTACATTTTTAATTTCAGGCAATGCCGTAAATAGTGAAACAGAAAATAAAAGGGACAAAGTAGAAGATATACAGAAGAGGACACACCCTCTATATGACTGTGTGAAGAGTGTGGAGAGGAACATAAAAGGGAGGATGGAGAGGTACCAGGACTGGCAGTGAGAGAAAAGCTACTTCTTCCATTCATCCTGAATTTTTTCATGGAGCCTTTTTATGCTTCTTAAAAAAAAAACATCCAAAACCCAAACATTTCCCAGCATGGAGTGGAGGAGTAGTCAAGTGGTTAGAGCCAGGGGCATAGCCAGACCTCGAGGTGGGAGGGGGCCAGAGCCCAAAGAGGGGGGCACATTTTGGTCACTGCCCTACCGCCCCCCTCTGCTGCTGTAACATCTTGGCTGGCGGGGGTCCCCAACCTCCCGCCAGCTGAAAACTTCGTTCAGTGCTGGTCTCCGGTGCTGCCACATTGCCTGCCATGCTCTCTCTTCCCCTCACGGGCAGACAATATGGCGGCATCACCGCAGACCAGCGCTGGATGAAGTCTTCATCAGGCGGGGGTTGGGGACCCCCATCAGCCAACCAGGGGCCCAGAGCAAATTTGGAATGGCCCAGGCCCCCATGACCCCACCTAGCTACGTTACTGCTTAGAGCACTGGGCTGGGGTAACCAGGGAAGCCCAGTTCAAATCCTATTGCTGCTCCTTGTGACCTTGGGCAAGTCACTTAGGGTTCCTTTTACCAAGCAGCAGGAAAGGGGCCCTGTACTAGCGGTGGGGACTGTTTTTCCTGTGCACAAGGGCCCTTTTTACCACAGTGGGTAAAAAGCCCCCAAACATGGCCGTGCGGTTGGAGAACTCTTACCACGTGGCCATGCGGCAGGGAGCCCTTACCGCCACCCATTGAGGTGGTGATAAGGGCTCCTGCGGAAACCTGGATAGTGCACGGTGATGCCTGATTGCTGTCATTACTACTACTATTACTACTACTATTTAGCATTTCTATAGCACTACGAAGCATACGCAGCGCTGCACAAACATAGAAGAAAGACAGTCCCTGCTCAAAGAGCTTACATGTAAGCCATTTCCAGGAGTTTTCTTTTTCAGCTGGAAATGGCACGCGCTCAGGGCAGAACTACCGCCGGAGAGCCATGTTGGGCTGGTGGTAGTCCCGATTTAACTCTCCATTGTCTCAGGTACAAACTTAGGGGCCCTTTTACTAAGCTGCATTAGTATTAGGAATGCAGCTTAAAATGTCATACCACGGGATGTGCTCAGGCACTCTGCAGTAAGAGCCAAATGTGTGCATGCTAACTGCGTGCTAAACAATTCTTTCAAAACCTTTTTGAGGCAGCATATCTGGGGGCGTAGAGTACGCGTTTCTGCTCTAATCAGTTAGGGGCCCTTTTAGTGTCAGCACATATTTTTGACGCGTGCTGAGGCACCCTTAGTGCAGCTACATTACTGTACACTAATTGATCAGCACAGGAATGGCATGAGTCCTTACTGCCTACAAAATGAGTGACAGTAAGAGAATACGTGCTACTATTTTTAATGGCTGCATCCGAATGGTGACATTAGCACATAGAGCAAACAAAAAGTGGAGAGGAAAATCAACCTCTGGGGAACGGCGGTCAGCGCAGGTGAAACCCAGGGTTGTCCAGTCGCCAAGCAGAACCTGGCCCAAGTACCGGGCTCAGCAGCGCTCTACTTGGTACAAGAACTCCCAAGTCTGACACATGGGCACACTAGAGTCACTTTGTCCTACAGCTTAGTAAAAGGATCCCTTAGATTGTAAGCCCTCTGGGGACAAGGAAATACCTGAATGTAACTCATCTTGAACTATGACCGAAAAAGGTGTGAATCCAAACCCATGCTTTACCAACATAGAAACATGCTTTATTTGCATTCTTAAGTGCCTCCAACATTTGGCAGAATTGAGGACTGAGAGTTAAGCACCCAAAGGAAAAACTCTTTCATGTCATAAAAATGATAAATGAGATCTTGGCTGAAGATCATTGATTAATTGTGCACATCACTAACCTTTCACGTTCTCTTCTTCTCCCTGATTACAAATGAATTAACAACACAGTATACAGCTGTATGATTCAAAGCAATGTAACCACAGTCTTTGCCTGCTTAAAGCAGAGGTTCCTTTAAGTATCAAATTTATAACATAGGAAAATACCTGAAAAAATGTTTGTGTGTAGGGTGGGGGGGGGGGGGGGGGGGGGGGTTCTATCATTTTCAGGATAAAAACAACACAAAATGACATGTGAAATAGAACTTGTATGTCCTTTATCTTTTACAATGAATGCATATTCCTAGAATGCAGCGCGATACCAAAATCTGCAATAGGGTAAACACCCCTGATGGTGTGGATAACATGAGGAAGGACTTAGGGCCCTGTTTACAAAGCAGCATTATAGGTGCATTAACATTTTTTACGCGCATTAACCATGTACGCGTGTTAACCATGTATGTGCCTACATATCCCTATAGGCGCCTACATGGTTAGAGCGCATGCTAAGTGTAGGAGCATTAAAAACACTAACACACCTTAGTAAACAGAGCCCTTAGTGAAGCTTGAGGAATGGTCTGGAAATTGGCAGCTTAGATCTAATGCTAAAAAATGCAGGGTCATGCATTTGGGTTGCAAAAACCTGAGGGAATGGTACCGTTTAAAGGGTGAAGAACTATTGTGCATGATAGAGGAGTGGGACTTGGGTGTGATCATATGTGATGATCTTAAGGTGGCCAAATAGGTAGAAAAGGCAACGGTGAAAGCTAGAAGGATGCTTGAATGCATAGGGCGAGGAATGGCCAGTAGGAAAAAGGAGGTATTGATGTGCCTGTATAAACTGTGGTAAGACCTCATTTAGAGTATTGTGTACAATTCTGGAGACTGCACTTTCAAAAAGATATAAACAGAATGAAGTCGGTCCAAAGGTCAGCTACTAAAATGGTCAGTGGCTTTTGTCATAAAGCATATAGGGAGAGACTTAAAGATCTCAATATGTGTATTTTGGAAGAAAGGTGGGGGAGGGGAGATATGATACAGGCATTTAAATACCTAAGTGGCAAAAATGGACAGGAGGCAAGACTCTTTCAATTGAAAGGAAGCTTAGGAATGAGGGGGCATAGGATGATAGTGAAAGGGGATAGATTCAGAAGTGATCTGAGGAAGTACTTCTTCATGGAAAGGGTGGTGAATTCCTGGAAAGGCTTTCCAGTGTAAGTGGTGGAGACAAAAACAGTATCTGAATTCAAGAGAGTCTGGGACAAGTACATAGGATCTCTAAGGTAATGATAGAGAAAATAGATGGCATGGCTGGGCAGACTGAATAGGTCTTTATCTGCCTACATTCTTCTATGTCTCTATGTTACATTTTTCTATGTACATATTTCATGTTCTGTTTCTCTGCTTTCCAACAGAAGGAATGGTGAAAGAAATTATGCAGAATAGACATCCGTTTGTTTCTCTGACAGGGGGAAAATTAACTCTTAAAGAAGGCCGGTAAGAGGACAATGTTATAACAAGGTGGGCAGAGGCCACCTGATTAATGTATAATCTATAAAGGAAAATAGGTGCCTACGTTCCTTTATAGAATACTAACTTAACAATAGACTGCAGTACCAATAAATGACAGCCCCTCTGGTGGCACATTGCCAGCAATTAAATCATACTTTTGAAGAACAGTGTTTTTGAACAATGGAGTCTGTGTGCTTGCCTTGTAGAGGTGGGGATGTTAACACGATTTTATTACATAAGGAGAGTAGGTGGATTTTTGTCCTTAATACACTGGAGCCTCATGGTTTTAATCAGGAGATTGATTGGCTGTGAGATCTACTATTGATCATTTAGACATGTTGTCAGTGATGTCATCATGTTGCCCTCAATATTTTAGGGACAACACTGTCGGGAGCTCTATTTGTCCCATTGTTAAGGCTGTTGTGTCATGCAAAAGAAGGTAAGCCCTTATTTGTGGGTCTCAGTATTTTAGTAAAGGTTTTTAAGAAGTTGTGTGTGTTTTTAATATTACAATTTCTCCTTATTCAAATTACAATTATTTTCTAGGTATACTAACAATTTGGAGTTGAGAAGGACTCTGGAAGCAGGCACAGTGAGGTGATGAAATGCCTGACTGGTTTCTATGTATGTGGGCGCCGAGTGGTGTTCATCATAAGTGGCAGTGGCTTCATAATTAAGCTAAGTGCTGATTTCTAGATTTCTGTTTTTTTAGTTTTGTAATCATGTGTGTATTACATGGAGTGGCCTAGTGGCTAGAGCACCAGTCTTGCAATGCTGAGGTGGCCAGTTCAAATTCTGCTGCTGCTCCTTGTGATCGTGGGCAAGTCACTTAACCCTCCATTTCCTCAGGTACAAACTTAGATTGTGAGCTCTCCTGGGACAGAGAAATATCAAGTGTACTTAAATGTAACTCACCTTTAGGTACTACTGAAAAAGGTGTGAGCAAAATGGAATTAAAAAAAATGTTGATCTGTAAAAATTTGGAAGACACATTTTGAAAAGCAAATGATTAAATAGGTGGAGAACCAAGGTTGAGAGCTTCAAATAAGATGGCCCATAAGAGGCTCAATAATCTGTTCAGGGGTCCATTTGATACGAATATTATGATACTCTTCATGTGTAATATTGTTGGATATAAGATATTGGAGGGGTGCATATTTAGGCTATTTACCCAAATAGTTTAATGGAATTTGGATAGAGTGGGTACACCTGGCATTTTTACCCCATTTTTAAATATTTTGGTTAGATTTAAAGCAGCCTTTGTGTGATCTTAACTAGGTGGAAAAATAAAGGGCCTCTTTTATCAAACCGAACTAGATGCCCCAGTGAGGTAACGCCAGGAAAGGGCTTCGTTGCCATTGCCGTGTAGGAACTGCAAGTGCAGCTTGATAAAAGAGGCTCTTAGCTGGGTAGTGGTTAATGTATCTCTTCATCTTTACCTTAGCTGTCCAAAGAAGTTTGTATATTAATGACTCATCTCAAGTAGACCATTCTTATTGAGTCAATAGAAATCAAACAAAATAAAACATGGAAAAGAAAATAAAATGATACCTTTTTTATTGGACATAACTTAATACATTTCTTGATTAGCTTTCGAAGGTTGCCCTTCTTCGTCAGATCGGAAATAAGCAAATGTGCTAGCTGACAGTGTATATAAGTGAAAACATTCAAGCATTACTATGACAGTCTGACAGGGTGGGAGGATGGGGGTGGGTAGGAGGTATGCATGGGGACATCAACGCATATCATTGATATTCTAACAGGATGGGTGTGGATAGGTGAGGGGTGGGGTGATCAACAGAGAAATACAGCTTTATGGTTTATAATGGGCTAGGAACCCCAGATCCTTGTTAAGTCCTTTCTGTTGGGTGTTAAAATATTCAATCATTCTGACTTCAAAGGTCTTACGTTCTTGTATAGTTTTAAAGTTACCTGAAAGGTAATATTTTAACACCCAACAGAAAGGACTTAACAAGGATCTGGGGTTCCTAGCCCATTATAAACCATAAAGCTGTATTTCTCTGTTGATCACCCTACCCCTCACCTATCCACACCCATCCTGTTAGAATATCAATGATATGCTTTGATGTCCCCATGCATATCTCCTACCCACCCCCATCCTCCCACCCTGTCGACTGTCGGAAGATGGCCGGCGATCTCCTTTGAAAATAAGCTGGATAGACACTAATACAGTATTTATAAAATAGGTTTACATCAGGTGTCCTTTTGGGCTTTTCACCTAGAGGCCCTGTTATAAAATCAAGACTGAACTGTGCAAAAGTAGCATGACTAAACTGATTTTACAATCCACATGCTGGAAGATTAATTATTGATTCTATTCTATTAGCACGTAAAACAAATTTTTTTACACTTAACAAGATGCAAGGAAATTATGCTTTAAAATGTTGATTGAACCCACTTAACTTTTTTGCCTGATCGGATGCCCTGAGGCCTCACCTGCCTCCTTTCATTATGATTTTGTAGTTATGCATTTTGCTGTTCACAAGGTTTGACTGGCTAACTCGTAGCATACATCAACTGCTAGCAATTATTACTGCGGTAGCATGACTGCCCAGGCTCTATCACTGCCTTGTTGTTCCCATTAATTATGGGCCAAATCAAGTGCTGACATCTACACTGAGAACCCCGGGAGTAATTTGTGATCCCAAAATTATCTTTTGACAATCATATAGCTTTAGTGATCAGATCCTTTTTTTTTGCCCTTTCACAAATTCAAACTATCTGCGTTTTGTTAACAAAAGATGCATACATTTGTCACTTGTCATCTTGATTATTGCAATTTGTTATTTAATGGTATCTGTCAATCATCTCTGAGATGACTGTAATTAGTATAAAACACTGCCATCTGACTTCTTCTCCATGCACGTTACAATGACCACATCATTCTGCTATTCTTGCAATATACTGGCTTCCAGTGAGCTTTAGAATTAAATTTAAGATGCTGGATATTGCTGTTAAGGCCATGAGAGAAGGTATTCTTTGAGTTTCTTATCCCCTTTGCCTCTACCAATAAACTACTGGCTATTTCCCCACCTTCAAAGGCACATTTGGCTTGCAGCTGGGAATCTGTACAAGAATCAAAAGTCTTTGAGAAAATTGGATAAGATCTCAGGTTACTTTGTAAGATTGCATTGACTTCCTATTGAGGCCATAGTTTTGTTTAAGTTTCCTTGTTTTTTTTATTTATAATAATTTTTATTGAAGTTCACTAATAATATTCAACAAACAAGAAAGCGTCACGAAAGCACTTACTAACAGAATTCAACTAATTTCTTCATATCATGGAGACAGCTTATTGAACAACAAGAGCTTACACAGTAATATTAACCCATCCAATTAACCCCCTTCCCGCCATCCCTCCCCACCAAACAGACCCCAGAACTCCTGGTGTGTCCTGTAACAGAGCATATGGATTGGAATAACAATATCACACATAAGGGTGTCATCACATTCTCCTTTCAAGGATCGTTAGATTAATTCAAAATTTGGCATCAATGAGTCTCAGAATGGTGCCCAAACACTATTGAGGCGAGATCCAGCCAGGGATTCCATATCTTGGACTTTGCTTCTTTCAAAGGCAGCTTGGGCAATCATGAACACCCAACAATGAGACAGGAGGTTCAAGCAATAACCAGTGCTGTAGGAAACACTTAAGTCCCAACAAAACAGTTCTCTTAACAAAGCCTGTGTATCCTTTAGGAATAGGGTGCTCTAGCGTTAACACTGAAAAAAGTACAAGAGACTTCGGTATCCAACATGATTTCCATAGATGTGATACATGCACTCCTACTGATCTCCAAAACATTTGTATCTTTGTACATGTCTGAAATAAATATCCTAAAGTAGCAGTTACCTGACCACACTTGTGACAGCGATCGGAATCCTCAAAGTGAGCCAAATATGCTCTGTGAGGAGACATGTATAAATAATCGCATTATCAATTTATACTGCAATTCCTAATTAAGTACATTTGAGGTCAGGGAACATTGCACACAAAGACTCCGCTTGAGCTGGTCACCTGAGACAGCAATATTTAGGTCTAAAGTCCACTGCTCTACAGGCTGTGCAAAACCAAACTTCGGCAATAAATCTTGTAGTGTTCTGTGATGGCACCGGAGTGGCACCTGCAACTGAGCTTCTAAGCCGAAGGCCTCTGAGATGGATTCGTGAACTGCCAAGGTTAAAGACTCGGTAGATAAAGTCTCTACATAATGACAAAGTTCTAAATATGGAAAAACATTGGAATTCATTAAATCATATTCAGTACATAAAGAATCAAAGGTGCGTAAGGTTCCATTCTCAGAAAGACATTGAAATAAATAAGATAGCCCCTTATCCTTCCAGCGCTGAAATGCCATAGTTGACATTCCCAGTAAAAACTGCATTTCCCCGTATGGGTAAAAATGAGGATAACCTATAAGATAACCATAATGCCCCACACACCCAGTGCCACATCTGCTGCATTGCCTTGTACAGAGGATATGCTGGATAAAAGTTACCCAATAAACTTGAGTGAAAATGAAGCACTACGCTCTGGTGAAAGGGTTTTAACAAGTGCAATTCCGCCTGTGTGAAAGAAAAATGAGTCACACTTCGCAGTCAATCATTAGTATGGTGCATCACACAGACCTGTGAAAATAATCGGACACTTAATAATCTCAGACCACTCTTATCATGTGGTAAATAAACTTGAGCTATAGACTGTTGGGCTCTACGGCATGCCCACAAATATAAATTAAGAAAACTTGTCAACTGACGGTTGTGTCTAAGCATAAAAATCATAGGTAACATCTGAAATTCATATATCCATTTTGGGACTAATATCATAGTGTACAAGGCAATGTGGCCCATTAAGGATAGAGGAAAAACTCTCCAAATATTTAATGTGGTTTTTGTATGTGCCAACAATGGTTCTACATTACACTAATATAATTGTGTTAAGTCCTGAGGGATATAAACACCTAGATATTTAATAGGCCCATCCACACAACTAAAATTAAAGGGTCCCTCTCAATGCTGTCTGACCTCATCTTGAAAAGGCATCACCACAGATTTAGACAGATTTAAAGTAAAACCTAAGTAGTAATGAAATTCCTCTACTAAATCTGTCAAGCACTCCAAGGATGTCTGTGGCCTAGTTAATGTTAGTAAAAGAACATCGGCAAAGGCCAATACTCGAACCTTGCTAGGACCCATCCTTACCTCATGCATATCTGTTTCTCATTGTATTGATCTGAGGAAGGACTCTAGGTAATAAAAATAAAAGGGGTGAGAGGTGGCACCGCTAATGTGTGCCCTGCTGAATCAGGAATAAGGGTGTTCTTATGCCATTAACAAAAACTGAGGCCTGGGGTTCAGTATACAGCAAAATTATTGCTTGATAAAACCAGCCATCTATATTGATATATCTTAATATCTGAAACAAATATGACCATGTCAGCTTATCAAAGGCCTTTTCCGCGTCTTAATGCTACAAGTGTTCCTAGTTGTTGGAGACATTGAGTTATTAGGAAGGGTATGGAGTCCAGGTGTGCGGATGTTATAATGCCGTTGTATCGCTCCATGGTGCGACCGCACCTGGAGTATTGTGTTCAGTACTGGTCTCCGTATCTCAAAAAAGATATAGTAGAATTGGAAAAGGTACAGCGAAGGGCGACGAAAATGATAGTGGGGATGGGACGACTTTCCTATGAAGAGAGGCTGAGAAGGCTAGGGCTTTTCAGCTTGGAGAAGAGACGGCTGAGGGGAGATATGATAGAAGTGTATAAAATAATGAGTGGAATGGATCGGGTGGATGTGAAGCGACTGTTCACGCTATCCAAAAATACTAGGACTAGAGGGCATGAGTTGAAGCTACAGTGTGGTAAATTTAAAACGAATCGGAGAAAATTTTTCTTCACCCAACGTGTAATTAGACTCTGGAATTCATTGCCGGAGAACGTGGTACGGGCGGTTAGCTTGACGGAGTTTAAAAAGGGGTTAGATAGATTCCTAAAGGACAAGTCCATAGACCGCTATTAAATGGACTGGAAAAATTCCTCATTTTTAGGTATAACTTGTCTGGAATGTTTTTACGTTTGGGGAGCATGCCAGGTGCCCTTGACCTGGATTGGCCACTGTCGGTGACAGGATGCTGGGCTAGATGGACCTTTGGTCTTTCCCAGTATGGCACTACTTATGTACTTATGTACTTATGACATAACTAATAACACCTGCTGTACGTTGGAGACTGAGTGGCATCCTCAAACAAACTCCACTTCAAAATCAGTTATAAGATAGGGTAATTGGGACGCCAGCCTAGTAGCCAGTACACAGGCCAATATGGGTTGGTAAGATTCTGGATTAACCGGATCCTTACCAGACTTCGATATAAGAGTAATTACAGCTTTGTTAACAAAAGATGGAAACACGTCCCATTCCAGTGCTGCTGTAAAATATTCCACCAATGGTCCGCAGACCTGTGGGGATAGTAATTTATAGACCTCAGACATGTAGCCATCTGGTCCAGGAGCCATGTAATTTTAAAGATTTGTAATAGTTTGTTGTAATTCTTTACCAGTTAAGGGGACATTCAAAGACTGTTGCATCTTCAGTGTAAGCCCAGGCATTCTTACATCTGCCAAATAAACTACCAAGTTAGGGCCATCATGAGGATTCAGCATAAAAATCCTGAAAATATTTAGAAAATATCTGTGCTATGGATGAAATCTCGCAATGAAGCTGACCCTATGAATCTTTCAAACTGGTTATATAGCTAGAGCACAATCTATTTTTTGTTATATGGGCCAGCAATCTACCAAGACAATTTCCATATCTATGATAGTGAAATTTACAGTAAAAGAGCATCTTTTTAGTTCTTTCATGTAAGAGGGAATTTAATGCATGTTGTGTTGCCATCAGCGCTTCCTTTGCCAAGGGTGAAAGAGTTTGTATATGAGTGTGCTTCGCCAAACAATATTTTTTTCCCCAAAATAATTATACCCTGGGCAACACGTTTGGCCCATGCAGCAACATAGGCCAACACCTCACCCCTCAAAACCGCCTTCGCTGTTTCCCAAAAAAGCAGTGGCTCTTCCACATGCTGGGCATTAAGGATGGTAAAATCAGCCCACTTTCACTGTAGATATTCCTGAAATTGGGGATCCCCATTTCAATATACCAGAAAATGCTATCCCTTCCTAGCTTCATGAGAGACACCCATAGCCAAGTCAATCCAAATTAATGAGTGGTCTGACACCAAAGGTGGACCAATCTCAGCCGCGTTTATCCTGGCAAAAACTGAAGATGATATTAATAAATAATCCAGATGTGACCAAGATCCATGAGCTCGTGATAAATGGTTGCAATCATGCTCTGTGGGGTGCAGGAGTCTCCAGGGATCTACTAAGTCTAGAGAAGAACATAAAAAGGGCAATCCCTTCGCTTCCCCAACCCATAACCTGATACTGCAGTAGACCTATCCAAGAAGGGGTCTAACACTTGATTAAAGTCCCCCACTAACACCAGGGGCATGGATGGATCCTGCAAAAACCTCAAGACCAACTGCTTAAAAAAACACATGTTCATATACATTTGGTGCGTAGACTACTAATAGATAAAAAGCATAACCTCTCAATACAATTTTCAAAATCAGATATCGCCCATAATCATCTTTAGTCACAGGAGTAACCTCACAAGGTAGAGCCCTCTGTACCAGCACTGCTGTGCCTGCTGTCTTGTGTTGTGAGGAAGAGTGAAAAACCTCTCCTATCCAGCTTTTTTAAAGTTTCTGATGCTCATGATCATTCAGTTTTGTTGCCTGTAGGCAATCAAAATCAGCCTTATAATGATTTCGCTGTGTTAGTATTTTACTGCGTTTAACAGGGAAGGAGACACCAGAAACATCCCAAGACAGCAGACGGGCTACGCCACTAATTGGGGTGCCAATGTATTTCAAAACAATATAATTACAGCATACTACCATATATATGTTCCCAGGCACCCAACCCTTCACCCATGAACCAGACCCAGTGATCTTACCTAGTCCACATACACATCTCACCTTCTGCCATACCACTCTGTATCTCATAAATTCTGAAACACCCATCCACATATATAATCAAACTCCTACATATACACCTTCCCACAAAACATCCTTCCTATCCCCCCCTAGTTCCCAATCTCCCCTCTTCCTCTTCCCACCGCTTCTGTAATGAGCACTCTCCCACACACATTGCGTAAGAGGGCCCAAGATCACCTAATTGGCCAGGAGGTCCTCCACTCCTAGCTCTTCATATTCATTAGCAGTGAGCCAGAACTTAGAAATCACAAGTAATTATGTCCATCCGAAATCACTTCTCTTCTTTAGCTTGGTTACCTTTCCCCATAAAAGTCTTCTTGTCCATAATAACAAAAACTCATTTGCTTTCCAACCATAATTATGTCCAGGAGATTCTCTCTTACATCAGTCAAGGAGAAGATGTAGTCCCGAGTAACGTGTTTACAAAATCCTGTGTCAATTGAGCTGTGTCAAAGACTGTCCACTGACCATCAATATATACCTTCAAAAGTGCTGGGTATAAAAATAAGAAACGCATCTTGCGATCATATAACATATTGCAAATAGGTGTAAAAGGTCACCTCTTTTCCAACAGGAGAGAATAGTCCTGAAACAGTAATATTTGCTCCCCTCCATAGCAAAATTGTTCCCGATGTTTCAGATAGAGCCTAAGCAATTCCACCTTGTGAGCATAATTTAAGATTGTTGTAATCACCAAACATGGGCGAGTCTGCCCAATTTTCAGTTTACCCATGCAGTGCGCTCACTCTAATCTAAGCGGATTGCAATTACCAAACTCATTCATGGAGAGGCCCCATCATATATGTCAGACCTAATTGACTTACCAACATGAAATACCAAACGTTCATCACGTACTTTCCTAAACCTCCACTACCCCAATTGCAGAGGTCTTAAATACAAATCAATACATGCATCTAGCTTTGCCTACCACTGCACACAATTATGGAATAAACTACCGAATACTATAAAAACTACGCACGACTTGACAACCTTCCGGAAGTTACTGAAGACGGACCTGTTCAAAGAGACTAACAAAAAGAATCCTCCTTAATGACTTGCTTCCTAATCTATACCAGAACCAACCAATATTGATCCCTTCTGATTTGATTATTTTATCATATTATTATTATTGAACATTACATTTTTTCCTACTCTCACTTGTATGTTATGTATTATCATTTTATTTACCCTACCTACCTGTTATTCTTGTACATTAATTGTAACAATATGCTGAACCTCTTACTCTGTTAATGGTGATGCCATTGCTATATAATGTAAGCCACATTGAGCCTGCAAATAGGTGGGAAAATGTGGGATACAAATACAGCAAATAAATAAATAAACTGAAGCATGTGTTCTGATATCCAGTTCTCTAACAAAGTAGGCATCTGTGTCTCCGACATTGTTTCTGGCAGACCCACAAACCTTATGTTGTTCCTACTTGATCAGTTTTCCAGGTCATCTAGCAGCTGTGCTTGTTCCTTTAATTTTGACCGTAACACAGCCAGTTCTTTACTTTTCCTGGTGGCTGCCTCTTCAACGTCGGACATCTGTAGTTCCAGCTGTCTAGTTCGATGCTGGGTTTCTGTTAACACCACCTCAAATTGTTGAATTTACATCGAAAGTTTATCAGATCTGGGATCCAGGGCTTTTGCCACTGCTGAAGAAATTTGCCCGATTTGGATTTCAGAAATTATTAAATTTTGGGTTTTTGCCAGGTTCTTGGGGCCTGGATTGGCCCTTGTCGGAGACAGAGTGCTGGACTTGATGGACCTTTGGTCTTTTCC
The DNA here is from genome assembly GCF_901765095.1 of Microcaecilia unicolor. NCBI lineage: Eukaryota > Metazoa > Chordata > Amphibia > Gymnophiona > Siphonopidae > Microcaecilia > Microcaecilia unicolor. The sequence goes on along the minus strand of NC_044037.1, from coordinate 250,162,472 downwards.
CAGCCTGGCAGTGCTTATGTACTTATGAGGTGCCAGGCCCACAGTATCTGCCATCTTGTCCTCCCCATCGCGGGTCTTTTTCTGATCTTTTTTGGTGGATCTACCGGACATGAGCACCTCAGATTTTACAACAAAGTTGTCCATAAATAAAGCCAACTATATTGCCCAATTTAATTTGTTGTGAGGGTTGAATTCCAGATTAATTCACAAACGGGAGCAGAGGACCTCCAGAACATCACAGATCACTGTCTGTTCCACTCACTGCATCATGTGATCGCTTGCTTGTTTTTTTATTTAAAATTTTAGATGGGGGTGTTCCAGAATATATGTTGGATAATTTTCAGTTCACAACTCTGTCCAGGAATAGAACTACTAATAATTCTCCTTTTAGTTTCCCTTCAGTTAAAAGTTGCAAGGTATTGAAAATTCATGATTCGCTGATAGCATAGCAAGCCCCTAAACTTTGGCAAGAATTTTCAATATGTTTTACTCAATCTGATTCCTATACTAAATTTAGGAGGAATCTCAAAACTTACCTTTTTCAGAAGTTTGTATATATATTTTGTGAGGAATGGGTTGATAAGCAGAAGCGGAAGGGGAGAAAAAGGGCCCTGCTTCCATGTAGAGGGGAAGAGGGGAAAGAGGGTGACTACAGAAACTACCGATCCCAGAAGGCCGCGCAAAGTAAAGGGGGGGAAGAGAGGGGAAACTACAAGTCCCAGAAGCCTGAGTTGAGCAGGAAACAGGAGGTGGAGGACTTGCCTTCTCAGAGAAGCAAGGGGGAGGAGGCTGATTGGGAAATGAAGTCTGAGGAAGGGAATGAGGAACACCTGCTGGGGGAGGGAGGGGCTGAGCATATGGACTGGCAAGAGGGAGAAGGAGAGGGGGAACAAGAGGAGATGGATATCTCAGCTTTTGCTCGGGGCCAGGAGGGGACCAAAGGAAAGTAAGTCCTGGAAAACAGACTGTATGAGTGCTAACCCTGTGTGGGTGGTTGTCAGAAGTGAGTGCTGACAAATGAGGGAGGTGGGTCTCTAGGTTTAGCTGACAAGGAACTGCTAGAACCTAGGGGAACTCATACAGCAGCGGGAAAGTTTGCAACAAGATAGCATTTGAACTTGAGAACTGAACTTTGGATTAGAACTCTATAAGGGGGAGAGAAATGAACTGAAGGGGCCTGTGCCAGGAACAGGACCCGTATAGAAGCATTGTTCACTTGGGAGCCTGGCGGGAGAGAAGCCAGGGAGCCGATAGACCTGGTTGCTGGCCTAAAACAACTTTGCAGGCGTGATCTGCTAAAAGTAGATGACGGCCTCCACCTGAGGAAAAGAACTATTGTCCCGCAGGACAAAGGGGGAGGAAGGGGAGAACGGACACAGGGGGTCCCAGTAGACGGAACTGTTTTCTTTTGGCTACCCAAAGAGGAGTATCTTTTTCAGTAGCCCGCCAGTCCTGGAACTGATTGACGGACTTCAGGCGGGAGTGAACTCAGCAGAGGAAGCATGATCTGTGTTTGAATACCAGCAAGGAGGATTACTAGCAGTGCGGAGGTGATTCCCGGATCAGGGCAAGGAGGAGGCAACACCTCGAGCGGTGGACCAGTACCGAGGTGACAAGTGGTGGCAGTGGTGGGATCGATCGAGCCCAGGTTCCAGTGAGCCGAAAGCGGACGCGGAGGAGGGATTCGAGCAGGAGAGCTGGGGAGCTTAAACCCGAAAGCGGACAAACCTCCAGCTTCTGGTGAGCATATCGGGAGCTGGGAGGGGTTGGAGTGAAAAGTTGGAGTATTGTGAAAAGGCCACACTTGGTGTTTTTCTGTTGTTTTTTTTTTTGTAGGTGGAGGGTCAAGGTGGTCAGGATGGATCCGAAGGAGATGTTTGCCTTTATGACGCACCAATTCCAAAAACAACAGGAGATGGCACATAAACTTATGGAGGAGTCGTTGGCGGCTTCCAGAGCTCAGCAGCAACCCCTTTTGGACCTATTTCAGGAATTCCTCCGAGGCGGAGGAAGAGGGCCGCTGCTGGGTGAGAGTGGTGCAACTTTACGGGGCGAAGGGCCAGCTGGACTGGTAGGGCATACGGGGGTGAACTGGCTACCGTGGGGAAAGTTGACTGATGCTGATAATGTTGAAGATTATCTGGGGGCTTTTGAGAGGGTGGCGGTGGCAGCGGGATGGCCGCAGGAGCAGTGGACAATAAGGCTAGCTCCTGCGCTGTCGGGGGAGGCTTTAGCGGCTTTTCGGGCCCTACCTACTGGACATATAACAGATTACCCAAGTCTGAAAGCAGCTATTTTGGACAGGTTTGGGCTAAGCAAACATGCGTACAGGAGGAGGTTTCGGGAATTCAAGTGGGTGGAAGGGGAGACTCCAAGGGTGCTGGCTCAGAAATTAAGAGATTTGGCGGGGAAATGGTTAGAGCATAGGCGTAGTTTGACTGTTTCATTTGGGGGGGCAAAAAATGGGCGGAGCATATTAGCATATCATTTGCATATATACATATGCAAATGAATATGCTAATATGGAGGAAGGAAATGAAATTTACAGGCAAAATATCACAGATGCACATTTCAAAAAGCTGACATTTCAATTAATAAATTATGAATAAAATAAACTTTTATTTACCTTTGTTGTCTGATCATGTAGTTTTTCTATTCGCTTTGATCCCAGTGTCTTCTGTTTTATGCAGTGTCTTCTTTCCAGTAGGCTTCCCTCTGCTCCCCACCCTCCCAGTCCCATCCATCTCTTGCTCCTTCCCTCTGCTCCCCACCCCTCCCAGTCCCATCCATCTTCTGTTCCTTCCCTCTGCTCACCATCCCTCCGTCCCATCCATCTCTTGCTCCTTCCCTCTGCTGTGCCTGACCTCTCCAAATCCCATCCATCTCCTGGTCCATCCCTCTGCTCCCCACCCCTCGCAGTCCCATCCATCTCTTGCTCCTTCCCTCTGCTCCCCACCCCTCCCAGTCCCAACCATCTCTTGCTCCTTCCCGCTGCTCCCCACCCCTCCCAGTCCCATCCATCTCCTGCTCCTTCCCTCTGCTCACCTCCTTTCCCAGTCCAATCCAATTCCTGGTCCTTCCCTCTGCTCCCCACCCACCCCTCCCAGTCCCATCCATCTCTTGCTCCTTCCCACCCCTCCCAGTCCCATCCATCTCCTGCTCCTTCCCACTGCTTCCCACCCTCCCAGTCCCATCCATCTCCTGCTCCTTCCCACTGCTTCCCACCCTCCCAGTCCCATCCATCTCCTGCTCCTTCCCACCCTCCCAGTCCCATCCATCTCCTGCTCCTTCCCACTACTTCCCACCCTCCCAGTCCCATCCATCTCCTGCTCCTTCCCACCCTCCCAGTCCCATCCATCTCCTGCTCCTTCCCACTGCTTCCCACCCTCCCAGTCCCATCCATCTCCTGCTCCTTCCCACCCTCCCAGTCCCATCCATCTCCTGCTCCTTCCCACTGCTTCCCACCCTCCCAGTCCCATCCATCTCTTGCTCCTTCCCTCTGCTCCCCACCCCTCCCCCCGCGCGAGGTCCAAGATGATGACTCCGTTTACCCCCTCTCTTCCTCCCTCCCTCCGGCGCAGGAAGCAGTCTTTTCCAGCGTTCCTGGCAGCTGTAGCGATATACACGCTGCCTTCGGTCTGCCCCGGAAGCCTTCTCTTCAAGTTCCTGTTCCCACCTATGCGGGAACAGGAACTTGAAGAGAAGGCTTCGGGGCAGAGCCAAAGGCAGCGTGTACAACGCTACCGCTGCCAGGAACGCTGGAAGACTGCTGCCTGCGCCGGAGGGAGGGAGGAAGAGAGAGGAGTAGACGGAGACGCTCCTCTCCGTCCGCTTGGCTTCCCTGCCCTCTCTGTCTGCGTCCCGCCCGAAAGGAAATGACGTCAGAGGAAGGCGGGACGCAGATAGAGAGGGCAGGGAAGCCAATCGGACGGAGAGGAGCGCGTGCCTGCATGTGTTTTTTTTTTTTTTAACTTTTTTTTTTTTTTTTAAACTAATGGCGCGGCAGCGCCTCGCGTCGTTTGGGGGGGCACTGCCCCCCCTCGCCCCCCCCAGTCTATGCCTATGGGTTAGAGCCAGAACGACGGTCAATGCAGCAAATAATGGAAGAGCTAGTTCTGGAACAGTTCTTGGAGTCCTTGCCCAGAGGTCTGCAAGTAGATTTAATAAAAAGGGGCTGCGGGACCCTGGAGGAAGCAATTCAAAGTATGGAGTGCTTCCTCGAGTCGCAGCATTGTGCTCGCAAAGGGCCCCAGCAAGGGGGGGGGGGTGGGTAGTCCTAAGGGTAGCAAGGTTCCTGAAGTAAAGGCCATGAGGAGTTGGGAGGGAAGTAAGGTGGACGAGAGAATGTGTTATCGTTGTGGGAGGAAGGGCCATGTGAAGAGAGACTGTTTTGTTAAATTGCAATTGGTGACCGGAGGGAGGAGGGGTGGCAGGCCGGAATTCTGCCAACAGGTGGAAGTGATGGGGGTGGAGGTGGAAGGACTGTTGGACTCCGGAGCGGATCAAACTATGCTGGCTCAGTCCTTGTGGGAACAGATCATGGTGAAAGGAGCAGGGAGAGTTGGGAGGAAGGGACAGGAGGTCACGATACAGTGTGTGCATGGGGCCGCTAGTAGATACCCGCTGCGGCATGTTAGGATAGTGGGTCCTTTGGGAGTGCATTGGGTCTGGGTGGCGGTTCTGCCTAGGTTGCCGCGAGCCCTTATTCTGGGAAGGGATTGGCCCCCATTTTCGCAGTATTTAGGAGAGAAAGAAGGTTTAGTGGTTACCCGGGCCCAGCGGAGGGGGGAGGGGGAGCAGGAGCAGGCTTTATCTCGGATATTTCCGTTTCAGATGGAGATACTGGGTACCCCGGGGAAAACCAGAGATACGGGGGGGCATAAGAAGACAGTTCAACGTCAAAGAGCTCTTTCTATGAAAGAACTGGAGCAGGAGACTGATTTCCCTGAGGCGGCAGGGGAGTTAAAAGAGCAATTCCCTTCTTTTGAGAGGGAGCAGCGGGCAGACCCCACTCTGCAATATGCCTGGGAGCGAGTAAGGGAGGGGGGCAGAAGGGCTCAGGGCCCTGGTTTTGTGGGGGATCAGGGACTTCTTTTCCGGGAAATTTCGGGAGAGGGGTTGGGGGAGGTACGGAGACAGTTAGTAGTGCCACAGGGGTTTCGGAACCTACTGTTACGGTTGGCTCACGATCACCCTTTGGGGGGGCATAAAGGAGCCCAGAATACTGTCTCCCAGTTGTTAAGGCGCTTTTATTGGCCAGGTATATATAAAGAGGTTGAAAGATATTGTGAGTCTTGTCCTTTATGTCAGAAGGTATCAGAACAGGGTCCGGGGAGGGTACCTTTACATCCCTTGCCCCGAATAGGGGTCCCTCTGGGGCGGATTGCGATGGATATAATTGGTCCTATTCAAAAATCTACACGGGGGTTCTCTTATATTTTAGTGATTATGGATATGGCCACGCGTTTCCCTTGGGCAATTCCTTTACGTAGCATTTCTGCCAAAGTCATTGCTGCGGAACTGATTCGCATTTTGTGCGAAGTAGGGTTTCCGCGGGAGGTGCTCACTGATAGGGGGTCCAATTTTAGATCACAGACACTGGCCCAGGTATGGGAGGCCTTCGGTATTGTCCACATTTGTACGGCTGCCTATCATCCGCAGACCAATGGACTTGTAGAAAGATTTAATAAGACCTTGAAGACACTGCTTAGGAAGGGATTGGGCTCTCGTTTGGAGCAATGGGATCAGTTACTACCGTTTGTCCTGTATGTAACGAGGGAGTGTGTCCAGGCCTCCCTAGGGGTGTCCCTATTCGAGTTGTTCTTTGGTCGAGCTCCAAGGGGAGTCTTGGATATAGTGAAGGAGCGTTGGGTACCCCCGGAGCTAGAGGATAATACAGTGGTATCTTACCTGCATGATTTAAAGGGGCGCTTGAGGCGGTTGGGGGTCTACTCTAGAGACAAATTGCAGGCTGCCCAGCAATATCAGAAGGCTTCATATGATAAAAAAGCCCGGGAAAGGGAAGTTGGGATAGGGGATAAAGTGCTGATTATGGTCTCGGATAATCCGCACAAATTTAGTGGTAACTGGAGAGGACCTATGACGGTAACCAGGCGGTTGGGGCCCGTCACTTATGAGGTGAAGAATGAGCGGGGAAGAAAGCAGACGTATCATGTCAATTTGATCAAACCTTGGCATGCCAGAGAGGTATGTTGGGCCACTGCAGAGGACTTAGCGGAGGAGGATCTAGGTCCCCAGATATCTGAGATGGATTCCCAGGGGGAGTGGCAGGTAGGGGAGGCGTTAGAGGGGCACCAAAAGAAGCAAATAAGGGCTCTTTTGGGGGAATTTGAGGATGTGCTGACTCCTTGCCCAGGGGAAACGCGTCTGATTGTGCATGATATCCCTACTGGGGAAGGGAAGGTGGTAAGACAGAGGTCCTATAGGTTGTCTCCCATAAAGCAGCGGGAGGTGAATAGGCAAGTGAGGGAAATGTTGAAGTTTGGGGTGATTGAGGAATCACACAGCCCCTGGGCAAGCCCTGTCGTGCTAGTGCCCAAGTCTGACGGAACATGGCGTTTTTGTATTGATTTCCGTCAAGTAAATGCCCTCTCTACTCCGGATGCGTATCCGATGCCGAGGATAGAGGAATTACTGGATAGGCTAGGGTCAGCCCGGTTTTTGTCAACGTTGGACTTGACAAAGGGCTATTGGCAGATTCCGCTCTCTGCTGAAGCCAGGCCGAAAACAGCATTTTGTACTCCTCTCGGCCTGTTTCAGTTCAAGCGGATGCCATTTGGCTTGAATTCCGCTGCGGCGTCCTGCCAACGCCTGTTGGATCAGGTATTGAGACCGCATCAAGCTTATGCAGCAGCATATCTAGATGATGTCATTATTCATAACCAGGGCTGGAGGTCCCATCTACTTCAGGTGGGGAAGGTGTTGATGGCTTTTAGGGAAGCAGGGCTTACTCTTAACCCCCAGAAATGTTATTTTACTCAGAGGGAGGTGAAATATTTGGGCTATAAAGTGGGGAATGGACAGATAAGGCCATTACAGGGCAAGGTCGAAAGTATTCAACTGTTCCCCTGCCCTGAGTCCAAGAAACAGATGAGGGGATTTTTGGGGCTAGTGGGGTATTATCGAAGGTTCATTCCTCACTTTGCTACTTTGGCAGCTCCCCTGACTGAAATGTTAAAGAAAGATAAGCCCAATCGGTTAAGGTGGGGAGAAGCAGAGCAGGGGGCATTTGAGGCCCTTCGGCAAGCACTGTGTGAGGAACCAGTACTTAGGGCCGTAGATTTTGACAGGGAATTTATCCTGCACACGGATGCTTCTGGCACCGGGTTGGGGGCAGTGCTATCGCAAGTCTACGGGGAGGAGGAACACCCGGTGTTGTATTTGAGCAGAAAGTTGCTTCCTCATGAAACTAAGTATGCTACCATTGAGAGGGAATGTCTGGCAGTAAAATGGGCCATACAGAAATGCCAGTTTTATCTGGAGGGGCGGCCATTCAAGCTGTTTACAGATCATGCCCCTTTAAAGTGGTTAGCGCAGATGAAGGATAGCAATGCTAGGCTGACGAGGTGGTATCTGGCATTGCAACCCTTCCAATATCACATTGAACATAGGGCAGGGAAGTTGCTACCACATGTGGATGTTTTGAGTAGGGTTGCTAGCCCTGAAGGAGAAGGTAGGAGGAAGATGTGGGCTAGCAATCACTTAAGGGGGGGGGGGGGTATGTGAGGAATGGGTTGATAAGCAGAAGCGGAAGGGGAGAAAAGGGGCCCTGCTTCCATGTAGAGGGGAAGAGGGGAAAGAGGGTGACTACAGAAACTACCGATCCCAGAAGGCCGCGCAAAGTAAAGGGGGGGAAGAGAGGGGAAACTACAAGTCCCAGAAGCCTGAGTTGAGCAGGAAACAGGAGGTGGAGGACTTGCCTTCTCAGAGAAGCAAGGGGGAGGAGGCTGATTGGGAAATGAAGTCTGAGGAAGGGAATGAGGAACACCTGCTGGGGGAGGGAGGGGCTGAGCATATGGACTGGCAAGAGGGAGAAGGAGAGGGGGAACAAGAGGAGATGGATATCTCAGCTTTTGCTCGGGGCCAGGAGGGGACCAAAGGAAAGTAAGTCCTGGAAAACAGACTGTATGAGTGCTAACCCTGTGTGGGTGGTTGTCAGGAGTGAGTGCTGACAAATGAGGGAGGTGGGTCTCTAGGTTTAGCTGACAAGGAACTGCTAGAACCTAGGGGAACTCATACAGCAGCGGGAAAGTTTGCAACAAGATAGCATTTGAACTTGAGAACTGAACTTTGGATTAGAACTCTATAAGGAGGAGAGAAATGAACTGAAGGGGCCTGTGCCAGGAACAGGACCCGTATAGAAGCATTGTTCACTTGGGAGCCTGGCGGGAGAGAAGCCAGGGAGCCGATAGACCTGGTTGCTGGCCTAAAACAACTTTGCAGGCGTGATCTGCTAAAAGTAGATGACGGCCTCCACCTGAGGAAAAGAACTACTGTCCCGCAGGACAAAGGGGGAGGAAGGGGAGAACGGACACAGGGGGGTCCCAGTAGACGGAACTGTTTTCTTTTGGCTACCCAAAGAGGAGTATCTTTTTCAGTAGCCCGCCAGTCCTGGAACTGATTGACGGACTTCAGGCGGGAGTGAACTCAGCAGAGGAAGCATGATCTGTGTTTGAATACCAGCAAGGAGGATTACTAGCAGTGCGGAGGTGATTCCCGGATCAGGGCAAGGAGGAGGCAACACCTCGAGCGGTGGACCAGTACCGAGGTGACAATTTTTTTGTTACATTTGTACCCTGCACTTTCCCACTCATGGCAGGCTCAATGCTGCTTACATGGGGCAATGGAGGGTTAAGTGACTTGCCCAGAGTCACAAGGAGCTGCCTGTGCCTGAAGTGGGAATTGAACTCAATTCCTCAGGACCAAAGTCCACCACCCTAACCACTAGGCCACGCCTCCACTCCAGAAGTTTGTATTGGCTAAATAATTAGAGTAATTGGATTGTTGATTAATTCTACTTTTGTAATTCCTGGGAGGTTGTCCTGGTCTCTTGATGAAACTGTGAAATGCTTAGAACTTTATGATTATAGCAATGTATAAATATCACATGTTATGCTATTTTTATAGCAGGTGAGCAAGTGGCATTCAGTTAAACTTTGCTCCTTTTCATGCCTATTTTGTCTTAGACTTTTATTCGAGATGTAAAGCATTGTGATAATTTATGGTAGTAGAATGAATCTTGTAATAAACATAATAAATATTAACATAACCTGTATGCTGTGATGGGGAAAGAACTGGGAAGTTACAAGAAGAGATTCAGCACTAAGGGGAAGAGTTAGGCACGGTATATAGAATACGCTTACTTGATATCTCAGCGCCTAAAACTAAGTGTCTCCTTTTACACCAACGAAAATGTGGCATGAATCCTGGAGCACAGATTTAGGCACATTTAAATTATTAAATGCCCATGAAATGCCCATTTCCATGCCCATAATCTGCCCCTTTTTGCCTGTGCACATTAGAAGTTAGGCGCACTGCATTACAGAATATGCTTAGCGAGTTGTATACGTAAATTCTAATTATTGCCAATTAGTGCTCATTATTGAATGTTAAGAGCTGCTATCAATGCTGATTAGCTTGTTAAGCCAATTAAGTTATGCATATTGTTATATAATATGCTTGGATTTCGGTGCAGATCTCTAGGCATGAAATATAAAATCTGGGGGATTTAAGCAGCCTATTTTGACTACTCAACATAGCTAGTTTGGCACTGAATATCCATGCCCAACTGGCCATGTTGTACGATATAGTTGGTTAGTGACAAGACACTAACTGGGATATTGAGCGGGAGATAACTGGTTATCGTCTGCTGAATATCCGCAGTTAGGCGCTTTAATGCTATTTAAGTGATCAGGATCCATTCCTGGCTGGTTAAATAGTTTTGAATACTGGAGGGGATAAAATTTAGCTGGATGAAAAGAGGCTGTGTGAGGCAGCATTTCTAGGGCATATCAATTTGCCCAGTCAGCACGGATATTCAGAACTAGTCAGAAAAAAAAATAATTGGGTAACTCTGAAAGAAAAAAATAACTGTCTTAAATTTATCTGGACAACTTTACCTACCTAAATGTATCTGAGTATATTCATATTGCACAAATGTGGGCTGAAAAATAGACAAAGTTATCCAGTTATATTTCCTATTCAGTGGTTTGTTGAATACTAGTTCCTAATGTTTTTTTTTTTTCTTTTACCAGTGTCTATGTTTTGTGACCTGAGTGACAGCTGATAGAGCAGAAGGTACATTTTTCATCTCCTTAATATGAAATGCAGAGTTTTCCCAGCACAGCAAATTTTGGCTGAGACATTTGTATGTGTACTGGAAGAGATATGAAAACAGATTGGTGTGATCATAACTCCATATATGGAGCTCCTTTATAAACAAAAAGTAGGAATGAAAAAGATCACTTTGACCTGTTTCAAATTCTGAGCAGTTGACTGTGACCAGCTTCAGATATTGACTATCTTGGCTAGGATTTAGACTTAGATCATTTCTAAAATGTTTGCTCTTTACTTCTATTTTCTCCATAATTCATAATTGTTGCTGTGCTTTGCAAATTAAAGCAGGCATTGCCTGTTGCCTAGAAAATGGTGGACAACCCCCACTCTGCCCCACCACTATTTCTTTCCCTATTCACTATTTACTTAAGCAAACAGTTATGGAGTCAGTTACAATTAATGTAGGGAATCTTATTATTGGTTAAAGTTAAGTCCTTGACAGAGAAACATCTCAGCAGGGGCAGATTCACCAATATGTAGAATAGGAAAGTGCCTGTGATCAACCACCCCAGTAGGGCAGCCACCCTGCTGTGCAAGTCACTTGTTTATAACATCGGCTGCACCATTGTGCCATCTTATGAGGGGTGGGGATGGATAGTCAACTGTCCATATGCCTAACATCAGCTGTTGTTATAATTGTACACCTTTCCTTTATAAAATACTAGTGTCATTGGAAATATGCGCTTAATATTTAGGTGTAAGCATTTATGCCAGCCATAGAGCTGGTGTACATGTTAGTATCTATGTGCTGCAGCTTCCAGCATCTTGTAACTTTTGTGCATATGTTTGAACCTCATCCTTGTGTACATTCCTTTGCAAATACACCCTGTGTAAATTTTAAGCAGGTGTTTAGAGAAGAACATTTAGGCAAAATTCTGGCCTTTATACACATATGAGGACATATAAACCAAGCAAATGCCATTAATCAAAACATTTATATGCATAAATGGCATGTTAATGTTAGCCCAATGTGGGCTTACCACTTGCTAAAAAGGAAGTGCTGCCGGGCTACCGCAGCAGCCCAGCGGTAGTTCTCACACCCAGTGCGCCATCATATCTAGTGTTACAAATATATATTTTTATTTTTGTAGTGCCGGTGTGCACCCGGTGGTAATTGGGCAGTTCTGCGCGCTGCCTGATTACCGCCAGGTTAATGCTGGAGCCCTTACCATCACCTCAATAGTTGGCAGTAATGACTCCCCCACCCCTGAAATGACCGTGTGGCAAGTGCTTCACTTGCCGCACGACCGTTTCCTGAAGAAAAGAAAGACCTACTTTTTACCCGCTGCGGTAATAGGGGGCCCCAGTGCACATCAAAAGCATATGCCAATGCCAAATCAGGCCCCCTTTTGCCGCAGCTTGGTAAAAGGGGCCCTAAGTATGTAAAATTTCTCGTGGAAATTCAAAGTGGTTGCTGAGAAAATGGTAAAAACCTCTAGGGGTTTAATTTTTTTGCCTCACCCTATATATATATATATATACTAGTAAAAAAGGCCCATTTCTGTCAGAAATGAAACGGGTGCTAGCAAGGTTTTCCTCGGACTGTATGTTTGAGAAAGAGAGTGTGTGTGAGAGATGGAGTGTGTGTGTCAGAGAGAGAATGAGAGAGAGAGACAGAGTGTGTGTGTGTTTGTGTGAGAGAGAGAGAGTGTGTGTGAGAGACAGTGTCTGTGTGTGTGAGACTGCGTGTGTGTGACAGAGAGAGAGTGTGATAGACAGTGTGTCAGAGAGAGTGTATGTGAGACAGAGAGTGAGTGAGTGTGTGCCCCACCCCCCTCTCTCAGGACCCCTCCCCCCTTTATGGTCTGAGGACCCCCTTCCACCCCCACCTCTCTGATCTCAGGACCCCCCTCACCCCACCCTCTCCCCTGCCCACCCTGCAGCCACCCATGTCCAGCGACCCTCCTCTCCCCCTGCCCACCTGCAGCCACCCATGTCCAGCGACCCTCCTCTCCCCCTGCCCCCCTGTAGCCACCCATGTCCAGCAACCCTCCTCTCCCCCTGCCCCCCCTGCAACCACCCATGTCCAACGACCCTCCTCTCCCCCTGCCCCCCCATCCAGCCACCCATGTCCAACGAACCTGCTCTCTCACCTGCCTCCCCTCCAGCCACTCAGGTTGTGTAGCAAATTCTTCGGAGCAGGCAGGAAAGATCCCCGGTCCTGCCTGCCTGCTGCTGGCGCTGTCGCTGACCCTCCCCTGCTGCCGGATCGCTGTTCAAAATGGCCGCCGACACTTCCAATGGCGGACTCACGAGACTTCTGCTTTAGTCTTGGAGGCCGCCCTTGTGTCGGTGGCCATTTTGAACAGCGATCTGGCAATGGGGGAGGGTCAGCGCCAGCACCAGCACTGGCAGGCAGGACCGGGGATCTTTCCTACTTGCCCTGAAGAATTTGCTACACAACCTGGGTGGCTGGAGGGGAGGCAGGTGAGAGAGCAGGGTCGTTGGACATGGGTGGCTGCAGGGGGGGCAGGGGGAGAGGAGGGTCGCTGGACATGGGTGGCTGCAGGGGGGGGCAGGGGAGAGGAGGGTCGCTGGACATGGGTGACTGCAGGGGGGGCAGGGGAGAGAGGAGGGTCGCTGGATATGGATCAGCTGTGAGGCATGGAATGTTTTTTTTTTCTTTTTTTGCGGGTTCTGAAGTTCACAGCATAATTTCAACGGTGATGTCAGCCTGACTACGGAGCCTACCTCAGCAACTCCGAAGGAACCACGGACACAGGCAGCAAGATTAGAACGTTGGAGGTGAGAATTATTATATAGGATATAGTTCTATTTTAGGTATACACTCAATAATTAGTTGTAATCTGTATGTCATATACTTCCTTAAACAACCGTTATACTTTTATACATGAATCTTTATTGAAAATTCAACTCAATTATTATCATTGTCATCCATATATTTTAAAACTTTACACACACACCATCAGACACACCTCACTGTGGTGGGGTGTGTCTGATGGTGTGTGTGTAAAGTTTTACAATATATATATTGATACTTCAGCAGGCTTATGGTATTGACTAATGTTATCATTGGAGTTTCTCAGAACTTAATAATCCTGATGGAGTCAAACTGTTTTGATTGTTTTTTAGTTGCATGGTTTTATTGTGTTATTGATATACTGATTATGTATATTCCATTTGTTTTCTGCCAAGGATTTTTAGATCGTGTGGGCTATAAATAGTGTAAATAACTAAAATAAAAATGGTTTAAGTCAGTGATTCCCAAACCTGGTCCTGGAGGCATCCCAGCCAATCAGGTTTTCAGGATATCCACAATGAATATTCATGAGAGATTTGAATGCAATGGAGGTACTGCACACCAATCTCTCTCATGAATAATCATTGTGGATATCCTAAAAACCTGATTGCCTGGGGTGCCTCCAGGACCAGGTTTGGGACCCACTGGTTTACATTGTCATCGCAATCTCAGTTACACATTTCATCACACCTCATTCTGCATTTAGTATTTGCATAAATGCAAGGACAGAAACACAACAGCAACATTAGTATAGGCTTCAAATGAGAGTATTAATGGTGTTACATTTGCCATGCTCTATTAGAATTGAAAACATTCAGGGAACTGTAGAAATAATTGCCTATTTTCTGAGCTTACTTATAAAAGTACTTAACCCTGAACACAAGAACTGACCCTAAAATGATCTGTTAGCTAATTTACAGCTTTCAACATTTCACATAACCATTTTGACAGGGGACTTCAAAATTCACAGATGCAAGCTTAATTGGAGAATGAGAATGAGAAAAGGAGACAGTAAATTTGCAGTATCACGCTCGATGTGACTAACTTGGCACTGCTACGTCGTTTCTTGATTGACATGGTTGCAACAAAGGATGGCAAAATTTTGCATACAAGTGTGTTGTCCAAATTTAGAAAACAATAGAAAAAAATTGCATTCAAGTTATACTCAAGCTATTAATTTATTTCTTAGGCACAGCACTGAAGGAATTAAAAGTATCAGTAGTGGCAATATGGGGGACATTCTATCTTTGGCGCCTAAACAATTGGCGCTGAAATCAGTGTCTACTAAGTGTATTCTATAATCGGTGCCTAGATTTAGACACTTACTTGATATTTCAGTGCTGAAATCTACCCACATCCATTTACACCAACAAAAATGCGGTGTAAATCCCGGTGCATAGATTTAGGTGCACTGGGCCATATTCTATAAGTAGGCATGTTAATTTCAGAACACCCACGAAATGCCCATTTCCCTACCCACAACCATGCCCCTTTTTCCCTGTGCACGTTAGAAGTTCAGCGCATATTGTTACAGAATATGCTTAGCGAGTTGTGCACCTAATTCTAATCAGTGCCAATCAGTACACATTATTGCTTGTTAAGTGCTGTTATCAGCGCTCATTAGCTTATTAAGCCAATTATGTTGCACCCATTGTTATAGAATCCACACCAATATCGGCGTGGATCTCTAGGCACGCTATATAGAATCCGGGGTTATATGTCTAAAAAAGCTCATGCTCTGTGTCTTAAATTATGAATATTCCCTAATGAAGGCATGCTTTTTGGAATTAGACCTCGCATATGGAGTGCAATTTGGGTCTTAGAGTTTTAAAAGGAGCTTGCCTTGCCATGTAGAATTATGTAGATATTCACTGGGATTAAAAATACATTAAAAAGATAAAGGATGACAAGCACGATATAGAGCAAACCTCAAGCTGAGCTCCCTAAAGGCAGCTTATAATTGGAACCTGCAGTGAAACCAGTCCGTTAGCCATATGCCTTTAATGAGAAAATCCACAGTTTGACATCTGGAGCCTGTCTCCCCATGCACTCTACAGTCATAGAAAGCACTGAAGGTTGTGGATTTCAGTTTGGTGTATAACTCCTGAGCTTATTTGAAATATTGCCAAAGTGAAGAAAGCTTGCTTTTTACCAAGTATTCAATGAGCATTAGTAGTGGGCCAAGAAGAGTTAGTAGACAAGTTCGTTTTATATCAACTGAACTCAATGTTTGATTAATCAGAGCCAAAATTAAATATTCAGGAGCAACATGTAGGGTTGTGAAAAATCTAGACTGACTTAACTGTAGCAAAAGCTTATGAGTCCCATTTTATGTAAAACATAGAGATTGGATGTGTAAGTTTTGGTGGCATTTTAGAAAAGAATCTGCCTATGCAGAACCATTTCTAAAATACCTGCAGGAGTACATGTGTATTTGACGGCATGGGCAGCAGAACATTCATTTGATAAAATACTAGTGGGAAAAATCAGTGGAGGAAGCTCAGACCTCCTTTTACTAAAGTGCTCTCATGTTTTTAGTGCACGCTAAAATTGGGCGCATATTAAACGTTAGAGACGTCAGTGCATTCCTATGGGTGTCTCTAATGTTTAGTGCATACCCAATTTTATCGCACGCTAAAAATATGAGCACGCCTTAGTAAAATACCCCCTCAGTAACTTACACATATAAGTGCCGACATTTACACCTGTTAAGATGATATTTTACAATTTACACATATATGTCAGCCATTTTGCAAACCTATACATGTGAATGATGCTAATTAAATGCAGAAGCTGCATTCTTGGTGGGTGAAATGAACAATGGAGAATTAAGGAGGATGCCTCCCTTAATCACTCCTGTACAGGGCTGGCTGAAACAAGCACAATCTATAGGGGTAAATTCTATAAGTGGCGCCTAAAAATCATCACCAAAAATTTTATGTGCTGAGCGCTATTCTATAAAGGGTACGCCTCCTTTATAGAATAGTGTTTAGGGTACAAACGTGCCTAACTCTAGATGCCAACAATTATGCCTGCTAAAAGCAGGGGTAAATGCTGGCGCCTAAATTAGATGTGGTTCAGCCAAATTATGTATTTAGGCACATAAAATTTTGGAACACCCCAAAACACCCCTGAAATGCCCCTAGCCATGCCCCCCAAATTTATGCATATTATGATGTACACATGGATAGTTATAGAACATGATCTGCATGTAACTCCTAATTAAGGCCAATTAATGCCAATAATTGGCTGACAGCAGCCAATTATTGGCATCGATTGGCTTGTTAAGCAATTAAGTTGTGCATGCAAATTGGCTACGTGCACTAATTGAGACACGCAACTTCAGCCGCCATTTATAGAACCTGGGGATAGTGGCAATTCCATAAATTTGTGCCTCATTTTAAATGCCACAAAAGGTTGCGCTTAGCACCAATTCTATACTGGCTTAAGAGCGTGCCAAAGTTGTTATAGAATACTAGCATTGGTGTGTCAAAGGTAGGTGTGTCTACTTCGACAGGTCATGCACAACTGACAGTAGTCTAGAAGTTGCACTTAATGGCTCTAGGACAGAAAATGAAAAAGACAGGTGCACAGGTGGAGTTCTTGTCAGTCCTCCCTGTCAATGGTAAAGGCCAAGGAAAAGAAGCTTGCACCCTGGGGATGAATATATGGCTGCATGGATGATGTCATCAAGTGTGTTTTGGCTTCCTGGACCATGGGATGATTTTCCATTTCCATTTATTTGTTCTTATATCCCACATTATCCAAACAAACATTTGGGTCAATGTGGCTTACAATGCAACAAAGAAAAATATAAAATTGGAAGATTGCATAGAACTTAAGTAGAATATATTGTTAAAGGAGGGTAACATAAAACATAAGTTGGTACATGATTAAGGGACAGTATAACATTAGTTCGCTATCTAAGTAAATATATTACAGAATTTGACTTGGTGAGGGAGAAGGAAGATGTGAATAGTGTTGGGGTCAGTGTTACAGGTAGATTGCCAGAAGTACAATTGGGTAGAAAAGGGAGTATCATCATAAAAAACAGGAATAGCAAGTGTTTTTGTGGATTCTTATGTCTATCTGCATTTGTTAATATAATTTGTTATGAGATTAGCCTATGCCTCTGAAACTCTCATTAAATAGATGGGCTTTAAGGACCTTGCAAAAGTTCAGGTAATTTGTTATCCATCTGATGATTGTTGGTATCTGGTTCCAAGCCTGTGGCATATATGGACTTGTATTTTACCCCCTTATAGTTTGGTATGGTAGATGAAGTAGTAAGAACTTTCTAGCTTCTATAGTGGCATTTTTTAGTGGTAGAGTTATTAGAGGGCACATGTAGTCAAGGGCCAGACCATTTAATATTTGGAAGATTATGGTCGTGGTTTTGAATTGAATTCTCAATTTTACTGGAAGCCAGTGTAATGCATGTAGTAAGGGAGTCGCTCGTTGATATCGTGTGGCTTTAAAGTTCAGGTGTGTGGTGGTGTTTTATGCAGTTTGGAGTTTCTTCAAGTCAGATTCCTTACATCCGATGTAGATACCATTGCAATAGTCAATTTGGGCAAGAGTCAGTGATTGCACCAGTAATCGGAATGCAGTGAAGGAGAAGAAATTTCATACCCTCCTCAGTTTCCATAATGACCTGAATACCTTACATGTTACCATGACAAATGATCAATTATGATCCTTAGTACTTTTAGACTCTTTTCCAGTGGGTAGATTACCTAACATGAGGTCGGTTGTGGTGTTTGGACAGTGTGGGCTAGATATTATCAGAAATTTCATCTCTTTATTTAGTTTCAGTCTGAATGCCCATGTTTCCATTATATCTATTACTGACTGAATCTAATCCTTTATTGCATTGATGTCACCTATAAAAGAGATGTAAATCATTACATCATTAGCATAAATATATGCCTTCAGGCTGCATGACTCTAGTTTTCTTCCTAGGGGTGCCATAAAGATGTTGAATGGGATTGGTGATCCTTGTCACACCCCACATTTTAGGGTCTAGAAAGATTTATTTATTTTTTATTTTGTACCCTGTGCTTTCCCACTCATGGCAGGCTCAATGTGGCTTACATGGGGCAATGGAGGGTTAAGTGACTTGCCCAGAGTCACAGGGAGCTGCCTGTGCCTGAAGTGGGAATTGAACTCAGTTCCTCAGGACCAAAGTCCACCACCCTAACCACTAGGCCACTCCTCCTCCACTGATGAAGTGACTGTTGACATTTTGACTTGATAAGATTTCATTTTGAGAAAACCACTGAACCAACTCAGCACATTTCCTTCTGTTCCAATACTGTCCAATAAGTATAACAGTAGGTCATGGTCCACCACATCGAATGTGCTGGACAGGTCAAACTGTAAGACCAGGACAGATTTGCCTGTGCTTAATTCTTTTTGTATCTCACTCATGAGTGGGATTAGTACCAATTATGTGCTACAGTGTGGTCTGAATTTTGACTGGGATTTGTGTAGCACCAAGTGATGGGATAGGTAGTCCATTAGTTGCTGGGAGACCATAGTAGGGAAGTCCTGGATTCTCTATGGGGAGAACTATTCCAGCAGTTGGTAAATGAACCCAAGTGGGATGGGGCCATACTGCACTTAATGCTTTTGAATGGGAAGAGTATTTCTGTTGTTATAGTGAGTGATCATCTGGCATCTATGGATCACTAGATGGTGAGGGTTTAATATTAAGAGAGGTGTGGAGAGGGTACATTCAAAAGTGAAGTTTCTAGACTTCAAGAAAACTAACTTTGTTCAGATAGAGGATTATCTTAAGTTATTGTTGCCTGGATAGTTAAATGTGGAAGAAGTAGGAAAGCAGTGAGCAAAACTGAAAGGAGCTATTGTAAAGGCAACAAACCTTTTTGTAAGGAAAGTAAATAAAAGTAAGAGGAAAAGAAGTCCGCTTTGGTTCTCAAAAGTAGTAGCTGAAAAAGGTTAAGAAAAAAGAGGTTAGCCCTCATAAACTATAAGAGATCGCAGAAAGATGACAACAGGTGGCAGTTTTATTTCTGGGTCTCTACTTTGTAAGATTAGTCCCTTGAGTTAGACCTACAACCAAACACACTACAATCAGATTAAAAAAAATCCTAAACCCTGAAATGATAAGCTAAATCACTGTATATCCCAATAATAGGCAAAGAAGTTACATTGAACTACACCCTCAGAGTAAATCTGAACAAGATTCTTAGATCTCACAGTAAAACTACCTGCCTCCTGTAACTTACAGAACAGGTGAAGGAAAATAGGGTTGGGACTTTGGTAGTCCTTTTTCTTTTTATCTACAGGTACAAAAAGCTCTTACACTTGAAGTATGGCAAAGAAACATCATGCCCCTAAAGCTGCTGTTCTCATTACAGCTTCTGCCTCTGTCCAGACTGAATACTTGGTCCAAGGCAATGATCTGGTTTCATGTGCTAGATATATGCACATTGAATTCCTCATGAAAGACGTACAAGAACTAAGAGAAGAGGTGGTAAGACTAAGAAGCATCTGTGACAACCAGAAATTCATCCTGGAGATGCATGTGAAACATTGGGGATCTTCAGCAAAGGGAGAGAAGATCTTGTGCAGAAAGAGGACAGCTGGACATAGGTCACCAGATCCTGCAAAATGAACCCCCTCAACTCCATCTTCTATTGAACTGAAGAACTGGTTTACAGCCCTGGAGGCAGAAGAGCTGAAAACATCTCAAGAACAGGAGGAAATAATGATCAAAAATCCCAAAGCCACTGGATCGCTGGCCAATAAGAAGTGAAAGGTAATTGTTGATTCTTTTCTGAGGGGTACTGAGGCACCCATCTGCTGACCAGACATAATGTCCATGGAGGTGTGCTATCTGCCTGATGTCAAGATTCGAGATGTAGCAGAAAGTTTGTCAAGACTCATCAAGCCTACTGACCACTATCCTATGCTGCTCATCCATGTTGGCACAAATGCTACTGTTAGGTATCCTACTGAACATATCAAATGTGACTTCATGGCTCTGGGTCAGAGAGTGAAGCACCTAGGTGCACAGGCAGTGTTCTCATCAATCATTCCTGTTGAAGGTAAAGACCAAATGAGGGAAGCTCACATCCTGGAGCTGAATTTGTGGCTGCTTGGATGGTGCCAACATGAGCACTTCAGTTTCCTAGACCATGGGATAATTTTCCAAGAACTACTGAGCAGTGATGGTGTACATATTTCAAGGAAGGGATGAAGTGTCTTCAGTAACAGACTGGTTAAAGTACTAAAGAGGGCTTTAAACTAAATTTGTTGGGGATGGGTGAGAAAAACCCCAAAGTCATTAATAACCCTCAGAAATGTAAGACATCAAATACCTTATAGAAAGGGGAAAGAACAGTAACATCTGGATAGCCTTGTATACTAGTGTCCATAATATGGGAAACAAATTTCTAAATCTAGAGGCTACAATGATAGCCGACTTGGATTTAGTGGTGATCATGGATATGTGGTTCATGGAGAATCATGACTGGGATATAGATATTCAGGAAGGACAGGGTAGGAAAAAGGGTGGAGAAATGGAATTATACGTTAAGAATAGTATTAAAGAGACAGAATTGCAGGACATATGGGGTAAGGAAGAAGCACTGTGGGTTAAACTAGTAAGAGGGAAAGGAAAATGTATTTACATTGGTGTAATATACAGGTCACCTTCACAGTCAGAAGAACTGGACAGAGATTTAATTAAAGGCATTCACCAGATAGCTAGGAAAGGGGAGGTACTACTGATAGGTGATTTTAATATGCCAGACATAGATTGGGGCATCTAGAAGCAAAGGGATCTTGGATTCACAGGAAGAGTTGTTCCAGCAGTGGGCATTGGAACCAATGTGGGATGGAGCTAGTGGCGTACGAAGGGGGGGTGGGAGGGGCGGTCTGCCCCGGGTGCACGCGTAGGAAGTAAACTGTTCCGGGGCAGAGAGAGCAGGGAACCAGTGGGGCCGACGCAGCTCTGAGTGACATGCACTCGGGACGGATCGGCCCTCCCGCAGGTAAGAATGCGGTCCGGGGGGGGGGTTCGCTCTGGAGGGGGGGGGGGGATCGCGCCTTGCTGCACCTGGGGGAGGGGTGCGTAGCGGCGACCCGCCCCGGGTGTCATTAGCCCTTGCTACGGCACTGGATGGAGCTATTCCAGACCTGGTTCTTGTAAACGGAGAGAATATTTCTGATGTAGGAGATCATTTGGCCTCTAGTGATCACTGAATGGTGTGGTTCAATATCAAGACACATGAGGAGAGGGCTTATTCAAGATTCAAGGTCCCAGATTTCAAAAGAACTAACTTTACCAAGATGGGAGAATTCCTCAAGGAAGAGTTAGTTGGATAGGAACAGCTGAAGGAAGTAGAATATCAGTTAGCAAAACTGAAAGAAGCTATTTTATGTTAGAAAAATACGTAAAAGTAAGAGGAAAAGAAGGTCGCTCTGGCTCTCAAAGTAGCTGAAAAGTTAAGGGAAAGAAGGTTAGCCTTCATATGTTACAAAACGACTCAGAAAGAGGAAGACAGGCAAAAAATACCTAGAAAAGCTAAGAGAAGCTGGAAAAGCTGTCAGGAAAGCGAAGAGGCAAATGGAAGAAAAGATAGCTGACATGGTAAAATTGGGGGACAAGACATTTTTCAGATATGTAAGTGACAGGAGGAAGTGCCATAATAGCATTGTGAGACTCAAAGCTGAGGGAGAGGAATATGTAGAAACTGATAAGGATAAAGCTGAACTGCTTAACAATTATTTCTATTTCTGTTCTTTGTTCACAGATGAAAGGCCGGGGCTTGGACCACAGCAAACAAATACTAATGGGGATGGATGGATGGTAGACCTGGACTGATTCTCAGAAGACTGTGTTCATGAGGAGCTAGCTAAACTAAAAGTAGACAAAGCAATGGGGCCTGATGCGATAAATTCGAGGGTACTCCGCTGTCTGAGTTCTTCAGTGTTTCCTTAGAGTCTGGACTGGTCTCTGAGGACTGGCGAAGGGTGAATGTGATCCCTTTGCACAAGAGCTGAAGTAAGGAGGAGGTTGAGAATTACAGACTTGTCAGTCTTACCTCAGTGATGAGTAAACTAATCAAAATGCTTCTAAAGTGGAGGATTGTGATATTTCTTGAATCAAATAGATTGCAGAATCCGAGGCAGCATGGTTTCACTAGAGACAGGTCATGTCAGACAGTTGGACATGGGAGGGATGCTAGATATAGTGTACTTGGATTTTAGCAAAGCATTTGAACATCTTTATGAATGATATTGCAGAAGGACTATCTGGTAAAGTTTGTCTCTTTGTGTAATAGGATGGACACCCTGGAGGCTGTGGATGGCATGAGGAAGGATCTAACGAAGCTTGAAGAATGGTCCAATAACTGGCAATTAAGATTTAATGCTGAGAAATGCAAGGTCATGCACTTGGATTACAGAAATCCAAGGGAACAGTACAATATAGGGGTGAAGTGCTTCTGTGTATGAAAGAAGAGCGGGACTTGGGGGGTGATTGTGTCTGATGATCTCAGGATGGCCAAACAGGTAGAAAAGGTGATGGTCAAGGCCAGAAGGGTGCATAAGGAGCAGGGGCGTAGCCAGACCTTGCAGTGGGAAGGGGCCAGAGCCCAAGGTGGGGGGGGGGCACATTTTGGTCTGACAACTCGCCACTGCCCCCTCCACTGCCTCGCTGCCCCCCACCACCCTGCCACTTCCCACCCACTATCACAGCAAATACCTTGGCTGGCAGGGGTCCCCAACCCCTGCCAGCTGAAGCGTTGTCCAGCGCCAGTCTCTGGTGACACCGCATTGCCTGCCCTGCTCTGTCTTCCCCTCACATCCTGCACGCTCCTTTTAGTTGATTTTTTAGGTGCCATACATATATAGAATCTCCCCCTATTTGCTAACTGCGAATATTTAGTGGAGTTAGGGCTCTTCAGCTTGGAGAAAAGACAGCTGAGGGGAGATATGATAGAGGTATATAAAATAACAAGTGGAGTGGAACAGGTAGGTGTGAATCGCTTGTTTACTCTTTCCAAGAATATTAGGACTAGGGGACATGCAATGAAGCTAAAAGTAGTAAATTTAAAAGAATTAGAGAAAATATTTCTTCATTCAATGTGTAATTAAACTCTGGAATTCTTTGCCAGAGATTGTGGTAAAAGCAGTTAGCTTAGTGGGGGTTAAAAAAGGTTTGGCTAGCTTCCTAAAAGAAAAGTCCATAAGCCATTATTAAAATGGATTTGGGAAAATCCACTGCTTATTTCTGGGATAAGCAGCATAAAATGTATTGTATTGTTTTGGGATCTTGCCAGGTACTTGTGATCTGGATTGGCCACTTTTGGAAACAGGATACTGGGCTTGATGGACCTTTGGTCTGTTCCAGTATGGCAACACTTATGTATTTATGATAACCCATCTCCCACTGAATATTAGCAGTTATCCGGCTAAATGCTATTTAACCAACTAGGAGCTGTTCCTGGCTGGTTAAATAGAGTTCAAAATTGGGGGCATGGGTGCTATGCCAATGCTGACATTAAAAATAACTAGAAGTCCAATAATGAAGTCTGCAAATTGTTTCTATTTGGCACTCATAGATCATCACAGTGGGTGATAACTCGCTTTACACCAAACAACTCCATTATTCACCAGTCATCAGTGCTGTGATATCCAGCAGAGGAAGAAATATAAACAGTGCTGGCTCTGCTGAAAAAAACATTAATTTAATTATTTAATTATAGTAACTGATAGTACACAAACGCTTGGTGAAGAAACATATCCCTCCAGGGGAGCTTAGTTCAGACATATTTCAGTCTCTACTAGCCACCTACAGTATGCGCCTTTATGAAGAACATAAGAAAAGCCACACTGGGTCAGACCATTTATGGACATTCAACAAGAACTGTGGACAATCATCTACGATAGTATGTAAGGGATTTTTTTGTTGTTGTTTTTTGATGAGGCCCCTTTCCACGCTGATTCACGCATTGTTCAAGACACAAATAGATTATAGTAATGTGGTCCTTGCAGGAATACCAGGGGTCAGTTTGAGAAAACTGCAGACCTAGCAGAATACTGCCATCTGCCTTTGGGGAAAGCACATAGATTTGATCATGTTTCCCCTCTTTACATAGAATATCATTGGCTCCCGGTCAGGCTTATTTTTGAAAGAGAAGGGCGCCTATCTTTCGACACATATCGGAAGATGGGCGGCACCGCAGTCCCCTCCACCCACTCCCCTCCGTCCACCACTGGACCGGGCCCCCCTGAATTTAAATCATAGCGCCTCACCTCGACCTCGCTCCGTGTGAAATAAGAGCAGCAGCGGCAGTCTGCTGATCCCTTCCCTTCGGGCCTTCCCTCCCTGTGTCCCACCCTCATCTGATGTAACTTGCGCGAGGTCGGGACAGGGAGGGAAGGCCCGAAGGGAGGCGATCTGCAGACTGCCACTGCTGCGCTTCTTTTACACGGACGAGGTCAATGTGAGGCGCTATGATTTGAATTCAGGGGGACCCGGCCCAGTGGTGGACGGAGGGGGGTGGTGACAACAACGACCTCGGTGGGTGGGTGTGGCAGGGGCAGGGCCCGGCCCAGTCTCTCGGCGGCCCTGCTTCTCACAGGGTCACCCAAATCGGCATAATCGAAAGCCGATTTTGGGCGTCCTTAACTGCTTTCTGTCGCAGGGACGACCAAAGTTCACGGGGGTGTGTCAGAAGCATAGCGAAGGCAGGACTGGGGCGTACTTAACATATGGGCGTCCTCGGCCAATAATTGAAAAAAGAAGGGTGTCCATGATGAACACTTGGCCAGCTTTACTTGGTCCTTTTTTTTTTTTTTACGTCAAGTCACAAAAATGTGCCCCAAATGACCAGATGACCACCGGAGGGAATCAGGCATGACCTCCCCTTACTCCACCAGTGGTCACTAACCCCCTCCCACCCTAAAAACAAATTTTAAAATATTTTTTCCAGCCTCTATGCCAGCCTCAAATATCATACCCAGCTCCATGACAGCAGTATGCAGGTCCCTGGAACAGTTTTAGTGGGTACTGCAGTGCACTTCAGGCAGGCGGACCCAGGCTCACCCACCCCCCACCCCCGCCTATTACACGTGGTGGTAAATGTGAGCCCTCCAAAACCCACCACAAACCCACTGTACCCACATCTAGATGCCCCCTTCATCCCTAAGGGCTACGGTAGTGGTGTACAGTTGTGGGGAGTGGGTTTTGGGGGGGGGGTTGGGGGGCTCAGCACACAAGGTAAGGGAGCTATGCACCTGGGAGCTTTTTCTGAAGTCCACTGCAGTGCCCCTTATGATGCCCGGTTGGTGTCCTGGCATGTCAGGGGGACCAGTGCACTATGAATGCTGGCTCCTCCCACGACCAAATGGATTGGATTTGGTCATTTCTGAGATGGGCGTCCTCGGTTTCCATTATCGCTGAAAACAGGGGACGACCATCTCTAAGGATGACCATCTCTAAGGTCGACCTAAATGTTGAGATTTGGGCATCCCCGACCATATTATCAAAACGAAAGATGGACGCCCATCTTGTTTTGATAATACGGGTTTCCCAGCCCTTTCGGGGGACGTTCTGCGAGGACGTCCTCAGGAAAACTTGGGCACCCCATTCGATTATGCCCCTCTATGTGTTACATATTTGTTTAAATTGTTGGTTTTAACTCAGAGTTTTTTATGATGATTCCACCCCCACCCCCACCCTTGCTACCCTATGTCCCTGGCTTTTGGAACCTTTTACCATGGGGACTAGTTGGTTTTGGGCCCTGGGTATGCTTGGTCTTGGTTTGATGTTCTTTCCTGTCTGATAATTGGAGTTTCTTTTCTTACCTCGGCTTGTATTGTTGTACACTGCTACATTCTTGTATAAATCTAAGCTGTATAACAAAGTGAATAAATTATAGCCTACCTGATCACAGAGCTCTATGTTCCATAGGAATTATATCACATAGAGGAACATTTTCAAAGCACTTAGACTTACAAAGTTCCATAGTAACCTATGGAACTTTGTAAGTCTAAGTGCTTTGAAAATGAGCCCAATAATCAGCTATGGGTTAAATTCTTCCACCTGAATAGACAGCACAAACCAAGAATTTATAGTGAATGCAGAGCATGATGCATCCTGGAATCTCTCTGGCTGATTATTTGTTGTTTCTTGGGTTCACATCTAACACAGCTGATGGGTTGTATAGATTCAGTTCATATGAACAGAAGCTTATTAGATCATACTGAATGCCTGTAGGATCTGGTTTGTATGTTTCTCCATTCCATATAATTTGAAAAATGGCTGGATATAAGTTTACCAAACTTGGGGATAAATTTACTAAAGTGTGGTAAGGTGTTACTGAGCATTAATGCCAGTTATGTGCTTAGGTAATATTGACAATTTTTACCACAAGAAATGTATTTCTGTCTACTCGTTTATTCTCTAAACCTTAAGAATGTAAAATAATTTAAGAATTGTAAAACTGTAACCCTACCTTAATTTATATTGAGTAGTTAAATTTTAAAAACATGGATTTCTTTCGGCTAGGAATGAGGTCAACATTCATGTCACCTCTCCCTGTGTATGATCAGGGAATTCCTCACAGTGATTTCCTAGGTTGTGATGCTGGAGCATTCATTTTATAATTATAAACATGGAAAGTATCAACGGAGGAAATACAGCAACTTAATCCTCCATTATTTCCCCCTCCAAATTGAAACTAAAGATGCTCCAAATTAGATGCATTCACAACCATTGGTTTCCAAAATGGCAGACATGTACAGGTTAGTGTCAATACTAAAACGTGTATGTTCTGAAATGCCATCTTACACATTCTCCTGTCAAGAGACACTTCTATCTAGAAGGGAGAGAAAACGCCTCTCTAGGGCACAGCAGACATACCTCTATTTCTGCTTCCTGCCTACAACCACCAATAAGTACCAGGGAAGAGTACGCAGAATATCTGGCAACTGTGGATTTAAACAGCATACCTGAGAACTTGGGAAAATGAAAGTGGGGTAGTTTACCTTTTACTACTTCTGTAGCCTCCTCATCCTCCTACAAAATATGTGGATCGATGATCAGAAGCACTTATGCAGTCGATGGTAATGCCTACCACTTACACACATTCTAAAAAGAAAAAGAAAAAAAGAAACCCTTGGGCACTTAAATGGATAATGTTGGCAGGTATAATGTTAAAAAGATAAACAGCCCAAGGCAAAGATGCCAGAAGACACTATAACTCATTTAGACTTCAGCTTCTATCAGACCCACATTCCTGCCAACAACAGAGGGAAAAAAGGCTCATCCATGCACTGACTGATCCCTGATATATATAAAACCATTTAGACAGCACCAAAATATCAGCACTAAAAGAAAAGTAATGACCTTGCTGTGAGTAGTGCAGTTTATTATATCAGCCTCTAAGTAAGGAGGAATCCCAAAGCATAGGATGAGAATTTGTTAGCAGAAAGGACCTTTTATTAGGAATTTGGAAACAGATGAGGACCTTGAATCTGAGCGTATCTTTGTCCCAGCTGTGCTGAGTCCTGTGAATAAAGTTGAAGAAATGAAAGGTCTAAACAAAAAAGACAGAGGCAGTTGACACCTTCTAGACTCACCAATTTATTGAGGCATAAGCTTCTGAGGACCACCATCCACTTTGTCAGATGCATGAAGTGAAATCCAGGACACGGGTACTCTTGTACTTTGGGAGTGGAATTTGCATTTGTGTCCTGCTTTTGCACCTTTGCAGTTACTGAAGGTGAGTTACACTAGATATTTCCCTGGCAGATGACGTTTAATGTGAGCAAGTGCAAGGTGATGCATGTGGGAAAAAAGAACCCGAATTATAGCTACGTCATGCAAGGTTCCACGTTAGGAGTTACGGACCAAGAAAGGGATCTGGGTGTCGTCGTCGATAATACACCGAAACCTTCTGCTCAGTGTGCTGATGTGGCTAGGAAAGCGAATAGAATGTTGGGTATTATTAGGAAAGGTATGGAAAACAGGTGTAAGGATGTTATAATGCCATTGTATCGCTCCATGGTGCGACCGCACCTTGAGTATTGTGTTCAATTCTGGTCGCTGCATCTCAAGAAAGATAAAATAGATTTGGAAAAGGTGCAGCGAAGGGCGACTAAAATGATAGCGGAGATGGGACAACTTCCCTATGAAGAAAGACTAAGGAGGCTAAGGCTTTTCAGTTTGGAGAAGAGACGGCTGAGGGGAGACATGATAGAGGTATATAAAATAATGAGTGGAGTGGAACAGGTGGATGTGAAGCGTCTGTTCACGCTTTCCAAAAATACTAGGACTAGGGGACATGCTATAAAACTACAGTGTAGTAAATTTAAAACAAATCGGAGAAAAGTTTTCTTCACCCAACGCATAATTAAACTCTGGAATTCGTTGCCAGAGAACATGTCACACAGTCACTCACACACTCTCTTGGTCTCATACACTCAGTCTTACAGAGTCTGTGTCTCACACACACTCTCTCTCTCGCACACACTGTATCTGTGTGAAACACACTCTCTCTCTCTCACACTGTGTCTCACATACACACTTGCACACACTCTCATTCTCACACACACACACTCTCTCTCTCACAGATACATTCGCACCCAGACTCACTCTCTCTCTCTCACACACAAACACACACACACTCACACATTCACTCTCTCTCTCACACACAGTCACTCTCACATACACTCTCTCAAACATACACACTCCGAGGAAAACCTTGCTAGCGCCCGTTTCATTTGTGTCAGAAACGGGCCTTTTTTTACTAGTAAGTATAGAATGAGTTTTTAGCAGTTAGCAAGTGCTAATTCCTTTAACGTGCATTAAGGCTATAGTGCCACTTGATGAATTCCCCCCTGAGGGGCAGATGCACTAAAGCTAAATGAGCCTTTAATGACTCTCCAACGAGGAAAATTTGATCCGTTGCATGCATCAAAGGGCTTTTACCGAGGAAGCCAGCAGCTAACGAAAACGGAATGGAGATGAGCAATTAGTGTGAAAACCCCATTGAAACGACATGCACTAACCTTTTCCGATTGCCTTTACGCAGGAAAAAGGCAGGAAAACTAACGACAGGTCTGGACCACTCGTTAGGACAGCTCTGTGCCAGGAAAAATCATTAAGAGAAAAAATAAACAAACTTTGAGCCAATCCCAGCGCATTAGCAGAGCTAAAAGCGCTGTGATTGGTCCAAAGGACGTCAGAAAAACATAAATAAATAAAAATAAAAAAAAAAGGGTCGGGAGGGGGCAAGGGCGCTCATCAGGAGCGTCCTGTACGGACGGCCTTGCCCCCCCCCCGCTGCTCCCCACTTTCCGCCGCTCCCCCCACCCCGAAAAAGCAAAATTCGAGCAGCCCCTGCCCCCCGCCCTTCCTCACTACTCTCTCACCTCAGCTCCGCCTCCCGACATCCTCCGTCCTGTGCCCCGCCCCCTTTTGGGGTCGTCGCCGCCATCCCCCTCCTCCATCGGGCCCCCTCCCTCTTACCGGGCCCGTGCAGCGCCTCTCTCCTCTGTCCGAAGGCGCTGCACGGGCAAGAAGAAAGCCTGATGCCTGCCTTCGCCCAGCTTCGATGGCGCGTCTTTCTCCTGCTGGGCCCGCCCCTGTCTGACGTCAGTAACCTACGTAGGTAACCGACGTCAGACAGGGGCGGGCCCAGCAGGAGAAAGACGCGCCATCGAAGCTGGGCGAAGGCAGGCATCAGGCTTTCTTCTTGCCCGTGCAGCGCCTTCGGACAGAGGAGAGAGGCGCTGCACAGGCCCGGTAAGAGGGAGGGGGCCCGATGGAGGAGGGGAATGGCGGCGACGACCCCAAAAGGGGGCGGGGCACAGGACGGAGGATGTCGGGAGGCGGAGCTGAGGTGAGAGAGTAGTGAGGAAGGGAGGGGGGCAGGAGCTGCTCGAATTTTGCTTTTTCGGGTGGGGGAGCGGCGGAAAGTGGGGAGCAGGGCTGCTTGAATTTTGCTTTTTCAGGGTGGGGGGAGCGGCGGAAAGTGGGGAGCAGCGGGGGGGGGGGGGCAAGGCCGTCTGTACAGGACGCTCCTGATGAGCGCCCTTGCCCCCTCCCGACCCTTTTTTTTTCTTTTTGTTTTGATTTGGGAGCCATGTGCTTGTGATTTGACTGTGTTTTGACTGTTTGTGGCATGCGCAGAGCAGCTAACATAACGCTTGGCTGCTCTGCGCATGATTTGGGGGCCGATTAACGATGTGTATTGTGATTCTTTGATACATTGTACGTTTCTATACCGATCTGAGCATGTGTGACTTTTTTTTTTGGTGCATTCTTCGTTTTTTAAAAATCGTTAGGGCCTTTAACGATTTTGATTTTTTTACGTTTGCTTGATGCATCTACCCCTAAGTGACTTGTCCAAGAGAACAGCAGGATTTGAGCTGGGCTTCTCTGCTTGTCAGTCCAACACTCTAACCATTTGGCTACTCCTCTACTCCACTTCTAGCCTGTAGTGGCTCTCTATGTCTCAGCAACAATTCCATGTTCTAAACTTCAGCTAGGACTCCACACTCAGGGGCCCTTTTACTAAGGCGCTCCTAAAAGTGAGCTGCGCTGTTGTAGGCGCATATCTTGGATGTATGCAGGTCCATTTGCACAGCACACCTAGAAAAAAGGCACTTTTTTGTGCCGGAAAATGAACATGCTGCAAAATTGAAATCAGTGCGCATCCATTTTCGGGCTGAGACTTCACCACCACCCATTGACTTAGTGGTAAGGTTTCATGCACTAACCGGGCGGTAAGTGGCCAGCACACGTAAACTGCCGATTACTACCGGGTAAGTGCCACGCAGTACAGCATGTTTTGGGTGCACGTCAAAAATGGAATTACTGCTTGGGGCACGTGGTAGATCCAATTTGACACGCGTTGGACGTGCATAGGCGCCTACGTGCCTTTGTAAAAAGGTCCCTCAGTCTTTAATCAAACAAATATTTCATATTGTCAGGTAAAAGCCACAAAATCACTAAGAATCAGTTTGAGAGGCTTTACTTCCTCCCTTTCCCCTACTGGCTGCTAAAAGACCACATCTCTCTATATAAAAGGCACCACCAACGTTCTAAATGAAGCCTCCAGCCGGAAGTGTGAAGCGGCAAAGATATCCGGTTTCCCCATGAGTGTCTGCCCCGCCCTCGCTCTCTCTGTAACACAAAGTGAAGGAAAACACAGCAAAGCACAAAATCAAATCGCTCTCTCTGTAACAGTGAAGGACTCAGAGGGGGGAGGGGAGAGAGGGCAGAAGCCCTCACTATCTCTGTAACACAAACACAGCAGGAAACTTAACACTGAAGGACTCGACTCTGAGGGGGGAGGGGACAGACAGGACAGACAGCACAGGGGAAGGGAGAGAGGGCAGAGGGCAGGGACACACACACTCCCAAATGCACACAGAAGAAAACCTTGCTAGTCCCTGTTTCATTTGCATCAGAAACAGGGCTTTTTTTTACTAGTCTTCTTATATTTTGTGCTCATGAGACGACTGTTTGGAAGTCCCTATCATCTCATATATACTTAGATAAGTTTTTTCCTAAACTATTGGATATGTTAATTTGTATTGTGTTGAAACTGTTATTGTGTAAATGAAAACATAATTCATTGATAAGTATAAACCAATGGTGGAATCAAATTTGTTTATTTCATAAGTATGAGAAAGTAGTGGGAAAAAAGTGATACTTTCTATAATGTAGTTAAAGTATGTAAATTCTATTGTTTTGTAACTGAATGTACATTATATATCCCTTATTCCTGTGTTGATACTGATTGTGTTTTTTTTTAATAACTTTAAAATCAATAAAGATTTGTGAACTTAAAAAACAAGACCAAATCTTCAACGAAGTTTTTAACAAGCCACAGCTTCTACTGTCTTTGAGTTCCTTGGAACATTCTCTCAGTCCTTTAAACATAATAATAATGGTAAATCACTGCCTTGCCCAGTTCAAAACTCACCAGAGAACAATTTCTGGGCAGTCCCTTTTCAAAATGTCAAATCACTTTTCTAAACATAAATTTTGCTAGAAACATTTTCTCTTTGTAAGCCAAAAAGCAGCTGCATAGTCTTATCTTTACTGGCCAATATAGCAGCAAACAAAACAGGTACAGAAAAAAAGGAATAATATAAGGCTATGACTATAGATTTAGTCCCAAAGGGGGTCTTTTACTAAAGATTAGCTTCAGTTATCTGCAGCAGGGCCCATTTTATTCCTATGGGCCCTGCTGCAGATAACTTGAGCTAATCTTTAATAAAAGACCCCCAACCAGTGTTGCCAGGTGGGAGGTTTTACCGCCCAATTGGGCGGTTTTCCGCGACCCGCCGCGGGTTGCGTTTTTTTGGGCTTCTTTTGTGTCTTTTGGGCGTTTTTTTCGGCCGCGGGGGGCGGGGTTAGTGACGTTCTGGGCGGGGCCGATGACGGGGGAGGCGTGGCCGATGACGGCGGGGGCGGGGGTGATGACGGCGGGGGCGGGGGTGTCAGGGACGGGGTTTGGGCTGGATTTGGGCTCCTTTGGGTGGGAAAAAATTTTTCCACCTGGCAACCCTGCCCCCAACGTTTATTCACAGAATCCACTCAGTCTTTTTCCTCAGGATCTTTGAATCTTTGATTAATGTCAGCTAATCAAGCCTCCGATGCTTCCTTCAGTTGATGGTCTTGAGAGAAAAAAAAATACAGGCTGTAGGGATAACTCAGAAAAGAAAAAACAAAAGCCACTTTATTGCTAAATGCTTCTTTTTACCCCTTGCTTTATCTTGCCTTGCCCAGGGTAAGAATAGGCAAAAGGAAGGCCACACTGTTCAGCCTCAATGTATTATCCAGGTCCTCCCACTGACCTCCCCTCCCCCCCAAATAACCAGGGATTTTTCACTTGCAACACTACTACTACTACTACTACTACTATTTAGCATTTCTATAGCGCTACAAGGCATACGCAGCGCTGCACAAACATAGAAGAAAGACAGTCCCTGCTCAAAGAGCTTACAATCTAATAGACAAAAAATAAATAAAGTAAGCAAATCAAATCAATTAATGTGAACAGGAAGGAAGAGAGGAGGGTAGGTGGAGGCGAGTGGTTACAAGTGGTTACGAGTCAAAAGCAATGTTAAAGAGGTGGGCTTTCAGTCTAGATTTAAAGGTGGCCAAGGATGGGGCAAGACGTAGGGGCTCAGGAAGTTTATTCCAGGCGTAGGGTGCAGCGAGACAGAAGGCGCGAAGTCTGGAGTTGGCAGTAGTGGAGAAGGGAACAGATAAGAAGGATTTATCCATGGAGCGGAGTGCACGGGAAGGGGTGTAGGGAAGGACGAGTGTGGAGAGATACTGGGGAGCAGCAGAGTGAATACATTTATAGGTTAGTAGAAGAAGTTTGAACAGGATGCGAAAACGGATAGGGAGCCAGTGAAGGGTCTTGAGGAGAGGGGTAGTATGAGTAAAGCGACCCTGGCGGAAGATGAGACGGGCAGCAGAGTTTTGAACTGACTGGAGAGGGGAGAGGTGACTAAGTGGGAGGCCAGCAAGAAGCAGATTGCAGTAGTCTAAACGAGAGGTGACAAGGGTGTGGATGAGGGTTTTGGTAGAGTGCTCGGAAAGAAAGACAACAGACAACAAAAGCAGTCTCTTGAAACTGGGCTCTCACCTTGCTATCTAAGCTCCACATATTCCATCTCTTCAACTGAAGCCAGGTCTGCTGGCTCAGGGTCAGTATCCATTTTTTCATGCTTCAGATCTGAGAGGATATTTGAGGAATCATGGGGGCTGATTCTCAAAGCTGGGCGCAAAAGCCCACAATGCAGAAGCTTGGCTACAACGCAATAACATTGCCAAAAAAATAGCTCAGGGATGCTTGAAGGAATCAGTTTACAAATGATATGTGTGATTAATTTGTGCTAGTAAACTGAAAGCAGGGGGAGGAACATGCCTGGCACATGTTTTGCAGTAAGCATGGCCCTTGTGCGCATACATAGACAAAAGCCGAACTGCAAGCACACATTGGCACTGTTTTTCTGCGCCTTGAATTATGAACCTTTCAATAATTGTATATGCTTAAAATTTTGAAAGGCTCATATTTAAGTGCAGAACAATAGGCGCCAATGTGTTCTTTCACTTTTGGTTTTGCGCCGACTCGCATGTTTGTTTCTCACTACAGTACTTAAAACTTACACAGGCTTCCTTCTGCTTGCCAAAGAGGACAAAACCCACAGTTTATTGTGACAAACTGACAAGAAATCTTCTCCTGAAAACCTTCAATGCTACCCCTGAGCTGGCAGTGAGTTTTTGGGAAGGAAACTAACTGACCTAATTTGCATGCATTTAAATGTATTTCAATATAATTTGTAGCAACGTTTAGCGTACATCTTAACACCTATGCTCCAGCCCTTTGTGCATTCTGCACACAATAACGTGTGTGCAAATCAAGCGCTAACCCCTTTTACCGCATGGACCGGGTGTATATTTTAGAAAAGCCCATGACCTGCCCATTTCACGTCCATGGCCATGCCCCCTTTTCAATTATGCGACCTAAAATTTGCATGCTTCACGTTATAGAATATGCTTAGACAGTTCTGCACGTAAATTCTAATTAATACCAATTAGTATCAATAATTGCTTAAGTGGCAATTATCGGCACTGATTGGCTTGTTAACTAATTAAGTTATGTGTGCAAATCCAGAATATGAGTGGATTTGCATATGCAACTTAAATCACAGTGTATATAGAATCCTGGGGTTAGTACACAAAGTTGCATGTGTAGATTATAGAATAGTGCCAGTTGTGTGCTTAATTGGTAGATTTCATTATGTAGCTTCCCACTGGTCCTGACCCTGTAGGATAGTTGTATCTATCGGCCAGCAAGTGGAGATGGAGAGCTGAGGGCAGGTCTGGGACATGTCTCTCTTAGCATCCAGTCCAGTCTGCTGTCTTCAGCAAGTGGATGGACATAGTTTTCAGCCTCTGGTTCTGAATGATTTGCTCCTGGTCCAGTTGGTCAGCTGGTCCCCAGCTGATCTTTGCAGGTGGCTTGAGAGTACAGAGTCATATCTGGAGGTCTTCAGATCCCTGTTTGTGGTGCCCCACAAATTTATTTTTTCCCTCTCTTCACCTCTTCCCTGTTTCCTGTGGTATTAGTCCTGATTCTGTCTCATCTGGGGTAAGATGGTAAAAGCGGTTAGCGTATCTGGGTTGCAAAAAGGTTTGGATGGGTTCCTGGAGGAAAAGTCCATAGTCTGCTATTGAGATAGACATGGGGGAAACCATTACTTGCCATGGGGCTGGTAGTGTGGAATGTTGGTACTATTTGGGTTTCTGTCAGGTACTTGTGACCTGTATT
This sequence comes from Microcaecilia unicolor, assembly GCF_901765095.1. Taxonomy (NCBI): domain Eukaryota; kingdom Metazoa; phylum Chordata; class Amphibia; order Gymnophiona; family Siphonopidae; genus Microcaecilia; species Microcaecilia unicolor. The sequence goes on along the minus strand of NC_044037.1, from coordinate 250,127,015 downwards.
GGCCACTGTTGGGGACAGGATAATGGGCTAGATGGACCGTTGTTTTGACCCAGTATGGTTATTCTTAACACTATAACAGGACTCAACAATATTAACTGCTCTTCCTCCAATGTAATATATGCCATCATCTACCATCAATGTCCCTCTGCTGCATACATAGGATAAATGGGTCAGTCCTTAAGAAAAATAAATGGAGAAGTGTCTGATATTAGAAATGACCACAATCAAAAACCAGTAGGTGAATATTGCAACCTTCCAGGACAAATTCTAACTGATTTTAAGGTTGTTATACTCCTTCAAAGGAACTTCAAAGGGAAACTCCAGCCTGAAATTGCTGACTTGGAACTCATCAAAAAAACTTGGCACCATCACCCTAGGCTTGAATAGAGACAATAGATTCATGGTACACTACAGGTGTAAATGGATTTAACTACTCTGAGATAATCTTGTCTTTGTTCTCTCTCACCCATCATAGCTGTCAGTGAACTGAACTTGCAACCATCATCTCTGTGTTTCCATACCCTAGCCTACATTTTCCAATACTTTATCGTTGTATCCCTCTCCCTCCTCCATGAATTTTCCTTATAGGTATCGATGTCCTGAACTTTACCTTATGCATCTGGTCCTCAAAAGCTTATGCCTCAATAAACTAGTTAGTCTATAAGGTGCCACCTGCCTGAATTTCATATACCAGAATAACATGGCTACCCTTTTAAGGGGTCTAGGAGTGTTTCTTTACCTGATTATGAAAAATTTAGCAGAGGATTCTGGCTATACATTGAATCAATCGCTGTCATTATAATATCTATAATATAGAGGAGTTCTAAAGACTACCACTTCCAGTTAGCCTGAGTCGGAGTCTTGGGTCAGAGACGGAGACTAAAGAGTTGGTGGTAATTTAATTGAAGATTCAGCAATACAAACGTTTCCAGATACACCCTTTCTACAAGCTGTTTCATACATCGACTAGAACTCTAAGAGACTCTGCATGGTGAGAAGACTCCTGACGCAGGCCTCTCTGGCCGAAACACAGCAGTGTCGAGTCCTATTCTCTTTTACCCTGCAATATATTTTTGTGTTTAATAAAGATTTTTAAGTTTCATATATTTTTTGAAGTGTCTTTTTCATATTTTTATTTATTTTTTATTTTCCATTTTCCATTTTTTGTTTTTTTTTTTGTCATCTTCGCTGTTTTGTCTACTGTGGTTTTTCTGCGAAGACTGGTTTATTCTGTTTCTTTGCAACAGGGATAATATGGGCCATAAATAGAACCTGGGAATTGTTCTATACATTGTCATTTTATTTTAGTGTTGTTATTGTTACTTTGTAAATTATTTCCTTCTGTCTATTGTTCTTTTCACTCTTCTATCTTAACTCCAAAATGTTATTAGTTTAGCAGCATATGTAAAATTGCTGTGTCAATAAAGTTATCTGAATCTGAATCTTATTAATCTTTATTTCACAGAGAGGTGAAAGTAAAGAGAAGACATCATTTGCCCACTTCCTACCCCCACAGTTCAAAAGCTATGTGTTATTTCAGACATCTCAGTTTTTCATCAGTGTGTTCTGCCACATAAAACTAATCAGAGAAGGGAGGAATTAAATTTTCAGCTGGTAATTTCTTTTAATTAATGCCTTAGGGGAAAGTTCAGCCTTGCAATAACATACTAGCCTGGCAACTCTGCCACCAAACTTGCCTTTTCACTACATAATGCAGTTCATTTACATCTCTCCTTGCTGTTCAGAAAATAGAAGCATTCCTTATTAAGAAGGATGACTCCTGTGGGGTGCATGAACCAATAATAAGCATGCTCTTCAGTCAGTCAGTAGGTGTCACTATTGTAGATTGACTGTGGCTCCCTCCCCCTTTGGGCTCTGAATGCTGCCTTTATAACATCCCCAGACCTTAGCTAGCCTATGGCACAGGATCGAGGTCTGAAAAGATGCATCAGAATTTAAAAATTGTATAAGGACTGGAGAAAGCTGTTGGCATAGTTTTTAAAACTTCATTCAAAAATATTATTTCCAGCTAATTTCCTTGATAGATATTAACCTCACATTTTGAACATTTCTAAATCAAGCATGAAATTATACCAGAGCTGGCCAACAACCAGATTCAATGCCTGATTTATATTTTAAGTGTTAGGGACTGTCTCTTCATGTTCAAGTGTACAGCGCTGCGTACGTCTAGTAGCGCTATAGAAATGATAAGTAGTAGTAGTAGTAGTAGTAGATGCAGAGCAACAGGGCTTAATTTAAGCTGGAACAGAGTGGAACACTTTTCCAGCACTTCTTGAGCCCTGGAAATGATATCACCATAGAAGTAGCCTAGTGGTTAGTGCAATTGACTTTGGTCCTGTAGAACTCTGTTCAATTACCACTGCAGCTCCTTGTAACTCTGGGCAAGTCACTTTATTGCCCCAAGTATAAATAAGTATCTGTACATGCTATGTAAACTACATTGAATGTAGTTGCAAAAACCACAATAAGGTGGTATAGCAAGTCTCATTCCCTTTCCCTGTTGTCACCACCAGTGGGACCCACATACCTCTCTCTCCAACCAGGTGATTAGGCAAATCTCTTTGTCTCTCTTGATCACCTCCTTCCCCTTTTACTTTTAAAGTTTTCTTCTCTCTAGCAGTTAGCCTGCTTGCACCAACCCTAGAGCCCCAGAGAGAAGGCCACGGACTGCTAGAGAGAAGACAACTTAAAAAGTACATGGAAGAAGGGGGTGGTGGTCAAGAGAGATCAAGGGAGATGCCTGATCGCTGGCTGGGGAGGAGACAGGAGGGAGAAATGCTGGACTATTTGTGGGGGTTGTCAGGTAGAGAAGGTAAAATGCTGGACCATTGCTGGTAAGGGGGGAAAGAAGGCAAAATGCTGGATCATTGGGGGGAGGGGGTGAGAGTTGGAGTGGAGAAGGCAAAATGCTGGACCATTCATGGGGGGGGGGGGGGAGAAGGAAAAATGCTGGACCATTGGTGGGGGGGGGGGGGAGATGAGAAATGCTAGACCATTGGGGGGGGAGAGAAGGAGAAATGCTGGATACAGAAGATAGGGGAAAATGGAGGTAAGGGGAGGAAAGACAGTAGGATTCTGGATATGAAGTGAGAAAGAGTGGGGAGATGTTGACTATGGAGGAAAGAAAAGAATAGGAGAGAGAGGGGGAGTTACTGACATTGGGGGAGGAGATGAAGTGGAGAGAGTGAGAGAGATGCCAACTATGAGGGGAAGGAGAAGTAAGAGATAAGGAGAGGGATGCTCAATGGAGAGAAAGAAATGGAGAAGCTGTACTGTTGGCGGGGTGGGGGGGGGGGGGGGGGGGGGGGAAGAAACTGCACTGTTGGGGGTAGGGAAGAAAGGGGTGGGGAAACATTAGTGCATAGCCATTAAATCAGAAAATGGAAAATCAGTCATTTTCTGGCCATGGCCTTAGTGCACAGGAAAGACCTGTGTAAGGGTGAGCTAACGTCACTTTTTGCCTTAGCTTTGTAAAAGGGTCCCATAAAAGGCAGGAAGTGCAAAACTTAATGCACTTTAGTAAAAAGGCCCTCTAGCCTTTCATTTGCAGGGTCTAGATAGTGAAACAATATGTAGATATAGCTTGGGGGGGGGGGGGGGGAGCAGGGTTGGAATTTTCCATATAATTTTAATTTTATAGTCATTTTTATTAGCAACAACTTTACATTACATTATGAAATGAGCCACATTAGAAGTCCGGACCACTGAGTACTATTGCAGTTGGGCCCATTTTCAGATGTGACTTGGTGCATAATTTGTGCATTATTGTAGCTCAGAGTCCTCACCATTTATTACTATGGTTTTAGCATTTAGCGTGTGCTAATCATTAGTGCGTGTTAAATCCGTTAGTGCACCTTAGTAAAAGGACCCCTCAGTTACAAACAAAACTCTGTTTAACATTGGATAGAATAGAATTCTTTAAATAAAACAACAGAAAATAAACAAAACGATATTTCAGGTTTAAGATCTTATATATCTTATTGAAGATATCCTTGAAAGGGCTTTTAAAACGCTTGTATTGGGCCTGGTGAAAATCATGCTTTTAAAACAAGGGAAAGTTAGAAAATGCCGAGATAAATACAGCAACAACCAGGACCATAAAACTAGAATTACTGCCTTGAACTGACAAGCTCACCTCCAAAAATCAGACAGCAATTGTGACAACTAGGATGTTCCAAATTCTTTGGGAACTAAGAAGGATAAGGAATTGCTTCCCCAGAGACATTTTTCGCATGCTAGTACAATCGATGGTCCTAACACACATGGACTACTGCAACAAAATATATGCAGGCTGCAAAGAAGAAATCTTGGAAACACTTCAAACCGCTCAGAACACAGCAGCAAGATTAATACTACGAAAATCACGCTACGAAAAGGCAGGACCATTACTACAAGAGTTCCACTGGCTTCCAAATCATTCAAAATATGCACCTTGGTCTACCGAATAATCTCTGGTATGGCCCCAGCCTGTTTGAGATACTTAATTGACCTTCCACTCAGGAATGTAAAAGCTGGAGCCTGCACTTACCTGACCCGCCACTACCTAAAATGCCAGAAAGTAATATACAAGACCATATATTCAGAAGGCTTCTCAAACAGAGGCACAAAACCATGGAACGCCTTACCAAGAGACATAAGATGCATAGGTCAATACCTGAACTTTTGCAAATACCTCAAAGCATTTTTCTTTAGAAAATTCTATTATGAGGACTACAATTAATCTCATGATAACCTAGATCAATCATTGTTCTCTCAGTTCCCGTCATATATGTTGTCTTTTGACCCATTACACCCCGTCCATTTGGACGCTACCCTTGGTATCATTCACCACCCCATACTGCATATGCTTTATATGGTCTGGTCGTCTTTAAATCTAGGCTAAAAGCCCACTTTTTTGATGCTGCTTTTAACTCCTAACCCTTACACGCTTGTTCAGTACCCACGTTTTATCAATCCCAACTTAGTAACTCCCTTATCTCTTATTTGTCCTGTTTGTCTGTCCTAATTAGATTGTAAGCTCTGTCGAGTTGGCACTGTGTCTTTATGTCCAGTGTACAGCCTGTGTACATCTAGTAGTGCTATAGAAATGATAAGTAGTAGTAGTAACATCCCCATTACTAATGTAAACCACAATGAACCAATGTAAGTTGGAATATTGTGGGGTATAAATGTTTTTATAAATAAATAAATAAATAATAAAGCTGTTATGAACGAGATGAGGGATTAAGTTGTTTCCTGGGTAAAAGACATGTACTGCTGATTATAGTTGCTTCCTAAACATCACAAGACCTTACTATGATATTTCAGAAAAGATGGGTTTACAGCAGATTTATGGAGAAAAAAATGGAATTAAAAAAACCTGTCAAAGGAAAATAACACTACAGGCCTTTTGAAGAGTGTTTATGTAACTCCCCTTGCTTTGTCTGATTTAAGTCTCACATGCTGTTATGTATATGTAAATTTCCTGTAACAAAGCCCTGGAAAATTCATAAATAAATATAGGGCCTGATATTTAAGCTGCTTACGCCTGATATTTAAAGCTAGTCTTTTATTTTAAATCAACAGCTGTTCTAGGATAAATGTCACTGCACAAATCTGTGTGTGCTGGCATTTATCCATATATAAATGGGGTGGAGTTAGGAGCTGGCCAGTTGTCAGCCCAAAAGTTATCTAGAGACTGATGAAACTCAGCCACTCTCTGGATAATTTATAAGCTAACTTAAACCTGCAAAAGAGCAGGCCTATCTTATGCACTGAAGAGGTAGCGTGGTCATCACTCACATATATATATTCAGTGGCGCTATTTAAATGTATATGCCGCTCAATATGTAAATCAATCGGGGGTCCTTTTACAAAGCCAAAGTAAAAAGTGACCTGCGGTAGTGTGGGTGCATCTTTTGGGCGTGCGCTCAGCCACTTTTTACTGCGGCTGGGAAAAAGGGCTTTTATAATGGGCCAGGAAATAGAAGTGCGCAAAAATTAAAACTAGCGCATGCCTATTTACTTCCTGAGCCTTTATCGCCAGCCATTGACTTAGCGGTAAGTGCTCACACTGTACTCACACGGTAACCATGCCAATGTGGCTGCGCTTCCGATTACCACCAGGAACGCCCCCTGTGGTAGAAAATAGAAAAATATTTTCTATAGCGTGATTCGGCGCATGCCAAACTTGGAATTACCACTGGGTACATGAGCTACCCCAGCGGTAATGACAATTTGGCATTCGTGAACCACGCAATAGCCCTCCCATGCCTTTCTAAAATGGCCCCTCAAAGTACTACCACTGTGCCTTGCTTCATAAGTACATAAGTGCATAAGTATTGCCATACTGGGAAAGACCGAAGGTCCATCAAGCCCAGCATCCTGTTTCCAACAGTGGCCAATCCAGGTCACAAATACCTGGCAAGATCCCAAAATAGTACAAAACATTCTATATTGCTAATCCCAGAAATAGTGGATTTTCCCCAAGTCCATTTAATAATGGTCTATGGACTTTTTCTTTAGGAAGCCGTCTAAACCTTTTTTAAACTCCACTAAGCTAACCGCCTTTATCACATTCTCTGGCAACGAATTCCAGAGTTTAATTACACGTTGAGTGAAGAAACATTTTCTCCGATTTGTTTTAAATTTACTACATTGTACCTTCATTGCATGTCCCCTAGTCCTAGTATTTTTGGAAAGCGTAAACAGAAGCTTCACATCTACCCACTCAACGCCACTCATTATTTTATAGACCTCTATCATATCTCTCCTCAGCTGCCTTTTCTCCAAGCTGAAGAGCCCTAGCTGCTTTAGCCTTTTCTCATAGGGAGGTCGTCCAATCCCATTTATCATTTTCGTCGCCCTTCTCTGCACCTTTTCTAATTCCACTATATCTTTTTTGAACACAATATTAGAGGGGCGGTCACACCATGGTGCGATACAAAGGCATTATAACATCCTCATTTTTGTTTTCCATTCCTTTCCTAATAATACCTAACATTCTATTTGCTTTCTTAGCCGCAGCAGCACACTGAGCAGAAGGTTTCAATGTATCATCAACGACGACAACTAGATCCCTTTCTTGGTCTGTGACTCCTAACGTGGAACCTTGCATGACGTAGCTATAATTCAGGTTCCTCTTAACCACATGCATCACTTTGCACTTGCTCATATTGGCATCCGTCTGTTCATCCTGCCCAAGGTGGATGGTAGTACACTCCTCTCACTATCCTTTTCTCCTTTACACATGGGTGTGTGTATTGTGCTGTTTTTTGAACAGTTTGTTAGTTATGAAAGGCTACTATTTACTAATGAGTGGTAAAATAGAACTTTCACATACTATTATATTGCAGGATTGATTAATATGTGGCTCTTCAATACCAGCAAATCCTATGGCAAATATTTCTGGATCTCTGCAGCCAGGAATATTGCATATAGCCAGCCGTAGCAACATAAAAATAATGGGCTCTACCTTGGTCCACTGCCTTTGAAAAGCACCCTCCCATACCTGAATTTCTTGGAAAAATAGATCCCCAACCCAACCCAGTTCCTATTTCTGATTCCTTGTATACAATATACCTCCCTCATACCCATCCCCACCCATAGCCCCTTGTAGAAAATTTGCTACCTCCTTACCCATCCCCACCCTCCCTTCAAAGCCTCCAACCCTCTACCCCTTGCCCAGGTATTCCTTGTGTCTAGAGGGGGCAGGCATTTTCTCTGCGCACTCCTGCCCCAGTGGTTCCATTTTCAAGATGGGGGTTATTTTGGGGCATTCAACTGCCCCTTAAAAAATGTCCAAGGAGGTATCAGCTCATGCTAGTGGGCAGATATACCCAGAGGAAAGTTAACAACACCTCGGGAGCTGGTGTTAAGTTTTCAAGAATAATGCAGCTTACAAAGTTTAATGCAAACCGCCGCATTATTCATTGCTTTACAGACAAAAACTAAAAGGATAGTGCTGGCATAATCACCGCATGAGAGTCTTTTATGATTTATTTATTTTGCAACTTTTGATTAAAGGATATAACTTTTTTTGGTTGGTCTGCTATCTTGTTTTATCTTATCCTTTCTAGTTCTTTGACTATGTACTTGTTACAATCACCGCATGACGCATATAGTCAGTGCCCCAACCTATATGGATAGTAGTGCTGAATAAACAGAGGGAGTCTTTTGCTAAGCTGAGTTAAGCAGCTAGCTCAGGTTTTTACCATGTGGTAGACATTAATGGAGACCCATACCGATATCTGTCATGCGTTAAAATCATCAGCACGGTACAAAAACAGTGCTAGCTTCCTAATATGGGTAGGGGCAGGAGCTGGGTATGACATGGCCTGGTTGAAGGAGTGGCCAGCTGTGACACTTAGCACATGGGTGCTAGTTTGCACAACTACCAGTAGCATGACTACACTTACCATCGCCTCAAGAGGCGATGGTAAGTGCAACCATTGTACCAGCAGTCCAGTAGCACAACCACAGACCCAATGTCCCCTATTGCCATACCCCCCATAACATTTGATTTCCCCAGCATCCCCTGATCTGATCCCCAAAACCCTAAGCATATTTCCCAACACCCTCGGATCAGATCCCCCCAATTAATCCTGCCCACCTATTCCCAAGGATACCCTGTCCCACCCCTATCCCCAGCCTCCTAAGCCATCCTACCACCCCTGGGACTTACCTGGAGGTGATCCCTGATAGTCCAGTGGTCCAGGATGAGTACAATCCTCCCCCTCTCTCAATGCTTCTGGCTCTGTCAAGCAAAATGGCTGCTACTACCAGTAGGGGTATGGAAGCCAGGAGGGATAGTTGGCTAAGGATGGGGGAGGGTATCCTTGGGAATATGAGGGTGGAGCTTGGATTTAGAGCTTATGTTGGGAATCAGATCAGGGAGTTGGGGGATCAGATCAGAGAGGTGTCGTGGAGAATCGGATGTCAGGTGGGGTCATATCAGAGGAATCAGATGTGGGGGGAGATGTGTATGAAGAGTGTGATACTAAGGCATGTTTGTCATTTATTTATTTTTGTTAGATTGCACTGCACTACCTGCAGTGATGCTTTCCGGCACTGTATGTAATGACTGCTGCACACTAACCCCCTCCATTCACTAACAGGTTACATAAATTTAACCTCCATTTGTATATCATTCATACAGGTAAGTGCACGCTTACATGTGTAAATGGCAGTGACTTGCCTAACTAGTATTCTATAATTATCAGCTAAAATGACTTAGTTCATAATTGTCAGGGAGAAGTTCATGGGGAAGGGCATGGGCAGGGCATAGAAGGGGCTGACAAAATACTGGAAGCTACGTGCATGAGTGCTGCATCTAGGCTGCCATGGACCAGACCAAAATGTAGGCACACAAGTAGAGGTTTACACTAGTTTTCTGTAAGATCACTTCCATGTATGTGTTCTTATATAAAAGGCACATTATTCACATGAAAGGTCACATAAAAGTTGGCATCCTGATATAGAAATGCCTTCTAAGCATCTGTCATGTACAGTAAATGCAGGGCAGATGCTGGACAAATTCCATGCATTGTACTAACCATGCATAGGGGTCAACCTTTCAAAATTATTGGGATGCTAAACCCAATGGAAATTACCTCTCCCTGGACACAGTCAAAGAGTTTATTCAACATTGGGGGTGCTCAAGCACACGCAGCACCCATAGTGCTCACTCATATGCCATGCACTACTTTTTGCAAGTGCAAAACCTTACTACACCTTAGTAAAAGAGTCCCTAAGTTAAACACCCTCATCAACACTGAACTTAAGCCAGTGACCAAGCTGACTGAACATTAAAATCATAATATTTAGCCATGGTAGCAGTGCACTTAAGCAAACTGGTACTTTCTAGGTTCCTGGATCTGAATGATTGGCTGGTCAAGGGCACATTTTGGAAAGGAGCCATAGAAATGGTATCCACAACCATCTGGTTCTTGGAGTCACTAGGGTTCATGAGCCCTCACAGCGTGGACTTTGACAGGGTAATGTTCAGTTCACTGAATCAGTTCGATTCCCAGCACAGGCAGCTCCTTGTGACTCTGGGCAAGTCACTTAACCCTCCATTGCCCACCGCATAGAGCCTGCCATGAGTGGGAAAAGCGCGGGGTACAAATGTAAAAAAAAAAAATAATAATAACATTTCTCAAAGCCTTCTGCCTTCTAGAAGAGACTCTATTAGAAGATCTTGAGGCTTTAAGTGGAAAAGGGTAGCTGGCTGACGTGACAGAAAGGCCGTATCCCACACGACCTGCTTGCATACCTTCTAGATCTTTCAGATTCAGGTTTAAAAACCAACTCCGGCTTAATCTAAGTACAATTTGCACATATTGGGCTAGATTCTATATATGCTGCCTGAAAAAAAAATTGCCTAGGTGTATTCTCTAAAGTATGCCCAAATTTAGGCATGCTTTATCGAACAAGCCTAAATTTCTACATGGATTATAGAATATGCCGAGCACCTGTCCCTATGACAAAATTTAGTCATAGGCAGTTGTGCCAAGTATAAATCCCAGTGCCTAAATTAGTCATAGACCAGGTGTATTCTATAACAATATGCATAGATTTGAGAAACGCCCATGACTCATCCATTCCACGCCCATGGCCACGCCCTCTCTACAACTGTGACATTTAGAATTTATGTGCATCAAATTGCAGAATACGCTTAGGCAGTTGTGCGTGTAAATTCTAATTAATGGCAAGTGTTGCCAGTAATTGCTTGTGAACTGGGAATTATCGCCACTGATTGGCTTGTTAAGTAATTAAGTTGCGCGTGCAAATCTGCAATACGACTGGATTTGAGCTAAATTGCACTATATAGAATCTGGGGGATTACCACCATACAGAAGGTAAACCCATTCGTTTACAGCCTTTAGTTGTTTGCTTGATGAGACGTTTGCTTCTATCGATGTCTCCAATCAAGCCTTCTGCTGTGTCTGGAGACCCGGTATAGTTCTAATCCAACTGATGAAAGCTCTCTATGCCACTCAACGCATGTAAGCTGAAGTAGATGACCTGGAAGATCTTATTTTTTGGTGGTGATCATTTTGGCATTCAGGCCTTAGAAGTTCATCTGCCATATACTAAGATTTTCATCAATAGTGTGGTGTTGGACATGCATCTTCGGTTCTTGCCTAAGGTGGTGGTGTCAGATTTCTTCCTTAAGCAGTCAAACTGTCCTTCCAATTCTCTTCTCTAGGCTTCATGCCCAAGAAGTTGAATGTGCCTTGCACAATTTGGATTACAAAATAGCCTTTGCTCCTACTTGCACAATGGTGCATCCATTTAGGCCACTTAAAACCAGGCCTAAATACCTGTGCCTAGGTTAGGTGCAGATCAGGTGTATTCTACATCAGTGTGCATAGTTTTTTGAAACACCCACAACCCGCCCATTCCATGCCCATGGCCACGCCCCCTTTCAACTGTGTACATTAGAATTTACACGCATTGCGTTGTAGAATAAGGCTAAAAAGTTATGTGTGTAAATTCTAACTAAAGCCAATTAAAGCTGCTAATTACTATTATTATTATTAGCATTTGTATAGCGCTACTAGACGCACGCAGCGCTGAACACCTGATACAAAGAGACAGTCCCTGCTCAAAAGAGCTTACAATCTAAGTAATACAGACAAACAAGACAGTTACGGGTGAGGGAAGTAATGGGTGAGAAGGGAGGAAGGGACAAGGGGAGGGCAATTGTGGCTAAAAGCAGCAGTGAAAAGGTTAAGTACCAATTATTGGCACTGATTAGCTTGTTAATCGATTAAGTTGTGCATGCAATTTGGCCATGTGGCCACATTAGCACCCACAACTTAAGGTGCCATATATAGAATTTGAGAGCTAGTGCACACTCTTTCCTGATAGAGTGCACATTTGCAATGGTTTGCCCATGTGCCCTAGGGGAAAAGGGAATTCAAAGTGGTTTATATAGTATATAGAGGTACTCATTTGTACCTGGGGAAATGGAGGGTTAAGTAACTTGCCCAGAATCACAAGGAGCTGCAATGAGAATTGAACCCAGTTCCCCAGGCTCAAAGGCTGCTGCACTAACCACTAGGCTACTCATCCACTTTATGTATTATGTGCAAAGAGGTAGGTCTCAGTATTACCGGCAGATGACATTCATTTGAAACTACAGCCCATCCCTATTATCTAGAATTCCAGATGATACATCCTAACTGACTGCATCCATCTACTTGGACCATCTGTACTTTATTTTTTAATGATCTCTAAATAATTTAAACAGCTTTTCAGAAGAGGTACTGAGAGACTAATTTAAGCAGTGCCTCTGGGGAGGGGGGGGGGGGGGGGGAGGCCATGCCATTCTATCTGGTCCCCAAGGGGGAGGCAGTTTAGCTCTGGGCGCAGAGCTCCCTGCTGTTGGCATCTGTAGTCAGAAGCAGGCACATGCAGCTGGTACCAAAATAAAGTCTGGTTTAGCTTGATAGTTGCTATATATTGTATTTCAGTTCCTGTTCATTATTTTCCTGTTTGTTTCTAACACGATGCTTCATGTAAAGTATGCTGAGGGTCAACAGCATACCTGCATCAGTCAGGATGGGTTTAAATTCACGTCTATGAACCCATCCAAGCCTCTGACAGAGGTTGGGAATCCTGATTTCTCCTGATGTCACTGCAACCTTTCAATGTCTGCATAGCTTCCTCTGTATTAGCTTGCCTAGCTGTATAAAAGAAAAAGAGAAAGTTTTCTTATCTCAGAGTACTGCTGATCCTCCTCCTTTTCTTTCAGAGATTCTGTTTTCTCTTTTGAAATGTTTTGGAATTTATTGGAATTTAGAAGGCAAAACCTTCCAAGTGTTAGAGTTGTTTCTAATAGAAGTTGTTGTAAAAGGAAGATATGGAAGATATTAGGGAGTATTATTTTGGAAAAGATGTTCAATGTGGCTCAAAACAAATGATTTGATCTGCATGTGAAGCAAGGTCACTAGAAGAGGATGGTAAGGAGTGAAGGAGTAGTCTAATGGCTAGTGCAGTAAGCTGAGATCCTGAAGAAGTGGGTTACGTAAGTATTGCCACACTGGGGCAGAACAAAGGTCCATCAAGCCCAGCATCCTGTTTCAAACAGTGGCCAATCTAGGTCACAAATACCTGGCAAGATCCCGAAAAAGGTCAATACATGTTATGCTGCTTATCCATGAAATAAGCAGTGGATTTCCCAAGTCAATTTATTAATGGTCTATGAACTTTTCCTTTAGAAAGCTGTCCAGACATTTTTTAAACTCTGCTAAGCTATCTGCCTTTACCACATTCTCTGGCAATGAATTCCAGAGTTTAATTACATGTTGAGTGAAGAAACATTTTCTCCGATTTGTTTTACATTTACTACTTTGGAGCTTCATTGCATGCCCCCTAGTCCTAGTATTTTTGGAAAGAGTAAACAACGATTCACATCTATCCGTTCCACTCCACTCATTATTTTATAGACCTCTATCATATCTACTACTACTTAACATTTCTAAAGCGCTACTAGGGTTACGCAGCGCTGTACAATTTAACATAGAAGGACAGTCCCTGCTCAAAGAGCTTACAATCTAAAGGACACGTGAACAGTCAGTCTGATAGGGGCAGTCAAATTGGGGCAGTCTGGATTTCCTGAAAGAGTTAGGTGCTGAACGCAGCATTGAAGAGGTGGGCTTTAAGCAAAGACTTGAAGATGGGCAGGGAGGGGGCTTGGCGTAAGGGCTCGGTAAGGTTGTTCCAAGCATAGGGTGAGGCGAGGCAGAATGAGCGGAGCCTGGAGTTGGCAGTGGTGGAGAAGGGTAATGAGAGGAGGGATTTGTCCTGTGAACGGAGGTTTCAGGCGGGAACTTAAGGGGAGATGAGGGTAGAGAGGTAGTGAGGGGCAGCAGACTGAGTGCATTTGTAGGTAAGAAGGAGAAGCTTGAACTGAATGTGATATCTGATTGGAAACCTGTGAAGTGACCCGAGGAGAGGGGTGATATGAGTATATCAGTTCTGGCGGAATATAAGACGTGCAGCAGAGTTCTGAACAGATTGAAGGGGGGATAGGTGGCAAGTAGGAGGCCGGTGAGGAGTAAGTTGCAGTAGTCAAGGCGAGAGGTAATGAGAGCGTGGACGAGAGTTCGGGTGGTGTGTTCACAGAGGAAAGGGCGAATTTTGCTGATGTTAAAGAGGAAGAAGCGACAGGTCTTGGCTATCTGCTGGATATGCGCAGAGAAGGAGAGGGAGGAGTCAAAGATGACTCCGAGGTTGCGGGCAGATGAGACGGGGAGGATGAGGGTGTTATCAACTGAGATAGAAAGTGGAGGAAGAGGAGAAGCGGGTTTTGGTGGAAAGACGATGAGCTCGGTCTTGGACATGTTCAGTTTCAGGTGGCAGTTGGACATCCAGGCAGCAATGTCGGATAAGCAGGCTGATACCTATGCCTGGGTCTCTGCGGTGATGTCTGGTATGGAGAGATACAGCTGGGTGTTATCAGCATAGAGATGATACTGGAAACCATGAGATCAGATCAGGGAGCCCAGGGAAGAGGTGTAGATTGAGAAGAGAAGGGGTCCACGGACAGATCCCTGGGGAACACCAACAGATAGCGGGATGGGGGTGGAGGAGGATCCATGAGAGGGGACTCTGAAGGTGCAGTGGGAGAGATAGGAGGAGAACCAGGAGAGGACAGAGCCCTGGAACCCAAATGAGGACAGTGTGGCAAGAAGTAAATCATGATTGACAGTGTCAAAAGCAGTGGATAGAACGAGGAGGATGAGGATGGAGTAGTGACCTCTGGATCTGGCAAGGAACGGGTCATTACAGATTTTAGAGACTGCTGTTTCTGTCGAGTGTAGAGGGCGAAAACCGGATTGAAGTGGATCGAGGATAGCATGAGAGGAGAGAAAATCAAGGCAGCGGCTGTGAACGGCACACTCAAGTATTTTGGAGAGGAAGGGTAGGAGGGAGATGGGGTGGTAGTTGGAGGGACAGGTAGGGTCAAGTGATGGTTTTTTGAGGAGAGGTGTGACTACGGCGTGCTTGAAGGTGTCAGGGACAGTTGCAGTGGAGAGAGAGAGAGAGGTTGAGGATATGACAGATGGCGGGGGTGACAGTATGAGAGATGATGTTAAGTAGGTTGGTGGGGATGGGATCAGAAGAGCAGGTGGTGGATTTCGAGGAGGAAAGAAGGCAAGCGGTTTCCTCCTCGGTGATGTCGGGAAAGGAGGAGAAGGAGGCCTGGGTTGATTGGTTGAGGGAGAGGGTTGAAGGGTGAAGAGGAGGAGATGGCTTGGTAGTGAACTCAAGGTTGATCTTTTGCACCTTGTCGCGGAAGTAATCGGCCAGTGATTGAGGAGAGAGCGAGGGGGGTGGGTGGGTGGGAGCGGATGGCACTTTGAGGAGGGAGTTAAGGGTGGCGAAGAGATGCCGGGGTTTGGAGCTGAGAGAATTGGTCAATTGGGTGTAATAATCCTGTTTGGCAAGGAATAGGGAGGAGTGGAAGGAGGAGTGGAAGGAGGATATCTCCCCTCAGCCGTCTTTTCTCCAAGCTGAAGAGCCCTAGTCGCTTTAGGCTTTCCTCATAGGGAAGTCATCCCATCCCTTTATCATTTTCATTGCCCTTCTCAGTACCTTTTCTAATTCCACTATATCTTTTTTGAGATGTGGCTACCAGAATTGAACACAATATTCGAGGGTTTAATTCCTACTGCAGCTCCTTGTGACCATGGGCAAGTCACTTAGGAGGTCTTTTACTAAAGCTTATTTTGAGTTATCTGCAGCAGGGCCCATAGGAATAAAATGGGCCCTGCTGCAGATAATTCAAGCTAAGCTTTAGTAAAAGACCCCCTTAACCCTCTATTACCCCAGGTACAAACAACACCTTAGATTTTGAGACCACTAGGGACAGAGAAAGTACCTGCATATACTTCCTAATTCTATAAACGTCACCAAAAATTGTGCGCTCAAATTTGGGCGCACACACAATTTAATTGAATTACAAGCCAATTAGTACCAATAATTGGCTTTTTTAGCAAGCAATTACTGGTGCTAATTGAAATCAATGAACATATACACACGTAAATTTAGGTGTGTGAATTGTGCCTAAATTTTACGTGTGTCCTGGAAAAAGGTGCATGGAAATGGGAGGCTCGTGGGTGTTTCAGGGCAGAGCATGGGCGTGGATTCAAGCTACATGAACAATTATAGAATAACGGAGTTCCATGCGTAAATGTAAGCAGGGGCATTTGCACCTCATTTTTATTGGTGCAAATTGCCACACTCATCACCTCCGTAGCGGGTCTGACGTTCTCTTTAGCGGCGCTGTGCTGGACCGACGCTTCTCTTGGTGGTGCAGTGCTCATGCCGATATTGCTGGTGTTGCCCGCCATTCCCGCCAGTGCTGTATGCATACCAATATCTTTCCTCGGCGCTCCATCTTGCGGGCTGCTCTGGGACGTGGCCCCGCCTCGTTGCTCCACAGGGATTGGCCTCCGCTCCTGTTCTCTTTTTCCCTCACTACCATTGGCCTATGACTTCTCTCCTCCCTAGCTGGTGCCTGCTGACGTCAGATGCCAGCACTATTTCTGGAAAGCCCTTCTTCTGCTTCATTGCTTCGGCTTCTACTTTGGTAGGTGTTACTAACTCTGTAGTCTGCTTCTTATCTACTGGTCCCTCATTGCTGACTTCACCTGTACCTGGATTACTCTCTTGCCTGCCGCCTGCCTACTGACTTTCGCCTGTACCTGGATTACTCTCTTGACCTGCTGCCTGCCTGGCCGATACATTCATCACCCCGCTTCCAGCTCCGTCCCGTAAGTCCTGCAGGCCGCTCGCACCTAGGGGCTCAACCTCTGGGGAATGGTGGTTAGCACAGGTGAAACCCGGGGTTGTCTAGCCGCCAAGCAGAACCTGTCCCGAGTACCGGGCTCAGCAGCGCTCTACTTGGTACAAGAACTCACAAGTCTGACACAAATGGATGCACCTAAATTTACACAAGAGCCTTGTGCTTGACTGCTATTCTATAAACCGTGCCTAACTTTAGGTGTGGCTTATAGAATAGCGCTTAAACTTTTTTTTGGCACCGATTTTTTAGGTACGATTTACAGAATTCACCCCATAATCTGTACAGTGCTGTATATGACTAGTAGCACTATAGAAATGATAAGAAATAGTAGTAGGATAAACTAATAGTAGTATGATAATGCTAAGATGATAGTAACAAGGCAATAGAATAACAGCAGGAACAGTGTTTCAGTCCAAAACAGGAAAGTAATTATACCGTGCTTCCAAATGGACAAGGGGGGCAGTGGTGTAGCTGCCACTGAGTGAGCCCAGCCTACTGCTGGGAGCACTGCAGGTTTCAAAGGACAGTGACAGTAGCGTTGGTGATGCAGTGGAAGTCAGCACAGCAGACACCACACTTACCTTCCGTAATGTGGCCGCACTGCCTCCAATCCCTTTAATTCCTCATGCAACTGGTTAGGTTTGAAAATGACCCCTGGAACACAATATGTCTACATTTATACCTGTTCTTTGAGATGCACACATTTTCAGGGTTAATTTGCCTGCATATGTTTGTAAACAGATTTTAATCATTGTTTTTAAATAACTTGATGGCATCACGGTGTAATTCTATAAAAGGGTACCTGGTACTACAGTGCCTACTTTCCTTTATAGAATACTAGTATACCAGCTCAGGCACACACCTATGTTTTACGCACAATATAGAGCTGGTGCACATTCTCACACCTAGATGTGGAAGATACACACGTGAATAGAAGAAGAGTTGGAAAAGAACCAGGCTATTAAAAAAAACAGATCAAAGATGTCCAACGTAGATATAAAATTTATTAAAGGATGACTCAACACAGTACCGTGTTTCAGCACTGAAAGTACCTTCTTCAGGAGTCTTGGTAAACGTGGCTGACAATCATAATTAATAATGTCTCCAGAAATAGACCTTTAAAGAAATGTTGTGGTCTTTAAAAAGACCTTTGTTGGGTGTAAAGAAAAACATTGCAATGCCCATATTCTACAGGGATATGCACATAGTTCTAGAACAGAATACAAGCTGCTTATGTGGCATCTAGAGAAAGGGAACGGGACTTGATATATCAAACTTCTGTTGGTTACACTCAAAGCATTTTCATATTATATACAGATACTTATTTTGTAACTGGGGCAAAAGAGGGTTCATTGACTTGCCCACAGTCACAAGGTGCTACAGTGGGAATTGAACGCAGTTCACTAGGACCAAAGCCTGCTGCACTAACCACTAGGCTACTCCTCCACTCCTGTGTACAGGTATGCAGGTAAATACTTGTATATATGGTACCCCTGTATGGACTCCCTTTTTGTAGAATTGTCCCCTGCCTTTCTTTCCTATTTTCTTACTATGACCCTTCTTGGCATGCTCCTATCTTTGGACCCCATATAATAAGCTGTGTTATCCTTTAGCACAACGGTGTACTTTTGACTTTTCCATGCTTGCCATACTCCTGATGCAGTAAGGGTTTTAGAACAGAAATAATCCACAGTAAAACCATAGTGCTAAAGGGTAGTGTGGTCAGCATAGAAATTGCATGTTTGGATTTAATTTGTTTCATATAAAAGAAATAAAATTAAAGGGTTACAAACTAAGGAGTACAAATGATGTACAGAGCTTGTAAGTGAGCCGTTGACACAGCCAAACTCACTGAAAAATTAAGCTCGGCTGTGGGAGCAGCCTACACTGAATTCTCCTTTTGTCCCCTTTTCAATCAAGTTCTTTTTGTAGTCTCATGAGTGTGTAATTTCTCTGGATTTCCCTAGACATCCCATACATTGGGACTGACTACCACTGTACACTGGCAGCAGTGAGAGAAGGGTACCATTGGATGCCTCCCTGGACCAGGTAAGCATTTTTTGTCAGGGAGTTTCCAGCAGCATGGAAGTGCTTTGGCTGAGAATCTCTCTGACAAACTGAACAGATGACTGAACCTAAAATGAACTGAGCTAAAACATTTTGCCATGCAAATTCCTACGAGGGATTCTGTGCCAATGCTGGCATCTACTGCAAATGTGTTTGATATCAGTTCCTCAGTGGAAATTACTGTTTAATGTTAACATGGATTCTAGATAGAGCAAGAGTAGAAATTTACTGGCTCTGATTAACATTTCAATGCTAGAAAAAAAATGTATTTTCTACACTGTAAATGAAGCTTGAACCATTATATTCCACTGTGTCTTTCAATGGTATTCGTTTAGAAATGCAAAATAGGAGGGTCAGAAAAATGTGTTTTAATTCACTGAGCCACCTGCATTGCTTACAGCTCCTTTCATCTGGGTAAAAATGTACAAAGACAATTGTTCACACTCAGGGGCCTTTTCACTTAAGGGCAGTAGGGCTACCACATGGGTTGCATACAGGAAAACAGTACTACGTACGTGTGTGTGTGGGGGGGGGGGGGGGGAGGGGTAGGCCTAGTGGTAATGGGCAGTGCATGGCCATTGTCATGTGCCACCCGATTACCACATGAGTAGCGCGTGACCCCTTACCACCTACTAAAAAGGAAATGGTAAGGGCTCAGGCAGTAAATGGCCACGCACCATAGGCGTAGCCAGACCTCGGCGGGAGGGGGGCCAGTGCCCAAGGTGGGGGGGCACTGTTTAGCCAACCCCCCCCCCCCGCCACTTTGGACCCCCCTGCCACCACCGCTGCCGCCCGCCCGCCCCCTGCCCCGCCGCCACATCAGGTACCTGTTTCTGATGCCTTACGTCCTGCATGGGGCTACATGCACGGTGCAGGACGTAAGGCGTCAGAAACAGATGATCACACCACAAAGACGCCGGAGTCGACCGGCGCTGAAGAAGACTCTTCGGCTGGCGGGGATTGGGGACCCCCGCCAGCAAACAAGGTACCTGATGCGGGGCGGGCGGCAGTGGGGGGGTCAAATATAGAGGGGGCCAGGGAGTAATCTGTGGGGGCCCATGGCCCCACATAGCTAAGCCAATGTTTTTCTTAGCACACACCATTTAGTGCCTCCATTGAAAACAAGGGTTTTTACAGCCATAGTAAAAAGTGGCCAAAGCGCGCAGGAAACCCACGCGCTAAGACGACTGCCGGCCACTTTTTAGCATGGCTTAGTAAAAGGGGCTCTTACTTCCTTAACTTCTTCAATATAGCTTTTGCTTGTTGTTATTGAGTCGTATTATTTTAACAGCAAAATACATTTTATGAAGACGGCAATCAATGCTGGCTGGCTGACTGGGTTATTCAGAATAATATGCAAATGCTTTTGTTCAGTTTGAAAACTATGTACCAATATGGCAAAATATTTCCAGGGAAAGAAAGAAATGAATTACTGAATTAATTACCAGGAAACCATTGATAATAGAACACACACTTATGAAAGCATTTTGCTTGATATTGAAGAATATCTAGCTGTGACTTTGCATTCCATTTTCTACCTACTGGAGGAGAATAATCATAGAATATTACTTTCATCCACCAGCTAAATATAAAACATTGAGCATTACTTATTCATGTACAGTATCTCCTTATGTGACATGCAGCTTGCTCTTACAAGATGTTACCGCACTGTTGATGTGTAAAATGTTCTCTTAGGTCTCTTCTCTAGTTCATAAATATGGAAAGAAGTGGCTGTGTTCATTAATTTACACTCATTTTATCTTAATATAATGATTCTGATGCAGTGCGAGGAGTGTGTTTCTGACTGCTCAGCAAAATTACTTTTCAGCAGATGTCGTTCATATTTTAGATAGTATGAATTGCCTGGAGTCATATGAGCTTCTGCTCATTAGCTGACATCTATTAGAACAATTTCCTATAACCCTGGAAACAAAATAAATGTGTGTTATTTAGCCAGGAGGTCACTAGATTTGTCCACCATGAAATATCACACTATTTGACATGACAGGCAGCCCCAGAACAGAAATGGAGGGTAGACAGGAGTCAATTAAATGGCAGCATTTGAATAAAATCTTTAGGTCCTAGTCTAGCCTCTAACAAACGCTAAATGCCTCAAAATGTTAAAGATTTCCCCTTCCAACCTCCTAGATTAGTCACGTTCGGATATGACATGACGTTTTCATCCCAATTACTGCACACCTTGGTATTCCAAAAATAGAGACTGCCAATTATGGTAAATTTACACACCTCATGTGATAGTTTTAAAATAGTGAAAACAAGCACCAGGAGCCTTCAAAATCGGGACACCAAAAACACTTCTAATATGTTCACTTTTTATGCATTTCACTAAAATTAATATAGAAGTTCACTTCATTATCATTTTTGATGGGATCCACTTGAGGTTTTACAATGAACATACCTTCATTTTTTAATGTTCCATTTATTATCATTTTTTATGTTTGATCTGTAATGCCATTTATGTCCAATGCAGACTCCTGATGCAGGCGCTGTGCGCTGAAACATGGCCCGTGTCGGGTCACTAAGGAAAGAATTGATGTTCAAGTTACACGATTAAAGACATTGTGTCCTGATTTTGAAGGTTCCTGGCGCTTCTTTTCGCTATGTGGACTTTGTTCTGTACTTTGGACTTGTGGCATAGCTATGTGGGGCCACGGGGGCCTGGGACCCTGTAGATTTGGCCCTGGACCCCCCTGCCAATGACCCTCTTGACCCCCCTCCTGCCGCCAACCCACTGCCGCCGCCGTCGCCTACCTTTGTTGGTGGGGGACCCCAACCCCCGCCAGCCTGCAGGATGTCACAAACAGAAGGAAGCCTTTTGCGGGAAGAAGAGGACCTTGGCTGGCAGGGGTTGGGGTCCCCCGCCAGCAAAGGTAGGCAACGGCGGTGGGTTGGCGGCGGGAGGGGGTTCGAGAGGGTCGATGGCAGGGGGGGGGGGTCAAAGTTGGTGGTGGCGGTGCCGGGGGGCGGTCGGCAATGGCGGGGGAGATTGGCGGCGCCAGGGGGGGAGGACTAAAATGTGCCCCCTCACCTCGGGCTCTGGACCCCCCCTGCCGAAATCTGGCTACACCCCTGCTTTGGACCCTCTCTGTGCTGTTTTGTAGCTTTATAATAACCATGATGAAAACAGAAAAGCTAATTTCTAAAAATTAGGCTATGATGGGTACGTAGGCCATATCTTCCACAATAATGAGATAAGTGTTGGAATTTATTGTATTTTACATGCATTGCCTGTCACCTATTATTTCTCTGTGATTACTCTGTGACCTCTGATGTGAATTACTTAGAGAGGTCACACTGCTATGCAACTTCCTGTGGGGGCAGATGCAGCACATGCAGCACATGGAGCACATGGAGCTCATGATCTCTCCTAACCTGAGAGGATCTATGGTGGTGTGAGCATCCATTACCATCTAAGCACATGGAAGGAGCTGATAATACAAATGTATAGTAATATGTATATATAAGCCTGTCTGATTATAATCTAACTACAAACTGTGAGTAAACAGATGTTTTGTTACTTCAACTTTAAAGTGACTCAGCAGTGAATTATTCAGGGGTGAATGAGAGAGAGATGAAGAAAGAAATTAACATTTCTAAAGCTGAAGCTGTGTGTACTAAGATCTGCTAATTATTTACTACAAATAATCCAACAAAAGGGTTATGGGCCCAGGGTCCAGGAATTGAAAAAGAAGAGAAATATTACCAGGCAGACAAAAAGGCCACATTTTTTCTCTTAAGTTTTAAAGGAAAGATTCAGTCTGTCTCTCTCTCCCCCCCACACAGCAGACAGAAGGCTAAGAAAATGGCTGAGGGAAGAAATTCACCATTGTTCTATTCTCTCAAGGTGCCTAAATTAACTGAGTTTAATTATCAGCAGTGGGAACTAAGATTCATATGTCTCCTTCGAGCAAAAAGATTAAATATATGCTTAGACCAAGACAGAACAGATGAAAATATGGCTGAATGGGACAATGCAAACTATTATGTGAAGTGCATGCTTTTGCAAGCTCTCTCAGAGAAACAAGCCATATTAGTGGAGGGAAAAGATACACCAAAGGACATTTTATATAAACTGAGAACTATGTATGCAACTACATATGCAAAGCAGCAACCAATTTGGCTGGCAGAGTTGAATGAAACCAAATTAAGGGATAAAAGTAAATGTAATGATCACATTATGCATCTTATGTCTTCATTTCAAAAGTTAGAACTTTCTGGAATTCCCATGTGTGATGCATTGAAAAGAGCATTTCTTTTTACCTCACTATCAAAGAAGTTTGATGTTTTTAGGTCTGTAAATGAGGCCATTGAAGGGCAATCTTTTGAACAGGCAACATCAAAACTAAGGCAGGAATGCATAATAAATGATTCTGAGGAGATGTGTTCTCAAAGCAAGTCAGAGAGAAATGAAACAAATTTCTTGGCAAAGAACAGAGGAAGGCGGAGCTATGGGAAAACTCCACCCAAGGGCAAGCTGATTTGCTACTCATGTGGAAAGGAGGGACATGTATCTAAATGGTGTAAGGAAACACAAAACACTCCCTCTAGCTCACCTAAGCCAATGGAACTAAAGAATTTTCAAACCAGGAAATGTATGAAGGACAAAGATAAACACAAGGGCTTTCTAATGGCAGAAAAATCTTTGACTATGGTAAATAATAATTCAAATGAAAGTACTTGGATTTTGGATTCAGGGAGCACATGCCATTTAACCAATTGTAAGGATTTCTTTCAGGAAATGTGTCCAGAGGAAGGTATTCTTAAAACTGCAAACGCAGGGACTGCTAAGATCCAAGCAAAAGGTATTGGATTCTTAAAATGCAAAGTGTCTAATGAAGTTAAAGAAATTCCTGTAAGTGATGTCTTGTATATTCCCCAAGCAGTTTGCAATATGCTTAGTGTATCTACATTAGATAAGAAGGGATTTGCGATTCATTTTGAAAACAGTAAGTGCACAATCTCTAAAAATGATGAAGTGTATGCTGAAGCTTTTATGCATAATGATGTTTATAAACTGAGCATTTCAGGTGAAGCCTCACATATGGCGCAAGTAAGGAAGAATGATGGTAAATGTAGTCTGGAAATCTGGCACCGCCGCCTGGGACATCGTGATTCTAAGGTGATCCAGGATCTTTACAGTAAGCAACTAGCCACCGGCATTCAGATAAGTGCAGATGCTGGTAAAGTTGAGAAATGCATAGACTGTGTTACTCAAAAAGGTGTGAGACCCTCATTTCCTGCATACACAGGAAATAGGAGTAATAAAGTACTGGACTTAATACACAGTGACTTATGTGGACCGTTTAATATCCCATCATTGGGAAATAACAGATTTGTGCTAATATTCTTGGATGATTTCTCTAGATATTGTGTGGCCTATTTGCTGAAAGAAAAAAGTCAAGTCACAGACATGCTGAAGAAATACGTAGCCATGGTGAGCAATAAATTTGAAAGAAAACCAAAGGTTCTTCAGACCGACAATGGTGGTGAGTTCACTTCACAAAGCATGCGCACATTTCTAGAACAAGAAGGCATTCAGCATATCACAACAGTAGCTTATACACCAGAGCAAAATTCTGTTGCAGAGAGAAAATTTAGGTCACTTGTGGAAATGACCAGATGTATGCTGTCAGATAGCAATCTCCCTAAAAGACTATGGGGGGAAGCCATTCTCACAGCAGTGTACCTACAAAACAGAATGCCAACTAAAGGCGCTGAGCGCACACCACATGAGACATGGCATGGTAGGAAGCCAAACCTGTCACACATAAGAACATTTGGAAGTACAGCATATGCTCATGTACCAAAGCAAAGAAGGCATAAGCTGGATTCCACAACAGAAAGGGGCATTTTAGTTGGCTATGCTCCAGGACACAAAGGATATAGAATTTTAAATCTGAAAACTGGCATTGTTGGCATAAGACATGTTACATATTTTGATGAAAACAAAAGGGTTGATAAAGGCTGGATTATCCCAGATGAGCCTTATCATCCAGAATATGAAACTAGAACCATAATAGACATGCCAGTGTATATAAATGCCATACCAAGGCAGATGTCTGAAAGCAACTCATCTGTATATAACGAGGAACAGGCAGAGGAAGCAGACACAGAAAGGATCATTGAAGAAGACAGTACAGTTGGAGAAGGGGAATCAATTGGAGAAGAACTCTCAGATATAGAGGATGCGGAAAGGTCAGACCAACCTGTTGTCAGACGCTCATCCAGGGAAAACAAAGGTGTTCCACCCCCAAGACTGTCTTACCTAACAAAGTCAGCAGAAGCTCAAGAGCCCTTAACATGGGATGAGATTGAGAAAATGCCAGCAGAAGAAGCTGCTGAATGGCATAAAGCTGCACAAGAAGAAATTGATGCATTGGATAAAAATAATACTTGGATTCTTACAAAATTACCTCCTGGCAAGAAAGCTATAGGATGCAAATGGGTATTCAAGTTAAAAAGGAATGCACAAGGAAAAGTGGAAAGGTATAAAGCCAGATTAGTCGCAAAGGGATATCTTCAAAAATATGGAGAAGATTTTGATGAAGTGTTTGCACCTGTAGTGAAACACACGACAATTAGAACACTTCTGAGCATTGCAGTCTCAAAAGGCATGCAAGTCAACCACATTGATGTGAAAACAGCGTTTCTTCACGGAGATATAACTGAAGACTTGTACATGGAACAGCCAACAGGTTTCATAAATACAAAACAAAGACAGCTAGTGTGTAAATTAAACAAAGGTCTTTATGGATTAAAGCAAAGTGCAAAATGTTGGAATGAAAAATTGCATGAAATATTGACAAATTTAGGATTTAAGCAAGGTGAAGCAGATAAATGCTTGTACACTAGGTGCACAAATGGACAATATGCATACATTTTAGCTTTTGTTGATGATCTGCTCATTGCAAGCGAAAGTGAGCAAGAGTACAAGGACATTGTAAAGTGTTTAAACCAGAATGTTGAGATAAAAGAACTTGGAAATGTGTCATACTATCTTGGTATAGAAATTGAGAAACAAAATGATGGTTCTTATCTTCTAAGCCAGAAGCAGAAAATAAATGAGCTTATTGAAAGTTTAGGTATGCAAGATGCCCAAGTTGTAAGCACTCCCATGATCACTGATTTTCTGAAGGATGAAACAGTAAGAGAACCTTTACCAGATAACATCCAATATAGATCAGCCATAGGTAAGCTTTTATATCTAGCTACCACATACAGGGCTGATATAGCAAATGCAGTAGGAATTTTGAGCAGAAGGGTCAGCTCACCTACCAAATCAGATTGGACTGCAGTTAAAAGGATGGTAAGGTATTTAAAGGGTACCATTGATTGTAAATTAAAGATTTCAGCCAATAGTAATCCAAAACTAATATGTTACTGTGATTCAGATTGGGCAGGGGATCATTCTGATTATAAATCCACAAGTGGATATGTGTTTATGTATGGAAATGTAAAAATTTCATGGGCCAGTCATAAACAAAGTATTGTGAGTCTGTCTTCTACAGAAGCTGAATATGTGGCCGTATCGGAAGCGTGCAGAGAACTGATGTGGATTGAAAAACTTATGCTGGATTTCGGAATAGCTGAAAAGAGACCAATCCAGATAATGGAAGATAATCAGAGCTGCATCCGACTGTCACAGAATGACAAGGTTCAGTCACGCACCAAGCACATCGCAACGAAATACCACAACGTGCGAGAGTTGGCAAAAGAAGGGGTCATCAGTCTACACTATTGTCACACCAGTGAGATGACAGCTGACATCATGACCAAACCGTTACCCAGAGAACGTTTTGTGAATCTGCGTATAAAGCTTGGACTTTGTATGAATAAATAATTGCATGACAGTTATGCATGAGAAGGGGTTTGTTGGAATTTATTGTATTTTACATGCATTGCCTGTCACCTATTATTTCTCTGTGATTACTCTGTGACCTCTGATGTGAATTACTTAGAGAGGTCACACTGCTATGCAACTTCCTGTGGGGGCAGATGCAGCACATGCAGCACATGGAGCACATGGAGCTCATGATCTCTCCTAACCTGAGAGGATCTATGGTGGTGTGAGCATCCATTACCATCTAAGCACATGGAAGGAGCTGATAATACAAATGTATAGTAATATGTATATATAAGCCTGTCTGATTATAATCTAACTACAAACTGTGAGTAAACAGATGTTTTGTTACTTCAACTTTAAAGTGACTCAGCAGTGAATTATTCAGGGGTGAATGAGAGAGAGATGAAGAAAGAAATTAACATTTCTAAAGCTGAAGCTGTGTGTACTAAGATCTGCTAATTATTTACTACAAATAATCCAACAATAAGAAATAGAGGGGCTTTTTTACAAAGCAACGGTAAGCACTAACGCATGTTTACTGCATGCTAAAAATGCACTATCACGGGATGCGCTCAGGCATACTATGATAGTTCTGAGATCAGTGCACACCAATCCCATGTTAAAAATTACAAAATATTTTTTGGTGCAGAAAGCATGTTTGGGGTTGGAGAACAGGCATGCCTTGTGCTACTCTGTTAGTACAGGCAAATCACTGCATGCTACCAATTGGTGTGGAGTTAGCGCGTGTGTTCTTACCATCTACAAAATAGGCGTCAGTAAGGGCTCACACAGTAATGGTCATGCACAGCATTAATGGAGTGACTTAGTGTCAGATTCTATATAAGGAGCCTAAAAAATCCACGCGGTAAACATTTTTGCCTAAACGTATTCTATAAGCAATACCTAGATTTAGGCGCAGTATATAGGATATGCTTAGTGGATATCCCAATGCCAATGAATATGTGGTGTAAATCCCTGTGCGTAGATTTATGCACACTGGGTCATATTCTATGTGTGTGTAAATTTTGGAACGCCCACGAAATGCCCATTTCCCTGCCCACAGCCACTCCACTTTTCAACTGCATGCATTAGAATTTAGGCGCATTTCATTACAAAATACACTTAGTGAGCTGTGTGCGTAAATTCTAATTATTGCCAATTAGTGCTTATTATTGCTTGTTAAGTGCTGTTATCAATGCTGATAAGCATATTAAGCCAATTAAGTTATGCATGTTGTTATAGACTTCACCTGGATTTCAATGTGGATCTCTAGGCACGCTATTTTGAATCTGGGGGTTAATGGTTAATGCAACAGGTGTGGACCTGGGGATTCCCTCTGCAGCTCTGTGTGACCCTAGTCAAGTCACTTAGCCCTCCATTGCTCCAGGTACAATATACTACTTAGATTGTGAGGCCATTAGGAACAGTGCAAGTACTTGTACAATTGTATCACCTCAATTCATGCTCAAAAGAGGCAAATTAACTGCCATACTAAAAGTGGCCTCAGCGCATGGGAAATTCACAAGTTAAAAATAGCACAGTACACTTTTTAGTGCTGTTCAGTAAAAGGGTCCCTTAGTGAGGTGAAAAATTTGAAAAGCAATTGTTATTTGGATAGGAGGTGCCAAAGGTTCTGATTTTCTTTTTATTGAGGGAATGAAAGAGACAACAGGCTATCAAGTTCATTGTGCAAGCAACAGAACAATTCAGTGTAGTAAGAATGTATTTTAATGGTGCTGATTAAGAGGACATTACATCATTAATCCAGGTTTCAGAATAATAAATTTAGGCCGCCAGTTGAAGCTTAGAAAAAGGTTACATACCTGAGAATGCCAGTGGGAACTGTGACTAATAGAGGCAGTGGGTCAGACAGCATCATTAATATGGGTGCCCCCACTTACAGAGTTTCCTGTGTCCAGCTGACCTTCTTACCTGAGAAATTTTAATCAAGTATTGTGCTACTTGCAGAATCATCAGCACACATTTTGTGCCTGATTCCTTAATGTGTGACGGTCTGCTAAAATGCAGTCTGCATGCACTCATGCTTTCTACCGACTGTGCTCCAAGGTGGGGTTCATACCTTTTTTGAAAATTTGTTAAGGAGATGGATTAATACAGTACCATATTGTATTTTGCTGAACATTATGACAATAATTCAATCAACCCGGTGTTTGCAGTTTGAATTCAAAATCTAATGTCTCTAATGCAAACTATGAAATTCCACACCGTCTTTTATTAAGAGGTAAAAGACTTCAGATACCCGGTGCAAATTCACTCTGTTTTGAACAGCACCGCTCCGCTCTGCCGCTGGTTCGTTAGTTTACCAGTGCGGTTACAGGCGGGCATCCTCATCATAAAAGTATAAAATGTATGCGATTTAGCAATATAAGAGGATTTTTTGACTGATGAGGTAGCCCACCTGTAACCGCACTGATAAACTAACGAACCAGCGGCAGAGCGGAGCGGTGCTGTTCAAAACAGAGTGAATTTGCACCAGGTATCTGAAGTCTTTTACCTCTTAATAAAAAGAGTGTGTGGAAAGCACTTGGCAGAGAACCAGAGCAGTCAAGTTCAGTTCCTACTGGAACTAGAGGGTGTGTCAAGATGGCGGTCTGATTACGTTTGCTGTTCAGTTGAATTCGTTTGCAGGTGTTTATTTCCAAGTTTCCTAATCCTAAAATGCCGCATACCAAAAGAAAGGGGATAGTGAAGGTACAAACGCCGATGTCCAGAACATCATCCCCGATCCAGCAAACGTTCGAAAGATATGCAATCGGAACCCCACTTACCAGGCAAATGGAGCCCGTGCTGAGAGCTGAAGAAGGAGCGAAGGCACTCGCGGGACTTGAAACATCGTTGTCTCCTCTGGAGAGTTATCCGTGCCCAGCATCGCAAGGGTGGAGAGCGGAGGCCACGGCAGAATCGGAAGTCAGTATCGGCCATCAGACGGCGTCGCACACACCCCGTTGACTGGTGATTTGAACTTGGAGTTAATTTCTCCCGCGGAGGTTACTCTGGAGGCAATTTGGAAAGTCTTACAGGATTTAACAAAAGTAGTTGCAAAAACTGCCCAGGACACTTCACAAATCGTGAGTAAAGTTGATAATTTGGCTACCTCAGTGGAAAAAATTCAGCAAGAAGCTTTTAGCTACAAACAGCAAATGCAGCAAGAGTTGAAAGATTTAAAAGCCACTACTGAAGCGTTAATAACAGATAAAGTGTTGACACATACTAAAATAGAACAAATTGAAAATTATAATAGACGTTTGAACTTGAGAATGTTGAATTTTCCTTTTGTGGAAGGGATGAGTCCATCAAACCTCTTTAAAAAATATTTTCTTTATCCAGCTGCTGCTATTCCTCCATATAATAAGATTTATTATCTACCGTTACCTAAACAATTAAATGCTGCTGCTGCTCAAAATGAAGAATTAATATTCTGAAGGAAATTACCAATACCACAACAAAATATTCAAGGACTTGAGTATTTCAGCATTTTTGGAAGAATCAATCTCAGAAGTGGCCCAGCGTCGGACTTTAATTGTATCATTAGTCTTCGAACACGATTTGAATTCTATAATAAAACTGTATTTTAAAAACTCCTTGAAATTATACTGTGGACAAAGAATATGGATATTTCCAGATGTCACCAAGACAACACAAGATAGAAGGAAGAAAGTTTTGACATTAAGAGAGGAGACTAGGGCATTGGGGGCGACCTTTTTATTAGCTTATCCTTGCAAATGCTTAGTTAAATTTATGGGGAATAAGTATATTTTCTATGAACCAGGGCAATTAAAAAGTTTTCTTGAAATGAAAAAAACTATCCAACTTGCCAAAAGAGTAAAGTAAACAACTGATTAACTATTAAATATAAGAGGGTAACTCAGACCAGGCCATTTGCCTATATAATTTTTTTTATTCCTCTTTTTGATCTCCTTATCTCAAACACGCCTTTCTTAATTTTTGATTGTGGTCTAAGGAAATGGGAAACTAGATCTTTGAACTTGTCCTTATTTACTATTTCTATAATTATGTGTTCTAATTTTTCATTGTATTACTAAACATGATTATCGTGTAAAATTGTAAAAGTGATTAAATAAAAAAAAAAAGACTGTGTGGAATTTCATAGTTTGCATTGAACATTATGACAGAAGAATGAAACATCACAATTCTTATATCTAATATTCTATGAAAAATAGTAATATATTCCTAGGCTGATTCCCCCCCCCCCCCCAAAATCTAAAATTAATGATATTGTCCTCATATCAAACTTAGGAGTTTTTTTTAATAAGCTGCGGAAAGCACTAGCGCATGCTTACCATAGCTTAAAAAGGCTTATTGTAGGGTACACTGACGTGTACCAAAGTAATTTTGCAATCTGCGTGTGAAAAGTGCACACTAAAAAAAATTATTTTTTCACAGAGGCAGTGGCATTCCTTGGTCGGCTGCCCTCAGGGCGGATCACCGCAGTGCACCTCCCCCCACGGGGTGCATTCTTCTTACTTGCTGGAGTGCAGGGAGCAGCCGCGTGGTTCCCTGCTCCCTCTGCCCCGGAACAGGAAGTAACAGCTGAGGGAGCAGGGAACCATCGGAGCCGACAGCTGTGCGGCTGCTCCCTGCACCCCTCCTGCAGCGTGCACCTGGGGCGGACCGCCCCCACCACCTCGCCCTCAGTATGTCACTACACAGAGGGGGCATATCTGGGGGCAGAATGTAGGTGTTTCTGATCAATTAGTGTGTCTACATTATTGTGCGCTAAGGGGTCCTTTTACTAAGTTGTGGTAAAAAGGGTCCAGCGCCAGTTACAGCATGTGCTTTTGATGCAGCTGAGGACCCCCATTGAGGTGGCAGTAAGGGCGCCTGCACTACCCAGCGGTAACTGGGCAGTGCATGTTGCTGCCTGATTACCACCGGGTAAGCACTAGCACTACAAAAATAAAAAATATTTTTGTAGTACCGGACATGGCTCATGCTGATGGTGGGAACTACCGCTGGAATCCTGCAGTAGGCCCAGTGGTAGTTCTGGATTGGAGTGCAGCAAGCTTGATTAGTGTGTGATTAAAGCTTGAGCCCTTACCACCTAAAAAATAGGTGGTGGTAAGGCCTCGCTCGCTAATTTTTATTAATGGCCATGTGCTAATGGCAACATTAGCGCATGGCCATTAATTCAGAAACACATCTAAATCAATACGAACATATCTAAATCTGCACTACCCAAGCTGCAAAGGTCTTAAATACAAATCAACTTATGCATCCAGTTTTTCCTACATAAGCACACAACTGTGGAACGCGTTACCAGAAGCCTTGAAAACAACGTACGACCACCTAAACTTCCGGAAATTACTAAAGGCTAACCTGTTTGAAAAGACGTACCTTACCGATCCAACCTAAACGCTGGATCCCTGCAACACAACAAAAGTAAAGTACGTATTGGACATATCACAACTCTTCCGCTGACTGTTCCAAATGAACTCTTTATTACCACAACATCACTTTGTATTTGTTCACACCGGAGTCTGCGAATGCCTCTCCGGTACTATGTAAGCCACATTGAGCCTGCAAATAGGTGGGAAAATGTGGGATACAAATGCAACAAATATATAAATAAATAAAATGGAAACTTGGGTCATTTTCTGACTGCATTAAAAATGGCCTTAGTATGTGGGAAAGACTTGCATAAAGGGCACACTAAGGCCACTTTTTAGTGCAGCCTAGTAAAAGGACCCCTTAGATATAGCGGAATTAGAAAAGGTTCAAAGAAGAGTGACAAAAATGATAAAAGGGATGGAACTCCTCTTATATGAGGAAAGGCTAACGAGATTAGGGCTCTTCGGCTTGGAAAAGAGACTGATGAGAGGAGATATAATTGAGGTCTACAAAATCCTGAGTGGTGTAGAACGAGTTGAAGTAAATCAATTTTTTACTTATTCCAAAAGTACAAAGACTAGGGGATACTTGAAGAAGTTACATGGAAATATTTTTAAAACAGGTAGGAGGAAATATTTTTTCACTCAATGAATAGTTAAGCTCTGGAAATTTTTGCCAGAGGATGTGGTAACAGCGGTTAGTGTATCTGGGTTTAATAAAGGTTTGGACAAATTCCTGGAGGAAAAGTCCATAGCCTGCTATTGAGACAGACATGGGAAGCAACTGCTTGCCACATTTTATAGAATAGCATTTACGCCTGGAACCATGCCCATAGGCGCCCGGTATAAGAGGCTTGGAGAGGCTAAGCCTTCCCTGCTGTGCTCTGAAGGGTTTAAATTGTTGATTTACCTCCATCCTCACAGCAGGAGCTGCAGTGAAAGCCCTCTAGCCTTGTCCAGTTGTAAAAATTGGTTTATGGTTTGTTTACCTTACTGCTGGGAGAGCGGGGGAGGGGGGTTGGCTGGAGGTGTCCTGGGTTGCCAGGGAGATATTTAACGAGGATGACTTCCTGACCTGCACTGAGGACAGATAGCAGCAGATACTGGGCCAGCATGATCAGAAAAAGTCACCAGACAACAAAGGTAGAAAAGATCATTTTATTTTCATTATAGTGTTTGGAATATGTCCACTTTGAGAATCAGGTGCTCAACATTAAAAGTTTATATTTATTTACTTATTTATGGCATTTTATCCCACATTAAACATGAATTAGGGTGTTTTGTGGCTCTACATGAGAATTGTGATGATATGATCCCTTGTTTCATATTGTTGACGGTCTGCATTTTCCGTATGGGTGGTATATTGATTGTCTACTCCAATTATTGCTTGTCTGCTCTCCTTGTCTGTCTTGTCCTCTAGATTGTAAGCTCCTTTGAGCAGGGACTGTCATTCTTTGTTTATTGTACAGCGCTGCGTAACCCTAGTAGCGCTCTATAAATGTTAAATAGTAGTAGTAGTAGTAGTATATTGGTGTATTAGGTTCTGCCCAGTGTAATATTTATGGTACAGTAAGGTTCTGAGTGTGTTTTTGCACAAAGTTGTGCATAGTGTTTTGCAGTTGAGCAATTGTGCTTAGAATATGCTTTGAGCAACCACTTTATTCTTTGACATATGATACATAGCTAATATCTAAATTTAATAAAAGGTATTAATTGTGACTTTTATTTTATTTATTTATTTTTTCTGTGTGTTACCAGACAATTATGGATTTAAGCTCCACCCCTGGCCCCACCCCTAACCCCGCCCCCTTTAGCCTCCCCAAACAGTTGGGCCACCGACCGCCTATGACCATGCCTAACTTTAGGCACAGCCATTTGCACCAATTGAAACATGGTACAAATCTATGTGCCTAAATTAGGTGTGTATCCTTGTTATTCTACACCAATGCATGCTCATTTTAGGAACACCCCCATTCTGCCCATGACCCTCTCATTTCTGGGCCCCTTTTTTCAAATCACGCTTAAATTTTAGGCCCAGATCCCACACCTATATTTACACAGGTAAAGTTCAATTACATTTAATTAGTGCCAATAATTGCTTGTTAAAAAGATAATTATTGGTGCTAATTAGCTTATTATTTAATTAAATTGTGCTCAGGCATGCACGCTTCCCACATGCTAAAAGATAGAATTTTTTAGCACTGGAGGTTTGTCTGGGGGTGGAGAGTAGGCATTTTCTGTTCTACTTGATTAGTGCAGCTATATTACCATGTGCTTACCGATTAGCACTTGTTTAGCACGTAAGCCCTTACTGCCTAGAAAATATGTGTTGGTAAATGCTCACATGCTAATGGTCACACGCTAATGGGGAAATTAGTGCGTGGCGATTGTTATGGACTCAGGGAAAATGTGAGCTCTTGGGCCGCTGCCAACAAACGGCAGCAGCAGGCGAACCTTCCAACCAGGTCTGGACTAAACAGGCAGGACTGGAACAGACCAGAAGTGTAATAAGCACACAGGCAGGAACAGACCGAAGTGCAATAAGCACACAGGCATGAACA
This sequence comes from Microcaecilia unicolor, assembly GCF_901765095.1. NCBI lineage: Eukaryota > Metazoa > Chordata > Amphibia > Gymnophiona > Siphonopidae > Microcaecilia > Microcaecilia unicolor. Next base: position 250,092,335 of record NC_044037.1, on the reverse strand, counting down.
AACCAGAAGTGCAATAAGTACTACTATTACTACTACTACTATTAAACATTTCTATAGCGCTACTAGACTTACGCAGCGCTGTACAAATCAACATGAAAAAGACAGTCCCTGCTCAACAGAGCTTACAATCTAAATTGGACAGACGAACAGACAGCTAGGGGTGGGGAAATTGCAGTGGTAGGGGTGATAAGTGAGGGTGTTGAGTAAGAGAGTCATGGTTAGGAGTCAAAAGCAGTAGCAAAGAGGTGGGCTTTAAGGCTAGACTTGAAGACAGCCAGAGACTGAGCCTGATGTACTGGCTCAGGGAGTCTATTCCAGGCATAGGGAGCAGCGAGATAGAAGGAACGGAGCCGGGAGTTAGCAGTGGGGGAGAAGGGGGACAACAGGAGACATTTACCCAGCGAACGGAGTTCACGGGGAAGAGTGTAGGGAGAGATGAGAGCGGAAAGGTACTGAGGAGCGGTGGAGTGGATGCACTTGTAGGTCAAAAGCAGAAGTTTGAACCGTATGCGGAAGCGGATAGGGAGCCAGTGAAGCGACTTGAGGAGAGGTCTAACGTGAGTATAGCGACTCTGGCGGAATATAAGACGCGCAGCAGAGTTTTGGACAGATTGAAGAGGAGATAGATGGCTGAGCGGGAGACCAGCAAGAAGCAAATTGCAGTAGTCTAGGCAAGAGGTGATAAGGGTGTGGGTAAGGGTTTTGGTAGCGTCCTCGGAGAAGAAAGGGCGAAGTTTGTTAATATTATAGAGAAAGAAACAACAGGTTTTGGCAATCTGCTGAAAATAAGCACACGAGCAATACTAAGAAACAGTACTTGGCTAGGCAGGAATGGGTACACAGGAACTGAGCTTGGCTAGGCAGGAACAGAATACAAAGGAGCAGAGCTTGACTAGGCAGGAACAGAGTACACAGGAGCAGAGCCTAGTAAAGCTAGAGGAAAGGCACTCAAACGGGCAGAACAAACAAAGTGGAACACGAGGCAAGGCAGACTAGGCTGAATATGAAGCAAGGCAGACTAGGAAGAACGCAAGGAAAGGCAGACTAGGCTGAATATGAAGCAAGGCAGACTAGGAAGAACGCAAGGAAAGGCAGACTAGGCAAAACACTAGGCAAGGTAGAATAGGCAGAACACAAGGCAAGGCTAACAAAGGTAGACGAGCTAAACCAGCACACCAGCGAACAAGAAAGGGACACAACAGAAGTGCCAACCTGGAACACAGTCAACAAGCAAAAATCAAGACAGAAGTGCTAACCCTAGCACACAGGCAAACAAATAAGAAGCAAGGCAGAAGTGCCACCCAGGCACATTAGCAAACAAAAGAAGCAAGGCAGCAACTCGAGGCTGGGCCACACAGCCATTCAAAGGGTAAAGGGAAGCTACATAGAGAAGAAGTGCCCTCACAGGCACACAGGCAAGGAGACAAGGCAGAAGTGCTACAAGCACACAGGCAAACCTGGAGACCTTTGGTGTTGCAAAGGCCCTGATGGAATGTCCTCACCTTCCTTATGAGGGCCTTCATTGATGATGTCATGACTACAGAAAGAGGCTTGAAACACACTGAACTCCAGAGTAAGGCTTGAAACACACAGAATTCCAGAGTGAGGCTTGAAACACAGAAGTGGTAACAGAGGCAACGATGCAAGGGAAAAAACAGACTGGAGCCACCTCTGAAGCTGACCACCGGAAGACAAGTTGAGTCCAAAAGTGGGGTCATGACCACAGTCGTGACAGCTATTAATAGGAATAATTGAAAATGGAGCCATTTTACCGCCATGCTAAAAGTGGCCTCAGCATGCGGGAAAGACCCGCACTGGGGATAGAACTGGCCACTTTTTAGCATTGCTTAATAAAAAAGCCTCTTAGTATTTTTGTAAAAATTAACCAGTCATGAAATTATTGTATGCTAAAATAGCAGGAAGATGTGCTAGAAACAGATGTACTTTATATCTGTTAAATTTACAAGCAGATATACATCTGTTTCTAGCACAAAAGTAATTAGAAGTTAATAACATTTCAATTGGAAAAGGCGTTGTGGACCACTTTGACTGTAAAACTGTGACAAGCACTTGTAATTTGCTTTGTTCACATTGCAACTGAACATTTTATTTAACATAATGCAGTGGCAAATGAGAATTGATGTGGTGAATCAAACAATAGAAGAAACAGACATGTACAGTCAGGTAGACAATTCAATAGTGCAGAGTGAGAGCTTGGAACAATATGGTAATAACAGAGTGAAAGATGGAAGTTGACTGCCTGATTGGTCACCAAACCCTTGATGTTGCCTCAGCATTTAAGGAATATGCATTGAAGGATGGAGAAGCACTGAAACTGAACTCCAGCTTCAGCAAGGATCCTTATTGAAATCAAACTCAAAGTTCACTGGCTGATACCTCATGTAGTACTGAAAGATTACTGCTAGGGGTCAGAAGGTGCCACTTTGCTGCTGGAGCTCGATGGGTTGGAGTGGAGGATGACCACTTCCACAGAATCTCACTAGCCTTGAGATACGTTCTTGGGCAGTCAGGGTGGGTGGAGGCGAGGGTTGATGTTGAGGTAGAAGTTTTCATAAGGGGGTGGGACTAAATGTAAACAGGGTGGGAGGGGTCTTAGGAGATCTTATCTTGGGATGATCTTTTGAGGAAGGAAGATCTTGCAGGGAATCAGATTGGAGGTGGGGGTGGTGCTGACTTTGAGTGGGCCTGTACAGTGGTGGCAGCACAGGTGCATGTAATACAATGTCCGTGTGGTGTTTGCTATGTGTGGTAATTCAAGGCAGATGCTGTGCATTCCTTCTGCATTTACTGTACATGGTAAGTGCCAAATCGTACCACACTTTGGTAAAAATTCCCTAAGAGCAGGGCTGTTCTGAGGGTTGTGCAAATGGTGCAGCTGCACAGGACAGAAGGGAGATGGGGCACAAAAATTGCCCCCTTATTTATTGTCTCCCTTGCAGTGGTGCAGTGGGTGGGGTGGGGTTCTTGGGGGCATGTCACACAGGACATCATTCTGGTTCAGGATGTTCCTACATAAGTGCAGAAAATCCATTGATAGAAAACACTCTGAATTTCAATGTTTGCTTATTTCTCTTTAAGATGTGAGGATTTTATTGAGGATGGAAGAACATAGAGCAGTCAAATCAGACAAAGAAAAACTCTTCTTAATTAAGCAACATGCATAACGCTTAAGCAATATGCATTCCCATTGTATGTGTGTGAGTGTGTGTGTGTATGTTTTGTGTGCTACTGAAATTAAACTCGAAATCCACATACTTTGTGAAGTCAAAGCATGGATGCTCTTTCATTAGAAACTAAATAAACACGTCCAATGGACTAAAAAGTTCACATCAGTTGCTTTATTTAAGAACAAGTGAACTCAACACGGGTCACGGGTCATGTTTCGGCCTTAGAGGCCTGCCTCAGGAGTCCCTAAATAATACAGAACATTAACATAAGAAGACTGTCATAAGCAAAAGTATATTTAAAATATATATATAACAGAGGACCCTGCCAATTTGCTGTACAATTCTTTATTTCATTACATCACTATTTGTGTTTTATTACTTTAAGTATTTACATGTCCCGGTTTGAACTCTTGTTGGTTACCCAGAACAGAAATGTTGGATTAAGTTAAATGTCATCTTAAAATTGCCATTTGTCAGTTTAAATAAAAAAGAACATTTAGTTTAATTTTTGTTAAGTCGGTCCAAAATAAAGGTTTACATTCCGTTACCAGTTCAAATCTAACTATGGTTGGTATTGACCAAACGTCATTAGGCTCTAAAAGCTATTCTTATGCAAAGCCATCTTAACAAAATAATCTGCCTTAAAAGGCTTCCACCCATCCAGTCAAGCTGCCCTTCGTATTGCTTTATCTGCAGCTGACAAATGTTATTATAGTGAAAGTAAAGGGTGTATGTAATCGGCAGTATTTCTTTTTGATTCATGTTCCAGTCTACTTTTGTATAATGACTTTGTAATGTACTAGTTACATCTTGTTCATAGTCAGTGATTATTTTTCTTATAAATCTTCAGGCACATATAATTCAGAGACCAACAATGTTGGGGCATTGTTTACTAAATTTATACCTTAAGTACAAAACCTAAGGTACAGTAGGTGCAACACCAGTGCAGTAAATGCAAGGGGCGTGTGCAGCATCTGTCCTGCATTTACTGCACTGGCTCATGTTCCACACTTCCTGCCAAGAAATGGAATGCCCCCAGTGCAAAAAATACTGCACTCTTGGCAGAACTATCTTACCCCCTCTCACCCAAGAACATAACCCTCCCAATCCATTCCCTCCATGCCCCAACAATACTGCCTGCCCCAATCAGGCTACCCCAATCATCACCCCCAAAATTAGCCCCCAGTAGACCCCCCCAAGACAAGCCCCTGAAAAGAAGCCCACCCAAACTATAACCCTGCCTCTCCTACACCCCTGCCCCCTTCCTCTGAGACTCACCCGGGATCTTCCTATTACCCTAGTGAAGCAGGGAGGGAGCAGTCCCTCCCTGCCGGTTCCTACCCCAGAACCACCAGAGATCAAAATGTCAGCTACGACCTCTAGTGTTAGTTTTGTGGTACTATTGCTAGGAGTCAACTGCACTTACCATGCAATAGCTGGTACATACTACTACTACTACTACTTATCATTTCTATAGCGCTACTAGATGTACGCAGCGCTGTACACTTGAACCACACAATAGTTGCCATTGCTAGCCACACCCTCTCTCCACCCAAATTCTGTCCCAACCCAAGTCAGGCACCTACCATGGGAGTTTTACCACATGGTAATTTTTACCACATGGGAGCCATTAACATATCCTTGTACTAAAATGTATTGTGCATTAAAAGCTGTGGTAGGTGCTTGATACACTTTAGTAAACATGTCCCTTAGTCCATATATTTTTATGACCTCCACTGGAGCAGAGATTCCCAAATCCATGCTTCAAGGTTTCCAGTCCAGTAAGATTTTCAGAATTTCCACAATGAATATGCATGACATGTATTATAGATCTCAAACATATTTGCTGTGGAAATATCGAAAACAAGACTAGCTTGTGTCCTTAGAAGGCTGCATTTCATGATCCCTTCACCGGATTATGCTTCCCATCCAAGGCTTTTCATCATTGTGTAAACCCAACTGGACAGGGGTGTAGCTATGACTGAGCTAGCCCAACAAAATGCCCACAGCTGCTCAATGGTAGGGGCTGCCTACAGCTGAATCCTCCCTTCCATCCTCTTCTTCCCCCATGCCTGGGTCCAGGTCTCAGTCTCTATAGCCCCCGCCACCCCCCCCCCCCCCCCCGCTTGTCCACTACATGCCATGTCCCACCTCACTGAAGCAACAAACTGTGAGTGGGATGTGGCAGAGGAAAGATTCTGCCAGCCTGAGAGAGAAGCAGCCTTCAGCGTTGTGAGGGAGCTGCAGAGACCAGTGCCAAGGTGCTGGGGAGAAGAGGAGAGGGAGAAAGTAGAAGGAAGAGAAAAATAAAGAGATCTACACCAAAATAAAGGGGGAAGAGAGGGGGCAGATGCTGGACTGGGGGGAAGGTGCAGAGGGAATAGAGAGACAGAGAGACACTGATGAGAGGGGAGAGGCCATGGACCAAGGAAGGAGGAAGGGGGGAGCGAGAGATGCTGGGCCATGGAGGGGAAGTTAGGGGTCAGGGGTGAGGGTGTAGGAGGAAGGGAAGAGAAAGGAGAGAAACTTGCCATGGGGAGGGATGGGAACACAGAAATGCCACTGGGCATGGAGGGAGCATAGGGACAGGGACACAGAGGGCCAATGCTGGACATAGGGGAGGGATAGAGACACAGGCAGGGGCATTTTTGAAAGAGAAGGGCGCCCATCTTCCGACACAAATCGGGCGATGGGCTTCCTTCTCTCAGGGTCGCCCAAATCGGCATAATTGAAAGCCAGTTTTGGGCATCCTCAACTGCAGTCCGTCGAGGAGATGACCAAAGTTCATGGGGGCGTGTCGGAGGCGTAGCAAAGGCGGGACTGGGGCATGCTTAAGAGATGGGTGTCCTCGGCCGATAATGGAAAAAAGAAGGGCGTCCCTCACGATCATTTGGTCGACTTTACTTGGTCCATTTTTTTCCATGACCAAGGCACAAAAAGGTGCCCAAACTGGCCAAATGACCACCAGAGGGAATCGGGGATGACCTCCCCTTACTTCCCCAGTGGTCACCAACCCCCCTCCCACCCTAAAAAAAAATGTTAAATTTTTTTTTGCCAGCCTCTATGCCAGCCTCAAATGTCATACCCAGCTCCGTGACAGCAGTATGCAGGTCCCTGGAGCAGTTTTAGTGGGTGCAGTGCACTTCAGGCAGGCGGACCCAGGCCCATCCCCCCTACCTCTTACACTGGTAAATGTGAGCCCTTCAAAACCCACCCGAAACCCACTGTACCCTCATGTAGGTGCCCCTCTTCACCCCTTAGGGCTATGGTAGTGGTGTACAGTTGTGGGTAGTGGGTTTTTGGGAGGGGGTTGGGGGGCTCAGCACTCAAGGTAAGGGAGCTATGAACCTGGGAGCAATTTGTGAAGTCCACTGCCATGCCCCCTAGGGTGCCCGGTTGGTGTTCTGACATGCAAAGGGGGACCAGTGCACTACGAATGCTCGCTCCTCCCACGACCAAATCCCTTGGATTTGGTCATTTTTGAGATTGGTGTCCTCGATTTCCATTATCGCTGAAAACCGTGGATGACCATCTCTAAGGTCGACCATCTCAACATTTAGGTCGACCATCTCTAAGGTCAACCTAAATGTTGAGAATTGGGTGTCCCCGACCATATTATCGAAATGAAAGATCGACACCCATCTTGTTTCGATAATAGCGGTTTCCTCGCCCCTTTGCTGGGACGTCCTTAGAGATGGGCGCCTTTAGAGATGGTCGTCCCCATTCGATTATGCCCCTCGTGGAGATGCTGGACAGAGTAAGATAAGATCACATAGGACAGATGATGAATATGAAGAGAGGATAGGGTCTCTGAGAAGGCAGATAATGAACATGGAGGGAGGATAGGGACAGGGGCACAGAGGAGAGACACTGGACATGATGGATAGGGATGCAGAGGAAAGGTGGATGTTGGACACAGAGAGATAAGAAATGTTAAAAGGACAGGAGTCTCTGGGATAAGAATTAAGATAAAAACTGAGAAAAGCAGAAAAGAGACACTGGGACCAGAGCAGTGCTCAGATGAAGAAGGTAGAAAAAAAGTATTTTTTTTTTGTTTCTGAAATTATTAATTGTAATATGTCAGTTTGGGGAAATGATCATCTCTGATATCTTGAGTCTTTCTTTCAGTTATCCACCTGAGTTTTGGATGCAGTGGACAAGACACAGGACTAATACCCCTGATGCAGCTTTCGCAAAACGGGGATTCCCTGTTGGGTACTTTGATGTCCAGGCGATGCGGTTCCATAGATAAGTGGATTACAATGATATTAAGAATATGTTTTTTAATTAAGTCTGGACTATAATTCTATTTTTGCAAATTCCTGTGAGATATTTTCAAGTTTGTTACATTGACAGAATTTTTTAAAGATAGTAATTTGATCATTCTGGTCCGAGTGGAGTTTTTTTCAGCCAGATGATAGTGAGCCAGGCCCATGCCTTAGTACTTCGGTCAGCTGGGTGGCTTTACTGAGGCTTTTTTCTCCACTTACGGCTGTGGGTACTTTGGTTTGTCTCTCTGCCGATGAACCAACTTGAGTAGTATAAATACTTGAATGTATTTTATATAGATTTTCGGTGTACTATTTTTGGGCTTCTTGTGAATTTTTTATATATAGTATACTACTTACAATGTCAACACAATATCTAATAGAACATTTTAATTGACAGTATAGGGTATAAGCAAAGAAGGAGCATATAGATAGATAGGTAAGAGAGTAAGAGGAATTAGAAAGTAAGGTGAATAATTTAAAGAAAGTAGCACATGAGGTCAGACAGATGGTTAAATATTATCTCAGTTAGGGTAGGAGTGGATAAACATGTCCTGCTGCAGTATGTGCATCCTCCGTGTTGCTCCTTGTGTGTGTGAGTGAGATTAACAAATTAGTTACTTCTTCCATTAAAGGCCTGGTTGAAGAGCCACGCTTTCACCTGCTTTCTGAAGTAGAGTTAGTCTTGTATTAAGCGGACCCTTTCAGGGTATGCATTCCAGAGTGTGGGGGCTACTCTGGAGATGGCTTGCTTGCTGGTATCACATCGTGTAATGTCTTTTGGAGAGGGTGTGGTTAGTGAAAGTCCTTGAGAGGACCTTAGTGTCTTCAGGTATTCGGGGCTATTTCCTTTAAGGCTCTTGAAGATCAGACAGAGAGTTTTAAATTTAGTCCTGTATTGTTTGAAGTTTTTGCAAAAATGATGTGATGTTGTCACATCACTTGCAACCTTCTATTAGTCTTGCTGCAGCATTCTGAATCAATTGGAGCTGGTGCATGCCTTTTGTATTCAGACCGTTGTAGAGTGCATTACAGTAATCCTGTCTTGATGTAATCATGGCATGCACAACTGGGATAAGATTTACCTTCTCAAAGTAAGGAGAGAGGCAGCGTAGCTGTCGCAAATAGTAGAAGTGGCTCTTGAAGATTGCTTGGATTTGGAGAATCAGAGTAAGAGTTGAATCTAACTGTATTCCAAGGTTCCTGGCTTGTGATTTGAGGGGGAGTTCATATTTCCCAAAAGAGATTTTGATGTCAGGTATGTATCCACTTGTGTTAGGGACCCAGAGAAGACTGGTTTTACTTGGGTTCAGGCAAAGTTTGTTGTGTTTAGTCCATTCTTGAATTGATATTATTTAGGTAATCAGTTTATTCACGGCTGTAGGTAAGTCAGGTTCAATGGGTATGAGTAGCTGCACATCATCCGTGTAGATGTAGAACTGAGTGTCCATTGACCAAATCAGCTGAGCTAGTGGTTTGAGGTAGATACTGAACAGAATAGGTGATAGTATCGATCCTTGTGGTACCCCACAGGTCAGTGCCCATGGTGGTGATGAGTTGCTGCCAAACATTATGGATTGTTGCCTGTTCGATAGACAGGATCTGAACCAAGCAAGTACTGTTCTATTGATACCTGTTTCTGTCAGTCGTGCTAGCATAATATCATGATCCACAGTGTCAAAAGCTGCTGAGAAATCTAGCAGTACTAACACCAAGGCAAATTCCCTGTCTCGGTCTGTGAAAATCTTCTAGTAGGGATATGAGGACCATTTCTGTTCCATAACTGGGTCTGAATCCAGATTGACATGTACCTAGCCTGTTTCTCTCTTCTCGCCAATCACTGAGTTGAACACAGACTGTTCTATAAGTTTCCCTAGAAATGGAATGTTGGATACTGGCCGGTAACTTTCAAGTTTGTCCTGGTCAAGGCTGTTTTTCTTTAGCAAAGGGTGAACCACTGCCCTGTTCAGTGCTGTTGGTAGTTGCCCATTAGAAAGAGAGGAGTTCACAATTTTTGTGGCACCTTCTATGAGGCCCATACTTGCATGCTGCACTATCTTTGATGGGCAGGGGTCAAGGGAGCAGATAGTTGGTCAAAGGTCTCTTAGGATTTTGTCAAGGCTCTCCTCTGTCATTGGGTTAACAGTGTCCCATCTGTCTCTGTCAGGAGAGGGTGAGTTTGTGCACTCCAGGTTAACTAATTGGAGTCTGGGTGGGATTGCCTGTAAATACTGGTGGATACTTTTAACTTTGTTAGCGAAGTATGCAGCAAAATCATTGCAGTTCAGTTTAGACTGAGCAGGCTGGTTCTGTTGTGGGGATTGCAGTAGGCTGTTTACTACACTGAACAACTGCTTGGTTGAACTGGCAGCCTGTGCAATGCATTGAGAGAAATATTGTTTTTTGGTTGCTGTTAAGGCTTGGTGATACTTTGTCATGTCCTTCCTACAGTTTAGCCTGTCTTCATCCAGGTGAGATTTACACCATATCCTTTCCAGTTTCCGTCCTTCACATTTAAGGATCCGATTCTGGAGAAAACCAAGGTGAGCATTTGTTAGTGGGGAAGAAGACCTTTCTTAGTGGTGTTGTTTTCTCTAAGGTCTTGGCTAAGTGTGTATTCCAAATGTCAACCTGTTCTGACACTGTAGATGTCTTTTCATCCACATGTAGCTTATCCAAGGCCTCTAGGAAATTCTCAATGGTCAGCTTCTTTTTGTCTCTGATCTCCTTCCAAAATCTGGGGGTGCCATCTGTTTCAGGTGGTCACTTAGGGAAAATTTAATTAGAAAATTGTCTGACCATAATAGGGGTGTTATTTCAATACTGTTGTCCCAGAATTCTGGGATGTCAACCCCTTTGTACAATACCAGGTCTAGTATGTGACCCTTTTCATTTGGAGAATTGATCACCTGTGTGTCATCGTGCTGTCATCGTGTCCAGAAAGGCAGCTGTGGTGGTATCTGGGATTTCGATGTGCAGATTGAAATCTCCCATGATCATCAGTCTAGGGTAATTCAGGGTCACTTGTTTATTCAGGTCTAGGATGTCACTATAGTTCAATGCCAGAGGCTTCCTCTCTCCAGGGACTATGTCCTTTTTTGCCAGCACACTTTAGAAGTTTGGTGCACTTCATTACATAATACGCTTAGCGGGTTGTGCACGTAAATTCTAATTAGTGCCAATTAGTGCTCATTATTGCTTGTTAAGTGTTGTTATCAGTGCTCATCAGCTTGTTAAGCTTATTAAGTTGTGCGCATTGTTATAGAACCTGCTTGGATTTCGGTGCGGATCTCTAGGTACGCTGTATAGAATCTTGTGGTTTATGTGTAAGTGTGAGATAGAAGATCCATTGAGTTTGAATCTTAGCAGAACTATTCATCTTTATTGTCTCTCTCTCTTTTTTTGTATGTTAAAATAATTTCACACTTCTTATTAATAACCTTTTCCTGTGAAAATTCTGTTTATGTTGAGAAAGTGTGGGCTCAATTAAAGTAGGAGAGCAAGCAGAGAGAGAAAATTAATTTGTTACACCATCACTAGTGTTCCTGGTTCAGCAAAACCTTTGTTAAGCAAAATTTAATAATAGCTACAAAGGAAACACAGAACACCAATGAGTATTACAGCTCAAACTTGAGGCCCAATTCAAATCTGCATGAGACTTAGTACAATGTACATAAATAGATTATTTGATGTACATAGGAAGGCAGGGGACAGAAATAGATAAAACCCCAAGCAATCATGCCATGGAGTAAGAGATACCTAAGGGCATGTTGTCATATACAGGTATAGGAAATATGATCTCGGAAGAAAGAGCCAAAATTCAATAAAGAAAAATCAATCTCTCTCTTCCAAAGCTGTATACTAAAAGATAACTGCTATGGTCACTGGTAAATCGGGTGAAAGAGAAGAAGCTAAACGGTGTCAAAAGATTCAGTCATAAGCCCCACGACAGAAAACGACTGCTGGCAAGGGTAGGAAGAGTGAAACATCCTCTAATGCAGTACTTCCAAAACTTTTTCTGGCCCCATTTTAGGAGGTGAAAACTCACATGACCCCAGAGTAACCAAAGTAAATTATTACTCACTAGTAAAAAAAGGCCCGTTTCATAATGCAATGAAATGGGCGCTAGTAATGTAATGAGTTCCTGCCATTAATGTTGCCACGGTTGTATTCTGAATGTAATTGTTGTTTACCTGTGTAAGATTTCTTTATATACAATGTTTTTTGTGTAAACTGTGTTAAAATGTGGTAAACGTTTTCCTTGTTCAGGCCCTTCAATCAGTTTAACAATCACATCAGAAGAGCTCCTTACTCATGAGAATGCAACATACAGTTGCCCATGTGAGAGACTGAGAGTGACAGTATGTTTTACAGACAGTGTAAGAGAGAGATACACAGAGTGATTGAGTGTGTGTGTGTGTGATGTCTGTGTTTGTGTGTGTGTGTGTGTGTGAGATGTGTGTGAGTGACAAATAGGCATATTTTCAAAGCACTTAGCCTCCCAAAGTTCCATAGAAACCTATGGAACTTAGCCTCCCAAAGTGCTTTGAAAATATGCCTCAAAGTGATTAAATGTTTGTCTTCCCTTCCATTCTGTGCACTTGCCTCCACTGATGTTCGTACCTCCCTGTATATGATTGTTTGTTAGAGATTCAATCCACTCCACTTCCCTTCTCCAAGTTCCGTTCTGTCTGATTGGTTCTTCGTTCCTGTGACGTCACATTTGTTTGCTTGGCAACTATGCAGCATTCCGCTTCCTCGACGTGAGGGCAGGGACAGTGAGAGCCAATGAAAAGCTGAACTACAGACTTACGAGCCCTACACTGCCACAGTGCCACAGAGTTAACTTCAGAATGTTGGAGGTGCTTTTTATTATATAGGATAATAAGGAGCACATTTATTGTTTCTTAAACATTCAGTAAAATATCCAGCATTTCCTCTCTCTCTCTTCCCCCTACCTTCTAGTACTTCCTCTTTGTCTCTCTCCCCCATACCATCTATGATATCCTCTCTGTCTCCCTCTTTCTCTCCCTGCGATCCAATATCTCTTCTCTGTTTCTTCCACCCCTCCCATCATCCAGGGTCTCCTGTCTGTGTTTCTCCCCCCCATCCATCCAGCATTGTCTCATCTCTCTCTTTCTCTCTCTCTACCCTCTATCCAGCATCACCCTGTCTCTCTCTCTTTCTCTCTTCCCCTCCATCCAGCATTATCCCTTCTCTCTGCTTGCCCTTATATGGAAGGCTGACCATTTAATGGTAGCACCACAAGACTACCATTAAGGGTCACTAAGGGTCAGCACTTCCATTTTGAGACCCAGAGCTGATGAAACAGGGATGTCTTCTGGGTAAATCCTGGGGGTGAAAGAGGTCTGAGGGTGTGAGAAGGCATGGGTTTTGTGAATGTAGGTGGGGCTTCCAGCTGGGGGAGGACTCACCAGAGGTATGGATCTAGGAGGGGATTGGGGACCAGAGAGGGTCATGCTATACATATTGGGGAGCTCAGACAGTAGACTTGCAACCATGGAAGAGTGGGGCACCCAAGTAGGAGAAATCAAAGTGATTGGAAAGTAGGGCAATCAAAAGTATGCTAAAGGACTCGGGGCCTGGTAAGGGGAGGCATCAGATTAGTGACTTGGAAATGATGTGCGTGCCAACTGATATTCAGTGTTGACACCTGCATAGCTAATTTCTCAAAAATAGGGCAGTCTTTTGGGTTGGTATCTGTATAACTTTTGGCTGTTCCCCTTCTCTATCCTTGGATTGCCCTTCTCTTGCCCAGATTTGACATGGCTGGTGAGAGCCTATATACTGCAGCACTGCTCATTTAGGGCATCTTTTACTAAGGCACGCCACGCTTTTAGCGTGCGCTAAAATTGTGGGTGCATTAAACGTTAGAGACACCCATAGGAATGCACTGGTGTCTCTAACATTTTGTGCACCTACAATTTTAGCGCGTGCCAAAAACGTGAGTCTTGTAAAAGACTCCCTTAAATGCTACTGAATATAGGTGGCCAACCCACTGAAAACAATTGAACAGGTAGGAGCCTTTTCCGCCCACTTAAATTGTTTTCATTATGTTTCTAATATGACTGACATAACTGCTTATGATCCAGCACATAAACATCTATGTTGCCATTTCATAACGTAGGTTCATTTCACCATGCATTTTTAGAACAGGCTTTGCACTGAGAGATCCTATTCTAAGATACTAGTGAAACTTCAGTATCTTGACATGGACATTTAAGTTTCAATTTTTTTCTACTTTTTCCTAAGTGGTGGTGAGTACTAGCGTGTGCTTACCATGCTGGAAAATGCACTACTGCAGGTGCAAGTAGTGCTGGCATCTGCGCATGCTTCCCATGCACTGGGGGTGTGTTTCAGGGGCAGAGAGTAGGCATGCCGAGCGCTAATTGGTTAGAGCAACTGCATTGCCACATGACAACTGTTTCTCCAGAGTCTGATATCAATTGCCATTATTGCTTTTTTAGGGGAGAGGACAGCAGGGGAACAAAAAACACTAAAGGGCACAAAACAAGCTCCTTTATATAACTTAAAAGTCCCTAAGAGCAGATATACATCCCAGCAATGATCATAGAGAACATAAATGTGCATTCCCCTTCAGAAATGGGAGTGAAGTATTAAGTGGCGTACCAAGGGGGGGGTGGGGGCGGTCTGCCCCGGGTGCACGCCGCTGGGGGGTGCCGCGGCGCACGCCTGCTCCGAGTTCACTAAACTTCTTTGCTCGTTCGCTGCAGCTCCCTTTGCCCCGGAACAGGTTACTTCCTGTTCCGGGGTAGAGGGAGCTGTAGCGAACGAGCAAAGAAGTTTAGCGAACTCGGAGCAGGCGCGTGCCACGGCACCCCCCCCCAGCGGCGTGCACCCGGGGGGGTGTCATTTCGCCGGAGGGGGGGAAGGTGTAATTTAGTGTGGGGGGGGGGGGTGCATCGGCGCTCCGCCCCGGGTGCCATCCAGGCAAGGAACGCCACTGGAAGTATTTTATTTATCTTTATTTATTAGGATTTATTTACCTCCATTTTGAAGGAATTCACTCAAGGCGGTATACAATAAGAATAGATCAAACATGAGCGATAGGCAATTACAGCAGTAAAAATATTCAAATAACAATACAAAGTATGGCATAATATACTACTTACAACGTCACCACAATCCGTAATAGAAGGGTAAAGCAAAGATGGAACATATATATATATATATATATATATATATATATATATATATATATATTAGCCCCACTCTAATCTCACCTACAATGTACCCAGACCACGCCCCTTTGCAATACGCACGTATTCAGACTTTGCACGTATGTATCCCGTCTTTCTAAAATTGAGATTTAGATATGTATGTGATTACTATGTTTAAGAGGCCCTTTTACTAATCTGCAGTAGGGTTAATGCGTGGGTAGTACATGCCAAATCGACATAACTGCCAGGGAGCTTGGGCACCCAGTGCTAATTCCAAAGTTGGTGCATGCTGTTTCCCTCAGTAGAAAATAATTTTCTATTTTCTACCATGCGGGGCGTTTCCAGTGGTAATTGGCAGTACAGCCACATTGGCGCATGGTGCTTGAGTATCACACAAGTAGTGTATGAGCCCTTTAAGCCAAGTAAATACGTGACATTAAGGGTTCAGGCAGTAAATAGCTATGCACTACTTTTCATATTAGGATGTGGCCATTTACTGCTCCATTAAAAAAAGCCCTGTTTTCCCAGTAGTGGTAAAAAATGGCCCACCAAGAACCAATTTCACGCAACCAAACTAGCACAGGTCACTTTTTACCACAGGTTAGTAAAAAGGCCCCTTAATGCTAGTTTATGCAATCAAAATTTTGAAGAGGGCTTCTAAAACAACCACCTCTAATGCAAAATGACAGCAGGGATTTTATAAAACAAAAGAAATCATTTCATATAAGAAGAGTCTCGGTACATTAATGTACTATTTTTGTGATGCCCTAAATTTTCTAGCTGTTGGCTAATTTTGTTCATTATCTTGAAGGAGTTGGAACCCTGATGTGACACACGATAGAGGTTGATGTTTGCTTATAATTGTAAAGAGCTGGTGGAACCCGGCAGGATGGGACAACCCCATGGCTTTAATCTATACAAATTTTGCTGCTTATGACAGAGAAAGGTGAAATAAAACTACTTAGCAGAAGTGAATAAATTACTACAAAAGCTTTGCATTACAAATTAAGATTATTTATTTAAAGGCCTTTCTAATTCATCAATCACAGAAAATCTTTGTGGGTAACACAGAAATATGAAATAAAATACAAATAATGCGTTGGGGGGGGGGGGGGGGGGAAGTTCTATATATAACAACATCTGTGATGAAAATACCACCAATCTCAAAATATCACAATAAGACTAGGAGGCATCAAAATAATGTTTCTTATAACTTAATTCAACCATAACATATTTTTTAATTCTTTAAATAAACATAAGTGAACAAACAACTGGTGACTGCATCTTTCAGTCACAGTTGGTGAGTATAATCATTTACCCCAACAGTAGTATGTAAAGGGGAAAGGGAAAGGGAACTGGGACTTGATATATTGCCTTTCTGAGGTTTTTGTAACTACATTCAAAGTGGTTTACATATATTCAGGTACTTATTTTGTACCAGGGGCAATGGAGGGTTAAGTGACTTGACCAGAGTCACAAGGAGCTGCAGTGGGAATTGAACTCAGTTCCCAGGATCAAAGTCCACTGCACGAACCACTAGACTACTCCTCCACTTATCTGAAGTTGTGCGTTTGCGCAAGTTCCAATGTATTCTGTCAACCACCGAGCCTGTGTCAAAGGTTCTTGTGGTTCAAAAGAGTTTAAGTTTCTTCATGAAAGTACCTGGGAGCACACAAAAAACATTTTTGAATGTCCAAAATAATAAGTATAACCTTAGAATGCACGAGCCCTCATGCACCAAACCTCTGAACACAGTGGGTAAACTAGAGCATACGCATCAATTGAAGCTTTTAAATGTTAAAGCAGTGGTTCCCAAACCTGGTCCTGGAGGCACCCCAGCCAGTCAAATTTCAGGATATCCACAATGAATATTCATGAGAGAGATTTGCATGCACTGCATCCACTGTATGGTTATGCTTCAAGGAGTTCAATACCTCAAGTGTTTAAGTGTGCTGTTAGTACCTTCTATGAACTTTTACTTGTATAAGTTCAATAAACTTTTAAATATTGCCAGCCAGCCTTGTTCACATCCACACTTGGTTTGGGGTTTTTTCTGGGGAGGGAAATCCCACCCACTAATATCGGATGGAGGAACCAGGTGCCAAGCATTCAGGATCTGATGGAGCCTGCCCAAGGGGGACTCCTGCTAGGTCAGACCCAGACCCAGAGATGTCTTCAAGGAACACTACATAGCTACCTGTGTTTTTAAGATGTCTCTACTGTCCCAAATAGCTAAACCCATGAGAATTAGTAAAATAAATTCTTTGCATCACTCTAAGGGCCCTGTTTACTAAGGTGTGTTAGTATTTTTAGCGAGTCTACACTTAGCACGCACACTAAGCATGTAGGCGCCTATAGGGATATTGTAGGCACATGGTTAACGCATGTAAATGGTTAATGCGAGTTAAAAACTTTAATGCGCTTATAACGCTGCTTAGTAAACAGAGCCCTAAGTCTACAATTAAAAGAGCCTTTTATGTAAAGGTTGACTTTGACAGTAGAAGTTAAAATCTGGCAAAAACTTCAAGATTACTAATCAAAAGGTCTGGGAGATAGCCAGACAAACTTTGAACTTTAAAATTCCTTCTTCCTCTCCCTCCCTCCAGCTTACTGGTTAAACTTTAGGAAAACTGTTGACTGTACATAAAATTTAACTAGAAATTTTTTTAAAACACATCGCTGAGGGAGTTCCATAGGTGTGACTGAAATTTAACTGGTCAGTGAAGTGCTGATATTCAGGACTAACTGGTTAGAGCTGCCAAGGTAACTATGATTGGCAAAATAGCCGTCCCAAAATTCGCTGAATAAAGCTGACAGGTGAACTTCATCTGGATTAGTTTCATTTCTTCTCATTTAATTTTTTATTAAATTTCTAAGTTGCCTATCATTACATATCTAAGCAGGGGATATAGACATTCATGGGGATATAATATCATAAACCATCACATAAACAAAATACAGATCAATAAATAACAGTAAAATAAAATTACCTAATTAGAAGCTTTAATGAAGAAATAGGCTTTCAGCTTCTTCTGAAATATTAAATGTAATTGCTCCTAACACAGACTCAAAAACAGAGCTCCACAATTGCTGGCATGCAATGGAAAAAAACAGTAAAACAAGTAGAGTTCTTCCTTTCCACAGCAGGTATTGGTATTATCGACAATGCCTGATTAATTACTTGATCTCTATGAACACAAATGAATATAAGATACCAATGATGTCAACTCATTTTTCATTAGCTTGTGCACCACTGGATAAACTAAACACAAGCACTTAAATTGAACTCTAATCTTAATTGACAACCAAATCATATCCAGTAAAATTGGGCAACAAGAGCCATTCTTCTGATTTCCATAATAATGTTTGTAGCAGCTTTTTGAATTAGCTGCAATGGCTTGATATAAGAGGTAGTTTCAGTAATCTAAAGTCTGGTATTAGTAAAGTCTGACACCCAAAAATAAATGTGATCTTCTCACTAAGGAGGAGTGGTCTAGTGGTTAGAGCACCAGTCTTGCAATCCAGAGGTGGTCGCTTCAAATCCCACTGCTGCTCCTTGTGATCTTGGGCAAGTCACTTAACTCTCCATTGCCTCAGGTACAAACTTAGATTGTGAGCCCTCCTGGGACAGAGAAATATCCAGTGTACCTGAATGTAACTCACTTTGAGCTACTACTGAAAAAGGTGTGAGCAAAATCTAAATAAATAAGGGGCCTTTTTACAAAGATGCGGTAGGGCTACCGTGTGTGCCAAATTGGCATTAGCACTGGAGTAGCATAGGAGCCAAGTGGTAGTTTCAAAGTTGGTGTGCACAGTTTGCTATGGTAGAAAAAATCATTCCCACAGTAATTGGCAGTGCAGCCATATTGCCATGCACTGCCCAATTACTGCCAGGTTAGTGCATGAACCCTCACCACCAAGTAAATAGGAGGTGGTAAGGGCTCATGCGGTAAATGGCCAGGCACTAATTTTGGACTTAATGCCTGACCATTATTGCCATAAATAAAATTTGGCTGTTTGGCAGACGTGCGAAGAGGTGGCCTGAGCGTGCAGGAAAATCACCTGCTAAAAGTAGTGCAGGCCACTTTTTGGCATAGCGCTATAAAAGGACCCCAAAACAAAATCACTGTGGTAGGATCCAAACAAATAGCAAAGTAAAGAGCCCTTTTACCAAACAGCGGTAAAAAGTAGCTTTAGTGTACCTTTATGCAGGTCATTCTGGCAAACTAAGTCCATTTACACCACTGGGGTAAAATGGAAGTTTTTCTAAATGTTTCAATAATAATCACATGTTAATATTCGCATTAGCATGGCCATTAGCACTTGAGCCTCTGCTGCCATCATTTTTGTAGGCGGTAGGGTCTCATTCGCTAAATCTGTAGTATAAATCTTCTGTAAGGACAGGTTTAGCGCATGAGTCCCTACCTCTCATGTGAATATTAACACTTGATTATTATCAAATTTGATGGTGTCTTGGATACGGACCTGACCCTGACACAGCTTCTACAAAACATGCCGCATTTCGGTCTTGTTTACCACTGGTCCTGTTAACTATTAACAAACAAGTTCTAAGTTCTAATTAATTCAGTCATTTTAAATGAGTAAATATTTAATGCAAGAATAAATAAATATGATTGAAGTGAAGTATGAATGGACCCATGAAGAGCCAATGGCGTGTCAAGAGTTGAGAGCAATCAAGTCTCTTGACATATGAATCGCTGCTGTTGCACTCATTGTGCTACTAAGGTCTTTTAACCAATTAAAATTCATTTAAATTGAAATAATGAAGAAAAGATTGGATGTATTTATGTATGAATTTTGAAAAGATATAGGGAAGATACTACATTGTTTAAGAAACCTGTACTATATGCTGGTGCTTTCTCTGTCCCTAGTGGGCTCACAATCTAATACCTATGTTTACTAAGGGGTGCTATGAGCGCGTTAGCAGTTTTAACATGTGTAAACAGTTTACGCGCGTTAAACGTTAACATGCCCATAAAAATGTATAGACGCATTAGCTTTAACGCGTGTAAACTTTACAGGTGCGTTAAAATCACTAAAGCACCTTAGTAAACATACCCCTAAGATTTTAAAGGGTTAAAGGCTAGATTCTATATATGGCGCCTGAAAAATCTGTGCAGAAAAAAATACACCTAGGCATATGCTCTAAAGTATGTCTAAATTTTATAGAATAGGCTTAAATTTCTGTGCAGTATATAGAATACGCCGAGTGGCTTTCCCACCAACCAAATTTAGTTGCGTCTATTTTGGCCATATTTTACTTGGTGCAAACCTGACACCTAAATGAGGCACATAGATTTTAGAAACATCCACATCCACACCCCTGCCCATGGCCACACCCCCTTTTCAACTATGTGACTTAGAATTTACGTTACAGATTACACTTAGGGTCCTTTTACTAAGCTGCAGTAAAAGGGGGGCCCGCGCTAATGTCAGTGTGTGCTTTTGACGTGCACTGAGGTCCCCTTTTACTGCAGTGGGTAAAAGGCTTGCCATTTCAGTGAGGAGCCCTTACCATCACCCATTGAGATGGCTGTAAGGGCTCCTACGCTAACCTGGCAGTAACCAGGCAGCAAACAGCACTGGCCGATTACTACTGGTTAAGTTCTGGCACTACAAAAATCTAAAAAATTACTGTAGTGCCGGAAGTGATGTGCACTGGGGGTGGGAACTACCTCCAGGCTCCTGCAATAGCCCAGTGGTAGTTCAAGATTGGCACACAGCAATTCCGTTGCTTTGCACCAAATCTTTAGTAAAAGGGCCCCTTAGTGAGTTGTGCACATAAATCTTAATTAATGCTGATAATTGCTTGTTAACATCCAATTAACAGCACTGATTAGCTAGTTAACCAATTAAGTTACACGTATTAATATAGAATACACTTTAATTTCTGAGCAGTAATTAAGGTGTGATATATAGAATTTTGGGGTTAGTGACAGGGGCGTATCTGGACTCCGGCGATAGGGGGGGCCAGAGCCAGAGGGAGGGGCACATTTTTGCCCCCCCCACTGACCCCCCCACCATTGCCAGACCCCCCCGCCACCAACAACTCTCTCCACTCCCCCCTCCCACCACCAACCCTCCCCCGCTGCTTACCTTTGCTAGCGGGAGACCCCCAACCCCCGCCAGCCAAGGTCCGCTTCCACCTGCCGCTGCCTTTAAAAATATTTCTTCAGCTGGCGGGGGACCCCAACCCCCGCCAGCCAACCCAAAGTCTTTAAAGTTCTTCTTCGTCCTGCACATACAACGTGCTGCGACGTCAGACTCTGAACTGGATTCAACAGCTTTCAACAGCAGCACGGCCACAGAGGACGAAGAAGAACTTTAAAGAGTTCGGGTCGGCTGGCGGGGGTTGGGGTCCCCCGCCAGCTGAAGAAATATTTTTAAAGGTAGCGGCAGGTGGAAGCGGACCTCGGCTGGCGGGGGCTGGGATCCCCCACCAGCAAAAGTAAGCAACGGCAGCGGCGGAGGGTTGACGGCGGTAGGGGGATTCAGGGCGAAATCTGTGGGGGCCCAGGCCCCTGTGGCCCCACGCAGATACACCCCTGGTTAGTGACTTGGCCAAGGTCACAGGATATGTGGAATGCCCTCCCGCAGGAGGTGGTGGAGTTGAAAATAGTAATGGAATTCAAACATACGTGAGATAAAAACAAAGGAATTCTATTTAGAAGGAATGGTTCCGCGGAATCTTAGCCGAGATTGGGTGGCGACACCAGTAATTGGGA
The DNA here is from genome assembly GCF_901765095.1 of Microcaecilia unicolor. Taxonomy (NCBI): domain Eukaryota; kingdom Metazoa; phylum Chordata; class Amphibia; order Gymnophiona; family Siphonopidae; genus Microcaecilia; species Microcaecilia unicolor. The sequence continues at coordinate 250,070,931 of NC_044037.1, read as the reverse complement.
AACAAAATGGGAGCTGGGCAGACTTCTACGGTCTATGCCCTGATCGTAACTGAAGAGATAGGGATGGGCTGGAGTGTAACTTTTAAGGGGCTTCGACGTTAGCTCCAGAACTTAGTACAAGAGCAGTGCTGGGTCTGTGCCCCGAGAGAGGCAGGGACAAATCAAACTCGGGTATACATATAAAGTATCACATACCATGTGAATGAGTTTATCTTGTTGGGCAGACTGGATGGACTGTACAGGTCTTTATCTGCCGTCATTTACTATGTTACAAGGAGCTGTAGTAGGAATTGAACATAGTTCCTCAGGATCTCAGTCCAGTGCCCTATTAGGCTACTCCTCCACTCTGTTATGTGAGCATCTGTACTGTCTTTTAATTTCTTTTATGATGAAGTAACTTTATTTTAATTTTGTTCTATTTGTTTTATAATGATGCAACTTCATTTTCTATTTACTAGGCTTTATTAATTTTACTGTAAACTGCTAAGATACATGTTGCAATGGGCAGTGGTGTATCAGGCACTGAATAAATTTGGAAACTTCAAAGAAAATAATATCTACTCACCTAAATGTGGACAACTTTTTGAAAGTGTTCAACATCTAAGAAAGCAAATAATTTGTGAGCCAAATACAGTTTAAAAAAGAGTTGCCTACCACCTTAATGATTCACAGAAAACTTACCTATTGGTAAGTTTTTAAATATGTACCTTTTGTTTTTCATAATGTACTACCTTAATTTTGAGAATATGCTGTTCAGGGAACACAAAAGCATAGAAATATATTGAAATAAGTTTGTTAACCTTCAAAACTGTCCACAAGAATGTAAAGCAAGAAGTAACTTCAAATAGAATCACAATGGACGATTTACCAGGAAATAAAATCTCAATGGAGTCTGGAGCTCGTTCTAACAGAGAAGACACTTCACATAAACAGTTTGTATTTCCAGAGGCTTGCCATGGTAAATATCTTGACATGTTGATTAAACTGTTCCCTTGTTTATGAAGATTTAGGTAATACATTTGTTTCTTTGGAACCAAGTCTCCTTGTATTTTCTACAATCAGTGCAATTTGTTCCAAAGGTCAAAGGTTATTCACCTTCCATCATGCAATTTCAGAGAATCTGTGGTATATCTTTACCTATTCTCCAGCCAAAAATACAGACCAGTTTTAAATTATGCTGCACATTAATGCCACATTCTTTGGCTTCTGAAAGTTGTTTTTAATTGGATAAAGAATAGGAAGCTATCATGTTTAGAAAATAATTCCAAGAAAGATTTTATTGCCAGAAGAGACAGGAAGGCTTCTGTCTGAAGAGCTAAATGACGTCTTAATGGTGTTGCAGATAGTAACTGTTGGAGAAGACAGTTTAACGAGTTCACTAATGGAGTAGTATTTGGTTTTCCTAGTCGTGTTGCCATTATTCTCCTGAAAAAGTCACTGACAAGCAAAATACCATAATATTGCTTTAGCAACTTTAGAGGGCCGATGTAGCAAGCAACCATTGAAAATAGCTCAGATTGTGTTTTCTTCCAACTTAAATGTTGGCTTTACTTTGTATATAATAAAGTAATGAGATTCTTAGTGGACTAAGGGGTCCTTTTACTAAAATGTGTTAAATTTTGCAGTTACCGTGCCTTAAAGCAAGAAATGAATGTGCAATAGGAGCAAATTTAACATAGTACATATTAGGGGACATGTCTAACAATTGAATTGAATTTTACACGCGATCTGAAAAAGGGAGCATGGAATTGGGAGGATTGTTATAGAATAATGGGGATATGCGTCTAATGAGTTGGTGCAAACGGCCACATCTAAACTTAAAAACAAAAATCAAACAAATAGGGAATACGCAAAATATATAAAAAAGAAAGCATCCCAAAAAGCAATAAGAACAGGGATGAAACAACACAACTAATAATAGTAAATTTATCTGAAAAGAATGGTGACTAAGCTGTGATGCCCACGCGTCTAAAGCTTACTTAGGCAAAAAGAATTCTGAGCCATCTATTTCAGGCTCTTACATTTGGTGCCCAGAAATATCCTTGAGTTCACCATTCCCGTGTGTGTGAGAATATGAAATAAGTGAAAACATCCCAACTGCAAAGGAATTATCCCCAAAAAGAATATAGACTCCAAAATACAAAAAATAACAAAAATTTCAATACAACATGACAGTCTCTAAAAAAGTTACTTATCTGAAAATCAACAGATTGGTCCTAAAGTTAGGCACTATCACACCTAAAGTTAGGCACGATTCCTGGGATTAAGCGCTAGTCTATAAACCATGTCTAACTTTAAGCGTGGCTTATAGAATGGCACTTTTATGGTGCCATATATAGAATCTAACCCTATGTGGGTATTTTCAGAATAAAGCCTAAGTGGAATTATGGGTTATGTGCATATCTGCACACATATGTGCATAAATGCAATTATTTATGTGTGTAATCAGCATGTAAATGTTAACCCCTATGTTATATAGTAACCCCAAAGCACTGATATTCATTTGCTATCCATATAATAATAATCATAATAAACATAACATGTATATACCATCTTAACCGCTGAGCTCTAAACAATTTATACATGAGTGGAAAATCCACAGAATTAGTTTGCTCAATTCAGCAATTACAATGGCTAATTAGAAAATACATTAAAAAAGACAACCTAATGCAGATTTTTCCCAAATAGCCAAGTTTTCAGCTCTTTCCTAACTTTCGGGTAATGTAATCGCATCTCAGATTGCATGGCATTGAGTTCTATAAGTTTGGTATTACAGTACCTACAAATCTAGATTTTAAGCCAAATTTTGGGTTAGGACAGTTTTTTGTGTTGCAACAAACTGTTTTGCTATATATACAGTGGATGGATATCGCTGCTATGGACCAAATTCTATATATAGCGCCAGAAAGAATTGAGCACTAAGCGCTATTCTATAAAATGTGCTCCAAGTTGGGCACCATATATAGAACAGCACCTAGTGCTGGAATCTATGCCTTTTAGGCCTGAGGATTTTCACCAACTGAAATATGATGCAAATCGCCATGCCTAAATTAGAGGTGGTAAACTAAATAATACTATCAGAGGGAGAGATACCCAAACTAACAATCATGTACAATATATATATAGGGCAGTGTGTTGTTTCTAGCAAAAAAGGTGCCGGTACTCAAATGCTAGGCCACTCTTCAGGGGTGGGGTGATCACTGAGAGACTCATCCCACAATAGCCAGGCCCCCTGCAACCAGTCCATGACAAGGCAGAACTGGTGTGTAGAGCCTGAGCTCTTTCATTAAAACTTGTGGTCCATGGATCAATTTTAGCAGACAATGGAAAAGGTGCCGGTACTCAGTACGCCCAAGTACCCCCTCAAAAAAAGCCCTGATATAGGGTCTCTTAACCCTCCATCGGCTATTTTGAATGGAATTGAAATTCTTCTGGCCTGTGATCCTGAAGCCGTTATTTGAAACGCTGGCCACCGTTGATCACGGTCGGTTTGAACATATCTTGAGAAGGGAAGAAAAGAGACCTGGCAGCCTAAGCTAAGTTTGAATAAATTGATTTATGGGCTGTTTTGATAATAAAGGTGTTATGATTGGGGTCTGAACCCCTCTCAAACTTACCTCTTTCCTGGGGGTCAGCTTCTTAGCTGGCTTCTGTTTCTTTTCTCTGTCCTTTCTGAGCTGGCTCTGTCTCTCTGTGCTGGCAGCTTCCAGTAGCATGGCTCTAATTGTTTCACTATACTGCACCTGTGTGTGTGTTGCCGGAGTTGCTCTACCTCTCTTTGGGTGTACTGGCTTCAAGTGCTTCACAGTGTTGCATTGGTGTGGGTTGGGCCTCTCTGGGTCAGTGTGCTTTTGCCTAGGTCTAGGGAGTGTGACATCATCAGGGAGGGCCTTGATAAGGAAGTGGTGTTGTTTCCTTCAGAGCCTTTGCAACGGTGGTGTTTGCTTTAGGTAGGGTGGTGCAGTGTGCACTTCTGACTTTGTGTCTAGTTTCCCTGCTTGCTTTTGCTAAGGGCCAGGTTAGTGTTAGTGCAGTGTGCACTGGTGACTGTGTGTTTAGCTTTCCTGCTTTTCCCTTTTGGTTCCCCTGCTGTTCCCTCTTGGTTTTGGAAGCATTGCTATGTGTAGGGCTTTGGAAGCTCTGCTGCTGATAGAAGTACTTCAGGGTTTGGTGTTGTTAGGAACACTGCAGAGTTTGCTGTTAGAAGTACTTCTGGTGTTTGTGCTATTGGGAGCATTGCAGTCTTTGCTGTTGGTGTTTGGTGATTTAGAATTACTTTTGGCTTATGTGTTAGCTTCCCTTCTTTTTCCTTGTGGCTCCCCTGTCTTCCCTTTTAGTGCTAGGAGCTCTTCTGGTTGCTTGCCAGAGTAGTGCTTAGGAAGCACCTGGTTAGTTGTATCTAGCTTGCTAGAGCAGTGCTTAGGTAGCTGGTTAGTTCTGTGTTTAGCTTATTAGTGTAAAGCTCTGCTTGTAGCTTGGTGCTTAGTAGCACCTGTGTTAGCTTTGTGTTTAGTTCCCTGCTCTGTTAGTTTAGGGCTTAGGAAGTCCCTTTCTTGAGCAGGGATTAGGAGCTCCTGTTTAGTATAGGGCTTAGGAAGTCCTTTTGTCAGTTTACTGTTAGGAACACTCCTGCTGGTTTAGGGCTTGGGAGCATGTAGATCAGTTTAGGTTTAGGAGCACTTCTGTTTCCAGTCCTGGTCCCTGTGTCATCTGGTATCCAGTAAGTCCTGCCGGCTACTCGAACCCAGGAGCTCAACTTCTGGGGGGCTTAGTAGCTAAGTGCAGGTGAAGTTGTGCGGACCAGTCCAGTGTGCTCCAGTCCAGTGTGTTCCGGTCCGGTGTGTGTTCCAGTCCTGTGTCCTCCAGTCCGGGGGATTGCAGTCCGGTGTTCGTCCTGTGTCCTCCAGTCCAGGGAATTCCAGTCCATGTGTTCCGGTTCGCTGGGCAGTGCCTGCAGTCCCGGCCGGTGTGCTTACCCAGTGTTGGTTGGTGGGTTTTGCCTGCTGCTGTCGCTCCTCGGCAGCAGCCCAAGGGCTCACGTTTGCTCCAGAGCCCGGCCCCGCGGGCTCTGAACCTGAGAACCTGACAAAAGGAAGTTTTGCTGATGATGATGAAGCTCCGCTCCTGTAAGGCTGTTGAGTAAGTCTAGGAGCTTCTCAAGGCTTTTCCTCCTGTAACGTTTTTCATGCTTGTTTATGTTTCTAAAAGAGAACCCTACATATATATATATATATATATATATATATATATATATATATATATATATTGTGCATGTAAATTAGAGGCGGATCAGGTGTATTCTGTAATAGTATGCGTACATTCTTGGAACACCCATGCCCTACCCATGCCCCTCCCATGGCCATACCCCCTTTTCAGATCTGCACACAAGAATTTATATGCACAACTTTATAGAATAGCACCTAGCAAGATATGCACATAAATTCTAATTATTGCCAATTAGCGCCAATAATTGATTATTTGCACCCAATTATTGGCACTGATTGGTTCATTACTTAATTAAATTGGGCATGTACAATTTTGTATGCCATATATAGAATCCGGGGGTATATGTATAGCTGTGGGTAATGCCTTCTACCTCAGCACTGTTTTGATAGTGCCAAGGTCGTCAGTAAGAAGTTTCCTGTGGCTCTACCCTCATGGCTGAAAATTCACAGGTACGCCCCTTATTCTTATAGCTCGCTTTCTGAATAAGGCAGCAAATTACACATGGTCTTTCAGGGGGGAAGTTATCAACATGGACTATTATTAGGTTGGGTTACTTTATCACAAGTTGAGTTATTTTAGCACAGTGTTTCATGCATAAAATGGAACCCTGTGCTAAAATAATATGACCTAACAGTACTCCACATTGATAACTTCTCCCCTAAATGAATAAAACAGATCTGAACTACTTTATTGATCTGATTCTGCATTTCACGTGCAAATCAAAAATTATATCTACAATTGTGCAGGTCAATATTCAGATAATGCAGTCAGCATGTATTTTTTTAACGCCAGTCTAGATAGATGTTTGTTTTTAACTACCATGATTGTATAATGTAACAACTCGGGCACTCAGCACACGCTCTGACACTCTCCTCCATCCCTTACACATCACACTGACAGTGAATTTAGCAGAAAGTTGGATTTATTTGGCCGCAGCCAGGAACGTTTTACATTACAAATCGCAAATATTATAACATACATAACATCCTTATTGTTACAAAACATCCTATTGCCTGTTAACACAGCGGGTACACAGCTTCCCATCTTACACATGCGTAGTCTGCCCCACAGGTTGCCGTCTGAGCAGCCTGTGTGTCGCCTGTGGCCATTTCAAGCCGCGTTGAGTCCTGGTGCATCCCATTTGAGGATGCCCGCCTATACTACTAAAACCTGCGTTCTGGCCCCCCGGCCGCTTAAGCCAGGAGACACGCTGTGTCCACAATTTCTTTTACTCGGCTGCCAACATGCAGCCCCAACTGTTGCTTATGCATAACTGTCATGGCATTATTAACACATCAGTTAGTACTGTCACTGCTATGTTGCTGTGTACCCCTTGGCGTCATTGTGTAAACCTTGCCTCTTAACGCCACTGACCACTGCAACGACCCCTCGTTTGCTGTGGTCCCCCACTCTCATCTGTTCCTGACTGTGGCCCCCTTAGTGTGCATGCTTCTATATAATCCTGCAAATCATTGTTGAATATATCAAGTCCTATATCTGAGAGATGTATTCCATCAGCTCTGTACAGTCCTGCGCATGTTTCTTTTAACATCTCGTGTGTAATTGTATGCCCTTTTATTGACATCATGAACTTCGCCATCCATGTATTAATTTTCTTTCTCACTTTATCAACCGCCCTGTGTGACCTTTCACCTCTCCATACCCGTCTAGGGATGATGCTGGACCAGACCACTCGCACTTGTGGCAACAAGCATGTCAAGTTTAGTAGATCATGTTGCATTGTTTTCCATAGCAATACGCTATTCACAACAGCCAGGTCATTGAAACTTCAGGATTTGAGTTTGATGGAGTCTGAGCCCAAGCGTACTTATCAGAAAAGCGCATATCCCTCAACAACTTTGGCTGGCTTCTGAGATATCTTTGCATGACATATGCTTAAAGTTGTGCTGCTCAAACAAAATTCGTGTGACAGACTCAATCAGCAGGGAAACAGAGAAGAAATCAGCAGTGCCTTTCCCTCTCTTTAGCACCCCATTTGACTAATAGGCCACAGATGGTTTTCCCATTATGTGGATAGGTGTGTTGGTCATAGGCACATAAAAGAAATAGAGGAATTTTCCCTAAAAATTAAAAAATCCTGGAGAACATATCTGAAGATGTCCAATAAGAGGACATGTCCTCTTTAAAGAGGACATATAGTAACCCTAATGATGAGGGTGGGGGGGGGGGGAGTAATTTTAACAGCCCCTCAGTCAGCCCTCTCTGAGAGAGGCAGAACACTAATAACAGTCCCTCAGATTTCATGATGTCAATAGCACTATGCAGCATTTGTATCGTGGGTTACATTTTTCCTTTAACCTGTGCTACTATGATAAAAATAAAGCATAAAGTGAAGGTTATCCCCCACGCTGGGCTTCTTCTCAATTAAGTCTTTTATTGTGAAACGAAAGACAAGATTCAGGTATTCAACCTATTGCTAATCAGTTGATAGACGCTAGAAATGTATATGGTTTATTCAAGTGAATTCTTCATGCAGAATATTCATTTCAAGTTAGCAGTACAATGCATACCTAAATCATGTCTTTACAATAAGAGGCCTGATATTACGTGATAGTCAGCCGGAGGTTTAATGATACTTCATTGCTTTGTTCACTTTTGTATACCAGAAGCACTGCTACAAGCAAGCAAGCACTAAACACATTCATTTTTTATGCTATATTATTTTGAAATCATACATTTTTACTATTATATAAAGAACTGTCCTAAGAGAATTATGCTCTTAATTCTTTATTGGTGGCATCTATATCATTCCCATTCCTATGAGGCTTTTTTCCAATTTAGATTCCGGAAAATACAACACAAACTGCAAAACCAAAAGAGAAAATTACTTTCACTTCAATGATATATGAGTGAATTTTCAGCAGCATTTGTCTTAAGTGGATGTTCCTAAGCTCTGTCTGTCAGAGTGTTCACTTTGAATGTATTCATTACAGTGTTCTTACCTGTTAACAGCCTGGAAGATGTGTAGAAATGGAAGCAAGCAGTTCTTTGTGGTGAACGCTTCTTTGGTCATTATGTCAGTATAGTTTACAATAAAACTCCATAATAAAAAAACATGTGGGGAAAGCATACAGAACATGTCTCATGGAAATATTTCCAACCCTTTTGTGCATGTGTGTGTGTGTGTGTGTTGAAACCAAGTGTGATAGTGTATCAAACACTTACAGTAGATGTTACTGTTAACATGAGTGGAGGAGTGGCCTAGTGGTTAGGGTGGTGGACTTTGGTCCTGAGGTTCAATTCCCACTTCAGGCACAGGCAGCTCCTTGTGACTCTGGGCAAGTCACATAACCCTCCATTGCCCCAGGTACAAATAAGTACCTGTATACAATATGTAAGCTGCATTGAGCCTGCCATGTGTGGGGTACAAATGTAACAAAAATAAATGTTTGAAAGAATGGAATTTATACTTTAATTGCAGGGAATCACTATTCCATGGAAACAGGCAATTTGCCATGTTCTCCACCACTAGATGGCAGTACACATTTCTAAAGAAGCAAATTACAGGATGCCATCTGCAATGGAGTAGATGGAATAAGCAAAATGAAACATGATCTATAAAAACTAGAGGACTGGTTGAATGCTTAGCACTTAACCTTTCAAGAAAAGAAGTGCAGAGTGATATACTTTGGGTGTAAAACCCCAAAGGAACTGTATGTTATTACAGAGGATGATGAACATGGATCACGATAGAGACGTTGAGGTGATAGTGACTGATGATCTCAAGCCAGTGAAACAATGCAACAGGGCGGTAGCTAAAGCCAGAAGGATGCTAGGCTACATAGTGAGGGGCATACTGAGCAGAAAGGAGGAGGTTAACATGACTCTATAAGTCTATATAGGACATCAGGGGTCTGTGCTGGGTCCGTTGCTTTTTAATGTATTTATAAATGACCTAGAGATGGGAATAACTAGTGAGGTAATTAAATTCGCCGATGACACAAAATTATTCAGGGTCGTCAAGTCGCAGGAGGAATGTGAACGATTTCAGGAGGACCTTGCGAGACTGGGAGATTGGGCGTGCAAGTGGCAGATGAAGTTCAATGTTGACAAGTGCAAAGTGATGCATGTGGGTAAGAGGAACCCGAATTATAGCTACGTCTTGCAAGGTTCCGCGTTAGGAGTTACGGATCAAGAAAGGGATCTGGGTGTCGTCGTCGATGATACGCTGAAACCTTCTGCTCAGTGTGCTGCTGCGGCTAGGAAAGCAAATAGAATGTTGGGTGTTATTAGGAAGGGTATGGAGTCCAGGTGTGCGGATGTTATAATGCCGTTGTATCGCTCCATGGTGCAACCGCACCTGGAGTATTGTGTTCAGTACTGGTCTCCGTATCTCAAAAAAGATATAGTAGAATTGGAAAAGGTACAGCGAAGGGCGACGAAAATGATAGTGGGGATGGGACGACTTTCCTATGAAGAGAGGCTGAGAAGGCTAGGGCTTTTCAGCTTGGAGAAGAGACGGCTGAGGGGAGATATGATAGAAGTGTATAAAATAATGAGTGGAATGGATCGGGTGGATGTGAAGCGACTGTTCACGCTATCCAAAAATACTAGGACTAGAGGGCATGAGTTGAAGCTACAGTGTGGTAAATTTAAAACGAATCGGAGAAAATTTTTCTTCACCCAACGTGTAATTAGACTCTGGAATTCGTTGCCGGAGAACGTGGTACGGGCGGTTAGCTTGACGGAGTTTAAAAAGGGGTTAGATAGATTCCTAAAGGACAAGTCCATAGACCGCTATTAAATGGACTTGGAAAAATTCCGCATTTTTAGGTATAACTTGTCTGGAATGTTTTTACGTTTGGGGAGCGTGCCAGGTGCCCTTGACCTGGATTGGCCACTGTCGGTGACAGGATGCTGGGCTAGATGGACCTTTGGTCTTTCCCAGTATGGCACTACTTATGTACTTATGTACTTATGTACTTATGTACTTATGTACCCTGTGAAATTAACAGAGAAGTGACATGTATGGGTAAAAATGCAGAGGGACTTGTCATAGATGGTTCTTATAAGAAAACACTTTGTCACATGGAGCATTATATCATGCACTATGGTTTTGTATTCATTTTATCAGTCAGCTATGAACCCAGTACAAGAGAAAGCTGTTTGATGGCACTTCTGTACCTGTATAAATGGAGGGTAAGGTGGATAAACTTGAGGTGAGAGGTACTACTAGTGGAATTTAAACCCACCACCCCTAAATATAGCAACTGCTCTAACCACTAGGCTACCTCATCTACTACATAGCCAACTTGCTCAGGCATCTGTACTAATCCTTTAGGAAGGCACCGTGTTCATGTCAGAGGGTAAGATTGCCTTTTCATAAGTACATAAGTATTGCCATACTTGGAAAGACCAAAGGTCCATCAAGCCCAGCATCCTGTTTCCAACAGTGGCCAATCCAGGTCACAAATACCTGGCAAGATCCCAAAAAAAGTACAAAACATTCCATACTGCTTATCCCAGAAATAGTGAATTTTCCCCAAGTCCATTTAATAATGGTCTATGGACTTTTTCTTTAGGAAGCCATCCAAACCTTTTTTAAACTCCGCTAAACTATCCGCCTTTACCACATTCTCTGGCAACAAATTCCAGAGTTTAATTGCACGTTGAGTGAAGAAATCTTTTCTCCGATTTGTTTTAAATTTACTAAATTGTACCTTCATCGTATGCCCCCTAGTCTTAGTATTTTTGGAAAGCGTAAACAGACGCTTCACATCTACCTGTTCAACTCCACTCATTATTTTATAGACCTCTATCATATCTCTCCTCAGTTGCCTTTTCTCCAACCTGAACAGCCCTAGCCGATTTAGCCTTTCCTCATAGGGAAGTCGTCCCATCCCCTTTATCATTTTTGTCGCCCTTCTCTGCACCTTTTCTAATTCCACTATATCTTTTTTGAGATACGGCGACCAGAATTGAATACAATATTCGAGGTGTGGTCACACCATGGTGCGATACAAAGGCATTATAGCATCCTCCTTTTTATTTTCCATCCTTTCCTAATAATACCTAACATTCTATTCGCTTTCCTAGCCGCAGCAGCACACTGAGCAGAAGGTTTCAGTGTATTATCGATGACGACACCCAGATCCCTTTCTTGGTCCGTAACTCCTAACGTGGAACCTTGCGTGACATAGCTACGTATAATTCGGGTTCCTCTTTCCCACATGAATCACTTTGCACTTGCTCACATTAAACGTCATCTGCCATTTAGACGCCCAGTCTCCCAGTCTCGTAAGGTCCTTCTGTAATTTTTCACAATCCTGTCGCGAGTTAACGACTTTGAATAACTTTGTGTCATCAGCAAATTTAATTACCTCACTAGTTACTCCCATCTCTAAATCATCTGCCATCTACCTGCCACTCAAACTCCCTTTCCCTTATCACCCCTTGTCTCCATGCAGACAGAAGATTTCAGTATGGCAGACTTTGCTACTGACAGTTCTCTTAGAGGTCTCTCACAGAACAGCTCCCACAGAGCATCAATGTATGCTCAGCCCACATTTGTCCACCTAGCACACCTAGGAGACACATTAAAAAGTTTTGGTTTTCCAAAATGCACATTTCTCATTGGAATGGGTCTGTGCAGGGCCGGATTTAGGGGGTGGCAAACAGGGCAATTGCCCTTGGCCTCCATACTACAGGGGGCCCCCAAACCTGCCTCAAGCTGAAGAAGGTATAGGCTAAAGACCAGCTTTGGGGGCCCCTCCCTCATTTTTGCCCTGGGCCCCTGAATGTCTAACACAAGTCCTGGGTCTGTGGATCCCTTTCTGTCTCTGGTAGTCTCACAATCTTACTCTTCTGCTTTAATAAATTGTCCACAATTTCTATCTTCTGGTGTATTTTGGTCTACTCTTAGGAAAGGAACAATTCCCTAACTGCTGTTTCAGTATTAAAGCTTCTATACTGCAGACACTGAATCTGCTTTTTCCAAGAAAAATACATTGGGTCATATATTTGAGCAGGTTATTTCTCTGGAACCCCCAGTCCAAAGTGGCACAATTTTGAACTCAATAAGGTGAAATCTTAGGCCCCTAAGTTGGCTACAAAAAGGGCACAAATTTAGAAGCCTAACTTAGGAGCTCAGCTTTTTGAAAATATTGAGCTCTATATTTTTTAAAATTCTTTTATTCTTTCATCTATACCTCTGTTCCTACAGCTCCTACTGCTTGGCATTTTTGGACAATCTTATATCAGAGCTGCTTTCATTTTTGACATCCTTGGAAACTCATTTATTAGAACTATAGCCAAATACAGCCTGGGTACGAATTACAAATAGCCTTCTTTAAGACTGAACCCATGTCTAGTTTCCTTTGTAACATCTACTGCTATATGTGGGTGCTATAACACATATACAGACTCCTGAGGCAGGCACTGTTGCCGAAACACAGTGTCTTGTCGAGTCAATGAGTCAATTTTATCCATTTATGGAATAAAGTCATAGGCGTAGTTTGACTGTTTCATTTGGGGGGGGGCAAAGAATGGGTGGAGCATATTAGCATATCATTTGCATATATACATATGCAAATGAATATGCTAATATGGAGGAAGGAAATGAAATTTACAGGCAAAATATCAGATGCACATTTCAAAAAGCTGACACATTTCAATTAATAAATTATGAATAAAATACTTTTATTTACCTTTGTTGTCTGATCATTTAGTTTTTCTATTCGCTTTGATCCCAGTGTCTTCTGTTTTATGCAGTGTCTTCTTTCCAGTAGGCTTCCCTCTGCTCCCCACCCTCCGTCCCATCCATCTGTTGCTCCTTCCCTCTGCTCCCCACCCCTCCCAGTCCCAACCATCTCTTGCTCCTTCCCTCTGCTCCCAATGCTCCCAGTCCCAGCCATCTGTTGCTCCTTCCCTCTGCTCCCCACCCCTCCCAGTCCAATCCATCTCCTGGTCCTTCCCTCTGCTCCCAACGCTCCCAGTCCCATCCATCTCCTGTTCCTTCCCTCTGCTCCCCACCCCTCCCAGTCCAATCCATCTCTTGCTCCTTCCCTCTGCTCCCAACGCTCCCAGTCCCATCCATCTGTTGCTCCTTCCCTCTGCTCCCCACCCCTCCCAGTCCCATCCATCTCTTGCTCCTTCCCTCTGCTCACCATCCCTCCGTCCCATCCATCTTCCCTCTGCTCCCCCCCCCCCCCCCGCGAGGTCCAAGATGGTGACTCCGTTTACCCCTTCTCTTCCTCCCTCCCTCCGGCGCAGGCAGCAGTCTTTTCCAGCGTTCCTGGCAGCGGTAGCGATGTACACGCTGCCTTTGGTCTGCCCCGGAAGCCTTCTCTTCAAGTTCCTGTTCCCACCTATGCGGGAACAGGAACTTGAAGAGAAGGCTTCGGGGCAGAGTCAAAGGCAGCGTGTACAACGCTACCGCTGCCAGGAACGCTGGAAAAGACTGCTGCCTGCGCCGGAGGGAGAGAGGGGTAGACGGACACGCTCCTCTCCGTCCGCTTGGCTTCCCTGCCCTCTCTATCTGCGTCCCACCCGAAAGGAAATGACGTCAGAGGAAGGCGGGACGCAGATAGAGAGGGCAGGGAAGCCAAGCGGACGGAGAGGAGCGCGTGCCTGCGTGTGGTTTTTTTTTTAAACTAATGGCGCGGCGGCGCCTCGCGTCGTTTGGGGGGGCATTGCCCCCCCTCGCCCCCCCCCCCCAGTCTACGCCTATGAATAAAGTATATACCCACTCTCTTTTTCCTGGGTCTCCTTGGAAGAGTTTTGTTGGTCATGCTAATCCCTCTTCTGATTTGTCTTGTTCGTAGTGGACCTTGTTTCTCCATCCCAGTGGTTGACTTCTTAAAATTCTTTTAGACATCATTGCATGAACCTAATTGTTACCAGGGGCAGCAGAACACCTTTTTCATTTGAAGGGGGAAAAAAAGGCCGAGGCCCCACCACCTAACTCTCTAGTTGCTGAAGCTATGTTGGTCAAAATATTGGTAGGGAATGGCCCCTCCCAATTAACTGCCTATGATTGTCACTTTTGCTTAACAGGCATTTTAGAACAGGCAGTATGTTGGCAGATCCTGTTCTAAAATACATGAGAAATGGACATCCCTATGTGACATACTGATTGGAAGGCCTTTCTAAAATGTGGCTCATATTCCAGTAAGTTTATAGAGAGGCCAATTTAGGAAAGGGACTTGATATACCACCTTTCTGTGGTTTTTGCAACTGCATTCAAAGCAGTTTACATAGTATGTACAGGTACTTATTTGTACCTGGTGCAATGGAGGGTAAGTGACTTGCTTACAGTCACAAGGAGCTACAGTGAGAATCAAACCCAGTTCCCCAGGATCAAAGTCTGCTGCACTAACCACTAGGCTACTCCTCCACTCAATTCTGAAAGTTAGGAGCATAAATCTTTTGAATATATTTTTCCCATAAAGTGATAATGCTACACAAATCTTCTTAAAAGGTTAGAAATAGTGATGAAATGTCACAAGAAGAAAAATCTTATCACCATTATACGCACATAATTAAATGCGTATAAATAACATGCATTGTCTACTGTAGTTCTCTTATTTTCTTGTGTCTTTTTATACACCAGCCTTACAGCTCACAACGGAGTGTCACATTAAATGATCTAGTTCTTTGGGTTCAGTCTACAATTAAAGAAATTATTCTGCATCTCAAGTTAGTGTTTGCTAGATGTAGGCAGTTCTACAAACTGAAGGTCTTTTGTCTTTCCCTGCAACAAAGTAAAACCTTTTTGGTACAAATGACTAAACCCATTTTCAAAATAAATACATTTCATTCCCAGAGAACAGCAGCAGTACAGCAATTAGAACTATATGAGTAAAACACACAATACAGTTTTCCTGATTCAATCTCTGATGCTCAAAGGTTACCATGCTTGCAACATTTCACATAGACTGGTAGAAGCTTTTGGCCACTGCTTTACCGTGCACAGAAGCAGTGACCAAAAGTCTGACCTCGCTAGTATTAAAATGAGCTCATTAGCGATTCTGTGCAATGCAAAGAGAAACAGCACTCGGAAAACTCTTGCCCTAATGCCTAAAGTCTACTGACAAGTAGGTTTTAGTTGTTAGGACAGGGTGATTTTTACAGCCCTCTTTTTAGCATTTTCCTAAAGATCAGGCAACGGCTTAGTACTGCCATGGGTCTGATAGAGGAAGCCACTGATTCCCTATTTATGCAGAGCAAAAAGTCCTATTAGGCTCATCAGGAGCCTCCCCTTCTCTTCCCCGTTCACCCGGCATGTGCACAAGAGCTGTTCTTACTGCACAGCTCTTGTGGGCATGCGCCAGGAATGTTCTGACCCCTTTATCGACCAGTGCTCAACACTAACAGTGTGCATATAATCTGCATGCTGTTAGTGTTAAGCATCAGTCTTTATTTGGTGAACAGCACAGGAGTTCTGTGCATCCTCCTCTCAGTGACTAGAGAGGACTTACAGGTACCTATAGCATTGAAAGTTGGTTTCCATACAAAGGAATTGTGCTGATTCAACAAATTGTATCAACATCTCCAGTTATTCTCTTTTCCCTAGGGATAACATAGCTATTAACTTTTATTAAACTCTGGAAAATTTGGCAGGATAGAAATTTTTAAGGTGAAATTTATGAGGTCTTTTTTCCGTTTCTGGGCAGACTTGCTTTGAATTTAGCCTGAGGTAAAAAAACAGCTTTGCAAAAATGATAAGAACAAATCCCTTCTAGTGCTCCAGTTGTAAAAATATAGCACAGGTACTCATGAAATTATAATTATTACTATTATTATTATTATTATTATTATAATTATACCACATGAAGGCACTGCACAGAGACCCACATGGGTCAATCCCTAGTCCCTGAAACTTACAATCTAGCCAAGACAGACAGACAAGTCCACAAAGAATAATAAATAAAGGGGTTCTTTTACTAACAGATTTACACCCCTGTTTACAAAGCCGTGCTAGTGGCTGCCGCACGGCATTGCCGACACAGCCCATTCAGAGTCATTGTCCATTGTGGTGCAGCAGTTAAGTTTATACTTTTGACTAACTGTCCTAATTCCATCAAAGATAGGGGAATTGAAGGCATGTAGAGTGCTTCGTGACAAGAAGGAGAGTGTTGGGGGCAGTTTGTGATGACCGAGGTGCTGGCAATGAATGTAACATATTTCTCAAGGTCATGATCTCCCTTTCAAAATGATTTCTTAAGGTTTGTACTGGGAGAGATGTTTCTAAGGCAGCCTGTGATAAGTGGCAATGTTTGAAGCCTCTGAAATATAGAAGTGAAATACAGAAGAGCCTTTGTATGTATTTTTGCTACACTTACTGATCTGTTTGCCACATGTTGTTAAATGATTTTAAAAGACATTAGTAAATCCTGGTTCAGAATACCAAGGGGCCCTTTTACTAAGCTTAGCTAAAAAGTGGCCTGCAGTATGAATAATGTGGGGCTTTGCTGTACACTGAGACCACTTTTAGCACAGCTGTAAAATGGCCAGTTTCCCCATATCGTGAATTAATGGCCATGTGCTAATTTCTCAATTAGCACGTGAGCTCTTACCAACATTTATTTACAAGGTGGTAAGGTCTCCCACGTTAAATACATGCTAATTAGTGCACAGCGATGTAGCTGCACTAACCAGTTAGCAATGGGCATGCCTACTCTCCATCCCCAAACACGCCCCAGCGCTACAAAATATTTTCTATTTTTTAGCGTGTGGGTAGCATGCGCCAAACATAAAAACTACCACAGGATGCCTGAGTGCACCCCATGGGAGTAAATTTTAACCTGCAGCAAGCACACATTAGTGCTCACCTCAGCTTAGAAAAAAGGTCCCCAATATTGGAATCAACTGAGTATTGATTGTGGAGTTAAAGTCTGAACTGCTTATTTGGACTTTTGGCAAATGCCAGCCCTAGCCTTGGTCCCAAAATCTATAAAATTGGTTGTGGACCACCCAGTTCCTATTCCACAGGGCAAGTACTAGGTAGCCGCCTAGGCAAAGACACTGAACCTGAGTTTATTTAAATGAAACATTTGTATTAAACTGAACGCATGAAAGTGGAGAAGTAGCCTAATGGTTTGAGCAGCAGGTAGCAAACCATGGAAGCTAGGGTCAAATCCCACTGCCACTCTTTCTGACCTTGAGCAATTCACTTAACCCTCTATTGCCTCAGGTACAAACTTAGAATATGAGTTATCTATGAACATGAAAATGCCTACTGTACTTTACCTTGAGCCACTAGTAAAAAGTTCTTAAAAATGCTAAAACCAAACCAATTGTTTTTGTCTGTGCTTATCCCTAGAACCTTCTCATCCTGTGATATGAAGAGGAGAGGTGCAAAGTAAAGAGGGAAAGAGTGGATCTGCTTTCACTTTTGTGCCTGTTTTGAATAAACTGTTCCAGTAACTATCCCTTTCATTTTGAATAATCATTCACTCTTGACATGGGCCAGAAGAGGTGCATCCCCAATACTACAATCTTGAAAGTTTGTCTTCCCTCCCCTCCCCCACCCTGTCCTCACCACCATCCCTGGGCTCTGCCAACATGGTACCCCAGGGTTACAGGAAGTCTATGAATACGTTACCATATTGCTGCAGATTACTGAGATTAATATATGCTTATTTTTATTCTGTATTTGACAAATACATTCCACTCTCTGTTCAACTGCAAGTCATCAGTCACTGTGCTTTTGTTGTTCTACTGCTTTCATTTGTTTATTATTTCAATTATGCCTCATATTGAAAAGTGAGTGAAACTTTTCCTCAAACCTGATCTGATTATTCCCATTTTGTAATGCAGCAGATGATTCTGTCTCATTTGTTTCTCCTCTCTGCAGTCAGAAATATACAACCCATTACAAAAATGAAACGCTTTATCTCCACTTTGCCAGGTAGGATGGGAGCTACCACAGGACAAGAACAAGAAATGGAATCTAGGAGAAAGGGACAATGGTGTCGCTCACACTGACTACATTTCTGACTTGTTCCAGAATCGGATTTTACAGTCTCTCACTAGCTACACTTAAACAGGAGCAATTGACTATAGTTTATAAGGAAGATATAGAATAATCAAAGAGAACAAAATGTTTCTTTTTTAATTGAATGGTAAACTTATTCTGTTTCAACTTGCGTGTATTTAGAAATGATGTAGTGGACAAAATTCCAAGCAGTTTTGGTTTTGTAAACTGGATGACGTGTGTCTAATCCTAACAGTAACTAATGTTAATAAATGATTCTTTTGTGATCTGTCCTCGGATTTATTTGGAGAAAAAAAGCTCAGTAGCTTCTCATCTGGAAGGCCATTTAGCAATTTGAATCGATGCCATAATGCACTGTTGCTTGAATCAGTGCCAATGACGTACCGATGCTTCATGTCTCAAGATTGTATATAATCATGTAATAGACTTACCCCCCCCCCCCTGTTTAGCCACGCACTAATGCAGACACAGCCCATTCACTTTGAGGGGCCCTTTTACAAAATGGTGGTGGGCTACCGTGCGTGTAGCACACACCAAATTGACACTACCACCCCGTTAGCGTGCCCACCCAGGGGCAATATCAAAGTTGGTGCGTGCTATTTCCCGCAGTAGAAAATATTTTCTATTTTCTAATGCGGGGGACGTTCCTGGCGGTAATCGGCAGTGCGGCCACATTGGCCCTTACCAGTAGGTCAATGGGTGGCGGTAAGGGCTCAGGCAGTAAATAGCCACATGCTACTTTTAATTCTAGCATACTGCTCATGTTTGATCTATTCTTACTGTACACCGTCTTGAGTGAATTCCTTCAAAAAGGCGGTAAATAAATCCTAATAAATAAATAAAATACAGCCATTTACTGCCCCCATTGAAAAAAAGCCTTTTTTCCCAGCCACGGTAAAGCGTTCACCTAGCGTGTACCAAAAACACATACCCACTCTACCACAGGCCACTTTTTACCATACCTTAAAGGACCCCTTAATGAGCGGTGTCTGCATTACCATACATCAGCTGCTAGCATGGCTTAGTAAATAGAGGGGTTAGAATCTACAAAATTGGAGTCTGTGATGCACTCATTAGCTCCTAAATCCTCAGGATGTTTCCAATTAATAGAGAGGCTGGGAATAGAACCCGTATCGCAAGCATCCCCAAACTTTTGGTTGAAAGTCACATTCGACCTTTCAGATAATTGAAAGGGCAAGGAAGTTTTTTGCACAGTTGAGGGAGGGAGGGTTAAGAAAAGAATAACACAACTCTCAAATTTTTAAAGATATATTTGAATGTAAGACCTGTTGTTGCCACCTATGGGTGGAATTGGTTATGGCTGAATTTAATTAAGGTTCACTCACTTTTGTTGTCTTTTTTTAAATTGACTCTAAGGGTCTACATTGTTCTCATTTACTCAGCAATCCTAAATAGCTTTTCAGTATTTATTTATTTATTTATTGAGATTTATGAAACATCTTTATGAAGAGATTCACCTAAGGTGGTGTGCCATTTGAGTACCGGCACCTTTTTTGCTAGAAAAAACTCACTGTGTATATATCCTATATAATAAAACGCACCTCCAACATTCTGAAGCTGACTGCATGGCTGAGGCATTCCTGCTCTCTGTATCCATCTCCTGAATTGACATCACGTACTTCCGGGTTCGTCACAAGCAGAAGTGACCAACCACACAAAGTTTCTCGGCTTCAGAATGTTGGAGGTGCATTCTATTAAATAGGATTGGTCAGTTCCTTGAAGCACAGCCAGAGCTCAGCGTCCTGCACAGTAATGCTCAGACACCAGAGAGAGAGAGGGGGGGGGGGGGGCCTGACACCAGAGAGGGGGGAGGGAGGTATCTCTGTCACACACACACTATCTCTCTCACACACACTCTTCCTCTCTCACAGTCAATGTCTTTCTCTCACTCTCACATATTGTCTCTCACACACTCTATGTCTCACACTGTATCACATTCACTCTCTATGTGTCACACAGTCACTCACATACTCTCTTGGTCTCATACACTCAGTCTCATAGAGAGTCTGTCTCACACACACTCTCTCTCTCTCGCACACACTGTATCTGTGTGAAACACACTCTCTCTCTCTCACACTGTGTCTCACATACACACTTGCACACACTCTTATTCTCACACACATACTCTCTCTCTCACAGACACACTCGCACCCAGACTCACTCTCTCACACACACACAGTCACTCTCACATACACTCTCTCAAACATACACACTCCGAGGAAAACCTTGTTAGTGCCCATTTCATTTGTGTCAGAAACGGGCCTGTTTTTTACTAGTATATATATATACTAGTATACTAATATACAGTATATATACTAATATATATATATTATCCACAACAAGTAGGGTGGACAAGATCCCCTCCCCCACACACCCAAGCTCAGTAAGCAACATTAAAAGGAACTGAGGTACTGAAGGAGCTAGCAATGGGGCCACCTACATTTTATTCACTACAACCAGATTTGCTAGAGCTGTTTCATTAAAATATGGTACTAGTAATATAATGAACAGTAGCCAGTCACTCTTGTCTTTGAAATGTTGGCCACAGTGTTTAAAAAATATGTATATAAAGTGGTGCTGAATATTTATTTCATATGAGAATATGGCCTTATACATATAGGTCCCCGCCCATCCTCTGCCTTAACTCCACCCAGGCACTATCCCCTAATTCTAGAAACTTGCGTGCACAATTTTCGACTAATGCACAAAGTTGTGCACAACTTATAGAATAAAGTCAGTTGTGAGCTATAACTTAATAGATTAATTAGATGCTAATTAACATTAACAATTTATTGGCTATAATTAGTGCTAATTGGCAGTTACCCGTGTAACTACCCTTAGTCATTATTCTATAAGTTGTGCACTCAAATTCCAGAAATCGCAACTTCAAGAGGGGTATGGACTCGGGAGGGACATGGATGGGTTAGGGTGTGTTAGGCAGTTATGCGCTCAGATTATAGAATACTAAAATTTGCATTCCTAACTGCGTACAGATAGGCACAAGCAGGGCTGTGCCTAGGGTCTCTGGCGCCCCCCTGCAGCCTATCAGTTGGCGCCCCCCCTTCAGACTATCAGTTGGCGGCGGCGGCGGCCCTCCCCCCCCCCCCCAAAAATGATCGCTCACCACTTGCCACACTGACAGGAATTGTCAGCAATATTCTTAGAAACAAATTGCTATACATTGCAAAATAAGATAGCAGATGTAAATTCTCAAAGTGGACATATTCCAAACACTAAAATGAAAATAAAATGATTTTTTTCTACCTTTGTTGTCTAGTGACTTTCTTTTTCTGATCATGCTGGCCCAGTATCTGATTCTGCTGCTATCTGTCCTCTTAACTCCGTTTCCAGGGCTTCCTTTCCATTTATTTCTTTCCTTTCCTCCTTTCTTCTTCATTTCTGGTCCTCAGCTTCTGCCTATTTTCTTCATCCATGTGCAGTTTTTCTCCTCTCTTCCTTTTCCCTCATTTCATCTCCTTCATCTCTCTTCCCTCCCCTCTATGTCCAGCAATTTCTCCTCTCTCCCTGAGCCCTGCCCTCCCAATCCATGCCCATCCATGCTCCTCTGTCCCCTGCCCCCTCCATTCATTCCTTTCCAGCAATTCCCCTCTCTCCCTGAGCCCTGCCCTCCCAATCCATGCCCATCCATGCTCCTCTGTCCCCTGCCCCCTCCATTAATCCCTATCCAGCAATTCCCCTCTCTCCCTTCCATGACCCCCCTCGCATCCATGCTCCTCTCTCTCCTCTCGCTCCCATGTCCCAGCCTGGCCCACCCTCTTCTCCCCCCCCCCCCCTTCGCATCCATGCTCTCGTTTCTCCCCTGCCCTCCCGCTCTCATTGTTCAACTGCCCGCCCTCTTCTCTCTCCCCCAACATCCCTTGACGTCAGAAGAAGGCGGAACACAGCGAAGGGAAGGCTAGAGACGTCGGGAGCGCCGCCTCTTTCCCTGACGCTGCGCTGCCGGAACCGCCACCACGGAGGTAAATTTAAAAAAGAAAAAAAAAGAAAAGGGATGCTGCGGGAGGGCGAGCGAGGTGAGCATGGTGCGGCGGTGCCCCCCAGAGGGAAGCGCCCCCCCCTGCCATGCTTACCTTGCTTACTGTGTTAGCACGGCCCTGGGCACAAGCATCTAGATTAGCCATTAGGCACATAAATGTGGAATTAACACAAGTATTCTGTAATAGCAGTTGCATGCACAACTGTTGTTATAGAATCATGCTTAGCATGTGTCATCTTGGCACCTATGTTAGGCAAACTTTTGAGAATTAACTCCTATACAGATAGGGCTAGATTCAGTAAATGGTGCTCAATGTTAATTCCAAAATGGACTCTCAAAGATGAGGGCCTATTATAGAATGGCATTGAGTGCTGATTTGGGCCCAGGACTTACCTGGTGAAACCAGGTGTAATTCCCAGCACCCAATTTCGGCACCCATCCCCAGTATTCTATAACAGTGAGCGCAAGTTTTATGAACATCCCTGATCCCCCAAGCACCTCTCATGGACAAACCCCCTTTTGATTTACGCACTACGGGATTTGGGTGCACAATGTTATAGAATAGCATGCAGCAAGATGTGTGCAAAATTCATGAAACCAAAGCTCATTTCATTCAACCACTGTTGCTTTGCCTGAATCAATACCATGGGAGCAAAGGTGCTTACTGCTATTGCTGTGGCTCCTGCATCTGCCAAAGATGTGGCTGAAGCTTCTCGGAGTCGTGCTGTAGTAGTGGCTAAAGTATGGAAGAAATTACTTCTGGCAGCTTCTTACTGCACTCTTTCCAATTTTTCTACCTCTGGGTAGAGAAGTGATGTCATGAGGAGGCACCATGGTGAGGGGGCCTTTAGGCACTTTCTCATGACATCAGTTGTATAGCAGAAGAAGCCGCAGCTTCCTTGTTTTGGCTGCTGTCTGGGAGCTTTGGCCACATCTGCTACATTGGGCCACAGGTAACCACTGTGCAGGAGGATAATGCAGGCTGAGAAAAACATGTCCACAGTCAGGATTTGGTCTCTGGGCCATAGATTGGGGAACTCTGCTATTTAGGAACAATACACTACTTCTGAAAGGGTATACATTTATTTATTTTGTATGGGAGGGTAGTTTTCAAAGATATTTGCCCAAGCAAAAAGGAATTTGCCCAGAAAATTGCCCTCACTCAAGCCAGATAAAAATACACGCAGGGTCCCATAGCAGGTGTACTTTCAACCAGATTGGGGAAGAGTCTTGTAGAAGGCATTTCAGAGGTGCATTTGGATTTTGAAATCCAAACAGGCCCTTTGTGCCTGTAGGTAATCTTCCAAGGGAGAATGCATTAGTACTACTTAGCAACTACAAGGGCTGTTTGAAAATTGCCCTCCTCCCCAAAAATAATGCCATTTCTGTATAAGCTTGTTGTGTTAGATCCTTGCTGAAAAGAATAGATTTGCAATAGATTCTTGCTGATGAAGGTTCTGTGCTCACAGGCCCAAACAGAGAGCAACTTTCAATGCGAGTTTATCTATGGTGAAGGTCCCTTTGAATATTTCCCTTCTTCTCCATGGGGAAGCTGGGGACAAGGCTGGAATGGGCTAGCCAAAGTAAGGCTAGCAGTTTTATGTTCAAATCCCTGGGCCCACTTTTTATGGATTTTCTCAGAAGACTTTTGTAACCCTATGGGTTAAATGTTAAAAGATTACCTGGCTCATTCTGGATCTGGTGTGGAGACAGTGAGCAGTGCAGTGAAACTGAGTGATCTGTGTGCATGCGCTGAGTGTTCCGCATGCTGATGGAACTCTCAGGAGAGTGACAAACAGCTCAGGCTGGCAGTTGGGAGGGAGCTGTATTGGTGAGAACATGTTACTAGGGAAAGACTGGAAGAAATTGATGCTGGAGATCATCACCTGAAAGAAAAGGCACCCACCGTTCCAGAGAGCCAGAGAGAAAACAAAGAGAGCAGCTAAGTGACTGAAAATATTTAAAAAAAGTGCACGTAAGAGAAAATAGTAAAGGAAACGTGAACAATAAGTGAGAGAGAACTAAAAGAAGAAAAAAAGAGTAGAGGAAAACTTACATGTTGGGATCCTTGGGGGTCTCCGGGGGTCTGAAGGACAGGAGAGGGGAGACTTTGAAGAGTCTGGTGTTTTGCGAAATTGAATGTACCTAAATGATTTATGTAACTAATATTTATACTTATCTGAGGATGCTCTCAATGTTTCTAGAGACTAAACTGATTTGTGTTGCAAACCTGTAATTGAAATACAATTTGCAAGTTGGTAAAATTTCATTACCATTTAAATATAATTCAAATAATAAAACAATATTTTCTTTTTATTGTTAAAACTCCCTGGTTGGTGTTGAGTCATTTTGGGGAAACACTGTGACATATTTGGTACCATCATTGTAATACCTTGCTCTGCCACCAGGGGGGTTTACACTTTGAACTGTAAAGCATACGGACAGGGTAAAATTTCCCTGGGACACCAGCTCTACAGAGACCATCCCTTTAAAAATCAAGCTGCAGAATCATGATTACAAAGTACCTGCAGGCATGCAAACTCCTATATCTGTTGGAAATTTTGTTTCCTATTATTGTCTATATTTCTAGGAACTATAATATAAAAAAAAAATTAATGATGCTGGTGAGCTATTTAAAAAAAATTAAGTGATGCAAATGATGTACCTACTCATAGTCATAATTCTTCAAATGTGCTAAGTAGTTCCCAAACCTGGTCCTTGAGGCACCCCAGCCAGTCAGGTTTTCAGAATACTCACAATAAATATTCATGAGAGAGATTTGCATGCACTGCCTCCACTGAATGCAAATCTCTCTCATGAATATTCATTGTGGAAATCCTAAAAGCCTGGCTGGCTGCGGTGTCTCCAGGACCAGGTTTGGGAACCACTGTGCTATGCAATTGCACACAGTTTCTACTTCTTGTGAGGCTACTTATCTACATACAAAGCTTACACGACAATAAAGTGCCTCACTTAAAATTGCCCTTCTCAAGGCAAAGTATCTGCACTGTTCATAGTTCAAGTACTTTTACCCATGTCCAAAAAGCAGCGGGGAAGGGGTGAGGTTACATAAGAGAAGGGAAAAGTATGCATAATAGCCCTGCTTGGACAATTTGCTGGTAAATTTGCACCTGCTGTCCTCCTGCCAGCAAGATTTTCAAAGGTAAACCCCACACAACTTTTCCCTTTAAAAATGTGTTTGCAGTCCTTCAGGTACAACGTACCCACAGGATACAAGCCTAATGTCCAGGTTAGAAATTACTCCTTATGGCACTCTATTATAAAATTATGGAGATAATTTTATAGTAGAGTGCCTAAGCTGCGAAGAGTAAATTAATTCAGATATCTGTAGGACCCCATCTCTCTTGACCAGAATTACCCATCTAACTTTAAAAGTAGTAAGGGCCTGATCTGGGTTTTACCCAAGTGCACTAGCACTTACTGTAGCTTAGTAAAAGGACCCTAAAGTTAGAAAGACAAATCTTTTAAATATAAACTTTATAATTTTTATCGATAACTTTTTAGCCTTTCAAAAATTAATGTCTATCAACAATGCAAGGAGCAGAGTTTTTATATGGAAAGACATCTTAAAGTGCTTGTGTTAAATTGTGCTAGCATTCTGCCGTATGATCATGAAACCTCCTTCATTATTGCTCATTTTCCCAATAAATTGCTCAGTTTTCTTTGCTCCATTGTTCTAATACATTTCAAAAAACCTTTATCTACTTAATTAAAAATGTCTCTGAGTGGTGTGAAAACACTCTTGATAAATGCCTTCCTCATATGCATGTGTCTATTAAAAAGATATTTCATTGCAAAATTGTGCCATTGTAAGAATTAAATGGAATATTTTTCTAACATGTAAAAATATCTTGCTATTCGCTGATGCAATTAACAACTTTAAAAACTGTACATCTTAGTGTGAAGTTATGAGCCCTTTGTCTTCGTGCTCATATTTGTAAGCGGGAGGGGGTGGAGATGAAAACGGTAATGGAATTCAAACATGCATGGGATAAACACAAAGGAATCCTGTTTAGAAGGAATGGTTCCATGGAATCTTAGTGGAAATTGGGTGGCAACACCGGTAATTGGGAAGCAAAACCAGTGCTGGGCAGACTTCTATGGTCTGTGCCCTGATTGTGACTGAATAGATATGGATGGGCTGGAGTGTAAATTAAGGGGCTTCAACGTTAGCTTCAGAACTTTTAGTACAAGAACAGTTCTGGGCAGACTTCAACGTTCTGTTCCCTGAAAATGGCAAGGACAAATCAAACTTGGGTATACATATATATAATGCCTTAATATTGCCCTTTAAGCCTCCCATTGTCCCCTTCCAATGTTTCAATGTCTGTGTTCCATTGTTATATTCCTTAACGCTACTTGACTGTCTCGCTTAAATCTACACAATGTAATCCATAACCAAGTTGTAACAAATTGTATTTCCATCATTTATATCATATTGTAAGCCACACTGAACCCGCAAAAAGGTGGGAAAATGTGGGATACAAATGCAATAAATAAATAAATATATAGTATCGCATACCATGTAAAATGAGTTTACCTTGTTGGGCAGATTGGATGGACCATACAGCTCTGTATCTGCCATCATTTCTTTCATTCATTCATTTTTTAAAATTTTTTGTAGAGTACTCAGGGAGCAATGGTCAGCTTTAGCTTGTAAATCAAAAAACAAAATGAAATAAAAGAAAAACAAAACAACTATTAACAGTTCCCCTTTCTCTGCAGTCCAATTCAAATATCAGCATCTAGCATAAGTCACAGTTCCAGAGGTTTCAGGTGCTTGACAGCAGTTTTTCTACTTTTTCCCAT
Source organism: Microcaecilia unicolor (assembly GCF_901765095.1). Lineage (NCBI taxonomy): Eukaryota > Metazoa > Chordata > Amphibia > Gymnophiona > Siphonopidae > Microcaecilia > Microcaecilia unicolor. The sequence goes on along the minus strand of NC_044037.1, from coordinate 250,043,899 downwards.
TTTGGGGCTTTTCAGAGTTCTGGGATTAATTTAGGAGTCAGTTCACTATAATTTTCCCAAAACAAAAATGTCTTTCTCAAAAGGAACTCTTATCATCAGATCCAAATCTCTTTACTTAAAGGTGCAAAACAATACAATACCCAAAACTGCCAGGCTTTTGTAAGTCCAGCCTAGTAGACTAGCAGACCCTCTCCAAAACTGCTCATGACAAGGATGGCTATTCCCTCTTGTGCCCTCCCCTATTGTTAGCAGTCCCCTGAGTAACACAATGATATAAGGGCAGGTACTTCAGCTCTCAAAAGCTCAAAACAAAAGAGATCAAAAACAGATGAACCAGCCTGATTTCCTTAAGTATAATACTTGTTTTTTTATCTCCAAGGTCTCTGTCTCACATGGAGTACCATTGGAGCCTTCCTCAAGGTCCATTGCTTCTGGAACTGCCTTAGGCTCTTGTTCTAGTGTTTCAACTGTCATAGGATTTGGGGTGAGTGGGAAGAGGTTAGATAAGTTAATTGAAAGGGGCTAAAAGGCTGAAGTTTTGCCTAGGGTACCCAATACCCTTTCATTGGCCCTGGCCCTCTGGGCACCTAATTAATTAGAGGCATCTAGTTAAAGAATCACCCCCATGTATAAGTAGCACTGAATAATATATATATGGGACACCGACTGCCACCGCACTGTCACTGTTGTTCAGCAGTCCTAAACTAAATGTACCTATTCAGTGGCTGAATATTACTGCTAGATTGATAGCTTTTGGTTGCGCACCTTCCTCTGCCCCCATACGTGGAGGTAATTCTATAAAGCAGGTACTAACATTTACGGGCCAGTCACATGCAGCACTATTCTGCAGAGGTAAGCAGTGTCTGGGCGGAGCGTGATCGCAGTGCACAATTACATGAGTTACACATGTATCACTGGAACTTAGGCATGCACACCTGCTCTATGGCTAGCACACGTGCTTGCACCTAAAGCATTCATGTATTTTTGCTGTTACACTAGTATTCTATAATGATGTCTACATTCCTTTATAGAATAGATTGTTACCTTGCAGCCTCTGGGCACACAATCATAGAAATACCACAATAATGTTTTTACTCTGCTTCTTTAGGTATAGCTTTGAAATACCTACAGATACAGAACCTATGAATTCTTCTGGCATCCAGTAGACATAAAATTTCCTTTGAAAATTGACCCTGTATAATGTATATGGGTAGCAAATGAGTATTGAGACTTATATGTTTACATTATGGCCCTTATTTTACAAACACTATTCGCATTTGATACATGCATAAACCGGCATTTAGACATTTATCTTGCACAAACATCTAAGTCCCCATTTTACAAAGACAGTACATGGGCATATCAAGTGCATGCAAATGGCAAAGGGGCTTGATCTGGGGATGTCATAAATGGGACAAGAGCAGGCAAGTTCATAGATGTTTATTCCTCATTTCAGAAGGGGACTAAACAACTACGTCCTAAAAGACTGGCGTTGGGAGTTACACCTGCTATCAAGCACGTTTACAATTTGGGAAACAGCTGCTATGGAGCAGCACCCATTGGAGGGATGAGGGGATTGCCTCCTTAATCCCTCAGTGATTTTTGTCCCTCCACATGACAAACTGACAAAAGAAACTGGTCACTGTAACAACATTGGGATAATAACCAGTTATGGGGCCCTTTTACTAAGGTGCGTAGGTGCCTATCAGCCTTATTTTCGAAAGAGAAAGACGCCCATATTTTGAACCAAATCGGGAGATGGGTGTCTTTCTTCCGTGGGCACCCAAATCGGTATAATCGAAAGCCGATTTGGGGTGTCTTCAACTGCAATCTGTCGCGGAAATGGGCAAAGTTGACGGGGGTGTGTCGGAGGCATGATGAAGGCGGGACTGGGGCGTGTTTATCGTCCGAGCAGAGATGGGCACCCTTGGCCGATAATTGAAAAAAGAAAGGCGTTTTTAGCGTGAATTTGGGTCACTTTTTTGGACCCTTTTTTTTCACAAACAAGTCCCCAAAAAATGCCCTAAATGACCAGATGACCACCGGAGGGAATCGGGGATGACCACCCCTGACTCCCATGGAGTGGAGGAGTAGCCTAGCGGTTAATGCAGCAGACTTTGGTCCTGGGAAACTGGGATCGATTCCTGCTGCAGCTCCCTGTGACTCTGGGTAAAGTCACTTAACCCTCTGTCACCCCAGATAGATCGCTTTGGATGTAGTTGCAAAAACTGTAGAAAAGCGGTCACTAACCCCCTCCCACCAAAAAACCCCCAACTTTAACAACTTTTTTTCCAGCCTGTATGCCAGCCTCAAATGCCATACCCAGCTCCATCACAGCAGTATGCAGGTCCCTGGAGCAGTTGTTAGTGGGTGCAGTGGACGTCAGCCAGGTGGACCCAGGCCCATCCCCCCCTACCTGTTACACTTGTGGTAGTAAATGGGATCCCTCCAAACCGCCCTCAAAACCCACTGTACCCACATCTAGGTGCCCCCCTTCAGCCATAAGTGCTATGGTAATGGTGTAGAGTTGTGGGCAGTGGGTTTTGGGGGGATTTGAGGGGCTCAGCATCCAAAGGAAGGGAACTATGGACTTGGGAGGTATTTTACTTTTTTAAAATAATTGTTATAAGTGCCCCCTAGGGTGCCCGGTTGGTGTCCTGGCATGTGAGGGAGACCAGTGCACTACGAATCCTGGCCCCTCCCATGACCCAATGCCTTGGATTTGTTTGTTTTTGAGCTGGGCGTCTTTGGTTTCCATTATCGCTGAAAAACGAAACCGCCCAGCTCAAATCCGCACAAATCTGATGCATTTGCCCGGCACAAACCGTATTATCGAAAAAAGATGGACGCCCATTTTTTTTCGAAAATACGGTCTGTCCTGCCCCTTCACGTACCCGTTCTCGGAGATAGACGCCCATGGAGATGGGCGTTCGAGTTCGATTATGCCCCTCCACATGTGTCTAACGCGTGTCAAATTGGAACTACCGCCTGGCCCCGGGCGGTACTTCCATTTTTGATGCACACCCAAGACATGCGGTAGAAAATATTTTCTATTTTCTACCATGTGGCGCTTATCCAGTGGTAATCGGCAGTCTACGGGCACTGGCCATTTACTGCCTGGTTAGCGCGTGAGACCTTACTGCTAAGTCAATGGGTAGCGGTAAGGTCTCAGGCACAAAATGGAGAATCGCTGGTTTCAATTTTGCTGCACATTCATTTTTGGCCACAAAAGAATGCCTTTTTCCCAGGTGTGCTGAAAAATGGACCTGCGTGTTTCCAAAACACACGCCACTTTTCGGTGCGCCTTAGTAAAAGGGCCCCTATGTTTCCAAAGGCACAAAAATAATCAGTTATGTTCTGGCTTTGAACCTGTCAGTTTTTTGTGTGCTTATTTTTCTAAAATGGATGTTTATGTTGCACACACCTAGCGTATAAATATTCATTTCTCCTGTATTTTAGAACAGGCTTTATGTCAGCAAATTCTGTTCTAAAATGCTTGTGAAACTTGATATGGACTGACCTGCATGTCTCAATTCCTATTTCTATGACCTGTTTAAAATGGGACTGCACTAATAGCTAGGAAAGGGGAAGTACTACTGATAGGTGACTTCAAAATGCCGGATGTTGATTGGGGTGTCCCGGCTGCGGGGTCGTCTAGAAGCAAAGAGATCTTAGATTCCCTACAGGAAGAATTGTTCCAGCAGTGGGTAACGGAACAGATGCGGGATACAGCTATTCTGGACCTGGTGCTTACGAATGGAGAGAACGTTTCTGACGTCAAGGTGGCAGACCATTTGGCATCTATTGATCATTGTATGGTGTGGTTCAATATTAAAACAGAAGAGAGGGCTCATTCGAGATTGAAGGTCCTGGATTTCAAAGGAACTAACTTTGCCGAGATGGGGGAATTTCTCAAGGAGCAGTTAGCAGGATGGGAACAGCTGAAGGATGTAGAACAGTAATGGACAAGACTGAAAGGAGCTATATTAAAGGCAACTAACCTTTATGTTAGAAAATTACATAAGAGTAAGAGGAAAAGAAGGCCTCTCTGGTACTCGAATGTAGTAGCTGAAAAGATAAGGATAAGGAGGCTAGCCTTCACACTCAGAAAGATGAAGACAGGAGAGAATACCTGAATAAGCGAAGAGAAGCTGGAAAAGCTATCAGGAAATAGAAGCGGCAAATGGAGGAAAAGACAGCTGATACGGTAAAATTGGGGGATAAGACCTCTTTCAGATATGTAAGTGACTAGAGAAAGTGCCATAATAGCATTGTGAGACTCAAAGCTGAGGGAGAGAAATATGTGGAAGATGATAAGGATAAAGCTGAACTGCTTAACAATTATTTTAGCTCTGTGTTCACGGATGAAAGACCGGGGGTAGGGCTGCAGAAAATAAAGGCTAAAGGGGATGGATGTATGGTAGACCAAGACCTGTTTACGGAGGACTGTGTTCATGAGGAGCTAGCCAAACTAAAAGTAGACAGAGCGATGGGGCCAGATGGGATATACCCGAGGGTGCTTAAGGAACTCAGAGAAGTTCTGTCAGCTCCGTTGACGGACCTCTTCAATGCTTCCTTAGAAACTGGAGTGGTCCCCGTGGACTGGAGAAAAGTGGATGTGGTTCCTTTGCACAAGAGTGGAAGTAAGGAGGAGGTTGGGAATTACAGACCTGTCAGTCTGACCTCGGTGGTGAGTAAGCTAATGGAAACGCTTCTAAAGAGAATTGTGAGATTTCTTGAATTAAATGGAATGCAGGACCTGAGGCAGCATGGCTTCACTAGTGGCAGGTCGTGTCAGTTGAATCTGACTGTCTTCTTTGACTTGGTGACCAAACAGTTGGACGTGGGAGGGGCGCTTGATGTGGTATACTTGGTTTTCAGTAAAGCCTTTGACACGGTTCTGCACAGGCGACTGATAAACTGAGTGCCCTCAGTATGGGACCTAGAGTAACTGATTGGGTTAAAAATTGGAGACAGAGGGTAGTGGTAAATGGAGCTTGCTCTGAAGGAAAGGATGTCGTCAGTGGAGTACCTCAGGGATCGGTCCTAGGGCTGGCTCTTTTTAACGTGTTTGTGAGCGATATTACGGAAGGGATGTCTGGTAAGGTTTGTCTCTTTGCAGATGATACCAAACTCTGCAACAGGGACATCCTAGAGGGCGTGAATGACATGAGGAAGGACCTAGTGAAACTGGAGGAATGGACCGATATTTGGCAACTAAGGTTTAATCCCAAAAAATGCAGAATCATGCACTTGGGTCGCAAGAATCTGAGGAAACAGTACACTATAGGGGGTGAAGTGCTTCAGTGTATGAAGGAAGAGTGGGACTTGGGAGTGATTGTGTCTGATGGCCTTAAAGCTTCCAAACAGGTAGAAAAAGTGACGGTCAAAGCCAGAAGGATTCTTGGGTGCATAAAGAGAGGCATGACCATCAGGAAAAAGGAGGTGATAGTGCTGTTGTATAAGTCTCTAGTGAGGCCCCATTTGGAATACTGGATGCAGTTCTGGAGACTGCACCTAAGGAAAGATATAAACAGAATGGAGTCGGACCAGAGGGCGGCTACAAAATTAGTAAGCGCTCTTGAACACAAAAAAATATAGGGACAGGCTTATGAACCTCAAAATGTATATGCTGGAAGAGAAGAGGGAGAGAGGAGACATGATAGAGACGTTTAAATATCTCAAGGGCATTTATGTACAGGAAGAGAGCCTTTTTCAACTGAGGGAGAGCTCTGGAATGAGGGGGCATATGATGAAGTTAAGAGGGAATAGGCTTAAGAGTAATCTAAGGAAGTACTATTTCACAGAAAGGGTGGTGGAGGCATGGAATGGCCTCCCGGTGGAGGTTGTGGAGTCGAGAACTGTTCCAGAATTTAAAAGGCATGGGATAAGCATGTGGGATCGCTTAGGAAAAGGAAGAGTTAGGGGTTACAGAGGATGGGCAGACTGATGGGTCATATGGAGGGGCATAATTGAACGAAAACGTCTATCTCCATGGGCGTTTATCTCCGAGAACGGGTCCGTGAAAGGACGGACCGAACCGTATTTTCGAAAAAAAATAGACGTCCATGTTTTATTCGACAATTTGTGAGCTGGGCGTTTTTGTTTTTCACTGATAATGGAAAATGAAAGCGCCCAGCTCAAAAACGAATAAATCCAAGACATTTATTCGTGGGAGGAGCCAGGATTCGTAGTGCATTGGTCCCCCTCACATGCCAGGACACCAACCGGGCACCCTAGGGGCCACTTTTACAAAAAAAAAAAAAAAGGTAAAAGAGCTCCCAGGTGCATAGCATCCTTCCCTTGGGTGTTGAGCCCCCCAAATCCCCCTCAAAACCCACCACCCACAAGTCTACACCATTACTATAGCCCTAAGGGGTGAAGGGGGGCACCTACATGTGGATACAGTGGGTTTGGGGGGCGGTTTGGAGGGCTCCCATTTACCAGCACAAGTGTAACAGGTGGGGGGGGATGGGCCTGGGTCTACCTGCCTGAAGTCCACTGCACCCCCTAATAACTGCTCCAGTGACCTGCATACTGCTGCCAGGGAGGTGGGTATGACATTTGAGGGTGAACATAAAAAGTTGTGAAACGACATATTTTTGTGGTGGGAGGGGGTTTGTGACCACTGGGGGAGTCAGGGGAGGTCATCCCTGACTCCCTCCAGTGGTCATCTGGTCATTTAGGGCACTTTTTGGGGCCCTATTCGTGGAAAAACAGGGTCCAGGAAAAGTGCCCTAAATTCTCGCTAAAAACGCATATTTTTTTTCCATTATCGGCGAAAGGCGCCTATCTCTGATCGGCCGATAACCATGCCCCAATTCCGCCTTCACCACGCCTTCAACATGCCCCCATCAACTTTGTCCGCATCCGCGACGGAGTGCAGTTGAAAACGTCCAAATTCGGCTTTCAATTATACCGCTTTATTCGTTTTTGTGAGATAAACGTCTATCTCCCGATTTGGGTCACAATATAGGTGTTTTACTATTTCGATTATAAGCTGGATGGCCTTTATCTGCCATCATGTTTCTATGTTTCTATGCACACATTAAACTAGCACTACTCATGGAATGCCTCAAACCCAGCCTTCTTTTCAATCATATAATTCTGGATGATAGCAATTTATATGTCCAGAATTAAATGTTCAGCCAGTTGAGAATGATGCCAAACACATAAATGCTTTTAATGTTGATTTGAAAGAGTAATTAAGAATAAGAACCAAAATGTCTTGGTAGAATAAATGCTCACATCCTCTGTCATAGCAAATCCAAATGAGTGCCATTTCCAAAAAATGCTTTAACTAGGCCCATAATAAATAGAGCTCACCTATGTCCATTCACAGTATTGCCAAACATTCTGTGGTACAGCACCTAAGGTTGCTATTCAAGTTCCTATATAGAGAACAAAGATAAGGCCACACTTTTTTACACCAATGTGTTAACACCTCCTAATCAACAGCCAGCTCATTTCACATATGATAATGGATAAAATATCACAGAGTTATATTGAAATGATATTTACCATCAACACAAAATAGGAGAATCCAAGTTGAAAACACAGCTCACTATTTATATGTGTGGTGACAAACAGCTAGTATGATGTGAGTGGGAAGTCCCAAGACTGATAAACTGTTGACCTGGGATATGCTTCTCTGAAACAGAACATCAAAGAAAGTATTCCAAGCTGTCGTGAGAGGTGGCAGCAGCCATTTTCCAATGACAGCCAAAAGGGGTAGGAGTGAGTGGGCTTTGCTCCTGCCCTCATCACCCCCATTGTAAATCCTGGCACACAACTTGGGTGTGTATCCTCAAATTGTATAGCACTGTGTGTAATTCATTGGAATGCCCCCTCCCATGGCCATGCCCCCTTTTGGGTTGCATGCAAAAGGATTTGGGCGCAGATGACTATAGAATTATGTGCAGTCAGATTGACGCACAAATCTAAATTAGTGCCAATTAACATCAAGAATTGATTATTAGCAGCTAGTTATTGATTGTTAACGGCTCATGAACTAATTTATTTATAGGCAGATCTCAGGATCGCACCCAAATTTGGGTGACATTTATAAAATCCAGAGAGAAAGTGAGTCAAGTAAATTCACAGAGAGAGGCAGTGAGTGCTGAATTCTCTCAACCCTTGATTTATTGTTCTGCCTTGTAATCACACACTCTGAATTTTCAACATCAGAGAAGACGGTAGCATTTATAGGCTCGCTTGCCCATGATGGATGACTTATTAACAAAACAGAACACAAGTGTGGATTTTCAAGATAACCTCCCACTTCTGATATTTGTGAACTGCCAGCACACATTTGGTATATTCACATAAACATTTAAAAATGAATGAAGAAGCATGTTTCTGAAAGAAACATATAAAAGGTTTTATGCTGAGTGATTGCTTCTCAAACTCATATTCCCTTGGCAATGCTGAAATTATTGACTCTGCTTCCACTTGTTAAAAAGCAGGACAAATTCTTTTAGGGCTTTCATTCCTAGACTGCAGGGCTAAATCAATGGTGTTTTATGGTCTCTGAAAGATTGATGAAGTAATGGACTGCTGCTTGGTAAAATTAAGTGGCCCTTTACCTATCACACAACTGAATCTACGAAGTGGGTTTCAAGAACAAAACAAGGTCTCCAAAGACCAATAGGCAAATTGAAAAGAAATTTGAAAAGCAGAGTACAATCAAAGCCCCTGTCCTATGGCAAATTACTGGTAGATTCTGCAGCAAGTATTTGAAAATTCTCCAGTAGATTTTTCAAGATTCTGTAGTGATTATAGGGCACAATTTTCAAACAATTTTCTGCTCATAAAACAAGGATCTATGTGCAGAATGGAGTTTTTTAAAAATTGCCCACCCTCCCCCAAATTCTATACAGTGGTGGAAATAAGTATTTGATCCCTTGCTGATTTTGTAAGTTTGCCCACTGACAAAGACATGAGCAGCCCATAATTGAAGGGTAGGTTATTGGTAACAGTGAGAGATAGCACATCACAAATTAAATCCGGAAAATCACATTGTGGAAAGTATATGAATTTATTTGCATTCTGCAGAGGGAAATAAGTATTTAATCCCTCTGGCAAACAAGACCTAATACTTGGTGGCAAAACCCTTGTTGGCAAGCACAGCGGTCAGACGTCTTCTGTAGTTGATGATGAGGTTTGCACACATGTCAGGAGGAATTTTGGTCCACTCCTCTTTGCAGATCATCTCTAAATCATTAAGAGTTCTGGGCTGTCGCTTGGCAACTCGCAGCTTCAGCTCCCTCCATAAGTTTTCAATGGGATTAAGGTCTGGTGACTGGCTAGGCCACTCCATGACCCTAATGTGCTTCTTCCTGAGCCACTCCTTTGTTGCCTTGGCTGTATGTTTTGGGTCATTGTCGTGCTGGAAGACCCAGCCATGACCCATTTTAAGGCCCTGGCGGAGGGAAGGAGGTTGTCACTCAGAATTGTACGGTACATGGCCCCATCCATTCTCCCATTGATGCGGTGAAGTAGTCCTGTGCCCTTAGCAGAGAAACACCCCCAAAACATAACATTTCCACCTCCATGCTTGACAGTGGGGACGGTGTTCTTTGGGTCATAGGCAGCATTTCTCTTCCTCCAAACACGGCGAGTTGAGTTCATGCCAAAGAGCTCAATTTTTGTCTCATCTGACCACAGCACCTTCTCCCAATCACTCTCGGCATCATCCAGGTGTTCACTGGCAAACTTCAGACGGGCCGTCACATGTGCCTTCCGGAGCAGGGGGACCTTGCGGGCACTGCAGGATTGCAATCCGTTATGTCGTAATGTGTTACCAATGGTTTTCGTGGTGACAGTGGTCCCAGCTGCCTTGAGATCATTGACAAGTTCCCCCCTTGTAGTTGTAGGCTGATTTCTAACCTTCCTCATGATCAAGGATACCCCACGAGGTGAGATTTTGCGTGGAGCCCCAGATCTTTGTCGATTGACAGTCATTTTGTACTTCTTCCATTTTCTTACTATGGCACCAACAGTTGTCTCCTTCTCGCCCAGCGTCTTACTGATGGTTTTGTAGCCCATTCCAGCCTTGTGCAGGTGTATGATCTTGTCCCTGACATCCTTAGACAGCTCCTTGCTCTTGGCCATTTTGTAGAGGTTAGAGTCTGACTGATTCACTGAGTCTGTGGACAGGTGTCTTTCATACAGGTGACCATTGCCGACAGCTGTCTGTCATGCAGGTAACGAGTTGATTTGGAGCATCTACCTGGTCTGTAGGGGCCAGATCTCTTACTGGTTGGTGGGGGATCAAATACTTATTTCCCTCTGCAGAATGCAAATAAATTCATATACTTTCCACAATGTGATTTTCCGGATTTAATTTGTGATGTGCTATCTCTCACTGTTACCAATAACCTACCCTTCAATTATGGGCTGCTCATGTCTTTGTCAGTGGGCAAACTTACAAAATCAGCAAGGGATCAAATACTTATTTCCACCACTGTATATGGCACCCCAAAATCGTGTGCATAAATTTGGGTGCATACCCAATTTGTGCATGCAATTTATTTGAGTAACAAGCAATGGTGGCCCTACTATTAGGCCAACTGAGGCGAGGGCCTCAGGTGGCACTCTCCCCTTTCCTCCTCAACCCTCTTCCCCACATTTACCTTATTTTTTATCTTTTCCAAAAGGCGGCAGTGGCAGCGATTCCCACAGGCTGCCCTGCCTCTGGCACCAGACTCTTCTCTCTACTGCGGCACACCTCTTGAGGTAACTTCCTGTTTCCTCAAACCACAGCAGGGCAGCCTATGGGAATCACCTCTGCAGCTGCCTTTTGGAAAAGTAAAAGATAAGGTAAACGTGGTGAAGAGGGTTGAGGAGGGAAGGGGTGAGATGCCAGTCTGGGCGCAGGTGCAGGAAGGGGCAGAAGTGGCATCTCATCCCTGCCTCAGACAGCAGATTGCCTTGGGCACCCCTGGTAACCAGTCAATAACTAACAATAACCGGGCACTAAAAAACAATTATTGCAGTTTATTGGCTCCAGTTAGGATTTGTGTGTGCAGCTAGCTAAGTGCTGTTCTATAAAGATACGCAATGTGGGCACCGGTGGTAGTTCCAGACCCAGCGCAGGCCATTTCCCACACTAGGGAAAATTGCTCCATATTTTTTAGTGCAGTGCTAACCCAGCGGTAATCGGGAAGCCCTGCACACTACCCAATTACCGCTGGGTTAGTGCAGGAGCCCTTACCGCCACCTCAATGGGTGGTGGTAAATGCCCCTCCCGCCGCATGGTCACATGATAAGAGCAATCTTACTGCATGGCCGTGGCTATCTTCAGTCTTTTTTACCCACTGCTGTTAAAAGGGCCAATGCATGTGGCAAAAATGGCCCCCGCCGCTAGCGCAGCATGTATTCTGGGTTGTCTGTAACTTACGCATTAGGACTTGAGAACAGCCTAGATAAATAACATTACATAATCCAAAGAACTCAATAATAAAGCTTGAACCAGTACTACCTTATTAACCTGAGGCTCCAAAGTGTCTGTAGAATCCAGCATCACTCCCAAAATCTTCACTGAGGAGGAGAAAGAGCAAACCTGTTCACCAATTATAATGCTGGACTCTATAGGCCCTCCAGAGCCATTGATCAGCAACAGCTTTGTTCTTTCTCTGTTTAACTTTATTCTATGCACCATCATCCAATGCTCGACAGTATGAAATCAATTACAAAACAGGCAATTCAACAGTACCATCTTTTTGAATTGAAAGAAGAATGGTTATATCATCTGCATAACTAAAGGTCACAATCCCTAATTTTTCCAATTCAAAACCCAACGTATGTATACATACATTAAATAATAAGGGAGACAGTGGAGATCCTTGTGGAACCCCACAAACATTACTCCAATAGTCTGACTGATCACCTAGCATTTTAACTCTAGATCTTCTGCAGAAAAGGAAGCTATGGATCTTACCATACCTGAAATCCTAATGGCATCCAAAATCTGCGGAGAATATCAAAGTCAACCAGATTGAATGCACTCGATAAATCAAACTAAAGGAGCAAGGCCTTTTTCCCTTCACTAAGCCACAACCAAACTGTATCAAATAATGCACCCATCAAATTTCAGTCCCTCTGAATGGGTAACCCTGATTGTGAAAAATTAAGGATATTGTGCTGCTCCAAATAATATGATAATTGAGCAGTGACTACCACCTCCATTAATTTCACAAACAGTGGAATCGAAACAGTGGAATTGAAGCAATAGGCCTATAGTTTGAAACTGACCCCACTGAATCCTTAGTACTCTTCAATATTGGTGTATGATTCAATGATTCATCCGACTAATAAGTTGTTGCTTAAATTTCAAAGAAGCAGATGTCATCACTAATGGAGGACAATTATCCAAACTACAATATGATCTAGCATATTACTTATAAAGGTTATCAAACACCTTCCCCTCCAAGGGGGGAAACTCTGATCAAACTCTATTTGTTGGAGCAACTTCAATACTTGAAGGCAATAAATCGTCCAGGGTAAAATTTAAAGTCTCCACAAGGGATAGTCTACAAGAGAGCAATTTCATACGGAAGAAATTAGCCAACTGATCAGCAGGTGGTCTACCTTATGAAAATGACCCAAACAGCTACCTGTATCTGTAAGATCATGTAAAATTTGTAATAAAACTTTCACATCATTGACATCACCCCCAATCAACTTGGAACAGTATGCCTACCTCTTATACTAATTTATGAGAATGCACAGCTGATCTCCATGCATTCCATGTGACAACTAGTCCATCTTTATGCCACTTCCTCTCCAAACGCTGACAACAACGTTTGAACTCCAGTAGCTCCTCATCAAACCATCTATCTGAGGAATTAAATTTTTTTTAGTTCGATTGCAAACTGGAGCTATTTGATCCAATATATCATTACTTTCCTTTTGCCAATATGAAGCAAAATCCAAAACATTAGAGCATGGTTTTAATAGATTATAACCAGACCAAAAACCAACATTATCTATTCTCTCTCTTGTAGCGTATGCCTGTTTAATTCTGGTACTAATCTTCAGGATCTCCCCCCCTTCCAATTGAGAGTAAAACAATATAAAAATAGTCAGACCAGAGAGTTTCTGTCCAAGACCCATCAGTAAGGTGCATGTCTAGTTTCTCTTTGGAAACAGTTGATGTTGGACATTGTTATATCAGATTGCATTGCCTGTAACAGTTTACATTTCTTGTGCCTTTAAGAAAGGTCAGACGTGCCTTGGACTACAAATATTAGTCTTCCTGCAGTCCCATGGTCCAATGTTTGCATCAGCTGTCCAGCACAATTCTGTTTTACTTTTGTAATAGCTAACACCTTAATCTTTGTAACAGTGGTAATATTGGTGGAGCTGCAACAGCCTGACTTACACTGTACATTAAGGGCCATGGGGCATGCATTGTGTATGCCAAGCGGTGGCCAGTGGGGGTTAATGCACATCTTGCCATGGGCTATTGCACAGTAGACATACATAATATTCTTAGTTAGTTTCTTGTAATGTACAACTTTTATCTGTGCTTTTTTTTTTTTATAATGTTCACATATGTTACTGCATCTGTGAAAAACTAAAAATACTATGAAATAGGTCTAAGCTGCTTGCTATGACAGAAAGTACTTTGTGTGCTGACAAGTTTAGGCTTTCCTTTGATTTGTTTCTTCAACTGAGATAAAGATGCTTTCCAGCAGGAAGCAATTTACTGCACAACTTGGCACAAATTATTGCCCTGGGATAAGATGTACATTTTAGTAACAACAGAAAACATGTACCGTCAATTAATTCAATTACGCTAGAATCAATGGCTGCCATTCAATTTCTCTTGAATGACAGTTGAGAAACATGACTGCATTAATTTAAAATCACTTCAACCTTTCTACATTTTTAGTCTTTCTAATCCAACAAAAGTTGGAAATTATTATATAAAAGAGGTTGAGACATGTCTGTCCATCTCTCTGGTGGCAAAATAGCTCTCCATTGGCATTGGGGGGGGGGGGGGAGATCCAATGAAAAGACGCATCAAGTTTGAAAATGGGCCGGACTGGACCAGGGGTTCCAGAGGAATAAGGCCCCCCCCCTCAAAAAAAATAATGGTCCAATGCATTTCTGTGGGAGGAGGAGTTCCAAGTTCTGGAGCATAAAAACTTACATACATTAAAACATAGCATTTAGGGAATTCCTCCTTTAAAACTGTCTCTACAGAGTACATCCAAAATTTAATTTTTATTTCCTTATTTCTATCTTCCAAAATTCCAGACAGCAGATGTACAGATCAGATGTACAGATCAGTAGGAGGACCCAAAGCACTGCAAAACAAGTAAAGTTAGAAACAACACAGTTTATTGTTTAACCACCCTTAGGATTCACCTTTGGGTTTAAAAAGCAAAACCACATGCATATCCTTTGTACCAATAATGTATAATAAAGTTACATACAACATACATATGTACAGTTTTTTTGTTTTTGCCAAGTCCCACCAGCCAAATAAAAAGACTTCTGATCTGCCACTCCCTGCTGCTTGTTTCCTAATGAGAGCAGCATGCGGGGACTTCTTGTGCATGCTCTGAGAATGCACACAAAGTTCCAGAATGCTGCACAGAGCCAGAAACAAGCAGTGGGGAGCGGTGGCAGTCCATTTATTAGGTTGTGGGGCTCAGCATCCCTGCCAGCAAAGGAATGATTAGCGTGCCTGCACAGATAGGGAGGGGGGGAGAGAAATGTGTTGTGTCCCCCTCCCACCCAAATTGTAGGGCTGGCTATGCCTGGAGAGAGAGCCTGTTGTTAAAACTTTACCAGCTAACTCTCTCCCTGAGAATACCCAGCTCTGCAATTGGGGAGGGCGCAGAGGTAGACGGGGGGAGGCGCAGAAGTGGATAGGGGGGGCACAGAGGTGGATGGGGGGGCGCAGAGGTGGACTGCGGAGAGAGCCTGTTGTTAAAAATGTACCAGTACACCACTGACTCTATACCTTCTCCAGTCAAGTCCGCAGAGGACCCAGCTTTTACCTATGGATGTAGGGCAAGAAATGAAGAAGAAAGGAGGAAAGTAAAGAAATAAATGGAAAGGAAGCCCTGGAAATAGAGTTAAGGGAACAGATAGAGAGCAGTAGAATCAGAGACTGGGACCAACATGATCACAAAAACAAAGTCACCAAAGGCAGAAAAAATCATTTTATTCTCATTTTAGTGTTTGGAAGATGTCCAATTTGAGAATTTTTATCTGCTGTCTTATTTTGCACTGGGTATACTAGAGCTTTAACAGCTTATAGAAATTATTTATAATGAAAAAAAAATCACGTTATTTTTTTTCTCCTATACTGGTATAGTATTTTTCAATGATACTGCTTACATATGCCACGGCTGGTATAAGAAGTATGGCTACTGTGTGTGTGGCTACTATAGGGGCGGGGCCATAGATGATGACACCCCCCCCCCCATAATGAGTACCGGTTCCTTTTATCCTACAAAAAAAAGCACTGGTTTTTGTTCACAATTGGAGGGAAGAATGCCAGATAGATGGAAATGAGGCAATCGAGTGCTAGGATTGTGGTCATGCTTTATACCATTAGATCGCCTTGGCATCATGGCCCCAGCATGCCCCTTGAAGTTTCTCTGGCTGCTTGTACAGGAACCAGTGTGCCATTAGATGTATTGAAATGTAATTATCCCTCTCTAGGAAATAATGGAAGTTGTGTGGCTACAAGCAAGGCCAGCAAACCTACTAGAAGTCAGAGTAAACTTCTTGGACTAGAGGCCTTTAATAGGTAAACAAAAACACACATAACCATAACCCTTTGGGGATAGGGTTGGGAGTGGATTGGAGCCTGGTAACGAAAAGTATAGGGTGTCAGGCTTTTCTGAATTATTTTTTTGCCTAAACACCAGAATATTTATTATGATAGTTGATACAAGGGAAATACAACATTCATCCCAGTGGCATATCATGGGTCTCCAGCATCTTCGAACACATACCACATCATAAAGGCCCTGTACCTTTGTTTTTGTGAAATTCCATTTCCTCCTCCAGTGCCACCTTCAGGTTGGTGTCTGATAAACATGTCCTCCTCCCACCATACACATCACTACACTACTGATTGAACCTAAACCTCAGGCATTAATGGACTAATGACTTCTCTTGAGTACTATTACATTAATCCCTCTTGCTTACATCGGTCATTCATTTTGGGAGGTCATGGGTTTGATGAGAAATCTTGAGCAAAACATATTTGGTCATATTCTGTAAAGGTTAGGCTCCTAAATGTATGCTCCTAAAATTTGTGCTCCTAATTTATGAGCATAATTTACTCTCCTAAATTAGGAGCATAATCTATTTGGAGCATAGAATATGCTCCTAATTTAGGAGCATAACTTTAGGAGCATAACCTTTATAGAATAAGGTCAATTATGGTCAGTGTTCAACAGGACTTATCTATGTAGCTTCTGAAATTCCTTTGCTTTCAAATTTCAGTCCCTCTGAATGGGTAACCTTTGGTTGTATAAGTTGATATAGGCAAATATTATGAAAATAAAAGAGGTGGGACTGAAGATGATGATATTCAGCTCCGATCCTGAATGCAGAAATAGCAGTCCTCACTTTATTTGTATAACTTATCTGTGCAAAGTTAAGACCACATATTCAAAAGTCTCACTTATACAGATATCTTGGCTGAATGCATGCATAAAAATATAGATTTATAAATAAATAGGCTTCGAACTTGCTATAAGAAACTAATCACTATTCAAACAATGCAAGTTGAATTAAACAATACTAGTCAATGGACTCGAAAAGACATTAGATTGGAAGAAAAAAAACTTTGGTAGCTCAGTTTTCCTTCCTGCTAACATCACTCTGGACTAGCGGCTGAGCAGCTTCTTCATGAATCTTTAAAAAAACCCTTCTTTCTTTTTATGTCTTGAGTAGAGAGGTGTGGTAGCCGTGTTAGTCCACTTTTAAAGGTAATCAATAGAAATAAAACAAAATAAAACATGGAAAAGAAAATAAGATGATACCTTTTTTAGTGGACATAACTTAATACATTTCTTGATTAGCTTTCGAAGGTTGCCCTTCTTCGTCAGATCTGACGCAAGCCATTTCTCAGCGTGCCTTTGTAAAAGGACCCCTAATGCCACTCCTGATAAAGCACAAAGTGAAATGGTGATGCACTGTAGAGCGGATTGGCTGTCAAACAAAGATAACTGCCCGCCGTATTCTATTCTTGAAAACTTTTTGGATTGGAAATGTTCCTTTCATAGACAGATAAACATTTGGATAAGAAGTTTGGTATAAAAGAACAAGAGGATATAAAAAGTGAATATTAAGACACAGAAAGGAGGTTTTTTTAAAGTCTCATGAGGAAGCTGCTCAGCCACTAGTCCAGCATGTTGTTAGCAGGACGAAATACTGAGCTTCTGAATATTTTTTTCCTCCAATCTAATGCCTTACTGCGTCAATTGACTTAGTATTGTTTAATTCAACTTGCATTGTTTGAATAGCACATAAAAATATATGAATAACTTACCTGTATCTCTTTATGCAGTCACCGTCCCACTGAACATTGAATTTATTTATTTGTATATATTTATATTCATGGAAGAATCTCCCTAGTACATTTATGCTTCTTGTCAGCTGATGCAATTGCACTTAGGCTTAAATTAATGGGTAATAAATGTTTATAAACACTGTACTATTTTCTGGAGCCAATATTTAGAATATGTTCTAATGATTTTAAATCATGTCTTGTAAAATAAATATTTTAGAATAAGTAAATGAAATTTGAACAAGATATCAGAGTGAGAAGGAAATATAACATCTAGCAGAACTCCTGAAAATTACAATGTTTACAGTAATGAGTAAAGAATGCAGAGGATATGTAAACATGGAGAAATAAATTGACAAAATTTGTTTTAAAGAGGTCTACTGAACTGAAATTGAGGGTCCCTTTTACTAAGCCGTGTAAGCGTCTACGCACACTGTGACAAGGCAAGCCCCAGAGATTTCCCAGTGAAGCAGTTGAGCCCATAACTACAGGTCCCAGAAGTCCTTGCAAGAATGAGAGTAGTCCTTAAAAAATGGAATGGATTCCCAGCCCCAGCAGGGGGAGCAATGGCTCAAGGCAGGGTGAGCCTGTTACTCCCTTCCCCACTAGAGGAAGAGGGAAGGATGAAGCTGAGTTTCCCTGGCTTCGCCACCAGTATATAATTCCCCCCAGCTTTAAGAAGGGGAGAGCAGATTTCCTGGAGGCTCTCAGTCACCAGGAGAGAGGGGAGACAAATGGAGAGAGAGATTCAATGGAGTATGTGGAGGAAGAAAGTAGCCTGCCACTAGAGCTGCCTAAGGGAGAGGAGCCAGCTACCATGGAGTGGGAGAATTCAAAGGTTGCCCTGCCCAGCACTTGAAGGCAGTGGAGGAGGCCACAATGGGCGTGGTGCTGAGAGGTGGGAGAAACTGCCAACCCTGCTCCTTGCAGGGTTCCCTCTGTGCTGTGAAAATGCAGGTGATTTGTGGATTGGTTTGATGTGCAAAGACTGTCCATGAAGATTTGTTCTGAACTGTTGTGCTATATTGGAAGTGTGCTGAACTCTTTCTAAACCCTTCTGATGGAGGGGGAAGGGAAAGCTAATGCCCTAATAGAAGACCTGTGGTCTTGAGGAGCTGAGCGTTTGCTGAGGGATTTTGGGAACTGGACTGTACCTTTTTTCCTTTTGAAGATTATTTTATGAGAACTTTTGAAGACTGTATTAAGAGGGCTGTACCTTTTTGTTTTGAAGAATATATTATGATTTTTGGTATGAAATTGCCTTGATAATAAAATATTTTGGCCCCGAGTCCCAGAATCAGCAGCATTCTGTCCGGGAACCCTGGGAGCCCCTCAGGCTTGCTGGCTCCACCCAAGAGGAGGAAGCGGACCCCCCTCCCTTTTACAGCACCCACCACACTCCAAAATGGAGCTACCGCCCAACTACCCCATGGCTCTTGTGGTAATTTTATTTTTGGTGCACGTCCGCTAAATCTTTTTTATTTTCGGGCGTGCGTAATGGATACGCGCTAAGTGGCATTTGGCATGCATAGATCATTATCACCCAGTTACCGCATGAGTCTTTACCGCTAGATCAATGGCTGGCGGTAAGGTCTCAGACCCAAAATGGACACACGGCAATTTTGATTTTGCCACATATCCATTTTCAGGAAAAAAAAAAAAGAGAGGCCTTTTTTACTGGTGTGCTAAAAAATGGATTGGTGCGCACCCAAAACCCGCACCTACACTACCATAAGCCATTTTTCAGTGCACCTTAGTAAAAGGACCCCTGTATAAATATAATACCTAATAGAGTTGGCGGCACTGTACTGAACAATGACAGAAGCACACAGGGAAGTATTCACGAGCAGGATTCCCTCCACTCACTGCAGCAGATTCTCTGGGCCTTCCATCAGCCTGTGGGGCACCTTCCCCCCACTTCCACCTTATGGTCAAATTCAATCTCCTCTTGGTAACATGTCCACAGGTTTTCATAGACAATAAAATCCAAAATCTCAAGACTCTAGTGTACTCTGTGAAGGCGGCTGTGGAGAGCACTGGAGAGCTAAGATTTAATGCAAGGCCTGAATCATGAGCTGAAGATGATTTATCTTGGCCTATTGACTGAAATTGAAAAACTGTAAAATATAGGGGTTTAATGCCCTGCCATCTGACGCCATTTGGGATACAAAACTGTTTGGATCTATACCAAATAGGTAGAACAAAAGAAAAATTCAAGGAATCATGGCACCTTTATCAAAGTGAAATGAAGATTCCTGTATGTGGAATTATAACAACCAGTTCTTTCAAGGAAAATCATTTTTAATCACTTTATTAACGCAAGATGAGTTCTGTAGGCAATATTCAAAAATCAAGCAATAGATATCTATTGGGAGATATCCCCAGACTAGGAGTTAGGGACTGTTTTATGTGCTGTATTTGGCACTACTGCTTTGGAAAAGCTATCAGAATGAGATGACACACTGCATCACATAACCTCACCTTGCTTTTCTTACTGGCAGCAGTGAAATAGATTGCATACTTCTGGGAGGATGAGAATTGAGGCAAATATACAGTAACTTTCAAACAAACACACATGCAATATTCATGTTTCAAAATCTAAAAGAAATGCGAGATTTGGGAATATTGTTTAATATACCATCCTAGGTAAATGTCTTCAAAAAAGTGATAAATAAATACATGCATTTTCTAATCTACTCTAATCTAATACAGGATTTACTTACTGCACAAATTCCAGCAAAGGGCTCTAGGTGGTTTAAAGATATAAAAAGCCAAAACAAAAACTATCAGGGAATTAGAACTAATAATATAAATAATTATAAACAGAAAGAAGCAACAATTCCTCAATGTTACCTCTTTTACAAAACAAAGTTAGCAATTCCCCAATGGGTGGCGGTAAGTGCTCCTTTCCGAAATGGCAACGCAGCAAGTCCTTCACTTGCAGCGAGGCCATTTCTTTTTTTAAAAAACCCAGCCTTTTACCCACTGCGGTAAAAAGGGGCCTCAGCACACATCAAAAACATGCACTGAGGCCCCCTTTTGCTACAACTTAGTAAATGAGAGGAAGGGCATTCAATTCCTATGGGCTGCCTCTCATTTGCCACACAGGAATCACTAGTGTGGCTTTGTTAAAGAGGCCCTAGAACAATTAGATAAGGATTAAAACTTATTAAACAAAAAAGTTTTAAATTTTTTTCTGAAAGCGCTTGTAGGGGGCCCTTTTACAAAATGGCGGTACCTGTTGGGTCTAATTGAATTAACATTGCTTCCTCTGCATTTTGGCTCTGTCTCTTCATTCCGTCTGTGGCCAGATAACACTTTTCCCTTTCTCTACAGAAAAGTTAAAGCAACACAAAAAGAATTCCTGCTGTGTTGAGATTCTACCGAAAACGGTGTGAATGAAAACCATTTTTGTCTTTTCAACAGAATGCCACATCAATTTTATTAACTTAACAATGTGGTTCTCAACTCAATCCTCAGGCTGCATGCAGCCAGTCAGTTTTCAGGATACCCACAATGAAGAGGCATGAGTTAGACTTGCATACAATGTAAGCAGTACATGCAGATCTGTCTCGTGGATATCCTGAAAGCCTGACTGGCTAGGAGTATCCTGAGCACTGGGTTGAGGACACCACTGACTTAATACACGAGCAATTTAACAGCAGAAACATTTAGCTAATACAGTATTTATTTATTGGGATTTATTAACCGCCTTTATGAAGAGATTCACCCAAGGTGGTATACGGTAGGTATAGTTTAATATAAAATTTATAATTTTGTTAACAGCATAACAATAGTAAAATAATCAAGAATAAACATAAATAGAATAAATGAGATAAACTTGAAAACAGTAAATTAGATTGTAAGCTCTTTGAGCAGGGACTGTCTTTCTTCTATGTTTGTGCAGCGCTGCGTATGCCTTGTAGCGCTATAGAAATGCTAAATAGTAGTAGTAGTAGTAGTAATAATAGAACTACCGTGAAACACTATCAAAAATATATGCATTTAACAGCACTGGAATTCACATACCAGAGATATAATACAATGTTAGCATAATACTAATGATACACCTAATAAGTGTGCATTAGATATGATGCTATAGATTTTCTACAATACGGCTTAACCATATAGCTGAGGAACCAAAAGCAGATAAATGATGGAACAAGATGCATGGTTCAGACTGGTCAGTTGGGATAATTTGATGGTTAGTTATACTCAAGGCAGTTTGTTGTATAGTTAAGCAAGAGATAAGGAACTGATCTAAGTTACAGTGTGTGTAGCAAACTAGCCCAGGTGCAGAATGAGTGTACAGTCAATCTATATAAGGCTTGGGAGAAGAGCCAGGCTTTCACCTGCTTCCTGAAGTAGAGGAAGTCTTGGAGTTAGACGCCCCTCTAGGAGTAAATTCCAGGGCATGGGGGCTACTCCTGAAAAGGCTCGCTGGTGGGTATCACATCATACAATTTCTTTTGGCGAGGGTACAGATGGTGATGATCCTTGAGAGGACCTTAGAGATCTCAAAGGTGTATAAAGAGCTAACTTATTCTTTAAGTACTCTGGCCCATTTTGTCTGAGGACCTTGAAAATCAAACATAGAGTTTTAAAATTTAGCCCTGTAAGGTACTGGTAGCCAGTGTTGGTTTTTGCAGGAAGGATGTGATGTGGTCACGCCACTTGTAGCCTTCTATTAATCGTGCTGCAGCATTCTGAATTAGTTGGAGCTGATACAAACTCTTTTTGGTTTGGCCACTGTACAGGGCATTACAGTAGTCTAGTCATGATGTTATGATGGCATGGACCACTGTGGTCATGGCTGAAACACATACTGCTTCCTCTGCATTTTGGCTCATCTCATCATTCTGGCAGGTAGGTAGATGTGCTGTTTGAAGGCAGGCAGGTAGTTGATGGGCTGACAAGCAGGCAGGTTGGTTGATGGGCTAGCAGACCGGCAGGCAGGTTGGCTGATGGGCTAGCAGGCAGGGAGGCAGTATAAGCAGTAGTATAGGTATGATATAATTAGTGTGATAGTGTGGTTAGGAAGGCCACCCAGACCTCCAGACAGCCCAGAACACGGCAGCCAGACTAATATTCGGCAAATCAAAATACGAAAGCGCAAAACCCCTACGAGAAAAACTCCACTGGCTCCCACTTAAAGAATGCATCACGTTCAAACTTTGTACCCTAGTCCATAAAATCATCCATGGTGACGCCCCAGCCTACATGTTAGACCTAATAGAATTACCACCTAATAGACCTAATAGAATTATCTTCTCGCACATTCCTTAATCTTCATCCTCCCAAGTGCAAAGGTCTGAAATACAAATTAATGCATGCATCTACCTTTTCCTATGTGAGCACGCAGCTCTGGAACGCGTTACCACGCAACCTGAAAACGGTCTATGAACTGACCAATTTCCGAAAACTACTGAAAACCTCTCTTCGACAAGATATATTACTACTACTATTTAGCATTTCTATAGCGCTACAAGGCATACGCAGCGCTGCACAAACATAGAAGAAAGACAGTCCCTGCTCAAAGAGCTTACAAGATATATCACAAAGATCAGCACGTGTAACTGTATAATCTTTAATATATCCAGAAATGTCTTATATCGTCTTTTGCTTTAACACTATCATGTATTTCACTACCATGTAACCCAAAACCCTCTGTAAAACCAAATGTATATTCTCTTCTACTTCCAATATCCATGATGAATTGTAAGCCACATTGAGCCTGCAAAGAGGTGGGATAATGAGGGATACAAATGCAATAAATAATAATAATAATTCTGTCTGTAGCCAGATCCACTTTTTCTCTTTGTTTTATTGTTTCCCTCTGATTTGCCTGCTTTTAATTTTTCTGTAAACTGAATGGTGTGGTAACCATGTTAGACCACTTGTAAAAGTAATAGATATAAAACAAAACAAAAAAGAAAATAAGATGATATTGCCTTCCCCTGACGCAGCCTCTTGGAAGGCAAAACATGGCCACGGGTTATTTTTAATAAAGTTTTGCGGTTTCTGAACATTGACTGAGATTTGTTTAAAATACATAGATTTATGCAAATCTCATACCATTTACGCCAGCGGTTCCCAAACTGTGCACCTTAGCACCCTGGTGCACCGCAGCAAACTCTTTGGGATGCCATAGCAAATCCCGACCTCCCACCCACCACCACCTGAACCGCTTCTGCAGACAGCAGCAGCTGCAAAACAACAATTAAAAAAAAAAAAAAGCAAATGCAGGGCTTCAGCAGCCTTCAAGCATGTGCTGTCAGTTCTGCTGGTCCTCTGTCCCCGGAACTGGAAGTTGACATCAGCGGGGGCAGAGGACCAGCAGAGCCAACAGTGCATGCCTGAAGACTGCTGCGGCCCCACGCTTGCTTTTTGTTTTTTGTGCGGCCACTGGGGACACAGAGCAGACGGCCTTCGGGACTCACTTTTGCTGCCAAGGAGGTTGGATAAACAGGAGGCGGGATGAAGTCAAAAAGTTGAAACCAATACATCAGTTTCTGTTTCCCCTTCCCATTCAAAACACAGCAAGCAAACTTATGAGTTGCTGCATCCACGTTGTCGTTCTTTATTGTTGGTAGCATTTTTTATTTAATCTCACTTACATTTTCAAAGATGTTGGCTTGTGCAGTATACGGATGTACAAGGAGGAAGTATAATAATGGAATAACTTTTCATAGGTAGAGTAGTAATTTGTTATAAATCGTAATCAGTGTGTCATTTGGAGGGCTGGTCATAGGGACACCCTAGCACTGTTATATTTCTACAGAGAAAAAGATGGAGGCCAAGGGGGGGAGGGGGGGAGATTGGTGTGGTGGGGGGAGGGATGCTACGAAAAATTGCTCTGACACGAAGGATGCTGTGAACAGAAACAGTTTGGGAATAACTGATCTATGCTATTGCCTTGTAGAAAGAAAAAAAAAAACCTGACTTTTGCTAAAATGCACACTGCCTTCTTTTATAGAAGGACAGCGTTACCTCTAAATTTCATTCTCTTTAATGAGTTACCCTGTAAGATGTGTACCTTCTTTTACCATAGCTCTAATGAATTAGTAACGGTTGGAGACTGAGTGAGGAAGGAGACAGCAGGTGAATGGTACCAAACTGTAAAAGTGTTAGGTCTTTATTCATTGCAATGGAAGATTTTCCAATACAGCATCCATCTTCAAATTTCTGCTCATATGATTTGTGTTTATCTACCTGCTTTCTCACCTCTGGGTCATCACCCTCCTTCAGCCACCCAGCACCAGTGGCTCTGTTGACCAGGAACACATTATATTTAACATATACATTGCTCTGAATTGGACCTGACTGTTCTCTGCAATTGTTTGCATTTTGGGGATCTGCAATCATAAGAATTTGAAATATGCATTAAAAATAGACTTTTAATAATTTATCTCTCTGTTTTGTAGGTCAATAAAATCTGGAAGTCTAGGGTCATTGAAGCATTAAGTTTTTTTTTAAGCTGTCGGTCTTCGCTCATGTCCTTGTTTCGTTCCACCCTACCACCCACAAAGATTATACTAATGGCATAAGAAGATTGTAAACTGTCTGGAAAGCTCAAGAAATGACATCAGGAAACTGCTCATACAGTTTAGACATTAAGCAGGAATAAAGGACAAACATATATAAATATTTAGATATAGATATATATATGCAGATATTTAATGACAACAATTACAAAGTTTTGACTACAAATATTTAGACAGGCTCCACACTTCTTATCTAAGCAATTGAATCTAGTGCTAATGAAATAAGATGTGCAGGATATGCCCTGAAATATGATTTGTAAACCACTGGTAGAGATCAATCTGCTTAACTGCCTAATACCGGTCAAATTGTGCCCATGGGTTTGAAGTTGAGTGAAACATCAGATTTTGGTAAGAATTTTCACTGCAGTGATAATTTAGTTCATGCCTATTTGCAGATTACTTGGTATGAAGACTGAAGTCTATAAACGCTTCCTAAGGTTTTTGTAACGCACATTTCGGTTTTCGCTGATGCAATACTGTGTGGAACACTCACGCTAAACTCATACCCCCGAACCCTCACCCGCTTTTCATTCAAGAAACCAAAACGCAGCACAAATTGTTACACATTCTGGGAGAAAGTTTAAGTTGCAGCGGGAGTATTTTCATCTGCAAAATCTTCCCACTTGTTCTTATATTTTTGCCCTGCTTGCGTTGCGAGAATGCTTCACCTCAAGCCATTATCTCATCAGACACCGCGGAGATAATTTTAACAATCAAATACACTGTTGGGAAACCGAAATGAAAGGCAAGAGAGTCTGGAAGTTCAGATGAATTTATTAAAAGCAAATTATATACTGGAAACATGCCACCCCCTTCACCCTCCCCATTTGAGTACTTGTGCAAAGTGGTGCAAGAACAAAAACGGAAAGGGGGGGGGGGGGGGTCAGTAAGCTTAGACTTAAGTGGTAGAAACCGGATCAAATATACAAAAAGCACAGTAAACAGATAACCGAAACCCTTAAACTTTGTGCAGCTCCGGCGAGAAAACAACAACATTTTATTATCAAAGATTTCAAAACGTCTCTGTGTAAGGAAAATAACCTGACACAGAAGCGTGCATATTACAATTAAACCTGATGCACAAACGTTTCCAATCAACCACATGTTTATTATCCAGTGCTTTAGTCCTATTATGTACACAAATACATTCCCAAGCTTCTGCTTTTTGCCATCCTTAACGAATCTGCTTTGGTTTCCACCGGTCCTGGAGACTTTTCGTCCTCTCCTAGATGTCAGTTCCTCGATCGCGACCTGCCGGTGTTGAATTGCATCCCCCCCCCAGCCGAAGTTTCGGCCGGGTTCTGCGGCGAGTAAAGAACCGTGCGCGGCTTGACGCTTCACTCTCAGCGAGTGTCCAAAGGGGGAAAGAAACTCACTCCCTTTTCTTCCGGATGCCACTTTCTTCCCAGGGCAATGGATTTCAAAGGCCGCTTCAGTTTCAGCGGGTGTCTTGCCCCGCACCCCCAGCCCTGCACAGGTCGGTCAGTAGGGGCCCACAGTCACCGCTTCCACCTCTTTGGAAGGTCGCCGGTCCTTCACCAGAAAGTTGATCATGCCCTCGGACTTGATGAGCAAGTTGCAGCCCAGAAAGAAGATGCCGAAGACCACGGTGAGGGAGAGCACGCACATGACAGCGATCTGCACCACCCGTATGACATACAGGCTCCGCTCGTCGGGGGAGGGAACCGCGAAGCCGTCGTCGGTCACCACCGAAGCCTGGGTGCAGCAGCGCAGCACCTCCTCCAGGGAGCCGCCGTCAGCGCCCCTGCTCCCGTTGCCGAAGGCCAGCGCAGCCTCCGTCTGGTTCACCAGCAACGCGTCCATGGCTCCCAAACTTCTTTCGCCAGAGCAACAGGTGGGGCTGGAGGCTAAACGAGGGCGATCGCAGTCCTTGGGGTGGGGGTGGGGAGAGAGCAGACCGGGCTCTGCTCTGGATTTCTCGCGCACCTCCGATCCGAAGTGACTTCGCCTCGGGAGCGGGGATCGAACACTGGCGCTCCTTCGCCTTCTTATACTCCACTTGTCCCTGGCTGCGAGCGTTCAGGGAGGGAGGCGCTGGGTGCTGCTAGCTCCCGATCGGAGGGACGGCGGCGCCCCCTTCCGTATTCCCAGCCCAGGGTCGAACTCCTGCATTTATTGTATCGTGCTAGGGCAGGGCGGTATGTTATGATTGCCACCTCACCCCAGGGATCAGCCAACAAGCTGAGCCGTTCCAGTGCATGAAATGCAATTCTTAATTTTCATAGGGAGGTGGGTGGGGAAAAACAGAAATACAACAGGGGTGGGGGAGGGGGGGACTTAAGATTTCAGCTCTTATAAGCAGGGCAAGTTGTTTCTGACGTTTATATGCTAATTTTTGAATAAAGGTTCTTTGAAACATTAAAAGCAAAACAAAAACAAAAAAAAAAGGAAAAAGTAAGAAATGGGTTTGAGGAGGTTTCTGGCAGATGATGTGCAATAGCCTGGTGAGTGCTTTGAAGACATTGGTGGGCAGTCTGCCCTGGCACCCAGGCACTTTGAGGTCTTTTCCTCCTTTTTGTGATTTTTATGATAATCCCAGAGCATTAAGGGAACAATTTCTACAGTGTATTGTAGGAAGTATTTCTGCAGTTTCTGTAGAACAGTTTGTTTATTTGGCAGTGATATTTGGTGTGTTCATTATTTGGCACACCAGGCAGTTGTCTATGCCTAAATCCAGGCCTGTTTTTTGGCTGACCTAGGGAGAGGAGACACCTTTAGAGAGAGAGAGAGAGAGAGAGAGAGAGAGAGAGAGAGAGAGAGAGAGCAGGATCATTCAGCAGCTGCTCATACAACAGCTGCTAAGTCATTTGTCTGTATATGAGGGAAGCTGTGACACCAGAAGACATGTCATAGAAATGGAATGAGGTACACAAATCTATATGAAAGACTTATGCAAATGTTATGGTTCTTTTAGGATGAGACTTCTAGAACTACATTTAAACCAAAGTCTCCTGTAAACGTTTATAAATACAGTGCAATCCGCTTAAGTGCAAGGGTCTGGGACCAAAGAAATGCATGCAGTTAACCGGAGCGTGCACTTAACCGTTGTGACCCAAAGTAGCTTGACATCTGATAAACGTTTATTATTACACGTACAGTATACTGTCTCTGTTAACTGACATTAGGCTTACTTGAATCATTTATAGTCCTCTGTACACTTTTGGGTCTGTGAGTTCCATAGACTATGTCTGCCAGACGGTAAAAACTGTCATAGCACTGACATCCAGTGGCCTCCAGATAGGCCCGCACGGTGTTGAGACTCTCCAGCGCTCTTGCAAAAGTGACAGGAGGAGGTTGTTGAATTTCGTCAGCATGTGCCTCGCTGCTCATTTCATTCTCTGTTTCATCATCAGCCGTTGTTGCCTGCGTATAGGTGCATATCTCAACATCAGTGCTGTCGTCAGCTGTTTGTAGATCGTAATCAACAGCTACGTAGCGATGTAACTTCTCTTCAGTAACACCGGCTGGGATGTCAATAACTTATTCATCTGATGCGTTTGCAACAGCTGCATCTGTTTCGTCCCTCTCCACATCCTTAACAAAGCTTGCCCACTTGTAGCAGTTCACAATGGTTGCCTGTGTAACATGATTCCAGGCTTGTTTCTGCATATGTAGGGAATCCAACAGTGATAGATTACGAGCCAGTTCAACAGCACGTTTATCCTTGCCAGTCTGGTCATCCATAACGTTCATCAGACGACGTAGCACAAGTGCCCGATAATGTTGTTTGAAATTGGCTATTATGCCCTGATCCAGAGTACTACAAATATCAAATACATTAACAAGAGTTCACCACATTAAAATCATAAAATCCTTCACACTTACCTATTCATGAAAACTCCCTGCCTGGATACAAAGAGCTGAATGCTTCAACAGTAATGCCCCATAGCTCGCCACCGGCGAAAAGACGTCGACACATGTGCATAAGAGCACCAATGATTCTTAACAGACAAAAGAACCTCGGCCTTAAATTGTCACCCAATCAACCTCCTTATTCAAACCTTGTGGCATAGCGGTCCTCCAATTGAAGATAAATCGCTGCTCTTTTCGTATTAACATTTGAGAGATATCACCTCCTTGATAGCTGATTAAGCACTACAAATTGCAGTTCCGAAATCTGATGCTATGCTGTAATCCAGCGTGCTACCAGGGGAGCTTTTATTTGTTGAACTCTCAAATTGCTTAGATCTTGTGCTATCCTACATTTTATCTTTCCTCTAGTTTGGCTGATATAACCCAGATTGCAAGGACATTTTATCCCATAAATAACTTGTTATGAATTGCAATCATTATATTGTAATAATGTGAATCTTTTAGTTTGTATGGGGAATTTGCACTGACTGGGTTTCCCACACATACTGACAATAAGTGCAGGTATTACATTTATAATGTCCCATCTGTTGTACCCTAGGTGACTTCTGTTGTCTACAAACAGATACAAATTTCCCCAAATTATTACCCCCGGTATTGGCGAATCGTGGAGGTTGTTGGAACTGAGCATGAATTGACAAAATATGCCAACGTCTTCTTATCAAATCTTGCACTTTGACTGATTGAGTGTATGGTAATATACAAGTCATGCTAGTTTGTTCTGAAACAGTTGGCTGTAATATCCATTGATGTTGCACATTAAAAGCTCTTTTATAAGCCTTATGAACAATCCTGGGCGGGTACCCTTGCTGCCTGAATTGCCTGGACATTTCACTTGCTTGCTCTACAAATGTATGTTGTGAACACAGTTTCCGAATTCTGAGGAATTGACCTACAGGAATGCTGTTCCATAGGTTCCTCAGATGGTGGCTTTGGTAATGCAAAATTGCATTCCTGTCAGTATTTGATATATGTAATACAATAAAATCATATGAGCTAAGATCATTAGTTGCATAGTTATGTAAAAAAAAAGGAATATTTATTGCAGATATTCTAAAAATGCAAGTGGCTGAATATGCCCCGAGGACTGGGATCAGGAGCACTGATTTATTAGATATTTGTGACAATGTGGACTGATAGATGAGTAATTATTAGATACTAGTAAAACAGGCCCGTTTCTGACACAAATGAAACGGGCGCTAGCAAGGTTTTCCTCGGAGTGTGTATGTTTGAGAGAGTATGTGTGAGAGTGACTGTGTGAGAGAGTGAATGTTTGAGTGTGTCTGTGAGAGAGAGAAAGTGTGTGTGTGAGAGTAAGTGTGTGTGCCAGGGGCCCCCGCTCCTTCCTCACAGTTCGTGTCACCCTTTCCTCTGTGTTGCAGGGTTGTCGTCACCCCCCTCCCTCCCTCTGAGTTTCAGGGTCGTCCCCCGCTGTTTTTTTTCCTCTAGTTTTTGTACAGCTGGTGCATTCCCTCCCTCCTCCCCTCTTGTCCCCCCCCCCTCGAGTTCCAGACCCCCCTCCCTCCCTCCAATTTCCAGACCCCCAGTCCGAGTTCCTGACCCCTGGACCCCCCTGCTGCGACCCTCTCAAGCCCCCCTTCCAGTCCTGGTTTTGGAGCTATAGCTGAACTGATTGAATGGGGGGGGACCCCAGAATAAAATAAAATTAGGAAAGGATCAGCTGGTTCAGGCAAGCTGGAGTGAGGGTGGTAGCCCTTGGCTGAGCTGAGGGAAGCCTCAGCTCCAGTCTGGGATCCTTAACCTCATAGGGGCCCCAGGCTGCTGAGCTAGGTGACAAAACCAATTCAAACTCAATTGTGTGTTTCTATACTGCCCTCTCCTCTCTGGGCCTGGGCTTCCTCGCTCTCCCCCCTTCACCAGCCTTCCTGGAAAAAGAATATTGCTCTGCGCGAGAAATAAAAAGAGTTAGCAGAAATCTATAAAAACGAGCATTTCCAGGTTCTGCCTCTGTTTTCTTTCTAGATGGGGGAAGGAGAGAGATCTTAGTTACATGCAGAAAAACCAAGGCAGGATCTGTGTGCCTCACCTGCCACAGGAGAGCAGTCACTCTGAGCAGATAGATGGGATTCTAAAAGCTACACTGGCTTCCAATCAAATAAATAAATATGCTCCCTATTCTTGTCGTAAAATGTCCCCTGGTCGTAGCATTATCTGAAAGGGTAAACAACTGTTCCCTGTTTATGTATTCTATCCACTCAGATTTTATACACTTCTGCCATATCTCCTTTCACTTGTCTCTTCCATGCTCAAAAGCCTTAATCTTTTTAGCCCTTCTTCATGGAGGGGAGAGAGGGGAGGGGGTGGGGGGGCCATCTCCTTTATACTTCAAAAACATTCATAGTTATTATAGATCACAGTGATATTATGCAGATATATTATGCTGTTTTAACCTACTTTTGTTAAATCCCACATTTCTTTGATTTTTGAATATAAATACATAATTTAAAAACAGTAAATCCCAGTTTTCTTCCGTGAAAGAACTGTAAAGTCATTACTGACAGGTTTATCATCATAGTGCATAATGACTTCTGAGCTGCTGTTTTAATTCTCAAGACCAAATTCATTTTAACATTATGCAGAAAGAAGTTGATTAATAATTCTTTCATTCAAGATTGTGAATTTTTTTTTTAGTTTTCTTCCAATTCACAGTCAAGTCCAGATATGAACATACTGTGCCCGTTGTCCTGAACTAATGCACTGTTTAGTTTATCCTATCTGATCCATTTAAATCACTTTTTAAATGCTGTTTAATAGCCCTGCTTGATTAAAATACTCTGCTGCTATGTTACACTTCCTGAGTAAATAGGACCTTTACATGATTAATAATCAAGTATAAAAGCTAACACTTTTTTTTCAGAATATTGTTACATAAATGGAGAGAGAACCATCTTTCAAAAAAGTCCATTATTTTATAGTAATTTTTCAAAATGTGTCTTACGGCCTTCAAGTTGGCCTGTATAAAAGGAAGTCTAAGGGGGATAGTTTAATAAAGTGCATTAGGGCAGTGTTTCCCAAGTCTATTCCTGGAGTACCCCCTTGCCGGTCAGGTTTTCAGGATATCCACAATGAATTTGCATGAAAGAGATTTGCATATAATGGAGGCAGTGTATGCAAATCAAGTTCATGCATATTCATTGTGGATATCCAGAAAACCTGACTGGCAAGGGGGGGGTACTGTAGAACTGGACTTGGGAAACACTGCATTAGAGCAATAATATAAGAACATAAAAATACCCACATTGGGTCAGACTGATGGCCCGTCTAGCCCAAATATCTTGATTCCATCAGTGGCCAATCCAGGGGGCCCTTTTACTAAGCTGCGCTAAAAAAATGACCTGCACTATTTCTAGTACATGGGTTTCCCGTGCGCTGAGGCCACTTTTAGCGTGGCTATAAAATAGCTGCATTTTCCATTTGTTCAATCAATGGCCACATGCTAATTTCCCAATTAATGCATGGCCATTAGCACACCGACATTTACGCAGTAAGGGGTCCCGCGCTAACCACATGCTAAACTGTTAGCGCACGGCAATGCAGCTGCGCTAGCTGATTAGAACTGGGCACTCCTATTCTCCACCCCCAAACACTCCCCCAGCGCTAAAAAATATTTTCAATTTTTTAGCACGTGGGAAGCATGCACAATCCCGCAGGTTAATAAAAGGACCCCCAGGTCACAAGTACCTGGCAGAATCCCAAATAGTAGCAAGATTTCAGGTTACTGATCCCAGGGCAAGCAGTGGCTTCCCACATACTTATTTCAATAGCAGACTATGGACTTTTCCTCCAGGAACTTGTCCAAACCTTTTTTTTTTAAGATACGCTATCCACTGTAACCACATCCTCTGGTAGTGAGTTCCAGAGCTTAACTACCAGTCTTCGTTGAGTGAAAAAAAATATTTCCTCCTATTCATTTTAAAAGTATTATCATGTAAGTTTGTTGAGTGTTCCCTAGTATTTGTACTTTTTGAAAGAATAAAATTGATTCACTTTTACCCATTCTACACCTCTCAGGATTTTGTAGACCTCTATCATGTCTCCCCTCATGTCCAAGCTGAAGAGCCCTAATCTCCTTAGCCTTTCCTCATATGAGAGGAGTTCCATTCCCTTTATCATTTGGTTGCCCTTCTTCAAACCTTTTCTAATTCCATTATATCTTTTTGAGATATGGCAACCAGAACTGCATGCAATACTCACAGTGAGGTCGCACCATGGAGCAATACAGAGGCATTATAATATTCCATCTCTTTCCTAATAATTCCAAACATCCTGTTTGCTTTTTTGGCCACTGCCAAACACTGGGTAGAAGATTTCAGTGTATTGTCTACAATGGCACTTAGATCTTTTTCTTGGGTGTTGTCTCCTAAGGTGGACCCTAGCATCACGTAACAGTGTTATCCTTGACTCCTTCCTCATTTTCAATTACACATTGCTAAAAAGCATTAATAAAATGTATTGTTTCCCTAAAATTGGCAGTTTCTTTTTAAAAACATTACCCAATGCTTTATCTTCTTTCATGTCACCTTCTGCTTGGAATTCTGCTCTGCAGCTGAACTGACTACTACAGTCTATTCAGAATTCAGTTGTGAAACTTGTGTTACAGCCATGACAGCCCTCTTCTCATTGTTCTTCATTGGTTTCTATTTGCTTCCACATTCAGTTGAAACTATTTCTTTTCACCTATAAGTGCATTCACTCTGGACTCAGCTTTGCATTAACTTCAGAAATGGGATCCCTTCTTCCCTTTACACACCAAAACCACCCCTCCCCCAACCTATTAGCTTTTAAGAGTCGGACTACTGTGTGGATTAAAGTCCGCAGCTTCTTTATTAACAACTTTAAGTGCAACTCACATAACAAATAATTAACTCGAGCTACGTAAACTGTATTCAACAGGCAAATTTGACATCCCCCAGCTGCTTGCGCCTTCAGCAAAGCAGATGTGATTTACATAGACCTGCCTCAGCCAAGCAAGGGCCCATGGTGTCTGCATGGCCCTCCAGGCCTACTTTTAGCCAGGCCACCTGATCCTTTATTTATAACCCGTCTCAGACCTCCGAGTCTGAGACCCTGTAGCTCGAGTTACCACCCACCGCAACAAAGGCCTCATACCTCCTCTGCCCTAACGTGGGCTCCATTTAATCAAAGGGAGGGAGGGAGGGTGGGAACATCGCCTTCGAGGAGCAGGAAAAGCCCTGTACCACGAAGGCGTTCCAATAAATATCCCTGCCTTTCCGCCCTCCCGATCCAGCTACTGGTCAATTAGGCCTGCCTCCAGTCTGGCTTACTTTTAAATTGCCCTATGGCAAGCCAAACTGAAGGCACCGACCGCATCCTACCACTAACTTACCCTCCCCTCCCCTGTTCCAAACCTTTCCTCCCTACCTAACTCCCTAGCTTCAAGCTAGCCATTGCTGGTACAGAGAGCCCCATCTTTCACTTAATGGGTGCCCTCCAGACAGGCTCTCAGGCTTGAGCATTCCTCTGCTCTTTTAATTCTCCCTATTTCCCTCCCTGTGATGTCCATTTATTGGGCAAGCTGTTCCTAGCTGTGTCCTTCTCCTGTGTTGCTGAGGGGCCCTATTACAAAGCAGCGGTAAGGCCAACGTGGGCTTACTGCATGCTAATCTGGAACTAAGGCCAGTCCAACGTCTGCACCCGTGGTAGTTCCAGCCCCAGCATGTGCCATTTGCCATGCTAGGGACAATAGCTGGCTATTTTCTCATGCGGTGCTAACCTGGTGGTAATTGGACAGCACCACGCACTACCCAGTTACTGCTGGGTTAGCGTGGGAGCCCTTCCACCAAATTGGATGGCGGTAAGTGCTCCCCCTCGCATGGCCACAAGTTAAGAGCAATTTTATCGCGTAGCCATGGCTATTTTCAGACATTTTTACCTGCTGTGGTAAAAATGGCTGCAGCACATGGCAAAAACGGCCCCGCTGATAGCGCAGGGCCCTTTTTACCACAGCTTGGTAAAAGGACTCCTGAGTTCTTTTCTTGAAGCACTGTGTTTGTGCCTGTGTGTGTGTGCATGCCTGTACGTGTTTTCAGATGTGTGTATGTGCACTTGTGTGTGCACTTACGTGTGCTTGTGTAAACCTCCTGGTGGCAGAGCAAGGTATTACAATGATGGTACCAAATATGTCACAGTGTTTCCCCAAAATGACTCAACACCAACCAGGGAGTTTAACAATAAAAAGAAGATATTTTTTTATTAGTGGAATTATATTTAAATGCTAATGAAATTTTACCAACTTGCAAATTTAACATATGTATTTCAATTATACCACCCTTCAACATCTTCAGTCCTTCTGTGACTGTTCTCTTGTGCTTGACTGCTTAAATATTAAATGCTTTACTTTTTGTCTATTTAGATTGTAAGCTCTTTGAGCAGGGACTGTCTTTCTTCTGTGTTTGTACAGCGCTGCGTACACTTTGTAGCGCTCTAGAAATGTTAAATAGTAGTATATGTATTTCAATTACAGCTTTGCAACACAAATCAGTTTAGTCTCTAGAAACATTGAGAGCATTTTCAGATAAGTATAAATATTAGTTACATAAATCATTTAGGTACATTCAATTCCGCAAAACACCAGACTCTTCAAAGTCTCCCCTCTTCTGTCCCTTAGACCCCCGGAGACCCCCAAGGATCTCAACATGTAAGTTTTCCTCTACTCTTTTTTTTTTCTTTTAGTTATCTCTCCCTTATTGTCCAGGTTTCCTTTACTATTTTCTCTTACGTGCACTTTTTTTAAAAATATTTTCAGTCACTTAGCTGCTCTCTTTGTTTTCTCTCTGGCTCTCTGGAACGGTGGGCGCCTTTTCTTTCAGGTGATGATCTCCAGCATCAACTTTCTTCCAGTCTTTTCCTAGTAACATGTTCTCACCAATACAGCTCCCTCCCAACTGCCAGCCTGAGCTGTTTGTCACTCTCCTGAGAGTTCCATCAGCATGCGGAACACTCAGCGCATGCACACAGATCACTCAGTTTCACTGCACTGCTCACTATCTCTACACCAGATCTAGAAGGAGCCAGGTAATCTTTTAAAATTTAACTCATAGGGTTACACTTGTATATGTGTGCGTTATGTGCATGTGTGAGTAGGGTTACCATATTTTGTCCCCCAAAAAGGACACATGCCCCGCCCCCACCACACACCACGCTTCGCCCCCTGTCACATTTTCCCCTCCCCCTGTCACATACCTCGTCACCCCCCTCCCTATCACCCCCCCTCCCCTTACTACTGCCCTGATGGTCTAGTGACCTCTTTGGCAGGAAAGAGCCTCCTCTTTCTTGCCCGGAGCGCTGCCCTGCATGCATCCTTCCTGTTGCTGATCCTTGGCGCTGATTCAAAATGGCCGCCGAGAGATGAAGTCTCGCGAGATCACTTCAACTCTCGGTGGCCTTTTTGAATCAGCGCCGAGGATCAGCAACAGGAAGGATGCATGCAGGGCAGCACTCCGGCCAGGAAAGAGGGGGCTCTTTCCTTCCCTGAAGGCGGAAGAGGTCACTAGACCACCAGGGCACTAGTAAGTAAGGGGAGGGGAGGCTAGCAATCTGCCTGTTTGTCCGGATTTCTGGACAAACGGGCAGGCTGGCGGGCAAACGAGCAGATTAGCAAAACCTGCCCGGTTGCCCGGATATGCCCTCAAAAAGAGGACATGTCCGGGTAAATCCGGACATATGGTAACCCTATGTGTGAGTATGTGTTTATGTACATGTATGTGTGTGTATGCTTGTGCACATGTGTGCAGGTCTTAAGTGATTACTAGAAATTCTTCTTGCTGATGTCTCAGCTAGGTTGTAAACTCCACAGAGCATGGATGGTCTCTGTTTTCTGTATCTGTATATCTCAACAGTGCTGCTTATGCCCAGTATAGAGAGAGAGAGAGAGAATAAAAAGCAAAACCGGAAATCTGTTCTTTTTTGTGTTTACATAGTACATTAGAACATAAGAATAGCCATACTGGGTCAGACCAATGGCCCATCCAGCCAGTATCCTATTTCCAACAGTGGCCAAGCCAGGGCCCAGATGCACAAAACTCTAACGACCCTTTAATGACCCTCTAACGACAAAATTTGCGGTCGTTGCATGCATTATAGGCCTTTTTCTGAAGCCACTAGCAGATAACGAAAACGGAATGCAAACCAGAAGCAATTGGCGATCAGATGTTCTATCCCATGCAGCACCTTCACATACAGGTGAGAGGCGCTGCATGGGATGGTAATGCGGAGGGGGGGGGGGTCCGGTGGAGGGTGGGAGCGGCGGCGACGATCCCAGGGGGTGGGGCACGAGGGCGGAGGCGGAGGATGGCGGGAGGTGGAGCCCTGGAGCAATGGACAGGAAACACAGGAAGGGAGGGGGACCGGTGATGAAAAAATTTGGAGATTTGTTTTTATTAAAACCGGCTGAAGCGGGGAACAGCGGCGATCTCGGGGGGAGGGCAAGGGCGCCCATACAGGACGCTCCTGACGAGCGCCTTTGCCCCCTCCCGATCTATTTGGATTTTTTTAATGTTTTGGTTAGTGCAGGGGGAAGTGGGGAGCCACATGTTTGTGTTGTGGTTTTTTTTGGACGTTTGTGGCATGCGCAGAGCAGCCAGCATAACGCTTGGCTGCTCTGCGCATGATTTAGGGGCCGATTACGACGGGGATTACGATTCAGTGATACATTGTACTTCTGGATACCGCAACGAACATGTTTGACCTGTTTTTTTGGTGCATGCTTCGGTTTTTCAAAATCGTTAAGGACTTTAACGATTTAGATTTTGTTACGTTTGTTTGATGCATCTGGGCCCAGGACACAAGTACCTGGCAAAAAAAACAATTATTAGCAATATTCCATGATACCAATCCCAGGGCTTCTATTTGTAGCTGTTTATAAATTGTAAGTTTAACAGTTTCTATCCCAGCTAATTAGAGGTTTTCTAAGAGTAGAAAAACCAGTGTCTATTAGTGTTTTAACAGTGCAGATACTATTGCTGTGTACCTTTTCCAGTAAAATCATGTATGTTTTTGTACACTTGCCAGCAGGGCAGTGATTCTCAACCAGTGTGTCATGAAGAGCTAGGAGGCATATCACAAAAAAAAAATTGATTGAGACAATATGTATGCCTGCAGAATGCAAAACAAGGAGTCAGGTACTTGAAATCCTCCTAACTGCTCCCTAATTCTTTCTCCCAAGCTGAAAATTTCCCCCTTTCCTCTGTGCAATCAGCATGACTGCATCCTGAACCTACCTGTGCTTCCAGCTACAATGACTGCTGCCACCAGCCTGGATGGAATTGCTATATATTCTTCTCCCTTCCTTGTGGGCTAGCCCAGAAATGGTGGCTTCTGCTCCCTCCCCTCTAGCCATGATCACTGCTGCAAGCCTTATCCAGAAATTTGGGTCTTCTGACCCTCTCCTGTGGCCAGAATTACTGCCATTGCTGGCAGCAGAGGAGGAGGAGATGGCATGAAGGAACACCTCATCTCTACTCCCTTCCAGTGGCGTAGCCAAGGGTGGGCTTGGGTGTGGGTTCAGGCCCACCCAGTAGCAGCATACATATCATGTGGCTGGCAGGGATCCCCAAGCCCCATCAGTTGAAAACTCCCAACAAGTGTCCCTCCTGCATACCTTGTAAGTAGCAGATCTTCGCCTGCAGTGAGCAGTGACATACATACTGCTTGCACTGGCCCCACAGCCTTCCCTCTGATGTATTTCTGCCTAGGCGGAAACAGGAAGTTGCATCAGAGGGAAGGGTGTGGGGCCAACATGAGCAGTGTATATTAGTTGTTGCTCGCTACTGGTGAAAATCTGCTATTTAAAAGGTATACGGGAGAGGGGGGATGTTTGAGAGACCATGGGGGCTCATTTTCAAAGCACTTAGCCTTCCAAAGTTCCATAGGTTTCTATGCAATTTTGGAAGGCTAAGTGCTTTGAAAATATGCCTGCATATGGCATGCAGGCGAGAGAAGGAGAGACCAAATCACCTGTGGGATGGGACGAGGTTTTTCTGCCCACCCATCTTAGGCCCAGGCCTGGCTACGCCCCTGCCCCCTTCTAGACTCTTTCTCCAACACTGATTATTGGGTAGAGAGGGTCACTTTGAAAGGGGAGACTGGTAGTGGGAGATGTGCTTGAATGGGGAAAGAAAAATATGATATACATAGGGGTGGGGATTTAAAAAGATGGAGGGATGAACCTCTTTGGCATGAGAGAGAAGATATAAACCTGGTGCAGTAACCTCGCTACAGGAGGAGAACACTAGGGGTGGCAAATACCCCCTTCAGAAAAATGTCTTTTAGGATTGAGATTAGGTGGGAACTCAAGGATGGTAGAGTGGGGAATCAGCAAAAACCCTTGTAAGAATGTGCACACTGTTCAGGTTGAGCCCAAACAATACAAGAAAGGTGACGCTTTGTATTGGGCAGTTCCTGGAGTGCTTTAGTTTTACCTAGGCTTTTCTTGAAATCAGGGCCGTAGCCAGACCTCAACATTTGGGGTTCCGGATCTCAAATTGGGGGGGGGGGCAGTGGCGTACCTAGGGTAGTTGACATCCGGGGCCGGTCATTTTTTAACACCCCCCCCCCCCCCAAATCCAGTACTAGGCATGCCGAGAATACAAAACACTCAGGACCTATAGAGCAATTCTACCATACCATAAGCAGTCATTTCTATGAGTCACACAAGGAAAAGGAAAGCATCTTAAACACTACAGTGAGCACTAGAACATCAATTCACCTATTGTAAAACGAAACCAGACAGAATAGTACAGATCGTAGATCCTGCACAGTCAATGCCAACTGAAAGCCATGTCTTTTTCACAAACACAGATACACCCTAATCCACTATAGAATAAGTAATCATAAACTTTCTATTTAGACAAAAATTAAACTGAACCCCCAATGCCAGACTCTGCATACAATGCAACACCACAGAAACAGAAACTGTCCCCTAGTACTGTGCAAAATATAAAGACAGCAGATGTAAATTTGAAAAAAAAAACCTAACAAGTACCAATCACCACTTTACAAATTAACAAATAGAAATAAAACAAATATAGAAAGTAAAATAATACCATTTTATTGGACTAATACATTTAGCTTTCAGAGGCCAAAACCTCCGTCCTCGGGTCAGTACAGTATAGTGCTGTTACAGTATCCTATCCTGACCTGAGGAAGGGGGTTTTGTTCTCCGAAAGTTAGTCAAAATGTATTAAAATTAGTCCAATAAAAAGATTACCTTATTTACATGTTCTATTATAAACATTTAACACATCTACAATACTTTATCCTAAAGCAAAAAAAATAAAAAAATATATTTTATTTACAGTTTGTTGT
The DNA here is from genome assembly GCF_901765095.1 of Microcaecilia unicolor. Taxonomy (NCBI): domain Eukaryota; kingdom Metazoa; phylum Chordata; class Amphibia; order Gymnophiona; family Siphonopidae; genus Microcaecilia; species Microcaecilia unicolor. The sequence goes on along the minus strand of NC_044037.1, from coordinate 250,003,573 downwards.
CTCTGGTTTCTGCTTTCCTCATCTTGTTTTCACCGTCTTCCTTCCATCCAGCATCTGTCTTCACTCTCTCTCTCTCTCTCTCTCTGCCATCCAGTGTCTGCCCTCTCTGCCAATCAAATTGATTGGAAGGCCCGAGTCGACGTCAAGACGAGGAGGGGAAGGAAGGAGATTTGATTTTTTTTTTACAAGCAGGGCACGAGGCGCTGCCTGCGACGCTGCTTCGCCGGTTTTTTAAATGTGCGGCGCCGCAGGAACGGCCACGGGAGGCAGCGGGAGCGGAGCACCCCCCACCCACTGGCACCCGGGGCGGACCGCCCCCATCGCCCCCCCCTTGGTACGCCACTGGGGGGGGCACAGTTTAGCCCATCTCCCTGTCGCAACTCCCGCCCCACTGCAATCACACATACCTTGGCCAGCGGGGGTCCCCAAACCCCCTGTCAGCTGAAGCCTTTCTCCAGTGCTGTTCTCTCCTGCCTTGCTTCCTCTCACATTGTGTGCATGCTCAGTTTTAGTGAAACTGAGCATGCGCAACACTTCGCACATGCTCAGTTTCATTAAAACTGAGCTTGCACGTGACATGAGGGGAAGCAGGTCAGGAAATGCGTACAGGACAGCGCTGGAGAAAGGCTTCAGCTGATGGGGGGTTAGGGATCCCCACCAGCCAAACCAGGGGCCCCAGATCCAAATTAGGGAGCCCAGGCCACCAAGGCCCCCCCCCCCCATAGCTACGCTACTACTTGAAGTGAGTTTATTAACAGTTTCTGTTAGTTTGTGACCTGGGTTGGCAAAATCACAGTTTACACAGCTCTCTGGGGTTGCTGAGAATGCGCTCTCTTAAAAATCGCTCTAAGATTCCTTCTGGCTTTATGCTGGGAAGTTAAGCGCAACTCTGAGTTTAGAGGTGTTTTTCTGTGGCTGCAGGTAATTATCTGTCCCTTCAGTTTGAGCTCTATGAAAGTTCAAATCTGGTAGCTGAATGCCTGGGTCTTAGGGGCTGATAGTCCTGGGTCTCTCTTGTTCCTCTCTCTGCAGACCAACTCCAATTGACTTTTTCCTGCTGCACGAAACATCCCTAGAGTTCAAAGCAACCAATGGGAGTGAGCGTCACTGCTGGAAATGGGCTGAATTAGGCCAAATATTTCATGGCACACAGCATGGTCTCTGTTTAAGACCTCACAATGACCAGGAAAAGGAAACTCCAGCCTTTTGCTGAGATTGATACTCAGTTGTTTAAATGCTCAAGGGATGGGACCCTCTTTAGTGAGGCCCTCCTTACAATCTATCTATATAAATAATTCTCACCTCCAATTCTGAAGCTCACTGTGTGGAAGGAAAACACTGAAGCCCTGTATTGTTGTAGCCTGTTAGCACCACTCACTCTCACTCATACACCCGCCCTCAGCCACGCCCCATCCGGACATAATTCGCAACCCCAACGTTCTAATGAAGCCCTAAGCTCCACCCACTTCCGTGAAGGGTTCGTTAGTTCGTGGTGGTGAAGCCTCTCCACTGACCATGTCTCTCTGTCATGCCCTCGCGTCGACTGTGATGACGTCGAGGGCAGAACAATTTCGGTGAACGAAAGGAACGCAACAGAAAGGCAGGAGTAGGGAAACACGCTCCCCTACCAATGAGTTACACACTCCCCCCTCCCTCCGATTGCAACACACCCCCTCCGTGTTACTGCCCCCTGGACTCCCCTGTCGTGACCCTCTGGACTCCACCCTTTCCTCTGAAAAACCTCCCCCGAAGCCTCTGCGTACCTCTGCTGACTGAGACGAACTTCTCTTCTCGGCTGTGGGGCGTTCCTTGTTGAATGAGCATCTATTGAAGTTTCTGTTTGTGCGTCTGATGTCAGACGCACGCACAGAGACTTGGACAGATACTCCTTCATCAAGCCACGAAGGGACGAAAGGGTGGTGTCCAGAGGGTCGCGCCACAGGGGGGCCAGGCAGTAACGCCAAGGGGGGGGGGGTTCAACTCGGTAGGAGGGGCGTGAAGGGGGCTTTGAACTGGCAGGGAGGGGGTCTGCAACTCGGGAGGGAGGGAGAAGCGGAGGGACAGCGGGAGGGAGGGGGGTATGGAACTCGGCAGGGAGGGAGGGAGGATAGGTGGGAATTTCCCTTGCTAGCGCCCGTTTCATTGCGTTTCGAAACGGGCCTTTTTTACTAGTAGTTTATATTTGCCTTGTGTCATTTATGATAAAATATTTGGGCTCTTAGATCAGCTGCAGATTGCAGTGTTCAGTGTGTCACGCACATTAACGTGCTGTGTCAGGTGTGTCACAACAGAAGAGAGGTTGAGAATGAGTGACTGCCCTAGGCTGTTAAAATTAGAAATCGGTAGAATCACCTTACAATTATTTAGTTTATGCTGCCCCCTAATGGATGCAAGCTCGTATGGGGGAACAGGTTAGAGAAATTTTCAAAAACTAAGCAAGTCTCAACTTTTGTATGTCAGAATGATTTTATTGCTTGTACATATGTATTCCACTTTTTCCCAATCAATGTTCAAAGTAGATTAAAGAAAGAAGCCAAACACGGGGGGGGGGGGGGGGGGGGGGGGGGGGGGGATGGGAAACATTAGATCAAAGAGTTCAATTCAAGCATAACAGTTAGAAACCTTGTATAAGGTATTTAAAAAAACAAATATGTGTCTTAAGCTGTCTAAAAAAATGGTATAAGAGAATTTCCTAAAATGTAAGGGAATAAAATTCCAAGTAAGGGCAGCCTGATAGGGAAAAGAAGATTCAATAAAATGCTTCAATTTTAATTCTTTAGCAACGTTGAACAGTACACAATCTTTAGCATGGTAAATGACTTTGGGGGCCAAGAAAAAAAACCACGTAAAGGTGGAGATGCGCTGATCCCCTATGAGAAGAAGGTCACAGAAGACAAGAAGTAGGGAGAGTTGGCTCTTCTCAAACAATGGAGGAGACGTATAGATGGATAAAAGTCTTTATTACAAAACTATACAACAAATTTAAAGTCTGGGTTTTCAGAGGAAGCCAATGCAGTGTCACATTTTTTCAAACCAAAGATCATCCTGATGGCTGTATTTTGTTATATCTGGATTTTCCTCAGTAACATAAGACCATAAGAGTATCCATACCGGGTCAGAAGAATGGTTCATCTAGCCCAGTATCCTGTTTCCGGCAGTGACCAGTCCAGGTCACAAATAGTAGCAATGTTCCATGCTACCAATCCCAGGGCAAGCAGTTGCTTCCCCATGTCTTTCTCAATAGAAGACTATCCTGCTTATAATCGAACGAGACAAACGCCCAAGTTCCGACCTAAATCGGGAGATGGACGTTAATCTCACAAAAACGAATAAATCCATATAATCGAAAGCAATGTTTCAGTGCGTCCGTGTCGCTCGTACGTGGACGTAAAAACGTCCAAATAAGAGGCGTGTCGGGGGCGTGTTAGGGGCGGTGATACGACATGGACGGGTACAACGTATAACGAATAGCGAAATGGCTCTGGTTGAGCGGGAAGATGGGCGTAATATGATGGACCCGAAATAAAAGCGACCAGAGCAAGGGGGAAAGCGTCTTTAGACCCATTAGCGATTGTGTGTAGTTGGAGAGTGGCGATATTGTTGGTGGAAGAGCTGAAGTGGTGGTTGCAGAGAGAAAGCCGAGCGTGTTGAGTACCTGTGACGGTCGTCTGTGTGCCCTGCCCCTTTTTGTGTCTTACCCTTTGACCGTTCCTTACTCCTACTCCTTTGCTCCATCGCCCCCTTCCCCTCCCCCTATCCCTCCCCATTCACTCTTCCCACGTGTATACTCTATTCCCTGACCTCCGTTTGTCTCTGTGTTCCTGTACTGTTTGGCGAGTGAGTGGCCAGAGGGCGTGGTGGCTGGAAGTGAAAGATCTGTGTGTGTTGCTGTTTGTTTGACTACTAGTCCTAATACTTGCACTGGTGGTGGGGATATGGATGCACTTAATGCACTTGTGGCATGCATGCTACACGAAGAGGCCACCCACCGCAGGAGGAATTCACGGCCCCGAGTGTTTAGGCCCCGCACCACCTTCCTACAACTCACTGACCAGCAGTGTCTAACAAGGTTCAGGTTTGATAGGGCCACCATTCGTCAGCTGTGTGAGCAGCTGACACCCCTCCTTCAGCCCCAGACACGTAGGAATAACCCCATCCCTGCCCACCTCAAAATCACTTCCGCTCTCTCTGTCCTGGCCACTGGCAGTTTTCAATCCGTATTAGCTGCTAACACAGGCCTCACCCAGGCTTCTATTTCACACTGTCTCACCCAGTTCCTGGATGCCTTCATAACTCACACCTCACACTACATCACTTTCCCCACCCCCCCCCCAGGCCCTGCACAACAACATGGCCGCCTTCTATGCTGTTGCTAGATTCCCCTCGGTCATCGGTGTGATAGACTGCACACACTTAGCCCTCAGACCCCCCCGGGCACACAAAGCCACCTACAGAAATAGGAAGGCATTTCATTCTATGAACATGCAAGTTGTATGTGATGCCCAGGGGGAGATATTAGACGTGTGTGCCAGGTACCCCGGCTCCAGCCACGATGCCTACATCCTACAGCACTCGGGCATCTTCCGCAGGTTCGAGCGAGGGGAGTTCATTGGTGGATGGCTACTAGGTAAGTGCAACATGCATGTACCACCCATACTAGACCTCCTCCACTGGGCAACCCTCCGCCCTGGCTTCCTCCACCACAACCCACTATCCAAATCCCCCCGCCCCCCCTGTACCTGCTCCAAGCGATACACACTCATCTATCTCATTCTGCTTTTCTGCAAAGGTGACCGAGGCTACCCGCAAAAGACATGGCTCATGACCCCCCTGATCCACCCACAACCAGGGCCAGAAGAAACCTACAACAGGAGACATCGCAGCACCCGGGGGATCATTGAGCGCACCTTTGGTTTATTGAAAAACCGCTTCCGCTGTCTGGACCGGTCTGGAGGAGAGCTGCTCTACAGTCCAGAAAAGGTGGCCAAGATCTTTGTGGCATGCTGCATGTTACACAATTTGGCCCAGCGCAGAGGACAGCCTCTCCCAGAGGAGCCACAGCCACCACCAGAAGAGGCCCCAGATGAGCTGGAAGAGGAGCCCCCTCCACCCCCAGCCCACAGAGCAGAGCTCAATGCTTACCAGCTTGGCGTAAGAGCAAGACAAAGACTCATTGAAACAAGTTTTAGGTGAAAGTAAGTGAACATTTATTTTTTACATTCAGTGCATGTGTGTGTTCAACCCCACCACCACCACCACCACCACCACCCCCCTCCCACACCCACCCCCCTCCCACCAACCCTCACCCTACAGCATGTCCCATCATTTTCCCCTTCCCTTCCCCCGTCCCCTCCTACCCCTCCCACGCCCTTCCTTTGCAGCTGGTGCTGCATGGGAAGTCTCTTCACCCTCTTCTGAGCTGCTGCTCCCAGTGTCCTCCTCCCTATCCCCACGGCAGCCTGCGGCTTCGGCTGCACCGTGGAAATCGGGCCACCTTCTTGGTTCTAGTGGTCTGGTCACAGGACCCAGAATGGGAGCAGATTTGGTGGGTGCTGCAGGAGTGGGTGCGGAGGCTGAGGATCGCAATGCCCACCTCTTAGCTGGTGGTTGCTGGTGGTCAGTGGAGGAGGATGTTGATGGCAGGGGCTGCTCCAGCAGCACGGGGGCTGGAGTAGGCGCAGTGCCCTGAGGGCGCAGGTGTTGGATGCTCTGCTCCAGCCGTCTCAGTTGCTGGAGCACCTCCTGGTGGCCTTCACGTTGCGCCTGGAGGAGTTCCTGGTGTGCTCGCTGCTGTGCCTCCAGTGCTTGGCGCTGCAGCTCCAGTTTCTGCTGCCGGTACTCCTCCAAGCGCACGTTGTGGCGGAGTAGTTCCGTGGCCAGCCGCAGGAGTTGCCTCCTTTGGCCGGATGGCCTCTGGCCTCCTCAACAAAGTCCTCCGGTGCTGGAGGTGCGGCCTCTGCTGGTGCAGGTGGTGGTGGTGGTGGCAGAGGCTGGACAGCTGGTGCAGGTGGTGGTGGTGGTGGTGGCAGAGGCTGGACAGCTGGTGGTGGTAGAGGCTGGACAGCTGGTGCAGGTGGTGGTGGATGCAGAGGATGCACAGCTGGTGCAGGTGGTGGAGGCTGGACTGCTGGTGCTGCAGGCTGTGGAGGTTGAGGCTGGACTGCTGGTGTAGGGCGTTGGCCTTGCAGGCCACTAGGGCCAGCCTCCTCTGAGTCATCACCTGTATAGCACAAGAGTGAGGAATAGTGTTGGTGCAAATAACCCACTTTTGTCTTTCAGCATTCATATACATTGGTATGTCCCCCAACCTGATGACCCAGCAAAGAGATGGTGAGGAGGAATGGAATTGACACGGGTACGAAAGAGAGAGCACCGCAGGCAGCTGGGTAGAGGTGGTGGATGAGCAGCCAAGAGAAGGACACCACTCACAACGTTGTGCTCAAGCTGTTAGTTGTATAATTGTTAAATTGAACAACATTGCAGCATGTGTTGTGTTACTACTGACTTGCTAAACTGCATAGAACTGCTTTATGACCCCCATTACAGGCTCTTTCAGTTGAATGCATGTGGCCCACACTCAGTAGAGCACAGAGGTCACAGGAGGAACTAGGCACAGTTTGGTAATGGGAAAATAGGAGGGAGTAGTAGGGAAGGACGGCCCCCAAAGTTCTGCCACAGTAGTAACCTACACACACCCATAGGAGCCAACTGGAAAGTAGTATTGGGGGTGCTAAGCCCAGTGACCAACACTCCTCCCTGCACAGCTACATGATCTTTCCTCAATATTGGGGGTGCTCACACACACACACAGCACCCACCCTGTCTGCTTGCTCCTATAACACACATGACCACTACCACTACTCAAATAGAGCTTACAATTAATTCAATAAATATGGACACACAGGACAAGTAAGAGGAAACCCAATGACAACGGTAGGGATAGGGAGTAAGGGTAGAGAGCTAGTGAGTAGGGGTTACCAGGTCACAACAGCATCATAAAGGTGGCCTGTTAATATACATAAAGACAGGCAGAGATACTCCCCCCCCCACCTACCTCCCTCCTCCTGCCCCCCACTCCTCACCTCCCTCCCCCTGACCCCAACTTCTATAACACAAGTGTACTGCAGCACAACAGATACCCCAACTGCATAATGAAACACCTACCTGAGTCCTCAGCCTGGCCCGAGGTGTCCAGGGAGCCAATCCCGTGGATGCCCTCCTGGGGTAGGAGGGAGTACACCATCAGCTCCATGGGCGTAAGGTTGGCAGTGTCATTGCCTGGGGGATTGGCCCCCGCCTTCCTCCGAACATCCCTCCTCAGCTTCCGCCACTTCCTCTTGCAATCCTCCACGTCTCTCCCAGCATGGAAGACAGCATTCAGGCTGTCCCGTACTGCCTCCCATTCGCGCTGCTTTAATGTTGCTGCCAGCCTCTGCCCTGTGGGAGCAAACAGACTCCGGTGCCGCTGTACTATTTCTTGCACCAGGAGCTCCACCTCTGCTTCGACAAAATTACCCTTCCGGGTCGGCGGCATGCGTGGTGGCATTGTACCAATGGGGTTTTCGAAAATACGGAGTGGGCGTTTATATAGGCGCCAAGAACGCCCATTGAGACAGGGGAATAGGCGTTTCTGATATGGGCGTTTCTTTTTCAATTATACACATAATTCCTAAGCGTGCCCAGCTCAGATAGCGATTAGGAACACATGGTTTCGATTATGAGTAGATAAGTATGGGCGTCTCCACCTGCCTTCCCTTTCTTCATTGCCATTTTACCTGCCATTTCCTGCACTTAGACCTTGCCCGTTGTTCGTAATAATCATTTACAGGGTTTTACCCTCACTTATATGAAGGTATGTGTTTAGCAATGTATGCTTGGGTACACCTGTGTATTTAGGGGGGGGGGAATTATTGTTGGCCCTCAGCCACCACGCCTTCCGTTTCCTGTCTTCCACATCCCCTGATGCTCCCTTCCTTTCTCCCATTCTCTCTGCCTGGTTGTAGCAGGCAGTGTGTGGGGGCCAAGAATTTAGTACTGTCGGCCCAAATCAAGCACCCCTCGGTAAGGGTCATTTCAATCAGGGAGATGTGCAGCTAATGTTCCAGAAGATAAAAGGCGCACTACACAGTCTTGAAACAGACGTTCATGGTAAGCTCTCATTTGTCTGCCACCTCTTCTCTTTGTGCTCATAGTCAAGGAGTGTGCATTCACTGTATGTATGTAGTCTGGAGTCAGATGTTAGGTAGCTCTCTTTTCACCAGGTTCCTGTGCACTGTACTGTGGGGTTGGCAGGTCCTCAGTGGTGTGGGCCAGCTGTTGGAGGTGCTGTATTGGTTCCCGGTAGCTTCCATCTTCCTTGTTTATGCGGTGTACCCCAGTCCCCATTTATGAAGTGGCCACCCATTCTCAAGGTCCATAGGCGGGGGAGGGGAGAATGATTAATGCAATGGATGTGTATAGCACATTATGGAACACCTTCCTAAATTGCTCCATAGGTAGTAGGGTAGGGAACATGCACATTACATTGTTTTTAATTGGTAGCCTGGACAAAATGATCGAGGTGGCTACAGGTAGTGCCACTGAGGCCTATGACGTGGTGGTGAGGGAGAGGGGGGTGTGTACAGGTACCAACCCAAAGTAACTGGTGGTGGCTAAAGCCTGGTGGCTGCTGTGGCCTAGTGGTTAGAGCACCAGCCTTATAATCATAAGGTTGCTGGTTCAAATCCCACCTAAGGCAAGTCACTTCAGGGACAAAGTTTGACACAAACCCAGAATACTTGAATGTAACACACCTTGATCAACTACTGGAGAAAGTGTGATCACACCTGCAAATAATGAGCACCATTTTTATTTGTGCCCTTCCCTAACACAAGTATTACATTGCAACTGTGATGAAGTAACCATCCATCTATTGGGTTTCCCATTGTTTCCCTTTTGCTCCTCAGCATTATATACCATAGCTGATGTATTCAATGTGAAAATATGAGCCAGCTGTTTGTAGGTCCTTCTTGGGCCCCCCCCCCCCCCCCACCAATGTGGCTTGTGGGTAAGGATATGTGTCCATCAGACAGCAAACACTGTGTATGTGGTACCTGGAGTTATGTGGAAGTGTGTACCTGGCAGATCACACGTGGTACACTATTAATCTCTTATTGATGGCACTCTGTATTGTGGGTCAGTATGGTGGAGGGGAGGGAGGAAGGGAGAGAGAGATGCTGGCTGGCCATTTTTATTCATGAACACAAATATCCATCCAGCCTCCCCGGCCCAACCCCCCTGCACATATGGCCATGCAGGTTGGAATGAACAGGTGGCGTTCTGTATGGCCAACATTCTCAGACATACATCACCTTCTCATTCACACAGCACATTTAATGCTATGCATATTGCTGCCTCCTTCCTCTCAACTCAACAGCACCATTTGGTGATATGTAATGCACAAGGGAGACAAACACACACACACACCCTGATAGTTATATTGTAACAGAAACATTTATTTCCCCCCACCCCCACCCCTACAAAATAAGCCCCAACAATGCCCTCCTCCCCCCCACAACTCCCCACACACCCCAACAATTCCCTCCCCCACCTCCCACAGAACCCCCAACATTTCCCTCCCCCCACACACACAACCCCAACAATTCCCTCCCCCACCCCCCACAGAACCTCCAACATTTCCCTCCCCCCCCACACACAATCCCAACAATTCCCTCCCCCACCCCCCACAGAACCCCCAACATTTCCCTCCCCCCACACACACAACCCCAACATTTCCCTCCCCCCACACACACAACTCCAACAATTCCCTCCCCCACCCACTCCCCACACCCCCAACAGGCCCCCCCTATTTAAATTAAGGGCGGCCACGCCCTCTGAGCAAGGCCCTCTGTAGCAGGGCAATGAGCAGCCCCAGCAGTACCCTTAGTGGGCCCTGGAGCTGCTCATTGCCCTGCCGTAGGGCTCTCACCTCCTGCAGCAGCTGGTGCTGGCCAACTATAAGCTGCTGCTGGCCATCTACCAGCTGCTGCAGGAGGCGCACCACAGTAGCAGGGCCAAAGGCTGGAGGTGGGCCAGGGGACACTGAAGATGGCCCAGGGGATGGAGGTGGGCCAGGGGACACTGAAGCTGGCCCAGGGGATGGAGGTGGGCCAGGCGATGGCGCTGCCTGAGGGGAGGGAGAGGCCTCATACGGAGCTGCAGGTGGGGAGGGGTCCTCATGAATGTCCTCATCCTCCTCATCTATGATGAGGACTCCCTCCTCCGAGTCCTCCTCCTCCTCCTGGTGGGCCGCCTCCTGGCCTGGCTGCTGCTCCTCCTCCTCCTCCTCCTCCTCATCCAGGTGCCCCTTCTCCTGCTCCTCCTCCTCCTGCTCCTCCTGCTCCTCCTCCTCCTCCTGCTCCTCCTCCTCCTCCTCCTGGAGGTGGTGGCCCTCCTCATCCTCGCGCTCAGCTTCCTGCTGGTGGAGCCCTGTGTATGTAAAAGGAGTGTGATTGAGATCAGTGCATACACCATGGCTTGCATAGTGCAGTAGCTGGGTGGCGTGAGGCAGGGGATGGGGCAGGGTGTGGTAAGGCGTAGCCTATGCCCATGGGGAATGAGCTGCATCAGATGACATGAAACAGAACCCTGGACCCTCCTCTGACACACACCACGCAGGACATGTTGCCATACCAAATTCATTGCTGACCAGCATGTTTGCATTGTGAGATGCAACGAGGGGTTGATGGGCAGTTGTTGTAGGAGTTATTGGGGGGGGGGGGGGGCAGTGGGAAGGGTGTTGAGCACAATTCTTTTATGTGATTTAGGCCATAACATGCAGTAAAAGTAGGGCCTCAGGCAGCTGTACCAGGACACAGTAATCAGCCACCACAATAAGGGGAATAGTAAAGTGTGGCATATCATCTCATTCATCTCGGGGGGATGGTCGGACGTTGCAGGCACGCTCATGGGAGAACCCCTGCAACCTGCATCCTTGATCTGGGACAGATATGGTATTACTAGGTGGCTATTAGGCACATGGGAAGTGATATTGTACAACACATTTGCTTTATTCATGAAATGTATGTAGTAATCTGTACAGGTGTCCTGTTTTTGAATACTTACGGCGAGCCCTGAGGTGCCTTCGCACCGCCCGGATGAGGTCGGGCCTCTCCCGCCTCACCCGGCGGAACCGCCTCCTGAGGGACTCCAGGTCCCGGTGGACTCCAAAGCGTCTGTAAGATATAAGTTTGTAGAGCAGGGGTCAGGGGTGTTGGTCCTTTTTGTCCTCTGCACACATTCATTTGCTATTCACATACCAGAGAGAGAGGGTCTACAGTGTTGGGGGGGGGCACCTCCATTGGTAGTGAATCATAGGAGCCACCTTTTTACCATTTTGGGGGGTGGAACCCCCAGTGGAGATGACCCCTCCCTCCATACATATTTGATATTGGGGGTGGGGGGGTGAAGCACCCACAGCAGCCACCGAGTTGGTTCCTATGCAGATGATGCCAGAGAGGTGGGCATGAGGCCAGACAGTACCATTTGTATACATTATAATGTATGCTTGTTAAACTACTTTATATGTGTTATCATGACCATGTTATAAAGTATGGTATAGGTTTCATTGGTCTCATGCTTCCACTATTCGGAGGCGTTGTAACCCACTGGCTGCAAAGAGGGGTTGGAATAACTAACGAAATTGTCACATAACACTAATAGCATAGTCACATACCTAACCTAACGAAATACATTCTTGTAGGGATGTGGGAATGGTGGTCGTTTCAATAACATACAAATTATTAGTGATTGTGCATGTTCCTATATTACTCATGATCCTTGCATGGACACTCCAGTTACTGCTGGTAACATTGATGACGGAGCTGTTATATGTGTAGGTACAGGAGGGGAGGGGGGTTGGGCCATAACCTTACCTTTCTAACCTTTCCCGGATGCGGGACCAGGCTCGCATGGCCTGCAGCCTGGGGGGCAGGTGGTGGTGCTGGATAAACAGCCTGTGCCGGTGCCTTAGGCACAGCCGCACCAGCAGCAGGCTCTCCTCTTCTCCAAAATTTGGCTCCCTGCGTTGTGCCATTTTTCCACGTGTTGGAAAAGAAGTGCCTTATATAGACGACCTTGCGTGAGGGACGTCGTTTCATGCACAGCTCCATATATGGATGACCATTCCATATATGGCCCCTATCAGCACGTGGACGCCCTCGTAAGCATAGACGTCTTTGACGTGCACATGCCTGCAGGAGTGTGAAACGTGCCTTATATAGATGAGTATGACGCACCCCACCCGACCCTTTTCCCATATACACAATATGCATTTACTGCATGTTCAGTAGGTGTACAGTGCATGCAGATCCGGACATTCAGATGGGCACATATGATGAAAGTATGGGTGGAGCAGCATGATATGTCTGTAGTTGACACATATATGCGTTCCTCATATATTTCCGTACCTGGATGGCCTGAACAACATGTACTGTACTTGCGATACACCTATGTACATTATTTTACACACCACGTGATTTGGTCGTTTGCACCTGCAATAATCGACCATCTTAGGGCGCCCAATTTAGTCACGCTTATGCGCTCGTCATTTGATTGTTTTCTTACAGGGATAATCGATTATCGAAAAACGCCCACACTATTTTTCCATTATACAGGTCTATTTTTGGACGTTTTCGTAAGAACATCCTAATTCGTACTTGGACGATCTTTCCATTATGCCCCTCTATGTCTAAACCTTTTTTAAATCCACTTATTCTAACCGCTGTTACCACATCCTCCGTCAAAGAGTTCCAGAGCTTAACTATTCGTTGAGTGAAAAAATATTTCCTCCTATTTGTTTTAAAAGTATTTCCATGTAACTTCCTTGAGGGTCCACTATTCTTTGTAATTTTGGAATGAGTAAAAAATTGATTTACTTCTACTCATTCTACACCACTCAGGATTTTGTAGACCTCAATCATTTCTCCCCTTATCTGTCTCTTTTCCAAGCTGAAGAGCCCTAACCTCTTTAGCCTTTCCTCATACATCCTCTTTATCATTTTGGTCGCTCTTCTTTGAACCTTTTTTAATTCCACTATATCTTTTTTGAGATATGGTGACCAGAACTGAACGCAATGCTCAAGGTGCGGTTGCACCATGGAGCGATACAGAGGCATTATAGTATTTTTGGTTTTATTAACCATCCCTTTCCTAATAATTCCTAGCATTCTGTTTGCTTTTTTGGACACCACCGCACATTGAGCAGAAGATTTCATCGTATTATCTAAAAATGACACCTAGACCTTTTTCTTGAGTGCTGACCCCCAAAGTGAATTCTAGCATCAGGTAACTATAATTGAGATTATTATTTCTGATGTGCATCACCTTGCACTTGTCCACATTAAATCTGAGCTGCAATATTTTACAGACCACATATGTTTTAACAACCTTGATTAGTTTTGTGTCATCTGCAAATTTAATCACCTCACTTGTCATTCCGATGTCCATATCATTTATAAACTTGGCAGAGATTCCCCAGTAAAGTGTATTACAATAATCTAAGTGAGAGAAAATAAGCAGTTGTGCAACTAAAGCAAAAGAGTCTCTAAAATAATAAGAGTGGATAGATCTTATATGCTTGAGCCTGAGAAATACCTCATAAAGAAGGACCTTCACTGTTTTAGTAAATCAGATGTCTTATCTTGAACCAACAGATTTTCTCTCCTCTTGGTTGTGTCCATGATTCAATGGAGTAGCTATGGTTGAGCCTGGGTAGGTACAGGCCTACCCATTCGTGTCTCAGGCCTACCTGCCTCGCTCGCCTCTCCCCCTCTCTTCCTCATCCAGATCCATCATTTTCCCTCACCTTCTCATGGCCTGGCAACTCCTCCCTCTCTCTGAAACTCTCCCTCCCTGGTGTATCTCACTGTGTTCATGGACAGCAGCAGTGACACACATCCACTGCCTGTGTGAACCCCGTATGCTTCCCTCTGCCACATCCTGCTCTCACTGACATCATATCCTGTTATCTCTCTAGCGGGACACAGCAGAGGAAAGCCTGTGAGACTGACACAGGCAATGGATATGTGTTGTTGCCACTGCCTGTGAAGGAGCTGTGGTACACCAGGGTGAGTTGCCGGGCCACGGATGGGGGGCAATTGCTGAATCTGGGGATGAAGGAAAGGGAGAGTGATACAAGACAAAGGTGTGTGTGTGTATGAGGGGGGGGGGGGTAGCTTTAGACAGCCCACCCAACTTAACTGTGGGTCCACCAAAAATTATAGGTCTGGCTACGCCACTGCCATGATTCAAGGGTACTGAATATTCCCCTCTGGCAGAACACAGGGAAATGACCTCTTATCAGCTCTGTATAGGGATACAGACAGATCACAGAAGTCACAGATCCCAGTGAATTTCTGCAGTCCATGTATTCAGTGATGCTTTTAAGGATATTCCCTCTCCACCTCTCTGTACTACAATTACCTAAAGAATATTCACAGCACGTCTCGTGTCCTCATCTAAAACATTCTCTGTTTTCATTTGCAATTTTATTCCCTCTGTCCATGTCACCTTCCTTCATTCATACCTCATGCCTGCTATCTATGGCCCTATTTCTAAAGTTTCATTAGCTGCTTAATACAGGGTTTACCACAGTGCTGATAATTAACATGCACCTAGTGGAGTAGCTAGGACTAAATGGATTGGAGGTATAATGCCATCTCTCTCAAGGTAACTAGGACCGGGGGTGGGGGGGAGGGAGGATGAGGATGAATTTCTCCACGATTCTAGTAAACTAACCCTACAAAAAGCGAGCACATTCCAGATCTATATGAAAAACATCTTATTGTAATAGAAATAGAAACTGAAATGCAAGATATCAGAGATGCACATTTCCCAAGGCTGACAGTACCATTAGGGGCTCTATTACAAAGTGGCGGTAAGCCCAATGTGGGCTTACCGCTCACCATAAAGGAAGCACCGCTGGGCTACCACAGCAGCCCAATGGTAATTCTCACCCCCAGCATGCCATCATATCTGGCACTACAAAAATATTTTTGTTTTTACAGCACCGGTGTGTACCTAGCAATAATCGAACAGTGCTGCATGCTGCCCGGTTACCATTGGGTTAGCATGGGAGCCCTTACTGCCACCTCAGTGGGTGGTGGTATGGGTTCCCCCCCGAAATGGCCACACAGCAAGTGCTTCACTTGCTGCACAGCCATTTCCTGAAGAAAAGAAAGACCTACCTTTTACCCGCTTAAGTAAAAGAGGGCTTCGGCACATGCCAAAAACATGCGCCGATGCCAGCACAGTCCCCCTTTTGCCACAGATTAATAAAAGGGGCCTTTAATAAGGTAACAGGGGGCCTCAGCGCATGTCAGAAACCCGCACCAATGCCAGTGCAGGCCCCCTTTTGCAGCAGCTTGGTAAAAGGGGCCCTTAATAAATTCAGAAAAAAATACAATTTTCTACATTTGTTGTCTGAGAATTGCTTTGGTCCTATTTTCTGCCTTTCTCTGGTTTTTGTTTTTGCTTAACTCTCTTTCCAGGATCTCCTGTCCTTTTGACATTTCTTCTCTCTGTCTGTCCACCATCCTCCTTAACTCTTCATCCCTATCTGTCCTGTCTAGCATCTCCACTCTGTGTCCCTGTCCCTATGCTTCCTGCATGTTCAGCTTCTGCCCTCTTAGTATCCCTATCCTCCCTCTGTATTCAGCATTCCTCGATATTGCAGTTTTTGATGGGTATTTTTTATTACTCTAAAGTATAAGAGAAATCTAGCTGGGTCCCTTCATGTCTACATTTAAAGGATTGGTGTTGCGTGAAGTTGCAGAGTTGGACCAATAGCCCCTGTTTTGGAAAGTTTACACCTGCAGGATGAAAATCAGAAACTGTTGACATTGAATATACAACCTTTATATTAATGTCCCTCAGTCAGAAGCATCAGAAGAGGCTTTAGAATTGCATCCTTGCCCTTGGCAGGTTTCCTTTGTCTTCTGTGGGAGCCCTCTTCCCCTTATTTTGCAATATAATTGCTTTGAATTTGATAATCAAATTTTTCAGCAATTGTCAGACATGACAATGAGAACATTTTGTTATGGCATGTTTTGACACTTAGGTTTATTCTTCCCCATTTTTTCAGTAGATGATTTGCAGGTATCACTACATTAAAAATATCTTTGTGATTTGGGCTCAACTTCATTGTCTTGTTGATGAATTAAATAGCCAACAACCTATTATAAAATTTGATTATATTGACCATGCTTCACAGATTGTTTTTTTGGATGTGGCTGATTGAGGGAAGATTCCTGACTACTGTTCATCACAAACCAACTGATAGAAATACCCTATTGCGGTCGAAACCCAGGCCAAAGTTTCGGCCTGCCTTTCAGACATCGCTGCCTGGATGTCCAACCGGCATCTGAAACTGAACATGGCAAAGACTGAGCTCCTTGTCTTTCCACCCAAACCCTCTTCTCCTCTTCTCCCACTTTCTGTCTCTGTTGACAATGCCCTCATCCTCCCTGTCGCTTCAGCCCGCAATCTCGGAGTCATCTTCGACTCCTCCCTCTCCTTCTCTGCCCATATCCAGCAGACAGCTAAGACCTGTCGCTTCTTCCTCTATAATATTAGCAAAATTCGCCCATTCCTCTCTGAACAGACCACCCAAACCCTCGTCCACTCGCTCGTCACCTCTCGTCTTGACTATTGCAACCTTCTTCTCACTGGCCTCCCGCTTAACCATCTATCCCCCTTCAATCTGTCCAAAATTCTGCCGCGCGTCTTATCTACCGCATGAACTGATACTCTCATATCACCCCTCTCCTCAAGTCACTTCATTGGCTCCCGATCCGCTACCGTATACAGTTCAAGCTTCTCCTTTTAACCTTCAAATGCACTCAATCTGCAGCCCCCCATTACCTCTCTACACTCCTCTCCCAGTATGTTCCCACCCGTAACCTCCGCTCTCAGGACAAATCACTCCTATCTGTACCCTTCTCCACCACCGCTAACTCCAGACTCCGCCCCTTCTGCCTCGCATCACCATATGCCTGGAACAGCCTTCCCGAGCCCATACATCATGCGCCCTCCCTGCCCATCTTCAAGTCCTTACTCAAAGCCCATCTCTTCTCCCTTGCTTTTGGCGCATAACCACCTTCTCCACTCATGATACATACACTGACTACATAGTTTGTAACCTTTAGATTGTAAGCTCTTTTGAGCAGGGACGGTCCTTCCCCATGTTAAACTTGTACAGCGCTGCGTAACCCTGGCAGCGCTATAGAAATGCTAAGTAGTAGTAGTAGTAGTAGAAAGTATGAACCCATGCCACTTAAACAATAGTCTTCTGTTCTCTCACTTTCTGTGGTACCATCACATTTGTACCTCTAAAGCTACTTATCAATCTATAGCTCAGGCTCTAGTATAGAGTTTCAGTGGGCAGGGCTATCCAGAAATGTGTCAATCAAGCTTTTAAGACAGCAATATTCAATAACAGAAACCTTTTGTTACAAGCCCTCAAGATCCTCAAATATACTCACAAAATTATTTAAATATGTAGGCCTGTGCTAAAAGTTCATAATTGTTTGGCTACTACATGTTGTATGATGATATTTTTCCAAAACATGAACCTTAGTAGCTGGCTTTCTAAAAAATAAAAAAATTAAAAAAAAAAAAAAATATATATATATTTGCAAATATTTTCAATATTGCATCAATTCAGTATATTCATGACAAGAAATTAGGCAAAACAATCAATTTCTAAGAAAGAAAAAAAGAAGAAGAATATAGGCAAAATATCATATACAAACATTCATCCACAATATTAAGGAAAAAGGAATCTAAGAATTAAAGAGAAATAGTCTACAAGCACAAGCAAAAGAAATATATATCACACCTTCCCTCATATCATCGCATTCTTATAGCGAAAGCACACCCCTAGAGATTCAAACCATAAGACAAACTTCTTCTTTCGCTTCAAAGAAATTCCAAAAGTTCTTTTATGTCAAAAAAGAAAGACAACTTTTTCTGAAACAAAACCACACATTGACAAGGAAATTTGAAAATAAAACTCACTCCCACTCCCAAAACAACAACTCTAGGATGGAGAGCCAAGAATTCTTGGCACCTCTTTTGAGAAATCCTAGACAGATAAGGAAAAATACAAACTTTAGACGCAAAAAAACACATCATTAATATGTCTAAAGTAAAGTCATAATATATTATTGCGGTCCATCTCAAGGGCAAAGTTGACAATCATGGTGGTCCTCTGAGTCACAATTTCCAGAGAGGATTCCAAGAAGTCTGTAAGATCAAACTTAGGCTGGTCAGAATATTTATGGCTAGCTGATGCTTCCTTCCCTTGGAAAACCAGGAAGGAAGCTTGAACAATAGGTGGCAACGATTCAGATTGTAGTTTTAGAACCTCTGTCCAGTACTTCTTAATCATGTCTCCAGGAGCAATTAACGGTGATCTAGGAAAGTTCAAAAAGCTCAAATTATTACATCTCTCCAGATTTTCCATATATTCCACTTTCCTATGCAAATACAAATTAACTATCATTAATGTTTGAGACAAATGATTAAGCTCTTGAACTTTATTCTCCACCATGTCCATTCTGGTGTAATTCTTAGTCAAGCCTTGAGAAAATTTCACAACAGTGTGAGACATAATCCTAACTTCTTCATGCTTCTTAACCAAACGTTTCTGCACAGAGGAGTTCAAATCATGGAGAGAAGCCCAGAGTACCTCTCAGGTTATGATTTCAGGTCTTACCAAGGTCGTCAGTACTCCACCTGAACACTTTTGCTCCCAATGGAGCCCACTATCTCCTCCAAGGCTGGTTGTCTCAGAGTGGAACCCTGAACTATCTTGAAGGCTGGCTGTACCCTTAGTGTGGAGACCGCATGTGGCAGGCTCCACAGCAAAGATGCC
The DNA here is from genome assembly GCF_901765095.1 of Microcaecilia unicolor. Lineage (NCBI taxonomy): Eukaryota > Metazoa > Chordata > Amphibia > Gymnophiona > Siphonopidae > Microcaecilia > Microcaecilia unicolor. Next base: position 249,984,660 of record NC_044037.1, on the reverse strand, counting down.
AGTGTTTCCTCAGGTCATTGCTCTGGGACCATGACTTCACTTTCGGGTCGGGGAAGCAAAATCCACTGCTCAGGGCTAAACAAAGCCCTGTCCTCACTACTACTGGAGTACAGTGGCCCCAGCTTAGCAGAAGATACCGCGGGCTGGGGTCCTGCTGAAGCCCAAATACTCACCAGTGTCAGGTGAAGTGGTAGTGGTAACCCAGGCTTTACAGGAGCTGCCCGGGATACACCCTTCTCTTCCCCCATCCTTTGGGCATGAACACAACACCAAACACAAAGGCAGGCAAAGAGCATCAGGCAGCACAAACCACTAAGATGCCATCTTCGAATCCAGACCTTAGTAACTGGTTTTCCATGTCAAATGTTTGGACTATACAACCTCAGGAGTTAGACATAAAAGATGTTGACATTGATCTATTTGTGAGATTTCTATTGAGGGCTATTTAAATTTTTTTTTTTTGATAATAGGACTGGGCATAGATTAATTTTGAATCATTCTATGACTTGTTTCTACAAATGTGATCTATATGATTAGATATAATTTCTTTGAAGGCATGAATAAACATGGATAAAGGTGAGCAGGTTGATGTAGTGTATCTAGATTTTCAGAAAGCTTTTGACAAAGTTCCTCATGAGAGACTCCTGAGAAAATTAAAGAGTCATGGGATAGGAGGCAATGTTCTGTTGTGGATTAGGAAATGGTTATTGGACAGAAAACAGAAGGTACGATTAAATGGTCATGTTCCTCAATGGAGGAGGGTGAATAGTGGAGTACCACAGGGATCTGTACTGAGACTAGCGCTATTTAACATATTTATAAATGATTTGGAAATTGGAACGATGAGTGAGGTGATTAAATTTGCGGATGACATGAAACTATTCAAAGTTGTCAAAGTGCATGCGGATTGTGAAGAATTGCAGGAAGACCTTAGGAAACTGGAAGACTGGGCATCCAAATGGCAGGTGAAATTTAATGTAGACAAATGCAAAGTGATGCACCTTGGGAAGAATAATCCAAATCATAGTTTTCTAATGCTAGGATCCACTTTAGGAGTCAGAACTCAAGAAAAAGACCTAGGTGTCATTGTAGACAATATGCTGAAATCTTCTGCCCAGTGTGCAGCAGCGGCCAAAAAAGCAAACAGGATGCTAGTAATTATTAGGAGAGGGATGCAAAATAAGACCGGAAATATTATTATGACTTTATATCGCTCCATGGTGCAACCTCACCGCATGTACTACGTTCAATTCTGGTCGCCGTATCTCAAAAAAGATATAGCAGAATTAGAAAAGTTTCAAAGAAGAGTGACCAAAATGACAGAGGAGATGGAACTGTGCTCTTAAGCTTGGAAAAGAGATGATTGAGGGGGGATATGATTGAGGTCTACAAAAACCTGAGTGGAGTGGAAAGGGTGCAGGTGAATCAGTTTTTTTCTCATTCAAAAAGTACGGGATACTAAATGAAATTGTGGGAATACTTTTAAAACAAATAGGAAATATTTGTTCATTCAAAGAATTTTTAAGCTCTCAAACTCATTGCTGGAGGATGTGGTAACGGTGGTTAGTATATCTGGGTTTTAAAAAGGTTTGGACAAGTTCCAGGAGGAAACATCTATAGCCTGTTATTTAGATGGACATGGGGAAGCCACTGCTTGCCCTGGGATTGGCAGAGTGGAATGATGCTATTAATTGTGGTTCTGCCAGATATTGGTGACCTGGATTGGCCACTGCTGGAAGCAGGATACTGGGCTGGATGGACCTTATGTTCTGGTATGCTTTATATTGGACAGACATATTGGTCCTTTAAAACTAGAATGATTGAACACGGATGTAAATTATATGGCGTTTTTTTGGCCACTGATGTTTTCTCCACTAGTGTGTTTATATTATGGAGTGGAGTTGTTTTTTTTTACCTCTGGTCTTTTTCTCTATCTATCTATCTCTGCATAATTTTTAGAAGTTGACTACATATGGGAATTCATGTTAAAACCAATGAGAAAACTATTACCCTGTATTGAACCCAAGTGTTATATTGGGCATGGGGTTTTGAGGTTTTTCTGAATCCCTTAGTGGTTCCTGGTTGAATATTATTCAGCATCCACTGCTATACTTAGCAAGTTTTTTTATGATATTGTATGACTTATTAGTTTGCTACCATGTATTCTTGAGTTTCATTTTGCACAAACCATGACAGTAATGAGCCTCATTCCTCAGCCACAGTATGTAGAACATGATCTCAATCTCTTAAATTTACTGTAGCGCTCACTGTAGTACTTGCATTGTGCAACAGGAAGCTTCCTTCTGGAGCTCATAAGATGTAACATGTATAGGCAACTTATCAAGATGTGCTTGAAAATTCCTTTTAACCAAGCCTGTGGCACCCAGAGAGATAGGAATTATTTCTGTATCTTTCAGCTACATATTTCTCTGACTGCACTGCTTGGTAATTGAAGATCTTTCTCCACTTGATGCACAGAATAATTGCTTGACACTGATACCACTATTCTCTATGCTGTTCTCATGTGCAGTGGAGATAAGGCAGCATTTCCCTTTTATTTCTACATATAAGTAGCTTTGCAGACTAAGGGGTACTTTTACCAAGCTGCAGGAAAAGGGGCCCTGTGGTAGTGGCGGGGGCTGCTTTTCCCGTGTGCCAAGGTCCTTTTTACTGCAGCAGGTTAAAAGCCCCCAAAACGAAAAGGCCATGCGGTAAGAAAACTCTTACCGCATGGCCATGCGACAGGGAGCTCTTATCGCCACCCATTAAAGGGGCGGTAAGGGCTCCCACGGTAACCCGGCAGTAACTACCCAGTTACCACACGCTAACCATTTCTGGGGGAGGTTTTCCTCTGGAAATCGTGCGTGCTTGACTAGGAACTATCGCTGGCGGTAGTCCCGGAATAGTGAGTGATAAGCCCACGTTGGGCTTACCCCCGTTCTGTAAAAGGGTCCCTAACAGTAAACTGATCTCATCAACTTTAAGCTAATTTTCCTTAGAAATAAAAGGTTTAAAATGCTTTCTTTTTAATTTTCTCTGAAGCTGCAATGCAGAGCCTTTTCTAAAATACCTGCAGGAATTCATGTGTATTTCCTGGCATGTGCAACAGGAGCAGCCATTTTAGAAACCTGCACATGGATAAAATGAATGGCATGAGCATGATCCCGGCAGTTTCCACATGAAAGTGGCAATTTCATAACTTCTTTTTAAGTAGCACTACTTCCAAGTGTAGCAGCCCCATTTTACACTTCTACACATGTAAATGTCGCCAATAGCAAGGCTACAATTTTAATATGGCTTCATTTTGGCACCAAATAAATAATGGGGGATTAAGAAAATGACTTTTTAAGTTTTACTCACACCTTTTTCAGTAGTAGCTCAAGGTGAGTTACATGTAGGTACACTGTGTATTTCTCTGTCCTTGAAGAGCTCACAATCTTATTTTGTACCTGAGGCAATAGAGGGTTAAGTGACTTGCCCAAGGTCACAAGAAGCAGCAGTGTGATTTGAACTGACCACCTCTGGATGGCAAGACTGGTGCTCTAACCACTAGGCCACTCTTCCACACCACAATGTACCACATATATTGTTCCCATCATATATCTGTTCTTGGTCCCTCAGCTATATGATAAGCCATATTGTAGAAAATCTTTAGCATCATATCTGTGTTAGTTGAATATTCTAGTGCATGCTTATTAGTTGTATCATTAGTATTATGCTAACATTGGTTTTGAATTCCAGCGCTGTTAAATGTGTATTTTTTTGATACTGTTTCATGGTAGTTCTATTATTACACATTGCCTCATCCTCTCCTCTCCATATAACAAATACAAACCCACAACCATAAATATTCCAGGACATACCCTCCCTACCTTGGACAGTTTGAAAATACTCGGTGTCACACTCGATCGCAACCTTACACTCGAGAGACAAGTAAACTCTGTAACAAAGAAAATGTTCTATTCAATGTGGAAGCTCAAACGATTAAAACTTTTCTTCCCAAGAGCAAATTTTCGATACCTAATACAATCAATGGTCCTAAGCCATGCAGATTATTGCAACGGAATCTATGCGGGCTGCAAAGAACAACTTATAAAAAAAACCTCCAGACCGCCCAAAATACAGCAGCCAGCCTGATATTCAGCAAAACACGCTTCGAAAGTGCCATACCCCTCCGAGAAAAGTTGCATTGGCTCCCAGTCAAAGAACGGATCATCTTCAAAATCTGCACCTTAGTCCACAAAATCATATACGGTGTAGTCCCAGAATACATGACAGACCTCATGGACTTACCAATAAGAAACAAAGTCAGATCATCAAGATCCTACCTAAACCTAAACTACCCAAATTGCAAAGGATGAAATACAAAACAACTTACGCAGCTGGCTTCTCCTACATAAGCGCACAACTATGGAATGGGCTCCCAAAAGCTGTGAAAACAATCCACGACCACTTGAACTTCAGGAAATCACTAAAAACCAACCTCTTCAAAAAGGCCTACCCCAACGACCCCACGTAACCCTCTTCACCTACCAACACAGCATGACTATGATCGCACAGGACAACACGCAATCTTCATCCATTTCGACCCTCCACTTATACCTCATACGATCACTATACAACTTTGTATTTGTTATCCACCGACTGGGCAAATGCCTTTGACGGTACTATGTAAGCCACATTGAGCCTGCAAATAGGTGGGAAAATGTGGGGTACAAATGCAATAAATAAATAAATAAATTACTGTTTTCAAGTTTACCTCATTTAGGAGCCCTTTTACTAAGCTGTGTAAGGGCCTACGCATGTACAGCATGCGCCAAATCAGTACTACCACCCGGCTAGCGCTTGAGCTGGGTGGAAAGTCCAGTTTTCAGGCACGCAAATCCCGCAGTAGAAAATAATTTTCTATTTTCTACCACGGGCTGCTTACCCAGTGGTAAACAGTGGTTGGCGTGTGCTGCGTGCTTACCACTCAGGTAGTGCATGAGACCTTACCACTAGGTCAATGCATGGCAGTAAGGTCTCAGTCCAAAAATAGACACAGACTGGTTTCAATTTTAGCGCACATCCATTTCCCAGCCCCTTTCGGACCACAAGAGCCACGTGGTAACTGAGCGGTAACTCCATTTTGGCACGCGTAGATGCTTATATGGCTTAGGAAAAGGACCTCAAAGTCAGGTGCTTTCAGATTAAAGTGTTAAATTTCTCTTGCACTCTGTGCAGAGGCACTTAAGTGTGATATTCAGCACTTAACCGACTATGGAGTACTGAATACAGATAGGACTGACTTTTATGCTGTCACCTTGCCAGTGTCAGGACTTAACCGGCAAAGTGCTGACTGCACCCCCAGAATGCCCTCAATATAGCCAGTTTTGGAGATAGGCACTAACCAGACATTTTCAGCAGCACTAACCAGTTAAGTTAGCCCTGAACAAGCGATTTAACTGACCTGGAACCATATCTGGCTGGTTAAATTATTTTTTAATATCGACCCAAATCCTACTCCACTTTTAATCATATAGCAACTTATGGGTCCTTTTACTAAACCATGGTAAAAAGTGTGAGCGCATGTTTTTGGCACACAATGAGCCATTTTGTAAAGCAACTAGGAAAGAAGGCTTTTTAAAAATGGGGGCAGTAAATGGACGTGTGCCAAAAATTAAAAGTAGAGCACGGCTATTTAGTGCCTGAGCCCTTAGCACCACCTAGTGACCTAGAGGTAATGGCTCACATGATAAGCGCATGGTATTCAGGCAGCATGCACCAATGTGGCCGTGCTGCCGATTACCGCCGGGAATGCTCCCCATAGTAGAAATTAGAAAAATATTTTCTACCATGGGAAACAGCACACACCATCTTTGAAATTACCACCAGGTGGGCGTGCTTACTGGGCAGTAGTGTCAATTTGGCACAGGCTACACGCACAGTAGCTCTCCCGCCACTTTGTAAAAGGCCCCCTCTATCACTAAAAGTTATGTATTGTCTTTGCCAGTAAATTTTTAAAGAGCACTAATATCTTTAGCACTTGATACTTACCATGCAAGTAGATTGGCATATTGTCCTTCAGGCTTTTTGATGACAACAGGCCTTTTTTTTTTTTTTTTTTTTTAAGAAATGCAATCTATAAATAATAAAAATGATCTCTACAAGGGATTCTACATTCTGAAGAAATTCTGCAGGGCAAGTTAATTGAATCTTCTGTTACCTTGGGAATCCCTCTGCAACAGTAACATGATGTGAATGTGTGGACACAAGTCCATGCTGCGGCTGACCTCAGGTGGGCCACCAATATCATCGTGACCTTAAAATATGTTTTTATATTATGAGCCTTGGCGTGCTCTTCCAGAGTCAAGTCCGCCTTGGCCTAGGTAAAAGAGGTGCAATCTGTCATCCAGTGACAGTGTGTGTGCTTGGCTACGGTAGTCCCAGGTTTATACGGGTCAAAAGACAGAAAAAGTTGTTTGAACTTTCTTGGGGCTTTAATCTGCTCCAATTAGAAGGCTAATGCTCTTTTGTGATCCAAGGTGTGAAAGGTATGTTCACCTTCATGCATAGGAACCTGATGCTCAGATATAACAGATTTCCCTAATTCTGGTTGATTAGGGCTGGAGAAGACCCCAACCAGATTGATTTCCTGAGGGAGAACTTCCACAGGATTGGGAATCAGATCTGTCTCAACCAGTAAGGAGCTCTGAGTCATAGTTCCCCATTCTCTTCTGAGTTTTAGCAGAGTCTTTTGCCACTAGAGGTGAACAGAGGACACACCTGTAGAAGTTTCTCGCCCTGGGTCCACTCAAGTGCTAGGATGTTGACCTTTCCTGAAAGGCTTCAGCAAGAATACTGGGTGCCCTAGGTGAGTCTCCAGCTCCAATTAATTTTTCAGGCCCCTAATCCCCCTATGGTATCACGTGAGTGTGTGTTCAAATGCATAAAGAGATTCTAAGTTTGCCAAACATGTTTGGGATATAGTGTATAGTGTGCTGTTCAAGAACCTCATTGAATGTTAGCTTTGTCTAAAAATAGCTGGTAAATACAATATCATCAGACTAATTAGGCATAAATGCCTCAGAAGAAAATCATTATCTCATGGCCTTTTCAGTACACAGTCGTGTGCTCCCTAGGGTATTTTATAAGGCATTGTGCAGGGGTAGGGAGAGAATTGTGAGAGCTTTGCGGGGCTAGAAAGGGAACAGAGAGATATGGCAGGAGGGATTGACAAGGGGTGTGTACACAACACATGCACCTTGAATGTATACACTACTGATGCACTAGTCAATCGGCAAAAATGATTTTATATATATTAAAACCAGATTTATTCTATAGCTCAAAACAATATATAGTAATCCAGTTTCAAAATCTTTCTAATCTCTTAATTATTAGTATATACAGCATTAATAGCATAGATACTCCATCCAAAAATTTAAACATATAGTTATTTTTGAACCTCAGTGATGTAAATCGTCCTTTTAAATATAGGAACGATTGAAAAGAACATCCAATTCTTCATAGGTTCTTATTTCTTCCCTTTCTCATTTTCAAGTATTTCTATAAATATATTTACTGCAAAAACTTATCTTAATTTAATGATTTTGTCGGACCCAGGGGATCAAACGTCCGACGTGCACGTTTCGCCCATAATAGGCTGTCTCAAGGACATTCCCCTAAAATACAAATAAACAGTTATTTAAACCATTACCCAATTTTGATGTACTTCTACATAAAAAGTATCTAGCATATATTCAATTTTAACCAACCAAACACACTCACCCCGTGCTTATCTTAGCGTCAGCTAGGCAAAAGTTATTGGCCAAGATGGCGCCCGCTTTTTTCCAAACTAATTAAATAGGGTATACGTAATGACGTTTCTCCAATGTTACAAAATTGCAAGCCCCGCCCCCCAAGGCGTTCCACCGGCAGCCGACAGATCTAATCACGCTACCGGTGGTTAAGGGGGAATTTTTTAAGTCAATGAAGTCCATTCGATTTCAATATTTAATCCCATAGGTACTACTGTTTGAAACAAAAAGATGTTAAATTGCTCTCTATAGTTCAACAGTTTTTTAATCGACCCACCCTCCTCCCGATAGTCCAAACATTCAATAATTCTCCATTTAATGTCCTCCCAAGTATGTTTTTTCTGAAGCCAGTGCTCTACCAAGGGAGCCTGTAAATTTTGAGTAGAGATTTTCGATTTGTGTTCATTTAGTCGCGTTTTTATGGATCTGGAAGTCCTGCCAATATAAACTAGATCACAAGGGCATAAAATTGCATAGATGACATTCTTACTGTCACAGTTGGTATTCAGTCTACACTTCATAATTTTATCTCTATTTGGTACCTTCCAGTTCTCCTCCACTAACGCTCGAAGACACCATTGACAGTGGCCACAGATAGTTTGCTTACCCTGCATATTCACTGTAGAGTTTTTTGTATCAAATTTATTTCTGCTAAGGCGTTCTGCCAGAGTTTTACCCCTGGTATACGAAATCATTGGTAAATCCTCAAAACATGAATATAGCTGCATAATATGCCAGTGATCCTTAATCACTTTAGTAATTTTCTGACTTATCTCCGTGAAAGGTAAAATACAAGTGAGACAATCTTCTTCTAGTTTCGAAGTTTCTTGCAGCAACAGTGATCTCTGAGCAAATCTAGCTCTAGTATAAGCCCTTTTTATTGCCACTTTTGGGTAACCTCTTGTCAAAAACCTATCTTTCAACTCCTTAGCCTGTTTCTTAAATTCATTTAAAGAAGAACAAACTCGTCTAACACGTAGAAATTGGCTAATAGGGAGATTAAACTTCAGATGATAAGGGTGAAAACTATTAAAACGAAGAAGAGTGTTTCTACTAATAGGTTTTCGATATAATGATGTAGATAATTTTTCTCCTTCTTTAGAAACTAGCAAGTCCAGAAATTCAATAGCTGTTTCATTCATAGTCATAGTAAACGTCCTTTTAAATATAGGAACGATTGAAAAGAACATCCAATTCTTCATAGGTTCTTATTTCTTCCCTTTCTCATTTTCAAGTATTTCTATAAATATCCCCTGGGTCCGACAAAATCATTAAATTAAGATAAGTTTTTGCAGTAAATATATTTATAGAAATACTTGAAAATGAGAAAGGGAAGAAATAAGAACCTATGAAGAATTGGATGTTCTTTTCAATCGTTCCTATATTTAAAAGGACGATTTACATCACTGAGGTTCAAAAATAACTATATGTTTAAATTTTTGGATGGAGTATCTATGCTATTAATGCTGTATATACTAATAATTAAGAGGTTAGAAAGATTTTGAAACTGGATTACTATATATTGTTTTACACTACTGATGCAACATATGTGGGGCCTGATAGAACATGCTGAGCGCCTAAATTGCCTCCTAAATTTGTGTCCTACTTTCAGCCAAAATTAGGAGCATAGGCTTTCAGCTGAAAATTCATCTTAGTTTAGGACAGGGGTGTTCCTTGTGGTGGGAGGGGGCCAGAGCCTGAGGTGGGGGGACACATTTTATTCTGCCGCTTCACTGCCTCGCCCCCAACCACCACCTTGCCACTCACGCTCACCTCCTCGCTGCTCCCCCCACCACACCCCACAGTAGCAAATACCTTTGCTGGCGGGGGTTCCCAATCTCCACTAGCTGAAGCCTTCGGCGCCGCTGCGTTTGCTGCCCTGCTCTTTTTTCTTGCTAACGTCCTGTGTACGCTCCTTTAAGTGAAACTGAGCATGCTTAGTTTCACTTAAAGGAACGTGTAGGACGTCAGGAGGAAGAAAGAGCACAGGGCAGGGAATGCGGCATTCTGGAGACCGGCGCTGAAGAAGGCTTTAGCTGGCAGGGGTTGGGGACCCCTGCCAGCAAAACCAGGGGCCCAGATGAAATTTGAATGGGCCCAGGCCCCCGTGGCCCCACCTAGCTACGCCACTGGTTTAGGAGCTTAAAAGGTATGCTCATAAATTTAGGCCTGCCATTCATTTGTCTATATTTCTGAGCCTAGTGCTGAAAATCAGCACTAACCTCCTAACTTCCTTTCCCTATTCTAAATCCGCCCTGTTACTGACTACTATGCTCCTAAATTTAAGAGTTTAGTGTCATTTTTAGTAAAAATGTATGCACACAGCCCTAGTACATTTTCAAAAAGGCCAATTTATGAGCATAACTCTCAAAGGGGCCCTTGCACTAAGCTGAGGTAAAAAGTGGCCTATGCTAGTTTGGACATGTGAAATTAGTGCACGCTGGGCCATTTTTGACCACGGTCGGTAAAATGGCCTTTTTTAATAGGGTGGTAAATGGCTATGCGTTAGTATTAAAAGTAGCGTGTGGCTATTTACTGCCTGAGCCCTTAATGCCACCTATTTACATGGGAGGGAGGGAGAAGGATCCCGGGAGCAGAGCGCACCTGCATCTCTTATGCGGATAATGACTAATAATCAGCCGGGGCCCATATAAGTGTCTTATGCGGGTCCCAGCTGAATATTGGCTGGGACCTGCATAAGCTCTGGTGGTCAGCACAACTGCAATTTGCCCCGGATATTGAGTGCCAGTGCCTGGAGATGGGGACTGACACTGAATATCTTAAACTACTTTTGTCGCTGCAGTTAGTGTTTAAAAAAAAAAACACTGGATACCGACCAGTATGGGTTCATTCTATAACCATGTGCCTATATTTAGGTGCCTAAAGGGTGTCTAATTTCCTTTATAGAATTCTAGCATAACAGTTGAAATATGCACCTATAATTTAAGCACAAGCACTTAGAGCTGACGTAAGTTTTCACATCTTAATGCCTGAGATACACTTGGAGCTTTCTATAAGCTACATGCATAAATGTGAGTCCCACCCACCGTCTGCCCAGATTCCCTCTATGTGCATGCCAACCTGTCAAATATGGGCTATGTAAGATACATGCATATTCACAGAATAGTGCTTAGGTGGAATTTTTGTCATTTACCTGTGTTTATTCACACATATAAAGTTTCAAGTTTTATTAAAATGTGATATACTGCCACAGAGGGAGCCTGTGAAAGAGGCTTACAAACAGTTAAAATTAGATATAATATACTAAATGAAAAGAACTACAATAAACAATAGGACAGGAGAAAAAAAGGAGGATAGAAAGATAATATTAAATGGAAAGCAAGCAGGGGAGGGGGAGATTTGGGCTGAAAAAGAGGTTTGATGGTGTATTAGTATTCTGTAAAAGAAGGTGGGTGCCTACTTTCCTTATATGTATGCCATTATTCTAATGACATTGTGAAGCGCTGCGTACGACTGGTAGCGCTATAGAAATGATTTGTAATAGTAGTACATGTGCGACTAGCCTATAACAGAATGTGTTTTACAGAGCATATGTTAGAACTGGGAGGCTGAAGCTTAACCAAGGGGGTTTTATGACAAGAGACAGCATGAGCCTATCTGGACCATTCTGTGGGCTGAAGCCAGTGGGCGAAGCTTGCCGCCATATTGAGTGACCCCAAACATTCTCAGGTTCTACTAAAAACAATAGCAAACTTGTGAGGTTTATAATTGTTTAGTAAACCTCCTTGGTTTTGCATTCTTTCTGTTAGGAGGGGACCGGGGGGTGTAAAGGGAGTTGGGGAGTTTTCAAGGGGTCTGTGAAGGGGGAAGGTTATATTCAAAATGTTTTTGTCATTGCTCAAGATCTTGCTTTATTTGCAATGCTGCATTTTAGAGTTCAGTGCTACGCTATATGCCTTTATTTGTGCTGATGATAACAATAAAGATATTTCTATGTAAAAACAATATCAAAAGCTTATGACTGCCTATGCTTGGATTTTTTTGACAGCTTTATTTATTTATTTTATTTTTACCTCGGGGGGGGGGGGGGGGGGGGGGGCTGGAACATGAGCCATAGTCCCAATACAGGTGCGGGTGCTGTGGAGTGGCAGACTTGTTTTTGGAGCTGCAGGAATCCCCATAACTCAGTCCCGAGGCTCAGGCAGAGCCAGGACCTTTCTTAAAGCTGCCCCCTACCAAAATTGAGCCTGCCATAGCTCCAAAAAGAAGTCTGCCGCTCGGAGTGCCCACACTTGTAGTGGGACCATGGCTCCCATGGCTCACATGGCCCTACCCACGGGCACCAAAGAGAGTCTTCTCACCCCCCAGGACCCCCCCCCCCCCCATAGAGGTAAAATAATTTAACCTCGGGTTACAGTTCTGATCGTTCCTGTGTGTACATCCATATGCTGTTTGTTTAAGGTACACTAATATGGCAGCTGCGCGGGGGAGACGGCTTCAATTTTTTGATGTCATGCCATCTCCTGTCATAAAATTCCTTGAGCTAACCATGGCATTTCAGTATCAAATGAAGAAGTGGAGTCAGAGCAGGTTAAATTAGTGCCAACTAACATGTCCTTCAATGAGGCCTGTTCTGTGCTATCTAAATGGTTTCTTTTTATTGGCTAAAAATATAACATAAAAAGACTTGTAATTGTATTAATATCAATCACTGAATAGAATACTGATATCAGTGTAACTGACTCTTGCCTCAACTTCTCCCCCCCCCCCCCCCCCCCGTGAAACTCCCTTTTCCCTTCCCCATCTCATTTTTAGTGTTCTCTATCAATCAATGCAGTTCTTTTCGGAATCTTGCTGTTATATTTTGTAAACCGCTTTCCTATAACTTCTAGGAAAGGTGGTATATCAAACACAATACATTTCATGCTGACTGTGAAGTTCCTACCAGCCTAAAATCTGTTGCAGTTAGACTTGTGAGTGTTTCATAGTCTTGGGGGAATGAGGTAATGTTCTGCCAAGGAGCATGCTCGGATCTTGAATGTGTTTATTACTGCACTTCAATTGTTTCCATCCGAGCACAGGCTCATTATTCCCTACAAGTACTATATGCCTTGTAAACAAGCTCCTGCGCCTGCAAAAATAAAGCTGCATTTTTTTCTTTAAAAAAAATCATGATATTAAAATGTTTTGTTTCTTGTAACTGATGGTGCCCACGACTCACACATACTCACACTTAACCCTCCGGTACAAAATTAGATTGTGAGCCCTCCAGGGACAGGAAAATACCTAGTGTACTTGAATGTGTAACTCACCTTGAGCTACTACTGAAAATGGTGTGAGCAAAATCCAAATAAATAAATACCCTCCCCTTTTATAAAGCCACGCTAGCGGCTGCTGCACTGTAATGCCGACATAACCCATCCACTTTGAATGGGCTGTATTGGCATCGACGCACCGGCAGCCGCTAGCTCGGGTCTGTAAAGGTGAGGGGGGGGGGGGGGGGTAAGTAAATAAAATACTGAATATGATGCAGCATTTTGTGTGTTCCTTTATTTTTTCAAACCAGTGGCTGCATATTTTACCATCACCACCAGATGGCTCAACAACACAGTCTCATCTATTAGTGAAAAGAACAGAAAATGGTTATATCGTAGTTTTATTTATTTATTTATTTATTTGTTACATTTGTATCCCACATTTTCCCACCTATTTGCAGGCTCAATGTGGCTTACATAGTACCGTAAAGGCGTTCGCCAATTCCGGTATAAACAGTTAGACAGTGATGTTGTGGTAGAATGAGGTTCATGTGGAACAGACATATTAGGGAATCGTATAGAGGAAGAGTTACGTTATGTCCATTACGTGCTTTGGTTTTTGACAGCCTTCTTTAGTATTTAATAAATGATATGTGACTAATTTATGATAACAACTACAAAACCTTCACTTTAGTCCTTAATGCCCATGCCTCACAGGTACTTTCAAATAATCATCACTTTTGCGCAATGCAAACAAAACACTAAAGGCCCTGCTTACTAAGCTGCACTAAGAGCACGCTAGCATTTTTAGCGCATGCTAAATGCTAAGTCACCCATAGGGAGACTTTAGCATTTAGCATGTGCTAAAAACAGTAGTACACCTTAGTAAGCGTCTGTAAGATATAAGTTTGTAGAGCAGGAGTCAGGGGATGGTCCTTCTTGCCCTCTATATACACATTCATTTGTCAATCAAATAGCAGAGAGCGTCAACACTGGTGGGGGGGGGGGGGGGGACCACTTCCATTGGTACAGATTCATAGGAGCCACCTTTTTGAAATTATTGGGGGTGCTAACCCCAGTGGGGATCACCCCTCCCTGGACACATACAAGGAATGTATTCAATATTGGAGGTGCTGAAGCACCCACAGCAGCCACCGAGTTGGCTCCTATGCAGATGATGCCATAGAGGTGGCCATGAGGCCAGAACGTACCGTTTGTCTGCATTATAATTTATGCTTGTAAAACTACTTTATATGTGTTATCATTACCATGTTATGAAGATCCTTCTGTATGCTATACATTTATTTTGTTAAATGTTTCCACTATTCATGATGTATTGTAAGCCACATTGACCCTGCAAAGAGGTGGGAAAATGTGGGATACAAATGCAAGAAATAATGAAATAACAAAATACATTATTGTAGGGATATGGGAATGGTCATCCTTTCAAGAACATACATTTTATTAGTGATTGTGCATGTACCCATATTACTCATTATCCTTGCATGCACACTCCAGTTACTGGCTACATTGATGAGGGAGCTGTTATATGTGTAAGTACAGGAGGGGGGGGGGCAAAGACTTACCTCTCCAGCCTCTCCCTGATGAGCGACCAGGCTCTCATGGCCTGGAGCCTGGGGGCAGGTGGTGGTGTGTGATAAAGAGTCTGTGCCAGTGCCTAAGGCATAGCCACACCAACAGCAGGCTCTCCTCCTCACTGAAATTGGGTTCCCTTCTAAGGTGCGCCATTTTTTGAGTGACAATAGGTGTGGGAAAACAAGTGCCTTATATGGACGTCCTTGCGTGACGGACGTCGTTTCGTGCATAGCTCCATACATGGATGACCATCCCATATATGGCCTTATCAGCACGTGGATGCCGTCGTAAGCATAGACGTCTTTGACGTGCATGACTGGTTGTTATGCGTGCGGCCCCTTCCTGTGTGAGGAACTTGCCATATATAGATTAGTATGAAGCACCCGACCCTTTTCACATATACACAATATGCATATAGCTGCATGTTCAGTAGGTACAGTGCAATCAGTTCCAGACATCCAGATAGGGCACATATGAGGAATGTTCGGTGGATCAGCAGGATCTTTCTGTAGTTAACGCGTATAAACGTCCCTCTTATTTTCCCTACCTGGATGTCCAGAACAGCATGTACCAGAGTTGCGGTACACCTATGTACATTGTTTTACACACTTTCTGATTTGGGCGTTTTCAGCTGCGATAATCGACCGCGTTAGGGCGCCCTAGCTAGTCACGTTTATGCAGTCGTCATTTGGTCGTTTTGCAACAGGGATAATCGATTGTCGAAAAACGCCCATACTATTTATCGATTATACCTGCCTGATTGTGGACGTTTTCGTAAGGACGTTCTAACTCGTACTTGGATGACCTTTCGATTATGCCCCTCCATGTCAGACAAACATCTTTGTAATTTGTAAAAAGTGGTCAACTTTAAAACGTTTTAGGTAAAATGCATGGTTGTTGAAAAGTAGTGTGTACGTTTTAAGAACTTGGCATCCTTGTGCAAAGACTTTTGAACTATTCCCCCACTTTTACAGGTTTGCCAAGTAGATTCTTGTTTTTTTGTGCTAGAATCAGAGCATTTTTCTTTCCTTTTATTAAACCTAGATGCGGCCCTTCAAAGGAAGCAAGATACATCCACTGTACTTCAGTGCTCCTTCTAATGCAGCATTAAGCTAAGGCGTAAATCAATAACAGCTACTCGCAACTTTGCACTTGAGTAATACAAGCTGCAATTATAATAGCAGGATATGTAAGACTGCATTCCTCTAAAGAATGGATTCAGCTCCCTTCTTTGTAACCTTGTTTGATCTGTCAGCTGCATTTAAACGGAGCAGAGCAGAGTAGTTGATAGCAATAGTTCTGTTAATGGCATTTTCTTTGATGATATGATTTGCACATTATAGTATACTGTGCAAAAGGACTCCTTGACAACATTTACAGGTAACGCTTGAAATTAAATAATGGTTTTCTAAATTTTTTCAGGTTAATCATGCACCAGTAAAAATGCAAAACTGAAAGTCACTTAAAATCATTTCCAGCATCCAAATAATTGTACTAGACTGCTCTTCACTTTAGCAGAGATAACCTATTGAATATACAGAATGTTATTTAGTTTTGAAATTGCTGCACACTAAAAACCACTTAGTATTTCAGTCCCATTAAGGTTAAAAATAAATCACTTTTTCAGTGCACTTATAAGCTGCATAAAAATCCTTATTTTTATCAATCATGGGCTTGATGTGATAAGCAATGTGTTAGAATGGTGCACTGGGCTTAAATGATAAAAAATAGTTTACTGCATCTGGAGTAAAAGCTTATGTCATGCAAATCCCTGCAGCGTTGAAGAATGCACTGACAGAAAAACAAGCACATTTTGTTGTGGTAATCTGTGGCAGTTTGATGCATTGTGAGTACAGTGTTTCCCTTCCAGTCAGTGCATGAGCAGAGGATTGGCTCATACACTGACAAGAAGGGAAACACTGTAAAAAAAGGTTGTCTGCAGTCTCCAACCCCTGTCCCCTACTCCCACCTCCATCCACATAAATTCCCTGGTGGGCCCTGGCCACCTGGACGTCTTCAAACCACACTCAGGGCTATATGGTCCAGAGCATCCCTTGCCCAGGCACCACAGATCAGGAAGGGTCTTGACCAGAGAGCATCCATAGTGCTGGACCTCTCAGACCAATAATACCTGGTCTAGGGATCAGTCTGTCAAATATGTTATTGCCTCCCTTATTTGTCAGAGTGACCTCTAGAGGCAAATCCTGATGCATTGCTAGGGAACAGGTGCAACTGTGTCATAAGAGGGTGACAGTGAGAGATGGAATCTGCTAGACACCTCCACTGACCACTTAAGTATTACTCCAGTGGTCTCCAGCAGCATGGAGGTTCTCTGCTCAAGTTGTTTTTGGTATTGGACCTGCAGATCGGGGATCCCACATCCCAACACACTGTTAGGAGTCAGGTGCCACCATTTTACAAGATGATGGCAGTAAGAAAAGATGCTGCTGGATGCCTCCCTATGCCAGGTATTATTGGTCAAGGGACATCCAATAATATGGAGGCTCTGTGATTGTGGGCCTCCCTTTGCCAGGACTGCCCTGAGGCAGGGGTGCCCAAGCCCGGGGGTGTCTTGCCCGAGAATGCCCACATTAGGGAATGCCCTAGCTCAGGATGCTCAAGTTAAGGATGGCTTGGTTTTTAGTGTCCAGGACAGGGGTACCCTAGACCAGATAACTTTAGGGTGAGGCTGGCTACCTTGCCCAATTTGGCCATGAATTCTCTGAGGTGAAGTGCTGCACTCCACTCAAATGACTCCACTGCTCTGGAGATAAAATAAAGATCCTGTGTTAAAGGAAAATTTTAAAGATGTAGCAAAAGTCAGTGAGTTTTTAAAAGAAATATTTGGAGCAATTCCCAATTCAGCTGAGTTGCATGTTGACAGTGCTATCCTTTAGTGTGATGATTTTAGTACAGATTCTTCTGCTATAGAAGAACCCTTACCTCTAATTCTATAAATGGTGCACACAGTGAAGGGCACAATTGTGCTGGGTTATAGAATAGTACTCCTTACATATAACTTAATTACTTAATTGGTGTTAGCTATCAATAATTGGTCTTAACTATTAGCACTTTAATTTCCAGTTACGTGAATTATGATCCTATTCTATAAAGTGCACACGTAAATTGTCTAGTGCATAACTGCAAAGGGAAGGGGCATGGCCAGTTCATTGGAGTCCTAATTATTCTAGCACACACTTTATATTGCTGTCAGTTATGTGTTCAATAATCACTTGGAGCTTGCTAAAGAATACAATTCAACAAGCTAGTAAAGCAAGCTAAGCTCAGTTATGTGTGCAAGGTGCTGCATTTAGATGCCTGCATTTATACCTGCCGTAGACATGGCATTAGTGGTCGCGTCTAAATTTAGGCACGTTTTTCCCAATTTACACTAGTATTCTATAGTGGATTTGGCTTGCAAATTTGCTAGTATAGAATCCTAGTTTAGTATCCAGTTTTTTGGCACCTAACCTTTAGGGACCTATAAAGAATTACCCCTTACTGCATTGGGAGTATGGTTAGCGCAGGAAAATAAAAAGTAAACAACAGTGCTAAACGGGAGCGGCCCAAGGCAATCTTCTGCTTGAGATGAGGGATGAGATGGTGCTCCCAGCCTCGCCCACCCCCCCCAGTGTCCTGTTCTAGCCATGTGCTTGCCCTTAAAGTCTGTGCATTTCTCTGCATTGGGGACAAATAGCTAATAGCCTCAATACCTCATTTTATTATGCGGTGTGCCAGTGTCCTACACATGGATTCATGCAGCATTATCTTCTGTGTGAAATATTCAATTGTACATAGACATCTTGCTAGCCACATGCTTTTCTGTATCACCTACAACTTGGTTCTTGACTCTTCACATACCCAAATGGACTAACCAGGACTTTATTTGTAGACAGAAAAAGGACATGGAACTGTGGAATCAGGGGAGAGAGTAAGCTGGTCAGTCATTTGACCAGTAGAGGACCCTGTTAACAAAGATTTTTCTCCCATTTTGTATTTATTAGTAAGAATTTTATGAATCAGGCTCTAGATGCAGTATCACCTGACCCAACTTAATTCTTGCATTATAAATTTCCAGTCAACATGATTGGTGAGCAGCTATTACAACCTACTCTCTTTCTAAGCTCAGTTATTTCAACATAATCAATCTTCTGTCTGAGTACTGTGCAATTGTAGGTAAGTCAATTTCCAAGGTGTTCATATTATATTGGAGCTGGTAAATGTTTCTCATTATTCCATGACTGAAAATTTTAATGGGTGATTACTTGATTATAGGGTTGTACAAATATATAAAGCAAATCAGATTTTGAAAATGAGTTTCTGAGACAGTGCACTTAAAATAATTTAGTTTTCTAAAAAGAAAAATCACACTATCTCTATACTCTTTGTTCCAAAAGGTAAATTATTTTTTTTCTAAATTATGCATGTTTGAGAACTTAACAGTTGTGTTAAAGTTATCATGAAGTTGTAACTTTCTGGAGCTGAAAGGGCTAAGTCACTAAGGTGTCTTCTTCAAAATGTTATTATGCATATTAAAACTGCCCAAGGGCACCAATAGTTAGGCAGCATGATGCAGCATGCTGAGCATTAATTCTTTAATGGCATCTCAATGCCCAATGTCCATTGCAGAATGCTAGCTTAAGCCAACATTTTCACACCAACAGTAGGTGCACCCACTTACACCATGTCAATAGCACCTGTGTACTACTTAGCTTCCAACTAGTGTTGCAGGGACCCTGAAAGGGACACAGAAAAAACAGGGCCAGGAAGAACTGGAAATATGGGGCCCAGTAGGGTATAAGCCTGTTGTTTCAGTCATATGTTGAGGAAGGATTGCAAGTTCCTCTGAAGCGGAACTTCAAGGGTACAGCCTGTGAATGTTTGGCTAAGAAAGCTATCTGTTGAACCAAATGTCCTAGAAATAGGCCTTGAAACCTGTGGGCCAAAAAGATATGATGCACCTATTGATGTTTTAAGAAAAGCATGAGAAGAGCAAAGGTTGTGTTGCTTGCCAATTATGTTATCATTCAAAGAATGAATCTACTAATAAAAGTAGCTCAGCAAAAAGGAAACCCAGAGCCAGGTGCACTAAACCTAACAAGCCAGCAATGTGGTTTAGCGAGCAAGTACTAAAATGAAACATGCACAAAAGGGTTCTCCTAACCATTTTCCTGTCATGGTAGCAGCTAACAAAAACGGAATGCAAAGCTATTATAATGAGCTAATTACTATTATAATGTGCATGCAAGGCGATGCACAGCCGTTTCCAAACCCCTGCACAAAAGCAGTCCCTACCTTTACCGTAGAAATTTTAACAGGAGGTCTGGAGCTGTTGGTTCTTCATTGTCGCAAGTAGGAGAAGGGAAGAAACAAGGAAGGGAAGATGGAGCACAAAAAAAGTGCACTGGCTTACACGCAGCTTCTTTGTGTGTATGAAAGCCGTGCCAAGCTTCTTTTTCAAATGACATTTTACTGGCAAGAAATGGAGAGGGGGGGGGGGGGGCAGTACCAAACTGTAAAGCATAAAAGTAATAGTGACTTAACCAAAAATGCAATGAAGACAAGGGTCTGTCAAACAGTGTCTGCTGGGAAACAGCATCCTCCATGCTAGAAGCACAACAGAGAGGGGCTGAACCAATTGGACAGTGTCAGCCTGGGATGTCCCACCCCCTCACTACTGGAGGGGGGACACCAGGAAGTTCAGATCCAATCAGCTTATAGCTTTAGAGTGATGTCATCAGGGAAGCCCTGCAGGGAGAAGGAGTTGGGACAGCAGCCAGCCAATGAGTGTCTATCTTCAGGGAGATAGGGCATTCCAGGACGTCAGCCAGTCAATAGGAAGCAGCAGGAACAACTGGGGATGGAACCAAGCCCTGAAGCTGATTCCTCACAGAAAATGACAGCCAAGAGCAGCAGAGAACATATTCTAGGCTTTTTCCACTTTTTCCCAGTACTAGGGAGGCAGGGAGCCCCGACACAGGTCTGTCCATCCCCCCCCCCCCCCCCCAAAAGGCACTTTTGTGCTTGCAAAAAATAAAAGGGCTACATCTACTGCTTTCATACACGCCGTGCATGAGAACCGTCTGTAGCATGCACAGAGCAGTCACGTATAGCGATTGACTGTTCTATGCATGCTCAGCTCACCGACTGGCTTCCCCCATATTGCATGCAAATGAGCTGGGTTGCAAAAGCAATGAGCAGCTCATTTGCATGTGATTCTCTTTGTGAATCCCTCTGTATTTCCAAATCGGTAAATTTTTACCAATTTGGAAATACAGATGGATTCTTAATGGGACCTTTGTGCTTATCAAAGGAGACATCAAACAAGGCTACTGGATTTTTGCAGGTGTGATAACCTCTCCTCAAACTGGCTTTAGTTACAACAACTATAGCCTGTGTTGTGTTTATTTCCTGAAACACACCTTGGGCTAGTGCCGTAGCGAGGGCTAATGGCACGGTCGCCGCTGCGCACCCCCCCCCCGGGTGCAGCATGGCACGACCCCCCCCCTGCGGCACACCCCCCCCGGACCGCATTCTTACCTGCGGGAGGGCCGATCCGCCCCAAGTGCACGTCACTCAGAGCTGCGTGGGCCCCGCTGGTTCCCTGCTCTCTCTGCCCTGGAACAGGAAGTAACCCGGGGCAGAGAGAGCAGGGAACCAGCGGGGCTGGCACCCCCTGAGCGCGTGCACCCGGGGCGGACCGCCCCCCCATCCTACGCCACTGCCCTGGGCTCTGAAATCTAAGAGCCCAGGCAAGGGCAAAGAGTCCCCTAGGTTCCAACAGCCATCACTAGAAGTTATGCACATAATGATAACAGTCTCATGTGTGCTAGTATTCTATAATTTTTGCATGCAAATGGCCCTTACATTTAGATGCTAAGATTACAGAATGAGGGAGTTAGTAAGATAATGAAATATAGATGGTGCACATTAAAAGGACTGTGGTAAAAGGAGCATTGACTTTTGTTTTTTTTTAGTCTTTATATATTTATTAGTATTTTAAATCATCACAAGCTTATACACTTGAAAACAAAACACACATCTTAGTATAAGTAATTTCTCCTAATTCCAACTAAAGAAACAATTATAGTGTTCAGAAGGCCACTAAAGTAGAGATCCAAGAATAAGAAAACATACACCTAGAAGCATAGATAATTTTAAAGAAATATAATAATTCAATTACAAAACTGAAGAAGCCATAACTAAATAAGTAAGCGCTAATCTGAGTCAGTACATCTGAGGCATGAGAATGAGATAGTTCCAGCTTCTTTGCAGCAAAAAAAGACTTTAACTGCTCAGGATCGAAAAATACATACTGTTTTGAGGAACAAGTTACACAGCATTTACAAAGAAAATGCAATAAGAATTTAGCCCCAAGTGAAACCACCTGAGGATGTAACAGAAGAATTCTCTTCCTTTGTTCCTGTGTAGACTTTGTTAGATCAGGAAAAATCAAAAAAATTTTGATTCATAAAGAGCTTTTGTCTATGGCGAAAATAAAGTCTCAAGATATCTCTATCTTGGGGGAAAACAAAAGTCACAACCAAAGTTGCATGAGGCACCACTTCAGAATCAGATTTCTCAAGAAATTGTCAGGTTAAGGCTGTCCTGTGATGTGTCTTGTACTTCAAAAGCTTGGTCAGCTCCAGAAGAACTCCTAACATCTAGAAGTTTCACATTTACTGGAATGTAATATTATTTAGAAACCAGTGGAATAGCTTCTTTAGGAATTGATAATATCTCCTCAAAATAACACTTCAATCTCTAATGCTGATAAATTTTAGGAAAATTGAGGAAACATAAATTCAAAAACCTCATAGAGTTTTCAAGGTTCTCGATCCACCTCGAGGTAACACTTGTCTTTGACCAGGGCAGATTAAACATTCTGAGACTCAGCAAACTCAGTTGTGACCTTCTGCAATTGATCTTGTACAAATTCCATGTCGCTTTCTGTTTTCAAAGAATATGAACTAAAGGACACCACAGCACTTTTAAGAGACACCACAGCCATATGCAATGAAGACAAAATATCCCACACTGATCCAAGTGAAATCTGTCCAGGTTTCACCAACGGAGCATGTACCTTCAACTGCTGAAAAACTACTTCTTTCTCCAAAACAATAGGCAAACCCATTGCAGCAAGGATTTCCCCCATCTGACGTCTTTCTCTAACTTCTCCAGGAGATGATCTGGTCATATCACCAGCCTGGGAGCTGCCCTCCTCAGCCTCCATGCTGCATGCGATGGAGAGCGCTGCGACTCTATTCCAGGCTGAGATACAGCTCTGGGGCGGGGGGGGGGGGGGGGGGGGGGGGGGAGGGGGGAGTGGTGCTTGACTCTGGTCTGGACAGAGATATTATCAAGTCTCTCATGGTTGTTGTTTCTGGCGGCACAGTGGGAGGATCCAGCATTTGTCGGGAAAGTTCTTAGGTTTCCCTTTGTACTTCTTCCCCATCATATGGAGAGAGCACAGAGACACCGTCCGTTGGCTTCCTTCAGGCGTCCATCTTGGATCCCGAGCACTGACATTTTAGCAGGTATGTACTCTTCCTCCCAAGATCCCTGTGCTAAGTGGTCCAAATCTCTAGGCCCAGTTAGCACAGGGGATACTTTCCTTGTCCCCTGTGACACAAAACCAGTGCTGCTCCAAGTCTCAATCTCTCACTCCCAGCCTGCAGTATGATACACTGATGTGCAGCTCAGTTGCCTCATTTTGAGACCTGCAAAAGTCACAACAGGAGCTACCTACCTTCTGTCCTGTCAAACAAAGAATTCTGGAGTTACAGGAGGCCTCAATTGGTATGAGGTGGGGGGAGTGAGAGAGATTGAGGTTGCCACGATTTGGGTTTCTGCCAGGTACTTGTGAACTGGCTTGGTCACTGTTTGGAAACAGAATACTGGGCTGGATAGACCATTGGTCTGACCTAGTATGACTACTCTTATGTTCTTATGTTTAGATGCAGTTGCCTCATTGAAATTACTCAATTCTGTACCAACCTCGTGTAGGGAGCCATGGTATCATGGTGGTCTTCGCTTATTAAAAAGACAGCTCCATAGGGCAGAACACAGATGGCTCGATTATTATAACATTGATTTAAGATGCTATTGCTGAAATTTGAAGACGATTCAATTGATACAAAACATGGCTATTAAACTCATATGTCACACAAAGAAGTTTGATCATGTTTCTCCCATCTTGAAAACTCCACTGGCTTCCAATAGAAAAATGCATCTTATTCAAACTCCTCACGCTTGTTTTCGAGGCTCATAGAGTCAGTCTCCATGACTATCTCTCTGCTCTCACAATTCCCTATTCCCTGGCACACCTTCTCCATTCAATAAACAACTATTGTCTTGTCTTTCCTCATCGTAAAGTAGCTCAACTTGTATCCACCTGCCATCACGCATTCTTTTTTTGCAGCTCCTGCCCAATGGAACTCCCTTCCATTGCTGATATGGTCTGCACTTTCCTTTAAGAACTTAAAAAAGCTTTGAAAACCTGATTTTTCAAATAGGCTTTCAATTAATTACATAAAGAGTTGGGTTGTCATATTGCACTGTTAAAAATCCTCCCCTCTCCCTGGTTCTTGCTCTAAGTACTGTCTCTCTCCCCATTCTCTATTTCCTCTATTTAACCTTCACCTTGTAACTGATTGTGCTAGTTGAGTGAGCGATACTGTCTATCCTATCAAATATTGTAGTTCTTTTCTGAAATTTTCTGTTTTTTAGCCTGTAAACCACTCAGATCTGCAAGTTAGCTTGGGCGGTATAGTAAATGCAAATAAACTATAAAACCGCACCAAATACTGAATGCACAACCCTCGATATAGTGTAGGTGTGTATATTCCATTTCTACATGTGCTCTTGGTGCACAGGCTTTACAAAACTATTCCCCATGAGTATGTATATTTGAAGCTTAACATCTAGCTGAAGAAAGCATGGCATTTTTCTGCTCTTGAATTCTGTGCAAGTTTCAATGATATTGATCATTTTTCACATTAATTAATGTGTTTGGGACAGAACAGTAAATCTCCTCGCATACACTGATGTTTAACTTTCAGCCCAAGATCTCACATAGCTGCTATATAAATAATTGTCCTTGGAAGAGCAAATCTAAGGACCATAGACTAAATCATAATTATCTGTTGACAGATATCAGATATTATGCAGGAATAAACTTTTATAACTTTCAGTTCAGCAGATCACCAAGAAAACACACAGAAAGGAGTTAATTGGTACAATTCTGTGGGGCAAACTCTCCAGTTAATAAGAGCATATCCATAGCCTTTGCCTATAAGTTGTTTTTAGATGGGAATACAGCAATCCTTCAATATATGAAAGAAATATGTTTCCAAATATCAACATCCTGTATATTGAAACCCATTTTCCCGTAGAGATGCTGGGCTAGGGAAGAGGAGGTGAGGGGAAGAAGATGCTGGACCAGGATTCATAAATGCCAAGGGTGCCCCCCCCCCCCCCCCCAATGATTGAGATTTAAGGCCAATGACTGAGGTTTTCTCCTCGTGCGTTTAAGGTATAAATTTGGCAGAGTGCTAGAGGGACTGAGGAAGGACTGCTGGCTACTCCTCTTGGCAAGTAATGCCTTCTTGAGCAACTAAAATGGATTTCTGTATCATGGGTGGTATATTACAAATTTTTAAACTCAATTATTTTAAGCACGTATCAATATTAAACCACATACACATCTAAGGAAACAGTTCAACTTTATTTAATGATCCTTCAAGAGGCAGTGTCTCATAATTTAAACCTGATTAGACAACTACCACAACATATATCAGTTCCTGCAAAATTTTTCAAAACCTTGTCTGATGTTATGACAAACTAAAATATTATTAAAGTTTTGATGTTACTCAATAAGGCCAACACACAATGCCCTCAGTATGGGACCTAAAGTGACTGACTGGGTTAAAAACTGGTTAAATGGGAGGAGACAGAGGGTAGTGGTAAATGGAGCTTGCTCTGAGGAAAGAAATATTATCAATGGTGTATTTATTTATTTATTTAGTTGCATTTGTATCCCACATTTTCCCACCTATTTGCGGGCTCAGTGTGGCTTACAATACATTGTAAATAATGGAAATACAGTTTGTTACATTACGATTATGGTTACATTGTGAATAGTTAAGGAAGACAGAGTTATATCGGTCACCTTTGGGGCGTAGAAACTATAGGATATGACGTTGGGGAATTACTACGGTGATCGAATAATAACAAGAGAGTGATGGGTAGACAGTTTTTATCTGTGGGTAGATTGTTGAGTGGGAGAGAGTACGGGGAAGTGGAGTACGTGAGGTAATGTCTTGAGGCATTATTATGATGTATATGGGATTTATGTGTTTTAATCCTTGCGGTATGTTTTTTCAAAGAGATAGGTCTTTAATCATTTGCGGAAGTCTGTCAACTCATAGACCGCTCTCAGGCCGCGTGGCAGTGCGTTCCAAAGTTGCGTGCTCTTGTAGGTGAAGGTTGATGCATGTAGTGCTTTATACTTTATGCCTTTGCATTTTGGGAAGTGGAGGTTGAGGAAGGTTCTGGATGATTTTTTGGCATTTCTGGGTAGCAAGTCTACCAAGTCAGACATGTATGCAGGGACTTCACCGTGAATGATTTTGTGCACTAACGTGCATACTTTAAAGGTGACACGTTCCCTGAGTGGGAGCCAGTGTAGTTTCTCACGTAATGGTGCTGCGCTTTCGTATTTTGGTTTTCCGAAGATGAGTCTGGCTGCTGTATTCTGGGCTGTCTGAAGTTTTCTCTTTATTTGTTCTTTGCAGCCTGCGTATAATGAGTTGCAGTAATCCAGATGGCTTAATACGAGTGATTGTACCAGGTTGCGGAAGACAGATCTTGGAAAGAATGGTTTTATTCTTTTCAGCTTCCACATGGAGAATAACATCTTTTTTGTTGTGTTGTTCGCGTGAGTCTCAAGTGTAAGGTGGCGGTCGATTGTGACTCCAAGGATTTTTAAATTTTCAGAAATTGGCAAGTTTAGTTTAGGTGTGTTGATGGCGGTAAATTTTGTTGTGTTGTATTGGGAGGTTAGTATGAGGCATTGAGTTTTTTCTGCGTTCAATTTCAGTCGGAATGCATCTGCCCAGGTGTTCATGATGTGTAGACTTTGGTTGATTTCGTTGGAGATTTCGTTGATGTTATGTTTAAAAGGAATATATATTGTTACATCATCGGCATATATGTAAGGGTTAAGGTTATGGTTTGATAGAAGTTTTGCTAGTGGGGTCATCAGTAGGTTGAAAATTGTTGGTGAAAGGGGAGATCCTTGCGGTACTCCGCACTCAGGTGTCCATGCAGCAGATGTGGTTGAATTTGATGTGACTTGGTATGAGCGTGAGGTTAAGAACCCCTTGAACCAATTTAGGACATTGCCTCCGATGCCGAAATATTCAAGAATGTGTAATAGAATTCTGTGGTCAACCATGTCAAAGGCACTTGACATGTCAAATTGTAGGAGGAGTATATTAGAGCCTGTTGCGATCCGTTGCTTAAATTTGGTCAGTAAGGTAGTTAGTACTGTCTCTGTGCTGTGATTCGAACGGAATCCTGATTGGGCGTCATGCAGTATTGAGAACTTGTCGAGATAACTTGTGAGTTGTTTGGTTACCACTCCTTCTTTTATTTTGGTTATTAGTGGTATGGATGCAACTGGTCTGTAGTTAGTTATTTCACTAGCGTTTTTCTTTGTATCTTTGGGTATTGGGGTGAGTAAGATTTTTCCTTTTTCCTTTGGGAAAAGTCAGTTTTGTAGCATGAAATTCAGGTGGTTCGTTAAGTCTAGTATGAATTGTTGAGGAGCTGATTTCATGAGGTTGCTTGGGCAGATGTCTAGTTTGCATTGGGATTTGGCGAATCTATTAAGCGTTTTAAGGATGAGGTCTTCTGACAGTACTTCGAATTCGGTCCAGATCCTGTCTGCTGGGTATGTTCCGTCTTCAGGGTCTAGGTAGTTCAGGAATGTGGTGTATTCGGTAGGGCTGGTAGGTATTCTGAGTCATAGTTGTATGATTTTCTCTTTGAAGTATTTCGCGAGGTCATCGACCCCTGGTATTTCTTTGTTATTGTTTGTAACAGGTGTAGTGTCTAGCAGCTTATTTACAAGGTGGAAGAGTTTGTGCGTGTCTTTGTAGTTTGATCCAATCATAGTTTTATAGTGTAGTCTTTTCGTCTGTTTTATGGTGTATTTGTATTTCCTCCGGAGTGATTTCCATGCATTCAGTGTGGGTTCATTTTTCTTTTTGTTCCAAGCGCGTTCTAGTTTTCTGACTTGCGTTTTGAGTTCTTTCAGCTCTTCGGTGAACCATGGATTTGATTTTTTCCTGTGGGATGTTCTGGTTTGGATTGGGGCAATTGTGTCTAATATTGTTTTACATATGTTATCCCATTCTTGGAGGAATTGTACGGTGTCTGTGTTTGCTGGCCATTCATTTTGGTAGACTTGTTGCCAGAATGTTGTAGGGTCTATTTTTCCTCTCGTAGTGTATGTTGTTCGTTCATTTTTGTTGACTGCGTTTCTGTGTGTTTTTCACCAGAGGAGGGAGACATGTGCTTTATAGTGGTCTGTCCATGGTGTGGGTATCCATCTTGTGTCTGTAAGTAGGATAGTTGAGTCTAGGTCAAATTTGTGTGTGATGATGTCTAGTGTGTGTCCTTTTTCGTGTGTTGGTTGGGTGTTTGGAGCGTGTAAATCCCAGAGTTTCAGGAATTCTTTACATTCTAGTGTGTGTTTTGAAGTGTCTTCTTCAAGATGTAGGTTGATGTCTCCTATAATGAAGATATTGGAGGCCGAGACACACGTGTTCGAGATGAAGTCCATGAGTTGCGATTGGGAGTCTTTCCATTTTCCTGGTGGTCTGTAGAATAAAATTGTGTTGAGGTGTCCTTGTAGATTCGGGTGATTGATTCTTATCGAGGCGATTTTGAGTTGTGGTGAGGTGGATTCACCAGTAGTTGTGATGGTGAACTTGGATTTGTAAATTATGGCTATTCCGCCACCTCTTTTTCCATTTCTTGTCCAGTGGGTGATTTTGTAATCTGGTGGGCATGTATTTTTGATGGCGGGGTCTGTGGGGCCGTGAAACCATGTTTTCGTGATGAATAGAAGGTCTAGTTTTTCTGTGGTAGTCCAGTCTAGTATGTCTACGGAATTGCTTACCGCTGATCTTGCGTTGATGTATCCTATCCGCAGGGATTGGACCTCGGGCCATCTCTTTTTAATATCTTTGTGAGTGATATTGTGGAAGGGCTATCTGATAAGGTTTGTCTCTTTGCGGATGATACCAAACTCTGTAATAGGTTTGGATAACCTGGAGGGTGTGGATAACATGAGGAAGGATCTAGTGAAGCTTGAAGAATGGTCCGATAATTGGCAACTAAGATTTAATGCTAAGAAATGCAGGCTTGATGCACTTAGGTTTCAAGAATCTAAGGGCATGGTACAATATAGGGGGGTGAAGTGCTTCTGTGCATGAAAGAAGAACGTTTCTTGGTGGTGACTGTGTCTGATGACCTTAAGATGGCCAAACAGGTAGAAAAGGCGACAGTCAAAGCCAGAAGGATGCTCAGGTGCATATGGAGAGGGATGACTAGCAGGAAAAAAGAGGTGATAGTGCCCTTGTATAAGTCTCTGATGAGGCCCCGTTTAGAGTACTGCATGCAGTTCCGGAGAAAGATATACACAGGATGGAGTCAGTCCAGAGGGCAGCTACAAAATTAGTAAGCGGTCTTGGTCATAAAACAAATAGGGACAGGCTCATGAGAGGGGAAAGAGGGGATGTGATAGAGACATTTAAATATCTCAGTGGTGTTAATGTACAGGAGGTGAGGGCAGTGGCGTAGCGAGGGCGGCTGACACCCAGGGCGGGTCGCCGCTGCAAACCCCCCCGGGTGCAGCACGGCGCACCCCCCCTCGGAGTGCATTCTTACCACTGGCACTCCACCCCGAGTGCACGTTGTCACTGGGAGCTGCGTCGGCTCCGCTGGTTCCCTGCTCTGTCTCTGCCTCGGAACAGGAAGTAACCTGTTCCGGGGCAGAGAGAACAGGGAAGCAGCGGAGCCGACACCCCCCAAGCGGCATGCACCCAGGGCGGACCGCCCCACCACCCACCCCCCTTCCTACGCCACTGGGTGAGGGCATAGGATGAAGTTAAGAGGAAATAGGCTTAGGAGGGAAGGGAAAGGGAAATGGGACTTGATATACAGCGAATGCTACATACCTGTAGAAAGTATTCTTCGAGGACAGCAGGCTGATTGTTCTCACTGATGGGTGACGTCCACGGCAGCCCCCTCCAATCGGAATCTTCACTAGCAAAGGCCTTTGCTAGCCCTCACGCGCCCATGCGCACCGCGCATGCGCGACCATCTTCCCGCCCGAACCGGCTCGTGTTCGTCAGTCCCGTATATAGCAAGACAAAGACAAGGGAAGACACAACTCCAAAGGGGAGGCGGGCGGGTTTGTGAGAACAATCAGCCTGCTGTCCTCGGAGAATACCTTCTACAGGTATGTAGCATTCGCTTTCTCCGAGGACAAGCAGGCTGCTTGTTCTCACTGATGGGGTATCCCTAGCTCCCAGGCTCACTCAAAACAACAAACATGGTCAATTGGGCCTCGCAACGGCGAGGACATAACTGAGATTGACCTAACAACTTATCCAACTAACTGAGAGTGTAGCCTGGAACAGAATAAACATGGGCCTAGGGGGGTGGAGTTGGATTCTAAACCCCGAACAAATTCTGAAGCACTGACTGCCCGAACCGACTGTCGCGTTGGGTATCCTGCTGCAGGCAGTAATGAGATGTGAATGTGTGGACAGATGACCACGTCGCAGACTTGCAAATCTGTTCAATAGTGGCTGACTTCAAGTGGGCCACTGACGCTGCCGTGGATCTAACACTATGACATGACCCTCAAGAGCCAGCCCAGCCTGGGCGTAAGTGAAGGAAATGCAATCTGCTGGCCAATTGGAAATGGTGTGTTTCCCCACAGCCACTCCCCTCCTGTTGGGATCAAAAGAAACAAACAATTGGGCGGACTGTCTGTTGGGCTGTGTCCGCTCCAGATAGAAGGCCAATGCTCTCTTGCAGTCCAATGTGTGCAGCTGATGTTCAGCAGGGCAGGAATGCGGACGGGGAAAGAATGTTGGCAAGACAATTGACTGGTTCAGATGGAACTCCGACACTACCTTCGGCAAGAACTTAGGGTGAGTGCGGAGGACTACTCTATTATGATGAAATCTGGTGGAAGGGGCCTGGGCTACCAGGGCCTGAAGCTCACTGACTCTATGAGCTGAAGTGACTGCCACCAAGAAAATGACCTTCCAGGTCAAGTACTTCAGATGGCAGGAGTTCAGTGGCTCAAAAGGTTTCATCAGCTGGGTGAGAACGACATTGAGATCCCATGACACTGTAGGAGGTTTGACGGGGGGCTTTGACAAAAGCAAACCTCTCATGAAGCGAACAACTAAAGGCTGTCCTGAGATCGGCTTACCTTCCACACGGTAATGGTATGCACTGATTGCACTAAGGTGAATCCTTACAGAGTTGGTCTTGAGACCAGACTCAGACAAGTGCAGAAGGTATTCAAGCAGGGTCTGTGTAGGACAGGAGCGAGGATCTAAGGCCTTGCTGTCACACCAGACGGCAAAGCTCCTCCATAAAAAGAAGTAACTCCTCTTAGTGGAATCTTTTCTGGAAGCAAGCAAGACACGGGAGACACCCTCCGACAGACCCAAAGAGGCAAAGTCTACGCTCTCAACATCCAGGCCGTGAGAGCCAGAGACTGGAGGTTGGGATGCAGAAGCGCCCCTTCATCCTGTTTGATGAGGGTCGGAAAACACTCCAATCTCCACGGTTCTTCGGAGGACAACTCCAGAAGGAGAGGGAACCAGATCTGACGCGGCCAAAAAGGAGCAATCAGAATCATGGTGCCTCAGTCTTGCTTGAGTTTCAACAAAGTCTTCCCCACCAGAGATATGGGAGGATAAGCATACAGCAGGCCTTCCCCCCAATCCAGGAGGAAGGCATACGATGCCAGTCGGCCGTGGGCCTGATGTCTGGAACAGAACTGAGGGACCTTGTGGTTGGCTCGAGATGCAAAGAGATCTACCAAGGGGGTGCCCCACACCTGGAAGATCCGGCGCACTACTCTGGAGTTGAGCGACCACTCGTGAGGTTGCACAATCCTGCTCAACCTGTCGGCCAGACTGTTGCTTATGCCTGCCAGATATGTGGCTTGGAGCAACATGCCGAAACGGCGAGCCCACAGCCACATGCTGACGGCTTCCTGACACAGGGGGCGAGATCCGGTGCCCCCCTGCTTGTTGATGTAATACATGGCAACCTGGTTGTCTGTCTGAATTTGGATAATTTGGTGGGACAGCCGATCTCTGAAAGCCTTCAGAGCGTTCCAGACCGTTCGTAACTCCAGGAGATTGATCTGCAGATCGCGTTCCTGGAGGGACCAGCTTCCCTGGGTGTGAAGCCCATCGACATGAGCTCCCCACCCCAGGAGAGACGCATCCGTAGTCAGCACCTTTTGTGGCTGAGGAATTTGGAAAGGGCGTCCCAGAGTCAAATTGGACCAAATCGTCCACCAGTACAGGGATTTGAGAAAACTCGTGGACAGGTGGATCACGTCCTCTAGATCCCCAGCAGCCTGAAACCGCTGGGAAGCTAGGGTCCATTGAGCAAATCGCATGTGAAGACGAGCCATGGGAGTCACATGAACTGTGGAGGCCATGTGGCCAAGCAATCTCAACATCTGCCGAGCTGTGATCTGCTGGGACGCTCGTACCCGGGAGACGAGGGACAGCAGATTGTTGGCCCTTGTCTCCGGAACATAGGCACGAGCCGTCCGAGAATCCAGCAGAGCTCCTATGAATTCGAGTCTCTGTACTGGGAGAAGATGGGACTTTGGGTAATTTATCACAAACCCCAGTAGCTCCAGGAGTCGAATAGTCATCTGCATGGACTGTAGAGCTCCTGCCTCGGAATTGTTCTTCACCAGCCAATCATCGAGATAAGGGAACACGTGCACTCCCAGCCTGCGAAGCGCTGCTGCTACTACAGCCAGGCACTTCGTGAACACTCTAGGCGCAGAGGCGAGCCCAAAGGGTAGCACACAGTACTGGAAGTGACGTGTGCCCAGACGAAATTGCAGATACTGCCTGTGAGCTGGCAGTATTGGGATGTGCGTGTAGGCGTCTTTCAAGTCCAGAGAGCATAGCCAATCATTTTCCTGAATCATGGGAAGAAGGGTGCCCAGGGAAAGCATCCTGAACTTTTCCTTGACCAGATATTTGTTCAGGGCCCTTAGGTCTAGGGTGGGACGCATCCCCCCTGTTTTCTTTTCCACAAGGAAGTACCTGGAATAGAATCCCAGCCCTTCTTGCCCGGATGGCACGGGTTCGACCGCATTGGTGCTGAGAAGGGCGGAGAGTTCCTCTGCAAGTACCTGCTTGTGCTGGAAGCTGTAGGACTGAGCTCCCGGTGGGCAATTTGGAGGCTTCGAGGCCAAATTGAGGGTGTACCCTTGCCGGACTATTTGAAGAACCCAACGGTCGGAGGTTACAAGAGGCCACCTTTGGTGAAAAACTTTCAACCTCCCCCCGACCGGCAGATCGCCTGGCACTGACACGTTGATGTCGGCTATGCTCTGCTGGAGCCAGTCAAAAGCTCGTCCCCTGCTTTTGCTGGGGAGCCGTGGGGCCTTGCTGAGGCGCACGCTGCTGACGAGAGCGAGCGCGCTGGGGCTTAGCCTGGGCCGCAGGCTGTCGAGAGGGAGGATTGTACCTACGCTTACCAGAAGAGTAGGGAACAGCCCTCCTTCCCCCATAAAAATGTCTACCTGATGAGGTAGATGCTGAAGGCTGCCGGCGGGAGAATTTGTCGAAAGCATTATCCTGCTGGTGGAGCTGTTCTACCACCTGTTCGACCTTTTCTCCAAAAATGTTGTCCGCTCGGCAAGGGGAGTCTGCAATTCGCTGCTGGATCCTATTTTCCAGGTCGGAGGCACGCAGCCATGAGAGTCTGCGCATCACCACACCTTGAGCAGCGGCCCTGGACGCAACATCAAAGGTATCATATACCCCTCTGGCCAGCAATTTTCTGCACGCCTTCAGCTGCCTGACCACCTCCTGAAACGGCTGGGCTTGCTCAGAAGGGAGCTTGTCCACCAAGCCCGCCAACTGTCGCACATTGTTCCTCATATGGATGCTCGTGTAGAGCTGGTAGGACTGAATCTTGGCCACGAGCATAGAGGAATGATAGACCTTCCTCCCAAAGGAGTCTAAGGTTCTGGAATCTCTGCCCGAGGGTGCCGAAGCATGCTCTCTAGAACTCTTAGCCTTCTTTAGGGCCAGATCCACCACACCAGAGTCGTGAGGCAACTGAGTGCGCATCAGCTCTGGGTCCCCATGGATCCGATACTGAGATTCGATCTTCTTGGGAATGTGGGGATTAGTTAATGGCTTGGTCCAGTTCGCCAGCAATGTCTTTTTTAGGACATGATGCATGGGTACTGTGGATGCTTCCTTAGGTGGAGAAGGATAGTCCAAGAGCTCAAACATCTGAGCCCTGGGCTTATCCTCCACGACCACCGGGAAGGGGATGGCCGTAGACATCTCCCGGACAAAGGCCGCGAAAGACAGACTCTCGGGAGGAGAAAGCTGCCTTTCAGGGGAGGGAGTGGGGTCAGAAGGAAGGCCATCAGACTCCTCGTAAGAGAAATATCTGATGTCCTCCTCCTCCTCCCACGAGGCCTCACCATCGGTATCAGACACAAGTTCACAGACCTGCGTCTGAAGCCGTGTCCAACTCGACTCCGTGGGAACACTGCCACGGTAGGAGCGTCGAGAGGTGGGCTCCCTCGCCAGCACCGGCGAAGCTCCCTCCGCCGACGTCGTCGGGGAGTCTGCCTGGGAGGCGGCCGTAGCCGGTACCGCAAGCGGTACCAATACCGGAGACCTCACCTCGGGCAAAAGGCCAGCCGTCGCCTCAACCGATGGTACCGGTGGCGCAAGCACCCCCAGTACCGGAGGAGAAGGGCGCAACAGCTTTCCCAGAATCTCTGGAAGAACGGCCCGGAGACTCTCGTGCAGAGCGGCTGTGGAGAAAGACTGAGAAGCCGATGCAGGCGTCGAGGTCAGAGTCTGTTCCGGGCGTGGAGGCGGTTCCGGGCTGTCCAAGGGGGAGCGCATCGACACCTCCTGAATAGAGGGTGAGCGGTCCTCCCGGTGCCGATGCCTACTGGGTGCCGACTCCCTCGGCGACCCAGAGCTCTCGGTACCGAGACGGGAAGGAGACCGGTGTTGATGCTTCTTCGACTTCTTCAAACGAAGCATGTCACCGGAGCTTCCCGGTACCGACGAGGAGGACGTAGAATCCAACCGTCGCTTCCTCGGGGCCGAGGTCGAAGAAGGTCGATCTCGGGGGGCTGTACCACAGTAGCCCTCAGGGCAGGAGGAGACGCACCCGAAGGCTCACCGCCACCAGCAGGGGAATGGACAGCCCTCACCTGCACTCCAGACGAAGCACCACCATCCGACGACATCAGCAATAGCGGAGGTCCCAGTACCACCGACGTCGACGCAGCCTTTCGATGTCTCGGTACCGACGATGCAGGAGGTAGAAGCCTCGATGCAGTCGATGCCGATGCAGAGGCCGAAGACTTCGATGCTGTCGACGTCGATGCGCTCGATGAGCCCCGTGCTGTTGTCGTCGAAGAGCCCGAGAACAATGCGTTCCACTGGGCCAATCTCGCTACCTGAGTCCTCTTTTTCAAAAGAGCACAAAGACTGCAGGCCTGCGGGCGGTGCCCAGCCCCCAGACACTGAAGACACGAAGCGTGCCTATCAGTGAGCGAGATTACCCGGGCGCACTGGGTGCACTTCTTGAAGCCGCTGGAAGACTTCAATGACATGGGCGGAAAAATCACGCCGGCGAAATCAAAATTCACGATGATGACGAAAGGCACCAAAAAGAAGGGAGAAAAAACCCGTACCGAGGCCAAATAGGCCGGTCCCGAAAGCGAAAGGAAACTTATGTGGGGAAAAAGCTGGAAACACAGGAAAGGGGTAAAGACCGGAACGTTCTCTTTTTTTTTTTTTTTTAAGCGAAAATCGCAAAGACGCGCGAGGTCAACTTGAGGGGCACGAAATGGCGGCAAAACACGACCGTCCCGAGCGCGGACAAAAGAAGACTGACGAACACGAGCCGGTTCGGGTGGGAAGACAGTCGCGCATGCGCGGTGCGCATGGGCGCGCGAGGGCTAGCAAAGGCCTTTGCTAGTGAAGATTCCGATTGGAGGGGGCTGCCATGGACGTCACCCATCAGTGAGAACAAGCAGCCTGCTTGTCCTCGGAGAATGCCTTTCTGAGGTTTTTGCAACTACATTCAAAGTGGTTTACATATATTCAGGTACTTATTTTGTACCAGGGGCAATGGAGGGTTAAGTGATGAAAGATGGACGTCCTTCTCTTTCGAAAATGAGCCAGATTGGCTTCCATTTGCACTGCAATATGAAAAAAAAATCTCTAAATAAAGATAAAAATAGAGATAAAAGCACTAGCACTATGCTACAGCACTTTGTATATGGTTGTTCTCCCACCCTATAAGTCTTCACATACCCTTATTAGGACCTCATTAAGGGCCTCTTTAACTAAACGCTAGCACGGTTTAGTAAAAGAGTGCCTGACATCTCACATTCTGGCCACTGGAGTGTGCCAATGCCAATAAACTATCATTGTGGACAATGCTGACATTTTTTTAAATATTTGGGTAAGAGCTTATGTATATACAAGCAAAAAATCCCATTTTTGATGTACTGGTGTTTCAAATGGAGGATAATTTTGAATCTAAACTTTATAAGAAGCCTACTGATACAAACTCTATGTTACATTTCAACAGCCGTCATCCATATAAGTTGAAAGCTAGCTTACCATTTTCCTAGATAGTAATGTGGAGGGGCATAATCGAACGTCGCCAGCCAAATAGATCGCCGGCGATCTATGTTGGCGGCGGCGCTACAGCTGGCCGGAACCGTATTATCGAAGAAGATGGCCGGCCATCTTTTTTTCAATAATACGGTTTAGCCCGGCCAAGTGCCTTGGAGTTCGCCGGGTTTGAGATGGCCGGGTTTGTTTTTCAGCGATAATGGAAGAAAATGCCGGCCATCTCCGGCCCAGCGAAATCCAAGGCATTTGGTCGTGGGAGGAGCCAGCATTTGTAGCGCACTGGTCCCCCTGACATGCCAGGACACCAACTGGGCACCCTAGGGGTCAGTGCGGTGGACTTCAGAAAAAGCTCCCACATGCATAGCTCCCTTACTTTGGGTGCTGAGCCCCCCAACCCCCCCCCCCCAAAACCCACTACCCACAAATGTACAACACTACCGTAGCTCTTAGGGGTGAAGGGGGCAACTACATGTGGGAACAGTGGGTTGTGGAGGGCTCCCATTTACCAGCACATGTTACAGGTAGGGGGGATGGGCCTGGGTCCGCCTGCCTTAAGTGCACTGCGGTACCCACTAAAAGTGCTCCAGGGACCTGCATACATGCAGGCCTCTAGGACTTGTTGCTGCTTTATAACCTTGGCACACCAGTTGACACCTGAAGACTAATCTCTTTCAAAAAGTCCTTTATTTGAAAAAGCAGGTTTACTCACAGTTAACTGCAGGTCAGAAGTTGTGCCCCACTGGCAAAGAGTCTCCCTGGTACTGAGATGAGCAGTAGGTCAGAGCTGGCAGAATGGTGTATAATGCCCTCTTTCAGCCACATTCAAGGTAATAACTAAGTTCTGTAACATGGGTAACACATGAAAGGGATCTAAAACTGGCTTACAAAAATGGCCACTACCTAATGGACTACCGGAAACAAAACTGGACACACTCTGACCCAGTTAGCAGGAGGAAAAGCACCATGGGAGTAGAGCCCACTACCCTACACCCACCACAATGCATTGCTGATGTGACTTTGCAGTGCACCTAACAGAAAAGGTGTCACACTCACCCGAGAGCCACATCAGAACCAGGGAAAGGCTGTCAGAGGATAGAACACATTCTGCTGTCATGGAGGTGGGTACGGCATTTGAGGCTGGCATAGAGGCTGGCAAAAAAGGTTTTTAGTTTTATTGTTTTAGTGTGGGAGGGGTTTGGTGACCACTGGGGGAGTCCGGGGAGGTCATCTGGTCAGTTGGGTCACCTTTTTGAGGCTTGGTCGTGAATATAAAAGGACCAAGTAAAGTCGGCAAAATACTGCTTAAAGCCACTTTTTTTCCCATTATCCGCGAAAGGCAGTCATCTGGTAGCCACGCCCATGCCCGCCCATGTCCCGCCTTCGCTTCACTGCCGACACGCCCCCTTGAACTTTCGCCAGCGAGGCGACGAGAAAGCAGCGATGCTGTCAAAAAAGCCGCCTTCGATTATACCGATTTGGCCGCGTTTGCGAGATCGCCGGCCATCTCCCGATTTATGTTGGAAGATGGCCGGCGATCACTTTCGAAAATAAGCTGGATAGTAACATAGTAGATGACGGCAGAAAAAGACCTGCACGGTCCACCCAGTCTGCCCAACAAGATAAACTCACATGTGCCATTTTTTGTGTATACCTTACCTTGATTTGTACCTGTCTTTTTCAGGGCACAGACCATATAAGTCTGCCCAGCACTATCCCCGCCTACCAACCACCAGCCCCGCCTCCCACCACCGGCTCTAGCACAGACCGTATAAGTCTGCCTAGTACTATCCCCACCTCCCAACCACCAGCCCTGCCTACCACCACCGGCTAAGCTTCTGGGGATCCCTTCCTTCGAAGCTTAGCCGGTGGTGGGAGGCGGGGCTGGTGGTTGGGAGGCAGGGATAGTGCTGGGCAGACTTATACGGTCTGTGCCCTGAAAAAGACAGATGTTATGATATAGGAGACTGTGGTCCAACATAGATGATTTCAAGAGTAATTCCAAAGATTTAATTAGGGACTTGACTTTCAGAGGATATCCAACACACGTTCTTAGGTGTGCATATAAACGGACGAAATTTAATAATTATGACTTGTTGTTACAGGACAATACTGTTGTCCGATTTACAGATTTACATGAAACATGTATTGGAGTATAGTTCAGAGTCATCTTGTTTTTGCTGATATTGACTTGCATACAGCATTTGCTAGACGCTGAAATTTGAAATAAATTTTAAGTCCTTCATGAATCTGTTTTTCAAGTTTCAGTGTTTCACAGGGTCATCATTCTAAATGTGGACATCATTCAACACGTGATTACACTGAAGAAATTTTTCAGTTCAAAAATTATGTGGACTAAAGGATATATAGAGGGGCATAATCGAACGCGAACGCCTATCTCCATGGGCGTCTATGTTCAAAAACGGGTACATGAAGAGGCGAGACAGACTGTATTTTCGAAAAAATGGACGTTTTTCAGCTGGGCGTTTTTTTTTTTTTAGCGATAATGGAAACTAAAAACGCCCAGCTCACAAACGTCCTAATCCGAGCCATTCGGACGTGGGAGGGGCCACGATTCGTAGTACACTCGCCCCCTGACATGCCAGGACACCAAC
Organism: Microcaecilia unicolor; assembly: GCF_901765095.1. Classification (NCBI taxonomy): domain Eukaryota; kingdom Metazoa; phylum Chordata; class Amphibia; order Gymnophiona; family Siphonopidae; genus Microcaecilia; species Microcaecilia unicolor. The sequence continues at coordinate 249,945,457 of NC_044037.1, read as the reverse complement.
TGGGCACCCTAGAGGTCAATGCGGTGGACTTCAGACAACGCTCCCACGTGCATAGCTCCCTTACCACGGGTGCTGAGTACCCAACCCCCTCCCCCAAAACCCACTACCCACAAATGTACAACACTACCATAGCTCTTAGAGGTGAAGGGGGCACCTACATGTGGGTACAGTGGGTTTTGGAGGCCTCCCATTTACCAGCACAAGTGTTACAGGTAGGGGGGATGGGCCTGGGTCCACCTGGCTTAAGTGCACTACGGTACCCACTAAAAGTGCTCCAAGGACCTGCATACACGCAGGCCTCTGGGACTTGTTGCTGCTATATAACATTGTCACCCCAGTTGACACCTGAAGACTAATCTCTCCGAAAACATCCTTTATTGGAATAAGCACGCTTACTCACAGTTAACTGCAGATCAGAGGTTGTGCCCCACTGGCAACGAGTCTCCCTGGTACTGAGATTAGCAGTAGGTCAGAGCTGGCAGAATGCTGTACAATGCCCTCTTTCAGCCACATTCAAGGTAAGAACTAAGTTCTGTAACATGGCTAACACGTGAAAGGGATCTAAAACTGGCTTACAAAAATGGTCACTACCTGATGGACTACCGGAAACAAAACAGGGCACACTCTGACCCAGTAAGCAGGGGGAGAAGCACCATGGGAGTAGAGCCTACCAACTACCAACATCGTGAGCATTTGCCACAAGCTAGTGGAATCACGGAGCCCAATATTCTACACCCACCAAAATGCATTGCTGATGTGACTCTGCAGTGCGCATAACAGAAAAGGTGTCACACTCACCAGAGAGCCACATCAGAACCAGGGAAAGGCTGTCACAGGATAGAACACATTCTGCTGTCATGGAGGTGGGTACGGCATTTGAGGCTGGCATAGAGGCTGGAAAAAACATTTGTAAAGTGGGATTTTTGGGGGGGAGGGGGTTAGTGACCACTGGGGGAGTCAGGGGAGGTCATCCCTGATTCCCTCCAGTGGTCATCTGGTCAGTTGGGGCACTTTTTTGGGACTTGTTCGTGAAAAAAAGGGTCCACAAAAAGTGACCCAAAATCGCGGTAAAAACGCCTTTTTTTTATTATCAACTAAAGACGCCCATCTCTCCTCGGCCGATAACCACGCCCCAGTTCTGCCTTCACCATGCCTCCGACACGCCCCCGTCAACTTTACCCATTTCCGCGACGGATTGCAGTTGGAAACGCACCAAAATCGGCTTTCGATTATACCGATTAGGGCGCCCACGGGAGAAAGAAGCCCATCTCCCGATTTGGGTCGCAATATAGGCTTTTTTCTCTTTCGATTATAAGCAGGATACACTACGGTTTTGTACCAATTGTCTGAGTGACCATGTGATTTATGCAATCAGGTGTCCATACCAAAAACTTTACATTGGCAAGTCTGTTAGATCACGCAAGATGAGGATTATCGAACACAAATCATGATTGCACTGTCAAAAAATGCATGCTCCAATAGTCACACATTAACTATGAATCATAGTCAGACCTGAAATGTTTTGTCATAAGTACATAAGTACATAAGTAGTGCCATACTGGGAAAGACCAAAGGTCCATCTAGCCCAGCATCCTGTCACCGACAGTGGCCAATCCAGGTCAAGGGCACCTGGCACGCTCCCCAAACGTAAAAACATTCCAGACAAGTTATACCTAAAAATGTGGAATTTTTCCAAGTCCATTTAATAGCGGTCTATGGACTTGTCCTTTAGGAATCTATCTAACCCCTTTTTAAACTCCGTCAAGCTAACCGCCCGTACCACGTTCTCCGGCAACGAATTCCAGAGTCTAATTACACGTTGGGTGAAGAAAACTTTTCTCCGATTCGTTTTAAATTTACCACACTGTAGCTTCAACTCATGCCCTCTAGTCCTAGTATTTTTGGATAGCGTGAACAGTCGCTTCACATCCACCCGATCCATTCCACTCATTATTTTATACACTTCTATCATATCTCCCCTCAGCCGTCTCTTCTCCAAGCTGAAAAGCCCTAGCCTTCTCAGCCTCTCTTCATAGGAAAGTCGTCCCATCCCCACTATCATTTTCGTCGCCCTTCGCTGTACCTTTTCCAATTCTACTATATCTTTTTTGAGATACGGAGACCAGTACTGAACACAATACTCCAGGTGCGGTCGCACCATGGAGCGATACAACGGCATTATAACATCCGCACACCTGGACTCCATACCCTTCCTAATAACACCCAACATTCTATTCGCTTTCCTAGCCGCAGCAGCACACTGAGCAGAAGGTTTCAGCGTATCATCGACGACGACACCCAGATCCCTTTCTTGATCCGTAACTCCTAACGCGGAACCTTGCAAGACGTAGCTATAATTCGGGTTCCTCTTACCCACATGCATCACTTTGCACTTGTCAACATTGAACTTCATCTGCCACTTGCACGCCCATTCTCCCAGTCTCGCAAGGTCCTCCTGTAATCGTTCACATTCCTCCTGCGACTTGACGACCCTGAATAATTTTGTGTCATCGGCGAATTTAATTACCTCACTAGTTATTCCCATCTCTAGGTCATTTATAAATACATTAAAAAGCAACGGACCCAGCACAGACCCCTGCGGGACCCCACTAACTACCCTCCTCCACTGAGAATACATAGACCAGGTACAGGCTAATGTAAGGGGAGGGAACCGGGGGAAAATATTGCATAAACTAGAGCAGAGATGGATCAACAGATTACAGACTATTGAACTGTTGGGTCTTAACACTATCATTTTTTTTTGGAAGTTCCAGTAAGAATGCTATATGAGCGGGTTAGCATTCTTCATAGTTGGGGATGCCATTGCTCACTCACACAGATAGCAGATTGGAGTTAATTGTAAGTAATTTCTGTCATATTATTTTGAGCTGTTTTGGTAACTATATATATATATACATATTTTCTGTTCAAAGATTTTATATTTATATACACTTTGAATTCTTGAGGCTCACATGTCCTTTTGGTTTTAGGTGACTTTATGGGAACATACAAGATGCGCTGGTTATCAGCAGTCTTTTGGCTCTTCTGTCCATAATATGTGCTGTGACAGGTTTTTTTGCTCCAGGCAAATACCTTGTTGGCGAAACAGACGGCTCCATTGAGCTTAAGAGCATCAAGCTTGTTCCACAAGATACTTGTTTATGGTCATTACACCTTGGGTCACTCACCTTAGTTGAAAAAAAGAAAAAAAAAAGCTTTTTTTGTTTTATGATTTGCAATACTAATTGTGATTAGCATTGCATGTTAGTGAGAATCTTGAATGCTTTATACGAGTTTATGTGCATAGTATAAATAAGGGGTTTTGGACAGATGATGGTGGTGCAATTGTGAGGTTCTTCCATGGTCTCTCAATTGGGATCCATAAGATCCACTGAGGTCTTTTCCCCTAAATTGCACCAAGTGTTTTAGATGTACATTTGATGATAAGTATTGACATACTGCTCAATGGAATCTTAAGAATTAGTATAGCTCAGAATCAGAAAACAGACCAGGCTTTACCCTCCCCCTGAAGACCACTGATAGCCTGGAACAATAGAACTGGCTGGGTGGATACAGGGAAGGTAATCACCACATTCTACAGCAATCAAAAAGGCTGGACATGACAAAAGACAGACCATCTGCCTGAAACTCACAATGACTCACCTAATCTTGTAATCACAGAGACTGGACATGACAAAAGAAAGCCCATCTACCTGAAACTCCCAGACAATGACCCACCTAATCTTGTCAAATGCACTCTGGGTGTATATACTACCAGGGGCGTAGCTAGACAACAGATTTTGGGTGGGCCTAGGCAAGAAGTGGGTGGGCACCAAGTGTTCTCCCCCCCCCCCCCCAAAAAAAAAAAATATCTCAGCTGGCGAGAAAACACTTCTTTCCACCTTGGCAGTCTGAAGCAGGCACGACTGAAAATTGAGAATGCACAGGTGCCAGTATCGTCCAGAGTAGTGTTTTCATTGTCATCAGGGGGAGGTCTTCAGCTGGCGGAGCTTGGGATCCCCACCAGCTACAGCTAAACATGTGCTACTGTTGGGTGGGCCTGAGCCCTAAGTGGGTGGGCCCTGGCCCACCCTGGCCCACCTGTGGCTACACCACTGTATACTACAGCAGATGGTCAGCCAGGAAACCGTATGATATAGTTTAAACATGTGACCAGCTAAATCAACTTCTTCATGTCTCCATCTCAAAAACCAGAAAGAACCAGCTTCATTTAACCCTGAGTTTTGATTGGATCAATACACCCCCACCTGACTTCAGCCTATGGCCCCAACATGAATTATATAAAAAAACAACCTGAAACACAGTCTCTGTTCTTCTTCTTACTTCTTTGCTCTGGACCCTCCAACAACTCTGCAAATAGACTTCTTTCCCCAACAAAGGATCCACCATCCAGCTACAGAGAAAAGACCTCCTTCACAACTCCAGCCAGCAGCAGAAAGAATATATCTGAGCCTCAATCAAAGTGAGTTACTATTAATCCAGCATCTGGATAAATTCTCAACACAGCTGTATGTTCTCAAGCTCTGTAAAACTGCCCTTAATGCCAATTCATCTTACAGTAAATTCAGGTCTGTTCAGTTACTTACTAATAAATGTTTTAGAAGGTAAGAACTGAAGCAATAGACCTTTTTTGAACTAGAATTCTCCATTTAGCTCTCTAAGGGGCCCTTTTAGAGAGTAGCAGTAAGCCCAATGTGGGCTTACCACTTGCTATTCTGGGTCTACCACCAGCCCAACACGGCCGCCGGCGGTAGTTCTGGGTCGAGCATGCACCATTTCTGGGGGGAAAAATCCTGGAAATGGTTCACCAGGGACAGATTAGGGGCCCTAACCTGATCAACCTTAAGAGTCAAAAAAGCTGATCCCTAATTTGTCCCAAGTGAACTCTGTTCTATATAGAAGACAGATTTTGACCTGTGGATTTTATTGCTGATAAAAGAAGATTTGGAGACATCGTTTTTCTTTGGAGAGTGAAAGAGGAGAAGGTGAATTCCCTTATGGGCTTTTTTCATATAGCCCTGATCAAGGAGGTTTGCTTCTGGATATCCTTGAACAAATGATAATATCTTGGCATGCTTTAAGCCACTTTAAGACATTGACTTTGTAAGCATTAAATGCTTGATTTTCATTGATATAGGAATATATTTGTGGACCGTAACATCTAATGTTATAGACTGTGGTTAGGTTTCAGGGATTGATCAATAAGATTATCTTCAGTGCACCGGATTCCTTCATTTCATCTCCTTAGTTTGAAAGTGGATTTTAAATGTAAAGGTTTATTGAAATATGAATAAAAGTTTGTATATTCTATAAATGTATTATCATTAACAAAAAATGTTTTTGCCTATTTTAAAAGGCACTTAGAGGCCTATACTGCCTGTATTAAACAGGGCTAAAATAGATATATTATTGGAAGTTTATATAGACATCCTATTATAGATTAGTCCCAAAGTACATACAATTGAAACAGAAGCATGTAGGTTTACAACTAACATAGGCTACATGTTAAATCTGATGCATAAAATGGGTCTCTAGATATACTGTACAGTATAAGCCATGTTTTAGAATCAAGATTTTCCAGTTACTTCTACATAATTTACCTATTAAATTAGTCTCTGCACATTTAGCTATCTCACAACAAATGCGCATCAGGGCAGAAGTTGATTCTTGGAAGAGCTGGATAATGACTACCTATTGCTAATGAGGCTAGTGCCTAAAAGAATTACTTAAAGCTTTACTTCCACTGCAGTAAATGAAATCACTGAAAGAAGAATATAATGGTACGTTAAATGTAGGTTTGTTTATTGAATAATGTATGAACCTTGCTTCACATCATGGCCTCAATTTACTCCCTGGTGTGACTTAGAAACATTTATGACAAAAATATGTGTACTGCATTGGGCAAACAAATTTATTTGTATCGTGTCCTCAAAATCAATTAGTGAGAAACATAGAACATTACAACAGATAAGACTATACAGTCTATCCAGTGTACCCATCCATACCAACTACTAATCTCATCCCTTCCTCTCCCTTAGAAATCCTTTGTGCTTGTCCCATGTTTTCTTGAATTCAGAGATAGTCTTTGTCTTCAGTGCCAAAACCAGAAGGCCGTTCCACATCCACCTCACTTTCCATAAAGACGTATTTCCTTAGATTACTCTATTCCCTTTCACCTTTATCCTATACCCCCTCATTCCAGAACTTCGTTTCAATTCAGAGGCCCAACTCCTGTGTATTTATTCCATGGAGGTATATAAATGTCACTACCATATCTTCCCTCTCCTGCCTTTCTTCTATAGTATATATATTGAGATCTTTAAGTCTATCCCTATACACTTTATGATGAAGACCACTGATCATTTTAGCGGCCACCCTCTGGACTGACTCCATTCTGTTTATATTTTTTGAAGGTAAGATCTCCAGAATTGCTTAAAACCCAAATAAATTGTGCATGATACTTTAAATTAATTCTCACCAAAAACTTATATAGAGGTACTATCACATTATTTTTCCTGCTGATTATTCCTCTCCCTATGCACCAAGCATCTTTCAAGCTTTGCTGTCACTTTTTCTACCTTTTTTGGCCACCTTAAAATCATCACCCCCTAATTCTCTCTCTTCTTCGATGCACAGAAATACTTCACCTCCTATACTGTACCACTCTCATTTTTTGCAGCCCAAATGCATGATCCTGCATTTTTTTTTTTAGCATTGATGCCAAATTATAGACTATTCTTCAAGTGTCACTAGATCTCTTGTCATGATATCTACACCCTCTGGTCTGTCTGCCCTATTGCAGATTTTAGTGTCATCCACAAAAAAACAAAACTTACCAGACAGCCCTTCCACAATATCATATTAACAGATGGCAGATGAAGATCAGTATGGTCCATGTAGTCCACCCAGCAAGATGGCAAGAGCCATACCTGCCGCTTTGCCCAGAACATGCTGATTATCTCCTCTATCCCTTGGTTTAATATTGTACCTGCCACTCCAATGTAGGTTATCCCTCTATATGTTACTACTACTACTACTACTACTATTTAGCATTTCTATAGCACTACAAGGTGTATGCAGCGCTGCACAAACATAGAAGAAAGACAGTCCCTGCTCAAAGAGCTTACAATCTATATGTCATTTGTTTTGCTTTGATTCCATCCTTTTCCTATATAGAGATCCTCCGTGTTTATCCTACACCTTGTTGAAATCTGTCACTAGTTTTGTCCCCACCACTTCCACCATGAGGGCATTCCAGGCATCCACCACCCTTAAAAAAGGACTTTCTGGTGTTCCTTTTAAGCTTATCTCCTTGCAGCTTCATTTCATGTCCTCTAGTTCTATAAAAATATTAAAAAAGGACTGGACCAAGAACCAATCCCTGTGACGCACAACTCATATTGCCCTTTTCACCTCAGTGAACTCCATTTACCAGTACCCTTTCTAGCCTTCCACTTAACCAATTTCTAACCCAGTCAGTCACTTTGAAGCCCACACCGAGAGTGTGCAGTTTATTTATAAGTTGACTACGTGGAACCATCATGCCAAAGGGTTGGCTGAAATCTAAATACACTACATAGCACTCTCCCTTTGTAAGAGAAATTGCTATGCCGAGAGCATTTTACTGGAAAACCCCCTTCAATGTTATGTTTTTTTGTATACTGAAGTATATGAAAACCACAATAACTGCAACTATACCTGGGAAATGGATGCAATATGTGATTCTTTTATTTAACTCTGATCAAAAATGATAAAACAGTGTTAATATTCAAATTATACAAGTAATGAATATTATTAGCAGAATTATGAGTATGATAATAATAAATATGAACACTGTTCATTTCCTTTCTATGAATAACCTAAAGAAAGTTGTATACTTTAAAAAAAAAACGTTCAATTTTTATTGTTGCAAAGAAGTTCCATAGAATGCTTCCACACTGGATCAAAAAATATTTTAATTTAGCTTACCCCAAACCGTTTATTTGATGTTGGGGTATTTTCTTTGACTTCGACTTTGCTTCTGTAACTGTCAATCTTACCATGCAGAGTTCCAACTTTACAGCATGTTTGATGCTATTTGGGTTTTTCTCTTTCTGAATGGAATTCTCTTAATTTCTGGCACGCTGGAAATGGTGTACGGTGGGGGCACTGGCTCCCATAATAAGCTGACAGTAGTGCCAGATTGGCGCATGGCAAAGCGGCAGTAGCTGTACTGCAGCTTTGTAAAAAGGCCCCTAGGTCTCATTGCATAAAATGGGACCTGTGGTTAAAATGCATGAGTTAGTGGTAAAATAATATTTCATAACGGTAGCTCACGTTGATAACTATGCTCCTTGCATTTAAAAAAAAAGATGTATTTGCTTTAAAAATAAGAAAAGATTCTGTTTGAAAAGTGAGCTCTGAAAGCTCAGGATTCTAGTTCTCGATCCCTTTTTAAATTTACTTCTTTTTTTCATATTTTGAGAAATTGTGTTAGAGAGTGTTAGTGTTCCATAATCCAGTTTTAGAAAGACTTTCTTAACATTAATGATTTCATATGCATGAATGAATAAGTCAAGAGAAATTCCTCTTGAAAATTCAGTATGGTTTAGTAATGAGGGCTTAATAAATAAACATGAATGTTCCCAATCATTAGACATCTTTACACCAATAACTGAGGTTTCTTAATTACTGTGCATTTCTGTAACTCATTTTTTCTAATTTGAAGGACTTTAGTTTCTCCATTTGATGCACTCTGTTAAAGGTATTCTAGGACAGTAATTTAACTGGCAAGGAACTGCTTCAGAAGGTACCAATATTGTGAACAGAGATAGCCATCAAAACTTGTCTTTGAGGCTGCTTCTTGTGTTCTTTTATTCCTCCTTCTAATTAGTGGATGGCTTCCTGCTGTGCTTAACACTTTCTGACAACCTGGGATTGGATATAGGTTAATGCATTTGATATACCACCTTTCTGTGGTAAAATCAAAGCAGTTTACCTTTATTATATGCAGGTACTTTCTTTGTTTCAAGTGGGCTTGCAATCTAAGGGCTAATGATTAGCATGTGCTAAATGCTAGAGATATTTCTAACATTTAATGTGTGCTTATTTTTAGCATGTGCAAAAAATGCTAGCGCGCCTTTGTAAAAGGATCCCTAAGTTTTCTACCTGGGGCTGCTCCTCCACTCAGTCTCATGTGTATTGCCTGTATAAACCTTGTTCCAAGGATTTTTATGGGGTGGACATCCATATTATCTCCCTATTGGTTTGCGCATTTGTCAGCCTCTACTTTTGCTGTTTTGCTTTGACTTTCCGTGGAGGCTCCTCCTGTCTTCTTGGATCTACTTTTGCTGTTTTGCTTGGACATCCATATTTACCATGCACCGCATTTATTAAACAGTGACACCTGTGTTACCTTGGGTTGGTTTCCCTTGGAAAATGACTATGGAGGCTTTTTGAATCAGGGGGTAGTTACATTCATTGTTCACTATTTAGTTAAAAACCGTGGTGCCTGCTGCAATCTGTTATCAGGAAAATTAAGCTGTTCCCATACCTTTGTTGGATATGTCTTTTATTTTATTAAAACAATTCATCTAGTGTGCTTCTTAGCTTGCTTCATTGTGAATCTATAACAATAGGCAATCCAATTGTTAGGATGTCACAGCAACTAAATAAAATCCTAAAGAATGAGATTTTTTAATGACTCATTAAGTTCTATTGTCATATGATAATAAATTTGCTCTGTTAATTAATCACCTTAATTAGAATTCTTGTAACTTTTCACATTTGGCACACATATACCATGCTACATATTTAATATCACTGTTTAAACATAGAACATAAGAACAAATACCAGTTGATCCATCTGTACCATCTGCTCATTTCTACATTCCCTTCCTATCTCTCCTAGATTCTCAGTGCTTGTCCCATGCTTTCTTGAATTCAGATATAGTCCTAAGAACATAAGAATAGCCTTACTGGGACAGACCAATGGGCCATCTAGTCCAGTATCCTGCTTCCAACAGTGGCCAATCCATGTTACAAGTACCTGGCAGAATCACAAATAGTAGCCTCCAACACCTCCACTGGAAGACTATTCTATGCATTTTCTTCCCTTTTTATGAACAAATATTTCCTTAGATTACTTCCGAGTCCCCTACTTTAACCTGGCCCATCCAGACTTCCTGTTCCAGAGCCTTCTTTCCATTCAAAGAGACATGATTCATATACATTTACATCTTGGATGTATTTAAATGTCTTTATCTTATCTCTCTATCCTGCCTTTTCTTCAGGGTATAAATGTTTAGATATTCAAGTCTGCTCCTATATGCTGTATGATAAAGACTGCTGCCCATATTTTGAAGGTGCAGTCTCTAGAACTGTGCTCACTATTCAAATGAGATCTTATACTTTTGGCCATTTCTCTCCAAATGCATCCAAGCATCATTCGAGCTTTATCCATTGCCTTTTCTTTTCTTATCATCCCCAGATCTCTCTTGTTTTGTTCATAGTACTTCACCCTCTGTTTCCCAAGTCCAGTCCTGGAGTACCCCTTGCCAGTCAAGTTTTCCAGATATCCATAATGAATATGCATACATTTGATTTGCATACATTGCCTCCATTATATGCAAATCTCTTTCATGCTTATTCATTGTGGATATCCTGAAAACCTGACTGGCAAGGGGTACTCCAGGACTGGACTTGGGAAACATTGCTCTATACTACACTTTTCCTTTGTGTTTTTGCAGTCTAAGCTTGGCCCTACATTGCATAGCATTAAATCTTAGCTGACAAATTCTAGACCATTCCTCACACTTTGCAAGATCCCTCTTCATATTTCCCATACCTTCCACAGCATCAACCCTGTTGCAAATATTGGTATGATCCAGAATACTGATTATAAAAATGTTGAAAAGAATTGAAGCAAGGACCAATCTCTGCAGCACATCACATCACAGAAAGAAATCCATTTACCACTACTCTTTGTATTTCCCAAGCAACTAGTTTTTAAACCAGTCAGTCACTTTAGGGCCCATAGAAAGAGTGACAAAGGGTAAATGTTACCAGTTATATTCATGAATATGCTTATGAATTGATGAAGCAATTTTTTACATGTGGAGGGTAATTCTATAACAGGGCACCTAGGTTAATTGGGCAATAGTGCACTTATTGTGACTCTGTGTTATAAAGGCACATAGACCCATAGCATTATCCCCAAAATGAGCACTGACATCATTAAAATATTTCCTGCTGAGCTGACAAGTTCACTCTCAGACTCATTTTCAAAAGAGAAAAACATCCAAAAAGTGACATAAGTCTGCATTTGGACGTTTTCTCACAAAAACATCCAAATCAGTATTTTCAAAAACTCTTTTTAGATGTTTTTCTCTGAAGTCCATCAGAAGTGGGTGTAAATCTCAAGGGGTTGTGCCAGGGGCATGTTCAAGGCGGGACTTGGGTGTTCCTAAAACTTCAACTTGCCTAATGTGGATTGGAGCATCCCATCAGCAGAATCAAAAAGAAGCAGAGAGATCATGGATGCCTGTCAAAGTGCTTTGCTCAGACAAATGGAGACGAAAAATAATGGAACCAGTGGACACAAGATGAAGCTAGAATATGGTAGTTTTAAAACAAATAGGAGAAAGCTTTTCTTTACTCAGCGTGTAGTTGGACTCTGGAACTCGTTGCCGGAGAATGTAGTGACAACAGCTGGCCTTGCGGAGTTTAAGGGGGGTTTGGACAGATTCCTGAAGGAAAAGTCCATTGAACATTATTAAATATATATATTTGGGGGGGGGGGAAGGGAGGGGGGGTTGCCAGGTTCTTGAAGCCTGGATTGGCCGCTGTTGGAGACAGGATGCTGGGCTTGATGGACCCTTGGTCTTTTCCCAGTATGGCGGTGCTTATGTGCTTATCTTGGGGAGGGGGGGTGTCAGTGACCACTGGGGAAATAAGGGGGGGGGGAGTCATGCCTTAATCCCTCCAGTGTCATTTGGTCATTTAGGAACACCTTTTTGTGACTTAGTTGTAATTGAAACAGATCTAGAGCACTGGATTTCAGACATGCTCATTTTGGTAAAATGGGGGAGTACCTGAAAAAAGCGCATACAAGGAGGAGAGGCATATAGCATGGAGTTGCTGGTGCTCAAACTGCTCATGGCCTTAAGCTACAGGTAATGACCAACATAGACCATCCAATTTGTCCAGTAAGGTTTTGAAGGTTGCACCTGCTGCACAGTGCAATACCACCCCATGGCTTGTTTCTTTGGGATTGTACCTCACTGGTGTAGCCAGATGACAATGTGTAGATGCCAATGTGTAGAATGGGTAAGAATGCAGTCCCTCCTCACCCCCGCTCCCTCCATCCTACTCAACTTAAAACTTAGCTGGCAAGGATTAGCAGTTCCTAAGGGGAATTATGGCAGACTGAGGTTGACTTCACTGGCAGAGCTTAGGGATCCCTGCCAGCTACACCAACAGTGTACTGCCATTGGGTGGACCTGAGTCTAAAGTGGATGGGCCCAGGCCCACCTGTGGTTTGCCCTTGTACCTGTTGTGCAGTGCAGGTTTCTTTCCCTATAATTTTTTAGAAGTGGTGCAATAATTATTTCGTAGCTTTTTTGAACTGGAGTGCTCTATGCTCTTCTTGCCCTTTAGAGATTCATTGAGCCCAATATTCAGCCGGCAGTGGGCAGCGCTTTTGAATATCCGGGTTTTTTAAACTACTAATAAGTTAACCAGTTATGCCCATATTCAGCACTAATCAGTAAGGGCTCTTTTTACTAAGGCGCAGTAAGCCCAACGTGGGCTTACCACTCGCTATACAGGAAGTGCCACCAGGCTAACACAGCAGCCCAGTGGTACTTCCCACCCTCAGCACGTTGTCATTTCCAGCGCTACAAAAATGTATTTATTTTTGTAGCGCTGGAGTGTAGGAGTGGCCTAGTGGTTAGGGTGGTGGACTCTGGTCCTGGGGAACTGAGGAACTGAGTTCAATTCCCACTTCAGGCATAGGCAGCTCCTGGTGACTCTGGGCAAGTCACTTAACCCTCCATTGCCCCAGGTACAAATATAAGTACCTGTATATAATATGTAAGCCGCATTGAGCCTGCCATGAGTGGGAAAGCGCGGGGTACAAATGTAACAAAAATAAAAATAAATAAAATACCTGGCAGTAATCTGGCAGTGCTGCCTGGTTACTGCCAGGTTAACATGGGAGCCCTTTCTGTCACCTCAATGGGTGGCGGTAAGGGTTCCCCCCCCCCCCACCTGAAATGGCCACGCGGAAAGTGCTTTACTTGCAAACCCAGCCACAGCCATTTCCTGTAGGAAAGTGAGACTTCCCTTTTACTGGCTGCAGTATAAGGGGGTCTTGGTGAATGTGTAAAACATGCGCCGATGCCAGCGTTGGCCCCCTTTTGCTACAGTTTGGTAAAAGGGGCCCTAAACTTTTGAGCAGTTAAATACAGGACAGCCATTTATGTGGTCCTATTTGACTGCTAAACTTATCTGGTTAGGTACCAAATATTAGCGCCTAACTGGATAAGTCGCGAGATATAGCCAGTTATGTGCTGGGCGCTTACCAGAAATATTCAATGGAGATAACCGGTTATGACCTGCTGAATATTAGAGGTTAGGCACCGATACGCTGTTTAACCAGTCAGCGGCTGTGTCTGGCCAGTTAAATAGCTTTGAATTCCTACTGTACCTGAATGCACTACTACTTATCATTTCTATAGCGCTACTAGACTGTAGCTGGGTCCCCCTTCCAGGACCCAGCTGGGCTCGACCCTGCTTAGCTTCCTTCTTCACCCAACTGTTGTCTCGCTCCACACCGCCTTGGCCTGTTGTGGGAACTCAGTGCCTGACCCCCTGAGAGCTTGCAGGACTTCCTCCTCTCTCTATGGTTTCCACAGAGGCTCAATCAAGGCAAAACATTTATTAAAAAAAAACTTTATTTTCTTGCTTCCATTCAGCATAGACACAAAGGAAAACACCTTACTCCCAGGTTGTTAAGGTTTGCTGCCAAAGTCTCATTCAGGGTTTAAACAGTCCATATAACTTCACTTTAGCCAAAATTACTTGTTTTAGGGAACAGTACATTATCAGAAAGAAAACACAATAGCTTGGTAGGTTGCAGGCCCAGACCTTTTCAGTATGAAACAGTTTACACAGTCTTTCTTACAGCACAGCTACACAGCTTTGGTCCCACCTGGTTCAGACTGGGGTTTCAATTGTGCCCAGCCCTCTTTCTCTCCCAGGGGCTGCACCTGTATCCTCTTTAGTAGGGATCTTCCCCAGTGCTTCAGCCTCTCTCCTCCGGTCCTCCACCAGGCTCTCCAGGGCATGGCTAGCCACCCTCTTGCAGCAGCTTTGCGGGTTTGAGACAGAGCTCCAATCTCCATCTGTTTCTCCTCTAGTCCTTCAGTAACCTCCATTTTATCCTCCTCTTCAACTTCCCCCGCCCCCAATCTCATCACCTTCCTCAGAGACCATTTCCCAATCTTCTATCTCCTCCCCTAACTCTTGCACAGCTGGGTGGGGAAGAGAGGGATTCTGGGACTGGTAGTTCCTCCTCTTCTTCCTTAACCCGGCCAACCTCTCTGCCTCTGGTAGTGCAGCTTTCTGAATGTGGGTGTTGTGCACATGAAGTCTGCCCCGTTGGGGTTCCCTGGCTGCCTGCACCCCCCTTCTGCGTGCCTTCCCGGATCCCCTTTCACCTACCCTCTCACAAGACGTATTCACCTTGAGTTACTAATGAATATCAGGGGGCCTGCATTTATCCCACTCCTTTTTTATTTATTAGGATTTATTTACAGCTTTTTTGAAAGAATTCATTGAAGGCGGTGTTCTGAATATCTTCTCTCACAGTTCTAAACAGGAATCCATGCCTCCTAATGCAAGGGTGGGGGGAGAGTGAGATGCTCCATCACCTGTGCTTTCTAAATAATGGCTAAAGGAAGGAGGGGTTCTATCACTGTGCATTTTTAATAATTTTTTTCTAGCTCTTCCAAATTCTTTTTAGTCTTTTCCAAAGCACCAAAAATGGCAGACAAATAGTCCCTTTCATGATAGCAAACAGAAGCCAAACTCTCTAGGGAGTGAGTTGACCCCCTTATAGTGAAAGATCTTTGAGACGGGGGGTTTATATATCTATCAGGCTCAATTTCGAAAGAGAAGGACGCCATCTTTCGACATAAATCGGAAGATGGACATCCTTCTCACAGGGTCATCCAAATCGCTATAATCGAAAGCCAATTTTGGACATCCCCAACTGCTTTCCGTTGCAGGGACAGCCAAAGTTCAAAGGGGCATGTTGGAGGTGTAGCAAAGGCGGGACTTGGGCGTGCCTAACACTTGGACGTCCTTGACCCATAATGGAAAGAAACAAAGACGTCCCTGACAAACATTTGGATGACTTTACCTGGTCCTGTTTTTCTTACAACCAAGGCACAAAAAGGTGCCCAAAATGACCAGATGACCACAGGAGAGAATTAGGGATGACCTCCCCTTACTCTCCTAGTGGTCACTAACCCCCTCCCACCCTCAAAAAATATCTTTCAAAATATTGATTGCTAGCCTCAGATGTCATACTCAGGTCCATCGCAGCAGTATGCAAGTACCTGGAGCAGTTTTAGTAGGTGCAGTGCACTTCAGGCAGGCGGACCCAGGCCCATACCCTCCTCACCTGTTACGTTTGTGGAGGAATCAGCGAGCCCTCCAAAACCCACCACAAACTCACTGCACCCACATCTAGGTGTCCCCCTTCACCCGTAAGGGCTATGGTAGTGGTGTAGAGTTGTGGGTAGTGGGTTTTGGGGTTTGGGGGGGGGCTCAGCACACAAGGTAAGGGAGCTATGTACCTGGGAGCAATTTCTGAAGTCCACTGCAGTGCCCTCTAGGGTTCCTGGTTGGTGTCAGGGGGACCAGGGCACTACAAATGCTGGCTCCTCCCACGACCAAATGGCTTGCATTCGGTCGTTTCTGAGATGGACGTCCTTGGTTTTGATTATCGCCAAAAGAAACGACTAAGTCTAGGGACGACCAAATCTAGGGATGATCAAATTTAAGGATTTGGACGTCCCTGACGGTATTTTCAAAACAATAAGATGGACGTCCATCTTGTTTTGAAAATACGGGTTTCCCCACCCCTGGATCAGGACATTTTGCAAAGGACGTCCATATCAAAACATGGACGTCCCTTTTGAAAATGCCCCTCCACATGTAACTGCTGAAAAGCACCCTGATATAGAGTATTATATAACTACCAAGGAAGATTTCTCTCTTCAATTATTTCCACAAATGACTTGTTCTATTTCACCACAAGAGAAATATCCCCATCAGGATGATAAAGCGCTCTACAGAGCAGTATTCCCTCATTAGAAAGCTCCAGCAAAGCACTGGATGTATTTCACTTGTGCTTTTGACATCAAGCAGAGCAATGTTTTAGGAAATAAGAGACTCATGATCTCTCTTTCATTACCAATAGAAGACATTATAATAGAAATAATAAAAATAGTAAGAAATGCCATGGCATTGCTGTATAATTAAACCTGTTACTTTAATTTTGATCTGTTCCGTACACAAAAGATTGCTGATCTTAAAAGCTGGCATTAGAGATGAACATGTTGTGTCCTGATTTTACCTGGATCAGTCTTGATCCTATTAGCAGATGAGTTGTGACTCAACTCATATGGGCAACTGGATCTTTATAAATTAGAAGTGGGGTGGAGGAGTGGCTGTGCTATAAAGCTTATTGCTACCAGGCACAACATGATTCATTGTTAAATAATACAAGAATGTAGTCCCAGGTTATGTTATTTTCCATTATTTTTTAATCACATGATAAAACAAGAAAGGGACTCAATATACTGCCTTGCAGCTACATTCAAAGCAGTTTATACAGGTACTTATTTGTACCTGGGGTAGTGGAGGGTTAAATGACTTGCCCAGGGTCACAAGGAGCTGCAGTAGGAATTGAAACAAGTTCCCCAGGATAAAAGTCCACTGTACTAACCACTAGGCTACTCATCCATCACAAATCACTATTTTGAAGAATAGCATCAGCAGGACCAGCAGAACACCTAGGTGGAAATTCTATAAATCGCGCTCAAAAATGGGTGCCAGAAAACATTGGTGCTAAGCACATTTCTATAAAAAGCATGTGCCCTTTATCGAATTGTGCTTAGTGCCAATTCCCAAACACAAACTTTGTGCACCAGACTTCCACTTGCTGAAACCTGATGCAGATGCTGGCACCCAAGTTGGGAGCACTGTCCACATATTCTCAGGTCTGGTGTTTGACATTCAGGAGCCCAGGGCAGAAACTGGGGCGGGAGCCCCTAAGCTGGTCTTCAGCCTATGCTATCTTCAGCATGAGGAAGGCTTGGGTGCCCCCTGTAGTATGGAGGCCCAGGGCAATTGCCCTGTTTGCCACCCCCTAATGCCAGCTCTGCGTATTCTATAACCACACACAATTTTTTGGAACACCTCTGACATGCCTATGCCCCTCCCCTTTTCAGATACACGCTATGGGAGTTAGGCATCCTGCCTTATAGAATTGTGTGCAGCCAGATGCATGTGCAGATTCTAATAGGTGCCCATCAACCTCAATAATTGGCCGTTAGTACCCATTTATTCATAGTTCAGAGCTCATTATTCAATTAATTTGCACACACACCTTGGGAGCACACACAAATTTGGGTGTTCAAATCTGAGCACTAAATATGGAATCCGGGGACTAATGCACACAAAAGGCCCAATATTCAGACCGTGGGAGTTAGCCGGGCTGTCTACTGTGGTCAGCGTTGAGCCAGGATATTCTATGCCAGACCATTTCCAGTGGTCGGCTTAGAATATCTGGTTTATTTTTGACCACTAAGAACATAGCCGGCCAAGTCATAAGTACATAAGTGTTGCCACACTGCGACAGACCAAAGGTCCATCAAGCCCAGTATCCTGTTTCCAACAGAGGTCAGAATGATCCATGTTACAAGTAACATAGTAATATAGTAGATGACAGCAGATAAAGACCTGTATAGTCCATCTAGTCTGCCCAAGATAAAACCCGGGTGCACGCCGCTGGGGGGGGGGGGGGGGGTGCCGTGCGCCTGTTGGCTCCGCTCGTTCCGTGCTCCCTCTGCCCCGGAACAGGTTACTTCCTGTTCCGGGGCAGAGGGAGCATGGAACGAGCGAAGCCGACAGGAGCGTGGCACCCCCCCCCCCCAGCAGGTAAAAATGCACCCGGGGGGTGTCCTTTCGCCGGGTGGGGGGGTCGCGCTGCACCCGGGGGGGGGGGGCACATCGGCGATCCGCCCCGGGTGTCATCCACCCTAGGAACGCCACTGACAAGCAACACACAAATGTGACGCTGACTGGCTATGGCTTTGTGGCGCCTCTATACCCTTTGTCATTCACCTACAAAAACAGAATACTGACAGTCTGTTAAAAGCGGATCAAGAAAAAACATCCACAAAGGTATACCCCAGAACATAATTTGCCAAAAACAAAAGAAAACAAAATTACATGCATACAGGTGAAACAGGGGAAGACAATGCCTCCATCTGGTTTAGAAGATCCATGAGTTCTGTATCCTTAGCCACTTGATATATTTCTGAATCAACAACGGCATCTCTGAACGTGTCTTCTGCCAAATCCGTGGCATTTTCAGTAATGGTTATGTTCTGTTTGCAATCTAGGTCTTTTGTTAGTGAGACATTGACTTCTTGAGAATCAAACAGCTTTTGCCCACATGGCAGTTCATTTGGCAAGGACTCTATCATATCCTGGCCTAGCAACTGGTCCTCCTGTTCTGTTTTAGCCATACACTGCACATTCTGGTCACTAACAATGTTTTGTGATTCTGTCAGGTCGATTTCCGGTGGGTAGCCCTCGGCCTCAGCATCGAGACCTTTAAGATAAAGACTGAGGCGTCACCCTCTCTTTAACAGCAAGGGCTGTTTACCTCTTCTAGTCCTTTGTGTATTAGGGGTTTCATAGGACTCACTGCTTAGTTGTTGTGTCTTTCTGATCCTCCGACAGATGGAAAATAACTGAGGTGCTGTATTTAGAATAGTGGTATCGCCTTTTTTTATATATCTATTGGTCATATTTTTCGTTTTAGGCTTCTTATGGTCTGCCTACAGACTTGTCCAGACTTGCCTGGACTATGATCCTGCCTCCAGCCCCCCTTAGTCCCCCAGTGAAGCGTCCCTGGTGGTCCAGTCCCCCATACCCCCCTACCTTGTGGGTTGGAGAAGGGAGGGTAGCCTGCTTCCCACCTCTTCCTGCGATGCCGCAAAACGGCAGCGCCCAGCCCTGCTCAGTATATCCTGGGTTGCGCTGGGCGGGGCTATACACCATATAAGGGAGAAACCTCCAGCCTCCCTGTTGCTGGGGGGGGGGGGGGGTTGGTTGGTCGCCCACTATGCCACCAGGTACTGTTTGTTGAGGGGAGTTAAGGGAGGGGGGCTGGAGACCCACAGGATCTCCAGCCTTCCCTGAACCTGGGGGGAGGGGATCGTCGGGGGGACCGGAGGTCCTCCAGACCTCCAGCCCCCTGTCACTGGCAGGTTTGCTGTTGTGGGGAATGGGGGCCTGCCAGCATGCAAATGCATGCTGGACAGGGCTCACCATTCCTCCCCAATGATTTGCAAACCCTTACGCCAGTAGGGTTTGCTGCAGCCAGCAACCCAATCTTTGGCATGCTCATTGGGGATGAATATGTTTAGCATGCATTTGCATGCTAGTTGCATTCAGAGCCCTCGAGTGCGTTGTTTCACATGCTTGAGGGCTCTGATCATGGGGCGGTAGCAAACGCCGGCGCTAGTATGGCGCTAACAGCCTCTAGCACCGGTGTTTGCTTCTGATCATCCCCCTGTGAAAGAGTGTGAGATTTTTTTCCTTTTAGAACTGCTGAAAGCACAGTTTACTTTTGCTGAAAACCTGTGAGAAACCAGGGCATGATCTCATACAGCTGTGGGGTGTTTACTCTTAAAACAGCTTGGCTTTTGTCTATATGTACCCTTTAAAGCAAAGAGGAAAAGGAGGAGAACAGTCTATCTGAGGAAGGGGGTAGGGTAGGGGAAGGGTGGGGGTCACAAGTGGTGGCAACAGATCCTATTTATCTCACACCTACAGCCCGCTTTGCTGGAGAAAATGCAACAGCAGGCTACAGGCAGAGAACAGTGTGCTTTGTTGGAAAAAGCAAACAGTATATGTGTAACCCTATGAGTTAAATGTTAAAAGATTACCTGGCTCATTCTGGATCTGGTGTGGAGACAGTGAGCAGTACAGTGAAACTGAGTAGTCTGTGTGCATGCGCTGAGTGTTCCGCATGCTGATGGAACTCTCAGGAGAGTGACAAACAGCTCAGGCTGGCAGTTGGGAGGGAGCTGTATTGGTGAGAACATGTTACTAGGGAAAGACTGGAAGAAAGTTGATGCTGGAGATCATCACCTGAAAGAAAAGGCGCCCATCGTTCAGGAGAGCCAGAGAGAGAACAAAGAGAGCAGCTAAGTGACTGAAACTATTTAAAAAAGTGCACATAAGAGAAAATAGTAAAGGAAACCTGAACAATAAGTGAGAGAGAACTAAAAGAAGAAAAAAAGAGTAGAGGAAAACTTACATGTTGGGATCCTTGGGGGTCTCCGGGGGTCTAAGGGACAGGAGAGGGGAGACTTTGAAGAGTCTGGTGTTTTGCAGAATTGAATGTACCTAAATGATTTATGTAACTAATATTTATACTTATCTGAGGATGCTCTCAATATTTCTAGAGACTAAACTGATTTGTGTTGCAAACCTGTAATTGAAATACATATGTTAAATTTGCAAGTTGGTAAAATTTCATTAGCATTTAAATATAATTCAACTAATATAAAAATATTTCCTTTTTATTGTTAAACTCCCTGGTTGGTGTTGAGTCATTTTGGGGAAACACTATGACATATTTGGTACCATCATTGTAATACCTTGCTCTGCCTCCAGGGGGTTTGCAATTGGTGTCACGGACAGGATAAATCACCCCATTTAACACCCTGGGGGTGATCTTGCCTGTAAATTTAAAATATATTGTGGAATGTGTATCAGTGGGTTCTTTCTGGCTAATTTTTAGGTCTCCCGAGGGTCTGAGTTCACTCCCAGCCACAGAATGGAGAAACAGAGAAGATTTTGGGATCGAGGAGCAGATTATAATAGAGAAGATTACTGGGAAGAAGAAGAATACTGTAGAAAAAATGCAGGGACTGTCTTTCTTCTATGTTTGTGCAGCGCTACGTACGCCTTGTAGCGCTATAGAAATGCTAAATAGTAGTAGTAGAATGCTGGGAGGTTCTCATTTCAAGAGGACCGGAGGCCTCTCATATGTCACAAGTGTGGTCAAGCAGGTCATGTTTGCCGACACTGCCGAGCTGAGTGGGCAGTGGAAGACCTCCATCATGAGAGGATGCCGAGGTCCATGGCAACCAGAAGCAGGGACCGGAGGCCTTTCATATGTCACAAGTGTGGTCAAGCAGGTCATGTCTGGCGACACTGCCGAGATGAGTAGGCAGTGGAAGACCTCCATCATGATGGAAGAGAAATTAGATAAGATTGAGAGGGCGTTTGAAAAGTTGGTTGAGGAAGAAAGAAGGAAAAAGGAGGAAGTTGTGGAAAATTCGGATGTTCAGCAGGACGTGAAGTCACCGGTTCTGGTGTTTGAAGAAGAGCGGCCAGTGGCAGAGGGGAATGGAAATGAAGAAGCCTCAGTTCCTGAGTTGGTGGAATCACTTCCTAAATCAATATTGTTCTCTCACTCTGAAGAAGTTGAGCTGCCAGAAGGAGAAGTGGTAAATGAAGATCCTCCGGTGATACAACCACACAGGGAACCTGTGCAAGAGGAAGAGCTCCATGTGGAGAATTCTCTGGAGGAGGAGATGTTGGAGTGGCAGGAAATTTTGGAACCCCTTGAGGAAAACAGAGAACTCCGGGCAGATGTTGATGAGGTAAAGAGAAAATATCCTGAGAATGATTGTCCTGAAAATTTAGTATGGTCGGAAATAAATGAATCAGCAAATTCAGAAGAGATTGAATGGACAGTTAGTTCAGTAGGAAAAGAAATGGTACTGAAGAAAACATTACCAGAATCTGGAAATAAATACAAGAACAAATTGAAGAAAATTGTGATCAGGAAAGACACTAAAGAAATAAAGCAAAGAGAAGTAAGGGGCCAGAATAAATGGACAGAGATGCAGCTAGAGTCTGTTGCGGGGCAAGAACTGCAACTGTTTTCCTGGCCTGCGAGACAAAAAGGTATAGATGGAGAATTGGATTTCAGTCAGAGAGATCCAGCCAGAGAGTGTAAGGCGGAGAAGCATGAAAGAAGACGCAGGGAAAGAAAGACCTATGATTTCAAGAAGAGGAAAAAGAAGAGACATTTTGTGACTGAGGGGTGACTCTGACCTGAGGGGAGGACTGGGGGTTACCCAGAAACAACCTTGTTAGTTTATGCTAGAGACTGTGCAAACATGAGGTAACAAGTAATTAATTATTGTGCTTGTGGTAAAAGAAAAGTATATTGAAACATATTCACCACATAAAAGAAATTGTGATAAAAACTGAAGTTAAAAAGGGTGGCATGTAAAAATTAAATGTATATGTGGGTAAAGTGCATGGAAATTGTAATGTTGGGAATAGATGAATATGTATTCATTAGACAAATGTAGATGGAATGGTGTGTGTATATATATATATGGTATGTATATATATGAATTGTCTAAGGGGGTGTTGGTTTTGGGGTGGTGTTTGGAAAAAATGTATTATATACATTTTTTTTTTATTTTGCCAGCCCGAATGTAACCCTATGGGTTAAATGTTAAAAGATTACCTGGCTCATTCTGGATCTGGTGTGGAGACAGTGAGCAGTGCAGTGAAACTGAGTGATCTGTGTGCATGCGCTGAGTATTCCGCATGCTGATGGAACTCTCAGGAGAGTGACAAACAGCTCAGGCTGGCAGTTGGGAGGGAGCTGTATTGGTGAGAACATGTTACTAGGGAAAGACTGGAAGAAAGTTGATGCTGGAGATCATCACCTGAAAGAAGAGGCGCCCACCGTTCAAGAGAGCCAGAGAGAGAAAACAAAGAGAGCAGCTAAGTGACTGAAACTATTTTTAAAAGTGCAGATAAGAGAAAATAGTAAAGGAAACCTGAACAATAAGTGAGAGAGAACTAAAAGAAGAAAAAAAGAGTAGAGGAAAACTTACTTGTTGGGATCCTTGGGGGTCTCCGGGGGTCTGAGGGACAGGAGAGGGAAGACTTTGAAGAGTCTGGTGTTTTGCAGAATTGAATGTACATAAATGATTTATGTAACTAATATTTATACTTATCTGAGGATGCTCTCAATGTTTCTAGAGACTAAACTGATTTGTGTTGCAAACCTGTAATTGAAATACATATGTTAAATTTGCAAGTTGGTAAAATTTCAATAGCATTTAAATATAATTCAACTAAAAAAACATTTCCTTTTTATTGTTAACACCTGGTTGGTGTTGAGTCATTTTGGGGAAACACTGTGACATATTTGGTACCATCATTGTAATACCTTGCTCTGCCACCAGGGGGTCTACATATGTATTCTTTGAGGAAAAGAGGAGAACGGTCTATTTGAGGAAAGGGTAGGGGGAGGGGGAGGGGGAGGGTGGGGGTCATGGGTAGTGGCAACAGACCCCATCGATCTCACACCTACAGCCCCCTTTGCTGGAGAAAAAGCAAACAGCAGGCTACAGGCAGAGAACAGTGTGCTTTGCTGGAAAAAGCAAACAGCTCTTGAAAAGCAAAAGTTTGCTTATCTGTACAGTTTTGATCTAGCTCTGAAAAAGAAAAAGGAAAAGTTCATCTGCCTTACAGCATCTGTTTCTTGGAAGGGAAAGAGCTGGGATTACCCTGTAAGTTTTGTTGCTAGCTAGGGGAAAGGGAAGGGGGTTGCGGGTGGAGGAGAACAGCATTCTTTGTTGGAAAAAAGCAAACAGCTCTGTCGTTCTTAAAAGCAGACCAACTTAAAAATGTATCATTTTTTGAAAGAGAAAATGAAAAACAAAAGCCTATTTTTTCTTTCCTGTGAGAAAAAAATGGTTAAGCTGAGCATGCGCAAATAAATTCCGCCGAGGCTATAAAGGCAGGGTTGGAATAATTTTTACATCACTTCCTGTCATCATCCAAGATGGCAGCTAGTAGTGGAAACAGGAAGTGATGTGATGCACACAGTAGTGGCCGCCATATTGGAAAAGGGGCATGACTAACATCATTTCCTGTAAAATCACCAAAAAGGGTGGGGGTTGGGGTTGGGGCTTTGCAAAAGAGGGTGGGGTTGGGGCAAGGTTATGCAAATAAATCCGGGTAATGGGTGTAGCAATGCATAAAAGGTGGGGCATGGTTGGAGTCAAGATGTCACATCTAGTGGTGTCATCCAAGGGGGTGGGGAGTGGGCCTGAGTTGGGCATGGCTTGGGTGTACCCTCACTTCTGATTGCCTGAAAACCCAGAAGTGGGCATGTCACCTTTCAAAATCAATTAATTTTGACAAATGCAGGTGAGATTCATTACTAACCCAGATATACTAACTGCTGTTATTACATTCTCCGGCAGAGTTCCAGAACTTAACTATTTGCTGAGTGAAAAAATATTTCCTTCTATTCTTTTTAAAAGTATTACCATAACTTCATTGAGTGTTTCCTAGTCTTTGTACTTTTTGAAAGAATAAACAATCAATTCACATTTACTTGTTCTACTCCACTCAGTATTTCGTAGAACTCTATCATATCCCCCACAGCCGTCTCTTCTCTAAGCTGAAGAGTCCTAACCTCTTAAGCCTTTCCTCATATGAGAGAAGTTTATGCTCCTTAATCATTTTGGTTGCCCTTCTTTGAACCTTTTTAATTTTTTTTATTAAATATCATTCTTAGAGGAGGGATTATGGGGCTTTACGCATGAGGGTCCAGTGTGCAGTGTCAGGGGTTGATATTTTTTCTATATTAGATTTTCAGGCAGCATAATCAAACTGCTACTTTAAAAGTATTTTACCTGTTTTAATAATACAGCTTTATAAGAAATGTGCATTTGTTATAAAGCAAAGTTAAAGGATATGTGCTATTGTGGTAATTATTTTGCCAGATACTGCCACGTGTGTTGAGAAGTCGACCACATACAAGCATAGGCGTAGACTGGGGGGGGGGGCGAGGGGGGGCAATGCCCCCCCAAACGACGATGAGGCGCCGCCGCGCCATTAGTTTAAAAAAAAAACCACATGCACGCACGCGCTCCTCTCCATCCGCTTGGCTTTCCTGCTCTCTCTGTCTGCGTCCCGCCTTCCTCTGATGTCAGAGGAAGGCGGGACGCAGACAGAGAGGGCAGGGAAGCCAAGCGGAGTAGCGGACGGAGAGGAGCGTGTCCGTCTACTCCTCTCTCTTCCTCCCTCCCTCCCTCCGCCACAGGCAGCAGTCTTTTCCAGCGTTCCTGGCAGCGGTAGCGATGTACACGCTGCCTTTGGCTCTGCCCCGAAGCCTTCTCTTCAAGTTCCTGTTCCCGCATAGGTGGGAACAGGAACTTGAAGAGAAGGCTTCCGGGGCAGACCGAAGGCAGCGTGTACATCGCTACCGCTGCCAGGAACGCTGAAAAAGCTGAAGACTGTTGCCTGCGGCGGAGGGAGGGAGGGAGGAAGAGAAGGGGTAAACGGAGTCACCATCTTGGACCTCGCGGGGGGGGGGGGCAGAGGGAAGATGGATGGGACTGGGAGGGGTGGGGAGCAGAGGGAAGGAGCAGGAGATGAATGGGACTGGGAGGGGTGGGAAGCAGAGGGAAGGAGCAGGAGATGAATGGGACTGGGAGGGGTGGGAAGCAGAGGGAAGGAGCAAGAGATGGATGGGACTGGGAGGGGTGGGAAGCAGAGGGAAGGAGCAGGAGATGGATGGGACTGGGTGGGGTGGGAAGCAGAGGGAAGGAGCAAGAGATGGATGGGACTGCAAGGGGTGGGGAGCAGAAGGAAGGAGCAAGAGATGGATGGGACTGCGAGGGGTGGGGAGCAGAGGGAAGGAGCAAGAGATGGATGGGACTGCGAGGGGTGGGGAGCAGAGGGAAGGAGCAACAGATGGATGGGACTGGGAGGGGTGGGGAGCAGAAGGAAGGAGCAAGAGATGGATGGGACTGCGAGGGGTGGGGAGCAGAGGGAAGGAGCAAGAGATGGATGGGACTGCGAGGGGTGGGGAGCAGAGGGAAGGAGCAACAGATGGATGGGACTGGGAGGGGTGGGGAGCAGAAGGAAGGAGCAAGAGATGGATGGGACTGGGAGGGGTGGGAAGGAGCAGGAGATGGATGGGACTGGGTGGGGTGGGAAGCAGAGGGAAGGAGCAGGAGATGGATGGGACTAGGAGGGGTGGGAAGCAGAGGGAAGGAGCAGGAGGTGGATGGGACTGGGTGGGGTGGGAAGCAGAGGGAAGGAGCAAGAGATGGATGGGACTGCGAGGGGTGGGGAGCAGAAGGAAGGAGCAAGAGATGGATGGGACTGCGAGGGGTGGGGAGCAGAGGAAAGGAGCAAGAGATGGATGGGACTGCGAGGGGTGGGGAGCAGAGGGAAGGAGCAAGAGATGGATGGGACTGCGAGGGGTGGGGAGCAGAGGGAAGCCTACTGGAAAGAAGACACTGAATAAAACAGAAGACACTGGGACCAAAGCGAATAGAAAAACTAAATGATCAGACAACAAAGGTAGATAAAAGTATTTTATTCATAATTTATTAATTGAAATGTGTCAGCTTTTTGAAATGTGCATCTGTGATATTTTGCCTGTAAATTCAATTCCTTCCTCCACATTAGCATATTCATTTGCATATGTATATATGCAAATGATATGCTAATATGCTCCGCCCATTCTTTGCCCCCCCAAATGAAACAGTCAAACTACGCCTATGCATACAAGTCTACTAACTGCAAAGTTTAAGTTATAGGATAACTAGCCATTAAGCCCGTTAAAACGGGCGAGATCTCCAGCTACCCTCCTCGCCGCCACTCCCTCCCCCCTCCGTGCCGGGCCCCCTGCACTGACCTGACAGCGCCTCTCACCTCCGTGTGAAAGCGCTGCAGGCAGCAGCAGATCGCTCTGCTGCTGCCTGCAGCGCTTCCACACGGAGGTGAGAGGCGTTGTCAGGTCAGTGCAGGGGGCCCGATACGGAGGGAGGGGGGCAGGAGCAGCGGCGGGGATGGGGGGAGGGTGGAGGTTGGTGCGCGCGATGTTCGTTTCCAGGCTCCAGCGGCAGCGTCCAACAGTCCGACTCCGTTTCCCTCTCTGTTCCGCCCTCTGACGTCATCACATCTTGACGCGAGGGCGGGACAGAGAGGGAAGTCTGTACTGCGCATTTGCAGGTGAGTCGGTCACTTGCCATTTATATGTTTGATGCTACTATATTTAAATAGTGTTTCCAGTTTCCGTAAGAGTGTATGAGGTTATTGTTGATGCAGGGCAGACTACTTAGAAATCCATTATGTGTATTGTATGGCATTATTTAATATATCAAGAACTACTCATACCTATATGCCTAGTGCCTCCCCTGTTAACTTTGTCAGCCCCCCCCCCCCAAAAAAAAAAAAGAATGTCAGGTCCTGCTATGCCATTGCTTCAAAATCGTGTTTTCAATAGAAAGAAACATGAGAAAATCGGACTTTGGAGGCCAGCAAGACCTAATCGCTTTATCAGTGTCGTGCCCCTCGTGACCATATGTACTTCGAAGCACACACCGAAACAACTCATCCACCCATCCTCTTCACAACACCGCAAGTCACGCGCCTTTTTCAGAGAACGTTCGAATGGAGCACGCGCAATACTACACACTGCAGGAACGAGAAGCAGTGAGTGGTTCAAGGAGATTTAATCATGACGTTTCCGTGTTGGCACGCATGCGCGGAAGAGTGCTGCGCTCGCTCCACATTCTCTCTCTGCCTGTTATACGCGGGAGCTGAATGCAGATGCAAAGGAGGACAGAGGAGGGGAGCTGTGGTTTGTTGTCAGAGGCAGAGTTAAAACAAACAGGAGCCCGATTTGGTGGGAAATCCGCCCAGTTGGTAACGCTGCAGTGTACGCTGATCTGGCATCCTTGCCATATCAGCGCCCTAGTGCAGGTATCCTTGCGGTGTCTCATCTGCTTATCAGCTTTTTAGGGGGGACAGTGCAGCGGAGAGCGGCAGAAAAGTTGGTCGGGCCAGGGCGGCTCACCCCCTTCCGACCCCTATGTCAAGACATGAGGAGGTTCGTCTATTGCAAAGCGATTCTGGCCACTTCTTTGGTGTGGGTGCTGGTAGATGTCTTTTTGCTCTTGTATTTTAGCGAATGTAACAAATGCGATGATAAGAAGGACAGATCCCTGCTGCCTGCTCTAAGGGGTAAGCCTGAATTCTAATTCGCATCAAACGCTGCATAGTAATTTGTAAGGTGCAAGTTATGTTATGTATTGTAATGTGTGTTTAGAAGGAGAAGCAGAAAAACAGCAACCTGTGCCCAAGGTAAAAACACCGACTTAAATTATTTGCCAGTGCCACTCTCTTCTTATATATATATTTTAAAAACGCCGTGTACCTTAAAACAACGTTAGCAGTTCATTTAAATATGGTTTATTAATGGCACGGTAAAACAACAATCAACTTTAACGTTTCATAAAGAGATATTAAAGCATTGTAGTAACTAACTTGCAAGCCTTACTGTGGATATGAAATATGTAAATGGCAGTGAGACGATGTTATATTTTCTAATATTCTGTAAAGTGTTTAGTTGTCCTGCACTTGTGTATCACCACGTTCTCGTGAGGAACCTTACTGGATTCATTCACATGAAGTTAAAATTAAGAATTCAATTTGTGGATTGATTTCACAACCCTGAGAAGAAAGGCTAAGCTCACTTTAATTCTCACATGTTCTCAAAATACTAATTTTGTATTTCCTTCTACCCCCCCATAAGAACATCCTAAGAAGTGCAATTTTTTTCCTCCCCCCTCCAAAAGAATATCTTAAGAAGGGCGATTTTTTTCCCCAGAAGGAGTCTACTGGTGAAACTTAATGTGTGATCCACCAGACACAATGGAAATTGAATTTTGTTCAAAGTATGCTCAAAACTTAGTTGGAACAGTTGACATCTTAATTCTATAACCAGTTAGAAAATACGCCCGAGTCCATGCTATAATTCTTTATGTGGTAGCTAGTCACTTCTCTTATTAGGATTTGTTTTCTCAGTCACCTTTCCAAATTTGAGTTCAAGGTGAGTCGTATACAGTTATAGTAGGAAAGTCTCAGTCCTAGAGGACTTACAATCAAAGGGGCCCTTTTACTAAAACATGCTAAAATATGGGCTTAGCATGTTTTAACGAGGACTTTCCCATACACTAAGCCCATATTTTTCCATTAATGCACAGGACTTGCAATAAACAAATAAATAACGCGGGAACACTTACTGCCTCCTATTTAGGAGGTGCTGAGTGCTGCTGCGTTAAGTCCGCAGTGTCCAGTTAGCTTGTTCTGATTAGTGTGTGGTATCTGGAAACGCTTTTCTGTCTATGGCATCAGAAGCATAGTCGGGTTGTGGTGCCGTGGGAAGCGGAGAGGTGTGAGCACTGTGTAGGTATGACAGACCACCTGAAAAATAGGCGTTGGCGCCAGCCGAAGTTCATTTGGGGGAGCGGTCACTTCCCTAGCACCCTGCCTAGCTACATTTCTGAATGTACCCCCTCCCGAAAACTAGAAAAAATAAAAATATAAATGCTTTAATGCATTATGCAGTAAGCCTTTTGTGGTGTGCTAACTGCACTTTAGGGCTACCCTTTAGTAAAAAAAAAAAAAAAGCCCTTAAGTTTATTAGCAGAGGTAATAGAGAGTTAAGTCCTTGCCTGAGGTCACAAGGAGCAGCAGTGAGATAATAGGATTTCAACTCTGGCATCTCTGGTTGTCAAGTATAGTCAAATTCAGGGTTTCATCTAATACATCAATAGTAGTACACTATCATGTAGAAATGAATGAATAAAAAGTGCTAGAAGGAGAAAAATACCTCAGTTTTGTAAAGATAAGTAGTGCTTTTGAACATATCAGTCACTGATTTCCTGAATTTACAATTTATTGTCCCCATTATTTATATTTTTGAAAAAAGTGGAAGTGCTTTTGGAAGAAAGTGACACACAATTATTGTATTTTGCATGATTAATTTTGCATAAAGTTGCTTGGCCGATGATTGAAAGTAAGTCTGTTGAGACAATTGCATAAGACTGTTTATGTCCACAGACATTTTCTGAGCTCTTTTCCTCCTTTTTTGCACTTTTTATTCATTAATTTCTCTATGTTAGTATCTCTGGTTGTCAGCTTACTTCAGTGACCTGTTAGTCTACCTTCTCCTCTTGTTAATGTGTTAGAATTTTAGGTTAATGGTAAACTTACAAACTAGTCCCACAGCTTGGTAAGAACAAGCAGCTAATTATACTTTAGAAGTAAACCAATAAATTAAACTGGAAAGAGTTATGTAGGCAGGGCTGCCGAGAGACTGGGCCGGGGCCGGGCCTGGGGCAAGGCCGCCCCAGGGCCCCGCCCCTGCCCCCCTTCTCAGCGGCCCTGTATGTAGGTAGGGAATATAACTTTTTTGTTTACTTTAAATCTTTTTTCCTAATAGCAGTATTCATGTCACATCATAGGAAAAATCCAAATATCAGTACAGGGTTTGAAATGAAAAATCCTATTTGCTTATTTAGATAGACATGATATAAATAATTCAGCCACATTATCCCCTGGATTCTATTTATCGTGCCCAGATTTCCGTGCGGAAATCGAAGCGTATTCCATAACAAAGCTCATAACCTAATTGGCTAACATGCCTATCAGTGCTAATAATTGCCAATTAACAAGCAGTTAATGACACTGGCATTAATTAGAATTTACATGCAGAACTGTCTAGGCGTATTCTGTAACATGCTGCATGTAAATTCTAAGTTGCATAGTTGAAAAGGGGGCAGGCCATGGACGTAGAATGGGCAGGTCGTAGGTGTTTCTAAAATCTATGCACGTTGTTATAGAATACACCTAGTCTGCGCCTAATTTAGACACCTGCAGTACTTGCCTAACTGCCCTTGACTAAATTTGATTGCATGTATGGGCACATTAAGGTGTACTTTATAGAATGCATATAGGCGAATTTCATTTCAGCGCTGAATTTTTAGGTGTAGTATATAGAATCTAGTCCTATGTGTGTGTGTATATATATATATATATATATATTTATTTATTTATTGTAGCTGGGTCACCCTTCCAGGACCCAGCCCAGCTCAACCCTGCTTAGCTGCTTTCTCCTTCACACGGCTGTTGCTTCACTCCACAGCAGTCTGGCTGCTTTGAGCCTCAGCTCCAGGCCCTGAGAACTTCCCGGACTTTTCCCCCCCTCCGTTCCTTTCACAGAGGCACATTCAAAATCCAACGTTTATAAGAAAGAGCTTTTATTTCTTGCTTCCAGTCAACCTAAACGCCCAGGACCACCTTAACTCCAGGTTGTTTAGGGCTTGCTGCCCGAGCACAATTCAGGTTCAAAACAGTCCATATAACTTCACTTTAACCCAGATTGCTTCTCTTAGGGCACAGTACAGCTTGCTGCCCAAAGCACAATTCAGGTTCAAAACAGTCCATATGACTTCACTTCACTTTAACCAAGATTACTTCTCTTAGGGAACAGTACATTATCAGAAAGAAAACACAGTAGCTGGGTAGGTTGCAGCTCCCCAGACCTTTGCAGTATGAAACAGTTTACACAGTCTTTCTTGCACCTTCTTACAGCACAGCTACACAGTTTGGGTCCCACCTGGTTCAGGCTAAGGTTTCAATTGTGCCCAGCCCTCTTTCTCCCCTAGGGGCTGCACCTGTTTCCTCCTTAGTAGGGATCTTCCCCAGTGCCTCAGCCTCTCTCCTCTGGTCTTCCACCAGGCTCTCCAGGGCATGGCTAGCCACCCTCTTGCAGCAGCTTTGCGGGTTTGAGACAGAGCTCCAATCTCCATCTTTCTCCTCTAGTCCTTCAGTAACCTCCATTTTATCCTCCTCTTCAACTTCCCCCACCCCCAATCTCTCCAGCTGGCCCTCATCACCTTCCTCAGAGACCATTTCCCAATCTTCTATCTCCTCCCCTAACTCTTGTACAGCCGGGTGGGGAAGAGAAGGATTCTGGGACTGGTAGTTCCTCCTCTTCTTCCTTAACCCGGCCAACCTCTCTGCCTCCAGTAGCCCAGCTTTCTAAATGAGGGTGTTGTGCACATGAATTCTGCCCCGTTGGGGTTCCCTGGCTGCCTGCACCTCCTTTCTTCGTGCCTTCCCGGATCCCCTTTCACCTGCACTCTCACAATATATATAGTCCTATAAAGCTATGTTGGCATGTGGGATTGCCATATGCCAAGGCCACTTCGTACCATGGCTGTAAAAAGCCTTTTTTCAGTTGGCATCCTTAATGACTGTGTGCTAATTTCACAATTTTCCTGTGTCCATTACGGCCTGAGCCCTTACCGCCACTTTGTGGTAACTGCTCACGCACTAATCCAGCAGTAATCACCTACTCCCCGCCTCCCCTCCCCGTGCGATAGCCCTACCACCCTTTGGTAAAAGGGCCCCTTACTGCGAGAAAAGCGCAGAGCTTGTGCGCTAAGTGTAGGGGGCATTCTCAGAATGTTTCCATACAGTTACTGCACAGAAAAATACCCGACTAGCTGATAATATAGATGTGTTTATCGCAGTAGTTCCCAAACTTGTCTTGGGGGCTCCCCAGCCAGTCAGGTTTTCAAGATAGCCACAATGAATGTTTATGAGAGAGATTTGCATGCAGTGGAAACAGTGCATGCAAATCTCTCTCATGAATATTCATTGTGTTATCTTGAAAACTTGACTGGCTGGGAAACCAATAATATAGGTTTGGGAACCACTGGCTTTCTGCATCCTTGCTATTTGTACTAGTGACAGTGTGTGATGAAATACTATGTTCTGACTGCAGTGCACAGTTCATGCCCATTTTATGTCCCATAATGGTTATCGCAGTTTTGGGTTTAACTGTCACTGCATGCTAATTCGCACGCTTGTTGCTTATCATATTTTAGTAAAAGGACTCCAAAGTTAACACATACTATGATTATTTGAAATAAAATCTACTTTACTTCCAGTGAGTCTTTTCTTCTCTGAACCCTCGTTAATTTGATATTGAGAGTAATGTGCTGTATTACTATATATAACTGGATTTTAAATTAGTACAGGTACAGTAGTCTGCCTATTTGAAGTTGGAGAACTTGTGCATTGGAAGGATGGTTGCTCATGTATAGAAAGTGTGCAGTACAGACCTCAAGCAATGACAACTGTGTTTGGTGTGACGCTGCACACCCTCCCTCCTGATGTGACACATTGGCTGATGCACGAGTTAATTTTGTATGTAGGACAGTGGCTTCCAAACCTGGCTCTGGAGGCACCAGCCAATTAGGTTTTCAGGATTCCCACAATGAATATTAATGAGACAGATGTGCATGCATTGCCTCCACTGCATGCAAATCTATCTCATGAATATTCATTGTGGGTATCCTGCAAACCTGACTGACTGGGGTGCCTCCAGGACTAGGTTTGGGAACCACTGACGTAGGATCATAACTGCAGGATAGCACTTATTAATTGGGAATTTCCATTCACTATTCAGCTGTTAGTGTGACTGTTGCAATGGTGATTTGACAATGCGAAGAAGCAACTTTTATTTAGACTGTCAAAATATTGCTATTTTTTTTAAAGAGCCATGGCCTGTGCTCAGTTTTTGTGAGTATACAGTGAATGAAACATTTGGATGCTTTAGTGGAAGTCTGGGGTTATGGCCAAGTTTAGAAAATAAAGACGTATTCATTTCTGTTTCCATAGAAACAGGTTTATCTGTCAAACTACTGCATTTGCTCTCTTGTGGGAAGCCATCAATAATTTGGATTATTCTTTTTGGAATATATATATGAATGCTTATGTTTCAAGCCACAGACCAATGTAATAGATAATAGAATAGCCAGTAAATATTTTATAGAAATACTGCTAATGATTTTAAACTGTATCACTGAATTGTTATTATATGGTCTCTCCCATATAATTTGTGAGAGTGGTCACTAAGTCTCGAAGCAAGTTTGGGTTGCATGACTAGTGTTAGTTTCAGGATTGAAAAACCCGGGCACGAGAGAATTTGAATTTCTATTGCCACATTGATTGTTTTCAGATTGTTGACTGTAGGGCAGTGCACTGAAGGAGACCACAGTACTCTCTCCCCACTATTTTTAGGT
The DNA here is from genome assembly GCF_901765095.1 of Microcaecilia unicolor. Classification (NCBI taxonomy): domain Eukaryota; kingdom Metazoa; phylum Chordata; class Amphibia; order Gymnophiona; family Siphonopidae; genus Microcaecilia; species Microcaecilia unicolor. The sequence goes on along the minus strand of NC_044037.1, from coordinate 249,911,144 downwards.
TAACAGGCACCTAGAAAATTTAGCAAAGGTAAGGAGCCCTACCTTCAGGGAAGCTTTACTGATTCTTTTATGTATTGGCAGCATTGTTTATGTTGACCAATCCCTGTCTTTGGATGTTCATATTAATGCTCTGATTAAGAGTTCTTTTTTTTTCTTGCTGAGGGATCTCAGAAGAATTAGAAAATTTTTTGAAACTGTTCAGTTTAGACTTCTGGTATAATCATTATGATTATCTAAATTAAATTATTGCAATCTTCTATTTTTAGGCGCTTCTAAACAACTATTTTTAGAAGCTTCTAAACAAAATATTATGAAGAGCTTCACTGGTTGCCTGTTGAGGCTAGGGTGCTGTTTAAATTTTCCTGTGTATTATATAAGGTTTTGAATGGAGAATGCCTGGGATATCGTTTGGCCCATTTGGTTTTTACTACTTCTGTTAGACATAGGAGATTAATACCTTTCTTATCACCATCTACTAAGAGCGTGAAGAGATTTTGATCTCTTTGAAAAACTGTTGTCTTTTCAAACCCCTAGAGACTGGAAAAATGTATTGATAGGTATGGATATGATGACTGATTATTTGCATTTTAGAAAAAGTCTATTGAGATTGATGATTTTTATGGTTCTGTGAATGATAATATAATTCCTGAGGACTATATCTTGATTTTGTAAACTGCTTAGAGCTTGTGGTTTTAACGGTATAAAAGTTTGATGTAATAATAATTGCTATAAACTAAAGCGGTACAATAAAATGCTTTGCTTCATTGACAAAGTGAGATTGTGCTTGCTAACAAGTTAAGAAAATGGTACTTTTAAAGTCTTGTAATGAGCATAGTTTCCCTTTGTGTGTTAAATGCAGGGCTTTTTTTGAGGGGGTACTGAGTACCGGCACCTTTTCCATTGTCTGCTAAAATTGACACATGGACCCCAAATTTTAATGAAAGAGCTCAGGCTCTACACACCAATTCTGCCTTGTCATAGATTCTGTGACCGGTTGCAGGGGACCTGGCTATTGTGAGGTGGGTCCCGCAGTGATCACCCCACCCCTGAAGGGTGGCCTAGCATTGAGTACCGGCACCATTTTTGCTAGAAAAAAATGCACTGGTGCAAATTATTAATGTGAGAGTACAGAACTACTAGGATTAGTTAGCAAGTAACTGCTACATGGCGAACAAATCATTAAAATTCAGGGTGTCTCTCCCCCCCCTTACTCTAAAGGCCCATTGGTTCCTTACCTGTTTCACAAAGAGGATAATTCATTTGGCTAAATTAGTAAGCAGGATTTTCCCCACAGGTTGTGCTGTCTGTATTCCATGTTTTTAAGATACTGATCCATTGAGAATTCCAGCAAGACAAAGTTGAGCTGAGTGGAGAGAGCATTTAGGCAGCAAGGTAGAGCTGTGGACCCCAGGTCTATGGATTTATAGGTTGTAGCCTTATTGCTGGAGAATTGGGAGCTGGAAGGTGAGCCAACAGCTTCTAGTTTCTATTTTTGTCTTCCTCCTTTTTTTGGATTGTATTTTTAGTTGTTGTGGGTTGGCCAGAACAGGGTATGGAAATCACATTGAGCCATGTTGGAGATTGTTGTGCCACGTGTCCTCTCAGTTCTAAAAATAATCTTAGGGGAGTTGGAGGAGGTAGTGCCATCTAGATTTCTCATTACTTTTCTTGATGTGAGTGATCCAGAAGGATGGTGCTGTTCAGGGAGAAAAGTAGAGAATAGATTATCACCTTTGAAGTACAGGTATCAGGGATTGTCTAGAGGAGTAACAGAGACGCCAAGGGTGGCCCATCCCAAAGCTGGAGATTTACCACCACTGTGCTGGAAATTGAAGGTCAATGAGTCAGGTTTTTCTCACGGGCCCCAGCTATGTCTAAAACCAGTTGTGGCAGAAGCACATTCCAAAAACTGACATATTCTAATCAATAGAAAATAATTTTTTTTTTCTTCCTTTGTTGTTTGGTCATTTTATTTTTCGTATTGTGTGGGTCCCAGTTTCTATTTCTGCTTTCCTCTTTCTTCTCAACTGTCTTGCCAGAGTCTCCTTGTTCATTCGTCACTTCTTTTCTCTTCATGTCCACCATCCATCTATCTGACCCAGTATTACCCCTGTCTTCTCACCATGTTGAGCATCTCCCATTTTTCTGTCCCTATTCTTGCGCTTTTTTACATAACTCTTGTGTGTCTCTGTGCTCCTTGTCATGTGCCAGCATCTGTCCCTCTCTCTTCCCTCCCTCTGCCACCCCCCCAGGGGTCCAGAAGTGTTCTTCTGTCTTCCCTCCCTCCTGTTCTGTCTCCCCTTTGCAGGACAAGCACCTCTTCCTTCTTTCCCGTAGGTCCTGACACCTCTCTCCTTTCTCCTCCCCCCCCCCCAAAGTCCAGCACCTTTTCCCCTCTCCACACCCCCTGTCTTCCTCACGCCCCTCCTTGGATCTCTCTCTTTCCTACCTGACCTCCCTGTCCAATAGCACTGTCCCTCCTTGCACCCCCATGCAGCACTTGTCTCCCTCCTTGCCCCCATCCCTGATGCAGCACCTCTCTCATTCTTTTCATGCCGTGATTAATATTGCAGTGCTCTGCTGGCACCCTCAGCAATAGCAGGCTGTTTCAGCAAATCTGAGAGAGGGCGTCCTTCTTCCATATTCCGCCCTCGAGGAAACAGGAAACTGCTGAAGAAGAGTAAGGATGTGGCTGAAGGGAGGACCCTGGATTGGTTGAAGCAGCCTGCTATTGCTGAGGGTGCCAGTAGTGCACAGCAAGATTAATCGGAGCAAGAGGTGCTGCATCGTGGGGGGGTGGGGGTGGAACAAGGAGGTGGTGGTGGGGAGAGATGACTGACCCACAGGAGGGAAGGGAAGGACAGGACAGGATGAGATGCCAATGCATGAGATCGGGTCCCTTAAGCTTTTGAGAGCTGGAGACTGGAAAAGGGGCCTAAATACATGTGACTTGGCATGTCTGGAGAACCCTTTAGCCATTTACTAGGAGAAATAATTTCTGTTAACATCTTTTGCAAGTGTTAAAGCTGATAGCTACATTGAAATTGAGCATATAGTAGGATCTAGAGGCTGGCTGAAACTGCTGGAGAAACTGTCTGAACACTTCGGCTGAAACGAAAACTGAAGCTGAAACTTATTTTTTTTTTTTTAAATTATTTGTATGCTGTGCTTTCCCACTCATGGCAGGCTCAATGCAGCTTGGGTACTTATTTATACCTGGGGCAATGGAGGGTTAAGTGACTTGCCCAGAGTCACAAGGAGCTGCCTGTGCCTGCAGTGGGAATCAAACCCAGTTCCCTAGGACTAAAGTCCACCACTCTAACCACTAGGCCACTCCTGCCTGGTTTTGGCCAAAACTGAAACAAGAAACTACAGTTTGGTAGTGTGAATGTGAGCCAATGAGGCTCGCTGAAGATTGCCAGAGCTTGCAGGCGGCAGCCTTCTGCTAAACCCACAGGAGATTATTTCCCTCCAGTCTCAGGAACTGCAAGCACAGGCTGACAGCTGGAAGAGCCATTTTCACAAGGACTTCTCAACAAGTCTGGCATGTTTAGGTTCCCAAGTCAATACTGTTGTTGTTAAATATCCTCTGATACAGGTACTTTATGAGAATATGTTAAAAAAATTCATGATTGCCAACTTTTTATGCTTACCCAAACTGTGTCATCTATCTTGATGACAGTTGAATATCAGGGAGAAAAAATTGTAAAGCCATTTATCTATAGTTAGAGTTTTTCTGGATAATAATTTGGCAATGCAAAAACATGTAGATCATATCTTTTCTACATCTTTTTTTCAACTACGAGTTTTGAGAAAATTGAAAAATATGGTAATATGATTTTCAGATGATAGTGCAGAGTTTGTTGTTAACTAAAATTGATTTTTCTAATTCTTTATTTTTGGGTATATCATCTACCTGGCTTCAAGAGCTGCAAATCATTCAAAATTCAGCTGTACGGCTGATTACTTTAGCTCCAAAACCTGAACACATAACTCCAATATAAAAAAAAAATTACACTGGCTTCCTGTAATGTATAGAATTCAATTTAATTTAAGCTTCTTGTATTGATTTATCAGTGTATATATGGGACAGTTCCAGTATATTTTTGCAATATTTTGCAATTATATAAACCAAGATGGGTATTAAGGTCTGAGACATCAACTCAACTCTGCTTGTCTCCTCCAAAGGCGAGTTATTATGTAGAGACAAGGATGAGAGCTGTTTAGATTGCTGGTCCATCTGCATGGAATGCCTTGCTTGGATATCTGAGATCATGTGATAATATTCAACAATTTGTTTTCTGAAGATACATTTTTTTGTAGAAGCCTTTTTGGAAGATTGAAGAGTATTGTAATAGTTGTTTTTTTCTTTTCATTAAAGATTGTATTAACTGTTTTTATTGTTGATTGTTTTATGTTTTTACTGATTATGTATGTTGATTTTTGTTACCCTGTTCTGCCCCCATAGTCATGTAGGCAGGTTGTTATATTTGTTATATGCATATGTCGGACATTGTTATATCAGATTGCATTGCCTGTAACAGGTTACATTGATTGTGCCTTTAAGAAAGGCAGGATGTGCCTTTGGACTATTTTGTTTTGTTAATGCACAATGCCTTTCTTTTGAAGAAGTCAGGAGCTTCTCTTCAGGCAGCCCCGTCTCTTCCTCAGCAAACTTCGGTTGCTGCAGCCTCTCAGTCTTTCCTGCCAAAACGTCCTCGGGTGACACAGATGGCCCGGTTTTGTCTCCGGGCTCTCCCTCAGAATCTTTGGATTTGGCAGATGAGGTCACCCTGCCCTCTGAGGAGGGGGATGATCCGACGGCTGCCCGCCTTTTTTTTTTCGCAGGGAAGAGCTTTCCTCCCTGATTGTTAGGGCTTTTGAGGTTTTGGCCATTTCCCCCCTGAATCGTCAGTGGGAACAGGTCCGGTGCCCTCTATTATGTCTGGCACCAAATGCCCACCTCATTTCTTTCATGTGCATGAGGCCATGAAGATCCTTATTTCGGCACAGTGGGATATGCCGGACAGTGGGCAAGGTTGCTTAGAGCTATATCGCGTCCTTACGCGCTACCTGCTCCTGACTTAGGCTTACTGAAGGTCCCTACAGTGGATTTCTTAATCACAGTGGTCACTAAGAAATTCTTCCTGTGGAGGGGGGCAAGGCACTGAAGGACCCTCAGGATCGTAAGTTGGAGACTTGCTTGAAGCTGTTCTTTGAAGTAGCGGCCCTTTCCCTGCAGGCCTCAGTTTGTGGCTCTTTATCAGCGCGGGCATGCTTATTGTGGGTACAGAAAGCCTCCTTTCCGCTGTTTTGCTGGCCTTTGAGTCCGGTTTTGCTAAACAGAACAATATACTCTGAAGCAAGATGGAAACTATGCCTGCAGAGAGGAGGCGGTGGCAAGAAGACAAGGCCATAGGGGAAGAAAAGAGACCAAGAGTCACAATGAATGTGTGAAGGTTATTGAAGGCAGCACTTGATTGGAGGGACAGCATCTGCCAGGATTTCAGTGACTAGAAAGGATTCACAAGCAGGAGCTGATCTATTACAGCATAAACTGTAAGAACAGTCAGGACGTTACAGTGGAATGATGAGACCCAGGCTCTCCTGATAGGAAGAAGGAGGTCATATACAAAAGAATAACCAATAGGTGTAAAAGTTACATATATATCAGGAAATAACTATAATTACATGCTGAATTACAAATACAAAACAACGCCCTGCACAAACACTGTAGGGGCAAAACATCCTGAACTTGCACCTTCTGTTTCAAATGGACTGTTAATACTTTGCTCCAATGGTTCAGTTGCTAATTCTAACAAGAATTCCAAAGAAAAACTTTCAGCATTTTAACCATTGACCAACAAATCAGAATAAATATGTTTTATGTAAGACTTTAGTAAGATTATTAATTTTGCAGCCAAACTGGAATATTTCCAATGTAGCACCAAGTGCGCATATTTTATAGTCAAAAGTGAACAAAGAAAGAGGAGTGGGAGAGAGAACCAGACTTCCTAGAGACAGGACCACTGAAGTAGTTCAATGCAGTAATGTTTATTGAAAAAACAAAGTAACTCGACACAATGTTGTGTTTTGGCCAGAAGGCTTACATCAGGAGTCTGTATACTTAAAAAATGAGAATCCAGGAGTAGTGATGATGGATTATGGTGGTCTTCAAAAAGACTGTTGGTATGAATTGTAGCTAGATCTCAAATGAGACAGTCTGATCGGTAAGGAAAAATTAATTCTTACCTGATAATTTTCTTTCCATTAGTCCCAACAGATCAATGCAGAGACTTGTGGGTTGTGTCCCTCTACCAGCAAGTGGAGATAGAGAGAACCTCCGAGGTTTGCTATATGTGGACCTGTGCAGCCAACTGAACCTCAGTATGAACGATACAAAAGCAGTGGAATGGAAACAACAGAAAACTCTCCTGACATTGTCAGACCAATTGCCCAACATACTTCCACCACTTCTATATTTGTTAATTATTATTATTTTTAATCAAAGGAAGGAACATTCAGAAGAACGGAACCCGAAAAAAACTAACCAACCGCAACAAAACCGCAGAGTGTAAACCCAGGGGAGCCTCTGGATTGATCTGTTGGGACTAATGGAAAGAAAATTATCAGGTAAGAATTAATTTTTCCTTCCATGGCATCCCACAGATCAATCCAGAGATTTGTAGAATGTACCCAAGCAGTCCTCAAGTAGGGTGGGACACCCCCAACCCAGCAGAAATCACCGACGAGCCAAACACCGCATCTTGACTAGCTGCCACTTCCACCCGATAATGACGAGTGAATGTATGGACCGAAGCCCATGTAGCTGCCCTGCGGATATCTTCCAGAGAAACCAAATGGGACTTTGCATAGGAGGAAGCTTGAGCTCGCATAGAATGAGGACAAACTTGCAAAGGGGCTTGCTTGCCCAATGCCACGTATGCCAAAGAGAAGGCCTCCCGCAACCAACGGGCTATGGTGTCCTTGAACGAACTATGACCCTTCGTACTGCCTCCAAAAAGGACGAAGAGATGGTCAGAAAGTCAAAATTCATTCGTCACCTCCAAATACCTGAGAGGAGCCCGTCTCACGTCGAGGCAGCGAAGAGCCCGGAATTGGTCAGGGTAATCTTCCCAGCGGAAGGCCGACAAATGCAGGGACTGCCCCAGGTAAAAACGAGAAACCACCTTGGGCAAAAATGAAGGAACTGTCCTAATCAATACCCCCGTCTCTGTAAAATGCGGGAAGGGGTCTCTGCAAGAAAGGGCCTGCAACTCTGAAATTCTCCGATCGGAAGTAATGGCTACTAGGAAAATCGCCTTCAAGGTGAGATCCTTAATCGTAATCCCTGATAAGGGTTTGAAAGGAGGATGATGAAGTGCTTTGAGAACTAGATTAAGGTTCCAGGATGGCAGAACTGGCACGTGAGGAGGGTGCAAACGATTTACGCCCCTCAAGAAATGAACAACATCTGGGTGGGAGGCAATGGATACCCCCTGAAGCGGCCTCTAAAACATGCCAGAGCTGCCACCAGCACCTTAACAGAACTCAACAAGAGTGATTTTGTACAGCCTCCTGAAGAAATGCAAGGATAACCGATACTGAAGCTGAAGCAACTGACAATCCCGAACTCGCACACCACGAATCGAAAGAACGCCACACCCTAGCATAAGCTATCAAGGTGGATCTTTTCCCAGCCTACAGCATAGTAGCGACAACCGCGTCCGGATACCCTTTTCTTCTCAACCTCGCCCTTTCAAGGGCCAGGCCACAAGACCAAAGGGGGAGGGATCCTCCATCGTGACTGGCCCCTGCAGCAGGAGACCGTCCTGCGCCGGTAGCAGAAAAGGACGATCGAACAGAAGCCTGATCACATCTGCGTACCAGGGTCGTCTGGGCCAATCCGGGGCCACTCGGATCACTCGACTGGGATGACTGGCAATGTGAGTCAGTAACCAGCCCACCGTGGTCCACTAGATCCAATGTGAAAAAAAAATGAAAAGCTTTTTTCTTCCAAGGTCTGTCTTTTCATAAAAGCTTCCTGGATTCAAATACAGTCGCGTGACATAGCCATGTTTTGTCAAAATCTGGCTGTGTCAGGGACAGAAAAACAGAAATACTAAACAAATCAACATTCAGTTCCATTAAAACTACACAAAACAACATCATGATAAAATAACTAAAACACTAAATTAAAACATATCTAATAAATACATAAAGTTAATATCATGAGAACAAATTGTGCCCAATCATAGAAAAAAGAAAGAGATGGCTTACCTCAAACTACCAAAACTAGTCAAAACTAATAAGAAGAGTCAAACAGCACTGGATTACAAAAAAAGTGCACACAAAACATGAGAAATAATAAAAACTAGGGTCAACCACTAAAACCAAAACCAAGCCATAGGAAAATTCCACTTACATGTGCCTCCTTCCAGGTCTGTTTAGCAAAGTAATCAGACAAGTTCCAAGACCCTCTTTTTGAATAGTATCTTTAAAATATGGCAGAAAGCCAAAAGCTAAAGAGTGGAGGAGTGGCCCAGTGGTTAGGGTGGTGGACTTTGGTCCTGAGGAACTGAGTTTGATTCCCACTTCAGGCACAGGCAGCTCCTTGTGACTCTGGGCAAGTCACTTAACCCTCCATTGCCCCATGTAAGCCACATTGAGCGCAGGGTACAAATGTAACAAAACATGATGATAATCTTAGCTTTTGAAGGTCTTTGCTGTCTTTAAAAAAACAAACAGTGGATACAGTGGACAGCTGTGGATACATTGTGTAAAACAGATTTCAATACTTCTAAAAAAGTACTTCAAAACAATCCTGAGATGTTTGCCACTCCATATCAAGTAAAATTACTCAGAAGAAACATCTCAAAATGTCTTAAAACAACTTAAAAAGTTTAAAAATGTAGTGGAATGCATTGCAGTCAACTTTATACATTCCAGTGATGTCATTGCGTACCACTGATGTCATGAAAGTGCTTAGACAACAGAAAAATTGTCAAAGTATTGAAATGTCCATAATAAATATGAGGAACATCTTTCTAAGCTCTAAAACCAGGCTAAAACATCTCAAAACATCAAATGCACATGATATGTGGTGCCTGCACAGTCATAAGCTAGTAACATGCAGATGTTCAACACCCAATGAAAAATGCAGGTAAACCATCTCTGAACCAAAACCATGATATACTACATTCATTTAAATAAAATTCAAATCTATTAAGAATCCATAAATACAAAACATAAAACTGAAAATACCTCTCAAAAATAACCAAAGCATAAGAACAAATAAGAGATACTAAATACTCACATCAGACTAAAAAAGCAGTACACAGCATTGCAAAATACTATCCTGTGGAAATGATATGTAAAGGAGTCCATGCTGAGAAGCTGTCATAATAAAAACATCACAAAAACACAGAGAAGTTTATTTCCTGATTGAGTCCATGAGTGATCATTGTATTAAATTTATAAATAAACCTCTGCTCTAATTGTAAAAGCAACTTGTTGGTGAGTTATTATTCATCCACAGACAATCATAACAGTGCTTTATAGGGCATATTTTCCCCCCACTAGGACATACAGAGTGGGTTGTATTGTGTCCTCGATATTTTAACAGGGTGGATTATGGTTCCTTGGGATACTAGAAGTCAGATATTGTCGGAGTTGTAAGGGTAGAGGGTGATGGTGGAGGTAGTGGTGGTGGGAAGGGTTATTTCAGTTGCTCATTGTTATTATTGTGTTCTATTTGTGATTTATAAATAGTTGTACAGAATGCTGTTCCTTTTTATACTTTAATAAAAAGATTTAAATATAAAATCATAAGTGTTTGAGGCTTGTGCAGATGGGGACAGAGCTGACGTTGACAAACTTTGTCCCTGTGTCATTTTATAGATGGGGGACCAAGGTCCACATGACACCCCTCATAACCCCCTTCTGCTGCTCCCTGGCGCTCCCACTCTTCCTCTTCCTGCACCTCCTCCTTCAACGTGGCTATGTTGTCCTCCTTCTCTTCATCTTCCTCCTTCATCTTGGCAGTGGAAAGAAGCTGTTTTGGAAAGGGTACATGGCACACTTCATAAACATGTTTGGAGGATGCAATGCTGCTTTAAAAAACCTTGCCTTCTGTCTTCTTATGCCTCCTCCCTCCCTACTCTTCAACCCGTAGGGGTATGACCTGTGTCTCCACAGGGACTCCAGTAATGCATTTGCTCTCATCCACTGCTACCTAAAGACTTCACCGTTGCAGGTTTGGGAATACCTACATTGTCTCTGGAAGTATAATGTGCATGTTTGATTTGGGGATATGCAAAATTCATCTGGCACATCTGTGTGCAGTGAGATCTGACCCTCCAGACTGGTCGTTTATGTCCTAGGGGTCAGTAGAGGAGACCAGCCATGCAATTCCAAAGGTTGTAGTGTGATTCCAGATGCTTGAGATGGTGTATCCTAGATAGGGCTTATGTGGCTGATACATCTCTTCTCCCCTTCCTCCCATCCACAGCCACAGATCCTGCTGGGTACAGATCAGGCATATATGCAGTGGACGTCGCATATGGGCTGGCTTTTTGTGATGTGTATGCTATATGGGGAACAGTCTTTGTCATGTGATAGTTCAGTGTCGTTGTGAGATGCTGATATCATCCCCTGTATTGTAACTTTTCCAGATGTGGCCATGCATATATCATCATGTTTGAGTGATGTGGCTTGTGGCCCTGATTGCAGCCTGGGAGCGTGAGGTGACATGATTGCTGTCCACCATGTCACAGTTAGGATTCAGATTCTGTATCTGCATGTTGTGAGCCAAGATGATTTGGCTTAGCTACTGTAGGCAGTGAGGGTGTGCATTTTGAAGGACCATACCTCTCCATTTTTGCAGGTGATAATCTGATGCACAGCAGCAGGAAGGGGCTTGGTCCTCCGAATGGCCTGAAATGGGCTATTTAGAGCCTCAACATCTCTAGTGATGCAGAATATTCTGTAAGATAAGAGGGAGATGGCACATGCATTGTTTCAGTTTACTTGCAGATGTCTGTGCAAAACCACAATATCAGGATCTACCTGTACGGGGGCCAGACCAGATGATACATGAGATTGGTAGGTACTAGTTGGGCCAGGCCTGTGTGCATTATGGGCTGATACTCCAACCACAGGGGCATGTAGCCTATGAATGACACACTTGTGCAGCACATGAGGCGATTTGGGGTGATGCTGACGCTGTAGGACAGGCATCCCCCAGAGCAAGCTGTCCTACAGAAAGGAGGAGTGGCCTAGTGGTTAGGGTGGTGGACTTTGGTCCTGAGGAACTGAGTTCGATTCCCACTTCAGGCACAGGCAGCTCCTTGTGACTCTGGGCAAGTCACTTAACCCTCCATTGCCCCGTGTAAGCCACAATGAGCCTGCTATGAGTGGGAAAGCGTGGGGTACAAATGTAACAAAAATAAATAAATCTCCTCTCGCAACACTGTCATTGATTGGGTTGGGGAGGGGGATAAGGGGAGTGTGGCAAAGTGGCCTGTACTTTGGGGGCAGAATGGCCAGAGATGGTCCATATTGGTGCCATCATGAGGTGTGTGTGTTTCATCTTTATGCCCATGGGTGTTATTATGTACATGGAAGCTGCACATTGCTGAATATTTGTACTGTGAATGTGTACTGGCCATCCTATCACTGTGCAGTGACCTCGGAGGTCTTCAACTATATACATGTATTGTCAGCATCTTGCTAGCTGTGTGGCTTGGCAGGATATCACCAAGGTGGGATGGGTGTGGAGGTTTGTTGGCAGTGTAGGTCCTAATGGAGGAGTAGCCTAATGGTTAGTGCAGTGGGCTGAGAATATGGGGAACTGGGTTTGATTCCTACCGCAGTTCCTTGTGAACCTAGGTATGTCACTTAACCCTCCATTGCCCCAGGTACAATCTTAGATTGTGAGCTCACTAGGGACAGAAAAAGTACCTACATATAATATATGCAAACTGCTTTGGTTGTACCCATAGAAAGGCGGTATATCAAATCTATGACCCTTTGACTCCCTTACCAGGGTCTTCAGAGTATCCTTCCAGACCCTTCTTTCTGCCATTTGTGGGACACTGTGCCTGCCGTCACTGAAGAGGCACTTCTCATTTTCCATTGCTAGGACTGCCAGAAGGTTGCTGTCTTTGTCAGAAATGTTTCACTCCCTCCTGACCTCCATCTTGCATGTGCATGTTGCAGGTCCCAGTAATAGGTGCTTTATATATTGTAGGGCTCTGGCCACTGCTTTGACTGCTCTAGGTATTGTTGGGGAAACGTGTACATGTAGCCCAGCTTGTCACTTAGATGGCAGATTTCAATGTTTATTGCTGCCACAGGAGGCTGGATAGAAGATGGTAGACATCCAGCAGTGCACGTGTATGGCCGTTGGCGGATCTGGGTACACATTGTTCCCTGCAAATGCTACATGGCCATCTTCCACAGCTAGGGGGCCTCATGGCTGCTGGGTACTGCATGTGTATGGACCGACCATCCATGTGCTTACATATTTGGATCCGCCTTTGATGTGTTTACCCCCTTTATGAGCCTTTGGAATTTGCACACCCACCGTAGCGATTATCCATGTGTATCTCCTATACAGTTTTTCACCTTTTTCTATGTCTGTCCTGGGGGACAGAAATATGTCTATTTTATATTGCAGTTGCACCTGCAGCCCTGGTCTTGTAAAATATGTCCCATTTTCTGTTCGTTTTTGCTAATGTCTGCATTCACACGTCTACAACCTAATGGTAATGAAGAGGTAGATATGCTAGGCATCTCTGGTGGAGGAAGGACCATGGTACAAATTATATCACAGTGATAAGGTGGATTAAATTGGCGGGAGTGGTGCTACATGTTAAAAGGGCATTGAGTCAAACAATAAAAATTCTGCAGGAAACAGAATTTCTATCAATAAAGATTCCATGTTGCTATGTATGAAGGAAAAGAGGATAGTGATAAGTGACTTTAAGTTACTCTAGTGTTGACTGAATAAATGTCATGTCAGGAAATACTATGGAAGACAAAGTTCCTAGATGAAATAATTGCTTCCAAAACAGGCCCACCTGAAAACAACCGGACACCGCACCTTTTTCTTTGCTGCCCCGTTCTCGTGGAACTCTCTGTTGCTAGTAATTCAGGCTGAAGGATCTATGGAAAAAATGTAAAACAGCTTAAGAACCTGGCTTTTCCACCTTGCATTTGACCCCACTTAGGTGGGCTGCAGCCTTTCTATGATTGGATCTGATTTCTCTCTGTCCTTCTCCCCCCTAGTCTTACACAGTTTGCATGACTCTGTATGTGTGATTCTTTTTTCCCATTTTGTAGTTCCTTTCCTATTTTACTACTTGGTTTTAGACTGTAAACTGCCATGATCTGCAAGTTAGCAAAGGCGGTATAGCAAATGTGAATAAACTAAACTAAACTTCATGGAGCAGCTAGAGGGAGAGGGGAGCTGTTTAGATCTGTTCCTTGGTGGAAGGCAGGATTTGGTGCAAGAGATAAGTGTTGGGGCATTAGGAATAGCAAACACAATATGGTCAGATTTGAGTTAATAACTAGAGAAAAGACACCAAGAAAATTTGCTGTATTAGCATTTCACTTTCAAAAGGGTAACTATGATAAAATCAGGAAAAGGATAAAAATATTTTAGCCAGGTGTGGATGTTTAAAATACTGTCTTGGAAGCCCAGACCAGATGTATTTTATATATTGGGGAGGGGGAGAAAGGTGGCAGGAAGTGAGGTGAACGAGGCTATTATAGTCATAAGAACTTCTTTCAAAAGCTTCTTCAGGTACATTAGAACATTGCTTCTCAACCTTTTTTATTTTGGGGCAAACTTTCAAGCTTGCTTGATACTCGGGGCACACCAACTCAAATTTTGCAAAATTGACATATTTGCTAGCCATTGGCCACTTGACTATGAAATACCAGAAAATGTACTTTAAACTAAAATGGACAGTATTAAAGAACTTAAAACATAATTAGGCAGGTAATAGGGAACATAAGATCATTTGAATAACCATGACTAGTCCGTGAACAGAAGAAAAATAAAGCACCTTTTCCCACATTGATAGAAATATAGCCTGTTTCTCCCCTGCACCCAAACAAGCAGCACTTTTTTTTTTCCTAACCCTTCCCTCCAGAGGCAGCACATTTCTTTTCTAGGCCTTCTCCTCCAGAGGCAGCACTTGCCCTCCAGGCAAAACTTTTTTCCTCTTGGAGCCCTTCACTGACAACACTTACCCCAAGGGTGGCTGAAAGCAGTCTGCTGCTTGAGATGAGGGATCAGGTGGCATGTTCCCGCCCCCAACGCACCCAAAAGAAAAGGCCCCCTGAAAACTCTGGTCAGGGAGGAGGGTGAAGATGTCCTGCAGGGCCGTGCCTAGGGTCTCTGGCGCCCCCCTGCAGACTATCAGTTGGCGCCCCCCCCCCCCCCGTGAAAATGATCACCCCCCCCCCCCATGAAAATGATCGCTCACCACTTGCCACACTGAAAGGAATTGTCAGCAATATTCTTAGAAACAAATTGCTATACATTGCAAAATAAGATAGCAGATGTAAATTCTCAAAGTGGACATATTCCAAACACTAAAATGAAAATTAAATGATTTTTTTCTACCTTTGTTGTCTGGTGACTTTCTTTTTCTGATCATGCTGGCCCAGTATCTGATTCTGCTGCTATCTGTCCTCTTAACTCCGTTTCCAGGGCATCCTTTCCATTTATTTCTTTACTTTTCTCCTTTCTTCTTCATTTCTTGCTCTATATCCATTTCCAGCAATTTCTCCTCTCTCCCTGGGTCCTGCCCTCCCATCCATGTCCATTCTTATCCCTCTCTGCCCTTCCCTCCTCCATCCATAGCCAGCAATCCTCCTCTCTCCCCTCCCCTCCATTTCCAGCAATTTGTCCTCTCCCTGGGCCCCCATATCCATCCTTGTCCCTCTCTGCCCTTCCCTCCTCCATCCATAGCCAGCAATCCTCTCTCCCCTCCCCTTCCAGCAATTTGTCCTCTCCCTGGGCCCCCATGTCCATCCTTGTCCCTCTCTGCCCTTCCCTCCTCCATCCATAGCCAGCAATCCTCTCTCCCCTCCCCTTCCAGCAATTTGTCCTCTCCCTGGGCCCTGCCCTCCCATCCATGCCTCTTTGCCCTCCCATCCATTCAGGGTCTGCCCTCCCTCTCACTCCCCATTCCATCCAGGATCTATCCCCCCTCTCTCACTGCCCCCTCTTTTCGGCTCCCAGTTCCCACCTGCGGCTGCCCCTAGTTCCAGATCCATTGATTCTCCCATCCACCCCTGCCCCAGGCTTGACCCCATTCTCCCTCCTGCTCACTTTTCAGACCCCAGTTCCATGCCCCTTCTCCCATCTGTCTCCCACCCAGTCCTTTCTGCCCATCCGAGTCCCCCTCACCCCATCTGTCTCCCACCCAGTCCCTTCTGCTATCCAAGTGCCCCCCACCCTCACCCTCACCCCATCTGTCTCCCACCCAGTCCCTTCTGCCCATCCGAGTCCCCCTCACCCCATCTGTCTCCCACCCAGTCCCTTCTGCTATCCGAGTCCCCCCCCCCCCCACCTTCACGGTCACCCCATCTGTCCCCCACCCTCACCCTGCCTCGTCTTCTCCCTGCCACCCGTCTTTAAAAATAAATTGACAATGCCGTCGCGATAGCGAGCGCAGCACCTCGTGTGCAAGTAAAAGAAGCGAATCCGATCATCTCATTGGGCCTTCCTTCACTGTCCCGCCCTAGAGGAAATAGGAAGTTGCGTCAGAGGAGGGCGGGACAGTGAGGGAAGGCCCAATGAGATGATCGGATCCGCTTCTTTTACTTGCACACGAGGTGCTGCGCTCGCTCGGCAAATAAATTTAAAGGGCTGGTGCGGGAGGGGGGGGGGGGGGGTGCCAGGATCATGAAGAGCAGCGGCACCCCCCTCTCTGGTGCCAAAAGATTTAAAGTCCTCGGCGGGGCGAGGGTAAGCACCGCGGTGGCGCCCTCCAAAGGTGGGCGCCCCCCTGCGGCGCTTACCTCGCTTACCGCATCGGCACGGCCCTGATGTCCTGTCACTTAAAACACTAGTCAGGCACTTGCCCCAAGAAAAGATGAGTGCAATTTATATTCCCAGACAATGCACCAGAAAAATAAATCTTTGCAAAGGTTGGTTATAAATTTTCTTACTTAATTTCAATTAGGTTGTCTGTAACTCTAATATTAAAAACACTGACCCTGACTCTGCATTGTCACAGTATTAAATGGAAACATATTCTGCATCCATAGAAGCCGTACTGATGTAACAGTGAGTATGGAGCAGAACTATAGCATTTCCCCATAGAATTCACCATGCACACGAAGTCTGATTCTGGTTTCCTCTAAATAACAACTTAACCTTTCCCCAGTAGCAGGCATATTATGAATTTATACAAAACCCTACAGAAGTCACTCGGGATCTGTATAGAACAAATCTACCATTTCATAGTAGCACCAACAAGGGACCTTCCTAGGAAAAGGCAGCATCATAAATATTGCATTGAGCCCAGAGCATCAATACACTTATTGGGAAAATTGAACAAGCCGGATTACTACAGGTCCCAACAGACAGTTAATGCTAACAGAATGTCTGGCCTCAATCACACATTCAGAACACAAATAGACCTTCTACGAATACAGGAAAAGTGATCACAAAGTAAACGTTGATATTGGTAGACAAAAATTAAAACTTGAAATCTCAAGAAGCCAGACTCTGCAAGCAGCACAACACCAGAAAAATAGAAAGAGACACACATTCTTTCTGCACAGTACAAAATATAAAGATAGCAGTTGTGGATTCCCAAAACTGACATATTCCAATCAATAAATGGAAAATAAATTATTTTTTTCTACCTTTGTTGTCTGGTGACTTTATTTCTTAAGCATATTGATTTCAGTTGCTTCTTCTTTCCTCTATCCTTTTAAACTTTGTCCATTTGGCCATGTCTTTTCTCTCCTCTTTTCTCTCCTTGGACATTGATTTTTCTTGCTCAGCTTTCATCAGTTTATTTTTGCCTCTCAAATTTTGTCCCCACTTCTCGCCCTCCAGTCTTCAAACTCCCTCTTTTTACTGCTTCTGTCTAGCTCTCCATTTCTCTCCCCACCCATGTCCAACATTTCCCCTTTGCATCCATCCATGATAGATCTCTCTCTTTTCTTCCTTCTCTCATGTCCAGTATCTCCTTGATCTTTCCTTCCACCTTCCTTCTTATCCAACATCTCCCCTGATCTTCCCTTCTACCTCCATTCTTGTCCAGCATCTCTCCTGGATCCTCCCTTCTACCTTTCTCCATGTCCTGTATGTTCTTTCATCTCCCTTTCACCATGTCCAGTATCTTACCCTGATCTCCCCTCCCACCTTCCTCTGCCCAGCATGTCCCCCCCGATCTCCTCTCTCACCTTCCTCCATGGCCATTATATCCCCGTGATATCTTCTTCCACATTTATCCATGCCCAGCATGTCCCTCCAATGTCCCCTTCCACATCCTCCATACCCAGCATATCCTCCCAGATCTCCCTCCTACCTTCCTCTGTTGCCAGCATGCCCTCCCAGTCTCTTTCCAAATTCTTCTGTGTCCAGTTTGTCCTCCTGTTGTTTTTTCCCACCTTTCTCCATTCCCAGCATATGGGTGGCAGAGCCGGTGGTGGGAGGCGGGGTTGGTGGTTGGGAGGCGGGGCTAGTGCTGGGCAGACTTCTACGGTCTGTGCCCTGAAAATGGCAGATACAACTCAAGGTAAGGTATACACAAAAAGTAGCACATAAGAGTTTATCTTGTTGGGCAGACTGGATGGACTGTGCAGGTCTTTTTCTGTTATCATTTACTATGTTACTATATCCCCCTGATCTCCTCTCCCACCTTCCTCGGTGAACAGCATGTACCTACAGATCTCCTCACCTTCCTCCATGCCCAGCATGTTCCCCCAGTGTCATAACATAAGAATATCAGAATAGTCGTACTGGGTCAGGCCAGTGGTCCATCTAGCCCAGCATCCTCTTTTCAACAGTGGCCAATCCGGGTCACAAGTACCTGGCAGAAATCCAAATAGTAGCAACATTCCATTCTACCAATCCCAGGGCAAGCAGTGGCTTCCCCATGTCTATCTCAATAGTAGATTATGGACTTTTCCTCCAGGAATTTGTCCAAACCTTATTTATTTATTTATTGCATTGGTATCCCACATTATCCCACCTCTTTGCAGGCTCAATGTGGCTTACAATTCGTCATGGATACTGGAAATAGCAGTGAATATACATTTGGTTTACAGAGGGTTTTGTGTTACATGGTGGTGAAATACATGAAGTTGTTAAAGCAGAAAGACATTATAAGACATTATAAGACAGTCTGGAAATTTTAAAGATTATACAGTTACACATGTTAGATTTTACAGTTACACATGTTGATCTTTGTGATATATCTTGTCGAAGAGAGAGGTTTTCAATAGTTTGCGGAAACTGGTCAATTCATAGACCGTTTTCAGGTTACGTGGCAGCGCGTTCCAGAGCTGCGTGCTCGTATAGGAAAAGGTAGATGCATGCATTGATTTGTATTTCAGACCCTTGCACTTGGGAGGATGAAGATTAAAGAATGTGCGAGAGGATCTTTTTGTGTTCCTGGGTGGTAGTTCTATCAGGTCTGACATGTAGGCTGGGGCGTTACCATGGATGATTTTATGGACTAGGGTGCAAAGTTTGAACGTGATGCGTTCCTTTAGTGGGAGCCAGTGTAGTTTTTCCCGCAGGGGTTTTGCGCTTTCGTATTTTGGTGTGCCGAATATTAGTCTGGCTGCCGTATTCTGGGCTGTCTGGAGTTTTTTTAAGTATTTGCTCTTTACAGCCAGCGTACAGCCAGATACATTAACTGTTGTTGCCACATCCTCTGGCAAAGAGTTTCAGAGCTTAACTATTTGTTGAGTAAAAAAATATTTCCACTTATTTGTTTTAAAAGTATGTCCATGTGATTTCATTGAGTGTCCCCTGAAGGGGCATAATCGAAAGGGATGTCCTCGCAAAACATTCCCATCCAGGGGTGGGGAAACCCATATTTTCGAAACAAGATGGATGTCCATCTTTCATTTCGGTAATACAGTCATGGACACCCAAATCCTGAAATTTTGTTGTCCTTAGACTCGGACGTTTCTGATTTTCGGCGATAATGGAAACCAAGGAAGTCCATCTCAGAAACGACCAAATGCAAGCCATTTGGTCATGGGAGGAGCCAGCATTTGTAGTGCACTAGTCCCCCTGACATGCCAGGACACCAACCGGGCACCGTAGAGGGTACTGCAGTGGACTTCATAAATTGCTCCAAGGAACATAGCTCCCTTACCTTGTGTGCTGAGCCCCCCCCAAACCCACTACCCCCAACTGTACACCACTATCATAGCCCTTATGGGTGAAGGGGTACCTAGATGTGGGTACAGTGAGTATGTGGTGGGTTTTGGAGGGCTCGCTGTTTCCTCCACAAACATAACAGGTAGGGGGGGGGATGGGCCTGGGTCCACCTGCCTGAAGTGCACTGCACCTACTAAAACTGCTCCAGGTACCTGCATACTGCTGCGATGGACCTGAGTATGACATTTGAGGCTGGCACGACATGTTTTTAAAGCTGTTTTTTGAGGGTGTGTCTGGGGGAGTAAGGGGAGGTGATCCCCGATTCCCTCCGGTGGTCACCTGGTCATTTTGGGCACCTTTTTGTGCCTTGGTCGTAAGAAAAACAGGACCAGGTAAAGTCGTCCAAATGCTTGTCAGGGACGTCCTTTTTTTTCTATTATGGGTTGAGGACGCCCATGTGTTAGGCACGCCCAAGTCCCGCCTTTGCTACGCCTCCAACACGCCCCCGTGAACTTTGGTCATCCCCGTGACAGAAAGCAGTTGGGGACACCCAAAATCGGCTTTCGATTATGCTGATTTGGGCGACCCTGTGAGAAGGACGCCCATCTTGCGATTTGTGTTGAAAGATGGGCGTCCTTCTCTTTCGAAAATGAGCCTGTTGGTCCAACTGATTCTTTTGCCAGGTTCTTGTTGTTAATATAGCTAAAAACATTTTTTGCTGTGTGTTTTTGCCTCCAACTTAATCTTTTTTTTTCAAAGTCCCTCTTTGCCTCCCTTTTCTGCGCTTTGCATTTGACTTGCTATTTCTTATTATTTTCAGTCTGATCCTTCTTCCTTCTGATTAGCGTGCACTGAATATGAAGAATTCCATGGGAACTAAATGGGTTTCTTCGCCTTCAGTTCTTGTTAATCAGAAGCGCCACTTTGTAAAAGGAGCCCTGAGTATTGCGTGGGCTCTGTAGGCACAGGGCTGCGCTTAAGTACTGCATTGTCCTGATCTCCCTCTGAGGTAGGCTTCCTATTGAGGGTGCTACACAAGGACACAATGATTGTGGTACCTTATGTTGGAATAATAATTTGCTTTGTTTACCCTCTGGAGATCTTCAGTAGTTAAAATGGAGGTCACATTAGAAAATATTTGGGAAACAGTGCTGTTTCACAGCTGTTGTACCACCTTGCTCCTATCATTTCCAATATTATTCCTTGTAATATATTAAATATTAACTGTCCATTGAAACATCTAGGTGGTTCACAAAACATACATAAAATAAAACATTAGGGGGGGGGGGGGTCCTTTTATTAAGCCATGGCAAAAAGTGACCTTAGTGCCCCCTTACACAGGTCTTTTCTTCACATTAAGGCCACTTTTTGCTGTGGTCAAAAAATGGCTGATTTTACGATTTAATGGCCACGTGCTAATGTTGCTGTTAACATGTGGCCATTAATAAAAATTAGTGTGTGAGCCCTTACTGCCACATATTTTGTAAGTGGTAAGGGCTCACCCACTAATCTGCGGTAATGTAGCCATGCTAACTGATTAGTGCAGGCATACCCCCTTGGCAAAAATATATTTTATATTTTGATGTGCTGATAGCGCATGCACATGTCAAGAGTATCGCGGGACACTTCAGCACGCCCCGCAGTATCCCATTATAAGCTGCGATAAGCAATCGTTAGTGCTTACAGCAGCTTGGTAAAATGGCCCCTTGAAGTATTAATGCACAGTGGCCTCTGTTCTAAGAGCATGTAAGAACATTTGTCACACATACAAATGTCATAAGATTTTTATTTACTTTTAGTAGTAGTATGCAGAATGTAACAATCCTTAGTGTTGGCTGCTAAGAGAACCAAAGGCTTGTGCAACTAAAAGCATTTTCATTTTTTTTAAAACACCATTATATTGTTCATTAGCCTGAGTTCTGTTGGGAGCCCATTTCAGTCCAAGGGTCAAGAATTCAATTCCTTGCAAATGTCTCTCTCTTTCAACTGTCTCTTGTAGCTACAAAGAAATGATGTGTTTGTAGATTCTAGATTTGAGAGAATAGATGACTTTCCTCTAATGGCAAAGGCTACAGAAAGATCATGCACTGATTTTTGATAACTGTACCTGCATAAGAAAAGCAAATTGAAAAGTATACCCTTTCCAGTAAGACACAATGGCACATTTTCCCTTTTCTCCATTTCCAGACTCAGGCATATCAAACCTTCTTTTTGAAGATTGTTTTACTTGTACACTGCATTTATCCCTATTTGAGGGAAATTAACAGTTTATAAGAGCTATGTTGACTGACATTTGTGTGGGGGATTTGGTAAAAATGGACATGATAAAGTATATCTCAGTAGGGAAGCAAGGTGGGTGTCTGGTTGGGTGAGCAGAGTGTCCATAGTGACTGGTGTTTATGATGTGTGTGTATCAACCAGTCGTATACCCCCGTATTCTATTGATGGCACCAGATTTGTACGCCTAAGATGTGTATGCAAATTAATTGAGTAACAATCCTTTAACTACCAATAATTGGGTGCTAACAACCAATTAATGAAGTTAATTAACAGAACTTAATATTTGCGCACGCATCTGGCATGCGCTATTCTATAAGGCATTGTGCCTAATTCTACTACCTCGTGGCCATATCAGGGGCATTCCGAAAAGTTGCGCATCTAATTTGACTGCCAGCATTTACAATATCATTCTATATTCAGGCTACTACAAATTATAAATCTACCTTAGTGTATTGCAACTATCCACCAAAATAAATAAAAAAAGCTATTTCTAATAAAGTGTTTGTGCTTAGAAAACAATCGTGACCTTCACCACCACTTGTCACTGTATCTATCACCTCACAAGACCTACAGTCCTCCAATTTGATGTTACTTGTTCACAGTTCAAGCACTCATATATATAGTAGCAAGAACATTTATCTCATAAATGCTGTGCTTAGATCTTCATCCCTATTAACTTCCTTGACTGTCAGCTGTTCCAAAGACAATTCTGTTGTGAGTAAATTCAGTGTCCACCTATTCCCAACACGTATCTGAGTTTTCCCATTAAGGTTTAATAACATAAGAACAGCCGTACTGAGTCAGACCAATGGGCCATCCAGCCCAGTATCCTGCTTCCAGCAGTGGCCAATCCAGGTAACAAGTACTTGGCAGAAACACAATTAGTAGCACCATTCCACACTACCAATCCCAGGGCAAGCAGTGGCTTCCCCCATGTCCGTATCAGTAACAGACTATGGACTTTTCCACCAGGAACTTGTCCAAACCTTTTTTAAAACCAGATGCATTAACCACTGTTATCACATTCTCCGGCAACGAGTTCCAGAGCTTAACTATTCTTTGAGTGAAAAGAAGTAAAGTATTCCCATTCAGTTTCATTGAGTGTCCCCAGGTCTTTGTGCTTTTTGAATGAGAGGAAAACCAATTCACCTTCACTCGTTTCACTCTACTCAGGATTTTGTAGACCTCAATCATATCCACCCCTCATCCATCTCTTTTTCCAAGCTGAAGAGCCCTAACCTCTTTAGCCTTTCCTCATATAGAGAGCAGTTCCATCCCCTCTATCATTTTGGTCGCTTTTCTCTGAACCTTTTCTAATTACGCTATATCTTTTTTGAGATACGACGACCAGACTCAACGTGAGATTGCACCATGGAGCGATACAGAGGCATTATAATATATTTGGTCTTATTTTGCATTCCTCTCCTAATATCTCCTGGCATCCTGTTTAGTTTTTTTGGCTGCCACTGAACAAAAGACTTCCGTGTATTGTCTATAGTGGCACCTAGGTCTTTTTCTTGAGTGCTGACCCCTATAGTGGGCCCTAGCATCAGAAAACTATGATTCGGATTTTTCTTCCCAATGTGCATCACTTTGCATTTGTCTGCATTAAATTTCACCTGCCATTTGGATGCCCAGTCTTCCAGTTTCCTAAGGTCTTCTGCAATTCTTCACAATCTGCATGTTTTTGACAACTTTGAATAGTTGCTTGTCATCCGCGAATTTAATCACCTTGCTCGTTGTTCCGAATTCCAGGTCATTTATAAATATGTTAAATAGCACTGATCCCAGTACAGATCCCTGTGGCACTCCACTATTCACCCTCCTCCATTGAGAAAAATGGCCATTTAACCCTACCCTTTGTTTTCTGTCCAATAACCAATTCCTAATACATAACAAAACATTGCCTTCTATTCCCGTGGGTTTTTAATTTTATCCGGAGTGTCTCAAAAGCTTTCTGAAAATCTAGATACACTACATCAACCGGCTCACCTTTATCCACATGTTTATTCATTCCTTCAAAGAAATGAAGCAAATTAGTAAGGCAAGACCTTCCATGGCTGAATCCATGCTGACTCTGTCCCATTAAACCATGTTTGTCTACGTGTTCTGTAATTTTATTCTTTATAATAGTTTTCACTATTTTGCCCGTCACTGTAATTACTTAGATCATCCATGGAACTCTTTTAAAAAATTAGTGCCACATTGGCCACCCTTCTGTCCTCAGGTACTACAGACGACTTTAACGACAGTTACAGATCACTAGCAGCAGATCAGCAATTTCATGTTTGAGTTCATTCAGTACCCTGGGGTGTATACCATCCAGTCCAGGTGATTTATCACTCTTTAAGTTGTCAGTTTGGCTCTTCCAAGTTCATCGAGATTTCAGGCTTCTTTGGGGGATATCTTAATAAATCTAAATATCTAAATAAATATCATACCATGGTTAAAGGTCTTATCACAAAATCAAATTCCTCATAAAATGTAACTGCAAAATTAATATAAATGCTGATTCTGACTCACGGACAAAAGCAGAACTGCCTCCAGTCCAGAATGACCACCAGTGCCAGCAGTCTAAAAACACCATCTGCTATTTAAATCCACTCATGTGCTCCAAACCTGCACACAAACCAATAATCTCTTCACTATGGGTCAAGGGGTCATGCATGCGCTATCAAGCCATATAGCTGTCCAGTCAATTTCTTTATTTAATCCTTTAGGTTGTATTGTCGCCCATTCAAAAATCAGTCTTTGTTCTCATAAAAGTAATGTTTGTGAAATATCTCCACCGCTAGGAAGGCTCACAATACTTAATACTACAAATTGCAAACCCTGCAATCCATGTCGCGCTTCCCTCCAATGTTGCACCAATGGTGTTGCTTCTTTACCTAAACACAAATTGCTTAAATGTTTCGCTATATGTTGTCTATCTTCCTTCGGGTTTGTTCTATATAATACTTCATACAAGGACATTTTATACAGTACACCACCTGAGCAGTATTACAGTCCGATTTATGTTTCAATTAATATATTTTCTTAGAAGATGGAATTATTATTTGATCTGTATGACCTACATACAGACAATACACACATTGACCACAAGGAGAACGACCTCAGTGTTCTGCAACAGGGTCAAAAAGTCTATTTAATACTGAACTGGTAAGCAGATGAGAGAGATTTCTGCCTCTCTTATATGCAAAATGTGGATATTCTTGAAATTGTGAGTAAAACTGCATAACATGCCTAAATTTCTTTATAATTTGCTTTATATGAAAGGCATACTTTCTATAAGGTATTATACAAGTCAATCTGGAGTCTTGAGAAGGCATTTTAGGTTGAAGCAGCCATTGATGTTGTGTATATAAAGCCCTCTTATAAGCTCTTTTAATGACTTTTGAAGGATACCGTCTCTGTTGAAATTTTTGAGACATTATTGGGCTTATTTTCGAAAGAGAAGGGCACCCATCTATCGACACAAATCGCAAGATGGGTGTCCTTCTCACAGGGTCACCATAATCGGCATAATCAAAAGCCAATTTTGGGCGTCCTCAACTGCTTTCTGTCTCAGGGACGACCGAAGTTAATGGGGTCGTGTCGGAGGAGTAGTGAAGGTGGGACTGGGGCGTGCCTAACACATGGGCTTCCTCGACCGATAATGGAAAAAAGAAGGGCGTCCCTGACGAACACTTGGACAACTTTACCTGATCCTTTTTTTCTTCCGACCAAGCCACAAATATGTGCCCTAAATGACCAGATGACCACCGGAGGGAATCGGGGTGACCTCCCCTTACTCCCCCAGTGGTCACTAACCCCCTCCCACCCTCAAAAACAAATTAAAAAAATATTTTTTTCCAGCTCCTATGCCAGCCTCAACTATCATACCGAGCTCCATGACAGCAATATGCAGGTCCCTGGAGCAGTTTTAGTGGGTGCAGTGCACTTCAGGCAGGCGGACCCAGGCCCATCACCCCTACCTGTTGTACTTGTGGTAGTAAATGTGAGCCCTTCAAAACCCACTGTACCCACATGTGGGTGCCCCCCCTTCACCCCTAAGGGCTATGGTAGTGGTGTACAGTTGTGGGGAGTGGGTTTTGGGGGGGGGGGGGTCTCAGCACACAAGGTAAGGGAGCAATTTCTGAAGTCCACTGCAGTTTCCCCTAGGGTGCCAGGTTGGTGTCTTGGGATGTGAGGGCGACCAGTGCACTAAGAATGCTGGCTCCTCCCACGACCAAAGGGCTTGGATTTGGTAGTTTCTGAGATGGGCGTCCTCGGTTTCCATTATCGCTGAAAATCAGGGACGACCATCTCTAAGGTCGACCTAAATTTTGCGATTTGGGCATCCCTGACCGTATTATCGAAACGAAAGATGGATGCCCATCTTGATTCGATAATACGGGTTTCCCTGCCCCTTCGTCGTCCTCAGGAAAACTTGGGCGCCCCTTTCGATTATGCCCCTCCACGACTGCCTGATAAATCACTATAAAATTAAAAGATTATAAAAGATTATCAGCAATTGAGGGAAATAAATCCCTCTAACATAAAAATATTGCCAGCATTTACACCAGGTTTCAGCAGTTGTAAGTCTGGTGCTAATGTTAGTTTCAGGAATTGGCACTAAGTGCTAGTCTATAAAGGGTGCATGTCCTTTATAGAATAGCGCTTAGCGCCAGTTTTTTCAGTGCCAATTTATGAGTGCCATTTATAGGGTGGAGGAGTAGCCTAGTGGTTAGTGCAGTGTACTTTGATCCTGGGGAACTTGGTTTGATTCCCACTGCAGCTCCTTTTGACTCTGGTCAAGTCCCTTAACCCTTCATTGCACCAGGTACAAATATAAGTGCCTGTATATATACTATGTAAACTGTTTTTAATGTAGTTGCAAAAACCATAGAAAGGCAGTATATCAAGTCCCATTTCCCTTTCTCTATCGAATTCTCCCCAATAATGTGTATTATGTATTTCCGTGGTAGAGTTTAGCTGTTTATCTGTGGAGTGTGAGGTGAATAGTTGGAGGGTAAGGGGAATGTATGTGGTGTGTGTGTGTTTATTGGCAGTGTGTCTTGGGAGTTAAATGTATGTATGTGTATTAAAGGGTTTGTAAATATTGGGGATGGATGTACATGAGTAGCTGTGTGCATATAGGCTTCTCAAAAAAAGAAAACAAGGAGAAACTCCAAATCTCATTGGTGTGTGTAGAACAGTCAATAGTGAGGAAACAAAAGCTAATCCAGATAATCAGGTCTTTATTGCATCAAAAATAAGCATATGTCGAAAGTCTGACACGATCCTGACATGGCCTAGCCCCCCCATTCCTGCCTTAGCCCCCCCCCCCCCCCCAAGCTTTGCTTGTCAGTCAGGTGTTTGATTTTTAGGCACCACTTACCATACAGAAAATGAAGTTTGATGCTGCTGAAGGCATTGGGTGAGCTTCAGCAGTTGGCTGGATTCAGCAGCTATTTTTTTTTCTACATGCGTGTATGTACGTTCCTCCGACTGTGTGATTCCTCCTGCCACATAACTCCCAGAGTTTCAGGACCTTGGATTTGCAGCTGCCGTGAAAGCTGGCGAAAATGAAGAACCCACCTTATTGAAGAGCCCGAGCGACAGTGAAGACTCTGCTGACCTTGCTGCCCAACCCACAGATACAGCGCCACTCAAAATCATAGGGCTTCATCTCCCACAGGCCCAGAGTCCAGAAATCGGCAGCTATGTTAGTTTTTGCAGATGAGCCGGTTGCAGCTAGGTGCTGAAGGCCCGCAGGCACTGCTACTGGGCAGCATTCAACTCAGGGAAGGCTTCCTTTCCAATCTCCACAACTGCCAGCACCCAGGTAACAAAACTATTTGTTATACCTTATGCTGTGTGCTTCGGTGATGGGGATTGAGATAGGCAGGGATGGAGTGGGGAGTTTGGTAGGGGTGGGGAGGGTAGAGAAAAGCAGATTTGATGCTGAGCTATGGGGGAGTAGAGGGGCAGGGGAGATGCTGGGTGATGGGGTATAGAGAAGACCAAGGAAGATGCCAGGTTTTATGAGGGAGTATGGGGAATGGAAGGGCAGGGAAGATGCCAGGTTTTATATGAGAGGGTGGAGAGTACAGAAGTACAGTGGAGATGCTGGACTTTATATGAGGTGGAGGCAGTGGCGTAGGAAGGGGGGGTGGGGGGGGGGCGGTCCGCTCCGGGTGCACGCCGCTGGGGGGTGTCGGCTGCACGCTGGTGCACTGCCCTTTCTGCCCTGGAACAGGTTACTTCCTGTTCTGGGACAGAGAGAGCAGTGAACCAGCGCGGAGCTGACACACCCCAGCAACGTGCAGTCGGGGCGGATTGGCCCTCCCGCCCGTCCCTCGCCGCAGGTATGCGCTCCGGGGGGGGGGGGGGGGGTGCGCTCCAGCGGGAGGAGGGTGCGCCGTGCTGCAACCGGGGGGGGGGGGTGCGCAGCGGCGACCCACCCTGGGTGTCAGCTCCCCTCGCTACAGCTCTGGGTGGTGGGGGTGTATGGAAGGGACAATGCTAGGCTTTATATAAGGGAGAGAAAAGGAATGGGACATGATATACTGCCTTTCTGTGGTTACAGTTAAAGCAGTTTACATATTATATACAGGTACTTATTTCTTACCTGAGGTAATGAGGGTTAAGTGACAAACCCAGTACCCCAGGTTCTCAGGCCACTACACTAATGACAAGTCTACTTCTAGTGTGTGGAAGGGCAGGGGAGATGCTGGGCTATGAGACAATGTCTTTTTTTTGTTTGTTTCTTATTGAATGTGTGTGTGCCTGCTCAGGGCTCCAAAGAACATCTTCTCTGCTGTTTGGGTGCAGTATTTAGGGACTGGGTAAAAGCCAGATCTCCTAGATTCACTTGATCCAGTCAATAACACCTGAAATCTGGAGGATCTGGCTTTTTCCATGTCCTCTGCTCAACTGTGTCCCCGGATCCTCTGTTGTTGTGGCCTCCCTTGCTTTTTTGCTGGCTTTTCCTGCTCAGGAACATAAGCATTTTGTTGTCTTCACATTAAAGTTGGATCTGGAGGTCTCTGGATCCTGCTTTGGGCTGTTTCTGAACGTTCCCAGGCAGGTTGATTCATAGCAATAAAGTCAGATCTGGAGGAGACTTTCAGATCCATCTTTAATGTGAAGGAATAAACAAATGCCAAGATTCCTATACAAGATAATCTGGGGCAGCAGAGGATCCAGGGATGTGGCTGACTAGATTAAAGCCTGATCCTCTAGATTTAAGGTGATATAGACTCTAGGGTATTCGGATGTTATCTATTTCCCTATATTCATGTTTTATTGGTGCTAGTGCTAAGGGAAGGTGTGTGTGTGTGTGTGTATGTGTGTGTGGTGGGGTGGGGTTATGTTGATCGACTGTTGTTTTCCCCCATCCTTCCCCCAATTGACTCGGATTCAGATTGATGGACCTGGTTGGGCAAGAAGTGTTTTATTTTTGTTACAGGTATAAATGTTTGGATTATTAGCATATAGGTACGTATATGTCCACTTACACATGTATACACTAGTACACTATATTTGCTATTTGGCAAATACCCGTTTAACTTACATGGCACATCTTTGCAGAATATATTTAAATACTGTGCATGGAGACACTGTCAGGCTTATTTTCGAAAGAGAAGGGCGCCCATCTTTCGACACAAATCGGGAGATGGGCGTCCTTCTCCCAGGGTTGCCCGAATCGACATAATCGAAAGCTGATTTTGGGTATCCTCAACTGCTTTCCATCGCGGGGACGACCAAAGTTCCCGGCGGCGTGCCAGAAGCATAGCGAAGGCGGGACTGGGGCGTGATTAAGAGATGGGTGAACTCGGCCGATAAGGGAAGAAAGAAGGGCTTCCCTGACGAGCACTTGGCTGACTTTACATGGTCCATTTTTTCTTGTGGCCAAGCCTCAAAAAGGTGCCTGAACTGACCTGATGACCACCAGAGGGAATCGGGGATGACATCCCCTTACTCCCCCAGTGGTCACTAACCCCCTCCCACCCTCAAAAAAACTTTAAAAATATTTTTTGCTAGCCTCAAATGTCATACCCAGCTCCCTGACAGCAGTATGTAGGTCCCTGGAGCAGTTTTAGTGGACACTGCAGTGCACTTCAGGCTTGCGGACCCAGGCCCATCCCTCCCTACCTGTTACACTTGTGGTGGTAAATGTGAGCCCTTCAAAACCCACCAGAAACCTACTGTACCCACATGTAGGTGCCCCCTTCACCCCTTAGGGCTATGGTAG
Organism: Microcaecilia unicolor; assembly: GCF_901765095.1. Lineage (NCBI taxonomy): Eukaryota > Metazoa > Chordata > Amphibia > Gymnophiona > Siphonopidae > Microcaecilia > Microcaecilia unicolor. The sequence goes on along the minus strand of NC_044037.1, from coordinate 249,881,253 downwards.
TGTTGTACAGTTGTGGGGAGTGGGTTTTGGGGGGCTCAGCACCCAAGGTAAGGGAGCTACAGTGGGGGAAATAAGTATTTGATCCCTTGTTGATTTTGTAAGTTTGCCCACTGACAAAGACATGAGCAGCCCATAATTGAAGGGTAGGTTATTGGTAACAGTGAGAGATAGCACATCACAAATTAAATCCGGAAAATCACATTGTGGAAAGTATATGAATTTATTTGCATTCTGCAGAGGGAAATAAGTATTTGATCCCCCACCAACCAGTAAGAGATCTGGCCCCTACAGACCAGGTAGATGCTCCAAATCAACTCGTTACCTGCATGACAGACAGCTGTCGGCAATGGTCACCTGTATGAAAGACACCTGTCCACAGACTCAGTGAATCAGTCAGACTCTAACCTCTACAAAATGGCCAAGAGCAAGGAGCTGTCTAAGGATGTCAGGGACAAGATCATACACCTGCACAAGGCTGGAATGGGCTACAAAACCATCAGTAAGACGCTGGGCGAGAAGGAGACAACTGTTGGTGCCATAGTAAGAAAATGGAAGAAGTACAAAATGACTGTCAATCGACAAAGATCTGGGGCTCCACGCAAAATCTCACCTCGTGGGGTATCCTTGATCATGAGGAAGGTTAGAAATCAGCCTACAACTACAAGGGGGGAACTTGTCAATGATCTCAAGGCAGCTGGGACCACTGTCACCACGAAAACCATTGGTAACACATTACGACATAACGGATTGCAATCCTGCAGTGCCCGCAAGGTCCCCCTGCTCCGGAAGGCACATGTGACGGCCCGTCTGAAGTTTGCCAGTGAACACCTGGATGATGCCGAGAGTGATTGGGAGAAGGTGCTGTGGTCAGATGAGACAAAAATTGAGCTCTTTGGCATGAACTCAACTCGCCGTGTTTGGAGGAAGAGAAATGCTGCCTATGACCCAAAGAACACCGTCCCCACTGTCAAGCATGGAGGTGGAAATGTTATGTTTTGGGGGTGTTTCTCTGCTAAGGGCACAGGACTACTTCACCGCATCAATGGGAGAATGGATGGGGCCATGTACCGTACAATTCTGAGTGACAACCTCCTTCCCTCCGCCAGGGCCTTAAAAATGGGTCGTGGCTGGGTCTTCCAGCACGACAATGACCCAAAACATACAGCCAAGGCAACAAAGGAGTGGCTCAGGAAGAAGCACATTAGGGTCATGGAGTGGCCTAGCCAGTCACCAGACCTTAATCCCATTGAAAACTTATGGAGGGAGCTGAAGCTGCGAGTTGCCAAGCGACAGCCCAGAACTCTTAATGATTTAGAGATGATCTGCAAAGAGGAGTGGACCAAAATTCCTCCTGACATGTGTGCAAACCTCATCATCAACTACAGAAGACGTCTGACCACTGTGCTTGCCAACAAGGGTTTTGCCACCAAGTATTAGGTCTTGTTTGCCAGAGGGATCAAATACTTATTTCCCTCTGCAGAATGCAAATAAATTCATATACTTTCCACAATGTGATTTTCCGGATTTAATTTGTGATGTGCTGTCTCTCACTGTTACCAATAACCTACCCTTCAATTATGGGCTGCTCATGTCTTTGTCAGTGGGCAAACTTACAAAATCAGCAAGGGATCAAATACTTATTTCCCCCACTGTATGCACCTGGGAGCAATTTCTGAAGTCCACTACAGTGCCCCCTAGGGTGCCCGGTTGGTGTCATTGCATGTGAGGGGGACCAGTGCACTACGAATGCTGGTTCCTCCCACAACCAAATGGCTTGGATTTGGTCATTTCTGAGATGGGCGTCCTCAGTTTCCATTATCACTGAAAACTGGGGACGACCATCTCTAAGGATGACCAAAATTTGGATAGGGGGTAGGACAGGGTTGACGCTAGGCTACAGGGTGGGGGGGGGGGGGGGTAGGGTAGGGCTGATGTCTAGCTATGGGATGGATGGTGGGGTAGGGAAGGGCTACAGGGATGGATGGGGGTAAGATAGAGAAGGAAAGGCCTGATGCTGGAGTATGGGGATGGGGGGGTAGGGAAGGATAAAGCTGATACCAGGCTACGGGGATGGATGGATGGGTGGGTGGGCGGGTAGGGAAGGGAAGTGCTGATGCTAAATTACAGGATAATTTCTAATTTTTGATCCTTTATTCTGTAATTGATGAGGTTTGTGCCCTTGCTGTTGGAATTGGTGTTAAGGCTTGCAACATAGGCTCTGAGAAGTCTCTTTTTTCAGGATTCAGTGTTACTTCACAAAGGGATTTTTTGTTGCTATTAATGAGGTGCTACCAGAATTTGAATACATTGCTCTTCTGGAAAGCTGTAAGAGGAAATATTCTACCTATGTTCTGTATGCTACAGATTCCATAGTAGGTAGAAACAAATCTTGCCGTTGACAGTGATTTTTCTTATTTCATTAGTTAGAAATCTGGGGCTTTGTTTCATGCAGTTTTTGATGTGTTGAAGAGTAGACAAAGGTTAACAGTTCTGAAAAATGTATGTTTATTAACTGGTGTAAATTAATTGTTGTTGAAATAAAAGTATATTCTGTTAAGAGTACTTTATATATACCTCATGTCTTTTTTTCTTTAACAAAATAAATGATATTTGGGCCCTTTTTTTCGTTGTGCCACAGACTGCAGTGTTCAGTGTTTCGCCTACATGAACATTAAAGTTGAGAATAACTGATCTAGATTGTGAGGGTGGGGGCGCTAAGCTTTAGTAAAAGGGCCACTTTATTATCCTTCTGCTATTATTCTTCTGCTACTTACCTTGTGACAAGGCTATTGCCAGGGCAGCTAGGTTGAAGCAGTTAGACCCGGAAATACACGTACCAGAAGCCATTGTAAGGAGGGAGGCAGAGAGTAGTCTGAAGACAAAGGAAAGGATTCCCAGCTCCAGCAGAGGGAGCCAGGGGGATAGCCAGGCTGAGCCTATAATTTCATCACCCACTAGGGGGAGGCAGAGGGAAGCAGCTCAGTCCCCCTGGATACGCAATCAGCGGCCCAGCTGGGATAGAGAGGGGCCCAGGGAGAGGGAAGAAGATGATTGGATGGATTACATGGAAGGAGGGATAGATCAGAGGGGAGAGGAATCCCAAGTGGGGGGAGAAGCCTCTATGGAGTGCGAGAGTTCCAAGGCAGGGATGGCCAGCTCCTGAGGGTTTGGAAATGGGGTTAAGAGGTGAGAGTAACCTGATTTATTTGGAAGCAGGCTTTATTTACCTGCTTTACTGGAAGCCTGATTTATTTGAAAGCCTGCTTTACTTACCTGCTTTATTGGAAGCCTGCTTTATTTACCTGCTTATAGACAGCCTGACTTTGAAAGCCGGCATTGTTCTGAGAAAAACCCGGCGGGGTTGGAAACCTATTTGGTTGGAACCTGTTTGTTTGGGGATAACCTATGTACTGAAGTTTGAGACAGTGGTTATTGGCCTGTTAATAAAAACCGTTTGACCTAGCCACTGTCTGCAATTGTGGTGAGATCTGGAAGTTCGGCGGGTGGATGGCTCTGCTTCGCTGGGATGCAGTGGACCCTTTTTACAACCTATATACCTATATACACAGTGCCCACCCATATTAGCTCTGGGCCCACCCAAAATGTCAGGTCTGGCTACGCCACTGCTGTGAGTGACTGAAGTGAGGGACTGCTGGTATGTAGTTTATATGGGGATCCATAAGTCTGGCTTTTCCAATGGGAAGCATATTGCTGTTCTGTATATTCAGTGCTGCCTTTTTAAAGGTACAGTTATTGGTATTTGTGCTATTATGTTTGCACATACAGTACATTCTGAGAAGCTTCTCTGCAGGATTTAGTGTTATTTCACAAAGTATCTAGCAGTGAAGGGATTTTGTGATTTTTATTATTGATATGTTTCCACAATCTCTGGTAGGTTGGGGATGAGTAGAAGCACTGACAGGGTCAAAACTGCTGCTTTGTCCATGTTACCCCTATTGCCCATATGTTGCCCTACTAGTCTTTCACTGCCCACATTTTAGGAAGTAAGGATCTTCTGTATTTTTCACAAAATGTATAAAGTTCTAAGGGAGAAAGTTCCCAACAGTATTCCTAAGGGAAAAAGTTTCATGACAGTGTTCCTTAGTCTTCCCCTGTGGCAAAACAAAGTTCTTTGCTAAACTACTTAAAAAAAAAAAAGACACATCTAAAAGATCATGGTGAGGGTGCAAATAGAAATGAATCATTGGGTGGTCCCTCTACAAGTTTCACTTAATGCCCACAGATCAGTAGATCTGATATGGAACCAAAGGAATTACCTTCTGATTTATTTGACATCGATGACCCACCTAAATAACCCAGTTTGTACAATTGGTGACAAATCCCAAAGTTTGTCCTGTTACTTAGAAATCCATCATCAAGTGCACTCTAAGGTGTTATTTAGGAGTATGCCAAGCACAACTCACACCTATATGTCTAGTGCCCCCCATCATGTTAAATCTGACTTTGCCTCTACCTCCCACACTACACCTCACTCTTTTCTAATTCTGCCCTTTCTGTTATGCTGTGCCCCCACCCTTCTCCTTTCTTCATCTCTAATCCCGCCCCCTTTCACAGTCTCTTTTCCTCATCTCTATCCCTGTGCCTTCCCTTTTTATCCTGTCCCCTTTCTTCCCTTTTCCAAAGTGTGGCCAGTCTTTGCTGGCAGGACCTGAGGACTCCAGCCGTTTCTTCACTGTGACTATCCTTCCTCTCTGCTGGTAGGAGCTGGGCCCTCTTGTTGGCTATTCAGATGCACCCAGATGGATAGATAAACAGATGGACTGTCCCTATTAGGCATGCCTAATGAGAAATGAGAGCAGGCGAGTAATGACAGAAGCAGGATAAATAGGGGTGCACATTTTATTTGAAATGAAATGGAATAATTTAGCAAAAAGTTCTGTTTAACTTCAGTCAGGGCTGGCTCAAGGACCAGGTGAGGCACTGGGTCAGGGCACCAGTGATAAAGGGTGCCAAAGTTTGGGATTTGGTCTTTTTGTGCCCTTTAGCTCAATGGGGAGAGGGGGACTTCAGAGAAAGGAGCTACCAGATCTTCCTGGTGGGGGGGTGGGGGGGGATGGGGGGGGAGGTATGCCAATGCAAACATTGCTTGTTTGGTTCTGGCAACTGCCACTAGATTTTTCAGGTGCCATATATAGAATCTAGTCCTGTGCACTTAAAAATGGAAGCCTTTGTGGTGAGAAAAGTTCAGCTGACAACAAAGCTGCAGAAGAATTTAAAACATCCCTGCTAAGTGTGATAGAAGAAAAAGGTTATGTGCCAGAGCAAGTCTTCAGTGTTGATGAGGCTGGCTTGGACATATATAATGAAAATAGCAGCCAAAGCCCCTGGTTTAAAGGCATTTAAAGATTGTGCCACCCTGTTGTTGTGCAGCAATGCCAAGGGTGATTTCAGATGCAAGCCTCTTATGGTGTACAGAGCCTAAATATTATGATTCTGTTAGAATTCTGCTAGTCAGGCAGGGGAATGCTTGGAATCGCTCCTGATTGGTCCGTCAGGAGATGAGCTGATGTCAGTCTGTCTATTTAAGCTCACCTCTCCCATCAGCCCCTGCTTTGGTGTTTACTCCAAATCTGCTGAAGCCTTCCTTTGCTCTGGTTGAGCTGTTAGCTCTGTGCTCATGTGGAGTTGTTACTCCTTCCCTGGCTGCAGCTTTCTAGTGCTCTATCTCTGTTTGCATGTGTCTATCTCTCTGCCTACACCTGAGGATCTCTGTTTAGCTCTGGTGCGGTGTGGTGAGTTACTTCTCCTTCTGTTCCAGGTTGTTTGCTTCCCTTCCTTCAGGGTTCCCTTATGTTGTGTTTATTTCTGCCTGTCAGGTCCTGTCCTTTGTTTCTCTCCCTGGGGGTTGTTTGTTTGTTTATCTTTGTACTCCCGATTAACAGATTAATTAACCCCGTTGTCTGCGGTATTCCCTGCCTCTGGTTTCTGTTTGTGTGCTGAGCTGGGTTTAACCCTTTGTCTGCAGAACTTTCTCTGCCTCTGGCAGTATTCTGTTTATTGCAGTTTTCCCTTGGTAACTGTTCCAGTACTTCCTTTACTGTATTCCTCCTGCACTACTGAGCACTGCCCCTTTCTGTGCTAGTGTGTGTGTGTTAGGCTCCGCTCTCCTTTTTGCTGACTTTGCCCTTCCCTATTTTGCAGAGGGTCTCTGCCTACAGTATCTTATCAGTCCCTCATGTTTCTGTGTATGCTACCTTTGCTCCTTGATTACCAGCACCAAGGGTGTTGCTGGTGCTCCGGTCCCCGGGGTGGGGTGGGGGGGGGGGGGGACACCTCGCTTAGTCTCTTTCTGCCCTCCCTAAGTATGTCTCGGTTCCAGGTAGGCTGTGAGGCCCGCATGCTTGACTTCTGACTGAATCGGTTCCTGATAGGGCATACAGGCGGGCCTCACGGCCTATCTTCCCCTGCGTGTGTGTGCAGGGATTGGTAGCTGGGGTCGTGTATAGTACCTGTTTGGCCTAAAAGCTATACTAGGCCCACGACCGGACTAACACTAAAATCCTCATGCTATTAAAGGAAAGAACCTGAATTGCTTGTCAGTCCATTTGGAGATGGAACCACAAAGCTTGGACGATGTCCAAATTATTCTGGGATTGGTTCAACAACTGTTTCGTTCCAGAAGTTGAATGGTATCTCCACCGTAAGAACCTTACCTTTAAGGTACTACTGATTTTGGGTAATGCACCAGTACACTCGTGCAGACCTAGAAAATGCACACCCTGATGTTGACGTGTTCTGTTCATTCCCCCGAACACAACATCCATTATCCAGCCCCTCGATCAGGTAATAATAAAGGCTTTCATGTGCCACTATATGCGGGAGCTTTACAGCAAGGCCTGTGAAGCTCTAGATACTGACAAGGAAACCAGCATGTGGTCTACTAGAAGACAGTGACAATACACAATGTAATCGACTACGTTGGGCTCACCTGGCTATTATAAACAATTGTTGGAAAAAAACTTGGCTGGACTTTGTAACGAACTTTGAGAGATTTGAATTTATAGCAGAACACATGAGTAGAAACATGCTTGCAGTTAAAAGTAAACATGGAAAGGAGACCTAAATTATGATTCCTCAGTAGACCAAATGAAACAACAAAACCTGGCCTTAAGATGGAAGAGTTTCCATACATTTGACATTCTTGCATTAGTTCTTGAGCATATTCAGAGTTTGCCATCAGATGAAAAATAGGACAACAGACAGTGATTTCAACTTTGTGAAAACCTTCTCTGTAATTCGGACAATCATGACAATGACAACAAAGATGAAGTTGCAAGTGATGAATTAGCACTACTTCTAATGCAGATGATAATGATGATGATAAAGCATTCTTTGCTATAAGGAAGTCAGTGTTTCAGACAGAGATTTGATTCCTTTTATCAATATCTGCAGACCCAGTTAAAAGGCATCAGTAATATTTAATATTGTGGCCTGGCCTGATTTGAAGGAACTTTTTATTAGACTGAACAATCCACTTCCTGATAGTGCAGTTGTTGAACACCTTTTTAGCTGTGGCGGATTTGTAGATTGAATTGCAGAGCAATAAAATTGTTGGGATAAAAATGTTAACAATAGTTACATTCACTATAGTTGCTGTAACATAGTAACATAGTAGATGACGGCAGAAAAAGACCTGCACGGTCCATCCAGTCTGCCCAACAAGATAACTCATATGTGCCACATTTTGTGTATATCTTACCTTGATTTGTACCTGTCCTCTTCAGGGCACAGACCGTATAAGTCTGCCCAGCATTATCCCCGCCTCCCAACCACCAGTCCCGCCCCCCACCACCGGCTCTGGCACAGACCGTATAAGTCTGCCCAGCACTATACCCGCCTCCCACTACCGGCTCTTGCCACCCAATCTCAGCTAAGCTCCTGAGGATCAATTCCTTCTGAACAGGATTCCTTTATGTTTATCCCACGCATGCTTGAATTCCATTACCGCTTTCATCTCCACCACCTCCCGCTGTACTTTTCCTTTTTACTTAAAATGTATTATATTAGGCAGTAAATTTTTAAATGTGTTCTTCATTGTGCTTTTCTTTTACTTACGTATTTATTTATTTGTTGCATTTGTACCCCACATTTTCCCACCTATTTGCAGGCTCAATGTGGCTTACATAGTACCGTCAAAGGCGTTTGCCCAGTCGGTGGATAACAAGTACAAGTATTAAAATATACATTTATTTTTACTTTAATAAGTACTTTCACCTAGTACTTTGAACAGCAATGGTTACTACAGTACTGTAACTGGTTCAGCAAATACATTATTATTTTTGCAACACACTTTGTTTCTCTGGTTTTTGTTGTGTTGTCAAATGCAGGATCCAAACCCTGTATTTCCTATAGGAATATGCATTCACTTTTCACAGTTTTGAGGAAAAATTGGTATAGCTGGAACCTAACCCCTATTTCCCATAAGTACATTTTTCACTATTTGCAGTTTGCGATGTTTTTGGGGAACCATAGCATCGTGAACACTGAGAACGGACTGTACTGTCCAATCATTAATGTAGACCCCATATACACTACACTCTCCCCTCCTTTTTACTAAGTCACGCTGCAATGCTGACGCAGCCCATTCAGAGTAAATGGGCTGTGTTGGCATTAGTGCATGGCAGCCGCTAATGTGGCTTAGTAAACATGGGGTTTGTGTCAGCAGTTATAGAAAGGGTACACAATTACAACTTGTTGTAAGGCAACCCTTAATAAGAGATGCATGGAATTTTTCTTCAGCAGCCATACGTATGCTTAATTGTATTTGTGAGAAAATAGGTATAGTTAGGAATTTTCTTAAGTCCTCAGCTTTCTTCTCAAACTGAGGAAGGCTATGGTTAGACGTTAGTGCTTGTATAATGACTTTCTTCAGTGGGAAGTTTTGTTATTTTTTTTAATTGTATTTTAGCTTCACATCGTCATTTTGTATTGAAGACTCTATGCAGGGTGGCATGAGGATTTGTTGCAATAAAATAATTTTGTGGCTAGATTCTTTTTTTTAAAATATGTTGTGTGTAGTGTTACTCCTTTTTTTTCTTGTTCCCAGTTACAGTCTTGAGATTGTTATTTAGGGGTCATTTTATTAAGCTGCAGTAAAAAGTGGTCTTAGTGTGCCTTTATGCATGTTTTTCTCATGTGCCAAGGTTGTTCTTATAGAAGCCGGAAAATGGCTGATTTTCTATTTTTCTAATTAATGGCCATGAGACCATTTCCAAAAATTAGTGCATGAGCCCTTACTGCCATCTATTTTATAGGCATTAAGGGCTCGCATGCTAATCCTGCACTAATCCATGCACGGTAATGTGAATGTGCTAACTGATTTGTGCTATCATGCCCTTTCTCAGCTCCCAGACATGCCCCCTCTGAGAAAAATTTGTAGCGTGTATTTTGTGCGCACACATTGTGCTTTTATCACAGGGTGTCTCAACATGTACCATAGTAAGACCTTTTAAGTTCCGGTAAGCACATGCTAGCAGCTTAATAAAAGGAACCCTTACCCCCTAATTTTTTAAATGGTGCTTTAAATTGTGTGTGTAAATTTGGCCACACAATAACTGATTGAATGCTGATAATTGGGTGCTAACAATCAATACTAATTAGCATTAATTAAAAATTGTGCACATTTACATGTGGCGCGAAAAAGGGAGCGCAGCTATGGGCAGATCAGAAGCGTTACCACAATTTATGCGTGTTATAGAGTAAGGGGGATCTGAGGCCAAATTTGGCACAGGGATTTATACCAAAGTTTCGGAGGTGTAAATGGTTGAGCCCAAGCTGTTCCTAGCGCTAAGCTCTATTCTATAAACGATGCCTAACTTTGAGTGCCATTTATAGAATAGCACTTAGTGCGTTTTTTTGGCGCCATTTATAGAATTCAGTCCTTAATGTTTAAAAAGTAACAAAAGAACAACAGTAGGAGACTAACAGCCAGTTACTAACATGCAATATTCATCAGCATGTGCTAATGCCATTAATGTGCGCTAAGTTTACGACAGGACCCAGGTTATGTAGTGGAATCTAGTTACACTAACAGGGCAAGTTAACAGCATTAGTGCACATTTCTGCAGTAGCACTTCATTTGCATCTTTTCACCAAATTGGCCATACAGACCTTGTAAAATCATCTTCAGACCATTGTACTTTTTCCAATTCAAAATGTTTTAAAGTAGGAGTTTGTTTCACTGACCTGCGCATCATAATTTTTCCTTTCGGAAAAAAAATAAGAATATTCAATAAATAGAATATTATGAACGCCCTACAATTTTGTTGGGATTCCGTATGTGTAAGAAAAATTTGGATTATGGTTACAAAATATGATTAATGAAAGAAGTATCAGGTGAGTTTGAAACCAGAAATCTTACTGAACATGTAGCAAGATATTCATACCAAGGCATATCATCAAAAATTAATTAAACCTTTTTATTAACTGCTAAAATATTCATAGCCAGGGTATAGATTCACCCAAACATTTAAATCAAATCTGCTTGACTTATTTGGAATAGAAAAATAGTCATACTACAAGTCCATTATGATACATATTTATTTACGTGGTTACATGGTGTTATCCATAATCATCACATTTCTGAAATATGAAATAATTGGTTTACATTTACCCATTCTACTTCACTCAGGCCCCGATGATGTCAGGTTCTCAGGTTCAGAGCCCGCGGGGCTGGGCTCTGGAGCAAACGTGAGCCCTTGGGCTGCTGACGAGGAGTGACAGCAGCAGGCAAAACCCACCAACCAACACTGGGTAAGCACACCAGCAGGGACTGCAGGCACTGCCCAGCGAACCGGAACACATGGATTGGAATCCCCCGGACTGGAGGACCCAGGACTGGAACACTGGACTGCAATTCCCCGGACTGGAACACACACCGGACCGGAACACACTGGACTGGAGCACACCAGACTGGAACACACACCGGACCGGAACACACTGGACTGGTCCCCCGGACTGGAGGACACAGGACTGGAACATGGGACTGGAGCACACTGGACTGGTCCACACAGCTTCACCTGCACTTAGCTACTAAGCCCCCCAGGAGTTGAGCTCCTGGGTTCGAGTAGCCGACAGGACTTACTGGACGACACAGGGACCAGGACTAGAAACAGAAGTGCTCCTAAACCTAAACTGATCTAAAGTGTTCCTAAGCCCAGCACCAACAGAAAAGCTCCTAAGCCCTCCACTAACAGCAGTGCTCCCAACAGAAACTAACAGGGGTGCCCCTACGCCCTACACTAACAGAAGTGCAGGGAACCCACAAGGGAAAAGGAAGGGAAGACAAATGCCAGACCTAACACTGGTACTTCCTAAGCACCAAGCTGCAGCAGCTAAACATGGGTTCTCACCCTGGTGCTTCCAAAGCACCCAGCTACAGCAGCTAACCACAGGTCATGAGGAAAAGCGGGGCAAGCACAAGGAAACAAGCAGGAAAGCCCAATACCCAAACAACAAAAGGTGCTTCCTAAACACTTACTAACACGGGTGCTCCCAGCACCAACCTCCAGCACTGCACCAACAGCAGTGCTACTCACTATAACAAAAGGGGAAAAACAGGGAAGTCAAACACACAAGTCACAAGTGCACACTGCACTAAACTAACCTGGACCTAAAGCAAGTAGCCAGAAGCAAACGTTGCGAAGGCCCTGAAGGAAAGAACCCACTTCCTTATCAAGGCCCTCCCTGATGATGTCACACTCCCTAGACCCAGGCAACAGCACACTAACCCAGAGAGCACACTGAAAACCATAGAGGCCCAACCCACACCAATGCAACACCGTGAAACACTTGAAGCCAGTACACCCAAAGAGAGTTAGAGCAACTCAGACTACCCACACAGGTGCAGTATAGTGAAACAATTAGAGCCCTGCTGCTGGAAGCTGCCAGCACAGAGAGACAGAGCCAGCTCAGAAAGGACAGACAAAGAAACAGAAGCCAGCTAAGAAGCTGACCCCCAGGAAAGAGGTAAGTTTGAGAGGGGTTCAGACCCCAATCATAACAGATGATCAATCTCCCCACTCTGTTCCAAACAGTGCTGTAAAATTAATGCCAGAACAGTGCGGGGAAATAACTCCCCTATGATCGAAACTAATAGTATGCAAATTTAGGTGCACTATTAGCTTAGATCATGGGGGTACTTCTGCGGGAAGATTCTGCCTGGGCATGCGCCCAAGGCACAATCCTTCTGCAGAAGTTGTTTGACAGGTCTGGGCTATCTAAAACAAACTTTGGACCTGTCAAACATTACTAGTGCAAGGGACTAGAGGTCCAGTGGACCTCCAGCCCCCTGACACCCCCCCCCCCCAATTCAAGGGCACAGGGGGTTGGAGGTCCCTAACCCATCCATACCAAAAAATGTCCCTGGTGGCCATTGGACACCTCCCTCCCCCTGGAGGAGGGAGTACCACTCCCTTTTCTTTCCAGTGCTTCCTCCAAAATGGCAGTGCCCTTCTCTGCCCAATGCATCCTCCTTCATCATGTCAAGGTACGGGAAGCACCTGACGTCCTGGGCTGCCTGGCTTAACCCTAATGCCAGCTCTGAGCTGGCATAGGGTTAATGGTATTCCGCCCGTACAATCAGAGTACAGTGCTCTGATCATATGGGCGGAATATCACAGAGCTTGTTTAAATATCATTTAAATGAGCTCTGCTGTATTCCTTGGGCTCTCTCTTCGTGCTGCACTGGTAAATTCGGGTGCTAGTCCAATGCTAGTGGTCTGCAGTGCCCATATTACCTTTGATCATTGGCCCCTCAGGATTTTATAGACTTCTAACATAACTCCCCTCAGCTGTCTCTCGTCTCCAAGCGGAAAAGTCTTATGTCCATTTTATCATTTTGGTTTCCGTTCTCTGTACCTTTTCCAGTTTTGATATCTTTTTTTGAGGTGGTGCGACTAGAACTCTGCACAGTACTCAGTATGGTTGCACCATGGAATGATACAGAGGCAAATCATGTTCTTTGGTGGTGACGCCTAATGTAGAACCTAATATCAAGTAGCTATATTATGGGTTATTTTTCCTTTTTGTGCATCACTTTGCACTGGTCCACACTGAATTTAATCTGCCAGTTGGTGCCTACTCTCCCTTTTTAGCAAAGTCCTCCTACAATTTCTCATAATCTGCATGTGATTTAAAAACTGAATAATTTTATGTCATCTGCAAATTTGTTCATTTGATTTGTTCCATTTCTGGCGCATTTATAAATGTTAAATAGCATGAATCACTGTGAAGATCCCTAGGGTATTCCTCTATTCACTTTTCTGCATTGAGAAAATTGGACATTAACCCTGCTTTCTGTTTTCTATCTTTTATCCAGTTCCCAATTCAGACGAGGACACTGCCTCCTATCCCATAACTTTTTTTTTTCTTTCAGAAATCTCTTATGAGGGACTTTTTGTCAAAAGCTTTCTGAAAATCTAGATGCACTGTAGCGACTAGTTCACGTTATCCATGCCTTAAAAAATGTAGCAGATTGGTCAGATTTTCCTTGTCAGAATCCATGTTGGCTTTGTCTCATTAAGGGGAGTAGTTATCAAGCAGCCTTAAGTCGCATTATTTGTCCCTTAAGGTACTTAAATGGCCCTAGCATCACTTGACATAAAATACTACAGTGATATTTAAGTTCCAAATGCATGTTTTGCACCTCATCTCTATGCAAATACCCTAATATGACTTGCAGTGATATATAAACAAGTCACATTAGGGCCAAAAAACACAGTGAGAGAATCCCAGATTTTTGCTAGGGTTATTTTATGACCCAGTTGTTTCAGACCAAAAGTTGCATCCTGATGCTCCTGGGACACCAGAGCAAGGCCCCTCCATCCCGCACCTCACAGGTGGCCCTTGCTCCCTCAAAAGACTACCTTGATATCTGTTGTGATCTGGTGTGGATGTCTGAGGGAGGGAGTGTTTGGGTAGGAGCAATGCCTAGTAGCTCCTGCCCAGTCCAGCACCACATCCAAAATGATGACCCCTGACTACTGCCTAGGGGTAATATTTTCATATAAGGAAATATTTCCTTATATTGAAACATAACCCCTAGTGGTAGTTTCACCGTTTTGGATGTGGTGCCGGACTGGGCATTACTCCTACTCGAAGAGCTCTGGATTCTCCCCCCAGACCACCACTGATATCAAGGTAGTCCTTTGAAGAGGTAAGGGCTGTGGGAGGCTTGGCGTTGATGGGGATGGGTGGGGCTTGTGTTGATGGGGAAGGGGAGTCCAGGAGCTGGGGGGACCTTTCTCTGGTGTCCCAGGAGCATCAGAACCCATCTTTGCGGCCTGATGCTGCCAGGCTCATACTGTAGAATAATTCAATTCAATTCTTGTATACTGCTAATATCCCCTTTCCAGGGTTCAGTGCGGTTTACATTCTAGGTGAGACAAAAGCAGATAGTGTTAGTGTGAGGTATGAGAAATATTAGAGACCATTAGTGTAATGCATGAGACTAAAAACATGAAAGGATAATGGATGATACTAGGAAGTAGAAGTCATGATGGATTATTATGAAGCAATCTTTGGGAAGTGCAAGGTTTTTATCTGAAGATGAGGTAGCTGTTTTCTGTTGTGATGGGAATAGGTAGAACGTTCCATATTTTGACTCCAAGTATGGGGATTGGAGAGCTGAAAATCTTCTGATTTTGAATTGTCTTTTGAAATGGTGATGCTATCATTAGTTGTTGTTTCAGTCTGTTAGACTGGACTAGATATAGCAAAGTGGTCTTAGTCAGTAGTTCAGAGGTGAAGCTCTGTAAGATTTGAAAAACAAAACAAGCAGCTTTGAACCTGAGTCTCTGCTATGGGAAAGCAGTGCAGTTTGTTTAGATGAGTTGAAACACTAGTATATCTATTCAATCTGTATATTAGTCTTGCAGCTTTATTCTGTATGGTTTGCAGTTTTTTCTGATATTGACACTTAAAACCAAGAAATAGAACGCTACAGTAATCCAGTGGGGTAGGATTAACATTTGGGCTAGTAGGGATCCAAGATGGCGCCTAGAGCTGATGCGCGTGAACTAGTCTCTGATACCCCCTAGACTCTGCCGCATTTGAGTTTCCTCGGACCCGGAATGGGAAAGCAGAAAGGAAAGTCTAATTTGCCTACCTCCACAGACAGGGCAGTTCCACCTCTTCTGCAACAGATGACTTTGGAGGAGTCGGGGCTACAAGCGCCGAGAGCCCAGCTGCTCGTTTCGGGAGGTCCGGGAGAACTTTCTGACCTGAGCGCGGAGGGAGTGTCGCTAAGTCCGCCTCCCACAACAGTACTTCCACGACCTGGGGATGAATTGAGGGCAGCGAGTGAGCAGAACGCGGAGGCCGGAAGTCGGACCCCTGCGGTTGCGTGTGGAGACCCCGCTGCCTCTTCAACGCCGATGGGAATAGCGCCTCAGGCAGGATTGATGCCTGAGAGGGATGCCGGCGATTCTACCATCGATCGTGTAGTAATGATAAAACCTACGACTGTAACCTTAGATAAAGTTTGGGAAGCAATACAAGGACTGAATTCCAGCCTACAACAGATATCAGGTATTTTACGGGGAGATGTGGCCAAACTAAAGCAGGTTCAAGATGTGGTTACTACTAAAATAGCAGAGCAAACAACGAAAATGGAACTTTTTGATAAAGATTTAAAAGCAGTGAATTCCTCAACTTTATTGTTGATAAAAAGCAATAACCTCCACCAGCGTAAAATGGAATATCTGGAGAACCAGATTAGGAGAAACAATTTACGTTTTCTTAATTTTCCCAAATCTCCTTTGATTCCAGCACTGGAAATGCTGAAAAAATATCTTAGGGAAATATTGGGTGTCCCTTCTGAGGGTTTTCCACCCATTACTAAAATGCAATATATCTCCGGTGCTGGAACAGGAACTTTACCTAATGCTCCTCAACCTGGCCTAAATCTAACAGATTTCCTGGACAGTTCAATGGAGGTTATAACCGAAAGAACCACGCTGCTGGTTACTTTCGCTCTGGAATTAGACCGCAATAATATATTCAAGCTTTATTTTCGCCACATGAACTCAACTTTCCTTGGATCAAAAGTCCAGATTTTTCCTGATTTTGCTAGAGAAACGCAAAGAAGAAGAAAAGAATTTCTGTTGTTGAAGGAGAGAGTTCTCCGAATTGGAGGGACTTTCCTGCTTAGGTTTCCTTGCAAATGTTGTGTTTCTTTAAACTCTACTAATTACATGTTTTTTGATCCAGGGAAATTATTAGAATTTATTTCTTCTAAAGAATAATTTTGTAGTAGTTCTTGATGGTTAGCGCTTTAATCTTGGCTGCGACATCTAGGCTTTCTCAGCTTTAATTATTAATCATTTGGGTTAATTCATTTCAATTTATAATTTCCTAGATCTTGGATCATTGTATTGTGGACTAAATACATTAAGATAATATGCCTATTTTTCTTTGATTTAATGTTTGTTTTTCAATATACGAATTTATGAGTAATTTCATAAATGTAATCATTAAACTTATAAATAAATAAAAAAATTAAAAAAAAAATTTGGGCTAGTACTGCAAAGGCTTTTTGATCGAAGAATGGTCTGACTAGATGTAGCTGTCTCATTTTGAATAGTGTTTTCTTCCATAGCTTAATATGGGAAGAGAAGGTGAGTGAAGAATCAAGTAAGACCCCTAATACTCTGGTTTCAGATTTGACTATAAAGCTTTGACCAGCAGACAAAGATATTGATGATGGGATCTCAACTCCCTGATTTTTGAACCACAGGACCTTGTTTTTTTACGATTTCAGTTTCAGTTTATTGGTCAGAGCCCAGGTTCTAACAGCAGTCATACCATTTGTACAGATTGAGTTGGATCTTTGTTTGATGCTGGTAAGAGAAGCATGATGTCATTTACGTAGGATAATAGTAGTTCATTAAGTCCCAGGTGTATTGAGGTAAGGGATGACATAAAGAGGTTGAACAGGATCAGTGAGAGGGGAGATCCTTGCGGAACCCCGCAGTTAGTAGACCAGTAGTTAGAAAGTTGGTTGTTTTGCCTGACAGAATAGCTTCGATTTGAAAGGAGTTCACTGAATCATTTGAGCACAGTCCCTGTTATTCCTATCTGATCCAGGCATTCGAGTAGCAATGTGTGGTCAACTGCATCGAACGCAGCTGATATATCAAATTGGAGAAGAGTTACTTGGTTGCCTTTGCATAGGTATTGTTTGACATATGTAGTTAGAACTAAAAGTAATGTTTCTGAACTATATGATGATCTGGAGATGGAGCAAGAGCTGGAAGATACATATGCAGCTGTGCATAATCTAAACCTTATTCGTGGTTTCTAAAGGCAATATTTTGTGTAGAAAAACCGTTTCCAATCACGGCTGCAATCTTGCTGGGGACAAGTTTCAAGTTTATTTAAAGAATTCTTGTCCTGCCCATCAAACAAATGTCTGAGTGGTGTACAAACTAATGGAAAGAGCAAAGAAGAAAAAGAGAAAACATAACCACAAAGAAGAAGTGCACAGAGGGGAGAACTACAATGTTAATAGAAAAGGAGGGGAGGGGAAACACATAAGTGAAGTTGTTTGATCCAGGTCCAGTGTGCGGATGCTCCTGCTAGGCATATGTATCAGTGAACAGGTTGGTTTTTAGGTCTGCTTTGAAGAGTTGAAGGGAGGAGTGGAGCTTGAGACGATTGGGTAGTGCATTCCAAAGTTCAGAACCCTGAACAGAGAAGATTACATGTCTGAGGGAATCATCTAATATAATAAAACGCACCCTCAACGTTCTGAGGACAACGTTCTTTGAAGCCTTGAAGCCTTGAAGCCTGAAGCCTTGAAGCCTTGAAGCCATGAAGCCATCTGACGTCACTCCCAGGCTGAAGGGTTCGCGCCGGATTCGTGGTGTGAAGCCTTCAAGCCAGCCAGCCGTCTTTGCCCCGCCCTCGCCTCAAACCAAATAAATCCGGAAGCGAAGCGTCAGGGAAGGAGGCGGCGCTCCCGACGTCTAGCCTTCCCTTCACTGTGTTCCGCCTTCAAAAGAAGGCGGGAGACAGCGAAGGGAAAGCAAGACGTCGGGAGCGCCGCCTCCTTCCCTGACGTTTCGCTGCACGAACCGCCACGGAGGTAAAGTTAAAACGAAGAAGAAAAAAATAAGGGATGCATGGATGCGAAGGGGGGGGGGGGTTGCATGGATGTGAAGGGGGGGACATGGATGCGAAGGGGGGGGGAGAAGAGGGCGGGCCAGGCTGGGACATGGGAGAGAGAGGAGCATGGATGCGAGGGGGGGGGGGTCATGGAAGGGAGAGAGGGGACTTGCTGGAAAAGGATGAATGGAGGCGGCAGGGGACAGAGGAGCATGGATGGGCATGGAATGGGAGGGCAGGGCTCAGGGAGAGAGGGGAATTACTGGAAATGGATGAATGAAGGGGCCAGGGGACAGAGGAGCATGGATGGGCATGGATTGGGAGGGCAGGCCTCAGGTAGAGAGGGCAATTGCTGGATAGGGAAAAATGGAGGGGCCAGGTGACAGATGAGCATGGATTGGAAGGGCAGGACTCAGGGAGAGGGAAATTGCTGGATAGGGATGAATGGAGGGGACAGATGGCCATGGATGGATATGGATTGCAGGGCAGGCCTCAGGCAGAGAGGGAAAATGCTGGATAGAGAAAAATGGAGGGGCCAGGTGACAGAGGAGCATGGATGGGCATGGATTGGAAGGGCAGGACTCAGGGAGAGGGGAATTGCTGGATAGGGATGAATGGAGGGGACAGATGGGCATGGATGGATATGGATTGCAGGGCAGGCCTCAGGCAGAGAGGGGAAATGCTGGATAGGGAAAAATGGAGGGGCCAGGTGACAGAGGAGCATGGATGGGCATGGATTGGAAGAGCAGGACTCAGGGAGAGGGGAATTGCTGGATAGGGATGAATGGAGGGGACAGATGGGCATGGATGGATATGGATTGCAGGGCAGGCCTCAGGCAGAGAGGGGAAATGCTGGATAGGGATGAATGGAGGGGCCAGGTGAAAGAGGAGCATGGATGGGCATGGATTGGAAGGGCAGGACTCAGGGAGAGGGGAATTGCTGGATAGGGATGAATGGAGGGGACAGATGGGCATGGATGGATATGGATTGCAGGGCAGGCCTCAGGCAGAGAGGGGAAATGCTGGATAGGGAAAAATGGAGGGGCCAGGTGACAGAGGAGCATGGATGGGCATGGATTGGAAGAGCAGGACTCAGGGAGAGGGGAATTGCTGGATAGGGATGAATGGAGGGGTCAGATGGGCATGGATGGATATGGATTGCAGGGCAGGCCTCAGGCAGAGAGGGGAAATGCTGGATAGGGATGAATGGAGGGGGCAGGTGACAGAGAAACATGGATGGCCATGGATTGGGAGGGCAGGGCTCAGGGAGAGAGGGGAATTGCTGGAAAAGGATGAATGGAGGGGGCAGGGGACAGATGGCCATGGATTGGGAGGGCACGGCTCACACTCTCTCATATACAATGTCTTTCTGACTCTCACTCTCACACACTCTGTCTCACACTGTATCACATTCACTCTCTATGTGCCACACAGTCACTCACACACTCGCTTGGTCTCATACACACACTCTCTCTCACACTGTGTCTCACATACACACTTGCACACACTCTCATTCTCACACACACACTCTCTCACAAACACACTCACACCCAGACTCACTCTCTCTCTCACACACTCACACTTTCACTCTGACTCTCAAACAGTCACTCTCACATACACTCTCCCAAACATACACACTCCAAGGAAAACCTTGCTAGCGCCCGTTTCATTTGTGTCAGAAACGGGCCTTTTTTACTAGTGGACTATATCACGGAATGAAGGAACGATGAGTCTGTTCTGCTGAAGGGAATGCAACGTTTGGGTTTGGACAGTAGGGCATCAGAAGGCTAGAAAGAAAGGATGGCTGTCCAGAGGTATGGATCTTGTACACCAATGTAAAAGCGTGCTTAGACTTTAGCTTTGATTTATTGGTGCAAAACTAAATTATGTGGGTAGAAATATCCACATAATTTGCACCGGCATGGGCTGTTTTGATGATTACATTTAGTGTACCCAAATATTTAGTGTAGATAAAATCTTTGAAGAGAATAGATTTTTCTAAATGGGGGTCATTTGAAACAGTGTAAGTGCTCTATTTCATAATTAGTATCTGTAGCTACTGGGACTGATTAGTGATATGCTACATAATTATTTCTCATTACCAATCAGCTTGCAGACTTTGTTTTCAAGAATTTTCTTCACGTTATTTGTTATCATTTTAAGTGCTTGTTTTAGCTGAAAGCTAACACCTGATATATATTATTTTGGTGTAGCAGCTTCTTCTTACTCTTGAGCTTGCCTTTTGTGAGGCTCACATGTCATAAGCCTTTATTCACTGTTACCTTTTTTTCTACTTTCTACTTGGACTGCAGTTCTCTCCAAAACTTGGCAAGAGTGCATCCTTGTGCCAAAACAAACAAACAGAATTTTAGGCATTATAAGGAAAGGAATAGAAAATAAAAACGAAGAATATCAGAATTTCTCTGTATTGCGCCATGGTGTATCGCTCTGATTGTTGCATCTCAAAAGATATAGAAGAGTTAGAAAAGATACAGAGAAGGGCCACCAAAATGATTAGGAGTTGGAACATCTATCATATGAGGAAAGCTAAAGAGGTTAGTGCTCTTCAGCTTGGAGAAGACACTGCTGATAGAGGATATGATAGAGGTGAACAAAATCCTGAGAGGCTTGGAACAGGTAAACACAAATTGATTAGTCTTTTAAAACATGCAAAGACTAGGGGACAGTCCTTTAAACTCACAGAAAACTACCTACAATTCAGAAAAAACCTGAAAACACATCTTTTCAAGAAGTCTTTCCCCCCTGGATCTGCCTAATCCCACACCACCATACATCACGAAAAGTTCAGAAATGGAAAACAATAATATTAACCTCTCTCACAATATGCTAATATATCAACCTAAGCGTTTATTGTACTTCTGTATTATGGACTAGACTTCTACAAATCTACAGTTTGTAACCGCCTTTTTAGCAATATGTAAGCCACATTGAAACTGCCATATGGTGGGGAAAATGTGGGATACAAATGCAATAAATAAATTACATAGTAATACTATGAAAACAAGAGAAAATATTTTTCACTCAATGCATAGAACTCTGAATCTCATTACCAGAGAATGTGGTAAAAGTCATTAGCATTTCTGGGTTTAAAAGAGGTTTGGACAAATGCCTGGAAATAGTCTATAAACTGTTATTAAGTTAGACCCACGAAAAGCCACCACTTATCCCAGGGGGGTAGGTATCATGGAATCTTGCTGCTACTTGGGATTCTGCCAAATACTTGTTCCCTGGCTCAGCCAATGTTGGAAGCAGGTTAGCGTGACAATTGTGTTCTTATCATACTCTAGTCTCAGCTAGCTTATGGTACTGAAGTCAGCCAAGAAAATCAAACTTGCCTCTCCAGTACAGTATGCAAGCAGTTGATATCTATAGCTCACAAATATGTGGTTTATAGCTTTATAGTCTATTCTAGGACTTGTTCTTTTCTCTTGGGAGCTTGCAGAGATCATACCCAGCTGGCAAACTGTTAGGATTTAACTGGCTCTTTCTTAATTAACTTCAGGAGGTTTATTCTGTTAAATCTGTCTTGTCAATCTCACTGTTTGCAAAGCATTGTAGATATTTAAGCTGGCAACCCGGAAGAGTATGTAAGGACTTATCTATACATCTGAGAAAAAAGGCCTTCTATTTAGTTTCTCTCCTTGTCATTTTGTTTTATATATTCATTTATAACCTTCCCATTCTTATTCAGTGCTGAGTGAGGAACAATCAGAAACATACTAATTAATTTCAAATTAATGACCAAACATCAACCATTTTGTTTTCTTAGTGCGGGATATATCTCCAAATTTAAGCAGCAACCATAAAACAATACATATAGTAAAATCATTAAAACAAAACATCACTCTCATTAAAACAAAAATTCCAAATTTCAGAAGAACATTAAGGTCTTCTCTAAAAATCTTCAGATTTTATAGAAATCAATCAAATTCATCAACATAGAAATATTTGGTGGAAGATTCTATGCAACAAGACTGGTAATAGAAAGTACTCTAGTCTGGGTACACGTTCGCTGTGTCACCTTGACCGCCTTGAGTGAATTGTTTTCCTCAAAAAGGTGGTATATAAATCTATCTATCTATCTATCTATCTATCTATCTATCTATCTATCTATCTATCTATCTATCTATCTATTATTCTAAAACGTTTTGCTGACTAGAGATAAGCTTCTAAGATGGACGGATGTAGAAATGTTAAAGGAAATTAGGGACGCTAACAAACTGGGCAACACAATAATAATGGGTGATTTCATTTACCCTGATATTGACTGGGTAAATGTAACATCAGGGCATTCTAGGGAGGTAAAATTCCTTGACGAAATCAAGGACTGATTTATGGAGCAGCTGGTAAGGAGCCGACGAGAAGGAAAAATTCTGGACCTAGTCCTTAGTTGAGCGCATGATCTGGTGTGGGAGGTAATGGTGCTGGGGCTGCTTGATAACAGTGATCATAATATGATCAGATTTGATATTAGCTTTGGAGTAAGTATACGCAGGAAATCCAATACGTTAGCGTTTAACTTTAAAAAAGGAGTCTATGATAAAATGAGAACAATGGTGAAAAAAAAACTTAGAGGAGTGTCTGCGAGGGTCAAAAATTTACATCAGACATGGATGCTGTTCAAAAATACTATCCTGGAAGCCCAGGCCAAATATATTCTGTGTATTAAAAAAGGAGGAAGGAAGACCAAACGATAGCCGGCATGGTTAAAAAGTGAGGTGAAGGAAGCTATTAGAGCTAAAAGAAAATCCTTCAGAAAATGGAAGAAGCAACTGACTGAAAATAATAAGCAACATTATAAGGAATGTCAAGTCAAATGCAAAGCGCTGATAAGGAAGGCAAAGAGGGACTTTGAAAAAAAGATTGCGTTGGTGGGAAAAACATTGGAAGGCTAAGTGCTTTGAAAATATGCCTCATAGTAAATTTTTTTTAGGTATATTAAAAGCAGGAAGCCAGCAAAAGAATCGGTTGCACCACTTGATGACCGAGGGGTAAAAAAGTCAATTGGGGAAGACAAAGCCATAGCTGAGAGATTAAATTAATTCTTTTCTTCTGTCTTCACCGAGGAAGATTTGGGAGAGATACAGGTGTCAGAAATGGTATTCAAAGATGTTGCACGGGCAGGACAAGATGGCTGAATAGAGCAGGTGTGCGTGTTTGAGCTCCCGACTCACTAGTTTGTGCAACGAGAAGTTGGATCCGTACCCTGCGCTGGTCATGGGGAAACGGAAGGGAAAACCCAAGGGCTTGGCCTCCGTACCTGGGAATGTACCCCCTCCTCGCCAAGCAATCTTAGAGCAGTTCGGGATTCAACCGCTGGCTATGCAGGCGCCCGCTTCGGAGCTTTCCGTGATGACATCGGCGGAAAACAGCATGGAGGCGATCTCTCTGAGTCCGCCAGGGAACACCATTCCTCCACGACCCGGAAGCATTATGACCCCGACGGAGAAGACGGATGGAATGCCCAGAGTGGAGAAGATTCTACCGCCTTCAGGAGGCCTAGTTGGTGGTCTTTCCCCGATTGGGGGGGGGGGGGGTTGTCCACGTCTACCCCCACTCCAGTGGGAGTTGCACTGGTATTTCGGGAGGTGAAAAGACCTGAAGTGGTAACGTTAGACTCTATATGGGATGTTATCCAGGGTATGAATTCTCTACTCTCCCAGGTAACCAATTCTTTTACTCAAGAATTTGATAATGTGAAACAAGTTCAGAAACAGCTTACAGAGAAAATGCAAATCCAAGAAGGTCAAATGGAATCTTTAAAGATTGAACTCTCTGCTCTTCAGAATTTTGCAGGGACGGTGGTCAAAGATAGAGAGGTTCTAGTGAGGAAACTAGAATCTCTCGAAAATCAAGGGAGGAAGAATAATTTGCGGTTTATTAACTTTCCCAAGTCGCCCCTAATTCCAGCTATGGAGATGCTACGTAAATATTATACAGAAATACTTGAATTTCCACCAGAGGGATTCCCCCCTATTGTTCGGCTTCAATACATAACTGGAAGAAAGCCTAATCCTTTGAATCCTTCACCACAACAACCTGAAATGATCTTAACAGAGTTTTTGGAAAACTCTATAGAACTGGTAACAGAGAGAACTACTCTTATAGTTTTCTTTGCACTTGAAATGGATAAGATGAATACTTTTAAATTATATTTTCATCATTTGAATGATAAATTTCTTGGGGAAACTGTGCGTATATTTCCTGATTTAACCAGGGAGACTCAAGCCCGTCGGCGGGAGTTTTTGAATTTAAAAGCTAGAACCCTTGCTATAGGGGGCTCGTTTAAGTTAATATTTCCATGTTGTTGTATAATATCCCTGGATTCTGTTAACTACATATTTATGGAACCCAAGAAGTTGAGAGAATTATTATCAGCCAAAGAAAGTAGTGATAGATTAACCCAGGATGCCCAATAGAGAGTGAAAATGCTGAGCTCTCTGGCTGTGGGTGTTCCTCATGCCTCTGCCCTTTGGTTTGCTCTTTTTTTTCCTGTGAGTTTACTCAGAAATTTTTACCTTGTATCTTGTCCTTAAGTTGTAGTCTAAAAGATGTAAATTTACCTATGTATAATTGATGATATTATTTTTTTTCTTCTTTTTCTGTAAATAATATTTTATGTTATCTTTGATGACTAAATGAAAAAAAAAAAAAAAAGAAATGGTATTCAAAGCTGACGAGAAACTGAATGAAATCTCTATAAACCTGGATGTAATGGGGTAATTTGACAAATTGAAGAGTAGCAAATCTCCTGGACCAGATGGTATCCATGCCAGAGTACTGATAGAATTGAAAAATGAACTTGTGGAACTGTTGTTAGTAATATGTAATTTATATTTAAAATCAAGCGTGGTACCGGAATGTAACGCCGATTTTTAAAAAAGTTCCAGAAGAGATCCAGGAAATTATAGACCGATGAGCCTGATGTTGGTGCCGGGCAAAATGGTAGAGACTATTATAAAGAACAAAATTACAGAGCATATTCAAAACCATGGATTAATGAGACAAAGCCAGCATGGATTTAGTGAAGGGAAATTGTGCCTCACCAATCTATTAAATTTCTTTGAAGGGGTGAACAAACATGTGGATAAAGGTAAGCTGGTTGATATTGTGTATCTGGATTTTCAAAACGCATTTGACAAAGTACCTCATGAAAGACTCCAGAGGAAATTGGAGAGTCATGGATAGGAGGTAGTGTCCTACTGTGGATTAATAACTGGTTAAAAGATAGAAAACAGAGAGTAGGGAAGGGAAATGGGACTTGATATACTGCCTTTCTGAGGTTTTTGCAACTACATTCAAAGCGGTTTACATATATTCAGGTACTTATTTTGTACCAGGGGCAATGGAGGGTTAAGTGACTTGCCCAGAGTCACAAGGAGCTGCAGTGGGAATTGAACTCGGTTCCCCAGGATCAAAGTCCACTGCACTAACCACTAGGCTACTCCTCCACTCCGAGTAAGTTTAAATGGTCAGTATTATTAACGGAGAAGGGTAGTTAGTGGGGTTCCCCAGGGGTCTATGCTGGGACCGCTGCTTTTTAACATATTTATAAATGACCTAGAGATGGGAGTAACTAGTGAGGTAACTAAATTTGCTGATGACACAAAGTTATTCAAAGTTGTTAGATTGCAAGAGGATTGTGAAAAATTACAAGAGGACCTTATGATACTGGGAAACTGGGCGTCTAAATGGCAGATGACGTTTAATGTGAGCAAGTGCAAAGTAATGCATGTAGGAAAGAGGAACCCGAATTATAGCTACGTCATGCAAGGTTCTACGTTAGGAGTCACGGACCAAGAAAGGGATCTAGGTGTCCGTTGATGATACGTTGAAACCTTCTGCTCAGTGTGTTGCGGCAGCTAAGAAAGCAAATAGAATATTAGGTATTATTAGGAAAGGAATGGAAAACAAAAATGAGGTTGTTATAATGCCTTTGTATCGCTACATGGTGCGACTGCACCTTGAACATTGTGTTCAATTCTGGTCACCGCATCTCAAGAAAGATATAGTGGAATTAGAAAAGGTACAGAGAAGGGCGATAAAAATGATAAAGAGGATGGGATGACTTCCCTATGAGGAAAGAGTATTGCTTATTTCTGATCTGATGAAGAAGGGCAACCTTCAAAAGCTAATCAAGAAATGTATTAAGTTATGTCCAATAAAAAAGGTACCATCTTATTTTCTTTTCCATGTTTTATTTTGTTTGATTTCTATTGATTACCTTTAAAAGTGGACTAACACCGCTACCACACTTCCCTATGAGGAAAGGCTAAAGCGGCTAGGGCTCTTCAGCTTGGAGAAAAGATGGCTGAGGGGAGATATGATAGAGGTCTATAAATTAATGAGTGGAGTGGAACGGGTAGACATGAAGTGTCTGTTTACTCTTTCCAAAAATACTAGGACTAGGGGGCATTCAATGATGCTACAAAGTAGTACATTTAAAACTAATCGGAGAAAATTTTTCTTCACTCAACATGTAATTAAACTCTGCAATTTGTTGCCAGAGAATGTGGTAAAGACGGTTAGCTTAGCGGAGTTTAAAAAAGGTTTGGACGCCTTCCTAAAGGAAAAGTCCATAGACCATTATTAAAATGGACTTGTGGAAAAGCCATTCCTTATTTCTGGGATAAGCAGCATAAAATGTTTTGTACTTTTTTGGGGATCTTGCCATGTATTTGTGACCTGGATTGGCCACTGTTGGAAACAAGATGCTGGGCTTGATGGACCTTTGGTCTGTCCCAGTATGGCAATACTTATGCACTTATGTACTTATGTATGTACTTATGGACAGTAAAAGTGCATTAAGGGCCCCTTTTATTAAACTGCACTAATAATTCCTGTGGGGCAAATGCGATGATGCCCATTTTAATTGAATTGGCTGCGTCACATTTGTCACACTGGGAATCACTTTCGTGGTTTAGTAAAAGGCACCCTAAGGCTGATAACTTAGAGCAGGGGTTCTTAATAAGTGGTATCCACACCCCCAAGGGGTGCAGGAAGAGGTCAAACAGAGTGTGGGCAATTTATTGAAAATTTCTAGATAGAATGAAGGCAGTTATTAGGGCAATTATTGGTAGTATAACTTTATTATTGTAATTTTAGCAACATGTTAGCAGTTAGTCACTAGTGGACATTTGGTTTAGGAAGGGGATATAATCATTTAAAGGGGTGTGGAACCAAACAAGTTTAAGAACTACCGATTTAGGGTCCTGATTACTAAACTGCACTGTAGGTGCGCAAATGTTTTAGCATGCGCTAAAAGTTAGCGCACACTAATGACAGACACCCATTATATTCCTATGGGTGTCTCTAGCATTACCATGCACTCATTTTTAGCTCTTGCTAAAATGTTGGCATGTCTACAGTGTGGCTGAGTAAACAGGGCCCTTAGAGTTATCACACTAGGAGGTGTTTAAAAGCAACAGTAAAAACTTAAAACACATTGGAAAAACCACTGGGAGCCCATGCAGGCTTTGCAGAGATGTAGAAGAAATATGATTAGATCTGCCACTGCCAGTTACAGCACATGCAGCAGCATTCTGGGCTACTTGTACTGATCTCAACATTGTCTCCAGCAGCCTAAAATAACAAATGTTAAAATCTATTAAAGACTCTATCATGGCTTGCACTACTTGCCAAATGTGTAAAGGCTCCAACAAAAGTCTTAGATATTGCAAAAGTCAAAGCCTAAAAATAAACTGAATGGACCATCTGGGAGAATTGTCAGTGTTCCATACTATTTCCTTTTCTGTAAAGAACAGTTTTACTTTTTTTCTTTAGTGCCTTACCGCCTCATGGAGGAATGACGTGATCTCTTAGATCTGGTTAAACAGTCATTAATGCTGAAGACTCATATGTGTTTGTGAATCTTATATTGGATAACTCATTAAATATTCTACTTAAAAATCTTAAAAAAGAGAAAAAGACCTCAAATGTCCCGAGGTGGCAGCAAGGAGTGAAATCTTAATGCCCACATTCGTCAGACTCCAGTCTTCTCATCAGTCTAAAAAAAAAACTCATTTCAAAAGTTTTTATTTCATTTTTCTTTATATATTGTGCACTCATATACTTCAAATATTTCAAACCCTTTCTGTGGTTTTTCAACATACTCAAACCTTAAACAAATGTATATAAATCACTTAGCTTTTAATTCTTGCACCTAACGGGGCTCTCCTTTTCACTTTTATATAAGCTACTTGAGGGAACTAAGTGCTGAACATGTTAAATTAACTTCTTTAATGATGACGCCAGACTTCAAACATGGCACTTACTTGCCTGCATGATGCCAATTTCCATAGAGCCTTGCTATTCGGTGGTCACTAAGGTTACCAAATGGCTTCAGGTTATCAGGAATCAGTTGAGCTAGTCCATGTATTGTCCCATTGAGCCATTGAACTACAGCCCATTCATACAATGCCAGAAAACCAGAATTCACTTACCTTTTCTGTTGATGTGAAACCATCTGGTAATCTTACCATTGACACATCCCGTATCTATAGAACATCCCCTTGATAAAGGGTTATCAAATTTAAGGGCCCCTTTACTAAAGCTTTAGGGCGTGCTAATAGTCATTAACATGCGCTTTGGGATATGAGAATCTGTCCAGCACTAGTTGAGAACTGAATTGTATTCCATCTGATAGTAACTGCGGATTGGTTATAAAATATGGAAGTTCAAATTGCTATCATTATACAGAGTTCTTTTGTACAACTTCACAACTCTACTTTTTCTTGATCAAACTAAGTGAGTTGACCATGATAATCCATGGTCCATGGATTGCAGTAATTTCATTTTACCGTGATTATTTTAGCTCAGTTTTTGTGGGGTTACCTGTAAAAATTATATGATATACTCATTGGTAGAAAATACATCTGGAGGGGCATAATTCGAAAGGGACGCCCAAGTTTTGCTTTGGACGTCCTCGCAATGGGCGGGGAAACCTGTATTATCGAAACAAGATGGACGTCCATCTTTCGTTTCGATAATATGGTCAGGGACACCCAAATCTTGAAATTTAGGTCGTCCTTAGAGATGGTCGTCCCTAGACTTGGTCGTTTCTGATTTTTGGCGATAATGGAAACCAAGGATACCCATCTCAGAAATGACCAAATTCAAGCCCTTTGGTCATTGAAGGAGCCAGCATTCGTAGTGCACTGGTTCCCATGACATGCCATGACACCAACCGGGCACCCTAGGGGGCACTGCAGTGGACTTCAGAAATTGCTCCCAGGTACATAGCTCCCTTACCTTGTGTGCTGAGCCCTACTACTACTACTACTATTTAGCATTTCTATAGCGCTACAAGGCATACGCAGCGCTGTACAAACATAGAAGAAAGACAGTCCCTGCTCAAAGAGCTTACAAGCCCCCCCCCAAATCCCATTCCCCACAACTGTACACCACTACCATGGCCCTTACGGGTGAAGTGGGGCACCTAGTTGAGGGTACAGTGGGATTGTGGTGGGTTTTGGAGGGCTCACATTTACCATCACAAATGTAACAGGTAAGGGGTGGGGATGGGCCTGGGCCTGGGTCCGCCTGCCTGAAGTGCACTGCACTCACTAAAACTGCTCCAGAGACCTGCATACTGCTGTGATGGACCTGAGTATGACATCTGAGGCTGGCACAAAAGATTTTTAAAGAATTTTTTTGAGGGTGGGAGGGGCTTGGTGACCACTGGGGGAGTAAGGAGAGGTTATCCCCGATTCTCTTCGGTGGTCATCTGGTCAGTTCAGGCACCTTTTTGTGCTTTGGTCCTAAGAAAAACAGGACCAGGTAACATTGTCCAAGTACTCGTCAGGGATGCCCTTTTTTTTCTATTATGGGTCAAGGACGTCCATGTGTTAGGAAGCCCAAGTTCCGCCTTCGCTACACCTCCGACACCCCCCCGTGAATTTTGGTCGTCCCTGCGATGGAAAGCAGTTGGGGACGACCAAAATTGGCTTTCGATTATACCGATTTGGACTACCCTGTGAGAAGGACACCCATCTTCCGATTTGTGTTGAAAGATGGGCGTCCTTCCAGGGGCGTAGCCACGAGCGGGCCTGGACGGGCCCAGGCCCAGCCACTTTCCCTCCAGGCTCACCCACCCAACATCCCCTCGCCTGGGGTTTAAATCTTTTTTACCTCCGTGAAGCGGCCGCGTCATTGAAAGCCCTGCCCATCAAGCCTTCTGACATTTCCTCTTTCCGCGAGGGCGGGACTCTGAGGGAACGAACTCACGAAGGGAAGGCTTGATGGGCAGGGCTTTCAATGACGCGGCTGCTTCGACGGAGGTAAAATAGATTTAAACCACACACTAACGGGGGAGGGGGGTGGATGAAGGGACTGACTGGCTGGGAAACAGTTTGGAAAAGTTTCTGCTCCCATGGCTTGAAGAACATTGGGGAGGAGATGCTGCCGGGACATGTCCTGGCAATCCAAGAGCGCCCATCACTGGCCTCGCCAGGAACGGCTCGCCGGGAGCTCTCACTGTCCTTCCATTTTCTGGACGGAGGGTGAGTGATCACCAGGGGAGCAGGAGCAACATGATTCCGGGGCAGGCTGGGGACATGAGATATTAAGTGGAGGTTTGGAATTTGTTGGCAGCTCAGCCCTGGCTTCTGCTGCTGCAGGACTGGTCCCTGGTTTCTGATCTCAGGCTGATGGACGGTGGAAGCAGGCAGGGTGGCATTGTGGCAGGAAGAGAAAGGGGGATGTTGGGGGGAGAAGAGGGTGGGCAGGTGGATATGAATGGGAGGGGAGGATGGGGGTGGAGAATTGCTGGACATGGATGGGAGCGGCAGAGGGGAAAAGAGGAGAATTGCTGGGTATGGATGGATAGAGGGGGGCAGGGGAGAGAAGAGAATTGCTGGGTATGGATGGATAAGGGGGGCAGGGGATAGAATTGCTGGGTATGGATGAATAGAGGGGGGGCAGGGGAGAGAAGAGAATTGCTGGGTATGGATGGATAGAGGGGGGCAGGGGAGAGAAGAGAATTGCTTGGTATGGATAGATGGAGGGGGGCAGGGGAGAGAAGAGAATTGCTGGATATGGGTGGATGGAGAGCAGGGTAGAGGAGAGTTGCTGGACATGGGTGGATGGAGGGGAGGGCAGGGAGAGAGGAGAATTGTTGGACATGGATGGAGGGGAGGGTATGACAGGAAGGAGATGCACGTGGATGGAGGGGAGAGAGAAGAAATTCTGGACATGGATGGAGGGAAGGAAAGTCAGAGGAATGAGATGCACATGGATGGAGGGGAAGGGAGAGAGAAGAAATGCTGGACAGGGATGGAGGGGAGGGAAGAGAGAGGAAGTGAGATGAACATGGATGGAGGGGGAGAGGAAAAATGCTGGACATGGATGGAGGAGAGGGAAGGCAGAGAAGAAATGCTGGACATGGATGGAGGGCAGGGAAGAGAGAGGAAGGAGATGAGATGAGGGAAAAGGAAGAGAGGAGAAAAACTGCTCATGGATGGAGAAAATGGGCAGAAGCTGGATCCACTGGACAGTCAAGTCTGCGGAGGACCCAGTTTTTACTTACGGCAAGTAAGGGCAAGAAATGAAGAAGAAGAAGAAAGGAGGAAAGTAAAGAAATAAATGGAAAGGAAGCCCTGGAAATGGAGTTAAGAGGACAGATAACAGCAGAATCAGATACTGGGCCAGTATGATCAGAAAAACAAAGTCACCAGACAACAAAGGTAGAAAAAAATCATTTCATTTTCATTATAGTGTTTGGAATATGTCCACTTTGAGAAACAGGTGCTCAATGTTAAAAGTTTATATTTATTTACCAATTTATGGCATTTTATCCCATATTAAACATGAATTAGATTGGAACCTGGGATCATTTAATTTTTTTTCCTGAAGACAGTAATGCCATTGCCCCCCCCCCCCCCCAGGCTCTCTCCCTGGCTATAGCCAGCTCTGCAATTTTGAGGGGAGGTGCAGAGGTGGACAAGGGGCTCAGAGGTGGACCGGTGGGGGGGGGGGGGCGCAGAGGTGAACCGGGGAGAGATCCAGTTGTTAAACATTTGCCAGCACACCACTGTCTAGTGCCCACCCATCCAACCTGCTGGCCCACCCAAAAATTCTGACTGGAGAATCACCCATGTAGAGGGCATTCACCCAGCCCTAACAAATAGCTAGTTACCTTCTTCCCAGTCTTCAAATGAGTGAATTGATTTCACAGTGGTTCAGTTGGATAAATATCTCATTTTGTATCCATGTTCATTTTTGTATCTGAATGCAAAGGAATTAGGCAGTAGTTCTAGCATTTGCTTTTATATGGATTTGTGTATGTACACAGTAATAGATTTAAGCGTTGCACATTCTCAAGAGCTTTGACTGCTAAATATGACAAGCTAAAATAAGCTGCCATTTGCATAATATAGAATTAGAATGGAATACATTCCAGGATTGGAGGCAGGATGTCGTTATTAGAGTGAACAGCTGTGGCTCTGACTTATCTCTGTAGTGATTTTGCTCATTTTTGTTTCTGACGTAGTTGGTTTCATTATGCAGCATAAGTGGTACATTTTTTTTCTCTATATGAAGTCTTTAGATATGAGGCGTTCTTCAGTCTGATTCTAATAAGACCCATGAATGGGCATGTGCTGGTCAGATGTACCTAGGTAGTGCCTGTAGCATCAGAGACTGCTGGGTGCAGCTGTGTGGAATGTCCTTCAACAAGTTGAAAAGTGCATTTTCTAAGTGTTACCTGTGTGTGCTATGCACAGAGTGCATGATTGGAGGTCTGTGTCTGAGTGGATCAGTAAGTAGATGGGGGGGTGATAAGTGGCAGGGGCTGAATGAGTGCATGGGGGTTTATGAATGTTTGAAGGAGTGAATGAGTGCATGGATGTGGAGGCTGAATAAGTGAATGAATAGATGGATGGTCAATGAGAGGGGGACTGAGGGCCAGATGCACTAAAGTTCCCCATAACGAATCGCTCTGTATTTCCACCTCTGTAAAATTTACCGATTTGGAAATACAGAGGGGTTCCTAAAATGAATTGCATGCATATGAGCTACTTGCAAAAGCAGAGAGCAGTTTAATGGGGACGCCAGTTGGTCAGCTGAGCATGCGCAGACAGCCAATCGCTAAGCGTGGCTGCTCTATGCACGCTCAGAGTGGCGCTTGTATATATGGCTTTCATACACTCAGAGAAGCTACATGTATGAAAGCCGATGTAGTTTTTGTTTTTTTTCCATATAACTATGATACAAAACACTCCAAATTCGCACCTGTCATTTTTCACCAGCTCCCTATTTCCTTTTTAATCCATTTTCTAGTTCCCCATTTCCATCTTTTGTACTCATGCCTTTGTTTTGTTCCGGGACAACGCCCAGTAAAGAGGAAGAAGCTCACAACCGTTTCAAAAGTAAGATGCAGTTTATTTATAACTAGCTCCAAGCTTTTTAAAAACAAATGCAAGGTGTATATCTGAGTATCTACTATAATAAAACTCACCCTCAACATTCTGAGGACACTGACGTCAGTGAAGCCAAGCCCTGACTTCCTTCAAAAAGGTTCGAAGGTTCGTGGTGGTGAAGCCACCAAAATCGCTCAGGGCCCCGCCCGCAAGGGCGGAGCAATAGCAGAACAATGAAGGGGTTGGCAGGGAGGGAGGCAGGGAGGCGGGGTGGGGTGGGAAATCACTCCGGGCCCCGCCCTTGCGTCAAACGTCATGATGTTGGGGGCGGAGCAATGGCAGAACAACGAAGGGGTTGGCCAGGGAGGGAGGGAGGGAGGGGGGGGGTGTTGGCGACGAAAACCTTGTTAGCGCCTGTTTCATTTGCTCTGAAACGGGCCTCTTTTACTAGTATATATATATAAAGCAGAGGCAATAAATATATTTACAGCTAATAATAGTAATCACAATACGTCACCACAATATGTTCCAACATCCTGGCATCAATCACTGTTATTCAACTCAAGCTTGGGGGGGGGGGGGGGGGTCCCCTCCATCCAGTGGGTGAAGAGTAATATTGCAGGAAAGGGCCCAGCGACATGTCTGCTCTGAGCATGAGACTACAACTTTCAGACCCCCCACAGTCCAATTAAATAGTAGTGTTTCTTCCTTATTCATATCCTGATGTCTGGGTTAGCTGACACAAATCTAGACAGCCATGCCTTGCTTAATTCCTTTTATGAGTCTTCCTTCCAGTAAGTGTACGATGTCCATGCCTTTACTGCATAATCTGAGCAAAACAACTTATATAATATATAAATATATAGGCTACTGGGGTCAGTAACAGCACAGAAGATGTTCTAAGAGTCAGCTGACCTATTTACATAGTGTAAGCCAAAGGGCAATGGACAATAATCTAAACTATTACCACTGCAGCCATACACTGCCTCATTTGCCTCTGTCTCTCATCCCTTTATCAACCACAGCTCCTTCTGATACTCGTCTTCTATTTCAAGTCCCACTCTTATGTCCTACACTGACTTCCATTCCTTCTTTTACCTCCCCCATTTCCATCTCTCACTTCCTTCACAGACCTGTCCCCTTCTTTTGTATCTCACCTTCTTCATAGCCTGTCCCCAGCATCTGTTGGCCCTGTGACCCCCTCCTCCAACCCTAGCATCCATTCTTCTACTTTCCTTAGCGTACCTCCAGACCGGCCCAGGGTTGGACTGATGGGTTGTGCACGCCTTCCAGCAGGTGGAGACTGAAACTTCAGGCACAAATGAGCAAGCAGCTTCGTCGTGCTGCACTGATTTGTGAGCCTGCTTCAGCTCCTCTCGGCTCCTGTTTTGAAAAAAAACAAACAAACCCCATGGCACGAATGAGCAAGCAGCTCCGCCGTGATTGCTTGTTTCTTTTCAGCTGTCTCTCTTCCTCGCGTTCAATGTCAGCTGCATTTGTAAAAAAAAAAACTTCACAGGGGCGCGGAGCGAACGACGCTATGGCAGAGAAGTTAAATCGTTGCACTGTGCCAGCGCAGGGGAGTAGGTTTGCTTGGGGCGTGTAAATTTTGCACCACGATTGCTGTACCAGAGTCGCCTCTTCCCCCGAATGCTTCACAGGCTGCGCCTGTCTCAGCGTCCTCCCATTTATCCATGGAGCTTGCTGGCTCATCGGGTGTGGCAGGGAAGGCGGCCATCTTGCCTGAAACTTCAGCCTCTGCAGCACGCAAGCTCCCATCTGCTGCACAGCCTTCAGTTCAGCCTGAGGCAGTGTCTGGAGGGCCTCAGGGGGAGGGTCTTCCCCCTGAGTTTGTCCTCCAGATGTACCAGGCTTTTCTCATGAAAAAGGCAGGAATGGGAGTCGCGGGGAAAGGGGAGTTGGCCTCCAGACATTTTGCTCCTCCTAAAAGACCTCAAGTCTGCTTAGACCTGGAAGAGGATCCGGTTTCAGATCTGGACCCTTTCCTGGGAGAGGAGGAAGGATTAGAGGAAGAGTTTTGGGAAGACCAGCTACCTTCTGATCCCACAGCGGCTCCCTTGCCTCCGGGAGAAGATCCTTTGGTGGTCCGGATTTTTCGTAAGGAGGACCTTCAGGAACTCATCTCCTTAATCTCATCCACGCTCCATTTTGAAGAGGACCAGACCTCGGCTTCAGAAGTCCGAAAGGTGGACCTCTTGGTCAAAGGTACCAGGTCTTCGGCGAGAGCTTTTCCCATGCATCACGACATTCGGGATATCATTCAAACTCAGTGGGATGTTTCTGACTCCTCTTTTCGTCCAGCTCGATCGATGACCCGTCTTTACCCGATGCCAGAGTCAGATAGGGCCCTTCTGAAGGTCCCAGTGTTTGACGCGGTAGTCTCTGTGGTTACCAAGCGCAATACGGTCCTGATGGTACTGCCCTCAGGGATGTTCAGGACTGGAGGTTGGATGCTCCCCTGAAGAACAGTTATTGATGTCTCCTCTCTGGCGGTTCAAGCGGCCATCTGCGGGTCATTGGTAGCCAGGGCCTGCTTCCGCTGGGCGGAAAGAGTGCTAGATCCGTCTTCTATCGATGCAGAGGTAGCCAAGATTGAGATGGGCCCTGCATTTTTGGCAGATGCCTTGTATGATCTCCTGAGAGCATCTTCCAAGTCTTTAGCTTTGGGGGTTGCGGTCCGCCGCTCCCTATGGTTGCGGGGCTGGTTGGTGGATGCGGCCTCCAAATCTAAGTTGAGCAAGTTTCCTTTCTGGGGTTCTCTGTTGTTTGGGGAAAATTTGGATAAATTGGTGCGTACTTTGGGTGATACGAAGGTTCCTTGTCTCCCAGAGGATAGGCCTCGCCTGACTAGTCGGGGTTCCTTTTTTGGCTGTGGATGGTCGAGGGATTTCTGTAGGTTTTGCACAGGCCAGGGAGCTCAGGTTCAGAGGTCCAGGTTTTTCGAGGTTTCTGTAGGGGAGGTTGGCACTCAAGAACCCCTTCCCGTCCCTCCCAATGAAGGGGCAAGTGTCTCTCCTCTGATCCCTTTAGGAGCTCGTCTGTCACAGTTCTTTCAGAGGTGGGCCCACGTAACCTCTGACCAGTGGGTCTTGGAAATTATTTGAGATAGGTATGCCTTAGAATTCGCCAGGCCTCTTTCATATGCCTTTCTGGAGTCTCCCTGTCGTTCTCGCCTCAGAGCGGGAGTGGTACGGGACACCTTACAGAGCCTCTTGGACCTTCATGCCATTTGCCCAGTTCCTTCTTCAGAGTGTGGACAAGGCCGTTATTCCATTTACTTTGTGGTCCCCAAGAAGGAGGGTTCCTTCTGTCCTATTTTGGATCTCAAAGCCGTCAATTGGGCTCTCAAAGTCACAAGTTTTCGAATAGAGACCCTTCGATCGGTCATGGTCGCTGTCTGTACAGGATAGTTTTTAACAGCCTTAGATCTGAAGAAAGCTTATCTGCACATTCCTATCCGGCCCAGTCACCAGAAGTTCCTTCGGTTTGCCATTCTGGGCCAGCATTTTCAGTTTCGGGCTCTGCCGTTTGGGTTGGCTACAGTGCCTCGCACTTTCACCTAGGTCATGGTAGTAGTGGTGGTGGCCCTCAGGAAGGAGGGAATCCTAGTCCACCCGCACTTGGACGACTGGCTCATCAGAGCGAAATCTTATTAGAAGAGTGTGCAGGTCACGGGCTGGGTGATGAGTTTCTTCCAGTCCCTCGGTTGGGTGGTCAACTGAGCCAAGAGCCATCTGGTACTGTCGCAGTCCCTGGAGTATTTGGGGGCTACCTTCGACACGGCGCAGGGACGGGTTTTCCATCCCCAGGGCAAGGTGCTGAAGCTGCGATCTCAGGTTCAGGGTTTACTTCACAGACACGGCCTGTGCTCGGGATTATCTTCAAGTTCTGGGTTCCATGGCAGAGACGATGGAGGTAGTTCTCTGGGACAGGGCTCACATGAGGTCTCTCCAATCTTTCCTATTGTCCAGATGGTCCCCTCAGACGGATTCCCTTCAGGTGAGGTTGCCCCTGCATTCCCAAGAACGCAGCAGCCTCTTCTAGTGGTTGCAGGAGGACAATCTCACCAGGGGAATGCCACTGGATTCCCCCCAGTGGATAGCATTAACTACCAATGCCAGCCTCAGTGCTTAGGAAAGCTTGCGCAGGGTCTCTGGTCTCCCATGGAACGGTCCCAGTCCATCAGTTGGTTAGAGACCAGGGCAATTCGTCTAGCTGTGGAGGAGTTTCGTTCCCTCATAGCGGGCAAGGCGGTGCGGATACTATTGGACAATGCCACGGCTGTGGCCTATGTCAACCACCAGGGAGGAACGTAGAGTCGACTCTTGCAACGGGAGGCGGCGAGTCTCATGGCATGGGCGGAGCTTCACCTGACCGCCATCTCGGCTTCCCATGTGGCAGGAGCCGAAAACATTGTCATACCCTTGATCCAGGGGAATGGTCTCTTAGCCCTCGGGCATTTCAGTTGATAGTGGATCAGTGGGGCATTCCAGTCCTAGATCTTTTGGCCTCCGGACTCAACGCAAAGGTTCTCCGCTTTTTCAGTCATCGAAGAGACTCAAGAGCAGTGGGGATAGATGCCCTGTTACAGCAGTGGCCTCCCGGTCTTCTATATGCGTTTCCTCCATGGCCTCTATTGGGTCGTCTCTTACAAAGAATCGAAGCTCATGGGGGACCGGTAGTCCTCGTGGCACCCGATTGGCCTCGTCATCCGTGGTACGCAGACCTTCAGTGCCTTCGGTCTGCGCCTCCTCTTTGTCTCCCTGTTCTCAAGGATCTTCTGTCACAAGGCCCGGTCCTTCATCCAGATCCAGCTTGATTTTGTCTTATGGCCTGGCCCTTGAACGGGCTCGCTTAACAGAGAGGTTATTCCGCTCCGGTGATTTCAACCATGCTCCGGTCACGTCGTCAGTCTACGTCCCTGAATTATATTCGTACGTGGAGGAATTTTGAGGCTTGTTGTGCAGATGGTGGCATTTCTCCCTTCCCTTAAGGTACAGGTGGTGGCACTGTCCTGTTTCCGAGGCCGGGTGCAAGGTAAGTTGTTAGCTACTCTTCCTGACGTTTCGCGTTTCCTGAAAGGGGTCAGCCTTTCCACACTGATGGGTCCTCCCTTTGAGCCGTTATCCTCTTGTTCTCTTAAGGACTGGGGTCCCTCCTTTAGGTCTACTGCTTTGTTACTTCCCATCAGTCCAACTCTGGGCCAGTCAGGAGGGACGCTAAGGAAGGAGAAATTAGACCTTACCTACTAATTTGCTTTCCTTTAGTCCCTCTGGACCGGCCCAGGTCCCTCCTGTGTTCTTTGAAGAGTGATTGTTTGTACGTAGTTCTGGAGTTCTACGATGGAGTTGCTCTGTGAGTTGACAGTTCAATTATTTATTCTTAAAAAAAAAACCTAACAGTTCATTTATTTATTATTTAAAAAAAAAAAAAAAACCTGTTAAGCCATACCTCTTCTCCTTGGGGGAGTTGTTGGTGAGCTTTGCTCTACGGCTTTGCCGTCCTTCAAGCACGGTTTATGACTGCTTGGTGGCTGCTTAGATTCCACAGGCCACAGAAGGTTGGGTCTTTCTTGTCTTTTCTTCTTTGTTAGTCAGATACTGAGGCTAGGGTCACATGGCCAGGGCTCTTATTGGCTCTCTAGAGTCAGTTGTTTCTCTGTCTCCACCTGCTGGAAGGCGTGCACAACCCATCAGTCTAACCCTGGTCCGGTCCGGAGGGACTAAAGGAAAGCAAATTAGCAGGTAAGGTCTAATTTCTCCTTTCTCCCCATATTACCTTTTTTCCATCCCCATCATCCTCCTCTTAACCTCCTTCTGCAGTATTCATTTACTTACCTTTTCTCCTTACCTTTAGCATCCATCCTGCTGTTCATCTTTCCCTACATATGTTCCAGCTGATTCTGTCCCTCTTTTGGTGTTGCGCTGCAGTCTGCTGCTCCGGCCCACCCTTTCCCCTCACTTCACTTCCACCATACCTATCCCTTTTCAGCAATACCGCCCCTCCTCCCCCGAATATTTAGGTCCTATGTAAATATCTAGTTTGCCAGTGCCTAAATCCGCCCCTGCTCACAATAAGAGGTATTAGTTGGCAGCACTCATGGCAAACACATAAGAAGACAATGATTCAGTCAGTACTTTTTTCACAACAGAATTAATAACAAAGAAAATGAAATATACGTCACAATTACTAAGATCATCAGGATTAGAAAATTGTCATTCTCTGTTTTTGTGTTTTACCCACTTCCTCCCTTCTCCCTTTCTCTATTTCTGTGGATAACACTGTTATCCTTACAGTCTTATCAACTCTTAACCTTGGGATAATCTTTGATTTATCTTTTATTTTCTTCAGATATTCACCAGTCTGCAAAAATCTGTTTCTTTCTCATTACTACATCACCAAACTCTGTCCTTTTTATTTTTTGAAGAAAACAAAAAAAGGAGAAAGATCCCCTACGAAAGGAATGCCAAAGGACCAGGAAGTAGAGGTGGGCCAATAAAAAAATTAATCACAGAAGCTTAGAGTTAGAACTGATAAAACAAAGTTTATTATGAAAAAAGACTGTAGGTCTACATAAAACAAATCCCCCGAAAGAAGGTGGAAAATCTGAAGGTAGATTGGAACGGTTCTGTGTTTTAGCGCTAGACACCTGCATCAGGAGTCGACAATCATCTGAATGCTTTAAAACACAAATAGCTGTGGTTGGGTGTTAGGTAATCCTCAAAGGGAAATGATACTTTCTCTGCTTTGTGCTCTGAGAAAATATCAGTGTATTTCAGAGTACTAGGTCAAAGTACTTAAGTTAAAGTAAAAATAAGTGTATACTTAAGTAAAACTAAAAAGCACAGTGAAGAACACATTAAGAAATGTACTTAAGTGAAATTAAAAAAACACCATAATTGCCTAATGTAATACTTTTTGAGTAAAAGTACTGCAACTACAATGAATGCAACTACTGTTAATATTTTTATTCCAATACCCTTGCTGCTCTACAATTCAATCCACTTTGCTTTGAGTAAAACCAAATTTTGGAAATGGTTGTCACGAGTGTGCTTGTGAGTCATTAATCCAGCACAGCTAAAAAGGTGTTGAACAACTTCACTGACAGAAAGTAGATTGTTCAGTCTGATAAAAAGTTCCTTCAAATCAGACCAGGCTGGAAAACTACTGATGTTTTCTGACAGGATCTGCAGGTCTTGATCAAGGGAATCTCTGTTTGAAACACTTGACTTCTGTATAGCAAAAAATGCTTTATCATCATAAGCATTGCCATACTTGGACAGACTGAAGGTACAGCAAGTCCAGGATCCTGTTTCCAACAGTGGGCAATCCAGGTCACAAGTACCTGCTAAGATCCCAAAAGAGTAAAACAGATTTTATGCTGCTTATCCTAGAAATAGGCTTGAGAAAATCCACCTGCTTATCGTAATAATGGGTTAGGGACCTTTCTTTTAGGAAATTATCCAACCCTTTTTTAAACTCTGCTAAGTTAATTGCTTTGCCACAATGTCTGGCAATGTATTCCAGAGTTTAATTACACATTAAGTGAAGAAATATTTTCTCTGGTTTGTTTTACATTTACTACTTAGTAGCTGGTCCTTGTATTTTTGGAAAGAGTAAACAATGATTCATGTCTACATGTTCCACTCCACTCAGTATTTTATAGACCGCTATCATATTTCCCCTCAGCCGTCTCTTCTCCAAGCTGAAGAACCCTAGTCGCTTTAGCTTTTCCTCTTAGGGAAGTCATCCCATCCCCTTTATCATTTTCATTGCCCTTCTCTGTACCTTTTCTAATTTGCTATATCGTTTTTGAGATGCAGTGAAGTCGCACTATGGAGTGATACAAAGGCATTATAACATTCTCATTTTTGTTTTTCATTCCTTTCCTATTAATTTCTAAGAGTCTGTTTGCTTTCTTAGCCACCAGTGCACACTGAGCAAAGGGTTTCAGCATATCATCAATGAAGATCCTTTTCCTGGTCGTTGACTCCTAATATGGAACCTTGAATCACGTATCTATAGTATGGGTTCCTCTTTCCCACATGCATCACTTTGCACTTGCTTACATTAAACATCATCTGCCATTTGGATGTCCATCTCCCTGTCTCGTAAGGTCCTCTTGCAATTTTTTCACAATCTTTAATAACTTTGAATAACTTTGTGTCATCAACAAATTTAATTACCTCACTAGTTAGTCCCATCTCTAGATCATTTCTAAATATGTTAAAAAGTAGCAGTCCCAGCACAGACCCCTGGGGAACCCCAATGTCTTCCCTTCTCCAATGAAAATACCATTTAACCCTTCTCTCTGTTTTCTATCTTTTAACCAGTTTTCAGTCCAGAATAGGACATTACCTCCTTTCCCATGACTTTCTGATTTCCTCAGGAGTCTTTCATGAGATACTTTGTGAAATACCTTTTGAAAATCTAGATACACAATATCACCTTTATTCGTATGTTTATTCATCTTTTCAGAGAAATATAGAAGATTGGTGAGGCAAGATTTCCCTTGACTAAATCCATCATTGACCAAATCATCATTGTCATTATCTTCATTAGAAGTAGTGCTGTCTAATTCATCACTTGCATTTTTATCTTTATTATCATTGTCATGCTGTCAATTTACAGAGAAACTTTTTAACGAAGTTGGAATCATTTTCTGTTGTTCTAAATGGCAATGTTTGAGAATGATGTAAGAACATAAAATGAGTTGGGAACTTTTCAGTCTTTAGGTTTCTTAAAATGCAACAACACAGAGAGGGTCCAAAGTACAGAGCAAAGTCCAAAGTACATCAAAATTGTAAAATTTTCCTTGGGTTGACCAGCAGTTTGTTGTGGTAGAGACATATGTCTGTTCACCAAGAATTGCAACCAGCTTCAGCTTCATCTGTTTCAAAGTGACCAAACTCTCATCACTGTTCAGTTTGGCTGGAGACCAGCTACCAAGTCAACACACGCAGACAGCTCCATTGTTCTCATAGGTTATAGTCACTGGACAGCAAAATGGAAGATGAAATGAACCACTGTTTGTGTGATGAGGTTTGGAATAGCAACATCCTGTTTCAGATTTTGCTGTTTCATTTGGTTTTCCAAGGAATCATCATTTATATCCTGCTTCCGCTTTTACTTTTAACTGCAAGCATCAGATATAACTGATTAAAAGTAGTAATCAGATATAACTGATTAAAAGTAGTAAAAGTCGGTGAAATTACTACTTCAGTATAAGTAAAAAATGTTTACAAGTAAAAGTGACAAAACTTTTCTATAATAACAGTAACTAATTACATTTACTTCATTACTGTACAACACTGGAAAATATAATGTGGAACCATGTCTTCTGAATTTCTACT
Organism: Microcaecilia unicolor; assembly: GCF_901765095.1. NCBI lineage: Eukaryota > Metazoa > Chordata > Amphibia > Gymnophiona > Siphonopidae > Microcaecilia > Microcaecilia unicolor. The sequence goes on along the minus strand of NC_044037.1, from coordinate 249,838,376 downwards.
GTCTTTTGGGGATTTGTTTTATGTAGACCTACAGGGTTTCCACCCCCCCCCCCCCCATAATAAACTTTGCTTTATCAGTTCTTACGCCAAGGTTCTGCGATTCTTTTTGTTCCTTGAACGTTCTGCCAAAAGCACTTATGCACACTTTCTTCCCCTCCTGCTTAGGTTACTGAAAACTGCTCCTCACAGGTCTTCCACTGAGCTCTCGCTGTCACTTCGATCTATTTAAAATTCTGCTGCACAGCTCATCTTCCATCTGTGTTGCTACACTCACAATTACCCCTCTTCTCAAGTTGCGTCATTGGCTCCTTATCCATTCTAACATACAGTTCAAACGTCTCTTACTCACGTGCATTCATTTTACAGCTCCACATTGTCTGTACCTTTCTCCCTACACCCCTCATTTGAACTGTACTCATCAGGTAAGTCATCTTATCTGTGCCCTTTTCCTCCACTGCATGTAAGGCAATTCTATAACTGGGTACATGCATTTACATGTGCCTTGCTTATGCAAATGCACCAATCAGCACTACTTGTGCTCCCAAATGCACTATGTGCTATTCTGTAAGGTAGCATGTAAGTGCAAGAGAGGCATGAGTGGGCCATTGGCATGGCTCCTCCTTGTGGGGTGAATTCTATATATGGCATTGAAAAAGTGCTATTCTGTAAGTCAAGCTTAAAGTTAGGCGTGGTTTATAGAATAGCGCTTAATCCTGGGAATTTGCTCCTAACTGTAGACGTGGCTATTTGCACCAATTGAAAAATGGTGCAAATGATGCCTAAATTAGGCGTGTTTTCCCCTTATTCTATAACTATACACGTTAATTTTAGGAATGCCCCTATTCCAGCCATGACCTTCCCATTTCTGTACCCCTCCCTTTTTTCAACTCGCACTTAAATTTGAGCACATACATTCCAATTAAATCTAATTAGTGTCAATAATTGCTTGTTAATAAGACAATTATTGGCGCTAATTAGCTTGTTAAATTAAATTGCACATGCAAACTGGGCATGTGCCCAAATACACACGTTCAGTTGTTAGTGACTTTTAGCACATGCCCAAATTTGCGCATGCAATTGTCAATAACTTTTATAGAATTCGGGGGTATGTGTGTAACATACAAAATTCTATAAGTTTCTTGCACTGCATGGTGCATTTAAGTGTGCCAGATGATGTCAGTCATTGACCTGGCGTAAGTGGTCATTCCAAAATGTAGGCGCTTTAATGCCTACTTGTGTGTTAGAATTAGTGCTCAGCACATGGCAATGGGGCACCAAGTTATAGAATTGCCCCTTTAATTCTTTCTACCATATTGCACCATATGCCCAGAATAAAATTCCTTAATTGGCACGTCATTCTCCTTCTCTGATTGTCTTCAAATCTACCCTAAAAACCTACCTTTTGGGCTGTTTTTAAATCCTAATCCCTTAGTCTCCTGTTTTATACACATGTTGTTTTTAACCATTTCCCATAACAAAAGGAACAGACTAATGCCTTTTTGGTTCTGATTGTCTTTTGAGAACAGATTGTAAGCTCTGTGAACCATGAAATGCCTTGTGAGTTGGCCTTTGCCACCTTTTCCCCTTTTATTGTGACTCCACTGAATGGAATTAGAAAAAGGCCTGACAAAATAGTTCAGAAAACGACCCATGTTGTGCTGGTTTTATAGAGAGAACCTCAACAAAGATTTTGTTTTTTAAGGGAAAGAGGGTGGAATTTGATATTCTGACTTTCTGTGGTTGCAATCAAAGCGGTTTATATACCATATAAAGGAACTTATTTTGTACCCAGGGCAATGGAGGGGTTAAGTGGCTTGCCCACAGTGACAAGGAGCTGCAGTGGGAATTGAACCCAGTTCCCCCGAGTTTCGAGCCACTGCACTAACCATTAGGCTACTCTTACACTTAATTCAACAAACCGAATAGCTGCCAAATATACATTTCTCCCATGATTGTAGCTTTTTGGAAAAAATGATTTTTTTTGCCTACTATTGTGAATTGAGTCCCATAGTTTTCTTTTTTGATGGTAACTCAGATTAATTGTTGTACAAGTAAACTTTAAAAGATGCTTTTTGAAAAGGGGGTTTCTCTTTTTGTGACAAAGAATTGTGGTTGCTGTTTTAGTCAACTTAGTAACGTAAAAACAAGAATGAACAAACAACTTGTGATACCTTTTGTGTTGGAATAAATTAGTTCATTAAAAAGGTAAATCCTACAAATTTGTTGTTGACCCTTCTTTTTACGTGTGCCTGTAGTTAAAACTATCGAAAACAGAAGCCAGACTGTTTGACTGTAATTAAATTTCATTTGCAGTTCATCATTCACTGGCATATGGTTTTATCATAAGTAGATACACTCTTCATAATTGGAGAAAAACACATTTCACAAAATTGTTTGGCTCTAGGAATGGGGAAAGAAGTTACCACAACATCATGACAAGTGTTCGATAGTCTGGCAGTTTACAGAAAGTCAGTATCCATCTGTCATTGCAGACTCCTTTTTCATTTCAGTCATGAAAGCAAGACCACAGCAAAAACAAGATTGCCCAGTATGTCCCTGTCATGGAATAGAGTACAGATGATAAAAGAACAGGGTTTCTCTCTTTCTATATCCTATATAATAAAAAGCACCTCCAACATTCTGAGGCTTGCTGCGTGGACAAAAACCTTGAAGCGTTCGTGCTCCTGTATCCATCTTCTGACATGATGACGTCTCCCACTCACGGAAGCGTCACCAACGACTTTGCCCAATCACAGCACAGCAGCGCGAGTCAACGTCACCTCCAATGTATTAAAAAAAAAAAACGCCAACAGCGCAATAAATTCTTCACACGAACAAAGAAGGGGGGCATCGGCACTTTCGGAAACACCAGGTTAACCCCCACACCCACAACAACCCACACCCTCCACCCCCCTTCCCCCCACCCATGGGATAAAATCCAATGCCCATCTGAAGTGAACAAAAGACCACGTCAACCGGCCACAGCCCCCCTCACCCACCCTACTCCCCAAAACGCTACCGCCTAACTCCCTCTCTAATACAACCTCACAAACTCGAAACACCACCCTCCAACTCCTCCCTTCCTCTCTTCTACGATGTCGGAACATCGCCCTCCACCTCCTCCCCGACCGACTACCTCCCGATTCCCTGTTAAGAAAGCACATTATCTCCAGCCTCCCATCAGCAAACACCTCTGCACTTACAGATCCCCACACTTTAACCCATCAGTTCAAAAGTCGTCCTACATCTACAAGATCCAGGCACCCTACCACCGAAGCCGTCAACAAAAACAAAACAAAACAGTGCAGGCTCTGCCCTTCTCACACACGCAACAACCCCCACCCTCAGGTTAAAATCCAACGCCCATCCAAAGTGAACACAAGACCACATCAAACGGCCACAGCCCCCTTCACCCACCCTCCTCCCCAAAACGCTCTCGCCTAACTCCGTCTCTACTACAAACTCGAAACACCACCCTCCAAATCCTCCCTCCTTCTCTTCTATGACGTCTGAACACCACCCTCCAACTCCTCCCCGACCGACTACTTCCCGAGTCCCCGTTAAGAAACCACATTATCTCCACCCTCCTGTCAGCAAATGTCTCTGCACCTACAGACCCCCACCCTTTAACTCATCAGGATATTTTACCACCTCTTCCACTGTGCTCAGTCAAAGCCTGATCCCTAACTTATGGTGTCTACTGATGCTGAAAAGACATTTGACTGAGTGGAGTGAACATAACGTTTTTGAGTTTTACAATGCTTTGGCTTTCCTGAACCTTTTATACATATGGTCTAATCTCCTTCCGCAAGGATTGTTGCTAATGGTGCCTTATCAGATTTATTTACCTTACATAGAGGCACCCATCAAGGATGCCCTATATCCAATCCTACAAACACAATAACAAAACAACCAACACTACAACAAAACAAACAATAACAAATGAAATGGCACATAACACAGAAATGACAAATATTCATTACCAACACAATTATAAAAAAATACCACTTTCAGCACAATCATTGCAGAAAACAAATACCTTGCTAGCGCCCGTTTCATTACTCACAGAAACAGGCTTTTTTTACTAGTATATAAATAAAGTTGGCGTACATAAGAATTGGGTGTGTGCATGTGTGGGAGGGGAACCTTCAAATCTCCTCTTCAAATGCCCAAACAATCTAAGAAGCCCTTTTACTAAGCCGCATAGGCACCTACGAACGCTGAATGTGCGCCAAATTGGAGATACCACTTGGTTACCATGTGGCCCTTGTGGTAATTTCAATTTTGGTGCACGTCCGCTTCACGCGTGTGAAAAATATTTTTTATTTTCTGACGCATGTAATGGACGCATGCCAAGTGGCATTTGACACGCGTAGGTCTTTACCGCCTGGATTCTTTGCCACTAGGTCAATGGCTGGCGGTAAGGTCTCAGACCCAAAATGGACGCGCGGCAATTTTGATTTTGCCCTACGCCCATTTTTGGCAAAAAAGGCCTTTTTTTACCGGCGCGCAAAAAAATGGATGAGCATGCGCCCAAAACCTGCATCTACATTACAGCAATCCATTTTTCAGAGCACCTTTGTGAAAGGATCCCTAAATTTATATAGGACACACTTGTAGTTGATAAAAAATGACTATGGGGTCCTTTACCAAATTGTGGTAAAAAGTGCCCTTAGTACGCACTTATGAGGGCCTTTCCCACATAATGAAGCTATTTTTACCACAGGGGTAAAATAGCCGAATTATCTATTTTCCTATTAATGGCCACACAGTAATCTTCCCATTAGTGCGTGAGCCCCTAATGCCACCTGTGTTGTAGGGGGTAGGGACTCCTGTGCTAAACCTGTGCTTCCTTAGCGTCCCTCCGGACTAGCCCAGAATGTGACTGATGGGTTGTGCACGCCTTCCAGCAGGTGGAGACTGAGAAAAAAACTGTGACTCTAGAGAGAGCCAATAAGAGCCGTTGGCAACAAGAGAAACATCCAGTAATCTCAGTCTCCAGCAGGTGGAAGATAGTGAGCCCTTCAGGCTCATTCTTTATATTATATTTATGTTATATTATATTCTTTATATTTTTCCTATTCTTCCTGTAATTCTTTTAGTTGGTTTTAATGTGAATTTATTTATTTTGTGCGTCCGGAGATATATATATATCTATACATATATATAAAAGACTGTTATTTAGAGGCAGAGGCCCGTGGGGGTCTCTTAGCGCCTTGGGGGTGTCAAACTTGTGTGACCGGGTCCCTCCCCCCATGTCCTCCCTGGTATTCTTTTAAGCTGTGCTTGAGTAAAAAAAAAAAAAAGAGGAAGTCTCAGCACAGAAAGGCAGTTTCCTCAAGCTCTTCAGGGGAAGAGGTTTTGAGGCAGGGAGAGGCAGCCACGAGAAAAAGAGAAAAAAAAGACAAAGTTTGATTTTGGTTCTCTGACCTTTACTTTCTGTTTAAACGAGCAAGACAGCTTCTGTTTTCTCTCTGTGACGGTTTGCTGCTGTGTTTTTTTTGGCTCCTCTTTTGGTTCGCAGTTGGCTTAGGTAGACGCGATGCCAGAGAAGCTCCGCCGCTGTTCAGTTTGTCAGCGGCAGGGAGTCGGCTTGAGCAGTGCTTGTAAGCTTTGCACCACGGTATATGCTTCGTCGGAGCAGGGGCTGTAAAAATGTTGGCGCCGTTAGGGTGTGTGTGTGTGTGTGTGTGTGGGGGGGGGGGGGGGTTCCGATTCGGCAGTTTTAAGTGCGGTCGGGTCAGCGTTGCTGGCAGCGCCGATTTTGGCAGGAAACCCCGCCATTTTGTCTTTCCCTCTAAATGCTGCATCCCTGCCTGCTTTACCAGCCTCTCTACCGGCTCTGCCTCAGACTCCTGTTTCTTCAGTGGGTGAAGGTGGCTTCCTGCTTAATGTATGTTAAGGAGCACAATCATGCACCCTGAAGCAGGGCCTAATGCCTAAGAGCAAAGGCTGACTTCTGTGTGTGACCTAGAAACACATGATCTGATACGACACCCTTTTGTGCAAGATGAACAGGATAACGTGGTTTAGCAACGTTTCTGAGAAAAGAGAACTTTAGCAACGTAAGGGAAAAAAATTGAGGACAAAGATAACCTCAGAGGAAGATGACTTTGTCTAAAACCACAATGACTTGTCTGGAAACCACGTAAAGCACTGCCTAAAATAAGTGTATTTAAGCAATTGAGCTTAAGGTTGGAGAGACAGACACAAGCAGTACCTCTGTATAACAATGCTGTCTTTCCCATGAGAAATGTATGATTGTTTCTATACTTGGTAAGTAATAAAAATTGCCTTTCTCATACCACGTAGCCTTGGTCTTTTATCACTCCAAATTGTGGGTGGCTGGTACATGTAGTGATTTGGGGTGGTGGTAAAAAGGCCAGGAAAAGAAACACTAACTTTGTGGTACAAATGTACTAAGCTTTTTTATTGAACAAAGCTGCTCCAGGAGAGGCTTCAGTGAAGAGGTCTCAGGAGGGCTAAGCAGCGGCTGCTAAGCGGCCCAGACAGTTTTGAGATTTAGAAGAGGATTTTTCTTCTGATTTGGACCAGGAAATGCCGTCCTTGGAGGAAACATAGGTGCTTCCGGAAGGTCATTTTCCTGAGGACCTTGGTCAGCTGGAAGGTGGTGCGGAGCCTCTGCGGGGGAGGATCCTTCAGTGGTGAAAAGTTTTCGTAAAGATGACCTGCAGGAGCTTATTTCTCAGGTTTCCACTACCTTGCGATTTGAGGAGCAGGAGACTCCAGTGGTGGAGTCCAGAAAGGTGGATTTGCTGGTGAAAGGTATTCGTAGGCCAGGTAAGACTTTTCCAATGCATCAGGATATTAGGGACATCATTCAGACACAGTGGGAGGTTTTGGATTCTGCCTTTCGTCTTGCCAGATCCATTCTCTGGCTTTATCCTGTTCCGGATTCAGACAAGGATCTTTTACGCCCTTCAGTGGTGGATGCCGTAGTGTCCGCAGTCACTAAATGAAATATGGTTCCCGTGGATGGCAGGATGGCTTTGAGGGATGTCCAGGATCGCCGTATAGAATCCTAGTTAAAGAATAGTTTTGATGTTTCTGCTGTGGCAGTGCAGGCTGCTATCTGTGCTTCTTTAGTAGCGAGAGCCTGTTTTCTTTGGTCTGAAAAGGTCTTGGACCATTCATCTGATGATTTTTCAGTGATAGATGCCGAAGTGACGAAGTTGGAAATGGGTTCGGCCTTTTTGATGGATGCTCTTTACAACTTGCTTCGGGCCTCTTCTAAGTCTGTGGCTCTTTGCGTGGCAGCCTGTCACTCTCTTTGGCTTTGTGGCTGGTCTGTGGATAAGGCCTCTAAGTCCAAGCTTAGTAAATGTCCTTATAAGGGTTCTTTTCTGTTTGGCAATGAGTTGGCTAAGCTGCTGCATAGCTTGAGTGAAGCTAAAGTTCCGAGGCTTTCTGAGGATTGTCCCAGGGGGCCTGGACGTGGTGTTTTTTCCGGCCATGGTAGGGGCTGTGATTTTTGTTGTAGACTAGGCAGAGTAGTTCCGTTTCAGTGATCCAAGTTTTTTTCAGAGGACCTACTCCTTTTGGGGTGGTCGTAGAGGCGGTCAGGAAATGGGAAATTCTTTCTCGTCTTCCTCCCATCCTCAGCAATGAAGGTTTGCGGGCCCAGCCTCTGGTTCAGGTAGGAGCTCGGTTGGCACAGTTTTATGGGAGGTGGGCCCAAATTACTTCAGACCAGTGGGTTCTAGAGGTTATTCGTGATGGAGTTCGCCTTAGAGTTTGCTCGTCCTTTGTCAGATGCTTTTGTGGAGTCTCTCTGCCGTTCTGTGCTCAAAATCAGGGCTGTCAGGGACACTGTATGCAGACTTCTCGACCTTCAGGCTATTTGTCCAGTTCTTTTGGCAGAGCAGCGTCTAGGACGTTACTCCATATACTTTCTGGTTCCCAAGCAAGAGGGTTTCTTCAGGCTGATTTTAGATCTCCAGACGGTCAATCGAGCTCTCAGGGTGCCCTCGTTTCGTATGGAGACTTCGCGGTTGATCATTGTGGCAGTACAGACCGGGTAGTTTCTGACATTGCTCGACCTCACAGAAACCTACTTGCATATCCCTATTTGACCGGCACTCCAACGTTTCCTTCGGTTTGCGGTGCTCGGCCAGCCCTTCAGGCTTGTGACTGCTCCTCGGACGTTTTACCAAAGTCATGGTCGTAGTAGCCGCAGCACTCAGAATGGAAAGCATTCTAGTCCATCCTTATTTAGACGATTGGTTGATCAGAGCAAAGTCTTACCAGGAGAGAGCGTTCAGGTGACAGCTCGCGTAGTAGACTTCTTGAAGTCCCTAGGTTGGGTAGTCAGTGCACAAAAGATCCGTCTGCAGCCATTTCAGTCATTGGAGTACCTGGGAGTCTGTTTCGACACGTTGCAGGGCCATGTTTTTCTCCTGCTGGTTCGTGTCCTCAAACTGCAGTCTCAGATTCATCACTTATTGCAGTCACCGAGGCCAGTGGCCAAGGATTATCTTCAGGTCCTGGGTTCCATGGTGACTGCGATCGAGGCAGTACCCTGGGCCAGGGCTCACATGAGGCCGCTTCAGAGGTCGCTTCTTTCTTGGTGGTCGTCACAGAAGGACTGTCTACATCAGAAATTATCACTTCCGGTTCAGGTGACGAGCAGCCTACATTGGTGGCTATGAGATGCCAGTATGACCAAGGAAATGCCTCTCAATCAGCCCAACTGGAGGGTGGTTACAACAGATGCCAGTCTCCAGGGATGGGGAGCTCACTGTCAGGGATAGTATGCTCAAGGCCTGTGGCCTCCTCAGGAGAGATCTTGCTCAATAAATCTATTAGAGACTAGGGCAGTTAGACTAGCAATCCAGACCTTTGTCCATCTGTTGAGGGGCGAGGCAGTCCGCATGATCTCAGAAAATGCCACCGCGGTGGCTTACATCAATCGTCAAGGAGGAACGAGGAGTCGGCAGTTGGAGCAAGAAGCATCACAGCTGTTACGGTGGTCAGAGGTGCATTTGGTGGCGCTGTCAGCGGCTCATGTGGGAGGAGTTCAAAATGTTCAGGCAGATTTTCTCAGTTGAAACATGCTAGATCCTGGGGAGTGTGCTCTAAGCGATGTGGCGTATCGGGCGGTGGTGAATCATTGGGGGTTCCCCAAGATGGATCTGTTTGCTCCCTGGCCGACTGGTCTTCTTTATGCCTTTCCTCCCTGGCCATTGATAGGGTGTCTACTTCAGAGAGTCGAGTTGCACAGGGGCCATCTGATCTTGGTGGCGCCAGATTTGCCTCGCAGACCATGGTACGCCGATCTTCAGCGGCTTCTAGTAGAGGATCCATTCAAGCTTCTGGTCAGGAAGGATCTTTTGGCTGAGGGCCCGGTGCTTCATCCGGATCTGGGTTGATTCTGTCTTACGGCCTGGCTCTTGAGCGGGCGAGACTGACAAGAAGGGATACTCCGCTAACGTAATTGCTACTATGCTTCGCTCTCTGTGTTCTACCTCTGAATTATGCTCGGACCTGGAGGATTTTTGAGGCCTGGTGTGTGGAGCTCGGGATAGCTCCCTTTCCCGCGTCCGTCTTGCAAATTTCGGATTTTCTGCAGCATGGTTTCGACAAAGGCCTTGTTTTTTCCTTCTCTTAAAGTGCACATTGCAGCTCTGTCGTGTTTTCGAGGTCGTGTTCAAGGAAGATCACTGGCTAGCCACCTGGATGTGTTCCATTTTGTAAGAGGGGTTAGCCTCCTGCGCCCTCCGTCTCGCTGTTCTTTCCCCCACTGGGATCTTAATTTGGTACTCTCGGTTCTTACCAAGCCTCCCTTTGAGCCTTTATCTTCTTGTACTTTGAAGGACTTAACCCTGAAGGCATTGTTTTTAGTGGCTATTGCCTCAGCTAGGAGAGTTTTGGAGTTGCAGGCTCTTTCATGTAGGTCTCCGTTTTTGGAATTCAGCTCGGATCGAGTGGTTTTAAGACCAGTTCCTTCTTTTCTGCCCGAGGTATTGACTCGTTTTCATTCATCTCAACTGGTGGTGTTGCCTGTTCTAGGTTCTTTCTCCGGGTTGGAGAAGCAGCATCTCTTGAAGCTTTTGGATGTCAAAAGAGTTCTGAAGCATTATGTCAAGTCTACGGAGGACATTTGTCGGTCCGATCGGAGGTTCACGCAAAGGGCTTATGGCTTTTAAGCCCACTATTTCTCATTGGCTTAAGGAAATTATTGCATCAGCTTACCTTCTTTTTTGGAAAGCTGTTCCAGAAGGAGTTAAGGCTCACTCTACCAGAGGTCAGGCTACTTCTTGGGCAGAGCATTGTCTGGTGCCTCCAAAGGACATTTGTATGGCGGCGACTTGGTCTTCTTTGCATTCCTTTTCTAAGCAGTATCGATTGGACCTCTGAGTCATCAGCAAGTTGTTTTCGGCATACACGTTTTGACGGCGGGGCTGTTAAGGTCCCTCATAAGCTTACTGCTTTATTACTTCCCATCAGTCATATTCTGGGCCAGTCCGGAGGGACGCTAAGGAAGGAGAAATTAGACCTTACCTGCTAATTTGCTTTCCTTTAGTCCCTCTGGACCAGCCCAGATCCCTCCCTTTAGATATTATGTGTCTTCAAGAGTTAAGTGATATTGTTTTCTTGGGAGCTGTGTTGCTGGTTTCTGGTTTCATTGTTTAAAAAAAAAAAAAAAAGAAAATACACATTCTGTGGTTCAGTATGTAACCTTTTGTGCATGATATGTAGGGGCATGTCATTGGTCCCTAGTTTTGGAGCCTATCTGTCTGGCTTTCATTGTTCTCAGAGTGCCCTGGTCCCAGATGCCCAGAGAGGACAAAGGTATGTTAAGTAGGGGTACTTGAGAAACAAAGGGCTAGCAGGCAACTGGGCAACATTTGGTCCATCTGCCATCCTCAGGGATTCCTGAGGGAGGGGGAGTTATCAGAAGCTGGTTTCATATTAATCCAGGGCTTTTTTTGAGGGGGTACTGCGTACCAGCACCTTTTCCATTGTCTGCTAAAATTGACCCATGGTCCCCAAGTTTTAATGAAAGAGGTCAGGCTCTACACACCAATTCTGCCTTGTCATAGATTCTGTGACTGATTGCAGGGGGCCTGGCTATTGTGTGGTGGATCTCTCAGTGATCACCCCATCCCTGAAGGGTGGCCTGACATTTGAGTACCGGCACCTTTTTTGCTAGAGAAAACACACTGTATTAATCTAAGTATGTTCAGCAATCCTGACATCTCAGCAATCCTGACAGTGGCCAGTGCTGAAGTCAGCACCATAACCGATCTGCATTGTGGTAGTAAAATCTACTGTCTGGATAATTTAGTACAGCGTTCTATCTGTCCTAAGTTATCCAGATAAGTTATTGAGAGAGACTGAATGTTGCTACTCTCCAGATAAGTACCAGGACTGCCCAACTCTGCCCACTCTCCACCATAGTATTATCCACATACCCCAAAATTCTTTATATGGCACCCAAAGTTTGGTGCCGAGCTTTGTACTCGCATTGCAGATAAATTGGAAATGAGCTCAAAAGCATAATTGGGTGCTAACAGCCAGTCATTGTTGTTAATTGACATTCATAAACATTTGTGCATCCATCTCCATGTACACTATTCTATAAAGCTCAACACCTAATTTCAACTGCACCTATCTGAAAAGGGAGTGTGGCGAGGGGAGTGTTGGGTATGTTCCAAACTTTTGTATATGGATTTATAGAATTCGCCTGAAGTGTGCCTAAGTTGGATGCCAGCATTTACACCTGCTTTTAACAGGCATGAGTATAGTGGCCAAAGGTTAGGCGTGGGATCTGTGCTGAAAGCTAGTCTATAAAGGGCGTGCTCCCTTTTTAGAATAGTGCTTAGGACTGGATTCTATATACCACGCCTAAAAATTTGACGCCAAAATGAAATTCGCTTAGGCGTATTCTATAAAGGACAAGCAACAAAGCCCGTTTCGTGAAAAATGAAATGGGCCCTAGGAAGGCTCTCATCTAAGCGATTTCTCCTCTCTCCCCTGCCCTCCCCTCCATGTCCAGCAATTGTCCCCTGCCCTGCCGTCCCCTCCGTATCCTGTGATTCTGGCCTCCACTCCATGTCCAGCGATTCTCCTCTGCCCTGCCCTCCCCTCGGTGTCCCTCAATTCTGGCCTCCCCTCCATGTCCAGCGATTCTACTCTGCCCTGCCCTCCCATCCGTGTCCCGCAATTCTCTCCTCTCCTCCCATCCCATCCATGTCCAGCGATTCTCCCCGCTCCTTCCCTCCATGGCCAGTGACTGTCCTTTCTGCCGCCCTGCCTTTAAGCCATTCATCTTATCTGAGGTTGCAGCAGTGGCAGGCTTGGCTTGCGTCGCCTCCAGCCTTTCCTCTCAGTATCCCTCCCTCCTCTGACATCATTTCGTCTTTATGCGAGGGCGGGACACTGAGAGGGAAGGGAACGCTGGAAGCGAGCTGACATCAGCATGCTGTTATGAACCCAGCCAGCCAGCCATCCAGGGAAGCAGAGTTACAAATTATTATATAGAAGATGCTTAAATCTCCATGCGGTTTATAGAATACACCGAGCGCTGGTCCATGTGACTAAATTTAGTCATGGTCAATTATGCCAATTAAAACCTGGTGTAAATCCCAACACCTAAATTAGGTGCGGAGCTGGTGTATTCTGTAACAACGTGCATAGATTTTAGAAGTGCCCATGACCCACCCATTCCACGCCTATAACCACACACACTTTTGAACTATGTGACTTATATTTACACGTACCACATTACAGAATATGCTTAGCAAGTAGTGCGCATAAATTCTAATTAATGCCAATTAGTGCTGATAATTGCTTGTTAACATCCAGTTATCAGTGCTGATGAGCTTGTTAACTAATTAAGGGGCCATTTTACCAAGCTGTGGTAAAAAGGGCCCTGCGCTAGCATCGTCGGCTGTTTTTGCCACGTGCCAGGGCCCTTTTTACCGCAGCAGGTAAAAAGCCCGAAAAAACACATGGCCATGCGGTAAGCTTGCACTTACCATATGGCCATGCCGGGGGAGGGTGAGCACTTGTAACTGGGTAGCACGTGGCACTGCCTGATTACCGCCGGGTAACCCCCTGCAATATATTTTTGTAAAAAAATCCAGCAGCGCTGGAAATGGCATGCACTGGAGATGGAAATACCGCCGGTGGCTGTGTTGGGAGGTGGTAGTTCCAGGTTGCAACATGGCAACCCTTTAGTAAAAGGGCTGCAATGTTATGCACATTGTTATGGAATACACTTTGATTTCTATGCGGAAATCTTGGCGCAATATATAGAATCCCGGGATTTGTGTGGACATTTTTTTTGCCACATTTATAGAATTCTCTCCATAGTGCTGAGGTGGTCTGTAAGGATATTCAGAGGTTTTATCCAGGGAGGGCTGCTGAATATCCTGGTCTGCTGCACTTATCCAGATAGCAGATTCTGTTATCTGGAGAAGTGCTTTTTGAGTATTGACCCAGTTATTTTATGTAGTGTGGTTATTGGGTTTTTTAGGAAAAATAGGATATTGTATTCATATTCATCTTCAACCTGTAATCTGAGATTATTGGAGGTTGTATTGTCTTAAATTTATACTTGTCGGACAATTCACTCAACCTTTGGGAGGACCATTAACGATGTGGGTCTGCCCAGAATGCAAGTTCATTATTGAAGTGTGGGATTGTGGGGAAGATAGGCTCTGCTTTTGGTGTAGTCTTGAAGGTGACAGGAAGAGGTTTATTTAACATGTAGAAATAATATCTTAGAAGCCCTGTCACTTTGATTGGGGAGTCTCTTGTCCCCTTAGGTACATGGAATCAACCTTGAGAATCATGCACATCAGCTAAACGAATTTTCTTTCTTTTACCTTTCTGCCTGTCCAAAAATATTCCTAGCCATGTAGCCTATTTTTCACTTTAAAATTTTCACTCAAATTTTTTTCACAATACATGCTTTGAAACTGTAAAGCCACACGTGTATTTTTATATTTTCCCAGCTACATTTCCCTTTTAGACTCTTACATTGACTAACATCACCTGTTTCTAGAAATTTGATTGCCCTTCCTTTTCTAACCTTGCTACCATAGCAATCTTGTTATATCACTAAAATGGAAACCAAAAAAAATTGCATATCTTTTCCCATTAAAATAATATTAGAGAGAACCTTGACCATATGGCAATATAATATTGCTAAACTACAATTTTGGTTTGAAAACAGACAAAGAGAGAATTCATAATGGTTTGACCTTTTATGTGCTACATATTTGTTATTCTGAGCAACTTAATAATAAAATCTGCTGAAAAAAATCAAGCTAGTCTATGGAGGAAAAGGCCCGAGTTACCTTGCCCTCTTCCATTAATTCATGTATTGAGGCATGGGGCTCTCTCTCAATCATCCATTTACCAAACAATTTGTGATTACATACAGAGGCCAATTTCTTTCCATTAGACAGAACAATTATGTCAAACTATTGACTAATGATGAGCTACTTTGGCAGCTGTGCATTCGTCAATGAGCTGCACTAGGGGGCCTTTTTACTAAGCGGCAGTAAGCCCACTGCGGGCCTACCACATGTCAATCTGAAACTACTGCAGGAGCCCAGCAGTAGTTCCCAACCCTAGCGCACGCCGTTTCTGGCACTACAAAAATACAGCCTATTATTGAAGCGCTGAAACTTAACTGGTACTGCCTGGTTGCCGCCTGGTTAGTGCGGGAACCCTTACTGCCATCTCAATTGGTGGCAGTAAAGGCTCCCTCCCAAAATAGTCATGCAGTAAGTGTTTCACTTATAGTCATTTCTTTTCTTCAGAAAGAGACAGCCTTTTACCCGCTGCAGTAAAGGGAGGCGTCAGCATGCGTCAAAAACATGCGCTGATGCTAGCACAGGCCCCCTTTTACCACAGCTTAGTAACAGAACCTCTAAAGTACTTAACCTCCCTATTCTCCCCATTACAATTACTTACAAGCCAGATTTACATTTATATAATTGGATGCTAAGCATTAGATACTACAATGTGGACCACACAAAACTTACCGGGGTCGCTTATTTGATGTACCTGAGATAGAAGCTGTGACCTAAAATGGCACCAACTGTTAAAGAGAGACACAGTTGAACCTAAGACCAATTAGCTTAGTGCAATTCACTGCTCTGATTGGGGGGTTTTGTTGGTATGTTTAAAGTTATACATTCACCAAACATATTCAACAAATCATTTTTTAAAAATAATATTAATGTGAGTTAATGTCTTCCCACAAGTTTATACACACAACTGCATATTTTTCCCATTAAAATAATTTTAAATAGGTCTTTGACCATATGACACTAATCCCCCTGTTTACTAAGCCGGTCTAGTGGCTGCCGTACACTAATGCCGATACAGCCCATTCACTTTGAATGAGCTGTGTCGGCATTGCCATGTGGCAGCCGCTAGCACGACTTAGTAAACAGGGGGGTAAAATAGTTCTAGTTTATGATTTTGATTTCAGAACAAACAATAAGAGGATTGGTAATGGTTCGACCTTGCATGTCCCGGATATTTTTTATTTTGAGCCATTGACATTAGCTATTGGTTACCTTTATATTTTGGTGCTTGCTTGTTATGATTTCAGGGTCTTAAAAAGTACTAAAGTGCATGTTTTTGATAAAGAGTTGTTGACTTATGATATCTTGAGAAAATATGTTGATCAGTCAGATTGGGAATTAACATGCTGGAGAAGTAGGACAGCAGTAGAAACCTTTCTGACAAAGACAAACATGCATTCTTATCCCTAGCTCATTTTGCAGTGACCTAATGAAGGGAGCATAATTTTTGAAAAGCTGGTCACAAAGAGCTTGCGTAACTAGGCAAATAGGGATGAATAATGGGTTTGCATGAGCATGTTGTAAAAGGGAATTTTTGACTGACATTTCTTGCTTTTGCAAAATACTCATACTTCCCCAGGAAAGATCAAAAAAGAGTAATCAGGACAAGGAGCCCATGTATAATCTGTTCAATTGAAAGGAGTGGTCAGGCTGTTGCCAGCATACTTTGCTCCCACCAAGGGGAATGTGCTTTCAGAATCTGCCTAGCGGTTAGTGCAGCGGACCTTGATCCTGGGGAACTGGGTTCAATTCCTTCTGCAGCTCCTTGTGGCTCTGGGCAAGTCACTTAACCCTCCATTGCCCCAGTACAAATAAGTACCTGTATATGCTATGTAAACCACTCTGAATGTAGTTGCAAAAAACACAGAAAGGCGGTATATCAAGTCCCATTTCCCTTTCCCTTTTAGTCGCTGCCCCTGAAGAGTCTTCGATAGGTGAAATGTGGCCTCGGGCTGCTTTATTAAGTAGGCTCTGCTTCATCTCCTATGATCCATTATCTTCCTTCATTACTACAGTCTGTGGATCATACCTGCTCCTTTTGTGTTGATACTTTTGTGTTGATACCATGTGCATTAATTCTCCAAGACTTAGAGTCATCATTCATGCTTGAATATCACACATTATGCAAAATAAGATATTTAAAAAGAAATGCAACTTTTTACCTGGGGGCAGTATTTGAAATGTGAAGGATGGAAATGTCTCGGTGCCTCTTTGAAGAGAGTGTAGTGAGTCCTGCACCTACTTGATCTTCCTTTTTGCTGCTGGAGGCTGAGCATCATATCTGGCAAGTCTGAAAGAGAGAGAGAGAAAAGTGGCAGTAAGTTTAGATTTAATTTTATTTGGGTGCTTGGAGGACCTTATAGTAATGCACATGTGGAGGGGCATAATCGAAAGGGACGCCCAAGTTTTGTTCAGGACATCCTCGCAAAACATCCCGATGGAGGGGTGGGGAAACCCGTATTATCGAAACAAGATGGACATCTATCTTCCGTTTTGATAAAACGGTTGGGGACGCCCAAATCTTGAAATTTAGGTCGTCCTTAGAGATGGTCGTCCCTAGACTTGGTCGTTTCTGATTTTCGGCAATAATGGAAACCAAGGATGCCCATCTTAGAAACGACCACTACTACTACTACTATTTAACATTTCTAAAGCGCTACCAGGGTTGCGCAGCGCTGTACAATTAACAAAGAAGGACAGTCCCTGCTCAAAGGAGCTTACAATCTAAAGGACAAAAAGGAGCCAGCATTTGTAGTGCTATGGTCCCCCTGACATGCCAGGACACCAGCCGGGTACCCTAGGGGGCACTGCAGTGGACTTCATAAAATGCTCCCAGGAGCATAGCTCCCTTACCTTGTCTGCTGAGCCCCCCAACCCCCACTAAAACCCACTACCCACAACTGTACACCACTACCATAGCCCTTATGGGTGAAGGGGGTCACCTAGATGTGGGTACAGTGGGTTTCTGGTGGGTTTTGGAGGGCTCGCTGTTTCCTCCACAAATGTAACAGGTGTGGGGGGGGGGGGGGCCTGGGTCCGCCTGCCTGAAGTGCACTGCACCCACTAAAACTGCTCCAGGGACCTGCATACTGCTGTGATGGACCTGAGTATGACATCTGAGGCTGGCAAAAAATATTTTTAAAGATTTTTTTGAGGGTGGGAGCGTGTTAGTGACCACTGGGGGAGTAAGGGGGATGATCCCCGATTCTCTCCGGTGGTCATCTGGTCATTTCGGCCACCTTTTTGTGCCTTGGTTGTAAGAAAAACAGGACCAGGTAAAGTTGTCTAAGTGCTCGTCAGGGATGCCCTTTTTTTTCCATTAAGGGTCGAGGACGTCCTTGTGTTCGTCATGCCCAAGTACCGCCTTCGCTACACCTCCGATACTCCCCCTTGAACTTTGGCCGTCCCTTCGATGGAAAGAAGTTGGGGACGTCCAAAATCAGCTTTCAATTATACTGATTTGGACAACCCTGTGAGAAGGATGCCCATCTTCCGATTTGTGTTGAAAGATGGGCGTCCTTCTCTTTTGAAAATGAGCCCATAAGTGGCATATGAATTGGGAGGGGTCGCAGTGGAGGCTGCAGACCTGTTGATCTCACACAGATAGAGAATAGCGCACTTGTTAAAAAGCTGAGGGGGAGGAGAGAGTGAGTGAGAAAATGTGTGGGTCTGGTGTTTTTTTCTCTACATGTCTGTTGTGTGGGGCTATTGATCTTACAAAGAAAAGAATGCCCTGCTTGCAAAAAAGCAAACAGCTCTTGAAAAAGCAGGACTGTGAGAGTGTTTGGAACAGCCCCATAACATTCACACTAGTTCTTTCTATGGAGGTTGGCTTGGAAGGGGAAAGGAGGTTGAAGACTGCAGACAAATCTGGCTTATGGCTAGAGAAAGGGAAGCTCACACAAAGCCCTTGTGATTTCTTGAAAAAGCAGGGGGGGGGGGGGGGGCTTTGTACAAAGCAGATGGACGTAACTTGAACCATCTTAAAATAAACACATGATATCCTTTTGAAAGAAAAAACAAAAATAAAATGAGTCCAGGGCTAAAAATGCCTGTTTTATTTTCTGAGAGAAAAAAGTTAAGCTGCACATCTACACATTTCTTTGAGGCTGGGGGGAGGGGGGAGTGTCAGGGTGGGGTGAGGTTTTTACATCAGTTCCCGCCATGTGACCCCATAGAAGAAGGTGACCAGTAGTGGAAACAGGAAGTTATGTAGTGCGTCCAGTGATAGCCACCATCTTGGCAAAATGGGTCTGGCTATGACGTCACTTCTTGGGACAACACTAAAAGGGGCAGGGCTTGTGTGGAGTTATGCAAAAGTGGGTGGTGGTTGGGGTGTGGCTGTGCAAAAAAGGTGTGGTTAGGGGCAGGGTTATGCAAAGGGGTGTGGCTTGGGCAGGGCTATGACATCACATCTGGTGATATTGAAAGGGCATGGGTGGGGTTAGGACTTGTCCTTAATTGGCTGTTGAGACCAGAAGTGGGCACGGCAACCTATCAAAATTATGCAAATTAGCTTTGACAAAAGCCGGTGAGACACACTACTTGGATTGAACATACATTTTCAACATTGGTTTTACACCTGCCCCAAGGCATGTGGAAATGTCAGTTTGAAGGGGCAGGTGCAAAGGCTGACAGCACCACTAACCCACCCCCAACACCTCCTCTGACTCAACATTAGATCCCTTGAACTCCTCTGAATCTAACCTCTCTCCAGTTCTGATTGAGGGTTCACTGGTGAACTAGAGGGAAGCAGGAATAATCCTCAATCATTACTGCTCTGTCAGTGCACAGGTTCAAAATGATGCCTTTTACTACTGCTAGGGATTGAGCTGCCAAATAAAGTAGTGAGGCATATCTATGTAAAATGGGTCTTTTTGTCTTTATTGGCAGCTTGATTCCTAGCCGTAGTACTGCAATACTATTGCTAGAGGTCAAAGGTGCTATTTGAACCAAGGTGCCAACAGAGCAAGAGCGATTGGGGATCACTCCTGTCCTCCCTAAACCACCAGGGAATTGGAAGGTGGCCAATGTAATGCCGATATTTAAAAAAGGTTCCAGAGGAGACCCGGGAAATTATAGACTCGGTGAGTCTGACGTCGGTGCCGGGCAAAATGGTAGAGACTATTAACAAGAACAAAATTACAGAGCACATTCAAAAGCATGGACTAATGGGACAAAGTCAACGTGGATTTAGTGAAGGGAAGTCTTGCCTCACCAATCTGCTGTATTTCTTTGAAGGAGTAAACAAACATATAGACAAAGGTGAGCCGGTTGATATTGTGTATCTAGATTTTCAGAAGGCGATTAATAAAGACTCATGAAAGACTACAGAGGAAATTAGAGGGACATGGGATTGGAGGTAGTGTTTTACTGTGGATTAAAAACTGGTTGAAAGATAGGAAACAGAGTAGGATTCAAAGGTCAATATTCACAATGGAGAAAGGTAGTTAGTGGGGTCCCTCAAGGATCTGTGCTGGGACCTCTGCTTTTTAACATGTTCATAAATGACCTTGAGATGGGGGTAACTAGTGAGGTAATCAAATTTGCCGAAGACACAAAGTTATTCAAAGTTGTCAAATCAGGAAGATTGTGAAAAACTACAAGAGGACCTTATGAGACTGGTCGTCTAAATGCCAGATGACGTTTAATGTGAACAAGTGCAAAGTGATGCATGTGGGAAAGAGGAACCCAAACTATAACTATGTCATGCAAGGTTCAACGTTGGGAGTCATGGACCAAGAAAGGGATCTAGGTGTCATCATTGATAACTTTGAAAACTTCTGCTCAATGTGCTTTTGCGGCTATGAAAGCAAATAGAATGTTGGGTATCATTAGGAAAGGGATTGAAAACAAAAATAAGGATATTATTCTGCCATTGTATCGCTCCATGGTGCGACTGCACCTCGAGTATTGTATTCAATTCTGGTCGCCGCACTTCAAAAAAGATGTAGTGGAATTGAAAAAGGTGCATAGAAGGGCGACAAAAATGATACAGGGGATGGGACGACTTCCCTATGAGGAAAGGCTGAAGAGACTGGGGCTCTTCAGCTTGGAGAACAGGCGGCTGAGGGGAGATATGATAGAGGTCTGTAAGATAATGAGTGGAATGGAACGGGTCGATGTGGAGCATCTGTTTACGCTTTCTAAAAATACTAGCACAAGGGGGCATGCGATGAAGCTGCAGTGTGGTAAATTTAAAACAAATCGGAGGAAATGTTTCTTCACTCAACGCTTAGTTAAACTCTGGAATTCGCTGCCGGAAAAAGTGGTTAAGGTGGTTAACTTAGCGGACTTCAAAAAAAGGTTGGACGGCTTCCTGGAGGAAAAGGCCATAGAATGTTATTGAATGGATGAGGGAATAATACACTATTTCTAGGAGGGGCAGGGACAAATTGCTTGTTATTTTGGCCGCTGTTGGTGACAGTGTGCTCGGCTGGATGGACCCTTGGTCTGTCTCAGCATGACCATACTTATGTACTTAAGTATTCAAGGGAGAGGTAATGAGGTGGGGGTGTTTGTATTGGGTGATGGAAATGCCAGCAACTATAGTGTGAATTTCAAGATCATCCTCTGCACATGTTGCTGGTATTTGTGTTTATTTGTGTTCAGTCCTGCAGGACTATGTTCTTTTTCTGAACGTATAAGGTTTTAAAATTGCTGCCCATCTTTATACATATTTTACAAAAGGCTCCATGTTGTCAGAGCATGTCCTGATCTGGATGTTTCAATTCCTGTCTCAATGTTTCATGTAAAATGGGGTTTCACATATTTTAGTATTGGTAGTGATTCTCCATGAAAGTAACTTTGCATGAATAAATTGTGTGTTGCTTAAAAACTTTATGGAAATTCATTAGAGCGAAATTCTTGTGTATTTTGTTAGTAGACTCATTTATTTCTAGACAGCACTAATTAGTTTTGTTGACACTATAAGATTATTTTACACAAAATTTGGTTTGCCTGTGCAGTGTCCACTTGTCATTTCTTTACAATTCCTTTTTCATATTAAAAAGTTCTAAAGCAGGTGCATAAAATTAAGTCAGACTGAGCACTCTAATTTTCTAGAAATAATTGCCTTTTCAGATTTATTGCTCATTGTTTGAAGGAGCCATTTTAGTGGAAGTTATTACAAGTGTTCCTTCTTCTACTGCCTAGTCTTATCTTAACACAGTATAGAAGAAAGAACTTTTGATGATTATCTGTGAACCCATTAAGATATTCCATTTTCCTCTGAAAGAAATTGTCTTTTTTTAGATCCATTTTTTACATAGAAAAGCTTTATGAAATACTTCATAAACGTTTTGTGCACAGCAGAAGAATTGACATATAGCAAAAAAGATTTAAGGTCCTATGAACTAAGCATTCATATGGACAGAAATGAGGAAAAATACATTTGCTACCTAGGCCCCTTAGAAGTGTAGTTATTATTAAGTCAGTCTCTTACCACACATTATTTTTGCTGTTTGCAATCAACCTTGTGAGCTGATTATTCAAATGGTAGGGAGCATCCTAGGTTGCTCCTTCAAGGAGCCAGATGTTTGTTGCTGCCTACCCCTGATGCCTCCAATGATACATTCCTTTCCTAAAGTCCACCATCCCAACAGGCAAAAAGTACACCCCTCTATCCCAAAGACCCCCTACAGTCCCATAGCTTCCCCCTTGGGCCAGTCGTACAAATCCCTGGGGCAGGGGTGTAGCCATGGCTTGGCGTGATCCTATCCACTTTCGGCCCAGGCCTACATAGCATCAGCACACCCTTGCTGTAGATGGCAGGGATCCCTAAGGTCCACTAGCTGAAGATACCTGAAAGACCCCATCATTGCCTTCAGTCAAGCTTAGCATTCACATTCCTCAGCCACTGATGCTGGCACTCTGTGCATGCTCATTTCATGGACAAGAACTGTGCATGCATGGGATGCTGCGTCAGCATCTCAGGAATTCTTCTGCTGACCACTAAGCTTGGCTATGTAGCATTTTGGAGGCCTTTGGATGTCTTCAACTGGTGGGGTTTGGGGATCCCTGCCAGCTAAGGTAGGTCAATTTTAATTTGAGCCGACAGGGGCTTTGGGAGTGAGGGTGAAAGGGTGCAGAGAGGAAACATGTTGTGCCCACCCATTTTGCCTACCCAAAATTTGCAGTCTGACTACACTACTGCCCTAATATCTGTTGAAGTCAGGGTAGGAGTGATCCCTAGTTGCTCCTGCTCTTTCTGGCACTGGGTTCAAAATGGCATCAGTGACACCTAGCGAAAGAATCACATGACTACCAGTAGGGGATTGCTGGTGCCATATAACAAAATATACTACTATCAACACACCTAAACTAAACTTGCCAATTTCAGAAAATTTAAAAATCCTTGGAGTAACAATCAACCGCCTCCTTACACTTGAGACTCACGCGAACAACACAACAAAAAAGATGTTCTTCTCCATGTGGAAGCTGAAAAGAATAAAACCATTCTTTCCAAGATCTGTCTTCCGCAACCTGGTACAATCACTAGTATTAAGTCATCTGGATTACTGCAACTCATTATACGCAGGCTGCAAAGAACAAATAATGAGAAAACTTCAGACAGTCCAGAATACAGCAGCCAGACTCATCTTCGGAAAACCAAAATACGAAAGCGCAGCACCATTACGCGAGAAACTATACTGGCTCCCACTCAGGGAACGTATCACCTTTAAAATATGCACATTAGTGCACAAAATCATTCACGGTGAAGCCCCTGCATACATGTCTGACTTGGTAGACCTGCCACCCAGAAACGCCAAAAAATCATCCAGAACTTTCCTCAACCTCCACTTCCCTAAGTGCAAAGGCATAAAGTATAAAGGACTACATGCATCAACCTTCTCCTACAAGAGCACGCAACTCTGGAATGCACTGTCACGCGGCCTGAGAGCGGTCTATGAGTTGACAGACTTCCGCAAACGATTGAATACCTATCTCTTTGACAAAACATACCGCAAGGATCAAAACATATAAATCCCATATACATCATAACAATGCCTCAAGATATTACCCCACGTACTCCACGTCCCCGTACTCTCTCCCATTCAATATCTACCCACAGATAAAAACTGTCTACCCCATCACTCACTTGCTATTATTCGATCAGCGTAGTAATTCCCCTACACCATATCCTTTAGTTTTTACGCCCCAAAGGCGACTGATCTGACTCTGTCTTCCTTAACTATTCACAATGTAACCCATAATCGTAATGTAAGAAACTGTATTTCCATCATTTACAATGTATTGTAAGCCACACTGAGCCCGCAAATAGGTGGGAAAATGTGGGATACAAATGCAATTAAATAAATAAATAAATAAATTTTGAACTGACTGGAGATCACTCCTGTCCCAACCCTACCAGACCCCTTGGATTTGTAAAGGGAAGCACGGGGAGGTTTCCTACTGGAGTGGGGGGGGGGGGGGGATAGGGGGCCCTTCAGGAAGATCATGGGGGAGCTTTGAGGGGTGTTATGTGCTTGCTAGAGAGGTTTTGAAGTGATATATTATAGGGGGCATTGAAGGTAGGGAGGGAAATGAATGCCCAGCCCCATTCTCATAGATTCACTTCCTTCTAGCTGGCTAAAACCATCTCACCATGGTTTTGCACCCCTACTTCTCCACAGAGTAACATTCAGTCTTTCTTCTGGAATAATGACAGCATGCTTGAAAAGAGCAATTGTTAAACCAATTTTGAAAAACTCACTGGATCCTTCATCGGTAGTCCATTATCTGCCCATACCTAATCTTGGTATAGTCTCAAAACTTGTAGAAAAAGTGGTCTTTATTTGTTGCATTTGTACTCCACATTTTCCCACCTATTTGCAGGCTCAATGTGGCTTACATAGGCATTTGCCCAGTCGGTGGATAACAAATACAAAGTTGTTCTTAATGTTGACCAACTATTAATATTTCATCCTCATCAAACAGGTTTCTGTTTTAGCCACAGTACTGAAACCACAGTTGCCTCACTTATAAGTGATTTCCATTCTGCCCTTGATAAAAGTAATCTTGCTGGTTCTAGTCTCATTGGATCTTTCGGCAGCTTTTGACTTAACTTGATCACTCCCTTCTTCTCACACTTTTGCAAGAGATAGGCTTGACTGGGACTGTTCTGACCTGGCTCATTTCCCTTTCCAGTAGAACCTTTTTAGTTGTCACTTCTACCACCACTTCATAAGTCCCCTGGCAACCCTTGTAGAGGATCACAATATCTGTTTCCATATCGTCCTGTCAGAGACATGTGGGTTATGCCCCTCCTCCAGCAGGTTAGATAGAGAGAACACTGAAGTTTCCCTCTAGAGAGCATGTGCAGCCTCACTAACTTCAATATTCTCTCTATCTAAGCAGGTAGAAGGAGCATACTGTGCAGCTCTGTATTCCAAGGCTCCTATCCCGTTCCCTCGGGGGTGTTGAGCTTTTGGTGGGGTTGAGGTGCGGATGCACATTGGGGATACACCTGGTGGTGCCAGGTCCCTACCCTTCTCCCCCTCTCAGCCGGACAAATCTACAGAAAGGTAGTCTCCTGCCTCTTTAAAAAAAAAAAAAAAAAAAGAGATACCTTTCACTAAACAGCATTTCCTGCAAAATAGCACTGGATGTGATAGTGCTGGAAGCAATTTCAGTCTTCTTTACCTTGAACGTGCTGTAAGTAAAATTTAATTTTTACCATGTCTGTGCCATCTGAGTCTGTGAAGCGCTGTTCGCGCTGTGGAGCTCGTCGGTCAGCGTTGGGGGTGTTTGAGTCATGCTCTGTAAATTTAAATCAGGCCGGGGCTGAGATTCAGGACCACGAGTTGGCTCTGATGGGGCGCTCCGAAGCAATGCAGGTTTGGCGGGAAGTGCGGGTATCGGCTCGGCGCGTGCCTCCGCCAGCGCCATTTTTTCTGTCAGGCATGAGAAGCCAGAAACCGCGAACGCGGCGGCTGTGGCAGATGCAGTTCAGGAGAACAGCGCGGGAGCAGCGTTGGACAAGTCGGGGTTGTCAGGTTTCTCTCCAGCGTTCGTTTTGCTTATGCATGAGGTGTTATTGCTGCGTACGGGCGGCGATCAGCAACCGGCGGCCATTTTGGGGACCCAGGTGGGTTCAGAGCCACAGCCGGTGCTGCAGCACGCCAAGAGGTCTCGTTTGGACTTTGAGCAGTCCATGGCCGACGATTCGGCTCACTCGGATGTAGAGGGCGAAATAGCGTCAGCGGAATCGGGCACAGAGGCTTTAGAAGAAGGAGAGTTACCCACAGCTGAGGGGGATGATCCCACTGTGGCGAGGCTTTTCAGGAGAGAAGAGTTGCATGCTCTTATAGTGCAAGCGCTTCAAATTTCAAATCTCTCGGCTCCGGAACATTCGGTCCCAGTTGCGGTGAGTGGGTCCATTATGTCAGGTACTAGAGCCCAGCCAAGGGCTTTTTATATTCATGAGGCCATGCAAGTTCTAATTAAGGCTCAATGAGAAACCCCTGAAGCTAGTTTGAGGGTGGCCCGGGCTATGGGCAAGCTTTGTCCGTTGCGCCAAGAAGATTTGGATTCCTTGAGGCTGCCGGTGGTGGATTCCCTGATTACGGCAGTTACTAAGAAGACCGCCTTGCCAGTGGAAGGTGGGGCGGCTCTTAGGGACCCACAAGAAGCTCGAGGCTGCGGTCAAGTCGTCTTTTGAGGTGGCCGCTTTGACTTTGCAGGCTTCGGTATCTGGGTCATATGTGGCTAGAGCTTGCTTGTCTTGGGTGTAGAAAGCGGCCCGGATGACCTAATTGAATACCTTCCTCTTTTAGAGTCGGGTTTGGCTTATTTGGCTGATCTCCTGTATGATATTCTTAGGGCTTCTGCTAAAGGGGTTTCTTTGGCAATATCGGCTAGGTGCTGGATTGGTTAAAACATTGGGCAGCTGATCTTCCTTCTAAATCCCGCTTGGTGCGCTTGCCATTTAAAGGTAGATTGCTGAGGATCACATGACAAGATGGCGGCACGTTAGTTTGTGGTTTGTGTGAGCTCCGGAGTTTAGCTTGCCGAAAAATTTTTTCTTCTAAGAATGCCCCATACAAAGCGTAAAGGTACGGTTAAGGCAGGAACCTCGACGCCTAAACCTACCACTGGGCAGCAACAATGGAGAGATACACCACAACGGCACTTACCCAGGTTTCCGGGTTGACTCCTGCTATTTCTCTGGAAGGAGACCATGAGGATATGGGACTAAATGTCACTCTTTCTTCCACGGAACTCGAGCCACCGCCCCAACCCATAGGGCGCCTTCTCCAGACGGGGTCCTTGCGACCGGGATCGGGTGCACAAGGACCCGTGGATCGAGGAGTGGAGACGGCAAAACCCGATGGAGGGAAGAAGGGAGGAATCCCTACTCCTGAGCTGAGAGCTCTAGTTGTTAAACCTGTGGCGGTGACGCTGGAGAGTATTTGGGAAGCTCTCCAGCGTTTGGATATCTCAGTAGCCAACTCTACAAAAGAAATTTCGTCTCTCGTGAGTAAAGTGGATTCACTTTATAATACTATGGAGAACACAAAACAAGAATTTGCTTCTCAATTGGTGGAAGTTAAACAAGAAATGAAGAATCTACAGGAATTTAATTTAACAACGGTTAAGGATAAGACCTTTATTCACCGTAAAATAGAACAGATTGAAAATTTCCACCGCAGACTTACATTACGTTTTTTGAATTTTCCAAAGTCCTTAGTGGTCAGCCCAATAGAAGCATTTAAGAAATATCTACAAGAAACTTTACATTATTCTCCTGAATGTTCCCCCGATTAGTAAGATATATTATCTTCAATCAAAAAAAGTGTCTGAAATTCAATCAGGATTACAAACTATTGCACCTTTAAATCAAAATAAGGACAGTTTGAATCTGTCTGACCTTCTAGAGACTTCTATGACCGAGCATTCTGAAAGAAGTACTTTAATAGTGACTTTTATATTTGAGCAAGACTTAGAATCAGTTAAACGTTTATACTTTAGAAATGCAAAAACCCTTTTTCTGGGTAAAAAGGTATGGATGTTCCAGATGTGACTAAATCCACTCAAGAGCGACGGAAAGCTTTCTTAGCTCTTAGATCTGAAATATTAACTCTGGGGGCATCTTTTTATCTTAACTACCCTTGCAAGTGTGTGGTTAAATATTTAGGGATAAAATATATATTTTTCCAACCCGAACATCTTAGTGAATTCGTTAAAGTTAAGAAACTGGTTACTGGATAATACCAGCTCCTAGTCGAGAATATTGGTTAGATGGATAGGTGTGTGTTAAGCTATACATCTGCTTAGTTTTTTCCTCTTAAGACTTCTCCTGTTATTTTCCTTTCAAGTGATCTCATACTTTTGTGGTCTAAAGAAGATGAGTAAAAAAAAAAATTTTTTCTTTATTATTGAATGATATGATTTCAAATATGCATCTGTATTGCCTACTCAAGTTTATAAATGGCTTGTAAAAAATTCTAAAATGCAAATAAAAAAAAAAAAAAGGTAGATTGCTGTTTGGTCAAGAACTGGAACAGATTGTTAAGGACCTGGGGGAGTCCAAGGGTCATTTGCCTGAGGATAAATCCAAAACCAAGCGAGAACTTTTCGTCCGCGTTTAAGGAAGCTAAGAAATATAGGCCTGGAAAGGTTGGAGGCTTTTCGAAGTCCCGTTTTTCCTCAGAAACTTCACAAGCCCTTTCGGCAGGAACGTAGAATTCCGCAGACAGCTCCAGAGGTCAGTCTGGAGCTAGAGGCCCACAATGATGGGGCCCTGGTCCAGCCCTCTCCACCGATAGGAGGACGGCTGTCCGACTTTGGGGAGGAATGGGCCAGGTTAACCACAGACGAATGGGTGCTGAGTATTATACGCGAAGGTTACAAACTGGAGTTTGCGCGCTCTCTCGCAGACAGTTTTCTCGAGTTTCCCAGCAATTGGCTTCTCCGTCTCCTGCCCCCTCTACCCATCCCTGCCCAGCAATTCTCCTCCCTCCACTGCCGCTCCCAAACATGTCCAGCGATTCTCCTCCCTCCCCTCCCGCTCCCAAACATGTGCAGCGATTTTCTTTCGCCCCAACCCGTCTCCCCCCCCGCTCCCATCCATCTGGTTTAGTACCTCTCCATTGAAGCGCTGCCTTATTTAAGCCCTGCTGCATCTCCAGCCTTCCCTCCCTGCTTGCTTCGATGAGTTCGTTCGTCGTGCCCTTAGTCTCGCCTTCTGATGACGTCAGGTAAAGTTATCCAAGTGCTCGTCAGGGACACCCTTTTTTTTCCATTATGGGTCGAGATCGCCCATGTGTTAGACACACCCAATTCCCGCCTTCGCTATGCCTCCAACACGCCCCCGTGAACTTGGTCGTCCTTGCAACGGAAAGCAGTCGGGGATGCCCAAAATCGGCTTTCGATTATGCCGATTTGGGTGACCCTGTGAGAAGGACGCCCATCTTCCGATTTATGTCGAAAGATGGATGTCCTTCTCTTTCGAAAATGAGCCTAATAGAGAACCAGCCTTGGTGCCTATCCTGTTCAACGTCCCGGTTCCAACAGTTAGATCATTTTGTTACTTTGGTGTTATATTTGATTCTTTGTTATTATTCAAACAGCAAATTTCCCAAGTAGTTAGCTTTTGTGGCTCTGTTGCATTCATTCCATTTGTAAGTGTCTTAATTTTGCTTCAGTACACACTTTGATTCATGCTTTCATCATTTCCAGAATCGATTATTGTAACGCTGTCTGTGCAGGTATTGCTCAGTTTCAACATCTTCAAACGCTCCAAAATGCAGCAATGTTTTCCCAGTTAAAAAGCTCGATCATGTCACCCTTCTATTTTTGCAGTTCTATTGGTTACCCATAAAGTTTCAAATCTGGTTTAAGGTTCTAATTATTGCAAACAAAATATTACATACAGTATTTCCTTCCTATCTGTTTTCTATTACTCTATACTCCCCATTCTGTTCCCTACCTTCTTTAGATGCTCACTGCTTGGTTTTTCCTTCATTGAAATTAGCACATTATGGTCCTCTTTTACAAAGCAACGCTACCGATTCTCTGTGTGGCAAATGAGAGGAAGCCCATTCAAGTCCTATGGGCTTCCTCTCATTTGCAGCGCGGGAATCGCTAGCATGGTTTTGTAAAAGAAGCCCTATTAGACCACTAGGTCCTCAGCATTCTTTTCCTTGGCACCAAAACTTTGGAACGACCCCCCCCCCCCCCCCCCGGTCATAAGAAGAGAATTGTCCTTTCCAAAATTTAAGTCTGCATTAAAGGCTTATTGTTTTCATTTGGTATTTTATCTAACTGCAGAGTGACCCAGTGTGTTGTACGGCTTTCACAGTCTCTAGTGAAATGACGACGCTGTTATTTTTCACTTTTTTGTTGTTCTGCCTGCTTTGTACGTATACAGTCTTTCCTGTCTTAAATGGAATTCCTTTCTTTTCCTAACTTTTGTGTCATATAATAGTATTTTTGTTCACTGCTTTGACCTTTTAGTAGCAAAAGCAATATATTAATCCCAAATAAACATAAACATTAAAAGAGCCTGAGACATCAGGCTACGACTTTGTGGCCTTAATATTCCAGGATAACATGTATTTTGGAGCTCATCATAAGCCACGTTATTCAATTTATATAGTAATGAAGTGTTTGCATGCATTCATATGCTTGCATATCATTAATGTGTATCCTGCAGTAGCTAATAGTACATGTGTTACAGTAATTAATACACGTTATCAGTGGGCGTACCAAGGGGGGGGGGGCGGTCCGCCCCGGGTGCACGCTGCTGGGGGGGGGTGGGCGCGCCTGTCATCTCCGTGGTTCCCTGCTCTCTCTCTGACCCCGGAACAGTTACTTCCTGTTCCGGGCAGAGGGAGCAGGGCCAACGGAGACGACAGACGCGCAGCACTCCCCCAGCAGCCAAGAAGGCACCCGGAGGGGGGGGGGTTGTGTTGTGGCGCTGAGAGGGAAGTTCATGCGCTGGAAGGGGGAGGGTTGATTCGCCAGGGGGGTGTTTGATGCGCTGGGGGAGGGGAGTCATGCGCCGGAAAGGGGTGTCGTGTTGCACCCGGGGGGGGGGGGGGTGCGCAGCAGCGATCCACCCCGGGTGTCAGCCGACCTAGGATCGCGCCAATGAACGTTATGCTGTTTACATGTTTTAAGGGGCAAATAACATGTGCTACGGCTACTACACACATTAATAACTACTCCCCTTAATTCTTATTACGCTATGAAACTGATGTTTTGTGTGCCAAAAAAAAATCTAGACTAGCACTTGGTTGTGAGACCTTTCTGTGAGGCAGTTTAAAAAGACCTTTTGCCTGGTGAGGACAGGCTGGCAGTGGAATGTATGTTTCTCCCTAGCAACTCCACTTTTTGTTTAGTGTGTGCTATAGAAGAGTCAGAACATAGTGAAATAGACTTACCTACTGTGTCTTACTCTAAAGGATCATTAGCTGTGATCAAATTGTAGGTTTAACCACTAAAGTAATTATAAGACTTGTTTAAAAAAAAAGGCACAAATGGTGCAGACATGGCAGAGGTGTTTTTTATGGTCAGGCAAATGCCTCACCCTGATACCCTCGTGGGGGAAGTAGGGTGACCTTAGGCGAGCTGGCGAGTTGTAGCTGATGGAACATGGGAGAGGAAAATTGGGAAAGTGGAGCGTGGATTGAAGTAGATAGGAGAGTTGATTGACAGGCTGCAGTTGCAGAGTTTAGCGCCCCAGGGGGATGGGTTTCTAAAGGAGGAAAATGGAGGGAAAATCTCTCTGAGTGTGTGTCTGTCTCTCTCTATCTGTACTTAACGGGAGGGGGAAGAGTTTCTTTCAATGCTGGTGTAACTGAAGTTAAAGGACTTGGCGAATATAGAGCTGAGTGATATCTGTGCCATGTGAGAAATCAAAGAGGGGTCCTTTACAAAGGCGCGCTGAAAAGTGGCCTGCGGTAGTGTAGGTGTGGGTTTTGGGCGCATACAGAATCATTTTTCAGCGCATCTGTATAAAAGGCCTTTTTTTCTTTTGGCAGAAAATGGACTTGCGGCAAAATCAAAATTTGCACGCATTCATCTTGGGGGTCAGACCTTTACCTAGCGGTAAAGAATTTGGGCGGTAAGGACCTACGTGCGCCCGCTACACGTTCAAGAAAATAAAAAATATTTTTCAGACATGCGTAGCAGACACGTGCCAAAAATGAAATTACCGCAAGAGCTGCTCAGTAGTCGGGCGGTAAGTCCATTTTGGCGCGTGATGGGCACGCGTAGGTGCCTACGTGGCTTAGTAAAAGGGGTCCAGAGAGTTAGAGTGAATACAAAGTGATTTCATTGCTCTGTGGAATTTTTGACTCCTGTTGAAGTCACAGATCACAGAGGATTAGTGCAAATATGGAGTGATTTCTGTGCTCTTGGAATTTGTGAATCCTGTCAGTGTAATAGAGGTCACAGGTCATAGAGGATTGGAAAATCCTAAGAGTTAACTTCACTAGTGTTTGTTGTTTCCTGAGGAAAGGGGAGAGAAAAATGACCGAGGGGGCTCCTGTCAGGTCACCCCCCCCCCCCCAAATCTAGAGACACTCCTGAGGGGGGTGTGACACCTAAATATTTGTATAGAGTGGAGGAGTGGCCTAGTGGTTAGGGTGGTGGACTTTGGTCCTGGGGAACTGAGGAACTGAGTTTGATTCCCAGTTCAGGCACAGGCAGCTCCTTGTGACTCTGGGCAAGTCACTTAACCCTCCATTGCCCCATGTAAGCCGCATTGAGCCTGCCATGAGTGGGAAAGCGCGGGGTACAAATGTAACAAAAAAAAATAAATACTAAAATATATTTAATTAGAACATTGATCCTAAAATAAGAAACAAATATCGATGAAGACAAGGATTTGATATCTATCTGAGGGAGATAAAAACAAAAAAAATGCAAAATTAGCTTGGCAAAGTTGATCATTTGGGAGCAGTTTTCAAAGTCTTTGGCTTTCTTCTGTATGCTTTATACAAAACAGTTTTGTGCTTTGTCTGCTAACCCCTTAAAACAAGTGCTTTGTTGATAGATAAGAGAAAGATGATATCATTGGTTCATTTTCTATAGCAGAGTCTTATGAATTTAGGGTGTTTGAGACTGTCTTGTGATTCAGAAGTTACTTTAATAGATATCCATTGTCTTAATTGAATGCCAAAATTTATAGTCAATTGAATCTCCATCTTTTGATGTGTGAGTTTAGGAAGATATATTGAACGTTTCTGAAAACAGGTATTCCTACTCATTCACTAAAGTTTGTGCACAAAGGAGAGTGATCACCATCTCCATGACAGAAAATTCTAAATTTCTGGTATTTTAATTGTTTGCATCTAGAAAAAAAATACAATACAAAATGTTTTTCACCTTAAAGGAAAAAGTACAATTTCCTGGTCTAGCTTGAAGAATGTTGCCATCAAGTTTGCTCGTGTTTTCTTCTAACATAAATTTCAATAATTCCCTTCCATAATGTTCATTTTTCTCACTTTTAAAAAGTGAATACTCAGTATTTCATGAATGTCATCATCTTCATTGGCATCCTTCCTACTTGGGCATTAATATTACCAGTAAGCATGATTCCTGTGTTGGAATATCAAATCTGATTTCATATAGAAATCTTCAGGTAATCTTGGAGGGGGAGGCATTATTTATATTAGTAAGTATAATTATATTAGACACCATGATGGAAGCAATTTTATAAAAGATACTCACCAAAGATACACACATGCTAAAAGGGCTTATGCATGTTTATGTTGAGGGAAAGGCATGCAGTGTTATTTTATAAAGGGATTCTGAACTGTGAGTATGCATGCCATTTTGCAGCAGTGCACAAGAAAGAATAGATGCATAATACCATTGCTTTAGCCAGGCCCTAGATAAGGAATTGGAGATCAGAAAACACTATGCTTGGTCCACACAATATATTGTAGACCTCTGGATCATTTGAGGAGCACATGTTTGGCTTGCTGCAAGGGGTAATCACACAGAGGGGAAGCCAGCACCAGTCACATCACTCCTCTGCTCATAAGAACATAAGAATAGCCGTACTGGGTAATGGTCCATCAAACCCAGTATCCTGCTTCCAACAGTGGCCAATCCAGCTCACAAGTACTTGGCAGAAACCCAAAGAGTAGCAACACTCCATGCTTCCAATCCTAGGGCAAGCAGTGGCTTCCCCGATGTCTATCTCAATAGCAGACTATATGGACTTTTCCTCCAGGAACTTGTTCAAATCTTTTTTTAAACTTGGGTGTGCTAACCGCTGTTAGCACATCCTTTGGCAATGAACTCCAGAGTGTAACTATTCTTTGAGTGAAAAAATATTTCCTCCTATTTGTTTTGAAAGTATTTCCATGTAATTTCATTGAGTATCCCCCAGTCTTTGTACATTCTGAAAGAGTGAAAAATCGATTTATTTTTACCTGTTTTATACCACTCAGGATTTTGTAGATCTCAATCATATCCCCTTTTAGCTATATCTTTTCCAAGCTGAAGAGCCCTAATCTGTTTAGCCTTTCCTCATATAGAGAAGTTCCATCCCCTTTATCGTTTTGGTCGCTCTTCTTTGACCCTTTTCTAATTTCAGCTATATCTTTTTTGAGATATGGTGACCAGAATTGAACACATATTCAAGGTGATCTTGATTTCCTTGCCATTTCAGGGCACAGACTGTAGAAGTCTGCCTGGCACTGACCTTGTTCTTCAGTTATAGAAGCTGAATCTTTCCAGCCACGATCAGGACACAGAAGTCTGTCCAGCAGTGGCTTCAATTCTTAGTTACTGGTGTTGCCATCTAATCACTGCTAAGTTTATTTGGCTCCACGCCTCTATACAGGATTCCTTTGTGTTTATCCCATGTATTTTCAATTCCGTTACTGTTTTCATCTCTACCACCTCTCGTGAGAGGGCATTCCGGGTATCTACTAGCCTCTTCGTGAAAAGTATTCCTGACATTATTCCTGATTCAGCCCCCCTACCCTCCATAACCTTAATTCATATCCTCTAGTTCTACCACCTTCCCTTTCAGGAAAGGTTTGTTTGTAAATGAATACCTTTCAAATATTTGAATGTCTATATCTCCTCTGTCTCTCCATCCAAGCCTGAAGGGTCATTTAGATCTGATGATAGTTGAAGGGCGGAACAGTGCCATAAGCAGATTGTGAACACTGACAGCAAGCTGTCATCAAGGTGCAGCCAGTTGCTGAACTGCCACAAAACGTCCAAAATGAGAAGAATCAGATAAGATTTTTTTCCAGAAATTTTATTGAATTTTTCAATAGAAGAATAAACAAAAGCAGAAAGTACAACACAATATTATGCAAATGGAAAGGTATTTCTCGCTAATATGAACAGTAATAATAAACCAAAGATATTAATCATTATGGTGATTGGGTATAGTCCACAAGAGGAGACCATATCACAGTCCTTTTTGTTGAGTGCACCTGTGAGGCATGCAGAGGCCAATTCAAGTTGTGGTAAAGTAAGACGGACTGCCACCAGAAGTGTTCATTCTTCCAGTTTGCCAGATTCATATGTTGTCCAACGGTAATTAGAATATCAAATGATGTTTTATGACGATCTGGTATACAAGCATCTGGTGAACAGGGATGAGCATTATTAACGTTACATTAGATGAATATTAACCTTAAAATACAGCAAATGACTTCCAGATAGATTGCCAGAATGGCTTAATCTTTTCACATTCAGAAATCATATGAATAAGTGTTCCTATATGTGTTTGACAATGCCACATACATTTGATGTTGCTAACTTAGCATTATGAATTTTCCGAGGAGTCCATACAGCTCTATGATATAAGAAAACATTGATTGCATAATATTAGCTGAAGATAACGTCTGATCAGAGATTTCCAAAGCTTAAGTTGTACAGCTTCCGAAATTCGCCGATCAGTATCTGTTCCCATATCTCTTGGATTGTATGATTGTTTGTACTGATGTGATAGTAGTTTCTTATATATAGACTAGTAAAACAGGCCCGTTTCTGACACACAGAAACGGGCGCTAGCAAGGTTTTCCTCGGAGTGTGTATGTTTGAGAGAGTATGTTTCAGATTGACTGTGTGTGTGTGGAGAGAGAGAGAGAGAGAGAGAGTGAATGTGCGAGTGTGTGTGTGTGTGACAGAGAGAGAGTGAGACTGCTGAGTGTGAGTGTGTCTCCTCTGTCCACCCTCCAGCACCCAGCGATTCTACTTTTCCCTTGCCCCCCCCAGCCACCCAGCGAGTCTCCTCTGTCCCCTGCTCCCCCTCCAGCCAGCCAGTGAGTCTCCTCTGTTCCCTGCCCCCCCTCCAGCCATCAGCGATTGTCCTATCTCCCCTGCCCCCCCTCCAGCCACCTAGCCATTCTCCTGTCTCCTGCCCCCCTCCAGCCACCCAGCGATTCTCCTTTTTCCCCTGCTCCCCCTCCAGCCCACCAGCAATTCTCCTTTTTCCCTTGCCCCCCCTCCAGCCACCCAGCGATTGTCCTATCTCCCCTGCCCCCCTCCAGCCACTCCTCCACT
The DNA here is from genome assembly GCF_901765095.1 of Microcaecilia unicolor. Taxonomy (NCBI): domain Eukaryota; kingdom Metazoa; phylum Chordata; class Amphibia; order Gymnophiona; family Siphonopidae; genus Microcaecilia; species Microcaecilia unicolor. The sequence continues at coordinate 249,802,542 of NC_044037.1, read as the reverse complement.
TTAATCAACATATATTAAATTTCCCCCCGTTTGCTGCAGAAGAGCACCGAGCACATCCTATATAATAAAACGTACCTCCAACATTCTGAAGCCGAGAAAGTGAAGCCTTGAAGCATTCGTGCACTCTGTTAGGCTCCATCTCATCAATTGACGACACATAGTTCCGGAACTTTTCAGGAATGCTTCAAGGCTTGAAGGCTTCACTTTCTCACTTCAGAATGTTGGAGGTGCGTTTTATTATATAGAATGAGGCTATATGACCATTATTTATCAGATATACAGCAAGCTGATATATAGAAGGTTCATGAGAACTGGCAGTTTTGAGAGTATCTGTTTCTTTTAATACAGTGCGACAGCTGCATCCACTGAAAGTATTGAGTACTAGGCAAGTGATATTTTGTTTGTAGCTCTTGGAACGTTAATAAAGCATTCTGGATTTCTTTACACACATTTCCAGTTGGTCCATATTCCAACATTAGCCAGACTTTTCCGAAGAAATAGTTTGTTAATTTGATGGTTAGGATTGTTCCATAGAGGTATTTGAAGTGAAGAGGTAATGGGAATAACATTCTAAGTTTTGTAAAGCATACTTTGGTATTGTACATAACAGGATTGTTACCTTCAAAAGGAACATGATATATATATATATATATATATATATATATATATATATATATATATATATAATATATATATTTAATGTATAATGGTATTGGAGAAATTATCTGTTGCTCCAATTGATACCAAACAGGTATTAGTCCTTTTCTGAAGAGAACCAATAGCAACCCTTGTTGTGTTATAAATGCTTTATGATATAAGAAGAAATCAGGAAACACAAGTCCAAATTTTTCCTTTGGAGCTTTGAGCTTTTTTAAAGGAGGATTCTAGGTATTTGGATTTCTAGAGAAAAAGAGACCAATAATTTTCAACTTGTTTAACATGCTAAGGATAAAATTTACTTTTGGGGTAACCATCATTTTAATGGTCTCAATCCTTCCCCACCATGAGATATGTAATGGATTCCATTTTAATAAAAGATCTTTGAGAAATTTGATTATAATTTCTCCATTATATTTTATAGTATCCTGAATTGTATAATTTAAATCTATACCGAGATATCTGAGTTTGTTAGAGGACCATACTAGATTAAAAGGTTGGATTAATCCGGGAACTGCGTGTATGTTTAATGGTAAGACTTCAGTTTTAGATTGATTGATTTTGTAACCTGAGATAACAGAGAAAGATTGTATGAGGGAAAAAAGTGAGGGTAAAGAGATCGTGGGATTAGATATCTATAACAATATATCATCCGTGTATACAGATATTTTGAAATGTGTATTTTTATATACTATTCCTGATATGCTGGTTTGAGAATTGATAGCCAGGATAAGTGGCTCTAGAGCCAAATTGAATAAATAGGGAGACAATGGACATTCTTGCCTCGTACCTCTTTGCAGGGACATGGCTATGATAGGACAGTCTTGAGATTTGGCAATATGCGATAGATGAAAAAATAATCTGGAGTTGTCTGATATTAATCTGTTTGGCATAAAGCCTACTTGATTTGTAGAAATGACTCTACTTATTACTTTCTTCAGTTTGTTAGCTAATATTTTTGCATACATTTTGTAGTCCTGAATTGAGGAGAGAATAGGTCTATAATTTGTACCAACTGAGGGACTTTATTCAGTTTGGGTATTACTGTGATAATAACCTCTGTGAATCTACTAGCTGAGGCATCTGAGGGATCTAAGGAAAGTGAATAGTTGTATTAAAGTTGAGAAGAAGTGAATTTTGAGATAATTAATAGAATTCAATGGGAAATGCCATCTGGCACCTGGTGCTTTGTGTGAAGGAAGATCTTTAAGAGCTTGCAAATGTCGTCCATAATTGAACGGCTTTCAAGAGAGTATTATTATCTAAGGAGGTCCATTGTGGGTGTTTTAAGATAAGAAAGAAAGTTTTCTATTTTTGCAAAGTCTCCGTCTGTCTCGTTGTATAAAGTGCATTATAGAATTGATGAAATTATTTCAATATTTCAGAAGTTGAGGTTACAATTTTATTTTAGTGGTCTTAAGGGATGAAATCTGAACTTTGTTTTTCTGTATTTAAGGTAAATTAGCTAGCATCTTACCACTTTTGTTGCCTCCCATGTAATATTGGGTTTTGGTTTGAAAATCTCTTGTGTGGCCCATTTCACTTAGCCATTATATTGTATTTATATTGAGCTGATACATTTCATTAAAAATTGTTGTTTGAGAAGCTAGAAATTTAACTTTCACATTCTTTAATTTGCTTTCCTAAAATTGTCAAGTGTAATAGGCTTGTTCTTTTATTTATATGCTGCTATGGATATTAGTTCACCTTTTAGTGTTGCCTTAAAAGCCTCCCATATAATTAGTGGAGATAATGCTTCTGATGAGTTATTTTGAAAAATTCAGAAATGAAGTTAGTGATTCGTACCTTAATCTTTTCGTCTTGCAGAAGGTTAACATTTAGACGCCAGTTAGGGGATTTAGTGCAAGTCAGATATGGGTAGGTTAAGTTTAGGGAGATAGGAGCATGATCTGATATGACAATTGATGTATAGCAGCTCCTGAGGTTGACGAGAGCAAGGATGTGGAGAGTACAAAATAATCAGTTCTAGAAGAAACTATTGTGGGATGGGGAAAAGTGTGTGTAGTCTCTAGTGTTAGGAAATTTTATTCTCCAAGGATCTATTAAATTAAATTGGATAATTAACATTGCAATGTGACTGCAGCTTTAGAAGTGCATTTGGAGACATGAGAACTTTTATCTAACCAGATATCAGGTTGGAGATTAAAGTCACCAGATATAAGTATGGGGATAGGATCAAAAGAAGAAATTGTGTGAAACAATGAGGTGGAAAATAATCTGGTGAATCAGATATTCGGTGCATAAATGTTTACAAGTAGTAACTGTTGAGTGGAGATTTCTACTGTAGCTATTAGCCAGTGTCCCTCATTATCAGATAATTGCTCATGTACACTAAGCTGTAAATCTTTATGAAAGAGTATGGAGACTCCATTCCTCCTCTCTATTGAAGGAGCATCCATAGATTGTGATATCATTTGTAAGGAGAGATTAGCTACTTAGGTTGGTGATATGCGTTTCCTGTAAAAATGTAATGTATGGTCTGAACTTTTTGAGGTGTGTGAATATTTCTTACGTTTGGACAGGATGCTTTAAACCATTTACATTCCAAGAAACTACTTTAAGAGCTGTAGTGGGAAGGTTGTCAGCTATTGTGATGCAAGGGAAGATGATCTATGAATGAATGATATGTCACCTCTCTTGTAACAGCAGAAAATAAAACAGGAAAACACCTTTCCCGTGCAGAACAAACCCTAAAGACATATAGAGCTACCTAAACTTCGCTCAGTCAATTTATAAATACTTGTTAAATGGTGCCAATGCCTATGACTAAAAGAAGCAAATGGATGAATCATAGAGATCATACCCTGTCAACAAGAAGCATATTTCAATATTTATAGTTTATATAGGTATTAGAATAGTGTGTCTAAGAAAATATTAACCTACATAACACATTAGAACATCAGGACTTTATAACATATACTAGACTTTGAGCCCGTAAAAACGGGCTATTATAGGAAGGGGGGGTTGAAAGGCCCGCCCCCACCGCCGAGTTCGCCGCTGCCCCTCCCCCTCCGAGTTCGCGCCCCCCCACCGAGCCGTCATCACCCACCTTCCACCCGGCCGGGCCCTCGCTCCGCTATTGAAACAGCGAGGGGTCCGGGAACGCAGCACTGAGCTCTGCTGAGCTGCCGACGTCGGCCTTCGTTCTTCTTCTCTGCCTGTCCCACCCTCGTGTGACGTAACGTCATCGAGGGCGGGACAGAGGCAGAGAAGAAGAAGGAAGGGCGATGTCGGCAGCTCAGCAGAGTTCAGTGCTGCATTCCCGGACCCACGCTGTTTCAATAGTGGAGCGAGGGGCCCGACCGGGTAGAAGGTGGGTGGCGGCGGCGACTCGGGTGGGGGAGCATTAGACGGCAGTGTCCCTCCCTCAGCAATGCGCAGTACAGACCCTCTGTGTTCCGCCCCCCCGTCATCACGTATTGACGTGGGGGCGGGGCAGAGAAGGTCTCTACTGCGCATTTGCGAGTGAGTACGGTCACTCGCCGTTTATATGTTTGATAAGCATAACATAGTGCCTAAATTAACAAGTTTAGTCAGACACTTTAACTTAACATAAATGATATTATAGCCAAAAATCATAATATGACCTCATGAGGCAGTAATATAATTATTGGGAATAAGAAGAAAAGCCTTCCAACTTATCCTGACATTCTGTGGGATTAGAGCTGGTCCAAATGTGCCTACAGTTGTTCTGGAGAGTCAAAGGTTTTGGTGATGTTGTGGAGTGTAACTGTCATTGCGGGCGGGACATTGCAGGCCGAATCTTAGCTTAGGTCTCATATCCAGAAAAGCTTTCCTCTTCCTCGCTGTTGTTTTAGCGCGATCTGGAACTATGAGACTAGATTTGCCGTCAATGTATATGGCAGGATGGCTATGAGCAGTGGTTAATATCTGCAATGCCTGCTGAAACCTCAGTAGCTTCGCCATGATGGGCCTGGGATGCGGCTGATTGAGCTTCTTGGAAGAAGGCACTCGATGCACACGCTCAAACTCTAACGGAGGTTCAAAGATAATATTGAGCACAGAAGGAATTCAATTATTTAAAAAATCTATTAGTTCCTCTAGGCCTTCTTTCAATACCATTATTCTAATGTTATTCTGCCTGGAGCTGTTAGCCAGGTCTTCGATGTCAAGCTCCAGTTTTTTAAGCTGTGCCGCTGAAGTTTCCTTGAAGACGGGCCACTTGTAATGCTGTTTGATCATGTCTCTTCTCTAATTCTTTTGCTCGAATTTGAATGCAAACAGTGATTTGGTAATGTTTGTAACTTCTGCCTTCAGTTCACAATTGGTTTCATAATTCTTCGAGGTTAGATCTCGGAGTGCTCGAAGTTCTTCTAATACCCGCCTCTGTCAGTGCAGGAGAGGATTTCCCGGGCGCCATTTTCTCTGGTGTCGGGGATCCAACTTTGTCCTCTTTGATCCTGAAATGACGGACGCAGAGGAATCCACTTTTCATGCTTTTGAACTTGACATAGGGTAGATGGTTGGAATTGAGCTGAGAAGCAGAAAAAAAATCTTGATTAGTACACTATTCTAGTTGATTTTCTTGTCTTGCTGGCAGGAGATGGGAGATCAGGCATCCATCGTAGTCAACAGCTCATTAGCGCCCCCAGTAAGATTTTTTTTTTTGGAGACTTAGTCAAGAGCCAGGAAACAGCTTCAGTGATCGAAAAAATGGAATGCATACATATCGAACTTCAGCAAGGAATTCTGCTCATCTCTTACTACCTATTGTCAACAGAGGTCCCATGTGTGGCCGAAACTAACATGTGTTGCCTGTTCCCTGCTTGGAACTCCTGCCACCAGCTGATCATCAGAAGGTTCATTTTCAGTTGCAGGATGAACAATTGAGGAATGTAGAGTAGAACTGAGATCTGACTCTGTAGAGGATATATTTTTTACATAGTTTGAAATGGTTGTTTCTTGTAGTTCATTTTAATAAATGTTTTCTTGCATATTTAACAGTTATGTTTATTGTTTTGTATTGAATTTTAACAAGTTATAGGGCATAGTTTGTTTTGTTTGAATTTACAAGATTTTTTAAATGCGAATTGAGTATGGGAATGGGAAAGAAAACTGGGGGATGGTGTGGGGATGGAAAAGAATTGACTGGGGATGGTGAGAGGACAGTAGCAATATGATGGGATGGGTTAGGATGGAATAGAATTGACTGGGGATGAATGGGATAAGGACCAGATTATGTCCCCATGTACACCTCTACTGCAGGTCTTAACACAGCATTTTTCAAGGTATTCATGCATGTCTCTGAATCTCTTGTCTTTGTAGAATATGCTTGAAAGCAGGGTTAACAAGGAATAGAACTCAGGAAGAAAATGGAGTGAATGGAAACTGGATTATCTAAATGTCATGTTGGTCATAAAACCCACATGGATGCTGTGATAAAATTTAGAAATCTGAACTGAAGACTTCTGAAAAATCAATTGACTTACCCCAAATTCTTAACAGGAAAGAATTAATCTATGGAATAAATCAACTGCTTATGAGGTAAAGGATTTAATTGATAATGGCCTACCAGCTGTGAAGCTATGCTCATCCATGTTATCTGTGCAGGAAATCCATAAAACTTCCAGCCAGCTGGAAAAGTAAGATGAATAATAATATTTATTTATAACCCGCATTATCATAAAATTCTAAGCGAGGAACAAAATTATATACATAATGAAATAATACATTATAAGCAACGCACTGGACCATGAGACATGTCATCAAAATGTAAACAAATCTACTATAATAATTTGCACCTCCAACGTTCTGAAGCTGACTGTTGAAGCCCGGTTCGTAATGTCTGAAGCCTTCCGGTGACGTCACCGTGTTGCCCGGGAAACCGTGACGCGTCTCAAGCACGTGCGGTACGAGTTCGCACCACCATCTCCATCCTCTCCCAGTTCAGCAGTCCGGCCACCCCAACTTCCCCTTCCGAGTTGCAGGATGCCCCCCCTCCCCTTCAAGTTGCAGGACGCCCCCCTCCCTCCCTCCTTCCACTCCCCTCCGAGTTCCAAGCTCCCCTCTCCTCCGAGTTACACCCCCCGCCTCCCTTCCTCGAAGTGCAAGCAGGACCTGTCCTCCGACAGCCCCTCGCCTTCCTGCGTGCCGGCTGTAATTTAAAAATTGTTACCTCGGGGTCCGGTGTCAGCATTGAAGTTGAGTGGTGCTTCACACTGCCTTCCCATCTGTCTGAGCTCTGCCTCTGGTCCCGCCCTCATTTCCTGTTTACGGAAGGACGGGACCAGAGGCAGAGCTCAGACAGATGGGAAGGCAGTGTGAAGCACCGCTCACCTTCAATGCTGACGCCGGACCCCGAGGTAACAATTTTTAAATTACAGCCGGCACGCAGGAAGGCGAGGGGCTGCTGGAGGATAGGTCCTGCTTGCACTTTAAGGGAGGGAGGTGCGGGGGCATTGAACTCGAAGGAGAGGGGAGGCATGGAACTTGGAGGGGAGTGGAGGGAGGGAGGGGGCGTCCTGCAACTTGAAGGGGAGGGGGGCCATCCTGCAGCTTGAAGGGGAGGGGGCCATGGAACTTGAAGGGCAGGGGAGGGGGGTCCTGAAACTTGAAGCAACTTGAAGGGGAGAGGGGGCCGTCCTGCAGCTTGAAGGGGAGGGGGGCCGTGGAACTCGAAGGGCAGGGGAGGGTGGTCTTGTAACTTGAAGGGGAGGGAGACCTGGAACTTGGAGGAGATGGAGGGAGGGAGGGGGCTGGAACTCGGACGACAGAGAGGGACAGAGGGAGGGAGGGAAGGGGCCATGGAACTTGGAGGGGAGGGGGCTGGAACTCGGACGACAGACAGGGAGAGAGGGAGGTAGGGAGGGGGGCGTGGAACCTTGCTAGTGCCCGTTTCATTCCTCTACGAAACGGGCCTCTTTTACTAGTAACAAAATAAACTGAAAAAAGTTCATAATATATAACAAAGTGTCCTCATTCTTCAGTAGTCCATATACTTGAGTAAAGAATTACATTTTCAGTTCTTTCTTAAACTGAGTAATGTCTGTATGGAGCGAAGCCCAACAGGTAGTGCATTCCATAATTTTGGGCCAATTATTTAAAAAAAATAGAGGATCTGTACTCTTCCATATTCATTTATCAAAAGGATGGAACATCAAGCATATTCTTTTGAGAAGATCTCAGGGAACTTGATGGCTCAAAACAGAGCATAACAATGGAGAAACACAATTATTTAAAACTTTAAAAACTAGTAACAAAATTTTAAATTTGGTGCGATATTTCATAGGGAGCAATGCAAAGACTTTAGGAGAGATGTGATCAAAATGTGATATACCTTTAGTTACCCTAGCTATAGAATTTTGAGTCACTTGAAGTGAATACATAACTAGAATTATTAAATCTGCAGTAGTCAATGCAATCAGCTTTCACACACACTTAGTTGACAAAGGTACAGATATTTGTGGTTACAAAATGTTAATATTTATTAAATTTAGGAAAATTGGTAATCCCACACATGTCTGTTTTTGCTGGAATTATTGTGTTAGTAATTTATGACAGTGCTGCAATAAGCAGTTTTATTGTGATACCAATTTTGATATGCAGAGAATGGTGATGTTTATCTCCTGTGGTGCAATCAGAGATGCTTGGAATATTAAGGCCCTTATTTTAGAATCTCTATTCTTGTTTTGGTAATCTGAAAACCGGCTTTCAGACCTCCATGTTGCATGGACATCTAAATCTTGATTTTATAAAGCCAGGATCTGGATGTCTAAAACTGCAGTATATTCATATGGCAAGGGTGTGTGGTATGGGTATGTTTTAGGGTGGGACTAGGGAGGAGGCAAAATATGGACATCCATCTTCAATTTCAGAAGAGGAAGGGAGTAGGGGTCGTCCAGGTTCAAAAAGATGGATATCTGTGTTTAGACCTGGTACTTGCACAACCAGGAGAAAGGTGCTCTGCTTGAGCAGTTCTCCAATGGAAGCAGTAAGGAAAAGTATTTTCCTGTCTCTGGAGGGTTCAGAATTAAAAAAAAACAAAAAAACAAAAAGAAAATTACAGAAAGTTGCAGTGGGATTTGAACTGTCATTCTCTGGTTCTCTACCCTGGCTGGGCTGTTGTATTCACAGTGCTTTTTTTGTGCCGGTACGCCGTACTGGCACCTTTTTTTTTTTTTAGGTCCCGCTCCCGTCCATTCCTGCTCCGTTTAAATATTGCCGGTCGCGATTCTCCTCTCTCCCCTGCCCTCCCCTCCCCTCCATGCCAGCAATTCTCTCTCCCCTCCCCTGTCCTCCATGTCCGGCATGTCCCCTCTCTCCCCTGCCCTCCCCTCCCCTCCCCTCTCCAAGTCACGACGAACCGGCCAGCAGTGAAGACAGCGGTACTCACAGAGGCAGGCACGCATGGCGCAAGCAGATTTGTCTCCTCTGATTTCGCGTTGCTTCCCTCTCAGCACGTCCTGCCCCTCTCAGCATGTCCTGCCAGGGTGGGACGTGCTGAGAGGGAAGCAATGCGAGATCAGAGGAGACGAACCTGCTTGCGCCCTGCCTCAGTGAGTACCGCTGTCTTCACTGCTGGCCGGTTCGTTGCGACTTGGAGAGGGGGAGGGCAGGGGAGAGTGGGGACATGGAGGGGCAGGGGAGGGGAGAGAGAATTGCTGGCATGGAGGGAGGGCAGGGGGAGAGGAGACATGCTGAACATGGGCAGGGGAGGGAGGAGAATTGCTGGGCATGGATGAAGGGAGGGCTGTGGGGGAGAAGGAGACATGCTGGACATGGGCAGGGAGGGGCAGGGGAGAGAGGAGAATTGCTGGGAATGGATGAGGGGAGGGCAGGGGAGGGGAGGTGACATGCTGGGCATGGAGGGCAGGGAGGGGAGAGAGAAGTGCTGGACATGGAGGGGGGGAGAGCAGGGGGAGAGGAGACATGCTGGACATGGGCAGGGGAGGGAGGAGAATTGCTGGACATGGATGAAGGGAGGGCAGAATCGCTGGACATGGAGGGGAGGGCAGGGGGGAGAGGAGACATGCTGGACATGGGCAGGGGAGGGCAGGGGAGAGAGGAGAATTGCTAGGCATGGATGAGGGGAGGGCAGGGGAGGGAGGCGGCATGCTGGGCATGGAGGACAGGGGAGGGGAGAGAGAAGTGCTGGACATGGAGGGGAGGGAAGGGGGAGAGGAGACATGCTGGACATGGGCAGGGGAGGGAGGAGAATTGCTGGGCATGGATGAAGGGAGGGCAGAATCGCTGGACATGGAGGGGAGGGCAGGAGGGAGAGGAGACATGCTGGACATGGGCAGGGGAGGGCAGGGGAGAGGGGCGACATGCTGGGCATGGAGGGCAGGGGAAGGGAGAGAGAAGTGCTGGACGTGGAGGGGAGGGCAGGGGGAGAGGATATATGCTGGACATGGGCAGGAGAGAGAGGAGAATCACTGGGCATGGCATGGGTGGCTGGAGGGGGCAGGGAAGAGGAGGGTTGCTGGACATGGATGAAGGCGAGGGAAGAGAGTGAGGGAGGAAGGAGATGAGATGAGGGAAAAGGAAGAGAGGAGAAAAACTGCACATGGATGTAGAAAAATAGGCAGAAGCTGGATCCACTGGACAGTCAAGTCTGCGGAGGACCCAGCTTTTACATACGGATGTAGGGCAAGAAATGAAGAAGAAAGGCGGAAAAGTAAAGAACTAAATGGAAAGGAAGCCCTGGAAACGGAGTTAAGAGGACAGATAGCAGCAGAATCAGATACTGAGCCAGCATGATCAGAAAACAAAGTCACCAGACAACAAAGGTAGAAAAAAATCATTTTATTTTCATTTTTGTGCCTGGAATATGTCCAATTTGAGAATTTACATCTGCTGTCTTATTTTGCACTGGGTATACTGGAGCTGTAACAGCTTACAGAAATTATTTATAATGAAAAAAAAATCACATTTTTTTCTCCTATACTAGTATAATATTTTCAATGATGACTGTTTATATGCGCTATGGCTGGTATAAGGGGTGTGGCTAATGTGGGTGTGGTTATAATAGGGGTGGAGTCATATGTGGTGACTCCGCCCACAATGAGTACCGGCACCTTTTTTTCTACAAAAAAAGCACTGTGTAATCATTAGTCTACTCCTTCACATAGGAGTGTCTGTGGAGCCTTTTTTTATAATATGGATGTTACTGTGCTGCTACAAATATGTCCATATCCCGCATTCATAGTTTTGATGTTTTAGTTTGTAAAATGGATGTTCATGCTGGCGAACATTTTGCCATTAGCATGTGGCCATTAAAACAGATTAGCATGTGAGCCCACCATCTATTATGTAGGCGGTAAGGACTTGCATGCTAAGCATGCGCTAATTGGTTAGCACATGGTAATGTAGCTGTGCTAATTACCACAGAACATGCCCACTCTCCACCCCCAGACATGTCCCCTGCACTATTAATACAAAAAATAAGAAATTTGGCTATTTTACCCCAGTTGTAAAAATGGCCTTAGCGTGTGGGAAAGACCTGCCTAAGGGAACACTAAAGCCAGTGGCATGTGTGTGTTAGAAGTACTAGTGCATGGAGAGAGGGAGGATTGGAAGTGTTGCAAGTAGCCTTGAGAGTGTCTGGATAGTTTTCCTGAAACCCTTCCTTGTTGCGGCAGTTCTGAACTTTATCCTTTAAGATTAAATGCAAAGGAAGTGTGCTTCCAGCCTGGTTTTGAGGAGCAAGGCATTGTGATAGAAGCAGATGCACAGGTGGTACAAGACAAAGAACTTTGTGCAGAGGGGGTAGTGGACATGGTAGGCATAAGGTAGGTTTACTGGTGTCACGGCCACAGCCGTGCGCCAAGGCCCAACTTTTCCGCTGACATCGGTGGGTGCCGGGGCCCAGGTCCACTGCTCCTCCAGGGTGTCGAGCTGTCTCCTCTGGGCGGCGTGCCACCCACTCAGCTGCTCCTAGGGTTCTGTCAGGCAAGAAGCTCCTTATAAATGGCCTTCCATTGGAGTGCTTCCAGATGCCTCCCAATGACATCACTGGCAGAGGGTCTTATTAGGAACCCGGTGACTCTCCTACAGTGCCTTCACAATGGGTCTTCTGGTCCTGCCTTGAGTGAGTTGCAGCTTGTTCGTCTCCAGCCCTGCCTCATCCTCTTCCAGTCTCCAGCCCTGCCTCATTCTCTTCAAGTCTCCAGCCCTGCCCCAGCCTCTTCCAGTCTCCAGCTCCGAGTCCTAGCTGTCTTCAGCCCAGCTTGTCCTGACTCCAGTCTGCCTTTAGTGCCTGGTCTGTCCAGTCTGGGTGGCGCGCCTGCCGTCAGTCGAGGCCTAGCTAACCATTGGGTTGGCTGGGTAGCGTCAACTTGGCTGCAGCCCAAGGGCTCACCCTCCCGAGTGTGACAACTGGCCTGCTTCCTGCTTTAGCTCTGCTTTGATCTCTTCAGCCGATGTGGGTGCAGCATCTGGCTACCATCTTCCATTCCTCAATCTACAGGAAAATAGATCTACAGCAGTTTTTTTTAATACAGCACATGCAGCCTATAGCCCTGTGAGTCTATAGCTCTTATGTATCCTGGTGATGCTTGTGTGAAGTCGATGGCTATGTCATGCAGCTGGTTGTCCCTGGAAAATCCTATTTAGCCCCTTACAACACTTTTACTGCATTTACTCATTTACTCCTATCCTTGTATAACTCCTCCAGTCTTGTGTCAGCAATAGGCAAGGCACCAAGCAGGTGTCAAGGGCTGAGCATGTACACCCTCAAGCTATGTTGCTATTTAGGATACAGAGTTTGACTGGGTCCTTAGTAGGGCTGCATCATAGGCCATATTATGCATCTTTTCCTTCTAGGTATCCTTTCAGGGGCATTTTTGAAAGAGAAGGGTGCCCATCTTCCGACACAAATCGGGAGACGGGCGTCCTTCTCTCAGGGTCGCCCAAATCGGCATAATCGAAAGCCGATTTTGGGCGTCCTCAACTGCTTTCCGTCGCAGGGATGACCAAAGTTCCCGGGGACGTGTCGGCAGTGTACCGAAGGCGGGACAGGGGCGTGCTTAACAGAGGGCCTTCTCGGCCGATAGTGGAAAAATGAAGGGCGTCCCTGACGAGCATTTGGCTGACTTTACTTAGTCCCTTTTTTTCACGACCAAGCCTCGAAAAGGTGCCTGAACTGAGCAGATGACCACCGGAGGGAATCGGGGATAACCTCCCCTTACTCCCCCAGTGGTCACCAACCCCATCCCACCAAAAAAAAAAAAATTAAAAACATTTTTTGCTAGCCTCTATGGCAACCTCAAATGTCTTATCCAGCTCCCTGACGGCAATATGCAGGTCCCTGGAGCAGTTTTTAGTGGGTGCAGAGCACTTCAGGCAGGCAGACCAGGCCCATCCCTCCTACCTGTTACACTTGTGGTGGTAAATGTGAGCCCTCCAAAACCCACCCGAAACCCACTGTACCCACATGGAGGTGCCCCCCTTCACCCATAAGGGCTATGGTAGTGGTGTGCAGTTGTGGGGAGTGGGTTTTTTTTTTGGGGGGGGGGTCAGCACACAAGGGAAGGGAGCTATGGACTTGGGAGCAATTTCTGAAGTCCACTGCAGTACCCCCTAGGGTGCCCGGTTGGGGTCCTGGCATGTGAGGGGGACCAGTGCAGTACGAATGCTGGCTCCTCCCATGACCAAATGCCAGGGATTTGGCCGTTTTTGAGATGGGCGTCCTCTGTTTCCATTATCGGCGAAAACCGAGGTTGCCCATCTCTAAGGGCGACCTAACGTTGAGATTTGGGCGTCCCCGACCGTATTATCGAAACAAAAGATGGACGCCCATCTTGTTTCGATAATATGGGTTTCCCCGCCCCTTCGTGGCGCTGTCCTTAGAGATGGGCGCCCTTAGAGATGGTCTTCCCCATTCAATTATGCCCCTCCACGTGCTCTCCCTTTAGTATAGATTATCCCCTGTATGAAGAAGGACTACCTGAAAAATTTCAGATTTGTTAACTAAAGCTACCTTCAGATTAGCAGTCACATTAAAGCAGATAGTTTCTGAAATTGCAAGCATGTTTTCCAGGATTTGGAATAGTATTATTGGATGACCTGATCTAAAAAGCCTCCACTGTCCATTCAGCAGCTGAGAATGTAATCCATCTATGCTTCACTTGCATATCATCAGGATTCTCTAATCAGCATTCATATGAGGTACTAAGAGATTGTGTGCACCCTGTGACTTTCAACCTTAATTTATTTTCTTGTGATTCTAAGACTGTAGCAATGGTAAATTATCTTCCTGTACATCCACCTCACCTTGGCCCAGTTTAGCAGACACTAAGGGTGTAATTTTATAATAGTGTACTTAGTTTTAAGTGCCAAGAAGGCACCAATCTGGAGCCTCTTTTATAAGGGAAAGTATTTGTCTACTTTTCTTTATACATTACTAGTGTAGCAGGATAAATATGTGCATATATTTTAGGCATGAGCACTTACACTAGCCGTAGAGCTGGTGTAAATGCTTGCACCTAGATTGTAAAAAAATGTATGTAAATGATACTTTGTATAATTTATGTACGTGACTATGTGCCGTGCCCACAATCCTCCCAGACGTCACTCATATGTGTGCCCATTTTCAAATTGTGCCATCACATTAAAGCACCAGTTTATAGAACAGCATGCTACTGGAATAATGGCATTTACACGCATATGTGTGCATATATCATGTGTTTGCCAGTATTCTAGTCATTTACAACTTTCTTGGCACATGACTTCTTCCTTCCTTCTTTCCCACTTTTACATTCAGTGTCTTTTGGCTCCCTTCATGTGTTTACCCGTACATCTTCTGTTTTCCCCTGTCACTGCTGCAGTCTCCATGCATGCACTGTCTGCTCTGCTGGTCCCCTGCTCCAGAACAAGCCGTTGGTGTTATAGAGCTGCCCTGCCATAGGACTTAGACAATACAATTTAACATTTATAGTGAAGATCTTTGTGCATGATAATAATAAGAGTACTATACAGTAAGGTCTTAACATGCAAGTTGAGCTGCCTCTGCCCCAGCACAAGAAGTTGACGTCAGGGTGGCAGGGGACCAGCAGAGCTGACGGTGCAGATGGAGACTGCTTTGTGTTCTTTTTCTGCCTCTTATGCAGATCTGGATTAGCTGCAGCAGTGGTAGAGGTGAGAGCTTCAGGGAGGTGAGGAGGGTGTTATACTGGGCTCTGTGTACCCTCTGCCGAGGTCTCATGTACCCCTTGGGGTACATGTACTGCATGTTGAGAACCTGTCTCCTAGCAGAGTAATTTTACTAAGCTGCAGTAAGCAATGACGCATGCTTACTGCAGGTTAAAATCCACTACTGCAGGGTGCGCTGAGGCATCCCGCAGTAGTTTCATGTTTGGTGCACGCTACCAACATGCTAAAATATGTTTTTACACTGGGGGGCATGTTTGGGGCAGAGAGTAGTTGTGTCCTGTGCTATTCATCACCACACACTAACCAATTAGCATGTGGTTAGCATGGGAGCCCTTACCACCTACATAATGAGTGGCGATAAGGTCTCACACACTAGTGGGGAAATTAGTGCGTGGCCATTAATGGAGTAAATGGAAAATGTGGCCATTTTACAGTTGCACTAAAAGTGGCCTCATAGTAATAGCACAGGTCACGTTTTAGCGCAGCTTAATGAAAGGGCCCTAAGGTACTTGTAACTGGTATATGTTTGTTTATTAAAGAATTTACTATACTCCCTGGCTTTTCAGGTCACAATGGTTTATAAATCTATGAAATTACAGAAACTCACAGAGCTTCAATAAAAATAGGAAAGATGCAACTCAACCTTCACACAAAAACCAGACACAATTTAAATTCAAATTACCCCCCCCCCCCAAAAAAAATCTAATCCTATATAATAATTTGCACCTCCAACGTTCTATGTCTGGATGCCTGGGTTCGTAACACAATTTCCATTGATTCGCCTTCACGTCTAAACATGATGACATCAGAGGGCGGATCAGTGAGAGGAAAGGGAAGCCAGCACCAGCCAGCCACAGAACGTTGGAGGTAAGGATAGAATCGTGGGAGAATTGCCCCCTCCCTCCCCTGTCCTCCGAGTTCCAGGCCCCCCTCCCTCCCTCTCCTCCGAGTGCTAACCCGAACTGCGTTGCCCGCCCTCTTCTCCCAGTCCTCCGCCTGCCCCTCACCTTCTTGTGTGCTGCCTAGAATTTAAAAGTTCTTACCTCGGGGTCCGGCAGCAGCAGTGAAAGGCGAGCAGGCACAGCGCTTCAGCCTGCCTTCCCTTCTGTCTCAGCTCTGCCTCTGGTCCCGCACTTCCGGAAACAGGAAATGAGGGCAACGCAGGTTGGGCTGCCACTCGGAGGGGAGAGAGAGAGGGAGGGAGGCGCGGGGGTTCTGGAACTCGGAGGAGAGGGAGGGAGGAGGGGGAGAGAGGGAGGAAGGGAAGGGGGGCCTGGAACTCAGAGAGAGAAGCGGGAGGGAGGGCGGGGGCATGGAACTCAGAGGAGAGAGAGGGGGGCATGGAACTCGGAGGAGAGGGAGGGGGGCCTGGAACTCGGAGGAGAGGGGGGCCTGGAACTCGGAGAAGAGGGAGGCCAGGAACTAGGAGGGAGGGGAAGGGGGAGGGAGGGGGCCTGGAACTAGGATGAGAGGGGGGCCTGGAACTCTGAGGACAGGGGGGAGGAGGAGAGGGGGGCCTGGAACTTGGAGGAGACGGAGGGAGGGGGGCCTGGAACTTGGAGGAGGCAGAGGGGGGCCTGGAACTCAGAGGAGAAGAAGGGGGGTAGGGAGGGGGCCAAGATGGAACTCGGAGGATAACCTTGCTAGCACCCGTTTTATTTGTTTGAGAAATGGGCGTGTTTTACTAGTGGTATATAAAATATATTGGAAAAGATATAGATAGTGTCATCAAGGTAGATTGTTTTATCAAGTTTCTATCGAAGTAGCAATGACAATAATAGATTTTAACATATTGCACTCATTGCATTATTTTTGCCTCAGGTAAATTAAAATAATGGCTCCAGGTCCACAAGCTCTAGTTTTCTAGATATATGGATAGAGTAGCAGATTGTATTATCATACCTTACTCTCTCCATCAATCTGCTTCTGTAGAGGTTAGCAAAGAGTGAAAATGCTGCTCTTTGTCTATTTGCTGGGATTTCCTTTTTAGCCACCTTCACCTTCGAAAGCTAGTCAAAAAATGTATTAACTTATGTCCAATAAAAAAGGTGTCATCTTATTTTCTTTTCCATGTTTTATTTTGTTCTATTTCTATTGATTACCTCTAAAAGTGGACTAACACGGCTACCACATCTCTACTTTTTAGCCACAAAATTGAGTAAATAAAGGCCACGGTGCTAGATATAATTACAATCGTACTTCAGAGTGATTTGACCTTATTGTTATCTTATCTAGTAATTTTATTCACCGATATTGATGAAAAACGATTCAGTTTTAAATGTGCAAAAATGAGTATCTGTAAGGAAAGCAATCATATTTCCATTTGAAGTCTTTGGAGGCAGTTCTGTAATTTTGTCCTGATGTGTTTGTTGACTTCAGCAGTAATTATAGCTGGCAAAAAGCCTGGGAACTGTGAAAAAGTCTGGACTGCACTAAAGGATTCATGACTTATGATTTGCAAGTTTTGTTTTTGTTGCAGGGCTAATCAATAAAAGTTCAGCTATTAAAATTATGAGATACTCTCTGCTAGTTGGTAAGGTTCTGAATCGGTTTCATTGGTAACATTAATGATTTCAACTTTGAGAGTATGTATTTTTGAGATCTGGATGAAGGTACTGTGGTTGCCATGTGAATCCACTTTAATATATAGAGAGTCAATAAACATTGTAAGTGATTCCTTTTTATTGGGCTAATTCAGTATATCTGTGTCTAGCTTTCTAGACCGTGAAGAAATTAAATTTATGTTCTCTTTATTTAGATCAACCAACAAGTTTTACAAAATACAATAAAACAGACTGTTTCATCATTCTGAGAACACCTCTTATCCACTAACCCAAGGAAGGAGGACTACCACAGCACTAGTTTTTTGTAGCCACAAACTGGTCAATGGGCTGCTATGGAAGGAAGTCTGTTGAGCCTTTCCCTCATATGCGGCTTGTACTCGTGCACCATGCAAACATTGTTCCACCAGAAGTTGATATTTTAGCAAACTAGCATCTTCTCAGTTGGATAGTATCATTTCCATGGCCAGTGACATGCAAACGTCCAGTAGTTGATATGGGAATTAACTAGGTGTCATGCTGTATAGACAGATTTAAAGATCAGTTCATAAGAAAGGCTAGTCTTAAGTGCAGTACATTTGTGAAGTGCTTCTAAACCTGTTTGCCAATAGGCCTTAATATTGCCAGACTCAAATATCATATGGAAAAGAGTCCATATTCCCTCTCAAAGGGGTCCAATATGCAGGATTGGCAAAGTAGTAGTTCTTGTGCTCTAGTGCAGTTAATACGTTTAAATATCACATAAGTGGTACGGAGTTAACCTAGGTGTTAAAGAAATTTGGGAGGGGGGTAGGGGGAAGTATTGCTTGGAATTCATGCTCCATTTCAAATGATTTCAAATAAAAAACTTTTCTTGTACGAAGTTATTGAATGTCATCACTTCTTGTTGAAGTTACCTCCGTCCCCTGCCCAAGCTGTGATCTGATAAGTTGTTCTCATTCTTTAATAAACCCTACCCCTGGTCTGGTCTAGATCCTGTGAGAACCCCCAAGGTGTCTGGTATCCCTCCCTATGTGTCCTTCACTCCTTCATAACTGTAGTCCCGCGCGGCCTACTCGAAAGCATAGGCTGAGGGATGCAGCACTTGGTGAAGTAGAAGCCGAACATCCGGTCTCCAAAGCACCGCTTCCTGAAAGTGCAAGCCGAATTCCAAGAACCGCTTGCCAAAAGTGCAAGCCGATTCCTTTCCAATTCCCAGGAGAGGTTGGTCTCCTCCTTTGGTTCTCCTCTGCTAGCAAATCCTGCCTAGGAGTCCCTTTTTCTCTCAGGGTGAAGTTTACTTCTTTCAAAAGCTTTTCTGTTTACCCGTTGGGGCCAAACCCCCAAGGGTCCCAACAGTTTTCACAGGCTTCTGGCCTCTTGCAGCTCCCCAAGTCTTCTTTGAGCCTGATATAGTTCCTCCATGCAAATGGAATGCCAGTGTGTGCAGATCATTCAAACTCTTAGCTGTTCAGTTGTAGTCCTGTCCTACACCCCCCCCAGAAGCAATTCTACCACCCTCCTGAGGGTTAGTCCTGCCCTTGCTCCCTCCCAACTAGTCTCCTAGGACTGACTACTACCACCCCATGCAAGGCTTTGGGATTCACCCTAAATATGACAGTGAGTGTTATTCTGGACGTGAGCACTTGAGCCCAGGCCGGGGCCTCGTATAGGATTTTGGCCAAGGCCTAGGGTAGACCGAACAGGCCCTATGCGCACCACCCCAGCCACCAACCCCATACACACACAACAGCCAACAGGAACCACCAGAAAATGGGAGATAGGCCTTGAGACCCACCTGAATGCTCTATCGGGAACCCACTCGCACAGAGTCCAAGCAAGTGGGCCTCACAGCCGACCGGGAACCCAGTCACACTCTGGGAAGGGAGAAAGGACAACGAAGGGTCCCCCAAGGGACTGGAACACAAACAGCGCACACAGTGCAGGGGTAGAGACACAAGGGAAAGGGTGAGAGACAGAAGCCTCTAAAGGTATACACAAGGCTGTTCCACAGGGCGATCAAGAATACAGGAAGCCCCAGAAGGGAACACTCTAGGCTGTACCAAACAGCACACAGGGAAAGGGGAAGTCACTCAAAGGAATACTCTAAGATGTACCACTAGGCATTCAAGGAAAAAGGGAAACCACTTATAGGAATACACTAGGCTGTACCCCACAGCACTCAGGGAACTAGGCTGCACCTATAGCATACAAAGATACAGGAAGCCTACAAGAAACTCACTAGGCTGTACTGTACAGCGCACAAAGGGAAAGGAAAAAACTACCTATAAGAATACACAAAGCTGGCCCCACAACACACAAGGGAAAAGGGAACAGCAATAGGAATATACAGGATGGCAGGGAGGCCGGGGCTGCGGGAAGCTGTCATTTCCATGCAGGGGGGAGCAGCGGCGGCGTTGTCGGAAGGGGAAAAAAGAAAGCCAAGTGCTTGTCAGGGACGTCCTTGAAGGACGTCCATGTTAGGCAAGGACGTCCCTGAAGGACGAGCACTTGGGACACGCAGCTTGTTCTTTTTTTTTTTTTTTTTTTATATGGGTGTTAGACGCTATTTCTACTGGTCTCCATGGGTCCGTTCACAGTAGCCCCAGCCTAACGAGAGGTGCAGACCTCACGTTAGGTTTTCCACGGTAAGTGGAATTGGTAAACATTAGTGCATCTCATTATAATAGCCTTGCAACGGTAGTGCAGCTCATTATAATCATCTGCATTCCGTTTTCGTTTAGCTGCTACCATGATAGGAAAATGGCCTTTAGTGCATGCCAGGGTTTACTACTTGCTCGTTAATGGCTCGTTAATTGCTCGTTAAGTTTAGTGCATCTGGCCCAAGCTTACCACAAACAGCACAACATTAGAGCAGCAGAAAGCAGACCAGGTGTAGGGGAGTGAGACAATCAGGCTCATGCTGGGAATACCCAGCACAGACTCACACACACAGAATAAACAAGCACCAAGGAGAAGGCTAAACGCCAGCGTGAACCGAAACGCCCAAGCACAGGCTGGCTTCAGCTGAGCAAACAAAGCAATCAATGCTAAAGCAAGGATTGCAGGGAAGGCAGAATAAATAGATCAGGCTAAAATAGATCAGGCTTCTGATGTCTGCTGGCACAGCCCCTGACAAGCCAATCAGGAGCGAGTCCCAAACATTCCCCCGCCTATCCAGCAGAATCATAACAGTGAGGTCTAGACCCAAGTTGTTTTCTTGTAAGGGCCATGAGGATATTTCCCTTGTTCTGGGGGACCTACTTCCCAGTGATGGGTCATACACCCCGTCACAGTAACCCAGAGGTTTTCAACCTAGTCCTCGGGGCAAACCCAGCCAGTCGGGGTTTTCAAATATCTTCATTGAATTCAATGGGGATATCCTGAAACCCCCGACTGGCAGGTTGTGCCCCGAGGACTGGGTTGAAAACGTTTGCAACTAACCCATGCTCTCTTCTAACACAAGAGTTCTTACTAGGCATAAATTTATCAGAAATTTTCCTGTTAATTAATGGCTCCAATAGACTCAAATGCACCGGCTTTTGTATTGGTTTGGTTTGAAGTTTAGGAATCATGTTAATTCTACTATGAACAATCTTCGTTGGTTGCTGATTACTTTCTTAAACTATGCACAAAACTTAGTGTTGGCCTTTGATGTTAGTTGTTAGGGCCCTTGTATGTGAAGCGTCATCTTTTACATTATACCCTCATTGGCCACTTAGAACTATTCAATTGACTTTTCTTTGAATCCTCTGTCTTCGGAATATCAACCTACAAGAACTCAAAAGGAAAGCTATTTCATATACTGTTTCTGGACTCTGAAGTGCTTTTTGCAGAAGATTCCTCTCTGATGGGAGATTACTTAAGATTAGGGCTGTACATCGATTAAAAGTTTTAATCGCTTGATTAATTGCATAAAGTGCCCCTCTCACATTGCCTCCTATAGAATGCAATATATAGATAGCAGATGTAAATTTTCAAACCTGACATATTTCGATTACTAAAATACAAATAAAATCATTTATCTTACCTTTGTTGTCTGGTGATTTTATCTTTCTAATCATCTCTTTCCCTGTCTCTTGTTCTGCTTCCCTGTGCTCTGAACTCTGTTTCCATGGCCTCCTTTATAGCCATTGCTTTCTTTTTTTTCTCCTCCTTCACTTCCTGCCCTATATCCATCTTTGACATTCAATTTTTTTCTGTTTTTCTTCCTATTTCTCAAATATATCTTGTTTCCATCTCCTCTTATCTCCCTTCCCCTCCTCTCCATGGGCATCATCTCTTCCATCTATTTTCCCTTCCCCTACTCTCTGGGCACCATCTCACCCTTCTCTCTTCCTTTCCCCTCCCTTTCATGGGCACCATCTCACATATAAACCCCACTTGAGGCAGGATGCTTTGTCCAGATCTCTCCTCCCCCCCACTCGGACCGACATATCTTTCTGTATGCCGTGCCCCCCCCCCCCCCCCCCTTGCTCTGGAGTGGAGTGGAGGAGTGGCCTAGTGGTTAGGGTGGTGGACTTTGGTCCTGAGGAACTGAGTTCAATTCCCGGCACAGGTAGCTCCTTGTGACTCTGGGCAAGTCACTTAACCCTCCATTGCCTGCCACATTGAGCCTGCCATGAGTGGGAAAGCGCAGGGTACAAATGTTACAAAAAAAAAAATCTTTTTCTTTCTCCTACCCCTTCCCCCTGTTTGCTCCAGCAGATTTTTTTTCTTCTGCCACCCTTGGGTTCACTGGCATCTCATTCTCCCTCCCTATTCCCCTGGCGACCCTTCAAGATTGTCTGTACAATGGACTGCGCTAAGCACACACTGCTTCTCTCTTGCTGGAGACCTTCCTTTCCAGCATCCTGCATGTAGGAAACATGAAGTTTATTCAGAGTATACAGGATGCTAGAGAGGATGGGCTCCTGCTAGAGAGAAGCAGCATGTGCTTAGAGTAGCTGTCTGTACAGGCAAATTCAGAGGTACGCCAGGGGAGGGGGAGGTGATTAATGCGTTAAAATTATTAATGCAAACATTATCCAAAATGTTGCCAATTAATGTCAGTTGATTGTTAGCACCCAGTTATTGGCCCTTATTGGCTCATTAGCAAATTCAGATGCACGTGTATCTCAGGGTCACGTGGAAATTCATGCACAGAATTTGTGCGCCATATATAGAATCTGGGAGTTAAAGATCTTTTCTTATTCTTTAAAGACTGTACAAAATAGGTTTATTGCTTTTTTTGAAAAAAGCAATGAGCTGGAATTACATCATTTCTTTTAGTTCTTTTGCTTGTTTTTGAGTTTTTACATTTTATCACAAACAATTAGAAATGTAAGGGACACAGGCTGTAAGTAGCTGTTTATGATACAAAACGAGCCATCATAGCCAACTGCAGTTTTTGAGGTGTTTTTTTTAAGAAAATGAAGTTGAAGTGGTTTGCAATATATTGTATATACATTCATTGTAGATATCCTGAACAAGAGCCTTGTTGGAGATGTTTGGAGACCAGAGCTAATGACATTTGCTCGAGAACGAAAACATTATCCTTTGAAAATAAAGCGTGATATATTTTATTTATTACAGCTGTCATTTCAAGGAGCCAGGAAGAACCTGGAGAACTGGGGAAGGCAGTATTCATTCCCAAGGATGAGCAGGAGAAAATGAAAGAGCTGTTCAAAATCAACCAGTTCAACCTTATGGCTAGTGATTTGATTGCACTTAATAGAAGCTTGCCAGATGTAAGATTAGAAGGGTAAGTTTGCAATGTGAAATCTACTGTTCGTATTTTAGCCTTCAAGAATCTACTAATGAACATCCGTTTTACCATGGCTTCAGTTCTTAAAAGAAAATGGATTAAAATTAATTTGCGAACTTGACACATCCATGAGTAAGTGGAATTTGCTGGGTTGAGCCATTCATGATTTTTCAACAGTGCATATTTGTAAAATGGCAGTTCCCACTGAGACACCATGCCCTAATGCAGATTGTTCTCTAATATGCTACCGGAACTGAGAATATCTTGACTTGGACATCCTTATTCCAATCTGTACATAAGAACAGCCATACTGGGTCAGACCAATGGGTCCATCTAGCCCAGTATCCTGCTTCCAACAGTGGCCAATCCAGGTCACAAGTACCTGGCAGAAACACAATTAGTTGCACCATTCCATGCTACCAATTCCAGAGCAAGCAGTGACTTTCCCCATGTCCAGCTCAATAACAGACTATGGACTTTTCCTCCAGAAACTTGTCCAAACCTTTTTTTAAACCCAGATACACTAACCACTGTTGGCAACAAATTCCAGAGTTTTACTGTTTGTTGAATGAACAAATATTTCCTCCTATTTGTTTTAAAAGTATTTCCACATAATTTCATTGAGTGTTCCCTAATCTTTGTACTTTCTGAAAGAATGAAAAGTGTATTCACTTTTACCCATTCTACACCATGCAGGATTTTGTAGACCTCAATCATATCCCCCCTAGTTGTCTGATTTCCAAGCTGAAGAGCCCTAACATCTATGTTCTTTGTAAAATGGGGCTTCGTGTTTATTTCATAAAATACATGCATAATTTCCAGTTATGCCTCTGCTCCAATCATTCTTCACTTCCAGGAATCCTTATATGTATATTGAATAAAAAATAAGTGCTGTATTTTCCAGCCACCTACTTTTATGCATGCTCCCCACCTAAGTCTGTGGAACACTTCTACACGCTCAAGCTGCCTATAAAGTTATTTCCAAAGTTTTTACAGTTTGGAAAGTTAAATCTATGCATAGTCTGGCCGATACTGGAAAAATAGTATTTTAGTGCCTAACTGCAGATATTCAGCGGGAGATAACTGGTTATCTCTGCTGAACATTCGTGGTCAGCGGGTAGTTGCTAACTGACTGTATTGCGTGACATAGCTGATTAGGCATGACTATTCAGCGCCAAACCGGCTATGTTTAGCGGTTAAAGTAGGTTGCATAAATAGCAGGCCATTTTTTTTATTCATCTTATTTTATTTTTGCAGTAAAATTCAAAAACATACAATTGTATTATATGCAACCAATAAAAGCAGGAAAAATTGAAACAATAGAATGAATACCTGACAGTTTCCATTATACTTTTACATATTTATCCCCCCCCCCCCACAACTCCACATCTCCCCAACCATCAGTTCAATATCCAAATCACTATAACACTGTCCAAAAACAACAAGGGGGGGGGGGGACACACATGTGATCTCTTCCATGCGATTCCCAAAATACAAACACACAGTGTACCATTACCCACCACCCCAGTCCCCCCTCCCCCCCATCTGGAAGCAGCTGGACTCTTTCTTTTCAGCTGCTACACTGATTGGATACCTTGGGAGCACCTGGGTGTTGACTCCTCCCCCTCTGAGTGTATAGCTGTTGGACTTCTCTATAAAGCTGGTGTACATGGTGTAGTGCTGGTAACAAAGTGGTGGCATTGTGACAGCAAAGGAGTGCACAGAGGAGTTTGCTCCTTTGTGTGTACCTCTGTGACTTTTGGCCTTTATGGTGTTTTAGTTGGGGATTTATGAGATTTTAGTTGGTCATTTTGGACAGGATTGCTCATCTTTTTGTCATTTTTGATTCTGTGTAGTGCTCTGTTTAACTTGGAAATAATAGGCTGACTTTGTAATGGATCGCCAATTTTTGTAATTTGGAGCAGTGGTCATAGAAAGTTAGGGTGCCACTGAGGTAATTTAGTATGTTTTTAAGATTAGGATTACAAGAGGACCTTATGAGACTGGGAGACTAAATGGCAGATGATGTTTAATATGAGCAAGTGCAAAGTGATGCATGTGGGAAAGAGGAACCCGAACTATAGCTACGTAATGCAAGGTTCCACGTTAGGAGTCACCGACCAAGAAAGGGATCTCAGCGTCATTGTTGATGATACGTTGAAACCCTCTGCTCAGTGTGCTGCGCAGCTAAGAAAGCAAATTGAATTGTAGGTATTATTAGGAAAGGAATGGAAAACAAAAGTGAGGACACTGTAATGCCTTTGTATCAGTCCATGGTGCGACTGCGCCTTGAATATTGTGTTCAATTCTGGTCACCGCATCTCAAAAAAGATATAGTGGAATTAGAAAAGGTACAGAGAAGGGCGACAAAAATGACAAAAGGGGATGGGATGACTTCCCTATGAGGAAAGGCTCTTTAGCTTGGAGAAAAGACACCTGAGGGGAGATATGATAGAGGTCTATAAAATAATGAGTAGAGAGGAACGGGTAGACGTGAATAGTTTGTTTATTCTTTCCAAAAATACTAGGACTAGGGGGCATGCGATGACGCTACAAAGTAGTAAGTTTAATACAAATTGGAGAAAATTTTTCTTCACTCAACGTGTAATTAAACTCTTCAATTTGTTGCCAGAGAACGTGGTAAAGGCAGTTAGCTTAGTGGGGTTTAAAAAAGGTCTGCATGGCTTCCTAAAGGAAAATTCCATAGGAGTGGCCTAGTGGTTAGGGTGGTGGACTTTGGTCCTGAGGAACTGAGTTCGATTCCCACTTTAGGCACAGGCAGCTCCCTTGTGACTCTGGGCAAGTCACTTAACCCTCCATTGCCCCCTGTAAGCCGCATTGAGCCTGCCATGAGTGGAAAAGCGCGGGGTCCAAATGTAACAAAAATAAAAAAATTATTAAATTGTGAGGAAAATCCACTGCTATTTCTGGATAAGAAGCATAAAATGTATTGAACTTTTTTGGGATCTTGCCAGGCATTTGTGACCTGGATTGGCCACTGTTGGAAACAGGATGCTGTGCTTGATGAACCTTTGGTCTGTCCCAGTGTGGCAATACTTATGTACTTAGGATGCTAGCTGGCCCTGGCAGAGATGTATCATGTATGGGCTCTTCTGTAAAAAGGCACCATGTGTTGGCTAGACCACGGTCTTCCAGCACAGAAGGAAAAAGGCACTGGAGGTAAAAAAATTAATAATCCTTTCATAAAATCAAATTCAATAACAGTGTCCATCAAGAGACATGGATTAGTAATTGGCAAATGTGGTGTCAGTCCAACTGTTGTATAAAGTCCACCAGAGTGTGGTGCAATCTTGTGTGTGGACCCGACTTGGGTCCGTGTTTTGTCATGAGCGCCTGCTTCAGAGGTCAATGTCTCTGATGTATATGATATTAGTCTCTACTTTTGCCTTCTACGATATTTAGTGTAAATATATGCAAAGCATCTCTGTGGTAACAGCAGCGAACTGATCTCCTCCTTGTAGTGTCAAGATGGCAGACCCCAGCAATGGTTGCCTGGTTGCAGGTGGCCAGGGTTAAATGGCTTCTATTTTTTCCCAGATGTTTCATGTGTCACCCAGATCTTGTCCATGCATGTACTTCCCTAAATCAACTCCCAGGCTTTCGGGGTCAGAAAGATCGCATCACACTCTGGTAGACCTTATACAACTGTTGAACTGACACCGTCTTTGCCTATTACTAATCCATGCCTTTTAATGAACATTATTGGTACATTTGCTTTTAATAAAGGTTTATTGACTTTTTACCTCCAGTGCCTTCTTCCCTCTGTGTTGGAAGACCGTGGTCTATTCCTACTCTTTTTGACTCCGCTGCTGGTTTTACATAGGGTGTTTTGTCTCCTTTTTTTGTTTTGCCCATGTATTGGCTGCCATTCCAAGATCGTTAAAGGATGCATTGTTGAGTCTTCAAGCTTCCATATCAATCCATTTGTATTTCAATATAAGCTTTGTTTGTAGCAAAGTAGAGGTAATACAGGACCTACTTGGTGATGCCTAGGTTTTCATAGCTTTTTTCATTGAGTTGTGGTTAAATGACTTGGAGGGGATTTTACCGGATACTATCTGCCCTCTGGGTCATGAACTGATATGTTACATATCTGGAGGAGGTATGGCATTGGTGCTTATGGAATTTTTAAAAATGTTTCTATAATTAACTCATCCTCTGTCTCTGTCTTGAAATTTTTAGGAGCTGAGTTGGGCAGTTTTGCAATTTTAGAGAAAGTGTATATTGGTATGTCATTCCCTAGGCACGCAAAACAGGAATTTAGATGTGCTGTTGACAATGATTGCCTAACACAGCATGACTTTTAGATGAATTTTGGTTCTAAATGATTTTAATATGCATTGTGAGGATTCTTCAGATACCATATCTTCTTCCTTCAGTACATTATAGATCCTCTGGGACTACAAGTGCTGAACTCTTCCCATATTCATCAAGTAAGGCAACAGCTTGACCTGATTTTAATGTTGAGAAATAGCTTTGGAATAGCACTGGTGGAGATTGTTCTACTACCTGAGCACTGCTTGGTGGAGTTTGCACTATGGGAGAAATTCTATATATGGCACCGAACATTAGGCATTACTTCCATGCCAAATTTTCAACTTGGAAAAAGCATTCTAATGGCTGCAAGGTCCCAAAATATGGTAGGGATGGCAGATCCATGCGAAAACACACTTATTCGTCCCATTTATAAAATTGTGTGTTAGTGTTTCTGTGTGGATCTGCAAAGGGGACCCTTAAAATGCTTGAAGTGATATAGAATTTAGGGATCTGTGCCCAACTTGTGCACCGGGAATTACACTTGGTTTTGGTTGGTATAACTCCTTGCTCCCAAAGTTGAGCACGAATCCTGGTGATATGCGCTAGTCTATAAAGGATACCGATCCCGGAACACTCATTATAGAATACTTTTCAGTGCTGACTTTTTTTTTTGTGCCATTTAATTTATTGTATCATCTCAGAACTTACGAATTCCTGATGCAGGTAGTAGTGCCGAAACACAGTCATGTCAAGCCCTTGTCCATTTGATTGTCTGAGATCGATGTGTTTTCTTCCTAATAAAAGACACCTTTATGTACCAGATATCCTTTTCAATATCAGCTTGGTCATCCCCATTATGTTTTTGTTTTTTGTGACTAGTGGGGTTTGGTTCTTTTCCTTTTTTGGTAACCTTTACGTTGACCAATAAGAACATAAGTGTTGCCATCCTGGGACAGACTGAAAGTCCATCAAACCCAGTATCCTGTTTCCAATAGTGACCAATCCAGGTCATAAATACCTGGCAAGATCCCAAAAAAGTAAAAGATTTTATCCTGCTTATCCTAGACATAAACAGTGGATATTCCCAATTCCATCTTAATAATGTCTTAGGGACCTTTTTTTTTTTAAAGGAAATTATTCAAACGTTTTTTAAACCCTGCTTAGGTAACTGCTTCGTGGCAACGAATTCCAGAGTTTAATTACACTTTGAGTGAAGAAATATTTTCTCCTATTTGTTTTAAATTTACTACATAGTAGCTTCGTTGCTTGCCCCTTGGTCTTTGTATTTTGGAAAGAGTAAACAAGCAATTCACATCTACCCGGTCCAGTCCACTCAGTATTTTAGAGACCTCTATCATATCTCCCCTCAGCCATCTTTTCTCTAAGTTGAAGAGCTGCAGCCTCTTTAGGCTTTCCTCATAGGGAAGTCGTCCCATCCCGTCTCCATTATCATTTTCATCGTCCTTCTCTGTACCTTTTCTAATTCAGCTATATCTTTTTTGGATGTACTCACCAGAATACCACACAGTATTCTTTTTTTTTTTTTTTTAATTATTTGTACCCCGCGCTTTCCCACTCATGGCAGGCTCAATGCGGCTTAGGTACTTATGGGCAATGGAGGGTTAAGTGACTTGCCCAGAGTCACAAGGAGCTGCCTGTGCCTGCAGCAGTCGCACTATGGAGTGATACAAACGCGTTGTAATATTCTCAGTTTTGTATTCCATTCCTTTTCTAATAATTCCCAACTTTCTGTTTACTTTCTTAGCTGCTGCTGCACACTGGGCAGAGGTTTTCAACATATCATCAACAATGACACCTGGGTCTTTCTTCTGGGCGGTGACTCCTAATTTGGAACCTTGCAATACGTAGCTATAGTTTGGGTTCCTCTTCCCTACATGTATTATTTTGCACTTGCTCACATTAAATGTCATCTGCCATTTGGATGCCCAGTCTCCCAGTCTCGTAAGGTCCTCTTGCAGTTTTTCACAAGCCTCTTGTGATATAACAACTTTGAATAACTTTGTGTCATCTGCAAATTTAATTACTTCACTAGTTATTCCCATCTCTAGATAATTTCTAAATATGTTAAAAAGCAGCGGTCCCAGCACAGACCCCTGGGGAAATCCACTATTTACCTTTCTGTATTGAGAATACTGCATTTAATCCTTCTCTCTGTTTTCTATCTTTTAACCAGTTCTTGTTCCACAATAGAACAGTACCTCCTATCCCAAGACTTTCTAATTTCCTCAGGAGTCATTCATGAGATACTTTGTGAATGTGTTTTGAAAATCCAGATACACAATATTGACCAGCTCACCTGCATCCACATGTTTATTCATCCCTTCAAAGAAATGTAGTAGATTGATAAGGCAAGATTTCCCTTGCCTAAATCCACGTTGGCTTTGTCTCATTAATCCACGCCTATGTATATGCTCAGTAATTTTGTTCGGGGGTTTATAGCCTGAAGATTCCTAAATGTAATGGTGGAGATTGGATGGGACTGGGGGAGGGGGTGATTACGTGTGAAAATTATCAGATGATGGTCAAAGAGGGGAAGAACTGAAGCCAATAAATTTGAGAGTGAGCAGTTGGAGAAGAAAAGATCAATGTAGTGGCCATTCTGGCAAGTAGAGGTAGTGGAGCACAGGTGAAGATTGAATGTGGATGTTAAAGCAAGAACCTTAGAGGCATAAGAGTCAGAGGGATCATTAGCATGAATGTTAAAATTCCCCAAGAATGAGGGAAGTAGATGAAGGTTCAAGAAAGAAGAAAAGACAAGCCAAGCCAAAGTCTGTGAGAATGGAAGAAAGACTTATCAGGGGGGTCAATAGATGGCTGCCACCCAGAGAGGTAGTAGAGTGAATAGACAGTTGGAGTGGACTTCAAAGCAAGAAAAGCGGTGAGTCTGAGATGGAAGTCAATCTTAATAATGGTTTATGGTCTTTTCATTTAGGCAGTTATCCAGATGGTTACTATGTGTTGTCATCAACTCAATGGCACTTAACAGAAACAAAATGATTCATTTTGAAATTTGGGCAGTGTCACCTTGACTGTAGTCCTGTAACCTAGGATACTAACAGAGATCAGTGACAGAAACAAGAGTGGAAGGAGGCCTAACAAGGGGTAGCATATATAGTCAGAAGAAACAGATCTTGCTTGTACAGTTATTCCTTTGCTTGGTTCTTGACTTCTGGATTACCTTGCCTAGTTTATGACTGTGCTCCCAGTATTCCAGGGGAAAGAAGGTTACTGTAGAAAATGAAGCACCTATGATGATTGCTCTAATCCAGTTAAACAAGAGAGGGAAAAGAGGCCACATAATAAAAGTAATATTTTAATTTAGAGAAACAGACCACATGCTTTATCAGTGACCTCAAAGAGATGATTGGGGGGGGGGGGGGGGGGGGGGGGGGGGGAGAGGGAGGGGACATCCAGAGCTAGGTAAAATGTTGGAATCCGACTCAGGCAGCTCACCTGCTAAACACATCCCTCTTCTGAATGCACACAAGTGCATTCAACTCACATAAGAGATGAGGCAAGTCATCTAGGATGCAGTGGCGTACCAAGGTGGGGGCGGTCCGCCCCGGGTGAACGCCGCTGGGGGGGGGGGGTGCCGCGCGCCGGTCAGCTTTGTTCGTTTCCATGCTCCCTTTGCCCCGGAACAGGAAGTAACCTGTTCCGGGGCAGAGGGAGCATGGAAACGAACAAAGCTGACCGGCGCGTGGCACCCCCCCCAGCGGCATGCACCTGGGTGGGGCTCTTTCGCTTGGGGTGGGGGGTGTCCTTTCGCGGGGGAGGGGGTCGCGCTGCACCGGGGGGGGGGGGCGCTGCACCCGGGGGGCAGGGTGCATCGGCGATCCGCCCCGGGTGTCAGCCCCCCTAGGAACGCCACTGCTAGGATGCCACATTGGATTTGTGAACTTTGACCAGCTTTCTAGATTTCACCATCTCTCAGGAACATAGTAATCCTATTAGATTGTTCTTTCAGTATAGACCATCAGTGGATCCGGACTTGGTTTGAGGCTGGTTGATCTTGAGATAGATTGACTGATTATGAATGCCTCCCAAAGTCATCAGGAGGTCATATAATATGGCATATTTGAAGCCCCTGCTTCCCTGTAATTTGGGGAATGATATGGCTAAAGCATACTTACAAGTTATCTCTTGAAGGTGATCATGGTTCATTTCAAAGTGCTGGACACAAATAATATGACTGGGTATTTATTTGTTTATTTTTGTAACATTTGTACCCCGCGCTTTCCCACTCATGGCAGGCTCAATGCGGCAGGCAATGGAGGGTTAAGTGACTTGCCCAGAGTCACAAGGAGAGCTGCCTGTGCCGGGAATCGAACTCAGTTCCTCAGTTCCACAGGACCAAAGTCCACCACCCTAACCACTAGGCCACTCCTCCACTTATCTTTGGCATAGCATCCGCAAACAAATGGTCAGACGTAAATGATTAACAGTATCTACTGGCGTTCTCCAACGTGTTTTAGAGCACTGAGTTCGCATATAACAGTTCTACATAAGCTACTACACAAAGAGAACCCCATTTATTTCAATTATGGGTTCATATCACAGTTTCAGGTTTTAGATACCAGATAAAGAAGGGTTCCAGGTGTTCACAATTAGATGAATCAAATGAAACACATAGCAGTTTTGATGTGCATTAAAAGCCCAGCAAGGGCTGCTTCAGGGGCAAAACATACTGATAAAACCAATATGTAAGTACAGTGAAATCATATCAAACATAAAATCATATTATGAATAAATAGTGTAAAATGTCAATGAATCAAATAATAGCAAAACACAAATATGGACATCATAATAAATAGTAAGTAATACTATTCTAAAAGCATTGCCCCATATACATGCAAATTCAGATACTACACTGATAAATATAACCTTCTTTTATCACCGTATCTGCTCCAGTGTAATTCATTGCTCAAGAATAGACTTAAATTGTAAGCCTTCCGTGGGAGGGGAAGATACCTACAGTACCAGAAGGTAACTTGCCTTCAGCTACAGCTGAAAAAAGTATGATCTAATCCAAAGTCCCTTCCTCTTATGAAAGCTGGAGACCAGGTCTGAATTTCTGTGCAACACTTAAAAAATATTGAGACCCCCAACCAAACTGAAAACAAAGTTTTGACCATTTTCCATCAAGATGGAATGAATGCTATGCTCAATGGACCATTGGTCTAACCCAGTTTGGTACTTTGTTCTTAATCAAGTTACCTCCAACATAGTGGATACTTTCAACATTTCATGCTTTATTGTTAAAGCCTTAATATTTGAAACCATTCCCATGCAAAGAGTCTACTAGTTGATTGACTAGAAAAGATTTGAACCAGAACAGGCCAGGGGCAACAGAAAAGAATATGTACCGTATGCTTTTCATTATTAGTGAAACAGTTTTGTCTGCATTTCTCCAGAAATTGGGTCCAGGAGTCAAAAGTGTAAGCCCAATAAAAATAGGATAAGGGGTGAGTGAATACTGTCATGGATCGCTGAGTGGTCTTCTATTATGTGTTATAAGTACGACCCCTGACCCTACACTAGTGCAATACAGAGCTTGGTCTACAGCCTTTTATGCTAAAGAATATAAATTAGCAGTGCTGATGCTTCAATACAGAATGAACTTGCAGTTCAGAAAGAAAATTCCTGTGACCCACCGTTGACTGATGCAAGACTGGGGCAATCGTGGCAAGAGCCCTTGGTCAGGGTGACCCAGCCTCACTGGTGCCAGGATTCAGAGAAAGGTTTCTAGAATGACATAGCAACTCACTTGTTTGATTCCTGACTTGGTTCATAACTGCTCCCATGAGCATAGGACTAACATGGATTAGAAATATACACGTTTACCAGCATTGTAGAACAGTCATATAGCAGAGATATGATAAATGTCAGCACAATACAAACGATTCCATAATAGAGAGTATTGAGGAACATTCAAATAACATAGATATAATACGATATCAGCATAATATCAATGAAACACCTAATAAGCACAGGGTCCAAGTAAAAATATGTAGACTGGGACAAGATGGGTAGTACAAAGTCATTGGGATAAATAGATGGGTAGCTAAACTGAAGGTAAAATATATGTACAGTTAAATACGATACAAGGAACTGGTCTAAGGGCTTCTGTGTAGCTCAAAGCGATTAATAATCTGTGAAACAGGTTATTGTAGCAAAAGTGAAAACAATACACTGACAGGGAAAGTGACAAATGTGGATTAAGGGAATAACACATATTATTTGCCAAAAAACTCACACTTTTTTGCCAATTAGGGCTAGATTCTATAAATGGCGTGGAAAAATCAGCACAAAAAAAACCCCCACTGAGTTCTATCATATAAGCTGCGTCTAAAGTTAGGTGCGGTTTATATAATAGCACTTAAGTCTTGGGGGGGTCGTGCTTAAATTTAGGCTTTTAAACTAGAAAACGTGGTGCAAATACCCGCACGTAAATGTAAGCGTGGAGCCCCCTTATTGTATAATTGCAATCGTAAACAAAAAACCTGCCCATGATCCGCCTCAAACCACCCATGACTCCCATTTCTACGCCCCCTTTTCAGGACGCATGTAACTTTAGCCAAACACATCTTTATTGATTACAATTAGCACCGAGAATAGCTTGTTAAAAAGCCAATTATCGGTGCTAATTGGCTAATTCAAGATGGGTGTGCACCCAAATTTGTGCACACATCTCAAAGCTCCCCTAATAGAATTAGGGGGTTAATTGTGTGTTATTTGCTCTTAAACCATAATTTTTAGTGCAGCTCATGGTAAATAGTAATGAAATGCAAAAACGTGCAAATGTGTGTATGGCAGCTAATTTTATACAAAATGAATAACTTGGCTTGAATTCAACCTTGCAATCTGTGTTATTCATGGAAAGATGATGTCACCTTTGAGGTGGCATTATCTTTTCTCCTCAGAAGAATTGGATGACTAATAAACAACCGAATGCTCCTGAGGAACAACCTAAAGTGTCTGGTACCTTACTCTCAGTCCTCTTTAGAAACCCCCCACCTCCAATAACCTCAAATGCACACTCTCCCTGGCAGGTACCAGGATTTCCCTGGAGGAAAGAGGAGGGCAGGAAAGATCCCTGGATGCTTCTGCCCTAGCAGTTCCAGTTTCAAAATGGCCACATCAGCCCCCCAGCTATAGTCTTGTGATTAAACCATTAGGGAGTACTAATTTATTTAGGCAGCGTGACCCCCTAACTACCACTAAGTGGTTGAGATTGCATTTTGGAGCCTGGAATCACCGGGCAGGAGCTTAGGTGGATTGCTCCAGCCAATTGCCATCCCTTCCCCCAGGGAGATCCCCCAAAGGTGACTTTTTTTTGAAAGGTAAATGGAGGGTGAGGGGGGGGCTTACTAAATGGGATCATGGATTGGGGGGGGGGGTGAACTCTTGTGTCAATCACCAGTTTGGCCTTTTACAAAATAATAGGCCTGACTTGGGGCCTGCTATCCTTGCATTGCTGCTGCCAGGAACATGCATTTTTCCAGCTGCAGCAATGCAAAATTATGCAACAAACTGGTTCAAAAAATGGTCTCACAATCAATATCTTTATTTAAACAAATCACCCAACGTGGTCCATGTTTCGCCCTCGCATGGGCTGCTTCAGGGGTATAATTCTAAAAACAATACAGAAATACAATACTTATAAAACATAATACAATATAAAATAACAACAACAGATAACGTGTGAAGGGTCCCAGGCATGCTCTTAAAAACATGCATAATAAATGAATAATAGACACAAATTAAAATTGAGGGCAAAATGTGGACCATGTCAGGTGATATATTTAATAAAGATATTGATTTTGAAACCATTTTTCGATCCTGCGCTTGTTACATCTGTTTTGGTGCAGATCTGATGAGCCTCTATTCTGTGTAATGCAAAATTATACATACTGTGTGAATCTAATATTGACTTTTGCAGTAAATTTCTCTACAGGAAAATAACACATTTTAATGCAGCTGAGTTACTATCCCTTTGAATTTGTAAGTTATGCATATTATTTCCCAAGCAGAAGCAATATAAATAGGCTAATGAGCTGTGTTGCATACAAATGCATGTAAAGCAGCTCATTAGCTTGCGAAGGAATAGTGCAGTGCATAAAACAATCTACACACTACACTGCTCCGGGGAAGGTTGCTATATCTCTAGACTAGGGTTGCTTTTCTAAAGTAGGCAGTGAGAACTGTAAGGCTGTTTATAGCTATTCTGCATGCTGTTGTAGATTCTTTAATTTGTTATTTTTCAATTTGTATTTCTTATCTTTTCATTACTGTTTAATTCTTTAATTTTTTTAGGGCTTAATTTCAATTAAAATTTGTAATTGCGATTAATTGCGCGATTAAAGATATGTTGTTTCCCCCCCCCCCCCCCCCCCCCCCCCCCCCCCCCCCCCCCACTGCAGCTCCTTGTGACTTGTTGTGACTAGAAGAGTAGTCTTGTGTTTAGTGCAGCGGGTTTTGATTCTGGTGTACCGGGTTCAATTCCCACTCTAGCTCCTTATGACTCTGGGCAAATCACTTAACCCTCCACTGCCCAGAGTCAAAAGGGGATGAGTGCTTGGTTACAATCAAAGCAGTTTACATATTATATTTAGGTACTTATTTTGTACCTGGGGCAGTGGAGGGTTAAGTGACTTGCTCAGAGTGACAAGGAGCTTGCAGTGGTAAAAACAAACAAACCCTTAATTGCTTGATTAATCGCAATTAAAATTTTAATTGAAAGGCAGCCCTACTCTAAACCTGAAGCTAACATTATGAGAGTATCAGCAGGCTAATGTGTCTACAGTATCAGTACCCTCAAGATACCTCTTTAATGGAGCTGCAAGACCAGTCAGTGTCTTCAAATTCCTGGTGGTACATTGGTGAACCCTTCACATCCCCAGCCTGGCCATATTATTAAAATACTAGGAAAAAATGCCCGTTTCTGAGCGCAATGAAACGGGCGCTAGCAAGGGGCCCCCTCCCTCCGTCCCTCCGAGCTACTTGCCTTGTTCGCTGTGGCATTTCCGTTTGGGCCCTCGAGTGTCATAGCTCCGCCCTCGACGTCATGACGTTTTGACGTGAGGGCGGTGCAGACACTCCAGGGCACACCGGATATCTCGGGCGCCTCAACTTCCGTGGAGGCTTCAGAACGTTGGGGTTGCCTTTTATATAGAGAGACTAGTAAAAGAGGCCCGTTTCTGAGCAAATGAAACGGGCGCTAGCAAGGTTTTCATCACCAACACCCCCCTCCCTGCCCAACCCCTTCGTTGTTCTGCCATTGCTCTGCCCTCAACGTCATGACGTTTGACGCGAGGGCGGGGCCCGGAGCGATTTCCCAACACCCCCCGCCTCCCTCCCTGTCAACCCCTTCGTTGTTCTGCCATCAAGTTTTTCGTCGCCAACACCCCCCCTCCCTGCCAACCCCTTCTTTGTTCTGCCATTGCTCCGCCCTCAACGTCATGATGTTTGACGCAAGGGCGGGGTCTGGAGCTATTTCCCAACACCCCCCCCCGCCACCTTCCATGCCAACCCCTTCGTTGTTGTTCTGCCATTGCTCCGCCCTTGAGGGCGGGGCCCGGAGCGATTTTGGTGGCTTCATCACCACGAACCTTCGAACCCTGTTTGAAGGAAGTCAGTGGCTTGGCTTCACTGACGTCACTGTCTTCAGAACGTTGAGGGTGAGTTTTACATATATAGATAGTACCCCAAGCCCACTTCCATTTTCCAAGAAGTATTCCTCTTATGAAACCTACCCCTAGACCCTTCTCAGGTTTTAATTGTATATTAGTCTCCTTCACTACTGAGGATTAGTAGGAGAGATA
Organism: Microcaecilia unicolor; assembly: GCF_901765095.1. Classification (NCBI taxonomy): domain Eukaryota; kingdom Metazoa; phylum Chordata; class Amphibia; order Gymnophiona; family Siphonopidae; genus Microcaecilia; species Microcaecilia unicolor. The sequence goes on along the minus strand of NC_044037.1, from coordinate 249,765,343 downwards.
TGTATAGAGATTTTTTTCAGTGATAGCTTAGTTTAAGTTTGCTTTCTGTTTTTAAAATGTTTTTTTTCTTTGTAACTCTCCTTTTTCTGTTCATGTTTGTAGTGTCAGTGAAACATTTATAAATACATTTTTTTTAAAAAGATGATATTCACTAATTTACACATGTACTTGACTAATCTAGGCATGGATATTTACAGTTGCAAGTTATGTGTGATTGCTGCCTTTTGCACCACTATTTTATAAAGTCACATAGGTGCCTGTGTAGCTCTATAAATAGCACATGAGTAGGAATTTACTTTCTTTCTTAAACCTGGTGCCCTATTAAAAATTATCCTCCACGTGTCCGTTTTTTCAGGCTGAGACACGCATGTCCCCTAGTCTGTCAAATATTTCCAGAATATCTGTTGTTATAGTTGGTTCAGTTTTGTCTCACTATTTGCTCTCCAAAGGCCAAAAAAATGGGTTAGTCAAGCTCTAAATGACTACGGGGTCCTTTTACTTAGGTGCACTAAAAAATGGCCTGCGGTAGTGTAGGCACGTGTTTTGGGCGCTCACAGATCCATTTTTCAGCTCCTCTGCAAAAAATGCCCTTTTAAAATTTTTTCTGAAAATGGACGTGCGGCAAAATCAAAATTGGCACGTGTCCATTTTGGGTCTGAGACAGCCATTGACCTAGCGGTAAAGTATTAACCAGGCAGTAATGACCCAAGCATGTCAAATGCCACTTGGCGTGTGTCCGATACATGCATCTGAAAAAAAGGTTTTGCGGACGTGTGCAAAAAATGAAATTACCGGCGTGCGTTGGGTGCGTGTAGATGCTTACGTGGCTTAGTAAAAGGGCCCCTGAGGTCCTTTGATGTTGGAAAGCTTATTACTGACATTCCAATAGTTTTACCACTGGCACTGAACAAATAAAGCCGTAATGATGACTGATTTTTAAAAAGAAAATAAATTGTTTTCTATTTAGCATTGATTGTTAAGTAAAATGGTAGTATGTAGAGCATTTTTGTAGTGAACTGTTACTTTGAAGGTACCTACTTGAGGAAAATATAAACATACTGATTCCCACGGCTCTTAATATGACAGCCACATTTCCCGTACCTTGTGAGTTAGTGATCATGACTTTCTAAATTAGGACTTTTGGCATGCTTTGTTGAATTGTATCCCAGCACCATTCATTACAGCATTTTTGCAGAGCTGAACTTGTAAGGGAGAATATCCAGCTGCAGTGTCAGAAACATTCACTTTTTGTAACAGAATCAAACATATAAATGGCAAGTGACCGTACTCACCCGCAAATGCGCAGTAGAGACTTCTCTCTCTGTCCCGCCCCCGCGTCAATACGTGATGATGGGGGCGGGACAGAGAGGGAAACTGCGTGAAGGCGAGGGAGGGAACCGCCGACGTTGCTACTGCTCCCCCCCAAGGTCGCCGCTACCGCTCCCCCCACCCGGAGTCGCTGTCGCCGCCACCCCCACTCCACCCGGCCTCAGCACTCTCTTCGGTATTGAACTTACATCGCCGACACGCAGCAGGCAGATCAGCTGAGCTCCCGTCGGCCTTCCTTCCCTGTGTCCCACCCTCGCCGACTTTACGTCACACGAGGGCGGGACACAGACAGAGAAGGAAGGCCGACGGGAGCTCTGCTGATCTGCGTGCTGCGTTTTGGCGACGTAAGTTCAATAGTGAAGAGAGGGCCTGGGCCGGGTGGAGGGGTGGCGGCGGCGGCGACTCCGGGGGGGGGGGGGCCTGCAGCGGCAAGGGGAGGGGGCCTTGGAAAAACCCCATACTAGCCCGTTTTAACGGGCTCAATGGCTAGTAACATAGTAAATGATTAGATACTGGCATCACCAACAGGGCAATTGGCAATTTGCTGCATGCTAATCCTACATAGACAGTTCTATATGATCAGAGTTGGAACATAATAGCATGCTAATATTTCAAAAAGTGTTTTTATTATTATGGCTGGAACATAGTCACATACATTATCAAAACATGATTAATCCAACAGTATTGCTAGTTAACAGCATTTTACCTGCCAATTTTTAACCTTAAGATGTCTTTCCCTCTTCCGCTGAGATACACAGCATATGCAGTCATGGCATATGATATGAATATGATATAAAATACACCTACTTTTAGGACACAGACCGTAGATGTCTATCTGGCACTGGTCATATTTTCCAACTACTGGAGTTGCCCTCAAAACCCACACCAGCCATGAGATAATTTGTTTTGATTTGTTGATCCCCTGTGTTTATCCCATGCATTTTTTGAATTGTGTTGCTGTTTTTATCTCCATCACCTCCATTTGCAGGGTATTCCAGGCATTCACCACCCTTTCCATGAACAGTATTTCCTGATGTTACTCTGAAGTCTACCACCCTCCAACCTCAATTTGTGTCCTCTAATTTTATTGCTCCTCCATCTCAGAAAAAGATGTTTTGTATATTAATACCTTTTAAGTATTTAAATGTCTGTCATGTCTTCCTATCTCCTCTTTCCTCTAGGAAAGAGGTCTTCAAGTCACTGCTCATATTTCTTGTGGCGCAAACCCCGTACCATTTTTGCTGCCTTCCTCTGAACCGCTTCAAGCCTTATGTTCTTAGTGAGATATGCCACCAAAACTGAATACAATACTCCAGTGGGGCCTCACCAATGTCTTCTAAATGGGCATTAACACCTTTTTTATGCTGGTTATGCCTCTCTCTATGTAGCTTTGCGCCCTGCCTATGGCCACTGCCTTCTCACATTGTTTTACCATCTTGAATTCTCCTGGTTCATGTATTTCAGCCTTTTGTCTGCTAGCTCGTTTGGATTCTACTCCCCGATTTTAACTGCCAAATATTAGACTATTTTTCTAAAGGCCACCACTTCCTTCCCACCCCTGGGGTGTCTAGTCTGTTGCAAATCTTCCTATCATATGCAAAAATGTAAACCTTTTTCCTTCTAATCCTTTGGCAATGTCATTCACAAATATATTGAATAAAATCGTCCCCAGTACCGATTCTTGAGGCACTCCACACCTTACTTTCCTCCGAACAAATTCTATTTATCACCACCCTCTGATGTCTGTCAGTCAACCAGTTTCTAATCCAGTTCACTTTAGGTACTAACTTTAGTCCGCTCAGTTTATTCATGAGTCTCCTTTGAGGAACCATATCAAAGGCTTTGCTGAAATCCAAGTAGACTGCCTCTAGCATATGTTCTTGTAACTGGTTGGATTTCAGGAAGTCCACTGTCTTTTCCTTCAGCAGTGCCTCCTTTCCATTACTTTTGTAGTTAATATCAAAAGAGCAAATAAAAGTGCTGAAAGCATGCAGCACATGTTTTATGCAGTTCTTTCCAACCCTTCTGCTTGTTCACATATGTGCTTGTGTTTATATCTGTTGTGTATCAGTGTTACAGTGGAACAGTACCCAAACATTCTGTTGGTTTAGAAAGAATAAAATGAAACTCTGTATGTGTGGCAAGGGCAGTTTGAAAAGCACAATATTCTGTTGCATTACAGTGAATCAATATATGTATTCTGCAATTGCTCAAACAGCCCCCTCCCATATAAATGCATTGGTCCATTTTCAAGGGGACAATATTTCTCTGGAACCCCTGGTCCAATCTGATCCATTTTCAAACTCTTTAAGTCTTTTCCCAGTTTTCCCCTTATGCCACATTTGGCTTCATTCTTTTACATTTTTGGAGGGTTATTTTGTTCTCAAATGCCAACATAGATATCCTCAACCCAATGATCCCACTAAACAGCTTTGAACTGTGTGGAGGTTCTCTGCCGGCATTCCTGCCAATAGTGGGAGTGGTGGGAGGTGCAACAATATCATACATTTAATTGTAAGGGACAGCCAGGTCCCTAACAATTCAAAGTGCAATAACTTTGCACCGCCCACCCCCCACTGGCAGGAATGCTGGCAGAGGACTCTTATGCACTTGCCTTAATCCAGTGTTTCCCAAGTCCAGTCCTGGAGTACCCCTTGCCAGTCAGGTTTTCAGGATATCCACAATAAATATACATGAATTTGATTTGCATACACTGCCTCCATTATATGCAAAATCTCTTTCATGCATATTCATTGTGGATATTTTGAAAACCTGACTGGCAAGGGGTACTCCAGGACCGGACTTGGGAAACACTGGATTAAGGCAAGTGCATAAGAGTCCTCTGCCAGCATTCCTGCCAGTGGCGGGTGGTGCAAAGTTATTGCATTTAGAATTGTTAGGGACCAGATATTGCCTTGTTTCTGCCATGTACATGTGACCTGGATTGACCACTGTTGGAAGCAGGATACTGGGCTAGATGAACCATTGAGGGTAATTCTGTACAGGTTGCCTAAAGTTAGGTGCGTAAAGTACATGCTTAATTTTAGGCGCAGCCACTTGCACCATGTCAAAGGCTGGTGTAAATACTCATACCTAAATGCCGTTAGTTACACGCCTAACTGACAGTATTCTATAACCTTAACATGTAAGTGATGGACATGCTCATGACTCGCCCTTGCCCCTCCCATGTCCACACCCTCCTAGCAGTTATGCATTAAGGTATAGAATTACAACAATTAGTACCAATTCCAATTAGAGCAAATTAGTCACAGTGCCAATTACAACCTAATTTTTCTATAACCTGCATATGCAAGTTTGCATGCTAATTGCAAAAATGTATGCACGAGATTATAGAATGAGGGGGCTTATCTGTAATTTCTTTTGAACATTTCATTGGGTCAAAAAGAAAGAAAAGGAAGCAAGGTTATTTTAGATGTTTCTTGGGGCCAAAATGACAGATGCAGGATACTCCTGAGTGGTGCTCCCAAGCTGGTTTCCCCTAATTTTTTTGTTCTTGCTTCCTTTTTTTTTTCCTTTTGGGGTTGCAAACACAAAGCGAAATAGCAAGGGTTGGTATAGCCACCACTTGATATTTGTGGGCCAGTAGACAGCTTTGTGCAGCCAGGCATTTTAACAGTGACTACACTGCAGTTACTGGACATGCCAGAGGCAGAAGGGGGTCTGATGGCATCTCCTGAGCTAGATGCAACAGCCATCACACAGGCCCAGAATCTCATGGAGAGAATGTGAAAGAGCAATGCAGGAGTCATCAGTTGAGATGCCAGTAGTACATTTCGGTTCCCCACGGGGAGCATCTATCCCTGGAGGAAGTAGAAATCTCTATTGTGAAAGGACACCTCAGAGCTGCTGGGGAAGCACAGATCTAATTTGTCTGGACTGTTGCTTCAAATTAAGGCAACATGCTGATGACTGTGTCTTCAAATTCAAACAAATGATTGCAACTGGAAAGAACATACTACTTCTACAGTTTGACATGTCAAGCGCTTTCGACATGGTTGATCATGGAATACTACTACATATCCTTGAGTACTTCGGAATTGGAGGTAACGTTCTCAATTGGTTCAAGGGATTCCTAACCACACGATTATACCAAGTGACATCTAACTCGATCACTTCAGCCACATGGATACCTGAATGTGGAGTCCCACAGGGATCCCCCCTCTCGCCGACTCTATTCAACTTAATGATGATACTCTTGGCCAAACTATTATCAAACTGAAACCTCAACCCATACATATATGCAGACGATGTAATGATCAACATCCCATTTAAACAAGATCTAAAGGAAATGTCCAATGACATCAACCAAAGTCTCCAGATTATGCATTCGTGGGCGGATGCATTTCGGCTGAAACTTAATACAGAAAAAACCCAATGCCTAATACTCACCTCTCAACATAACAAGAACAAAAATTCACAGCCATTAACACTCCAAATCTAAACCTTCCAATTTCGGACACCCTAAAAATTCTTGGAGTTACCATCAATCGACACCTAACACTTGAGAGTCACGTGAAAAATACAAAAAGAAGATGTTCCACTCCATGTGGAAATTAAAAAGAGCAAGACCCTTCTTCCCAAGGACTGTTTTCCGTAACCTGGTACAATCAATGGTGCTCAGTCATCTAGACTACTGCAACGCACTCTATGCCGGCTGTAAAGAGCAAATAATCAAGAAACTTCAGACAGCCCAGAACATTGCAGCTAGACTCATATTTGGTAAAACAAAATATGACTCTGCTAAACCCCTACGAGAAAAACTACACTGGCTCCCACTTAAAGAACGCATCACGTTTAAAATATGCTTCCTAGTCCACAAAATCATTCACGGAGATGCACCAGCCTACGTCAGACCTGATAGACCTACCACCCAGGAATGCCAAAAGATCATCCCGCACATTCCTTAATCTGCACTTCCCTAACTGCAAAGGTCTAAAATACAAACTAATGCACGCGTCAAACTTTACCTACTTGAGCACACAGTTATGGAACGCATTGCCGCGCAACTTAAAAACGATGTATGAACTAACGAACTTCCGCAAACTACTGAAGGACCCATCTCTTTAACAATGCATACCACAAAGATCAACCAATGTGAATATACACAACTCCTCCACATATACTCAGAACTGTCTTACAATATCTGCTTGTTATACTACTATCATGTTTTATCATTATCATGTTGCCTAAGATCCTTCTGTAACACTAAATGTCTATTTTCTAATATATTTCCACCTTTCTTGATGTATTGTAAGCCACATTGAGCCTGCAAAGAGGTGGGAAAATGTGGGATACAAATGCAATAAATAAATAAACAAATAGTCTGCCGATCAAAACCAAACAGAAATTCAGCTCATACATTCTACTGCTGTGAATTTCCTTCACAGTTCTTACTATACTGATCATATCACCCTCTTGATCACCACTGAGCACTGGCTTCCAGTCTCCTCTCAACTTAAATTACAGGTTTAATACCCTAGACTCCTAATTATTTGGCTGATCTGCTCACCCCTTACGTCCCTGCATGTATCTTATATTCTTCTCAAGCTTCACTACTTGCACTTCCCCCACCTTCCCCATCTGTGGTTTGATATTACTTGTGATACTGATTTTTGGTATCTAGGACCACACCTATGGACTCCCTTCCCATCAACATCAGTACATAATCATCATACAAAAATTTCTAAATTCTACGCAAAACCTGGCTGTTTCAATTAGTTTATGGTTGAACTCCATCTTGTGGTTGGTCGGTGGTGCCTTTTGTAATCTTTCTTCCGGTCTTCATCTGCCTTTACTCCCTATCCTTCCTCTAGGTAGTCTCTCCCCTCTTTTCCCACATTTCTTTATAATTGTAACTTCTTTTCTTAACTTTCCATCTTTGATATTTTATTTTATTTTATTGTAATCTGCTTAGCAGCACTTTTGTGCAACCTGAGGTATATTGTGCATTCTCAGATAAGTAAACATATAATAAGGAAGCTTACCAATCAAATTGAACATGTACGTGCAAACTGCTGCTGTGTTTATTTCTCTTTTATTCAGGTGTCTGAATTCAAGGGCCCATGACAATTTTCAAGGAGGTGTGTGTGGTTTTCATGGGTATTTACGGTATTTGTGTATTAAAACAATTTATAACGTGCTACATTATTAAATACTTTCAGAAATTGGATTGAAAATTGCCTTCATTAGTCACATGGCTTGCCTTATTCATTGTTTTAAATTAGAACTATTACAATCTAAACTCATTGCATTAGTATTGCACTCTCACTGTGATGTAATTAGCTTTTAACGCATGCCTTCTCTTTCTAAAATAAATTGATTTTCTGTGTACTGTATTACTGAAGAGTTATATGCAGTCTGAAATTTTAATTGTTATGTAACTTTTTTAAACTGTTAGACCTTGTTTCACAAATTTGCATTTCAGTGCCTTTTAGAGCCAGATTTAATAGAGTCTGGCAGTGTTTACCATCCTAATGCTATAACACTTCTTACTAAAGATACTTTTTTGGAGTGCTTTTAAGATAAAGTGGAAATAATTTGCATTGTAGGGAGCATCACATTAAAAGGGGGTGAGACTGGCTCTGGAAGCAGTACATAAATGAAAAGAACAGTGGAATTTTAGGAAGCAAGGGGAAAATAAACACAGCAGAATGACCAGTGCACACAAATTAAAGGGTCCTTGTGGATTGAAAATCCCAGGGCCTAAGCAGAATTGAATTAAAATATAAATTTCTCAGAAAGGCAAGTGGTGACAGAAGAGAGGGTAAAACAGTATACAAGTATAAACAGGAAAAGGCAACACTGGTCCTTCAGGTTGGAGATAAATGCTGTTCTTTTATTTAGAAGTGACCCACACGGGCCATGTTTCGGCGTACAAACGCCTGCCTCAGGGGTCAAAGTGTTCGTATGGATTTGATCACAATATATTGGAGTAAACCAGGTAATCAGGGTATTTTGCCCTTCGCGTGGCAATTATTAGTGTAGTCTTTCAATAGAAGCTGTAGGTAAAAAAACCGCCAGTACAGTTCATTAACAAACTGTCGGTGAAAAAAAACAACAAAATTCAGAAAGACAAGTGGACATTTAGGGCCGGATTTTATGTAAAGTGTGGTGAGTAGCGTGTGTTAAATTGTGCTTATGGCCAATTTAGGCACACTACTCAATTGAGTAACGAGCCAATCAGTGATGATAAATAGCCGATAACCAATTATCACTAATTGGCAATAACTGGAATTTACGGACACTTCTTTTTAGGCGTATTCTAAAAAAGAGCACTTAAATTCCAATTTCACGTAGCTGAAAAGGGGGCATGGCCACAGGAGGAGTGTGGGTGTATCAGGGGCATTACTCAAATTTACGTGGGCTGTTATAGGAATCAGGATAATGTGCCTACATTTAGGTACAGGTATATATACAAGGTTTTCAGTGGCGTAAATGGCAATGCCTAAATGTTGGCGCATTCCCCAGTCCTATTCGCTATTCTATACCCCATGCCTAACTTAGGTGCCTTTATATAGAATAGCGTCTAGATTTAGATGCTATTTACAGAATCTGGCCCTTAATGTGTCTTTAAGTAAATCACACCTGCATTGGTGATCCCCAGATTTTATGTATATACAGTACAAAATAGGATAAAAGTGAAAAAGAAATCAAAAACTCAAGTCTTGAAGAAAGGTTAGTTCAAGTTCTAAGATGTGAAATAGCTCCTCTGGTACTCTCTTCTCCTCTTCTTTTCCTGTTGTGATTTCTGAGCTCAGCTGCTGAGCCTCCTTGTAAGATAGCTGCAACAAAAGAATAACTTCCTATATTCAGTGCTGTGAACCATTACACAAAATCCTCAAACTCCTGCCTGTATCTCTTAATTGCTGACACAAAATTCATAATTTGCTGTCCTCCCCAAGAGAGTAAATCAGGGAAAATCCCCAAATTACAGAATCTCAAAACACTCCGTTGGGTGGTGGGTCGCTCAGTCCTTAGCATATCAGATCGGAGTCTCTTCAGGGGTGGAGAGTGAATGCACCTCATTGGTCCCACTCATTTTAACTAGGGAAAAACACTCAGAACTGCTGCTAAGGGGCCCTCTTACTAAGCTGCACTAGTAAATGGATCTTTCCTACGCAATAAGCCCATTTCTAGTGCAGTTGTAAACAAAGCAATTTTCTGTTTTACCTTTTTGTGGCTGTGCATTAATGTTATCATTGTCATGCAACTGTTTAAAAATATTATCAGGGGAACACTTACTGCCTCCTTTGTAGGAGGCACTAAGGTCTCCTGCGTTCATTCAGGGCGATATAACCGGTTATATGCAGATTTTCAAAACTAGACCGGCCAAGTGTGGTGGCCATATTTGGCCAAAACAATAGGTGGAATAACTTTGGCTGGTCTGACTTTAAGCAGCTGGCGCTGAATATCAACGTGACTGGATAAAATCAGACCTGCCAAAGTTCTGCATGTTCAGAGCCGGTCAACAGAAACGGACTGACATTGAATATCCAGGTTTAGTGCAGACCGTGGGAGATAGCCAGGCTGTCTCCCACGGTCCTGAATATCGGGGGCCTCTATTATTTTGCTCTTAGATGAACACAATGGGCCCAATATTTGGCGCTATTTAACCACCCAGGAACCGGTTATCTCTGTGAATATTAGCGCATAGTGGCTATCCGGCTAAGTTTAGTGAGCAAATCAGACCGCATAAATAGCAGTCTTCATCTCCCGAGTTGGTTTAGTTTGTGGTCACCCTCTACTCCTTGTGTACTGTGCGGACTCATTGTAGATGTATTTTCCTGTTTTGCCGTTCCTTGGATGCAAGCAGATCCATTTTTCAGTGTGCCTGTAAAAAAGGCCTTAAAAATTTTTTTTAGCAAAAATGGATGTGTGACAAAATCAAATTGGTGTGCATCCATTTGGGTCATTCACATAGCAGTAAAATCTCATGCGTTAACCAGGCAGTAATCATCTGCGTGTGTACAATACTGATTACTGCCTGGTTTTCACCACACATGAGAAAATAAAAATTATTTTTCGGCGCACGTAGCAGACACTCATAAAAACTGAAATTACTGCCCAGGCCACGCCGTAGCCGGGTGGTAACTCTGAATTGACATGCGTTGGGAGCGTGTAGGTGCCTACATGGCTTAGTGAAAGGGCCCCTGCTGGTTAAGTTAAAGCCGGCCAAGAAAACCTCGTATTTTCAATGCTAGACACTGGAAATGGCCTGGCATTAAATATCTGGGGTCAGCGCCGTCGGCAGCTAACTACGTTGCCTGCTGCCTGTTGAATATCGGGAGGGATAGATCTTAAAACTCTTAACTAAAATGCCTTCAAAGTAGCTTCTAAACTATTAATGCTGCATTTAAGATCACATGTCCCATGGGGAGGTATGATGTATTGAAGATTGCATCCAAAGTATGTCATCATTATTGTCAACGACAGCTGAAGGTGTGAGTGAAAGGTCTTTGTTCCCGCAAACTCATTTACTCTGCATAATGAAACTCTAGAGAGCTGTTTTTCTGACTTATTTCCACATCTATCATCTGCTGGATGCCGGATACAAAAACTGATTGACTTTAAAGTATTTTGGCTCAATAAACTTTAGGAAGAAAATGCAGATTCAGTAGTTTTGTAGACCAAATCATCCTCTATGTGTGAAATACAATTTTTGAAATGAACTTTCATATGTTTTTGAATCAGTTATGGCTTGGATAGAATGAATGGCTGTAAAGTTGAATTACTAGTGCTGGACCACGTATGAAACTGAGCAAATTTGGAGTGACAAAAATAATAAGATTAAAAACTAGAGGGCTATGTTCAAATGATTTTACCAGGTAACTAACCAGTTATACAACTGGTGGAATTAGGGGCACCCTCTACCTCTCTGTGTAAAGTACCTGTGCTGTGAAACTCTGGGGGTGGGGGGGGGGGGGAGGGGGAGTGGGCTTCCTTTGAGAATTCACCTGCAGGAACCTACCTTAAGGTTTTACAATTGCCATCACAAAATGAAGTTATTGTATTTTATAACTGTGGGTGGGTGGATGGACAGATGTTAATGCATGCCATTTCATTTTAATCTGTTTATGTATATGGCTAGTTTATTGGATCTTTGCCGTACTTGTAGGGGTGAACTTCCCTGCTTAAGGCAATAATCCCATTTTGATTTCCTTAATCTATTCTGTACCCTTCTTCGTGGTAGCAGACCATGGTTAGACTAATGGATTTGCTACTTTTTTTGGTGCTTTGATTTTATAGATACCAAACATAGTATAGAGTAAGTAATGTTGCTTTTGGTTAGTGAAAATTAAAAGTGGGGCAGTACCTGAAGGAGGTGCTGACCAGGTGGGAGGAGATAAGGGATTTTGAAAGACAATGGGCAGAATTGAAAGGAACTATAAAAAGGGCAACAGATCTTTATGTTAAGAAAGTAAATAGAAGTAAAAGGAAAATAAATGGTTCTCCAGGGAGGTGGCTGACAAAACAAGAGTGAAAAGATGAATTCACAATGGATCACTAAAGGAAAATGATAGAAAAGAATATCAGGTAATTTCTGAGAGAAACAGAGAAATCAGGAAGGAAAAAACACGGACAATCAAAATGGCCAAAGATGTAAAACGAGGTGAGGAGTTTCTATAGATATGTCAAGGAAAGGAGAAGACCACAGAAGTGGAAAAAACACAGGTCCCATGGGGTAACACATGACAAGACAAAGAGTGGGAACTGGATCAGGCTCTTCAAAACAGACCCAAGATGCTCAATATGAATTATAAACTTTTATTGAGGATACGAATGTTTTGAAGAGCCTGATCCAGTTTCCACTCTTCGTCTTGCCAGGAAAGGAGATGGCCATAAGTGGAATTCTAAAACTGAAGATGCTAAGACCAATGTGTGGAAATGATAGGGAAAAAAGCAGAAGTGTTAAAACATGCGTTTATTCAGTATTCACAGAGAGGCCATGGATAACTTGCAAAAGCATATACCAAAATGAAGTTGGTACAGCACCATTCCCAGAAGAAGATGAAGAACTTGTAAGTGAACAAAGCCATGAGGCCAGATGGAATATATGAACAAGTGAGGTCCAAAAAACAAGGAGTCCAAAGAAATAAGTTCCATGATACTAAGGGACTTCAGAGAAGTTTGGGTGGGTCCCCTGAAGGATATGTTTAACAGATCCCTAGAGCCAGGAGAGGTTTCAAGCGATTGGAAGAAGGCAGATGTAGTCCCTCTTCCCAAGAGTAACAAAGAAGAGATGGGCAACTACAGGTTGGTTAGCCTCTCCTTAGTGGTAGGAAATGTAATGGAGAAACTGATGAAGGAAAGGATGGGTTGCAAGATCCAAAATGACATGGTTTTACCAGACTCAATGGCTTATTTCAATCAAATTTATATACGGTACCACAGTTATACAAAGTATATGATTCTCAGGTACTCAACTAAATTTATATAGAAAAATTCTTCAATAAGAGAATTTCACATAGATCTTCTTCAAGATAGCATTTTTCACTTTCACTAACATATATAGTGACCTCAGCAGTGCTCATTGGCAAAAATGTTTTATATATATGGCAATGTAATCAGTACCAACTCTTCATCGGTTCACCTAATTATATTTCTCAATTTTTAATTTTTATCACATTTTTTCTCCTATACTGGTATAGTATTTTCAATGATAACCTGTTTATATGCACCATGACTGGTATAAGGGTGTGGCAACCGTGGGTGTGGCTACCATAGGGGCGGAGCCACAGATGGTGACCCCACCCACAATGAGTACTGGTACCTTTTTTCATACAAAAAAAATCACTGCTTGCGAGTAATTAACAGCAGTTCAGCCGTAGCTCTTTGGACAAATAGAATGCCACTCTCTAGCCTTCTTGTTCTAAAGTCTGTGTAATTAACCCCTGGCTTGCAGTTCGGTTCCTGAAACCTTGTTATGTATTTTACCAAAAGAAATGATAGAAACATGGGGCTCGATATTCAGCGTGAGTTATTTGAGTAGGCGCCACCCCACATAATGCAAGTAGTGCCAGAAAAGTCTGGGTTGAAGTTGGATTTTATCTTGGTATCAGCAGAATTCAATGCCAATACTCAGATAACTATCTGTTTAACCTAGGACTGCAAAAAGGCTGTCCTGATTTAAGTGAAGTTATCTGGGTACTGGTGCCGAATATTGCTGATACTGGATAATGGCACTGGATATTTTCATACCCAGGTTTTCAGCACCTCTATCCAGATAGTGACTAGTGCTGAAAACCCAGGTATATCTTTAAATGCTGCAGCCAGAGTTTAAGAGTGACAGAGCTGACGGGGGGGGGGGGGGGGGGGGGGGGGGGAGGGGAGTGGAAGGAGATGGTTTTAATTGTATGGGACCATGTTTGGAAGCTGATTGATGATGAGGTAAAAGAAATAAAACATTTGTTAGTACAGTGGCTGTAATTAAGAGCAATGCTATGGAAAAATCATTTGGCCTTTACCTTTTATCTCCAGAGAGCAGTATAATGGAAATCATTGGCACTATAACTCTATTTAGGATGTACCTAGACTAGTTTGGGGATGATAGCAGCTGAATATACTGAGACTTTTGCAGTCCCACTTCTGTATGAGATATAATTGAGGTCTACAAATCCTGAGTGGTGTAGAACGAGTAGAAGTTAATTGATCTTTTACTCATACAAAAGTGCAAAGACTAGGGGACACTTGAGGAAGTGACATGGAAATACTTTTAAAACAATAGGAGGAAATATTTTTTCACTCAATGAATAGTTAAGCTGTGGAATTCTTTGCCAGAGGATGTGATAACTGTGATTAGCGTATCTGGGCTTTAAAAAGGTTTGGACAAATTCCTGGAGGAAAAGTCTATAGTTTGCTATTGAGACAGACATGGAAGCAACTTCTTGCCCTGGGATTTGTAGTATGGTGTGTTGCCACGATTTGGGTTTCTGCTAGGTACTTGTGACCTGGCTTGGCCACTGTTTGGAAAACAGGATACTGGGCTAGATGGACCATTGGTCTGATCCAGTATGGCTACTCTTTTGTTCTTATGTAGTATAATACTGAGAGGCATCTATTGCAAATGAGTCAGGGGCAGGTTCATCCTTTGATGGCAAACGCGGAAGAACAAATGGCTAGAAATGTAAGGAGGGGAACAAGAATGTTTTCAGGTATATTAGTGAAGGAAGAAGATTAAAATGGAATTGTGAGACTGAAAGAGGCACTGAACCACTATGTGCATAATGATGAGGAAAAAGCAAACTTGCTAAACAAATACTTCTGTGTTCATGGAAGAAAATCCTGGAGAAGGACCATGATTACGTGGCAAAGGTACTTATGAGAATGGAGTGGATATAGCACCATTCATGGAAGAAAGTGTTTATGAACAACTTGAAAATATTAAAAGTGGACTCAACAAAGCCATTGGACCAGACGGGATCCATCCCAGGATATTGAGGGAGCTCAGAGAGGTTTTGGCAGGTCCTCTTAAAGATTTGTTTAATAAATCCGTGGGGATGGGGGATGTTCCGTGGTATTGGGATGTGGTCCCTCTTCACAAAAGTGGTGACAGAGAAGAAATTGGAAACTATAGGCCAGTAAGCCTCACTTCAGTTATTAGAAAAGTAATGGAAGCAATGCTGAAGGAAAGGCTAGTGAATTTCCTGGAATCCAATAGATTACAAGATCCAGGACAAAGGTAAATCGTGCCAAACGAATCTGATTGAATTCTTTGACTAGATGACCAGAGAATTGGATCAAGGATGTGCACTAGATGTAATCTACTTAGATTTCAGCAAAGCCTTTAACATAGGAGGCTCTTGAATAAACTTGGCAGGCTGAAGTTAGGACCCAGAGTGGTGAACTGGATTAGGAACTGGTTGACAGATGCCAGAGTTTGGTGGGTAATGGAATTCACACGGAGGAAGGAAAGTTGAGTAGTGGAGTGCCTCAAGGACCTGTGCTGGGGCCCAATCTGTTCAATATGTTTGTGAGTGACATTGCTGAAGGTTAGAAGGTAAGGTTTGCCTTTTTGCGGATGATACCAAGATTTGTAACAGAGTGGATATCCCGGAGGGAGTGGAAAACATGGAAAAGGATCTGCAAAAGTTAGAGGAATGGTTTGGCAATTAAAATTCAGTGCAAAGAAATGGAGAGTGATACACTTAGAGTAGAAATTCAAGGGAGATGTATGTGTTAGGCGGTGAGAGGCTGATATGCACAGATAGGGAGAGGGACCTTGGGGTGATAGGATCTGAGGATTTGAAGGTGACGAAACAGTGCGACAAGGCGGTGGCCATAGCAAAAGGATGCTAGGCTGTATAGAGAGAGTGTAATCAGCATAATAATGGGATGTGTTGATGCCCCTGTACAAGTCATTGGTGAGGCCTCACCTGGAGTATTGTGTTCAGTTTTGGAGGCCATAGAAGATGACAAGAATGATATGGGGATTGCACCAAAAGGCATATGAGAAGAGACTGGAAGACCTGAATATGTATACCCTAGAAGAGAGGATAGACAGGGGAGATATGATACAGACATTTAAATACTTGAAAGGTGTTAATATAGAAACAAATATTTTCCAGAGAAGGGAAAACGGTAAACTAGAGGCCATGAATTGAGGGTTTGGGGTTGTAGACTTAGGAGTAATGTCAGAAAAGTCTTTTTCATAGAGATGGTAGTTGAAGAAAATGAATGGTTAAAAAAAAAAAACCCAAAACTTAAAGGGTTGCATATGTGTTTGTATGCCAAGTGGTGCTTAGATGGCAACTCTGGCTGTTTCAACTAAGGCGGTGCTGGGCTGGCTTGTACAGTCCAAGTCCCGTATGGGCTGTAAAGAGCTTCGATGGAGACTCCATTAATTTGAAACATGAGGACTGTGCCGGACAGACTTTTACAGTCTGTGTCCTACAGATGACAAGATGAATTCGGATAGGCTGGTGTGGGCTTTGATGGTAACTCCGTAGTTGAAACATAAGGACCTTCTACGGCCTGTATCCAGAAGCAACAAAGAAAGACCACATATGTAATATATCACATTCATTGTTGATTTTAATCTTGAATTGAGAATGAATATGACTGTTGGGCAGACTGGATGGACCATTCAGGTCTTTATCTGCCCTCACTTACTATGTTACTAAGTTCATTTCTACAAATTGAGAGCACAACATTGACTAGAAATACTGGCACTATATGCAGGATTATAGGAGGAAATCAAAGGTGAGCCACCAGATACCTTCAAAAGTTAACATATGGCATCATATCGCCTCTACTAGGAGAGCATGAGAGACCTAAAGGGCACACTTGGATAGGCATGGAATCACCCAATGAATCTCCTGCCTCAGTCTTCTGCCCAGTTCAAAGCAATGCCTTCTGGCTGTGAGAAATAGGGTCAGAGGGCAAACATAGATGACTGCTATCCTGATACGTGTGATCTGTTAATCAATGACCCTTCATGCAGGGTGCCCCTGTATAAATAATGAACACCAGAATATAATGTCATCCCAGTTATAGTGATCCTGAGCGTACAGTAATAAAGAAACTATCATCCCAGAAGGGTAATGGGGACACGTGGATAAAAAGAGTTGCAGCTTCAATTCAAGTTGAAGTAAATCATGTTTAAGTGCAGGAATTAATGGAGGAAAACCCAATATACCATTTTTTTCAAAGATGGGTCAGATCTATTACAATGAAGCTTGCACATCCAGAAAATTTTGGAGCACAGTGAGGCAAGGGGAGAATGAACTCTGGACTGCATTTCAGGTTCTGAGGGCAGTATAAACTCTATGAAGGGAACTCAGCTGATTCCAAGAGCAAGTGAAAAGTCCAGCAAAGGCTTTATAAGTAGAGGATATGGTTTCCTAACAAAAATGAGAAAACATCAACAACAAGGAACTATATAGTGAGCACATGATGTCGAGCAAGCTACTCTACATGGAGAACAGACAGTGGCTACTTCATTGCCAGATAAAGATCAATTACCTGGGATCGTAGGGAGCCAGAAGCATCAGGCAGCTTTTGTCCTGGCTGCTTCTCTCTGTCTGTCTCCATCCATCCCCCTGTCATGCAGCATCCTCTGTCTCTCCATTCCCCTGCCATGCAGCATCCTTGCCCTCTCTCCCAACCCCCCTGCAATGCAGCATCCTTGCTCTCTCCATCTCCCCCTACCATGCAGCATCTCTACTTGCTGTCTCAATCCCTCTGTCACTCAGCATCTTGCTCTCTCCATCCCCCTGCCGTGCAGCATCCTCACTCTCTCCATCTCTCTGCCATGCAGTATACTTTCTCTCTCTTTCATCCTTCATGTAACTTCTCTCTTGTCTCTTTCCCATGGCATGTAACATCTTCTCTCTGTCTCTCCATCTATCCCCTTGCCACGCATCATCTTCTCTTTCCCAACCATACAACCTCTCTCTCTCCTTCCCCTACAAGCAATATCTTCTCTTTCTCTCCCCATATTCATGCAGCATCTTTTCTCTCTGTATCTTTCCCCATTCCATCCAACAGAATCCTTTTTTTTACCCCCCCCCCCTCTTCCCATTTACCCCCTCACTATCACCTCCATTAGGACCAGTATCTTTCCGGGGCT
This sequence comes from Microcaecilia unicolor, assembly GCF_901765095.1. Taxonomy (NCBI): domain Eukaryota; kingdom Metazoa; phylum Chordata; class Amphibia; order Gymnophiona; family Siphonopidae; genus Microcaecilia; species Microcaecilia unicolor. Next base: position 249,747,426 of record NC_044037.1, on the reverse strand, counting down.
GTGGCAGCAAAAACAGGATAGGAGGCAATGTTCTGGTGTGGATTAGGAATTGTTTATTGGACAGAAAACAGAGGGTAGGGTTAAATGGTCATTTCTTTCAATGGAGGCGGTGGAATAGTGGAGTGCCACAAGTATCATTACTGGGACCAGTGCAATTAACATATTTATAATGAAATTGAAATTGGAACAATGGGTGATGTGATTAAATTTGCAGATGACACAAAACTATTCAAGGTTGTTAAAACAAATTTAGACTGAAAAGTGCAGGAAGACCTTAGGAAATTGGAAGACTGGGCATCCAATTAGCAGATGAAAGTTAATGTGGACAAATGCAAAGTGATGCACATTGGAAAGAATAATCCTAATTATAGTTACCTGATGCTAAGATCCACCTAGGTGTCGTTGTGGATAATATGCTGAAATCTGCTCAATATGCAGAGGTAGCCAAAAAAAGCAAACAGGATGCTAGGAATTATTAGGAAAGGGATGATAAATAAGACTGAAAATACTATAATGCCTCTGTATTGCTCCATGGTGCAACCTCACCTTGAGTATTGTGTTCGGTTCTCGTCACCATATCTCAAAAAAGATATAACAGAATTAGAAAAGGTTCAAAGAAGAGCGACCAAAATTATAAAGGGGATGGAACTCCTCTCATAGGATGGAAAGGCTAAAGAGGTTAAGGCTCTTCAGCTTGGTGAAGAGACGGATGAGACATTCAGTGCCAGCTGCATCGGTGATCCAGGCAGACCACTCCTAGAAGCTTTTTTTCGGCAGCTCTTGCCGACAGGAAGTTGCATCAGAGGAGCTGGGAGCTGCAGAAAGAAAGCTTCCAGGATCGGTCTGCCTTGATCTCTGACACTGCTGGTAATGAATGAGAAGGTTGGAAGAGCGTTGGGGGAGGAAGAAAGGAATACAAAGTTGGTGGGGGCGTGGGTGAAAGATGATGGTTCGAGCGGGGGGCGTACGGTGCGGGTGGAAGATGCAGCATATCTTTGTAGAGATATGCACACCGGTTGAAAAACGCTGTAGCTAATCAATCGCTGCATACTTAAATACTCAATATTAGTCTAGGGAAACTCTGCATTAACCTCTGCCTCCACTTATGTTTATCAAGTGCATCTTGGCAAGCTTAGCAGTATAAAATGAAATATTTATTGCTGGATGCAGAAAGGAGAAGAGACTTACTGCTGGTCATCATAGAAATATCTGTAATTTCTTTCTATCCATTATGAAAGAACAGTCAGCTTAAATTTTAAAACAATCTTAATAAAGCCTTTGAACTGTATTCAATTTTCCAAACTTGGGCAATTATCCAGATTCATATTAGACTGCTAAAATAAACCTTGTGAACATTTGAAGGATATTTGACATTTATCACAATCTAAAAAAGATATTTGAAGCAAGTCACTGGCGCTTCTGCTGCTGGGTGACCTGAGCTCTTTCTCTCATTTATTTTTTTGTAGTCATAGGAACATAAGCCATGCGGATGAAAAAGAACAGAAACAACCTGTAAGGGAACAAGGAGCTACCTAAATGTAAACCTAACCAGCTATACTGTTCATCTTATTACAATGCCTGCAAGAAAAGCAGGAAAGCAATGCAGATTGGACCAGACATGGATCAGTAACAGAGAAAACATGACATAAGAAGCTGAGAATAACATATTGTTATTTATCCTGTGCTGCCTTATATGAACAATCTGCTTCCGCAAAGCTTGCTAATAGGCAATATCATAGTGTGGACCGCCTGTTTAAAAGTGTTACCTTTACAGAGCAATGAGGGAGAGGGGGATGGGTAAGGGAGGGTAGGAGGGGAGTGCATGGGATATGGCTGTTGAGTTATGGTATGGGTTAAAGTGGTGAGCGATAAAAATAGAAAATGCAGTATGTAGTGTGAGCCATACTGAAGATTCATGGCTAGATGTTCTTGAAGGCTCAAATTGTGGTTTCCTTGAGATACTGTATAGATGCACTTGGAAGTTTTGGATATTTCTGTGCGAACACTGTTGTACTGTGTTTATAAAAAAAAAAAAAAGATAAAACATCCCATGATGTTTCTGAATTTTCCCTTTGTCAAATATACCCCACTGAGAGACTTGTTTCATAAATTTCTGAAGTAAGTGTTTAATTATTCTGAGGCTAACTTTCCCCCAGTACAAAAACTTTATTTGTTGCCTGTTCGTGATTCCAAGGAGAAAGATAATATACTTGTGGAAAATGTAGTGGAAACATTGGATGTATCGGCACTGCTTGAGCAATCACAGGAAGAGGTTGAATTTAGATCTACTTTGTTGGTATCTTTTCTCTTTCTCATGGACAAAGAGGCTATTTTGAGACAATATTTAAGACAAATCTCCTCCGTGACATTCTTGGGGGAAAGAATTCAAATATTTCCGGACATATCAAGATCCACTCTCAGTACCAGGGAGACTCGTTGCCAGTGGGGCACAACCTCTGATCTGCAGTTAACTGTGAGTAAAGGCAGTTATTCCAATAAAGGGCGTTTTCGGAGAGATTAGTCTTCAGCTGTCAACTGGTGTGCCAATGTTATATAGCAGCAATCAGTCCTAGAGGCCTGCGTGTATGCAGGTCCCTGGAGCACTTTTAGTGGGTACCACAGTGCCCTTCAGCCAGGTGGCCCCAGGCTCATCCCCCCCCACCTGTAACACTTGTGCTGGTAAATGGGAGGCCTCCAAAACCCACTGTACCCACATGTAGGTGCCCCCTTCACCCCTAAGAGCTATGGTAGTGTTGTACATTGTGGGTAGTGGGTTTTGGGGGAGGGGGGTTGGGAGCTCAGCACCCGTGGTAAGGGAGCTATGCATGTGGGAGCTTTTTCTGAAGTCCACCGCACTGACCTAGGGTGCCCAGTTGGTGTCCTGGCATATCAGGGGGCCAGTGTACTACCAATCCTGGCCCCTCCCATGACCAAATTGCTCGGATTAGGACATTTTTGAGCTGGGCGTTTTTAGTTTCCATTATCGCTAAAAAAAAACAAACGCCCAGCTCAAAAACGTCCATTTTTTCGAAAATTCGGTTCGGCCCGCCCCTTCACGGACCCTTTCTCGGAGATAAACGCCCATGGAGATAGGTGTTTCCGTTCGATTATGCCCCGCCATATATAGAATTTGGGGTAAATATCCAACCTCCCTGCAGGCAAAGGAATGTGCTGGTGGTCTTTGAGTTTGTGTGGTTGTTAGGACCTATTGTTTTTTCTGTAAGCACGGCTGCTGCTGGCCACCTCTCAAAATCTGCTGCCCTTGGCGGCCGCCTAGTTATGCCGAATGGTTAAGTTAGCCCTGTAAACACACCAGCAAATATTCATTTTAATCATCGATTGACTCAAAGAAACCTCTCAGTTCTCATTTTTAATAAAACAGCGTACACAGTATTTTCTTTAGACACTTGTGATGTCCACACAGACACACAAAGGGGTGGATTCTACAAAGAATGTAAAAATATAGGTGCCGAACATATATATAGCGCGCCTAGAGATGAGCGCCAAAATCCAGGAGTATTTTATAACAATGGATGTAACTTTATAGGCTTAACAAGCTAATCAGCATGGACAACAGCACTTAACAAGCAATAATGAGCACTAATTGACGATAATTAGAATTTATACTCACAACTCACTAAGCATGAGCTGATCCTAAGTTCTAATGCAAGCGATTCAAAAGGGGTGTGGCTGTGGTGCTCCAAAATTTATGCACATATTTATTAGCACAGTGCACGTAAATGGAGTTGGTGTAAATGGAGGCGCGTAGTTTTAGACACTGGGATATCAACTAAGCATATTCTATATACTGCACCTAAGTCTAGACACCGTTTATAGAATATGCTTAGGCAGACATGTTTACCGCGTGGATTTTTTAGGTGCCTTATATAGAACCTGGCCCTAAATGTGTAAGTCGGCATACGTGCGCCTAACTGTAGGCCTGAGCACTTACACCATATCAAAGGCTGCTGACATCTAAAATTGGCAGTTGTGCACGTATCCTGTAACTTACATGCATATCTGCAAGGCACATCCCTGACCCAGCCATGGGCCTTTGTAGTTGTGCACTACAGCATTTAGGCGCCAAATTTGGGCCTACAAAGAGAACCCTTAGCCTTACAAACTACCTCACAAAAATACCTCACCAATCCACCCAGATATTAAAGTCCACCTCTATACTACCTAATACCTTCCTTCTCTCTTCCCTTACATAATCTTTGTACATTACTAATTGTATCTGATATCATGGAATGATTATGTCATAACCAAACTCTGTAAGCCACATTGAGCTTGCAAATAGGCGGGAAAATGTGGGATACAAATGCAATAAATAATAATAATAAATGTTGCCTTAAAAATTGGTACCAAAAAACCACGCGGTTTGTACAAAAGCTTACCCCTTTATCAGATCAATCTCAGCTGTTGTTGAATAAAATACCAGTCCTAGAAGGACGAATACAAACTGTGGACAATTTAGTAGAAAATAATTCGCAAGAAATACGAAATTTACAACAAGTGCAAACCAATTTAATTAAAGAAAATCAATATCTACACAACAAAATTGAAACCTTAGAGAATGCACAGAGAGCTAATATTCTTCGATTGATAAATTTTCCTAAGCAACCAATGATAGCTCCATTAATAACTTTTTAAAAATACTTAGGTGAAGTTCTGGGCATACCGGAAAAGGCATACCCACCTATTTCAAAAATTTATTTTCTACCACCTTATAAGAGAAAAGAGAATCAACAAGCATTACAACAAGGAAATGGAATCCCATTTGATACTTTGGATTTAAATCTGACTCAAACTTTGGAAGATGATAACTTGGGATTAATACCAATGACTTTAATTGTGTCTTTTGTACTACAGCCGGATAGGGACTGGATATTAAACCAATTTTTCCGTCATAGAGAACAGCTTTTTATGAACTATAAAATAAGAATGTTTCCGGATGTCTCTAGGGCAACCCAAAAACGGCGTTAAAGAATTCCTTAAACTTCGCCCAAAAATTCAACAGTTGGGCGCTATCTGGTGGTTGAATTTTCCATGTAAATGTGTAGTTAAGTTGCATTCGGTCAAATATATATTTTTTGACCCTAAGCAATTTGGCTCCTTTTTGGATGCAAAAATAGCCTTACTGCCCTCTGATCAGTTAAGACAAATTACATCAACTCCGTGAATTACTAGGACTCCCGGAACTCCCTCTCATTCTCCAGTTCCTTAAGCAAAGAATTTGTAGGTTATTCTTTTGCCATTTCCTGAAAATATTAGTATACCTCCTGTTTTGTGGACTATAGATGAATAATTAATATGTTTAAAATCTCAGCTTATATTGTAATATAATTTCCTGTAACTTATTTTGTCCTTTGACCCTTTGTTATTTCAATGTAAGAAGGGAATTTGCTATTATTTTATTTTTCCTTTGTTTAAATCATCTTTGCCAAACAAGATATGTTCTTGTAATTAATGTAAAATTCTAATAAAAAAAAAAAAAACCACGCGGTTAGCGTGATTCTATAAACTATTCCTAAAGTTAAGTGTAGTTTATAAAATAAGCTCACGTGCTGTTCTTGTGACTAAGATTTAGGCGCACCCTTTTAGGCCACCTAAAACCAGGCCTAAATACCTGCACCTGAGTTAGGTACAGATTGGGTGTATTCTATAACAGCACACATAGTTTTCTGAAATACCCACATTTACCAATTCCATTCCTATAACCATGTCTGTTATAGAACATGCCTAGAAAAGTGTGCATGAAAATTCTAATTAATGCCAATTTGTGTCACTAATTGGTTATGTATTGGTGCTGATTGGCTTGTTAATTAGTGTGAGCAATTTGGCCATTCACAGAAAATGGGTGTTGGGCATATTCTATGAACTACGCCTAGGCATATTTTTTTGCGCACCAAAAATTTAGGCGTGACATATAGAATCTAGCCCCATGCACCTTTAAGACATGATCATGTCAGTAGTTGCATCTAGTTTGAATAGATGCTGAGAAATGGTGCTTATTTTTCCTGTGGGTATTTGATTTTCTGCTTGCCTGTTTCTTGTTCAGAGAAGCCAATGTAAGCACCATTACTCCTGGTCTTTGGCCTCTTCCTTTCTTTTTCTGTTGAGCCCCTTGGAAGAAAAATGGAGGCTCCAGAAAGAAATTACCTGTGTGGGAAGTCTCATTTATTTTCTTTCAAGAATATGGAAGTGCATTTTCAACTAGTGAAGTGCTGGATAATGCACAGAATTCTTCTCCTATGCAGAATTTTGCACTTACCTAGAAAGAATTCTACATAGGATCCATGAGGCAGCAGTATTGGTGGTCTCCACACTGCCATTCATACAAACATGGACACTTTTAGCATGCATCCTTTGCTCCTGCTAAATTTCAGCAGGATACAATGAAGGGTTTTTCCCCTGTGAAAATTAGCATCAGTGTAATTAGAAAACTATAGAAATTTCCTTTATACAATTCTGAATGGGGAAGGATCTGAAATGATGATCTTAAGTATTTTTCAAGCAGGTGCCATTTTGGCAAAATAAAAGCAACAAAAAAATAAAACAAAACAACCTTTCATTGTCAAGATAAGACCCTTTCTAATTATACTGCCTGTATTGGGTTTCTGCTCCACCAACGTGGTCAGCCTAGTGGCTCAGGCACATTGAGAGTGATTCACATTGGGGTCCTTTTCCTAAGCTGTGGCAAAAGGTGTTTTTGATGCACGCCGAGGCCCCCTTTTGCCACAGTGGGTAAAAGGCTTTTTTCTTTAAAGAAATGGCCGTTCAGCAAGTGAAGCACTTGCTGTGCAGCCATTTCGGGGGTGGGGAGCACTTACCGCCACCCATCGAGGTAGCGGTAAGGGCTCCTGCACTAACCTGACAGTATCCGGGCAGCACGTGACACTGTTCGATTACCGCTGGGTAAACACTGGCATTACAGAAATAAAAATAATTTTGTAGCACCAGAAATGGCGCACGCTAGGGGTGGGAAGTACCGCCGGGCTGCAGCGGTAGCTCGGTGGTTCTTCTGGTTTAGTGAGCTGTAAGCCCATGTTGGGCTTACCGCGGCTTAGTAAAAGGCCCCCACTGTTTTTCCTTAAGCCTGTCTCCCCTTTCCCTTTATATCTATTCTCCAGCCCATTTTCACTACAGACATCCCCCACCCAAAAGGCTCTGTCTCATCTACTCCTCTCTGTCTTTTCAAAATGTATACTGTTTCTGCAACCCTCCCAGAAAGTTTCAGTCCCTACTTGCCATTTCCACCAGTCAGCTATTATCATTTTTCCTTTCTCCATCCCCATCCCTGTCAAGCTGGATCTCCCACCCATTTTCTAATCACCATATCTTTTTCTGGAGGCCTATGGTTAGCACCCTACCTCTGGAACAGCAATTCTGTTTTCTTCTGACATCACATGACCCTGTAGTGTGCTTGAACTTCTATATTTCTCTCTGTTCTGCACGAATAGTGGAGTAGTTTGGGCAGTACTCAGAATTATGTTGGTAGAAAACAGAACGATCATCATGGAGGTAGCACCATCAGCATGTTTCTGGAAAAGGTGAAGGGAGCTACATAGGGGACCTTTTACTAAGATGCGTAGGCCCCTACACACGTACAATGTGCGTCAAATTAGAGCTATCGCGTGCCCTGGGCGGTAATTCTAATTCTGACGTGCGGCAGAAAATAATTTCTATTTTCTATCGTGTGGTGCTAATCAGGCAGTAATTGACAGTGTGTGCACGTTGACGATTACCGCCCAGTTAACGCGTGAGACCTTACTGCTTAGTCAGTGGGTGGCAGTAAGATCTAAGGCCCAAAATGGATGTGCTGTAATTTTATTATGCCCGCACATCCATTTTTAGCAAAAAAAAGGCCTTTTTTGCAGGTATGTTGAAATTGGGCCTGTGCATGTCCAATACATGCGCCTACACCAGTGCAGGCCATTTTTCAGCGCACCTTAGTAAAAGGGCCCCACAGTGAGGGGGGCTACTGAGGGGGTTACGTGTAAAGTGCCACCACTAGCTTTGGACCTCATGATGAAGAACACTGGTCTCAAAATGCAAATTTAGGTAGTTAATTTTTCTCTAGGAATGCAAAGCATTTAAGTTGCTTTTTATAACATTGGATGTAATTATTGTTATTTATCAAGGTTGACACAAATGTATTTTCAAGTGATGTTTTTTATAGGTCCCAAATATGGGTAATTAAGTTAATAATTTATATGGTTTGTTTTCACTGCATGCAATGCATTGTCTATTTCTCACCATTAGTATATAGTTAGGAGAAATATTGTAAACATCAGTAACCCAATTCAATGAACCGCACAGTAAATTTAGTTTTGTGTTGGCGCATGTAGAAATACTGTGTGCATTCTACCACAAAGATATCAATAGAAATCAAACAAAATAAAACATGGAAAAGAAAATAAGCTGATACCTTTTTTATTGGACATAACTTAATACATTTCTTGATTAGCTTTCGAAGGTTGCCCTTCTTCCTCAGATCGGAAATAAGCAAATGTGCTAGCTGACAGTGTATATAAGTGAAAACATTCAAGCATTACTATGACAGTCTGACAGGGTGGGAGGAAGGGGGGTGGGTAGGAAGTATGCATGGGGACATCAAAGCATATCATTGATATTCTAACAGGATGGGTGTGGATAGGTGAGGGGAGGGTGATCAACAGAGACATACAGCTTTATGGTTTATAATGGGCTAGGAACCCCAGATACTTGTTAAGTCCTTTCTGTTGGGTGTTAAAATATTCAATCATTCTGACTTCAAAGGTCTTACGTTCTTGTATGGTTTTAAAGTTACCTTTCAGGATTCTCACTGTGAAGTCACTGGTACAGTGTCCTGGTCCTGTAAAATGTTGACCAACAGGCATGGGAACCCTGCTGGCACCAGTATTGTTCATGTGATGTCTATGTAAATTGAATCTTGTCTTAAGCATCTGGCCTGTTTCTCCAATATAGCATCCTTCGTTACATTTTTTACACTGAATGATATATACCACATAGGAAGATGAGCAAGTGAAAGATCCCTTTATGTGAATATCTTTCCTTTGTGGATGACTTTGGGGTCCTGTGAAATATTTTGGCATAGTTTGCAACTGGATAAATTACAGGGAAGTGTGCCCTTCTGTTCCTTTTCAGTCTGTGATGGAAGTTTACTTCTGATTAGCTTGTGTTTTAAATTGGGTGGCTGTCGGAAGGCCAGTACTGGTGGGGATGGGAATATCTCTTTCAGTAATTCATCCTCCTGGAGTATAGGTTGTAGATCTCTTATGATTTTCCTCAGTTTTTCCAGCTCTGGATGTATGTCACTACAAGCGGGATTCTGTCTGTGGATTTTTTCTTCTTGTACTGTAGCAGATTCTCCCTGGGTGTTTTGAGGGAGGAGGCAATATTCTTGGAGATTATTTTGGGGTTGTAGCCTTTCTGTTTGAAGGATGCAGTCAGGCTTTTAAGGTGTCTGTCTCTGTCCCCTGGGTCAGAGCAGATACGGTGGTATCTTGTGGCTTGGCTGTAAATGATGGATCTTTTTGTATGTGAAGGATGGAAGCTGGAGTTGTGGAGGTAGCTGCATCTGACAATCTGCAAGAAGAATGACATCATTCCCAAAGGACTGAGGATCAAAAATCCTTTGGCTACTACTTACAATTCTGACTATGCAGAGAAACTCTGCAAACGCACTAGTCAGAAACTAAGAAATGAACTTATACATCAACTCTACAAGAAAAAAGAATAATACAAACCCAAAGGGATGTAACCATGAGGAACACGGAGGAATTACATCCACACCTTGTGAACCAACTTAAAGAGGACCTACATAACATCCAAGGAGAAAAACAATACATTGCTATCCGCAAAAAGGAAATAAAGCTATATTCTCTTCTTCAAAATCAAAGAGAGAGAAACTGCTTATCCTTGAATAGCTATAGCTCTGCAGAACCAACATCCCCAGACACCTTGGAGACACTTGGATACACATCTGAGGCATGTGAAAATCAGAGCCCAAACAAACCAGGGAATACTGATCACACCTTTACAGATGCAAACCAAATGGGGATAATAAACCTCTCGAACCATCAATTATCACTGCATGAGGTCTCGGTGCTATCCAAAGGGCTCTCATTCTGCCCGTCCAGGGAACTAGATGTAATCCAACTATACTCAGACCTAGAGGAATTCTTTAGAAAAATGCGCCTTAAAACACATTTCTATAATAAAGGGACACCAAACAGACCGGAATACAGTCTTAAACAAAAGAACACTTATTTCACCCCACAGGAGGGACAAAACTACAAGCTGGATAATTACATAGAAAGTTTCAGACATAGGGTAAAATCCCAACTTTCCAACAAACAAAAGAGAATCCTGTACAATCTTACCCCACCAGAAAGAGCGGCCATAAGAACCCTACAAACTAACGAACGCATTATCATCAAACCCGCAGACAAAGGAGGCGCAGTGGTAATTATGGACATACAAAAATACATTGAAGAGGGGCACAGACAGCTCTCAGACAATAAATACTACAGGAAACTAACTGAGGACCCCACACAGGATTACACAAAACAGCTGAAAGACCTTATCAAAACATTTCCTACACCTGAAGAAACTCATACCAAACCAACCTTCTGTGGGCACATTCTACATGCTACCCAAGATCCACAAACCGGGAAACCCTGGCAGACCAATCATATCAGGTATTGGCACACTCACGGAAGAAATATCTGGATTCATAGAGGGAATTCTGAAACCTCTCGTACACAAAACTAACAGCTTCATACAAGACACCACAGACTTTCTGAATAAATTGAAAAATATCAAGCAAATACCACCTAACACCCTTCTGGTCACGATGGATGTAGAATCACTATACAGCAACATTCCACATGTGGATGGCATAGCTGCATGTGGAAGACTCCTAAAAAATCCACACTGGACCATCAATACTCACCAGAAACTATTACAAAATTAATCTAATTCATTTTAACTCACAACTACTTCCACTTTAACAATGATATCTATCTGCAAATAATGGCCACTGCGATGGGCACCAGGACAGCACCCCAATATGCCAACCTTTTTATGGCTGAGCTGGAAGAGACATTTCTGAATACACACCAGACCAAACCTCTAAATACTACCGGTACATCGATGACATTTTTATGATTTGGACGGAGGGTGAAGAAACTCTGAAACAATTTTATTCTGCCTTCAATACATACCATCCTACAATCAGATTTAAAATTGACTACTCCCCAGAAAAGGTAAAATTATGTATCATACCTGATAATTTTCTTTCCATTAATCATAGCTGATCAATCCATAGACTGGTGGGTTGTGTCCATCTACCAGCAGGTGGAGATAGAGAGCAAACTTTTGCCTCCCTATATGTGGTCATGTGCTGCCGGAAACTCCTCAGTATGTCGATATCAAAGCTCCATCCGCAGGACTCAGCACTTAGAGAATTACACCCACAAAGGGACACTCTGCCCAGCTCACCACCGCCGAAACGGGGGAGGGGAATTAACCCAGCTCATCCCCACACAAGTGGGGGAGGGGAATCCGTCCAGCTCATCCCCGCGGAGCGGGGGAGGGACACCACCCCGCCGATGCGGGGGGATCTGGCTTATCCTGCAACCGCAACCGCGGGAGGAGCTGACTGACCCTAACACCGCTGAAGCGGGAGGGGTACAAAGCTGCCCTACAGCTGCACAAAGTGGGAGGGAGCGCAGGCAGAATTTATGTCTCAATCCAGCCCCGTAAAACGGAGGGGAGAGGAATGCAGCAGCTCACTGTAACACAAACTCGTCTCAACTCTTGAAGAATCCAATTGAAAAAACTTGAACACGAAGTCCTCCTGAAGTAACTGAAGACTAAACTTGAACCTGAAATGCAACCAGAATATAAACAGTACAGATATCTGGGAGGGGCTATGGATTGATCAGCTATGATTAATGGAAAGAAAATTATCAGGTATGATACATAATTTTACCTTCCATATCATCATGCTGATCAATCCATAGACTGGTGGGATGTACCGAAGCAGTACTCACCCAGGGCGGGACATTGAAATCCCTGACCTCAACACTGAAGCTCCAAACCGGGCCTCCGCCCGAGCAGCCACAGCCAAGCGGTAATGCTTGGAGAATGTATGGGCCGATGCCCAAGTTGCCGCCTTGCATATCTCTTCCAAGGAGACGGACCCGGCCTCTGCCATCGAGGCCGCCTGAGCTCTAGTGGAGTGAGCCTTCAGCTGGATAGGCGGCACCTTCCCCGCGGCCACATAAGCCGCCGCAATGGCTTCCTTGACCCATCTTGCCACTGTAGGCTTAGCAGCCTGCAGACCCTTACGAGGACCTGCAAACAGGACAAACAGATGATCTGACTTCCGGAAATCATTGGTCACTTCCAAGTATCTGATGATGACTCGTCTCACATCCAGATATTTGAGAGCAGAGTATTCCTCTGGGTAGTCCTCCCTACGAAAGGAAGGGAGACAGAGCTGCTGATTCACATGGAAGCGAGAAACAATCTTGGGCAGGAAGGAAGGCACTGTGCGAATAGTCACTCCTGCCTCAGTGAACTGCAGAAAAGGCTCTCGACATGAGAGTGCCTGGAGCTCGGAAACTCTTCTGGCTGAAGTGATAGCCACCAAAAAGACTGCTTTCAACGTCAGGTCTTTCAGAGATGCCCTCGACAAGGGTTCAAAAGGCGGCTTCTGCAAGGCTGTTAGCACCAGGTTGAGATTCCACGCAGGCAGGTACCACTAAGTGCAGAGGAGGGAGCAGGTGATTAACTCCCTTGAGAAAACGCACCACATCTGGCTGCGAAGCCAGGGAAGCACCCTTCAGGCGGCCCCTGAAGCAAGCCAGAGCCGCTACCTGGACTTTAAGGGAACTGAGCGACAGGCCTTTCTCCAGACCTTCTTGCAGGAATGCCAACACTGAAGAAATTGGAGCAGTGAAGGGAGAAAGTGAACCTGCTTCACACCACGCTGCAAAGGTACGCCGAACCCTGGCGTAAGCAGTAGAAGTAGAGCGCTTCCTCGCTCTCAGCATAGTGGCGATGACCTTGTCTGAGAAGCCCTTCCTCCTCAGACGCTGCCGCTCAATAGCCAGGCCGTAAGACCAAAGTTGGAGGGATCCTCCATCACCACGGGACCCTGATGCAACAGGCCCTGCTCCACTGTCAGTCGCAGAGGGTGGTCCACTGAGAGCCTGATCAAGTCCGCATACCAGGGACGTCTGGGCCAGTCTGGACCCACCAGGATTATCCGGCCCGGATGCTTTGCCACCCGGTCTAGCACCCTGCCCAACATGGGCCAGGGCGGGAACACATAGAGAAGCTCCTGTGTCGGCCACTGTTGGAGAAGAGCATCTACTCCCAGGGATCGAGGGTCCCGTCCTCTGCTGAAAAAGCGCGGCACTTGGCAATTGGCCGATGACGCCATCAGGTCTAGGCTCGGCTGGCCCCAGCGCTTCGTGATGTCCAAGAACGCCTGAGCCGATAACTGCCACTCTCCGGGATCCAAGGTATGGCGACTGAGAAAGTCCGGCTTGACATTCATGACTCCGGCAATGTGGGCCGCTGACAGCTGCTCCAGGCTCGCTTCCGCCCACTGGCATAAATTCATGGCCTCCTTGGCTAGAGGGGCGCTCTTGGTACCTTCTTGGCGGTTGACATAGGCCACAGCCGTGGCATTGTCCGACAGGACCCTTACTGGCTTCAACGCCAGTATCGGGAGGAACTGCAATAGCGCCAACCGAATGGCTCTGATTTCCAGGAGGTTGATAGACCACTTTGCCTCTGCAGGAGACCAGAGCCCCTGCGCTGTCCTTCCCAAACAGTGGGCTCCCCAGCCCGTCAAAGAGGCGTCCGTCGTGACGACAATCCACTCCGGGGTTACAAGAGGCATCCCTGCAGACAACTTGTCTGTCTTCAGCCACCAGCTCAGCGCCTTGCGCACTGCTGGATCCAAGGGAAGGCGCACAGCATAATCCTCCGACACCGGAGTCCAGCGCTGCAGCAGAGAGTGTTGAAGTGGTCTCATATGAGCCCTGGCCCAGGGCACTACATCCATCGTGGCCGTCATAGAGCCCAACAGCTGCACATAGTTCCAAGCCCGAAGGGGAGAGGCTACTAGGAACTGGTCCACCTGAGCCTGAAGTTTGACAATCCGATTGTCCGGCAGGAACACTCTGCCCACTTGGGTGTCGAATCGAACTCCCAGATACTCCAGGGACTGAGTTGGGCGCAGCTGGCTTTTCTCCCAGTTGATGATCCACCCCAGGGAGCTCAAAAGAGCAATCACCCGGTCCACAGCTTTGCCGCACTCTGCATAAGAGGGGGCTCGGATCAACCAGTCGTCCAGATAAGGATGGACTTGTACTCCTTCCTTTCGCAGGAAGGCCGCGATGACCACCATTACTTTGGAGAAGGTCCGCGGAGCAGTAGCCAACCCAAACGGGAGGGCTCTGAACTGGAAGTGTCGGCCCAGGACTGCAAAACGCAGAAAGCGTTGATGAGGAGGCCAGATGGGAATATGCAAGTACGCTTCCTTGATGTCCAAGGATGCCAGGAACTCTCCTGCCTTCACTGCCGCTATAACAGAGCGGAGAGTCTCCATGCGAAAGTGCCGAACTTTCAAGGCCCGATTGACCCCTTTGAGGTCGAGGATAGGCCGTACAGAACCTCCTTTCTTTGGTACCACAAAGTAAATGGAGTAACGTCCCTTGCCAAGCTGATTTTCTGGCACCGGAACGACCGCACCCAGGCGGATCAGATTGTCCAAGGTCTGCTGCACTGCCACAGCTTTGACCGGAGACTTGCAGGGAGAGAGTACAAACCCGTCTTTTAAGGGTCGGCAGAACTCTAGCTTGTAGCCGTCTCTGATGACTTCTAGCACCCAATCGTCTGAAGTTACTCTGGTCCACTCGCCCAGAAACGAGGACAGGCGTCCTCCAATCTGCACTGGGCCATGGACCAAGACCCCGTCATTGGGTACGAGACCCTGGGGGAGGACCGGAGGGCGTACCTCCGGGACGGCGGTCTCTGCGAAAGGAATGCTGCTTGGGGAGAAGTTCCTCTTGAAGGAAGAGGAGGCAGAGGAGCCTGACTTGCCCGGGCAGTACCGACGGACCTCTTGAAACCGTCCTCTGGAGTTACCGGGGCGAGCACTGGTCCGAGCCCTGGCCTCTGGTAACCTCTTGCCCTTAGACGTGCCGAGATCGGTCACAATTTTGTCCAGCTCGACCCCAAAGAGCAGCTTGCCTTTAAAAGGCAACTTAGCCAGGCGGGACTTAGAGGCGTGGTCCGCAGACCAATGCTTCAGCCATAGCCACTGCCGCGCAGAGACTGTCTGAGCCATACCTTTAGCTGAGGCTCTCAAGACATCATACAGTAAGTCTGCCAAATAAGCCAAGCCTGAATCCAGGGCCGGCCAATCCGCCCTCAAGGAAGGATCCGAGGGGGAAGCCCGCTGCACAATCGTCAGGCACGCCCTGGTCACATAGGAGCCGCAAACTGAGGCCTGCAAACTTAAAGCAGCCGCCTCGAAGGACGACCTTAAGGCCGCCTCCAATCTTCTATCTTGGGCGTCCTTTAGGGCCGTGCCACCTTCCACCGGCAACGCCGTTTTCTTAGTCACCACAGTGATTAAAGAATCCACGGTAGGCCAAAGAAAGGCCTCACGTTCACTTTCAGGCAAAGGATAGAGGCGGGACATAGCCCTAGCCACTTTGAGGCTCGCTTCCGGGACATCCCATTGAGCCGAAATTAAGGTGTGCATGGCATCATGCACGTGGAAGGTTCTAGGCGGGCGCTTCGTCCCCAGCATAATGGCGGAGCCAACAGGGGCTGAGGGAGAGACGTCCTCTGGAGAGGAAATCTTCAAAATGCTCATGGCCTGCATTAACAGGTTGGGCAAATCCTCTGAGCGAAAGATCCGCGCTGCAGAGGGGTCATCCGCTCCATCCGAGCGGGAATCCGTCTCCTCCAAGGAATCCCCAAAGGACCGTTGGGAGAACTCAGATACGCTGCCCTCATCTACATCAGAGGAGACAAAGTCCTCTAAGGCCAGGGAATCCACCCGAGGGCGTTGACTTCCGGAGGCCTCAACCCCTTTATCGGACAAGGGAGCAGGGGCAGCGTTTTGCATAAGGAAGGCCTGATGCAGCAGCAAAATAAACTCGGGGGAGAAACCCCCCAGACTGTGCACTTCAGCAGCCTGGGCCACAGCCCTAGACGCACCCTCAACCGGCGCTCGCAAGAGCGGGGGAGAAACATGCTGCGCATCCAAGATGGCGTCCGGCGCGACACTCCGTGAAGGAGCCGCGCGGGAAGAATGGCGCTTAACTTTAGCCGCTTTTTTGCCGTCGCCCAAATCAAGGGCGGCCATGGCATTAACGTCTCCCAGCTCAAGGGCGGTCCAAGAAGAAGCCGTCCGAGCAGAGTGGCCGGCCAAGATGGCGGAGGCGAGCAGCGGGGGATGGGCGTTTATGGCGGGAAAAACCGCCGCGCCGGAGGGAGAACCGGGACACTGACCGGCCTCCAAACTGACACCCAACAAGGGCAAATCAGACTTTAAGGCCCCCGCATCCCCGCTAGAAGCGCACACGCGGTCCGGGGAGCGATTCTTCGCGCCCTCGCCCTCCGACGCCATAGGCCACGTGGAGATCGATCGGGGAACCCCCTGCCCGCTATAAAAAGGTAAAGATTACCTGCTTCTCGCTCCGAGCTGTAACGAACTGGTGTCCCAGTGAGTAGCTGCAATAAACGTTTAAATAAACGTCGAAATAAACGCCCTTAAGGACGTCCAAAACTTTTTTTTTTTTTTTTAACAGAGCCAGCGGGAGGGGGGAGAAAAGGAGGGACCTGGCACCACCAGGTTTGCACTTGCTCAAGAAGAGCCCTCAACCCCAGGTACTCAACAAAA
Organism: Microcaecilia unicolor; assembly: GCF_901765095.1. Classification (NCBI taxonomy): domain Eukaryota; kingdom Metazoa; phylum Chordata; class Amphibia; order Gymnophiona; family Siphonopidae; genus Microcaecilia; species Microcaecilia unicolor. Next base: position 249,730,484 of record NC_044037.1, on the reverse strand, counting down.
CCTAAAAATTAGGCTTGGAGACCTAGCCAGAGCTGCTGCTGTGTGTGACCACCACCTGCTGAGATAGAGAACATACTGAGGAGTTTCCGGCAGCACATGACCACATATAGGGAGGCAAAAGTTTGCTCTCTATCTCCACCTGCTGGTAGATGGACACAACCCACCAGTCTATGGATTGATCAGCATGATGATATGGAAAGTCAATTTTTTGGACACCACGGTCTCAATCAGTGATGGCTGTATACAAACATCTATATACAAGAAACCCACAGACAGATGCAGCTACCTCCACAACTCCAGCTTCCATCTTTCACATACAAAAAGATCCATCATTTACAGCCAAGCCACAAGATACCACCGTATCTGCTCTGACCCAGGGGACAGAGACAGACACCTTAAAAGCCTGACTGCATCCTTCAAACAGAAAGGCTACAACCCCAAAATAATCTCCAAGAATATTGCCTCCTCCCTCAAAACACCCAGGGAGAATCTGCTACAGTACAAGAAGAAAAAATCCACAGACAGAATCCCGCTTGTAGTGACATACAATCCAGAGCTGGAAAAACTGAGGAAAATCATAAGAGATCTACAACCTATACTCCAGGAGGATGAATTACTGAAAGAGATATTCCCATCCCCACCAGTACTGGCCTTCCGACAGCCACCCAATTTAAAACACAAGCTAATCAGAAGTAAACTTCCATCACAGACTGAAAAGGAACAGAAGGGCACACTTCCCTGTAATTTATCCAGTTGCAAACTATGCCAAAATATTTCACAGGACCCCAAAGTCATCCACAAAGGAAAGATATTCAACATAAAGGGATCTTTCACTTGCTCATCTTCCAATGTGGTATATATCATTCAGTGTAAAAAATGTAACGAAGGATGCTATATTGGAGAAACAGGCCAGATGCTTAAGACAAGATTCAATTTACATAGACATCACATGAACAATACTGGTGCCTGCAGGGTTCCCACGCCTGTTGGTCAACATTTTACAGGACCAGGACACTGTACCAGTGACTTCACAGTGAGAATCCTGAAAGGTAACTTTAAAACCATACAAGAACGTAAGACCTTTGAAGTCAGAATGATTGAATATTTTAACACCCAACAGAAAGGACTTAACAAGGATCTGGGGTTCCTAGCCCATTATAAACCATAAAGCTGTATGTCTCTGTTGATCACCCTCCCCTCACCTATCCACACCCATCCTGTTAGAATATCAATGATATGCTTTGATGTCCCCATGCATACTTCCTACCCACCCCCTCCTCCCACCCTGTCAGACTGTCATAGTAATGCTTGAATGTTTTCACTTATATACACTGTCAGCTAGCACATTTGCTTATTTCCGATCTGAGGAAGAAGGGCAACCTTCGAAAGCTAATCAAGAAATGTATTAAGTTATGTCCAATAAAAAAGGTATCATCTTATTTTCTTTTCCATGTTTTATTTTGTTTGATTTCTATTGATAACCTTAAGAGTGGACTAACACGGCTACCACACTCCTCTACCACAAAGATAGAAATCCCCAAGTCAGACCTGCTATCTTTTAAAGGGCTAGGCTGAGGCATCCCCATCCCTGATCCCTTTAAAAAAAATTACAAGGTCTTTTATTGAAACAAGTGCAGCATGAATATTACAATACTAGCGACCAGCAAACAAATAAGTAATCATGAACATATCTCTTATGGTCACTCAGATCCTAGAAATACTGTTTACTAAGCTGCACTAGAGGCACGTTAGCGTTTTTAGTGCATGCTGTGTAGGCGCCCACAATATTCCTGTGGGCGCCTACACAGTGCACGCTAATTTTGGGCATGCACAAAAAATGCTAGTGCACCTTGGTTTTGTTGAGTTGTATATAAGAACTATTTGTACATGGGTGACATCTAATCAGTTATCCCTTAATGTAGCAAAATCTCAAGTACTTTGGTTATCTAGAACAGGAATTATGGATTAACCTAAAGTACACTTTTAACATAGCAAACAGTGTAGTCTTATGCATCCTATGGTACCCAGTGCCAGTTTATGCAACCTAAGGTCTTTCAGTTTGAGGATTCCATTATCCCTGTCATTCAAGAAGATAGGAACCTTGGATTTCTTCTAGATTTAAGTCTTTCTTTAAAACCTCAGTTAAGGAAGGTTATAAAAGCAGTCTTTAAAAATTAGAATGGTAGCTAGACTGAAAAATGTGTTGAGCACTGAGAATTTTTGTACTGTAATGCAAGCATTAGTTATACCCCATTTAGATTACTGTAATGTTTTATGTTATGGGTTACCCAAAACACGTGGAGGGGCATAATCAAAAGGGGCACCCAAGTTTTCCTGAGGACGTCCTCGCAGGACGTCCCGGCGAAGGGGCAGGAAAACCCGTATTATCAAAACAAGATGGGCATCCATCTTTCGTTTCGATAATACAGTCGGGGGTCACCCAAATCGCAAAATTATGGTCGACCTTAGAGATGGTCGACCTTAGAGGTGGTCGTCCTCGATTTTCGGCGATAATGGAAACTGAGGACGCCCATCTCAGAAACGACCAAATCCAAGCCATTTGGTCGTGGGAGGAGCCAGCATTCGTAGTGCACTGGTCCCCTGTGACATGCCTAGACACCAACCGGGCACCCTAGGGGCACTGCAGTAGACGTCAGAAATTGCTCCCAACTGCATAGCTCCCTTACCTTGTGTGCTGAGCCCCCCAACCCCCCCCCCCAAAACCCACTCCCCACAACTGTACACCACTACCATAGCCCTAAGGGGCACCTAAATGTGGGTACAGTGGGTTTCTGGTGGGTTTTGAAGGGCTCACATTTACCGCCACAAGTGTAACAGGTAGGGGGGGATGGGCCTGGGTCCGCCTGCCTGAAGTGCAATGTACCCATTAAAACTGCTCCAGGGACCTGCATATTGCTGTCATGCAGCTGGGTATGATATTTGAGGCTGGCATAGAGGCTGGAAAAAATATTTTAAAAAAATTTTGAGGGTGGGAGGGTGTTAGTCACCACTGGGGGAGTAAGGGGAGGTCATCCCCGATTCCCTCCAGTGGTCCTCTGGTCATTTAGGGCACATTTTTGTGGCTTGGTAGTAAGAAAAAAAAAGGACCAGGTAAAGTCATCCAAGTGTTTGTCTTGGACGCCCTTCTTTTTTCCATTATTGGTCGAAGACGCCCATATGTTTGGCACGCCCCAGTCCCACCTTCGCTACGCCTCTGACACTCCCGTGAACTTTGGTCATCCCAGCAACGGAAAGCAGTTGAAGATGCCCAAAATCAGCTTTCGATTATGCCAATTTAGGTGACCCTGTGAGAAGGACGTCCACCTGCGATGTTGTGTCGAAAGATAGGCGTCCTTCTCTTTCGAAAATAAGCCTGATAGTCAACCTCTTTAGATTGTCCCAAAATGCTTCTGCTCAGCTAATTAAGGGTGCATCTTGAATTTGTCATATTACCCCCCAGTTCTACAGGAGCTTTATTGGTTGCTCTGCACATTCAGTTTAAAATCTTGATCTTAGTGTTTAAATGCATCCTTAACTCTATTGCTTCATGTTATCTGTAGGGGCCCAAAACTTTGGAATGATATCCCCACTAACCTAAAATGGATCCTTTGTTTTTCCTTTGAAAGCACCATGCTTTTCAAATATTTTTTTTAAAGATGCTGCTTGTTCATGAAGGAGATGAAATTGATCTATGTGTTGGGTGTGGATTTCCTTAAGGAATTTAGTGTATAAATAACTTTAATTTTAATTGTCACCTTTTCTAATTGTCCTCCCAGAGGATTGTTCTGGCTCTTGATGTTATCTGCTTTGAACTGCAAAGTGCAATTGGGGGATGTAAGACCAGATGTCATGTTAAATAGTTTTCTGTAACGTCTCTCCAGACTGACAGATGAATACCAGAAGATGGAGACTGAGAATTTTTTTTAAGGTGTTTTGGTGTATGTGACTTAATTTTCCCCCTTAGTGCTACTAGACTAGTCAGTCTGCTGGTCAGAGACAGGGGCCTGTGGGGGTCTCCGTAGGCTTTCTGGATGTGGCATGTTCCTTCAGGCCACTTATCTGGTGGGCAAAAACAGTCTGGCCGTGCAGGGTTATGCAACCACACGAGTGGTCCCTCATTAATTGATTTGATTCGCTTACTTTATTTTTGTCTATGATTGTAAGCTCTTTGAGCAGGGACTGTCTTTCTTCTGTGTTTGTGCAGCGCTGCGTACGCCTTGTAGCGCTATAAAAATGCTAAATAGTAGTAGTAGTATGTTTAAAGATCTACAGACTCATGAGAACTTTAAGATCCCAGGAAAAATGTTTGTTGGATGTCCCCTCTTTCCACCAGTTTCATTTGGAAGAAGATAGGCATGTTTGTTCTTTGTTACTGGTCCTACTCTCTGGAATAGGCTACCATTGGAATTATGGCATTGCTTTCTTGTAGGAAATTATTGAAGGCATACCTGTTTCAGCAAGCATTTGCTTAATTTTGATAACATCTGACTAAATTGAGCCCATTGGTTTACTGTATAGCTTTAGATTTTATATATTTGTTTATATGTTCTGTTTGTTGTATGCTGATTATTTTATAGATGTTTGTTGTAAACTGTTGAGATTTTTGAGATAATGCTGACTATAAATATTTTAAATAAACAGATAAAGTTAAGGAGAGTGACTAATAGTAATGATTTCAGACATTGAAAGATTTAGGGCTCCTTCTACAAAGTGGCATTACCAATTAATGGTGTGCTTAATGCGAAGAAGCCCATTCAGTTCCCATGGGTTTCTTTGCATTCAGTGAATGCTAATTGGTCGTGCATCTGTGTAAAAGGATTTCTTAAAGAAAGTTGATTTCCAGCTACCCAACAAGAAACAGAATTCAGGCACTATTGCAGTTATTCTATGGCTATAGCAAAAAGGATGTATCAAAGCCTAAAAAGACTAGCATGCCATCCGCATATAACCAATAATGTATATCCAGATTTGAAAAATTTGACAGAGGGAAACCAAATAAAAGTTAAAAATAAGGCTGAGAGCACAGAGCCTTGAGACACCCCAGTGTATGAAGAAGATAAAGTGGAGCATGAGGAACCCACATGGACTAGTTGGTATCTGTTTGTAAAGTTTGAAATAAGCTAAGAAAAAATGGTTCCTGAGACCCCTAAAGATGCCAAATGCTGTAAAAGAATAAAATGATTCAAAGTGCCAGAATCAATGCAGATGTCTAGAAAATCCATAACACAGCAATAATGATCCAGACCCTGCTTCATTGTGACTGTCATTGACAGGAGAAGAGTCTCAGTATTGTGCGCCGTTTGGATACCATGCTGGACTAGGTCTAGTAATACTTGCTGTTCAACAAAATCATTGAAAAAGAACAACCCTCTTTATCCCCTTTGCTATTGCTGGCAAAGATGAATAGGGCAATAGTTTGTCAAATTCTTGGGATCAAGTGAAACTATTTTTCAGAAAAGGCCACTCCATGATGATCTTCAAGGACTCTGGCAACCAGCCAGCTGTCAAGGAAGCATTAACCATACTGGTAGGAACTGCAGCAATAATTTCACTGAGCTGCAGAAATATCAGAGGGGAGCAAGCAGGGCTGCTTTTACCAATGGGCAAAAGGGGCACCTGCCCTGGGCCGCCTGGCAAGAGGGGCCCAGCTACCGATTGGTAAATTCAGCCCTGAGCCCAAAACCTCTCTTCTCCTCTTCTGCCTGCTCATGCAGGTTCTACATCTCTCCTCTTCCTCCCCATTCCCAGCGGTCTTCTGGCCTTGTCTCCAGGAGTGATTACCTCAAGCGACGTTCAGCCAGCTTTGGGATCTTCTCCCTGCAGGACCCCTGCCTGTGCAGAAACAGAAAGTTGCATCACAGTAGGTGGATCGCTGCAGGGAGAAGGTCCCGATGCTGGCTGAATGTGGCTGAGGGAAAGAGGGGAGAAAGAGAGAGGGTGAAAGAGAGATGCAGGATCCATGGGGGCGGGGGGTTGGGGAGAGACCGGATTAGAGAGTAAAGGAGAAATGCTGGACTGAGGGGGAGGCAGGGAAGAAAGCGGGAGAGATACTGGCCCTGGGGTAGTGGGAAGGAAAGAGGGGGGGGGGGGAGTTGCATATGGGGAGAGACAAGGACAGAGGGCAGGGGTCTAAGAAAATCTGTGCATTTGGGGGAAGGGTGGGTGCTGGGAAGGATGCTACTAGACTTGGGGGGGCCCATCCACAGAAGTTTGTATAGGGCTCCGTAGGTGGTTAAAGCAGCCCTGAGAACAAGGGTCATGAACAGAGGAACTAAGGTTAAACTACTTTAAGATCCTACAAACCGTAGTATCTGAGACCATCTCAAAACCCCACTAGTAGTAGCTTTGCTATCAGCATATGAAATGGAATTGTCAAACTTAACTAAAATGGCACTAAACTTATTGTCAAAAGCACAACTGGAATCATCAGAAAACAAACAAAATAGTGAGGCTGAACATGGATATCACAAATAGGATACTTGATCTTTTCAAAGAGTTCGTTGAGATAACTTTGAACCGTCCCAATCTTTGTCTTATAAAATGTATTCCTGACCAGCTCAAAAGTGTGTTTAAACTCAGACAAGTACAAAAGAAAAAGATTCCTTATCCTCATTCAAACATGCCTTTCTATAAACCTTTTCTTATCATTGTAATTCAAGGCCTCGGGGCTAACATTGTGAATGTACATAATATATGCGGTGAATGCTTTCCATAAACATATACTAAGTGTTGCACAGCGTCTGTGGTGTTACTACAATTCTAGAGATCCCTGTTTGCAAAGCTTAAAAACTTATTGTCTAGTGAGTGGCACTGCTTGTGCTGTATCAACATTAGGAGAATATATATAATTCACTTACCCACTATGTTGTGATTGTCCTATTAAACAGAACACCATCTGTGAAAAACCCCCACCAAAAGTGAAAAGCCTGCCTCTGAGGTGCTTATATCCAGGGAGAGATGTGTGCTAGGAAGGCAACATCATTTAGTACAAAGGTCCTACTAGCTACATAGAAAACTTTTTTAAATATTTTTTTAAACTATGTATTATCATTAAGTGAATACCACCTATATAATCATGATGTAGTGGACGCATAATGTGATTTTTTTTGTGATCAAACAGATTTCTGTAGGTGAATGGAAACAGCAGTACTGGGAGCATGCACTGGCAGTGGTCACCAGCGTTAAACCCAGAAATACAATACTAGGCCAATTCACTTTACTTTAAATTATCACCAGCCCGTCCCTATGCAGCAAGTCTCTTCCTTGGTGTCCTATACCATATGCGTATGCCTTGTAGCGCTATAGAAATGCTAAATAGTAGTAGTAGTAGTAGTAGTCCTCTGGCCAGCTCTATCTCCTGGCATCCTCCCACTTGACCCCGTCACTCCCTGGCTCCTCCACAATAGCCACTGCCTTCCCTTGTTTACCAAGATCCCGCACCTGTTGTCTGAACCTTTTACTTGTGGATCTTGCCAGGGCTGCAATCTCCATCAGCTCCTCTTGCCTCACTTCTTACTCCTTTTCTTCCCCCTTCCATTCCATGGGCTGCTCGCCCCACCCATTCCCCAGCTGATCCTCCTCCCCCTGATTAGCTCTGCTTAGAGGCTCCCCCTCCATTCCTGGCCTCCCCTCCGTGTCTTGGGTTTCACTTTTATCTCCCTTTCTCTTGGGCTCCACTGGGGGCTGCTGGGATAGGAAGTCTTTGATTCTGTTCTAAGACTTCCTCAAGGGCTGCTGGGAATCATAGTTTCTACCCTGCCTCCAGCCCTCTGGGGAAAATGATCTATGCTTTCTCCTGACATGTGGAACTCCCTGAGCTAAGAATCTGGGTTGTCCCCTCCTCTGGGCCTTATCTTCTCCCCGCCAGTACCCCCCCCCCCTCTCTGTTCCCTTATCCCCTTCTTCACAAGAGCTAATCTACTTTACCATAACACCACTGACTTACAGAAGTAACACAACAAGGATCATACCTAGGAAGACACAACACAGTAAATATTGTGGTCAGATCTAGAACATCAATATGCCTATTGGGAAACCAAACAAGCAGAATTATTACAGATGCTTAAATAGAAACTCTACGTAAACAGGGTACCTGGCCTTGGTCACATACAATGAACACAAATAGACCCTTGCTAGGCACAGAATAAGTGAGTACAAAGTTAAAATATAATTATGTAGACAAAAATTAAATTTACACTCTAAGAAGCCACACTTTGCAGGCAGTGCAACACTAGAGAAAGAGAAGCAGAAACAGCACTCTTCAAAATATAAAGAAAGCAGTGTAAATTTACTGTAAATTTGACATTTTCCATATACTGAATTAAGAATAAAATTCTTTCTACCTTTGTTGTCTGGTTGTTTTGTTTTTTTCCCCAATCATGTTTGTCCCAGTCTCCAGTTTCTGCTTTCCTCTGTCTTTTCTTAACTTTCATTACAAGATCTCCTGTCCATCTGCCACCTCTTATCTCCTTTCCTGTCTTTTTCACTTCCTGTTCTATATCCATCTCTGACTTTGATCTTTCCCTTTCATCTTTCCTTCATTTTTCTGCCTCTCTGTTTGTTCAGTCTTCATTCATTCTTACTATTCAGCCTTACAATCTTACTTTTTTTTTTACCACTGCTGCCTACAGCTTTTCATCTCCATAACTCCAGCCCTCCCATTCTTCATCCTGTTATTCTCCAGTTTTCTTCCAGCACCTTCTCTTTCTCTTTTTCCCTTCTGTACAGCACCCTCTCTCTCTCTGTTTTCACTCCTTTGACCGGTATCGTCTCTCTTTCTCTTACCTTCTCCATCCAGCATAATTCTTTCCCCCACCTCCATCTAGCATATCTCATTGTCACCCTGCTTCCCCTCTTATTCAACATCCCTCCATGTCTCTCTCCCTCTTCTGTGTCAGCATCTCCCCTATATTTCCACTCCTTCCATATCCAGCATACCCTCTCCCTGTCCTCATCCCAATCCAATGTCCAGCACCTCCCATTGGTTTCTTACTGCCCCCCCCCCATGCCCAGCATCCTCTCTGTGTTCCTACTCACCCCATGTCCATCATCCTTTAGTATCCCTTATTCCTACCTACCTGATCTAGTAACATCTCTCTTTTCCCCTCCTCCCAAGCCAGCATCTTCTCCCATCCCATCCCACTTCCCCTCTCTTCTCCCTCCATCCCAATTCAGCATCTGTGTTCTATCACCTTACTTTCCTCCTGCTGCGCCAGGAGTTGGGAAGATAAGGGAAAGAGATTTAGAACCATGAAGGGGTGGAGGGAAGGTAAGAGAAGAGAATGAACAGATATCAGGCTAGCGGGGGAGGGAAAGAGATACCAGGACATGTTAAAGGTGAGAGGATGCCAGACAATCATACACAGAAATACTGTGCACTTGACTGGGGGGGGGGGGGGGTCTCAAAGCATGTATGTTTTTAGCAGATTTAGCAAAACATATTTTCTATGGCATGATTAGCTAGGGGAGTGAACAGCATGCTTACTTGATATTTTATTTTAATTTTAATTTATTTTACTTAATGTTTATTAAACAGATCCAAGTCAAATACAAGCACAACTACTGAAGCATCAACATTGAAAAAAAAAACCCCTCATACTGTCTACCTTTCCTCCCTCCCCCAGAATAGAAAAGAACCCAACCAACGTAATCTCAGTAGTCATCCTAGAAGGTGTAGCTCCACTTAATTAACCCCCCCCCCCCCCCAATTCAAGGTTCAACCACCCCACATACACCATCCATTCTTTCAAACCTTTGGATCTGATCATACCTCAAGGTGATGGGTCTCAGTAAGGACTCACAGGAGGGGATAACCATACTTTTGCAAGCCACTGTCAGCTCCATTCGTGTGGCAGCAATAATATATATGACCAACACCTGAGACCTTCCTCACCCTGCCATTTTAGGGAAGAGTGACAGTAAACATGTTTTAGGCTCCAACCGGCTAATCTGGGTAACAAGATGACTATGCAACAGCGCGTATCAGCGGTTTGAGTCAAGGACTAATAGTTTGGGATGTTAGGATTTTCACTGTGTTTGGCACTATGTTTTCATTTTATTTTGATTTTGTGACATGCTTTGAGGAACTACATTCTGGCCTGAGTTAGGATCCACCTCCGACTCTTTGGCGAGCTACAAACATTTGCAGATAAGCAATCAACTTTCGTGGTTGTACATAAGACTCTTTTTCTTTAAAGTGGAGGACAGTACCTTTTGCCACCCGTGGCATTCCTTTTGGTGGTCTTTTACTATTACAGCAAAGTAACGGTATATTACAGGTTAAATATTTGATTTTGACATCATTTGTTTAGATATGGTTACACTGATACATTAACTGAAGTTCTGTTGGCCACCTTAAGGTTTGAATTTGCATCTAATTTTGTTTGTCCTATTGATAATTGGTTAAGGGAGCACACAGAATGTCTCCTACAATCGAGAACGCCAAAGTGCGATGATGGTTCTCTACTCAGCCAGTCACATTATTTATGAGTGACGTGTGAACTGAGCACTTTTCAAATTCAAAAGAAATATTTCTTTATTATTTTTTTTTTACAAAAATAAAAATTTAAATATTTTTCTCAGTGCTAGTATACACTTTAAACTTATTTAAAGTTAAAGTGGCATACACACATATAACAACTTTGTGTATACCTTACGATTGTGATTTGTAATTAAGAGGTATAATTGTAAATTCATATATTCCCTATTTCCATACATTTTGTGTTAGGCTCCAACCAGACATCTCTTTTAACAATATTTCCATACACACATATAACAACTTTGTGTATACCTTACGATTGTGATTTGTAATTAAGAGGTATAATTGTAAATTCATATATTCCCTATTTCCATACATTTTGTGTTAGGCTCCAACCAGACATCTCTTTTAACAATATTTCCAATCACATCTGTACTAATTCCCAGAAAGGCTGAATGTACTTACATTACCACCACATATTTAAAAATGTGCCCCTTCTCGTCACACCCTTTCCAGCATGTCTCACTCACTGTAGTTTTATCTACTCTGTTGTCCATGCAGATAGCAGGTGCAAAGTATGTGGTCTCATTTTTTTAGTGAGCACGTATTGCCAGCTAATTTTCAAAGACAGAAGACTTATGTGGTTACCGTTTAAAAATTGACTGGAACGTACACATAATAACTCACTTACCACAGGTGATTTATCCCATGGTAAAATAAGCTGCAATAAAATGACAGATTTTACTGCATCTTAGTAATTTCCCCCTTAATGATGCAGAGGGTGGGATGGATGAGGTTTCCTCTCAGGCTTGTCTTGATTTGTTTGCTTTCTTAGAGTCATCCTTGGATGATATACCTAGCAGGGCTACCCTTATTGTTGTTTTTATCAGTATAACCTAAGAGTTAAATGATTAAAAAAAAATAAAAGACAATTGCCTTGCCAGAGATGTGAGAGATCAAATCTTGGGGAGTGAGAGAGTCTGGCCTGGATGTGGGGTCTGGGATTTGGACTCGTGTCATTCAGGACCAGCATTGGGGGTCCGGAGGTCATTTGGGACCAAGTTCAGGGTGCTGACAGCAGGAACCGGGCAGGAGCTGGCTTTAAATAGTGCCCAGAGGTGCATGTTGCGCATAGGTGCAAGAGTGCTACTGCTGCAGCTGACACTGCCAGGAAAGGCCAGGACTTGAGATGGAAAAAGGAGCTTGGAGCTGTGGGGAAGGCAAGCAGTCTGTACACGTATTGGGTGTGTGAGAGGAGTGTTGCGGGTGGCTGCAGTGGACTGGAAAGGCTGAGGATCAAGGTTGTGTTGGGCTGGAGTGTTCTGCACATGTGTGAGTTTCTGGACCTGCACAGAAATGCTCCAGAGCTCTTCAAGGAAGAGCGGAGGAATGACTTCAGGGGTGTCAAGGGAAGATGGTAAGAGGGCGATTGGGGGTCAGGAAATATAATTACGTTTTATGACTGAAATTTGGAGGATTTTGGAGATGGGGCTGGTGGCAAGAAAAATGTTTAAAAGTGGTAAATAGAGGTTGAAGAAGACTAGATGGTTATCAGGTCTGGTGAGGTGGAATTTTATATTAAAATTCATGTTGAGTGATTGCATGAAAGCATATGGTAAAGGACACCAAGGAAGAGACTTGCTGCATAGGGACGGGCTGGTGATAATTTAAAGTAAAGTGAATTGGCCTAGTATTATATTTCTGGGTTTAACGCTGGTGACCACTGCCAGTTGAATATCGGGCCATTGCTTGCACTATGTTTTTCGAGTTTAATTTGTAAGTACTCGGTATTCAGTAGGAAATAATATGACTCGATGCAACACAATTATTTGGGATAATATAAGGATGCTTTTCTGAACCATTCAAAGGAGATTCTTGTTACCATGGACTACTTTGAAATTTGATCCTAAAATAGATTTAAATCTTTCTGTTCTTCTTTTAACAGATGTAAAACAAAAACTTACCCTGATGATCTTCCAAACACAAGTATAGTTATTGTCTTTCATAATGAAGCATGGAGTACTCTTCTTCGAACTGTTCACAGTGTTATAAATCGATCCCCACATCGCCTTCTGTCAGAGATCATCTTGGTGGATGATGCAAGTGAAAGAGGTAGGATGCATTTATGTCAAACTGGAGTTTTTCCTTCAATTATAACAATCTGTATTTTAATCAAATTGGCTTTTCCATTCTTAATGCCTATTGATAAGATAATCTGTTCATTGTGTTCTATGAAATGAGGGTTTGGTAAACATGACAAGATGATTCTGTAAAGATAGATTCCGCACAGTGGTTTAGCCAGACAGCCAATTTTGGGTGCACCTGAGCCCAAAGTGGGGCAGGGGAACATTTTTTCTCCGCTCCCGCCCTCCCCTTGGTGCCTCCCAACTGAAAATATAAATTGGGGCAATTCTGCATAAGAACATAAGAATAGCCATTTTGGGCCAGGCCAATGGTCCATCTAGCCCAGTATCTTGTTTCCAACAGTGGCCAGTCCAAGTCACAAGTACCTGGCAGAAACCCAAATAGTAGCAGCATTCCATGCTACCAATCTCAGGGCAAGCAGTGGCTTCCAGATCTCAATAGCACACTATGGACTTTTCCTCCAGGAACTTCTCCAATCCTTTTTTAAACCCAGATACACTAACCTCTGTTACTACATCATCTGGCAAAGAGTTCCAGAGCTTAATTATTCGTTGAGTGAAAAATATTTCCTCCTATTTGTTTTAAAAGTATTTCTATGTAACTTCCTTCAGTGTTCTCTAGTCTTTGTAATTTTTGAAAGAGTAAAAAATCAGTTCTCTTCTACTCATTCTACACCACTTAGCATTTTGTAGACCTCAATCATATTGCCCCTCATCTATCTCTTTTCCGAGCTGAAGAACCTTAACCTCTTTAGCCTTTCCTCATATGAGAGGAGTTCCATCCTCTTTATAATTTTGGTTGCTCTTCTTTGAACCTTTTCTAATTTCAATATATCTTTTTGAGATACAGTGACCGGAACTGAATGCCACAAAGAGGCGTATTTATTGCTAATTCTATAATGGTGTTAGAGTGTGCTTAACTGGTTATAGTACAGAAGCGCAAAGCCTCTTTGATGAGCCAAAACTTAGGTGTGACCACTTATGCCAGGTTAATGGCTGGTGTAAGTTGGTGTGCCTAAGTGTACCAGGCAGCACACGCAACAGATAGTATTCTATAAGTTGCCAGCATCACGTGGTGACACACCCATGCTGTGTCCATGGTTATGGCCCACTTTCAGGTATGTGCTATGTGAGTTTCATGACAAGTTTATAGAATACCACCAATCCCAATTCTAAGTGCCTCTGTTCATTAGGAATTAGGAGTCCCCGGCCAGGAAAGGGATCTAGGTGTCATCATTGATGATACGTTGAAATCCTCTACTCAGTGCAGCGGTGGCTAAGAACGCAAATAGAATGTTAGGTATTATTAGGAATGGAAAACAAAATGAGGACATTATAATGCCTTAGTATCGCTCCATGGTGTGACCGCACCTCGAATACTGTGTGCAATTCTGGTCACCCCATCTCAAAAAAGATATAGTGGAATTAGAAAAGGTACAGAGAAGAGTGACAAAAATGATAAATGGGATGGGATGACTTCCCTATGAGGAAAGGCTAAAGTGGCTAAGGCTCTTCAGCTTGGAGAAAAGACAGCTGAGGGAAGATATGATAGAGGTTTATAAAATAATGAGTGGAGTGGAACAGGTAGACGTGAATCGCTTGTTTACTCTTTCCATAAATACTAGGACTAGGGGGCATACAATGAAGCTACAAAGTAGTAAATTTAAAACAAATTGGAGAAAATATTTCTTCACTCAACTTATAATTAAACTCTGGAGTTCATTGCCGGAGAATGTGGTAAAAGCAGTTAGCTTAGCAGGGTTTAAAAAAGGTTTGAATAACTTCCTAAAAGAATAGTCTATAAGCCATTGTTAAGATGGACTTGTGGAAAATCAACTGCTTATTTCTAGGATAAGCCGCATAAAATGTATTGTACTCTTTTGGGATCTTGCCAGATACTTCTAACCTGGCTTGGCCATTGTTGGAAACAGGATGCTGGGCTTGATGGACCTTTGGTCTGTCCTAGCATGGCAACTCTTATGTTCTAATCTTTGGCACACAATGGGCACCATGCATTAGGCATGCCTTATTGAATTGCCCTGAAATACTTTTACTAAACTTGATGGTCAGCAGCAGTATTCCTGAGCCATAGATGCTAGCATCCTGCACTTTAATTTATTTAATGTATTTATTTATTAGGATTTATTTGGCAGCTCAAGAATGCTGCTGCCAACTGCCAAGCTTGGTAGAAGAGAGTTCTGGCTGACTTTGGAGGAGGTCCTCAGCTGGCAGGATTTGGGATTCCCACCAACTACAGCAAGGGTCAGGTCTACTGTTAGACATGCTGGGGCCCAGGGTAGAAAATAAGGAGAGGGCCTCTTAATCTCCTCTCCTTTCCACCTGTCATTATTACCACCAATGGACAGACCCTCAGTAAATACAGAACAAGAGATAAATTACAAATAAAATATGTAGACAAAAAATGAACTGGGAACTTCTAGAAGTTAAATTTGGCATGTACTGCAATACTGGAGAAATAAAAACATAAATGTAAATTTACCTGCCAATCGCCCAAGAATCCAAACTCCTCCCACACCCCCCCCCCCCCATACAGTTTCGCTCCCTCTGTTCTTGGCCCTGCATACTTGCTTCTCTAACCCTCCCGGGCCCTCAAGACTCTCCCTGTGGCTATGTCTCCCCTCCCTCCCCCTCTCACTGTCTGGCTTCTTCCTCCTCCCTTCGTCCCAGCCTTTCCCGCTTGTTCTTTGTTACCTTTCCTGAAGTCTTTGGTGCTGCATCACCAGCGGCAGCCTTATTTGCTGATTGCCTCTGGCATGCAGTGGGCTTTTCACCTCTGACTTGTCCTGCCCTTCTGACAACAGCAAGTTGCATCAGAAGGGGTGGGCTGGTTCAGAGGGAAAAGGCCTGATGGCCTGATACATGCTGGAGGCAGCCAGCGAGTAAGGCTGCTGCAGGTGCTCCAGCACCGAAGACTTCAGGAAAGGTAATAAAGAGCAAGCGGGCAGGGCAGGGAGTGGGGGGAAAGATTCCGGACCAAAGGAGGGGGGAGGCATAGCTACGGAGGTGGGCAGATGCCCTGGGGTCCTAGGATAATGGAAGAGGGGATGGCTGCTGGGTAAATCATGGAAGAGCAAGTACTAACTGAGAATCCAGAAAGTCCAAAAATCCAGACTGACCCAAGCAATACCCAGTCACTCCTGCTCCTTCCAATGCTGAGTTCATATTGGTGTTAGTGAACCCAGCGCTGGAAGGGGCAGGAGTGATTGGAGATCACTTCTGCCCAGAATCCTGTAGACCTCAGGAATTTGCCATATAGGTCCTGAGGGGGAGGGGCTAAGGGAGGTTGGGTGGTGCTTTCAGTGTTTGGAGGGGAGTCTTCGATGAAAGGGACTTGTCACTGGGGAGGGGCAGCTACTGACTTTGAGCACAACCCCTTTAAGAAGCACCCAGGTGCATCGGCCTGCAGCTTTGTGGCTTGATGCTCATGAGACTGAAATATACCACCAGTTTTTTGCTAGACATATTTTTCCAGGAATAATGCAGTGTTCACTGCAAGCTGTTTTATTCAATTTACATAGTAATGAGCTGTTTTGCATACATTTGCATGGTTTACATGCCATTACTATGTAACCTGTAATACCTCATATTAACGTGTGTTATAGTAATAAAGTATGCATTATTGCCCTTTAACATGTGTTAAGGGGCAAATAACACACCTTAGACAACTCTCCCCCTTGAATTATGATTTCCCTTGATATGTTGATTTTCTGGCAACCCCCTGTGCTAGAAGATGTCTAGGACCACCTGCACAACTCTGTCACTCCACAATTTCACGTTATGATACAGGAGTGTCTTCCGTTTTTGTCGACAGAAGCAATGTCTCCTTTCTGCTGATTCTGCTGATGTGTTAAATAAGGTTCCTACAACAGATGATCAGTCAAACAGTTCAGAATATAATTTATCCATCATTTAAAAAAATGTGTGTTAAAGTTCTCAGAAATACAGTGCCCCAAAGCGATATTATAAACACATCCAGACACCTACATCTCAATCATCGCATTTAGCAAATTGTCCATTTTTGTAAATAGGGTACATCCTCTTATAATACAAGAAAGTTACTTAGCTTGAGTGGAAGTATCCACGGCAAGATGAGATGGTGTCTGTATAGTAATAAAATGCCCCAACCAGGATCCAAGTTTCACCACAGATATGGCTTCATCCGAGGTCTTCACATTACAAACTGAAAAACGAAAAAGTAAAATAGTTAATTAAATCAGGAAAAAAACGTTATTTTTTCTTAAAAAACGATCTCAAAACAATTCTACAGAACTACTGGACCAGAGAAAGCACCTAACTCCATCTTGAAGATAATAGACAAAAAACGCACAGCCTAGCTCCAATATAAGACCTCTCCCAGATGACATCATCTTTCAGCATTCAAAACCTCCAATCATAGATTTCAAAGGCTGGTCCACTCCACTTCTCTATTTAAACCACCAGGTTCCCCATTGAAAGGTATAGCGCATAGCACGTTCTTTTCGCAATAACAAAACCTAGACATTTCCCCCACAGGTCAAACTTACTACTTCCAAGAAGACAAAACATAGATCAAAAGATTATGACATTGTTTCCAATGAGAGACCAAATTTGCTTCAGCCACATGTTGACATATATTATATAAATTGAATTATTTACATGAGATGGTTCCCACGTTGTTGGCTCATCTAAGAATATCAAAGATCTCCTGTTCATAAATCAATGTTGGACCCTCAGACAGCTTCACATAGAAATGGCCATCTGAAAGTTGTTGATATGCCTCCGATTCATAATAAGTGCGATCTAACAGGACTACACCTCTCCCCTTATCTACTCTCTTAATAACAATGGATCGGTTCATACTTAATTGTTTCAAAGTTTTTTCCGAATCTCATAGGACCAATTTCTCAAAAATTTGTTGTATTCTCCTGTCCTGAAGGAACCCAAGTAGAACGCATATGGGGTAAACATTGTTCCTCATGTATGGAATCATCTGTATCTTGAACATATAGACATAATTGTAACTTTCTAAAGAAGCAATACAATTGTGTTCGACTTTCAAAAGCGTCATCATATGATGTAGCGAGGACAAACAATAATCCTTTCTGTAGCATGCAGATTTCCTCCTTAGATAAATTTTGGGAAGACAGATTGTAAACACTCAATTCCATGCCCATGGGGATTTCCTACTTCGGTTGCCTTCCTACAAAGAATCTTTTGATCCTGATTGAGATGAGGAATCTTCCCCAGAAGAGGGGGGGGGGGGGGGTTGCAGCTCCTCCTCACTAGAGGAGTCACTAGAGGATAAGTTGAACCCAATTTGTGGGTGCTGTTTTTGC
This sequence comes from Microcaecilia unicolor, assembly GCF_901765095.1. Taxonomy (NCBI): domain Eukaryota; kingdom Metazoa; phylum Chordata; class Amphibia; order Gymnophiona; family Siphonopidae; genus Microcaecilia; species Microcaecilia unicolor. Next base: position 249,712,527 of record NC_044037.1, on the reverse strand, counting down.
TGTACTCCTACTTGGGAAACACAATTTGTTATGCATCCTGGTACTGGACAGCAGTTTCTCCTGAGAAACAATTTGGATTGTACCACCTTCCAAGTTATTTTTCTTATATCCTGCCCATACCTCCAATATTATATTGGCCATACAAAGTGCTGATTAAAGTTAGAATTATGGAACATTTGAGTAATATGCGTCGATATGTGACTGAAGCACCTTTGGTCTCTCATGTGAGACAATAATGTCATAATCTTTATGATCTACGTTTTACTGTCTTGGAAGTAGTAACTTTGCCCCTTGGGGGGAGATGTCTGTTTTGTTACTGCGAAAAGAACAGCGCTATATCTTTTAAGCAGGGAACAGTGATGCCTGATGGTTTAAATAGAGAGGTGGAGTGGATCAACCTTTGAAATCTGTGATCGGAGGTTTTGAATGTTGAATGATGATGTCATCTGGGAGCGGTCTTATATTGGAGGGAGGCTGAGTTTTTTTTTCTGTTATCTTCAAGATGGAGTCGGGTGCTTTCTCCGGCCCGGTAGCTCTGTAGAATTGTTTGAGATTTTTTTTTTTAAGGAAAAAATAAAGTTTTTTTGTTCTTGATTTCTTTAATTGTTCTACTTTTTCGTTTTTCAGTTTGTAATGTGAAGACCTCCTGATGAAGCCATGTCTATGGTGAAAAACTGATCCTAGTTGGGGAGTGTTTAGTAATTTCATCTCGCCATGAATTCTTCCACTCAAGCTAAGTAACTTTCTTGCATTATAAGAAGATGTACCCTATTTACAAAAATGGACAATTTCGTTAAGTACGATGATTGAGATGTAAGAACCTGGGTGTGTTTATAATATCACTTTGGGGCACTGTATTTCTGAGAACTTTAGCACACATTTTTTAAAGTGATGGTTAAATTATATCCTGAACGATTTGACTGAGCATATGGTTTTTGTCTTTTCAGGCGTTTTATTTTGTTTGTGGAAAAGTTTCTCCAAAATTGTTTGTTACAACAGATGGTATCATTCAGGACAGGTCAGTAGTGCCGACAGGAGAGAAATCATGTCCCTCTTGCAGGCAAAGACCCTCTCAAATCTCCTGGGTTATTCTTTGGAATGGTGGACTGTAAAAGAATCATTCAGCCGGCAGGATGGGGTGAAGGGGGGGGGGGATCTGAATGAGGGGATTGTAGGACAGGGGGAGTGGTTATGATATTGAGGTTTGGGTAGTAGGGATGGAGAGGATCGCATCTTAGGAAAGGTGGTGATTAAAATATCAGGCTTTGGAAGGGTTAGAAAGGAGAGATACACAGCTCAGAGGCGGGGGTTGAATTTCACGTGTTTAAATGCCCATTTTCAGCCAAGGCTGAGTGATCTAAGAGTTAAAAAGATTTTGAAGTCAACATTTGGTTGCCTAGATAAGATGATCAGCCTTGGCTCAAAATTTGCCCGTATGCATTTTTTGCAACTGCAATGACAGAGGGAAGAACAATGTCTATGCCTGCTTCCCCATTTTTGTGGAGGTTTGTTCCCTCTGAGGTACAATCAGTCCTCAACCTTGACAGTCTAATTTGATAGAGTTCTCATGTTGATGATTTCTGTAGTCAATGGGAAGATGAATGTGTGATTACTTCCTGCATCTGAGAACATTTGTTTACTGTCTGGTAGAAGCAGTCTGTTCTCCAGTTTAATGAAAAACCTGCAGACCAGCCTGTTCTCTTCTCACCCTTGTGTCTAATTGTAAAGGACTTACATTTGTATCATATTTGCATGAACTTTAGTTACCAGCAAAGTAAGGCATACACATTTTCTGTTTCCCTATGAACTGTTATAATTCTCACTAAGCTGGATGGAGACTCACAAAGCTGGATGGAGACTGTGTTCTAGGGCCAAAAGCTAACGTTTGATTACATTTTTCACCATTTTTGGAACTGACTTTTTAAAAATGATATTAATAAGACATTTGTATATATACACTACAAAAGTGGTTTCCAAACTTGGTTCTGGAGGCACCCCAGCCAGTCGGGTTTTCAGGATACCCACAATGAATATTCTTGACAGAGAGTTGCATGCAAATCTTTCTCATGAATATTCATTGTGGATGTACTGAAAATCTTACTGGCTGATGTGCCTCCAGGGAAGTGGTTTGGGAACCACTGCACTACACTATTACAACTTTAAGCCTTTTATTTCTATAGATATATCAGTTTCATAATTATGGCATATTAGGTATGTGCTTTATCTCGCTAAAAAAACCTCAACCAAAATAAAATACACGAGAATAAAATAAACTATTGGTGATGTCTCATTGTTTGTTGTTTTTTTGTGAAGTGGTTGCTATATATGAATCACAACCAGAATATTAAGTAATTGGATCACCTCTGTATTCTTCCATGTCTGCAGGATGTACAGTCTTATAATCTCTGCTGTTTTCTATTATCTCAAAAAACGGTCTTTATCTTGCTTCTCTTTGAAATGCATTTTTATGTAAGATGCTAGATATTTTTCCATAGAGTAGTGTCCCAATATCTTTTAAAGGGCAGTTTTCAAACTCTGAATCTTGGAAGAAGTCCATGCTTACTTTTACCCACAAACTTTGTACCAACGTTCAAAGCAAAACATTATCCACATACTTTATCTTTGAAATTCGGTGGGGTACATTTATTCATGCAAAACTTCAAGTTCAACTCTGTTTATCTCTCTATTTTGTCTTCCTCCCTTGACCAAACTATGATCTCCTAGACTACCTCTTCTAAATTTGACCAAAACTATGTGTTGTGAAGCAATGAACATATTTTTAATCATGTTAAGGGTGAGCCAGTTTTGAGACAGCCAGTTTACACCTGTAATCACTATTGTTATGTAAATGGATTTGATTCATAATTGGAGGAGAACTGGATCTTAATGTGCTGATGTTGTACATCCAATAGTTAAGCAACTGTTGTTTTCCAGATATGAAGAAAGCCTAATAGAACTATTTTTGGGTCTCAGTCTACCAGTATCTTAGTGGCTCTGTATAAATGTTTTCTTATTTGCTTCTAGAATGTTCCTGTTTCTGGGCATCCCAACATGTATAGCATTGTTCCTTTTATGCCGTATTAAGGGTAATAATATAACAGTGCACCTGTATGTGGGCACCAGAGGGCACATGATTGGCCCATATTCTATAAGGGAAAATAGGCACCTACTTTCCTGTAGAATACTAACTTAACAGGATAAATACACGTATAGAAGTGGTCCAGATGCTCATGATACATGTGTAACTTACAGTATTTTGTATGTCATGCACTCTGTTCAGATGCTACTTATGTGCAAGCCTAAGTGGCATATTGACATATGAGCAAATATTCTATACGATTTTTTCACATTAGTGCATACTTTAAAGAATTACTTCCATTTTGACAACCTTGTATTTAATTGCCCCTAAGAAAGCATGCTGGCCTAGGATGCAGCAATATGTGCTGGGTTATTTTAGTGAGATTTCCACCAGAAAAGGTTTATTGTGAAAGGCTGTGAATAAAGGATGAAAGCCTACAAGCCCCATTTTGCAAAAAGATGTTGAGGGAGGAATTGACATGTCCAGGTCAGGACATGTTCAGTTTTCCTGGTATTTTACAAAAGGCTTTACTGAACATAGAACTTTTTGTAAAATACTTAGGATACGGGCAAATACAAGAGTATTTGGTTCCTTCCTCTGTTAGCTGTTATAACCAGAGGAAGGAATGATTTTCAAAAAAATTGCACATGGGGGGAAAAAAGAGCATCCTCTTCCTCTCAATGTACACTCCTGTAGTTTTTTGTTTTTTTTTTAAATCTCTGCTCCCAACACATGGAAACCCCCCACCCATGAGAACAAGGTACACCCTCTACTCCTTTCATATGGGTTTCTGTGCTGGCTAGTGGTGAGAACAGGAATGATCCTTGGGCGCCAGGTTCCAAATGGTGTTGGTTGATCTGTATGTGTATTATTCTGTACTGTTTAGTGAACTGACGATAAATATAAAATATAGTTTTCTATATAGCTAGAAACTAATTTATTTACAGTTGTAGCCGTCTGCTTCTCTTCAGGGATCTTTTCTGTATTCTTAACAGTCTCCACAGCCTTTCTGGGTGTCACACCAGTTAGTCTCTCAACTGGCTTCTCCTACTCTTCCTTTTGCCTGTAGCCTGCCTTCCAGTGCTGCAGCCCTGGGATAATTGGAAGGCACTCAGCACGTCTCAAACTGGCTTTCTTTGCAGCTCTCCCCAGACCCAGGTCTTCTTTCAGAGATTCTTCTCAGGCCACAACTTCTCTAACCGTTCCACTTGAGCCCTTCTTTCACTTCAGAGTTCTTCACTTTTCCCAGGCTGGGAAGCTCAGTTCTCCCTCTACTGCTCGATGTTTCCTCTCTCTGAACTCTTTCTGTTGGGGAGGGGGGGGGGGTGAGTGTGTAAGGGAAGGACTTATGCCCTCTGCAGAGTTCCCCCTCTCCTCCACATGCTGTGTGTCTTCTGTTTGTGGGCTTCCTTTGATCATCTGCACATGCTTTCTTCTTTTCCCCATGTGCTTTTCTCTTGACACATGGACTTCTTGGATCATCTTTTGTCATTACTTTTTTCTTGACTAATGACACTTTCTGGTGCTGATATCCATGTTCTCTCTCCTCCTCTATGGGGAAAACTTTTCTTCAATCCTCTTCTGTACCCTGATGAGGGTGGAACCTTTCTTTTTTGCTGCATGTCAATTTTGGATCTGTGACCTTACTGCCAGCCATTGACCTAGCGGTAAAGTCTCATGCGGTAACCGTGCGGTAATGACCTACATGCATCAAATGCCACTTGATGCGTGTCTGAAAATGAAATTATCACAAGAGCCATGTGGTAGCTGGGCATAACTCCATTTTGGCAGGCATTGGGCACACGTAGACATGCGGCTTAGTAAAAGGGCCCCTTGGTCTCAAAATTTCAATATTGGCCAATAGGTGAATTTTGAGCACCATTGCTTGGCTATTCGAAATACTGAACATTTTATGCAGCATGATATTTATAAGGGGGAATCACTCGAACTGTTTTCATTCTGTCTCCATCCACTGGTAGTTGGGCACAACCCATTGTTCCAGTGTCCAACCAGCATGTTGAAGCTTCGAATATCTTCCACCCCTATCAGGCAGGTTTTCAGAAAAAACTTTCTACAGCAGTTGTGTGCTGGTAAATGTTTAACAACAGGCTCTCTCCCCAGTCCACCTCTGCGCCGCTCATCCACCTCTGTGCCCCCGTCCACCTCTGCGCCCCCCCCAAATTGCAGAACTGGCTATAGCTGGAGAGAGAGCCTGGGGGAGGGGCAATGCATTACTGCCCAATACAGACACCCAAATTCTGTCACCCCAAAATGGAACAGCTCCTGATACACCAACTGAGATGTTCCTTTTTGGGGTGACAGAAACCATAACACGCCTACACAGGTACACATTAATCTCCCTCATCTTTTCCCCACAGAATCCGACAAAATCTGACACTTCAACATAAATGCACAAACTGTGGCACACTTTCTGAACACAGGCACCTCTTCTTTTAAAGACTGCTAAATATGCATATATTACATGTGATCAATAAAACATTTGCCAGCTATCTTTAACCACTAGCCCTTCAAACACCTAAAACTTCAACACAGGCATTTTCTTTCTACAGCAGTGCAATCCTGGCCTCACAGATCACAATATGTAAAATAGACATAAAAAGAAATAGAAGACAGTGAGAGCTGGAAACAACAGGTACTTGTGGGAAGCAAATGGGAAGGGAAATTTTGCACAGAGCCCCACCTATCTTGCTATTTTCCCATATTGGAGGGAGCCAGACAGCTTTCGAGGGCCATAATTTCTGGAGATGGGCTTGCATCATCAGAGTGCCACTGATCACCCCCCACCCCCCCCCCCCCCAGGATAGCCATTAGAATTGTTCCCTAATCTGCATGGCCTCCTCCATGCAACAGTATCTGAGGCACTGGAGGGTCTATTCAGCCTCTGCCCAGGCAGGCAGTGAGTGAGTTCAAAGCCCTGAACCAGCAGCCCAAATGGATCTGTAAACACCTTTGCCCTTTCTGCAGTCTGCTTGCACAGGCTGCCTCCTTTTGCATCAGCTGCTTGCCCTCCCATCCTGGGCTTGGTTCAGGGCTGTAAAACCAGGCAAGCAAAGGGGAGACACTCCCATGCACTTAAGAGGACCCCTGCACACACATAACCCATCTTGGGGTGGGAGGAACGAATCAGGGAACTCAGTGCTGACTTCCTCTGTCTGATTCTCTCTCTCTTCTTACCTCTCACTTTCTCTCTCCTCCCTTCCTTCTCTCCTGTGGTTTCTCCGAGAGTGAAGCTGCACATCAGCTCCCTCCATCTGCTCCAAATCTTTCCTTCTACTGGGTCTTTCCCACATGCAACAGAAGTTGCAACAGAGGGAAGGCCCCAGGGCTGGCTGGAGAGATCCTGTTGCAATCACTGCAGATAGAGCTGGGTCCCCGTTTTAACAACCGGCTCGCAAAAGTTTTGAAAAGATGATAACCGGCTCGTGCGAGCCGGCTCCAGCACACCACTGTTCTACAGAGACTGTGATTACATTGTGGTCAAACTTGTCTTCTTATATCTCTGGTTCTCTCAGCAGCTTTTGATCTTGTGAGTCTCACACTTCTTTTTTCAGGCTTTCCTCTTTTGGAATTGCTGGTACAGTTTTGAACTGGTTCTCTCCTTTTCTTGCTGATAGATCTTTTTGGGTTCTTTAGCATCATCTAGCTGTTATTCTACTTCCCTTACGTGTGGTGTTCCTCAGGGCTCTGTGCTTTCACCTTTGCTTTTTAATATCTTTCTTAGCTACCTGGCAACTCTGATCCAGGAGTCCTGTATTCAATGCTATATAGTAATGATATTCTCCTAGATACCACTCATGACCCTTATAATCTGAAACTTTCTCCTCTTTAGGCTTGCCTTGAGAAGATTGTTGGTTTTCTCAAAATCGCCTGTCTTTCAACCCGCAAAGACTGTTGCCCTGTGGGTGAGAGGCCACCTGTATTTCCCTCTTTTGCCCCTTCCTTTCATGGTTCTCCCATCACACTTGTTGACTCTTTTAAACATTTGGGAGTAGTCTTTGACTCCACATTTTCCTTCTAGTTGCAGATCTCTTCAGTTGTCTGTTCCTGTTTGCATTCCTTGCTTCTTATCTGCTGTATCCACCATTATCTGGACAATGTGAGTTGTGCTGCATTACTTTATGCGCCGGTTGCCACGAAACTGTACTACTGTAACATCATTTATGCAGGGCTTCCGGCGATTGCATTGAAGAGACTTCAAATAATCCAAAACACCTCTGTCCATATTCTGGCCCATGCCCATTGATTTGATCATGTCACCCCCTTACTGTAGCAATATCATTGGCTTCCCATTCCGTTCTGTATTCAAGACAAGGCTCTCACCATTGCTTACAAGGTTCTTTATTCTGACTCTCCTTACCTGGCCACTCTCACTGCTCCTTACCATCCTCCTCGTATACTCCATTCCTTGTTTGGTAATCACCTCTGTTCCACTCTTGCACTGTTCTAGATTGGAATCTACCTGTCATTCTACCTTTTTCTCTCTATACTGCTGCTTGATTCCTGCTTGTGTTAAATGAAAAGAACATTCAGTTCCCTGTAACAGCTTTACAGCAAAGAAACACTATCTAATACATTTTAAAGGCTTAAAATACACTGTTTCTTCACAACTTCTATTGCAACCAAGTTTTTATAACAAGAGAAACCTTGCAAGAGATCCTGCTGTAAAGCAAACCATTTTTCCTGTGCATCATAGACAAATGTCTTATACATTCATGGAGGATTGATCACTTTTTTTTTTTATTGTTCCATTACATTTTTCTTTTGTACACTACTGTTCTGGGCAGAATGCAAACATATGATACACGCACATGAAAAGTGCAGATGCTATTAAAAATTGAAAGCAGACCAATCCATTGAGAAATTGACATTTATGTGCAATGCAACCTCAGAAGTACTGTAAAATTTTGAATGTTACAAGTAGGTGCTCCCTTCTGTGCATCACATGGAATGTTCATTTTAATACTAACAGAGCTCCTTTTAAAACATTTGCATAGCCTTTTCAGTCGCTTCTTTTGTGAATGGTAAAAGCAGTGCTGAAACCCTTTGTGCATTAGTCACACAATAATTTGTGCACAAAGAGGGGAATAATCGAACGGCACCGGCGAAATAGATTTCCGGCGATCTATTTTGGTGGTGCCGCAAACAGCTGGCCGGAACCGTAATATCGAAAAAAATGGCCAGCCATCTTTTGTCTCAATAATACGGTTTGGACCGGCCAAATGCCAGAGTTCGCCGGGTTTGAGATGGCCTTTTTGTTTTTCAGCGATAATGGAAACTAAAAGCGGCATCTCAACCCCGGCTAAATCCAAGGCATTTGCTCGTGGGAGGAGCCAGCATTTGTAGTACACTGGTCCCCCTGACATGCCAGGACACCAACCGGGGCACCCTAGGGGGCACTTCTAAAAATTAAAAAATATATATACAAAAAGCTCCCAGGTGCATAGCTCCCTTAACTTGGGTGCTGAGCCCCCCCCTAAAACCCACTCCCCACAACTCTACACCACTACCCTTATGGGTGAAGGGGGGCACCTACATGTGGGTAGGGTGGGTTTTGGGGGGGTTTGTAGGGCTCAACACTTATCACCACAAGTGTAACAGGTAGGGGGGAATGGGCCTGGGTCCGCCTGCCTGAAGTCCACTGCAACCAACAAAAACTGTTCCAGGGACCTGCATACTGCTGTCAGGGAGCTGGGTATGACATTTGAGGCTGGCATACAGGCTGGCAAGAAAGGTTTTTATTTTTATTTTTTTAGTGTGGGAGGGGGTTGGTGACCACTGGGGGAGTACGGGGAGGTCATCCCCATTCCCTCCTGTGGTCATTTGGTGAGTTGGGGCACCTTTTTGAGGCTTGGTTGTGAAAATAAAGGACCAAGTAAAACCGGCGAAATACTCATTAACGCCACTTTTGTTTTTTCCATTATGCGCTGAAGCCGGCCATCTGGTAGCCCACCCATGTCCCGCCTTCGCTAGGCCACCGACACACCTCCTTGAACTTTCACTGGCTCGTTGATGGGAAAGCGGTGATGGTGTCAAAAAAGCAGCTTTCGATGATACCAATTTCACTGCTTTTGAGAGATCGACGGCTATCTCCCGATTTATGTCGGAAGATGGCCGGCGATCACTTTCGAAAATAAGCCTGAAAGCCAGCTAAAAGTGGTCTAAAGGAAATGTTACAAGCCCAGTAAGTTTTCAGCATCATGCCCTAAGACCTGTAATTGTTTTGGCCTATCCACACCCCTCCCCCCTTGTTAAGGTGTAACTCATCCTCTCAGAACAAGTTCCCTCTTCCCCAGAATGTTCCCTAGTTCCTAAAAATTGAAATCCCTGTTCCATACAACATTATCTCATTCACAGATTGAGAGTGGAGCACAGCGTACGTTTGGAGGTCCTGCACATAAAATGGGACACATTTTGGAGTGCAACTCTAGAGTTTTTGGATTTAATTGTCCTATGTCGAAGCCCACATTTAGGTTTCAGAACTTCCCTCCAGAACCTTCATATGTTGTTGGTACCTATGTGCAGCAGGACAGCTGGTTTTACCACACTACTACTACTTATCATTTCTATAGCTCTACTAGACATATTCAGTGCTGTACACTTGAACAGGAAGCGACAGTCCCTGCTCGACAGCGCTTACAATCTAATCAGGACAAACAGGACAAATAAGAGATAAGGGAAATAACTTAAGGGCCTAATACATTCAAATCTCATTCTTTTGCATTCCTTACCTCTCATACATCTTCATCCTTTTTGCTACCATTCAGTCAGCACTTTTCTGAATAACATCTCAAAAGTGGGTAGTTTTGCTGAGTCTGTTTTTCAGTGTCTCAGCATCAGTCCAGTTGTCCTTCATCTCTGTTGTGTTCCTGGGTTCTAGTTGTGCTGGAGTTGTGTTTCAGTGTTGGATCCTCACTGATACTTATCTTCCTCCAGAATTTTCTCATCTTTCATTCAGGTCCTCTGATGTGCTCATGTTGTTTGTACTAAGCCTGTCTCCTGAAATGCTTCCCATCAATTGTTTTTTAATGTCTGGTTCACATACATCTCTGCTTATAGAGGAAAACAGACCTAGTGAGCATACCCAGGGGTAACTCACATTCATTTTGTTTCCTTCAATATTTGCATGCCAACCCATCTCACTCTCTTCTCTTGTGGCTGAAATAGCATTAAAAGCAGTCTTTTTCCCCCCTTTGTCTCTCTGGCTTTTCTGGGAGGGGGAGCTCCTTTGAAATTTGCATATGATGTGCATTTATTTCAGTGGGTTCCATGCTCTCTTTTCTTACAGTAAGAACTGTGTTGTGTTTCTGATCGAATTCTTCACAATCTGAATACTCAGTGTTCTCTGGTATGCTCATATGCTTGGATTTTGCCACCGCATACAGGTCTACGGTTTATCTGATTTGTCCTTTAGTTCTCTTTTAACACATTCATAACCATTTTAATGTGATTTGCTGTGTTTTTGACTCCATATACTGTGAAGAATTTTTAAAGTAAAAATGCATTAATATTTTTGCTTTGAAATTTATCCTGGCAAAATCACACACAAACCTGCTAATCCACCTACTAATTTGCATGGATACTTTTTCTGAGTAAAAATATGTGAATATATTTGAAATTTTAAATTATCTAGTAAGTTCCAAATTCTGCCCCACCACCATCCTCAGGAACACCTCTCCTGCAACTCTTGGGTATGGGTTCGGGAGGAGCAGTGCATTTAAATGAAAATCTAATATTCAGTCCCCTGTTCAGTTAGCTAACCGGTTAGGGGGTTGAATATTGCATCTACTTGGTTCCATTCTGGGTATGGCCAGAGTCCAGATATTCAGTGCTAGTAACTTCAGAAGTGTCAGCAGCGAATATTGGGGCTTAATTCAACTCATAGTAACATAGTAATATAGTAGATGATGGCAGAAAAAGACCTGCACAGTCCATCCAGTCTGCCCAACAAGATAACTCATATGTGCTAATTTTTGTGTATACCCTACTTTGATTTGTACCTGTGTTCTTCAGGGCACAGACCGTATAAGTCTGCCCAGCACTATCCCCGCCTCCCAACCACCGGCTCTGGCACAGACTGTATAAGTCTGCCCAGCACTATCCCCGCCTCCCAACCACCAGCCCCGCCTCCCACCACCGGCTCTGGCACAGACTGTATAAGTCTGCCCAGCACTATCCCTGCCTCCCAACCACCAGTCCCGCTTCCCACCACCGGCTCTGGCACAGACCGTATAAGTCTGCCCAGCACTCATGGTGATTAGTTTTTTTAAAAAATGCTGACTGAACATTGACCAGAAAGTTTCCAAGAACTTTGAGAGTCCAATTAATATCGCTTCAAGACCTTCTATCATAGTTGATATTACTGTGTTTTCCCTCCACAGTCTTTCCACTTCAGTTTTTAAATGGCAGTATTTTATTATTTTTCCACTTTTCTTTTTAAATCCATTCTTTTATCACTGGATATTGCCACATCTACAAATCATACATTTTTCTTTTCTATGACCATAATGTCAGGAGTGTTATGCTTCAAGTGCCTGTCAGTTTGTGCTTTTTTCTATAATCTTTTCAGTAGAATGATCCCACTAGTTGTTTGCTACAGTAAAACTGTATGTTATGCAGGGATTCCAAAGGATTAATTTAGCCACTCCATCATGGCTTTGTTTATAGTCAGTTTGGGCTACTTTGCTACAGGCACTGATTAGATGATCTTCAGTTTGGATTTGCATAAACACCATTTGCTGTCATTTGAAACTTTTCACTTTTAGCTTTCATACCATTTGTTTATAATCCTTGTACTTGGGCTGCTAAAATCACTCCTTTACTGTCTTTTTTTTTTTTTTTTTTAAGAGCTCCAATTTTCAGCCATTGCCGTGATATTGATGGAAAATGTGATTAAAAAATATCATGACAGTAGCTGAAAATTGGAGCACTTAAAAAGATACAGAAGGACTGATTTTAGCCATGCAGTGTCTTGTCTTTCCAGTTGTTGAACTTTCATTCTATTTCTTGCTTTTCATATTTGATTCTGACATTTTCAGCAGTTTTTCTTTGTAACATCAATTAACACGGGCTCTTTGATTTTTGTAATATAGATCCTCAGGGGCCGATGCAGAAAGCTACCCTGAGGCTAACTGAACAGTTGCTGTGTGTTTAATGTGAATGTTATTGGCTGAATAATGCAGAAAGAATTTCAGCATGGGTATTAACTCATGAAGAAACCATGACTGAACTCCATATTACAATGAAAATGCCGTCATTACTAATTCCGCGGCCAATCAGGGTAAAAAAAAAAAGGTTTTGACACATGCATAATGCTGGAAACTTTTTGCTAGGCCTGAGGCTGGTTGAGAGGAATGAGTGTCTAGCAGCCCCCTGTTTCTCCCTTCTACCTGACCACCCTATCCCAGATAGCTTTCTACAGTGGTCTCTGGCAATCTAGTGGCCCCCCTCCCCTCTCCTATCCTTGAAATAGAAAAAAAATTCCCTGGTAGTTTATTGACCTACCCCCCTCCCTCTCTGACCCGGCCTCTGAAAAAAAAAATAAACTTGGTGTCAACCTACACCCCTTGACCTGACCCAATCCAACCCCATCCCCCAAAAAAGTGTCTAGTGGCACCCCTCCCTCCCACCCCCAACCTGACTTGGCTTTGTTTGACTTGGCTTGGCATAGCTTTGCTTGGCTTGTCTTGACTTGGCTTGAGTTGTAGAAAAAAGTCCCTAATGTATAGTAGGACTCCTCACCCCCAGACCCCTTGCCCTGGTTCCCCCAGACCACATACCTTGATTGAGGCAGGAGTGTTGCCCATATAAATAGGTGGTAAGTGGTCTCAGCTTGCACCACACAATAATTGGAAAATTTAATGAATGATCTGCAATAAAAATGCAAAAACGTACACCACACACTTTGTAACGTTTCCAGTAACTGTGTGGTAAAATTTCACGTTAAGCCACAGTAACTGCAAATTTTAGCACGTTAGTAAAAAGGCCCCAAAGTGTGTATGTACATACATATTTTATAAGGTATGTTTATAAATTATGACTCTGCCCAACTTTACCCCAGAAGACACCTGCACATAGGTTGCGTAAAAGTGTGTCTCTTCTTGGCACCACACATACTTTTACATGCATAGCTCCTGGAATAATAATATAAAAGGTCTTTTAAGTGTGAAAAATCCTTTATAAAATTACCCTCATAATGGACAGTTCTGACTGTCTGTTAATTGTTAGAACTTGCCTTGACCTAAACTTGTGAAGGGGTGATAAGTATGATGGAATCAATTACAACGTAGTCAAGAATGGTAGAGGACACAGACATTAAAAACATTGATAGCGTAGATCAGTGAAGAATTTTGATTTGGTGTTATCCAATATAATGTTGGACCTGGAAATATTCAGAGAGCTCATTTGGTGAAACTTATGACATTGTTCTTTTTATTAAACACTATCTGCCATTGCTATATCTCTGTCTTCTACGACAAAAGGCCTACGTTATAACTGAGTTACTACTAATAATTTTCTAAATTGTATTTCTCAGATTTCCTGAAGAGCTCATTAGAAAACTATGTGAAAAATTTAGAAGTGCCCGTAAAAATTATTCGAATGGAGCAACGATCTGGATTGATTCGCGCCCGCCTTAGAGGATCAATGGCTTCAAAGGGCCAGGTCATAACTTTCCTGGATGCACACTGTGAATGCACTACAGGCTGGCTTGAGCCTTTACTAGCAAGAATAAAGGAGGACCGGTAAGAACCCATGTATATTGCTCCCTAGGTGCTATTGCAGTGGCATTCATTTCTGGTCCTCAAGGACCACAAACGATTCTGAGTTTCAAATATAGCTAATCAGTATACATGAGCTAGATAGGCATACAATGGAGGTAATATACATGCAGATCTATTTACTGCATATTCCGGTGGTTCCCAAACCTGGTCCTGGAGGCACCCCCGCCAGTCAGGTTTTCAGGATATCCACAATGAATATTCATGAGAGAGATTTGCATGCAGTGGAGGCAGTGCATGCAGATCTCTCTCACGAATATTCATTGAAACATAATTAATTATCATTTAACAATGTTTATTCACAAACCTACAAAAGTTCTATTAATATATAATATTACAAATAGAAAATATTAATCTGCCCACAGAAATAACTCCAAATGCAATTTCACCATAGTCCAATACAAGCAATAAATTGACGATCCCGTTGACTCGTGTAACCGAAGTTCCTAGATGTTCTGATGTAAAAATTTAACAAACAGTTTTAAGTTCTAGGTGAAAGATGAATAAATCCAAAATGTTGGTAAAAGGACTCCAACTTGCATGTAATGTTTGTTCCTCTTTCAAAAACACAATTCAGTTAGATGTTGGCAACCGCCAATCAGCCAAGCTTTGGCTGAAATATACAAACTTTCTTGCAGTATATTCAAAACCCAACAGATTAAGCTCTCTATCACATCAGCAGATAAATAACCAACTGTCCAAGCTCGACATGACATGTTTCACAGGTAGGCGTTCTCAAGAGCCAGAACTCAAAGAATTTCACAAATTATTTAGACCACACTGCGATGAAGTACTCCAGCGAGTGGTCGCACCACCCACCACCTTTGACTTGGACAGTTGGTTATTTATCTGCTGATGTGATAGAAAGCTTTATTTGAGCATTGTTGTTTCTGCATCCCAGAAGTGACTTTTTCTCTGAAGTGTTCACAATCTGTTGGGTTTTGAATATACTGCAAACAAGTTTGTATGTGTCAGCCAAGGCTTGACTGATTGGCGGTTGCCAAAATCTAACTGAATTATATTTTTGAAAGAGGAACAAACATTACATGCAAGTTGGAGTCCTTTTATCAACATTCTGGATTTATTCATCTTTCACCGAGAACATAACATGGTTTGTTAAATTTTGACACTGGAACTCCTAGGGATTTGGGTTATGTGAGTCAATGGGATCATCAATTTATTGAGTGTATTGGACTATGGCGAAGTTGCATTTGGAGTTATTTCTGTGGGCAGATTATTTTAATATTTTCTATTTGTAATATATATTAAACGTTTTTGTGGGTTTGTGAATAAAGATTTAAATGTGATAATTATGTTGTATTGATATATACTATCACTATAGATTGTGAACCCAGGTTTTGTTGTTACATGAATATTCATTGTGGATATCCTGAAAACCTGACTGGCTGGGATGTCTCCAGAACCAGGTTTGGGAACCACTGGCATATTCATTAAGCATTTCATCTGAAATCCCTCTACTAATAGAAATGTATGACCAGTTTGCAGATTTGTGCACACAATTATAGAATAAGGGCAGTTGCGTGCATAATTTAATAATTGGCTGCAAATTGGTGTTGAGTATTAATAGGTTATAATTGGCCTTAATTGGCAACAGTTAGCAGTTACACACGCAACTGCCCTTAGTCGCTATTATATAAATTGCACACTCAAATTTCAGAGTGTGCAACTTCAGGGATGGAGAGGGGGGGGGGGGGGCGTGGATCTGGAGAGACATGGGCAGGTCAGGGGCATGTTAGGCAGTTGCATGTGTGAGTTAAAGAACACTAACATGCACCTAAGTGTCTACAGTTAGGTGCACAGGAGCAATGGGAAGTGTACCAGGCACTCCGAGGACAAAATGAGGATACTTCAAGTTCTCAATTATACAAAACTTATGGATGGACGACTCGACGCAGCACTGTGTTTCAGCCAAAGGCCTGCCTCAGGAGTCTTTCTATATAATCTGGAGAGTAAAACCATCCAATGGTGAATTTGCCAATCAGCATTAAAAGCAAGCAATATTGAAAAGACCTTTCAGAAAATACCTCAAAACGGAAGGTAATCACTCTTACGAAAGTAAACAGCAGAATACCTAGAGCGATTTACCTTCCATTTTGCAATATTTTCTGAAAGTTCTTTTCAAGACCGCATTTTTTTAATGCCGATTGGCAAATTCACCATTGGATGGTTTTACTCTCCAGATTATATAGAAAGACTCCTGAGGCAGGCCTTTGGCTGAAACACAGTGCTGTGTTGAGTCTTCCATCCATAAATTGTATTAATTGAGAACTTGAAGTGTTCTCGTTTTGTCCCCAGAGTGCCTGGTCCACTTCCCACTGTTTCTGTGCCTGTTTTCGTGGGACTTCAGCGTTCCTCCACTTAGGTGGTCTTTTTCTGTACAGTTAGGTGCAAACATTTACACCAGCTGCTGTAAATGCTCACGCCTAAAAGTAGGGGCATAAATGCAGACATAGGCTGGTATTTTATTACAGCAGTTGCATGCACAACTTCCATTACAGAATTTGCGCTTAGTGCACATCATCCCGGCACCTAAATTTTGGCAATCTCTTGATAATTACCCCCCATGTGTGTCCCCTGCATTGATCATCAGTGAATGCAATAGCATAATGCACAGGAAAAATTATTTTAAACAATTTTGTCTGTATATGTGCTTTTGTAAACATTCATGTTAAACATTCATGTTAAACTTTTTCTGCTTTTCTAAGTAAATAAAAAAGAAAACCAAAAACCCAGGAACAAGACTCAGAGTTGCCACGTTTGCACTGAATTTCAAGTGTTTGCATTAGCCTGTGAGAGTAATGCTCTCTTCTGCTCAAAGCATTATTAGCCTATAGGACAGGCTTGCCTAACTTATGGCCCGCGAGCCACAACCCCGGCCCACCAGTTGCTTTTCCTGGCCCTAGGAAGCTCAGCAGTTCTTGTGATGCTTCCCCGCAGTGACTTGGCTCTCTGTAAGCATCAGCCATGCAGTGCCGGAAGTCTCATGAGACTTGAAACCAAAAGACCAACTGAACTTCCAGCACTGCATGGCTCAAGCTTCCAGCCAGCCAAGTCATGGTGGGGAAGCAGGAGCCTCGCTGTTTCTTTTGCAATCAAAGCCAGGTGAGGAAAAAGAAACTGGGTAAGGGCTGGGGGATGTGGGAGAGAGGAGTGAAAGAGACTGAGTGAAGGCTGAGAGGGTTACATAAATGAGAGACTGGGTGGGGGTTACATGAGCAAGACTTGGTGAAGGCTGGAGGTGGGTTATATGAGTGGGGGTGAGACTGGGTGAAAGCTGGGGACCATCATATTTTGCCAATTTTTAATGAAACTTATGGCAAAATACGACAATGCATGTTTTAGCTCTCCAAATGTTATAAAAGGTAAAATGTGGCCCTCAGTAGAAAAAGATTGGATAAGCCTGATATAGGACTTACTTATGGAAGAATTAATCAGCAGTCCCTGAAAGTGAGGGCATTTAGGGGGGGCCGTTTTACTAAGCTGCGGTAAAAGGGGGGGCTGCACTAGCATCGGCGCATGTTTTTGACATGCGCTGAGGCCCCTTTTTACCACAGCGAGTAAAAGGCTGTCTTTTTTCGTCAAAGGAAATGGCCATGCAGTAAGTGAATCACTAACTGCACGGCTATTTTGCTGGGGGGGGGGGGGAGGGGAGAGGAGAAGCCCTTACCGCCACCAACTGAAGTGGCAGTTAAGGCTCCTGCACTAACCTTGCGGTAACCGGGCAGCGCTTACCACTGGTTAAATTCCAGCGCTACATATTAGAATATTTCTGTAGCACCAGAAATGGGGCATGCTAGGGGTGGGAACTATCACCAGGCTTCTGTGGTAGTCTGGCAGTAGTTCTGGATTAGGGTGCGGCAAGCCCGTTGCCACGCGTCAACCCTTTAGTAAAAGGTCCCCTTACTGACTACCTCAGCGGTGGGTAACCTAGTTGGGTTTTTCAGGATTTCCCCAGTGAATATGCATGAGATTGATTTTTCATGCTCTGCCTCCATTGTACACAAACAGATGTCATTCATATTCATTGGAGAAATCCTGAAAACTCGACTGGGTTGTTGCCCTGAAGGACCGAGGTTGCCCACCCCTGGACTACCTAGTAAAATCACTCTAAACACCATTAATCTGAATAACCAGTAACCAACTCTGTGAAGATGGAATTTTTTTTCCCTGTAATGATCTAATTTTAAAGTATTTGTCATTATCTAAAACATATGGATATTACAGACAGTTAAGTCAGTGAAGATGAATGTTTCTAGGGAATTAATGACCTGTAGTTTTTAATCTGCTTACTGGCAATCAAAGTGAACATTCTGTGTAGTTCATAATTAAGCAATAATCACAGATGGATAAGTTATTTGCTTGTAGTAAATGTTCTTTCTAATGGAATTGAAGGCTGAAGTTTTACTTGGACCTTTATTTACCAGCATTTATTTCATATGTCTTCCCCTTCCCTTTCTCCTTCTCCAGCATATGTCATGAATTTAGTTTGTCTTTTCTTCCCCTTCACAAGTATCTGCCCCTACCTTTCCCTTCTCTGTCCCCTTTTTGTAGCATGTACCCCCTTGTCCTTTCTCACCCACTTTGCCTTCTCTCTCCCCCACTTTGCCTTCTCCCTCTCCCCCACCTTGCCTTCTACCTCTCCCCCACCTTGCCTTCTCCCTCTCCCCCACCTTGCCTTCTCCCTCTCCCCCACCTTGCCTTCGCCTTCCCTCCCCATTCTTGCCTCTCCTACCCTCTTTGAGCATCTGGCTCCAACTTGTTTGCTTCTGCCTCCCCTTCATCAGTTTTCAAGAAATCTCTCAAAACATTCTTATTTCAGCAAACTTTCGATGGTATTTAATTTTCTTATTTTTTTCAGATGGATGCAGGAACAGCATTTGGCAAGTTAAATTGTAGTGTTTTAGTTTATTTGATAGTGTTTTATATTTAGCTTGTTTATTTTTACTTTTATTGTCTGTTTTTTTTTCTGTACCCTGCCTAGAATTTTAAGATAGAGCGGGTTATGCATTTTTAAATAAAATAATAAAAAAACAACCCCTGCTTTCTTTCCCCATCCCCAGCATGGCATTAAGCAACAGAGCTGCCAAGGGGTCCTGATTTTTGAGAGAGATTTTAGTACGCGTCCTAGCCCCTCCCAACTCTGCCTTGGTTCCACCCATTCTACCTCATGGCTCCACCCCCTGGCACTCCTCTGTCCCACAGCCATTCCAGACAATATTTTATTTACACCAGTGACAGCAAGGATGGTTAAGAGAGAGTGTTTCAGTTCACTCTATTACACCCCCTATCCAGCATCTATTCCCCCCAGGGACATTATGCGAGGGGGCCTTGGTCCCCTCACTTAGAGCTTAAGCCCACAATATAAGTCATCACAAGATCAAAATATAGGAAAACCAGTGGACTACATTATAGCCCATTTAGTTATGTTTAAACATAAGAGATCTGCATGAAACAAAATATTTATTTTTATTTTGACTTATAAAACTACTTGTCCCTGAAACATGTTCAAAAGAGAATAATCAATTTGTGCATCTAAAATGTAAACTTCTACAAAACAGATGCAGATGTAATGAAAGGAGAATTTAATTTTACTTCCATTTAATTTCAGTATATTCCATCTTTATAACACCAGGCTTCCCATGGCAGATTACATCAACATTAAGATGAACCCATCAAGAAACAGGGTATTATCACTGAAATTTGGCCATCTGTATTGTATAGAACAGTATAGAAAAATGAGCACAAAATACAAAGTTTATAACTGCTGTTTCTCTACCAGCTAAAATAATTTTTAAGCTGTTTTAGTGATATTCAATTCTTATTTTATGATATTTATGTTTACATATGGGAAGCTTTCAAATAAATTAAAAAGTTGTCAAATAAGTAAAAAATATATATATATTTTGTCCACCACCTTTTAAGGCACTGCCTATCCAACTGGAACAGCTTTAGAATTTTTACAGTTGGACCATACATAGGCAATCCATTATTTCTAATAATCTTTTTACTATTGTTTTCAATAGTGTTTGCTATTGTTTGGAGTGAACCAGTGTGGTGGCAATCTCCATATATACTGGATTCAGCCCATATAATGGCATGGTCTGAATTCAGTATATGTGGAGATTGCCACCACACTGGTTCACTCAAAACAATAGCAAATGCTACTGAAAACAGTAGTAAAAAGATTATGGGCTAGATAGGCTCACCGTCTCCTGTTTCATCTAGCCTCCTTGCCCCGAGCCCAACTTCTCTCACACTCTCTCCCCCCACCTACTCACCCAGCAGGCCAGCATCTCCTCTCTTCCTCCTTCAACCCGCTTTTCCCAAGCCTATTTAATTTGTTTGAAAACTTGCCAGGTAGCAACAGCGATTCACAGGCGCTGCCCTGCAGCTGGCCCAACAACTTCTTTTTCTCTTGCACGGCCCGCCCCAGCGGAAATAGGAAGTTATCTCAGAGAGGGCGGGCCACCGCAGAAGAGAGAAAATGTCGGGCTGGCGGCAGGGCAGCACCAGTGAATCACTGCCATTGCCCGGCAATTTTGAAACAAAGGTAGCACTTGGGGGAAGAAGGTTGAGGGAGGAAAGAAGGAAAAAAGGAGATGCCGGGGGTTGGGGGGGGGAGCCGCGGTGGAGGCGAATAGAAGGGAAAGGAAAGATGCCAGAGGAGGAGTGCGACAGAGTGCCACATTATAGGACCACCCCTATCAGCAGGAGACTTTTTTGCTTTGTCAGGAGTGCGAGAGATGACCCTCCAAAGTGGGAGTCTCCCACTCAATGCAGGAGACTTGGCAGGTCTGAAGCAAGCAGGTGAAAATGGTGGGTTCGGGGGGGAGGGGGGGTGTTGAAGGCTTTTCCTTTGTTTGGTCTACAGTATCACAGTATCAGAAGCAGAAAGTGTAGACCAGAGAGTCCTGAACCTGCTTGCAACGCTGATATGCCTAGAGAGAGATGGTGCATTGCAACAGTGGAAGAGAGGCTCCTACCACTCTTTCTGCAAGCACAACAGAATCAGCCTCTCAAGTCTCCTGTGTTGAGTAAGAGTCTCTGTCTTGTGCAGGAGAGTGGGAGATGTACTGTGTTGGAGACTTGACAGGCCTACCTGGGTGCAGCGACAGACCTACCAGCAACTGAATTCAGGCCCTGACATGTCAGTGCATAGCTCATACCACTGAGTCACTGCACCGGCCCTTAGCCACTAGACTGACCCAAAGTTTTAAAACATTTTTCAAACAATATTAAGATATAAGTGTTCGAAGACTTGAATGACCTTTTGAACTTGTTAAAAAAAAAAAAAAAAAAGGTTTAAGCCACCTGATGTAACTCTGGGCAGCATACATGCGTTTAGCCACATAGAAAAGAGGTGTTGTGTGGGGCTTGATTTGAAATTATGTCCATAGAGCAGAGCTTCCCAAACTGTGGACTGAGACCCCAAATGGGGTCACGAACTAGATGAGCTCTCCATACTATACCTTCATGGTGTCACAAAATTTTATTTAGCCACAATCATGAGGTCACAGCCACAAAAAGATTGGGAAACACTGCCTTATAAGTAAGTTTTTAAAAAATGCTTACAGATAGGCTAATGCACCTACGTACACCATCATTTTAGATTGTGGCTTGTTTGCAGTTTTAGGAACATAACAATTTGTTTCTCAAATATAATGTGTGTAGGTTTGTGTGGGCAAAAAAGTGGATGTGTAGGATTCCACTTTGTACTGAAAATTTATCCTCTGTCTTCGCTCTTCACCAGTTTGGTTACAAGGAAGTATAAAGATATAGTAGAAGAAAAGAATAATAGTACAAAGAAGAATTTTCCAGACAGAGATTGTTCTCTTGTGTCTCTTCCTGAAGAGTGAGGTAATAGAAGTTGGGCCTACTTAGGGTTACCATATGGCTCCAGAAAAAGGAGGACACGTTGATCCAGTCCAGGTTTTGCTTCCATTGAAAGCAATAGTAGTAAAACCCAGACTGGCTCAACCTGTCTTCCTTTTTCTGGAGCCATATGGCAAATCTAGGCCTACTTATCTGTCAGAGAGCAAGAGTTGTCCTTTCCTGTGTTTTGGAGGGAAATGTGAGAGGCCGGGTTTTACTTCCATTGCTTTCCATTGAAAGCAATGGAAGTAAAACCCGGCTAGCTCAATTACTTCCATTGAAAGCAATGGAAGTAAAACCCGGCTGGCTCAATCCGTCCTCCTTTTTCTGGAGCCATATGGTAACCCTGGGTCCTCAGGGGAAATTCTTTTTTTCCTTCTTAGTGGTCCACGTGGGGAGAGAAGGATTTCAGGAACCCTGGTTGGGGGGGGGGGGGGGGGGGGGGGGGGGAGAGAATGGGGCGCACACAGCAGGTCACATTTCTTTTCCTTCTAGGACAATGTGCCTTGATGGCCAACTCCATTATCTGAATGGGAAGCCAGTTGCCCCTGAGCTGGATGAGCTTGAATGGTGAAAAGGTTTGGCTAATAAGAAGCAGAAAAAAAGAAAACAGTGAGAGAAGTCAAGATACCTAGGGCTTTGAAAGGGGGCTCTAGAGGGATCAGGTTGTAAGTAGAGTTTGTACTCCCTCAGGAGGGTGAGTTGAACCCAGAGGGTGCTTCTCAGCTGTACCCTCAGAAGTCAATTTGCAGTGGTGTGAGAGACTGGTCTCCTGTGCATCCTGATCACCCTGACAGGGGCCCTTGTGTTTTGTCAAGTTCAATTTTATATGTTTCTTACATTCTTAATGAAAAGAATGAGTTCGCCAGTTTGTGGCTTGCTCTAGGAAATACATATTATGATAGGTTGTGGATTTTTTTTTCCCCTCTTGAAGTCCAGGGCACATGCCAATGATAGTGTTTGAATCAAGTACTGATCTGTGAATTATGATGCAGAGAAATTTTTCTAGTGTATCTTAGAGTCCACTAAAAGAAGTCCAGAAAATATAGCTTTGGGACTCTGAACCGTAGAACCAGAGAGGAGAAGAAGAGGGAGGTGGTGGATTTACTTAAAAGGAGGGTCTATTTAAGGACTGAAACAGGGTCTAACTTGTTTGGGATTTTAATTGAGGTTTATCCTTTTTTGTTATTCCTTGTTGTTTTGTCAGATCTTGTCCTGTATTTTCATATGTTAGGGAGCTATCAATAAAGAATACGTAAGAATACCGCAGCAGCAGGGCCTACTGCTTTTTTTTTTACAGGGCCTGAGTACTTTTACTGTGTTGGCACTTCAATGTGTCTGTCTACTCTTTGCCACCTAGACTTTTAATTTCTACTCACTAGTTGTTTTCAATGCATGTGTGGAATGATGTGCTGATATATTGATTATACTGGCTTCAGAATTAAATATAAAGATTTCTGACTGGTTGAATTTAGCTCTGAGAAAGATGATGTCATCCCACCTCCACTTAATGGTCAAATCAGTTTCAATAAAAGAATTGTTGAGCTGTCAGCTATTGCCTAGGAGAAATGCAGAGCTAATACACAGGAAGGCCATTGAGAACTGATCAAACCTGAAACTGAGACAATAGAATTCACCCAGGAAAAGGACTTAGGTGACATAAAATAACCACATTTCTGAAGTACAAAGTATGCCTGTCTCCATATTGACAGTAAACAAAAAAGCCTGGGCATTACTAAGGGCCCGTTTTATAAAGGTGCACTAGCGTATGCTTAAAATAAGCATAGACTAAATGTTAGAGGTGCCCTTATATTCCTATCAGTGTCTCTAGCGTTTAGTGGGCACTAATGATTAGCGCATGCTAAAAATGCTAGCGCACCTTTGTAAAAGATCCCTTAAGGAAAGACCATCTAGCCTTTCTCCAGTACTGGGCAGAATCTTTATTTATTTATTTGTAATTTTAATGAATTTTACAAGAAACACTTGTACAGAAAAGGAGTATTACCATACCATACAAGAAAATATTTTATAAAGAAAATCTATTAAATGATAATTACTGCTAAAGTCCACAATTATAGGCAAGGCACAATTCAAAAATTGGTTAACATAGGAAAAAATGAGTAGAACATGTTCCCACTTATCCTATCACGGAGTAGATACTAATGGAGGAAGCACAAGAGAGTTCACGGCTGGTTCTTGTCTGGAGTCCAGGAATTTTGCTAACTGATCACTCTCAAAGAAAACATATTTAATTGATTGAAATTTAACAACACATTTGCAAGTAAAATTAAGCCAGAAAATTCCCCCCTGTGACAATACACAATCACGAAGTTTCAAGTTTGTCTAGCAATATCAGGAAATACTTTGACTTTGCAATTCAGAAAGACTTCATGTCTATGTTTAAAGAAAGTTTTCAAGATCCAGTCCCGATCCACCTGTAGAACAAAGTCTATAATTAATGTAGCAGGTTGTACTCCACATAGTTCATCTTCAATTGTTTGTGATAAATTCAAATTTAGCTCCTCAAATGGGGTTTCCATAGATGGTATTATGCGCTCACTTGGTTTCTTAACATAGGGAGCCAAATAATAAATCCTTGCTACAGGTGGAAACAATTGTTCAGTAATTTTTAATACTTCAGAAAGATATCTTTTGAATGTTATTAAAGGAGCCACTGCTGGAACTTTAGGAAAATTTATAAATCTCAATGTTTTCATCCTTTGTAAATTTTCTAAAGTTTCTATTTTCCTATGTAAGTATACATTTTCTTTTATTAAAGTTATTTGACTCTCTTTAATTTGATTTGTTTCAAGTATAATTGTTTGTTCAAAAGTTTTAGATTGTTCCAACTGTTTTTCCAAGTCTGCTATTTTAGCTTGATTTGATTGAGTAACTTTAACTATTGGAGATAGTTTCTGGGTTAAAGAATCTTCTAAACATTCCAAAGCATCCCACATTTTTTCTAGGGTTATTTTCTCCATTTTTTTAGGAAATAATTTCAATGTTACCTCTTCCTGAGCTCCTTTCTCAGAGCCAGTCTTGCTCTCCTGTGATTCAACTCCTACTCCTTCGGTATTCTCAGCAGTAACCACCAGCACTGCTGCACTCGGCGTTCTGCTAGCAGAGTCTGCCCCTGCTCCCAGATCAGACATCTCCTCATCGGGTCTAGTCAATCCAGGGCTCTGGTCTGCCAGCATTGCCGGCATCGAAGGAGGACTCCGTTCCTCTGGGCTCAGAGTGGTCTCTCCCTCTGGCAGGTAGGTCGGTTCTCCTCTCATCGATCCCTCCTGCAGCAAGGGTTGTTGCCCAGTCAATTCTACTCTGGGAACAGTGAAACGGTCCATCAGTCCCAATTCCTGTCTTGCAGAGGGAGCAGGGTAAGCCCTCTGTTTGCCCCGTCTCTTGGGCATGGAAATGTATTTTTTAAGGAAAAAAAACAGCAAGAGGGAGTTGAGTGAGGAGCTGTTTCACACACGTCCTATTCAGACGCCATCTTGCCCCGAGCTTCTACTGGGCAGAATCTTATCAAGCATCACTAATCTTTGATATGATTATCATCTCAACAAGCAAAAATAATCCAAATTGAACTGTTCCTGCATTGTCATCGGATTACTACCCAGCATGTGAAAGTAGTTCCTACAGTCTGAGAAGTATAAGAACTCACTGCAGATTTCACTCTCTCTTTTTCTCTTTCTCTTCTTTCATCTGCACAAAAGGGAAAACCCTCTTGATCCTCACCCCAATCCGCTTTGCAAAACCCTTCTCTACCAGCGTCCAGTATAAACTATTATATTCCCCTCTGCAAGCAAACAGCATCATAGAAGAACCATCTCCAGAAAGTCCAGAGAGAAAAACAGAACACTGATCAACAATATAGAGAAGAAAGAAGACATCTGGACCAAACCCTGTCCACGCTTACCAATCACATTGAGTTCACACCTATCCAGTATAATTAATGATTCAGGGTTTCAATCAATATTTATCTTGATACACATTTTAAATCAGTAT
This sequence comes from Microcaecilia unicolor, assembly GCF_901765095.1. NCBI lineage: Eukaryota > Metazoa > Chordata > Amphibia > Gymnophiona > Siphonopidae > Microcaecilia > Microcaecilia unicolor. The sequence goes on along the minus strand of NC_044037.1, from coordinate 249,686,751 downwards.
ATGACGCAGATCTCAGTACAAGAATGTGTACACTCAAATCTGGGTTAGCAACACCAGTAGCAGACGAGGGGCGGAGAACTACAGGGAAGAGTAAGGAGAAGTGATTCAAATATGTTTCAGATTATGAAATTGATGGCAACGGATAAACACTCATGCCTCGTTGCAGTAAGAGATATCAGAATTGCCGTGCTAAGCTTCAGCACACAATGTTCTAATGTATGCACTAAAAAAAATTTTTATTTCTGATGCAGTAAGACTAATGCCATGCAAATTACTGTGAAGGGTGCACTGAAAAAAAAAAAACAGTTCACCTTGCTGTGATAATATGCAGCCCTTTGCTGCATACCAAGTAAGATATCTCCCTTCTCTTCAGTGCTTGAGCAGGGATTGGCTCATGTACCGACAGGAAGGATGACATTAATAAAAAAGTCCTTCTGGGCCTCCTACCTCAACACCAACATTTAAAAAATGCCCCGGTGGCCCAGTGGACATGAACCCTCCTCCCACGACTCTCCCTGTACCTGGGGCTATTTGGTTCAGGACACTCTTCACCTGAGTATAACCGGGCCAGGGAGGCCCTTGACCAGAGAGCCTGGACCACTTCTAAAGTTCAGAGGTAGGAGCAATGCTCACTTTTCTTCAACATTCCCATCTTTCAAAATAGTGGCACTTAACCCCTAGCACTGCACTGGAACTTATCACTAGAGATCAGTCTGCCTAGGGATCAGGCGCTGACAATTTTCAAGATTGTAGCACCAGAGGTAGGAGTGAGGGCATCTTTCTGTTTCCCAACTTTTAGAAGTGGGTATGGGGGTTATGGAATCAGGAGGGTTCAGTGGCCCACTCAGGCCACCAGGGAAATAGGGTGATCTGAAGAGCTGTACTTCACCTCAGATTACCCTTTTGCTCCAGTATAGCACATTTACTCCAGCCCTGAGCTGGCATAAAACTTACTACTGGGTGGAGAGTTAAAAAGTGCTAAATTTAAGCACTATTTAGCACATGAGCAATTTGTTATTCAGCATTTTAGGGACGTACTTTGCATGCCCAGTACTCTGCCCTTTAATGCAGTGGTTTTACTGCTGATTTTTCCACACTAAAGCTTCTTACTGCGTCAGGAGCAAGATTATTGTGAGAAAATCAGGAGTAAACTTCTGCATTAAAGGATAGATCAACTTTCAACAGTCTAGTTTTAAATAGGAGGGGACAATCAGTATAGCATTCACAACAACCCTGCACCTCATAAATTTTACAGTCAAGCAGATTGCTTATCATGACCTCAGCAATGACTCTTTTCACACTGGGACACAGCCCAGTGATTCACTGATATCTTCATCATTCATATGCTTTCTCATGAATGTTTATCTGCTTCCATCTATCAATTTTTTTATATATATTTTTATCTTTTCTTACAGAAGTGTATAATTAAAAAGCTACTCAATTTTTTCAGTTGAAGGACCCTCTCCAATATGGCCCATGTTTAGGGACAGTGCTGAGGACCATACCTTAATGCAGGAGTCCCAAAACATGGGTCATGTTGGTGAGTGTCCTTTATCTGAAAAAAAACTAAGTAGTTTCTTAATTATACACTTTTATAAGAAAAGATAAAAAATATAAAAAAATAACACATTTTTGATAGATGGAAATAGATAAACATTTGTGAGAAAGCATATGACTGATGAAGATATTAGTGAATCACTGGGCTGTGTCCCAGTGTGAAAAGAGTCAACGCTGAGGTCACGTTTAGCAACCTGCATGATTGTGAAATTTATGAGGTGTTGTGGGTTGTTGTGAATGAATTAAAGGATAGTGGTAAAAAGTGGCCTTAGCACACTCTTATACAGGTTTTTCCCGTGCGCTAAGGCCATTTTTACTGCAGCCAGCAAATAGCCAGTTTTCTGTTTTTTTCCATCAATGGCCATGCACTAATATTCAACATATAGTAGAGGGTTCTCTTTTACAACTTGTGCAGGCACAGTGGATTTTTAGGAGGAAAAGCCTTGAGAAGCCCCTAGTATTAATTGACAATCGTACTTCTTCATCATCGGCAAAAACCTCCTTAGTTGGTGAGGACAGCCTATCAATATTTGTGGCTCAATATGACTTGGCTATCAGGCTTCTATTGTTTTTCAGAAATATAACAGCTCAAAAATAAAATTAAACAGAACTTAACTTTGGCTGTCAGGTCTCTACTCTTCTCGAGCTCTTCAACCGACCGATGAAGAAGTCCTGCTCCTGTATGATTGTCAGTTAATACTAGGAGCTTCTCGAGGCTTTTCCTCCTAAAAATCCACTGTGCCTGCACAAGTTGTAAAAGAGAACCCTCTACTATATGTTGTATATTCTTATGAATCTGGGTGTCTCTTCCTCTATCAGTACTATTTAGTACACATGCACTAATGCCATTGCCGTGGGAGCACTTACTGACACTTATTTTGTAGGTGGTAAGGGCTCACACGATAATCCTGCGCTAAATATTAGAGCATGATAATGTCCTCAGACATGACATGCCCTCAACAACAAAAATGTAAAAAAAATTCAGATTTGGAACTTACCACAGGACACTTGAGTGTGTCCCCGTGATAAGCCATTATAAGCTGCAGTAAGTGCACGTTAGCACTTACTGCAGCTTAGTAAAAGGACCTCTTAGTTTTAGTTTAAGACGAGGCAACACAAATGAACATTTACAAGGAGACTGAGGAACAAGCCCAGAGGGTTCTAGAGGATCTGGCCTAAATCTTCATATCAGTAGAGGGTGGGAATCTCCTGAGGTCAAATGGTGCTCAGATTTTCATATTTATTAATCAAAGTAGTAGTATAACAGACCATAAGTTTAAATCACCTAGGTTTGAGAGAATGATACATTAAACCGTGGAAAACTCTGCTAATGGAGATAGTAATTCTAGCTTTAAATGTAGACAGGTGCCAACATTGGTTGACAGCATTATAAACTGGGATGTGTGCATGCAGATTAGCGGGCATTTGCTCTTATTGTGTCCTCTCTCTAGGTAAGGTATCTATGAGTGTGGCTGTTTTTGGTTATTGTCACTGACATAATCTACTTAAAATTGTAAGGTACTGTAAACATAGATTCTCATAGGTTTGTGTGATGCATATCCATCAATTGTATATTTTCTGTACTGTGGAAACTCACTTTTTGTCTCTATAGCTTCCCCAAGATGCCTGATGAGCTCTGCAGCTAGTCCCTCTCCTCCTGCCATCTGATGCATCAGTTTTAATGTGCTGGAACAGCTGGGCAGGCAATCTCCTTTGATTTCCCAGTAGAACAAACCTCAGTCACAGGCCATCTGTATGCCTCAGATCTTGAACTCAGCAGAAATACTGAACTCTCTGATCCATGCTTTCTCTCTCTAATACTCAGGTCAAGATTTTTGGGGTCTCCTCTCTATTATCTGACTCTGCTGTCAACAGAACTTGCGCTGTCTGCAGGACATCTCTGCCTGCCCTCAAACAGTTTTGCTTGGGACCAGCAGACTAAGAGGAAAAAAAGACATCTCTCCAGAGAGCTCTTCTCTCTGACTACAGCAAGCTGCTATTGGAAGTCCTCAGATCCTGTGAAAGATCATGATGGTGTTCCATTTTTTTTTCTTATGCCAGTCCTGCTACAGTTAACCCTGTTCTTTCAGAAAGCTGAGCTTCAGAAACTACTTGTAATGCAGGAAAACAACTGACTATAACTTCTACAATTATTAACATGAACACTGATATTTTCAGGTAGCTAGATATTCTCACAACTTCTTTTTATTGGAAAATTCAAAATTTGCATAATATGCAAAGAAAACGCACCATTACATAAAATAAAAATAACAGGAGGCTGGAGTGAGGGAGGAGTCAAGATGGTGGCAGGTCCCTGATGCTTTGCGCAGGTTGCCCCCTGCTGGTATCTGTTTTCCTGAGGAAACTTCTTTCTTTTGACCCTATGCTGTATACCAAGAAGAAAGGGGTAGTTAGGACACTACCCCCACCGGCTCCTGGTGTGCCCCTGTCCCAGCTTTTGATCATCCAGTTTGCCAGTGGGACCTCAAGGGTAGAAGCCAGTAGTGTGAGTTCCTTGTTGGGGGAAGGCAGATGAGCGCCTCCCCCATTAGAGTACGAAACATCTCTCTCTTTCTCCCCCGACAGTGGGTCCCCTGCTGTGTCCAGCAATGAGAGCAGAGGCCCAGAGTGCACCGAGCACAAGAGAAGAGGTGGTGTTGGTATCACGAGGTAAGGTAGGAGCCCCATTTGGAGAGCTGCTGGTGGATGGGTCATCTGGTGGCCAATTGGAGGCCCCTGTGGAAATAACTCTGGAGTCCATTTGGAGTGCTCTGCAAATTGTGAACTCTACTGTAATGAAGACTTCAATGGAGGTAACAACTTTGGTAAATTTGATTCCTTAATTAAGATGGTGGAAACTTTAAAAACTGAATTTTTGTGTCAAGTTGAACAAATTCATTCAGAGATTAAACGTCTGCAAGAATTTAAGAACGCAGAGGTTGTGGATAGACTGGCTATTTATAGGCAGATTAAGTTTTTGGAAAATTATAACAGGAAACTCAATTTATGTATTTTGAATTTTCAAAAAGCTCTGGCCATTTCCTTCTTGGATATCTTCAAAAAATATTTAGTTGAGATCTTGAAGTTTTCTTCTGATCTTTTGCCTCCAATAAACAAGATTTATTATCTTCCTGTTTAAAAAAAAACAAAACCCAAGGTGAGGTTGTAGGTTCAGAACCTGAACCATGGATAGATTTTAAAAATATCTCTGAATCTACAGAATGGACCACGTTGCCAGTGTCTTTGGTTTTTGAATAAGATGTTAATTCTATAAAGAAACTATTTTTTAGACACTCTCAAGATCTTTTTTATGATCCGAAGATAAGAATCTACTTGGATGTTGCTAAAGTTACCCAAGAGAGGAGGAAAGCTTTCCTCTTAATGAGACAAGATGTCAAGGACCTGGGGGGAGGGAGGTACTTTCTTGTTAACTTTTCCTTGTAAATGTAGGATCAGATATGCTCAATCTAAGTACATATTTTTTGTTCCAGAGCAGTTGTGCTCATTTTTAGACTTGAAGAAGTTACAGTGTGTATAACAACTATGCCTTCATGTTAAGTATAAGGACCTTGAGGTAGTACCCGTTAAGCCTTTTGTTAATAATTGGTTTCCTTTGTTTAATCTATGATTTTCTCATCCCTCTTTCTCTCCTTTTTATGGTCTAAAGAAGGGTTTATGATTGTATGATATTCATTGCCTGTATTATTTAATGCCTGTATCTCTATGTTGAAGAGTTATCTTGATAGTTCATTTATAAATTAATAAATATAAAATAAAGAAAATAACAGAAATATCTCTACAGTAAGCATTGGTGAAATAGCTCACATTACATGAATCCACTTACCCAATAATCAAAAGAAAAATGATACAAAGAAACATACATAGAATTAATCCCACCCCACAGTAGGACCATTCTAAACTATTCTAGGAGCATTAATTATCAGAGAATCTAACCTCATCCAAAACAAACAAACAAAAAATACCTAGGAACCTTTACTATTATTCAGAAAAGTTTCAAGTTGTGTAGGATCAAAGAAGACATAATTCTTCTCCTGCCAACCAACTAAACATTTGCATGGGAACCACAAATCAAAGTAGATTTCAAAGCAAGCATGCAAACTTTAAATTCCAGGAATTGCTTCTTTCTCAATTGGAAAGATCTGAATTCTTTGCCCACAAAACAAGGAATTTTTATTTTTAACGTAAACTTTAAGAATCATCAATTTATATGAGAGAACATGACAAAGAGGGTAGCCCTTATTTTAATATCATCATGAGAACTTTCAAGGAAATTAGTCAAATCTAAACTAGCTCCCCCAGGGGAGTCAAGGCCACCCTCAATAGGGTTTTCCCACACAAATGTTGAGAGATATAATAACATTGATGAATTGATTTCTTGAGAAGCTGAAATTTTTAGCACCTCCTTAAAATATTTATCCAAGGGAATCTTGGATGAAAGCAATTTTGATGGAGGAAAATTAAAAAATCTCAAGTTTTTGGAGCACATTGAATTTTCTAATCTCTCCATTGCAAAACACAATGTGAGACTATCTTTAATCACTGAAATTCCTGAAACCTGAGGAATGGAAATCTGAGGCTCCAATCCTTGGAGTCTTTTATCCATTGAAGCAAATTTAATGCCCATATCCTCTAGGTTTTGAACATTCTCATGCTTGAAAGTACGTAACTGCTGAACCTGAGATCTTAGCGTGGATTCAGTCCTGTCACCACAGTCCAAATATCTTGCAAGGTAATATTTTGTCCAAATTTGGGGGGAAGAATATCTCCAACCCCCCACAAAGGAAACTGAGCCCAAGGTCAGACCATCTGGTGCTGTCATCACACCCCTATCAAAGACTGGATTACTAACCAGAGGAAGCAATAAGGTGCTAGGAATTGGGGGGAGGGGTGTCCTCTCTAGTAAGCTAATAGAAGCTCCTTCAGGAGAGGAATGTAAAACTACTTGGTTACTGGTAGGCGTAGTATATTTATCCATAGGACAGGCATATTATATTTATCCATAGGACCTTGAAGAGGAATACACAGTTACTGCTGCCTTAGGTTGAGCCTTTTGGTTTTTTCCCCATGATGTCAAGCTTACTCATTGGTGCTTCAAGAGCTCCTAAGAGCCCCTGTGGCTGCACATCATGGGGGCTGCTTGGTTTTAAGCTGTTCTGGTGGTGTCTACAACTGATGTCACTCTTGTGCTCACAAGTCCTCCAAGCATACCAGAAAGTTTGGGAACCTCCAAGAGTCGTTGCTCTCACACCAGCAACTCCTTCGGATGACAGGCTCCAATGAGCCCACAGGGCCTGCTCGGTTTTAAGCTGTTCTGGTGATGTCTACATCTAACGTCACTCTTGTGCGCACAAATCCTTCAAGCATCGCAGCAAGTTCAGAACCTCCAGGAAGGCATCATTTGTCTCCCTCAGTCCAGCAGCAACTCCGGATGACAAACAGGTTCCTAATATTCTCACAACTTTAAAGTAGTTCAGACTTACAGAAATGTAGCCCATGCTTGTGTCTTGCCCGTAGGTAGGGGTTAAGCAGAACATCAAAGTTAAATATCTCTTTACAAAGAAAGAAAGAAACAGTACAAGGTGAGGTTAAAAACTCAAGCATAAACATGCATTTTATACAACTGAGAGTAGATACATTTTTTTTCATAAGAGAGTAGATAAAAATGATTCATACTTTTAAAATACCTGTACCACTGTCAGAAATGCTTCCCTAATAATTGTTCATCTTTATTGTTATATTGAAACTCTGAAGTTCAGGAATAGGAGTAGTATAAAATGCAATGATTGGGTTGATTAGGAGAATGAAATTCCGAGTGAAGGAGATAGTATAGGCTTCAAAACCAAATTATTCTAGAAAAGAATTTATAGAGCATAAACATGTCTCAGGCCCTGAGTTACTATTTTTGCCAGAAGACATTAAACAAGTAAACAATAACAGTTACCAACTCCCCCCCCCCCCCCCCAAAAAAAAAAATGTCAGAGGGCTTCTCTCAAAGGTTATTATAACATATCCAATTGAGTGCCTTCATGTTAGAAATCAATCTTTGTGTAAACGTAGCTGCTGTTTTTGAGGAAATGGCATATCAGATGATCAGAAAGTAATCCCTTGGTCTTTTATTCATAGTAACATAACAAATGAGGGCAGATAAAGACCAGCATGGGCCATCTAGTCTTCATTATGGATGAATAACTTCATTTGGAAGTGATAAAATACAAGTCTCCGATGAGAAATAACAGACCATGTAAACAGGAGGCATGTATAATCATTAAGAGGATTTAGGATAAAATAGCTGCTGGGTCCAACGGATTCGGCCTGACCTTTGCAAGAGCATTTTAGCTGAAAGGTGATGATGAATTTCTCAGTTCAGTAGGTTAAATGGTGAAATAATCCATGTGACCTTGGGTAAGTCACTTTGGGGTAAATTCAGTAACAAATTAAGTATAAAAAAACTGGACTTTAACCTAATATTGTATAATGGCAGAGTTGTGCTCCAAATCTGTTGTACAATACTAGTATAAGTTAAGATTAGGTATGATGACTTATGCTATGTCTTTAGCTAGTGTAAGTTGTAGCACCTAAATATGGCAGTTGGGCACATAAATACAACTATAGTTTCAGAGGTGGACAATCAGTGGCAAGCATACATTGTGGATCTGTCAGCTCTGTCTTCTTTTAACCACGGATATTTATTTATTACATTTGTGTCCCGTGCTTTCCCACACATGGCAGGCTCAATGCGGCTTACATAGTAACAATGTATGTAATTACAAAATTGTAAGAAGAATATACAGTTAGTGGTTAAACGCAAAAACTGATGATTATTGACATCTTATTGAAATACACTTGGGCCATACACCTAAAATGTGTCCTTTCTTTCCTGTGAAAATAGATTCTGCCGAGGCTATAGGGGGCAGTGTTGGGGTCTTTTTTTTTTTAAGTCTTTTCCTGTCACATGGCTCCATTCAAGATGCCTAGTAGTGGAAACAGGAAGTGATGCAATGCATGCGGTAGTGCCTGTCATCTTGAAAAGAGGCGTGGCTGTGATGTCACTTCCTATTATATCACCATAAGGGGTGGGGTTTGGGGTGGGGCTATGCAAAAGGAGCAGGGTTTGGGGTGGGGCTATGCAAAAGGGGCAGGGTTTGGGACGGGGCTATGCAAATACGGTGGGCAACGTGTGGGGCTTGGGCAGGGTCAAGGCATCATATCTGGTGATATCATCCAAGGGGGTGGGAGTGGGCATGCTTTGGGTGTGGCTTAGATGAGGACATCAAAAGGGGCAGGGTGGGCATGGCTTGGGTGTATCCTCATATCTGATTTGCTGAAAACCTGTAAGTAGGTATGTCACCTGTCAAAATCAATTAATTTTGACAAATGCAGGTAAGGTACACTACTGATATCATATGATAGCAGATGTGGTGAACCAATGGCTTCACAGATCATTAGCAACTGGGAATCTGGGGTATAGGGATAAAAGTTAGATTTTTTGCCCTCTCCCTCTCCCTGTGAAAATGTGTTTTGCTTCCCCTGTCATGTAAGAGGTATTTATACTGATATTGTTTAGAGAAGTGAAGAGTGAAAAACAGCATTTCCATACGGGGACAGACCGAAGGTCCATCAAGCCCAGTATCCTATTTCTAACAGTGGCCAATCCAGGTTACAAGTACCTGGCAAGATCCCAAAACAGTATAATACATTTTATGCTGCTTATCCTAGAAATAATACAAAAAGCAAACGAAAAATGGCTCAGCTTTGTCTGTATATATTTGTAAAAATACACAACTCGAACCAGACAAAACAAATTTACTGCAACAAAGATATGTTGACTAATGAAGGTGTCTCATATCATCACAAAAGCCTGTTTATGCCAACTTACTTTTCGGCTCACAAGCCTGTGAAAGTTTGTAATCATAGACCACCTCCAGCCAACCAGTAGTGCCCAATGTCCATCTTCTATAGAGGCCTAAGTGTCAAAGTGTCTATCTATTTATTCATTAAAACATTTGTGCTCAGGCACAAAAATCAATAAGTGCACTACTGTTCAAAAATTAAACACTATTGCAATAAATTGACGAATAATGCAAAAAATTAACTTAGCTTGATAATAATGCTTATTCTCCGTGTTGCAGAAGTTTATGCCCTTGAAAAAGCAGTTGACCGCGAAACAGGGTCCTGTCGGGCTTACAGCGATACCGGAGTGGTCAGTACGTTGATATATTGAACCCTTGAAATATGATAAGCTCCAGCCCAAGAAGACGGCTTACATTGCTCAGAGCTATCAAGCTAAGTTAATTTTTTGCATTATTCGTCAATTTATTGCAATAGTGTTTAATTTTTGAACAGTAGTGCACTTATTGATTTTTGTGCCTGAGCACAAATGTTTTAATGAATAAATAGATAGACACTTTGACACTTAGGCCTGTATAGAAGATGGACATTGGGCACTACTGGTTGGCTGGAGGTGGTCTATGATTACAAACTTTCACAGGCTTGTGAGCCGAAAAGTAAGTTGGCATAAACAGGCTTTTGTGACGATATGAGACACCTTCATTAGTCAACATATCTTTGTTGCAGTAAATTTGTTTTGTCTGGTTCGAGTTGTGTATCCTAGAAATAAGCAGTGGATTTTCCCCAAGTCCATCTTAATAATGCTTTATGGACTTTTCTTTTAGGAAGTTATCCAAACCTTTTTTAAACACCACTAAGTTAACTGCTTTTACCATATTCTCTGGTAAAGAATTCCAGAGTTTAATTATACGTTGAGTGAAGAAACATTTTCTCAGATAATTTACCACTTTGTACCTTTATTGTGTGCCTCCTAGTGCTAGTAATTTTGGAAAGAGTAAACAAGCGATTCACTTCTACCTGTTCCAGTCCACTCATTATTTTATAGACCTCTATCATATCTCCCTTCAGTTGTCTTTTCTCCAAGCTGAAGAGCCTTAGCTGCTTTATCCTTTCCTCATAGGAAAGTCATCCCATCTCCTTTATCATTTTTGTCGCCTTTCTCTGTACATTTTCTTAACTCCACTATGTCTTTTTTGAGATGTGGTGACCCAATTTGCACACAGTATTCAAGGTGCGGCTGCACCATGGAGTGATACAAAGTCATTATAACGTCTTCATCATTGTTTTCCATTTCTTTCCTAATAATAACTAACATTCTATTTGTTTTCTTAGCTGCCACCATACACTGAGCAGAGGGTTCCAATGTATCATCAACTGTGACACCTAGATCCCTTTCCTGGTTGGTGACTTCTAATGTGGAACCTTGCATCACGTAGCTATAGTTAGGGTTCCTCTTTCCCACATGCATCACTTTGCACTTGCTCACATTAAATGTCATCTGCCAGTCTCGTAAGGTCCTCTTGTAATGTTTCACAATCCTCTTGTGCTTTAACAACTTTCAATAACTATTTGTCTTCAGCAAATTTACCTCAATAGTTACTCCCCATCTCTAGATTACTTATAAATATGTTAAAAAGCAGCGGTTCCAGCACAGACCCCACTATCTACCCTTCTCCATTGAGAATACTGACCATTTAACCCTACTCTCTGTTTTTCTATCTTTAACCAGTTTTTAATCCACAATAGACCACTACCCTCCTGCCCCATGACTCTGCAGTTTCCTCTGGAGTCTTTCATGAGGTACTTTGTCAAATGCCTTTTGAAAATCCAGATACACACAGCTCCCCTTTATCCACATGTTTGTTCACCCCTTCAAAGAAATGTAGTAGATTGGTGAGGCAAGATTTCCCTTCACTAAATTCATGTTGGCTTTGACTCATTAATCCATACTTTTGAAAATGCTCTGTAATTTTGTTCTTTGTAATGGTCTCTACCATTGTGCTGGGCACTGATGTCAGGGTCACCAGTCTATAATTTTTCAATCCAGATAGGGACATCTAAAATTGCGGTACGTCCATATGGCAAGAGGGAGTGGACTGAGCATGTTTTGGTAGGACTAGGGTGAAGCCAAAAGTTGGACATCTAACTGTTATTTTTTCAGTTCCAATAATCTTTATTGAGGTTTTCATTTAACAAACTCTGGGGGTCTTTTACAAAGGCACACTAGCGGTTTTAATATGCGCTAAACGCTAGAGATGTCCATAGAAATATAGGGGCATCTCTAATGTTTAGCACATGCTTTTTTTAGCATGCGCTAAAAACGTGTGCCTTTGTAAAAGGACCTCTCTAAACAGAACCGGACGAAAAAACCAATAGTGATAAAAGTATATATGTTCTGGATAGAGACATTTACTGGATGTCCAATTCTGACTGCAGAAGGGGAAGGGACGTCCATCTTCAAAAAGATTGATGTCTGCATTTTGACCTGCTACTTGACATATCCAGATTACAGAAAAGTGCACCAGTTGATCAATTTTCCACTGAATGGAGTAAGGAAAGCAGGGCATTTTTGAGGGGGTACTTGGGGTACTGAGTACCGGCACCTTTTCCATTGTCTGCTAAAATTGACCCATGGACCCCAAGTTTTAATGATAGAGCTCAGGCTCTACACACCAATTCTGTCTTGTAATAGATTCTGTGACTGGTTGCAGGGGGTCTGGCTATTATGGGGTGGGTCCCTCTGATCACCCCACTCCTGAAGGGTGGCTTAGCAATTGAGTACTGGCACCTTTTTTGCTAGAAAAGACACACTGAAGGAAAGTCACAGCAAATGTTTTCCTGTCACTGGAGGGCTAACAATATGTAAAAAAAATAAAAATAAATTTTGTAATATGAACATTCCTATGCTGCCACACACTCATCCATGTCCTTTTTTTTCCCCGTTCATTTTTTGAACATTTCAGGAAGTCTTTTGCTAAAACTTAGCTTGAGTTATCTGCAGCAGGGCCCATAGGATTAACTGGGCCCTGCTGCAGATAACTCAAGCTAAGCTTTAGTAAAAGACCCCCTCAGTTTGTAAAGTGGGTATTCATGCTTGATGTAGTCCTTTCTCATGCGTGTTAGAACAAGCTGTATGTCTCCAGATCTTGTTTTAAAATACATGAGAAACAGATGTCTGTTTCTGATGTACAGACTTGGATGTTGTTTCTTAAAATTCTATGTTATTAACTCTAGTTGATAGTTTCTTATTACAAGCACTGTATTGAAAAGAGTAATTAAAAAAAAATTGTTTCAACCAGGAGGGACACTTTTATTTCAGTTAAAACCATCCTGTACCTTTCTTCCACTGGTGCCTCTATATAAACTTTCAAATTTATAGACTGGCAGGCATGATCCATTTTCAAACATTTGTTAGAATGTTGTCTTGAAACATAAAAGTAAGTTTCCTTTTTTTTTTTTTTTGTATTTGCCTTACAGGAGGACAGTTGTTTGCCCGATTATTGATGTAATCAGTGATGACACATTTGAATACATGGCTGGATCAGATATGACATATGGCGGTTTTAACTGGAAACTTAATTTTCGCTGGTATCCAGTTCCTCAGAGAGAAATGGACAGGAGAAAAGGAGACAGGACCTTACCTGTGAGGTAAAGGTGATCTGAAGCGGTTCAAGAACCTTAAATGTTTCAAAGTTAATCCAGGAAAAGAACAAGATGAAAAAAAATGCAGTTTACAGTTTGACTAGCTTGACAACCTGTGAAAGTCTCTGATGGAATGTGTATTCACTCATATCATCTCTATTGATTCACCTTGCTCCAGTGTGGTGGCATTCTGTTCCAAATATTTCCTCCCCTACAATCTGCCACTGACTTAACATTCCCTCTCTCAGCCCATTGCCCCCATCCCTAGCAGTCACTTCTCACTTCCCCTCCTTGTCTCTGACAGTCACTTGTTTCTCTGTCAACTCCCTTCCTTGTCCCTAGCATTTCTCTCTCACCCCCCTCCCCACCAATCTCCAGCTGTCACTTTTATTTTCTCTGAACTCTACTTTCCTGTCTACAGTAGTCATGTTCTCTATCTCCCGTTTTTCCCCCCACCCCATGGCAATCATTTACTCTCACTCTTTCAAACCTACTCCCTACTCCCAGTCCCATCAGTTACTTTCTGGGAGAAACATTGCCTATCTACTTCACCCTCAGGTCAACATAGATGTTGACTTGCCTCCTTGCTTGCAGTCCCTCCAGTGTGGTCCCTGCAAGGTAGGACCTCCTTCTCTGTGGCACCATCCCTTAAAGTAACTCTTGTTTGTCCTGTTTGTCTGTCCTAATTAGATTGTAAGCTCTGTCGAGCAGGGACTGCTTCTTCATGTTCAAGTGTACAGCGCTGCGTACGTCTAGTAGTGCTTTAGAAATGATAAGTAGTAGTAGTAGTAGTTATAGCTGCTGCTGCTTAACCCTCTCCTGGAGCCATACCCTGCCAGATGCGCAAGTCGCTGTCATGCATGTTGATTGTGGTAATCCTGAAAATCCAACTGGAGAGGTGTTCCTGCATGAGAGGGGGAGAAGCACTGCCCTACGCCTAAACACTGGCTCCTTTGTGCTCTCTTGGAAGCCAATGTCCTGAGTGATTAGTACATAAGTATTGCCATACAGGGAAAGACCAAAGGTCCATTAAGCCCAGCATCCTGTTTCCAACAAGATCCCAAAAAAGTACAAAACATTTTATACTGCTTATCCCAGAAATAGTGAATTTTCCCCAAGTCCATTTAATAATGGTCTATGGACTTTTCCTTTAGGAAGCTGTCCAAACCTTTTTTTAAACTCCGCTAAGCTAATCGCCATTACCACATTCTCTGGCAACGAATTCCAGAGTTTAATTACATGTTGAGTGAAGAAAACTTTTCTCAGATTCGTTTTAAATTTACTACATTGTAGCTTCATCGCATGCCCCCTAGTCCTAGTATTTTTGGAAAGCGTAAACAGACGCTTCACATCTACCCATTCAGCTCCACTCATTATGTACATATGTGCGACTGTGCTGATGCTTGAATGTGTACACCACTCCCTGGTAATCTGCAGACAGAACACAGCTGTTATATAGATTTTTAATATTTAAAAAAATAGCACATTGTGCCAGTTGTACTAAGCATTTCCATCACAAACACAAACCCTCTGATTCTATATATATGGTGCACAAAACTGTGTGCACAAATTTAGGTGTGTTCACAATTTAATCAAGTAATGAACCAATTAGTGCCAATAATTGGGTACTAATAGTCAATTATTGGCACTAATTGGCAATAATTAGAATTCATGCACACATTTTGCTAGGCACTCCACGCTGACTACTGCAACAGCATCTTCATTGGTTGCAAAGCCCAAATCCTGAAAAAACTCCAAACCGCCCAAAACACAGCAGCCAGACTCATTTTTGGTAAATCTCGATTTGAAAGCGCAACTCCACTCCGTGAAAAACTACACTGGCTCCCTATCAAAGAACGAATACACTTCAAAGCCCACACACTGATCCACAAGATCCTCCACGGAGAATCTCCAAGTTACATGACAAATCTGTGCCTAATTTAGGTGTGAGGATTTACATCAGGTTTCAGTTGGTATAAATCCTCATGCCTAAATGTTAAGCACTGATCCCGGTGGTAGGCGCTATTATATAGGTGGCGCCCAATATGAACCATAGTTTATAGAATAGTACTTAGTGCTTATCTTTTTGGCACCATATATAGAATTTGGTCCAAATTGGAACAGCCCTTATGGTACATCTGACTATCTAGTTAAGCCAGTGTGCGTTATTAAACATTCTCTCTAGTGTGTCTGACTGACTAACAAATCTGTCCTCCCCAGAGAGTTGTGTAAATTCCCATTTTGCTTGCCCGCTAGCACTTTCTGCCTCTCTACTGTAGACTAGCAGAGCTCAGCATTAGGGATCACTGAGCTGCAGACTTCTTGATCTCAGAAGACACGGATTGTGCTGGATGGGAAGAGAGGAAGGATGGCAGCTAAGAACAGTCATCTGCTTTCGATGCTATGTCTTGCTCGCCTTCTTTTTAGCTCAGAAATTAGATGTGGCAGCTCTGATCCAGTATCTGAATGACAAGCAACACACTAAGGAATAGATCTCATTCTTTTTTTCCTTTTTAAATCGTAATATTTTTTCTGTTCTTTGCATAAAGTGGTAGTACTACAAGGGAGATTTTTTGAAAAGCAAACTGCATGATTGGATTTTAAATAAATTTACACAATAGAAAGGACTCATGTGCTGCCACACTAAAATGCTGACAAGCAGGCAGTATTATTCAAACTATAACCCACCAAATAGACAAAATGTGGGGACTAAACTTCCATCCAATATCCTAATAGTGTCCCAAACATATACATTCACTGCAGGATTTGTAAAGTTTTTGTTCAAACATAAGCAATTTACTCCAATTTATTTTCGGGGTTCATCAGATCTGAATGCATCTCACATCCATATGAACAACTTTGTTCTTTGTGTTCCAGGTGCAATGGTGTGGTGCAAATCCTCATTGAATCCCCTTCTTCCCACTGTTTCTTTTCTAAATCATATAGGTCATATAGTTTAATCAATCTAGCAAAAATTTATTTTTAAAATGTCTCCAACATGTCTTAGGACATCAACTTATCTTTAAATGACGGCAGCTTGTCAACGCTAGGGAACCCCCACCGACATGGCCAGGTTTCGCTAAAAGCTTTATCAAGGAAGAGGCTCTCTATAAAACAAAAAACAAATATAATCAATTTTATGCCAACATATTGTAAATACGGAGTAAATCTAACGTTATAACCTAGTACTCTACCGTAACATATTTCCTTCGCTCCTGCATCAAGAAAATGGCCGCGGCGTCTTAGCGCGGAACTGACAATTTTAAAGGGCTACAGCTGATCACACAACCAACCCTCAGATTGGATAAAGCAACAACAGCTCCAGCCTATCAAATTGTACCATAGACCACCAATCTATTTCAGCATTAAGTCCATCAGGAACCAGAGGTTTTAGCTGAAAAATCCATCTCTGCTCCTTAAGATTTAAAAACTGAGCAATGTTACCACCCTCCCATCCCATACATATATGATGTGTACAAGAGTGATGATGATCTAGCCAATGCTGTACCAAAGGCGCTGAAAGAACCTGGTTCTTTATTCGGGATTTGTGCTTGTTTAAACGTAATTTAATGGACCTACTCAATCTACCTACATACATTTTTTGGCAAGGGCAGACTATCACATAAACCACATTACTAGAAAGACAATTGGTATCTGACCTAGCATATATGGGCCGTGCCCTATCCGAATATTTCCAGCTAGCACCCTCAATCATAGTATCACACCATTGGCTTGAACCACATCTTGAATGTCCCAAAACAGTGGGGTTATCATTTACATAGTCAAATCTTTTATACGATACTAATTCACCCAACGTTTTACCACGTTTAAATACTCCTATGGGATGATCAATAAAGCATTCAAAGATTTGTAGCACGTGCCAATGACGATGGATGCTCTCCAAAATCTTCGAGCTCAAAGATGAATAGGGAAGAACCACAGTTAATTTCTCTTCTTGGTGTTTACAGTGATATTGTAACAGCAGCTGTCTATTTGAATATTTGGCTCTTAAATATGCTTTTTTGATCACAGATCTAGGATACCCTCTATCTATAAAACAACGAGTCATTCTACTCGCTAGATCTTCAAACATAGAAGGCTCTGAACAGATTCTCTTAATTCTTAATTCTTAGAAATAGGCAAGCTGGTTTTGAGATGGTAAGGGTGGAAACTAGAGAAGTATAGAAGAGTATTTCTCGAAGTTGGTTTTTGGAACAAGGTAGTCTGTATCCCATTCACAGTTCTAAACAATCTCACATCCAAAAAGTCCAATACCTGATGCTTCTTGTTGAGGTTATTTCACTGCCTGGAAACATCAGGCTGCAAAGCAACAGCCTGATGCTCCCGGGCTAGCAGAGCAGGGCCCCCCAAGCTTACTGTCCCCTACAGCTCAAGCCTCACCCCGGGGGGGAGGGGTTTTTTGAGCAGGAGTGATGCCCAGTTGGTCTTGGCCAGTCCGGCACTAGCCACAAAATGGCACTCGTAGAGCTAGTCTCACACAACTATGGCTAAGGCTCATATTTCCATATAAGGAAACATGACTCATAGCGGCAATTGTCATTTTGTGACTGGCGCTGGACTGGGCAGAAGTGACTGGGCATCGCTGTGGCATGAGGCTACCCTGGTGGAACACTTGAGGGGGCCAAGGGCTATCTGGGAAGTGGGGGGGGGGGGCAGGGGTAGCAGGGAGTGGAGGACTTGGCCCTTGTGGTGGGTGGGATGGCTAGGGGCATGAGCTAGGTGGGGAGGCCCTCTGTGCAGGCCCTGGAGCACTGGGTCTCAGCTTTGTGACCAGATGCTCCCAGGCTGCTGGAATAATGCCATGTGTGAGGTGGCTTATTTTAAAATGGGATTCAGCAATAATACAGGTTGGTGAATTCCATGTGAAATCAAGGTGCGGTAAAAGATTGCCTTTTGCTGCACATTGATTACTTCCCCTCATAATGTTCTAAATATATATATATTTAATATCCATCACTCCTGAATTAGTGTTGACTAGAAAATAGCATTGGATTTTGTGTATTTCTTAATTTGGTTGCTTAATTATTTTGGGTTTCTTTAACTTGTCATTTATCCTTATTATAATTGAAATCTTTCAGTAACAAAAAGAGTGCATTTACTTTTTAAGCATGGTTTGCAACAGGGCGATATATCATATACCATTAAAGTTGAAACATGAAACAGGTGAGATCACCAGTTTTTAGTGGTCAGTTTGACTATCCATCCATCCATGTCTCTTTGGACATATGCAAACAGACCTAAATGTATGGTGAATGAGACCACCAGCTCCTGCTGTTCTTCTGACTGCAGAGGGGCAAGTGAAGGAGTTAGAGGGGGGTGGGGGGTCATCTCATTACTTCTCTGCCATCTGAACAGTTGGAAAGACCCACAGCAGTCCCAGTGCTGGAGCTGGAGGAGGTTTCTGTTGGCTGAAGATTAGATTGGAGAGGGAGGGGAGAAAAATGGATGTAGAGGGAAGGAGAGCTTGATTCAAACTTTGTCCCTCCTCTGCTTCCACATAAAGTATCAGCCCCTTCTACACTTGCATTTCCATCTGCAACTCACTGCACACACTGTAAATCCATCCGTAGTTATAGGTCGCTGGCCAACCCCCCCATATCACTTGCAGGCACAGTCCATACCACCATATACTCACAGCCACACTCCCTTGAACTCACACAAATGATCCCCCCCCCCCCATTCATATACAAGCCAAAATCCCAAATACTGCTTCACACAACTTACACATACCTCATGCTGTGCATTTACAGCCACCCGGCCACTATCAATGCAGTTGCACACTCAGTCATTCACTCAGTGACACACACACCCTCAATGAAACATGCACTTTTTATTATTTTTGCATATTGAAGACTGTTACGTTGCTATTCAGTGGCCTTATAAAATCATATCACTACCAGTGATTACACAGTTATTATAGAATGGTCCTTTTTTTAACTAAATCAATAATTTTCTGTTTTCCCATTGAATTTGAAAAAAAAAATCCGTATTTTCTGGTTATGTTCTCTCTCTCTCTCTTCCTTTTTATATTTGATAATTTATTTTTTTTGTCCCATCCTTTGTCATTTATCTCCTAAGAATGTTGAAAGCAGACTGTTTCTGGCCTCATACAGGATGCTAATCAGTTCCGTGACCATGTTGTAGATGCATACAGGTCATTCAGTAATTGCTGCCCATTAGAACTATGAAGTTCGTTTTGTCAGTGTAAGTTGTTTCTAGAGTATAGTCTTTGACAGTATGATCTATCTGTGTACCATCTTCAGACACAGGCTTAGAAATTGCAATAGTGAAGATTTATATTCCATTTTTTCCAACTGTTACTTAATTCTTTGTTCTAGCAGTCTTTGATGCAATAATCTATAAAGCATGGTATTGAGCATTGATATATGGATAACTGAAAATAAAATATATTCAAAGAGGCTTGACTACTGCAATAGTTGATGATCCCTGGAGGGAGAATTGCAGGAAATATTCAGATTTTGCCAATAGCCACTGTCATCATAGATGAAGATATTTATGATCCATTTGGCAAAGAAAATTACCCGTTAAAGCCTGAAGATTTATATTTGAGATGCAGAGGAGATGGCACCATTACATGTACTTCACTAATACCTTTCACTCTGCTTACAGACATTCTATAGCACTACTAGACGTACGCAGCACTGTACACTGGACATGAAGAGACAGTCCCTGCTCGACAAACAAATAGGACAAATAAGGGTTAAGGGAATTAGTAAGGTGGGAATGATAAAACATGGGTACTAAACAAGTGAGTAAGGGTTAGGAGATAAAAGCAGCATCAAAAACGTGGAGTTTTAGCATAGATTTAAAGACGGCCAGAGATGGAACTTCACGAACCAGCTGAGGAAGTCTATTCCAGGCATATGGTTCAGCAAAATAAAAGGAACGGAGTCTGGAGTTAGCAGTGGAGGAGAAGGATTCAGATAAGAGAGATTTACCCAGTGAACGGAGCTTCCGGGGAGGAGTGTAGGGAGCGATAAGAGTGGAGAGGTACAAAACACAAAGTAATATGACCTGTTAGCCAGCATGCTGCTGTTTTTTCCTGGATTAAGAACCAGCTGATGTTCTTTCAACCAGTTATCAACTGATTGCAAGCAATTTTGTAAAGAATGTATATCAGGGTTATTAGAGGTAGTAAAGTGGATAAGAAAGGTAGTAACCACAGAAGGGTCTGAAGAAGATTTTTTCAATACAGGTCACACAATTGCTTTCTTCAGAGAATCAGGCACTAAGCCTTTAGTCAGAATATGGACCATGAAATGATGCAGTATAGTAACAGTTCCAAGTGCAATCATTTAAACCATTGGGAGGGAATGGGGTCGAGTTTGTAAGTCATAAAATTCATATTCAACAGAGTTTTAAAAAAAATTGTAAGTAGAAGGAATATTAAAAGTATCCCAAACAAGACTGGGAGCTGATGAGACCACCTCAAAATAATCAAAATAAGGATAGCATGCTGGGATTCCAGATCTCAGAGAATTTACCTTTGTGATAAAATACTGGGCCAACATGTGTGCTGAAGGCAAATGGATTATTTAGATTTGAAAAGATACAATAAAGTTCCTTACTAGATTGTGGAGCTTTTTGAATTTGCTTGGAAAAATATGTCTGTGTGGCCTTTTTTTAGATGAGCAAGATACAATTATTGTTGTTATTTCACTTTTTGAGAAGATCAGGGGTTCTATGCATTCTGCAAAGATTTTCTGCACATCTAACTTGACGCTTAAGAAGGTTCTTGCCATGATGATACCAGGGTTTATGTTTAGCATGGAAGTCAGTTATAAAAACAAAAGTGGAGATATAGCATCTAATTTTGATCTCAGCAGAGAATTCTATAGGTCTCTTGGTCCTCCAATGAGAAGGTGGAAAAGTCAGAGGGAAGAAGATCTAAAAAGGGAAACAGAAGAGCAGGGTCAGTTGTGGCAAGTTTCTAGACCAATATGTTGGGGCTGAATGAACAGAAAGAGCAGTAAATGAGAAACATATCAGATAATAGTCTGACCATGACACAGGAATAGCATAAAAAGTAGAAAAATAGATATGTGGAATATTGGAAATGACTAAGTCTAAGGTATGGCCTGCGATGTGTGTAGGAAAATGAAAATGTTGTTCAAGACCAAAGGTAGAAAGCATGGAGAGATAAAAAGCAGGATGAGGTTGGGGTATCTACATGTATATTGAAGTCATCTAATATAATAAGGTTAGGAAATATGGTAACAGCATCAGCTAAAGATTGCTAAAGTAAATCCTAGTCTGATGGTGAAAGAGAAAGTGGACAGTGAAAAAGGAGTAAGTAGAGAGGTGGTATAACAGACACTTCCTCCAGAAGAATTTCAGAGTAGGGAAACTGCGATGTAGGGTATTCCTTCACCATCCAAGAAACTGGGAAAGCAATGGCAAGGCCACCACCTCATCTACATTGTCTGGTAGAAGAGTGTACAGAATAGCCTGGTGGGAAAGAGCAGTATAGATAACATTCCTCTCCTGGGAGAAACCATGTCTCCACCAACCCAATAAAATCACAGTGGGCAGTAAATAAGATTACCAGTCTCTCTAATGTGCAGAGCCTTGAGAGAGAGGGTCGGGTCACCGGTGTCACCCGTAAAAGGCTGGAATGGCTTCAACAGAATACATTGAAGAACTCCAAAAGGTGAGAGTAGAAAAGAATGAGAAAAAAGTAAATATTAGCTAAGTGAGGGGCACCAGGGTAGGGCCGAGAACTTGTTTGCATTTCAAAAGCTATACTTGGGGGTGGGGACCTGAGAGAGAGCCGCAAGCAGGTCCAGCAGGAGAGGGAGTGATGCGGACCATACACAGTGAAGGGAGGTGTGGGAGGGAGGCAGAAGGTGGGCAATACATGATTTATTATTATTAATCACAATTACATTTTTAAATCATGATTAATTGATGCATTAATCGCAATTAACGTGCAGTTTTCATCCTGATTTTGTACTTTTTTTCAGTTTGCTTTAGTCATTCAATTTGTAAAATTTACTTAATGGACACTAATTTACAACATGTTGTTTGTGGGTTAATATGAATTAAATCTATTTACCATGAAATACATTTTTCAAGGCATACTAATGAACTGATTCCCCCTTATTCTATAAAATTGTTCCCCCAAATTTGTGACTAGCTTAAAAATTTGCACGCAAAATTTATAGAATAAGGACAGTTGTTGGCTTAACGTAATTTAATAATGAGATGCTAATTGGCATTAACAACTAATTGGTTATAATTGATGTTAATTGATGCTAATTAGCACTATTTGGCAGTTATGTGCATAACTGCCCATAGCCAGGATTCTATAGGTTGCCAGCTCAAATTCCAGAGCATGCCATTATAAGGGGCATGGAGCTGAAAGGGGCCTGGGTAGGTCAGGGGCATGTCAAACAGTTACACATGCAGATTATACAATAATTACATTAACGCGGCTAACTGCTGACATCTGAGAGCATTTACACCAGCCATTTGTTGGCGTAAGTGCTCACGCTTAAAGTTTTATTCAAATTGCAACCCACCAAAACAGCCAATGTGGGGACTAACAACTGTATAACTTATTTCAATGTCCCAAACATTCAAGCTTTTTTTTATATAAAGCAGATATCTTATGATTGCAATAGAATAAACAGTATAGTTATTTTATTTGGGGATCATCAGATCTAACCGCAGCACAACTCATATGAACAATTTTGTTCTTTCATTTCAAAGAAAATGGTTGTGGTGCGAATCCTCATAAGATCTCCCTTTTCTAAATTTTTCTTTGCTTTTCTTAATTTTACATATTCATATTTATATTCCATAATAGTCCATTTTATAAAAGTGAGCTATATGCTTTTAGTCCGACTTGTCTTAGTGTGGCGGCAACCTTAACCGCAGGAGAACCTCCACCGACGTGGCCAGGTTTCGCAATACGCTTCTTCAAGTTTATGTGTCTAAAGTTTGGCACATAAATGTGGGCTTGGCTAGTATTCTGTAATGGCAATAATGGGAAATCCAGCACATGGTATATCAGATTGAAATGATATTTTGAATAGGATTTGACATTAGGAGTTTGAATTCCCCTTTTTTTTCTAATATTGAAATTCAAATACAAGTCAGCAAGATTTCAGTTCCCTTTTATCTGAGAAGCTGAAGCAATTTAGAGAAATTTCAAAGTGATTTTTTAAAAATTTAGACTCCCGGAACATTTGAAACGGAGTTGCTGTTCTGACCTAATCCACCTCAGATTTTTAAATGGTATACAAAACAGTTCTATGACAGTTATAATTTATAGTTTATTAAAACTTGCTATACTGCAAAAACTGATGTCACCCAGGTCTCACCAACCAGCTCAGTCTCAGAGCTCCTTCCACCCCGTCTGACCCGGGTCATCAACAAAACATCCTTTTCCAACCCCCTTTCACAAGGCTCACACACACCTCACTCCAGTTCCAATTCAACTTCATTTGAGCTTGGGAGTAGGTTAATGGTCCTGAATAGAGATCCAGGGTGTTGGGAGTTTTAGAGAGACTCCATAGGGGTATTTCTCTCAGTTCAGAAGCAATCACCTTCTCTTCACGCAAGGAATCCATTCCTTACTCCTGGAGTTTTATTTAATGTAAAATGGCTTTACTAGAACTTCTGCAACCAGCAGTCAAACACTTCAGAACTCTTAAGATATTGTACACCGGAGCCCATCAGCGAATAATCTGTCATCTCACTTCACTCGTTAAGTATGTGAACACTGTATATATTTGCATAATCTCTTGTCCTTTACCCTTCCTGTTGTGCCAGCAATAAATCCAAGGCTGTTCTGGTTACTCCTGATATCAATCCAACTCCTTCAGGTACAAACCGTTTAAACTGTACTTCTTCTTGCGATGCACCTTGCGCGGCTGCACCCAGTGGTGTGCTAGTACATTTTTAACAACAGGCTCGCTCTCTGGGTGTAGCTAGCCTTGCAATTTTGAAGGAGGGGACTGGGGGGGGGGGGCAACACATTCCTGTCACCCCCATCCAAGCGCACTAGGCATTCCTTTGCTGGCAGGGATGCTGAGCCCCTCAACCTAATAAATGAATTGCTGCCACTCCCCACTTCCCCACTCCTTGTCTCTGGCTCTGAGCAGCATGTTGGGACTTCTTGTGCATTCTCAAAGCATGCACAAGAATTCCCGGCTTGCTGCTCAGAGCCGGAAACAAGCAGCAGGGAGTGGTGGTAGTCTATTTGGTTGGTGGAGCTTGACAAAACCAAAAAACTTTATGTAACTTTAATATACATTATATTGGTACAAATGATGTGTATCAGCCAGTTTACAAATAATAACATACAATAAATATTCTTTACTATAAATTCCATTTGGCCAATTGATTTGCACAGAATGCTTTGGCTGATTTTTTCTGCGCTCGTGTATCTGTATCCAACCTTTTTTTTTTCTATTCATCCAAGATTTAACAAATGGAGTTGCAGCCCATTCTGCTCTTTTCCCAATAACTATATTGACATTAAATGTGATATGTGTTTTAGAAAAACATGGTCTTTTGACATACATATATGCTGAAGATGTCACCATTTATAACCCATTCTCTAAGGAATTACTTGACATAACTCACATGATTAGTCTATATTAAATATGTATTAAAGATATAATAAAGATTGAAATAATTTGCAACGGTTGTTGATTAGATTATACATGATTAGTCTAGGGATAAAACTTATGGTGGAATTGTGTGCTTCTAATTTCAAACTAAAACTTAACACAGATAAAACTAAGATCCTAATCATAATTAACCCTCACCATCCTATGAATCTTAGTCACTTTACTACTAAGAACGAAAACTCATTCCCTTGAGTCATCAAGGAAAAACTTGGGAGTCACAATAGATCGTTTCCTCACCCTTGAAAACCAAGTCTCTAAGTTGACTTCGAGTGTCTTTCACTCACTTTGGAGACTAAAGAGATTAGGCCATTTTTCTCTAAATCTGTCTTTTGTACTTTGGTTCAATCCCTTGTCCTCACCAAATTCGACTATTGCAATTCCATCTATGCTGGACTCAAAGGTGGTCTTCTCAAAAAATTACAAACAGCTCAAAATACTGCTGCTCATCTTATATGTAGATCTCCTCACTTCGCCAAAGCCACTCTTTTATATGTGCTACATTGGTTACCAATAAAAGATAGAATATCATTCAAATTATGGGGTCCTTTTACTAAGGTGCACTGAAAAGTGGCCTGCGCTGGTGTAGACGCGTGTATTGGACGCACACAGGTCCATTTTTCAGCACACCTGCAAAAAAAAGGCCTTTTTTAAAGCCAAAAATGGACATGCAGCAAAATAAAAATTTGCACGCGTCCATTTTGGGCCTTAGACCTTACCGTCACCCATTGACCTAGCGGTAAAGTCTCACACAGTGACCGTGCGGTAATTGTCTACACACATAGAATGACGATTACTGCCAGGTTTCCGTCACGTTCAGGAAAATAAAAATTATTTTCCAGCACGTATGGCAGACACGCGTACAAAACAAAATTACTGCCTGGGCCACGTGGTAGCCAGGTGGTAACTCCAAATTGACATGTGTTGGACACTCATAGGCACCTATGCGGATTAGTAAAAGGGCCCCTATGTGTTTTCATTCACCAAATTCCGTTTGGTCAAGCCCCATCATATATGAATAATCTTATTGAATTACCCCCTCATAATGCTGTTTCTTCTTCTAGAGAATAGCTTGTCTTACATTTCCCTATCTGTAAGAATGTGATATAAAACAATTTTCTCTGCTAATTTCTCCTATCAGGGCACCAGAATTTTAAATTCTCTTCCTAAATAAATCAAGTTTACAAATGATTACCTAACTTTCAGAAGTCTTCTAAAAACAAATTTTTTTCAATCTGGCCTTTCTGAATACAAAGAACTCAATCTGAACTTTACCCACGTCCTTTTTCTAATCTCATTTCTTCTACCCCCCCCCCCCCCTCCCAATCTAGTCCTGCCTAATTATGCTCTCACCTATCCACTCTTAATTATTTGTTTGTCCTTGAGATAGTGTAAATTGCTGCTGGTTACTTTCTGAACATATATTAATTTCCTTATTCAAGTTATTGTAATTTGTGTTATATTCTGTACATTATTATTTTGTATTGACTTATTGTTTGTTTGTAAACCACATTGAATTTGAGTCTATTTCATGCAAATGTGGGGTATAAATGTCATGAATAAATAAATATATGATTTACTGTCAGACTTTCTCACCCTTGTACAAACTACATTCATTAAACTGAAACCTCTTTCAGCTTCAACACCCATGGAGATAGGCGTTTGCATTCGATTATGCCCCTCCACATGTCTCTTCACCAGCTATCTATGGTGCAGTTAGTTCTTCATAAGGACAAGTAGATGGTTCTAGTATATCAAAACTATCAATATTAACAATGTTTTCATCATTGTTTCTCTCTGGTAAAATACACAAGTTCATGTGTTGAATTACATTTTCTAATAACACATTCCTTGGAAGAGCAATGAATTTACTACTTTTAGTAAATGGAATATCTTTAAACTTATCTGACTTAATCAAATCCTCAACTTGAGATTCATGGTTTCCAGTACCAGTCCTTAAATTTTCTAAAGCTCTTATGGTACGTTTGATCAATTTGTGTGCTTTCTGGATGTTAGTTAATCTTGTCTGCAATGCAGTTGAAAGTAATGGAAATTCCTCAAGAATGTTAATCATTAAAGCATGGAGTTGCAAGAAATTAACGTTAGCCAACCTCTTTGCCAAACCAGAATAAACAGAAGAATTGGAAAAATGCACATATAGGAGGAGATTCTATATATGGCACCTAAAAAAAATCAGTGCTGAAACCTAGATTTAGGCACTGATTATAGAATATGCTTAGTTGATATGTCAGTGCCGATATCTGCTTGCATCCATTTACACCAACGAAAACCTGGTGTAAATCTCAGTGCATAGATTTAGGTGCACTGGACCATATTCTGTAACCAGGTGCCTAAATTTTGGCGTGCCCATGAAAAGCCCATTTTACCGCCCATAACCACACCCCCTTTTACCTTTACGTTAGAAGTTCAGTGCACGGTGTTACACAATATGCTTAGTGAGTTGTGTGCCTGAATTCTAATCAGTGCCAATTAGTGCTCATTAGTGCTTGTTAAGTGCTGTTATCAGCGCTCATTAGCTTGTTAAGCCAATTATGTTACACGTGATGTTATAGAATCTGCGCCAATTTCGGCACCTCAATCTAAGTGCATTATATAGAATCCGGGGGATAATGCAGGATAAGCATGCCACATAGCAGTAGCAGCTTGTAAACTACGTGCTGCCCATCTTGGCCCTAGTACTTGACCAATTTTAATAATTTCAGTTTCAAGTTCTTTAGTTATAGTTTCTAGCTCAGTTTGATTTTTATTAGATTGGTGATAAAATTTACTTGCTTTATTTCAGATATTGGCTCATCAAGTGATGCAATCGATGATTCAAACAGTGCCAAATGATGATTTTAGGAAACTTTGCTAACAACTTTGCAGCTACTCCAAATTTTCTTCCCAGCATTGTATTAGCACCATCAGAAAAAAATGCAATTAAATTTGCTTTCAAATATTCATTATCAAAGCCATAATCGTTTAATGTAGACAATAATGTGTTGAAAATAATCTCTGCTGTGGTTGATGCCAGTTCTTTTAAATCATCAAATAACATTACAGGTGCAGGGGCAAATTGAGTTGCACATTGGAGATAAATCACTAGGGTGCTTTTCTTTGAAAATGAAGATGCCTCATCAATTATGATACAAATTTTGGCATTTTCTTCTATAAT
Source organism: Microcaecilia unicolor (assembly GCF_901765095.1). Taxonomy (NCBI): domain Eukaryota; kingdom Metazoa; phylum Chordata; class Amphibia; order Gymnophiona; family Siphonopidae; genus Microcaecilia; species Microcaecilia unicolor. Next base: position 249,658,830 of record NC_044037.1, on the reverse strand, counting down.
AATCTTAAATATTTCCATCTTAATTTCATTTGCAATATGTTCTGCTATTCTTGTTGCACTGTACCGTGTATGCAAACAGTTGCCTCCATCAACTTCATTTATCTCTTGTAATTCTATTGCCCCCTCAATATCAGACAAAGGTCTATTATGGTTTACTATACTGTAAATAGTATTGAAAACTTTTACAGTAGCCTCAAGATTTGTATTATTTAGTTTATGCACTAAACTGGAAATTGAGTCCTTAGCTGATTCTTTTAACAAACTTTGAATTATAATGATATTTAGAAACATCGTGTTCCTTAATTTATTTCCATATAGAAGCTTGCCTAGTAGTTTTATTACTGCCATTTGGAGTTATAAAGAGCCCTGTTTACTAAGCTGCACTGTAGGCGCACTAACCTTTTAGCTTGCGCTAAAATTAGAGACACCCATTATATTCCTATGGGTGTCTCTAATGTTAGCATGCGCTAACAAATTTGCGCAGCTACAGCTTAGTAAACAGGGCCCTAAATATACACTCCATTCCTTGGAGACAGGGCCGCCGAGAGGGGGGGGCAGAGGGGACAAAATTCCCTGGGCCTGGGCATCCAAGGGGGGCCCGGCACCGGGGTCAGGCCACCGGCGCTGCAGTTCCCGGTCTTACCTGCCTGCCTCCTCGGCTCCGGGCCCCCTGCATTCGAAGCGGCAGTCACAGATCGCCTCCCTTCGGACCTTCCCTCCCTGTGTCCCGCCCTCACGGAAACTGGAAACTACATCAGACGAGGGTGGGACACAGGGAAGGAAGACCAGAAGAGAGGCAATCTGCGACTGCCGTCATGAATGTAGGGGGCCTGGAGCCGTGGAGGCAGGCAGGTGAGACCGCGGACTGCAGCGGCGGGGGGAGCGACGGGGTGGCAGCGGTGGGGGAGCAACAGGGGGCGGCAGCGGCGGGGGGGGGGGTGGAGGCGGGGTGGCCTTGCCCCGGGCCCGGCCTATTCTCTCGGCGGCCCTGCTTGGAGACATTGACATGCTTTCCTGCCGACACTCCTAAATGCTGAACTTTTGAACAATCCTTAAACATCCAAATTTACCTTTTTTTTTTATTTCAAGCCGTTTGTACTGTTCTGTAAACATAAATAATTGTTTATCTGTCCAGCAATCTGGAAATGCAAGATTATCTATTTTTTCTTTTGATGAACATGATGGATTTTCTACACTGATTGGCCATTCAACGGATTTGAAATTTGGTTCTGCTGAGTTCTCTCTACAATGATTTTTGTTCCCATCATTTTCTGTATCTGACTTCATGTTCTTCACTTTTAAAAAATGTAATAGATCACTTTGAGGCTCATTTTCAAAGCACTTAGCCTCCCAAAGTTCCATAGAAACCTATGGAACTTAGCCTCCCAAAGTGCTTTGAAAATATGCCTCTTTGTCATTTTAACATTTTAGGGATTGCAAATTGAAAATAATTTGTTACATTAGTAAAATGTATGATTCTAGTTAATGGTTAACCTAAAATTGCTGTTACTGATAATGACTTCTTTGCATAAAATTTTAAGCTAAAATACTTACCTTCTTTTTCAGTTTACAGTACACCTACAACTCCAACGTCACTTGATATTTTGCAAAATCCACTGTCAGTCTTTTAGTTCTATCCCCAACATCTGTACCGACGAAGCTTCACTGTTTTGGTAAAGGATCACCAACTTATAGCGGAATTTAAACACAAACCATTTGCACATGAAGTTTAGTCTAATTCTGAGCTTCCTTATTCTGAGTCTGGACAGAACCACCCAGAACTCTCTTCTCACAGTACTGAATCTTATTCTGAGGTGGGACAGAACCAGGACTCTCCTGTCACACTGTGTCTCTCTCTTCTTCCTTCCCTTAACTTTTTTCACCTCTCTCAGCTCTATGCACATGACTTTAAATGTTGATTGTCTTCATTAGGCTGATGTTCAGATCAGAGCTGCTGCATTTCAGTCACTAGCTCCTTCTCAGTTTAAGTAGATGGAGCTTGGATCCTCTTAAGGAAATTCCACCTTCCTATCTGACAGTACTTGGGAAAAAAAAGTAACAGAAAAAAAGGGTCCAAAAGTTCACAACCAGAACAGCAAAAAGAAGCACAAATGTGCCTTAAAGAGTGGAACAATGGAGTCTGTAGCAGCGCTCAGCATCCCCGCCAGCAAGATAAGAGACTTCAGGAGGAGGCCGGAGCCCACATTTTGGGAGCTGGTTGTTAAAGTAGCCATGGGGGGCCTACTTTAACAACTGGCTTCCAAATTTCTTAAAAACTTAACAAACAGCTCTCCCAAGCCTCCAGCACACCACTGCTCAGGGGTCAGTGTAAAATATAAACAAAAACTACATTAAACAATATATTAAATAACTTATAAACAATGCATAAAAGTACAACAGTGTAACCTAGGGATCATACTTTGACTGAAAATATTTAAAACATTTTCTGAAGTTTTGACTTTGATTTGGGAATCCAATGGGAAGCTGATGGTAACAAATATATGCCCAAATGTGGTGTAACAATTCATTTGGCTAAAGTGATCGACATGTGTTAAAAAAAAAACACAAAATATGCCAAACACAAAAGCAAATAGTACACCCACAACATAGTGTAGTGAAAAAAATAAATCTTATAGCTTACGAATCAAGCAAACACTCAAAACTTGAGTTGTGGCCAATATAATCATCGCAGTGCATATACCGTACTTACAGAAAATAAAAATGAACATAAGGTTAAAACCAACAAATCTGTAATATTCCCACAGTTAAGCATAGAACAAATTATATAATAAAACAACTTATTTGTCATCTTGAGCTTAATGCCTGCCCACTGTTCAACTGCACTAATAGTTCATATGTTATCTAAGTAGATAAGAGAACAACCAAACAAACATATTGAAAGAAATGTATATAAGCATCCAGAAGGAAACCATCACAATATTCTTTAAAAGCTTGTCACGATGATCCACATAGTTGCAAAAAGTATGTAAACTGAAAGGTGCCAGAAAAGGAAATAAATTTGTCCTATGTTGCTGTCTTAAAACCAATAAAAAACGTGATATCATAGTGAACCTGCAGCAAGAATACAAAAACATAACGCTGGCCCTGCACTGTTCATGTTGAGTAAAAGGTACAACAACAAAAACACATTTTTAAAAATCATGATGGAAACCAGAAAAAGTGTTACCAAGACTACGCTAAGCTATTATTAAGTATAGGCAATGCCGCATTAAAGTATGTGTGTATCGATGCTCCATGAAAACAAACCAAAAGGGAGATAAATTGCCACTTCGTTATATTGAAGCAATACTTACATAAGACAGTGGCAGTGCTAACATTGCCACTGCTCATTTTAAAATATAAATGCATCAAAACCAAAACAGATAAACATTAGTGTTGCGTCATAGGCAGCAAACTCTGGAACGCCTTACCAAGATCTATTTGAATAGTTAATGACCACTTACCCTTCCGAAAGCTGCTAAAAACTTACCTCTTCAAGCAAGCCTATACAAATGACCTGACTTAAATTAGGAGTCCACCTGTGCTACCCGGATCAGACTATAAGACAGAACCTGGAATATGCTTCCCTACTTAATCCCTTTCTAAATTCATCCCTCTTCCAACCCTCACTATACATTCTTTTTTAATTAACAACACACTGTCCCAATGCACACCCTCCTCCCACTCCCCACCTCTACCACCCTCCTCCCTTACCCATCTTACTTACCCACATCTAATTGTCCACCTCTTTATACACTATATTACAGTTGTTATCCATTCTATGTTACTTTGTAAACCTGTTATACTATGTAAGCCGCATTGAACCTGCTAATAAGTGGGAAAGCGCGGGGTGTTACAAATAAATAAATAAATAATAATAAATTATATACATGACACAGCGCATGTATTGCACTGCTTGGTTGCCAGAAGTCTCAGAAAAAAATATATAAATGTCTGAATATGTAAAAAGGAAAAGGTTTGTAAAACAATACTCAACTGTCACTAGGAACCACAACATTGCATTAATCCATTAAAAGATATGTATCGAAAGCAGCGCCAACATTGCTCCTTGGAGTGAAAATTTGAGAAAGTTTGCTTTATGATACTGTAGGTACTGCTATATCAGATAATCACTCACAACAATTATTCTGAACTCACTAAGGATATGAGAGTACCTAATGTGACCCTTAGGCTCTTGTCAGGCTATTTCACTAATGAAAAGAATAATGTTAAAATTAATATATATATATATATATATATATATATATATATATATATATATATATATATATATATATATATATATAATTATTATTATTATATGTAAGTGTACACACCAATGAGTCACAGGCCAAACCAAACTAACCACACCCTGAAGCATAAGAGGAAAATTGCTACTTCTCACCCTTGCGGTCTGTAGGTCCCAGACTTTTCAGGTGATGTGAAGAATTGGTTCCTGTTCTAGGCTCCAGCAGAATACCTGTGAGTCCCTGTAGATCAGGAATAGTCCAAGGTCCCTGCTCTGTGCAGCTGGTTATGCAGTCTTTGGTGAAGCCACAAAGCTGCAGCTGAATTTGACCTGGTGCAGTGCTCTGCACAGATACATTTTACAGTTGTATAGGCAAATTAGGCTCTATCTCCTCTTGAGAGAGATCTGTACACATGCAATCTTCTTCTCTTCTCTTTCTCTCTCATGCCTAGCATTGGCATTCCCCTGGGTCAGGTGACACACATGGACCAATCACCAACCGTGTTCCTCTGTCCAGCAGATTGTTCACAGTAATGACAATGAGGGGCTTTGTGAGCTCCCAGCAAGAATCTCTTAGCAGACACAAGCCTGAGGGTAACAAACTCCACTCCATGGTTCACAACTGTACTGTAAACTCTGTCTCTGTGAAAACCGCTCCTCCGCATCTTCTCAGGAGATAAACTGAAGGCTAGGTTGAAATAAACAACATGTCCTGGGATGAAGTCACCAGCACAGCTATGCCAAGAAGTAGTTTTCCTTGAAGAAAGCTGGTTTCTGTTGTATTTAAGCCTCAAGCTGCAGAATCCATATTTGTTCAGGAAAAGATGATTCAGGCTTAATCAGCAAAGTGAGATAGCAGGAAAAGAACCCTGCAAGAAACAAATAGAGGGAAAATGATGAATAAGTAAGCATATGAAACATAAACTATTGTCTAACCTGAAGACAGAATAGATACCTAATATAGAGTGTAGGGTGCCAAGAAAACGCGCCAGAAAAGCTCAAATTCACTCATGCGCATTACGCATTACGCCTCTTTTAAACAGTCACCATGAGCATAGGTTGTAGAATGACATGCAGGTTGCTCATTGGAGGCAAAATGAACATGTAATTAATATGCATCATGTTATGTGTGAGTTAAAAAGCTTCCTAAAATGTTTTGTGCTACAAAGCGGATGACATGCTGCTGAACCATTAAAAAAAATGAAACCATGTAAAAATCATGTGGTAAGCGACAGATGTTTAAAATATGAAAACAGTGAATGGAAGCTTAAGGCAGCTGCAAGCGCTGATAAGGAGAATAACAACTGGCTCGCAAAATTGCGCCAAATTTATCAACCAGCTCCGGAAAGCCAGTGCGAGCCAGCTCCAGCGTACCACTGGCTGCACCCCAGCCTTGAACAGGCTCCCCTGCTCTGGATCCTGCTTCCAGGCTGGATTCCCCTTATCCACCTGCAGCTGTATCTCCTTCACAGTTGCCACTTAGAGGGGCATCAACTACTCCTTTACTTAACCTGCATTTATTTCTTTTACTCCAGGATCCCCTAGTGCTCCCAAGGATCCTGATGGGGGTACAGGCAAACAAAGGCCTTGTGTACCTCACCTCAATCCCCTTTATTATTATCCAACTCCACCCCTGCTATCATTCACCACAGGGAACCACTTTATCTCTGTAACATCTCTGCCAACTCCTCCTCTGGGCAGACCTCCAACTCTCTCTCTCTCTCTCTCTCTCTCCCTCCCTCTCTCTCTCTCACTCCCTCTCTCTCTCTCTCTAAAGCCCACTGGCAGGGACCTCCCTCCTCCCCAGGGCCTCTGGAAAAATCTATCACTACTGTTCTAGTAATACCCATATCATAGGGTATTACACTGACAAAGCAGAACAACTTACTATGCTGTTAAATATGTATATTTTTGATCCTGTTTCATGGTAATCCTATAATTAGGATTCAATTTGCTGTTCATACTTGTACAATTTTCTATTGTTATACTTTAACAAAATTGTAAGTTTGATGTTAAACTGTACCTTCTGTACATCACCTTGGGTGAATCTCTTCTTAAAGGCGGTTAATCCAAATAAATAAAGCAGTGTACAATCTAAACATAGAATAGGTAAGGAACTTCAATTTAAAAAAGGACAGAAAAGCAACAACAGAGAAGTTAGGAACTAATTAGAGAATAGGGTAGAATAGTTGAGGGAAACAAGGAGGTGAAAGGGAGAGGGATGGATAGGAATTGAGAGTATGGACAATATAGGAGTACATTGGTCTCTCATTAGACAGTGCGCCTAGAGGACATCTGTAAGGTACATATTCTATAAAGGAAATTAGGTGCCTACTTTCCTTTATACAATACTAGCATTGTAAAATACATGCCTATAATATAAGCAAAAGTGCTTACATAAGCCATATTGTTGGTGTAAATGCTCAGGCCTAAATTACTAATGCATGCGTGAAAAAAAGGTTTGGAGAATTTCCTAAAAGAAAAGTCCATAAGCTGTTATTAGGAATGATGGGGGGGGGGGGGAAATCCAGTGCTTTTTTTCTAGGATAAACAGAATGAAATCTGTTTTACTGTTCTGGTATCTTGCCAGGTACTTGTGATCTGGATTGGCCACTGTTGGAAACAGGATACTGGGCTTGATGGACCTTTGGTCTGTCCCAGTTTGGCAATGCTTCTATTCTTATGTTCTTATAGTTTCTATAGTTTAATTATTCACCCTGTCCATGCTCCACCCAGACTCTGCCCATGTGCAAACCTACCATTGCATTTAGGTGCCTTTCCATAGAATAGTGTGTAGCTAGAATATTGGCATTTGCATGTGTAGACATATGCATATATGTTCCAGAATTCTAGTCATTTATGCGCATACTTGGTGTCTAAATGTTGGCGCCCACTGTGTAGAATTACGTCCTCAAAGTGGAATTTTCTGATCCATTTTGTAGTTTTTTTTTAAATAAATAAGGTCCATCAGGCAAATTTTGAAGTTTTGAAAAAATTCCAGGCTGATTGAAATTGTTCACCAAAGCTATTTTATGAATGTTTGCATGTCTTTTACAAAGCTGTGGTAAGAACTAATAGATACTTACCGTAGCTTAAAATGATGTACTGTGGGATGTGCTGAGGTGTCTCACGGTAATGTTTGCATGTGCGTGTGCAAAGCTTGCACTAAAATATTTTTTCACAGAGGGGGCATGTCTGGGGGCAGAGAATGGGTGAGTCTATGCAAATCAATTAGCGCGTCAGAATTGCTGCATGTTAACCTATTATCACAGGTTTAGGACATGAGTCCCCACTGCCTACAAAGTAGGTGGTGGTAGGGTCTCACGCGCTAATAGCAGGAAAATTAGTGCATGGCCATTAATGGAAAAATCTCAAATTCAGCCGTTTTACCCCTGCGGCAAAAATGGCCTTAGTGCATGGGAAAGACTAACATAAGTGCATGCAAAGGCCACTTTTTATCACAGTTTGGTAAAAGAGCCCCTAAATCTGGAATCATTGTAGGCTGTGATACCTTTTACTGTGTCTACAAAAAAGCAGTGTTGTAAATCTTGATGTTTGGGTTCAAGTAGTTCCCTTCTTAAGATGTCAAGGGACTTTCTGAAGAAGGGAGCGGTGTGTGCCTTGAAAGGTTATGCACTGCATTTTGATTTTCCACTATTAGGGATCAGCCTGGCAGAGTCTATAGTTTTCTGCAGGACAAATATGGAACCTAAAGTGATGTCCTAAAATCCAAACCCCCTTTGCCTGTATTTATATATTATTTCATTGCTGGGTTATTTTTATGTGATCAAACTATAAGGATGCTAATGCTTCAGTATTACTTGCTCAGTTCCTCAGTTTATTTCCTTTTTTTTTTCTTTTCTTTTCTCAACCAGAACCCCTACTATGGCTGGTGGCTTATTTTCTATTGAGAGAAACTACTTTGAAGAGATAGGAACTTACGATTCAGGAATGGACATCTGGGGTGGAGAAAATCTTGAAATGTCTTTTAGGGTAATTTCTGTTTTTATTTATGTATTTAACTTTATACCGCTTCATAAAGAGATCATTTACAGCGGTTTATAGTTTTTCTTATCTTTCTGGCACACCATGAGATTCATTTTCCAAACAGAAAAAAAATAGGTGGCAGGATGTCCAAGTTGCAATTTTTGGCACCCCGATTTTAGATGTTTTGCTCCATACTTTGTCCAAATTTCAAGAGGGTGTGTTATGGGTGGAATATGGGTGGCCCTGCAATAATGGAACAAAATGAAATTAAGACTTTTTGGCTAGACCCGTTTCAATCATGACTAAGGGCTTCTTTTACAAAGCCGCGCTACCGATTCTCGGTGCGGCAAATGAGAGAAAGCCCATTCAATTCCTATGGGCTTCCTCTCATTTGTCACACAGGAATCGCTAGTGTGGCTTTGTAAAGAAACCCCAAGTGACCAAAAGGTGCCTAAATTACCACTGTAAAGATTAAGGCATAATCCCCTTACTTTCCCAGTGGTAACTGACCCCCTCCCACTCCCCAAAGATGTAAAAGAAACAGTACATATCAGCTTCTATTACAGCTTCAGATGTTATGAACAGGCCTATTAGAGCAGCAAGCAAGTCCCTGGACTAGCCTAGTGGTTGATGCAGTGGATGTGGAGAAGAGGACCCAGGCCCATATCCCACTCTAACAGGTACACTTGTGGTAGAAAGTGTGAGCTATCCAAAACCCACTAAAATCCTACTGTACCTACATACAGGTGGCACCTGCAAGCATAAGGGCTGTTGTAGTGGTGTACAATTGGGTACAGTAGCTTTTGGTGGGTTTTGGAGTGCTCACCATATAATATAAGGAGGTAACGGTGAGATATGTACCTGGGACATTTTATTTGAAGTTAATTGCAGTGCCTCTGCTGGGATGTTTGTGTGACCAGTCTACTAAGAATGGCTTGTTTTTGTGTATTTTTCCCTTGGACTTTTTTTTTAATGGATCTAAAAGATTGATGCATTGAACACAAAATTTTCTAGTAAATGGGTATTTTCAAAACAAAAAGTTGGATGTTTTTCTGATTTGAAAATAGTCATGTTCGTGACTGGATTTTTGGATGTATTTCACAAAATGTCCAAAATCAGATTTAGATGTCATATTGAAAATACCCTTCCACATTTTCCATTGACTATTACTCTTTTAATTTTTACTTCATTTAATAGAAGAGCCAACTGTGCTACTGCAAGAATAATTTATTCTCCTGTATCCCATGCCTTCCTGGATTCCCCACTGAATGCCTGTCTCCTTTCCTGTCCTCCCATATTCCAGTTCCACTGATGTTCCCTTGTCTTTACTGGCTACCTGATCTGATGCATCCAGCCAGATTTTGAGACTTACGGTCCCTTTTACTAAGTTGCAGTAAGTGTTAGCACGTGTGTACTACAACTTAAAATGGCTTACCATGGGGCGTGCTCAGCTGTCCTGTGGTAAATTCCAAATTTTTGTTAGGAGGCGTATCTGGGGTGGAGAGTGGGCGTTCCTGAGCTAATCAATTACTGTGGCTTCATTACCATATTATAACTAATTAGCGTAGGATTACCACATGAGCCCTTACTGCCTATAAAATAGGTGGTGTTACGTGCTCACACATTAGTTTCTTTTAATGGTCGTGCTCTAAGACAGCATGAGCACATGACTATTAATACAAAAATTGGAAAATCGGCTATTTTACTGCTGTGGGAAAAACCCACTGTCCTGAAATGCCTAGCCACCTGCCCAGGGTTACCCCGTGGCCACTTAGAGGGTCTATCCTCAGCACAGTTCAGGTCGGCCTGCACCTGCTGCTTGTGCTCTACACTAGCACCCTCCTCCCACCGACTGGGTCACAACCACCTATGGGTGAGTCTCCTGCTCTCAAATTATCCCCTGTTACTGTTAGGTTAGGTTACTGGGGCTACACTCCCAATGGTCCCACACTTCCCAGAAAGCACTCACAGACCCAACACACAAACCATCAGGATTCTTTATCAGTCCAGACAGCAGAGTCAACAAACTAGACAGGTTTATTGTCACAATTTGAACAGTGAACAGAAAATGTGTAATCAGCAAACAGAGGGGCCCTTTTACTAAGATGTGTAGGCACCTACGTGCGCCCAACGTGTGCCAACTCAGAACTACCAACCGGCTACTGCGTAGCCTGGGCGGTAATTTCATTTTTTACATGCGTCCACTATGCGCACCGGAATATATATTTTATTTTCCGGCACATGGTGCTAACCGGGCGGTAATTGGCATTCTATGTGCACTGACAATTACTGCCCAGTTAACGCCTGAGACCTTACCGCTAAGTGAATGGATGGTGGTAAGGTCTCAGGTGCAAGATGGATGTGCCCCAATTTTCATTTTGCCGCACGTCCATTTTTGCCCCCCCCCCCCCAAAAGGCCTTTTTTGCAGGTGCGCTGAAAAATGGACCTGCGTGCATCCAATACACTCATCAACACCAGCACAGGCCACTTCCCGGCGCACCTTAGTAAAAGGACCCCAATAACAGATAACTGAAATATGGATCAATTATAAAGCTATCTAAACATTTGTTTACTTTCTAAAGAGTACCTGAGGAGGTCAGGAAATATACTGCTCACAGATTATCAAATATAACTGATCACAGGGCCTCAGCAAAGAGATCTCTCTCTCTCTCTCTCTCTCTCTTCTCCCTGGCTAAGACTGGAGCAAAAGCCAGTACATTCCAAATGAAATTGAGCTCCTGGGCCAATCAGAGCCCAGAACAACAAGTTAAAAAAAAATAATTGTCCACATCACTGCAGGTCTTCTCTGTAACAGCTTTAAGCATACACATGCACCACCTGCTGGCTGAGCTAGAGAAATACACTTCAAGAATTAAGGCAGTTTTACAGGTTTAAAAATCTCACTGTTCTGTCACACCCACACAAGGGCGTGCTAAAGCCACTTTTTACCACAGCTTAGTAAAAGGCCCCCTTAGTTTCCTTGTATCAGGGAATGCACTAATCTCTTAGATAAACTACAAATCCTATGTATCCAGTGTGACAAATCCACATCTGGCTGTTCATTGACATGAAAGTGAAGTAATAGTATTTGTGGATTAAAATCAGAACTCTATTAGTCTATTCAGTCATCCTGGGATAAGTGAGCAGCTCTGAGGGTGAAAGAGGGGTTGTACATGGTACGTGCACACATTACATATGGTACACAGTTCATAGTTGAGAATTACTGTCTTTGGGAGATATTTGTATTGGAGAAGACAGGTGATGGATCATGAGGATGGGGAACTCTGGGGAATGTGTTAAATTGGGGAGAAATTAATATTTATAATATTGTGAGCTATTTTTGTAATGTACAGATTTAGAGGGAAATAATGAAAGGCTTTTTCACAGGCAAAACAGCATTTAACCTTCGGAAGTTTGGGTTTCAATGCTAAAAGTGTATGTAGAGTTCAACAACACACATTCATGTACCTGCCTACTGAAGAAGTTGTTCTTAGTCAGAATTGAGAAGGGACAAAGGGGCAGATAGTGGGATTTTCTAATTCAAAACGTTTGAAGCCCTAGACCTGCTGCAACCATGTTTGAAGTTGTTTATGATTGAGCGCCCAAGCTACAGGCCTCCATGAATCTTCATTTGGGACCTGCACAGATTTTCCCTGATTATCAGAAATAGTCCTTAGAGGCAGGTCAAAGACCGTCTCTCCCTTGGAAGCTCAGTTGGTGAAAGTCTGTATAGGTTGTCCAAAGTTAGGTGCTGGGATGATCAAAGCTAATCTATAAAGGCTGCTCCGTGTGGAACAGCCTTTACAGAATGCTAGCTTAGTTCGCATTTCACGCCTAATTTTGGCCATGAGCATTTATGCCTGCCAAAGGCCAGTATAAATGCTAACACCAAACTAATGGCAGTTAGGTGCATACTTGACATGCCCTTGGCCCACCCATGCCCCTCCCATGGCCACTCCCCCTTTGGAGTTACATGATATCAAAATTAGGGATACATGTTATAGAATAGGGTACAGGGCAGATCTGCTCATAATTCCTGAATGCCAATTAAGTGCATGTCAATGCCAATTATTGAATTTTGTTACCAATTAAGCCAATGACTATGGAAGATCCACATGCAAAACTGAGCGCCTAACTTTGGGTGACTTATATACAGTGCTTTTTTTGTGCCAGAGCACGCGTACTGGCACTTTTTTTTCCCAGGACTGGCTCACCTGCCCATCCTCAGCTCCCTGACAGCCCTGCTTTTTGTTCCTGCCACTCCGCGTTTAAATCTTTTATTTTTTTACCAGAAGTCGCTGCGCCGGCAGCAAAGGCAGTGAAAGCAGCAGGCTCGCCTCTAGCCTTTGTTCCCGTTCCTCTCAGTGTCCCACCTTCCTCTGATGTAGTTTCCTGTTTCCGCGAGGGAGGGACACTGAAAAGGAAGGGAAGGCTGGAGGAGGCGAGCCTGCTGCTTTCATTGCCTCTGCCGCTGCAATTTCAGGTACAAAAAATAAAAGATTTAAGCGTGGGGCAGCAGGAACAGAAAGCAGGGCTGTTGGGGAGCTGAGGGCGGGCAGGTGGGGCTGGGATTGGCACTGGAACTCGACTGGGGCTGAAAGGGGGGGGGGGCAGGTGGAGGCTGGGATGAGTCACTGGACATGGATAGGAGGGGAGGATAGGGGGCAAAGAAGAATCGCTGGACATGGAGGGTAGGGCAGAGAAGAATCGCTGGACATGGATGGGAGGAGAGGGCAGGGGAGAGAGGAGAAATCGGACATGGATGGTTAGGGGAGGGCAGAGGAGACTCAGTGGACATGGAGGGGAGGGCATGGGAGAGAGGAGAATCACTGGACATGGTTGGGAGGGGAGGGCAGAGGAGAATCGCTTGGCATGGGAGGGCAGGGGAGAGAGGAGAGTTGCTGGACATGGCTGGATGGATGGAGGGGAGGGCAAGAGAAATGCTGGACATGGATGGAGGAGAGGGAAGACAGGAAGGAGATGCACATTGATGGAGGGGAGGGGAGAGAGGAGAAATGTTGGACATGGATGGAGTGGAGGGCAGGGAAGAGAGGAGAAATGTTGGAGGAAAGGAAAGACAGGAAGGAGTTGCACACGGATGGAGGGGAAGGGAGAGAGGAGAAATGCTGGACATGGATGGAGGGGAGGTAAGACAGAGGAAGTAGATGCACATGGATTTAGTGGAGAGAGGAGAAATTCTGGACATGGAGGGGAGAGAGTTGCAATGCTGGACATGGATGGAGGGGTGGAAAGAGAGAGGAAGTGAGATGAACATAGATGGAGGGGAGGAGAGAGGAGAAATGCTGGACATGGATGGAGGGAGAAGAGGAAAAATGCTGGACATGGATGGAGGAGAGGGAAGAGAGAGGAAGGAGATGCATTCTGATGAGATGAGGGAAAGGGAAAAGAGGAGAAAAACTGCACATGGATGGAGAAAATATCAGTCAAGTCCACGGAGGACCCAGCTTTTACCTATGGATGTAGGGCAAGAAATGAAGAAGCAAGGAGGAAAGTAAAGACATAAATGAAAAGGAAGCCCTGGAAACTGAGTTAAGGGAACAGATAGAGAGCAGCAGAATCCAGAGACTGGGACCAACATGATCAGTAAAACAGTCACCAGACAACAAAGGTAGAAAAAATAATTTTATTTTCATCTTAGTGTTTGGAATATGTCCAATTTGAGAATTTACATCTGCTGGCTTATTTTGTACTGGGTATACTGGAGCTGTAACAGCTTACAGAAATTATTGATAATGAAAAAAAATCACGTTAATTTTTCTCTCCTATACTGGTATAGTATTTTCAATGATACTGTTTATATGCACCATGGATGATATAAGGGGTGTGGCTACCACATGGGCAGAGCCATAGATGGTGACCCCCGCCCATAATAAGTACCGGTACTTTTTTTCCTACAGAAAAAACACTGCTTATAAAGAATTCCTCCTTCCCTCCCCCCCCCCCCCCCCCCCCCAGTATGGCTAAATAGTTAATCTCATTTCTGGATATTGCTGTTTGGATTTCTTTCTCTCCGTCTTTGCAGCATCACAAGCCCCTTCAGCACAACGAGAGGCATGGTCCAGGATTCCATCATATTTTTTGACTTGTAGTATTAAGCTGGATCTTGCTTGAAATGAATTATCTCCAGTTTAGAAAAACTGACAAAAGTTTCTCAAATGAGATAGCATTTTATTCTCTTGTACTTTGGCTGAGAACAGACATTATCCTGGGCTTTACGGGCTGTTCTTTATAATAGCTGTAGGATATCTATTGATATGAATTCTCATTTTCTAGCTAATAGAGTTAGAAAAAGTAGATAATGCCTCTGATGTACTTGGAACATGTTAACCTGAATAAAGGCTCCATCAGATATTGTATGACTTTATACAGCATCAGTTAAGCAAATCAAGCATTTAACTGTTTAAGAACTGGAATGACTGTCATGTGAAATATAGAACAATGCATTCCAAATTTGTTCTGGGGTCCCTATAACCACCCTGACTTTCTGGAAGGATAGAATTGAGCTTCACCAAGGAAAAATACTGCCAATCAAATCTTATGGAATTATTTGGTTAAGGGCCCAGAGTAGTTGGATAAGGGATAGGCAGTAGATTTTCCCTTTCTGGATTTCCGTAAATCTTTTGACATGGTTCCACACAAAGACTGGTAAGCAAGTTAGTTGTTCTGGCAGTTGAACCCCCCCCCCCCCCCCCCCCCCCCACTATAAACTGGGTGAGAAATTAATTGAACAACAGAACTTGAAGAGTGGTAATCAATGGGATCCACTCTGTTCAAGGGAACATGACCAGTGGAATGCCACAAGGATTGGTGCTGGGCCTAATCTTCTTCATTTTTATCACAAGTGACACTGGAGAAAAGATAGAAGGGAGGGTGTGCCTGTTTTGCAGATGCTACGAGAATTGCCAACAGAACAGTCATGTGAAGGGGTAAATACAATGAAAGATAAGTTTAAAAAGTGGGAAATATGGTCAAAGACATGGCAGCTGTACAAGTACTTATGCAAAACCATTTATTTAGGGTGTAGAAATCCAGAGGCCAATTGATGTGAAAAAATGGCAGTTAGCATAAGGAGCGAGATTGGGGCGGAGGGGCGGGGGGTCATTATCTCTGATGCCCACAAAGTAGCCAGTCCAAAACAGTTGAGAAGGCTAATAGAATCTCAGATGCGTTAGGAAAGGTAGAAAGAGAGAAGTATTATTACCTCTCTGCAGATCTCTAGTGAGACCCCACCTCAAGCATTGTGTTCAGTTCTGGACACCAAATCTGCAGAAGGGCGTTGATATTCTAGAGGTGATTCAATCTGTGATAGCTGTTAAGGATAACAAGTATGGTGAGGGTACTTAGAACAGCAAAAATGATTACTATTCAAACAGAATACATATAATTGCATTGATTTGTCATTAAGATTCTGTGCTTGACTAAGGCCCCACATATTTGAAGGGAACACGTGTAGCCACACGTGTCTGGTTGTACATTGCAGTCTCAAGATCGCCTACTCACAATGCCATTAACAGGAGAATCCAGATTCGAGGCCGCTCATTGGTGCACATTTTCCTACATTGTATTCTATTTATAGAATGTGTTTCTGCATTGTTGATTACCTGGACTTTTAGAGATAACTAAAGGCGTGGCTATGATGTATAGCTGGAGGCATCAATGACCATTATTTTTCCTTCATCTGTATTTGGTGCTATTTAAATAAATGGGTATCCTCATTTTTTAAAGGTTTCTCACCTGTTACTGTCTAAGGTTGCCTTTGTTCTAAAGTAACCTGTCAGAGGCATGAGTACCTTTGTTTAGTTTGGGTTTTCCACCATCACCTTATTGTTTGCGCCTTGACTTAAAGCAACCTTGAGGCAGGTAGATTTGTGAATCCTTGTATTTTATTGCTTCTGTCAAGCATTTGCCATTGGAAATCAGATATTTTATTGTGTGTTATCTCAAAAAATGTTTTTGGTGTGGAATTATCAGGTCATCCTACCTAAGCCAATTTCAGTAGAGCTTTGCTAGGTGTGGCCTTGAAGATACACGTGTACTAATTTTGTAGGCATATTCTATCAGCTTACAGCAGAGGCTCCCAAACCTGCAGTGGGGGCAGTGTATGCAAATCTTTCTCATGAATATTCATTGTGGATATCCCAGAAACTTGACTGGCTGGGGAGGCCCCAGGACAGTTTTGGAAACCACTGGCCTGTAGTATTAGACTTGACAGATGCTTGTATACTGCTGGGGAACAGGTTGGGCAAGGATTCTGAAGACGTGGATCTATATGTTTGTTGTGGGCCTGAGGTTTAGCAGGGTAGGAATGAATCCTACATGAATAAGTGCCATGTATTGGAGCCACTGAAAATCATTTCTGACCACGCTGGCACTATCTGGATAGTCCAGAGGTGATCTGAGAAGGGAGCCAAGGCAAAGCTGGAACTTATCCGGGTGTGGCTGATATACAATGCTGGTATCCAGTGAAGTATCGAGGTAAGAAAGGTCAGCAAAATAGTTGTCCTAACTTATTCCGATACTTATTGGGGAACCAATGCTGAATGTCAGTTATACCCGGATAAGTTCCAGTGGTCAGCTTATACCTGGGATATCTGTGTTCAGCCTGGTGCTGAATATCATTCTCCTCCTCCTCTTCCTCATTATCATCTTTATTGGATATATCCCAAAGTCAACAATATATCTAAGTTGTTTACAGGATTATAAAAATAAGGGAATGAAAAGAAAAACATAAACTGGGATACCCAAAAGGCAAATGTTACAAAGTTATTCAATATGCTGCAAAGTAGCATAGTATTAATTAATTTTATCTAGTTATTGGGATTTATTAATCACCTTTATGAAGAAATTCACCCAAGGCGGTGTACAGCAGGTACAGTTTAACATAAAACTTAAGATTTTGTTAACAGCATAACAATAATAAAATGACCAAATATAAACATAAATGCAATAAATGAGGTAAACCTGAGAACAGTAAATTGAACTTTAATGTTAGGCTTACCATGAAACAGTATCAAAAATATAGTAATGAAATTCAAATATTAGAAATATAATATGATGTCAGCATAATGCTAATGGAAAGGAGGGGAGAAACACCATGAAGAAAAGAGGTGGAATCACAATATCTAGGTATAACTTCTAATGCCGCAGTTGGTATTGTAAAGGAACACCAGCTACTTACCTTACAAAATACTGTCAGTTTCACATGTAACCTATCACATTTAGGAGTGTGCATTTATACCTGTTATTGCAGTTGCATAAGTGCACGTGCATAAATTTCAGTGTATTGATGCTGATATACATGCTTAACGATCATATAGAATAATCTCACAGCAATTCATAAGGTTGTAGCGCCCAGTTATAGAATTGTCCCCTATGTGCAAAAAGAGCACACTCTTTTGCAATAGTGTACACATTTGTGCACTTGTCAGTTAAGAGTGCACAATTTTTGCACGTACTCCCGGATTCCGTAAAGGCTGCCCAAATTTGTGTGCAGATCTCAGATCCACGTGCAAACTAATTAGTTATTGAGCTGTTAACAATCAATTATTGACGTTAATTGGCACTAATTAGGATTTGTTTGTGGATCTGCCCATGTGCTATTCTATAACACTGCGAACCTAAATTATCTTGTGCACAACTCAAAAGGGGTGTGGCTGAGAAGGGCATGGGCGAGCCAGGGGCGTTCCCAAAATTTAGGCACAGTTGTTATAGAATTCTGGGATTACGTGTCCAACTTGCACTCCAGGATTTACACCAGGTTTCAGCAGATGTAAGTCCTTGTGCCCAAAGTTAGACGCTAGGAAGAATCCGCACTAAGTTTAAAGTACAGTTTACAGTATTAATTTACTATGGGTTTCATTTTCAAACCACTTAGACTTACAAAATTAAATAGAGGGGCATAATCGAAAGGGACGCCCAAGTTTTCCTGGGGATGTCCTCGCAGGACGGCTCCAGCAAGGGGCGGGGAAACCTGTATTATCGAAACAAGATGGGCATCCATCTTTTGTTTCGATAATACGGTCGGGAACACCCAAATCAGCAAATTTAGTTTGACCTTAGAGATGGTCGTCCCCAGGACTTGGTCGTTTCTGATTTTCGGCGATAATGGAAAGCGAGGACTCCCATTTCAGAAATGACCAAATCCAAGCCAGCATTCGTAGTGCACTGGTCCCTCTGATATGCCAGGACACCAACCGGACACCCTAGGGGGCACTGCAGTGGACTTCACAAATTGCTCCCAGGTACATAGCTCCCTTACCTTCAGATAGATGCACTAACTGAACAGAAAAAGCCCTTCCCTTACCGATCCCATAGCGATTCGGAAAGGAACGGGCATGCATGAAGGAAATCGCATGCAAATGAGCTGCTCGCTGTTAGCTCATTTGCACACGATTTCCTTCCTAAGGAGGGGAAGCCAGTGCAGAGCAGCCAAGCGTTATGCGTGGCTGCTCTGCGCATGCCATAGACGGCTTCATACATGCAGACAAGCTGCGTGTATAATAGCCGTCTACAACCTTAAATAAATTGCCGTCTGCAACCTTAGAAAAACAAAAGTCCAGGTGAAAACATCCAAGTGCTTGTCAGGGATGTCTTTTTTTAGAGTATGGGTGAAAGACATCCTTTGCTATGCCTCCGTCCCTGCGATGGGCAGTTGAGGACATCCAAAATGTGGATGTTTCTGTGAGAAGGATGTCCATGCCTTTGCTATGCCTCTGACACCCCCTTTATTTATTTATTTATTTGGATTTTGGATCACAAGTAGCAGCAGTGGAATTTGAACTGGCCACCTCTGGATTGCAAGACCAGTGCTCTAACCACTAGGCCACTCCTCCACTCCAATCCACTCCCTTGAAATTTGGCTGTCCCTTTGAGGGGGGGGGGGGGGAAGCAGTTCAGGACATCCAAAATGTTTGAAAGGAGGACATCCACGCCTTCGCTATGCCTCTGCTGACACACACACACCTCCCCTCTCAGGGACTTGCATACTGCTGCGATGGACCTGAGTATGACATTTCAGGCTGGCAAAAAAAGTTTTTAAAGTTGTTTATTTGAGGTTGGGAGGGGGTTAGTGACCACTGGGGGAGTCGGGGAGGTCATCCCCGAGTCCCTCCGGTAGTCATCTGGTCAGTTCGGACACCATTCTGAGGCTTCTTTTTTCCATTATCGCTCGAGGATGCCCATCTGTTAGGCACATCTCAGTCCCGCCTTTGCTATGCCTCCGACATGCCCCCATGAACTTTGGTCATCCCCGCAATGGGAAGCAGTTGGGGACGCCCAAAATCGGCTTTCGATTATGCCGGTTTGGGCGACCCTGAGAGAAGGATGCCCATCTCCCAATTTGTGTCGAAAGATAGGCGCCCTTCTCTTTCGAAAATAAGCCTGATAGTAACCTATGGAAGTTTGTAAGTCTAAGTTCTTTGAAAATACATCTCTTTTCCACCTAACTTTGGGCATCATTTACTAAATCTGGCCCATAGTGCACACTTTTTAATGAGTGCACCCTCTTTACACATCGTGCACATTATTTAAGAAGAGTGCACTCGTAATGACATTTGTTCTAGAACAAAAAATAAAAACTCGGAAAAAAAATCTGACATGAAAATTTTCTGGCACTCTCATCCTTACTTTAGAATTCTGCTTATGGAGAATATGTTATGCTGCATAAACACATTAAGGGGGGGAGTTATCAAGATGGGCTACCATGAAGTCAGGTTATTTTACACACGTTGTGCTATTTTAGCATAGGTTCCCATTTATGCAATGAAAACCTATGCTAAAATAGTACAACGTGTGGTAAAATAACCAGACTTAACGATAGCCCATGTTGATAACTTTTCCCCTCCCCCCAAGCTAATGATGCTCAATTCTCTTTTCATCTTGCTTTATACTGCCTCCTTTAAAGGGGTATACAGCGCGATACATTGGATCAAGTCTAATTGTGGGATGAAATAGCCAGACTAATTGTCCTGATCCCTATGCTATTGTGGCACAGTCTAGGCTTATTGATGGACCTTCAGTGTCAGCTATAGCAATGGAAATCAGCATGTGCTTTGTGAGCCAGCACACACTCACAGACTCTGGGTACAATGTTGGAAGCTTTGTGCATGCAACTCTGTGTGTGGATTTATTTTTATTTTATTTTCATATTTATATTTTAGTTTAAACCAAGGTGGATTACAGTAAAACACTCAAATTACATAAAACAAACATAAGCAAAAATCCAATCTGTGTATAACAGAAAAGATAATTCAGACCAGCATTATACTACAAAATCTTGCACAAAAAAAGTGAGCAGCAAAGGTTTAATCGCAGTCTGTTAATGTCTCATATGCTGCTACTTTTTTTTTAATTGCATTTGTCAATTGTCCAGCACTTCACTCTGTTCCAGCAAACACTCCCCTTGGTTCCTCATTCTCCCCACCCTTTTTTTTACCCATCCACTTCAGTGAAGCACAAAAAAGTTATGAGTCCTTTATGCTCATAATAAAAAGAAGAAACAGGCATGAAATCCTCACTAATGCTGACTTCAGAAGAACGAGCTAACTTTTTACTCCTCATCAGATCTTTTGTTAAAGCCCTAGCACTCAGCCTTCTAGTCTTCTGCGCACTTCTCTGCATCTGTGTTGAATAGCTAATACCATCATTGTCATGGGATTTAAATAAGCTGTGCACAGATACCTACTTGAGTCTTTGCAGTCAATTAGCTCATGCATAAAACTAATTTCAGCATAGAGCACCCAAGGTAGTGCATAAAATTGTGTAGAAAAAAGCTAAGCTGTGTGCAAAACACATGTTATTACATCAGCCCCTCTATGGCTCCAGGCCGTTTTCCTGTCTGAGCTTCCTGTTACTATGGAGACCTGTGGGAAGGGAGGGGGCATGTAAATATGCAATAAGTCAACACTGATGCCCTCTGCTATAGCTCACAATGTTGCTGCTACTGGACTGAGAATGTGCAAAGTACGTAAGGAAAGAGGAGGGCTAGAATGGACTTGGGAAGGGGTCATGGGTGAAGGGAGAGGCATAGAAACAATTCATGAGGGCAAGGGTAGAAAAGAAGGAGAGGAGTTGGGAAAGGACCTTGTGGGAGTAGGAGAAAAGAGGAGCCAGAAGGGGGGCATGGGAAGGAGGAAGAGGACCTAGGAAGCAGCTGGGGATAAAAGGAAAGGAGGAAGGCAAAAACATTAAAAAAAAAAGTGGCAATTAGGGGATAAGAAGGAAGGAAGAGACCCAAGACAGAGCTGTGGAAATGTTGTAGGGAGTGAGAGAACTTGGGAAGAGGTCATGGAATAGGAAGGGTAAATTTCTAGTAGCCCATTCCAGACATCAGCAGTGACCTGCTGTTGTTTTAGCCAGTCTGGTAATGGCTGCCTCTTTTTTTACTACTACTACTACTTATCATTTCTATAGCGCTACAAGGCATACGCAGCACTGTACACCATACACAAAAAGACAGTCCCTGCTCAAAGAGCTTACAATCTAGATAAGCCAGGTAAACAGACAACAATTAAGGGTAAGGGAATAAAGAGGTGAGGATAAAAGGACAGGGCAAGTGAGTTAGGAGTCAAAAGCAGTGGTGAAGAGGTGGGCTTTGAGTTTGGACTTGAAAACGGCCAAAGACGGGCCAAATGTACAGGCTCTGGAAGTCTATTCCAGGCTTGAGGTGCAGCAAGATAAAAGGAACTGCGTCTTGAATTAGCAGTAGAGGAGAAGGGGACAGATAAGAGAGATTTATCTACAGAATGGCGTACTCGAGTGGGGGCATAGGGAGAGACAAGAGTGGAAAGTTACTGGGGAGCAGCAGAGTGAATGCACTTATAGGTCAGTAGGAGAAGTTTGAATTGTGTACGGAAACAGATAGGGAGCTAGTGAAGTGACTTAAGGAGAGGGCTAATGTGAGCATAGCGACTTTGGCGGAAAATGAGTCGCACAGCAGAGTTTTGGACGATTGAAGAGGAGAGAGATGGCTAGGGAGGCCGGTGAGAAGCAGGTTACAATAAGACAAGAGGTGATAGGAGTGTGGATACGGGTTCTGGTAGAGTGCTCAGAGATGAAGAGATGGATTTTGCTGATGTTATAGAGAGAGAAATTACAGGTTTTGGCAATCTGCTGAATGTGAGCAGAGAAGGAGAGAGAGGAGTCAAAGATGACCCCAAGGTTACGAGCCAATGAGACAGGGAGAATGAGAGTGCCATCCACAGAAACAGAGAAAGGAGGGAGAAGAGAGGTAGGTTTAGGGGGAAGATGAGATGGTTTTGGCCATGTTAAGTTTCAGATGACGTTGAGACATCCAGGCAGCGATATCAGATAGGCAGGCTGAAACATTTTTTAGGCACAGTCTTTTCCAGAATAAATGTAGCCAGATTGAAGGGTGAAATTTAATATAGCAAGGTTATCCAGCTAACCATCAGTGGATCGAAACCTTTGAACACTGATCTCTTAATAAATCAGGCCTTTAGAAGTTTACAACCATAGAAGCATTTATTCAGGGTTTAAGCAAAAGCAAACTATTTGAGCCATTTGCAGTCTAAAATTTGGAAATCACAAGAAATTAAGATTTTTCATCTTTTGTGTTTTTTTTGCTACAGATATTTCTAGATTCTATTTATCATGTATAAACATATTTTGGGTATAAATTTTTTAAATTAATTTCAGATTTGGCAATGTGGAGGATCCTTGGAAATTGTAACATGTGCCCATGTTGGTCATGTGTTTCGTAAAGCGACCCCTTACACTTTCCCTGGTGGAACTGGACATGTGATCAATAAGAATAACAGAAGACTGGCAGAAGTCTGGATGGATGAGTTTAAAGATTTCTTCTATATCATATCCCCAGGTAAGATATGCTGAAACAAAATAATTGCTATGCAAACATCCCAAAGTTATGCTCAGAATTGAAGTTCTGAATAATACAAGTTGTTCCATAGATATAGGATGCATTGCCATTAAAAAATATGCAGCCCAATATTCTAAAGGACTGATGTGGTCAGGAGCAGGTGTTAATTACATTAGTCCTTTTTTATAAACAGTACCAGCATTTAAAGGGGAAGTTATCAAGAGTGGGCTATCGTTAAGATGTGTTATTTTAGATTTAGTCCCAGTTATTAGTAGCCTATTTAATGGTAGCCCGCCTTGATCACTTCACCTCTGGAAGCATGGGAGATATCAGTGTGGGCTACCAATGTTTTGCTGTTATCCCTTGTAATAAGTAACTAAGTCTCATTAATAAAATGGGATGTGTGCTAAAAATAGTATGAATTGGTAGTAAAATAGCATATTTTAGGAGCAGCCCACATTGATGTTTCCCCCTTAAATGGGTACATTTTATCTGTTTAGGCAGAGGTAGGATTAAGGCATATTCCTGGGTGGGATGAAAAGTTATCCATCTAAGTACTGATATTCAGGCTCTGGTTGGATATATCTTACACCAACATTAGGCCAGCTAAATAGCATAGATATCTATTTAAGGTTTTACACTGGTTTCAATGGGTCTACCTCGGAGAGAAAGAATTGATGAAATCTGCATAACTTTAAATGGATGTGTATATGTCTGTGTGTGGCACACCTAGCCAGTCGATTTTTCAGGATTACCACAATGAATATCCACAGTAGAGATTCACATAATCCTGAAACCCCAACTAGCTAAGAGAGGATTGAGATGCACCAGGCTAAAGTATGACCACACCCAAGTAAAATTTGTGCAGGGAACAGTTTGCCAAACTAAATTTACCTGCTCAACAATTTACGGTGGGGGGAGGGAGGGATGGAATATTTTCAACTCAAAGTTAGCTGGATAAACTTGTAGGGCTTGCTTTTGTAATGCCCCCATGCAGGATTCCCTGAATCCATGACCCGACCCAGCTGGAGTTCCCCTAGGGCAGGGTCCATCAGCCCTTTATGCTTCTGGTGCCTCCACCTGTGGAAGAAAAGGATTAGTGGATGGGTTTACCCTTTTCCGTCTCCCTCCCCCCACCCAGGAAACCACAAAATGACTTCTATAAGCAAGGCTGTAAACAAAAAAGTTTGAACTGTTTATTGAACTATGTACAGGTATTTCTATACAGTTATATCAGTATTAAACGATAAGTACTGACTAGGACTTTGTGTCGAATGAAATACTGAAACGCATAGAGTTCAGTGAGCAATACTACAGTCTATAACCAATACTCTTTTAATCAGTTAGTCTTTTTGCCAAGCTCCTGAGTCCCCCCCCCCTTTTTCTCATTTCCTGACTCTCATCCCTTCTATTTCCCCCCCAAGTCCTCAAATCTCACCCTCCTGCTGAACCTTTCTGGGGTGGAGGCTGCTGGACTTCCAACGTGAGTCTGGTTAGGCCTACTGAGCTCTGAACTCCGATTGCACTCTCAGGAGCCGCCTCCTCTGCATAATGCCCTGATTGAACATCACTCCTTCTCTGCAGGCCCCTGGCATCAACTGCATCCCAGGGTTCCAACTTCTGCCAGGCTCCTGGTGCCAACCGCACCCTAAAAGCTTCTGCAGGGCTCCTGATACCGATCGCATCCCGAGAGCCTTCTTTCCACCAAGCTCCTGGTGCTGATGGCACCCCAAAAGCCTCCGCTCTGCTGGGCTCCTGATGCCAATTGTATAATGGGAGCCTCCGCTCCGTTGTTGGGCCTTGTGTTCAGCTAGGTTCCAAAGGTCATAACCTTCCCCCCACCCACCGAGCTGCTCCTAAGGGCGGACCGCTCTGAGCACACTCCAAGACTCGCTAGTCTTCTTGGCCTCAGGCATCGATAGAACTTGCTCCCAAGGGCTGCTGGTTTTCCATCTTCAGAAGGGAGCCTATAGGGTTCCTTTCACTGCTTGGTTCAGAACTCCCAGCTGTTAAGAGTCTGTGACCTCAGTTCCAGGGTTTCCCCAACAGAGGGCAACCTCTTTCTTCCAGTTTTCAGTAGGAACCCATAGGGACCTTTCCCTGTTTGGTCCAGACTCCCAACTTTTAGAAGAGCCTGAGGCTGCACCTCAGCCAAAAGGCCAAGCACAATCTCCCTGATTCACCCCACTAGACTCCTGGTGAAGAGATTCTCTGACTACTTAATCTGCTTCTATTCTTCCCCTGTATGTGCGTGTCATTTCTGTCACTCCACGTTAATGGATAATAATCCCCTAAATAAGTAAGTGTGCCACTTTCAGTCTACCTGTCTTTCTTTCAATGAATAATTAACTTAAGGTGCTGCCCACCTCCACCTTCTTAGCTCAGTGATGCAACATTTATCAAATTGATCAATTTCTCCTGCAGTGATGCTGCCAAGGCAAAATGACAGAATACCTTTCTTATTTTCTCAATACCATACAGACAGAGAGAGAAAATCTGATTTTAAAACTCACTTTGCCCAAAGATCTCCTCTCTCCCTAACAGTAGCGTACCAAGGGTGGAGTGATGGAGGTGGTCTCTCCCGGGTGCAGACAGCAAAGGGTTGTACAGAGAAGGTGGTGGCGTGATGTGCTTCGGGGGGGGGGGGGGGGGGGCCGCATCTTGGGGGGGGGGGTGACATGCTGGGAGAGTGCAGCGGCGACCCGCCCCGGGTGGCAAACAAGCTAGATACACCACTGCTCCCCAATTTCTCATTAAACCCTCTCTTTGGGGAGGGGGAGTGTTTCACTTTCACATAATCCTGAAACCCCAACTAGCTAGGAGAGGATTGAGAAGCACCGAGCTAAAGTATAGCCACAACCAGGTACATTTTATACAAGAAACAGTTTGCCATTCCAAATTAACCTGCTCAGCAATGGTGGTGGTGGGTGGGGGAGAGGGATGAAATATTTTCAATCCAAAGTTACCTGAATAAAACTGATGGTCTTGCTTTGTTTAAAATTATGGTATTATCAAAATGCCTGCAACCAACTCTGGAATGCTCAGTAATTGCTTTTGACTTCTGTTGTCCATTTTGTGCATAATTCTTAGTTAAATTGAATAATCCATAAATACCATGTGGAGTAATCTCTTCAAATCAAGCCTATAGAAAACTGTTTTCCATACAAATAGGAGTGTGTATAGATGAGAGTGACTGCAAGATCTGTGATGTGCTTTAATTTGTTCTTTATGCTGACTGAGATGCAATAATATTCATCCAGAGCAATACATAGCTGTGGTGACTGAAATCTATAATATATTATCATGGTGTCTACAGAGAAATAGCAAGACTGTGGGTAGGGGTGAGGGGAAGCGTTATCAATGTACGGTAAAAGGCAAGTTTTAACTGCACCTTGATTTACAGTACCACTGGAGTCACCAACCTACAGTTTCTCTATACTGCAGGTTACTGACTCCTGTGTCAATGGACTAACGCTGCATGCGAGCCATCTCTAAGTTTCTTGCCTTTGGGGGAGGACTAGAGATGGGGGGGTGTCTTTTATTTGGTGGGGGGCGCTGGAAATCAGGGTTTAGTCTTTGGGGGTTCATGTGTGCTCAGTTTCATTAAAACGAGCGTGCACGGCACTGAAAAACAGGACAGGGCGTCAGCAATGTAAGACCAGCATGGGACAAACACCTTATCTGGCAGGGGTTGGGGACCCCCACCAGCCAAACTAGGGGCAATGAAGCCAGTTTGAGGGGGCCCAGGCCCCCGTGGCTCCCCGTAGCTACGCCACTGCTACAAATGTTGCCAAAAATTTGCATGTGAAAATGTAGGCATGCCCCTGATTTGCACATTCAGTTTAATAGAATAATAAGACAATTAGTGCCAATAATTGGCTTTGTAACAAGCAATTATTGGCACTAATTAGATTTAATTGAGACTTAAACGTGTAAATTTAGGTGCAGTCCAAAAAAGGGGTGCTGAGCAGATCTGGGGGTGTGGTTTTGAGTTAAGCATGTAATTATAGAATAACTCTACATGTAAATTTACATGCAGGGATTTGCACCATGATTTTGTCAGTGCAAATGGCGGTACCTAAATTTACGCGTGACCTCTCTGCTTAAGCATTATTCTGTAAACTGCGCCAAACTTTAGGTGCAGCTTATAGACTACCGCTGAAGTGGTTATAGAATTCACCCCTCATATGTGTTGGTAAGAAAAAGAATGGTGGGGAAATCAATATGAAAGCTTTCATGTTGTGCAAAAATATGCAAATGTGGTGAACTTTCAGTTTATGTATTTCTAAATTAAAGCTGATTCTAATTAGAAAAACAATGTTCATGTAGCTAATATAACCTGTATTTGGCTGCAAGTAAGTACCAGTAAACACAATTTGATTGGAGCTTTCTAATCCTCATTGTTCACAGCTAATTATTTCAGATTTTAGCAGTGCAGATATAATAAATAGGGAATGTTTTTGTAAAGATTTTCTCATTTAAAGGTTCAATTACATTGCATTTATATATAAGAGGATTTAGCTGAGCTAATAAGTGACATTCTGTATATTCAGCATTCTGACATCATTTCCTTTTTCCGCGAAGGCGGGACTAAGGGCACGAACATCATCCGAAGCAAGCAGGGGAAGCCTGGAGATGGGCAGCACGCAGCAGGGCTTTAAATAGCGCGCGCTTCGACGGAGGTAATTAAAAAGGCGGATGGGAGCAGGATGGGAGGATGGGGGCGAAGGACATCGTTGGACATGTTTCGGAGCGGCAGGGGAGGTAAGCATGGCCTGTGATGGCGCCCATCTGCCATGCTTACCTCCCCTAATGGAGCCGGCTCGCCCCCAACAACAACCGGCTCGCAAGAGCTGTCAAAATTTAACAAGCGGCTCTTGCGAGCCGGACAGAGCCGGCTCCAGCACACCACTGAATGTGTCCAAGGAAGACTATTTAAGAAAATTGGACTCTGGGTAAGTGGGCAAGGGGTAGAATAGAAAACATAGGTGTAATTTGGCTGCTTACTTTTGGGGGAGAGGGACAAAGAGTAAAGAAGTTATGTTGATAATAAAGGAGGGGACCAATCAGTATTAGCACCCACAATCAATAGGAGATGAGATGGGTATGCTGTACCCCCTCCCCCCCCCAACACCTCCACCACCAAGCCTCCTCAAAATGTGCCTATGGTGGGAGGAATTTCAAATGGTGATGTAGTTTAATATTAGGTGTAAAGCTCCTGGATTTCTGAAGCCTTGCTCATGTAGTTCAAAAACTAATTCAGAGGTCTTGCACTGAGACACTAAACTAAACTAAGACAGATTAAATAAACCAGACTATTGCCATTCCAATCACACAAGCCAAAGTAGTATAACTTGCAATAAAAAGGTAACAAGGCAGATTTTTGTAGCAAAGTTTTACAAGAGCAAAATAAAAGAGGCAATTTCAAAGAGGAAAATCATCAGAGTTTTAAAACAGCAAGAAAATGGGACAAAATCAATAGCAACCTGGAGAAGCAAATTAGAATTTAAAGCAGCAAGATAGGGAGAGAACTTCTGATATTGAAGATAAAATGTGAGGCAACGTTTAATATTAAACCAGCTAGCTGGAGAGGCCATAACAAGTAAAGTACATTTTAGTTGCAAAAGAAGAGTCTAAACTAGAAAATATTTTTGTCAAGCAGAAACAGCAATCCAGAGAAGCAATAAGTAGATTTTATACAAAATGGATTTTTTTAAGGGCAGAAATAGCAATGTATAGAGGCAGTTAGCATCTTCTAAAACAGAACATTTTTCAGGCAGAAACAGCAATGTGGAGAGGTAGTACTGGAATAGCAATTTCCATGCAGTCAATTCAAGGCTTTTCCAAGTTGCAGGTCAATGTCTGTGCGGAACATAGAATACCCACTGTGAAATATACATGTACAAGGCTCCATCCTATAAACAGGATGGAGTCTGTCCAGAGGGCGGCTACAAAATTAGTAAGCGGTCTTGGACACAAAAAAAAAAGGGACAGGCTTATGAACCTGGGAGGGAGAGAGGAGACATGATAGAGATGTTTAAATATCTCAAGGGCATTTATGTACAGGAAGTGAGCCTTTTTCAACTGAAGGAGACCTCTGGAACGAGGGGGCATATGATAAGATTAAGAGGGCATAGGCTTAGGAGTAATCTAAGAAAGTATTATTTCACAGAAAGGATGGTGGAGGCGTGGAATGGCCTCCCAGTGGAGGTTGTG
Source organism: Microcaecilia unicolor (assembly GCF_901765095.1). Classification (NCBI taxonomy): domain Eukaryota; kingdom Metazoa; phylum Chordata; class Amphibia; order Gymnophiona; family Siphonopidae; genus Microcaecilia; species Microcaecilia unicolor. The sequence continues at coordinate 249,629,520 of NC_044037.1, read as the reverse complement.
GAGTCCAGGACTGTGTCAGAATTTGAAAAGGCATGGGATAAGCATGTGGGATCGCTTAGGAAAAGGAAGAGTTAGGGGTTAAAGAGGATGGGCCATATGACCTTTATCTGCCGTCATGTTTCTTTGTTTCTTGCAATAGATGCTGTTTCACTCACTTCCATATGTAAATTATCATAACTCAGGCTGGTATGTTTGTGTTGGTGGAGTGACCCTAGCTTGTAGAATAGAAGAAGATCTGTCCTAGAGTTGGAAGAAGTCAAGAAATCAATACATATGGAACTGGGGGCCAAAATTGTTCTGCTGCTGGAAAATGCAAATTAAACCTCGCTGCAATGTTCATTCCCCATGTTTTCTTTCACTTATGAAACAATTATTTTATGTTCTTATATCCTGCTTGAAGAGCAAACTAAACAATAAGCTGAAAATAGCAGATGTCTAGCATCAGGTTTTATTCTCTCCCCTCTGACAGATTTTCAACAACATTCTTCAGTCTTTCAGAAGGCTGAAACTTAAACCATTTTTCAGTCATTAGTTTCAATCCTGTCTCCACAAGGTTATTATTTTTCAGCTGGAGACTGTGTATTACTTTAATGAAATTTGCTTTGGTAGTCAAATCCCAGAATGCCTTCAGACAGAAAAGCCAGGAAGGATTTAAAGCGGTGGTTAGAGAGGAGAGTAATATTGAAGGCAAAACTCCTTCCTCAGGAATGGTTTTTATCTCTTTTATTCTCATTTATCTTTCTCCCAGTTCCTTTCTCATTTTGAGAAAAAGATGCCGGTAAGCATTAATCAGCAAACACTGAGAGTAAATCCATCACAAGGTTTTATTTATTTATTTATTTATTGCATTTGTAGCCCACATTTTCCCACCTCTTTGCGGGCTCAGTGTGGCTTACAATAAGATATGAATAATGCAAATACATTTGTTACAATTTGGTTATGGGTTACATTGTACAAGTTATGCGAGATCATAGAAGTATCGTTTGGAAAATAACAATGGGACATCAACATTGATATCATGGAAGGAGACAATGGGAAGCATAAAGGGCAGTATTAAGACACAAAGACATATGGTGTATATATTTCTGTGAGTAAATGTATGAGTGATGTGGAATTACGGGGTTGAGAGATCAGAAGTGGATGTATGATACATTGATGAACAGTGAATCCAGACTGCCCCAATTTGACTGCCCCTATCGGACCGACCGTTCACTTGTCTATTAGATTGTAAGCTCTTTGAGCAGGGACTGTCTCTCTTTGTTAAATTGTACAGCGCTGCGTAACCCTAGTAGCGCTCTAGAAATGTTAAGTAGTAGTAGTAGTAGTAGTGTGGACTCTATGTGTTTTGGCTCTTTCCGTAGATTGTTTCAAACAGGTTTAGGGGTTTAGGGTTCAAGATAGGTTTGTAAAATGTACCTGTTCTTGCACATACCATGCTTCTTATAAAATTAGATGACTCCTAAAGATGTGCATATGCCAGTTGATTAGGCACGCACAGGGGAAGAGTGTGGGCAGATAATGGGCAGAGTTGCTCCTGTGTACTTTATAAAATGCGCTAACATTTAGGCCTGCTCCCAAACTGGCATAAATGTCAGCACCTATAATCTAGGTGATATTGCTGCAGGATAAATAACACAGAGCAAATAAATTGGTGTTACAGTAAATACATGTGTAATCGACCCCAACGTTTGGGAGAGTCTTTACAGTTACTTTATTTATTTATTTTATATTCTATACTGCCACCTACTGGCAGCTTCTAAATAGGTTTGTTTCTGATTTGTGGAAGGATTTTAGTCATGAGAAATAGTGTTATAGGTACTGTTACCCCCCCCCCCCCTTCCCGTTTACTAATCCGCCCTAGCGGCTGCCGTGTGCTAGTGCCAAAACAGCCCATTCATTTTGAAAGGGCTGTGTCGGCATTATTGCGCAGCTTAAATTAGTAAACAGGGAGGTTAGTTTCCTATTTGTACCAGGAACTCAGGGGGTCTGCAGCTCAGTCTTAGCTGCTTGTCTTTCCAGAGCCTTCAAAAGGCATTGTTTTTTCCGAGTAATCTAACATAAGTATTTCAAGAAGGATTCGTAACACTTCTGTTCAGAGACTTTTGCAGCTGATCTTTGTTATATTCCATCTGCCAGTAAGTCATATATTTTACCTGTTCAATAAAGTAGTGGAAATTAAGAAATGAATCCATCTTACATGTCAAGCTGAATTTAGGTTAATCTTTTTTAGCTGAATATATCATTATGTACAGTGAGAACAGAATGTAAGCCATGACCACATTTGTTTGCAGTAAACAAATGCAAATTAAAACAACACTCAGCAGCAAATTAATAAAAATGCGCTAATAACTGCAAGGACCTACCTCAATCTACATTATCCCAACTGCAGGAATGTTAAATACAAGACCCTTTTTGCTTCGTCCTTCCCCTACATCTGTCCAAAATTCTGGAATGTTCTGCCGAGACAACTAAAAGAACTAGTCGACCACCACCGGTTCAAAAAGTCTTTAAAAACATTCTTATTTGCCAAAGCTTATTCCAATGGCAACTCCTATGTTTAACCTCTCTCCCTTCCTGACTGTACATGGTTATCTGCTGGTTGCTTTGCCCCTATCGTTTGCCCCGTGTTTTCCTCTGATCCATTCCCTGCCTGTCTCATTCTGTAACTGAGTCATCTTTGCATTGTATTTTTTCCTCTTGAATTATTGCAAGCCACATTGCGCCTGCTCCTGTGGGAAAATGTGGTGTACAAATGCACCTAAATAAATAAATAAAGAAAATTGTTTTAGCAATGTTGGACCAGTTTTTTTTTAATTCCCATATTACAAACCTAATAGTATTCCAATCAACACAGATAGAAACTTATATCAAGTTTTACCGTGGTGTTCCGTACTAATTGCAGTCTATGTGTTTGATATGTAAGTAAACCTATACAAATAGAATTACAATCATCAAGCTTTGATAATATCAGAGAGTGGAGGAGAATGTGAAGAGAGCTGGGCTCTAAGAGGGAATGAATTGAACCAGAGGCATCTGAGTTGAGGAATAAAGAAATCAATCTATAGTCATGAGTGGAACTTTGGAAGGCTAAGTGCTTTGAAAATGAGCCCCAGTGTTATCCAGTGTAACTCCCAAACTTTTTGTAGATACAGAATAAGGAAAAAAGTTCCTTTAATAGTAAAATATGGAGGACTTTTAACAGGGGACTGAGAATTGAATATCTTAGCCACAGATTTAGTTAAGTTTCAGACAATTTTCAGCTAACCAATCAGCAACAAAATCTAATTTGCCAGATATTAGGAGTAGCAAGAAGAAGAACTGGAGTCAAAAGGAAAAAGGAGCTGAATATCACTGGCATATATAAAGAAAATAAAGCCCAGAAATTGAAGTAAGAGAGTTAAAGGTGCCAGGAAAATATGAAATAGGATAAGTCATAAGATTGATCCCTGAGGAACACTGGAGAGTAAAGGTCAGAGAGAAGAGGAGGAGTTGGAGTGGTAACATGTAAGACTGGTCAGTTAAATAAGAGTGGAACCACGGAAGAGCTTGATCAATGACATGCAAGTCATTAAAACAAGAAAGAAGAATTGAGTGGTCCACTAAATCAAGAGCTGCTGACATGTCCAGTAAAAAAAAAAGACAAAATAAATAAAGTCCCTCCCCCCCATGTAGTATCACACTGATGTAATTGGTGAGTCCCAGAAGGGTGTGTTCAGTGAATGTGGTGGGTGCAAAAGCCTGTTTGGTGGGGATGAAGAGCAAAAGGTTGGTTGAGTAATGGCCCTGGTAACCTACCCCATTTCACTGCCTATGTGCGAAAATGACTATGAATTATTTAAAAATGTAGGTAAAGGTTGGGCCTTATCTGCTGCCTGATCTGTGTATTGTCAAATACCCCAGTTGATCTTTGGCTTTCCCTTTTCATGTTTTTGTCTACAGATCCTCTGCTTATCCTAGGCTTTTTTTTTTTTAACTCTTTTGTTTTTATAAGCTATCAGCTATACCTGGGGTTGTGAGAAAAAGGATTGTATGTCAGGTAGCTTTCTGTTTTAAACTATATGAATTTTCTTTGCATATTTTCAACACCTGTATGGTGCCTGTCAATAATTTTGGGCTAATTATAATGCTCTTGAACTTGAAACAGTTTCCACGGAGAAGTCAACAATGTGCATTTCTACATATTACTTTGATTGACAGAGGTGGAATACCTGCCCACATGATAAAGTATAGTTATACATGTGGTGTGAATTAATAGCAGCAATACAGATGCCTAATATTATTTTCCTGGCTTCTTATTTGCAAAAAAGGAAGGAATATTAAGTGAAACTATTACTTTTAATAAGTATAAAGAATAATTCAGTTTTTAAATCCAAACGTGGAGTGGAGGAGTGGCCTAGTGGTTAGGGTGGTGGACTTTGGTCCTGAGGAACTGAGTTCAATTCCCACTTCAGGCACAGGCAGCTCCTTGTGACTCTGGGCAAGTCACTTAACCCTCCATTGCCCCATGTAAGCCACATTGAGCCTGCCATGAGTGGGAAAGCGCAGGGTACAAATGTAACAAAAAAATGAATGTGCAAATATGAAAATCTCATAAGGTGGGTACCAACAGGCATAGCTCTCATTATTTCCTATAGGTGGAAAATGTGCTTTTTTGTTTTCATTTCTGTTATGCAAAATCATAGGAGATGGACCATTCCACACTTGCCCTCTTCTAACATAGAAAGTGGTTTAGTTTGTGTACTCTTATGCACCTGGGGTTAATAAGTGTTTCAAAGAAAATGCAAAGGAGGCAGACTGAAGAGAGGGTAGGTGTTTTGCTTCTTACTTTGTCACAGGGTTGTTACAGCTTTTGCATACATAGTTTAATTTCCCCACATTTTTCTACAGGTGATCATAGTCAGCTGAATGGCTCTGCTTGTTTAACAATGGATAATAAAATAATAAAATGACATGCTGGGTCAAGAAAAGAATCTGACGGTGGCCAGTCTAAGTCTCTCTAAAGTACTTGGCAGATCCCAAAGAATTTTCATTTCTTGCAGTTCCCTCCCAAGGATGAGCAACAGCATTTTGAGAGGTGTACTAATATAATAGTTTATAGACGTCTTTAGGAATTTGTCCAAATTTCTTTTAAAGCACAGTTACTCACTCAGCTGAAGATTCCAAGGCATTGTCCATACTGAGTCCAAAATCCTTTTACCTGGGTTCTGACTCCTAAAGTGGAACTTAGCATCGTATAAGCATGGTTAGGATTGTTTTTCCTTATATGCATTGCTTTGCATTTGTCCAAGCAAATTTCACTTCTTATTTTGATGCCTACTTTTCAAGTCCTGTAAGGTTCCTCACACTCTGCATGAGTTTTAAGTACTGTGACTATTTTTGTGTCATCTGCAGACTGCTGTTCAGGAACATTAATGAATATAAAAAAAAAAAAACTGGTCCAAGCACAAATCTTTGAGGCACTCCACCATCTGCCTACATCCACACTCCATCTACTTTTTATACTTGTCCCTTTCTCCATGCATCTACCTGCCCTCCCCTCCAGCCCTCCCCAGACCTACCTTAACACGCTCTGGTGGTCTAGTGGCCTCTTCAAGGCAGGAAAGAACCCTACTCTTTCCTGCCCACTTCAAAATGGTTGCCGAGACTTCAAGCAGTGGGTTTGGCGCAAGAAGTGCCTGCCTTAGGAGTCAATAACAATTCAGTCAAGTTTGTAACACAGGATTCAAGGAGTCTAAAACTGAAATAACAATTATGGCACCATGTAACCAACTATGGAATGGTGACTTAAAATAGCAGCAATATATCAACCGCACAGGAACAAAGAAGTGTAAACCCGCTTTCAACTATAAGAGCATTGAAACATCAAAAAGCTGAAAAGCAGCTGTATCACATCTACTTTACAATATGCTATTGTATTGGTTGGAAGAATAAAGACTTTAATTTTGGAATCTTCATTCTCTTGGCCTCACTCCTTTTGTTTGACTGAACGAAGCATAGCGTCAGGAACACTTAGTGAGGACATTACAATGGCAATTCAGAACAGATATCAAGGGAAGAGAATTCCAACAGAAGTAGAAAAAGTATAGAGAAGGGCGACAAAAATGACAAAGGGGATGGGATGACTTCCCTATGAGGAAAGCATAAAGTGGTTAGGGTTCTTCACCTTGGAGAAGAGATGGCTGAGGGGAGATATGATAGAGATCTATAAAATAACAAGTGCCGTATTTACAAAGTTGCGCTGTAGATGCGCTAGCATTTTTAGCATACACTAACACTAGAGACACCCATATTTTCCTTTGGGTGTCTCTAGTGTTAGCACATGCTAAAAACGCTAGCGCACCCTAGTAAACAGGGTCCTAAATGGAGTGGAATGGGTAGACATGAATCGCTTGTTTACTGTTTCCATAAATATAAGTACTAGGGGACAAGTAATGAAGCTACTGAGTAGTAAATCGAAAAAAAATTGAGAAAATATTTCTTCACTCTCAACTTATAATTAAACTCTGGAATGTGTTGCCAAAGAATGTGGTGAGAGCAGTTAGCTTAGCAGGGTTAAAAAGGTTTGGATAATACCATAAAAGAAAAGTCCATAAGCCATTCTTAAGATGGACTTGGGAAAATCCACTGCTTATTTCTAGGATATGCGGCAGCATAAATTCTGTTTTACTCTTTTGGAATCTTGTGACTTGGATTATCCACTGTTGGAAACAGGATACTGGGGTTGATGGACCTTTGGTCTATCCCAGTATGCAACGTTTATGTTTTTATAACACTTACTTTGAGTGGCTTATCCTTAACTATCCTCTATCAGTTTAAGTGTTTTTATGAAAATCACGCAATTGGTATACAGGATCAGCAGCCGTTCATTGATACCAACCCTTATGAACCCAATTAGTACATAGTGGAGTCTTTGGGTATCAATGAACAGCTGCTGATCCTGGCTTTTACCAGCATATATATTTCCCTGTATTTAACCCCTCTTTAAATTCCCATTCCCCCCTCCCCCAGGACTCAATCCCAGCCTCCAAAAATCTCCCAATTCCTCACCTTGAGTGCACTGCAGGATCACAGTCTCTCCAACTTGTGCTGGCTGTGCAGTGCCAGTTGTTTACAGTGGTGTTGCCCGGTCTTTGTGGGGGAAGGGGGAATGCAGCAGCAGGGTTCTGGACTGGTCAGACTCCGCTGGTCCATTTTGACTGACTTCTAGGGCTGGCTTCAGTGTCAGGCTCGGGCTTGCGGTTGCAGCTTGCTTCCCTACCCTTCTTTCAGCCAGCCCAGCCCCAGTCGTGGTGTGTCACTGAAGGGAGGGGAGCCACCGCCACAGTGAGTCAGCCAGCCTACCCAGTCCAGTCAACAGCTTCATTTCATTTATTACCATTTATATACCATCATTATCCAGAGTGGTGAACAACTCAAACATACCTAATAAAACATACATACACAAGCTTCAGTCAAGCTTGTGTCTGAGCCTCTGCAGTCTGCAGAAGAGAAGCCACACAGCAAGACCAGCAGCTTCCCATGCTCTGCAGGTGCAGGGGTGAGCGAGCTGATCAGTCAGGGCAAATCTGGTCCCAACCTCTGCCGCCTCTCTCTCAGTGCTCATGACGTACCTCTCTTTCTCCTGACCGCTTTGCTCCGGCTGCGATGTATACACTGCGTGAGGATCTTGCTGGTGCGGGAAGACCAACTCACACGCATGCACCAGTAGATCAAATGACCTCTGCTCTACTGGTGCATACATGTGTGTCTGCTGCAGCACTGCAAAACATGGAAAAATAACCAAAACATTAAAACCCGCCCGAACGTCCACAACTGCTGTCAAAAAGAGGACATGTCTGGGAAAACCGAAAATATGGTAACTCTACATTGATGGAATAATGTATGTTATTTGCCAAATGACATGTCAATTGACAAAAATTTGTGTTATGTGCTCTTAACATACAATTTTTATCGCAACATGTGTTAACTAATAATGAAGGTGCAAATTATAATTCAACTTGCATGTAACCTTTCAAGCTGTGCTAGTCATGGAAAGATGACATCATCTCAAGAAGTGGCATTATATTTCCTTCCCAGGAGGGCTTTGATCCTGGCATCCTGGGTTTGATTCCCATTGCAGCGCCTTGTGACCTTGTGCAAGTCACCTAACCCTCCATTATCTCAGGTATAAGAATCAAGATTGTGAGCCCTCTAGGGACAGAGAAAATACCTGTTTACAATGTGTGGCTATGGAGATTATAAATGCCAGAAATAAATTAAATTAGAAAAGAAACCCTGCATCCCTCCCAAAACACATCTACCAAGGGTCTCCCTGCTCGGTAATGGAGGGACAGGAGTGATACCTAATGGTTTCTGGCTTCAAAATGGCAGCCTCAGCCCCCTAGCAGTTGCCCTGTAATATTACTACTAAGAGATTGTGTGTGTATGTATCTCCGGCATGTGTGAACACGTAAGCCAGCCTGGCTGGTGTAAGTGCCTGCTTTCCCTTACACAACAGGCATCTAAATATTGATGCTTAATTATAGAATTACCCCAAATTGACCCTCAGGAGTGGGGAAATAACAGAGAAGCTAAAATTGTTTACATTATTGCAGTATGTAAGGAAAATGGTGGGAATAGATGGGTCTGGTAGTCTGTATCTGTTAGCCTGTTTTGTTTGTGTATCTGTGCTATAGGATGAGACCCTGCTGTTAAAATCATTCTTGTCAATTAAGAATAGTATATATATTTATTTAAACAGCTTAGGATGGTTAATGCCATAATATTACCTATACAGTATGTAATCAAATATTTAGGGACTGAGTTACTATGACTTTATTCCCATCCTGTATCAATATCTTGGTAAAACAGGCTGGTAATGATCTCCGTTGGAAACATTAAAACTCGTGTTCATAACTCATCTGCAATTTAAATTATAGAGCAAAGTATCATCATATATAATAATTATCACCATAGTAAATATTCATTCTGTTCCTTATTTAGCACACGCCAAATTTAAAGCACATTGATGATGTGTTCAGATTAACATCTAAAATAACTTTCTGCTTCAGTTTCCTCTTAAAAAATCCATGACTGTAGGAAATGCCACTTTATACTTAACTCCTTACATAGATATGAGTTTATACAATAGTATATAAAACGCACAACAAAGAGATTTCATTATTTGCATCGAAACAGCAATCCAACTTGACATTTTTATTATCCAGTTTTCAAGATCAGGGTTACCTGTGAAAACAGCAGGTAAGTGGAAAAGATTTGAATGCAATTAGTATAATCAGAACACAGTTAATTTTATACCAGCTGCTGCTTACTTTAATCAATGATAAATAAGATTATAGAATCTGTATGTAGAGCCCTCTAGTGGATCTATGAGGTAAATGTGTTGATATTGTATAAAATACAGAACTTTCCAGATTTAAGAGGCTTTCCCTACTAGGAGGAGTCCCCATTAAAAAGGGAGGGACGTCTGAATAGTATAGCTTTTACAACCCTGGACAATTTCTTGTCTTCAGCTGTCTAAGCCATCATACCACAACTTGTTTGTATTTGTCTGGCTAAGCCACTGAACAACCATGAATCTAATGAAAGGAGCTAAAGAAGCCTTATGAGGAGAATGGAAAAACTAAAAGATTCATCCCTGGAGTGCCCATTAAAAGGGATTTTTATTTTTAAAGCTAAAGGCTGCCTCCAGTTCTCTTTTTGTCTGTTTCCATACTGTGCCTACTAATTATTTTTCCATGTAAAGGTTTAAACTCACTAGAGGGGAGCCCTTTGCAATGTATGTGCCATGAGTTAAAGTTGGAAGGGCAGAAGTGTGAATTTGGCGACAGACACCATTTATTGACATAGTATGCATAGGTGCCAGCTCTGTGGGTGATGTGGGTGCTTGAGCATCCCCAATATTGAACATATGCTTTCACTCTGTCCAAAGAGATGTAATTTAAAATGGGTTTAGCACCACCAATCATTCTGAAAAATTGGCTCCTATGATAGTATGCATCTTTGGCTTCAAACTCTCCTTTTCAAGCCAGAAATAGATTCTGTTGTTTGGTCCTCTTTGTTTGCTCATCGCATTCATGCAGTCTAATCTGTTCTCTCAAACTCACCAGAATCCTGTTATCACCGTTCATATCTCACTTAGGGCCTTGTTTGCTAAGGCACGTTAGTGTTTTTAACGTGCCTACAATTAGTGCCCGTGCTAACCGTCTAGGTGCCTATAGGGATATTGTAGGTGCATACACAACGCGTGTTAAAAATGTTAACGCACCTATAACACGGTTTAGTAAACAGGGCCCTTACATTACTGCAATGCTCTCTGAAACTGGACTGGACTGGAGGAGTGGCCTAGTGGTTAGGGTGGTGGACTCTGGTCCTGAGGAACTGAGTTCAATTCCCAATTCAGGCACAGGCAGGTCCTTGTGACTCTGGGCAAGTCACTTAACCCTCCATTGCCCCAGGCACAAATAAGTACCTGTATATGTAAGCCGCATTGAGCCTGCCATGAGTGGGAAAGCGCAGGGTACAAATGTAACAAAAAAAAAAACCACCTCTAATTAGTGGAATATATGGCAGTTAAATTACTATGCAACACCTGCCACTGTGATCGTGTCTCTCTGCTATTGAAGACTGAACATTGGTTTCCACCTGTCTTAAGTTCAAAATTGATATCCTAGTTTATAAAGGACTTTTCACTCAATCCCCTAGTTTTCCAGCTGTCCACCTGACTTCTTATGTCCTAAACCATACCCTTTGCTCATCAGAAGCTGCTCTTCTCACTCTTCTGCCTACTCCACTTCTTCACCCACATATTGCTAGAGATTCCACATTTTGTTATCTTGGTCCATACTTGTGGACGTTCCTCCCTCTAGATATTGGTTTTGAAGCAGCATATCAGAAATTAATTTTAAAAAAACCCAGTTAAATCCTGGCTCTTCCAAATGGCCTTTGGTTAGGTTTCCTTCTGGCTAGTTTTCAGCTTCCTAGGTGACTCTTTCCTCACTCCCCCTCTCCTCCCTTCCTTTCTTTTCTTATTCTCCCTTCATTTGTCACAGTTGTCGTCATCTATGCCTTGCTCGTCTGTGCCCTGCTCCATCTAGACCCATTAGATTTACCTGCAGTTCTAGCCAGTGACCTGTGGAGTCACTGTAGGGTGGTGGAAGCGAAGATGGTGATGCCATCAGTGCTGAGCCCTTCTTAAGCCGGCCTCGGTGTGCACTCACTGTTCTGGCATTAATTCCTGATTGAGCTATGTCCCTAATCATCCTCAGTGAGCCCTTGGTCACTGGCTGCAGTGAGTAGGCTCTATGCTGAGTTTTGGACTGGGTGTGCTGGGACAGTGTGGAGTACTGTAGGTCCTGCAGCCGTGGCCGCATTTCATCATATCTCTGGACGAGGCGGCAGTGCTCAGATTGCAGAGGAAGCCACGTGGGCTGTTCCTGGTTCCTGTTTTTGCTGTGCTTTGCCTTTGTGTCTTTTGCTCTGGGGGCCTTTGGCTCGGGCACCCTTCCTCCCATTTAACTTCCCTGCAGCACACATCTAGCTTATCCATACACCCTCATCCACCTTGCCACTCCCTCAACCCACTGCCACTCATAACCCTGCAATCACTGAGTCTCTCCAACATTTGAAACCCCTCTTTCACCCACTGGTTCACTAACTGAGTGCACCATCTGCCTCAGATAACACATAGCCAATGCAATTCAACATTGCTTTTATAAGTTGAGAAAGATCTGTTCTCTCTGGAATCTATGTTCTAAATGTGCTCTTCAAATTCTGATTCATTCCCTTATGATCAGTCATCTGGACTACTGCAATGCCTTATTGCTGGGCTTACGGAACACCGATGTAGGCTGTTGCAGTTAGTCCAAAATATGGCTGTTAGGCTGGTGATGGGTGCCAGAAGGTTTGACCATGTGACCCCACTGCTCCACAAGGAACATTGGCTGCCTTTGTTGCATAGGTTTTCTTTCAAGATCCTCTTATTAGTGCATAAGGTTCATTATTCTGGCTTTTAATTGCAATTATCATGGCTGCTAATTCCATATATCCCTACTAGGACTCTCAGATCTTCCCAGCATAACTGCTTGGTGATTCCCTCTTTCTGAGTGATTTTCCTTGATACCATTAGAACAAGGATATTGAGTGTGATTGGATCATCGTTATTGTATGCTTTTCCTTCACTTCTTTGGTTAGAATGTACCTTAAAGAATTTTAAGGCTGAACTTAAGACATGCCTCTTCAGAATGCATTTGTCCCCCACTCCCAATTCCTTATAGCACAACTGAAATTGCACATTCAAATCTGGTTGTAGTCTGGATTTGCGCATGCAATTTAATTAAGTCAATCAGCTTCGATAATAGCCACTTAAGCAGTTATTGATACTAATTGGCATTGATTAGAATTTACGTGCAGAACTTGCTGTGTGTATTCTATAAAGTTTTGTGTGTAAATTTTAATGCATGTTGCCAAAAAGGGGGTGTGGAATGGGCAGACTGTGGGCATTCTGAAAATCTATGCACACAGTTATGGAATACACCTGCTCCACACCTAACTTAGGCACTCCTATTTTACACCAAGTTTTACTTGGCATAAATGGATGCACCTAGAGTTAGGTACAGGCATGGCCACTGGGAGTATTTTATAAACCGGCTAGGTGTATTCTATAAACCATGCCTACATCTAGACGTGGTTTACAGAATACACCTAGGCAGAAGTATTTTCAGCACCGATTTTTCAGGCACCATATATAGAATCTAGACCTTGGTGTCTAGGCTTTCTGATGTCTTTTTCCAGGGCACTTGTAGATCCCCTGTCCTCCGCTCTATAGCCTCCTAGGTGCACCTGTGGATCTCTGTGACCCCCCCTGCCGTCGGCATCCTGGCATTCATAATCCCTTCCATCCAGTCAATCATTCAGGACTCTTGCAACTCATCACCTCTCATTCCACTTGGTCAGCTTCCCAAAACTGATTACACCCTCAATTAATTCATATGCTCCATTCCACCCTGCTGCTCCCCTCCATCCACTAATTCACCCTTTTGTTTATCAACTTATTAATTTAAACATTATTGATATATTAATTTAACCACTGGCATTTAATCTGCATATTTAGCAGTGCTATGAATGTAGGTTCAGTATAATGCAGTTACTGTGCTTGCACTGAATGTCGCCATTTCCAGGTAAGTTTTTTTTTTTTTGTTACATTTGTACCCCGCGCTTTCCCACTCATGGCAGGCTCAATGCGGCTTACATGGGGCAATGGAGGGTTAGGTGACTTGCCCAGAGTCACAAGGAGCTGCCTGTGCCTGAAGTGGGAATCGAACTCAGTTCCTCAGCTCCCCAGGACCAAAGTCCACCACCCTAACCACTAGGCCACTCCTGCACTCCTCCACTCCACTCTCATTCTACCTCCCTCTACCCATTCCTTTTTAGCTGCTTAGATGGATTTTTAGCCTGAAACTATCCATATAAGGGCTGAAATTCTGCAGATAGCAAAGTTATACCTTTACTTGATGCCAGTGAACGTATAACTTCATTGAATATTGGCCCAAAAGATTTTGATGCCTAATTCAGTGCAGCAAAACTGAGCATTTTTCTTTTTAAATTATAATATACATTCCATGCACATAACCTTTAATGGGAGAATAGTTCCATCTGCTGGATGTTATGTGCAAATCAGTGTGTTGAAGCTGGCATTCCATACTTATATCTGGACTGATAGATTTTGTTTATATTTTATTATACTTTCTTATGTCATAGGAATCAACTTTTTGGAATGATTAGGTATGTAACCCAATGGAAATGATCCCTTCCTGGACATAGTCAATTCAATGAAAAACTGGGTGGTAACATTCTACAAAAAATGTTTCAAATGGAACAATGATTTATTTTTGAATGGAAGACTGTGGTCCCTTTAGGATTGAAAAAGGAAGTGAAGTGGGTGGGACTATGGCTATGACGTACTTCACTAGAGTTCAAAGGTAGGGAAAGCTGCATATGTTTGGCGCAATAGCTGTAATAGCACTAGGTTTTTGGCGGTCATGATGCCCCTTATGGTTTAAAATTAGTGGTGTGGAAGCTGCACATGTACGGCGTTGGTAGTTGGAGCGGTGCCATGAATCCTGTTGTCAGTTGGAATTCTGTTTGGGTGGAGCGGCTGTTAAAGTATAAGGTATGGAGAGGTTAAAGTTTTTTAATACATAATTTGTATTATTTACATTTTTAGTTAGATATACCTGACATCCTCACCAATTTGTGTTTTGTGATGATGTAATCAGTGAAACGCAGATTTGTGTAGGGTTTGACAACGTGTCGAGCACTGAAAGGGTTTGTACAGTGGCAAAGGAAGAATTTTGTTACTGCCTGGAGTTGTGCAGTGAAAAACTTGCATATTGGGAAATGAAGAACTTTGTTGCCTGGAGTTCAGCAAGATATGAAAATGGAATAAGGAAACATAGGTGGAACTGTATTTTGTTGAAATCAAAAATACATGTAGAAGAAAGGACCATAATATCGAGTACTGAAGATCAACCAAGAGTGATTATACTTTTGATGGACACGCATTGAGACAAAGAGCAGTGTGTTTAGTCAAAAGAAATGTTTTTCTGCGAGTAACAATTACAACATATATGTATAATAGCAATGATGGAAATATTGAGGGAGATATATAGAAATAAGAAGTAGGCAGGTGTTTTTGTGGTTGAGAGAAGTATGAACGGTATGAGTGGCAAGTATATATGGTGAGGATAAAAGTTGGATTAAAATGATGATATAAAAAATCTTTTAGTAATACTGTGGTTTTCTATAAAATTGTTTTAAATGTATTGACAAAAGTAGTAGTCACTGGGTATTTGAATGATTACATTGTGACTAGAGTGGAATCATTCAAATACCCAGTCCAGATATAAGTATTTGGTGTATTGAATTCATTGGGGATATCCTGAAAACCCAGACTGGCTGGGTGTGCTCCAAGGACTGGGTTGAAAACCTCTGCATTAGACAGTGTTCAGGCACTGTGACTAATTTTAATGATAGGATACTGATTACAAGTAACCAAAATGCAATTTCATGTTTCAGAACTCTAGGGTGAATACCATAACTTTTGTTGATTTATTACATCTTCCAGTTTCACAGTGATTTGCTTCAGTTCTCTGAATCATCACCATCAAAGAACATTTCCAATGTAGATGTTTCCTCAACGTCCTCCTAAGTAAAGACCAAAGCAAATAATTCGTTTAATGTTACTGTTATAGCCTTGTCCTGTTTGAGTGGATTTCTTACTACCCGGTCATCTGCTGATCCCGCAGACTCATGGACTTCTTGCCTTTGATATATTTGTATAGCAAGTTTCTTTTCAAATTCTTTCTTGGCCCGCGTTTCTATTTTTTTTAACATCTAACTTGCAGTGCTTAAAAAATTTGTGTCAGTATTCATCCCCTCACTCCGTTTGGTTAGTATTCTTAAACCAAATGATTTGTGCATTCATTGTCCCCATTCAAGTCTGTCAGACAATCTGTTTGACAGTATTATTCCCCATTCAAATCTATTAGGCCAGCTATATGTCAGTGTAAACAGTGCAACTTGCCATCTAATTTTAACCAAACCTGCTTTAAACTTGCTGGCAGGCATATCTGTAATAGAGACAATGGCATTACAAACTATTAGCAGTGTCACAAACACCATACAGCATCAGAAGAAGGACAAAGGGCACAGGCAGTGGTAGGAAGACTACAAGAAAACATCATAAAGGTTAAGAAGGGTAAAGTGGCACAAAGAATGGAATGAACACCTCAAGAGAGTAGAGGAGAGCAAAGCAGCTCCAAAATTGGCAAGAGAGCATCAGGGGGCCTTGAGAGGGATAAAACAGCACCAACATTGGCAGAAGGGCGCCAGGGCATAGGCAAGAGGATAAAGCATTAACAACATGACTTTGAGGCTCCGTGAGTGGGTTAAATCCGCACTAATGATGCAAATTCAGACTGGCATGTCAGCATACAGGGTGCAAAAGAAGTAGGGTTGCTAAAATTGCTCCCCATCTATTGTCTCTTCTTGGCCATGGCACAGTCGGTAAAGTGGGGAAGCTAGAGGGCAAATTGCACAGGATGTGGTTCCAGCTTGTTACAGTCCTGCAGTTAACTAACTGGATAATGTTAGGACAGCTAAAACGTTATGCTTACTTTGGGCCCTTAAACTGAGCTGCGTTAGGCAAAAATGGACTACCGTGGTAGATGCTATAGCATCACACGGTAGTTTTTGAATGTGCGCATGCTATCCGTATACTAAATAATTGTTTTTTTGAGGGGGTGGGTCAGAGGTAGAGTGTGGGCTTTCCTTTGCTAACCAGATAGTATATCTACATTACTTCCCACTAAGGCCTAAATTCTATATATGGTGCTGAAAAATCGGCACTAATAAAATTTCACACTAAGCACTATTCTGTGGACAGCACTCAGAATTGGGTGCTATTTATAGAACAGTGTTTGGTGCTGGGATCCACAATAGAATGCAATTTATTCTTATAGTCCACAAGAACCACCAAGTTCTACGTGGATTACAGAAGTAAAGAGTCCAGGCAAATTCCTGAAGAATTTCAAATTACAATAATATCCTACAACAATTAAAATAGTAAAAATATCTTAAATAAAAATGTTATTAAAAACTTTCTTGGAAGTGGGAGGTGTCTAGATGGCAGCATGCTGAGCATCCTGAACTCCGGTGAGGTTTGAGTTCCATTTAAAAAGTTTTGTTTTGTTTCCCCGTTTCCATTACAATGCTGCATAAATGGAAGGGGAAGGTATGAGCTCCATCTTCCATGGTCTCAGTGCCTCCTGCGTCACTGGCGTCTCAAACCTGGATTGAAGGATTTCTTACCCAGCTTGTGTCCGGAGCTAGTAGCGGAGGCCAGATCCCTGCTGAGGGTGTTTTTGGTGCAAACTCCATCCTGCTTGAGGGTGAGATTTCTCTCAGCCCTTGCGAGCACTCAGTGCCAGCTTGCTTGTCAGCGCTTCCTGATCACGGTGGAGAGTACTGTTTTGGACGCGAGTTCATCCTGGGTGAATCTTGGAACCCTCTTCATCCTCTCTCCTCGAGCCGTGTAGAAGTGCACCACACCACAGAAGGAGCCATTAGGATTTCTCTATCGGAGAGGCCAGTTGGGCCATTAACCTCTGTGTTGGGGATTACCAAGGAGGTTGAAGGAAACAGAAGTCGAAATGAGCCCATCTAGTCCATTATATGAGCTGAAGCCAGTAGGCGGCGCTTACTGTGGTTTTAGTATACCCAAAACAATAGCAAAATATAATTAGAAATAATGGACTGCATATGTGTGGTCCATCTGTAAAAAGTCAAAAGCTGTTCCATTTGGATAGACAGTGCTTTAAAAGGTAGAGGACAAAATAAGTTTAAAAAAAAACTTATTTAACAGCTTTTTAATTTATTTGAAAGCTTTCCATATCTAGATATTTATGAAATAAAAATTGACTATCACTAAAACAGCTTAAAAATGATTGTAGCTGGTATCAAAAGCAGTTATAAACTCTATAGTTCATGCTTATTTTTCTACACTATTCTATACAATATAGATGACCAAATTTCAGTGAGGATATCCTGTTTTCTGATGGGATCATCTTAACTGTTGTAATCTGCCTTGGGAATCCTGGTGTGATGGAATATATTGAAATTAAATGGAAGTAAAATTAAACTCTCCTTTCATTGGGGCACATGGAATCACATCTTATCTGTTTTGTAGAAGTTTACCTTTTAGATACACAAATGGATTATTTTGTTTTGAACATGTTTCAGGAGCAAGTGGTTTCATAAGTCAAAATAAAAATAAGTACATAAGTAATGCCACACTAGGAAAAGACCAAGGGTCCATCGAGCCCAGCATCCTGTCCACGACAGCGGCCAATCCAGGCCAAGGGCACCTGGTGAGCTTCCCAAACGTACAAACATTCTATACATGTTATTCCTGGAATTGTGGACTTTCCCCAAGTCCATCTACTAGTGGTTTATGGACTTGTTCTTTAGGAAACCGTCTAACCCCTTTTCAAACTCTGCTAAGCTAACCGCCTTCACCACGTTCTCTGGCAACGAAGTCCAGAGTTTAATTACGCGTTTAATTAGTTTGTTTCATGCAGATCTCTTTTATTTAAATATTAGTAAAAAAGGCCCGTTTCTGAGAGCAATGAAACGGGCGCTAGCAAGGTTTTCATCGAAGTGTGTATGTTTGAGAGTGAGTGTGTGAGAGACAGAGTGAATGTGCGAGTGTGTGTGTGAGAGAGTGAGACTGTCTGAGAGTGTGTGTTTGAGAAAGAGAGTGTGCCGCAGGGGTCCCCCCCTCCGTGTGTTGGCGTCCTTCCCGCTCCCCCCCCCGTGTTTTCTTTTCCCATATCCTTCTCGTCCTCCTCCCCCCTCCCAGCCTCAGGGTCGTGCCCCCCCCCCCGGCCTCCAGGATCGTGGGCCCTCTGGCGGCGTTTTTCTGCATCGAAGTGTGTATTTTTGAGAGAGTGTGTGTGAGAGTGAGTGTGTGAGAGAGAGAGAGTGAATGTGTGAATGTGTGTGTGACAGAGTGAGAGTGTGTGTGTGGAGTGTTTGTGCAAGAATGTGAGTGTGTGTGTGAGAGGGAATCACAGCTTCAGGGTGTTGTCCCCCCCCCCCCCTCCTGTGGCCTTTCAGGATGGTGGTCCCTCCGTCGGCCAGCGTTTTTCCCCCTCCCCCCCTTCCTGCTCTCCCCCCTTGCAGGTTCAGGTTTGAGTGCCCCCCCTTCCAGCACCTTTCAGGGTCGTGGCGCTCCCTTCCTGGCATGTTCAGGCAGGCAGGCTGGCTCCCTGCGTCTGTCCGACATTCAGGCTGCCTGCCTGCGTCGCTCTCTCCGTGTCTCCGAGTTTGTGCGGGGCAAAGGGAGTCCTGCGGAGTTGGGAAATGGCTGTTGAGGGGCAAGGGGAGTCAGATCGTGTGTCGCCGATGCTTATGTCCCCGCCTGCCTCCCTCCAACGTTGTGCGAGCGATGTTAGTCCTCTGGAGGTGGGAAATGGCCGCCGTGGGACAGAGGGAGATGGCGTTTGGCCGATTGTCATTGCACCGCCCTCGACGTCATGACGTTATGACGCGAGGGTGGGCCAGACAATCCTGGCCAAACCGGATATCTCTGGCGCCTCAAGTTTCCGGCTTGAGGCTTCATGGAACGTTGAAGGTGCCTTTTATTATATAGAGATAACTAAATAGGCTGTAAGCCCCTAATGCAGTCCATTCATTTTTTTACATTTTGTTGTTGTGATGACTTATACCGTGCCAAAAACTGAAAACTCTTTTCTCCATTTGATCAATAATAAAAGGAGCTCATTGTGAACACTATCCACCCTAAAAGGTTGTTTTGTGGCTGTACATGAGGAATTGTTATATTGAATAAGTAAGTGTATGTTTGTGACCCTAGTCATGCATCCAAAGTTTATATAATCATTTCAAGAAATCCAGTTAATCATTTAACTTATTAGTGGAACATAACCACAGAGGCATGGCATGTGTGAGAGTGCAGGTGAAAGGGGATCCGGGAAGGCACGAAGAAAGGGGGTACAGGGAGCCGGGGAATCCCAACGGGGCAGATTTCATGTGCACAACGCCCACATTCAGAAAGCTGGGCTACCGGAGGCAGAGAGGTTGGCTGGGTTAAGGAAGAAGGGGAGGAACTACCAGTCCCAGAATCCTTCTCTTCCTCACCCGGCTGTGCAAGAGTTAGGGGAGGAGATAGAAGATTGGGAAATGGTCTCTGAGGAAGGTGATGAGGGCCAGCTGGAGAGATTGGGGGCGGGGGAAGTTGAAGAGGAGGATAAAATGGAGATTACTGAAGGACTAGGGGAGGAACAGATGGAGATTGGAGCCCTGGCTCAAACCCAAAAAGCTGCTGTAAGAGGATGGCTAGCTGTACCTTGGAGAGACTGGTGGAAGACCGGAGGAGAGAGGCTGAGGCACTGGGGGAAATCTCTACTAAAGAGGAAACAGGTGCAGCCTGTGGGAGAGAAAGAGAGCTGGGCACAATTGAAACCCCAGCCTGAACCAGGTGGGAATAAAGCTGTGTAACCATGCTGTAAGAGGGTGCAAGAAAGACTGTGTAAACTGTTTCATACTAAAAAGGTCTGGGCTGCAACCTACCAAGCTATTTGGTTTTTCGCTCTGATAATGTACTATTCCTAAGTGAAGTAATCTGAGCTAAAGTGAAGTGAAGTTATATGGACTGTTTTTGAACCAGAGTTTGAAGTTATATGGACTGTTTTTGAACCTGAATTTGACTGTGTTGAACCTGAATTGTGCTCTGGGCTGCTAGCCTAAACAACCTGGAGTGAAGGGTGTTTTGTTGATTTGAAGCAAGAAAATAAAAGCTCTTACTTATAAACGTTGGGATTTGAATGTGCCTCTGTGAAAGGAACGGAGGGAGGAGGAAGTCCTGGGAGTTCACAGGGCCTGGAGCCAAGGTTCAGAGGAGCCAGATTGCTGTGGAGTGAAGGCAACAGTCGTGTGGAGCAAGAGGTAGCTAAACAGGGTCAAGCCTGGCTGGGTCCTGGATGGGTGACCCAGCTACACATGGTCACATTTTCAATATGGTAATACTAGGGCCCAGCTAAGGAACAGGTTATTTTGATTTAGTCTTCACTGGACTAAACTTGCTTTCCTTGTGCCATCACCATCCAGCTGGATAGTCAGTGTCTTAAAAGGTGGAGGGTAAAGGATTTTTTTCCCACACATTATCCCAAGCAAAGTCAGGTTCAATGTGGCTTACATTTGAAAATACAGTGAGACAGAATAATAGAATTCAGTTATATCATGGGAGCAAATAGATGGATATGTCTGAAACATTTAGCAAAGTTGAGATCAACATATATATCCAACTGGTTAATGATGCCACGTGTTCAGAAATCATAGCTGTAAGTATAGACCTTAACCACTTAACCAGTGTGGGACCAGGCTGCTGGCATCGGCATTTAAAAAGGAGATAGAGCAGCTTTAAAACTAGAACCTCGGGGAAGGCCAACAGTCGTTCAAAAGCGCATGGTTCAGAACAAGGTATCTTTCAAAGATATCACCAAAACAGGGAAGATAGGGTATTTTGATAGTGAGGTTACATTAGAGACCATAGTAGTAGATCAGGTGTCTTTAAAGAAAAAGCCGAGAAAAGATTACAAATTAACACTGCCAACTGCTGAGCAAGATGTAAATAGGAACAACAGACATAGTTTCAAATGTCTATATGCAAATTCCAGAAGCCTAAGGAATAAGATGGAAAAGTTAGAATATATTGCACTAAATGAAAAATTAGATATAATAGGCATCTCTGAGACCTGGTGCAAGGAGGATAACCAGTGGGACAAATTATATCATAGTGATAGGGTGGAATTGGTGGAGGGGTAGCATTGTATGTTTAGGAGGACCTTGAATCAAATAGATTGAAAATTCTGAAGGAAACAAAACACATCTTGGAATCCCTATGGATTGAAATTCCATGTGTAAAGGGGAAAAGGATAGTGATAGGAGTGTACTACCGTCCACCTGGCCAGATATTGTACCTTGAATATTGTGTGCAATTCTGGTCACTGCATCTCAAAAAAGATATAGAGGGGCATATTTGAAAGGGACGTCAAAGTTTTGATGAGGATGTCCTCGCAAAACGTCCCAATCCAGGGGCGGGAAACCCATATTTTCAAAACAAGATGAATGTCCATCTTTCGTTTCGCTAATACAGTCAGGGATGTCCAAATCCTGAAATTTGGTCGTCCCTAGATTTGGTTGACCCTAGACTTGGTCGTTTCTGACTTTTGCCAATAATGGAAACCAAGGATGTCCATGTCAGAAACGACCAAATGCAAGCCATTTGGTTGTGGGAGGAGCTAGCATTTGTAGTGCATTGGTCCCCCTGACATGCCAGGACACCAACCGAGCACCCTAGGGAGCACTGTAGTGTCTATGTAGGAATCTGTAACAGTCCATCTTATTTCAGTTTCCCCATAGCAGGTACGTATATTGTTGCTCCTAATGTATTTCAGTAGCATAATTAAATGAAATAACTACTCTGAAGGTTACAGGTATGTGTGGGGATGGAGATTACATGTGGGGATGGAATGGATCTTAACAGGAACAGGTGGATATGGGTTAGATTCCAGCGGAATGCCTTTGACAATTTTTGCACCTTGTAAGTGTGCAGTGAGATAAAATAGGTTGAAAATTACTGACTTAGTAAATGGACCCCTTTATCTAGATAGCAGGTTGAATGTCGTGTTTACTAAGGTGTGCTAGCATTTTTAGAGTGAGTCCCTGTGAGGAGTCACTGAGGGGTGTGACTGGGAGGTCCCTGGGTGGTATGAAGCCCAGCCTAGGGGAGGTTTGCGAAACAAAATGCAGAAGGAAAGTGCAGGGAGAAAAGGGTCCCTGGACTTAGAGACAGATTTGGGAGGAGTTAGGAATTAATAAAAACAGTTGCATGTGAAAACACATGGTCCTTCATTTTGCCTCTACTCAGAATACTGTGTGAACCCTGATGATCCACCAGCCCCTGTCAAGTGACCCAGAAGGGGGTCCTGGAAAGCCAGTTACAACTGGGCAGAAAGTTAAAAAGCAGTTATTGCCACCTGCATAAAAATTGCAGAAGGAGTGAGAGCTCTGGCGGGATTAGGGAGTCCTGACCAGGGGTGGGGAGTAGAGCAGAACTAGGGTTTGTTCAAGGCTGGGGTGTGATCCAGTGGGGTACACCCTTGGAAGGAGGAAAGCCCAAGAAGGGGTCTGTGCCAGTCAGAAAAGGAGTGAGAGGCAGTGGTGAAAATTCAGCCCCTTGAAAACCACTTCTGGGTACCAGGATAGCTAATGGACAGGCAGATTTGTATATATGTAAATAGCCTGGAGTTAAATGACTCCTTGACATAAAGATACCCTGAAGTAAGAAGGGGCCTTGAGTAGGGGGATCTCACAAACACCAGTAATAATACCACTAAACCTCTGGAACTGTTGGATATGTTTGGATTGCATTGAAGAAAGCTCAATTTATTGACTGCCTGTTGCAGCGAAGTTTAATAAAAGTTCAGTTGTTTATAAAACTTCCGACATGCCAAGTGGTTTCTGAACTGAGGAGTGCAGCGGAATCCTGCAAGGTGAGGTGTCTCCCAAACCCCCGGATCGCTATTCTGGACCACTTACTCCCCCTCCCCCAAGCTCGACTGGAGACTGACTGCACAAGTGGGTGGGGTGAGAGTGGCCTGAATGTGCAGTGACTGTGGTTTATGTGCCCTGGACCAGAGCTAGATTCAGGTTTCACCCAGGTTACATGAATGCTAAAAATTAGCACGCGCTGTCTAGATACCTATAGGAATATTGCATCTACAGGGTTAGCGTACACCAGTGCTTAGCGCGTGCTAAAAATGCTAATGCACCTCTAGTGCAGCTTAGTAAACAGGGCCTTGAATGTCTCCACTATCCAGAAAGCGGCGCCAGTCACCTCTGAATCCAGAATTTTGGCACTTGCCACTATCTGGAGACCAGCACTGATTGTCCAGATTTATTTTAGTCACGGTGGCTGATGTTAAAAAAAAAACCAACATAACACTGACTACCTCAGCTGAATATTAACCTCATAAAATCAAATTATCATTTAAGAAGAAAGTTCTTTGCAAAGAAAGACTTTTAAAAATATGCTTTAAAGAAAATTAAAGGGTAGTGAACAGCTGGCCAATTAAATTCTAATGAAATAGTTTTAGTCCTGCCAGGAAATATTAGATGTTTTTAAATCCTAGCATGGAAAATCAAGTCAGGTAATTGATATGAAGCAGATTCATTTTAAGTATTTTCTGTCCTTCTAAATTAATAAGACGAACAGCATGTGTGACTAATTTACATGAAAAATAGCCAACTGGCTCTTGGGTATATATATGCGTGTTTGTAGGTTCAAAAAATAATAGATAATACTGAAAATATTGTTTATATCTCAGTTTTAAGTTGCTAAATCAGCACTTAGTATTCTAGTGGTATGTGAAATTGCATCTTATTGAGTGGTAATTATGTGAAATGTGGAATGATAACATTGTGATGGAAGTAGGGCTTTGTGAATCTGCAAAGAAAAAATTGATTTATCTGTTTCTCTAACAATTCCAGGTGTTGTCAAAGTGGATTATGGCGATGTATCAGCCAGAAAAATGCTAAGAGGAAAACTGAAGTGTAAACCCTTTTCTTGGTATCTAGAAATCATCTATCCAGACTCTCAGATACCACGGCGCTATTACTCACTTGGTGAGGTATGAATTATTTATTCCTGTCAAGATCAAAATCTTTTGCCAGTAGCTCTGAGAATAGTGCACAAAGGATCCAAAATCCGATTATTTTGCTGGAAATGTGAGTATTAGGTTATGATATAATTTTTATATGTCTTGTGGCTGATTGTGCTGCTGCTCCTGCTATCTTGTACTGTAGATTAAATTATTTAGTTTTCATTTTTGTATTAAGAAATTATTGTTTATCATGGTTCCATGGGCAGGATACTTACATTAGCAGCACCTAAATCAGCTGGCTCGGTGGCTGAACAAAGGAGCAGGAGGATCTGAGTTTGATTTATGGGTTGAGGGTTCGGCTTCGGCTTCCTGGGCCAGCCGGGTATGCTCTAGAGCACAGCTTCACAAACTGTGGGTTGGGACCTTTGATGGGGTCACGACCTAGGTGGGTTCTCTATAGCTGCATCATTGTCTTGCACCTCCAGGGGGTCACACAGTTTTATTTTGCCACAGTCACGGGGTCACAGCCAGGGCCGATCTTAGCAATTGTGGGGCCCTGTGCAGACCAGTTCAGTGGGCCCCCCCACCCTGCCTGCCCCCTGCCTGCCCCCGCCTCCGCCAGATCCCCCCACCTGCCACCATAAACCATAATTTATCAGAGATTAAAAGGAGGTTTAGAGCTCTCAAAACCCCACCTCACCCCATATCTGGATGAGCATCTAGCACATTTCAGTAGAGAGCTGCAGACAGCGGCAGTGATTTTTATACACGTCAGCGGCCGAGCCCAGAGTCTCCTCACTGCTGCATCCTGCCCTTGTGAAAGGAGAAAGTGACATCAAAAGGAGGGTGGGACGCAGCAGCGAGGAGGTTTTGGGCTCGGCAGCTGACAGGATATGAAAATCGCTACCACTACCTGATGCTTTCTACTGAAATGTGGATGCACTTTAAGGTACGAAGCAAGAAGGTGTTCCGAGACAGGAGGACAGATGTGCCAGAGATGGGGGACCCCTAGGAGCGCGGGGCCCTGTGCGACCGCCCCCTGTTGCCCCTGCCTAAGACCGGCCCTGGTTACAGCCACAAAAAGATTGAACAGCACTGCATTCAGAGCCCCATCGGGAAAGAGATTTCAGTCATTATGCAGTAGGTCAAGTGAGCAGCCCCATTTTAAACAGGACATAGAAGACAGAATTGAGACTTCCAGGTCAGGACGTCTCAAGTTTCACTAGTATTTTAGAACTGAAGGGGTCTTTTACTAAGGTGCGCTAGAGTTTTTAGCATGCTTTAATGATTAGGATTCATTAAACGCTAGAGATGCCCTTAGTAATATATTATCGAAGTTGGCGCGCACTGTTTCCCGTGGTAGAAAATATTTTTGATATTTTTTATATTTTCTACCGCAAGGGCATTCCCTGTGGTAATGGGCAGTGCAGCCACATTGGCGTGAGCTGCGTGAGTACTGCACTGCAGTGCGTGAGACCTTACCACTTGGTCAGTATGTGACGATAAGGGCTCAGGCAGTAAATAGCCATGCGACCATTTATTGCCCCTATTGAAAGCCTTGTTTTCCAGCCGCAGTAAAAAAATAGCCCAGCGCGGGCCAAAAACATGCACCCACACTACCGAGGCCACTTTTCAATGCAGCTTAATAAAACCTATATAAATTCTGGAATTCGCTGCCATAGGAATAAAATGGACCCTGCTGCAGATAACACGAGCTAGGCTTTAGTAAAAGACTTCCTAAGTTCATTAGTGCACCTTAGTAACAGGACCCCAAAGTTAGGCCTGCTATTTCAGCATTCACACTTGGAAAGATAAGTTATATAGTGAGTGGTCAAACAACACTGTTCTCTGTATGACATCTGGTCCTGCCCAGCTGTAGACTACCTGAATATATCTCGCCTTGTAAAAAAAAAAAAAGTAAGCTAAATATATAAAAAAAACATAGAAAAATATAGCCACTTAAATGGCCAAAAGTTCTGTATTTTGAGGGATGGGAAATTATGCAGAAGCTCTTATATAGCCAGTACTTGAAAGTGACCTTATAAATGGTTCTGACTATTGCCCACTGTGGTTATAATTTTAGTTAGTTTAGTATGATACCTTTATCTTTCAACAAATCACTGTACAAAAAACCTGACACCTTGGCACTCCTCCACTCCTCACATTGCACTCAAAAAACCTGAAACTCCCCCGCTTTTTTGGTGGCGTAAATCTTCCTGATCTCAAGCACTATCACTTGGCGTATCAACTGTCTCCGAGGCCAAATTCTGGTATCAGTCTGATCATGCTAATGATATTCCAAGATGGGTTAACTTTGAAAGAGAAAAAAATATCTCCAGTGCCTCTCCATATTCTCCCATCTATGAACAAATATCGCTTCTCATCTGAACTATACATCCTAAAGGGCACTTCTCATACAATTAATCAGGTCATGAAACTGTTCAAATTCCATTGATCAGACCCTTGTGATATCTCCTTATGCTATAACTCATCTATTAAATGCTCTATTCCTCCTAAAATTTGCACAATTTGGTGCTTTAAAGGTTTATGGTCTCCTTCTCAATTATGTATGATGCTAACCTAGTTTCTTTTCAGGTATTATGTCAAAAGTTTGATATCCCTCCTCATCATGTGACTTGAACCAAGTTTATAAAACTGTTGTTTCCCTCTTCCCATCTCCACAACAAAGACCGTGCACCTCGTCTAAATTCTCGTCCCTTTGTCAGATCTTGCTCATGGCTCCCAAATCTTGCCTCCAAGGTGTACAAATTGCTCCAATCCACAACTCAAAATCAAAGTGATCATCTCATCTCAGACTGGGGAAAAAGAACTAAATACCTCTTTATCACCAACTGAATGGAATCTCTTCTGGACTAAAACCATGAGACCATCTCTCTCTCTCTGCTTCAGTTCTACATCTTCATTCTTCATCGTGCATAATACCTACAGAACTCCAGCTAAACTTGCTAAGATGTCTGAGAACTTGTCAAATATGTGCTGGTCATGCCACAATGAAATTGGTTCACTTTCCCACCTGCTTTTCTACTGTTCAAATTTGGTCTCATACTGGTCACAAGTATGGGATAGGATTAAATCTATTTTTTTCTATCGATGAAATTCTCACTTACAGAACCATTATCTTATATTCCTCCTCTCCTGACATTTTTATATCACTTCTGAAAATGCTAAACTGCAATCAACAAATTAAACTGTTTAATTTGTTGATTGCAGTTGCCATTCATATAATTGTTCTCCATTGGAAAAATAATGCTAATATCTTTCCATGAATGGTGAGGCCATATATGCCAGTTTAGAAAATATGAAGAAATACTAGCACGGACAAAAAGGTTCTCTATCTGCTTTCCATTAAAATTGGTCAATTCTAGACTCTTGCACTTGTCACTCATATAGATTGATTGTATAATAACTACATGTGGTAAACATTGTGACAAAGTTGAGATATACTTATTTTAAGCAAAAACATATTGTTGCAATGCTTTTTCAGTTTATTAGTTACCTGAATAGTGAATCTATGAAATCTGCCTCACGTTTTACCATGTTTTTCTTATTTGATTCATATTTGAAGATTGGTAACTTTTTCTTTTTTAGATCCGAAATGTTGAAACTAACCAGTGTTTGGATAATATGGGTCGTAAAGAAAATGAAAAAGTTGGTATATTTAATTGCCATGGCATGGGAGGAAATCAGGTAATAAATCACATTATTTAGATCAGTGGGAATGGTGGTGTTTGTTGATTAATTGTCTTACATTTCATTAGAACCAAATGAATGATCAGACTCCCAAGATTTGATATGCCAGTTTATAATTTATCTGTTTCTAATCAGCATTAGTCAATTTATTCTTAGAGTAGGATTAATTACTTGAACTGTCAACTTGTGCCTGTCTCTGGACAATATGGTTACCTTACTGAGGAGTCCATTTACTGGTGCAATAAAAATAAAAAAACACTACAGGATTGGTTAACCTATAGTGCTTGAGTGCTACAAGTTGATGAATCATGTGTGTAATTTGTGTATATATATATATATATATATAAAATATTTTCAACAAAAACAATCACATGCAGTCCAAACAAGATTTACATCACATCTAATGTAATCTTAACAAAATATACACGATCCCTGCTATTAGTTAGCAATCATTGTTCATACCCGACAATTTAGCACTGTATCTGAACCTCTATAAAACTTGTATAGAACTTTTGTGTTAGGGTTAAAAACAAAATCAAAGTAATTGCAATCTATCACTTGGGTGTCTTATGAGTGGGAAATATTACATGTTCCTTATGTGGGAACTCCTATATTTCTATATTTCAGTCCCTATGGAACTTCCAAGCTTATTGTCAAATGGAAACTCACCATAGTGTTTCCCTTTGAAAATTTCTGACTCCCAAGGACCCGGCCAAGAAGTATACACAGAGTTAAAAATGATCTGCATGGGAGAGGTGTTAGAAACCTTTTTTATGACCTCATCACAAAATTAATTGTCTAAAATATATACAAGAAAACCTTGATAAGCCTGAAAATTTTGGAATAAAGTGCAGAGAACAGTGAAACAATAATTGAACTGTTCAGCCACAACCCCTCAAAAAGAGATATCTATTGAGAAAAAAAGAGTGACGCTATTGAAGAATGGAACCCTTTGCTAATTGTTAAACACAGGGGTGTAGATCTATTATGATGTGGAGGTGTGTTGCCAGTGACACAGAAAATATTGTGTGGGTGGAAGGAAGAATGGATTCAACTAAATATCAATATATCCTAGAAGCTAATATAGCACGGTGAGTGAAGAATTTGAAATTAAAAAGTTGTTGGATATTTCAGAAAGACAACAATCTGAAACATATTCTAAATCAGCCTTGAAATACTTACAGAAAATTAAAATGAAGGTTTTGAGATGTCTTTAAACATTATAATAATAATGATTTTAGGTGTGACCACTTACACCATATCTATGGCTGGCATACATGGTTGTGCCTACATTCAGCAGTTCGGTGCATAAATGTAACTATTTGATAGTGTGCAAGAATACCTACTCACTTAAATATAGCGTAGCATAGGATCAGT
Organism: Microcaecilia unicolor; assembly: GCF_901765095.1. Lineage (NCBI taxonomy): Eukaryota > Metazoa > Chordata > Amphibia > Gymnophiona > Siphonopidae > Microcaecilia > Microcaecilia unicolor. The sequence goes on along the minus strand of NC_044037.1, from coordinate 249,600,190 downwards.
TACTCAGTATATCTCTCTATATTTCCTATGTTATGAACTTCTATGTGCTCGGAGGAAAAAGCCTCAACAGACTCCCGAAACTTGGCTCTAAGGCTATCAATTCTTAGGAGTTCTCTCTGTCATCACAGGCTTAAAAAACCTCCTCTTCTTTATTGTTTATATAAACTCCACTTATCTTAGGTTTGACTCGACGTTGCTTCTTCTTAACACTCAGTCTTTCCTTGTCATGGCCGACTGTGGTCCAGGTTTCGGTGTCTTTCCACTACCTGCTTCAGGGTGCGTCAGCCTGGCGTATTATACAGCAACTTAGCACCGGCAGCCTGGGCGAATGCAGACACCTCCATCCTCCACCTGTTCTCACAGACCCGCCCATCTCCCTTTTGAAGTTGTTGTTTGCTTATTTTTAGGCTTTTTCATTAAACTAAGGTACACGCTCGTGTGACGGGCGGGAAGTTGTCCGCGCATGCGCAGTGCGCGCAATTTGTGCGCCAGAACTCTGGCAAAACCTTTTCTTTATTTTGCTTGCAAAATTTCCGATTCCTGGGCCGCCGTGGACGTCAACCCACATGTGAGAACAATCAGCCTGCTGTCCTCGGAGAATACCTGCTACAGGTAAGTATCTTCGCTACACAGATGCACAGACAAGATAGACTGACTGGAAATAGGTGCTATTGCCTGTTAAAAAATACAACTTAAAAAACTATAGCTACAGTAAAATTTCAAATGGTGGAGTCTTGCTGTCTATAGAGACAATATGAAGGATTTCTTCAATTAAGCTGTTTCTCAGGAGACATTGTGGTTATTAGGAATTTAAATATGGGTCTGCCACACGCTATTAGTTGCAGTTCCTAACTACAGCATGGTTTTAGTTCCAGTAGGTTCTTGAAGGCAGAAATTAAATTATCATAGCGCCAACTGTTTAATTGAGCTTCACTAAAATTATTCTGTTTCAAGAAACTGTCTTCAGGCAAATTTGTATATAATGCAGTGTCACTGACTTATTCATATGTTTTGACAACCTTTGATTTTTTTTTTTGTTTTTTTTTTGTTTTGCATTCCTCTTTGCTGGTAACTATCCTTCTATTCCCAAGCTAAACTCCAATGAAATTAAAAATGTGTTATCAGAGGACATGACCCACACTTCTCCCAGGTAGCAAAACAACATAATATAATTCTAAACACAACCAGAAGCTTATTTTTTGACAATACAAACTTATGAATTGGGTGATAATTTTCTATGTTTATATTATAGAAAGGAATCTTGCATTATATATTGTACATGAAAGCCATCCTTTGTTTTAATATTATTATTATTAGGATTTATTTACCGCCTTTTTGAAGGAATTCACTCAAGGTGGTGTACAGTAAGAATAGATCAAACATGAGCAATAGGCAATTAGAGCAGGAAAAATATTCGAACAACAATACAAAGTATGGCATGGTATACTACTTGCAATGACAACACAATATGTACTAGAACATTATAATTGGTAGTGAAGGGTAAAACAAAGTTGTAGCATATAGATGAGTAGAGAGTAGGAAGAATTAGAAAGTAAGATGATTGATTTGAAGAAAGTTGTACTTGAGGTCAGAGAGATGGTTAAATATTATCTCAGCTAGGGTAGGAGTGGATAAACATGTCCCGCTGCAGTATGTGCAGCCCGAGTCAATCCTTGTGTGTGTGAGTGAGACTAACAAGTTAGTTACTTCTTCCATTAAAGGCTTGGTTGAAGAGCCAAGCTTTCACCTGCTTCCTGAAGTAGAGGTAGTTTTGTGTTAAGCAGAGCCTTTCAGGCAATGCATTCCAGAGTGTGGGGGCTACTCCGGAGAAGGCTCGCTTGCGGGTATCACATCGTGTAATGTCTTTTGGAGAGGGTGTATTTAGTGAAAGTCCTTGGGAGGAACTTAGTGTCCTTGGCGGTGTGTGGAGGATCATCCTATTCTTCAGATACTCAGGGCCATTTCCTTTCAGGCCTTGAAGATCAGACATAGAGTTTTAAATTTAGCCCTGTATTGTACTGGTAGCCAATGAAGGTTTTGCAAAAATGGTGTGATGTGGTCATGTCGTTTGCAACCTTCTATGAGTCTTGCTGCTGCATTCTGAATCAACTGGAGCTGGTGCAGGCCCTTTGTAGTCAGACCATTGTATAGTGCATTGCAGAAATCCAGTCTTGATGTTACCATGGCATGCACAACTGGGATAAGATTTACCTTCTCGATGTAAGGAGAGAGGCAGCGGAGCTGTTGCAAATAATAGAAGCAGCTCTTGAAGGTTGCTTGGATTTGGGGAGTCAGTGTTCAATCTAACTGTTGGTAGTTGCCCATTAGAAAGAGAGGTGTACACAATTTTTGTGGCGCCTTCTATAAGACCCATACTTGCCTGCTGCACTATCTTTGATGGGCAGGGATCGAGGGAGCAGTTAGTTGGTCGAAGGTCTCTTAGGATTTTGTCAAGGCTCTCCTCTGTCATTAGGTTAAAAGTGTTCCATCTGTCTCTGTTAGGAGGGGGCGAGTTTGTGCACCCCTGGTTGACTGGTTGGGCACTGGATGGGATTACCTGTAAATCCTGGTGGAGGCTTTTAATTTTGTTGGCAAAGTATGCAGCAAAATCATTGCAGTTCAGTTTAGACTGGGCGGGCTGGTTTTGTTGTGGGGTTTGCAGTAGGCTGTTTACTATACTGAACAGCTGCTTAGTTGAATTGGCAGCCTGTGCAATGCATTGAGAGAAATACTGTTTTTTGGTTACTGTTAAGGCTTGGTGGTACTTTGCCATGTGCTTCCTGCAGTTTAGCCTGTCTTCATCCAGGTGAGATTTGCGCCATCTCCTTTCTAGTTTTCGTCCTTCGCGTTTAAGGATCCGAAGTTCTGGAGAAAACCAAGGTGAGCGTTTGTGAGTGGGGCATAAGACCTTTTTTAGTGGTGCTGTTTTCTCTAAGGCCTTGGCTAGGTGTGTATTCCAGATGTCAACTTGTTCTGACACTGTTGTCTTTTCATCTACATGCGGATAGTCCAAGGCCTCTAGGAAATTCTCAGCGGTCAGCTTTTTTTTTGTCTCTGATCTCCTTCCAAACTCTGGGAGGTGCCATTTGTTTCAGGTGGTCACTTAGGGAGAATTTAATTAGAAAATGATCTGACCAAGATAGGGATGTTATTTCAATACTGTTATCCCAGAATTCTTTGTAGAATACCAGGACTAGTATGTGACCCTTTTCGTGGGTTGGAGAATTGATCACCTGTGTAAATCCTAGTGCTGTCATCGTATCCAGAAAGGCAGCTGTGGTGGTATCTGGGGTTTTGATGTGTAGATTGAAGTCTCCCATGATCACCAGCCTACTGTAATTCAGGGTCACTTGAGTAATCAGTTCTAGGAGTTCTTGCACAGATAATATGTTGTTACGAGGTGCTCTGTAAATCATGAGCAGCCAGATTGGCTTCTCCTCTTCAAGTTGGATTAAAAGGGAAAGGGAAATGGGACTTGATATACTGCCTTTCTGAGGTTTTTGCAACTACATTCAAAGTGGTTTACATATATTCAGGTACTTATTTTGTACCAGGGGCAGTGGAGTGGAGGAGTGGCCTAGTGGTTAGGATGGTGGACTCTGGTCCTGGGGAACTGAGGAACTGAGTTTGATTCCACTTCAGGCACAGGCAGCTCCTTGTGACTCTAGGCAAGTCACTTAACCCCCCATTGCCCCATGTAATCCGCATTGAGCCTGCCATGAGTGGGAAAGCGCGGGGTACAAATGTAACAAAAAAAAGTGACTTGCCCAAAGTCACAAGGAGCTGCAGTGGGAATCGAACTCAGTTCCCCAGGATCAAAGTCCACTGCACTAACCACTAGGCCACTCCTAGTAGCTGGGGGATGGATATTCTGCACAGTTTGATTGTGTCCTGAATCAATACTGCTACCCCTCCACCCTGTCTTCCTGGTCTTGGTTGATGTTGGATGTTGAAACCTGTTGGGCATAGTTCAGCCAGTTGTAAACCCCCACTTTCATCTAGCCAGGTTTCACTTATTCCTAGGATGTCAAGATGCTGTTCATTTATGGCATCATGGATCACCGAGGATTTCTTTGCAGCTGATCTGGCATTCACCAGTCCTATAGTTCCCAAGGGTGGTCTGGGGGTGCTGTGGGTTGCTTTGGTGTGACAATGAGGTGATCTTTTAAGTACTGTTATGTAGGTGTTTGACCTCTTGCACTTTTGCCTTCTCTTTGTTTTTTTGGGGGGTATGGTTTCCTCTCCCGCACTCCACTGGGATGCTTGCATGACACATTTTTGTGTCAGAAGCTAGTTAGGCAAAATTTCACTGGGTGGCGCTGCAATCCACTCTTTGGAGTACACCCTGTAGATCAGAAGTCTTCCTAGTTGGCAATGCAGGGTTAAGGCTTTAATAGCTGAAAGAACAGACCTTTTAAAGTTGTAAATTCAGACCAGGCCTGTGAGATCATAGTCTTCCATCAAATAGAGAAACAAATGGCTGCACTTAGCACTTCTATGTGAAATTCTTGGAGACAGTGCATAGGTTTCCTTTAGTTTTAAGGAATCTGAAAGATTCTGAGTTATAGAAGTAGATTATTAGTTAAAATAATTTTTTGTAACTCACGGATTGCAGGTATGAACTTTAGAGTTTCTGGTTCTGATATCCTTGGATGGTCCAATTGATGCAGGTTGCTGTAGCCTTTTCTTTGTTTTTCCAGAGGAAGGATAGATGTAAATAAGGATCCAGCTCCAATCTCAGAGCATGAGGTGAGTTATTTAAGGAAGATAAAATTTCCTTTCTCCAGCCAAAAATAAATGAAAGAAGTTCCAAGTAAAATTGAGGACTGGTACCTCAACACAGACTGAGCAGAAGTCAGTAAAAGTTTGGGTTGTAAATAAGCAGAAAATAAGCAGAAAATGTAGCTATTTAATCTAAGTTACAGAGCCTGATGTGAACCCAGCCAGCCAGCCCAGCCCAGCCCAGTGATAGATACCTATTATGCAGTGTCCTCCTATCAGTGCATTTTGATCACTGTGGAAATGGGGCAAGGTACGCCCTATTCACATGGCCAGTTATGCAATAATAGCAGGTCACAACATACTTAAGTTTTAATTTCTATTCAGCAAAGGTTGGTTTAGGAGAATAATGGGCTACACAACATATATGCTGTCGCCAGTTTGCTTTTGAGAAAAGCCTGCTTTTATCTATTACCATGGCAACCACTTCCAATTGAGCCTGTTCACTAGCTTAATATAGAATGATAATGACTCAAAAATGCTCTAACATTAAATTGTCATTTTCATATTCATATTCTCCAATGAAACCTAGCTTAGTTTGCTATGTTACTAAGATTCTAGGACTAACATGTATAATGTAAGCAGAGGTTAATAAACAATTTTTAACCCAGAGAGGGGGTGCCCGAGTTTGGGAGGGCCCATGAGGTACACAAGTTGTTCTTCAGGGGTGTACAGTGACTTTCATGGCAGTCATGAGAGCCAACTGCCCACAGCCATTCTGGGCCAGTTTTGAAGCTAGGGAGGAATGGCAGGAAAGGCCCTGGCTCTGCTGGAATCTTGGGGCTGACTGTAGTGGCTGTCTGCTCATGTGTGTGATGTCATTGCGTATTTGCATCAATGATGTCATGGGGCATGCTTTCGCGGAGGTTCAGGGAGGTGGCCAGGAGCCTAGGAAGGTGTAAAAAAGGGAGTTTTGGGGTCCAGGAGCCAAAATATTTACTGATATTGTGGCTACAGGAGCAGTAGAGGCCCATAGAAAGGCAATCTTTAGTGACCACAAATTATGCAATTGTGCAATCACGCATGTGCAAAATGCGCTGTTTTGGCCAGAGGAAAGGGGGGCTCAGGAATACCCAGAAAAGTACCAAAATGGCATAATTTTTTGCGCATGCATGCATGGCGGGTGCCAAAGGAGACTGCTACTGACACCTGCCCAGCATTTAATATATTTAAAATAATTTTGAAGTCTTGACAATATTAAAATTAAAAGTTTGGATGTGTGCAGAGATGACAGAGTTGTGCTGTGATCTTCATTTGTGTAGTTTTATATGTAAAATGCTAGAAAACTTTAGTCAATCTTTTGGGGTAAACTTGGGTAAACATCTAGGCACAATAGATGGCACATGATGCATAGGGTTTAGAATAAAAAACAAGAGGTTTATTTTAAGAAATTTTATGGTTTTGTTAACTTTGGAACTGAGCTGCAGTGTGCGGAAGCAGGCTGCATTTAGAGAATTCTGAGAGCTTGAATCTGATTGGCTGCATAAGTCCTGTCTGAACCTTTTTTCTGTGCAGTGCTAAAGTGACATTGGGGGAGAAAACAGTTGGGCTTGGTAAGAACATGTTATAAGTGTGAGTGTGAGAGCTTTTGACAGGATTTATTTGATTAATAAATAATAAAAATCTTAGGGCCCTGTTTACTAAGGTGCGCTAGCTAAAAATTATCACACGCTAGAGACACCCATATATTCCTGTGGGTATCTCTAGTGTTAGCGTGTTCTAATTTTTAGCACGCGTAAAAAACGCTAGTGTGCCTATAGCGCAGCTTAGTAAACAGGGCCCTTAAAGATTAAAGATGGAATAGCATTAATGAGAAGAGGAATAACTTTTTTAGCTGAAATTCAATCAGAAATTGACTTTTGAAGTGAACAGTGAAACTGTTCTGTGAAATGAATTTAAATTTTAATCTTAACGTTTGGATTGAGATATTAAAGTGATTTCTACTCAATTATTTGGGGGTCCTTTTATTAAGCTGCAGGAAAAAGGACCCTGCGGTAGAGGTGGGGGCCGTTTTTCCTGCTCGGGGCCCTTTTTATTGCAGTGGGTAAAAAGCCCCTAAAAAAAACGCCATGCGGTAGGATTACTCTTACTGCATGGCCATGCGGAAGGGAGCACTTACCGCTGCATTGTTGATGATACGTTGAAACCCTCTGTTCATTGTGCAGCAGTGGCGGTAGCTAGGAAAGCAAATAGAATGTTAGGTACTATTAAGAAATGAAATAGAAAACAAAAATGAGGACTTTATAATTTCTTTGTATTGCTCCATGGTGTGACCGCACCACAAATACTGTGTGCAATTCTGATCACCGCATCTTTAAAAAGATGTGGAGGGGCATAATCGAACCCATCTCCATGGGCGTCTATGTCCGAGAACGGGTACGTGAAGGGGTTGGACAGACCGTATTTTCAAAAAAAATGGGCGTCCATCTTTCGTTTCGAAAATACAGTTTATACGGACAAAAATGCCATGGATTTAGTCGTTTGTGAGCTGGGCGTTTGTTTTCTTTAGCGATAATGGAAAATACAAACGCCCAGCTCAGAAACGTCCTAATCCAAGCCATTTGGTCGTGGGAGGGACCAGGATTCGTAGTACACTTGCCCCCCCTGACATGCCAGGACACCAACTGGACACCCTAGAGGTCAGTGCGGTGGACTTCAGAAAACGCTCCCACATGCATAGCTCCCTTACCACGGGTGCTGAGCCCCCAACCCCCCTCCCCCAAAACCCACTACCCACAAATGTACAACACTACCATAGCTCTTAGGGGTGAATGGGGCACCTACATGTGGGTACAGTGGGTTTTGGAGGCCTCCCATTTACCAGCACAAGTGTTACAGGTAGGGGGGGATGGGCCTGGGTCCCGCCTGCCTGAAGTGCACTGCGGTACCCACTAAAAGTGGTCCAGGGACCTGCATACACGCAGGCCTCTAGGACTTGTTGCTGCTGTATAACCTTGGCTCACCAGTTGACACCTGAAGACTAATCTCTTTGGAAAAAGTCCTTTATTTGAATAAGCACGTTTACTCACAGTTAACTGCAGATCAGAGGTTGTGCCCCACTGGCAAAGAGTCTTCCTGGTACTGAGATTAGCAGTAGGTCAGAGCTGGCAAAATGCTGTACAATGCCCTCTTTCAGCAACATTCAAGGTAAGAACTAGGTTCTGTAACGTGGCTAACACATGAAAGGGATCTAAAACTGTGTTACAAAAATGAACACTACCTCATGGACTACCAGAAACAAAACAGGGCACACTCTGACCCAGTAAGCAGGGGGAAAAGCACCATGGGAGTAGAGCCTACCAACTACCAACATCATGAGTGTTTAACACAAAGCTACTGGAATCACGGAGCCCAATACCCTACACCCACCACAATGCATTGCTGATGTGACTCTGCAGTGCGCATAACAGAAAAGGTGTCACACTCACCCGAGAGCCACATCAGAACCATGGAAAGGCTGTCGCAGGATAAAACACATTCTGCTGTCATGGAGGTGGGTACGGCATTTGAGGCTGGCATAGAGGCTGAAAAAAAAGTTTTTAAAGTGTTTTTTTTTTGGTGGGAGGGGGTTAGTGACCACTGGGGGAGTCAGGGGAGGTGATCCCCGATTCCCTCCGGTGGTCATCTGGTCAGTTGGGGCACTTTTTTGGGACTTGGACCTGAAAAAAAAGGGTCCAAATAAAGCGGACCAAATTCTCGTCCAAAACGCCCTTCTTGTTTCGATTATCAGCTAAAGACGTCCAACTCTCCTCTGCCGATAACCACGCCCCGGTCCCGCCTCCGACACGCCCCTGTCAACTTTGTTCATTCCTGCGACGGAGTGCAGTTGAAGACGACCAAAATCGGCTTTCGATTATACCGATTTGGTCGCACACGGGAGAAAGACGCCCATCTCCCGATTTGGGTCGAAATATGGGCGTCTTTCTCTTTCGAAAATAAGCTGGATAGTGGAATTAGAAAAGGTACAGAGAAGGGTGATGAAAATGATAAAGGGGATGGTGGGATGACTTTCCTATGAGGAAAGACTAAAGCGGCTAGGGCTTTTCAGCTTGAAGAAAAAATGGCTTAGGGCAGATATGATAGAGGTCTATAAAATAATGAGTGGAGTGGAATGGGTAGACGTGAATCACTTGTTTACTCTTTTCAAAAATATTAGGGGACATTCAATGAAGTAGTAAATGTAAAACAAATTAGAGAAAATATTTGTTCACTCAGTGTGTAATTAAACTCTGGAATTCGTTGCCAGAGAATGTGGTAAAAGCAGTTAGCTCAGCAGGGTTTTAAAAAAGTTTGGCTAGCTTCCTAAAAGAAAAATCCATAAGCCATTATTAAGATGGATTTGGGGAAAATCCACTGCTTATTTCTAGGATAAGCAGCATAAGATGTGTTATATTGCTTTGGGATCTTGCCAGGTACTTGTAACCTGGATTGGATACTGTTGGAAACAGAATGCGAGGCTTGATGGACTATACCAGTGATGGCGAACCTATGGCACGCGTACCGTCGCCTCACCCACCGGAAGTTTGTTCCCTCCTCCCTTCGAGTTCCAGGCCCCCTCCCTCCGAATTTTAAGTCATCTATTTTACCTCATTGGGGTTAGGGCGGCAGCATGCAGGCTCGGCTCGGTGCTTAGTTCAGTTTTCCATTCTCTCTCTCTCTCAGCTCTGGTCCCGCCCTTGCGGAAACAGGAAATGAGGGCGGGACCAGAGCTGAGAGAGAAGGGAAAACTGAACTAAGCACCGAGCCTGCATGCTTTTTACCGCTGCTGCCGCCCTAACACCGACGAGGTAAGATAGATAAAATTTGGAGGGAAGGACCCTGGAACTGGGAGGGAGGGGGGCCTGGAACTTCAAAGTAATATCTCATAATGTGCAAGAAAGTATAATTGAAAAGTTCATGTACTTTGCTTTATCAAAATTGAATCAAACGATTTAGAATTCAATTTTCAATACAGGGCCTCATAGCCAACATAGACTGTTTCACAACAATTCGCACTGCATCAGGGCAAGGTCAGATTAGTAGAAACTACTGCTTTCATATTCCAGAGAACCAAATTAGAGTCAAAAATGAGATTTTTTAATTTCCCTATCTGCCATCTCTTGTCATCTGAGGTTTTACTACAGAAGTATTTCACAAAAATATTGTTTCCATCTGATTCTGACAATATTATAATTTCTAATTGTTATTATTTTCCTTCTAAACTAGTTAAGGAGAATAAGGAGGAGGAGGGGCATGTGATTAATTATCTTTAATGAATCTCTTGATGTAACTAAATTCTGGACAACACAAGATTATATATCATCTTGTGCCACCCTCCTGGTTCCATTCTCCTGTGAGTATGATAAAATAGTTATGTTGAAAGCATATTTTCAGGAAAAAAACATTTCTTATTTTGTTGAATGTGAGTTCAAATATTTCCAGATGTAGCTAGGGCTACACAGTTAATAGAGGAAGCAGTTTATTCAATTGAAATCGAGGGCACTTGCAGTGGGGTTTAGTTTTTTTTTTTTTTTTTTAATTCCCCTGCAAGTGTCTGATTAAGGTTTGTGATGTTAATTATGTATTTTATGACCCAGTTCAGCTTGAGCGGTTCCTAATAGGGAAATGAAGTCAATTTATTTCATATGTTTTTGTCAGTTAATTAGGTTTGGATCTATTTTAGGCCAAAATATTTGCCAGGTTTAACTTGGATTGAAGCTCATATCGCTTATGGGAATTAATGTTGAGTCCTATGTTCAAAAGATTTATGCTCCTACCTTGGGGCCCTTTTGCTAAAGCTTAGCTTGCATTAATGGACATGAGTGTGCGCTAAATGGCGTGTGTCATATTTTATACCTATGGACCACGTGGCACTTAGCACACACTAATGTCATTTAGCAAGCACTAAACTTTAGTTATGCACTTAGGGGCCCTTTTACTAAGCCATGTAGGTGGCCTTGCAGTATGCGTGGGCCTTGCAGTAATTTCAGTTCTGGCGTGCGTCCGCAAAATATTTGTTATTTTCTGGCATGCGGCAGCTGCTCGTGTCAAGTGGCATTTGACGCGCGAAGATCATTACCGCCCGGTTACTGCATTACCGCCCGGTTACTGCGTGAGACCTTACCGCTAGGTCAGTGGCTTGCAGTAAAGTCTCAGACCCAAAATAGAGGTGCAGCAATTTTCATTCTGCCGCACAATCAATTTTGGAAACAATAAAAAAGACATTTTTTGTAGGTGAGCTAAAAAATAATTTTGTGTGCGCCCACAACACGCGTCTGCACTATCGTGAGCCATTTTTCAGTGCACCTTAGTAAAAGGACCTCTTAAATTGACATCCTTGAAAATTTACTAGGGCTAAGTACATAACTTTATATTGAAAATTTCATTAAACTCTTATAGCCTTGTTTACTAAGCTGGCTAAGGAAGCACTAGCGTTTTTAGTGCACGCTAATGATTATCACACGCTAAATGCTAAGTTGCCCATAGGAACATATAGGTGACTCTAGCGTTTAGCGCATGTTAAAAATGCTAGTGCAGCTTAGTAAACAGGGCCCAAAAGTTTAGGAGCATAAAGAATAGGTGCCAAAAGGGGTGGATTTCGAGTGGGGAACAAAGGTCATCTAAGCTTATCATTGATTTAAAGCACTAGACTCAAAAATTAGGGTCATAAATCTAGATAATTGAATGACTGGCCTAAATCTGTAAACATAACTTTTAAGCTCCTAAATTTGATTTTTCAGCTGAAAATTTATGCTCCTAAACTTAGCCAAAAATAGGGCACAGACTAGGATCATAAATTTATAAGCTCAGATTTTTTTTTTTTAATATCAGGCCCATTTGTTTCAGCCTGTGTCCCCATTGATGTGTTTGTATTTCTGTTTTTTTTTTAGTATTTTGTACTGAAGATACTTACAAATTGTAATTAAAAAAATTATAGATGGCTACCTTACCTGGATTGCCATCTGGGTGCTGACAAGGAATATCAGTAGTACCCAGGTAGCTTCCAGCTGTTGCTGATGTACTCTCTTGTTTTTAAGGTGCTTTGTCTAGTATTTAAGTTTCTGAATGGCTTATGTCCTGACAATAGGTTTCAATTGGTAAGTGTCTTGAACTGGAGGGCAGCCACTAGAAGATGTAATTATTTACTACTTGATTTTCCTTCTACTCCAAAAGTTCGATTTAAAGCAATGTTTACCCAATCATTTTTTTTCTACATATTCACTATGGGAACAATTTACCTAGGCTTTGTTTACTACGGTGCACTACCATTTTTAGCGCATTCTAAACATTAGCGCACGCTAACACTAGAGACTACTACTTATCATTTCTATAGCGCTACAAGGCATACACAGCGCTGTACACCATACACAAACAAGGCAGTCCCTGCTCAAAGAGCTTACAATCTAGATAAGACAGGTAGACAGAACAATTAAGGGAAATGGAATAAAGAGGAGGGTAAAAGGACAGGGCAAGTGAGTAGTGGTTAGGAGTCAAAAGCAGTGGTAAAGAGGTGGGCTTTAAGTTTGGACTTGAAAACGGCCAAAGACGGGGCTAAACGTATAGGCTCGGGAAGTGTATATGGGTGTCTCTAGCGTTAAGTGTGTGCTAAAAATGCTAGCACGCCTATAGCGCAGCTTAGTAAACAGGGCCCTTAGAGAGATATGTCTAATGAGGAATTACCTTCAGCTTTTGTTTTCTAGACCCATAGCGTATTAGAGAAAATTAAAAATAATAATAATAATCACTAGAATGTTACGTCTGTATTTTTATTCTCTGTACTTCCTGATATTTGTTATCAGCTTCTTATTGTTACATTCCTGTAACTCGCCTTGAATCCTAAATGGAGAATTGGTGAGAGATAAATCTCAGATAACATAACATATTTATTTCTCATATCTGGATTTGGCCCAGCATTGAATATCCGGTCCCAAGTCTGCCTGACACGGTCAGGGTTTCAAAAAAATCCGACAGCTTCGAGCTGAATATCGCCTCCTTACTTTTTTTGAAGGAATGTTTGAACGCGCCTTTTGGCTCAAACTATTTCAGGATGGACTGATCCAGTCCTGGCTTTATTGTACTGTATACCTAAACCTGTGATCATGCCTTTCTTAAAGAAATCAATAGAAAAATCTGAACTACAAGTCCATATACATAATAGAAGAAAGCGAGAACTAGATTGGCCTGCCCTGAAAAAGCAATGAACCAATTGGCAGCCTTAATTTAAATGTAAGGGTTGGTATTCAGCCAGTGGTGCTCATTGTTTTACTGATCGCCACCAGCGTTATGCCCAGAAATTCAATGCCAGGCCATGTCTGAGCTTCAGTGTTGAATTTCCAAGTTTCCAGAGCTGGATACAGTATAGGCAGTTAATTGCAATATTCAGCACTTAGGGGTCCTTTTACAAAGCCACGGGAGGGCTAACGCGCAGGTAACATGCACCAAATTGGCACTACTGCCAGGGTAGTACGTGCGCCTGGCGGTAATTCTGAGTTTGGCATGCTCCAAATCCCACGATAGAAAATATTTTTCTATTTTCTACCGCAGGGGGCATAGAAGGATGTAACCTAGGGTTTTTAATAGACTAAATTAAAGTCTTTGGTAATGCTGGACTTTAATGTGACTGTGCTTTACTGTGGACACATTGTGATGCTGATGTCAGCAGGATGACAGCATGAGAATCCAAGCTGTACTGTTGTGGCAGTTGGGCAAGTAAGCCTGGTTAGATAGGGTGTGCACTGTTGTGTGTCTGTGCTGGACATGATTTTTCATGAAAATAGCTTTAGGGGTCCTTTTACAAAGGCGCGCTGAAAAATGGCTTGCGGTAGTGTTGGCATTGGTTTTGGGCGCGTGCCAATCCATTTTTTAGTGTGCCTGTAAACAAGGCCTTTTTTGTTTTGTTGAAAATGGACGTGCGGCAAAATGAAAATTGCTGTGCATCCATTTTGGATCTGAGACCTTACCGCCAGCCATTGACCTGGTGGTAAAGACTCACGCGGTAAATGGGCGGTAATGACCTATGTGCGCCAAATGCCACTTGACGCTCATCCATTACGCGCCCGAAAACAAAAAATATTTTTCATACGCGCGTATCGGACGCACATCAAAAATGAAATTACCACAAGAGCCACGTGGTAGTCTGGTAGTAACTCCATTTTGGCGCATGTTGGGCATGCGTAGACACTTACGTGGCTTAGTAAAAGGGCCCCTTAGCTAGTGAGTGTCAGAAAATATGAAAATGGCAGTTGCGCAGTGGCGTTCCCCCAGGTGCCCCCCAGGTGCAGCGCCCCCCCCCCCCCCGGAACAGCACGACACCCCCCCCTCGGCGAAAGAACCCCCCCCGGGTGCACGCCGCTGGGGGGTGCCGCGCGCCTGCCGGCTCTTCGTTTTCATGCTCCCTCTGCCCCGGAACAGGAGAGGGAGCATGAAAACGAAGAGCCGACAGGCGCGCGGCACCCCCCCAACAGCGTGCACCCAGGGCGGACCGCCCCCACCGCCCCCCCCCCTTGGTATGCCACTGCAGTTGCGTCACTGAGTGTGAATGCAATTGGTGCATTGGTTAGGTGTCAGAGAACCAACATGGTTGTTAGATGGCTCTACAGGGGAAAGGCGTGTGTTTAAGAAAAAAAACAGTTTATATGAGCGCTGATATAAAACAACTTCTGCTTCTAATTGTTAAATTAACTAGCAGGGAACAGTTTTAATCCAACCTGAGCTGCCAGTTTAAAAACAGATTAGCTCTGGTGACTGAAGGAACAGTTTGAAAAGGCTGAATTATTATTTCTCTTGTGAGCAGTTGGATGGTACACATGGACAACTTATTTCCACCTCCTTTGAAATATTGTTTGTATCTTTAATTTATCAGTTACTTAAGTGGCCTTGATTGTCTATTATGTTCATGAATTGCATGTTGGTCTTGTTTGGAAAATGATTTTGCTATGGAAATAGAAGGTAAAAATCTGAGATAATGACCCCCCCCTTTTAATAAAAGCATTGTTTTATAACATGATGAGGGAAGCTATCAAGCTACATTAGGGCTTTAAGTCACATTATTTGCCCCTTAATATGACTCAAAAGGCCCTAACACAGCTTGACATAATTTACCACACAATGTTTGTTGCTGTGGGTTCCATAGTAATGAGATACAAAACATGAAAATGCATGTAAAGCAGCTGATTATTATGTAAAAACCATTACGTGACTTGTGGTGATATACTGCAAGTCATGTTATAGGCATAAAAGTACGGTATAATATCCCCAGCAAAAAGGTGGGGTTATTTTACTGTACTGGGATTATCAGAACTCAAAGTCAGATTCAGTTCCCAACTTCCTGATCCAAGTTTCCACACCCCTGATCTAGGCCTCAACCTCTGGAGCCAAGTTCACACTCCTCTGTTCCAGTCCCCAGCCTCCAAAAGTCCCCCTGACTCCACCCCCATACATGTGTGCCCTGGAATCATAACCCCCTAGCAATGGTATGGTAAGACTGCCACTAGGGGCACCATTTTGACAGGCAACACTAGAAGGGCAGGAACAACTGGGGACCACTCCTACCCAGGGACCACCGGACCACCAAGGCGCACAAGTATGGGGTGGGGCGAATTTTGGAGGTTGGGGACTAGATCCAAAGGTTGAAGATTGGAATGGGGGGGGGGGGAGTTGGGAACTTGGATCCGGACATTGGAGACTGGATCGGGGCTAGGGGCTTGATAATGAGGCTGGGATCTGGAAGTCACAGCTGGGAGCATTGGGTTGCAGCTTGGTAGTCCGATGCTTTGAGCCACTAGAATAGCGCTCCTTGTGAAGTGGCTCCCTAGCAGCATTATTCAGTTACCACAGTAAATGACTATTATACAACAGGTTGCTGACTTTCGTTCTAAATCAAATTGTAGTAAAAGCTCACCTTTTGCTGAACCTTGATAACTTCCCCCCCTATATGTACATAAAATTTGCCAGTTGTGGTTTGGGCAGGATCACCTGAGCTAGGTTTTATCCCATTGCATCCTTGGGCTTCAGTTCTGATTTCCCTAACAGCAGGACTATAAACCCATGTACCCTGTCAGGTGAAATCAGGACCACATTAGCTTGGACCACTTGGCATCCCTAATTTCCAAATAAACTAGAATAGGCAGAACATGATTGTGAAGGTACAGTGCTTGCTATTGGGCATTAATTAATAATTATTTTGTGCTTGCAGGTATTTTCTTATACCGCTGACAAGGAGGTCCGCACAGACGATTTATGCTTGGATGTTTCTAGGCTCAATGGCCCAGTGATCATGTTAAAATGTCATCATATGAGGGGAAATCAGCTCTGGGAGTATGATTCTGAGGTACATAATATTCTGGAAATGTACTGTGTTAAAACCTTCATTACTATCTGCATTTCAGTCTGCAGTTGTAATAAGGAAGGGACCTGGAGCCCTTCTGTTCATTACAACTACTAATTTTTATTTAGAAATGTAAACACAGTGGAATATTGCATGCCAGATTAAATTATTTTTCATGTTTGTGCAGAAGTCAGGAAGCCAATGAAGTCCATAGCCTGCCTTGCTTTGGTTCCCCTTTCCATTAATAAACACACACATTGAAAGGCTGACATTTATAATGCACAAAGGTATAGCGCTATCCCTTAATTTCTACAGCTAACCTGATAGATGAGAAAAGAAAAGGATGGTTCCCCTATGATCTATGGCAGTGCTATGGATTTTGCACGTCTGTCTTGTCCTGGCTTTGAATAAACTTCGGTATTCTACATTATCTTAATGGATGGTAATGTATTATACTACAGTGCAACATTTCATAGTGTTGCATATCATTTGAATAGTTGTTTAGGCTCATCCCCAAAACTGCCCCTGACTACCACCCCAAAAACTGCTCTGTCTCCAAAAAAACTGACCCCTACAGCTGCCATGCCACACTACATACTGCGTCCACACCCAAAAATATCCCCTGCAACTGCCACATCACACCTAAACTTTCCACACCCCCACAACTCCCTTCTGCAAACTGCCTCACTTGAAAAAGAACTCTTATCTGCTCCACCACCCTGTAAAATGCCCCACTCCCAAATGTACCCCAGAACTGCCCCACCTTCCAAAAAATAAACCTCTACAAACTATTCTACACCCAATAAGTACCATACCTGCAACTGACATAACACCCATAACACCCAACATAAAAAAACTAATCCTGCTGCTGCCCCACCACTCCACAAATTGCCCCTCCCCCAAAGCTAGTCCCCCACAACTACCTCTATATGGTCCTAACTATTCTTTCTCCCTGAAACTTGCTATCCCATAAGTGCTCCCCAACTCCAGTTACTTCTCCTACACACACAACAAAGAATAAAGATACACACAGACACAAGCACACTAAAAAAAAACACAATAACACAGTAAATGATGGCATGGTCCATCCAGTCTGCCCAAAAAGATGGCCAGAGCCATGCCTGTTACTTTGTGTGGGCTCTAGTCACCCATGCTTAAACATAAACATGTCTGGCCACTGAATATCTGGTTTTATTTTTTGCTGCCAAAACTTGACCTGTTAAGGCAATATTCAGCACCTGACCGCTTAGGCTAAACCGGTCAAAGATAGCGTTCTGCACTGATCCCGCGCCTAACTTTTGGGTGCCAGACATACGCCTGCTGAAACCAGGTGTAAATGCCGTCACCCAACTTAGGTGTGCATAGGCAGTGTTCAGTAATTCTGCGTGTAACTTGTTGGAATGTCCTGACATGTCTATTGGCAGACAGAAACAAAAAAAAGGCAAAGATCTGCCACAGAAATGGCAAATCAAAAGAAAAAAAGCAGATCAAAAAAAGACAAAAAAATAGAACAGGAGGGTAACAGAAGAAGTGGTTTATTACAAGTTACCCGACGTGGCCACGTTTCGCCCTCAGGCTGCGTCAGGGGTAAAAAAACTAATAGGGGTAAAAAGCAAAGTGAACCCCTAAAAGTAGTCATACAACCACCTTACATAAGTGCTTCCCAAGCTTACTCAGCAAACTTCACATAGCATTGTGAAGTTTGCTGAGTAAGCTTGGGAAGCACTTATGTAAGGTGGTTGTATGACTATTTTTAGGGGTTCACTTTGCTTTTTACCCCTATTAGTTTTTTTACCCCTGACGCAGCCTGAGGGCGAAACGTGGCCACGTCGGGTAACTTGTAATAAACCACTTCTTCTGTTACCCTCCTGTTCTATTTTTCTGACATGTCTATTGCCATTCCCCCTTTTGGCATTTCATATATGTCTTTTTACTTATTCATTGTTTTATATGTTTCTAGACACCTGAGGCAGGCCTGTGGCCGAAACACAGATCTGTGTTGAGTCTTTAATAAAATATTTTTTTCGACTTAGTTGTCCCAGTCTCTGGAGTCATTGGTCCACTTCCCACTCTTTTTTTGTTTCTTGTACTTTCGTGGGATTTTGCTGTTCTTCCACTCAGTGGATAACCCTTCCCTGGGTTCTACGTGACAACATTTAAGCGTGGATCTTTATAGAATCACGCATAAGCAGTTGTACATGCAATTCCAAATTAGTGCCAGTGATTGATAGCAGCCAGTTATTACACAGTTTAGTAGCACACGCATCACAGCATCATACCCTTATTTGGACACCCTTTGACGGTATTTCTATAAACAATGCACTAACATTGTGTGCCAGTTACCTCCCCTGCACACACACGTATGCCAGAACACCGCTTAAGCAGTATTCTGCAATGAAGTGCATATCGTCAATAGTGTATAGTGTGCGGGTGGGCGTACATATGGGTGTTTTTTTGGCAGAGTTTGGGAAGAATGCAGAATTACGCATGCAACTTGCAGAATACTGTAAGTTACACATGTGTCACTGGAACTTAGTTGCAAGCATTTATTCCAGCTTTTTGCTCATGCTAATGCAGTACTGCAAGTTAGCGGATGTTAAAAACACAAACCATGTTTTAGTAAATAGCTGTTTAGCATTTGTTAAAGTTTTAGTACAACTACAACATTTAGAAGATAACTTTGTATGAGGTGTATAGATAGCAAAATGGTCATTTAGGTCCGTGCTTGTATTTTATAAAAGACTTAGCGGCACTGATCCTGATAATGGATGTGGATACGAATGTTAATCACTATTTGACATATAAGTGTATTGGCATATTTGTGGAAATTTGTTAAAGTGTGTGGGGAGGGGGAGAAGGTAATATTATTTCATGCTCATTCAATGAGGAATAAGCCTATAATTGTTTATGAAGTAATTATGGAATGCGGGTGCAGACCTGGTTTTTATGATTAAGACATGATGGCCGAAGAGAAATGAGGTGATTGTGAGAATAGGAGCCAACTTTTCAGAATTATTGGGGGGTTTTCAAGCACCCACAGCACCCACAGAGCTAGCTCCTTTGAGTCAGCTCTATCCAGAAACAATATAAATGTTGTAGCCAGGAACCTCAAGGTAAATGAGGGGGGAGTGCACGTGTAATTTTTAGAGAATCTTCAGGACTGTTGTGGATACCAGTTTGGGAAATAAGAGGAGACAAATGTTTGTCAGTACGTGATTCAGAGCCTATAGTGGTGAGGTACCTGGTTATTCCAAAAGTGACTTCAGCAAGGTCAACGTTAAATTTCACATCTGACAGCAGAACCTGGGTCATTGGTGAGTAACAAAGGCACCCAGTATAAGAGGCTTAGGGAGGCTAAGTTTTCCCAGTTCTAACTGTGCTTTTCTGGTAGTGCCCCCCCCCCCCCCCAGCCACCCACTGGCAAGCAGCAGTTTTTGTTCCCTCCCTCCAGTTGCCATCTCTGCAGGGTCCACAGTGGTAATTATGCAGTGAAGCTGCACAGGACCTGTGGCTCTCTGCATACTGCTACTGCTTCTTCTGGGCCTGCCCTGCCTCCTCCAAAAGAGGAAGTTATCGGAGAAGGTGGGGCCAGCTGGGATGAAGCAGCCAAAGCATACAGAGAACCACAGTCCCACACAGCTTTGCTATATGATTAATACTGTGGGCCCAGCAGAGATGGCAACAGGAGGGAGGGAACAAAAGCTCCTTCATGCCGGCAGGCAGCTTGGGACGGGGGACAAATACAGGACCAGTACCGGGGGAGCAGGGAGAGAGACAGGAGCAGTGCCAGGGTCAGGGAGAGATAAGAACACTGTGGGGGGCAGGGAGAGATAAGAGCACTGCGGGGGGGCAGGGAAAGAGATAAGAGCAATATCTAGGGGCTGCAAGAGAGATGGGAGCAGTGTCTGGGTGCTGCGAGAGAGATGGAAGCAGTGTCGGGACAGTAAGAGAGACAGAAGCACTGTTGGTGAGGGGGAGAGAGATGGGGCAATTCTAGGTCAGACCTAGAGAGAGAGAGAGAGAGAGAGGCATGGCCAATGCTTGGTGGGAAATAGAGACAGACAAGTGAGGCAATGCTGAATGGTGTGGGAGAGACACACACACATACAAGTGGATCAATGCTGGATAGAAGGTCAGATAACCAAAGAAAGAACAGGGCAGACGATCCGCAAGATCGAATAAGGTGGTAGAAAACAGCAGATCAAAACCAAGCTGTTGAGGTCATTTTTATGCAATACTTGGTGCACCTCCTTTCATCTCTTACGCCTATGTTTACAAAGGTGCGCTATAGATGCATTAGTGTGGTTAATGCGCTTTAATGGTTAATGCACATTAAACGCTAATACGCCCATAGAAATGTATAGGTGTGTAGCGTTTAACACGCCTTAACTTTAAAGGTGCATTAAAAACACTAACGCACCTTAGTAAACATACCCCTTAGTCTGTAATACTATCCATTGCTTATTTTAGTACTAAATTATTTTGTAGATGTGTTATAAGTTATATGATTTTGACTGTACATGTGGTTGATTAATCTTTTAGTGTACACACATTTCTTTTTAGGTACATGTTTTGGTCTTTTTATAAGTCTACAAGAAGTCCTTTATTTTTATGACTCATTATAACCCTTTTACTAACATGTTTTTATTTTATCCTGTTGCCAATAATTTCTGATCCCCTGATACAGCCCTTTCATAGGCCAAAAAGGGCCCGTGTCTGGCTTTTCTGGTTGTATTTTATCTACTACAGAGAACAAAGTTTGGAGAAAGACTTCCTGGTTTTGATCCCCATAGGGTGATGGTGAGACAGATGCTGGATGGCATGGGGAGAAAGAGAGAGAGAGAGAGAGGCAATACTGCATTGGGAGGGGGGGAGGAGTTGAGAGAGAGAGACAGACAGACAGACAGAGAGAGACAGGGCATTACTGCATGGGGTAGAGAAAAAGATGAGGCAATCCTGGATGGAGAACAGAGACATATTGCATGGGGGAGTAATACAGGGCAATGCTGGATGGGGAAGAGAAGGGGAGAGACAGACAGGAATAATGCTGGATGGTGGGGTAGGTGGTGAGAGACAAGAGAGGAGATACAGGATAGCAGTGAGAGAGAACAAAAACAAGAGAGGAGCTGTCTGGATGCAGTGGAGGAGAGAGAAATACACAGAGGACCTGCTGAATGGTGGGGGGAGGTAGGAAGATATAGAGAGGAGCTGCTGGATGGCAGGTGACAGAGAGAGAGAGAGGAGCTGCTGGATAGTAGGTAGTAGAGGGAGAGAAAACTGGATGGCAGGGTGGCTGGGTAGGGGGAAAGTTGAGTTAGTGAAAGTCTGGGGAATAAGAGAAAGGAGAATGGGAGGGCCAGGATGAGGGATAGAGATGGAAAGCTGTACGTAGATGCAGTAACAAGAGGGAGATACTGGAGAATATGAATGATTAAAATCTAAAAAGGAAGAAAGCTGAAAGGAACAGATAAGAAAAGAAGACAGAAAACAGTAACCACATACTAGGATCAACACAATTAGGAAAATTAAGTGGCCAGACAACAAAGGTAGAAAAAGAATTTTATTTTTTATTTAGGATGAAGTATGTAGCTGTGTTAGTCCACTTTATAGGTTAATACATTTTCTAAAAAATAGAAAATAAGATGATACATTTTTATTGGACTAAATACATTTTTGACTAGTTTTCTAGCTTTTGGAGGCCATAGCCTCCTTCCTTAGGTTGGACAGTATACTGCTGTTAAGTTATCCTGTCCTGACCGAAGATAAGAAGTTTTGGCCTTTGAAAGCTAATCAAACATTGTATTAAGTTAATCCAATAAAAAATGTTATCACCTTATTTTCCATTTGTGTTTTAGTTGCTAATTTGTAATGTAGTGATTGGAATACACCAGTTTTTGAAATTTACATTTGCTATCTTTATATTTTGCACAGCAGAGGGGGGCATGCATCACTGCTTCTCTTTCCCTGGTTGTTGCATTATATGCACAGTCAGGCTTTTGGGGGGGGGGGGGGGGGGTTAATTTACTTTTTGTATACATATTTCTATTTTTAGTTTGTGATTACTTATTCCGTACTTGGTGAGAGAATTTGTCTGTGTTCTTCATATGTGAAAGAGACTGGATTCTCTGTTAGCATATCTATGTAGGACCAATCCATGCTAATCAGGCTTGTTTAGTTTTCCAATAGGTGAATTGATATTTTAATGCCCATTGTCTTTTCCTAGGTAGGCCCTTGTTGTGTTACGCCTGGAAGTTAGTGCTGTTATGGTATGGTAGAGTTGCGTTATTGATTCTGAGTGACTTCTGTAGGGGTTTTTTTTTTATTACTTCTCAATATGCCTGGTATTGGATTTTATCATATTTTATTTGAACTGTTGTAATTTTGTAACTATAATAGTATTCATGGACAAAATGTTCTAGAATTCCACCACTCTTTTAGTAAAGAATCGTTTTATCTGAAAATGTTAAAATCCATCCTTAGAACATGCCTCTTTGTTTCATTTGTTAATCTTAGAGTAAAATAGTTGTCAGCAAGACAATTCATTGATAGGTTTGTATAACATAATTGAAACTCCTAATCATTCCTTGTATAAATTTCAGCTTGCACAGGCTTTCAGCTTAGTCTAGTAGCCTTGTCTGTACAATATTAAATACGTAGATATTCATGTAAGTGCTCAAAGCCTAGTTCCCATCCTCCTAACAAAGGTTTAATACAATGAAAGGATGGCATCTTTGTTCTTTGCTTCAGCCCTCCCTTTCCAGCAGTTAAATGTGAGCCAACATGAGCCTGATTCTTGCTGCTGTTACTGCTGCTACAGTTGTGTCTACTTATACATTCATTCCCATTTCCTGGTCTTTAGCAACTACCTCTCCATTCCACTCCTAGTGCATTGCACCTGACTAGTTTCTTTTTTTTAACTCCATGTTTATTACAAATCAAATAGTACCCCATGCATTTGTCCATGAATTCATATTGGTCTTTCTGTAAAATCAATGTGTAGTCAAGTTAATTTATAGTAAGACAGTTTGTTGGGAGTGATTTTATAAGGGTTTGGGCATGTAGAGCTGTGTTGTACATACTCGAATGGAAGAGCAGCCTCATGGTTAGAGCAACAATCAAACCAGGGAAACCAGGGTTTGAATACCGGTGCAGCTCCTTGTGATCTTGGGCAAGTGTCTTTACCCTCCAATGCCTTAGGTAGAAACTTAGAATTTAAGCCCTTTAAGGACAGGAAAATATCTACTGTACCTGAATGTAACTTGCCTTCAGCTACAACTGAAAAAAGAGGTGAACTATTCCTTAATCCCTTCCCTCTTATAAAATTGTCATGGGGGTATACACGCCTAAAAAGCATAGAGCCTTCTTATATATGAGAGAGAGAGAGTTTATTAGTAATCTTAACATACTGTCTTTCCTCAATGGCTTAACAAGGTGGTGTACATTCAAAAGCAAAATGAAAGAGTAGAAAGGAGCACCAATTTAAAATAGAAAAGAGAGCAGACCAACAACTCGCACATAAGATAAAGACATGGTCAGAATGAGGTCAGAAACAGGCTCAGGGTATTCATGTGCACAGCACTACTTACGGACTGGTCCCCAAAGATGTTCAAAGATAGTTGGGTCTTTAAGGCAGAATGAAACTTGGGATAGGACAACTCTAAGAAAACAGTGGCTGGAAATGCATTCCAAAAAGAGAGCACAGTGCAACAGAATGCACTTTGCCTAGTAGATTCATATTTTGCTGATTGTTCAGGTGGCATATGCAGCTGGCAATTGTTAAGGGAACATAGAAACCTAGGGGGTGCATATAGAATGATAGATGTAGGAAGATAGGAAGGAATACCAGAACTTACAACCTTGTGAGTGAGGGTAAGAGTTTTGTCCGTGAAGTGGCCCACCCATACCTTTCAAATTAGAGACTGGCAAGGAACCTTTCAGAGTTCTTTGATTTTCTAGATTATGATTCTCCTGCTAGAGAGGGGAACAGTGATTCATACTGTTATGAAGGATATTGTTTTGAAAAACTGTGAACCTCTGCTAAAAGTCCAGGTTACTTCAAAGAAAACTGATACCATGTACAGGATACAGAAATGCACGGAGTTTAGAAAAACACGATTACCCCAAGAGTGGAGGTCCCGATTATGGTGGGAAACACTGCCTTGGTAGTTGCTGCAGGTGAAGAGCAGAGTCCTTCAGTTTTGAGCCAGGCTGAGCTAGCAGCACAGGGAGACAAGTGTTTTCTAGCATATTTAGTCTGTGCTGCGATACCAGAATTTCTGCTGCTAATACATAAGGCATTTTGCTTGAGAAAGAGCTTGTTGCCTGACAGTTAGTATGAAACATTGAGAGGGTGAGATTTTCCACAGTGAAAGGGAGATCTCCCCTTGACACTACAAGCTTAACAATAGCTGTTTATTAAAAAGGATCTCTGTAACCTTGCACAAACCTTCAATTTTAAACTTAATTAGTCTGTGCTGCAGTGGTTCCAGTTGTCAATTACTGATCCTTTAAAAAAATAACCTTCAATATTTTTCATTATTCTAGTATTTTGTAACCAATTTATAACTTCATCAGTGCAGATCATCTCAAAAAAAGCAATTTCATACAGCCTTGACGTATAGAAAAAGCAAATACTTAGCTTAAAGATGAAACCTGATCCTCCTATGGGACCCGTTTCATCAGCAAAAAATTGGCTTCATCAGGGTCATTTCATTTCATGTCTGCAATGAGTACAAAACAGACAAATTCTATTACAATACTCAATTTTACCCAGTAAACCAACACATTTAAAACTAACTTACTTAGGGCTCTGTTTATTTACTGCACTGTATGCGTGCTAGCGATTTTAGCGCATGCTAAAAATTAGCATGCACTAATGCTAGACACATTTGTATTCCTAAGGGTGTCTCTAGCATTAGCGCATGCTAATTTTTAGCATGTGCTAAAAACGCTAGCACACCTTAGTAAACAAGGCCCTTAGGGGGTTGTTTGCTAAAGCTTAGCTTGAGTTATAACTGCAGATAATTCAAGCTAAGCTTTAGTAAACAACCCCCTTAGTGTCTGCTGGATACAGCTTCACGGCAGGCTGCAGCATTGAAAATGGCGATGCTTTAACTAAAACTCCAGCGCTTGTGCTTTAAACCTTCAAGCCTATAGTCTGACCTGCTGTCATATTCACTATATAAATATATCACATTATTCGTTAACATTCTAATTCTACTCGAACACATTTTAATGTATGAAAATCTTATCATAATTAACCTTAAATTATTATCTCTGTGGCGCTTAAAATATTAAAATGCCTGCACACGCTCTGTTAATACTAATTTCAATAAAAAGCCAAACTGAACCACCCCCATTATAACTTGAGTCTAAAAATTCAGATCAGTATTCTAATTTTCTCAATTCTCTTGGAAAACCTTGCTCACAAGGTTCATGTTCAAGATTTTAACAGACATCTGGGCTGCGAGCAGTTGTGGGCACATTTTTTTGGCGTTTCCTAGAAAAGTACTCAAGTCAGCATTTAAGCCAGCATGATATTATAATAGAGATTTTGTTGTTGTTGTTGTTGGAGAAGCCAGTACATCAAAGTGAAGAGGAGAACATCCAGACCTAGGTGTTCTCCTAAAGGCTCAGATATGTCTCGTATTGTAAGAAGGAACTGGGAGATCATTAAACTGCACCCTGTTTTTCAGGCTACAGATTTGAGGATTGCATTTCAATGAGAAAAGAACTTAAAAGAACTGTTGAGTCCTGCAGTTACCAATGTAACTCGGGTCTCACCCGGCACTAGCTCCAGACCTGGGCCACAAAAGAAAAAAGCTTTCTCTTCACACTTATACTCCACAGTCTTTGCTCACTCTCAGGCCATACGTACCCTGTGCTTCTTTCCAGTCCCCTTACAGTCAGGCTGGGGTGGGTAATGGTCCAGAATATCGATCCGGGGATTTGGGAGACACTCTTCCAGTTCAGGGTTCCACTCCAGTCCAGCAACCACTCAACACTCCCAGAGGCTTATTAACAAACTTCAACCTTTTATTGTAACTTCTGCAACTAACAAACTCTTAATTCAGTGATCCGTTCAACAGTCAGTGATATAAACTATTCTATAACTACTTATATATGCATATAAACAGGGATCGTTTCTTCCCAAGGCTATTCACATATGTACAGTAACTCCACTTATACCTATCCTGCAGCCAGATGTAACCTCCGGGCTGTTTTCTCCTTCCAATGCACTCCGTTACCACCAGGCACAGATCCGTTATGGTTGTCCTACTTCCATGAGTGTATAGCACCCTGGCCTTGGGCAGGCTTCTTCCTGCTCCAAACCCCGCTTATGGGCCAGACTCCCCAATCTACCCAAAGCTCTGGCTCCTTCTCCAGTTGCTGTAGATAGGTCAACAACTGTCCCTTGATTATAGCCATTCTCCTTCTTCGGGTCATTTGGCAGGGGCTTGCAGGCAACCAAAAACCTTTCCCGCTCTAATTTTTCTATATTATTTCCTCCCAACTCCTTCCAGAGCTTCATTCTTCCCCACATGGGCACTATCTTTCTCCATTTTATTCCCAACATACTCCCCATGGGCAGGGCTTCCTCCCACCCAGGGATCTCCCAGTCCTCCTCCAGTGACTCTACAAGGGCTCACCCCTTCAGTAATCCCAATCTAACAGGGGATTACACTAAGAAGATAAAGAGCTCCTCTGTCTTACCGCAGGGACATTATAAATGTATGAGCTGCAGTATTTGTTCAGTGACTATGCAGTTGAAAGAGTTTACAGATCCCCTGGATGCAAAAAAGTATTATCTGAAACACTTAGCAACTGTAAATTTGAATATGCTATCTATCTGGTTCCATGTCCTTGTTAGAAGATCTACGTAGGAATGATGAGCAGAAGTTTGAGAACAAAATGCTGGAACATAAATCTAATACAAAACTGCACAAATTAAACGAATCATTACTTGAGCATTGCATAACTTTTTCACATAAAGTCAATGAGTTAAAATGTTTTATTCTTGACTTTGAACCCCCCCCCCCCCTCCCCAAGGAATCCATAGATTAAAAGAAGAGAGTCATAGTGGATTTACATGCTTGACTCATTGGAGCCGAAGGGATTGAATCAGGCCATTGAATGGATTATGTTTCTTTAAGAGACTGGATTTTTAAGAACACGCCAAAAAAAATATGCTGACGAATGTTTGCGGCACAGAAGATGTCTGTTAAAATCTTAAACATGAACCTTGTAATCAAATACTGTTTTTCAAGAGGACTGAGAAAATTAGAATACTGATCTGAATTTTTGGACTCAGGGTATCATAATGGGGGTGGTTCAATCTGACTTTTTATTGAAATTAGTACTAATAGAGCATGCGTAGGCACTTTAAGAGCCAGGGAGATAATAATTTAGTCGATCTGGTTGTCATACATTAAAAATATGTATGAGTAGAGTTAGAGTGTTAACAAATAATGTGTTATATTTACTTCCCTGTTTACTAAGCTATGCGACAATGCCGACACAACGCACTCAAAGTGAATGGGCTGTGTCGGCATTTGCACACAGCAGCCACTAGTGTGGCTTAATAAACAGGGGGGTTATACAGTGAATATGAAGGTGGGTAAGACTACAGACTTGAAGCTTTAAAGTGCATTCACTGGTGTTTTAGTTAGAGCAGCACCATTTTCAATGGTGTAGCCTGCAGCCAGATGTAACCTCCGGGCTGTCAGCATTAGCGCATGGCAGCTACTAGTGCGGCTTAGTAAACAGGTATAAGTAAGTTAGTTTTAAGTGTTTTGGTTTATTGGGTAAAATTAATTGAGTATTCTAATGGAATTTGTTTTGTATTCATTGCAGACAATGTTTACTGATATGAAAATGTGGGATACAAATGCAGCAAATAAATAAATATACAATTCCGAATTGAATGACCCTAATGAAGCCAGTTTTTTACTGGTGAAACGGGTCCCATAGGAGGATCGGGTTTGATCTTTAAGCTAAGTATTTGCTTTTTATATGAGTCAAGGCTGCACAAAATTGTTTTTTGTTTTTTTAAGATGATCTTTACTGAATTTAAGTTATATGTTATTCAATGATAAAAATTAAAATGGTTAAAAAATACTAGAATAATGAAAAATATTTAAGTTTTTTTTTAAGGATCAGTAATTGAAAATTCAAGGTTTGTGCATGGTCGCTGAGATCCTTTTTCCTCCTTTTTACTAAATAACAACTATTGTTAAGATTGTAGTGTCAAGTGGAGATCTCCCTTTCCCCATCATATTATACCTTTGTTCTCCATTTTGTTCTATAAATTGCAGAGGTGAGATTTTCCTCAGAAAGAGTCCTTAGGAGCTTGGAAGCCTCGTTTACTCCTGGATGAGGAATGTCTGGAAGGAGATTCCCTGGGATTAGCAGTCTCAGTGAGCATCAGCAGTGTATCCAGGTTGAGAGATCAGGGAGATTGGCTTGAGGAAGATGATGTTCTTCCAGGCAAAGATGCTATGGTAGTCGGTATTTTCCATAGGGATGAGTGGTCCACCTTGATAACTCAAGTGCTCATGGCATTCATGATTTTAGACTCTCAACCAGCGGAGAGTGCAAAGACTAAAAGACCCTCTGCAAGAGGGGACAAAGAAGCCAGTGTTGGTATTCCCAGTGCATAGGACTTTTAAGAACATGATTGCATAAGAGTGGGACACCCTCAATATAGGGTTGAAAGTGTCAATATCTAAGGCAATGTTATATTATATCCCAGTGTTGAGTCATTCTGATGCTATGATGTTATACCTCTTATTGTCTTTTACTTTTGTTTAACCCTTATAGTACTTTGCTTTAAAGTTTGATGTAAGCCACACTGAACCTGAACTTGTTTGGGATAATGTGGGGTATAAATGTTATAAATAAAAAAATAAAAGGGAAGTCTTCTGTCTCCAAAGATGGATGCTTTCATCTCAGCAGTCACCAGACTATACCCCCCACCCCAGTGGATGGAGGTGCAGTCCTCAAAGATTCACAGGACTGACATGGTGCCACAACCCCTGCCGTCTACCACTGCATGTAATGTGGTGCCTGTTTGCATTTATTGCACAGGGCAAAAGTTACCACACTTTAGTACAAGGGCTATGTAAGGAATCTCTTCTCAAAACAGCATTTTTACTGTATTTGACTAAATAGTGCTTTATCAACTTGCTGGTAATATAATATTTTAAAATAATAGATAATAACAGTTGTTTTCACGAACTCTTTAATATCCTGCAGCAAACACCTTTACAAGAAATTTAGGGAAAGAATTTGTAAAACACTTGCAAGAATAAGATCAGCCATGAGGTGGAGCTAATAAGAAAGAAATATTCTTGATTCATAGCCCAAGGACTTATACCAAAAGAAACATAATGGAAGTGTTTGTATATGGGTGAAAGTATCAAATAGCGTGAATACTGTCAAATGACATAGCAACAATGGAAGTCAGATTAGGCTTGTGTGGCATTTGCTCTTGTGAATAATTGGTTTACATGCATAAATAGCCCTATGCGTATACAAAGCCATTGATTACATGTGCGTATGCAGAGCACAAAGGATTTGAAGGGGGTTGTTCTGTGTGTGGATTGGACTGAAAATTATTCATGTATTTCCTATTTTGTGATGGCAGTACATGCATACTTTTTTGGTCTGGCAGGAGATAGGAGGCAGAACCTCCAGCTCTGAGCCTTTCTCAGTCACTTTAGTATTCATGTATTAATACTTAGGTACACTTAGGTACACATTCCTTTGACTAAAATCCTTAACCAAAACTGGTTTATGAAAATCAAACAGCAATTTGAAATAAACATCTATACAATATAAATCTTACCCGCATCTCTCTTTCACTAGGAAGAAAGAATAATACTATTTATTTATTGCATTTGTATCCCACATTTTCCCACCTATTTGCAGGCTCAATGTGGCTTACAATACATCATGAATGGTGGAAGTATATAAGAGAGTATACATTTAGTATTACATAGGATCTTGGGTAACATGATATTGATGAAACAAGATAGTAGTGTAACAAGCAAATATTATAAGACAATTCTGGATATATGTGTAGGAGTTCACATTTGTTGATCTTTGTGGTATGCCTTGTCAAAGAGATGGGTCTTCAGTATTTTGCGGAAGTTAGTTAATTCATAGATCGTTTTCAGGTTGCGCGGCAGCGCGTTCCAGAATTGTGTGCTCAAGTAGGAAAAGGTTGATGCATGCGATTGTTTGTATTTTAGACCTTTACAGTTGGGGAAGTGGAGATTGAGGAATGTGCGGGATGATTCTTTAGCATTCCTGGGTGGTAGGTCTGTCAGGTCTGACATGTAGGCTGGGGCATCTCCGTGAATGATTTTGTGAACTAGGGTACATATTTTGAATGTGATGCGTTCTTTAAGTGGGAGCCAGTGTAGCTTTTCTCGTAGTGGTTTCGCACTTTCATATTTTGTTTTTCCAAATATGAGTCTAGCTGCTGTGTTTTGAGCTGTCTGAAGTTTCTTGATTATTTGCTCTTTGCAGCCGGCGTATAATGCGTTGCAGTAGTCTAGATGACTGAGTATCATTGATTGTACCAGGTTGCGGAAGACGGTCCTTGGGAAGTAAGGTCTTACTCTTTTTAGTTTCCACATTGAGTGGAACATCTTCTTGGTTGTGTTTTTCACGTGACTCTCAAGAGTCCAAGAACTAATCAGAGAAAAATAATATTCCTCCTTTAATAAACCACCACTTCAATATTTTAACAATAACACTAAAAACAGAGTATAACATATCATAAAACATCATAAAAATATAATAGCAATTAATGATACACTATAAACCAAATAAAACAACAGACTAACCTCTTCTCCAGATTCCCTTTACTCTTCAGCCCCTTTTCAAAAAACTAAGCTGACCCACTCACAACCAGAGGCCATTGGTATGCCGTAACTCCTAACGATCCTGAATGGCTGTTCATAGGTGACTTGCCAACTATGGCAAATGTGACAGAGTTTGCAATTAGTACTCCTTAAGTGTTAAATTTTTAAACCATTCAATTCAATGGTAATACATTTTTGAACCATACAATCCAAAGGGAATGAGATGAAAATTATGATTCTGATGTAGAAATCTGGGTATCTGTTCTGGTGAAGCTTCATTGTAGTCTGAGCTACACCTCCCTACACCCCTCCATGTTTTGAATAATCAGCATGAGGACAAGGATGTCACATAGCTCAAAATTCTTGAGAGCAGCATGAAGTTGAGTCAGCAGCTGAAAGCTGCTACTTCTATACTTCTGCCTCACAGAAAACCAGAATGGGAAAGGGGATGCTTCCAGGAATGAGTTCAGGACCACAACTCCATCACTAGCATGTCACAACCAAGTAACAGTTGTGATCCTGACACTGAGAAACATTAATCCAAAAGGCTTCACATGGGAGTAAAATGATCACTTGGCTGTAGATCACAAGAAACAGATATATCCGTCCTAAAACTTTTTTTTAATAAATTCATAAGTGCTAGATTTCACAAAATTGTTCTAAGGGGAAACAATTAAGAAGCTGAACCCTAAAACTCAAAGTTTAGTTTTTTTAATGTAGTTTTAAAAATTAGAAAGGAAAGCATGAGTGCCCTCTCATTTGCTCTTTTTAAGCTTATGTCCAAATGAGTAATCAACTGACAGACTGACTCAGAGCAGTTGTAAATGCTAATTGGCATCACCAGTAACATGCAAGTAAAAATGGCTTATATATTTTAGCCCCAGGCTATACTTGGAGGGAGGAAACGAGCAATTGACACAGGTGTGTGTGGGGGGGGGGGGGGGGGTTATGGGTGTAAGTGAGCAAGGTACTGGAGAATGAGTAGGTAAGGAGGTCTAGGGAAGAGGGATTGATATTGGGATAGTGGTCAAGGAGAATGTATGAACTGAGATAGAAGTGTGGAATGGAGGCCAGGAGAGAATAATGCAAGCTGGGAAACTGAATAATATGGGTAAAAGTGTGTTTCTTCCATTTCTGAGAAAAATTTTTTCTTCAAGTGGGTTCCAATAGGAAAAAAACCTGTTAAAAACCACTGCCTTAGAGGATCATCTATGATCTCAGAAGACTATTCTGTTTATTTGTCAGGGATTGCCATAGTAATTTATTGTGTCTCTCTCTAGCTCCCATGGAATCAATTAGAAAGGTTGCCATGACAACATGCAGTGAATATTGACTCAGTGGAACCAATAATGCGTTTCCGACAATACTCAGCACATCTACAGGATGGCATGGATTGCAAGAGGCATAGAAGAGCTGGCATATTCAAAGGGCAATGTGCAAAGCTCTTTCCACTGGATTTGACTAGTCAGTCTATGGGTAAATGTATGTGTATTAGGGGTGTGCAGAGGCAAAGAATTTTCGGTTCATTTTCAGATTCTTAGTCTTTATTTTTTCGGACATTGTTGCATCTTGTTTCAAAATTTTTTCAATGCACATTAGAAATTTTGAACAAATGCAAATTGAGTTTACATGTGTTGTTTCATATGTTAACATGTTAAGGGGCTCATTTTCAAAGTACTTACAAAGTTCCATAGTGTAACCCAGCTCTCACATGTGCGCTGGCTCTGACCCCGGGCCACAAAGCAGAGTTCAGTTGTTTCAGTCAGTTTTACATTCAGGGCCACGCTCACCTCACTAACCCATTCAAGTTCACCTGCAGCCAAGCTTGGGAGTGGATCTATAGTCCGGAATAGCGATCTGGGGGTTTGAGGGGTCAGATTCTCTCACCAGTTCGGGGTTCCACTCAGCTGTTAAGTCCAGGAACCACACAACACTCCAAAGTTTTAATAACAAAAATTAACTTTTATTTGCAAACTGCTACAACAAGCAAACTTTAACTTTCCAGCACAGTCACTTGTTAAACTCCAAAGCAGCCTTAACATCCAACTTCTGTTATTCCTAGAGGGAACACCTTTGCCACTATTCTCGTCAGGTGTATCTACAGGGGAATTCTCATTCAGGGCTATTTATATATATACAGTTTCTCCTGTCCATGCCCGTCCAATAGAGAAATATTATCATATTATCCCTAAAGGCTGTACTCCTTAACACTGATTTACTTTTAGGGGCTGAGATCCCCCCCTTGATCTGACCCTCCTCCAGTGATGACCCCCACTTTTGGTCCACCCTGGTTCTGGGATGAGCTTTCCCTGGCTCCAGTCCCCTCCCCTGCCCCTGGACTGGGTCTTCTACCCACCCGTAGCACACTGTCTCCCGGTTGCCACTTATTACAGACACAATCTGCATTTTACGGCCAGTGGATCTCTCCAATTCTCAGGACTCCCCTCTCTCTCCTCCTTGTCAATGGCAGGGGATGTTCAGGCAGCTCCAGACCTGCGGCAACCAAAGACCCCCACTCCCACCAAAGGACATAACTTTAGCTTTATCTACTTCCATCCCCACCCCACCCCCATCACTCTTCATTACCAGGGCAGTATTCTGCATTCTATTTCAAACTATCTCCCACCCAGGGATACTCTACCACTCCAGCCCTCTACAGGGATCTCGCTCCTCCCAGGGCACTGGGAAAAATCTATCACTCTAATAATATCCATTCCATGGGGTATTACACTAAGTTACCACATAACTTTGTAAGTGTAAGTACTTTGAAAATACACTTCTTAATTTCTTTTCTGCACATTAAATATTTTGGGGTGCTAACAAATGCACATCACTATCTGTATTGTTCATCATACTTCTACCTGTAGATTCGAGAGACACTCCTGTGGATGGAAAGACCACCACCACATTTAAGTTTGATTTTTCAAACCTATGCTCATTGTTTTGTTGGAAAAGTTACCTGCAGAGAAGGAAGGCAGGCACAGTCAGAAGAGGGTGCACTTTCTGGTGCTGCTGAGTTCCTATGAAACTCCTCCAGAAAAAGTTGCAGTGAAGTTAATAGTAGTGTTGCAAAAATTACCAAAAGTTCTTCTTTACAGCTTCTATCAAGCTAGACCTATACTTCCAATGGAATACACAAAAATGATAAAAACTGACAGATCTGGGGGTTAGGATGGGGTACCTTTGTCCTCCCCCATCTGAAAGGCTGTTTACCAGTGGCGTCTAGTAGCCATACTTCTAATTATACTCCAAGAGGTCTTTCTAAAGACTACAACATTCCTCTATAAGAGAATCACTCTATAACACCTTGTCAATAAGAGCATACTGACAAAGCATCAAGACTGCTGAAGAAGGTGCCGAAACAGAGTACCTTGTAGAGTCTTCTCTCAATAAACTTTTCCTCAACTTTGGATGTCTTTGGTCTGTTTTTTTGAAGAGCCTGATTCTGTTCCCATTCCTTTCCTGCTCTGAGATTACCCGTGGGACTTTGTTGTTCTTTCCACTTCTGTGGTTCTGCTGCTCTTGAGATAGCAACTGTCATTACCCAGTCTACATTGATTGCTACTTTATTTGTCTGTTTCTGATCAGCAGGGCCGGTCAAACCCGGTAAGCAGGGTAAGCACCGCAGGGGGGTGCCTGCTTTCAAGGGCGCTGCTGTGGCGCTGTGCCGCCATACCACGCCGCCCTTGGTGCTTTAAATCTTTAATTTACCTCTGTTCCAGCAGCCGCATCATTTGAAAGCCCTGCCCCGTCTCTAGCCTTCCCTCCCTTCGTGAGTTCGTTCCGCAGTCCCGCCTTCTGACGTCATTTCCTCGAGGGCGGGACTCCAGAATGAACTCACGAAGGGAGGAAAGGCTAGAGACGGGGCAAGGCTTTCAAATGACACGGCTGCTGGAACGGAGGTAAATTAAAGATTTAAAGCACCAAGGGCGGCGGGGGATGGGGGCGAAGGAGAATCGCTGGACAGGGGCAGGGTGGGAGAAGAGAGAAAGGAGATGCTGGGGGGGGGGGGGCACACGCGGGTGCTGGAGGGGGGCGCGCAGGGCGCCCACTCATAGCCTGCAGGGGGGCACCAGAGACCCTAGGACCGGCCCTGCTGATCAGGATTTGGTTCTGAGCAAATGTTTTAGAAATAGTAATACATTGTTTTGTGATATGAAACTTTGGGTGTTTCCAGATGTCATAAGAGATTTTAGAAACTCAAAAAAGGAGGAGGAGGAAGTTTCTGCTGTTGAGGCTGCAGGTGCTTCAAATTGGGGTCCAGTTTGCAAATGTGTTGTTTTGTATAAAGGAGTGAAATATGTATTTTTTTGAGGTATCACAGTTGCATTTTTCTTGAGTAATAAGGCCGTGACTTCTGATGCTGGGAACCCTTTGCTTGCTGTGGATGATGTGTTTGTGTGAAAGTCTGCCAGACAGTTGAATGTCGAGCAGCTACTCCAGTATCGTCTTTTTGCCTTTCTTGGGGTTTTTTTTCCTTATTTTTTTCCATTCCTTCTTTAGTGTATTGCTCTGTCCTTTGTATGTGAACGCTATATAGAGCTGTAATAATGGTTTTGCTTGTTTGACATTGTTTTTTTTTCTGTTTGTGACTATATGTAACAGCTCTGTATTCTTTTTTTAAGTTTTTACATGAATGTATAATTCATAATCTTATAAATAAATAAATAAAAACTTGTTCAAGGGAAGGGTCAGAGTTTGATAGGCAGAGAGATGATCTTGATAGAGAATTTGAAGGGAATGAAATTGCCTGTGCTAATGGATGTTTTAACTTTGAGCTTGTTGGAATGGTGGGATTTCATAATGCAGGGCATGTACGCTATGTTTTTGGTTTAATGTATGTGCTGTATTTTGAGTCACTGCTAAACAGGATATAGTATAATAGCCATCAAAAACTACTTAGCATTCTGACCTTAACATGTTTTAGGGCTTGATGTGGAATGTCAAAAAAGGTGTCTGTTTGATAAAGGTCAATGTAATTAACCACTCTCACTACACGAAAAATGTTTTCAAGAGCAGTATATCGAACCTTCAGCAGTGCCACTTACGAGCTAGATTGCTTTCATAAGGTTTTACACATCTTCATCGTTATTGGACCAGTGTTTTCTCCAAAATTATAATCTGTTATGTTTTATATCTTTAATTTAACTCTATAAATACAAATTCAAATGCTCATCTTTTAATCAAAGTTGGCAAGGGGACCAGGATCGCTTAATTTGTATCAAGGAGTATGCCCTTTATTTCATAAGCCATGCCATAGTGACAGTCCTCAGCTATTTGTATAGCTCCTATGGACTTTTAATAACATAAGAAATAAGAATAACCATACTGGATCAGACTGATGCCCCATCTTAGCCCAGTATCCTGCTTCCAACAGTGGCCAATCTAGGTCACAAGGACCTGACAGAATCCCAAATAGTAGCAAGATTCCATTCTACCATTCCAAGGATAAGTAATGGCTTTCATCATGCCTATCTTAATAGCAGATTATGGACTTTTCCTCCAGGAACTTGTCCAAACCTTTTTTAAGCCCAGATACACTAATGCCCTAATTCTATATATAGCAGTCAAAATTGCACACATAAATTTGAAGCGTGCACAATTTAATTGCTTAATGAGCCAATTAGTGCCAGTAATTGAGTGCTAACAATTATTGGTGTTAATTGGCAATAATTGAATTTCCACGTGCATCTTTATAGTTGCTAGTCTATAATGATGAGCACGTAAATTTTTCTGCACAGATCCGAAAAGGGGACATGGCCATGGGAGGGTCAGGGGCATTTCTAGGATTTGCACATAGTTTTACAGAATTCAGGCATGAGGATTTACCTCAGGGTTCAGTTGCTGTAAATCCTCATGGCCAAAATTGGGCGCAGATCCCAGTGCTAAGCACTATTCTATAAATGGCACCCAGCTTGGAGCACCGTTTATAAGGGAACGCTTAGCACACATTTTTTTGGCACTCAGGTTTGAGTGCCAGTTACAGAAATAAGTCCTATATGCTGTTACCACATACTCTGGCAATGAATTCCAGATCTTGATTGAAAGAATATTTTCTCCTATTTGTTTTAAAAGTATTACCATGTAGCCTCATTGGACGTCTCCTAGTTTATACTTTTTGAAAAACTAAACAATCGATTCACATTTACCTGTTCTGCTTCACTCCAGATTTTGTAAATCTCTATCATATCCCCCCCACCCAAGCCATCTCTTTTCCGAGCTGAAGAGCCCTTTCTTAAGCTTTTCCTCATATGAGAGGAGTTTCAACACCTTAACCCCTTTTCTAATTCTGCTATATCTTTTTTGAGATATGGCGACCAGAATGGCACATAGTACTCAAGGTGAGGTTGCATCATGGAGCAATACATAGGCATTATAATCGTAGTCTTATTTTCTATCCCTATTCTAATCATTCCTAGCATTCTGTTTGCTTTTTTGACTACCGCTACACACTGAGCAGAAGATTTCATCCTATTGTCCACAATTATATCTAGATCGTTTTCTTGGGTGGCAACTTCTAAAGTGGAACCTAACATCAAGTAACTATGATATGGATTATTATTCCCAATGTGCATCACTTTACATTTATCCACAATAAATGTAATCTGTCATTTGGATGCTCAGCCTTCCAATTTCCAAAGGTCTTCCAGCAATTTTTCACAGTCTGCATGTGTTTTAACAACTTTGAATAGTTTTGTGTCATCTGCAAATTTAATCAGCTCACTCATTGTTACCATTTCCAGATCATTTATAAATATGTTAAATAGCACCGGTCCCAGTACAGATCCCTGTGGCACTCCACTATTCACCCTCCTCCATTGAGAGAAATGGCTATTTAACCCTACTCTCTGTTTTTTCTATTAACTATTTCTCAACCCTCAACAGAACATTGCCTCTTTCCTATAGCTTTTTAATTTTCTCAGGAGTCTTTGATGAGGGACTTTGTCAAAAGCTTTCTGAAAATCTAGATACACTGTACCAACCAGCTCCTTCAAAGAAATGAAGCAAACTGGTGAGGCAAGATTTATCTTGGCTGAATCCATGTTGACTCTGTCCCATTAAACCATGTTTGTCTATATGTTCAGTATTTTTCTTCTTTATAATAGTTTTTACACCCAGATCCAGCACCTGGAACACAAATTTATACCTGCTGCAAACAAGGAGTACATTTGTGCATGTATTGTACATATAGTAACATAGTAACGTGGAGGAGCATAATCGAACGTCGCCGGCCAAATAGATCGCCAGCGCTACAGCTAGCCGGAACCGTATTATCGAAAAAGATGGCCGGCCATCTTTTTTTCGATAATACGGTTTAGCCCGGCCAAATGCCTTGGATTTCGCCAGGTTTGAGATGGCCGGGTTTGTTTTTCAGCGATAATGGAAAAAAATGCCGGCCATCTCCAACCCGGCAAAATCCAAGGCATTTGGTTGTGGGAGGAGCCAGCATTTGTAGCGCACTTGTCCCCCTGACATGCCAGGACACCAACTGGGCACCCTAGGGGTCAGTGCTGTGGACTTCAGAAAAAGCTCCCACATGCATAGCTCCCTTACTTTGGGTGCTGAGCCCCCCCCCAAAAGCCACTACCCACAAATGTACACCACTACCGTAGCTCTTAGGGGTGAAGGGGCAACTACATGTGGGTACAGTGGGTTGTGGAGGGCTCCCATTTACCAGGTAGGGGGGATGGGCCTGCGTCCACCTGACTTAAGTGCACTGCAGTACCGACTAAAAGTGCTCCAGGGACCTGCATACACGCAGGCTTCTAGGACTTGTTGCTGCTGTATAACCTTGGCACACCAGTTGACACCTGACAACTAACCTCTTTGAAAAAGTCCTTTATTTGAATAAGCATGTTTACTCAAAGTTAACTGCAGATCAGAGGTTGTGCCCCACTGGCAAAGAGTCTCCCTGGTACTGAGATGAGCAGTAGGTCAGAGCTGGCAGAATGGTGTACAATGCCCTCTTTCAGCCACATTCAAGGTAATAACTAAGTTCTCTAACGTGGGTAACACATGAAAGGGATCTAAAAGTGGCTTACAAAAATGGCCACTACCTCATGGACTACCGGAAACAAAACTGGACACACTCTGACCCAGTTAGCAGGGGGAAAAGCACCATGGGAGTAGAGCCCACTACCCTACACCCACCACAATGCATTGCTGATGTGACTCTGTAGTGCACCTAACAGAAAATGTGTCACACTCACCCGAGAGCCACATCACAACCAGGGAAAGGCTGTCAGAGGATAGAATACATTCTGCTGTCATGGAGATGGGTACGGCATTTGAGGCTGGCATACAGGCTGGCAAAAAAGGTTTTTAGTTTTATTGTTTGTGTGGGAGGGGGTTGGTGACCACTGGGGGAATACGGGGAGGTCATCCCCGATTCCTTCCGGTGGTCATCTGGTCAGTTGGGTCAGCTTTTTGAGGCTTGGTCGTGAATATAATATAAAAGGACCAAGTAAAGCCAGCGAAATACTGCTTAACGCCGCTTTTTTTCCATTATCCGTGAAAGGCGGCCATCTGGTAGCCACGCCCATGCCCGCCTTCGCTTCACCGCCGACATGCCCCCTTGAACTTTTGCCGGCGAGGTGACGAGAAAGTGGCGATGCTGTCAAAAAAGCCGCTTTCGATTATACCGATTTGGCCGCATTTGCGAGATCACTGGCCATCTCCCGATTTATGTCGGAAGATGGCTGGCGATCATTTTCGAAAATAAGCTGGATAGTAACATAGTAGATGACGGCAGAAAAAGACCTGCACGGTCCATCCAGTCTGCCCAGCAAGATAACTCATATTTTGTGTATACCCTACTTTGATTTGTACCTGTGCTCTTCAGGACACAGACCGTATAAGTCTGCCAGGACTATCCCCGCCTCCCAACCACCAGCCCCGCCTCCCGCCACCGGCTCTGGCACAGACCATATAAGTCTGCCCAGCACTATCGCCGCCTTCCAACCACCAGTCCCATCTCCCACCACCGGCTCTGCCACCCGATCTTGACTAAGCTCCTGAGGATCCATTCCTTCTGCACAGGATTCCTTTATGCTTATCCCACGCATGTTTGAATTCCGTTACCGTTTTCATTTCCACCACCTCCCGCGGGAGGGCATTCCAAGCATCCACTACTCGCTCCATGAAAAAATACTTCCTGACATTTTTCTTGAGTCTGCCCTCCTTCAATCTCATTTCATGTCCTCTCGTTCTACTGCCTTCGCATCTCCGGAAAAGGTTTGTTTGCAGATTAATACCTTTCAAATATTTGAACGTCTGTATCATATCACCCCTGTTTCTCCTTTCCTCCAGAGTATACATGTTTAGTTCAGCAAGTCTCTCCTCATACGTCTTGTAATGCAAATCCCATACCATTCTCGTAGCTTTTCTTTGCACCGCTTCAATTCTTTTTACATCCTTAGTTTGATACGGCCTCCAAAACTGAACATAATACTCCAGGTAGGGCCTCACCAACGACTTATACAGGGGCATCAACATCCCTTTTCTTCTGCTGGTCAGGGGGTGTTGATGCATATTTTATAAAATACCTGCATGTATCGCAAATCCACCTCCATTCTACCCAAACTACATCCCCAAAGAGACTTACACTCAGATGTGTGAAATAGGCACTCTTTTTTGTGTACATACTTTTTATGTGAGTATTCAGCCACACAGTTTTATGAAAACCCTATTCCACAAGTAAAACACATTCAGAAAACCTTATTAAATAGGTTTCTAGGCGGTAGTTCTATAAGGAGCCACCTAGTTTTAGGAAGCACATTCTAGTCATTTATGAATGTAAGTGGTCTCAGGAATACCAACTAGCATGTTTTGATGCTGTGCAATTTGCCAGTGGGCATGCACATGGATGCAGTGCACAAATGCATGTGCAAATTATGAAATACTATAATTTATGCGCATTCTGACTAACATCTAAGCATGGGCATGTACACCAGCCCTAGGGTTGGTGTAAGTGAGTGCACTTTAATGTAAGTGTGTTATCTGCTACTTTCTACAGGTGACTAACTTTGCTTTATTACGTGTGAAAAAGGTTTATAAAATTACCTTCTTAGGGGCCAGTTTTATAACTGGGCACTTCCATTTAGGTACTCCAAGGGCTGGTGGAAGGAGCCAATTCTATATCGGAACCTAGTCGCCTAGGTTCAATATAAAATATTGGCATATCTTACATTTATGTGCCCACAAGTACAGCAGCCATAGTTCTGGCATAAGTGCAGGCACATAAATGTGGTGGGGATGCACATAATTTACAGTACATTGTATTCTGTAAGTTACACATGTAAGTGAAAGCTCTGCCCATGCGCTCCTCATCTGTATGCTCCCTTTCAATATGCACTATGGAAGATGGCTGCGTATTTACAGAATAGTGCTTAGGCGGCACACTGGCCTACAACACAGCCACATGTATATATATTAGTATTCTAAACACTTACACATGCAATAGGCAGGTAAATGTTTGTGCCTAGTTTATAGAATTGTCCTTTTTGGGGGGCCCTTTTACCAAACTGCACTAAAAAAATTGCTTTAGTGCAACCTTATGTGGATCATTCCCACGTTCTAAGGCCATTTTTACCACAGGGTAAAATGGACTATTTTATCTATTAATGGTCGTGAACTAATTTTCCCATTAGCATGTGAGCCCCAACTGCCACTTCTTATAGAAGCGGTAAAGGCTCACGCACTGAGCACTCGCTAATCAGTTTGTGCACTGCAATGTAGCTGGCTAACGATTAGCGCAGAGCACTCTCATTCTCTGCCCCCAGTGGTGCTAATAAATTTTATTGTTTAGTGCGTGAGTAGCACGCGTGCATCCAGAAATTACCGCAGGATGCTTTAGCTCACCCCACAGTAAGCCATTTTGTTTTGTGGTAAGTACCCATTAGTGATTACCGCAGTTTAGTAAAAGGGCCCCTTAGTGTCCAAACTAAAATAATTTAACATACACTTTACTTCATAGGCTCCAATGAAGTAAATAATCATTCTGTAAATTGTCTAGTGATTAATTAAATTCTACTAGCTAGGTTGTCCCTCGTAAATGAAAGAAGGCATCGGGAAAAGCTAAAATAGCCTATTGTCTAACTTCTCTTTTTCTCCATGTATTTCATCTCCGCCTTCACCCTCCCTCCAATTTTCCCTTCTTGCTTGTTTGGGAGTTATGCAGCAGCTGTGGCATTTGAATTGATCCTTTGCTTTGAGAACATCTTTCCTGTGGGTTCATTTGTTGAGCTGCCCAGAATAAAAAAAAAAAAGAGAAAGAATAAAAGATTTTGTTCTCCATTGTTGTGCAGAAGTATCGGGTAAATTTCCACATTCACTTTACAGGCGTCCTTCGCATTACTGCATTGAAGAACATTGTGTTTCACGAGCTTTCTGTAAATGTGTTGTACTATAGGTTCTTGCTAAAGAACATTAGCTTCATATGTTATGTTATGTTTTGTTTGGTTTTTATGGCAGGAGATTGATTTTTTTCCATCAGACTTAACCGACTCATTTTTCATATTCCTTTGTCAGTACATTGGTAAGTGGGAGTATAGCTTTGAGGTAAGTAAGTTAAGATAAAACATGTCATGTAACATTAAATAAAGTTTAGTTCCTTGTAGCGCTGTAACATGGAAATGAACATTAGCTGATTAGCATCTTCAAGGAAATCTACAATACTTTATTGAATTCCCCAAACTCCAGATACTGTCACACCAGTGCAGGGTTGGTCGATGAACCTCAGTAGTAATGCACTGTATTCTGTTTGCTCATACACAGTGTCATACTTCAATCTTCACTGGTTGCATGACCACCCCCTTCCTGTTGTTATACAAATCTGTCCAATATATATACTTATATCTTTCAAGTAATATTTTCAGTAATTCATACTCATCTTTAAATTGTAAACTTTAATCCAGTCGGCATAGGGGCACTGTTTTCCGACACGGCACGTGTTTCGCTATATCGCTTTTTCAAAGAAAACCCCTAAAAATGAAAAAAAGAGGGTTATATCCATTTCTAAACCCGCATTTTCTCCCAAAATTAGTAGAATCAATAATATAGCTTCCGTCTTTACCTAATACTAGCTGCTGCTCATCTTGCCCGCTAATTAGCGGCATTTCATAGCATTATCGATATTTCAAGGGTGTACAATGGAGGGCCATAATCGAACGGGGCTGGCCATCTCTAACGCCAGCCCCGTCAAGCGGCGTACCCGATTGTATTATCGAAACAAGATGGCCAGCCATCTTTCGTTTCAATAATACGGTCGGGGCCGGCCAAATCTCTTAGAGATCGCTGAAAAACTGCTCCAGGGACCTGCATATTGCTGTCATGGAGCTGGGTGTGACATTTGAGGCTGGCATAGAGGCTGGAAAAATGTTTTTTATTTTTATTTTTTGGGTGGGAGGGGGGTTGGTGACCACTGGGGAGTAAGGGGAGGTGATCATCTGGTCAGTTGGGGCACATTTTTGAGGCTTGGTCGTGAACAAAAAGAGACCAAGTAAAGTCAGCCAAATGCTCGTCAGGGACGACTTTCTTTTTTCCATTATCGGCCGAAGCCGGCCATCTCTTAAGCACGCCCCCGTCCCGCCTTTGGTACACTGCCGACACCTTGCAGTTTCGCCGGCTCCACGACAGAAAGCAGTTGAAGCCGGCCAAAATCGGCTTTTGATTATACCGATTTGGCCGGCTTTAGGAGAAGGCCGGCCAT
Organism: Microcaecilia unicolor; assembly: GCF_901765095.1. Taxonomy (NCBI): domain Eukaryota; kingdom Metazoa; phylum Chordata; class Amphibia; order Gymnophiona; family Siphonopidae; genus Microcaecilia; species Microcaecilia unicolor. The sequence continues at coordinate 249,556,527 of NC_044037.1, read as the reverse complement.
CTCCCAATTTGTGTCAGAAGATGGCCGGCCTTCTCATTCGAAAATAAGCAGGCTAGTCACCGCTGAAACAATACTTAAATATTGGTTTGACGTTGTTTGCACAATTTTGGTTGCTGTATCTCAAAAAGATATAGTGGAATTAGAAAAGGTGCAGAGAAGGGCGACGATAATGATAAAAGGGATGGGACGACTTCCCTATGAGGAAAGGCTAAAGTGGCTAGGGCTCTTCAGCTTGGAGAAAAGGTGACTGAGGGGAGATATGATAGAGGTCTATAAAATAATGAGTGGAGTTGAATGGGTAGATGTGAAGCGTCCACGCTTTCCAAAAATACTAGAATTAGGGGGCATGTGATGAAGCTACAATGTAGTAAATTTAAAACGAATTGGAGAAAATTTTCCTTCACTCAATGTGTAATTAAACTCTGGAATTCGTTGCCAGAGAATGTGGTAAAGGTGGTTAGCTTAGCGGAGTTTAAAAAAAGGTTTGGACGGCTTCTTAAAGGAAACGTCTATAGAACGTTATTAAATGGACTTGGCAAAAATCCACTATTTCTGGGATAAGCAGTATAAAATGTTTTGTACTTTTTTGGGATCTTGCCAGGTATTTGTGATCTGGATTGGCCACTGTTGGAAACAGGATGCTGGGCTTGATGGACCTTTGGTCTTTCCCAGTATGGCAATACTTATGTATTTATGTAACTGCTTGTTATTTGTGTGTTAAACAAATTAAGGAATTTCTTTAACAGCCTAGCACATAAAGCAATTTGATAATTTTTGTCATTTACATTGCTGTAACAGGTGAAGGGCAATTCTATAACTTGGTGCCTAATGACAGGTGCAATGCGTGCATATGTTACAAAATTATAGCACTTAGTTTGAGTCAGAGGCAGCAATAATTGGCAGCTATGCAAATAAGTGCTAGGCGCTATTCTATCATGTGCATACCAAAGTCACCAAAGGGGGAATTCAGTAGAGGTTGCCTGACTGGCAAGGGGTACTCCAGGGCCGGACTTGGGAAACGCTGATCTAGGGAGTTAGAATTTGTTTATGATTTGTTTGAGCCAGGGTAGTAGGTGCACTATCCAAGTAGCAGAGAAACTTATCTGGTGAGGCTCTGAGAGACCACAGTCACTGGAGGCCATTGAAGAAAGGTGCCCAACTCAAGAGAGTCCTAGGATGAAGAATAAAAACAGGTGAGCTAAATGACTGAGACTTCTGAAAAGTGTGCACACAAAGGGAAAAAACAGAGAGAGAGAGAGAGAGAGAGAGAAAGAAACAGAGAAGAACATAGAGAGAGTAAAAATAGTTACGAGATGCAAAATCCTTAGGGATATTCAGAATGTAAGATCTGAAAGTCCTTTAAAGAATCTAGTTTTAAATGGAGTAAACTTACATGAATAGTTCTAAGTAAAGGATTTATGTGTTTAATATTTATGCTTATGTGAGAATGTTCTTGATCCTGAAGATAAAGCTGTTTTCTCCGAGGACAAGCAGGCTGCTTGTTCTCACTGATGGGTGACGTCCACGGCAGCCCCTCCAATCGGAAACTTCACTAGCAAAGTCCTTTGCTAGCCCTCGCGCGCCCGCGCGCACCGCGCATGCGCGGCCGTCTTCCCGCCCGAAACCGGCTCGAGCCGGCCAGTCTTCTTTTGTCCGCACTCGGTACGGTCGTGTTTTCGCCGTGTCGAGCCCCGGAAAGTCGACCTCGCGCGTCCAATTTGTTTTGAACGTGTTTTTTTTCCTTCGGGAAAGCTTTGTCCTAGTCGGGAAGTGCTCCGGAAACCCCCCGCCGGGTTTCGTGTAAATCCTCCCCGTACTTCCAGCTTTTTTGCCCCGGTAAGTTTTCTTTCGTCGTCGGGGTAGGCCTCTTTTCGGCCTCGGTCGAGATTTTTTCTCCCTCTAAATTTGGTGCTTCAAATTTCGCCATTTCGGCTTTTGATTTCGCCGGCGTGATTTTTCCGCCCATGACATCGAAGCCTTCCAGCGGCTTCAAGAAGTGCACCCAGTGCGCCCGGGTTATCTCGCTCACTGATCGACACTCGTCGTGTCTTCAGTGTCTGGGGGCCGAGCACCGCCCTCAGAACTGCAGTCTGTGTTCCCTGCTTCAAAGGCGGACTCAGGTAGCGAGACTAGCCCAGTGGAACGTGTTGTTCTCGGGCTCTTCGTCGGCATCGGCACCGGGATCTTCGAGTGCATCGACGTCGTCAGCGTCCAGACCATCTTCCTCGGCCGCCCCTGCATCGAGTGCATCGAGGCATCGGGCCTCTGCATCGGCGCAGAGACATCGGATAGCTGCATCGACGTCGGTGGTACCAGGACCTCGTCTGCTGATGTCGTCGGACGGTGGTGCATCGGGTGGAGTGCAGGTGAGGGCTGTCCATTCCCCCGCTGGTGGCGGTGAGCCCTCGGGTGGGTCTCCTCCTACCCTGAGGGCTCCTGCGGTACAGCCCCCCCGAGATCGACCTTCTTCAGTCTCGGCCCCGAGGAAGCGACGGATGGATTCGACGTCCTCCTCGTCGGTGCCGGGGAGCTCTGGTGACATGCTTCGGAAGAAATCGAAGAAGCATCGACACCGGTCTCCTCCCCGTGTCGGCACCGAGAGCTCTGGGTCGCCGAGGGATTCGGCACCCAGCAGGCATCGGCACCGAGAGGACCGCTCACCCTCTGTTCAGGAGGTGTCGATGCGCTCCGCTCTGGACAGCCCGGAACAGCCTCCACGCCCGGAACAGGTACTGACGTCGACGCCTGCATCGACCTCTCAGCCTTTCTCTGCAGCCGCTCTAAACGAGAGCCTCCGGGCCGTTCTCCCAGAGATTCTGGGAGAGCTGTTGCGCCCTACCCCTCCGGTACCGGCGGTGCTTGCGCCACCGGTACCGTCGAGCGTGGCGCCGGCTGGCCCATCGCCCAGGTTGAGGTCCCCGACGTCGGTACCGCGTGCGGTACCGACCGCGGCCACCTCCCAGGAAGGCTCCCCGACTACGTCGGCGGAGGGAGCTTCGCCGATGCGGGCGAGGGAGTCTACCTCTCGACGCCCCCATCGTGGACGGGGTTCCACGGAGTCGAGCAGGGCGAGGTTGCAGACACAGGTCCGTGAACTTGTGTCTGACACCGAGGGTGAGGCCTCGTGGGAGGAAGAGGAAGATCCCAGATATTTCTCTGACGAGGAGTCTGAGGGTCTTCCGTCTGATCCCACTCCCTCTCCTGAGAGACAGCTTTCTCCTCCCGAGAGTCTGTCTTTTGCCTCCTTTGTCCGGGAGATGTCTACGGCCATCCCCTTCCCGGTGGTTGTGGAGGACGAGCCCAGGGCTGAAATGTTTGAGCTCCTGGACTATCCTTCTCCACCTAAGGAAGCGTCCACTGTTCCCTTGCACCATGTCCTGAAGAAGACATTGCTTGCGAACTGGACCAAGCCATTAACTAATCCCCACATTCCCAAGAAGATCGAGTCCCAGTACCGGATCCATGGGGACCCAGAGCTGATGCGCACTCAGTTGCCTCATGACTCTGGAGTTGTGGATTTGGCCCTAAAGAAGGCTAAGAGTTCTAGGGAACATGCTTCGGCGCCCCCGGGCAAGGACGCTAGAACCTTAGACTCCTTTGGGAGGAAGGCCTACCATTCCTCTATGCTCGTGTCCAAGATCCAGTCTTACCAGCTCTACACGAGCATACACATGCGGAATAATGTGCGGCAGTTGGCGGGCTTGGTTGATGCTCTTCCCCCTGAGCAAGCCAAGCCTTTTCAGGAGGTGGTCAGGCAGCTGAAGGCGTGCAGAAAATTCCTGGCCAGAGGAGTTTATGACACTTTTGATGTTGCGTCCAGGGCCGCTGCTCAAGGTGTGGTGATGCGCAGGCTCTCATGGCTGCGTGCCGCCGACCTGGAGAATAGAATCCAGCAGCGGATTGCGGACTCGCCTTGCCGTGCGGATAACATTTTTGGCGAAAAAGTCGAGCAGGTGGTAGAGTCTCTCCACCAGCGGGACACCGCATTCGACAAGTTCGCCCGCCGGCAGCCTTCAGCTTCTACCTCTACAGGTAGACGATTTTTCGGGGGAAGGAAGACTGTTCCCTATACTTCTGGCAAGCGTAGGTACAATCCTCCTTCCCGACAGCCTGCGGCCCAGGCTAAGCCCCAGCGCGCTCGCTCTCGTCAGCAGCGTGCGAATCAGCAAGGCCCCGCGGCTCCCCAGCAAAAGCAAGGGGCGAGCTTTTGACTGGCTCCAGCAGAGCATAGCCGACATCCAAGTGTCAGTGCCGGGCGACCTGCCTGTCGGAGGGAGGTTGAAAGCTTTTCACCAAAGGTGGCCTCTCATAACCTCCGATCAGTGGGTTCTCCAAATAGTCCGGCAAGGATACACCCTCAATTTGGCCTCACAACCTCCAAATTGTCCACCGGGAGCTCAGTCCTACAGCTTCCAGCACAAGCAGGTACTTGCAGAGGAACTCTCCGCCCTTCTCAGCGCCAATGCGGTCGAGCCCGTGCCATCCGGGCAAGAAGGGCTGGGGTTCTATTCCAGGTACTTCCTTGTGGAAAAGAAAACAGGGGGGATGCGTCCCATCCTAGACCTAAGGGCCCTGAACAAATATCTCGTAAAAGAAAAGTTCAGGATGCTTTCCCTGGGCACCCTTCTCCCCATGATTCAGCAAAACGATTGGCTATGCTCTCTGGACTTGAAGGATGCCTACACACACATCCCGATACTGCCAGCTCACAGACAGTATCTGCGATTTCAGCTGGGCGCACGCCACTTCCAGTACTGTGTGCTACCCTTTGGGCTCGCCTCTGCGCCCAGGGTGTTCACAAAGTGCCTAGCTGTGGTAGCAGCGGCGCTTCGCAGGCTGGGGGTGCACGTGTTCCCATATCTCGACGATTGGCTGGTGAAGAACACATCCGAGGCAGGAGCCCTGCAGTCCATGCAGATGACTATTCGCCTCCTGGAGCTACTGGGGTTTGTGATAAATTACCCAAAGTCCCATCTTCTCCCAGTGCAGAAACTCGAATTCATCGGAGCCCTGCTGGATTCTCGGACGGCTCGCGCCTATCTCCCAGAGGCGAGGGCCAACAACTTGTTGTCCCTCGTCTCGCGGGTGCGAGCGTCCCAGCAGATCACAGCTCGGCAGATGTTGAGATTGCTGGGCCACATGGCTTCCACAGTTCATGTGACTCCCATGGCCCGCCTTCACATGAGATCTGCTCAATGGACCCTAGCCTCCCAGTGGTATCAGGCCGCCGGGGGTCTAGAGGACGTGATCCACCTGTCCACGAGTTTTCTCGAATCCCTGTATTGGTGGACGATTTGCTCCAATTTGACTCTGGGACGTCCCTTCCAAATTCCTCAGCCTCAAAAAGTGCTGACCACGGATGCGTCTCTCCTGGGATGGGGAGCTCATGTCGATGGGCTTCACACCCAAGGAAGGTGGTCCCTCCAAGAAAGCGATCTACAGATCAATCTTCTGGAGTTGCGAGCGATCTGGAACGCTCTGAAGGCTTTCAGAGATCGGCTGTCCCACCAAATTATCCAAATTCAGACAGACAATCAGGTTGCCATGTACTATGTCAACAAGCAGGGGGGCACCGGATCTCGCCCCCTGTGTCAGGAAGCCGTCAGCATGTGGCTCTGGGCTCGCCGTCAAGGCATGGTGCTCCAAGCCACATATCTGGCAGGCGTAAACAACAGTCTGGCCGACAGGTTGAGCAGGATTATGCAACCTCACGAGTGGTCGCTCAATTCCCGTGTGGTGCGACAGATCTTCCAGGCGTGGGGCACCCCCCTGGTGGATCTCTTCGCATCTCAAGTGAACCACAAGGTCCCTCAGTTCTGTTCCAGGCTTCAGGCCCACGGCAGACTGGCGTCGGATGCCTTCCTCCTGGATTGGGGGGAAGGTCTGCTGTATGCTTATCCTCCCATTCCTCTGGTGGGGAAGACTTTGTTGAAACTCAAGCAAGACCGAGGCACCATGATTCTGATTGCTCCCTTTTGGCCGCGTCAGATCTGGTTCCCTCTTCTTCTGGAGTTATCCTCCGAAGAACCGTGGAGATTGGAGTGTTTTCCGACCCTCATCACGCAGGACGAAGGGGCTCTTCTGCATCCCAACCTCCAGTCCCTGGCTCTCACGGCCTGGATGTTGAGGGCGTAGACTTTGCCTCTTTGGGTCTGCCAGAGGGTGTCTCCCGCATCTTGCTTGCTTCCAGGAAAGACTCCACTAAGAGAAGTTACTTCTTTCATTGGAGGAGGTTTGCCGTCTGGTGTGACAGCAAGGCCCTAGATCCTCGCTCTTGTCCTACACAGACCCTGCTTGAATACCTTCTCCACTTGTCTGAGTCTGGTCTGAAGACCAACTCCGTAAGGGTTCACCTTAGTGCAATCAGTGCATACCATTACCAAGTGGAAGGTAAGCCGATCTCAGGACAGCCTTTAGTTGTTCGCTTCATGAGAGGTTTGCTTTTGTCAAAGCCCCCTGTCAAGCCTCCTACAGTGTCATGGGATCTCAATGTCGTTCTCACCCAGCTGATGAAACCTCCTTTCGAGCCACTGAATTCCTGCCATCCGAAGTACTTGACCTGGAAGGTCATTTTCTTGGTGGCAGTTACCTCGGCTCGTAGAGTCAGTGAGCTTCAGGCCCTGGTAGCCCAGGCCCCTTACACCAAATTTCATCACAACAGAGTAGTCCTCCGCACTCACCCTAAGTTTCTGCCAAAGGTTGTGTCGGAGTTCCATCTGAACCAGTCAATTGTCTTGCCAACATTCTTTCCCCGTCCTCATTCCTGCCCTGCTGAACGTCAGCTGCACACATTGGACTGCAAGAGAGCATTGGCCTTCTATCTGGAGCGGACACAGCCCCACAGACAGTCCGCCCAATTGTTTGTTTCTTTTGATCCCAACAAGAGGGGAGTGGCTGTAGGGAAACGCACCATATCCAATTGGCTAGCAGATTGCATTTCCTTCACTTACGCCCAGGCTGGGCTGGCTCTTGAGGGTCATGTCACGGCTCATAATGTTAGAGCCATGGCAGCGTCGGTAGCCCACTTGAAGTCAGCCACCATGGAGGAAATTTGCAAAGCTGCGACGTGGTCATCTGTCCACACATTCACATCTCATTACTGCCTGCAGCAGGATACCCGACGTGACAGTCGGTTCGGGCAGTCAGTTCTTCAGAACCTGTTTGGGCTTTAGGATCCAACTCCACCCCCCGAGGGCCCTGTTTGTTCTGTTCCAGGCTACACTCTCAGTTAGTTGGTAAATTTTTTAGGTCAATCTCAGTTATGTCCTCGCCGTTGCGAGGCCCAATTGACCAATGTTGTTGTTTTGAGTGAGCCTGGGGGCTAGGGATACCCCATCAGTGAGAACAAGCAGCCTGCTTGTCCTCGGAGAAAGCTAATGCTACATACCTGTAGAAGGTATTCTCCGAGGACAGCAGGCTGATTGTTCTCACAAACCCGCCCGCCTCCCCTTTGGAGTTGTGTCTTCCCTTGAAGTGTATTGTCTTGCTACATACTGGACTGGCCGGCTCGAGCCGGTTTCGGGCGGGAAGACGGCCGCGCATGCGCGGTGCGCGCGGGCGCGCGAGGGCTAGCAAAGGACTTTGCTAGTGAAGTTTCCGATTGGAGGGGCTGCCGTGGACGTCACCCATCAGTGAGAACAATCAGCCTGCTGTCCTCGGAGAATACCTTCTACAGGTATGTAGCATTAGCTTTAAGTCTTACAGCTCTGTAACTGAAACGTATATACAGGTTATTTTGGTAACTGCTAATATAGAGATTGACTTTACAGCTGCTTAACATCTAATTAATAATGAAACATATATTTAATGTTAAATTAACTGGTGTGGTGTGTGGAGATTAATTGGGAAACCCACCATGAAATAACGTAATTTTCCAAAAGTATAATATCTTTCTCCGCTACCAGGGGTTTACATTACTGTAAGATGTTTACATTGGATAATGGATAAACATGCATCCAAGTAAGCTGTGATGTGTGTGATCTAAATCCAAAAAAAAATAACATCACAGATAAAGCTTTGCAGCTTTCAGACAGCTGAAATAGTTTCAACTGCATCTTTAATCAGATTATGTTAAAAACACAGATAACTTAATATCCCCTTCTTAGAGAACAGCGATCGTCATAAATTGTTATTTACCTTAGGAAAAAGAAAAAAGAAATATTATAAAAAAGGCAAAAAAAGGATTTTTAAAAAATCGTTAAGACAACCGGAAACAAAGCGCCCTGTTTACTAAGCCGTGCTACAGGTGCGCTAACGTTTTTAGCATGCGCTAACACTAGAGACACCCATAGCAATATATGGGTGTGTCTAACATTAGTGTGTGCTAATTTTCAGCGTATGTTAAAAACGCTAGCGCGCCTTAGTGAACAGTGCCCAAAGGCTTTAACAGTAGCAGATTTGATTCCTTTTTTAGTCAGGTTTTAACATAATGTAGCATAGAGAGGGACAAAACCAAGAGATTTCTTCTTTATTATTGGATTTCTTTTGACCTTTTGGACAAAGATTACTTGGTTTAGCTGAGATAGATATGAACAGAAAGCAGTCATCAATAAAGAAGCAAACTGTGTATCCGTTTCCAGTTCAGCAATACAAATTACAAAGTGGCATTAATGGGACATTTATTCTTGCATGTCCTAATGGTATTCATGGTTAATGTATGTTTTGATACTGTATATATTTGAATTGCCATTGTAATATATGACTGCTCCAGAACAAATTGTGGAACACAAAGCACCTAATTACAAAAAGATGATTGTCTTAAGATAACAGACTTCCAAATAAATGACTTGATTAGGAATTTACAGTTTCAATAATTTATCTTCCCTGGAGAAATAATGAGAATCTGACCAAAAACACCTTTTTAAAAGCTATTACCTTTTATTTCAATCTCTCGCATGTATTTCAGAAGCGCACAAAACAGAAATAGTTGCTCAGCTGGAATGTTTGTTTTACAGATAAGACTTTTTCTCCCGAAAGAGTTTCAGATATTAGAGAGGCAATGCCACCATAAGGGGTCCTTTTACTAAGTTGCAGTAAAAAGTGGTCCCTTAACACGCCTTGGTGTGGGTTTTCCAGAACATTAAGGTCATTTTTACTGCAGCAATAAAGTAGCCAATTTTAAATTTTTTTTTTAGTTAATGATCTTGCATTAATGTTAGAATCAACTACAATAGTTCAAAAAAGTTGAGAACAAAATCCAGCTCTCACAACATAAATATAAATGTTCTCAAAATCATATATGAATAGAAGTACAAGTGCAAAAAAAGGAAGGGAAAAGCCTCAAAGAGGTAAAACTACCTTAAAGAGTTTGACTACTTCATTATCAGCACAAAAAAACCTTCCTCTTGTAATTTCTTATTTATTGAAAGAAAAATCAACTTTTCAAATCTCCACTTTTTATCATTTTTAAATAAATAAATATAACTTACCTTTGTTAATAACATTTCGATGTCTTAGAACTGCTTGATATATATGATCAAAGTTTGATACATATTTTCCTACATTGATCAAGTTACACTGGTTATCTGTAGAGTACTGTATTTAGTATAAGGCAGAGGTTTTCAACGACAACTCTATAATGGTGATTGTGCGTAAAATTGCTGTTCTAGAATAGAGTGTAAGTAGACATACACATGCTTAACTTTAGGCCTGAGTACTTGCCATGTCAAAGGCTGGTATAAATACTCACACCTAAAATTGGCAGTTTATTTATTTATTTATTTTTATTTATTTATTTATTTATTGCATTTGTATCCCACATTTTCCCACCTATTTGCAGGCTCAATGTGGCTTACATACATAATGTTGTTAACAATGTCATTACAAGATATCATATACAGTTAGTATTGTGCAGAGATTGAGTAGGGGAGAGAGAAGAAGGGAGCGAGTGATTGGGAGTTATGTAGGTGAACCTTCACGTAAGTCATAGTATTCTACAACTTAAGCACATAACTATAAGACATGCCCCCGATTTGCCTATATGTATGCCCCCTTTGTAACTTAATATAAGCATTGCCATACTGGGACAGGCTAAAGGTCCATCAAACCCAGTATCCTGTTTCCAACAGCGGCCAACCCAGGTCACAAGTACCATTTTCATAATTTATTTATATCATTGTCTCTGTTCTACAGTTAGAGTATTCAGATGTCAGGCTCAGGGCTTGTCTAACAGGCTACAGCAACGTGGATGCTCTCCTCGAGTCATTAAGCAAGTCTGTCGGAGAGAGAAATATAGTAATAGAGATCTTTTGCTTACACCGTGTCTGCGAGATAAAGCAGATGATTCTGTTTTGACATATGGTGAGAACAGTTCATAAATACTGGGATGTTCTGTCTGTTACACCTGCCTTCAAGAATTCTTCAGTGAGATTTGCCTTTAGCCATGGTATGAATTTAAAGAAGTTGCTGTGCCCGTCAGTTCTATCCTGTAGAGAATCTGCGGCTAAAGATCATGTTCCAGATGTGGGACATAAGCGGTGTGGAGAATGCTTTATATGTAGTTTAATGATTGAAACTGCGGTGTTTCAGGATCCTGTGACTAAGAAAAGTTATCCTCTGAGATTGAATACCACTTGTAACACAGACCATGTGGTATATGGTCTGCTCTGTCCATTTGGGAAAAGTGTATATAGGACAGACTAGTAGGAAGTTGACTGTTAAGCTGACAGAACATAAGAGTACTATAACTACACAGAAAAAATTACATTACTGCTTGTAGCGCACTGTGACCAATATGATCATGATTTTGATACTCTGTGATGCTTCATATTGCAATGGATAGCTCCGCCTTGTAGAGGTGGAGGCGGATGCAAGATACTACTTTAGCAAGAGCAGAAATGGATTTTTCTTTTGAACACTTTAGTACCTCATGGTTTGAATTCACAGATAGAGTGGTGACATTTTTTCTACTGATTTTTTTTTCTAAAGACTTTATTTTACAGTAGTCTTCTTGGAGCCATCTTTCTTTTCATAAGATTTTTTTCTACAAGTTTTCTCTTTCAGCTGCCTCTGCAGTTGATTGAATGATAGGGTTAGTATAGGGTTAGTGGTGTCTGTGTCACTAAATAAGGAGAGGGACCATTTTCTGAGTCACTGTGAGAGCCTACTGAAAGCAACAAGAATGCTGTGTTAGGAAGTATGTAAGAGTATGCTGGATTTTGGTATGGAGTCTAAGGGCACTGTTTACTAAGGTATACTAGCATTTTTAGCATGCGCTAATTCTAGAGACACCCATAGGAATATGGGTGTCTCTAGCATTAGCGCGTGCCAATTTTTAGCACATGCTAAAAATGCTAGCGCACCTTCAGCATGGCTTAGTGAACAGGGCCCTAAGCCTGTGTTTTTCTTTATCCCAGATGGTATAACCATGAAGCAACATAGCAAAACCTGGCCACTGCTGGTTGTCGGTTTGGGACCTTGTTTTTTTAGAGCATGGAAGACGAAGATGGTTCAGTGCTGGATTGCAACTTTTTCAGCATTTGGAAAGGAGAAATGCAATTGCTATTTTGAAAATGGACTGTGGACTCTAACAATATTACCTTATACAGATGGTTTTTAGAAAGTTTTTTTTTGTGCTTATGATGAAAAGTTTCAACTTCGAAGTTTTTGTGTGACTTGGAGCTTTTTGGGGCTTTTCCTTCCTCTTTTCCATCTGATAATAGTGATAGATTATTGCTTCTTATCATACTGTTTTATAACTTACATGCTAGTTGGAAATTTGGCGTGCAACTTTATAGAATCCGGGGAATAGAGCATATGCCCTGAGTTTCTGGAATTCTGTACCAGATGATATGAGAGCTTGTAGAGATTTACTTGATTTTTGGAAGAAGTTAAAGATTTTTTTATTCTTCCATGCATATAATTTATGATGGATGGTCTTGAGGTGTTATTTTGAAATGAGATTTTATTGTTTTTATATCTTAACTAGTAAAAAAAAAAAAGCCTGTTTCTGAAAGAAATGAAACGGGCGCTAGAAAGGTTGTCCTCTAATGGCAATTATGTTTTTAAGGGAACTGTTAGGAGAGAGTATGTGTGAGAGTGAGTGAGTGAGTATGTGTGAGACAGAGAGTGAGTATGTGTGAGAGAGAAAGAGTGTGTGTCAGAGAGAGAGAGAGTGTGTGATTGAGAAAGAGACAGAATGTGTGTGTCTGTCTGTGTGAGTGAGAGAGTGTAGTGTGTGTCCCGTGTGCCCCAATTATGCTCTTTCCCCTGTATTCATCCATATGCAGCAAACGTCCTCTGTGCCCTGCCCCCTTCATCCATCCATGTGCAGCATCTCTCCCCTGCCCCCTCCATCCATCGTGGTGCAGCAATTCTCCTCTGTCCCTTGCCCTTCCCCCTTACATGTGCATCAACTCTGCATTCTCCCCTGGCCTCTCCTCCATCCACCCATATCCAGGGCCCTCTTCCCTCCATCTCTCTCCCCTCTGAGTTCCAGGCCCCCTCCCTACCTCTCTCTCTCTCTGTGCCTTCCGAGTTCCAGGCCCCCTCCCCCCTCCCCTTTGAGTTCCAGGACCCCCTCCCTCTCCTCCCCTTTGAGTTCCAAGACCCCCTCCTTCTCCTCCCCTTCGAGTTCCAGGACCCCCCTCCCTCCCAATCCCTCCCCTTCGAGTTCCAGGATCTCCTCCCTCCCCTCCGAGTTCCATGCCCCCCATTCTCATTTGAGTTCCACACCCCCATGCCTCCCTTCCTCCCTTTCCTTCGAGTTCCAGGATGACCCCCCTCCCCTTCGATTTGCAGGACGCCCCCTCCCTCCTCCGACTTCCACGCCCCGTGCCTCCCTCCCTCACTCTCTCTGCCCTCCAAGCAGGACCTGTCCTCCGGCAGCCCCTCGCCTTCCTAAGTGCTGGCTGTATTTTAAAAATTCTTACCTTGGGGTGTGGCGTCCTTAGTGAAGGCGAGCGGCGCTTCACACTGCCTTCGCATGTGTCTCAGCTCTGCCTCTGGTCCCGCCCTCATTTCCTGTTTCCGGAAGGGCGGGACCAGAGGCAGAGCTGAGACACTTGCGAAGGCAGTGTGAAGCACCACTCGCCTTCACTGTGGACGCCGCACCCCAAGGTAAGAATTTTTAAAATACAGCCAGCACTTAGGAAGGCGAGGGGCTGCTGGAGGGCAGGTCGTGCTTGGAGGGCAGAGAGAGAGAGAGGGAGGGAGGCGCAGGGGCTGGCAACTATACAGAGTTCCCTCGAGAGCGGGGCGATTACGAACCCTACGAACAGTACATGGCTTCACTGCCATGCTGCCATGGAGTCAGCTTCAGAACGTTGGAGGTGCGAATTATTATATTAGAAGATGTGCATTCTTTTCTGGGTGATAGGAAATGTTTTGTGTTCCCTGCCTAAAGCCATGGTGATGGGTGGGCTAGAAATAAATACATAAAAACAGATAATGTATGCACATAAAACAACAATTAATAAAATACATTGGTACAAATTATAATTAAATAACAATAGAACCAGTTCAAACCTTCAAGATGACATGTTTATAGGGCCATGTTTCAACAAAAATGCTTGTTTCAGAGCAGTAACATAGAAAAATACCCTCCTATCTGTGTTTGTAACTTTCAGGGAACAAGCCAGGTGATGTGAAATCTAGCTTGTTGTATCAATTCAAATATAGTTCTTTATAGCTCCAAGATATGCCGGGAGCTATACCTGAAAGCAAATGTAGCTTGACATAAGCTTGGAAAATCCCGTAGGATTAGAATCCATGCAATGCTGCTGAAGGGATCAATGCTAGATCAGAATGCTGTATGTTTAATAAGGCAATTGTATAACAAGGTGCCCGGTAAAAGAACAGAGGCACCTCCTTTTCCTTTATAGAATACTACTATAACCGGGCATATATATGCCTAACAGACATGCACACACACACCAATCATAGAAATGGTGTGTTAGTGCCAGGGGTGTAGCTATGTGGGGCCACGGGAATGGCCTCCTCAGATTTGGCCCTGCCCCCCCCCCACCGCCGACCCTTTGGACCCCCCTTCCCACCACCGCCAACCCTCCCCCGCCGCCGTCAGGTACCTGTGAGTCGTCCTGACATCCTGCACGTTCAGGACGACTCAAACAGAAACAGAATCCTTCCATCCAGATCAGCTGCAACAACGGGCCGGCCCGGAGATTGGCACTGAAGAGGTACCTGACGGCGACAACGGTGGCGGGGGAGAGTTGGTGGTGGTGGGAAGCGGGGTCCAAAGAGGAGGGGCGCCGGGGGGAGGGTCAAAAGTGGCGGGGGGGTTGGCGGCGCCGGGGGGGGGCTAAAATGTGCCCCCTCACCTCGGGCTCTGGACCCCCCTCCTGCCGAAGTCTGGCTATACCCCTGGTTAGCGCATAATTGCCACACATTCACATGTAACATAGTTTTTTCCAGTTAAGCTTCAGTTAATATCTTCGTAGTATGACTTCCAGTCCCATGTGTGGATTGCTCCTTCTTCTGCTCCCTATCTTGTCCCCTTCCCAATTCCCTTTGCCCTTTCCATTTTTCATCTTCATTCTCTTTGATGGCTTTTCCTCTCCCACTTCTCACCATGGACTCCTTCCCACTCACACTCTTTGCCCTATAGCTCTTCTTCTTTTGCTCTCTCTCTCTCTCTGTCTCTCTCTTCTTTTTCTCCTTTATTTTATCTGCTGTGCTCATTGGGTAAAGCAGGCTATATGTTTTAAATAATAACTAGAATTGTACACCACTGTGTTGCACCATTGGTGATAATGGTGGTATATCAAGTCATTGTAATAAATAAATATTCTATGCGCTACGCATGTAGGTTTGAGTTCTGCCTACATCCATTCATTCTCCATCCCTGCATATGTAAATTGAGGGGCATGCAAAGTTAGTGCTGGGAAGATCCGCACTAAACTAGTATTCTGCAAGGGTGCTCTGCACACAGCATCCTTTGCAGAATGCTAGCTTAGCACAAATCTTGCACCTAACTGTCACGTACTCAAAGCTGGAAACTGGGTTTGTGAGCCCTTGGGCCACTGCCGAGGAGCAGCAGTGGCAGGCAAAACCACCCCACACCAGAAGCAAGGCAGAACAGACGTACCGGCAAATCCAGGCAAGGTCTCTAGGCAGTCAGCCAGCAAGCAGAAGACAGGTCCAGGCAACAGTTCAAAAGGCAGGCGGCAAGCAAAGCAAAGTCCAGGTCCAGGCAAAGATTCAATAGGCAGGCGGCAAACAAAGCAAAGTCCAGGTCTAGGCAAAGATTCAATAGGCAGGAAACCAGCAAAAGCAGAATCAGGTCCAGCCAAAAGTGCACCAGCACCCACATACCAGGGCCTAAGACGCAATGCAAAGGCAACTGACTGCAGTCTCTAGGTGATTAATAAAGCCCATTCACACCTGAGGTGCCAGCTGCAGCAACTCTGAGTAACAATGGAGGCTGTTCCCACAGGAGATCTCTAAGGACCAAATAAGGGCTTACTTCCTGTCCTCGTTACTCCAAGATGGCTTCCTATGATATGATCTATCCAAGATGGCTGTACCCCTTGAGCTATCCAAGATGGCTACAACTCTAGAGCCATCCAAGATGGCTGCCGCCATTGATCCAACCCAGATGACGGAGGCCAGAGATAGGAAACCGAAACAGATCTTCCCAAAGACAGAACTACTCCAGAAAGGATAGGCAGAAGCCAGCTCAGAAGCTGACCCCCACAAAATCAGGTAGAGGCTGTGAGGGGTCACGACTACAGACGTGACACTAACTTTAGGCGCTAGATTTACCCCTGCTAAATTCTGTAATGCTGGCACCCAAATTAGGCGTGGAAATGAATTTATCCTGTAACATCGTGCCTAAATCCTGGGAGCACCTCTAAACCGCCCATAACCCTCCCTTGGCCTCACCCCCTTTGGAGTTTCATGTGAAAGAAGTTAGGCACTTAGTATACAGAATAGGGGCGTACGTTAGTTACGTGTGCAACTGTTAATTAGTGACAATTAGTGCTTGTTAAGGCCAATTATTGGTACTTATCACCAATTACGTTCCAGTACCAATTTAGCACTAATTAACTAAGTTACACACAATTACCTGCTTATAATCGAAAGAGAAAAACGCCTATATTGCGACCCAAATCGGGAGATGGGCGTCTTTCTCCCGTGGGCGCCCAAATCGGTATAATCGAAAGCCGATTTTGGGCGTTTCCAACTGTAATCCATCGCGGAAATGGGTAAAGTTGACGGGGGCGTGTTGGAGGCATGGTGACGGTGGAACTGGGGCGTGGTTATCGGCCGAGGAGAGATGGGCGTCTTTAGCTGAAAATCGAAAAAAAAGGCGTTTTTACCGCGATTTTGGGTCACTTTTTTTGGACCTTTTTTTTCACGAACAGGTCCCAAAAAAGTGCCCCAACTGACCAGATGACCACTGGAGGGAATCGGGGATGACCTCCCCGGACTCCCCCAGTGGTCACTAACCCCCTCCCACCAAAAAGACCCCACTTTAAAAACTTTTTTCCAGCCTGTATGCCAGCCTCAAATGCCGTACCCCCATGACAGCAGAATGTGTTCTATCCTGTGACAGCCTTTCCCTGGTTCTGATGTAGCTCTCGGGTGAGTGTGACACCTTTTCTGTTATGCACACTGCAGAGTCACATCAGCAATGCATTGTGGTGAGTGTAGGGTATTGGGCTCCGTGATTCCACTAGCTTGTGGCAAATGCTCACGATGTTGGTAGTTGGTAGGCTCTACTCCCATGGTACTTTCCCCCCTGCTTACTGGGTCAGAGTGTGCCCTGTTTTGTTTCCGGTAGTCCATGAGGTGGTGGCCATTTTTGTAAGCCAGTTTTAGATCCCTTTCACGTGTTAGCCACGTTACAGAACTTAGTTCTTACCTTGAATGTGGCTGAAAGAGGGCATTGTACACCATTCTGCCAGCTCGGACCTACTGCTCATCTCAGTACCAGGGAGACTCGTTGCCAGTGGGGCACAACCTCTGATCTGCAGTTAACTGTGAGTAAGCGTGTTTATTCCAATAAAGGACGTTTTCGGAGAGATTAGTCTTCAGGTGTCAACTGGTGTGCCAATGTTATATAGCAGCAACAAGTCCTAGAGGCCTGCGTGTATGCAGGTCCGTGGAGCACTTTTAGTGGGTACCGCAGTGCACTTCAACCAGGTGGACCCAGGCCCATCCCCCACCTACCTGTAACACTTGTGCTGGTAAATGGGAGGCCTCCAAAACCCACTGTACCCACATGTAGGTGCCCCCTTCACCCCTAAGAGCTATGGTAGTGTTGTACATTTGTGGGTAGTGGGTTTTGGGGGAGGGGGGTTGGGTGCTCAGCACCCGTGGTAAGGGAGCTATGCATGTGGGAGCGTTGTCTGAAGTCCACCGCACTGACCTCTAGGGTGCCCAGTTGGTGTCCTGGCATGTCAGGGGGGCGAATGTACTACGAATCGTGGCCCCCTCCCACGACCAAATGGCTCGGATTAGGATGTTTTTGAACTGGGCGTTTTTAGTTTCCATTATTGCTAAAAAAAACAAACGCCCAGCTGAAAAAGTCCATATTTTCGAAAATACGGTCTGTCCCGCCTCTTCACGTACCCGTTTTCGGACATAGACGCCCATGGAGATAGGCTTTCTATTATGCCCCTCCACGTTACCTATCTTTAAGTGCCATTTATAGAATTTGGGGGCTTAAGTGGGAAAAGATTTCATTGTGTTGATAGTTTGACATACAAATACTGGAAAAAGCTAAGAAATGAACCGTACAATCTCAGAAAGAATAGCAGTAACAGTGGATCCACTAGTCAGAAGGTCCACAGATTTTGCAGGCCATCAGCATCTTAAAATGCAGCAAAACCTTGGCACTATAAATATTACCCTTCTGTTAGTCATCATTCACTGAAACATTGATATATTGAGACTTTAGCTTTAATGTTTGAACTGGTTGGTTTATGAACATAAGTTAAGTATAGTATTATCAAAAGGTTTCTAGTGGTTAGTCATTTCTACTTTATATCTTCTCATACTTTCGGTTTTGATTTACTTCTATCAAATTCTGCTACTTAACTTTCTGGAGCTTTCTGAAATAGCATTGCCCTAGCCACAGAACAAGAAAAATGTTTTCATCATGAGATCAAATATCTCTGAACATACTGTGAAAATAAGTGTGATGTCTCTCTGCAGGTTAAAACTTTCATTGACTTGAGGGTTTATTAAATATCTTTGATACACTTTTTCCTTTCATGGGTCGTAAAGATAATTTATTATCTGTTAAATCTGTTTTTAAATAAGTTGTTTTGTAGCATTTGGTACATAGGGCTCCTTTTACAGAGCTGCAATAGAAAGTGGCTTTAGAGCACTCTTGTGCAGGGCGATTTTCCATTTTTGGAATTAATGGCCATGCGCTAATGTTGCCCTTAGCATGTGGCCATGATTAAAAATTAGCACGTGAGCTAATTATCCTCATCAGCGCGTCAGCCCTTACCCTCTACCCTTTGTGGAGCTAACCAGTGCACAATGTAGCTGCACCAACTGATTAGTGCAGAAATGCCCACTCTCCACCCCCAAGTACATCCTCTCTGCGTTTTTAGCGTTTTAGCGTTTTTAGCGCATGCTAAATATTAGTGCAGTCTAATCATGTAGACATCCATAGGTATACTGTGGGCATTTACAGTTAGCGCATGCTAAAAACGCTGGTGTGCCTTTGTAAACAAGGCCCTTGTTTTTTTAGCGCACGGTTTGTGCACAAAGATTACTAAATTACGGCAGGACACCTCAGCGCATCCCGCAGTAAGCCTTTTTCAGCTGCGGTAAGCATATGTTAAAGCCTATTACAGCTTTGTAAAAGGAGCCCATAATACATTTTTTTAGTATAGTGATAAGAGGCACGCAAAGTTATTCAGAATAAGTTTAGTAAGCAATATTACAAACTAGAAAAATGTAGAAGTTTTTTTTTAACTAATTCATTGAAACATTTAGAAGAATTCACAAACTGATTTGGAAAATTTGCTTTGGAAGTATTCAGAAAAATCTCAATGCTCAATATTTTGGAGTCTTGTGATCCTTACTTGATTACATACAAATAAGGATCTTCTTAAATTTGCTGGTGAAAAGAAACAAAAACAAACATTTGTCCAGCATATGGGGGGGGGAGCAACTTCAAAGTTTCATGAAAGCACAACCAAACTAAAATGTTCCTTGTTTTAGTTTGTACTTTGGTGTGAACCTCTTCTCTAGTAATGATACTAAACTGGTTCATTTTGGGATTGGTCCAATGTCTCAGAGCCACTGAGTATAACAAAGTGTTGTGATCAGTGCTTTTTTTGTGCTGCTACGCGCCAGTGCGGCGTACCGGCACCTTTTTTGTGAGGTCTGGCTCACCTGCCCGCTCCCTTCCATTCATGCACCCGTGCTCCCTGCTTTGAAATCTTTTGTTTACCTGAAGTCGCAGTGAAAGCAGCAGACAGGCTCACCTCCTCGTCGCTTCCCTTCCCTGTCAGCGCGTCCCGCCTTCCTCTGATGTAGTTTCCTTTCCGCGAGGGCGGGACGCGCTGAGATGGAAGGGAAGCAATGAAGAGGTGAGCCTGCCTGCTGCTTTCACTGCCAGTTTGCCGCGACTTCGGGTAAACAGAAGATTTCAAGGCAGGGAGCACGGGTGCACGAACGGAAAGTCGGGGAGCTGAGGGCGGGCAGGTGGGGCTGGGATTTGAATGATCTCAGGGGCAGGTGGAGGCTGGGGCGAGTCAGTGCACATGGAAGGGAGGGGGAGGATAGGGGGAAAAAGAGAATCGTTGGACATGGATGAGAGGGGAGGGAAGGGGAGAGAGGAGAATCGCTGGGCATGGATGGCAGGGGAGGGGAGGGCAGGGGATAGAGGAGAATCGCTGGACATGGGAGGGGAGGGCAGGGGGAGAGGAGATGTGCTGGACATGGATGGAAGGGAGGGAAGACAGGAAGGAGATGCACATGGATGGGAGGCAGGGGAGAGAGGAGAAATGCTGGAAATGGATGGAGAGGAGAGCAGGAGATAGAAGAGAATTGCTGGACATGGATGGATGGATGGAGGAGTTGGCAGAGAGAGAGAGGAGAAATGCTGGACTTAGATGGAGGAGAGGGGAGAGAGAATTATTGTTTTATATGGATATAGGGGAGGGAAGAGAGAGGAGAAATGCTGGACATGGATGGAGGGGAGGAGAGAGAAGAATTGCTGGACATAGATGGAGGGGCGGAAAGAAAAAAGAAGATGCACATGGATGGAGATGGGGGAAAGGGAAGAAAGGAGAAAACTGCACATGGATGGAGAAAATAGGCAAAAGCTGGATCCACGTTATACCTCCTCCAGTCAATTCCACGGAGGAGGACCCAGCTTTTACTTTTGGATGTAGGGCAAGAAATGAAGAAGAACGGAGGAAAGTAAAGAAATAAATGGAAAGGAAGCCCTGGGAATGGTGTTAAGAGAACAGATAGCAGAGAATCAGAGACTGGGACCAATATGGATAGAAAAACAAAGTCACCAGACAACAAAGGTAGAAAAAATCATTTTATTTTCATTTTAATGTTTGGAATATGTCCAATTTGAGAATTTATATCTGCTGTCTTATTTTGCACTGGGTATACTGGAGCTGTAACAGCTTACAGAAATTATTTATAATGAAAAAAAATTACGTTATTTTTTTCTCCTATACTAGTATAATATTTTCAATGATGTTTGTTTATATGCGCCATGGCTGGTATAAGGGGTGTGGCTAATGTGGGTGTGGCTATCATAGGGGTGGAGCCTTATGTACTTATGACCCCAACCATAATGAGTACCAGCACTTTTTTTTCTACAGAAAAAGCAGTGGTTGTGATACAGGTAGTTTCATTGACTCCTAGGAATTCAGGTTTTATATAATGTAATATGTCATGATAGATTGACTATTCCCTGATTAATATGAAGAATTTTAGAAAACATATTAGCATAGCAGGTACAGTGGTGGAAATAAGTATTTGATCCCTTGCTGATTTTGTAAGTTTGCCATAACAATGCAGTACCACACCATTTCAAGGGAAACATAAAGAATTTTTTAACAAAGCATGGGAATGGCAAGTTATATGTGGCATGATAAAATTCCTGCTGATATTCAAAGCAATTAACTGGCCAGTGACCGGTTAAATGGCTTGGTCGGGGCTAGCTGCTAATTTTCAACGGCATTTAACTGACTAAATACCATTGAAATTCATGGTTAGCGCCCAACTCAAAGCTGGCTATGGTTGGGGGCGTTCTGGGGTCAGAGTCGATACTTGGCTGCTTAAGTGCTGATATTCAGCCCTTAAGCTGTCAGGTTTAGCACATAAATGGGACTGAATAAAAGTCTGTCCCATCTTTATTCGTTATCCCAAGGCTGCTTAAGTGCTGAATGTCGACTTAAGTGACTATCCAGCTTATAATCGAACGAGAAAAACGCCCAAGTTCCGACCTAAATCGGGAGATGGACGTTTATCTCACAAAAACGAATAAAGCGGTATAATCGAAAGCCGATTTTTGGGCGTTTTCAACTGCACTCCGTCGCGGATGCGGACAAAGTTTATGGGGGCGTGTCAGAGGTGTGGCGAAGGCGGAACTGGGGCGTGGTTATCTGCCGAACAAAGATGGGCGCATTTCACCAATAATGGGAAAAAAGTATGCGTTTTTAGCTAGAATTTAGGACACTTTTCCTGGACCCTGTTTTTTCACGAATAAGGCCCCAAAAAGTGCCCTAAATGACCAGATGACCACTGGAGGGAATCGGGGATGACCTCCCCTGACTCCCCCAGTGGTCACTAACCCCCTCCCACCACAAACAAATGATGTTTCACACATTTTCATTTTCACCCTCAAATGTCATACCCAGCTCCCTGGCAGCAGTATGCAGGTCACTGGAGGAGTTGTTAGGGGGTGCAGTGGACTTCAGGCAGGTGGACCCAGGCCCATCCCCCCCCCCCCTACCTGTTACAATTGTGCTGCTTAATGCTTATTAGTCGTCCAACCCCCCCCAAACCCACTGTACCCACATGTAGGTGCCCCCCTTCACCCCTTAGGGCTATAGTAATGGTGTAGACTTGTGGGCAGTGGGTTTTGAGGGGGATTTGGGGGGCTCAACACACAAGGGAAGGGTGCTATGCACCTTGGAGCTTTTTTACCTTTTTTTTTGTTTTTGTAAAAGTGCCCCCTAGGGTGCCCGGTTGGTGTCCTGGCATGTGAGGGGGACCAGTGCACTATGAATCCTGGCCCCTCCCACGAACAAATGCCTTGGATGTATTCGTTTTTGAGCTGGGCGCTTTCATTTTCCATTATCGCTGAAAAACAAAAACGCCCAGCTCACACATCGTTGAATAAAACATGGGCGTCTATTTTTTCCCAAAATACGGTTCGGTCCGCCCCTTCACGGACCCGTTCTTGGAGATTAACGCCCATGGAGATAGGCGTTTTCGTTCAATTATGCCCCTCTATGTGTTAGCCGGCTTAGAAAACCCCTGAATATTCAGAGCCAGAGCCTGGGTAGGACCCAGCTTTGAATATCCAGGAATAACTCTGGCTTGCTTACATCTGCAAGCTGAAAATCAAGCCCATTACGTTTTTCCCAACAAGTGCAAGTAACCTTAGAAGACAACAAACAAAGTCTGGTTAGTCCAGCCATAAAGATTTCTACTCATATTACTCCATTTTATTCAATTACTCACTGGCTCCCGGTTGAAGCTCATATCATGTTTAAGCTTGTTAGCTTATTGTTTAAGACAGCAGTTCCCAAACTGTGCTGCGGCACCCTGGTGCACCACAGTGAACTCTCAGGTGTGCTATATCACTCCCTGCTTTCTCCTCCTGCAGATCCGGCATCTGCCGCTTTCTGCTTCTTCCCCTGCCGCCACTGCAGTGCTTGCAGCTTACATTTTCGGGCCTTCCACAATTCACACAGGCACTTCAGGGACTTCCCTCTATCGCGTCCGGCCCTCGCAACAGGAAGTTGCATCAGAGAGGGCTGGATGTGGCAGACTGAGAAGGCCTCGGAGTGCCTGTATGAATCGTGGACGGCCTGAAAACGTAAGCTGCAAGCACTTCAGAGGCAGCCGAGGAAGGAGAAGGAAGTGACAGTGGTCCTGGACCTGAAGGAAGGTAGTGAGCGATGCTGGATTTAGGGAAGGCAGAGGTGTGCTGGTGTGAGAGGAGGGGGCTGCAGGAAAGGGAGATCCATGTGGATGGGTGTGGAGACCCATGTGGCCGGGAGGGGGTGCAACGGAGACCCATGTGGCCAGGGGATTGCTGCGAACCAAAAAAGTTTGGGAACCCCTGGTTTGAGATATTACATGGTGATATCCCTGGTTATATGTTGTCACCTACTTCTACGAGGTCTAATCTTATACGTCATTATAATATGTTAACTTTTCCTAGACCTAAGGGTTGCATTATTGGAAAATATTTCAGACATTATTTTCTTATCAAGCAGTTGTTCTGTGGTAGCCATTCTCTGATACGATTAGATCTCTATTTAGTTTTAACCTTTTCAAGAAAGCAATGAAAACATGTATTTCAAAAGCATGTATTGAGTATTGTTAATAACTAACACATTTATGTATGTATGATCTAGCACTCTTTATGTAATCTGCTTAGAACTAAGGGCCCTATGTACTAAGCCGCATTGTAGGCGTGCTAATGCTAGAGACACCCATAGGAATATAATGGATGTCTCTATTGTTAGCGTACACTAAAAAGTGTGTAGGCCTACAGCGCATCTTAGTAAACAGAGCCCTAAATTTGGTAAAATGGTGTGGTAGCCATGTTAGTCCAATTTTAAAGGTAATAAATAGAAATAAATCGAAACATAGAATAGAAAATAAGATACAGTTTTTATTGTACTAAATACACCTTTTGATTACCTTTCAAAGGTAAGCCTTCATCTTGAGATCGGAAATAAGCAAATGTTGACAAACTTCAGTATATATAAGTGAAACACAAAAGCAGAAAAGAGAAACAGGGAGAGCTGGGTGGATAAGAGTCGGGGAGATGTATTAAGTTAGTCCAACCAGATTTAGTAAAAGTGGAATATAAGAACTGTAGCTGTAACAAAATTGCCTGTCCTTTGTGAGGTGATATGCAATTATAACTTCTCTTGAGTCCTTGCAACTAAATAAATAATTTGTAGTATTACATCATGTATGTGTCTAGTAGCCCTAAGTTACTGAAGCACCTCAAAACTGATAAAGCAAAAGTTAACCTCTTGGCATGCTTTATGGTTTTGGGTGGAAATTTTAAGAGTAGTAATCCACAGATCTGCTGGCAGGCTTCATCACCCATTTCTTGCTGCTGGTAGGTAACGGCGCCAGTACAGCAGTTTCCAATCAAGACGTTCACCCCAAACCAGTGGAAATCGCTGTGCTGCTTTGCTGCAGCAGCAGTGAGTTGGCAGTGCTGGGCGAGAGATCCTGCTCTGTAGCCTGCCAAATTAAAATCTCTGGAAAAACTTCAGCCCTTGCCTGTGGCTGATCTTTGTGGGATCATGCATATATGCCACATTTAACTTTTCATTTAGACAAAGGATCACAGCAACTCCGCAGAACATCACAGAACAATAGCTTAATTAGAATTCCTTTAATGAGTTCTGTCTCTGTGCTCATTAGTACATTTCATTTTCTTCTGTCACACAGACCCACTCATTTCTGCATGTAATAACCCAATCATGTCTGACGGTAGGCAAAGCAGAGGATGGCGCACGTGGCCCAACTGTGGAGTTCTGTAATGGTGGCCCTTTGCAAATGTGGATGCTAAGAAACTACACCAGGCTGGAAGTTTTTAGGAACATGTTTTACAACCCCACTGATTATTTTCTTTAGCTGTTATTTGAGGTTTGTATTATGTTTGTTTGTTGAGGCTTGCAATACTGTCTTTACTAAACTGGTAAGTCAAAGCGGTTTACAGTCTAAAAACAACAAAAAAAAAAAAAAAAAATGAAGACCAATATAAAAAGGATAAATAAAATATGTGAGACATGTAATATGAATGTTGGTGATATTGCTACGCAGAGAATGCCTTCTTTCAACCCACTAGACTCCCCCAAATCCCCTTTAACCCTTTAGTGTCCAATGTTCCCATATGGCTTATTACGGGAACATTGGACACTAAAGGGTTAAGTTGATCTGTGTATATGAAACTGATGTCTTTGATATTAAAATACTTGGTGGGCATGACTAACATACTAAGAGGCCCTTTTACTAAGCCGTGTAAACGTCTATGTGCATCCAACGTGTGCCAAAATGGAGTTATCGCCTGGCTACTGCGTGGCTCTTGCGGTAATTTCATTTTTGGCATGCGTCCAATACACGCATCCGAAAAATAATTTTTATTTCAGACATTCATATTGGGATGCACTAAGTGGCATTTGATGCGCTTAGGTCATTACTGCCCGGCTACCACATGAGACTTTACCGCTAGGTCAATGGCTGGCGGTAAGGTGTCAAACTCAAAATGGATGCGCGGCAATTTTCATTTTGCCACACATCCATTCTCAGCAAAAAATATAAAAAAGGCATTTTTTGCAGGCCCGCTGAAAAATGATTCTGTGCTCGCCCAAAACATGCGTCTACACTACCGCAGGCCATTTTTCAGCACACCTTAGTAAAAGGACCCCTAAATATTGAAGATTAGATCATAGAAACTGGGCTTTTTGGGATTTTGTACTGTGGCTGCAGTACTATCTAAATGAAGATAAATATGTACTACTATTATAGAAAGAAATTACTAGCTCTTTATCAAAACATTTGCTCAGTCTATGTAACTTTTCCTTCTAGAATTTGTATATGCCTGGATGTTCCCTTTTGGTGGATTTGGGTTTCCACTGAGCCAGAACTGGCTTCCGCTAGGATTTTTGTGCCATTTTTAACTGAGTTTCTTTTCCCAATTTTTAACTCTCTACAGCCCCTCCCCCCATCCTTGTCCTAGCTATGTTGGTGGAAGTCCTTGGAGAGAATAACAGATCATGGCACCCTTTGAAATCTAGTAGGCATGTACCCTATATCTAATCAGTAAGGGAATAATTCTATAAAGAATACACTAATGTATATGTTAGAAATATAGCAAGAATATGCATGTAAATACCAAATTGGCTACACGCTTTTCTGTAAATATGCAGTTATCTTTGATAGCATGTATTTGGATGGAGCAGGACGGGAGAAGCCCACACTGTATCTGAATGTAAGTCTCTGAGTCAGTAGCCAGGAATTTTTGACAGGGAGTGAGTCTGCATTTCCTTCTTTCTCTTTCCCGCCACATCTCTCCCTTCCTAGTCCAGCCCCACAGTGATCTGGAAATTCTCTCCCCCCCCCCCCCCCCCCCCCCCCCCGTGCCTTAAAATCCTGCTTCTCCCACTGGTATTTGTTGTGACTTTTAGCAAGTCATTTTCCAACTCCTCTGTGTGCTCCTGATACAGACATGCAGCTAGATTTACTCATGTGTGCTACCCCATTACTTCACAGTGTTACCCCTGACTTCTATAAATTTGGGCATAGCACTAATTTCCGTTTGTGCACGCATCTACCTAAGTGCTATTCCATAATGCTGCATAGTCAAAGTGTCTCCTATGCAACATAAAAGGGGGTGTGGCCATATGCGGGTCAGAGGAGTTTCCAAATTTTAAGCGCAATGTAATAGAATTCCTGGGTTGCGTGCCAGGATTTACTCCAGATTTTAGCAGGTATAAGTCCTCATACCCAAAGTTTGGCATGGGAATCTGATCTAAGCACTATTCTACAAAGGGTGCTCAGCCCAGAGCACTTGTTACAGAATATCACTTAATGCAAATATTTCCTGGCACCCAAATTTGGGCACCATTTATATAATTTACCCTTTAATGTGCATTATAAACTAGATCCCATTGTATAAAGTGGGATCTTCAGTAAAATAATACATGTTAACACATGTTCTCTTCCCAAAAGAGTGCCCCCCCCAGGTCTGATCCTCCTACCCTGATCCTTTTTTGAAAACATGATGGATCTCCCCAGATCCCTTCAAACCTTCCACACCCTAATCTTTTTTTTTTCAACGAGGGAAGATATGGATTCAGGAAGCCTGGGGGGAAGGGACTGAAGCCATATGAACAGAGAAAGGTTGGGGCCTGTCTACTGCAAAGGGAGATGATTATCTACTGAGTAGTGACATTTCTATTGCTGCTTTAAAGATATTACCAGATTCTAATTCAATTTTGGAAAGTCAGAATTTGGATGTGTCACACTGCAGTTCATCCAGATAGTGAGGGGGTGTGTTTTGGGTGGGTCTAGGGAAGGCCCAAAAGTGAGACGTTCAACAACGATTTTCAAACAGGAAGAAATATCCATGTCTCAAAAGAAGGATGTTTTTGTCTAGAACTGTTTCAGTCACGTCCCTACCGCAAATATACACAAACGTGAGCTGCTTGGTGAGGAATGAATTGAAGTGTGTGCAAATGAAAACTGCAGACCTGCTGTAATGCAGAAAACTTGATGTACCTGCATGCCAGCAAGCTTCAATGTGCTGCTCCTCATATAGCATACAAACTGCAGGCCAGTATAATGAAATCAGCTGTAAAGTGGAACAGAATGACAACAAACTGAAGTGTATAAGTTATTTGCATGTAGGACCCCTTGTTTGTCCCGCATATAAACAAATTCTCAGCCTCAGATTAATAAAGCCCCCAATTTATGCTAGGAAAACAAGAGTTGGGTTATGTAAGATAAAGGGGGAAAATATCTTTTCTTAATGGGTCACTTACATAGCTTCCTGTAATCATGTTTCTCATGACCCTCCCATTTTGGCACATCTCGTTGAAAATACCACTACGGATACTTATGCTTTAATAAAAAGATTTAAATATAAAATCATAAGTGTTCGAAGCTTCTGCAGATGAGGACAGAGACTATGAGGATGGGGCAGGTAAGGGGACAGAACCTGGAGGGATGGAGACAGGGTCCGCTGGGATGGGGTGGGGATGGAGACAGAACCCAAGGGGTGGGAACGGAGACAGAACCTACGGGGTTGGGAACAAACTTTGTCTCAATGTCATTTTCTACTCCAGATGCCCATCAACAGCCTGAATGCTGATTCAATGTCAGACTTTGCTATAACTGCTCCAGGTCACATAGCCCACAGCATATCTACTGCTCTATCAAATGATATGATTTGAACTGTACATCATAAATTAGGATCAATTAATTGCATTTACATTATTGTCCAATGGATAGGATAAATTATGTATTAAATCTATAACAGGCATGTCCAACCTACAGCCGGCGGACCAGAACCCAGCCCACCAACTGCTTTTTTTCTGGCCTTTGGAAGCTTGTTGATTCATATGGTGCTTACAGTGGAATTCCTGCTTCCCCACCACATCTCGTCTCTGTGTAAACATGAGCCGCACAGTGCCAGAAGTTTGTGTTGTTCTCGCAATTTCAAATTTTTTTCTGTAGCTGAAGCCAGGTGAGGGAAAAAAAACTGGGTGAAAGCTGGGGAGAGGGGGTGGTTACATGAGTGAGAGAGACTGAGTGAAGGCTGTGGGGGGGGGGGGGGGTTAATGAGTGAGAAAGACTGGGTGAAGGCTGTGGGGGGTATATGAGCAAGAGTGAGATAGGTGAAAAATGGGGAGGGGATCACGCACCATCCTATTGTGCCACTATTTGACGAAACATGTATCAAAATACGACAGTGTGTGTTTTGGCTCCCCAAATACTGTATTACAAAATATAAAATGTGACCCCCAACAGAAGAAGGTTGGACAAGCCTGATCTATAATGGCCAGGCTTTTTAAAGGTATAATACCCAAAGAAGATATCACTAAGTTCTCGTAAGGAGGGTCTTTAAAAGGTTCCACTATATGCCCCAGCTGTATCTATAAATGACATTGATAATGATTTACTGAACTGGCATTTTTACAATCATGAACTAAAGTTGGATCTTCACATGGTATAGTAAAACCATAAACAAATCCACAAATCCGCTGCCTCTGTGTCACGGTAACTCTGCAACCAATTGCCTAGTTACTACTACTACTACTACATTTAACATTTCTAGAGCGCTACTAGGGTTACGCAGCGCTGTACAAATCAACAAAGAAGGACAGTTCCTGCTCAGAGGAGCTTACAATCTAAAGGACGAAATGTCAAGTTGATGCAGTCTAGATTTCTTGAGTAGAGGTGTGGTGGTTAGGTGCCGAAGGCGACATTGAAGAGGTGGGCTTTGAGCAATGATTTGAAGATGGGCAGGGAGGGGGCCTGGCATATGGGCTCAGGGAGTTTGTTCCACGCATGGGGTGAGGCGAGGCAGAAAGGGTGGAGCCTGGAGTTGGCGGTGGTGGAGAAGGGTACTGAAAGGAGGGATTTGTCTTGAGAGCGGAGGTTACGGGTAGGAATGTAAGGGGAGATGAGGGTAGAGAGGTAAGGAGGGGCTGTAGATCGAGTGCATTTGTAGGTTAGTAGGAGAAGCTTGAACTGTATGCGGTACCTGATCGGAAGCCAGTGAAGTGACTTGAGGAGAGGAGTGATATGAGTATATCTGTCCAGGCGGAAGATAAGACGTGCAGCAGAGTTCTGAATGGACTGAAGGGGGGATAGATAGCTGAGTGGGAGGCCAGTGAGGAGTAGGTTGCAGTAGTCAAGGTGAGAGGTAATGAGAGAGTGGATGAGAGTTCGGGTGGTGTGCTCAGAGAGGAAAGGGCGAATTTTGCTAATGTTATAGAGGAAGAAGTGACAGGTCTTGGCTATCTGCTGGATATGCACAGAGAAGGAGAGGGAGGAGTCAAAGATGACACCGAGGTTGCGGGCAGATGAGACGGGGACGATGAGGGTGTTATCAACTGAGATAGAGAGTGGAGGGAGAGGAGAAGTGGGTTTGGGTGGGAAGACAAGAAGTTCGGTCTTCGCCATGTTCAGTTGCTGCAATTGTATCGGGGATGGTGATTTACACTTAAGTTAATGATTTATTTTATTAATTTTATAATTACAAGTTATACACAATTGTAAAGAAACACAGAAAGAAACACTTCCATTATATATAACTAGCCGTTGAGCCCGTTAAAACGGGCTACTATTAGGTTTTCCAAGGCCTCCCCTGAGGTCGCCGCTGCCCCCTCCCCCCCCCCGAGGTCGCCGCTACCGGTACCCCCCCCCCCCCCCCGGAGTCGCCGCCACCCCTCCACCCGGCCCAGACCCTCTGTTCGCTATTAATTCAACTTACATCGCTGCAGCACACAGATCAGCTGAGCTCCTGTCGGGCTGGCCTTCCTTCTCTGCCTGTGTCCCGCCCTTGTGTGACGTACCGTCGGCGAGGGCGGGACACAGGCAGGGAAGGAAGGCCGACCGGAGCTCAGCTGATCTGCGTGCTGCGGCGATGTAAGTTGAATTAATTGCGATCAGAGGGCCGGGTGGAGGGGTGGCGGCGGCGGTGACTCGGGGGGGGGGGGTTACCGGTGGCGGCGACCTCGGGGGGGGAGCGCAGTTTCCCTCTCTGTCCCGCCCCCGTCATCACGTATTGATGCGGGGGGCGGGACAGAGAGGGAAGTCTCTACTGCGCATTTGCGAGTGAGTTCGGTCACTCGCCGTTTATATGTTTGATTCTAAGGTAAACAATAACTATCACAAAGATAAATAATCTTATCATTCTTCCTTAGACCTCTATAAAACTGAAAGGGGGCAGTAGAAAATTAAGGAGATAACTCTTAACCACAATAATTAAGACTAAATCGGCTTAACCATCCCACAGCATTATGTATTTAGCTGATATCAGATGTTTCCTTTGAACGGCCGTTTAGTTTTTTCACCTCCAAAAATGTTCGTAGCTGAGTAGGGTCAAAGAAGATATATTTATTCCCTTAAAAGTTAATCCTACACTTGCATGGATAAGCCAACATAAATGAGGCTCCCAAAGCTCTCATTTCATTTCTTAAGTCCAAGAATTGTTTCCTTCTTTCCTGAGTTGCCTTCGCAACATCTGGATAGATCCAAATTTTTTGACCATGAAATAATTTAGAGGCATGTTTGAAGAACAATTTCAAAACCTGATTCAAGTCTTGTTCAAAAACAAATTGAACTAATAATGTCCCACGGTTTATTATTTCTGTATTTGAATCTTCAAGAAATGCAGTCAGATCAAGGGGCTCTTGAACATTTTCCTGTACCTTCATTTTTTCAGCATCCAGACCTTTTTAAAGAGGTAAATAATAAATCTTATTACACGGAGGCATATTCGAAGATGGTATCTGTAATACTTCCTGAAGGTACAGTTTAAACAACTCATTTGGTTTTATCATAGTCGAAATATGAAAGTTCAAGACCCTCAAATGTAACCGTCGATTTTGATTTTCCATCAGTTCAATTTTCCGGTGAATCATTAATTTGTCCTTCATCAGAGTTTCAACAGAAGATTTTATTTCATTTATTTCTAAATGCATTTGTTGAGCTTGATTAATTGAGTCGTGTTTTACTTTCTCCAATGATTTATCAATTTTTTCTAGTTTATTCACAATTGTAGTGAATTCACTTGTAGACTTATTCACAGCTACCGTCAGGGCTTGCACTGCTTTCCAAACGGTCGCCAAAGTCACTTCTCCTTGGATCTCCCGGGACACCACGTCCTCCCCGCTCAGATTCTGTGGTGACTTGCCGATCGACGGTGATTTACACTTAAAATCCTGAGGATCCCAACAATCCTCCATGACCTCCTTGTCCTTTGCCTCCTGAACCAGGCAAACCGCATCTAAACACGGGATGGGATCCTTGACATTGACTGCATCGATGGGGAAAATGGCACAAGGCTCTATCACATTTTCCTGCATTAAATTGAAAACAAACTCTATTTGCTGTTCCCCATTTTGGCCACCCAGTTCCACTTCCTTGTCCCATTCCACCCCCTTGGACCCAAGCTAAAGCTTCTCCAAACTGATCCTCCACGTTTTGACCCCCCTGCATCTGAATAAAAACCTGTGTAGGTACACCCTGAAAAAAATCTGATTTCTAACCGGGGTCATTTCTGCAAGCCATACATCAACATCATGATACCCCCACACATCTGACTTATCTCTTGCCAGGCCCTTCCGGAACTGCTTATCATAATTTAACCAGGCCTGTCCTCCATACAATTTATAAGCCTGTAAAATATCATCCGATTATTGCAAAAGGCCTAGATACAGTGCTTGCTTAGCCTCCCCAATCACACTAGAATAAAGGTGAAAAACCTAACAACCAATTAAAAATGGTTTTAGGTACTCTGTTTTTCCTTTTCTTACTCTTCTCCTTACTCTCATGCTTCTTCCTAGAAACCTCTTATTTATCTCTTGCCAATAAAGCAAACAAATCAACATACTTCCCTCGCAAAATATATTGACGCCATTTTTACGAAATGACACAATCCAGCAGTGCAATTTCACATAATGTATAACCTTGATGAGATACCTGAGACCCACCACAACCTCTCTCAGACCCAGCAAGCACAGCACTAACACCTACTATATTCTTTCTCTCAACATCATCTGAGGATGAAGCAGATCCAGAGGACTCTCTATGCTGCTTGTTCTCCACATCCAAACATTTTACCACATATTTGAAACATGACAAGAATTTTCTATCACAGACTTCGCCAAGACTCCTCTCACCCTGTATCTGCCCACTCCTCTCAGGTTCTGCATCAGCCCCACTCAACATAACTCCTACCTGCCTCCCATTTCATCCATAAATTATCCCATTCTTTTGCACATTCACCAACATTAACAGATGGTGTAACTCTGTCCTCTTGACCTCTTCCATCCGACTGGCCTCTCTCTGGGTTGCCTCACGATCCTGTCAATGTCTTCTAGTAACCAAAGTATCAACTACCTTAGAAAGACCAGCAACCATATTTTCACACACTTGACTCCTACAACTAATCCCCACCCATAGAAACTTCTTTCTTCCTTTACCAGCTTTTAAGCCTTGCTCTTTGTTCTGTGCTTTCTCGCCACCACCTCTCCTCTTATCAGATATCCTAGGGGCTTCCTTTTCCTTTCCCACCACCTCTGCTTTTTCCTTTCCCACAACCACTGCTTTTTACCTTTCCTATCCACATTGCCCCCTGCAAATTTCTTTAGAGCCATAACTCAAACTTTTCCCACAAACCTCCCCTTTTTCTCATAACCCTACACAGACAAGCCCCATCAAATTTCAAAATAAATAAATATGCACTGTCCATTTAAATGAAACCTAGAACCAGCTGTCTTAATTATCACCTTCCATGAAGCACTTCTTCAATGGCTCTCATACCCTACTGCTTGCCTCTTTAATTCAATTGCCCCGTCCCTCAAGTCTTCATGGAAGCTCTTTGCAATACCCTGCAGACCTCCGCATACTACCTCAATTCAATTCTCCTCAAAGACCTGTTCGCCTGCAGTAAATTTCACTACCAGCTCACCAGACCACGGACTGCTGACCAACACACAGACACCACCCCACTAGACTATCTCTGCAAGAACCACCACCAAACCCACGAAAGGTCATACTTTATTTCTTTTAATTTAAAACTTTTCTCCACACAAAAACTCCAGCAACCACCCTCCCACCACCCTTCTTTTCCTTCACAAACAACCTGCATACTTTTTTTTTTTGTTACATTTGTACCCCGCGCTTTCCCACTCATGGCAGGCTCAATGCGGCTTACATGGGGCAATGGAGGGTTAAGTGACTTGCCCAGAGTCACAAGGAGCTGCCTGTGCCTGAAGTGGGAATCAAACTCAGTTCCTCAGTTCCCCAGGACCAAAGTCCACCACCCTAACCACTAGGCCACTCCTCCACTCGAATATAACTTCCTTCCTAACATCACAGTCCTGCTTCTATACCCTCATCAGCCAATCGCCTTTCCCGTAACATTTCCTCCCCCCCCCCCCTTTACCCTATTTCTTTCACTCACACAATTCTCCTTGCAACATTCCCTTTTTTTCCTTTTAACCCTCATCTTACCCTGTCTATTAAAATTCCTTCCCGAAACCCATTACATTTTCTTTTTGGGCTGCTAAGCCAATGTTATGCCCCTCTGCCTTAATTTAGTAGAGAGTCTCTTTATTTTTTTTTCTGCAGTTTCCTCCAGGAACAGGAAAATACCTACTGTACCTAAACATATAAGCCACCTGCATGCCTGAAGGCTATTGTAGTGGTGTGCATTGAAGTACAATAGGTATTTTTCTGTTCCTGGAGGGATCACATTTACAAAAAAAAAAAAAGTTACAGTGGGGTTTAAACCTGTATCCCTTGGTTTACAATCTTTGAGCAGGGACTGTCTTTCTTCTATGTTTGTGCAGCACTGCGTACGCCTTGTAGCGCTATAGAAATGCTAAATAGTAGTAGTAGTACTGCACTTACCACTAGGCTACTTCTCTGTTGTGCAAGGATGTCTCTGTGGCCATTTTCATAAGAATGCTGCCAGATAGACATCCCTGCGCTTCCTCCTCCCCCCGTATTTATAATTTAAATGTTTCAATTTAAAAAATGGTTGTTCAGAATGGACATCTCCAGCGTAAGGATATCATCATGTATTTTGAAATAGGAAATCTGGACATTTTTCCTATTTGTAAATGGACATTTTTTTGGAGTAGGACATCCCAGTTTTGACATGGACGTTTTTTTCCAAAAATGTCCCTCCATGTCTCCTACATCTGTCAAAATGTGTCATTCTCATGAAGAGATTGGGCATGTCTTGACTCTGGGGCCTAGTCTGCCTATGCATGCATCCTACCTGCAACTAAGCTATACACCATAGAGTCACTGACATATTTTAAAATGGGTTTAGAAAGAGCAGTGTTCAGACAGGCAGTTGACTCAAGTAAATTGTTATTTACCAGGATAAATGCTTTTCTAAATAGTCCTCCTTAGGATGCTGATTCATATTTTGTGTGCCCTCTTTGCATAATCAACCTCTAGCCTGCCTTTGAGTAAACATAGATGGGCTGGCCGTTTAAGAGACAACGCGAACTGCTATGTACGCCTTTTATACTAACCACTATAATTGATTGTTGATAAAACAAAAGCAACCCTCTCTCGTGATAGCACGAAGAAATAAAACGAGAGGGAGAAGTTTCCAAAACATAATTGAAAAGGGCAATTACATAGTATCCTAATGAGAAATTACATCCTGGCGAAGAGGGAGCAGCAGATGTAAACAGTAATAGACACTTCTCGGCTTGTTTGCAATTTGTGGTATTGTACAGTGCATAATAGCATCACTTACAAACACACAGATGAAGCAGAACAAATGCCATGAATGGGATTATTTAATACACAAGTTTCTTTGATTAATATTGTCTATGCATGTCAATTTTAATTGGAGAAAGATATCAGAATGTGTGTCTCACAATATCAAGTAGGAATTCGTTCCAAGTCAAAGACGCAAGATTTTTTTTTTATAAATGTGACCTACGAGAAAAGCCTTGCTTGATGACTCTCTCTCTGATGCAATTCATGCATTCAATATTTAAAACAAAATATGGACAAGATCATTTACAACTAGCATGC
The DNA here is from genome assembly GCF_901765095.1 of Microcaecilia unicolor. Taxonomy (NCBI): domain Eukaryota; kingdom Metazoa; phylum Chordata; class Amphibia; order Gymnophiona; family Siphonopidae; genus Microcaecilia; species Microcaecilia unicolor. The sequence continues at coordinate 249,521,085 of NC_044037.1, read as the reverse complement.
ACTGTTACTAAATGACATCCCCCATCCCTCAACTTGCAGGCTTTTAAGGATAAACAGTCTATAAGACTGGTAAATAATTTAATAAATATGCAAAATACTAAACTCCTAAGCTTTAGTATCCTAAGTATTTCTTGCACTCAACAAGTGTACTAACCCCAAAACTCCTCTAGCAAAATATCTCCTAATTGGAAATATCAAAGAGGGGGGGGGGGGGGGAATATACTCTCTTTGTCATCAGAAAAAAAGTTCATAAATCTTCTCTGGACTGGGACACATCAATGTGACAGATCCCGTGCAGCTCAGTTTTAGGATTTCCATGGATGGAGATGGGCTGTACCTTCTTAATCCAATCCTAGGGCAGACGGGAGCCTTCTAAACTGAGTTCTGGGATTCTTAAACTACTGCTGCATTCCAGATCCCTCCATGCCTGGGTCTCATCCTGCCCGGCAAAAACATTAAAGGAGAACACACCCTGTCCAGTGATTAGCAGGCCAACCCATCCTTCATTATCTCACACTGTAACAGAGTCACATTAAGAGCCTTCACCATGCTCCCCTGTCTGGGGAGGGTACACTGTGGTGTCATGCTGCACTGATATATTGAAGCCACCACCTTGATGACTTCTTATGTATTGTAACCGAGCAGGGATTAATGTTCTTTATGGAATGGAATAGTTCACAGACTTAAATGTCTTCACTTGCCTAGCTCTTCTAACTCAAGGGGGTCTTTTATTTATTTATTTATTTTATTTGTTGCATTTGTATCCCACATTTTCCCACCTATTTGCAGGCTCAATGTGGCTTACGTGGTGCTGTAGCGGCGGCCGCCGGTTCCGGTCTGAACAAATACATAGTGTGCTCAAGTACAAGTTGTGATTGTGGTAGGGTATGGTTCACATTCGGTAAATGAATTGGGAAACATTAAGTGTGAAGAGGGAGATAGGGGTGAGTCCATTAAAGTCTTGGTGTTGTTGTGTAGCAGGCTTTCTGGTTCTTATGTTCTTGTTGTGTTTCTGGTTGGGAGGTCTATGAGGTCTTTCATGTATCCTGGGGCTTCGCCATAGATGATTTTATGGGTCATGGAGCAGATTTTGAAAGCAATACATTCTTTGATTGGGAGCCAGTGAAGTTTTTCTCGGAGGGGTTTGGCACTTTCAAAACCTGATTTTCCAAATATAAGCCTGGCTGCTGTGTTTTGAGCGGTCTGGAGTTTCTTTATGATTTGTTCTTTACAGCCCGCGTAGATTCCGTTGCAGTAGTCTGTATGGCTCAGTACCATTGTTTGTATCAAATTTAAAAATATTTCCCTAGGGAAGAATGGTTTCACATGCTTGAGTTTCTACATTGAGTGGAACATTTTTTTTTATGGTGGAATTTGCTTGATTCTCTAGTGAGAGATTCCCGTCAATTATTACTCCGAGGATTTTCAGATTGTCTGCAATAGGAAGGGTGTGGCCTGGGATGTTAATATTTGTGGGTTTGTATGTGTTATATTGTGATGAGATTGTTAGACATTGTGTTTTTTCTGTGTTGAGTTTTAGTTGGAATGTGTTTGCCCATGCGTCCATGATGTTTAAACTGAGCTTGATTTTATTGGAGATTTCTGCCAGGTCGTGTTTGTAGGGGATATATATAGTGACGTTGTCTGCATATATAAATGGGTTGAGGCCTTGGTTGGCTAAGGATTTGGCTAGTGGGGTCATCATGAGATTGAAAAGGATTGGTGATAGTGGGGATCCTTGCGGTACTCTGCAGACTGGTTGCCAAGGTGATGATATGTTTGTACTATCTTTCACTTGGTAGGTTCTTGTGGTATGTTTCCGCTGTTTCCAAAGTAGTCAAGGAATCTTAGTAGTATGTTGTGATTGACCATGTCGAATGCACTGGACATGTCAAACTGTAGTAGAAGTATGCTTTTACCTATTGCTATTTCCTGCTTGAATTTAGTTAAGAGGTTAAGTAGTACTGTTTCGGTGCTGTGTAAGGAACGGAATCCTGATTGTGATTCGTGTAGTATTGTGAATTTGTCTAAGTAGTCATTAATTTGTTTGGTTACCAAGCCTTCCATCAGTTTGACTACCAATGGGATGGATGTTCGAGTTATCTGCAGCAGGGCCTATTTTATTCCTTTGGGCCCTGCTGCAGATAACTTGAGCTAACTTTAGTAAAAGACCCCCTCAAATTATGTGAAAAGAATTTCTTTAGCACTCTTTAGCCGTTTACCTTAGAGATATAATAGTTGTTAAAATTTCTGTGAATATGTATTAGCAATTAAGGAAAGACTATCTCAATTAGCTGTTTTCCTGCAAGCTAGTAGAAAAATTCTCAGTGTGGAAATACATTCTAAATAACATTGTACTAGGAGTTTTGAAGACTATATTATGTACTTGTTATATGTGATATATTCCTTGAATTTCTCTCTCTGTCTTTTTTTATGCTTAAATCAGTGCTTCTCAACTCTGTCCTGGAAGCAGACCTAACCAGTCAGGTTTTCATTCTGGTAATACTGAAAATTCGACTCGCTAGGTGTGACCCCGCAGGACAGGGTTGAGAATCACTGGATTAGATGAGTGTTCTTATTTATGCTCTTGTATTATGGCTACATGTACCTTGGCATTATCATTTCTGAGAATGCATATTTTTTATGTGTATACTATTACTCCTGCCAGAATTCTGCACCCAAAAAGTCAAAATTCTATGCAAAACATTTCAAAATTCTGTACACAAAAATTGCAAATTCTGCAAAATTCTGTGCACAAAATTTGCAAATTTTGCAATTTTGTCATAATTTGACCAATATTACAGCCCCCCCATATATAGATACCATCTATATTTTCCCAGCCCCTCCAAGCACCCATAGCATCCATATTTTTCCCAGCCTCCTCCCTGCACCCACACATAGCACCCACCTTTACAGCTCTCTCCCTCCCACAAACACACACACACATAATATCCACCTTTATTTACAGCCCCCTCCTTCCACACAGCCCACACCTACCAACACACATAGCTTCCACCCTTTTTTTACAGCCTCCCTACCTCCATCCCACAGCATCCACTTTTTTTTACAACCCCTCCACCCACCCACACACATGCATACCCACAGCATCCACTTAAATTTTTTTTTTTTTACAGCTCCCTCCCTGCCTGCACCCACAGGTCATCAATATTTTTTTCAGCCCTCCCCTGCAGTCACTGTGAGGTAGGGGCTGCATGGGAGTACCTCTTCGGGACAGGAAAGAATGCTACTGCGAACGCTCTCTCTCTCTCAGCCGCTGCCTGGGCAAAGACTGGAGCAGAGATGATTTTAAGTTACGGGGGTAAATATTCAGCTGGTAGTGGTGAGCGTTTTTTAAAGATGCTGCCAGCTTTATGTTCTGACATTCAATGGCGGGCCATGTCTGGGCACTGCCGTTGAATATCTGGGTTTATGTGACTGGCTATTTCATATGCAGTTAAGTACGATATTCAATATTTAACAGCCTAAGTGACTCTGCTGCTTAATTTACTTTGAATATCAGGCCCAGTGTCCTAAGACAGAAGGTCTGGTCATGGGAAGACTAGATACTAAACCTTAGTCAGAGAAGAAGAAAGGGTGAAGCAGCTGACATCTGTAGATCCCAATCGGGGAAGGGATTGAAGGCTGGAAGCAGTGGAATCCGTGAATGCCAACTTCCTAGAAATAATTCACCTACACAGGGGCTTATCCTTAGCCTGTTCACAAGGCAGGTTTTCAGCACTTATGGAGCACAATAACATCTAAAGGAGAATGAACAACAAACACCATTGGGATAAAAGCCCAGTTACCCTATTACCACCCAACTGAAAGAGAGATAGAGAAAGATACCAGAGGCTGAATAATCCAACATCTCTAACCATCTAAAAGATATTTTGATACACTCTCACTTAGAAGTGAGGAGTCTGGCTTACCAACTTTGCTGTTGTTAGACATATGAAAGATGCTGGAGTTGAAAGTGAATGAAGTTCCACCAAGGAGACCTTTTAATGTTTCTTTGATGAAGTGTTATGATCAATGTTGCAGCCAATTTACCCTAATTCTATGGACAATTTGCCCTTTACATTTCATCATTCTTATATTATAAACTATATATACTTGTTAAATACTAGAGTGTCCATTAAAGGGGCTTTTTTTTTTCTAAAAGCCACTCTGGTATCCAGTATTCTTTTTGCCTTTTGCTGTTTTTCAGTGTCTGATTTTTTATTACTTACTACAGTGAGCTTGCTTACTGGAGGGGAACCTTCAATAGTCTGTGTGCTGTGAGATTGAGAGTGAGAAGTGTTGCTGTGCATTTTAGACATAAACACTATAAACTGATTATATACCTGCCTCCAGGGTGACCCTCATCCCCATTACACGAGGGGGTTGCTACATCTTTTATGAATTTCCCAGTTAAGGTTAACCAGATAAGTTATCTGATTAACTTACCCAAATTTGCCTTGGTAAATAATGGTCTTATTATGTTTGTCTAGACCTAGTCACTTTTTGAGACCTCAGTTTTATTATAGCACTTAATGACTCTACATTATTTTAATAGGCATCGCTTGCCAATGGAAAATTATTCTCACCTTGCTACAAAGGCATTAAGCAAATGTGTCTGCCACAAAATGGAGAATATGGATTAGATTTGTCTGTTGTAGTATATCTTATCTTGTACTGATGTACATGCTTAAATGCAGATCCACTCTCTAACAGGTTTATTAACATGTTTAGGAAACCACAAAGATTTTAATTTTTTTGGCACCAGCAATTCCTTCCTTTGCCTATTCCATAAATCTGGTTCCTAGTGTTGGTGATCATCGAAGTCCTGTTTTTGAAACATATTGTGTTTCAAAAGTGAAAATAACCTGCTTGGAAATAATATGAAAAATACAGATGGAATTGAAGGGGTTATGCTTGAAGAGTTGTTATGCACTATTCATTACATTATAATAGAAGTAATTCTATAATCGGGCACCTGATAGGAACCTATTTTACAAAGAAACATATGCGCCATATAGCTGGAGTATGTATAGTTAGTGATCCTTTTACTAAGATATGCTGTAGTGTAGGCGCAGGTTTTAGGTGCACACCGATCCATTTTTCAGTGCGCCTGTAAAAAAGGCCTTTAAAAATTTTTTTGCCAGCCATTGACCTAGAGGTAAAAACTCACGCGGTAACCGGGTAGTAATGACCTACGCATATCAAATGCTACTTGGCACATGTCCGAAAATTATTTTTCGGATTGCATATTGGATGCGTGCCAAAAATCAAATTACCGCAAGAGCCACGTGGTAGCTGTGTGGTAACTCCATTTTGGCACATGTTGGGCACACATAAATGCTTACGCAGCTTAGTAAAAGGGCCCCTTAAGTTCCAGGAATGTGTGCATACCTTATAGCAGTGTTTCCCAAGTCGGTCCTGGAGTACCACCTTGCTAGACAGGTTTTCAGGATATCCACAATGAAAATGCATAAAAGAGATTTGCATACAATGGAGGCAGTGTATGCAAATAAACCTTGTGCATATTCATTATGGATATCCTAAAGGGAATACTCCAGGACTGACTTGGGAAACTCTGCCTTATAGTTCTGCCCAGGCTCCACCTACGTGTACAGCTTTCAGTAAAATATGCGATATGAAAGATAGGTGTGTTCTTACAGAATAGTACTCGGGTGGAATTTTGGCATATGCCTGTGTATGTTCCATTATTCTCATGAATTGTGTGCAAAATTGGCAATAATTTATGGAGTAATATAAATGTTAAGAAGACAAAAACGAGGAAATCCACAGCACAAAGGCGCATGCAAGCCAAATGAAGCACCAAGGCCCCTCAGGAATGAATGGACATCAAAGCTTTAATGAGAAACCCGGCAGAATGCCTGCATCATGGGCCGTCCTAAAACACTCCTCTTTGATTAGTGCACCATTGGAAAGAGGACCCATTCTAGCAGGTACTGTATTGCTGCAAAAAGAAACTTAGGGCATTTTTTTACTAAGGCGCGCTCACTAAAATTGTGGGCACACTAAACGTTAGTGACATCCATAAGAATGCACTGGCGTTTAGCACGCCCATAATTTTAGCACACGCTAAAATGGTGAGCACGCCCTAGTAAAAGATGCCCTTATTGGGCTACTACTGTTTTAATGCCTTGTTAAGGCAATTTGCTTTCTCATCAAAGAGGACTGTTTTAAGATAACCCCTGATGCAGGTAATATAAATGTTAAACAAAAGTTAATAAATTAGTATTTTAGCTTAGTTGAACAGAAAAACAGAGCTAAAATATAAAGAATACATGTCCTAGATGTGTGCATACAGGGCCGTGCCAACGCGGTAAGCGAGGTAAGCATGGCAGGGGGGCGCCGTCCTCTGGGGGGGCGCCCCTCCGCACCATGCTTGCCTCGCCCTCCCGCTCCCATGTCCCAACTGCCCGCCCTCTTCTCCCCCCAACAAAATCTCTTTTAAATTTACTTCTGTCCGGCTGGCAGGGCAGCGAACGGCGCAGCATCAGTGAAATGACGTCAGAAGAAGGCGGGACATTGAGCGAAGGGAAGACCAGTAGAGATGTCGGGAGCGCCGCCTCCTTCACTGACGCTGCGCCATTCGCTGTCCTGCCAACCGGACGGAGGTAAAATTAAAAGAGATTTTGCTGAGGGGAGTAGAGGGCGGGCAGTTGGGACATGGGAGCGGGAGGGCAGGGGAGAGAGGACAGCGATCATCTACACGGGGGGGGGCGGCACCCAATCGCCTGCGGGGGGCAGCGGCACCCGATCCCTTGCAGGGGTGCGCCACAGACCCTTGGCACGGCCCTGCGTGCATACAATTAGCAAACTCAGTTTGTGTTTCTCTTCTAGTAAGGATGTACTCAGCCAAAAAAAATTGGTTCATTTTTGGATTTCACCTAATTTTTCCTGATTTGGGGCAATTTTTTCAGTCTGTTTCACACTATCATTGTAATTTTTTTTAAAAAATCTATGGGTCCTATTTACTAAGTCGCGCTGTAGATGCGTTAACTTTTTAGCATGCGCTAAAAATTAGCACATACTAACGATAGAGACACCCATTATATTCCTATGGATGTCTCTAGCATTAGCGGGGGATACCGGGGTAGGGGAGGGGGGAAGGGAGGGTGGTGGAGGGGGGAGGGGTTTAGTTCGGACAAAATGTTAGAAAATAAGGCAAATCAAATGGTATAATGTACAAATTTCTATTGAGTTGTTTCATCCTAAGGGCGTTTGAATTGCAATAAATAAGATTTTTTTTTTTTAAATGTTTGCGCACCTACAGTGCAGCTTAGTAAACAGGGCCATATGTACATTACAAATTTTGTACACATGTAAATCATTTTTATGGACATAGATTGGTAGGTTTGGTGCTTACTTGAGAAGCACTATTCATGTTTTAGACATTCATAAAATGGCACTTAGACATCCATATTGTATGGATGTCCAAATCCTGATTTTACAAACCAGGATAGGAATATCTAAAACTGAAAATGTGCACCTGGCAAGGGGGTAAGGTCTGGGTGTGTTTCGGGCGGGACTAGGATGGGCTAAAAATATGGATACTTATTCCCCACTGCGGAAGGGGAAGAAATGTCCATGACTATAAAGGTCAACGTTGGGAGTTAGACCTGCTATCTGGAATGTCCAGGGGACCCTTGGTGAAAGGGTCAATAACTGTTTGCACTAACCCTGTGTTCACTGCAAAACTCAAAACAGGGTAAGTGCAAAACCTGTGTAGTGCATGCAGGGAACGTGCACAGAAACTGCCTATGTGTACTGCACGGGGCATGTAGAGCCCCCATAACCCCATATTCCATGGTGATGCTCCCACCTCAATCTTCCTTCTGATCCCCTCCTTTATATCCAGTCTCCCTCTTGACCTCCCATGACTTCTAATCCCCCCTACATAGAACTTCACCCCAGAACAAAGAGCTGCAGCACCCTCAAGCCCTACCCTCACCTACTCAACCCACAGGGACTTACTCACATGGCAGATAATCCCAGCAGTCCCTCTCCACTGCTGCCTAGAATGATACTAGGATCCAAGATGGCACCTCTGCCTTCAAGCACTGCTAGAAGGCAGAGGCACCATCTTGGATAATGGTGCCAGTGCCATGGAAGAGCACCATTTTATTACTATCTTGTTACTATGTAAGCCGCATTGAGCCTGCCATGTGTAGGAAAGCGTGGGGTACAAATGTAATTAATAAATAAATATGCAAGAGTTAATCTGTTTGCCAAAAGGTGAAAAAACTGTAATACTGAGAAACACTCTGTTGCTCCATTTTCCAGATCCTAAGGATAGATTCAATAAATTGCAGGTCAGAAAGGGAGCACGCACATAAGTATACTGCACACATTGAGTCGAGGCCAAAAACTTGAACATAAAATGTTTTTCAGGCACTCTTGGGCCAGCAAAAATATTGTATGGATGTCCAAATCCTGGTTTTACAGACCAGGATAAGAATATCTAAAACTGAAAAATGTATATCTGGCAAGGGGGTAAGGTCTGGGTGTGTTCTAGGTGGAACTTGGATAGGCTAAATAATATTGAACATCACTATCTAGACAGTGCTGCTGAATATCTTTACAAACTGCCTCAGTACTGTCCAGATAGTGCTGGGGCGGTGCATGGGTGGAGCAAAGGTGAAGCTGGCAATTATCCAATCAGCAGTGATACTCAGATGCTATCCCCTGGATTCTATATTGCGCATCTAGCATTCTGCCCCGAAATCCAAGCATATTCTATGAAAATGCGTGCTCTGATAGGCAATAATTAGAATTCATGCACACACCTCACTAAACGTATGCTGTAACTCACTGTGCCTAAATTCTAATGCACACATCAAAAAAGGGGCATGGTTATAGGTGGAGAAATGGGCATTTAGTGGGTGTTCCCAAATTCACATTCAGTGTTATAGAATATGGCCCAGTTCGCCTAAATCTACAAATCTACAAGCAGGGATTTACCCCACATTTTTATTGATGTAAATAGATGCGCATAGTTTTAGGCGCAGGGCTATCAGCTAAGCGTATTCTATAAACCGCGCCTAAATCTTATAGAATGCCCGTAGGTGAAAACGATTACCATGCGGATTTTCCAGTCACCTTATATAGAACCCCACCCCCCCCCATGTGGATAACTACCTGGATAAAGTTAAGCCAGAAAAATTATAAATAGTGGTATGAATATTGTTGCTATCCATATGTCCCCAAATTCTATAAACTTGCATGCTGAACTACCCCTCAAAGTTGTGTGCACAAATTTGGGTGTGCCTAATTTGTGAGCACAATTTAATTGAGTAATGAGCCAATTAGTACCAATAATTCGGTATTAATTTTTGGCATTAATTGGCAGCAATTAGAATTTACACATGCATTCTCCTAGTTAGGATTCTATAAAGATGCATGTGTAACTTTTTTCCACACATCCAAAAAGAGGGCATGGGCAGATCATGGGCATTCCTAGAATTTGCATTCAGTATTATAAAATATGGACGATCTGTGCCTAATTTGGTGCAAAGATTTACACCATATTTTAGTTGGTGTAAAACATTGCACCTAAAATTGGGCACAGATCCTGGTGCCAAGTGCTGTTCTATAAATGGCACCCAATTTTGCCCTATTTTTTTCGGCGCCCAAATTTGGCCACCATTTACAGAATCAAGTTCTAGAATATGGTCAGGTGCACCCATAACGTAATATAATAATAAACTGATAATTGATGTTAACTAGCAACCATTGGCACTGATTAGTGTAATTAACAGTTATGCATACAACTGACCTTAGTCGGTATTGTATAAAATGTGTGCACAAAATCCATAGCATGCAACTACATGGGGGCGAGCATTAGCGAGTGGCATGGGTGGGTCAAAGGTGTTTCCAGGACCTGCATACACCTGTTATAGAATTGACAGTAAGAGGTAAATTCAAAAAGAGTGCCAAACGTTGGGCGCCAAGATGATGTATGCTAAGTGCAAGTTCTATAACGGCAGTTCCGTGTGAGACCGCCATTATAGAATACTAACATAAGTCCACAGCTTCACACCTAACTTTAGACGTGAGCACTTATTCTATGTCAAAGGCAGTTAGGTGTGTAACCCCCAGTATTTCATAACCTGCACGCATAACTCCTAGGCATGGTCCTGAACTCATGCACTTCCAATGTCCACGCCCCCTAGAAGTGGTGCACGATAGAAATTGCATGCCCAACTTCAGAATATTGAACAGAACTGTTACTTGATGTCAATTACTGCCAATTAATACCAATATAAGCCAATTAATTGGCAGTTGACTCCAATTAACAGTCAGTTATTACATTCAGTTGTGTGCTCAACTGACCTTATTCTATAAATTACGCACACAACTTTGCATGCTAAGCATAAAGTTGGGCACCCAGTTATAGACTAAGGAAGTTAGCGCCCCAATGTTTGGTGCCTGATTATAGGCAACCTTTCTTGAATTTACCTCTTAGTGGTGCTACTGACCACTCAACCTGAATATTCGGGGGGGTCTTTACTAAAGATTAGCTCGAGTTATCTGCAGCAGGGCCCCTAGGAATAAAATGGGCCCTGCTACAGATCACTCAATCTAATCTTTAGTAAAAGACTCCCTAAGTGCCAACTGCAATTCCGATACCAGCACTGAATATCTGTGGAGATTTTTTTTTTTTGGTTGCTGCAGCTGTCAATAAAAGCAACACTGACTGCAGCAGCTGAATTTTGACTCACTGGTGCCACATATTTTGCATGTGCGAGATATGTCCAGGTCAGTTTTAAAGGGGATTTATGTGTGGACATACTTTTGAAAAGCGCCCCTGAGAGAATTCAGTTCATACTTTTTAATAACATCTTTTTAATGTAGTTGTTTATTTTGCAGAATTTGATGTTGCGGCATGTAAACAGCAATCAGTGTCTTGATGAACCATCTGAAGAGGATAAAATGGTTCCCAGCATGAGGGACTGCATCGGAAGCCGTTCTCAGCAGTGGTTACTTCGCAACATGACGTTGGGTGCCTAAATGCCAGAAGAAACTTAATAAATAACCTCAGGCCACGTAACGTTTTGAGATCTTCATCTTCAATTATTTTCAGCAATTAACACACATATCATTCCATTCTTTTTCTTCATGAAATGAAGCTTTTACAACCTAGATAGAACGACACAAAAATGTTCTGGATTTTTTTCCCTCCCTCTTGTGGCATTCTGCATATGGTTCTCCAAGATCTACTCTGGTTTACAATCACAGTAAGCACTCTAGATATTATGTGTGGCATAGAAAAAGCTGTTAATAATATTGCCAGCAAAATATGTTTTATCTGTTCTGTTTAACCCCTGATATTTATGGTAAAGCTGCTGAAAAGTGACCTAAAGCCTTATAGAAATGACTTACAATAAAATACAGCAATTGTTGTATGAACTTCTGTGAATATTTGTTCTTGACATTGATAGGCATTTGGTAGGATTATCAGTTGCCTTTCTTGCATCAACGGTATTCGACGTATCAGATTAAAAAGTATTATGAGCCATAAGTTTAGTGTTCATTTCTGCTGCCAGTGTTTTCTGGCAGCAGAAATGAAATGATTGAATCTAGAACAAAACAACAACAAAAAAACAAAAAAGAGAAGTGGCCCCCTGACCACAAATCATACAATGTATAAAAGGAGAGAAGTAGGGAGTAGACCAAATATGTATCCAAATAGCAGGTTTATTCTCAAATGAAAAATATATCAATCAAAAGACACGACGCAGTCCTGTGTTTTGTCGCTAACCGCACCTGTCTCAGGAGTCAATGTCAATTATCTCTGTGTAAACAACATAAATAATATAAATAAATATTTTGTATCATTGAATCATAATAAAATAATATTAAAAACAATAGTTTAAAAAACATATATACTATAGTATTGTGAAAATAGAATATAAGAAACATATAAAATAAATTCTAAAGTATAAAAGTCTAACATATCTTTAAAGAGTATATATATAAAAAAAGTAGTATGATATATTTTTCATGTGAGAATAAACCTGCTGTTTGGATACACATTTGGTCTACCCCCTACTTCTCTCATGATTGAACCTAGGAAATGTACATGTTTGTAAAAGCAGAAGAACCAAACAGATAAGAATATTTTGCATATAGAAAAACTAACATAAAGCTTAACAAAAACTATAAGGTTATAATTTTTCAGATCGTAAAAGTGGCTTATTCTGTCTAGGACTTTAGGGAAGGGTAGTCAGCCAGGACCTACATAAGATCTGGTGGCCAGAACATGCCAGCATGGCTCTGGATATCCAATGCCAGTGCCTGAGCATGGTCTGTCATGAATATCCAGGCCTAATTCTGCCCATGGCAGTCAGCATTTAAGCAAATACTGACTGCTTCCATCTGAATATTGACCAGTACTTGTGTATTACTCATAATATGCGGCTGTCCCTGGGAAAATGTACGTTTAGTGTCTTTAGTCTTGTTTTCTCAGAGAGGGCCACATGGAGGGGCATCATCGAAAGGGGCGCCCAAGTTTTCCTGAGGATGTCCTCACAGGACATCCCGGCAAAGAGGCAGGGAAACCTGTCTTATCGAAACAAGATGGTTGTCCATCTTTTGTTTCGATAATACAGTCGGGGGCGCCCAAATCGCGAAATTTAGGTCGACCTTAGAGATGGTCGTCCTTAGAGATGGTTGTCCCTGATTTTTGGCGATAATGGAAACCGAGGGCGCCCATCTCAGAAACGAGCAAATGCAAGCCCTTTGGTCATGGGAGGACCCAGCATTCGTAGTGCACTGGTCCCCCTGACATGCTAAGGCACCAACCAGGCACCCTAGGGGGCACTGCAGTTGACTTCAGAAATTGCTCCCAGGTGCATAGCTCCCTTACCTTGTGTACTGAGCCCCCCAGACACCCCCCAAAACCCACTCCCCATAACTGTACACCACTACCATAGCCCTTATGGGTGAAGGGGGGCACCTACATGTGGGTACAGTGGGTTTGTGGTGGGTTTTGAAGGGCTCACATTTACCTCCACAAGTGTAACAGGTAGGGGGGATGGGCCTGGGTCTGCCTGCCTGATGTTCACTGCACCCACTAAAACTGCTCCTGGGACCTGCATACTGCTGTCAAGAAGCTGGGTATGATATCTGAGGCTGACATAGAGGCTGGGAAAAATATTTTTAAAAACCTTTTTAGGGGGTGGGAGGGGAGGTCATCCCTGATTCCCTCCAGTGGTCATCTGGTCGTTTAGGGCACATTTTGATGGCTTGGTCGTAAGAAAAAAAGGACCAAGTAAAGTCGTCCAAGTGTTCATCAGGGATGCCCTTCTTTTTTCCATTATTGGTCGAGGACGCCCATGTGTTAGGCACGCCCCAGTCCCGCCTTCGCTACAGTACTGACACATTCCCGTGAACTTTGGTCGTCCCCGCAACGGAAAGCAGTTGAGGATGCCCAAAATCGGCTTTAGATTATACCGATTTGGGTGACCCTGTGAGAAGGACGCCCATCTTGCGATTTGTGTCGAAAGATGGGCGCCCTTCTCTTTCCAAAATAAGCCTGATAATGTTAATTCCATTTTAGTTGATATTGATATTTCCACACATTAGAAATAATCTTTCAGGTTCTGCTTTGCTAGAGCTTCAAACCTGCAGTATCCCAAATGAAGGATTCAGGAATACCCATACCCATTCTTTAAAATGTAGGAGCAAGACTACTTCTCTGAACAGTTTAATAATGTTGTGAAGCCCCATTTTGTATATGATATCTAGGTCAGAAAAGAGATGTCCAAGTTGGGATTTCCGTGGTATTTTACAAATGGCTCGCTTAACACAAGACTGTCTCTACTTTGGGAAGCTCCACCCCATAATCTAGTTAAGATAATATCCAAGCACCTTTCTGCCCTCATTTACAACTTTCTTTAAATTAGTACCTTTATTTTCTTACTCCTGTTACTCTATCTTATCTATCTATATGTTCCATCTTTGCTTACACCCTATGCTGGAAATGTTTTATTGTGTATTGTGATGACATTGAAATGTAGCATATTATGCCATACTATGTATTGTTGTTTGAATATTTTTACTGATTTAAATGTCTATTGCTTATGTTTGACTTATTTTCGATGTACACTGCCTTGAGTGAATTCCTTCAAAAAGGTAGTAAATAAATCCTAATAATTAAATAAATAAATAAATAAATAAATACACTGATATGCACAGTGGGAACAGCGATTTTACAAAAATGAAAAAACAGCGTCACTTGGGAAATCAGGGGTGAAGCCAGGACTATCATTTTGGGTGGGCCCAGAGTTAAAATGGGTGGGCCTTCCAGGACTGTTATGTTTCTCTGTCCGTCTCTTCTGCCCCCCTCCCCAGATCCAGCATTTGCCACCACCCATGGCCCAACAATCCCCCCCCCCCAACGGCTCTACCTTATCACCTTCATTGGCAGCAGTGTCTTGTTTCCAACAGTGGCCAATCCAGGTCACAACTGCCTGGCAAGATCCCTAAAAGCTTCTCTTTGCTGCATCCTGCCAAAGAGGAAACAGGAATGGATATCAGCGAGGGTTGGGCGCAGCAGAAGGAAGCCTGCAAGTCCTCAGCAGGCAGTGGATGTGCATCATAGCTGCTACCAGCATAGGTGCTGAGGTAGAGTGGCAAGGGGTGGTTCAGACAGGGGGATGTTGCCAGATCCGGGGGGCAGAGGAGAGGAAGAGAGGGGAGCAAGGTGGCTGCTACTGAATTGTTTTGGGGGCCTGCTTGAGATGCTACATATGTAAGCAGTGGCACACATATAGGTGGTGGATTTTGTAAAACTACATGTACAAGAGGAACCAATTAAGGAGCTAAGTTATAAACCTCACATTTTTGGATTTTGTGGGTGGTTTTTAGGGTCAGAGAGAGAGAGAAAATAATTCTCTCACTCATTTCTCAAAACTCCAGGTCCAGTTAATTCATGCTTAGACATGATTCTGGTAAATTCCAATGGGGAAATTTTTCAAATATATGTGTATTCCCCTTGTAAAATGAGAAGTATATATCTCCTTTGAAAGTTCACTCACACTACACCAGGAACATGCTCCACTGATAGCCTGTGTGTTCTAGAAATACCCATGTAACAGCTTTGCTAAAATCATTATTTACATGGATATGCCCCTTTATATGTTAAACAAGTTTTTTGTTTATGTAAATGCTGCCTCTTTAATTTGGTACCCAATGGTATAAGAAGAAAAATTGGATATGATAAATGAGAATATTTGAAAAAATAACAGAAACAGTATAATGAGGTATATTCAAAGAATCAACCATCAAGCTAATTTGATTGAAAACCTGAATCCATTGAGAGTTCTAATGAACTCTTATACTTTGAAAGGTTTTTCTACACAAAAAAACCTGCTGCTGTTTTATATTAGCTGATCTATGTTAATTCTGCTTACTGTACCTAAAAGAAAACAAAATCCTAAAAACATACAATCACATACAAGAATTTGCTTCAATGATATGAAAATATTTCAAAACAATTAGACATAAAATCTGAGGTATCTCCAAAGTTGCACATTTTCTGAATTCTATGAATGACGAGCTTAGCTTTGTCTCCTGCATTTGAATGTATGAATTTGATGCCTAATAAAGCATCCACTGTATTCGACAGTATCTTAACACAGCTGGTATGATGACACTATGTTCAAGGAATTGCTTCAAAATGTACACTTATATTTAAGGTGCTGAATGAATACTAGCAATGTGTTGTGCCTAGGTTACCTGACCGTCAGTGTCAGTGTGTTTCATGACATTGGATAACTTCTTACAACCATCATGTCAAGAGTTGACAGAAGTTAGTATGAATGGCTTTTTTAAAAATTCTAAGTATATGTAAAATAATTGACTGTATGTACCTGGATGTGTACTTACCTTTCCTGTTCATTGAATAGAGAATACTAGTGTATACTGGATCATGTAAAAAAAATAAACATTATACAGTGTTTTTCAAACAAAAATTAATTTGTTAAAGAACTAGATGAAGAATGAACACTTTTAAATCTTGTACCAGTTACTAAGTGGTGTAATGGTATTATTTGTTGTAAATTAAAATATTTATACACTTTTGTAGAATTAAAATATATCTGTTTAGTTTTCTTCTTGTCTGTTGTGCAGCATTAATTTTAGAGACACATCTAAGAGTATTGAAATCCCCTAGCTCAATGCATTTTTTAAACTCATTTTAGTAAATTTGGGGGACTCAATTGAGCTGATAGTCAAGACAAGTTATGCATTCAGCAGTGGCTAGTAACGGGGGAATTCTATATTTGGCACTGATTCAGGAAGTCTATTCCAGGCATATGGTGCAGCAAGATAAAAGGAACAGAGTCTGGAGTTTGCAGTAGAGGAGAAGGGTACAGACGACAGATTTACCCGATCAACAGAGTTCCCAGAGAGGAGTGTAGGGTTAAGTGTAGAGAGGTACTGAGGAACTGTAGAGTGAATTCACTTGTAAGAGGAGTTTGAATTGTATGCGGAAATGGATAGGGAGCAAATGAAGTGACTTGAGGAGAGGGATAATATGAGCATAGAGACACTGGTGGAATATAAATTGTGCAGCAGAATTTTGAACAGATTGAAAGGGAGAGAGATGGCTTAGTGGGAGACCTGTGAGAAGTAAGTTGCAGTAGTCTAAGCAAAAGGTGATAAGAGTGTGGATAAGGGTTTTGGTAGTGTGTTCAGAAAGGAAAGGATGAATTTTGGTGGTGGTATAGAGAAAAAAATAGGAGGCGCTAAGTGCTTCTGTTTAACCTGGTCACAATATTCACAATTAGCACTCCTGATGAAGATGCAAAATGGGACACTTTGACGAGTGGTGATTTATGTCTGCTGGAAACAGGAGATCAGGGCCGTGCCAACACGGTAAGCGGGGTACGCATGGCAGGGGGGCGCCTCCCTCTGGGGGTCGCCACCGCATCATGCTCACCTCGCTCGCCCTCCCGCTCCCATTGTTCAACTGCCCGCCCTCTTCTCCCCCCCCCACCCCAACATCCCTTTTCTTTTTTTTTCTTTTTAAATTTACCTCCGTGGCGGTCCAGCAGCACAGCGTCAGTGAAGGAGGTGGCGCTCCCGACGTCTCTAGCCTTCCCTTCGCTGTGTTCCACCTTCTTCTGACGTGACGTCAGAAGAAGGCGGAACACAGCGAAGGGAAGGCTAGATGTCGGGATCGCCGCCTCCTTCACTGACGCTGCGCTGCTGGACCGCCACGGAGGTAAATTTAAAAAGAAAAAAAAGAAAAGTGATGTTGGGGGGAGAGAAGAGGGCGGGCAGTTGAACAATGGGAGCAGGAGGGCAGGGCAGAGAGGAGCATGTATGCGAAGGGGGGAGGTGAAGAGGGCGGGCCAGGCCAACTGGGACATGATGATGGGAGCGGGAGGACAGGGGAGAGAGGAGCATGGATGCGAGGGGGGGGTCATGGAAGGGAGAGAGGGGAATTGCTGGATAGGGATTAATGGAGGGTGACAGAGGAGCATGGATGGGAGGGGCAGGGCTCAGGGAGAGAGGGGAATTGCTGGATAGGGAATTAGGGATGAATGGAGGGGACAGAGGAGCATGGATGGGAGGGCAGGGCTCAGGGAGAGAGGGGAATTGCTGGAAAGGGATGAATGGAGGGTGACAGAGGAGCATGGATGGGAGGGGCAGGGCTCAGGGAGAGAGGGAAATTGCTGGATAGGGATGAATGGAGGGGACATATGGGCATGGATGGATATGGATTGCAGGACAGGGCTCAGGCAGAGAGGGGAATTGCTGGATAGGGATGAATGGAGGGGGCAGGTGACAGAGGAGCATGGATGGGCATGTATTGGGAGGACAGGGCTCAGGGAGAGAGAGGAATTGCTGGATAGGGATGAATGGAGGGGGCAGGGGACAGAGGAGCATGGATGGGCATGGATGGGAGGGCAGGGCTCAGGGAGAGAGGAGAAATTGCTGGACATAGAGGGGAGGGAAGAGAGATGAAGGAGATGAAATGAGGGAAAAGGAAGAGAGGAGAAAAACTGCACATGGATGAAGAAAATAGGTAGAAGCTGAGGACCAGAAATGAAGAAGAAAGGAGGAAAGGAAAGAAATAAATGGAATGGAAGCCCTGGAAACTGAGTTAAGAGGACAGATAGCAGCAGAATCAGATACTGGGCCAGCATGATCAGAAAAAGAAAGTCACCAGACAACAAAGGTAGAAAAAAATCATTTTATTTTCATTTTAGTGTTTGGAATATGTCCACTTTGAGAATTTACATCTGCTATCTTATTTTGCAGTGTATAGCAATTTGTTTCTAAGAATATTGCTGACAATTCCTGTCAGTGTGGCAAGTGGTGAGCGATCATTTTCACGGGGGGAGGGGCGCCGCCGCCGCCAACTGATAGTCTGCAGGGGGGGCGCCAGAGACCCTAGGCACGGCCCTGCAGGAGATCATTTAAAACCAAGATAAGTGACTGTAATTGTGATTGGGGAACAATATGGAAGTGATAAAAGGACACTATATTAAGGTGGCATGATTTTTATTTCAAACAGTAAGACACATTTTGAATTGAAATTTGTTAATACACTCCATAAGAGTAACCCAAGGATGTGGAGTATTGTGACCATGGTAACCACAGTGGCAGACTCTGAAACATTGCAGGAAGACCTTAGGAAATTGGAAGACTGGGCAACCAAATGGCAGATGAAATTTAATGTGGACAAATGCAAGGTGATGCACAATGGAAAGAAAAATCCAACTCATAGTTACCTGATGCTAGAGTCCATCTTTAGGGTAAGCACTAAAGAAAAAGATCTAGGTGGCATTGTAGAAAATTTGCTGAAATCTACTCAGTGTGCGGTGGCAGCCTGAAAAGCAAACAGGATGCTAGGAATTATTAGGAAAGTGATGGTGAATAAAACTGAAAATAAATGCCTCTGTATCACTCCATTGTGCAACCACACCTTGAGTATTGCATTCAGTTCTGGTTGCCGTATCTAAAAAAAATATATAGTAGAATTAGAAAAGGTTCAAAAAAGAGCGACCAAAATGATAAAGGGGGTGGAACTCCTCTCGTATGAGGAAAGGCTGAAGAGGTTAGGGTTGTTCAGCTTGGAAAAGAGGCAGATGAGGGGAGATACGATTGAGGTGTACAAAATCCTGAGTCGTGTAGAACGAGTAGAGGCAAATCCATTTTTTACTTGTTCCAAAAGTACAAAGACTAGGGGATACTTGAAGAAGTTACATTGAAATACTTTTAAAACAAATAGGAGGAAATATTCTTTCACTCAACAAATAGTTAAGCTCTATAACTCTTTGCCAGAGGATGTGGTAACAGCGGTTAGCGTATCTGGTTTTAAAAAAAGGTTTGGACAAGTTCCTGGAGGGAAAGTTCATAGTTTGCTATTGAGACAGATATGGGGAGGCAGCTACTTGCCCCAGGATTGGTAACATGGAATGTTGCTACTATTTGGGTTTCTTGAGGAGTATATTGAGATAAGTACAGGTTTCTACGTTTGAGAACTGTACATTGTTGGACGGTTGGAACATTGAAAAGTATGCAATGTGCTGCACAGATACAGTTTGATTGAACTCATACAGTAGTAGATATGCACTTCTTAAATTTCAAATAAAAAGACTGGGAAGGTTTTTTAAGCCGATGATGAAGAGTAGATCCTTGTGACACAGACCCTGATGCAGCCCCTAGTCGCCAAAACACAGACCATGTCGGGTCTGTTGAATAAAGTGAAACTGAGGTGCCCCCATTTTTGAAGGCTCCTTTGTTTCCATATAACAGTGTGACTGTGTAAGGTGTTACTGAGTAGGTGTAAGGAGACATAAAACTATAGACAACATTGGGGATTTATTTGACAATCCATGCCAGGAGTCATTATACTTGTGTCTGAGGACTGTTGGGAAAAATACAGTTTTATCTGTATTGATGGCTGAAGGTTTGTGGGTCAGTTTATGGACAGAATAGAGGGTGATAGTGGCACACCTATGATAACACTTTCTCCTTCTTGCTCTAAATATCTTTTTATGGCCATGGCAAATATCTTTGTTTTTCTTCTGAATGTGTCATGCAGATCTTCTTTCATAACAGTTGGTGTTCGATGCAGTCTGAGAATTCCTCACTTCTTACCATAAATTTCAAAAAATATTTGGTGTGACTGGAACCCCAGGTGTTCAGCTGAGTAGTCTCATCATTGCAGATGCTCATAGCAATACAGTTTTGATATGTGGACAAAATCCAATTGGCAGCTTCATTGACTGCAGCAGTAAATGTGATGAGGAAAGATATTGACATCAGTTGGTTATCTGTTCATACGTAAGGGCCAGTGCATTAATGAGTTCTGAGTTTACCAATGTGAACATATAGTAATATAATGGTATAGACAGTGAATCTGACAGATAAAAAAAATAAATGTGAATGTTCATAGAACTGTGGCTTATCCATTGAGATGTTCATTAATTTATTAGCCAAGCTGATCATAAAAATGTGAACATTCATCATTATAGCATCACTATGGATACATACATGAATTATTAGCAGGTGATGTTAATTGTAGTATGGTATCACCATGGAGAAAAAGTGACATCAGTGGATCCCTATTAATGCCTGCAAGAACATGATTGTCTTAAAGAAAAATACTAAAATGTACCAGATGCTTGCACCCATATGCTATTACCATTCTGGCAAAATTTTAAAATGTCAACCAGTGTAGTACTAAGAGATTCAGCCAAGAAGGTAGATATGGAATATGTTGATGTTCATATTGATGTAGGATGATCATGGAGACATATTTAAATTGCCTCTGAAATTATAGTATATCACCATGGAGACAGACATTAATTATAAATGAACATTTGAGTAGCATACTGTGATAGAGTTTACATCCCCCACACTTCAAGCACAGTAAGAGAGAAAGGGATAACCCTAACCCCACAAGCTGATAAGGTAGGAAGTGTTCTGAAAGAGTCCTATAGACCTGCATGAAGATTAGTCTAGCTGACAAGGTTTCACTACGGAAGCCCAACGGATCACTGGAGTGGCATTCTGGTAAGGGCACAAGTCAGAATTCTAACTCTCTGTTGCTTCCAACTGAACCAAATTATGGACACTGCTAAAGAAGGAGAAATCTCTGCAAAGATCACTCTTACTCAGCCATGACTACTACTGTCACAGCAAGATTTTTAGCCACTCCACTTTACTGCTTCCCTTTCACCACCAAAGCAAAAACTGCTCAGGCCAAGAAGGAAGTGTCAAAAAGGTAAGAGCAACAATCCATACATACTATGAGGTTAACTGTGATATAGGAGACTTGAAGCAGAAATGATCTATTAGGATCAGAGACTTCATCAGAGCCATGGTAAAATGGAAGATCAAGAGCAGGACGATGAAAAAGGGGAGAGACTAGGATTCTCCTTTTTTTAATGGAGACACTGTTGCTAAGAATTAAAATGGTGTGACTCGGTGTCTTGCTGGATAAAAGGAAGCAACCATAGACATGCGTATTTGAACCCAAGATCACCCTACGGGGTCTGCCAAAGGGAGAGATATTTAACACATACTTCTAGAGCTCAGTGAATATTAGGAACCTATGTGGCATCAAAACTAGACACTGATCCTCAGACAGCCAGATCTCACTAAATACCAGGGCTTTTCAAACTGTCAAGCTCATTCTGTTACCTCACCTCTTGATCTTTTCAAACTACAGTGGCTACATTTGTGGAATGGAGGAAATAACTTTCTCTAGATGTTTCCATCAGGAATTGCATTGTATTCATGAATTGGGATAGTTATTCCAATATTCTAATCAAAGACAAAACTGTTGGACCTCAAAAATAACTTGTATAGAATCAATGGCTTTCATAGCCTGATTGGTACAAATGATCACATATAATATGTATGTTTACATCACTTCATAAAAGAGAAGAGCCCATGAGAACATTTCCTGAATGTGTAAGTGCTCTACGAAGTGTAGATGTACACTGATACTTAGTGTAATGCTCCAATTTCTTTGGTCCAGCCATGACTCTTATATTCTGTAAAACTCTGGTTTCTCCAATCAATCTAGGGAGGCTTTTTACTTCAGAAGGTAGCTGGAAATAAGTATTTCTTTATCTTATCTACCCCTCAGCAATAGCATTGTAGCTGTTTTCTAAGTTTACACGACAGTTCATCCTTTGATATATGACTTTCAATATAGAGCCTTGTTATGCTTTTGACACTGTGCCCTGCGTATTACTTTTACATTGATATGTATGGTTTATTTTTCAACCTTTCGAGGCAGCACAGTTCAGTTTATATCTTTTTCTGCTCAATTGCCTTTTATTTTACATATCCCCCTAAACACTTGAAGAACATATTTAGCAGTGCTTGGTAAGCGAGCATTGTTCTACACGTCAATGTCTTTTTCATCTCCCACATGTAGGACAAAGGCATTTTCTTTCTTTTTGTGCTAGACCTTGAAAACATCATTTTGTCACACCACAAGGTTAGTGGTCTAGTGGTTCACTTGCACCTGTGTCTTATTTTCTTAATGTCTTACCTTCTATGGTTAATATAGTCTCTATGATTAATATATCAATGACACATCATTGATTTATTGTATTTAACCTGAAGATGCTCCAGAAACACTTCAATGTATATTTTATATTTTACTTTTTATATGTGTACATTATCAAGTATTTTCTGTTTTAATTAGAAAATTTATGTATGTACAGTATTTTATGTTATAATTAGAAACAGAATTATTTTCATTATTCATCATGTCACATCTTGCAAAGTTTTTTTTTAAGTTTTTAGTTTTTGATTTTTAATTTTTAATTTGTATGTTAAGTATTTTAGTATTATATGTTTACACTAGCATTTACATGTTTTATAGACTCCTGAGGCAGGTACATTGGCGCCAAAACATGGCAGCTATGTCGGGTCGCTTGGTGTTTCTGAATAAAAACTTATATTGCTCATGTGTCTCCCTTGTTGTTTTGAAAGAGCCAGCCTACCCTACTCCTATTTTTGCCTGATTGACTTTCATAGAGATTGAGTGTTCCTCCATTTTTGTGGTTGTTCCTTGCCATCTGTAGACCTCCAGCACAAATGGAGAAGCTGGACAAAGAATTGATTGAGATATCCATAAGCTGGGAATTAAGGGGAAGTGCTGCTGCTGAGAGAGTTCAACTTGCCTGATGTGGATTGGAAGAGCCCATCTGCAAAATTGGAAAAAGACAGAGATATTGTCGATGCTTGCCAAAGTGCTGTGCTTAGAGAAATGGTAACGGAACCCACAAAGGAAATGGGTGACCCTTGATCTAGTGCTCACAAATGAAGAAAGTGTCTCCAGTGTCCAAATGGGTGCCCACCTAGGCAACAGTGATCATCACATGGTATGGTTTGATATAAGAACTAAAGCGGAGTACAAGCACACAAATGTCAAAATCTTAGATTTCAAACATGCTGACTTCAGTATAATGGGGAAATATCTGAAAAAGATGTCAGGATGGGTAGGTATAGGAGAAGAGGAAGGACAGTGATCTAAGCTGATAGCAGCTATAAATATTACAACAGAGGGAGAGTGAGGAGAGTTGCTGACCTGGTCCACAGAGGAGGCCAGGATAGTGAACAGGGGCAGTGCTCCAGAATAGCACAGACCACTGATGTCATCAAAGTGGCCTGGCAGGAAGTAGGAAGCATAAAAGCCAGCAAGTCCCTATGGCAGCCAGAGAGAGAGAGGAGAGTTGCTGACCTGGTGCATGGAGGAAGCCAGGAAAGTGATCAGGGGTAGTGCTCTGGAACAGCATATCAGACCTCTAACATTATCAAGGCGGCCTGGCAGGAAGTAGGAAGCATAAAATCCAGCAAGACTCTGCAGCACTGCTGCAGGGCATGGCCAACGGGGCTTGCCCTAAGGGGCATGCAAGACCCATTGTGAGCCTCTTTGGAACTCCGGTGGAGCCTCGGTGAGCCTAGGAACTCTGGTCAGTGGTTATTTGATCACATTTATCATTCAAGGTAACTTTTATCTTTTTTCCTATTATGGGGAAATGTAAGGCAAAATACAGGTTTCCGGCTGTAAGTACTCCCTCTTTACAAGGCTCAATATAGAAACATCTTGTGCCTCTAAATAAGGATAGTTTTCCTCTTCCTACAGCTGGCCTAGACTCGAGTGCCTCCTTAAGTTCAGGAGAGAGATAAAGCCGTAATCCACCAGAGATGGGTTCATTACTTTTTAAAAGTACTTAAGTAAAAGTAAGAGTACTGGCTTCAAAAGTAGTGAAGTAAAAGTATAAAGTCTTATCCAAAATAAATACTTAAGTAAAAGTAATAAAGAACAGGTCTTGAAACTTTTTTTTACTACAAAGTAAAACGTAATCCTGTCAAGTTGGACCACAGAATCTAGTATATATACAAGCTAACTTCCAGGGGGTTACACAAGGTCCTTCTTAGAAAAAAAAACAAAACACCCTGAATATTGCAGTGGGCAGAAGAACATTAATACACCTATTGGAAAACAAAACAAGCTGTGGGCTCCTTTTACAAAGCTGTGGTACATGCAATGAAGCTCATAGAAATTGAATGGACTTCGTTGCATTTGCTGTGCAGGAATCAGTACCACTGCTTTGTAAAAGGAGCCCTGAATTAGTACAGATCAGTCCTACACAGACACGATGCTAACAGAATACCCAGCCTTTTTCACACATGAACAGAGGTAGCCCCTCATGAAGTACAGAATAAGCAACCACAAACTAAAAACATAACTATGTAGACAAAATTTAAACAACCCCAAGAAGCCATACTTTGTATACAGTGCAAAACCAAAGAAACAGAAACAGTGCACATTGCAGAACTGCGGGCTATTCAAAATAAGATTCTCTCTCCTTCCATCCCTTCCTCCCCATAGCATTCGATATTCTTGTCATTTCCCTCCCTTTCCCAAGGTGACCTGCCATGGCCAGCTCTCATGAGTTTGAGCCCCCCTACCTGTACCCACACTCCAGCCAGCTTGTTATGCCCCCCCCCCCACACACACACACCACAGCCCCTGCCCATCCATCATTTTGTTACAGGCCTCAGGCCTCCCTTTTTTTACAGCTCCCCCACTCACCAGATGGGCTTGACTGGGCTTGCCCCAGACCTCCCTACAGCATACCCCCCACTCACTGAAGGTTTACATGTTCCTTCCTAATCCAGGAATCTGACCTAGTATTGCAGTTTGTGCAGGAACCTGTTTTTTTTTTTTTTTACAGTAACTATTACATTTCTATTAAGCACTTATAGACTGCCCCAACCCAAAATTAGTTCAGTGCGACTCACAAGAGTAGGGCAAACCCTAAAGCCTACATAAGATTCAAACTTTTAATAATCAAGCTATTACCAGCTTTTAAAAGATCAAACAATTGAACTCATAACACATAGTCTATCGCTTACAAGGTATAAAACCCCTAAACTTACATAACTTCGAAGTCACCCTACAACTAGGACTGTAATCTAGACCTCATATTAGAACAAAAGGCCACACAAGTGCGAGTTGACTCTCTCCTAAGAGAGAAGAAAAGAAGAAGTTGTAATCCCAGGAAAGTGAGAACACGGTGGAATGTCATCATAGATAGTTAAAGTTGCCCTGCCATTAGTTGACTTCAAGTACTTTGATTCATACTCATGACCACAAATAAATTTCAGTTGCAAAAGGATGAAACTAACTATTATGAAATTTTCAAATGTTCATTCATCCCCTTGATAAAAGTCTACTGCAAGAAAAAATTAAGCATTTCATTGTGTCTTGATAGACTGAATAGTTTTGGATTGTTTGTTCTAAACAAGATAAAAACAACATGGGCAAACAACTAGGAAGACTATATGCTGCAGTAGAATAAAAATGAAGAACCTCTCAAGAGAATCAGAAAAACAGTATTAGTCTAGCTTATTATTACCTGTTTGCCATAACACTAGTTGCATTCACATTGCTCATTGCTTTTTTTTTTTAATCTGAGCTGTATGAGGTTTTTTCCTTCCATTTTTATGATACTTGATTTTGAATGCAACTAGTATTTTGTGGGGAACTGGTGATATTTGGCTAAGTACAACAATTTTCCTTCACAAACCTCCTGGCAACTCTATAGCAGCTTAATATTACCTCATGAACAAGAAAAAATGAATGAATGAAAAAAAAAAAGATTTCCTAAGAAATTAATGATAGCAACCTTTAGATTACTTTATATTCTGCAATGAAACTTTTTTGTCTTTTAAGATGGTAATGTGATCTCATGTAAATTGAGTTAGAAGAGATATTTAACATAGCACGTAAGAAAACAAATGACACGTTTCTGAAATGGATACACTAAAACAATGTAATGAGACTTGCAGTGGATCTTTTCTTCTGACAAACTAATTTTCATGCCTGCTCTCTTGTTTTCTGCTATCATGTGGCTGAATTTCTAATCATCATTAATTTCTTTAAGAAGCAGCCCACTTTCTCAGGTGTCCCTTTTGCCTTGAATATGAACTGTGCACTTAACTTTAAATTGTAGAGTGACATCTCTTCTACAGCTCCTTGGCAGTGAACATCTGCTACTGGAATTTGTTAAATCTCTCTTCTTCATTCTGCATGGTAATGAATCATTTGTATTGCATATAATAAAAGCATAAAGATAAAACTGAATAAAACCATTATTATTATTATTATTGTTATTACAATTATGGCTAATAAATTGGTTTTCAAATGTACCACAAAAGTCTGACTTTGGCTGATGAATGTGTTTTTGTATTGGATTCATTAAAAAATAATTTACTCATCAGCAGCTGAGCACAGAAGTAATGTCTTTTTATGCACATCACGTGCTGAATGGGAATAAGTCAGAGGTAATTATTGGTTTGTGATTAAATCAAGAGCCATAATTTTAGAGCCTACTACTAATAATAAGATTGGAAAGGTACTGAATATTCTTTACATTGTCCTTTCCCAACAAACCTCTAATTTGTCCAAAGACCAACTCCCCCTCCACCCCTATCCATGGCTCTTTGTCAGCATATTCTCTCCAATGTGAGGTTCAGTGCAGTTTTTTTTAAATCTCTCTTTCCTCTACCCAGATGCCCTGCTCGCTGTCCCAATGATTTCTGTATTTACAGTCTTTCCCCCACTTTCTTATTTTCTTCCATTTCACTTCACTCCACTCCACACCCCCATGCTCTCTCCCCACATGCTCCTTCTCCCACTTTCTTCACTCTACTTTCTTTGGTCTCTTTCTCCTATTCTCTCCACTACATTCCTCCATGCTCTCTCTCTCCACACGCTTTCTCATGCTACCCTGCAATCCCATGCCCATCCCACTCCATTCCCCCCATGCGCTCTGACCACATACTTCTCCCCACTATCTTTGACTTTCCACATTCCATAGTCTCTTCCTGCTCTTTCTTCCCTAATTCTCTCCCACTCTTTCCAGTATATTCCTCCATGCTGTCTCTCCATACATTCTCTCATGCCACACTCAAGTCCCACATTCTTTTCACACCACCCCATCATCCTTTCTCCTCACACACTTTTCCCCACTATCTTTTACATTTTTCATTTCACTTTCCATTGTCTCTTCCTCCTGCCCTCTTCCTCTCTTTCCCCTACACTCTTCCCTGCTGTCTTCCCATACACTACCTCCTGCATACTCCACTCCTATGTCCTTTCCACTCCTCTTCCTCAACTCTTTCCTTCCTTCCTTCCTTCCTTCCTTCCTTCCTTCCTTCCACAATGTATTTATCCTATTCAGTTTTGGAAGCTCCGTTGGGAGTGACCAATGGGCTGGGAGTTAGCAACACTGAATAAAATATTTTAGTATTGAGTATTGTGTTAGTTGTCTCGTGGCTTAGTTTTCTCCTAATGGGTAGGATTGGTTTTAAAATTTCCAGATTTTTGAAATATTGATACTTTTTTGATGTATTAACAGTTTTGATGTTAGATTTATGACATACTGATGGATGATGATTATTATTATTATCATGAGTTGTTGAGGTTATATAGGCCCTTCATTTTACTACTACTACTACTTATCATTTCTATAGCGCTACAAGACGTATGCAGCACTGTACATTTGAACATGAAGAGACAGTCCCTGCTCGAAAGAGCTTACAATCTAATAAGGACAGACAAACAAGACAAATAAGAGATAAGGGAATTACTAAGGTGGGAATGAAAAGTATGGGTAACATAGTAACATAGTAGATGACGGCAGAAAAAGACCTGCATGGTCCATCCAGTCTGCCCAAGACAAACTCATATGTGTATACCTTAACTTGAATTTGTACCTGTCCTTTTCAGGGCACAGACCATATAAGTCTGCCCAGCAGTATTTCCCGCCTCCCAACCACCAGTCCCGCCTCCCATCAGCGGCTCTGGTACAGACCGTATAAGTCTGCCCTCCCCTATCCTCGCCTCCCAACCACCACCCCCTCTTCCCCCCAACTGCTCTGCCACCCAATTTCAACTGAACAAGTGTGTAAGGGTTAGAAGTTAAAACATATACAGTGGTGGAAATAAGTATTTGATCCCTTGCTGATTTTGTAAGTTTGCCCACTGACAAAGACATGAGCAGCCCATAATTGAAGGGTAGGTTATTGGTAACAGTGAGAGATAGCACATCACAAATTAAATCCGGAAAATCACATTGTGGAAAGTATATGAATTTATTTGCATTCTGCAGAGGGAAATAAGTATTTGATCCCCCACCAACCAGTAAGAGATCTGGCCCCTACAGACCAGGTAGATGCTCCAAATCAACTCGTTACCTGCATGACAGACAGCTGTCGGCAATGGTCACCTGTATGAAAGACACCTGTCCACAGACTCAGTGAATCAGTCAGACTCTAACCTCTACAAAATGGCCAAGAGCAAGGAGCTGTCTAAGGATGTCAGGGACAAGATCATACACCTGCACAAGGCTGGAATGGGCTACAAAACCATCAGTAAGACGCTGGGCGAGAAGGAGACAACTGTTGGTGCCATAGTAAGAAAATGGAAGAAGTACAAAATGACTGTCAATCGACAAAGATCTGGGGCTCCACGCAAAATCTCACCTCGTGGGGTATCCTTGATCATGAGGAAGGTTAGAAATCAGCCTACAACTACAAGGGGGGAACTTGTCAATGATCTCAAGGCAGCTGGGACCACTGTCACCACGAAAACCATTGGTAACACATTACGACATAATGGATTGCAATCCTGCAGTGCCCGCAAGGTCCCCCTGCTCCGGAAGGCACATGTGACGGCCCGTCTGAAGTTTGCCAGTGAACACCTGGATGATGCCGAGAGTGATGGGAGAAGGTGCTGTGGTCAGATGAGACAAAAATTGAGCTCTTTGGCATGAACTCAACTCGCCGTGTTTGGAGGAAGAGAAATGCTGCCTATGACCCAAAGAACACCGTCCCCACTGTCAAGCATGGAGGTGGAAATGTTATGTTTTGGGGATGTTTCTCTGCTAAGGGCACAGGACTACTTCACCGCATCAATGGGAGAATGGATGGGGCCATGTACCGTACAATTCTGAGTGACAACCTCCTTCCCTCCGCCAGGGCCTTAAAAATGGGTCGTGGCTGGGTCTTCCAGCACGACAATGACCCAAAACATACAGCCAAGGCAACAAAGGAGTGGCTCAGGAAGAAGCACATTAGGGTCATGGAGTGGCCTAGCCAGTCACCAGACCTTAATCCCATTGAAAACTTATGGAGGGAGCTGAAGCTGCGAGTTGCCAAGCGACAGCCCAGAACTCTTAATGATTTAGAGATGATCTGCAAAGAGGAGTGGACCAAAATTCCTCCTGACATGTGTGCAAACCTCATCATCAACTACAGAAGACGTCTGACCGCTGTGCTTGCCAACAAGGGTTTTGCCACCAAGTATTAGGTCTTGTTTGCCAGAGGGATTAAATACTTATTTCCCTCTGCAGAATGCAAATAAATTCATATACTTTCCACAATGTGATTTTCCGGATTTAATTTGTGATGTGCTATCTCTCACTGTTACCAATAACCTACCCTTCAATTATGGGCTGCTCATGTCTTTGTCAGTGGGCAAACTTACAAAATCAGCAAGGGATCAAATACTTATTTCCACCACTGTATGGCAAAGCAAACACTTGCTAGTTCTTTTCATCTATCAGCCCCAAGTAATGTTTTTTTTTTTTTCTTTTAATGTCAGGTTCATATAAGATTATCATTGCTAATTATACTGCCCCAGGCAGCCCAAGGCAGGTTTAATTGCTTGATAGGCAGTGCATCTGCAAATATGCTTTGAACTCTTCCTCCTCCCTCATTCTGGTGCTGTGAGATTATCAATTTTAGCTTTGCCAGTCATTTCAGCTTGATGTAAGTTCACTACATCCATCAAAGTCAGTTTATAACAGCCTTATTCCTATATAAAATTCTGCCTGTGAAATTGAGGACAACAACTAAAGATAAATCATGGTTAATCAGCTTTGTTTTAAGAAGCATTACATTTTTGAAGGTTTATCTATTTACAAATGATTATTCGTTTTGAAAGATCTTGCAGCTGCATTTTTGATAACAGGTAGCCTAGAGAAAACATGAATATTTGGGACATTTGAAAAATTAGACCCAGTTCTGCAAGGATTTCTTGCTATATTCTATTTCAGTGAAAAATGTTTATCAGTTAGGGCCTCTAGTTTAGGAATGTTCCAGTTTAGTGACCAGTAAAACAAATAAAATATATTTTTTTCTAAAATAGTTTATATGACAAATGTTTTAGGGTCTTAACAAGCTAATCAGCGTTGGTGCTCTTAAGGAACAATAATGAGCACTGATTGGCAATAATGAGAATTTATACGCATAACTCGCTAAGCATATACTGTAATTCACTGTGCCTAAATTCTAATGCACACAGACAAAAAGGGGTGTGGTTATAGGTGGGGAAATGGGCATTTTAAATTGTAGATGACGGCAGATAAAGACCTGTATGGTTCATCCAGTCTGCCCAACAAGATAAACTGATTGTATGAGCTACTTTACATGTATACCTGACTTTGATTTGACCTTGCCATTTTCAGGGCACAGACTGTAGAAGTCTGCCCAGCACTAGCTTTGCTTCTAAATTACCAGTGTTGCCAACCAATCTCCACTAAGCTTCTGTGGATCCATTCCTTCTGAACAATATTCCTTTGTGTTTATCTCACGCAATTTTTGAATTCCATTACTGTTTTCATCTCCACTACCTCCCACAGGAGGGCATTCCATGTATACACCACCTCTCTGTGAAAAAATACTTCCTGACATTTTTCCTGAGTCTGCCCCCTTCAACCTCAATTCATGTCCTCTAGTTCTACAGCCTTCCTGTCTCCGGAAAAAGGTTTGTTTGCGGCTTAATACCTTTCAAATATGTGAACATCTGTATCATTTCGCCCCTGTTTCTCCTTTCTTCAAGGGTATACATGTTCAGGTCAATAAGTCTCTCCTTGTACGTCTTGTAACGCAAATCCCATTCCATTTTTGTAGCTTTTCTTTGCACCACTTCAAGTCTTTTTACATCCTTAGCATGATATGGCCTCCAAAACTAAACACAATATGCCAGGTGCAGCCTCACCAATGACTTGTAGAGGGGCATCAACACCTCCTTCTGCTGGTTACACCTCTCTCTATACAGCCTAGCATCCTTCTGGCTATGGTCACCACCTTGTCACACTTTTGTCGCCTTCAGATCCTCAGATACTATCACCTCAAGATCCCTCTCCCTGTCTGTGCATATCAGACTTTCACCGCCTAACATATTTGTCTCCCATAGATTTCTACTCCCTAAGTGCATCAGTATTCATTTAATTTTAATTTCCAAACATTAGACCATTCTTCTAGCTTCTGCGGAACCACTCCCTCCACTCTGTTACAAATCTTGGTATCATCAGCAAGAAGGCAAATTTTACCTTCTAACCCTTCAGCAATGTCACTCACAAATATATTAAACAGAATTGGTCCTAGCACCGATCCTTGAGGCATTTCGTAGGTCTTCCAAAATTTATATATATTGTTGTAGAATATGGCCATCTGTGCCTACATCTACATGCCGAGATTTATTCTACGTTTTCGTTGGTATAAATGGATACACATAGTTTTAGGAGCTAGGATATCGACTAAGCTTATTCTATATACTGTGCCTAAATTATTAATGCTTTGTACATTACGTGAGTGGAGGAGTAGCCTAATGATTAGTGAAGTAGACTTTGATTCTGGTGACCTGA
Organism: Microcaecilia unicolor; assembly: GCF_901765095.1. NCBI lineage: Eukaryota > Metazoa > Chordata > Amphibia > Gymnophiona > Siphonopidae > Microcaecilia > Microcaecilia unicolor. The sequence continues at coordinate 249,488,866 of NC_044037.1, read as the reverse complement.
GATCAGATCCCCACTGCAGATCCCTATCACCTTGGGCAAGTCACTTAACCCTCCATTGCCCCAGGTACAACAACATGAGCCCTCCAGGCACAGAAAAAGTCCCTGCATATAGGGGGGTATTCTATATATGGCGCCTAAAAAGTCTGCATAGAAAACAGTTTCACCTAAGCATATTCTAAAAGCAGCACTTAGATTTAGGCATGGTATATAGAATATGCTTAGTTGATATCCCAGTGCCAAAAACTATGCGCATCCATTTACACCACACCAACGAAAACAAGGTGTAAATCTCAGCGTGTAGATTTAGGTGCACTAGACTGTATTCTATAACTTCGTGAGTAAATTTCAGAACATCCATGAAACGCCCATTTCTATGCCTATAACCATGCCCCTTTTTGGCTGCACGTGTTAGAAGATGGGCTCACTGCATTACAGACTTAGTGCTTAGTGACTTGTATGCTTCAATTCTAATTATTGCCAATTAGTGCTCATTATTGCTTATTAAGTGCTGTTATCAACGCTGATTGGCTTGTTAAGCCAATTAACTTACGAGTGTTGCTACAGAATATGCTTGGATTTCAGCATAGATCTCTAGACGTGCTATATAGAATCCGGGGGATAATATGTACAGCTCTATGTACATCTAGTAGCGCTATAGAAATGGTTAGTAGTAGTAGTAGTGAGCAATTACAAAATAGCACTTGGGCACCCCGCTGCCTCTTTTATAGGTAAGTGTACACTTAGTCCCATAAGTGCTAATATTCTAGACATTTACACATACATGATCATGTAAATACAGATTCCGTGATAATAGAATTACCCCCTAAATGTTAAAATTTCAGCATATTTTAAACAGGTACGTGGAGGGGCATAATCGAAAGGGGCCCCCAAGTTTTCCTGAGGATGTCCTCGCAGAATGTCCCTGCCAAGTGGTGGGGAAACCCGTATTATCGAAACAAGATGGGCATCCATCTTTCGTTTTGATAATATGGTTGGGAACACCCAAATTGCGAAATTTAGGTCGACCTTAGAGATGGTCATCCCAGATTTTTGGCCATAATGGAAACCGAGGATGCCCATCTCAGAAACGACCAAATCCAAGCCATTTGATCGTGGGAGGAGCCAGCATTCGTAGTGCACTGGTCCCCCTGACATGCCAGGACACCAACCGGGCAACCTAGGGGGCACTGCAGTGGACTTCAGAAATTGCTCCCAGTTGCATAGCTCCCTTACCTTGTGTGCTGAGTCCCCCCCCCCCAAACCCACTCCCCACAACTGTACACCACTACCATAGCCCTTATGGGTGAAGGGGGGGCACCTACATGTGGTACAGTGGGTTTCTGGTGGGTTTTGAAGGGCTCACATTTACCACCACAAGTGTAACAGGTGGGGGGATGGGCCTGGGTCCGCATGCCTGAAGTGCACTGCACCCACTAAAACTGCTCCAGGGATCTGCATACTGTTGTCAGGGAGCTGGGTATGACATTTGAGGCTGGCAAAAAATATTTAAAAAGTTTTTTTTAGGGTGGGAGGGGGTTAGTGACCACTGGGGGAGTAAGGGGAGGTGATCCCTGATTCCCTCCGGTGGTCATTTGGTCAGTTCGGGCACCTTTTTGAGGCTTGGTTGTAAGAAAAAATGGAACAAGTAAAGTCGCCCAAGTGCTTGTTAGGGACGCCCTTCTTTTTTCCATTATCAGTCGAGGATGCCCATGTGTTAGGCATGCCCCAGTCCCGCCTTCGCTATGCATCCGACATGCCCCCATGAACTTTGGTCATCCCCGTGATGGAAAGCAGTTGAGGATGCCCAAAATCGGCTTTCGATTATGCCAATTTGGGCGACCCTGGGAGAAGGACGTCCATCTCCCAATTTGTGTCAAAAGATGGGCACCCTTCTCTTTCAAAAATAAGCCTGATGGTGTTAATGACCTTATTCCTCATCAGTGGGCTATATACAAAGGCTACCAGAACACAAAATACATTTAAAGTACTTTTAAATGCTTTATAATAGACATCTGCCATATGCCAGTCAAACTGCTAGTTCACCGACCTGGGATTCTAGTAGTTTATAAGTAGGGGAATGCCATATTCTGGGACTTTCTCCCAAATACTAGCACTATAGTACCCCTTATCACTCTGACCTCCCCTTCCACCCACCATATCAGAAAATAAGAGTCTGAGGGATTCCAGAAAGAAGGAAAGGAGAGGATTTCGCAAGCGTTTCAAGCTGTGAAATAAAAAGCCCCCAAAATGAAGAATGTTCCTCCATCCTGTTGATCAGATAATAAAGGCCCCCGTCCATCTACTTACTACCTCCCCATCCTATCAGAAACAAATTCCTTACACCACCAATTTTCCCTCCCCCTGAACCCTTCCCATCCAGTCAATATTAAAAGATCTTTTACATTTCAGAACTTCCCTAATATTCTTAATGTTGACAGAGCTTTCCTTCCAATTGCCCCATGTCCAATGCTGCTCTGCTTCTGAATACCTGCATCTCAAAATTTGAAGGGCAAGAAAGCAGAGCTATAGCAATGCTAAGCTGAGTCAGTACATGGTAAGACTAACCTCCTGCTGGCTCAGCGATACAAACTTTTTGCGGATCCTAGGGATGGGGAATGCTCTTTTAGTTTTCTGAACATGGATGAGGATGTGCTTTCTAGATCAGTTGGGTGGAAGGAAAAAATAGGTCTTTAGTTTCTGATCAGGTGGTAGAAGAGGATTTTGAGGGACTGTGGCCGATCTCTTATTGAATTAGATAAGTTAGAGGAAGATTAGGGCATGGAGATGTCTTTTTGCATCAGATGCATTTTTAGCCTGCATTTAGTATGCTAGCCTCTGTGTTAGAAAATGTTTGGTTTGTTTAACGGGCCCTTTTACTAAGCCGCGTGGGCGTCTATGTGCATCCAACATGCGTCAATTTGAAGTTACCGCCTAGCTACCGGTGGCCCTTGCAGTAATTTCATTTTTGATGCACATCTGCTACATGCGCCGGAAAATAATTTTTATTTTCTGGCGCGTGGTAGAAACCTGGCGGTAATCATTCTACGCACGTAGACGATTACCACACAGTTATCGCGTGAGACCTTACCACTAAGTCAATGGCTGGTGGTAAGGTCTCAGACCCAAAATAGATACACGCCAATTTTAATTTTGCCTCACGTCCACTTTTGACAAAAATATAAAAAGGCCTTTTTTACAGGCGCACTGAAAACATGGATCTGTGTGTGCCCAAAGCACGTGCCTACAGTAGCCCAGCCCATTTTTGGGAGCTCCTTACTAAAAGGGCCCCTAAGTTAATATCCATTATAAATTAAAGAATTTACATGGTAAGAACCAATCAGAGAAAGAAATGCTTGTGCTTTGAAATCTCATGCACAACATCTTTGTATAATTCCTATTGTGCTCAATTAAAATGCATCACAGCTTGCACAGAAACTAAACACATGTGGCCTGTCACTTTTCCTTCACTCTGCTGTTCCTGTTTTGCTCTTTATTTTTGCAATGTCTCTTTTTTCTTTCCCTTTGATCTTTGTTACTTTACTTGGTGCAACTCTAGTTTACAGTATAAAGGCAAGAAAAGAAAGAATGACACTGTGATGTCTGAACTTTTGGTACTCTCACACTTATCTTTCATGCAAGTCTACTCAAAACTGTCAGATTTGTTAGGTTAAATGACACTGTTGGTACTTCTTTTCTATGCATTTGATTAAATATACTCAAAATATCTAATCTAGATTCAATTTAAATCAGCATTATCCAGTTTTTCACTTAGACCACATAGATTGCAAGTAATAAATTCAATATTGCTCCCTGTAATTTAATTTACTCCTCCTGTATTCAAAAGAGCACACTCTGTTCTGCCACCACAAATGTGCTATCCCATGATTTGTCTCTTTCTAGTGATGTATTAATGGGGCTGTCAAATATTTTGTCTTGAACCAGCTTTATGTGCATTCAAACACAATGTCAATGTCCATTTAGTCCTGCTTATATAAATGAGTAGGGATAAAATATAACATAAACCACATAAGAATTCACAATTTTTTGCTATATTTAGATTTGATTTCAAAATGGTTACTTGCAAGTTTCCACACTGAACCTCCTATAGTGGATCTTCATCAAGAACCTTTACCACATGTTCTATGCTCACTTGATTAGTTTCTGATCCATTGGCTTTCTTATAATATAATAGCTCCTCACTGAAATGGCGGTTCTGGAAAAAAATCAAAAACTGAGAAAACATACCAAAATGTATGTAATATCTTCATTACAGAAGTATAAAGCAGAACGCAAGTCAATCTAGATTAACATTCTTGTTGATGGTTAGGCTTGGCAGAAATAGCTACTGAATTATTTAGCTTTTTACATGCTCAGATTATCACTGCATTTGGGTATCCTCTGTAAAAATTGATCCATCAGTTTACTTGCTTTGTCATCAAAATCTCAGATAGAGGAACATGTGTCACAATGTGAGGAGTTGACTGATAGTTCAGTAGTTTGAGGAAGCTTTGCATACAGCATGCTGCCTTAGTCTATTTGGGATATGGCAAACACATTTATGAGGGTAGCTTAGGTCTACAGTATTGACATGAGATTTCACTTGCTTCTGGCAACAAAGGTGAAAAAGGCATTCTTTGTAACTATAGAGATGTGAGAGTCCAGATTTAACTTGGAATCTAGTAGAATGCCTCTGCTACCTCAGATTTGGAAGTTAGGAAACACCATCCACTATTAGCCTTCCATGCACTAAGGAGTCCAAGAAGCTACCAACAATTAATAGCTGGATTTTATTGTTAACAGAAACTCAGTTCCAGACTTCTGCAAGGCAGTCATTTACACTTTGTGCAGTTCTCTCTCGGTTCCTAAAGAGAAAAACCTGAATGTTGTCGGCGGAATGCCGGAAACTAGATTTTCTAATGATACACATTAAAGGTCAGATTTTCAAGGTGTATTTGTTTCTCTACCGGTCTTGGCAAATGCCTAACGGTACTATGTAGGCCACATTGAGCCTGCAAATAGGTGGGAAAATGTGGGATACAAATGTAACAAATAAATAAATAAATAATAAAATGCTAAGCCTGCTTTTTGTGATATGTGTAGGTTCATTTTCAAAGCACATAGACTTGCAAAGTTATAGTAACCTATGGAACTTTGTAAGTCTAAGGGGGTCTTTTACAAAGGTGCACTAGTACTTTTATCATGTGCTAAAAATTAGTGCACGCTAACCATGTAGACACCCATAATATTCCTATGGGCAGCTATATGGTTAGCGTACTCTGGGGCCCTTTTACAAAGCGGTGATAAGCCTAAAGCGGGCTTACCGCATGCTGTCCTGGAACTACCGCAGGCAGTAGTTTTGGCTTCAGTGTGCACCATTTTTGGCATGCCATAAAAATTATTTAATAGCATGGCACTAACCCGTCGGTAATCAGGCATCACCGTGTGCTGTCCGGTTATGGATGGGTAACCGTGGGAACCCTTACCGCTACTTCAATGAGTGGCGGTAAGTGCTCCCTGCCACATGGTCACACGGTAAGAGTTATCTTACCGCATGACCATTTTTTGGAGGGGTCATTTTACCCGCTGTGGTAAAAAGGGGCCTGGCATGCGGGAAAAATGTCCCCTGCTGCTACCACAGGGCCCTTTCTCCCACAGCTTAGTAAAAGGACCCCTCTAATTTTTAGCGTGCACTAAAAATGCTAGTTCACCTTTGTAAAAAGGTCTCTTAAGTGTTCTGAAAACGAGCCCCATAGTATCATTTTTAAATTAAAACAGCAAGCATATGTGATACTTAATTGTAGAATAAACTTTTTGTCTAGTTCAAGGAACTGTGCAGTTAATACCAGGAATGTTTTGACCATCATTAACAAGCACTGTGCATGAATGCCCTCTGGGCATTGATGTGCTAATGAATGCAAAAACCATCTGCAGTTAGAGGCTTTATAGAGGATCCTACAGTATTATAATGTGTGAACTCAAAAAGATGCAATTATAAAACTTCAGGTTTGTAAACAAAAGCTTAAAAGTGGAACCTGAAAACTTCTTTCAAATATATATATTTTAGTTGCAAGGTTTGCACTGTAATTCAGAGTTTCTTTTTCCCTGCATGGGCTGAAGTGTTAGGAATAAAGTTTGTTGGTAGTTAGGTTTTTTTTGTCTTTACTATCATTTTTTAAATTATGAGTCTTGCATTGCTTTTATTCTCATGCATATTCCCTCTAGTTTTTGGAAAGGAGGAGGAGGGGACTTTTTAAACCTGTGAAGTCTAATTATATTGTGAATCCACAGGCCACATGTTGTGACATATGAGGGGTAATTATATAACTGTGTGCCTATTTTTAGGCACCAAGAACATGTGCAAAAGACCAGAATACCAACATACATATACAAATGTGTGCACATATATACATAAATGCCAATATTTTCACTATGTGCTATTCTATAAACTGGAGCCTAAGTATAATGGTACATAGTTTAAAGATGGCGAACACATGGGTAGAGTCTGGTTATAGCTTGGGTGGGGTACAAAATTATGTATGCAAATTAGAGAATGCTATAGGTTACATGTGATTTTTAGAAATCTAGGCATGAGCATTTGCATCAGCTGTTATGCTAGTAATCTATAAAAAAATGTAGGAGCCTGAGTCATTTGCTTTTGGTTGACCATAAAACACATGGTGACTGGGAAAATAAAAGGAACCAAACTGCACATGCCTTGTGGCTGTATGGGGTAGTGTCTGGCAACAGATGTCACTTCCCATCACGTGGTTTACTATAATCACTACCATCTTGGATTTATGACATCACAGGAAGTGACAGTATGGGCACCACCATCTTAGATTGGTGCATCACATATTTATGTATTGCACCAATCTAAGATGGTGGTGCCCATACTGTCAGTTTATAGTATAGTTACTTCCATCTTGGAAAAGGGGCTTGGCCTGGGCAGAGTTGTGACATCACTTTCATATGATATCACAAAAATGGACAGGGCTTAGGGAGTTATTATGTCACTCTCAGTGATATCACAAAAGAGGCGGGCTGGGGTGGGAGGACTTGGCTTGGGCAGAGAGTGGGCAGGGCTAAGGTGGATCCTTGATTCTGAATGGCAAGTATCCCAGAAGTAGGCATGGCACCTGTAAAACCAATTATGCAAATTAGGTTTGACAAACGCCAGTGAACCCTACTACTTCCTGCACTGTTATAAATATCGGCCTGGACCCAGGTAATGTCCAGTGGCTATTTATGACCTTCATATTCAATTCTACTGTCAGGATTAGGCCTGACACAGTATATCCAGGTCATTTATTGCCTGCAGAGGTTAGCTCCTCTATAATTTCTGCTGGGGGTTCAACATTGGCCTGATTGCACTTCTAACACAGAGAAACTTTCATAATTTTGCTTTGAAAACCTGATTAACTCTGCACAAAGAAAAGTATGTATACTTTTTACACATGTATGCAGTTATAAAAATTTCCCCTAACTTATATTTTGTGGTTAAAGAAGTTAGACACTAGAATGCGGGCATAAAAGCATCAGATTTTGTTGCTTTGTGATAATTGTGCTGCACACAGTGATGATGTCAGGCTGTCTAACATCAAGGTGGTCTTCCTGCCACCAAACACTACCTCTCTGATCCAACCTATGGATCAGGGCATAATAGCCAATTTCAAACAACATTATCGGGGTCTTGTGCTACGTCGTCTGATGAACGTTATGGATGACCAGACTGGCGAGGATAAACGTGTTGTTGAACTGGCTCATAATCTATCACTGTTGGATTCCCTACATATGCAAAAAGAAGCCTGGAATCATGTTACACAGGCAACCATTGTGAACTGCTACAAGCGGGCAAGCTTGGTTAAGGATGTGGAGAGGGACGAAACAGATGCAGCTGTTGCAAACGCATCAGATGAACAGGCTATTGACGTCCCAGCCAGTGTTACTGAAGAGGAGTTTCATCACTACGTAGCTGTTGATTATGATCTACAAACAGCTGATGACAGCACTGATGTCGAGATATGCGCCTACATGCAGGCAACGGCTGATGATGATGAAACAGATGAAATGAGCAGCGAGGCAAATGCTGACGAAATTCAACAACCTCCTGTCACTTTTGCAAGAGCGCTGGAGAGTCTCAACACCGTGCAGGCCTATCTGGAGGCCACTGGATGTCAGACGTAGTCTATGGAACTCACAGACACAAGAGTGTACAGAGGACTATGACTGATTACCTCAAGTAAGCCTAACATCAGTTAACAGAGACTGTATAACGTCAGTTAACGGAGACTGTATACTGTACGTATAATAAACAGTACTGTACATATGTTTATCAGATTTTAAGGTTCTTTGGGTCACAACGGTTAAGTGCATGCTCTGGTTAACTGCATGTATTTCTTTGGTCCCAGACCCTTGCACTTAAGCGGATTGCACTGTACTTACAATTTACTCCATCAGTCCATCCACATCAATTTACTTTTTAATGCATGACAGATTGCACGTCAATCATGCCTATAGTATACAATTAGGAAATCTAGTTACTGTTTTTTTTTTTACTATTTGTGCAAGGTCAACCCTTGTCATCCAAAACTGAAGGTTGGTCCAGTGGGTCACATTTTTAACAAGGCATCAGTTCCATCTGGCCTTGCACTGTAGGCTGGTGATGACACATGTCTCTGAAGCAACTCAGTTGAGAGAACTCTCTGCCATACTTTGCATGCTTTAGTGCTGGTTATTGAATTCTTCCTTTTTCAATTCAAAGGCTAGGCCAGGTTTTCAATGCTACCTATAATTATAGGTGTTTTAAATAGTTCTATTTATATTTGAACCAGATGAATTCTAGCCTCATTCTGGTTTTGGGGGAAAAAAACTAAGCAGATTTTTTGTTTGTTTGTTTGTTTGTTTGTTACCTCATCAAAAGAGTCTGCCACAGTTTATGCAGCAGGTTCAAATGAGGGAAATTTGTCACTGTAGAAAATTTCATAGCAAATTGGAGTCCTTCTACTAAGCTGTGGTAAAAGTTGCAGGGGTTTTTCCCATGCACTAAGACTATAGTTACTGCAGCTGTAAAACTGGCCATTTTTAACATAAATTTACAATTTTGTTAGTGAAATGACCAAGTATAAACATAAATACAAAAAGGAGGTCTTTTACAAAAACGTGTTAGTTGTTTTAGCACATGCTAAAAACTCACATGCGCTAAATGCTAAGCTTCCCATAGGCATATAATGGACATTTTAGCGTTTAGCTCATGCTAATTTTAAACACGGATTAGAAATGCTAGTGTGCCTTTGTAAAAGGGGCCCCAAATGAGGTAAACATGAAATCAGCGAACGAATTGAAACCTAATAATAAGACTACTATGAAACAGTATAAAAATTATATACATTTAACAGCAGTGAAATTCAAATACCAGAGATATAGTATAATGTTAGCATAATACTAATGATACACCTAATAAGCACATATTAGAACCTTCAAATAACAATATTATAATACTAATGTTTTTCTATAATACAACTTACCATATACCTGAGGGGCCAAGTGCATATATATAAGTGGGGACATGATGGGTGGTACAGACCGTAAATAGGCACATGCTAGTTTTAATATTAGTGAAGGCCCATTAAAAAATAGCCTTTTTTTCCAGCTACGGTAAAAAATGGCCCAGCGTGTACTTAAAAAAACTTGCCCACACTACTGCGCCTTTTTTAAAAGGACCCCAAAGTAGGGCATGGGACGACTTCCCTATGAGGAAAGGCTAAAGTGGCTAGGGCTCTTCAGTTTGGAGAAAAGGCAGCTGAGGGGAGATATGATAGAGGTCTATAAAATTATGAGTGGAGTTGAACGGGTAGATGTGAAGCGTCTGTTTACGCTTTCCAAAAATACTAGGACTAGGGGGCATGCGATGAAGCTACAAAGTAGTAAATTTAAAACGAATCGGAGAAAATCTTTCTTCACTCAACATGTAATTCAACTGTGGAATTCGTTGCCAGACAATGTGGTAAAGGCGGTTAGCTTAGCAGAGTTTAAAAAAAGGTTTGGACGGCTTCTTAAAGGAAAAGTCCATAGACCATTATTAAATTGGACTTGGGGAAAATCCACTGTTTCTGGGATAAGCAGTATAAAATGTTTTGTACTTTTTGGGGATCTTGCCAGGTATTTGTGACCTGGATTGGACACTGTTGGAACCAGGATGCTGGGCTTGATGGCTTATGTACTTATGTAGATTCTTTGGATGAAAATGTAAGAGAGAGCACAGCATGAAAAGGCCACTGACTTATCACATCTTCTTTGTTTTCTTTCTTCGATCAACAATTTCAAAGCCTGAAAGAAAATGATGTTAGCTAATTGGTTCCTAAAAATGTAACCAGCATTTTCAGTATTTGCATTAAAAATGCTGCCATGTACTTGAGATTCTTAAAATTGGTAGTCTGACTTATGGGTCTGGAATAGATAGTAGCTTCACTGATTTCTTTGCCAGAATCGGCTGTGAGGATTATAAGTTACTAGTAAAAAAGCCCCGTTTCTGATGCAAATGAAACGGGGGCTAGCAATGTTTTCTTCTGTGTGCATGTGGGAGTGTGTGTGTCCCTGCCCTCTGGCCTCTCTCCCCTCCCCCTCTGAGTCCTTCACTGTTACAGAGCCAGCGATTTGATTTGGTGCTCTGCTGTTTTCCTTCACTGACTGTGTTACAGAGAGGGCGGGGCAGACACTCATAGGGAAACCGGATATCTCGCCCCCTTCACACTTCCGGCTGGAGGCTTCATAGAACGTTGGTGTTGCCTTTTATATAGAGAGATAAGTAAGACCATAACCTTAGAATGCTATAAAAATGGAGCCCTTGGAGCTACTAAGACACTTCAAATTATTAGTTTCTTTTTCTTTTTTTAATTTTCAATTTCACAGTTCTTGTCTTGGCTCAGGTCTTCCATTTAGCTAATGCCTTGTAGGTAAAGGTTCCTGACCTCTTATAGGATAATTCTATAAAGTACATGTTAACATTTACACACTAATTAAATCGTGCCACATGCACACGTAAATGCCAAAATTCTGCCTAACTGCTATTCAGTAAATATGCGTATATTTTGGGGGGATTTTTGCTCACACCTTTTTCAGTAGTAGCTCAAGGTGAGTTACATTTAGGTACAATGAGTATTTTCCTGTCCTTGGAGGGCTTACAATCTAATTTTGTACTTGAGGCAATGGAGGGTTTAGGGGTCCTTTTACTAAGCTGCAGTAAAACGTGGCCCATGGTAGTGGGGGCACGTGTTTTTGGTGTGCGCTGGGCCATTTTTTTACCGCATCTGGGAAAAAGGATATTTTTTTAATGGGCTGGGAAATGGGTGTGCGCTAAACTTAAAACTAGTACGCACCTATTTAAGGCCCGAGCTCTTACCGCCACCCATTGATCTAGTGGTAAGGGCTCAAGCGCTACATGCGCAGTAACCATTTGGTGTGTGCCAACTGCTGATTACCGCCACAAATGCCATGAGTGGGGGAGTGGCCTAGTGGTTAGGGTGGTGGACTTTGGTCCTGGGGAACTGAGGAACTGAGTTTGATTTCCAGCACAGACAGCTCCTTGTGACTCTGGGCAAGTTACTTAACCCTCCATTGCCTACCACATTGAGCCTGCCATGAGTGGGAAAGCCCGGGGTACAAATGTAACAAAAAAAACCAAACAAACAAACAAAAACAATTTCTACTGCTGGAATAAGCATGTGCCAAATCTGAAATTACCACCAGGGGGTGCCATAGCCTGACAGTAATCTCATTTTGGTGCATATTCCACGTGCGTAGGCCCTACCACAGCTTAGTAAAAGGGTCCCTAAGTGACTTCCCAAGATCACAAGGAGCAACAGTGGGATTTGAATCGGGTACCCCTGGATGTCTAGGCTGGTGCTCTAACCACTAGGTTACTCCTCCATATCTTATACAGCATGCACTGGAGTCTGAGCATAGCAAAGTGGCACTCACATTTACATGCATAAATTATAGAATATTATAAGTTACATACATATATCTGACATTTAGGCCTGAGCACTTATTCCAGCCACATGGATGGTAAACGTGGTCATGCCTAAATTATAGGCACAATTATTTGCTGTTATGCTAGTATTCCATAAAGGCATATACATTCCTTTATAGAATGGGCTCATACCAAGTACCCATGCAGGATTGCCATATAAAATCCATGTAAGATAGGGCTAGTCTTGGTATTGCTCAATGGTTCCTTAATCACATTAACAATCTGGAGAGTTGGACAAATGACAACAAAATCCCTGAAATTCAAGTGATTATTATTATTGTTATTATTGCTTTACCTGGCATTTTTCTCTTGATCCTATGAGCATCCATCTTGTTCCAAATGGGTTTAGAGTACTATGAGTCCTTCTTTACAGCTAGCTGTATTGTTATTCTCTCTGCCTTCTCATAGACCTCACCCAGGTCCATGACGTCATATGTTTGTTGATTCATCAAGGCCAGCTTCTTTGTTTTTATTCAGTTCCCGTAATCACACAATGGTTTTCTTGGTATTTGCATGTTCAGAAAAAAGTTCAATGTAAATATTTTTGAGTTTAGAAGATAAGTGCTGTTGTGAAAGAACTACACAGAAATGTTTCCAAAAGGGGACTTCTCAGCATGTTTGACTCCTTTTATTTGCACATTAACTCCATAATTCTATAAAAGTTGCCAAAAATTGCATGCACAAATTTGAGCAAGTGCCCAATTTGCGCATGCAATTTAGTAAATAACAAGCTAATTAGCTCCAATAATTAGCTTTTTAACAAGCAATTAGTGGCACTGATTAGATTTAATTCAAATTTACACATGTAACTTTAGGCGCAGAATCTGCATCAAAATTTTACATGAGAGTAAAAAAAGGGGGGCATGGAAATGGGAGGGTTATGGATGGAACGGGGTTGTTCCTAGCATCTACACATGTTGTTATAGAATAAAGGGAATTTAGGCGTGAACATTTGCACCATGTTTCAGTTGGTGCAAATGACCATGCCTAAAGTTAGGCGCAATTCCCGGACATAAGTGCTATTCTATAAACCATGCCTAATTTTAAGCATGACTTATAGAATTGCACTTTTTAGTGCCATATATAGAATTTACCCTAAAGGGTATTTTCTTACGTTAAGAAAATAATACACATTTCTATCAAGTAATATATATTAAATGGCAAAATTATGCATTCTCCCCTGGATTCTATATAATGCGCCTAGATATCCATCCCGAAATACAAGCTTGTTCTATAACATTGTGCGTAAATTAATTGACTTAACAAGCTAATCAGTGTTGATAACAGCTCTTAACAAGCAATAATGAGCACTAACTGGTAATAATTAGAATTTATGCACCCAACTTGCTAAGTGCATTCTGTAATGCAAAGTGCAGGCAAAAAGGGGCATGGTTATGGGCGAGGAAATGGGCATTTCATGGGCATTATAAAATTTACGTGCATAGTTATAGAATATGGCCTAGTCTGTCTGAATCTACAAGCCGGGATTTGCACCACGTTTTCATTGCAGTTTTAGGCGCTGGCATATCAACTAAGCATATTCTATATACCGTGCCTAAATCTAGGTGCTGCTTATAGAATATGCTTAGTCAGTATTGATTTCTGTGCCGATTTTTTAGGCACCATATATAGAATCTCCCCCTATTTGCTCCTAATGAATATTCAGTGCAACACATGGTAGGTAACAGAGGTGCAAAGCTCTATGCAAAATGAATAATGCAGCTTGTATTAACCTTGTAGATTGAGTTATCCATGGAAAGATAATGCCACATTTGAGTATTATCCTTCCTCCAGGGGAACACTGGGAGCTAAAGTATGGCCTCATGTTCCTGAGGAGCCTCTTAATGGGCTAGTTGCAGGAACAAATAACCCTTCTGCGCCCTCTCCCCCCTCTGAAAATATAACCTCATGATAGGCCCAAAACCTTTGGTAAATGAATGGGCTGTTGCACTGCTGGCTCCTGGGTTCAAAATGCCACTACTTGACCCCTAGTGGTAGTCTCACAGTACTACTGTTATGGTTCAGATTGCTACTTTCCACCAGGGAACCCTGGTAGGTGTTGGGGGAGTTATTTGCTTTCAATGCTGGCCCTTTTAAAGGATAACGGGCCCAACATTGGGGCTATCTTTATGATACTATGACCAGAAACACATGATCATCCCTATTTCATCCATGTAGAATGAAATTCACCATATAAGGTATTGCAGGTCAATTACTCACACAGGGGTCCTTTTATCAAGCTACAGTAAAAGAGGGCCTGTGCTGGCATCAGCGTGTGTTTTTTATATGTGCAGAGGCCCCCTTTTACCGCAGTAGATAAAAGGCTGTCTTTTTTTAAAGAAATGGCCGTGCGGCAAGTGAACCAATTGCCGTGAGGCCATTTCAAGTGGGAGCACTTACTGCCTTCCATTGAGGTGGCAGTAAGGGCTCCCACACTAACCCGGCAGTAACCAGGCAGCATGCAGCACTGCCTGATTACCACCGGGTAGACACCAGAAATGGCACGCACTGGCGGTGAGAACTACCGCTGGGCTGCTGCGGTAGCCCAGTGGTAGTTCCAAATTAGCAAGCGGTAAGCCCACATTGGGCTTACTACTGCTTCGTAAAAGACCCACCCCACAGTAAATTTTGCTGTGATAGAATGTGATATTTTAAAAAAGCTTAGTAACTATGTGGCCCTTTTACAAAAAGGATGCCGCATGCAACCCGGAACTACCGCCGGCTCAATGCAGCCGCTGGTGGTAGTTCTGCCTCCAGCGTGCAAAATTTCTGGTGCTGTTGGATTAAAAAAAGAGTATACCACAGGGGATTATCTGGCGTGGCGCTGACTGGTTACCGCTGGGGTAGCGTGGGAGCCCTTACCGCCACCACAGTGGGTGGCAGTAAGTGCTCCCCCCTGCATGGCCATGCGGTAAGTGCAAGCTTACTGCATGGCCATGTGTTTTTTTCGGGCTTTTTAACCAATGCGGTAAAAAGGGACCTGGCGCACAGCAAAAACAGCCGCTGCTGCTACCGCCATGCCCTTTTTACCGCAGCTTGTAAAAGGACCCCTGTGAATGTTATTTTGGCCTTGTTTGGGTTTACAATAAAAGCTCATTTTATAGAAAAAATTGTAGAATTTGTCTGAAAAGTCATAATTCACTGCCATTTCTTTAAAAAATAAATTAAAACATCAAGCACATCCACACCCAACTTGGTCAGATGCACATTTAAACTGTTTTAAAAAAAATGGTACGCATGATATGTTTAGCGAAATTACAGCAGTGGCAAAAGCTGACTTGCATATGGCTTCAGTTACATGATCTGATAGCCAATAAATTATTATTATAGTGTATCAAGAAATGCTACAGTTTTACCAAAAAGAATTAATGCTGCTGTGATGTTACATTACATATCATTATAGGGATCTCACAAAGGGGCACTTTTACTATTCTGCGGTAAAAACCGGGCTTAGCACCACCTAATGCCAGCCTTTCCTATGCGCTTAGGGCTCCCTAGTAAAAGGGCTCCAAGGTACTTTATAGCAACTTTGAAATCACATGCATCTCTAAATAGTACTATAGACAGGGATTCATTCTTTTCCCGATGAGCTTAAGAAAAAGAATTATTCTATTAAGGGTCTGATTTATGTTTTCCTCCTGGTGTACTACAGTCAAAACCTGTTTTTTCTATAGAAATACAACCTAGAACAATTTTTCAGAAGTCTCATCCCATAAGTAGGTTTTTTTTAATTTTAGTTTTATTTTATTTTATTTTTTGCTGTTTATTAGAGTTGAAGATAATAAGAGAAATTAGACAAATTCCCTTCCAATATTATGTGATTCTCATGGCAGACAGATGCTAAACAAATATGATCACTACCAGGTAACATTAAAACCAGTGTGGATAAATAAATTATGATCACATTTGTTAAACCTACATACTTAAAAAACTCTTTTCTATTTTTATGCAGTAACCAGTGGCAAGCAGCTTCCTCAGAAACATCTGTTCATTAAAACTAATGCACAGCAGAGGGAAAATGCTGTTGCCTGAGGCACCAGAATGGAGCATCCAGGGGTTTCTAGATTCTGATCCCAGCAAGACTGGCTCAGTGTTTCTTGTATCAGAGGCAGATACAATGAGTGCCAATTGGAACTGGCTATGAATTACTCAACCTGTCAGTAAAGTGCATCAGACAGAAGCAATATGATGAACAATGCTTTTATTTTGGTTTATTTAGGCTAACAGTTGTCTTCTTCTCCTTTGGGCTTCCATTTCAAATTGGAGTTTTTGTACATGAACCTTTTGAACCTGTGCTAAATGCCTCTTTCAAAATTACTCCACCTGTGAAGTGCACTTGGTAACAAGAAGGCGAATACTTTTATGGGATTCAAGGGTAGGGGTGTCCAGAGGAATTTTGGGTGCAGAATGGGTAGAGATTAGGTTTAAAATACTATCTATGCATGTACTTCATCTATGTACATTTATATCGGCTTCCGAGGTGGTGTAAATATATATGACTGCATTCTAGCCACTATTTTGGCTTCTGTAGTGAGGTTATGGAGCTCATTTTCAAAAGAGAAAAATGTCCAACAAGTGGCATAAATCTGCATTTGGACGGTTTTCTCTTTATCTCCCTCTACCTGTCACATTTGTGGGGGAAACTGTGAGCCTCCAAAACTCCACTAGAACCCACTGTGCCCACATATAGGTGCCCCCCTTCACCCATAAGGGCTATTGTAGTGGTGTACAGTTGTGGGCAGTGGGTTTTGGGTTGTTTTGGTGGGGCTCAGCAGACAAGTGGAGTACAACAAGTGGAGGACTGGCCTAGTGGTTAGGGTGGTGGATTTTGGCACTGAGTTCAATTCCCACTTCAGGTGCAGGCAGCTCCTTGTGACTCTGGGCAAGTCACTTAACCCTCCATTGTCCCATGTAAGCCACATTGAGCCTGCCATGAGTGGGAAATGTAACAAAAAAAAAAAAGATAGACATTTTTCTTTTTTGAAAATGAACTTCTTTCCTATTCAGATTTTGAATGTGTTTTGCAAAATGTCTAAAGTCAGACTTAGGTATCATATCGAAAATGCCCCTCTATGTGTCTTTTAAAATAGACAAAAGTGTAGGACCCTACATGGCCTCTTAACCTAGTTGGTTTGCTATAGCCATGGCTCTGATGCCATGATTTTTCATTTTCAGTTACTGGATGTTAGGGGTAACAGGACAAGCATGTCCTTAGGAGGCCGTTTACTAAGCTGCATTAGGTGCTACCACAGAATGCACTCAGGTATCCTGCAGTAACCGCCAAGTCAACACTAATCTGTGCACTAAAATATATATTCATATTTTTTTGAAGGGGGGCATGTCTGGGGGTGGAGAGTGGGTGCTCCTGTGCTAACCAGTTAATGCAGCTTCATTACTCATGATAACTGGTTAGTGCAGGAATACTGCATGAGCCCTTACCACCTACAAAATGGGTGGCAGTAAGTGCTCACACGGTAATTTTTAAAAATGGTCATATGCTAATGACAACATTAGCACTTGGCCATTAATACAAAAATAGAAAATAGCCCATTTTACAGCTGTGGTACAAATTCCGTTAACGAGCAGGAAAAACCCATATAAAGGTGTGCTAGGCTGCTTTTTACCACACCTTTGTAGAAGTAACCCTTAGTTACACATGTCATTTATTTATTTTTTTGTTACATTTGTACCCCGTGCTTTCCCACTCATGGCAGGCTCAATGTGGCTTACCTATTGCATACAGGTACTTATTTTATACCTGGGGCAATGGAGGGTTAAGTGACTTGCCCAGAGTCACAAGGAGCTGCCTGTGCCTGAAGTGGGAATTGAACTCAGTTCCCCAGGACCAAAGTCCACCACCCTAACCACTAGGCTACTCCTCCACTCTACTTATAATATTTTTTGTTTGTTTTTATTTAAGCGCTCTCATTTTTTTCCATTTCAGGGCTCGATGTAGTCAGTAGTGTACCTGTTGATAAATACTGCGCATTACTGAGCAACAGCACACTCTATTTTTGACATGGGGGAACCCCCCCAAATTTCATTATTTACTGTCATTCCAGGTAGAAGGACATGGAAACGACATAGGGAACTATTGTTGATATTCCCCATGTCATTTTAAACAAATGAACATCCCATCTTGGAGTTTCTCCTATTTTTCTATCCCCCTTTCCAAGTAGCTGAACCATTGCAGTAAGAGTCCTTGGTCAGCGACACAAATCATAATTGCCTCCGTAATTCAGCTAATGTCGACTATAAACTGTTATCTTCAACTGACACCCTTGCACAGTTCCTGTGGGCCTGATATCCAGCTTGTGGTGGTGAGCACTTTGGTCACAGTCGATGGAGTTATTCCCAGCTATCAAAACTGGGCCCTGCCCAGGCTTCGACTTTGAAAATCAGTTATTTTGAGCCGGCTACGCATAGCTGCTAGTCGATATTCAGCACTTAAGGCAGCCATGAGTTAACACATAAAGAGAGGCATAATCGAAAGGGATGCCCAAGTTTTGTTGAGGACGTCCACTCCTCGCAAACGTCTCGGGGTGGAGGGGGAGGGAAACCCGTATTATCGAAACAAGGTGGATGTCCATCTTTCGTTTCGATAATACGGTTGGGGACACCCAAATCTTGACATTTAGGTCGTCCCTAGACTTAGTTGTTTCTGGTTTTCGACGATAATGGAAACCAAGGACGCCCATCTCAGAAACGACCAAATGCAAGCCCTTTGGTTGTGGGAGGAGCCAGCATTCGTAGTGCACTGGTCCCCCCTGACATGCCAGACACTAACTGGGCACCCTAGGGAGCCACTGCAGTGGACTTCATAAATTGCTCCCAGGTACATAGCTCCCTTACCCTTGTGTGCTGAGCCCCCCAAAACCCACTACCCACAACCTGAATACCACTACCATAGCCCTTACAGGTGAAGGGGGGCACATAGATGTGGATACAGTGGTTTTGGTGGGTTTTTTGAGGGCCTCAAATTTAACCACCACAAGTGTAAAGGTAGGGAGGGGGGGCCTGGGTCCACCTGCCTGAAGTGCACTGCCACCACTAAACTGCTCAAGGGAACTGCATACTGCTGTCATGGACCTGAGTAGGACATTGAGGCTGGCATAAAATATTTTTAAAATGTTTTTTGAGGTGGGAGGGGGTTAGTGACCACTGGGGGACGTGAGGGGATGTGATCTCCGATTCTCTCCGGTGGACATCTGGTCAGTTCGGGCACCTTTTGTGCCTTGGTCGTTAGGAAAAACAGGACCAGGTAAAGTCATCCAAGGACGCCATGTGTTAGGCACGCCCAAGTCCCGCCTTCGCTATGCCTCCGACACGCCCCTGTGAACTTTGGTCATCCCCCCGCGATGGAAAGCAATTTGGGACGCCCAAAATCGGCTTTCAATTATACCGATTTGGGTGACCCGTGAGAAGGACGCCTATCTTCCGATTTGTGTCGAAAGATGGGCGTCCTTCTCTTTCGAAAATGAGCCTGAAAGGGGTCCTTTACTAAAGGGTTGTCATGCGGCAAACCAGAACTATCACTGGCCCAATTGCGGGGCCAGTGGTACTTCCATCTCCAGTGTGCTGCAGTAACTTTTCAAAAATTATCACCACAGGGGGTTACCAGTTACTGCTGTGTTAGCACAGAAGACCCTTTACCACCACCTCTATGGGTGGTGGTAAGTGCTCCCCGAATGGCCACTCAGCAAGTGTGAACTTATCACACGATCATGTCTTTTTTCCACCTTTTTACTTGCGGTAAAAGAGGACTTTGCGCGCAGCAAAAACTCACGCTCTTGCTTGTGCAGGGCCCCTTTTACTGCAGCTTAGTAGAATGGACCCAAATTTAGGACAGATTTTCAGGGGCCCTTTTACTAAGCTGTGTAGGTGCCTATGCACGCACCCAATGCATATCAATTTGGAGTTACCGCTCGGCTACTACATGGCCTGGGCAGTAATTTCATTTTTTATGTGTGTCCACTATGCACGCCGGAAAATAATTTTTATTTTCTGGTACACAGTGGAAACCGGGCGGTAATCATCATTCTATGTGCGTAGACGATTACCGCATGGTTACCACGTGAGACCTTACTGTCAAGTCAGTGGCTGGTGGTAAGGTCTCAGACCCAAAATGGATGCACGCCAATTTTTATTTTGCCGCACGTCCATTTTCGGCAAAAATTTTAAAAAGGCCTTTTTTTACAGGCGCTCAAAAATGGATCTGTGCATGCCCAAAACACGTGCCTACAATAGCGCAGCCCATTTTTCGGTGCACCTTAGGAAAAGGACCCCTGAGTCTGATTTGAAAAGCCAGTGTCATTTATGTTTGCATTTGTTAACATTTAATGTACTGCCTTATCTTCGCTAGCAGGTCAGGGCAGTTCACGATACTAAAAACAAAAGTAAAATTGGAAAGGATCTCCAAAGTTTTAATAGAATAGAGTCATCAGCGACAAATACAGTAGCAGGATTTTCAATGATGGACACTCCTTCACGTAAGTAAGTATTCGTAGAAAGAAATCAGAAATATCAGGAAAGGCTAAGAAAAGCTGCTAGCAGGGCTGGTGGTTGGGAGGTGGGGATAGTGCTGGGCAGACTTATACGGTCTGTGCCAGAGCCGATGCTGGGAGGAGGGGCTGGTGGTTGGGAGGCGGGGATAGTGCTGGGCAGACTTATACAGTCTGTGCCCTGAAGAGAACAGGTACAAATCAAGGTAAGGTATACACAAAAAATGGAACATGTGAATTTATCTTGTTGGGCAGACTGGATGGACCGTGCAGGTCTTTTTCTGCCGTCATCTACTATGTTACTATGTAAGGAAAGCAAAGAGGTGTAAACAGAAGTAAAAAAAAAAAAATAACCAATACAGCAAAACAAACAAAAAAAAAAAGTGTGTGTATGTGTGTTATGTGGGGGGGGGGGGGGGGGGGAGCATGATTATTTATTTGCCATGCTTGTGATAGGAGGATGTGCAAAAGTGGCATTCTGAGATTCAAGGGTGAAGGGGAGGAAGCTGATTAGGATACACTGGAATTGCTTAACAAATTACTTTTATTTCGTTGTTCACAGGTGAATGGCTGGGAATAGGGCCACAGAAGACAAATACAAGAGGAATGGACTTTTGTCACTGTTTGTTTCTGTTAGTGGAAGGGGACTTATCCTAAAGGACTTGCTGTGAAAACCCAGAGAAAAGGGGACAGTGGAAAAGTCTTTTGTCTTTTTTTGAACTAGGAAACTGCTGTGGGAGGATTTTGATACAAACTGAACCAAAGAAAAGAGTTTAAAGCTCTCAGGAACTGTGTCTGAGTGTGCCAGAGCTGACAGTGGCCTTATTGTTTGGAACTTGCTAATTGAGCTTTCAATGGAACAGTTTTACTATATGGGAAATATGGTGTTTATTCCTTAACCTGTCCTTTCTTTGGAGTAGCTGTTTTGAACTACTGTCCTTCACAAAGGAGTGCAGGAAGGTGATCCTAAGAGGCTGTGAACATATAAGAACTCCTGTGGCCTGTCTCCGAAAAGTCCTTCCAGCTATTCATCTTTCACTGTTCAGCTGGATCTTAATGCCATCCCCATTAGCAGGGCGACATTACATTTTTGTGAAATTGGCTGCAAAGTTAATTTTGCATATAATTAACTATGCACTAAAGTAAATGAGCTGTTTGCCAGTATTTTTTTTTTGTTGCTTCAGGTCATTATTTATTAATTTGAATAAAAATGCATATGGAGAAAGCTGCATGACATTTTATTTAATAGAATGCAAAACACTTCGAAATAGCACGTTTGCACAGTGAAACACCAAGTCGTGTGAAACACCAGA
This sequence comes from Microcaecilia unicolor, assembly GCF_901765095.1. Taxonomy (NCBI): domain Eukaryota; kingdom Metazoa; phylum Chordata; class Amphibia; order Gymnophiona; family Siphonopidae; genus Microcaecilia; species Microcaecilia unicolor. The sequence goes on along the minus strand of NC_044037.1, from coordinate 249,467,024 downwards.
GCCTCCTTGAAGTACTTTCATAACAGTATATCATATGCCAGCAAATAAGTTTTAGAAAGTTAAGAACCTCAAATTTTTACTCCTCCAGGAATTTTCTAGAGTTTTCAATTATATGATGTATAAATACATTATTTTTCATTGCAGACATTTGTATTTTGGAGGGAAAGAAGCTAGTTTGTTGGGTTTGCTGTGCTTTCCTGTAATGATTGGAGTTCTAATGTTTGTCCAATTTGTACTTATTGTACTGCTTTTTTTTTTTTTTTTTTTTTTTTATAAATTGTAAACCGTTCTGTCTTGCAGTAGCAATAAGATACGGTATATAAATTGATGTAAATAAATAAATAAAAATAAATAAATAAAGCCATATGTTGAAATTTTTGAAACTGCTTTAGGAGTTAGCAATTGCAACGTTGTACTTTTCAACATGTCCTCAGGTTGTGTTACAACTTTCCTTATAGCCACCAAAGTAATTTGTCCTTCAGGAACAGGTAACCCTGATGATGAGCACATATGTGGAGGGACAACAGACTGAGGTATTATTATAGGCACAGACATAAGTACATAAGTACTGGGAAAAGGCCAAGGGTCCATGGAGCCCAGCATCCTGTCCACAACAGCGGCCAATCCAGGCCAAGGGCACCTGGCGAGCTTCCCAAACGTACAAACATTCTATACATGTTATTCCTGGAATTGTGGATTTTTTTCCCAAGTCCATTTAGTTGCGGTTTATGGACTTGTTCTTGAGGAAACTGTCTAACCCCTTTTTAAACATAAGTACACTGCATCAGGAACAAGAAAAGGTTCCACAGAAAGTCCTGGAAGGGCAGAAGGAGTCCTTTTGGCTGAAATTAATGAAGCCTTGACTGGTGAGAACCCTACTTTGGAGGAAACTACTGGGGGAGTAGCTACAGTTAGATGTTTATCCATTGGCCCCTTAGGCATTGATACGGATACTGAGACAACCTTAGGCTTGATTGTGCACTTGCCCACGGATAAACTCATCCAAAACATTGCAAAGTTAATAAATTAAATCAAAACCGTGATAAAAACATAGAAAAACGTAGACAGATAAAGACCATATGGCCTATCCAGTCTGTCCATCCATACCATCTACTCTCCCTATCACTCCCTTAGAGATCCTGTGTATTTGACCCAAGTTCTTTGAGTGCACCACCCTTTCCATGGAATAGTATTTCCTCAGGTTACTACTGAGTCTATCCCCTTTCACCTTCATTTTATGCCCCCTCATTCCAGAGCTTCCTTTCAACTGAAAAGAGACTCACCTCCTGTGCATTTATGGCCGCATAGGTATTTAAATATCTCTACAGTACTCAACACAGGAATCTAACCAGTCAAAATTTCCTGCAGTATTAAATTCCATAGTCTTATAGGAAAGTTCATACATTCATCCGTGGTTAGGGTGGTGGACTTTGGTCCTGAGGAACTGAGTTCAATTCCCACTTCAGGCACAGGCTCTCCTTGTGACTCTGGCAAGTCACTTAACCCTCCATTGCCCCAGTACAAATAAGTACCTGTATGTAAGCCACATTGAGCCTGCCATGAGTGGAAAGTGCGGGGGCAAATGTAACAAAAATAAATAAATACAGATTTATTTCAAAGGTCTTTTTTCTTTTCTTTTTTCTTCAAAAATTTTTTTTCCAATACAAAAGCACAGCAAACTATCCTAAACATAAACATATAAAACATAACCCCTCAGCCATATATTCCCCACATTTGTAACATATTAAAAAACCTTATCCAGAGTTCAGGAGTCAGTCAGTGGTGAAAGTTTTTCTTTTCAATACATTACTAGTCCTTCCAGGTGAATCAAATCAGTCCAATTTCACCCGTCATGTGGTCCCTGTGTATACACACACGGAGGTCTTCCCAAGCTCTTCAAGTATAAACTAATCTAGAGTTAACCACTCTTTTTTTGAAAGCTTGTCCAGCTCGACACAAAATTTGTGTTTCGCTCAAATGGCGTCTTCAGGAGCTGTCAGTCTGTGTATAAAATCATCTACAGTTACTATTACATATCAGCAACTATAATAATAGTATATATAACATTAATTCCACTCACCAGATCTCCAATAAGAATACCGATATTCTTAGCACACCATAGCTGGAAAATTCAACCCGTTCAACCTTCCGTTACTTTCCCAGGCTCTGTATACCAATGTATCGTCAAACAGCCTGCTTCCCCCCACTGGGCGCGCGTAGACGCCTACGTGGCTTAGTAAAAGGGCCCCACAATTCCTATGGGCTTCCTTTCATTTACTGCGTGGGAATCACTAGCGCAGATTTATAAAAGAGGCCCTCTTGTGTTTGTCCAAGAACTGTGAGTGATTCTAGTATTGGTAGTGTCATAATTTTCCATTATGTTAATAATGTTGCCACAAGTGTATTATAATAAAAGTTACAGTTCCCACACCTTTTTATGCTTTCATTTTTATATGCTAATAGGTTTTAAAACTATTATTATGCTTTTGCATGTGTGAAGATAATGAGAAAAAATCAGTAAGGTCTCACATGAAAGATATTTTGCTAGATTTTACAGATTAAAATAACGCAAATCAAATACATAGTGCGTGTTCTGTTATGACAAAGCTATATGACTATTTATTATAAAGATAAATCTCCAAACAAAAAGCAAAGTAATCCTAGGTTATGCTTATTCAGTGGTTTTCAATTCAGTCCTCAGGGACCACCTGGATGGTCAGGTTTTCAGGATACTCACAATGGACATGCATGAAATGAATTGGCATGCATTTCCTCCACTGAACATAAATATCTCTCATGCATATTCATTGCGAGTATCCTGAAAACCGACTGGCCAGGTGGTCCCTGAGGACTGGTTGAAAACCACTGATCTTAACCATATGTGTGGTTTTTCATATATGCATTTCTTTTACCCGTGTTTTTATTTTTCTGTGGTAGATAGTTTCAAATAACAAAGGCAACAAAATTACAGTGCTACGGTTTAGGAAAATCAGAAAAGTAATTTTAAAAAGGGCACTGATATTTAAAATAGATTGCCATGAAAGAACTGAATCAGAATTATTTCTTTCCTACACTGTTTCACATCCATCATATAAGCCTCGCCAGGGAGGTTATATTCTATTAGGTTTCATTTAGATTTCAATAAAGATTCTGTTGAAATGGTTCATGGATGAATGCTGCATTTTGTGAGCTGCAATCTGCTATATGATTATTGACTAATCAGCAGTTCATTTTATATTATGGATTGGTCTGTAATATTTTATACAGGCCTTGTGGTTTTGTCTGAATCCACAGGAAAGGCTCCTACAAATTTAAGGTCTACTGTGTGTGTCTGCCTGATGTAAGAGCAAAGTGATCAGACTGTGCAGATAGACAAAATAACACCAAGAGCGGTCATGACTTCAGAGGGAAGCAGTGACTCTGGAGCCCAATGTATTTGTATTTTGCTTGTATCATAAGGCTCTGGACCCCTGGTACAGGTACACTCGCCAATCACAGCCATGTCAGGTCAACGTGTCCATTGGATGTGACCTCCAGAGTTACTGCTTCCCTCTCAGCTCATCACCGCTCTTGGTGTTATCATGTATGCCTGATTGACATTTCTTGTCTTCCTCATCAACAATGAAGGCCGTATTCAGTAGCTCTTCATCTGTGGTGATTCACTCACCATTACCTTTTGGTAGCTTTCTATTTTTTTGTTTGGACACCATAATTATGGGGCAACATATAGCATACGTCATTCATAGCGCCTCCCCTTCCTTCATGGTGGCCTTTTCACTTCAAATACAGATCAATATCTAGCCATATTCATTGCTGCCGTTACAGCACTCCACTTTGATACTTTGCAGTTCATTCCAGTATTCTAAGGTAATCGTCACCACGTAACTGCATGCCATTCGTTTTTTTTTGCAATCTTTCATTTGATGGTGTACTTTTCTCCCTTCAATTACATCTACTTCTCCACCATATATAGAACTGTTCTCTGGCGATAGAGGATATGAAGTTTTTTTTATGTAGACTTGGTTTTGTTTTTAAAATTTACAGCAACTTGTGCATGTAATACTTCACACGTTCTTTATATCAGTTGCTCTTCACCCTGTGGTGGTTCCCCTACTATTCTCTTTTTGCGGCTTTTTTTTTTTTTTTTTTTTTAATTTTTGAGTACTACATAATCACCATGGATTCATTTTTATGCTTGCTCTCTTCATCTTATTTCCCCTTTTTTTACCATTCTGTACTGTTTTTCAGCTTTTAGGCTTCAGCCTGCGGACATTTTTATTGTCCTCCACATTTTACCAGTGCATTTTCAGTCTTCTTAAAGGTATGTTCACATATTATTCTTTCCTCTCACCACAAAGTGATACTTAGGGAGTTGTTTACTAAAGCTTAGCTTGAGTTATTTGCAGCAGGCCCCATAGGAATAAATGGGCCCTGCTGCAGATAAACTCGAGCTAAGCTTTAGTAAACAGGGGGGTTAGTGTCTCTCTCTTTCACCCTCAAAGATATGTTTGATTTCTCTCTTTCTGTCTTCCACATTATGTTTATATTTTTATATCCTCAGATAGGTCCGCACAATGCTTTCTCACTTCCCACCATTTTCTTTCTCTCGCAGACAATACACAACACATTCATTCCTGTAACACAACCTGGCATACAGCCAGTAGTGACACATTACCACTCCATTTTTTAAAGAGCATACTGGCCATTCTGCCTATTTACATTCATGTGCCACTCTATTTTATTTTCTCTGCTCTCTTGCTTTCATTAATTCAATTTTACTTATGATATTGGAGTTCCTTCTACATCAGTTCACAGGTACTTTCATTACACTAGATATTCACATTGTTACCTATTTATGCTACTTGAGCCTGGTCATTGAACCATAACAACAAACAGGTCAGTCCTTTGGAATGGTGATAACACTTAAGATTTACCACTTTTTTCATACAGATATTTTTAGTGCAATTCTTTCTTCACTCCACTTATACTTTTTGTGTTTTTATCTGATACTCCTTGATTACCTTTTAAAGTGACTACACATGTATGTATCTATGTATGTTTATATATATATATTTCTCATGTATACAGATATCATTATGATATTGTTTTTATAGTTATAATTACATTTTTTAGTCCCCAGAGATATTTTTATGTGTATGTATTTATTAGTTGTGATTACATCTTTTAGACTCCTGAGGCAGGCACTATTGCCAAAACATAGTGCCATGTTGAGTCTACTTCAATAAAGGACCTTTTTACATAATCCTCCTGTCTCCTTTGGTCTTTGGAAGAGTCATGTTGATCTCACTATTTTCTTGCTCTGTCACTCTAAAATAACACCAGTGCACTAAAATGTCCTCAAAATCTTGGCAGGGCAGGACCCTACCACTAGAAAGAACTAGGTAGTCACCCAGAGAACCAGCGAGTAGAGTTGTCAAGGGAGAAGGATAGTTTGTGGGGATCTCCCACACCGACCAAAGATAAAACTGAGTCATCTATATAGACTAGCTGGAGACTGTGTTGTGGATCCCCACTGCTCTTCTTCTTCCTCCTCTTTAAGGCAAGTATATTCATCGATGTTGATCTTATACCTGGAAGATGAGCATTAGGAAGTGATGGCCCAATAATTCAGTATTTTGAATCATGGTAATAGCCTTAAAAAGGAGGAAGGGAGGTGGGGGAGCAACAAATAGGTTGGCAAAGTAAGCAGGGTGGGTGGGGTGGCACAAGACTGATTTGACTAAGACATCCAATACCCTTGCACCAACCCTGAAGCTTAGTTTTATCTCTATCGTTGATCTTTCATTGTAATTCATATTACATATATGGACATTGCACATTCTCAAGTAGGGTATTTACAAGACAAATAGGCATTTTTTTATTGTGTTGGAGAAGTAATTAATAAGCAAAACCAAAACTGTCCTCTCTCCACAACCACAAGTAAGAAAAGAAAAAGGTGTAGTGAGACCCTATAGGATGCAGGAAACATCAATGTTCTCATGGCAACACAAGTTGAAGCTATTGTATTTATGTGCCACTCATCACAGTGTGGGCCTGAGAGAGAGATGGTGGAATTCATGTGACTTCTTTCTTTTTCTGTACAGTGTGGTGCTGCTTTTATTTCACCTTTCTGCCTTCTGTTTCTGTCATAATTGTAAGACCTTTGCTGATTAAAATTTGAAGTTTATCCACTATCTAATCTCAGTCATATGCTTTGAAATAAAGAAACAATGCAGCAACATTTAACAGACTACAATCTGTTTAGCAGCACGCATTATATCACTGTAAAGGGGTAATAAATTCTAAGGATGGGCAGCCCCCAAATTTTCATTTTGTTTTGCTTCCTGTGTTGTCTGCAGCATTATTCATTTTGCATTGGGTAGTTTTCATTGTTGTTTCGGGGTCAAGGTTGTTAACAGGGTGCACTCTTTGCAAAGAAGGTGCACTCTTTGCAAATACAGTACAGTCTCGATTATCCATTCTTCACTACTCCAATCATCTGGCATATCTGACAGACCTCCGGTGATGTCATTGCGTTGCCATTAAGAAGCTGATTAGTGTTAATAAACAATGTTTTTAAATTAAAGATACCCTATGCCGACTTTTCACTTATCTGACAATCGATTGGTCCCACTTATATCAGATAATTGAGACTGAACTGTAGTGCACACTATTATTGGCATATGAAAAAAGCACAAAGGTGGCAATTCTATAAATTAATACCTCCTTTTTGGCCCCCTGATGCAGTACAGGGAGCACCATCATGGTTCCCTAATGCCATTACAGAATACTAGGGCAAGCCTGCATTAGTTTCCCAAAAAGAAGGCATGTCTATTTATGCCAGGTCAATGGCAGGTGTGAAAGGGTGCACCTAGATCTGTCAATGCACGCATCTGATAATATCCTATATAATAATTCTCACCATCAACGTTCTAAAGTAGCTGCCTGTGTCCGTGGCTCCTGAGCTAGGCTCCGTAGCCAGGCTGATGTCACTCACAGCTGATTCCCAGGCAGGGGGAAGAGTAGGGAAACAGCGTGTTTCTCTACTCCTCCCCCTGCCTGGGAATCAGCTGTGAGTGTGCCGCTCCCTGCAACACGACAAGCGCGGCACCGCAGACAACCCCCCCCCCTCGGTGCATCACCCAAGCCCATCCCCCCCAAGCAAAAGAAAGGAGAGCAATTAAAAAGGAGTCACTGTACAGAAAGATGCAGGAGAGTTTGTAGAAAAAGACGCAATCTATTTCTCCCAATCTCTGGCGAGGGAGAGCGGGTTGAAATTAGAGGACTGACTCTTCGTTAGATTTAGGGTGCAGATGCAGTGTCTGCGATCACCCTATAAAAGGTTTGGCAGGGGCTGAAGCTAGAGGCCTCTCCATTATACTAAGGGTGCGGGAAGAGTTTGCGATCAGCCTATAATTAATAGAGAGAGAAGAGCGTTACCTAGCGGTAGATCCATAAGACCGGTTGCTGCTTTGCTCAGTCTCAGTTCCTTGCTCTGACTCAGTTATCAGTCATTCTAAAAAAAACAGCCGTTTCCGACTGCCACTATATATAGAGTGCGAGACCCCGCCCCCTCCTGGCCCTTAAGGTGGATCGCCGGAAATGGACGGGAAAAGTTGGCGGGACTGTTCAGAATAGAAAAGCCAGACCACAGTGGAACTGGGCAGCAGGACACCTCAGATACTTCTGATTGCAGGAGACTTACCCATCTCTGTTGGACAGAAATTGTGCCTTTCTCAGCTTTAGGCAAGCATGGTACCCCCTGGAAATTCCCCTGCTTTCACCTCCCCCCCCCCCCCAACGTGGGTCCTACACAGTGATGGGTACAGGTCTGGAACTGGGGGGAGGGACGGTTCTGGAACTCGGGAGGGAGGTCTGGAACTGGGGGGGGGGGGCGGGGATCTGGAATTCGGAGGAGGGGATGAGAGGGGAGGAATGCACCACCTGTACAACCCCCCTACAAAAAAACGGGGGATGACCCTGGAACACTCAGAGAAGGGGGACACTGGAACTGGGGTGGGAGGGAGGGGCCCAGGCACACACACACTCTCTCTCCCACAGACACACACTCGCACACAGTCTCACTCCACTCTGCTCCAGCACACACACTCGCAACATTCACTCTCGTCTCTCTCTCACACAGTCAGGGCCGCCGAGAGCCGGGGCGGGCCCGGAACAAGACACACCCCCGGGCCCCCCACCCGAGGTCGCTGCCCACCTGAAGTCGCGGGCCCCCCCTCCACCCGCTACCGGGCCCCAGAACTAACCTTAAGTCTCCTTCTTTCACTTCGCGCAAGCAGCAGCAGGGAGACCTCTCCTCCTGCCTTCCGTGCCCCGCCCTCGCGGACGTTACGTCAGGCGATGGGCGGGACACGCGAAAGGAAGGAGTTGGCCTGCCCATGCTGCTGCTTGCGCAAAGTGAAAGAAGGAGACTTAAGGTTAGTTCCGGAGCGAGGGCGGCGGGCCAAACTGCAGCGGCGGCGGCGGGCCCCCCCGGAGGCCCGGGCCCGGGGACTTTTGTCCCCCCTGTCCCCCCCCCTCGGCGGCCCTGCACACAGTCACTCTCACACACACTCTCTCAAACATACACACTCCAAGGAAAATCTTGCTAGCGCCCGTTTCATTTGTGCCTGAAACGGGCCTTTTCTACTAGTTCTATATAATGTGCATGCACATGGATGTCGCTCCCATGCCCTGCTCATGCTCCTCCTACATGCATGCCCCCTTTTAAATTGTGTGCTATACCACTTATGTGCAAGCTTACAGAATAGTGTTTTGGCCAAGCACATACGTAAGTGGCACCTAATCAACATTTATGAGTGTCTGATGCACCTAAATGCAGACACACCTTAAATAGAATAGACCTGTTTCTGTTCTTTAATGGCATACAATCACATGGGATATGTCATTGAAATTTCCCATGTCCTGCCCATACCTAATCAACAAGATAAAAGCAGATTACATAAAACCCACAGAAACGAGTGAATAAAAAAAGAAGTGGTTTATTAAAACAGTTACCCACTTCTCCTTTTTTATTCACTCGTTTCTGTGGTTTTTATGTAATCTGCTTTTCTATTGTTGATTTCCATGGGCAGATTAGCGCCTCTGTTTTTGTTTTTGCTGCCCATACTAATAGTTCCTCTTTTCTACTGTGCTTCCGAGACTTAACAGTCTCTGCTAGTTGTGATTGATGGTGAAAGGACGGATGTTTTCTGGTGATACTGATCATAGGGGATGTGTCTTAGAGTTGGTGTATAAAACCCTTTGCAAGGAGGGACACTAGTCTCTCCTTATTCCCACTCTCAGGAGTGCCACAGGCTGAAGGGTAGTGCTTAGGCTCCTAGGAATGGCTCCCAATGCTTCCTTGGGTGAGGAAAGTAGGTCCATTACTTTGATTTTGGGGTGAGTTTGTATTCCACAGATTCCACAGGTCGGAAAGGTTCAGAAAACCAAGGACAGTGCTGAGATAAAATAGGCTGGTAGTTTTTGACTGCTCATGACACCAGGGAACTAGAGAAGAAGACTTGCCTTTATAATTTGTGTGCATGAAGTGTAGTCTATGGAAGAGAGAGAGGGAGGAAGATTTTGATATCTACCTTTTAGAGACTAGATTATGTTAGAGATCTACTTGCATCTGTACCTGTTTTGAAGGATTTATAAGTGAACTTTTTTTTTTTTTAATTTTGCTTGGACAGTTTGGAAGATCAGACAGTTGGAGGTATGAGCAGAGAATTCCCAGAGGTGGGACCTTCAATGAGTATCTTCCTCTTCCCCAATACGGCCAGAGATATGGGGTGTGGAGCGTTTACCTTTACCTTCTTAGTAACCCTGGGTCCCACTCAGAAGATACCCCAAGGCTACATGACAAACGATAGTCTTTCCACTGCGACTGTCCCTCTCACTTTCCACTGCGACTGTCCCTGCTGCCTTTAAACATGCTGTGGTCACACCTCTCCTTAAGAAGCCTTCACTTGACCCTACTTGTCCCTCTAATTACCGACCATCTCCCTCCTTCTTTTCTCTCCAAATTACTGAGCGTTGCTGTTCACCGCCGCTGCCCTTGATTTTCTCTCCATCACATGCTATTCTTGACCCATTACAATCTGGTTTTCGCCCTCTCCACTCAACCGAAAACTGCGCCTTACTAAGTCTCCAATGACCTATTACTGGCTAAATCAGAGGTCAATATTCCATCCTCATTCTCTTGATCTTTCCGCTGCTTTTGACACTGTCGATCACAGCAATACTTCTCGATACCCTGTCCTCACTTGGATTCCAGGGCTCTGTCCTTTCCTGGTTCTCTTCCTACCTCTCCCTCCGCACCTTTAGTGTTCACTCTGGTGGATCCTCTTCTACTTCTATCCCTCTGCCTGTCAGCGTACCTCAGGGTTCTGTTCTTGGTCCCCTCCTCTTTTCTATCTACACTTCTTCCCTTGGTTCATTAATCTCATCCCATGGCTTTTCCTACCACCTCTATGCTGATGACTCCCAAATCTACCTTTCTTACCCTGATATCTCACCTTGCATCCAAACCAAAGTTTCAGCGTGCTTGTCTGACATTGCTGCCTGGATGTCTCAACGCCACCTGAAATTAAATATGACCAAAACGAGCTTCTCATTTTCCCCCCCCAAACCCACCTCCCCCGCTCCCCCCCCATTTTCTATTTCTGTTGATGGCTCTCTCATTCTCCCTGTCTCCTCAGCTCGAACCTTGGGGTCATCTTTGACTCTTCTCTCTCCTTCTCTGCTCATATCCAGCAGACCGCCAAGACCTGTCGTTTCTTTCTTTACAACATCCGTAAAATCCGCCCCTTTCTTTCCGAGCACTCTACCAAAACCCTCATCCACACCCTTGTCACCTCTCGTTTAGACTACTGCAATCTGCTTCTTGCTGGCCTCCCACTTAGTCACCTCTCCCCTCTCCAGTCAGTTCAAAATTCTGCTGCCCGTCTCATCTTCCTCCAGGGTCGCTTTACTCATACTACCCCTCTCCTCAAGACCCTTCACTGGCTCCCTATCCGTTTTCGCATCCTGTTCAAACTTCTTCTACTAACCTATAAATGTACTCACTCTGCTGCTCCCCAGTATCTCTCCACACTCGTCCTTCCCTACACCCCTTCCCGTGCACTCCGCTCCATGGATAAATCCTTCTTATCTGTTCCCTTCTCCACTACTGCCAACTCCAGACTTTGCGCCTTCTGTCTCGCTGCACCCTACGCCTGGAATAAACTTCCTGAGCCCCTACGTCTTGCCCCATCCTTGGCCACTTTAAATCTAGACTGAAAACCCACCTCTTTTAACATTGCTTTTGACTCGTAACCACTTGTAACCACTCGCCTCCACCTACCTCCTCTCTTCCTTCCCGTTCACATTAATTGATTTGATTTGCTTACTTTATTTATTTTTTGTCTATTAGATTGTAAGCTCTTTGAGCAGGGACTGTCTTTCTTCTATGTTTGTACAGCGCTGTGTATGCCTTGTAGCGCTATAGAAATGCTAAATAGTAGTATAGTAGTAGTAGTTTTTGGCAGACAGAATATTTTTGATCACTTTTCAGTATATATTGTTTTGCAGTGCTATCATTTAGCCACCAGAGCACATTACTATCATCACTACTTGTTCTTCACACACGCACACACACACACACACACACACACACACACACACACACACACACACACACACGGTGGCCCATGTTTAAAAAAACACACCAACTGCTGTGGGCTGAATACCAGGGGAATCATTTTAATTTTTGACTTAGTTGAACTAGATACGGTATCTCAGCAATTTGTTTAGCTTTCTTTTTTTTTTTTTTATAGTGAACTCCCCTGTTTTAGTTCATCGGTTCTACAGTTGACTATGATCCTTCTCACTGACTCCACAAGCTCTGCTACACAGACAATTGGCGGAGGTAGAAACTCTGAATAGGCGTGAGCTAATTAAAAAAAAAAGAAAGAGAAAACTCTGTGGCAGAGGGGTGATCGTTGCCTAGCAACATAAGAACATCAAGGTTTGTTCAAATGGAGCTGTGTGTGCTCTTTGAATTAGTTGATTTATATATAAAGAGTGAGTATAACTCCCTGTTTAAATATAGCCAATGAATAGTAAAGCAGGTGCTGTAGATTAATAACAGTGGAAATTTTCACAGTTAATAGAATACATTCTGACACAGGGTGAGACACTGGGAAATAAACACATAAAGCTATTGAGGCTTTCTAGAGAAAGCCTGGAGGAATGAATGCTGGAGGGATGAGTGACCACAAACACCCATTCACCCATATACATCCATATCTATTATTTATCTTCTGCAACCTTTCCAAAGGAGCCTTTGCAAAAAAACGTGGGATAACATTTTTTTTAATATGCACGTTACTAAGCATGTGGAGGGTAATTTTATAAGGAGGTGCCTAATTTTAGGAACTAAAAAGCATGCAAATGGCAGTATTTTGTTCATTTACAAACGGACATGGTCACATACATATATAAATTGGCTCTTGTCCCCTAGGCATAATTTTATAAGAACTGGCCCGATATTCAGCTGTGGTGATCAGAGTTTTGCTGACCGTCGCTAGCATTAAACCTGGAAATTCAATGGCAGGTCATGGCCATGCATCGGCATTGAATTTACGGGTTTGCAGAACCGGCTAATACATAGCCACTTATGCGTGATATTCGCCGATAGTCATTTATTTGCTCCTTTTTTATAATGTATCTGTGTCTGTCCATTGCTTGAGTATGTACACATTCGAGTTTTGTTTCTTAATCTTGCCCTGTATTAAGTACCACACACTATGTTTTATATGACCCCAGTATAAACACAATGTCGTTCTTGATTTCATTAGATTGATTTTACCATTAGCATTGTTTTTAAACATATTTATGAGTAAGCTAGTTATTGTCATTATTTATATATATATATATATATATATAAAACGCACCTCCAACGTTCTAATGAAGCCTCAAGTCTCTAAACATTCTAAATTTGTAGTTGTGTAGATCGCTGTTCCTCCAATGAGTGTCTGCCCCGCCCTCGCGTCACAACGTCGGAGGGTGGGAGGGAGGGAGCCAGCCAGCCAGCCTGAACATGGGAGGGAGGGAGCCAGCCTGAACGTGGGAGTGGGAGGGAGGGACCCTGAACGTGGGAGGGAGGAAGGGGGGCCACGACCCTGAAAGGCAGAGGGAGGGGGGCCCACGACCCTGAAGCTGGGAGGGGGGAGGGGAGGAAAAGGGGAGGGGAAGAAAGGGGGAGGGAAAGACAGGGGAAGGGGGAAGGAGAGCGGGAGACAGAGGCAGGGGCCCCGCCGCACACTCTCATTCTTTCTCACACACACTCTCTCATTCTCACACAGACAGCCTCACTCTATGTCACACACACACACACACACACACACACACACACTCACACATTCACTCTGTCTCTCTCTCTCTCTCACACAGTCACCCTCACCACACACACTCTCTCAACATACACACTCGAGCAAAAACCTTGCTAGCGCCCGTTTCATTTGTCCTCAGAAACGGGCCTTATTGTTACTAGTATATATATATATATATATAACTAATTATATAAATAATGACAATAACTAGCTTATTCATTATAATACACATAAAGCCTCTTCTCCCCGGCTGCTGCTCTCCTCGGTGAGCAGTTTGGGACGCGTGGTGGTGTGTGCGTCGCGGACATGGGAGGGAGTGCTGCTGCCTGGCGGGTCCCCTCCGGGGCGGACATGGGTGTTTGCAGCATGGAGGTGCAGTCGCTAGGTTGGCTGTTGTGATCACTTGTGTGAAGGAGTGCGGTGCACCTGCTGCAGGGCCACGGCCGCCATCATCTGATTCGTCTGGCTTGACGGTGTGCAGGGCAGAGCTGAAGCTGACATTGGCTGCAGATTCGTTCTTGCTGGTGCCCCTGGCGGTTGGTGCTGCGGAGGAGGGCCGTTTGAATTGCCATCTTGGATCCAACGTCGTTTCCCCCATCGCTTGTGGTTGCCTGGCTCCAGCTTTCGTCAACTCCTGGCTGCATGTTGCTCCTGTTCTTCTCTGCGTCCCTTCGAGGATCGCCTCGCCTGGACTTGTCTGGATCTCCATCATCCCTCCTGACTCGCCTGGAGACCATCTTAGTTTCTTCCCCCCCTTTCTCTTCCTTTCTTACCCTGTTTTATGTCCCCAACTATTCAAATGTAACTATATTTATTTTGCTAGTTCATTGTAAGCCGCTTTGAGGCTGCACAACTGTGGCAAAAGGCGGGGTATAAATGATCTAAATAAATAAATATATATATATATATATATATATATATATATATATATATATATATAGTCTTTATTTGTTATAATTTGTTTCATTTGCGTACTACATAATTAATCTATGTATTTTATTACTGTGTCTCCATTAATTTTAATGTGTGTTTTTTTTTGATATTCATTTATTATCTTGTATTGTTTAGGAACTTCTGAAGCAGGCCTCATTGGCCGAAACACGATTTGTGTCGTGTCCAGTACTTAATTTTGAAATAAACTTCTAATGTGAACTCTCTGAGTCCGTTAGAGGTTTTTGACATCATCTTCTTTGTCTCCTTTGCTGTGCTTGTTAGACTGGACTGCAGAGAACAGTGTCTCTTGAGGTTAAGCAATTATGATTAAGGTACTATGCGCCACCAAACTTGTCACTATTTATTGCTGCCCATTTCCACCCAGATTCCACCCTTACCCACACTAAGCAGCTAGCATGGGATTTTTACTTCACAGGCTGGTTTTAGTGTGCAGTAGCCATTAGTGTTGGCCTCCATTAACAGTGCACACTAGCATCTGCACTACTTAATGCAGCTTAGTAAACACATCCCTTACACAATTAGCATCAGGCATTGATTACAATACTTTTGTCTATGTTTTAGCAGTAACTACTTGAATTGCTATAAGCAAGTGAAAGCCTGGTTGCTTGAAAAAGCTTTTGGGATTTACTGTTTCGGCTTGTTTGCATAGGTTTTATTCTTGAGAGTTAACTTTTTATATTACTTAATGGCTGTGTTTGGTATATTTATTTTGTCATTTTTACTTTTCTGTATTTTATTATTTTTTATTAACAGCAAGATGATAATGATGTTTCTGTGACCTGATATGTTTGTTAAGGTATATTTTTTGAGCCATACTACTTTGTTTTTAGGTTCCTGGTTCTATGATTTGTATTACATTTTTAGCTCTTCTAATTTACATTTTAGCTCTAGCATCCTTTTAGCTGCATCCAGCAATTTTGGAAAAAGCAGAATCAAAGAAGAGGCAAAGTAAGAGCCAATTCAGTTTTCCTTCTTTATTTCTACTATTTTAAAACCCAGGGTAACTGCTCTTTTTCATGGACTTTATGTAGAAAAAGCCTGACCCCCCAAATCCAGTCAGAGATATATTGAGTTAGCCCTGTGGAAAAGGTATCCGCCTCAAGCTTTTTCTGTATGACTTTTTATTTTTCCTTATTCTCCCGCACACATGATACTGTCGTTGGGGCCCTTTATACTAAGCCATGGTAGGTCTATTGCACAGGTAGTTGCGCAGCCAAATTGACCCTACTGCTGATTAGCTTGGGCACGTTGGCAGTAATTCCAACTTGGTGCGTGCAGTTTGCCACGGTAAGATTAATTTTCTGTTTTCTACCGTGGGTGCGGGTGGGGGAGGGGTATTCCCAGCGTTAATCAACAGCACGGCCACATTGCCATGTGCTGCCCGATTACCACATGAGTAGTGCGTGAGCCCTTACCACCAAGTAAATAGGTGGCAGTAAGAGCTCAGGCAGTAAATAGCTGTGCACTATTTTTAATATTAGCACACGGCCATTTACTGCCCCATTTAAAAAAAAAAGGCCTTTTTACCCACCGTGGTAAAAAATAGTTCAACGCGTGCCAATTTCACACGCCCACACTAACGCAGGCCCCTTTGGTTCTAAACTTTTTTTTTTCCCTATGAATAGTACATTTGACCTTGGATCAGCGCTACAGTCTTCAAAACACAGCTGAGCTTGAAGACTAATTATCTGATGGTAGAGCAGTGTGCACTGAACTGTAGGTCTTTCCTTTAATTATTTTGTCCAACAGCGACTGCTGAGAAGTGTCAGGCAGTTGTGGGCATGCCCATGTGTCCCGCAGGAAATGCCATTTAAATTAACAGGATTTTCGGTCACTTCTCAGTGGTGGGTATTGCACAATGCTTTTTGTTATTTTCCACCTGGACTCTGTCACTGGTAGCAGTTCATTAAATTCTTAGTTTTAAGTATGCAGTAGAGCTGTAACAATAAATAAATGAAAGGCATCTTGATAAAGAGAAGTTTAGAATACAATAAATAGCAAATGGTTAATAAGACCAGCGTTCAAGTTTTGGTTATAATCACCTAATTCTATAATCTTGTGTATCCGTTTGCACATTTAGGGGCCCTTTCACTAAGGCATGCTGAAAAATGGCCTGAGGTAGTGTAGACATGTGTTTTGGCCGTGCACAGAATCATTTTTCAACGCACCTGTAAAAAAGGCCTTTTAAAATTATTTCCTGAAAATGCGGCAAAATTGAAAATTGGCACGCATCCATTTGGGGTCTGAGACCTTACCGCCAGCCATTGAACCTAGTGGTAAGGTCTCACGCGGTAAACCAGGCGGTAATGGTCTACGCGTGTAAGATGCCGATTACTGCCCAATTGCTGCCTGCATTGCCAGAAAATTAAAATATTTTCCAGTGCGTGTAGTGGGCGGGCATAAAAAATGAAATTACCACACGGGCCAAACGGTAGCCGGGCGGTAACTTGGAATTGCCGCATGGTGGGTGCACATAGGTGCTTATGCGGCTTAGTAAAAGGGCCTTTTAGCAAGCAATATTGAATGTCAGTTACATGCACAACTAGCAGCATTTACACGAGCCTTGACATAGCAGGATCGATTCAGAACCATCTAAATTTCAGGAAATTACTGAGAGACCCCCTGTTCAAGAAGGCTTACCTTCCAGACTCAACCTAATTTACTTCTTCTTTGTTACAGTAAATTCATGGACTCTATTATCTTAATTATCTCTGTTGTTTATACATTGCATATTCGATTACTATCTTATTATTACATTGTTTATTGTATTTTAGTAACTGTAACCTGCACTATGGTATTATGTAAGCCACATTGAGCCTACAACTAGTGGGAAAATGTGGGGTATAAATGTGTTAAATAAATAAATAGCACAAGTGGTCATGCCCCTGGGGTCCGACAAATAGAGCAAGTTAAAATAAGATAAGTCTAAAGCTTAAAACAACTTTATAAATGGTAGTTAAGTATAAAGGAAGCAGTGAAGAGTTTGATGTTGTTGATATCGCTACAA
Source organism: Microcaecilia unicolor (assembly GCF_901765095.1). Taxonomy (NCBI): domain Eukaryota; kingdom Metazoa; phylum Chordata; class Amphibia; order Gymnophiona; family Siphonopidae; genus Microcaecilia; species Microcaecilia unicolor. The sequence goes on along the minus strand of NC_044037.1, from coordinate 249,449,687 downwards.
ATTGAAATTGGTAGCGATTAACATCACTGAGGTTCTGGGAAAGCTCCTAGGAGATGATTGAAAGACATAAAGATATAAAGATTAAAAGGAGTTTTGGCCTTAAGATATCTGGATATGTGAGATAAGAAGCTGTGTATATTCTATACTGTCTTCAAGAATTTGTGATCTAATGTTTAACAAAGGCACGAGAGGGCTAACATGCAGGTAGCACACACCCATCGGGCACTACCGCCGGGGTAGCCGTCTGTGCCTGGCGGTAATTATGAGTTTGGCGTGCTCCAATCCTGCGGTAGAAAATAATTTTCTATTTTCTACTGCGGGGGGCGTTCCATCGGCAACCTGCAATGAACCCACGTTGGTGCATGTTGCATGGTTACCACATGGGTACCACGTGAGCCATTTATTGCTAGGTCAATGGGTGGCGGTAAAGGCTCAGGCCATAAATGGGTGTGTGCTAGTTTTTAATATTAGCACAGGCACTTTTCCTGGCCCATTAAAAAATAGCCTTTTCCCCCAGCTGCAGTAAAAAAATGGCATAGCGCGCACCTAAAATATGCACCCACACTACCGCAGGCCACTTTTTACTGCAGCTTTGTAAAAGGACCCCTAAAAGTTTTGAATAAGTGTTACTTTCAAAAGTAATTGCATAAGACTTTCCTTGGCTTGAAACTATGCTGACTCTGCCCCATTAAACCATGTTTGACTATGTGCAGCGATGTCAGACTCCGAAACTGGATTCAGCAGTTTTGAACAGCACAGAGGACGATCGAAGAAGTACTTAAAAGACCTCGGCTCGGCTGGCGGGGGTTGGGGTCCCCCGCCAGCTGAAGAAATTTTTTTAAAGGCAGTGGCAGGAGGAAGCGGACCTCAGCTGGTGGGAGTTGGGGGTCCCCCGCCAGCAAAGGTAGGTGACGGCGGCAGGGGGGGTGATGACGGCAGGGGGGGGGGTCAGCAATGGCGGTGGTGGCAGCGGGGGGGGGCTATAATGTGCCCCCTCACTCTGGCTCTGGCCCCCCCCTACTGCTGAACTTCAGATACGCCTCTAGCTCACTGTCTCACACAGCTCTCTGTCTTTCAAAATCTTTCTCGTACCAGTTCCTATTCTCAAACCCATCTTCCAATTCATTCTTCTCACACTCTTAAGCCCGACTCTCACATACTTTCAAACCCGCTCTCCCCTCTCCAGTTTCATTTCATTTTCCAGACTAAATCTCACATTCTTTCCGGTTTGCTCACACTTTACCCCATTTGTTTCTCTCACCCCCATTCTCCTCATTCAGGGGCCCTTTACAGAGTGGCGGTAAGCCCAACACAGGCTTACCGCTTGCTCTTCCGGGACTAGCACTGATCCAACGTAGCCACCTGTTCCCAGTAGCTTTGACCTTCCTTCTTCTGCAATGCTGATGGTTTGAGTCAGAAATCCACTGGGCTGATTTTGATGGTTTCTTGTACGGGATATGTTCTAATGCTGTTTCAATTATGTGCATTTTCTCTTCTTCCCACAGTTCATCTGGGTGTCTTTCTTCCATGGGGAGATGGTTAAATCTGTTCTTTAGTTCAACTGCGTAGCTGGCACTGATCTTGTCTGTGCCAAATCTCTTTGCAGCTGCTGATTGGTATTGCAGAACCTGAGTTTAACTGTGGCTATCAGTAACTGGTGATCTGATCCACAATCCACAACAGGGTATGTCTTTACTGCCAAGACTGAACTCTGCCACCTTTCTTGACACAGGATATAGTCGATTTGGTTTCTGCGTTGTCCACTTGGTGATGTCCAGGTGTATAGCCACCATTTGGGTTGTTGAATGATCATTAGCCAATGTTCTTGGCAGAACTGTACCAGTCAATCTCCTGCCTCATTACATTCTCCTAAACCAAATCCTTCAACAATTTTGGGTTCTACCACAGTTCACACTTTGGAGTTGAAATCACCAGTAATGTAGATAATGTCCTTTTTGGGTGTTTGGCTTAAAGCATCCTGAAGTTCACCATAGAACTCTTCCACCTCTTCCTCAGGTGCATCTGCTGTTGGGGCATATGTTTGCAGGACTGTGACATTATGGGGCTGATTCGGATGGCCATTATTTTGTCACTCAGTGTCTGATAACTTTAAATGGCTTTGACAAATTTCTTGTTCATGATAAAGCCCACTCCTCCTTGTCTGATGGTGTTATTGCCAGAGTAGTACACCACATGCTCACTCGAAAAAAAACATTGCCAGTCTAGTGTATTTCCCTGATGCCCAGTATGTCATTTCCTGTGTTCAGGCTATTCACATTCCAACCTTTTATGGTTTTGTGCAGCTCAGAGTGGTTGATTTGCTATGGGCCACATCACAGATTGGCACCCTGATAGATTTAACCTATCTTCATCATCAATACCCCAGTCACCTTGACCTCCTCCTTGCTCTTCCCCAGTTGAACTTTTGGTACCTTCTGGCCTGGGGGCCCCACTTTCTACTACCATATTGGAAATATCAGTGAACTGTTGATCAATAGAATATTTTGGCAGAATATTGGGGTAGGTTTCCAGGTCTTTTTCCAAAAGGTTCTCCACACTTGGTATGTGTGGCACTGCTATACTGCTTATCTGGTGTAGAAGGCAGAAGGCGACAGATACTGTGCAGACCCTTACTGCATTCCATTCCACAAGGCCAGGTCCATGAAAATCATGGATCTCATGGCTGCCACTTGAAGGATCCCTTCAACTTGATACCATTCAGAGTCGCTACTTCTGAGGCAGCTGATACAACTCAGCGCTGCCATACAACTGAGAGGGGTACATGTTTGTCTAGCTCCTCTGCAGAGACCTGTCTGGCTTGGGAGACCCTATCAGTAGCTACACTACCACCTGCGTATATCTCTGCTTCATAGGAGCATGCAAACCCCTCAACCACAATAAGGTCTGTACCATCTGAGGGGGGTCTTAATACATTCCTTTGTAATTAGCCAACTTGATTATTGTAATGCTCTTTACAATGGCATACGGATAACAGAGGTCAAATGACTACAGATAATACAAAATATTTCAATTAAATTATTGACGAATTTAAGAAAATATGATCATATAGCACTTTATTAAAATCTGAACATTGCCATCCTGTTAACCATAGGCTCACTTTTAAGATCCTATGATTAATTCATGAAACCATACAGGGATTCCACTCTGCTTATCCAGACTGTTATCCCCTTCATTCCCACATGATCACTCAGATCAGCATAACAAAATCTGCTGGTAGTTCCATCATTTCAGATTATCCAGCTTTGATACCATATGGACAAAAGATATTCAGTATGGCAGAGCCACTGCTCTAGAATACAATTCTATTATTCTTAAGTTTGGAGGGGTCACTGCAAATATTTAAGAAACAGATTAAATCTGGAGGAAAAGCCCATAGTCTGTGCTGTTCAGACAGACATGGATAAAGCCACTGCTTGCCCTGGGATTGGTAGCATGGAATGTTGCTACTATTTGGGTTTTTCTGCCAGGTACTTGTGACCTAGATTGGCCCTGTTAGAAACAGGATACTGGGTTAGATGGACCATTGGTCTGACCCAGTATGGCTAGTCTTATGTTCTTTTTTGATTCATGATGCTTTGAAACTTAGGATTCTTCCTTTGCTTGTGCTCCGACTGTTTGTGACCCAAGGGTAGAGGCCCGGACTGAACAACAATAGATATATGCATATATGCTTATATGTTTTAATTACATATTTTTGAGTTCTATTTATAGATTGTATATTTATCACATTTCTTCTTTTCCTATCCTATCAGATTTGCCGTTCCTTTCATTTTATTTTAAATTAGTTTTGTAAACTGCATAGAAGGTCTCCCAAATGGGTGTATATCAAATAAACCCGGGAAACTATACCCAAAATGTTGTAAATGGTGCTCAAAATTGCACATACAAAATGTGGGCACATGTACAATTTGTGGACGCAATTTATCGGCAAATGAGCCAACCAGCACCAATAACTGGATGCTAAAAATTATTGGCACTAGTTAGCAACAATTGAATTTACACATTCATCTTCCTAGTCAGTATTCTATAAAGATGCATGTGTAAAATTTAAGTGTGGATCTGAAAAGGGGGTGTGGCCATGGGAGGGGCTTGGGCTGCCAGGGGCATTCCTAGAATTTCCATGCAGTAGTTATAGAATACGGCAGATCTGTGCTTAATTAGGTACAAGGATTTATAACCAGGTTTCAGTTGTTGTAAATCCTCACGTCCAAAACTGGGCATGGATCCCGACACTCGGCGCTAATCTGTAAATGGCTCCCACATTGGAGTTCAGTTAATAGAATCGCACTTAGTGCTCATTTTTTTCACTGCACAAATTTGGGCTCCATTACTAAATTTAGCCCTATGGGCCAGATTCTATAAACAATTCCTGCTAAGCGTATACTATAAGCAGTGACTACATTAGGAGGCAGTATATAGAATACGCTTAGCTGATATCCATTTACACCAATGAAAACATGGCATAAATTCCAGTGCATAGATTTAGGCACAGAGGGCCATATTCTATAACAACACGCGTACATTTTGGAATGCTCATGAAATGCCCATTTCCCCACCCATGACCATGCCCCTTTTGAACTGTGCACATTAGAATTTAGGTGTAGTATGTTACTGAATACGCTTAGCGAGCTATGTGTATACATTCTAATTATTGCTAATTAGTGCTCATTAATGCTTGTTAAGTGCTATTATCAACGCTGATTAGCTTGTTAAACCAATTAAGTTATGCGCATTGTTATAGAATACGCTTAGATTTTGACATATAATGCTAGGTGCACTATATAGAATCTGGCAATATATGTGCACATACATGCATGAATACCAAGAATCCACCTAAGCACTATTCTGTAAATATGTACATATCTTACATAGCATGTAATTTACAGGTAAGTGTTCACATCGGGAGAGTCTGGGCAGACCATGAATGGGACTCAGTTCCATGCATAAGTTACAGAATGCCATAAATTACAGTGGGGCTGATATTAAGACCATGGGAGTTAGCTTGGGTAACTTTCATGGTCACCGCTAAACCCGGATATTTGATGTCAGGCCATTTCTGGTGACCGGCATTGAATATCTGGTTCATTTTTGGGCAGTTAGACGATAACCAACTATGTTGATATTCGGACTTCGCTAATTATCTTCTAACTGACCAAAGATACCCACATATTCATATAGCCAAATATAGCCGCTAAAGTGGAGCTGAAAATATAACCAGCTATCTGCTAGCTGGTGATATTGCAGGACATAGGTGCCGATCCTGGCTGGTTAAATGTTTTGAATATTGGGGGAGTACCTCTGCCTACCCTATGGCTAGTGTAAATGTTCACACCTAACTTTTATTCATTTGGATTTGCTCATACCTTTTTCAATAGTAGCTCAAGCAGGGGTGCAGCCAGACCGGCGGGAGGGGGGTCCAGAGGTGAGGGGGCACATTTTAGCCCCCCCCATCGCCGCCGACCCCGTCGCCATTGCCGACTCCCCCCTGCCAACTTTGATGACCCCTGCCGATGACCCTCTCGAACCCCCTCCCGCCGCCAACCCTCCCCCACTGTCACCTACCTTTGCTGGCGTGGACCCCAATCCCCGCCAGCCGAGGAGGTCCTCTTCTTCCCGCGAAGGTTTCGTTCTGTTTCTGACGTCCTGCACGTTGTACGTGCAGGACGTTAGACTCATAGAGACAGAACGAAGCCTGGCTGATCTGCAAGGCTTTGTTCTGTTTTTGTGAGTCTGACATCCTGCACGTACAACGTGCAGGACATCAGGAACAGAACGAAGCCTTTGCGGGAAGAAGAAGACCTCCTCGGCTGGCGGGGATTGGGGTCCCCGCCAGCAAAGGTAGCCCACGGTGATGGGAGGGTTGGCGGCGAGAGGGGGGTCGAGAGGGTCGTCGGCAGGGGGTCCAGGGCCCATACGTGGGCCCAGGCCCCCCTGACCCCACTTCTCAATGCCACTGAGTTCAAGGTGAGTTAAATTCAGGTGCACTGGGTATTTCCCTGTCTCAGGAGGGCTCACAAACTAAGGGGGTCTTTTACTAAAGCTTAACTTGAGTTATTTACAGCAGACCTCCCGTAAGTTTGTACCTGAGGCAATGGAGGATTACGTGACTTGTCCAAGATCACAAGGAGTAGCAGTGGGATTTAAACTGGCTACCTCTGGATATCAAGAACAGTCCTCTAACCACTAGGCCACTCTTCCACTCCATGTTAGGCATATATTTTCACTGTTATACTAGTATTCTATCAAGAAAAGTAGGTTACATTCCTTTATAGGTGCCCAAGGACAATTGTACAAAGAGGAGCCTAGATTTAGGCACCTAGGAGGCACCAAATTGGAGCTTATCGTATAAAGAAAAGAAGGAAAAAGAAACACAGCAAAGAAGAAATGCTTGTAAATTGAAACTCATGTTATTATTTTCTTTATATAGTGAAAACAAATCATTAATGTTTTCATTTCACTTGATTTGTTTTACAAAGCAAAGAAAAATAAAACTCAAACAGTAAAATTAACTTCACTGCAACTCAAATCCTTAGCTTTAATATTAGAGGTGTGCAAATGGACTTAGCCTGCATGAATTCATTAGTTAGTACACATTAATTCAATTTAGCGTGCACTAAAATTCCCTATTAAAATGAACGTGTGAAACTAATGAAAAAAACAAAAACCCCAAAGCAAGAAAAATGTAAAAATGTGCACTATGCTAGAAATTCATTTGGTTGCACAGCTGTCAAACACATTTTGTACTGAAGGGTTTAATCTTCACCAAATTCAACATAGGACTAGATTATATAAATTGTGCCAGGGATCTGCACTCTTTATAATTCACCTATTCACCAAAATACTTCTATGTTTCTGTGATAATGTTTCAGTTGGAACATAGCCAGATGGAACCTCTGAACTAAAGGTAAGTTAAAGTGGGCTGGGCAATATCTTTCTTTCAGGAAAGTCTCCCTTAAGTGGTAACTTCTTACCCTTCTCAGTCCTGTACATACCACATGATTTTGTTTCTCCATCTCCCTTCCACCCAGCAACTTCACAGTCTCGACTTCCAGTACAGTCTTTCCACAAACACCAGTTTCACTATTGTCAACAGACTATTCATTGACCACAGTTTTCATAAAATTTGTGAGTTCTTGATTTCTCAGGACCCTGTGTCCATGTTTCAGCCATCATCCAGGATCCATGGAAGCCCACAGGCAAAGGACTTTTCCTCCTTGCAGTGACCACAGTCAGATCTGTAGATAGCCACTCATAGGTCCTCTGGCCCAGGCATGCTACCCTTCTGAGCTTCTCTCAATAGGCCATGACACTTAACATAGAAATACATAGAAACAATGAATGCAGATAAAGGCCTTATGACCTATCCACTCCCTTAGAGATCTTAGGTACTTGTCCCAAGCTTTCTTGAATTCAGATACAGTTTTCGTCTCCACCACCTCCACCGGGAGGCTGTTCCAGGAATTCACCACCCGTTCTGTGAAGTAGTATTTCCTCAGGTTACTTCTGAGTCTGCCCACTTTCACCTTCATGCTATGCCTCTTCTTTCCAAAGCTTCCTTTCAATGAAAGAGATTCTCGCCCTTCGCATTTTTGCAACAACTTGGCTGGTGAATGCTTGAATGGAGCTTAATCTCCTTCCCAGAATCCACCCTCTAGTTTCCAAAAGAGTAGGAGTTGATCCTTGCTCACATGTTCTCTTTATAATAGTTAACCCCTGGTTCTATATATTGTACTTTTCCTCTGCAGAACACAACAGTCTTTCAGAATCTTCAGAAAGGAATATATTTTCTTCTACTTTTGGTTGCTGTAAGTTTGACCCCAAGCACTGTTGAAACAACATAGCTCCCATTACTTCCTATAGTATCAGTTTAGCAACTGATAGGATGTATACCTTTGCAGCATTGAAGTCCCACTCTTTCTGGTTACTTTTAAAAAATACTACTATACTCCTGGGGGAATTCTGCACAAACGTTTTGAAAAGTCTGCAAACAATATTTAAAATTCTGTAAAGTTCTACATTGTCTGCTTTTAGTGTTTTTAACCCACACAGGTTGTACTAAATGAATACTAATAATTATCATTTTGTAGTGAGAAGAAAAGAGAGACATATTGTTTATAAAACAAAGTTTATTTGGGAAGAAGCAATTTTGTGTGGCAAAATCCCATGTTATTTATTTTTGTTCAGTCTAAGAATAGATAAAATCGGAAGCTATCATTCTTGCTGGCACTGAGTTTGATGTGATTGCCTGCAATTACCAGTAATGGCTGGCAGTTTATTATCATGAAAAACCATATCATGGTGCTATGCCGTGCTAGCAAAACTGGCACTTGTCAGCATTAAGGCATGAGACTGAGCAGTGCTAGGAAGCAGCTGATTACGTGAGTTTCCATGAACCTTCAGCTACCTAGTCTTGGGAGGGGGAAGAGAAGAAGGAGTGCCTGGGTTTCAGGCTTCAGTGCTTTGACTTTTATATTGAGCTGGGTCTTATAGACCAGGATTCAGGCAGGGAAACAGATTCAAACTAATAGCAAAAGAGTCTTCCCAGCTCCAAATGTTGCACATGTTTATAACTGCCTCATAGGAGCCAACTTCTCCAAATGATTGTGGATGCTGAAACCAATGGGAATTACCCCTTCCTGGACACAGTCAAATAGTTTGCTCAATTTTAGTGGCACTCAAGCACCCACAGTGCTGGCTCCTGTGGTAACTGTGTACATTATTTTCCTGTGACCTGACTTTTGAATGCAGGGGAAAGGAGGGTCTGGAGCAGCACAGCAGAGAGCAGAAAGGGGCAGACTTAACTTACCTTCTACCGGGTCAGTATTCAAAAGCACTGATCCAAAAAACAGCCCCTGCGATCTGGATAAATGCTACCTCATGGAACATTCAGCAGCACCAACCGGATCATGCCTCTGAATATCCTCACAGACATAGGCGCCCCATATAAGAGGCTTGGACAGGCTAAGCCTCCCCTGCTGTGCTCTGAGGGGTTTAAATTATTGATTTACCTCCATCCTCACAGCAGGAGCTGCAGTGAAAGCCCTCTAGCCTTGTCCAGTTGTAGAAATTGGTTTATGGTTTGTTTACCTTACTGCTGGGAGAGCGGAGGGGGGAGGGGGGGTTGGCTGGAGGTTGCCAGGGAGATATTTAAGGAGGATGACTTCCTGACCTGCACTGAGGACAGATAGCAGCAGAAGGGATACTGGGCCAGCATGATCAGAAAAACTCACCAGACAAAAAGGTAGAAAAGATCATTTTACTTTCATTATAGTGTTTGGAATATGTCCACTTTGAGAATCAGGTGCTCAACATTAAAAGTTTATATTTATTTACTTATTTATGGCATTTTATCCCACATTAAACATGAATTAGGGTGTTTTGTGGCTCTACATGAGAATTGTGATGTTATGATCCCTTGTTTCATATTGTTGACGGTCTGCATTTTCCGTATGGGTGGTATATTGGTGTATTAGGTTCTGCCCAGTGTAATATTTATGGTACAATAAGGTTCTGAGTGTGTTTTTGCACAAAGTTGTGCATAGTGTTTTGCAGTTGAGCGATTGTGCTTAGAATATGCTTTGAGCAACCACTTTATTCTTTGACATATGATACATATCTAATATCTAAATTTAATAAAAGGTATTAATTGTGATTATTTTATTTTTATTTATTTATTTTTTCTCTGTGTTATCAGACAATTATGTATATAAGCTCCGCCCTGGCTCTACCCCCTAACCCCGCCCCATTTAGCCTCCCCAAACAGTTGGGCCACCGACCACCTATGCTCACAGACCTCCTCAGCTCTATGCGGATAGTACTGGGTTAGAAGGTGGTGAAACCAGGGCAGCCCTGTAACTTGCCCGGATTGTGGCAATATTCAGCCTGCTGTCCGGATAACTTATCTGGATAATTTAGGACAAATAAAAAGTGGTCCTAAGTTATCCGGCTAGCAGGCTGAACATTGTCACTCTCCAGTACTGACCATCATATCCAGATATTCAGTTCCAGCCACTACCCATACACTGGGGTTGAATACTTGGATATTTTTTTGACTCCCACAGCTGATTATTAACCCATATGCTTCTATGTTACCTGGAGTTACAGTTTTTCAGCACTGAGCCTGTAAATTGTTTGCAGTGACATCTCCATCCTTTTCCTTTCCTCTCTTATTGCAAGTGACTCTCAGACCAATTAATAGGTTTCTTCTATGCTTTATGTTTGTGTTTATTTAACGATTGCGTAGGATTTGACGTCTGCGTTTAAGCTAAAGGGAATGTAACAGAGTGCTTACAAGCAGTAGAAACAAGATAAATATCCATAGATTTGATCATGGTAGTGGTGGAATATCACTGTGGTACCGAAGAAAAGATCGAAGGATGACTCATTATAAGGAATAATGATGAATTTTGTGTGAACTTTGTACAGTGGTAATAACAGGAAGATAGCTATAATGCCTATGTAAGGAAGAGCGGTGTTGAAAAAATAACATTATGCTGGCTAATAGACATCATAAATAATTACAAACAAGAGGGACTCTATACAACAGAATGGACCCCAAAAAAGAGAAAGGTTAACCAGGGAGAATGTAATTTGCTGACATACTCTCAGTATTTCCCCTGTACAAGATCTTTTAACTTTATTCCTGTCTCCCCAAATGACCCTTGGCCAGCCCACCTAGCTAAGCAACTTCACTTATCCCTCTTGCCTTTTCTTGTCAATTTTATTACACTTAGGGGCCCTTTTAATAACTCATGGTAAGCCTACCACAGGCCTCCCATGTGCTAAAAAATCACTACCATGGGATAGCGCACGCTAATCCCGTGCCAGAAAATATTTTATATTTCCCAGGGCAGGACGTGTGTCTGGGGTGGAGAGTAGGCATGCCTGTGTTAATCAGGTAGTGTGGGCACATTATCATGCACTGACCAATCAGCATGGGAGTAGTGCAGAAGCCCTTACTGCTACTGCCTCCTAAATTGATGGCAGTAAGGGCTTCAGACAGTAATGGCCACACCCTAATGTGGAAATTAGTACATGGCCATTAAAAAGCTCATGAACAGGTATGTAGCCAGATATGTAATGATGAGGTGTTATATTGACATGTTATCTGTGTATCTCTTCAAGGGAAAAGGTGATAGTGTATGTTGTGTAGTATAAATGTAGAAGGTTATGAGAGAATGTGTGTGAGAAGAGTGTATGTGAGAGATCTGAAAGAATAGAAGAACCTGGTAAAATCCAATTGTTGGTTTTATAAAGAAGTTTTGATACTAATAAAGAATATATATCAGGAATATATGTAGTTACTTTATATGGGACAATTAATAGGTATGAGATGTTCACTTGCAATGGAAACAGTGTATGCAAATCTGTCTCATGGTTGAGTCTGTGAACAGGGCTGGTGTTAGACATTCTGGGGCCCAGGGCAAAATTAAGGAGGGGGCCCCCATTCCCCTCTCCTCTCTGCCTTCTCCCCCGATTTCCTCACCCACAATTACTACCACACATAAAACAACTTTAAACTACTTTTTCACACACAAAACACTGACAGACCTTTAACAAATACAGAAGAAGGGATCACAAATTAGAATGGGTACCACATTCTTGTCCATTTCTTTGCATAATGAAATGTGAGCTCTGTCTTCTAGGAAAGACTACTTTTCACCTGATCAGACTATAAGAGTGCATGTGATCTGATTTTTCTGTAGCAGAACTGAAAAGTCTGCTATAATTTGTTTTATTTCTATTTACAGAACATGACCCTCTAACTCAGATGACATATTCTGTTATGATGACTAAAATATTTCATTACAGCTATAGTGAGAAGCTTAAATAACTAAATGAAAGTAGTGTTGATTAGTCAAAACATGGAAAGCTAAACAAGCCTCTCTCTGCTGAACAGCAGTATGCAGCAAAATTACTTAATAGCAATATGGTAATATCCCTAATTTGCATAATCACATCATAACTGCATTCCATTTAAGGCTTATTTGTGAATCCAGTGTTCAGTATTTTCACATTCTCTCCTTTCTATAACTCACGTCATAAAAAATGAAGCAAATAAAGAAAGTAATACTATAATCACATTACTGCTTTGCTTTGTTTGTTTGCTGTAAATTGTAATAAACACAGACTAAACCAGTGATTTCCAAACCTGGTCCTGGAGGCACCCCAGCCGGTCAGGTTTTCAGGATATGCACAATGAATATTCATGAGAGATATTTGCATGCACTGCCTCTACTGTATGTAAATCTCTCTCATGGATTTTCTTTGAAGAAGTAAATTTAAAACAAATCAGAGAAAATATTCAACACATAATTAAACTCTGGAATTCATTGCCAGAGAATGTGGTAAAAGTAGTTAGCTTAGCGGGGTTTTAAAAAAAAAAAAGTTTGGCTAACTTCCTGAAAGAAAAGTCCATAAGACATTATTAAGATGGACTTGGGGAAAATCCACTGCATATTTCTAGGATAAGCAGCTTAAAATGTATTGTACTATTTTGGGATCTTGCCAGGTCCTTGTAACCTGGATTGGCCACTGTTGGAAACAGGATGCTGGGCTTGATTGACCTTCGGTCTGTCCCAATATGGCAACACCAATGTTCTTATGCCTACAATTGCAGCACATATACTGTAACCTGTTGTTTTTTTTTTTTCTGACACAGATTGAATCAGGTAGCTCAGTCCCTCTCTAGCTCTACCTGAGCCTGCAGTTTATTACTTTATTTCTGTCTATGACTGATATTATTTTTCAACTTTCTGTTCTGTTTAAAACTCTTCTAGCATGCAGCTAATAAGCCACCCCATTTCTCTGAAATATAGAAAGAAATGAGCAAAAAAACCCAAAACCTGTTTTCATTTTCTTGACTATAATGGATCAGAATTGACTTTGGATCATTGATCTTATGATTTGTTTTAAGGCACCAGACCAAAAATGGCCTCATTTACCATTAGTTTTAAAATGAATTCACAACTTTACCACCAATGTATGTACATTTAATTGATTACTGAAGTGAATGCCCACTCTGATAACCCTGGGGTCATCTTTGACACATAAGAACATAAGAATAGCCATACGGGATCAGACCAATGATCCATCTAGCCCAGTATCCTGCTTCCAACAGTGACCAATTCAGGGCACAAGTACCAGTATCCTGCTTCCAACGGTGGCCAATTCAGGGCACAAGTACCTGACAGAATCCCAAATAGAAAACCAAAATAAGGGGAATACTATATAGACTACCTCTTCAGAGTAACAGTACAAAGAAAAAGGGACAGTCTAATAAATGTGGCCACAACGTGAGCAACATTTCCATTTTTTGCTCTCAGCCTAACATTAGGGCATGATTCGTGCAGCATTTAAAGATTTTTTTGGTGACTAATGGAAACCCCAGAAGCAGTTCTGAGGGACCAAAATGCATTAATATGCTATAGTGAGCATCGGGTGTCAGGTAACCTACACGGCGCTGTGATTGTAATTGCAAGCTAAGTAGTCACTTTTTTCTTTTGTTCTTTTTTGTATCATTGTATGATTACAAAACAGTATCGATTACATTGAAAATTGTCTATTTAGTGAAAAAATAACAAGTGTTTTGCACATGATTGATAACACCAGCAGGCTCAGGATTTGGAATAGCTTATGCTATAGTAGATCCAATAGCCTGGTTATAAAGTTTATCTGATTTAATTTCTTTACCTTAGTTGGTTACTCGAATAGTGGCCATGTTTATTAGACTCTCCCCTTTTCTTTGTACTAGAATCCCAAATAGTAGCAAGATTCAGGCTACTGATCCCAGTGGCTTTCCTCATGTCTGTCACAAAAGCAGACTATGGACTTTTCCTCCAGGAACTTGTCCAAACCTTGTTTAAATCCAGATACACTAACTACTAATACCATAATCTCTGGCAACGAACTCCAGAGCTTAACTATTCACTGAGTGAAAAAATATTTCCTTCTGTTCATTTTAAAAGTGTTTCCATGTAACTTTCTTGAGTGTCCTTTAGTCTTTCAATTTTTTAAAGGGTAAAAAAAACCGATTTACGCTCACCTGTTCTACAGCACTCAGTATTTTGTAGACCTCTATTGTATTCCCCCTCAGCCATCTCTTTTCTAATCTCTTAAGTCTTTCCTCATATGAAAGGAGTTCCATTCCCTTAATCCTTTTGGTTGCCATTTTTTGAACCTTTTCTAATTCTACTATTTCTTTTTTAAGATATGGCGAACAGAATTACATTCAATACTCAAGGTGTGGTCACACCATGGAGTGATACAGAGGCATTATAATATTCTCTCTCTCCATATATCCAACACACTAGTAAAACTTGTTTCTTTCTCTGAAACCTCATCAAAATCTACTTCTTCCTTTCTAAACATATGACCAAAAACCTTATTCATATTCCTATCACCTCCCACGTAGACTACTGCAACCTGCTCCTCACATGTCTGTTGCATTGTGCCTGATTCAGATCTAAGTAATTAATACAATCACATTTATGATAACTATATGTAACTTAGGTTTTACAAAAGTCCCTAGTATCAGAGGTAAATTATTTCCCTGTGTTGCCTTTTTTCAGGGGTAGATATGACCTGGTAGCAGCATACTGTAGTGAAATATGCCCCTAGGAATTTTCTAGCAGCGCACCTTGTTAGGTGAAACTAGGGAGAACCTAGGAGGTGCCAAAGGTCATAAAAGCTAAAGTTGTGGAGGGAAAAATATGCCTTTTTTTCTGCCTCCCAGGGGGAGTCTCAGCCAGGAACCTCATGCTCTGTTGAGGGTGGGTCCCTAAACCAGTCTAATGGATAAATTAAAAGAAAAGTAAACTCCAGAAAAGATGAAATTTTTGCCTTTTTTTCTGCTCCTAATAGCCAGTGATGCCAAGTCTGATTAGGGAAGGATCCTGAAACACCATTCTCAGAGAAAGGAAAATGAAAGAGCTCCCTACAGGAGAGCAAAACTCAGGATAAAGAAGTGAGTGATTTTTACAGAGTGTTTTCTGTCTCTCAGAAACAGGTAGAGAGCCTAGCAGTCCAGATCCCAGATTCCTATTGAGGGTGGGACTCAGTGATAATCCAGCCAAGGATCCAGGAAGTGAGGAGTCCTCCAAGACTAATGGAAGATGTCCAATGTACCTGTGAAGGAGTACAGCTAAGACATGTATGAGAGAGAGCCAAGAAACTAAGAAGAGAGGTAAAGAATCTGGATACCAAGGCAGAATTTAGTAGAGAAGAACTGCAGAAATGCAAGTAATTCTTAGGAGTATGAGTGGAGTAACTGCTTCTGTGTCAGGTAGCAAAGTTAAAGTGCGAAAGAGGGACATAAGACAGAAATCCAGAGCCCAGGGGACAGAGCTCTGTTTCACAGAGTCTTGCTAGATATGATTAAAGACTTATCTCTTTGAGAAAATTTATTGCAAGGATCAAAACACATGAAGTTCATGCACACTAACAGAAATGCATCAATACACTTTCTTCTAAATTCTCTTACCCGAATACTCCACCCACATATAAAATTGCTATACCTTAAGGTTTTTGTGTTATTGTTCTTTCGCCCTATCTTTTCCCCATTGTAACATTCCATAGTTTCTACGCTCCAAATGTTGTTTTGACTTGACTTTGTCTTCCCATAACCCCTCATAATGTAACCCATAATTGTACTGTAACACATTGTATTTCCATCATTCACAATGTATTGTAAGCCACACTGAACCCGCAAATAGGTGGGAAAATGTGGGATACAAATGCAATAAAATAAATAAATAAATAAAAAATTGACAGATATTCACACATATCCAGATCCAAGGAGGAATGGAGACACAATTGCTGAGAGAGGAGAATTTATCAAAATTTAACTGAAAAGCTAAGAAATAACTGAAAGAAGAGAGAAGAACTTAGAATTTAATGTGAAGCATCAAAATAATCTTTATTTTTCCATTGGCAAGCAAAATTGAGTCAGGCACACAAGGGAGTGGTGTCATTTGACAGTGCCAGCATGGAACTCCTCTTACAGAACTCAGACCTTTTATGAAAAGTTCTCAACATGTGACGTTTTCAATGCCATTACTCCTTCAAGTGTTACAACTAAGTTCTATTTATTTTTTTCTTCAGAAATGTCATTTCTTCAGTTGTGCCCTTTGTCTAGGAAATCTCCACCTTGACGATTTGTATCTGTTCTGCTTTGGCGATCAGGGTCCCAGTCATGGCCTGGACAGCTGTATGTTCTGCATGATCATGTTGATAGCTCTAAGACATAACAGGATTGAGCTTCTCTGTTGTCACAGAGATTACTTTCATAAATTCCTCTCTGTGGTAGTAATCTGCCACACAACCCTAATCAACAGAGGATTGCATCCGTCTCTAAATAAGCTTCAAAAGCTGTCTTAGGTGAATATCACCCATCTGTGCAGAGGCCTGGAAGGTTCAGACAAAGAAAAGCATTTCTTCTCACTATTTACTTGGAGGTTCAAAATTCATTCAAGGTTTTCATTGTGTAACGTGGTGTAAGATTTCAACAAACAGCTTCTTCTATACAATCAGCTTCTCCATTCTCTGTACAGTCTTCATGCAGTGGCATGGTGCTTTCTAGATGAACTTTCTGACTGCTATGTCTGTCCATTGACTGATTTCTGTGCTGAAGTCCAGGCCTACACTGAGTTGCTGTTACCTCCCACTGCACAGCTATTGCAAGCTATCATTGTGCAGCCCTGGCAGGTTTTCTCTACACACTTAGAAGAGAAAAGGGACAGGGGAGTTATGATACAGATGTTTAATACTTAAAAGGTATAAATATAGAAACAAATATTTTCCAGAGAAGGGAAAATGGTAAAACTAGAGGACATGAATTGAGGTTGCGGGGTAGTAGACTTAGGAGTAATGTCAAGAAATTCTTTTTGACAGAGAGGGTAGTTAATGGCTGGAATGCCCTCCCGAGGGAGGAGGTGGTGGAGAAAAAAAAACGGTGGCAGAATTAAAAAAAAGTATGGGATAAACACAGAGGATCTCTAATTTAAAAAATGAACGGTATAAAAAACAAAAGTGTTGCATATACTGTTTGTTTTACTCATATCAGCCCACTGACTTTTTAAAAACATTTTATTCTATTCCATATTATATGTTGCTGTATGTTTTCATAAATACTATGTTGTTTTAAAATTAATAAATAAAGTTTAAAAAAAAGAAATGACAAAAACCAAAAGTGTTTCCTGTAGGAAAGCGAGACTTCCCTTTTACCAGCTGCGGCAAAAGGGTACTTTGGCGCACATCTAAAACACACGCTGATGCCAGCGCTGTCCCCCTTTTGCTGCAGCTTGGTAACAGGGGCCCTAAGCATGCAGTAATTATTTTTGAGAGGATGTGTCAATGCAGAGAGTGGGCTTTCTTGCACTAACCAGTTAGCGTATCTGTATTACTGCATGCTAACTGGTTAGCACACGGTAAATGTGGGAGCTCTAAATGCATCCTAAATAGGTGGTGGTAAGTGCTCGCATAGTAATTTTTCAAAATGGCTGCACACTAATGGTAACATTAGCAGGGCTGCCGAGAGACTGGGCCAGGCCTGGGGCAAGGCCGCCACCGGCACCCCGCCGCTGCTGCCCCCTGAGGCCACCGCTGCCGCCCCCCAAGGCCACTGCGCTGCAATCCCCAGTCTCCACTCACCCACCCCTGGCCCCGTCGACAGCCCCACTCCATTCGCTACCGAGCCGGGCCCCCTGCATTCAAATCACAGTGCCTCACCTCCGTGTGAAAGCGCAGCAGCAGCAGATCGCCTTCCTTCGGGCCTTCCCTTCCTGTGTCCTGCCCTTGTGGAAGTTACATCAGACAAGGGTGGGAAACAGGGAGGGAAGGCCCGAAGGGAGGCGATCTGCTGCTGCTGTGCTTTCACATGGAGGTGAGGCGCTGTGATTTGAATGCAGGGGGCCATAAATGAAACTAGTAGAAAGCAAAAAGCTTTTTTTTACAGCTGTGGTAAAAATGTCATTAGCATGTGGGAAAAAACCCTTGTTCAGAGCACACTAAGGCCAATTCTTACCACAGCTTAGAAAACGAGCCCCTAAGCTGGGTGGATGAAATAAAATTCAAACCTTGTGTGTATTTCACTGTATCTTTATTTTTTTTTCCTGGTATCATGGATGCTTATATGGTATGTTCGTCACATTTACCTTGGCATTATGATTATATGTGTACCACATCTGAACTTTATATAACCAGCTTTAATAAAAAATCATCAATAAAAGATCATCTAAACAGCTAAATCAACAAATACATTCAGGCAATGAATGCAACCAGATTCTATAGAGAGGACTAAGCACTCTGAAGGTCCAGTTGCTGAATGTTTTTTCTTCAATCAATTTATTAAAAAAAAAAAATCTATTTTTTGCAGATGGAAATTCATAGACCAACTCCGTTTTCCTTCAGTAGACCATGCACCACATGATTACAACCCAGCAAGCCTCACACTTATTTCTTAAAATATTCCTATGCTTTGTTCCAGTGTTCTCCAGCTCACTTTCTTGCTTTTAGCACTGCCTAAAACCCTTACCACACTGGATAATTTTTCTACCACTTTCCAGAGTCCCACCTTAGGCTCTTGTGGGAGGGCCTAAACCGTTCTATATCTCCCTAATACTGTGGCTTCCAAATGCTGAGTTGTGCACAGTCCCCGATCTTCTTTTTGCTTGCTATCATTTTGGACAATAGTGATATATCTGCTCAATAAGCAATTTTGCAGTCCCTTGAACTGCTGGAATCTTAATGCTATATTCAAATACATTAGATGGAGAATATCAGGGCTCAGAGCCAGCTCTTCATGTGAACCTCAGTTTGCCATTTCTAAAAATACTGGATCACGGCACAGTGGCTGTACATAGCTTTCCATTATTTTTGGGAAAGGAGGTGTGTTCTGTAGGGTTTCAATTTTTCTTCAATTTCCTTCCTGCAAAATGACTATGGTTTTTGGCAGAGGCATTCACATAGCTGCAAATAAAAGTTGACCTCTTCTTTCCAGAGAAGGGAAAATGGTAAAACTAGAGGACACATAATTCTACCCACCTGCCTAACAGTTGTCTCAATTTTCTTTCTTAAGTTTTTTAACTAAATGAGGAGCTGAGGACACTGCTGCATATGGGAAGGATCTCGCATGCTCTGAACTTGAAGACGATTTGCAATCATTACCAGAACCTTCATTATCATTTTTCTTGCAGTGCCTTTTGAGTACATTTTCATGACATTTGGCAAGACTACACTTCTCTTTGACTGACTGATACACTAGGAGTTTGTACTGATTGCTAGACCCCAGATGCAGGTAGGTTTGCCGAAACATGAGTGTGTGGGGGTCTGATCAATACAATATTGAGTTGATGCCTCCATTCTTGAAGGCTCCAGGTACTTTTTGTGGTTTTCTGCTCTCTTGGATGTGCTTCGGATTCCCTCTCCTGCAGTCTCAGCCTTAAAGAAGTAGCACCATCTCTGGGTAGCAGCCAAGGTATAGAAACAGAGCCTATAGGGTAAGAAAGAGGAACAGACTGCGGAGAGTTTAAGAGAGTCTTGCTCTACATCAAGGTCTTGGAGATAGAATCTCCTCCTTGCCTCTCAGGACTCTAAAATAAAAAAATTGTGCTGTAGCCCCGTGAATTTGCTATAAGCAAAATGGGGGTTCACTAGGGGTCTAGCTTCATGCAAACTTCATCTTATGTTTCCATATATTTATTGATAACAGTGTTTATGGCTGGCAACTATGTAATCACAGCTTTGTAAACAGAGGCCTGTATGTCATGATAACACCCTTTTAAAAACGTTAACACAGTCTAAAATAACCTGAAGTTAACCTCATACAAAAGCTTTAATATGAAACCTTTTGTCTATGCATATCTGTAATTAAGCATTAAGCATAAAAACTTGTAATTTTTGAGCAAGTACATATCTTTCATCTTACTTAGTAGAATATTTCCCCATCTTTTAACATCTTATTATATTAAGAGAATCAAGAAAGTGATGTTTCCATTGTGTAACAGCTATTATTTATTCAGTACTGTGTGGCAGTCAAGTACACTGCTGGTGCTGACAGAGCTGGAGGTTTCTTGGCTCACAGTTCATTGTCAACAGGAAGGGCATCTCACAAAGCACCCACTGTTTGTACATACCATCTTGAGTTTCTCAAAATAGATGATGCACTTGAGAAAGTGTTATAGCAATGAAACACTGTGCTGAGTCCTCCCTCATAGTTGACCTTCTCTGCCCGTATCTTTTCTCTCATTACAAAGTACAGTGTGAAACCACAAAGAAAGCCTCTTCTTTTGCCCTGTTCCAAATTCTAAGCATTGCACCACTATCTGCAAAATCTATTAGCTATGCAAAATGTTATTTGGAAAAGAGTTCTAATATGTAGCTATTTAAAGTAACTCAAAAGCTGTTGTTGACTTAGACCAGAGACACTGATTAGTGTGTGTGTGTGTGTGTGTGTGTGTGTGTGCTTGTGAATCATTAACAATTCTATAAAGCCGTCTTCAAAGATTGTTTTTTTCAAGAACGGCTTTTTAGGGAAATACATTCTAACATGCTTCTTTAGAAATAAGTTCTTTATTCTTCATTTGAATATGTAGTAAATTCATTATACATTGGCTTCTCAACTCAGTCCCCAGGTCACACGTGGAGGGGCATAATCGAACGCGAATGCCTATTTCCATGGGCGTCTATGTCCGAGAACGGGTACGTGAAGGGGTGGGACAGACCGTGTTTTCGAAAAAAATGGCCACCCATCTTTTTTTTCGATAATACGGTTTGTGCCCGGCAAATACATCGGAGTTGTGCGGATTTGAGCTGGGCGGTTTCGTTTTTCAGCGATAATGGAAACCGAAGGCGCCAAGCTCAAAAATGAACAAATCCAAGGCATTTGGTTGTGGGAGGGGCCAGGATTCATAGTGCACTGGTCCCCCTCACATGCCAGGACACCAACCGGGCACCCTAGGGGGCACTTGTAACAATTTAAAAAAAAAGTCAAATACCTCCCAAGTCCATAGCTCCCTTCCTTTGGGTGCTGAGCCCCTCAAATCCCCCCCAACACCCACTGCCCACAACTCTACACCATTACCATAGTCGTTATGGCTGAAGGGGTGCACCTACATGTGGGTAGAATGGGTTTTGGGGGCGGTTTGGAGGGCTCCCATTTACCACCACAAGTGTAATAGGTAGGGGGAGATGGGCCTGGGTCCACCTGCCTGAAGTCCACTACACCCACTAACAACTGCTCCAGGGACCTGCATACTGCTGTGATGGAGCTGGGTATGGCATTTAAGGGTGGCGTACAGGCTAGGAAAAAAAAGTTGTTAAAGTTGGTTTTTTTTTTTGTGAGAGGGGGTTAGTGACCACTGGGGGAGTCAGGGGTGGTCATCCCCGATTCCCTCTGGTGGTCATCTGGTCAATTAAGGCACTTTTTTGGGACTTGCTCGTGAACAAAAAGGGTCCAAAAAAAGTGACCTAAATTCGCGCTAAAAACGCCTTTCTTTTTTTATCGGCCGAAGGCGCCCATCTCTCCTCGGCCGATAAACACACCCCAGTCCCGCCTTCATTACGCCTCCGACACGCCCCCGTCAACTTTGTTCATTCCCGCGACGGAGTGCAGTTGAAGACACCCAAAATTGGCTTTTGATTATACCGATTTGGGAGCCTTTGCGAAATGGGCGCCTATCTCCTGATTTGGGTTGAAATCTGTGCGCCCATCACTTTCGAAAATAAGGCTGCTAGTCTGTCAGGATTTTAGGATATCCACAATGAATATGCATGAGATAGATTTGTATATAATTGAGATAGACTATCTCATGCATATTCGTTGAGGGTATCCTAAAAACCTGACTGCTAGTTATGTCCAGAGGACTCGATTGAGAATCCTCAAATTATGTTGAAGTAAATTTATTCCAGAAAGATTCAAGAAGAAATGGACTGCATTGCCTTTTGACCCGACTGTCTAAAGCTTTGCTCCAATTCCTTTTCAATTGACAAAAAAGTTTTGGGGTCAATTAATAGCAAGAAGTTCTTGGTGTGACTGACACAGTTTAGGAGTCAAAGACAAATGTAAAAACAAAGAAACAAATGGAAAAGAAAACATCATCGCCCTCATTTCCAAGAACTAAACTATGGACTAAACATGCTGTTATCTTTTGTCAGTGTAGCTTTACTTCTGCATTCTTGTATTTCTACAGATTCTACCCACTTATTGCACATTATTCTGCTCTCCTGGACTGCCCTCCATTTCCCGGTGAAGGTGAAATGATTCAGCCTATTTCCACAACCGCGGTGCAAGGCACTTTGATTGGATGTGCTGTACATGCTGTTATGCTATTACCTTTTCTCAGTGTGGCTTTATCTCCCCTTTCTTACATTTCTACAGGTTCTGTCCACTTATTGCACATTATTCTGCTCTCCTTGACTGCCCTCCGATTCCCAATGAAGGTGAAGTCATCACCTTCAGCCTATTTCCACAACTGAAGTAGAAGGCCCTTGTGCCACTGGAGCACACCCAAGAAGCAGGACCTGCTCCTTGGGGCATCTCTAAGGGAATCTTTACTTTCTCAGCAGTGCTTTTTATCAGCCTTCCATATTTTGTGGTCACCAATCTGTTTCTTTTGCCATACGTTATGACTTTTAATTTACCAACTTTTTTCATGACAGCTCCTATCCCAATAGTTTGGAGTTGTCATCCAGGAACTATTGTCCATCCAACAGATCTCATTGCTATCCCTGTTTGACACTCTTCTAGTGCCACAACATCTTCTGATCCTATTACTATTGGACTATTAAGTATCCGTTCCATTTGGCATAAAGGTTTGCTTGTAGCTGATCTAATGACATTCAGGAGACAGTGAATGTGACTGAATAATACGATGATGCAGTATCGTCATGAAAGTTTATTAATCAGCAACAATGACTTAACATGGCCGTGTTTCGGCCCTTTGACCTGCCTCAGGAGTCTTCTTGATTTATGTAGCTGTGTCTATCGGTGTCTCTTCCTGTGATGGAGTTTCTAGTCTTATTTGTAATGGTAGTACACCAAAAAGGCGGGAAGCACTGCATATAGCACCACATGTTCAAACATACATGCTTAAAATGGACTCTCGACTCATGACACCTAGGTTTTTTGGTTCTTCTGTACTTTTTGTTGACTGACCTAATGATATGCCATAATCTCTCTATTTTCTGCATTACTGAATCCTGGCTTTGTCCAGGTAACACTGCCTTGATGGTAGATGGTAGAAGCGCATCCTCCCAACTTCTCTTTTCTCCACCTCCTGCAGCCTGCTTGCTGAGGAAGAGGTATAGCCATCTTCTTCTCTTCCATTTTGAAAGTCTTTTCCTGTTCTTTTAAGTTGCTTTTTTTCTCTGATGTTAGTATCATCTGCTGTACCTCCTCTACTTTGACCTTTTATTTGGTAGTACTCTACCATCATTCAAGTGCTGTTAAACTTAAAGCCTATTCTGAAGAACTCTCTGCATTTATATCTGAACTAAATATTTCTTTCTCTCCACTCCTATTGTTAGGTGAGTTTAATCTTCCCTCTACTGGAGCTTCAGTAGACTTTCTTTCTCTGGTGGCTTCAATTAGATATACTCAACCTGCGAATTTTCCTACAATCAAGGCAATACCCTTGACTTGGTGTTTTCTCATAATCCCTCTCTTCTCCCTCATTTTAATTTTTTCCACACTTCTGTTCCATGATCTGACCATGTTTTCCTTTCTTTCCCATTCTCACTTCCTTCAAAAACCCCTTCCACTATTTCCTTCCCCTTCCTGAAGGCTTGGCGATAAAGAAAACTGACATCAATGCTAGTATTCTTATTCTTTCAGAGCAGATAGTTTTTCAGGAATCTCTTAGCAAAACTCTAAATACCATTGCCCCCTACTAAGGATACTACTGTTAACAGTCAACAACATTCTTCTCCATGGTATCATTCTGCTCTGTGGACACTTAAACAACAACTCTGCCAGTTTGAGATAAATAAATATGCTGAGTATTGTTTGACTATTTATGCTGCTAAAAATGATTACTATACTCAAACTATAAAATATACCAATAATAAACCCTCAAAATTATTCCACCTACTAAATTGCAATTCCCCTTCCTGCCTGCCTTCTCCTTCCCTTTTTGAACATTTCCTTCATTGGATATTGTGACCTTAACTTGGGACGGCAAAATGGTAAGCCTTAAATAATTATTCAGTCCTTCTGTTTCTAAACTTAGTCTGATATTAAAATAGGAACCAGTCAGCTCTAGCTGTGTATTGGGCAACTGCTGGCAGGGCCACACCTCGAATATTGTGCTCAATTCTGCTCACCGCATCTCAAAAAAGATATAGTGGAATTAGAAAAGGTGCAGAGAAGGGCGATAAAGGGGATGGGACGACTTCCCTATGAGGAAAGGCTAAAGCAGCTAGGGCTCTTCAGCTTAGAGAAAAGGCGGCTGAGGGAGATACGATAGAGGTCTATAAAATAATGAGTGGAGTTGAACGGGTAGATGTGAATCATCTGTTTACGCTTTCCAAAAATACTAGGACTAGGGGGCATGTGATGAAGCTACAATTTAGTAAATTTAAAACGAATCGGAGAAAATGTTTCTTCACTGAATGTGTAATTAAACTCTGGAATTCGTTGCCAGAGAATGTGGTATAGGTGGTTAGCTTAGCGGAGTTTAAAAAAGGTTTGGACGGCTTCCTAAAGGAAAAGTCCATACACAATTATTAAATGAACTTGGGGAAAATCCACTATTTCTGGGATAAGCAGTATAGAATGTTCTGTACTTTTTTGGGATCTTGCCAGGTATTTGTGACCTGGATTGGCCACTGTTGGAAACAGGATGCTGGGCTTGATGGAGCTTTGGTTTTTCCCAGTATGGCAATACTTATGTACTTATGTAGACAGGGGTGACAGGGAGGTCGCACAGGGCCACGTGCTCCTAGGGGCCCCACATCTCTGGCACATCTGTCTTCCTGTCTCAGAACACCTTCTTGCTCCATACCTTAGTATGCATCCACATTTCAGTGGAAAGCATCAGGCAGTGGCAGCAGTTTTCAAATCCCGTCAGCTGCTGAACCCAGAGTCTCCTCGCTGCTGCATCCCGCCCCCTTTTGATGTCACTTCCTACTTCCGCAAGAGCGGGATGCAGCAGCGAGGAGGCTCTGGGCTTGGCAGCTGATGGGATATGAAAATCGCTGCTGCTGTCTGCCTCTCTCTACTGAAATGTGCTGGATGCACATCAGGATATTGGGTGAGGTGGGGTTCAGAGAGCTCTAAATCTCCTTTTAAACTCTGATAAATTATGGCTTATGGTGGCAGATGGGGGGGGCTGGGTAGATGGGGGGGGGGCTGGGTGGGTGGGTGGGGGGGCTACTGGACTGCACAGAGCCCCGCAATTGCTAAGACCAGCCCTGATTACTGACATACTTTCAGTATTCCCCCTGTTCAAGATTTTTTTTAACTTTATTGCATTTTTCTGTCTCCCCAAATGACCCTTGGCCAGCCCACCTAGCTAAGCAACTTCACTTATCCCTCTTGCCTTTTCTTGTTAACTTTATTAAACTTAGGGGCCCTTTTAATAAATCATGGTAGGCAGTGCTTTTTTGTAGAAAAAAAGGTGCCAGTACTCATTATGGGTGGGGTTACCATGTATGGCTCTACCCGTTGTAGCCACACCCACATTAGCCACACCCCTTATGCCAGCCATGGCATATATAAACAAACAGACATCATTGAAAATATTATACTAGTATAGGAGAAAATAACGTGATTGTTTTCATTATAAATAATTTCTGTAAGCTGTTACAGCTCCAGTATACCCAGTGCAGAATAAGACAGCAGATGTAAATTCTCAAATTGGACTTATTCCAAACACTAAAATGAAAATAAAATGATTTTTTCTACCTTTGTTGTCTGGTGATTTTGTTTTTCTATCCATATTGATCCCAGTCTCTGATTCTGCTGCTCTCTATCTGTTCTCTTAACTCCGTTTCCAGGGCTTCCTTTCCATTTATTTCTTTACTTTCCTCTTTTAATCTTCATTTCTTGCCCTACATTCATAAGCAAAAGCTGGGTCCTCCTCCATGGAATTGACTGGAGGAAGTATAACGTGGATCCAGCTTTTGCCTATTTTCTCTATCCATGTACAGTTTTTCTCTCTTCCCTTTCCCTCATCTCCATCCATGAGCATCTTCTTTTTTCTTTCCTCCCCTCCATCCATGTCCAGCATTTCTCCTCTCTCTTCCCTCCCCTGTATCCATATAATTCAATAATTCTCTCTCCCCTCTCCTCCATCCAAGTCGAGCATTTCTCCTCTCTCCCCGCCAACTGCTCTATCCATCCATGTCCATCAATTCTCCTCTATCTCCTGCTCTCCTCTCCATCCATTTCCAGCATTTCTTCTCTCTCCCCCCTGCCCTCCCCTCCTATCCATGTCCAGCGAATCTCTCTTCACTGACCTCCCCTCCCATCCATGTCTAGTATGTCTCCTCTCTCCCCTGCCCTCCCCTCTCATCCATGTGTAGGTGGCGATGCCGGTAATTGGAGAGTAAAACCCAATGCTGGGCAGACTTCTACGGTCTGCACCCTGATTGTGGCTGAGTAGATATGGATGGGCTGGAGTGTAAATTTTAAGGGGCTTCGACGTTAACTTCACAACTTTTAATACAGGAACAGTACTGGGCAGACTTCTACGGTCTGTGCCCTGAGAAAGGCAAGGACAAATCAAACTCGGGTATACATTTAAAGTAGCACATACCATGTAAAATGACTTTATCTTGTTGGGCAGACTGGATGGACCATACAGGTCTTTATCTGCCATCATTTACTATGCTACTATGATTCTCCTCTCTCCTCTGCCCTCCTCTCCCATCCAAGTCCAGCATGTCTCCTCTTTCCTCTGCCCACCCCTCCCATCCATGTCCAGCATGTCTCCTCTCTCCTCTGCCCTCCCCTCCTATCCATGTCCAGCAATTCTCTCTTCCCTGCCCTCCCCTCCCATCCATGTCCAGCGATTCATTCAAACCCCAGCGCCCCCCCCCCGTCCTCCCTCCCTCAGCTCTCTGACTTTCCGTTCATGCACCCGTGCTCCCTGCCTTGAAATCTTTAGTTTACCTGAAGTCGCGGCGAACCAACAGTAAAGGCAGCAGGCAGGCAGGCTCGCCTCCTCGTCACTTCCCTTCCCTCTCAGCACGTCCCGCCCTTGCGGAAAGGAAATTACATCAGAGGAAGGCGGGACGCGCTGAGAGGGAAGGGCAGTGACGAGGAGGCGAGCCTGCCTGCCAGTCTGCTGCTGCTTTTACTGCCGGTTTGCTGTGACTTCGGGTAAATTAAAGATTTCAAAGCAGGGAGCATGGGTGCACAAACGGAAGGGAGCGGGCAGGTGAGCTGGACCTCACAAAAAAGGTGCCGGTACGCTGTACCGGCGTGTACCGGCACAAAAGAAACACTGATGGTAGGCCTACCACAGGCCTCCCATGTGCTAAAAACTCACTACCACGGGATGCATTGAAGCGTCTCGCAGTAGTATTCCCCTTAGCGCACGCTAATCCTGTGCCAGAAAATATTTTATATTTCCCAGGGCAGGACATGTGTCTGGGGTGGAGAGTAGGCATGCATGTGTTAATCAGGTAGTGTGGGCACATTATCATCATGCACTATCCAATCAGCATGGGAGTAGTGCAGAAGCCCTTACTGCTACTGCCTCCTACATTGATGGCAGTAAGGGCTTCAGGCAGTAATGGTTACACCCTTATGTGGAAATTAGTACATGGCCATTAAAAAGCTCATGAACAGGGCCATTTTATTGCCATGCTAAAAGAGGCCAAGGTGTGTGGGGAAACCCTCAGGCTGACAGCAGTGCTGGCCACTTTTTAACGTGGCTTAGTAAGAGGACCCCTTAGTTTGCAATTTGGTATTTTCCTTGAATTATGTAAAATTGCTATGGTGACCTCTATATTAAAAAAGCTCTCTCTTGACCCTACTTATTCCACTTAACTACTGCCCCATCTCAAATTTGCCCCTTTTCCAAGTTCTTAGAAAAGATAGACTTAACCCAGCTGACATCATTTTCTGACAAGACAATTGCATTACATCTTAGGCAGGTGGATTTTAGGAAGTCTTATAATGTTGAAACTTTGCTTACAGTTTTTCATTATAAGGTATGTGTATTGTTTGATCAAAAATCTGCCATTATAGTTGTATCTTTAGATCTTACCCCAGCATGTGATATGATTGATCACCATTTGCTTCTTCAAAATCTTTCTTGCATTGGTATTTCAGGTATGTTCTCTCTTAGTTCACTTCTTATCTCCCTGGTCATTCGTATCAAATCTTTTTGGGCTCTAATTTAAAAACAAACCCAAACCTCTGCACTTCAGGAATTCCCCAGGGTTCTATCTTGGTTCCCTTTCTATTTAACCTCTTCATTTATCCTCTAATTACCTTTATTCAGTCCTGTGGTTGTAGCCCTTACTGTTATGCAAATGACATTGAAATTGTATTCACTCTTCCACCTAATTCCACTGATCAGTCCTCTCAATTAGTCTGAAACAAGCTTCCACATGGCTGGAGACTCATAAATTAACTTTAAATGTCACTAAATTGAAGTCCATAATTTTTCTAATCCTTTTTGTATCTCTCCCTCACACTCTGTTCTCCAAGGTCATTCCCTTATCTTTAGAGAACAAGTTAGAATTCTTGGAGTCATTTTTAATCATAAGCAAACTTTCAAGCAATACATCAACAAAGTTCTTCAATCTTCCTTTTTTGCCCTTCATTGTATCCGGTCATGTAAACCTTATCTCCGCAGATTTTGTATTCACTCACTTATCTTGTCCCTGGCCATCACTCCCTTAGATTTCTTTAACTCTCTTTTCTCAGGGCTCCCACTAACATCTCTTACATGGCTTCAATGTCTTCAGACAACTGCAGTTAAACATCTACATAATTCACATAGGCTTGATCACATGACACTCCTTAAAAATGAACATTAGTTACTTGTTTCTGCATGTATTCAGTTTAAACTATTAACCTTAGTATACAAAGGTCTACAACCTTGTGCTCCTGATCATATTTCCAGCCTAATCAAGGCATATCATCCATCATTCAGTCTCCACTCTTCTCAGCAATCACTATTGCATCACCCTCCTCCCTCTGATATACAACTAGCCACTACCAAGGACACAGCATTTTCATTTGCAGCCCCAAAGTTCTGACATACATTACCATTGGAATGTAGGGCTGAACCTGCATTTCCTGTTTTCAAAAGCCATTTGAAAACCTGGCTTTTTCAATAGGTACTCAGTACCTAAGGCTATAATTCTCTCCCCCCCCCCCCCCCCCCCCCATTCTCCTTCTTTCCTAGTCAGTTTTTTAATTTGAATTTCTCTGAGACTTGTTTGTATACCACTTTGCTATATTTTTTGTGAATAGAGGTATATCAAGCCTTTGGAAATAAGTAAATAAATATAGTGAATGGGGCAGAGGGAGGAGGAAATGACAAAACTATCAGGACTGTGGCAATTTTCAGTCACCCATGCTATTGTAGAGCCTGGAGTTCCGATTGGTTTCACGTTCAGGGGAGAGGGAGGTGAACAGCAACCACTGGGAGATTTATGAGGGGTCATAACGTAACCCTTCCAGTGGCCAGCTGCTCAATCAGAGCACCTTTTGTACCCTGTCCTTATTTTTAGACTTGGACATTTCTTCCTGTTCGATTATCGCTGTTGGATGTCCAGATTTCAAGCTCTCCCTAGTCCCACCCAAAACATACCCACACTATTTGGATGAGCTGCAGTGTGGAATATCCAAATTCTGCCATTTGAAAATTGAATTTGTACATTTTTGGCTGATGGACATTTTTGGGGTCATTTTGAGACATCTATGTGTTTTGAAAATGAGCCCCATACCCCTGGATTCTATATTGTGTGCCTAGCATTCTGCAACTGAATCCAGGCAAATTCTATAACAGTGTGCATAACTTAATTGGCTTAATAAGTCCATCAGTGTTGTTAACAGCACTTAACAAGCAATAATGAGCACTAATTGGCAATAATTA
This sequence comes from Microcaecilia unicolor, assembly GCF_901765095.1. NCBI lineage: Eukaryota > Metazoa > Chordata > Amphibia > Gymnophiona > Siphonopidae > Microcaecilia > Microcaecilia unicolor. Next base: position 249,419,613 of record NC_044037.1, on the reverse strand, counting down.
GAATGTACATACACAACTCCATAAGTTTATTCTATAATGCACTGCACCTAAACTTTAATGTGCTCAGGCAAAAAGAAGCGTGGTTATAGGCTTGGAAATGGGCATTTCATGGACATTCCAAAATCTACATGCACTGCTATAGAATATGGTCCTCTGAGCCTAAATCTACAAGCCGGGATTTAAGCCACATTTTTGCTGGTGTAAATAGAGGCATATAGTTTTAGGTGCTAGGATACCAACTAAGAGTATTCTATATACCGTGCCTAAATCTAGGCGCCAATTATAGAATACACTTAGGCAGAAATATTTTCCGTGCAGAGTTTTCAGGCGCCATATACAGAATCTAGCCCATAGCAAGTATTTGCAAGGGAGTATATATATGGGTGGAGCTTGAGCAAGGCTCCTACTTATGTACACAGAGCTGAAAAATTGGCGCAGACTAAAAAAATGCACTAACAGCAATTCTATAAATGATGGTCAAAGTTAGGTGCCTAACTTTAGACATGACGATTGTGAAGCTAAAGCTATTGTGAAGATGAAGCTCCCACCTCAGGATCCCAGGTCCCTCTTTCACTCAGGGTGAGCTGGTTCACAGTATGCAGATTTTATGCAAATTATTCTACTACCCCTTTCTGCTCAGGGTGACCTGCTTCTCAAAAGGCAAACACAGTCAGGTCTCACCAACAGGATATTTCTCATACCAATCTTTTATTCCCCCTTCCTGGGGCACACGTCTTCCAGCTTAAAACACCTTTACAAGCTTAAACAGTCCTTCCAGCTTAAACATTTTCTTCTTACTCAGTTCAATCTTTCCGCTTAAGCACCTGGACACTCAGTCCTTCCTTGTAACATGGACACCCCAGTCCTTCCTTATAACCCGGACCCCCAGTCCGTCCTTGTAACACACAGTTCTTATACCTGGTACTCTAGGGCCTTCTTACCCCAGCCAGCTTCCTTGCTTTGCACACAGTTCACCACCAGTCCAAAGGGCTCAGCCAGTACTTCACATGGGGACCTCCTGCTTCAGCTACCAGCTCTCTTCTTCCGCTGCTAGCTCTCCTCCTCCCCCTCACCACTCAGGTGGGGTATTAAGTGTTTAATGGCCAAACAGGACCCAGCCCATAACCTGCTGCACCTGTTTCCACCTCCAGGACTCTCCCCGGTCCTAGCGACCTCCAGCTATACCTCCCCTTACTGGCTCCCTTCAGTGACTCACCCAGCCCTTCTCCCTGGACATTTTAGGGGAACAGCGCCCTCTAGGGGCCTAACCAGGGTAGGACAGCCTCTCCCTTCTCACACCATTTACACCAACTAAACCCTGGTGTAAATCCTCAGGCCTAAATTAGGTACAGATCCCCCATATTCTATAATAGCGTGCATAAATTACAGGGACACCCCCAATCTGCCCATGACCTTCCCATGACCATGCCCCCTTTTGTAGCCATGCGTAAAATGTATGTGTGGATCTGGGCTCGTAAATATGTGCATGGAACTTTTAATTGATTCCAATTAGCACCGATAATTGATTGTTAGAGCTCAATTGACGTTAATTAGTCTGTTATTAAATTGAATGTACAAACTGGGATGTGCCCAAATTTGCACATGTAATGTTTAGCTCTGTTTATATAATTTGGAGGATGACGTATAGAATGCTGTAAGTTACGCACATATCTCCGGTACTTAGCTGTCAATATTTATACCAACTCTACTGCTGGTATAAGTTCTTGCTTCTAAATTCTAGGTGCGTATTTCACCTGTATCTATAAAAAAAAGAAGGTATATATATATATATATATATATATATATATATATATATATATATATATATATATATATATATATATATATATATATTCCTTTATAGAAAAGACTCATACCACATTGCCCTGGTTGAGATCTACACAGATAGGTGTAGAATTTATGCAGTGAGAATGGTAGAATTTATTGTGGCAGATTTTCAACCATTTGAACAGTGGCATGGGAAGGGTTTAGCCTATTCTATAAAGTAATAATATTCTCAAACCAAGGGAATCAAAAGTGAGTCACATAACTTACAAAATGACGTGCACACAGTGTAATCATTTAAAATTAAAATTATACACTTAAGACCCTTAGAAATACAACTTACCCAAGCAGCAAACCAGAAATATGGTAGCTGAAGAAGGTGGACACGTTGTTTCATTCATCAGGTCCTTCACACTGCAAACCAAAACCCTTAACCAATGTTTTTTTTTCACAAAAAAGCAGTGTGGAAGAACAAACAAACGTAAATGAATACACTGTGAAAAAGTGCTAACATAAGTCAATATAACAATAATCTTTTTGCACACAGAGAATATCAAAATGCAGCAATAGTCCTTCAAAATTAGTCCTTCACTACAGATCTTATTACTATGAAATCTCCAAATGAAAAAATTTGAATCATGTACTCATCTTCATGCTATGGGGCAAGAGGCACTCCCACCTGACAGCTCCACAATCACAGCACCTTGGAAAAACAATGGGGCCCTTTTACAGAGCGGTGATAAGCCCAACACAAGCTTACCGTTCGCTCTTCCGGGACTACCACCGGCTCAACGTGGCCGCCGGCAGTAGTCCCACCCCGAGCATGCACCATTTCCAGGGGTAAAAAAAAACCCCTGGAAATGGCTTGCATGGTGGTAACCTGGCAGTAATTGGGCATCACCACACTCTGCCCATTACCACTGGGTTAGCGCGGAAGCCCTTATCACCACCTCAATGGGTGGCAACAAGGGCTACGTGTCGCTTGGCCATGCAGTAAAATTTCTCTTACCGCATGGCCATGTGCGCCTGGGGTCTTTTTACCCACTGGAGTAAAAAGGGCCCTAGCGCATGGGAAAAATGGCCCCCACTGCTACCACAGGGCCCTTTTTCCTGCAGCTTCGTAAAAGGACCCCAATGTATCTTAATACTGTTCCACTGAGCTTTCAGCAATCTTCACAGCCTCCCTGAATGCCCAATACTGCAGATTTTGTGATCTGTCTCAGGAACTCGAGTACAGCTGTCACATCTGGAGCCCTTCCCTCACGTCCGCCTCATTGCCACTGTTTTACTCCATAAAGTATGCATGGTTGTGAGTGAGTTAAACAAGTACAGAAGAACCGATAATCCTCCGCGACAGTATAAACAATCAAGCAAACACAGCGAAGGAGACAACGATGATGATGAACAACAACCAATGGACTCAGAGTTCACATTACAAGTTCTTTTCACAATAACACTGGACTCAACACGAATCGTGTTTCGGCCACAGAGGTCTGCTTCAGGAGTCCCTGTGGTTTGTCTATTGAAAATCCTAAATTATCTGTGAAGTATTGAACCTTCTATCACTATTCCCGACACTGCATCTTCCTCAGTATCTCTCTTGGGCCAGATACTGGTTAGTTAACTCTCTGGTCCTCTTCTGATACCAGAAATCTCTCTGGGGGATATGCGCTTGTTCTGTTCCTTTCATTGCAAATAGATTTCTGGCCTCTGCGGCCGAAACACGATTCGTGTCGTTTTATTGTGAAATAAACTTCTGATGTGAACTCTTTGGGTCCGTTGGATGTTTTTCATCATCTTCATTGTCTCATTCGCTGTGTTTGCTTGACTGTGAGTGAGTTATAACATGGATTTGTGTGCAGTAAATAGCAGGAGTCAATGAATGCATGTTCTTTCTGAGAAGTACTTTTCAAAAGGAGAACGTGCACATACTTTTCCTTAGCTTATACCTAATAATACTGCACAAGTTGGGCAACCTATTATAAAATTAACCCTCCTGGTGCATCAGAACTAATATATAAGCAATTTCTAATTGCATCATTAATTTTTATTGTATTGATTGTTTTTTGTTTTTTTTTGTGGAATGAGCTATTTTAGCACTGTCACTTCAGGGCTTGCATGTTCTCTGTTTTGTTTTGGTTTTTTTTTTTCAATATTGGTCTCCTGTGAATGTGCTGAAATGAACAATTTGTCACATTAGTAAAATGCTAAATTGTCTTATGTTTTGCTGACAAATGTTTTACTTAGAATACAAGCAGAGGAAGCAGGAAAATAGCCTGCAGGTACAGTCAAGTAATGAATAGTGTTTGTGAATGAACGTACAGGGAATTTAGCAAACAGTCATCTTAAAAAAATAAAAAAACCCTGAAACTACTTTTTCATCTTTTCTGGAAAAGTAATACAGTGACTTGCTCAAAATGGTTGTTGGAAACCTGGTTGTACTTGCTCTGAATCACTTTTGACTGGATGTCACCAGAAAAGAAACCTTTTCCAATTACTTGGCCCTCTGAATGGAACCTGTTGCCATTGGTTTGAAGCAAGAGTCTCACTTACTGGCATTTAAACACCGCCTGAAAGCACATTTGCTGTGTTTGGCCTTTTATGTCACTTATGGACATGTAATTTTATGCCTGGGATATATTTGTTAAGAAAATTAACTGGTTTGTTTTCTGTGTTTATGATGCTTGTATATTTTGTAAATCTTTTTTAATGTATGTTTCTTTTGTAATAAATCTAAAAATCTAAATCTGAATATGTTCAGAACCCCAACAACAGCACTTCCTGCAGACATGGAAAGACTGCCTGCAATAACCAGCAACTTTTTAACAGTCTACAATTATTACTATAGTGATTATTCTAGCCAAATGAACAGAGGCATATGCCTGAGGGATAGATTGCAATTATAGAAACCAGAGAGGAATCAGAGGGTAGGAGATGACAGATCTAGTTTAGAAAAAAAAAATACATGCAAGTTAGATAACAAGCTAAAAAAAAACTATATCTATATATCTATATATAAAACAGCATATTCTAAAACAGCAAAGCAAATTTGTCCCCAAAATGAACATGGACCACTAACCCAGTGCAGGAAAGCATCTGGTTATGTTATCAATGCTCTGACTGCAGGACTAGATATGCAGTGTCCTCTTCTTCCCTTTTGCTCAATGAATGTACTTGATCTGAACTTGTCTTGCATTCTTCTTGCCTCATGATTCACTAGTTCTCTTACATGTGCACAAGTACGTAGGAAAGAGGTTCTCTATTTCTGACCGATTTCTGATGTTTCTTATAAGAACTAGTGAATGTAAGCAAGTGGATTTGGAAATTAAATAAAATAGACTTTATGACCAGTAATGTAAACTTGGTATAGACTGAAAACATGGACAAAATAAAGAGGAAAGCTGAGCACAGAAATTAATGGAGACCTATTGTTAGGGTTTCTAACCAGTTCAGATTTTGTGGGCACATTGGTCTTATCCTATTGCATGCAGGGGCCCAAAATTCTCATTGCCCTATTACATTTCATGAGAAAAGCATTAGGGTAAAACCAGTCTTGGATTAACATGCTGATCTGGAGCCAGTTAGCATCCCTCGCTGTGATTCCAACTTGATAGGCTTGTTAAACAGTTATGAGTGCAACTTATAGCAATGGAAGTGGGAAAGAGACGCGACACTTATTGGTTGCTGCTATCTACTGGAATTCTACTGTCCAAATGAAAATTGTAATTGAATTTATTTATTTATTTTCCTTTTCCTTAGTTACATTTATTAGCTGGGACCAAGGCAGAAATTTGGAAGGGGGCCCAAATCCTGCCAGCAGACTATGCTGTCTTCAGCTATGGGCAAGCTTAGGGATCCCTATAAGCTGGGGACCCAGGGCAATTGCCGTGTTTATACCCTCCATGCCATAATTTAATCATTTAAACAAGAAATAAGAACATATGAACATAAGAATGGCCATACTGGGTCAGTTATGTACATTTTCACAAGAGACTGTGTCTAGGCTTAAGGACCAGGAGGGAAGATTGGTGAAAGATGAGAATTAGGCTTTAAATGGGGTTTAGCAGATTACCTTTCAAGCATGACTAGTATTAAGAACTTATTAATCATAGTAAGCTGAGGCTCTTAGAGAATATGGCAAGTGCTCAAAATCTGAGGTTGTTAAATCTGCCCGTTGTTCATTTGACTTTTCCATTGAAATTGTTTAGATGGCACGTAAAGCATATTTAAAAAACATCTCAAATAAAAAAAAATGTTGCAGTAAGCATCTGACTTTATCGGTCTAAGGTGAACACAAGATGGTTTACCCACAGTCTAAACAAAACAAAGAATTGAAAAAAAATTACTTCAAGAACAAGGATGTTCTGTTTTGGGGGTCAATGGAACAACATGTTCCATGATATGACCTGCTCTACTTCTTGTAGGAGGAATATTTTCCTTCAATTTTGTGGACCATCGTACAGTGTTTTTTTTTCTTTTTCTGACATTCCCATGCAAGTGTCTGAATAGCCCTCGAGGAGATCACCTTTTCTGAAAGATAGTATTGTATAATGGCATCTGGGTGCCCAGATTCTGTTATAGAACAGAGTCTAAGTTGGCACTTGTATGCACAACTTACATTATTCTATAAGGATCCCTTGTAGAAAGCTGCGATGAGCTCAATGTGGGCAGATCACATGCCAATTTGGAGTTACCACCAGCCCAACGCAGGAGCTGGCAGTAATTCCAGCATGTGCCATTTCCCATTCTGGGAAAAATAGGACTCGATTTGTTTTTGCGCGGCAGTTACCCAATAGTAAATGGGCAGTGCCATGCACCACCTGGTTACCGCCGGGTTAGTGTAAGAACTCTTACCGCCATCTCACTGGGTGGAGATAAGTGCTCCCCCCACATAGTCATGTGGTAAGAGAAATCTTACTGCACGACCATGTATTTTTGCAGCCTTTTTACCCACTGTGGTAAAAAGGGCCTCAGCGTGGGGCAAAAATGGCCACTGCTGCTACTGCAAGGCCCTTTTTACCACAGCTTGGTAAAAGGGCCACTAAGATTGGTGCCTGAGTGTATGACCCAGACATGTCCGACTCATGTCCTGGCCACATGCATTCCTCATTTGCAGTTACACACCAAAGCACTTAGGCACTATTCTATAAGTTAGGCATCTAACTTCCATTTGAGCATCTAAAGTTAGATGCCTAATTTGTGGTGCACTATATAGAATTAGGAGGTAAATGAAAATTGCCTTAATTTTGTTAATTGACGGGAGAGAAAGGGTTCTAATCCAGAGATATTTACTAGATAGTACATATGTTAAATCAATTACATAGTTTAATGGGATAGATTCAGCATGGGTTCATCCAAGGAAAGTCTTGCTACACCAAGTTGTTTCATTTCTTTGAAGGCATGAATAAACATGTGGATAGAGGTGAGCCAAATGATGTAATATATCTAGTTTTTCAGAAAGTGTTTGACAGAGTCCCTCATGAGACACTCGTGAGAAAAGTAAAAAGTCATGGAATAGGAGGCAAAGTCCATCTGTGGATTAGGGATTGGTTATTGGACAGAAAACAGAGGGTAGGCTTATATGGCCATTTTTCTCAATGGAGGAGGGTGAATAGTGGAGAGCTGCAGGGATCTGTACTGGGACTGGTGCTATTTAATATCTGTATGTCAAAATACATACGGATTGTGAAAAATTGAAGGAAGACCTTAGAAAACTGAGCATCCAAATGGCAGATGAAATTTAATGTGGACAAATGCAAAGTGATGCATATTGGGAAGAATAATCCAAATCATACCTGATGCTAGAGTCCACCTTAGGAGTCAGCACACATTTTTATTTATTTATTGTCAATATCATGTAAAAGATCTAGTTGTCATTGTAGACAAATCAATGAAATCTTCTGCCCAGGGTGCGGTGGCTGCCCAAAAAGCAAACAAGATGCTATGAATTATTAGGAAATGGATGCAAAATAAGACCAAGAATATTATAATGCCTTTGTATCAGTCCATGGTTCGACCTCACCTTGAGTACTTTTCTTTCTCTTTCTCTCTATTTATGTTAGTTTCAAATTCCTCCTGTTTTCTTATGTACTGTAATGCAGTACAAACTCTAAATAAAAAAAATAAAATTGGGCTGCTGCATTGCATGATGTTCCTTTTCTAGTACAAAACATTTGGCGATTACCATGATCAGTTTGCAGATATTTCCAAGTGCCAATATTAAAGGCAAAGAGAAACACAGATGGAAGTGAAAGATGTCTCCATTTGGGGATAAAAAAAGAAACACGATCCCATTAAAATTCTCATTGCCTGCCTGCCTTTGGGATATAACAAGAGAGAAACACTTGGCCACAAGAAAAACTGACCTAATTACAACTATCCGTACTCCTTTATTCTATAAGTAGGCACTCCCAGGGAATACTCTAAGTAACGATGAAGGAAGCTTATTCATTTCAGTCATATACCTCCTCACCCACTGTTGCCTTGCTCCCTTTCCCCCACATGCATACTGTTTCATGCTCTCTGCTACGGTATATTTTTCAAACAAGCTGTTACTCTATGATAGATGCAAGCAAAAGCAGCTCCAGTAACAAATTACACAGATTTAGCCGCAGGATGAAGTAGAGATATTGCCATTAATTAACAGGGCTACACTGGGAGCTCTCCTCCCATCACTGAAAGACAAATAGCTCGGTAAGGTCCATTACATTTTCTTTTTTTGCGCGTTTCAAGTGAAATGTCATATGTTGGGCAACTCTGAGTCTTCTGGGGGTCATGTACTGATCAGTTATTTTTAACTAGTCCCTTAGGCAGTTATGTAGGATAGTGTACTGGTTTTTTCCCTCTTTCTCTCCATCAATCATGCACCATGGTCCCCAAGCAATGAAATATACCAGTAAACCTCAGCAAGGACAGATGAGCCCAGAAAAAACATACCTTCTACAGATTTCTTTTATATAGTCAACTTCATGGCATCATGGGAGGCAATAAGATACTAAATATCATTAAAGCTGCATGGTTTGTAGGGAAATATATCTTTTATAGGGCCCCAGAAATAACCCCTACCAAGCAGGTCCTGACACAACTGCTATGAAGCAGGTGTAAATGTTTGAGCCTAAATTATTCAACTACCAAATAGATTAAAGTATATAAAAATATACGCATGTTCTTGCAAACTAAGCCAATGCTTTGCCCAAACTCCATCCCTATTTACACCTACCAGCAATGTATGCACCATCAAGTTATGGCATGTCCTTTTTCACAGTCAGTATCTTTTTTTAAATCCCAACAACTAAATAAATATATAAATATAAATAAACATAAATAAGCTAGCGCACCTAAGGGCACCAAGTAAAGCATATAATATATAGTTTTCTATAAACTATGGGGCCGATATTCAAAGTGATTTAACTGGACAGAAATGACTCCTGGCTAGTTAAATCACCTGTTTAGGGCTAACCATTAATTTTCAGCAACACTTAACCAGTTAGTGCCACTGAAAATAACTGGTCAAGTCCAAACTGAAAACCAGCCATTTTGGAGCATTTTGAGGGTGGAGTCAGCACTTGGCCAGTTAAGTGCTTAAGCACTTAATCGGCCAAGTTAACCACTTAAATAGGAACGCAAAAAAGCCAGTCCTATCTTTATACAGTAACCTATAACTAGTTAAGTGCTGAATATCACACTAAACCGGCTATGCATTAGGCTGTTCCAGAAACCCAGAAATTCAATGCGGGTGCCCAGACGTGGCCTGGAATTGAATTTCCAGTTTCAATGCCGGTGGCAGTCAGCCAAGCACTGATCACCACCAGCTGAATATCGGATCATATGGACTAGATTCTATATATGGCCCCGGAAAAATTTGCACAGAAAAAAAAAAATTACACCTAGGAGTATTCTCTAAAGTACGCCTACATTATATAGAATAGATTTAAATTTTTGGATGGTATATAGGAGATCTTTAGGTTGGCCCCCATATTCATTCTGGCTTTTTTTCTGATCTCTGTGCCTTTCTACCCAAACTCACAATAGAAATAGGGAAGTGGATGGTAGGAAGAACTGAGTGCTTGAAGGACAAGGTATTTCTCAACAGATGAAGTGAATACATTTGTAAATACACACTTCCTTTGAGGATACCACCAATGAAAAGTATGAAGATAGCCAGGAAGGGATGGATGCCATTGAAACACACTGTTCAGCAGTATTGTGGCCCCATATAGGAAGATATTTGGCAATTGTCCTTCAACTTATTTGGATCAAAATGGCCCTGACTGCAAAATTAGAGAAGACCAATGCTCTAGAAGATTTGATAATAATATTCATCATTTTTATGGCAGGTACAGAACATTTATTTAGCTTTAGAGGGGTAGTTATGGAAGGGGTGGCAAAAGGCAGGTTTTTACCATACCTAGATTTCACATGGGAGTCAGCAACCAGCGGTGGCTCTCAAGAAGCATTATTTGACTGTCCTAGGAGCATTGAGCTCCAAAGCTACAGTATGACCCAATTCTTAAATGAGTTGGAAACCAAAGTGCCCCCCCCCAAATCAACTCCCTCCTGAATGTCTCTGCATAAGTTACATACCCTCCCAATGGGCCATTCATTCAAGAACCCTTAATGCAAGCCCACTGCCACATTAATCCCCCTAGCAGAAGTTCCCCTAAGCAGAAGAACCCCTCCCCCGGAATCTCTCTCATAAGCAACTCCCCACTACCTGTAAATATCTCAAAATGGTAGGGACCCCCCAGAACAACCTCCCCCCTCTGGACCTACATTCATGATTTTATGGGGTCTAGTTGGTTCCAAGTAGAAGTAATCTGAGCCCCTCCTACCCTACACAGCAGCATGTTCAAAATGGTGTAGGTGCATCCTAGCGGTTGTCTTGAGATACTACTTCTAAGGTCAGGTTTCTGTATAAGGAATGCTGACTCCTAGCAGTAGTACCATGAGATTAATGCTAGGGGGTCACCAGTGACATTTTGAACCCAATGCCATATAAGGAAACTTGACCCCTAGCAGTAGTACAGTGAGACTATCACTATGGGTTTCTAGCACCATTTTGAACCCAGCCCTGGAGAGGGCAGGAGCGATTAGGCTAATCCTCCACTCCATATGCAGCACTGTACGTAGTAATAACTATTCAGGAACATAGGTCCCTACCCTGAAGAATTTATGATCTAAATGGGTACTTGATGCAATGAGACAAAATGATTTCCCTAAGGTCACAAGGGGTGACAGTAACATAGAATATGTATCCTGCATTTCCTGGTTCTTTGCCCCTTGTTCATACCACTAGGTAAGTTCCTTTCTCCAAAGCAATAGGATGTTATGTCTTGATTTAAAATGCATTGCTTTAGTCTTGCAAATAGCCTTTGCCTTAATTTTAACAAAATTGAGATATTGCTCTTTAGTCAATATGGGGAAATGGTCAATGTGCAGTCATGTCTATTGATAGAAAAGAATCCAGTGGGTCAAAATCTCAAGTCAAAGTTAAATTGCCAGAATCAAAGCACCACATTATATAATAAATATTAATAGGCGTATATATTATTAAATGAACAAAAAGACCTCTCAGGACACCACTTATATCTCAGATTTTCAAGTATGGCTCATTTTCATTCATAGGTGAAAAAGACCTCTTTATAATAAGGTGATTAATTAAGTGCTATTCAAAAATATGTCATTCAAAGAGACACTTATCTTAAAAGAAAGCCTGGGAATCTTAGTACTGCTGAGCTGAATGAAAACATCTGTCAGAGGCTTTTTTTTTTCACAAAAAAGCTTCATTGGGGATATATCCATTGAACAAACATCATATTATGAAAAAATATATATGTTTTATGGAAAATCAATAAACTTTATAAATCACCAACAAAATTAGTACTCACTTAAAAGATGCATTTCAATGGTAGAACACTGCAACACTGGGATTGCTCCTGCCCCGACCCTACTAGACACCAGGGATTACTAAAATTAGTTCCTGAGGGGGGAGGGACTATGGGAAGGTGGGTGTGCTTTTATGGCCTGGAGGAGTTTCAGAGTTGGAAGCTTCAAGAGGGCTGACCTTCTATATGGGGAGAACATCAGGAGAAGGATCCAGGGCAGAGAAGGCATTGAGGGGTGCATCAGAAGGGAGGCAGAATGGGGAAAGCTCCTTATGTAGAGCACTGGCCCCTTTAATAAGCTCCCAGGAGCATCAGTCCTTGGCTTTGCAACCTGATACTTCCAGGATGGAGAAATATTGCCAGCTTTTTGCTGGAAGCATTTTTCCAAGAATAGCACAGCCTGCAATGTTGACTACAAGCTGTGTTATTTGATTTAGATAGTAATTAGGTGTTTTGCATGCATTTGCATGCTTTGCATCTCATTACTGTGTATCCCATGGTGACTTATTTAATGTGTGTTATGGTAATATAACACTCATTATTGTTCTTTAATGTGCATTAACTTGAAAATAATGTGTTAGGGCTATAACACGTTAATAGCTACTCCCCCCCCCCCCCCCCCGTCTCATTAAAAATGCAGCCCCTTAGTACCAATTCAATAGGATGCAACAACAACCAATAATCTCTTTTGGTATTGTGTTGGGGAGGGTGAGCTTAGGCCACAGCTCACTGAAGGCAAGATAGGCCCCAACTGGTGGCAGGTTAGTCACACCCATGCTAGGATCCAGGCTGACCAAGGTTTGAGATTTACCAGATGGATAGGCAGGATCTGTAGAACGTAAGGAGGACTAGAGGCAGCCTGGGAGTGGTGCAGGCTTCACTGAATGAGGTCCAGGGATGAGTTGGGTTGCAGTTGGCTGAGGCTCCCTCGTTATATGTTTACCAACATAGGTAGTAGAGAGTTGTGTAGCAGAGGCCAACAGCACGCGATCTGGACTGGATACCAACGATGGTACTGACAGGGCCCAAGAAAGTCCAAGTAACACTGTCATAATAAAGGACCAGAAGAGCCAAGGAACAGTCGGAGGTCAGGGCTGGCTGTGATCAAGACACAGTCAGGCAAGCTGAAGTCAAGACTGGCAGAGGTCCAGAGGAATGGGGAAGCCAAGCCAAGCCAGGGTCAATCCAAGGAAGGGATCAGGAACAAGGTGGCTGGCTGGAACAAGTGCGAAGGCAGGAATGGAACTGGAGCCAAGCTGAAGATAGGAGACCCATTGCAAAGGTAGTGCAGAAGAGTCCCGAGATCCCTTATAAGGGCCCCAGCTCAAGAAGTTATCTTTGGGCATCCAGTTGACTTTCCACTGTGGGTCCTTTAAATTGTGGTCCTCGGCACATGTGTGCACCTAGGAGGGCCAGTACCAGAGGCACCAAGAAGGGAATCACTTGCATTATCAGCCCACAGTGCTGGGGAAGTGAGCATGACTGATGCACACCGATGGTAAAAGGTGAGCCGGGTCATGGGGCACAGCCATGGCTATGACATTTGACCACATGACAATACATATATGATTGGCCATAAATCACTTTGAATTTTAATAAATCATAATACTGTAGTTTACAAAGCTTATAATCGAACGAGAAAAACGGCCAAGTTCCGACCTAAATCGGGAGATGGACGTTTATCGCACAAAAAACGAATAACACGGTATAATTGAAAGCCGAACTTGGATGTTTTCAACTGCACTCCATCGCGGAAGCATACAAAGTTGACGGGGGCGTGTTGGAGGCGTGGTGAAGGCGGGACTGGGGCATGGTTATCACCCGAACAGAGATGGGCGCCTTTCACCGATAATGGAAAAAACGTATGCGTTTGTAGCTAGAATTTAGGGCACTTTTCCTGGACCCTGTTTTTTCACGAATAAGGCCCCAAAAGTGCCCTAAATGACCAGATTACCACCAGAGGGAATTGGGGATGACCTCCCCTGACTCCCCCAGTGGTCACTAACCCCCTCCCACCACAAAAAAATGATGTTTCACAACTTTTTATTTTCACCCTCAAATGTCATACCCACCTCCCTGGCAGCAGTATGCAGGTCCCTGGAGCAGTTGTTAGGGGGTGCAGTGGACTTCAGGCAGGTGGACCCAGGCCCTTCCCCCCCCCTACCTGTTACAATTGTGCTGCTTAATGCTTAGTCGTCCAACCCCCCCAAACCCACTGTACCCACATGTAGGTGCCCCCTTCACCCCTTAGGGCTATAGTAATGGTGTAGAATTGTGGGCAGTGGGTTTTGAGGGGGATTTGGGGGGCTCAACACACAAGGGAAGGGTGCTATGCACCTGGGAGCTCTTTGACCTTTTTTTTTGTTTTTGTAAAAGTGCCCCCTAGGGTGCCCGGTTGGTGTCCTGGCATGTGAGGCGGACCAGTGCACTACGAATCCTGTCCCCTCCCACGAACAAATGCCTTGGATTTATTCATTTTTGAGCCGGGCGCTTTCATTTTCCATTATCGCTGAAAAGCAAAAACGCCCAGCTCACAAATTGTCGAATAAAACATGGACGTCTATTTTTTTTCGAAAATACGGTTCGGTCTGCCCCTTCACGGACCCGTTCTTGGAGATAAACGCCCATGGAGATAGACATTTTCGATCGATTATGCCCCTCAAAATATGCTCCATCCAGCATTCACATTTAATCACAATGGCTCAAAGTAATTCAAAATATAAATCCATTTTTGTTCCATAAGAGGCAATATCTTGCTACAAGTCACTACTTTTAATGGAGAGAGATGGCATCCCAGATGAAACACTTTGCTTGAAATTTGCCCATTCATTTAATTCATTAATGTGTAATAGTTTTTGAGGCAGCTTCTGTGCTAAGAGATACTCTTTCTGAACTGTCAAGAGGTATTTCCCAAGTACATTTTACCAAAGAAACAAAAGATGGCATACACCTTACAATCATAGTTCTTGAGGGCTTTCTTTTAAGGTAAGTGTTCCCTTGAATGACATTTTTTGAAAAAAAAAACAAAACACTTAATCACTCTATTACGAAGAGGTCTTTTATTATTTATAAATGAACATAAGAATAGCCATACTGGGTCTGACCAATGATCCATCTAGCCCAATATCCTGCTTCCAACAATGGCCAATCCTGGTCACAAGTACTGGCAGAAATCCAATTAGTAGCAACATTCCATGGCTTCCCCTATGTTCATCTCAATAACAGACTATAATAAATCATACTCAAAAATTAGAGAAATAAGTGATATACTACAGTTCCTTGTGACACAGGACAAGTCACTTAACCCTTCATTGCCTCAGATACAAACTTATGTTGTGAGCTCTCCAGGGTAGGAAAATTCATACAACTGAAAAAGACAAGAACTAAATCCTAATAAAGAAATAAAATACATTCTGAGCTCCTTTATCTCCTTTAATAATATATACTCACATTAGTATTTGATGGGAAGATGGTAGAACGAGAGGACATGAAATGAGATTGAAGGGGGATAGACTCAAGAAAAATGTCAGGAAGTATTTTTTCACGGAGAGAGTAGTGGATGCTTGGAATGCCCTCCCGCGGGAGGTGGTGGAAATGAAAACGGTAACGGAATTCAAACATGCATGGGATAAGCATAAAGGAATCCTGTGCCGAAGGAATGGATCCTCAGGAGCTTAGTCAAGATCAGGAGGCGGGGCTGGTGGTAGGGAGGCGGGGATAGTGCTAGGAAGACTTATACGATCTGTGCCAGAGCCGGTGGTGGGAAGCGGGACTGGTGGTTGGGAGGCGGGGATAGTGCTGGGCAGACTTGTACGGTCTGTGCCAGAGCCGGTGGTTGGGAGGCGGGGCTGGTGGTTGGGAGGCGGGGATAGTTCTGGGCAAACTTATACGGTTTGTACCCTGAAGAGCACAGGTACAAATCAAAGTAGGGTATTCACAAAAAGTAGCACATATGAGTTATCTTGTTGGGCAGACTGGATGGACCGTGCAGGTCTATTTCTGCCGTCATCTACTATGTTACTATGTTGTACAATTTGGTGTTCTGATAACCATTTTAGACCCCAGACTGAATCTGAAACCTCATATTAAGCAGATAATAAAGGGAGCTTTTTACAAATTGTCATTCTTTTGGTAGCATTACAGATTTATTTCGCATGATGATTTTACATAGAGGGGCATTTTCGATATGACATCTAAATCTGAATTTGGAATTTTTTACACAAAATGTACAAATTCTAAACAGGAAAGAAGGTCATTTTTGAAAAAGAAAAACTTCTTTTTCTGATTTACACGTTTTTTTTGGGGGGGGGTCCATTTTGGAAAAAAAAATGTCCAAGTACAAAACATACAAAATCAAGCCATTGGGATGTAGGCGGAGCCAGCATTTTTAGTACACTGGTCCCCCTGACATCCCAGCACAGCAATAGGGCACCCTAGGGGGCATTGCAGTGGACCTCATAAAATCACGAGGTGCAGATAAGGACCGATTAGACGTCAGTAATACATAGATTGGAGACCAACCAGGTGTGAGAGTGAACGCCAGGGTGCAGATGGAAGGAGGAAAAAAATTACAGAAGAAGTGTAGTTAAAGTGGTAGCATCTAAACTGGATACACAGGAGTGAAAGATCAAGTCCCGAGCATGTGGGTAAGGACTGAGGGAGATATTTAAATGTAACATAGAAACAAAGTGAAAATGTGAGGAGCCCTGGTACAGTGCAGGAGGGGTGTGAATGTGAACACTGAGTGAGATGATAGAACAGTGTGAAAAAAGTAATAACATCTAAGTGGTAATATCTAAACAGAATGCACAGGAGCAAAGAAAAAGGTCACAACAGAGTGAGCAAGGGCTGAAGAAGGTGTGAGAATAGAAGTAAAGACAGCGCGATGAAGTAAAAATGTCAGGAGAGCTGAAACAGTGCAGGAGATTAATATAGATAATGTAGATAAAGGCAGTGGATAATGAATAGAAATTAATCCCTGAGAGGAATGTGAGTTTAACAGCATCAGAAAATGGCAAGTGAGCTGTGCAAAAGAGAACATTTAATTGTGAAAGAACCGAGCAGTACAGTAGAAATATCAGGAGCCGTAGAGCAGTGCAGGTGAATGATGATATTTTTAATCACATTTTTTAGGGGTGGGGGGTGGGAGGGGGTTAGTGACCATAGGGGGAGTATAGGGAGGTCACCCCTAATTCCCTCCAGTGGTCATCTGGTTATTTAGGGCACCTTTTTGTGCCTTATTTTTTTTTATAAAAACAGGTCTATCTCAAAACGTCTAAGTTTTAGTTCTGGATTTTTTTGTTTTGTTCCATTATGGCTGAAAAACGTCTAAGTCTTAGGAACGCCCAAGTCCCACCTTGAACATGCCCCTGAAACACCCCTTCTGATGGACTTCATAGAAAAACATCTAAAAATAGGTTTGGAAAATACTGGTTTTTAGATGTTTTTCTCTTTTGAAAATGAGTCTGATAGTAACTAGAAGGGCATTTTCAAAAGAATGTCCAAGTCAGAATTGGGATGTCTCGCTCATAACATTAAAAAAAAAAACTGGCACTGGAAGGCTTACAATTTAAAGGTTAAAAAACCAAAAAGAAATAGAAAAGTTGAAGTGGGAGTTGAACCTGTGTTTCCTCTGGGTTATAATGTACTGTACTGTCACTAGTCTGTCATTCAGACCTGCTTCCTGCAGTATTCAGAGCACCTGTAATACCCACTATTAAGCCCTTCCCAGATTTCATTCCCTCTGGAGAGGATTTGGTGGCTGAATTCACTACCAAAGTGTCCTCATTGCACTCATCAACCTCCAATTCTTGTCCATCTATAAGGCCCCTCTTCTGACCCCCCCCCCCCCAAATGATATCCTGAATGCCTTTGTTCTGCCTACCCTCAACTACTCTGAAGGCTTTACAATCAGTGTGGACTATCACAGAGCCTTCAGATCCCCTACCCTCTGCGTATGTCTGTTTCTTCCAGTCCACAATTCTTCCATATCTTCACTCTAGGATACTGCAAAGTTGAACCAAAGGCTTGTTCCCAGCTCAGTGGAAACAGATCTCCATATTCGCCAAGCTCAAGGACTCTAAAAGAGACCTTGGAGTTGTTCTAATTATCACCCAATTACACAGATTCCTTTTGTTACTAAAACTGCTGAATGACTTATCCTAAATCAATTAGATCATCATTTGGAAAAAAGACTCACTCACTTCACCCTCATCAAACTGGATTTAGGAAATCCAGTTTGAACTGAGATGGTGTTTCTGGGGCTCACAACCTTCATTTATTAGGCTCTTCACCATGCTAAGACTCCTATTCTCATCTCACTGGATCTCTCATCGGCATTTGACCTGGTGAATCATTCCTTACTCTTACACAGACTATGTGCCATAGGGAACCCGAGATATTGTCTTGGACTGGTTTTGAGCCTACCTTTCCAATAGCTTTAATTCAGTTCATTGGCACAATGCTACCTGTAGACCGTATATCCTTTCTTCTGGTGTTCCCCAAGGTTATCCATTATCCATGACCCTCTTTAATATCTTTATGTTACTCTTCCTAACACTGGCTCAATAAGACTTTTGTTTTTATTTCAAAAAATTTGTTGTACTAGATGAAAAGGGATTATTAGTGATCACATAATTCTTTCGTAAATTTATTGAACACATGGTTCAGTTACTGATGACTGTGTAAGATGCAGTGAACTATCTAGGTAACCTTGGGCTTTATGTCCTATATAATGTTAATGGCATTCATGCAGATGTGTGCACAAATGTGTGCACATGCCAGATATGTGCCTAAGCACTATTCTCTAACTATGCACATATCTCTGATAGGGGGTTTTCTTTAGCCCAGGAATAGCCCAATGGTTACTACAGTGGCTTGAGAGCTAAACAAAGTGGATTCAATTCTCACTCCAGGTCCTTATGACTCTGTGCAAGTCACTCAACCCCCCATTACCTCAGGTACTAATTAAGTACCTCCATAGAATATGTAAACCACTTTGATTGTAATAACAGAAAGATGGTATATTAAATCCTATTTCCTTTACCTGTCTCACCTTATACAATTGATTACACCTGCTTTAATTATCTCCCAAGCACACTTCTCTGACTGTCCTTCCCCTTTAATATTGCTCTTTTCTGTATATATGTTTCCTGTTATTTGCCAGACAGCATTCCTATTTTCATTTGATTCTAATTTAACAGGAGCTATGAAGAGCACAGCAGGCTGCTTCTGTGGATTTTCATCATGTTAACAAACCATAGAAGCTCTGTTTTCATAATCTGCTGAAGTCAGCAGAACTCATAAGCCTTGCCAATAGCACTTTGAAGACCCATCCACCAGCTAGTCTCTTCTAGGTAATGATAGTGCACAAGGATTACCAGACATGGTTGCTTATATCTCAGCTATAATCCTCCAAAAGTATGCCCTGCTTCTGTTCCAAAGAAAGAATTGTGTCATTTTTACATACTGAGCACAGGCATAGTAAATCTTTTAGTGTTAATAGTCAAGCAGAGGGATTAACAATTCTACTTTAAAAAGTAAAATAATCACCATAAAAAGGCTAATTTACTCTATGCATTTTAGGGGAATTCTATCCAAATCAAATATACCCTAGCTCACTCTTCCTTTACTATTCAGACTTTTTGATATAAAAAATGAATTGTTACTACTTTTCTTCAAGAAATGCAGGGAATACTGAAAACCAATTTTAGTGTCTTACAGATACAGATTGAGTTTCAACTTCACTTTATGATTGTGGGTTTCAAAGGCTACAGAGGACAATATTTTACTTGGCTGTCATTGCCAAAGTAATGTCAAAAGTGTATTAAAAGGATGTTGCTTTTTACTGTGTATGCTATAAAAGCTTCCAATTACTGTCAATAACCGATGAAAAAGGATTTGTTATGTATTTTTTAATTTTTACTGCTATAATTTTCTTTTAGCCACAGGTATTTTATAGAAGTAAGGTGTCAGTCAAAATGTTGTGCCTTAAGGCTTATAGATAATAGGCTAGATTTAATAAATGGTGCCCAAAATAAGGGAAAGGAAAGGGAAATGGGACTTGATATACCGCCTTTCTGAGGTTTTTGCAACTACATTCAAAGTGGTTTACATATATTCAGGTACTTATTTTGTACCAGGGGCAATGGAGGGTTAAGTGACTTGCCCAAAATCACAAGAAGCTGCAGTGGGAATCGAACTCAGTTCCCCAGGATCAAAAGCCACTGCATTAACCACTAAGCTACTCCACCACTAGCAACATGCCACATAGAAGCCTGCCCTTGCAAATCAGCAATGGGGCCGTGCAGGCTTCTGTTTCTGTGAGTCTGACGTCCTGCAGGATGTCAGACTCACAGAAACAGAAGCCTGCGCAGCCGCATTGCTGATCTGCAAGGGCAAGCTTCTACATGGAATGTTGCTAGTGGAATTGCAACATTCCATGTAGAATCTCAAATAGGGAAAGGGAAATGGGACTTGATATACCGCCTTTCTGAGGTTTTTGCAGTTACATTCAAAGTGGTTTACGTATATTCAGGTACTTATTTTGTATCAGGGGAAATGGAGGGTTAAGTGACTTGCCCAGAGTCACAAGGAGCTGCAGTGGGAATTGAACTCAACCTAGGGAGAGTGGCAAGGGTCCCTCCCCAACCAGGCCAGCATTATACCCTGACCACCACCCGCATGACCCTTCCGTGGTAAACCTGTTCTCTCAGCTTCCCTCGTGGGATAGCCACCTTTTCCCTTCTTCTACCAGGCTCTCCAGGTCTAATTTAGCTGGGGGCAGCCACTAGCTGGATAGTGACAAGTGTAAATCATTTTTATGAAGATCTCTTGACACCCATTGTTGTGAGTTGATTTGGATTTTATTTTTGTTAGGCTTGACTGAAATGTTTTGTGATATTACTTCTATTGCCTGACCAATTTACTTCAATTCTTTGAAGGAGTGAACAAACATGTGGACAAAGGGGAGTCGGTTGATATTGTGTATCTGGATTTTCAAAAGGCGTTTGACAAGGTACCTCATGAAAGGCTACAGAGGAAATTGGAGGGTCATGGGATAGGAGGAAATGTCCTATTGTGGATTAAAAACTGGTTGAAGGATAGGAAACAGAGAGTGGGGTTAAATGGGCAGTATTCACAATGGAGAAGGGTAGTTAGTGGGGTTCCTCAGGGGTCTGTGCTAGGACCGCTGCTTTTTAATATATTTATAAATGATTTAGAGATGGGAGTAACTAGTGAGGTAATTAAATTTGCTGATGACACAAAGTTATCCAAAGTCGTTAAATCGCGACAGGATTGTGAAAAATTACAAGAGGACCTTACGAGACTGGGAGACTGGGCGGCTAAATGGCAGATGATGTTTAATGTGAGCAAGTGCAAGGTGATGCATGTGGGAAAAAAGAACCCGAATTATAGCTACGTCATGCAAGGTTCCACGTTAGGAGTTACGTACCAAGAAAGGGATCTGGGTGTCGTCGTCGATAACACACTGAAACCTTCTGCTCAGTGTGCTGCTGCGGCTAAGAAAGCGAATAGAATGTTGGGTATTATTAGGAAAGGTATGGAAAACAGGTGTGAGGATGTTATAATGCCGTTGTATCGCTCCATGGTGCGACCGCACCTTGAGTATTGTGTTCAATTCTGGTCGCCGCATCTCAAGAAAGATATAGTAGAACTGGAAAAGGTGCAGCGAAGGGCGACTAAAATGATAGCGGGGATGGGACGACTTCCCTATGAAGAAAGACTAAGGAGGCTAGGGCTATACAGCTTGGAGAAGAGACGGCTGAGGGGAGACATGATAGAGGTATATAAAATAATGAGTGGAGTGGAACAGGTGGATGTGAAGCGTCTGTTCACGCTTTCCAAGAATACTAGGACTAGGGGGCATGCGATGAAACTACAGTGTAGTAAATTTAAAACAAATCGGAGAAAGTTTTTCTTCACCCAACACATAATTAAACTCTGGAATTCGTTGCCGGAGAAAGTGGTGAAGGCGGTTAGCTTAGCAGAGTTTAAAAAGGGGTTGGACGGATTCCTAAAGGACAAGTCCATAAACCGCTACTAAACGGACTTGGAAAAATCCAAAATTCCAGGAATAACATGTATAGAATGTTTGTACGTTTGGGAAGCTTGCCAGGTGCCCTTGGCCTGGATTGGCCGCTGTCGTGGACAGGATGCTGGGCTCGATGGACCCTTGGTCTTTTCCCAGTATGGCATTACTTATGTACTTATGTACTTATATTGTTTTTTGATTGTATCACTGAACATGGTTTTATATTTGCCTGTAATGTTATGTCATAGTCCGCTTTGCTGTGGCATGTATGAAAGGCAGTATTGCAAGTATACAATAAATGTAAACAAAAACACTGTAGTAGGTGTGTGAGAGTGTGGAACTGGCGGTTAGTTCCCAGGAATAGGGAGACAGACTTACAAGTCAGTGTCTAATGCAAGGTATATATTTGATCTTCTGCGACTCTAAGGATCATAAGGGGTGGAGTATGTGGTAAGCAGACATAGAAACATGATGACAGATAAAGGCCAAATGGCCCATCCAGTCTGCCATCTGCAGCATCTCCTCTCCCTACACACTTTCTTGAATTCAGACACAGTCTTTGTCTCCACCACCTCCGCCGGAAGGCTATTCCATGCATCCACCATCCTTTCCATACAAAAAGTACTTCCTTAGATTACTCATGAGCCTATAACCTCTTAACTTCATCCTATGCCCTCTCATTCTGGAGTTTTCCTTCATTTGAATAAATTCACCTCTTGTACATTGATGCCATGGAGATATTTAAATATCTCTATCATATCCCCCCCTCTCTCTCTTTCTCTCTCACATTTCTTCCGGAGTATATATATTGAGGTCTATAAGTCTTTCTCCATAAACCTTATGACAGAGACCATTGACCAATTTTGTAGTCACCTTCTGGACTGACATCCATCTTTTTGAATGTGTGGTCTCCAGAATTGCACACAGAGACTTTCCTGTTGGCTATTCCTCTCCCTATGCACTTGAGCATCCTTCTGGCTATGACCATCGCCTTTCCTACCTGTTTGGCCACCTTAAGATCATCAGATATGATTACTCCCAAGTCCCACTCTTTCATACACAGAAGTACTTTGTCCCCTATACTATACAGTTCCCTTGGAGTTTTGCAGCCCAAATGCATCAAATAGGACGGAATGTCAGACCAATCTTCTGGACAGCCTGGAATAGGAAAGGCATTTGGACATTGCAACAGCTTGTTGATAACTCTCGTTTTTATTAGTTTTCAAATGCTTCAAGATACCAATGCGCTCCCTCCTCATTTCTTCCAATGGCTCCAGTTGCAGCATTGCATTTTATCTTTTTCATATTGTGACCTGCTGCTTCAAGGAACCCCTTCTATAGTTGACCTGTGTGCACAAAGCCAGATATATGGGCACCCAGCATCCCTTTGTTACAGGGTATTGCAGAACCTCTCATTTGCAACTCCCCTGAGTGTTTAGAGCCTTTTGACGGAAGAGGTGCCCATTTGTTGGGTGGATTGGGCACATTTTTGGAAACATGTGAACAAACCAATCTTGTCAGCCAATCTTATGCAAACACTATTTTCCCTCATGCATAGGATGCCTTGGACTCCTGTGTATATACACAGAGAGAGTCTGCTACAGTCACCAATCTGCTGGAATTGCAGAAGTCAGCAAGGGCCCTTTAATTCATATGCTTCTGACATTTGGTCTATAATAGGCAAACTTTTCCCTATACTTCTAATCCCCTCACTGGAAACTGTTATCTTTTGATTGGCTTTAAAATAGCTGCAACTCCCATCCTCTTCCAGCAAATTGCTAGACATCTTAATTTCTATGGTGCTCCAACAAATTATGGGCTAGAACTCTGTGTTAAATAATATAACTTTTTGGTGGAATACTGTGCAAATGTATTTTAAGTATGAAAGGCATGTAAACTTAATCATCTTAACTCATTTGAAAAGACTCGGATGCCAATTGTAACCTTGTTGACAGATAATTTTTAAGCATCTCTTTGGGCATTCTGATTTGTGTATATCATGTTAGTTGATTAGGTATATGCCTTCAATGTAGCTTCCTCGCTTTTTTTTTCCTGTGGCTGCCTACAGCTTGCACATGATTCCTATGGCTAGAAATGTAAGGAGGAGTGACAAAAATTTCTTCAGGTATATTAGTGAAAGAGGAAGACTAAAAATGGAATTGTGAGACTGAAAGATGCTGTGAACCGCTATGTAGATAATGATGAAGAAAAATCAAATTTGCTAAATAGGTACTTTTGTTCTGTTTTCACAGAAGAAAATCCTGGAGAAGGACTGCGATTGACTGGCAAAAGCACGAATGAGAATGGAGTGGACAGAGCACCATTCACGGAACAGAGTGTGTATGAACAACTTGAAAATCTAAAGGTGGACAAAGCCGTGGGACCGGACGGGATCCACCCCAGGATATTGAGGGAGCCCAGAGAGGTTCTGGCGGGTCCTCTTAAAGATTTGTTTAATAAATCCTTGGAGACGGTAGAGGCTCTGTGGGATTGGAGAACGGTGGACGTAGTCCCTCTTCACAAAAGTGGTGATAGGGAAGAAGCTGGAAACTACAGGCCGGTAAGCCTCACTTCGGTTATTGGAAAAGTAATGGAAGCAATGCTGAAGGAAAGGATAGTGAATTTCCTGGAAGCCAATAAGTTGCAAGATCCGAGACAACATGGTTTTATCAAAGGTAAATCGTGCCAAACAAATCTCATGCTATAGACGTAATCCACTTAGATTTCAGCTAAGCTTTTGACATGGTTCCCCATAGGAGGCTCTTGAATAAACTTGACAGGCTGAAGATAGGACCTGACGTGGTGAACTGGATTAGGAACTGGTTGACGGACAGACACCAGAGGGTGGTGGTTAATGGAATTCGCTCGGATGAAGGAAAGGTGAGTAGTGGAGTGCCTCAGGGATCGGTGCTGGGGCCAATTCTGTTCAATATATTTGTGAGTGACATTGCTGAAGGGTTAGAAGGTAAAGTTTGCCTTTTTGCGGATGATACTAAGATTTGTAAGAGTGGATACCCGGGAGGGAGTGGAAAACATGAAAAAGGATCTGCGGAAGCTAGAAGAATGGTCTAAGGTTTTGCAATTAAAATTCAATGCGAAGACATGCAAAGTGATGCACTTAGGGAGTAGAAATCCACGGGAGACGTATGTGTTAGGCGGTGAGAGTCTGATATGTACGGACGGGGAGAGGGATCTTGGGGTGACAGTATCTGAGGATCTGAAGGCGACGAAACAGTGTGACAAGGCGGTGGCCATAGCTAGAAGGTTGCTGGGCTGCATAGAGAGAGGTGTGACCAGCAGAAGAAAGGAGGTTTTAATGCCCCTGTATAAGTTGTTGGTGAGGCCCCACCTGGAGTATTGTGTTCAGTTTTGGAGGACGTATCTTGCTAAGAATGTAAAAAGAATTGAAGCGGTGCAAAGAAAAGCTACGAGAATGGTAAGGGATTTGTGTTACAAGACGTATGAGGAGAGACTTGCTGACCTGAACATGTATACCCTGGAGGAAAGGAGAAACAGGGGTGATATCATACAGACGTTCAAATATTTGAACGGTATTAATCCGCAAACGAACCTTTTCCGTAGATGGGAAGGTGGTAGAACTAGAGGACATGAAATGAGATTGAAGGGGGGCAGACTCAAGAAAAATGTCAGGAAATATTTTTTCACTGAGAGAGTGGTGGATACTTGGAATGCTCTCCCGTGGGAGGTGGTGGAGATGAAAACGGTAATGGAATTCAAACATGCATGGGATAAACATAAAGGAATCCTGTTCAGAAGGAATGGATCTTCAGAAGCTTAGCTGAGATTGGGTGGCAGAGCCGATGGTGGGAGGCAGGGCTTGTGGTTGGGAGGCGGGGCTAGTGCTGGGCAGCCTTCTACGGTCTGTGCCCTGAAAATGGCGAATACAAATCAAGGTAAGGTATACACAAAAAGTAGCACATATGAGTTTATCTTGTTGGGCAGACTGGATGGATCGTGCAGGTCTTTTTCTGCCATCATCTACTATGTTACTCATGTTACTATGTATGTCTGTTGACTCTGTGATGAAGATGTGTGGCCTTGTACTTGGAAATAAGTTGTTTGGTGTCCCCAGTGGTGTGCTGGAGCGGGCTCTCACGGGCTTGCGAGAGCCGTTTGTTAAGTTTTTAAAGAATTTTGGGAGCCGATTGTTAAAGTAGGCCTCCCCATGGCTACTTTAACAACTGACTCCCAAAATATGGGCTTGGGCCCCTTCCTGAATTCTCTTTACTTTGCTGGCAGTGATGCTGGCCCCACCAGCCAAGTAAATAGACTGCTGCTGCTCCCTGCTCCTTGTTTCTGACTCTGAGCATCAGGCTGGAACTTTTCATGCAAGCACAAGAAGGTTCCATCATGCTGCTCAGAGCCAGAAACAAGCAGCAGAGAATGGTGGCAGTCCATTTATTGGCTGGTGGGGCTCGGCAAAGGTATGCCCAGCGTGCCTGCACAAGGGAGGGGAGAAAGAGGCATGTATTCCCCCCCCCCCAAAAAAAAAAAATTTCAGGGCCGGCTATGCCCGGAGAGAGAGCCCGTTGTTAAAAATTTACCAGCACACCCCTGGGTGTCCCCCTCTTGTTGGTTATTGATTTGTTTTTGTTGAATATTCTCTTCTTTTTGTTTTTTACTCATTGACATTCTGAAAATTTTGATAAACAAATTGAACTTCTAGCAAGGAATATCAGAAGCCAATAGGAAAATTCCACCTTAATAGAGAAGCTGAGTACAAAATTCAATTCCACCTTAAGTATAGGAAGAAGCTAGTCAGAACTGGAATGCAATATGGCTTTTAGGGAATACTATGTCTCAGTGTATAAATGTTATCTCACTGATTTCTCCTTTGGGTATAACAACCATCTCTGGCAGCATTATCAAACTTGTTATATGTTAATGGAAACCATTGCCCTTTCCACCTGATCATTTCCTAGTACTACGGACACCAAAGAGAGAAACCCATCTGCTCCTAATACTCAGTTCCTGTCTCTAGGGATAGCTGCTGAAGATGATTTGGAACTCTGTTATTGTCTACAGGAATGATTTCTCTCCAAGCCAACAACAAGCATGTTCACTCATGTTATCCAAAGAGACATTTGAAAGCAAGGACAAATTAAAAACAAAGGATTATTTAAACCCTTCCAATAGGTGGTATGGCCGTTAGACATTTGGATGAATGAAGTTCTAATACTTTAGTATTGCTACCTTTTGTATCATGTTCTGCATGTGTTCATATATTTTGTTGTTCTTTTATTTTGCCAAATTTATTTTACTGTAAATATGTACAGACAATGCATAATTCATTTCCACTTTTATGAACCACTCTTTTTATTAAAAGCTGACCAAAGCCTGGCTTGACCCCTATCTTGTTCAAGGGACTATGTACCACACTATAGGATTAATTATCAAAGCACTAATTTTCAAAGTTCCACAGGTTACTATGGGGCTCATTTTCGAAAGAGAAAAACGATCAAAAAGTTTCCTAAAGCAACATTTAAACGGATTTCTTCTCAAAAAGTCCAAATCGGTATTTTCGAAACCTGTTTTGCAAATGACTATCTATGCATTTTGTATGCAGTGCATCCAAATCACAAGAGGATGTGTCAGGGGCATTTTGAAAGGTAGGATTAGGGCTGGCGTAGGGTGTGCTTAACACCTTTTACAGCCATAATGGAACAAAACCAAAACGTCTATGGCAAAAACTTCATTGTTTGGGTCTAGACCTGTTTTTCAATGATTAAGACACAAAAAAGTGCCCCAAATGACCACTGGAAGGATTCAGGGATGACCCCCTTTCTTCCCCAGTGGTCATCAACTTCCTCCCACCCTGAAAAAATGTGAATAAAAATAGAAGTCATCAGCCTTTATGACAGGTGGACCTAGGTCCATACCTCCCCCCAGGGGTGTGCTGGTAAATTTTTAACAACGGTCTCTCTCTCTCTCTCTCTCTCTGGGCATAGCCAGCCCTGCAATTTTTTTTGGGGGGTGGGGGGTGGGGCATGGGTGGACTGGGGGGACAACGCATGCCCCTCTCTCTCCACCTCATATAGGCATGCTATGGCCTGCCACCACACCCCACTGCTTGTTTCTGGCTCTGAGCAGCAAGCTGGGATTTCTTGCACATGCAGGAGAAGTCCCAGCCTGCTGCTCAGAGCTGGAAATCAGGAGCGGGGAGCAGCAGCAGTCTATTCACTTGGCTGGCGAAGCTCAGCATCCCCACCAGCAAAGTAAAAGAGAATTGAGGTGGGGGCCCGAGCCCACATTTTGGAAGCCAGTGGTTAAAGTAGCCATGGAGGGCCTACTTTAACAACCGGCTCCCAAAATTCTTCAAAATTTAACAAACGGCTCTCGCGAGCCCGTGAGAGCCTGCTCCAGCACACCACTGCCTCCCCCTTCCTATTATGCTTGTGGTGGAAACTGTGAGCCCACCAAAAGTGACCAATAACCCGCTGTACCCACATATAGGTGCCCCCTTCACCCATAAGGGCTATTGTAGTGATGTACAGATGGGGATAGTGGGTTTTGGGTGGGTTATGGAGGGCTCAGCAGGCAAAATAAAGGAGAAATGGTGAGATGTGCACCTGGAAGCATTATATGAAGTCCACTGCTATGCCCCCTAGGGTGCCCCATTGCTCTCCTGGGATGTCTGGGGACCAGTCTGCTAAAAATGCTGTTCCCTCCTGTGTGTTTGTTTTTAAAAAATATCCTAAAAAGATAAACACACAAAGCACAAAACCTTGTTCAAAATAGTATTCTCAAAAAAACAGACATTTTTCTTTTTACGAAAATGGGAAAAATTCCTATTCGGATTTGGTACGTTTAGCATAAAGCATCCATAGTCTGACTTAGACGCACTATCCTGCTTATAATCGAACGAGAAAAATGCCCAAGTTCCGACCTAAATCGGGAGATGGGCGTTTTTCTCACAAAAACAAATAAAGCGGTATAATCGAAAGCCGAACTTTGGACGCTTTCAACTGCACTCCGTCGCGGATGCGGACAAAGTTGACGGGGGCGTGTCGGAGGCGTGGTGAAGGCGGAACTGGGGCGTGGTTATCACCCGAACAGAGATGGGCGCCTTTCGCAGATAATGGATACGTTTGTAGCTAGAATTTAGGGCACTTTTCCTGGACCCTGTTTTTTCACGAATAAGGCCCCAAAAAGTGCCCTAAATGACCAGATGACCCCCAGAGGGAGTCGGGGATGACCTCCCCTGACTCCCCCAGTGGTCACTAACCCCCTCCCACCACAAAAAAATGATGTTTCACAACTTTTTACTTTCACCCTCAAATGTCATACCCTCCTCCCAAGCAGCAGTATGCAGGTCCCTGGAGCAGTTGTTAGGGGGTGCAGTGGACGTCAGGCAGGTGGACCCAGGCCCATCCCCCCCCTACCTGTTACAATTGTGCTGCTTAATGCTTAGTCGTCCAACCCCCCCAAACTCACTGTACCCACATGTAGGTGCCCCCCTTCACCTCTTAGGGCTATAGTAATGGTGTAGACTTGTGGGCAGTAGGTTTTGAGGGGGATTTGGGGGGCTCAACACCCAAGGGAAGGGTGCTATGCACCTGGGAGCTCTTTTACCTTTTTTTTTGTTTTTGTAAAAGTGCCCCCTAGGGTGCCCGGTTGGTGTCCTGGCATGTGAGGGGGACCAGTGCACTATGAATCCTGGCCCCTCCCACGAACAAATGCCTTGGATGTATTCGTTTTTGAGCTGGGCGATTTCATTTTCCATTATCGCTGAAAAGCAAAAACGCCCAGCTCACACCTTGGCGAATAACACATGGGCGTCTATTTTTTTTGAAAATACGGTTCACTCCGCCCCTTCACGGACCCGTTCTCGGAGATAAACGCCCATGGAGATAGGCGTTTCTGGTCGATTATGCCCCTCTATGCCTCTCCACATAATTTTGTAAATCTAAGTGCATTGAAAATACGCCTTCACGTTATTCTATATTAGTCCATGTTAGCATTAATATGAAATGAATGGGAAATAACATGAGGAGCATGTAAATGTCATTAATGAGAAAGGGTAAATTGCATGAAATAACTTGATTTGCAATGACTGACTGGTAACACTACAATTTAACTGCACCTCAGACAGGAGAAGCTAACTCTTTCTGGAGTCCTTTTACTAATCTGTGGGAAAAGGGCCCTACGCTGGCGGTGGGGGCCATTTTTCCTGTGCACCGGGGCCCTTTTTACCGCAGTGGGTAAATAGACCCCAGGCACACATGGTCATGCGGTAAGAGAACTGTTACCGCATGGCCATGCGACGGGGAGCCCTTACTGCCACCCATTGAGGTGGCGAAAAGAGCTACCATGCTAACCTGGTGGTAATGGAGCAGCGTGCGGTGATACCTTATCCCCGCCAGGTTATCACCATGCAAACAATTTCCAGGGGTTTTCTTTTTCCCCCGGGAAAGGCACATGCTCAGGACAAGACTAGTGCCGGCAGCCATGTTGGGCCACCAGTACATAAGTACATAAGTACATAAGTACATAAGTACATAAGTAGTGCCATACTGGGAAAGACCAAAGGTCCATCTAGCCCAGCATCCTGTCACCGACAGTGGCCAATCCAGGTCAAGGGCACCTGGCACGCTCCCCAAACGTAAAAACATTCCAGACAAGTTATACCTAAAAATGAGGAATTTTTCCAGTCCATTTAATAGCGGTCTATGGACTTGTCCTTTAGGAATCTATCTAACCCCTTTTTAAACTCCGTCAAGCTAACCGCCCGTACCACGTTCTCCGGCAATGAATTCCAGAGTCTAATTACACGTTGGATGAAGAAAAATTTTCTCCGATTCGTTTTAAATTTACCACACTGTAGCTTCAACTCATGCCCTCTAGTCCTAGTATTTTTGGATAGCGTGAACAGTCGCTTCACATCCACCCGATCCATTCCACTCATTATTTTATACACTTCTATCATATCTCCCCTCAGCCGTCTCTTCTCCAAGCTGAAAAGCCCTAGCCTTCTCAGCCTCTCTTCATAGGAAAGTCGTCCCATCCCCACTATCATTTTCGTCGCCCTTCGCTGTACCTTTTCCAATTCTACTATATCTTTTTTGAGATACGGAGACCAGTACTGAACACAATACTCCAGGTGCGGTCGCACCATGGAGCGATACAACGGCATTATAACATCCGCACACCTGGACTCCATACCCTTCTTAATAACACCCAACATTCTATTCGCTTTCCTAGCCGCAGCAGCACACTGAGCAGAAGGTTTCAGCGTATCATCGACGACGACACCCAGATCCCTTTCTTGATCCGTAACTCCTAACGCGGAACCTTGCAAGACGTAGCTATAATTCGGGTTCCTCTTACCCACATGCATCACTTTGCACTTGTCAACATTGAACTTCATCTGCCACTTGCACGCCCATTCTCCCAGTCTCGCAAGGTCCTCCTGTAATCGTTCACATTCCTCCTGCGACTTGACGACCCTGAATAATTTTGTGTCATCGGCGAATTTAATTACCTCACTAGTTATTCCCATCTCTAGGTCATTTATAAATACATTAAAAAGCAACGGACCCAGCACAGACCCCTGCGGGACCCCACTAACTACCCTCCTCCACTGAGAATACTGGCCACGCAATCCTACTCTCTGCTTCCTATCTTTCAACCAGTTCTTAATCCATAATAATACCCTACCTCCGATTCCATGACTCTGCAATTTCTTCAGGAGTCTTTCGTGCGGCACTTTGTCAAACGCCTTCTGAAAATCCAGATATACAATATCAACCGGCTCCCCATTGTCCACATGTTTGCTTACCCCCTCAAAAAAATGCATTAGATTGGTGAGGCAAGACTTCCCTTCACTAAATCCGTGCTGACTTTGTCTCATCAGTCCATGTTTTTGTATATGCTCTGCAATTTTATTCTTAATAATAGCCTCCACCATCTTGCCCGGCACCGACGTCAGACTCACCGGTCTATAATTTCCCGGATCTCCTCTGGAACCTTTCTTAAAAATCGGAGTAACATTGGCTACCCTCCAGTCTTCCGGTATTACACTCGATTTTAGGGACAGATTGCATATTTCTAACAGTAGCTCCGCAAGTTCATTTTTTAGTTCTATTAATACTCTGGGATGAATACCATCAGGTCCCGGTGATTTACTACTCTTCAGCTTGCTGAACTGACCCATTACATCCTCCAAGGTTACAGAGAATTTGTTTAGTTTCTCCGACTCCCCCGCTTCAAATATTCTTTCCGGCACCGGTGTCCCCCCCAAATCCTCCTCGGTGAAGACCGAAGCAAAGAATTCATTTAATTTCTCCGCTACGGCTTTGTCCTCCTTGATCGCCCCTTTAACACCATTTTCGTCCAGCGGCCCAACCGACTCTTTGGCCGGTTTCCTGCTTTTAATGTATCTAAAAAAGTTTTTACTATGTATTTTTGCTTCCAACGCTAATTTCTTCTCAAAGTCCTTTTTTGCCCTCCTTATCTCCGCTTTGCATTTGGCTTGGCATTCCTTATGATCTATCCTGTTACTTTCAGTTGGTTCTCTTCTCCACTTTCTGAAGGATTGTTTTTTGGCTCTAATGATTTCCTTTATCTTACTGTTTAGCCACGCCGGCTGACGTTTAGTCTTTTTTCCCTTTTTTCTAATACGTGGAATATATTTGTCCTGAACCTCCAGGATGGTGTTTTTAAACAGCATCCACGCCTGATGCAAGTTTTTTACTCTGCGAGCTGCTCCTTTCAGTCTTTTTTTCACCATTTTTCTCATTTTGTCGTAATCACCCTTTCTATAGTTAAACGCTAGCGTACTTGATTTCCTAGTTTCACTTCCTTCAATGCCAATATCAAAACCGATCATATTATGATCACTGTTATCAAGCGGCCCTCGTATCGTTACCCCCTGCACTAGATCATGAGCACCACTAAGGACTAAGTCTAGTATTTTTCCTTCTCTTGTCGGCTCCTGAACTAGCTGTTCCATGAAGCTGTCCTTGATTTCATCAAGAAATCTTATGTCCCTTGCGTGTACAGATGTTACATTACCCCAGTCTATATGCGGGTAATTGAAATCCCCCATTATTATTGTGTTGCCCAGTTTGTTTGCGTCCCTGATTTCCTTTAACATTTCCGCATCCGTCTGTTCGTCCTGGCCAGGCGGACGGTAGTACACTCCTATCACTATCCTTTTCCCCTTTGCACATGGAATTTCAATCCACAGTGATTCCAAGGAGTGTTTTGCTTCCTGCAGAATTTTCAATCTATTTGATTCAAGGCTCTCGTTAATATACAATGCTACCCCTCCACCAATCCGATTCACCCTATCACTACGATATAATTTGTACCCCGGTATGACAGTGTCCCACTGGTTATCCTCCTTCCACCAGGTCTCAGAGATGCCTATTATATCTAATTTTTCATTTAGTGCAATATATTCTAACTCCCCCATCTTATTTCTTAGGCTCCTGGCATTCGCATATAGACATTTCAAACTATGTTTGTTGTTCCTAAGTACATCATGCTTAGTACTTGACAGTATTAATTGGCAATCTTTTGTCTGATTTTTATTGTTATTTAAAGATACCCGATCTACTACAATCTCTTTTGCAACCTCACTATCAGGATACTCTATCTTCCCTGTTATGGTGATATCTTTGAAAGATACCTTATCCCGAACCATGCTCTTTTGAGCGACTGTCGGCCTTCCCCCCATTTCTAGTTTAAAAGCTGCTCTATCTCCTTCTTAAACGCCGATGCCAGCAGCCTGGTCCCACTCTGGTTAAGATGGAGCCCATCCTTTCGGAATAGGCTCCCCCTTCCCCAGAATGTTGCCCAGTTCCTAACAAATCTAAAGCCCTCCTCCCTGCACCATCGTCTCATCCACGCATTGAGACTCTGGAGCTCTGCCTGTCTCTTGGGCCCTGCGCGTGGCACAGGTAGCATTTCAGAAAATGCTACCCTGGAGGATCTGGATTTCAGCTTTCTACCTAAGAGCCTAAATTTTGCTTCCAGAACCTCTCTCCCACATTTTCCTATGTCATTGGTACCCACATGTACCAAGACAGCGGACTCCTCCCCAGCACTATCTAGAATCCTATCTAGGTGACACGTGAGGTCCGCCACCTTCGCACCAGGCAGGCAAGTCACCAGGCGATCCTCACGTCCACCAGCCACCCAGCTATCTATATGCCTAATGATTGAATCACCAAGTACAACAGCTGTCCTAACCTTTCCCTCCCGGGCAACATTTGGAGATATATCCTCGGTGCGAAAGGATAATACATCCCCTGGTGGGCAGGTCCTGGCTACAGGAGTACTTCCTACTTCACCAGGGTGATGCTCTCCTTCTAGGAGACCTCCCTCCTCCAAGGTAGCACAGGGGCTACCTGACTGGAGGTGGGACTTCTCTACAACATCCCTGTAGGTCTCCTCTATGTACCTCTCTGTCTCCCTCAGCTCCATCAAGTCTGCTACTCTAGCCTCAAGGGAACGGACACGTTCTCTGAGAGCTAGGAGCTCTTTGCATCGGGCACACACATATGACACCTCACCAATTGGGAGATAATCATACATGTGACACTCAATGCAAAAGACTGGATAGCACCCCTCTCGCTGCTGGACTGCTGACTCCATCTTAGTGTTTTTTGAGTTTTTCCGTAATTTAAAACTTGCTAAAGTATTAAGGATATCAGCCTATCACTAACTTACAGTTCCTCCTTTAAACCCCAATCTTCAAGTTCCGAAAGCACAAGCAAAATTTGTTCACTTACCAGAGAAATATCCTCTTCTCCCAG
Organism: Microcaecilia unicolor; assembly: GCF_901765095.1. Taxonomy (NCBI): domain Eukaryota; kingdom Metazoa; phylum Chordata; class Amphibia; order Gymnophiona; family Siphonopidae; genus Microcaecilia; species Microcaecilia unicolor. Next base: position 249,385,108 of record NC_044037.1, on the reverse strand, counting down.
AACTTATTAGAAGGAAAGCTTTCGCGCGCCGTTAGGCGCGCGGCACCTTGAGCAGAGGCCCCGAGTGGATCGGAACGGACCTGGGAGTCACTCTGGCGAAGGCTCCGAGGATATGCAGATGAGCTGCAAGTCCTCCACGGCACCTGAGAAGGCAACCTGTGGGAGAGCTGGGCACCTCTCAACCAAGAAAAGGCTTACCAGGGGTTAGGCCGAAGCCAGCATTCCTCCCCCTGAGGGTCACCTGATCCCGGCTAAGAAGTACCTGGTAGCTCTGGGTAGGTGGAGCGAAAGCCCTGGGTAACTGTGGCGAAGGCCCTGGGAAGGTCGGGGTGGATTTGGGAGTCACCCCGGATGCAGCTGTGAGGATATGCAGAACGCTGCAAGTCCTCCACAGCACCTGGTAGGAGCACTGTGCACCTTGAGCAGAGGCCCCGAGTGGATCGGAACGGACCTGGGAGTCACTCTGGCGAAGGCTCCGAGGATATGCAGATGAGCTGCAAGTCCTCCACGGCACCTGAGAAGGCAACCTGAGAAGGCTCCGAAAGAGTGAGCGGTAAGCCCTCGTTGGGCTTACCCCACTCTGTAAAAGGGACCCTTGTGAGCTGACTGCAGCTAACACTAGACCCAGTGGGAGCCCTGGTCCTCCCCATGGTAACCAAAAAGTTAAATCATTTTTTATAAGGAACCAGGGGCTATCGGAGCTTAAGGTTGTTCCCGGGAGGTTCAGAGAGTGAGACCCACATTGTTGGTTAACTGAGCATGGGAGTTGAGCATCTGGTTTGACCATAGCTGTAGCAGGCTTCGTGAATGTGCAGGGAGCCTGGCTGATTGTGGCAGAAGAGTTCCAGGCTGTGTTGAAGTCTGAATGAGCTGCTGTCATCTGTATGCATGTGCAGTGACATGGGTGCATGTTAATGTCAGCACTCACATCATTCACACATGCATAGAAAGTGAGGAATCAGGCCTGGAAGTTCTGTGAAGTCCCTGAAGCAAAGAAAAGCCCCCTAAAAAGCAAATTTAATTAATTTTAGTGTCGGCACTGCCAGCAGGACCCAGAGAGGGTCTTTTGACATTGGGCCATATTCTGGTGTGAACCATTCAAAAATCACAGTTGTACACACATAGAAAAGCCCATATTTGAAAAGCAAGGGGGAGCTCATTGGGAGACCAAAAAGTGGCATGGATTTTCACGCAGGTGCCCTGATAAAAAGGAGACTGGTATGAAGACCAGCTCCTTAAGAGAAATTTTAAAAATAGTATTTTAAAGGGTTGGGAGAAATTTTAAAGGGTCAAAATACTGCTGTTGATTTCTCTTTTTCTTCTCTATGTAGAACAAAACTTTAGTTCTTTAATGGATTTCATTTCATGTTCTTCCTGACTCAGTACAAGAGCTGCATGACAGTAGAGGATATCCATACCTTATTGGCACTTCACCCCAGATATTCAATTTTGACCGGCAATATGAATATAAGTACCATTGCTTTCCAATTTAAATACTGAAGATTCTATTGCTGCAAGATACACTTAATGGACAAATTACATACTGGATATGTAAAACCATTTAACTGGCAGGAACAGCACCTGGCTATCTGGTAATATTTAGTGGGAGATAGCCAGCTATCTCTCTCTGAATATTGCTGGTTAGCGCTTAGCGGATATAGCTGGTTATCTGCCGATATTTAGCACATTGCTGGCTAAGTTTGGCGGCCAACTTTGCACAAGCAATTTAACTGGCCAGGAGCTTCTCCTGTCTGGTTAAATAGCTTTGAATATTGACTCCCCCATGCTTTTAAATAAACAGATAAATGAGCTAACTGAAAATTGCCCACCAGTCCTGCAGGAAAAGGGAGGCATTGATGGTGCTTTGTGTGGCTCTAGGGATCAACTGTTTTGCTTTGACTGCAGCTGCTCTTTACAGCCCCACAAAAACTGCTGCCCTAGGAGACTGCCCTTGTCTTGCCTAATGGTGGAACCGGCTCTCTCACCCTGGACACTATGAAGGAACTTGCTCAATATTGGGGTTCTCAACACCAAAGAGGTTTGATTAACAGTAGATGGCAGGAACGTGCTTGACTCATTATCTGGCCTAAAGCCAGTAGGCAGCGCTTATTGCCCTATCAATTACATTGTTTTCAGTGTACCAAGATGGCAGTGGCTGCATTGGGGAGAACTGGGTGAATAGACTTCAGCCTTCTGATGTCACACTGTCTCCTGTCCATCAAACCTCCTTTGTCAGCACCCATCGGTACAGCTGTTTCTACTGCTCACAGCAACCTGCAATTCTGTTTAACTTGTTTGTAGGGTTACCATATGGCTCCAGAAAAAGGAGGACGGATTGAGCCAGCCGGGTTTTACTTCCATTGCTTAAAGCAATGGAAGTAAAACCCGGCTGGCTCAATTACTTCCATTGAAAGCAATGGAAGTAAAACCCGGCTGGCTCAATCCGTCCTCCTTTTTCTGGAGCCATATGGTAACCCTACTTGTTTGTGATGAAGGAAGAGGTTATGAAGAAACGGGAGGAGAGCAAACATGGTCCCACTATACAAAGCTGGAGATAGGGAGGAGGCTGGCAGCTACAAACCTATTCATTTGACTTCAGGTGTGGGTTAAACTATGGAAAGAATTGAAAAAAAAATAGTGTTGCTCTTTGAAAAAAGGAAATTACAAGATACCAGACAACATGATCACACAGATGAAGATCCTGTCAGAGAAATCTGAGTTCCTTATTGAAATGGTGAGAAAAAAAAAAGAAAGAAAGAAAGAAACCTTGAGAATAATTGTAAGAAATGGCAAGGGTATGAAGAATGACCTTCAATATTTAAAAATGTAAAATCATGCAACTGGAACACAGAATCTATTAGCTGCAAATCAATTAGAAGGAAGAGAACTAGAAACCATCAAAGAAGAAAGCTCTAGTAGTAACAGATGACCTCAGTGTAGCATTTCAAGGGGTAATTTTTTAAAAGGTTTTTAAGCATGTGGAAAAGGACTTTTATAAAATTATGTGACGTGGGTGTGTAAAAAGTAAAAGAGCATAGAGCAATTTTATAACAGGATTCTGAGTGGAGGCTTTGGGAGGGGTCACAGTTTCCACCACAAGTGTGACAGGTAGCGGGAGATAGGGAGGGACCCAAGTCGCCCACACCATAGTGCACTGCACCAACCATTACACTACTCCAGGGACCTGCATGCTGCTCTAATAGACCTGGCTATAACATCTGAGGCTGCCATAGAGACTGGTAAGTCATATTTTTATTTACATTTGGGGGGGGGGGTGGCAGGGGGTCAGTGACCACTAGGGGGTATTGGGGGATTATCCCAGATTCCCTCCAGTGGTCATTTAGGGCACCTTTTCGTGCCTTATTCGTTATAAAAACAGGACTAACTCAAAACGTCTTAGTTTTAGTTTTGTTTTGTTCCATTATGGCTAAAAAAACCATAACACCCACATCTCACCCCTAAAACGCCTCCAACACACCCCTTGAGATTTGGATGCACTGCAGGAGAACAGCATAGAAAAACGTCTGAAAAATAGGTTTCAAAAATACTGATTTGGATATTTTCGATTTCGAAAATGAGCCCCATAGTGTGAGGATCCAAAGTCCACGCATGCAAGCTGGCAAAAAAGAAAAATAATAATAAGAGAAAGAACTGTTTTATCTATTGCACTAAAACTTAAACATGGGCAAAGAAGCCAAACTAAAACCTCAAAGTGATCAGTAGATGTGTACGGGTGAGAAATGACGTGAAAATCCATGAACTGAGGAGCATGTGAGTATGTGATGTTGGGAGTTAAGCTGTGTAATTACATGATTCCTAGTCACAACATTCAGAGGCCCTTTTACTAAGCCGCTGTAGGGCTATTGTGCGGGTAGTGCGCATCAAATTGACACTACTGCTGGAGTGGCATAGGCGCCTAGTGGTAATTCTGAAGTTATTGCGTACTGTTTCCCGCAGTAGTAGATAATTTTCTATTTTCTACCACAGGTGGGGGAGGGCATTCCTAGTGGTAAATGGCATCACGATCACATTGCTGCACTACTTTTAATACTAGTGCACAGACATTTTCTGCCCCATCTGAAAAAAGGCCTTTTTACCTGCCATGGTAAAAAATGGCCCAGCGCATGCCAATTTCACGCTTACAAACTAGCGCAGGCCACTTTTTATCGCAGCTTAGTAAAAGGGTCCCTGAATTCTTATTATACATATATTTTTTTGATATGTAATTTAGAACTTTTTGGAGGTTCTTCTTTTTCCGATCTGATACAAGAATTTTATACACTATACGTTGATTCACACAGGTAAGGATGAGATGTGGAGGGGAATTTTTGATACAACGTCTAAATCCGATTTTGGACATTTTTCTGAAATGTCCAAAAATCAAGCGGCGAACATGGCTATTTTTGAACCAGAAACCGGTCTAACTTTTTGTTTTGAAAATGGCCATTTCCTAGACATTTTGTGGTCGGTGCGTTTTCCTTTTGTGACCATTTAAAAAAAAAGTCCAAAGGAAAAACACAAAAACTAGCCATTGTGACATTTGGGGACCAGCATTCTTAGTAGACTGGCCACACAGACATCCCAGCAGAGCAGTGGGGCATTAAGATGTATGGAGGGGCATTTTTGATATGACATTTAAATCAGACTTTGTTCGTTTTCCTCAAAACGTTCAAAATTCAATTGGTAAATACAGAGATTTTCGAAAACAGCAAAATGTTTATCTTTTTGTTTCAAAAATGGCCATTTGCTAGACATTTTTGTGCTCAGTGCATCTATCTTTTTTGGACTGTTATTGAAAAAAATGTCCAAGTGAAAAACGCACAAAATCAAGCAACTGGGACGTAGGAGGAGCCAGCATTCTTAGTAGACTGGCCACGCAGATCTCCCAGAGCAGTGGGGCACCCTAGGGGGCACTGCAGTGGATTTCACATAAAATATTCCAGGAACAAATCTCACCATTACCCCCTTATATTGTATGGGTAGCACTCCGAAACTCACCAAACACATACTGTACCCAACTGTACACTACTACAATAGCCTTTATGTCTGCAGGTGTCACCTATTATGTGGGTACAGTAGGTTTTGGGTGGATTTTAGGGGACTCACACTTTCTACCACAAGTGTACCAGTTAGAGTGGGATATGGGCCTGGGTCCCCTTCTCTACAGTGCACTGAACTGACCACTATGCTACTCCAAGGACCTACTTTCTGCTCTAATAGGACATCTGAAGCTGTCATAGATGCTGGTATGTACTGTTTCCTTCACATCTTTTGTGGGGTGGGAGGGGGTCAGTGACCACTGAGGGAGTAAGGGGGTCTTGCAGTAATCCTTCCAGTGGTCATCTGGTCATTTATCGCTAAGGCCTAAGCAATACAATTGCTTTTTTGCAGACTGCAGTGGCCTTAGCAATACAATTGCTTTTTTGCAGACTGCAGTGATAGATGTTTCATTTTCCAAACGGTCTTTTTCAAGACCATTTTTATGTCCTTGTCTGCAGATTTTTTACTTGAGATTTCTTCATATCATCAATTTATGATCTTACTTTAATTTTTATCTTAGACATAAGACTCCTGATGTAGGCCACCAGGCCGAAACACAACGTTGTGTCGAGTAATTTTTAATGTGAAATTAATAAACATTTTTTGTCTTAATATTCAATTGACTTTGGTTGGTTCCAGTTTTTTTGGATAGCCTGGTTTATATTCCCACCTCTTTTTATGTTCACTTTATGCTTCGTGGAATCTACTGAGTTCTCCATGTACGTGGATTCTCTTTAGACTTTCTTTTGATAACCTTTTATATGTCCATGATCTTAATTTATATATTTAAGTTAATGTTTTAAATTATTTATCATTATTCTATTCCATATGGTGGAATACATTATTAATGTTTTATTTATAAGCATTTTAAATGTATTGGTGAATTACACACATTTGTATATTCATTTGGTATGTGAATTGATATACATTTACATTATTTAAAGTTGTTTTTCTATGCAAGACTTTTTTCGAGATCATACCTATATATAAATACATATACATCCGATTATTTGCTGGATTAGCACGGGAGTTCTTACCACCACCTCAATGGATGGTGGTAAGTGCTCCCCACCGAAATGGCCGCACCAGGGGCGTAGCTAGGTGGGGCCAAGGGAGCCTGGGCCCCCACAAATTTCATCCAGGCCCCTGGTTTGGCCGGAGACTGGCGCTGAAGAAGGCTTCTGATGGCGGGGGTTGAGGACCCCCGCCATCTGAAGCCTTCTTCAGCGCCAGTCTCCGGCGCAGCTGTGTTCACTGTCCTGCATGCTCAGTTTCACGTAAAGGAATGTGTACAGAAGGATGTCTGCAAGCAAAAAGAGCAGGGCAGCAAACGCGGCTGTGCTGGAGACCGGTGCTGAAGAAGGCTTCGGCTGGCGGGAGTTGGGGACCCCCACCAGCAAAGGTATTTGCTTTTGCGGGGGAAGCTGCGAGACGGTGGAGAGGGACGAGGCGGCAGGGCGGTGAGGCAGCAGGGGGGCGAGGCGGCAGGGCGGCAGACTAAAATGTGCCCCCACCTTGGTCTCTGTCCCCCTCCCCCCGTGAGGTCTAGCTGCGCCTCTGGGCTGCACAGCAAGTGCTTCACTTGCCTTTTTTTCCTAAAAAAAAGAGAAAGATTTGCTTTTTACCCGCTGCGGCAAAAGGGGGCCTCAAAAACACGCACCAATGCCAGCACAGACTCCCTTTTGCCGCAGATTCATAAAACATAGAAAAATGAAGGCAGATGAAGGCCATGAGGCAAAAATTCAGACCGTGGGAGGCAGCCTGGCTAACTCCTGCGGTCAGTAGCAAACTTGGAAATGCAATGCTGGGTCATATCTGGCGACTGGCATTGAATTTCCAGGGCTTTTTTTGGCTTCGATGAACATAGCCAGTTATACAGATGTTAATCGGCTGACCGGCTAAGTTATAGTGATCAATGAATATTGACGCTAACTGGCAATGTCACATGACATAGCCAGTGACCGCGCTAGCCGCTATCCCCCAGATTCTATATAGTGTGACTTGATTTCTGCATGTAAATCCAGTCATATTGAGCCTTATTCTATAAGGGTTATGCTCCTAAATATATGAGCACAATTTATGGTCCTAAATTTATGCTCTTAAATATATACCCCCAAATTACAAGTGTAATCTATTTTAGAGCATAGATTACGCTCGTAATTTAGGAGCATAAATTTAGGAGTTTAAATTTAGAAGCATACTTTATAGAATAAAGCCCATTATGCATTTGCAGGCACAATTTAATTAGCTTAACAAGCCAATCAGTGCAAATAATTGAACTTAAGCAATTATTGACACTAATTGGCATTAATTAGAATTTAAGTGCACAAATATCTAAGCATATTCTATAAAGTGATGCGCGTAAATTCTAAGATGTGGATCTGAAACGGTGGCGTGGCCATGGGTGGATCATGGGCATTCCTAGAATTTATGCGCAATGTTATAGAATATGCCCGATCCGCACGTAATTTAGGTGTCAGCATATACACCAGGTTTTCATTGGCGTAAATGGCTGGAACTAAATATAGTCATAGAAAATGGGTGTTGGGCATATTCTATAAGTTATGCCTAGATTTAGGTATATTCCATAAACCACGCCTAAATTTAGGCACAGTTTATTTTTGGCACCAATTGTTTAGGCTTGATATATAGAATCTAGACCTAAGCACTAATATTAGTGCTTAGCTGACTTAAATCTATTTAACTGGCCAGGAGCTGTTTCTGGCTGGTTAAATAGTGCTGAATATGACGGGCTATAGGTTTATGCCCCAACTTGACATTTTGTCCTTTAGATTGTAAGCTCCTTTGAGCAGGGACTATCCTTATTTGTAAAACTGTACAGCGCTGCGTAACCCTAGTAGCGCTTTAGAAATGTTAAGTAGTAGTAGTTATGTTTATTTAAAAGCTAATTATACCACCTTTACTAATGGGTAGGTCACAGTCTACCCATCCATGCCATCTACTATCCCTTCCTCTCCCTTGGAGCTTTCTTGACTTCAGATGCAGTTTTCATCTCCACCACCTCCGCTGGGAGGCCATTCCACAAATTCACCACCCTTTAAGTGAAGATGTATTTCCTCAGGTTACTTCTGAGACTATCCCCTTTCACCCTCTAACTATACCCACCTTCCCATTCACTTCCTTTCAGTTGAAAGAGACTCGCTTCCTGTGCATTTATGCCACATAGATATTTAAACATCTTTATCGTTTCTTCCCGCTTCCACCTTTCTTCCAAAGTATACATATTGAAATCTTTAAGTCTGTCTCCATACACTTTATGATGGAGACCACTGACCATTTTAACAGCCATCGTCTGGACCGATTCCATCCTATTTATATCTTTTTGACGGTGCAGTCTCTAGAATTCTGCACAATATTCTAAATAAGATCTCACCAGAGTCTTAAACAGAGGCATTATCACTTCCTTTTTCCTACTGGCCGTTCCTCTCCCTATGAACCCAAGCATCCTTCTAGTATTCGCCATTGACTTTTCTACCTGTCTGGCCAAAAATGTTCATCTTGATGCCTTTGAAAAAAAATCCAGCTTACCTAAAATTAGTATTGAAGTACAAAATTTGTTCTATTTAGGTGGAAATAAGTCGATAAATAGATACAGTACCTTTTTACTAAACTAAACATATTGATGAGTTTTCAAAAGCTGAGTGAAAAATGCAGCTATGTTGATGAGAACCAATTTGTAATTTTGTTCCTCAATGATAAGTATTTTCTTTCCTCTGAACTGAGAGTCCAACATGCTCCCTTGAAGTTTCTAAGCCATTTGAAATGAGCTACACAATGAGGCAGAAAGAGTTTACTTCCTCACTGTGCAGATGTCTTCGAAGGGCTTAAATTCCACGAGAAAGTCTTGCCAGGTCAGCTCAGGGAAAGCAGAATGATGCACAATCACATACAAAATTGCCATCAAATTGAAATTATGGAGGGCCTGACATTGCGTCTAAATATTTCTTCATATTTTATTATTGCATTTATATTTCCACAAATTCTATATATGGCGCCCTAAGTTGTGCACACTAATTTAAATTGGCATACAACTTAATTGCTTAACAAGCCAATCAGCGCTGATAATTGGTACTTAACCAATTAGCAGCACTAATTGGCTTCAATTAGAATTTACCCACACAACTTTCTAGGCATATTCTATAATGTGGTGTGTGTAAATTCTAATGTCCACATTCAAAAAGGGGGTGTGGACTGTGGGTATTTCAAAAAACTATGTGCATTCTTATAGACTACACCCGATATGCATCTAACTTAGTTGAAGGTATTTAGGCCTGGTTTTAGTTGGCCTTAATGAGTGCACCTAAATTTTATTTACAAGAACTGCATGTGAACATATTCTATAAACTATGCCTAACTTTAAGCATAGTTTATAGAATTGCGCTAACCACGTGGTATTATGGTGCCATATATACAATTTCCCCCATTGGAGGAGATTCTAGGAGCAGGCTGAGGAGGAGTTTTTATATTTGATTTATAAATATGCACATAAATGAACCCAGGAAATTGTGAGTGACAAAAAACAGGTGTAAATATATATAAGTACATAAGTACATAAGTAATGCCATACTGGGAAAAGACCAAGGGTCCATCGAGCCCAGCATCCTGTCCACGACAGCGGCCAATCCAGGCCAAGGGCACCTGGCAAGCTTCCCAAACGTACAAACATTCTATACATGTTATTCCTGGAATTTTGGATTTTTCCAAGCCCGTTTAGTAGCGGTTTATGGACTTGTCCTTTAGGAAACCATCCAACCCCTTTTTAAACTCTGCTAAGCTAACCGCCTTCACCACTTTCTCCGGCAACGAATTCCAGAGTTTAATTACACGTTGGGTGAAGAAAAATTTTCTCCGATTTGTTTTAAATTTACTACACTGTAGTTTCATCGCATGCCCCCTAGTCCTAGTATTTTTGGAAAGCGTGAACAGACGCTTCACATCCACCTGTTCCACTCCACTCATTATTTTATATACCTCTATCATGTCTCCCCTCAGCCGTCTCTTCTCCAAGCTGTATAGCCCTAGCCTCCTTAGTCTTACTTCATAGGGAAGTCGTCCCATCCCCGCTATCATTTTAGTCGCCCTTTGCTGCACCTTTTCCAATTCTACTATATCTTTCTTGAGATGCGGCGACCAGAATTGAACACAATACTCAAGGTGCGGTCGCACCATGGAGCAATACAACGGCATTATAACATCCTCACACCTGTTTTCCATACTTTCCTAATAATACCCAACATTCTATTCGCTTTCTTAGCCGCAGCAGCACACTGAGCAGAAGGTTTCAGTGTGTTATCGACGACGACACCCAGATCCCTTTCTTGGTCCGTAACTCCTAACGTGGAACCTTGCATGACGTAGCTATAATTCGGGTTCTTTTTTCCCACATGCATCACCTTGCACTTGCTCACATTAAACATCATCTGCCATTTAGCCGCCCAGTCTCCCAGTCTCGTAAGGTCCTCTTGTAATTTTTCACAATCCTGTCGCGATTTAACGACTTTGAATAACTTTGTGTCATCAGCAAATTTAATTACCTCGCTAGTTACTCCCATCTCTTTTTATTCTTTGTGAAGACCTATTTTGTCAAGGCTTATTTTGTGGGAGGGGTCATTTTGTCTAGGGCAATTTTGTCAAGGACTATTTTGTTACAAGGCTATTTTGTCGGGGCTATTTTAAGTACATAAGTAATGCCACACTGGGAAAAGACCAAGGGCCCATCGAGCCCAGCATCCTGTCCACGACAGCGGCCAATCCAGGCCAAGGGCACCTGGCAAGCTTCCCAAACGTACAAACATTCTATACATGTTATTCCTGGAATTGTGGATTTTTCCAAGTCCGTTTAGTAGTGGTTTATGGACTTGTCCTTTAGGAAACCAACCCCTTTTTAAACTCTGCTAAGCTAACTGCCTTCACCACTTTCTCTGGCAACGAATTCCAGAGTTTAATTACGCGTTGGGTGAAGAAAAAGTTTCTCCGATTTGTTTTAAGTTTACTACATCGCATGCCCCCTAGTCCTAGTATTTTTGGAAAGCGTGAACAGACGCTTCACATCCACCTGTTCCACACTACTCATTATTTTATATACCTCTATCATGTCTCCCCTCAGCTGTCTCTTCTCCAAGCTGAAAAGCCCTAGCCTCCTTAGTCTTTCTTCATAGGGAAGCGATATAACGGCATTATAACATCCTCACACCTGTTTTCCATACCTTTCCTAATAATACCTAACATTCTATTCGCTTTCCTAGCCGCAGCATCACACTGAGCAGAAGGTTTCAGTATATTATCGACGACGACACCCAGATCCCTTTCTTGGTCCGTAACTCCTAACATGGAACCTTGCATGACGTAGCTATAATTCGGGTTCTTTTTTCTCACATGCATTACCTTGCACTTGCTCACATTAAACGTCATCTGCCATTTAGCTGCCCAGTCTCCCAGTCTTGTAAGGTTCTCTTGTAATTTTTCACAATCCTGTCGTGATTTAACGACTTTGAATAACTTTGTGTCATCAGCAAATTTAATTACCTCGCTAGTTTCTTCCATCTCTAAATCATTTATAAATATATTAAAAAGCAGCGGTCCTAGCACAGACCCCTGAGGAACCCCACTAACTACCCTTCTCCATTGTGAATACTGCCCATTTAACCCCACTCTCTGTTTCCTATCCTTCAACCAGTTTTTAATCCACAGTAGGACATTTCCTCCTATCCCATGACCCTCCAATTTCCTCTGTAGCCTTTTATGAGGTACCTTGTCAAATGCCTTTTGAAAATCCAGATACACAATATCAACCGGCTCCCCTTTGTCCACATGTTTGTTTACTCCTTCAAAGAATTGAAGTAAATTGGTCAGGCAAGATTTCCCCACACAAAAGCCGTGCTGACTTGATTTCAGTAATCCATGGATCTCAGTAATCCATGTCCAGCCTATTATGTTGGGGTGCCTCATGCGCTAAGTAGCCATTAATGGGGGAAAAGGAGGCCCGCGACGCAAATACGGAGCAGCCGAACCTAACATGGTGGCTGCCTCTTGTTGGCCTCCGGCCTGAATCGCCCTTCCGCTTCCGGCTTCCCCGCTTTCCCAGGTGACGAGGAAGGGAGACCCTCAGCGGCATTGGCGGGGAGACTGGAAGTGGGCGGAACCTCAGCGGGCGGCCTCCGTGCACTGCTTAAATGATTGCCGATGAGACGGAGCGGGTCTCTCGGTGGCAGGCAGGCAGTGCACGGGTTTCCCCCCCCCACACCCTTTCCTAGAACGTTCTCGAAGCGGCCAGGTGGGTCGAAGGGATAACTTTGCTGTACTGTTCAGATAACCGTGGGGGAATCGAAATGTTAATTTGTATGTCATACCACCAGGGTATAGAACGTTAGCGAGCCTGACCATGTTAAGTTTTAGGTAACCAGTAATAAGTTTGTTAGCCGCTCCTATGCACTAATACCTTTGCGATAACTGTATGCGATAACTGCATGTCATACCGCTAGAGTACGGATTGTTAGCGAGCTTTTCATGTTAAGTTTTAATGTATCCAGTGTTACGTTTACTAGCCACTTCGATGCACCAATAAATGTCTGCGATGACCGTATAGCTGTGGGATTGCGGGAGGCCCAAGGGGGATGCCGTCAAGGGGGATGCCGTAGGGTATTACCGTTTGTCTCCCACTATGACTGTTCTTATCAATTCTTGTATGCTGTCACAGCAGCAGACGCACCCGAGCCTGAGAACCTGGGATGCGCCAGAGCGACAGGCATATGGAAGATCGGTGCTTCTGGCAAGGAACTGGGGCGCTCATCGCTAGCAGACTAAACACCTCGCTGGTTCACATGGCAGGTGGAGCTCTGGGCTAGGAGTGCAGTTCCGAAACCGATGGACGCACGGCCACGCTGGGGGCGGAGCATGGCTGGCCGCAGCGCCGGATTGACAAAACCTTTGCTTTCTAGCTGGAAAGCATGGTGGAGAGCCGGAGCATCGACAATACCAGGTCTAGGGCTTGGGTGCTTCCTAGGGATTGTCAATGTGTTTTGATGTGTTTACAATAAAGCTGTGGCCATTTATTCCCAAAGAAAAACTCCTGTCTCATGCTTGGTCTGTGTGGCACGATGGGTTAAGATGAGGGAGGGGGACGAGAGCGAGTGCAACCTGCCCATGTTGTAGAAAATACGGCCATTTTACAGCTGAGCTAAAAGTGGCCTCAATGTGTGAGAAACCCATGAGCTAATCACAGTGCAGGCCACATTTTAGCACAGCTTAGTAAAAGGGCCCCATAGAGCAGGGAAAAAAAGTGTTTATAACTAATTTCAGCACTCAGCTCATAAATTAGGCTCAAATATAGGCAATGAATGGCAGCACTAAATTTATAAGTATAACTTTTAAGCTTCTAAATTACTACAACTAATAATCATTTGTATAGTGCTAAAAGACTTATGCAGACACCTAACAAGCAGTTCCTCCTTGACAGAGGTTATAGGATGGGCTATTTGCAATGGCATGGGAAGTAACAATGGTTGCATGTCATTAAATGAAAATGAGCAGAAAAAAAACAAATTTTGTGTTTTGCAATAATAGTGCACATTGTTTGCAGAGAGGGCACCCTCTGTTGTTTGTTCACCAAGCAACACCACGCTAGAATACTCCGAATAGTGCTGGGACAAGGTAGATTTTTGATAATTAATGACCCCTGATGCAGGCGCTGTGTGCTGAAACACAGCCCATGTCGGGTCTCTGATGTACATCTATGAAGTGAAATAAAAGGACTTGTTCCATTTTTGAAGGCTCTTGGTACTATTTTTTTTTTTTTTTGCTTTGGACTCTGTTTTGTGCTTTGAACCCTCTCTGTTCTGGTCTTTGAGTACTCTGCTCACTTACATGTATTCTTTGGGGTAGATTCTATAAATGATGCCTAAATAATTGGCGCAAAAAAAAAAAATAGCGCTTAATGCTTTTCTATAAACCATGCCTAAAGTTAGGCGTGGTTTATAGAATAGTGCTTAGTGCTGGGAACTGTGACTATATTTGGGCACAATCATTTACACCAATGAAAACATAGTGTAAATCCCCAAGCATGAATTAGACATAGATCCCGCTAATCCTATAACAATGAGCATAAATTTTAGGAACAACCCGACCCACCCATGCCCCTCCCATGGCCATGCCCCCATGCATCCAAATTTGCACATGCAACTCAAAGTGCCGTATATAGAATCTGGGGCTTAGGGATAGATTCTGTATATGGCCCCTGAAAAATCCATGTGGAAAAAAAATTATTCCTATGTATATTCTCTAAAGTATGCCTAAATTTTATAGAATAGACTTAAATTTCCATGTGGTATATAGAATACGCCAAGCGGTTAGTTAATGACTAAATTTGGTCACATCCATTTAGGCCACGTTTCACTTGGTGTAAATCCTGATGCCTAAACTAGGCACAGATCATGTGTATTCTATAATAATGTGCATACATTTTTGAAATACCCATGCCCCACCCCTGGCAATGCCCCTTTTCAACTATGCAACTTAGAATTTAGGCGCACCATGTTATAGAATACATTTAGGGGCCCTTTTACTAAGCCACGTAAGCATCTACGCATGCCCAACGTGCGACAAAATGGAGTTACCGCACGGCTACCGTGTGGCTCTTGCGGTAATTTCATTTTTGTCATGCATCCGATATGCACAGCTGAAAATTGTTATTTTCTGCTGCGCGTATCAGACACGCGTCAGGTGGCATTTAGCGCGCGTAGGTCATTACCATCCGGTTACTGCATGAGACTTTACCGCTAGGTCAATGGCTGGTGGTAAGGTCTCAGACCCAAACTGGACGCGTGGCAATTTTGATTTTGTCGCACATCCATTTTCTGCAAAAATTTTAAAAAGGGCTTTTTTACGGGAACGCTGAAAAATGTATTGGCGCGTGCCCAAACCCCGCACCTACAATACTGCAAGCTATTAGTAAAAGGACCCCTTAGCGAGTTCTGCGCATAAATCTCAATGCCAATTAGTGCTGATAATTGCTTGTTAACATCCAATTAACAGCACTGATTACCAGGTTAATCAATTAAGTTATGGGCATTATTATAGAATACGCTTCAGTCTCTGCGTGGGGTTTTAAGCGCCATATATAGAATCTGGGGGTTAGTGCCTAAATGTTAGCACCTTCTTTATAGAATTAGCCCCAATTCCACAGATTCTATAAACGGTGTGCAAATTTATGTGTGCAAAATTGCTTGCTATTCTGAGAAGCGCACAGAACTAAATTGACTAATGAGCCAATTAGTGCCAATAATTGAGCATTAATGATCAATTATTAGCGTTAATTGATAACAATTTGAGAGGCCCTTTTACAAAGGTGTATTAGGCTCTTCGCGTCTGCAGCGTGCACCAAAATGAGACTACTGCCAAGCTAGCACAGCCCCTGGAGGTAATTTCAAATTTAGCATGCGTCCATTCTGCCGGGACAAATTATTTTTTAATTTCCTACCAAATGTGGCATTTCTGGTGTTAATTGGCAGTTTGCGCGTGCTGACCGATCACCGCATATGTAGCATGCGAGCCCTTATCGCTAGATCAATGGGTGGCGTTAAGGGCTCAGGCCATAAATAGGCGTGCACTGGTTTCAATTTTACCGCAGGCCCTTTTCCCAATCCATTGAAAAAATGTCCTTTTTCCCAGATGCGGTAAAAACTGGTCTGGCACGCACTAAAAACATGTGCCCACACTACCACAGGCCACCTTTTCTTGCAGCTTAGTAAAAGAACCCCTGAATTTGCATGTGCAACTTGCTAAGCGCTATTCTATTAAGATCCGCGCATAAATTTTTTAGCATGCAACTTAACAGGGGGTGTGGCTGTGGCTGTGGGAAGGGCAGGGGTGTTCACTAAAGGTGCTCCTAATGTTCAACTGAAACCTGGTGTAAATATTGGCATTTAAGCTCCTAACTTAAATGCCAATATTTACACCAGGTTTCAGTTGAACATTAGCTTTTCAAATACAGTTTCAAAAACATCTCATTCTGCCTGATTGACAATGTGGTATCTTGAAGGTTGAGAGGGATTTTGTTTCACGGTTTGGAATGAAAAAACATTATTGTTAGTTTTCACCCAGAAGCTTGCATTATTGTATGCTTCTAGGATATTGGTGAGTAGGTAGTAAAAAAGCACACAAGGAGTTGAGTCACTATAAATCAACCTCTGCCTACTCCTCAGAGGCCTAATGAGAAATTCCTAGAGTGTTAACTTACAGCTATGGTGCAGAAGAGCTCTACATTTAGATAGCATTGTATCTGGGCATTAGGGACTGTGCATGTTAATGTGCTTTAACATACACTAAGAGAACCAAAACAGTTTAGTGCCAAATTTATCTCCCTTTAGCAAAAGGGATAGTACCATATGACCCAGTTCAACTGGGAAGCACCTTTCCTGAAGGCAGCAATTCACAAACTCACCAATCCAGACATGTGAGTCTCTTTGGTACTTCCTTAAAAGCCTACCTGGACAAGAATCTAACATGCAGTGACCTTTGGCACACTTAAGGGCTTAATGCTCAGAAGTAAACACGAGCACTAGAGGTCTTTAGCGCTGGAACCAACAAGCTCGCCGATGAACAGCGCAATGAGCTTTCTAATTTAGTCAAAAGGATGCTGATGAGGTCATTTCATATTCCTCTCCTATGCTCAGAGAACAGTGTGCTGATCAAGGACACCCTTACTGCCAGAAACCCTACGCCAGCTTGGAGCTCTGCCGCCTCTTCCCCCTGGCCATGCAGGGCTCTCTGCTCCCCGGACAGGGCATTGTGCTTAATACATAACTCTTGAGTACATGTGCCAGGCACAGTCCTCCCCCTTTACTTCCTAATGCTCAACACTAACAGCACGCCTATATTTGCATACCATTAACGTTGAGCATTAGGAGTTGTTTTGGAACTCCTTGATTTTGCCCTCCCCACTCCTGCCCATAATTAGCCTTTTTTTCTGTAATCATCTTATATATTGTAATCTGGTCTTTCCAAACTGATCTAGAATGATTCTCACAAGACAGAAAGCAATGCAGAATATTGGGCACTCAGCAGCTCAAACTTGTTAGAGTTAAGTGGTGACTGAAGAAAACAAAGTAGCCATTTTAGAGTAGCACTACCAACAAGTCTATGGGCCAAATATAGGAGGATTACAAAACTGGAGTGAGAGCCAGCTTGAAGAGGTTGGACATGGAGGCACAATGGTGAAGGCTGAATGATGGGGAGAGAGATGGGGATGGGGATTGGGACTAGCTGGGATGGAGTTGGAAGAGAATGTATTGGGGAAAGGATATAGGAACAAGGATAAAGAATGGGTGGGGGAGATGGGCTTAGAGAAAGATAAAATTGTGTGTGTGTGTGTGTGTGTGTGTGGGGGGGTTAGTTATACAAATTATTGTGAATGTGCCTGGGAGGAACAGCTATACCATTGGAGAAGGACTCCCTGACCCCCACCTTGTGTCCCATCCACTTTCCCCCTCTAGAAAATGAGTTAAGATCACTTCTCTATACCTTGGCTGCCTTTCCATCTTATTTTCGAAAGAGAAGGTCGCCCATATTTCGACCCAAATCGGGAGATGGGCGCCTTTCTCTCAAGGGCGCCCAAATCGGTATAATCGAAATCCGATTTTGGGCGCCTCCAACCGCAGTCTGTCGTGGGAATGGACAAAGTTGACGGGGGCATTTCGGAGGCGTGGTGAAGGTGGGACTGGGACGTGTTTATCGACCGAGGAGAGATGGGCGCGCTCGGCCGATAATGGAAAAAAGAAGGGCGCCAGAAGCGAAAAATCGGGTCACTTTTTTTGGACCCTTTTTTTTCATGAACAAGTTCCCAAAAAGTGTCCCAACTGCCCAGATGACCACCAGAGGAAATCGGGGATGACCTCCCCTGAATCCCCAGTGGTCACTAACCCCCTCCCACCAAAAAAGAACTTTAAAAACTTTTTTTTTCCAGCCTGTATGCCAGCCTCAAATGTCATACTCAGCTCCTTCACAGCAGTATGCAGGTCCCTGGAGCAG
This sequence comes from Microcaecilia unicolor, assembly GCF_901765095.1. Taxonomy (NCBI): domain Eukaryota; kingdom Metazoa; phylum Chordata; class Amphibia; order Gymnophiona; family Siphonopidae; genus Microcaecilia; species Microcaecilia unicolor. The sequence continues at coordinate 249,367,024 of NC_044037.1, read as the reverse complement.
TTGTTAGTGGGTGAAGTGCACTTCAGGCAGGTGGACCCAGGCCCATCCCCCCACCTGTTACACTTGTGCTGCTAAATGGGAGCGCTCTAAACTGCCCCCAAAACCCACTGTACCCACATCTAGGTGCCCTCCTTCAGCCATAAGTGCTATGGTAATGGTGTAGAGTTGTGGGCAGTGGGTTTGGGGTGGGTGGGGGGGTTGGGGGGCTCAGCCCCCAAGGTAAGGGAGCTATGGGCTTGGGAGGTATTTTAATTTTTTTTTAATTGTTACAAGTGCCCCCTAGGGTGCCTGGTTGGTGTCCTGGCATGTGAGGGGGGCCAGTGCACTACGAATCCTGACCCCTCCCATGACCAAATGCCTTGGAGTTGTTCATTTTTGAGCTGGGCGCCTTCGGTTTCCATTATTGCTGAAAACCGATACCGCCCAGCTCAAATCCCCCCAAATGCGATGCATTTGCCGGGCACAAACCGTATTATCGAAACAAAAGATGGACGCCCATCTTTTTCGAAAATACGGTCTGGCTCGCCCCTTTGCGGACCCGTCCTCAGAGATAAACGCCCATGGAAATGGGCGTTCGCGTTCGATTATGCCCCTCTTTGTGATCTCATTACCAAAGGCTTCAAATATCCACCGTCAATGTGTGCATCTCAATGCATCATCAAAGACATGCATGTCAAGCCTTTGGAGATGTTGCCAGAGGCAGCTAGGAAAATAGCATTGGTGGGTCAGATCTTACATAAGTTTGGGACATGATGGAGCAGGCCAGAAACCACAACCTGGTGGGATGGATTTAGCTCACAAGCGTAGTTTCTCTGCCCCAATCTTTTAATTCTTTCCAGCAGTTTGGATAGTATAACATCTAACCTACAGAAAATTACATTTCTTCCTTTAGAGTATTTGATTAGACCTCATACCCACTTGACATTTAAGAATACGATTTGTTTTTATGGTTCCCGACTCTGTCTTCTAATTAGTTTTGTTATATTTGAAACAGCTTTTCTCATTAAAACGTACTCCTGTGGGGCCATATAGCAAAATATTTACCTGTGGAATATTAATATTTACTAAGTCAAATCAGAGTTCCTGTCATAGTGATCTGGATGGTGTAAAACTGCTGCTTAACCAATATTTCAAAAGTCATGGCACAGTCATTTAACAGTTTCTTTACTGACTGAAAATGAATATAAAAACCTTCCAGACAGAAAGACTGCAGAGCGAACCAAGTATAAGGTCCTCTCTCCAACAAAATTGTCAGCCTGCATACACATAGAAACAAACTAAATTTAACCCTACAGATCCTAAAATTCCATGTCTGCTTTATTTCATATTCACTGTCTGACTTGCTATGCCCAGATGGAGGAATGGTGAAAGAGGATATGCAAGTATTTTTAAATACCCCAGCCCAGGCTCCCAACCCCACTCTGATTGCTGTTGGTTCGGGAAGTAACTTATTTGATATCAATTGCAAATCCACATAGCTTAATTTTATTAATGCATTGCACAATAAAGGGGCCATTGGTGCTATAAAGCACCCAAAGCTCAATCCAACCCTTCTGATCAACATCCCTATCTACCGATGCTTAGGGTTACCATATGGCTCCAGAAAAAACAGAATAGATTAAGCCAGTCCGAATTTTACTTCCACAATGGAAGTAAAACCTGAACTGGCTTAATCTGTCCTCCTTTTTCTGGAGCCATATGGTAACCCTACAGATGATCACCCTACCCCACACCCCAATCAACATCCCCATTCCCAAATGCTAGCCCTGGTTGGACTCCTACCCCCCTCCCAATCAAGGCCCCTCGCCAAGTCTTTGACCCTACTGGCAGTCCCTGGTGGTCCAGTAGCCTCGGGGTAGGAACACTCAAAATATAAGATTGGCTTTCATTAAAATCACCATTTCTAGCTGTACGTGCCTATTAGGAAGGAAACAGAGTTTACCACAATAAAAGTCATGTTTAAAAAACTAATCCAGATTTTTATGAAACTGGGTTCTGTGTAGGTTGTAGTTTTGGAAAGGGGAGTCCCACAAATATCACTTCTCTCTCCGACCCTTTTAAACTTGTATTTAGCTCCTTTGGCGAGGTTATTAGAAGATTGGGAGACTGAATTTCACTTTTTCACTGATGATATCCAGTTTATTGTTTTTATGGATAAAAATGATCAAGAAGAAATCATTTCTGGATTTATTAAAAAACTCAAGATTCTAACAGACTGGCTGTGTGAGCATGATCTTGATTTGAATGTTGAAAAATCATCTGCACTGTAGCTTTCACGCAGATGTAATGCCTAAAGTACGTGGTAAATTTCTTCTGCTTTTGCAAGACATAACTACATTGGGCTTTCATTGTGATGATGCTTTAAAATTCAATTTCTATATCGGTCATATTGTAAAATCTTGTTTTTTTTCATCTTCATGTGGTGCAACAATTGAAGCCTATATTCACTGAAAGTAATTTGAAAACAAATAATATATGCATTTGTTACAAGCAGGCTTGATTACTGCAATTCTTTTGTTCATTAGATTAAATCTAGCCTGCAAAGTTTGCAATTGGTACAAAACATGGCTACACATTTAATAACAGGGTCAAAGACATCTGATCACATTATTCCTGTGCTCCATTATCTGCATTGGTTGCCTGTTGCATTACACATCAACTTTGAGTTGTTGCGTCTGGTTTACAAACCATTTCAAGAAGGATACCCAGTCTATCTTTATAGTAAATTGATAAAACATGTTTTTCAGTGGGAACTTCACTCTTCGCAGAAAAATCTTTTTCAGCTTCCAGGTCTTAGTTTTATAAACTTTTCATATACTAGAAAGCAGGCATTTTCTTATGTTGGTCCTCTACTCTGGAACTCTTTATTTATTTATAAATTCTTGTAACCCACTATTATCCAAAAACAAATTTTGGTTCAAAGTGGCTTACAATTTACATTTTGATGGAGTTATAATAGTGTTGTGCAATGTGAAAGGGCATCTATAGTTCATGTGATTATTCATAGAATTTTTGAAGAGATAGATTTGAAGAGGAAAAAGTAGTGGTAGCTTTTGTGTTTAGTTGTAGAGTTTGGGTGAAGTTTGTTCATATAGTTTTTGAAAAGATAGATTTGAATGGAAGGCGATATCTTTGTGATTAGCTGCAGAATTTTTTGAAGAGGTAGGTTTTAATTTCTTTTCTGAATTGCAGGAGATTTGTGATGCTTCTTATGGTTTTTGGTATTGAGTTCCACCATTTGGGACCCTGTTAGCTAAATCCTTCTGTGTGGATAATTTTGTAGATGGTGTTTTTGCAGTTGGGTAGATGAAGGAGTAGATGGTTTCTGTTTACTGGGCTGGCATTTCTTGAGAATAGTTTGATGATATTAAGGTTGTACTATGAAAATTATAGCACTTCCAGCTCAGAAGGGAATATCAAGAGTTAAACATTAAAAATGTGAAACTGAGATAATTTTATGACAGAGCAGGACAGATGCATTTAACCTAGTTACAGATTGCTGACAGTTGTTGAATTAACAGTTTGAATAAGCTTAAGTAATGAATGTTTTGTTCAGATTCTGGGAAGTCACTAAGAACATGCATGTTTGGAAGGGAATAGGGTAGTAAGAGAGAAATATGCAGATGTTTGAGCATGCAGATGTAATATGGAATAATCCAAATCATTGCCCAAAGCCCACCAATGTCGCCTTCGGCACCTAACCACTACACCTCTACTCAGGAAATCTAGACTACCCCAACTTGACATTTCGTCCTTTAGATTGTAAGCTCCTTTGAGCAGGGACCGTCCTTCTTTGTTAATTTGTACAGCGCTGCGTAACCCTAGTAGTGCTCTAGAAATGTTAAGTAGTAGTAGTAGTATAGTTCTGCAGTTCTATAAATATTAGATTTTTACTGGAACCACTAGCAGTTTTGGAAAGTACCCTGAACCCCTGAACTTGTAAGCAGAATATAATCTAGCCAATGATTTTTTTAAAATTTTGTGTCCCATGATTTGTGATGTAACCAGTTAATTTATGACTTAATGCATTCTTAATAAAAGAGCAGAAGACCTGAGGAATTGTGAGACAGTTCTGAGTGGTCTTTATGTGAAACCCTCAGTTCTCTCTCCCAAAGGCCTTTGATCTGTATATATTTATCTTGTGTGTGTGTGTGTGTGTGTGTGTGTGTGTGTGTGTGTGTGTGTGTGTGTGTGTGTGTGTTTTATTTCTCTTGACCTCTCTGGGGACAAGGATAAAGAACCGGTAGGTCCCCTACTTGGTGGGGGAGGGCATACAAAAGATCAGGTTGGCCCTAAATGCCTTCAAGTTCAATCAAGTTAAGCATATATTTGAGTGCCATTCCAAAAAGTATCTTGAAGATTAGTGTGCTCTCTTTAAAAAATATTCTTGCATTGACTGGTAGCCAATGTAGTGTTTCAAGCAGTGGGGTTGCTCTTTCGTATTTCAATTTCTTGAAAATCAGTGTTGCTGCCATATTTTGGACTGTTGGCAGTGATTTAATGTGTTTTCCTTGCTCCCAGTGGTGTGCTGGAGCTGGCTTGTACCGGCTCGCAAGAGCTGTTTGTTAAATTTTTAAGAATTTTGGGAGCCGGTTGTTAAAGAAGCTACTTTAACAACTGGCTCCCAAAATTTGGGCTTGGATACTCTCCTGGCATCGGTGTCCCCCTCCCCTATGTCTGTGGCTTAGGCTAGGCATCTTTTTTCCACACTTCCCCCCCCCCCCGCACATTTCTGTGCTCAATTTTTGCCCCCCTGCACCTACTTGCCTCTTGAACTGTCGGCCGTGGAGCACTTAAATTTTTTTAAAGCAGTGCTGGTATACATCGTCAGGGAACAGGCTGTTTCAGCCAATCCCGGGGCCTTTCTGCAGCCCCCCAGGGTGGGACAGGCTGAAGGAAGGCCCCTGGGATTGGCTGAAGTAGCCTGTTTCCTGCCGACGTATACCAGCACTGCTTTAAAAAAATTAATCGCGCCACGGCGTGTGATCCCTTGCTCGCCTACTCCACTTGTTGCCAGTAGTGCCAGTGGTGGTCTCTGTGCCCCCCTGAGCGCAGCTTTTTCATGTAGCCTGGCCTGTTCCTCTTGGGTGCGGTGCGGAGACAGACGCTAGATGGATGGTGTCTCTGGTGGTGGGTCCCCTCGTGATCTGCTCTTAGAGAGAGCAGATCATCAGGAGAGAGGTACCTGCAGCACCACCAGAGAGGACGGAGCCAGAAAATCCACAGAAAGCATGAGTCTGGGATGGGGGATGGAGGGTGGAGAGAGCTGGAGCCAGAGCACATCGGATTGAATAAGAGCTGCTGCAACCATGTTGTTGTGCTTAATTGTTGATAGCATTTTTATTTAATCTTATTTATATTTTCAAACATACCAGCCAGCCTCTGCTGCATATGGATGTACTAGAGAAAGTATAACATTTTATAGGTAGAGTAGTAATTTGTTGTAATTAGTGAGTCATTTGGAGGAGGGGCTGGTTATAGGGACACCCTAGCATGTGTTATATACGTACAGAGATTTTTTTCTCCTGGTAAAAGGTCCACTAAAACAGACATCATATTATGAGAATCAGGTGCTCAACATTCAGAGTTTCTATCTATCTATCTATCTATCTATCTATCTATCTATCTATCTATCTATCTATCTATCTATCTATCTACTTATTTTTGACATTTTATCCCATATTAAACATGAATTAGATTGGAACCTGGGAGCATTTAAAATCTTTCTGTTTTCTGGAGAGAGTAATGCATTGCCCCCTCCCAGGCTCTCTCCCTGGGTATAGCCAGCCTTTCAATTTAGGGAGGGTGGGTGGGCGCAGAGGTGGACTTTTTGTTGGAATGTAATTGTATTTTACATGCATTGCCTGTCACCTATTATTTCTCTGTGATTACTCTGTGACCTCTGATGTGAATTACTTAGAGAGGTCACACAGCTATGCAACTTCCTGTGGGGGATAGACACTGCACATGCAGCACATGGAGCACATGGAGCTCATGATCTCTCCTAACCTGAGAGGATCTATGGTGGTGTGAGCATCCATTACCATCTAAGCACATGGAAGGAGCTGATAATACAAATGTATAGTAATATGTAAATATAAGCCTGTCTGATTATAATCTAACTACAAACTGTGAGTAAACAGATGTTTTGTTACTTCAACTTTAAAGTGACTCAGCAGTGAATTATTCAGGGGTGAATGAGAGAGAGATGAAGAAAGAAATTAACATTTCTAAAGCTGAAGCTGTGTGTACTAAAATCTGCTAATTATTTACTACAAATAATCCAACAAAAGGGTTATGGGCCCAGGGGCCAGGAATTGAAAAAGAAGAGAAATATTACCAGGCAGAAAAAAAGGCCACATTTTTCTCTTAAGTTTTAAAGGAAAGATTCAGTCTGTCTCTCTCTCCCCCACACAGCAGACAGAAGGCTAAGAAAATGGCTGAGGGAAGAAATTCACCATTTTTCTATTCTCTCAAGGTGCCTAGATTAACTGAGTTTAATTATCAGCAGTGGGAACTAAGATTCATATGTCTCCTTCGAGCAAAAGGATTAGATATATGCTTAGACCAAGACAGAACAGCTGAAAATATGGCTGAATGGGACAATGCAAACTATTATGTGAAGTGCATGCTTTTGGAAGCTCTCTCAGAGAAACAAGCCATATTAGTGGAGGGAAAAGATACACCAAAGGACATTTTATATAAACTGAGAACTATGTATGCAACTACATATGCAAAGCAGCAACCAATTTGGTTGGCAGAGTTGAATGAAACCAAATTAAGGGATAAAAGTAAATGTAATGATCACATTATGCATCTTATGTCTTCATTTCAAAAGCTAGAACTTTCTGGAATTCCCATGTGTGATGCATTGAAAAGAGCATTTCTTTTTACCTCACTATCAAAGAAGTTTGATGTTTTTAGGTCTGTAAATGAGGCCATTGAAGGGCAATCTTTTGAACAGGCAACATCAAAACTAAGGCAGGAATGCATAATAAATGATTCTGAGGAGATGTGTTCTCAAAGTCAGTCAGAGAGAAATGAAACAAATTTCTTGGCAAAGAACAGAGGAAGGCGGAGCTATGGGAAAACTCCACCCAAGGGCAAGCTGATTTGCTACTCATGTGGAAAGGAGGGACATGTATCTAAATGGTGTAAGGAAACACAAAACACTCCCTCTAGCTCACCTAAGCCAATGGAACTAAAGAATTTTCAAACCAGGAAATGTATGAAGGACAAAGATAAACACAAGGGCTTTCTAATGGCAGAAAAATCTTTGACTATGGTAAATAATAATTCAAATGAAAGTACTTGGATTTTGGATTCAGGGAGCACATGCCATTTAACCAATTGTAAGAATTTCTTTCAGGAAATGTGTCCAGAGGAAGGTATTCTTAAAACTGCAAACGCAGGGACTGCTAAGATCCAAGCAAAAGGTATTGGATTCTTAAAATGCAAAGTGTCTAATGAAGTTAAAGAAATTCCTGTAAGTGATGTCTTGTATATTCCCCAAGCAGTTTGTAATATGCTTAGTGTATCTACATTAGATAAGAAGGGATTTGTGATTCATTTTGAAAATAGTAAGTGCACAATCTCTAAAAATGATGAAGTGTATGCTGAAGCTTTTATGCATAATGATGTTTATAAACTGAGCATTTCAGGTGAAGCCTCACATATGGCGCAAGTAAGGAAGAATGATGGTAAATGTAGTCTGGAAATCTGGCACCGCCGCCTAGGACATCGTGATTCTAAGGTGATCCAGGATCTTTACAGTAAGCAACTAGCCACTGGCATTCAGATAAGTGCAGATGCTGGTAAAATGGAGAAATGCATAGACTGTGTTACTCAAAAAGGTGTGAGACCCTCATTTCCTGCATACACAGGAAATAGGAGTAATAAAGTGCTGGACTTAATACACAGTGACTTATGTGGACCGTTTAATATCCCATCATTGGGAAATAACAGATTTGTGCTAATATTCTTGGATGATTTCTCTAGATATTGTGTGGCCTATTTGCTGAAAGAGAAAAGTCAAGTCACAGACATGCTGAAGAAATACGTAGCCATGGTGAGCAATAAATTTGAAAGAAAACCAAAGGTTCTTCAGACCGACAATGGTGGTGAGTTCACTTCACAAAGCATGCGCACATTTCTAGAACAAGAAGGCATTCAGCATATCACAACAGTAGCTTATACACCAGAGAAAAATTCTGTTGCAGAGAGAAAATTTAGGTCACTTGTGGAAATGACCAGATGTATGCTGTCAGATAGCAATCTCCCTAAAAGACTATGGGGGGAAGCCATTCTCACAGCAGTGTACCTACAAAACAGAATGCCAACTAAAGGCGCTGAGCGCACACCACATGAGACATGGCATGGTAGGAAGCCAAACCTGTCACACATAAGAACATTTGGAAGTACAGCATATGCTCATGTACCAAAGCAAAGAAGGCATAAGCTGGATTCCACAACAGAAAGGGGCATTTTAGTTGGCTATGCTCCAGGACACAAAGGATATAGAATTTTGAATCTGAAAACTGGCATTGTTGGCATAAGACATGTTACATATTTTGATGAAAACAAAAGGGTTGATAAAGGCTGGATTATCCCAGATGAGCCTTATCATCCAGAATATGAAACTAGAACCATAATAGACATGCCAGTGTATATAAATGCCATACCAAGGCAGATGTCTGAAAGCAACTCATCTGTATCTAACGAGGAACAGGCAGAGGAAGCAGACACAGAAAGGATCATTGAAGAAGACAGTACAGTTGGAGAAGGGGAATCAATTGGAGAAGAACTCTCAGATTTAGAGGATGCAGAAAGGTCGGACCAACCTGTTGTCAGACGCTCATCCAGGGAAAACAAAGGTGTTCCACCCCCAAGACTGTCTTACTTAACAAAGTCAGCAGAAGCTCAAGAGCCCTTAACATGGGATGAGATTGAGAAAATGCCAGCAGAAGAAGCTGCTGAATGGCATAAAGCTGCACAAGAAGAAATTGATGCATTGGATAAAAATAATACTTGGATTCTTACAAAATTACCTCCTGGCAAGAAAGCTATAGGATGCAAATGGGTATTCAAGTTAAAAAGGAATGCACAAGGAAAAGTGGAAAGGTATAAAGCCAGATTAGTGGCAAAGGGATATCTTCAAAAATATGGAGAAGATTTTGATGAAGTGTTTGCACCTGTAGTGAAACACACGACAATTAGAACACTTCTGAGCATTGCAGTCTCAAAAGGCATGCAAGTCAACCACATTGATGTGAAAACAGCATTTCTTCACGGAGATATAACTGAAGACTTGTACATGGAACAGCCAACAGGTTTCATAAATACAAAACAAAGACAGCTAGTGTGTAAATTAAACAAAGGTCTTTATGGATTAAAGCAAAGTGCAAAATGTTGGAATGAAAAATTGCATGAAATATTGACAAATTTAGGATTTAAGCAAGGTGAAGCAGATAAATGTTTGTACACTAGGTGCACAAATGGACAATATGCATACATTTTAGCTTTTGTTGATGATCTGCTCATTGCAAGCAAAAGTGAGCAAGAGTACAAGGACATTGTAAAGTGTTTAAACCTCAATGTTGAGATAAAAGAACTTGGTAATGTGTCATACTATCTTGGTATAGAAATTGAGAAACAAAATGATGGTTCTTATCTTCTAAGCCAGAAGCAGAAAATAAATGAGCTTATTGAAAGTTTAGGTATGCAAGATGCCCAAGTTGTAAGCACTCCCATGATCACTGATTTTCTGAAGGATGAAACAGTAAGAGAACCTTTACCAGATAACATCCAATATAGATCAGCCATAGGTAAGCTTTTATATCTAGCTACCACATACAGGGCTGATATAGCAAATGCAGTAGGAATTTTGAGCAGAAGGGTCAGCTCACCTACCAAATCAGATTGGACTGCAGTTAAAAGGATGGTAAGGTATTTAAAGGGTACCATTGATTGTAAATTAAAGATTTCAGCCAATAGTAATCCAAAACTAATATGTTACTGTGATTCAGATTGGGCAGGGGATCATTCTGACTATAAATCCACAAGTGGATATGTGTTTATGTATGGAAATGTACAAATTTCATGGGCCAGTCATAAACAAAGTATTGTGAGTTTGTCTTCTACAGAAGCTGAATACGTGGCCGTATCGGAAGCGTGCAGAGAACTGATGTGGATTGAAAAACTTTTGCTGGATTTCGGAATAGCTGAAAAGAGACCAATCCAGATAATGGAAGATAATCAGAGCTGCATCCGACTGTCACAGAATGACAAGGTTCAGTCACGCACCAAGCACATCGCAACGAAATACCACAACGTGCGAGAGTTGGCAAAAGAAGGGGTCATCAGTCTACACTATTGTCACACCAGTGAGATGACAGCTGACATCATGACCAAACCGTTACCCAGAGAACATTTTGTGAATCTGCGTATAAAGCTTGGACTTTGTATGAATAAATAATTGCATGACAGTTATGCATGAGAAGGGGTTTGTTGGAATGTAATTGTATTTTACATGCATTGCCTGTCACCTATTATTTCTCTGTGATTACTCTGTGACCTCTGATGTGAATTACTTAGAGAGGTCACACAGCTATGCAACTTCCTGTGGGGGATAGACACTGCACATGCAGCACATGGAGCACATGGAGCTCATGATCTCTCCTAACCTGAGAGGATCTATGGTGGTGTGAGCATCCATTACCATCTAAGCACATGGAAGGAGCTGATAATACAAATGTATAGTAATATGTAAATATAAGCCTGTCTGATTATAATCTAACTACAAACTGTGAGTAAACAGATGTTTTGTTACTTCAACTTTAAAGTGACTCAGCAGTGAATTATTCAGGGGTGAATGAGAGAGAGATGAAGAAAGAAATTAACATTTCTAAAGCTGAAGCTGTGTGTACTAAAATCTGCTAATTATTTACTACAAATAATCCAACATAGCCAGCCTTTCAATTTAGGGAGGGTGGGTGGGCGCAGAGGTGGACTTGGGCCTCTGCGCCCCTCCCAAAAAATAAATGGCAGGGCTGGCTATACCCGGGGAGAGAGCCTGTTGTTATAAATTTACCAGCACACCACTGCTTGTACCCTACATATGCTGCATTGCAGTAGTCTAGTTGTAATAGTATTGTTGATTGGACCAGTGTCCAGAAAGATTGTCTAGAGAAATAGTTTCTTATTCTTCTCAGTTTCCATAATGTTCTGAAGCATTTCTGAAGCATTTTGATATTACTGCTGATATTTTATTGTCCAGTGTTAGATATTTGTCGAGAATGATTCCTAGTATTTTAAGTTGTGTTTTGATGTAGTATGTTTGATAGTTGATTGTAAATTTTTGGTAGGATGTGGGGTTGTGTGGGCTAGATAGTACTAGGAATTTGGTTTTACCTCTGTTCAGTATGAGTTTGAAAGTTGTTGCCTATTCTTCCATGAGGTCTAATCCTTTTTTTATTTTGTCCTGTATGTTTGCAATATTGTTTTGGAATGGTATGAAGATGGTGATATCATCTGCATATATAAATGGGTTGAAACCTGAAGAATGTTTCTTGATATAGTGTGTTCCACAAGCTTTTAAAGACTTGTATGTTTCAACAATATTTTATTTGATCTGTGGTTGATATTGCTTGTCTGGTACTGTAAATTTGTACTATAATGGTTGATGTTATGTAATTTGTAAATTGTGAACGCTTTGGCACTGAGGTAGAAAGTGGTATATAAAATTATTAAATCTAATCCAATCCAATCCAAAAGTGGTAGATGTCTTTAGCCCACCTAGTTCGTTACAAATTTATGTCAGTTGCAAATTATGTCATGCTTAGTAGTTTGGGTTATTATCTAAATAGCTCTGTGCAAAAGAAGATTCTGCTTTTAGTGTTAATGATGATTCAGTTTTGTAAATATTCAAAAAGGAGAAACAGAGAATATGATGGCAGAAAACGACCATACAACCTGCCCAATCTGCCTATGAAAAAGAGAACAATTGCAGGATAACCAAATAAACTTCTAACTTTTTTTTTATGCTGCCCCCTATTTATAATCACACAATATAGTCAGTTAACTGCATTTCAGAGGGAAAAAAAGATTTGGGCAGAAGAAACCATACTTACACTATAATGTCAACTTGAACTATGAGCAAGAAGTTAAAAGTGCATACATACATTTCAGTCAACACGTCCATTCCTTTATTCTATTTACAAATCACAGTTTAAAAATCTTAAAGCAATATACATCAAAATACAAATATAAATGAACATAATTGAATATATACTTAGGATCACCAAGGCAGCTCTATTACAATAGAAATCAATGGTGTTTATATAGGGGTGGAACTGGGGAGTTACAAAATAGAAATACTTCATTTATGGTGAAAGCTCTTTTTTTCATGAGCAGAAGGAAGTCTATGAGGATGTTATACTCTTTGTTCACTAACTGATAACAGGCTTGTTATACCTCACCCCTCTAAGGCATGGTAGGAGTATACTCAGTCGTCTGCTTTCTTCTTCCTCGTGCCCGCCCTCTAGAACTTGCTGCCTAAACGTTTAAGGACAGACGATTCTTATACCTCTTTTTGAGCTTCCCTGAAAACTTACTTTTTTCAAATTGGCCTTTGGACTTTAATGTCCTCTGTGGTTGGATTTCTGCAATGGGGGGAGGGGGAATGCAAATGAAATTCTTTTAATAGATTACTTGTAAGATGTACTTTGGTTTGAATTGGATGTTTCTAACTTATTTGTAACTTATTTGATTGTTCTTGAGTGATTATGCTTTCTTATTTCTATTATGGCATCCTTTTCAGATTTTAGCTGTTTGTATTATATTTTAATGGATTGTAAACTGTTTCAATTTGAGTTCAAGAGAGGCAGTATAGTAAACATAATAGACGATAAATTATATTCAAGCATTAGAAAATGCACACAGAAATTTTAGGGTAGATATTCAGCAGGAGGTGGTGAGCATCTTTTTTATTCCCAGATATTCAATGTTGAGCAATGTTCATGCATTGGCATTGAATATCGACACATTAACCACATAAATGCTGACTCTGCCCTGGACTGCCATAAAATAGCTGGCTATCACTGGTTAAGAGCTGCTGAATATCAGTGGATAGCCCTGCAAAAGTGATTTAACCAATCAGGAGCCATTTCTGACTGGTTAAAGCACTTTGAATATTGACCCTTTCTAGCACAAGACTATTTGCATACTTTGCCTTGTCCTATCTCCGCTATATATATTTCAGAGGATAGCATACACTGCTAGCACTACACAGTGTTAGAAATGCAGCAAGTTGGGGGGGGGGGGGTGCTACTGAGAGTCAAGAGTGTTGGCAGCCTGATTACTGAGCTCCTACCACCTAACTTCTAAAATATAGACATCTTTCAACATCGACCTCTCATTTCCTTTCTATCTTACTCCTATGTGCCAATATCCATTTTGGCTACAAGTAAGGCTGGAAAACGACACCGAACTGAACCAGCATCGCCGATAAATGATCAGGTGAACTAAAATGAAGATCAGGCCACAGCCACTATCCTGGATGAAATACGGACCTAAAAAGACATGCTCTTGGATACTAAAGAGGACATTGGTGAGATAAAAAATGATATCTCTACCATCAAAACCAAAATGTCCCAATACAAAACCCGCATTGAATTGCTGAAATTAAAGCAAAAAGAGGGAGATAAAAATATTATTTCCTTGCAATGTCAATGTAAATATATTACCATCATTGAACAGGAGTTGGAAGACTCCTGTAGAGTGCTACATATATAGTACTCTATAGCCTAATACTGTAAATGCATATATTTATTTATTTATTGACCCCCTTTTTTTTAATACATGAGAGGTTTCATTTCATTTTAGATGTGTATAATTTCACCTTTGAATGCATTTGGTTATCCATATTTAATGCATCCATTTCACAATGTTTTCTTACTTTGTGTAGACATGAGAATTTATTTATACAAGCACACCATTTTTGTCTTTATATTTTTAATATATGCAAGGTTTTATTTAATTTTTGATGAATTTAGATGTTTTATTAAATATTTTTTAAGAAATTTAATCATCCGTAAAAATTCATCTTTATATGTATTTATTTACCTATTTTTAAATGTATCTATTTCACAATGTTGTCTTATTTTGTCATTATTTATTGTTTTTTTTATATATAATTAAATATATATGCAGAATAATCATTTTTTTCAAAACACATTTTAAATATTCGAATATATATATATATATGTCTATTTTTATATTGTGTTTTTATGTTATCTATTCAAATTTTGATTATAGACTCCTGATGCAGGCCTAACGGCCGAAACACAACATTGTGTCGAGTCTTTATACCTCAATAAACATCTTTATTATTATAAATCTTTTCAGTTTTTGGAATCCTTGGTCGTCCTCCCACTTTTTTTATTTCTATGTTTGTATTATAAACATGACCCACATGTGTACTTATTTCCATCCTGTCTCTCAGTTTATGTATTAATAATAATATCTCTGTTATCATTGATATTTACTGGTTTGTTTCTTAATTTGAAAATTAATAAAACTTATTGAACTAAAAACAAAATGCAGCAAGTTCTGTTAGTATAAGGCAGATTAGGCCCACACAATTGTTCTGAGGTGATTTCTAAGATGCATTTATCCATGATGTACAATTCTGAATTTATATCAGAACAACATAGATCAATACACCTCTCCCTCTCCCCTTTTATGGTTGCCACATGTGGAAGAAACACACTGAAGCACTTCTTATGCAATGAAAGAACTCCATCTACACTTCTAAAGATCTGTACTGGCAAGTACTCTCAAAGCAATGCCTCTGCACGTTTTCCCTATTTATTTTTTAATTAATCAAGGTAGTAGTTATTGGCTTATTGTTTTCCTGACAGAAATGGAAAGGCTTTACAGGTGAGCCAAGCTTGATTCTGTCACATAAGATGAATTCAATTAACCCAGAATAAAAGTAGTCAATTCTTACCAAAATTAAAATATTGCTTTTGTATGCCCTCCAATACACAGTGTTGTAAAAAATTTATGAAAGGGATCCATTCCTAAGTAAAATAACCATCCAAAAAAGGAATTACAAATCTACAAGGGGCCCTTTTACTAAGCTGTGCTAACATGTGGCTAACACAACTTAAAATGGTGTACCGCAGGATGTGCTCAGACGTCCTTCAGTAACTAGCAAATCTGCACATGCTAACCGCACACTAAAATTATTTTCTTGGAGGAGGTGCTGTGTCTGGAGGGAAGAGAGTGGGCGTTTCTGTGCTAGCCAGTTACCATAGCTACTTTTGCGCACTTTAAGGGGGAAATTCTATAAATGGCGCTCGAAATTCAGCACTGAAACAAATTGGTGCTGAAACGTATTCTTTAATGGGAGTTCCAGGATCAGCACCCTTTATAGACTAGGGTGAAGTGAATTGGAATTTATACACACTTCTTTTCAGGTGTATTCTAAGAAGCGGCATGTGTAAATTCCTATGTGCACAGCCATAAAGGAGCATGGTCATGGGAGGCATGTTGGGGCCATCAATCATATTTACGTGTGAGGTTATAGAATTCAGGGGAACATGCTTATATTTAAGGGCAGGAATTTCACCAGCTTAACCGGTGTAAATGGCTGTACCTAAATCTACAACAGTAGTCACTTGTAAATTTTTATATATAAATGTTTTTTATCGGGGATCATCAGATCTTAATGCAACTCACACCATTAGAACATGATGTTCTTTCTTCATATAGAGGAAAAACGTATTCCCCAATAAAAACTGTTTACATATAAAAATTTACAAGTGACTACTGTTGCAGATTTTGTATTTGATTATCCTGCTGTAATATTAATGTTTGGGACTATATATATATATATATATATATATACAGTGGTGGAAATAAGTATTTGATCCCTTGCTGATTTTGTAAGTTTGCCCACTGACAAAGACATGAGCAGCCCATAATTGAAGGGTAGGTTATTGGTAACAGTGAGAGATAGCACATCACAAATTAAATCCGGAAAATCACATTGTGGAAAGTATATGAATTTATTTGCATTCTGCAGAGGGAAATAAGTATTTGATCCCCCACCAACCAGTAAGAGATCTGGCCCCTACAGACCAGGTAGATGCTCCAAATCAACTCGTTACCTGCATGACAGACAGCTGTCGGCAATGGTCACCTGTATGAAAGACACCTGTCCACAGACTCAGTGAATCAGTCAGACTCTAACCTCTACAAAATGGCCAAGAGCAAGGAGCTGTCTAAGGATGTCAGGGACAAGATCATACACCTGCACAAGGCTGGAATGGGCTACAAAACCATCAGTAAGACGCTGGGCGAGAAGGAGACAACTGTTGGTGCCATAGTAAGAAAATGGAAGAAGTACAAAATGACTGTCAATCGACAAAGATCTGGGGCTCCACGCAAAATCTCACCTCGTGGGGTATCCTTGATCATGAGGAAGGTTAGAAATCAGCTTACAACTACAAGGGGGGAACTTGTCAATGATCTCAAGGCAGCTGGGACCACTGTCACTACGAAAACCATTGGTAACACATTACGACATAACGGATTGCAATCCTGCAGTGCCCGCAAGGTCCCCCTGCTCCGGAAGGCACATGTGACGGCCCGTCTGAAGTTTGCCAGTGAACACCTGGATGATGCCGAGAGTGATTGGGAGAAGGTGCTGTGGTCAGATGAGACAAAAATTGAGCTCTTTGGCATGAACTCAACTCGCCGTGTTTGGAGGAAGAGAAATGCTGCCTATGACCCAAAGAACACCGTCCCCACTGTCAAGCATGGAGGTGGAAATGTTATGTTTTGGGGGTGTTTCTCTGCTAAGGGCACAGGACTACTTCACCGCATCAATGGGAGAATGGATGGGGCCATGTACCGTACAATTCTGAGTGACAACCTCCTTCCCTCCGCCAGGGCCTTAAAAATGGGTCGTGGCTGGGTCTTCCAGCACGACAATGACCCAAAACATACAGCCAAGGCAACAAAGGAGTGGCTCAGGAAGAAGCACATTAGGGTCATGGAGTGGCCTAGCCAGTCACCAGACCTTAATCCCATTGAAAACTTATGGAGGGAGCTGAAGCTGCGAGTTGCCAAGCGACAGCCCAGAACTCTTAATGATTTAGAGATGATCTGCAAAGAGGAGTGGACCAAAATTCCTCCTGACATGTGTGCAAACCTCATCATCAACTACAGAAGACGTCTGACCGCTGTGCTTGCCAACAAGGGTTTTGCCACCAAGTATTAGGTCTTGTTTGCCAGAGGGATTAAATACTTATTTCCCTCTGCAGAATGCAAATAAATTCATATACTTTCCACAATGTGATTTTCCGGATTTAATTTGTGATGTGCTATCTCTCACTGTTACCAATAACCTACCCTTCAATTATGGGCTGCTCATGTCTTTGTCAGTGGGCAAACTTACAAAATCAGCAAGGGATCAAATACTTATTTCCACCACTGTATATATATATATATATATATATATATATATATATATATATTGCACCTAAATCTAGGCATGTCCACCTGGCCTATGCGCTATTCTATAAACCATGTCTGAATGTAGACATGGCTTATAGAATATCGCTAGGCCTGTGAATCGGACATGCATAGATTTTAGTTGCCATATACAGAATCTGACCCTAAGCCCTTAATTTTACAAAAGCCTTTTCACATGCCTAAAAATGCCCTTATATGTGAAAATCCTTTATAACAATTACCACCTTTGTGTTTCTACTTTTAATTTTCTTCTATTTCTGTTTCTCGTGTCAGTTCAAACACTGCCTCTCCGCTGAATGCTTCTTCAGAACTTTCTCATATGTTGAACATAAAAACACAGAAAGTAACAGCGGCTAGGACAACAGGTCCATCTACCTTATTTCTTGCTGCCATAGTCCTCAGTTGAAGTCTGGTTTTCCCTTTACATCATTGCTACCAGGAATTCTCTATGTGTATTTCTTATTTTCTTGAAGTCCACTACTGTTTAATCTCCACTACCTCCACTGGAATGTCATACCATGCATCCATCACTCTTTCTGTGAAGAAACATTCCTTTGATGTTACTTCTGAGTCTACCTCCTGGGACTCCCATGGTACTGCAACCTCTTGTTCAATTCCACAGCTTCTTTTCCTCTGAAAAAAAAAAGGTTTGCTTCTTATACATTATTTAAAGCATTGTAGAGTTTGAATGCCTTTATCATATTCCCTTGTCTCTGCTTTCTTTCGATGTGTACATTTTTAGGTCCTTAGGCCTCATATCGTAAGGCTTTTGATGTAGTTCCTGCCTCTCCCGGGCAGCCTTTCTCCATGTCGATGTTCTGTTCTCCAGAATTGGAAATTATAGCCCAGGTGAGGTTTCAGCAGTGACCTGGATAAGTGCATTCTACCTCTGTTTTCTTCTGTTAGGTTTACCTCTCCCTGTGCATCCTTGCATTGTTTTGTTACTTTGAGATCACAAGGTAACATCGTTCTGAAGTTTCCTGCTTGAAAGCACATTGGTATCTCGCCCCCTCAACTTAGTGTTCCATTTCTATGGACTTAAAGTGGTAAATTCAAAAAATGGTGCTGAAATTTAGGCACTGGGATGATGCACGTTAAGCACAAATTCTATAACAACAGTTCAGCTTTAGGCGTGAGGATTTACGCAAGCTCAAGGCTGGTTTAACCCTTTAGTGTCCAATGTTCCCATCAATCTGTTCCCATATGGCTTATACGGGAACATTATTTATTTACTTATTAGGATTTATTTACCGCCTTTTTGAAGGAATTCACTCAAGAACAGTAAGAACATAGAAAGGCATGAAAAAACATTGGACACTAAATGTTTAAATGCTCGCACCTAGTTACTAGCAGTTAGGTACTTAAATGACAGTATTTTTAACAGTGCGTCTAATTGATTGGCACACCCACAACCTGCCCATGCCCCTCCCAGGTCCACAGCCCATTTGGAGTTGTGTACCATAGAAATTAGGCACTCACTGGCCAATATTCAGAGCGAGTTAACCAGCTGGCAACGGCTGCCAATTGGTTAACTTGTGTCTCAGTGGATTACTGGTTATTTTTAGTGGCATTCAACCAGTTATCACCACTGAAAATGCCTAGTTAGCGGTGAAATAAACCTGGAGATGTTGCATTCTGGGTTGTCACTGGTTAAGTCCAGATATTCGGAACTTAATTGGCCAGGCTTAACGGGCAAATAAGACTGTATAACTTTACCGTTCGTGCGCTAGCTGGCATGGTAAGAGCCAGATATTCAATACTGGTCACTGGAAATAGCCTGCCATTGAATATGTAAGTTGAACACTGGCAGTGAATGGTCAAAAACTGCCCGCCGCTGGCTGAATATTGGGGGAGAAGGAGGTGGTTATAGAATAGGGGCATAAGTCAGTTATAGAAATGCTAAATAGTAGTAGTAGTAGTAGTTATAACTGCACATTATTGCCAATTAGTGCTTGATAAGGGCAATAATTCATATTTATCACCAATTAAGTGCCAACACCGCCTTGAGTGAATTTCTTCAAAAAGGTGGTAAATAAATAAATTTAAGAACATAAGAATAGCCATACTGGGTCAGAGAATGATTCATCCAGCCAGCCCAGTATCCTGTTTCCAACAGTGGCCAATCCAAGTCACAAGTACCTGACAGAAAACCAAATAGTAGCAACATTCCATGCTACCAATCCTAGGGCAAGCAGTGGCTTCCCCATGTCTGTCTAAATAGCAGACTATGGACTTTTCCTCCAGGAACTTGTTTAAAACTTTTTAAAATCTAGATATGCTAACTGCTGTTGCTATATCCGCCGGCAAAGCATTTCAGAGCTTAACTATTGGTTGAGTGAAAAAATATTTCCATGTAACTTTACTGAGTGTCCCCTAGTCTTTGTACTTGCAAGTGACCCTGGCTTGGAAGCTTATTGGCCTGGTCAGATTCTTTTGTAACCTGAAATCTTCTATCAATTTTTGTCCCTGAGCATGATGAGAAGGTCTCTGTCTCTGGAAGTTTTGCATTGGATTGAAACAGCTTCCCACTGTATTCCACAGGATCAGTTTAGATGAATAGAAAGAACAAGGCTTGTACATCCATAGTTTTTTCAAAAAGAAAATTACCAGGAGTTACTCCCCTGTGAACTGTTCAGAGACTGACATTATTTGTAATAGGATTGGGGGAAGTGGAGGATTGCCGGTATTTGCTCACTTCAGCTCTGCAGAAATAGAGTTGGTGCAAAACAGGCTGCAAAGTGGGGAAGGAAACAAACCAAAGTGAACAATGAAGAAGAGCAGGCGGGGCTACAGCTGAGCTCTGTAGCTGATTCCTGATTGCATGTACCCCACACACTATCTCTCTCCTTCCTTTCTGACACATACACAGGCACTCCCAGTCACTCTGGGCGAGCATCCCTCGCTCCCTATAGGCAAAGAAAACAGCTGGTGCTTTTGAGAGTGAACATTAGCAGCTGATCATTTGATCTGCAGCTAGAGGACAGGACAAATATCAGAGGATCCTGTGCCTCAGCGTTTCACAGCAGCTTCCCAAGGAAATACATGTAGTGGGACTGACTAAAATCTGCAGGGTAAAAATACAATAAAAATAAAAGGCATGGAAAATCTGGCATTGCTAATTGACACTTCTGACGATCATCAGCATTGTAGCACCTTGGTGGAGAGAGGGAGTACCACTAGACACCAGGGATTTTTTCTTTTAGAATTGGGGATAGTGGGAGGAGGGTGGGGACCACTGTTCTTTCTAAGCTGGAGTCCTCCACCTACAGTCCTGCCAGTGGGGGGTGCTGTATCACTACCACATTTTCAATAGTGAGGGGCAGGCAAGCTCTGTGGGACTCTAGAGAGCCTGCCTGTCCCTAGAGATTGAAAACCAATGTTGAAGCACCGCCCCTCACTGGCAGCAATGCAGTTGGAGATCTCCTACTCAGCTTAGAGGGAACAGTAGCAGGGATCCATTAAACTATCAGGGAGTTTTGGTGTTGGGGCAGGGGCCAGATCAGATGGGTGGGGACCTATTAGACCATCGGGTATGTTATATTTGGCTGTTTTGTGATGGGGGGGGGGGGTCATATCAGATTGGGGGTGAGAGAGGAGGGAGGGAGGGACTAGACTGGGTGGTCAGGTTGGACTGAGAAGGGGGTGCCATTAGACACCCACTCTTCTCAAGTAACCCTTCTACAGTGCCCTGGGCTTGGCGCAAAGTTTCCCTACAATGCATGCATGAAAACATTTTTTTTAAGTATTGTTGTGGGATACCTAATGATCACATTAACATGCATTTAAATGCATGTTATTGCAGTTTGCAGTAAGGATTTTTGCATGAGTTAACCCATGCTGAAACCCTTCTTCCATGGCTATCCCACAGTAAACTCTATTACGCTCAGGTTCTGCATGGGCCCCACAATTAGGTATATATTTTATTAAGGTGGGAAAATGTGGGATACAAATGCTGCAAAGAAAGAAAGAAAGAAAGAAAGAAAGAAAGAAAGAAAGAAAGGCATATTGGGCAAATCAGTACAACCAATGACAGGATAAATGGGACTCTTGTATCAGTAGAAAGTAGGACCACAAGATCTAAAATATTGCTTACAGTGTATGTTCACTATTTCTTTTATTATTTGAAATTAATACAAACATAGTAGGTTGAACCCTATAGTAACACTGTGCCCATTGCACAGGGCACCAGTCCTCAGATCAGGAGGTGTCAAACTGCAATCCTAATGGGCTTCAAACCAACCAGGTTTTCAGGATAACCCTAATGAATTTGAATATGCATGGGATGTATTTGCACACAACAGAGGCAGAGCATTTAAATTTAGGTCATGTAGTTACCAGCAGGGAGGCTCAAGAGTTTAGAGATCTCCCGGGGTGAATGTTTTTAACCAGTGATGTCATTGCAAGGTTTTTGAACAAATTGTGTGTTTAGTTTCCTGAAGACGCCATAAGGCGAAACATGATGTGTAGAGACAGACCAAAATCATTTGCTGATTTCTGCGAGACTTCTGAACAACTGAGATGGTCATGTGTCGCTGAGCTTTAATGGATTTTGGTGATTGAGCGTATGTTATTCGGAACAACGCATATTGGAACGTTGGAATCTGATTCAAGAATATTTGGTTAAGACTGTGGAAGTTATCATTAGGATCAACACTTGCAGACTGCAAGGTTTGAAAAACCACAAAGTTGAGGTGTGGTAACATAGAGCAAGGCATTTTCACAAAGTGGGACAAAGGTGGACTTATGTACGTATGAATGTAATATGTGTTAAAGAATGTGTTTCAATAAATCTTAAATGATGTTAGATTGACCTAGCTAGCAGGTAGTTTAGCCAGGAATTTTTAATGTTTTATATATTTTGTGAGTGTTTATTGAATGATACGTAAATATATGGAAATGGTCAATGGTTATTTAAATTTAATATAATTGAATTGAATCATTGTTTAAATTGTAAGCCTGGGTATTTAGGTTGAAGCAGGGGCGTAGCCAGACCTCGGAGGGAGGGGGGTCCAGAGCCCGAGGTGGGTGAGCACAGTTTAGCCCGCCGCTGTCCCCCCGCTACTTTTGACACCCCATGCCGCCCCTTCCCCGCCAATTTTGACCCCCCTCCTGCTGCTGACCCTCCCCCATCGCTGCCGCCACCAGGTACATTTGCTGGCGGGGGTCCCCAAGCCCCGCCAGCTGAAGTCTTCTTCAGTGCCAGTCTCTGGCGAGTTCGCTGATCTGTTTCTGTGAGTCCTGACTCCTGATGTCCTGCACATGTGCATGCAGGATGTCAGGAGTCGGGACTCACAGAAACAGATCAGCGAACGCGCCGGAGATCAGTGCTGAAGAAGACTTCGGCTGGCAGGGGTTGGGGACCCCCACAAGCAAAGGTACCTGACAGTGGTGGTGGGAGGGCGGAGGTCGAGAATGGTGAGGGAGGGTCAGCGGCAGGGGGGTTGAAAGTAGAGGGGGCCAGGGCTAAATCTGTGGGGGCCCATGCCCCCGTGGCCCCACCTAGCTATGCCCCTGGGTTGAAGTATGCGTATTCATTAGGGATATCCTGAACATCTGGCTGGTTTGACACCCCTGCATTAGATAGTCCCAAGGAACCTGCTACAAGGGACAGAGAACTGCACCAGCTTCCATAATTCAGCCCCTTGTTGACCAAATATACAATTATGTCTGGGAATAAGAAAGAAATTCTATTTCTGAAATCCCCACCAACTTCGCTGCAGTGTAAGGGGCCCAAAGTGAAGCAGCCTTGTTAAGGCAGTATCTCTTACTTCACTTATAAATGCTGTATCCCTGTCTGGTTCTGGGGCTGTACTATATTACAAAGTAATTTCTGAGGCATTAAGCCTATAAATTTGCGTTATATTTGGGGAAGATCTCGAATTAAACACCTTAGTGCATAATGGATTTGAGTAATCCATTATGGGTTAAATAGCCGCCGGAATTCATCTCGCTAAACACTTACATGCTTTAATTAGGCAGTGGCTGATAAGGTTAGTGACTTTTATAGTTTACTGGAGTGGTGCCCTCTAAGTGCTGAAGGAAGAGCAGAGTAGTCTTCCCATGTAATTGATGTTTGCAGTTCACACTGCAGCTGATATGAAAGTATCACACTTCACTCTTTAATTTATTTGAAACTTCATTACTGGAAATTCAACTTCTAGGAATGGTTAGGTCTGCACTCATTGTGGACTCTTTCCTTACCCTGCATTCACCTGCTGAAGCAGACTGCGAGCTCAACCAAAATGTCCTCCAAGCATTATAAAAATGTATTCAGTGTTGTCAATCACTTCGGTTTTGACTGCACCAGGCCTGACCATGTTGCTTCATTTCTAGCTGAAGGGAACTGTATCTACAAGGTAAAGATGTGTTAATGCTCTATGCATATGTTAACTGCAGCACAGAAGCCACTGAAATGCAGAAAATGCCCTTGAAAAACTTTACAGCTGTGTTTTGTAAATTGAACGAAATACTTATAATTAAGAGTGTGGCATCTACCCCACTGAGTCAATTTTGGCCCTCTGACACTGATAATTCAGGCAGACTTTCCTAGCATAATTCTCAGTAAACTGAGACCCTTGAGTGCACTGGTGGGGTTTACTGATAACTATGCTAGGCAAGTCTGCCTGAATTATCAGCATCAGCGGGCCGAAATTGACTCAGTGGGGTAGATTCTGCACTCTTAATTATAAGTATCTATTTCAGTAATAAAGGTTTGGACGGCTTCCTAAAGGAAAAGACCATAGACCAATATTAAAATGGACTTGGGGAAAAGCCATTCCTTATTTCTGGGATAAGCAGCATAAAATGTTTTGTACTTTTTGGGGATCTTGCCAGGTATTTGTGACCTGGATTGGCCACTGTTGGAAACAGGATGCTGGGCTTGATGGACCTTTGGTCTGTCCCAGTATGGCAATTTAAATGAAATAGATACTTATAATAATGTATCTATTTCATTAAACTTACAAAACACAGCTGTAAAGTTTTTGAGGTGAATTCTCCAAATGAAACTGAGGCAGAAGCTGCTTCCAATTGAATAGAGGCAAGAAGAAGTGACCTTGATCTGGATCATTAGTGGCCTGGTCAGATTCTTTCCTAATCTGGAATCTTCTATCAATTTAGACCCCCCCCCCCCCCCCCCCCCCCCGAGCATGATGAGAAGTTTTCCGTCTCTGGAGGTTTAGCATTAGATTGAAACAACCTCCCATTCTATCCCAGCCATCACCACTGAATCTAGGATCAGTTTTAGATCAATAGAAGGAACAAGGCTTTTATATCCATAGGTTGTTTTTTTTTTTGTTTGTTTGTTTCAAAAGGAAAATTACCTGGCGTTACTCCCCTGTGAACTGCTCAGAGACTGACATTATTTGTGATAGGATTGGGGGAAGTGGCAGATTGCCTGTGTTTGTTCACTTGAGCTCTGCAGAAATAGTCAGAGCCTGGTGCAACACAGGCTGCAAAGTGGGGAAGGAAAGAAACCGGAGCGAGGAATGAAGACGGGCAGGCGGGGCTACAGCTGAGCTCGGTAGCTGATTGCACGGACCAGCACACACAGACACACTATCTCTCGCCTTCCTCTCTGACACACACATAGGCATTCTCAGGCACTCTGGGCGCGCGAGCATCCCTCGCTCCCTCTATGCAAAGAAAAATAGCCGGTGCTTTTGCGAGTGAACATTAGCAGCTGATCATTTGAGACGCCAAGATCTGCAGCTAGAGCACAGAGGGGGGGAATAACGGAGGATTCTGTGACCACAGCAGCTCCCAGGGAAATACATGTAGTGGGACTGACTAAAATCTGCACTCCTGCTGTAGAAAACTAAAAAAAATAGAATGACAATAAAATGCAAACGTGAGACATCCGGCATCACTAATTGAGACTTCTGACGCTCGTCTGCATTGTGGCAGCTTGGGTTGACATGTGGATAGTGCTGTCATGCTGGATCTCACCCTGAGCCCATGTGCATCCCTTGTGGCTACCTTAGCAGCTCATTAAAGACCATGGGTTTGTGCAAGTGATTGAGCCAGCAGGGGCTCCTGGTTTATGCTGATCCGGCCCTGGAAGGTGAGGGGGACGCATCTTATCCTTCGATCGAGTGAGTGGCTTTCTGCATTCCGCGCTTAAAAGCGATGCTTCTCTGCAGAATCGCAGCCCAGGGGAAGAGGCTCGGGGTCTTTCACTGCCATTGTATATGCCCGAGGATCACCTCATTTCTTTCCTAGTCTGAAGGAACCTTGTTCTGCCTCGGCGATGTCTTTTGTATGGCTTCTCTGAATTTTAATCCCGGGGAGGCACTGAATACTTTTGGAACAAAAGGCTGAAAAGGAGAGGACTCGAGAGCCAGAAAGGAGCCAGACGGAGAAAGCTAGAATTGATTTGCACAGTCCATTAATCTGGCTAGTGTTTCCATAGTATGTCTGCACTTCGAAGGAAATTTGGGGACGATTACCAGGTAGTGACCACATCCTCCAGCGGCTCTGGGTTTAACCAGCCTGCACCGAAGAAGAAAAGGCAGAGGTTTGTGGATAAAAACGGCCGATGCAATGTGCAGCACGGAAACCTGGGCAGTGAAACGAGCCGGTACCTCTCTGATCTATTCACCACGCTGGTGGATCTGAAATGGCGCTGGAATTTATTTATTTTCATCCTGACCTACACAGTGGCTTGGCTCTTCATGGCATCCATGTGGTGGGTTATTGCTTACATAAGGGGGGATCTAAATAAAGCCTACGACAAGGACTACACACCCTGCGTGGCCAATGTCTACAACTTTCCCTCGGCTTTTCTGTTCTTCATTGAGACCGAAGCGACCATAGGTTATGGTTTCAGGTACATCACAGACAAGTGTCCTGAAGGGATTATCCTCTTCCTCTTCCAGTCTATCCTCGGCTCCATCGTGGATGCCTTTCTGATCGGCTGTATGTTTATAAAGATGTCACAGCCCAAGAAGAGAGCCGAGACTTTGATGTTCAGTGAACATGCAGTTATCTCCATGAGGGATGGCAAACTCACTCTGATGTTCAGAGTAGGCAATCTCCGCAATAGCCATATGGTCTCTGCTCAGATCCGCTGTAAATTACTGAAAGTAAGTCTTCCTTGCCAGGCTAACCATTTTCCAGGCCATGCTTGCTCACCAGTGCGCTCCACCTAGTCAATTCAGCAGCTTGGCTTAGTCTAGTAACTTTACGCTGAAATGTCTGGCGTTTTCATTGTTCCCAGATGCTATCACATCATTTCAGTAGCTTCCCCACACTTGCTAATAAGTGTCTTTTTTCATTATAGTTATGAAACACAGCTGTAAAGTTTTTTTCCAGAGCATTATCTGCATTTCAGTCTGTATAGTGTCGTGTGCTGTGACCGATGCATAAAGCATTAAGGGTCCCTTTCACTAAGCCACGTAGGCACCGAAACCCGCCAAAATGGACTTACCGTCCGACTACCGTGCAGCTCTTGCAGTAATTCCATTTTTTGCACGCGTCTGAAAAATATTTTTTTTGTTTATTTTCTGGCGCGCGTAGCGGACGCGCGCCAAGCGGCATCTGACGCGCGTAGGTTGTTACCGCCCGAATTCTTTACCGCTAGGTCTATGGCTGGCGGTAAGGTCTGAGACCCAAAATGGACGCACGGCAATTTTGATTTTGCTGCACGTTCATTTTCGGGGGGGGGGGGGGGGGAAGAGGCCTTTTTTTTTAACTTGGATAAGATGTGCTACTTAGGGGTCCTTTTACGAAGGCGTGCTGAAAAATGAGCTGCGGTAGTGTAGGCGTGGGTTTTGGGCGCACGCAGAATCGTTTTTCCAACGCACGCCTTTGTAAAAGGAGCCCTAAGTAGCACATCTTATCCAGGTGGATACAGTTCCCTGCTACTAGAAAGAGAGCAACATGGGTTCAGCCTCTAGTCAGGCCTGGTGCAGTCATAACCGAAGGGATTGACAACACAGAATACATTTTTATAATGCTTGGAGGGAGTTTTGGTTGAGTTTCCAGTCTGCTTCAGCAGGTGAATGCAGTGTAAGGAAAGGAAGAGTCCACACTGAGTGCAGACCTAGCAATTTCAAGAAGCTGAATGTCCAGTAATGACGTTTCAAATAACAAATTAGAGAGTGAAGTGTGGTACTTCCATGTCAGCTGTAGTGTCTACTGAGAACATTGATTACATGGGAAGGCTTTGCTTTCCTTCAGCCCGCAGAGGACACCATTCCAATAAACTGTAAAAGTCATTAAAATCAGCTGCTGCCTAATTAAAGCATGTACGTGTTTAGCAAGATGAATTTCAGCACCTATTTAACCCATAAAAAGAATATTTGAATCCATTATGTACTGAAGTGTTTTATTTGAGATCTTCCCCCAAATGTAATGCAAATTTACAGGCAAGGATACAGCCTTGATAAGTAAAGTGAGAGATACTGCCTTAGCAAGGCTGCTTAACTTTGGATCCTTATACTGCAACGGAGTTGGTGGGGATTTCAGAAATAGTATTTCTTTTTTATTCTTAGATTTCATTGCAAG
This sequence comes from Microcaecilia unicolor, assembly GCF_901765095.1. NCBI lineage: Eukaryota > Metazoa > Chordata > Amphibia > Gymnophiona > Siphonopidae > Microcaecilia > Microcaecilia unicolor. The sequence goes on along the minus strand of NC_044037.1, from coordinate 249,338,977 downwards.
GCCCATGCAATGCAATAAGCATGGCGAGCATGGCAGGGGGGAAGGCACCAAAAGCTACCTCACGCGAAGCGCCATCTTACAGTTGTGCCAGCCCTCGGCCCCGGACCATCTCTGCTCCTGCCTCTGCCACCAGTACCTGCTCCTGCCACCTCTGAGCCTGGTGTGTCAGGCGGCAATCTGAACACCAACACCCCCCAGAGTGCCTTCACATCCACATGTTCTCAGCTCCAGAAGCTAAGGCCTTGCTGGCCCCACCCCCTGACCATGGGAAGTATGCATCTCATGCATATTCATTAGGGTTATCCTGAAAACCTGGCTGGTTCGCAGCCTATCAGGATTGCAGTATGACACCCCCTGATCTTAGGACTGGTGCCCTTTGCAAAGGCACAGTGTTACCTGTAGGGTTTAACTTTGGAAAGGGTTAACTCAACCTGCTATGTTTAATAAAAGAAACAGTGAACCAGGGCCGGCTCAGCCTATGGACCAGGTGAGGCTGTGGAGGCTGTGGTCCAGGGCGCCGGTGCTAAAGGGCACCAAATGCCCGAGCCCATAATGTCACCTGTCCCATAGAAGATAAGACAGCAAGCAGCTCCGCCTCTGGCTCAGTTCTTTTCCCCTCTTCCCACCACAGCAGAAATCAGGACAGGCAGGCATGGACAGCAGCAGCTCAGCTCTGTCTTACACTTCACTCTCAATTGTGCAGTTCACATAAACAGTCGGGTCTAAGCCACTACAGAAGGAGGAAGTGACCTGCTGTGCCGCAGTTTACTTCCTCCTTGCCGGGGGGGGGGGGGGGAGCTAAGTGGGGGAGGGAACAGGGAGTAAGCTGTGCTGCTTCTGTGGCTGAAAATGAAAGGGGCCAGAGAAAAGGTGAGTGTGCAGTGGGGGATTGGGTGTGGAGATAAGGGATGAATCATGCCATGGGGAGGGATTGGGGGCAGACTAATTGGGGTGAATCATGTGCCATGGGGGATGGGGGCAGACTAATGGGGGGGTGAATCATGTGCCATGGGGGGATTGGGGGCAGACTAATGGGGGTGAATCATGTGCCATGAGAGATTAGGGGCAATGTTTCCTCTAAGGAGTGGCCTGGTGTGTGCAATTTTTTTTGTGTGTGTGAGCAGCAATTTTTAAAAGCCAACAATTTTTGAGTGCCAATATTAGCAATGCATTTCTGTATATAGCACAAAAAACTCAATTTTTTTGAGCAACCATGTAAAATCTGTGAGCAATGCTCCTACAATGTACGAACAATCACTCATGTGCTCTGCTTAGAGGGAACGTTTATTGAGGGCAGAGTAAAGGGGTGAATGTGCCATGGAGGTGAGAGCAGAAAGCTGAAGACTGGTCATGGAGGATAGGGTGGGGAGAAAGATACAGTGATAGCTGGGGGCACACACACACACACACACACACACCATCTACCTTTCTTCGGCCCCCCTGTCTCTAAAGACATGTTCACACCATCTGCCTCTTATACTCTTCAGTCTTCCATATCATTTGACTCTCTCTGCCAGAGATGATCCAACTGAAAGAAATGTTCCAAAATGTTGTAACCACTCGCCTCCACCTACCCTCCTCTCCTCCTTCCTGTACACATTAATTGATTTTATCTGCTTACTTTATTTTTGTCTATTAGATTGTAAGCTCTTTGAGCAGGGACTGTCTTTCTTCTATGTTTGTGCAGCGCTGCGTATGCCTTGTAGCGCTATAGAAATGCTAAATAGTAGTAGTAGTAGTTTTTCTGATTTTATTTATAAGTAATTTGTGCAGCTTATATCCCCAGATTGACCCCAATATAAGGGCGGGACAGGTGGGAGGCGGGGCATGGGGCACAAAAACAAAAGTTAGTCCAGGGCACCACGGCTTCTTGAGCCGGCCCTGCAGTGAACATGCACTGTAAGCAATATCTTTAGATCTTGCGGTCCTAGTTTCTCCTGACAAGGTAGGTTGGTTGTCATGATTTACCCAATATGCCTCTCTTAACAACATAAATACTTAATTGTGGGGCCCATGCAGAAAACTTCTTGAGCAGTTAACTGGGACATAATGAAGTTTTTCTGTGGGATAGCCATGCAGGAAGGGCTTCAGCATCTGTGTTAACTCGCGGGGAAGCCCTAACAGTAGACCGCATTAACATGCATTTAAATGCATGTTAATGCGGTCATTAGATATCCCACAGCAATTCTTAAATAATGTTTTCCCATGTGTAGTGCGAGCAAACTTTGCACCAGGTCCGGGTCAGTGTAGAAGGGTTTGTTGAGAAGAGTGGGTGTCCAGTGGCACCCCCTTCTCACTACAATTAGACCACCCTGCCCCAGCAACATCCTTCACTCTCTCTTCCTCACCTCTACCCAACACCATGTAACACCTCTGTCCTCCGACAGTAAAAAATAAATCACCTGGTGGTCTAGTGGGCCCCCACCCATCTGTTCCAGTCCCCAAAGCCACCCATATACAAAACTCCCTGGTAGTTTCATGGGTTCCCCTCCCCTCACCCCATCCATGGCCCCAATTTTAAAAGAAAAATCCATAGTGTTTAGCAGCACCCCCAACCCCTAAATTCCCTTATATCACAGACGGGCCCCACCTGATGCATCCCAGGATGGACCGCACAGGGCAGGGCACTGCCACTTTGAAGAGGGCGGTGCCAGAGGCAGGAGTGTGGGCCATCACTCTTGCCTCTTTTGAGGTATGGGTCTGGAGGGGACATGGAGAGAGGGCTTGGAAAAGGGCTTGGAGAGAGGGCTTGGAGGGGTGTTGCTGGACTACTGGGGAAGTTATCTTAGAACTGGGAGGGGAAGAGGGCTATTAGAATACCAAGGAATCTGTTTGTAAGGTTGGAGGTGGATGGTAGTGGTGGGAAGCCCTACACTACCAAGGATATTTTCTGGGGGTCAGGATGGGAGGGGGGTCAGTCATATGGAGGTGGGGTGGGTACCAGTAGAAACCAGGGATATTTTGGGGGAGTGCAGGAAGAGGTGTCAATTTGGGATGTTTGCCAGGGCATTGAATGGGGGTGAGGAGCCGATGTTTGCAGTGGCATGCTTGTATGTTTATTTATTTATTTTATTTATTTGTTACATTTATATCCCACATTTTCCCACCTATTTGTAGGCTCAATGTGGCTTACATAGTACTGGAGAGGCGTTACAGACTCCGGTGCAAACAAATACAAAGTGATGTTGTGGTAAGATACAGTTCATGTGGCACAGCCACACTAAGGAATCGTACAACGGAAGAGTTGTGTTCATGTCCATGTTTTCAAAAAATATCAGCCCTTCTTATCAGTGCCTGAACCAATCACCACTCAGACACTGAGAGGAAAGGTAATGAGCTGTGAATGACTGCCATGATTTTAACATGGCAGTAATTTGCATGCTTATTGATTATAGCATGCTGTGGTATTTTTTTGTGATAATTTCACAGTGCAGTGTGAGTTCTACCATAAGGCTTTCTGCATGGGTCTCTGTGTATAAGAATACTGACATGAGTCCAACTATAAATTATTCTTTGATAGATATATGTAATTTGGAAGTGCTGCCATACAGACCTAAAGTACATCAATTCCTTTTTTCTAAGAGTAATAGCTTCAATTACCAGAATAAATATAGGGCCTTATTCAAAAAAGATTTGTTTTTTTTGCATAGATACAGAATGTAGAAATGTATTTTAAGGAATAAAGCCTATATAATATGATAATGCATGATAGCAAAATCATGCGTGTACTGCTTCTTCTGCAATCTGTGGTAATGCTTCATGTTGAGACCAGGAACTTCTCACCAAACCAGACATTTGTAAACAGCAAGGTACGTAACGCAAATGATATATTTTAGAGCGAGTTAAATCAAGCAGCTGATTGTAAACTGCCTTCCTGCTTAGGAATGAACTGAAACTGCCTATTTTTATAACATAGCCTTACAATGTTTGGTTAGGATTTTCCTAAACTTGAGCAGCAGAGCTGTAACTAGCTACTCTGTTCTGGTGCAATGGGTAAACTCAGAACTACTAATGGTGCTGTCTCTACGCTGGGGATGTTAACTTGATAACTCAGGCTAGATTAAAACATCCCTACTGAGACTGGGTAAATTGCTCCAGGCTAGATATCATAAAGGTGCATGTGTAAGTGAATTTCTGCCAGAAAGTCACTGTACTAGTGATTATTTTTGTTTTGTTTTTTGTTATTGTTGTTTTGTCTGCATGTTTGTCCAGTCCCGACAGACACCGGAGGGCGAGTTCCTTCCCCTTGATCAGCTTGAACTGGATGTAGGTTTTAGTACAGGGGCAGATCAACTTTTTCTGGTTTCTCCTCTTACAATCTGCCATGTGATTGATGCCAAAAGCCCCTTCTACGACCTTTCTCAGAGATCCATGCAAACAGAACAGTTTGAAATAGTCGTCATCCTAGAGGGCATCGTGGAAACAACTGGTGAGTACAAACACAGTGCACATGCACAATTTTTTTTTTTTTTGAATTGTTGCTACTGTTGTGCTAAGTTTTTGTTATTTGGTTGGTTGCTTTTTTGTTGCTTTTTTAATTTTGTGTTTACGGGCCTGGTTGATTGTTCATCTGCACCCCTCAAGGAACTTTTGGTTAAATCGGATCTAGCTGTACCGTGCTTCTTCTGGACATGTGGTATGTTTCTATATTGAGCCAAGTTGGGAGGCGAAATAAAATTATCAGGCACATTCTGGCCTGTTCCCATTATAGTGGTTACTGAATAGGATAGAGTGTGTTATGATTGCTGAAAGACTTTGAAGCTGTAGAATGTGTGTCTGAACCTTTGCCTGATTTACTCTTTTAAACACCAGAGACATTTGAAGGTAACAGTACGTGTTGCGTATGAATAGGCAGTGGGAAAATATGCTTACAAGATATTCAGTGTTGTACTTTGCTAAGGGGCCCTTTTACTAAGCTGCAGTAAAAAAAAAGTGGCCTTAGCGCACCCTGTCCCAGGTTGTTCCAATGTGCTAAGGCCATTTTTACTGCAGCCCTAAAAATGGCCTTTTTGTGTTTTTTTGTAATAATGATGTTATAGCATGCAGCCATTAAAAGAATTACAGCTTGATCACTTACTGGCTCCCTTGTTGTAGGCTGTAAGGGCTCATGCGTTATCTGTGCAGGAATGCCCATTCTCCATCCTCAGAAATGCCCCTCCCCTCAGAATGTTTTTTTTAGCATGTGGTTAGCACCAGGGGCCCTTTTACTAAGCCATGTAGGCACCTATGCATGCCGAATGCGCGTCAATTTGGAACTTCAACTCTGCTACCGCGTGGTCCGAGCGGTAATTCGTGTGTCCAAAAATATTTTTTATTTTTGAAATGCTGGCGCTACCGGGTGGTAATCGGCAGTGTATGCACATTGATGATTACCCCATAGATTTGGCAGTTATCGCAGGATCAGATAAATCTTAAATTGTCTACTTTATTGCACTCCAGACAATTTAAGTTTTGAGTTATCGCAGGATGCCTGAGCGTGTCCTGTGGTATGCCATTTTAAGCTGGATTAGCTCTGTGTTAACGCCTAATGCCCCTAAGAAAGCTAGTTAGATTGAGTTGGTAGTTACTATGTTAAAGGAAAGCATTTTGCACGCAGAGACCATTTTAAGGTATATTAGAACAGATATTGAAGAAAATAGGTTTCAAAGTTGTTTAGTAATGTTTCATAATGGCACAAAAGGAATCTTTAAAATAAGATAACATTTTTCTAAATATATGTGTAGTGCATCTTTGTGTTTCCTAAATATATCAGTTACATAAAATCTATACCCTTTTCCAAAGTATTAAATGTTTTTCATTGTCTTAGAACTTGGAAATAAAATTCATTAAACAATGTTGTTCCAAGTATCTACACAGCCTATGAAGTTCATTTTCAAAGCACAAAGATATCTCAAAAGGGAAAAGGGATGGGATTTGATATACTGCCTTTCTGTGGATACATTCAAAGCGATTTACATATTATATACAGGCACTTATTTTGTACTTGGGGCAATGAAGGGTTAAGTCACTTGCCCAGAGTCACAAGGAGCTACAGTGGGAATAGAACCCAATCAAGGCCAAAAAAAAGTTCATCTCTCAAAAATATCCAAATTGCGATTTTGGAATGGCAGGATTTTGACATCCTACACTACAGTTCGTCCAAATAGCAAGGGGGTGTGTTGTGGGCATATTTTGGATCAGTCTAGGGAGGACCCCAAATTAGGACATCCAACAGCAATAATCGAACAGGAAGAAACATCCAAGTCTAAAGAAGGATGTTTTTATTTAGACCTGTTTCAGTCACATCCAGGATACCAAAAGGCACTCTGATTGAGCAGCTGACCACTGGAGAGATTAAAGCACGACCTTCTCATGAATCTCCCAGTGGTTGCTCTCCCCCTTCCTCTCCCCTGATAGGGAAAACAAAAAGAATATCAGGTGCTATGATAGCACCAGATTTTATGGGCATCCTGTAGAAAAGAAAAATGTTCTAATATTGACAAATCTAGAAGTACAAAATTGGCAGAGACCTATCCCAAAAGACTCACAGCTGTAATTGCTGCCAAAGGTGCTTGCATTAAGTATTGTCTCAGGGAGAATGGAGTTATTCAGTTGTTGCATTACAGTTCTATTTCTTGGGTATATGCTTTATCCCCAAATAAAACATTTTCCCTTGAAAACTAGGGAGTGTGCATGAGTGGGAAAAAAAAGCTAATAATCCTTATAATGCATGTTTATGCTTACCCTGGGATTGGTAGCATGGAATGTTGCTGCCAGGTACTTGTGACCTGGCTTGGACACTGTTAGAAGCAGGATACTGGGCTAGATGGACCATTGGTCTGACCAGTATGGCTACTCTTATGTTCTGATGTTTATGTTTATATTTATTTTAAAATTTACTGAATTGCCATTCTAAGTTACAACCAAATCTAGGCGATTTCCAATTAAAACAAGAGTATGAAAAATAGAAAGAAACTCCAATTATTTACAGGAAAGAACATTCATTCCAAAGATCATTCATCCAACATTCTAAATAGAAATGTACAAAGAGTATGTTAATAGTGATCACCTTCTGCCATCCAGTGTCACCGTAACCTCCAAAACTGCTTGAAAATAAATAGGCCTTCAATGTAACTTAAATTGTGAGTAAGAAAATTCTTGTCTAATCTCAGAAGGTAAACTATTCCTTAAACTAGAGGCCAGAAAAAAGGAAGCACTATGATGCGTAGATTCCCACTGTGCCCATGATGGGCCAGATGGAATTAATCTACGGTCATTAAGAGACCGTAAGAGACGTGGAGGTGCATAATGAACTGTTAAAGCAGAAATATAATTTGGAGTGCCATCATGTACAGACTTAAAAATCAAAGTAAAAATTTTAAAATAAATCCTAGACTTTACTGGGAGCCAATATAATTTTAAAAACGGGGTTAACATGATCCCTCTGTTTTGCCTTTGCACAAAAAGCATACCACCATGTTTTGCAAAGATTGTAGATGCTTAAGATTACTCTGAGAGATCCTTGCATAGAGCACATTACAATAATCTATTTGAGATCTAAGATGTGCATGGTAAATTGTGTGTAAAACTTCTGAATCCACAAAATTACATACACAAAATAATTATCTCAGAATAAAAAAACCCCACTTTAAGAACCAAAGAAATATGTTGCGAAAAAGTAAGATGAGAGTCAAGAATTACTTCTAAATAATGGAATGAGGTAACTGAAGTAAGCTGTTTACCAAAAAGTGTAGGATTCAAAGTTGGCAGAGGACTATGTTCAGTCACCCACCAGACAGCCATCTTGTCCTCATTAAGGACCAATTGATTGTCCATTAAACAGATGGCAACCTTGTCCGAACCTCACTGTAAAAGCCAAAGATCAATAGTAGCAGGGTCTGTATAATAAACTAGTAAGATATATATAGGAAGAGATGCCATATGATTGAATGGGTTTTGGAAGGGGTATACAATGATATTAAGCAGTAATGGTGACAAAATCGACCCCTGAGGAACTGCACATTGTACTGGATATGTCATCGAATGACAACCAGATTTATGAACTGAAAAAAGGAGCAGTTGTTGAGAAAAGATGAAAACCAATCTTAGGGGTCCTTTTACTAAGGTGCGCTGAACAATGGCCTGCGGGAGCATAGGCGCGGGTTTTGGGCACGCGCAGAATCATTTTTCAGCACACCTGTAAAAAAGGCCTTCTTAAAATTTTTGCCGAAAATGGACATGCGGCAAAATGAAAATTGCTGCGTGTCCATTTTGGGTCTGAGACTTTACCGCCAGCCATTGACCAAGCGGTAAAGTCTCATGCGGTAACCGGGCAGTAATGACCTACGCTCACCAAATGCCACTTGGCGCACATCTGATAGGCGCGGCAGAAAATACAAATTATTTTTCAGCCACATGTATCGGACGCATGGCAAAAATGAAATTACTGCAAGAACCAGACGGTAACTCCATTTTGGTGCGCGTTGGGCAAGTGTAGATTCTTACGCAGCTTAGTAAAAGGGACCCTCAAACTTTCCCAGTAATACCAATTGTTTCTAACCTAGTCATCAAAAGAGAATGTTTGACCAAATCAAATCCTACAGACAAATCCAACGATATAATCAGATGTGTTCCAGTCTGGTCCTCTTTCTTTCTCAGTTTTTCCTATCAGGGTGCCAAGTGGTGAAACTCTCTGCCAACCGCTATTAGGTATTTCGCAAGGCTCTGAAATCTTATTTCTTCTTTAAGTTCTTATTAAGAGATCATGATTCTTTAGCTTATTCCAGTCCGATACCAGGTTCTGCACATTTCCTGTATCTTTTAGCTTTGTGCCTTGTACAAAATCTTTTTAAATCTATTTTTTCCTGCGTACTTAGCATTTAATTGTATTGTTAGTATGGTAGTATGAATTTCTCTGTGTAATTGTTTTGATTCTTTTCTGTGATTTTAAGCCACATTGAACTCAACATTATTTGGGATAATGTGGGATATAAATGTCATAAATAAATAAATTTCACTCAGGAATGATGCCAAAATAGTTTCAGTGCTATGACCAGCATGGAAACCAGATTGGCGAGGATTTAAAATATTAGATGATTCAATATGTAAGAGAAATTGTTCATAAATTACTTTCTCAGACACTTTAGAGCAAAATGGTAAGTTAGATACCCCTCTAAACTGAGCAGTTCTCTGACTTCATTGTTTCTAGTGAGGAGCAGTATTACTTAACCCAGTCCTTGGGCACACCCAGCCGGTCAAGTTTTCAGGATATCCAGAATGTATATGCACGAGAGAGATTTGCATGCACTGCTTCCTTGGTATGCAAATCTTTCTCATGCATATGCATTGTGGATATGCTGACAACCCAACTGGCTGGGTGTACCCCAAAGACTGGGTTGAGATGCACTGAACTAGAAACAGGCAGGTTCAGCTGGAGTCCTGCAGAGCTTGCCTGTTCCTCACTATTGAAAATGTGATAATAAAACAGTACCCCCCATTGAGGCCACTTATAAGGAACAGTGGATACTGGTCGATAATGTGATGGAACTGTAGGGTCTAATTTAGAATTTTTAAATAAAGGACGAACCACGGCAGATTTCTAAGCCTTGGTACAGAATCCTAAGAAAGGCTGTGTGATACCATTCAGTAGGCAAATGATGGATGATAAGATCTTAGTAAAACATTGAAAAGAAGGAACATTAACATTATTCCAAGATGATGCCCCCACAAGATTGGCTGGAGAAGAAGCAGCCAATGGGGATTCTGGTACTGGAGAAAAAGAAGCCTCAAATCTGACGCTTCAGTATAAGCCAAACTTCCAAGAGGTATAGAATTTCTATAGCCACTGTATACATTCTTTGCATTCCTTTTTAAAATGTACTAGCATAGGGCAAACTCAGATGATCCGCAGATATGGAAAAGTGAAGGGAAAGTTTTACATTCCATAATTTCAATGGAATTACAGTAATGACAAGAAATGGCTAGAATGAGCTTTGTTTTCTTGCTATTGGACTCTGTGCTTCTGTGCCCTGTATGCTGGTGATCAAACAGTGTACAAACAGGATTGAAGCAAATAAGGACAAATTCTTCAAAAATTAGCTATAAAATTGGAAACAGTAGCAGAATTCTGTGCACGTCGTCTGACTGTGCATAGTGCTGAAGGATAAGTCTGTCAGTCTATCCAGGTACCTGTTATACAAATGGTAACCAACAAACTGAGGAGGAAATAAAACCTGGTTTATAAATTTTGGAAGTAAAGTTTGTGATTTCAGTTGGCAAAATGTGATAAGTATTGTGTTTAAAAAAACTGCATAATGCATGAAAAGTAATTTTAAATTAGCATGAAAATGACACATTGTTTGTTTTATGGAATAGGAAGAGAACAAAATGCAGCTTAAACTGATGAGAATCTTGACAAACAATTATTTTGCTATGGGGTATGTCACTGTACTTATCTCAGTTTCTGCTATTCCTTGAATTCTACGACTAGCTCTGAAGCACTAGATAATATTTTGGCATTTTGCCTCTTTCTCTTTTATCTTAATTAAATAATATTTCTCCATTGACCACCCTTCTCAGTGCACATCCAAACATTAATTATTTGCACTGTTATTATGTACTTTAGGGTCATTAATAATTGTATTTTGGCTGTCTCCTGATTAAGTTGATTTTAGCTATTCATTATTAAAGTCACACAATTTCTGTGTTTCTGTTCTGGGTCAGATCAGGCTGTGCGTGAGTATTTTACTTGATTTTTTTTTTATGCCATCGATAACTTGGCTCAGATCAAAATTCACATTTTGGTAACAGACTTTGATTTACTTGGGCAGCGTGGGAGCAGAAAAGATTTTATAATACTGAGTTTGCTATGATTAAGACTGAGGTAAAAAAGGAGAGGACAGATGCTATTTTGCGTGCTGTTCATATTGGTTATGTGACCATGTAAGAATTTGTGATATATATGCTGGAGGTGGATTCTTGCTGGTAAATGGCTGATCCAGCTTTTTCTTGTGAATGTATCCATGATGCAGCATTTAATATGTGACAGTGCAAATAATATGAATCAGACTCTTGCTGTGGAGGCTGAGATTTTGGAGTGTTAAGAACACGGTGATGACAAAGGATTCAGGTTTATCCCTCCTATTTTACTACTGTTATCTTTTTTCTGCAGTCTGTCTCTTGTCTGTTTGTGTTCATCCTTGTTCAGCCTACTCAGGCGTTAGTTTGTGTTGGAAGCTGATCTTAGTCGACCAGTAAGCAGGGCCAGTCTTAGGCAGGGGTGACATGGGGCAGCTGCACAGGGTTTCACACGCTCCTAGGGGACCCATAGCCCTGGCATGTCTCCTCCCCCGCACCTTAACATGTGCATCTGCATTTCTACATAGAGACTGGAGGGCAGTGGCAGCGATTCACATTGCCCATTGACTGCTGAGCCCAGAGGCTGCTCTCTGCTGCATCCTGCCCCCCTTTGATGTTATATTTCGGTTACACAAGGGTGGGACATAGCAGAGAGCAGGTTTTGGGTTGACAGCTGACAGGCTATGCAAATCGCTGTCACTGCCTGCCAATCTCTATAGAGAAATGCAGGTGCACATTTTAAGGTACAAGGTGGGTGGTGTTCTGAGACAGGGACATGCCAAAGTGAGAGTGGGGTGGGGCCCACAATTGCCACGGCTGGCCCTTCCAGTAAGTTTACCATGATACCATGGTACCAAGGTTATTTTATAGGGTCCATTGCGTTAGTCATAGAATTAAATGTAAGAAGATCATCTTCATAAATCAAAGGTGCTAGTATTTTTTGACCTAGTACTAGGTCATCTGAAGGAGGAAAGTAACTGTCCTGTGAAGGACCCTATGAGTAACTGAATTGGTTTGTCTGTTCTCTGTACACAATTAGCAGTTTCCTTAGGATGTATTTGTATGTTATACACATCAAAGATATTGACTTCTTGAGTAGTACTGACAGGACTTTGATTGTGTGGTGTTTGAACTCCTTAAGTTACACTGAAGTCTTTGTATACGTGAAAAATCAATGCCGTTTGGCAGATTTATCTGGATTACAAGTAGTTTTCACATAAGCTGTGATTGGGTGGTTCAGGCTATAGATTTAAAAGGATTATTAAATTACGTAGTCAAAGTATATGCGTTTTAAAAATTCAGTAGGTACTTCCCATTATGTGTAGTGTTAATTTAAGGCATGATTTACTAAGGCTTTTTTCTCATTCTTAATCCGGGGGGCGGGGGGGAGGGAATCTTATCCTCCTCACCTTTTACAAAGCCGCTCTAGTCGCTGCAGGTGTGGTAATGCTGACACAGTCCATTCAAAGTGTTGCATTACCACTCACTTTTGTAGGAAGAGAGGGAGTTTAGTAAATCAGGATTCTAATGCTGTTTATGATGATTTATTAATTGTTATTGCAGTATTGATTTTATCACGATAAGTCTTATTGCTTAATAGAGTAGTGGCCTCTTTGCACGAAATGCACATTTGTAGCCTGCTTATGAGTTGCCTGGTGCAATGATTATGGGCAAATTCACGACTTTTTATAAATCTTCCATAATCAAGAATGATATCTCTACACATTTTCTACACCTCATTAAGTTGGATATCAGTCTTTCAAATAGGTATACTTCATATCATATTAAAAAGCATGATATTTGATATTGATATAGTATAGTTCAGTAAATAAAGATTCATTTTGACAATAATCTAAGGGCACCCACCACACCTACATTTTCTCACACGGAAACATCTGCGGATCGTTCATGGCTGTCAGTCGATTGTCCTCACATTCTTGAAACAGTCTGTGCTGTATAATGTTAATAATAACATTAAGTTGATAGCTCCAAGATGGTAGGGTTATTCTTTTTTTTTTTCCAAAGACTTGAAAGGAGTCTGTGTTATTAAAAACTGAATCACACTGAAGTCATTTATCAAGCTGAAATTTTTTTTATTGAGAGAAAAAGAAAAGCCTAGTAAAAATACATAAAGTATAGCGATCAAATGCAGAAAAGCACATTACATCAAGAGAGAGAGAGAGAGAGAGAGAGAGAGGAAAATACCCCCCCCCCCCATGCTTTTACATAGATCTGTTGGTTTTAGAGTTGAACAACTGTTCTGTGCAGGCCAGTCCCAATGCTTTCATGTAGATCTGATGGCTTTATGGTTATAACTGACACTCTGTTCAGGTTATCGTAGTGTTTCATTTTCATCGTTTTTGCCTCTGGAGATCCTCTATGTTTACCCCATGCTTTTTAAAAAAATCTTGCTGTCACTTTTGTTTCTACCGCTTCTCTGGAGAGAATATTCCAGGCATCCATTGTTATTCATGACATTGCTTCTTAGTTCTGGAACTTTCTTTCCATTGAGAGATTGCCTCTTGAGCATTAATACCTTTTGTGCAATACATATTTATATTACTATCTCCACCCTCTTTTATTTAGATCACTGAATTTCATGTTATATTTATTTATTTAATTTCTTATATACAGCCTGCCAGCCAAAAAGCTATCTAAGCAGTGTACAGTCAGGTACAGTAGGTATTTTTCTGCCTCTGAGGGGCTCACAATCTAACCCAACTGTTTAAACTGGTTAAAAAACAAAACTTAAAAGTATAATAAGAACAACAAAAATCATCAGAGACAGTTACAGTAATGCTATACTTAAGAACACAGAATAATGTATATAATCAATACCCAGTAGGCTGAGTGACTGAGATTACATTTGTGAATTTGCCCTGCTTGGTAGTCCTTGAAGCGCTTAAAACTGAAACTGCCTGGCCATGTATTCAAGGAGTGCTGACAAGAATGCTGATCCATGGCTCCCCTATACCAGAGTCCTCTGAATGATAAGGCTGGCTCAAGCATTTTAATTTAAAGCATTAACATGACAATTAATGACTACTTAGTCATTTCTTGAATAAGTGTATTTTAATTGCATTTACTCAATGAGATCCTTAATGACTATAATTACCTTTATCTGAAACATGAGGTTCTTCTAATCTTGTCTTAATCCTTATAATATTCTTGTATTACATACAGTATTAAAGATAACGACAAACCCCTATTCAGTAAGGGTTTCTTTTATTTTTTTTATATGCTTGGTAGTTCTTTATTCTACATTGACATGCATGGGGTCAATTTTCAAATCCATGTTTGCAGATAGCATTGGATGCTAGCCACCTAAGTACTTTTGTTTGATTTTCCTGACATTTACATGGATAAACGTTGGCTGTATAAGTTGATGTTTGGCCAAAATTATTCATTTATGAAGAGGAGGCACCAGTGGTATTCCAAGGCGGTGTCTGAAATTATATGGATGATTTTTTTGCCCAAGCCAAGTAGAAATAGCAAGGGTAGTTTTATAGCTGTGGTTCTCAACCCAGTCCTCGGGACATGCCTAGCCTGTCAAGTTTTCAGGATACCCACAATGAATATGCATGAGAAAATCGTATGCACTACCCCCATTCTATGCAAATTTTTCTCAAGCCTATTCATTGTGGATATCCTGAAAATCTGACTGCCTAGGTGTGTCCTGAGGACTGGGCTTAGAACCCCTGCTTTATAGGGATGGCTTGGTTGGATATCACTGCTAGCTGCGTAAAGATGTGTAGATATATTATCCATATACCTATATGTAGTCATTGGAGCACTAAATATCTGTTTCACACTTTAATTCTTTGCATGTAGATTTATTGAATTGTCTAACAATAGCTGACTTGTTAGGTTAACACTCATACAGTCATTAGTGATAACCCCTTTTACCAGTTGCTTTCTTTTAATATTTTATTGATTTATGTTTTATGTATATCATATCATTGTTATTTCAACTGGCCCTATCCTAGGGGGTCTATTACTAAGCCACAGTAGCATTTTTAGCTCGCTGTAGAAATCAGCTGGTGGTAAATGCCCAGATGCCTATAGGAATATAATGAACGTATTCACTAGGCATATAAGTGTAATATAAAAGCACTCATTTAAGAGAATAGCGGCCATCTTTGAAAAAACCGCCATAAGAATACAGGTCTAGTGCTTTTTCATTATGTAGACCTTTGCTTTAATGTTTAGATTATGTAGTAGTGAAAACTATTTACCTTGTGATTTGATTCATAGGTTTAACTGAGTCTCCATCATGCACGTTGAAGACTAAAAGCTTAACAAAGCTAAGTACTATGATTATAAGTTTAATGACAACTAATGAAAAAAGATAAAAAGTTTTGAAAAATATAACCAAATAATAGGATCATTGAGGATTACGACACTACCTCCAAAATATGCTTGGCTCATTCTAGCCATTATAGAGGTAGCTGCGCAGATCTGATGATCCAATTAAAGGGTACTGCTGAACTGGACCATTGAATGTGATATTATTAAAGTGATTTTGAAGCTGAGTATTATGAGATAATTGATATAGGAATATAATGGGCATCTTGGCATTTACCACCAACTCATTTCTACCATGAGCTAAAAATGCTACCACGGCTTAGTAAAAGACCCCCCCCCCCCCCCCCAGTTAGCTAGAAAAACTGGATGCTCCTATATATGTTCACTCTGTAAAAAGGAACAGTTGATTCTAAGTGCATATAATTTATTGTTTAATTTTCTCCCGTTATTGGTGCAGTTAATCTTTTGGGGGTCATTGTATAACCGCTCACACAGGTAGAAAACATATGTGGATATTTTTCTCCCTGCAGACTTGGCATGATTTTCAGAGCAGAAATATGCACTCACTTTTGCCTTGAAAATGACCTCAGAAAAAACTGTGGGGTCTTTTTATTAAGGTGTGTTAACGGATCTCAGCATGTGTTAAATGATAAGAAGAAACAAACAGGAGACAGTCTACTGCAGAAGCAAAACAGATAACCACACAACAGCTGTGATCCAAGGAAGGACAAACACAGCAAATGTTTATCTAAATGTCAACTTTAATGGAAACAGGACCCGACCTGGCCAAATTTCGGAAAAAACTTTGTCAGGGGTCACATAGGTTTCCACAATACATTCACAGATTCAATGCATGTACTGCAATACCTGCATAGAAAAAGCTTTGGTCCAGTTACTACTACTACTACTACTTAACATTTCTAAAGCGCTACTAGGGTTACGCAGCACTGTACAGTTCCAAAAGACTTGGTGGTTACTGACTTTTGGAATTGGACCAGAGCTTTTTCTATGCAGGTATTTCAGTACCCTGTTTTGTGAATCTGATGTACACCACCTTGGGTGAATCTCATCATAAAGATGGTTAATAAATCCCAATAAATAAATAAATACATTCATTGAAACTTGGCCAGTTTGGGTCCTGTTTCCATTAAAGTTGACTTTTGGATAAACTCTTGTGTTTGTCTTTCTTTGGATCACTGCTGCTATCTAGTCTAAATGATAAGAAGCCCATTGTACTCCTATGGGTGTCTTATAATTTAATGCATGCTAATCATTATTTAATTATTTATTAGGATTTATTTGCCGCCTTTTTGAAGGAATTCACTCAAGGCGGTGTACAGTAAGAATAGATCAAACATGAGCAATAGGCAATTACAGCAGTAAAAATATTCAAGTAACAATACAAAGTATGACATGGTATACTACTTGCAATGACAACACAATATGTACTAGAACATTATAATTGGTAGTGAAGGGTAAGGCAAAGTTGTAACATATAGATGAGTAAGAAAGTAGGAAGAATTAGAAAGTAAGGTGACTGATTTGAAGAAAGTTGCACATGAGGTTAGAGAGATGGTTAATTATCATCTCAGCTAGGGTAGGAGTGGATAAGTGCTGCCCGAGTCAGTCCTTGTGTGTGTGAGTGAGACTAACAAGTTAGTGTGTGCTAAATCTGTTAGAGCACCTTAGTTAAAGGACCCCTGTATGATTATATTTATACCTCCTGTTTGAGGCTCACTGTTTTTCTAGGTGAAAACAAGTACTTTCAAAGTATGAAGGCAATTCTGTAATTTGGCACTTAAAACTAGGAGTCTAATGTAGGCATAGAGGAGGGAATTGTACAACTTTTTGGAATGCCCTTGATATGCCCTGGCCATACCCTTTTTCAGATATGTGCAATGAGAACTAGGCACCAAGCCTTATAGAATAGCGCATCTGACTCTGAAGGGTGGTATGGCACCCCTTGGCTTGGGACCCAGGACAATTGCTCTACTTGAACCCTTTGTGGCAGGCTTGCATCCACAGATAGGTCTGTCTTGGTAAATATTGTTCTGAACATTATGAATATTTGGTAGGTGGCACATTCTAAAATACTACGAGGTGCAAGGCTTTCCTGGCCTAGGATTCAAGTCTTGGGAGACAACTATGTATTACGTTTTTCTTGTGCATGTTTAATTGTATTTCAAGATAATTAATTTTAATTTTTTGATCCCAAACAACTAGATGATTTATTGAAATCCAAAAAAGGAAGTTAATGTAACTGTGTAACCCACATGTTCAGTGCTTAGGGAGGGCTGAGCAGCAACTTTGGTTAGTAGTCCTTTTGGATGGATTTTCATAGTTTCCTTTGTTACATTTTCTTAATCTTAGATCATATTTCCTAATTTGTGGACGGAAAAGGTTGTAATAATTTCTAATATTTTATTTTTCATTTTCTGATTTCATTTCTATCCCAATATTTTGGTGCTACTTGAATACTGTATATGAAAAAAGTTATTAAAAAAAGGATCTGGGTAACTGAAATGTTCAATAAATAGTGAGCCTCCTTTAAATAATATATATCATGTTGTACCAGTAGTGAAAGATCAAGCGAGGTCTGCACAACCTCAGGTTTCCACCTTGATGTTCCAGGCATTTTGGAAACATCTGGAGATTCTGTAACTGTGACTGCAACTTTGACTATGTCATTTGTATTTGCTCAAGACAAAGACTCGGTGATGCGTTTGCATTTTCGCTTCCAGAATGTGGATTTCCTTGGACATAACGTTAGAATTTTTGCAGAGGTATGTAAGAAAACTTGCTGTGAAGCAGAAAGCTCTTGCTATTGGTGCAAATGTTTTTCTTAGATTTCAATCAAATGCAAGATATAGCTGCTTGAGGCCTCATATGTATTTTATGATCCAGCACAATTGCGAGCTTTCATTCAGAGCAGGAAATCAGGTGTAGGAGTGACCACTGTAAATATGTGAGCTTATGGAGAATTGTATTTGTATTGGATTGGGTTCTCAGGGGCCCTTTTACTAAGGTGCGCTGAAAAATAGCCTGCACTGGTGTATGTGTGTGTTTTGGATGCACGCAGGTCCATCTTTTTGTGCGTCTGTAAAAAAGGTCTTTATTTGGGGGGGGGGGGGGGGGATTAAAACCTGCAAAACTAAAATCAGCGCATGTCCATTTTCAGCCTGAGACCTTACAGCCACCCATTGACTTAGCAGTAAGGTCTCACGCATTAACTGGGCAGTAATCATCAGCATGCGTACACTGCCGGTAAGTGCCACGTGGTAGAAAATTTCTACCGCTTGTTTTGGATGCATGTCAAAAATTGAATTACCACCAGGGGCACACAGTAGCTGGGTAGTAGTTCCAAGTTGATGCATGTTGGATGCGTGTAGGCACCTACGCACCTTATTAAAAGGGGCTCCTCAGTGAATTAACTTCCTTGGAAGGTTCTTTTGTTATTTCTTTAAATGTAATCTCTGTATTTTCTATTCTTGGGCCCTTCCCAATTGTGGTCTGAATTTTTTACTTTCTGAATTAGCGTTTGTTATAATTATTATAGTTATTTATTTTCTTCACTTGGATTTATTCCTCTGTTTGAAAAATTTCTCTGCAAGATTGTTTTTCTGATGTATAGCATGAAATTAAAATAAACATGTGGGGGTCTTTTCTTAAAGCTTAGCTTGAGTTATCTCAGCAGGGCACATAAGAATAAAAAGGGCCCTGCTCAGTGGCGTACCAAGGGCTGGGCAGTGGGGCCGGTGCATGCTGCAGGGGAGTGAAGGGAGCAGCTGTGTGGCTGTCGGCCTCGCTGGTTCTCTGCTCCCTGAGATGTTAGTTCCTACTCTGGGGCAGGGAACCAGCGGAGCCAACAGCTGCATAACTGTTCTCTGCACACCCAGGAGGTAAGAGCGATGCGCTTGGGGCAGTGGAGGTGATGCGCCCGGGGGGGCTGTCATGATTCCCAGAGGGTTGTGATGCGCTGGGGGTCAGCAACGGTGATCCACCCTGGGTGGCAGCCGACCTAGGAACATCACTGGCCCTGCTACAGATAACTCGAGCCAAGCTTTAGTAAAAGACCCCCTTAAAGATTAAACAGTGAATCAATGTTTCTTTTTTAATCAGTGCATAGAATTTTCTTTCCAGAGGAAGAGATCCAGAATTTATTTCAGGTAACAGTGGAAAAAGTTGCTGCAGGGCTAAATTTTTATGATTATTATTATTAGCTTTGGGCTCAGAAGTAAAATGCCTGTGCAGTTATGGTGTTGGAATATTAAGCAATGAATACTCTCGCTGCTGAATACATAACTGCTTTACCAGTCTTGTGATGCAAATTTAATTTTCAGAAGAAGAGCTTTCCAGTATCTCGTTCCTCTGAACCCACTAGCATGATAAACTACAACAGGCTGCTCAGGATTTGCCCACACATAACATATCCTAAAAGTACAGTTTTCACTCTATTCTTTATTTTGACATCTTCATCCTTTGTACTTTGCATCATTTATAAGCTGCGTTGAACCAGGGAGGGGGAGGGGTCTTAATGCTTTCCATTTCAAGAACTGATTAAATCCAAATGAAAGTGCAACATCAATTTGCCTGTTCTGAGCGGTTGCTGTATTCATTTCATAGTCACAGTCTGTTGTGCTAGAGTTCATTAATTCACTGATAGATTTTGTCTCCTTTTTCATTCATTTCTTTTCCGTAGGTCATTGTTGCTCATATTCTGATTACACAGATCTCCGGGTGTCATTCATAATAGTGCTACATACCGGGCAGTATCAAAGTAAATGCTGCACTTGGTTCAGTGCATTCCTTGGCATTTGGAGAAGCACTGCCAAATGAAAAGCCTCTCGTAAAATAGGAGCAGGGCTGCATGTTCAAGCCCTTCCATGTCCAGAAGGAACAGTGATTTTAGAAAACTGGACATGAGAAAAGAAATATTCCGCAGCCTGGTACAATCAATGGTGCTAAGCCACCTAGATTACTGCAACGCCATCTACGCCGGATGTAAAGACCAAATCATTAAGAAACTCCAAACCACCCAAAATACAGCAGCCAGACTCATATTTGGAAAAACGAAATATGAAAGCGCCAAACCTCTAAGAGAAAAACTACACCGGCTCCCACTAAAAGAACGGATTGCTTTCAAAATTTGCACCCTGGTCCATAAAATCATTCACGGAGAGGCCCCAGCCAGAGCCGGTGGTGGGAGGCGGGACTGGTGGTTGGGAGGTGGGGATGGTGCTGGGCAGACTTATACGGTCTGTGCCAGAGCCGGTGGTGGGAGGTGGGACTGGTGGTTGGGAGGCGGGGATAGTGCTAGGCAGACTTATACGGTTTGTGCCAGAACCGGTGGTTGGAGGCGGGGCTGGTGGTTAGGAGGCGGGGATAGTGCTGGTCAGACTTATACAGTCTGTGCCCTGAAAAAGACAGGTAAGGTATACACAAAAAGTAGCACATATGAGTTTATCTTGTTGGGCAGACTGGATGGACCGTGCAGGTCTTTTTCTGCCGTCATCTACTATGTTACTATATGTATATGTCAGACCTTATAGATTTACTAACCAGGAACACAAAAAGAACAGCACACACATTCCTGAATCTCCATTACCTCAGTTGCAAAGGACTCAAATATTAATCAACATATGCATCCAGCTTCTCATACATAAGCAAGCAACTATGGAACGCACTACCAAACATCATAAAAACAATGCACGACCTAACAAATTTCCGAAAACTACTAAAAACCAACCTATTCAAAAAGGCATACCACAATGATCCATCCTAATTATTAAACAATGATACTTTACCAAAACCAGACAAAATCGAACTCTTTACAATTGACTGATTCATGAACTCTGTTACTAATGAACGCTAACGCACTATCACTTCATTTTATCGAAATGAACTTCTATATTTGATTGTCTAACTGACTCTATACTTTACTTTATCAGCTATGAACTTTAATGCAATACCACTTTGTATTTCTCATCCCGGAAATGGCGATCGCCATTACGGCATAATGTAAGCCACATTGAGCCTGCAAATAGGTGGGAAAATGTGGGATACAAATGCAATAAATAAATAAATAAAAACAAAGGCGTGGGAACAGCTTTCTAACATTGCTGCATCCTGGTTCCAGCATTAGTGCACAACCCAAAAGGAGGTCCCCACTCTAATGCCACCTTCCTCAACCCTCCCAGACAATCAGATGTTTGAACATAGGTTAAGTAGCACTATAGAAGTGATTAGTAGTAGTAATGGTGGCATGGGCTGGTCAGGGGTGTGCTTAGCACTTTTGTGCATGGGTTATACAACATTAGCAACCACACACCTAAATGCCTACAGTTAGACACCAGCCTTTGAGCACATTTTGTGGCATGCTAGTGTTCAATAACAATAATTGTGTGCGCACTTGCCATTATAGAATTAGTGCTCAGCATGCATCGTCTTGGCACCCTTCTTTAGGTGAGCTATAATTATCTCCTATGGGCCAGATTCTATATATGGTACCTGAAAAATCCACGTGGTAAAAAATACACCTAGGCATCTCTACAGTATGCCTAAATTTTATATAATAGGCTTAAATTTGCATGCGGTATGTAACATACGCCAAATGCCTCTCCACGTGACCAAATTTGGTCACGTCCATTTAGGCCATGTTTTACTTAACATAAATCTCCAACACCTATATTAGGTGCAGAGTGGGTGTATTCTATAATAATGCACATAGATTTTAGAAACACCCATTCCACACCCATAACCATGCCCCCTTTTCAACCGTGCAACTTGGAATTTACACGCAGCATGTTATAGAATATGCTTAGCAAGTTGTGCGCGTAAATCTTAGTTATTGCCAGTGATAATTTCTTGTTGACATCCAACTGATAACACTGATTAGCTAGTTAACCAACTAAATTTCACGCATTGTTATTGAATACACTTTGATTCCTGCACGGAAATTAAGGAACGATATATAGAATTTGGGGATATGTGAATTTATGGCCTAATTCTATATATGTTGCTAAACATTCCACATGGAAATTTGGACAGGCCCCCAATTTCTGGGCATTATGCAATTGAATAACAAGCCAATTAGTGCTGCTAATTTGGTTGTAATAATTATTTATCAGCACTAATTGCCATTAATTAAAATTTATGTACACATTTTTAAGCATTGAGAAGTTATGCATGGCTCTAAAAAGGGTGCAGCGCCATGGGAGTTGCAGGAGCAGATCAGGGGCATTTCTGCAGTTTATTTTTTCAATTAGGGTGATCCGTGCATAATTTAGGCATGAGAATTTGCACCAAGTATTACCTGGTGTAAATCCTCATGCCTAAAACGGGGCACGGATCCTGGCACCAAAACAGCACCCAACTCTGGACGCCATTTGTAGAATCGCACTTAGGGCTACATTCTATATATGGTGCCTGAAAATTCTGCATGGAAAAAAAATACAATCAGGCATATTCTCTAGTGTACACCTATATTTGATAGAATAGACTTAAATTTCCATGCAATATATAATACGCCAAGCGCCTTTCCATGTTACCAAATTTAGTTGCGGCCATTACGCCATGTTTTACTTGGCTTAAATCTCAATTGGGCGCAGAGCGGGTGTATTCTATAACAACGTGCATAGATTTTAAAAATGCCCATGCCCCACCTATGGCCACACCCCTTTTCAACTATGCAACTTAGAATTTACGCACACCATGTTACAGGACACGCTTAGTGAGTTATGCGCGTAAATCTTGATTAATGCCAATTAAAGCTGATAATTGCTTGTTAACATCTAATTGATAGCACTGATTGGCTAGTTAACCAATTAAGTTACACGCATTGTTAAAGAATGCGCTTCGATTTCCACACAGAAATTAAGGCGTGATATATAGAATCCTGGGGTTAGTGTGAAATTTTATAGAACTGAGTCCATAGTGTACATTTTTAAAAGAAAAAATGTGTATTATGATTCAACAATTTTTATTGATGACAAACATAACATCCAGTGCATACATTATGTTCCAAGCCCTCAAGAAGTTGACTTAAGGTAAACAATACAATATACCTCGTCATCGTATTTTAATTCTTAACCCGCCCTAATCCCCCCTCCCAACCTCCTCTGAACTTTAACTCCAGAAGATGTTATCATAGTGCAGCTACCTACTGACAACTTATAGAAAAAGATTTCCACAAATCACCCACCACCCCCATCCTCAAAATCAATCCCCAAACTCTGCAACTGTGAGCAAACGGCCTCAACATATTAGGTTTAACACACCTTCACAAACCCTAGACTAAAACATTAGATATGAATGATAACCTGTGCACCTCCTCTGGTTAGAGCAGAAGGACCTGGACTCTGATGGTCCCCACTCCAACCCTACACGACGCCAAATCTAACAGATATCAGTTTAAGTAAAACCCCGTCTAACTACCCCCCTCCCCTTCTGCCTAAGTAACCCCCATGCAAATTGTGTGCTTCGAACAACATGTGTTTCAAAACAACAACAACAAAAAAGGAAACAAACAGACAAACAACACCTTTTTTCTGGCTGCCTCTTAGCCAAAGGAGTGCCATGGTGAGGGCTTGGCTGGATTGGAGAGGTAACAAAGAAGGAAAAACCCAGAGTAGCACCATATGAAGACTCATAAAGTGAAATCCCAAAAGAAACAGGAAAATCTGTCAAGTGAAATTAAAAAAAAAATACTTGTATAAATTTCATCAGGAATCCTCTAGTCAATTTCTTATATTCTTTAGATAAGGAAGAAATATATAAAAGATGTAGGAGAAATAATGTTTTACTCTGGATCTGGGAATGTTTTCCACTGGGTCTGACGTATGAAATTAGTTTCTTTTGTCAGTCGGTGGGTTTTGTCAGTATGGAGCTGTAATTATGAAGTAGCTATAATAGGCTTCCAGAGTCGAATCCTTCGAGGTCAGGTACAAAATTGCCTTGATTACTGGCTTTTTCAGTATTTTTATTATATTGTGTTACTGTATGGTAGTTTGTAATTTTATCACATTCACATTTTGCTCAATATTATTAGTCATAGTGTTTCTCTCTATAGACCTTTTCTTATCTGTGGTTAATGAGTTTTAAGATGGTGTAAAACCTTAACAGTATTTGTTATAGCTTTGTTTTCAGAGGAAGGAATTAGGATTGGCTGTTATTCATTTTAGTAATACATATTTTTGCAGAAGAAGAACGATAAAGTAAGAGACATTTATAGGATGGCTTAGGGTTAATACCATAAATCATGTGAAGTCTAACATGAACCATTAAGAATCTAAACACGTACACAGTGGCAGGCATACATTTCACTGGGCCAGTAATCCTGTGTAATCATAGAAATTAGACTTTCCCGGGCCTGTAATCCAGGATTTATTTGGCAACACTTTCCACAGAAGGCGAAAGAGGGTGAAAGTTGGCTTTTATTGTTATTCAGATTGTTTTTCCAAGATTCAAAATCTTTTAATAGTACATTCAGTATAAACTTTATATCAGGGTTTGACACATCTTCTTTGATTTTAGGAGCCAACAGGTAAACATCTCTCTTGCTGCACCCTCCTCTGAAGTATGGGTTGGGGGTGGAGTGGACATTTCCTCTTAGATATATTGCAGCTCATTAGGGCCTGAAATAGTAAGAATAAGAACATAAGAATAGCCATACTGGGTCAGACCAATGGTCCATCTAGCCCACTATCCTGCTTCGTGGCCACTTCAGGTCACAAGTACTTGACAGCATCCCAAATAGTAGCAAGATTCAAGCTACTGATCTCAGGGACAAGCAGTGACTTTCCCCATGTCTATCGCAATAGCAGACTTTGGACTTTTCCTCCAGGAACTTCTCCAAACATTTTTAAAACCAAGATACACAAACCGCTGATATCACAGCCTATGACAATGAGTTCCAGAGCTTAACTATTCATTGAGTGAAAAAATATTCCCTCCTGTTCATTTTAAAAGTAGCACCATGTAACTTGCTTGAGTGTCCCCTAGTCTTTGTACGTTTTGAAAGAGTAAAAAATTGATTTATGTTTACCCATTGTACTCCACTAATTTTTTTGCAGACCTCCATCATATCCCCCTTAGTCTTCTCTTTTCCAAGCTGAAGAGTCCTAACCTCTTAAGTCTTTTCTCATATGAGAGGAGTTCCATCCCCTTAATCATTTTGGTCGCCCTTCTTTGAACATTTTCTAATTTTGCTATATCTTTTTAAAGATATGGCGACCAGAATTGCACACAATAGTCAAGGTGAGATTGCACCATGAAGTGATACAGAGGCATTATAATATTCTTTGTCTTATTTTTCTATCCATTTCCTAGCATTCTGTTTACTTTTTTGGCTGTTGTCACATACCGGCCAGAAGATTTCAGTGTATTGTCCATGATGACACCTAGATCTTTTTCTTGGGTGCTGACTCCTAGAATGGAACCTAGCATCAAACAACTATGATTAGGATTATTCTTCCCTATGTGCATAATGTTGCACTTTTGAACATTAAGGGGCCTGTTTACTAAGCCACCCTGTAGGTGCACAAACCTTTTAGCACGTTCTAACGCTAGAGACACCCATAGGAATATAATGGGTGTCTCTAATGTTAGCGCGGCTTAGTAAACAGGGCCCAAAATCTCATCTGCCATTTGGATGCCCGGTCTTCCAAATTCCTAAGGTCTACCTACAATTCTTTTTACAATCTGCATGTGTTTTAAAGAACTTTTTAATAGTTTTCTGTTGTGTGCAAATGTAATCACCTCACTCATCATTCCTATTTCCAGATCATTAATAAATATGTTAAATAGCACTGGTCCTAGTACAGATCCTTGGGGCACTCCACTGTTCACCCTCCTCCACTGAGAGAATTGTCCATTTAACCCTACCCTCTCTTTTCTATCCATCAACTAGTTCTGAATCAACAATAGAATATTTTCATTATTATATCAGGCCAGATTCTATATAAGGTGCCTAAAAAAATCCATGCAGAAAACATTTCTGCCCAAGCATATTCTATAAGCAGTGCCTAGAGTTAGGAGAAGTATATAGAATACACTTAGTTGATATCCACAGTGCCTGAAACTATGCACCTCCATTTACATCAACGAAAATGTGGTGTAAATTCCCGCAGGTAGATTTACGTTCACCGCACCATATTCTATAACTATGCATGTAAATTTGGGAAAACCCATGAAATACCTATTTCCCTGCCCAAAGCCATGCCCCTTTTGAACCACATGCATTAGAATTTAGGCTCAGTTTATTACAGAATACACTAAGGGCTTCTTTTACAAAGCTGTGCTAGCAATTGACAAATGAAAGGAAACCCATAGGAATCGAATGGGCTTCTTCTCATTTACCGCACTGAGAATCCGTAGCTTAGCTTTGTAAAAGAAGCCCTTACCGAGTTGTGTGCATAAATTCTAACTGTTGCCAATGGAGTGGAGGAGTAGCCAAATGGTTAGTACAGTGATTCTGGTAATCTGGGTTTGATTCCCGCTGTAGCTCCTTGTGACCTTCGGCAAGTCACTTAACTCTCCATTGCCCAAGGTACAAAAACTTAGATTGTGAGTCCTCTAGGGAAAGAGAAAGTGCCTGCATATAAGGTGTACAGCACTGCTTATGTCTAGTAGTGCTCATTATTGCTTGTTAAGTGTTGTTATAAATGCTGATTAGCTTGTTGAGCCAATTGATTTACGTGTGTTGTCATAGAATATGCCTGGATTTTGGCGCAGATCTCTAGGCGTGCTATATAGAATCCAGGGGATAGTGTCCTTCATATGCCTCATATTACACACTGAGGGTATCCTTAAATACATACATATATATCAATACACACACATATATAAGTTATGAAACTATTATGGTTTTATAAAGGCAACAAATGTGCTTGTGTGTCTTTATAAAATAGCCCCAGCACAAAGTTACACCTGAATAAGTATAACTTTCAGATTAAGTTTAGGTGCTTAAGTGTGCATTTTGTAAGGTATGTGCATAAATGTTGGGTCCTCCCCCAACTCTTTCCCCTTCTCTGCCACCTCCAATGCCTATATACCAGTGGCTCCCAAACTTGGCTCTAGAGGCACCCCAGCCAGTCAGGTTTTCAGGATATCCTCAATGAATATTCATGAAAGAAATTTGCATGCATTGCCACCACGGCATGCAAATCTGTCTCATGAATATTCATTCTGGATATCCTGAAACCTGCCTGGCTGGGGTGCCTGTAGAACCAGGTTTGGGAACCACTTCTATGTACATATGACATAAAAATACTTACTGTGTGTTGGGTGTCATATATTTTAATGGCTGTATTCTCCAAGGCAATTTTATAAGTGGCTCTGTGTATTTGTCAAATGCTGTTTTACACATGTAAGTGCCCTAATAAATTACACTGTACGTGCCAATAACTATTTCAAATTGCTAGCATCTCTTACTGAGTGTTTTTTTTTCTTTGCAATCTCTTTAATATAAATTCAGTCTGGTGTCAGAAGACTAAAAGCTTGGTCTTTATCTTTGCTCAGTAAGAGAGGCTCAGTAGCTATTAGACCACTTATGCTCTGTGCTAAGAACCATTCTTGGGGTTTTTTTGAGTGTTTTCACTAGTTGATTGGCTAGTACATTATCAACATTTTTATCACCATGTCATTTAATTGTTATGTAGCGCTTACAGTGTATGTAGTGCAACTTCTGGCAGATAAGTCAATCAAGGGATAAAATGAAGTCATACATAACACTCTCAAGTGTCAAGGAAACAACTTGCTGGAAATTGTACACATAAGGATATGTACTCAGTACAGCTGCAGGACTGACATGGCGGTTGATCACCAAGGAAGTGAACACAGAGGGGCAGATATTCAGCCTTTGGGGGGGGGGGGGGGGGAGGGTCAGTGGATTTAAAGTCATTGATATCAGAGGATGAATTAGACATAGGTATTCAAGGTTTTTGGCAGACTTGGAAGTTATGTGGGTCCTGGCCGATATTCAGAGTCAGTACAAACATCCCTAACCAGCTAAAGATAGGACTGATTTCTCTTCATTCTTATTTACCCAGGGATACTTTTACCAAGCTGCGGGGAAAAAAGGCCCTGCAGTAGTGGTAGGGGCTGTTTTTCCCACGCAGCAGGGGCTTTTTTACCGCAGCGGGTAAAAAGCCCCCAAAACAAAATGGCCATGCAGTAAGAAAACTCTTATCATGTGACCATGCAGCAGGGAGCCCTTACCGCCACCCACTGAGGTGGCAGTAAGGGTTCCCGTGGTAACTCAGCTGTAACTGGGCAGCATGTGGCGATGCCCGATTACCCGCCAGATTACCACTGAGCTAACCATTTCCAGGTTTTTTTTCACCAGAAATGGCATACGCTCGACCTGGAACTGCTGCCGGTGGTCGCTTTGGCCCAATGGTAGTCCCGGAATATCGAGCAGTAAGCCCTCATTGGGCTTACTGTTGCTCTGTAAAAGGGTTCCCCAATTAGGTATGCAGACATCGATACTGAATATTGCCAGAGTCTGCATATCTTCCGGTTGTGCCTTGACTCCACTCATAGACTGCCTTGGCTCTCCCCAGACAGTGGCACACCAGTCAGAGGAAATATTTAGTGGTACTGCTTAATTATTGATTTGTTGATTGGATTTAAGTGGTCAGAAACCTTTCACACCCACTTAAAATCCTTTGAATATCTACCCCATATATTTTAACATGCATTTTCTGGCAGGACGCAAGACCAGGAAAAGAAAGGCGCTCAGTTTAATGTCAATAGATAGTATAATTGTATTGATCCATATTGAGATGGCCCATTGATCTGGTCCTGGTTTATCCTGTTGCATGCATGGAGATATAGCCTTGTTATTCTAAGAGAAATCAATTGGGAAACCAGAATTGGTTCTCTGTCTGTTCAGTGGGACAAAACCAGGATGAGCTCAGCCTGACCTGCTCAAACCAGAGCTTCAGGGTCACAATTTCACTAGATCAAGTATGTTAATGCTTTGTTTTATCTTTTTTCAACTGCTTTGATTTGTTGTGAAAGGCTGTATATCAAGTCTCCAATAAACATAAATCCTTGGATTATGACATTTCAAATGGAACTGATCGATCAATATGCAGCAAAATTCGAATATCATATACTAATTAATATCATCAGCATGCCATAGTTTTTTGCTTTTCTTGAGTTAGGCTTTAACAACTGAGTTTAATTGTTTTCAGAACTAAGTCATTATGGGGGTAATTCTGTAGTTAGGTGCCGAGATGATGCACGCTAAGGACTAGATTCCATATATCACACCTAAAATTTGGCTCCGGAACGAACTTCACCTAAGTGCATTCTACAAAGTACGCCTGAATTTACTTTATAGAATAAGCCAAAATTTCTGCATGGAATACAGAAGACGGTGAGCAGCCATGACAGCGCCTAACTCTAAAACTTGGTGTAAATAATTGCGCCTAAGGTAGGCATAGAGCAGATGTATTTTAAAAACCTGCATGTAGCTTTCCAGAATGCCTACGACCCACCCATTCCGCACACATAGACACACCCCCTTTTCAGCAGTGCACATTACAATTTATGTGCAGAATATGATGGTAATGCATCTAAATTCTAATTAATGCCAATTAGTACTGATAATTGCTTAACATTCAATTATCAGTGCTGATTACCTTGTTAACTAATTAAGCTATGTGCATTGTTAAGGAATGTGTTTTGATTTCTGCGTGGAAATCTCAACAAGGGGGCTTTTTATAAATGGTGCCTAAAAAATTGTCACCAAAAAAGGCGCATAGCAGTATTCTATAAAATGCACCTAAAGTTAGGTGTGGCTTATAGAATAGCGCTTAAACCTAGAGATCGTACCTGAATTTAGATGTGGCCATTTGTACCAATGCAAATGTGGTGCAAATGCCCACACCTATATTTAGATGTGGAGCCTCATTCTGTAATTATGCGTGTAACTAAAAGTCACATCCCAATCCACTCCAATCTGCCCATAGCCCTCCCATTTCCATACCCCCTTTTCTCAGTCACATGTAAATTTATGCATGCACGTTAATTGATTCTAATTAGTGCCAATAATTGCTTATTAAAAAAGCCAATTATCGGTTTTAATTAGCTTGTCTATTAGAATATATGTGCAATTTGGGGGCGTGCACAAATTTGTGCGTGCATTTTTTGGCACTTTTTATAGAATTAGGGGGTAAGTGTGGATTCTATAAAGGCAATTGCATGCATAATTGCTGTTGTACAGAGTGTGAGTCTGCATTTATGCACCCAATTTTAGATGCAATCACTTACTCTAGCTCAATGGTTGACTTAAATGCTCACTCCTAATCGTGGGCAGATAGGCACATGAAAGCTTGTATTCTATGACCAGTGCATGTAACTGCCAGGCATGCCCCTGATTCTCTCATGCCAATCCCAGGTCTATGCCCCCCTTGAAGTGTATGATGGATTCTGGGCACATAGAGCTAGATTCTATATTTGGAGCCTGAATAAACTGTGCAGTAAAAAAATATGCCTAGATGTATTCTCTAAAGTACGCCTAAATTTTATAGATTAGGCTTACATTTCCATGTAGTATATAGAATACGCCGTGCATCTCTCCATGTGACCAAATTTGGTTGTGTCCATTTAGGCCATGTTAGTGGTTAGTGCAGTGGACTTTGATCCTGGGGAACTGAGTTTGATCCCACTGCAGCTCCTTGTAACTCTGGGCAAGTCACTTAACCCTCCATTGCCCCTGGTACAAAATAAGTACCTGAATATATGTAAACCGCTTTGAATGTAGTTGCAAAAACCTCAGAAAAGTGGTATATCAAGTCCCATTTCCCTTTCCCCTTCCCTTTTACTTGGCATGAATCCTGATGCCTAAATTAGGCACAGGGTGCATTCTATAATGCACAATAGATTTTAGAAATTCCCATGCCCTGCCCATAATCATGCCCCCTTTTCAACTATGCAACTTAGAATTTACACGCACCATATTACAGAATACACATAGTGAGTTGTGCTCGCAAATATTAATTAATGCCAATTAGAGCTGATAATTGCTTGTAAACACCCAATTGACAGTGCTGATTAGCTAGTTAACCAATTAAGTTACACACATTGTTATAGAATACACTTTGATTTCATGTGGAAATTAAGGCACAATATATAGAATTGAGGGATAGCTTATAAAATAAAGACTAATGAAAGTTATGTATATAACTACAAATTTGGGCCAATTAGTGCTTATTAAGGAGATTTATTAGTACATATCAATAATTAAGTGCCAATTAAAAAATTAAGTTAATGCATAACCAACCCTATAACTGTGTGCTCAATTGTGTACCTAAATTTGAGCACCATTTCAAGTTTCAAGTTTTGATATGCCACCCATCATGGCTGTACTGTCATTATAGTAAAATTCGGCATCAAAATGAAATTTGCCTAAGTTCATTCTATAAAGTATGCCTTCATTTAGGCATACTTTATAGAATACGTCTAAATTTCCATGCAGTTTATAGAATAAGCCAAGTGCCAGTCCATGTGGCTACATTTAGTCACAGGCAGTTACGCCAAGTAAAACCTGGTTTAAATGCTGATGCCTAAATTACACATGGACCATAGATTTTAGAAATGCTCACCACCCGCCCATTCTACGCCCATGGCCATGCCCCCTTTTCAACTATGTGAGTTAGAAGTTATGCACATCAAGTTATAGAATATGCTTAGTTCTGCGCATAAATTCTAATCAATGCCAATTAGTGTCAATAATTGCTTGTTAATTGGCAATTATCAGTGCTGATTGGCTTCTTAACCAGTTAGGTTATGCACATTGTTATGGAATACGCTTCGATTTCCACATGGAAATCTCAGCACAATATATAAAAATTGAGGGTTAACATTAAGTCCATTAAAACATGTGGCACAAACGAGAAGACTCAAAGGATTGAACACCAGTGCCTGCGTCAGGAGTCATGCAGTGTTATAAACAGAGCATATGTATTGCACAAATAAATACAAAATGAATAAATATATAAATAAATGAAGGGGCCCTTTTACTAAGCTGCGTGGAGGGGCATAATCAAATGGGGCCAGCCATCTATAAGGGCGGCAATCTCTAACGCCGGCCCTGTCAGGCTGCGTACCCGACTGTATTATTGAAACAAGATGGCCGGCCATCTTTCATTTCGATAATACGGTCGGGGCCGGCCAAATCTCAACATTTGGCCTGCCCTTAGAGATCGCTGGTGTTAGAGATGGCCGCCATTGGTTTTCGCCGATAATGGAAACTAATGGCGGCCATCTCAAACCCGGCCAAATCCAATGCATTTGGTCATGGGAGGAGCCAGCATTTGTAGTGCACTGGTCCCCCTCACATGCCAGGACACCAACTGGGCACCCTAGGGGGCAGTGCAGTGGACTTCACAAATTGATCCCAGGTACATAGCTCCATTACCTTGTGTGCTGAGCCCCCCAACCTCCCCCCAAACCCCACTACCCCCAACTGAACAACACTACCATAGCCCATACGGGTGAAGGGGGCACCTGGATGTGGGTACAGTGGGTTTCTGGTGGGTTTTGGAAGGCTCCCATTTACCACCACATGTGTAACAGGTAGGGGGGGATGGGCCTGGGTCTGCCTGCCTGAAGTGCACTGCAGTACCCACTAAAAACTGATCCAGGGACCTGCATAGTGCTGGCATGGAGCTGGGTATGACATTTGAGGCTGGCATAGAGGCTGGAAAAAATGTTTTTAATTTTTTTGGGGTGGGAGGGGTTGGTGACCAATGGGGGAGTAAGGGGAGGTCATCCCTGATTCCCTCCTGTAGTCATCTTGTCATTTAGGGAACATTTTTGAGGCTTGGTCATCAACAAAAAAGGACCAAGTAAAGTCGGCCAAATGCTCGTCAGAGCCAGCCTTCTTTTTTCCATTATCGGCCAAGGCCGGCCATCTCTTAACCACGCCCCTGTCCCGCCTTCGGTACACTTCCAACACGCCCCCTTTAACTTTGGCCAGCCCTGCGACGGAAAGCAGTTGAAGCTGGCCAAAATCGGCTTTCGATTATACCGATTTTGCTGGCCTTCTCCTTCAAAAATAATCAGGATAGGCACCTACATGTGCAGAACACATGTCAATTTTGAGTTACTAGCCGACTACCGCCTGGCCCTTGCGGTAATTTCATTTTTGACATGCAACTGCTACGCATGCCAGAAAATATTTGTATTTTCTGGTGCATGGGCGGTAATCGGATGGTAATTGGTATTTTACGCGCGTAGACTATTTCTGCTCGATTACCTCGTGAGGCCTTACTGGCTGGCAGTAAGGTCTCATACCCAAAATGGATGTTCAGTCATTTTCATTTTGCTGCATGTCCATTTTTGGCAAAATTTTTAAAAAGGCATTTTTTACAGGTGCACTGAAAAATGATTCTTCATGCGCCCAAAACATGCGTCTACACCACCTCAGGCCATTTTTCAGTGCGCCTTTGTAAAAGGGCCCCTAAATAAACACAGAAATAAATGATTCAATGCATAAAATGAGGCACCTTTTATATAGAATTGCTGCTATAGCTTATCTGGATATCATATGAATACACTGCTAGCTGAATAATTCTGTGGCCCCTCCCTCCTTCTACCCGTTGATTCTACAGAAAGTACTGGCCTGTGAAGATGGATTTTTGGCCTGATACTATCGATATAGCAGCCGAAAATCCCCCTGAATGCAAAACTTCCTTTGAGTACTGGCCCAATAATAAGAAGAAATGTCCTTAGTGTTCTTTGAGTAAAAATAATATTGCTGTCCATCGAAACAGAATTTGGGACATTACATGGTGTATAGAATTTAATTGTCCATCTATACAAACCTTTTGGAGAGAACAGTGTTTATAATAAGTCACTCTAGGAGAATGTAGGTCATAGTTGAGGAAATGCATTCCACTCCGTTACTGGAATTCATTAGAATAGTTTAATTAGTTAGATTATAAAGTGAACAGATTCAAGGTTTTTGAGTTTCATTGTCAACACTAATAGCCATTTAGGATCTAACCACATGCTATTAGTGAAAAAAGGCGAATAACTTTATGGTCCTAGCTTACAGCAGAATTGGTTTGAGAAGTAGTATTGGGAATGCTGTTAAATTCTAGCCCAGAACAGGTTGGAAACAAGCATGCGGCTTAATTAGTTCAGATGTTTGTTTGTTTTTTCTTTCCATTGAAATTTCAGATAGACAGTGAAAAATGTCCAAAGAGATACAAATATTTAGATTATGTAAGGCAACAAATGTGTACAGATTTGCAATAAAGGATTAATGTTTACTCTTGATGTGAAATAGAAAGAGACAATAAGGCCTGATTTTTGTAATCACTTTTCTCCCTTCACAGAATGGAGAAAAAGTCACAATGAAGCCCTTCTCTTTTGCTTGATTTCTGATTTTGCCCTAACTTCTGTGGTTATCCTTTGTGGTTATCTTGTACTTTCTTCAATTCATCTGGAAGGGCATTTTAGAAAGGATGTCCAACTCAGAATATGGACATTCAAGTCCGTACTTCACATATGGACATCTATTTCACATGTATTTTAGAACAGGGTCTGCTGATATGTGGATGTACATTTTCAAAGCACTTAGACAAAAGGTTACTTAGAGGGGCATTTTCAATATATTGTCTAAGTCCAACTTTGGACGTTTTTGCTAAAAAAGTCCAAAATTCAAGGAGGGAATATAGCCTTTTTCAAAACAGAAAAACATCTATCCTTTTTGTTCAAAAATGGCTATTTGCTAGATGTTTTTGTTCTCTGTGTGTTTATCTTTTTGGTCCTTAAAAAAAAAAATAATAAGTTCAAGTGAAAAATGCACAAAATCAAACATTGGGATGTAGGAGGAGCCAGCATTCTTAGTAGACTGGTCCCCCCAGACATCCCAGGAGAGCAATAAGGCACGCTAGGGGGCACAGCTCCCAGGTACCCATCTCACTTATCTTGTCTGCTGAGCCCCACAAACCCCACCCAAATCCACTACCCTAACTGTACACCACTACAATAGCCCTTACTGATGAAGGGAGCACCTATATGTGGGTACTGTAGGGTTTGGGTGAGTTTTGGAGGGCTCACAGTTTCCACCACAAGTGTAATAGGGAGGGGCAGGTATGGGCCTGGGTACACCTGTCCCCAGTGCACTGCACCCACCAATAGACTACTCCAGGGACCTGCATGCTGCTCTAATGGATCTGAGGCTGGCATAAAGGATGGTAAGTAATGTTTTTAATCACATTTTGTTTTTTTTTGGGGGGGGGGAGTGGGAGGGGTCAGTGACCACTGGGGGACTGATTCCCTCCAGTGGTCATGTGGTCATTTAGGGCACCTTTTTGTGCGTTATTTATTATACAAACAGGTCTAGCTCAAAACATCTTAGTTTTAGTCCTGGACGGTTTTGTTTTGTTCCATTATGGCTGAAAAACGTCCAAGTATTGGACGTGTTAGGAACGCCCAGAACGCACACATAACACACCCCTGACACCCACCTTTGTGATTTGAACCCACTTCTGACGGACTTCATAGAAAAACATCTAAAAATTGGATTAGAAAATACTAATTTGGTCGTTTTTGTGAGAAAAATGCGCAAAAAAAGATTTATGCCACTTTTTGGACATTTTTCTCTTTTGAAAATGAGTTCCCTAGGAACTTATATATCTTTGTAAGTCTAAGTGCTTTGAAAATTAGCCCCTGTTCTAAAATACATGAGAGATGGATATCCAAATGTTGGCTATGTCCAGCATGAATATCCATTTTACAAACCAAAACACCCAAACTATGATCAAAGGAAACCAAGGGATGAGGACATCTTTGTGGCTGCAGATAAACATCCGTATTATAAAATGGTCAAACAGTAATCTGCGTACTGGTTCGAGCAGCCAGCAAGAACCAGCAAAAAAACAGAGCAGACCAGCATGATGGAGTTTTAATAAAATTTATTTCCAAATTGTATAAAAGACATCAAAGACTCTCTGCATGCTCTCTCCCTGTTGAAAGTTAGCAAGAACCAGGTAGCTGGTAGTTCAAGTCCCACAGTAGCTGTTTATAATTTTCTTTCTCCTGTTTTTTATTTGAATCATTTCCCCCCCAGGGACAGTTAAAATACCTACTATGACTTTCCTTACTGCTCTAAACTGGATATACCAAGTTCCAGGTCTAAATATGGACATTCATCTTTTGGGGCATGGACGTTCCTTCCCCTTCTACACTCGGAGTTGCATGTCTATATTTTGGCCCCTCCCTAATCCTGCCTAAAACACACCCAGACCGTGCACCCTTGCCATATAGACGTTCTGCAGTTTTAGATGCCATTTAAAGGCATTATTGTGTCCCAGATTCTATATATGGTGCCCAAAATTGAGCATTGAAATTTGGTGTGCATTGGTTATATTCTATAATTGCACACACAACTTAATTGGCAAGTGAGCAGTTAATTGGCAATAATCGGGTACTAACACTCAAGTTGCATCAGAAGGGGTGGAATGGTTCAGAGAGAAAATTCCGGTGCAGGACGCAGGCAGCCTATGAGTGCCGCTGCCACAGCCCAGGTGAACACTGGAGAAGAGGTGATTTTAAGGTACAGAGAGGATGGGGGTAAGAGGGAGGAAAAGAGACACACCCCCTGTTAAAAATTCCTGGCTATGACACTGCACCTTTTTGGATTTTAGCATAGTCTTTGACACGGTTCCGCATAGGCGACTGATAAATAAACTGAGTACCCTCAGTATGGGAACTATAGTGATTGACTGGGTTAAAAACTGGTTAAATGGAAGGAGACAGAGGGTAGTGGTAAATGGAGTTTGCTCTGAGGAAAAGGATGTTATCAGTGGTGTACTGCAGGGATCAGTCCTTGGGCCGGCTCTTTTTAACATCTTTGTGAATGATATTGCAGAAGGACTGTCTGGTAAGGTTTGTCTCTGTGGATGATACCAAACTCTGTAATATGGTGGACATCCTGGAGGGTGTGGATAGCATGAGGACAGATCTAGTGAAGCTTGAAAAATGGTCCAGTAATTGGCAACTAAGATTTAATGCTAAAAAATGCATGGTCATTCACTTGGGTTACAAAAATCCAAGGGAACGGTATAGTATAGGGGGTGAAGTACTTCTATGTATGAAAGAAGAGCAGGACTTGGGGATGATCGTATCTGATGATCTTAAGGTGGCCAAACAGGTAGAAAAGGTAATGGTCAAAGCCAGAATGATGCTCGGGTGCATAGGGAGAGGAATGACCAGCAGGAAAAAGAGGTGATAGTGCCCTAGTATAAGTCTCTAGTGAGGCCCCTTTTAGAATACTGTGTGCAATTCTGGAGACCGTACCTTCAAAAAGATATAAACAGGGTGGAGTCAGACTAGAGGGTGGCTACAAAATTGGTCAGTGGCCTCTGTCATAAAATGTATGGGGACAGGCTTACAGACCACTATCACATATACTCTGAAGAAAGGCAGGAGAGAAGGGATATGATAAAGATGTTTAAATACCTCCATGATATTAATATACAGGAGCTACGTGGGGCCACAGGGGCCTGGGCCCCCCAAATTTGCTCTGGGTCCCTGGTTTGGCTGGCGAGGTCCCCAACCCCCGCCAGATAAAGCCTTCGCCCAGTGCTGGTCTCCGGCACCATCGCATTGCCTGCTCTTTCTCTTTCCCTCACGTCTGGCACGCCAACCCCCACCAACCAAGGTATTTGTGGTGGTGGTGCTTCAGCTGGCAGGGATTGAGGATCCCCGCCATTCAAAATATGTTAATAGTGGCGGCAATGGGTGGGGAGGGGCAGGGTGGCAAGTCGGCGAGGTGGCTGAGGGGGGATGCGAGGCAGAGGTGGGGCAGTGAGGCAGAGGGGGGCAGAGGAAAGGGTGCAGTGGCATGGCAGCAGACCAAAATGTGTCCCCCCACCTTGGGCTCTGGTCCCCTCCCACCTCGAGGTCTGGCTACATCCCTGGTTACAGAGGATGGGCAGACTGGATGGGCCAGTTGGCCCTTATCTGCCGTCATGTTTCTAAGTTTCTATTAGCTGTACTTACTTTTGAGAAGTTTCTGAAGTTGTGAAATCATGTTTTTTTTTTTTTAAATCTTGTGTCAATTTTGTTTACTACGGTCTTTACTGGAGACGGATGCTGTTAAGGTTTTAGTACATTCACTTACTTTGAGTATGCTGGATTATTGTAATTTAGGGATAGATTTGAGAAAGAGCACCAAACTTTAGGTGCCAAGATGATGCGTAAGTGTTAATCCTATAACAGCAGTTTTGTGCGGAACTGCCATCATAGAATACTACTGTAAATCTGCAGTTTCATGCCTAACTTATTACACAAACACTTATACCATGTCAAAGACTGGTGTAAGTGGTCACACCCAACTGTTGGTCACTTAGCCCCTAGTCCCCCGTATTCTATATAGTGCACCTAGAGATCCGCGCTGAAATCCAAGCATATTCTATAACAAGAATATAATTATTGGCTTAACAAACTAATCAGCTTTGATAACAGCTCTTAACAAGCAATAATGTGCACTAATGGTCAATAATTAGAATTTACATGCACAACTCGCTAAACATATTCTGTAAAGCAGTGCGCCTAACTTGTATTGTGTGCAGACAAAAAGGGGAATGGTTATAGGCCAGGAAATGGGCATTCCAAAATTTATGCACATAGTTATAAAATATGGCCCAGTGCACCTAAATCTACACACTAGGATTTACGCCATGTTTTCATTGGTGTAAATGGAGGTGCGTAATTTTAGTCACTGAGATATCTACTGTGCCTAAATCTAGGTGCCACTTATAGAATACACTTAGTTGGCATTGATTTTCATGCCAAATTTTTAGGTGCCATACATAGAATCTCCCCTAGTATTCTATAACCTGTGCACCTAACTCCTAGGCATGCCCCTGACCTATCCATGCTCCCCCACATCCACACACTGATAGAAATTGAGTGCCCGACTACTAGAATAGCGGCTAAGGACAGCTGCATGTTCAGCTGCTAATTGGTGCAAATTAAGCCAATATGTGGCTGTTAGCTCCAATTAACATCCAATTATTAAATTAAGTTGCGCATGCAATTGATCTTATTCTATAAAGTCTGCATGCAACTTTGAATGCTAAGCGTAAAGTTGAGCACTCAGCTTTATTGAATTAAGAAATGTAGTGTGGAATTAATCAATCTCTCCTTAGATGTATGCAGAATGTATAAAATGCAGTAGTGAAACTTCTACACTCTGCTCAAAAATTCCAGCAACAGTGGCTTCCTATATTTTTTGATATCCATTTGAAAATGTTATTATTCTGTCAAAGAGCTCATGATCAGGAGCTCCAGGAATATCTTGCTAACCATCCTCTATCACTTGTATCTGCAAAGCTTACACTTTCTCAACATCAGAATCATTATCATCTTCCACTGGTATCTCAAGCTTGTCTGGAGGCAACTCATCTAATGACTTTTTTTTTTGTGGATCTTTTCTTTTGAAACACATTTCCAGTTTACTTATAAACAGAAACATCTTATATGAGTTTAAAAATGGATGAAGACATTGGGAATGATATTCAAAGCATATATGCTGTCATGTTCCCTGCTTGCACAGGGTATGGGCATCTGAGGAGATGGCGGCCATCTTGGATTTGGGCATATCCAGGAGAGGGCGGCCATCTCAGAGGTGGGCGTCTTAGGATGGGGCGGCCATCTTGGTGTTGGGCAGCCACAGGAAGGAAGTCCATGTTTGGGCTTAATTTCTGCACTATTTAAAGCCATGCCACCAGTCCTCCCATGCTTCGGCTTCTATTCAGTTCTCTGGGTAGTTGCAGTGCTTCTGGTTTTTCTTCTGTCTGCTGCCTGGTATTGACCTTCGCCTGATTCTGGATTTTGCTTCTGCTTGCTGCCTGGTATTGACCTATGCCTGATCCTGGACTTTCTACTGTTTGCTGCCTGGTATTGACCTTTGCCTGATTCAGGATTTTCTACAGTCTGCTGCCTGGTATTGACCAGTGTTTGCTCCTGGTCCATCTTTGCCCTCTGCCTGGCTGTGCCCCGTGGATTTTGATCTGGACTTAGTTCTTCCTGCTGTTGGCTTCCCGCACCTGGGGGCTCAACCCCTGGGGAACGGAGGGAGACACAGGGGGAACTCGGGGTTGGCCGACAGCTCGGTGGGGATTCTTCCTTCATCGGGCACAAGGGCTCACATCTCTACTTGGCGTGCCTGACATATGCTCTTAAGCTTGAGTGTTATCCCTGGATTCTATATTGGTGCGCCAATAGGATGCATAAATTTATGCATGCGGCCAATTTAAATGCGCTACTAAATTAAGTAATGAGCAAATTAGTCTTGATAATTGGCCAATAATGATCAATTATCAACACTAACTGGGCATAATTGGAATTTATGTGGACTCGCATTCTAAATAATGACACGTGTAAATTCCCACACACACAGCCAAAAGGGGGTGTGGTCATGGGATGAGTGTGGGTGTGTCAGGGCCATCGATCATATCTACACGCGTGGTTATAGAGTTCAGGGGAGCGTAAATGACTGCGCCTAAATCTAGGTGTGTCCACCCAGCCTATGCGCTATTCTATAAACCACATCTGAATGTAGACGCTTATAGAATACTGCTAGGCACATGAATCGGACGCATCTAGATTTTAGTCACCATATATAGAATCCAGCCCTAAGCTCATAAATTGGCCTTTGAAAGTTTACTAGGGTCAAGTGCATAAATGTTTACTCAAAATTTCACTAAGCTCTTAAATTTAGAAGCATAAGAAATGGGTGCCAACAGGGCAGATTTACAGCGGAGAAAAGAAGTTAGAAGCTTAGCACTGATTTTCAGTACTAGGGTCATAAATCTAGGCAAATGAATGGCAGGTCTAAATTTATGAGCATAACTTTTAAGCTCCTAAATTTAGATGAATTGTTAGCTGAAATGTTATGCTGCTATGTATGACTGAAAATAAGGTACAAATTTAGGAGGCTAAGGGCCGTTTCACTAAGGTGCACGAAGAAATGGGCTTAGCATATTCTAACATGGGACTTTCCCATGTACTAAACCCTTATATAGTGCACTTATAAAATAGCTATTTTTCTATACTTTTTTTCAGGCCATGTACCAATGTTAGTATTAGCACGCAGCAACTGGAAAAAAATAATGTGGGAGCACTTACTGCCTTCTGTTTAGGAAGTGCTTAGGGCCCCTGACTTATGGATACAATAACCAGTTAGTATTCTAACTGGTTAATGTCTCCACGGCCATTCTCTGCACATGACATGCCATTTTCAAAAAATAAATACAAAAAAATGCGCAAACAGAAAATATTACCACAAGGCACAAGAAGGGGATGAAGAGCATTTATGACACAGACGGTTAACAGGGGATTCTGGGATTGAAGTGTGCTGCTGCCAGGTGCAGGGAGAGGAGAATGAAAAGGAGCTTCACCTGTTGCATGACAGCCCGGGCTGCTCAGGCCGTGCAAAAGAGTTGAATGACCTGCAGCGTGGGGAGGCTGCCCAGCCCTTAGAGTGCGAGAGCCTTTGTAGATACCAGGATAGCGAGGAGCTAGGCTCTCCAGGTCAACCTGTCTGAGCAGTGAGAAAAGCCAGAAAAGCAGATAGTGCAGCCACTTGTGAACAGAATGGTTGGACATCCCTTCTACAGCCTGATCTGTTGCTGAATGGCTCTGAAATGTCATCTGACTTTCCAGTTATTACTGTTCTGTTTCTGTAGCACCGAGAGCTGCTTAACCTCAGCACTGGGTGGGTAAGCTGCTGATTTTTGTTTCCCCCTTGAAAACCAGAGGTCATACTGCATAAGGTCATCTTTAACAGTGTCCGGTTATTCACCAAGCAGTGTCTGCCCACCCCAGCTCTATGCATTGTATTCCATTTTGTCCTAAAATCTGTCTTTCTCCAAACCCCAGCCCTCTTTTGTACATTCCATCTGTGTAGGAGGGGTTATCCTGTACTCTTCCTGGATTTGGGCTTCAGCTGAATCATCTTCACATTAGACTACTGGTGTTTACAGCTTCATGTGCCCTCCTACAATATAGGCTATGTCTTTCTCCTGACTTTTAACAACACAGTGGTCTAAGTCTTTCATCTTTTAACACCACACACTTTCCTAATATTGCAGTGTATTGGTATAGTCTTTCATTAGCTTCTGTGGAGTCATGTTGAATAATGATGGCGTGGAGTTCTATCTCGTGGCCATTTGGGGTATCTGTGAAATTGAGCAGTTGTCGAGAGCCTGGTTTCTAGTAAGTAGGCATGAAAGTCACAATAAAAATCTAACATTATTGGCATTAGTCCAGTCGCAGCAGAAGTGAGGGAGTGAATTGGAATGGTAACTGAATTATTTTTTCTTTGATGCCCTGTACCTCTGGAGAAATATAAACTGCATATAGATGTCAGAGAAGGGCAACCCTGTATTTGTTCACACCGGAGCCTGCAAAGGCCTCTCTAGTCCTATGTAAGCCACATTGAGCCTACAAATAGGTGGGAAAATGTGGGATACAAAGGTAATAAATAAATAAATAAATTTCAGTGTGCCAAACCCAAATTAGGGCTTAGCATACCTTAGTAAAAGGGCCCCTAGCTTAGCAGTATAAACTTATAACATTTGTCGGCAAAATGGATCTGGCTTAATGTTAGGGGTTATATCTTTGATACAGCAAGTGGAGAAACATGACTCGTGTTGGATAATTTACCCCTGAGCCAATATAAGTGCTTTTATTAGATATAAAGTTCCTATAAAGTAAAAAGTATATCTGAAAAAAATATATATTTGAATAAACGTTTGAAAGGGTGCCTAAATCTCAATGATATCAGTTATGCTCATTAAGTAACATGGCTGAGGTCTTTTGATAAATCCTTATGGGGTCCTTTTAGCGTGCGCTAAAAATAAGCCCGTGCTAAACCATGCCCATATATTTCCATGGGTGTCTCTAGCATTTAGCACATGCTAATCATTAGCCCGCACTAAGAACACTATTGCACTTTTATAAAAGGACCCCATACTTCTTTTGTCAATTCCAGCATTTTGATTCAAGTGAACATTGGTGAGCTGGTGTTTAAAAGTTTACCATCAGTTAAAAGTTAATAATTGATTGCTAGGACCCAATTAGTGGTGCTAATTGTCTC
The DNA here is from genome assembly GCF_901765095.1 of Microcaecilia unicolor. Lineage (NCBI taxonomy): Eukaryota > Metazoa > Chordata > Amphibia > Gymnophiona > Siphonopidae > Microcaecilia > Microcaecilia unicolor. The sequence continues at coordinate 249,295,710 of NC_044037.1, read as the reverse complement.
ATTACTCAATTAAATTGCACGTGCGCCCAAATTTCCATACACAATTATGAGCACCATATATAGAATCTGGGGGAAAATGCTCAAAATCTTCCCAGTGGAAAACTCTGCTAAAATCATTGCTTTACCCAAACTCCACAACAACTAGCTCTCTTTTATCGATTGGATTCTGTCATTCATACTACAAGTTCAAATAACTTCCATACATTATTCTTGGTGTTATTAGATTGTGTTGAAATATATTGCTTTTTTCTCATTAGTGTTCTTTTATAGTCATGCCTCATTTCCCCATGTACAACCTACTGTAAATCAGCAGAAAAATAAGATTCACTGTTATCTTGACAGACAAAAAGAAAAAAAGGCCAAAACATGTAAAGCACTTGAAACTTTTCTTATTCTTCTCCATGTCTTGGGAATACTTTCTGTTTTAGATGCCAGAAATCCTCTTCTCCATTACGTCAGCCTTACAGTCAGGAGCTTATACATCTAACATGCAAGCGACTTCCCAGCTCCCAAATCCTTTCTCCTTTTTATTCTCAGGTTGAGTTAACAGAATACCTGATTTTTGGTTACCACAGCTTCTCTGTTCACTCACTGCAAACACTTCTTTCATGTTTCTGCTGCCTTAGATGAAATGGAATATAGAATTGTATGTCATTGATGTGAACATTAAAATCTTATATCAATTGTCGCAATGGATGAATCCAAACATTAAATAGAATACACAAAAGTAATAATAAAATAGATCCCTGTGAAACTCAGCGTAACACCAGCCATATCCTAGAAGAAATCTCTTCCATGGGAACCAATTCTTTCCTCTGGGCCAGGAAAAGAAGCAAATCAGTGATATACTAAATAGCCAATACCCTATGCAATAGAGTATTCAACAGAACCATGATCAAAAACCTTAAATTCTGACATTAGATTGAGCAGCACTAATAACACATCATTGTTATGATCCAATTCTAAATGCAAATCAATACTGATTGTCATTTCCTGAACTAAAACCTTCTTGGAGCAGATCAAGCAAATCATTATTATCTTTAAAAATCCCCATTCACCTGCAGGAACACAGTCTTCTCTATCACCTTGTTCAAGAGTTACAGATTAAACACTGTGAGATTTCTAAAAATGTTTTTGCTGTGTTCATAAATTCCATCATTCTGCAAACTGCTTTGGTTAAATTATTTTGATTTATAAAATGTGGTATATAAATGACTAAAGGGTCTATTTACTAAGCCATGCTAAACAGTTAGTGTGTGGTATTAGCATGTGGTATCTGTCAGCGTGGACCCACATTTTTGGCTACTGCATGCTAAAACCAGCCAGCATAGTAACAATCCTATGTTAGCTGAATAGTGTGGCTAGAGGTAGAATCTAGGCAGATCACGGAAGGAGATAGGTTTGACCAGTGCTTACATTTAGCACTTGGAGGGCATTACTGCATGCTAGCTGTCAAGACTTGTGATAGTGTAGCTGGACATAATGCCACAGAAAGAGATGGTGTTACACATAGCTGTACCACAATCAGGTAGTCAGAGATGTCAAGTTTCCTAATACCAGGCTGGAGAATTTTGGTTAGTCCTTCTTTTGAACATGAATCTCAAAGTAGTGTGGGATCTGTAGTGCCTGATCCTGCTCATTGAAATCAATGTTGCAAGTGCCATAATGCAACAGATAGGATGGTCAGAAATCCAGGACTGGCCCCAAATCTTAGCATGGAATTGGGTAACTTGGCATCTCTGGGTAATATAGCAACTGCCCATACAAAGAGTATCAAAAACACATCAGTGCCCCCTGATCCAGACCCCTTGATCCAATCTCATCCCAACCAAAATGCTCGCCCCTGTAGATGCCTCCCAACCTGATCAAGAAGCTTTAGGTGCTCCTACCCCAATCAAACCTCTCCACAGTTGGAATATTGGAACCTCCCCAAGCCCCTTTCACTTACTCGATCTCTTTCTGTGCCAGGGTTCAAAACGGTTGTCTTGACCCCTAGCATTAGTCTTGCAGTACTACAGCTAGGGGTGAAAGCAAGGTAAAAGCAGGGCAGATGCTTTTCATGCCCTCTGCGTTTACTGCACAGACTTTGCTCTGTAAACATGCCACTAGATCAAACTAAAATTAAAAATACCGACATTTAACTTCTTTTATGTATATTTTCCTCCCTTTTTCCCAAGGCCAAAAGGAAGTTGGCAAAGATGTCACGGCTCTTTCCACTTAATAATCTTGCTGTAATGTTTCCTTACTAGTGTGCTAAAAGGAATGACCTTTAAATCCTCAATTTTAATGAAGGGACTGTAAGGCCCACTGGAAGACACAGTCATCAGTCACAGCTGACTAAAAGGGGTTTTCTGTTTCTCCAATATTCTTGACACTCTTAGGGCTTTAATTCATCCATCTTCATGATGTAGAAAAAAACATATCTTTTGCTGTTATTTTTTTTCAATACTGTGCATAAAATATAACACTTGTGTAAGATAGCTAGGATTGAGTGCATTCATGTGGATTTTCATTAGCTAAACTTTGCTGTATTAACAATGCCCTTCATTTTAATAATGCACTGACATATGAACTAATATATATTTGATTTCTATTTTGCTTATTGTTTTAAAGACTTATACTGCTATTACAGCAGTACTCTATATTTGCATTTTAGCATCAATATTTATTTTGGAGCCCAAACAGAACATAGCTCTGGTGTTTTTGTGGCTGATAGTCTTTGGAAAGACTTTGTCCATTCTTAGAATTGTTATGCAACATTTTATTTTATTTTTGTTACATTTGTACCCCACGCTTTCCCACTCATGGCAGGCTCAATGTGGCAGACAATGGAGGGTTACGTGACTTGCCTAGAGTCACAAGGAACTACCTGTGCCGGGAATTGAACTCAGTTCCTTAGGACCAAAGTCCACCACCCTAACCACTAGGCCACTCCTCCACTCCACATCATGTTTAGGCTACATATACACAGACTCCTGAGGCAGGCATCCTAGCCAAAACACAGTGCCGTGTTGAGTCATCATTTTCAACAACTTCTCATTTATGAAATAAAGTGTATATGTTACTCTCCGTTTCCCTGGTGTCTTTGGAAGAGTTCTATTGATCATGCTACTTCTCCTTTTCACCTGTTTTGTTCTTAGTGGATCTTGTTTCTCCACTTTGGTGGTTAATTATTATATTGCTTATTGTAACATCTCTGTTTCCCTATCTTCACCTTCTAGGTTGAAAATTTGGGGTTTAATACAGTTAAAAATCTTACAGTGTTCAGCTTAATGGACTTCCAGTGTGGAGTGGAAGAGTAGCCTAGTAGGCAGTACAGCAGTCTTCAATCCTGGGGAACTACAACTCCTTGTGACTCTGGGCAAGTCACTTAACCCTCCATTGCCCCAGGTACAAATAAGTGGTTTACATAGTACTTGTATATACTATGTAAACCACTTTGAATGTAGTTCCAAAAAAATACAGAAAGGCAGTATATCAAGTCCCATTCCCTTTCCCATGTTCAGACTTCAATTTCTTCTCTCTTTCATTTCCTCATCATTCCTATTGCAAACTATTGCCAACAACGCAACTTCCATAAAAAGTAATGAATTACAACCCTCACAAAGCAGAGTTTAACAAGATATTTATATTTATATGGTGGACTTGTGTTGAGTGTACAGGAAGAAGAGCCACCATAAAGGGCTGAATTATTTGCCTTTCTTACACCCACAGACCTACTCCCAAAAGAACATTCACCTTGCAGTTTTTTTGTTAGTTTAAAGATTTGAATAATTTTGAAAATACTCAGAATTAATTCTCAAGTTGCTTAGTCAAAAGTGACAATATACTAAAACTGCTGAAAAGACATCCATGTATTAATATAAAGATATGCATAGCACATGAGCACAATAAAGTGTACTAGGCAAAACACAGCCCTTGGTAACATAGTACAGAGCCCTTGGTAACATTGTTACTCTCAGGCTTATTTTCGAAAGAGAAGGATGCCCATCTTTCGACACAGATCGCAAGATGGGTGTCCTTCTCACAGGGTCACCCAAATCGGCGTAATCGAAAGCCGATTTTGGGCGTCCTCAACTGCTTTCCGTTGTGGGGATGACCAAAGTTCATGGGGGCAGGACGAAGGCATTGCAAAGATGGGACTGGGGCGTGCCTAACACATGGGCATCCTCGACCGATAATGGAAAAAAGAAGGGTGTCCCTGACGAACACTTAGACGACTTACTTAGTCCTTTTTTTCTTGCGACCAAGCCTCAAAAAGGTGCCCTAAATGACCAGATGACCACCGGAGGGAATCGGGGATGACCTCCCCTTGCTCCCCCAGTGGTCACTAACCCCCTCCCACCCTCAAAAATATTTTTCCAGCCTCTATGCCAGCCTCAAATATCATACCCTGCTCCATGACAGCAGTATGCAGGTCCATGGATCAGTTTTAGTGGGTGTAGTGCACTTCAGGCAGGCGGACCCAGGCCCCCCCCCCTACCTGTTACACTTGTGGTGGTAAATGTGAGCCCTTCAAAATCCACCAGAAACCCACTGTACCCACATGTAGGTGCCCCCCTTCACCCATAAGGGCTATGGTAGTGGTGTATAGTTATGGGTAGTGGGTTTGGGGGAGAGTTTGGGGGGGCTCAGCACCCAAGGTAAGGGAGCTATGCAACTAGGAGCAATTTCTGAAGTCCACTGCAGTGCCTAGGGTGCTCGGTTGGTGTCCTGGCATTTCAGGGGGACCAGTGCACTACGAATGCTGGCTCCTCCCATGACCAAATGGCTTGCATTTGGTCGTTTCTGAGATGGGCATCCTCGGTTTCCATTATCGCCAAAAATCGGGGATGACCATCTCTCAGGTAGGTCGACCTAAATTTCACGATTTGGGCATCCCCGACCGTATTATTGAAACAGAAGATGGACGCCCATCTTGTTTCGATAATACGGGTTTCCCCACCCCTTCGTCTGACGTCCTGCTAGGACATCGTCAGGAAAATTTGGGCACCCCTTTCGATTATGCCCCTCTCTATCTCCCACCCATCCAATGGTATCTGAAAAATACCCCTGCCACCTTCCTATGCATCCCACCAGCAAAAAAAAACTTGCCTTAAGTGATCCCCATCCCTAATCTCCCTTCCCACCCACTATCAACAAACAGATCACTCACCCTCTCACCCTGTTCTTTACACCTCTGAACTCCCTTCTCCCTCAATCTGCCACAAATAATTTTCTTTGCAAGCTACAGAGGTACAGGGCATCAAGTTCTTGAAGTACCCCAGACAGTATTAACTTTGTTTGCCTTGCTAATTCTCTAGAATTCCTGTTTGATGTTGCTAATCATTTTTGTTCTGGTTTGCTTTCTAAAAAGTAACTGAGTTTGCCTGGGTCTACCAATCACAATGAACCTGTTGAATTGTTTCTTGGTGTGCCTGTATCTGTCTCTTCTTGCACCCACCCCCAGTAAACCATAGAGCAGAAATAACTGGGCAACCAGACTAGTAGTGGTCTTTTTCTGCCATCATGCATTATGCTGTTATGTTACAAGACTTAGGGGGATCAGGAAGCAGAACAGTGTTACATTTTTATGTGTAATCCTTTCTTGCCCAGCAAGCATTAGGCAGGTCACTTTAAGTAAAATATTAGTTTTTAAGGGAGGTCAGAGCCAGGACCAGCTTTTGCTGGGAGGCTGTGGGCACAAATAATCCACTCTTCCCACACTCCTCTTATACTTAAATGTCAGTTCAGGCCAGAAGTTTATTGTTAACCAAAAGGGTTTAATTAAACTTGGATTCTTCAGGCAAAACAATGGGCCAACTTCTCAGTAGAAGCAGAAACAGTAATTTCCAGCAGTAACAGTCTCTATTAGGTTTCCTTATGGACACTCTTCTTGATAGAGGTTCCTGATAAAAGTCCTTCTTACAGTATACTCTCTGTGGAGGCCCCTTTATACTAGTGATGCAATGGCCAAAGAAGCAGGAGCCAAAGACAAATTAATTAAAACTGGGCTGGGCATTTATACCAATTTCTCTCCAAGGGGTATCTCCTATTACCAGTACACTCAATGGTAGGAGAACGAACCCCTTGTTCCAGAAGCTGTGGGGTGCAATTCTTAGGTAGAATCAGTAAAAGTCTTTGAAAGTCCTCAAGGGAGCAGAAGCTTAGGTTCTCTATGTATGTAAAAATCATCTATATTTATTAAAGTGATGTATAACACTATTACCTACAATTAATTCTCTATCATATAAGCTTATTTGCACATCACTAATACCCTTCCTTCTCATAATATATAAATATGGAAATATACAGTTTACCATTCATATATTTTATATAGCAGAGCACTTCTGAACAGATGCACATAATACACAAATTATAAAATATTTAGAGGGGGAAAAAGTCTTTCAAAGGAAGACATTTTGGCTGCAGGCTATTTTTCAGGTGCATAACATAGGCATATGTGAATTGTTTAATTTGTGTTTTGTATTTTAATTCAAAGGCTGCAGAAGGGTGACAAATTAACATACTAGTCCACTCACTTTTCTGATAGGTTAAACTGTATAGTCACTTTTCGGTAGTCAAAGTATCATGTCCTAGGAAGGTAGTGTCGTGCCTGAAGCTTCAGAAAGTCAAAAGCAAACCTATTATATTTGTGGTGTGATGGTTCCTCCTTGATGTGCAATGCTATTAGTAAAGCAAAAAGGGCAAATCAAAGTATGCAAGGGGTTAAGATAGTTTAGATTTAAGACATTTTGGTGCCGGCATTCAGTCACAGAGATAGTGTATAATTAGAAACATCTAACATAGATAGTTTCACATTATACATACATTCAGCAGTGCTACCTATTTAGATGGTACTGAATATTTCTATACAGCTTGAAGTGTATAATTAATTATTTTTGATTGCATGGCTGCTATTATCGCATCTCTCAGTGTTATAATGATTGCTCTTTGCTGTCCACTGAAGTCAACATGATGTTCTACATCTGTATTATATCCTTCTGATTATTTAACTTATAATTATCTTAATCTACTGGGACTACTTTGTTCCTTTCAGTGTCATATTGATTTTATGTTGTAAGCCACATTGAGCTCAAGATTCCAAATAAATAAAATACCTAAGGTGGACATTTCAAATTACTATTTGTGCCAGCCACCTAGATGTTTAGTGACTGAATGTAAGCATTAAACATATGAGTTATGCAGCGATGTACTTAGGGCGGGGAGGTGGGGGCAGTCCGCCCTGGGTGCATGCTGCAGGAGGGGTGCAGGGAGCAGCCGCGTGACTGTCGGCTACACCAGTTCCATACTCCCTCTGCTGTTACTTCCTGTTCTGGGGCAGAGGGAGCAGAATGCACCCGGGGGGGGGGGGGCTTGGAGGTGATGCACCGGGGGGGATGGGGACAATGCTGCACCTGGGGAGGGGGGGTGAGCAGCAGTGATCTGTCCTGGGTGGCAGATAACCAAGGAACACCACTGGAGTTATGGAGGCAATTCTAGAACCTGGTGCCTCATTTCAGTTGCCCCAGTACAGTTTGCTGAGTGGTAATTCATTAATGACATGTGGGTGTGTCTAAGCCATTATAGAATATTCGTGCAAGTCAGCATTGACATACCTTATCTTAGACACGAACACTTATACCTTGACAATTCCTGGTGTAAATGGTTGTGCCTAAGAGTGCCAAGCAATGTACATAACTGACAGTATGCTATAACTTATGTGTGTAATTTGGTGTCACACCCATTGCCCACTGATGCTCCTCCCACATCTGTCCACCTTGGAGTTACATGATATAGTACTGAAGAGCTGCTTTTCAGAACACAGCCTAGTGAACTTATATATGAAACTGGCAATTAAAGATACCTTTGGTGCATGTATGTGGCACGTAATTCTAGGCGCAACTTATAGAATTGTCCCCATATGACTAAGTGGTACAGCCCCAGAATTCCCCAAATCCTGTCCCCTTTTTGGATGGATTACTTTGGGTGTATAACAATTTATAAATCCAAAATTAGCTGTTAAACTGCCTTGGATTTGGAAAACAAAATACTGATGTTAGTTAGCACAACTGTTGACTGCATTAATACTTTTTATTTATTTATTTGTTCCCACCTATTTTCAGGCTCAATGTGGCTTACATAATACCGTAAAGGCAATCGCCAAGTCCGGTATGGAAACAAATACAATTTGATATTAGGGTCAGGTAAGGTTAGTATATTCAGGTACATAGGGATCGATAGGAAGGAATATGTAGAGGGGCATAATCGAACGCAAACGCCTATCTCCATGGGCGTTTATCTCCAAGAAAGGGTCCGTGAAGGGGCGGGCTGAACCGTATTTTCGAAAAAATGGACGTTTTTGAGCTGGGCGTTTGTTTTTTTCAGCGATAATGGAAACTAAAAACGCCCAGCTCAAGAATGTCCTAATCCGAGCCATTTGGTTGTGGGAGGGGCCACGATTCATAGTACACTCGCCCCCCTGACATGCCAGGACACCAACTGGGCACCCTAGAGGTCAGTGCGGTGGACTTCAGACAACGCTCCCACATGCATAGCTCCCTTACCATGGGTGCTGAGCACCCAACCCCCCCTCCCCCAAAACCCACTACCCACAAATGTACAACACTACCATAGCTCTTAGGGGTGAAGGGGGCACCTACATGTGGGTACAGTGGGTTTTGGAGGCCTCCCATTTACCAGCACAAGTGTTGCAGGTGGGGGGGATGGGCCTGGGTCCACCTGCCTGAAGTGCACTGTGGTACCCACTAAAAGTGCTCCAGGGACCTGCATACACGCAGGCCTCTAGGACTTGTTGCTGCTGTATAACATTGGCACACCAGTTGACACCTGAAGACTAATCTCTTCGAAAACGTCCTTTATTGGAATAAGCATGTTTACTCACAGTTAACTGCATAGGTTGTGCCCCACTGGCAATGAGTCTCCCTGGAACTGAGATTAGCAGTAGGTCAGAGCTGGCAGAATGCTGTACAATGCCCTCTTTCAGCCACATTCAAGGTAAGAACTAAGTTGTCTAACGTGGCTAACACAGGAAAGGGAACTAAAACTGGCTTACAAAAATGGCCACTACCGCATGGACTACAACAGGAAACACAACAGGGCACACTCTGACCCAGTAGGCAGTGGGAAAAGCACCATGGGAGAAGAGCCTACCAACTACCAACATCGTGAGACTGTAACACAAGCTAATGAAATCACGGAGCCCAATACCCTACACCAACCACAATGCAATGCTGATGTGACCCTGTACTGCACCCGAGAGCCACATCTGACACAGGGAAAGGCTGTGAGAGGATCGAACACATTCTGCTGTCATGGAGGTGGGTACGGCATTTGAGACTGGCATACAGGCTGGGAAAAAGTTTTTAAAGTGGTTTTTTTTTTGGTGGGAGGGGGTTAGTGACCACTGGGGGAGTCCGGGGAGGTCATCCCCGATTCCCTCCAGTGGTCATCTGGACAGTTGGGGCACTTTTTTGGGACTTATTCGTGAAAAAAAAGGGTCCAAAAAAAGTGACCCAAAATCGCGGTAAAAACGCCTTTTTTTTCGGATTATCAGCTACAGACGCCCATCTCTCCTCGGCTGATAACCATGCCCCAGTCCCGCCTCCGACACACCTTTGACACGCCCCTTCAACTTTATTCGTTTCCGCAACGGAGTGCAGTTGGAAATGCCCAAAATCGGCTTTCGATTATACCGATTTGGGCGCCTTTGCGAGAAAAACGCCCATCTCCCAATTTGGGTCGAAATATAGGCGTTTTTCTCTTTCGATTATAAGCTGGATAGTGTCCAATACAATCTATGGTTTTACTGTGTTGCAGTTTTGAGGCATCTAAGTTATGTCGGTGGGGAATGCTTTTCTGAATAAGTAGGTCTTTAATGATCTCCTAAAGGTTAGGTGGTCGTAGATTGTTTTCACAGTCTTAGGCAGTGCATTCCACAATTGTGTGCCTGTGTAGGAGAAGTCCTTTGCAGCTTGGGTAGTGGATACATTGAATTTGCGTGTATATATATATACGCAAATTCAATGTGTATATATATATATATATATATATATATATATATATATATATATATATATATATATATATATATATATATATATTTATTTATTTATCTGAACCTTCTTTAACTCTTGCATAGCATCTGTTTGTTGGTCCAGTAAAAGGTAAGGGAATTTTTAAAGATTCGATTATGTTTAAGTAGTATAATTCAATTTCACTTTGGTTTATTCCTTTCCAGTTTACTCAGTTTGTGTGATGATACCTAAACAATACCAAAGTTTCAGTTATTAATTATGGGTTCAATATTCAGCCCATGGAGGTAAGCAGCTTGTAAGCCCCTCATAGTCATGGGCTGAGTTAACCTTGGATATTTAATGCTAGGGCATGTCTGGCCCCCGGCATTGAATATCTAGGTTAATGCAGCAACCCAGAAGCGAACCAAATAGGACTAGATTCAGTAAAGGGTGTTTAAAATTTGGTGCCAGAAAATGGCACTCGATGTTATTCTATAATGGGCATTCAAAGACGTGCACCCATTATAGAATAGTATTGAGCGCCGATTTTGATGCCCAAATTTAGGTGCCATTTACACCTGCTGAACCCAGGTGCAATTCCTGGCTCACAATCTGGGCGCACATCTCCAGTATTCTGTAACACTGTGTGCTAATTTTAGGAATGCCCTGACATAGTTATGTACCTCCCATGGCCATATCCCCTTTTGGGTTGCATGCTGGTGCGCATTGAGCTTGGCGAATTTTCAGCTGTCCTAATTTTATCCACTCACTTAACCGGTTAGTGAACTGAATATCACCGCTAACCAGTTAAAGTTCTAGCTCCACCACCCTCTGCCCCTAGTCTGCCCTTAACCTAGCCAGTTAGTGCTTTGGTGGTCAGAGGGGATATTCAGTGGCAAGTGCTGCTGAATATCTAAGAATGGCCAACTCTGTGGGGTTTAACCAGGCAGGAGCCGTAATATCGACCCCTACATATCATAACATACTGGCTCAGATTTCCAGGTAGCTTCCCTTTTCAAACTTTCTGTGATGAACTTCAGCTAGGTAAGCCTAACAGAAGAAATGATCAATATGTTTATTTGAAACAGAGCAGTGGAAGTTTTATTTTGGTCAACTCTTTGACAGCTGTTTATAGGTTTCTCGATATACATCCAGAATGTAAAATGTTATTTTTTTTTCTGATCCAGCATTTGTTTCTTAGCTAGGATTTATAGATTTAAGCAAATACTAAGGGTTAGTCAATATTTTGTTTCACTGTCTGCCTTTAAAGGGGATTTTAATGTTGTGTACTTTTCCATACACTCCATTGTGTCTTTGGATGTCACTATGAGCATGCATGTAGGAGGAAGTGCTAAGGCTTTGATCAATGCTTGAATTGATGCTGATTTATTCTACTAAAACGTATAACTTGCATCCAAAGACAAGCATATTGCTTCATCATTTTTTAAAATGGCATCTTGTGTACCGGCAGAGTTATCATGGAGCAGAGCTGTAAAGAATTCAAAGATAATGTATGATCCCATTTTTATTCTTCATTCACAACAGCTAGAATACTGGATGATGTACGGAGGTTTGAATCTTCACAAGAGGGATTTTGGATTTAGCTCATATCTTCTTTAGTTGTAGCTCAATACAAGTTACATTTTGATACAGAAGTTATATTTCTGTTCCCAGAGGGGTTACAGTCTAAGTTTGCACCTGAGGCAGTGGAAGGTGAAAAGAAGTATTCTGTTCTAATAGGCACTAGCGTTCCCTTAATCTTGCTGGATTAGCTTGATTTCTTCACATATTTCAGGTAAAAAGACGTAGAGGGGTATAATCGACCGGGGTGCCCAGGTTTTCCTGGGGCCGTCCTCGCAGGACGGCTCCGTGAAGGGGTGGGGAAACCCGTATTATCGAAACAAGATGGGCATCCATCTTTCATTTCAATAATACGGTCAGGGATGCCCAAATCTCAACATTTAGGTTGACCTTAGAGATGGTCGTCTTTAGAGATGGTCATCCCCGGTTTTCGGCGATAATGGAAACAGTGGGCGCCTATCTCAGAAATGACCAAATCCAAGCCCTTTGGTAATGGGAGGAGCCAGCATTCATAGTGCAGTGGTCCCCATGACATGCCAGGACACCAACCGGGCACCCTAGGGGGCACTACAGTGGACTTCAGAAATTGCTCCGAGGTACATAGCTCCCTTACCTTGTGTGATGAGCCCCTCAACCCCCCCCCCCAACCCCACTCCCCATAACTGTACACCAATACCATAGCCTTAAGGGGTGAATGGGGGCACCTACATGTGGGTACAGTGGGTTTGTGGTGGGTTTTGAAGGGCTCACATTTACCACCACAAGTGTAACAGGTAGGGGGGGGGATGGACCTGGGTCCCCCTGCCTGAAGTGCACTGCACCCACTAAAACTGCTCCAGGGACCTGCATACTGCTGTCATGGAGCTGGGTATGACATCTGAGACTGGCAAAAAAAATTAAGTTTTTGTTTTAGGGTGGGAGGGGGTTGTGACCACTGGGGGAGTAAGGGGAGGTCATCCCCGATTCCCTCCGATGGTCATCTGGTCAGTTCAGGCACCTTTTTGAGGCTTGGTCACAAGAAAAAAATGGACCAAGTAAAGTCAGCCAAATGTTCATCCTTTTTTTTTCCATTATTGGCCGAGGATGTCCATCTCTTAAGCACGCCCCATCCCTCCTTTGCTATGCTGCCAACACGCCCCCATGAACTTTGGTCATCCCCGTGACAGAAAGCAGTTGAGGGCGCCCAAAATCGGCTTTCGATTATGCCGATTTGGGCGACGCTGGGACAAGGACGCCCATCTCCCGATTTGTGTCGGAAGATGGGCGTCCTTCTCTTTCGAAAATAAGCCTGATAGCTAGTCAGGGGTATTCCTAAAAATGGTATTGGATCTATTAGCAGTGTAGACTAGGGAGGAGATCTGTGCCTGTATCTATCTTCTCTTTCATCCCCTTCCTACTCCTGGCCCAAAGCTTGCCACAGTCAGTCTTTATCTTTCCTACCATAACTTAGATTGTAAACTCACTAGGGACAAAGTACCTGCATATCATACATGTACACTGCTTTGGTTGTACCATAGAAAGGTGGTATATCAAATCCATGACACTTTACCCTTTGTACCATCTACTTTCTGCCCTCACCAGACTCTGGTTTACTTTGTCTTACTGCTGCAGCTGTCCCTCCTCTACTCTTACCTCCCTTCAGTAAGGATGGTGCAGGTGTTCGGGATTCATGATCAGCAAGCTTCTCCTTTCATTACTTCAGCAGCACTGCATTCTCTCAGAGACCATAATCAGTTGCTCTTCTTAGATTACTGCAGCACTGATGCAGTCTCTCAGGGACCACGATCAGCTAACTTCTCCTTTCTTTACTGCAGCAGCACAGTTTGTCAGGATATAGGATCAGCTAAGTTCTTATATTACTGAAGCAGCAGTGCAATTTCTGAGGGTCCATGATCACCTAAATTCTACTTTCATTACTGGTGTCCAGTGCAGTGTCTCAGGGTTCATGACCTTCTAACTTTTCCTTACATTACTGCAACAGCAGTGCAGTCTCTGAGGGTTCAGGATCAGCTGACTTTTCCTTACATTACTGCAGTCTGTCAGGGACCATGATTAGCTTTCATTACTGCAGCGCTGATGTACTCTCTCTCTCAGGGTTTATGGGCTGCTAACTTCTTTCATTACTGCAATAGCAGTACAGGCACTTTGAGGACTGCAATCAATTGTGTCCTCTTATCACCACTGCAGCAGTGGTGCATACTCCTGGAGCCTGCAGTCAACTGACTCATCTTCCCCTTAGAACTGCAGTGATGATGCAGATTGGATCCATTCTTTCTCTTATTGTCTTGGTCAGTGGCCAGTGACATTGCAGGTTCCCAAATGTAGGTATGTAGTATGCTTCCCAGATAGAGTTTAGCCATAAAGGTTTCAGGTTGGCAACTTGGTAAGACCTTTCACAAAATCATCACATAATTAATAGGTCCAATATTCAAAGGGTTTATACCTCTAACTTTGAAGGGTTGAATTATCACAGGTTTGAATACTATAAGCAGATGCACTAATCATGAAGGCTTCAACCATTTCTACTATTTGTGTATTCATAACTCACAAATACAATTAAAACTGTCAAATGTGTGTGGGCACTTTTAGAAAACCTTGAACATTCTGATTGCAAATGTTTAAAATGTTTCTATGGGAAATGTAAATATAAATGGGAAAATACAAAGCAATAATAGGTAAAAACATCCACGCAGTAAGATGACTCATTTTGAAATAACAAATTAAGTAAAACAATCACCAACAGTGGTGAGGAACTCACTAAAAAAGAATGCTTTCAACGATTTACGAAATTTCAAGTAATCAGTAACATATCTAAGTTGACTTTGGTAGGGAATTGCATTTCCTAGTAGCTTTGTATATGAAGTTTGCATCATGAATCGATCTGTAACAAAGATTTTTACAACACAAAAAATGGAGGAGAAGATAGTCTTTTGACGTTGGATGAGCATTACATAAAGGTAATTCTAACAAGTATTGCATATAGTCAGGTAAAAGACCAAATAAAATTTGATAAACAAGTACACAAAGTTTAAAGGTAACTCTTGCATTTATTGGAAGCCAATGCAGTTTGATTAAAAGAGGAGCTGATTTGGTGTGGCAATATTCTGAGCTGTTTGAATTTTTTTGATAAGAGAGACTTTTGGGCCTGAGTAAACAGCATTACATTTGATACGAGACCTGCGATTTTTGATGGTTTCTAGTTGTAAAGCACCACATCCAATGAGTTAAGAAGCCAGGACAACAAACTAATGCCATTAATAAATTAGACATTAGTCTGTTGTCCTGGTCTCTTGAGTCATCGGCCCACTTCCCACTATCTTTTTGCTGGTGGTTTTCCATAGGATTTTGGTATTTTTCTACCTTTGGTGGACTTTTCACCTCAACTTTCTTTTGTCAGCATTTAAGGAATGGCATAACATTGCGAACTGTTTGAGCAGTTTATAGTGGACTGCCTGACATAATACTGAAGTCTCTAATATAATCAAAATCAAATTCATATATATTTGATTGTGCTCAACAGATTTGATTCTTGCATTTGAAGGGGGGGGGGGGGGAGTCATTTTGTTTCTTCAGTAGTTAGGTATGAGCATTTATAGCAGCCTTTGACAGGCGTAATTGCTCACTTCTAAAGTTACAACCCTAAAGTAGACTTATTGTTCACTCAGTGCCGTAGCGAGGGCTAATGACACCCGGGGCGGGTCGCAGCTGCGCACCCCCCCGGGTGCAGCATGGCACGACCCCCCCCCCTGCAGCGCACCCCCCCCTCCCCAGCGAACCCCCCCGGACTGCATTCTTACCTGCGGGAGGGCCGATCCGCCCCGAGTGCACGTCACTCAGAACTGCGTCGGCCCTGCTGGTTCCCTGCTCTCTCTGCCCCGGAACAGGAAGTAACCTGTTCTGGGGCAGAGGGAGCAGGGAACCAGCGGGGCCGGCACCCCCCGAGCGCGTGCACCCGGGGCGGACCGTCCCTCCCGCCCCCCCTTCCTACGCCACTGTGTTCACTTGAATGTATGGTAACAGGGGAAAAGGTCTCATTTGTCACTGGGATATATTACGGAATAGTAACGTCTGAAGCAAGAGAAATGCCATTTGTGACTCAATTAATCATTGACCAAAAAACCTCCTCCTACCTAGAAATGTGCTTTGTGCAGACAATTTTTACTTTTCTTTTTTTGTGCAATTATAGCAATATCTATACTTTGTAGGATCTTAACAGAATTATTGGCAGTAAGGCATACAATGATCTAAAACAGTATCACTTAACTGAAAGCTCAGCTGGTCCAACACTTCTAAAGTTAGGCACAAAAACTACTCATGCTAGTTTTCTATCAAAACAGTTTTCATGGAACTGCCTTTATAGAATTCGCACTTAGCGCTAATCATCCCAGCGCTTAACTTTGGGTGTCGTTTATTGAATCTACCTTCTGATTTGCACTGCTCAGTCACCTATGCACACATCCCCTAGTACCCTACTGAGACATACAGTTAAAATATAGCTGATGATGCTGACTTGGGGGACGGAGGCTATAGTCACAAATATATAGAAATAATCACACATTGTCACTGATCCGGTCATAATCCCTATCCAAAACTTATCTGTTTAGGATTTTAGATTGTTCAATTTAATTTAAGATTATATTTCCTTGGTCTCTTTGCCAAATGATGATCTCAGCAGCTTAGGGAATACATTTCGTTGGTTCTGTACAATCTGGAGTAATACTGTCATGACTAAAACATAAAACTATCTATTTTTTGCCACAAAACAGTCCCTATCTTTAAATGCCAAAAATCATATTAAATAAGATTTGAAATAGCAATAATACAAAATGCCTATCAGAGTATTTTTTGTTGGTACTAAGATGCTGTAGAATTTGACTAATTAGCTACTAATTCCAAACAACCGTTCCTGCTCATGGAAATGGAGGGGATTAAACATAATTTTATTTCATTGTCGCTTCCTTGCAAACAATTCTTAAGTTTTGCACTTGCTAATTTTGGAAATAATAAATATCCATTGAAAAATCTGAAACTTTTCTATCTTGTATTTAATTGCTGGTTTTAGCTATCTCCAAACAAGGACCAGACTCCCAACTCTGAAACTGTAGGCAACCCAGTTTCTGAAACTGTGTGCATAAAGAAGCATATTTCAGAACCTGAAAAATGGTCATTTTCAGGGGCAGAGTCTGCACTTGGCCGGTTAAGTACCAGTATTCAGTACTTAACCAGTCATGATAACTGCGTAAATAGGACCATATAAAAGTCATGCAGTAACCCATAGCCAGTTAAGTGCTCAATATTGCACTTTTAACCAGCTATGCATTAGCTGGCTCCGGAAAATAGGAAATTCAGTGCTGGTGCCTGGACATGTCCCGAGTTTGAATTTCCAGTTTTAATGGCAGTGGCAGTCAACAAAATGCCAATTATCACCAGATGAATATCAGGCCCTATGTACGTACAGTACAGTCTCGATTATCCGATGTAAACGGGATCGGCCCATTGTCGGAAAAGTGAAAAGTCAGATAATACAGAAGACAATTTTTACTTTAAAAAATGTTTACTAATATACCCCTGTAGGTTAGAATATGTTTTAAAATAAAAATACCTGGTCAACAGGATTGGGTCCGCGTGGTCTGGGTCAGGAGGCAGGAAGGTCCGATGGTACGAGCTCAGGCAGCATCGGGGCTGAAGAGGCTCGCAGTTGAAGGTTGCCAAGGGTGCTGAAGTACCATGTTAAATCAGACCATCTCCGTTCAGGCCTGACTCTTGACCTCCCCAGTGCATGCTCAGGAAAACCACGCATGTACAACAGAAATCCCGAGCAGGCCCAACACAGCTTGCCCCTCACACTACCAAGGCATGGGCTCAGTCAGCCTGGACTCCTCAGGCTCAGACCACTGGACCACCTTCCTGGACCTGGGGTCTGGATCCTTTCTGTCCTTTTCTCAAGTATGAGACAAATGGAATCTGCCTCCAAAGCATTTATTTTCCTTTCTCCAGGTTTGGCATTATTGGGAGTCCCTATCGAGACAGTATGGTGACGCCTGGGGCCTCAGATCAGCTTTTCTTTTTTTTTTTTTTAATAAAATGCCAATGCTTTTTAACAAATTATCTTTTTAGTATAAGGCTTTGAGGTTTTCTGTCAGTGATGATGTGATCCATAAACTAAGAGATCTGGGGCAGGGGTTTACATTTACTGAACAACAATTCCAGCACCCTATTCGCTACATGGTATGATTTTACCAAATCTGCAGACTTGCAGGAGACATAATACAAAAGCATATATAGAGCATATCTCACTAAGGAACTGGGGGCCCAATATGGTTTGTGTGAGGATGGGACCTGCACTAAGTGTAAACATGTCTCAGGAACCCTTGTGCATTCATTTTTGGAATGCGACATTCTTACTATAAGGTGTGAGGCTCTACCAGTGGTGGCCCAGGTTGTTCAGAGGATTATGGCTCCCTGCTCCTAGGATTTCAAGGACCTTTGGAGGCCCAGGGTCTGTCATCCCCACAGTGAAGGTTCCTTTATAATTCCCTTTTGTTAGTTAAAAAGTTAATCTCGAGCTATTGGATTTACCGAGGAATCTCCACCACTGCAGAAATGGCTGGAAGATATGCGGGAGCTGGCTGATTTTGGAATCCAAACATACCAATTCATCTCTACATTGACAAAGGTGCTATGTTGCCCTATGGCACAGATTTTTGGATTTGTACCCTGCCAGTGTGTAGTTTTGGCCTTAAATGGTCAGACGGTTTGGGGAGACGGACGATAGGTGGGTTGCCTGTGGGGGTAAGCATGAGGGTCTGGGTATTGATTATGAATGTTGGATTGTCATGTGTGGGACTGGGGTGTGCCTGCAGATGTTTGGGGGTTAAAATGCAAAAAACGTTCAGTGGTCAGACGTAGGTGACTTTGAATAGTTTGGTTACTTCCTTGTTTGTTGTTTCTTATGGGCTGTTTGGTTCATTGGTTGTAGCTGTTAATTCTCTGTTATGCATTTGTAATTATGTTTCTTGCTTTTTGCTGTCACCACATTTGTCTATTGCAATAAAAAATAAAATAATTAAAAAAAAGTAGTGGGATTCACTCAGAATAAAATAATTAGGAGGCGGGTATTTTTTTTCTATATTAGATAAATATTAAGCAAGACAGATCCCCCCCCCCCCAAAAAAAAAAAAAAAAAAAACTAGATTAAGAGTAAGGGTTCAACAACATATCCTATTGACCCCACAAGTTTGTTTTTTTATCTGCTTCCTTTACAGACCCCCTGCATGGCCAAGACTGAGAAACTCAGGACTGTAGCCTGGGTCTCATCTTAAAAGAATAATCCCATTTGAGGGATTATTCTTTTAAGATGAGACCCAGGCTACAGTCCTGAGTTTCTCAGTCTTGGCCATGCAGGGGGTCTGTAAAGGAAGCAGATAAAAAAACAAACTTGTGGGGTCAATAGGATATGTTGTTGAACCCTTACTCTTAATCTAGTTTTTTTTTTTTTGGGGGGGGGGGGATCTGTCTTGCTTAATATTTATCTAATATAGAAAAAAATACCCGCCTCCTAATTATTTTATTCTGAGTGAATCCCACTTCTTTTTTTAAATTATTTTAGTCAGTGTGGTTAAAGATAATGCAGACATCCGAAGGAAATTGGACCAAATTGAGAACTTCAATAGAAGATTAAACTTGCGACTATTGAACTTTCCCAAACTCCCAGGGACTAATCCTTATGATCTATTTAAAAGATACTTAAATGAAGTTTTAAAAATGCCCCTGGAAGCGATGCCGCCTGTCAATAAGATATATTACATTCCAAGCCCCAAAGGAGAGAATGGGAAAAAACAGGATGGACTACACACTAACTTAGACCTTGAGAACATTTCAGCAATACTAGAGCGCTCGGTGGATGAAAATGCAAACCGGTCAACTCTGATAGTTGCCCTGATTTTCGAACAGGATTTGAATAATATAATGAAACTTTATTTTAAAAATCTTCAAACCTGTTTTGGTGGGATAAAAGTACAAATCTTCCCTGATGTTACAAAATCGACCCAACAGAGAAGGAAAGCTTTTCTAGCTTTAAAAGCAAGAACGTTGGAGATAGGCGGGATGTTTTTCCTTGCCTCTCCGTGCAAATGCCTAGTTAGGTTGGGTCAGGTTAAATATACCTTTTTTTCACCAGATAGTCTAAAATCATTTCTAGATTCTAAGCAAATCTAATAGTTGAAGTAAATGGGAGTATTTACGCAACCTTATTTCCTTTATATAACTTCAACTTAATAATTCTTCCCGAACTCTGTTCGCCCCATGATTTAAATGGGGTCTAAGGAAGCCTAAAATGTATGTTTGTGATAATATGCTATTATTTTTTCTTTTGCTTTATTGTTTATATGAAGAATTATTGAATTTCTTATTAATCTAACCATTGCTGTATCTCAAAACAAGTGTAATCTTGTTAAAATTGAAAATCAATAAACAAATTGAAATCAAAAGAATAATCCCATCTGAAGAACATAATACATTGATATTTTCTCAGCTTTACAGTTGTATGTTTTATACAATGTACAAGAATTTATAAAATGCTATTGTACTGCATGTTATTTCATTTGGATTTAGGCACTTAGGTTGAAGTCATATTAAGCTCTGATAATACGTGAGTATTTTCAATAGGTAGTAAGTTCATTGGTGTCACTTCAATCTCATAGAATGATACAATTTGAAGATTGGCAGTTGTTTTATGCCCATGTGAAAATGTTTGAAGAGCTGTCAGCTTGAGAACTTTCCATGAAGAACACATTGTATGGTTACAACTAGAGATTTAGCCTGTCAAATTTGTCTCCTTCCAAAACAAATAGTTTTAAGGAAGCTGCAGGTATCTGTTTTATAAAAAATGCAAACTAGACAAGAGGTTGCTGTGTGCTATCAGTGCACTTTGATGCTAGACAATCAAGATAACTAAGCTGTGACTGGGGGGGGGGGGGGGGCAAAATCTACAATCCTGGGCAAAATGTATGCACAGTAAAACTTATCATATTCAGATATGAGAAATAGGTTAATTGTGTAAATGCTATTCTATAAATTGGTGTCTAAGGACAGTGGCATAGGCAGAAATGTTTAATGGGGGTGCGGCGTCCCTCCCCCAACACAACCCCGGACCCCTCACATTTCCCTCAGTACCTTAAAATCACCTCACTCCACTCCAGTCTTCACTTGGGCAGTGGCAGTGGCCCTCATAGGCTGCCTGCAGCCTACACAGGGGCTTTCTCTGTGAACCATCCTGCCTTCACAAAACAGAAAGTCGTCCCAGTGCAGACCACAGGCAGCCTAGGGATGCTGCTGTCCTGGCGATGACTGGAGGAAGATGATTTTAAGGCATGGGCGGTCTGAAAAGGGCTGCGTATGCAACATGCACCTGGACTAAATATGCCACTGTCTACAGATAGCTGCCAACTGTGTGTGTAAATAATAGAATAATAGCACATACGCATGTGATTAGCACCGCTAATTGCCACTTAGACATATAAGTGCTAGGTGCTATCCTTTAATGCACACGCCAAAATTACTAACCACTGGATTTTATATATGGCCTCTAAATTTGTATGCACTGCCAAGATGTGCACTTAAATGCTTAACAAGTCATGGACTATCTACTACTAATCAATTCTATAGCGCTACTAGTCGTATCAAAGCCTGCTGCACTAACCATTAGGCTACTCCCCCTAACAACCAATTGTTGATGTTTATTGGCAACAAATTAGGGGGGGGGGGTTGTGCCCTGAAAAGGACAGGTACAAATCAAGGTAAGGTATACACAAAAAGTAGCACATACTGTATGAGTTTATCTTGTAGGGCAGACTGGATGGACCATGCAGGTTTTTTTCTGCCGTCATCTACTATGTTACTATGTTACTAAAGCTTAGCTCAAGTTATCTGCAGCAGAGCCAATAGGAATAAAATGGGCCCTGCTGCAGATAACGCGAGCTAAACTTTAGTAAACGGATGGGGGGGGGGGGGGAGGTTTTGCATGTGCATCTGGCTGAACATTAATTATAAAACTGGGTACCCAAATCCCATAGTGTAACCCAAAATGGGGTGTGGCCACAGGAGGCGTCAGGGGCACCCAACTTGGGCATAGATATTTACAACTGGTTTCAGCAGGTGTAAGTCTGGCACCCAAAGTTTGAGCACAGGAATCATTGCTAAGGGTGTCTGCCCTTTATAGAATCACGCTTAGCACCAATCTTTTCTGGTGCCCATTTTTGAGCGTGATTTATAGAATTTCCCCCTTAGCGCATAAGTGTGAGGGGTCATAAACATGGGCAGACAGTGGGTGAGTCATGGGTGGGTCTCTGAGATGAACGCATAACTTATAGAATACTATAAATCACATGCACTTCAGGGTACAGTTAGGCACCAACAGTTACAATTGCCATTGACTTGGCATAACTGTTGGCACCTAACTTTAGGTGCACCATTTAATTGGCACCAAGATGTAGGCATGCCAATACTGGCACATGCTAATATTCTATAATGGAATCTTGATGCCAAGATGTCATTATAGAATTGGCACTAAGCTCATGGCATTAGGGTACCTACATCTTAGAGCCAATTTATAGAATTACCACTTATATAGTAAATGACCACATTAGTCATTACGCCACTGTTTACTAAGGGCCAAGCTCTCTCCAGCTCATCCTACAACCAGATTGCTATATATGGGACTCAGACTGTACAAGCCATCCCACCACTAGCCTTAGTTGACACAGCCAGAGCTGCCATCTAAACATCACTTGACATGCAAACCCATATGCAACCCTCTAAGTTTTGTTTTCTATGCCATTCATTCTCTAATTAGAGATCCTTTGTGTTTATCCCATACCTTTTTGAATTCTGCCACAACTTCTTTTGTCTACCACGTCCCTCGGGAGCAGGGGCGTAGCTATGGGTGGGCCTGGATGGGCCCAGGCCCACCCAGTTTAGCTTCAGGCCCGCCCAGAAGCAGATCCTTACCCTCTCCCGACTCCCACCCCTGCCGCAGCGCTTCATTTAATTCTGTGGGCGCTGCTGTCACAGTCTCCCACCCCTGCGCTTACAGTTTGCTACGGCGCTGACAGCAACTCTACAGATGTGGAACCGACATCCGACGTCCTGCTCCGGGGCCTTCCCTCTGCTGCGCTGATGTAACTTCCGGTTTACGGAGGCGGGACGCGGAGGGCCCCGGAGCAGGACATCGGACGTCGGTGCCGCATCTGTAGAGTTGCTGTCAGCGCCGTAGCAAACTGTAAGCGCCGCCGCGGGGGGTGGGAGACTGTGCATTTACAGCAGTGCGGACAGAATTAAATGAAGCGCTGCGGCAGGGGTGGGAGAGGGTGAGGAAGTCAGTGGGGTGCTGGGCCAGTAAGGGGAGGCTGGGAAGGGAACAGAAGGGTGCTGGACTTGCCAGGGGCAGAGGGTTGGAGGGAAGGGGAGAAGTTTGGGATTTGCAGAGGGAAGGGGAGAAGTTTGGGATTTGCAGAGGGTTGGAGGGAAGGGGAGAAGTTTGGGATTTGCAGAGGGGCAGAGGGTTGGAGGGAAGGGGAGAAGTTTGGGATTTGCAGAGGGAAGGGGAGAAGTTTGGGATTTGCAGAGGGGCAGAGGGTTGGAGGGAAGGGGAGAAGTTTGGGATTTGCAGAGGGGAGGTTGGAGGGAAGGGGAGAGGTTTGGGATTTGCAGAGGGGAGGTTGGAAGGAAAGGGAGAGGTTTGGGATTTGCAGAGGGGAGGCTGTAAGGAAGGGGAGAGGTTTGGGATTTGCAGAGGGGAGGTTGGAGGGAAGGGGAGAAGTTTGGGATTTTCAGAGGGGAGGTTGGAGGGAAGGGGAGAGGTTTGGGATTTGCAGAGGGGAGGTTGGAAGGAAAGGGAGAGGTTTGGGATTTGCAGAGGGGAGGCTGGAAGGAAGGGGAGAGGTTTGGGATTTGCAGAGGGAAGGTTTTGGATTTGCAGAGGGAAGGGGAGAGGTTTGGGATTTGCAGAGGGGAGGTTGGAGGGAAGAGGAGAGGTGCATGGAAAAAGAGCCAGATGCATAAGGGGAAGGAAAGATCGGAAGAGAAGCTGGTTGGGGGATGGGATCAGAGAGGAGAGGGACACATTGGTGTGGAGAAGGGAGAAAGGGGACATAGGTAAGTATACAGAAGGGAGATGATGGGCATTAGGTGGGAGCATGGGGACAGGGACACAAATGTGAGATGCTGTGTGGGGATGGCACATGGGCACAGAGGGGTAATGCCTGACAAGGGGGGGGGGCATGGGGATATGGAATAGAGATAAAATGCTGGACACTGGAGAGGGGGGTATATGGACACAGAGGGGGGAGGGAGAGAGATACCAGACAAGGGGGAGAATAGGAACACAGAAGGGATATGCTGGGCATGGGGTGCATAGGTGAACAGAGGAATGATGATGGATGAGGGGATATGAACACAGGAGAGATACTGGACAAGGAAATATAGAAAAACAGAGATGGGAGATGGATGATGGACATGAAGAAAGAAGAAATGTCAAATAGGAGACCCTGGCAAGTGAGTTAAGAGAAGAAAGAGGGAAGCAGAAACCAGAGACTGGGACCAATATGATTTGAGAAAAAATGACCAGACAACAAAAAGGTATAAAAATATTATTTTATTGTCAATGTTGTGAATATAATATGTTGGATTTGGAATGTACATCTTGCCAAAGTTGATGTTAAACATGGCTGGGGTCCAGGACAGAAATCTAGGAAAGGACCCCAAAGTCCATTACCAGGCTGCGCCTTCAGCTTCCAGCATACAGGCTTTCTCTGGTCAAGGAACCAAGCACAATTGCCCTAGTTGCAACCCCTAACACTATCCCTGGCATGTGCCATCTTTATATTTTGCACAGGAGCAAATGCCTTTCTTTCTTGTTTCTCTAGTGTTGTACGACATGCAAGGTCTAGTTTCTTGGGGTTTCCGTTTAATTTATATTTCTAGAGTTTGTGGTCACTTATTATGTATTTTGCATTTGTGTCTTGTGTGTGTGACTGAGGTATTCTGTTAGCATGAAGTTTCCATGTAGCATTCTGTAGTAATTTGGCTTGTTCAGCTTTCCTGATAAATGTATTTGTATTTTTGGGCCCTACTATAATATTTAAGGCACTTCTTTTTCATAGGTAGGATCTTTGTTTTTGGAAGTTAGTGTTGGCATGGTAGATTTGCTCTAGGTTCTGAGTGACTTTTTGTTTTATAGATTTTTTTAAAGTTAATTTATAATATGTCTGTAATTGAGATTACACTAGAAAACAAAATTTCTTTGTATGATGAGTTTTATGGAGAATTGTCCTTGCTGTGCTCTATATCCATTGTTGGTGGAGGGCCAGGAGGTTCTCTTGATGCAGAATGTGTTTGGCTTCAATACCATGTATTTGTTGGAGGACCATGGCTCAATGGGGCTGAATAGTGCAGTCTATTGTACTTCTCTTAGCTCTCAATTGGCCTGCAGCCACTGAAGCCTACCCTGCAACCCTCATTGAAGTTATGGGGAGAGGGGTAGGGACAGAGCATGGGTGCATCAGGTTGCTGTTTTTTCTCTTTCAAAAAAGTTGGCAACTCTAGTGCCCACCCATCCAACCTGTTGGCCCACCCAAAAATTGCCTTCTGGCTACGCCACTGCTCGGGAGGGCATTCCAGTCATCAACCACCCTCTCTGTGAAAAAGATTTTTCTTATATTACTCCTGAGTCTACCACTCCGCAACCTCAATTCATGTCCTCTAGTTTTACCATTTTCCCTTCTCCAGAAAATATTTGTTTCTATATTAATACCTTTCAAGAAGAGTTTAGGAGGAGCATCCTAATCTATGCACATATTTAATTTAGGTGTGGATTATTTACATCTGCATAGACGTAAGCAGAAATATCTGCACCTGCAATATAGGCATAATTTCTGCCACTTAGGGCCTGATATTCACCCAGTGGCAGTCAGTGTTTTGCTGACCACCACAGACATTAAACCCAGAAATTCAATTCTGGCCCATGTTCGGGCACCTGCATTGAATTTCTAGGTTTTTGGAGCTGGCTAATGCATAGCTGGTTAAGTGCGATATTCAGTGCTTTACCAGCTATGGGTTACCGCATAAAGACAGGACTGACTTTTAGGTGGTCCTATTTATGTGGTTAACCAGGCCTAAGTGCTGAACATTGACACTTAACTGGCCTAGTGCCAACTTCGCCCCCAGAACACCCCCAAAATAGCCAGTTTTCAGTTGGTGCTAACCGGTTATTTTCTAAACTCGTCCAACTGTGATCACAGGGAAAAGATGATAGAGTACCATTAGCTCATGGTTTGGTATTGCATGCAGAAAAGAGTATATTTCCTGTTATTAGAAAAGAACAATCACATATTAAGCAAACATTAGGACAGAGAACTATTCTAAACAAAATAAAGCAAAGCTGCAGAACAGATAGGCTCTTTTATTCACTGTCACTTCTAACATGATATGAATTATGATCTATGATGGCTTTTGATGACATATTTTCTTAGCACTGGTTTAATAACTAGGGAAAATCTCAAAAGCCTATGACTATAGGCCCCTCATTTTAACCTATTTAAAATCATTGTGGTGCTTCAGGTTAATAGACACAAACCTATTATGAAATTTACTTGCACTTGAGACAAAGAGATTGACATCTGCTAATGTGTGTTCATGTCTTTAACACTATATCTTCATTACACTGTATATTAGGGGTTGAAAATCCATTTCGATCTATGCCAAGCAATTAAGAAATGTCATATATAACCTGTACAGCTTGGTTGCTAGCATTGCAGCAGAAGGTGGGAGTATGCAGCTCTCAGACAACCATTTCAACATTGCTCTATTCACTTTGAGGCAATGATTCAATATTTTGTACATCTTCCATGGCTGTGAGAAGAGTATTATTTAAGGTAATATGATGTGTTTTCTAATAACCTTGGGGTGATAGATTGCATTTATGATGCCCTTTTAATACCAGTGTAATCATTTAGAAATACATTTTAGATAGAACATCCAAATCAAAATTGAGATATCCAGGTCGGGATGTGTCACATTTGGCTAGTATTTTAGAACAGGATCTGCTGATGTGACACATCCCGACCTGGATATCTCAATTCTGATTTGGATGTTCTATCTAAAATGTATTTCTAAATGATTACACTGGTAAAACAAATTGAGGAATGTTTATGTTTATTAAAAATTTGCTATACCTCATATTCCAAACAAGTGGATCTACTGCAGTTTACAATCATACTAAAAACAAACCGATGAAAGGAATGCCAATATAGAAAAAGTTCAGAAAACAATCAATCAAGAGCAGTCATTCAAAACCAACTGAGAACTCATTAAAGGGTGTGTATGTAGAGCATCTGTTTTACAATCATCAACATCTAAATATCAACGGGGTCAACATGGTAACATAAACATGTATGTTTCATTCAAAGGCAGGGGGGAGAAAATAAACATTGAAATGTCCTTTAAATGTAACAAGGTTCTTCAGTGGCTGCTCCTGCAGGGCCACGGCATTCATTACTGTTTCTCAGTATAGCATCACCCTTTACTTGTTCTAGCCTGGTTCCCCAGAGTTAACAATATAGTCTCTAGCAGTTACGTGGGTCTAAATCCAAAGTGGCAAGGTTCCAAGTTGACCTTGGCCTACCTGACTGTAGTAGTTGCAGTTCACACATGGGTGGTGGAGAAAAATACAGAAGGGCATCACTGCTTCCCTCTGGGCCTCCAGAACCTAGCTGTGACCTGAGTTTTTATACTTTCTGGGTCATGCCCTCCTGGCTCTACTGCTTCTGTGTCATTTCCCCTTGGGTGGGACTATGGGTTTCAAGGTGGCTCTGATAGTGTGAAGGGAGTATCTTTAAGGGGAAGTGGCAGTGTCCTATAGACTCCATCACACCTTCCTTGGACAAAGTGAAGGCATTTGCTCAATATTGGGGGTGCCCAAGCACTCACAGAGCTGGCATCTATGCCACTTTCCTGAGCTTTTTATTTATACCACCCCCAGAGTTTCCCTTCAAAGGGTTCTCTTTCCATTACTTCATGCAGGCAGGAGAGAGCACCCTTTTTTGGTAACTGTGATATCTTAAAGTTGGCCTTTATAATGTTAGCAGAGGCACTAGAGGTCTCTACTGAGCAGTTTAACATAAAGAGAAAATGCATTCCATGTACATCAGTACTTCAGGTTAGTGACTCCTGCAGTACATGAGTAACAGCTTGTGATCAGCCTTCTAAATTGTATTATTCATTCTACCCAAGAGCATTGGGCCATTAACACGTAGACTGATACTTCTGGGGGGCATTTTAAAGGGGTTGATATGTGAAAAAAATATCCCCCTCCACTCCCCTGAATATACCCCTTCATACTCACCTGAAGATATTCTTCCTTTCTTCCTGCCTGCCACAGAAGACACATTGATACAATCAGGTGAAGCCCCACAATCTCCCTCCAGTGACAAAGTCTCATACATTCCCAATCCTATCTATAGGCCTCCTGGACCTACATATGTATCCTTGGTAGTCTCAGAAATTCTGAGCAGGAGGGATCCTCATTCATTGCTGTCCCTGCTGGCACTGGGTTCAAAATGATACCGGTGACCCCTACATATGGGGGGGAGGGGTGCCGAGGTATGTGTCTTTGTTGTTGGGGGTGGAGTGTTGGGGAGGAATGTGTTAGAACTCGGCCTAATACATTATTATGTCTTCAGGGGCTTGGGGGATTCAGAGGTATCTTTGATGGGAGGATAGAGGAGCAGCTTCTGTTTTCTGTTAGAGACCCAGTACACCTAGGCATGAAATATAATGCCAGCTTTGACCTGGCATTTTTTTCCCTGGAATAATGTAACTTGAATTTGATTTACATAATAATGAGGTGTTCTACATGCTTTGCATCTCATTATTATGTTTTCTCACAGTAACCTAAACTTACATGCACACCTTAGTAACTACCCCACCCCCCCTAAATAATGGGGGTTGATATAGGCTTACAGAAATATTGCCAGAAATATCACAAATGGTCTCACACAAATGTGCACCTCCTTTGAATCAAGTGAAAATATGTCATATTTTATAATGTGTGTGCATCACAACTTCAATTCTGCTATGGTCAAAACTATACCCTCATGACTACCTATGTCTATAGGAGGGAATCATTAAATGGTGCAGAAAATTTGGCGCCAAAAATCTTGAGCGCTAAGCGCTATTCTATAAATGAAGCATGCCCTTTATAGAATAGTGTTTGGCGCTATTCCCATGTCAAACTTTTGGGTGCTGTACTTATGTCTGCTAAAAGCAAGTGTAAATGCTGCTGCCCAAGTTAGGTGTCTTTCGGGCAAATTCTGTACATCCACATGCAAATTTTTGAAATGCTTCTGACACGCCCCTGGCCACTCCCCCTTTTCAGATACAAGTGAGCGACATACTTTATGGAATAGCGCACAGTGAGATGCATGTATACATCTTTAAGCTGCTAATTAAGATCAATAATTTGGTTGATAGAACTCAATTAATTAATATTTCCAAGCTCATTGATCTATTTGTGCATGTGTCTCTGATGCACACACAAAGTTGGGTACAGAAATTTGGGCATGATATGTAGAATTTGGGGAGGGGGGGACGTTGTGTAAAAACAGTTGCATTACTCCACAAAACATGCTTTTTCCACATACATGGAAAGCATGCTTTTTTGGGGGGGGCGGGAATGCTTTATAAATTTACTCCCATTATGTGCTTGTGCTGTAGGAAAGCAATTGAATTTCAGATACATAAAATATGCTGTTGAATTTTGTATCAGTTATAGAAAGAGAAATTAAGACCATCAAAGAAATAAGTGAAATAGCATAAGAGTATGAGAAACCTGATTTAGTATGAAGAATCTAGCAGTCTTTTCAGTAAAGATGATATATTTCCCTTTCAACTCTCCCCATTCTGCACTTTAGAGATAGACATAATGGGAAATTGTTTCAGTACCGGAATACTATCACAGAAATTTTAGAAGCTGATGTCTGTTGAGTTGCTATTGCAGGTCATTGTGAGATATCCTAGGAGACCCTTTTACTAAGCGGCAGTAAGCCCACCACTGTCTTATTGTGTGCCAGTCTAGAGCTACCGCTGGCTGAATGTGGGCACCGGTGGTAATTCTACCCCAGCGCACGACATTTCCGGTGCTAGCAGAAATATTCAAAAACTATTTCTGCAGGGGGTTACCCGGTGGTAATTGGGCAGCGTCGCATGCTACCTGGTTACCGCTGAGTTAGCGCAGGAGCCCGTACCACCACCTCAATGGGTGGTGTTAAGTGCTCTCCCCCCGCCCCCCACATGACCACGCAGTAAGAGCAATCTTACCACATGGCCATGTCTTTTTTTGGCCTTTTTACCCACTGCAGTAAAAATGGCCTCAGGGTGCGGCAAAAACAGCCCCTACCGCTAATGCAAGGCCCTTTTTACCGCAGCTTAGTAAAAGGGCCCCTTATCAAGCCAGTTGCAGTTACTGCACAGAGAAGCTGTACCTCCTTCTCATGCCAAAATCATAATTTGCAATGTGTAGAAGAGTACATCTTAATTTGTCCTGTGAACAGCATAGAAGACAATCTTGATTTATTTGACTGACAATCTTTTTAAGGATTCTTATTTTGAGTGTTGGCGTATTTGATAATTAATGGATCAATATTCAGGTAGCGATGGTCAACATCTTATTTAAGTGTTGACTGCCACTGGATAAATTAGACTTGGATATTCAATGCTGGGTCATGTCTGGGAACCAGCATTAAATGTCTGGATCTTTAGCGAACCTGGAAGTTATGCAGGTGCCAGCTGATATTCAGTCAAATGAAGGAGACCTTATATTTATAGTGTGGAGATCAATTCAAAATCTAAAGCATATCTCAAACACTAAACAATTTCCCACTTTTAACGATGATATCAATCGCAGCTTACACATTTATACATAGCTGCACATCCTATCTTCAACGGGGATCATCAGATTACTTTGATCACCACTAACATCTGGGGAATTCCCCAATATTCCATAGGTGACACCCCGTTCTTCATTGATCAACCCGAATATGCTATTCAATATTTTTTTTACTATTTATTTTCTTTTTTTATAGTTTTATATCCAAATCAACTTATATATGTTGAATCAAGCAACTACTATCAAGTACTATTTAGTATTTAGTACTTAGCTTATAAAACTTTCAGCAGCGATATTTTTTCCAAGCCAAACCTCCGCCAACATGGCCAGGTTTCGAGAGTCTTCATCAGGGAAGAGGCATGCTGGAACAAAAAAATAAAAAATAAAATTCCCTTTAAAATGTACACTAATGACGTATGTATAAATGTGTATGCTGCGATTGATATCATCGTTAAAAGTGGGAAATTGTTTAGTGTTTGAGATATGCTTTAGATTTAGGAGCTGATATTCAGTGGCATTACCCGCATACTAACTGGCAAAGATAGGACTGTCTTTTATGCAGTTCCATCAGCCTGGTTACGTATATAGACATCACACAACTGCAGGTCTGTCTAACTCCATCCTCAGACTGCCCCGGCACCACCAAGGGAACTAGAGGTCATGAGTTGGGGTTGCAGAGTGGGAGACTTAGGAGCAACGTCAGGAAATACTTTTTCATTGAAAGGTGGGTGGATGCCTGGAATGCCCTCCTGCGGGAGGTTGTGAAGACAAAATGGTGATGGAATTCAAGATGCATGGGATAAATAGAGGAAAACTATATAAAAACAGGATGGGATCCAATTAAGGTATTATTAAAAATATTTTTAATAATTATTTTGGGCCCTGTTTACTAAGCAGAGCTAGAGAAGTGTTAGCATTTTTAGCGCATGCTAAGCATTAGCGCGCATTAACCGTGTAGATACCCATAATATTCCTATGGGTGTCTACACTGTTAGCACACGCTAATTTTTAGCATGTGCTAAAAATGCTAGTGCACCTTAGTAAACAGGGCCCTTTGTGTTTTGCCTTGCTGTTGATATGGATTCTTCTGCATCCTTCTAAATTATATGACTTTATAAGCCAGTAAAAACTTGTGTCCCCTTTGCCTGCGCTTCTTCTTCTTTCTCAGACCATGTCCCTTTCTCCCAGCTCCCTTCCCCCATCATAATCCATGGCCCCCTCTCTGAGTTCCTCTCAACCTCACAGTATGTTTCTGCTCTCACACAGCTCCATTTCAAGTCCTTGTCCCATCTCCCAGCCTTTCTTCCCCTTCCAACTCCTTTCATCTCTGCCAACCCTTCCCAGCAGCATCCTTTTTCAATCTTCTTCAGCAGTTCCTAGCCTCTGTATTCCTCTCCAAGTACTTTGTCTCTTTCAGTTCCACTAAATGTATTACTTTGGCAACACATGTAAAATTGTCTTGACAATAAAGTTATCTGCCTCTGTCTCCTTTGCTTTTCTCAATATCTGTCTGCAACAGTTCTCCTGTCTATTGGGGTCTACAGGCAGAAAAAGAGGCTACAGCAGCTCCTCTCCCTGCAGCTCATTGGTCAGCCAAATAGCCAATAGGTTGCAGTGATTCCCTTCTCCTCCTCCTCCTCCTGCAGTCAGACACAGATAGTCAAAAGGTGGTGGTGGTGGTAGTGGGGTACAGAAGCCATTCTTCATACTTTTCCATGCAGTTTTGCAGCATGGAGCTTTCTGCTCCAAATCTACAGAAGTGCAGAAGAGAATATTGGTCATGCTCAAGCACCCAGGGAGCTGGTGCCTATGCTTTTAATAGCACACACTCCATTGCATTCATTTTCCCTAGTGGCCCGTTGTACTACAGTTCCAGATACCTCAGCAAAGAATTGAGGTTTACTGATAAGGAATAAATATCAGTGTTCACTTCCTGGAGAACTGGAGTATAGAATTTGTCTTAGCAAATATGAGCAATTGTATCAGCAGAAAATTTAGCAAACTTATTGCATTTTACTTGTGTCATTGTAACCACATAACTCATTTGAGGGAATTTGAGTACATTTCTCCATAATTTTTATAACTCCTTCAGATGGTTCTGAGCTATTTGCAAGTATTAAGAAACATTGCTTAAACACTGATGATAGCTTTAGAGTAAGATTTACCATGAAATTTACATTTTATTCTAGTCTCCTGTTTCTAAAATATTTGCTATGACCTCTCAAAATGAGAGCTACTCTGTTCCATTTTTCTCATTTATTAATTTACCATGGTGCAGAATTCTTTGATCTAATACAGTTATTTTTTTTTTCAGAAGTCACATGATTTATACTATTTCCTAAATGCTATTACTATAATTCTCTTACTGCCTAAATTGATTTTCCTGACAGCTTAGATGGAAAATCATGCATCTCATTTAAAAAGTTAGATTTTTAGCTTTCTGTTATCCCAAGTTTGTTCTGATCTTTGTTCCAGGTTTTGTATCTGAGGAAGAGTAGTAAAGTGAACATATATTGAAGTAGTAATCAGATCACGAAATAGGCTTATACAGTAATGCATTTATTTATTATGACATTTCTACCCCGTATTTTCCCATGAAAACTCAGGTTCAATGTGGTTTACATAGCAGATTAAGAAGAAGCATTACAAGACAATTAATATTAATATAAGAATACAACTATTAAAAAATTCTATTTCTTTTCATATTAGCTGAACACAGATCTAAAGAAGTAGGCTTTAAATTAACTTCAAAACGACATATAATCGACTGTCTGATATACTTGGGTAATGAGTTCCAGAGTGTGGTACTTTGGTAAGAAAAATTAGCATTATGGATAGTTTTGTAGATTAAGTTTTTACAATTGGGAAAATGTAATATGAGATTTTCTGTAGATGATGAGGTGGCATTTCGTGGTGATAACATAGTGAGATTTATCATATAAGATGGAAAAATACCATAAAAAAATCTGATGAACAAGAACACAGAGTTTAAATGAACATCCTAATTTTAAATTAGTTATGATAATCTAGGTGGAAAATTAGTCTAATTTATATCTTGCACAGTGGATCTATTCATTTGCTGCCTCAAAAAAAATTAAGGTTACCGTAATGGTCATAAAATGTAGCTCACGGCCATGGAGGAGAGAGTTAACATGTATGTTAATATTTGGCAATGATTTCTAATGTCATTTAAGGGCCTACAAGTTAAACCATATATTAAGATGAGGCAGTTAGGACTAGATTCTATATATCACGCCTAAAAATTCAGTGCCAAAAGAAAATATGTCTAAATTTAGGTGTACTTTATAGAATAAGTCTAAATTTCTGCACGGTTTATAGAATATGCCAAGTGCCCATCTAAATTAGTAGTGGTCAGGTATGCTAAGTAAAACTTGATGTAAATGCCGACACTTAAATTATGTGAGGACCAGTGTATTCTATAACAACGCACATAGATTTTAGTAACACCCATGACCATTCAACACCCATGGACACGCACCCTTTTCAACTATGAGACTTGATTTATGTGCATCACATTATAGAATATGCTTAGACAGTTCTGTGTGTAAATTCTAATTAATGGCAATTAATGTCAATAAAAGCTTTTTTCAAGATACTATACTGCAGTGCTTTTGTTCTGTACAGTGTTGCTGTTGCTAGAGCTTGTTTCACTGTCCAGCAATTGTTTCTAAGAGCTTTGATGACCCCTGACGCAGGCATTATTGTTGTTGAAACACGGCCATGTCTGGTCTTGTGCACGAATTGTGCAACATGGATTACTGACCATTTTACAGCTATATTATACAACCCATACTGAATCCTCCTTGTTCATTTTTCAAATTTTTTTCGGTAGTAAATTTTTAAATTATTTAAAGTTCTCTTTGTCTGATCCGGTCTTTGTTTTGACACTTCGCTGCTCTGGTTTTTGTACAGGGATTAGTTCTCTTTTTTTGAGATTTATAGTTTATCTCTTCCTAGTGGGTTCTTTGTTGTAGTGATTTAGTAGCATTTTACAGCTGTAGCAAAAATAGCCTTTACGCCCAGAAAAAAAACACGCAAGGGTGCACTGAAGCCACTTTTTCCCACAACTTAGTAATAGGGCCCCTTAATCCTCTACTGCCTCGGGTACAAATTTAGGGCAGGGGCGTAGCCAGACCTTAGCGGGAGGCAGGGGCCAGAGCCCGAGGTGGGGGCACTGTTTAGCCGCCTCCCCCCCGCCGCCGACCCCCCTGCCACTTTGGACCCCCCACCACCGCAACCACAACCCCCACCACCACCGCCGCCACAACCGCAACCCCCCGTCGCTACCACCGCCGCCACAACCACAAACTCCCCACCGCCACTGCTGCCTCCCCGCCCCCTGCCCCGCCACCGCATCAGGTACCTTGTTTGCTGGCAGGGGTCCCCAATCCCTGCCAGCCAAAGAGTCTTCTTCAGCGCTGGTCGACTCCGCCACCTTCGTGGTGTGATCATCTGTTTCTGATGCCTTATGTCCTGCACCGTGCATGTAGCCCCGTGCAGGACGTAAGGCATCAGAAACATGATCACACCATGAAGGCGCCAGAGTCGACCGGTGCTGAAGAAGACTCTTCGGCTGGTGGGGATTGAGGACCCCCGCCAGCAAACAAGGTACCTGATGTGGCGGCAGTGGGGCAGGGGGCGGGCGGTGGGTCAAATGTAGAGGGTGCCAGGGTGTAATCTGTGGGGGCCCATGCCCCTGTGGCCACACGTAGCTACGCCCCTGATTTAGGGCCCTGTTTACTAAGGTGTATTAGCGTTTTTAATGCACCTACAATTAGCATGTGCACTAACTGTGTAGGTGCCTATAGGGATATTGTAGGCACGTACATGGTTAACATGCGTTAAAAACGCTAATGCGCCTATAATGCGGCTTTGTAAACAGGGCCCTTAGGGTTCCTTTTACTAAGCTGCAGCAAGCACTAATGGGCTTACCACAGGGAGTGCTCAGGTGTCCAGTGGTAGTTTTGGGATTGTCGTGCACTACCCACACACAAAAAAATAGAATTTATTTTTTAGTAATGGAGCGGGTCTGGGGCAGAGAGTAGATATATTCTGTGCTAATCGGTTAGTGCAGTTACATTGCCGTGCAGTAACCAATTAGCATGTGGTTAGAACATGAGCCCTTATTGCTTACAAAATAGGTGGCAGTAGGGGCTCACATGCTAATGGCCACATGCTAATGGGAAAATTAGTGCATGACCATTAGTAGAGAAAATAGAAAATGCTGCCATTTCACCACTATGGTACAAATGGCCTTAGCGCATGGGAATGACCCACATAAGGATACACTAAAGCTGCTTTTTACTGCAGTTTGGTAAAAAGGCTCTTTTATTCATGACATTTATATCCCACATTAGCCTGAAATAGACTCAAGTTCAATGTGGCTTACAAACAAACAATAAGTGAATGAGACGTGATAATGTACAGAATAGAACACAAATTATAATAACTTCAAGAAGCAAATTAATACATGTACAGTAAGTAACCAGGGATGTAGACTATCTCAAGGACAAGCAAATAATTAGACTATAAGTTTTCTGGGGATAGACAAACACCTAGTATATATGAATGTAACTCACTATATTGTAAGAGTTCATTTACATGTCTATGTGGCCACATCCTTGTTTATGTTTATTAGATACCTCCTTTCTGTGGTATAACCAAAGTGGGTTACATATTTCATAACGGTACTTTCTCTGTCCCTAATGGGCTCACAATCTAAGGGGCTCTTTTACTACACCGCGGTAAAAAATGGCCTAAGCAAGCCTTTACATTGGTCAGGCCCATAGGCGCCGACTCCGTGGGTGCTGTGGGTGCTCGAGCATCCCCAATATTTCGCCGACCGGAAGTTCCCTTCCAGCCCAGAATTTTAAATGTCCCTCCCTCCGAGTTCCAGGGCCGTCCATCCGTCTGTCCCTCCCTCAGAGTTCCAGGGTCCCCCTCCCCACCCTCCATCCCTCCATTCGTCCAAATTTTAAAAGCCATCTTCTTACCTCGTCGGGGTGTTACGGTGGCATCTGCACGCAGTGAAAAGCATGCAGGCTCGCGCTTCAGCCTTCCCTCGTCTGTCTCTCAGCTCTGGTCCTGCCCCTGCGGAAACAGGAAATGAGGGTGGGACCAGAGCTGAGAGACAGACGAGGGAAGGCTGAAGCGCGAGCCTGCATGCTTTTCACTGCGTGCAGCTGCCACCGTAACACCCTGACAAGGTAAGAAGATGGCTTTTAAAATCTGGACGGACGGAGGGATGGAGGGGCGGGGGGCCCTGGAACTCAGAGGGAGGGACGGACAGACCGGCGGGGGGTCCCTGGAACTCGGAGGGAGGAGGGGGGCCTGGAACTCGGGGGGGGGGGGGGGCTGGAGGGGAGGGAGGGGGGAATGCACCACCTGTAAAAAAAAAAAAAATTCAGCACCCCAATCATTTTAAAAAGTCGGCTCCTATGGTCAGGCCACTGAGGTAAAATGGCCAATATTCTGCATTTTTCAATAATGGCCACATTAGCCCCTACTGCCACCTATTTTGTAGGTGATAGAAACTCACACACTGAACCTGAACTAATTGGTTAGCAAGTAGCAATGTAGCTGTGCTAACCAATTAGCGCACAACACTCCTACTCTCTATTGCCAGACTTTTCCCCTTTTCCAAAAAATAAAAAAATATTTTTTAGCGCATGGGTAGCGTGCTCATAGGGCAAAATTACCACAGGATGCCTCAGTATGCCCCACAGTATGCAATTGTTTGCTGCCATAAGCACGTGTTAGTGCTTACCACAGCTTTGTAAAAGGGCCCACAAGTTTTGTATCTGGGATAATGGAGGGTTAAGTGACTTGCCCAGGGTCACAGGGAGCAACAGTAGGAATCAAACCCAGTTTCCCTGGTTCTCACCCCACTGCACTAACCATTAAGTTGCTCCTCCACATGTGTAATTGACTAAAATACCCCAAAGTGGTCCTATACATTGGTAAGCACCCTTTTATAGAACTACCCTCACACAGTTTATATTGGGTTGCATTCATCCTAAAATATACTTCACTGTTCGGGATGGATATTAGAAGACCCAGATGTCATACTGCGGAAGATATTTTTTCATGGTAACATCGGTCTCTTTGTCACATTTGTTAGGCAATTGTTTTGGCAGTGCTGGATCTACAGTGCCTTTGGGGTTCTAAAATGGCCGTAATGTAGAGGGTTGCTCTTTATTTCGGTATATTATATGCATTGAACTCAGCATTTTTTGGAAGACATATTTGCATATTTATAGTAACTAGGCACATTTGGACTGTGCGAAGATCTCTTATGGGATCTTATTACAGGCTCATTTGATTATGAAGTGAAATGCTTTTTCATGCTTAAACACCATACATGTCTGCAGAGGCTCTCATTTCAAGTACAGTTACACTTGACTGCATTGCATATTTTTATAGCCTGTTTAAACATCTGTCTTATTTTGCACATAATTCCCAACTGATAGCTTTCAGAATCTTTGATATCTTGTTTGCCTTGCACATATAGGACAAGTCTTTTAGAAGATCTGGTCATACCTTATTAGGCATTACCTGAATACCCTCTTAATGTTATGCTTTATATAAGCGAGTGTTGCTCAATGAATACAACTTTGTTTGGGAATTAATGTATGACTCAAATTAATAGGTACACAGATTTATTAACAATTTTAATTAAGGTCTGATTAAAGTAATATGTAGAAACTTACAATCTGTGTTTCAATAAGATGTTATATTGAATGTTTCCACACAGACATATTTACTCTACCTTACCCCCTGTTTGCTCGAATGGACTTAGACTGTGCTATCTGCTGTCAGGCTAGTACTGTTCTAAAAAGAGTCCGATTTTAAAACAGAATTTCAGTGTAGTAGCATTTCTGATGCTAGTTCAATTTAATTAGGAATTTCTCACCTGTTTCCAGGGAGAAATCCTTGTTCCCCCTTTTGGTGAGACATCTTTCTCTATGGAACATCTTTCCAGTCCCTCTGCGGCAGGGGCGTATCTGCGTGGGGCCACAGGGGCCTGGGCCCCCGCAGATTTCGCCCTGGCCCCCCTCCCCGCCGTCAACCCTCCCCCGCTGCTTACTTTTGCTGGAACCCCCGCCAGCCGAGGTCCGACCCGCAATCTCCATATTTCGTCTTCCTTCGTGGCCATGTGCTTCAAGGAAGTAACGCTGCAGTGCTGATTGGTTGAATCCAGTTCGGCGTCTGACGTCGCTGCACTGGATTCAACCAATCAGCACTGCAGCGTTACTTCCTTGAAGCACATGGCCACGAAGGAAGACGAAATATGGAGATTGCGGGTCGGACCTCGGCTGGCGGGGGTTCCAGCAAAAGTAAGCAGCGGGGGAGGGTTGACGGCGGGGAGGGGGTGGAGAGAGGCGGCGGCGGCGGCGGGGGGGGGGGGGGGGGGGAAAGGGAGGCAAAAATGTGCCCCCCCCTCTCTGGCTCTGGCCCCCCCTACCGCCGGATTCCAGATACGCCCCTGCTCTGCGGGGCTGGAGTCCACCTTTTTCTTCATATACTCCAACTCATTCACTCTCACACTCTCATTACTCTCACACTCCCCTCATCTCACTCTCTCTCTCTCTCTTCCTCTCTTCCTCTGTCTCTCCTGCTAATATCCAGGAAATCCCATGTTATATAGGATTTGTTTCCTTAGCCATTAATAGTATGTCCTGCCATTGGCTGTTCACAGGCTAACATGGAAGTAATGGAGCTTAGAAATTTATAATTGGTCCAGTTTAATGAGTATTAAGTTATGGGGGTTGGTCCTATAATGCAAAGGCCTAGTCAGCTTAAGCATAGACAAATAGTGGAGGAGTGGTCTAGTGCTTAGAGCACTGGTCTTGACATCCAGAGTTGCCCAGTGCAAATTCCACTGCTGCTCCTTGTGATCTTGGGCTATTCACTTAACCCTCCATTGCCTCAGGTGAGCTCTCCAGGGACAGGGAAATACCCAGTGTACCTGAATGTAACTCACCTTGAGCTACTACTGAAAAAGGTGAGAGAAAAATCCAAATACATACATACATACATACATACATACATACATACATACATACATACATACATATAAACCCATTCTATGACTGGCCCATCAAAGAGCAGTCTCTGTAGACTTACCCTCTGACCACTTTCATAGGTGGGCATAATTAGGCTTGACTTGTTATATCCTCAGCTGTATCCAGGTCACCTAGTGCACCATGATTCTTCTGTCCCATGATCTCAACTGGAGTGAACAGTCCAGCTCCACGTTGTAATGCTCTTTGGGACACCAGTTTGGATCAATAATGCTGATAGATTAATTCAGGCCTGATCTGGACAGCTAGGAAGCAAAGCCTAATTTAACATAACTTCTCTATAACCTACCGGCCCAAAGAGACCCCAAAACTAACCATAACATCTCCCCCATTTATATCTAATATATGGAAACATTTAGGATATAAACAATATAATACGAGATAAGATTACTAACTTATAAACATATAACAGAAGATATATAATATTCAATAGTACTGCCATATCTGCCTTGAGTGATCTAAACATTTGACTAAAATGCAATCTTTGAAATTGAAAACATTAGCTACATTTATATACATGAACACAATGCCAAGAAAAGTGGAAATAAGAGAGCTACATATAAGCATGTAACACAAGGAAATACAAGAACAATTCTTCTTTCTGAAATGGTAGAATAGTCCAATGAATTCATAATCAAAATCATGTGTCTCTTCTAAGCAAAGTTCATTAATACGTATTCATTTCCGAGAATACTTGGGAACACTTGGATGATGGATACTCATCAGGAAAATATGTTTCCTCATTGTTCAGGAACTAGTTCAGGCCTAAAAACATATCTAAGTTGTAGTAAATCCTTTCAGGACTTCCTTCATGTTCAAAACAGTCCTTAAATTGGATTTCTTTCCACACCATAAGGTCAGTTTGCATTGATATTCTTTAGAAACGCCAATGCATCTGAACCTTGCAGATGCTTAGTAACTAAAGTTCCAGCTTCTCCTGAAGTGATAGTATAAACAATAATGATGAATGTTAAGACATATCCCAAACAATAGATGAAATAGACTTGAGTGTGTGTGTGCGTGTGAGTATAAGTTTAAGGATATAAACTGTATTTATGTTCATGTTCGTAAATATATTGAAGCATTTTCTTTAGGTATAACCTTACTTGAAACATCAACTAGTAATGAAATTCTGAAGCTTTCAATTACTGAAACTGAGTAGAAAATCATACGTGCAATGATCTGAATGTTCCACAATGTATTTAACTTAGAAAGAAGAAAGGATACATAATTCAAAGATATTAACTCAAAGGATATGGCAATTCCTTAAATAAAACTCTTGATGACTAAAGATGGAAGAACAGCAAATAACAAACATTAATGATGATAAACTGCATTATAAAACCAGGAATAAGTCATGAGTGAATCCTTTATAAAGTATTATATTCACAGCCAAAGGATACTGAAGATCTCATCAACTCATCTATAAAACTTTTACTATTCCAAAAACCTTCTGTACTGGAGAAACTATCTGATCAAAATATTGGGGTTCTTTTACTAAGGTATGCTAATGGATTTAGTGCGCGCAAATATTTAGCATGTGCTAAATGATAAGAAGCCTATTATATTCCTATGAGTGTCTTATCATTTAGTGCATGTTAATTGTTAGCATGCACAAAGGGCCCTTTTACTAAAGGATTGGTGAGCGGCAACAGGCTTGCCACGCGCCAAGTTCCCACCCCCAGCGTGCACCATTCCCGGCGCTACAAAATATTTTCTATTTCTGTAGCACTGGTGCTTACCTGATGGTAATCGGGTATTGCCGCATGCTGCCCAGTTACTGCAGGGTTAGCGTGGGATCCCCTACTGCCATCTCAATGGGTGGCAGTAAGTGGTCCCCCAGAAATGGCCGTGTGGCAAGTGGTTCACTTTCTTCATGACAATGAGAAAAAAGCCTTTTACCCATTGCGGTAAAAGGGAACCTCAGTGTGCATCAAAAAAAGCACTGACACTGGCGCAGGCCCCCTTTTATTGCACCTTTGTAAAAGGACCCCATAGTTAGCCAATATTATTAATTTGTTAAATATGACTCCAGTTTGCATAGATCTTAGACCACTCATAATTTAGGGTCCCCTTTACCAAGCTCCAGTGCACGTGTTTGCCCATGTGCTGAGGCCCCTCTTTTACCGCCAGCTTG
Organism: Microcaecilia unicolor; assembly: GCF_901765095.1. NCBI lineage: Eukaryota > Metazoa > Chordata > Amphibia > Gymnophiona > Siphonopidae > Microcaecilia > Microcaecilia unicolor. The sequence continues at coordinate 249,253,932 of NC_044037.1, read as the reverse complement.
AAAATGGAAATTCTGAGTGGGGACAGAAATGGCCTGAGGTAAGTGAAACGCTTGCTGTGTGGCCATTTTCTGGGAAAGTCCATATCGCCACCTATTTAGGAGGCGGTAAGGGCTCCCACGCTGCTCCAGTAGTAACTGGGGAGTGTGCGGCGCTGCCCAATTATTGCTGGGTAAGCCCCCGGGGCAAAAAAAAATCTGACGCACTGGAAATGGCATGTGTTGGGGGCATAGAACAAAAAAAGTGAGGAGGACGAATGAGGATACAAAAAAAAAAAATTTGTTGGGGGCAGGCACTACCACCAGGCACATACATGGTAAAGCAATGTTTGTAAAAGGGGTCCTTAGTAACATACAAAGCGAATCCACTATTTTCAAAATAGTGTGTTTCTGTTTACCCTTGTTCCAAATTTTTTTTTAAATAAATCACTTGAAAGCGTTATCACTTCTTCTAAAGAAATTATAAAATACTTCTTTTACAAGAGAGAAACTTAATTAAAATAAATTCAGCCTTAATATCATAAAAAGATATTGCTTATAATTGAAATTTGAAGCAATGCTATAAACAGGTTGAAAGATTTAGAGGGCATTTTCGATAAGATGTTTACATCTGATTTTAGATATTTTGCTGAAGACATCCAAAAATCAAGTGGCGAACTTAGCAATTTTCAAGCAAAAAAATATCTATCTTTCTGTTTCAAAAATGGCCATGTGCCAGGCATTTTTGTGCTCAGTGCATCTATCTTTTTGGACCATTAAAAAAAAATCCAAGGGAAAAACGTACAAACACAAGCCATTGGGATGTATGTGTAGCCAGCATTCTTAGTAGACTGGCCACACAGACATACCAGCAGAGTAGTGGGACACCCTAGGAGGTGCTGCAGTGGTCGTCACCTAAAAGGTCCCAGGTACACATCTCACTATTACTTCTTTATATTGTATGGGGAGCCCTCCAAAACCTACTCTATCCAATTGTACACCATTACAGTAACCCTTATGGCTGCAGGTGTCATCTATATGTGGGTACGGTAGGTTTTTGGTGGGTTTTGGAGGGTTCACACTTTCCATTACAAGTGTAGCAGTCAGAGTGGGATATAGGTCTACGTTCTCTTCTCTACAGTATACTGCATCAACTACTAGGCTACTCTAGGGATCTGCTTGCTGTTCTAATTGGCCTAGCCATAACATCTGAAGCTGTCATAGAGACTGATATGTACTGTTTCTTTCACATCATAGGGGGATGGGGGGTGAGTGGGAAGGGGTCAGTGACCACTGGGGGAGTAAATGGGGAATCATGCCCTAATCCCTCCAGTCGTCATTTAGACTAATTTTCTATGACTTAGTCATGATTGAAATCTCAAAATAGAGCTGTCCTTGATATCAAATAATAAATAATGACAATTAGCGATTAGCAATTTATGATATCCCAAGATAATCCTGATGTATGTTTTTTTATTATTATTAAATAGGAGGAAAAAACCTCAAATTAAAAGGGAACACTCCGTCGTTAGATCACTAACATAAGGGAGGACCCTTAGATCATCACGGGTAAAAAACCTCCTTCTTTTAATCTGGCAACTGCTCAATACTTAAAAAATTTTTTTGATGACTGCTCAATGCTTATAAAGAATCATGCACTTATCTTTAAATTTACAGTCATAAAAGACACCGTCCATGGTCCGACTTCGGCCCAAGTTTCACATTCTGCGTCAGGGTCCGTGGTGTCAGTGGTAGAAGTGAAAGTAATTGTCAATGCAGTATCTTATTCTAGCAGTCTGACACCACGGACCCTGTCGCAGAATGTGAAACTTGGGCCGAAGTCGGACCATGGACGGTGTCTTTTATGACTGTAAATTTAAAGATAAGTGCATGATTCTTTATAAGCATTGAGCAGTCATCAAAAAAAATTTTTAAGTATTGAGCAGTTGCCAGATTAAAAGAAGGAGGTTTTTTACCCGTGATGATCTAAGGGTCCTCCCTTATGTTAGTGATCTAACGACGGAGTGTTCCCTTTCAATTTGAGGTTTTTTCCTCCTATTTAATAATAATAAAAAAAACATACATCAGGATTATCTTGGGATATCATAAATTGCTAATCGCTATTAGTCATGATTGAAACAGTTCTAGACCAAAATGTCTAACTTTTAGCCCTTGATGTTTTTGCTATGTTCCATTATGGTACAAAAATGTTCAAGTTTTAGGAAAGCCCAAATCCCGCCCTAAACATGCACCTGTCTCTGACATACTCCCTTGTGATTTGGATGCACTGCATATGTACTGCAAATGTCTTAAATGGGTTTCAAAAATAGCTATTTAGACGTTTTGGCAAAAAAAGTCCATCTGCTACTTTGGGCCGCTGTTTGGACATTTTTCTGTTTTGAAAATAAGCCCCTTAGACTTCTACTTGGTACTATGTTCATACAAGTATTAAATAAATTCAAAATCCAATAAATCATGATGTAAAACTTTCTAGCTAACCAGCTATATCACACGACTATGTTTAGCAGTTAAAATAGGTCACATAAATAGCAGGTCTATCTTTAACCACTAAAAGGTTAACTGGTTAGTGCTGACTATTGGCTTAACTGGTTAACTTTTTAGTGGTTTAAAAAAAACCTGGATATTCAATGCTGGTTGTCGGAGGTGGCCCTGCATTGAATATACGGTTTTAATGCCAGCGGTGGATGGCAAAAGCTGTTTTAATAAATATCTTTCATTGGAACCACTGGTCCACCCCCTTCTTTTTGGTTGTGTTTTGATTCCTCCATTGAATAATAATGTGGTAACATAGTAGCTGATGACAGATAAAGACCTATATGGTCCATCCAGTCTGGCCAAAAAGATAACCTCATTAAATATGGTATAAAGTGATACATCATATGTATACCTGATCTTGATTTATCCTTGCCATTTTTATAATAATCTAATAAGGGACCAGTAATCTGGTTCTGTAAGATCTTATAAAATTCTCCCGTGTAGCCGTCTGGCCCAGGGGCTGAGGAGTATTTTAATGCTTTGATGGCCCTCTGAATCTCCCTAATGGAGATTGGTGCGTTTAATGCCTCTGCCGTTTCTTCCGACAAGTGTAACATGCCAGATTTTTCTATATACTTCTTCATTTCTGCTTCTGATCTTTGTGAGGTCTCTGGTGCATATGTTTTTTCAAAATGATTCCTAAAAATCCTAGCAATCTCTGTGAGATCTGTAATGGGAGTACCATGCTCATCCTTCACCACTGATATGTAGTGAGGTCTCCGCATTCTTTTAGCTAGGCGTGCCATCATTCCCCCAGTTTTTTCCCCAAATCTAAAAAATCTATATTTCTGGTACATGAGTGCTCTAGTTGTTCTCTCATGTATGAGACTATTGAGTGCCACTCTAGTGGCTATCAATGTTTCATATGTGCTCTGTGTGGGCTGTCTTGTATATCTCTTTTTTAGTGCTCTCAATTTGTTTTCCAGTTCCACTATTTTGGCAGTTATTCTACGGTTTCTCCCACTAACATACGATATTACATTCCCTCTGATTACTGCTTTTGCAGTTGACCAGAACAGTACGGGGTCTACTATATGTTGGCTATTCGTGGACTCATACTCTTGCCATTTAGCCTGTAGGTAAGTGACAAACTCCCTTGAGGATGATAGGTAAGTTGGGAACCTCCAATGCGGTGTTCCCTGGAAGTAGTGGGGCGCCCGTAAATCCACCCATATCATCACGTGATCGGAGATCCCCTCGGGCCCTATTGTGGCTTCAGATATATGTTGGAGAATGTGCTGCGTCACAAAAATATAATCCAGTCGAGATTGTGTTTTATGTGCCCTGGAAATGTGTGTAAAGTCCAGCTCCTCCGGATGGAGGAGTCTCCAAGGGTCCACCACCCCCAACGCTGTGGTGAACAATTCTAATTCAGTAGGTGAGTGTGTGGGCCCATGGGACCCCTGCCCTGTGCGGTCCAATGCTGGATCCATCACCGCGTTCATATCTCCAGCCAGTACCAGTTGCAGGTTTGGATATTTCTGGCATTCCCTCAATAGATGTGCAAACAGCTCTGTCTTGTTCCCTACAGGGCCATATAGGGCCACCAACAAAAACTCTCGTCCCTGCACGTTTACCTGAAGCCCCACGAATCGGCCCTTTACATCTTTAAAAAGTAACTTAGCCTTGTATTGTAGGGATTTACTAAACAGAATGGCCACTCCCCCTCTGCGCCCATCAGCAGGAGAATCATACACTTCCCCTACCCAATAACGTATTAATTTTTTGTGTTCCTCTGATGAGAGCCTCGTTTCTTGGAGGCAAACAATGTCTGCCTGTTGCCTTTTCAGAGCTTGCAAGATTTTTGTTCTCTTAGCTGGCGAAGTAATGCCACAAACATTCCAAGATATCAGTCGTACACATCTACCTTTTTGTTTAACCATTATCTATGGGCCAATATTCTTCTAGGTGTAATACCTTACATCTCGACCCTAGGGCGCCCAGCCTCACCCCAGAGCAGTCCAGGTTATCCATGCCAGTATATTTATTTGTTATCCCCCATTTCCCGTTACTATTTATTCGTCCATCTCTTCTCTCTCTCCAGACTATATTAGGTTTTTCCCCCCTATTGCCTTCCCCTCCCCCCCTTCCTCCCCCCTCCCCTATCTTCCCCTTCCCCTTCCCTTCTTTGCCCTTTACATGCATCCGACCCACTAATGAGTCAGATACCCAGGTCATGTTCAATGCCATCGGCCCCAACCCTATCTTATAAGGTATCATTAACTCCCACAAGACAGTTGTTTATAACATTTCCAGCTATCTTGTTTAACAGTGAACGATAAACTCTGTGCATTTTCTACTCATTTTGCATTATCAATCAAACCACATTACCAGTCTCAGCATTGGATGATAACTGTTTCACTTATCCAATAATTGTGCCACATACTCTTGTGCAGCCTCCGTGGCGGTAAACGATTTCCACTGATTATTGTGATGGATTTTGAGAATCGCTGGATATAGCAGCAAAAATTTTATGTTATGGTCGTGAAGCTTCTTGCACAGAGGAGTAAACTGTTTCCGTTGTTCCTGGAGCATCATTGAATAGTCCTGGAATATTAGAATTTTATGCCCTTTGTATTGTAGTGTGTCGCGTTTCATGCGATATCCCCTGAGGATTTCTACCTTGTGGGTATAATTGTGGACTTTTATTAATACCGCTCTTGGTGTTCGGCGGCCATCTTGAAGCCTCCCCACGCGGTGCGCTCTTTCTAGGCACAAGGGCCCGAATGTGTCCGATAAGGCCAGTTCTTCAGCCAGCCACTTCTCTAGTATTGTCGAGAGATCCCTTTCTCCTATTTCCTCTGGGAGTCCTATGATTCGGAGATTCGCTCGGCGGGACCTGTTTTCTAGGTCGTCCATTTTCTCCTCCATCCTGTTCACTTTCTTTTGAAGCTGTTCCACTGCCGTTGTTGTTGCTGGGCCCGTGTCCTCTAGCGCGGAGACCCGATTCTCTAGTTCTCCTGCTCTTCTATTAATGTCGGTAAGTAGTGTTTCGATGCTTACTATTCTCTCTTCTAAGCGATTGATTTGCGGCTCCAGCGCTTTCTCAACTGCAGCTGTTATTTGTGAGACTTGTTCCTCGGAGAAAACCGGCCCCTCCTGTTGCTTTTTCTCCTCCATTTTCGCTCCCAGCGCTTTCGTTTTCTCTTTCTCGCGTTTCACTCCCTTGCCTACCATTCCGCTCGGGGAGCTCTCCAAATATTTTTCCATTCACTCCTCACTCTTTCTGTTATCAAGATTTGCACCCGAGTTGTCTCGTTTAGAGTTATAAAGTTCGATTTTCGGGTTGGGGCCTCGGAGAGCTAGCTCTGCACGTCTGGCTCTCTCACAGCATCACGTGACCCCTCCCTTGCCATTTTTAGTGCATAGTCCATAGAAGTCTGACCAGCAATGGCCTTGTTCTAAAATTTCTGAAGTTGTTGTCAAAGCCCCTGAATAGCTCCACCCCAAATCTATTCAGCCTTGATCAGGGCACTTCATGCATATCCCTTTCATGAATATTCATTGTAGATATCCTGAAAACCTGACTGGCTGAGGTGCCTCCAGGACCAGGTTTGGGAACCACTGTCATAGCATAAAGTATGATGCAATACTACATATGTATAATTGATCTTGAATTGTCCCTGTGAATTTCATGGCTCAAACCAGTGGTGTGCTGGAGCAGGCTCTCACAGGCTCTCGAGAGCCGTTTGTTAAGTTTTTAAGAATTTTGGGAGCCGGTTCTCCATGGCTACTTTAACAAATGGATCCCAAAATGTGGGCTTGGGCTCCTCCTGAATTCTCTTTTACTTTGCTGGCGAGAGAGAGCCCCCTGTTAACAATTTACCAGCACACCCCTGGCTCAAACCGTAGAAGTCTACTCAGCACTGGCCTTATTCTTCAACTACTGAATTTGTCATCGAAACCCCGCTCCATCTCATCCAAATCTATCCAGCCATGATCAGGGAACAAACTGTAGACGTCTGCTCGGCACTGTCTTTGCTTCCCAATTACTGGAGTTGCCATCTAATCACCGCTAAGTTCATTTGGTTTCATTATCTATCCATACAGGATTCCTCTGTGTTTATCCCATGCATTTTTGAATTCTGTTACCGTTTTCATCTCCACCAACTCCCGCGGGAGGGCATTCCAATTATCTACCACTCTCTCCATGAAAAAGTACTTCCCAACGTTATTCCTGAGTCAGCCCCCCTGATACTTTTACTGACATATGCCTCAAATGCAAATATATAGATACCCAAACGTGCAGGTTATTGGGTGGAACTGTATCTGTATAGGAACATGGCTGCAGCTTCAGAGTGTGAGAATTTTAAACTAGTGAGGATTTGCTGTCAGAATCAGTGGTACATTCATGGGAGCCGTGAAGGCATATCTGACAATTAAAGTATGGTCTTAGCCATGCCACTGTGTATATTATTTCAATTAAAGTGTTAGTTTTAGAAAACAACTGAAAACTATATTTATTTTATTTTTTGCACTTGAGCAGTAATGTGGTGGGGGGGGGGGGGGGGGCACAAAGAAGTGTGGATTGGGATTTATATATGTTTATTTTATTTTGTGTGTTAATTGTAACCCACCTAGTTTTTAGACTTGCTAGAAATGTGCAATAAAAAGTCTATTCAGAACCTCTCATGAAGGTGAAAGTAGTGTGGTTGCTATGTTCTGGTCAGGCATATGATATTTCAATTTTGCATATTTTCATTGGCATTATTAATAACTTGTCTATCCCTTTTGCAAAATAAGGAATTCACACAAATGGGTCATTGAACTCTATCAGTGTGACATTCATCTTGGATGGAACAGTTCTTTTTAGAATTGGAATTCAGGTCTCCAGTGATGAAAAACTAATTAACAAAACAATGGTATAGTTTGTTCAGAATAAAAGCATATGGAGAAATGGATAATTCAAGATCACATGGAAAAAAATGCATAAAGCTTGAAAAATTTCTGCATGTTAAGCTGGAAATTTCCAAAGGAAAATTTAATCAACAATATATTTACTAAAACTTTATATAAAAATTAATTGCAAAGTTTGCATACAGAGCAGACTGTTGAAAAGCTACAGATTTTTTACATGCCCACAAGTTGCCATAGAAATCTCTTAATTAACCTGCACTGTACCTAATTTATTACAAATAGTTCATATATAATACCGTACACTCTAAAATTAACTATTTTATCTTGTGTTACTAATAGAAAGCTTATGTAGAACTCAGATATAAGATCACAAAAATTAAACTGTAAATTATTTACTAGGTTACCATGCAGAATGCACAATGGAGCTATATGTGATGAGAGGCGAGAGGTTGAAGTGCACAGATTGGGAGAGGGATCATGGCATGAGTGTCTGTGGATCTCAAGGGGGCAAAATAACGTGGCGGGGCATAATCGAATGGAAACGCCTATCTCCATGGGCATTTATCTCCGAGAACGGGTCCGTGAAGGGGCGGGCCGAACTGTATTTTTGAAAAAATGGACGTTTTTGAGCTGGGCATTTGTTTTTTTTAGTGATAATGGAAACTAAAAACGCCCAGCCATTTGGTCGTGGGAGGGGCCATGATTCGTAGTACACTCACCCCCCCCCCCCCTGATATGCCAGGACACCAACTGGGTACCCTAGGTCAGTGCGGTGGACTTCAGAAAAAGCTCCCACATGCATAGCTCCCTTACCACGGGTGCTGAGCTCCCAACCCCCCTCCCCCAAAACCCACTACCCAGAAATGTACAACACTACCATAGCTCTTAGGGGTGAAGGGGGCACCTACATGTGGGTACAGTGGGTTTTGGAGGCCTCCCATTTACCAGCACAAGTGTTGCAGGTGGGGGGGATGGGCCTGGGTATGCCTGCCTGAAGTGCACTGAGGTACCCGCTAAAAGTGCTCCAGGGACCTGCATACACGCATGCCTCTAGGACTTGTTACTGCTATATAACATTGGCACACCAGTTTACATCTGAAGACTAATCTCTCCGAAAACGTTCTTTATTGGAATAAGCACGCTTACTCACAGTTAACTGCAGATCAGAGGTTGTGCCCCACCACTGGCAACGAGTCTCCCTGGTAGTGAGATTAGCAGGTCAGAGCTGGCAGAATGCTGTACAATGCCCTCTTTCAGCCACATTCAAGGTAAGAACTAAGTTCTTTAACGTGGCTAACACATGGAAGGGATCTAAAACTGGCTTACAAAAATGGCCACTACCTCATGGACTACCGGAAACACAACAGGGCACACTCTGACCCAGTAGGCAAGGGGAAAGCACCATGGGAGAAGAGCCTACCAACTACCAACATCGTGAGACTGTAACACAAGCTAATAAAATCACGGAGCCCAATACCCTACACCCACCACAATGCAATGCTGATGTAACCCTGTAGTGAATCCGAGAGCCACATCCAACCCAGGGAAAGGCTGTGACAGGATCGAACATATTCTGCTGTCATGGAGGTGGGTACGGCATTTGAGGCTGGCATAGAGGCTGGAAAAAAAGTTTTTAAAGTGGGTTTTTTTTTGGTGGGAGGGGGTTAGTGAGCACTGGGGAAGTCCAGGGAGGTCATCCCCGATTCCCTCCAGTAGTCATCTGGTCAGTTGGGGCACTTTTTGGGGACTTGTTCGTGAAAAAAAAAGGGTCTAAACAAAGTGACCCAAAATCGCGGTAAAAATGCCTTTTTTTCGATTATCAGCTAAAGACGCCCATCTCTCCTTGGCTGCTAACCACGTCCCAGTCCTGCCTCTGACACACCTCCGACACGCCTCCGTCAACTTTATTCATTTCCGTGACGGAGTGCAGTTGGAAACACCCAAAATCGGCTTTCGATTATACCGATTTGGGCGCCTTTGCCAGAAAAACGCCCATCTCCCGATTTGGGTCGAAATATAGGCGTTTTTCTCTTTCGATTATAAGCTGGATAGTAACGTAGTAGATGACGGCAGAAAAAGACCTGCATGGTCCATCCAGTCTGCCCAACAAGATAAACTCATATGTGCTACTTTTTGTGTATACCTTACCTTGATTTGTAGCTGTCATTTTCAGGGCACAGACCGTATAAGTCTGCCCAGCACTATCCCTGCCTCCCAACCACCAGCCTCACCTCCCACCACCGGCTCTGCCACCTAATCTCAGCTAAGCTTCTGAGGATCCATTCCCTCGGAACAGGATTCCTTTATGTTTATCCCACGCATGTTTGAATTCCGTTACCGTTTTCCTCTCCACCACCTCCCGCGGGAGAGCATTCCAAGCATCCACCACTCTCTCCATGAAAAAAATACTTCCTGACATTTTTCTTGAGTCTGCCCCCCTTCAATCTCGTATCGTGCCCTCTAGTTCTACCGCCTTCCCATCTCCGGAAAGGGTTCGTTTGCGAATTAATACCTTTCAGATATCTGAATGTGACAAGGCTGCGACCAAATCCAAAAGGATGCTAGTCTGCATAGTGATAGGCATAAACATAAAAGAAAGGAAATGATGATGTTCCTGGACAAGGCATTGGTGAGGTCCCACTTTGAATATTGAATTCAATTTTGGATGCTATACCTCACTAAAATAGACTAATGGAATGTATGTGGGCTTATGAGTGTTTTCAAGCTGTTCTCTGATTGGCTACACTAGTGTGAAAAGGAACCTTCACAGAAACAGTCTGAAGAGTGCAAGGGGCACCACTGTGGAGAGCAGAAGTGCTGCTAGGAGTGTGAGAGAATCTGTTTTGTGAGAGAAAATACTATTTCTTGAAAGTGGGTATTTGATAGCAAACAATAAACTTTAAGAGATCGACCACTTCAGGAAATCTAGACTGCCATAATTTGATTGTCTTCACATTTTGTCCATTAGATTGTAAGCTCCTTTGAGCAGGGACTGTCCTTCTTTGTTAAACTGCACAGCGCTGCATAACCCTAGTAGCACTTTAGAAATGTTAAGTAGTAGTAGGTGGAGGAACAAAATCCACTATGAACGCCAAAGAACCCCAAACAAACAAACAAACAAAAAAACCGCCAAAGCAGTGTACTGTTGTGACTGCAGTGCAAACTGCTGTATCCATTTTTAGCACTTTTGTGAAGCACCCTTTGCTACTTTTAGGCTTTATCACATATGCACAGACTCCTGAGGCAGGCACTTTAGCCAAAACACGGTGCCATGTTGAGTCATCATTTTTAAACATTGTCTCATTTATGGAATAAAGTGTATATGGCTTCTTCCGTCTCTCCGGCATTATTGGATAAGTTTTGTTGATCATGCTACTGCTTTGTCTGACCTGAAACCATAAACCTTGGAATGTTTGATGATTGAATTGAAATTTAAAAAAGGAATTTCCAAAGTTTAGATTAATTCTGAGGAAGACAGTTTTCTGAGAGTAGTATCTGATATTTGGCAATAACTTATTGAGAAGAAGTTTAAAATATTTAAAAGGAATATTTTCTGAGAAATTTGAACTGTTTCAGGTCTGTCAGTTCAAAAGTAAAAGAGGAAATTTTCTGACAGAAAATCACTTGAGATAGATCCTAAATTGTGAAGTAAAGTTTTGTCTATAAGAGAGTTTTTAAAACTCAGAGAAGCCTGACCTTTGAAGAAAAGTACCAAACTTGACTGAAACTTAATTTGTCTTTTATTCAGAGTGAAAAATGTAAAAGTGCAGAAAAAAAAATTGAGGTGTCCTTTTTCTAAGCTGCAGTAAAAGGGGGTCTGCACTAGCATCAGTATATGTTTTTGACATCCGCTGAGGCCCCCTTTTTCCTCAGCAGGTAAAAGGCTGCCTTTTTTGCTGAAAAAGAAATGGTTGTGCGGTAAGTAGTGAAGATTTTTTTTTTGGGGGGGGGGGAGCACTTACTGCCATCCATTGAGGAGATGATAATGTAACCTGTGGGAAACAAAGTATATATTAATTATTTTTTTACCTGGATCCGGGGGGGGGGGGGGGGTGAAGCTTCGGAGACTCTCCGGAGGGCAGTGAGGCAGTGCAGGGTGCTCAGGTGTATTGGCCGGTCTGGGAGGCATTGGTCCGCTGGTTGGAGGGGTGCTGGACGAGTCCGCTGGTTGGAGGGATGTTGCGAGAGGCAGCACCGCGGTTTTAGGGACCGGGGATGGTTGGGCACGTCCTTGGGAATTGCGCTGGGTTTCGGGGCATCCCCAGAGGTTTCAGGAGCCCGTTTCTGGGCCGAAGGGGGCTGGCCAGTGAGGGGCAACACACCAGGAAGCAGAGCGGCTGGTTCGGGGGGGCTCCGGGGTTGAATGAGGAGGAGACAGCGTCTCGGTGGCTCCTGCAGTTGCTGGGAGAAGTCGCGGGCCTAAGGGGCACTGTGGGAGGTGGCGAGATGATTTTCTTGCCCCAGACGTCTTTGCGGCCATCTTTGGGCTGGTTTGGGCGGCGATTGAGTGATAGACAGCGGAGGAGGAGAGGCCGAGTCGATCGGTCCACTCACTGATGTCTACTGCGATCGTGTGGGGACGCCGAAGGCGGAGGAGTCAAGTTCGGACTGGATAAGGAGGTCTGGCGTGCAACCTGTTTTTTTCAGGAGAGGAGGACGACAGGTGCGCATGCGCAACAGGTGTGCACCAGCGCCATTTTCAAAACTCCGGTAGGCCTCACTGAGGCCTGGGCCTAAATTTTGAACCAGAGTTCCAGGCAAAATGGCGGTTTTCGGGGCATTTTTGTTTTTTTCCTCCGTTTTTGAATGGAGACATTCGGGACCGGAGCCGCCGGTGGTGGTCGAGAGAGGATAAATTCCTGAGTAAGGTAAGGGGTCTTTTGGCCTGAAATTTTGATTGGTTTGTTTTTAAATTGTGGAAATTGGGTTTTTGATTTTTAAAAATTAAAGGGTTAATGGGATTTGAATTTGGTTTGCAGATTCGGGTTCGGGAATTTTTCTGGTGGGTTAAATTTTGAATTTAAATATTTTTAATAGGGGTTTTAAATGGGGGGCCAAAAAGGGGTCAAAATTGGGGATTAAAATTTTGAATTCGACGTGATAGGAAGAAAATGAGGTAATTTAATTTTTGATAAGCGTTTTAATTAAATTTGAGATTTTTAGAGGGGTTTTAGGGGAGATAATTGTGTGCGGACATTAAAAGAAGGGTACTTTTGAAATTTAAAGTCATAATTCAGTAGTGGGTAAGGGGTTTAATTGTTGGGAAAAATTGGGGGTAATTTGGGTTAAGTTGTAAAGGGATTTTTAGAAGTAATTTAGGTTTTCCATTATTCTCTATGGGGAAAAGAAAATTAAAATGGAGGAGATTTGGAGTGTTCAGCCAAGATTCCACAGTTGCAGAGAAAAAAAATGGGAATTCCAGGAGCACTCTGATTGGCTGAGTGCAGGGCCGTGCCAATACGGTAAACGGGGTAAGCACCGCAGGGGGGCGCCGACCTCTGGAGGGCGCCGCCGCGGTGCTTACCCTCGCCACTTACCTGAGCTCTGCGCCACCGAGGCCTTTAAATCTTTTACCTCCGGTCGCAGCAGCGTCAGTGAAAGCGCTGCCGACGTCTCCCTTCCCTTCACGCTCGTTGGTTCCCTCAGTGTCCCGCCTTCTTCTGACGTCAGGTAAAAGATTTAAAGGCCCCAGGGCACAGAGCTGAGGTAAGGGAAGGGCAGAGAGGCATGGATGGGAGGGCAGGGCCCAGGGAGAGGACAAATTGCTGGAAATGGAGGAGAGGGGAGAGAGGAGGATTGCTGGCTATGGATGGAGAAGGGAAGGGCAGAGAGGGACAAGGATGGACATGGATGGGAGGGCAGGACCCAGGGAGAGAGGAGAAATTGCTGGAAATGGATATAGAGCAAGAAATGAAGAAGAAAGGAGGAAAGTAAAGAAATAAATGGGCAACGGCGCTGCTGACCGTTGGGCAGAAGGGTGAAGGCTGTTGGAGGGAGTGGATGTGATGTGCATGATGTCTGAAGAGAGAAATTAATAGGGAGACAATAGATATCTGAAAAGAGTGCTGGTTGTATGAAATTAATATTCTAATACTGAATGGAAAGGGTGAATATCTTTGGAAGTGTGAATAACAAGTTGATTTAGGTAATTGGGTTGGAAGTTGTGTGTGTGCTTGTGTTGGACATACCCTTCTCAGTATAGGGAAGTAAGTGGTAGAATAGGCTGGGAAGTGAGGTGCTTTTTGATTATTTTTATTTCTAATAGTTATCAGCCCCAGTATTTGGCAGTCCATTTAAATGTCACCTAGTAGAGTTTTTTGGGTTGAAGAAGTTAGGGAGGTAGGGTCTTCTCTCCATTTTATATAATTAATTGTGAGGTGAAGGAGGAAGAGGAATGTGGAAGACAGCGTCTGAAGAGGTGATCGGGCCCCCACGCAAGAAAGATTGTGCAGCGATTCCAGGGAGAAGAGGAAAACCAGCTAAGTAACTGGGAAATAAACTTTAAAGCTATACTTACCTGAGGGGAAGTCTGGAGTCTTTAACCTAAGGAGACAAAAAGTGACAACAAAGTATCAAATTCTTGTTAAGTGTAAGGAGATGGAATAGTAAAGAAACCAGTTGCAACTGGCGGGTGGTAAGCAAAAATAAATGCCAGAAAGGGGAACTTATCTGATGCTGTTGTAGGTAGGACGGCTCATCCTGCCTGAAAAAGGGAGAATACAAGAAACATTGTTATAATTTTCAAGCGAAGCAGTTGTACTGTTAAGTGTTCTGAGCTAAGCAACAGAAAATTTTGTGTTAAAAAGTAATTCTAATTTTTTGGACACCAATAAAATTTATATTTTGCAATTATCCAAACTGGTCTCATTCAAATTCAGAGTCTATCCTAAATGTAGTTTTTATTTCCTCTCCCGCCCTTTGAGGACGGGAGACGAGGTTAGTTATTTTGTACCTCCTCCCGGTTTTGGCAGTGTGAGCCACGACTACCAACATCCCACACTCTGGGAACTCATTGGCAACATTGCTTGCCTTACCAGGGAAGGCAGGTCACAATAAGGGTTCCTGCGGTAACCCAGTGGTAATTACAGATTGATGCACAACAAGCCTGTTGCCGCACGCCAACCCTTTAGTAAAAAGGCCCCTGAATCCTTTAAAATAGGAAGAGAAACTCCTTAATTTTTGGAGTTAACTTTAAAAAGGAGTATTTGTTTCTGAATATTACTGAAAACTATTTTTTCCCTTTTCTCAAATTACTAAATTTTCCTCAGAGATTTTTGAATGGTGTATGAGAATTGAGTTGAGTGCACTGCAGCTGAAAAGATCCAGAATCTCGAAGGCTACAGCTAAACTCTCATATTAATCAAGGGAACGTAATCAATAAGAATAATAAGGAAACATAGTCAGGGTTTTTTTTAAAGGAGCACTGGAGAGGGCTGGGTGCCGCCATTTTCAAGGCGGTACTGGAAGAGGAGGGAGTGTGCTTCTCCCTTATCCACCACTAAGGTGGAGGGGGGATGCTTGTGTTTGCAGCCACCAGGGCTTTTTATTTAGTGTGAGAGGGGTTGGGGGGGACTGGTCAAGGGAAAGTAATCAGTAAGAATGGCTTGAGGTTGGGGTTGAAGCTCCTGCAGGAGGTTGGGTTCTATTGAGGGAAATGGGGGGGCCTGCTAGCATGTAAGTGCATGTTGGAAAGGACTCCCCATTCCTCCCCAATGTTCTGCAAACCCTAATGCCAGCTCTGAGCGCTGCCCACTGAGCATTGGGAAGGAATAATTAAATACCTGTTTGGCTCGCTCGGAGGCTCTGATCATGGAGTGGTAGCAAACGTGGACACTAGTATGACGCTAATAGCCTCTAGTGTCTGTGTCTGCTTCTTATCATAGGCCCATGAGTGTGAAGTTAAGACTCTTGTGACACCTATTGATTCTCTTTAATATCAAGAACCCACACACATATATACATTCTTGGCTTAGCCTAATTGGATGGCATAATTTCTTTTGTTCAAACAACCAATCAAATACAGGATATCTATCACTGTCTGTGTGGTTTACTGTCTGGTCAGAGGAAAAGCCTCAAGCAGATGATGGGACACTCCTTTGTCAATATATATTAACTTTAGGGAGGCCCACATACTCATTGCAGGCTAAAAAAACCTCCTATCTTTATTATAGTGTCTCTCTAATACTGCTCAGTGTCATAAATCTGAAAAGAGACTTAGCTTTCCAGCCGCCCAGTCGTATGCTGAAATGCATGGAGGTGGCTGCAACAAGAGGAAAAATCCTGTGTGGAAATAACAAGCATGGTTCTCCTGGAAAAGTTTCTTGATGGGCTGTCTAAGTCTAAGAGACAGTGGGTGAGGCAATACCCCAAATTGATATTGGAGACTGCCTTGGAAGTGGCAGAAGTATTCCACCAAGTGTAACCAGTCCCCGAGTCAGTTAAGGAGAGAAGACTGACTGGGATCCCTGGAAGACAAAAAGAAAAGGCAATGGTTGGTGACTCCAAGCAGAGGAAACCCCCTTCAAGGACAGCGTGATGGATGCGGTGTTCGGGCAGAATGCAGTGTCCTATGTGGACCCAGTGACAGGAATTGGGCTCTTTCACTTGCTTTAAGTGTAGAGATAAGGGACATTTGTCAAGAGAATACCCTGGACTGAGTGAACAGGCTATGGATGTGAATATCATAGACCCGCACTTGGGTAGGGGGGGCAGGAACATTGTGCTTTCATCACGATTGACATGGTAGGAGGATACATCCCTTTCTGGGAAATAAATATATTGCGTTTCCATATAACATAGGTTCTAACTAGCTCTTTTGTAACAGAAAGAAGAACATTATAGCTGTTTGAATTATTAGACAAAGGACTTGTATTTTTCTGTAAGAAGCAGGAACAGGAGAAGGGGGAGGGAGGGGGCTTGTAAAAATACTGAGACACAGGAAAAACTTCACTCAGGCCCCAGAGCTGAGATAAACTGTTGCACGAGGCCATGAAGGGAAATGGACATCTGTGAGATAGCAGGGAACTATGAACAAAGAAAGTACAGAGAGGAAGTTAGGGAGGAAGAGAGTGAGAAGTCCCAGCTGCTAGCTGTTAAGCAGAACACTAGCAGGCAGGCAGGTGACCATCGGCCAATGAGAAAAACTTAGGGGCAGACACTTAAATGTAACTATAAAATCTGTGGAATCTTATAGAAAGTGTGTGTGTGCTGGCTCACAGTTTAAAGACACAGACACATCCATTCTTGCAAGGATGATTTTTGATTTTTGAACAATAAATTACTTAATAAAGCCTTGGTTCATTAATCTGATTTTGTGAGTCCTATTTTGGTTTAGGTTCTTAGGTTATCTGGGGGCTATTTATAACACCTTGGAGGGAAATACTAGGCTGATATAAATGCCCAGCCCATGCGGGGGCTTCTTGCTTTTCATTCAGATCCTGGCCATTGCACCTTCATACAAAGAGACCAGAGTTTTGGCTCTGAGCCCCATGCTAATTCTTTACCATCAATGCAAGGGCCGCATAGGAGCCGACTCTGTGGGTGCTGTGGGTGCTTGAGCACCCCCAATATTGAGAAAATTCCTTGTATGTGTCCAAGGAAGGGTTATTTCCACTGGGCTTAGCACCCCCAATAATTTTGAAAAGTTGGCTCCTTTGGCAAGGGGACATAATCTAGCTTTTGTCTGGCTGCAGCATTTACTTTTCTATTGTAAGTCCTGACCTTTGGGACCTTTTAGGGTGATTGCCTAGTGTGCGATCTAGAGCATGAGAGCTCGCCAGGTACACAATATTTTTGATTTTAAGGCATAGACCAAGACTGGAGATTTCCTCAGGAGACCAAATAAGGCTTAGTCTATGCATCCACTGCACATTCCTTCCACATAAAAACTCAGGTCACAACCATTAGATGAGTTCTGAACCATAAGTCTTTACTGAAGAACTTGACTGTATAAGGATTTTTGAGATATTATGGAGAAGCAGTAACAGTGCAGAAGCTTTAGAAAATATTTACAATTCTCCTTTACAGTGTTTTACTTTACTCCCAGTAGGTGAGGCTCTATGAAGAGTCCTCTCTCTTTCTTTAAAATTTCTTCTCCTTTCCATCTTACATACAGCCAGCACAATTTTTGGATGTTAAATTGGAACAGACTTACAGTTCTGCAGATCCCAAAAGGCTGGCAGACAGGCAGGTGCTGAGCCCCGGTAAACATGCAGGATATGGGAGGCCTTTCATTTTCCAGTTGTAAGGCTGCAGCCATAAAAACTATAGTAGTTTCCTGTCTCTTAGCCTTCAGTACAGAACAGGAACTTTAGAGTGCTCAAATGGTAAATAATAAGTTGGTTAGCACAGCCGTCTCCTTCTCACCTGGTCTGGAGCTTGAGATGAAATGAATTCCCCAATTCCTACTTCACTGGATACAGAGCAGACGTCTGGGTGACACTTCTGCTAACTGTACAGCTCTCAGGTTTCTTCTGTAGCTTCTCTGTGCTGTTGGGCAAGCACTGCTACCTAAATAGCTATGCAGTAATTATTTAATCTGGGCCTAAGGCTGGAGTGCTCTGCCTAGCTCGGTTTTAAAACTGGGCTCTCCCTTTTATATTTGCAGAATTTCCCTCCTAAAACGTACACCTCACCAATAGAATTTAGGACATTCCCGTTTCTCCTTTGTTATAGACAGGTTCTTGTAGGATCAGCCAAATATACACTCGCCTGGTTACCAGTGATGTCATCACACTTCTGTAACATAATACTGTTGGAGAAGCCTAAAGGATTTTTAAAAAATGTACAATGTCTGTGCAACAATCCATAGGTTCCGACACTATTAAACGAAAAGGACGTGCATCAAAACTGAAATTACCGCAAGGGCTACGTGGTAGCCGGGTGGTAACTCAAAATTGACGTGCATTGGGCGTGTGTAGGTGCCTACGCAGCTTAGTAAAAGGGCCCCTGTATCTGTTACTATCTAACTTACGTATACCTACTGGCATATACGTTTCCTGTAAATAGTTGCGATGGTAACCATTATCCCAGTTATCTGATGTTGGAGTTTGAGTAAATCAGACATGTTTTGAAATCAGGTGTGTGCTACTCTGTTGACTGATTGAAGCTTGCTGAGATGGTGGATTAAGTACCAGGCAGTCTCCTAGTATTGCTAGTTCTGATCCTGACCTTCAAATCCCAGTCTAAATATACTTACAGTAATTCACCCTGATAATCACCCAGGGTTACATAAGGATATTTTAAAATGCCCCAATTATAACAGTCTGGATATACATTGCAAAAAAACGTTTTCTTTTTCATTTGTGTGGCCTTTACAGTTCTTACTCAACAAGTTAAGAACATAACTTCTCCATAATGAAAGAACATTCCGAGAGTCAGATTTCTGTCACATCTGATGTAAAGTTTAGTATTAGAATAGCAAGTATAGTTAAATCTTCTAGTTTCTCCCAAATTGCTAGAAGGACCAAGCTGCCAAAGCACAGCTGAGTACCCTTTGATTGCCTCATGTCCTTTCTTCCCTTCTTAAAGTGAGAAAATAACTCTTTAGTAGGCATGTCCCAGTTCAGTCCTTGAGGGTTGTAAGCAGGTCTGATTTTCAGGATATCCATGAGAGATCTGCATGCATACTGCAAATCTGTCTCACACATATTCATCATGGATACCCTGAAAGCCTGACCTGTTTTCATTTGTCTCTGCATACAACTTCTCTCTGCTGTTTTTGTTGCACTATCTTATGTAAGGTGAAGGTAGGCTTATGTACTGATTTAAACCCATCTGTCCATTCAGAGGCAGAATAACTCCTCCCCCTCCAGGATCTTGCTGGAATCAAATCTGAAGGTGATATGGAAGATGGGGGATAGTAGAGGGCCTGGATTGTAACTGCTTTTAACCCACAGACTCCTCATGCTATAGGTGCTGCTAGGAAATCTGACTGTGAATCAGTCCCATCGGCTAGCAAAGTTGATCTGGATGACTAGCAGATGCCACCTGGCTAGGGTTACCATATTTTGTCCTCTCAAAAAGAGGACACATGTCCCGCCCCTGCCCTGCCCCGCCCACACCACACCCTCTCGCATCCTCGCCCTGCCCCCTGTCACATATTCTCCTCCCCTCCCCCGGGTCACCTCCCCTCCCCTCCCCTTACTTACTATCTACTGCCCTGGTGGTCTAGTGACTTCTTCGGGGCAGGAAAGAGCCCCCTCTTTCCTGCCCGGAGTGCTGTCCTTGCCCTGTATCGTGTTGCTGTGACGGTCTTGGGATTCAAAATGGCCACCGAGAGTTGAAGTCTCGCGAGGCCGTTTCAACTCTTGGTGGCCATTTTGAATCCCGAGACCGTCACAGCAACAGGATGCAGGGCAAGGGCAGTGCTCCGGGCAGGAAAGAGGGGGCTCTTTCCTGCCCCGAAGAGGTCACTAGACCACCAGGGCAGTAGATAGTAAGTAAGGGAACGGGAGGCCCACCGCCTGCCCGCCTGTTTGTCCAGAAATCTGGACAAACGGGCGGACTGGCAAAACCCGTCCGGACACCCGGACATGTCCTCAAAAAGAGGACATGTCCAGGTAAATCCGGACATATGGTAACCCTACTCCTGGCTGGCTGCTATAGTTGGCCTGAAACAGTCAGAGGAGCTCATCCAGCTGGTCAATGAGGATTGGAGGGAAGCCCACTGTGGTTGGCAAGACCTAGCTCTTGGCCACTGAAAACTGGAGAGAGCACAGTCCCCAGATTCTATAAAAAAAACTGCATACAAATTAGTGCTTAGCGCTCAAATTTGCTTATGTTATAGAATAATGGGAAAGGGAAAGGGAAATGGGACTTGATATACCACCTTTCTGTGGTTTTTGCAACTACATTCAAAGCGGTTTACATACAGTGGTGGAAATAAGTATTTGATCCCTTGCTGATTTTGTAAGTTTGCCCACTGACAAAGACATGAGCAGCCCATAATTGAAGGGTAGGTTATTGGTAACAGTGAGAGATAGCACATCACAAATTAAATCCGGAAAATCACATTGTGGAAAGTATATGAATTTATTTGCATTCTGCAGAGGGAAATAAGTATTTGATCCCCCACCAACCAGTAAGAGATCTGGCCCCTACAGACCAGGTAGATGCTCCAAATCAACTCGTTACCTGCATGACAGACAGCTGTCGGCAATGGTCACCTGTATGAAAGACACCTGTCCACAGACTCAGTGAATCAGTCAGACTCTAACCTCTACAAAATGGCCAAGAGCAAGGAGCTGTCTAAGGATGTCAGGGACAAGATCATACACCTGCACAAGGCTGGAATGGGCTACAAAACCATCAGTAAGACGCTGGGCGAGAAGGAGACAACTGTTGGTGCCATAGTAAGAAAATGGAAGAAGTACAAAATGACTGTCAATCGACAAAGATCTGGGGCTCCACGCAAAATCTCACCTCGTGGGGTATCCTTGATCATGAGGAAGGTTAGAAATCAGCCTACAACTACAAGGGGGGAACTTGTCAATGATCTCAAGGCAGCTGGGACCACTGTCACCACGAAAACCATTGGTAACACATTACGACATAACGGATTGCAATCCTGCAGTGCCCGCAAGGTCCCCCTGCTCCGGAAGGCACATGTGACGGCCCGTCTGAAGTTTGCCAGTGAACACCTGGATGATGCCGAGAGTGATTGGGAGAAGGTGCTGTGGTCAGATGAGACAAAAATTGAGCTCTTTGGCATGAACTCAACTCGCCGTGTTTGGAGGAAGAGAAATGCTGCCTATGACCCAAAGAACACCGTCCCCACTGTCAAGCATGGAGGTGGAAATGTTATGTTTTGGGGGTGTTTCTCTGCTAAGGGCACAGGACTACTTCACCGCATCAATAGGAGAATGGATGGGGCCATGTACCGTACAATTCTGAGTGACAACCTCCTTCCCTCCGCCAGGGCCTTAAAAATGGGTCGTGGCTGGGTCTTCCAGCACGACAATGACCCAAAACATACAGCCAAGGCAACAAAGGAGTGGCTCAGGAAGAAGCACATTAGGGTCATGGAGTGGCCTAGCCAGTCACCAGACCTTAATCCCATTGAAAACTTATGGAGGGAGCTGAAGCTGCGAGTTGCCAAGCGACAGCCCAGAACTCTTAATGATTTAGAGATGATCTGCAAAGAGGAGTGGACCAAAATTCCTCCTGACATGTGTGCAAACCTCATCATCAACTACAGAAGACGTCTGACCGCTGTGCTTGCCAACAAGGGTTTTGCCACCAAGTATTAGGTCTTGTTTGCCAGAGGGATTAAATACTTATTTCCCTCTGCAGAATGCAAATAAATTCATATACTTTCCACAATGTGATTTTCCGGATTTAATTTGTGATGTGCTATCTCTCACTGTTACCAATAACCTACCCTTCAATTATGGGCTGCTCATGTCTTTGTCAGTGGGCAAACTTACAAAATCAGCAAGGGATCAAATACTTATTTCCACCACTGTATATTCAGGTACTTATTTTGTACCAGGGGCAATGGAGGGTTAAGTGACTTGCCCAGAGTCACAAAGAACTGCAATGGGAATTGAACTCAGTTCCCCAGGATCAAAGTCCACTGCACTAACCACTAGGCTACTCCTCCACACACAAATTAATATAATAATTTACTGTTAATTGGACTTAGCAATTATTGTCTATAATCAGAGTTAACTGGCGCTAACTGGCACCAGTTTGCTGTTCGTTTGCAACTGCCCTTAGTCACTATTCTGTAACTTAAGCACAAAAATTCTAAAGTGCGCATCTTCTAAGGGGCGTTGATGTGGGCAGGGCATGGGCAAGTCAGGGCATGCCCAGAATGTGTACATGTAGGTTACAGAATACCCGCATTTACACTTGCACATTTAGGCACATTTAGGTTCCCACATTTATACAGCTACTTTGAACTGGTGTAAGTGGGGGCACTTAAATAGGTTCACGTAAATGCAGACTTAGTCACTATTCTAAAACAGAAAGTACATGTAGCTGTTAATTCTACAAAAGTCACCAAAAATTGTGTGGCCAAAGTTGGGCACATGCCCAATTTGTGCGCACAATTTAATTGAATAATGGGCTAATTAGCACCAATAATTAGTCTTTTAACAAGCAATTATTAAGTACATAAGTACAGAAGTACATAAGTAATGCCACACTGGGAAAAGACCAAGGGTCCATCGAGCCCAGCATCCTATCCACGACAGCGGCCAATCCAGGCCAAGGGCACCTGGCAAGCTTCCCAAACGTACAAACAATCTATAAATGTTATTCCTGGAATTGTGGATTTTTCCCAAATCCATTTAGTAGCGGTTTATGGACTTGTCCTTTAGGAAACCGTCTAACCCCTTTTTAAACTCTGCTAAGCTAACCGCCTTCACCACATTCTCTGGCAACGAATTCCAGAGTTTAATTACGCGTTGGGTGAAGAAACATTTTCTCTGATTTGTTTTAAATTTACTACACTGTAGTTTCATCGCATGCCCCCTAGTCCTAGTATTTTTGGAAAGCGTGAACAGATGCTTCACATCCACCTGTTCCACTCCACTCATTATTTTATATACCTCTATCATGTCTCCCCTCAGCCGTCTCTTCTCCAAGCTGAAAAGCCATAGCCTCCTTAGTCTTTCTCCATAGGGAAGTCGTCCCATCCCCGCTATCATTTTAGTCGCCCTTCGCTGCACCTTTTCCACCTATTGACACTAATTAGATTTAATTAACATTTACTCCAGCAAATTTAGGCATGGGATCTGAGCCTAAAACTTATGCTCAATCTGAAAAATGGGCAGCGGAAATGAGAGGGTCGTGTGTGAAACAGGGGCGTTCCTAAAATTAACACACGTTGTTATAGAATAAAGGGGATATGTGCCTAATGTAGGTGCATACATTTTCAGTTGGTGCAAATGGCTGCGCCTAAAGATAGGCACGATTCTCAGGCATAAGCACAATTCTAGAAAGCGCACCTAACTTTGGGGCCCCTTTTATTAAAGGGTTGCCGTGTGGCCACTCGGAACTACAGCTCGGAACACGAGTAGCTCCACCCCCAGCACATGTCATTTCCAGCACTCGTGAAAACAGTGATAAAATATTTCTGCAGGGGGTTACCCAGTGGTAATCAGGCAGCATTGCGAGCTGCTCAGTTACCATCGGGTTAGCGCAGGATCCCTTACTTCCACCTCAGTGGTTGATGGTGAGTGCTCCTCCCCGAAATGGCCATGCGGCAAGTGCAAACTTACTGCACGGCCATTTCATTTTTTGCTTTTTTTCACCTGCTGTGCTAAAAGGGGCCCTGGCGTGGGGCCAAAACATCCACTGCCACTAGCGCAGGGTCCCTTTTACCGCAACTTAGCAAAAGGGCCCTTTTAAGCATGACATAGAATAGCACTTTTTTTTTGCACCATATATAGAACCTAGCTTTCCTGCTGCCTAGATGTGGTCGCCCTATGCAGAATCTACCTCTGTGAAATCCATCCTGTGTAGCCATCAAGGAGTGTGTGAGGCTACAAGCAACTGGTAGGGAGCTGACAAATTTTAAATCCATATCTATGCATACGTTTCACTTTCTTACTTGTTTATATACTTATGTTATTTGGATTTAATTAGCTCCTGTTAGAAAGCAAGGTATATTGTACTGATAGGTTTACATTATCCCCCTGATTCTATAAAAGTTGTCAAAAACTGCATGCACAAATATATGCTCATTCTCGATTTGCACACACAATTTAATTGAATAGCAAGCCAATCAGTGCCAATAATTGGCATTTTAACAAGCAATTATTGGCTCCCAATCAAAGAATGTATTACCTTCAAAATCCGCACCCTGGTCCACAAAATTATCTACGGCGAAGTCCCAGGCTACATGACAGACCTCATAGATCTACCAATCAGAAACACAACCAGATCATCACAAACATACCTAAACCTCCACTACCCAAACTACAAAGGACTCAAATACAAAGCAACCTACGCATCCAGCTTCTCCTATATAAGCACACAACTATGGAACTCACTGCCAAAAGGTGTGAAAACAACCTACGACCATCTAAACTTCAGGAAATCACTACTACTACTACTACTACTACTAATCACTTTTATAGTGCTACATGGCATACGCAGCGCTTTACACCATGCACATAAAGACAGTCCCTGCTCAAAGAGCTTGCAATCTAAATAAAAATCAACCTGTTCAAAAAGGCATACCCTACCGACCCAACATAAATGCCTACACTCTGCAACACAGTAAAACCAAAGCTTGTAATGGACACTATATTTTTTTTATTTTTGTTACATTTGTACCCCACGCTTTCCCACTCATGGCAGGCTCTATGCAGCAGGCAATGGAGGATTAAGTGACTTGCTCAGAGTTCACAAGGAGCTGCCTGTGCTGGGAATTGAACTCAGTTCTTCAGGACCAAAGTCCACCACCGTAACCACTAGGCCACTCCTCTCTTCAATCCCCATTGTGCCTGAACCTTAATTGACCACAACATCACCATGTATTTGTTTCTCTACCGGACTTGGCAAACGCCTTTCTGGTACTATGTAAGCCACATTGAGCCTGCAAATAGGTGGGAAAATGTGGGATACAAATGTAACAAATAAAGAAATAAATAATTACATTTAATTGGGACCAACATGTGTAGTTAGGCGTGGAATCTGCTCATAAAATATACACTTGGCCCAAAAAAGGAGGCGTGGAAATGGGAGGGTCATGGGCATTTCAGGGAGGAATGGGGGTGTGACTTTGAGTTACCGCATAATTACAGAATAATGGTGCTCCGTGCTTAAATTTAGGTGAGGGCATTTGCACCACATTTTCATTGGCTGTGCCTAAGTTTACATGCAACTCTCCGCTTAAGCATGTATTCTATAAACTGCAGCGAACTTTAGTCGCAGCTTCTAGAACACCGTTTATGCGGGTATTTTTCAGCACTGATTTTTTAGTAGCTATGTATAGAGTCTAGCCCTATATATTTCTGCACTTCTAATCTGCACACTGCTAAAAGCTTTTGTAACGTGACATATTGTAACCACATGCCCTTCAGCCTTTCACAAGCAGATAGCTGTTACAAAGCTTCAGCTCACAGGAGATAAAATCCCCAGTGCAAAGTCTCTAAGAATAAGAAGCTATTTTAAGGCACTGGGTGAATATGAGTCTCCAAACTAAACCAATGTACTACACATGAGTATACAAAATGAAATTGAAATATAGAATCATTTTCAGCATTTTCTAACTTTTTCTGTGGCATCGGGCAATGGTATCTGATTTTCTCAGGAAAGGTATTAGACAGGATTCAGGGATTATGACTTGGTTTTTGATCATAGACTTCTGTGATTTTTGACCATTTTGAGAAGAGGGAAACAGAGGTCAAAGGGAAATAATACCAATCCCCTTCTTAGAACTGAAGGATGGATCAGCCACAATACTGAGACAATTGTGATCATAGAACAAAATAGTGGCTGACACTGTCA
Source organism: Microcaecilia unicolor (assembly GCF_901765095.1). NCBI lineage: Eukaryota > Metazoa > Chordata > Amphibia > Gymnophiona > Siphonopidae > Microcaecilia > Microcaecilia unicolor. The sequence continues at coordinate 249,228,081 of NC_044037.1, read as the reverse complement.
AAAGAACCAACACAGCTTTATTTCAACCAACATCTGTCACAGATGTTGTTCGGAATAAAGCTGTGTTGGTTCTTTAAGAGTGTTAAGAGGGTACCTCTCTACCCTCATCTCCCCCTATGCCCCTACCCGTAACCTCCGCTCACAGGACAAATTCCTCCTCTCAGTACCCTTCTCCACCACTGCCAACTCCAGGCTCCGCCCTTTCTGCCTCGCCTCACTCTATGCTTGGAATAAACTCCCTGAGCCCATACGCCAAGCCCCCTCCCTGCCCATCTTCAAATCCTTGCTTAAAGCCCACCTCTTCAATGTCGCTTTCGGCACCTAACCATTGGACCTCTATCCAGGAAATCCAGATTGCCCCAATTTGATTGACTGCATTTTTTGTCCTTTAGATTGTAAGCTCCTTTGAGCAGGGACTGCCCTTCTTTGTTAAATTGTACAGCGCTGCGTAACCCTTGCAGCGCTTTAGAAATGTTAAATAGTAGTAGTAGTGTTGTCTATTATTTTGTGTCTGGTACTTTTTCCGTGGGGACCTTATCCTTCTTTGCTTTGCATACAATTTTGGCCATTTCATATTCTTAGTAACTGGCTCTTGACCAAACAGTGTGAGAATAAATTGAAAATGGTGGTTCATGGGGCAGAATGTGAAAATTTCTTATTAGAAGTTAGGATAAATCAGTAGAAAATATTTCTGCTAAAAAATAGAGAAACAGTGTATGACACTAAATCAAAGTTACAAAGAGGCATCACCTTAGGTTGAAATTGTGCATGAAAAAGTTCTTTATAATAACCCAACCATATGATAGTTTTAGCACAGAGATTCTAATATCTCTCCTGACAAAAGGGATATAATGTATATTAAGAATGAGGTTGGTTTTCAAAATGAGTTACGCATTTAGCATGGAATGCTGACCATGTAAACGTCCCTGCTGAAAATTACTCTGTACTACCAGAATTTAGATATATGAATGGAGGAAGCAGTTGCGTTCCTAGGGGGGGCGGACACCCGGGGCGGCGTCCCGCCTCCCGGGTGCAGCCCCCCCCCCGAGGCAGCGCGGACCCCCCCCGGCGAAAGACCCCCCCGCTAAAGAGCCCCCCCCGGGTGCATGCCGCTGGAGGGGGGGTGCCGCAGCGCGCTGCTGCGAGTTTACTAACTTTGCTCATTCGCTGCAGCTCCCTCTGCCCCGGAACAGGAAGTAACCTGTTCCGGGGCACAGGGAGCTGCAGCGAACGAGAGAAGTTAGCGAATTCTCACAGCAGCCGCGCGCCGCGGCACCACCCAGCGATATGCACCCGGGGCAGACTGCCCCCACCCCCCCCCCCTTTGGTACGCCACTGGGAGGAAGAGCTAAGGGTGTTCAGGGCGTGGAGCTTAAAATTATCCATGCATCAGTGAAATTTATCATTTTTAAGTTCACCTGCAATAATAGAAGGCCTAATTTAAAAGGATAAGTAAGACAGGTCCCAATCCCCCCCTCCCTCCTGCTCTGATGGGAAAAAAAACAAACAAACCTGTAGTGGCCCAGGCCCTGCTTCCAAATCCTGGTATTAAAAAATGTAGCAATAGATAACCCTACCCCTTCCCTCCCGCCTGAAATATGCAAAGAACCTCTGTGGCCCCCATCCCCTACCATAGCTTCCCTCAAAGTGAAAATTAGTTTACAAAAATGTCTCATGGCCCCATCCCCTTACATCCCTCTCCATGATGTGAGCATTATTAAAAAAAAAAAATCAATGAAGAGCTCTCATGGATCACATCCCCCTTCAATGTGTTTTAATAAATGCATAATAAATAATAATGAATGTTGATAGAGATTTAATGGAGATGTCCTCAGGAGTGGGGTTAGGAAGGCATAGAAACAACAACACATGTACTTCTTATTTTATTTTTTTTTAATTATGTGCATTGCTTTGATTTTGAAAAATTACCCACAGAGAAAAAAGGTGCATTGTCTGTGGTACTTTTTCCTTCTGCATTTTTCAAAGTAAAAGGCACGCATAACTTCACTTTGAAAACCATTGCAAAGTTCATGCTTAAAAAAATACCTGCAAATTTTGCAAGTTACATAATAACATAGTAGATGACGGCAGAAAAAGACCTGCACGGTCCATCCAGTCTGCCCAACAAGACAACTCATATATGCTACTTTTTGTGTTTACCCTACTTTGATTTGTACCTGTGCTCTTCAGGGCACAGACCGTATAAGTCTGCCCAGCACTATCCCCGCCTCCCAACCACCAGCCCCGCCTCCCAACCACCGGCTCTGGCACAAACCGTATAAGTCTGCCCAGCACTATCCCCGCCTCCCACCACCGGCTCTGGCACAGACCGTATAAGTCTGCCCAGCACTATCCCCTCCTCCCACCACCGGCTCTGGCACAGACCGTATAAGTCTGCCCAGCACTATCCCTGCCTCCCAACCACCAGTCCCGCCTCCCACCACCGGCTCTGGCACAGACCGTATAAGTCTGCCCAGCACTATTCCCGCCTCCAACCACCAGCCCCACCTCCTGATCTCGACTGAAAGCTGTCCACATAAAGTACAAAAAACATTAAGCATCTATGAAGCTAAGCAGGTGACATAAGGCTTAATGCATGGTAACAGCATAGTGCAGTGGTTCCCAAACCTGATCCTGGAGACACCCCAGCCAGTCAGGTTTTCAGGATACCCATAATGAATATTCATGAGAGAGATCTGCATGCACTGCCTCTACTGCATGCAGATCTCTCTCATGAATATTCATTGTAGTTATTCAGAAAATCTGACTGCCTGGGGTGTCTCCAGGAGAAGGTTTGGGAACCACTGGCTTAGTGATTTAATAATGTGCATTGATTCCCACAATGACTAGCTCATCTGGGGGAGGAGGGGCGATGACAGTGGAGAATAGTTACAGATTGTTCCTTACAGTTAACAAGTGGAAATTTAGGGCCTCTTTTACCAAGCTGCTGCAAAAGGGGGCTGGCTCTGGTGTTGGTACATGTTTTATACGCACACCGAGGCCCCCTTTTACCATAGCTGGTAAAAGGGAAGTCTCGCCTTCCTGCAGGAAATGGCCGCAAGTAAAGCACTTGCCGCACATCCATTTTTTTTTGGGTGGAGGAGCCCTTACTGCCATCTATTGAGGTGGCGGTAAGAGATCTCGCGTTAACCCGGCGGTAACTGGGCATCCCAATTACCACCGGATACATTGGAAATGACAGCACACTAGGGGTGGGATGTACTGCCTGGCTGCTTACCGCCGCTTAGTAAAAGGAGCCCTTTGGGGGGGAGGGAATTCTATGAATGGGGTCCAAATTTGGGTGGGGAACAAAAACCGTGTTCAGTGCTATTTTATAAATGGTGCTCTGAGTTAGGCACTGTTTATAGAATAGCGCGTACCTCCACGATCCGCCCCTAACTTGTAGGTGCGTGCATTTGCACCAACTAAACGCTGGTGTAAATCCTGGTGTGTACGTTAGGCGCGGATCCCCCAAATTCTTTTATACTGTGAGCATCTCTAATGACCTTCCCTGCTAACCCATTCCCTTTTTCAGTTGGACGCTATAAGATTTACCTGTGCATCTTTATAGAATAGCGCATTGCAAGATGTGCACATAAATCCACATTTTTGCCAATTTAATGCCAATGATTGGTTGTTAGTGCCCAGTTATTAGTGTTAATTGGCTCATTAACCAATTAAAATGCACATGCAAATTGGGCGCATGCTCAAATTTGCACGTGCAATTTTGAACATCATATATAGACTCTGGCCCTTATTGCTACTTAGTAAAAGTGCCCCTTAGGAAAAGACTTCAGTGTGTAATCAATGCCTCTTTAGTCAATTGACAAATTAAAGGCAATTTGATTTATAGCCATCGCAAATCAAAAACCTCCTCCTTTCTTTGTTTATTGTGTATCATTTTAAGTATTTTTAATTTTTTTAAAACTTTAATAATGTCCTTTATCATTCTTCAAAGATGTGAATATAAATAAAAAATGATTGATATAACAAAAACTTAGCTGTCCGAGTGGCTTTTTCACTATCAGCTTTAATTCCTCAGCATGGCATCTGGTGTGTGCAGGACTGGTGTGCTCTGATCCCAGAACTATCACAGGATGCCTGAGCGCATCCCACGGTAGTGTCTTTTAGTGTGTGTTAAGCACGCATTAGTGCTTACTGCCACTTAGTAAAAGTGCCCCTTAATCCCTTGAACCATGTTGTGGCTGAAACAAGTACTTTCTAAAAATTTGTGCCTGTCCCTGAGCTGCTGCAAAACTTGATGGGGGACTTTTTTCCCATATACATGTATTCCCTTCCTAAGATTGAGAAGACACGTGTAGATTTTTGTCATGTTCAAACCCTGCCCCTTTAAAATCTATCCTTGTGCATCTCTCTGTGTGAACAGTGGCTTTATACACAGGGAGACTGTCACTGGCGAGACCCTCAAGACTACCGCAGGAAGACTTGGCAGCCATTTTGAAAAAACTGTGGCGTCGGACAGAGCAGCGGCAGCGGGCAGGAAAGAGTTGGCATCTTTCCTCCCCCTAAAGAGGCCACTAGACCACCAGGGTCCTTTAAGGTGGGCACTGCCCGTTGACCGTATGGTCAGTCCACTCTTGGATCTACATGTGTAAATGCTGCTACTTACATGTAGAGATAGTTCTAAACTAACCTTGCACTGCATTGAGGTGTATGAATTATTTTCTAATGATTGGATTTTTAGTACATACTAGTAAAACAGGCCCGTTTCTGACACAAATGAAACAGGCGCTAAGCAAGGTTTTCCTCAGAGTGTGAGAGAGAGAGAGTGTGTGTGAGAGTGGCTCTGTGAGAGAGAGAGATAGAGAGAGAGAGTGAATGTGCGAGTGTGTGTGTGTGACAGAGAGAGAGTGAGACTGGGTGCGAGTGTAGACTGAGTGTGTGCCAGTGAGTTGAAGAGAGAGATACACAGTGTCTATGTGTGCATGAGTGAGAGACAGCTGAAATGGTTGGTTGGGTGGGGGGAGGGAGGGAGGGTGTAGACTGTGTGAAACAGAGAGAGAGAGAGAGAGAGAGAGAATCAGAGTGTTTGTCAGACAAAGTGTGTGTCAGAGAGTGGAAGAGAGAGATACACAGTGTCTGTGGGTGTATCAGTGAGAGACAGGTCCAGTGGGGGGTGGGGTCTGTGTCTGTCGGACAGAGAAAGAGAGAGAGAGACAGGTTTTCTTCAGTCTGCAGCTGTTCTGCTGTAGCGACGGGCGGGCTCTTTGCAGCTCGAGTCCTGTCAGATCAGTTGGTGCAGGTAGGATTTCAGCGCTAGGAGAGAGAGACCTGCGCGAGGAAGTAAGTGAGGCGTCAGGTTTTAAGCGGGAGGAGGATTTATGCACGAGGGACAGATTCAGGCGGTTGTTTGTTGAGCAGCGCGAGGAACTGAGTGAGAGGCGGCTCTTTCTTCTGTTCAGGAGGGCTCAGAGTGCGGGAGGGCGGGACACGGCGTGAGCAACTTAGCCAGCTGGCTGTTCTGATCAGCTGGGCTCCGAGGGCGGGAGGGCTTCGAGGGCAGTGCTATGACAGCGAGGAGTGATGACGAAGCCTACGAATGGAGGGCTCATAGGACGGCAGGGCTCCGAGGGCGGGGCTTTGAGAGTGAGTGGTGCGATTCCTGTGGAGGGCGGAGCTATTACGAAGCCTACGAACACCAGGGCTTCAGGCTTCACTGCAACGCTGCCGGCTTCAGAACGTTGGAGGTGCTTTTTATTATATAGATTAGTTATGATCTGATTGGAACTAGGTCATCAATATAAATTCTGACTTGAATTGTTAGTTAAAGTTACCACAGCATTTGTATATATTTACCTCTGTATACCAAACATTTTGAACTCTCCTTCTATTTTGGTGTTAATTTTGACATCAGAATGTACCATAGCTAAAGAGACAACTGTGAATCTGCAAACATGTGGACAAACTATTGCCACTGCTCATGGGTCCAGCGGAGAAATTCATAGATGTTGTTCACATTTTGGCCTTAGGCCGAACATGCAGGCAATTTTTACCGCTTTTACCTCATGTTCATTGTGACATCTTTCCTGTTCCGTGCTGCTTGTTGGTTAGGCTAATGATACAAAGATGTAATGTGAAACAATCTTTGCAATGATTTTACAGTAATGTTGCCACGGTAACTGATGACTTTAGATTTCAGCCATAATCCTAGCTTGCTCAGTGTGTCTTTCTGCACACGGATAGGTTTCCTCCAATGATAGGCTAGATCTCCCTCCCCCCTTCTTCTTTCTCTCTTCTTAGCTTTTGACTTGTGCATCTGTGGTTTCAATTTTCATACTCCATGACATGAACACATTTCATATTTGCATATGGACTTTTCTCACAGTTTAATTTCACATCAGTAGTGGAAACATGAGATAGAACTAAGCCATTAGTTATTAATGTCCATAAAATCAATCAATGGCAATGTTAACATTGTAGGATTAAAAAAATACAAAGCTTGATCTGTATTGGATACAGAAAAAAACATCTCTTGATAGGACCTTACACTGTATGCTGCCATTAAAAAGATGTTTTTTTTTTGGGGGGGGGGAGGGAAGGGGCAAGATGGAGTCTTTGAGTGATGACACAATTGATAGCTACACATGTCTCTGCCTCTAAACATGTTATAGTGCAATGTTCTTACCTTCTCTGTATGGGTAACAGGGATAGTCTGTGGCAGGCAGTGCCATGGCTGGATAAATTGATTTCCTCTGTTGTTGTTGTTATTATTGCTGTGGTTGTACATGCTGAAGTTCAGACAAAGGTAGGCAGGGGTGTGCTGGTAAATTTTTAATAACAAGCTCTTTCTCCGGACATAGCCAGCTCTGCAGTTGGAAGGTCCAGGGGTGGCCGGGGGGGGGGGGGGGGGAGCAACTCTTGCCTCTCTCTCCTCCCTCCCTTCATGCGGGCACGCTAGGCATACCTTTGCTGGCAGCCAATAAATGGACTGCCACCACTCCCAACGTCTTGCTCTGAGCAGCATGCTGGAACTTCTCTCACATGCTCGAGAAGTCCCAGCCTGCTGCCCAGAGCTGGAAACAAGGAGCAGGGAGCAGCAGTAGTCTATTTACTTGACTGGCAGGGCTCAGCATCCCTACCAGCAAAGTAAAAGATAATTCAGCAGGGGGCCCAAACCCACATTTTGGGAGCCAGTTGTTAAAGTAGCCATGGAGGGCCCTACTTTAACAACCGGCTCCCAAAATTCTTAAAAACTTAACAACCGGCTCTTGCGAGCCTGTGAGAGCCTGCTGCAGCACACCACTGAGGTAGGGGAGCAGCAGAATTGAGTCAGAATTTTAGAGGAGAAAACACTGGAAAACTGGATGCTCCCCAAGCTGTGCTGGTGCTAGAGAGAGGAGTCCTCGCAAGACAGATTGGTAACCTGGAAACTTTTTCCGGGTCTCTCAATTTGAGATTGTTGACCATCCCCAAAACAGACATGTCATCTAGTGCTGTGCTCTAGAAATATATGAAAAAGGCTCTCAAAGTAGCAGAAAATGCTTTCTCTCCATTTTATAGGATTTATTATTTGCCTTCAGGAAATGAGAGCGGGGGAAGGGGAAAATTTTGCAGCTTCTGGTGTGGATCAAGTAGTGGACAATTTTGGATATGTCTGCATTTTTTGAAAGATCTGAGATGGAAGGACGGCAGAGAAAAACACGGCTTGTGAGTTATTTTCCCTAAGGATTGAGCTTATACCCCTTGTCTGTCCCTTAAACATACAGATTCTTTGTTTATGAGTTGGAGAGTTTGGATGTACCTGGACTTTTTAAAAGTGATTTGGGATCAGATGGAAAAGGTCTAGGCTATGTGCCTCAAGGCATTAACTATTGGGGCATCCTTTGTTTCATATTACACCTAAAAATGTTTGCAAAATAATGTGAAATATGCCTTGTTTGAACCATTTGTACTAAACATTTTCTTGTATACAAAGATGTTGCTAGCACAAACATCCCCATCTGTGACTCAAGGATAAGAAGGACTTAATTGTCTTTCAATCTTGCTTTTTGCTATAATTCCTATTTTTATTGTCTTTGCTGCATGCTGCTTCTAGGGTAGTCATTCCACCCCTCCCCCACCTCCTAGTATTGTGGTCTGACATAGCATTGTAATTGTATGTGTGTATGTGTTTTATATTTTCATTTACTCTGGAAATGTTCTTTTATGTGCTTTTTTTCCAGCTGCTATACTTGTGATTATCTTTCAATTCAATAAATATACAGCATTTAAAAAAATAGAGGGGTGAATATTCAGCTGGTGGTACTCAGCATTTTGCTAATCACCGTCGGTGTTATACCAGAAATTCAATGCTGGGATATATCCAGGTTCTGGCATTGAATTTCCCGGTTTACGGAACTGCAAAACCATAGCCAGTTAAGGGGCCCTTTTACTAAGCTGTGCTAAAAAGTGGCCTGTGCCATGATTAACATGCGGGTTTCCCACACGCTGAGGCCACTTTTAGCGTGGCTATTGTAGGGGTATTTCCCTGTGATCTAGCCTAAGCTGGTCTTGGCCTATACAAGCCTATGACATCTTGGTACAATAAGATGGCTGCTGCAACTCTCTGACCTGCACATCTCTGTGTCAGCAAGATCCAGCTTCAGCTTGTGGAAAATCACTGACAGGCTTGCTGAAGCCAAGGACATTCTGTGTTCCAACCATCCCCCTTCTATCTCAGAGAAGCTGAGAACGGAGGCAGAGCCATGGCACCAGAAGTTACCATCTCCAAGTTCACAAAACAAAGAACTCTTCTTACCCATGCACTGGACTGTATGAGAAGAGAATTGGTCCAGGCTATCACCCGACAGAGAGGTCTGGAAGAAGCAGGGAGAGTGGGAGAAAGAGTTAGTCGGAGACGCTCGGAGGAGGAGTACCTGTAAAGGACCTGAAAAATCCAGCAAGGCTTGGGGGAGCTAGAGACTTTATGATACCAACCTTGTGACCTGCATAACTGGTGCAAATACCTGTGGCAGAGATATTGGCTCTGATAACCAAAGGAGAGACGGGAACCTGCTTGTTTGCTGAGAAAGACCTGCACTACATAAGACACAGACAGCTGAGATAGCATCTGGGGAGATTCTGCTCCGGTCTTATCTGAAGCCGTCATCAGGACAGCGTGGTAAGATCACAGTGATATATTTCCAAGTCTGGGGTTAGGCAGTGGTTTTATCTAAGTACGACTGGTTTATGTCAGCTCTTGGTAAGGGACAGCTGCTAATGTGTATTTTGCATAAGATGTGATAAGTTTCATAAGGATCATTAGGATATCATTTGTACTGTTCTAATCATTACTGTACGTAGACTCAGGATAATCAGAGTGTAGTTAGACAATATATTTTGTTAGTGTCCATATCAGTAAGAGATATTATATTGCATATAAGCTATTGCAGAGTGTCTATTTTTCTACCTGCAATAAATAATAACAATTATCATCTGTGACGTGGCTTTGGTTCTTTGGCGAAGAACAAAACACTGGCAGGGTGCCAGCAACAGGGTTCCTTTATAATATTTCCCCTTGGCTGAGTGGGAACCTTGTAATAAGTATTATCAGGGAATAATTATTGCCCTAATTACTTATTTTCATCCTACACTATAAAGTGGCCACATATTCTATTTCTTCGATTAATGACCATGCACTAATTTCCCAACTAGCACATGGCCATTAGCACTGGAGCCCTGACCAACACCTATACCACCAATCTCAACATTCTTAATGGGTTACAAGATAAAAACTGATAAGTTACAATAAAATAACAATATGATATATAAAATCAACTACAAATATCTCAGCTAAAAAAATGGGCATGTAAAAGTGAGTTTTTTAGTCTTTCAAAAAGCACAAAGACTAGGGAACGCTGAATTTACTTGGTAATGTTTTTAAAATGAACAGGAGGACATTTTTTTCACTCAACCAATACTTCAGTTCTGGAATTCATTGCTAGACGATGCAGTTTAAGTGATTAGTATATCTGGGTTTAAAAAAGGTTTGGACAAGTTCCTGGAGGAAAAGTCCTTAGCCTGTTATTGATATAGATATGGAGGAAGCCACTATTGGCCCTGGGATCGATAGCATGGAATCTTGATGCTATCTGGGATTCTGTCAGGTGCTTGGGACCTGAATTGACCACTGTTGGAAACAGGATGCTGGGCTAGATGGACCATTGGTCTGCCCCAGTATGGCTATTCTTATTGTAACCCGAATATATATATATATATATATATATATATATATATATATATATATATATATATATATATATATATAATTATTATTTTTACCTGGGGTCCAGGGGAGGCACTAGGCTCCCAGAGATTGTTGGTGACCAGTGCTGTGACTCCAGAAGCGGTTCTGGACTTCCTGCACGGAGCTACGCTGTCTGCAGCTTGCCCCAATGCTCTGAGTGTTGGATTTGGTTTTTTTTTGAGTGGGCATCGCTTGGGCATGTATGTGGGGTGATGCAACATTTAATTTGAATGAACATTTCTAGTTTTATAAGAGTTTTGACAGATTTATGATAAAAGTATGTAAATATATTTAAATGTGTGTTTAAACATATAAAAAATACACTGTATGTATAGTTTGATGGCACCAATGGTTGTAAGATATTTTGATCTGATTTTATAGAAATTTTATTGTTTTTTGTCTAAAAATATAACTTTTCTATTATTTCCTATGGAAAGTTATTTTCTAAAATGGAGATTGTGAAAAAATGTTAATTAGTGTCCATGAGGCAAACACCCTGTGTTCTGACACCTTAAACGTTTTGCAGTTAAGACTGTGGTGGAGAGACCCTGTGCAAGGTTGTGTAAAACAGGTTTATGTAAGTGGATTAATCCAGTTAAGCCACTAGGAAAACTGGTCTCCAAACTTAAGATTGGGCTTGCAGTATGTGTGTTCTGCATGGTCTGCTGGTGCATGAATGTGGAAGATTGTATGAGTTTGGAAAGACCAAGTTGCTGTGGGCAGTGTGACTACAAGATCCAATGAAGAGTGCCCTTCCTTAGTTAAGGAACTCAGTACAAGAACAGAGAAACTATTTAAGGATATAAAATTGTTATTTATTTTGTTAGTTAGCAAGCCACAGTTATCCCTGAATCCCAGCTAGTAATGTTCCTGCTGTTAGGAAGGAAGGTTTTTTTTGTTGATTTCATTTAAAGGGTGAGGCAGTAGGTTCCTGTACTGAAAGAGAAGATCCTGAGCTCCAATGTACAAGCAAGGAGAAGAAAGAAGAAGCCCCAAGAAAGGCCAAAGATAAGTCTTCACTCCTATGCAAAAAGGACACTGAAAGGTCGCAGTTTAATCTGACTTACCTGTTGTAGAGACTGAATCTGGGTGTTCACACCTAAAAGACATAAAGTAATTCAAAATAATTGATTCTTGAGACACACAATATAAAGGAAATTTATAGATTGAGAGAGAACAAATAAGATATTTTGGTTATTACTTGTCTGTTGGTTTCACTGTTGTTCTACTACTGCACCTGTTAGGAAAATTTATGTTATTAGTTGAGGAGTGGCCTAGTGGTTAGGGTGGTGGACTTTGGTCCTGAGGAACTGAGTTCAATTCCCACTTCAGGCACAGGTAGCTCCTTGTGACTCTGGGCAAGTCACTTAACCCTCCGTTGCCCCATGTAAGCCACATTGAGCCTGCCATGAGTGGGAAAGCACGGGGTATGAATATAATAAAAATGTTTACATGTATTTTTATGTTACAAAAGAACCTAATGTGTTAAGAACATCACATTTTCCATACCCCAAAATGGGTTTAAATAAACAACTAGTAACTTGTACTTACCATCTGTCTGGTTACTGGGTCCTAAAATCCTTTTAGTTTTCCTTCCCCTCCATGGTCTAGGACTAGTTTAATTGTCTCCGAGCTCAGAGGTGAACTGCAGGCTTGAGGTATTCAGCAATGGGTAATAGTAGGGCTTGCAGGGCCTTCTGAGACAAGGAAGCTACAATTTTTGGCGTAGTCAGCAGGATTTTTGGCCTTTTGCACCCTCTGGGGGTTAAAATGTTTTCAGGTTTTGTCCTAAAAATTGAAGTACTGAGTTTGATCTATAACCTGAAAAATTTCTCTGCAGGTTCAAGAAAAGGTTCTAGTCCCAGAATAATAAAGTTTGTTTTGAGAGTGGCCTTGTTTGCTAGGGCTTTGGGGTTTCCCTGTCTTGATTAGCATCCACTGACTGCTGGAGAGAAACACGAAGATGGAGAATCCTGATGAAGAAGGAGAAAGGAGCCAGATAGATGAAATTTGGGAGCTGAAATGTTGGATAGAGAACAGATTGGCACCACAAATCATCACCAACACAGTTGTGATCCCTCGAGAGAAGTCAATCCCTGAATTTCATGGTTTTCCTTGCAAACCAGAAGACCTAAACATAGAAGATTGGATTGCTAAGGTAAAAATTGCCTTGAAGATTCTTAAGGTTCCTGCTGAAGATCAGGCGGAGGTGGTGCGTGACTGGGTGAAAGGCTTGACTGCTGACACCATCAAGTATATGGTGCCCAGAAGGGACAGCCAGCTTGAATCAATCTTTGAAAACTTGAGAGAAGTTTATGGAGACAAGGTCCCACTGGTTATTCAAATCAGGAGTTCTTTAACCGTAAGCAGGAGGGAAATGAGACAATTCGTGTATTTGCTTACAAGTTACAAGAGAAGTTGGAAGTGGTGCTTAAAAGGAATAAGAGACGTTTGGGTGAAACTGAAGAGACCGTCAAGGAACAGTTCATGTATGGGCTGAAGGATGAGAGCCTGAAAAGAGAAATGATCAGCAAGATGGAAGAACATCCTGGTATTGATTTCACCGACTTAATGATGTCCGCTATTAAGTGGGCGGGAGAAGAGAGAATTCCCCACAAGTTTGAAGAAACAGTTCCAGCTCAAGTCTTACAGAGGAAAACAGGAACAGGAGATGCCTCAACATCATCTCAAGGTGAATCAAATGCTGTGGGTGCAATAGGACAGCTTGTTCTAATTCTCGAAGAAGAGCGGGCTTATCAATGGAGAGAGAGAGAGAGAGAGAGAGAGAGAACAGAACAATTTCAGAAGTCACGGAATGCCAAGTACTTCAGTTCAACAAGGCTACGTGAGTAACTGTGATAGAAGACAGCCTCTGAGAAATGGAAGTAGGGATTTTATTTGCTACAAGTGTGGAGAACCAGGACACATTGCCAGGCAATGTCAAAGCAAGCAGGTGCAGTTGTAAAGAAGAGACCTTCATAAAGGAGAGACTTGCCTGTATACAGGTCCTGAAGTGACAAGTACAAGTTCTGACAGCGTATCCCCCAAAACTGTGTCTAATATGGCTGGTGCCTCTGGAGGTGGTGGAATTGGCAAAACACTGGTAAGAACTCTAAGTCTTGTGTCATGTGAAGAGCTGGAAGTAGAAGAATGGGAGCAACTCCAAGAACAAGCAATTGGAGAAAGTCCTAAGTAAAGCATCAAGATTCATGGAGTGGATACACTGTGTGTAGTGGATACAGGATCTACAGTTTCTACCATATATGCAAGTCACTTCTATAAGCATTTCAAAAACCCTGCTGAGCTCAAGGAAGTCAACTGGATTACAGTGTCTGTGGCAAATGGCACAGAACAATCAGTGCTGGGTTGCATCTTTGCAGATGTCCAATGTATGGGACAGGTAGTTCCTTCATGTTGCATTTTTATAGTACGTGACAACTTCAGAAATGGAAAAGTAGAGGAGACTGAAGCTCCAGGAATCCTTGGTATGAACGTGATCAACTGTCTGGAAGGTATGTTTAAGAACATTATGTCCTTCACTGGGAAGTCAGGTCAAGTTTCTAGAATTATGACCAACATTCGCAGAAGCGATTAAGTTTAATGAGTGGGATACTGATGAATGCTTGGGTTTTGTGAAGATAGTTATCCCACCCATGTCCGAGAAGATCCTCCCAGGAAAATGTCAAAGAGTAAGAGGATTTCGGGCCTGCAATGTAGTAGTCTCAGCCACCAGAAAAGTTAACCTGTTAGGTAAAGTATTGGTTGCTAATGCTTTAGCAAGTCCAAATCGATGAATGTGAGTGAGAAAAACATTGTTCTTCCTGCTAGGACCAGAGTGGCAGAGTTATTTAAGCCAAATGAAGTGGCATTAAAGAGGCAGGAAGTCTGAAGCTGAGGGAGTTGCTCTCCTGTGACGTTCCCCAGGGGAAGTTTCTCAGAACCTGGACTGCCCTTTCCTCCTTGCCTTTACAACAGGTCGCTTAGTGCTCCATGCTTCTGTCCAGTTTTCATCTCCACTGTTCCTGTCTCCATTGTTTCATTCTCTAGCTTTGCTGTTCCTGTTTCCAGTGTTCCAGTCTCCAGATCTTCTGTTCCTGCCGCCAGTGCTCCAGTCTCCAAATCCTCTGTTTCTGCCTCCAGTGTTCCAGTCTCCAGCTCTGCTGTTCCTGCTTCCAGTGCTCCAGTCTCCAGCTCCACCATTCCTGTTTCGAGTGTTCCACTCTCCAGTCTTCCAGGACTCTTTGCAGGGTCACTGTGGGGAGCCTCCACCAAGTAGTGACATATCTATCATCACTTGGGGCTTCCCGACTCCCGAGTTGTGGGCCCAACGGTGGCCTAAAGGCTCACGCATCTTGAACTGTGACAGATTGTGACACAATCTAAATAATGCAAGACAAAATGGCCCCCATGGGATATGCAATTGTAGAGCTTTAAGAAGCACTGCAGGCAGTCTTGCAAACAAAACAAAAAAACTGCAGTAATCAGTCAGTGATAAAACTTAAACCTATAAAAACTTTACCAACATCATCAGAAAGGTATCAATTTGCGGGGGGAGGGGGCACTTGAGAACCCAACTTAAATGGAGGTGTGAAGGAGCTGCTTCTGAGCTTCAACTATTTTTTGTGGCTTAAAATGCTTTTAATTATACAATTAGTGAACATACATACCTCTCCATCATGCTCCAATCCAAGGTCAGGATGATAGAAGCGGTGTTCACCCTGAACCTAAGCGCTAAGAGATCCAAACTGGATCGGCCATCTCCAACTAAATCTGATGCTGAGAATCTGACTCAGACAGCATGGCTGAAGTGGTGTCACAGCTGAAGCATATTTCCACTTTGCTTATCAAGAGCTAAACTGATATAAAGGATATTAAATCCGAGATTACCAATCTTACAGCAAAGATATCTGCAATGGATGCAAGGCTTTGTTCGCTGGAAAAGAAATGCTTACAACCTGATAAAGTAAAATCTATTGAAGCAAGGTATGGCTTGTTGGCACCTGCTAGAATGACAGTTACTTATAATAACCACACTAAAACATATGTAGACCCATCAGACCTGGAATCTTTCAGAGCAAGAAGCACTTATCCAAATGTCTACTTGAACTATTAATATGTCTTTTTCCAGCTCATTGCTGCTTTTCAACTTTGTATTTTTTTGCTGTTTCCTGACTATTGTAATATGCTTCTATGTTCTATCAGGATATATAGTTATGCCACCTTAAGTGTTTTTGCCACTTTTAGTTGCAAAGAACACATGATATAATCAGTTAACTTTGAGGCTTGGGATCCCTGCTCTTCTAGTGTTCTCCACGGGTTCTTTTCCCTCCAATGAACGTTTTCACTTTCACTTCTAGGGTTGGGTTTGCAGCTGTCACAGGTCTGGACGGTGAGCCCTTGGACTGTCACTGAATTCCCAACCTGGAGGTCAAGAATGTCTAGACAATAGATGAGTCACCCTAGAGAAAAGAAGTCTAGTGGGTTGCCCTGAAAAGGACCCTTGGGAGAAGACCTGGCAAGACCAGAACCTGGGAAGGTCCAGGCACGCTGAGGCAGGCAGAAGACTGGAACACCAAGGTGTAGACTGGAGACAGGACATTGAGACTGGACTGAAGACATTGCAAGGCAGGAACTGAAGACAGGATGCTGACACTGGACTAAACACAAGGCAAGGCAGGAACTGAATACAGGATGCTGAAACTGGACTGAAGACGGGGCAAGGCAGGGCTTGGAGCAACTGGGCTGGAAGCTAACAGTTGTGAGAACAGTGGACACTGGGCCCCATCACCCTAAATGGGCCAGGAGGGCCTGACATCAGCAGGAAGCATCAGCCTGACTCCTGCTGGGAGACCAAGGACGCTGCTGGTTCCCATGTGTGCACTGCAGTCCACCAGCAGGAGGAAGGGGCATCCCATGGGGCTGCAGGCACAAATGGGACCTGGAGGTACGATCTGGTGCAGGTGAGGGGCATGGCCCGGGGCCATGACAGCAGCTTGTTGGTGCAAGGGGGATTATATGGATGTTACGTGTGTGTGTTGGGAGTGGGGGGGGGGGGGGGGATGGATGAGTGCATGTGTGAATGTGTTCTTTTTATTCTGCTATGGTATTGAAGATCCTTTCATATGTGAGTTGCCCAGGGTCACTGGTATTGGTGTTATGCAATGGTCTCATTTCATGCTGCCGTTGCCTTATGATATATATGACTTTTTATTGCTTAGACAATGGTGATTGTAAATTGGTTTCTCTGAATGTAAAAGGCATCAATAGCTCTATAAAGCCTAAGAAGTTGCTACTCTATTTTAAACAACTTAAAGCACAGGTTGTTTTTTTTTTTGCAGGAAACAAGACTGACTGCACCTGAATCTCGTAAACTTAGAAAAGAATGGGTTCAGGATTGCTATTTTTCTGCAGCTGTATCAGGAAATGTGGAGTAGCAATATTACTAGCTACAAAATTGAATTATACTATTCTCTCGCTGTGCTGACACATAGGCATGCTGGATTATCCTTATCATACAGTTGGGGAAGCAAACCTTCACACTTGTCAGTGTTTATGATTTGCAAAACATTGGTACAGGCTATTTCTAAGACCACCATTGAGACAAGTCATTTATCTGACCATGCACGTAGTTCTATTACTATGTCACTGGAAGATTGTAAAGAGTCATCAAGACTGTGATGCTTTAATGTGGCCTTGAAAGATGATGCAGAGTTTATATGTTACTTTGAATGGTGGACCACTGAGAATTTTGTAAATAATGACACTGACCTACTCCCATATCATACTGTACGGGATGCCTATAAGGCCTCTATTTGGGGTGAGATAAGTGTTTTCTCTTCCAAGATGACTAGTGAGCAGCGTAGCATCATACTATCCATGGAGGCCCAACTTAAAGATTTAGAATCACAATTTTATGATAGACCCTCATCTAATTTGTACCTTCAAATTCAAAAATTGAAATTTCAATATAATTCCCTAATATCTTAGTGGGCAGAGATAGATTAATAGAGAACATGCATTATAGAAAATAGAGCAGGTAGGCATCTAGCTAATAATTTGCGCAATAAATGTAAAGCTGACAAGATTCATGGTATTAAAGTTGGGGACACTACCTACATTAAGAGCAGTGAGATTGCATCTCAGTCTTAACAATTTTTTCAGCAGCTTTATACATCTTGTACTTCCTCGATACCAGATCAAATTCAAGAGTTTCTGAGCCATTATATCCCTCCTGATTTGATACCCTCTCCGGTGGAAGCTCTTAATAGTCCTATCACTGGTTCAGATATAAAGCTGTTATTAAAGACCTTAAGCCAACTTAAGCCCTAGGTACAGACGGACTAACTACTGAGTTCTATCACACCTTTCAGAATTTACTAATCCCCAAGTTGTTTTTGTTATATCATTCTTTTATCAATACAAAATTCAGTGTAGGATCTTTCACAGAGGCCATGATTGTAATATTCCCAAAACCTAGCTGTGACCCTCTTTATACAAAACATTATAGGCCCATTTCTTTGCTCAATTATGATTGCAAACTTTATGCAAAACGTTTGGCAGACAGATTTGCTAAACTCATGCCGCAATTAATTCACCCCACCCAGTGTGATTTTGTAAAGGGTAGAATGACTTCTGATAACACCAGAGTTTTTTGTTATGTCTTAACCACTGCAAATGTAGCCAACAAGCCTTTATGTGTGGTATTGCTTGACGCTGAAAAAACGTTTCATTATGTGGAACGTTGCTATCTCTCTGAGATTCTGCAATGGTTTCAGTTGGGTGAAAACTTCATAAACATAGTGTGAATTCTTTACCACCATCCTTTTGCGAGATTGAATATAGAGGGGCATTTATCATCTTCCTTTTTACCAACACAGAGTACCTGCCATAGATGCCTTCTTTCTCCTCTGTTATTTCTACTAAATGGTCACCATTATGGCTTACCTGGTGGGATAGGTTGGAAGCCAGTTGCATAGTTATTGCCCCACATGTATTATATGTGCTGCAAATGTTGCCTCTACCCTTGCCTTCCTCCACTTTTGAGCAAATTGATCATAATAATAATATTAATAATAAAAACTAAATATTAGCATAGTCTGGCATATAAGTAGCTATCTTAGGGGACTTTACAGATTCCCACTCCATTAGCAACTTAAGAAATCACCATTAATAAGATCCAGGCAACAGTCCAGCAGCAAGACAGGGGATATCCAATCTATTGCACTGAGGGTCATATGTTTGATTGTCTCCCATTTGTACTCTGTGCAAAGAGCTTCTAGCACTCAGGGAACAGGTTCAATCTCTGGAGGCTAGAATAGCAGACTTGGAGGAACTGAGGCAGATGAAGAGAGTTATAGAGGAGGCTTACAGAGACACAGTAGAGAAGTCCCACCTTCAGTCTGGCAACCTCTGTGCTGCCATGGAGGAGAAAGTTCTCCTGATGGGAGAGCATCACTGTGGAGAGGCAGGACATAATGTTATCTGCCCTCCAGGGGATGCAGTAGCTTCTCATGCTGGGGATGTGTCTCCAGGGGCTTTTGCCCAGGAGGGAAAGGTTAGGATGGACATTTTAGTTAGAGATTCAATCATTAGGCATGTAGATATCTTGGTGGCTGGTGGACCTGAGGATTGCTGCCCACTTAGCAAAGGGGTTTAAGGAATAGTTTATCTTAGCTTATAAAGTGATCCTCGGCGCTGATTCAAAATGGCCGCTGAGAGTTGAAGTGACCTCACGAGACTTCAACTCTCGGCGGCCATTTTGAATCGGCACCGAGGATCACCAACAGGAAGGATGCATGCAGGGCAGCGCTCCAGGCAGGAAAGAGGGGGCTCTTTCCTGCCCCAAATAGGTCACTAGACCACCAGGGCAGTAGTAAGGTAAGGGCAGGGGGGTAATGGGGAGGGGAGGGTGACGGGGTTTGTGACAGGGGGAGGGGAAAATGTGACAGGGGGCGGAGTGAGGGTGTGAAAGGGGGCGGGGTGTGATGGGGCGTGGCAGGGTGTATGGTGGGGGCAGGGCATGTGTCCTCCTTTTGGGGGACCAAAATATGGTAACCCTAATGTAGGTAGCTGGTGGCTGGTGGATATGAGGATAGACAGTTCTGGGGAAAAGCCTCCTGTTTTCTTGGTACATGTGGATACCAATGACATAGGAAAATGTGGGAGGGAGGTCCTGGAAGCCACATATAGGCTTTAGATAGCTGAAATCCAGAACACCAAGGGTGCCTCAAATTGGTAAAGGAGTAGCATTATACGTTGAGAAGGGCCTTGAATAGAATAGATTAAAAATTCTGCAGTTTACAAAACACATCTTGGAATCCCTATGGATAGAAATTCTATGTGTAAAAAGGAAGTTGATAAGAGTGTACTACTGTCAATCTGGCCAGGATGAACAGACATGCCGAAATGTTATCAGAAATTAGGAAGGCTAATAAACTGGGTAAAATAATAACAATGGGTGATTTCAATTACCCCGATATTGACTGGGTAAATGTAACATCAGGACATGCTAGGAAACTAAAATTCCTTGATGAAATCGAGGACTGCTTCATGGAGCAGCTGGTTCAGGAACCAACGAGAGGAGGAACAATTCCAGACCTAGTCCTTAGTAGAATGCATGATCTAGGGCCACTTGATAACAGTGATCACAGCATGATCAGATCTGATATGAACTCTGGAGTAAGTACGCACAGGAAATCCAATGTGTTAGCATTTAACTTTCAAGGAGACTATGGTAAAAACAACAAACAGGATCAGCTGAAAAGGCCAAAAATTTATATCAGACGATGATGAAGAATAGTATGACTATTATCAGAAACCAATTTACAACCATGAAACAGCTTATGTCCCCAACACCTCTGATAATCTGCTTTGCAGTGTCCAGGACAGTGTTTTCTTTGAAAGAATTCTATAGATCTATGTGTATTGTAAACACTGCTATGCAAAACCCTTTGTTTTTATTAAAGATCATTTCCATTTTAAAGTTTAATGTGTAAAGGGCATTGCAGAACAAAAGTGTTAGAATGCAGAGCCAACTCTGCTTCAATATTTTAACAGCTGATAAAACATATTTCTTCTTTTTGTTTAATATACATATATATTTTATAATGGAAGAACACTGCATTGTGTAATGAGCATGACAGAGCCAAATATTCAGTACAATGTGCCAAACTGTGGAAGATCAAGGGTTTTGAAACATTTTTTTTTTCATTGCCTGACTCAGATATCCTCTAAATATATGATTTGTGCTTGATTGGCGTTAGACCATTTTAGTAATGCCAACATTCTTAGATAGGTTGATTTTCCTTTTTTGTCGTATTCTCCTTTGTCATAATTGAATAGGGAAGTATAGTTTATTGAAGCATCATCTTTAAAAACATTTCTATTTCTATGGTAGGAATATATACCTAAATGGTACAAAACATTTGGTCAAAAAAGAAGGATCATCAATCCCCACGAAGAGGACAAATCAAACAAAAAAAGATGACGGAAATGCTGTATGAAACCAACAGCTCCAGAGTGCCGTATAATTCATTGACTTGCATATCTGACTATTGATGGATTGTTTGTACTATCAATTTTCCTAGCTATACAGGTCAGACCCCTGAAGCAGGCAATTGTTTTGCCGAAACACGGCCGTATCAAGTCCATAATCTGCTGGACTAAAGAGTGTTGGTTTCATACAGCATTTCCATTACCTCACTGTGTTTGTTTACTAAACGTTCAGTGCCAAAAAATTGGGCGCTGTCACAACTGTCAAGAAGTCCGGAGTAGTGAGCCCTTGGACCACTGCCAGTGACCGGCAGCAGCAGGTGAACCATCCAAACAGGAAGCGAGGCTGAACACAGACAGGCTGGTACAAGCAGGACCGGAGCTAGCAAGATTGGAACTGAAGCTGTTGGTAGGCAGGGCTAGAATAAGCAGGACTGGAACAGGATTCAGGATTCTCGAACAGGTTTGGCTGGAACCGGATGCTGGAATGGACTTGGCTTGGCTGGAACCAGATTCAAGGTTCTCACACAAGCTTGGCTGGAACAGGATTCAGGATTCTCAAACAAACAGGATTCAGGCTTCTCAAACAGGACAGACACAAACAGGATAGGAACTGAAGCTGAAGACAAACAGGCAGACACAAGCAGGATGGGAACTGAAGCTAAAGACAAACAGGGCAGACACAAGCAGGATGGGAACTGAAGCTGAAGCTGAAGACAAGAAGACAAGAACTAGCAGGGCTGGGACAGCAACAAGCACACACAGACAAAAACTCATCTGAAGACCTCTGTTGCAAAGGCAAGTCTGAAAGTTCCCTGGCAATTACAGATGAGGTCACAGGTGAGGCTTGGCAGCAGAAATACCAGGGCAAGTCTGGAGTGCTGGAACATCAGGACTGGAATGAACTCTGGAACATGTCCGGGAAATAGGAAGAAGACAGTCCACAGCAGCCATACTGCCCGGCCACCAGGAGGCGAGGTGAGTACAGGCACGGGATACAGTCACAACCGTGACAGGCGCTAAGTTAGTATTTTATAATGGCAGAGTTCTGCACTAAATCTATTATAGAATACTAGAGTAAGTCCACAGTTATGTGCCAAAGTTTAGGTGCAACCAGTGCACAGGAATAGTTGGAACACCCCTGACCCGCCCATAGCCCTCCCTTGGCCTCACCCCCTTTGGAGTTGCATGCGAGAGAAATTAGGCGCTCAGGCCCCAATGCTCAAAAGTAAACACTGGATGCTAGAGACCATTAGCGCCGTACTAGAACCTGCATTTACCTGCATAGAATGTTCAGAGGCCCGAAGCTTGGGAACAAACGAGCACTCAGGTGAACAAAACAAATAGCACTCTAATGCAGTCAAGCTCATGTTAATGAGGTCATTTCATATTCCTCCCCAATGCTCTGAAAAGGGCGCCCAAAACAAAATTGCCTAACTGCTGCAAACAGTGCTGTAGCGAGGGCTAATGGCACCCCCCCAGGTGCAGCACGGCGCGACCCCCCCCGTGGCGCACCCCCCCCCGGAGCGCAACCCCCCCGGACCGCATTCTTACCTGCGGGAGGGCCGATCCGCCCCGGGTGCACGTCACTCGGAGCTGCGTCAGCCCCGCTGGTTCCCTGCTCTCTCTGCCCCCAAACAGGAAGTAACCTGTTCCTGGGCAGAGAGAGCAGGGAACCAGCGGGGCCGGCACCCCCTGAGTGCGTGCACCCGGGGCGGACCGCCCCTCCCGCCCCCCCCCCCCTTCCTACGCCACTGGCTGCAAAAAATAAAATAATGCCAGGTCAGAGCAAGTGTTAGGGTGTTGGAAGAGAGGATATCTCATGATTTTCATGCTTGTCTCATGATTTGTTCTGCTTAACCTTCCAGTTTTGATTGCTTTTGGAAGCAGAAGGAAGCCCATACAAGCTCTTAAGCACAGGCCGTGAAAAACAGCAGACCCATGCAAAAGCACACATTGGTGTCTGTTTCCTGCATCTAAATTTAAAGCATCCATGCTAAAAAAAATTTAAAATACCCAAAGTGAAAACTCATGGCATCTTCCTGCATCTAAATGTAAGCGTCCAAGGTAAAAAAAAAAAAATTGAAATTGTTTATATTTAGGCTGCAGAAAGCAGACGTCAATGTGTGCTTCACATTTGGGTTTTACCAGGCGCATGCGTAGAGGAGCCGAGCTTACCACAGAACTGTTCTACACATGCGCCAAGCACAATCCTCCCACTAAACTCACTAATGCTCAACGTTATGAGTGTGCCTATATTTGTATCTCATTAGCATTGAGCATTAGGGCATTGTTATGCGCCCTTCCGGTGGTATTTTTATGGTGCTATTTGTAACAGCACCAGAGTTTTGAGCATCAGGGCACATATATACAGACTAGGGGCGTAAGTAAGCTACAACACAACTAATCATTAGTTCCAATTAGTGCTTGTTAATGCCAATTATTGGTACTTACCTTCAATTAAGTGCCAATTTACCACCAATTAACTAATTATGTTACATGTGTAACTGACTATCTCTGGGTGCACAATTGCACACCTAATTTTATAGTTATAGTTTATTCAGACTTACTAGACTGCCAGGGCAAAGCAGAAAGTTTACAAAACTATAATCATATGAATTCAGGACAGAAAAGCCAAATTCGATAGTAAAGATAAACACTCATATAGAGAGAAGTCAGAGAGATAGAATGAGGTAGAATCTCACACTGGGAATCCTGTCAACCTGGGTCACTGAAATCCTGCTTAAAAAGAAAAGCTTTCAGATTTGCTTTAAAGGATTTTTAGAGAAAGCTCACTGCGAAGGGAAAGCGGGAGTGAGTTCCAAATAAAAGGGGAAAGGAAGAAAAAAGCACTATGTCTGGTAGTTTCATATTGAGCAGACTTAGGACTCTAAGAAGGATGAGGCGGTGGTCGTTAAGAGAGTGAAGGACCCTTGCGGGAGAGTAGGGAATGGTGAGACATGTGAGGTAATCTGGAAGTCCTACTCTGTGGATCTTAAATGTTAGAAGTGCTATCTTGTAAGTAATGTGCTTTTCAACGGCTCTGGGGGCATAAAGTAGGTATGTTATGTGCTAATTGGCTAGCTCAGCTATAACGCCGTACGCTAACCAATTAGTGCATGGTTAGCACGTGAGCCCATACCACCGTGTTCTAATGGGAAAATTAGTGCATGACCATTAATAGAGAAAATAGAAAATTCTGCCATTTTACCCGTGTAGTAAAAAAATCTCCTTAGTGCATGGGAATGACCTGCATAAGACCTCGCCAAAGCCACGTTTTACCACAGTTTGTTAAAAGGGCCCCTGAGTGATTGTTTCTAAGGGGAAATTCAGTCACTGGACACTTCCAGTTATGCCCCCATAGGGCACATGGGAAGAGCCTGTTCTATAAAGGAAAAGTAGAATACTAGTGTAACCAGGTATTAACACTTCAATCAGCCGTACAGCTGTTTTAATTACAAGTGCCTAAGTGGGCCTTTTAGAAAGGTGCGCTAGTGTTTTTAGCACACGCTAAAAATAAATATGCGCTAAACGCTAAAGGTGACCATATATTCATATGGGAGTCGCTAAAATTTAGCACATGCTAATCAATAGCATTCATTAAAAAATGCTACCGCTCTTTTGTAAAAGACCCCTGAGTGTGGCAGGTACACATATAACATATTATTTTGTAACTTACACACAATTGGGAACCCTTATATCCTGCCCATGCTCCTATGTACACCCACCTTGTAAATATGTGCTATGTAAGTGTAAACCCTGGTTAGGTTGGAATTACTGAATAGAGTGAGTCCTGGTAGAGAGTCACTGGTGGGAGTGACTGGGAGGTCCCTGGATGGGAGGAGGCTCAGCCCATTGGAGGGTTTATGGAATAAAATGCAGAAAGATAGTGTCCGTGTTGTGGTAAGTGACAGCTCTGGGAGGAGTTAGGAGTTAATAAAAGTAGTTGCATGTGAGAGCTCATGGTCTTTTGATTATCTGGAACCTTTGGCAGACAAGGAGAGCACTTGCGGACTCCGATGTAGACAAATGCAAAGTGATGTGGTTAAGTAGTTCAATAGAGCTAATATGGCGCAACCACATTGGGGATCGTGCAACAGAAGATTTGTGTCCAGTCTGTACCGTGATTTAGTTACGTTGTGTTGCAGAGATCAGGCATTTATGTTGGATCGGTGGGGTATGCCTTTTTGAGCAGGTGAGTTTTTAGTTTTTTACGGAAGGTTAGGTGGTCATTTGTATTTTTCAAGGCTTTTGGTAACGTGTTCCACAATTGTGTGCTAATGTAGGAAAAACTGGATGCATATGTTGATTTGTATTTGAGTCCTTTATATCTTGGGAAGTGAAGCTTTAGATATGTTCTTGCTGATTTGGATGTGTTTCTCATTGGTAGGTCGATCAAGTCGATCATGTATCCCGGAGCTAGACCGTGGATTATTTTATGAACCAGTGAGCAGGTTTTGAAAGCAATTCGTTCTTTTAATTAGAAGCCAGTGTAGTTTTTCGGGGAGGGGTTTCACACTATTAAATCGTGTTTTACCAAAGATAAGCCTTGCTGCCATGTTCTGAGCAGTCTGCAGTTTCTTTAGGATTTGTTCTTTGCATCCTCCGTATATTCCATTGCAGTAGACACAGTGTGGCTTAGTACCATTGATTGTATCATGCTGCGAAATATTCCCCTCAGGAAGAATTGTTTCACATGTTTGAGTTTCCACATTGTGTGAAACATTTTCTTTATTGTGATTGTGGCTTGGCTCTCTAGTGTTAAGTTGTGGTCAATGGTAATGCCAAGGATTTTCAGGCTGTCCGCGATGGGGAGGGAATAGTCTGGGGTATTAATAGCTGTGGGGTGGGCAGCGCTGTGTTGGAATAAGAGAATGAGACAGTGTTTTTTTTTCTTTATTGAGTTTAAGTTTGAATGCCATTGCCCAGGAGTCCATGATGTTAAAGCTGATCTTGATCTCGTTGGTGATTTCTGACGGTTTAGATTTGAAAGGTATGTATATTGTGACGTCGTCTGTATAGAGAAAAGGGTTAAGACCTTGGTTGGATAAGGACTTGGCTAGTGGGGTCATCATTAGGTTGAAGAGGATGGGTGAGAGGGGTGTGGTACTCCGCAATCTGCTTTCCACGGTGATGAGATGCTTGAGTTTGACTTTACTTGATATGTTCTTGTAGTTTGTGCAGCGCTGCGTATGCCTTGTAGCGCTATAGAAATGCTAAATAGTAGTAGTAGTAGTAGTAGTTAGGAAACTCTTGATCCAGTTAAGTATGTTTCCTCCAATCCCAAACTTATCTAGTAATCTTATTAGTATATTATGGTCTACCATTGCCTATTGTGGTTTCCTGTTTGAATTTGGCTAGGAGAGTGACTAGTACTGTTTCTGTACTGTGGAGGGGTCGGAAACCAGACTGCGATTCGTGGAGTATGGAGAATTTGTTTATGTATTCTGTAAGTTGTTTGGCTACCATGCTTTCCATCAGTTTGGTTGTCAACAGGATGGATGTTACTGGACAGTAGTTAGTGATTTCATTTTTTTTTCTTTGTGTCTTTAGTTATTGGTTTGAGTAAGATATTGCCTTTTTCCTTAGGGAAGAGTCCTTTTTGAAGCATGTAGTTTAGATGGGATGTGAGATCTACTATGAAACGGTCTGGGGCTGATTTCATTAGATAGTTGGGACAGGTATCGAGTTTGCAGTGGGTGGTGGAGAACCTGCTGAGCGCCTGGGCAACTGCATCGACAGTGAGGTTGGTGAAGTTTAACCAAGTTCGGTTTTATATTATTTTTATATTATATATTATATTATTATATACAGGTTTGTGTGTTTTATCTGTGTAGTCTGACGTTGGTTTCGTCCACACATTATTCAGAGTGTTTTGGGTATGTCTTTTCATTTTAATATGCTCCATTTGCTGCAATGAATTAAGTTCAAATTATCAATTTGATAATGTATATCTTTTCTTGTATATTGTTTCTAGCCTCCTGATGCAGGCTGTTTTTTGCTGAGCTCTTAGTTTGGTGTGATCCACTGTACACACAGCATTTGATTGGTCACACTCATTAGTACACTTCACATACATCTTTCCCCTTGTTATACATCTTTTCATTTGTATGTATTATTCTGTCATTATTCTTATCGTTTGTGAAGTCATAATGCATTTTGCATGTATTTTCTTTCAAGTTGATTACACTTTTGAAATTGGTGATTTCTCTGTGGGTACTTCTCTTCTTTCACAGATTTGGTTGTTTCTCTTTGAGTCCTCATTTTTGCATGTTCTTAGTGTTTCACCAATTTTCTGTAGGTCGATTACAATGACGTTTGTATGTACAGTATGATGCACATTTTAGCATACTTTTTATTTTTATGATGGGCTATTTTGTCAAGAGGGCTATTTTGTTAAGGGGATACTTTGTCAAGGGTTAATTGGGGAGGGGCAGTTTGTCTTGGGCTATTTTGTCCAGAGCCTTTTTGTCAAAGGCTTTTTTTAATATAAGGCAAATTTTTTCAAGGGCTATTTTGTTAGAAGACTATTTTGTCCAGGCTATTATGTCAGGGTGCCATTTTAAACATTTTAAACCTCAGTATTTACGAGTACCTTGGTTATAGAATTCTGTTGCTAGTGGGAGGAGGAAGACCACAGGGAATGGAAGTGCTATGCATGCTGAGTCTGTAGTGATGTGGCCACTGGGCACTGGAACTCCTGAATTCCGGTTGTCCAACTGCCTTGTACTTGCTATGGGTCCTTGATGCAAGTGTACTGTCTGCTGCCTCCTTTATTTTCTGGTCTGTACAGAGCCCAATGATATTGCTTCCTTTTTTTGGGGGGGGGGGGGGGGGACTCATACTCACTAATTTAGTGCCAGAGTTTTGGGAGAGACTTTTTACACTACACCCCTCTGAACTCTGCCTATGAAACCATTCCAATAGAAGTCAGTCATCTTTTTCCATTCAGAATGAGCATGCTCTTTTATTCCTGTTAGTTGGCAAGATTCCCTCTGACTGAATTGTCATACAGAATTGCAACATCAGCATTTCCAGGGCAGCCCTTGCAGGGCTGTTTCTGTGAGTGCTGGTTTACTGGACTGCAACAAATGTAGTATTCCTTTCTTCAAAAGCAGACAGAGTTGCTCTGTTGGGTTATGCTATTCTCAAGAAGGTAATGAGCATGACATGCATAATAAGAATTATACTGACCTGCAGTATCACTTGAAGTGCTGTTTTATCATTACAGTTTTGATTCAAATATAACACTAGGGCATTCTTCGCAGTCTACCAGACTCGTATTCTCGCATTCCAGCTCTGCACCTTTTCGTAAACCATCTGCTATAATTTCATAATTTATTTTGTTTTCCACAACAGACAACATTGTGTAGAATTTCATGTATGCTCTGTTGATGCTAGATGAGTTGTTTCACTATTCCTTAATGAAGCTATGCTTAGGAGTTAGTGGGCAATCATGACTTTATACAGCAGCTTGATAAAGTCACACTGACTATGACTGAAACAAGGTAAGTTGGCTTTTGCTGGTTTTCGGGGAGGTTATGAAGAGGGCACTTTCAGACCTCTGCATCTTCCACCTCTTGATTTGGTGAAGATATGGCATGACCATGGAATGCTTAACTCTCAAATTCAGATGTTTAAATGATGCACACTATTCAAAAGCACTTATCTAAATAGTGGCAGCCACTATCAGGCTCATCTTCGAAAGAGAAGGACGCCCATCTTTCGACACAAATCGGAAGATGGGCGTCCTTCTCACAGGGTAACCCAAATCGGCATAATTAGAAAGCTGATTTTGGGCGTCCACAACTGCTTTCCATTACGAGGACGACCAAAGTTCTCAGGGGTGTGTCGGAGGCGTAGTGAAGGCGGGACTTGGGCATTCCTAACATATGGGTGTCCTTGACCCATAATGGAAAAAAAAAGGGCGTCCCTGACGAGCACTTGGACAACTTTACCTGGACCTGTTTTTCTTATGACCAAGGCACAAAAACGTGCCCGAAATGACCAGATGATCACTGGAGGGAATCGGGGATTACCTCTCCTTACTCCCCCAGTAGTCACTAACCCCCTCTCACCCTCAAAATACATCTTTAAAAATATTTTGTGCCAGCCTCAAATGTCATACTCAGGTCAATCGCCGCAGTATGCAGGTCCTTGGAGCAGTTTTAGTGGGTGCAGTGCACTTCAGGCAGATGGACCTAGGCCCATCCTCCCCCTATCTGTTACACTTATGGTGGTAAATGTGAGCCCTACAAAACCCACCAGAAACCCACTGTACCCACATCTAGGTGTCCCCCTTCACCCGTAAAGGCTATGGTAGTGGTGTACAGTTGTGGGTAGTGGGTTTGGAGGGGGGTTGGGGGGCTCAGCACACAAGGTAAGGGAGCTATGTACCTGGGAGCAATTTCTGAAGTCCACTGCAGGGCCCCCTAGGGTGCCAGGTTGGTGTCCTAGCATGTCACTGCACTACCAATGCTGGCTCCTCCCATGACCAAAGGGCTTGCATTTGGTCGTTTCTGAGATGGGTGTCCTTGGTTTCCATTATCGCCAAAAATCAGAAACGACCAAGTCTAGGGATGACCATCTCTAAGAACGACCTAAATTTTGCGGTTTGGGCGTCCCCAACTGTATTATCGAAACAAAAGAAGGACTCCCATCTTGTTTCAATAATACAGGTTTCCCCGCCCCTTCGACGGGATGTTTTGCAAGGACGTCCTCAGCAAAACTTGGGCGTCCCTTTCGATTATGCCCCTCTATGTGGACAGTTCCATAACTGGGCACCTGGTAGGAGCGTATTCTGCAAATGAACATAAACACCAACTTTCCTTTATAGAATACTCATGTAACAGTGAAAATATGCACCTATAAATTAGGCACAAGCACTTTCACCAGCCATAGAGTTGCAGCGTGTGTGCCCAACTGCTGGGCAGAAGCGTAGCCAGGTTGTGACATAAGGGGGAGCACAGAACGTACTACATAGACACGCACACTGTATAAGTATGACGGACTGCCTGAAAAATAGGCACCGTCACCGTCGGAAGTCTGTTTGGGGAAGCAGTCGCTCCCCTGGTGCTCCACCTAGCTACGCCTTTGTGCTGAAGATATGTACATTATTACTATAAGTTTATGCATTCAGCTCTGGTAATCTAAAATATGTATTTATTTAGATTTTGCTCCCACCTAGTTCAGTAGTAGCTCAAGGTGAGTTACATTTAGATAAAAAGAAAAACACAAAAGGCAACAGTCTACTTGCTACATAAAAGTCTGTTATAAAAAGTAGACCGATACACATATATAAAACAAAGAAATAATTTATTCAAACCAAGATAAAAGCAGTACCCGACGTGGCCACGTTTCGCCCTCAGGCTGCGTCAGGGGTAAAACTACAAATAAAAACATAAAAATAGTGATAACATCATCTCAAGTTATGTACATATATATATATATATATATATATAAAAAGTCATAACAGCAAATGATAAAATAAAGTACAATAAATACATTACACATTCAAAAGTAAAATGGAGGAGGAGATAAGACAAGCCACTTTCCAAACATATAAAAGTGTATAAAACGTTGGATGGATTTAATCAAATCTAATAATGTATCAATACATACCTAAAAATCAGGGGTGATCAACATACCCCTTCAAAAAAAGCCTAAAACAAAATTAAAAAGATATATATTAATCCCATCTTGATCAGCCCATGTATCACAAACTCTATATTTCACCAGTCAGCTCAATTAAAATTCTCATCATATCAACAATTGACTATATTTCATGGTGTAAAGCATTCAATTACTCACTGTTATAAATCTTCTACAAATAGACCACCTTGAATCCTAAAACTTATCAGCCTTACTATATAACATCATCAAAGACATGGCTGCATAAATGAAACTAACTTTCAAAAGCCATAACTCATTCTATAGTAAATATACTTATACATCTGCTTTACTCAATGCTGCCATCTCCCATAACATCACATGGATTAAAGCTGACTACTTGTCAGCAGACACTGCTCTGGATCAAAATGCAACAGCAATACTATCTGTGCTGTGGCTTCCCCTTTTTTTTATTAAAGAGAAAACACTCTATTTCTTCCTCAATCACCAAACAAGCTCATTCTTACTAGATATACTTGTACATCTATTTTACTCCATGCTACCATCTCACAAACATCACATAGATTCAAGCTAGCTACTTACTGTGCTTGTTAACAGACACTGCTCTGGATCAAAGTGCAACAGCATTACCATCTGTGCTGTGGCTTGCTATTTTAAAACTTTCCTTTATAGAATACTCATGTAACAGTGAAAATATGCACCTATAAATTAGGCACAAGCACTTTCACCAGCCATAGAGTTGCAGCGTGTGCGCCCAACTGCTGGGCAGAAGCGTAGCCAGGTTGTGACACAAGGGGGAGCACAGAACGTACTACATAGACACGCACACTGTATAAGTATGACGGACTGCCTGAAAAATAGGCACCGTCACCGTCGGAAGTCTGTTTGGGGAAGCAGTCACTCCCCTGGTGTTCCACCTAGCTACGCCTTTGTGCTGGAGATATGTACATTCTTACTATAAGTTTACGCATTCAGCTCTGGTAATCTAAAATATGTATTTATTTAGATTTTGCTCCCACCTAGTTCAGTAGTAGCTCAAGGTGAGTTACATTTAGATACGCAGGGTATTTATTTGACCCTGGAGGGCTCACAATCTAATTTTGTACCTGAGACATTGGAGGGTTAAGTGATTTGCCCAAGATCACAAGGAGCAGCAGTAGGATTTGAACCAGCCACCTCTGGATGTTAAGACTGGTGCTCTACTAGACTTCCTCCACTCCCTATGGCACTTTCACTAAATGTCTATATTCCAATATCTACAACATACCTAAAATAACGCTGTATATGGATATGACTGAATATTGCTCCTGACCATGCAGCTGCTGAATATATGTGGGAAGTAGGAGTAGCCTAGTGGTTACTGCAGTGGACTTTGATCCTGGGGAACTCCTTGTGACTCTGGGCAAGTCACTTAACTCTCCACTTCCCCAGTTACAAATACGTAGCTGTATATACTATGTAAACTGCTTTGCATATAGTTGCAACAACCACAGAAAGGCAGTATATCAAATCCCATTTCCCTATCCAAAAAGCAACCCTGAATATGCATAATATTTCAATATTAAAAAGAAAATAAATGCTGACCACAATGTTTGAACATTGACCTATTTACAGGTGTGATCATGTAGTCACACAGTACATGACAGGAAGATAAATAACATGCACCTCCAGCTGGAGTTTCTCTGGGCTAACATTAACTATTAGCAGAACTCAATTACAGTTAAAATGATAGTGTCACCATAACTTCCATTTCCTCTGGACTCGCCTGCTACCACAATACCTCCTGCTCACAGCTTCTCCCTCACCCTTTTGGCTATGTTCTTGTCAGACCGATTTTTAACTTCGTTCTTCCTTCCTGGCTTATTTATTCTGACCTATTTCAGTTGTTCTCCAGGCAGGGGAATCAGTGCCTTGTTTAGCCTCCTGCTGATATAAATTCTTTCCATTGCCCTGTCAGATGCATTAGGATCTCAGTTACAGAGACTGTTGCAAAAAAAAAAAAACAAATCCGTCCAAAACATGAATCATCTTTTCAAATGCTGTTTTTTTGAGGGGGCTACTGCAACATTCTGCAACCCCTCATTAATAGTTTAGAATGAGAAGTTGCATGGGTATTCTCTTGTAAGGTTATCAGTTTCTTCTCATCATTTTATTTTGCTTAAACATTTCACGACTTTCCCAAACAAAGACCATCTGTATTTGTTTTTCATTGTAGACTCTTGACATGTATCACAATATGCTCAGCAGGTTTAATAGAAAATGATAGTCTTCACTCTCTATGATATGTAAGCAGAGGTCAGTGTTTGCTAAGTAGGTGTCTTTCCAGTTTAAATGCAGTCAATCTATTGTATGAAGAATGCTTAGCTGCATTTATGTATTATAAAATAACATTATATCATGGAAATACTAATGAGATCCCACTTCCTAAAACTGGTAGAAATTTTTTTTTTTAATATATTGAAACTGGTTCTAATTGTCATCTGACCCATGTTTAAAAGCTGGGGGATTTTCAATTAGACCACATAATTCGAGGCCCTTTTACTAAGTGGCGGTAACCACTAATGCGTATTTACTGCATGCTAAAAAGGTACCACTACAGGGCATGTTCAGGTGTCCCGTAGAAGTTCTGGGATTCACGTGTTTGGAAGCAGAAAGTAAGCATACCCTGTGCTCACTATGTAGTGTGGGTATCTTGCTGCATGCTGCTTGATTAGCGCAGGATAAGCGTGGGAGCCCCTACAGACTACAAAATAAGTGGCAGTAAGGGCTCCTGTGCTAATAGCCATGTGCTACTTAGGAAATTAGCATGTGGCCATTAATGGGGAAAAGAAAAGAAATTGTGGCCATTTTTCAACCACGCTAAAAGTGGCCTCAAACACACGTGAAAACCACAAGCTAAAAATAGCGCAGGCCACTTTTTAGTGTGGTTTAGTAAAGGGCCCCTTAAACTGTATGTGGATGCTTTTAACATGCATACTTCTTGCTAATTTTGAAAGAGAAAATTGCCAAGTGCTTTCTCTGTCCCCCAAACAACAACTGCAAAGCACCCATGCTAGTAGCACTCGTGTAATGTACACCTAACGTTTTGTGAGTGGGGTACAAAAAAGTAAATTAGTGCAAGGACATTGAAAATCTCATCTATTTTCATTTCCTCGGTGCCTGGCTAAAGGTGTGTGTGGTATGGCAGTCCTTCTACATGTTTCTTCACGTTCAAAAGTAGAGAATGACATAGGGACAAAGTTTGTCCCTGACTCTGCCTAGTCCCTGTGGGTTCTGTCTCCGTCCCTACCCCATCCCCACAGGTTCTGTCCCCGTCCCCGCCCCATCCCCAAAGGATCTGTCCTCATCTGCAGAAGCCTCGAACACTTATGATTTTATATTTAAATCTTTTTATTAAAGTATAAAAAGGAACAATATGCTGTGCAACTGTTTATAAATCATAAATAGATAAGAATAATAACAGGCATCTATAATACCCCGCCCCCACCCTCTACTCTTCCAACACCAACTATAGCTGTCTTCTTTTACCCCAAGGAATCCTAATCCACCCTGATAAAATGTCCAGGGGTACAAATTAAAAGTGGGTACAAATTACAACCTGTTCTGTATGCCCTAGTGGGTGAGAAATATGCCCTATAAAGTATTGTTATGATTTTTTAATCTGTGGATGAATAACTCATCAACAATCTCAGGATTCAGTCTAGCTCTCCTGTCTTCCACAGTCCTTCCTGCTGTGGAAGACAGGAGATGTGCTGGTAGCAGCCATGTCTAAGATGTCTTCTTAGAAGATGTGCTGTGTGACAAGGCTAACATTCTGTATTCCCCAAAGAAGCAGTCAGGTCCTGAACTACAGGTCCCAGAAGCCCGTATAAGAGGAGGAGAGGAGGGGAGGCCAGAAAATAGGGAATGTAACTCCCTTCCCACCAGGGGGAGCCCGGGCTTGAGGCGCGGTGAGCAAGGTACTCCTTTATCCACTAGGGGGAGATGGAAGGAGGAAGCTCAGTTTCCCTGGCTTCATCGTCAACATATAATTCCCCCCAGCTGTGAGAAGGGAAAAGCAGATTTCCTGGAGGTTTTGGATCACCAGGGGAGGGAGGAGACGAATGAAGGGAGAGAGGCCATGGAGTAAGTGGAGGAAGGAAGGAAGGAAGGAGCCTAGCCCTAGAGCAGCCTAAGGAAGATGAGCCGGCTTCCATGGAATGGGAGTCTGCCAAGGTTGCTCTGTGTAGTCCCTGAAGGTACTGAAGAAGGCCCTGAGAGTTGGAAGGCGGAGAAACTGCCAGCCCTGTCCCCACCTAGAGGTATACCAGTTGGGAGAGGAGAAGGCAGGTGGCTGGCTATTACTGACCAGGGCAGAGCCATTGTAAAATGATGTATTGTTTTGAGTTATGGGGCAGTAGGAGAGACCTGCTGGGCCCTGTGGGGCGGTGACTTACCCTTTTGAATAGGGAAGAATTAAAACCCCCATAGGGGGCCTGAACACTAGTGGAACTGAAGGTGGCTGAAGGATTCCTTTGGGCCTGGTAAATCCTGAGTGAGTAGAAAGACTATGTTCCAAGGGCTGTGTTTATTTTGGAGGAGAAGATATCCTGAGGATTGTTGTTCTATGTTTTGGTTTGTACTTTTTTCCCCTGAACAAGGGGGATAAGGCCTGGGGGCCTTATCCGGGCAGTCACTGTAACAGGGTTTATGGATCTGCAAACCCCCTGCGAATAAAACTTTCTTTATTCTGAGTTCTGGTGTCCGTAGTGTTGTTCCAGGGATCCAGAAGCAGCAAGCCTGCGGGCCCCCTTCCCCATGCGGTAGAAGAGCGCCCCCTTTACAGCTGGTAGCAGGAATGTACGGGATCCTCCATGCAAAGTTTGCTAGTTGTGGCCAGCATGTTTGCTTGTTTTTCCAAAAAATCAAAACATCTAAGTTTGCATCACTCAAACATGAATAACAGTCCAGTTCATTAACAGGCTTAAAAGTAGAAAATGACACGGGACGGGAACGGGGACAAACTTTGTCCCCATTCCCGCCCCATCCCCATGGACACTGTCCCTGTCCCCACGGTTACCGCTGGTCCCCATCCCTGTGTCATTCTCTATTTAAAAGGCTAGTTTTCAGCTAAGCCAGGATTTCTGAAATGAAAAAAAAAAAAATTGGCATACATTTTTTGAAGCAATAGTTTATAGTTTATTCATATTTGCTATACAGCCTTTGCTAATAAGTAGATCAAAGTGGTTAACAGTTAAAATATAACACAATAGAAAAAGGAACTACAAAATATGACAGGAAAGGAGGGAATATTCCATTCATGCAGCAGGGTGAGGAGATAGGGTAAAGGAGATAGGGGCAGAGGGCAGGAACAAAGACAAGGGATAAGACTTACCAGAGCCAGACCACAACCAACTTATGATGGAGCAAAAGCATTATGAAAAAGCTTTTAATTCAGTTTTGAATTTCTTAAAGGATAATTCAGTTCAAATTGGGAGAGGCAGAGAGTTCCAAAGGAATGGCGCTGCAAAATATAAAGCCCAATGTCTGGTGGAATCTAGTCAGGAGTGGGGAAGGAGCAAAAGAGGCATGCACAGAGGGCAAGGCCATAGCGGAGACACTGAATGAATTCTTTGCTTCAATCTTTACAGAAGAAGATGTAAGAGATCTACCTGTACCAGAAATGGTTTTCAAGGATGATGGTGCAGAGAAAGAGAAAAATTTTGGTGAACCTGGAAGATGTACTTAGCCAAATCGACAAATTAAAGAGTAGTAAGTCACCTGGACTGGATGGCATGCATCCAAGGTTACTGAAAGAACTCAAACATGAAATTGTTGATTTGATGTTAGTAATCTGTAACTTGTCATTAAAATCGTGCATAGTACCTGAAGATTGGAGGGTGGCCAATGTAACGCCTATTTTAAAAGGGTTCCAGGGGTGATCCAGGAAATTACAGACCTGTAAGCCTGATGTCAGTGCTGGGTAAAATAGTGGAAACTATTGTAAAGAATACAATTACAGAATCCATAGATAAACATGGTTTAATGGGACAGAGTCAGCATGGTTTCAGCCAAAGGAAGTCTTGCCTCACCAATTCACTTCATTTCTTTGAAGGTGTGAAAAACAAGTCGATAAAGGTGAGCCGGTTGATGTAGTATATATATATATTTCCAGAAAGCTTTTGACAAAGTTCCTTATGAAAGACTCCTGGGGGGGAAAAGAGTCATGGAATAGGAGACAATGTTCTGTTGTGGATTAGGAATTGGTTGCTGGACAGAAAACAGAGTGTAGAGTTAAATCACCATTTCTCTCAATGGAGGAGGGTGGAGTGCTGCAGGGATTGATACTGGGACTGTTGCTACTTAACATATTTATAAATTATCTGGACATTGTAATTACAAGTGAGGTAATTAAATTTGCAGATGACACAAAACTATTCAAGGTTGTTAAAACACATGTGGACTGTGAAAAAATGCAGGAAGACCTTAACAAATTTGGAAGACTGAGCATCCAAATGGTAGATGGCATTTAATGT
The DNA here is from genome assembly GCF_901765095.1 of Microcaecilia unicolor. NCBI lineage: Eukaryota > Metazoa > Chordata > Amphibia > Gymnophiona > Siphonopidae > Microcaecilia > Microcaecilia unicolor. The sequence continues at coordinate 249,191,199 of NC_044037.1, read as the reverse complement.
GGACAAATGCAAAGTGATGCACATTGGGAAGAACAATCTAAATCAGTTACCTGATGTTAGGGTCCAACTTGGAGGTCAGCACCCAAGAAAAAGATCTAGGTGTTATTGCAGATAATATTCTGAAATTTTCTGCCCAATGTGTGGTGGCGGTCAAAAAAAGCAAACAGGACGCTAGGAATTATTAGGAAAGTGATGGTAAATAATACTGAGATTACTAATAATGCCTCTGTATCATGCTTGGTGTGACCTTACCTAGAGTATTGCATTCATTTCTTGTTGCAGTATTTAAAAAAAGATATAACGGAATTAGAAAAGGTTCAAAGAAGAGCGACCAAAATGATAAAGGGGGTGAAACTCCTCTTATATGAGGAAAGGCTAAAGAAGTTAGGACTCTTCAGCTTGGAAAAGAGATGGCTGAGGGGAGATATGATTGAGGTCTACAAAGTCCTGAGTGGTGTAGAACGAGTAGAAGTGAATTGATGGTTTACTCTTTCAAAAAGTACAAAGAGCAGGAGACACTCAATGATGTTTATTTATTTAGATTTTGCTCACACCTTTTTTTAGTAGTAGCTCAAGGTGAGTTACATTCAGGTACTTTGGATGTTCTTCTGTCCCAGGAGGGCTCACAATCTAAGTGTGTACCTGAGGCAATGGAGGGTTAAGTAACTTGCCCAAGGTCACAAGGAGCAGCAGTGGGATTTGAATTGGCCACCTCTGGATTGCAAGACTGGTGCTCTAACCACTAGGCCACTCCTCCACTCCACTCACTTTTAAAACAAATAAGAGGAAATATTTTTTTCACTTCACGAATAGTTAAGCTTTGAAACTTTTTGCTGGAAGATGTAGTAACAGCAGTTAGCATATCTGGGTTTTGAAAACGTTTGGACAAGTTCCTGGAGGAAAAGTCCATAGTCTGCTATTGAGACAGACATGGGAAGCCACTACTTGCCCTGGGATTAGTAGCATGGGATGTTGCTACTATTTGAGTTTCTGCCAGGTACTTGTGACCTGGATTGCCCACTGTTGGAAACAGGATACTGGGCTAGATGGACCATTGGTCTGAACCAGTATGGCTATTCTAGTTGAGCCTGTTTAGAACCAGATAAAATTACCTGTGATCATGTAAGGAGTGTAACACATGAGCTGGGGAGTATGGAATTGTGAGGATAGGTAAAGGGGGAGATCTATTTATACAAAAGAAAAAAAAATACTTATTACAATATATGCTGGAAATATCACTTCTAAGAGGTTTTTGCTGGTAAAATAGCCCTCTGGTAGTCCTTTAAAAACAATTCATGCCCTAGTGGTTTATTATTTGTTTGGTAAAAATATTTGTTATACAGGGAGCTTTACTCAAGAAATAGGATGATCTTAACAGATGCTCAGATGGCACAGCAGGATCATTCTTTCTTTGGCAATATGTGCATATAGGAGAAGCACTGTCATCTTAGTAAACACTATAAAAACATAAATAGTAACGTAGTAACATAGTAGATGACGGCAGAAAAAGACCTGCACGGTCCATCCAGTCTGCCCAAGAAATGTGCCACTTTTTTGTGTATACCTTACCTTGATTTGTACTTGTCTTTTTCAGGGCACAGACCGTATAAGTCTGCCCTGCACTATCCCTGCCTCCCAACCACCAGCTCCGCGGCTCTGTTATCCAATCTCGGCTAAGCTCCTAAGGATCCATTTCTTCTGAACAGGATTCCTTTATGTTTATCCCATGCATGTTTGAATTCCGTTACTGTTTTCATCTCCACCACCTCCCGCGGGAGGGCATTCCAAGCATCCACCACTCTCTCCGTGAAAAAATACTTCCTGACATTTTCTTGAGTCTGCCCCCCTTCAATCTCATTTCATGTCCTCTCGTTCTACCGCTTTCGTATCTCCGGAAAAGGTTTGTTTGCGGATTAATACCTTTCAAATATTTGAACGTCTGTATCATATCCTTTCCTCCAGGGTATACATGTTCAGGTCAGCAAGTCTCTCCTCATACGTCTTGTAACGCAAACCCCATACCATTCTCGTAGCTTTTCTTTGCACCGCTTCGATTCTTTTTACATCCTTAGCAAGATACGGCCTCCAAAACTGAACACAATACTCCAGATGGGGCCTCAGCAACGACTTATACAGGGGCATCAACACTTCCTTTCTTCTGCTGGTCACACCTCTCTCTATACAGATATAAATATCTTTGAATATTTATCGCTGATATCCCACAGACTTTCTCAGATTAAATGTATTACTTAGGCATAGATATACATTAACTAATTTATGTAAACTAATATGAATCTTTGTGTTTGCTTACCAAATTGTACACTGCTGTACAGAAATGGAAACAGTATCAATAAACCAAAATATCAGTCTGTCTTATGCTTTGATGAAATAGCTTAATGGTTACCTATAAGAGCATAAGAACATAAGAATAGTCATACTGGGATTAGACCAAAGGTCCATCTACTTAGTATCCTGCTTCTAGCAGTGGCCAATCCAGTTTACAAGTACCTGGCAGAAACCTAATTAGTAGCACCATTTCATGCTATCAATTGCAGGGCAATCAGTGGCTTCCCCCATGTCCATCTCAATAGCATACCATGGAATTTTCCTCCATGGAATTTTCTAAACCTTTTTTAAACCCAGATACGCTAACTGCATGCGCGTTACCACATCCTCCGGCAAAGAGTTCCAGAGCTTAACTATTCGTTGAGTGAAACAATATTTCCTCCTATTTGTTTTAAAAGTATTTCCATGTGACTTCCTTGAGTGTCTCCTAGTCTTTGTACTTTTGGAACAAGTAAAAAATAGATTTACTTCTATTCATTCTACACCACTCAAGATTTTGTAGACCTCAATCATATCTCCCCTTATCTGTCTCTTTTCCAAGCTGAAGAGCCGTAACCTCTTTAGCCTTTCCTCATACGAGAGAAGTTCCATCTCCTTTATTATTTTGGTCACTGAACTTTTTCTAATTTCACTACATCTTTTTTTGAGATACAGCGACCAGAACTGAATGCAATACTCAAGGTACAGTTGCACCAGGGAGTGAAACAGAGCCATTATAGTATTTTCGGTTTTATTCACCATCCCTATCCTAATAATTCCTAGCATTCTGTTTGCTTTTTTCGCCGCTCAGCACACTGAATAGAAGATTTCAGTGTATTATCTAAAGCGACACCTAGATCTTTTTCTTGAGTGCTGACCCCCACGGTGGACCCTAGTATCAGGCAACTATGATTTGGATTATTCTTTCCAATGTGCATCACGTTGCATTTGTCCACACATTAAATTTCATCTGCCATTTGGATGCCCAGTCTTCCAATTTCCTAAGGTCTCCCTGCAATATTTCACAGTCCACATGTGTTTTAACAACCTTGTGTGTCATCAGCAAATTTAATCACCTCATTTATTGTTCTGATTTCCATAGCACCGGTCCTAGTACAGAACCCTGCAGCACTCCACTGTTCACCCTCCTCCATTGAAAGAAATGACATTTAACCCTACCCTCTGTTTTCTGTCCAATAACCAATACCTAATCCACATCAGTACCTTGCCTCTTATCCTATAACTCTTTAATTTTATCAGGAGTCTCTCATGAGGACATTTATCAAAAGCTTTCTGAATATCTAGATAAATCAATTGGCTCACCTTTACCCACATGTTTTGTTTACGCCTTCAAAGAAATGAAGCAAATTGATGAGGTAAGAATTCCCTTGGCTGAATCCATGCTTACTCTGTCCCATTAAGCCATGTTGGTCTCTGTGTTCCATAATTTTATTTTTATAATAGTTTCCACTGTTTTGCCCGGCACTCGCAGAACTTCTTAGAAGGAAAGTTGTGTGATCTTTCCTCTCTCTATAGTTTTGAATCTAAGAGGACTGCTTCAAACAGACCCTTTCAAGCTAACTTAATAATCAGATTACCCTTAAAAACCTTTGCAACTTCTTCACACCTTAATTAACACCTAATTCAGGTCAGTAGCAGTTCTACCTCTCCAACAGCCAAAGAACAGAAAATAACAAAATTTGAGTCTTGCTACTTTTCATTTTAATGTTCTTTGTCTGTTAAGTGTCTACCTCTAGAAAACTTTTCCGTTTAAAACTATGCGAAAAGTGTTTACCTCTAGAGAAAGCTTCAGTTTAAAACTATGGGAAAAGGGTTGTACACTAAGGAAATTAGTTAATAATGCTTGCTTCACTCTTTATTATCCCCCCTAAAACTGAGTGGGGATAAAAAAAAAAGCCCCTGTTGTGCCTGCTAGAGGCTATCTGTTAATGCTGTGGGGCAAAGTTCAAGTTTTAAAACTAGGGGAAAAGGGTATGGAGACTAGTAGATTAAGTTTGCATTTAAAAAAAATGTATTCTGCCTATCAATAACCTACAATTTCTCCTTTAAACCCCAAACGTTAAATTCCCGAAGCACAGAGCAAAATAATGTTCACTTACCAGAGAAATGCCCTCTTCTCTCAGAACTTCTCAAAAAGGAAGCCAAATTCTGAGCAAATAAACTGAAAATTTTGTAAAATTTGGCACACTTTATTTGTAATTTTATTGTGCAGGATTCACCCATTATAATGGCTTGCTTCTCCTCCCCCTCCACCAGCCATAAAATACTTTCCCTCCACCAGCACAGCAGCAGTTTCCCTCTTCATGTTCCACCTTCTCCATTTCTCTCTCAGCTTGTATCCCTTCCCCTGTTAAGCACAGTCCCTGGCTTTCTCTATCCCTTCTCCGGGGTGAATACCTTCAATTTTTCTCCCCCTCCTCCACTCTTTCTATTCACCTGTATGCTAGCCTCTAGCTGCACTTCTGCCTTCTAAAATTCTGTCTCCCCCCTGCCTCAGCCTTTACTGCCCTCTCTGAGTTCTCCCCATAATTCACCAGCAAGACCCCTGTTCGGTCCACCCCAAGGTCTTTTTCCCCCCTCTCCCAGGCAACTACCCACCTTATTTTTCTCTGCCTCAATCCCCAGGACACACACGCTTCATTCACTTTTCTTCAGCCACTCTCCCCCATTAGCACACATCACCTCATCCATCTTGCTCCAGCCTTCCTCCTCCCATGGTACACACACCCCATCCACCTTGCTTCAGCCTTCTCCCCCCATGGCATACGCAACCTCATGCACTTTCCTACAACCCTCCACCCCCTTTCCAAGGCAAATACACCCACACTTCATCCACATTTATTAGGCCTACTTCCACACTACATCCACCTTTTTCCAGCCTCCCACCCACCACACTTCATCCACCATTTTTTCCAGGCACTCTCCCTCTCACCCCCCTGTACACACACCATTCCAGCTTGGCAAGAGGAGAAGCAGCACAGCCACACATCAGACTGTTTCCTCCTCCTCTGCTGTTGAGCCAGGCAGGCCTCCATACAGCTGTGGCTTAAAGGAACCACTGGGGATCAAGGCAGCAGAGAAGGTAGAAGCAGCCTGATGTACAACTGTGCAGCTCCTCCTCTTGCCGTGCTAGAGTGGTGTGTGTATGCAGAGAGGCAGCCAGAAAGTATGCATTTGTGCCGCTCTGCACCACAACATCAGGGTTGCACAAAATTCTGCTCAGGAAAGGCAGAATCCTACACAGTCTGATGAAGTGGGAAATTCTGCATTGCACAGTAGACCAGAATTCTCCCAGAAGTAAGCACTGTAAATATTACACTGGACATTACCACACCATCTGGTGAGAACATAGAACAAACAGGACTACTACAGATCTCTACACAGAAACTACATGCTAGCAGAATACCACACCTTGGTCAAATGCACAGACAGACCCTCAACAAATATGAAACAAAGGACCACAGATTTGTAATATAGAGTTGAAAAAACTGAATTGGAGCTTCAAGGAGTCAGACCCCGCGCACAGAAAACATTGAGAAATAGAAACTGCAATGCAGTGGCGTAGCCAGACCTGACATTTTGGGTGGGCCCAGAACTAATATGGGTGGGCACTAAGTGTTAGTAGTGTTTTAATAACAGGGGTAGGAAATACAAATTACAAGAAATAATCAGGTAATCACACCAAAGAATATCAGCAGACAGGTAACAGAGGGAGGAAAAGGAGGGAGGTAGGAGGAGGGTAGGGGGGAAGCAATTTGTGAATGCATTCAAAGCAAAACCTGCAATTTACACTTGAGTACTATGAAGACCCCATCTGAGCCCCCCTCCCTGACCCAGTCCCCACCTGCCTACCAGCTCCGTCGATGAAGGATCAGACCGACCCTCTTCTGCCACCCGGTAGGTACCCAGCCTTAAAGAAGAATCGGTGACGCGCCTCGCGTCTGCTGCTCTCTCTGCCCTGCTCTGCCTGCAGCTGTAAGCGATTTGCTCATCGGCCCTTCCTTCACTGTGTCCCGCCCTCGCGGAAATAGGAAGTTACATCAGAGGGCGGGACACAGTGAAGAAAGGGCCGACGAGCAAATCGTTTTACAGCTGCAGCAGCGCAGAGCAGAGCAGGGCAGAGAGAGCAGCAGACGTGAGGCGCTTCACCGATTCTTCTTTTAAGGTTGGGTGCCGGGTGGCAGAAGAGGGTCGGTCTGTTCCTCGACGTCGGAGCTGGTGGGGAGGTGGGGACTGCGACGCCGGCGGGGCGAATCGCCCTGCCTTGGTACGAGGATGTTGGGGTGGGCCTGAAAGGAAAGTGGCTGGGCCTGGGCCCATCAAGGCCTGCCTGTGGCTATGCCCCTGCTGCAATGCAAGATTTCAGAGATGCACATTTCCTAAAGCTGACATATTCCAATTACTGCATTCAAAATAAAATACTTTCTTTTTTCTACCTTTGCTGTCTGAGCATTTTACTTTTCCATTCATTTTGATCTCAGTATCTGTCTTCTGATTTTCTCTGTTTTTTTCCCTGTCCTTGCAGGGCCTTCTGTCCATTTGACATTTCTTTTTTCTCTGTTTTCACCATCTATCTTTTCTTTGCATCCAAAGCTATCTTGTCCAGCATCTCCCCTCTGTGTCCCTGTCCCTAACCTCCTCCCATGTTCAGCATCTGCCCTCTCAGGACCCCAACACTCTTTTTTCTAGCATTGCCCCACCCCTGTGCCCCCATATCCCCCTTTTCTAGCATGGTGCTCTCCTATGCCCCCATCTTCTCCTTTTCCAGCATTGCCCTGTGCCATCTCCCCCTTTTCCAGCATGGTGACCCCTTTGCCCCCATCTTCCCTTTTCCAGCATTTTCTTCCCCTTGCTCCCATCTCCCCCTTTTCCAGCATTATTCCCTCCCTGTGCCCCATCTCCTTCTATTCTAGCATTGCCCTCCCCCACTGGCCCTATACCCTCCCTGTCCAGCATTACCCCTCTACATCCCTGACCCTATGATCCTTTCCTACCAGTATCTCTCCTCTATGTCCCTGTCTCTTCCTGTATTCAGCTATCCTTCTCTCTGCCTTCTTCTGCCATGTCCCTGTCTCTCCCCTGCCTTTCCCCCATTGTCTTGCATTTTTCCTCCTACTCCTTCAATCCAGTCTGTACCTCACTCCCTCAACTACCCCCATGGGTCACACATTCTGCACCTTTCTTTAATTATTGGCAGCAGCAGCAATCAGGTGGCATCAGAGCTTTTGTCTATAGGGGGTCCCACCTACACAGAAACAGGAAGTTGCATCAGTGTAAGCAGGACCCTGTAGAGAGAAAGCTGGAATGCAGCAGGAAGCTACCGGCAATGAAAGAGAGGGACACAATTCCACGGGAGGGTGGAGAAAATGAGAGTGTGAGGCAGAAATGCAGGATATGTGTGGTGGAAAGGAAGAGGGGGAGAATAGAGAGAGAGATTGCACACTTGGGGCTAAATTTACCAATGAGCAGATAGGCCTCCTTTATACAGGGGCCCGGGGCAGCTGACCCTTTTGCCCATTGGTAAAAGCAGCCCTGGGTACGTGTAAGAGCCGATCATTAAGAGGCCTTTTATTAAAGGGTAGTAGGACTGCCATAAGCTTGGCGTGCAGCGAATTGGTCCCACTGCCTGGTTCGCCCGAGAGCCCTGTGGTAGTTTCGGATCTCCCGTGCACCATTTCTGATGGTAGAAAATACCTTTTTATTTTCTAGCACTGGGGTGTGTGCCCAATTACCGCCATATCCTAAATAGGAGGCGGTAGGGGCTCTGGCAATAAATGGTCACATGGCAATGTTTTAATTACCACACAACCATTTACTGGCCCTTAAAATAAAAAGGCCTTTTTACCAGCGATGGTACTAGGTGGCCTCAGCATTTAGCAATCCCATGCACCAATGCCGCAGCAGGTCATCTTTTACCGCCATTTGGTACAAGGGCTCCTTAGTTGTGCTTGTGCATTCAGCCGCTCAATATTACCAGCTAATTACCACAACTAAAACTCACAGAAAATTATTTATAAAATTCTCCCCTACTTGTCTGTCAGTGGTTCTTTCTGTCCCATGTTGCTTAATCCAGTTTTTGCCTTTCTATTGCCTTTGTGCATGGTTGACCCTGTTTATTGTTTTCTCATAAGAGCAGGAGGGAGATCGCATGTTGCATAAACATTTATTTATTTTACTTATTGTTTATGCAACTTTAACACAAATATTTACAAGCAGATAGCTGAAAAGCAATGAGTAGGTTATGATAAAATAAATATGCATACTGAAGAAAATCTAATATATTGACTAAATATATCATATTGAAATAACCATTGATCGATAAAGTCCACAATAAATGGAGACAGAGCCTGAAAAAAAGGATTGGAAATAAATTTAAGGCAAAATAATTGGTGGTAAATTTTCAAGGCCAAAAATATATTTCAGCGAGTGTTCCTTTAAGTCCCTGTCTGTGTCTAGCAAGCCGGTTTTCTATGGATTACTTATTTTTGATCTGTTTTCTTTACCACCCACTGTTAAACTGCTGCAAACTTAATTGTACTCTGTTCTAGGAGTGGTGCAGTCAGTTCATTACTTGCTCTTTCATTTGTGACCCAGGTCACGAATATTCCTAGTAATTGATACAGAGTCTTGTTTTAATAGCAAAAAAAGGTGCTGGTGCTCACATGCAGAGCCATCCATAAGGGGTGAGGTCACCAACGAGGGATCTGCCCCCACAATCCTTCTGACTTTAGGGACTGTGTTGCAGCAACTTGTGCTCTCACCTTGATTACTGCAGTTACTTTTTATTTGGGGTTTCCTGCTGATGCTATGAGGCCACTTCAGATGGTCCAAAATGCCACAGCTGAATTCCTTGCAGTAGCTCCATTACATGAACATATTTCTCCTATTTTTCACTCCCTCCATTGGCTTCCTATAGAATGGTGCAAATATTCCAAGATAATTGTTACTTTTTAAGATGATTTGGTCGGGGTGTTTCTTCCCACCCAGTTTCTTGATATTCTTCTGTTTGGGTTGTTAGATCTCAAAATCAGGGCTCAGGAATTTCAGGGGTCCTTTTACTAAAGTGCGCCGAAAATGGCCTGCGCTGTTATAGGCGTGTGTATTGGATGCGCAGAGGTCCATTTTTCAGCGCACCTGCAAAAAAGGCCGGTTTTCTGGCCAGAAATGGACGCACGGTAAAATAAAAATTGGCACATGTCAATTTTGGGTCTGAGACCTTACCCGCCACCCATTGACTTAGTGGTAAGGTCTCACGCATTAACCAGATGGTAATTGTCAGTACGTATCAGATGCGCATAAAATATGGAATTACCGTCAGGGGCTCGCAGCAGCCAGGCGGTAGTTCCAAATTGACACAAGTTAGATGCACGTAGGTCCTTTGCGCCTTAGTAAAAGGGCCCTTCAGTGCTTATAGGAAAACATGGAGTGGGTGTTTTTCAAAGGTGCGCTAGTGTTTTTAGAACACGCTAAAAATAAGCATATGTTAAATGCTAGAGATGCCCATATATTCCTGTGGGCATCTCTAGTGTTTAGCGCCCACTAAAAACACTACCTTTGTAAAATACCTCTGCAGTGAGGGTGAATAATAGAATTGTGTTTCTTGTGTCTAGTTGTTTGGATTTAACTGCCTATTTAAGTGAGATTATTACCAGATTTACTTGACTTTCAGTTGAAAGTTAAACCTGTTTATCAAGCCTTAGGGTAAATGCGTGTTTTTTTTTTTCAGAATATTAGTCTAACTGGTTATTTACACACATGTATGTAGCTAGTAGGCATGAGCACTTATGACAGCCATAGAGCTAGTGTAAATGCTTACACCTCAGTGCTGGAGATATGCATGTAACCTGTGGAGGGGCATTTTCAATATGACGTCTAAGACAGACTTTGGATGTTTTGCGCTAAATACCTGAAATCCAAATAGCAAATGTAACCACTTTTGAAAAAGCAAAAGGTCTTTTTTTTTTCAAAAATACAATTTGTAACAAGGTTTTGTGCTCCGTACGTTTATCTTTTCAGGCCATTTTCAGAAACCTCCCCCCTCCCCCACACACGTGTACAACTTAGAAAATAAAGACATTGGGATGTAGGAGGGCCCAGCATTTTTAGCAGACTGGTCTCCCAGACATTCCAGAAGAGCAGTGGGGTACCCTAGGGGCAGTGGTGTGCTGGAGCGGGCTCTCACAGGCTCGCGAGAGCCGTTTGTTAAGTTTTTAAGAATTTTGGGAGCCGGTTGTTAAAGTAGGCCTCCCCATAGCTACTTTAACAACTGACTCCCAAAATGTGGACTTGGGCCCCCTCCTGAATTCTCTTTTACATTGCTGGCAGTGATGCTGGCCCCACCAGCTAATTAAATAGACTGCTGCTGCTGCTGCTCCCTGCTCCTTGTTTCTGACTCTGAGCATCAGGCTGAAACTTTTCATGCAAGCGCAAGAAGGTTCCATCATGCTGCTCAGAGCCAGAAACAAGCAGCAGAGAATGGTGGCAGTCCATTTATTGGCTGGCGGGGCTCGGCAAAGGTATGCCTAGCGTGCCCGCACAAGGGTGGGGAGAGAGAGACATGTATTCCCCCCCACACACACATACACAAAATTTCAGGGCCGGTTATGCCCGGATAGAGAGCCCGTTGTTAAAAATTTACCAGCACACCCCTGCCTAGGGGGCACCTCTGTGGACTTCATATAAATGCTTCCAGGTACACATCTCATCATTATTCCCTTATCTTGTCTGTTGAGCCTTCTAAAACCCACCCAAATTCCACTACCCCCAACGGAACACCACTACAATAAACCTTTATTTATTTATTTATTTATTTATTTATTTATTTGTGACATTTATATCCCATATTATCTCAAACAAACTTGAGTTCAATGTGGCTTACAATAAACAGTAAAGGATAAATATCAAGAAATAATACATGAGGAGAGAGTAATCTGGTTGGGAATTCAAGAATACAATATGTAGGCATATATGAAATCTATAGAGAGACATTATTAGAGTAACCTAACAAAAAAGATGGATGGGTGAAGAGGGCACCTATATGTGGCTACGTTAGGATTCTGTTGAGTTTTGGAGAGCTCACAGTTTTCACCACAAGTGTAACAGGGAGCGGGAGGTATGGACCTGGTTCTATCTGTCTACAGTGCACTTCGCCCACCACTAGAGTACTCCAGGGATCTTCATGCTGCTCTAATGGACCTAGCTAGAACATCTGAGGATGGCATAGAGGCTGGTGGGTACTATTTTTATTCACATTCTTTGGGGGTGGGAGGAGTCATTGAGCACTGGGGGAGTAAGAGGAGGTCAACCCTGATTCCCTCCAGTGGTCATTTGTCATTTAGAGCACTTTGTTGTGCCAAATTCATTCTGAAAACATTTCTAGAACAAAACATTTAACTTTTCACCCTAGATGTTTTTATTTTGTTCCATTATAGCTGTACAACGTACAAGTGTTAGGCATGCCCTATGCCCACCTTAATCCCATCTTCAAAACACCCCTGACATACCCCTTTGTGATTTGGATGCACTGCAGACAAAATGCATAGATAAACATCTGCCAAACGTTTTGAAAATACCGATTTGGGCGTTTAGAATAGAAATCTGTCCAAGTAGTGCTGTATGACACTCTTTGGATATTTTTCTCTTTTAAAAATTAGCCCCATAGTATTCAATAAGTTATGTGTGTAAGTGTGTGCTCCACCCATGTTTACATGCACTTGTCAAATATGCAATATATAAGATGTACACAAACGTACAGAATAGTGCTTAGGTAGACTTTTGTGTGCACACACTTTCAATATCAACATTTATCCTACAGGGCAGAAAAAATAGTTCCATTAAAAAAAAGACATATCTCAAAATCCTCTGACAAAGATGTGTGTTTGCAATCATCTCTGTACTTAGCATTTGTCGTCATAGTTCTGAAGTGTTCAGGGTTGACTGAGTCTGAGCATCAGAATCGGTTGGAAAGTTGTTTCCATCTTCCCGGGAAGATGTCAGGGAAAGTTCTTTCTTTTGCTTAAACAGTTCTGCACTGTCTTTAAGATACATATTCCAGTAGATCTGATACGTGATTTGTGTCCTTGCTTGTGGGTTTTATGCTTGGTGAAACTCTGAACTATTCTGCAATGTTGTCATATATTCCCATATGTTTTTCATAGCTTGACTGTAGCAATTCTGGAAGATCTAATTACATTAAACAGTGAACACACTTTGTAAGATTTTTTACTAATTGGTTCTGTTTCAAAACTTTCTGCAAAAGGAGATTGAAATGGGTAATCAGATTGGACTAAATTTAATTGCAACATAAAAGATAGTAACAAAAAAAAAATTCTGAAGAAATCCCTAAGGTTCCACCTTGAGTTTTTGTCTGAGACTTCTAGTGCACCTACTAAATAAAGTACTGGACTTTGAAATGTAAATACCTTCACAGCTTCTGGAACAAATCCCCCAATGCTCAAAAATCCAGCGCTGTTCCGAATAAAGCGGTAAAAATACCGCTGGAACAGTATAGAAAAACACGAATGAGATGCAAATATAGGCACGCTCATAGCGTTCAGCATTAGGGAGTTTGGCAGGAGGATTATGCTTTGGTATGGGAGGATTGTGTTTGGTGCAGGCGCAGAACAATTCCACATTAAATTTTGCTCCTGTGTGCATGCGCCTGGTAAAGTGCACATTAGCACCTATTTTCTGCAGCCTAAATATAAGCGTTTTACATTTTTTTGCAGCTTGGACGCTTAAATTTAGATGCAGGAAAGAGATGCTAATGTGTGGGGACCTGCTGTTTCTCACAATCAGCGCTTAAGAGTTTGCAGGGGCTTCCTTCTGCTTCCAAAAGCCATCAAACCCGGCAGAAAGAATCATGAGAGAAGCATGAAAATCATGGGAGATCCTCTCTGTTAACACCCTAACGCCTGCTCCGACCACGCGTTATTTTTTACAGCTGTTGTAAGGTTTAGAGTGGATCACAATTTAACTTTAACCAATCAACAGGACTGGGAGCTCACATTTGTAAAATAGTACAAAGTAACATAAAATAACAGTATCACATCTATATTTAACTAGATCACAAAATTTTTCTACGTAACTCTGGTGTCCTTTTACCAAGCTGCTGGGTAAAAGGCCCTGCACTAGCAGCGGGGGGCATTTTTCCTGCGTGCCAGGGCCCTTTTTACTGCAACAGGTGAAAAAGCCCCCAGCACACATGCAGCAGGGAACACTTACCGCCACCCATTGAGGTGGCGATATGGACTCCCACACTAACCCACCGAGTTATCGCCATGCTAGCCATTTTCTTTTCCCCCCAGAAATGGCGCGCCCTCAGGGTGGGACTACCACCAGCAACCAGCGGTAGTCCTGGAAGAGCGAGCAGTAAGACCGCATTGGGCTTACCGTCACTCTGTAAAAGGGCCCCTTTGTTTTTAGAAGTTTATGAAAGATCTGTGAATCTCATTTGTGACCCCTGAGGAAGAAGCCTTGTGCGCCGAAACACAGACCGTGTCAGGTCCCTTGAATAACCAATAAAGCGTTTTCTCAACATCATCTCCCGAGTTGGTCTAGTCTGTGGTCAGTCTTTACTCCTTTTGAGCTGTGTGGATTCTTCGTAGATGCTTCTCCTGTTTGGTACTTTTGATCTATGTTCTATATCTACACACCTAAAGTTCAGAACGCCCGTAAAATGCCCATTTCCCCGCCCATAACAACACTTCTTTTTGCCTGTGTGCATTAGAAGTTTTATATGCTTAGCGAGTTAGTTCTAATTAGTGCCAATTAGTGCTTGTTAAGTGCTGCTATCAGAGCTCTTTAGCTTGTTAAGTTACGCATGTGTTATAGAATCTGCTTGGATTTCAGCGTGGATCTCTAGGTGAGCTATATACATTTTTTTTTAGCATACTGGTAGCTTGCACACATGTCAAAAGTATTGCGGGGTGCCTCAGCGTGCCCCGAGTTACACCATTTTAAGCTGTGGTGGGCATATATTATTGCTTACTGCAGCTTGCTAAGAGGGCCCCTTACCATGTAACTTCAAGGGAAAAGCTGCTATGCAGCTTTCTACTGATGTAATGATGCAGTTGTACCATGCTGATACACGAGCTTCAGCCTTTTTTCAGCAGGGATTTCTTTTTTGGAATGCACTGCCAGCGTCATCATTGTAGCAGTTTAACACAAGTTAGAAAACTCTTGAAAACACAACTGTTTGTGACTGTGTTTTTAAACTCATGTGGATTGGACTTTTTTTTTTATTGCTGAGAGATGTTATGTTTTTGTTTTATTTTGTGTATTGTTTTCCTTTATTATGAATGTTTTCTTGCAAACCACCTAGTTATAGGGGGTATATACATTTTTTAAATAAAATAAATAAATAAATAAGCGAGCATATTCATGAGCAGAGCATGGCAGAGGCATCCTTGTGTGTCATACCTAATAGCATATCCTATAGAATCGTATAAGTTATATGCCTTCCATGGTGCACTTAGGTGCGGCCATTTATACTTGCCATTGACCTGGCATTAAATGATTATGCCAAAATGTAGGCATGCCAATTCAGGTTTAAACTAATATTCTACAACAGCATCCTAGTGCACAGATGCCATTATACAATTGGTGCTCAGTGCGCATTATCGGTATGCCCAACTAGAGGCGCCGAGTTATAGAATTTCCCCCATAAAGGGCAATCCTGTAACCTAGGCGCTCACATTTATGTGTGTTGTGGGCTAGATTCTATATATCACGCCTAACAAATCGGCATGAAAGAATATATGCCTAGGTGTATTCTATAAACCATGCTTAAATTTAGCCTTTGTCTACAGCATATGCAAACACCCATTTTCTTAGTCTATATTTAGATGTGGCCATTTACACTAATGAAAACCTGGTTTAAATGCTGATTTCTAAATTATGCATGGAATGGGCGTATTCTATAACAGTGTGCATAAATTCTAGGAATGCCCCTGACCCACCCATAGCTATGCCCCCTTTTTAGATCTGTGTCTTAGACGCACATCATGTTATAGAATACACTTAGACATTTATGTGTGTAAATTCTAATTAATGCCAATTAGAGTTAATAACTGTTAAATTATCAGTATCGATTGGCTTGTAAAGCTAATTAAGTTGTGTGAGCAAATCCCGAATACGACTGGATTTGCGCATGCAGCACAAGTCGCACTATATAGAATCTGGGGGGGTATGTACATAAAGGTTTAGAATACTACTGTTTAGACCAGGGGCGTTCCTAGGGGGGGCTGACACCCGGGGCGGATCGCCGATGCGCCCCGCCCCCTGGGTGCAGCGCCCCCCTGGAGCAGCGAGATGCCTCCCCCGGCGAAAGAACCCCCCCGGGTGCACGCCGCTGGGGGGGTGCCGCGCGCCTGTCGGCTCTTCTTTTTCATGCTCCCTTTGCCCCGGAACAGGTTACTTCCTGTTCCGGGGCAGAGGGAGCATGAAAACGAAGAGCCGGCAGGCGCGCGGCACCCCCCCAGCGGCGTGCACCCGGGGCGGACCGCCCCCCCCCCCTTGGTACGCCACTGGTTTAGACCATTTGTGCATGCATAAATGCTAGCAGCGTGCCTAAGTTCTCTCCTGCAAATACCTGCTTAACATATATAGCATGTATTTGCAAGGTAGGCATTTGCAAGGGTGGGGCTCCTACTTACATGTGTAACTTACAGAAAACTGTACATTACGTGCATCCCTGTCTTACTTAGGCTCACATACTTATACCAGTCCTACGGCTGGTCAAAATGCAAGAGCCTACATTTTAGATGTTTTGATAGCTGGTCATGTTAGTATTCAACTATGGAATCTAAGCCCGTAAGTTCCTTTATACAATAGGCTCATATCGTGCACCCACCAGGCAACTAAGAAGCACCCACTTATAAAAATAGCTATTGTTTAAAAAAAAGCTCTCCTAACTGAGCATGTGCTGGAGAGCCGGCATTAGCAGCTAAAGTGCACCTGCTGAATAAGTGCTGCTGCAGGCACGAATCAGGCAGGATAGATCTTTGGCTGGCAGCGCTTGGCATCCCCACCAGAAAAGGTAATATTTCTTTGCAGGGAAAGGGAAGAGAATATTGAGACACCCCCAATCCACTTTTGGGAACCCCCCAAAAGTGGAGTTCTAGCTACATCCCTGGTGAGAGAGAACAAAGACAGGATGATCTCAGAGTAATTAATACCTGTATAGTGCTATGAATCTAAGGGGTGGACTGAGGGTGGTCTGGGCCCCCTGCCTGGCTGCTGCCTGACACACCTCTGCTGATGCAGCCGATGCCCCTGCTGCCCCGGTCCTACCTGAGGGGTCATGGTAGTCTGGTGGCCTCTGCTGGGAAGGGGGCATGTTCTTTCCTGCCCACTGCACTGCCACTATTCCCCCACCTGTTTTAACCGTCATGTTTTCAAAATGGCAGCCGAGACTGCCCGTGGTAGTCTTACAGGTCTCGACATTCTCAGCCGCCATTTTTAAAATACGGTGATACCAGGTGTGTGTGTGTGGGGGGGGGGAATAGTGATAGCCCAGTGGGCTGGGCAGGAAAGAACATGTCCCCCCCCTGCTGAGGCCAGTAGATCACCAGTGGTACGCTAGGCATCCAGGCAGAGCCTCTGGGCACTCTGGCACTGCCCGGTTGCTGGAATGGTCAATCCGCCCCTGCATGAATCCATTGTCTCTATTCAGGTCTACTTTATCTTTGTATTCCTCTCCCTCCACCATACGTTTTTCTTATTCATAGCCATGTCCTGAACTTCACTTCATGCATCTGACAAAGTGGTCCTCAAAATGATCATACCTTAGTAAACTGGATATTTTATTTTTGTTACATTTGTACCCCATGCATTTCCCACTCATGGCAGGCTCAATGCGGCTTACACATTATATACAGATACTTATTTGTACCTGGGGCAATGGAGGGTTAAGTGACTTGCCCAGAGTCACAAAGAGCTGCCTGTGCCTGAAGTGGGAATCAAACTCAGTTCCCCAGGAACTTGTCCAAATTTTTTTAAACCTAGATATGCAAACCACTGTTATTCACTTGCTTGTGCACCAGATTGTTGTTCCAGCAATAATAATAATAATAGAGTTGAATAATGATAATAAAACTTTGTAGAATACAAGGTCTATTGAATTATCCTTTTGTAGTTCATGCATTGACTATAAAAGTTTTTTGCTGACCTGCCATTTCAAAGAGAGTAATTTTAGCTGAAGGTTAAAGCCACCGTTGAATGGTACATTATTTGCAGACACTGTGTTGTAATCTTCTGATATAATGGCTGTCCCTTGAATAACATTTAAATATATCTTTGAAGTATGAAATAAGAGCCTCTCAGACTTCATTATTCATTTTAAACTGGGTTTCTCATAATTGCTGCCTGAAATGAAGTGAGCTTATCTGCAAAACTGCCATTGTATCTGAACTGTTTAAAAGTGCAAAAACATTCACCATGCAATATGCACAATAATGGAAGAACTCGTTGAAGATACTTGCTGGAAGTCGAGCCAGGAAGACTGTAAGTCTGTGTCTTCACGAAGGTAGATATTTTTAGGTTCAAGATGTTCAGGGAGGGGGGAATTGGGCTTACTTTAATATATATTTAATGGAGGGTGAATGTCAACAGTTTTTGGTAAAGATCAAACAGGTCAATGGGAGAGGTAAACTGGCCAGCATTTTTGGGTTTTAATAACAGTATCCCTGGCCATGAGTCCAGCATGTTTTGTTTTTGGGGCAGCAGGAGGTGAAGGAGGGGTTATTGACATTTCAGAATGTTTTTTTGTCTATTTTACAGGTAGTCAGGAGGGAAGGAGGGAGGTTGACTCACCAGATTTAGGCCCACCCTTGTAACTCCTAGATTTAACCAGTCAAGTTAGTCAACTAGTGTTGAAAATCAGTGCTACAATCCTAATTTTCTCTTTCTGCCATTATCTTATCTACAGACCAACCCTGAATTTGATTGGCTAAATATAGCCTCCCTTAGAAGTTTAAGGGCAAAAATTTAAAAAGGCATTTTTGTAGGTGCGCTGAAAAATGGCCTGCAGTAGTGTAGATGCGTGTTTTGGGCAGACACAGAATTATTTTTCAGCGCACCTAGAAAAAATACCTTTTTAAAAATTTTGCCAAAAATGGACGTGCGGCAAAATGAAAATTGCAACATGTCCATTTTGGGTCTGAGACCTTGCCGCCAGCCATTGACCTAGTGGTAAAGTCTAACACAGTAACTGGACGGTAATAACCTACGTGCACCAAATGCCACTTGGCACGCATCCGATACGCGTGGCGGAAAATAAAAATTATTTTTTAGCCGGGCGTATCGGCTGTGTGCCAAAAATGAAATTACCACAAGAGCCACGTGGTAGCCATGCAGTAACTCCATTTTGGCGTGCATTGGGCACATGTAGATGCTTATGCGGCTTAGTAGAAGGGCCCCTAAGTGGCCAAATATAGGTGGTTAGTACATTCAGTTTTCAGAAGCTTTGATCAAATTGGCTAGATCCCTATGAATACCGACCTTTCAGTACAATATTAATCAAGTTGAGAGTAAAAAGTCTTTCAATATAAATGTAAATAAATTAGCCCACAGCAATTATATCTGGAGATAGTGGTAAATATTCTTAAACATAATCATCTTTAAAAAGAGTGAAAAGTGCTCATAACTGGATGAAGAGATCTGACACAGAACAAGTGTCAGTGCTCATTGTCTCATAATTACAATAATGAAAAATAAATAACATCTCTAATGAAGCTTAAGAGGGTCTTGCTAAGACAATGGTTCCTGTGGTGAATGTTCTAGCAGTTCGCATTAAAACTGTGGAGAATAAGGTTCTATTTCATGATTTGGAACTTTCTAAATTGAAATCTACTATGGGAAAAGATGAAAAATTTGAAAAATCTGTCTAACATCTTCAAATAGTTCAGTCAAGTTTGAGCAGATTTTTTTCCCTTTTATTCAATCTAAATAGGAAAACAGAGAATTATATTGAGTGCGAACATGAGTCTGTTGAATTTTCTCTGTGCTTCTCCATGATTCAAAAATCTAGAGAACTATTGAAGAAATATTTGGTGGAATTATTGCAAGTTACTCAGGAATATCATACAGAAGATGTTTTATCTTCCAGTGAAGAAACCTGAGGGTAGTTTGAATTTTGGAGATATTACTGTGGATTCTTTAGAGTCCATGCAAAAGGTGGCTGAAACTTGCAGTTCTACATGTGTGATATTAGTGGTGCCTTTGGCCACTAGTGCTGATAGAAAAATTTCCTTTAAATTTATGGGTACTACTAAGTCATTGGTTTTCCTGGATATCTTTTTGTGAGATCCAGAAAGGTTGGAACAGTTTTTGTTAGTCTGGGGTTTTATAGTAAGGGGCTACCTTGAACCTACAGTTTACATGTAAATGTATTATTAACTGCCAGTCTTCTAAATATATGTTTGGGAACCTTCACATCTAAGCTTCTTTTTTTGGTAACTAAGAATTAGTTGTACTCTCTCTCCTAGGCTAACGTGTACTTTCCTGTATGTTTTTTTTCCTTTACAAAATCTCGTTTGTGGTACTGAGTTCTTTATAGAGTGGACTGGTGTTGATTATAGTATTAACTTATAGAGT
Organism: Microcaecilia unicolor; assembly: GCF_901765095.1. Classification (NCBI taxonomy): domain Eukaryota; kingdom Metazoa; phylum Chordata; class Amphibia; order Gymnophiona; family Siphonopidae; genus Microcaecilia; species Microcaecilia unicolor. The sequence continues at coordinate 249,171,258 of NC_044037.1, read as the reverse complement.
CTTCAATTAGCAAGTTTTGTTCTCTTTTTTTCATTGTGATCAGCTTTTTGTTCAAGTGTCACTACTTAGTTATGTATTTGAAAAAATTATTTCTATCTATCTATCTATCTATCTATCTATCTATAAAATAGTAGAAAGTGTTAAGCTGCCGGCAAGCAAGGAAGCAGGTACATAGATAACAACACTCTGACAGTAGTGTCTTTTCATACTTATAACCAGGGGCGTAGCCAGACCTCGCGGTGGAATGGGGCCAGAGCCTGAGGTGGGGGGGGCACATTTTGGTCTGCCGCCCCACCGCTGCCTCTTTCCACCGCCTTGCCACCCCCTGCCGCTCTGCCACTCCCCACCCACTGCCGCATCAAACACCTTGTCTGGCGGCGGTCTCCAACCTCCGCCAGCTGAAGTGTTGTCCAGCGCTGGTCTCCAGTGCCACCACATTGCCTGCCCTGCTCTGTCTTCCTCTCACGTCTTGCACGTTCCTTTTAGTGAAATTGAGCATGCTCAGTTTCACAAAAAGGAGCGTGCTGGACGTGAGGGGGAAGACAGAGCAGGGCAGGCAACATGGTGGCACCAGAGACGTGGCGCTGGACAACGCTTCAGCTGGGGGGTTGGGGACCCCCGCCAGCAAAAACAGGGACCCAAAGGAAATTTTGGGGAACCCAGGCCCCCATGGCCTAGCTACGCCACTGCTTATAACACAGGTGGATGATTACAGGTGGAAGAAAATAGGGAAACCTTTGAAAAAAAGGCTTCTAGGATAATGCAGATAAAATTAACTTATAAAGCTCATCTTCCTAGTCTTTGAACATTAAAAATATAGTTTGTGTGTGTGTGTATATGTATGTGTTTCGGACAGATCTGGGCAGTGTCTGACTAGTAGAAAGAGTGCGGTAGTTGATTCCTTATAGACCAACCATTCCCAGCTTAGTCCTCAGGGCACACCTAGTCCCATCAGGGTTTTAGGATATCCACAATAAATATTCCTAAATTAAATTTGCATGCAATTGAGGCAGTCGTTAGGTCAAGCACAGGGCTCAAATGCATGCAGAAAAGTTATCACAGGTTGGAACTCTACACACCCAGAAAATCTTGTGCTTTTGACCTTGTGGCAAGGCCAAGAATGCAAGAATTCCCTTAGTATCTTTAGCAGATGAAGCCACCAATAATGAAATAATAATAAGAAGAAGAAGAAGTACCTCTCTTGGCATCAGTAGTACTAGGCTCAACTTGTAGTCAGGTACTTAACATCCCTCATTCAAATAACAAAAGAAAAATCCATTCAAAAGATTCCCATTGTCAATGGGGAGATGACTGGGCCTAGCTCAATTTTAACACAACTGTATGCCCTCAAGCTATATACCTTCAAGGGGAGAGAGGAAGGTGAGGTATTCCTCACAAGGGGGACTTAGAGGTTGCTCCTGCTTGCCCAAGGCATGATCAGAAAAACTCATAAGCTAAAAGCAGAGGCATAGCACTGTGCCCAAGGCATGATCAGAAAAACTCAAAAGCAGAGGCATAGCACTGTTTTTGCACATGTCTAACAGGTCCTTCATAAGTACATAAAAATAGCCATACTGGGTCAGACCAATGGTCCATCTTGCCTAGTATCCTGCTTCTAACAGTGGCCACTCCAGGTCACAAGTACCTGGCAGAAACCCAATTAGTAGCAACATTCCATGCTACCAATCCCAGGGAAAGCAACGACTTCCCTCCATGTATATCTCAATAACAGACTATGGATTTTTCCTCCAGGAACTTGTCTAAACATTTTTTTAAAACCCAGATACGCTAACTGCTGTTACCACATCCTCCGGCAACAAGTTCCAGAGCTTAACTATTTTTTTATCTCATTGTGTGTCTCCTGATCTTTGTACTTTTTGAAAGAGTGAAGAATCGATTCACTTTTACCCATTCTACTCCACTCAGGATTTTGTAGACTTCAATTATATTCCCCCTCAGCTGTCTCTTTTCCAAGCTGAAGAGGCCTAACCTCTTTAGCCTTTCTTCATATGGGAGGAATTCCATCCCCTTCGTCATTGTGGTTGCTCTTCTTTGAAACTTTTCTAATTCCACTTTAACTTTTTTGAAATATGGCGACTGAATTGAACACAATACTCAAGGTGAGGTTGCACCATGGAACGATACAGAGGCATTATAATATTTGTGGTCTTATTTTGCATCTCTTTCCTAATAAGTCCTAGGATCCTGTTTGTTTTTTAGCTGCTGCCACATACTGGGAAGAAGGTTTCAATGTATTTTCTACAATGACACCTAGATCTTTTTCTTGAGTGCTGACTCCTAAATTGGACCCTAGCATCATATAACTATGATTCGTATTATTCTTCCCAACGTGCATCACTTTACATTTATCTATGTTAAATTTCTTTTGCCTTCTATCATTCAGCCTCATAAACACTGAATAATATAAAAGCTTGAGGGGCCCTTTTACAAAAGCGCGCTGAAAAATGGCCTGCAGTAGTGTAGATGCGTATTTTGGGCGCTCGTAGAATCATTTTTCAGCGCATCTGTAAAAAATGCCTTTTAAATTTTTTTTTCCAAAAATGAACATGCGGCAAAATGAAAATTGCCACGCGTCCATTTTGGGTCTGAGACCTTACCGCCAACCATTGACCTAATGGGAAAGTCTCATGCGATAACCGAGCGGTAATGACCTACGCGTGTCAAATGCCACTTGGCACGCGCCCAATACGTTCATCTGAAAATAAAAATTATTTGTCAGATGTGCGTATCGGACGTGCAACAAATATGAAATTACCGCAAGAGCCACGCGGTAGCCAGGCAGTAACTCCATTTTGGCGCATGTTAGGCACATGTAGACGCTTACACGGCTTAGTAAAAGGGCACCTTAGTGTATCAGATCCTTAGGTACTGGGGCTATTGCTCCCTTCAGACTTTGATACAAATCTGTTTTTGTGATGACCAACAGTTGTCACCATAATCCTGACAGATTATTAATGGGTCCAGATCTGGCATGCAGTAGTGTATCAGTCCCTTTATATTCACTTTGAATAAAGTTTGGAATATAGCTTAATATTGGTGGTAACTAAAATTCTATTATAAAATCTCAGTGAATTTAGTATGCTGACTTCCCCTTTTATATAGGTCTATAAATAACAAAACATGTTATCATTAGTACACTGACAAGTGAAATGATTTGAAGCACAGCTACTCCAGTGAAGCACAGTCTGGAAATAAATACAATTAACATTTTAATGAAGCAAAGTGTGTCAGCAGTTCCTAGATATAAGAAGGTACTTGTAATCCATTGCAAAAAAAAAAAAACACAAAAAAAATCTTTAAAAGTAAATCTGCAAAAAACAGAGCTGGAAATGTTAGTAAAAATGTGACCTTTGCAAAGGACATTGTTCCAACATGGATATGAATACTGTCCCAAGTTCTAAGTTTTAATGTGCGTGCCAAACCGAATTCCAGTAACATGCAGTGGAGATTTGTACTAAACACTTATAGAGCTGCCAACTTGTTGGCCACTCCCCTTTTTAAACATACACTATAAAGCAGTGTGGTGTTTGTAGTCCCTAATTAAGTTAACTATATTTTTGGCTTCCAAATCTTGGACACCTGAATGGGGCCAGGTGAGAGGGGCAGGGCAGAGCCTTCCCATTGCAATTTTCTACCATTAAAGTTATAATGTTCACCTATCTCCCATCTGCCCTTCCAATTCCACCGTCCACCTCTACTTTTCTCTTTCCCACACCTTTTATTCCCACTCCTCTTTATTCCCTTACCCTTAATTGTTCTGTCTGTTTACCTGTCTTATCTAGATTGTAAGCTCTTTGAGCAGGGACTGTCTTTTTGTGTATGGTGTACAGTGCTGCGTATGCCTTGTAGCGCTATAGAAATGATAAGTAGTAGTAGTTTTAGTCCCTCTTTCTCCTCTCCTCTTCTAGTAAGCCATCTGTATCCAGTGCTTTTTTTTGTAGGAAAAAAGGTACCGGTACTCATTATGGGTGGGGTCACCATCTATGACTCCGCCCCTATGGTAACCACACCCACAGTAGCCACACCCCTTCTATCAGCCGTGGCGCATATAAGCAGTATCATTAAAAATACTATACCAGTATAGAAGCAAAAAATAACTTGTGATTTTTTTTCATTATAAATAATTTCTATAAGCTGTTACAGTTCTAGTATACCCACTGCAAAATAAGACAGCAGATGTAAATTCTCAAAATGGACATCTTCCAAACACTAAAATGAAAATAAAATGATTTTTCTACCTTTGTTGTCTGGTGACTGTTTTTCTGAACATGTCGGTCCCAGTGTCTGATTCTGAGGCTCTTTATCTGATCCCTTAACTCAGTTTCCAGGGCTTCCTTTCCATTTATTTCTTCACTTTTCTCCCTCATTTCTTGCCCTACATTCATAGGTAAAAGCTGGGTCCTCTGCGAACTTGACTGGAAGAGGTATAGAGTGGATCCAGCTTTTGCCTATCATCCATGTGCAGATTTTCTCCTCTTTTCCCTTTCCCTCACCTTGTCAGTATGCATCTCCTTCCTCTCTCCATCACGTCCAGCATTTTTCCGCTCACCCTCCATCCATGTCCATCATTTCTCCACTCTCCTCCCCTCCATCCATGTTCATCTCACTTCTTCTCTCTTCCCTCCCCTCCATCCGTGTCCAGCATTTCAACTTTCTCTCCTCTCCTCCATCCATGTTCAAAATTTCTCCTCTCCTCTCTCCTCTAAATCCATGTGCTTCTCCTCCTCTGTCTTCCCTCCCCTCCAACCACATGTTCAGCATTTCTCCTCTCCCCCTCCACTCCATCCATGTGCATCTATGTCCTCTGTCTTCCCTCCCCTCCATCCATGTCCAGTATTTCTCCTCTCCCCCTTCCCCTCCAACCATGTGCATCTCTTTCCTTCCCTCCAACATTTCTCCTCTCTTCCCTGCCCTCTAATCCATCCATGTCCAGCATTTTTTCTCTCTCCCCTCCATCCATGTGCATCTCCTTCCTGTCTTCCTTCCACTCCATCCATTTCCAGCATTTCTCCTGCCCTTCCCTCCATCCATCCATGTCTAGAAACTCTGCTCTCTCCCCTGCTCTCTCTTCCCATCCATGTCCAGGTTCTCCTCTGCCCTCCCCTCCCATCTGTGTCCAGCGATTCTCCTCTCTCCCCTGCCCTCCCCTCCCATCTATGTCCAGAGATTTCTCCTCTCTTCTCTCTCCTGCCCTCCACTCCCATCCATATCCAGTGAATCTCCTCTCTCCCCTGCTCTCCATGTCTAGCGATTTCTCCTCCGCCCTCCCCTCCCATCTATGTCCAGCGATTTCTCCTCTGTCCTCCCCTCCCATCTATGTCCAGTGATTCTCCTTTGCCCCCTATCCTCCCCTCCATATCCAGTGACTCGTCCCAGGCCTCCACCTGACCGCCCTTAGCTTCCCGACAGCCCCACCCCCGCGACATGTTTAAATCTTTTATTATTTTTTTTACGTGAAGTCACAGCGCTGGTGTTAGTGAGAGGACCAGGCTCGCCTCCTGCCTTCCCTTCGTTCCTGCTCAGTGTCCCGCCTTCCTGTGACGTAATTTCCTGTTTCCGCGAGGGCTGGACATTGAGAGGGAATGAAGGGAAGGCAGGAGGAGGTGAGCCTGGTCCTCTCACTAATGCCGGCACTGCGACTTCACGTAAAAAACAATAAATAAAAGATTTAAACGCGTCACGGGGGTGCTGGGGCAGTCGGGAAGCTAAGGGCGGGCAGGTGGGGCTGTGGCGCTGGAACTCGACGGGGGCTTAAAAGGGGCATCGCGGGTGGCAGGAACGGAAAGCAGGGCTGGGGAGCTAAGGGTGGGTGGGTGAGCCTAGGAAAAAAAGGTGCGTACCGGAAAAAAAGGTGCGTACTGGCACAAAAAAAGCACTGTCTGTATCTCTTTTTCTCTCCTCCCCCCTTCCAGTCCAGTCATCGCCACCTTTTTCTCCACTTCCGGACCCAGACCAGCACTTGCAAGGCCAGAAGGGGGAAGAGAAAGGTGCATCTATTTCTGTTTTCTTCCTCTACCCCTCCCCCACCTTGGATTCTCAAACCTCCTTTTGCAGGTACTGGCTCCTTCCCTATAGTGCAGCATTAGGAAGAACAGTACTGTGATGTGGATGCTCTCCTCAACCGTGTTGTGGATCTCTGCTAGATCCTGGCCCTGTGGCAAGAGGAAATGCACATAAGAAGGGATGGGGCCAGGCAAAGACCCACAGCATGGTTAAGAAAAACCTCTGCATGACAGCAGTTTACTTCATAATGCTGACACAGGAGGGAAGGAGTTGAGAATGCAAAGAAAAGTTTGAGGAGAGGAGCTGACATTGCAGTGGGTGGTGGCAAGAGGGGGAAATGCTGGATTACATGAGGGGAGGCAGGTGGGGCAAGGCAAAACTAAAATATGGCATCTCTGGTCACATTTCTAAAATCAGGAGCAGATGGTTACCAAACAAGGGAGAATCGGGAACAGTGATCTGAAATTGGGGACAATCCCAGAAAATCAGGGACATCTGGTAACCCTATCCCTGATCAGTACTGCAGGTTCCATAATACACTAGGGTGGGGCTGTCATAAATCCAGGACTGGCCTTTAAATTTCCCTATTGTAACTCTGCACTTGCCACAGTTGTATGTCTCTTTTGTGTCTAGGCTGGTAGTTCTCATCCTAGTCCTCGGAGCATACCTAGTCAGTCAGGTTTTCTGGATATCCACAGTGAATGTGCATAAAACAGATTTGCATGTACTGCCTTCTTTGTAGGCAGATCTATATCATACTTATTCATTTTGGATGTTCTGGAAACTCAAATGGCCGGGTGTGCCCTGAGGACTGATCACTTAACTAATCTACTCATCTTTAACTACTACTACTTAGCATTTCTATAGCGCTGCCAGGGTTACGCAGCGCTGTACAAGTTTAACATGGGGAAGGACAGTCCCTGCTCAAGAGAGCTTACAATCTAAAGGTTACAAACTATGTAGTCAGTGTAGGTAACATGAATGGGGAGGGTGATTAGGCGCCAAAAGCAAGGGAGAAGAGATGGGCTTTGAGTAAGGACTTGAAAATGGGGAGGGAGGGCGCATGGCGTATGGGCTCTGGAAGTCTGTTCCAGGCATAAGGTGATGCAAGGCAGAAAGGGCGGAGTCTGGAGTTAGCAGTGGTAGAGAAGGGTACGGCTAGGAGTGATTTGTCCTGAGAGCGGAGGTTACAGGTGGGAACATACGGGGAGAGGAGGGTAGAGAGGTAATGGGGGGCTGCAGATTGAGTGCACTTGAAGGTCAATAGGAGAAGCTTGAACTGTATATGGTAGCGGATCGGGAGCCAGTGAAGCGACTTGAGGAGAGGGGTGATATGAGCGTATCGGTTCACGCGGTAGATAAGCCGTGCGGCGGAATTTTGGACAGATTGAAGGGGGAATAGGTGGCTAAGCGGGAGGCCAGCGAGAAGAAGGTTGCAATAGTCAAGACGAGAGGTAACGAGCGAGTGGACGAGGGTTCGGGTGGTCTGTTCAGAGAGGAATGGGCGAATTTTGCTAATATTATAGAGGAAGAAGCGACAGGTCTTAGCTGTCTGCTGGATATGGGTAGAGAAGGAGAGGGAGGAGTCGAAGATGACTCCGAGATTGCGGGCTGAAGAGACGGGGAGGATGAGGGCGTTGTCAACAGAGACGGAAAGTGAGGGAAGACTGGGAAGAGGAGAAGAGGGTTTGGGTGGAAAGACAAGGAGTTCAGTCTTTGCCATGTTCAGTTTCAGATGCCGGTTGGACATCCAGGCAGCGATGTCAGAGAGGCAGGCCGAAATTTTGGCCTGAGTTTCGACTGTGATGTCGGGAGTGGAGAGATAAAGCTGGGTGTCATCAGCATAGAGATGGTACTGGAAACCATGTGATGAGATCAGCGAGCCCAGGGAAGAGGTGTAGATCGAGAAAAGAAGCGGTCCAAGGACAGATCCTTGAGGAACCCCAACAGAGAGCGGGATGGGGGTGGAAGAAGAGCCATTAGAAAATACTCTGAAGGTGCGTTGGGAAAGATACGAAGAGAACCAGGAGAGGACGGGGCCCTGGAACCCGAATGAGGACAGTGTGTCAAGAAGTAAATTATGATTGACGGTGTCAAAGGCGGCAGATAGGTCGAGGAGGATGAGGATGGAATAGTGACCTTTGGATTTGGCAAGGAACAGGTCATTGCAGACTTTAGAGAGTGCTGTTTCTGTCGAGTGAAGTGGGCGAAAGCCGGATTGAAGCGGATCGAGGACTGCCTGAGAGGAGAGGAAATCAAGGCAGCGGCTATGGACAGCGTGTTCGAGTAATTTGGAGAGGAAGGGTAGAAGAGAGATGGGGCGGTAGTTGGAGGGACAGGTGGGGTCAAGTGAAGGTTTTTTGAGAAGTGGTGTGACTACAGCGTGCTTGAAGGTGTCAGGGACAGTAGCAGTGGAGAGAGAGAGGTTGAGGATGTGACAGATTGAGGGGATAACTGTAGGAGAGATGTTGTTAAGCAGATTGGTGGGAATGGGATCAGAGGAACAGGTGGTGCACTTAGAGGAAGAAAGAAGGCGAGCAGTTTCCTCCTTGGTGATCTCAGGGAAGGAGGAGAAGGAGGCCAGGTTAGGTTGGTTGAGGGAGTGGGTTAAGAAGTCACAGGGAGGAGAAGGCTTGGAAGTGAATTCAAGGTTTATCTTCTGCATTTTATTGCGGAAGTAGTCAGCTAGTGTTTGAGGAGAGAGCGAGGGGGGGTGGGAGCGGAGGGCACTTTAAGTAGGGAGTTGAGGGTGGCGAAGAGGCGACGAGGGTTGGAGCTAAGAGAATTGGTTAAGTGAGAGTAATATTCCTGTTTGGCAAGGAATAGGGAGGACTGGAAGGAGGATAGCATGAATTTGAAATGGATGAAGTCTGACAAGGTGCGAGATTTCCTCCAGAGTCGTTCAGCAGATCGGGTGCAGGAGCGAAGGTAACGGATGCAAGGTTAACCAGGGCTGAGGATTAATGCGCTTAGTGGGGCGAGAGACGGATGGTGCTAGGGTATCCAGAGCAGTGGAGAGAATTTCATTGTAGGTAGAGACAGCCATGTCGACGGATTCAGAAGACGAGATGGAAGGGAAGAGATTGGAGATGTGAGAGGATAAGGTAGGGGGGTCGACAGCTTGGAGATTCCTGAAGGCAGTGGTTATAGTTGGGCGAGGTTGAGGGGGAGGGTGATGAAGTGTGAGGGTGATTAGGTGATGATCTGAGATTGGAAGGACTGAGGTGCAGAAGTTGGAAGGTGAGCAGGAAGAGAAGAGAACAAGGTCGAGACAATGGCCATTACGGTGAGTAGGGGTGGTAGAGCATAGTCGGAGGTTAAAGGAGGATGTCAGGGTGAGGAATTTAGAAGCGTAGGAGTTGGATGGGTTGTCAACGTGAATATTAAAATCACCAAGAATGAGGGATGGGGATGAGGGATCAAGAAAGACGGTGAGCCAAGCGTCAGTCAGTAAGGAATGAAGAGAGGGGCTTATCAGGGGGGCGGTAGATGACTGCAACTCTGAGTGGTGTCGGGTAGAATAGCCGGATGGCATGAGTTTCGAAGGATGAGAAGCAGTGAGACTGTAGCAGGAGGAGGGGTTGGAAACTACAGGATGGTGAGAGAAGAAACCCAACCCAATCTTCAGGACACACCCAGCAAGTCAGGTTTTCAGGATACCCATAAGGGATGCATAAATACAAATGTCTAGATTATAGAATTGCCCTTTGTGTGTCACTGTTGTTAGACGAGATGAATTTTTGCATAGAATTTACCTCATGCACGTTCATTGGGGCTATCCGGTAATCTGACTAACTAGTGGACTGATGCTCAGAACCTAACACCAGCAGTGTTTAGTGCCAGCGTTAAGCTGCACAGAATGTTCAGAGGGCAGTAATGCTGGGGACAACGTGCATAGTAACATAGTAAGTGACGGCAGATAAAGACCTCAATGGTCCATCTAGTCTGCCCAGCAGTCACATTCATTCTCAATTCAAGATTAAATCAACAATGAAAGTGATATTGCATACCTGATCATGGTCTTTCTTTGGTGTTTCTGGGACATAGACCATAGAAGTCTGCCTGGCACTTATGTTCAAACTACTGGAGTTGCCGTCGAAGCCCACTCCAGCCTATCCGAATCCATCTTGTCATTGGCGGGACACAGACCGTAAAAGTCCACCCAGCATTATCCTCACTTTCCAGACTACTGGAGTTTCCGTCAAAGCTGTCTTCAGCCCATCCTACAACCAGATTGCTATATGCAGGATTCGGACCTTACAAGCCCGCCCAGCACTGGCCTTAGTTGATACAGCCAGAGTTGCCATCTAAGCACCGCTTGACAGGCAAACACATATTCAAACCTTAAGTTTTGTTTTTTATACCATTCAATTTCTAATTAGAGATCCTCTGTGTTCATCCCACATGCATGCCAAAGACGGCTGCAAGTAGCATTTAAAAAGTAGTCAATCCTATGTAAATGAAAGCCTTAGCTATTCCTTTCCAGTGCTCAGAAATAGCACACAAATGGAACTCTGCCCTTACCACTGAAAACCTAATGCTAGCTTGGAGTCGGTGTTAGGATGTCTGAAGACAGATTACGCAAAGGTCCTGGTACTGGCCTCGAGGTTCTATGAGCAGCAGGGGGAGGAATGGGCCGTTGTAAGCACCTAGAAATGTACTGGGCCCCCTTCCCTCCTTATAGATCCTGAGAACAGGCTCATTATTACAGCAGGCAGAGGAGCTGCTTAGACAGGCATCAGTGGTGAGCACTGAGACTGGGGTGATCGATATAGGGTTAAGGGAGGTAGTGGAGCACAGGTACAGAATGAGAAGAGAAACCCTTTCATAGATTTACTGTCTTCTGCTGTACAGTTCAAAGTCCTCCTTTAACCTGGAAACATACAGCACGGGTTCCCTGCTCCTCAGTTTGGCTTGTCATTCACACAGCTCTTGTGCGTATGCACCAGGCACGTTCCTCCCCTTCCCAATGTTCAATGTTAACAGTGCACATATAATTTGCATACTATTAATAATGAGCATTGGGAAGGTTTTTTCGATGCTGTTCCCACAGTATTTCCCGGCACTGTTCCTTACAGCACCAGAGTTCTGAACATTGACACAGGTGTGTCTTGAGCAGACTAAGAACCCCTGGATTACTCAGATTGATGTGGTCTGATTTTTCTGCTGCCTCCAAGGGAAACAGGTGTAGACTCCGCACCTTTCCAGTTCCAGATCTAAAAGCTGATGATTGCAGTACTAGTGATGAACATTGTGATGCTCTGCATGTGTCACGTTTATTAAACAGGTACTGAGTTTGTGAGCCCTTGGACCACAGCCAAGGAGCGGCAGTAGCAGGCAAAACCACCCCACACCAGAAGCAAGGCTGAACAGATGTACCGGCAAATCCAGGCTAGGTCTCTAGGCAGTCAGCCAGCAAGCAGAACACAGGTCCAGGCAAAGGTTCAAAAGGCAGGCGGCAAGCAAAGCAAAGTCCAGGTCCAGACAAAGGGTCAAAAGGCAGGTGGCAAGCAAAGTCCAGATCCAGGCAAAGGTTCAAAAGGCAGACAGCAAGCAAAGCAAAGTCCAGGTCCAGGCAAAGGTTCAAAAGGCAGGCGGCAAGCAAAGCAAAGTCCAGGTCCAGGCAAAGGTTCAAAAGGCAGGCGGCAAGCAAAGCAAAGTCCAGGTCCAGACAGGGTCAAAAGGCAGGCGGCAAGCAAAGCAAAGTCCAGGATCAGGCAAGGTTCAAAAGGCAGGAAACCAGCAAACGCAGAATCAGGTCCAGACAAAGTCTCTCAGGCAGAAGTGCACAAGCACCCACGTACCAGGGCCTAAGACGATGCAAAGGCAAGGGCTGAGAGTAACAAGCCCAGCAGCACCTGGAACTCACTGCTGTAATCACCAGGCAGCTACGGGTGCTGTGCAGGCTCAAACAACACAAGCATACCTGGCAGCCTGGAAGATCCAGACCGGACTAAGCTGAAATCTGGAACGGGTGATGGTCCATAGCAGCCACCCGTTCTGGCCACCAGAGGGCGAGGAAAGCACAGACGTTACAGCATGTTGACGTCCAGAACATTTTTTTGTCATGTCTGGTTTGAGTCAAAAAATTTTTAGTATGTAATCCCCAGTTCAGTGTGTGACTGAGCAGCTGCCTAGTGTCTGATCTGTGGAGTAGGAACCAGGTACCAAATTAAACACAGTAGGAAAACAGAAGAGATTGTCATTGTAAGAGGGAAGGTCTCCGGACGAAGCTACAGTGAAATGGGTCTCCTTAGGGACCTCTACCAGGGAGTTATAGCGTTCACAGCGCTCTGATACAAGAGAGCAGCCAACAATCACTTCAAGCTATCCAAAAGCTAAGTAATATTTCACCATATTGAGTTGCTGAATGATAGAATTGGCCTATATAATAATTTGCACCCCCAACGTTCCATGGCTGGCTGGCTGGCTGGGTTCATAACATCTCCTGATGTCAGCCAGCCTCCAGCATTTCCTTTCACTATCCCGCCCTCACGTCAAGACATAATGACGGCAGAGGGTGGAACAATGAGAGGGAAGGGAACGCTGGAGGCAAGCTGACATCAGGAGGGATGTTACAAATGGAACGGAAGCCAGCGCCAGCCAGCCAGAGAACGTTCAGGTAGAAATCGAGGGGAGGAGAGAATCGCGGGACATCAAGGGGAGGAAGGAGAAGGGGAGGGCAGAGCAGAGGAGAATTGATGGACATGGATGGGATGGGAGGACAGTAAAGGAGAGAATCGCAGGACACAGATGGGAGGGCAGTGAAGATGAGAATCGCTGGACATGGAGGAGAGGGGAGGGAAGGGAAGAATCGATGGACATGGAGGGCAGGGCAGGGGAGAGAGAAAAAAAAAAGCTTACATCACAGCGTTCCTAGGGCCCGTTTCATTGTTGAGGAAATGGGCATGGTTCCACTAGTTGTCAAATAAAATGTTCATTTTTTTGTTTAGTTCAACAACGGTGAAATGGAGGTTTTTAGACCAGTGATGACTTGTTTGACCAACCACATATAGATGAAATATATTGTTCCAGGAATGCAGTTTGAGGTCTAGATGAGGTCTTTTCCTCCTATTTTTTCATTTTTTTCACATTGAGATAAAATGAACACTGATAAGAGAGAAAGATTTCCACTATGTTTAGGATAGCACCAACAAATCTGTTGCTGAAAAAAGCTAAAATAGCAACAATGATGCTAATAAGCGATATAATATCACATACTGGGACTTAAATAAAAACATACCCACAAATTCTATAAATTGTGCCTTAAGTTGTATGCGCTAATTTGGCTGCATGTGGCCAAGTTGCACACACAAATTAATTGATTAACAAGCTAATCAGTGCCAATAATTGGTAACAACCAATTAGCAGCACTAATTGGCTTTAATTAGAATTAACTTGCACAACTTTCTAGGCGTTATCTATAACATGGTGTATGTAAATTCTAATCTGCACAGCCAAAAAGGGGGTGGTCCATGGGCATGGAGTGGGTGGGTCATGGGCATTTCAAAAAACTATGCGAACTATTATAGAATACACCCGTTCTGCGTCTAAGTTAGGGACTGGTATTTAGACCTGGTTTTAGGTGGCCTAAATGGGTATACCTAACTTTTAGTTGCAAGAACAGTCACTAAGTGTGTTCTATAAAGTACGCCTAACTGTAGGCGTAGCATATAGAATTGCACGAAGTGCATGATTTTTCGGTGCTGATTTTTAAGGAACCATTTATAGAATTTGGCCCATAGTGCTTGATCAAAATGTATGCATATTAATTGTAAAAAAGGGAGACGTGGAATGTGTATGGGTATGTATACATATAAAATCAGAATATTAAACAAATACAATCAAATTGAAAATGCATATATATCTTCATACAGCCACCTTTGTGTTTTGTAATCATACAAATGTGTTCCTTTCCAAAAACAAAACATTAAAAACGAAAAAGTAATGTGCACGTATATACTCAAAAGGGAAACACCAACATCAAAACTGAAAATATCTAGAGCCCAGTATTTTATATGCATTTACAAAAAGAAAAGATAAAATAAGCATTACCATACTGTGACAGACTGAAGGTTCATCAAGCCCAATACCCTGTTTCCAACAATGGCCAATCCAGGTCACAAGTACCTGGCAAGATTCCGGAACAGTACAATAGAATACACAGAATCAATTTAGTATTAACACAGGTAATAAAGAACCATAGGACGGGGAAGTTCAAACCCAAGGCAGTTATATTCCTTCTAGTTGGTGTGAATATTGTTCTTCTGCTTTAGATTATGGTCAGGGTGCCTGGTTGTTGACAACAATATAGCTCAGTTATCCCCTTCTCCTTTCCTGTGGTTCATTAGGCTGCAGCGACTTCCCAATTCCTCTGCAATGTACATGCGTTGTGATGAGTAAACTTGATTATTGTAATTCTATATTTCAAGGACTTACCAAAACCAGTCTGAAGTGATTTTAAATACTGTAGCATATTTGGTAGCTAATGGAAAAAGATCAGATTTGCACTGGCTGCCTGTTTCAGCCAGGATCACATTTAAATTTTATTTATTTATTTGTTACATTTGTATCCCACATTTTCCCACATATTTGCAGGCTCAATGTGGCTTACATAATACCGTGAAGGTATTCGCCAATTCCAGTATGGGATTAGTACAAAATGTTGTATTACTAGATATTAAGGGGCCCTTTTACAAAGGTGCGCTGAAAAATGACCTGTGGTAGTATAGATGTGTGTTTTGGGCGCACACAGAATCATTTTTCAGCGCACCTGTAAAACATGCCTTGGACGTGCAGCAAAATGAAAATTGCCGCGCGTCCATTTTGGGTCTGAGACCTTAACACCAGCCATTGACCTAGCGATAAAGTCTCACGTGGTAACTGGGCGGTAATGACCTACGCACATCAAATGCCACGCCAATACATGCATCCGAAAATTTAAAAATAAATAAATAATAAAAAGGCTTTCTGTTTGGGGTTACCAAAAATATCTTTCAGATAAGCTGAACAGCAATGCTCTTGTGTTCCTCTCAACAAGGTTTGTAACAACCTCCATCACTGAAATTGGCTAGATTGACCTCTACAAAGTCTAGAACTTTTAGTTGTGTTGGAAATCTATACCCATCACTGTTAATAATGTATCCAGTTATTTCTGATTGTGTAAAATTTTGAAAAGTTGGATTTTTGAAATTGCCTTTAAAGATTTTTGAGTTCTGTAATATTTTGATTTGAATCAGGAACTGTTTTATCATATTTTAAAGAGGTATATAGATATCCTTTTTTAAAGCATAAGGGGATGAATACTGTAAATCATGCCCCCAAAATGCCTATAGAATAGTGCTTAAGTGCAGGGGTCACATGTAAATGTAGGTGTGTCCATTTGCACCAACAGAAACATGGTGCAAATGCTTCCACCTACATTTATGCAAGGAACCTCCTTATTCTATAATTGTGCATATAACTGGAATCCATATCCATACTCTACCCCGAAATGCCCATGATCCTACCATTTCTACACCCCCTTTTCTGGGACACATATAAATTCAGGTGCATATCACACACCTAAATTTACATGCATACTTGTTAATTGATTTCAATTAGCACCAATAATTGTTAAAAAGCCAATTGGCACTAATTGGCTTGTTCAATTAAATTGTGTGCATGCCCAAACTTGCACCTAAGACACTGTTACTATGCAGAGTGTTAATTTTATAAACAAAGGAGGTCATTGCTGCCACCAGAGCTATCCCACTGATTATACTGGAGACTCCTATTGTCCTATAACTTTCCTGTGCCTTCTACCCCTTTCTAGAAAGGCAGGAAGTTGGAAGGTTCACTCAGAGAATCAGGGCCGCTGAGAGACTGAGCCAGGCCCGGGGCAAGGCCGGCCCCGGGGCCCCGAGGCCACCACCGCCCACCCCAATCGTTACTCAGGCTGCCAGCGCCGAAGTCCCCAGTCTCCACCCGCCCACTCCCAGCCTCGTCGACAGCCCTCCTCCGTCCGCCACCGGGCCACCTGCATTCAAATCGGCAGCGCATCAACTCCATGTGAAACTGCAGCGGCAGATCGCTTCCCTTCGGGCCTTCCCTCCTTGTGTCCCGCTCTCGTGGAAACAGGAAGTTACATCAGACGAGGGCGGAACACAGGGAGGGAAGGCCCAAAGGGAGGCGATCTGTCGCTGGGCTTTCACACGGAGGTGAGGCGCTGCTGATTTGAATGCAGGGGGCCCAGTGGCGGACGGCAAGGGGCTGTCGATGGAGCTGAGGGCGGACGGGTGAGAGCGGGGACTGCAGCGCCGAGCCCCCCATGGAGGCCCAGACCCGGGAAAGTTTTCCCCCTGCCCCCCCCCCTCTTGGTGGCCCTGCAGAGGATACAGCTTGCCTACTTGACTACCCACGAGGTCGCTAGTAAACATTTTTGGGATTTTTAAGGGGAAATAAATTGCACTATTAAATAGTATCTGCAGGTGATATAACTATCACCATTAAACAAAACATTTTTATATGAGGGAAAAGCCTCAACAAACTCCAAACAACTTACACAGCTTCAGCAGTAATGGAGTTCTTGCTGTCATCATCGGCTAAAAAGAAGTCCCTTTCATATACATTTCGGTGCAGTAAAAAGGAAGACACACAATTAAGAGTGTTAAGACACCATCTACAGCTGTCTCATGGCCGACAATGGCCAAAATGTTGATATTCTGCTTCTGGGTCCGTGGAATATGTTCGGAATTCCAAACGCATGGCTGTTCAATTATTACTGCTGCAGAAGTGCAAGTTGTTTGGAGTCTGCTGAGGCTTTTACCTCCTACAGTTTGTTTAATGGTGATAGTTATATTACCTACACATACTGAGGAGGGGTATTTACTGTTTAATTGTACCCATGAGGTCAGACAGAAGGTTTTATTCCAATGGTGGATTTCATCAGCAGCACTGAACACCATAGCAACAGCATTGAGGACAGTGGCACAGCACCAAGGACAATGACAACAGCACTGAGGATTCAGCCAGCCTCATCACTGCTAAATTCCTCATGCTGTTACAAGTAAACTGATGGTATCCATCAAAATGAGAAAGAAAGGGATACATTTCAGTAATAACTCAAGGCAAGTTACATTCAGGAGCAGTAGATATTTCCTTGTGCCTGGAGGGCATGCAGTCGAAGGGGCTGATGCACAAAGTCATGCGTAGAACCACGCACTAATGCTTCTACCGCAAGATTAACGATAAAATATTTTGTGGCAATGCAGTAAGCTAATCAGATGCAAATTCAACATGCATATAACGAATTCTAATCAGGGAAAACCTTCTGGACACTGTAATAAGGGTGGCTTCACCGTGTTCATGCTCAAAGAAAAAGTACTAGTGCACAGCTGTGCATGAATTGGAATGTTATTTTGCATATAAATATTAGTCTCACAAAAATTTCTTACACATAAAATTTTTGCAGGGCTAATATTCATGCACTCAACAACATTCAGGTTCATGCACAGAGTTTTCTTTGGACATGGACACAAAGCTGTTACCTCTCAGGTACTTGTTGTTGTCACAGAAAAGAAAGAAAAAAAAATCTTGACATTAAATCCTCTCAGCTCACCCCTTCTGTGTTGCCTCAGACCTGGTGGTGAATTTCTTGCATTGTGCATGTGTTAAATCCCCTGTGTATTGTGGCAGAATACCTAATGTCCTCATAATTCATTTTAATACACTATGCAGCCACATGTACTGCACAAGTTAACGTCTGTGCTGATCCCCTTTCTGCATTGTGCCAACAGTATCGTGTACGAACATTTCACAGTAACCCTGTGCTTCTGTTGTCAGTCCCCAGATTTGTACCTGAGGCAATGGAAGGTTAAGGGGCCCTTTTACAACGTTGCGGTAGAGCTAGTGCAGTGTTGGTGCATGCCAATCCGGCACTACCACCGGCCTACTACGGGAGCCGATGGTAGTGCTACCCCCATCATGCACCAGTGGCTTATCTGGTGAGAACTGGGCAGCGCCACAAACTGACCAGTTACTGCTGGGTTAGCGTGGGCCCCCCTTACTGCCTCCAAACTGCTCAGCAATTTCCTTGTGTTGTGAAAAAATGTGCCTTTTACTTGCTGCGGTAAAAGGGACATTGGCGCGCGGCAAATTCAGGTGCTGACACCACTGCAGGGTCCCTTTTACCACAGCTTGATAAAAGGAGCACTAAGTGCTGGAATGGGGTTTGAACCCTAATTTTGATGTTTCATAGGCTGCTGCTCTTAACCACTCTTCTGAGAAAGGCATACACAGACACACACACACACTCTTTCTAATACTGTGAACAATCATTTCGGCTGAACAATCATTTCAGCCATCTATTCTTTGCTGTCTAATGGTTCTTATTTATTATCCATTTATTTTTATATAGCAGCATGTATTGTATATTATGCAGGATAAAGAACCTAAATTATTTTAATCTGTTCCCAAGAAGAATGCTTTATGAAATATTTTCTCTTTCCCAGTACATATTCCCTTTGTTAACTTTGCATTAGATTTGCTTCGAAAAAGACACTAAGGTGAAACTGATGGAAAATAATTTAACCATACCTACAAACACATTTTTTATACCTAACCATTTTCTCCTGCTCCAGGCACATCCTGCTCAATTGGATGTGACATCTACTGGAGCTACAGCACCACAAGGCTTCATTTACAACTACTCTGTGTGTCTTCACCGGTCCCTTCTGTGTACTCTACAGTAGCCATCACAGCAAATTCCTCAGCCAGGAGGAGACACAGGCCATAGTTCTCTCCAGATACACCCCAAATTTGGTCATTAAGGGCCTGATATTTAGCCAGTGGTGGGCAGCACTTTTGCTGTCCACTGCTGGTGTTAAACTTGGATATTTAATGCCTATGTGCATAACTTGGAACCCTGTCCATGCTCCATCCATGTATATGACTCCTTGCATTTACACACTATGAGGTCCTTTTTCTAAGTGGCAGCATGCTTATTGTGCAGTAAAATGCACTACCGTGGGGCGTGCTCAGGCATCCCATACTAGTGTTGGCATCTGCACATGGTTCCCAGGTGTTAAAAATTACTTTTTATTTTTTAGTGCGAGGGGCATGTTTGGGGGAGAGAATGGAGAGTAGGCACACCCAACGCCAACTGGTTAGCGCAGCTACATTGCTGCACATCTACCAACTAGCACATGGTTAGCGTGTGAGCCCTTTCCACCTACTAAATATGCATTGTTAAGGACCCATGCATTAATGGCCATACGCTAATTGGAGGTTGTCTCCTGGCTATTGATCCTAGCTCCCCTTCTATGACTTTTTGTAGGGACATGCAAATAAAAACAATTTAGGTTCACTTTTGGGTCTTTTTCAAACTTTCCCAGTTTTTAGACATTTTTGGTTCATTTTGCACATTCATTTAACAATATTGCTTTAAATCCACATTAAAATATTTTAGAGGGGCATTTTTGATATGACATCTAAATCCAATTTTGGACGTTTCGCAGAAAACATCCAAAAATCCAGTAGCAAACATGACCATTTTCAAACCAGAAAATTTTGTTTCAAAAATGACCATTTGCAAGATGTTTTTATGCTCAGTGCATCTATCGTTTTGGACCATTTTTGAAAAAAAGTGCAAGGGAAAATGCACAAAACAAGCCATTGGGATATATGGGGGGGCCAGCATTTTTAGTAGAATAGCCACACAGACATCTCAGCAGAGTAGTGGGGCACCCTAGGGGGTACTGCAATGGACTTTACCTAAAAGGTGCCAGGTACACATCTCACAGTTACCCCCTTATACTGTATGGAGAGCCCTCCAAAACCCACCAAAAAACTACTGTATCCAACTGTACACCACTACAATAGCCCTTATGGCTTCAGGTGTCACCTATATATGGGTACAGTAGGACTTTGGTGGGTTTTGGAGGGCACACGCTTTCCACCACAAGTGTACCAGTTAGAGTGGGATATAGGCCTGGGTCACCTTCTCTACAGCGCACTGCACCGACCACTAGGCTACTCCAGTGTTTCCCAAGTCAGTCCTGGCGTACCCCCTTGCAGTCAGGTTTTCAGGATGTCCACAATAAATATGCATGAGATTGATTTACACACACTGCCTTTATTGTATGAAAATCTCTTTCATGCATATTCATTGCAGACATCCTGAAATCCTGACTGGCAAGGGGGTACTTGAGGACTGACTTGGGAAATACTGGGGAACTCCAGTGACCTGCTTGGACTGACCATAACATCTGAAGCTGTCATAGAGGCTGGTATATACTGTTTCTTTCACATCTTTGGGGGGTGGGAGGGGGTTAGTGACCACTAGTGGAGATCATGTCTTAATCCCTCCAGTAGTCAGTTGGTCATTTAGGGCACCTTTATTGTGATGTGGAGGGGCATTTTCGAAAGGGACGTTGGACGTCCTTGCAAAATGGGAAAATCTAGGGGTGGGGAAACCTGTAGTTTCGAAACAATATGGATGTCCATCTTTCATTTTGAAAATACCGTCAAGGACGTCCAAATCCTTAAATTTTGCCATCCCTAGATTTGGACGTCCCTAGACATGGACGTTTCTGATTTTCAGCAATTTTCGAAACCAAAACGTCCATGTCAGAAATGACCAAATGCAAGCCATTTGGTCATGGGAGGAGTCAGCATTCATAGTGCACTGGTCCCCCTGACATGCCAGGACACCAACCGGGCACTCTAGGGGGCACTGCAGTGGATTTCATAAATTGCTCCCAGGAACATAGCTCCCTTACCTTGTGTGCTGAGCACCCCCCCCCCCCACCAAAACCCACTACCCCAACTGTACACCTCTACCATAGCCCTTACGGGTGAAGGGGGGCACCTAGATGTGGGTACAGTGGGTTTGTGGTGGGTTTTGGAGGGTTCATTGTTTCCTCCGCAAATGTAACAGGTGGGGGGGGGGGGATGGGGCTGGGTCCGCCTGTCTGAAGTGCACTGCACCCACTAAAACTGCTCCAGGGACTTGCATACTGCTGCCATGGACCTGAGTATGACATCTGAGGCTAGCATAGAGGCTGGCACGACATATTTTTAAAGATGTTTTTTTAAGGATGGGAGGGGGTTAATGACCACTGGGGGAGTAACGGGAGTTCATCCCCAATTCTCTCCGGTGGTCATGTGGTTATTTCGGGCACCTTTTTGTGCTTAGTCGTAAGAAAAACAGGTCCGGGTGAAAACGTCCAAGTGTTCATCAGGGACGTTCTTGTTTTTTTCGATTATGGGTCAAGGACGTCCAGGTGTTAGGCACGCCCAAGTCTTGCCTTTGCTACGCCTGCAACACACCCCCTTGAACTTTGGCCATCCTTGCGACGGAGTGCAGTTGGGGACATCTTAAGTTGGGTTTTGATTATATCGATTTGGATGTCCCTGGGAGAAGGACGTCCATCTTCCGATTTATGTCGAAAGATGGACATCCTTCTCTTTCGAAAATGAGCCCATTAGTAGTGACTGAAGCAGGTCTAGACCCAAACATCTAACTTTTAGCTCCAGACATTTTTGCTTTGTTCCATTAAGGCAGAAACATGATTGCATATGATTCATTCTCGGTAGCATGAGAATGAATGAGCTGTGCTACTTCTAGGCAGACTAAACACTGATTCCTAATTAATTTATGTAGATAAGAAAAAAAGGCAGATTTAGCAAGTATTTAGGAATGAATTTTGCTAAGATACATATCATGAGAGAAGTTCTATAAACTAGGTGCTAACATTTTCAGACACTATGGGGGGAATTCCATATATGTCACCAAAAAAACCCTTTGTTTATCACTATTCTATAACCTTGCCTAACATTAGGCACCTTTTATAGAATACGCGAAGCGGGCATTCCTGTGACTAAAAGGTAGGCACAGCCATTTAGCCAACCAAAACCTAGTGTAAAAACCTACGTCTTATTTAGGCACAGATCTGGCATATTCTGTAAAAATATGCATAATTTTCAGGAACGTCTACGGCCATGCCCCTTTTGTGATCTGCACATTAGAATTTACACACATCACTTTACAGAATATGCTTAGAAATTTGTGCGTGTAAATTCCAATTAGTACCAATAATTGCTTGTTGGTGGCCAATTATCAGCACTGATTAGCTTGTTAAACAATTAAGTTGCGCTTGCAAATTGGCTATATGCACTGATTTGCACATGCAACTTTAGTCGCCATATATATAATCTGGTTCTATATGCATATGTAGAATACTAGCATATACATGTGTATGTGTGTACTTACATGTATAAATGCCAGCATATCACCTAAACACTATTAAGAGGAGGTAGGCAAGTGGTTAGAATCCATGACTTATCATTCAGGGGTTGCTGGTTCAAAATCCCTGCTCTAGTAACTAAGACGTAGGGATGTAGGCTAGGGTTCAGTTCCCACCATAGCTACTGCTCACCCACCACACCAAACTTGGTAGAGCTTGAGTGAGACAGAGACACCCATCGGCAGGGGAATTAGCTCAAACAGAGCCCGAATAATAGCAATATTCCATGCTACATAAACAGCGATGGGGCTCCATGCAGAATGTGGACTTTGATCCCACGATCATATGCAAAGTAAACACTTTGCATATGATAGGCAGTGGGATCAATGCCCACGTTCCCCATAGAGCCCCTTCTCTGTTTATGTAGCATGGAATATTGCTGCTATTTGGGTTTCTACCAGGTACTTGTGACCTGGATTAGCCACTGTTGGAAGCAGAATACAGGGCTTAGATGGACCATTGATCTGACCCTTCTGGTTAGTTTGCTTCCATTGCCATTCATCAGCTGTGTATTCACAGGAAAACAAACACCAGGTGCCTTTTCCTTTGTCCTGTCCGCTCATGCCCACAGAGGTTCAGCTCCTGCAACCTTTCTGTTCTTGGATCCTCTGGCATTAATCTCCAATCAACTGACCTCCCTTTCCTCCCTGGGACTGACAACTTCTTTGCTCTTTACCACACCCCCTTTTTGGCCAGCATCCTTCTCCCCCCCCCCCCCCCCCCAGGAGGGTTTTCTCTTTCAGGGTTCTGGAATTTCCTCCCTTGTGGGATACCAGTTTGGGTTTCCCTCCTACCAAGGTTTCTAATTCTACTCAGCATTTCTACTAGGGTACTTGTGTTATTTGGGGGGGGGGGGGGGGGGGGGGGAGGGGAGCAGCACAACCAGTCTTGCCACAATATTCAGCCAATGGAATTCAGCATTTTGTTGACCACGGCTGGCATTATACCCAGAAATTCAATGCCAGGCCATGTCTGAGCTCTGGTATTGAATTTAAGTGTTTAGCACTTAATCGGCTATGGCAAACGGCATAAAGATAGGATTGACTTTATGCAGATTTATGTGGATACCTTGTCCAATTAAGTTTTTATTTATTTATTTATTTATTGCATTTGTATCCCACATTTTCCCACATTTTTGCAGGCTCAATGTGGCTTACAATAAATCATGAGTAATGGAAATACATAAAAGACAGTGGTATAGAAGGATCATGTACAACATGATAATGATAAAGCATAATAATAGTATAACAAGCAGATATTATAATACAGTTCTAAATATATGTGGGGGAGTTGTGTATATTCATATTGGTTGATCTTTGTGGTAAGCTTTGTTAAAGAGGTGGGTCTTCAGTAGTTTGCGGAAGTTTGTTAGTTCGTAGATCGTTTTTAAGTTGCGCGGTAGTGTGTTCCATAACTGTGTGCTCAGGTAGGTAAAGTTTGACGCATACATTAGTTTGTATTTTAGACCTTTACAGTTCGGGAAGTGCAAATCAAGGAATGTTCGGGATGATCTTTTGGCATTCCTCGGTGGTAGGTCTGTCAGGTCTGACATGTAGGCTGGTGCATCACCATGAATGATTTTGTGAACTAGTGAGCATATTTTGAATGTGATGCGTTCTTTAAGTGGGAGCCAGAGTAATTTCTCTCGTAGGGGCTTAGCACTTTCATATTTTGTTTTGCCGAATATGAGTCTAGCTGCAGTGTTCTGGGCTGTCTGAAGTCTCTTGATTATTTGCTCTTTACAGCCGGCGTACAGTGCGTTCCAGTAATCTAGATGACTGAGCACCATTGATTGTACCAGGTTGTGGAAAACAGTTCTTGGGAAGAAAGGTCTTACTCTTTTTAATTTCCACATTGACTGGAACATCTTCTTGGTTATGTTTTTCACGTGATTCTCGAGTGTTAGGTGTCGATCGATGGTAACTCCAAGAATTTTTAGGGTGTCTGAAATTGGAAGGTTTAGATTTGGTGTGTTAATGGCGGTGAATTCTTTCTTGTTATGTTGAGAGGTGAGAATTAGGCACTGGGTTTTTTCTGCATTAAGTTTCAGCCGAAATGCATCCGCCCAAGAATGCATGATATGGAGACTTTGGTTGATGTCATTGGAAATTTCCTTTAGGTCTTGTTTGAATGGGATGTAAATCGTTACGTCATCTGCGTATATGTATGGGTTGAGGTTTTGATTTGATAATAGTTTAGCAAAGGGTATCATCATTAAGTTGAATAGAGTTGGCGAGAGGGGGGATCCCTGTGGGACTCCGCATTCAGGTATCCATGTGGTTGAAGTAGTCGAGTTAGATGTCACCTGGTATGATCGTGTGGTTAGGAATCCCTTGAACCAATTAAGAACGTTACCTCTAATTCCGAAGTACTCAAGGATATGTAGTAATATTCCATGATCAACCATGTCAAAAGCGCTTGACATGTCAAATTGTAGGAGTAGTATGTTTTTTCCAGTTGCAATCATTTGTTTGAATTTAGTCATAAGAGTGACTAGTACTGTTTCGGTACTGTGGTTAGACCGAAATCCTGACTGGGAGTCGTGGAGTATTGAGAATTTATTTAAATAGTTTGTGAGTTGTTTGGTCACCAACCCTTCCGTTAGTTTGGTTATTAAGGGAATGGATGCTACTGATCTGTAGTTGGTTAGTTCATTAGCACTTTTCTTTGCGTCTTTGGGTATAGGGGTGAGTAGAATGTTTCCTTTCACCTTCAGGAAGAGTCCATTTTGTAGCATATAAATCAAGTGTTTCTTTATGTCGATTATGAATTGTTGAGGAGCAGATGTCATCAGGTTGTTTGGGCATATGTCTAGTTTGCAATGAGATTTGGCAAATCTTTTAAGCGTTTGGGAGATGATATCCTCTGATAGTGTCTCGAATTTGGTCCAAGTCCTGTCCGCTGGGTAAATGCCAGGGTCTGGATCTAGACAGTCAAGGAGTTCAGCATAGTCGATGGTACTGACAGGTATCTTAAGTCGTAATTGTACGATTTTTTCGTTGAAGTATTTTGCTAGATTGTCTGCTCCTGGGGTGTCTGTGCTGTTGGTTGTGACTGGTGTAGTATCTAATAATTTATTCACGAGTTGGAAGAGTTTATGTGTGTCCTTGTAGTTTGGTCCAATTATGGTTTTGTAATGTAGTCTTTTAGTTTGTCTTATGGTATATTTGTATTTTCTTTGGAGTTGTTTCCAGGCATTGAGTGTGGGGTCATCTTTCTTTTTATTCCATGCTCATTCTAACCTTCTGACTTGTGTTTTAAGTTTTTTCAACTCTTCATTGAACCATGGTATTGAATTCTTTCTATTTGAGGTTCTGGTTTGGGTTGGAGCAATATTGTCTAATATGGATCTGCTTCTGTCGTCCCATTCTAAGATGAATTGGATTGTATCTGTTTTTATTGTCCATTCGTTGTCGTAGATTTGTTGCCAAAATATTACCGGGTCTATTTTTCCTCTCGTGGTGTAGGTTTTCCGTTCTTGTTTATTCAGTGGGCCTTTCGTTTGCCATTGGAGGGAGATGTTTGCTTTATAGTGGTCAGACCATGCTGTGGGTGTCCATTTTGTGTCCATTAGTATAAGGTTTTTAAACGGGATCAAATTTATGTGTGATAATGTCTAGTGTGTGTCCTTTGATGTGAGTTGGCTGCGTGTTTGTCCTATGAAGATCCCACAGTTGTAGGAACTCTTCGCATTCTTGGGTGCTTGTTGAGTTGAGATCTTCAAGGTGTAGATTGATATCTCCTATTATGATGAGATTTGAGTTAGAGATACAAGTGTTTGAGATAAAGTCCATGAGGTGTGTTTGGGAGTCTTGCCAGTTGCCTGGCGGTCTGTAGAGCAAGACTGCGGTAAGGTGATCCTGCAAATTAGGGTGATGAATTCTAACTGAGGCGATTTCAAGTTGTGGCAAAATGGATTCAGCTGTGGTTGTAATTGTAAACTCAGATTTGTATATTATGGCTATTCCTCCTCCTCTTTTTCCGTTTCTTGTCCAGTGGGTAATTTTGTATCCTGGTGGACATAAATCTAAGCTTATGGGGTCTTTAAGGTCATGGATCCAGGTTTCAGTGATGAATAGGAGGTCCAGATTGTCTGTGGTGATCCAGTCTGTTATAATCTCTGCTGACTCTGCCCCCGGAATGCCCCCAAAATTGCCAGGTTTGAGTTGAGTGCTAACTGGACATTTTCAGTGGTGCTGTCTTGGTAAGTGCTACTGAATCTGAAGCTAGCAGCTGTCTCTGGCCAGTTAAATCACTTTGAAAATCAACCCCTTAATTTACATATATCTCTCTATATAAAACGCACCTCCAAAGTTCTAATGAAGCCTCAAGTCTCCCAACGTTCTAAATTTGTAGTTGTGTAGATCGCTTTTTCTCCATGAGTGTCTGCCCCGCCCTCGCGTCACAACATGATGACGTCGAGGGCGGAGCACTGACACTCAGCAAATCGCTTCGCTTGATGAAACATGAAGTCAAACGCATCACGGATGAGAACGACCTGCAGGAAATAAGGAACGACTAACATCACTGCAGTAAAAAGAGATCTGCAACAGGGCTGTGTCTGGTGGGCTGTTCTAAACCTTTGCCGGCTGATCTGGCACCCGCCATGAAGTCTTCTGTTTCCCGTGCTGATGGCGCGTGTGTGTGTGCCATTTTGCATTTGCCTCCTGACACGGCTCCCACCAGTCAGCTGTTGGCAGTTTCGGAGCTCTTGCACGCTGCAACACAGTTTCTAATAACTCTAGAGGCACTTCTTCCTCTCCCTCACTACTGACGCTGGGGACCCCTTCTGTGCCTGGGAGCTCCGGGGAGCCGTGCTCCCTGTGTTTGTTCTCCTGCTACACCAGGCCTATATGCTAAAGAAGGCGGTCCCTCAGCATTCCCTGCAGGGTTCCTTGGTACCTTCAAGCAGCTCTGGGTCAGGTTTTGATCAGGTATTAAACTTGGTTCCGGAGAACCAGGCTCCAAAGAGGAGAACGATAACCTCTTTTTCTGAGGGGGCGTCTTTGGGCCCTGGCTCCCCTTTGCCTTCCATTGCTGCGTTTTCGGGGGATTCTCTCCACCCATCTAGGGTATATGAGTTGGAGGAGGGTGAATTAGTGCAGCAGGAGTCTGATGATCCTACTGGGGGGGGGGGGAAGGGGGCCCCTAAGATCAGAAGGGGGAGGGGTCCCTAACACCAGAGAGGGGGAAAGGGGTCCCTAAGACCACAGAGAGGGGGGGAAGGGGTCCTCAGACCACAGAGGAGGGGGTCCTGAGACCTGAGAGGGGGGAGAGGGAGGACACTCAGAGGCATATTTTCAAAGCACTTTGGGAGGCTAAGTTCCATAGGTTTCTATGGAACTTTGGGAGGCTAAGTGCTTTGAAAATGAGCTTGTCATTGTCTCACATACGCACTTGCACACACTCATTCTCACATATACACACTCTCTCACAGACACACTTGCACCCATACTCACTCTGTCACACACACACACACACTTGCACATTCACTCTCTCTCTCTCTCACAGTCATTCTCACAGACACTCTCACAAACATACACACTCCATGGAAAACCTTGCTAGCGCCTGTTTCATTTGTGCCAGAAATGGGCCTTTTTTACTAGTATATATATAATGCTGGAAGTGAAACAGAACCACTGTTACAAACGTGTGCAATGGAAATGTCCATAGCCATTTCTATTTTCAGCATCAAAACACTTCTGTACCTTGGACTGATTAATCTAGAAAATAAGAACTAATCAGTAAGACGCTATGTTTGTCTTGCACATAATTATGGACTATGTCATATACCCATTTCTTATAGCAAAATATATACTATGGAAATCCTGTTGTGTGCCAGAGATTAAAATGCAGCTCATGTTCCTTAGCAACACCATACCTATATATAACAGCACTACTACTTACATTTTATTAAATTCTGGAGAACACTTTCCCTATGTGAACTGAATTGCATAATCTTTGAAAGCTTTCTGAACATGATTGTACTAAATGGACTTTGCAGATACATTTCTGCAATCATTAGCTAAACTGGCAGTGGAGTAAGGCATGCATACATGCTGGAGTTCAGTTTTGAACCTGAAGCTAATTGGAGTTACTTCAGTTAGAAAATGTATGAGTTGGTATCTGTTCAAGCCTGAGTGTTAGCAAAAGCCTCTCTAGAAAGTAGTTTCTTGTTGCTAATGATTATTGCATATACTGTAACAAATTGTCAAGCAAAAATGAACACATTGCTATAGAGATGTAAGTACGGCATCGAACACTGTCACTGTACACAGATACATTATTGTTGTTAGCTATGAATTTCTGCAATACTCTAAGGAAAGCATTCCAAACTGTGAGGTTTATGTACTAACCAACACCAAAACTGACATGGTAATTCATGTTTTCTCTCACCATTAAAATTCAAGGTACATTGGGCATCAGTGTCCTATATACCAAGCTAATGAGATGTAGATCTTTGCAGCGTTACCATGGTCACATACTAATACTACTGTAATAAGCAGCTCAGGTTTCTGAGTAGTGTGTGGAACCTCCCCAGCCCCTCAAATACGGTTCTTCAGGCTTTCACTGTTCACCCCCCTCTGCCCTCAAAAATAATGATGGGTCTCCAAGTCTCAAAATATTCTCCAAAGATCTGACCATGTCTTTTCTACCCTTCCCTTTCCTTCCGCTCTCCTCCAACCAGATCCCTTTCTGTAACCCACCCCAATACCCTAACTCACAACCTAAAATATCCCCTAATTCCTTGCCACCAGGAAGGCATCAGTTTCACTCCTACCAGTCTGGAAAATGTAGGAGCACCCACTATCTGTCCAGTACAGATTTTTCGTATGTCAAGTCTCTACTGTCTGAATCCTGGGAAAATAATAAGACTCTTGTATAGCAAACTTGAAAAAAATATGTTAAATTACAGTAAATTTGCCATAACATCAGATAGGGTTTTATTTGATGTGCATTGACAAGTTTGTCTTTATAGCAGACTTGTATCTGGTGAAGATTAAGTTATTGGATAATGCTTCATGTGACATCTTGAAATATAATCATTTCTATATGTATGTATGTATGTATGTGATTTAACACTGGCAAGTGCTTGAAATAACTGAGTTTAAAATATTTAAAGTGTCACCATGATGCATGCCATTGACAATCCTTGCAGACTACTACTACTATCGATAAGAGTATAGCTAGAATGGGTCAGTCTTGAATGCCTATTGTGTAACTACGTTAACCTTGCCCCCCTAAAAAAACAAACAAACACACAAAACACAATTCTGGGAAAGTTGTTAGTGGAGAACAGAATTGATCTTGATTATCTATATATAATAAGGGACTCAAATTATTTGCAAATCTGAACTGAATAAAAGGAGATTCATTCTTACTGCATGGAAGATTTCTCAGGATTTGTTATCAATGATGAAATAATATCACATTTCTTTAATTTATTTAGCATCCACTTTCTTCCTTGTATTAAGGACTTGATTCTCCTGTATATTTTGTCTTGAGGGAAATGATCTAAAATAAACAAATAATTGTCATACAAGCTGATATTTGGCCAAAAGAAAGTCATAGGTTGAAAAAAATATTGGAATCGTTTAGGAAAAGGTACGCCTGTAGATGTTCCACTGATAGCCTGCACCCTTGCACCTAAATACATGGAAAAGCAGTTTTCAAACTGTCCACCAGTACTTTCATTTACAGATTTTCACATAGATGGTTTTGAAAATGGCTCTCAATTGCCTTTTATTCCACTTCAAGATGCAACTGGTATAAAAGAACATAGGAAGTGCCAAGTTGGCTCTGATCAATGGTCCATCAAGCCAAGTATCATCTCTCTGATGATGGGGTTGTCTGGGTTACTTGGAAGTAAGTGTTCTCATCATTTCGCATAGCAGGATTTTTATACCTTATGAAACTCTTTTTGCACTTTCAAGTAAACTGTGGCAAACCTTTCTTTTTCTCCATATCAACTACCTCATTTAAAAAAAAGGAATGGCTACTATTTTTAAACATTACCTAAATGTTTCCATTTAAAAAGCACTAGGGGACCCTTTTACTACCTCCTGCCCAATGTGGCCACCGGCGGTAGTTCTGCCTCGAGCACATGCCATTTCTGGTGCTGTGGAAAATAATGACATAATTTCTAGTGTGGCACTAACTTGGTGGTGATTGGACTGCACCGCACAGTGGCCGGTTACCACTGGATTACCGCGGGAGCCCTTTCCGCCACCTCAGTGGATGGCAATAAGTGCTTCCCCCTCATGGCCACGCAGTAGGAATAATCTTACCACATGGCCATGTCTTTTTTAGGGGCTTTTTACCCGCTGTGGTAAAAAGGGCCCTGTTGCATGGCAAAAATAGTCCCCACCACTACCACAGGGCCCTTTTTACTGCAGCTTGGTAAAAAGACCCCTAGGACAGGGACTGTGGAATTTATCTTTTAAAAAAAATCACTTCTGAAATAGTGTTATGCCTACATAATCTTTAAAGCAATCTCTTTTTGTTTATTCTAACTAAAGAGTCATTTTCTTTACATGTACAACATTCCAGTCTCTCACACGTGCTGTTGAATCATATAGCCATACTTTCACACCACATGCTTTTTGTCATGCATGTACTTTTTTCACATATAAAACATAACACACATACCTCCGATATATAGTACAGGTATATTAGCTAACAGGATTCATTCATTAGATACTATCATCCTCTCACAGATGATTTTAAGGTGTGGAAAAGAATATTAGATATTCTAAGACTAAAAGGGGACATAACCTGTTGCATTATATTGTGATATCCAGCTTATTCTGTGATCAAATGTCTCCAGGTGAACATCATTGGATTTTCTACTTTCTTTTGCTGCCAAACTCATTCTCTCTAATTGGAAAAATGGCATATGCAGAGAGAGACAATTATCAGCGGTGTACAGTTTATATGTCTCATGAATACTAAGGTATAGCAGCACAAAAATTGAAGAGGATTATTGAATTGATAACAATTTAGAAATCTGTGGATGTTATTCCTGGATTGTCCTAAAGATGTTAACACTTTCTCCTTGATGTGAAATGTTCTTCCTATTACGTTTTCTTTTCTACATATTTAACCTGTTTAAAATTAATAAAAATACTTGGACTCAACAAAATATTATATTCTATCAACTTCTTTTGCACATGAGCTTTGTACATATAAATTACTTACACCCCTGAATCATATTTCACACACATCTCTGACATTTGCAATATATATTTGTTTTCTATCCAAGACATCACAACAACAAATAGTTACATTAGGCAGACAAATAGAGCAAGATGATGTTTTTAAAAACAAATAAAAACCAAAGTGGTTCCCTGTAGAGATGAGAGGAAAATAATAGTGATTGAGGGAATAATTGCCTCAATGTACAGGGTTTTATAGTGGGATTCATTTTCAAAAGGGTTTAACCGGGTAGGACAGACTCCTACCCTGCGGAGCTGACCATTCCTGGTTATTCAACATCTACTGAATATCTTCTTGGACTGGCTAGGTTAGAAGTGGTCTGGAATGAAACACGGGTGCAGCCAGCATTTAACTGGATAGCAGCTATATTCCGTCTGCTAACCAGTTAAGGGGGTCTTTTACTAAAGGTTAGCTCGAGTTATCTGCAGCAGGGCCCATAGGAATAAAATAGGCCCTACTGCAGATAACTCGAGCTAAGCTTTAGTAAAAGACTGCACACAGTCTGAATATCGACCAGGTCATGGTTAGCTTCCAGGTTGCCACACCAAACTGGTTACTCAATATCTGAGGATGGACATGCCCCTGCATTGAATATCCAGAATTAACTCAGCTTGCGTTTGTAAGCGGATTATAAGCCTTTTATCCACGTGGGCTGAATATCATCTCCAATGTGTTTTTGTCCAGGCCTGTATAGATCCAAGACTTCATTGATGGTGTCCAACTTTCTTTTGCATGTTTCTAAGTATGTATATGAGGAGGAGAGGAAGGGGAGTAAGAAGTAAATCATAAAGGGTAGGGGTGGTATTGTAATAGTATTAATACTTCGTAGAGGTAGCAAAAACATTAATCCCTCACTGGTCCCTATACGTCTTTCCTTGGATTGTTGGTTTTAGAGAGACTATGGGTCCTTTTCTACTTTTTGCTGGCTGGAAGACCAACGTGGTGGTGTTGTGCTGCAAATCAAGGGGTAGATATTTACAGCAAATTGAATGCAGGAAAGGCTTCTTTCTGTCCATTTAAATCACTTGTGCAGGGCTACAAGGGATACTCAATGGCACTTAACCAGACACTGCCACCGAATATCCCCTCTAACTGCCCATTCTGAAACTGGCTAGTTTGTGGGTGCTCTGGGAGCAGAGTTAAGGTGAAGTGGAGGCTTAGACGGTTAGCAGTTACTTTCAGTCTGCTAACCAACTGAGCAACTGTATAAAGTTAGGACAGAATAAAAGCTGTCTTAACTTTATGCAGCGAGTTAACCAAGCACTGGTCTTAATATCGGCTGGTGCCCGGTTAACTGCCAAGTCCGGGCTTGAAGTGGTTCCAACTCACTCCCTCCCACACCCTTAAGGAACATGCTGAAGCCTTCCCTCCAATTCTCCCATCCTACATCCCCCCAGATGAAGAGCTCCCTCTGATCCCTTTCCTTCCCTCCCCCTGATGAGGCAAGATCCTCCCACTCAGCCCCCAACAACGGATATCAGAATCTTAGCCAGTCACTGGAAGTTCCCTGGGTGCTGGATCATATTCAAACTAATGTCTGGATAGCAATGTTCCCGCTAAGCAGCTCTGAGCTGCATGTGGGTCTTCTTCAGTATTACTGTTGGTGGGGGTAGGTGTGATGGTATTACACTTTCAGTCATAAGAGATGTGCAGAAGCCTTGCAATCTTTCTGTCTCTTGCAATTGAAAGTACAATATCATTGCACCTCCCCCCAGCATCAGGAATGCCAGGCACAGCTCAAATCTGCTTAGCCAGAACCAGAGGCTTACTGGGGGCCCCCAGGTAGTAAGGATCATTGGGGCACCTTGGCCACTGCCTGTCGCCCCACTGCTGCACCACCACCGCCGCTTTCTCTCCGGACCTACCTCGAAGGGCATGGTGGTCTAGTGGCTTCTTCAGGGGCAGGAAAGAACCTCATGGTTTCCTGCTCACTATTGTTACTGTGCCCAACAGTGGTGGCACCGTGTTTTTCAAAATGGTTTGCTGAGAGACTTACCACAGTAGTCTTGCAGGTCTTGGCAGACTCAGCAGCCATTTTTAAAACATGGTGGCACTGGTGCCGACATGCAGAGTAGCGGCAGTGGGCAGGAAAGAGTGGGATTCTTTCCTGCCCCACAGAGGCCACTAGACCACCAGACTCTTCAAGCAGGGGCGTAGCTACTATGGGGCCACGGGGGCCTGGGACCCTGTAGATCTGGCCCTGGACCCCCCTGCCGACGACCCTCTCAACACCCCCTCCGGCCGTCATCCTGCTGTCGCCGTCTGCTACCTTTGTTGGCGGGGGACCCCAACCCCCGCCAGCCGAAGTCTTCCTTCGTTTGGTTTCTGCAGATCGCAAGGCTTCGTTCTGTTTCTGTGAGTCTGACGTCCTGCATGTTGTACGTGCAGGACGTCAGACTCAGAAACCAAATGAAGGAAGAAGACTGGCTGGCGGGGGTTGGGGTCCCCCGCCAGCAAAGATAGATGACGGCGGGGGTGGGCGCGGGGGGTCGAGAGGGTCGTCGGCAGGGGTGGTCAAAGTTGTTGGTGGTGGTGCTGGCAGAGGCGGGGATGTCGGAAATGGCAGCAGGGGGAGTCGGCGGCGCCAGGGGGGCTAAAATGTGCCCCCTCACCTCAGGCTCTGGACCCCCCTCCCGCCGAAGTCTGGCTACACCCCTGCCTTCAAGGTAGGTCTGGGGAGGGCTGCAATGTTCTGTGGTAGTGGTGGGCAACCAGACAGAACCTCTGGGTCCCCTAGAGTCTCTGGGCCCTCGGGCACTGCCTGGTTGCCCGAACGGTCAGTCCACCTATGGCTGGAACCCAGCTGAATAATTGGCCAGATATTTTGCTGTCATAACTTTGTCTGTGCACTTACCTGCTTAGCAATCTGAAAATTGCTGCTAACGGGGGTGGGGGGGGGTGGTGCTGAGGGGTGTCCTTTTACAAAAGCGCGGTAGCATTTTTAGCACATGCTAAAAATAAATGTGTGCTAAATGCTAGAGATGCCCATATATTTCTATGGATGTCTCTAGTGTTTAGTGCATGCTAAAAATGCTGTGCGCCTTTACAAA
This sequence comes from Microcaecilia unicolor, assembly GCF_901765095.1. Classification (NCBI taxonomy): domain Eukaryota; kingdom Metazoa; phylum Chordata; class Amphibia; order Gymnophiona; family Siphonopidae; genus Microcaecilia; species Microcaecilia unicolor. Next base: position 249,136,682 of record NC_044037.1, on the reverse strand, counting down.
TGGATCCCTGGGTAAATCTCTGCCCAGACTCTACCCCTGAACCATCCCAGCACTAACTGAATAGTGCCACAATGATCTCTCAGGATTTTATGCAACACAGTGGGCCTGATATGCAGCCATCAGTGGGCAGCATTTTTGCTGTCCGTTGCTGGTGTTAAACCCTGATATTCAATGCTGGGCTGTAACCAGTGACCAGCATTGAATATTTGGGTTCATTTTGGCTGCTAAAATGTTAACTGGCTATGCTGGTTTTCAGTGCTAACTGGTTAACTTTTTAGTGGTCAAAGATATGCCTGCTATTTAAGCGGCCTATTTTGACCTCTGCTGAATATACACATCTAACTGGCTATTGGGCTCATTTTCAAAAGAGAAGGATGCCCATCTTTCTACATAAATAGGAAGATGGAGTCCTTCTCCCAGTGTTGTCCAAATCGATATAATCGAAAGACGATTTTGGAAGTCCCCAACTGCTTTCCAACGCAGGGATGGCCAAAGTTCAAGGGGGTGTGTTGGAGGTGTAGCGAAGGTGGGACTTGGGCTTGCCTAACACTAGGACATCCTCGACCCATAATCAAAAGAAACAAGGACGTCCTTGATGAACACTTGGACGACTTTACCTGGTCCTGTTTTTCTTGCGACCAAGGCACAAAAAGGTACCCAAAATGACCAGATAACCACCAGAGGGAATTGGGGATGACCTCCCCTTACTCCCCCCAGTGGTCATTAACCCTCTCCCACCCTCAAAAAACATCTTTAAAAATATTGATTGCCAGCCTCAGATGTCATACTCAGGTCCATCATAGCAGTATGCAGGTACCTGGAGCAGTTCTAGTGGGTGCAGTGCACTTCAGGCAGGCGGACCCAGGCCCATCCCCCCATCTGTTACGTTTGTGGAGGAAACAGCAAGCTTTCTAAAACCCACCAGAAACCCACTGTACCCACATCTAGGTGCCCCCTTCACCCATAAGGGCTATGGTAATGGTGTACAGTTGGGGGTAGTGGGTTTTGGGGGGCTCAGCACACAAGGTAAGGGAGCTATATACCTGGAAGCAATTTGTGAAGTCCACTGCAGTGCCCATTAGGATGCCCGGTTGCTGTCTTGGCATGTCATGGGGACCAGTGCACTACAAATGCTGGCTCCTCCCAAGACCAAATGGCTTGCATTTGGTCATTTCTGAGATGGACGTCCTTGGTTTCCATTATCGCCGAAAATCAGAAACGACCAAGTCTAGGGATGACCATCTCTAACGACGACCAAATTTCAGGATTTGGGCGTCCCTGACCATATTATTGAAATGAAAGATGGACGTCCATCTTGTTTTGAAAATACGGGTTTCCCCGTCCCTAGATGGGGATGTTTTGTGAGGACATCCAAATCGAAACAAGGACATCCCTTTTATTTATGCCCCTCTGTGTCATGCAATATAACCAGTTATCTCTTACTGAATATCCATGGTTAAGTGCTTAAACCCTATTTAAACAGCCAAAAGCTGTTTCTGGCTGGTTAAATAGTTTTGAATATTGGGGGCAGTCTGGCTAGGTGCCATTGAAAATCTGGGTATCACCCAGCTAGTGTGATTTAACTGGGCAGGAGCCATTCCTGACCAATGAAATTGTTTTGATTTTCTGTCCAAACAAAACTTAGTCATAAATTATATACTGTTGTCCTCTCCCTTCCCCCCAGTGGGCAAAGGTTCCAAATGGGTTAATTTTGGTAGGTAGTTTATTTTGCACTTTTTTGCTCTTCTTAAATAATTGTTTGCTTTTTTAGTGGTCCTTTTACTGAGGCACACTGAAAATGGTTTGCGGTAGTGTAGGCGTGGGTTTTGGGCGCACACCAATCCATTTTTTAGTGCGCCTGTAAAATAGGCCTTTTTTTACCGAAAATGGACGTGTGGTAAAATAAAAATTGCTGCACATCCATTTTGGGTCTGAGACCTTACTGCCAGCCATTGACCTAGCGGTAAAGACTCACACAGTAACTGGGCGGTAATGGCCTACATGTGCCAAATGCCACTTGGCACGCGTCTATTATGCGCACCTGAAAATAAAAAATATTTTTCAGACGCGCGTATCAGACGTGTGCCAAAAATGAAATTACTGCACCAGCCATGCGGTAGTTGGGCGGCAACTCCATTTCGGCACACGTTGGGCGCATGTAGATGCTTACACAGCTTAGTAAAAGGGCCTCTAAATCTTCACTTTAGTTATCAGGGTCTTCACTTTAGTTATTAACTGAAATTTGATCAACACCATTAACTGTTATACCAAATCTTGCTTTTCACTAAGGACTAGATCTAAAATAGCTCTCCCTTTGTTGGTTCTTGAACCAGCTGCTCCATTAAGCAGTAATTTATTTCATCTAGCAATCTTACCTCAGCTGTATGACCTGATGTGACATTTACTATGTCAATATTGAGCAACTGAAATCATCCACAATTGTGTTGTCAATCTCATAGTGCTTATCCAATATAACTACCTAAGGGACCCTTTTACTAAGATGGACTAGTAAGTGGGCTTAGTGCATCCTTACATAGACCTTTCCCATGTGCTAACCCATTTCTAGTGTAGCCGTCAAAAAAGGACTTTTTGCTGTTTGTTGCATTAAGACCCCCTCCGGGCCTACCTACACCCCTGGTGGTCAAGCAGGGTTGTTGGGGGCCAGGAGCACAGCCCCCTCACTTCTGCCTTGCGGCACCTCTGTAAAATGGCTGCTGTGACCTCTCGCTGCCACGAGAGGTCACCAGTAGCCATTTTACAGAGATGACCCTAATTCCATAACCTTTTTTTCTGCTGAAAGAATTCTGACTCTAACGAGTTTGTACTTCAGAGTTATTTAAACGTCTCTTTCATAATTGTCTATTGGATGAAGGATATCAATGAACTTTCTGAACATTCTTATAGGTATTTGTGATCTCATTATGGTGGGGTGAGAGCTTTCTTTTTGTTTTTGTTTATGATCTGATTCATCACATGTTCTCTTATTATGTGTCTACAGCAAAAGCACTTATATAATTAGATTTATATTGAAAAGAAGAATAAATAGAGGGCAGTCCAGACAAAAATATAATTTAGGGGCCCTTTTACTAAGCTGCCCTAGCAAATGGGCTTAGAGCGCTCTAACAAGAGACTTTTTTGCATGCTAAGCCCATTTCTAGTGCATGAATATAAAGGGCTTTTTTCAATTTCTTTGATATATGGCCATGTGCTAATTTTTGCATTAGCACATGGTCATTTAAAAAAATTAATCCATGGATACTTACATCAACTGATCAGATAAGGAAGAAAGGAACTTACTGCCTCCTATATTAACCATTCACCAACCAGTTAGTGCACGGCAATGTAGATGCTGTGATGAGATTAATATACAGGTCCCCATGAGGAGGAAAAATCCCCCCAAGACTACAGGACCCAGAAGCCCTGTTGAGACAGGGTAAGAAAGGTGAGCCCAAAGACCAGGAGTGGCGTCCTAGCAAAGGGAATGGGGAAAGGAGGTCAGGGAAAGGTTTGCCATTTTCCCTAGCCACCACTAGAGGGAGTATAAGGGATGAAGCTCAGTACCCTTGGCTGAAAAAGCAGTATGTGATTCCTCCTGGGTGTGGTAAGCAGAAGAAGGAATGCCTGAGGGCTCTCAAGGAACAGGAAGTTGAGAAAGAAGGTTCTGGAAGCACAGAACCCATGGAGTATTTGGAGGAGGAGACTGTACCTGTGGAATTGGCAGAGGATCCAGCCGTAATGAGTTGGGAAATGACAGAACAAGAGAACTCCAGCTAGAACAGGCAGTGGTCAGAGGACAGAGGTGGAGACATACTGTGTAAGAGGGAGGTGAGCTGCCAGCCCTTGTTATAGAAGGGCTATATAGATATATATCTGTGTGAACTGGAGAAGTGAAAGAAATTGATTGTTATTATTACTACTGAATTGATGAACTTAATAAGATGAACAGTTTGAGCTAAGGAACTTACCAAAATAATCTCTTTGCCTTGATCCGAAAGAAGGAAGGGGTGTAAGACAGGGCAAGGGCCCAAAAGACTATCACTATGGGCGGCTGGCCTGTGGGTTCATAAACTGGTGAAGAAGTGCTCCCTAAAATTATTAGTTGTGAACTACCCTCTTGGGGAAGCCTTGAAACCAGACCCCAGGGAGTGGAGTTTAACTCCTGGGAAAGCTACTACTGGACCTTTTGGAATTTGTGAACTGAACTGTGTTTGCTGAGGATACAGGCATTCAGAGGGGGACCAGCTGCCGCTCCTGGATATAACAGCAGAGGCCACGAGGGATTGCAATGCACTAACTGGTTAGCACAGGAATGCCCATTCTCTACGCTGTCATGCCCCCTGAAAAAAAAGTTAACACGCGGTTAGCATGCGCAGATGGTACACCTAATGCAGGATGCTTTAAGGTATCCTGTGTTAGGCTATTAACACAACTTAGTAAAAGGACGCCTTAGTTCTTTTAAAATGTGATATTTTAAATGTGGCAGAAATTTTTGGAGAAAGAAAGGCAGCAAAACTGACTAGACTACCTCCTTTTGCATCATAAGTGCATTTCAGCCTCACAACTATTAAGTAGTAAATCACAAGATGAAGGTTAACGTTGATTTGCATATGCCTCCCACATTTGCTTTCACTTGTGCTATTAGATGAATACCCGTCTACAATAATTTGTTTGAAGAATGATCTTACTCGGCTATTGTTGAGCTGAAATAGCTTGAACACGTGCAAAGCATAAGAAGGGCATTTTGCTTCTCCTTTCATAGGCTTTTACATAAAGTAATTTGAGCAGAATATACTGCTGAATGGAACTCAAAAGTTTTCCAAGTTGGCAGAAATTGAGGGGACTCTTTCTTGTGCAGTTACTACTAAACATTCCCTTAACTGTTTAGTCTCCATGTGTAACTGTGCAAGGTTTCTCATTTTGATTGACAGCACTGATTTTGTTTGTAGAGAGGATAGATTGAGAAGAATGGCTCTCCTTATATGCTGCATATTGATACAATATTGTAGAGTACAATGCATTTGTGGTTAATGACAGCATTAGCAATCCAGATCATAAGCAGAGCTTCTAATGTTTGATTATAACCAGAAAATCCCATTAAACCAATTAAACCATTCCTGATGGGGAAACAGGGTTTTCTGGTGATTAAAAAACAAAACAAAAAACTAGAAATCATCCATTCATACAATTCATTGATGCCATCTAACTGCTGCCATCAACAAAGTTCTAATGACATTTCTTCCATCCCCTGCCCTTTGGCAGTAGAATCTTCTGTTCACCTTCCCACTGGTTACCCATCTCAGTTTTGTAATTTAAGATGGCAGCCATGACACTTGGGCTGCTTCATCTTCCCCTGTAACCTAGACCAAAGTACCACTCTTTTAATAATATGGTGCACACTTCAGCCAGGGCTGCAGAGAAAGACTGCACCTCGAATATTGTGTTCAATTCTGGTCACCACATCTCAAAAAAGATATAGTGGAATTAGAAAAGGTGCAGAGAAGGGCGACGAAAATGATAAAGGGGTTGGGACAACTTCTCTATGAGGAAAGGCTAAAGCAGCTAGGGCTCTTCAGCTTGGAGAAAAGGCAGCTGAAGGGAGATATGATAGAGGTCTATAAAATAATGAGTGGAGTTGAACGGGTAGATGTGAAGCATCTGTTTACACTTTCCAAAAATACTAGGACTAGGGGGCATGCGATGAAGCTACAATGTAGTAAATTTAAAATGAATAGGAGAAAAGTTTTCTTCACTCAACATGTAATTACTCTGGAATTCGTTGCCAGAGAATGTGGTAAAGGTGGTTAGTTTAGCAGAATTTTAAAAAGGTTTGGACGGCTTCCTAAAGGAAAAGTCCATAGACCATTATTAAATGGACTTGGGGAAAATCCACTATTTCTGGGGTAAGCAGTATAAAATGTTTTGCACTTTTTGGGATCTTGCCAGGTGTTTGTGACCTGGATTGGCCACTGTTGGAAACAGAATGCTGGGCTTGATGGACCTTTGGTCTTTCCCAGTATGGCAATACTTATGTACTTATGTAAAGAAAGTAGTAGCCTGTGATGCCATGATTTCTGATGTTATATTACAAAATGCTGATAAGTCATAGAAACTAAAACACACCTCTGTAAACCTGGAAGATGCAGTGGGGCAATTTGACAAATTGAAGAGTAGCAAATTGCCTGGAATGGATGGTACACACCCCAGGGTACTGATAGAATTGAAAAATGAACTTGTAGCACTATTGTTAGTAATATATAATTTATCTTTAAATTGAAGCATGGTACTGGAAGATTGGAGGGTAGCCAATGTAGTGCCAATTTTTAAAAAGGTTTCCAAAGGTGATCCAGAAAATTGAGTTATCCCGCATACTAAATGGAAGGGAGTAGTCAAGATTGATCCCTAGAAACTGCTAGAATCCCATTACAGGATTCTGGAAGGATGGTCCCCACATTGGACCACATCTGCCTGCTCCAGCAACATTGGAGGAGCCTCTTGCAGCAGAAGTTGCCTGTTGGAAAGCGCTCATTGGGGGCAAAGAAGCTGAGAGTTTAGGTGGGGGGGGGGGGGGGGGGAGAGAGAAATAGCAGTGGTTTGTCATTCACTGATGGAGATTGAGAAGTCAACAGCGGTGATGCTAGAAAACATTTGGTTGCTTCTTCAATGATTGAATGGGACAGTTGCCAAGTCTACTCAAGAAGTTTCTGTTCTTGTAAGTACTGTTGATACTTTGTAAAAAAAAACCTTGGATGGGACTAAATCAGAACTTTCATCTCAAATATTGAATGTCAAGGAGGAATTGAAAAATCTAATAAGTAGGACTCAGATATTTAACATGCAAGGACTGTTAACACATCTTATAACTTTAATGATTATCCCAGGCAACTGTATTCTCATATACTATGCAATGACAACTATATGTATGTCTGCTAGTTCTCTCATGTAATATCCTGATGTCAATTTCAACAAGTCTAAGAATTGTTTTAACAGGATCTTCAGAGTTCACAGCATCAATGTTGCTTAAACTGAACTGAATCAGAGCAACAATGTGCATATCTTCATCGATCCAATGTTTTTCAAAATATTTTTCTTCCAGCTTGCACTAGCTTTATAGTAATTTTCCTCAAAGGTCATCCAGCTGCCATCAACACTTTCAAAATTTGATGAAACATAAAATCAAGCAGTATCACTTGTAGATGATTGCATGTCTATAAGAACCCCCACCAACATGGACAGGTTTCGGTACTTCATCAGGGAAGAGGTTCACTGTAAAAAGCAGAAGTCGCTCAATGCATCTTAAAACTCCATTGTGAACTCTATAACAGCATTAACTCTTCAAATAAATTATAAGGTGCATCTTAATTTGACTACTCACAAAACAGTAGTGTGCATAGTAGCTCGCATAAAAAAATGACCATGGCTTTTTTTCCCCTCGGCTACCACTAAGATTTAAATAACCATCAGCCAATCAAAATTCAGACCACCCGATTGGGTAGATAGATGAAAACAATCCACCCAACTGGATAAATGGAAGAAAAAAAATCAAAGCACCTGACTGGATATGCAAAAAACAAACCAATCAAACTAAGGACCACCATTCCAGCTCCAAATTCAACCCAAAGGGCTGAAGCATTTTAAGTACATAGATCCAACATTGTTCTTTAAATTTTAATAGTTGATCTTCATTGATCCAGATTTTTAACTTTTTTTTTAATCTTTCCTTATGCTTGAGAGGAAGATTGCATGGAATGAGTTGAACCTCTACCCTGAAGAAGAAGTCAAAACTTGGTCAGCAGAGGTTCTGGTATTTTTCTTAAGCTATGTAGCTTTTGATCATATTAAGTTTACAATGCAATATAAAAATGTTAAAATTTGGATCAATAACAGTTTTCACAGTATTGCTTAAGACATTATTGGGATGCAGTATCTCTGTTGTGGTATCTGAAGATCCTTTTCAAAAAAATATTTTATTAATTCATAAATAAGAGTAGTATATGTTCATAGTTTGCATCAGATTTGGTAGGTAATAAGTTTAAATTTTGATTAAGTATGTTTTAGAAATATTTTTTGGACATGGTGACATATGATGTGATCTGGTTACTGGGATGATTTTTTGACTATTGATGTATATCCCTGCAGAAGTGATAGTGCCTAAATGTTGACACACAAATGCCAATGTACACTCTGTCCTATAGTGGTTGTTATAGAATACTATCTTAGTGCACAGATTTTTGGGGTCCAAACATTTAGCTCCTTTTATTGAATTGTTCCCTTACTGCTTTATGGAGCTGAGCGTACATGAACCCAAAAGGAGTTGTCAAGACCATATTGAAGAGGAAAGGCTACAGCCAGAATGGTGCTTGGGCACCAACACATCATCTCTAGCCATGTAATGGTCACACACTGTTATGCCACAGTGACATTTTTCAACTTTGGCGGTCCAAAGAGAGATGGCAGTAATTACTAAGGAGGGGGGAGAGGGGTCTTGGCACGGCATCCAAAATAATGACCGCTTTCTCCCACTACCGCTCAAACTGGTGAATTTGAAGGGGATGAGCTCATCATAGGGACAACAGCAAGTACTATGTTATGTGAAGCAGGATGTACAAAGAAACAAATTTCCCTGCCACTATATTGTAAATAATTTGCAAGAACTCTATTGAGATTCTGCTCAAGTCTTGGCTTTTATGCTCTGGGATAGGCCTTCTCTCTAGCCCCAGTTTACTCCACATGTACGAAGGGATCCACCTGACCTTTTCACGGCTGAGGTGGTGATCACAGAAGACACTTAATTGGCAATGAAGTCTCAGATTTCAGGACAGCATGAGGCAAGACTATCCAGCTTATAATTGAAAGACAAAAACGCCTATATTGCGACCTAAATCGGGAGATAGGCGTTTATCTCCCAAAAACGAATAACGCGGTATAATCTAAAGCCGAACTTGGACGTTTTCAACTGCACTCCATCGTGGAAGCGTACAAAGTTGATGGGGGCGTGTCGGAGGCGTGGTGAAGGCGGGACTGGGACGTGGTTATCACCCGAACAGAGATGGGGGCCTTTCACTGATAATGGAAAAAAAGTATGCGTTTGTAGCTAGAATTTAGGGCACTTTTCCTGGACCCTGTTTTTTCACGAATAAGGCCCCCAAAAGTGCCCTAAATGACCAGATTACCCCCAGAGGGAATCGGGGATGACCTCCCCTGACTCCCCCAGTAGTCACTAACCCCCTCCCACCACAAAAAAATGATGTTTCACAACTTTTTATTTTCACCCTCAAATGTCATACCCACCTCCCTGGCAGTAGTATGCAGGTCCCTAGAGCAGTTGTTAGGGGGTGCAGTGGACTTCAGGCAGGTGGACCCAGGCCCATCCCCCCTTACCTGTTACAATTGTGCTGCTTAATGCTTAGTTGTCCAACCCCCCCAAACCCACTGTACCCACATGTAGGTGCCCCCCTTCACCCCTTAGAGCTATAGTAATGGTGTAGACTTGTGGGCAGTGGGTTTTGAGGGGGATTTGGGGGGCTCAACACAAGGGAAGGGTGCTATGCACCTGGGAGCTCTTTTACCTTTTTTTTTTTTTTTTGTAAAAGTGCCCCCTAGGGTGCCCGGTTGGTGTCCTGGCATGTGAGGGGGACCAGTGCAGTACGACTCCTGGCCCCTCCCACAAACAAATGCCTTGCATTTATTTGTTTTTGAGCTGGGCGCTTTCATTTTCCATTATCACTGAAAAACAAAAACGCCCAGCTCACAAATTGTTGAATAAAACATGGACGTCTATTTTTTTCGAAAATACGGTTCGTCCGCCCCTTCACGGACCCGCTCTCAGAGATAAACGCCCATGGAGATAGACATTTTCGTTCAATTATGCCCCTCCACGATAACCATGTATCCCATCCATTTACCACAGTGGTAGTGGTTGGCTTTTACATCTTATGCCTCACAGCAGGTTGCTATGTTTGTGTGATAAACAAAGTCCAATGAGGGAGTTCACACTGCTAAAATAAGTTAGAGAATTTTTGTCGGTAGATTGTTTTTTTTTTTTTTGTTACATTTGTACCCCGCGCTTTCCCACTCATGGCAGGCTCAATGCGGCAGACAATGGAGGGTTTTGTCAATTTAACTCAATTAATTATGTCTAAATCAATATATACTGCCACCATGCGTATCCACCTATAAAACTTTCTTCCTCAAATAACTGGCACGATTCTGGGGGATGGGCCTCTGTCCAGGATGTTATACATCTTCTACAAAAAATAAACTGCAAAATGCTATGGTACAGCACAACCAAATGTTGGATCCATACTGTTTTGCACAAGTAATCCATGATGTTGCAGTGTAATTCAAACACTAAACTGGAAATGACAGCAACATTTTTCATGTCACAAGGGTCTGTGCACATTGCTATTAGCAACAGATTACTGAGCTTATATAGAATATGATTCCAGTAGATGAGTTAACCTCTATAGTGAGAAGACATGCCCACCATTTTAAAAGAACACCAATATAAAGGACTACATTATTTTCCAATCTGTAGATCCCATACAACTCAGTGTAGCTGTTTTCATGTGTCAACTCTGCAAGCATTATATAGAAAAACAAACAAACTTATTTGTAGAGGAGAATGGCTGCTAGCTATATGAAAATCAGTCGTTAATCATGCATATTTAAATCTGATGCAATCAAATTCACTAGTACAACTGGGGTATGCAACTAGAACAAAAAAATACTCCCCATAAGAACAGTAGGTCATGTACTAGATTTGCAGAAAATCTTGCATTACTATGATTCAGTGATCACAAATTACGGAATGGTTTGAATGCAATAAATAGAGCATCACAATTATTTTAAATAATTTAGGTTTTGGCCAAAAATGAGCAGCTGCAGATTCAGTTTTGGTTGAATGGGAAGGGATATAATATGAAAATTGTACAGCTGCTCGTCCTTAATATGCACTCCAAAATGCCTGGTTAGCTATCTAGCACCAGCATTGAATTTCTGGGGTTCCCAGATCACTTCTGGCTCTACCTCTAACTCCACCCCCAAATCTCCCAGCACTAACCAGTTAGTGCCACAGTGGTCAGGCTAAGATTCAGTGGCAGTATCCAGTTAAGTGCCACTGAATGTTAGTGGTTGAGTTGGCCAATGGGATTTTACTGGACAGAAGCCTCTCTTGCCTGGATAAATTGTGTTGAATACTTGATGCCTAAATTATTATTCATTTTGTGTAGTGAAAGCAATATGTTTTAAGTCTGGCTTTTTCTGAGAGATGCTTGAATGGATATTCTTTTGATTTATTATAGTCATTAGAAGATTTAGGGAATCTTGGAGTTACTGTTATTCTTTTTTTTTCTTTTTAAGTTCTCTTTGTGTAATGAAATTGATTGCATATATACATATATAAGAAAGAAAAAAGCAAAACAATATAATCTCATATCAGCCAAGTAAAAAGGAGAAACACTAACACTGTGTAACAGATAATGAACCAGAAAATCCAACCCCCACCCCTCCCCTTTCCCATCCAAACAACAAAGCAAAAACAGGCACATATTATGCTACAGCCAAGAATAATGTAGCCAAGTCAAGTAAACTGTAGGTATACAAATCAATAAGTGTTAACCCAATGAAACAAAGTCAAAGCTGTGCATGTTGTCGAATTGGTGCCCACACTTGCAAAAAGCGTCATAGCCTTTGTTGCTTCTCTGCCATATTTCCTTCATACCGACAAATAAACGTACTATATTCCACCACATATGAACATTAAGTTGATCCAGAGTTTTCCAATTATGCAGTATGTGATGAAACGCTATGGCAGTTAGTGTAGAAGGAAGTATGACTTGATCATCCATGAGATCAACAGTCCTCAAATAGATGAAAAAGTACTCCAGCATATGTTAATGCTAATAGTAGAGAGATCTGCATAACATTTTGGATCAGTTACCAAATGTTAGTCTAAAACTGGTACACCAAAGGGCAATCGAAAAGAAGATGGTCCAGTGTGCTAATGTCCTGTGCAGATGCCCAACACAGAGATGTAATTGTGGTGTCAATTTTATGCAACTTGGAGTCCAGAGCACTCTCCAATCCACAAAGTATAGTATTGTCTAACAGACGCAGATGTACAGCAATGTGATCATTTGAGCCAAGACCAGTGAGCAGAAGAAATCGACTGGTGTATCTCACAAGACCAAAGATCACACAAACTCTGAGATGAGTTAGAAGTAAGAGCAAGAGGCATCACCCACTTGTACCATCTCAAAGCTTCATGGCCCACACTATGTATGTGAGCAGCAAAACCATAGATGCTAGGTTCTGGCTGCAACTGCCGCACATTAGTCCAAGTGCTATGCAACAAATGTTGAAGCTGAGCCCATCGATAACTCTGATGAAACGGTAGTCCAAATTTGCATCTCAGCTGTGAATAAGAGGAAAAAGCATCTTGTGCATGAAAATCACCCACAGTATAAATACTTTTATCCATTCAGGACTGCCAGATAATACATTTACCATCAATACGCAAAGAAGCATTGTTCCATAACAGGGGCGTAGCCAGACTTCGGTGGGAGGGGGGACCAGAGCCCGAGGTGAGGGGGCACATTTTAGCCGCCGGCGCCGCTGACCCCGCCACCACCGCCAACTTTGACGACCCCTGCCGACAACCCTCTCGACCCCCCCTCCCGCCGCCAACCCTCCCCCGCCGTCACCTTGGGCTACCTTTGCTGGCAGGGTCCCCAATCCCCACCAGCCGAGGAGGTCCTCTTCTTCCTCCGAAGGCATTGTTCTGTTTCTGACGTCCTGCACTCACAGAAACAGAACGAAGCCTTGCAGATCAGCTGTACGTGCAGGATGTCAGAAACAGAACGAAGCCTTCGGAGGAAGAAGAGGACCTCCTCGGCTGGTAGGGATTTGGGACCCCGCCAGCAAAGGTAGCCCACGGCAATGGAGGGGGAGGGTTGGCGGTGGAAGGGGGGTCAAGAGGGTCATCGGCAGGGGGATCCAGGGCCAAATCTACGGGGGCCCAGGTCCCCCCTGGTCCCACGTAGCTATGCCACTGTTCCATAGTGGCCATCTAGTAGTTGCATCAAGTGGCGCTGGCAGTTTGACATCCAATTGTAGAGCCGATTGTGGAGAATAAAATGTGATTGGCCCATTGACAAGATGGTAATGTAGCTTCCAGAAAGTTCTGTAACTGGTATGGTGCCACTGAGTCCCGTTCCATCAGATACCATGCTGGGCACTCCTCATCTACTACTACTACTACTACTATTTAGCATTTCTATAGCGCTACAAGGCGTACGCAGCACTGCACAAACATAGAAGAAAGACAGTCCCTGCTCAAAGAGCTTACAATCTAATAGACAAAAAATAAAGTAAGCAAATCAAATCAATTAATGTGAACGGGATGGAAGAGAGGAGGGTAGGTGGAGGCGAGTGGTTACAAGTGGTTACGAGTCAAAAGCAATGTTAAAGAGGTGGGCTTTCAGTCTAGATTTAAAGGTGGCCAAGGATGGGGAAGACGTAGGGGCTCAGGAAGTTTATTCCAGGTGTAGGGTGCAGCGAGACAGAAGGCGTGAAGTCTGGAGTTGGCAGTAGTGGAGAAGGGAACAGATAAGAAGGATTTATCCATGGAGCGGAGTGCATGGGAAGGGGTGTAGGGAAGGACGAGTGTGGAGAGATACTGGGGAGCAGCAGAGTGAGTACATTTATAGCAAGGACAATAACCACAGAGCCCCTTGGTGTAAAAGATATGCCCAATGATAATTGTAGAAATGAGGGAAGTTAACTTCACCTTGGTCCTTAGGAAGTCAAATTTTCCTTCTTGAAATTCTAGGCTGTTTCCCATCCCAACTTACGTGACAAAGAAGCCTCTCAAGGAATTTGTACAATGGGTGAAAAAATAATACAGGTATCATACTCAAATAATAAAAGATAGCAGGTGCAGTAGACATTTTAACAGTTTCAATGCACCCCCCACCAAGACAACCATTTAGGGGCTCATCCCTCACACAAAGACTTCACTTTAGCAAGCAAAGCATTAACATTAGTATCATGCAAGGTTTGCCGAAGCTGAACACCAAGAGATTTAATACCTGTCTGTCGCCACTTAAAAAGGTATCCATCCAGGAGTCCTCTAGTATAGTGCACATTAAGTGATAATAGTTCAGATTTCATCCAGTTAATCTTATACCCTGAAAAAGTCCCAAATGAATTAATAAGCTCCGGTAAAGCTGGTATAGTTTGAGTGGGCTTAGTTAAATACAACAGAACATTGTCTGCATAAGCAGGTAACTTGTATTCATGAGTTCCCACGTTTATACCTGCAGTACTATGATGTGCCTAATGGTCAATAACAAAGTAGAGAGTGGCACAGGGACAGAAATCTTACCCGTTCCCACTGGAATCTTACCCATCCCCATCTATCCCCGCAAAAATGTAACCCATCCCAACCCGTCCCCACCCATCCCCGCAAGAATTTAACCCATCCCCACCCATCACTGTAAGAATTTAATGGTACATAAAAGAAAATTCCAGTCAGCTCCCTCAGTCTCTTTCTGGATTTGAGCCACAGCACTGTAGGCACTATGTGCTGAGAGGTCACCACATGCACACGCCAGTAAGTCAGATGACATCTGATGCTCATGCCTGTGTCAGAGCTGAGGTCTGCTCATCAGCCCGGGAGCAAAGAGGATTAATTGTAACATAGTAAGTGACAGCAAATAAAGACCTGAATGGTCCATCCAGTCTGCCCAATAGTCACACTCATTATCAATTCATGATTAAATCAACAAGTGTGATATTACATACTTGATTATGGTCTTTCTTTTGTGTTTCTGGAACATAGACCATAGAAGTCTATCTGGCCCTATCCTTATGTTCCAACTGCTGGAGTTGTCGTTGAAGCCCACTTCAGTCTATTCATCTTCTTATTTGTGGGACACAGATCATAAAAATCTGTCCAGAATTGTCCTTATGTTCCAGCCACTGAAGTTGCTGTCTAAGCCCTTTCCAGCCCATCCTAAACCAGACTTCCATTTAGACACAGACCATACAAGTCTGCTCAGTATTGGCCCTAGTTAATCACAGCCAGAGTCGCTATCTAAGCATTACTTCACACGTGATCCACACACATGCAGCCATTTAAGGTTAGGTTTTTTATAACTTCCATTTTCTAATTAGAGATCCTCTGTGTTCATCCCACGCCTTTTTGAATTCCATCATCATTTGTGTCTCTACCACCTCCTTAATGGAAAATTTTCCACATTTGTGCTGTTAAAGCAAGGAGGAAGAGGAGGAGGAGAAGAAGACAGCACTCAAAGAACTTGGTACTCGGTAGATGAGAGGCTGGTGCAGGTGTAGCTTACACTTTCATGGGAAACCCCGCAGAACTGCTTCCGTCCCCACGGGAATCCCGCAGAACTGCTTCCATCCCCAGGGGAACCCCACAGAACTGCTTCCGTCCCTGCGGGAATCCAGCGGGTTCCGGGGGATTCCCGCAAACCCCGTTCCCGTGCAGCTCTCTATAACAAAGGCTCCAGGGCAAGATCAAATAGCAATGGTGACAGCAAGCACCCCGCTGAAGGAAAAATGGATCAGCTAATGAATTATTGACATATAATCATGCCTTGAGAAAATGATATAGAGCCTGCACCATACCTCAGAAGTTAGGCCCAATACCAAACAACTCCAGGATATGCAACATATAGTTCCATTCAACCCAGCCAAAGGACTTCTTGGCATCCAAGGATACCAAGAAGGCTGGTTGAACCATCGAAGACGCTATATGCATAAGCTACATACAAAGCCTTGTATAATTCGCTGAATGTCTAACAGAAAAAAAGCCTGATTGGTCCATGTGTATCAGATGATGTAAACATTTAGACAACCTCAATGCTAACACCTTAGCATATATTTTTCCATCCACATTGATAAGGGACAAGGGATGATAATTAACTACTTCCAGAGGGCAGGGCCACCTAGAGACTGGGTTGGGCCCAGGGCAAGGCCGCCCCCGGGGCCCCGCCGCTGAGGTCACTGCCGCGCCGCAGTCCCCACCTGCCCCCCTCTGTCCGCCACCGGACCGGGCCGGGCCACCGGCATTCAAATCATCACAGAGTCTCACCTGTCACCTCGCTCCGGGACTGAAAGCGCAGCAGCAGCAGATCAGATTCGCCTCCCTTCGGGCCTTCCCTCCCTGTGTACCGCCCTCACAGAAATTACATCAGATGGGAGGAGAATCCTATCTGCCGCTGCTGCGCTTTCAGTCACAGAGGTGACAGGTGAGGCACTGTCATGATTTCAATCCGGGGGGCCCGGCCCGGTGGTGGCGGATGGATGATGGAGCCGAGGGCGGGTGAGATCGGGGATTGCTGTGCTGGGCCCGGGAAATTTTGTCCCCCCTGCCCCCCTCTCGGTGGCCCTGCCAGAGGGTCTCTACCTGGTTTTGGCAGCGCAATGAGTAGTGCTTCAGCCATAGTACCTGTGATAGCTGTCTGTTGAATCATGTGCCGATACACCCCAAGAAGCCGAGGCACCAATACCTCCTGTAAAGTTTTATTAAACTCCACAGTGAGCCCATCCATATCCAGGTTTTTCACATTCTGTAGAAGTGTTAATGCCTCAAGAATCTCATCTGCCTCAAGCTGCTGATCTAGAAGCCTACCATCCTCAGTAAGAGTTGGATGGTGTATATTCAACAAGAAATCCTCACGTGGTCCCATATTAGCAGGTTTTTGCGAACTGTACAGTTGATCATAAGTGTTAAACTGTTGTGAAATAACCTTGGGATCACTATGTAGCTGACCCTGGGGATTCCGAATTGCAGCAATCCTGGCTCTATTTTTTCTGACCTTTAAATAAGCAGCTAGTATTTTGCCCGCCTTATTATTAGCACCATAGTAACAAGCTTGTTGCACAAATCGCTCGCCACGAGCCTGTTGACTTAAGAGAAAATTGTACTGAAATTTTACCTTGCACAATGCTGGCACCATATTCTGGGCCCATTTGTCTATAAACTGTTTCTCTAGACTAGCTATAGAGTGTTCAACAGTCAGGAACTCTGCCTTTGCGAGCCTTATTTAATTTAGCTGAATAACTCAAAATAGTCCCTCTGTAGCCTTACAAGCATCCCACCAGGTAACAGGGGAAGTATCAGGCTTGTTATTTTGAGACGCTTGAGACATATACTTTATAAAATCAGTATTTTGCAATAAGGCATTATTAAAGCGCAAATTGGTTTAGCAATGGTACTCTCTATTCCTCCAGAGTGAGGGAAGTACCAGCATGATCAGATATCAGAAAAGAATAAACAGCAGCATCAAGCACCTGATTGACCAAATGTTTCGATATCAAGAAATAATCAATCCTCAAGTGGGACTGATGAACCTGAGATATAAATGTATAATATTTGCCATATGTCTACCAATCCCCCTTCATCAAGGAGACTTCTCAAAGAAGGCAGCACTGTATACAAACGCAAACAAGGATGCCAATCTAAGATAGGGTCTAACACTTGGTTGAAATCCCCAGCCAGAATTATTGGAAGATTTCTAAGTTCTAACAGTAATGTTTGCAAGGATTGGAAAAATGCAGAACAGCCTACCTGCATAGGTGCATATATACTAACCACAGCACACGAGGATTGTCCCTTTTTAAATTTGACATAAAGCCATCTACTATTCATATCATCTTTTTGAGCCTCCACTAGTACCCTAACACTGCGATTAACCAATATTGCCACCCCAGCTTTTTTAGATAGCACTGCCGCAAGGCAATGTGTCTGAACCCAGCCACCTTGCAGTTTACCAGATTCTCAGGAGTCTTAAGTGTGTTTCCTGCAATAGACACAGATCTACATTTTGTTTCTTAAGGAAAGTATCTTCTTATGTTTGATAGGGTGGTTAAGACCATTAACATTCAGCGAATAAAGTTTAAAATTAGTCATAGTATCCATAGAAGGAAACAAAATTCCAGGCCAGCCCCACATTCACTCTACCACTTACTCCTTCCCCAATTATAAAAAGATCAGCCATATAACTCACCTCAAACCAACCGACCAACAGATCCTCCCTTGGCCCCACTATTATACAATTAGGCACTATGTCAGATACATGCCAGTGTCCCCACCCCCTGTCACCTTTCACCAGCCCATCCAGTCCCCGGCATCCACTGCAGTCTCAGAATGACCACTTACCATCCCACCCCCCTCCCGTGTATCTTTATAGTCACTCATTCTACACACAGGATACGTAAGTTTTTATTGATTTTTTTTTTAAATTTACATTTCAAAATTTTAAATCCAAGAAATTAAGGGGGTCATTTTACTAAGCTACAGTAAGCACTAATGTGTGCTTAATGCAGGTTAAAAAGCACTACCGCAGGGTAGTTTGGGAATCGGCATGCGTGTATGGTGGCAGAAAGGCATGTTCTGTGCTAATAGTTACATCGCCACATGCTAACCGGTTACTTACTGCCCTTACTGCCTACAAAATAAGTGGTGGTAAGGGCTCACATGCTTAGGGCCACTGACCTTTTTCCAATGGAGAAATTAGTGCATGGCTATTAATAGAAAAAATGGAAAATGGGGCCATTTTATAGCTGTGCTAAAAGTGGCCTTA
Organism: Microcaecilia unicolor; assembly: GCF_901765095.1. NCBI lineage: Eukaryota > Metazoa > Chordata > Amphibia > Gymnophiona > Siphonopidae > Microcaecilia > Microcaecilia unicolor. The sequence goes on along the minus strand of NC_044037.1, from coordinate 249,118,071 downwards.
GCAGGCAGCAAAGACCCGCACTGGGGATAGCACTGGCCACTTTTTTTAGCACTGCTTAGTAAAAGGGTCCTTAAGCCTTGCAATATACAGAAATTATCCTCAGCAAAGAAACCTCATCATAAAGAGAAAAAAAAATTCCATTACAAAGATAAAATAGAGAGGGAAGAAATGAAAAGCAAACAAGAAAATACCAAAATAAACCAAGAAATCTCGTGGTCTCTTCTTACAGATGGTGACTAAAAAAAAATATACTCTCATGCCTTCCCCCATCCCACATATCCCTAAACCACATTTCACAGATTTTCCCACCATAATCAATTTCTCCAGCTGAGTGGGATTAAAAATAATGTATTTTATTCTAATTATATACTCATGTGGGAATCTTTAACCACCCCCCCCCCCCCAAAAAAAAAAAAAAGTTCTGCCCAAACAATCATCCTTGACTGCATATCTAAAAACAATTTCCTCTTAAGATGTGTAACTCTCACAACATATGGAAGTATCTTTATTCTTTTCCCACAAAAACAACACTTTCTTTTTAAAAATAAGTTTTCAAAAAAACATAAATTTATCTTCCTCAGCTGAGAATATGACAAGTAGAGTAACTCTAGCTGAAACATTATCAGAAGAATTTTCTAGACTATGACCTTCATTTTAGAAGCGTTATTTGTGTTGTGTGTTTCTGTAAAACTTCAGGTCCTGTTTACTAAGCTTCGCTGTAGACGCGCAAACTTTTTAGTGTGCGCTAAAAATGATCACACGCTAACGCTAGAGACATCCATCCTACTATATAAATGAGCTGTGACCGACGTACCGCACATATGCAGAACAGGTATCACCTGAGCCCAGCGATTCTCCTCTCTCCCATGCCCCCCCCCCCCAGCCACCCAGTGATTCTCCTCTCTCCCCTGCCCCCCTCCAGCCACCCAGCGATTCTCCTCGCTCCCCTGATTACCTCCGTCGAAGCGGCCGCATCATTGAAAGCCCTGCCCATCTCCAGGCTTCCCTTCGAGTTTGTTCCCTCAGAGTCTTGCCTTCTGACGTCATTTCCTCTTTCCGCGAGGGTAGGACTCTAAGGGAACGAACTCGAAGGGAAGGCTAGAGACAGGCAGGGCTTTCAATAACACGGCCACTTCGACGGAGGTAATCAGGGGAGCGAGGAAAATCGCTGGGTAGCTGGAGGGGGGGGCAGGGGAGAGAGGTGAATCGCATCGCTGGGTGGCTGGAGGGGGGCAGGGGAGAGAGGAGAATCACACACACACTCTCTCTCTCACAGACACACTTGCACCCAGTCTCACTCTCTCTCTGTCACACACACACATTCACTCTCTCTCACACAGTCACTCTCACACACACACTCTCTCAAACATACACACTCCGTGGAAAACCTTGCTAGTGCCTGTTTCATTTGTGTCAGAAACGGGCCTTTTTTACTAGTTTGAATATAATGGGTCTCTCTATCATTAGTCCACGTTAATTTTTAGCACGTGCCAGAAAGCTTGCGCACCTACAATGTGGCTTAGTAAACAGGGCCCTTCATTTCGACATGCATATTTTATAGACATCCAAATCCTGATTTTATAAAGCCAGAATATGGACATTTAAAACTGCACTATGTCTTTAGGGCAAGGGGGAATGGTCTAGGCATGTTTTAGGCAGGACTACAGAGCAGTGGTGTAGCCAGACATCCAGTTTTGGATGGCCTTGAGCTCAAAGTGGGTGGGCACAAAGTTTTCTCTCTACCTCCACCCTCTCCCCACTCTCTCCCCTCTCTTCCTGGCACCTCCCAACTCAAAATATAAATATTTTAACTAATGAGTATCCCCAAGGTCTGTCAGCTGAAGTCTTCCTCTGAAGGAGGCCAGAATTCCTTTTTACCAAACTTGGCAGACAGCAGAAACGGCCATGAGCCACCAATGTCAGCACTCCATGCATCTTAGTTGTCGGTGGCTCAAGGATGCTACCGTCAACTGCAGAGCTTGGTAGAAGTGAGTTCTGGCCATCTTTGGAGGAGGTGCTCAGCTGGTGATGCTTGCAGATCTCTATCAGCTACACCAAGGGTCAGGGCCAGTGTTAGACATGCTAAGGCAAAGGTCAGAAAATAAAGGATGGGCCCCCCTGGATCACCTCTCCTCCCTGCCTTCCCTCTGATCTCCCCACCTGCCAGTATTATCCCACCGACATACCCTCAGTAAATACAGAACAAGGGATCACAAATTAGAACTAAAAATACCTAGACAAAAATTGAACTGGCAACCCCAAGAAGTTAAACTCAGCATGTACTATAACACTGGAGAAATAAAAAGGAAAATGCATTTCCTTTCCTAGTGAACATAATACAAAGAAATCTGCTATGTACATTTCCCAAAGCTAACATATTTCAGTTAATAAATTAAAAATAAAATGTTTTTTTCTACCTTTATTGTCTGGACATCTTATTTTTTCATCACATTGGTTCCAGTTCTTCTTTCTGCTTTCTCCTCTCTCTTGTCTTGCTACATTCCCTCACTACACCTGCTTCTTATATATTCATCTTTCCTTTTTGGCCCTCTCCTCTCTTATTTTCTTTTCTGCCTCTCTGTCCACTCAAATTTCACCCTCTCTTACCCTTCTCCTTTTATTTTTTAAAAAACTTTTCAGCTACCTTATCAAATTCAATCTCCTTTTGACTTTTTTTCTATATGTTTCTCTCTCACCCAGTAGCTTTCACATTCCCCTTCTCACTCCTTCCCCAGCTTTCCAGTCCCTTTAATCTATTCCCTGTTACCATGTTTCTACCCCCTATAATCACTATCCTTCTCTGATTCATTCCTCTCCCCTGGCCTCTTCCAGATGGTTCTACCATTCCTTCATCTTCCTCCCTTCACCCTTCTAGTGCAGCATCTGCTTCCTCTTTCTACCCTCCTCACCTTCTTAGTCTGATATCTCCCTGCCTCTTCCACTCCACCCCAAGCATATTTCTGTCCCTTTTCTCTTCCCTCCTATCTCCTTCCCCCGTGGTTCAGCATTTCTCCCTCTCCCATCCGTCCCTTCCATTGTCCAGCATCTCTCCCTCAATCCCTTCTACCCCTCCCCTCCTGTGCATCTCTCCCACCCTCTCCTCCAGCTTATACACGACACCTCTCTCTCTCTATCTATCTTCCCTCATCCCTCACTCCCATTGTCCACCATCTCTCTCTTCTCTCCCTTCTCTTACATTATCCACTATCTCCCTCGCTCAGTCTTTTGCCCTCTTCCTTGTTCCCTGGGTCCACCACCTCTCTCTATCCTCTCCATGCAGCATCTCCCTCTGTCTCCTCTACTGTCATGTCCAACATTTATCCCTCTCTTTTCCCTCTCCCCCCATGCAGCATCTTTCCTTCCCTCCTCCCCCCCTTTCATGTCCATTTCTCCTTCTCTTGCCCTATCCCCCCATGCAGCATCTATACATCCCTCCTGCCCCCCCCCCCCATGTCTTCTCTTTATCCCCTGGGTGCTGGATACATTGCTTCTCTCTTGTATTAGCAATGAGTACCACTGAGGTCACCATTAAAATAGATGAACAATATAAATGCTGATGAGTTGTGGTGGTGTATAAGTTGATGAACTAGGAACCAGTTTTATACATTGGTGTTCCTGCTAGAGAGGGGCCATAATGTAGAGGTCCAACTCCATTTTCAGAAAGGGAAGGGGTGTATATCTCCAAAAAGATGATATTGTTATTTAGACATGGTTCTTGGCACAACCAGGTTATAAAAAGATGTTACGATTGAGCAGCAGTCCACTGGAAGGATTAAGGCAAGTCACCTCCTTAATTCTTCAGTGGTTGCTGTCCCCATTCCTCCCCTGAATGTGAAACTAGCAAGGGATACTGGACTTATGATAGATTCAGGAATTATGGAAGTTCATGATATTAAAATCTTTTTAAAAAATTGAACTTCTTAATAGACCTGCATGCAGAGTTGCGTAGCAGTCTAATGGTGAGCACAGTGGGTTTTTTCCTTTTTTAAAATTGTGAGCCCCCCCAGGGACTGAAATATACCCACTATACCTGAATGTATAAGAAACCGGCAAACCTGAAGGCTATTGAAGCAGAGTACATTCAGGTACAATAGGTAGTTTTCTGTCTCTGGAGGGCTTACAATTTAAAAAAACATTACAGACATCACATAAAGAGTGGGATTTGAACCCAAGACCCATGGTTCTTAGCTCACTGCTCTAACCATTAGGCTACCCTTTTGTTTTGCATGGATGTCTAGATGGCCATTTTATTTTATTTGTTGCATTTGTATCCCACATTTTCCCACCTATTTGCAGGCTCAATGTAACTTACATAGTACCGTGATGGTGATGAAAGTGGATGCTCTTATGCTGCCACAAAGGTATCCATGTCCTTTGTTTTGCCACATTCATAATTTGAATGTTTCAGCTTGTAAAATGGATGTTCATACTGAATGTCACCAGCACTTGGAAGTCCATTTCTCATGTGTTTTAGAATATGATGTATATCATCAGATCCTGTTCTAAAATTCATGAGAAATGAATGTCCATATGTGATGCAACAACTTGAATGTCCATAGTGAGAGCTGAAGGTGTTAAAGCAGACACAGTGGTGATTGCAAGGAAGACTTTATTGGTAGACAAATTATTAAAAACAAAACATCCGACATGGCCGTGTTTCACCCATCCGGGACTGCTTCAGGGGCACAACATAACCTTATAGTGTAACTCGTTCACCTCACCATAGGAATTGTAGGACCTCCAATAAAATCTTCCCTGCTGTCACCACTGTGTCTGCTCCAAGGCTTTTAATTCTTTTTGGAACTTGCGGACTGCTTGCCAATCTATTTTCTGGGACCTTTCATATTCTGAGTTGGATGTCCTTTCTAAAATGCTGTTCCATGCATATTAAAATGAAATATGAGTTTTCCATTTAGAGAAAGATTCAAATTTTGTGGCCTATGTACTGAACCACATTAAAAAATGCTGTGTGGTAACTGCAAAGCTTATCTGCACTTTAATAACAGGGCTCCATCGAGTTTTCATTTTCTTTTGTTCATCCATTTACTTTAGGAGCTGTTTTGAAGTAAATAAAATTTTCTCTGTCAGTTCAAGTGCCATTAACGCATGATTTGCCCAGCTCTTCAGTAAAAATTGGTTGAGTCTGCAGTTTTCCATATTGCTGTGTAAAATACACCTCAATCTTGATCTATAATTAGAATATTTCCTTATAACATGGCTTGCTAAATCATCCCTGGTATTTTGAAGTACTAGCTTTCTTTGAACAGGATTGATTTTCTGCTTTTTTTTCTAAAGTGCTGTAAAAGGTTGATATGTCTTTATTGCACAAATCTGCTTTGTAAAGCAAATTAAGTTTCCATAAATATTTGCATATTGATGCTATGAAACCATGTGTGTCACAGCTTTGAAACACAGCGTAGCAGTTACTGTAAAAATAACATGTGAAGATGGAGCAAGAATCACATTAGGTATACTGAATTTCTTCTGTTATTACTGGATATAATTGCAAAAACCATGTTCTATTTCCCTGTAGTAGCATATGGTAGTGAAACTTAGTCAACGACATGCTATGTTTTTTTTATACATACAGTATCTTTATTTTAACAACATCTTTGACTTTTTGACAGATTTCAATGCAAGATTATGAGTCACATATTGCAAGTCAATGTGAGCTTCATGGTTAGATGTAGAAATTCCACAAACCTCTTTTGTACATTTATGGAAATATTAGGGCAAGAATCTTACTTTCGGAAACATATTTTTTGGGGGGGCAATTCTATAAAGGGTGCTAAAAGTTAGGTGCCCAAAATCTATGTGCTAAGTTAATATTCTATAACAGAAAGTGTGTGCACCTAATCAGTTATAGAATACCAGCATATGGGGCCCTTTTACTAAGGCGCATAGGTGCCTACGCACGTCAAATTAGAACTACCGCCCGGCTACCACATGCCCCGGGCGGTAGTTCTAATTTTGATGCACATTCAAAACACGCGGCAGAAAATAATCTTTATTTTCTACCATGTGGTGCTAACCAGGCAGTAATCAGCAGTGTACTGTCACCAGCTCCTCTCACCCGGGTTATCGGCTCTCACTCCCACACTTGTCCATGCTGTTTGCTTCCAACGCCACACTTGTCAGTGCTGTTCGCTCTCACCTCCACACAGTTCAGCTAGCCCGGCTCTTCAACACAGTTCAGGTAGCCAGGCTTTTATACACAGTTCAGCCAGACAGGCTTCTCTACACAGTCCAGCAAGCCAGGCTTTGTAACCCAGTTCAACTAGCCAGGCTTTTATACGCATCTCAGTTAGTAAGGCCTCAGAAATCAGCAAGGCCTCACTTCAGCCAGCCCAGCTTTAAACACAGTTCCACAAGCCAGGCTAAAAATGATCCACCACCCACGACTGTCAACAACTTATCTCTTGACATCCACCCACCGGATCTCTCCTGACTATTATGCTTTCCTTGAAACTTTGGGCTCCTCCAGAAGTCACTCTTCTTCTCCAGTCCTCTCCCACCTCCATCTCTTCTTCCACCCCTTCTCCTTCTACGTGCTCCAACTCCTCCCATTCCATCCTCTCATTCTCCACCCCCTCACTCAGACGTTCCACCCTCTCTTCAGCTGATTCCATTTCCCAATCAGCCCCCTCTCTTTTCTTCTCCTGCAACTCAGGTTCTCATTTGTCATGACCTCTCTTATTATTCCAGGCAGTCTGAAATCTGTGTTCTCTATGCTCCTGCCTCCTCCCCTCCCGCAGTGCATTCTGCGTTCTGTAGTTGTTCTGGTCTTGTCTTTCCCTCCCCTGCAATGCATTCTGGGATCTGTAGTTTGTCTGCTCTAGCTTTTCCCTCTCCCGCCATGCGTTCTGGGATCTGTGGTTTCTCTGATTCTCACAGCACATTTGCTGACAATTACTGTCCGGTTAATGCGTGAGATCTTACCACCAAGTCAGTGGGTGACGGTGAGGTCTGAGGCTCAAAATGGACGTGCACTGATTTTTATTTTGCCACATTTCCATTTTCGGCCAAAAAAAGCCTCTTTTGCAGGCAAGCTGAAAAATGGTGCTGCGTGCATCCAATAGATGCACCTACAACAGTGCAGGCCATTTTTTGGTGCGCCTTAGTAAAAGGACCCCTAAGTTTGCAATTAGATGCCTAAATTTAGATGCCATCACTTATGGATGCTCCAGAGAGGTGTAAACGGTTAAACCTAAATGTAGCAGTAGTTGCCTGGCAATATACAAAAATGCACACGCTTAGTTAGAACACCCATGGTACATCCTTGATGCTCTCACCTGCATGTCCTCTTTACAGTTGCACACTTAGGACCAAATTCTATAAATGGTGCCTAAAAAATTGGCGCTAAAATACCTACTTAGAGCTATTCGCTAAACTTTGGCTAAAGTTAGGTGTGGTGTATAGAATGCACATGGGGGATTCTATATATGGTGCCTAAAAAAATCCACATGGAAAGCATTTAGGACTATGCGTATTCTATAAGTGGTGCCTAGATTTAGGCACGGTATATTGAATACACTTGGTTGATATCCCTAAACACGTCTCCTGCCTCCTAATTCGAAATGACTCCCTCATGTCTTTCCTACTTCTCGCTCCTCCTCCCTACCTCCTCCCCTTGCTTGCTTCCCCCTACTACCTCTGCTCCCTATCTGGCCCTACCTGTTCCCTCCCCCCCTCTTCTGTCTTCGCCGGCCTTCAGCCCAGTTGTGGGTGGCCCCCCTTAATGGGTGTGCCTGGTTCTTTACACCAATGAAAACATGCTGTAAATCCTGGCATGTAGATTTAGGTGCACTGGGCCATATTCTATAACTACGTGCATTCATTTTGGAATGCCCATAAAATGCCCATTTCCTCACCTATAACCACGCCCCTTTTGCCTGCACACATTGAAGTTAGGTGCACTGCATTACAGAATATGCTTAGGGCCCTGTTTACTAAGCACGCTAACTTTCTAGCGTGTGCTAAAAATTAGTGAGTGCTAACGATAGAGACACCCATTATATCCCTATGGGTATTTCTATCTTTAGCGTGTGCTAAAAGTTAGCATGCTTACAGTGTGGCTTAGTAAACAGGGTCCTTAGTGAGTTGTGTGCATAAATTCTAAATATTGTCAATTAGTGCTCATTATTGCTTGTTAAGTGCTGTTATCAGTGCTAATTAGCTTGTTAAGCCAATTAAGTTATGCACGTTGTTATAGAATATGCCTGGATTTTGGTGCGGATCTCTAGGCACGCTATATAGAATCTGGGGGATGCCTTTCCCTGTTTGCAATGCCTCAGGTCGGTGTATCAAAATAAAAGCTCCATAGTCCAAGGAACATGCAAGAAGGAGTGTCCTCAACTTAATTCCAACAGATCTGGACTCAACACTGATGTTTCGCTAAAAAGTCCAAAGCCCAAAAGTCAGAAGCCCAAGCAGAAAATTTCTTCACAACCACTAAACAAGGGTAAACACTCCCAGACTGGTAGCCTCACAACTGAGTCTAACCAAGATGTGGTTAAGTTGGAACCAACTGGCCAGGCATTGAATATCCAGGTTCAGCGTTGACTGTGGGAGACAGCCTGGTTTTCTCCTGCGGTCTGAATATCAGGGCCTTAGTTTTTTTCTTCCATTATAGACTTCAGTTTTTAACTGTTTTCCGTTAAACATTTATTTTGCCATTGGATGTCATATCAAACATGCCCTTCCAAATAGGAATTTCTTATGAAACATCATCAATTTTCTACAAATCTAGCTTTAACTTATTCTCTGTAAATCAAAATGCAGTCTGAGAAAAGTAGAATTAAGGTTACATTCTCAAAGCACAAAAAGCATAAAATATCTTCATACATCTTAAAACCCATACCTAACATAGGGGTCCTTTTAGAAAACTGCGGTAAAAAGAGGCCTGTGGTAATGTGGGTTTGTCTTTTAGGCATGTGCTGGGCCACTTTTTACTGCAACTGGGAAAAGGGTATTTTTTAATGGGCCAGGAAATGGGTGTGTGCAAAAATTCAGACCAGCAGCATGCCTATTTACGGCCTGAGCCCTTAATGCCAACCATTGACCTACTCAAGTGCTACCCACGTGGTAACCATGCAGCGTATGCCAACATGCCAATATCTTGATTGGTCATCTCTGCTGTTTGTTGTGGTGTCCACTGTGGTTCATATCAAACATATAAATGGCAAGTGACCAACTCACCTGCAAATGCGCAGTAGAGACTTCCCTCTCTGTCCCGCCCTCGCGTCAAGATGTGATGATGTCAGAGGGCGGAACAGAGAGGGAAACGGAGTCGGACTGCCTGGAAATGAACATTGCAAGCACCAACCTCCACCCCCCCATCCCCGCCGCCACTCCCCTCCGTATCGGGTACCCTGCACTGCCTTACAGCGCCTCTTACCTCCGTGTAGAAGCGCTGCAGGCAGCAGCAGAGCGATCTGCTGCCTGCAGCACTTTCACACGGAGGTGAGAAGCGCTGTCAGGTCAGTGCAGGGGGCCCGGCACAGAGGGAGGAGGGAGCGGCGGCAAGGAGGGTAGCTGGAAATCTTGCCCGTTTTAACGGGCTTAACGGCTAGTTAATCATAAAACAAAGATTAAAATTAGGCCTACATTAAGCCTCATAAAACTTTTCCAGGTATATCCACTCTATTCAGTATCCAGGCCATACCTGTGCAGCACAACCACTTTACCGATGTTTATCAGACCAAAAAACAGAAGACCTCACACATCAACTTTGATCGGGTTACTTCATTGGAAAGTGTTTGGTTTTAAATTATTTTCCTAAACAACAAACATGTTTAACTCCAGCCTGATCTCTGCTGGCAATCTATTCCATAGCAAATCCAAAAGAGAAAATGTAGTTTGAAATTGATTTTTACAGTGCTAGCACCTATGGATTTTCTTGGTATTTTTGTAGTTTTGTCCCTATATTTTGTAGAAGTAATCTGTTCCATAGCTCAATTGTGTTATACCATGGTAAGTTACAGGCCAATCAGGAAGTGCCAATACCTCAAAGCACATTTGTGTTATAAATTGTAAGTTACTGGCCAAGCAGAAAACACCAATACTTCAAGGTATATTTAGGTTATAAATTGTAAGTTTCTGGCCAAGTAGGAAGTGCTAGTACCTCGAAATGCAAGTGTGTTATGCCACTGTAAGTTATGCTGAATATATCCCATTATGAAAGTTTTACACCCTTGTTACAATCTCTGCATTGGCTCCCAACAGGAGCAATATTTGAATTCAAAATTCTTGGTTTAGTTTTTAAAATTCTATATGGAATGTGTCCTGCTGAGCTATCCCAGTTAGTTTTCTTACCTATTAATTGTCATTCCAATAGGTCTGTAAACAAAAATAAGCTTTCTTATCATCCTGATCATTCTTTTCCCCTCATTTCCACTACCAAGAAAGTATTCAGCTTTGCGGCTGTAAAACATTGGAATTCACTTCCGATTGAGCTTGGCCTTGAGCAGGACTATTTAAAATGTCATAAGCAATTGAAAATGTGGCTTTTTCATAATTTTTAAAATATTAGACAGTGATTTATGTTAGATATAGTCATTTTTTAGACTGTGTATACATTTGATATAGTTTCTTTTCTATAATTTTGGTTGTGAACTATTCTGAGCTTTAAGGTTTGTTACGGTATACAAAATTTGTTATGTTACGTAAGTTAGGGGCCCTTTTACTAAGCTGCAGTAGGGTCTATGCATGTACAGCGCAAACCAAAATGAGACTACCGCCAGACTAGCGCGCCTCTCTGGCAGTAATTTTAGATTTCGCATGTGTTCATTCCAAAGGTAGAAATAATATTTTTATTATCTACGGCACATGGTGTTTCTGGTGGTAATCGACAGTTGGCACGCGTTGAACGGTTACTGTTCATGCAGCGTGTGATCACCTACCACTAGATCAGTGGGTGGCGGTAAGGGCTCAGGCCATAAATAGGCGTGTGCTAGTTTTAATTTAGCATATGCCCATTTCCCAGCCCATTAAAAGATGCCCTTTTTCCAGATGTGGTAAAAAAATGACCCGGTGAGCACCAAAAACACATGCCCACACTGCCACAGGCCACTGTTTACCGCAGCTTAGTAAAAGGACCCCATACTGACCAAGCAGGAAACGCCAATACGTCAAAGCACATGTGTATTATACCGTTGTCAGTTACTGGTCAAGCAGGAAGTGCCAATACCTTAAAGCACACAAAAGGCCAGTACATTAATTTAAAGGTCATTCTTGTTCCAGTAACTAATAAAATTGATGTAACAGAGATCTTGTACTTGCTCATCTATTACTCCCAGTGATCTTCATTCAGAAATATTTTGAAGGAACTATCATTTTTGAATGCAAGAATCTAATTGCCATTATTGTAAATGCTATTTCGAAAAGGATGTAGACATCTCACCAGTGACGTAGCTATGTGGGGCCTGAGGGGGCCTGGGCCCCCGTAGATTTGGCCCTGGCCCCCCTGTCGACGATCCCCTTGAACCCCCCTCCCGCCACCAACCCTCCCCCGCCGTCGCCGCCCGCCCCGCCACCGCATCAGATACCTTGTTTGCTGGCGGGGGTCCCCGAACCCCGCCAGCCAAAGAGAGTCTTCTTCAGCGCCGGAGTAGCGCCTTCGTTCAACGAAGTTCCTGGTGCGGTCAGCTGTTTCGACGCCTTATGTCCTGCACCGTGCATGTAGCCTCGTGCAGGACGTAAGGCATCAGAAACAGCTGATCACACCAGGAACTTCATTGAACGAAGGTGCTACTCCAGCGCTGAAGAAGACTCTCTTCGGCTGGCAGGGTTCGGGGACCCCCGCCAGCAAACAAGGTATCTGATGCGGCGGCGGGGTGGGCGGCGGCGGCGGGGGAGGGTTGGTGGCGAGAGGGGGTTCACGGGGGTCGTCGGCAGGCCGGCAGGGGTGTCCAATGTGGCGGCGGTGGCAGCGGCTCGTGGGGGCCGGACGGGGTGGGGTGGCTAAACAGTGCCCCCCACCTCGGGCTCTGGCCCCCCCTCCTGGCGAGGTCTGGCTACACCCCTGCATCTCACCAAATATTAGAACTGAAGCAAGGACTAACTTGTTAGTGGAGGTATGTGTGTGATATGATGGAGAGGATGAGTGAATTATCTGTGGTGTTTATGTCCTATGAGTAGGAATGACTCGTAGTACCTTTTGGCCCATTTGATTTGTACTACTCCTGGTAGATATAGAATGTTACATAACTATCAACCATTTTCATTACCATCCCCTAAGAGAGTGAAAAGATTTAATCTCTTTGAAAGATTGTTGATTTTCCAAGCTTCTAAAGTTTGGAAAAATGTACTGACAGGTATGGATAAGATGACAGATTATTTGCATTTTAGTTAAATCATTTATTTATAATTTTCCATTTTACAAGGGTCACTTGCAAACAGTAATACAGAGATGACTGTACAATAATACAATATTAGAAGAAAACAATCTCAACTAGATAAATGGATTATATACAATCTTTCTCTTTCTTAGACCACAAAATAAATAGGGAGAGTGAAACAAGACAAGGAGATCAATTAAACAACAGTAAACAAAGAAAATGTGGTATTAACCTAATTATCCCCAGTTATTATTTATCTAAATCATTATTCCACATTGATCATCTGGTTGGCTTCTTCAAACCCAAGACAGTGTATAGTCAATTAATTTCATTGGAAACATACTTATTGTCCAATAAAGATTATTTGCATTTTAAGAAACAACTTGACTGTACTTTTTAGAGAAATTGTTTTGTTTTATTGATACTAATGATTTTTGTGTTATTTTGTGTGCCATGTAATTCCAAAGGACTATACCTTGGTTTCTTGAATTTGTAAACCACTTAGAACTTGTGGTTTTCACGGTATAGAAGTGTGATGTGGTGATAATAATAATACTGCTTAGTGTTGAGGAATCAGTATGAATGAGTCATGATGGGTAGTGTAACTGAGCAGTATCATAGCATCTTTGATATTTCTGTAGTCCTACGTCTACATGTATCATGTATATGATAGGTAATCTTTCCAACTCCTAAGTCCTACCAACCATAAGGTCCTGAATTGAATCTCCCTTTAACATAAGCATTGCCATACTGGGACAGACTGAAGGTCCATCAAGTCCAGTATCCTTTTTCCAATGGTGGCCAATCCAGGTCACAAGAACCTGGCCAGATGCCAGAACAGTAAAACAGATTTTATGTTGCTTATCCTAGAAAAAAGCAGTGAATTTTCCTAAGTCCATCTTCTTAATGGCTTATGGACTTTTCTTTTAGGAAGTTATCCAGACCTTTTTCTAAGGTTCCCCCTCTTGTTATTACCTTAACCAACTGCTCCATAAAGCAGTCTTCGATTTCATCAAGGAATTTTACTTCCCTAGCAAGCCCTGATGTTACATTTGCCTAGTTAATATTGGGGTTATTGAAATCACTGATATAACTTAAGGAATTAGTAGAATATAACTCAACTATTATCACAACAAAATTCTACTCATTTAGTAGAATTTTGTTGTGGTAATTGAAATCACCCATTATTATTGTGTTCTCCAGATTGTTAGTCTTCCTAATTTCTGATAACATTTCTGCATCTGTCTGTTCATCCTGGCCAGGTGGATGGCACTACACATCTATCAATATCCTTTCCCCCTTTACACATAGAATTTCTAACCATAGGGTTGCCAAGATGTGCTTTGTGTCATGCATAATTTTTAGTCTATTTGATTCAAGGCTCTCCTTAACATATAATGCTGCCCATTTACCAATTCGATTCATCCTAATTTGTACCCTGGTATGACAGTGTCCCATTGGTAATCTTCCTTCTACCAGGTCTGAGAGATATCTATTATATGTATATTTTCATTTAGTGCAATATATTCTAACTCTCTCATCTTATTTCTTGTGCTTCTGGCATTTGCATACAGACATGTCAATGTTTGTCATTCCTACTTACAACATACTCAGCAGTTGACAGTGATAATTTGCAGTCTTGAAAATCTGTCTGCTCTTTATTTAAAGACACCTGGAGACATATTTTCAAAGCACTTAGACTTAGAAAGTTCCTTAGTAACCTGTGGAACTTTGTAAGTCTAAATGCTTTTGGGCTTAACAGGGGTATTTTCTTTCTTCTCTGGTCCCATTGGCAAGGAATGTTCATAGTTTACCTGCCCAAGCAAATCCTATGTTAATAAGTTTCTCATTACATTTCCTGGGTTCTTGTCTCATGCTCCTAGTGCTCCTAGATATATAAATAAATCCTAGAAGGATTAGTCCACCCCGTCACCTCCTCTGTAGCTTTCCCTGATCAGCTACTACCTCTCAGGCAGGGTCCTAAGGTCCTCACCCTAACTGAGTAGGTGGGCCATGGGCCTAACCTCAAATCCAAGTGGTTAACCTACAAGATCCAATTCCAGTATGTTTCTTGGGTTGGGGTTCTCACCCATCTGTGATGGGATATATACCCTATCACTGAGGAGCAAGGTTAGATATTCATGTGTGTTTTATAAAATAGCTCCCAGCAGTAAACTATGTGGTAACCAATTACACTCTTATTGAGAAATAATACACAACAATTCAACAAGAGACCTCTCCCAATAACTTCTTAGTTTAAATTGGATCCTCAGATTACATAAGTGCATAACTATTGCCACACTCGGACAGACCAGAGGTCCATCAAGCCCAGCATCCTGTTTCCAACAGTGGCCAATCCAGTTCACAAATGCTGCTTATCCCAGAAATAAGCAGTCTACTTTAATAATGGTCTATGGACCTTTCCTTTAGGAAGCCATCCAAACTAATAATTTATTGGGGGAGGTCTCTTGTTGAATTGTTTTATAAAATTTACATTTACAGACATAATCCTATTTGTGCACGTTAAGTTATAGAATTGTTACAGTTACATGTGTAAATGCTAGGCTCGCACTCAGCAGTATTCTATAACATAAACATGCAAATTGCTTTGGGCATAAATGCAAGGGGTGGAGCTTGGGAAATGCATGAGCGATTCCCAGATTTAAGCACGTAACTTACAGAATATTGTAAGTTAGGCTAAGATGCTGCATTTAGCTATGCACAGTTAAGCCCGCTATTGACAGGATGTAAGTGGGTGTGTGTAAATATTGGTGATAAATGCCGACTTTATTCTAAAATGGAATCTGGATGTCCAGATGCAGAAATAGAATTCTTTCCTAAGTGCTAATTCTATAAATGTCGCCTAAATTTGGGCACTGAACAAAAACTGAGTTCAGTGCTATTCTATAAATGGTGCTCTGAGCTGGGCACTATTTTATAGAGTAGAACATACTTTTTAGCAAGAAGTGGGCAGAAATCCACATTTTTTTCTAATTAACGCCAATAATTGGTTGTTATGGCCCAATTAGAGCTAATTGGCTCGTTAACCAATTAAATTGCATAGGCAAATTGGGCACATGCCCAAATTTGCGCATGCAATTTTGAGTGCCATATATCGAATCTAGCCCAGGGGTAGGCGACTCCGGTCCTCAAGAGCCGCAGGCAGGTCAGGTTTTCAGGATATCCACAATGAATATGCAGGAGATAGATTTGCAAGCATTGCCTCCATGGTATGCAAATCTATCTCCTGCATATTCATTGTGGATATCCTGAAAACCTGACCTGCCTGTGGCTCTCGAGGACCAGAGTTGCCTACCCCTGATCTAGCCACACACGCACTGCATCTTGGTGACTAACTTATGGCACCCTTTATAGAATCTCCCCTATAGCAGTGGTTCCAAACCTGGTCCTGGAGGCACCCCAGCCAGTCAGGTTTTCAGGATATCCACAATGAATATTCACGAGAGAGATTTGCATGGAGTGGCTGGCTGGGGTGCCTCTAGGACCAGGTTTGGGAATCACGGCCTTATAGCATTAATACATGTTTCTCACTTGCCTCAGACCAGCTGTAAATTTGTGTGAAAGCATTTTTGCACTACTCAGATACAGTAACCTATCTTATAAAGGCACATAGGCACCATTATTGCCTTTCAAAAAAAAGATATAAATTTGGCATATTCTGAAAATCTTCATAGGCTCCTTTGTTTAATAAAATGCCACCCTATATGCTAATATAGGTGCTAGGGAGCTCCATATTCTCCCCTTGGAAAAGCAGCATTGGCCAATTAATTGTTTTTGCTTTGGGAACTTTAGCTAGATTCTGAAAACAGGGAAAGACTTTTCAAATTATGTATAGCAGTAATATAGATCTGATGAGTAGTAAAATAATTTGAGATGTTATATGCTAGACCAAAAGAAGAGTTTGTAATAGCTAACTTTCCTAATTTTTCCAAAGTATATACAAGTTTTAGTCCTGTCAAAATCATTTCCTTGGGAAGCAATATGAGCTGCAGTACCCCAGCCTTGACTTATTCCAGCCTGAGGCAAAAATCCATTTATTTAGTCTAAGGATTGGTCCAGCTGAGGAAAAAGCATCTGTGCATTTGGATGAATGTTTGCAGCTCTTAAAGGAACATCTGCTGTTCATCTTCCTCCAGCATGCCCCTTGCTGAAAAACTCCCAAATATCAGCTTTTATGAAAGTTGCTCTTGAGGTTTTTAGAATTAGCCTCCCTCCAAAGGCAATCAAAAAAAAAAAAGGTTTTGGATGAATTGAAACCTTATTGATTGCAATTCTCAAAGCTATAATCTTTTAGGTCATATTTGGGATTCATGCAGCAATGCAAACATTGTAAAATGCTTCATCTATGCCTCTTGGAGTGTAGTCTTATTAATCTCCTGTCTGCATATTTACACTCAACTTCTGAGAGTAATAGAGTGAATATTAATCAGTGTGGTAACCACATAAAAATAAATGCCTCTCAACTGGGGTCAGTTACTAATTTTCAGTAGCAACATCCAGAGAAGGCTGCTGAAAATTACCACTGACTACCCTGGCATTATCTAGATAGTGCTGTGTGGTCCATGCGTGGAGATAAGCCAGCTTATTTTCAAAAGAGAAAAACACCCATATTTCGACCTGAATCGGGAGATGGGCGTTTTTCTCGCAAAAGCGCCTAAATCGGTATAATCGAAAGCCGATTTTGGGCGTCTTCAACTGCACTCCGTCGCGGGAACGAATAAAGTTGATGGGGGCATGTCGGAGGCATGGTGAAGGCGGGACTGGGGCGTGGTTTTCAGCCGAGGAGAGATGGGCGCGCTCGGCCGATAATGGAAAAAAGAAAGGCGTTTTTAGCGAGAATTTAGGTCACTTTTTCTGGACCCTGTTTTATCTCAAACAGGTCACAAAAAAGTGCCCTAAAAGACCAGATGACCACCGGAGGGAATCGGGAATGATCTCCCCTGTCTCCCCCAGTGGTCACTAACCCCCTCCCACCCTAAAAAACAAAATGTTTAAATATTTGTTTCCAGCCTCTACGCCAGCCTCAAATATCATACCTAGCTCCATGACAGCAGTATGCAGGTCCCTGGAGCAATTTTAGTTTAGTTGGTGCTGCGGGGGACCCATGCAGAGAGCAAAAATCGGAAGAAAAAAAAAACCATGCAAGTGCAGTCAGGGACGTCCAAATTAAAACAATAGTAATAGGGGGATTCAAAACAGCCCCCTTCTGATTACAAGACCAGTGCTCTAACCACTGCACCACTTATTCAGTTCTTCAGACACCCTTCCCTTTCCATTAAGTCCCTCCAAGTTTCTGTCAGCCACTCACAGCTGTTTAGCTCACACCGATGTGTATTTGCAGGTGAGTCGGTCACTTGTCATTTATATGTTTGACTAGTGTAGCAGGGCAAAAATGTGTGTATATTTTAGCCATGACCACTTACAGCAACCATACTGCTGGTATAAAGGCATGTGTCTAGATTGCTTTAAAAAAATTAAGTTATAGTTTCTATAATTTATGCGCATAACTGTGTGCCCTGCCAATGCTCTTCCCAGACTCTGCACATCTGTATGACTACCTTCAAATTACATGTCTTTGGACCCTGTTTACTAAGCTGCGCTGTAGGTGTGCACACTTTTTAGCGTGTGCTAAAAATTAGCCCTTGCCGCTAGATCAATGGGTAGTGTTAAGGACTCAGGCCATAAATAGGCGCGCGCTGGTTTCAGTTTTACCGCAGGCCCTTTTCCTGACCCATTGAAAAAAAAGTCCTTTTTCCCAGACATGGTAAAAACTGGTCCAGCAGGCCAAAAACACGTTCCCACACAGTACCGCAGGCCACATTTTGCCGTGACTTAGTAAATGGACCCCTAAGTGACTTTATAAAATACTAGAGTAAGTGCAAGAAATCACAGTCAGAGCATCTCTGGTGAGGATTTTCTCACTTTCTCCAAGTTTTCCCCACTTGCCCTAATTGTATAAAAGACGCTAAAATTTGTGTGTGCAAATTTGGGTGCATGTGCACTTCAATTAAATAGTGAGCTAATTAACGCTAATAATTGGCTTTTTAACAATTGGCAATAATATAATGATATTTAATTGGCATTTACATATGTAAATTTAGGTGAGGATCCACGCCTAAATTTTATGCGTGAGTTGAAAAAGGGGGAACAGAAATCGGAGGGTCATGAGTGGAACAAGGGCATGCCTAACATTTACGTGCAAATAAGGGTGGATACATGCCTTATATAGGAGCGTAGATTTGTACCATATTTCAGTTGGTGCAAATGACCATGCTTACATTTAGGTGTGAGTCCTGGGCGTACATGCTATTCTATAAACTGTGCCTAACTTTAAGTGTGGCTTATAGAATAATGCTTTTTATGGGTGCCATATATAGAATTCACCCCATAGTGACTTATATGGTCAACATTTATAATAATATAGTACCCATTTGAGATAAAACTTAGAAATCCAAATTGAAACATCCAGGTTGGAACATATCTGGTTCCAGCAGTATTATAGAAAAGGATCTGCCAATATGAAGCCTTTTTAAAAACATACATGCAGGAATGCACGTGAATGTGCTGGCTATGTGTGGTGGGATCATCCATTGTACAACTATGAAATGGAAAACGTCAACAGAAGCAACTCGGCAATTTAGACATGTAAAGGCTGAAACACATGTAAAAGATTATTTTTTTCAGAACCTACACATGTTAAGTGCCAACACATACATGTTTATGTCTGACATTTCAGAAGTCTACACCTGTAAATGTTTCGAATTAAGTATAGAAGTTGAAAGCTTAAATGCACTTTGAATTTGGGAATGAACAATGGCAGATTAAGGAGAAGACCTCCCTTAACCCCCTCCTGTAAACAGCTGCCCAACATGAGCACTTTTCAAAAACCTGTTTCTGCCTGAGAGCACATGTAAATTCTGACTGATATAGTTAGGTATCTATACCCATTCCCTTTCTGAAATGGGGAGTATACATGTAGATTTTTGTTCTACCCAAGCCCTATTTCAACTGTACCCCCTTGCCATCTGCACATAATAATATTTACACTGTTAAATACTGGGTTTCTAAAATTGTATTTTATACAGGTTTTCAAGATACATGTGTAGATGCTGGTATATACACATGCAAATCTTGAATACGGCCTCTAAACTGACCCCTGGCCAGCATTTGTATAAAATCAATACGATGCTTACTGCGTAGTAGTTTTCCAATATCTTCTTCCACCATATTCTTAACTGAATCGATATTCTTAATTATGAGTGTTCAAAATCTCTCCACAACATCAGATCAAAAATACTTCATTTTTCTAACCTTCAGCCCATAAAGTAAGTTTTGCATTTTGTTTCCAGCATAGTTGAACTGAGCTCTTTAGCACTGTGTTCAGAGGTAGTACTCATTCAATTTCAAAGATTAAAATAAAACCTAGTAATTATTTTTTTTAAAAGATTTTAGAGTACTTAAATGTAATTTGAAACAAAAGTCTGTTTTTCATACTTACAGTGTATCTCAGTTGTATGCTTATTAAAGCAAGCACTGCACATACTGTCAAGATCATATGCTTAATTGAGTCATAGCAAGCCAGTATTCACTGCTGAAAAGATCAAAATGTCAACAAATTATCCCAATAAATTAAACAATTGAATGTTGATAAATAAAGTGTACAGTTAACCATATTTTAAAAAGAACTTCTTATATGACAATAAGTAGTCATTAACCTAGAACATATCAACCCAGGAGCACCATTACTGTCAAGAAGAAATAATAGCTGAAATCATAGTAAAATATGATATTTCTGGAAATGCATTTAGCAATTAAGCATTATTGACTTGATTCACCAAATCTGAGGCCAGAAAGGAAGCTTTGGTGGATAGCTATTTGTGACAATAAGGGAATAAGATTATTATGTGTATTACCCCCCCTGTTTACTAAGCCACATGGCAATGCCGACACAGCCCATTCAAAGTGAATGGACTGTATCAGCATTAGTACACGGCAGCCACTAGTGA
Organism: Microcaecilia unicolor; assembly: GCF_901765095.1. Lineage (NCBI taxonomy): Eukaryota > Metazoa > Chordata > Amphibia > Gymnophiona > Siphonopidae > Microcaecilia > Microcaecilia unicolor. The sequence continues at coordinate 249,097,706 of NC_044037.1, read as the reverse complement.
TGCTTAGTAAACAGGGGGGGGTTAATATTTGATATACTGCTCCATCAGGCACACAGGTTGGAGCAGTGTACAATCCATTAAAAAAAACCATAATACAGAAAAGGAATGCCACTCAATAATAGGAAAGCATAATCTCATGCACACTTAGTACAACTAGAATTGAAATGAGATAAAACCTAAAACAACAGCTTCTAAAAGGTCAGCTCCAGGGTGTACAGCCCTGACAGCACCATCTATTATCCTGTAAACGGTGATCCAAATGCCATTTTAAAATAATGTGTTTAGTAATTATATACTCCCACCATGTCTCCACGTATGTGGGAGTGGTGTTTATTTTTGAGGTAATTGTGTGGCTGACGTAGGGGCATAATTACTAACATGTATTCCTGGCAACACACATTACTGTATGTTACCACAGGTCTCATTTTATTCAGTGAAACCTATTTACTAATAACTGGGGTTAACAGTAACAGTAAATGACGGCAGATAAAGGCCCACATGATCCATCCAGTCTGCCCAACAAGATGGCCGGAGACATGCCCACCACTCTGTGCGGGCCTCAGTCACTCATGCTTAAATGCTCGTTGTCAAGTCTCTACGATGTCAACCATATATGAGCCAAACATGATGGAATCTTGGTTATAACCACATATCATCCCCAAGCAGTGCTGACAGTATTCAGCTTACCAGTCCAGATGTCTTTCCCTCCCCTCTAAGCTGCACAGCATCCTCACTCGCAGCACATGATAATAAAGTGATCTACAACAGTGGAGTTGGCAAAGCTTCACCTGTCTTTTGCTATGTGCAGGACACAGACCAAAGACATCTGTCCAGCATCGGCCTTTGTTCCCCCAATGCTAGAATTGCCAACTCTTCTTTCAGTCTTTTGCGATGTGTGGGACACAGACCATAGAAGTCTGTCCAGCACTGACAACAGTTCCAATTACTTTTTCTCAAGATTACACCTCTACAGCCATATTGGGTTTCCATCCTCTTTCTATTTAGGCATCCCCTGTGTCTATCCCACACGTTTTTTAATTCACTGAAAAGTTTTGACTCTACCACCTCTCCTGGAAGGGAATTCCAGGGGTCTACTACCCACTTTATGAAAAAGTATTTCCTGATGTTTCAACTAAGTCTACCTCCCTCCAGCCTCTGTTTTGTCCCCTAGTTCTTCCACCCCTATGTCTCTGGAAGAGGTTTGTTTGAATATTAATACCTTCCAAGTGCTTAAATATCTGCATCATATCACCTCTTTCCTTTTCTCTATACATATTCAAGTCATCCTGTTTCTTCTCATATGACTTATGGCACAAACCATGTACCATTTTTTAACTATGCCCCTTAGATACTTCCTCTGGAAGTAAGCTTGGGCCTATTCACTGTATCATGAGGTGACAAATTTTAATGTGCACAGAAACTGCTTAATATACTTAAAACCTGGAGCACACGTGGAACAGAATTTTAGAAAGGACACCCAACTCAGAATATGAATGTCAGATATAGACATACATTTCTCATATATTTTAGAACAAGATCTGCTGACATACAGCCTGTTCTAAAATACACGAGAAATGGATGACCAAGTGCTGGCTATGTCCAACATGAACATCCATTTTACAAACTGAAACATCTAAACTATTAATGGGGCAAAATAAGGGACATGGACATGTTAGTGGCAGCATAGAAACATCCATATAATAAAATGGACAAGTAGACTATTGGTTGGAGCAGCCAGCTAAGAACCAGAAAAGAGATCCAGAGTTCATAGGTTCAAGGTGCACAGTGCCTGATTGTAATTTTTTTCTTTTAATTGTGAGTCCTCCAAGGACAGAAAAATACATATTGCCCCAGATTCTACATATGGCATGCAAAATTGCACAAGCAAAATTTGGGCATGCATCCAATTTGCATGCACAATTTAATTGCGTAATGAGCTGATAACTAGTAATAATTGGGCTCCAACAGCCAATTGTTATTTATTTATTTTCTGCATTTATATCCCACATTTTCCCACCTCTTTGCAGGCTCAATGTGGCTTACAAATACTGTAGTGGCGATCGCCATTTCCGGAATAAGAAATACAGAAGAATGTTCCAATCAGAGTATATAGAGTACACTGTAAATTAGAATAAAATCGGTAATCAATACATTTCAGGTGCTGAAATCAAGGGTAGTGAAAAGCGTTCAATAATGACAACGTGATAAATTAACCAAAATAAGAATAATTCAATGTTAACTCATTCTGGTACAGTTCTGATGTCCTGTTTTTTAAGAAGGGTCCTTTTGATAAGTCTCTCTGAACAGGTTAGTCTTTAATAGTTTCCGGAAGGCTGCCAAATCGTGTGTTGTTTTTATGGCATTCGGCAGTGCATTCCAACGTTGCATACAAATGTAGGAGAAACTAGATGCATATATTGATTTCAATTTAAGTCCTCTGCAATTGGGACAATGGAGATTCAAGAAAGTACGTGACAAACTTTTTGTATTCCTTGCTGGTAAATCGACGAGGTCAAACATGTATGTCGGGGCCTCACCATGAATAATTTTGTGGACAAGGGTACAGTTATAGTTAGTTGGCTCCAATTAGGATTTGCGCATGCATCTTGATAAGCATTATTCTATAAAGATGGGCAGGCAAATCTCTTAGCATGCAACTAAAAAGGGGGAATGACCATGGGAGGGATATAGGCGGGTCAGGGACTTTCACTAAAGATGTGTGTAATATTATAGAATTCAGGGGAGCGCTATGCGGTATTCTATAAATGGTGATCAACTTGGAAAACTGTTTATAGAATAGCGCTCAGTGCACTTTTTTGGCACTCAAATTTGGGTGCCATTTACTGAACCTGATCCACTGTAACTATGTTTGCTCCATCTAGTGAAGAACTGCTCAATCAGAGCACCTTTCTGCAACCTAGACATGTCAAGTACTGGGTCTAAATATAGACATCCATCTTTTTTTACTTGGATGTCCCTTCCCCTTCTATAATTGAGTTGGACATCTGTATTTTAGTCCCTCCCTAGTCCCACCCAAAACATTCCTAGTCCATGCTCCTTTACTATATGGACAGGTAACAGTATTTGATGTCCATTTCCTGGTTTTATAAAATTGGAATTTGGATGCCCATGCCTCATGGATGTCTAAATGCCAGTTTTAAGAAGTCCAAAACACAAATAGAGCTTCTAAAATAAGAACCATAATGGACAGGTAGCTTGTGTAGTGATTGGAATGTGCTAAAATGAAGTGAAAACCATAGCAGGCAAAGCAACCCATCTGTGCAAAATTGTGCAGTCTCAAATATCACCCTCATATGTCTGCCCATTCCTACTAACCTACAAATGCACTCGATCTGCAGCCCCTCCTTACCTCTCTACCCTCATCTCCCCTTATGTCCCTGCCCATAACCTCCGCTCTCAAGACAAATTTCAGTACCCTTCTCCACCACCGCCAACTCTAGGCTCCGCCCTTTCTGCCTCGCCTCACCCCATGCTTGGAACAAACTCCCTGAGCCCATACGCCAGGCCCCCTCCCTACCCATCTTCAAATCATTGCTCAAAGCCCACCTCTTCAATGTCGCGTTCGGCACCTAATCACAACACTTCTACTCAGGAAATCTAGACTACCCCAACTTGACATTTCGTCCTTAGATTGTAAGCTCTTCTGAGCAGGGACCGTCCTTAATTACTAATTTGTACAGCGCTGCGTAACCCTAGTAATGCTCTAGAAATGTTAAGTAGTAGTAGTAGTAGTAGTAGTAGTAAATAAATAAATAAATAAATTCCTACAAAACTCACTATAGAAAATTGGAAGAGATACTATCCAACATACTGAAAGTAAAGGTCATGAATTTGATATACCACCCTTTCTGAAGGTACAACCAAAGTGGTTTACATATATTATATGCAGGTACTTTCTCTATCCCTAGTGGGCTCTCAATCTAAGGGCCCTGCTTACTGAGCCGTGCTGTAGGCACCCTAACTTTTTCGTGTGCACTAAAAATTAGCATGCACTAATGATAGAGACACCTATTATGTTCCTATGGGTCAGGGGCGTAGCCAGACTTCGGCAGGAGGGGGGGTCCAGAGCCCGAGGTGAAGGGACACATTTTAGCCCTCCCCAGTGCCGCCGACTCCCTCCCCCCCGCCATTGGCGACTTTGCCTCCCCCCGCCGCTGACCCTCTCGACCCCCCTCCCGCCGCCAACCCGCCGTCACCTACCTTTGCTGGCAGGGGACCCCAACCCCCACCAGCCAAGGTCCTCTTCTACCCACAAAAGGCTTCCTTCTGTTTCTGACATCCTGCATGTACAACGTGTAGGACGTCAGACTCATAGAACAAAGCCTTGCAGATCAGCTGAAACAGAAGGAAGACTTTTGTGAGAAGAAGAGGACCTCGGCTGGCGGGGGTTGGGGTCCCCCGCCAGCAAAGGCAGGCAACGGCGAGTTGGTGGCAGGAGGGGGGTTGGGCAGGTCATTGGCAGGGGGGTCCAAGGCCAAATTTACAGGGGCCCAGGCCCCCCAGGCCCCAGCTTAGCCCCTTGAAAGAGAAAAGGCAATTCAATCTGCCTCTTATTTCTAACACCTTTCAAGGATGGAAAATTAAGCTTCATCGTATGGATCTCACACGTAGTAGACTGATTATTAGGGAGATTTAAACTCCTAGTGATTCCTTTGGAGTTGAACCCAGGAAATGATTTAATCAAACAAGCAACTTTATAAACTATCTATGAATTAACTGGAAGCCAGTGCAAGGAACCCAGTAAAGGAGGAACCCTTTCAAATGTACCCAAACAAAAAAATAAGCCTAGCGATAGTATTCTGCAGAAGCTGAAGCTTTCTTTGCAACTTTACAAATACTGTACTATACAGAGAGTTACAGTAATCTAATGAAAAAGTATTGATTGGGCTATACCTCTGAAACTTTCCTTACTCAAAGAGGACCTAATGGCTTTAAGCTGACATAATTTGAAAAAAAATCACCTTCATATGTTAATTTGGAATCCAAGAGGACTCCCCAAACCCTTGCTTCCTTTTCAATTTTCAAAATTTCACCTGAATCCAAGGTTAATTCCCTGGCTGGCAGTGACTCAAAATCACCAAACCATACAATTTTAGTGTTCATTTTATTCAACTTCAGGAAAGTCAAACAAGACCACTTGTCAACCAAGGAAATATTGTGTTTCAGGTTTTAAAAAGTATTCTCAAAGGAATTGAATTCTGGGCACATGAAGAAAATACAATCAGTATAAGATAAACCAAATACTCCTAAATCCGATAACAATCTTCCCAAGGGACTAGCATAAATGTTAAACAAACAAATGAGACAGCGGTGAACCCTGTGGTACCCCACCTGATGACTGCCAAGGCAGGAAACATATTACCATTGTTCTTAACACAGTCAGTCTGTTTGATTAGAAATTCCCTGAACCACATTAATACTATACCAGTCTCACCCAATTCACTTAACTATATAGCAGCTTTGAGTGATCTATAGCATCAAAAGCCACCAAAATATACATGTGCTTCTTTATCCTTGTTTGGGAATTGAAAAAGTTGCAGATATTGGTATCTCTTTTGGAAAAAAAAAGAAGAGAAACAGTGAACATACTTAGACTCAAAGCTGTGCTTTATCTGGGTTCTAATTAAGTGATGGGCATAATTCTATTGCTTTTTAGTAGCAGAGACAGTATGAAAGAAAAGCATTAGCAAATAGGACAATAACAGCTAAACATTATTACCTGAGCTCCTTAAAAGGAAATGAATGTCATGAAACTGTAGAAGATATGAGCCCGTTACTACATCACAAAAGACTAGAATGGTTCGGGCACTTATGTACTATAACTTCCTTTTACTCATGTCCATATATAGCCATAGAGGAAGAAGCAGTTTAACATATAGGCAACATGGCAGAAGCTCAGAAAGTTGTCCGCCATCCTTGTCATTAGTAATTGGTGGTCATAATGTACCACGGTGTCCATACTATGGTGATGCTGGATTTCTTGGTTCCCTGGAATAATCAAAGGTCACAGGAGTATAATTCATAGCTCTGACTAAATTAGGGTTGTGTGGATATGCTTAAGAAGCCCCTTTCTACCCCCATTCTTTCCTGCTGAGTACAAGGATATTGGATACAGGCACTTCAAAGAGCAATCATGTTCTTCAGAAATGACACATTTAAAAACAATCCACCTAATGTATTCTTCAAATTTGTGCATAATTTAAACTACTTTTCAAAGGAAAGCATGTGCCTACTTCCATTTTCAAAATTATTTGAGGGACTTTGTCTACATACCTGTCTACATTTATGGCTTACTTCATATGCATATATTTTGTTGAGCAAGCAAGTAAAAGGCCCTCGACAGCCCTTCCCCAGGAACACCTTGGGCACATTTACTGTCCTAAGTTATCCAGATAGTCATCCAGGTAGCTGAAAATTGCAGCTACCCAGATAACTCTGCTCTCTGTCCTATCTGGATAGTGCTATGGTGGCCTGTAAAGATATTCTGCGGCACTATCTGAATATTGCCACTGAATATCTGGCAGCAGGTACTGCCACCCAGATAAGTCCTATTAAACATCAACCCTTATATTTATCAATATCTGACTGCTTATTAGATGTATTAGGTGTATCATTAGTATTATGCTAACATTGTATTATATCTCTGGTATTTGAATTCCAGTGTTGTTAAATGTGTATATTTTTAATACTATTTCTCGGTAGTTCTTTTATTAAGTTTCAGTTCACTGTTTTCAAGTTTTCCTCATTTATTGTATTTAGTTTATTCTTGGTTTCTTTACTATAGTTATGCTATATTAGAAGCCAAAGGAGTACAGGACCCGAGGCAACATGGCTTTACCAAAGGAAAATCCTGCCAAACGAATCTTATTGACTTCTTTGACTGGGTGACCAAAGAACTGGAAGAAGGACATGCGCTACATATAATCTACTTGAATTTCAGCAAAGCATTTGATACGGTTCCCCACAGAAGACTCATGAATAAACTGAAAAGGCTGAACTTAGGACCAAAAGTGGTGAACTGGATAGGAAACTGGTTGACTGACAGGTGGCATAGGGTGATGGTAAACGGAATCCGCTCAGAGGAAAGGAAGGTGAGCAGTGGAGTTCCACAGGGGTTGGTGCTAGGGCATATATTTGTGGGAGACATTGCTGAAGAGTTGGATAGAAAGGTTTGCCTTTTTGTGGATGACACGAAAATAGCCAATAGAGTGGAAACCCTGCAGGGAATAGAAACAATGAGAAGGGATCTACAAATTTTAGAAGAATGGTCAAGGGTCTAGCAGTTAAAATGTAATATATCAAATACTCTGGGGTATGCACAATCATTCAATTTCTCAGTAGATTAATTCAATAATACAGAAACCTAAATTCTTTCTTACTTTTTTAAATGTATTTTTAAATATGCAAATAATAAACTATTTGCATATTAAAAAATATTTTTAAAAAAGTAAGAAAGAATTTAGGTTTCTGGACTGCCTTATTGAGTTAAAATTTAATGCCAAGAAGTACAGAGTGATGCACTTGAGGTGCAGAAACCCGAAAGAGAGATATCGACTAGGAAGGGAGAAATTAGTAAGCTCAACTCAGGAGAGAGACCTTGGGGTGTTGGAGTCTGAGGATCTGAAGGTGAAGAAACAATGTGACAAGATGACGGCCATAGCCAGAAGGATGCTAGGCTGCATAGCGAAGGGTATAACCAGCAGAAGAAAGGAGGTGTTGATGCCCCACTCGGAGTATTGTGTTCAGTTTTGGAGGCCGTATCTTGCTAAAGATGTAAAAAGACTGGAAGCAGTGCAAAGAAAAGCTACAAAAATGGGATTTGCATTGCAAACAGTATAAGGATAGACTTGCCAACCTGAACATGTATACCTTGGAGAAAAGGAGAAACAAGGGTGACATGATACAGGCGTTCAAATATTTGAAAGGTATTAATCTGCAAACAAACCTTTTCCGGAGACAGGAAGGCGGTAGAACTAGAGGACATGAATTGTGGTTAAAGGGGGGGCAGACTCAGGAGTAATAGCAGGAAGTATTTTTTCACAGAAAGGGTGGTGGATACATGGAATGCCCTCCTGCAGGAGGTGGTGGAGATGAAAACTGTAATGGAATTCAAACATGCATGGGATAAACATAAAGGAATCCTGTTTAGAAGGAATGGATCCATGAAATCTTAGTGGAGATTGGGTGGCAACACTGGTAATTGGGAAGCAAACCAGTGCTGGGTAGACTTCTACGGTCTGTGCCCTGATCATGACTGAATAGTTATGGATGGACTGGAGTGTGAATTTTAATGGGCTTCGACATTAGCTTCAAAATTGCTGACATAGAATTTGTACTTAGAGCGCAGCATCCCAGCACCTATGGAGAATTATCTGTTGGTGACTGTAGAGAATTACCTCCTTTATGTTCAGTTCTATGCATTTGCCAGGTTTAGCAAAAGCTGCCCTTGGTCCTGAATTCTTGGTTATGCTCTTTCTACTTTAAGATGTCTTCTTCCCTTTATGCTTCAGTTGAGACTTAAAAATTCCCTAGTGGCTTTGTGAAATCAGAATAGCTAGTCTCTGTGCCTTCCCTGCATGATACAATGGTGACTTTCATGAAAATGTTCATCCTCTCAGTATTAAACGTTGCAGTGCTATTTTGGCAGAATCTCAGCTTTCTATTCTTTAGGTTTTTTTGCTGCCTTTTCTGGTCCCTATTATAGGTTCCTTTATTTTTAGCTGCAACCTACTTTATATTTTATCATTCTTTGCATAAGGAAGTGAGTTGTCTTTTATTACTGATTTGCTCCTTATTGCTAAAAATTGTTCCTTAGGTATCTGTTGGTTTGCTTGTGTGAGATTCCTTTATTTATGGGTATAAATATAATGTCTGACACTGGGTTCAGTAAAGATTAAATAGAAGATTGTCTTAATTCAGTCCCACTTTTCATTATAAGTAAAAGGCTTAGGAGGTCTGTTTACTAAGGGGGGGATTCTATATAGCACTCAAAAATAGGTGCTGAAAAATTGGCGCTGAGGGCCTGACACTATAAATGGCGCCTGAAACTACTGCGCATTAGGCAATTATGCCTAAGTGTATTCTAAATACCGTGTGTAAAACTATATATGCAGTATTTAAAATATGCTTACTTGTAGTTCATGCGACTAAAACTACGTGCGTCCATTCACACCAGTGAAAAGCTGGTGTAAATCCCTATGTGTAGATTTATGCACACTGGCCCACATTTTATAACAATGTGTGTAGATTTTGGAATGCCCATGAAATGCCCATTTTTATGCACCTAAGCATGCCCCTTTTTTGTCTGTACATGTTAGAATTTAGGCATAGTACATTACAGAATACACTTAGTAGTGCATCCACTTAAATTTTAATTTTTGCCCATTAGTGCTCATTATTTATTTATTTATTACATTTGTACCCCGTGCTTTCCCACACACAGCAGGTTCAATGCGGCTTACATAGTAAATAGAATTACAGAATCTTGTAAGGAGAATATTACAAACTGAATGAACATAATAACACTAAGGTTTTAAGAATATATGAATTGGATATGGGAAGGTAAACAAAGATAGGATAGGCAAAAGGAAAGGAGATTGGGAGGGGTATGGTATTGGAAAGGTGGAGAAGAAAAGACTGGGGGATGAGTATAAGGAGATTGGGAGACAAGGTCAAAGGTATAATCGGTGTCAGAGTCAGTGTCAGTGTCAGAGCAGGAGTTGTGTAGGTGGGCTGATAAGATTAAGTTGGGTCGTTAGGGTAAGCTTGCTTGAAGAGATGTGTCTTCAACATTTTCGTAAAGGGTAGATAGTCAATTATTCGGATGGATCTTATTGTTTGTTGAGCTGTTAACAATGTTTAAAAGCTTGTTAAAACAATTAATCTATGCATGTAGTTATAGAATATGCCTAGATTTATGCACGGAACCAAGTGTTACTCTAGGCGCGCTATATAGAATCCGGATATAAGCGCTATTCTCTAAAGGGTGCCTGCTCTTTATAGAATAGAGCGTAGTACTCATTTTTGCACCTAACTTTGTGCACCAGATATACACCTGCTGAAACTGAGTGTAAATGCTGGTGCCCAAGTTAGGCGCACTTACCCAGTACTCTATAACCACACTCATAACTTTTCAGAATGCCTTGATATGTCCATGCCCCTCCCATGGCCATGCCTCCTTTTGGAATACGCACTGTGGGAGTGAGGTGCCCTGCCTTTTAGAATAATATGTAGCCAAATTAACATCAGTAATTGGTTGTTGGCACACAATTATTGATGGTCAAGAGTTCGTTAACCAATTAATTTGCGCACATATCTCTGCAGTGTGTCAAATTTGGGTACCATATATAGAATCCAGGGGCAAGTTTTTGCACTTACTGTACTATAACAGCAAAAATTAATGCAAAGGCTGTGTGCTGTTTAGGGGGGGGGGGGGTGTCCAGCATGCTCCTTGCAGTTACCACAAAGAACTATTCTTTACCGCTCATTAAGTTTATTTGCAGATAGCACTGGATGCATTTATCACCTCCTCTTGAGGAGGTGATAAGTGCACTTGTACTAACTGCACAAGTGACAGCACTGTACACTAACTGAAATGTGTACTCCACACCAATTCTCTCCACATAACATACCCAGTTCCTACTCCCATACCTCAACAAGCAACACAGGATTTTTAGTTTGTTTGTTTTAGGTTGTTTAAGACACATGATAGCCATGACCATGATCCTGCATTAACAGCATGCGCTAAATCTTGCACCCTTCATTCTATAACTTGGTGTCTAAATTTGAGCACCATTTGCATGCTTATATTATAGAGTACTAGCACTTATGTGACTAACTGTATACTCGACCACAATAGTGCTAGGTGTGTGCTCAGCACTATCCTGTAAAAGATACACACAACTCACTTAGGGTAGAATCATCAAGCAATGTTATGGTCATAATAAGTGTTATTTGGCCTTAATGCCACGTGACTTATTAATACCACCAAATAGTGCTGGAAAATTTAATTTGCTGTGAGTTAGGGAGTAATGAGATGCAAAATATGCAAATGTATATTTTGCATCTCATTATTATGCAACTACCCCAACATGACTTGTGGTGATATACCACAAGTTGAAATAGGGCCAATACAGCACAGTAAAATAACCCCAGCTTTTTGATAGGGTTATTCTACCATCTGGGATCATTGGGCCGCAATGCAGTGGCCTGATTCTCCAGGCCAACAGGGCTGGATCCCCCTCCCCTTAATCAAGCCTCTCCTTCCCAAGAAAGATCCCCCTCTGTCCCCATCCCCTCACAAGGGCTACCTGTCACAGCATTGGTGGTCCAGTAGGGGTGATCAGGGATCATGGAGTCTTCAGGCAGGAATGATGCCCAACTGCTCATACTCTATCCAGTGCTGCTTTCCAAATGGCATGACTATACTAGGGATCAGTTTTCCATATAAGGCAATATCTGTTACATGCTAAAGTGCTACATTTAGGTATATATATTTACACCTACTATTGACATGGTGTAAGAGGGTGTCCCTAAATATAGCATGTAGATGCCAACTATGCTAATATTCTGTATCAGAATCATGGTACCCAGTTGCTGTTTGTAGAATTAATGCTTACTGTGCTGCATCTAAACACTTAATTTGTAGTGCCAGTTATAGAATTGAACGTTGAACAAATTAACAATTAATAATTGACATAAAAAGGTAAGCACATAATTTAAAATATTTTTCAAACAGCCAGGTCTTTAACACCCATCAAACATGTACATGAGATGACAATGGAAGAGAATTCCAAAGCACTAGAGCTCTTTCTGTTTTCATCCTCTGCAATGATGTTTACAGTGGGAAATGATGGAACGAAGGTAAACAAAGCCTAAAAGAATTCACAGACTTCAAAGCATCTGCACATCAATAATATGTCACAAGATTCCACATATAGGCCAGAACCAAACTATGTGTTTGTATGTTTATTGATTGAATTAGAATACAAAACAACAACAGCAGCAGCAGCAGCATAACCAAACCTAGAATCACAAACTGTGTGTGAATAGAATTCCAAAATTAGGCAGGTAACATTCCTTCTGAATTTACTGAAGGACTAATGAATTCCCTCCAAAGTAATATCTGGGGCATGAATATATTGTTCCAGCAGTTTCCAGATGGTAAGGAATTTTTTTAACACTTCTGTGTTTGCTCACCAATAATGTTTCATATTTATAAGTAGTATGTATTGAATTCCACCAAAAGTAGTCATTGGCCAAAAGTACATTTTTCCAGTTCACTAATATTGCATGAAGATTTGGCAACAATAGGATACACAGCAAAAAGAAAAGAACTATACAGGGCTTCCTATAGTGCTAAAACTCTAAAGAGAAAATATGAAATTCACTAATCTCAGAGTTGCTTTCACAAACTTGTCCAACAAATTGATCGAGGAAGAGCATGCTTCTCTGACATGTCCCTCAATCATGTTACTTTGCTTTTTGTAGAGCTGTAGATGATGTGGCAGTCTCATAGTTTAACCATTGAGATGTATGGAGGGGCGTTTTCAATATGACATTTAAATCAAACTTTGTTCGTTTTCCTCAAAATGTTCAAAATTCAAGTGGTAAATATGGAGATTTTCAAAAACAGCAAAATGCTTTTTTTCAAAAATGGCCATTAGCTAGACGTTTTTGTACTCCATGTATCTATATTTTTGGAGTGTTATCGAAAAAAAGGCCAAGTGAAAAACGCACAAAATCAAGCAATTGGGATGTAGGAGGAGCCAGCATTCTTAGTAGACTGGCCACACAGATGTCCCAGCAGAGCAGTGGGGCCCCCTAGGGGGCACTGCAGTGGACTTCACATAAAAGGTCCCAGGTACACATCTCACTATTACCCCCTTATATTGTGTGGGGAGCCCTCCAAAACCCACCAAAAACCTACTATGCCCAACTTTATACCACTACAATAGCCCTTATAGCTGCAGGGGTCATCTATATGTGGGTACAGAAAGTTTTTGGTGACTTTTGGAGGGCTCCCACGCAATGTTCCTTCTAAGGACTGACCTTGGTGTATGCAATTCTTTCATGTGAGCGACAAGTTTTAAAAACCAACAATTTTGAGTGCCAGCATTAGCAATACTTTTCCGTATATAGCACAAAAAAAATCACATATATGATTATTCACTGCATTGCATATTTAGGGCTTCTTTTACAAAGCTGCGCTAGAGATTCCTGCATGGCAAATGAGAGGAAGCACAAAGGAATTGAATGGGCTTCCTCTCATTTGCTGCACCAAGAATCAGTAGCATGGCTATGTAAAAGAGACTCTTAATGTTGATTATTGAAAAATTAACAGAAATAATAAAACAAATTTCTTTTTACGTGCATCAGAAAATAAAAATTATTTTTGGCTGCACGGTAAAAATGAAATTACCGCAAGATTCACGCAAGCCATCTTAGAATCTAAAAAGGAATTTAGTTGTTTAGGATCAAAAAATACATACTTAACTGAGTTTAGCTTTAATACACACTTACAGGGAAAGTTTAACCAAAATAAAGCACCCAATTGCAAAACTTTTGGACGCAGTTTAAGAAACTCTTGCCATTTTCTTTGAGTTACCTTAGAAACGTCTGGGAACATTCTGACCTTGCAATTCAAGAAAAGTTGTTCTCTATGAAGGAAAAATTGTTTAAGTATCCAATCTCTATCGGGCTGTAATATGAAAGTCACTATCAATGTTGCTGTTGTCAAACCCACTCCATCATCTTCTAATGTTTGAGTTAAATGCAAGTCCAAAGTCTCTAATGGCCCTTCCATTCTTACTTCTTGCTCTAATCCCTTTTTTACAAAAGGTAACAAATAGTAGATTTTTGAGATAGGAGGATATGCCTGTTCTGGGATCTTCGAAATTTCTGTTATTTTTTGAAAGTTATTAAAGGAGCCTGTTTAAGAAAATTGATTAATCTCAATGTATTTGAGGGTTGTTGGTTCTCCAGGATTTCAATCTTATTCTGCAAGTACATGTTCTCTTTTATCAGATTTACTTAGATTTGTTGGCAATTTTGTATACTTTTGGAGTTATTTCCAATCTCTTTATCCAGTGTAGCAATCTTTTCTTCTATTACAGTTATTTGTCCCGATAGAGTTTGAGATTGTTGACTTAATGAGATAAGCTTTTGACAGAAAGAAGCTTCTAGGCCCACTAACGCCTCCCAGATAGCATATAACGTAATTGTGTCAGGTTTTTTGGACAAAAAGGACTTAATAAGCCAAGCTCAGATGAACGATCCTTTGGCGGCTGTCTCTCTCTTGTCACATTGTTCCCAGCAAGAACGCTCTCTCCACCTTCACACACTGTTGTCAGTGCGGAAACATCCAGCGCTACAACACTCGAGTTGGCGCCCGTACCAGGAGGCCCCATCGCTATTGGGAGACTAAGGGTTTCCTGGTCCCTTCTCGTTGTATCCTCCGGCATTGGGGGAGGATTCCGTACTTCGGGACTAAATGATATTTCTGCTTCTGGTTGGGAGCATAGCATACCTCTCCCTACTCTCTCCAGCTGCGAAGACAGTTCCAACACTATTCCTGGACCAAAGAAAGGGTCCAACATCCCCACCACGGGTGAGACAGGCGCCGTGGGGCTATTGCGTTGTCTGCCCCTCCTCTTAGGCATAAGGGGAAAGAAAAGAAAAGTTTTAATCCTCGAAGTGGCAGAGGTAAGTTTGGAGTGTCTTCTCACTGCTCCCTTCAGGCCGCCATCTTCTTAAAAACATTTTTTGTATAAATATTCATTCCATACTTATCTTCTCAAATTTAATTGGGGGTTGATGTACTGACACGTGTTTTGCCTATGCTGTTTGTGCAGCAAACTCATCGTCTTGCTAGGCTTTGTGCACAGCTCTAAATGAGAGTAATGAAAAAAAGGCCTTATTACGGCTGTGCAGGAAATGGGCTTAGCTTGTAGAAAAGACCCATGTTAGGTATGCTAAGCTCATTTCTTAGTGCAGCTTAGTAAATGGACCCCTTAATCAAATAAATAAAAAAAGTATCACCTTATAGTTTTCTTTTTATGTTTTCATCTATTAACCTTTATATCTGTGAAAATCTTTTTAAAAAATCACCTTATATTGACCCAATTTTATTTATCACTTAATAGACATTAACAAATATTTTTTTTCAGTTTTGGTTTTTCATTTCTTAATCTTGACATGGTTTCATACTATTTCCTTCCACAGCTGCTTCACTTTCAATTCTGAATGGTGAGATTTTTTTTTCAATGTTTTATCTGATCTTTCCAAGCACAAAGAAAGGAGCTAGGACCAATCATTAAGTGGGGACACACCTAAATATGAGCACTCAAGACTTCTGTAAAATTGTAATGGCCAGTGAGAACACTAAGAAGATCTATTATGTCAGCATTAAACTTTTGAAAGAGCAACTATGATACAATGATAAAAATGGTTTGGAGGCTCATTTTTATAGCACATAGTCTTACAAAGGAGCAGTTGCAAAGGTTAGATGTTCAAATCAGGCATGGATGTTGTTTGAAAATACTATCTTGGAAGTCCAGACCAGATGAATTCCATGTATTAAACAAGGTGGAAGGAAGGTCAAACAACAGCTGGCATGGTTAAAACATGAAGTAGAAGAGGCTGTTAGAGCCACGTGAGGGGGTTTACAGAACTTTGCCCCTCACCCTTAAGAACAATCCCTTTGACAGCCTGAGCCACCATAAGAACACTAGTCCTGCCCGAGAGGAAGTGAGCCTGGAGGAGGGGTGGAGCCTAAACCAGGAAGTATATAAGACAGGGCCCAGAGGGAAGAAGGGATTGAAGCCCCAGAGTATGCGGTCACCACCACCTATTTTTAAGAATTGTGACCTGGCTTTTGCTTCTTGTTTGAGACTGACAAGCCTTGCTCTGAGGTCTGGCTGGAGCCGGTCCCTAGTACTTGGAGAAGAATTGAAAAAGACTCACAGGCTGTGTTTTGAGTGGAGACACCCTATCAGCCATAGACTGCGTTCAGGCCTTGCCAGCCTGAGACCTGCTTAAGAATGCGTATTGAACTACAGATGTGTTCTATCATTTGTTCCTGGTCCGGTGATGTAACATGCCTCAGGATTCAATTAAATAAACCCTTGTTTTCATTTATATCTCCTTGTCCGGGGGAACAAATCTTGTTGAACTTGAATGTGATGTCAAATCAACAAGTTAAGCTAAACAGTTTATTGTAAAGTTAAAGAGCAGTAAATCTCTTGGACTGGATGGTATACAACCCAGAGTACTGAAAGAACTAAAAAATGAAACTGCTGATTCAATATTATGTCAGGCACGCCAAGTGGAGATGTGAGCCCTTGTGCCCGATGGAGGAAGAATTCCCACCGAGCTGTTGGCCAACACCGAGTTCCCCCTGTGTCTCCCTCCGTTCCCCAGGGGTTGAGCCCCCAGGTGCGGGAAGCCAACAGCAGAAAGAACTGAGTCCAGAACAGAGTCCATGGGGCACAGTCAGGCAGCGGTCAAAGAAGGTCCAGGCACAAACAGTGGTCAATACCAGGCAGCAGACAGTAGAAAATCCAGGATCAGGCAAAGGTCAATACCAGGCAGCAAACAGAAGAAGAACCAGAAGCACTGCAACTACCCAGAGAACTGAATAGAAGCCGAACCATGGGAGGACTGGTGGCCTGGCTTTAAATAGTGCAGAAATTAGGCCCAAACATGCACAGCTGTCTTCAAGATGGCTGCCCCAACCGGAGACGCCCTCAAGCCCAAACATGGTGTTATGACCTGGTGAATGAGCCCTTGTGCCCCGACTGAGCACGGCGAAGATGAAGTGGCACCGCCCTCGATCAGGCAGCCAGACAACCCCTAGCTTCACCTGGGGAGCGACCACCATTCCCTGGGAGTTGAGCCCCCAGGTGCAGGCGGCCACCAGGACTTCTGGAACTGGCGGGGTTGCACAACCGCTGACCAGGTTGGCAGGCAGGCAGACACAGTCTAGGAGCAAAGAGTCAGTGAAACAGCAAAACAGAGAGCAATCCGAAAGTCTGGGCAGGCAGCAACAGAACGCGTGGTCAGTAAACAATCCAAGGTCAGGAACATAGGAAAACACTGGAACAGATGAAGACCACAACCTCTGAGCGAATAGAAGCCGAAGCATGGAAGGACTGGAAACAGGGCTTTAAATAGAGCAGGAATTAGGCTCAACCATGAGCAGCTGTTCCAAGATGACTGCCCCCATCAGCAGAGGTGCCTACATCCAAATATGGGGTTCCTTCCTGACCTCATTACTCCAAGATGGCTGCCCCCTCCTGAGCTAGCCAAGATGGCTGCTGTCCATGATCCAACCCGGATGACGACTGCTAGGTTAGGAAACAGAAACCAACCCATCCTGGAGAAGTGTAGCAGAGCGTAACACATGGGTTTCCTTCCTGCGGCTGCCCAACACCAAGATGGCCGCCCCATCCTAAGACACCCACCTCAGAGATGGCCGCCCTCAGAAATGGCCGCCCTCTCCTGGATATGCCCAAATCCAAAATGGCCGCCATCTCTTTAGATGCCCATACCTTGTGCAGGCAGGGAACATGACATATTAGTTTTCTGGAAACTGCCATTAAAATTGTCCATGGTACCTGAAAATTGGAAAGTGGCTAATGTAACTCCAATGTTTTTACAATGGTTCCAGGGGTGATCTAGGAAATTATAGACCAGCAAGCTTAACATTGGTACTGAGCAAATGATAGAAACTATTATAAAGAATAAAATTACTGAATACATCAACAAATATGGTTTAAGCCTAGAGAAGTCTTGCCTCACCAATTTGCTACATTTGTTTTTTTTTAAGGCACGGATAAACATGTGGATAAAGATCAGCCAGTCCAATCAGTGCATATAGATATTCTGAAGGCTTTTGATAAAATCCCTTGTGAGAGACTCCAGAGAGAAGTGATTTTATTGTAAAAGTTGATAGTGAAAAGTAGAAAACAAGTGAAGAGATTTTTTAAAAAACTTGCATGAAATGCTAAGGTGTATATACTACGAGGGCAAATTTGAAACATCGCTAGGTTAAGAGGTCAAGAAGACACATCTTTGCAACCTATCTTATAAAGTCATGTGACGAGGCATATTTTCAAAGCACTTAGACTTACTAGGTAACTTGTAAGTTTAAGTGCTTTGACATTGAGCCTGACTCCTATTTGTATATATCTGTATATTTGTCCCAGCTAAGCTGCATAAATCATGGCTAAAATGAAGGCCTCTGGAGAAAATGTAACTTTCTGAGCATAGAGTCCATCTGAACACATATATTTTATAAATTTCACATGTAAATCACAAACTCACCTGTGCTTCTCTGGAAACCTGCCCTTGAATGTGCTTGCTGCAGAGTCACATACAAATTCTTCTCATAGTACATACATGTACACATGAACTAATTTTATAAGCTTTATTTTATATGAGTACACTATACAGTGCAAATGTCTCTAAAAAAAAGTACCCTTTATGAGGGTAATTCTATAATAAGGATAATAAGGATATCAATATATATAAAAGGCGAGTGTCGTACTCACTCGCAAATGCGCAGTAGAGACCTCTGCCCCGCCTCCACGTCAATACGTGATGACGGGGAGCAGAACAGAGAGGGTCTGTACTGCTTATTTCTGAGGGAGGGACACCGCCGTCTAACGCTCCCCCCACCCGAGTCGCCGCCACCACCCACCTTCTACCCGGTCAGGCCCTCGCTCCACTATTGAAACAGCGAGGGTCCGGGAACGCAGCACTGAGCTCTGCTGAGCTGCCGACGTCGACTCGGCCTTCCTTCTTCTTCTCTGCCTCTGTCCCACCCTCGATGACGTTACGTCACACGAGGGCGGGACAGGCAGAGAAGAAGAAGGAAGTGCTGCGTTCCCGGACCCTCGCTGTTTCAATAGCGGAGTGAGGGCCCGTCCGGGTGGAAGGTGGGTGGTGACGGCTCGGCAACCCCCCTTCCTATAATAGCCCGTTTTTACGGGCTCAAAGGCTAGTAATATAATAATAAGGATATAATAAGGATAAGTAGGTGCCTATTTCAAGCCTATTCTATGAAACAGATAACTTTTTTTTTGCATAGAATATGGTTTTATTTGGCTTAATGTATTGCTCGTCAAAAAGTGTTAAAACAGCAGGGTACAAATTAAGATAATATAAACGGGGAAAGAAAAAAAACACCATTTTGATAGGAAAGAGAGGAGGAGCAGTAAGTAGCAGAGATCTGAGTCGCTCCTGGACTGCCAGTGAATGCTTGCTGAAAGAGGAAGGTTTTCAAGGACATTTAAAATTTCTGGAATGATGGTTCTATTCTAAGGGCCAGAGGCACAGTGTTCCATAATAGATGATTGTCAGCAAAGAAAGTGCACTGACGGGTTAAGGCTAGGTGAGCCAGATGAACAGGAGGAATGTGTAATTGACCATTGTGAAGGGAACATAGAACTTTTAGAATGGGTGTGCAGAAAAGCCAGATAGGATGGAGGGCTAGGACAAAGTACCTTGTGTGCAAAGGTAAGAATTTTGTAATGAATACAGGATTGGATGGATAACCAGTGATAGCATATTAGGAATGGAGCAACATGGTCTCATCACGTGGTGTGAGAGAGGAGTCTTATAGCTGTGTGTTGCATTGTTCGTAAATGTTTAACCAAGTAATCCAGCACAAATGATGTTGCAATAATCTAGCTGCGATGCTTTAAGTGTGTAGTGTGAAGTGTTCTGCAAGTGGCAGGAAACATGTTTGCATTTATTGCACAATCACACCAGCCCTATAGCTGATGTAAACACCACATGTATAAAGGCCACTGCACTTCTGTGTGTTAGCTATGCCTAGAAGTTAGCCAGAATGTGCACAACTTTAGAATACTATAATTTATGTACAAATGTGTGCGCTGCAACCCAGGCTGCACCCAAACTCTGGGGCCCTTTTACATAGCAGCAGTAAGCCCAATGCGGGCTTACCCCTCACTCTTGTCTAAATGGCAGATGACGTTTAATGTGAGCAAGTGCAAAGTGATGCATGTGGAAAGAGGAACCCGAATTATAGCTATGTCATGCAAGGTTCCACGTTAGGAGTCACGGACCAAGAAAGGGATCTAGGTGTCCGTTGGTGATATGTTGAAACCTTCTGCTCAGTGTGCTGCTGCGGCTAAGAATGTTAGGTATTATTAGGAAAGGAATGGAAAACAAAAATGAGGATGTTATAATGCCTTTGTATCGTTCCATGGTGCGACCGCACCTCGAATATTGTGTTCAATTCTGGTCGCTGCATCTCAAAAAAGATATAGTGGAATTAGAAAAGGTGCAGAGAAGGGCGATGAAAATGATAAAGGGGATGGGACGACTTCCCTATGAGGAAAGGCTAAAGCGGTTAGGGCTCTTCAGCTTGGAGAAAAGGCGGCTGAGGGGAGATATGATAGAGGTCTATAAAATAATGAGTGGAGTTGGACGGGTAGATGTGAAGCGTCTGTTCATGCTTTCCAAAAATACTAGGGGGCATACGATGAAGCTACAATGTAGTAAATTTAAAACGAATCGGAGAAAATCTTTCTTCACTCAATGTGTAATTAAACTCTGGAATTCGTTGCCAGAGAATGTGGTAAAGGCAGTTAGCTTAGCGGAGTTTAAAAAAGGTTTGGACGGCTTCCTAAAGGAAAAGTCCATAGACCTTTATTAAATGGACTTGGGGAAAATCCACTATTTCTGAGATAAGCAGTAGAAAATGTTTTGTACATTTTTGGGATCTTGCCAGGTATTTGTGACCTGGATTGACCACTGTTGGAAACAGGATGCTGGGCTCGATGGACCTTTGGTCTTTCCCAGTATGGCAATACTTATGCACTCTTCTGGGACTACCGCTGGATCGACACAGCTGCCGGCAGTAGTCCCATCTCAAGCATGCGCCATTTCTGAGGGAAAAAGAAAACCTCCCAGAAATGGCTTGTACGACGATAACCTGGCGGTAATCGGGCATCGCCTCCTGCTGCCTGATTACCGTCAGGTTGGCATGGGAGCCCTTAATGCTACCTTAATGGGTAGTGGTAAGGGCTCTTCACCACATGGCCATGCGGTAAGATTCTCATACCACATGGCCATGTGTGTCAGGAGTTTTTTTTTTAACCTGCTGCGCTAAAAAGGGCCCTGGCGTGCAGGAAAAATGGCCCCCACCAGTAGCGCAGGGCCCTTTTTTCCACAGCTTGGTAAATGAACCCCTCTGTACATGCACATGTCCACCAGCAAAGGACTCACCATCAAAACACGGTGAATACTTTTCCATTAGTTGGTATCATTAAGAGGTCTATTGCATGCATAAGCGGCTATTTATGTGGGTAAATGACTAGAATGCTGCCATGTATATCTGTTCCAGCCATTTAGAAGTAGGCAGCTGGTCATAGAATTGTTCCTTATATGGCTATATTGATAACTAATAAGATAGATTACATGTGACTGAAGATTCAGTTGACAAGAATAAGACTGTGGTGACCAACGGTCTTTAAGTAATGTGCACTTATAATTAATTGAGAGTGTGATTTCAATCTGAGCTCACCATTTTGTTTATCTTCCATTGTTTGTATGGAAAAGGTGTTTTGAAGTTGTGGATACAATCAAATGAAAAAATGAAAAAAAAAAAAACCCCCACACAATTACATGATTTATCTGTGTGTTTTTTTGTGCTATAGTTGGGAGAATAGACATAAATAAGAGAGACAAAAGTATAATCTACCTTTTGTGTTTAGAAGTAGTTCTAGAGTTGATGAAAGTATTCCTTTAAATTAGTCTGAATTTAGTACAATTACAAAGTTTTACAGGCAGGGCTGTCATTTGGTACAGTCATTATTCAGAAAGACTACAATGAAGGAGAAAGAAAAAGAATTCAAGGTCTCTGTATATTCATTACATAAAACTATCAAAGCCACAAAGCTAAAGCTTATAAAAAGTACAAATCAAACTATTAACTTTTATGAAAATATTCTGAGAATTGAAAAGGAGAAAGATAAAACAAAATACACAAAAGACTCTTGAATTAGGTTTCTAACCCTGGAACCATACAGAAACTTCTTAGTACGGTTCCTGCAGCTCACTATGTAAAAACCATATTCAACTGATCACAATTAAAATATGCAAGACTGATTCTGATAGATTAATTTACATTTATCTGGATACCACATTGAAAATTGACCCCTTATATCCATCACATCCTAACTGACTTAAATGAACATTCTTCTCCTAGTCTGAACATCAATGCAAATTCCATTAGCACAAGGGTTTTCAAACCAGTCCTTGGGAAACACCAAGCCAGTCTGCATTTCAAGATATCCACAATGAATATGTATGAGATAAATTTGCATGCACTATCTCATGCATAGTCATTGTGGGTATCCTGAAAACTTGCAGGTTTAGTGTGTCTTGAGAACTGGGTTGAGAACGTGTGCATTAATGGGAGTACTTTGGAAATTTAGAGGAAATCTTTAGAAACACCAGAAGATTCTAAATTGTTTTCCGAAGTAGGTGTCAATAAATTATTTTCAGTGAACGTCTGGATCAAAATTCAACACGTAATATTTAAAATTCCACAAAGTTTCATATAATGTATGTACTGTGGTGTTTAGCCTGGGGGCCAGTGCACATGCAGTCAGAAACGTGGACAAAACAGGGAACATCCCCTGTTCAAATTTAGGTATTTTTAGACTTGTTCCCTTTAAAAGAGATTTGACTACAATTCCTAGAGGGCCAGAGATGGGGGGGGGGGGGGGGGGGGGGGGAGTTGCTGATTCAACAGGCTTAGAGCTGGGTTAATTAGCAGTGCCTTCCTGGAATGTGAAAGTGGAATTTAAAAGGAAGATTTTTAGTTTAATTTTAATGTAAATGAAATTTATATTCATAGTAACATAGTAGATGACAGTAGATAAAGACCTGTACGGTCTATCCAGTCTGCTTAACAAGATAAATCATCACATAAAGTATGATATGAACTACATATGTATGCTTGATCATGATTTGTTGTTGTCATTTTCAGGGCATAGACCATAGAAATCTGCCTAGCACTGACCTTGTTCTTCAGCTACTGAAGCTCAATTTGTCCAGCCATGATTGGGGTACAGTCTGCCCAACACTGGCTTTACGTCCCAATTACCGGTGTTTGTCATCTAATCACCGCTAAGCTTGTTTGGTTCAACACCTTCTATACAGGATTCCTTGGTGTTCATCCAATGCATTTTTGAATTTCGTTACCATTTTCATCTCCACTATCTCCCACGGGAGGGCATTCCTGGTATCTATCACCCTCTCCATGCAAAAGTACTTAGCTACAGAGACATTATTTCTGAATCAGTCCCCCTGAAACCTCAATTCATGTCCTCGCATTCTACCACCTTCCTGTCTCTGGAAAAGGTTTGCTTGTAGATTTATACTTTCCAAATATTTGAATATCTGTGTCATATCACCCCTGTGTCTCGTTTCCTCCAGGGGTGTACATGTTCAGTTCCTCAAGTCTCCTCTCATATGTCCTGTTACACAAACCCTTATCATTGTTTTCACTTTTTCTCTGAACTGCTTTGACTTTTTATGTCCTTATCAAGATACAGCCTCCAAAAACAGAACACAATACTCCAAGTGGGCCTCACCAATACTTTTACTGGGGCATCAACACTCCTTTCATCTGTTGGTTATACCCTTTTCCATGCAGACTAGCATCCTTTTAGTCATGGCCTCTGACTTGCCACATTGTGTTGTCACCTTGAGATACTCGGACACCATCACCCCAAGGTCCCTCTGCTGAGTCTTGCATATCAATCTCTTTCCTCCCATCCGGTGTATCTCCTTTGGATTTATACACTCCAAGTGCATCACTCTGCCCTTCTTAGCATTAAGTTTTAACTTATTGTAATACACTTGGGTATTATTAAAAGTTCTGGTTTCTCTAATTATAATATACAAAAAACTACAGAAATCAATTTTATTTATCAAATATGTTTTTTTGTATGTGATAGTTCTCAGAAATTGGGTGCGTATCTGTGAGCTGATGACTAGCTCTTTAAATAGCACCTTCGCCCGCCATCATAGCACTATTATGTTCCTACCTGCCTACCGATTGCTGTTGTTTCTATCAGTCTTATTCAAAAAAAAAATTATACTAAAGTTAGTTGTATTATATAATATTCTCTAGATATTTTACTTATCTGTAGGAGGATGTAGACAGAGTTCTCATTATAGTGCCAGTCAGTGAGTTGTCGTCCTCAGACTGTGTGGTGAATTATATAGTGTAGTAAACCGTGATTATTTTACTCTAATTCTTGCATTCACCTACATGCTCGCATGTTTTGTTACTAAGCGTCTTCAGGGGAATGATTAACTGAAACATAAACATAAAAATAATATTCTTAATCCACAATATAGCAACTTAATAATAACTCATCTAATATATTCACTTAAATAATCTCAAACACTATTTTCAGGCAGACTTATAGTGGAGACTGTCTGCCTCCTCCAAACCGGCTAGACGCTGATGCATGCACTGTAAGAGGGCTGTGGCCCCTCCCTACATTTAAATATTATGAGAGGTGTGTCAATGACCACCAATCAATTTCCTTGTTCAGACCCATAGGTGCTACCATTTGCCAATGAAAAATTGAATTGTGATTCTTTGCACAGCAGGGCCATTGTAATCTCACCCCCTCGTCTTAAGTGAACCTGAGACAGGATTGCAAATAATAAATCTTTTTCCTCATGACGGTATTGCTCCCAATGACTGACTAAAGGTGCCTGTTTCTTGTGGGTGCGCAAGTTACTAAGATGTTCAGCAATCCGATGTTTGATTTTGCATTTTGTTTGGCTAATGTACCATTTATAACAGGGGAACATTATCCCATAAATCACGTGTGCTGACTCGCAATTGGTACTGCCTTTCAATTCAAACTTGCACCCAGTGACTGGATGTATCACTTCACTTGTCTCCGCCATAGGTTTTGTGTGCCTGCACTCTGCTTTCGTTCTCATCTCAAACCATATTCTGTGATGATCACTGTTGCCTAGGTGGGCACCCACCCGGATTTTGGATACACTTCCTCCATTTGTGAGCACTGGATCCAACGTTGACCCTTCCCTCATGGGTTTCTTCACCATTTGTCTGAGCAAAGCACTTTGGCAGGCATCCACAATCTCTCTGCTCCTTGCCGATTCTGCCAATGGACCATTCCAATCCACATCAGGCAAATTCAAATCTCCCAGCAACAGCACCTCCCCTTTCATTCCAAGCATATGGATATCTTCAATCAGATCCTTGTCAAGTTTCTTCACTTGTGCCTGGGATCTGTTTGAATACATGTTCTATATTCTCTTTCCAAGATGATCCATATAGCTTCTTCCTTTCCCCAGCTTCCCTGCATTTCAGTCACTCTGATATTATTTTTCACATACAGTGCCACTCCTCCACCTCTTCAGCCATCCCTATCTTTCCTAAAAAGAGTATAGCCCAGTATGGTCACATCCCATTCATGGGGATCATTGAACCATGTCTCTGTAATAGCAACAATATCCAAGTCTACCACAAATATCAGGGCTTCCAAATCTTGAACCTTTATTCTTAAACTATGAGCATTTGTACACATTGTTTTCCATGCGTTAACTGAATTGTTTAGATGGTTTTATATATTACTTTCCCCTCTGCCATCAAACATTTTCCTTTGGTGATTATCTGGATTTCCTTTCTTCCTTTTGCCACCCCCACACTCTAGTATAAATGTCTAGAAACCTATTGTCTGAATTTCTTCCCAAGGATCATTTTACCTGTTATTTTTCCATGTACTACCCCATCTTTCTATGTATCTGAAACCCTCTTCTTGACACCAAGATTCAAGCCACTTATTGAACTCCTCTGTTTTAGTCTTTCCTCTCCCTGCCCATATGTAAGAATAACTTCAGAAAAAGTGGCATTCCAAACCAAAGACTTCAGTATTTCTCCAAGCTTCTGGAATGCTCTGTGCTCTAAACTTGCTATTGCTGGCCAGGTCATTTGTCCCCAGGTGGGTTACAATATCGGTATTAGACTCCTTACTCTCTTCTCAGATCACATTCAGTATTTGGTTGGTACTTATGGTAGCATGGGATTCTGGAAGGCATTTCATTAGGTTGGGACCCTTGAACTGTATTCCTAAATTATTGTCTCTTATAATGGAGTCTTCTTGCAGTAATAATTTTCTGCTTTGAGCTGATGTGTCATTGTTTTGGGGATGTGTTTTGGATTGAGTTACATTCCTTGCCTCTGGCTCCACCTCTGTATTTTTCTGAGCATCCTGATGCTCCAATGCAGCAAAGGAATTATATAAGGACAAAGGTTAGAAGGGTGAATGCCTCTATAACACAGGTTGTAATCTACCTGAACCTACTGTGAATCATCCTTTCCTCTGTTGCTTTATTCTCTGTGGCAGTGTTGGTGGTAAATTGGCTGGGAATTGGTTAGTCCTGGATGCTTCCTTAATTGCAGCCAATTTCTTGAGTTTGTTGATTTCATCTTCCATAGCTGATATTTGGAGACAGATGGGGCAAGCTCTAAGGTTCCAGATGACTTGCCTTAAGTCTAAGGCACAACAATATATTGCAATGAATGAAGGTCATGTTGGTATGATTAACAAGGGTGAGAAGATGTATTATATTAATGGATATGAATGAGCAGGATTGTTCAATAGAGGAAATTAAAGAAAATTGTCTCTTGGTTTTCCTATATAGGGAGAGCTAGCCTAAGGGTGAGACTATAAAGTTAGGAGGAAGACAAATATAACAACTTATAGGAACCAACAGCTCTGCAAGTGAGGAAATGAAGGGTTTTTTTTTGTTTTTTTTCTCTTGTATAGGATAGATGGAGGTAAAGTTAGCAGATTATCAAGGGAGAGAGAGACACAGATAAGAAAGCAGTTTAGAATCTATCAATCCAAACATAAAAATCTGAAAATATATTAATTCAGAAAAGCTTAGCTTTTTAGGTATGCAGTGCTCCAACAAACACAAGTGTGCTCCTCAGGATATCCCAGCTCTTCGGGAAGCAGCCCCTCCCTTCTTTTGACTGAATCTAGAAGTGAATTGATAGGTCAATTCTCCATCTCCAATTCTCTGTTTATCTTTCTTTGTATTTCACTACATAGGGGGCATATTGGAGTAGGGTAGATATGATGCCATATATAGAGCAGAGTGTACTGAATGAGCACGACTGGATAAATCCATAGGGTTGGAATAAGATACATCCCAGGATCCTAAAAAGAGCTCGGAGAGGTTCTGGCAGGTCCATTGAAGAACCTGTTGAATAGATCTCTGGATGATGGCATGGTTCCACAGGGCTGGAGAAGGGCAGATATTGTCCCTCTTCCTAAAAGTGGTAACAGGAAAGGGGTTGTAAACTTCATGCCCATCACAGTGTAGCCCTTACCCCAGTGGAAACTGTACTGAAGGAAAGAATACACATTATATATTCAGTTCTTTACAATTCAGTGGATTACAGGATACAAAGCAGCAAGGTTTCACCAGAGGCAGATTATATCAAACAAAATTGATTGATTTTATGAATTGGCTATGCTAGTGAGCTTGTGGTGATATTGTGATAGACTAGCAGTGGTGGCATTTTAACTGAGTATGGTGACTGTCTTGGTTGAAAATGTATCCCTTGGAATATAAAGCATGACATACTTTAATGCCTGTATTGTTAACATTTGCAGGTGTAATTGCTGTGTAAATATTAGTGCCCCCTTTACAGAATTGCCCCATGGCTATGGGGGCAATTTTATAACAGAATACATATGTTGAAAAACCAAAAAAGCATCTATTTTATCACTATATTATAAAGTCAGCATAGGTGTCTTTGTACTTTCATAAAGCACCTGGAATTAAAGAATAAAATTAGGCGATTAAAATGTAAGAGATATCATATAAAAGAAGAATATACAATGCTTGCCTGAGAAATGTCTAAATAAACCCACCTGAATATTGATCTTGAAATCCAATTTTTATGCTACCTTGGATTTTCTCTCTGTAATATATATAATGCATCTTCAACATTCTTTGTTCCTTAGTAATATATCCTGATGGAACAAGAAGCAGAAATGACTGCAGGCCATTCTCATAATTGTTTGCCAAATCTTCTGTCTTATTAGGACTGTGAAGTTCCCCATAGGAGTGATGCACATTCTCAGTTTTTCTTCTAGTCCTTGAGAGAGAAAAAAACAGGCTTTCCTCTTAAGAGCGAGGCTCCTGTGTTCTCACAATGAAACAAACTATTTAAATTATTTTTGGTATCATGGTTCTCAGTATCAGTTTTCATCATTATGTAACCATTTGTTTCCTTTGGAATTAAGGCTTAGTGATGGCATATTTGCCATTTATTTTGAAAACAAAATGCACCTTTTGGGGGGCAGTTGTCAAACAATCCACAAGTAAAAGGAAAAGTATGTGCATACTTTCATTTGGCAGTTGACCCAATACCATCGGCTATAATTAAACGTAACCTTCCACATTTCTTTCATTTGGTTCATCCTTTGATTTCTCAGGATCTGTACCTGTATGTGGAAAACAGCTTACAATAGACCCAGTATGAAAGATCCAACCAGGGACATGCTCTTTGTTCAAACCACCAGCCTATTGCACATCTCCTTTTGTTATCAAAAATCACTGAAAATATTGCTTTATTGAAACTTCCCAACTTCCTACACCCACATCAAACTCCGTCACCATCATTGTACTGAAACGACATTGATAGGAATTGCCACTTTTTCTACAAAACCATTTGAACAGGGAAGTTCCGTACTTATTCTTTCTTTTATTTGCTTTACCAGCAGCATTTGGTCTTGCCAGACTACAAAGACATAGGCACCAGGGCCACCGAGAGGAGGGGCAGGGGGCAAAGGGCCTGGGCCTCCAATGGGGGCCCATTGCTGGGGTCTCTCTCTCTCTCTCTCGCTCCTGCTCCTGACAGGACCCAGGTGACCACAACCCGACAGGAGCAGGAGAGAGAAAACTCTGGCGCCGGGCCCCCCATGGAGGCTGGGGAGGACCCGGAGGAGCAGGCAGGCAGGGGTCCCCCGCAGGCCTCACAAGCAGAAGAGATCTTCCTCCAGCCCTGCTCTTCTTCATTCTGCCACATTGCATGCTTTTCCCCCTCAGGCTGCGCATTCTTGGTTTTGAAACCAAGCATGTGCAACGTGAGAGAAAAAGCAGCTGCACGGGCAGGCCAGTCCGCCAAATGAAGAAGAGCAGCACTGGAGGAAAGCTCTTCTGCTGGCAGGGCCTTCGGATCCTCACCAGCCAGGTATTTACAGTTGAAAGTGGGCAGCAGCGGCGATGACGATCCTGGGAAGGGCAGTGGCGGTGATGATAATCAGGGGGAGGGGGCGGCAGCCCTGCCCCAGTCCAGCTCAGCCTCCTTATTTATCAAATAGAAATTACTTGATAAATTGGCAGAACTCTCCCTCGATTATTCAGCCGCAGTGGGCGGTGGTTTGATTGCATGCCACTGGCGTTCAACCAAGATATTCAGTGCTGGGTTGTTCTGGCGACCGGCATTGAATATCCAGTTCTGCAACGCTGGCTGCCACATGACCTGGTCTAAGTCAATATTTCAGACTTAACTGGCCATGGGCTTAATGGGCAGAGTAGGACTGGTATTTATTTGGTCTTATTTGGCCTATTATGCCTGGCTGGCTAAGTTCCGAATATCAGGACCTTAACCGGTCATGCCCTCAGAATGCCTAGTATTTTTGGAAAGAGTAACAAACGATTCACATCTACCCGTTCCACTCCACTCATTATTTTATAGACCTCTATCATATCTCCCCTCAGCTGTCTTTTCTCCAAGCTGAAGAGCCCTAGCCATTTTAGCCTTTCTTTAGAGGGAAGTTGTACCATCCCCTTTATCATTTTGTCATCCTTTTCCTTACCTCGTCTATGTTTTGAGATGCGGTGACCAGAATTCCACACAGTATTCTAGGTGCAGTCTCACAATGGAATGGTACAAAGGCATTATAAAGTCCTCATTTTTCTTTTCCATTCCTTTCCTAATAATACCTAACATTCTGTTTGCTTCCTTAGTTGCCACCGGCTAACACTGATCAGAGGGTTTCAACGTATCATCAACAATGACACCTAGATCCCTTTTCTGGTCGGTGACTTCTAATGAGGAACCCTGCATAGTTCAAGTTCCTCTTTCCCACATGCATCACTTTGCACTTACTCACATTAAACGACATCTGCCATTTGGATGCCCAGTCTCCCAGTCTCATATGGTCCTCTGGTAATTTTTCACAATACCCTTGTGATTTAACAACTTTGAATAACTTTGTGTCATCAGCAAACTTAATTACCTCACTAGTTACTCCCATCTCTAGATCATTTATAAATATGCTAAAAAGCAGCAGTCTCAGCACAAATCCCTGTGCAACCCCATTATCTACCCTTCTCCATTAAGAATATTGACCATTTAACCTTACTCTCTGTTTTCTATCTTTTACCAGTTTTTAATCCATACTATAAAACTACCTCCTATTCCATAACTCTCCAATTTCCTCTAGAGTTTTTCACGAGGTACTTTGTCAAATGCCTTTTTGAAAATCCAGATACACTATATTGACCAGCTCACCTTTATTCACATGTTTGTTCATACCTTCAAAGAAATGTAGTAGATTGGTGAGGCAAGATTTCCCTTCAATAAATCCATATCGGTTTTGGCTCATTAATCCATGTTTTTGAACATGCTCTGTAATTTTGTTCTTTATAATAGTCTCTACCATTTTGCCTGGCACTGATGTCAGACTCACCGGTCTATAATTTCCCAGATCACCTCTGGAACCTTTTTTAAAAAATTGGCGTTATATTGGCCACTCTTCTGGTACCATGCTTGATTTTAAAGATAAATTACATTATACTAACAATAGTTCTGCAAGTTTATTTTTCAATTCTATCAGTACTCTGGGATGAATACCATCTGGTTCAGGTGATTTTCTACTCTTCAATTCATCAAATTATGCCATTACATCTTCCAGGTTTACAGAGTTTTTATTCAGTTTCTCTGACTCATCATCTCTGAATACCATTTCTGGCAATGGAATTTCTCACAAATCTTCCTCAGTGAAGACCGAAGCAAAGGATTAAATGAATTACCCTTCAGTCATCTAGTAGTCCAACTGATTCATTTGCCGGCTTCCTGTTTCTAATATACCTAAAAAGGTTTTTACTATATGTGTTTGCCTCCAACACAATCTTTTTTTCAAAGTCCCTCTTTGTCTTTCTTGTCGCTTTGCATTTGACTTGCCATTCCTTATGCTGTTTCTTATTATTTTCAGTTGGATCCTTCTTCCATTGTCTGAAGGATTTTGTTTCAGCTCTAACATCTTCCTTCACCTCACTTTTAAACCATGACGGTGGTCGTTTGGCCTTCCTTCCTCCTTTTTTATTACATGGAATATAAATGGCCTGGGCTTCAAAGATGATGTTTTTGAACAGTATTCATGCCTGTTGTAAATTTTTGACCTTCGCAGCTGCTCCTCTAAGTATTTTTTTTGTGGTTTTTTTTTCACTGTTCTCATTTTATTATAGTCTTCTCATTGAAAGTTAAATGCTAGCGTATTGGATTTCCTGTTTATACTTACTCCAGAGCTGATATCAAATCTGATCTTATTATGATCACTGTTATCAAGTGGCCCCAGCACCATTACCTCCTGCACCAGATCATACGAGCCACTAAGGACAAGTTCTAGAATTTTTCCTCCTCTTGTTGGCTCCTGTATCAGCTGCACTATAAAGCAGTTCTTGATTTTGTCAAGGAATTTTACTTCCCCAGCATGCCCTGATGTTACACTTACCCATCAATATCAGGGCAAATGAAATCACCCATCATTTTTGTGTTTCCCAGTTTGTTAGCCTCCCTAATTTCTGATAACATTTCTACATCTGTCTGTTCACCCTGGCCAGGTTGACGGTAGTACACTCCTATCACTTACACATGGAATTTTAATCCATAGGGATTCCAAGGTGTTTTGTCCTGCAGAATTTTTAGTCTATTTGATTCAAGGCCCTCCTTAACATACAATGTTACCCCTCCACCATATCAATCCACCATAACACTATGCTACAATTTGTACCCTGGTATGGCAGTGTCCCACTGGCTATCCTCCTTCCACCAGGTCTCACAGATGCCTATTATATCTAATTTTTCATTTAGTGCAATATTTTCTAACTCTCACATCTTATTTCTTAGGCTTCTGTCATTTGCAAATAGACATTTCAAACTGTTTGTTGTTCCTATTTACATCTTGCTCTTCAGTTGACAGTGATAATTTGCAATCTTGAAAATCTGTCTGCTTTTCATTTAAAGACACCTGGAGGGGCATAATCGAATGGAAACGCCTATCTCCAGGGCGTTTTCGCCGAGAATAGGGTCCGTGAAGGGCGGGCTGAACCGTATTTTTTGAAAAAAAATGGACGTTTTTGAGCTGGGCGTTGTTGTGACTACCAATCATGGCCCCTCCCACGACCAAATGGCTCGGATTAGGACGTTTTTGAGCTGGCGTTTTTAGTTTCCATTATCGCTAAAAAAAAACAAACGCCCAGCTCAAAAATGTCCTAATCCAGCCATTTGGTCGTGGGAGGGGCCACGATTCATAGTACACTGGCCCCCCTGATATGCCAGGACACCAACTGGGCACCCTAGGTCAGTGCGGTGAACTTCAGAAAAGCTCCCACATGCATAGCTTCCCTACCACGGTTGCTGAGCTCCCAACCCCCCTCCCCCAAAACCCACTACTCACAAATGTACAACACTACCATAGCTCTTAGGGGTGAAGGGGGCACCTACATGTAGGTACAGTGGGTTTTGGAGGCCTCCCATTTACCAGCACAAGTGTTACAGGTGTGGGGGGGGGATGGGCCTGGGGCCACCTGTCTGAAGTGCACTGCGGTACCCACTAAAAGTGCTCCAGGGACCTGCATACACGCAGGCCTCTAGGACTGGTTGCTTCTATATAGCATTGGCACACCAGTTGACACCTGAAGACTAATCTGTCCGAAAACATCCTTTATTGGAATAACCGTGTTTACTCACAGTTAACTGCAGATCAGAGGTTGTGCCCCACTGGCAACGAGTCTCCCTGGTACTGAGATGAGCAGTAGGTCAGAGCTGGCAGAATGCTGTACAATGCCCTCTTTCAGCCACATTCAAGGGAAGAACTAAGTTGTCTAATGTGGCTAACACAGGAAGGAACTAAAACTGGCTTACAACATGGTCACTACCGCATGGACTACAACAGGAAACACAACAGGGCACACTCTGACCCAGTAGGCAGGGGGAAAAGCACCATGGGAGAAGAGCCTACCAACTACCACATCGTGAGACTGTAACACAAGCTAATGAAATCACGGAGCCCAATACCCTACACCCACCACAATGCAATGCTGATGTGACCCTGTACTGCACCCGAGAGCCACATCTTGACCCAGGGAAAGGCTGTGACAGGATCGAACACATTCTGCTGTCATGGAGGTGGGTATGGCATTTGAGGCTGGCATACAGGCTGGAAAAAAAGTATTTTAAAGTGGGGTTTTTTTGTGGGAGGGGGTTAGTGACCACTGGGGGAGTCTGGGGAGGTCATCCCCGATTCCCTCCAGTGGTCATCTGGGCAGTTGGAGCACGTTTTTGGGACTTGTTCGTGGAAAAAAAAGGGTTCAAAAAAAGTGACCCAAAATCGCGGTAAAATGCCTTTTTTCGAATATCAGCTAAAGACGCCCATCTCTCCTCGGCTGATAACCACGCCCCAGTTCCGCCTCCACCACGCCTCTGACACGCCCATCAACTTTATTCATTTCCGTGACGGAGTGCAGTTGGAACGCCCAAATCGGCTTTCGATTATACCGATTTGGGCGCCTTTTGCGAGACAAACGTCTATCTCTCGATTTAGGTCGCACTATAGGCATTTTCTCTTTCGAAAATAAGCAGGCTGGTCTACTATAGTCTCTATGCAACCTCGCTATTGGAATACCCTATCTTCCCTATTTGGTGATATCTTTGAATGATATCTTGTTCTTAACCATGCGCTTTTGAACAACTGTGTCAGCCCACATAGACTCAGTGGTATGCAGTCCACACAATTCCACTTTTACGGGTTAAGAATTGAGTGGTCCTGGGCATATGGACAAGTTGCAATCAAGTAAAATGTTATCTTTATCTATTTTTAATTCTTACATGGTAAACTGCAATATTCTGTATCCTGTGTCCAAATATTGTGTCCTTCAACAGATTAAAACTGAGGGTCAGTCACAAGTCCGAGCACTGGCACTCTTCATGTACCGTGGATGCACTCACAACTTGTTCCTCTTCTCTGCTCCCAATTTTGCACCCAGTGACTGGAGTCTCAGACTATGAAGATCTGAGCATTACTTGAGATTGAACATTGTACAGCAAGGGCCATGGGAACCCAGTCAGAAGCCTCTGGGCAAGTACAATCCTGTTGAGAGCAACACAAGCAGTGTTGCTGCTAATGCTCCAGTACTATTTTTGAAGCCAGAGGAAGAGAGCTTTAGTTGAATGTCTCCTATGATGGCTGAGCAATTGATGCTGGTGGCAGATTACAGATAATTGTGCCCTGTCGTTGGGGACTCATCATACCTGGTAATGAGTGGGACTAGGGTAAGTTCCATTTAGGTCAATTTCCGTTGTAAAGGAAGGTAAGCACAAAGAATCCCATATTATTCTGGGTTTTAGCTAAAGCATGTATAATTTCATTGTTCTTCCATCTGTTTTAGCTGAAAAATATTTGTGCTTAATATTTTGGGTAGGAATATAATTTATTTTGAACAAACACACATTTTTAGGTAGATCATTCATTTCATTTGCATGACTATTGACTGCCTGTATAGTAATTGTCTCCAGTCCATTCATTCTAATTATTAAAATGTTCTGCACACAGCTACAAATGGCATTTGCTGTTTGAATTGCTTACTGAACTGTACAAATACCCTAGAATTTAACTTCATAAAGAAAAAACAAACCCCTTTTATTTTTTTCCATAGTTTTTTCCTTTCTATCCTATTGAGTCTCCTTTGCACTGCTTGTTTTTCTCCTTCTTTCTCGGTTGTCAACTCCAACACAAAAATGCACAAAATGGTTGATGATTTCTGCCTGCTGTTAAGCTCTCAAGGTTTAACAAACTGCATGCTGCACCTCCTCCGGGCTGCATCCAGCTGATCAAAACTCAGCAGAGAGCCTACCCATATATAACGCAGGTAAAAATCCAAGCAATAATTTATTACTTATACTCTCCTCCTTATGTCTTGACAATTTAGACATTTTATCTGCTTCTTGGTTATCCCCTGAAGTTAAGAAGTTGGTACATGGACATTTTAAAGATCCATTGAGATCCCGAATTGTAGAGGAAGAGTTTGAATTAATGCAGCTGTTTTTATCTTATGTGTTTGTTAAGATTGTATAGGACTGATGATAACAAATATAGGGGTCAGATATATTAACCATTTCTAAAATTCCTGATTTAGTAAATGCTTTTCCTTTTTGTTACCAAATGTGTCCATGATAAAATAAATCTTTAGAAAATAACAACAATCCTTTAGGAATTCTGGCCCTCTATAGTAAGATGTGGAAGAAAAATGTTAACCCAAATCATTAACTTGTTAAACTCCAAACGAGTAGAAAGTGCAGAATAAAAGAATGCCTAATGTATGTGCAGTTTCAGAGCAGAGGCATTGATCCATTTTATTCCTGCAGGCAATATACCAGTCCTCGCTTACATGGTTTGTGGAAAACCTTATGGAAGGAGGCAGGTTTTCTTGCAGTACAGTATTTCTTAATTCAAGAAACTTCAAGGTCTGGAACATTCAGTATCTTTACAAATACATTATTCCGGGCTGTGATAAAATGGAGACGTTTTCACCCAAACCTGTTTTTGTTACGAATAAGGCACAAAAATGTGCCTGAAATGACCAGATGACCACTGGATGGAATCGGGGATGACCTCCCATTACTCCCCCAGTGGTCACTAACCCCCTCCCACTCTTAAAAAACATCATTAAAAATATTACTTGCCAGCCTCAGATGTCATACTCAGGTCCATGACAGCGCACGCAGGTCCATGGAGTAGTTTCGTAGTAGGTGCTGTGCACTTCAGACAGGTGGACCTAGGCCCATACCTTCCCTACCTGTTACATTTGTGGAGGAAACAGCGAGCCCTCCAAAACCCACCACAAACCCTCTGTACCCACATATAGATGCCCCCTTCACCCGTTAGGGCTATGGAAGTGGTGTACAGTTGGGGGTAGTGGGTTTTGGGGGGGCTCAGCACACAAGGTAAGGGAGCTGTGTACCTGGGACCATTTTATGAAGTCCACTGCAGTGCCCCCTAGGGTGCCCGATTACCGTCCTGGCATCTC
The DNA here is from genome assembly GCF_901765095.1 of Microcaecilia unicolor. Taxonomy (NCBI): domain Eukaryota; kingdom Metazoa; phylum Chordata; class Amphibia; order Gymnophiona; family Siphonopidae; genus Microcaecilia; species Microcaecilia unicolor. Next base: position 249,061,268 of record NC_044037.1, on the reverse strand, counting down.
AGGGGGACCAGTGTACTACAAATGCTGGCTCCTCCCACATCCAAATGGCTTGCATTTGGATGTTTTAGACTTGGGCGTCTTTGGTTTCGAAAATCGACGAAAATCAAAGACGTCCAAATCTAAGGACATCCATGATATTTTCAAAACCAAAGATGGACATCCATCTTTTTTCGAACATGACCTTCTCCCTGCCTCCGAATTTGGACGTTTTACAAAAACTTCCAAATTCCAACTTAGATGTTTCTTTCGAAAATGCCCCTCTAAATTGTGCTGTAGATACACTAGCATTTTTAGCTCACGATAACACTAGAGACACCCATATATTCCTATGGGTGTCTCTAGCATGTGTGCCCTAATTTTTAGCACATGCTAAAAATGCCAGTGCACCTTAGTAAACAGGGACCTTAGTTCCTTGCTGTAATGCTAAGAAGGCTTTTCTTCTCTCTTACAAAGCCTTCATAATATCAGTAAAAATCCAAACCTTGCAACCAAAAAAAATGCTTGCATATTACGAAAATACGTTTTTATAACTAAGTTCAGGTCTTGTTCAATCACAAAACTAACATGCTGGGACACTTCAGTTATTGAGTCTTCTAATATTGCAGAAATATTATTCAAATCCAATTGTATATTCTGACCACTTTGCATAGCCACCACATCCTGAGTGTCTTTTGAGACCACAGGCAAATAAAAAATCTTATTTAGCGGGAGAATAGAAAATTGAGGCATCTTTAATTCATCCAATAGGGTTTTTTTTTTTTAAAGAGACCCCCTGCCTTAAACAATATGGGAAACAACATGAAATTGAACCTGGCTGCTCATCCCTGTTCTATAGATGCAGTAGTGTAATTTTAAGATGGCAAATCATTCCAACATACTGAAAAAAAATTGTAAGCATTCTTTTAATGTCTTTCTGTTTACTACTTTATAACCTTGAAATTGACTTGTCAGATAGGCTAATTTGGAATCTGAGCCCATACAAAATGCTCTCTAACCAGGTCCTTGCAGTTTAATACAATCAATAATTATTTGAAGAAACATAATACTGAACAATTCAAATGATGTAGATTTTAAAACTTGTTACACATTCTGTTGTGAATTACTACTTCAGCAAATGGATTATTTATCTTAATGCATCCATGAGCTTCTTGTATTACTTGTATATTTTCTTGAAAGCATTTGATTGAGATTTTTTTTTTTTTTTGGGGGGGGGAACTTCTTGCTTGGAAATAACAATGAAACCTAAACCATACGTTAATGTGGTTTCATTCATAATGAAGGTTATTTAAATTATTAATGTGACTTATGCCATCCTGTATTCAAAGCCTCTTGTTTATGGCCTAATCGATATGTTTAGGCTTCGTTCGACTCAGAATTGCTTAGAAACAGGGTTGCCATATAAAAAAAAAAAATTCCCACACAAAACCGCTCGAAACCCGCCCAAAAACCGCACACACCCTACCCCCGATGTCATCGCCCCCGCCGTCATCAGCCCCACCCCTTCCGTCATCGCCCCCACCCCCCCGTCATCAGCCCCGCCCCAACCGTCATCACCCTGCCCAAAACGTCACAAACCCCGCCTCTGTTGCCATTAGCCCCACCCCCGCCGGCCGAAAGACCGCCCAAACCTGCACAGAAAAAAAAACAAGCCCAAAAAACCGCAACCCGCCGCGGGCAAGTTTCCTGCGGCGGGTTGCGGAAAACCGCCCATCTGGCAACCCTGCTTAGAAACTTGTTGTTGATAATGAAAAGTGAAACTGATAAAATCAGGAAGTCACAGTGCTTCCTCATACATCCCCTCCCCCCACTCGTAATCACAGCAGTAGGTTTGCAAAGTGATAGGTGAAGAAGCTCAGCGTGCCTGATCAGCATAAAGGCATGCATATTAACACAGCAAATATGTAATGATATGACATAGTGTCAAAATTAGTGGGATCACATGTTAGCCATAATTATAGGTCAGTGCTTTTTTTCAAAGTTTATTTTGAACAGGAAAAGAATGATGAATTCTTAAATCTAATTAGCTGACTGACAAAGCTCTTATGTTCATCAAGCAAAATATTGGTCACTAGAAATTCTCTGCTTTTCAGGAACATTTAAGCTTTACTGTATATTAAAAGTAAACAATGTGCTACCTTCATATAAACAAATGAAGATATTAATATCTATGTAGCACTTAAGGATTTGCATGATTTGTCCTGTATAGACCTGCACAAAGCTTGTATTTCATGTTTTGCATATGTTAAAAAAGGGCTTTGAGTAAACCTTATGGAGTAGATATTCAAAATGGTTTAACCTGGCAGGAGAGGCTCCTGCATGAATAAACCCAGTTGAGCTAGCCTGCTGCTGATATTCAGTGGCAGTTAACTGGGCAGTGTCATTGAATATCACTGCTAACTAGCCATTCCCTAACCAGCTAGGAAAGGAGCAGGCGGGGGTGGGGGGTGAATTAGGGCAGAGCTGCAATTTAGCTGGTTATTGTCACTATTCAAGGGGGAAGTTATCAAGGTGGGCTACCATTAAGATGGGTTATTTTGCTACAGGTTGTGCTATTTTAACACAGAATCCCTGTAGTAAAATGCCATGATTTGTGGTAAAATAACAAAACAAATTAGATCTATTTCACCATAAACTAAACAGAGAAAATCTAAAACGAATAATGGTGAGTTTAAGGAACAACAAGAAATTCACCTCACAAAACAATGTCCAAAAAATATGGAGGAAAAGACCTTGTAAAGATCGTTACAGGTAATACTGAGGCATAAATATGAAGTATAGCCACTTGATATTTTAAACGATTCAAGGGGAGAACTGACATGCTGTGCAGTGATAGTAAAGATTCTCACTGCTTGAAGTTCAGATCCTCCCCATATTGGATTATAAGACGAGATGTCTCTAGTGCTGTGAAGTTTCTGTGCAGTGACAAGTGCTGTGAAGTTTCCATGCAGAAAAAACAACACTGCTAAATGTGTTTTTCAGTTTGATACACTATCTGCTTATTTTCGAACGAGAAGGCCAGCCATCTTCCGACACAAATCGGGAGATGGCCGGCCATCTCCTGAACCCGGCCACATCGGTATAATCGAAAGCTGATTTTGGCCGGCTTCAACTGCATTCTGTCGCAGGTCCGGCCAAAGTTAAAGGGGGAGTTTCGACAGGGTACGGAAGGCGGGACAGGGGCATGTTTACGAGATGGCCGGCTTCGGCCGATAATAGAAAAAAAAAGGCCGGCTCTGACGAGCACTTCACCGGCTTCACTTGGTCCATTTATTTTTAGGACAAGCCTTCAAAAGTGCCCCAACTGACCAGATCACCACCGGAGAGAATCAGGTATCACCTCCCCTTACTCCCCCAGTGGTCACCAACCCACTCCCAACCCCCCCCCCAAAAAAAAAAATTAACATTTTGTGTCAGCCTGTATGCCAGCCTGAAATGTCATACCCAGCTCCATGACAGCAGTATGTAGGTCCCTGGAGCAGTTTTTAGTGGGTGCAGTGCACTTCAGGCAGGCAGACCCAGGCCCATATCCCCCCCCTACCTGTTATACTTGTGGTGATAAATGTGAGCCCTCCAAAACCCACCCAAAACCCATTGTACCCACATGTAGGTGACCCCTTTTACTCTTTAAGGGCTATGATAGTGGTGTACAGTTGTGGGTAATGGGTTTTGGGGGGGCTGAGCACCAAAGGTAATGGAGCTATGCTCCTGGGATCAATTTGTGAAGTCCACTGCAGTGCCCCCTATGGTGCCCGATTGGTGTCCTGGCATGTGAGGGGGACCACTGCACTATAAATGCTGGCTCCTCCCATGACCAAATGGTTTGCATTTGGCCGGGTTTGAGATGGCCGCCATTAGTTTACATTATTGGCAGGAAAACAATGGCGGCGATCTCTAACGCTGGCCATCTCTAACGCCGGCCCACATGTTGAGATTTCGGTGTCCCCAACCCTATTATTGAAATGAAAGATAGACGGCCATTAGTTTCCATTATCGGCAGAAACCAATGGCGGCGATCTCTAATGCCGGCCATCTCTAACGCCGGCCCAAATGTTGTAATTTGGCTGGCCCCGGCCGTATTTTCGAAACAAAGGATGGCCGGTCATCTTGTTTCGATAATACAGTCGGGTATGCCGCTTTCTGGGGTCGGCTTTAGAGATGGCCGCCCATATAGATGGCCGCCCATATAGATGGCCGGCCCCATTTGATTATGCCCCTCTGTGTTTGTTAGTTTGATACACTGTGTTTGTTTTGTTGACACTATTGAAGGGATTTGAATTTTGGAATAGATTTTTGCAAAACATTTTCATATTATTAAAGTCTGGAGGTTTTTCAGACCGATGATTACTTTTTTGATCATTTACAATATCTAGTTACACTTAGTATTACCTGTAATGATCTGTATGAGGTCTTTTCCTCCAAATGTTTTGGACATTGTTTTGTGAGGTGAATTTCCTGTTTTTCCTTAAACTCACCATTATTCATTTTAGATTTTGTGGTAAAATAACCCATCTTAATGGTAGCCTATGTTGATAACTTCCCCCTTCAGCCCACAAACCAGCTAAGTAATCGCATAAAGTTGGGACATTATAACAGCCCAGTTAACTTCTGGGTCACTACGGCCTGGATATCTAACCATAATTACTTGCTCTGAATCCTTCTAAACAAAAGGACCTCCCCTTTACCAACCATCCAAATAAAAACATATGCGGACCACTTACGTTGGATTCCATTAGCCAATACCACACATATTCTTTGAGTTGTTCATGACACCAATCTTACATTTTGTCCCCAAATTGGACAGGTTATCCATCATTCATTCTTTGTACTCCACCTGGTTAGGTCAATACAGTTGCTACTTCAACCTTCGGCCCTCGATATACTTATTCACTTGTTTATTATTTCACAGATAGATTACTGCAACTCATTATACAAAGGTATCAGGATCACGGACCTCAGACATTTGCAACTAGTGCAAAATACAGCTCTTAGGCTCATAGATAGAATTGACAAATATGAACATATTACCCCACACTTAAAATCAGTCCACTGACTGCCAATACAGCATAGAATTACATACAAAATACTCCTGTTAGTCTTTAAGACACTTACTCAGATGAACTCTTATATCTAGCTCGCCATCTCATTTACTATGTTCCTACTTGTACTTTCCTATCTCTTAACCAAAATTATCTTTATATGCCCAATCACAAGGAAATTATCCATGAACATACAAGAGACTCAATTTTCTCAGTGCAAGGACCCCTGCTGTGGAACTCTCTACCCACATACCTCCGTCTACAGGCATCTTGAACAATTTAAAACAGACTTTAAAACATACTTATTTAGTGATGCATTTTTCTAAAGCCCATTTCCAAAACTGACCTCTCATCCTGAGTAATTACTGGATAGCACCGGTGCAACCTTCTGTCTGACCCCCCCCCCCCCCCCCCCAACACACACCATACTTTCCTATTGCATATTGTAGTTCTACCCTCTTTCCCTCAGTGTGCTATATTGTTTGTTTTTTTTTCTTTATTTATGCTTTTAAATACAACATTCAAGGCTAACCTTGTACAGAAATGCAGGTAGCAATTAAGACATTATTCCAAAATTTCACATAGAATAAGTTTTGGGGAATAACATAAAAAAATTATAGTAATTAGAAAAAATATACAAACAGGTATAATATTTAACCTTTCTTAGACCCCAATTATTGAGAGGGGGAAAGGAGTTAGAGAAGTTAAATTACAAGCAAATATTTCAAATTTAAGTGAGGGCTGCATTCTCTCCAGGTACTATTTCATTTCACTTGTTTCAATTCTACAAACGATTTAAGTTGTTCCGGTGAAAAGAAAGTATATTTAGTTTGACCTAGTCTCACCACACACTTGCACGGGTATGGAAGAAAAAAAGGAAGCACCTATATCTATTGTCTTTTGTTTTAAAGCAAGAAACAGCTTCCTTTTTTGTTGTGTAGACTTGGTAACGTCTGGGTAAATCCAAACTTTAGAACCATAGAATTGAGCTTTCAAATTTCTAAAGTAGAGTCTTAAAATAGCGTTGTAATCTTGCTCAAATACCATAGATACGATCATTGTGACTCTGTTCATTATGGTGTCAGAGGATTGTTCCAATATATCAGAAATATTTTGTAAATTAAAGTTATCTTTCTCAGGACCTTGTACTCCTCCTTTAATTTTAGGAATATACTATATTTTGTTTAGCAGGGGTATAGCCTCCGGAGGAAAATTCAAAATTTCTATCAGGCATTTCTTAAAGGTATCAATCAGAGTTACCCCCGCTATTACTGGAAAAGTCAAAAATCGGAGATTAAGGTGCCTGTTAAAATTTTCAATTTGTTCTATTTTTTGTCTCATGTCCATAGAGTCCTTCATAGACACATTCTTAAAGTCATTCAAAGTATCAACCTCCTTCCGTATTGATTGTACTTGTGTTGTTATATCACTTTTAACAGAGTCTACAGTCTTTTTTAAATCCTCAAACTTGGTATTTAAAATAAGCACGTCACCTGAAGTCTTCTGAAGTGTAGTGGTGATCTGATCCAACATCACCTTTAACGTTTGCAGTGTCACCTCCGCAGTCTGTGCCATGGGAGACGAACTCCCCCCGGCTCCCCGAGTCGTTGCCTGCACGCCTGGGTCCTCACTGTGAACTCCTTTCGACATGCCTTCCGGGTCGTCAGGGTTTCCCACCAGGGCCGCTCTCGACATCGGGCTGGGAGGAATCAATGAAAGCGATGGTAGGGACAGGGAGACTTCCTCTCCCGGTAGGACTTCTGCTTCTCCGGACCTCTCCACAATGGGATCCTCTCCCTGAATCCTGGGAACACCGGGGAAAAAACTCTCCAGCGATGTTTGAGCCGGAGAGGGAGTTGAGGTGGGTGGAGGCACTATCCTCAAAACTCCTTTACATTTGGTATGGGGCATTTCGCCAAGGAAAAGAAGAGTAATTCAGCTCAGTTCTCACAGAGCGTTTTCACCAACCACCCGGTGCGGCAGCCATCTTAGTTTCCCCGCTATATTGTTATATTGTGCTTAACTCACACCCCTTTTTGTGTACTATTTAGCCTGTAAGCCATCTAGAAGGCACATCTATTGAGAAGGATAGAATATATAAATAAAACTTCAAACTTGATATTCAATGCCAGGAGCCATAGGGTTGAAGTGCTTATAAGCCACTGACTGCCAAAGGCTGAATATCAACCCCTATAGTTGCTTTTTTTTTTTAATTAAAGGGGAGGGGAGAGAGGTCTAAGATGTCTAGGTATTTTTGTATGTATAATGCGACAAAATGTTTATATTTGAAAAGTATGACACCACAAAAGCTGGATTCCACATATTACATTTGAATTGTAAAATTTTGTAATCCAGAAATTTTATAAACCATGTATTATTCTCATAGTGATGAAAGTATAATTTCTCCCTCATGAGCAGGTCTTTCCAGATAAAGACGAGCAAAATGAGCATGTATGGACTTTAAAATAATAGACTTGAAGCAGAATGGAAAGTTTTATTTCACAAATCTTATTACAGACTTAGGCTTTTGGTTGTTAGTTCTAATATTTGGAGGCTTTTCTTTTGCATCATTCTCAGTTGCTGAATATTTTTGGCTTGAACTTCAAGAGCTCTCAACTCCATCCCTCCAAGGTTTTGTAGAATCCTAGGCTTGGTGTGAGAATAACTTCTGGAAACCCCAGCAGTGTCCTATCTATATGTATAGAGGCAGATTTTAGATAGGATACGGAAAGGGGAATTCATATGTTCAAAATCAGGATGTGTAAAAATCTCACACTATTTTAGAAGTCTCTGTCAAACATAGTCCATTGTAAATTAGGAACAGGACTGTATGTCCAACCCAATCTACATTCAGAGCAATCAGCAATTTTACAAAGCTGCACGTGTGAAAAACAAATGTAGACCCTCCCCCCATCAACATATTGATGTGGGAACGGCTTTGTAAAATTGCTGCTTTCTTGGGAAACTGTCCCCCATAACATAAAATCTCTGTTCCCCACATGGCAGGAAACTACCTGGTAGCAAACCCTCCCTGACAGGATATACCTCCATAGCATCCTCACCCCCTCCCCAACAGCATCAGTTTTCCACTGACAGGAGACCCAGGTGACCCCCCCCCCCCCCCTCAATCCTCCATATGGTACCTACTCCTCCTGAGACCCAAAGTCTCTCTCCCTGAGGACAGAAGGTCAAAGAGGCTCCCCCCATAACTTCATCACTATCCACCCATTCCCAGACTTGCCGGGCTGTCCCAGGGATTTAGTGGGCTGGGCAGAATGCCCACTCATTCTAAACCTCAATGATGCCAGCCCTAAAATGGTCATCAAGGCCTTTATTATATGGAATCTGAGACCTCTGGTAGTAATATCACAATATAGAATTATGACCCTTAGTGGTACTACCAGAGTATAACTGCTAGAGATCTCTGGGATATCTTGGGCACCCTCAACTACTTCAGAGTTCCCCTCTACTGCAGCCTACAGAATCAGGGTATAATGGGACTTCTCAAGCCAGCATTGCCACCAGGGTGTAGGTATTTTAGGATTTTTAACATAAAGCTAGGCTCTTCCAGCATGACGATCTCCAGAAATCAATGTTTTTTTTCTAACTTCACAGGGCAGCCTCTTAGCTGGGCCTGCACGGCTCCAAAATGGGAGTTGTCCCATCCCAAGACCCAGGGGTTGAATGACAGTGGTTGTGGCCCTGAGCAGTAAAGGTCACTGGGATGCCCTTATCCACACTTTTTATCACCTCTCACTTAGACTACTGCAGCTTGCTTTTCACAGGTTTCCCACTAAGCCATCTCTCTCCCCTTCGATCTTATCAAAATTCTGCTGCATGACTTATATTTCGGCAGTGTCACTATGCTCATAATAGCCCTCTCCTCAAGTCACTTCATTGACTCCCTATCTGTTTCCACATAGAGTTCAAACTCCTCTTACTGACTTTCACTCTGCAGCTCCTCAGTACCTCTCCACTCTTATCTCTCCCAACACTCCTCCCCAGGAATTCAGTTCATTGGGTGAATCTCACTTATCTATACCCTTCTCCTCCACTGCCAACTCCAGACTCTATTCCTTTTATCTTGCTGCACCATACGCCTAGAATAGTCTTCCTGAGTCAGTACCTCAAGCTCCATCTCTGACCATCTTCAAATCTAAGCTAAAAGCCCACCTTTTTGAGGCTGCCTTTAACTCCTAACCCCTATTCACTTGTTCAGCACTCATGTCTGTTTTATCATTCCCACCTTAAGTATTTCCCTTATCCCTTATTTATCCTGTATGTCTGTCTTAATTAGATTTTAAGCTCTGTTGAGTAGGGACTGTCTCTTCACGTTCAAGTGTATAGTGCTGTGTACATCAAGTAGTGCTACAGAAATGATAAGTGCTAGTAGTAGAAGGCACCCTTCCCTTTCCTAAGTTAGAACATAAAAATAGCCATACTGGGTAAGACCATTTAGCCTAGTATCCTGTTTCCAACAGTGACCAATCTAGGTCACAAGTACTTGGCAGAAACCCAAATAGTAACAATATTTCATACTATCAATTCCAGGGAAAGCAGTGGCTTCCCCATGTCTGTCTCAATAGCAGATTATGGACTTTTCCTCCAGGAACTTGTACAAACCTTTTTTTTAACCCAGACATGCTAACCGTTGTTGCAGAGCTTAACTATTTGTTGAGTGAAAAAATATTTCCTTCTATGAGTTTTTAAAGTATTTCCATGCAACTTCCTCGAGTGTTTCCTAGTCTTTGTACTTTCTGAAAGAATAAAAAATTGATTCACTTCTACTTGTTCTACACCACTCAGGATTTTGTAGACCTCAATCATATCCCCTCAGCCATTTCTTTTCTAAGCTGAAGAGCCCTAACCTCTTTAGCCTTTTCTCATATGTGAGGAGTTCCATCCCCTTTATTATTTTGGCCGCTGTTCATTGAACCTTTTCTAATTCCGCTATATCTTTTTCTTAAATATGGTGACCAGAACTGAACACAATAATCAAGGTGAGGTCGCACCAGGAGCGATACAGAGGCATTATAGCATTCTCAGTCTTATTTACCATCCCTTTCTTAATAATTCCTAGCATCCTGTTTCCTTTTTTGGCTGCACACAAGTTCGCTAACTAGTAGTGAGCAATCTCTTTGTCCCATGGGTTGAATCACACAGGGACATGGCTGCAAGCGAGGCCAACATGGAATCAGCATGGGAAGAAAGGTGATGAGTGGCTAGATCCAGCACCATATTAATGGCAGCTAAGGAACACTTCCATGTTGCCTCTCTATCATGGCAAAGGGTCTGTTGGTGTAATTGCACCATTAGATTGAAATAATGTTTATTTCTGGTCCTTTGGATTTTCTTATCAAATAGAATAATTATGGGTTAAGCAAAACAGTCTGTAGCAATGTTAAATGGCCATGAGTATGAAGAATTGATAAGTTAAGCACTGTAACCTTTATTATTTTGTTATGTTAAGCATTCAATGTATCCCTTATCACAAGTTATTACCTTGATCTCCTTGCCAAATTCATAATGGATTGTTATGAAAAATGTTATCTAGGGCTTCAATGCAATTCAGCAGAGGAAAATATAAAGATGAACTCAGCAAATGCATCAGTCAAAAGGCATTAGTATTTAAATGCAAAACTGAAGGTGTTAAAATGTGCAACAGCACCGTATATTTGGTCCATTTGTTAGCTTTGAATTTACACACATGCCGATGAACTGAATGATGTCAAAACAGCAAAATGAGACTTATTTTTAACTCAGCATAATATGGAATGCTTAGAAAATATTTTTATTATTCAAACCCTGTTCTGTCTTTCCTGAGTTGTATGGGGTTCATGTGCTAAATGGTAGTAAATCAGTTTAGCTATGAGAACACAGAAACTGAGGGTGAAAGTGAATAGACTAAGAAGTAACCTGAAGAAATACTTCATCATACAAAAGGATGGTGAATTCATAGAATGGCCTCCCTGTGGAGGGGATGGACACAAAAACTGCATCTGAATACAAGAAAGCTTGGAAGAAGTACATTGGATCTCTAAGGGAGAGAAAGAGAGAGCAGATGGTATGGATGGGCACACTGGATAGGCCATATAGTCTTTATCTGGATTTATTTTTCTATGTTTCACCCTTGACCCCCTCTCAGGCCCCCCCCTATCAACCCCAGGACCTTCCCTCATGGTCTAGTGGTACTGGGCAGGAGCAGTCCTCCTCCTATCCTGTCGTCTTTGGTTCCAAGTGCAAAATGGCACCTCCTGAACCCTAGTGGTAGTCTCACAGTTCTACCCCTAGGGGTCATGAGCACCATTTGAAAGCAGGAGCTGGACAGAGCATAAGCGGAGGGGAATATTTCCCACCCTACACCACCAAAGATCAACTCCAGGTAAGTTCAGGGAGTGATAGGGGTCTCAGGGGAGGGTCAAGGGGTGGTGGGAGGGTTGAGCTTTGTACATGTGGGCAGGACTTTGATTTGGTGGAAGCGGTTGTTTGGGGCTTTGGATCAGGGGGTTGGAATAGGAGGTGGATATGATAAGGTGATTGGGGGAATCGGATCAGAACAGAGAATTGGATCAGGGGGAGGGGCATTGGGCATCTTGCTTTTAGGGCCATGGCACCACAACCACACTTACCACCTCCTCTCGAGATGATGGCAAGTGTACTGTGCATTAGCTATCACTGACGGCCAGGGTTGTTTAAAGTACTAGGCCAAAGTACTTCAGTAAAAGTAAAGATAAATGTTTATTTTGATACTTAAGTAAAAGTCTCGGCAGTCATTTAAAAAAATGCAGTGATGCAGGGCAGAACAGCAGGCACGAAAGAGTAGGATTCTTTCCTGCCCCTGAAGAGACCATTAGACCACTAGAGCCCTTCAAGGTAGGATCAGGGAAGGCCCACTGAGGCTTTGGGGGCTGTTTTAACTAGGGGGGGGAGAGCCTCTGGGTTGCCCGTATGGTAGAGAAAGCGGACTACAGAGGGGAAACCAATTAGTGTAGCTACTAGAGACTGAAGCACATAAAAGGCAACTGATCATATGAAGATGCATCTATTCATGCCTATCCCATCTTTCATGTATTCATATTATTTCTATTTACAACAGTGGTGTAAACTTCACCCACACCAAAATTTCCACAAGGATGAAGTAGAGATGTGTGGTAGCCATGTTAGTCCTCTCTTAAGGTTATCAATAGAAATCAAACAAAATAAAACATGGAAAAGAAAATAAGACGATACCTTTTTTATTGGACATAACAATATATTTCTTGATTAGCTTTCGAAGGTTGGTCTTCTTCGTCAGATCGGAAATAAGCAAATGTGGTAGCAGATAGTATATATGAGTGAGACATCCAAGCATTACTTTGACAGTCTGACAGGGTGAGAGGGTGGGGGTGGGTAGGAGGTATGCATGGGGACATCAAAGCATTTCATTGATATTTCACAGGACCCCACAGTCATTCACAAAGGAAAAATATTCAACATAAAGGAATCTTTCACATGCTCATCTTCCAATGTGGTATATGTCATTCAGTGTAAAAAATGTAATGAAGGATGTTATATTGGAGAAACAGGCCAGATGCTTAAGACAAGATTCAATCTGCACAGACATCACATGAAGATAGCCGGTGCCAGTCAGGTTCCCACCCCGTTGGGCCAGCATTTTACAAGACCAGGACACTGCACCAGTGATTTCATAGTTAGAATCCTGAAAGGTAACTTTAAAACAATACAGGAACATAAGACCTTTGAAGTCAGAATGATTGAATATTTTGACACCCAACAGACAGGACTTAACAAGGATCTGGGTTTTCTAGCCCATTATAAACCATAAAATTGTATTTCTCTGTTTATCACCCTCCTCTCACCCACCCATCCACACTCATCCTGTTAGAATATCAATGAAATGCTTTGCATACCTCCTATCCACCCCACCCTCCCACCCTGTCAGACTGTCAAAGTAATGCTTGGATGTCTCACTCGTATATACTATCTGCTACCACATTTGCTTATTTCCGATCTGACGAAGAAGGGCAACCTTCAAAAGCTAATCAAGAAATGTATTAAGTTATGTCCAATAAAAAAGGTATCATCTTATTTTCTTTTCCATGTTTTATTTTGTTTGATTTCTATTGATAACACAAGGATGAAGAATACCATACACAGCGAAGACTTGCTAACTAATAAAGAGTTTATTGACACCTTGATCCATTGTATAATGTGTTTTCATTGCCTTTGCTGTGCTTAGTAAACTTCACCCAACCAGTTGAGCCCAATCAAGAAGAGGTGCTACTGATCCTGAATTGAGGGGCAAAGGCAGAGTTGCACATCTGCCTCCCACTCCTGCCTCCCAAATTTGGAGCTTAAAATAGATAATACTTCTGCTCGGCATAACACTATGTTTCGCTGTCATAGCTACATCAGGGTAATCTTTGCTTTATCAGCGAATTGATCTGAGCAAAGATTACCCTGAGGCACTACTTCGTATTCATCAATTCAAGATTGTGTTTTCAATATATAAGAGACTTTGAAATCCTAAAGTGACTGGCAAAGTAGATTCACAGTGTAGTTTATTTATATATTAAAAAAACATGGACTGATGAGGAAATAGGAAGTTGCGTCAGTGGAGGGCAGGACAGACAGAGTGAGGGAAGGCCCGAAGAGACGATCCACACTTCTTTTACATGCAGACATGAGGCGCTGCGCCTCGGCTTCCGAGATTTCTTTGTAAAGGTAGTAGGGTGTGGGAGCTGGCAGGAAGAAGAGGACTTTGGGAACACCCCCTTTGAGTTGACACCCGGGGCGGACTGCCACCACCGCCCCGCCCTTGCTACGCCACTGCCTCCAGGGACAAGGTTCGGGAACCACTGGTATAGAGGCTTGAAAATGTGGTTGTTAAAGGTAAAGCACAATACTTAGAAATGTTTAGGTTTGAACAAATGGCAATTGCAGCTATATGGTTTGCTGATTTGATGAGGTTTATTAAGGAACTAGTAAAAAAGGCCCGTTTCTGAAGGCAAGGAAACGGGCCCTAGGCAGGCAATTTCTCCCCCCCCCCCCGCACTATGGCCCCCTCGACCCCCCCCCCCCCCCCCCCCCGTGCCGGTGAAAACCGCCCACTGCCACGGCGCCGCCGTTCTGGACTACCTGTGCTGACGGGGGACCCAAACCCCCGACAGCTGAAGTGCTGTTGTGCCCTGACGTCAGACGCACGCAGAGAAACTTGCAGAGAAGATGAACAACGCGAAGGGCACAACAGCACTTTGGCTGTCGGGGGTTTGGGTCCCCCGTCAGCACAGGTAGTCCACAACGGCAGTGGGGGGCGGTTTTCGGCAGGCCGGGGGGGGAGGGTCAAGGGGGCCGTAGCACGGGAGGTGACAGATGATTCCGAGGCAGGGGGAGGAGTACTCCTCCCCTTGCCTTCGAATCAGCTATCCTGAAATCAGTGACGTCAGTGCGTGTCTGCCTAGCAGACCACCACCTCCAGGGAGCCACGGTCCCAAGCACAGAACGTTGGAGGTGAGAATTATTATATAGGACAAGGAGACAGTAGGCAGCAATTATGTTAAAGCAAATTGACTTTTACAGGTGTCTCTGTATTCATGTGTCAAACCTCCAATGTGCCAACGCTATGACACCACAAAACAAAATGTTCTTGAAGATTGCTCATGTTACTTGGCCGTGTAGATTGTACTTTGAAGTTGTCGAGTTGAGGTAGTTTTTAGTTGCTGAAGGACCTGAATCTGATGGGCAGTGGTGTCAAAATTCAGCATGAAGAGAAGACAGCCCTGTACCTTATTATCTGTTTCAATTGTCTAGGGTCACCAATTTTCCTTTCTTTTCGAGAGCCTCTTGTGCATCAGTCAAATTATAAATGAGACTACCGAGCTTTTTACAAAGGATTGTAGAGACTGATTGACCAGTGTAATGCTGTCAGATTCACTGCTTAGGGAAGACAGAACAAATGGAACTGCCTGCTCAGAGTTCATCTCCTGTGACTGCAAAACAGTATTTAAGAAAGGCAAACAGTGCACCCCCCAAATTTTGTATTGTTTCCCGTGTTGTTTATGGGAATTTTCATTTAGGGGCCCTTTTACTAAGCAGCACTAAAAAGTGGCCTATGCTATCTCCTTTGTGGGTCTTTCCTGTGTGCTAAGGCCACTTTTAGCGCTGCCAGGAAATGACTGATTTTCCTATTTCTTCAATAATGGTCACACACTAATTTTCCCATTTAGTGTGTGAGCACTTACTGACATCTGGAATTCATTGCCAGAAAATGTAGTAAAAGCAGGTAGCTTAGCAGAGTTTAAAAAAGGTTTGGATAGCTTCCTAAAAGAACAGTCCATATGTCATTATTAAAATGGACTTGGGGAAAATCCACTGCCTGATAAGCAGCTTAAAATGTTTTGTACTTTTTCGGGATCTTGCCAGGTATTTGTAACCTGGATTGGCCACTGTTGGAAACAAGATACTAGGCTTGATGGACCTTCAGTCTGTCCCAGTATGGCAATACTTATGTATATTCAAAGTGGTTTACATATATTCAGGTACTTATTTTGTACCAGGGGCAATGGAGGGTTAAGTGACTTGCCCAGAGTCACAAGGAGCTGCAGTGGGAATTGAACTCAGTTCCCCAGGATCATAGTCCACTGCACTAAGGCATGCATTAGTGCTTATCACTTCTCAGTAAAAGGACCCCTTTGTTTTGTTTTGTTTTTGTTGGATTTTTTTAAGGGAACAATATAATTAAAAGTGCACACTTTTCCAAGAGTGTGCACTATGGGGCCCTTTTACTAAGGCACAGTAGGCCTAACGTGAGCCTACCATGCGGAAAAAAGGGCCCTATTGACCATTCAGGTCTATATCTGCCGTCATTTACTATGTTACTATCCAGCTCATTTTCAAAAGTGATCGCCTGCCATTTCCCGCCATAAATCGGGAGATGGCCGGCGATTTCTTAAAAGCAGCGAAATCGGTATAATCGAAAGCGGCGTTTTTGACAGCATCGTCGCTGGCGAAAGTTCAAGGGGGCGTGTCGGTAGCTTAGCGAAGGCGGGACATGGGCATGCATGGGCGTGGCTACCAGTTGGCCGGCTTTCGTCGATAATGGGAAAAAAAAAGCGGCGTTCAGCAGTATTTTGCCGGGTTTACTTGGTCCTTTTATTTTCACGACCAAACCTCAAAAAGCTGTCCCAACTGACCAGATGACCACCGGAAGGCATCGGAGATGACCTCCCCGTACTCCCCCAGTGGTCACCAACCCCCTCCCACAGTAAAACAATAAAACTAAAAACCTTTTTTGCCAGCCTGTATGCCAGCCTCAAATGCCGTACCCACCTCCATGACAGCAGAATGTGTTCTATCCTCTGACAGCCTTTCCCTGCTTGTGATGTGGCTCTCGGGTGAGTGTGACACCTTTTCTGTTAGGTGCACTGCAGAGTCACATCAGCAATGCATTGTAGTGGGTGTAGAGTAGTAGGTTCTACTCCCATGGTGCTTTTCCCCCTGCTAACTGGGTCAGAGTGTGTCCAGTTTTGTTTCTGGTAGTCCATGAGGTAGTGGCCATTTTTGTAAGCCAGTTTTAGATCCCTTTCATGTGTTACCCACGTTAGAGAACTTGGTTATTACCTTGAATGTTGCTGAAAGAGGGCATTGTACACCATTCTGCCAGCTCTGACCTGCTAATCTCAGTACCTGCTAATCTCGGCACCTAATCACAACACCTCTACTCAGGAAATCTAGACTACCCCAACTTGACATTTCGTCCTTTAGATTGTATGCTCTTCTGAGCAGGGACCGTCCTTAGTTATTAATTTGTACAGTGCTGCGTAACCCTAGTAGCGCTCTAGAAATGTTAAGTAGTAGTAGTACCAGGGAGACTGTTTGCCAGTAGGGCACAACCTCTGATCTGAAGTTAACTGTGAGTAAATGTGCTTATTCAAATAAAGGACTTTTTCAAAGAGATTAGTCTTCAGGTGTCAACTGGTGTGCCAAGGTTATACAGCAGCAACAAGTCCTAAAGGTCTGCATGTATGCAGGTCCCTGGAGCACACCGCAGTGCACTTAAGGCAGGTGGACCCTTGCCCCCCCCCCCCCCACATCTGTAACACTTGTGCTGGTAAATGGGAGCCCTCCAAAACCCACTGTACCCACATGTAGTTGCCCCCTTCACCCCTAAGTACATTTGTGGGCAGTGGGTTTGGGGGGGGGGGGGGGTTGGGGGCTCATCACCCAAAGTAAGGGAGCTATGCATGTGGGAGCTTTTTCTGAAGTCCACCGCACTGACCCGTACTGAGGCGTTCCACAGTAGTTTGGACAGCAGCACACACTATTTCCACAGTAAAAATTTTTAAAATTTGTTGCCATGGGAGGTGTCTGGGGGGTAGAGAGTAGGCATACCTGTGCTAATCAGGTAGTGTGGGCACATTAGCGTGTGCTACCCAATTACCACAGGAGCAGGGCAAGAGCCCTTACCGCCTCCTAAATAGGTGGAGGTAAGGGCTCCCAGAGGTAATGGCCATGCAGTAATGTGGAAATTAGCACATGGCCATTAAAAAAAAAAAAAGCAGAAAACTGCGGCCATTTTTCAGGCACACTAGCAGTGGCATTCCTAGGGGGGCGGACACCCGGGGCGGCGCCACGCCCCCCGGGTGCAGCACCCCCCCCCCCCCGATGCAGCGCGGACACCCCCCAGGTGCACGCCGCTGGGGGGGGGGGTGCCGCAGCGCGCGCCTGCTCAGAGTTCCCTGACTTCGCGCGTTCGCTGCAGCTCCCTCTGACCCGGAACAGGAAGTAACCTGTTCCAGGGCAAAGGGAGCTGCAGCGAGCGCGCGAAGAAGTCAGTGAACTCAGAGCAGGCGCGCGCCGCGACACCCCCCCCAGCGGCGTGCACCCAGGGCGGACCGCCCCCACCGCCCCCCCCCCCCCCTTGGTACGCCACTGCACACTAGAAAGTAGCCAGAATATACAGCAAATCCATGTGCTAACTGCAGTGCCGGCCACTTTCTAGTGTTGCTTGATAAAAGGACCCCTCTTTGTGACAGGTTGACATTCCTTCTGAAAGACTGCTCACTCTTTGCTCTCTTTCGGCAGAGTGCCCACTGTTAATGACACACAGAAAAATCTGGAATTTCAGAATTTTTCCTGTTTCAGGTGAAAAAATGATATTAACTATATTGTTTCAAATGAATGTGTATACCTATTACAATTCACACGCCGTTTCAGAAAAAAAAACATTGAAATAATCTGACTGTTGGGGAGAGCCATCCACTTGTTTCAGAGTAGTTTTTACCAGTTTTCAGTAGTCTGGGAGATCACAGACGGTCATAATTAAGCCATTTAACTCTAAGTATATATTTGAAGTCTTGAATTTCTCTACCACATAACGTAGCACTCAGAATAGAATTTAATACATTTTCATTGAGCGTTAATTCAATAAACTAGATCTCGGTATTGTCATATTGTATTTGAGATTACCGTAATAGCTGTCTATTTTGGTATCTGAAAACAAGACATGCAAAATGATATCTCACTGTCTTCTAGAAATATAATTTGAATACAGTAGTAAATGGCATTTGTATCCTGAGACAAAACAGATAATGATCAGTGTATTTATTTTACATTGCTGCTCAGTGAAATATTGTGGGGCAACTTTATAAATGAGTACCTCCATTTAAACATCCAGATGGTGCATGGTGAGAGCCTATTTTGTAAGAGCCCTTCAGCACCCAGATTCCATTATGGAATACTAATGTAAACCGGTATTGGTGTACCTTACATTTATATGTCTGCAGTTACACTAGCCATAGACCTGATGTAACTGTGGTCATGCAAATGTGGCAGGGACATGCACAGCTTATATTAATTCTGTATGTTATGTGTAAAAGTGGGAGCCCCGCCCCTATCCTACCCATACTGCACCCCTATCTGTATCCTCTTGTACTGATGTGCTATACCATTTACAAGTGCTTTATCCATGACTAAATAGGGGTCATTTCTGCTGGGTAATAATTTGTGATCTGCTTTTCAAGCCCCCTTCCCCCCCATATACACACAGGCTCCTAGGCCAACCTTAATACCTGGTGGTCCAGCAAGACCATGGCCATGTCTGCATCCAATATGGCGTCTTCAACCTTTCACCTAATTTCTTGATATTACCAGGGTTTAGGGGAGGACTGGGGAGAGGGGGGCTGTTGTTACCAAACCTGTTGTTAAACAAAACCCTGCCCAATTTTGTTTGTCAAACGACAGAGGAAATGGCATTGATGTTTCCTCTGTAGTTGTAAACAACAGTCCATCCCTACTCGGCAGTACTGTGGCACCAGAGCTGCCCAGTTATGATAAGTCTTTGATTTGAAATTACACCCAGAGCAGTGCTGTATTTGTAGTCTCTGACTGTACGCACTGGAATCAAAGCTTCAGGTCTGCATTAAGATGGGATTGTCAGAAAGCTGAGACTGGGCTATAATCACCCGTATAGAACTGAATAACTTGCTAGTTCTGCAGTGTTTACATGTCTGAGATCCAAGTTGGGAGCCTAACTGCTGCACTTTGAGACTGGGGATACTGCTAGAACAGCATTCACACCCCTCCCAGCCATCAAGTAGCAGTGCCTGGGCAAGAACATGGATGTGATGACTTTCAGAGCAAACTGCAGTCTCTACAGTGTGACAGCTTGCAAGGGCAGGAAGAAAAGTGCAAGGATCCTTTGTAAAGCTCTTTGGTGTATTGCATAAAAGATGGTTATATCAAGAATAATAAAATTAAAAACTTAGGGCACCATTGCTCTCATAGGAGGAAAGTGCTGGGTCAAAATAAGAGTGTGCTTTTGGCAATGGAAAGAATGCATGTTTGAGGTCAAGGCTGAAGGTACTTCACTTTATTTCATTGTGCCCAATGCACATAGGTTGTTTAAACATGGACCACGCCAGGTATTTGTACCATAAAATCACATTTTGTCTTTACCAAAGCCTTAAAAAGTGGGTGTTAATTGCATATGTAAATTAAAATACTAGCTATACTTCTATATGTGTGCACATACATGTGTAAATGCCAAAATACCTCCTAGGTGCTATTCAGCGAATATACACACGTTTTAAATAGCTCGTCATTTGCAGGCGGGCATGCACATGGGCAGAGTATGGACAGGTCTCACATGCATACCTTATGGAATACAATGTTATGTGTATATCTTGGGCATTTAGGCAAGTGCCCTTACACTAGCTCTGTGGCGGGCTTAAGTGCTTGCGCCTGACTGCATATATGTGCATATACCTGGTTCTGTCATTATTCTATAAAAGGGAAGTAGGTGCCTATCTTCTTTTACAGAATAAGTGCACTTTGGATGCCTAAATATTGATGCACTGTCATAAAATTCCCCTGGTCCCTGGATTCTATATATGGTGCCCAGATTTGCACGTGCACCCAAGATGTGTGCATTATTTGAGGAATGAGCCCTTAGCCATCAATAATTGGGTTCTAACAATCAATTATTGAAGTTAATTAGCACACATTAAAATTTGCACATGCATCTGGCTGTGCGCTATTCTATAATTCATGGCGCCTAACTCAACTAGTGCATAACTCAAAAGGGGGCATGGCCATAGGTGTGTGAGGGGCGTTCTGAAAAGGTGTGCGTGTAGTTATAGAATATAGCCTCAGTGTTCCTAACTTGGGTGCCAGCATTTACACCAGGATTCAGCAGATGTAATAAGTCTGCCACTTAAAGTTAGGTGCGGGTATCGCCACTAAGCGTGATTCTAATAGCACTTAGTGCTGATTTTTTTTTCTGGTGCATTTTGAGCACTATTTATAGAATTCCCTCCTAAATGCGTTGCGAAAGTATTCCATTGTGGTCAAGTGAGAATAATATTTTGGTTTGCTGTTGGTAAAGACAGACAATAGTTTGCAGGTGAACATGTCATAAGTGGAGTATGAATAATCTTGGATAATTTAGCAAATGAAGCATAAATGAGTTATGGGAGTCTCCCTTTTCCTTAGCCGAAATAGTAGGATGTCACATGTAGTTTTTGTGACATTTTTGGCATCCTTTTATTTTCATTTCAGCTGTGCAGTAACATTGTGGTTAATTATATCTGTTTGATTATTCTCTGTGAGTCTACGTGATAAACTGGTAACACATTATCCAGATTTACTGTATTTGTTACCTTATGCATGATTTATGCAGAAATCATTCTGATCTGCAGAAACCACTTAAGTTTTTCTTTTTAATTTTTTTTTTTTTTGTAAATGGACAAATTTCGCTCCATTTACTGTGTCCAGGAGAATCCACCTAAGTGGAGAACTCAAACGCCCCACGAGAAAACACAAAAGTGTAAAAAGAAAAGGTGGGAGGTTGACCATGGATACCAAAGGCTTGTTTCTCTTATTTGTTAGCCGCACTGAACCCTATTGGGTAGTTGCAGCATATAAGAATCTTATGTAATATAATATAATATAATGTAACTGGAGTGATGGCTCAGCAGTGACACAGCACTAACATGCTAGAGATTCAAGTTGGATTTGTGAGCCTGGTTTCAGTAGGTCAGGCATTGGATATTGCGCACACAGCATTCATATCCCTCAGGAGGAGTGCCTGGGTAAGAGCATATGTGTTGTCTTTCAGAGGAAACTGTAGTCTATGCAGCGGGAGACCTGGGAGAGAGAGAAAGAGGAGGGGAAAGATCCAGTGTAGCTGCAAGTGAAGATATACAGTCCTATTGCCCTAGTGGGGCCAATTCTGATTAAACTAGAATCTCAAACGATCAGGAGGAAACTGCTGGGTCAAACTAAAGTATGGCTGTTAATTTATTGATGGTCTTTTAAATGAATGATGTATTTTATATATGTTGTTCACATTTTAGATTATTTATTTACATCTATTTATGTCATTTACTGTATGTCCTGACATGTTACTATAACCCTAATGAAGGCAACCACCGAAACATAACTGCGTTAGGTCACTGGTCTGTATGTCCAATAAATAACTGAAGAGCTTTGTTCCAGAACTTCAAAAAGGAGTTCATACCAGAAACAGATGGTCAATAGAGGGCCAATGGATGTGTGAAATTAGCACTAAAAGGCATTTATTTGTAAGGTGTACAATACCTTATTTTCATGTGTTGAGTACAAAATAAAAATGTCTATCCAGAAAACAGCTTTTTGCACTTAACAGGTTTTGGAATTAAGTTTTTGAATCATATGTTGCACCAAACTAGTTTGAGCACTTTCAGACTTATTTTCAAAAGAGAAGGACTCCCATCTTTCAACACAAATCGCAAGATGGGCGTCCTTCTCACAGGGTCGCCCAAATTGGCTTAATTGAAAGCCAATTTTGGGCGTCCCCAACTGCTTTCTGTCGATGGGACGACCAAAGTTCCTGGGGGGGTGTCGTAGGCGTGGCGAAGGCGGGACTTGGGCGTGCCTAACACATGGGCGTCCTCGATCCATAATCATAAAAAGAAGGGCGTCCATGACGAACACTTGGATGACTTTACTTGGTCCTTTTTTTGTTCTGACCAAGACCAAGCCACAACTGATTGGATGACCACCGGATGACCTCCCCTTACTCCACCAGTGGTCACTAACCCCCTCCCACCCTCAAAAAAACTCTTTAAAAATATTTTTTTGCCAGCCTCAAATATCATACTCAGGTCCATCACAGTAGTATGCAGATCCCTGGAGCAGTTTTAGTGGGTGCAGTGCACTTCAGACAGGCGGACCCAGGCCCATCCCCCCCCTACCTGTTACACTTGTGGTGGTAAATGTGAGCCCTCCAAAACCCACCAGAAACCCACTGTACCCACATCTAGGTGCCCCCCATGACCAAAGGGCTTCGATTTGGTCATTTCTGAGATGGGCGTCCTCAGTTTCCAACATGACCTCAGCAATTAGTGCATTGAAATGTTCATTAAAATGCAAATACTTTTTACCACTTTGCACAAAGGCATTTACCTCTGGATTCTATATAGTGCTCCTAGTGTAATGTGCTGAAATCCAAGTGTATTCTTAATTGACTTAACAAGCTAATCAGCATTGATAGCAGCACTTAACAAGCAATAATGAGCACTAATTGGCAAAAAGAATTTACGCACACAACTCACATGAGCATATTCTGTAATGCAGAGCACCTAAATTCTAATGTGCGCAGCCAAAAGGAGTATGGTTATGGGCATTTCGTTACCATTATAAAATTCACATGCACTGTTGTAAAATATGCCCCTCTGCACCTAAATCTATGTGCCAGTATTTACGCCATGTTTTCTTTGGTGTAAATGGACGTGCATAGTTCCAGGTACCTAAATCTAGGTGCCGCTTATAAAATACACTTAGCTGGAAATATTTACCACATGGATTTTTTAGGCACCTTATATACTCTGACCCTTAGTGTCTCCTATTTAGGAGACAGAAAGTGGTCCCAAGCTAACATCAAAAGTTACAGTTAGCGCACAGTAGGTACTATGTGCCAACTGTAGCATAAATTGGCCAACCATTTAGTACCAACTCCACACCCCTTGAAAATGTGCATGTGCTAACCAACATGACATGGCACTGACATTTAGTGCACTTGTGCAGTGGCTGTTGTTATACACAGATTTGCACGTTAACAGTTTATGCACCTTAGTAAAAGGGCCCCTAATTAATTTATTAAAATACTCGAGGACAAGACTCCACTTAATCAGATGCATTCAAGTCATACGGTACGTCAATTTTTATAAATCTGTACTTCTAGAAAAAGATGTCTAAAAAGGGTACAATTATGTAATAAGTAATTGTTAGTTCCAATGTCAGCACTATAAAGAATAGACCATAATTAGGGCTGTAACAAATGACTGAAAGTCAAAACACTGACTCGGTAAAAAGAAATTAAAAAAAAAAGTTTTCATCCATATTGGTTTCTATGCAGGTCAAATGCATTTTCACAGTATACAGTAAATATGAAACACTTTTCATTGTACCTATGCCGCCAGTATTAACCAGTTAATGCCTATGAATATTGCCGCTAACTAGCCATCTCCTAACCGGTTAGATTAGGGGCAGGCCAGGGTTGGGGTGTGGACAGAGTGCCTACTTAGCCAGTTAGCAGCAATTTTCAGTATGCTAACTGGCTAAGTAAGCCCTCTGCCCACACTCTGCCCGTGTGACCCGAGTCTGAGGTTTTGTGGACATGAGCTACTAAAGGGGTGCGATCCCAGTTACACCAACTTTGTATTTTTGGGCCCCAGTGGTATTGGGGGTACTGGGGGAAGCCTCTTCTCCAAGGTATTATACCCTTACTTGTTGGCAATACTTCTTCAATTTTCCACTCCCCAATGAGGGGGTGTCTAAGCATTAAGTCCACAGCACACAGTGATGTAAACTGAAATTCCAACTTTACTGAACAACTTTATTTTTTGGTGTTTTAAGATAATTGTTGCAGTCTTTACAGTTCCTTAGGCAAGATTTAAGTATACAGCTCTTTCGGCTGTAAATCCTCTGACTCAGATCCCCATTCCTTCTGTCACACACACCTGCACTTTTGTACCTTTTCATGACCTTCCTTGGGGGTTATTGGAGGCTTCCTTTCTTTTCTATCCTCTGACTCAGATCCCCACTCCTTCTGTCACACACATCTGCACCTTTGTACCTTTTCATGATCTTCCTTGGAGGTTATTGGAGGCTTCCTTTCTTTTCTATCCTCTGACTCAGATCCCCACTCCTTCTGTCACACACATCTACACTTTTGTACTTTTCATGATCTTCCTTGGGGGTTATTGGAGGCTTCCTTTCTTTTCTATCCCTCTAAGTTATGTTAGCTTTAGAGAGCACCACCACCAGCATGACTCCAGACCCTTTTTACTTTGCTCTGAAGCCTGGATGGCAAAGCCTGCAGGGCCTAACCCTAACAAGACCTTGAATTGTGGAGTACTGCTCTACAGTTGGCAATGGGCAGCAGAAAATGAGACAAAATATTCTACATTACCCCTTTATTACCTAAAAACATAAACCGCAGGAAGTCACCTGAAAGAGTTAGATAATCCCTGAAGACACATCTCTTCCACAAGGCCTACAAAGAAAACCCATGGAGGGGCATAATCGAACAGAAACGCCTATCTCCATGGGCGTTTATCTCCGAGAACGGGTCCGTGAAGGGGCGGAGTGAACCGTATGTTCCAAAAAAAATAGACGCCCATGTTTTATTCCCCAAGGTGTGAGCTGGGCGTTTTTGCTTTTCACCGATAATGGAAAATGAAATCGCCCAGCTCAAAAACGAATAACTCCAAGGCATTTGTTCGTGGGAGGGGCCAGGATTCATAGTGCACTGGTCCCCCTCACATGCCAGGACACCAACCGGGCACCCTAGGGGGCACTTTTACAAAAACAAAAAAAAAGGTCAAAGAGCTCCCAGGTGCATAGCACCCTTCCCTTGGGTGTTGAGCCCCCCAAATCCCCCTCAAAACCCACTGCCCACAAGTCTACACCATTACTATAGCCCTAAGAGGTGAAGGGGGGCACCTACATGTGGGTACAGTGGGTTTGGGGGGGTTGGACGACTAAGCATTAAGCAGCACAATTGTAACAGGTACGGGGGGGATGGGCCTGGGTCCACCTGCCTGACGTCCACTGCACCCCCTAACAACTGCTCCAGGGACCTGCATACTGCTGCTTGGGAGGAGGGTATGACATTTGAGGGTGAAAGTAAAAAGTTGTGAAACATCATTTTTTTGTGGTGGGAGGGGGTTAGTGACCACTGGGGGAGTCAGGGGAGGTCATCCCTGACTCCCTCTGGGGGTCATCTGGTCATTTAGGGCACTTTTGGGGGCCTTATTCGTGAAAAAACAGGGTCCAGGAAAAGTGCCCTAAATTCTAGCTACAAACGCATCCATTATCGGCGAAAGGCGCCCATCTCTGTTCGGGTGATAACCACGCCCCAGTTCCGCCTTCACCACGCCTCCGACACGCCCCCGTCAACTTTGTCCGCATCCGCGACGGAGTGCAGTTGAAAGCGTCCAAAGTTCGGCTTTCGATTATACCGCTTTATTTGTTTTTGTGAGAAAAACGCCCATCTCCCGATTTAGGTCGGAACTTGGGCGTTTTTCTCGTTCGATTATAAGCTGGATAGCCTTACAAAACTACCTCACCTATCCACACAGTTATTACAGTCTATCCTGCCTAATACCTTCTCTCTTCCCTTACCTAATCTTTGAACATTACTAATTGTATCTGATATCATGGAATAACTATGTCATAACCAAACTCTGTAAGCCACATTGAGCCTGCAAATAGGTGGGAAAATGTGGGATACAAATGCAATAAATAAATAAAAATAAATAATAGTTTGGTAAAAATAATATTGGCTAAAAGCATCATGGCATGACTTCTGTTTCTAGATGCTGTAGGTTTCAGTGTGATAAATTGTCAGATCTGACATTTGCTCTTAATTTTCAATGTTTCCCTATTTCTAAATCATAGAGACATACATAGAAACAGAGAAAATAAAGGCAGATAAAGTTACTAAGTCTGCCTATCCATACCAAGAGATGATAGTAATAATGATGAGAATCATAGCTTGAATAACTTAATACAATCAGTATGCTGTAGATTGAGACTTCTAAAGAGAGTAACAAGATTTTTAATACCTTTTCTGCAGTAGGCCATTTTACCCTGAGGCTTAATGCTGTATCTGTGCCATGCCTTAGACCTGAAAAGCTGATTAGTGAGGCAGCAGGATACAAGCAGTAGCCACTCACTGCCAGCACCTTAAGGATGATCTTTTGCTGATCAGCTGCTCTGTCATCAACTTTACATTTATTTATTTATTTGTAGCATTTATACCCCGCTCTTTCCCGCTCGATAGCAGGTTCAGTGCGGCTTACATGGTATGGTACAAAGTAACACAGAGTTAATACAAAGTATGGAACAAAGTATCAGAGACGACATAGAGGGGCATAATGGAACGTCGCCGGCCAAATAGATCTCCGGCGATCTATGTTGGCGGCGGTGCTACAGCTGGCCGGAACCGTATTATCGAAAAAGATGGCCGGCCACCTTTTTTTTCGATAATACGGTTTAGCCCGGCCAAATGCCGTGGAGTTTGCCAGGTTTGAGATGGCCGGGTTTGTTTTTCAGCGATAATGGAAAGTTATGTTGACCATCTCAAACCCCAGCCAAATTCAAGGCATTTTGCCGTAGGAGGAGCCAGCATTTTTAGTGCACTGCCCCCCCTGACATGCCAGGATACCAACCAGCCACCCTAGGGGTCACTGCGGTGGACTTCAGAAAAGCTCCCATGTGCATAGCTCCCTTACTTAGGGAGCTGAGCCCCCCAACCCCCCCCCCCCCAAACCCACTACCCACAAATGTACTGCACCCACTAAAATTGCTCCAGGGACCTGCATACAGCATCTAGGACTTATTGCTGCTGTATAACTTTGGCACACCAGTTCACACCTGAAGACTAATCTCTCTGAAAAAGTCCTTTCTTTGAAATAACCATGTTTACTCACAGTTAACTGCAGATCAGAGGTTGTGCCCCACTGGCAAAAAGTCCCCTGGTACTAAGATTAGCAGTAGGTAAGAGCTGGCACAATGGTGTACAATGCCCTCTTTCAGCAGCATTCAAGGTAAGAACTACGTTCTCTAACGTGGATAACACAGGAAAGGGAACTAAAACTGGCTTACAAAAATGGCCACTACCGCATAGACTACAACAGGAAACAAAACAGGGCACATTCTGACCCAGTTAGCAGGGGGGAAAGTCATGGGAGTAGAGCCCAGTACCCTACACCCACCACAATGCATTGCTAATGTGACTCTGCAGGGCACCTAACAGAAAAGGTGTCACACTCACCCGAGAGCCACATCGCAACCAGGGAAAGGCTGTCGGAGGATACAACACATTCTGCTGTCATGGAGGTGGGTACGGCATTTGAGGCTGGCATACAGGCTGGAAAAAAAGGTTTTTAGTTTTATTTTTTTAGTTTGGAAGGGAATTGGTGACCACTGGGGGAATATGGGGAGGTCATCCCCCATTTCCTCTAGTGGTCATCTGGTCAGTTTGGGCACCTTTTTGAGACTTGGTCGTGAAATTAAAAGGACCAAGTAAAGCCGGCAAAATACTGCTTAATGACGCTTTTTTTTTCCATTATCGGCGAAAGCCGGCCATCTGGTAGCCACGCCCATGCCCGCCCATGGCCCACCTTCGCTAATCTACTGACACGCCCCCTTGAACTTTCGCCGGTGAAGCGACGGGAAAGCGGCAATGCTGTCAAAAATGACGCTTTTGATTATACCGATTTCGCTGCTTTTAAGAAATCGCCGGCCATCTCCCGATTTGTGTCGGAAGATGGCCAGCGATCACTTTCGATTATAAGCTGGATAGTTACATAGGGTGTGGTACAAAGTATCACAGAGTTAATACAATGTAAGAGACAAAGTATCAGAGATGACATTGGGGCTCATTTTCAAAACACTTCCTATATATATATATGTGCCAGTCCTCAGCTCTGTCTAGCCTCCAATCTTGGGAATGCCTACATAAATAAGAGGGAATTCTATATATGGCACTGAATGTTAGATGCTGCTTCTGTGCTAATTTCTGCCACAAAAAGTTTTTTTTAACAGATGCAAAGTGCCAAAATGGGGAAAAAATGACAGATCCGCGTGAAAACAGACCTGTGGCCCATTTATAAAATAGCTCCTAAGTGTTTCCACACAGATCTATAAAGGGGCATGGTCATGGGAGGGGCATGGGTGGGCCAGGGGCATTCCCTTAAAATTTGCACAGTGTTACAGAATTCGGGGGATTTGCACCTAACTCGCACGTAACTCCTTGCACCCAAAGTTCAGCATGAATCCTGGCACTATGCACTATTCTATAGCAGAATGCCCATTATAGAATATCGCTCTGCACCAGGTTTTTTCAGAACTGAATTTTGAGTGCCATTTATAGAATTTCCCCCATATTGTCTAAAAGTAGATACTATCAGCCCGACAATCATTTATACATTTGCTGATGGGTGGTGAACATATAGCTCACTTACCTGGATATGTCATCAAAGTGGGCACAGGGGCGTAGCCAGACCTCGATGTGTGAGGGGGCCAGAGCACAAGGTGGGAGGGCACATTTTGGTCACCACCCGGCTGCCGCACCCCCTCCGCCACTGCCCCTCTTGCTGCCTTGCCACCCCTCTCTGGCACCCACTCCCGCCACTGTACAGCACTGTCGCCACAAATACCTTGACTGGCAGGGGGTCCCCAACCCCCACCAGCTGAATACTTCATCCCGCACTGGTCTCCGGCGTTGCAGCATTGCCTGCTCTGCTCGAATCTTCCCCTCACGTTGGCATGCTCCTTTTAGTGAAACTGAGCATGCTCAATTTCACTAAAAGGAGCGTGCCTGACGTGAGGGGAAGAGAGATCAGGGCAGACAATGCAGCAATGGTGCCGCAGACCAGCACTGGACAAAGTCTTGCCACTGAGTGGGCTACAGTTAACATGTTATTTTACTGTTAACCCCTGTTATTAGTAACTAGGTCTCATTGCATAAAATGGGACCTGTGCTAAAATAGCACAAGTTAGTAGTAAAATAACGTCATAATGGTAACCCATATTGATAATTACACTCCTAAATGTCCACAATAAGCTCCAAATAGGTGCCCCTTTATAGAATTGCCTCATTGGGTCCAATATTCAGCCTGTGTGGTTATGCATAAAATTAGGTGCCAACCCCGGCACTTAACTTTATGTAGCTGGGAGGAAAGGAGCCAAAGACAAGGAATTGAACTGAGCTCAGGTTTTATACCCCAGGCAATTTCTTTCCAAAAGAAATCTGCTCCCCTCGTTATGATACTGTCACCATGGAAGATACTTCTCTCTAGCAATCAGTGATGTCATAGCTAAATAAAATTATATTTTATTTCTTGTAGAATCTCTAGATGTCACTGCTAGCACCTATAGGGGATCTATATTTGGTATAATTAGAAATTCTGATTTCAGTGTTTTCTGATTATAATCAGAAATCAGAAGCCCTAGTCATTACCTATAGCTGACAACAGAATACATTTTGAAATTAGTGTTATTGACATAGCAATGTTTAGAATACAGAACTACTCTTCACTGGATGGATTTTTTTTTTGTCATTCCAATATCTATATTTTTGATTCACAGCATTCATCTTATGAATTGTCAAATATGATGATGTTTTGTGCCAGAAAACATACTGATGATGATACATTCTCTGTAGTTTATTTCCTAAGAGTAGGATTTATAACATATGCAAACACCTGAATATCGAATTTACCAGCTTGTATAAACATCTGAGATTCAATGAGTCAGCGCAGGATGATCACTTGTAATTTAAACACACAAACAAATATATTCTCATTTCTTTTTTTTTCTCTCGCTCTTTAAATTATGTTTCAGTGGCTTCATTCATTTGGGAATTGCAGTTTCTATATCACACTATTTTGTTTAAATACTTCTAGTGCCAGCCAAGGAGTAGGGTGCTAGCTGGGACATGTTCAGCTCTTAGTTAAATACTGAAAAGTTGAATGTTTGAACATATAAAAAAAAAAAATGTTTAATTCAGGAACAGTGAAACATGGTGGGAGAATGATAAATACTTCGGTTTAATGAGAAATCTCATATTCATTTGTCTTTCTCTCTTTATAGAACACTTCTTACACTTATTTACAACCAACAATTTATTTCAAAATTGATATACCACTATTTAGGCATACTGGTGTAGTAGTTTACAATAGTCCTGACAATTATTATACCTTAGACCATGTCTCCCAATCGCCTTATCATCCCTTAATCTTTTCCTCTCCATCCTTACCCCTCCCAATCTCTTTTCCTTTTGCTCATCCTATCTTTGTTTACCTCTCCATGTTCAACTCACATATCCTCAAAACCCCACTATCACTATGTTTACTACAACTTGTAATATTCTCCTTCAAGACTTTGTAATTCTATTTACTATGTAAGCCGCATTGAACCTGCTATCTGTGGGAAAGCGCGGGGTACAAATGTAATAAATAAATAAATAAATAGAAGAAGTGTAGTATATTTTGATAAGCATGGGTTAATGTTTAATAATGTCAAACATAATTCACACTGAGGACAATATTGAAGGGGTCAATATGCAGCCACTGTGGTCAGTGTTGTTTAAAAATGCAGGCTAAATAAAACATGGATATCCAGCACTGCTATCCAGATGCCAAGCAGCACTGATTATCCTGGCAGAGTGACGAGTATCACCGCTATCCAGATAGTGGCGATATTCAAACCACTATCCAGAGAGCTAACCCTCTAATTCTATACAGTGTGCCAGCACCCAAACAGACATTAGGCACCCAAGTGGGGGTAAATATCTATAAGATATCTTAGGTGCTAAAGATGCATAGAGGAGTGGCCTAGTGGTTAGAGCACCAGTCTTGACATCTAGAGGTGGCTGGTTCAAATCTCAATGCTACTCCTTGTGATCTTGGGCAAGTCACTTAACCCTCTATTGCCTCAGGTACAAACTTAGATTGTCTGTCCTCCTGGGACAGAGAAATATCCAGTGTACCTGACCTTGAGCTACTACTGAAAAAAGTGTGAGCAAAATCCAAATAAATAAAATCTATGGCACTGAAAAAATTCACCTAGGTGTATTCTATAAACTTTACATAAAGTTAGGCGTGGCTTATAGAATATGCCCAACACCCGCTTCCTGTGACTATATTTATTCATGACCATTTACACCAACTAAAACATGGTGTAAATGCCAATGCCTAAGTTAAACGTGGAACAGGCATATTCTATAACATTATCAGTCTTATTTTTGAAAGAGAAGGACGCCCATCTTTCGACACAAATCGTGAGATGGACATCCTTCTCCCAGGGTCGCCCAAATCGGCATAATCGAAAGCCGATTTTGGGCGTCCCCAACTGCTTTCCATCGTGGGGACAACTAAAGTTCCCAGGGGCGTGTCGGAGATGTAGCGAAGGCGGGACTTGGGCATGCCTAACACATGGGTGTCCTCGAGCCATAATCGAAAAAAGAAGGGCATCCCTGCTGAGCACTTGGACGACATTACTTGGTCCTTTTTTTATTACGACCAAGCCAAGAAAAGGTGCCCGAACTGACCAGACGACCACCGGAGGGAATCGGGGATGACCTCCCCTTACTCCCTCAGTGATCACTAACCCCCTCCAACCCTCAAAAATTTTTTAAAAAATATTTTTTGTGAGCCTCTATGCCAGCCTCAAATGTCATACTCAGGTACATCGCAGCGGTATGCAGGTCCCTGGAGCAGTTTTAGTGGGTGCAGTGCACTTCAGGCAGGAGGACCCAGGCCCATCCCCCCCCTATCTGTTACACTTGTGGTGGTAAATGTGAACTCTCCAAAACCCACCAGAAACCCACTGTACCCACATCCCACGCCTTCACCCATAAGGGCTATGGTAGTGGTGTACAGTTGTGGGTAGTGGGTTTTGGGGGGGCTCAGCACAGAAGGTAAGGGAGCTATGCACCTGGGAGCTTTTCATGAAGTCCACTGCAGTGCCTCCTAGGGTGCCCGGTTGGTGTCTAGGCATGTCAGGGGGACCTGTGCACTATGAATGCTGGCTTCTCCCATGACCAAAGGGCTTGCATTTGTTGGTTCTGAGATGGGCGTCCTTAGTTTCCATTATTGCCAAAAATCAGAAACGACCAAGTCTAAGGACGACCATCTCTATGGATGACCTAAATGTCAAGATTTTGGCTTCCCTGACCGTATTATCGAAACGAAAGATAGACGCCCATCTTGTTTCTATAATACGGGTTTCCCCACCCTTTCACTGGGATGTCCTGCAAGGATGTCCTCAGGAAAACTTGGCCGCCCCTTTTGATTATGCCCCTCTATGTATAAATTCTAGGAATGCCCAGGCCCCGCCCATGTCCCTCCCATGGCCATGCCCCTTTTCAGATCTGCACCTTTCAATTTACCTGGTTCATTTTATAGAATATGCTTAGAAAGTTGTGCGCATAAATTCTAATTAAAGCCAGTTAGTGGCAATAATTGCTTGTTAAATGGCAATTATCATCATTGGTGCTGATTGGCTTGATAAGCCTATCAAGTTGCGCATACAAAACAGAATCTGACCAGATTTGCACGCTCAACTTAGGTCACACTATACAGAATTTGAGGGTTAGTGCTTTAGCTTGTAACTACAAAGGGGACATGCATGTGGGTGGGGCATGGGCAGGTCACACACTTAGGCACCAAACAATACTGTATGTTGTGCACCTAAGTGTCAAAATTTAGGAACTAGCATTTACACCTGCCTTTTATATGGTGTAATCGATGGTACTTAAATGTTGGTGCCCAAATGCCAACTTAGGTTTCATTCTATAATAGAATCTGAGTGCCCAGATGCCATTATAGAATACTATCTTCGCAAATAGATTTTGTCTTAGTATTTTTATTGATTTTCAATACAAATACAAACAGGAAGCAACAACTATGTAACAGTGAACAATTGTACAAAGTTGGTAAGAAATCAAAAAGGGGGGGGGGGGGAGAAAAAAAGGGGGAGGGTACATAGCAAAGATACTTTACATGCAAAGGCCATATGCATCTAAAGTGAAGCAGTTAGCGTTATTTAGCACAACATGTCACACTAGGAATTTTTGAAGTAAGATAAAAGTGGGAACCATTTCTCTTCATGCAGAGCAAATTTAATTTTTTTTTTTTGCAAGGTATGTTTCATATTTATAAGTCTGAAACAATAAGTTCCACCAGTGCAAAAATATTACCTTCAAGGACAATGAGAGCATAGTGTTAACAACTGCACATTCATTAGGTTGCAGGCTATTGCAATATTGACGAGGATTTGGAGCATTTAAACAAGGAACTCCAGGTCCGCAAATAGATTTTGAATGCCTAACTTTAAGTGCCCTCTATAGAATTGCTATCTGAGGTGAAAATTCTCAAAAGGTAGCTGAAATTTAGGCACTGGGATGATGTGTGCTAACTGCTGGATTCTGTATAGCATTCCTAGAGTTCCGCACTGAAATCTAAGCATATTCTATAACTACGCACACAACTTAATTGGCTTAATAAGCTAATCAGCATTGTTAACAGCTCTTAACAGGCAATAATGAGCACTAATTGGCAATAATTAGAATTTACATGCACAAATGTGTAAGCGTATTCTGTAATGTACTACGCCTAAATGCTAATGCATGCAGAGAGATGTGGCTATGAGCAGAGAAATAGACATTCCGTGGGCGTTACAAAATTTATGCTCATAGTTATAGAATATGGCCCTGTGCACATAAATTTTCATGCAGAGATTTATGCCATATTTTCATTGGTGTAAATGGATGCGCATACTTTTAGGCACCAGGATTTCAACTAAGCGTATTCTGTATACCACGCATAAATCTAAGTGCCACTTATAGAATATGCTTAGGCAGAAATGATTACTGTGCGGATTTTTTTAAGCACCATACATAGAATCTGGCTCCATGCTTGAATGTTATAGTGTCAATTGTGCTGCCTTTGTACAATATCAGCATAAGTCTGCATTTATGGGCCTAACTTTAGGTATGAGCACTAGCTCAGTGGCTGGCACAAATGCATGTGCTTAACTGTAGGTAGTTTGGCATGTAATGCTAGTAATCTTTGCACGGTCTATAATTTGAGCACATAAGTTACAGAATAGCTACTAAGGGCGTTCATACAAGTAACTGCTAATTGGCACCAATTAAGACCAATTATAACCAATAATTGACTGTTAACTCCAATTAACAGCTACTTATTGAATTAAGTTATGTGACCTCATTCTATAACTTGCACACACAAGTCAGAGATTTGGGTGACACAGGTTTATAGAATTAGGGGGTAACTGTGTAATGTTAGTAATTTATCTGTTCTAACTTTATCTGGATAATTATCTGGCTAGCAGGCTGTATATCTGGATAACTGCTAGAATGTATCTTTCTGATACATTCAATTTGTAGCTTTCTATTGCGAGATCTAATTTAGAAGACAAGCTGGGTTGATGTATGTCATTATGGGCATTGACACTTTCATTTAGAATCCATCCTGGCTCCTAATTTCCAGACTCCTGATGCAGGAACTGTAGCCGAAACACGGCCCACGTCAATTAGCGAAGATTGTAATAAAGGATAGTTAAGCACTTTATGTTGCTGTTCTTGTTATCTCCACTGTTTTGTTTACAAACTGCTAGCTCCAGACATGTACTGCCCCAGTACTATCCAGAGAGTGCTAAGATGGTCTATAAGGATATTCAGTGGCACTATCTATAGATAGTAAAAATTACAAAAATAAAAATCAAAAAGGGGCAGGATGTAGAGCAACTGCAAAATCAAACAATACATAAGCCTCATTCAGAACCTTCAGTGGCGTTCCTAGGGGGGGGGGGGCGGTGGGTGCGGTCTGCCCCAGGTGCACGCCGCTGGGGGGGTGCCACGCGCGCCTGTCCTCAGTTGTTCCATGCTTCTTCTCTGCCCCGGAACAGGTTACTTCCGTTTCCGGGGCAGAGAAGAAGCATGGAACAACGGAGGACAGGCGCGCGCGGCACCCCCCCCCCCAGTGGCGTGCACCCGGCGGGGGGTTCCTTCACGGGGGTGTCCTTTTGCCGGGGGGTCCGCGCTGCATCAGGGGGGCGCTGCACCCGGGGGGCGGGGCGCATCGGCGATCCGCCCCGGGTGCCAGCCCCCCCAGGAACACCACTGAGAACCTTCACACTCTTCAACCACTATCTGAGCCAGGAACTCGATTTTCAACTACAAGCAATAATGAATAAACTGGAAGGAAAAGGTCTCATAGAGCTTAATGAACCTATGTTTTATGGTCCTTCATCAGCCCCCAAAAATGATAGTTGTAGGCATTAAAAAAAACTTCCTTTTGCACAAAAATATAATACTCTATGCTATCAAAAATTGTGAAAAACAAAAACCAAAAATTTAACAAACACTCATAAATAGAGCATTTTAAATAATAAAGCACTTAAATTTATGTGCTGAGATATGAAATGTTCATCTCTGACAGTGGCCAGCATTTCATGGTTACACCACTGCTTCAGGGAGCACAGACCAATATGTATAGAAAACAAATAAAGAAACAATAAATTCAATACGCATACTAAAAGGGTGAGAAGACAAATTTAACTTCCACACCGTCAACTAAACTCGGATTCTTTTTCTCAGTGTGACAAGAAAACCAAGTGGCTCATAAAGACACCAAAAAATGTGGCTATCTTCTCTACTACCGGTTAGGAAAAAAAAAAAAACCTCAAAGCAATTTTCGAAAAAGCTAACAACAATATACAACACAACAGCAAGAACTATTTTCAAACTAAATAGCACAGTGTATCACACCTGGTTATACTGCATTGGTTCCCCATAGCTGAAAGAGTCAAGTTCAAAGCTGCTTGTTTTGTTTTTCAAATTCTATATGG
The DNA here is from genome assembly GCF_901765095.1 of Microcaecilia unicolor. Classification (NCBI taxonomy): domain Eukaryota; kingdom Metazoa; phylum Chordata; class Amphibia; order Gymnophiona; family Siphonopidae; genus Microcaecilia; species Microcaecilia unicolor. The sequence continues at coordinate 249,024,810 of NC_044037.1, read as the reverse complement.
TATCACATCCATGCTCCTGATTAATATCTCAACATTGCATCTGGCCCAATCCAATACGCTTTAAGATCAATCACTCCTATTCTCTCTACCTCACAAGGGAATCAGATTTCTGAAGAATTTTAGCTCACTTTTCCTGTGCTAGGAACCTCACTCTGGAACTCCCTCCCTACTGACATTAGAACTGACAACAACTATCTTAGAATTAAGAAGAAGTTAAAAGCCTACTTGTTCCTAAAGCCTGCCATGTGATTAACCACCTTCGTCCAATTCTCTGGATGATCATACTTAGCTGTCTATGTTTTCTCTCTTCCCCCTATTACTCATAGTCTTGATCTCTGTTGCAATGTTATTAGTCAAGTAATTTAATTTACGTAAACCACACTGAACCTTGTAAAGGGGATTTTAGCAGTATATAAGATCTACTTTGAATTGAATTGAATATCCATCTTTTTCATTTCATTCATTCCAATTTTTAGTTTTTTTTAGTTTTTTTTAATTTTTTACTATTATGAATGCACTTTTAGCCACATGACAATGCCATTATTTTGATATATATTGAGCAAGTTTCAGGAGTTATCATATGTGCAGAATACTTTGCTGTTCAAACACTGGTTTCATCGGAGAGACAAGGGTAAGAATGAGAAAGAGCGCTGATGGAACTTGTTGCACACAGTCTATTTCCTCTGAATTCAGAATAACAAGCTTGCCAAATAAAACTTATATTTTCTGAAACTAGTCAGAGCACTGATTAAAAAAATAAATAAATAAATAGATGAAACCATTTTCCTCCCAGTAATGTCTTATCCCAAATCTCTCTGGGCCATCTACAAAAGCATAGAGCTACAAAACTTTTCAGAAATGTAGAAATGTTGCTCCAGTTCAATGGAGTTGGTGGATAAAAGAAATGCGGGAAGAAAAACAAAAAGTGAGGAGAGTGGTTGAGGATACCAACGATTATGTATTTATTTATTAAAAAATTAATAATTAAAAAATAGCAATGTACATAAAAACATTTTTATGTACATTGCTATTTTTTAATTATTAATTTTTAATTTTTTAATAAATAAATACATAATCGTTGGTATCCTCAACCACTCTCCTCACTTTTTGTTTTTCTTCCCACGGTTCCGTGAGGGTTTTCACCTCCTTTTTGATTTTGCTTTGGATAAAAGAAATGCAGCATGAAAAACACTCAGTTTCTAATTTCTTGAAGCTCTTATTTGTGTTTAGCTAAAAAAAAAAAATCAACAACAAAAAAAATTGGATGGAGTGCTTTATCGTACAGATATTATTTTTACCAAGGAAAAGCCAGTTGAGTCTAGGGCTATTTTAACGTAGTCTGCAATATCTACTGGTGGCTTGTTGGGACACAGTCCCTCTTTTCCTGCAATATTCACCACTAAACAATAGCACATACTGTCGTAGTTTATAGTTTCTGAAAAAAATTAGGTCATATAGAGGGGCATAATCGAACAGAAACGCCTATCTCCATGGGCGTTAATCTCCGAGAACGGGTCCGTGAAGGGGCGGAGTGAACCGTATGTTCCAAAACAAAATAGACGCCCATGGTTTATTCGCCAAGGTGTGAGCTGGGCGTTTTTGCTTTTCACCGATAATGGAAAATGAAATCGCCCAGCTCAAAAACGAATACATCCAAGGCATTTGTTCATGGGAGGGGCCAGGATTCATAGTGCACTGGTCCCCCTCACATGCCAGGACACCAACCGGGCACCCTAGGGGGCACTTTTACAAAAACAAAAAAAAAGGTAAAAGAGCTCCCAGGTGCACAGCACCCTTCCCTTGGGTGTTGAGCCCCCCAAATCCCCCTCAAAACCCACTGCCCACAAGTCTACACCAGTACTATAGCCCTAAGCGGTGAAGGGGGGCACCTACATGTGGGTACAGGGGGTTTGGGGGGGTTGGACGACTAGTAGCATTAAGCAGCACAATTGTAACAGGTAGGGGGGGGATGGGCCTGGGTCCACCTGCCTGACGTCCACTGCACCCCCTAACAACTGCTCCAGGGACCTGCATACTGCTGCTTGGGAGGAGGGTATGACATTTGAGGGTGAAAGTAAAAAGTTGTGAAACATCATTTGTTGTGGTGGGAGGGGGTTAGTGACCACTGGGGGAGTCAGGGGAGGTCATCCCCGACTCCCTCTGGGGGTCATCTGGTCATTTAGGGCACTTTTTGGGGCCTTATTCGTCAAAAAACAGGGTCCAGGAAAAGTGCCCTAAATTCTAGCTACAAACGCATCCATTATCGGCGAAGGGCGCCCATCTCTGTTCGGGTGATAACCACGCCCCAGTTCCGCCTTCACCACGCCTCCGACACTCCCCCGTCAACTTTGTCCGCATCCGCGACGGAGTGCAGTTGAAAGCGTCCAAAGTTCGGCTTTCGATTATGCCGCTTTATTTGTTTTTGTGAGAAGAACGCCCATCTCCCGATTTAGGTCGGAACTTGGGCGTTTTTCTCGTTCGATTATAAGCAGGATATTTTCTTATCTAAGTTTTCTTATCTATAAACTCCATCAAACTGGAGCAAAGGTACAGCGATGGCACTGAAGTTCAAGGTGCACTGTGGTTAATAAAATTGTGAAACAAGAATTGTCTTTTTTGTAGGTTTTGAAATAAAACTTGTGGCAGATACTCAATAATATAGGTATTATCTTAAGAAAAGATCTAGGTTTATAGCAGTGCTCTGTAAACCATTGCTGGGTGTTTAAAGTTCACCTTTCCTTGTCTCTGTACATGTTAGATCTCAACTGACATCTTAACCATAAACTGTATTTTCTGAAACAATATCTAATGGACATTTTAAATTAGAAAATTTACAGAGAAGGGTGACCAAAATGATAAAAAGGGATGTGTGATGGAGTGGCTGAAATAAACCCAGTTTCCCTTAAGTGCACTTTGTCCCAGGGCTGTGTTAAGAGAGGTATAGCTAGCCTGCTTATCCAGAAAGGCAGGGTCCAGTCAGGAAGAGTTAAAACCCTAGAGATGAAACAGAACCAGGAGGCCCACAGCAGGAAGAAAGGACCCTCCAGGAGAGTTTCCAAGCTTGTGGATGTGGTGCTAAAGATGAGCTAAGGTAGAATATTATTTTATATGAAAGTTGGATCTGCTAGGACCTAGTTATTTTGGACATAGGCAAAGTGGGGCTAATATTCAGATTACAGGAGTTAGCCGGGCTGCCTCCAGCAGTCGGTGGTGAATCCGGCAATTTAATGTCAGGCCATATCTGGAAACTGGCATTGAATTTCTGTTTTTTTTTTCAGCAGCCTGAGCATAGCCGGTTAAGCCAATATTCATTGGCTGACCAGCTAAGTTATAGCAACACGCCAAAATCCAGGCATATTCTATAATGTGCATTTCTTAGTTAGCTTAACAAGCTAATTAGCATTGATAACAGCACTCAAAAAGCAATAATGAGCACTAATTGGCAATAATTAGAATTTATGTGCACAACCCGCTAAGCCTGTTCTGTAACAGTGGGGTCCTTTTACTAAGATGCGCTAAAAAATGGCCTGCGCTGTTGTAGGCATGTGTATTGGATGTACACAGATTCATATTTCTGCATGCCTGCAAAAAAGGCCTTTTTTTTTGGCCAAAAATGGACTTGCGTCAAAAAAAAAATTGGTAAAAGTCCATTTTGTGCCTGAGACCTTACCGCCACCCATTGAGTTAGCAGTAAGGTCTCACATGTTAACCAGGCGGTAATTGTCAGCGCATGTACACTGCCGATTACCACCTGGTTAGTGCCACATGGTAGAAAATAAAAAATATTTTCTGCTGCGCGTATTGGACGCGTGTAAAAAATGGAATAACCATCTGGGGCTCACGGTAGCCAGGTGGTAGTTCCAAATTGACGCATGTTGGATGTGAATAGGCACTTACACACCTTAAGTAAAAGGGCCCCAGTATGCCTAACTTCTAACACATACAGGCAAAAAGGATAGGTTATAGGTGGAGAAATGGGCATTTCATAAGTGTTCTGAAATTTAAGCTAGCTGCACATGTGGGAGAATGGCCACTGAGTAAAGGACCACATGTTGATGGCCTGGCTGAGGAGGAGGACTGTGATGTTTGCACTGGAGACCGCAGCCCATGGGTAGAACACAAGTGTGCTCATGGCAGTGGAAGCATCCAGGTCAGTCACAAAGGCTGATCTGAAGGTCTGGATGGTGGAACTTGAATTTGGGTCAGTCAAGACCCAGATCCAGGATACTGTACAGGAACTCAAAGTGGATCTGGCAGAGATGGTCATGGACATCGACGGGTTGGAGACCCAAATTGATGACTATAATGACATGGTGCCAGAGCTTCAGACTAGACTTGAGGTGCTGCGAGCTGAATAACAGGAGCTCGTGACTAAGATGCAGGACCTCAAGAATAGATCTCAGTGTAATAATGTGCGCTTAAGAGGAGTGCCTGACACTGTAGACTTTAATAATGCTCTCAGTGTTGTTCGGGATTTTATGACCTGGCTGTTACCTGATGAGCCCACATTGGTTCCTATTGAGCAAGCCCACAGTTCATTGGGTCTCTGAATTGTGAACAAGCTGCAGGACATTGTGGTGTGTTTCCACAGATTTGCTTATAAGGAGTGGCTAATGTGTTTCCGGGGGGGGGGGGAGGGGTACAGATGGCATTGTACCAGCACTTGGCTTACAGCACTCTACAGAAATGAAAGACTTTCTGAGCGGTTATTCAGGTGATGCAGCAGGCTCAGTGGAGATATAAATGGACTTTTTCTTTTGGGCTGGTGGTCATGGTCAATGGGGTCCACAAGAAGGGAACTACTGTGGATGAAATGATGGACTTGCTTAAAATGAGGGCATGGATTTTCCACCTACACCGATTATGAGTGCTGAGCGGTTGGATGTTTGTCAGAAATTGACTTGCTTCCGGTGGCAAAAGGTAGACAGGAGTGTGTGCCTGTGGGGCCGTGCCTCAAAGTTGGGAGTGGATATAGGGTTTCACTGAGAGGGCTGTGCCTTGGACTTCTGCATAATTGGATATTGCTTCTTATGCTGCCTCTGGTCAGTTCCTGCTAGAGATTTTTGCATATGGACTGATTGATGTAGCTGATAGGTGGGAGGACTCTGTATGTTAGTTATGTTTTCTGGGGGATGAGCTTTTTGTGTGGGGGATAGGGATGTGTAAGGGAGTTGGGGTGTAGGTATGCGTGAGTGATTGAGGGTGGGACTTTGGTGTGGTGTGAATGTTGTTGGGAAAGGGCTGCTTGGGAGGTTGCTTTCTATCTGGTGGGGATCTTATGATTTCTTACAGGGACATTGGTGGGGGCAGGGGGTTGGGGTACAGGAGGTGGTTGTGGCTGCATATGGGGGGGGGGATTGGGTGGCTGAGTATGTGGATAAGTTTTTCTCTCTGCCTTCAGTATGGAAACCCTTGCCTTGAAGGTAATAACTTATAATGTTAGGGGCCCTAATTCCCGCTTTAAGTGATCTATGTTATTTAAGTTTTGAGTGTTATAAGTTTTTGGGCATCTACTTCAGGTTCCACTAAAAAAGCAGGTGTGGGTATCTTATTTGCAAGGGATCTGACAGTAGTGGTCCTTCGAATTAAATGGGATCTGCAGAGTTGCTTGTTACTACTAGTTGTGTTGGTGAATAGAGTTAAGTATACCCTTGTTAATCGTATGTGTCAAATGAAAATCAAAGGGATTTTTTTGAAAGTGCATATGTATCTGATTTTACAATACCAGGAGGATCATTTGATTGTGGGTAGGAATTTTAACATAGTAAGTGATGGCAAATAAAGACCTAAATGGTTCATCCAGTCTGCCCAACAGTCACATTCGTTATGATTAAATCAACAATGAATGTGATATTATATACTTGATCGTGGTCTTTCTTTGGTATTTTCTGGGATATAGACTGTAGGAGTCTGCCCAGCTCTGTCCTTATGTTCTAACTACTGGAGTTGCCATCAAAGCTCACTCCAGCTTATCCAAATCCATCTTGTCATTTAGGGGACACAGACTATAAAATTCTGCCCGGCACTGTCCTCACATTCCACTTTACTGGAGTTTCCGGCAAAGGTTTCTCCAGACCATCCTATAACTGGATTGTTATGTGTGGGACTTAGACCATACAAGCCAGCTCTGCACTGGCCTTAGTCGATACAACTAGAGTTACCATCTAAGCACCACTTGACATGCAAACACATATGCAGCCCTTTAAAATTTGTTTATTATAACATTCATTTTTTTAATTTGACATGTAACCCAGGGTTAGACAATACAGGTCCTCAGATGGGTTATAGCAAAACGTTGCAAAGTTTTGTAGCTTCTCTCACCCTGGTGGCTGCATTGTGGTGGAGGCACCCATTACAAAGAGATTATACTTATTTTTCCTCTGTCATCCAGTCATATTCTCAAATTGATAATCTTTTTGTTGTCAAGTGGCTCTTGCAGGCAGTGGAGGGCTCTAACATTGAGTCTATAAAGAGGTTAGATCATGCTGTAGTTTTGGTAGATTTGCTTGAATATGCAAAAACTTCGAGCCAATTGTATTGACAGCTATTGAGGCAGGGGAGTGACAGTGTTGGATGGGCTATGGTATGCAGGATACCTATTTTTGTATGTGGTGAGGTTGTCCCTTGGCCCAACCTTTTTGGGAGAAGGTCTATGCTTTTTCATCTCAAATGTTGCAGCAAACGATCTCCCCTACAGTGGAGACTACTTTTTTAAATCTCACAGTGCTTGGTTTGGACAGGTTTTATTTAAGTATTGTACAGTAGCTGCGAAGTTAGTCCTTACTTCTTCATGGAAGCAACCTATCAGCCAGACTGGAGGGAAGTGCTGAAGAGATTGGATGCATGGTATGAGATGTATTGCTTAACTGCTTGTAAATACAATAAAGTGCACCTCTTTGAGTGACGGTAGAGATGCTTTCAAAAGTGGCAGCTTATGAATAATTTCTAAGGAGTGTCACGTCTGTGGTCGTGACCCCTCTCAGGCTTACCTTATTTCTGGCAGTCAGCTTCTAAGCTGGCTTCTGTCTGGTCTTTCTAAGTTAGCTCTGTCCATAGGCGGTCGGTGGCCCAACTGTTTGGGGAGGCTAAAGGGGGTGGGGCCAGGGGTGGAGCTTAAATCCATAATTGTCTGATCACACACAGAAAAAAGAAAAATGTCACAATACCTTTTATTAAATTTAGATATTAGCTATGTATCATATGTCAAAGAATAAAGTGGTTGCTCACAGCATATACTAACCACAATCGCTCAACTGCAAAACACTATGCACAACTTTGTGCAAAAACACACTCTGAACCTTATTGTACCATAAATATTACACTGGGCAGAACCTAATACACCAATATACCACCCATACGGAAAATGTAGACCGTCAACAATATTGAAACAAGGGATCATAATATCACAATTCTCATGTAGAGCCACAAAACATCCTAATTCATGTTTAATGTGGGATAAAATGTCATAAATAAGTAAATAAACTTTTAATGTTGAACACCTAATTCTCAAAGTGGACATATTCCAAACACTATAATGAAAATAAAATGATCTTTTCTACCTTTGTTGTCTGGTGACTTTGTTTTTCTGATTGTGCTGGCCCAGTATCCGATTCTGCTGCTATCTGTCCTCTTAACTCCATTTCCAGGGCTTCCTTTCCATTTATTTGTTTACTTTCCGCCTTTCTTCTTCATTTCTTGTCCTACATCCGTAAGTAAAAGCTGGGTCCTCCGCAAACTTGACTGTCCAGTGGATCCAGCTTTTGCCTATTTTCTTCATCCATGTGCAGTTTTTCTACTCTCTTCCTTTTCTGTTATCTCATCTCCTTCCTCACTCCTCCCTCCCCCTCCATGTCCAGCAACCCTCCTCTCCCCCCTCCCCTCCCCTCCATCTACCCATATCCAGCAACTCTCCCCTGCCCTCTCCTCTTCTTCCACCATGTCCAACAACCCTCCTCTGCCCTTCCCTCCATCCAGCAACCCTCCTCTCCCCTTCTTCCACCATGTCCAGCAACCCTCCTCTCCCCTTCCCTCCATCCAGCAACCCTCCTCTCCCCTTCTTCCACCATGTCCAGCAACCCTCCTCTCCCCTTCCCTCCATCCAGCAACCTTCCTCTCCCCTTCTTCCACCATGTCCAGCAACCCTCCTCTCCCCTTCCCTCCATCCAGCAACCCTCCTCTCCCCTTCTTCCACCATGTCCAGCAACCCTCCTCTCCCCTTCCCTCCATCCAGCAACCCTCCTCTCCCCTGCCCTCTCCTCTCCCCTTCTTCCACCATGTCCAGCAACCCTCCTCTCCCCTTCCCTCCATCCAGCAACCCTCCTCTCCCCTTCTTCCACCATGTCCAGCAACCCTCCTCTCCCCTTCTTCCACCATGTCCAGCAACCCTCCTCTCCCCTTCCCTCCATCCAGAACCCTCCTCTTCCCTTCTTCCACCATGTGCAGCAACCCTCCTCTCCTCTCCCGTCTGCCCTGTTTCCTTCCTGCCCCCCCCCCCCGCCGTACCTTTAAATATTATAGTTTTGCTGGAGTCGCGGGCAGCCGGCATTGAAGACATCGGCAGGCTTACGCCGGTTCCAGCAGCCTTCCCTTCCCTCGTTGCAAGTTGGATGATGGCTCCGCCCTCTTCTGATGTATTTCCTGTTTCTACGAGGGCGGAGCCATCATCCGACTTGCAACGAGGGAAGGGAAGGCTGCTGGAACCGGCGTAAGCCTGCCGATGTCTTCAATGCCGGCTGCCTGCGACTCCAGCAAAACTATAATATTTAAAGGTACGGCGGGGGGCGGGGCGGGGCAGTGGCGGGCTGGGGAGGCTTAGCCTCCCCAAGCCTCTTATATGGGGCGCCTATGGCTCTGTCTCTGTGTGCTGGCTGCTTCCAGCATGGCTCTGATTTCTCCACTACACTGCACCTGTGTGTGTTAAGCCTTTCTGTACTTCAGTATGCTTTCTGCCTGTGTCTTGGTTTGTGCTCCCCTCGCCCTCTGGTGGCCAGAACCAGTGGCTGCCATAGACTGTCTTGCTGTCCCTACCCATTCCAGACTTCAGCTCAGTCCTGTTTGGATCTTCCAGGCTGCCAGACTTGTCTTTCTTGTTTGTGCCTGCACAGCACCCGTAGCTGTCTTGTGATTGCTGCAGCTGAGTCTCAGCTGCTGCTGGGCTCATTAGCCATTTGGAAACTTCTGTGTTTGCCTTTGCATTGCCTAAGGTCCCTGGTATGCTGGTGTGTGCTGTGCATTTCTGCCTAGTCCAGTTTATTGTCTGAGATTCTTGCCTGTTTCTAGTATAGTCTTTGTGTAGTTTATCTTGTACTGTATTGCTTGTTCCCAGTCTTGTTTCTTATTTGTATTTCTCTGTCTAGTTCTTGGTTGTCTGTGTTTCTTATTTAGTGGCTGCCTGGCAGCTTTCAGTCTTGTCTCTTGTCTGTCAGTATTTTGACCCTGTTTTAGTGGCTGCTCTGCAGCTTTCAGTTCCCGACCCTTTTGGCCTGTCCACTTCCTGCCTAGTGTGTATCCAGTTTCTGCCCTGTCCGGTAAGTCCTGCCGGCCACCTGCACCCAGGGGCTCAACTCCTGAGGAACGGTGGTCAAGTGCAGGTGAAGTCTAGCTGTCCTTGTCAGAGTTCTGTCTTATCCCTGTGTGGGGTGGTTTTGTCTGCTGCTGCCGCTCCTCAGCAGTGGCCCAAGGGCTCACGAACCCAGTTCCTGCCTTGAAAGCCTGACAGGAGTGAGATTTTTGGGGTGTGGGGGTTACATGTTGGGATATTGTTCTTGTTGTTGGAGGTGGGGGGAAGGGATTAAAACTCTGATGTCTATGTGGGGCGCATGAAGGGTCCATATGTGCTGTTTGAAGTTGGGGTTTGTTTTTCATTGGAGGAGGGTGGTTCTGGGGCTTGCTTTTGCTGTGTTGTATATGTATTAGTACCTGTATTTTATACAAATGCAAAATTTAATAAAGTGTGAGTTAAAAAAAAAGTCCAAGACTGGGAGTTTACAAAAAAAAATGGAAAGAAGTAATATACAATCTTAATACAATAGAGTACAAATTGATTAATCCAAACTTAGCCTGAAGCACATATTTTCTAAATAAAGCTGCCTCAAGTAATTTACGAAAAGGTACATATTGAGAGAGAGAGAGAGAGAGAGAGATTGGCAAAGAGTTCCAGATTTTAGTTGCTTGAAATGAAAATAATCCTGTAAAAATTGTCTTGTAACACAATCCTTTATGTGAGGGAAATGATAGTCTTAAATAATTTCAGGTATCATACTTTGAATCCAGTAAAGTAATCATTGAACACATATAGACCAGATCTAGGCCCTGGATAATTTTTAAAATGAACAACATAATTTAAAAAGTATTTGAACCTCTACTGCAAACCAATGAAATTTTACAAAGTAAAGAGATACTCTATCAAATTTTCTCAGACCACATATAAGACAAATAGCTGTGTTCGGGGTAGTTATTAAATTTTTAAGTAGGTGTTTTGCATAGCCAAGATATAATATTACAATAATCAAGTTTAGTCAAGATTAGGGCTTGTACTAGTAACCTGAATTTCTCTTGGGTTAAGTATCTTTGTACACGTCTTAAATTATCCATAAACCAAAAGCATTGTTACCATTTATCCGAGTCTCCCATGATAAATTTTGATCTAAAATAACTCCAAATTTTTCAAAGATGATTCTAATTTATAGGTAAAACCAAATAATCTGTTTTCAGTGAAATATCCATGTGGCTAATTAAAAGAAACTTGGGGCCCTGTTTAAAAAGGCATGCTAGTGTTTTTAGCGATCACTAACTGTGTAGATGTTCATAATATTCCTATGGGTGTCTACACAGTGCACACTAAAAATGCTAGCACACCTTTGTAAACAGAGCCCTTGGTCTTCTCGCTGTTAAGTTTTAGACGATTGTTAAACATCTAAGTAGACATGTCATACAGTTTTCAATTTGCAGTACTGTGTGTTCAACTTCTGTTATTACTAGAATTAAATTTTTGTTTGTTCATAAAGAATTTTGTGTTAATTTACTCTATGTGCTGGTTGTGTATGTGAAGGCTCCATGCCCTGCCACTCTATCACAGGATGAAATCACTCCTCTATGAAGAAATGCTAAAGAGATTAGGGCTATTCAGCTTGAATAAGGAATGGATGAGGTGAGATGTGATGGAGGTCTATAAAATGTGGATTGAAACAAGTAACTATGAATTAATTGTTTACTCTTTCGAAAAGACTAGGGGACATGCCACAAAATTGCAAAGTAGGCCTTTTTAAACAAATATGAAAAATTATTTTGTCACTCGAAACATAATTAAGCTCTGGAATTTATTGTCTGAGGATGGGCAAAAGTAGTTAGCATGGCTGGGTTTCAAAAAGGTTTAATATCTTGGGAAAGCCAGTGCTTATCCCTGGGGGTAAACAGCATGGAATCTTGCTACTTATAGGAATTCTGGCAAGTACTTGCACCTGGATAGGAAACAGGATGTTGGGTTTGATGGACTTTTGGTCTGACCCAGTATGGCAGTATTGATGTATTTATGTATCTGAGGACATACTGAGGTATTTTGTATCTCAAATATTTTGAAAGGAAAGCTTGCATTTCAGTTAGTTATATTTTGGGTTGTGGAAGTTATGGGTAAAACATGTCAAAAACCTGAAATCATTTATTCTCTTTTTAGAAATATCTATATCAGTATGCCTTATTATCCAGTGCATTTTTTTAAAATTGTAGCTAGTCCCCTAGCTCCTATCCTTGTAGTTGTGGGTACTGAGGAACCGAAGGAAGAATTGATCCAAGGCCCTATTTCTCTTGATAATTTATGTGAGCACCAGTGTCTCACTTTCTTCTCAGTCTCTTCTACTCACCCCAAAAAGTCAATGCCTAGTTCAGGTCGCCTGAAAAGAGGCCCCCTGCTTTTGTAACTAGCCAAGGGGTAGAACTGAGTCCCATATACAAATAAAACCGACATGGACAGATGTTAAAATTCTAGCAGCGTTCAGTGGTCAGTCTAATCCCAGCCATGATAGCAGTGATCCTAAGAATCATGCTAATTCCTCAGAGCGGGCTTATTTCCACATCAGTATGAAATCACTATGCCTTGTATAATGTGCAGTACGGATTAATGTTTGAAGAGATTCCATAACGTGTTACTGAGAAGACCTATTTATGTTATAAATATATGTGTACATAAGTACATAAGTATTGCCATACTGGGAAAGACCAATGGTCCATCAAGCCCAGCATCCTGTTTCCAACAGTGGTCAATCCAGATCACAAATACCTGGCAAGATCCCCAAAAAGTACAAAACATTTTATACTACTTATCCCAGAAATAGTGGATTTTCCCCATGTCCATTTAATAACGGTCTATGGACTTTTCCTTTAGGAAGCCATCCAAACCTTTTTAAAACTCTGCTAAGCTAACTGCCTTTACCACATTCTCTGGCAATGAATTCCAGAGTTTAATTACACATTGAGTGAAGAAAATTTTCTCTGATTTACTACATTGTAGCTCCATCGCATGCCCCCTAGTCCTAGTATTTTTGGAAAGCGTGAACAGACGCTTCACATCTACCCGTTCAACTCCACTCATTATTTTAAATAGCACATTGACTAAAGCAACATCCTCTGACCTTGGAAAAGTGGGTTTAATTCCCCCTGCTGCTCTTTCTGTGTAATGGCAACTCAGATAACCTTGCACTTGCTCAGTTTCCAGTCATCAATGTTCAGAGTGGAGGCGTATTCTAGTGGTTAGTGCAGCAGACTTTCATCCTGGGGAACTTGGTTCAACTCCCACTGCTGCTCCTTGTGATTTTGCGTAAGTTACTTAATTCTCCAGTGCCCCAAGTACCAAAAAACTTAGATTGTGAGCCCTCTAGGGAGAGAGAAAGTACCTGCATATAATGTGTACACTGCTGTGTACATCTAGTGGTGCTACAGAAATGATTAGTAGTAGTAAATTTGTAATAGAAATATTTTCTTGCTGGTTCTATTCTGGCAAAGAGCACTGTGGTCAAATATAGTCATACTCTTAGACTAGTGGTTTTATGGGGTCATTACCTGTCCATGGCCTTTATTTTTCAGCTATGTTTGCACTCAGTTAATCCTGCTCCAGATCATACTTAAGGGGTCCTTTACTAAAGATTAGCACATATTATCTGCAGCAGGGCCCATAGGAATAAAAGGGGTCCTGTGACAGATAAAATGAGCTAATCTTTAGTGGAAGACCCCCTTATTTAGCTAGCTCTTCATAACTAACAGACTCACGTATGTTAACATCAGCCTTAGATAAGATTTAAGTAGAATTCAGTCAGCAAGTGTTTCTTACATAGCCTGGAGAGATAGCTACTGTGATAATTAACATGAACTCATTTGCATGTGACATTCCTTCATTTGCATGTATGGCCATGCAAATTTTTGCATGCTCACTCTAACTTCTTTTCAGACTTGTTTAAGTAGTTCTCTATTTTTTAACATGCCCACAAAGGCTTCTGTTTTCTGAAACTGCACAAAATAGGAATATGCTGAAGCTATGAGAAATACATTTTTTTTTTTTTTTACAAACCTTTCTTATCCATGTTTTGGAGCCAAACTGAAGAATGATAGGACTTTTCAGCAAAGATATTACATTACAAGAGGGCTACATATAGACCGTCTAATTTTGAAAAAAGCAATCTAATCTTGTTATATTCCGTTCTTGCCACAGAATTCCTCCTCTAAATGTTTATATTTTTAGCCATATTGAGAGAAGGAAAATTTCAGACAGGCAATTTAAGCACATTGGACTAGATTCAGGGGCCCTCTTATTAAAAGGTTGGTGTGCGGCAACAGGTTTGCTGAGCGCCAATCCATAACTATCGCCAGGCTACTGCAGAAGCCCAGCGGTAATTCCCACCCCCAGCATACACCATTTCTGACGCTACAAAAATATTTCTATTTTTGTGGGGCTAGTACTTACCCAGTAGTAATCAGGCAGTACAGGTTACCACCAGGTTAGCATGGGAGCTAAGTGCTCCCCACGAAATGGCCACGCAGCAAGTGGTTCACTTACCGCATGGCCATTTCTTTTCAAGACAGTCTTTTACCTGCTGTGGTGCTGAAATAATCTGCGTGGAGCGCTAGTCTACAAATAATGAGCTGAAAAATGGCCTACGCTGGTGGAGATGAATGTATTGGATGTGCACAGATCCATTTTTCAGTGCACCTGCAAAAAAGGCCTTTTTTTTGGCCAAAAATGGACATGTGGCAAAATAAAAATTGGTGCACATCCATTTTGGGCCTGAGACCTTACTGCCACCCATTGACTTAGCAGTAAAGTCTCATGCATTAACTGGGCAATGATCGTCAGCATGCGTATAATGCTGATTACCACCTGGTTAGCGCCATGCACCATACGCGTGTAAAAATGAAATTACAGCCTGGACCAGGTGGTAGTTCCAATTTGGTGCACATTAGGCGCATGTAGGCACCTACTCGGCTTAGTAAAAGGGCCCCTATATGTTCTTTTTCTTTAACACATGCAGGAAGCAAGCAGCAGTATATTTTCATATCTTGTTGACTGGACTCTGATTGGCCCAGGAGCTCATTTCCTTTAGAGTGTACTGATTTTGCCTTCAGTCTTAGCCAGGAAGATAGAGAGACAGATCTCTTTGTTGAGGCTAGGTGAAATATATGTCCTGATCTTCCCAGGTACTTTTTAGCCAGTATGCAAATGTTTAGTTAGTGTTATAATTGATCCATATTGCAGTTACCTTTTGTTGTTTGCCAATTGCACATTTTTGTCCATTGTTCCGAGTTCTGTGAATAAACACAATTATTTATTCGTTCTGCCTATCTGGATTGATAAAGTATCCTGGTGGTTTGTGTGTTGGGTCTGTGAGTGCTTTCTGGGAACAGTGGGACCACTGGGAGTATTGCCCCAGTAACCTAGAAATCACTGGGGATAATTTGAGCATGGGAGACTTGCCCAGAGACGGTTGTGACCCAGTTGTTCATATATGGTGGAGCAGAACCATACAGAATTTGGTGTTTTTGTTACTTTAATCACCTTTGGTGGATGTTTGTTAAAAAAAATACTGTACAATGATTAAATGCATTGGGACTACAGTTTAAACTGATCTGGTCTGTGAATGTGCCTTAAAAATATATGAGCACACATAAAAGTTTTTATCACAATTTAATATATTTTCTAATAGTAAATATGAATTTGATGATTTTTTTTCTCTGTGGATTAGTCAGTCATGAGTAATATTTACATGCCTGCAGTTACACCAGTCATAGAGCTTGTATTCTGACACAAATCGGGAGATGGGCATCCTTCTCTCAGGGTCGCCCAAATCGGCATAATTGAAAGCCGATTTTGGGCATCCTCAACTGCTTTCCGTCGCGGGGACGACCAAAGGTCCCAGGGGCGTGTCGGCAGTGTACCGAAGGCGGGACGGGAGCGTGCTTAACAGATGGCCGTCCTCGGCCGATAATGGAAAAAAGAAGGGCGTCCCTGACGAGCATTTAGCCAACTTTACTTGGTCCCTTTCGGTTCACATTAAGGGCTCCCCGCCGCATGCCCATGCGGTAAGAATTTTCTTACCACATGGTCATGTGTGTCTGGGGGCTTTTTTACCCACTGCGCTAAAATGGGCCCTGGCGCAGGAAAAACATCCCCCACTGCTAGAGAAGGGCCTTTTTTCCTACAGCTTGGTTAAAGGACCCCTATGTGGATAACTGGGAGCCCCTTCCATGCTCCACGCATGTGCCTAGATTATAGAATTGCCCTTTACTGCCTAGACCAGGGGTTATGCATGAGATCTCTTTTCATATAATGGAGGCAGTGCATGCAAGGAGATCTCAGGCATATTCATTGAGGAATTCTGAAAACCTAGGTTGTGGCCATTGAGGATTGAAGTTGCCCACCCCTGCCTAGACCCTGAAGCTCAGTTTGACCTCAGCTCATCCAGAGTGCGGCAGAAGTACCTAAGACTTAAAAATGTTGAATTATACAATACAATTTGCAATACATTTTCTAGAACTGCTATATCCACAGGACATCAGCCATAAAGGATTTTCCTTATGCAGTCATCAAATAGAATTTGATGACTGTTGTAGTGTTGAGTCTGCATTTTCTCCTTTAAGGGCATTGAAAAAGATCATAGCAATAAAACAGAGAAGCGTAAAGCTGTGAAGCTAGAAACAGACCACAGTATCTAATGAGCCAGGGATTCTGCTGGTTTTGCAGTCTGGTCGGATTTGTTCCTAAGAAAGGCATAATCCACTGTGGAAGACAAAAGAACATTCATGTTTCTAAAAACAGCTCCACAATCCTTGTGTTCTGCTATAATGACAATTAAGCATAATTCCCAAAAGAATTAACACTTCCATTGCTTCCCAAAGGTACTGTTTTTTTTATATAAAAATATTTCTATGATCTTATTTAGAATGAATGCAGGTTCCTGTTTATTATTTTCAGGAATATGCTGTGGACCTATTGATCATCAAGTTAAAAGCAATTGAATTTTCCATATTTTCAAATGATGGCTTGTCACCATCTATATAATTATTGTCTTTGCTTTTTTTTGGGGGGGGGGGGTAGGCGAAGACATACAAACAATTCACCAAACATGGAAAAATTCAAAAGCTTCATCAAATCAGCTTGTTGAGTGATGGCTTAGGACAATCCACACTTGATGCAAAATGTCAGGGTTGACCTAACCTTTAGGCAGGCCAGGTAGCTGCCTAGAGCAGCAGCTTCTGAAGGGGGCTCAGTTAGGCATGGAATGTCCGGAGTTGGATCTCCCTTTTTCCATGTACACACCTATACTGAACTGGGCATTCTGGATTCATAAAATGTTTCTGACTGACCTGGGGTCTGTACCATTTTGGAGTAAGCTGTACTTCCTAATGGCACTAGTCTCAGATCTGTTGGTGCCATTCTGAAATATGGCACTGGTGGGGAAGGAGTGACCAAGGATCATACTTGTCCCATTTTAACCCACAGATAGGGTAAGATGTGGAAATTTCAGGTTGCCAACTGGATCCAGATTTGACCAACAGGGTTGATACAATCCTTGGTTTACCCTGTTGCATACAGGTACTTTTAGTTCTGATTTCCCCATTGCATTCCCTAAGAAAAGCCCTGACACTTGTGTTTTGTAAATCAATGCTGTATGGCAAAATGGTGTCTGTCTCAGATCAGCTGGTACAGTTTTGAAAAACTGCAGCAGCAGAGTGGGAGAAAATGGAGATCACTCATGTCATATTTAAACCTGTGACTGACTTTGGTGTAGACTAGAAAAGAGGTAAAGCATTGCCGATTGTGTGGTCTAGACACTATTTTATTAATTGTTCTTTTTTTCCCCTTTTTATTTGTCTATTTTGTTTTAAGGCTTGAAGTTGGTATCTAAGAGGGGGTAGTGGGTAGAGATTGGTTGGGGGATGTGGGAAAAGAAGAAGGAGAGGGAGACAAGGAAAGAGAAAGAGGTCTCCTGGCCTCGTATCTTTGCTTATACCTGTACTTGGCTTGGGACCCTAACTCTAGCACTCCTCTGATCTCAAAATCCATAGAGATTTACAAATCTCACAGCGAGTCTAGATTGTGTGGCTCTTCCTCCAGCCATGAAATCAGGAGCCCTTATTAATTTAACATGCAGACACTCACTTCGATAAGCTTATGTAAACCACAGTAATCTTAGAAGTTGTTTTTCATAACTGTGACCTTTACAGTATGCAGTGAAAATATGATCAAAACACCATTCAGTAATTACAATAGCACTAGTGTTATTGTGTACTCTAGAAATAAACATAGCTTTGGGCAGACTAGATGGACTGTATCTGATGTCATTTACTATGTTACTATGAAGCATTGTAAATGTGTTCAAGAATTTGGTTAGTGGCAAACAAAACTAACTCCAACAATTTTTGACAAAGGGATGTTAAATATAAGAAGAAACTCAAAACATTTTTATTTGAAATATAGTACTTAAAAAAAATAGGGTTTTTTTTAAAAATAATTTTTCAGATGCTTATTACTTTATGCTGTATTAATTTTGGCTTGTGTGTTAGACTGCTTATGCTATAAACTGTGCTGAACCCATTTTGGGGGTTTAGCAGTATATAAGAGATGTATTGGTATTTTTTTTTGGGGGGGGGGCTTTTGAAAACAGTATAACTTTAAACAATAATTTATCCATTTAGTTATATTAATGTTGAGCAGAGTTGTGAATTCAGGTAGAACATTGAAAATGTCAATGTACTGGGAACTTTAAATGGGAAAAATTAAGAATCCTTTTATATTTTTCCTGCTATTCCTGTCTTCCGACATAAATGCATAAATAAGTTAGACAGAGTGACTGAATTTCATTGATGACCCCCCCCCCCCCCCCCCCCAAATCTCATCCAATTTTAAATGCACAACTTTGGCCATATACCTCAATTGTGGTACCTGGTCAAAATAGCCCCGACAAAAAAAAGTCAGACAAAAAGGCCCAAAGACAAATAGCCCTGACAAAAAAAAAACCTAGACAATAAAGCTCCTGACAAAATAGCACCCAGCAAATCAGCCCCTGACAAAAGGGCCTGCCCACAATTTGGCCTCCGACAAATGAGTCCACTGACAAAAAGGCCCGCCTGCTGCGAGTATTTTACCTGTTCTGCTCCTGCTCCTGCTCCTGCAACTGTGTGTCTGAGTCCCACTGCTGCTTTGAGCTGAAGATTGTCGCGTCTTTGCCACCCCAGTTTCAGTGCTCACTGTTCAGAATGTCTCCCTCTTCCTCCTGCCTACCCTGCGTGGTTCAGTATCTCTCTAGTCCTTTCTCTCCTTCGGCAATCCTCCAACTTTCCTGTGACAATGCTGGAGTCCTTTTTACTAAGCAGCGGTAGGGCTAACACAAGGGTAACACATGCCAAATTGACACTACTGCTAGGGTAGCTTGGTAATTTTGAAATTGGCGCATGCTGTTTCCCACAGTAGAAAATATTTTTCTATTTTCTACCCCAGGGGGTGTTCCTGACAGTAATCAGCAGAGCGGCCACATTAGTGCAGGCTGCATGATTGCCACGTGGTTAGCCGAGCCCTTACTGCTAGGTTAGTGGGTGGCTGTAAGGACTCAGGCAGTAAATAGCCATGTGCTACTTTTGATTTTAGCACAGAGCCATTTACTGCCCCATAAAATAGCCTTTTTTTCCATCCACGGTAAAAATTGGCCCAGCGCATGCCAATTTCACCCATCCAAACTACTGCAGGCCACATTTTACTGCAGCTTAGTAAAAGGGTCCCTAAACAGGAAGTGTTAAAAGCTCCAGCGTTAATTTGAGTTGGTGACCACATACTAATACTAACATTATTTCATGGCCTATAAAAAGGTATAGAAAAAGATTGCATTTACCGCTGTGCTTGAAATGGGATTTGCATGTGGGAAAGTTTCACGTTAGGACGTGCAGCTCAGTAAAAGGACCCCTAAGTCCCTTATCCATGAAGTTTCAGTAGCACGATAGTTTATTGTTTGCTTGAATTATTTTGGATTTGCTTTTGCTTGATTTATTTTGGGTTTGCTTTATTAATTGTGTATGTTTATTGCACCTCACCATGAAAGAACAAAACAAAACAAAACACTGGCTTCAGGATTTAAATATTAATCCAATGTGGTTTTATCTGAGCTGAGCAGAGGGATTCCTGGATATTCAGCACCTGTGTCTGGGTATAACTTTAAATACCATGGTCAGTGTTTTAATGTGATGCCAACTGCAGAGTTTAAACTTCTGGAGAATGTATTTTATCAAGCCCACCATCAGCTTCATCTAACAATCAAAGTTTTTGACAAATAATAACATTTTTAGAACACAATATTATGAGGATTGGAAAGACCTCTTTAAATATTTCTTCAGGGATTGATATGTGTAGTTGTTCTGTGTAAATGCAGCCAGTGCAAGGTAAACAACATAAAATAAACATTATCAAGTATTTGTTTTCAACCAGGCATAACGGGAATAGAAGAAACTAAAATTAAATGTTAGTTGCATTACAAATAACAAATATTGGCATGAAGTGTGCCCAAGTATCTATTAAATTTTAATTGTATTTGACAATAACAATACTACAGAAGAAGCTATTTGTTTCTAGCTCCTTTATTCATAAACTCTCATCGTACAGAAAACTGTACCCACTCTTCCTGCTCTCTCATCTCTTTACATAAGTACATAAGTATTGCCATACTGGGACAGACCGAAGGTCCATCAAGCCCAGCATCCTATTTCCAACAGTAGCCAATCCAGGTCACAAATACTTGGCAAGATCCCAGAATAGTACAAAACATTTTATGCTGCTTATCCCAGAAATAAGCAGTGGATTTTCCCAAGTCCATTTTAATAATGGTCTATAGACGTTTCCTTTAGGAAGCTGTCCAAACCTTTTTTTAAACTCTGCTAAGATAACCGCCTTTACCACATTCTCTGGCAACAAATTCCAGGGTTTAATTACACGTTGAGTAAAGAAAAATGTTTTCCGATTCGTTTTAAATTTACTATGTTGTAGCTTCATTGCATGCCCCCTAGTCCTAGTATTTTTGGAAAGAGTAAACAGACGCTTCACGTCTACCCATTCCACTCCACTCATTATTTTATAAACCTTTATCATATCTCCCCTCAACCATCTTTTCTTCAAGCTGAAGATGCTTTAGCCTTTCCTCATAGGGAAGTCGTCCTATCTCCTTTATCATTTTCATCGCTCTTCTCTGCACCTTTTCTAATTCCACTATATCTTTTTTGAGATGTGGCGGTCAGAATTGAACACACGCCCAGATGCTCAAAACTCCAGCATTGTTCTGAACAGTGCCATAAAATTACTGCCGGAACAGCACAGAACTACTCCCTAATGCTCAACACTAATAGGATGCAAATATAGGTGCGCTCATAGCGTTGAGCATTAGGGATTTCGGTGGAAGGATTGTATCTGGTACATGCGCAGAAATGTTCCACGGTAAGCTCAGCTGCTGTGCACATATGCCTGGCAAAACCCAAATGCGAAGCACACATTTATTTATTTCAAAAAAATTCATATCCCGCTTAAAATCAGTGGGTAACAATAAAAACATACACAATATAAAAAGACCACCAACAATAACAAACAATAAAATGTCATACTGTCAATACATCATTAACTTATAGACTTGTAGAGATAGAATCCCTAATCATTCATATATGCTTTCATAAAATAAAAAGCCTTCAACAATTTTTTTAACTTCTTAAAATCTGCATAGTCTTAAATAACCTGGCAGACAGTTCCAGAAACAATTTCCAGCTACAGAAAACGCACAATTTTTTTTGTTTCAGACAAATGTCAAACATAAATGGCAAACAATGTTTTCTGTGGCCTAAATATAAGTGGTTTTAATTCTTTTTAGCTTGAACTCTTACATTTAAATGCAGGAAACAGATGCCAATGTGTGCTTTCACTTCTGGGTCTGCTGCAACTTGTGCATATTTATTTACATAAGTAATGCCATACTGGGAAAGTCCAAGGGTCCATCAAGCCCAGCATCCTGTCCACAACAGCGGCCAATCCAGGCCAAGGGCACCTGGCAAGCTTCCACAGGCTTCCTTCTGCTTCCAAAAGCAATCAAAAGTGGCAGATTTTGAAGAAAGAATCATGAGAAATCCTCTCTTCCAACACCCTAATGCCTGCTCTGACCTGACATTAATTTTTGCAGCAGTAAGGCAAGTTTGTTGTGGCCGCTCTTTTCTGAGCATAGGAGAGGAATACAAAGTGGAGGAGGGGAGGAGTAGCTTAGTGGTTAGTGCAGTGGATTTTGAGCCTGGGGAACTGGGTTCATTTCCCACTGCAGCTCCTTGTGATCCTGGGCAAGTCACTTAACCCTCCATTGCCCCAGGTAGAAATAAGTACCTGTATATACTATGTAAAGTGCTTTGAAAGTAGTTGCAAAATCCATAGAAAGGCAGTATATCAAGTCCCAGTCCCTTTCCCTTCCCCTTAAAAAAAAAGAACTCATTTACATGAGCTAGACTTCATTAGCATGCTACTTGTGTTTGCATGTTCATTTGTTCCAGGCCTCTGAATATTCTCCATAGGTAAATGCGTGCTATTCCGGCACAAATGACCTCTAGCGTCCACATTTACGTTTGAGCATTGGGGCCCTAGTTCACAACTCAAATCAAGGGAACAAGGAGTGATGGTCCTTAGATGAATCCTATTAATCTGGGCTGTAACCTGAGTGGGAATGGTAGGGATCTGCAGCAGAAAGAGTGAGAAAAGTGGGTAACTGGGGTTGGGGTAGGGCTGCTTGGAGCAGGGGAGAGATTAGTCAGGCCCTGGGGGGAGAGGAATGGAGCTTGTTGAAGGAGTGTAACATCAGTTATTTGTAAAGAAAAAAAAAACATTGTCCTGGATCTTGGTCCTGATTATTCCAGACAAACAATACTGTACTGTAAGTTTATTTGCTATGCTATGCTATATTTGTCTTATTTACCGCTCAGTTATCCATGATGGACTTCTCGGCAGTGTACAAACTTAAAAATAAAAACTCTTCTCTTGATGAGTAAATTATTATTATTTAAAAATAAAACAGTCAGTCTGGCAACAGTCAGTCCTCTAAAATATGCTTCTTTCAAACTCCTGAAACTCAAGCATCACTAACTTAAACCTCATACATTTATATTTTTTAAAAGATTCCAGAAAAAAAAAAGTGGTATCACTTGTTTTAAATCTTTAGGCAATAAATTCCAGAGTCTAGCTCCCTGGACTGAAAATAAACTATCATGAATAGACTTATAAATGTACATTTTTAAATGACTGAAAACCCAGACAAAAAAATCCTAAAGAAGCAAAGTTTACAACCTTCAAACGGAACCTTCAATAATTCCCCAACTCCCTCAGAATTTAATCCATGGATTTATGGATCAAAGTAATAATTTTAAACTGTATACATTTTTGAACAGTCAACCATATATGCAATCTGTGTTTATTTTACATAAATATGGAGATTTTTATTACCCTTGTCAATACAGTAAGTTTGGAATGTCCTAAAATGACACATTGGCTTACAACATAAGCTTGCTAGTGACAAGTGGCATTTTAGAAAGGACATCGAACTCTGAATATGGATGTCCAAATCAGAATGTCACAAATGGACCTCCATCTCACATATATTTAACAACATGATACAGCAAAATATATGTGAGATGGACACCCATGTGCTGGAAATATCCATCTTGAAAATCCATTTTACAAACTGAAACATCCAAAATTATGAACGGGATAAACAAGGGACATGGATGTCTGTATGGCAGCATAGGAACATCCATCTTATAAAATGGACATACAGGCAGACAGAGAGACACATGCACACATACCTACATGGACATAAGAATAGCCACACTGGGTCAGACCAAAGGTCCATATAGCCCAGTATCCTCTTTCCAACAGTGGCCAATCCATGTCACAAGTACCTGGCAGAAACCAAATTACCAGTAACATTCCATGCTATCAATCCCAGGGCAAGCACTGGCTTCCCCCATGACCATTTCAATAACAGACTATGGACTTTTCCTCCAGGAACTTGTTCAAATTTGTTAAAAATCTAGATACTCTAATCTCTGTTACTACATCCTCCGGCAACAAGTTTCAAAGCTTAACTATTCATTGAGTGAAAAAATATTTCCTCCTATTTGTTTTTAAAGTATTTCCATGTAATTTCATTGAGTGTCCCCTGGTCTTTGTATTTTTTGCAAGAGTGAAAAATCGATTCACTTTTACCCATTCTACACCACTCAAAAATTAATACACCCCAATCATAACCCCCCTCATCTGTCTCTTTTCCAAGTTGAAGAGCCCTAACCTCTTTAGACTTTCCTTATATGGGAGGCGTTCCATCACCTTTATCATTTTGGTTGCTCTTCTTTGAACCTTTTCTAATTCCACTATATCTTTTTTGAGATACGGTGACCTGAACTGAGCAGAATACTTAAAGTGAAGTCGCGCCATGGAGCAATACAGAGGTGTTATAATATTGTTAGTCTTATTTTGCATCCCTTTCCTAATAATTCTTAGCATCCTGTTTGCTTTTCTGGCCACCACTGCACAATGGACAGAAGATTTCAGCGTATTGTCTACAATGACACCTTGATCTTTTTCTTGAGTACTGACTCCTAAGGTGGACCCCAGCATTGGGTAACTATGATTTGGATTATTGCATTTGGCCACATTAAGGGCCCTGTTTACTAAGCATGTTACTAGGCATGTTAGCGTCTTTAATGTGCATTAACCATGTATGTGCGTTAACTGTGTACGTGCCTACAATATCCCTATAGGTGCCTACATGGTTAGCATGCACGCTAATTGTAGGTGTGTTAAAAACGCTAACGTGCCTTCATAAACAGGGCCTTAAATTTAATCTGCCATTTAGATGCCCACTGTTCCAGTTTCCTAAAGTCTTCCTATATATATTTTTAGTGTATGCAGCAAGGAGCCACCGTAGAAGCTTTATTGCTGTATTCTAAGCCCGCTGTATGGCTCACAAATGCTCACAAACATATGCATGTTTATTTTCCTCTGACAGCCTTCAGACTTAAATTCAATTACTTCTTCAAGGCTGACGTAAGATTGGGCTAGAGTAATTACAGCAACTATTCAATCACCAATTGCTCCTATAGTTATTATTTTAACATGTTTAAAATTTTTCTGCACTTGGATTAAAACAGGAAAGCTAAATTTGTCAAGACCTTTTCTTTTACTCCTTCCTCTTTTCCCCTATTTCCTCCCCCCCCCCCCCCCTCAACATTTCAAAATTAAAATCTGGCAAATGTTTCCTATATAAAAAAAATAGTGCTTCTTTTCATGCTCGAAATGGCATGAATCTGGTAGAAATTTGATTCATCTATCCTAATACCTATGAGGACCCTCTACTAACATGTGCTTAAGCTAACCAAAATGTGTTAAAGTATTGTGTGGTATTTTGTTGTCTTCTGAACACTAAAGACCAGATTCTATATAAGGCATATTAAATGTAGGCGTGTTGGAATAACGCACATAGTACTATTATATAAACCGCATCTACAGTAAGACATGATTTATAGAATAGCCCATAGGCTAGGGAATGCACATACAGTTAGGCGTGGCTATTTATGCTACTGAAATTCTGGTGTAAATTCTTGCGCCTAAATGCCTAAACGTATGCTTGCTCCCCCAATTCTATAACAAAGTACGTAAATGACACCCCTGACATACCTACATTCCTCCCTTGGTCATGTCCCCTTTTCAGCTATGCATGTTGTAATTTACGCGTGCCTTTTTTTATAATATACCTAAAAAGAAGTGTGCATGATTTCCAATTATTGTCAATTAGTGATAATTGTTTCTTATAGGCCAATTATCATGACTAATTGGCTCATTACTTACTTGAGTAGTGTGCATAAATTGGCCATGCACACAATTTAAGGCGCTACTCGCCGTGCTTTATATAAAATCTGGCCTTTATTGCACATCATTTATTTTTTGGAAAATATTTTTGGGAGGGGGATAAGTGTTATCCAGCTAGCACATTATGATCAACGTGTGCTAACTATATAACATAGACTTAACATGGGAGTGCTAGATGCCTCCTAAATAGGAGGCTGCAACTGTGAGAAGATAAATTAAATACATTAGTGCTTAATAAAAAGGTTGGTCTGACTTGCGAGTTTTGTTGCCAGTCTTGGGTTGTACACTCCAGAGCACCGCGGAACTCTTCCCCCTTGTGCCCAATATCTTAAAAACCAACCTTCTTTGACTTAGATTTTTCTGAGCTCAATTTGTCCATCCAGCAGTATACAAAACCACAGGTATAATCTCCCTGATCCTGCTTGAACTTGTGGATCTTCTCTAAACGTCCTGTCGGTAAACCTGCATTTGCTTTTGGAGCTCATGAAATTGTTGATCAAATTGTACAGACTCACTATTAATAAATCCAATTTAGTTTGTAATTCTGTATGATGCTGTTCAATTTTCTCATTAGTAGCTTCAATTGTCAACAACATAGTGTCCAATGAGCACCTTGTTAGCACTTCATTCCATCACTGAACATATTCCTTATCATCCAAAATCCACGGTTCTTTAATCATACGCAATCCCTGTGGTATTCTTTGAACATGACAATATTGCAGTAATGCTACCAAATGTAACTCTTCTTTAATTAGGCTTTTATTCAGCTTTTGAATTTCCAACCAGTCAACCTCAGCTGAACGTTTGTCAGTAGATTCTAATAACCAAATTACCAGATAACAATTTAGAAGTAACATCCTCCATAACCCCCAAAGTAGAATCCCAACTTAGACCAACCATAATACCGCCTCAATAAGTAATAACTATTATAGCATAAAGGAGGAACAGTACTACTACTAATCATTTCTATAGTGCTACTATATGTACACAGTGCTGTACACATTATAAACAGGTACTTTCTCTGTCCCTAGGGGGCTCATAATCTAAATTTTTTTGTACCTGGGGCAGTGGTGGGTTAAGTGATTGGCCCAAGGTTGCAAGGAGCTGCAGTGAGAATTGAACCCAGGTTGCCAGGATCAAAGCACGCTATACTAACCATTAGGCTACTCCTCCATTCTGAGGCTACTCCTCCACTCCAGTATATACCAAAATATTCTTAACGTAGATCAAAAATATCACAATATAATACACATGATCTAGGTGAAAATCATAAATATGAAAAATCATTAAAATATTTTTATATTATAAAAATATATGTGACAAGTGCTCAGAAATAATTTTGTGCTAAAGTGTCAAAACGACAAAGCACCTCAATCTTCCAACTTTATGAAAAGGAAATATGTCCCCATCAAGCATCCCCAGCAATGCCCTCTATATCCACAACAATGTCCCCAACACCTCATTCATGTCCCCTGACCCCTTCAATAAATGTCCTCAATCCCCCAATCAACATGTCACCCCCCCAAAAAATCTGACCCCCCAAAAGACCTCACCTTCTGCCATAAATTCCCAACCCCCAACTATATACCCTGCCCCCCTTGCCCCACCCTCCACTATCCTGCTAAGGGGTAGGCACCATTTTGGAAGAGACACCAACCCAGGAGGCAACAGAGAGAGACTGCAACCGCTGGTGGACACACTTATGGCACGTCAGACCATCGAATAGGTCCTGGCAGGGATTGGGTGGATAGGGGAGGGAGTAGAAAGGGGGCAGGGTTTATGTGGTGGTGGGCTGGGAATTATTAGCAGAGGGTGAGAGGTTTTTTTTTTGGGGGGGGGTCAGTGACATTTATTTGGGGTGTTGAGGACATTGTTGGGGAGTCAGAGGAGTGCATTGAGGTGACTGAGGAACATGAATGAGGTGTCGTAAAACTTGATAGAGGTGTGTGAGACATTTCTGGAGGTATCAAGGGCATTAATGGGGATGTTGTGGGACATAATTAAGTTGTTGGGGACATTGCTAGGGGCATTGGGGACATTGCTGGGGGTGTGTAGGAACATGGTTGAAGTTTCAGTAAATTTCATTGAGGTGTTGGGGAACTTGAAGGCGGTGTCTTGTCTTTTCATGGGGTCTTTGTATTTTCACTCGGGGGTCAGAGTATGTATGGTGGAGGATTCTGATGTGAGGAGGGCATGTAAGAGGGCCTGCACCTCAATGACATCATGCAGTATTATGGCACAAGAGCTGCTGTGCTTTTACTGCATGGTACGGTGAGGCTTCTGTGTCAACATTCTGTCCTGTGTAGTAAATGAAGAGCAGATGATGTGCCCTCCCCCCTCCCACACACACACATTTATCACACTGCCTTTGCACTTACTGCATGCTAATTTTTGCCTTAAAATACGGACTCAGGGGCGTAGCCACGGGTGGGCCTGGACGGGCCCAGGCCCAGCCACTTTTGTTCCAGGCCTGCCCAGCCTCTTCTGCCTGTTCTCCCCGTCTGCGTGGTCTGCTCACTTTTACTGCCCTGAAGCGCCGTTCTCCCTCCAGCACCAGCGATTCCCATAGCCAGCCTTCTGCCAGCGCACGTCATCTGGGCCTCTTCTCAGGTATGTCCCGCCTACTCTGCAACTTCCTGCTTCCCACCTTTGCGGAAAACAGAACTGAGCATGTGAAGGGGGCTGTCGCGGGGGGGAGGGGGGGGGTAGCGGGTGGAGAGGAAATGCGGCGGCGGGCGGGGGGGGGGGGGTGGTAGTGGGTGGAGAGGAAATGCGAGGCCCGTGCCCACCCAGTCCACCTTCAGGCCCATCTAAAAATTAAACTCTGGCTACGCTACTGCGGTAGGTACAAAGTTTACCACACTTTAGCAAAAGAGCCCTGAAGCAATAGAGGGTTCAATGATTTGCCCTAGATCACAAAAGAACAGCAGTGGGATTTAAACCAAGTTCCTCTGGTTCTCAGCCCATTGCTCTAACCATTAGAGTAGAGCTGGAAAGTGCTTTAAAAATAATAGATTTATGTAAATGTAAACAAGAACCTTAAAACAAGGGGAAAAGAAATTCAACCTGAAAAAAACATGGATATGGCGAGCACTATGTCATTAAGGTTAAGCTGATCTTCACTGTATTTAAAATTTTTGATTTTCTGATATTGCTCATAAGATGAGAACAGAATATCCCTGTCCACTACTTCAGAAGACTGACCCCAAATGTGAAACATGCTGCGGTGCTAGGTACCAAATATTACATATGCAATGTATCTATTTATTATTATGCTCCATTTAGGCCAGGAATTCTCAACCTAGTCTTCAGGACACACTTAGCCAGTCAGGTTTTCAGGATACCCACAATGAATATGCATATGATAAATCTGCATACAATGCAGGTACTGCATGTACATTTATCTCATGCATATTAATTATAGAGTCCTGAAAACTTGAGTGCAGCATTTTAATCAAACTTGTGGCATGCAGAAGCTAGATTCTATGAGAAAGAAACCTGCAGTGATTGTTCTCAAACAAAGTACTGGTCAGCTTATAGTGTGAATAGGCAAATGGTATTACAATGAAATTTATATTTATATGCATGAGATAAATTTATATACTTCACTGGCTTCTGATCAGGTACCGCATACAGTTCAAGCTTCTCCTACTAACCTACAAATGCACTTGATCTGCAGCCCCTCCTTACCTCTCTACCCTCATCTCACCTTACGTTCCTACCCGTAACCTCCGCTCTCAAGACAAATCCCTCCTTTCAGTACCCTTCTCCACCACCGCCAACTCCAGGCTCCGCCCTTTCTGCCTCGCCTCACCTCATGCGTGGAACAAACTCCCTGAGCCCATACACCAAGCCCCCTCCCTGCCCATCTTCAAATCACTGCTCAAAGCCCACCTCTTCAATGCCGCCTTCGGCACCTAACCACCACACCTCTACTCAAGAAATCTAGACTACACCAACTTGACATTTTGTCCTTTAGATTGTAAGCTCCTCTGAGCAGGGACCGTCCTTCTTTGTTAAATTGTACAGCGCTGTGTAACCCTAGTAGCGCTCTAGAAATGTTAAGTAGTAGTAGTAATATTAGAAAATTTAAGAAATGTATTCTTGATTGTAATTTTTCAGAGCATAAAGTCCTTGCATTCAGTGACATCAATGTGCTTTTTTATTTGGGATTGTTCATCAGGCTGGTATAATGTCTGCAATGTAGACCAATGTCTGGATTCCTTTTACCCTATATCAATATTATGCTTGTCCTTAATCAGTTTTATAACTAAATACAAAACGGGAAACCAGGGCCGTGCCAACACGGTAAGCGAGGTAAGCATGGCAGGAGGGCGCCATCCTCTGGGGGGGCGCCCTGCCGCACCATGCTTACCTCGCCCTCTTCTCCCCAGATCCTTTTCCTTTTTTTTGTTTAAATTTACTTCTGTCCGGCGGTGTAGCGTCAGTGAGAAGGAGGCAGCGCTCCCCCGCCCCGACGTGTCTACTAGTCTTCCCTTCGCTGTGTTCCGCCTTCTTCTGACGTCAGAAATGACGTCAGAAGAAGGCGGGACACTTAGCGAAGGGAAGAAGACTAGTAGACACGTCGGGGCGGGGGAGCGCTGCCTCCTTCTCACTGACACTACGCTGCCGCCGGACAGAGGTAAATTTAAACAAAAAAAAAAAGGAAAAGGATATGGGGAGAAGAGGGCGGGCAGTGTAGCGATCGTTTTTGGGGGGGAGCGGCGCGGTGCCAACGGGGGGTGCTGGAGGTGCCAACTGCAGGGGGGCGCCGGAGACCCTAGGCACGGCCCTGCGGGAAACAGCATTTTGTTACTTGTTTATAGTTTGGGTAAGCATAAAAAGCTGGTAATCATGAATTTTTTTTTTACACATTCTCACAAAGATCCTGTCTCAGAGATGTATAACTACATCTGCATTGACATGGGAACATAAATGTGTCATACTTGTAGAGAAGTCCTTATTAAAATGGCTCTCCAGGTTAGCAGCCTATGATTGCAGTTCCTGGGACTGGAGGGTAGTAATTTCCTGTGGGTTTAGCAGAGGACTGCTGACTTGCAAGCTCTGATAATTCCCAGTAGACCTCATCAGTTTATATTCTCACAACTAACCGTTAGTTTTTGGTTTTGGTTTTGGCTTCGGCTGAAACCAGGTGATAAGTTTCGGCTAAAGTTGCAGTTTCGGCCAAGAGTATTTAGACACTTTCGGTAGCAGTTTCGCTCAGCCTCTAATTCAAGGACCTGAAAGCTTCTACTCTTCATGGAAAATGAAGATCTTCCAAGAAACTTCCCTTACACTAAAAGAAAGCCTAAGGCTAAAATATTCCCCACTATGGCTTTACTCTGCCACCTGCTGGCAGAATCCATTCAATACATATTCCACTTCACCTAGAACAGAGGTTCTCAACACAGTCCTCAGGACATATCTAGTCATTCAGGTTTTCAGGATACCCACAATGAATATGGATGAGATAATCTACACCTTTAAGTGGCCACTTATGCAAATAAATGACTAAGGGGTCCTTTTACTAAGTTGCGGTAAACGGGGGCCTCAGCATGCATCAAAAACACATGCTGGTACTAGCGCAAGCCCCCTTTTACCACAGCAGACAAGAAATGGCCGTGCAGTAACTGAACCACTTGCCGTGCGGCCATTTCAGGGAGGGAAGCACTTATTGACACCCATTGAGGTGGCGGTAAGGGCTCCCACGCTAACCTGGTAGTAACTGGGGGCCTGCGCTAGCATCAGTGTGTGTTTTTGACACACGCTGAGGTCCCTTTTTACTGCAGTAGGTAACAGGGTGTCTCTATTTCTGGAAAAGAAATGGCCATGCGGTAAGTGAACCACTTGCCAGGGAGCCATTTTGTGGAGGAGCACTTATCCTCACTCATTGAGGAGACAGAAAGGGCTCCAGCACTAAGGACCTACAAAAATAGAAAATATTTTTGTAGCGCCAGAAATTGCTTGCTTGCACTGCACGTGGGAACTACTGCCAGGCTCCTGTGGGAGCCCACTGGTATTTGCAGATTGGTACGTGGCAAAGCTGTTGCTGCATGCCAACTCTTTACTAAAAGGGCCCTTGAATGTGCTGCACTCCAGCACCAAACAGACACACACACACACACACAGATCCAATATGCACCACCTTGAACTACATACACAAGGTACATGCAGTTCACTTCACACAGTTCTGCACACACATTTACACACAACAGAGAAATAATTTCAGCCTAAATGTGGAATAAAAGAAGTGGCTTTATTGGAATAACTTAGATGATCCAACATGGGCTGTGTTTCAGTAACCATATCTCTGTTTTAATTATTTTTATGCCATGAATTGGATTGAACTGTTCTCATTTTAAATCTAAAAGGAAGCCTAGCGTTATCCTCCTGATTATTTTTCACCTTCTTGAATGAATCCTGATGCAGGCAAGTTTGCCGAAACACAGCAAGTGTCAAGTCTTCTGAGCTGCTTCAATAAAGTCGAGGAGTAGCCTAGTGGTTAGTGCAGAGGACTTTGATCCTGGGAAACTGATTTTAATTCCCACTGCAGCTCCTTGTGACTCTGGGCAAGTCACTTAACCCTCCATTGCCCCAGGTACAAATAAGTACCCGTATATACTATGTAAACCGCTTTGAATGTGGTTGCAAAAAACACAGAAAGGTGGTATATCAAGTCCCATTTCCTTTAATCCACTTTTGGGCTGACATAATTTCTCTATAGGACTGCTCTACTTTGTGTTGTTTATACCCTCTGCCCTTGTTCACACATTTACATACAGCAAACATAACATACCACTCTTCAACATATACACAGACACACATGTACCTCACATATATCCTTGACACATAGTTCTGCACACACACACACACACATCATTGTATCATCCTTTTCACATGCACTTTCTACCTTGTTTCCATTTCATGTGGACTATCATACAGTAGGTATGTCCAGCCATTTTTTTATATTTAATTTTTTTGTTTTGATATGCTTTTCCTTTAAATGTTTACTTGTGGTCTTATTTCATTTTGTTTAGTTTCAACCAAAAGCAATGAAGAAAAAAAATAAAATTTTAAAATTTGTGTTGTTGAAACTGTCCTTCCACCCCCCCCCCCCCCCCAAAAAAAAATGAATGGTCCTCTCAGCTTCTCTTACCTCATTTATACATCTTTAGTCTTCACGGGGCAGAAGCAATCTCTGGTTGTTCCTGCCCTGACACATCTTCCGATGCTGGCAGACTGATGCTGGTGC
The DNA here is from genome assembly GCF_901765095.1 of Microcaecilia unicolor. Classification (NCBI taxonomy): domain Eukaryota; kingdom Metazoa; phylum Chordata; class Amphibia; order Gymnophiona; family Siphonopidae; genus Microcaecilia; species Microcaecilia unicolor. The sequence goes on along the minus strand of NC_044037.1, from coordinate 248,992,144 downwards.
CGTTGTTTATTTCTGCTCCGCAAAATGACACCAACTATATTATCAGTTATAAAAAATTTCAAAACTGTTTTAGGTAGCTTAAATATATTCTTATCATCATAGACCACTAGAAATGTAAGACTTCAAGTTGCAGTGGGATCAATTACAATGACTGGCATATGAAAATGCAGTATACCACTGGAGAATGGCATACTATACTTGAATTTATCCTGTGACCTTAAACAGAATGATAGCAGTTGGTTACTTTAAGCATTCTGATGCAGGACAGAAGGAACAAACAGTTGTTTGCTTCTTGATGTGTTGTTTTTTAAATATATAAGTATATAAACAGTGTTAAGACAATCTGAGGCAAAGCAATATCCAGAGAAGATCACTATGGGGCTCATTTTCAAAAGAGAATCACATCCAAAAAGTGTCATAAATCTGCATTTGGACATTTTCTCACAAAAACATCCAAATTGGTATTTTCAAAACCAATTTTTAGATGTTTTGCTATGAAGTCCATCAGAAGTGCATTCAAATCACAAGGGTGTGTGTCAGGGGCGTTTTAAGGGTGGGATCTGAACACTTGAACATTTTTCTGCCATAATGGAACAAAACAAAAGCATCCAGGTCTATAAGTTGGACAGTTTGGCCTAGACCTGTTTATTAACGAATAAGCCATAAAAAGTGCTCTACATGACCAGATGATCACTGAGGGAATAAATGAATGACACTCCCCTACTCTTTCAGTGGTCATTGACTCCCTTCCACCCTGCAAAGATGTAAATGAAATAGTACATACCAGCCCCTATGACAGCTGAAGATATTATGGCCGGTCCTATTAGAGCAGCAAGCAGGTTACTGGAATAGCCTAGTGGTCTGTGTAGTGCACTGTAGAGAAGGTGACCCCCATAATTCACTCTATTACACTTGTAATAAAGAAAACCACAAAACCTACTAAACTTACATATAGGTGACACCTGCAGCAATAAGGATTATAGAGGTATATAGTTGGGTACAGTAGGTTATTCATGGGTTTTGAAGGGCTCACCATACAATATAAGGGGGTAATGGTGAGATGTGTACCTAGGACCTTTTATGTGAAGTCCACTGCAATGCCCTCTAGGGTGCCCTGTTGCTCTGTTGGGATGTCTGTGTGGCCAGTCTACTAGGAAAGTTGGCTCCTATATCCTGCTGGCTTCATTTTGTGCATTTTTCACTTGGAATTTTTTTTTTTTTGGGGGGGGGGGGGGGAGATAGTCCAAAAAGATAGACGTAATAAGTAGAACATCATCTAGGAAATGGTCATTTTCAAAGAAAAAAGATTTTCACTACTTGATTTTTGGATGTTTTAAGCAAAATGTCCAAATTTTGGATTTAGACATCATATCAAAAATGCCCCTCCACATAATCTTATTAACCAGGGCATTAAAAATAGCAATATAGCTTGTAGGAAGTGAATTATGTACACGAAAGTTTAGGAAATTTAGCCTTTGTACTCTGATGGTGTTGAACATTTTACTCATCAGCCAAACTGGCTAAAGAATAATACACTCAATGTTCTAGACCAGGGGTTCTTAACCCAATCCTCAGAACACACCTAACCAGTCAGGTTATTCAGGATACCCACAATGAATATGCCTGAGAGACATTTGCATAGAATGGTGGCAGTACACGCAAATTTATCTATTGTAATATTGATTATTTAGTCTGTATGAAGCATCTTCAGACAAGAATTCAGACTATCCAGAATACAGCTCTTTTCTTGATTTTTTTAATGCACGCTCTAATTGTAGGCACGTTAAAAATGCTAACGCGCCTTAGTAAACAGGGCCCTAAATCTTTAAATAAATAAGGGGTCCTTTTACAGAATGGCGGTAAGCTCAACGCTGGCTTACTGTTCGCTCTTCCAGGACTATCGCCGGCAGAACATGGCCACTGGCGGTATTCCTAACCCGAGTGTGCGCCATTTCCAGGGGAAAAAGAAAATACCCAGAAATGGCTTGGGTGGCGAAACCCCGGCAGTAATTGGGCATCACCGTGCACTGCCGGGTTAGTGTGGGAGCCATTATCGCTAACCTCAGTGGGTAGTGGTAAGGGCTCCCCACCACATGGCCATGCGGTAAGAGTTCTGTCAGTGCGTGGCCATTTTTTTGGTGGTGGGGGGAGCTTTTACCAGCTGCAGAAAAAAGGGCCCTGGCGCAAGGGGAAAATGGTCCCTGCCGCTACCGCAGGTCTCTTTTTTTCTGCAGCTTAGTAAAAGGACCCCTAAATAAATATGTTGTTAATGCAAAATTTCCTTAGCTAAGAATTCTCAAGATGGGCAGTTCTACGCAAGAATCTGCTTCTATTACTTCAAAATATGTAGGCCAAATTCTTTGTTTAACTATACAAGTTATTAAGGACCAGTTTTAGTAAATGGCACCCAGATTTGGGCACTGAAAAAATCGGCAGCCAGTGCTATTCTATAAAGGGCACTCTGGGGTTCTGTTTTTATTATTATGTATATTTCTGTTGTACTCAGGGCTTTTTTGAGGGGGTACTTGGGGTTACTGAGTACCGGCACCTTTTTCATTGTCTGCTAAAATTGACTCATGGTCCCCAAGTTATAGTAAAAGAGCTCAGGCTCTACACACCAATTCTGCCTTTTCATAGATTCTGTGACTGGTTGCAGGGGGCCTGGCTATTGTGGGATGGGTCCCTCAGTGATCACCCCACCCCTGAAGGGCGGTCTGGCATTAGAGTACTGGCACCTTTTTTGCTAGAAAACACGCACTGGTTGTACTCCACCCTGGATAAGGACAAGTTAGAAATAATACATTTCGATTTTTGGGTTGTGCACACTTTATAGAATAGCTTGTAGCACCGATTCCCATGCCCAAATTTGGGTACTAGGACTTACACTTGCTGAAACCAGGCGTAATTCTGGCACTCAAGATGGGTGTGCATTCATGGTTTTCTATAACATTGTGTGCAAATTTATGGAATGCCCCTGACCTGTCCATGCTCCTTCCATGGCCATGCCCCATTTTGGGATCTGGATGAACAGTTTTATAGAATAGTGCATAGAAAGATGCATGCGCAAATCTAAAACAATGCCAATTAAGATCAATAATTGATTGTTAATGCCCAATTATTGATGTTAATTGCCTTGTTGCCAAATTTGGGCATGCAAATTTGTGCGCCCTTTATAGAATCCCCTCATGAATGTGCTTTCACTGATATTCTTGTTAATGTTGCAGAAGAAGTTAAAATATGATTTGAAAGGGATGTTGTGAAAAGATCTTTAAATACAATGGGGCCCTTTAAGCACATAAGCACCGCCATGCTGGGAAAAGACCAAAGGTCCATCAAGCCCAGCACTCTGTCTCCGACAGTGGCCAATCCAGGCCCCAAGAACCTGGCAAATAACCCAAAATTTAATAACGATCAATGGACTTTTCCTTTTACTAAGGAGTGCCTGAAAGTAGCCTGTGCTGATGTAGGTGCATGTTTTGGACATGCGCAGGTCAATTTTTAAGTGTGCCTGGAAAAAAGGCATTATTTTTGTGGCCAAAAATGGACGTATGGGAAAGTTAAAACCAGCACACTGCCTTTTTCAGCCTGAGACCCTTACCGCCATCCATTGACATAGCAGTAAGGTCTCATGAGCTAACCGGGCGGTAAGTGGTCAGTGCTCATAAACTACTGATTACTGCCGGGTAAGCACCACGTGGTAAAAAATAGAAAACATTTTCTATCGCATGTTTTGGGCATGCATCAAAAATGGAATTACCGCCAGGGGCACGCAGAAGCCGGGTGACAGTTCCAATTTGATGTGCATTGTATGCGCATAGGCGCTTTAGTAAAAGGACCCCAATGGTTGTAGCTATGGTTCACCTTATATTTGGAGAACAGGTTTCACTTTTACATGGCTTAACCCTTTAGTGTCCAATGTTCCCGTAATAAGCCATATGGGAACAGATTGATGGGATCATTGGACACTAAAGGGTTTTAATGCTGATGTTACTGGGTAGGTTCCTGTCATAAAGCTTCTCTATAGAGGACCAGTTGCCAGTTCCATAATACTCACTAAACCAATGACAAATTCAGTCAGCAGTGTGAGGTTTTGGCTACCTTAGGGGGTCTTTTACTAAGGCGTGCTCATGTTTTTTTGCACGCACTAAAACTGTGGGCGCACTAAACGTTAGAGATGCCAATGCATTCCTATGGGCATCTCTAAAGTTTAGCGTGCCCACAATTTTAGCGCGCGCTAAAAACGTGAGCACCCCTTAGTAAAAGACGCCTTTAGAGAGTAATTTAAAAAATAATGTCCATGAGTTAAATAACGGTTTACCTATGGAAATAGCCTTTTATAAAATTGCCTACCCAATGTACATGTAAAGTTATGTGCATGCAGCCTGCATGTATGTAAGTTTGCATGTGGTTTGAGGAGGTCTTCCCAAGGGCATCGTTTGCACTTACATGCATACTTTTGCATTCACGAAAGTACATGTATATATTACCACTGAAAAATTGAATATACCCAATAGCAGATGTAAATGTGTGGGCATAGTTTTACTATTGTAGTTTTCAGAGTAAGAAAAAGAAAAAGCCCTAGGTGTCTCCTGAGCTGGGATAGCAAGAAGTTCTTTATTGTGAGACCTGGCATGGGCTGTATTTTGGCATCTGATAAATATAGCTATCCAAATCAAAAGCTGTGCTTAGAAAAAACTGTTTAATTCCAGCTGTGCCAGAGAAAGTTTTCCCCCTGGCGTCACTACAATGCATTATCAACAAAAAAGTGTTGTAGTGACACCAATGGGAAAAGTTTTGCATGCACAATTTTTAACTTTTTATAGAATTTGGGAGAATGTGAGGCTTTATAAAATGATCCCCAATATGTGACTGTAATTTCATCAAAGGAAAATATTTACCAGAAGGGAAGGAATAATTAATAAAAGCCCCTGTTTACTAAGGTGTGCTAGCATTTTTAGTGTGCACTAATGCTAGAGACACCCCTAAGAATATAGGGGTGCCTCTAGCATTAGCACACATGATAAAAATGCTAGGGCAGCTTAGTAAACAGGGCCCAAAGAGACTTGTTGTATGTGATGAAGCACCCGGCCATGTGGTCAATCAAACTGTTTTCTCATCTTATTATTTCTCTGCTTGTGGATTCTCAACAGGGTTAATTTGATTTTATATGTGCAGTTTTCAATTTTTTTATTAAATGACATACGTTTTTAATTTGGGTCTTTTTGTTTTTTTGTATTAGTTGTATCCAGTCGTGGTGATAGGTGAAGGAGGGAAGAAACTGAGCATATGTAGACATCAGACATATTTCTATTTTGGAGAAAGATAATTATAAATTAATATACATTTTTTAATAATAACAGCTTTCATCTAAATGACTGAAAATTACTGCTACGTGGCAATTTTCTGTTGTCCCAGTAGAGACAAAATCATCTTGTAATAAATCATGTTTTCTTTCTGTCTGATTTTAGGGATGACTTGTCAAGCAAGAACATCATATACTGAAGATGAGGTGCTTTGGGGTCATCGCTTTTTTCCTGTCATTTCCTTAGAAGAAGGATTCTTTAAAGTAGACTACTCACAGTTCCATGCAACATTTGAAGTCCCTACCCCACCCTACAGTGTGAAAGAGCAAGAGGAAATGCTTCTTATGTCCTCCCCATTAATAGCACCTGCTGTAAGTAACAGCAAAGAAAGAAATAACTCTGTAGATTGCCTAGATGGTTTGGATGACATTAGCACAAAGCTGCCTCCAAAGTTGCAGAAAATAACGGGGAGGGAAGACTTTCCAAAAAAACTCCTGAGGATGAGTTCAACAACCTCAGAAAAGGCCTATAGCATGGGAGATTTGCCTATGAAACTTCAACGAATAAGCTCAGTTCCTGGCAACTCAGAAGAAAAACTGGTGATTAGAACCACAAAGATGATGTCTGATCCTATGAGTCAATCCGTGGCAGATCTGCCACCAAAGCTCCAAAAATTGTCAGGTGGTGGAACCAGGATGGATGGAAACCTGCCACCTAAATTAAGGAAAATGAACTCTGACCGATTTACATAGCAACAATAATAATTAAAAAAAAACTTTTAGATATTATTTGAAATAGGAAACACTTAGAAAATGCAATTTTGTTGGCAAGGAAACAATATAGACGAGGTTTGGTTTGTTAAGGTAGGAATGTGTTTCCTTTGCACTACATGCAAAACTGAGAGAAGTGTGTTTTTCCCAGTTAACCATGACTGTAACTATAATGCTTTGATAATAAGACCTAAAATATTTTTAGGGTGATAAGAGAACTGCAGTAATATTAAGTGGCATGTAGTATCACAACAAGCATGCAATAATTGTGTGCAGATTTTGCATATAGTTTTATGGCATGATTCTTACTATATTTATATTGTATATTCTACAGAAAAATATGTAAGGGGTGTTATTCTTCCCCGTATTTCTTAAGCTTTGTTGTAGGTTAATATAACAGTGGGTAACTGTAAGGGGCAAATATATGTTACGATGATGCAGTCATGTCCATTTTAGCAGGAGAAAATATTTTGGGCTATAACCTGATTGCCAGCTGTTGGTATTTTCAACAGATTTATCTAGATTTCCTATAATTTTCACTCCAATAAAATCTCTAGAAACAAAGGTATGTTTTACTATTGTAATGAGGCAGTGTTGTTTGCATTTGTGTAGTATTTTTTGCAGCTCATTGGGGTCCTTTTACTAAAGTGCATTAAGCCTATACGCCTGGATTTTATGTATGGTGCCTAGATTTGTACACCAAAATTTGAGCCGGCTCTTGAAATGCGCTTCTGAATTAATTGGCTAACGAGCCAATTAACATCAATAATTGAGTGCTAACAACCAATTATTGACATTAATTGGCATACACTAAAATTTGCACATCCATCTGGCTGCGTGCTCTTCCATAAGGAATGGCCCCTAATTCTAATAGCGTGTAACTCAAAAGGAGTTGTGGGCATGGGAGTGTCAGAGGCATTCAGAAATGTTACACGCATTGATACAGAATACTACCTCAGTGCGCCTAAGTTGGGGACCAGGATTTACGACACAAGCAAAGTACTGCAAAGCATTTTAACGAGTTTTGTGGTAGCCTGTTTTACATGCGTTAGGCACACATTAGGGCTTAAAGGCCTTTAATAGAAGGGCCCTGTTAAGGCACATTAAGGGGGAGATTCTATGTATGGTGCCTAAAAAATCAGCACTGAAATCAGTGCCGACTAAGAGTATTCTATAATCGGTGCCTAGATTTAGGCGCTGATTATAGAATACGCTTAGTTGATATTTCAGCGCCTAAATCTAAGCGCATCCATTTACACCAATGAAAACATGGTGTAAATCTCAGTGAGTAGATTTAGGCATACTGTGCTGTATTCTATAACTAGGCACCTACATTTTGGAATGCCCACAAAATGCCCATTTCCCCACCCGTAATCACACCCCTTTTTGCCTGCGCATGTTAGAAGTTCAGTGCATATCGTTACAGAATATGCTTAGCGAGTTGTGAGCCTAAATTCTAATCAGTGCCAATTAGTACTCATTATTGCTTGTTAAGTGCTGTTAACAGTGCTCATTACCTTGTTAAGCTTGTTAAATTGTGTGCATTGTTATAGAATCTGCACAGATTCCGGCACTGATCTTTAGACGTGCTATATAGAATCTAGGGGTAAATGCAAAAATTTAGTGTGCTTTAGTAGAAGTACCCCATAGAGTGCTAGAATTATGTGTGCACAGGGATCTAAGGGGTTGATCAACATGGATCAGATTTATCAAAGATTTGCTCTTCTGCAAAATGTGTTCTATTCATTCAACTGGAATTCTGATCTATCAAGCCATAAGAACATAAGAAAAGCCATGCTGAGTCAGACCAAGGTCCATCAATCCCAGCATCCTATCTCTGAAAATGGCCAATCCAGATCTGAAAAAGCGAGTATATTTCTCATAGTTCACTCTTCCTCAGAATCAACTGATGGAAGCTCTTAATGTAGCAAACAGCATTCACTTGGGTATGGCAAAAAATAATGGAGAGATACACCAACTAGACCTGTGTCTTCAATAGACTATGAATAAGAAGGCATGGCAAGAATGTGACGTTTGCAAATTTAGGGGTCCTTTTACGCTGCGGTAAAAAGTGGCCTTAGTCCACTCTTACATGGGTCTTCCACACACACTAAGGCCATTTTTACTGCAGTGGTAGAAATGGCTTTTTTCTATTTTTTGCATTAATGGCAATACACTCACGTTGCCATAAATGTTTGACCATTTTTTAAAATTACCACGTCAACATATACTGCCACCCATTTTGTAGGTGGTAAGAGCTCATGCAGTATCTGTTTGCTAACCAGCTACTGCACAACAGTGTAGATGTGGTAACTGGGTAGTGCAGGAATGCCCACTCTCTGCTCATGACATGCCCCTCCAAAATTTAGAAAAATTATTTAGTTCGCTGTTAGTGTGGGCAGATTTCCAAGTTACTGCAAGATACCTGAGTGTGTCCTACGGTACTCCACTTTTTGCTGTGTTAGGCATGCATTAGCATCTAATGCAGCTTAGTAAAAGGACCGCTTTGGAAAAAAAAAAGGACAAATCAGAACTAAAATGGTTATAGAGAGACAAGACTCTGTCCTTAGTACTTTAAATTTACCAGTGCTGAAAAGAAGGGCCAAATTGGTTGGTGCTTGATTTAAGAGGCCTCCTCAAGTTTGGAGAAAAGGATTTCCAAAGTTTGAGGTTCATTTTATAAAACTGACCACATTGAGGCAATGTTGTACATTTCCTGTCTAACCCTTTTGCTTCAGTAGTGAGGGGTGCTTTTACAAATGTGAGGTAGCGCTTTTAGCATGCGCTAAAAATAAGCATGTGCTAAACGTTAGAGATGCCCATATATTTCTGTGGGTGTTTCTAGCTTCTATTAATGTGCACTAAGGGACCCTTTTACAAAGCCACAGAGGGCTAACACTTGGGTAGTGTGTGCCCAATTGGCACTACCGCTGGGGTAGTATGTGTGCCCAGTGGTAATTCCAAGTTTGGTACACGACGAATCCTGCGATAGAAAATAATTTTCTATTTTCTACTGCAGGGGGCGTTCCTGGTGGTAACTGGCATGTTGGCATGCGCTGCATGGTTACCGCATTTGTAGCACATGAGCCCTTACCACTAGGTCAATGGGTGGTTGTAAGGGCTCAGGCTGTAAATAGGCATGTGTCAGTTTTAATATTAGTGCAGGCCCATTTCCCGGCCAATTAAAAATAGACATGGAACGATACAAAGGCATTATAACATCCTCATTTTTGTTTTCCATTCCTTTTCTAATAATACCTAACATTCTATTTGCTTTCTTAGCCACAGCAGCACACTGAGCAGAAGGTTTCAATGTATCATCAACGACGACACCTAGATCCCTTTCTTGCTCCGTGACTCCTAACGTGGAACCTTGCATGATGTAACTATAATTCGGGTTCCTCTTTCCCACATGCATCACTTTGCACTTGCTCACATTAAACGTCATCTGCCATTTAGATGCCCAGTCTCCCAGTCTCGTAAGGTCCTATTGTAATTTTTCACAATCCTCCTGCGATTTAACGACTTTGAATAACTTTGTGTCATCAGCAAATGTAATTACCTCACTAGTTACTCCCATCTCTAGGTCATTTATAAATATGTTAAAAAGCAGCGGTCCCAGCACAGACCCCTGGGGAACCCCACTAACTACCCTTCTCCATTGAGAATACTGACCATTTAACCCTACTCTCTGTTTTCTATCTTTTAACCAGTTTTTAATCCACAATAGAACACTACCTCCTATCCCATGACTCTCCAATTTCCTCTGGAGTCTTTCATGAGGTACTTTGTCAAACACCTTCTGAAAATCCAGATACACCACATCAACTGGCTTACCTATATCCACGTTTGTTCACCCCTTCAAAGAAATGTAGTAGATTGGTGAGGCAAGATTTCTCTTCACTAAATCCATGTTGACTTTGTCTCATTAATCCATGCTTTTGAATTTGCTCTGTAATTTTGTTCTTAATGATAGTTGCTGCCATTTTGCCCAGCACCGACGTCAGACTCACCAGTCTATAATTTCCTGGATCTCCTCTGGAACCTTTTTAAAAAATCGGCATTACATTGGCCACCCTCCAATCTTCTGGTACCACGCTCGATTTTAAGGATAAATTACATATTACTAACAATAGCTCCACAAGCTCATATTTCAGTTCTATCAGTACTCTGGGATGACTACCATCCGGTCCAGGAGATTTGCTACTCTTCAGTTTGTAGAACTGCCCTATTACATCCTCCAGGTTTACAGAGAATTCATGAAGTTTCTCCAACTCGTCAGCTTTGAATACCATTTCTGTCACTGGTATCCCACCCAAATCTTCCTAAGACCGAAGCAAAAAATTCATTTAATCTCTCTGCTACGGCTTTGATCGCCCCCTTTTACTCCAACCAATTCTTTTGCCAGCTTCCTGCTTTTAATATACCTAAAAAAATTTTACTATGTGTTTTTGCCTCCAACGCAATCTTTTTTTCGAAGTCCCTCTTAGCCTTCCTTATCAGCACTTTGTATTTGACATGACATTCCTTATGCTGTTTGTTATTATTTTCAGTCAGTTGCTTCTTCCATTTTCTGAAGGATTTTCTTTTAGCTCTAATAGCTTCCTTCACCTCACTTTTTAACCACGCCAGCTGTTATTTGGTCTTCCATCCTCCTTTTGTAATACGCGGAATATATTTGGCCTGGGCTTCCAGGATGGTGTTTTTGAACAGCATCCACGCCTGATGTAAATTTTTGACCCTCGCAGTTGCACCTATAAGTTTTTTTTTCACCGTTCTTCTCATTTTATCATAGTCTCCTTTTTTTAAAGTTAAACGCTAATGTATTTGATTTCCTATGTATACTTACTTCAAAGCTAATATCAAATCCGATCATATTAGGATCACTGTTATTAAGTGGCCCCAGCACCATTACCTCCCGCACCAGATCATGCGCTCCATTAAGGACTAGGTCTAGAACTTTTCTTTCTCTCGCCTGCTCCTTTACCAGCTGCTCCATAAAGCTGTCCTTGATTTCTTCAAGGAAATTTATCTCCCTAGCCTGCCCCAATGTTACATTTACCCAGTCAATATCAGGGTAATTGAAATCACCGATTATTATTGTGTTGCCCAGTATGTTTGAGTCCCTAATTTCCTTTAACATTTCTGCATCCATCTGTTCATCCTGGCCAGGCAGATGTAGTACACTCCTATCACTATCCTTTTCCCCTTTACACATGGAATTTCAATCCACAGTGATTCCAAGAAGTGTTTTGTTTCCTGCAGAATTTTCAATCTATTTGATTCATGGCTCTCGTTAATATACAATGCTACCCCTCCACCAATTCAATCTACCCTATCACTATGATATACAGTAATTTGTATCCTGGTATGACAGTGTCCCACTGGTTATCCTCCTTCCAACAGGTCTCAGAGATGCCTATTATATCTAATTTTTCATTTAGTGCAATATATTCTAACTCTCCAATCTTATTTCTTAGGCTCCTGGCATTCGTATATTGACATTTCAAAGTATGTTTGTTGTTCCTATTTACATCATGCTTAGTACTTGACAGTATTAATTTGCAATCTTTTGTCTGATTTTTATTTTTATTTAAGGACACCTGATCTGCTACAGTCTCTTTTGCAACCTCACTATCAGGATACCCTATCTGCCCTCTTTTGGTGATATCTTTGAAAGATACCTTATCCTGAACCATGCGCTTTTCAGCGACTGTCGGCCTTCCCCCCCCCCCCCCCCCCCCCCCCGTTTCTAGTTTAAAAGCTGCTCTATCTCCTTTTTAAATGCCGATGCCAGCAGCCTGGTCCCACCCTGGTTAAGGTGGAGCCCATCCTTTTGGAATAGACTCCCCCTTCCCCAGAATGTTGCCCAGTTCCTAACAAATCTAAAACCCTCTTCCCTGCACCATCATCTCATCCACGCATTGAGACTCTGGAGCTCTGCCTGTCTATTGGGCCCTGTACGTGGAACAGGTAACATTTCTGTAAATGCTACCCTAGAGGATCTGGATTTGAGCTTTCTACCTAAAAGCCTAAATTTGGCTTCCAGAAACTCTCTCCCACATTTTCCTATGTCATTGGTACCCACATGTACCAAGACAGCCGGTTCCTCCCCAGCACTATCTAAAATCCTATTTAGGTGACGAATGAGGTCCATCACTTTCGCACCAGGCAGGCAAGTCACCAGGCGATCCTCACGTCCACTAGCCACCCAGCTATCTATATGCCTAATGATCGAATCAACAACCACAACAGCTGTCCTAACCTTTCCCTCCTGGGCAGCACTTGGAGACATATCCTCGGTGCGAGAGGATAGTACATCCCCTGGTGGACAGGTCCTGGCTACAGGAGTACTTCCTACTTCACCAGGGCGATGCTCTCCTTCTAGGAGACCTCCCTCCTCCAAGGTAGGACAGGGGCTACCAGACTGGAGGTGTGACTTCTCTACAACATCCCTGTAGGTCTCGTCTATGTACCTCTCTGTCTCCACCAGCTCCTCCAAGTCTGCTACTCTAGCCTCAAGAGAACGGGCACATTCTCTGAGAGATAGGAGCTCTTTGCATCAGGCACACACATATGACATCTCACCAACTGGGAGATAATCATACATGTGACACTCAATGCAAAAGACTGGATAGCACCCCTCTCGCTGCTGGACTGCTGACTCCATCTTAGTGTTTTTGAGTTTTTCAATATTTTAAAACTTGCTACAGTATTAAGAATATTAGCCTAATATAAAAGTGTTTTTTTAGTTTATACAGAGGGGCATAATCGAACGCGAACGCCTATCTCCATGGGCGTCTATATCCGAAAACGGGTACGTGAAGAGGTGGGACAGATCGTATTTTCGAAAAAATGGACGTTTTTCAGCTGGGCTAACAGTTACTTCTCCTCCTGAAAAGCTCAAATCATACCTCCAAATTAAGCGCCAGCTGTGTGGTGAAGCTTATTTCATTAGATCCACCCTCAACCCCTCCCGGTTAGACTAATGTCATCCACTCCACATTCTGCTCTAGCTCTAATGGTGTATATGCGATTATATGCCCATGTAGGTTATCCTATGTAGTCGTCCAGTTAAGATTAGGCTTACTGAACATGTCTAGAATCACTACTCATAATCAGCTAGCTCCCTTGGTACAGCATTTGGAGCAAAAAGCTAATTTGGTAACAGATTTTAAATGGCGTATTATAGGTGGAGGAGCATAATCGAATGTGAACGCCTATCTCCATGGGCGTCTATGTCCGAAAACGGGTACGTGAAGAGGCAGGACAGACCGTATTTTCGAAAAAATTGACGTTTTTCAGCTGGGCTTTTGGTTTTTTTAGCGATAATGGAAACTAAAAACGCCCAGCTCAAAAACGTCCTAATCTGAGCCATTTGGTGGTGGGAGGGGCCACGATTCATAGTACACTCGCCCCCCTGACATGCCAGGACACCAACTGGGCACCCTAGAGGTCAGTGCGGTAGACTTCAGACAACGCTTCCACATGCATAGCTCCCTTACCATGGGTGCTGAGCACCCAACCCCCCTCCCCCAAACCCCACTACTCACAAATGTACAACACTACCATAGCTCTTAGGGGTGAAGGGGGCACCTACATGTGGGTACAGTGGGTTTTGGAGGCCTCCCATTTACCAGCACAAGTGTTACGGGTGGGAGGGATGGGCCTGGGTCCACCTGGCTGAAGTGCACTGCGGTACACACTAAAAGTGCTCTAGGGACCTGCATACATACTGGCCTCTAGGACTTGTTGCTGCTATATAACATTGGCACACCAGTTGGCACCTGAAGACTAGTCTCTCCGAAAATGTCCTTTACTGGAATAAGCAAGCTTACTTACAGTTTACTGCAGATCAGAGGTTGTGCCCCACTGGCAAAGAGTCTCCCTGGTACTGAGATGAGCAGTAGGTCCGAGCTGGCAGAATGCTGTACAATGCCCTCTTTCAGCCACATTCAAGGGAAGAACTAAGTTCTGTAACGTGGCTAACACGTGAAAGGGATCTAAAACTGGCTTACAAAAATGGCCACTACCTCATGGACTACCGGAAACAAAACAGGGCACACTCTGACCCAGTAAGCAGGGGGAAAAGCATCATGGGAATAGAGCCTACCAACATCGTGAGCATTTGCCACAAGCTAGTGGAATCACGGAGCCCAATACCCTACACCCATCACAATGCATTGCTGATGTAACTCTGCAGTGCGCATAACAGAAAAGGTGTCACACTCACCCGAGAGCCACATCAGAACCAGGGAAAGGCTATCAGAGGATAGAACACATTCTGCTGTCATGGAGGTGGGTACGGCATTTGAGGCTGTCATAGAGGCTGGAAAAAAAGTTTGTAAAGTGGGTTTTTTTTGGTGGGGGTTAGTGACCACTGGGGGAGTCCGGGGAGGTCATCCCCAATTTCCTCCATTGGTCATCTGGTCAGTTGGGGCACTTTTTTGGGACTTGTTCGTGAAAAAAAAGGGTCCAAAAAAAGTGACCCAAAATCGCGGTAAAAACGCCTTTTTTTTCGATTATCAGCTAAAGACGCCCATCTCTCCTCAGCCGATAACTACGCCCCAGTTCTGCCTTCACCACGCCTCCGACACGCCCCCGTCAACTTTACCCGTTTCTGCGTTGGATTGCAGTTGGAAACGCCCAAAATCGGCTTTTGATTATACCGATTTGGGCGCCCACGGGAGAAAGACGCCCATCTCCTGATTTGGGTCGCAATATAGGCGTTTTTCTCTTTCGATTATAAGCAGGACAGTATATTGTGTGATTTATTTAGTGTTTCTTTATTAGATGTTAATGAAATGTATTTAAAATTCTGGTAAGAGCACTCCTTGCTTGTTACCCTAATTACAATAACTGACTATAAATGAAGAGTTGTGCTAGGGGTGGGTGGGAAGACTAAACTAGATCCTGCAGTGCCTGCTAGATTCTATCTGTTAATGCTGTGGTACAAAGTTTTTAAAACTGAGTGGAAAGACTATGGAGATTAGTTGATAAAATTTGCTTTTTATATTTTTATTTTGCCTAACACTAAGCTACAATTTCTCCTTTAAACCCCAATCTTTAAGTTCCCAACGCACAAAGCAAAATAGCGTTCACTTACCAGAGAAATGTCCTCTTCTCTCGGAACTTCTCAGAAAGCAAGTTCAGTGGGACCTTTCCTCTTTATATTGTTTTGAATCTAAGGGGCCTTTTTTAAACAGGCTCTTTGAAGCTGACTCAGCAACCTATGCAAGTATTCTACTTCCCCACACCTTAATTAACACTTATCTATATATCTATATATAAAGTATGATTAAAATAGAGGAATCTTTATACTTTAAATATAAATAAAAACAAGAAATGTTAATAAAGAAAAATGAATAAGAAAACTTAGGAATATTGATATTGGTCTTTATTTGAGTTTTTTTTTTATATTGATAGATAAAGAGCTGTAAGTAGTTGGGAGATTATTTACATTCCCTTCATTGCTATTGAGCATCTCCAGCAACTAGTGAGGCTTTTTCCTCCAAAATTATAGAAGTTCAGTTTTGTATGAAGTATATGTGAATTATATACTGACTCCTCTTAGTTAAGAATTTTCATTATTCCACTGTTTCATTTGAGTGTGGATTACATTTTTAAGTGGAATATATTCTCCAATTGTGAATCATATGGATCCTTTTTAAAATTACACATACATGTGTCTGGTTCATTATTTTCACACCACAAGATGCATTCCTCTGCCACAGAATTATTCATGCTGGTGGAACATTAGGATATATTTGTCTGCCACTGACAGTTTTTTGTACTGGCATAGCTCATCATGGTTATCCCTTTATAACTTATGGGATATCATCATTGATAAATCCAGAACAATTTTTGAACTGTAGCAAACCTGAATAATCCACTCCCCTGCTTCATGGATATATGTGTGTCTGATCTATTTAGGATGATATTTATAACTTAGAAATATAAAGTAAACATATTACACAAAAATGATGAAAATGTAGATGGTGATAGTCAGATAATGTAGCACCAGAGTTACTAAGGTGCATTAATGGAATAATGCATGTCGGGGCCTTTTTACAGAGGGGTGGAAAGCCAACACGGCCACCAGTGATAGACCCAAGCGCGTGCCATTTGCAGGAGAAGAAGAAAACCCCCAGAAATGGCTTGCAAGGTGGTAACCTGGTGGTAATCGGGCATCTTCGTGTGCTGCTGGGTTACCGCCGGGTTAGCACAGGAGACCTTATCATCACCTCAGTGGGTGGCAGTAAGGCCTCTCCATCATATGGCCATGTGATGAGTTCTCTTACCACATGGCCATGTGTGCCTGGGGTATTTTTACCTGCTGCGGTAAGAAGAGCCCTGCTGCGTGGGGAAAATGGCTCCCGCCGCTAGTACAGGACCTTTTTTCCTGCAACTTGGTAAAAGGGCCCCATTATTTGCTAAATAACATATTGGTTGATAAGCACATGTGTTGTTTCACCACAAATTAATTAATAATGAGATGGTAAATATGCAAATATATGCAAAGTAGATTATTATTATGCAAAATGAATAATTCAGCTTGCCTGAAAACTTACAACAGATGATTTTCATTAAAATATAATACCACCTCAAAAGGTGTTGTTATCTTGCTTTCCTGGAAGACCGGACCATTAACATTTGATATGGTGCTCTCTAGGTTCAACATATAGGGCCGGGGATTTTAAAAAGTATCCCCACCCTCAATCTCCTTGCAAGAACACTCTCACCCCTGATCTCCTTTACAAATATAACCCCCATCCCTGATCCCCTTTCCAAAATATACCCACCATTCTCTGCACCCCTTGTAAGAATCTTTCCAAGCCCCCATCCCCCACACCCCCAGTACCTACCATGAATCTCTCTGATGGGTAATATGAAGCAGAATTACTCTAGTCCTGGTGGCTGTAGGCCTCAAAATGGCAGGCTCAGGCCCTTAGCTGTAGTTTCATAGTACAAAAGCAAGGGGAATAAGTTACTAAATAAGGAAGAGCTCTCTTGTTTGGCAGCCTGACCCTCTAGCTGTTATACCACAAGACTACTTCTAGGGGACTGAGGTTGCCATTTTGAGGCCTGCAACGGCTGGGGCAGGACTACCAAACGATTGCTCCTGCCCCTCCCACTAATTATTTACTTATGTAATTATTCATTGCAAATTCTGCCATAGTACCTACGTATATTACAAGTTCAAATGCACAATCTCTAAACAAATAAAAATAATACTAAAAGAAAGACAGATAAACAGAAACAATCAAATATCTCTGCTCCTATTCCATATAAGTCGCATCAAGTACTGATATTGCTATGCATACTGAACAGCACCAAAGGCCTAAGTAAATGGTCATCAAATGTCTCTTGAATTAAACAGTATCTGTTAATAATCTGATGCCAGTTGATAATTTATTCCATTCTTGTGGACCTGCAAATGAAAAGGCTCAAGCTCTGGTCTCGCAAAATGAAGTTTTGACAATGCTGGGATAGTTTAACATAAAGTTCCTTCTGATCTCGGGGCAGTGTTAGGCCTGCACATCTTTAAAGGTTTTCACAGGTAAAATGGTGCATCACTCTGCAAGGGCTTATGAAACAAAAGTAGCATTTTAAAATTCATGTAAAATCGGACAGGAAAGCAATGTAGATTTTTCAAACATTATTTGAATGTTAGATATCAACCTGGCTGCAGCATTCTATACTAACTGAAAGGCCTAAAGCTGATTTGGGGCTATACCCATGTACAGTATTTTGTGTTACAGTAGTCAAGCTTGGACAAAAGTAGGTTTTGAATAACAACATGGAAACTCTCTTTATATGATATGAATTTGAGTTTACTAAGTAATCTTAGATGATAGAAGGTAGGTGCTGAATATTGCGAGGGTGGGACTTTCAAGTGGAAGGTGGGTGAGAGTTTTGGAATGTACAGGCCAGGTCCTTTAAAAGAAAGAAGACCCACTATCTTGCATTGCTGTGGCCAGAAACGAACGATATTCCTATCTACAACCACATAAATTTGAGCTAAGAAGTCTCTCCTGCTCAGATGTATCTAATTACCAGTTGTACTTGTATCTGAACAAATGTGGCTGAATATTTAAATAACATTAAAAATGCCCCAAATGGGTGTCATCAGATACCAGAAACCATTTTGGCTATACTAATGTACAATGTATGGGAATCAAGTATTTGGCAATATTTTTGAAACTGTGGATTTGTGAATTGCTAGGACAACTATGCATGGAAGATATACCAGTTTTTAAAGGAAAGGTGCATACAGTGATGTTAAAAATTTCCCCATCCTCCTGATTTCCACTATTATTGCATATATGTCACACTGAATGGTTTCTGATCTTTAAAAAAAATTAATATTAAATGTGGGGGACATGAGTAAACACATAACACAATTTTTAAATTATTATATCATTTAGGGATGTAGTAAGGTTTAAAACTCAATAAGGCTGGCTGCAATCAAGCCTGGCTGTATTCAGTCTGCTGAATCTATTTATAAATTCAATTTGGTCAACTAGTTGTTTGATTAACTTAGAGGTCAGTTACTGTTTCACATGGTTGATATATGGGTGTCGGATAATAGTTCCTTAAATAAATGAAGTAATAATTTAAAAACTGTGTTATGAGTTTACTCAAGTTCTCTTTGTCTAATATTACATGTTGTTTAAAGATTAGAAACCATTCAGTGTGACATGTATGTAATAATAGGGGAAATCAGGAGGAAGGGCAAATTTTTTCACATCACCGTATATACATTCACCTTGAAAATTACCCCACCAAAGCTAGTTACCCACACTAAGTCCAGCTACTGCCCAGCTGCATCCCTGGGACACCTTTGTTTGCCACATTTACTCTGAACAATTTTAGAACACACCATTTGTATACATGCATAGACCTTTGACAGTTACTTGCAAATGGCCTCTAAAAGATGCAGTTCCCAGGACTCTTCCTAAGATACTCTTTTCTGAAAATGTGGTAATGTGCTGACATGGATTATTATTCAGTAGGCCCTGTTGAGTTTAATGGGGTCTATTTACTGAAAACATATTTCTACTCAGTGGCACATTTTCATATATTTTTTAAATTGACCCCTTACGTTAGGTGTTTGGAGGCTGACATGGGAAACAAGTGATCACCTGAAATAGGCAAGAGTATACAGCTGGGAGAAATTTTACTAAACTGCGTAAGTGCCTGTGTGCACCCAATGCGTGCCATTTCCGAGTTACTGCCCGGCTACCACTCAGCCCAGGCAGTAATTTCATTTTTGACGTGCATCCGATACATCAGAAAATATTTTTATTTTCCCGGCGTGCAGGCAGTAATTGGCATTTGAACGCGCATTGACCATTACCGCCCAGTTAACACGTTAGACAGCGCTAAGTCAATTTACGAGTGCCAAGTTTCATTTTGCCTCATGTCTATTTTCGGCCCAAAAAAGGGGCATTTCATACAGGTGCGCTGAAAAATGATCTTGCGTGCAGCCAAAACACGCACCTACATTACTGCAGGCCATTTTTTAGCGCGCCTTCATAAAAGGACCCCCAGATCATTTAAACATTGGCTTCCTTAACCCTTTGAAAATTGATACCTTTTGAAAAAGAATGAAAGGGCTAGATACATTAGTTTTTCCCATACTGTGGGGAATTTTCAAATGGCATTTAAGGGAGTAAATGGC
The DNA here is from genome assembly GCF_901765095.1 of Microcaecilia unicolor. NCBI lineage: Eukaryota > Metazoa > Chordata > Amphibia > Gymnophiona > Siphonopidae > Microcaecilia > Microcaecilia unicolor. The sequence continues at coordinate 248,972,387 of NC_044037.1, read as the reverse complement.
TGTTTATCAATATAAATTGACTGTTGCTTAGAACTGGTTAAGAAAAAAGTATAATAAATAGAAACAATAAACATAGGGTTGTTGACAGGGTTAGGGTCAGGGTTAAGGCAGGGAATGCTGCAAAATGCATTGTTTTTCATTTCCAATACTACACACATTGGGATCATTTTACAAAGGCACACTATTGGTTTTAGCATGCGCTAAACACTAGCATCGTCCATAGAAATATATGGGCGACACTAATGTTTAGCGTGTGCTGAAAACGCTAGTGCGCCTTTGAAAAAGGACCCTTTTATTAGGAAGAGGAGAAGAAACCACTGATATGGCGAGAACCCAAAGACTTTCACAAGTACTCATGAAGAGCAAGTCTATAAGCAGGTACTAGCATTTACGAGTGCCTCACACATGCAAATGTTTAGAATACTAGCATATATATATGTGGATGTGGGCACATAGACATGTATGTGCCAATATTCCACCTAAGAGTCATTTGGTAAACATGCACCTTTCTTGATAGTGTGTATTTGCAAGGGGCCATGCATATGGGTAAAGCATGGGAGGGACTTACAGAATACTGTAAGTTATGTCATTTGCTGCCACATTCAGGCACTCACACTTACACCAACTCTATGGCTGGCAGAAATGTGGGTGCTTGGATATTAAACATGTTGATAGGTTATGTTAGTATTCTAAAACAGAACCTAGACACCTTGGTTCCATTGGAATAGGTACTTATCACAGAACTTGGAGTGTCTATATGGAGGAACCCTGTTATACAATTACCCACTTACTGCTGGATTCTATATAGTGCGCCTAGAAATCCGAGCCAAAATCCAGGAGTATTCTATAACAACACGCATAACTTAATTTGCTTAACAAGCCAATCAGCATATTTAATAGCACTTAGCAAGCAATAATGAGCACTAATTGGCAATAATTAGAATTTACATGCATAACTTCCTAAGTGGATTCTGTAGCCTAGTGGTTAGTGTAGCGGACTCTGCTCCTGGGGAACTGGGTTTGATTCCCACTGCAGCTCCTTGTGACTCTGGGTAGTCACTTCACCCTCCTGTATATAATATGTAAACCACTTTGAATGTAGTTGGAAAAACCACAGAAAGGCAATATATAAGTCCCATTCCCTAATGAAGTGCACCAAACCTCTAACACAGGCTAAAAGGGGCGTGATTATGGGTGGAGAAATTGGCATTTTGACAGTGATCTGAAATTTATATGCATTGTTATAGAATATGGCCCAGTGCACCTAAATATATGTGCCAGGATTTACGCCACATTTTCGTTAGTTTTAAACAATGGGATATTAACTAAGCGTATTCTACATACCGCGCCTAAATCTAGGTGGTGCTTATAAAATATGCTTAGGTGGAAATGTGTACCGCATGGATTTTTTAGGTGCCATATATAGAATCTGGCCCTTATTGTTTTGAAAACTTTGCCACCTGCTTCTGTAGGGAAAATGCCTAATAGGCTGCAATGTGTCAATTTAAGAGTCCTTCTACTAAAGGATGTTAAACACTTAGGGTTAGATTCTATATATGGTGCCTGAAAATTCCACACAGAAAAAAAACCATACCTAGGTGTATTCTGTAAAGTATTCCTAAATTTTATAGAATATGCCTAAAGTTCCCTGCGGTTTATAGAATGCGCCCAGCATCCATCCGTATGTCTAAATTTAGTCGCAGCAAGTTATGCCAAGTAAAACTTGATGTAAATGAGGATTCCTAAATTATGCGCAGATAAGTTGAATTCTATAACAATGTGCATGGATTTTAGAAATGCCCACAACATGCCTATTGCCATGCTCCCTTTTCAACTATGCAACTTAAAATTTAGGAGCATCACATTATAGAATATGCTTAAAGAGTTGTGCGCAGAAATTCTAATTATTGCCAATTAATGTCAATAATTGCTTATTAATTGGAAATTATCAGCATCAATTGACTTGTTAACTAATTAAGTTGCCAATGCAAATACAGAATACGACTGTATTTGCGTGCAGCTTTAGTTGTACTATATAGAATCCAGAGGTTAACACACAAAAACTAGCTACCGCATGACCACTTCAAGGAGTTTTGTGATAGTTTGCCTGTTACTTAAGTTTTTGAATTTTTCTATTGGGGGCATGGCATGGGTAGAGAGTGTCAATAAACAAGAGAGGGCATAATAATAAACCACAATCCGGGGGAAACCAAATGAATACCAAATAATTATCCCACAGACTGCACACCAACTGAAATTATTAGATGTAAAATTATGGAGGTGTAAAATGCATCATAAGTATCATTGGACCATCTAAAACCAAACAAGTCAATTGTTGGTCCAAACTTATAATGTAATCATCGCACATTCAAAAGAAGACACACCCATGTGCCTGTTTCAAAAGTGACATCATAATAATGAAACAATAAATAACTTAACTTTATAATCTTCACTGCATTCATAATATATTGACCTGTGCTTCCTACAAGGGTCCCAACATGGACCATGTTTTGCAACAGCTTTTTCAAGGAACCCAAAGATCAATGGCTGTTTGACATGTAATTTCTTCTTATAACATGCTCCTCATTACTTCTCCAAATTCCAAAGTGGTAGAGAGTAGGCATGGAAGGTGTTTGGCAGTTTTGGATTGGAGTGGATTGAATTTATTAACTTTTTATATTGCTTCTTACTGTAGTGTTGAAAGGTTAATGTGCTACATTTTCTGCATGCTAAAAGGGGAATTCTGTGTATGCTGCCCAATGTTAGGCGCAACTTCTGCACTGAACCTTTGGCTCGGAAAAGCGTTCTAATGGATGCAAGGTACCAAAATGGGACAGAAATGGCAGATCCATGCAGAAACACACTTATGTGCCCATATATAGAATAGTGCCTGTGTTTCCCCAGGGATCTGCAAAGAGGAAGTGGCAACGGAAGGGGCATGGGCAGATCAGTGTGATAGAAAAGTGTGGATCTGTACCCAGCATGCACACTAGGATTTACTCCTGGTTTCACTTGGCGTAACTCCTCAAACCCAAAGTTGAGCGCAGGTCCAGCTCTGTCTAGCAGGGACTGTCTCTTCATGTTCAAGTGTACAACGCTGCGTACATCTAGTAAGCGCTATAGAAATGATAAGTAGCAGTAGTAGGTCTTGGCACTATGAGCTGTTCTATAATGGGCACCGATCCCAGAATGCCTGTTATAGAATACCATTCAGTGTTTATTTTTGGTGGCACTGAATTTTGAGCGCCATTTATTGCATCTCCTCCCAACTGTCTAATGCAGTGGGATCAATTATGCTTCCTAAATAGAAGGAAGTAAGGGGCCCTTTTATTAAACCGCATAAGGGTCTGTGCGCGCACAATGCGTGCAAAAATGGAGTTACCGCCCGACTACCACGTGGCTCTTACGGTAATTTCATTCTTGGCGTGCGTCCAATATGTGTGTCTGAAAAATATTTTTATTTTCAGGCGCGTGTAATGGACGTGTGCCAAGTGGCAATTGGATGTGCGTAGCTCATTACTGCCCATGTCTTTACCGCTAGGTCAATGATTGGTGGTAAGGTCTCAGACCCAAAATGGGCGTGCGGCAATTTTCATTTTGCCGCACATCCATTTTCAGCAAAAAAGGGGCCTTTTTTTACAGACATGCTAAAAAATGGATCAGCGCGCACTCAAAACCTGCACCTAAACTACCACAAGCCAATTTTTAGTGCGCTTTTGTAAAAGGACCCCTAAGTGATTCCACATTAACCAGTAGCAGATAATATACATTTATCCAAATATTAAAGCATGACCTGCAATAAAAACATAGTGGGAACACATTAGCTTTGGGCTTGCCATATGTTAAAATCCCATGTTATGATGTATTAAGCCCAACACTCGAAACCCTTTAGGAGAAGTGCACTTAGATTTGTTTTTATTGCTTTATATGCTTGGATGGCAGTCTAGAAGCATTTGAAATAAACACGCTATAAAAATGGAAATGCAAGGCAGAGTTCCTATAAGAAGCACATATTAAACATGTTAGTGGTTTAATGTTAATGTGTATGCATTTACTTTTCAGCATATCTTAAATAAATGTCCTCTGCCTTAAAGTGACATGCAAGAAAAAGATCTTTGGAAAAAATGTGACCAATGATTGAACAATGTATTTGAAATATTACTATACTTCTGGAATCTCACATTTTTAAACTATAGTCCGCAGGCTAGTTTTATGCCAATAATTCTAACAAAGGGCTCTTAATGAAATGTAACACATATATTTACTACTTATTGTATAACAGTTTGATTGTACCCCAGGCAGTTATTTTAAAATCTTCACAATAAATAAATGTCCTGAATAAGTTTAAAAATTAACTTTAATGTTTGGCAGCCATTTTGTGATTTGCTGAATCCTTACAGTATGTATGATGTCATTCATGAAAATATCTTGTATGTATTAGTCAGTTGGTGATATTTATAACAGTGACTAAAATGGCTGCTTCAGTTTAGGCTTGGGCATCAAGGAAGAGTTTACAAAATCATAACATTAGTATCTAGAATGTGAACATTTGAAATATCTTACAACAGAGAGCCATGCATATCTTTCCTTTTTCATTCCCCAGTATGATCTTCTTCCCCATGCCCAAATATGATATTTTTTTTCATCATCTCTCCCTCTAACTTAATCTTTATACCACCCTGGTCTGAGTATGATCCTCTAATAAATTTATTAACTACAACACGTGGAAAATAAAATTAGGTGCCTGACATGGTCATGTTTCGCCCTTAACTGGGCTGCATCAGAGGCAAAAAAAAAAGAGACCCAATTCTACATTTCATAGGTATTACCAATTTGGTTAGGACAGCTCCTTTCAAAGTTGCAAAATGGTATTGTGGAGAATCCTGGATGAGGGCAAAACATGGCCATATCAGGCACCTATTTTTATTTTCCATGTATTGTAGTTAATAAATCTTCTGACAGATGTTTCTCATCTGGTCTACTATTTTTTTCCTTCATATTGGAGTTTGCAGATCACTTGCTTTCTTGTTTTCCTGGATATGATCCTCTCCCCCTCCTTCTCTTTAGCTGCGGAAGAGAAACACTTCTTACCTGGTCATGTCACTACCTCTGTTGGCTTCAATCCGAAGTCTGAATGTATGCATCCCATAGACTACTGCCAGGGACTTGCCGGTGCAATGGTTTAACCTTCACATTAATGCTGGCAGAGGAGATGCTTTATGGAGGTAAGAAGTGCTGCTCTCTTCTCTCCATGGGATGGGAGACAGAGAGGACTGTGTCATGAGGAGGTTTGGAAAAATGATGGTAATGAAGTGAGGGAGAACTATGCCAGAAAACCTCAAGGCATAATATTACCCCAAGATCCAGGGCAGGCCTCTCAGTTTCAGTCCCGATGTGTTTTTCTAGACCTTTCCTAAATTCTAATGTCCAAAGGCAAGGAGTAATTTCAAAGCATGTTCTACATGTAAAACCCATTTTACATGTTATAACATTACACATACAAATATATTTGCAAACAAGAGCACATGTACTTTTACAGACTGTGCATAAGCAATCCTAGGGCCTTAGTTTGGTCATTCCCAGACGAGGAGTTGTAAGGTAAGTGCATACTTTATATAATACTTGCTAACAGCTATTAAATGATGATATACTTAAAGCAGGGAATTAGGTTACAAAATTAAAAGATAATAATCCCCAAACTATCAATTTTATTGTAGTCAGATCATCAGAAGGTGAGCCTCATGAAAAAGTCTATCAAGGAGCTACCACCATACTCATTCCTAGATCCTTCTTTTTCCACATCAACGTTTTCATTTTACTCTCCATTTGCAGTTTATAGAACATAGAAGCAAAAACTTATCTTAATATCTATTACAAGGATAGAAATCCCAGGCGCTCACCTTTGCGGCATTTAGGCATCTGCAGTTATACCAGATATGCGGCTGGAGTAACTGTGAGTGTCTAAAAGTATCTTTCACTACATGGCATCAGGGTGCTTAAAAGGAGGTGCTCATCTACAGAGTTGCCTCCACACAGGGTAATTTTATAAGGGGGCGACTACTTTAAGGGAGCAAGTACTATTTTATAAAGAAACAGGCACCTGTCATGTGTGTTTATAAAATACTGATATGGGCCACTTTTACCAAGCTGTGGTAAAAGGGGCCTGCGATGGCATTGGCACTTGTTTTTAACTTGTGTTGAGGCCCCCTTTTATTGCAGGGGGTAAAAGGTAGGTCTTTCTTTTTTTAAAGACATAACCATGCGGTAAGTGAAGTACTTGCCACATGGCCACTTCAGGGGGGGAGCCCTTACTGCCACCCATTGAGGTGGCGGTAAGGGCTCCCACACTAACCCGACAGTAACCAGGCAGCACACGATACTGCCCGATTACTTCCAGGTATAAACTGGCGCTACAAAAAATATATATATTTTTGTAATGCTGGATATGACGGTGCACTGGTGGTGGGAGCTACCATCAGCCCGGTGGTAGTTCTTTTTTAGTGAGCGGTAAGCCCGCATTGGGTCCTTTGTAAAAGGGGCCCATACTTAGAAGAAGTCATGTCTAAATTGCAGACATGGAGAATCAGGGAGAAAATTAATTAGTAGAACTAACCCTATACAATCTAACAGTTACTTCTCCCCCTGAAAAACTCAAAGCATACCTCCAAATTAAGTGCCAGCTGTCTGGTGAAACTTATTTCATCCAGTCAAGATGATGACAGCATTTTTTGCTACTACTTATAAAACCAACCTTACACTGACGTCACTTCTCTTAGATCCACTCTGAACTCCTCCTGGTTAGATTAGTGTCATTCACTCCATGTCCTGGTTTAATCCATGTGGTGGTATTGATGATGACGGCATGTTTCACTACTACTTAAAAACCCAACCTTACACTGAAGTCACTTCTCTTAGATCCACCCTCAACTTCTTCCGGTTAGACTAGTGTCATTTACTCCACGTCCTGCTTTAATCCATGTGGTGTTATTGACTGCAATCTAAAAATCCATTGTTCCTTAAAATTTAATATTCTCTCGATGGACCCTCCCTCCTACCCTACTGTTACACTATCCTGCTTATAATCGAAAGAGAAAAACGCCTATATTGCGACCCAAATCGGGAGATGGGCGTCTTTCTCCCCTGGGTGCCCAAATCCGTTGCGGAAACAGGTAAAGTTGACGGGGCGTGTTGGAGGTGTGGTGAAGGCGGAACTGGGGCGTGGTTATCGGCCGAGGAGAGATGGGCGTCTTTAGCTGATAATCGAAAAATAAAAGGCGTTTTTACAGCGATTTTGGGTCACTTTTTTGGACCCTTTTTTTCACGAACAGGTCCCAAAAAAGTGCCCCAACTGACCAGGTGACCACTGGAGGGAATCAGGGATGACTTCCCCGGACTCCCCCAGTGGTCACTAACCCCCTCCCACCAAACAAAACCCCACTTTAAAAACTTTTTTTCCAGCCTCTATGCCAGCCTCAAACGCCGTACCCACCTCCATGACTGCAGAATGTGTTCTATCCTGTGACAGCCTTTCCCTGGTTCTGATGTGGCTCTCGGGTGAGTGTGACACCTTTTCTGTTATGCGCACTGCAGAGTCACATCAGCAATGCATTGTGGTGGGTGTAGGGTATTGGGCTCCGTGATTCCACTAGCTTGTGCCAAATGCTCACGATGTTGGTAGTTGGTACACTCTACTCCCATGGTGCTTTTCCCCCTGCTGACTGGGTCAGAGTGTGCCCTGTTTTGTTTCCGGTAGTCCATGAGGTAGTGGCCATTGTCTTGTCCGCAAGGAAGGTGAGCCCTTAGGTCCCGCAAGGCCCCGAAAGACCTCAAAGGACAGCCGTGCAACCCCAAGTCTTCACCCGCGGCGACCGCCGTTCACCAAGGGTTGAGCCCCCAGCTGCCGCCGGTCAACGGGACTTCAGGAACCGCGGGGTTGACGAACTGACCCGGACTGGGACCAGGAGAGAAGAGGGCAGATGGAAAATGGAGACGTCCAATAACAGGCAACAGTTCAGGGCAGGCAGCTAACAGCGTAGTCAGAATCAGACAAGGGGTCAAGGCAGGCGGCTAGCAGAGTAAACCAGGAACAGTCCAAAAGTCAAAACCAGAAGCACAAGGAAACCAACTGAGCACAGGAACAAACAGAGACTGGCCTCGGGAAACAGAACCTGAAGCAATGTCCTATCTCAGGCCCGCTCCTTAAATACTGTTCAGCATTCAACCGCCCAGCCCCCGTAGACATAGCCGGCCAATCAGAACCTGGTTATCGACAGAACCCTTCTGATTGGCTCTGTACGACCTCCCAGGCGGGACTACCGTACTGGCCTCCCAGTCTAACTCCTCTGAGGCGGAGCTTCGGGTTCCCGTGCCCGAGAGTGAAGGAGACGCCAGCCATCGCGCCTCGGCGCCATTTCCCCTACTGGCACAAACACAGCCCCCATAGCCGGCAATCGAGAGTCCGGCAGCCGCGATCGCCGGCCTCCGGCCTCGGCCCCGGACTGGGCGGCCATCACCACGGCGAGCCCCGGCTCCCCGCCGTGGCCTCAAGAAAGCCGGCCTTCGTCGTGGCGGACGCCAGCTCCTGCTTCCCGCGGAGGAGCAGCCGGAGGGAGCGACGGATGTGACAGCCATTTTTGTAAGCCAGTTTTAGATCCCTTTCACATGTTAGCCACGTTACAGAACTTAGTTCTTCCCTTGAATGTGGCTGAAAGAGGGCATTGTACAGCATTCTGCCAGCTCGGCTCTACTGCTCATCTCAGTACCAGGGAGACTCTTTGCCAGTGGGGCACAACCTCTGATCTGCAGTTAACTGTGAGTAAGCGTGCTTATTCCAATAAAGGACGTTTTCAGAGAGACTAGTCTTCAGGTGTCAACTGGTGTGCCAATGTTATATAGCAGCAACAAGTCCCAGAGGCCTGCATGTATGCAGGTCCCTGGAGCACTTTTAGTGGGTACCGCAGTGCACTTCAGCCAGGTGGACCCAGGCCCATCCTCCCTACCTGTAACACTTGTGCTGGTAAATGGGAGGTCTCCAAAACCCACTGTACCCACATGTAAGTGCCCCATTCACCCCTAAGAGCTATGGTAGTGTTGTACATTTGTGGGTAGTGGGGTTTGGGGGAGGGGGTTGGGTGCTCAGCACCCGTGGTAAGGGAGCTATGCATGTGGGAGCTTTGTCTGAAGTCCACCGCACTGACCTCTAGAGTACCCAGTTGGTGTCCTGGCATGTCAGGGGGGCGAGTGTCCTATGAATCGTGGCCCCTCCCACCACCAAATGGCTCGGATTAGGACGTTTTTGAGCTGGGCGTTTTTAGTTTCCATTATCGCTAAAAAAAACAAACGCCCAGCTGAAAAACGTCCATTTTTTCGAAAATACGGTCTGTCCCGCCTCTTCACGTACCCGTTTTCGGACATAGACGCCCATGGAGATAGGCGTTCGCGTTCGATTATGCCCCTCCACCTAACGCCATTTAAAATCTGTTACCAAATGAGCTTTTTGCTCCAAATGCTGTACCAAGGGAGCTAGCTGATTTTGAGTAGTGATTCTAGACTTATGTTCAGTAAGCCTAATCTTAACTGGACGACTACATAGGATAACCTACATGGGCATATAATCGCATATACACCATTAGAGCTAGAGCAGAATGTGGAGTGGATGACATTAGTTTAACCGGGAGGGGTTGAGGGTGGATCTAATGAAATAAGCTTGACCACACAGCTGGCGCTTAATTTGGAGGTATGATTTGAGCTTTTCAGGAGGAGAAGTAACTGTTAGATTGTATAGAGTTACTTCAACTAATTTATTTTCTCCCTGATTGTAGGGGATGCTTCCTTGAGACAGCATTTCCAAGCATGAATCATATCAGATTATTGGTCCCTGACCTGACACTGAGTACAAATCTCATTTAAGATGAGTATTTTAATAGCACCTTTTTGAATACTACAAGAAAATGCACAGAGAGACTTGCATATAAGTTCATTAGGATATGTCTAAGAGTACCTGCACATTCCTATGCCTGTGTTGCATAGAAGCGTGAGCATTTCTGTCATCATACATGCGCTTATGCAGGTTAACTTTGTATGAGACATTGTAAGCTGATATACTGGCATAAATAAGTGAAAAAAATATGTAGTTACATATTATATAATGTATGCATGCACATTGCAACTCCACCTCCATTCCACTCAAACAGTTTCCCTGGGATTGTTTGCACACAGACCACATAAATGGAGGCACACACTTTTACTCACATATGCAGTCATGCAATTTTATAAAATCCCTTTTCTGATTGATAGACTGTACACATGGAAAATAAAAACTTATAAAATTACCCCAATAGTGTATCAAGTTAAGTTGTCAATTTGTTTATCTTAAATGAATGTGTGAGGCATAAAAAACATGCGCACTTGAAATGTATATCTAACATAGGGATGACAAGTTACTGTGTCCTTGCTGAAATGCCCCTTTGACATTAAAAAGTCCAAGTAATTTTTTACAGCTACTACTACTACTTAACATTTCTAAAGCGCTACTAGGGTTACGCAGCGCTGTACAATTTACATAGAGGGACAGTCCCTGCTCAAAGAGCTTACAATCTAGAAGACAAGTGAACGGTCAGTCCGATAGGGGCAGTGAAATTGGGGCAGTCTGGATTTACTGAACTGTAAGAGTTAGGTGCCGAACGCAGCAATGAAGAGGTGGGTTTTAAGCAAAGACTTGAAGATGGGCAGGGAGGGGGCTTGGCGTATGGGTTCAGGAAGGTTGTTCCAAGCATAGGGTGAGGCGAGGCAGAATGAGCGGAGCCTGGAGTTAGCGGTGGTGGAGAAGGGTAATGAGAGGAGGGATTTGTCCTGTGAACGGAGCTGACTCTGATTTTCCAGATTATCTAACATTCTCATTCTTTAAGGAGTTCATGTAAATGTTTGGAGCTCTTGTTTGTTTTCTTCCATTCTTTTTGTATACCGGACAAGAGCTTAATACATCTGGTTCTGTATTGTGAGTCAACTTGTATTTTGGTCAGTATCGCCCCATCTAACCTTTAACTTTTGGCAGCAGTCTTATTGCAGTTACATATCAAACATTTGTCCACATCAGAAAATGTATGGTCCAAATAAATGAGCCAGGATAAAAATAATAGTCAAGATGAAATGCAATCAAAAACCTGGAATTGACATGAACCAAAAAAATATCAGATTTGGCTATGGCTTAAGCAATGTGAAAATCTCTAGATCATGACCCTAAGGCATTCAGTTGGAATCAGATTAATTTGTCCAATGATACTCCATAGAATTTGCAGAGCAGGCACAATCCTGGAACCTCCACTCACTCTTTTCTGGTAAGCATAAAGACGCCATGAATTGTAATTCAGATTAAAAGATTCTGGATTTAGCCTAAGCCTTTTTTAATACTAGCGTAAGGTAAGTTGCATTCAGGTACAGTAGATATTATCCTGCCCCAGAGGACTTACAATCTAAGGGGGTCTTTTACTAAAGTACATTAAGCAGTTATAGTTGGATTCAGTAAATGACGCCAATAAGTAGGCGGCGGGAATAATTCATGCTCAGCGCTAATCTATAAAGGGTGCACTGGGCTGAGCCCTATTTATAGAACAGGGCTTAGCACATATTCCGGCACCCAACTGTGGGTGCAAGGACTTATACCAACTGAAACCTAGTGTAAATCCCGGTACACAACTTGAACACACAGCCCCCAAATTCTATAACATTGTGCATAATTCTTTGGAATGCCCCTTCCCTGCCCATGCTCCTCCCATAGCTATACCCCTTTGGGTGTGGATCTTTATAGAATTGCTTGCAGCAAAATCAGTGCACACATCCAAATTAGAGTTGCATTGATAATTGATTATTAATAGCTCATTATTTGCACACAGATCTCAGGATTGTGTGCAATTTTGGGCGCCCAAATTTTGTTGCCATTTGTAGAATCTGGAGGATAACTGCTAATTGAAAAGTATACAGTTTCCATGATGGTTTAGCATTTAGTGTATTCTAAGTCATATATTAAGGGTATTTTGCGTTGGGGCAGGAATTAGAAGGGGCATGGGTGGCAAATGGGTGTGGATAGCATACTGTAGGTAGCGCAGGGTGTATATGGGGGGGGGGGGGGGGGTATCACTTGTGCAGTTAGCTTGGGTTCACTTAGTGCCTCTTCAATAGGAGGTACTAAATGCGCCAGCACTAATTGTAACTAGAGTTAAACTGCACTAATGAATATCTCTGCACGGGGCTGTACAGGTCATGCTAAGTATGCCCCAGCAGTTAATGGGCTGCCTGTGCACTTATTGGGCCTTATTCTATAAAGGTTATGCTCCTAAATTTACACTCCTAAATTTATGAGCATAATTTATGCTCCTAAATTTAGGAGTGTAATTTATGCTCCTAAATCTATGCTAAATCTATGAGGATAATAGGCCCTAAATTAGGAACATAAATTTAAGAGCGTAAATTTAGGAGCATAACCTTTATAGAATAAGGCCCATTATGCCTTAGATTTTGCTGTGAAAGCACAGTAGGTGCAAAAAAAAAAATTAACATACTTTAGCAAAAGTCCCTCTAAGTTTGTACCTGAAGCAAGGGAGGGTTAAGTGACTTACTTAACGCAACAAAAATCATCAGTAAGATATGAACCCTGGCTTCCCAGGATCTCAGCCTGCTGTTCTGATATGCTTTCATTTTCAGAAAGAGACAGGGTTGAACTATATAGTTCCAAATCTTTGCTAATTTATCTCTTTTTGTGTCTGTTGTCTTATGTCCAATATATGAGCACATATTTCTCTCTGTATTTTCAAAAAGAAAGTAAAGTTATGCTATAATAAATATATATGAAAACAATTCAGTTAAAAAAGTGTGAAGTTGATTATATATTGTACCCCATTAATTTTCCTCAATGTACTAAAATTATCAAATGGGCAGAGCCACTGTGAAAGTACTTGCACAGGAATTTTATACTTTCTTTTTCTTTCCTTCATTTGTCACATTCATAACATTGACATTCATATACACAGTCAGTGAACCAACCATGATTTCAACTTTATATTGTATAAATAAGTCCTTCTTATTCATCTCAAGGTGGAATGAAATTTGACTGCAACTTTATTAAACATTTAAACTCATTTAAATTAAATTAATTATTGAACCAATACAATTTATTTTACAATAGAATACTGGCATACAAAGTGGCTTACAGCAATTCAGAGCTATTTGGTAGCAAAACTAGCTCCCTTCCTTTGCCAAATTTCCCCCCCTTTTCTGTCCATGTGACTTATGGCACCGTTAAGCCACACTTCAATCATGGCAGTGCTACCCATGAGTTACCCTTATCTATCAAACATCACCCTTCATTCATGGCGGTGCTGCTCACAAGTTATCTTTATCCATCAAACCTTATTCCTGTAAAATGTTATATTAGCCACAACTGGTACCTCCTTATCCTCTTTTTAAAGGTATGATTTGTTAGTGGCACTAACAGATTATACTCTCTTTCACTCTGGTTTCTGTTGCTTTGTTCACATTTTTACTGCATCATCTTTGATTCCTTGTTTTCTTCTTTCACAGCACATCGTTGCACCGTCACAGCACAGCTATCTCTTTTGCACCATCACCATGATTTATTTAGCGCTACTTAGTGCACAGGCATGGCTCCATTCTTTTTGCTTCTGCTTGTTCTCATTCTCTATCACCACTTTTTCTGTTGTTTTTATATTTTTTCCATATGCACAATTTTACACTTCACAACGGATGTTTGTATTTTTATAAAGTTCACACCCCAGGTTACACCCTCCCTATCTTAGACAGCCTGAAAATCCTTGGCGTCACAATTGACCGAAACCTTACACTAGAGAGCCAAGTGAAATCTACAACAAAAAAAATGTTCCACTCAATGTGGAAACTCAAACGTGTGAAGCCATTCTTTCCAAGAGAAATATTTTGCAACCTGATACAATCAATGGTATTAAGCCATGCAGACTACTGCAATGGAATATATGCAGGATGCAAAGTGCAAATCATAAAGAAACTACAGACCACTCAGAACACGACAGCCAGGCTCATATTTGGAAAAACGCATTTCGAAAGCGCCAAACCACTTTGAGAAAAACTGCATTGGCTCCCAATTAAAGAACATATAGCCTTCAAAATATGCACCATGGTTCATAAAATTATCTACGGCAAGGCCCCGGGATACATGACAGATCTCATAGACCTACCAACCAGAAATACAATCAGATCAGCAAGAACATACTTAAACCTCCATTACCCAAGCTGTAAAGGACTTAAACACAAATCAACATATGCAGCCAACTTCTCCTACATAAGTACACAACTGTGGAACACACTACCAAAAGCTGTAAAAACAACTTATGACCACCCAGACTTCCGGAAATCACTAAAAAACAATCTATTCAAAAAGGCATACCCTACGGACCCAACTTAAACGCCAGGATCCTGCTACACAACGAAACCAAAGCTCGGAATGGACATAACATAACTCTTCATCTCAATGTTTCCAAATGTGCCTGTAACATTTGAACCTTATCTTACGATTCCCAAATGTGTCTGTAACACATGAACCTTATCCTACCATACATCACACTGTATTTGTTCCTACCGGACTGGGTGAACGGCTTTACGGTACCATGTAAGCCATATTGAGCCTGCAAAGAGGTGGTAAAATGTGGGATACAAATGCAACAAATAAATAAATACATTTATTTTTTATATAATTCACATTCTCCCGCCATTTCACTGTTTATTTTTTTATTATTTATCGTTTTATGTTTTCCCCACCGTGTCTTTCACATTTTGGTAGTTTGTATCATCTCTTTTCATCACATACACACTAGCAATGTATGGTCCTTTATTTTCTAGTGGCCATTTTTTACTTTAGCTCACCTAAGCTTCTTAATGTTATTTTTTTAGACCATCGCGACAAATCATCGCTATTTCTGGACTCTTAGTTTTCATACCAAATATATAGGCCAGCACAAGTTTTTTTTGGTCTTACTCCTTCGTGCCAGACACACACAAACTTTATTATTTATTTATTTTTATACAATTAATTGAGGTCATATTCTCTGTTAATTTAAAGGAAGTTTTTCACTACATCACCATGTTCTTTTCCGTACGTTCATTTATGGTTGACAGTTTTGATATTTATGGGTGTATTTTTATATACTACATATTACAAATGTTTTGCACTAGACCAATACTGTTGTGTTGCATTCATTTTTTATTATACTCACACTGTTTATTATTTATTATTTCATATGTCTATAAGTTGTTCATTTTAGTTTTTGTTTATGTTGCAATTTATCTTTTTATTTTTTTATTATCTTTTTTTATTCTTTTAATCATTATTTTTTTATATATAGATTCCTGATGTAGGCCTTTGGACTGAAACACAAGGTTGTGTCGAGTCATTTTGTTTCTCAATAAATATTGTTTCAATTCATCACTTCTGCGGTCCTGTCTTTGGAAATCCTGGTTCTCATTCCCACTTTCCTCTTTGCTTGCCTCCTTATCCTCATACACCTGCCAACCCTAAAAGCTGTGACTGACCCTCCAACCCCCTAGACACAAAAACACAAATCAGCCAGATAAAAACTACACAACATGTAGAAAAACACCCCCCCCCCCCCCAAAAAAAAAAAAGAAGAAAAAAGTGGGGGGAAGGGAGGGACACAAAAAAATGTCCATGCTACCACAACCACCCACACCCACTCCTACCCCTACCCACCCACTAATACTCTAAGCCCACCAAAAACTCCCGTATTCATCCCAATCCTTACCCTACTCAGGCAATCACGAGCATCACATTTCTAGCAATCACACTCTACCTGCTGTTGCTATCATATGTACTTTCCATTAGCTCTTTAAATTTTTCCATAACTCCCTTCATCCTCAGTTTCTCTATCTCCTACACCTCACCCCTTAGACAACGTAAAATCCCCCCCTCCCCCCCCCCCCCCACACACCCACACACACTTCTATAATTATCCCTGCACAATCTTACCTGGCTGTCTCAGTCAATGTTATTATTCCCTCAGTCTAACCTGGGAGGTGGGGTGGGGGTCTCCTACTCTGTTTATAAACTGTTTCTGTGATCACCTCTCTTTCCTCAGCCCTTTCAGACTGTTTGCTCTATGTGTTTCTATCTGAGTAACTCATGTCAGTTTTTGTGCCCTCACCAAATCTTAGATGCTGTATCTGATAATACTCAATGAGCATTATTATAAGAGCAGCATGTCTCACTAGAAAATGTTTCAAAATGAATGAGATGCTACTGACTAGTGTCTTTTTATAAGCACGTTTTCTTTATGAGCTTTGAGAAACTTGGTAAAGAAAGAAGTAAAGAAACTTCAAGAACTTCATAATGTTCATAATTATGATTTCAACAAGATTCGCAAAAAAATCCAAATAAACAGAAATGCTTAAAAAACCTTACACCAATTTGTAAACCAAATTGTGATTTCTGTATAAGACTGGACTGAGGGATATTTTCTTATGAATTTCTATGATTTTAGGGGAAGGTATTCTTTTGTACTGTATAAACAAAATCTTACTATTTTAGCTAAAACAATTCTTGAAACTACTGCTGCTCATTTTCCTTAAGTGTAATCACAAACATGTTAATTATACTGTAAATCTCCTTCATAGTTTCATTTATCGTGGTTGCAAATTGTCTAAACTTTTGCTATACCCTGTACAGTATATTTATTGATCTGCTGCTATTTCTTGATTAGTTTTTGCTGTGACCCAGTGCCATGGGCGTAGACTGGGGGGAGGGCGCGGGAGGGCAGTGCCCCCCACACGACGAAGACGGCGAAGACAAGTTCTTTCCCGCAGCGGCGAATGGGCGGGTGGGAAAGCAGCAAGCAAACAGCCACTCTGAACTCCGTCCTTCACTTCCTGAATCCTGCCCTCTCAGCGTCCCGCCCGCCCCAAAGGAAATGACATCAGAGGAAGGCAGGACGCAGAGAGAGGGCAGGATTCAGGAAGCGAAGGATGGAGTTCAGCATAGCTGCTTGCTTGCTGCTTTCCCGCCCGCCCGTTCGCCGCTGCAGCTTCGGGAGTGGAGTGAGCCAGGCCTATCTAGTCCACTGTAACAGTCTGTCAGTAAGGAAGCCATTTCCACTCCCCCTCGCAGCCATTGCCATTCACAAACAAAGCAAGCAAACCTGTGTGAGCTGCTTCTGCATCCACGTTGTCGTTCTTGGGAGATGCTTTGAAGGGGGAGGGAGACGCTGGAAAGAATGGGGAAGGGAAGAGAAGGGGATAGAAAGAAACAGGATGGGCAGGGGAGAGAGAAGAATTGTTGGACAACAGGGATTGATGGAGGGGACAGGGGAGAGAGGAAAGAAGGGTGAAAGAGCTGGCTTGATATCGCTTACATATTCATTATGGCTATTCCCCAAAAAAGCCAGCTCTTTTTCCCTTCCTCCATATTAGCATATATATATATGCAAATGAATATGCTAATATGCTCCGCCCCATTTTTGCCCCCCAAAATGAAACAGTCAAACTACGCCCATGCCCAGTGCTTACACACTCAAGGTTGTTCAGTTTCACTGCACAGCAGGACTGCATAGTATTGCTGAAAGTGTACTTAAATTTTAATGTAAATTGTACATATTGCAATTAGAATCCAACTGCATTTCCTGGCATTCACTCTATAAATTTGTAAACCACCCCAATCTGCCAGTCAGCTAGGGTGGTATAGGAAGTTTTAATAAAAATAAACATAAACAAACTGTATAAATGTACAACAATTTTAGCTGAATTACACAGAAATTCAAACTCTTGTACCCAGTAATACTGCGAGCTCAGTTTTATCTAAAGCTACATCAAACTTTTTAAGATTTGTTGGAATTTAAGGCAAAAGTGCATTTGTCCTTTATCACATATTTCCAGACCATTTAGGAGCCCTTTTACAGAGCCGCGGTAAGCCCAATGCGGGCTTACTGCTCGCTCTTCCTGGACTACGGCCGGCCCAACGTGGCCGCTGGTGGTAGTCCCACCCTGAGCATGTGCCATTTCAGGGGGAAAAAGAAACCCCCGGAAATGGCTTGCGCAGCGATAACCTGGTGGTAATCGGGCATTGCCGCTCGCTGCCCGGTTAATGCCAGGTTAGCGTGGGAGCCTTTATCGCCACCTCAGTGGGTAGCGGTAATGGCTCCCTGCCACATGGCCATGCGGTAAGAGTTCTCTCATCGCATGGCCTTGTGTTCCTGGGGTCTTTTTACCCGCTGCGGTAAAAGGGCCCTGGTGCATGGGAAAAACAGCCCCTACTGCTAGCCCAGGGCCTTTTTCCCCCACAGCTTACTAAAAGGACCCTTAAGATTTTAGGAAATTAAACATTTCTTTGGATAATTTTTCTACAATTATTTCAGCACTGAGCTTTTCCCCTATGCAAAAGCTTTTGTTCCTGTTTACTAAGCCATGCTAAAGGCATGCAAACTTTTTAGCGCATGCCAAAAATTAGCATGTACTAATGCTAGAGACACCCATAGGAATATAATGGGTGTCTCTATTATTAGTACGTGCTAATTTTTAGTGCACGCTAAAAAGTTAGCTGGTTATAATTTAATGACTAGTTTGTTCAGAGAAACAGCACTAGCAAACAGTTTAAAAATTAAAATACATAACTCTGTCATTTGCACCCCCTCACTTGCAAAATTAACATAAATTAAAAATAAAAGACAGTTTGCACGTGGCAGAAAAATGAAATGCTGCTTTATTGACTGTCTTAGTCCAGTGGCGTACCAAGGGGGGGGGGCGGTACGCCCCGGGTGCACGCCACTGGGGGGGTGGTGCCGCGTGCCTGTCAGCTCCACTCGTTCCGTGCTCCCTGTACCCCGGAACAGGTTACTTCCTGTTCCGGGGCAGAGGGAGCATGGAACGAGCGAAGCCGACAGGCGCATGGCACCCCCCAAGCAGGTAAAAATGCACCCATGTGGGGGGGGGGGTGTCCTTTCGCCGGGGGTGAGAGGGGGTCGCTGCACCCGGGGGGGGGGGGGGCGCATCGGCGATCTGTCCCCCACCCTAGGAACGCCACTGTCTTAGTCAACTCCAAACGTTATAACCATTTCCCTTCTTTATCAATTTCAAACTTCCAACTTGTTTATTCTTAAACTCAAAGACACAACCATGGGTTAGACAGTATTCAACTAACCACAATTAGAAACCAACACTTACAATAGTTTCCCCTCCCCTCCAAAGGCAGGGTCTCGATTAGGCCTAACCTGCCTGTTCCCAGTATTCATGATGGTATAATCGAAAGCCGATTTTGGACGTCCCCAACTGCACTCCGTCGCAGGGACAGCCAAAGTTCAAGGGGGCATGTTGGAGGCGTAGCAAAGGCGGAACTTGGGCGTGCCTAACACTTGGATGTCTTTGATCCATAATCGAAAAAAAAGGACGTCCCTGACGAGCACTTGGACGTTTTCACCCAGACCTGTTTTTCTTACGACTAAGGCAAAAAAAGGTGCCTGAAATGACCAGATGACCACTGGAGAGAATCAGGAATGACCTCCTGTTACTCCCCCAGTGGTCACTAACCCTCCCCCACCCTCAAAAATCATCTGTAAAAATATTTTGTGCCAGCCTCTATGCCAGCCTCAGATGTCATACTTAAGTCCATTACAGCAGTATGCAGGTCCCTGGAGCAGTTTTAGTGAGTGAGTGCAGTTCAGACAGGTGGACCCAGCACCATCCCCCCCACACCTGTTACATCTGTGGAGGAAACAACGAGCCCTCCAAAATCCACCAGAAACCCACTTTACCCACATCTAGGTGCCCCCTTCACCCTTTAGGGCTATGGTAGTGGTGTACAGTTGTAGGTAGTGGGTTTTGTGTGGGGGGGGGGGGGGTCAGCACACAAAGTAAGGGAGCTATATTCCTGAGAGCAATTTATGAAGTCCACTGCAGTGGCCCCTAGGATGCCCGGTTGTTGTCCTGGCATGTCAGGTGGACCAGTGCACTACAAATGCTGGTTCCTCCTATGACCAAATGGCTTGCATTTGGTCGTTTCTGAGATGGATGTCCTTGGTTTTGAAAATTGCAGAAAATCAGAAACGTCCATGTCTAGGGACATCCAAATCTAGGGATGGCGAAATTTGAGGATTTGGACGTCCCTGATGGTTTTTTCCAAATGAAAGATGGATGTCCATCTTGTTTTGAAAATATGGTTTCCCCGCCCCTGGATTGGGGCGTTTTGCGAGGACGTCCAAATCAAAACTTGGACATCCCTTTTGAAAATGCCCCTCTATATCAGACTGCTGGAACATTTTATTTGTTTTATTATGCATAAGAGGGAAGCACACTTGCTGAGGCCTGGAAGGACCCCAAATCCTCTGACAGTCTTTTATTAATTTCTTCACAATAAAGGCTGACAGAAGGACCTCCCAGTCAGCAGCTTGACCCAAAAATTGTATCCCAGCCAATGCCACTTTAACAATATGCACAAACCAAAGCCATGCGGAGGTAAATTGAATAAAGCCTTAGATAACCTCTAACCTTGCCGGATGTAACTTCCTGTTTACATGAGGACGGGACACAGGGAGGGAAGGCCTGAAGGGAGGCGATCTGCCGCTTTCACAGGGAGGTGAGACAACAGCGCTGCCGATTTGAATGCAGAGGGCCTGGTGGTGGAAAGTCAACGGAGCCGAGGGCAGGCAGGTGAGACCAGGGACTGCGGCGCCGGGCAGCCTGAGTGGTGATTGGGGGGGTGGGGTGGAGGCCATGGGGGGGTGGCGGCCTTGCCCCGGGCCCGGCTCAGTCTCTCGGCGGCCCTGGTAGGTCCTGGCCCAAATATTCAATGCTGGTGCCCAGACATGGCCTGGTATTGAATATCAGGGCCTAATCTTGCAGATGGCAGTCAGCATTGAAAACAAGTTTGACTGCTGCTTGCAGAATATTGACCAGTAAAAATATAGTGAAAGAAAAATGAGTGTAATGAGAGTTAGAGATAGGTGGAGAAACCATTGAAATAAGGAGGGGAAAAGATGAAAGGCACAGAGAAAAGAAAAGAGAATAAAGAGCTTAAGAAACATAGAGAGTAAGGGTGGGACCTTGAGCTGAGAGGGGTATGAAAAGGTCTATAGGATTAGTGCTATGGAAGATTTAAAATATAGAAAGGTCAGAAACTGTGTGTCATGTAAGAGAAATTGGAAAAGTGCAGGGATGAGTGTGTGTGTATATTAAAAGACCATGGTCAATTCTCATACTATGTATGCCAAAGTATGATGAAGTCTATGAGTAGAGAGAGAGGCAGACAGGCCATCTGAATGTGACTGATGCTGTGAGAGAGGCAGTGTGGATAGTGATGCACAAATTTTCAAAAATACGTTTGCTGGAAAATCTTTAATTTCTGTAAGGGTAAAATAGGGGTTCTCAACCGAGTCCTCTGGAAACACCCAGCCAGTCAGGTTTTCAGGATATGTACAATTAATATGTATGAAATGGATTTGTATGCAGTGTCTCAGTTGTATAGAAGTCTATCTCATGCGTGCTTGTTGAGGATATCATGAATATCTGACAGCCTGGGAAGATCCTGAGGACTTAGTTGAGAACCACTGGTACAAAGCAGCCATAGCTTAGAAAATTCCCTGAAGGGCTTAGTCTACCTTAAACAGAAGCCTGTTGACTCAGGAGAAGAGCCCTGTCTTTTGAAGCAGGCTAGAGGGAAATGGAAAAAAAAAAGATAATCTGAGGATCCCTGAAGCTACTGGACGCAAAGCAGCTGTTTTAATCCAGCTGTCTGAAAAACTCTAACAATGAAACCAGGGAGCAGACAAAAGGACCTGAGCTGCTGAGCTCAGAGCTCCTGAAGTGATATGGCAATCAAAAGGCTGAACTATATCTGTAACTAGACAACTTATTTTCTTTTACTTTGCCAATGTTTTTGTGAATTATGTGTAAAACAGTTTGCATCAACAATCTTAAGTGTTGCTGTAATAAACCTGTGCTCTCTTGAGAGTACCACATGGTGACTTTATTCAAAGGAATCAACCTTAAGCCCCAAAAGGGTAAATTTACATTTTCCTATAACAGACTTTGAACTAGTTACCTAACTTCAAATGGATTTCAAGCCTGCTAATGAGTTTGAGATGGTGTTTTTGATTTTGTGTCCAGCCTTCAAAAAAGTGCTTCATTTTTTCAGAAAATGTGCAGTGTCTTTTTAGACTCTGCTTCACATTGTTCCCTAAAATCCACATATTCTTTAAGAACCTGAGGGGCCCTTTTACTAAGCTGCGTAAGCGTCTACATGCACCTAACACATGAGGAGTGGCCAAGTGGTTAGGGCAGTAGACTTTGGTCCTGAGGAACTGAGTTCAATTCCCGGCACAGGCAGCTCCTTGTGACTCTAGGCAAGTCACTTAACCCTCCATTGCCTGCTGCATTGGGCCTGCCATGAGTGGGAAAGTGCAGGGTACAAATGTAACAAAAAAATACCAAAATGGATTTACTGTGTGGCTCTTGCAGTAATTTCATTTTTGGCGTGCATCCGATACACACGTCTGAAAAATATTTTTAACGGACGCGCGACAAGTGGCATTTGGTGCACATAGGTCATTACCGCCCAGTTACTGCATGAGTCTTTACTGCTGGTCAATGGCTGGTGGTAAGGTCTCAGACCCAAAATGGACGCACAGCAAGTTTCATTTTTCCGCATGGCCATTTTCATCAAAAATTTTTAAAAAGCCAGTTTTTACAGCCACACTGAAAAATGGATCGGCGCACGCCCAAAACCTGCGCCTACACTACCACAACCCATTTTTCTGCGTGCCTTTGTAAAAGGACTCCTGAACCAGCCTAGTATATATTTGGCCTTGAATTATTCTAGCATCTCTATATATTTTTCCATTTATAAACTCAATAAGAGGTTAGGTGTAATTCTTATATTATTATTATTATTATTATTATTATTATTATTATTATTATTATTATTATTTTATATGACCTTTAAAGATCACGTTCCTTGAGATCGAAAAATCTGAATCATTTTGTTATCTCCTCTAGAAAATCAGCCTTCTTTTTTTTGTTCCAGCCTTATGGAATTCTCTCCCCCCAATTATCTAAGACTGGAAAGCCATATGGAAGATTTTAAGAAGGACCTTAAGACCTTTTTCTTTAAATAGGCTTTTTTTTTTGGACCATCTTTATCTAGATCATGAGATACAGTTTTGAGTTAGCTCCTTGTCATCTGAAGCCTTTTTTACTCCTAACCTGTTTCCCATCTCATTATTTTATGTATCCCCTACAAATTTTATTTGATTTTATTTAGGGGCATTTTAATGTTTAAAAAATTTGATATACCACTTAACATTTATTGTTTGTAAATGCTAGTTATGCGCTGGAATCTATAAACTGCTATGATTGGCCTCAAACCAGAAAGGTGGAATATAAAGTGACATAAATGAATGAATAAACCAAAGGTTCAAACATAATCCAGAAAAATATCCATAGTCTAAATCAGTGGGAAGAGGAAAATGATGAGAAATTAGGGGTCCTTTTACCAACTGGCGGTAAAAGGGGCCCTGCAGTGATGTCAGTGCACGGGTTTGCCAAATGATGAGGCCCCCTTTTACTGCCACAGATAAAAGGCTTTTCTTCTTTTTAAGGAAGAAAATGGTCATGCTGTAAGTTAAACACTTGCCACGCGGCCATTTCCTGGGGGAACCCTTACCACTTCCTATTTAGGAGACTGTTGGGGCTCCGGTAGTAGCCGGTGGTATCCAGGCAGTGCACACCTCAGTGCTAGAAAATTAAAAAAACATTTTCTAGCATCATAATTGGCATGCAGCGGTAGCTGGAACTACCACCGGGCTCCTCTTTTTAAAATAAACCTTTAATACGGGTAGGTCAGAAGAATACTAGGACAGTAGTCTTTGAAGTAATATCATCCTGGGGTGATTCCAAAAACTTAGGCCTGCGGTAGTGCAGATGCGTGTTTTGGGCACGCACCGAATTATTTTTCAGCACACCTAGAAAAAAATGCTTTTTTTTGGCCGAAAAAGGAAGTGCGGCAAAATGAAAAGTGCCATGTGTCTATTTTGGGTCTGAGACCTTACTGCCAGCCATTGACCTAGAGGTAAAGAATCCAGGCGGTAATGACCTATGTGCATCAAATACCACTTGGCGCACGTCTGTTAAGCGCGCCCGAAAATAAAAAAATATTTTTCATACGTATGCCAAAAATGAAATTACCGCAAGAGCCACATGGTAGTCGGGCGTTAACTCCATTTTGGCATGCGTTGAGCACGCATAGACATTTACGCGGCTTAGTTAAAGGAATTAAAATACAACAACATATCAAGGGCTCCCTCCTCTCTAACCTGAACAGGTAAATAATAACATTTTGAAACTATAATAGTGACTGAGTTAGACAGAGACAAGGTTTCTTTTTATATTATTATTTATTTATAGCATTTGTGACATAATTACAAGTAGAACACTTGTGAAAAGAAACATGGACAAATTCATAACAGGCAATCACAAATAAGTTAAGAAAAAGATAACTCCTTTTTAGATCAATATAACATGGGGGGGGGGGGGGAGGTGTGGAACAAATGAAACAAATAGGAGTGATAATAAAAAAATAAGCAAGGAAAAGACCCTAACCTGAGCTAAACCACCCGCAAAATAACAGTCACTCCTCTTCTGAAACTACAATCCCACTGGAGATCTTTATATCTATGAAGGCTCGCAAATACTTAGGGTCAAATACATACTATAACCCTAAATAGCACAGTAAGGGGAGTCTTTTAGTAAGCCGTGGTAGCATTTTTAGCTCACAGTAGAAATCAGCTGGTGGTAAACGTTGAGATGCCCATAGGAATATAATGGGCATCTCAGCGTTTACCATTAGCTGACTTCTACTGTGAGCTAAAAACGCTACTGTGCCTTAGTAAAAGACCTCCTAAACATTTGAGTCTCTGCTCTCATTTCCGAAAACAATTTCCTTCTTTCTTGCATACTTTTAGTGATGTCAGTGAGTTATGGAAAAATAATCTAAGCACAGAATTAAAATGCTGTTCAAAAACAAATGAGACCAGAGCGTTATCTGATAATCTTTCAATACAGCTGATAACTTATGAAGATCTTCTCCAACTTGTTGAACTTGACCATCACTCCCTGGCACCCCCCTCTGATACTTTATTTGCAACTGGTAAATAATAAGTATTATTTATCAGCAGAATAGTGGATGAGGAAAATGTTAACACTTCAATTAAATATTTTTTTAAAGAATTCCAAGGGAGACAATCCAGAAGCTCTAGGAAAGTTCAATATTCATAGGTTCAGCCTCCTAATAAAATTCTCAATCTGCTCAGTTCTCCGGTGAAGCAACATATTGTCCTTAATAATAGATGTCACTGAACCTCTAAGATCTTTAATATTTGTTGCAGTTTGCTCTGTAGTTTTCAGAAATTCTTGTCTGTTATTTTCCAAAGAAGTAGGTAACGAATCAACTTTACTCACCAACAGTAAAGTTTCCTCAGTAGATTTCACTATCAATGCTGTCAGTGTTTGAATTGCCTTCCAGATATGATGTGAACAGACAGGGAGAGGGACATTGGGTTAATAGTATCTGAGGTTTTGAAGGCAACAAAACACTATGACAAAGCAGAGAGTGATGCTAGGTTGTATAGCGAGAGGTGTGACCAGCAGAAGAAAGGAGGTGTTGATACCCAAGTTGTTGAGGCCCTGCCTGGAGTATTTTGTTCAGTTTTGGAGGCCGTATCTTGCTAAAGATGTAAGAAGACTTGAAGCGGTCCAGAGGAAGATGACAAAAATGGTATTGGGATTGCGCCAAAAGGCATATGAGGAGAGTCTGGAAGACCTGACTATGTATACCCTAGAGGAGAGGAGGGACAGGGGAGATACGATACAGATGTTTAAATACTTGAAAGGTATTAATATCTAAACAGATATTTTCCAGACAAGGGAAAATGGTAAAACTAGAGCACATGAATTGAGGTTTTGGGGTGGTAGACTTAGGAGTAATGTCAGAAAATTATTTTTCACTGAAAGGGTAGTTAATGCCTGGAATGCCCTCTTGAAGGAGGTGGTGGAGAAAAAAAAAACTATGGTGGAATTCAAAATGGCATAAGGTGAACACAGAGGATCTCTATTTAGAAAATGAATGGTATAAACAAAACTAAATTTAAAGGGTTGCATATGTATTTGCATATTAAGTGGTACTTAGATGGAAACTCTGACTGTATCAACTAAGGCAGGTGCTGGTCTGGCTTGTACAAGCTGAGTGCCGCATACAGCAATCCAGTTTAGGATGGGCTGGAGAGAGCTTTAATGGAAATTCCAGTAATTTAGAATGTGAGGACAGTGTAATGTCGACTTTTACAGTCTATGTCCCATAAATGACAAAATGGATTCGGATAGGTTTGATAGCAACTCCAGTAGTTGGAGCATAAGGACAGAATTGGGCGGACTTCTACGGTCTATGTCCCAGAAACAAGAAAGAAACACCATGATTAACTATATAATATCACATTCATTGTTGATTTCATCTAGAATTGAGAATGAATGTGACTGTGGATGGACCATTCAGGTCTTTATCTGCCGTCACTTACTATGTTACTTACTATGATACTATCCAGGATCACCATCGTCAGGAAAGTAAGTTGTTGAAGTGTTCCCAAGTCCAGCTTGTCAGACTGCCTATCTTTGAGTCTGGCTCCACCATTGGAGCCTGCCAGAGAAGTGTCTTGTGTTTCAGTAGAGAGCTCTGCTATGACCCAGGTGCCTGTCAGACATGGTGGTGGAAAAAGCACAGGAGGAGAAAGAAAGATCAAGATCCCAGAAGTGCAGGCACTCCTTCACCTCACCTATCGCAGGATCACTCACTCTGGTTCCTATCTGAAGGCAGTGAGAAACGAACCTCTTGATAGTCTGTTGTGCTGGAGAGGAAGTGTGGGTCATCGTCAGCTCAACGACCCCTTTGTGCTTTGTATCAGGCATCGTGGAAAAGTAAAACTTCCAAAAAGAAAAGAAAAAAGCATTTCCAGCAACACCACAATGAGCAGGTAAATGCCAAGCTAATGCTCAGCCCACCATGATGCCACCCACAAGAGTGTTTCTGAGGGAAATTCAAAAAACACAAATTCCTGATTCTCATCTGATTTTCCAAAGATTCTGTCTGTGCAGAATTAATCTGTCCTTTATCTCAGATGCTCCTACTGCCTGCAAAGATAACATTTGATAGTCAAAAGACACCATCTGAGAAGCCAATTGTTCAAACTTTGAATAATAATTCACCTTTTGGTACATAGTTTGCAAGGAAAAGTTACACAACTGAAAACTAAAACATTCAGCATATCTTCCATCCTTACCACAAACTTCCAAACATCCAATCAGGACATCTCTTTAGATATGTCATTATAACATCAACTGAGTCCTCCTACAGGCTTGGGCAAGGAAGGCACAGTTGGTCTCTGGTACCAAGGAGATTGTAGAAGGGTTGAGTGGCCATATATCCCTAGATAAAAGGATGCAACATGGTGAAAATCCTCTTTGAGGAATCAAAAAAAGATGAATAGGAGGGGGTGGGGTAGAGCAACCCCCAGTACTCAAAGAAGCCCCAGAATCAGAGAGAGATGAGAAGGAATCAACAGTTCCACTCTTCAAAGATATCACAGGTTTGTTCATAGGCCCACCAGAAAAGAGAACAGGAGTAGGACTCTCTCTACTCTTTCTGCTTTCCCATAATCAAAAAAGGTACCTGATACTCGAAAGTTGATACAGCTTCCAAAAGCTAGATTGGGTATCAATGGAAGTAGACTCCAAGGACTGTCTAGTCCTCGTAGAGTCTCCACAGGAGCTTTGTGGGTCTCCAAAGAGGGCAGTCCCATTTGGCCACACTCTTTCAGCCATGTACAGCAGTGCAGCTTGTCTTTAATTCTTTGAACTTGGCCCTTGAAAATGACGTTAGTGGGGTGAACTCCAGTAACACACAGTTTCCTTCAGCCCAAAACATGTCCTTCACATGGAAACAAGCTTCTATACACTCTAAGCAGGAACTACCTCCCCTTGCTCCCAGTCCTACATCTCTTCAACATGGCTTTAATTCTCTCCGAGTTGATCCTTGAAGATGATATCAGTGGGACTGCTGCCCAAAGCTATCCGTCAGATGGAAAACAGACTTCCACACTCTCCAAACAAGTACCACCTTTTCTCACTCCCGATTAGCTCTTGAATTATGAGCAAGACAGCTTCTAATGGTATTTTATATTCATTTTCTGTAGTCAGAAATGAACAATGATTGTAACATGGATAAATATATTATGGTAGCTAATGCATATTCACCAATTGCTAGTCTCATGTTTATTTATTTATTTATTTTGCATTTTGCTGTAATTTTTTAAAAATAATAACAGATTGCAAAACGTTTTGGAAGAAATTTGATAATTCTTTACAAATTTTAAACAGACACGTCCACCTATCTGGAGTTTGAACTGAGTAGTCCATACTAACACCACATACAGGGTCAATTACTCCGAAGATCTGAAGATTTAGCTTTTGTCAGTGATGCCCCAAATTTGCCAGAGGCCAATTAGAGATGTGATTTCCATAACTTCCAAGCATCTGCTACTGTAAATCCTTCAGGGCCACTGTGAAGGAAATATACAAATCTGAATTAATGATATAGTCAATTTATGTGTAAAACCTTGTGCTTCAGAATTACAAGAAAGTTAGTTGGGTTGTGAAGAAGGGTCAATAAATGCACCAATCTGCAATGAGGAAGGTGTTCCATGTGGGAAAATGAGTCCTTCTGTGAAATAGTCCCTTAGAAATGGATAAATGTGAATCTATAGGTCTGTAGAGACAAAGTAATTTCCGGCATCCAGAGCTGCAAAAAGATTTCATCTGGAGACTGGTCATTATACATTTGTTTGTTCTTTTCAGGTCAACAGTGCCCTTAATTACCCTGTGAATATTTGGACAATTAAAACCGGATTGCATTATTCAAAGCCTTTCTTTAGGAGGAGATTTTGCTGAATGGCATTTAAACTGATTAGGTTTTCTATGCAGTCTTGTATAATCATGACCTTCTCAGGGTTTAATGAGACTGAAAACTGAATGAAATATATTTATATATATATTTGAGCTAGCCTAGCTATTGCTTATGTAAGAGAATTTGAACAGCTTTTTCAAGACCTAACTGTCTGTTATTAAGCTCCACAACATTAAGAATCTATGCTAATCTTTCCCTCTTTATCAATATTATGGTTTAGATTTTATGGCATGACATTTTTGAGGGGGGGGGGGGAGGGATAGAAGGATAGTTTGATACTTCATGTTATTGTATGGTTTGAATTGAAAAAAACATCAAAAATAAGTTC
This sequence comes from Microcaecilia unicolor, assembly GCF_901765095.1. Lineage (NCBI taxonomy): Eukaryota > Metazoa > Chordata > Amphibia > Gymnophiona > Siphonopidae > Microcaecilia > Microcaecilia unicolor. Next base: position 248,943,009 of record NC_044037.1, on the reverse strand, counting down.
CAAATTCCCTTATCTCTTAAGAGAACTGACACCATGTTTTCCCTGTAGATTGTTTAGGAAGATTCTTTAGATGCTTACCAGAAAAAGAATGTGGACCCTAAATTCAGCCAATGATGGACAAGTTTGCTGTCTGCTGCCAGTGTTAAACCCAGATATTCAATGCTGGGTCATATCTGGTAGCTGACATTGAATATCTGGGTTTATTTTGGCCACTAAAAAGTTAACTGGCTATGCCAATATTCAGCTCTAACCGCTTAATTTTTTAGCAGACAAAGATAGACCTGCTATTTAAGCAGCTTATTTCAACTGCTCAACATAGCCAGTTTGGCACTGAATATCTGTGCCTAACTGGCTATGTAGCGTGATATAGCTGGCTACTGGCTAGCCACTAACTGGGATATTCAGTGGGAGATAACCAGTTATCCACGATTAGGTGCTTAAATATTAACCGGCCAGGAGCTGTTTCTGATCAGTTAAATAGTTTTGAATATTGGGGGGGGGGGGGGGGGGTATGAGCTTTTAATGAGTGAAGTATTTATTAGACTAATTTCTAGCTTTAATCAGAGTTCAATGGTGTTATCCAGTTCCAGGATATTGATGAAGAACTGATCCAGCTGGTTCCCCAGGGTCTTGATCCACTGGCGACCATCAGGCAATAGGAATTGAACCCAGTTCCTCAGGTCTGCAACCCACTACACTAACCATTCGGCCACTCCTCCACTCCCTAATGACAGGGCTGTCTGTATCATGATGTAGAAAATTACTTTGTAACTCTGATTGTCCAAGAGGATCATCATATTTGTTGTAACATCCCCACTGTTTGAGCTCTGTATTGTCAAGCATGTAGACAATAGCTTCAGACCGAGGAGCACATCCCAATCCGAGAGCTTCTCTGGCCATATCTTCTGACAAGATATTTATTGTGGCTTCTATATCCAACTGGAACCTTACCAGCTTGTCTGCAAATTGCAAGCGTGCACGTAAATTTATCAGGCTTTTTGTTTCTACCTTTATTTAAGGCTAGAAGGCCATGTCTATCATCATTGACATTAGCCAAGGATTGTACATTAAGCTGGCTTCTGTATACACTGACAAAGTGAATCTTTTTCATGCAGGGCTTGCAGAGTTTCCCATATGCAGGGCATGCTTCTTTGTTTGCTTCATGTCCTGTCACATGGTGTTTGCTGATCGGTTGGCTGGTCTTTTGTTCTTTGTGAATTAACTTGTTTTTATAACCACGTTCATACATTTACCACCACAAGTGTAACAGGTAGGGGGGGATGGGCCTGGGTCCACCTGCCTGAAGTGCACTGCACCCACTAAAAACTGCTCCAGGGACTTGCATACTGCTGTCAGGGAGCTGGGTATGACATTTTAGGCTGGCATAGAGGCTGGCAAAAACATTTTTTTTTTTGTGGTGGGAGGGGGTTGGTGACCACTGGGGGAGTAAGGGGAGGTGATCCCTGATTCCCTCCGGTGGTCATCTGGTCAATTGGGGCACTTTTTTGAGACTTGGTCCTGAAAATAAATGGACCAAGTGAAGCAGGCGAAATGCTCGTCAGAGCCGGCCATCTTTTTTCCATTATCAGGCGAAGCCGGCCATCTCGAAACCACGCCCCATCCTGCCCCCATCCCGCCTTCGGTACCCTGCCGAAACGCCCCCTTGAAGTTTGGCCTGCTCCGCGACGGAATGCAATCGAAGCCGGCCAAAATCGGCTTTCAATTATACCGATTTGCCCGGGTTCAGGAGATGGCCGGCCATCTCTCGATTTGTGTCGGAAGATGGCCGGCGATCTCTTTCGAAAATAAGCTGGCTAGTGTGTTAATATTAATCCCCACGACATTCAGCCAGTGGTGGGCAGTGCTTTGACTGTTCCCTGCAGACGTTCAATCTAGATATTCAATGCTGGGCCATTTCCGGCAACCAGAATTGACTATCCAGGTTTTTCAATGCCAGCTAGCACATGACTGGTTAAGTTGATATTCAGACTTAACCGTCCATGGCTTAGCAGGCAAAGATAGGCCTGCTTTTTATGTGGCCTTATTTGGCCACTAAGCCTGGCTGGTTAAGTTCCGAATATCAGGACTTAACCAGTTCCCCCTGGCATTTTCAGCAGCGATAACTCATTAAATGCCGCTGAAAATGACCGGTTATCCACCAAAACACTTGTTAACCAGTCAGCGGCCATTCCTGGCCGGTTAACTCACACTGAATATTGGGCCCAATAAGTCTGTGTTCCTTGAGGTACAAGTTGAATGTCTGTATTTCTTTGATGAGTGTTTGTAATAACGCAAGATTTTAGAAAAGATGGTAGGTAAACATGAAACCCTGGATAGCTCCAATGGCCTATACTGTGTGCATTACTAGTCTTTGATATGTATAAGCAGGGTGATATTCAGCTATCCCCTTTTTCCTGTAGGCTCACAGACACATGGTAACTATAAATCTGCAAATAGATTGTGAAAGAAAATCATCACAAGGAGCTTCTCTTAGAAAAATTAACTGATTGCCAATGTTATGAAAACAAGGAAGATACAGGCATGAGACATTTTCCCCAGTAAGAGTCAGGGACGATTGTGAAATACTAAATTGCTCCTGGGAAGCCCATTGGAAATTGGCCTCTCAGAGTGAATTTCCATAGAAGAAAATGTTGGTAGGAAAGCAAAGAGAATTAAACAGCTGCTGAATAAGCATTGACTAAAAAACTTCTCAGTTCCATTTGCTGGTATTATATTCACATTTCATCTTCACAAGAAAAGAAAGAGAAAATTATGATCTTTTTATCACAACATCTAATTTTCACAAGATTACAAGTATGTTTTTATCATAAATGCAATACTGGGCTAGTTAATCTGTTTACAGCACTGTAAAGTACTTGAATTAACATTTCAAGAATAAACATCTGTGCATCAGTGACTGCAAAGGGATCAACAGCACCCGCTATAGCAGCACAATCTGCCTTAATAACCCACAGTATGCTTCTCCATAGAACTAGATTTGTTTTATTCTATTATAAAAGTTCCAAATACCCTCCTTTTAAATGAGAGAAATAGAAACTTCAAATGAGGCTTGCTTGCTTATTTGTTTACCTACAGCCATTCTGCTCTGCCAATCCTTTGGAACTTTTTATTAGCAGAGAACAATACAATATGCATACATAAAAATGGCATACAATAAAAATGCAAATACTACTGAAAATATTACCATTTAGTGAAAAATGTGGAGGAGAGACTTCAGTTAAATGCCAGTGTTTATCTTATTCTCAAAAGACACACTGGGTTTTCACATCATGTCTCACTACCTCCACCACCTTTTTAAAAAATATATATATTTTTTAATATAATTTTTCCAAAAATATTTTATTCTTTTTGATTTTTTTAAATAAAAATTACTACTATCTCCTGCATTTTTTCACACAGTCTTTTAATCATACAATGATTATTGGTGACTTAGCTTTTATAATGGCACAGCTCTACGGAGCCTCTCCATTTCACGAACTGCTTCTTCAGGAGCCACTGATTCTATTTAACATTGTTACAGTTTCACCATCTGAATGACCAGGAGATAAAACAGTATAATATAATCAGTATCTTCATTTTCTTCGGTTCTACAACAAACCACAATGGTATTATATTTTCTTCTATCTTACCTCAAGCTTATTTTATTTATTTATTTGTTACATTTGTATCCCACCTTTTCCCACTTATTAGTAGTCTCAAAGTGGCTTGCTTCCTCCTGACTCTTTAGTGTAGAAATCAAAATTTAAAGATGGCACTTGTTCATTTAACAAAAACGCCGACCTGACATCATTTCCAAATGACAAACAGAAATACTTGAAGAGTATTCTACCTGGAAAACAATCCTGATACATTTTCTTCTTATAATTAGTCAAATGCTCTCCAATCTAGATTAATGTTAGGACCATTTAGTTGTAGTGTATTTAAATGAATTTTCCATTTCTGTTCACAATGCAACAAAAGGGGAAGATAGGGGGAAATTATTGTTATATCGTGGTGGTGGAGGTGGTGAGACTTATGATGTGAAAACCCAGTGTATCTTTTGAGAAGAATAAGATAAACACTGGCATTTAACTGAAATCACTCCTCCACATTTTTCACTAAATGGTAGCATTTTCAGTAGTATTTGTATTTTAAGCATGCTATCTAGAGTATATTGGAGACATTTTAGCAAGCTAATCAGCCGTGCAATTTAGTAGTTGATAAAAATGAAAATAGATATTAAAATAAAAACAAAATTAAAATAAATATAACACAAATAGGAATGAACCATAAGGCCCTTATATTCAGACTATGAGAAATAGCCGGGCTGTCTCCCACTGTCCGCCCTGAACCTGGATTTTCAATGCTGGGCCATTTCTGGTGACCGGCATTGACTATCCGGTTTAACTTTGGCTGGTATCACCTTAATTGGCTAAGCCAATTTTCATCACTAGCCTGTTAAATTGGAGCCAGTCAAAGCTATTCCACCTATTGTGGTGGCCAAATATGGCCGTCAAACTTAGCTGGCTCCATGAAGAAAATCGTGGGATAGCTGGTTATATCTCGTGAAATAACTGGCTATCTTTAAGCCATTAACTGGTGATATTCATGCCAGATAGCCAGTTAGGTGCTATTTCAGCAGTCATTTCCCTTTAAATATCAGGCGGTAAGTCTTTAAGCAGCAAATGCTTTCTGTTACTTGCACATCTAAGAACCAGCAAATACACATGTAACACCCTGAGTGAAGTTACTATTCTATTGCACTTTTTTTTTTTTTTTTTGAAAATAGCTGTGCTCACTGTGCATGTTGGCAATTGTAAAATACTCAGAAAACCTTGAATGTTTCAACTTGGACACCCCTTTTCTGACTTAATTATCCTTTGCAAAATATGTGATTTGTATATTCCTACTAATGTTGAAGAAACAACCATTTACACCAGCTTTTGACCTAGTGCAAGTGCTAATGACTAACTTTATGTGTGCACATGCCAAGTTATGCTTAATTCTATAACAGAAATTTCACATCCAATTGCTATTATAGAATTGGCACTTAGTGCCCACATTTTTTGCACCTAATTTTAGTAGATTCACGAAAACAGTAACAATTAGGGGGCCCTTTTACAAATGCGCGTAAGGGCCTAAGTGCATCCAGCATGCGCCAAATCGGCATTACCAGCTGACTACTCCATGCCCCGGGTGGTAATTCTGAATTTGGCGCGTACCAAAAACATGCAGTAGAAATATTTTCTACTTTCTATTGTGGGGTGCCTACCCAGCGGTAAATGGCAGTTGGTGCACGCTGCATACTTACCGCCTGGGTAGCACATGAGACTTTACCACTAAGTAAGATCTCAGGCCAAAAATGGACACACACTGGTTCTCATTTTGCAGTACGTCCATTTCTGGCCCATTAAAATAATCCCTTTTTTTCCTGAACACGGTGCAAAAAGGGTCTGGCACACACCAAAAGCACTCGCCCACATTGCCTCAGGCCAGATTTTGGCACAGCTTTGTAAAAGGACCCCTAGATGTGAAAAATATGGGCACTAAGAGCCAATTCTATAACAGCAATTGCGTACAACACTGCCGTTATAGAATACAGTGTAAGTCGGCATGTGTAGGTATGAGCACTTAAACCATGTCAAAGGGTAATGTGTATGGTCATGCCAAAAGTTGGCATGACCATACACATGTGATAGGATTTTATAACTTCAGCATGAAACTGTAAGGTATGTCCCTGATCCGACCATGTGCATTCCTTCTTTGGAATGTACACTAATCCCCAAATTCTATATTGATTGCCCAAAGTTGGGCACCCAAATTTGGGCATGGATCCCAGATCAGCTTGTAAACTAATTAGTTAATGAGCCATTAACAATCAATAATTCATATTAATTTGCAACAATTTGGAGTTAGCACGTATTATTCTATAAAAAGTTTGCCTAAATCTCATGGCATGCAACTCAAAAGGGGTGTGACCATTGGCAGGGGCATGGTTGGATACGAGGTTATTCTCAGTTAAATGTGATATTATAGAATACCATTATTTGTAAGTACAACTGCCAAAAATTAGGTGCCAACATTTATACCAGGTTTTGGCAGGCATAAATGCTGGCATTCAAATTTATCTATTTATTTATTTATTTATTTGCTGCATTTGTAACTCACATTATCCCACCTATTTGCAGGCTCAATGTGGCTTACATTATATTGCAAAAGATATAATTATGAACAGAGTAAGAGGTTTGTTCTAATTTAACATAATACTATGTAAGAAATATGGAATATATGTTTGTAGAATGATTTACATGACACATAATAAAAAGTATTAAAATATAATGACCAATAATGATAATATTATTAATATAATCAATCCAGAGGGATCAGTAAGTGGTTGGTTTAGATATAGAATATTCAAATCGTTAAGGAGGAGTCTTATTGTAAGATTCTTCGAACAAGTGCGTTTTCAATAATTTCCTGAAGTCTGTCAAGTCACGTGTTATTTTTATAGTATTCGGTAGTTTATTCCATGCTTTTGTACAGAAGTATGTGAAGGTAGATGCATGTAATGATTTGTATTTGAGTCCTCTATGATTAGGGTAGTGGAGGTTTAGGAAGGTACGTGATGAACTTTTGATGTTTCATGCCGGTAAGTCAATGAGGTCTGACATGTATGAAGGAGCTTCTCCAAGGATGATTTTATGGGTTAAGGTGCAAATCTTGAAAGTAATACGATCTTTTAGTGGAAGCCAATGTAATTTTTCTCTGAGGGGTTTGTCGCTCTCATATTTCATCTTTCCGAATATGAGTCTAGCTGCGGTATTTTGTGCAGTCTGAAGTTTCTTAATGGTTTTTTATTTGCATCCTACGAAAATGGAGTTGCAATAATCCAGGTGGCTCAGTACTAATGATTGCACTAACGTACAGAATACTTCCCTTGGGGAAAAAGGCTTCATTCTTTTTAGCTTCCACATTGCAAAAAACATTTTGTTTGCCACATTCTTCACATGGTAATCAAGGGTGAGATTTCGATCAATAGTAACACCCAGGAGTTTCAAGTTATTTTCAACAGGAAGGGTGTGGGATGGTGTGTTTATATTGGCGTAATTAGTCTTGTTAAACTGCGATGATAAGAAATTTAGGAACTAAAAACCCACTAAGGGGTACTTTTACTAAGCTGCAGTAATAGAAGGCCTGTGCTAGCATCAGTGCATGTTTTTGACATGCACTGGGCCCCCTTACACTGCAGCAGGTAAAAGGCTGTCTTTTTTTCACAAAAAGAAATGGTTGTGTGGTAAGTGAACCACTTGCTGAGTGTCCATGTCAGGGGGGAGAACTTACCGCCACCCACTGAGGTGGTGGTAAGGGCTCCTGCGCTACCCCGATGTGCTGCCTGATTACCACTTGGTAAACACCAGTGCTACAAAAATAGAAAATATTTTATAGCACAGGAAATGGCGCATGCTGGGGGTGGGAACTACAACCGGGCTCCTGTGGTAGCCCGGCAGAAGTTCTGGATTGGCATGTAGCAAGCATATTGCCATGCGCAAACCCTTTAGCAAAAGAGCCCCTAAACTAGTATTCTATGAAGGGTACTCAGCATGGAGCACCCTTTATAGAATACTAGTTTAGCAGGGATCTTTCTGGTGCCTAAATTTGGGTGCCATTTACTAAATTCCCCTCTAGTTGTATATCTCCAACATTTAGAAGTGAGCACTTACATCAGCTCTAGTCATGCCTAAATGCTACATGTGATATTTATATATTTATTTTCAGCACTTGACATACCGCAAGTGATACCTGAGGCAACTATCAGGTTCATTTTCGAAAGAGAAAGGTGCCATTTTCAACACAAATTGGGAGATGGGCGTCCTTCTTCCAGGGTCGCCCAAATCAGCATAATCAAAAGCCGATTTTGGGCATCCTCAACTGCTTTCCATCGCGGGGACGACCAAAGTTCATGGGGGCATGTCGGAAGCGTAGCAAAGGCGGGACTGTGGTGTGCCTAACACATGGGTGTCCTCGACCGATAATGGAAAAAAGAAGGGCATCCCTGATGAGCACTTGGACGACTTTACTTGGTCCATTTTTTCTTGTGACCAAGCCTCAAAAAGGTGCACGAACTGACCAGATGACCACCAGAGGGAATCGGGGATGACCTCCCCTTACTCCCCCAGTGGTCACTAACCCCCTCCCACCCTAAAAGCAAAACTTTAAAAATATTTTTTGCCAGCCTCAAATGTCATACCCAGCTCCCTGACAGCAGTATGCAGGTCCCTGGAGCAGTTTTAGTGGGTACTGCAGTGCACTTCAGGCAGGCAGACCCAGGCCCATCCCCCCTACCTGTTACACTTGTGGTGGTAAATGTGAGCCCTTCAAAACCCACCAGAAACCCACTGTACCCACATGTAGGTGCCCCCCTTCACCACTTATGGGTATGGTAGTGTTGTACAGTTGTGGATAGTGGGTTTTTTTTTGGGGGGGGGGATTGGGGGGCTCAGCACCCAAGGTAAGGGAGCTATGCATCTGGGAGCAATTTCTGAAGTCCACTGCAGTTCCCCCTAGGGTGCCCAGTTGATGTCTTGGCATGTCAGGGGGACCAGTGCACTATGAATGCTGGCTCCTCCCATGACCAAATGGCTTGGATTTGGTCGTTTCTGAGATGGGCGTCCTCGGTTTCCATTATGGCCAAAAATTGGGGATGACCATCTCTAAGGTCGACCTAAAATTCTCGATTTGGGCATCCCCAACCGTATTATCTAAACGAAAGATGGACATCCATTTTGTTTCGATTATACGGGTTTCCCTGCCCATTCGCCGGGACGTCCTACGAGGACGTCCTCAGGAAAACTTGGGTGCCCCTTTCGATTATGTCCCTCCACCTGGTTTTCAATCTCTATTATAGGTACTTGCACTGTCCTTAATGGGCTCACAATCTAAGTTATATATATTGTACCAGTTAAACTAATATTCTATAAAGGAAAGTGGGCTCCTAATTCCTTTATAGACTAAACTCCTAGCAGGTGCCCTCTTAGAAAACTGTCCTGATATTACTTAGTAAACTGCTTTTTTTTGCCTAGATCTATAGATGGGGAAAAAAAAGGAAAAAGAGCCCTAACTTTGCCTTGCTTTCTCCAAAAGAGAAAAGTGCTGCTAATTTTTCTGTCTTTTGCCTTCATATCCTTCAATCTATTAGTAAACTGCTGACATTTTTGATTATTAGCTAAAAAAAAATCTAACTTCTCTGTTTTTCCTGTTCAGTCTTTATAAATGTGAGATTTGGGGTTGCCTTGGGTCCTTGCTAACCTGGCTTAATGCAGTTTAGTAAAAGGGTCCCAAATCTATTTTACCTAATGACCATTTTACTAACTGACTTTTACTCTGTTTCATTTGGTATTTGTACTCATTTTGTGTTTCCATATTTTGTGTACAGTGGATAGGGGGGCACACAACCTTAAAACTGTGAGCAGATAATATCAGCTGATATGGAGCCATGCTGTTGTTATCAGGGGGGATGAGAGGGGAGGGGGAGGTTAGACGACAGGCTTGAAAGAAGGAAGAAGAGGATAAGTTGAGCAAAAAAGGGTTAAGTATAGTTAGGGATCTGTTTGTTGCTAGGAGGTGGGGGAAATGGGGATTTGTCAAGAGAATTTGTTCCAAGAGTTGTTTGGGAGGGAGGAATGGAAAAGAAGCAGGCTTTGGGAGCTGGGATTACAACCCACCCTTTCCTCCCTAGTTCTGGGGGCCAGGTCGGTATTTTGTGGTGTGTGGAGAGTCTGGATGGTTGGGTGGTTGCTCGCAGCTTGGTGAGGGGTGGAATTTGGGGTTGGTTAAACTATTGGGGAGGCCTTTTATGAAGTGGGGAATAAATGAAAATAATGGATTTGCTACATTGTATGCGTCACTGCCACAATTAATTTTGCCAAGTCCTGCACATCCTCAAACTTTGGGATTGGATGGGAGTAAAGCTAAATGTTGCTGAGGACAGTACAGCACCAACTGGCTTCAATTTTGAAAATAGCAAGGCCTCTCTATGTTTGCTGGTAATTATTTGAGTAAATTTAATTTAAGTTCATTCAATTTTGATTATTGAAAATTGTTAATAAAGCTGTGGCCCATTTATATGCCAAATGGATATTTTGTCATTTATTTTTGTAGCTGTTATGTTGAGCATGGCATAAACTGAATGCTGATGTTATGCCTCTTCTTTTGTTGTGGTCTTTATCAACTGTCATTTATTAGGGGTATATACACACTAAGGGCTCCTTTTACTAAGCGGCAGTAAGCCCAATGTGGGCTTACTGTTCACCATATACCCCTAGTGCGCCGTCATTTCCACACCTTCAAAATGTTATTTATTTTTGTAGCACTAGAGTGTACCTGGCGGTAATCAGGCAGTACTGCGCGCTGCCCGATTACCTCTGGGTTAACACGGGAGCCCCTACCGCCACCTCAATGGGTAGTAGTAACGGCTCCCCCCAAAATGGCTGCATAGCAAGTGCTTTACTTGCCGACTGGCCATTTCCTGTCAGAAAGCGAGACTTCCCTTTTACCAGCAGCGGTAAAAGGGGGCCTTGAAGCGTGTGTAAAACACGCGCCAATGCCAGCGCCGGCCTCATTTTGCCGCAGCTTGGTAAATGGGTGCCTAAACTAAAAAGGCAGTGGGAAAAAATCTTTCAAGAAAACTCACAAAATAATCCCACTGAAAATCACTAAACAACAAATTGTGTTATACAGAGCTATCACCCTGGATATCTAGCAGTTGCTGTAAATTGACATATAGCCTGCAATAACAGTATGTTGCTATAGCAACCTATGACATATCCTAGGGCGCACTTGTGTGAATTTTGTAGTTTGAGTTATTGAGGTTGAAGTATTTTGAACTGATTATTGTAATTTGTTTTCACAGATACCTCATTCAGTCAAAAACCTTAATTTATGGCTCAGAACTAACACCAGTATGATGATCTACTTCAATGGAATGAGTAACCTGGACTGTCATTCCTACTTGCACCCTCTCCCTGCCTTTAGATAATCTGGCACCTTAATGCAAAATTAAGAATAAACAGAGGCATTTAAAGGATAACTTTGTATAGGATGTCTAGGTAGTAAAACAGAGATTTATATCTGTGCTTTTAAAAATTCCCCTAGCATTTTGGAACAAGCATGGCGAATGCAAAGCTTTATCTAAGATACATATAGCACTGCTAAAGAAGCACATATAGTTGGGGGGAAACACATCAGAAGAATCCATTTAAGAAAAGAAAATGTTAAAAAAGAGCAACATCATTCAGGGAATCACAGATATAAGTAGCATTACTAGCACATATTAGAAGAATTTATATTACTTATACATGTATATAATGGGGGGGGCGGGGGATGCTGGCTTCGGCCTAACACCTGGTAAGCCTTTCCTCGGCTGAGAGGTGTCCAGCTCTACCACCAGCAGCCTTTAAGGTGCTGTGGAGGACTTGCAGCTCATCTGCATATCCTTTACAGCCTTCTCCGGGGTGACTCCCAAGTCCACTCCGATCCACTCAGGGCCTCCGCTCTAGGTGCCCAGTGCTCCCACCAGGTGCTGTGGAGGACTTGCAGCACTTCTGCATATCCTCACAGCTGTATCCGGGGTGACTCCAAGGTCCACCCCGATCTTCCCAGGGCCCTCGCTCCAGGTGCCCAGGGTTTCCAGGTGCTTTTTGGCTAGGATCAGGCGACCCTCAGGGGGAGGAATGCTGGCTTCAGCTTAACCCCTGGTAAGCCTTTCCTCGGCTGAGAGGTGCCCAGCTCTACCACCGGCTGCCCTTCAGGTGCTGTGGAGGACTAGCAGCTCATCTGCATATCCTTTACAGCCTTCTCCGTGGTAACTCCCAGGTCCACTCCAATCCACTCAGAGCCTCCGCTCTAGGTGCCGCGCGCTGGGGCATTTTTCTCTACATTTATTTTTCTCCAAGTTAACTACTTATGGCTCCAGTACACTTTTTCTTCTTGGTACTGTCCCTTCCTAATCTGTCTCTCCATCTGAAACCACAGTACACTGCAGGAACACATTGTCCACCCTCTGTATTCATCATCTCACCATCTCTTTTTTCCTCTTCCTTTTTCTCAGCGCTCAACCTTCAACATTTCCTTCTTTCCATTCATCCATCTCCTTTCTATCTGAGTACATCTCGCCTTCGTCACTGTTGTCATACCTCTCCTACTCTTCTCCGTACTCTCTTGCTCCTTCTCCTGCTCTCCACTGGGGACATTAATCCCAATCCTGGTCCTCCACATCAGCTCTCATCCTATTTGTGCAGGTCACACAATGATATCTCCAATCTAATTTCTGTTCCTCTCCCCCCCCCCCCTCCCCTTCTTCCCTGCCTTTCTCTTGTGCTCTATGGAATGCCCGCTCTGTCTGTAAAAACATTCCTACATCCATGACCTCTTTATCTCTCGTACTCTCCATCTGCTTGCCCTAACTGAAACTTGGCTTTACCCTGAAGATTCTGCTTCAGTCGTGGCCCTATGCCATAGAGGTTATCTTTTCTCCCATACTCCTCGCCCGGTTGGCTGCGGAGGTGGTGTCAGGCTATTACTTTCACCCTCTTGTAGATTTCAACCTCTTCTTCCACCTCAGTCTCACTGATTTTCTTCCTTTGAAGTCCACTCCATCTGTCTATTTGCCTCTCTGCCTCTTCGAGTAGCAGTCATTTATTGACCCCCTGATAAGTCCCTTTCTTCCTTTCTCACTGACTTTGATGCCTGGCTTTCCTTCTTTCTTGAACCTTCATCTCCTTCCCTCATTCTTGGGGATTTTAACATTCATGCTAATGATCCCTCTGACTCTTATGCTTCTCAGTTTCTTGCTTTAACTTCAACTGTGCTCCACTGCCCCCACTCACCACAATGGCTACTATCTTGATCTTATCCTCTTCTCAAACTGCTCACTCTCCAGTTTCTGTGCCTCAACTCTTCCCCTCTCTAAACATCATCTGATAACTTTCACACTTAAACACCCTCCTCCCCAGTCCCATCCAATCTTAACCAATACATTTAGGAATCTTCAGGCTATTGACCCTTCTACTCTGTCCTCCAGTGTTTCTAATCTCTTCTCTACCACTATGTTATCCAAGTCTGTCAATGAGGCTGTCTCTTCCTATAATACTATTCTCTCCTCTGCTCTGGATACTCTCGCTCCTCCCATTCCCCGTTCTGTAAAACGTACCAAACCCCAGCCTTGGCTGACCTCTAGAATCCGCTACCTACGTTCCTGTGCCCGCTCGGCCAAACGCCTATGGCTGAAATCCCGTGCCCATGCTGACTTCATACATTTCAAATTCTTGCTGACCTCCTTCCAGTCTGCTCTTTTACTTGCCAAACAGGACTATTGCATCCAGTTGAGAAATTCTCTTGGCTCAAACCCTCGACGTCTCTTTGTCACACTGAACTCTCTCCTCAAAGTGCCTTCACCTCCAACCCCCCCCCCCCCCCCCCCCCCCCCTTCACTTTCCCCCCAGACTCTGGCTGAGTTCTTTCATGATAAGGTTCAGAAGATTAAACTTGAATTCTCAACCAGGTCACCTCCACCTCTCCTTCCCTTAGTCCATTCTCTCAACCTTCCAACCCCTGCCTCCTTTTCTTCCTTTTCTGAAATCACTGAAGAGGAAACTACACATCCTATTTCCTCCTCGAAACTAACTACCTGTTCCTCTGATCCTATTCCCACCCATCTACTTAACACTATCTCTCCTACTGTCATCCCTTTTTTCTGTCATATCCTCAATCTTTCATTGTCCACTGCAACTGTTCCTGATGCCTTCAAACATGCCGTAGTCACACCACTCCTTAAAAAACCTTCATTGGACCCTACCTGGCCTTCCAACTATCGCCCCATCTCCCTCCTCCCTTTCCTTTCCAAGATACTTGAACATGCTGTTCACCGCCGTTGCCTTGACTTTCTTTCATCTCAAGCTATTCTTGATCCACATCAATCTGGCTTTCACCCCCTTCATTCAACTGAAACAGCGCTTGCTAAAGACTCGAATGATCTGTTCCTGGCCAGATCCAAAGGTCTCTATTCTATCCTCATCCCTCTTGATCTATCTGCTGCTTTTGACACTTTTGATCACAGCCTACTCCTTGATACGCTATCCTCACTTGGATTTCAGGGCTCTGTTCTTTCCTGGTTTTCTTCTTATCTCTCCCAGCGTACCTTTAGTGTATACTCTAGTGATCCTCCTCTACTTCTATCCCACTGTCAGTTGGTGTACCTCAGGGATCTGTCCTGGGACCTCTTCTTTCCTCCATCTATACTTCTTCCCTTGGTACTCTGATCTCATCCCATGGTTTTCAGTATCATCTTTATGCTGATGAATCCCAGATCTACCTCTCCACACCAGAAATCTCAGCTGAAATGCAGGCCAAAATATCAGCCTGCCTGTCTGACATTGCTGCCTGGATGTCTCAGTGCCATCTGAAACTAAACATGACCAAGACTGAGCTTTTTATCTTTCCCCCTAAACCAACCTCTCCTCCTCCTCCCCCATTCTCTATTTCTGTGGATAACACTCTCATCCTTTCTGTCTCATCAGCTCATAACCATGGGGTCATCTTCGACTCCTCCCTCTCCTTCTCTGCACATATTTAGCAGGCTGCTAAAACTTGTTGTTTCTTTCTCTATAATATCAGCAAAATTTGCCCTTTCCTTTCTGAGCACACTACCAGAACCCTTATCCACACTCTTATCACCTCTTGCTTAGACTATTGCAACTTGCTTCTCACAGGTCCCCCACTTAGCCATCTCTCTCCTCTTCAATCTGTTCAAAATTCTGCTGCACGACTAATATTCCGCCAGTGTCATTATGCTCATATTAGCCCTCTCCTTGTCACTTCACTGGCTTCCTATCCGTTTCTGCATACAGTTCAAACTCCTCTTATTGACCTATAAGTGCATTCACTCTGCAGCTCCTCAGTACCTCTCCACTCTCATCTTTCCATACATTCCTTCCTGGGAACTCCATTCACTGGGTAAATCTCTCTTATCTGCATCCTTCTCCTCCACTGCTAACTCCAGACTCTGTTCCTTTTATCTTGCTGTACCATATGCCTGGAATAGACTTCCTGAGCCGGTACGTCAAGCTCCATCTCTGGCCGTCTTAAAAGCTAAGCTAAAAGCCCACCTTTTTGATGCTGCTTGTAACTCCTAACCCTTATTCACTTGTTCAGAGCCCTTATTTTATCATCCTCACTTTAATATTCCCTTATCTCTTTTTTGTCCTGTTTGTCTGTCCTAATTAGATTGTAAGCTCTGTTGAGTGTACAGCGCTGCGTACGTCTAGTAGCGCTTTAGAAATGATGAGTAGTAGTAGTAGTGTCATTTAAACGAGCAACTGGCAAATTTTGGAAAGCTGCACATACAAGAGCAGCTAATTAGGCAGTCATCCTCTGACACTCAAACTTTTGGTATTTTGAGGTTGTCTTAAACACTTGAGATTTAAGCACAGTCCCCCCCCCCCCCCCCCCCCTTAAGTTCTCCAAGTTCAAACAAGAAGTTAGTCAACAGTTACATGTGAATCAAAACATATGTAAATTCCCATATGGATATCTATCTATTCATCAATGATCTATCTATCTATCTATCTATCTATCTATCTATCTATCTATCTATCTATCTATCTATCT
The DNA here is from genome assembly GCF_901765095.1 of Microcaecilia unicolor. Lineage (NCBI taxonomy): Eukaryota > Metazoa > Chordata > Amphibia > Gymnophiona > Siphonopidae > Microcaecilia > Microcaecilia unicolor. Next base: position 248,927,346 of record NC_044037.1, on the reverse strand, counting down.
ATCTATCTATCTATCTCTCAATAGACAGATATTTCCATTCTAAACTACAGAATACATTGTCTACACGGTTTAGAGTGCCCAAATGTTTAGAGTGCACTAAAAGCGCTAATGTGCCTCTAGCACGGCTTAGTAAACAGGGCCCCTAGTTATTAATAGTTGGGTTAACAGTAAACTAACACATCCTAAAGCGCCCCCTCTCCATCACTTCTCTTAATTTTATAATCCTTGCCCTTACTTTTGCTTATGCAATGATAGTAATGAATTTCACTCCTAAGCCAAGGCACAGTATAATCCTGAAAAGGCATTATGCATGTATAATATATGAGATAATGTGTATTTTATCAAGTATATCTGCAAATTGTGACTTTCCCCACATTACAACCAAATTGTGCCCCAGCACATTCCATCACAAAAATCACGTACAAGTATATGCATTCTTGATATTGTATTCATTTGTACATGTGAGGTAATTTTTTAGAGGCTTTTCCCACACATATACTGGCATACATGCACAGAAGTAACTTTATAAATGTACCCTCTAAAGAGGGAATAGGTAAGATAAAAGTAAAGAGTGAGATTTGCAAGAGGGCTTTGAAAAATCAGAATTTCAAATTATTTAACTCTCTGTTTACAGAAAGGAAAGATGATCTATCTAAGGTAGAAAATGACATTGATCAATGTGAAATGACTGCAAACCAAATTACAGAGGATGAGATAGTTGAAGTAATTACACAAATGGAAGTGAATAAAGCCATGAAGAAGTACTGTACAGTACTTGGACAGTAGTGCCTAATTTACTATATTTTCCTTGTAAATACAGGTCTCAAAAAAAATCAAGCCTCAACAAAGATCAATAATGTGACTTCTTCAGCCCTTTCAAAGCTCTTTACTCCATGAAGGATGGGGAGGTTCTAAGGGACTGGGGGAGAGCAGATGGAATTCTGCTACACAAAAGTGGGGACAAAAAGAAGATAGACAACTACTGATCTTGTGGAGGTGCATTTTCAAAGCCCTTAGACTTACAAAGTTACATGGAGGGGTATTTTTGATATGGTGTCTACGTCAGATTTTGGATGTTTTGTGCTAAATATCCCAAAACATCTAGGAACAAGTCAATTTTCGAACCAAAAAGTTAGATGTCTTTTCAGGTTCAAAAATGGCTATGTTCACTTCTTGATTTTTGGACATTTTTAGCAAGACATCCAAAACTGGATCTAGACATTTTATTTTAAATGTGGCAATCAGATTTGCAAACAATACTCAAGATGCGATCTAACCAAGGAATTATACGGAAGCATTATGATAGTCTCTATTTTATTTCCTATTCTTTTCCTAATAATTCCTAACATTCTGTTTGATTTTTTGGCCAGCACTGTACACTGAGTTGGAAACTTTCAGGTAATGTCCATGATGACACCTAAAACCATTTTCTTAGTTTTGACTTCCAATGTGGAACCCAGCATCATGAAGCTATAATTTGGGTTGTTTTGCCCATTGTATATCACTTTACAATTGTCCACATTAAATTTGATGCAACATTTGAATGCCAAGTTTTCCAGGTTCCCAACATGTTCCTGCAATTTCACATAGTCCACATGTGATTAACAACTTTGAATAGTTTCATGTCATCTGCAAATTTGATCACCTCTTTCATCATACCCTTTTCCAGATCATCTATAAATATGTTAAAGGCATCAGTCCCTATATAGATCCTCGCAGCACTCTACTATTCAGCTTCCTCCATGAGTGAATTGACAATTTAACCTTAATCACTGTCTTCTCCCTCTTAACCAGTTCCCAATCCACAACAGAACATTGCCTCCTATCCCAAGGATTTTAATTTTCTCAGGGCAGAAGGCAACCGTTTCACAAAGGAAAGATACTGACAAACTTGGATCAGGGACATACACTAACTGTTCCATATAGAAGACTGATAAGAAACTATTTAGTATAGAAATAGACCATAAAGTTGTAAACTGGCCAAGGAACTGGTCAAGCAGTAGGATGGAGAGATTTGAAAAATGAAACCCAGTCTATTGACAGCAAAGTGACAAATGCGTTATCTGTGGACTCAGCACTGGGATAAATTATTTTCAATATCTTATTAATGTTATTGCTGATAACACAAAGAAGGGGTCATCAGTCAATAGTGATCGACTGGTCAACTGCAGAAGATCCCAAGTCAATCGCGACTTTGTCACAGAAAAATACAATAGCTGTACTCTCTCACTCTTGGGTTCCAGCCTATTTCAACAACCACTCACTTCCTCTCTGTACCACTTCATGCGCAACTCACTTCCTCTCTGTCCTGCTTCATGTGTCATGCAGCATACGCCAGCATTTGTGCACTAGCCATAACAAACAAGGGAAGGAGTACACGTAGGTGATTTCCTACAGTGTCAGAACCTAGTAGTTCATACTGAGATCTTGCGTGTGGTAATGAGGTGTGTACTGGATTTTGAGGTGTGAGTTTTTTTTTCTCTCTACCCTCTCATTACTACCTCTAGTTAAGAATGAATAAACAACAAATATCCAAGACTTACCATTCCCTTTGTGGGAATCTGAGTTCTTTTTTTTTACTTAAAAATGGAAAGTGTGTTTGTCTCTTGTGTTGTAATACTTTTGCTATTTTCAAAAGTAGACATTTGGAGCAACATTATTGAGCCAAGCGTGCTGACTTCAAAGAAAGATTTGGGGCAAACTCCGCCTTAAAAGAAGAAAAACGTCATGCCTACAAAGCTGAACTTAACATGTAACAATCAGTATTCATCAAATATGCTCAGAAAAGTGCGGATATGGCTATTATTCTTACAAAGTTTGTTATGTACTGGCTATGAAGAAGAAACCATTTACTGATGGTGAAATAAGAAGGAAGCATTTAAAGAAGCCGCTGAACCTCTATTTGCACATTTCAAAGACAAAAATAAAATTGGAGCTATAAATTCACTGCAGTTGACAGCAAATACTGTCACTCAATGAATACAGACTATAGCCATCAACGAAGAAACTCAACTCCAGATGAACTTGCAAGCATTGTTCAGTTTGCAAATGAAAGAGTCAAATGAGGCTGTTGACAATGTGCAACTAACTATTTTTGTGAGGATAAGCTTTGAAGATTTTTCCACCAAAAAGGAATTTCTGAAAATCTTGCCACTGACTGGCAGAACCAAGAGCTAAGATATTTATACTTAGCAAAACCTTCTCTGAGAAGGAGTGTTTGCCCTTTATAAAATTAGTCAGCATTACAACTGATGGAGCATCAGCCTTAACTGGTAAAGATAAAGGCTTTTTAAATCTGCACTAGCAAGATTAAATACTTTCTTCTTTCCTAAAGTTTCACTGTATTTTACATCAACAAGTTCTGTATGGTGCATTTCTGAATATGAATAATGTCATGAAGATGGATGTCAAAAGTTCGAATCTATCATGGCTCACACTTTGAACAGACGTCTACTCCACGAGTTAATGGATGAATTTTTAGCAGAATGAGGGATGGAGTACAAGGTGCTTAAAATGAAAAATTGATGAGGGATTTTGGATTTCTCATTGGCATCATTGAAAAATTAATATGATCTGAATTCAAAACTTCAAGGAAGAGAGAAAAGCATAGCAAACATGATATCCACTGTCCAGGCTTTTTTTTTTTCTATAAATTGACATTTTGGGAGAATAATCTTAGGAAATGTGATTTGAGGCATTTTCTAACCCTACAAGAATGCAACTGCACTCCGTCGCAGGAACGAACAAAGTTGACGGGGGCGTGTTGGAGGCGTGGTGAAGGTGGGACTGGGGCGTGTTTATCAGCCGAGCAGAGATGGGCGCCTTCGGCCGATAATAAAAAAAATGGCCATTTTTAGCGCGAATTTAGGTCACTTTTTTTGGACCCTTTTTTTTTCATGAACAAGTTCCAAAAAAGTGCCCTAAATGACCAGATGACCACCGGATGGAAACAGGGATGACCACCCCTGACTCCCCCAGTGGTCACTAACCCCCTCCCACCAAAATAAAAACAACTTTAACAACTTTTTTTCCAGCCTCTATGCCAGCCTCAAATGCCATACCCAGCTCCATCACAGCAGTATGCAGGTCCCTGGAGCAGTTGTTAGTGGGTGCAGTGGACTTCAGGCAGGTGGACCCAGGCCCATCCCCCCACCTGTTAATGTGGTGGTTAATGTTGAGCCCTCCAAAAAACCCCAAAACCCACTATACCCACATCTAGGTGCCCCCCTTCAGCCATAAGTGCTATGGTAATGGTGTAGAGTTGTGGGCAATGGGTTTTGTGGGGTATTTGGGGGGCTCAGCACCCAAGGGAAGGGAGCTATGGACTTGGGAGGTATTTTAATTTTTTTTTACAAGTGCCCCCTAGGGTGCTCGGTTGGTGTCCTGGCATGTGAGGGGGACCAGTGCACTACGAATCCTGGCCCCTCCCACAACCCAATGCCTTGGATTTGTTTATTTTTGACCTAGGCGCCTTCGGTTTCCATTATCGCTGAAAAACGAAACCGCCCAGCTCAAATCCGCCCATATCTGATGCATTTGCAGGGCACAAACCGTATTATCGGAAAAAAAAGATGGGCGGCCATTTTTTTCAAAAATACGGTCTGTCCCGCCCCTTCACGTACTCGTTCTCGGACATAGACGCCCATGGAGATGGGTGTTCGCGTTCGATTATGCCCCTCCACATGATTCAGCATTTTCGAACACAAATTACTTGAAAAATAAATACTGATCAAGAATTGCTGAAGCAAATTTATCCACCCTGTTTACTAAGCCGTGCTAGCAGCTGCCACGTGGCATTAGTGCATGGCAACCACTAGTGCAGCTTAGTAAACAGGGGGGGGGGGGGGGGTTAGACTTTGGTTTAAGATTGGCAATGTCAAGCTACGAGCTTAAGTTTGAAATATTTGCTGAGAGACTATCATGCATTGCATTAGAGAAGATTTCATCTAAAAGTAAGCAATTTTTTTTACAAGTATAATCTCACTATTTGACTGCAGACATGAAGAGTGTGACAGTAATCAGTCCAGTAATGAAAAAGTGTTTCTGACAAATTTTGGGAGACAATTGGGGCTCATTTCTCAAAAGAGAAAAAAAAATCAAAAAAGTGGCATAAATCTGTATATGGATATTTTTCTCACACACACACAAAAAAACACCAGTTAATTTCTGGCACTAGAAAAATTGAGCAAATATTTGTAGCTCCGGAAATGGTGCATGCTAGGGGTGGGAACTACCACCAGGCTCCTGCAGTAGCCCGGAGGAAGTTCCAGATTGCCACATGATAAGCCCACAGTGAGCTTACCACTATTTTATAGAAGGGCCTCTAAGAGTTGGAAAGTGAATGGGCTGTGTCAGCATTAGTGCACGGTTAGCAAATAGGAGGGTAAATTTTTATGTTTAAAAATTTTTGACAGCATGAGTAAGCACTAATTTGATTCTTTGTGATATATTACAGATATGAGTCTTCTTGGTTGATTGTTAAATCTGCTACAAGCATTGCACTTAATTCTCCAGAGGAAGCAGGCAAAGTGAATCAGAGATCCCCGTCTGGACTATAATTTTTAAGCTAAGTACTTGCTTTATATTTAAGATATTTTTTGAAGATGTGTTGTTGATTTGAATAATTTTGTGCATAATATGTTGAGGAGATTTTTTATAACCAGTGATAGTAATGGAGTCTGATAAACATTGACACTATGAAAAATTGAAGGTGTCACCATCCTGATGTTTGCGGTCTTTTTTAACATACTTGATTTTTTGCTGTTAAGAGCATTTTTTTCTTCAGCTGTAGAGAGTTTGGTTTTGGTAACAATTTTTGCTGCTGAAGTTATCCTGTTTTATTTTTTAGTATGGCTTTCAAATATCTCACTTCTTGTCTAAGTCCCTCAATGTGATCTTGCGACTGCTTGTGATTTCCTGGAGAAAAGCCTCAACAGACTCCTTGTTATGTGGCTCAATTGCCTTAAACTGTCTGGAGCACTTGCTGTCATCATTTGGCGTAAAAATCTCCATAAAGTCTATATAATGTTCTAGACAATTTTCAGCATTTCTTTTAATTACTCATATGTAGAATGTAATGACTTATCTTGCTGTAGCACAGTCTCCTTTTCCCACGGCCAACAATGGCCAGAGTTTCAATTCCTTCCTCAGGGTTCATGGTACTCCTGACTGTTTCACTACTGTAGCCCGGTATCTTCTCTCCGCCCCAGACTTAGGTGCAGGCTTTATTAGTTTCTTCTAGCTTCCAGTGGGGTTGATTTCCTTCCTCTCTCCACCCCCCTACCCCCCCATAAGGAGAAAAGGTTTAAACCTAGGCCTTCAAACTGCTTTGCTGAGAAGTCGGCATAGAAAATGCAGTTCTTGGAGCTTGTTTTCCAAGGAAAGCTAATCTGCTAGAGGGAACACTGGGAGGCCCCCTGCCTTTCCCTGTCATACTCTTCATGAATTATTTTGATGGATTATACCATTATTCTGTGCTATGGTTTAATAATGTTTTTTGGTTACTTCATTTGAGCTGAGAAATACTATCAAGTAGAAGATAATTATTGGAGAAATGCTTGTTAAAACTGGGACTTTCTCATTTATTCCTTCTAGCACCCTGGCTCTGATGAATACAGATATCTGGGGGCCATTTGTTCCAGAAACATGGATTGTGGATACAGTATGTAGAGATAGAAATAAATAGATAGATTGGATTTAGCGCACACCCTTTTCTGAGTAGCTCAAGGTGAGTTACATTCATGTACACTAGGTATTTCCCTGTCCCTGGAGGACTTACAATATAATTTTTTACATCTGAGGCAATGGAGGGTTAAATGACTTCCCAAGCTCACAAAGTACAGCAGCAGGATTTGAACCGGGCTTCTATGGTTGTCAGGTTAGTGCTCTAATCACTGAGCTACATGACTGAAAAATGGCTTTTGACATCTTAAAGCTGTATTGAAAAGTGTTTGTAACAGTTTCACAATATATAAATATTCAAACATATGTTCCTCAAGGGACACATTTATGAATTATTTATAGTTTATTTCACAGTGATTTTTTTTTTAATGGAAGGATACTTTAAATTGTAAAGATCAATCTTCAGTGCTACAGTTGCCATTTTGGGCACCTTAGGCAAACTTTCAACCCTTTACCCCCCTCCTCAATTATCTTCAATGCCCTTAGCCCCCCTCCCCAGAAGAATTTCATAATTAATCTCAACATCATAATTATATCCTTTCACCTTCCCAGAACAATCCTGCAAAAATACATAGATGCACATCACACTTTTAAAGAGTAAGCTTTGTTTTGTAGACACATACATAATGAAAAGTTAAAGGCTGCTAAATGGCTGTTTATCTGGTAAAAGGGTTATTTGAAAATTGCTCACTCTCCTGCATGAAAAAACATATGCTGATGGCCATTTGAGTTATCTGACTGACTATCAGGATCTATAGTTTTGCTTTGACTGCACCTTTTCTTTGACACCCCCTGGGAAACTTCTGCCTCTGCTTATACTTTCAAAATTATACATATTTTCAGTGACATTACTACTACTACTACTTAACATTTCTAAAGCGCTACTAGGGTTATGCAGCGCTGTACAATTTAACATAGAAGGACAGTCCCTGCTCAAAGAGCTTACAATCTAAAGGACACGTGAACAGTCAGTCTGATAGGGGCAGTCAAGTTGGGGCAGTCAGGATTTCCTGAAAGGTAAGAGTTAGGTGCCGAACGCAGCATTGAAGAGGTGGGCTTTAAGCAAAGACTTGAAGATGGGCAGGGAGGGGGCTTGGCGTATCTGTGTAACCCTTGGCATTGAAAATCTGTAGCTTTAAATAGAGTTGTACATTTAAAGGCAGAGCTTCTAATTTTGTAAACTTTAGGTGCTGAGTACATATGCCTCTTGCTAATATTTGCAAGTAAGTGTTAACTGGGTCCCATCGAGACTTTATTAGTTGCAAAAGTCATGCTTTCAGTGGTGGGCCTGCAGTTGGGTTAGTGACACAGCAGCAACTAACAGCTGTGAAAGAAATAAAAGTGCCCCTTGAGTTGTATTGGAGCTTGGGCTGAGTCTTGAGTTGTATTGGAGCTTGGGCTGAGTCTAGAGTCCTGAACAGCAGAAGCTGGGAAGTAGTTAATCAAAGCTCCATTGATTTAGAAAGCTCCCTGCTAAATGAGGTACTCATGATGACACTTTGAAATGGGTTCCATTGCTGTCTTTTATGATATTGGCTAGAGATGAGGAGAACAAGGAAGAGTCCTGGAGGACAGTTTTGGTTACTGGGTTAATGTTATAAATGGGGAGGATGAATTTGGAGTATTGTGGTGTGTATGAACAAGGTAAAGTTAAATGTGTTCAAAACATGGCAATACTCTTAACACAATTGAAAATCCAAGCTAAGGAAGATCTGGATTGGAGTTTCCATAGTAATTCCATGTAAACTCAATCAATGAGAGAGGAAGTAAGTGAATTTCCATAGCAACCTAGCTGTTGAGAACTATTGAACAGATGTGTATTATGACAGTTGTGCAAAAACTGCATAAATTTGACAGAAACCTTTGAAAAAAAAGGGATACTAAGGTGCAAAAGATTGTAAGAGTGTGATAGTAATATCTGAGCAGTCTCAATAATTTTGCTCAACTAGTGTTATGTGAATTGGGATTGTGTGAAGACCTTTGGAAGAGATATTTTAACAATTTAAAAAATGTTTTAATTACCTGATTCAAAAGAGGAATTATTTAAGGGTGGGAAATTGTATTCCCTTCATGGTAACAATTGGATTTCTTAAAGAAAAAGATGGTTTCTGAAGATGTATTTTGAAGGCTATAAGATAGTACCTCATTATTTTTAAAAAAATGGGCATGATTTGGCAGTTGCTACTTTGAATAAGAGTTAAACTGCTTTTTTGGCAGGCATTAACAAGAAGTAATATGAGGAGTGAAAGTTTTGAGTGTAATAAATGTGTGAGTTTTGATCTCCTGTAGACAGAGTACAAAATTGGTTATTTATTTACTCACGCTAGAGAAAAGTGAATGGAAAGGCTAAGAACAAGGGTTATCTTATTTCACTAACAGATTAGGAGACAAAAGTTTTCCTGTATTGATTTATTTTGTAGGAAATGAGGGGGCTTGCTCCCATTGTTGGTGGTAATGGGGGCTGGGCTAGACTGTCAACTCACACTCCTCTGGTGTAGGGGTATTGGGATGGGGAATTATCTGTGATTTCTTAGGGAGCTGAGGATTGGTTGGGGATCATGTTTATGTGTGAATTTAAAATGTTGCCAATTGTTGGAGCATAAAGTTAAGTGGGAACGGGAGGAGAGAGATGCATGGAGGGTGGAATGTTAGAGAAGAATTTACTGGAGCTAATGGTTCGGGCTTTCAATTTTTGAGCCTTTCCAGCATGTGCACCCTCCTTCCCTTCATCTTGTTCATGAGTTATTTCATATGATCTTTGCCTCTAGTTTCAAGTTTTATAATTGTCAAAGTGGCATCCCCCCTCCCCCCTTTATTGAGCAGTAACCTTAGTCTTTCTCTGACCAATTATGGGATTATGGATTTGATATATTGCCTTTTCTTGGTACAACCAAAGCGGTTTACATTTATTATATCAGATACTCTGACCCTAGTAGGCTCACAATCTGAGATTTTGTACCTGGGACAATGGAGGGTTAAGTGACCTGCCCAGAATCACAAGGAGCAACACTGGGAATTGAACCCAGCTCTACAGGTTCTCACCCTACTACACTAACCAATAGGCCACTCCTCCACTCTTACTACGGTTATTGTAATCTAGCATGGCCAAATCACTTCAGACTGAGTTTTGTGACTCCAGAGTAAAGGTGGCCATGAATATACTAAACACATTTATATGGGCAAACACCAATTTGAAGAAAAATTAAACTAAAATAAATCATTTTTATAGCAATATGTGAGAATCCAATTAGGTATTACAGGATTAGCAATAATGAGGTGACATTAGATGTTAATGAACAAAGGTATTACTAGTTAAAATAGTGCAAATAATAAGATAAATTTAATAAATACTAAAGAATAAATACTAATTAAAAAAAAACTTTTAAAGCCTTTAAACTAGATCCAGTGTACAATTTTTAAAAAGCTCTATTTCTCCTTACTATAGTAATTCTAACAAGAACTCCAATCAAAGTTTGTTCATAAAGGACTTGTTTTAGAAAAGTACATACAATTTTTATAAATTGTTTAAATATTCTTTAACATTTTCCAGCCACTTTTGGAAGGTTGAACCTGTCTTACTCTTTAATGAAAGAGAGAGAGAGAGAGAGAGAGACAGAGAGAGAGAGAGAGAGAGAGAGAGAGAGACAGGCAGGCAGACAGACAGAGACTATCTCCCTATTATGTGCAAGCTTATGTTCCTAACTGGATCAGGATACCTTTAATGACCGAGAGCTCCTAGGGCATCATTTACCCAGTAGGTGCCTAACATAGCTAAAAACGGAGTACTGTGGGACATGCTCAGGCATCCTGAGGTAACTGAAATGTGTGCAAGCTAAAAATTTCACATTTTCTTTTTGGGGGGCGGGATGTCATGAGCAGACAGTGGGCATTCCAGAGCTAACCAGTTAGCGTCTTTACATTACTGTGTGTTAACTGGTTAACGCAGAACTATCGTACGAGCCCTTACCTCCTACAAAATGAGTGATAGTAAGTACTCACACAGTCATTTCTAAAAAAAGGCCACATGCTAATGGCAACATTAGCTCGTGACTATTCATGGGAAAAATAAAAAGTGGTCATTTTACAGCTGGGATAAAAATGACCATAGCATGCATGAAAAAACTTGTGTAAGAGCGTGTGAAGGCCACTTTTTGATGCAGCGTAGTAAAAGAATCCTCTAGTTATTTTTCAAAATAAATAATGACTGAATTTCCCTAAGTATGAAACCTACTTAAAGCTATGTTCAAAAGAACTTCTGTGATCTACATAAATGTCAGTATCAGTCAGCTCACCTCACTTTGACAGTTTCCATTATTTATAACAAAAATGTTCTTTTTTTCTGCAATTTAGAATAAAGAGGCCCTTTTACTAAATTTTGCATGCCTACTCTCCGCTCAAAACATGCCCTGGTGCTAAAAAATACAAAGTGCCTGTGTGAGGTGCAGGGCTGATTTTAGACATCCTGAGACTCAGGGCACAAATCAAGGAAGGGGGCTCCCAATCCCCTCTCCTCCCTATCCTTTTCCCCGATCTCCCCACCAGTTATTACTACTACACATAAAACAACTTTAGATGACTTGTTCTCACAAAAACACAGGTAGACCTTCACCAAATTTAGAATGAGGGATCACAAACTTAGAAATATAAAGACCAAAATTGAACTGGGAGCCCCAAGAAATTAAGCTCGGCAAATACTGCAACACTGGAGAAATAAAAACAGAAATGCACTTCATTTTGTGGAGGGCTTCCCAAAATTAGCCATCTCCCTTGCTGTGGCTGTTGGGGATCCCAAAGTCCTGCCATCTGAATATCACCTTCTCCTCCTCCTCCAGCCCGGCAACCAAAACTCTCCAAGCTTGAGGATCCCTGCCACTCTAGTGGCCCTTTTACTAAGGTGTACTGAAAAATGGCCTGCGCTGGTGTAAGCACATGTATTGGATGCGTGCAGGTCCATTTTTCAGCACGCCTGCAAAAAAGGCCTTTTTGGGGGGCCGAAAATGGACGTGCGGCAAAATAAAAATTGGCGTACATTTTGGGCCTGAGACCTTACCGCCACCCATTGACTTAGCGGTAAGGTCTCATTCATTAACCGGGAGGTAATCATCAGTGCATGTACACTGCCAATTACCGCCTGGTTAGTGCCACATGGTAGAAAATAAAAAATATTTTCTGCCGCGCATATCAGACACACGTAAAAATTAGAATTACTACCTGGGGTACACGGTAGCTGGGCGGTAGTTCTAATTTGGCGTGCCTTAGTAAAAGGGCTCCCTAGATTTTACATTCAGGTGGGAAGGAAAACTATTTGGTGCCCACTCACTTTGAGCGTAAGCCCCTCCCCCCCAAATTAGCCCTCTAGCTATGCCACTGAACACAATACAAAAACATCTGCAATGCACATATCCCAAAACTAAAATATTCTAGTTAATAAATTCAAAATAAAACACAGGCTTGAACAGACACATCCATTTACAAATGCATAGACAGTGGTAGATGGACACATCCAAATGCACAAACACACACAATTTGGTTGCATAGAAAATATATCTTCACTCAACGTGTAATTAATCTCTGGAATTAGTTGCCTGAGAATTAACTCAGTAGGGTTTAAAAAAGGTTTGGATAATTTCCTAAAAGTAAAGTCCATAAACCATTATTAAGATGCTTATTTCATAGTTAGCAGCATAAAACCTGTACTCTTTGGGGTTCTTGCCAGATACTTGTGACCTGGATTGGCCACTGTTGGAAACAGGATACTGGACTTGATGGACCTTTGTTCTGTCCCAGTATGATAACCCTTATGTTGTGTTATGTTAGAGATGGGGTGAAGGGTCAGAGAGAGGGGAAATTTGGTTAGAGGGTTGGAGAGGGTATTTGGTTGACAGGGTGAAAATAGAGCAAAGAGGAAATTATAGGAACTGTAGAAGGTTAGGTGAGATTAAAGAGATGAGAGGAAGGGTGAAGTCTGATCATGCATGACATCCAGCAGCACAATACACTACAATAACACACTCCAGGTCAAAATAGACATCTTTTCTGCTTACACACACACACGGACGATAGTCCCACCAAGCACAAGCTCAGTCTCTGCTCTAAATACACCCCCTTTCAGGGTGCGTACATGTATGCAGCATACAACATATGCGTGCACCTGTTTTGATGTTATAGAATACCTCTGGATGTGTTCCTGGCTGTTAGGCAGTCAGATGTTAATTTTACATGTGCAAATGGCATGTAGGATGGAATGCTCATAATTAAGAATTTGAAGTTGATGAGCCTCTATTTTGAGAGGAAACATTACCCCCTGATATCCCTGATATCGTATTTTGCAAAGTTTGATGGAGAAGTGTAATTATAAATGTTTTTATTGTAATTTTAATTTGATTGTAATTCCTAGTACAACTTTAGCCATTTTAGGGATCTTTTACTAAAGAGCGGTACCATTTAAATCTCACAGCAGAAATCAGCTGGCAGTAAATGCCAAGATGCCCATAGGAATATAATGGGCGTCTCGGTGTTTACCATCAACTGATTTCTACCACAAGCTAAAAATGCTACCACTGCTTAGTAAAAGCCCCCTTTATGAAAACAAATGGCCAAAGGTATTCATATAATTAGTGGGATTTTAAAAAGCTCTTATGTGGTAATGCCACTGCTAAAAAGATATAGGAGCAATTTATGACAGGGCACCGCCATTTACACACACCCCATCGCTGTGCAGGAAGCACATATTTTATAATGGCATATTTGCACCATGATCCCATTATAGAATACTAGTGTAAATCCGAATTGGCACAACCACATACGCCAGGTCTATGGCTGGCAGAAAGGAGTGCACTTAAGAGCCCCATGCAACGTGCATAACTTACAGCTATCTTGGGTCCTTTTATTAAACTGCAAGAAATAGGGCCTTGTAGTAGCAACAGGGGCCATTTTTCCCATGTGCCAGGGCCCTTTTTACCGCAGCAGGTAAAAAAAAACCCCTTTCAAAACGTCCATGTGGTAAGATAACTCTTACCGCGTAGCAATGCGGGGGGCAGCATTTACCACCACCCACTAAGGTGAAGGTAAGGGTTCCCGCGGTAGCCCAGCCTCTCCCATGCTCCGCCCACATGAATGCCCCTTTGTAGTTATGTGCTATAGCACTTATGTGCAATCTTATAGAATAGTGTTTGTAATTCACTTACACATGTAAGTGCCACTTTTCTGTGCACATGTGACTGCACAAATTACCTTTCAGTTGCTTTTGAATATTGGTCTCATAAAGTTCCTTTAGTATATAGACACTTAAAAATTGCAAGCAGCAAGAAAAAGATGAATGGGGCTGATTATAGACCTTATGGCCTTGAATCATTATGTTGAAACAAACAAACAAACAAAAACTCACTTCATGATAGTATGTAAGAACAATCCTGCTAAGAATTCATATACTTCATGGCTTTTCTTCCATCAGTCCTGTTTTCCTAAAATGTTCTGATTTTTTAAAGAGTTTCTCTAACATGGCGTTGTCACCTGGGACTCCAGTTGCCCATATAAATGTGTCCCCTTAAACTCAAGGACATATTGCAAAACATTTGAATTGCCTAGATATAATTAAAATGTTATTATTCATTATAATTGTGTTTTCTGTTCAATTATTTCTCTATTCATCAGCAACATCTGCATGTTATGACAATTAGTAATTTCCTGGCAATTTGTATTACAGAACATGCACAGTATTTACAGTAGCAGCTCCAGCCTAGGTAAAAAAGTTCATTTATATAGCTACATTTTTTATTTATTTATTTTATAACTAGCCGTTGAGCCCGTAAAAACGGGCTGGTATTGGGGTTTTCCTTCCTTCCTTCTTCTCCCCCCCCCCCCCGGAGTCGCCGCCGCCATCCCTCCACCCGGCCCGGGCCCTCTCTTTCTCTCCGCTACTAAACTTACACATCCATTTGCCGGAACGCAGCACGCACATCAGCTGAGCTGCCGTTGGCCCTTCCTTCTCTGCCTGTGTCCCGCCCTCCTGTGACGTAACGTCAGCGAGGGCGGGACACAGGCAGGGAAGGAAGGCAGATGGCAGCTCAGCTGATGTGCGTGCTGCGTTCCGGCGAATGGATGTGTAAGTTTAGTAGCGGAGAGAGGGTCCGGGCCGGGTGTGGGTGGGTGTGTGTGTGGGGGGGGGTAACGGTAGCGGCGACCTCGGGTGGGGGAGCGGTATCAACCTCGGCGGCGCAGTTTCCCTCTCTGTCCTGCCCTCGTCATCACGTATTGACGCGGGGGCGGGACAGAGAGGGAAGTCTCTACTGCGCATTTGCGAGTGAGTCGGTCACTCGCCGTTTATATGTTTGATGGTTTAGTCTGTAAGAAGATTTATATTTTGCATATAAAAAGTCAGTAAGGAGGTCTTTTACAAAGGTGTCTTAGCATTTTTAGTGGGGTTAATTGCCAGAGACGCCCATAGGAGTATATTGGCATCTCTAGCGTTTAACGCACAGTAAAAATGCTAAGGCACCTTTGTAAAAGGACCCCTAAGTCAATGGTTTACCATAGCGTATATTATTCTGGAAAAAGTACTTCAAGAGGGCAGTTTTCAAAGTAATTTCCTTGCATAAAATAGGCTTTTATGCCTAGAAATGTAATGTTTGAAAATTGCCCCCTCTACAGTATCTACAGGTTTCCAAATTTATTAGGAATTTACTAACCCGCCTATCACACATGGCATCTGTGTGGCTTAATATATTAAATTAAAACATTGAAAGAGAGAGAGGAGAAAGGAGGTTGGACAGGACATAGAGGAGAGGAGGGGAGTGAACCACAATACTGAAAGCATAGATAGGTTCACACACAAGGAATGGGGTTGATCATTCAGGCTCACTTCTCAGGAACAGTATGGCAGGTTGTCATTCAGGAAGCAGAGTCATAGGCATCTGTAAACAGGAAAGTTTTAAGTCCTGTTTTAAAAGTTTCTAATGATGTCTGGTGATGGAGGTGTAGGGGCCATTTGTTCCAATGCGAAGGGCAATGGGCAGAAAAGATTGCTTGCCTTGTGTGTTCATGAAAAATCTCTCAGAATGAAGGAGCGGTTAACTGATTTGGGGTTGAGAGTCGTGGAGGGGCATAATCAAACGCGAACGTCTATCTCCTTGGGCGTCTATGTCTGCAAACAGGTACGTGAAGAGGTGGGACAGACCGTATTTTCAAAAAATGGACATTTTTCAGCTGGGCGTTTGTTTTTTTTAGCGATAATGGAAACTAAAAACGCCCAGCTCAAAAACGTCCAAATCTGAGCCATTTGGTCATGGGAGGGGCTAGGATTCGTAGTGCACTGGCCCCCCTGATATGCCAGGACACCAACTGAGCACCCTAGAGGTCAGTGCGGTGGACTTCAGAAACATCTCCCACACGCATAGCTCTCTTACCACAGGTGCTGAGCACCCAACTCCCCTCCCCCAAAACCCACTACCCACAAATGTACAACACTACCATAGCTCTTAGGGATGAAGGGGACACCTACATGTGGGTACAGTGGGTTTTGGAGACCTCCCATTTACCAGCACAAGTGTTACAGGTAGGGGGGGATGGGCCTGGGTCCAACTGGCTGAAGTGCACTGCGGTACCCACTAAAAGTGCTCCAGGGACCTGCATACATGCAGGCCTCTAGGACTTGTTGCTGCTATATAACATTGGCACACCAGTTGACACCTGAAGACTAATCTCTCAGAAAACGTCCTTTATTGGAATAAGCACGCTTACTCACAGTTAACTGCAGATCAGAGGTTGTGCCCCACTGGCAACAAGTCTCGCTGGTACTGAGATTAGCAGTAGGTCAGAGCTGGCAGAATGGTGTAAAATGCCCTCTTTCAGCCACATTCAAGGGAAGAACTAAGTTCTGTAACATGGCTTACACGTGAAAGGGATCTAAAACTGGCTTACAAAAATGGCCACTACCTCATGGACTACCGGAAACAAAACAGGGCACACTCTGACCCAGTAAGCAGGGGGAAAGGCACCATGGGAGTACAGCCTACCAACTACCAACATCGTGAGACTGTAACACAAGCTAGTGGAATCACGGAGCCCAATACCCTACACCCACCACAATGCATTGCTGATGTGACTCTGCAGTGCGCATAACAGAAAAGGTGTCACACTCACCCGAGAGCCACATCAGAACCAGGGAAAGGCAGTCACAGGATAGAACACATTCTGCTGTCATAGAGGTGGGTACGGCATTTGAGGCTGGAAAAAAAGTTTTTAAAGTGTTTTTTTTTGATGGGAGGGGGTTGGTGACCACTGGGGGAGTCCGGGGAGGTCATCCCCGATTCCCTCCAGTGGTCATCTTGGCAGTTGGAGCACTTTTTTGGGACTTGTTCGTGAAAAAAAAGGGTCCAAAAAAAGTGACCCAAAATCGCGGTAAAAACGCCTTTTTTCGATTATCAGCTAACGACGCCCATCTCTCCTCGGCCGATAACCACGCCCCAGTTCCACTTTCACCATGCCTCCGACACGCCCCCGTCAGCTTTAACCGTTTCCGCGACGGATTGCAGTTGGAAACGCCCAAAATCAGCTTTCGATTATATCGATTTGGGCGCCCACGGGAGAAAGACGCCCATCTCCCAATTTGGGTCGCAATATAGGCGTTTTTCTTTCGATTATAAGCAGGATAGGGCTCTTGAGGTAGTGTGGAGGATTATTAATCGAGAGAAATAAAGGGCTCCGTAATATGATGAATCTTATACACTAGGAGTATTATTTTGTAGACAATTCAGTGGGGTATCGATGGCCAGTGGGCTGATTTCAAGAGGGGAGTGACGTGATCAAATTTTCTCGCACCTGTGATTAATTCTGTGGCTGTATTTTGGATTAGTTGTAATCGTTGAATGTCACTTGCTCTAAGACCCATGTAGAGGATATTGCAATAATCTAATTGACAATGAATAAGTGGATTAATATGTTTAAAGCAAGGGGGTAGGGTAATGATCTGATTGAACAAATCTGATGGAGCTTGAAAAAAAAACATTTTTTGACTGTCATAGAAATTTGTGGCTGGAAAGAAAGTGTATTGTCCAATATCCAGCTTATAATCAAAAGTGATCGCCGGCCATTTCCCGACACAAATCGGAAGATGGCCTGCGATCTTGGAAAAGCGGCGAAATTGGTATAATCGAAAGCTGCGTTTTTGACAGCATCGCCGCTTTCCCGTCGCCTTGCCGGCGAAAGTCCAAAGGGGCGTGTCGCCGGCTAAGCAAAGGCGGGACATGGGCGGGCGTGGGCGTGGCTACCAGATGGCCGGCTTTCGCCGATAATGGAAAAAAAACCCCGGTACCGCAGTGCACTTAAGGCAGGCGGACCCAGACCCATCCCCCCCTACCTGTAACACTTGTGCTGGTAATGGGAGCCCTCCAAAACCCACTGTACCCACATGTCTAGGGTGCCCAGTTGGTGTCCTGGCATGTCAGGGGGACCAGTGCGCTACAAATGCTGGCTCCTCCCACGACCAAATGGCTTGGATTTCACCGGGTTGGAGATCGCCGGTATTTTTTTCCATTATCGCTGAAAAACAAACTCGGCCATCTCAAACCCGGCGAAATCCACGCCATTTGGCCGGGCTAAACTGTATTATCGAAAAAAAATGGCCGGCCATCTTTTTTGATAATACGGTTCCGGCCAACTGTAGCACCGCCACCACAATAGATCACCGGCGACCTATTTGGCCGGCGACGTTCGATTATGCCCCTCCACGACACCCAATGCCTTAACATGTGATTGCAGAATGATAGAGGTGGAACTAAGAAGAATAGGTGATGATAGGACGGTAATTACTGAATAAGAAAAAAGAATACAGTGTAATTTTTCAGGATTGAGGACTAACCTATGCTCTCTTAACCAATTGGTTAAGTGGATCAGATAATTGTTGAGAGTGTGGATCTTTTGAGTATTGTCTGGATCTAAAGCATGTAATATCCGGATATTGTCTGAATAGATGAAGGCTGTGAGGCCTAGGGACTGGGCTAGGATTAATACGAATACTAAGAATATGTTGAAAGGTGTTGGTGATAAGATAGATCCCTGAGGAACTCCTAATGTTAGCGGTAATTCAGTCAATCTAGTATTGTGAAACTGAACTGTATAGGGTCGGTTAGAAAAGTATGACTGAACCCATTCAAGGGCTACATCACCTATACCAATCTGAGATAGCCTAACCAAGCGAATAGTGTGATCCACTAAATCGAAACCTATTTGCCTTGTTCCCTCAGATGCATAACTACCTGCACATCATGGAAGCATTCCTGGATGTGCAGGAATGCTTCCATGAGGCGCATGCATTGGGCAAGGAGTAGATGTATGTGTGTATTTTTGGATTTCCAATACTATGTTCATGCATTAATGTGGAAAGATACATGCACAAATAGCAGGTGCAAATCCACGTGTACTTTTCTTGAGTCAATTTTTAAAGCTAAATGTTTGCCTTTGAAAATTGATGTAAAAAGTACCTACAGACATATGGACTAAGAGACCCTTTAACTAAGCTGCGTAAGTGTCTACATGTGCCTAACGTATGCAAAATTGAGTTACCACACGGCTACCACGTGGCCCTTGTGGTAATTTCAGTTTTGGTATGCCTCCGCTATGGGCGCCCCAAAATATTTTTTGTTTCTGGTGTGCGTCAGCTATGCGCACTAAGTGGCATTTGGCACGCATAGGTCATTACCGCCCGGTTACCACGTGAGAATTTACTGTTAAGTCAATGGCTGGCGGTAAGGTCTCAGACCCAAAATGGACGCACAGCAATTTTGATTTTGCTGCACATCCATTTTCGGCAAAAAAAGGGCTTTTTCACAGGTGCGCTGAAAAATGGATTGGTGCACGCCCAAAACCCATGCCTACACTACCGCAAGCAATTTTTCAAAGCACCTTAGTAAAAGGACACCTAAATTCTATAAATGGTGACTAAAAAACTAGCGCTGAAAAAATAGCACTTAGCACTATTCTATAAACGGTGCTTAAAGTTCACCATCGGAGACTTGGTGAAGACTCAAGCTTGCTTCCATCTCTAAGCTGCTCCTGAGGCTACCATTAGCTTAGTGTTAGCAGCCAGTTAGACACCACTGCTTCGGGAGTCGGCTTGATGGCATAGCTTCAGCACTAGTCAATAGGGTCCTTTTTATAGTGGTTTTGTATAAGATACAGGCTGTCCATGTCAGCGCTATGTAATAATTGCTCTACTTTTCTATTGCTCATTGATGCTTCAAAAGCTTCTTTCTGCAACTTTGACAGCTGTCTAGCATGCACACTTACTTCGATTACCAATATTCTACAGTTACTCCAAGCACCTGTATTCACTTATCTAGTTCAGCTGGATCTATCTTTTTCCATTGGCTGTTCTTGTATAGATACCTCTGTCGCTCAGTGGCATCTGCCACAGAGGTTGCTCAATTTTGCTTTTCTTAGAATCTGTGGTTATCCTGGTTTGTTAATTTATTATCTGGTTCTCCCTTATTGTTAGGAAAGTTTTTATTCCTTTTTACCTTCTGGGCACTGTGTTCCTGAATGGTTTGAATTAGGACTTCTGTGCTAAATTTCTGTTCTTTGGGGTGCTGGGTATGCCTACACCTTGCATTCTTTCTAAAACATTCATTTGTCCTCTTTTAGATTGGGTGCTCCTTTTCTTTTGGAGTAAGATGGTCAGATTACTGTTTCCAGTTTGTCTTTTTAGTTCTGGACTCCGTTTCTCCTCTATGCCCTGCAGATTTAATAGGTCAAAGGGCAATTTCTTAGTCTTAATTCTTCCTCTCTTCAATAGTCCCTTTCCCTATGTGTCCTTCTGTCTGTTTTACCCTTATTGGTCCTGTCTATCTGTCCTGATTTAGATTGTAAGCTCTTTTGAGCAGGGACTGTCTTTTCTTCATGTTCAATTGTGAAGCGCTGCGTACGACTGGTAGCGCTATAGAAATGATTTATAGTAGTAGTAGTAAAGTTAGATGCCATTTATAGAATAGCACTTAGTGCTGGGAAATGCGACTGCAGTTAGGCATGACCATTAACAACAATGAAACTTTGGTGTAAATCCCTGCTTCTAAATTATGAACAGATCCCTTTATTCTATAACAATGTGCATAAATTAAAGAATACCTCTGATCTACCCATGACCCTCCCTTGGCCATGCCCCTTTTTTGGACCTGTGCCTAAATTTACCACAGTTTGGTAAAAGGACCCCATAGAGACTTAGCTGGCCAAATATTAGATCAAATACTTCATCAGTTTTTTATTCTCCTCCTTAATTTTGCTGTATATTATTACAAAGCTTAGTGATATGACATGGAGGAGAAAGCAGGAATTGAGTGTCGTATTAAGTATTTTTAATTTGCAGGCTTATTTATCCAGGATGTTAAAGAAATAATGAAGAAGATAATAGGAACTGACAAGGGTAAAGATTGGTATTCTACAAGCAGTGAGGCTCTATGATTGGAAGCTGTGTGGATTTTGCAACTTGAAAGATTAGATGGACTAATTAGTCTTATCAGTCACCATCAACTATTGTTCTAATAACTTATACTCTTTCCTGCATATCCTGGCTCTATCCTCAATAAATGAGTGCTGTGCAAGAGTGAAAAACTGGCCATGTTGTGGAGGTCCATTGCCAGTGGTAGCAGGATAGAGGCAATGGCATCCTCTCCTTTTCCTGCACTGCTGGATCCAGATGCTGTAGCCCAACTTCTAGTGACATCAATGCCAGTGGTAGGTCAGCAACAAGCAGCAGCAGCAGCAGAGGCATTGAGAAAGGGTAATTTTTTCCAGCCTGACAGTTTCACCGTTCCCATATTCCTTGACAGGGATATTGCGGCCCTGCCTCAGAAATAAAACCCAAAATTACAACATGAAAAAATTTATAAATGTAGTGAATATTCTAAATAGAATAAAAATACAGTAATGCAGTGATTTTCTTCATCAAAAACATATGTATCTATGGTTGTGGTCTTAATCAGCCTATTCAGAATTTCTTTATGCTACAGCTGCCAAACTAATAATCTTGAATGAGGTAGGGAGCATTAACCAGTAGTACCTAGAGACAAGGATGCTAATAGGTGGGGTACAAGTCAAAATTAAAACCAGCCAGAATCTACAGAAGTCTGACTAAGATCATCTATAAGGCTTAAGGCTCAAATGAGTAATTCTATTTGTCTGGAAGACAAAATCCTTTATACTAATCAGAAAGCACCTACTGAGAGAACATATTCCTAGACAGCAACTGTTCAAAGTCATTTTTAATTTTTTTCAGTAATGGTCTGTTTTCCTAAGTATGGCATGACAGAGCTTAAAACGATGCTCTGTTATATGTACTGTACAGTGAATATAAAACACAGAATAACTAAAAATATCTCAGACTAGCAGCTGTGTCAGTAATACACTGAGATTCCTCCCTTTCCACCTTCAAAGTTGTAACAAGATTATTTTTAGTATGGATCATTTCTAACACATGGAAATTTTTTTTTCTGAGTCAGTTTTCTGTGGTGTTCACACAGAACAGAAAAGTATTTCATCTCCTAGAGGAGAGAGGTACGGTAGCTGAGTTAGTCCACTTTTAAAGGTAATCAATTTTATTTTCTTTTCCATGTTTTATTTTGTTTTATTTCTATTGATCTCCTAGAGGTAAATAATCAAGAGTGGTCTTACTTCTGCAACTCAAGTCATACTATATAGAATCTAAGGGATTATGTGTGAATATTAGGGGTGGGCAGTCCAATAATTTTTCTTTTGTTTTGTTTCCTGTGTTGCTTACAGGATTGTTTATTCTGTTTTGATATGTTTAAATCTTCATTTTCATTTTGGAGACGATGTTGTTAAGAGTGTACCCTCTCTGCAAATAGTGGGATCCTTTTACCAAGCTGCAGTAAAAAGGGCCCGTTGCTAGCGGCAGGGCCGTTTTTGCCGTGCGCTGCGGCCCTTTTTACCACAGCTGGGAAAAATGCTGAAAATAGCCATGGCCATGCGGTAAAATTGCTCTTGCCGCGTGGCCATGCGAGAGGGAGCACTTACTGTCCATCCACTGAGGTGGAGGTAAGGGATCCCATGCTAACCTGGTGATTACCACCAGGTTAGTACCATGCTGAAAAATACAGCACTATCTTCCCCAGCAGGGGAAATGGTGCATACTACTGCCAGTGTCTGCGTTGGGCTGGTATTAGCTCCAGAGTAGCATGCGGTAAGCCCATGTTGGGCTTACCGCTGCTTTGTAAAAGGGGCCCCAGTTATAATTATAAATGGGATCCCTCTTTGTGTCCTGCCCATGCTCTGGCCCTGTGAACACTTCCTTGCAAATATGGGACTATGTAAGTTCTTCAGGAATTTGTAGAATAGCGCCTAGATGGAATGCTGGTACATACCGGTCTAAGTGCACACATTCAAGCATAGTATTCTAAACATGTATGCACATACCCCAAAATTCTAAAAATGGCAGTTAAAATTGCATGTGCAAATTTGGACACACACCCAATTTGTGCTTGTAATTTAATTGAATAATGAGCCAATTAGCACTGATGATTGGGCCCTAACGATCAATCATCAGTGCTAACTGCCATTAATTAAAATTTACATGCACATTTTTAGGCACCGGTATCCAAGTGCAAATTTTATACGTGGCTCCAAAAAGGGGGTGTGGCCATGGGAGGGTCAGAAGCATTCCTGCAATTTATACGCACTGTTGTAGAATAACTGGGAGCTGCACCTAATTTAGGCATGAGGATTTACACCAGGTTTTAGGTGGTATAAATCCTCACACCCAAAGTTAGGCATGGTTTGCTGCACTAGGCGCTATTCTAAACAATGCCTAACTTTGAGCGCCATTTATAGAATAGATCTTAGTGTGTGTGGGGGGGGGGGGGGGAGTTAGCACTGATATTTCAGCACCACTTATAGAATTTTGTGCATAGCACGTATGTAAGTGTTAGTATCTAGTATATAGAATTGCAACCATTTGTACAACTATGTCATCTTCCAGGACTATTCTAGATGGGTCGTGTTGGGGTGATGGGGTGGTTATGATTTTTGAGGTTAAATTTTAAAATCTAAGAGGGTGCACTAGGAGAATGAAAGTTAAGTAAGGGGAGATGGGGAAGATATCAGGGTGGTGTTAGCTACGTGCAAACAGGGCATTCACTCTGGTCTTCCTTGCCAAAGAGGGCCCCACAGTTGCTTGATGTTGGATGAGATACACTTTCTTTTTTATTTGATATGGTAATCCCACCTTTTTTCTGTGATTGGTGGTTGCTCAGTTGGCATCCATTTGAAACTCAGTCCTTGTGAAGCAGCAATGTAAAGCAGAGCGAATGAAGAATGTATGCACCGATATTAGTTTGAGTTCATTACTCCAGATATGATTTTAATTTTTGTTGTTCTTTTGAAGGTGCTCCACAGAAGATTCCACTAATCCTTAATGCAGTATTTTTGAAACACTGGCTATCATTGGTGATGGACCCTGTGTTAGTAACGCTACTACAAAAACGGGCACTTCTGTAGAAGCTGTGTTTCTTTTCATTGTACAAAAAATAGTATTTGGAGATAAAGTAAATTGTTATTGAAAGACCACTGAAGGTTTTTTATGCCTATGATTGCAACTAAACCCAATAAAGTCCATGTTGAATTTGGTCTGGGTTTGCTGGCTTTTTTCTCCATGTGAATTTCAATAGTTGCTCTGATGTTGGTAAATATTTCTGAGGATATTGGATAAATTTTCTTCTGGCTATATAGTACTTCACTTCCCTCAGATTTTTGTGAAAGTACAGAGAAGGTCAACCAAAATTATAAAGGGGATGGAATGACTCCCCTGTGAAAAAAGACTAAAGAGGTTAGGGCTCATCAGCTTGGAGCAGGAATGGCTGAGGTGAAATATATATATGTTCCTTACTCAACACATTGTTAAGCTCTGGAGTTCTTTGCCAGAGGATGTGGCAAAAACAGTTACCATAGCAGGGTTTAAAGAAGGTTTGGACAGGTTCCTGAAGGAAAAATCCATAAACCATTATTAAGGCAACTTTGTGTTGTCAGCAAATTTAATTACTTTACTAGTTACCCCCATCTCTGGGTCATTTATAAATATGTTAAAAAGCAGCGGTCCCAGCACAGACCCCTGGGGAACCCCACTAACTACCCTTCTCCATTGAGAATACTGATCATTTAACCCTACTCTCTGTTTTCTATCTTTTAACCAGTTTTTAATCCACAATAGGACAGTACTTTCTATCCCATGACTCTCCAATATCCTCTGGATTTTTTCATGAGGTACTTTGTCAAACGCCTTCTGAAAATCCAGATACACTCTCCAGCATATTTTCGAAAGAGAAAGACGCCCATATTTCAACCCAAATTGGGAGATGGGCATCTTTCTCCCGTGTGTGCCCAAATCAGTATAATCAAAAGCCGATTTTGGACGTCTTCAACTGCAATCTGTCGCAGAAATGGCCAAAGTTTACGGGGGCGTGTTGGAGGCGTGGTGAAGGCGGGACTGGGGCGTGTTCATTGGCCGAGGAGAGATGGGCGTCCTCGGCCAATAATTGAAAAAGGCGTTTTTAGCGCGAATTTGGGTCACTTTTTTGGACCCTTTTTTTTCACGAACAAGTCCCCAAAAAGTGCCCTAAATGACTAGATGACCAACAGAGGGAATCAGGGATGACCACTCCTGACTCCCCCAGTGGTCACTAACCCCCTCCCACCCAAAAAAAACAACTTTAAAAACTTTTTTCAGTTCTATCAGTACTCTGGGATGAATACCATCTGGTCCAGGAGATTTGCTACTCTTCAATTTGTAGAACTGCCCCATTACATTCTCCAGGTTTATAGAGATTTCATTCAGTTTCTCCGACTCAACTTCGAATACCATTTCTGGCACCGGTATCTTTCCCAAATCTTCCTCGGTGAAGACCGAAGCAAAGAATTCATTTAATCTCTCCGCTATGGCTTTGTCTTCCCTGATCACCCCTTTTACCCCTTGGTCATCTAGCGGTCCAACTGATTCTTTTGCCGGCTTCCTGCTTTTAATATACCTAAAAAACATTTAACCATGTGTTTTTGCCTCCAACGCAATCTTTTTTTCAAAGTCCCTCTTACTACTACTACTTAACATTATAAGCCTTCCTTATCAGCGCTTTGCATTTGACTTGACATTCCTTATGCTGTTTTTCATTATTTTCAGTCGGTTCCTTCTTTCATTTTCTGAAGGATTTTCTTTTAGCTCTAATAGCTTCCTTCACAGGCCCAGATCTCTTGATAAAGCCCTAGCGAAACGAGTACCTGTCAAGGTCTAAGAAGCCGATGGAACGCTAAGTTAAGTGATCATACCTTGTAGTATATTTACCGCCTTAAGATTGCATAATAAGTACATTGAAAAAAGCAAAAACGGAAAAATATTATTGAAAACAAAAAGATATTATTGAAGAAACATTATCATAACTATACTCACAATTTGGAGGAGGAGGTTTTGCCTATGATTACATTCATCACGAAAGGACAGTCAGCCAGCTATTAAGCACTGACTGTGATCGCTATACGCCTTCCTTGTGAAACTATGAGGCTTTTTCTCCTCCTTTTATCAAATTGATTGCACAACACGTGTGGACTATTTTGTCTATTCTTTATCATTTAGTTGTTTATTTTATAAGATGGCAGAATGACTGCTTCCAAACTAATGTTTAATATATTTGTATAAGACATTGCAAAGATGGTCCCTTGTTTCAATGGTTCCGGTCTTTGCTTTGCAAGCACCAAGTGATGACTTTGTGATGTACTTGGGAGCAAGTTCCATTGCCGTACATTGAATCCATTAGACATCATATCACTTTTGACCCCTGAAACAGGTGCTGTGCACTGAAACATGACCTGTGTCAGGTCACTGTTTCTAAAAGTTACCCCATTGAAGGAATTGTGTGTCGACTTTGAAGGCTGTTGGTGCCTCTTTTTGTTGTTTGTTTTGTACTCTAGACCCCCCTGTGTTGGCTTGCTAACAGGTACCTCAGTCACTTGCCTCTTAAGAGTGCCCTAATTCCTAATGTGAAATGGGCAAGGACTTATGTTACAAACATGTGTACAATATTAGTTTACGTTGCACTTTTAAAAAAATGTAAATTGCTTTGGTCCCTCTTTTAGGGGAGCAAAATGGTACAAAACCTGAAACAGAAATAGATACACTCATCCCATATCCTTTATCTTTTAGTTTTCAAGATCAGCTCCTTAGGACCCAGAAGCCTGTTTCCAAGCAATTATGTTTTGTATTGCTTTGCTGATTCTTTCCTCAGCTGGTACCAAGGGAAAGAATAAAAGCAATGATGTGGCTATTGGAGGAATATGCTGAAAGCAATCTGCAGGGATTGGACCTGGAGGAGGGGGGGCTTTGATGTGTTTAATTTTTTCTAGATCGTTCCTAGAACAGATTTCCCAGGGAGGTCATCAGCTTAGAGAGATACTGGCTTCCAGCTATCCGGGCTGGGCAAAGAACCATCCTCTATTTGAAGAAAGAAGCTGTTGCATAATTAAACCTGCAAATTTTGTTTTGCTAACTCTGTTAAACCCTGCAGTGAGTGAGATGTTGCAGGGACAGCCATGCTGCTGCTTAAGAGACACAGTAAAATCAATATTCAAAAGCCTTTGAGCAGGAAAGTTAATCAGATTACTTTCATTAACTTTATCTAGATATTCATTCTGTATCCACATAGCTTGAATATGACCAGATAAAATTAACTAGAGAACAGTCAGTGCAAATTTAGGACAGCTATTTATTGATTTTGTGTTACGCCTCAAATTTTGTTTAGTTATCACAGAACATCAGAATACAGTAGAAAAAGTGAAACCATGTCCCAAGAATGGCCCCAGCTCTAGCTCTTTTTGTCCAGGTACATGTTATGTACTTTTTAGCAATTTATAACCTGTTCACACAAAATTTAGCCAGTTAACTAAGGTGGGGATATTTCACCTACGTAAATATGTCCGGCTAAGTCCCCAAATTAACTGGGCAAACCTTTTGAATATTGACCTCTGAAAATTCTGATGCTGTTACCCTAAAGAGGAGAAATATTCAGTATGGTTTAAGCAGGCAGGAGAGGAAGAATTGTCTTTATAAGGTGCCTCTAAGTTAAGATGCCAATTTGTGCACCAAGTCTATAGAATAGCTACACTGAACAGTATGCACATTATTGGTGCCATAAATTGGCAGTTATGCATGCAAGTGCTTGGAACCGTCCCATAAACTTGGCATGCATGTCATTTAGTGTGTAATCGCAAGTGTGCCATATCTATGTGTGGAGAATAAGCATGTTATGAGCGTTCCACCGAGCAATACTCACACTCCCTATTGCTATAAGAGTCACTAAAAATTGTACATGCAATCATAAGAACATAAGGAGAGCCACCAGATCAGCTCAGATGTCCATAAAGTCCCATACCAGATTCCAACAGCAGTCAAGCCAGGGCGCAAGCTCCCAGCTGAAACCCACACACCCCGTCTAATGTTGCCCAGAGTAGACATTGCTTGAGCCCTAGAAGACCACCCGCCCAAGCCATTGAGGGCATCTATCTCCGCCATGCCACAGTAATCTGGGGGAATGCATTTTGAATCAATCAGGGGCCCTATCCACCTCCAGCAAGATTGCCTGCAGCCATCAACACTCAGTACTGAGGCCCAGATGCATCAACCATACGTAAAAAAATCTAAAACGTTAAAGTCCTTAACGAATTTGTAAAAACGAAGCATGCAGCAAAAAAACAAGTCGCACATGTTCGGTGCGGTACTGAAAAGTACAATGTGTCAAAGATTCGTAATCCCCGTCGGTAATCGGCCCCTAAAGCATGCGCAGAGCTGCCAAGCGTTATGCTGGCTGCTCTGCGCATGCCACAAACGTCCAAAACAGCAACAACAAAAAAAACCCAAACAGTGGCTCCCCGCTTCCCTCTGCATAAAATAAAAAATGAACACAAAATCGAAAAAGGATCGAGAGGGGGCAAAGGCGCTCGTCAGAAGCGTCCTGTATGGTCGGCCTTGCCCCCCCCCCCCCCCCCCCCGAGGTTGCCGCTGCTCCCCGCTTCCACTCATATAAAATAAAAAATTAAAACAAAACTAAAATGTTTAGCAGCTCCGGTCCCCTCCCTTCCTGTCTCTCTCTGTACCCCTTTTCCCATAGCTCTGCCTCCTGTTCATCCTCCGCCCCCGTGCCCCACCCCCCTGAGCTCATCGCCACCGCTCCCCCCTCTACCGGACCCCCAATCCGCTTTACCGACCCGCGCAGCGCCTCTCACCTCTGTGTGAAGGCGCTGCACGGGATGGAATAGCTGATCGGCGATCACTGCTGCCTCCTCCGACGTCTCTCTCTGTTCTTCCTGGGCCCGCCCTCCTCCCACGTAGATAACTAACGTCAGAGGAGGAATTGTTCAAACCATCCAAAGAGCACCGACAGAAAGAAGGTGCCCTAGACCCACATGACAGTGATCCCATGACCCCACAGCCCAGACTCACAGGCATCCTGAAGTGGTTCTCCCCAACCACTGCCGCAGGTGCCATAGACCGGAACCGAGTGAACTGCAGGTGCAAGAAGGAATAAGCAATTATATAAGCCAGATCAGGCACATGTCTGGCTTATATACACCCAGCCCCACCACACCCCATGAGCTTGTAGACCACCAGCATCCCATCAACCAGCTGCCTCCCCACTTCCCCAGTACCGCACCAGATGGGCATGTAATGGACAAGGAGAAAGGCTGGCCAAAGTGTGTGAGCAACCAAGAATGGAGCAGCTCCCAGATTGTACTGATCCAACGTGGTTCCTGATCAGTGGCCACACTTCATGTCCACTGGCCAGGAGCCCCCAAAGAATGACATCACCCACAGCTGCCAAATACAGTTCAAGGTCACATTAAACCACCATCTGAGCCTGCAATAGCCCTCATCCCTCAGAAAAAATCTGGCAAGTATATCAGTCCCAGGCACCACAACCCAAGAGTCATTCATGACAGAGCTGCTGGAGGCACACCCTACCAAGATAACTGCCAGGCTCCCAATGAAGGCCACACCTCCTGGGATAACTTAGCATTCAAAACCAGATAGCCACAAGGAATTGCACCAAGAGTTGGGTAGCACTGTTAAGGCCTACACAACCAGGGCAAGAGCACAAAGGATTGGATTAACCCACTGTCAATGGAGCTAGTCAACCACAGCAGTCGAGCCAAGCGCTATGCTTGAGAAAGGAAGAACTGAGCAAGTCTCCCATTCCATCCTCCCGACTGGACCCCTAACTCATGGGCAGGCAGGCCCATGACTAGGAAGCCATACAATAGTTGAGCAAGACATCCAGTTGGGCCCCACACCTGGCTTCCCCAGGAGTAAGGTGCCGAACCACTCAACAAGGGGGCAAGAGCCTGAACGTCCATCAACAGACTTAGTACCAAGAACCACCTGATGGGACAGAAACTCTGCAGAGGAATGGATAGACGAGAGGTGAGAGGCCAATTCAATATTAACCTGACTCAGGAAAGCCTCCCACATACCGGTTTCCTGCCAGGACCATGCCCAGACCTCCCCACATAGAGCACTAGACAGCCCTCCCCGCTCACATTGGGAGCAGCCAAGCCTGGACGAACCATCCTAGAATAGACTGAAGGATACAAGGAATCCCCAGTACCTATCAGGATCCCTCTCCTCAGAACCCACCCTTAGGGTGGGGGATCCACTAAGGAGGCCAACCCTTCTCCTTGACCCGGGCTGCCAGTCCTGACACCAGCTGAGGAGCTACATGCACCAGTCAGAAGACAATACCCTGGAAAAGTAGAGGTCCCTTTCCTGATGAACAGGATGAAGACCCTCGGATCAGGAGGTGGATCCCTTAAGTATCCCCCCTTCTTAGCCTGCCCCTTTGACCCTTCTCTAATCTCTGCACAGAAAACCAGCGGAAACTTTATTTCAAAATTAAACTTCCCTGCTGCCCATGGGTCAACCCTTCTACTCTCTCTTCTTCTTGACCCCTCCCTTCTGCTCAACCCATGACCTCTCACTGTACTATTCTCTCTGCTACTCCACTCCCAGAGGCCTACAATGCAGGCCACAGAGCGGGTTAGCCCAGCCCAAGGTTAGACTCACCCTGTGAGACTAGCTCTTTGTTCTCACAATTCCTTTAAGTTGGTACATATGGCCATGCCTAAAGTTAGGCATGATTCCCGGGCATAAGCGCTATTCTCAAACCGCACCTAACTTTAAGTGCGATTTATAAAATAGCACTTTTTTCAGTGCCAATATTTTTGGTGCCTTATATAGAATTTACTCCACAACATATAGAATACTATCAGTTGTGTGCACTGCAAGAGGCACATAGGTGTGCCAGCTTACACCAGCCATTGATCTGGAGTAAGCAGTTGCACCTAAAGTTTGGCACTGTAAATTGGATTTGTATTAGTATTCTATAATGAGTTAGGCTAATAGAAAGGTTTAGGGTATGCTTAATGATTATGTTTAGTTTTTAAATCAGTCCATGTGTTGGGCCCTAGTTATTCGAGTGTTGTACCTATGGAAGGACATTGCATTCTACACAAAACTGGTTATCTGGCAATGCCTATCTTAACTACAATGAAGTTAGAATGTACAAGACGAGCTTTAATTATATATCCAGGCTCAAATTAGTGGAATACATTACCAGTATCTTTGTGTATAGAACCATCTTATAAGCTATTTATTAAAACAAAAATAAATAATAAAACTTGGCTGTTTATAATTAATTGTAAAAGCTGGGAAACATATGGTGGGGGGTCAGAAGCGAGTGGGTAGATTTTGAATTTTATATTATTTTAAGAAATATTTTCTTACGTACTGTATGTCGCTTTGATATTTCCAGTGAAAAACATAAGTGGGTTATAAAATTTGAGAATAAACTACACTAAACTCACTTTCTAATATAGCTATTCTAAAGGCTTAGGAGGATTGATACGGAGAGATTCATAAACAATGTCAAAAATAATAATTTGCATACAAGATTAATTGCATTCTCATCAAGAATGCATTAGAATTCCTATACAGTTCACAGCAAGGATGTGTTTCTGTTTTTGTTAAATTGCTTCATTTTGAAGTCAAAGTCTGTTTACTTTGCAGACCTATTATATGGAGGCCCTTTCACAGTACAATTTGTCATGCCTGACTTTGGCCTTCAGCTCCAATGCCAACTATGAAACCTAGATCAATTTTTGACACATTTAAATAAAGCATGATTTTTCAATAGAACTACTATTCTTCTTGAGACTCTTTCCTGCTGTTTGCTGCTGTCAGTTACTCATGCCTGATGTGACTGTAGAAAAAAATATGTTTTTACAGCTCGGGCTTTTATCCTAGTTGTGCTAGTTTTTCTATTGCTCTAGTAATTAAAAAGTTGATATGGTTTAGAAACTTGTGCTTTCCAAAACTTGATTTTTTTTTTTTTTTTACTGGCATATGTGCTGTCTTATTGTTAAATGCTTTCTCTGTAGCACTGTTGAAAAATGGCTAAGACATGGACTTCTGATTAAATGAGGTAGCAGAATGACAGAACTCAGAGTTATGATCAATGGGGTCGATTCTAGCACAGGAACAAGATGGGTAGAGTGCCACAAGGATCAGTGATAGGACTAGTTCGCGTCACCATCTTGTAAATGACACTATAGAAAAGCTAAAAAGCAAAATAAATAATTGTAGAAGGCTTGCATGACTATTGCACATGTAAATTTCAAGCTTACATGTGGAAGTGGTTTTGGTGTTATTTTAGAAACATCTACCTAAATAGCACTATTTACACATGTTGATTGCATACGTGGCTAAATTATGATTTCAGAAAGCTGCTATTTACATGTGGAGATATAACCTGGAGTGATTTCAAAGGGGCATGGTAAGGGTATGGTTTGGGTCTACCTTGGGCCCAACAAAAATTCACACATGTATTCCCCATTTTACAAAGAGAATATACATTTATCCAAAAATATTCCCCATCAGGTTTTACACTAGCACAAAGGCATGTATAGAATTTAAAAAGTGCTTATTTTGGCAAGGACTTTACATAAGTGATTAATTTAGTAATTCTCCTTAATCCCCATTTTTTTATTTTTCTCTTCAAAATGAAGAAACATTAAAAATTGCTGACTTACTACTTAACTAGCTTCATTTACATGTCTAGATTTGTAAAACTTGACAGCTACATATGAAAGCAGCACCATTTAGAAGTTGAAGTTGCGAAATCACTGCTTCCATATTGAAGTGCAGACACTTCCATGTGGAAGCATCCGGGTTTGTTGTGCTTATATTTTCAAAAGTTCTCTGTTACACCAGAATATCAAACCAGACATTAATTCATTTAAATTTTTTAATTTTTTAAATTTGTGGTTCTCAGTCGTGCTGATGTGCATAAAACCATAATGATATGGAGTAAGACATCAGCTTCCAAACATCACAGCACAAGTGCTTATATTTTCCACTGTATATTTGTAAGATGGCTGCTCTTGCTGTGCATATAAGCAAATACATACACACTCCTGTATATCCTTATAGATATTTTATAAAAGGTTCCAAGGTTGACTTAACCCTTTGTGAAATAATGCTATAATTTAGCACATCCCAACTTGGACATTTGAATTCTAATCCCAATATTTGATGTAAAATGGACCTTCACATTTGGTGTTCATTTGAGATGGGTGTAAGGTTTGAATTTTTTATAGTGTTTTTGGGGGGGAGGGGGGAGTGTTACAGGGTAAGTTTTGGTGTTTGGGAAGTTTCTGCAGTTTCGTTCTTTTCTGTTGGACTGCCCTACCAAATAAGGGATCATCCTACTGGGTGCTAGAGCATTGACTTGACTTGATGTGATTGGGGCTGGTTATATCATCTAGGCCCTTAAGATAGTGAGCATATTCTTGTTGTTCTATACATGGAAAGTATTCTGAGGGTAGAATTAGGATCAGCAAAAGGTTTGGGCCAAGGGATGGGCAGTTAGTGTTGATTTATCCCCCACTAGTTGCAGGTCCTTCATCTGATCCTATTCAGTCTGATTTTTTTTCTCTGTTTTTCATTCTAATGCATGTTCTGTATGGAAAAAGATAACTACCATTGCTGATACTTCTGATAAATATTTGTTGTATTAACAAGCATTGGTACTTTGACATCAATACTCTTTTGTATGAACAAATTATTTGCATGAACATCAGCCCAAGGTCAGCAAGAAGTTTGTGGGGGAGGGGAGTATTGATTTTTAAAGCTAGTTTGTTATAGTACTTTGATTCTGGTTGTGAGAGATTGGTAGTTCAGTTTTATTCTTTAATGATTGCTGGTGTATTGAATGTCTGATTGCCATGCTTTAGCACATTTTTTGTTTTGTTGACTATCTAGTAGCAGATGGATTTAACCTTGGGAGCAATGGTTGTTGTAGAGGATTTTAGATATTACCTAGAAGATAGCATGAATCCTTGTGTTCAGGTTTTCATTAGGGCCTTGGCAGCCCTAAGGTTTAAGTAAATTATTGCTAGGCTTACATGTTCATTAAGACATATCCTGGATTTGTGGTATGACTGGGGGAGAAGTGAGGTCCACTTTGGTTGGTAGAGGACTGTAATGTTCATACTGTCACTGATATCACTAAGGGGATGGTTGATATTGAGAAAATTGTTTTTTAATTCTTCTCACCATGTATGTCAGGATCTTGTTCAGATAGTGAACAGTTGGAATTTCTCCATTTTGGAAGTTTTGAACATAGTGGCACCTATGACAAATGTGGTATTATGTAAGGGAGGAAAGAAGTATTTGCTCTGGTAATCTGTATGGCTGCATGAATTGAAGTAGACATATTGGAGGCTTGAGCATTGATGGTGAAGCAATCGATCCTCAACCACTTGACAAGTTATTTACAATTCCTGAATGGGTACCACAATTCTGTGCAGACTGCCAAGAGGCAGGGTTTTTTTGTCATCATAGATTAATTCTGTACTTAATTCTCCTCAGAAGCTGTTTTGCATCATCAAGGAGTTGCTTGTAAAGCCTGAGTGGAAGGAGGTGGTTGATAGTTCCCTGGTTGAATCATTTTCAGATTGTTCATTTGTGTTGTAATAACAGCTTGTTTGGACATCAGGGATACTGAGATCTGTCTTGTTCAGATGAAGAAAAGAAACTGGAATGATTTTAGTGACAGATGTATCATGAGTTGTAAAGGAGCTAAAGCCGTCTGTTTATAAATTGGATCTTTGTTCATGGTGCTTTGAAACTTGTGAATGTGTGTCTCTCTCTTGAGGGCTTTTTGGAAGAGAGTCATGGTGCATCCCCTTTTGAAGGGAAGGGTTGATGATAAAGGGAATATGGTTAATTATTGCCTGGTCTCCAACTTGGTCTCTTTGAGTATGGTTGTTGAAGAATGTGTTTTCTATCAGTTGGATAATTTTATATCTAACAACTCATTTCTTGTTATATAGTAATTATAACGGTACATGCAATCATTTATTAACTACTTCTATCTATTTAGATGGAAGGAAAATGGCCTCAGAATTTTCTGATAGTACATTAATTGTAAAATGCTGTGTTATGAAACCATTGCGGTTCATTTAAAAAAAAACAAAAACCTTTTATTGTTCCTACAGTGTCCTTATAAACTCATCTACCTTACCAAGAGTGAATTCTGTACTTATATCACGGAAGTAAAAAAATATAGCTTATCTTAATAAACTCACATTTCTAGCAAAATTTTGCATCCACAGTACACATTCAGGGGCCCTTTTACTAAGCCGCATAGACGTCTACGTGCGCCCAACGTGCACCAAAATGGAGATACCACCCGGTTACCACATGGCCCTTGCAAGTGGCATTTGATGCGCGTAGACCATTACCACCCGGTTACTGCGTGAGATCTTACCACTAGGTCTCAAACCCAAAATGGACACGTGCCAATTTTCATTTAGCCACACGTCCATTTTCGGCAAAAATTTTAAAAAGGTGCTTTTTGTAGGTGCACTGAAAAATAATTTTGCGTGTGCCCAACACGCAGCTACATTATCGCAGGCCATTTTTCAGCACACCTTAGTAAAAGGACCCCTGTATCTTCACAGTCTTCAGTGTTCTGCTGTTGGTGCCTCAGGAAACTTTCATTTTTTTTTTGTTGAAAAGATATTCACCATGGTGAATGCATCCTATATTAAAATTCCAAATTTCCAAATTCATAGCTCGTGTTACTCACTCTATGCAGTTGTTTCCACTTTTATTTATTTATTACATGTATTTGTTTGTTTCAAATGTACATACCATTCTCTCAGACAAATAGAATAGCTTGTTTAAAATGGTATATAATAAATAATTCCATAAATCAGAGAAAATCAAACAAAAACCAACATAAATGAACCATGGCCTACTAAAAATAAAAACACCAACTACAAAACACACTGCATTCTTAAATCTCTTTCCTCTTAAATACAAACCTTGAAATTGCACCTCAGCAGCTAACAACAAGGGAAGAATCATGTCTTTGGTTTCTTCATGATGGACAGGTAGTTTTCTCCAATCTTATTTCCACTGGCAAGGAAGTTCAACAACTGAAAAGCCCTTATTTTGAAATGTCACCTCCTTTAATCATTAATTGTGCTCTATATACTTAAAATAATGGGCTTAGGCCTTGCCCGTTTATACCTCAGACCAATCAGGTTCAACAGCCTGTTTTCATTATAGGAAAATTCCCATTGACAAAACCATTCGTACTTTAAAAACAAACTCCCATTCAATCTACTATTCAGTCCATTTTGTTTCAACATTAACAGTATCTTCCCATGGTCACCCTCTCTGATTTCAGATAACACAAGATCAATACAAAGACATTGAAGCAATGGAAATGATGTCCATTAAGTAAGCAATGAATTACCATAAGTGCCTTCTTGGATTTTCTTTCAAAATACTTTATCTTGGGCAGACTGGATGGACCATATAGGTCTTTATCTGCTGTCATTTACTATGTTACTATGATTTTCCTTTTTAATCCTGAAAGTTCTGATAGTTTTACCTATATGAGCCCCATTTTATTTATTTATTTAAAAAATTATAACTATTGTATATCACAATTCTAGGTGGTTTCCAAAGCAACATACATAATACAAACAAAAATTAGCATTAACTAATAAAACAAAACATAATGTATACCTGCAGCAGTTAAGTACAGCAATTCTGTATCATAGCTGCTGCTTTAAATATCAGCAAATGCTTGAGTAAACATGTATGCCTTCAGTTGTTTTCTAAACTGCATAAGAGAACAAATCTTACACAGTATCTCAGATAATGTGTTCCATAAAACAGTCCCTTCTATATAAAATATAGAGTAACAATATATATCCAACCGAACATGTCGAAAAGATGGAACATCAATCAACAATTTGTCTCAAGATCTCAGAGATCGTGCATTTGTCAAATGCCTTTTGAAAATCCAGATACACAGTATCAACCTTTATCCACATGTTTGTTCACCCCTTCAAAGAAATGTAATAGTAACACACATAACATAGTAGATGACGGCAGAAAAAGACCTGCACGGTCCATCCAGTCTGCCCAACAAGATAAACTCATATGTGCTACGTTTTGTGTATACCTTACCTTGATTTGTATCTGCCATTGTCAGGGCACAGACCGTATAAGTCTGCCCAGCACTAGCTCCGCCTCCCAACCACCAGCCCGTCTCCCCCCACCGGCTCTACTACTACTACTCAACATTTCCAAGG
The DNA here is from genome assembly GCF_901765095.1 of Microcaecilia unicolor. Lineage (NCBI taxonomy): Eukaryota > Metazoa > Chordata > Amphibia > Gymnophiona > Siphonopidae > Microcaecilia > Microcaecilia unicolor. Next base: position 248,889,957 of record NC_044037.1, on the reverse strand, counting down.
CGCTACCAGACTCACACAGCGCTATACTGCCACCCAATCTCGGCTAAGCTTCTGAGGATCCCTTCCTTCTGAACAGGATTCCTTTACGTTTATCCCATGTATGTTTGAATTCCATTACCGTTTTCATCTCCACCACCTCCCGAGTGAGGGCATTCCAAGTATCCACCACTCTCTCTGTGAAAAAATACTTTCTGACATTTTTCCTGAGTCTGCCCCCCTTCAATCTCCTTTTATGTCCTCTCGTTCTACCTCCTTCCCATCTCCGGAAAAGGTTCGTTTGCGGATTTATACCTTTCAAGTGTTTGAACGTCTGTATCATATCACCCGTTTCTCCTTTCCTCCAGTGTATACATGTTCAGGTCCGCAAGTCTCTCCTCATACGTCTTGTAACGTAAATCCCATACCATTCTCGTAGCTTTTCTCTGCACCACTTTTTTACATCCTTCGCAAGATACAGCCTTCAAAACTGAACACAATACTCCAGGTGGGGCCTCACCAACGACTTATACAGGGGCATTAAAACTTCTTTTCTTCTGCTGGTCACATCTCTCACTATACAGCCTAGCAACCTTCTAGCTACGGCCACCACCTTGTCACACTGTTTCGTCGCCTTCAGATCCTCAGATACTATCACCCCAAGATCCCTCTCCCCGTCCGTACCTATCAGACTCTCACCACCTAACACATACTTCTCCCATGGATTTCTACTCCCTAAATGCATCACTTTGCATTTCTTCGCATTGAATTTTAATAGCCAAACCTTAGTCCATTCTTCTAGATTCCGCAGATCCTTTTTCATGTTTTCCACTCCCTCCCGGATGTCCACTCTGTTACAAATTTTAGTATCATCCGCAAAAAGGCAAACTTTACCTTCTAACCCTTCGGCAATGTCACTCATAGATTGCTGAGGCAAGATTTCCCTTCACTAAATCCATGTTGGCTTTTTCTCATTAATCCATGCTTTTGAATATGCTCTGTAATTTTGTTCTTTATAATAGTCTCTACCATTTTGACCAGCACCGACATCAGGCTCACCGGTCTATAATTTCCCAGATCACCTCTGGAACCTTTTTTAAAAATCGGCATTACATTGGCCACCCTCCAATCTTCCTGTATCATGCTTGATTTTAAAGATAAATTACATATTACTAACAATAGTTCTGCAAGTTCATTTTTCAATTCTATCAGTACTCTGGAATGAATACCATCCGGTCCAAGTACTTGCTTGAGGCAAATGGGGGGGGGGGGGGCATTCCAGTACATATCCACGCCTGTTCTTTTGTGCCTAAATATGAGCCTCACTAACTCTTCTTACACATTAAATTTCACAAGGCTCTCATATTTAGGCATACTTTATCACTTTATCACACTTTATCACACGCAGAAAGATAAATGTTCTCAAATTATATGAGCAGAAAACTTGCACAGCAAATTGATCAAAGATATTTACATTTAAGATATTACATGTATCACATAATGCACAGTTCATCATCACCAGCAATTACATAACATATATCATAATTGGGTTTGGGAGGATGGTAACAGGGTAAGGGGAGGAAGCGAGGAGGCATCTTGGAGGCCTGGATGCTTGGCTTTAGTATGTGTTTAGCAAAGCTCATATTTTAGAAGAAAAAAATAGGTGCTAATGTGTGCTGGCACTTCTGATTTCCTTTGGACAGACACACAAAGAAACAGCAATTATCAGCATGTACCCCCCCCCCCCCCCCCATTTGATGCAGTTTCTCTGCGCGTATAGTTTGAATACGTTTAGCTTGAAACATTCTAAATCAACTCTAAATTGAAATGAATCATGATAACTAGAAAGTACATATTACAAACATTTTGAGAGCAAGAGTATCTGCTCAGTGGAACATGTAAAAGTAGAAAGGCTATTAGTATAGTATTCACATCCTCTCTGATTGGGTCTATGGATGAGTTTGCATCCTTCCCTTTTTTGAGTCTTCTGACATGTTCCTCCTTTTGCTTCTGCCCACATTACACCAGAACTGGATTCTTTTTCAGGGTTTTCAATAAGTAGTTATAACAACACAATAGTAACACTTTAAGGAAAAATATGAACAAGGAAAGAATACCTATTCTGATACTAGTATTACATGCACTGACAGTGAGCAATGGAAACCATATTTGCAGTAATGTGAACATAGGGTCCAATTTATGCAATATTGGAATAGACAAGTAGCGATGCCCAAACCTTGCGCAATGTAGGAAGTGACCTGGTTTTTTTAGCTGCCACTCTCATATTCAGAACTGGATTCTTAATATTCAGATGATCTCTCTCTCTCTCTCTCTCTCTCTCTAAAAATCCATCCTATTTCTGGATAATTTTAGCAATTTAAGAGGCCCTTTTACAAAACTACATGAAACGATGTCCTGTTCTATGACTAGCGCATGGGTTTCCCCACATTGAAACCACTTTAGCGTAGATGTAAAATGGATGCTCTTTCATTTCTTCAAGTAATGGCCATGTGCTAATTTCCCAATTAGCACATGTCATTAGCGCATGAGCCCTTACCGACATCTATTTTGTAGGCAGGGAGGGCTCACACTCTATCTATATGCTAATCAGTAGGCGAGTGTCAATGTAGCTGCACTAAACTGATTAGTGCTGGGCATGTCTACTGTCTGCCCACAGCGTGGGAATCATGCGCAGATACCAAAAGTACTGTGGGATGCCTGAGCATGCCCACAGTAGTGCATTTTCACGCATGGTAAGCACGAGTTAATGCTTACTGCTGCTTAGTAAAAGGACCCCTAAATTTCTTCATATCTTGAAATAAATCAAATAAACCAAATAAATCTACTACATTAGACAACTTTAAACTTGTTAGATGTTTCTTTATCTTTGGTTTCAATGACAAAATAGTCTTTTTTCAGGCACCATTAATGAGCACCACTAAATGCAATGAACATCTATTAATGATAGAATTTCACTTTTGAATGAACTCTTGATTTTCACTAAATAACTTGGGTAACTCACTCAACCCCTGAAGAGTCCTATTTTACAATATTCTATTAAAGTACTTCTGTATAACTCATCTTTTTTTACAACATTAAAAATTCTGACCATTATGAAGTGCTACTAAAGTACATTCAGTTTCAGATTCACATAAAATAGATTCTTAATGTGAATGATCAGAGGAATAACTAATTATACTTTGCCAGGAGGTGTGAGCCATCTCTGATAGTTGAGTAATTAAAAATATAGAGACATAAAATGGAATAACATTATATGAAACTGCAACAAAATATTCTGCATGAAATATTTGTTTCAAAATTTCAGGAGTCCAAATATATTATCAGGCTTATTTTTGAAAGAGAAGGAGGCCCATCTTTCAACACAAATCGCAAGATGGGCGTCCTTCTCACAGGGTCGCCCAAATCGGCATAATCGAAAGCCGATTTTGGGCGTCCTCAACTGCTTTCCATCGCGGGGACGACCAAAGTTCATGGGGGCCTGTTGGAGGCGTAGCACAGGCGGGACTGGGGCGTGCCTAACACATGGGTGTCCTCGACCGATAATGGAAAAAAGATGGGCGTCCCTGGTCCTTTTTTTCTTACGACCAAGCCACAAAAATGTGCCCTAAATGACCAGATGACCACCAGAGGGAATCGGGGATGACCTCCCCTTACTCCCCCAGTGGTCACTAACCCACTCCCACCCTCAAAATCTTTTTTGAATATTTTTTCCAGCTTCTATGCCAGCCTCAAATGTCATACCCAGCTCCATGACAGCAGTATGCAGTATGAGAAAGAGCTCATTAAGAGAGAACAAAGAATGATCTATACGTGGGATACAGTGGAGCCCAATGGTTTAAATAAAGCAGTAGACTGGCCATTATTGATGACGATATAAAATGGGGACTGAAGGGGATGTAGAGTCATCTGATTAGCAGTGCGGTTTGCTGCACACGGAGGGAATTCTTGGTGTTCCAGGCAATTTTGAAAGGCTGAATAAGGTATTGTTAATATGATGTTTTGATATGATAAGATTGTATGTATTGAGATATGGAGGGAAATTGTTTAATGTTTTGTGGAAGGTCTCCTGATGAAGAGATTGAAACACGGCCAGTGTTGAGACCGAATGAAAGTTTGAAGAATGTTTGTGAAGACCACTTCTTGTTTGATCAAGCCGCTATTTATACAGTGAAAGTGGAGATTTCTTTGAATACCAGCGCTCTTATGTGGAGCAAAGGATTATGTACCAAGTGGATTGGATTACTCCTGTGAAATATGTGAAGCGTGGATGTTGGATCTGTTGAAGGTCATATGTAATCAAGAACTGTACAACACTGGACCATTACTTGGACGCTTGTTCCTGTATAATGGACTATTTAAGAGACTTGATGTGGAATATGAGATTTAGTAGTGGTGTGTGCTGTTATTGATAATAAGATTAAATAATTTGATAGTAATACAATGCTTGAAGTAGTTTAATTGAAGTACTGTATTTATATACGAATAAACTACTAATATTGATTATAACCCTTGTATTGTGAAAGCTGTTGCCCAATGAATATGCATGAGACACATTTGCATACAATGGAGGTAGTGTATGCAAATCTATCTTATGCATATTCATTGTGGGTATCCTGAAAACCTGACCGGCTAAATGTGTCCTGAGGACTGGGTTAAGAACCCCTGCCCTAGGTCAGCTGTATGGGTCAGGAACTCAGCAAAGATTTTCCTTTCCCTTATAAGTCAGGACAATTATGTGCTCTATATGAAGTTTTATTTACAACTTAGGTGAATATTTCACCATAGGAAGTTTTACAGCTAACATGTATCCCCCTTGCACGGTTTGTAAAATGTCAGGTGCTGGGACCCAGCTGCCAGCAACCCCCCCCCCCCCCCCAAAAAAAAAATAAAAACACAGCCCAACTTAAACAACACCAGCTCCCATATAAACACCACAGAATTAACATAAGAATCCCAGCACTTATCCAAAGTTGGATTAAAACTATCTGACCCACATATTTCTGGAGCTCCAATCTCCACTTTCACACGGTCCCAAAACAACCGCAGTAAACCGGAACTACAGCACTGCAGTACAAAACAGGCAGCAATGGCATGAGCAAAACAGTGCCAGCCACCAGCGTGACCTAATTTTCACCCCACCACAGATCTTGCTGCCACTCCCCAAAATGAAATGGCACTTACCAACATTCCTTCCCACCCAAAAACCCTGCTCACCCTCCCCACTCCCCCCACCTCCCCACCTTACCCTACAGATCTTCAATGCAGACCAAACTGGTGTTGGTGAATGGGCTCAGCCAAGTTATGAGCCCCTTCCTCAATATCACACATTCAGTTATTTCTAAGATTGATTTCACTTACATTAAACTGGTTTCCCTTTAAGCTTTGTTTTCTGAGTCACATTTCTAATGTCAGTCATTTACAGTGACAGAAAATGGGTAGCAATATGTTGTGTGGGATGCAGGTAAGAAAAGGTCTGTGCTGAGAGCCAGAGAAATAGGCACTGCCTCAAGCTGTTCTCCCTATGTTCAACTCTGAAAACAGGTTCCTGTAAGCTCTTGACAAAGCTTTTTTGTTGGAACTGTTTTTCATTGTTTCTGTTTGCCCGACAGCTTAAATTACTGAAGGATGCCATTGTTTTGCGGTATTGTGTTATGGAATGACATTTGGAAGTGACAACATGAAAAAAAAATTGTATGACTAATTTCTTTCCTAAGGTAAATTTATTTCAAGATAAAATTTATGTGAAGTAATTGCACAGTGGGGAATATATCATGTATTTACTGACCTTATGTTTAAATAATACTAAGATTAAAGTGGCTGCCACACTAGCCCTTAGGTTGTATCACGTAGAATACACTCACAGCATCATTTTAGAAAAGTCATGGATGCCAGCATATAGATGTTTTAGGCGAAATGCCTAGAGCTTGTGACGTATTTTACAAATGTAGGACTAAATGTAAAGACCTATTGTAAAATTGGCATATCTCCGCCCTCTGACAAAGGCATCGTAAAAGGCTTCAAAAACATATAGCACATCAGTGGTGATGTTTCAAAATGTGGCAATGTAAAACATCCAAAAAAACAGATACCCAAGTGCACCTATGAAACTGAAAACGACCCATATGAGCTCACACCCTCATGTCTTGCCCCCACAGGACGAGTACATAGTGTCTACGAAGTCCCTGCTGTGTCTCTGATGTCCTTTCAGTGCCTGCAAGGGAAAATGTCTAGCACTGCCTGTAGCAGTAGTACAAAACAAATGCTACCGGATTCTATTTAGCACGCCTAGAGATCTGCACTGAAATCCAAGTGTATTCTGTAACAACGAGCATAACTAAATTGGCTTAATGAGCTAATCAGCATTGATAACAAGCAATAATGAGCACTAATTGGCAATAATTAGAATTTACACACACAACTCGCTATTCTGTAATGAACTGCACCTAAATTCTAATGCACACAGTTCAAAAGGGGTATGGCTATGGGTGGGGAAATGGGCATTTTGTGGGCATTCTAAAACTTACATGCGTAGTTATAGAATATGGCCCATTGCACATTAGTCTACATGCAGGGATTTACATCACATTTTCATTGGTGTAAATAGAGACGTATAGATTTAGACACTGGGATTTCAACTAAGTGAATTCTATATACCGTGCCTAAATCTAGGTACTGCTTATAGAATATGCTTAGACAAAAATGTTTACCATGTGGATTTTTTCAGTGCCTTATATAGAATCTGGCCCATAGTGCATGCAAAACATTTAACTCTGCAAAACATTTAGCAGCGCTCTGGAGTGCAAAATGTCTAGCACTGCATAATGTATTTTATTTGAATTATACTCATGTCTTTTCAGAAGTAACTCAAGATGAGTTATATTCAGGTACACTAGGTATTTTCTTGTCCCCGGAGGGCTCACAATTTGTATCTCTACCACCTCCTTAATGGAGGCTTTCCACATCTGTGCTGTTAAAGCAAGGAGGAGACAGCACTCAAAGAAATTGGTACTCGGTAGGTGAGAGGCTGGCGCAAGTGCAGCATACACTTCCACAGGAACCCCACAGGAACTGCTTCCGTCCCCACGGGAACCCCACAGGAACTGCTTCCGTCTACACGGGAATCCCGCGGATTCCGCGGGATTCCCGCAAACCCCATTCCCGTGCAAGTCTCTAGCCTGGAGTTACCTTTCCTTTCTTTTGCTGTAGTGTTAGTGCCCAGAAACATGAAATGCACAAGTAAACAAAAATAAAAACCTGCCTTTTCAGCACTAGCTATACTTGTCCCCTAACTAGAGCAGTATTCCATGCTGGAATACTGTCTATGCATGCCATTTTACAAAGTCGGCAGCTTATCTGGCACAGTATCTGTCTCCATTGCCAGGGAGTCTATCCTTTGAAATGTGAGCCAGAGCCTTTTATAGAAGATTTGGGTGGTACAACATTCTTTTATGTCAGTTGTAATAGTGTGTGTACCTTGTTCTGTGTCTGTGCAGTGCTGATTAAATAAAGGTTAGAAAACAATCCAGCTGCTAAATTTTTACACTGCTTTGAAAGTGCTGTAATAACTAAGGTACTCCACTCCACTTTGAGGTGCAAAAATGTTTAGCACTTCCCTGAAGGTAGAGCAAAATTTTATATACCTGAGGCAATGGAGGGCTACTACTTCTCCATACCTGGATGAGGAGAAAAATGTTTTGTACTACCCTGGAGTGCAAAATATTTTGCACTGCTCTGAATATATGTATGTATCTTGTTCTGTTTCTGTGCAGTGCTGATTAAATAAAAGTTTAAAAAGCAGGCTGCTAAATGTTCTGCACTACCCTGATGGAGATTTAAACCAGGAACCCCTGGATGTTAAGCCTGGTGCTCTACCCACTAAACTACTCCTCCATTCCACCCTGAGGTGCAAAATGTTTTGTACTGCCCTAGGGTGTAAAACATTTAGCACTGCTCTGAGGTGCAAAATGTTTTGCACCTCAGATGAGTGCTAAATGCTTTGCACCCTGGTGCAGTAGAAATGTTTTGAACCCCAACACTGCAAAACATTTTGCTCTACCTTCAGGGAAGTGCTAAACATTTTTGCACCTCAAAGTGGAGTGGAGTACCTTAGTTATTACAGCACTTTCAAAGCAGTATAAAAATTTAGCAGCTGGCTTGTTTTCTAACCTTTATTTAATCAGCACTGCACAGACACAGAACAAGGTACACACACTATTACAACTGACATAAAAGAATGCTGTACCACCCAAATCTTCTATAAAAAGCTCTGGCTCACATTTCAAAGGATAGACTCCCTGGCAATGGAGACAGATACTGTGCCAGATAAGCTGCCGACTTTGTAAAATGGCAGGCATAGACAGTATTCCAGCATGGAATACTGCTCTAGTTAGGGGACAAGTATAGCTAGTGCTGAAAAGGCAGGTTTTTATTTTTGTTTACGTGTACGCTTCATGCTTCTGGGCACTAACACTACAGCAAAAGAAAGGAAAGGTAGTTCACGCCTTTGTGGAGGGCACCCCATAATCAAGATGTGTTTTCCAGTGTGCTGGGCCGAACCCACTTTACAATTCATGATATCATCAGCGAGTAGGGAGTGGTAGTCTGGAAGTGCCCCTATTGGATACCAGAAACCTGCCTGCGGTTGTGGTGGAGGAGGTCACTGAGATGCTGGAGCTGAATATCATCAAGGAGTCAATCAGTAATTGGTCATCTTCCATTGTGCTAGTACCAAAGCTGGATGGGAGCATCTGGTTTTGTATTGATTTTTGCATGATGAATGTTGTCTCCAATCTAGAGGCCTATCAAATGCCAAGAGTAGATGAACTCATTGAGCAACTGGGAGGAGCCCAATTCATCTCGGCCCTGGGCCTGACTAAATGATATTGGGAAGTACCCCTCTAAGGAAAAGACAGCCTTTTCAATGCCTCAGGGTTTTTCCAGTTCACAGTGTTGCCATTTGGCCTTCATGGAGCTTCAGCTACCTTCCAACACCTCGCAGACTGCCTACTTAAACCATGTGGTGACTATGCAACTGCCTACTTAGACGACATTGCAATCTACAATAAGGATTGAAGGTCCCATCTCATTCAGGTAGAAGCAGTACTTGATAGTCTATGGATCGCTAGGTTGATAGAAAATCCTAAGAAGTGCTTCTTGGGAGGACAAGAGGTCCAATACCTGGGGTACTCAGGTGGGAACCGACGAGACCTCAGATCCAGAAGGTAGAGGCAGTCACCCAGGTCCCAGAACCCCAGATGAAGAAACAAGTATGAGCCTTCCTTGGGCTCGTGGGTTATTATTGCCAGTTTATTTCAGAGTTTGCTAAAAAAGCAAAACTGTTAGCCTGCCTCCTGCAGAAGGTGCTCCAGAGCAGATATACTAGACTGAAGAGCTGAAAGCTGACTTCCACACCCTGAAGAGGGACATTTGCTCAGAGATAGTGCTAGTCAGCCCGGACTTCAACCAACCCTTTATTTATTTTTATTTTTTTTGTTACATTTGTACCCCGCACTTTCCCACTCATGGCAGGCTCAATGTGGCTTACATATTATATACAGGTACTTATTTGTACCTGGGGCAATGGGGGGTTAAGTGACTTGCCCAGAGTCAATGCATCAAAAGTTGGACTCAGGGCTGATTTGTCCCAGGAAGTGGATGGGAAAAACTACCCGGTGACTTATAAGCTAGAAGAGAGAAGAGTTATGTGGTAATTGAAAAGGAAGCCCTAGCTGTTAACTGGGGCCTGGATATGTTCAAATATTATTTATTGGGGCAACACTTCCTATTGACCACTGACCATCAACCCCTTCAGAGGATGGCTTACCATAAAGACTCAAACATACACATTATGCGCTGCTTCCTCAGCCTCCAGCCCTTTAGATTTCAGGTGAGACATCGGGCTGAAAGCATATTAATGCTGATTTCTTGTCTCAGTAGGTGGATCCTGATGTAGTAGGCACTCCACTGTGCATGATTGAGCTGAGGGGGAGGATATGTGAGGGGGTATACAGAACACTGCCTGTCACCCTTAAGAAGGATGCCTCATGTACTGCGAGCCACCTTAAAACCCCTAGCCCCACCCAGGGAAGATGTGAAATGGGAAGGGTGGAGCTGAAACCAGGAATGATAAAAGGAAGGGCCAGAGTGGGGTTAAGAGGGCCCGGAGGAAAGGAGCAAGGGTCTACTGCATACACCTTCACTGCATACCTGTGAACTAGAACAACAATAGCTAGCTGGGCCAAGTTTAGTTTGGACCTTGTTGTTTTGCATACTGGATCCAGATGAGCAGGCTGGCTAGTGAAATATTAAGAAGTGAACTGATAACTCCTGAGAAGCCAGCCCAGAGCCAAGAGGAAGTACTACTTTACCAAGAGACTGTATTATATGTAATGGTCCTGCAGGAGCAGGCCATGGAGGACATTCTTTTGTTCAAAGACTAGTTTTGCATTGGATTTCTCTTTCCCCTCTGAACTCAGTGGGACCCCTTTTCCCAGCACCTTTAATAAATGTTAATTTTGCACACTCTAACCTGCTGCATGGTACACTTTATCCAGGCTCCAAGCCCATCTCGTTCAGGGTATCACAGATATCTACAATGAATTTGCATGAGATCAATTTGCATATAATGAAAGTAATATATGCAAATTGATCTCATGTATATTCATTATGGGTATCTTGAAAACCAGACTGACTTGGTGTGTCCCAATAACTGAGATGAGAATCCCTGTTATAGTAGAATGAGGCCAGGAAGGACTAAACCATTTCTCAGGCACACCCACAAGAAGTGGCCAAATATGGCAGAGTCTAGCTAGTGGTGTAAATGTGTGTACAACTGAAGTTTCAGTGAGTAGTTTTTAAGCACTAAACTGAAAAGGAATTCTAGTTAGTCATTGAGAAGATGTGAGATGCTTCTTCCATGATATGATATGTATTTAACTCTTAGCTCCTGGATTTGAAGCTTATTGGCAGGCAGCAGTCCAAGTATGCTTGTGCCTTGTGGGATAAGGAATCAAAAATGGAAGACATTCTGGATTTCCCATTCTCAGGAAAGTCTGAGTCTCAAGAGGAAAAGTGCTTTGCAGAGTACCTTGTTGGAAATAACTGTTAGATGGATATACAACAGGCCTAGACTAAATGGATAGTGAAAGTGTTAGTCAATGACTGATAGGTCAATACAGTGCCATTGACTATACATATCTAGCAGTGGTGGATAAATGTATTAATTTACGTACTGGTACTGGTATTTAAATTAAGATACTTGCCACTGTTTTGAAAATTATACCTGTAGTACTTTTTTTTATCCAGCTATGTTTTAAAAATTGACCTGCACAAATCTAAACAGACATATATCAAGTTCATTAAAAGTTTGTACTGTCTTGGGTAGTTATCTAGTTTTGACTTTTTTCCAAAACATAAATGTCTTATGAACTTCACTGTGTGTCTTTCACATGTTCACAGATTATTCTCAGTCAGCAAGAAACATTGTAGAATATTTTTGTCACACAATGAAAATCAGAAAGAAAACCACATTTATGGTTCTACTGATGTTCATGTATTTTTGAAGCTGCAATAACAAGTGTCAATCAAATCTTTATAAATGAATTTGTTTTAAATAGCTTGAGCTTGGAGAATGTAGGATATTTAAGCTAATGCATTCAGTACAATTATAGAAAGATGGCAACACAGTAGGAAGCTATTGTTCAATGTCCTATAAGTGGAATCTATTATCAGAACAGAGTATGAAAATGAAAAAGGACAAATCAGACAGTTAGTTGCCATAGAAAACATAACAATGCCTCATGATCTTCTGGAAATTACTGCTCATATGTTGTATTCTCTCAGAATGAGTTTATAGAATCTAAATAAATTATTAGACACTGTCAAAACTATGAAATACCTAAATATATTTGAGATATTATTTTATTTGTATATAGGTTTAAGAGCAGAGGGTGGAACTGAAAGGATATTCTTTAAAGACAACAAATCTTTTTTGTCAGAAAAGCAAATCAAAGTAAATAATATATCTCTTAGTTATAACCTGTGGTATTTCAAAGAGCTCAATCCTTTCACCATTTCTTTTCAATATTTTCCTCAATCCACTTGCAACATTACTTCAAGACTATAATATTCAATTGTTCATTTACACTGATGATATACTTCTGATATACCCTACGTCTCCATATTTAATAGATCTGAAGCCCTTCATAAGGCACTTTCTGCACTGTCTGTTTGGTTATCATCCCATAAACTTGTATTAAATCCAGCAAAAAGAGTGGCATGCTAGATTACCAGTCCATTTAACGTAATTTTTACTCAATTGGAATTGTTTTGGACATCATATTATTACTGTGGACTCTTTCAGTTATTTAGGGATTCAGATTGATTTTAAACTCTCATTTGATAAGCAAATTTCTAATGTTGTGAAATCTGGCTTTTTATGACTACGTCATTTGAGTTCCATTCAAAATTACTTAGATTTATTTAAATCATTGCACATCTTACCTCATGCTTTTGTAATCTCCTATCTACAGTAGATTATTGCAATGCTATTTACACAGATCTTCCTCAGTTCCAACTATGTTGACTCCAGACCCTTCAAAACGCTGCAATTCCTCTGTTTCTTAAAGCAGAACGTTTTGATCGTGTTACTCCTCTGTTTCATGAACTTCATTGGTTACAATATATAATGGCAGCCCTACCATTAAGCCACCTGAGGTGGGGGCTTCAGGCAGCACTCTTTCTAGAAGCTCCACCCCATCTCCGAATTTACCTTTTTTGTCTATTTTCCAAAGGGCAGCAGTAATGATTCCATACGCTGCCCTGAAAGTTCCTCTGCAAGTACCTGTCTGTGCTAAGAACTGAAGAAGTGAGCTCTCTCATGGGAAATTTTGGAGGTGCTTATCCGAGACAGACTATTTGAAGAACCCACCAGTCAGAGATCATAAGGGCTGGTCAGCTATCATAAAGGACCTCCTTTCATGGAAAAACTTCAGCTTCCCCCGACCAGCAAGCCGTCCAGGGACAGACACCTTTACTGCAAAAGCTCATCTCCTGCTTTGATTAGGGAACAGCAGGGGCCTTAGGCAAACGCTGTTGACGTGAACGAGCACACTGTGGCTAAGCCTGAACAGGCTGGTGAGCCAAATGGGTGTACCTACACCTCTGATAATAATAGGCACGCCTTCTTGGTTTGCCAAAAGTCCTCCAAGATGAGGAGATATGCAGAAGGATCCTTGTGGGAGACAGAAGAAATGGTATCAATATGTTATTTGATTTGATCTGTGACCTCTTCAACCTTCTCTCCAAAAAGGTTATCGCCTTGACACGGGGCATCCACCAACCTCTGCTGAACAGAATGTTTAAGGTCAGAAACACGCAGCAATGAGAGTCTGGGCATTTCTATACTATGAGCAGAAATCCTTGATGCCACATCAAAAGTGTCATAAGTGCTCCTGGCCAAGAACGTTCGACACACCTTCTTCTGCTTGACCAACTGGCAAAGTGATTTGGCCTGCTCTGAAGGGAGTGTCTGAGCCAGGTCCAACAACTTGTGCACCATGTTTTGCAAGTGGACGCTCGTGAAGAGCTAGTATGATCGAATTTAAGAGATGAGCATTGAAGCCTGGTACATCTTCCTCCCAAAAGAATCCAGGTTTCTGGCTTCTCTACCTGGGGGCACTGAGGCATAGTCCCTGGAATTCCTGGCTCTTTTCAGAGTGGATTCCACCACCATGGAATTGTGAAGCAATTGAGGCTTATCAAAACCAGGTGCACTGTGGATCCGATACTGGGTGTTGATCTTCTTTGGCATTACCAGGACTGACAGAGGGGACTCCCAGTTCTTAACGAGGACTTCCTGGAGTACCTCATGGAAAGATACAGTCACAGCTTCCCTAGGAGGAGATGTGTAGTTCAAGACCTTGAGTATTTTGACCCTGAGCTTGTCCTCCACTTCCAAAGGAAAGGGAATAGCATCAACCATTTCCTTAACAAAAGCAGAGAATGAAAGTCTCTCTGGAGGAGACTTTCTACTTTCAGGTGGAGGGGAGGGTTTAGAGGGAATTCCATAGGACTCGTCTCAGGAAAAGTACCTTTGATCCTCCTCTGAATCCCATAAACGCTCCTTTTCGGTGTCAGACAGTACCTCCTGATGGGAATGTCTACACCGAACCTGCCTCGACGTGGAGGACCCATGTCCTCGACAACATTGTTGAGAAGTTGCTTCCTACCTTGACTCCACCAAAGCTTCCTCCATTGACATCAAGGGAGTGCCAGCTTCGGTGGCAGTCGACACCAAAGACGCATGCGGCATTGGTGTTGGGGGCCACATCTCAGGCTGAGTGCTAAGTGGGGCCGCAACAATAGGCAAGGTAGGCACAAGCACCCCCGATGCCATTGCACACCATTGCCGAAAGGCATCCAGCAGCTCAGGGAGTAAGGTCCAGATGCGCTCATCAAGAGTCGACTATGGGAAAAGCTGAGGTGTCAGTTCAGGTGCAGGTTGCAGAGCTGCCGGGGTTGATGTGGGAGCTGGATCTTGGCTGCTTGGAGACTGACACATCGGCACCTCCTGTCTGGAAGGGGGAGCGGTCCTTCCGGCATCAACACTTCTCGGGTGCCGAATCCTTTGACGCCCCAGAGCTCCCGGCACCATGTGTCAAGAGCCACTGATGATAATGCTTCTTGGCCGTTGCCTGAAGCGTGTCACTGAGGCTCCTCGGTGCCAACAAGGATGGCGTTGAATCCATATGTCGCCTAGGGGTCGGGTCCAACAATGGACGTTCCTGGGGGCCCTGAACAGCAGGAGGCCTCAAGGCAGGTGGAGACCCACTCGATGCTTCACTGCTCCTAGCATCCAAGGGTCTAGCAGCAACCATGCTTACCAACGCTCCCGATGCCGGTGCGACACTTGAAGCCAATGCAGACGTCGAGGAACTGGACTTGGCTCCAAAAATCTTCTCACATTGAGCCTCTCTGGAAATCTGGGTCCTTTTCTTCATGCAAAGACAGAGAACACAGTTAGTTGGGCCATGGTTGGGTCCAAAATACTGTAGACACCAAGAATGGGTGTCCTTCCCAGAGATCATCCGATTGCACTGGGTACAGCACTTAAAGCCACTGGGAACCTTTGTGGACATGAAAGAAAAAAACTTCCTTGGCTAAATTGTGAGGGTGCCTGAAAAAGGGAGAAGGCACAGCAAAAAACGAAGGGAAAAATCCCGGCCGAAGTCAAGGCCTAAAAGCAACTTACTGAAACCAAACTGTTTTATCAATGAGATTTACAGCACCCACCTCCTCATTGTCAATACAGTATAATTTTTAAGCACCATTAAAGAACATATCTGAATACTTTTCAATTTATTACCATGCAATCTTATCAAAATAAATGCCAGGGACTTCACACCAGCATCATTTGTTTCATCTTCAGATGAGTATTGTTTTAAGAAAAACTTACAAAACATTTTTGATAAGATTGCATGGCAATAAATTGAAAAGTATTCAGATATATTCTTTAATGGTGCTTAAAAATTATACTGTATTGACAATGAGGAGGTGGGTGCTGTAAATCTCACTGATAAGACAGTTTGGATTCAGTGAATTGCACTGCTGAGGCACACAGTAAAATTATAGTTATAAGTGGGTATTCATATTTATATCAATATTATTGTTTGAACCCACATGAATTTTCATATGAGCCTGACAGTTTGGTTTGATAACATACATTATAGAATAGTTGCATTTATGCGCCCAACTGCTGCATTTAGGTGCCATCATTAGGCATGGCATAAGTGGTTGCACATAAAATTTGGTGCGTAACTGAACTTATGCTTGTATTCTATAACAGATTTGGATTACAACTCTGTCCAGTTTTTTGGGGCTTAACATTTAGCAATCAATATTGAATTTATCTCATAAGTACTTTCTGATAGTTATACAAAGAATTTTTTATGTAAAACTACACAGAAAATTTGAAGTGGTTATTAGACTGAAGAAGCAATAGTGCTGAGGCAATATTTTGCTTCTTTCATGATGGTTCTGTAAGTTTTTTTTTTTCTAAATAGTTTGATATAGGTAGTTTGAAAGTGGGGTTTTTTGGTTACTGATTTCTGTGTCAACACTGTCCCAACTTTGCTGCTCCAGCTTTTTGGTACAGGATTAAAGGCATATGCATATTTTAGAAGTTGTATGCCCTATTAAAAATGTACTCCTATTTCTCATATTCTGCCCTCTACTCTCTCTGCAATATCATTTATAGAGCCATAAAACAAAACTAGCCCCAGGATCAATCCATTTCCAACCTACCTTAGTACCATAAAAAGTATCTTTTGTACGTTCTAATGTGCTTATGATTCACATATGTGGAGCAGTAGGAGAAGCTAAACTGAAAAATAAGGACAGCACATCAGGTTCTTTCCTTAAGACATGTTGCACAGTTAGTGAAGAACCTTGTGAACATTGTTTTGATCTTCCCACTGAGATTTTCAGCACAATGAACTCAACTTCCCTAACCAACTTTATAGCATTTTAGTGCTATGCAATTACACCCACGCACAATAAATCATATTCCACTCTGGTTAAAAAAAAAAAGAAAAGAAAACATTGAGTCACGTATAAATATAGTAATAGACAAAAATTTCAATTTAATTTATTTGGTCAGTATTTACTGTCCATCATTATTAAATTTATTATTAAATATTGCTGTAAAGTACACAATAAGAGACAGGCCTGATGCCTCAGTATCAGGAATGCATATAGACATGTGGGATACGATGGAGCTCTTTTACTAAAGTGTGATAGGGTTTTGCACTTAGTGTGTGTTAACAGCAAAAATTAATGTGTGGTAAGTGCAAAGCCTGTGCAGTACCTGCAGGGGACGTGCTCATTATCTACCCTGCATTTACTACAAAAGGTAGGCCATTACCACATGGGCACTGTGATACAAACGGTTACTTGACTATTCCTTATACCCCAGCTAGGCTTCTAAAGTCTCTACAAGAAGAGGGCTAGGCTAAATTCAACTAGAATGCGAACATTTTTCTATTTTGCTTTTTTCTGTGGAATCATCTTCCTAACTATATATTCACTTGGAAGAAAATTTTAAGAAATTTAAAGTTTTATTGAAGACTCTTCTGCTCTTGTATTTATAGTTTCATCAGTGGCATTCCTAGGGGCACTGACACCCGGGCCGGATCGCCGATGCTCCCCGCCCACTGGGTGAAGCGCCCCCCCCCCCGGAACAGCACGACCCCCCCCTGGTGAAATAACCCCCGGGTGCAGCGCGACCCCCCGGCGAAAGAATCCCCCCCCCGGGTGCACGCCGCTGGGGGTGGGGTGCCGCGTGCCTGTCGGCTCTTCGTTTCCATGCTCCCTCTGCCCCGGAACAGGAACTAACCTGTTCCAGGGCAGAGGGAGCATGAAAACGAAAAGCCGACAGGCGCGCGGCACCCCCCCCCCAGCGGCGTGCACCCGGGGCAGATCGCCCCCACCGCCACCCCCTTGGTACGCCACTGGGTTTGATGCACTAAGACCTCGGAGAATGGTAATTCTTTGCAAGGAGAATGAGGAACTCGGATATCTGCTGTGTATGTTTGTTCAGGTCTTTCCTATCAATATTATTTATTTATTTTGGGGGATTTATTAACCGCCTTTATGAAGCGAATCACCCAAGCCAATATACAGTAGATCCAGTTTAGCATAAAACATAATTTTGTTAGCAGCATAATAATAGTAAACTAACCAAGAATAAACATAAATACAATAAATGAGGTAAACTTGAAAACAGTAAATTGAAACCAAATAATAGAACTACTGTGAAACAGTATTAAAAATATACACATTTAACAGCAATGGAATTCAAATACCAGAGATATAATATAATGTTAGCATAATATTAATGATACACCTACTAAGCATGCATTAGAACATTCAACTAACATAGATTTAATGCTAAACATTTTCTACAATATAGAGTTCCTTTATTTCTTTTTATCTCTAATTTTATTGTTTGTGATGGAAAACCACTTAGGTCTTCTAAGTGAAGCGGTATATTAAGTTTTTAATAAGCAAACATAAACATGACTTGACAGATAGCATGGATCCATGCTATCTGCCTAGGCATGTAATGCAACCCTGGCCCAAACCTTATCAAACGTTCCCACCAATGGTGGTACAACTTCTCCCCGCACCCACTGCTATCCCTCTGACACAATTCCCTTATCTAATCTCCCCTTTCTGATTCGCTGTCTTTTATGCAACCCCTCCCCCATGCCGATCTCTTAAAACACTGATTTATTCCTGATAAGCACCTCCCCTGAATCCAAGTGTTGCCCACATTTTCTCAAGAAAACACTCCTCCATCCCACAGACACTTCCTGAGACTTGCCTGGAGGTGATTCCTGGTAGTTCAGTGATTGGGGTGGAAGCAGCAGTCCCCATCCAACTGTCCAGAATGTGAAGAGTTATAAAAGATGTATGATAGACATATGGGATACAATGGGATAGAATACAGCACAGGGGACCAAGAATGATAAATTCTTTGAATCTTTTGATAACTGTTACTTTGTTTTCATATATGTTATCCTGGTTTACTCCTCAGTCACAGTTGCCAGCTAAGGTCCCCAGGATCAGGATTCACAAAACAGAATGTACTTCAGATGGTCTGGGTGCAAGCTGAAGCAGAAGAAAATCTCCAGTAAGCTGAAGGGTATTTTCATGCTGGAGGATGCAAGAGTCCACTTTCAAATAAAGACCAGCAGTCTCAATAGGTAAACTTCAAAATTTCTTTTACTAAATTAACTCAAAACAACAAACAGTTCAATAGCAGTTCAAGTTCAAAAGAGGCCAAAGTCACATCTGATCAATGTCCATTGCACATCTGTCCAGTCCCGGATTGGGGATCCTCTAGCTGGCTGGCAAAGTCCTGCCAGGAGTGGAGCTCCTCGACACCCACTTCCTTCCTGCCTGGGGTGTCTTTTTCCACCAGGCATGCCTTTCTTCTTGAGGTTCCCCACAACGGGAAATCAACCCAGATTCCCTCTGCCCCATAGCAAAGGTTTCAACAACCAGCTACATTAAACTCCACCCGCTCTGCTCCAGAACTGCCCCTTGGTACTCAGGGTTTCGATGGGGAAAAGGCAACCAAAGACCCCGATCCACTATTTAGAGTCTCTTTTATCCATTCTTGTGCCCTACCTCCGGAAGCTGGGCTCCCCCTACATCCACCCACTAGGCCAGATTTACCAGCCCCCATTACCATAGTGACTCCCAGAAAATCCTTCCACCTCCTGCCTATAGCAGAGGCATTTTTCTGTATGTGTGTGTGTGTGGGGGGGGGGGGGGGGGGAGTCACACTCTCCTCCCAGTAAAGAAATTATTTCTTCACCTTCTTCCAAGAAATAATTTTTCCCTCTGTCCTCAGAGGGTCACTTTAATCTCCTTTATTTAATCATCCAAACAACACTCTCACTCATATTCCCCTCACCTTAGCATAATTATCCCAACAGAACATTTACATATTCTCAGAACAATTTCCTTGGGTACCCTCCCTATTACACACTTTTCCTCAGTTTTTCTTCTTTTGTTAGAAGCAGTTCCCTCACTCCCCCCCTCACATCACAACAACCGTTTTCCCCCTTCTTTTTATACAGATTTTCCCCTCCATCTTTTCTCATGTCCTGAATCCACCCTCACCCATACCATTTAGGATCATGCTTTTTTACAGTAGCACCTCCTAGTAAAGTGCGGGTAACACTGTAGTATTTCCTGCTATGGAGTTTGTTGACCACTTCTACAAAATGTTTTGTGATAGAGAGACCAATCTACAAGTCCAGCTATTGCTGCTGTACTAGTCCCTGGTAGCTGAGGTCCTTTGGGCATATATGCCCTGCAGGTTGGTCTCATTCTGTTAAAGATTTCTTCTCAGATCCAAGCCTCTCGTTGGGCCTCTAGCACACTCATTACCTGGAGGGCGACATATGGATACCAGAGCCGCCACAGGTACCACACCAAGCGCTTGACGAAGTGATCCACCTGCCTCAATTTGGGCAACTTCTTATCACCCGCTCTCCCAGTTTATCCATGGATCTCTCAAATATTCCCCT
The DNA here is from genome assembly GCF_901765095.1 of Microcaecilia unicolor. Taxonomy (NCBI): domain Eukaryota; kingdom Metazoa; phylum Chordata; class Amphibia; order Gymnophiona; family Siphonopidae; genus Microcaecilia; species Microcaecilia unicolor. The sequence continues at coordinate 248,869,861 of NC_044037.1, read as the reverse complement.
GGGAGAGGAGCTTACATCCACCTAGACACTCCCTTCCCTGGCAGTCACCTGAGGAAGACAGTCAGTAGCTTCTGTGCAACCTCAGAATGCTTCAGCACTCCAAATGAACTGGTCTATGTCTGGACTCTTTACAGTCCACTCAGTGGTGAGCTCTGTGGGCACCACCAGATCCTCTTCTCCCAAAGTCATACACAAGTAATGAAACAAAGTTTCAGTGTGACATTTTTGGAGAGCCCAGCAAATGGAAATTTTATTATACTTATAAATAGTGTTCCAGTCATATTTTTGCCTTTGAATATACTATGGTCATTTAATATTACCTATTAACATTAAAGCCTACCACTAGGAGGACTCTCTAATAGTCTATAAGGCCCTTTTACAGAGTGGTGGTAAGCCCAACGCAAGCTTACTGCTCACTCATCCAGGACTATTGCCAGCCCAACGCGGCCGCCAGCAGTTGCCCCACCCCAAGTGTGCGCCATTTCCTGGGGAAAATGAAAACCCCCGGAAATGACCTGTGTGGTGATAACCTGGCAGCAATCAGGTATCACTGCACACTGCCCAGTTACTACTGGGTTAGCGTTGGAGCCCTTATCACCACCTCAATAAGTGGAGGTAAGGGTTTCCCGCCACATAGCTACGTGGTATGTTATCTCACCACGTGGACATTTGGGGTTTCTTTTACTTTTACCAGTTGTGGAAAAAAGGGCCCTGCTGCTAGCGCAGGGCCCTTTCTCCCGCAGATTAGTAAAAGGATCCCTGTGTTATTAGGAAAGAAGGTTTTTGGAAGATTTGATTTATTTTCACCACAGAGATTAAGGGACCTATTTACTAAGGTGCGCTAGCATTTTTAGTGCATGCTAAATGATATATTCCTATAGATGTCTCTAGCATTAGCACGTGCTAATTTTTAGTGCACGTGAAAAATGCTAGCACATCTATAGCATGGCTTAGTAAACAGGGCCCTAAGTAACTTGTGTATGCACTGGCACCTGAAGTATCCCTCAGCCCCACTAATCTGAGAGATCCACTGTATTTCTGCTAGCATGTTGTTTTTGTGTAGAGTTCTGTAGAAGTCTGGTTTATTCTGTTTTCACAGCAAGAGGCATATTGGGGCTCAGTGTTATATCTGTAGGACTGCCTTTTCTTAGATAAGTTATCTGCTAAGTCCTGTTAGTGCTGTGTAAGTTTCTACAATCAGAAAACCTATGTTTCCTGTAGGGATTCCTGATGTCCCCAGTTAGGAAATGATATGCAAATGAAACCAGCAGCCCAACTGCTACAGAGTTGGTGTCAAGTCATTCTGCCAGTTCACTCCTCATGTGTTCTAAAGCTGCAGAAAAGTAAATCATGCTGTGACTTAAGCTTAACATGAATTAAACTGCTTTAATTGGCATTGACTGTGAGCTGAATCACAGTAAAACCAAATTATTAGATACTATCCTCACAGTTTTGATTCCCTTCTGCCTAATGGTTAGTGTAGTGGGTTGAGAGCCTGGGGAACTGGGTTTGATTCCCACTGCTGCTCCCTGTGACTCTGTGCCCCAGGTTAAAATAACCTCAGATTGTGAGCCCATTAGAGACAGAAAAGTACCTGCAAAAATAGTATATGTAAACCACTTTGACTGTATTTACAGGAAGGTGGTTTATCAAATGTGGAACAAACAAACAAGTTTTATGAGCGTTTGAAGCTTGGGAATTGCCATCTTTTCTGGGAGAGAGCAAAAATAGATTTTCCTCATTAGAATTTACTCGGGGTAGCCACTGTCAGAGACAGGATACTAGACTTGATGGACCGTTGGTCTGAATAATCTTGGTACTTCTTTTGAATTTATGATTATTGCTGTTTTATTCTAATTTTTATATTTTCTTCCTTGAGTGTTCTGGAAAGAGAACTTTCAGAAGAATATGATGATTTTTCTTTTATTATATGATATGATTAGAGCTGATGTTTGTCATGTGGTCTTTGATTTCTATACCATTGTTCTTGAAAAGTTTATAAATTGCAATAAATGCTAGAAAGAATGACTTCAAAGATGTTTAGATTTATAAGCCATTTGTCATAAAACAAAGTTGAAATATATATGTTAAATTATAGCAATTTGCTATAACATCAGATGGAGTTTTAGAACATTTTTCAGGATTTGATGTGTGTATATGCTTGTCTTTATAACAGACCTGTATCTGCTTAAGTTTTAGTCATCTCCGTATATATTCTGCAGACCCAAAGTAATGTAGAATTTCTTACAAGGCAGTTAAGAGTTGGATCCCAATGTTTTCAGTTTTATATATGATACCGTCAGGGGTGATCTAAGGCAAGATGCTGCCTGAGACAGTGCTGAGATGCCCCCCCCCCCCCCAAACACAGTCTGGCATCTCCCCCCCCCCCCTTCCTTCCTCCACCCCTTCCCCTAGTTTACTTTATTTTCCAATTTTTAAAAAGGCGGCGGCAGTGATTCCCATGTGCTACCCTGCTGCCAGCACCGACCTCTTCTCTACTGTGGCCAGCCTTTGAAGAAGCAGGAAGTTACATCAGAGAGATGGGCCACAGTAAAGAGAAGAGGCCAGTGCCAGCGGCAAGGCAGCGTATGGGAATCATTACCGCTGCCTTTTGGAAAATGGACAAAGAAAGTAAATTCAGAGATGGGGTGGTGCTTCTAGAAAGAGTGTCACCTGAAGCCCCCACCTCAGGTGGCCTAATGGTAGGGCTGCCATTATATATTGTAGACCTGATATACATGAATTCACTTACAATCAAATAACTTGTATTTTGGATCCAAATGTTTGATTGTAAGTGACCACCTTACATAATTTAGTATTCATAATTATTTGAATTGAGTTTAAAATAGTTAAAAGTGTCATATGCAAAGAATGACAGCAGTTGTAGACTGCTTAGGTACATTCTAAGAAGGTAATTCTATATGGAGGCACCTAGATTTAGGTGCTAGGAAAGCATGCCTAGATTCAAGGTGCAAAATCCAATATATATCTGAGATGTAGTAATAGCAACAAATATCAATGCTTGAACTCTTCATTCTTATAGGCACAAAAACGTCCATTTGGTATCATTTGTACAAAAATGACCACACAGACATCTCTGCAGAGTAGAGGGGCAGCTTAGTGGTCAGTGCAGTAGATTTTCAACAATGGGATCCAGGTACAGATTCCACCGGGCCTTCTCTCTGACCCATCCCAACAGGAAGATGCGTCAGAAGGCTAAAGGGACGGGATGGGTCAGAGGGAAGGCCTGGTGCAGGCCACAGACAGCTTTTCACTACCGCTGCTGCAGGACTGAATATTTTACTGAAAATGCAAAAAGGTAAAACCAGGTTGGAAGTGGAGGTAATAGAACCAATGACCGTCTGGTGGGGGGGGGGGGGGGAGCGATGCCGGACCATGTGCGGATGTGTGGGCACGGAGGAAGGCAGGCAGAAGGCAAATTATTAATCAAGATTAACGTGCAGCCCTAGAAAGTACTATAATGCTAAGCTTAACCAGTGCTTTTTTGAGGGAGTACTTGGGGGTACTGAGTACTGGCACCTTTTCCATTGTCTGCTAAAATTGACCCATGGTCCCCAAGTTTTAATGAAAGAGCTCAGGCTCTACACACCAATTCTGCCTTGTCATAGATTCTGTGACTGGTTGCAGGAGGCCTGGCTATTGTGAGGTGGGTCCCTCAGTGATTACTCCACCCCTGAAGGGTGGCCAGGCATTTGAGTACCGGCACCTTTTTTGCTAGAAAAAACAAACTGAGCTTAACCTATGGGTCAGTGATATCATGGGCTTGGGAGTTTGGTACCCTTTAGTGTCGGCGCCCTGGACCAGAGTCTCACCTTGTCCATAAGTTAAGCCAGTCCTGCCTTCAGGAGTTATGCATCCCATTATTGTTACATTCTGAGATTTGCTGTTGAGAGATTTGCAACACTTTGAACATGAATGCTCTAGTCAGATATTTTGTAGAAATATGACAAGGACTGAAAGGTTAGCTCTTCAACAACTTTGACATAATTCTGAATTGGTTATCTCCCAAGTGAAGAAGAGAGGTTCTGTGGTAGTTTAGTCTTGACAACAATATCTGAATGAGGCTTATCAGCAACTTAATGGCACCAAGGTGCTCATTTTCAAAGCACATAGATTTACAAATTTACATGCTGACCTTCATATATAGGTTACTAATGTAACTTTGTAAGTCTATGTGCTTTAAAAATGAGCCTCCAAGTATTATAAACAGTTGGATGGCGATCTGTGCACAGAGTTAACCGATTTGGTCAAATCTCTGGTACCTATACTTTGAAGACAGGGATACATACCTCCAGAGAAGTGGCTTTTTTACAAGAACACAAAAAGGAAAAAAAAAAACATACAGTTCCCAGAAAACACAAAAAGTATCAGAGAAACACAGTGGCAGATAAAGGTTTTTGTTTTGGAAATTCTTAGATCAGCTTTTCATATATGGGCATTCCCACTGTGTTTGCCGCTTTTTTTTTTTAAACAAAACCTCCATCCAGTTACAACTAGAATATACATTTTGCCTAAGGTTTATAAATCTTTGACCTCCCCCCCCCCCACCCCCCACACACACACAGCCTCAGGATGTCCAGGTTGCATTGATATGGAATTCCCAATTAGAACCCCTATACAACGTTTGGATATACATCTTTGATCTGGGATATCCAGGGTGAACTCATATTTACAAGGTACCTATCTCATGTTTTAAACTCAGAATTGCTTCTTTTACAAGCCATGTTAGCACTTCCTTGTAGCAAATGAGAGGAAACCCATAAGAACTGAATGGCTTCCTCTCTTTTGCCACACGAAATCGGCAGCATGGCTTTGTAAAAGAAGCCCTTAGTGTGTATCAACTCAGTTTGGTTGGTTACATTAGATGTGGCGTCTATATATACAAGAATTCCCTCTAATGGAGCTGAAAGGGTAATCTCATTAACCTTCCCATTACCAGTTACATTCAATTGCAGACCTCAACTGAGTAGAACATCCACTGATTTTCTTATGGATTTAGCTGGTGTTATATAGAAGCTATTTTGGTTGATGGTAAATTATTTGAAAGAATCATGGTGTTACAATGGGAGCTTCAAACTAACTTCTGTTAGCCACATTCCTCCGGATTCTATATAGTATGCTAGACATCTGCGACGATATCGGTGTGGATTCTATAACAATGTACAGAACTTATGGTCTTAATAGCAGTTAAACAAGTAATAATGAACACTAATTGGCACTGATTAGAATTTAGGACCACAACTCGCTAAGTGTATTCTGTAACGATTGTGTGCCGAAATTCTAATGCAAGATCTACAATGAACCAGGGTATAATAAGGAGAGAGCAAATGAGAGAACAAACAATCCAGAATCTAATGAACTTCTTTGAAAATATTTTTATAATAAATGGAAAAATCTCAGAGTAAAGACTCACCCAAACGGGACTACACAAAGTGATTTATGCCCCAGAGGGTGGACAAGATTCTCGGATAATAGAATATCTCCAATGTTTTTTCTTTTTATTTCATGCTGAGCAATAACCCTCATGTGCTCCAAAAATAAACAATGTGCCATACTTACAATATCTGGATATGTTCTCTCATTCACTCTATCCGTGTGTTTTGCCACCTAAAGCAAGCGCTACTTGTCTCATGTAAAAATATATGTTCTCGCTTTCGGTGGTCAAATGTTACATGTACTAGTCAGTCACTGTAATATACTATATTTTCATAGCGCTGTAATAGATGAGACAATACTTAACTTATGAGTCAATGGTCCGCCTCTATTATGCCTTACAGCTTACAATGACTCTCTTTATGGTCTCCAATGTTGCAAACGCCGCTTTTTCTGTTTCTTGAACTGTGACGTACCCTCTCTGTAAGCTGTCCAATTTTTCATTAAGCGTTTCCACACTCTGTTGTGTTAGTGTCCCTTTTTATTTTCTGTCCATAATTTCTGCCGCTATCACCTCCTCAAGTTCTAATGCAGGCAGGTAAAAGGGGCGTGGTTAGAGGGGTGGGGAAATGGGCGTTTTGTGGGCATTCTGAAATGTATGCACCTAGTTATAGAATAGTGGCCCAGTGTGTCTAAATCTATTCACCAGGATTTACACCACATTTTTGTGGTGTAAATGGATGCACGTAGATTTCGATGCTGAAATATCAACTAAGACGTATTCTATAATCGCTGCCTAAATCTAGGCACCGATTAAAAATACGCTTAGTCGGCACTGATTCAGCACCGATTTTTTAGGTGCCATTATAGGCTCACTTTCAAAACAGAAAAATGTCTGAAAAAAATGACACAAAGCGGCAAATGGATATTTTTTCTTAAAAAAGGTCCAAATTGCTATTTTCAAAACTCATTTTTAAGATGTTTTTCTAGCAGCTCATCTGAATATCAAGGGGGTGTGCTGGAGGCATTTTTGGGGGGCAGAACTAGGGCGGGCTTATGATTTTTGTTGTTTTCTGTGACAATGGAACATTGTAAAATCATATCAGGCAAAAAATAGGACATTTATGACTAGACCTGTTTCAATAGTGAATAAATACAAAAGGTACCAAAACTGACCAGATGAACACAGGAGAGATAAAGGTATGACCCCACTAAAAACTCCCAATGGTCACTGACCCCCCTCCCATCCCCCTAGGAGATGAAAGTGACAGTACACATCAGGCTCTATGACAGCTGCAGATATAATGGCTGTTCTTCCTAGAGCAGCAAGCAGGTCCCTGGAGTAGCCTAGTGGTCAGTGCAGTGGACTGTAGAGAAGGGGACCCAGGCCCATATCCCACTCTAACTAGTACACTTGTGGAAAGTGTGAGCACCCCAAAAAAAGCACAAAATATCTACTGAACACACTTATAAGTGATACCTACAGGCATGTAGTGGTGCACAATTAGGTATAGTACATTTTGTTTTCAATTCATGGAGGGCTCACCATGCAATATCTCCTAGATTCTATAAATGGTGCCTAGAGTTATACGCACAAATCAGCACACATAGCTGATTTGCACGTGTAACTTAATTGAGTAATGAGCCACTTAGTGCTGATAACTGGATGTTAACAACCAATTATTGAAGAGAAACAAAAAGCAACACTGGGCCTCAGGATAGAGATAACTGTCGTCCTTTAAAGGCCCAGTGTTGCTTTTTTTGTTACTGTTGTATGCTTGTATGCTGTTTTACCCTCTCTTTTGTGCCTCTGTCAACAAACAATTATTGGCACTAATTAGATTTTATGTGCACTACTCGCAAGCGCAATTCTATAAAGTAGTCTGCGTAAACTCTACCTTGCGGATCTCAAAGGGGACATGGCTCATGGACGTTCCTAAAATTTGAAGCAATGTTACAGAACAACCCATTCCATCAATACATTTACTGTCAGTGTAAATCGGCTATATAGTTATCCTGCATGTTTAAATTTTTGATTGGCCCCCCTATTTGATTAAAGTTAGGCATGGGCATTTACACCAGCTTTTCATTGGTGTTAAATGACCTGCACCTAAATTTTAGTCATCGGATGGCATTATGGTGTATTCTTTAAACCGCACTAACTTTAGGCATGGTTTATAGACTACATGTAGACACGTTTCCACTCGGCACCATATATAGAATCCTCCTCTATATGGGGTTATGATGTGATGTGGCCAGTCTAGTAGGACTGCTGGCTCACAGACATCCCAATGGCTTGTTTCAGTGTTTTTCCCTTGGGCATTTTCTGCTTGAAAATGGTCTAAAAGAAGATGCACTGAGCACAAAAATGTCTAAAATAGAGCAATTTTTTGAAACAAAAAGATGTTTTTCTGATTCAAAAATGACAGATTTGGACATCATATCGAAACGCTCAACACTCTCATCAAGAAGCTCAGAAGTTTTCTTTTCTCCATTTTTCCTAGGTGGTGTTTAGAGGAATCCAGTGTTTGCACAAGACTCTCCTTATGAGAACCAATAGCAGTTTGCATACAGGGATTCCTGAGGCAGGCTGATTGGCCAAAACACGACTCGTGTCAAGTCCAGTTTTTAAGAATAAACTCTTGCTGTGAACTTTTTTCTGAGTCCAGTAGAAAGTTTGTTTGGCGTCAGCCATCTTGTCACCTTCGCTGTGTTCTTTTCTTGGTTTCTCCATCACGGAGGTCCACTTTCTTCTGTGTTTTGCCGTCCTCTATATGTCTCGCCATCAAACCTGCATTTATTTTTTGGACCTGTGCATTTTTAAGATGGGTCCCAAGCTACGCACCACTCTCTTTAGGATGGCGATGGAGCAGAAGAATTATTTGAGATACCATAGTTTCCACCTGTATCAAGTACGTTAAAGTTTACCCATTAGACAGTTTCTGCATAGTCATACAATTTTTTAAGCTATGACTGAGTTTCAATCTCAAGCACAGATATCAAAAGACAGATTCTTACAGAGAGAATATTCTCATAGTGCAATTAGGAATGGCTTATTTACGAGCAAAATATGCCAATAGATAGCTCTTGCTAAAATATCATCAATTTGTACATGCATGTTTTAGAATGTCTATCTATTTCTTTACCGAACCCAATATTTTCTCTGCAGCGCAGTATGACTATGGAAAAATGGTCTCCCCTAATCATAAGAAAACAACCTGTAAGAAGCGGATAAAATACTCGGTGTGGTCATTGTCAATGGTGTCCTTTTATAGAATGAAAGGAGAGGACGGAATCATCCCATTACTGGCAAGAAATATTTTTTTGAAATTGAGACCACTTGTAATTCATGCTTATGTTATATGCGTATTCTACTGTCCATTGTAACCTGTGATGTGGCAGGACGGACACAAGGCCAGTAAGGCTGATAATAAACAAACATAAGCAGGGCTGTGCCTAGGTCGCTGGTGCCCCCCTGCAAGACTATCAGTCCCCCCCTACCCCCCCCCCCCCCCCCCCCCCCCCCCCCCCGTGTGGCACAAGATGCAAAGGAAATAGGAGCTGAAAGATGGAGTGCTTCTTTGTGGGATTGCTCAACAAATAGATCACAAATAATTTTTTATGATTTTTAACCATGAAAATGATCGCTCACCACTTGCCACACTGACAGGAATTGTCAGCAATATTCTTAGAAACAAATTGCTATACATTGCAAAATAAGATAGCAGATGTAAATTCTCAAAGTGGACATATTCCAAATGCTAAAATGAAAATAAAATGATTTTTTTTCTACCTTTGTTGTCTGGTGACTTTCTTTTTCTGATCATGCTGGCCCAGTATCTGATTCTGCTGCTATCTGTCCTCTTAACTCCATTTCCAGGGCTTCCTTTCCATTTATTTCTTTACTTTCCTCCTTCTTCATTTCTTGCTCTATATCCATTTCCAGCAATTTCTCCTCTCTCCCTGGGTCCTGTCCTCCCATCCATGTCCATCCTTGTCCCTCTCTGCCCTTCCCTCCTCCATCCATAGCCAGCAATTCTCCTTTCTCCCCTCCCCTCCATTTCCAGCAATTTCTCCTCTCCCTGGGCCCTGCCCTCCCATCCATGTCCCTCTCTGCCCTTCCATCCTCCATCCATAGCCAGCAATTTTCCTCTCTCCCCTCCCCTCCATTTCCAGCAATTTTTCCTCTTCCTGGGCCCTGCCCTCCCATCCATGTCCATCCTTGTCCCTCTCTGCCCTTCCCTCCTCCATCCATAGCCAGCAATTCTCCTCCCTCCCCTCCCCTCCATTTCCAGCAATTTGTCCTCTCCCTGGGCCCTGCCCTGCCATCCATGCCTTTCTGCCCTTCCCTTACCTCAGCTCCGCGCCCTAGGACCTTTAAATCTTTTACCTTCAGTCGCAGCTGCAACAGTGAAAGCGCTGCCATCTCCCTTCCCTTCACGCTCATTGGTTCCCTCAGTGTCCCGCCTTCTTCTGACGTCAGAAGAAGGCGGGACACTGAGGGAACCAACGAGCGTGAAGGGAAGGGAGACGTTGGCAGCGCTTTCACTGACGCTGCTGCGACCGTCGGAGCCTCGGAGGTAAAAGGTTTAAAGGCCTCGGCGGCGCAGAGCGAGGATAAGCACCACGGCGGCGCCCTCCAGAGGTCGGCGCCCCCCTGCGGTGCTTACCCCGCTTACCATATTGGCATGGCCCTGAACATAAGTTGTGCATTAAAATGGGAAAGGAAGATGCTCCCTTGGTCAATCATTGGTGGTTGAAACAACATACACTTTCAGATCTTAGACAGTGTATTATGGATATGGTGGAAAAGATGTGGGATGGTGGTGATTATTAATGGTATCTAAATTTTACCGAACAGCAATGGATTTTTGAACTGAATACAATGTTGCTACTGGATGACTGGGTCAGCTGGCCTTCATATATGTTCAGAGAAAAGATGCCATCACCATATTGACAGATTGTACTATGCAGTATGAAGTAAGGAGAAGATACTCTCACATAATTTTTGTGCCATAAGTTTACTATGAATTCACTAAGATGATTGGATCATGATGAGTATTCTTGCTTTTGCAGGATCCTTTCCCCTGACACAGCATTGCAAAACATGTTGTTATATCAGGACATTGCCTGGTTTTGTGATGCATATGAGATAAGTTCATTTTGAATATTTGACGCTTATAAAGATTTGGGGCGCCTTCTACTAAGGTACGCTAATGGATTTAGTGCACGCTAATGATCAGCACAAGCTAAATGCTATGAAGCCCATTTTATCCCTATGGGCTTCTTAGCATTTAGCTCACACTAAATTCATTAGTGCACCTTAGCAGAAGGAGCCACTTGTATTGCAAAACATGTACAATTTAAAACATTTTTCAATAAAATCACAAAAATTATAAAACACATAAATATATGGATCAATGAGGAATTATGGTGATAACTTATTGTTAAAATAGTGTCAGTTTGATGATTCAACTGAAGAAAAAAAGAATATAGTTAAGGGATTATGTGTTTAAGGAGGTTAATATATAGCCTATCAGGGAGCCAGTACTACAGTGCTGGAACGATGGGAGTGGTGGTATTTATTGAGATGGTATTGTTCATAAAATGGATGTGTATATATATTGACTGATATTCATCCCGCAGGAGGCAGACCGGCTAAATCCTGCAATCAGCCCTGATCCTGCATATTCAATGCTGGGCCATTTCCAGATCATACACAGGGCTTATATAAAGACAGAAAGAGCAGCAAAAATGAAGCTGTGGATTATTGATGATAATCTTTGTGACGTGCAAGACACAGACATTTCTTTTTAGAATGTGTTAAACTGATTCTCATATGAGCTATTAATTGTAGAGGAAGCTGGACAAATAGCAACAGGCTGGACATATAGGGCCGGATTCAAATTTAGACACCAAAAGATCTATGCTAAACTCGTATTTTATAAAGGGTGCTAAGCACTAAGCAACCTTTTATGGAATAGCACTTAGCATTGAATCCTGCTCCCAACTTTGGGCACAAGAACTTATGCCTGCTGAAACCTGGCATAAATCCTGACACACAAATTGGGTGCTATAACGTCCCTCTAGAGTATGGCACCACCTGTGTCACCTGGTCTGGACGTCTTTTAATTCCCTTCTAGCAATGGAGTAAAAATAAAGAAAAAAAAACCTGTATCCAAGTCTGGTCCAGAGTTTCCAGTTCTCCATTCACTATGCTCCAACAGAAAATAATAAAGTTTCAAACACAGCCAACTGTTAGTAAAATTCAAAACATACTCAGCTCTTAACCTTCAGAGCAGAGTGAAGTCCATTAGTCATATTTCTGGGTTTAAACCTTGCAGCCTTCTCCCCTTTCCCCAGCGGATCAGGGCCAATGAGCAGTGTTTAAAACAAATCTTCTGGCACGTTTACACTTGATGTCACAAGGTCAGGGCAAAAACTCACCAGCACAAAGAAAAGAGTTCATAAGTGCTCCCTTATAATCCAGCAGAGCTTTTCAGCACTAAAGTTCAGTTTTAAAAAGCTCTTCAAGAAGAAAATCAGGAAGGGTTTAAAGCTGCCTTCCACCAATTCTGCCAGATTAAAGTTCAAATAGTTCATGCATTCTTGATAAATCTCAAACACACTATTTAACCAGACCCAGATTTTGGAGATGAGCCCAAGCCCCTGCTTCCACTTACTAGGTGTCTGGCAAACCCGGTACCTCCCACAGGGCTGTGTGTGTTTTTAATAACAATCCACATGAGCTTCAACAGCTAACTTGCTTGCCCCAAGGGAAGCTGTAACCTCCATCTCCTCCTTCTCTGGAAAGAGCTGTAGTTTCTCTGCTGGGTGTTGTTCCCCTTCCTCCACAACCTCCATCGGTGTCTGCTGTTCTCCCTCTGTGTCACTGTCTTCCTTGTAAGGCACAGCCAGCTCCACCACCCCTCCCCAGCCTCGCTGTGGTAAGTCAGGGATATTGGGCTAGATCTGAATCCTGGCCCGGCCCAAGGACTGACTCCTCTACTTCCGGGAAGGAGCTAAAGGACTGAGGACCCCTCCCTTCCAGAGGCCATGCTTTCCTTATGGGTTCTATGCCTGCCTTGGGAAGGAAAAGGTCCCATTTCCCTGCTTTCTGGCTCAGCATGCTGAGGCCAGGCACTTTGCTTATCATATACCCCCCCTTCTTAAGAGATTGCAACTCTTCTTTTGATTGGTCAACTTCTCCAACTGGACAGAGCATCAGCATTTCCCAATAGTTGCCCTGCCCATGGCTCTACCCAATATTTATAGGCCTGTAAAGCTAAATACCAACGGGTGAGGTGAGCGTTGTTCTTCATTTGCTGTAACCATTTAAGGGGTGCATGATCAGTCACTAGAGTAAATTCTCAGCCCATGAAATAGTACTTAAGGGCCCTTACAGCCCATTTTATGGCCAGGCACTCTCTCTCCACTGTGGAATAGTCTCTATCATGGGGCAATAACTTCCTGCTTAAATAAAGAATAGGATTTTCCTCACCCTGGCTTTCCTGGAAAGGACAGTCCTTAAACCTCTCTCAGATGCATCTGTCTGTAATATGAAGGGCTTCTCAAAGTCCACCCAGTGGTGTGCTGGTAAATTTTTAACAACAGGCTCTCTCCCCGGTCCACCTCTGTGCCCCCGTTCATTTCTGTGCCCCCCCCCAAAAAAAAAATTGCAGAGCTGGCTATAGCCAGGGAGAGAGCCTTGGGGGGGGGGGGGGGGGGCAATGCATTACTCTCCAGAAAAAAAAATTAAATTCTCCCAGGTTCCAATCTAATTCATGTTTAATGTGGGATAAAATGCCATAAATAAGTAAATAAATAGAAACTTCCATTGAGCACCTGATTCTCATAACATGTGAAGATATTTTGATGGTTTTCTAATCAAATAAATCCTATTTGGTTCATTCACTCTCATGTATTGCTTTTGCAATTTGATAGAAAGGTTTTAGGTATATTATAACACCAGAAAAAGGGTAAAGTAAGTAATAAAAAAAAAAAATCAATTCCATGTCTAAATATCAAAACTCAAAAATAAATAAATCATGTCATACATAAACCAAGACTTGAGCATGGTTAGATGCTATCACGTAGAAAAATTAATGCTGGGATCAGATAAATGTCCTTAAGCATCCCCCCTCCCTCCAAAAAAGTAGTAACTGGGCTGAAGGTACAATCATTCACCAGATATTTAAAAAAACCTTTTCATCAAACAGTTAAGTTCCATTATCTATGTAGTTCAACACATACCTGTGTAGACTGCAACAGTCTGAGCCTGGCCAAATATCCACTGTACTTCTGCAACCATAAACGAAAACAAGTCTTGCTCTTGTTCTTCAGGGCGAGCCAGCTCTCCTTCCCCCCTCCCCCGAGCTACAGGGTCCCAGGCTCCGAGTCCAATGTACATACCTGAAGAAGGCAACACCCTGGTGGTCCAGTGGATTCTTCGGGGCAGGCAGGAAAGATTGCCAGTCTTTCCTGCCCACTGTCAGCGCTGACTCTCCCGCTGAGGCATCGCTCTTCAAAATGGCCGCTGAGACTTACAAGGGTGGCCTCCAAGACGTCAGCAGAAGTCTCACAAGGCCGCTGCTGGAAGTCTTGGTGGCCATTTTTAAAGAGCAATCCAGCAGCGGGGGAGGTTCAGCTCAGCGCCAGCAGCGGGCAGGAAAGACTGGCGATCTTTCCTGCCTGCCCCGAAGAATCCACTGGACCACCAGGGTGTTGCCTTCTTCAGGTATGTACACTAGACTCTGAGCCTGGAACCCTGTAGCTCAGGGGAGGGAGGGAGGGAGGAGAGCCGGCTCACCCCGAAGAACAACCGGCTCGCAAGATGCTAAAAAATTTAACAACTGGCTCTTGCAAGCCGGCTCCAGCACACCACTGAGTCCACCCCTCTCAACGTGGGCTCCTCACATAAACTGTTCTGGAGGATTCTAAAGGCAGCCTCCTCTAGTTCTGACCAGTATAAGGGGTTAGGCCTACTCTTTGTCAGCATATCAGTGAGGAGACTAGATTTTTCTTCAAATTAAGGAATAAAACATCTGTAATGCCCCACCAGCCCCAAGAAACTCCTCAAGTGCTTCTTAGTCTGAGGTTGGGGAAATTCCTTAATACTCTTAACCTTGTCCAATGGGGGCTTTCCCCTCCCTTCTCCCACTAGATAACCCAAATATTTAACCTCCTGCTGGGCAAAGATGCACTTCTGGGAATTGAAAGTGAGTTCAGCTTTCCTTAAGGACTCGGAGGTCCTTTGACAAAGGTGTACTAGTGTTTTTAGTACACGCTAAAAATAAGCATGTGCTAAACATTATAGTCACCCATATATATCTATGGGCGTTGCTAGCGTTTAGTGCTTGCTAATGATTAGCATGCCCTAAAACCACTAACACGCCTTTGTAAAAGCACCCCTCAAGGACTTAACTTTTCATTTCCCTAGTTGCAAGAAAATAGTTTACAAATCGATTTTCACTCATGGTTTCACTAAATGGTGGCATTCCTTTCCAAAACAAATCAGACGTACAAACGATTACCTAACTTTCTGTAAACTATTAAAAACCTTCCTTTTCAGGATGTTATTTTCAAAGAAAAATGAGTAATAAGCCAAAAAATGAGTAATAAGCTGGTGTTAAAAGATTAATGGGCACTGTTGGACCCTTCATACTAAAATATTCAATTTATCTTTGTCATTGTACTTTGGAATTCAATATGTTGATTGTTTCAGACAAATTCTCCTATTTATTCTTCTATTTGCTCCTTTTATGTAATTAAGTTCTTACTCTTTCCTATTGCTTGGGATAATGTGGGATATAAATGTCAAATAATAAAATAATACCACTGTATTAACCTGTAATTAATACTTGTGAGAAAAATAAATGTTTTGGAACAGTTTGCAAGATTTTTAAGCATATTTAATTTTAGGTGTTACAACCCCATAGTGTAATATTTCTTTGTCTCTTGTCAAGTAGGTCTTAACATTTTTAATGATCTAAAGGAAAATACCTCTGTATGGTGGTGATGGGGGAAGGAATTAATATAAGATATTCTAATAATGTTGAAAGAGCAAATAAGCTAAAAGCTGGATACATTTACTTATATTTCATGTTTCCCACTATTCTTGTGAAACTACTATTTCAGATTTATGGTTTGTCATTTACAATGCTTCCAACATGCCAGAACTAAAAAATTCTATGCATCTGTAGTTATTAAACTGGCAGGTGCTGTGTGGGTAGTTTACAAAATGAATTATAGTAAGTATAACATCGTGATACAAAATAGAATATAAATTATTTATTAGCAAGGTTTGATTTTGGACAATGGATGATCACATTTTAACAAAAATATCTCAATTTGAATACTGCACAAATGCCAATAAAATTACTTAGAAATAATATATATGCCACTTTTATATTATACCACAATTTTCTTTAAGAAATAATAACCAAAGAAGTTATATTATTATTAGTATTATTATTGTTATCACATTTGGATTTCTTATTTTGTGGCTTAAATATTATTTAAAAGCACTAATGGTTTAAATATCTCATAGAGTCCAATTCAAATCTTGATCCTAATGCACAAGGCTGTTCACTCCAGTAACCCATTGTATCTGGCATCCTCAAGATATTTGTTGGGTGGATTGCAGGACTTTGGTTTGAGTGTTTGGCCATTCCCCTCTGTCTTCTGGGCTTATTCATAATCCACATTTTTTTCAGCACTTCATATACCGCAAGTGATCCCTGAGGTGGCTATCAGGCTTATTTTAGAAAGAGAAGGATGCCCATCTTTCTACACAAATCGGAAGATGGGTGTCCTTCTCACAGGGTCGTCCAAATCGGTATAATCAAAAGCCGATTTTGGACATTCCCAACTGCTTTCCATCGCAGGGATGGCCAAAGTTCACGGGGGCCTGTCAGAGGCGTAGTGAAGGCAAGACTTGGGCGTACCTAACACATGGACTTCCTCGACCCATAATAGAAAAAAAAGGGCATCCCTGATGAGCACTTGGACGACTTAACCTGGTCCTGTTTTTCTTATGACCAAGGCACAAAAAGGTGCCTGAACTGACCAGATGACCACCGGAGATAATCGGGGATGACCTCCCTTTACTCCTCCCTCCGACCCTCAAAAAAAATCTTTAAAAATATTTTGTGCCAGCCTCTAAGCCAGCCTCAAATGTCATACTCAGGTCCATCACAGCAGCATGCAGGTCCCTGGAGCAATTTTAGTGGGTGCAGTGCACTTCTGGCAGGTGGACCCAGGCCCATCCCCCCTACCTGTTACACTTGTGGTGGTAAATGTGAGCCCTTCAAAACCCACCACAAACCCACTGTAACCACATCTAGGTGCCCCTTCACCCATAAGGGCTATGGTAGTGGTGTACAGTTGTGAAGATTGGGTTTGGGGGGGCTCAGCACACAAGGTAAGGGAGCTATGTACCTGGGAGCAATTTATGAAGTCTACTGCAGTGCCCCCTAGGGTGCCAGGTTGGTGTCCTGGCATATCAGGGGGAGCAATGCACTATGAATGCTGTCTCCTCCCATGACCAAAGGGCTTGCATTTGGTCATTTCTGAGATGGGCGTCCTTGGTTTCCATTATCACTGAAAATCAGAAACAACCAAGTCTAGGGATGACCATCTCTAAGGACGACCTAAATTTCAAGATTTGGGCATCCCTGACCGTATTATCGAAACGAAAGATGGACGTCCAGCTTGTTTCTAATACGGGTTTCCCTGCCCCTCCATTGGGACGTTTTGAGAGGATGTCCTCAGCAAAACTTGGGCGTCCCTTTCGATTATGCCCCTACACACGGTTTACTGCTAAAGTACCTTTGTCTATACTGTTCTGACCATCTGGAATGCGCTGCCTCTCACTCTTCCTACAGAGTCCTCCTCCAAGAAATTCTGTTCCAGCCTGAATACTCACCTTTTCACACAGGCCTTTGGCATTGCGCTAGATGCTGTGAACAATGATGCACTAATGACCAGGATTTTGTTGCCTGACTTTCTCATTGTGTGATTGTCTTTGTTTGGACTGCCTGAGCTCTCAGCTTGTTTGATCTTTCCTATCAAATAATGGAATTCTTTTCTTACTTCTTCTTATTGATATAATGTGAACCGCTTCAATATTTGGCAATTTAGAAGCAGTACATTAAATTAATAAAAGATAAACAAAACTGGCATCCACAGAGCTGGCTCTTATGGCACTAGGTCCAGTATAGCCCCATCTCATTTGAGTTCCATTACCAGCTGCTGGGACAGTTTTCCATGTCCAACAGCTCTTCTAATAGCCACATATGTGCAACCATGCTAGACTGCTGGATGAAAGTCCTGCCTTCCTTCTCTGAGGATTTCCCCCCTCATGCCATCCCACCATTCTCTATGGGGAAGCCTCCTGTCCCCTAGTTAAGGGGACCTCTTACAGAGCGGTAGTAAGCCCAACACAGGTTTACCACTTGCTCTTTCGGGACTGCCACCAGCCCAATGAGGCCACCGGCGGTAGACCCGCCCTGAGTGCGTGCCATTTCCGGGGGGAAAAAGAAAACCTCCAGAAATGGCTTGCGTGGAGGTAACCGTTAGCGGGGGAGCCCTTATCACCACCTCAGTGGGTGGCAGTATGGGCTCCCTGTCGTATGGCCATGCGGTAAGAGTTCTCTTACCGCATGGCCATGCATGCTGGGTGCTTTTTTACCAACTGCAGTAAAAAGGACCCTGGTGTGCGGGAAAAACATTCCCCACCACCAGTGCAGGGTCCTTTTCCCCACAGCTTGGTAAAAGGGCCCCTAACTAAGCAAATGTAGTATTATATGAGTTACTCTTGTTCTGAACATACATCCAACTTTTCTGAAACACTGGGGGTTTCCACTTTTCTTTGCAATTAGTACAACCTTTGCGAGACATTCAGTGACAAAAGAATAACTCACAATAGACCTGTGAGCACTGAAATATATTCATCATAGACTGAAAAGATGCTTAAGTCATGTGAAGTGCAATTCTATGACTGAGCACCTGCAGTTAGCCACCTCTTGTGCATGTAAATTTATAGAACACTAGTACTTCTGCAAGTAATCAAACACATAAATGCTAGCAGGGCATCCAAAAGCTTTTGTAACAGTGCATCTAATTGGCATAGTGTGTGAATGTAAGGGGCAGGGAGTACACATTAGTAGAGCATGGGCAGTGTTCTCAGTTACGCATCTAGGTTATGAGCATTCCTATGGCATTTATGTAGCTGCACTTATACCACCTCTATGGCATATAAATGTGACCATGCAGGATTCCATAATGGAATCTGGACTCCCAGATGTTATTCTAGAACACGCTTCCACCATATATCCTCAGGATGCCTAAATGGAAGTGGCTGGTTATAGAATTACCTCCTAAGCATTCACTTCAGTGAACAGTGAACAATACAAATTAACAACCTTGTCTGCAACAAATCCTTCTGTGTTATAAATTTGACCATTCAAGCTTACAGGAATTTCAGTGAAAATTATTTCTCACATAATTACAGTTTGGAACTTTCTGTAATTGGGTATCAGGACTTAAAATTTCATCAATAATGGCAACTACTATTTAAAATCTCATTAGACAAGTGGTAATTGAACACATCAAAATTGTTATGAACTGCGAGTTTTGACTTACTATTAGCAATAAAATTTTAATTTTTACTACATTTGACATTTCTTTTGTATCTGTGCCCCTACAAATTAAGAAACTGTGTAAAATACTGAATAAAATGATGTAATAAAGCAGTTCTACACCATGCCATTTCTATATTAAAAGTAGCTAGAAACTAAGAGGTTTAAGCAATAAAACTCAGGCTGAAATATAGCTCTTTTGGTATATGTCTTTTTGAATCCCTCTTTCCTCCATGCTTTTGTCAACATCAAAAGAATCCTGAATGCTTATCTAGATCCCTCTAATGAGCCATCTTACTGAGTGTATCTTCACCTGGGGGTCCTTTTACTAAGCTGCGGTTAAAGGTGGCCAGCATTAGCGTCAGCATGTGTTTTTGATGTGCACTGAGGCCCCCTATTATTGCAGCAGGTAAAAGGCTGTTTTTTTCACAAAAAGAAATGGCCGTGCGGTAAGTGAACCATTTGCCGAGCAGCCATTTCAGGAGGGAGCACTTACCGCCACCCATTGAGGTGACGGTAAGGGCTCCCACGCTAACCCAGCGGTAACCAGGCAGCGTTTGGTGCTGCCCAATTACCGCCGGGTAAGCACCAGCACTACAAAGAGAGAAAATATTTTTGCAGCACCGAAAATGGCGCACTCTGGGTGTGGGAACCACTACCGGGCTCCTGTGGTAGTTCCAGATTAGCACATGGCAAGCCTGTTGCCACGTGCCAACCTTTTAGTAAAGAGGTCCCCTGGTTAGGTGAAGTGCATACTTTGTTTTACTTTGCATTGATTTGTCAAATTTATAAAATGGTGCTGACTGGCCTTTTGTGTTACTATCTTCCATACATTTCTGGGGTTCAGTTGGGGAATGGATGTTCCTTGAGTTGGTGACTAGAAGGGTAAGAAAGGAGATTGGTGCATACAACCCTTTAATGTCTGGTCCAGGTGTGTGTGTGGGGGGGGGGGGTGCTCATTAGGGCACTGAGAACCCCTTGTTCTGTATGTGGGTGAGATGAAATCCCCCTCCTAACCAGATCTCTCACTTTGGAACAGTTTGCAAGGATGATTTCAAGACTTTCAGGATAGAGTAACTATTTTACAGCTGGTCTCTGCATCTCTTTGTACTTAATGATCTTCAGTTTCTCTATACATCATATAGAATAGTTGCTTGCACTGATAGTTTTATTAGTAATACTTTTTTCTGTGTTTCTCCTTCGTTGCTATTGACTTGTTTTCTATATTTATCATATGGTGAACTGGATTAGGAACTGGTTGATGGACAGGCGCCAGAGGGTGGTGGTGAATGGAGTTCGCTCGGAGGAGGGAAAGGTGAGTAGTGGAGTGCCTCAGGGATCGGTGCTGGGGCCGATTCTGTTCAATATATTTGTGAGTGACATTGCCGAAGGGTTAGAAGGTAAAGTTTGCCTATTTGCGATGATACTAAGATTTGTAACACAGTGGACACCCCGGAGGGAGTGGAAAACATGAAAAAGGATCTGAAAAAGCTAGAAGAATGGTCTAAGGTTTGGCAATTAAAATTCAATGCGAAGAAATGCAAAGTGATGCACTTAGGGAGTAGAAATCCAAGAGAGGCGTATGTGTTAGGCGGTGAGAGTCTGCTAGGTACGGATGGGGAGAGGGATCTTGGGGTGATAGTATCTGAGGATCTGAAGGCGATGAAACAGTGTGACAAGGCGGTGGCCGTAGCTAGAAGGTTACTAGGCTGTATAGAGAGAGGTGTGACCAGCAGAAGAAAAGAGGTGTTGATGCCCCTGTACAAGTCGTTGGTGAGGCCCCATCTGGAGTATTGTGTTCAGTTTTGGAGGCCGTATCTTGCTAAGGATGTAAAAAGAATTGAAGCGGTACAAAGAAAAGCTACAAGGATGGTATGGGATTTGTGTTACAAGACATATGAGGAGAGACTTGCGGATCTGAACATGTATACCCTGGAGGAAAGGAGGAATAGGGGTGATATGATACAGACGTTCAAATATTTGAAAGGTATTAATCCACAAACAAACCTTTTCCGGAGATGGGAAGGCGGTAGAACGAGAGGGCATGAAATGAGATTGAAGGGGGGCAGACTCAAGAAGAATGTCAGGAAGTATTTTTTCACGGAGAGGGTGGTGGATGCTTGGAATGGCGTCCCGCGGGAGGTGGTGGAGATGAAAATGGTAACGGAATTCAAACATGCGTGGGATAAACATAAAGGAATCCTGTGCAGAAGGAAGGGATCCTCAGGAGCTTAGCCTAAAATGGGTGGCAGAGCTGGTGGTTGGGAGGCGGGACTAGTGCTGGGCAGACTTATACGGTCTGTGCCGGGGCTGGTGGTTGGGTGGCGGGGATAGTGCTGGGCAGACTTATACGGTCTGTGCCGGAGCCGGTGGTGGGAGGCAGGGATAGTGCTGGGCAGACTTATACGGTCTATGCCAGAGCTGGTGGTTGGGAGGCGGGGTTGGTGGTTGGGAGGCAGGGATAGGGCTGGCCAGACTTATATGGTCTGTGCACTGAAGAGGACAGTACAAATAAAAAAGTAGCACATATGAATTTAGCTTCTTGGGCAGACTGGATGGACCGTGCAGGTCTTTTTCTGCTGTCATCTACTATGTTACTATGTTATTTGGTTAGAGGGGCAATGACTCAAATGATCAGAAATTCCGAAGGCTCTACAATGATTTCATGATCATGATCCCAGTGCTCTTCTGGGATCAGTGATGTTTATAGTATGAGTCATGTTACCTTATTGTGCCTCTCTCTATATGGGCCTTCGACATCAGAACATCACACCTAACGACAAATGTGCAACCATTTCCAATTCAATTCTATATTATCTGCACTTGTCGGTTGTACTATTTATATGTTAGCTGTGACCCTCTGTCCTGTGTTGAAATTTCAATCTCCCATCTTTAGGTTTAAATCCACCTCTTATTACTCATCCAAAGTGTCAGATTTTGGTTTACAAGCAATTGCTAACATAAATTTCTATTTCCAGCTGTATTTGTGCTTTTGCCAATTGTTTTTCCTTGTTTTACTGCTCTAATGCTTTACATATATTTTTCTCTTCCTTTGCAAATTCTGCTACCTCTTCCCCCACGTGTATTGGTAGATTCTCACTCATTCATTTCATTCATTTGAATGCTTGTCCAAGTTTAATGATGGTGACTGCTTGGGTTTCATTACTTTTATACTTCCAAGAACATTTTAGATATTTGGATATGTTGATGCTCTTAGATATGCCCAGAGGCCTATAATGTTAATCTATTTCTATTTCTGTGCTGTTTTGGTAAGATGAGATTTATACATGAGATTTTATCAACTAGCTAGTTTTCCCAGCATGATTAGAGCTTCTAAATGGGTTAGTTCCTTTTAAGTCACAGAAGGATATATTCTGTAGTTGTAATTTTATTACCTTAGGGGACCTTTTAACAAAGCCGCAGGAGGGCTAACGTGCAGGTAGCGCGTGGCAAATTGGTTCTACCGCCAGGGTAGAGCATATGCCCAGCAGTAATTTCAAGTTTGGCATGCGCCGATTCCCGTAGTAGAAAATATTTTTCTATTTTCTACCACGGGGGGCGTTCCTGGCGATAATCGGCAATGCGGCCATATTGGCATGTGCTGTATGGTTACCACATGGGTACTGCATGAGCCCTTACCGCTAAATCAATGTCTGGTAGTAAGGGCTCATGCCGTAAATAGGCACGTGCTAGTTTTAACTTTTGCACATGTGCATTTCTCAGCCCATTAAAAAATGTCTTCACACCCAACGTGGGCACCAGGATTTACACCAGGTTTCAGCAGGCCTAAGTCTGGCGCTCAGAGTTGGGAACAAGAACCAGTGCTAAGCCAAAAATTTTCACTTTTTAAAATTTTCCCCATCTTATTTAAATTTCTTTTTGTTTTAGGGCAATATCTTTAATAGTGTACATCAGCAGTTTCCAAACTGTGCACCGCAGCACCCTGGTGCACTGCTGCAAAATCTCCGGGGTGCCGCGGCAAATCTCAACCTCCCTCCTCCCACCACCCAAACCGCTACTGCAGACAGCAGTGGTGGCAAAACAACAAAAAAAAGCAAGTGCAGAGCTGCAGCAGCCTTTAAGCATTGTGCTGTCGGTTCTGCCGATCCTCTGCCCCCAGAACTGGAAGTTGACATCAGCGGGGGCAGAGGACTAGCAGAGCCGACAGCGGAATAACTTTTCATAGGTAGAGTAGTAAAATCGTAATCAGTGTATCATTTGGAGGAGCTGGTTATAGGGACACCCTAGCACTGTTATATTTGTGCAGAGAAAATGATGGAGACCTGTGTGACCAGGGTTAGTGGAGATCAGTGTGGCTGGGGGGGGGGGGGGCAGAGATCTGTGTGTTTTGGGGGTGGCCAGTGGGGTGCTGCGAAAAATTCCTCGGACACGAAGGGTGCCATGAACCACTGGTGTACATTATTATGCACTATTGCCCAAATCAAGATCCAGATGTGCCCTCAAGTCATATTTAATACCTGGTTTTCTTGGCATGACAGAGGAGTGGTTTGTCACTGCCTTCTCCTGACACATGGAGAGTGAAGTGACTTGCCCAAGGCTACAAGGAGCTGCTGTGGGATTTGAACTTGGGCTCGTCTGTTTTTCAGCCTGTGGCTTTTACCATTAGGATACTCCTCTGTTCTGTTGTTCAAATAGTGCACCCCATTATTCAATATTTTGCACTATTGCTCAATAGAACAATTAGTGAGTTTATTGATAAATACTATGTGTTATTGGGCAATAATGTACATTATTGAGAAACTAGTAAAAAAGGCCCGTTTCTGAGAGCAATGAAACGGGCGCTAGCATGGTTTTCATCGTAGTGTGTATGTTTGACAGAGTGTGTCTGTGAGAGTGACTGTGTGAGAGAGACAGAGTGAATGTGCGAGTGTGTGTGACATAGAGTGAGGCTGTGTGTCAGAATGAGAGAGTGTGTGTGAGAGAATGAGAGTGGGCGTCAGGGCCCCCCCCCCTCCATCTCCCAGGCTCCCCTCCCCTTTTTATTCCCTTCCCCCCTCCCAGCTTCAGGGTCCAGGGTCCCTCCCTCCCACAGCTATGCCTGTGGTGGCAATGGTGAGAATTGCTATGTTTATAATCACTGGTTCTTCCTCTCCTCTCGTTATTGTTGAGAACACCCCTAAGCTATTTATTGACAACATCCATTGCGAGATAGAAAACCAAAAGGACGTGATGTGTCTCACATACTTGTATGCCACATGCTGTAGCCCAGTAGGGCTTTTAGAAGGTTCAGAGGAAGTAGTGCGAGGGAAGAAGAGGAGGAATACCCAAGGAAAAGGAAGAGAGGAATTAGAATCTCACGTGACGCTGACGCATTGACGCCTCTGTCTCCTGCGCTGAGCAGGCAGTGTGGGCGATGTGAAGCATGCAAATTTGTTTATGTTTAAGTGGTGCTGCGCTGTGCTCCTGTCAGTGGCGGCCGCTCCCCATCCTCCCCTAGCCTCCTGAGGTGCTGACCGCAACCGACGCTGCTGTTCCTCGCGGCACCGATGCTTTCTCTCTACCCCCGCAGCCCCGCAGTTTCAGAGCCTGGAAGGGGCGTCCCTCCGTTTGTGTCTGTGCTTCGTCGTTCCGTGGGCAGCAGGCTGGAAGGACGGCATGGCGCTGGCTTTGCGCAGCGCAGTACATCGTTTTTTCATTTCTTTTTTCATGTCCCGCCCTCGACGTCATGATGTTTTGACGTGAGGGCGGGGCTGCTGTGCGATGCGATTCGTCATTTGTCATTGCTGCGCCCTCGACGTCACGACGTTTTGATGCGAGGGCGGGGCATACAGTCCTGGGTGAAAAAGAAAAATTCTGATCTACACCACCATGTAGGAGGAAGTTGCAACTTCATTTAGAACGTTGGGGCTGCGAATAATGTCCGGAAGGGGCGTGGCTGTGGGTGGGTCTATGACTGAGAGTGAGTGGCGCATGAGTGACAGTGAGTGGTGCTGACATCCTAGCCTACCAACAGTGCAGGGCTTCAGTGTGTCCCTGCCACAGAGTGAGCTTCAGAATGTTCAAGGTGAGAATTATTTATATAGATAGGGTGCCCTATTGTACAATAATGTGCACCATGGAAACAACAAAAAATATTTTTCTTCTCTTTTTGGTTAAAAGGACATGGGAAATTTTAAACTAATGTATATCCTTATGGAACAGTTACCTGGAATTCATATCTTTAGATGGACTCCTTCCACAGGCAGTATTATATCATTCCTTTTGGCATTTGGGGTAGAAATAAGACAATAGTAAGACAAAACCACACAGAAACAATTGTGGGTAGCTCAGTAGCAATGTATATGCATAGCAGGTTTAAGACTTCATGAGGACAATTTTCAAAGTGATTTATCTGGGAAACCGGACTAAAATTTGCCCTCAGTCAAGACTGCTAAAAGTAAGCATGGGGTTCCATAGTACACATAATTTAAACAGATGGAGAGGAGGTGTTTCTGGAGGCGTTTTGAGCAGAGCTGGAAAACAACATGTAGTTTGGACTTTCTAAACCAAATGTGCTGTTTTCTAGCAATAATCCGCCCAAAGAAAAAGAAGGTAAATTGTCTGCAGGCCCTCTACATGTGAAAATCAGGTACTAGGAGGGCCAGTTTAACCATCAGGTAGACTTTGTGGATGCCAAGGGCAGTGGCTTCTGAAGAGGCAAGAAAAAACAGCTGCTGTGAAAGGAAAACAATAGGTAGAGAGACACACAAACTTGCAAATAGACAAAGAGGTACAAAACACTGCCCAAAATTGCAATCAAATCCAATTACAAGGTAAAAGTGAATAACAAACATAAATATGGCATGAACATAGTAAATTTGGTTCTACACCTATTTTTGCATATCGTCGTGCAAGTAACCTGCGAGATGCTGTGTTTCACTCTACTTTTATTTTGGATAACTTGTCCTGTGGTTCAACATTAGGAACATTCTCCTTGTGGACATTGCTCTATTGTCCCCTATCTTTGTCAGGTAATATTTTATAACTACTGAATGACAAACAAGTACCTCTCTGGTTCACATGCACTTATGAAATTGAAGGGGTTGTTTACATCATAAAATGTCCTTGCTTACTATTTTACATCAGCAAAGCTACTAGATCAGTTAGAAAATGCTTCATTGAACACTGTAGTTGCTTAGAGACTAAAAGACCAGTGTTTCCTGTTGTTCCACACTGAGTGCAGTTTCAACATGTTTTTGAAGAGTTGAGATTTTCAGTCTTAGATTACCCATAATTTTCATTCCATGGTGGTGATTTGAATACTTGATGTCACAGCTGTGGCCGTGCCCCTGCATCCAGACTCACCTTCCCTTCTGGTGCTCAGGCTCCACGGCTTCTCTGGGCTGCCTCCTTCCTGTACCTGTTCTGGTTCCTGTTCCAACCAAGTCCTGCCTTCAATTTCCAGAATTCCAGCCTTGCTTACAAGCTCTAGTCCAGCTTTCCAGCTCCAGCCTTGATTGTCTCCAGTCTGAACCTGCATTGCCTAATATCAGTCCTAGCTTGTGTGATCTGCCTGCTGCAAGCCATACTCAGGCAGCGGCACAAGGGCTCACTTTCTTCTTTGTGACAGATTGCAAGGGCCATGAGCTCAGCAGAATCACTCATCCTGCATATGCAGATGCCTCAGCAAAGAGCTTTCCAGATTCATTACAAACTTGATGCCTTTCGAGACTGATTTTCCACTTCTGAGGCCAGGGCCAGCGTAGAGTTTCTTGTCAGTCCTGGTTCAAGTTTCAGTCCAGATTTTGTTTCCACTTTTCAAAATGATTGGGGGTGCTAAAATTTATTTATTTATTTTTACACGTGATGCATTCCCACCTCCCTCTCCCCCTCCCTCCCCCTATCCCCCTCATCCCCCTGTCCCCCTCCTCCCCTTCCCTCCCTCTGAGTTCCAGGCCCCCCCTCCCTCTCCCCCTCCCTCCCAGTTCCAGGCCCCCCACTCCCTCCCTCCCTCCCAGTTCCAGGCCCCCCCGCTCCCTCCCTCCCTCCCTGTTCCAGTCCCTCCTAGTTCCAGGCACCCCTCCACTCCCTTCCCCCCTCCGAGTTCCAGGCTCCCCTTCCCTCCTTCCCAGAACTCATTTACTGACATGAAGATTAACTACTCATAGATGTCTTGCGGTATGGTTCCCTGAGGAAGAATACCGAAACGGGACCGTCGGAATCAACTTGCAAGCTGGAGTGTATTTTAGAAACATAAGTGTGTCCGTTTATCTGAATTCTTGAACTCCATGAAAGACTGTGATAGTCGAGGAGGTGATGCATGAACAGATTTAAAAGAATTTTAAAAAGAATTTAAATATTAAGAAGATATAATCTACGGGGGGTCTTTCAGTCAATGATGACTTTTTTCTGCGTGCAACCAATTATGAGTTGTTGCCGCAGTAGTTGAGACTTTTCCCCCCATTGAATATAGACACTACGGAACTGCAAATTTGGTTTTTGATTATATCAATATTAGTGAGCAGTATCCCACGAGGGAGGGAACATGCTAGATCTGGTACTCACAAATGGGGATAATGTGTCAAATGTCCGAGTGGGTGCCCACCTGGGCAGCAGTGACCATCAAACGGTTTGGTTTGATATGACGGCTGAAGAGGAGGGTGGCCACTCAAAACTCAAAGTCCTGGATTTCAAGCATGCTGACTTTAGTAAAATGGGGGAATACCTGAAGAAGGAGCTGATGGGATGGGAGGAAATACAAGAAGTGGAAGGACAGTGGTCCAGGCTGAAAGAAGCTATAAATAGGGCCACAAACCTTTATGTAAGGAAAGTAAATAAAAGCAAGAGTAAAAGGAAACCGATATGGTTCTCCAAGCAAGTGGCTGAGAAAATAAAGGCTAAAGAGTTGGTGTTCCAGAAATACAAAAAAACTCAAGAAAAGGAACACGAGGAGGAATACCGGATGAAACTGAAAGAAGCCAAGAGAGAGATATGATACATCTGGCGAAAGCACAAACGGAAGAACAAATGGCTAGAAATGTAAGGAGGGGTGGCAAAATTTTCTTCAGGTATATTAGTGAAAGGAGAATGACTAAAAAGGGAATTGTGAGACTAAAAGATACTGCGAACCGCTATGTGGATAATGATGAAGAAAAAGCAAATTTGCTAAATAGATACTTTTGCTCTGTTTTCACAGAAGAAAATCCTGGAGAAGGACTGCGATGGACTGGAAAAAGTACAAATAAGATTGAAGTGGATAGAGCACCGTTCACGGAAGAGAGTGTGTATGAACAACTTGAAAAGCTAAAGGTGGACAAAGCCATGGGACCGAATTGGATCGACCCTAGGATACTGAGGGAGCTCAGAGAGGTTCTGGCGGGTCCTCTTAAAGATTTGTTTAATATATCCTTGCAGACGGGAGAGGTTCCGAGGGATTGGAGAACGGCGGATGTGGTCCCTCTTCACAAAAGTGGTGATAGGGAAGAAGCTGGAAACTACAGGCCGGTAAGCCTCACTTCGGTTATTGGAAAAGTAATGGAAGCGATGCTGAAGGAAAGGATAGTGAATTTCCTGGAAGCCAATAAGTTGCAAGATCTGAGACAACATGGTTTTACCAAAGGGAAATCGTGCCAAACGAATCTCATTGAATTCTTTGATTGGGTGACAGGAGAATTGAATCAGGGACAAGCTATGGACGTAATCTACTTAGATTTCAGCAAAGCTTTTGACACGGTTCCCCACAGGAGGCTCTTAAATAAACTGGATGGGCTGAAGATAGGACCCGAAGTGGTGACCTGGGTTAGGAACTGGTTGACGGACAGACGCCAGAGGGTGGTGGTGAATGGAATTCGCTCGGAGGAGCGAAAGGTGAGTAGTGGAGTGCCTCAAGGATCGGTGCTGGGGCCGATTCTGTTCAATATATTTATTTTGTGAGTGACATTGCCGAAGAGTTAGAAGGTAAAGTTTGCCTATTTGCGGATGATACTAAGATCTGTAACAGAGTGGACACCCCGGATGGGAGTGGAAAACATGAAAAAGGACCTACGGAAGCTAGAAGAATGGTCTAAGGTTTGGCAATTAAAATTCAATACAAAGAAATGCAAAGTGATGCACTTAGGGAGTAGAAAACCACGGGAGACGTTTGTGTTAGGCGGGGAGAGTCTGATAGGTACGGATGGGGAGAGGGATCTTGGGGTGATAGTATCTGAGGATTTGAAGGCGATGAAACAGTGTGACAAGGCGGTGGCCCTAGCTAGAAGGTTGTTAGGCTGTATAGAGAGAGGTGTGACCAGCAGAAGAAAGGAGGTGTTGATGCCCCTGTATAAGTCGTTGGTGAGGCCCCACCTGGAGTATTGTGTTCAGTTCTGGAGGCTGTATCTTGTTAAGGATGTAAAAGGAATTGAAACGGTGCAAAGAAAAGCTATGAGAATGGTATGGGATTTGCGTTACAAGACGTATGAGGAGAGACTTGCGGACCTGAACATGTATACTCTGGAGGAAAGGAGAAACAGGGGTGATATGATACAGACGTTCAAATATTTGAAAGGTATTAATCTGCAAACTAACCTTTTCTGGAGATGCGAAGGCAGTAGAACGAGAGGACATGAAATGAGATTGAAGGGGGGCAGACTCAAGAAAAATGTCAGGAAGTATTTTTTCACGGAGAGAGTAGTGGATGCTTGGAATGCCCTCCTGTGGGAGGTGGTGGAAACGAAAACGGTAATGGAATTCAAACATGCGTGGGATAAACATAAAGGAATCCTGCGCAGAAGGAATGGATCCTAAAGAGCTTAGACGAGATTGGGTGGCAAAGCCGGTGGCGGGAGACGGAGATGGTGCTGGGCAGACTTATACGGTCTGTGTCAGAGCCGGTGGTGGGAGGCGGGACTGGTGGTTTGGAGGCGGGGATAGTGATGGGCAGACTTATACGGTCTGTGCCAGAACCGGTGGTGGGAGGCGGGGCTGGTGGTTGGGAGGCGGGGATAGTGCTGGGCAGACTTATATGATCTGTGCCCTGAAAAGGACAGGTACAAATCAAGGTAAGGTATACACAAAAAGTAGCACATGTGAGTTTATCTTGTTGGGCAGACTGGATGGACCGTGCAGGTCTTTTTCTGCCATCATCTACTATGTTACTATGTGTGTATCTTTTGCTCTGTGTGGTATTTACGTATTATTATGTAATCCTCCTTGAACTGAAAGGTAAAAAGCAGAATATAAATGCACATGTTAAATTTAAATTAAATTAATTAACTTCTGGTTGCTGCCTTACACCTGGATATTCAGTACTGGTATCCTGGTGCAACCTTGCATGCAATATCTGGGTATAAATTTAAACACCGTGTTCAGAGTTTGAAGTCAACTCTGACTATAGTTGTTCAGTATCAGGGGAATAATGTCCAATTATGTTTTTACAGGACTGTTCTAGGAAAGGTGGTGTTTGTGTAATCCTGATTGGTGAGTTTAATTATCAAAACCTGCAGGGGAAATGGGACTAGGGGCCTGAAATTTAATTGTGTGTACCACAGAGAAAGGAAAATAAACCTTTAGAAAGGAAAAAACAGTTCTTAGTCCCTCTCTTTGTATATAAATAACAGCAAAAAGAATCAATGGAGCCTTGCCATTTAAAAGAAAACAGCTGGCAGAGAGAACACTCAAAACTGAACAGCTTAACATCTAAATTTATTACATTGAGAAAAGGAAAGGAATCGTGGCAGTCAACTCAATATACCATAGCAGGGAGAGGAGCAGGTACAGAGGAATCTGAAAACATCTTTCAAATGAAAGAAAGAAGAAGAATCCCTGGAAATATGTTGGGGGGGGGGGGCAATGCCTTGAATACTGGGCAGATTGGTGCCATTTTCCTACATCTGAGCTATCAAAAGAGAAAACTGCCTAAAGCAAACTATTTCATAACCCTGAGAGTACTCTGTTTTATGAAGCTACACCATTACTTGAAAGCTGAACTTATTAACATCATCCTTTTGTTTTCAAAATTAAGTCTTACTGACTGTATTTGCAGAAGGATTACTTCAAGGCAACCAAGACATTATTCTGTCAAGTGGGAAGCTACTGTGTAAAACAAAATGATCAAAGGCCATTAGATGATCTTTAGTATTACATCCTACTGCAGATACTTCACTTTCAACTTTTCTGATAGGTTCTCTCCAGATAATGACTCAATGAGCATATGGAAAGGGACTTCAGAATAAAAGAACATTTGGCTTTGCATGCTAATGCAACTATTTGAATTGCAAAAAAGTAGACTGTTCTCCGGCTGAGATTAAAAGCTTACTTAGACAAAGAAGGAGAATCATTATTAAATAAAGTTGACACAAGTAATTTATGAGAGACCATTTAATTCAAAATTCCAGCTTCAACGGTACTTTTATGGTATGTGATAGAAACAGATCGCAACTTTACTTACTATAATGTCACAGATACTGGTAGTCAGCCATGACAGCTTATTGTGTATGGTTTATGTGACCTGATCGATGACCATACAGTGTAATTGTTCAAATGCATGTTCCATCTGTTGAGAATGGTGAACCATCGGTGCTTCAGTTTTCCCTTTAGTTACACAATGCCGATGCTCAATTATTCTCGTTATAAACATCTGTGTAGTAGGCCTATACTTTTATGTGATCTTTTTATGCCTATGTGTCTTTATAAAATAAGCTAGACAAAGGCACCAAATTTGCCTTCACACATAGGGGACCTGTTCTAAAATAACCTCCCCATCCCACTGTGTTGTATTTGAGGATCCAATGCATCTCGGAAGCAGATCCCCTCCTTTATTTATGCAAGGGGTTCAGTTTTGTTTGCTTTTTCATTATACAGTTCTCTAATAAATTATATATGTGGCTGTGCTGTGATGTTGGTATGAATGCAATCCAAATAGCAGATGAGCTGACACAAAACTGTAACTTCTGTCCATTCAGATTAGTGATCCAAGAGCCCTTTTTACTAAGCCACGTAGGCGCCTATGCGTGTCAATTTTGAGTTACCGCCCGGCTACTGCGTGACCCTTGTGGTAATTTCATTTTTGACGCACGTCCGCTACACGCGTCAGAAAATATGCAGTAATCGGCATTTTACGCATGTAGACCAACCACCCAGTTACCGTGTGAGGACTTACTGCTAGGTCAATGGCTGGCGGTAAGGTCCCAGACCCAAAATGGATGCATGGCAATTTTCATTTTGCCACATGTCCATCTTTGGCAAAAATAAAAAAGGCACTTTTTACAGGTGCGTTGAAAAATGATTCTGCATATGCCCAAAACACAAGTCTACACTACTGCAGGCCATTTTTCAGTGCGCCTTAGTAAAAGGACCTCCCAGTGATTTTGTTATCTCTAGTCCAAATATCATGATTTGCAGCTCATTTCATGGAACTAGGTAAAGGTTAAAGGGTATGCAAGCACAGATGACTTATGGAAGCCATCTTGTGTGATGGTTTCTTGGCAGACTATTAATAGGGAGGCACTTTTACAAAGATGTGCCAAAAAGTGGCCTGCGGTAGTGTGAGCACATATATTGGACATGTGCTGGACCATTTTTCCACCATGTCTGGAAAAAGGTTTTTTTTGGGGGGGGGCCAGGAAATGGACATGCAGCAAAATGAAAACCTGCGAGCGTCTATTTATAGCCTGAGCCCTTAACACCACCCATTGACTTAGCAAAAAGAAGCCAACTTTGCTTAGTAGAAAAGCAACTGAAGCTTGTATGAAATTTAGAAAAGTTGGCACTGATTCCCAAGAATTCACTTTCTCCAAGCAATTGGCTTGATTTATAAAGGATTTTCTGCTGTTCTGACTCTGTATAGTAGAAAGACACAAGAAATCAGGTGTGATAAATAGCCGCACAACTACTGTATGGTTAAAATAAAAAAAGAAGATGGTAATTGGCATCATCATTGCAAGCAAGTTCTTATTGAGACAGTAAAAGTGAACTAAGACACAAGTGCTGTCATTTTCTGATCAGAAGCAATGCAGTGAGTCATAAATGCCACCTCTACCTCTGCTACCTTATCTTCTAGAAACTCATCAGTCCTAGAATCTGAGTAACCTTTCAAACTGTTCCATAGTTGAAGTAGTTGACTTTCCTGAAAAACAGCTTCTTATGTAACAAGAGGCTAACAATTCCTTATAAATATACACTGGATGGTGGGCAATATAAGTAATGCATAGTCTTCTTGTATGAGTTCCTTTCTTCCTTAATATATACAAAGGATGTATATCAGATATTGAATTTTTTTTTTTTGCTAACTTTGAAGTAATTGTCAATCATATTAAGGATATGGTTTAGAGAAAGAAGCAACAATTTGGTCACTTTTGCCCAAATGCTTTCATGCCTGGAATCAAAGTACAGAGTCCGATATTCAAAAGCAAAGCATTGTCTTATCTACTAATTTTCTTTGCTAGAATTCCAGCAGAACTGATGGGCTTTGCTTGAGTTCCAGTTCAGAATTGATGGTCTGCGTCCATCAGCCAGTGGATGAAGACAGAAATTGAAGAACTGTAAACCATAGGCCAGTACATCTATAACAAAGTAGGGAAATAACTTAAACAGCTAAGTATGAAAAAGAAGAAAATATCCCTGGAGGGAAATAAAGATTTGATTCTGAAATACCACCAACTAAACAAATGAAGCAACATCATTTGAACATATTTCTATATCACGACATTAAACTATTTCTTTTCAATATTTCTTAGAGTGTGGTAACATAGAGCAATACTATTGTCACATTACAGATATATTATACACCTTTTCATTTTATTTTGGGTTTTTATTGTTCACTTCACATACACTTCAATGGTTACACTTGTTGCAATAGTTTATTTTTAAATTGCAGCTATTTTTGTTAAAAATATGCACACAAATTTTGCACCACACTTTTGAGTCTCTTCATCTCCCTCGTATTGAGCACGTATGTGTTAGGTGGCGAGAGTCTGATAGGTACGGACAGGGAGAGGGATCTTGGGGTGATAGTATCTGAGGATTTGAAGGCAACAAAACAGTGTGACAAGGCGGTGGCTGTATCTAGAAGGTTGTTGGGCTGTATAGAGAGAGAGGTGTGACCAGCAGAAGAAAGGGAGTGTTGATGCCCCTGTATAAGTCGTTGGTGAGGCCCCACCTGGAGTATTGTGTTCAGTTTTGGAGGCCGTATCTTGCTAAGGATGTAAAAAGAATCGAAGCGGTGCAAAGAAAAGCTACGAGAATGGTAAGGGATTTGCGTAACAAGACGTATGAGGAGAGACTTGCTGACATGAACATGTATACCCTGGAGGAAGGAGAAACAGGGGTGATATGATACAGACGTTCAAATATTTGAAAGGTATTAATCCGCAAACGAACCTTTTCCAGAGATATGAAGGCGGTAGAACGAGAGGACATGAAATGAGATTGAAGGGGGACAGACTCAAGAAAAATGTCAGGAAGTATTTCTTCACAGAGAGAGTGGTGGATGCTTGGAATGCCCTCCCGCGGGAGGTGGTGGAGATGAAAACGGTAACGAAATTCAAACATGTGTGGGATAAACATAAAGGAATCCTGTTCAGAAGGAATGGATCCTCAGGAGCTTAACCGAGATTGGATAGCAGAGCTGGTAGTGGGAGGTGGGGCTGGAGGTTGGGAGGCGGGGATAGTGCTGGGCAGACTTATACGGTCTGTGCCAGAGCCAGTGGTGGGAGGCGGGACTGGAGGTTGGGAGGCGGGGATAGTGCTGGGCAGACTTATATGGTCTGTGCCAGAGACGGTGGTTGGGAGGCGGGGATAGTGCTGGGCAGACTTATACGGTCTGTGCCCTGAAGAGCATAGGTACAAATCAAAGTAGGGTATGCACAAAAAGTAGCACACATGAGTTGTCTTGTTGGGCAGACTGGATGGACCGTGCAGGTCTTTTTCTGCCGTCATCTACTACTATGCCACCAGTGCTGTACATCATTTAGGACGTCAGCATATTCATTAAGTTACATGCACAATGTACCAATCAGTGAGGTCACACCATGCTTGCGAGTAGAGTGCGTCATTCATGAGGTCATCCAGAAAGGTTTTAAACTTATGAGATACCCATTTAAACATATATGTACATATTCATTTACACACATCTATCATTTTATACATATCATACGTATTATTCAAACACATTGTGGTTAAAGTGTTTATGGGTTTTTTCATAATTTATTTAATATGTTTCATACATTATTGCATTTGATTATCAGGCTCATTTTTTAAGAAAAAAGCATCCAAAAAGTGTTATGTCTGCATGTGGACATTTTTCTCAAAAAATGTCCAAATCAGTACATTTGAAACCTATTTTTAGATGTTTTTTTTCTGAAGTCCATCAGAAGTCCATCCGAATCTCAAGGGGAGTGCCAGGGGCATGTTCAGGGCGGAACTTGGGCATTCCTAAGACTTAGACGTTTTTCAGCCAAAATGGAACAAACAAAAACGTCCTTGACTAAAACTTAGACATTTTGAGCTAGACCTTTTTTTATTATGAATAAGGCACAAAAAGGTGCCCTAAATAACCAGATGACCACTGGAGGGAATCAGGAATGACCTCCCTTTATTCCCCCAGTGGTCACTAACACCCTCCCACCCCCCCAAAAAATGTAATGAAAAACATTACTTACCAACCTCTATGCCAGCATCAGATGTTATACTCAGGTCCATTAGAACAGCATGTAGGTCCCTGGAGTAATCTAGTGTTGGATGCAGTGCACTGCAGACAGGTGGACCCAGACTCCTACCTCCCCCTACCTGTTACACTTGTGGAGGAAACAGCGAGCCCTCCAAAACTAACCAGAAACCCACGGTACCCACATATAGGTACCCCCTTCACCCATAAGGGCTATAGTAGTGGCATACAGTTGGTGGTAGTGGGTTTTGGGGGTTCAGCTCACAAGGTAAGGGAGCAATGGTGAGATGTGTACCTGGGAGCATTTAATGAAGTCCATTGCAGTGCCCCCTAGGGTGCCCTATTACTGTCCTGGGATGTCAGGGGGACCAGAGTACTAAAAATACTGGTTCCTTCTACATCCCAATGGCTTGAGTTTGTGCATTTTGCACTTGGACTTTTTTTTGTTCAGAAAATGACCAAAAAAACCCATCCAAATCAAAAATGTCCAAAACACAAAACATCCATAGTATTTAAAAAAAAAAAAGATAAACATTTTTCTTTTTCAAAAATGACCTTCTTCCCAGTTTGGATTTTGGACGTTCTTTGCAAAATATCCAAAGTCAGACTTAGATGTCATATCAAAAATGCCCCTCTATGTATCTTTTATGATATGGGTGTTTGTATGTTTCACATGTATATCTGTTTATATAACTTTTATTGTAATTTTATTGATATTTATGTACTGATTATGTGACATGTATTTTCATCATTTTTTGATGTAGACCCTTGAGGCAGGTACTTCGCGCTGAAACACGGCCATGTCGGGTCATTGTGTGATTGATATACACTGTGCAAATTAAAGATCTTTGTCCCATTTATTGAAGGCTCTTGATGCTTGTGCTTCTGGACTGTGTTCTTTGCTTTGGACCCTCTCTGTGTTGTTTTGCTAGCTTGAACATTCAGCACATACAATTTTGAAAAGGGATGGAGAGAAGCCCAAGTAGCAGCCTTACAATTTTGTGACACTGAAATCCCATACACCTCTGCCCATAGTGCTGCCATACCTCTCTGGTCAAATAAGCTTTAATTGTCATAGCAGGTCACGACCCGTAAGAATATAAATTGAATTTATCACCTCCTACAATCAGATGGCAACTGTATCTTTCAAAATCAATTCACCTTTTTTAGGAGTTCTAAACTGACCTGAAGTGGCAGAAGGAAGTCTACTTGAGCATAAGTGCCTATCTGTAATATAGGAAATATGTACCATTATAATGTATATTGGACTTTTGCATAGCCCCTTCAGGATCTCCAGTATATCAGAAGCAGAAGGCAGTAGATTCATTACAGAGAAACCAAGCAAAATATGTTTCTTTGGGTTTTTTTTTTCCATTTTCCCACAAAAAACCAGAATGGACTTCCTTCTGCCATTGCAGGGCAGTAAACAAAAGATGGTCCATTTTGTGAAATTTATTAGTGAATTCCAATTATCATAACACAACTCTTAGAATATCTAAAAGTCTCAAAATCTTGAACTCATCTCCCCAATCCTCTCAACAAAAAGTTAGAAGATCCAGCAGCTGGTTAAGACAACAGATTATAAGGATAATGAAAAAAACATTGCAACTTGGTACAAACAAACAAAGCTTTTAAAAAATATTTTAGTCTTCTATAGGAGAGGTAAGAATTTGAAAGACTTTCTAGTGTCATCAGACTATAACAAATATATAACATATGAGAAAACTGCTCCCTTCGGTCACTACCCCTGTGGTAAATGTTCAGTCTGCCCAGTCAATCTCAAAACTACTTCCATCATTCACACTGTCAATAAGAAACCATACATTTTAAGACATTTCTCTGCCAGTCTAGTTGTGTTGTCTATGCTTGCATCTGTCCCTGCAACCTCATGTATATAGGAAAAACCAAAAGAAAACTCAATAAAACAATAATATAACATAAAAGTGCCATCAAGAGAAAAATCTCAGAGAAACCTCTGGTGGAACACTCCTTAGCACATGGTCAGAGATTCGAGGAATACAAGTTTTTTGTTATCTGTAAAATCAAACCTTCAAAGTGAGGCGGGAATGTGGACAAAATCCTTGTGAAGGGTCTGTCTGAATAAAGATCCTGTTTGGATTTTCAGTGTCTGCTTTCTGTTTATTTCTTCTGTTGTTGCAAGACACTCAGCATCTCTTTGCTATTCCACCCCTTTAAGAAAATGCACCACAATCAAATGAGTGCTAAAAGGAAAACCTCCCAAACAAGCTTGAAAATATGCCAAAGCAGTTACCTGAATTTTAAGAGAAGACAGGGGTAAACTCGTATGCAGCCCGTTTTGAATAAAAAGACAAAATTTGAGCTACTTGATTCAACATCTGCTATCTGCGTAACATAACCGGTTATAAGCCATATATATTTACATTTCTAAAATAGATGTTTATACTGCACAAACCAACACATGAAAGTCCATTTGTTCTGCATTTTAGAACAGGCTGTACATCAGCAGATTCTATTAAAAAAAAAACTGGTGAAACGTGAGATACAGTGAACTGCACATCTCAATTCCTATTTCTCTGAACTGTCTAAAATGGGGCTATATATGTTTCACATGGAGGGGCATTTTCGATATGATGTCTAAGTCGGACTTTGGATGTTTTGTGCTAAACATCTCAAATCCAAATAGGAAATTTAGAAAATAAAAAAAAACATCCAAGTCCCTAGATGTTTTTGTTTTGTTCCATTATGGCTGTTAGGACCATCCTAAGCCCCCCCCCCCCCCCCCCAACATGCCCCTGACACATCTCCTTGTGATATGAACACACTGCATACGAATTGTATAGATAAAATGTCTGCAAAATAGGTTTTGAAAATACCAATTTTGATGTTTTGAGAAGAAATTCAACCAAATGCTGCTTTATGACACCTTTTGGACATTTTTCTCTTTCAAAAATGAGCACCAAAGTCACCCAAAACTCAGGTTTAAATTGAATGTCTTGTGAGCTGTATACACAATTCCCCTGATATTCAAAATTATTCAGCTGGCTAGGAATGGCTCCTGGCCAGTTAAATAATGTTTAAGCATCTAACTGCAGATATTCAGCGGGAGATAACCAGTTATCCTGGTTATATCCTGAATATCCTGTTTAGCGGCTAGTAACTGGCTATATTGCATGACAAAGTCAGTTAGGCATGGATATTTAGTGCCAAACCAGCTATGTTTAGTGGTCAAAAAAAGCCACTTAAATAGTAGTTCTATTTTTGACCACTAAAAAGTTAACCGGTTAGTGTTGAATATCAGCCTAGCTGCTCAACTTTTTTAGCAGCCAAAATAAACTCAAATATTCAATGTCAGTCGCCAGATATGGCCCAGCATTGCATATCTGGGTTTAATGCTGATGACGGACAGCAAATGTACTGCCCACCGCTGGCTGAATATCAGGCCCTATACATATAAGTGCCAAATATCAGTGTTTCTTTGTCTTAGTTATTCGTAGATGCACTAATACTTGGCACCTGGATGTTTATAAGCTATACATGTATATTTTAGAAAGGATGTACAAACTGAACATGAGCAATGAACAAAAAAGTGAGGACATATTGAAGAGGAAATCAGGAAGTCTTTAATGATAGCTTAAAAACGACCCGACACAGCCATGTTTTGGCATCAAAGCTGAAACATGGCTGTGTCAGGTCGTTTTCAAGCTATCATTAAAGACTTCCTGATTTCCTCTTCAACCTGTCCTCACTTTTTTGTTCATTGCTTTTGTTGTACATGAGGATTCCTCTCCTCCCTTTTCGTCAAACTGAACATGAATCATCAGGATGTGTCAAGTTCAGCCATTATTTTAGAACAAGATCTACCAACATCCAAGAATGGAAATGTATGCACTGGTTACATGTGGCAAGAATCCATACACGTATCTACCCATGAAACCTAAGGGGAATGTACTAAAGTGGGTTAGGATAATACAGCATTAATGTGAATTAAAGAGATGAGACAAAAGACCATGTAGCGGTGGCCGTAGCTAGAAGGTTGCTAGGCTGTATAGGGAGAGGCGTGACCAGCAAAAGAAAAGAGGTGTTG
The DNA here is from genome assembly GCF_901765095.1 of Microcaecilia unicolor. Lineage (NCBI taxonomy): Eukaryota > Metazoa > Chordata > Amphibia > Gymnophiona > Siphonopidae > Microcaecilia > Microcaecilia unicolor. The sequence goes on along the minus strand of NC_044037.1, from coordinate 248,830,179 downwards.
ATGCCCCTGTACAAGTCATTGGTGAGGCCCCACCTGGAGTATTGTGTTCAGTTTTGGAGGCCGTAACTTGCTAAGGATGTAAAAAGAATTGAAGCGGCGCAAAGAAAAGCTACGAGGATGGTATGGGATTTACGTTACAAGACGTATGAGGAGAGACTTGCTGACCTGGACATGTATACCCTGGAGGAAAGGAGAAACAGGAGTGATATGATACAGACGTTCAAATATTTGAAAGGTATTAATCCGCAAACGAACCTTTTCCAGAGATGGGAAGGCGGTAGAACGAGAGGGCATGAAATGAGATTGAAGGGGGGGGCAGACGTAAGAAAAATGTCAGGAAGTATTTTTTCACGGAGAGGGTGGTGGATGCTTGGAATGCCCTCCCGCGGGAGGTGGTGGAGAGGAAAATGGTAACGGAATTCAAACATGCGTGGGATAAACATAAAGGAATCCTGTTCAGAAGGATGAGATCCTCAGGAGCTTAGCCTTGAATGGGTGGCAGAGACAGTTGGGAGGCGGGGCTAGTGCTGGGCAGACTTATACGGTCTGTGCCAGGGCTGGTGGTTGGGAGGCGGGGATAGTGCTGGGTAGACTTATACGGTCTGTGCCAGAGCCGGTGGTGGGAGGCGGGGCTGGTGGTTGGGAGGCGGGGATAGTACTGTGCGGACTTATACAGTCTGTGCCCTGAAAAAGACAGGTACAAATCAAGGTAAGGTATACACAAAAAACTAGCACATATGAGTTTATCTTGTTGGGCAGACTGGATGGACCGTGCAGGTCTTTTTCTGCCGTCATCTACTATGTTACTATGTAAGGTCAGCCAGCATCAACTTGTATTTTGGTGCTGGTGGAACAAAAGGGAGACTGTCTGATCAAGAGAGTGGCAGGGGAGGGGAATGAAACGGTGGATTTGCCTAAAGGGGATATTGAACTTGGAAGAATGGTGGTGACTACTGACCACATAGCTCTTTTCAGGCTGGGAGTAGAGCAGACATTACAGCCCAAACCAGGCTACCATTACTCCCATAGGTAATACCAATGGGTTACCTGTAGCCATAGGCAGCAGAATAGGGTGGGTCAGCTGATCCATGGACTGACCAATTTTGTTCCCCTATAGTATAAGAAACTAGATATCTTAAAGGAGCATAGGTAGAGGTTAGTTTGTTTGGACCCACAACCAAGGAGATATTCCCCTGCCTGTGGTGGTCAATTATGATATAGGTTTCTGTGCTCCTTTATAGATACACAGTGCTAAAATAGTGTCTTATTATCTTTAGCAAATTATTACCTTTATCAAATTCTTCTGAGCTGGCTGATAAATTGTCATCTAGTCACATAATTATCTACTGTTCAGGGTCTATACAATCATGTTCTTCTCACTTTACCAGTCACAATGCCTTATCTGTGCAATAAGAACAGGAACAGAAGATAATTAGGTGACCTTTCTTGGACATCTAATGTAATTTTTTAGGTGCAGTATTTTGAATCTGCAGATAATTTTAGTGGTTTACTTTCCATCATCTTTTGTTTGAAGAATATATGTACTCAGCTTGCAAAGTCCAGGTCCTTGCTCATTAGGGTTCTTTTGTGCCAACAGAAATTATCTATGCCTGGGGCTCTCAAGTGATTATTCGTGAATCTGCCTAAGTGGATATTCTTTTTTTTTCCATATATCAGAGTTCATTGTTCATATGCCTATCAAACTCTATTCACCCATGCTTCAAAAACATTACATTTGGAAGACCCTAGATTGCTTCAAATTATTTGAAACCTAATATGAATAAAGCAATATTAACATGTACAATAGGTATTATGGGGTAATTCTATAAAGAGTCATTGAGATTTAAGCAGCAAGACCACACATAAATGCCTATATTCAAGACATGTATATATGTATGTTGATTCATATGTGCGTAAATGACCATTTTCTGGCTATGTGTTATTCTGTAAGTACAGGCCAATATTTGATGTGCATACTTTGCTGGTGGGCATTCACATGGTTGAAGTTTGGGAGTGGCACACAATTGCATGTATATTATAAAATTCTATAATTTATATGCATTCTTTAACAATCTAGGTGTAAATATTTACAATGGCCCAATGGCTGTATTTTAGGTGATTGCACCTAAAATACAGGTATGTTTTTGACCTATTACATACATATTATTTAAATAAAAGTAGGCACTTGCTATTATTTGTAGAACAGATCCCATATAGACACTTCTTGTTGTCTAAAAATAAGCATCCTTACACATGAGGGCAAATTTATAACAGTGTGTCCATATAGATACCCAGAGGGTACCTACATAAAGGAATATATCTAAAATATTAATGGGACCAACACTGCAACATAGACATGTACAGTATATGCCAGCACATATACATGTATGTCAGCCATTTTAATATCATAAACATTTATGTTTTCCAATGATGTATGTTAGTATTTCAACCATTTTAGAAACATGCACATCTCTGTTTTCTGAAACTATCACTTTGTCCGTATCACATTTCAGGAGGGAGGAGGTTGTGAAGGAGGGGGCAAAAACAGAGGGATTAAGTGGAAAACCACCCCAAATCCCTTTCTGAAAGGGGGTATATACCTGTCTCTTTTTGCCCTGCCCTAGCCCCATACAAAACATGACCAAACCATGCCCACTTACCATAGGCACTTATTTGAGGTTTGAATGCATATATATTGGCTTTCTAAAATCAGGATTTGGATTTGAATGCAATATGCAAGTCTAAGTGCCAGTTTCCACAAGTCTGAAACATATAATAATCACACTATAACCTGCAGAGTCTGAGAAACTGACAAAGTTCCTTGCTGTACATCAACCCCCTAATTCTATAAAGGGTGCATTGAGAAGCACATGCAAATTTGGGCTTGCGCCCAAATTGTGTGTGCATCTTAATAATCAAAAATCTGCTAAGGGTGAATGTAATCTAAGAAACTAACATAGTAATCACCCCGTCAATGTGTTAGATTCGGCACTAGGATCTAAAACATAAAAATGTCTTTATCAACTATAAAAATAGCCTCAAAAGCCCAGGGAACCTAAACATAGGACTCCACTGCATTGGCTATCATCATGGGCTCCTACATTTGTGCACTTGGATCATTATATTGATAAGTACACACATCCCCTCTTCCGTTTTTTGATCACAGAATATTTCTTCCTAAGATTGGCTATAATTGGAAGTTTTTGTTTTCTGTGGGTTTTTTTTCGGAAGGAGGTAGGAGCCCATGATGATAGCCATTGCAATGGAGTCCTATATTTAGGTTCCCTGGGCTTTTGAGGCTATTTTTATAGTTGATAAAGACATTTTTATGTTTTAGATCCTAGTGCCGAATCTAACACATTGACGGAGTGATTACTATGTTAGTTTCTTAGTGTGCATCTTAATTGAATAATTATTCAATTAGCACCAATAATTGTTTTTTTAACAAGCTATATTGATGCTAATTGGAATCAAGCAAGATATATGTGTGTAAATTTAGGCATGTGATCTGCACTTAAATTTTACACACATCCCCAAAAAGGGGTGCAGAAATAGGAGGGTCATGGGCATGGGCATGATTTTTGATTATGTATGCAATTATAGAATAAGGGAGTTTCATGCCTAAATTTAGGCATGGGTATTTACACCACATTTTCATTGGTGCAAATTGACTGCCTAAATTTAAGCACAACCCCAGGACTTAAGCGCTATTCTATAAACCGTGCCAAACTTTAGGTGTTGTTTATAGAATAGCGCTCAGTGTTTTTTTGTGCTAATTATTTTGTAAATTGGCACAGTCACAAAAAAACACAATTCCTAAAGTCAGTGGTTACTGACTTTAGGAATTGGGCCAGTGTTTTTTCGATGCAGATGCTGTTGGCTGCATTCTTTTACTTTTGACATTGGACCTCATTTTTCTTTTAAACACAGGTATTGCAGTATATGCTTTGAATCTGTGAATTTATTGTGGAAACTGTGTGACCCCTGACAAAGGTTTTTCTGAAATTTGGCCAGGTTGGGTCCTGTTTCCATTAAAGGTGACATTTGGATAAACTCTTGCTGTGTTTGTCCTTCCTTGGATCGCTGCTGCTGTTTGGTTGTCTCATCACTGATCCTTAGCTCTACAAACACCAAGGGCATTAGTACTATTTTGACCTTTTTTTGTAAATACAAGTTCTAAAGAAGTGTGCACTGTTTGTTCATTGACAGTGCAAGTCAGTATTCTGTACTATATGTGTGAGCAATTTCAAGCACTGCAAAAGTCTTATTCTATGCTAAGCTAAATTGCTGATCCATTTTACCATATATGTGCTTTATAGTGTGCTGCAACTACAGATTGTGTGCTAGCAAGATCCATCTGCATATACCATCTGCTTCAGATGGTCAGAGTGCCCTCTGACTACTTTTTACATGACTATTTCCTGCAGCTACTTATGTTATAGTTTCTCCAGGACTTGTACTATCCCTCTTAATTGTCACTGCTGGTGTAGTGATGTCACCTGATGTTAGGGAAGAATTAGGCTCTTATCTCTCTCTGATAGCCTCAGCTCAATGCACTGCTGCACTCAAGCTCCTGATCCATGGAATGTTTCTGTTTCCTCTTTTCATTGTAGAATGGTCACTTCCTGCTTCAAGTTTTCCTCAGGAAAGTTTCCATAGAAATACAGTTTATGGCAAATTAGCATCTTCAATGATCATTATTTTACCTTATACTGGCAACCTTTAGAATCACATCACTAAAGTGTCAAAACTTCAACCATCCAGTAAAAAAGGGACAGACACTCAACTATTTTAATAAAGAAGCAACAGATATCCTATTTTTACAAAATAATACCCATACGTCTTATACCACTTGCATACTAGAAGGAATCTCACTGGGAGAGGTAAATATAAAATTAGAAAAAAAAAGGAACCAATTCTAGAGCTATAAATGCAGAGCTCCTAGTATCCATTAACTAAATTATAAGGAAGATCAGGAGAGTTCAGTATAGGCTGCACCTGCAGCAGAGCTTTGTTGTCAATGAAAACCGGCTCACATGACCGTTATATATATTACAATTCTCCTTAGAAATTACTCTCATAACAGTGTGGACTTTTAGCCCTATTTTATAAAACACCGAATGTGAACTTCAACAAATTGTACTGGAGTCTCTACAAAACTTTTTTTGTCAAAAGACACTTTCAATCTAATGCAGTGGAAAGGTATTTATAAATGCAGTCTTTCCAAAGCACCTCAGTGTCAATAGAAACAGCAAGTTACTTATCTGGGTTCAATGCTGCACCAAAAATGCCCAACAGAGATCCCTGTTTTGGAAACTACTTCTTCGGGGTCGTGGGATGCTGGAAGCAATCAAAACTGCAAGCTGGATACCAAACGTCTTCTTTCAAATGCAATCCAAATCAACTGCAATCTGTGTATTGGATGGGCTATCAATCATGTATTTTCCCCAGCTGTAAACTAAAGCAGGAGTGCTAGTACAGCTTCCCATTCAAAGAATAGATCAAAATGGCTGATGGGGAGGTAGCTAATCTAGGTAGCCAAAAGCTTCTATTTATAAATGTTTATGTACCTAATTATGATGCACCACACTTTATTCAAAAGGTGGCAAAAGTGTTATGGACACTGTCAAAATAATAGCTGGTGATTATTATTATTATTATTATTATTATGGCAAAGCAATTACAAAACTTAGCAGCAAAACTTATCCGCACTTGTCAGAACAGTAAAGTAGCATAGCAGTGCATGTTATACTTATTGCTGATACAAAACTAACAGATAAACAATAAGAACCTAATGAACAATATACCAAAGGTCCTGATTCACATTTAGAACTTAGCAATGCTCTCTATCTTGACCACCGGAAGTATGACACTGTCCTCACCCTTTGATGCACTTGGGAAAAGTCTGTTGCTCTCCTGGTGCGGCAGGTCTCTCCTTTCCTTCTTTCAGACTCCAAGCTGATGTTTCACAGCTGGCTCCTGCATAAGGTCTTGTGGATAGGATGCCTCTGCTCCACTGAGTCTTCAGTCTGTGTTCATAGTGGAAGGCTGTCTCAGCAATGAAGCTGGAATGCACCCAATCCTTCTCTGGAACTAATTTATATGGTGGTGGGGCATTTGCAGGGAGGCAGGTTTTAGGGGGTTGGGGCCGCTTGTAGTGTGTTATGTTAGTTGTAGATAGGAAGTATTTCAGAAAGGGTTACTTTGCAGAGATGGAACAGTTTTAAGAGGTTAGGTTTTGGGGATAGAGAAGAAGTTGGAGGTGTGGGGTAGTTGAGGTGGGGATAGTGGGGCAGCTGACAGAGGGCAGTTTACAGAGTGGTGGAGCAATTTACAGAGTAATTTGTTGGATTGGGGCATTTGTAGGGGGTACAGGTAGTTTGGTGGTGGTATGGCAGTGGCAGGGGATATTTTTTGGGTATGAGGTCTATGTGGGATGAGGAGGCAATTGCAGTGGGTAGTTTGTGAATTGGGGCCATTGGATGGGGTATATATTGAAGATAGGGCAGTTTGTGGGTTGGTTGGGCAGGTGTGGTTGTAGTTGTTAAGGTGGGGGTAATTTTCAGGGTGGTATAGCAGTTGTGTGGAGTTGTTTTGGGGGATAGGGCAGTCTGGGGATGGTAGGGAAGCTGCAGGAGTACCTTTTGGGTATAACTGGTTTGTGGGATGGTGCAGCACTTCAATGGGTAGTTTTTGGGCTGTGGGGGCAGTTTAAAGCAGTGGGGCAGTTAAGAGGGGGTATTTTTGAGGCGATAAGGGCAGTTTTGGATTTTGGAAGAGTAAGGAATTATTTCTTTTAAACTGTTTTAACCAGTTTTCTAACTGCTTCATTTCATTCTACGTTTGTATGCTATAAAAGATGGAACTCCTTTTCCCATAGAAATGCATTAGGAGATATACATTTGTGTGTGTGTGTGTGTGTGTGTGTTTGGGGGGGAGGGTCATTTCTCTGGAATGCCTACTCTGATTTCACTCATTTTTGAACTCAATATATCCTTTTATTAGTTTTATCCAAATTTCAAGTTTCATGTATGATACAGAAGCTTGAACTCCTTTACTTATAGAAATGCACTGGGTCAGTTAGGGACGCTCTTTGAGAGGACCTTAGAAGTCTCAAAGGCATGTAGAAGGCTCCAATTTGTCTTAGGGCCTTGAAATCAGAAATAGAGTTTAAATTTGGACTGTAGTGTATTAGTAGACAGTGCAGTCTTTGAAGGAAGAATGTGGTCATGATGCTTACAACCCTCTATCAGTCATGTTGCCAGCATTCTGAATTAATTGGAATTGGTGCAAACTTTTTTTTGGCTTGACCATTATACAAAACATAACATAACATAGTAGATGACGGCAGAAAAAGACCTGCACGGTCCATCCAGTCTGCCCAACAAGATAAACTCATATGTGCTAGTTTTTTGTGTATACCTTACCTTGATTTGTACCTGTCTTTTTCAGGGCACAGACCTTATAAGTCCGCCCAGTACTATCCCCGCCTCCCAACCACCAGCCCCGCCTCCCACCACCGGCTCTGGCACAGACCGTATAAGTCTACCCAGCACTATCCCCGCCTCCCAACCACCAGCCCCGGCACAGACAGTATAAGTCTGTCCAGCACTAGCCCCGCCTCCCAATGTCCATTATTTGGACATCAGAGCAGAACCTCAAAATACATTACCCCTGGATGTAAGATTAGAAGTTTTAAGGCACTTTAAGTCATGTAAAATTCCAACCCAGATATGCAAACATTCAATTTGCAGCAAGTTCTGCAGAAGTAGCACCTCTGAATGTAACTAAACAGTCATGATAGCTGAATGATCAAAACTGAAGATCAAAACTAAGATAATGTTCCCTTAAGCATATTTGTAATTAAGGAAAAGCATGCACTCTATTTGAAAGCTTACAGTATGAAAACAGAGCTCTAAAAAGAAAACTTTACTGCCCATAAAGAGTGGTTTGTGCAATTTAAGAGAAATCCATAATAAAACGATGGATGGTGAAAAAGCCTGTGCCAATATAAATGCTGAACATCAATATTTGAGCTGCTGCAGAAAATCATTACAGAAGGACGTAGAAACCAAAACAAGTTTTCCATATTGATGAGACATGGCTTGTCTAGAAGCAAATGCTTGACAGAGTATTTATTGCAAAGGAAGACAAACCAGTATTAGGTTTTAAAGCTGCCCAGGATTTCTTCTAACTTCAACAGTTAGTGATTTTAAACTGAAGCCTTCTCTGTTCTAAAATCTCAAGGGCTATTAAAGGCTATACAAAGCCAAATTTATTGTGATTCATACCTGCATTTTGTCCTGGAGTAGAGAGCTGTTTTATCTTGAACAATCTAGCCAACACTGAAACATAGATAATGACAGTGAGTAAAGATCATGTGGAGGGGCATTTTTGATGTGACGTCTAAGTCCGACTTTGGACGTTTTGCAAAAAACATCCAAAATCTGAATAGGAAAGAAGTTCATTTTCAAAAATAGAAAAAACGTTTTTTTTTCCCGAAAATACTGTTTTGAAAAAGGTTTTGTTATTTGGACGTTTTATTTTTTGGTCCATTTTTGAAAAAAAAAAAAAAACAAACAACAACGTCCAAGTGCAAAACGCACAAAATCAAGCCATTAGTATGTAGGAGGAGCCAGCATTTTTAGTAGACTGGCCCCCTTGACATCCCAGGAAAGCAATAGGGCACCCTAGGGGACACTGCAGTGGACTTCATAAAATGCTCCCAGGTACACATCTCACCATTGTTGCCTTACCTTGTCTGCTGAGCCCCCCAAAGCCCACCCAAAACCCACTACCCCCAACTGTCAACTGTACACTATCACCATAGCCCTTACGGGTGAAGGGGGCACCAATATGTGGGTACAGTGGGTTTCTGGTGAGTTTTGGAGGGCTCACTGTTCCTCCACAAGTGTAACAGGTAGGGGGAGATAGAAGCCTGGGTCCACCTTTCTGCAGTGCACTGCACCACTACTAGACTACTCCAGGGACCTGCATGCTGTTCTAATGGACCTGAGTATAACATATAAGGCTGACATAGAGGCTGGCCAGTAATGTTTTTAATCACATTTGTGGGGTGGGAGGGGTTTAGTGACCACTGGGGAAGTAAGGAGAGGTCATCCCTGATTCCCTCCAGTGGTTATCTGTTTATTTGGGGCACCTTTTTGTGCCTTATGTGTTATAAAAACAGGTCTAGCTCAAAACGTCTTAGTTTTAGTCCTGGACGGTTTTGTATTATTCCATTATGGCTGAAAACCGTCCAAGTGTTAGGAATGCCCAGATCCTGCCCTTAACACGCCCCTGACACACCCCCTTGTGATTTGAACACACTTCTGACGAACTCCATAGAAAAACGTCTAGAAATTGGTTTTGAAAATACCAATTTGGATGTTTTTGTGAGAAAAACATTAAAATGCAGATTTTTGCCACTTTTTAGATGTTTTCCTGTTTTGGTCTGTTTCTTCACACCACCTGCTCAGTTCTATAATCCTTCATCTCCATCAGAGATCCTCTGCGGATATGCCATATTTCTTTAATTCTGTTACTGTCCTTGTTTTACAGTCTCCTCCAAGAGGCTGAGCTCTCACTTTATTACTCTTTCTGTAAATCAGTCTTTCCTTAGTAACCCAGAGTCATCCTGACTTTACAGTACCCTAATCTTATGATCCCTCACTCCAGAGCATCCTTTTCATTAAAAGAGGCCTATTTCTTGTTCATCATATCTCCCCATTTTACTTTTCCTCCAGGATATACATATTTATATATTTAAGTTTACCCATTATACTGTATAGTGAAGATTGTTAAACATTTTAGTAGCGACCCCCTGGCCTGACTCCATCCAGTGTATATCCTTTCAAAGGTCTTCTTAACTGCACACAGTTCTCTGAGGGCCCCTTTTACCAAGCTGCAGCAAAAGGAGGCCTGCGCTGGCATCAGTGTCTGTTTTTCACATGCGCAGAGGCCCCCTTTTACTGCAGCAGGTAAAAGGGAAGTAAAGCACTTGCTGTGTGGCCATTTCTGGGGGGAGCCCTTACTGCCACCCATTGAGGTGGCAGTAAGGGCTCCCGCGCTAACCTGGCGATAACTGGGCAGGACACAGTACTGCCCGATTACCGCTGGGTATACTCTGGAGCTAAAAATATAAATATATTTTTGTAGTGCCAGATATCCAGACCTGTCACTTATTTTGTGCACAGAAGAAATTCATTCTGTATATACACTACTCTCTTTGGCTGTTGTTTTTTTTTTTTTTTTTTTGCTTGCAGCCAAGTTACATAATCCTACATTTTATACATTAAATTTTACCTGTTAAACTAGATTTGCTAAATCCCTCCTTAATGGATTACAAAAATACACTATTCTCTCTTTTAGCAACCATTTCATTAATTTAATCATTGCTAAGATCAAGCTAATTGGCTTATAGTGCCCAACCTTCTCCGTACTTTTATGAAGAGAAATGACATCAGTCTGTCTCCCATCTTTCTGGACCTCTCCTGACTCTAAAAAGCATTTGAGATGTCTATTTATTTTCAGACAAATTGCACAACTAAATAAATGACATTTTCAGTTTCGATATATCTAAATGAGCTGAATAGACATGGGTCAAGATTTGAATGAACCACAAATTAATGGAAAACAATACTTATTTTTGCTTGGCTTGAATGAAACTTACTGGGGATGAAACCCATGATCCTTAGGATTAGCTTTTAGATATTTGCAGTAGAAGTCACAGAACCTGCACAATCAAGTCAGAAGCCTGTGAATAGTTATACACTGAGCAGCAGAAGAGGCAACAAGCCCCCTGAAGGAGCCCAATCAGCATTTGGTTTCTAATAAAGGTCACACACCATGCTGGCCAAATGGGATCCTTCATGGCATGTATTCTGCTCTGCTACCTGGAACACAATTGTTCACTGGCTCTTGCTGTCAGCATTGCTTCTGCGTTGCCTCTCTCTTGGTACCTTCAGCTCTTTTAGCCAATGTTGGTGCTGCTTTGCCACTCTCCAAGTACCTTGGGGTCTTCGTTGCACTATTTATGATACTTTGCCCTTCTTATAGTGGCTGAGGGCCAAATTCTATAAATGGTGCCTTAAAAATCAGCGCCAAAAAACCCCCCACACACAGTGCAATTCTATAAACTATGCCTGAAGTTAGGCATAGTTTATAGAATATGCTCATAAACCATTCTTACGACTAAAATTTAGGTGCACCCATTTAGGCCACCTAGAACCAGATCGGTGCACTCCATAATAGTACGCATAGATTTTTGAAATGCCTGTGACCCACCCATTCACGCCCATGGCCACGTCCCTTTTTCAGCTGCATGCATTAGAATGTATGGGCACCACGTTGTAGAATATGCCTAAACAATTGTGCATGTAAATTCTAATTAAAGCCAATTATTACCACTAATTGGTTGTTTAGTACCAATAATCAGTGCTGGTTGGCTTGTTAATCAATTAAGTGGCCATAAGGCCAAATTAGCACATACAATTTAAGGCACCATTTATAGAATTTGGGGGTTGGTGTCGTTCATGCCACTGTTGGGTCCCTCTGCTTCTCTTCTGGTACAGTGGGGTTTTCATTCCAGTCTCAGGGCCTTATGAACTAAAGTGTGAAGTAACTTCCATAAAGTTCATTTTGCACGAAAAATAGAACAAAATGCTTAGAAATGTAGACATTTTACATTATTTTCACATAAAGTGCACTTTTGTGAATTAACTTTGCAGTAATATACAGTGACAAAAGTCCACCTCGTGAACATTCATGAAATATTAACATTAATCAGCTGCTGTGATGCAAATTTATGCAAAACAACTCCTAAAGGCTGAATGCAAAGCAAAGATAAGGGAGTACTGGAGTGTTTTCTTGGGATGGGTTATGCTAGGCATAATTGACACCTTTCCTCCTGCATCCACATGGAAAGAAAAACAATATCCTTAGCTTTTAAACAGAATGTCAAGAAGACCAGATGATGTGAGTAAAAACCCTAGCTCTTTTTTTATTCTTAGCTGCTTTGAGGACCCTAATTACTGTGCAAAGTCATTTGCCCTGCCATAAGATTTCAGTGAGCAACTTCTTGATCCTAACATAGTTAAATGGCAACATGCTTAAAATGAAATTTATTAGTAGGGCTACAGCCATTTTAATAGTCTTAATTCTGCACCACCATGAAATCATTAGAGGAGACCAATGCTGAATTACACTGTTAGTCACCTCTAAAGTCTTGTTCATGTTAAGCTGTAAACTCTGTTCCACATCTTTTTTGAGAAAGATACCTAAATATTTAAGTTGCAAAAGGTCCAACACAGTCCAGGTCTCCAATACCATTTATCATAGTAGAATTGTTCATAGACATTATCTCAGATTTTTCACAATTAATCTTATACCCAGATAACCTGGAAAAGTTCTGCAGTAAATCTAGTAAAGCAGACTCAGTAATAAGGAGTCATCTGCACAGGCAGCCAATTTGCATTCAGACTCAGAAAGAGAACTATTTTAATTCTTGGTTTCTGTCATATGGTGATGAGAAGGGACACCAAGGCCAAATTAAATAAGAAAGGAAAGAAGGATACCACTGTCTTGTCCTTCTGAATAATTAAAAACTTTCTGAGCTTATGCCATACCAGAACTCTGGACACAGGAGAAGAATATACAACTTTGACCCATTCTATAAGGTATACACCACACCCAAACCACTCCAGGTAGAGCTAGTCGATATAGTCAAAAGCCTTCTGTGTATCCAGAGAGATGGCTAGGGCAGGTAGGTGTGTCCGTAATCTTTGTAGCCATCAAGAGCATATGGAACAAACAAGCATTGTCTCCTATGAACTGACCTGGCATAAAACCCATTTGTCAAGATGAATTAAGAAATCAATAAACAAACATGTTCTTATGGCTAGCGTTTTGACCAGAATCTTACAATTGGTGTTCAAAAGTGAGATACTTGGATATGGTGTCTCCCAGCCTTGGGAGATAAAACAAATTGAGCTTCAATGAATAAACTAGAACTGGGTTTATTCCTAGCCAGGCATTGATAAAGTTTTACCAGCTTAGGGGACAAAAGTGTTTTGAATTGTCTATAAAACTCAGCAGTGAATCTTTCAGAGGTTGATGTCTTATTTGAAGATAGGGAGGACACAGCCTTAGCAATGTCTTTTTCAGTAACAGGAGCACTAATCACCGCCTTCAGTGAATTCCTTCAAAAAGGCGGTAAATAATTCCTACTAAATAAATAATCAGGTAATTCTGGTTAGGGTACACAAGAACAGCATGAAATGCCTCACAACCAATATTACCCCCCCCCCCCCCCCCTTGCTTTTAAGAATGAAACAATTTTGTGTAGAATTGAGCAAAAATTTGGAGAACTAGTCTAGTCATTGAGGCAGATCCCTGACTCCGGTCCCTTTGAACTCTAAAATATTGAGCCATTAGATGGACAGCTTTATTATTCTCAGCATAATATCATGCGGTTTTCATTAAAGATCCTGACATGCTTGCTGATTCAACTGTTTATTATATTCATACTCCAATTGCTTTAACTCTCTCAGAACTTTGCCCGCATGCTGTTTCTCCTATGAATAAATGGCATCTTCCATCTCCACCAATCTAATAAGCTCAGTTTTATGCTTCCAAACAGAATAGCTAATAATTCCTCCTCATAATGTAACCTTGTATGTTTCCTATGCTATATGAGGGGAACCTCCCCACTGTCATTCCTGAACTAAAAATCCTAGGTAAATGCCTGGATTTGTCCCCCAAACGTGAATCAGCCAGCTGTCAATTATTGAAGCACCAGTTTGGACTATTAAAGGGACCTTTTCCTATAAGAATTACAAATACTCCCTTCAAGAGAGTTTCTACTTTGAAGATTACTGTATACGTGTTCACTTAGATGATGAATTGCTGCTGGTTAAATTGAAAAATCAAGGAGTCGTGTGGCAATATTCTCTGAATATTGCCACACTGAAGGTGAAAAAGGAGCAAAGGAGGTAAAAGGACCTCAGTACACTGTGGTTTGTTGTATACAATAACAATTTGATAATCACTTTCAGTGCTGCTTGTGTGTATGTGTTTGGGCTGGCTTCCTGCCCTTGTGCTTTGTGAGTGGTGGCAGCGCAGCTTGTGGCTGCTTGTGTCTGTGTGGGCTTGTCTGTTGCCCTTATGCTTTGTGAGTGGATTCCAGCACAGCTTGGTGCTGCTTGCGTGTGACTGGGTCCTGAACCCGAGAGGGGTGTTCAGGTCTGGGGCCTAGTTTTTCTGTCCTTATCTCATTTGTAGAGTGTTCGCTGACTGTGTGTTTGGGCAGCGTGCCTGCCTGGTCATTGGTGCTCTCTTTCTTCCATCCACTATCTGTACATTTTACTTCTCTTCCTTTGCTTGCTGCTTGGGTTCCAGTTCGGCCTTGTGGCCTGAGTGAGTGGGCTCTGATATGCACACAAACATAAATAAATCAAAGGTAACCATGATGATGCACCCCATTCCCCCCTACTCCAATCACCCTGGTGTGATATAAGCCTTCCCTTTCCCCACCACTCCAAGCCCCCTCCAGTTACCTGTAGAAGACATGTAAGTCCAGTGGACCTAAGAGGGAATGGTCCCCCTCTGCTCCTTTCTAGGTCTGTGCTGGGATCAAAAACGGAGCTGTGAACCCTAGTGGTAGTCTCACAGTAGTATTGCTAGGAGACATCCTTCAAGTTTCAAGTTCAAGTTTATTTAGTATTTGTTATCTCACCCATCAAGCATATGTCTGGGTGGCTTACAGACTAAATAGATACATTAAAAGAAGAAGTAGAGGGGAGTAATACATCACAAGTATGAAATAACAGACAAGACAAGAAGGGAAGGGGCAGAACTACAATATTGATAGGAAATATGTGTGGTTAATCATGTTCAATCTTCAAAAACAAATAAATAGAAAATTAGGAGTATGCATATGAAAAAAAGAAAAAATTTAAGTTCAGACTTAAATATTTGAAGTGAAGTGTGATGATGAAGGGACTGTGGCAGTTTATTCCAGGTCCTTGAACTGAAAAGATCGCTTTTCTAGTATGTTCATGTATAATTTCCCAAAAGAATAGTATCATGAGCAAATTTTGAGAGGATGATTGAAGGGATATCTGATTAGAATATAGGATTAATAAATGAGAGAGCTATAGTGGTTTGCTGGATATATGGGTCTTGTAAACTAACAGTATAATCTTGAATATAATGCAGTGAGGTAAAGGAAGCTAATGGGTGGTTTTCAAGAGAGGGATAACATGATTAAATTTCTTTTTTCCAGTAATTAATTTAATAGCAGTGTTTTGAACTATTTGTAAATGTCTGATATCAGTAGTTTTAAGGCCCAGGTACAGTGAATTGCAGTAGTCTAAGTTGCTTCTACAAAAGAATGTATAAGGATGTTCAATGCTGGTGGATGGACACATAGAACAAAGTTGTTTGTCTATGAAAGCAATTCTTTATCACATTTCAAATCTGAATGTGAAAAGAAAGAGATGCATCTAGAATTACACCTAGTATTTTAGTATTTTTCATTGGAAAATGATGGTGGAATTAAGGAGACTAGAATGAGCAAGAGTTTCATAGGATAAGTTTGAAAAAAGTACACAACAAGACTTCTCGGGATTGAGAATTAGTTTATTTTCTTGTAACCAATTGGTAATCTGTGTCAGATTGCAATTGAGGTTTTGAATCATTTGTGCACCTGTCGGATCAATGGAATATAATAACAATATTGTCTGCATACACATAAACTGTAAATCTTAGAGATTGAGCGAGTGTAAGGAGTGGTGCCAGAAAGATGTTAAATAACATAGGAGAGAGAATTGATCCTTGTGGGACTCTGGAATCAAGTGAGAATTGCCTGGAGTTCTTGCTTTGGTAATGGACTATGTATGAATGATGGGAAAGATAAGATTTAAACCAGCCAAGAGCTGTGGTCAACTAGGTTGAATGCTATTGACAGATCTAGTGACAGTAGAA
The DNA here is from genome assembly GCF_901765095.1 of Microcaecilia unicolor. NCBI lineage: Eukaryota > Metazoa > Chordata > Amphibia > Gymnophiona > Siphonopidae > Microcaecilia > Microcaecilia unicolor. The sequence continues at coordinate 248,814,195 of NC_044037.1, read as the reverse complement.
TAATTGATCTGCTATGATCTAACTGATGATCAATCAATGTGGTAATACCAAATAAAGCAGTTTCCGTACTATGGTGTGGTCTGAATCTTGTTTGATTAAGGTGAAGCGTTTGTTTTAGTAAGAAAGTCTAGAAGTTGAGTCTGAACGATTGTTTCTACAATTTTAATGAGAAAAGGAAGATTAGCAATAGAGCGATAACTTCTTCTATCAGAAACAAGTTTCCATATAAGATGGAGGTATTGGACCACAGGTGGGGGGGATAAGGAGGGAGGATCAAACCATGAGTGGGGGATTTGGGGTATGGTGATAAGCAGCTGCTGATACCACTGCTGCACCTATGACCTCCTCTTGAGGTGGCAGTAAGTACAGCTGCATTATAGGCAGTTGTGACAGCTAGAATGTGGTAATGACCTGTATACCTACACTGGCTCCCAATCAAAGAAAGTATTGCGTTCAAAATCTGCACCCTCGTTCACAAAATCATCAACGCTGAATCCCCGGGATACATGTCAGACCTCATAGACCTCCCAATCAGAAACACATCAAGCTCAACAAGAACTTACCTAAATCTCCACTACCCAAGCTGCAAAGGACTCAAATACAAATCAACCTACGCATCCGGCTTCTCCTATATAAGCACACAACTATGGAACGCACTACCAAACGCCGTGAAAACAACATATAACCACTTAAACTTCCGGAAACTACTAAAACCTTACCTGTTCAAAAAGGCATACCTGAACAGCCCAACTTAAATGCCTCAACTCTGCAACACAATAAAAACAAAACTCGTTTGGACAAAAATTACCTCTTCCTTCTTATGATTCCTAAATCTGACTGTCACGCACAAACTTTACTCTACCACAACTTCACTTTGTATTTGTTCATACTGATATTGGCGATCGCCTCAACGGTACTGTGTAAGCCATATTGAGCCTGCAAATAGGTGGGAAAATGTGGGATACAAGTGTTACAAATAAATAAATAAATAAATAAATATCCTAGCCATCACAGCAGGCAACTCCTCTGCTCTGCCTTGATCATGCCCACACACTGCCATTCCCATGTTATGCAGCTAGTGTGTGTGCATGTGTGTTTTTGTTATGTTTTTGTTTGTTTTAATTTTTTTAACACTGGCTGTTTTAATGCACATTAGCTGTTAGCATGGGTTCATGCTATGGTTTAATGCATGATAAAACCCACACTAGCTGCTTAATGTAGCTTAATAAAAGGGCCCCTTCATGCATAGTTTTACTTACGATGACATGAGGCATTTCTGGGGATGGAGATGTGTGCAAGGTTTGAATTTAAGTGCATCGATTTAGATTTTTAAAACTAGGCATGTAAATTTTGAGAAAAGGTTTTGTGTACTAAATAGCAGATGCAAATGTGTGCACATATTTTGGATGGGATAATTTTTAAATGGAAGGTAGGTATTGTTTTCCCCTTCAACTATTATTGAAGGAGCCCTTTTGCTAAAGCTTAGTGCGCGCTAACAGAATTACGATATATTAAATGCCAAGAAGCCCATTTTATACCTATGGGCTTCTTAGCATTTACCCCTGGATTCTATATAGCGTACCTAGAGATCTGCGTCGATTTCGGCGTGGATTCTATAACAATGTGCATAACTTAACAAGCAATAATGTGCACTAATTGGCACTGATTAGAATTTAGGTGCACAACTCGCTAAGCATATTCTGTAACGATATGCGCTGAACTTCTAACTTGTAGAGGCAAAAAGGGGCATGGTTGTGGGTAGGGAAATGGGCATTTTGTGGGTGTTCTGAAATTAACATGCCTACTTATAGAATATGGCCCAGTGCACCTAAATCTATGTGCTGGGATTTACACCACATTTTCATTGGTGTAAATGGATGCGCGTAGATTTAGGCACTGAAATATCAACTATGCGTATTCTAATCGGCGCCAGGCACTGATTTCAGCACTGATTCTTTAGGCATCAAATATAGAATCCCCCCCCCTCCCTTAGCGTGCACTAAGCTTTAGTAAAATGGCCCTTACATTATGCACTTTGTTGTACATTTTACAGTAGGTGGCTTGTTCCAAAAATTATCCATTACATTACATTAGGGGCTTATCAATTCTAAATGGTTTACAGACATGTTAAAGGGAAATCAGAACATTCCTCTGAGGCGAGATTCATTATAATACGTGTTTTTATCTTCTTTTGGAACGAGAGGTATGGTAGAGAAAATGTTCTGATAATGTCTTTCCAAAATCTGGCTGTTTGAATGGCAAGTGATATGTCGAAGAGCGCTAGTCTTTTCTTACCCTTGGATGAGGGGAAGGTGAAGTAATTGGCCGCTTCCTGTCTCCTAGGTCTACCGGAGGAGTCGAAGCAGAAAATGTAATGAGATACATCCTAAAGCATTTTTAGCACAAATATGTGTGCATAGTCCCCAAGGCATTTTATGCTCTTTGCTAATGCAAAATATTTCATGCACAGTAATTTATCTAAACTGAAATTATCCTAAGATTTCTTTTAAGAGACAATTTTAACATGATCATCATTTGCATACAGTAAAAAATTGAAAAGTAACTATATGTAGATCTCATTCATTTTGTAATGTCAACAGTATAAATCAGAGGCTTGTTCTGCAAATGTGTTTTACGCATGATTCTGAATTGATTTCCCATTTTATCAAATAAGAAAGTCTGAATGTTAGATGTTTCTAGAACTGTTTAATAGGCATTGGGTTACAGGGATTGGAAGTAGATAAAGAAAATAAGTAGATTTTGTTTCAAGAACATATTTAAACAATGCATCTGATTGTCAGGTGAAATTTTACATATGTCAAACTTCAAGAATTTAAAGGTTTAATTGATGTAACATGCAAGATCCCTTATCAGATAGTCTTTGAACTTTTACTTAGCTTTTTTAAAGTGTTCTGCTTAATTGCCTTATTAAGAACTTTGGAGAAGGCATTTGAGAATACTGTCTTGCATATTTCATTACCTTCATCTCATGGGCTCTGAAACTATGTTACCAGGACTCCTTGGAGATCTTAGCTGTACAGTATGCACAATTTGATATGTTTTGCGGTGCACATTGCTACTGGTGCCCCCTCCCTCCTCCCCCCAGTTTAGCATCTTCACCCCCCACCCCCCCCATCCAGCCTCTCTTTCTGTTCTCCTCCCCACAGGTCAAAAGAGAAGGATGTCCATCTTTCGACATAAATAGGAAGATGGACGTCCTTCTTCCAGAGACATCCAAATCGGTATAATTGAAACCCAATTTTGGACGTCTCCAACTGCAGTCTGGCGCAAGGACATCCAAATTAGAAAGGGGCATGTCGGAGGCACAGCAAAGCCGGGCCTTGGGCATGCCTAACACTTGGATATCTTTGACCTATAATCAAGAAAAGCAAGGACGTCCCTGATGAACACATGGACGTTTTCACCCGGACGTGGGTTTTTTTTATGAATAAGGCACAAAAAAGTGCCCAAAATGACCAGATGACCACTGGAAAGAATCAGGGATGACCTCCCGTTACTCCCCCAGTGGTCACTAACCCCCTCCCACCCTCAAAAAACATCTTTAAAAATATGTCGTGCCAGCCTCAGATGTCATACTCAGGTCCATGACAGCGCATGCAGGTCCCAGGAGCAGTTTTAGTGGGTACTGCAGTGCACTTCAGATAGGCGGACCCAGGCCCATACCCCCCTTACCTGTTACATTTGTGAAGGAAACAGCGAGCTCTCCAAAACCCACAACAAACCCACTGTACCTATATATAGGTGCCCCCCTTCACCTGTAAGGGCTATGGTATTGGTGTTCAGTTGTGGGTAGTGGGTTTTTGGGGCTCAGCACACAAGGTAAGGGAGCTATGTTCCTGGGAGCATTTTATGAAGTCCACTGCAGTGCCCCCTAGGGTGTCCGGTTGGTGTCCTGGCATGTCAGGGGGACCAGTGCACTACAAATGCTTGCTCCTCCCGCATCCAAATGGCTTGCATTTGGACATTTCTGACATGGACGTCTTTGGTTTTGAAAATCACTGAAAGTCAGAAACATCCAGATCCAAGGACGTCCAAATCTAGGGATATCCAAATTTAAGGATTTGGACGTCTCTGACGGTATTTTCGAAACAAAAGATGGACGTCCATCTTTTTTCAAAAATACAAATTTCCCCGCCCCTGGATTTGGACATTTTGCAAAGACTTCCAAATCGCAATTTGGATGTTTCTTTCGAAAATGCCCCTCCAGGTGGCATGAACATCCCATTGAATCAATAGGGGACAAAGGACTCCAACATTGGCCCAATCTACTATTAGAAGGGAAAAACAATACAAATAATGGCATGAACACTCCAAAGCCCCAAAGAGAGAGATGAGGTGTTTATGGCACTTTTTGTGCAAATTCAATACTTCAAAAAAGAGGAAAAGGGTACCAAGACCAGTGACATGAACAACCCTATATCTACCCAAACGCATCCATCTGGAAGAGGGCAGGTGTGTTCTAGGGGCCTGGCTTTAATTTAACTGGATAATAATGATTTTCAGATGCTATCTAATTAAGGTGCCCGTTTACTGAAGCTTAGTGTATGCTAACGGAATTGGCGTGCGCTAAATGGTAAGAGGCTTCTTAGGATTTACAGTGTGCTAATTCTGTTAGCATGCACTAATCTTTAATAAAAGTTTAGTGCACGCTAAAAGGGCCCCTAAGATTATCCAATGAAGTAGGAATATATTAATAGTTATCCTAATTTAAGAGCCCTTTTTACTAATGGATATTAAGCCCTAATATGTGTTTAATGCACAAGAAAACACTTATTGTAAAACACATATTGCAGTACTTTTCCTTTTTTCCACTTGCTAACTTCACATAACTAAAAAAATATATATATATATTTTTTAGAGGAAGTGTGTCATGAGTGGGGAATGGACATAGGAGCATTATCCAGCTAGTATGTTCTGATTAGCGAGCACTATTTGGATAGCGCAGAAAAAGTGGAAGTTTAACACATACTGAACAGTGTGTTAATTTTGTAAGTCCTGAATGCTAGTAGAAAAATTAGAACAGATCACATGAGAAACTCCCAGGTTAAAACCCTTAAACCCAGATTTAATGCATTTTGGCAAAATAACACCTTAGGATTACTTATTCATTTAAGCATAGGACTGCATATTCAGCAGTTCTTAAATGAATAAAGTTGCTGAAATCTACTAGGTAAGTGGATAGGTTGAAGCAGTCTTTCCAGGAATATGCAGCTTCCGAATTCTGTTTCTCATATTTATTTCTTGGAAAGTCAAATAATCATTAAAAAGATTAATCCATAGAGCATATTTTTATCTTTGTGCGCATCTGGCAGTGAGTCATCTAAAAAAACCCTTATGGGATTTCTAACATAAGGAAATTTATAGAATGGTAAGATTTCAGCAGCAGCAAACAATTCACTTGGGTAGGAAGCCTTTAAAAAGACAGGCAATTAAAATAATAAATAGTAGTCATCATCCGAAGTGCATCATCCAACAAATATCAATGAGTAAATGAATTAGCAGGCATCCATGACATTTTAGCTAAAGTTTCAAAACAACATAAAATAATACCTTCTGCACCTACTATATTTCTTTTGATTAATGACAGTTCTTGCAACCTCTGAACAATTTCATCAGTCCTCAACTACAGAAACTGTATCCTGCATAAAACAAACAAACAGAAAAATAATTACAGAATTGGCCAACAAATATTTTTTCCGAGAAACCAAAGAGGTATGTGGCATCAGTTGAAACAAAGGCAAAATATGGTTTGTTTTGTTTATAATTAAATCACAAAGCACAATGGAAAAACCTCTCATATAAGCAGCAAAGTACTTATTGAAATACTATATTCCTGTGGCGTACAAACAATATGGCATGCGCTAAATGCTAAAGACGCCCATTGGAATACATTCACACTTTAAAGGCTAGATTCTATATATGATGCCTTAAAAATTGTCACTAAAAAATATGCCAAGTCTATAAACTACACCTAAATTTAGGTGTGGTTTATAAAATATGCCTAAATCTAGGCATAGTTTATAGAATATGCCCAACACCCATTTTCTGTGATTATATTTAGTCACGGCCATTTATGCTAATGAAAACCTGGTGTAAATGCCGACACCTAAATTACGTGCAGCATGAGCATGTTCTATAACAATGTGCATAAAATTCTAGGAACACACATGGCCCACCCATGGCCAAACCCCCTTTTCAGTTCCACATCTTAGAGTTTAAGTGCATCACTTTATAGAATAGGCTTAGATATTTGTGTGCCTAAATTGTAATTAACGCAATAAGTGTCAATAATTGCTTGTTAAGTTCAATTATCAGCACCGATTGGCTTGTTGAACTAATTAAGTTGCACTTGGAAATCCAGAATGCAACTGGATTTGTGCACGCAACTCAAGTCACACTATATAGAATCCGGAAATAAATGTCTCAATTCTGGCACTTAAATGATTTTTGTGGTCAAAACATATTTTACAAAAGGGCAGGACAAAATGTTTTAGCTACTAAAACATTGTAGGACTGGCAGAGATGTGTCAGGGGGGTACGGGGGAATGTCAAAGGTGGCACTGTGCCAGTGACATCCATCCACGACTCCAGATTGCATGCCAATGTAAATCCAATGGCAGATGAACATCAGATGAACTTGGACCACCTTTAAATCATGAATAAGTGCTGTTGCAGCCTTTCCCCATGACTGTTTTGTTGATCCTAATTGCAAGACAGTTGAGAGACAGTCTGTGAGCCTGATTGCCGTTTCTGTCCACCCAGGCGCCTTCTCTGTAAACCCTCCATCTCTACACCTACTAGCTCTCCTACCTTCCAATAAGATGCCAAATACCTTGTGTACCTCGCTTGTCTCTTTCTGCTCCCTTTCCCCCTCTGGGGGGCAGTGGGTCCCTTCTGTGATCCTCTCTGGTTCTTAGCATGTGCATCATTTTGCCCCTTGTACCATCTGAGGTGAGGTTTCCCTTGAGGGACAAGAACTGCTGCTTTGAAGTCAGTACAAACCTTACATAAGAACAAGCGAGCCTTCTCCAGAGTAGCCCCCACACCTTGGAATGCACAGCTTGAAAGGCTTTGCTTAACATAAGACTATCTTTACTTCAGGAAGCAGGTGAAAGCTTGGCTCTTCAATCAGGCCTTTAACCGAAGAAGTAAATGACACCGGCTTTACATTACAATAAAATCTGGAACATAAAATCAAAGAAAGAAGAGAGGAACTCCATAATTGATAGGAAACAACACACTCATGCATCTATAAACAAACCAGCCTAGCACCATTCAGCAGGTGCTCCAAATGAAAGCTGAAAAAGTGTGCTCATCAGAACTTAATTTGTAGATATAAAGGCAGTGGCGTACCAAGGGGGGGGGGGGGCGGTGGGGGCGGTGAGCCCCGGGTGCACGCCGCTGGGGGGGTGCCACGCGCCGGTCAGCGTCGTTGGTTTCCATGCTCCCTCTGCCCCAGAACAGGAAGTAACCTGTTCCGGGGCAGAGGGAGCATGGAAACGAATGACGCTGACCGGCGCGCGGCACCCCCCCCCCAGCGGCATGCACCCGGGGGGGTTCTTTCGCCGGGGTGGGGGGTGTCCCTTCGCCGGGGGGGGGGGCACGCTGCACCCGGGGGGCGGGGCACATCGGCGATCCGCCCCGTGTGTCAGCGCCCCTCGGAACACCACTGTATAAAGGAAGTGGAACTGTTCAGCCGGGTGAGGCTTGGGTGGGCCAGGAACAACAGGAAAAGAGGGGCTGGATTAGGGAGTAGTGACTGTTCTGTTGTGCTCCAGGCTCACCACCTCTCATCCTCTTCCTTGCAGGTGCTTGGAAGGGAGAGGATAGAGAGATGAATGCCCTTGTTGCGCTGGAGTCTGAAAATAAGTGATGATACTGCGTTCCAGACTGTTCCCCCACAAATTAAGTCCTGGTGCTCATGTACCACAGCTTAGTTTACTGCCAGAGTCACTAACCTATGGTAACACAGTACCACAGGTTAATGACTCTTGTAACAAAAGAATATTGCAAGTTGTGATCACCTTTGTAACCTGCATTTTTCTGTTCTTAAAGAGTCCAGAACTGTCAAAGATGTTGTCTTCAAACATCCTCTCCTCCCCAGCACAGAACCCATCCAATACCCCCGACCCCCCTTTTCAATGTGGCAGCCTGCCCCTTACTGGTAGTATTACAAGACTATAGCTAGTAGTTCTGGCTGCTATATTGAACCCAGTGCTGGCAGAGGAAGGAATGACTGGAGATTGCTCCTACCCTGTGACCCTGATAATGATTACTTTATGTAGGTCTGGGGGGGAGGGGGTTGAGGATCAACAACAAAATGGGAGTTCTTGAGGTGGGGGCAAAGAGGCCATCAGGGGGTAGGGGCATGGCTTCACCCTTCACAACTCATGTCTTCAGGGGGTAGGGGGGGGGGTCTAAAATGTTGTGGTATCTTTGGGAGGATCTTTGTCAGGGGTGTGGGAGGACCTGGACTACACATCTTTTTAACAATGCCAACCTCTTTAAGAGAAGCTCTCTGGAAGGATTGGGACATACATTATCAGCCTGATATTGCCAGGAAACAGAATAATACACTTTGTGAGGTTGATTGCAACTTGAATTATTCCTTCTGCAGGTACTATATTACTGCAGGTCAGTGATTCCCCTGGGAAACTAAGCTGTGATAATGTTATATTTTACAACAACTTAGTAACTTCCTGCTCTCTCCCCTCCCCCAGCACCCCCTAATAGTTTGCATAGGCCAATAAAGAACTCCATCTGCCATCTTTGGGTATCAAAAGCAGGTTACCTAAAACTTTGTATCACAGCCCATTTTCAGTATACTTGGCTGAAACAAGCCAGTGCCTGGTATACTACATTTTTACAGTTTTTTTTTTTTTTTTTGCATTAGCCATTTAGGTGGGGGCCAGTGCAAGAGTAATGGTTTTCCTTTAACTTACAATCTCCCAGCTCTCATTTGGGAATTGGAAAATTAAACCAGACAAACATAATCACTCTAATAGCACCCCTTTTATTATGAACTTGTAAAAAAATGCATTAATTGAACATGAACATTAACTTTTTTTTGTATTGTTTGTGAGTGGCAAGGCAGCTGATTTCATCAAATAGTAACTACAATGGCATTAGCAACAATATTTATGGGCACTCGGTTATGAATAAAGTGATTATTTATTTTGAATAACAATATTATAGGAGTCACATGCACAGGAGGTCTTTGGACCAAAGATTACAATGGGGGTCTAGATTCAACCATTATTAACCTTTGTTTCAAATGCTGCAGACCTGCTGATGGCTTTTTACTCATTGATTAAAAATACATTTTTTTTTTAGTTTAGAATAGCATTAGATAGACAAAAAAATGTTTTTTTGTATTTTTGTCTGCTTTTGTGTCTATTTTGTATTGGTATACTTTTTGGGGATTAGTGGACATTTTTCTACTTTTTTGTATTGGCAACAGGTTGCTGAGTCAGGCAGGGTAGACAGTAACACTGGCTGTAGTAGCTAGAGAAGAAGCTGCAACATTGAAGTAAGGTACTAAACCAAGAAAGCAGGCTGGGGAGCAGAAAAGCCTGGAGCAGTGATACAGCAGCAGCAACAGAAACAGAGGGAAGCAGGGGAGGAGGAGGTGTCTGCATTTTTTATTCTCTCCAGTCCAACAGACATTGTAAAGAATTATACAAGCAGGTTGACTAGGGCAAAATAACTGAAATTTTAACAGAATGGGATGAAACTTGGCATGAGGGGGGAAAAAGCAGTACAAGTAAACAATACGTTTGAAAATGGACCTAATAGAACTGGGAGCTCCAGAGAAATAAGCACCCCCCCCAAAAAAAAAAAATGGCCTAATGCATTTCTATAAGAGAAAGAGTTCCAGCTGTTGTAGCATAGAAAACATAATGTAATCTGATGAAACTTGGAATATGGGAAGACCAGTTAAGACACCTTTGCTAGGGTTTGCTAAGCTACTAGCATGGCTGGCTGTGTGCTGTGTCTATAATGCCTCATGGAAGCCGCTAGAGGGGCTTAGTAAACAGACCCCCTTGAATTGAAAAAAATGAGCCAAATCAGACCAGAGGTTCCAGAGAAATTAAACCCTCAAAATATGGCCCAAGACGTTTTATGGGAACATTTTTATGGGCTTCTTTTAGCATAGAAAACTTAATGGAAAGGGATGAAACCAGGCATGTGGGGAAAAACAGAACATTGACTTTTCAGAGAAATACTTCTCATCTCCCATTACTACACCCCCCCCCCCCCACCACCACCACCACCACCATGCAAACTGTCCCTACCCCCAAAAACTACCTCCCTATTTTTTAAAACTTCTTCTGTTTTTTTTTTTTTTTTTTAAGTTGTCCACAGAGTGTTTAACTTGTCACTGGTTATTTGTTGGAAAAAGAAAAATGAAACTTTATCTTGTGTTGTGAAATTTAAATATCTTGTGTACTTTATTAAGACCTATGTTTTTAAACTGATTTTAGCTAGTGGTAATTGTCAGTTTTAAATAATATTTATTACCATCTGTTTTTAACATCTAAAATTTTTTGTGCAATAATAAATATCATAATAATTTAAAGTATTGTGTCCATAATGATTTCTGAGAGGACATACTTGAACATCAATAAAAAGTTTTTCACTGAAAATTATACTATCGGAGCAGTCAGATTAGGGGTATTTGATTCTCTATCTTTCAAATTTCCATAGTCTGCAGTTTCCTCATTTTCTTTGTAAGTTCCTCAAGTGGTGTAGGTTTAACATGAAAATCCAAATGCTGTGATAAATTCCATCCTTAGTCTCACCACTGGGGTACTGCAATAATAGAATGCATAACCTGGGGCATTCTGTGTCCAAAAATGTATTATGTTCCTAGTTTCAGCAGTGCAAACTGAAATTTATCTCATGAGTCAACATGCAGTACAGTACTGTACTACAGGTTACTGCTTTTGTTTGGTAAATTTTGTTTCAGTATAATATTGCATTTTACCACCACTTAGTAACTATTTGTGACCTGGACATGGCTATTATATTTCTAGTAAAAAAAACCAAAAAACATTGTAAACTGAGGGATGATTGGTAAGGAAAGTTAAAAGAGAACAAAAGTGAACTATGTTGTTATATGGTAAAATAAACATAAATAGATGCTGAATTCAAATATGGAGTTAGATTGCTACCCTGTGGTCATGGCCTGGAACTTCACCATATTACACCACACACATAAGATATCACACTTGACAGTTCTAATTATTTTAGAATCATAATAAACAATGTTAAAATGTTAAAATTAGTTCACATTATAGATGAAGAACTCAATTTGATTCAACTGGAAAGCATACATCAACATACCAATGAGATTAGCCAGTGAAAGTACAGTATATACTTGCATTTATGTATCATATTGACCCTCTTTGCCACAATCTGTTCTCACTTTAATTTCAGGTGATGTACCTAGGGGGGTAATTCTAGAACAGCATGCCTTTATTTAGATGCTTATTCTATAAAGGAAAATAGATGCCTGCTTTCACAGAATACTAGAGTTGTGAAGGAGTGGGTGGTACAAGGCAGAGTTTCTTTATGAACACTCCCTCACTGAGGCAGGACAGGAGTAAGGCAGAAAATAGAGAAGGAGGAGTGGCCTAGTGGTTAGGGTGGTGGACTGTGGTCCTCGGGAACTGAGTTTGATTCCCACTTCAGGCAAGGGCAGCTCCTTGTGACTCTGGGCAAGTCACTTAACCCTCCATTGCCCCAGGTACAAATAAGTACCTGTATATGTAAGCCGCATTGAGCCTGCCATGAGTGGGAAAGCGTGGGGTACAAATGTAACAAACAACAAAAAAAATAAGTATGTAAGCTTGTCTAGCCAGAAGGGCGGAGCTCAAGCAGAGAGCAGGAGCAGAGAGGAAGGGATCCTCCTTGGGTGTTCCACGCTGAAGTTGTAGTACCTGAGGGGGAAAGAAGCAGAGTGGCCTTTCAGCAGATGACTACCACCTAGCTGTAAGCAGCAAAAGCTTACTTCATGTAGGAGAAGGTTTACCTGGAAAGCCTATGAGTTATTAACCCTTGAGGCTAGCTAGATGCAGGCCCAGGTGTGTTTAATATGGTGTCTGTCAGGGATGGGGCTGTAGGAAGATTACAGAAAACTGAGTGCATATGGAGACTGTGGGAAGTTTACAGAAACTCAGAGTGCAGAGACTGTGGAACCTGTCAGGGACAGTACAGTAGGAAGACTGCTGGAAATTAAGGATATATTGTTTTTTCCAGTCTGTGAGCTAAACAGTTTTGTATACATGAAAATACAATGAAAGTGTTGTGTTTGCTTCCATCCCTTTTTCTGGCTGTATTTCTGATGGTTCCAAACCTGGCCATGGTTCCACGTTTCCACATGAGTATATAGGCATGTATGCAATTAGGTGTATCTCTTATGCCAGTCATAGAGCTGGTGTAAATGCTGGTGACTAAATGCCAGAAATACATAATAACTTACTGTATTCTATAAGTTCTGTGCATAAGTGTGAGTCCCACCCACACTCCATCCAGACTCCACCTATGTAATCCAATGCAACGAGTTTGTTCCCATCATATTTCAGGTCAAACCGAGAGCAAGAAGTCAAAATACCTCTCCCCATTTCATGCAGGATCCAGAGCTTTTTACAAGCCTCAACATCTTAACTCACAAAGAGGAAAAAAAGAACAAGCATAATGTCTAAATATTTTTGCAAAATAAACATGGTTAGCCCCATATTCAAAGCAATTTAAACAGCCAGGAGAAGTTTCTGGCCATTTAGTTTGTCCAGGGCTAAGCAGCAATATTCAGTGGACCTTACTAGGACAGTATCACTGAATATTGCCTATTAATGGCCAACCCTTAACCAGCGAGGTTATGGGTAGGCCAGTGCAAAGTTGGGTGGAGTATGAGTGGGACGGCCACCCAGCTACTTAGTGGCGATGTTCATCCCTCTAACTGACTAAGAATCTGCATAAAATTAGGACAGAAGAAAGGCTGTTCTAACTTTATGTGATGAAGGTAACCAGGCACTGTTGTGAATAATAGCTGGTGCTCAGTTACCTTCCAGGTAGTGGCTCTGGCAGTTCCCTCTCTTATGCAACAAGGCTGCTATTTTATAGTGGCCTCAGGCCTGAGCAGGAGTTCACTCCTGTCCATTTACCACTGGATCACAAGGACGATTTCAAGATAGGCCCAAAGGAGAAGGTGGGCTGGTGGGGGGTGGGGGCCCAGGCCTGCCTTGTGTCTTTGGGGGTAGGATCCGGGGGAGGATTATTTCCATTCCAGGTGCTAATGGGGGTATTGGGATCTGAGTACGAATATCAGCCAGGACCCACACAAGATCCAGCTGCCAGGGCACTATGAATTACATAACCACCAGAACTAAATGCAGTGTTGTTAGAGCAAAAGAACGTAACCTAATACCAAACAAGATAGCTCTAGCAAAAAATCATTTGTGCTTGATTGGTATAGCGGAGAAAAGCCCTCAGAAACCACTGGTAAAATACCAACGGTTTAGTGCGCGGTTATGTATTGTTCAAATTATAACTCACGCAGCGATTCTATCATAGGGCAGTGTGGTAGCCGTTCCAAAAGTTTGTTCATTTGCTTTTTCATGCGGCTATATGTGGTATCTTCCATCTTAAGTAGAGGAGTGTGGTATTTCCGATCTGAGGAAGAAGGGCGACCTTCAAAAGCTAATCAAGAAATGTATTAAGTTATGTCCAATAAAAAAGGTATCATCTTATTTTCTTTTCCATGTTTTATTTTGTTTGATTTCTATTGATATCATAGGGCAAAAACTCCACAAACCTCGGGCTAAATTTTTAAGCCTCAAAATTACCAAAGAAAATTCTTCACAAGCAGAAATAGAATTGTTCTCACGGGCTAAACTTTTAAGCCTATTAAACAGTTCAGCATAAAGAAAAAGAAAAAGCACTTAGCTTTCGCTAGAATCAAGCACTCTTCATTATCCGTTCTACGGAGATCACCGTTTCACCTAAAGACATGGCTTCATCAGGAACGGAGTGCTCACATGATATGCTGAAAATCTGAAACAAGAAAATGTCATAAATCTGCTGTCACAAAGCGAATATTCTTGGAATTACAGCACACAAAAAGTCACCCCACGGACAGGCATACTTAGATTGAAGGCATAAAATTTTCAAAAATGGCACCTCAGCGTTCACATACAAACAGCTGATAAAAATACTGGCGTGAACGTGACGTGATAGGTGTTAGTAAAAGTTGAACCAATCAATTGAGTTGTTCAGCCCATTGGGCTCTAAAGTGCCCAATTCAAAAATCCACCTAGCCTCTCTCCTCGCTAGTTTGAGCTTACGATTTCCGCCCCTATGGGACGGTTCTATCCAATCAATGCATTGCAAATCTTCAAATTTATGTTTGTGAATGATGCAGTGTTCCACTATAGGTTCCTTGAGTACTGACCTCCTGAGGTTGGATCTATGTTCTAAGATCCTAACCTTCAATGGTCTCGTTGTCATCCCTATGTATGTTTTATTGCAAGGGCAACTTAAAGAATACACTATGTGATCAGAAAGGCAATTGGTAAAGTGTGTCAATTTGTATATTTTCTTGGTCTTTGGGTTAAAAATTTAGCCCGAGGTTTGTGAGTTTTTGCCCTATGATAGAATCGCTGCGTGAGTTATAATTTGAACAATACATAACCGCGCACTAAACCGTTGGTATTTTACCAGTGGCTTCTGAGGGCTTTTCTCCGCTATACCAATCAAGCACAAATGATTTTTTGCTAGCACTGTGAGTTACCCCTGAATAGTCAGTGGCATGGCCCAACACTGAATATCCAGAGCTAATTTAGCTAACAATGATCAGCATTAAAAAAAAAAAAAAACACTGATCGCTGCCAACTGAATATCAGCCGAGTTATAAGAAACTTGCAGAGTGTGCTATTTAGGGAATCTTGTAGGTAGAAGTCAAATACAGGATTCTAAGCATGCAGCCCTTGAGAACTGTCCATCTCATGTGTGAATATTCTACATACAGAAGTTTTATCTAAGATGGGGAAGATGCTCCTGCAAGCCCAGAGGAGGGTGGGAGTACACTTACAGGCATACTTTTGGATTTTCATAAGTATGTGCCTTAAGTTTTATTGGAAACACACACATAGCCGGAGCAAATTTGTACACATATTTATTCAAAATCAATTCTCAAAGAGAAATTTTTTCCTTTGAAAATTAATCCTTAAATTGGCCTCTATCTTTCCACAGGAAATGTAACACCTGTGGAAAAGCCTTCTTTCCTTTTCTCCTGATTCTTTTGTTAATTATTTCGAGGAGTGCATTGTAACAATTCTAAAACCTCTTTATTGAAATTCAGCGGTAGATAAGATGGTTTCACAAGATCAATGAGGTTCATTAACTGTGGACAATTTATTTTTACAAGAAGCTTCAGAAAGTGAAAATCAAGCAAAATCTTAGGAGCTCACTGCCTACTTTTAATTCCATGTGTAGTCTTGGAAAGGATTCTGCTTTCAATGAAGCCATCAATGGTTCCACACAACCCTTGTCTAATCTGTGATTAAGAATCTGGGAACAGACTCTACACTAGCCAGATGGTGAATGCATGACTTTTGCAGGCTACTATACCAAATATCAGAAAGAAGGAAGGATTAGACCTATTGTAAAATAAAACACACACACACATTGCTAAATCAGAGTGACATTTCTAATTAGAAACTTGTTCGAAACCTCCCATTCCTATGCAAAATAGTGGAGAAAGCTGTGTCACTCCAACGTATTGGACCCAATATTCAGGGCCGCCGAGAGGGGGGGACAGCGGGGACAAAAGTTCCGGGGCTCAGGCCTCCAGGGGGGCCCGGCGCCGCCGCCGCCTGGCCCGCCCTCTGTCGCCGCCTGGCCCGCCCTCCGTCACTCCCAGAACTAACCTTAAGCCTCCTTTCACTTTACAGCAAGCAGCAGCAGGTCAGGCCACTCCTTCCTTCCATGTCCCGCCCTCGCCTGACGTAACGTCCGCGAGGGCGGGGCATGGAAGGAAGGAGGAGAGGTCTGCCCTGCCGCTGCTTGCAGCAAAGTGAAAGGAGGCTTAAGGTTAGTTCCGAGGGCCCGGCCCGATAGCGGGTGGAGGGGGGCCCGGCGACCTCGGGTGGGTGGGCAGTGGGGGAGCCGGCGATCTTGGGTGGGCGGCGACCTTGGGTGGGCGGGGCCCGGCGATCTCGGGTGGGGGGGCCCGGGGGCGGCCTTGTCCTGGGCCCGGCTCTGGCTCTCGGCAGCCCTGCCAATATTCAGCTGGTGGCAATAGGTGTTTTGCTGACCACTGCTGTCAGTTAAACCAGGATACTCAGTGCCGGGCCATGTCCGGGTTTCAGCATTGAATATCCAATTTTTGCGGAGCCAACTAACCCATAGCCAGTTAAGTCACATATTCAGGAGTTAAACAGCTATGGGTTAGCACATAAAGATAGGAATCACTTTTATGCATTCCTATTTATGTGGATACAATGACAGATCTTTCTTGGGTGCTGATTCCCAAGGTGGACCCTAGCATCCGGTAACTATGATTTGGATTATTCTTCCCAATGTGCCTCACTTTGCATTTATCCACATTAAATTTCATTTGCCATTTGGATGCCCAGTCTTACAATTTCTTTGATAGTTTTAATTCATCAAATGTATTCACACAATTTGTATTCTGATTTCCAGATCATCTATCAATATGTCAGATAGCACTGGTCCCAGTACAGATCCCTGCAACACTCCACTATTCACCATCTTCAATTGATAAAAATGACCATTTAACCCTACCCCCTTTTCTGTCCAATAACCACTTCCTTATCCACATTAGAACATTACCTCCTATCCTATGACTTTAATTTTCTCAGGAGCATCTCATGAGGAACTTTGTCAAAAGCTTGCTGAAAATCTAGATACACTATATTAATCAGCAAATTGGTGAGGCAAGACTTCCGTTGGCTGAATCCATGTTGACTCTGTCCCATTAAACCATGTTTGTGTTCCATAATTTTATTCTTTACATTAGTTTCCACTCTTTTGCCTGGAACTGAAGTTAGGCTTACTAGTCTCTAATTTGTAAGATCAACCCTGGAATCCTTTTTAAAAATCAACATTACATAGGCCACCATTGAATCTTCAGGTACTATGGACAATTTTAATAACAGTTTACAGATCTCATCATTTCTTTCAGTAACTTAGAGGGGCATAATCGAACGGCGCCGGCCAAATAGAAGGCCGGCCATCTATTTGGCCGGCGCCGCAAAGAGCAGTCCCAAACTGTATTATCGAAAAAGATGGCCAGCCATCTTTCGTTTCGATAATACGGTTGGGGCCAGCCAAATGTCACAGATGGCCGGGTTTGAGATGGCCAGCATCGGTTTTCGCCGATAATGGAAACTAATTTCGGCAATCTCAAACCCGGCCAAATCCAAGGCATTTGGTCATGGGATGAGCCAGCATTTGTAGTGCACTGGTCCCCCTGACATGCCAGGACACCAACCGGGCACCCTAGTGGGCACTGCAGTGGATTTCAAAAATAGCTCCCAGGTGCATAGCTCCCTTACCTTGGATGCTGAGCCCCCAAATCCCCCCCAAAACCCACTCCCCACAACTGTACACCACTACCATAGCCCTTAGGGATGAAGGGGGCACCTACATGTGGGTACAGTGGGTTTTGGGGGGTTTTGGAGGGCTTAACATTTACCACCACAAGTGTAACAGGTAGGGAGGGATGGGCCTGGGTCCACCTGCCTGAAGTGCTATGCACCCACTAAATACTGCTCCAGGGACCTGCATACTGCTTTCAGGGAGCTGAGTATGACATTTGAGGCTGGCATAGAGGCTGGCAAAAAAATATATATTTTTTTTGGGGGGGGTGGGAGGGGGTTGGTGACCACTGGGGGAGTAAGGAGAGGTCATTCTCGATTCCCTCCGGTGGTCATTTGGTCAGTTGGGGCACCTTTTTAAAGCTTGGTCCTGAAAAAAAAGGGACCAAGTGAAGCTGGCGAAATGCTCGCCAGGACTGGCTTTCTTTTTTCCGTTATCAGGTGAAGCCAGCTATCTCATGAGCATGCCCCTGTCCCGCCTTCGCTATCCTACCTACACACCCCCTTGAAGTTTGGCTGACTCCGCGACGAAAAGCAGTTGGCGTCAGCCAAAATCGGCTTTCGATTATACCAATTTGGCCGGGTTCAGGAGATCGCCGGCCATCTCCCGATTTGTGTCGGAAGATGGCTGGTGATCTCCTTCGTAAATAAGCTGGTTAGGGTACATGTCATCCTGCCAAGGTAATTTAGTACTCTTTTAATTTGTCAATTTGGCTCAGTATGTCTTCTGTCAGGCTCGCCCAGTGGAGATGTGAGCCCTTGTGCCCGATGGAGGAGGATTTCTCACCAGGCTGTCGGCCAACCCCGAGTTCCCCCTGTGCCCCCCTCCATTCCCCAGGGTTGAGCCCCCAGGTGCGGGAAGCAGACAGCAGAGAGAACTGAGTGCAGAACAAAGTCCACGGGGCACGGCCAAGCAATGGGCAAAAGCAGGATCAGGAGCAAACAGTGGTCCGTGCCAGGCAGCAAGCAGTAGCAGATCGAGGAACAGGCAAAGATCAATACCAGGCAGCAAACCGTAGCAAGTCCAGAATCAGACAGGGGTCAATACCAGGCAGCAAATGGTAGCAAATCCAGAATCAGGCAAAGATCAATACCAAGCAGCAAACCGTTGCAAGTCCAGAATCAGGCAGGGGTCAATACCAGGCAGCAAATAGTAGCAAATCCAGAATCAGGCAGAGGTCAATACCAGGCAGCAAACAGTAGCAAGTCCAGGATCAGGCAGAGGTCAATACCAGGCAGCAAACAGTAGCAAGTCCAGAATCAAGTAGGTCAAAACCAGGCAGCACATAGTAGCAAAACCAGAAGCACTGCAACTACCCAGAAAACTGAATAGAAGCCAAAGTGTGGAAGGACTGGAGGTAGGGCTTTAAATAGGACAGGAATTAAGCCCAAACATGCACAGCTGTCTTCAAGATGGCAGCCCCCACCGGAGACGCTCTCAAGCCCAAATATGGGCTTCCTTCCTGAGGCTGCCCAGCTCCAAGATGGCCGACCCATCCTAAGATGCCCATCTCTGAGATGGCCGCCCTATCCTGGAGATGCCCAAATCCAAGATGGCCGCCATATCCTCAGATGCCCATATCTTGCGTAAACAGGGAACATGACATCTTCCAGGTTTACCGAGATTTTTTTTCAGTTCCTCCACATCACCCATGAAAACCATTTCTGGTACTGGTAGATCTTACTTCTTCTTCCATAAAGACTGAAGCAAAGAATTCATTCAGTCTCTCTGCTATGGCCTTGTCCTCCCTGAATGCTCCTTTTGCTCCATAATCTTATGGTCCCACCGGTTCCCATACAGGATTTCTGCTTCTGATGTACCTGAAAAGTTGATACTGTGAGTTTCTGCTTCTGTGGCAAGTTTCTCTTCATATTGTCTTGTAGACGCCTTTATCAATGCTTTGCATCTAACTTGCCAGTGCTTATATTACTTATTTTCTTCATTCAGGTCCTTTTTCCATTCTTTTGCCATTTGCTCTTCATTCCACCTTTGTTAGTACATGGAATACATCTAGTTTAGACTTACAAGAAGGTATTTTTAAACAACACCCATGCCTGACTTAAAGTTCCAACCTTTGCAGTCAACCCTTTTAGCTTCTTTTTAATCATTTCCTCATTTTATCATAGTTTCCATTTTGAAAATTAAATGCTGCTACAGTAGATTTCCTTTGTGACTTTACTCTAGATGTTAGCTCAAATTTGATTGCTATGATCACTGTTTCCCATTGGACCCAACACTGTTACCTCTCCTACTATGCCATACATTCCAGTAAGAACTAGATCTAAAATAGCTCCCCCTCTTGTCAGTTCCTGGACCAGTAGTTCCAAGAAGCAGTTGCTTATTACGTCTAGGAATTTTACTTTCCTAGTGCTCCCTGATGAAACATTTATCCAGGCAATATGGGAGTAATTGAAATCACTCATTATTATACTTTTGCCCAATTTACCAGCTTTCCTAATTTCTGTAAACATTTCTTCATCTGTTCATTCTGTCTTGGCACCTCCTTCCACCAGGTCTATGATATGCCTATTATATCTAATCCTTCATTTAGTGCTACGTACTCTAACACTCCCATCTTATTTTTAGGCATCTAGCATTTGTATACAGACACTTAATTTTTTTTCTCTTGCATATAGAAGCTGCTTAGAAGTTGATGGGGATAATTTGCATTCTTTACTTTGATCTTCCCTTAAACACTCCTGACTTTCTTTTACCATTGTTGAAACCTCTCTATTGGGATTTTCTGATTGCCCTGTTTCAATAGTATCCTTCAAGGATCTTCCACACTGAACTATTCATGCCTGAGCAACTGCCAGCTTCCCCAACTCCCCATCTTAGTTTAAACTATTGCCTTTTTAAATGTTAGTGCCAGAAACCTGGCTCCATCCTGGTTAAGGTGGAGTCTACCCTTTCAGAATATGCTCCCCCTTTCCCATGTTTTCCAGGTCCTATCAAATCTAAATCCCTTGTTTCTGCACCATCCTGCATTGAGACTTTGGAGTTCTACCTGTCTCTTGGGTCCTACGTGTGTAACAGGGAGAATTTCTGAAAATGCTACCCTGGAGGATCTGGATTTCAGCTTTCTACCTAAGATCATAAATTTGGCTTCCAGAACCGTCCTCCCACATTCTCCTATGTCATTGGTACCCTTATGTACCAAAACAACCGGTTCCTCCCCAGCATTATCTAAAATCCTATCTAGGTGCCGCATGAGGTCTTCCACCTTCACACCAGGCAGGCAAGTGACCAGGTGATCCTCACATCCACCAGCCACCCAGCTATCTACATACATAATGAATGAATCACCAACTACAACATCTGTCCTAGCCCTTCCATCCTAGGCAGAAACTCCTGGAAACACATCCTCAGTGTGAGAGAATATTGCATCCCTGGTGGACAGGTCCTGGCTATAGGATTACTTCCTACTTCACCAGGATGATGCTCCCCTTTTAGGAGACCTCTCTCCTCCAAGGCAGCATAGGGGCTGCCAGATTTGAAGGTGGGACTTCTCTACAACATCCCTGTAGGTCTCCTCTATGTAATTGACTATCTCCCACATCTCCTCCAAGTCTGCTACTCTAGCTTCAAGAGAATAGACTTGTTCTCTGAGAACTAGTAGCTCTTTGCATCAAGCACACATATAATCTCTTGCCAACTGGGAGGTAATCATACATTTGACA
Organism: Microcaecilia unicolor; assembly: GCF_901765095.1. Classification (NCBI taxonomy): domain Eukaryota; kingdom Metazoa; phylum Chordata; class Amphibia; order Gymnophiona; family Siphonopidae; genus Microcaecilia; species Microcaecilia unicolor. The sequence goes on along the minus strand of NC_044037.1, from coordinate 248,792,872 downwards.
CTGTGCAAAAGACTGGATAGTATCCCTCTTGCTGCTAGATTTTTGTCTGCACCTTAATATTTTTTTTATTAAAACTTTTGTTAAGGTACTAGAGATATTGTCAAGGTTGGCAAAACTGGAGAGTACAGACCTCTGTTAGTATAGGTTGTATCTGTGAAAGAATATTCCAGGTCATGTGAGACTCCCATTTGTGCAACCAAAGATCCTTTCTAGCACTGCTGCTAAATTATTTTTGACTCCTCTTTCCATTCTTATTCAGGTCATGTGAGACTCCCATTTGTTCAACCCAAGAACCTTTCTATCACTGATGCTGATTAACTTATTTTTGACTCCTCTTTCCATTCTTATTCAGAGTTTTAATGCAACTACATATTCCTGTGCAGATGATATCCAGATATTGGCTCAGTCTTCTCCAAGGCTGGTGATCTCAACTTCATGCCTTGATTCAGTTCCTGCATGGCTTGAAGAGAATTGTCTGACAGTTCTGACTATTCTGTAGCTATTGAGTTCACCAGAAAGGCTAATTGCCTCCATTGCCACCTGTAACTTGAAATATCCCTTTCATTCTTACTTAATTAGCTTGTGTTAAAGGACCTAGCTCTTTGGCAGGCTGCCTTGCCTTACCTCAATTCTAAGCAATATTAGGCATTGTTTCCTAAGGCTTCCAACTTCTATATATTCAGGTGTAAACTAAATCCCTTGAAGTCAGAAGCCATATGGATCATAATAACAAGACATTCACCATAATCTCCATCAATTACTGGCCTTTTGATACCTTTCAGAGAAACTATAACTGGGACCTGCATGACCTGTTGTGCAAACCATGCATTCATCATCTCCTGACATAGCCAGCTTGAACTTCAGTGCTATCTGGTAATTTTCATGAAAATTACCAGTTAAGTGCTGATGAAAATGATGAGTTAAGCCTCTGACAAGCCAGTTAACCAGTTGGTGGTCATTCCTGGCAGGATAACTCATGCTGAATATCAGCTGGAGTACTTTAAATGAGGTCTCATGTATATCACCTCCTTTTCCCTGCTGACCATTACTTTCCCTATGCACCCAAGCATCCTTTTACAAGAGATGCTGGGCCACAATGGGGCCAGGAAGCTTCTTGACTATGGGGAAACAGAGGGGAGTGGAGAGGAAAAGGGAGACGATGCACTGGGTGAGGGAGCGGCTGGACCATAGGAGTGGAAAGGGGAAAGGAATGTGGACGTGCTGGACTACAGGGGCAGAAGACAGAGCAGAAATACTAGACTGCAGGAAGAGGAGGGAAAAGAGAGATAGGGGAGATGCTAGATTGCAAGCAGAAATAGGGGAGATGCTAGACTGCAGGCAAAAATAGAGGAGAGTCTAGCACACTGGGGGAGAAGAAGGGGCAGATAGCAGAAAACTGCTGGGCTATGAGGGAAATGGGGCATTTATGGAGATGGTTGACTATAAGGGTAGAGAGGGGAGGTAGGGAAGGGGAAGAGAAAAAGAGAAGATACTGAACCTTGAGGGTGTAAGAGATAGGTGAAGTAATGGGGATATGCTGAACTGTACAGGATGGAGAGATAGTGATGGGGCAGGGAATTCAAGTCCATAGAGGTAAAGAGAAAGGAAGAGGGTATGGGTGGATGCTGGACTATAAAAGGGTGGAGGGGAAGGGAGAGAGGGTGGAGAGATATTGGATTGCAGGGAGAGGAAGGGAAAGAAAAAGAGGAGATACTGGACTAAAGTAGGGAGTGGGGGAAAGAATGGGACGATGTTAGGCATGATGCAACCAGGTGGGAAATACCATGAGTTTGGCAAGAAGATGAGTTAGGGAAGGTTGGTTGAAAACAGGGAATTAGAGTGTATGCTAAATTGATTTAGCATGCACTGACCAGTGAACTAAGGTGTGCTAAGTTGATTAGTTTACGTTAAATCAATTTAGTATGAACTAGGTTGTTTAAGGCATGTTAATAAAGGCACACCTAAGAGCTTGAAAGTTAGTAAAAGGGGATAATCCAGGTACTAGGTGGAGATAGAGGATAGAGATAGGGGAGGGGTAGGCTGGACAAAAGTAGCAGAAATTACCACAAAATTGACTGGATAAATGTCACATCAAGAAATGCTAGGAAAGTAAGGTTCTGAGATGAAATAAATGACTGTTTCCTGTAGCAGGTGGTTCAGGAACCAACAAGAGGGGGAGATATTTTAGATCCAATCCTTAGTGGAATGCAGGTATTGGTGTGATAGCGGTGTTAGGTTCTGTTGGTATTAGTGATCATAGCATGATTAAATTTGAATTAATAACTGAAGACTCTGGGGAAAATCTGCTTCATTAGCTTTTAACTTTCAAAAAGCAGTTATGAGAAAAATGGTTAAACAAAGCCCAAAAGGAGCCGCTGCAAATGTTAAGACTTCACATTAGGCATGGACACTATTTAAAAATACTGGCTTGGAAGTCCAAACAAGATGCATTCCACATCTTAAAATAGAAGGAAGTCCAAACAACAGACTGAATGGTTAAAAGGTGAATTAGACAACTGTCACTAACATTACCTTATTCGGAGAATTTATCAAATGTGTCATTCCTTAGTTGAGTCATATATCTAGATGTCCATTAAGGAACAATATAACAATATTTGGCGGGGGGGGGGGGGGGGGCAGGGGAGGAAGTTATCAATGTAGGCTAGCCTTAAGACATGTTGTTGTACTGTTAAATCAGTTATTAGTAACTTGCTTAAAATAGGACCTGTGCTAAAATAGTACAAGTCTATGGTAAAGCAGCACATCCTAATAGTAGCCCACATCGATAACATCCCCTCTAAGTAGCCAATTTTCAAATTTTGCACTTTGAGACAAACTTTGTGGGTAATTTTTACTCAGATTTGCCCCATGGTTCAATGTAAAAGTACCGTGTGCAACTTTTGATACAATCGTGTGAGGAAAGTGAAAGGCCAGCGAATAATAAATTGCAATAATCTAGATGTGAAATAACTAATGATAGAATGAGTAGTCATATACTTGCGAGAGGTAAATAATGTTTAGCTGAATAATCTGTATGTTGTCTACATAACAGTATGGGCTAAAACCATTGTACTGGATTAAAGTGATTAGAGATGACTGGAAAATGTAGAATAATAGTATGGCAAGGATGGACCCTGGAGGGATCCCACACACACTAGAGCAAATTTTGAGAAAGTTTTACGATTGAAGAGTTAATGGTGTGAAAGATAGGACTTCCCAGCTTAAAACTGTGGCTGTGATGCCCATAGTTGATAGTCGGCTCAAAAGAAAGTATAAAGGAACCATGGACAAGCAGCTTATATCCATGTAACAAAAAAGACAGTTAATGAACATTCAGCAATCAGGTATCATGTCCAAAGCAGAGAAGTATAATACTGCCACATCTTACACACCCAAGAGAGACAGAAGTTGCAGTCATGCATACTGGCACTACATAGACACATAAACACCCATGCTGGACAATGAGTCAAAAGGAATAATATTCACGAAGTGACCTCTCTACCAGCCATAAATGGTCATGTAGCATTTTGGGCCTTCAGGGCCTGCCAAGCCCATACAAGTTCATTACTAGCTTTTCTGGCATTCAGCATGGCGGCAACATTGCTCTAACATTTTACCTCATTTGATCCACTTCAATCTGGCTTTCGCCTCCTTCATTCAACTGAAACAATGCTTGCTAAAGTCTCCAATGATCTGTTCCTAGCCAGATCCAAAGGTCTCTATTCTATCCTCATCCTTCTGCTGCTTTTGACACTGTTGGTCACAGCCTGCTCCTTGATACGCTGTCCTCACTTGGAATTCAGGGCTCTGTTCTTTCCTGGTTTTCTTCTTATCTCTCCCAGCATACCTTTAGTGTATACTCTAATGGATCCTCTTCTACTTCTATCCCACTGTCAGTTGGTGTACCTCAGGGATCTGTCCTGGGACCTCTTCTCTTCTCCATCTATACTTCCTTGGTACTCTGATCTCATCCTATGGTTTTCAGTATCATCTTTATGCTGATGACTCCCAGATCTACCTCTCTACACCAGAAATCTCAGCTGAAATCCAGGCCAAAGTATCAGCCTGCCTTTCTGACATTGCTGCCTGGATGTCTCAGCGCCATCTGAAACTAAACATGACCAAGACTGAGCTTCTTATCTTTCCCCCTAAACCAACCTCTCCTCCTCCCCAATTCTCTATTTCTATGGATAACACTCTCATCCTTCCTGTCTCGTCAGCTCGTAACATTGGGGTCATCTTCGACTCCTCCCTCTCTTTCTCTGCACATATTCAACAGACTGCTAAAACTGTCATTTCTTTCTCTATAATATCAGCAAAATTCGCCCTTTCCTTTCTGAGCACAATACCAGAACCCTCATCCATGCTCTTATCACCTCTTGCTTAGACTATTGCAACTTGCTTCTCACAGGTCTCCCACTTAGCCATCTCTCTCCTCTTCAATCTGTTCAAAATTCTGCTGCATGACTAATATTCTGCCAGGGTCGTTTTGCCCATATTAGCCCTCTCCTCAAGTCACTTCACTGGCTTCCTATCCATTTCCGCATACAGTTCGAACTCCTCTTATTGACCTATAAGTGCATTCACTCTGCAGCTCCTTAGTACCTCTCCACTCTCATCTCTCCCTACATTCCTCCCCGGGAACTCCGTTCACTGGGTAAATCTCTCTTATTTGCACTCTTCTCCTCCACTGCTAACTCCAGACTCCGTTCCTTTTATCTTGCTGCACCATATGCCTGGAATAGACTTCCTGAACCGGTACGTCAAGCTCCATCTCTGGCCGTCTTCAAATCTAAGCTAAAAGCCCACCTTTTTGATGCTGCTTTTAACTCCTAACCATTATTCACTTGTTCAGAACCCTTATTTTATCATCCTCACCTTAATATTCCCTTATCTCTTGTTTGTCCTGTTTGTCTGTCCTAATTAGATTGTAAGCTCTGTCGAGCAGGGACTGTCTCTTCATGTTCAAGTGTACAGCACTGCGTACGTCTAGTAGCGCTATAGAAATGATAAGTAGTAGTAGTAGTATAGGGGTTGATATTCAGCATAGTTTAAACATGCATGAGAGGCTTATGCCTACCTAAACCACACTGAACAAGCCAGCTGCCAATATTCAGTGGCACTGAAATGGGCAGTGCTGCAGAACATTGGCTTTGACTGCCCTGGTACAAACCAGGCAGCTCTGAGGTAGTCCAGTGGCAGAGTTGGGTGGGCCTGGAAGTTATTTAAACACTGACAATATATAGTGTCTATACACACATGCTAACCAGGCAGACAGGATCTCATAAAAAGCAGAACGGTCTTTGCTTGATTGGGTATGCAGATATTGTAGCAAATATCAGCTGTCTTTCATATAAATTGCAGGTTCACTGAAAACCCAGATATTTAACACCAGTGCCCAAATGTTACCCCATCATTGAATACCCTGGTCTAATTAGTCAAGGCAGTCGGCACTTTAAAAAAATGCCGGATCAGGTGTGTTAAAATATCACATTTCTGCTGCAGTTTCATCTTCATAACAAAAACCCAGTCAAAGATCATCTTTTACCACACCTAGATTTACCACCAGATTCAGCAAGCTGCTGAATCCTGTTTTAAAAGGGATATATTCGTTAAATATATGGCCATATATTTACCAAATGGGAAAAAAACCCTATTTTGACAGCTGCGCTAAAAATGAGCTTGGCACACAGGGGAAAGCTGTATAAGGATGTGCTAAGCCCATTTTTATGGTTTAGTAAAAGGGTCTCAAAGTTAGGAGCATAAATCTTTTGAATATCTGGCTCTTAGATTGAGCCCTCTGGACACAGGAAAATACTTATGCTACCTGAATGTAACTCACCTTCCAATTATGAGAAAGGTGGAAGCTAAATCCAAAATTGCTGACACTTTGACCAATAGTGAGTATTCTTTTTTCTCTCCCTAATCTTTTGAACAGAAAGAGATATGTTAATTGTGGTTAATTTGTTTGGAGTATTGAAACTCAGTAACTTGTCTGATGTAAGCTTTTAAAATAGATATAAATTAGACATCTTTTTGGAACTTTGACTAGGTTGCCTATTATAAAATCAAGCCCATAATATAAAATAAAAGTTTTCTTATCATGACAGTTTACCTGTGTGAAGAACAAGTAATTGAAACTCTTCTAAGAATGTTTGTACTATCCTGAAATAATTTCACAGAAGGAATAATTGCCAACTTTTGTATTTAGTTGACAGACTAAATTCCCTTTTGCTGTACTCTTGTTTCTAATACATATAGATTAGAAAATTCATCTTCCTTCCCTGATCAGACTTTGTCATTACATCATTTCTTATTTCTGAATCATATGTACACTTGCAGGCTTATTTTTGAAAGATAAGGACGCCCATCTTTCTACACAAATCTGGAGATGGGCGTCCTTCTCTCAGGGTCACCCAAATCGGCATAATCGAAAGCCGATTTTGGGCATCCCCAACTGCTTCCCGTCACGGGGACAACCAAAGTTCCCGGGGAGTGTCGGAGGCATAGCGAAGGCGGAAATGGGGAGTGCCTAACAGATGGGCATCCTTGAGTGATAATGGAAAAAAGAAGGGCATCCCTGAGGAGCACTTGGCCGACTTTACTTGATCCATTTTTTCTTATGACCAAGCCTCAAAAAGGTACCCGAAATGACCAGATGACCACCAGAGGGAATCAGGGATGACCTCCCCTGACTCCCCCAGTGGTGACTAATCCCTTCCCACCCTGAGAAAAATAACTTTAAAAACTTTTTTTGCCAGCCTCAAATATCATACTCAGGTCCATTGCAGCAGTATGCAGGTCCCTGGGGGGGAGGTGTATGTGTGTTTCAGCGGAGGCATAGCGAAGGCGTGGACATCCTTCTTTCAAACATTTTGGATGTCCTGAACTGCTCCCCCCCCCCCCCTCAGCGATGGCCAAATTTCAAGGGAGTGGAGTGGAGGAGTGGCCTAGTGGTTAAAACACTGGTGTTGCAATCCAGAGGTGGCCAGTTCCAATCTCACTGCTGCTACGTGTGATCCAAAATCCAAATAAATAAATAAATAAAGGGGGTGTCGGAGGCATAGCAAAGGCATGGATGTCCTTCTCACAGAAACTTCCACATTTTGGATGTCCTCAACTGCCCGTCGCAGGGACAGAAGCATAGCAAAGGCACCTAACACTTTTACGTCTTTCACCCATACTAAAAAAAAAAAACATCCCTGACGAACACTTGGACATTTTCACCTGGACTTATGTTTTTTTAAGGTTGTAGACAGCAATTTATTTAAGGTTGTAGACGGCTATTAAACACGCAGCTTGTCTGCGTGTATGAAGCCGTCTTTGGCATGCGCAGAGCAGCCACGCATAATGCTTGGCTGCTCTACACTGGCTTCCCCTCCTTAGGAAGGAAATCGTGTGCAAATGAGCTAACAGCGAGCAGCTCATTTGCATGCCATTTCCTTCATGCATGCCCGTTCCTTTCCGAATCGCTAAGGGAAGGGCTTTTTCCGTTCAATTAGTGCATCAGTTAGTCCACTGCAGTGCCCCTTAGGGTGCCTGGTTGGTGTCCTGGTATGTCAGAGGGACCAGTGCACTATGAATGCTGGCTCCTCCCACGACCAAATGAGTTGGATTTGGTCGTTTTTGAGATGGGCGTCCTTGGTTTCCATTATCGCCGAAAACCAAGGACGACCATCTCTAAGGTCGACCATCTCTAAGGTCGACCTAAATTTCCAGATTTGGGCGTCCCCAACCATATTATCGAAATGAAAGATGGCCGCCCATCTTGTTACGATAATACACCCCTTCGCGAGAACATCCTGTGAGGACACCCTCAGGAAAATTTGGGCGCCCCGTTCGATTATGTCACCCTTGGGTTACAAAACTCCAAGGGAACAGTGTAGTATAGGGGTGAAGTGCTTCTGTGAATGAAAGATGAGCGGGACTTGGTGTGATTATATCTGATCTTATGATGACAAAACAGGTAGAAAAGGTGATGGTCAAAGCCAGAAGGATACATAGAGAGAGGAATGGCCAGCAAGAAAAAAGAAGTGATAATGTCCTCTGGTAAGGCCCCATTTAGAATACTGTGTGCAATTTTGGAGACCACACTTTCAAAAAGATATAAATAGGATGGATTTGGTGCAGAGGGCAGCTACAAAATTGGTCAGTGGCTCTATCAAAAAGCATGTAGGGACAGACTTAGACCTCACGTCTAAGTCTGGAAGAAAGGTGGGAGAGAGGAGATATAATAGATGTTTTAATATCTCCAAGGCAATAATGTACAGTAGATGAGCTGCCTTCAAATGAAGGAAAACTTCAGAATAAGAGGGTATAAGATGAAGTTAAGAAGTTAGGCTCAGGAGTAAGCTAAGGGAATACTTTTTTACGGAAAGGGTGGGGGATGAATGGAATAGCCTCCTGGTGGAGATGGTGGAGGCAAAGACTGTATCTGAATTCAAGAAAGCGTGGGACAGTCATATTAGATCTCTGAGGAAGAGGAGGAGATAGTTGATGCTGCAGATGGACAGACAGGATAGCCCATTTGTCCTTTATCTGCCATCATGTTTCTGTTTCTGAATACTGTAAAGGTCTTAAATGAACACTAGATGGAGATATTTTCCTACAATACACACCAGAGAAAAGAACTAGGAAGGGAGGAAGTCGAGCAACTGAAATTCGCACAACATTTTAATCCCTGCTTATACTATCAGAAGCTGTTTCTCTGATTTTTTTTTCTTTATGGATGTGTACATCAATTTTAATGCCATGTAAATGGGCATTTATACCATTTCTCCTTTCTTTTCTAATTCTTCCTTTCTCAGCAGCTGCTAGCCCACTCCTCAGGGCCAAAGGACAAAGATCTTTGTGTATACACTGCTCTTAAAAAAATATATATATTTTACATTTACAAAAAAGTGACATAAAAGATCTTAGCACAGAAATATTGCTCAATCCAGAATATAATCAACCACACAATAAGGAAATTGCACGTTAAAATACAACTTTAGCATTGTAATCCACACAAAAGAGGTGCCAAGAAACACAACCAGAGGAAGAAAAAATTGGAAAGGAGTAGGGCTGATACCCTTACATTCTTATAATTGCCTCAAGCACTCAGTCAAGGTCAGATTAAGTGAAGCCTCTACTATCCATGGTTGTAGGGAGGGATTTATTCAAGGGGGGTGGCGGCAAAGTAATCTTTGTAGTACCCAACATAGCCTTTTGGAGGACAGATGTGATCATTTTTTTGTTTCAATCTCTTTATTAATATCTTTCAACAACTTACAAACACAAAGATTGGCACGTAGATGTTACTACAGGGTGGCAATGGGTAGTAAGTGCCATTCTAAAAAAAATAACTTGCCACCCCACTTCCAGTCCATATGCTCCAATGTGAGTAGATGCAGAAAATGCTTCCACCATGCCCCTTCAGTGGCAGCCTCACTTGGTTGCCATCAGCCCTGCTACCAATCTCACACCACCCTCTATCACAGCTGCTGCTGCTTCCTGAGACATGGGATAGCAGCAATAAAGCAGAGAGAGGTTGCATGGCCTTGCACCTTGTGAATGCTACTGAAGGTTCTGATCATCTTTCCCTGTCTACTACACAGTTCCTCTTTGTGAGGAGTTGGGACCAGAAACATTTTTAGCAGTGCATACAAGATGGGATGCTCCATGGCTTCTTTCTGCTTGTTCCCCCTCTATTGCAAATCCCAGAAAGCAGCAGAGGAAACAGCAAGCAGAAGAGAAGTGTGATGTTGGATCAGGTCAGTGTAAAGCAGAGATGATGAATTGGGGGGGGGGGGGGGAGGAAAGGGATATGCTTCTGGAGTGGTGGGACAGGGGGAAGAAAGGGGATATATTTGCTCTGGAGTAGTGGAGGTAGACAGAAGGGAGATGATGTATGAGAATGAGAGCTGCTAGAAATGGGTGGAGGGAATGAAGATTATGACATAGGGGAGGGAAAAAAGAGAATGGAGATGCTGAATAAGGGGAGTGAGGGTAAGAGGGAGAGAATAGGGACAGAGGACAGAAAGGCGCAAAGGGGGATGCTGGATCCTGCAGATTGTATGATGACCGGACAACTGCTGCACACTGGAGGCGAGAGTTGGAAGACAGAAGGGCAATGCTAGTCTTTAGGAAATAGAAAGACAAAGGGGAGACTCTGGCTACAGGGAAGAGGAAGTAAGGAGACAGAGGAATAAGCTGGACATGGGAATAGGACATGTAGGGAGATAAAAGGGAAGATGTGGGTTGGAAAGGAGAAAGCAAGATGCTTCTGAATAAAAGATGGGAGAAAGAGAGAAAGAGAAATAAGGATAGGATGGAAAGAAAGGGAACATGCTTGCTGAAGGGAAGAAGGGACGATGAAAGACATATGAGAGTGGGATGAAAGAATGACATACTTGATCAGGATTGGAGAGAGACTGAGGTACTACAATGAGATTGAGGGAAGATACTAGCTCAAAGGAGGGAGAAGGGAGATGCTGGATTTGGTAGGTGATGCTGGACATAGGGGGTTATAGGATGAAAGAAAATAGTGGAAACGGGGTGAGTAGAAAGTCGAAGGGGAGATTATTGGCATATGGGGTAGAGTAAAGGGAAAATGCGAGGCATTGGACAAGGATAAGGCCACAGAGGGGGATGCCAGATATTGGGGGGGGGGGGGGGGGTAGTAGCGCGAGAGGCAACATGTTAGAAGGAATGGAGAGAGAAAGAGTTCAGATATTGGATATATGGGGGACAGAATATGCTGGACAGAGGGTAAGATTTTGGACATATGGGAGAGAATATGCTGGACAGAGGAGAGAAAAGAGAGTGCAGTACAGAGGAAATGAGAGAGAGAAAGAGGGGGATAGTGCTGCATGAAGGGGAAAAGTTAGGGAAAAAAATGGAAAATGGGAGGGCTGGGGTGAGGGAGATGCAAAGCTGTACGTAAATCCTGTAAAAAGAGGATAACAAAGACTGGATAGTAAAAATGAACAAAATCTGAGCAGATAGGCTAAAAAGTGAAGAAAACTTTAAAGAAGGCATGGAGCACAGAACATAGAGAATGGGACATGAAGGTTGGCCATAGGACCAGGGGCTGAATGTGAGTGAGGTTAGTGTGTACTGGGAGCAGCTGGGAAAGGAAGGACCTAAGGTGGTGTTGAGGAGTGCAGGCACAAGGAGAGAGGAGACAAAGGATGACTGGCGTGGTATGAAAGGGAGAAGTGAGGGATTGGGTGGAAGTGGAGGAAAGAGTGAGATGAGAGGGGTGGAGAGGCAGAAAAGAAGGAAGGAGAATGGTGGGAGAAAAGCAGTAGTGAAAGAGGGCTAACAAAGTGAGAGACAGATGAAAAAAGGAGAGGACTGGTACTTAAAGTCAATAAGTGCTTAGTTTAACAATGAAGTTAGGTGCATAACTGGCAGTATTGTATAACCTGCATGTGAAATTTTGAGCACAAGTTTATAGAATTAGAAGGGTTACTGTATCCTCAAGTTGGTTTTCCTTAAGTATTGTCTCAAGGGGTATGAGGACTTACACAAAGAAGATCTTTGGTTTTATTGCTCTTAATTACTTTATGAATATTTCTGCAATTGTTCTTTCACTTTGAAAGTTTAGAGTCTGTTTTATTCACCAGTGAAACAAATCCCTACTTTAATATATCTTGAATTGCATTTATTAGAAAACAGAATGAGGAAACTATATAAATGTCTGAATATACTTACAAGGCACAGTAGACCAGTTGATTCCTGCTGCCTAAGACAGTGGTTCTCATCATGTTTTGTGTCATATCAGTCCCAACACTAGGTTTACATTGTTAGGGCACAAAATGACCTTCCTTTCCTCCCCCTCCCCCTTTCCCCTTAGCATTAGCCCTTTCCCTGCTACAATATTGAGGTCTTTGTCCTTCCATTTGATTAGAAGCGAAATTGCACATTGAGTATACAGTGGTGGAAATAAGTATTTGATCCCTTGCTGATTTTGTAAGTTTGCCCACTGACAAAGACATGAGCAGCCCATAATTGAAGGGTAGGTTATTGGTAACAGTGAGAGATAGCACATCACAAATTAAATCCGGAAAATCACATTGTGGAAAGTATATGAATTTATTTGCATTCTGCAGAGGGAAATAAGTATTTAATCCCTCTGGCAAACAAGACCTAATACTTGGTGGCAAAACCCTTGTTGGCAAGCACAGCGGTCAGACGTCTTCTGTAGTTGATGATGAGGTTTGCACACATGTCAGGAGGAATTTTGGTCCACTCCTCTTTGCAGATCATCTCTAAATCATTAAGAGTTCTGGGCTGTCGCTTGGCAACTCGCAGCTTCAGCTCCCTCCATAAGTTTTCAATGGGATTAAGGTCTGGTGACTGGCTAGGCCACTCCATGACCCTAATGTGCTTCTTCCTGAGCCACTCCTTTGTTGCCTTGGCTGTATGTTTTGGGTCATTGTCGTGCTGGAAGACCCAGCCACGACCCATTTTTAAGGCCCTGGCGGAGGGAAGGAGGTTGTCACTCAGAATTGTACGGTACATGGCCCCATCCATTCTCCCATTGATGCGGTGAAGTAGTCCTGTGCCCTTAGCAGAGAAACACCCCCAAAACATAACATTTCCACCTCCATGCTTGACAGTGGGGACGGTGTTCTTTGGGTCATAGGCAGCATTTCTCTTCCTCCAAACACGGCGAGTTGAGTTCATGCCAAAGAGCTCAATTTTTGTCTCATCTGACCACAGCACCTTCTCCCAATCACTCTCGGCATCATCCAGGTGTTCACTGGCAAACTTCAGACGGGCCGTCACATGTGCCTTCCGGAGCAGGGGGACCTTGCGGGCACTGCAGGATTGCAATCCGTTATGTCGTAATGTGTTACCAATGGTTTTCGTGGTGACAGTGGTCCCAGCTGCCTTGAGATCATTGACAAGTTCCCCCCTTGTAGTTGTAGGCTGATTTCTAACCTTCCTCATGATCAAGGATACCCCACGAGGTGAGATTTTGCGTGGAGCCCCAGATCTTTGTCGATTGACAGTCATTTTGTACTTCTTCCATTTTCTTACTATGGCACCAACAGTTGTCTCCTTCTCGCCCAGCGTCTTACTGATGGTTTTGTAGCCCATTCCAGCCTTGTGCAGGTGTATGATCTTGTCCCTGACATCCTTAGACAGCTCCTTGCTCTTGGCCATTTTGTAGAGGTTAGAGTCTGACTGATTCACTGAGTCTGTGGACAGGTGTCTTTCATACAGGTGACCATTGCCGACAGCTGTCTGTCATGCAGGTAACGAGTTGATTTGGAGCATCTACCTGGTCTGTAGGGGCCAGATCTCTTACTGGTTGGTGGGGGATCAAATACTTATTTCCCTCTGCAGAATGCAAATAAATTCATATACTTTCCACAATGTGATTTTCCGGATTTAATTTGTGATGTGCTATCTCTCACTGTTACCAATAACCTACCCTTCAATTATGGGCTGCTCATGTCTTTGTCAGTGGGCAAACTTACAAAATCAGCAAGGGATCAAATACTTATTTCCACCACTGTATAATTGATAGCACTGGTGAATTAATGGACTAAGCGAGTGGAATTTTGATGTGGGGGAAGACATTGTAGAAAGAGGACTTAGGGTCCACTCCACGTCCCATTTTCCATTGGGAGCCTGGTGTGTAGACCCCAGCCAATGACTGTCACTACAAGTGTTAGGCTAAGTGAGTTGAAAAAGGATATAAAACAGTGATCACAAAAGCCAGTTCTGGTTAGGTTGGAAGACCACAAGTCTGAAAGAGAAGTCAGATTTCTTTTCTTGACTGAACCAACAATTTATGAGCTGTAAGGCTTGAATTTAGTTAGAATACATTTTCCTTTTTAAAAGTGTTTTTCAGCACATTTAATTTTTCTAGCAGTATGAGTTTTGAAAGGTGATTGAAGCCCAGTTCAGTAGCCCATCTGTGATGTAATAAATACTCATTTATTGACACGTGCGTTATGAATGCACTGCTGGACCAATCAGATTACTTTACAGACTATTTTATGATGAACTTCATAAATCAGCTTCCATTCTGCTAGAGCTGTCCAGAGGAGACAGGTAAATATATTCCCTGTCCTTAGCTGTATCTGGCCACCTCTCTGGCCTGCTCCTGTCGAGGTTCAGGATCCCCTATACAGCAGCCTCCTTCCTTCTCTTTTGCCTGTTGAAAATTCATGATTTTCCCTCTTCATGCAGACTTTTCTTTCTCCTCCCTCCCAAATATCTACTTCCCCGCTAATCTTCTCTCAATTTCCCAATACCTTCTACACTGTGCTGTTCTGCCTATTCAGAAAGTGAGCAGTACGTCATGCTGTCTTCCTCTGCCCACTGGCTTCAGTCTGCAGTTTGAATGTATGGGGCCCCATAGGTCCTGCAGGACCTGCTGGCACCAAGCATTCAAACTGGCAGAATGAAGCCAGCCCCAGAGGAGGAGAAGATGTGGGAAATAAACTCTATTTGTGTGTGGGAGTGGGGGGAGACAAGGAATCAGGGGAGAGAAGGAATCATGAATCGGGGAGAGAAAATTAGGTGTGCTGGGAATCAGAGGGGGAAAGGATCGAGGAAGGGGTGGGGGGGCAATGGAGGGGAGAGAGAGAGAAAGAAGATCATGTTGGGTGTGGAGGTGGGATAAGGATAGAGTGAAAATGAAATTTGCGTTTGCTTCTAGCGAAGGATCCGGTTTCACTGTCTCCTTGCAGGGGAAGTTGGTGGTGTTTCCCTTAGATTTGGTGAGAGGTATATGAAATAAATGTATTTATTTATTAGGATTTATTTACCACCTTTTAGAAGAAAAAAAAATCACCCAAGGCAGTATACAGCAACCATCCTTCTCTTTACTTTGTTGGTCTCTGAGCTGGGTTTGAAAGTTCTGATCATCAATATGACCTCATCAGGTTCCATTAGAAGAATGGATCACAGCGCTGCGTATGCCTTGTAGCGCTATAGAAATGCTAAATAGTAGTAGTAGTAGTAGAATCTTCAGGGTTACTGTGGAAATAGAAATCAACAAACAAATTTAAAAGATACTAGCATATTCCTGGCATTTCTCAAACGGAGTGCACAGACAGCTTGTGGAGAGTCACAGTGTCATCTCTTCTACTTAGCTTGTTTCTACCTGCATTCTGGCGTGTACTGAATGCTTTACCTATATTTTTTTCTCTCTTTCTTTATAAATAATCAGGTATGTCATTATAGATTTTCTAACAGTTACCTCCAGTAACCTTTCTCTAAATTCATCTGATATTCTGACTGTATTCTTCAGTGAATTTTAAGGTTAGGTTTGAACTGATGTTTGGATTCTGTGCTTCATTGAGTGTGTTTTAAGGGAATAGGTGATTGGTGTTTCATTCCCTGAGGGTTGGCCTGAGGAACCCATCATTTTCAGGAGGGGTTTTGAGTTGTTCTTGAAGGGTTTATTCTTTTAGGGTTTCTATACTCTTTTGAAATGTTCTTGCTTTATTAATGGGGTTGTGGAGCTTGTATTGATAATATCCTGTTTAATTTTCTGTTTCACAGATCAGTTTTTACATATAGTTTTGTTCCTGAACTCAGCTTATCTGCATTGAACTCAGTTTCTTCTGAAATCCTTGTTGGGGTAAGCTTTCAGGGCCATAGATCTCTGAAGATCTGAAAAGATGGCCTTTTCACGTGGCACATTTACAGACTCTGTGCAGGTGAATGAAATACCTTCTACTACTGACAGCTACCCTGAGATTGATGAATGGGGGACTCAGGCAAGCACCTCCAACAGTGCCACTAGAATGGCTGAAGAGTTTACAGAAAATGGACTGGTATCCCCAGGAAGATTCAGTGCTCCAGTCTAGAGATGCAGTTACTGACAGCCCAGTGGAGAATGTACACAATCAAAACCAGCACCAGTGTTTACACTTTTGCTCCCTAATACATTTCCAGTTCCAGAATGTAACCGAAGAGGATGACTTCCACTGTCTAATATTGGAGCCATTGTTACCAAGAGACCCGTTTCTCTTCACAGAGCATGAGATTGCTGTATCCAGTGTGTCTGATGTAGGCTGCACATGTGCTGAACCTGAGATCATTGAAATCGGAGAATCTCTGGTTCAGAAGAACATCCAGCCATGCAGTGAGAATTCTACTGAATCTGCTGGAACCTCTTATCAACTGTCCACTCAGGAAGAAGGAGACACAAAAAGCAAAACCCTAAAAAGAAAAAGAAAGTCACAGATGCCTGAGTACAGAACAGGAGGGGTAAAGTATCAAGAGGGCAGGTTTGGATGAAATTTAACAATTAGGATTTTTAGGTGTGTGTTTGGTGAGAAGGTAGAGCTGTAACTAGCCATGTTAACCTCCAAGGCAGGCAAGAATACTTGTGGCCCACGTTTCTCACTCTGCTTTCAACTCCTTTTTCTTTAACTCCCTCCACTGATGCTCTGTCCTTTTTGTTCTGTCCTCTTCCCCACAACCTGAATGTTAGGAAGAGAACTGTATTCATCCTAGCTTTTCATCTGCTGCCTGTCTACACTAGCATTTCAGTTTGTTTCCCATCCTCAATGGGCTTTGCACCCTGGATGGCTGCCCCTCTCTCTCATCCACCCCTAATTATGGCCCTGTGAAAAAAGGAAGCAATAGGAGAAGCCAGGTATAGAACACAGAAACTTGGAAGAAAGTTAGAAAGATAAAAATGTGTCTCAAGACCTTTTCCTTGAAAGAACCCGTTAGCCCATCAAGTTCAAACCTCTGCATTCTTTTTACTTTGTTTTTCAGAAATGATAGAACAAACAAGCTCGTGTGATTTTTTAAATTCTGTACTCTGCATAACTGGAAACCAGATTTAACACTACAATTATGATGTGATAAAATAATGGGGAAAACTGTACTAACAAATAAACTGAAATAAGGAATCTGTTTTACACTGTATCTCCCCTTCCAATTTGCCCATTTATAAAATTTCAACACAGCTTAAAGAATTTGACAGCGGCCATTCCAGTACAATGGATACTGCAAAGTTGAGATCGTAAGACGTTAGCAGGAAGTATGGGGGGGATGAGAATTGTGTACATCAGAATGGAAATTTTTGCCAGTAAGTGTAGGACAACTAATATATTCCTATTGCTGTCAAGGCCTGACTCATAAATTGAGGCAGAGGGTGAGAAAGAAAGAGCAAAGCATGAAGTCAAACTAGAATCAGCTGCATGACTAAGAGGGGCCTGTGGTTGTCCAGTCCGCATGGACTGCCTCTCCGGTGCTGCATCTACCAGAGCTGGGTCACACCCAGAGATGAATTTAAGGGGGGGAGGGGGTTATCTGGTAAGTAGTTCTTTGGAAGCAGCAATGAGCTATGAGAGATTTAGTAGGATTTAGTGCTGTGATGTTGTAGTGTGGTTATAGCTGGTATAGTTGCTCAAATTTTCAGATAGTATTTTTTATTTATTGTGAGGGATTGGTATAGTCTTAAGGTTAAGCACCCTCTTTTCTGCCTTAGTTAGAGGGAAAATGTTTGTTATATAATTCAAATTTAGTGCAAGTTTGATAGTTGCAAAAAGTTTTATTGTAAATATCTTTATGCATTTTAAATTGTTATTAAATGTGGATATAAGTTTATTTTATTTATTTTGCTTTATGTTATTAACTAATGCTATAAGTATTTTCTTTTGACATTATGGCCCTTATTTTAGAAGCTTTATTCTTGTTTTGGACATCTGAAAATTGGCATTTAGAAATCCATATTGCATGGACATCCAAATCTCGTTTTTACAAAGCCTGGATATGGAAGTCTAAAATTGCAGTATGTCCATATGGCAAGAAGGTGTGGCCTGGGCATGTTGTAGGCGGAATTAGTCAGGGGCCAAAATATGGACATCCAACTGCTGTTGCAGAAGGGGAAGGGACATCCATATCCAAAAAGATGGACATCCATATTTAGACCTGGTACTTGGCATTTACAGGTTAAGGAAAGGTACTCCGATTGAGCAGTTCTCAACTGGAAGAAGTAAGGAAAGTCATAGTAGGTAATTTTCTGTCCCTGGAGGATTCACAATTTAAAAAAGCCTCAGGGGGGATATAAACCAGCATCCTATGGTTCTCAGTCAGCTGCTCTAAACATTAGGCTACTCCTCTACAGATATCTATGTGGCCATTTTATAATATGGACATTCCTGTGCTCTTAAACAGACTTCCATATCCCTTGTTTTGCCCCACTCATAGTTTGGATGTTTTGGTTTGTAATATGGATGATCAAGATGGACGTAGCCAGCACTTGGACATCCAATTCTCATGTATTTTAGAGCAGGTTGTACGTTGACAGATCCTGTTCTAAAGTACATGAGAAATGGACATCTATACTAGAGAGTTGCTCGGGGACAGAAATCCAACCTGTCCCCACTGGAATCTAACCCGTCCCCATGGGGAATCTAACCCATCCCCCCATGGGTCTCTAACCCATCCCCGCCCATCGCCACTGCAAGTAATCTCCTCCATCCCAGCCCACCAAGTCCTTGCCATGCTGCAGTCACTTTGCTGGAAGTCTCGGCAGCCATGTTAAATGAGCACAGAGGAGAGGATGAATGCCGCGGCAGCAGGCAGGAAAGAGTAGGAATCTTTCCTGCCCCAAGGAAGCCATTAGACCACTAGGATGCCTCCAAGTATGTCCTGGGAGGGCACCCAGGGTTGGAGGGGAGGTAAAAGGGTGAGTGTTTCTCCTTGCTCATGCCGCCATCGTCACCGTACACTCAAGCCGCTAGACCACCAGGGTACCTCGAGGTATGTGACT
Source organism: Microcaecilia unicolor (assembly GCF_901765095.1). Lineage (NCBI taxonomy): Eukaryota > Metazoa > Chordata > Amphibia > Gymnophiona > Siphonopidae > Microcaecilia > Microcaecilia unicolor. Next base: position 248,774,130 of record NC_044037.1, on the reverse strand, counting down.
GGAGGGCACCCTGCGCTTGGGAGAGGGAAGGCACTTCCATGGGGATTCCTGCAGACCCAGATCCATCCCCATGGGATCCCCGCAGACATGGTTGGGATCCCGCTATCCCCATTCAGCTCTCTAATCTATACGCAATGGTACTGACTTGGACGTCCCTATTCGGAGTTGAATGCCCTTTCTAAAATCTGCTTCTATATTTAATGATTTATTATCAAGATTATTATTGCAGTGGTTCTGAACCCCAGCCAGTCAGGTTTTCAAGATATCCACAATGAATATAGATGAGTTAGATATGCATGAACAGCCTTACTGTATTACTGGCTTATGTTTGTTTAAATGCATTTACTTATCTATTATTGTATTACTAGTAAAACATGCCCATTTCTTGCGCAAATGAAACGGGCGCTAGCACGGTTTCCTTCCGAATCTCCCCCCCCCTCCCTACTCACCCCTTGCGGACCTCGGCACGCCATCTTCAATCTGCTGAGTCGTTGGTTGTGAAGCCACTGACGCCATTGCTCTGCCCTCGATGTCATCACATTTGACGCGAGGGCGGGGCCCCAACACAGTGTTTTCAGTGGCTTCACCACCACGAAGGCTTCGAACTGGAAGGAAGTGCCCGGAGGACCTGACAGTGACGTCAGTGTCCTCAGAACGTTGAGGGTGAGTTTTATTATATAGGATACTTTTGTTAGTCATTGTTGTGTTTAGTACTTCTCTTGCCATTTTAAAAGGAATGACTCAAACTGAAAGTGCATTGAATTGCCCTCACATTTTGAAAGACAGTTCAAACACACACCAGGAGCTTAGGGTACTGTACCCCCTAATCCTTCAATAGCAGCTGCACAACAGAAAAAAAGACACAAACGCCACAAGATGTTGAGAGTATGGCACAGGAAGCTGTGCTGATACCATAGGAGTCAACTTTTCAAACTGATTGGGGGTGCTGGATGAACGCAACCCAATATTCTCCCACCACCTGCCACCACCAAAAAAGAAATAGCCTTAGACTACATTCACCTTTCTTTTGTTTTGGTTTTTTAAAATATATTTTATTGCAACAGATAAAACAATAACAACAGAGCAATACCAAATCGAAAACGAATGGTGTGCAAAATGAGCCTACTGTCTAAGTAGTTGCAGGGTACAAGTGTAAAAACTTGTGCCACAGCATTTCTTACCATCAGCTGTGGGAGACAGTGGGACTGCTGTGCTGACAGATCCTAAGTTCAAAACAGGCCATTTCTCTCATATTGACAAACCATAGCTGCAGATAGTGGTGGTGAATCTTCTGCCACCCAATAAAACAGAATCAAATTCTTGATGAGCAAAAGAGCATTATAAAGGAAGTGGCACACTGCGAGGCCAAGATGCTCTGCTCCACCAAGTGTTCCTGAATACCCAAAAGTAAAGAGCTGTAGTCCCACTCGGGGAAGCACTGCTCATGCCAACACTGACAGTCTTGCCAAACCTGAAACAATATGTTATCAAAATTTCAAAACCTAACAAACATCCCTGTTCAGACACTTGGCCTTGCAGTCACACATGCAGAACAGAGATAGCCCTTCTTCAAAAATGAACCTGAAATCTCTCTGTATGCAGCACAATACCAGAAAAACAGAAAGAAACACGTTGCTATACACTGCAAAATAAGATAGCAGATGTAAATTCTCAAATTGGACATATTCCAAACACTAAAATGAAAATAAAATGATTTTTTCTACCTTTGTTGTCTGGTGACTTTGTTTTTCTGATCATGTTGGTCCCATTCTCTGATTCTGCTGCTCTCTATCTGTTCTCTTAACTCCGTTTCCAGGATTTTCTTTCCATTTATTTCTTTACTTTCCTTCTTTATCATTTCTTGCCCTACATCCATAGGTAAAAGCTGGGTCCTCCATGGACTTGACTAGAGAAGATATAGAGTGGATCCAGCTTTTGCCTATTTTCTCCATCCATGTGTAGCTTTTCTCCTCTTTTCCCTTTCCCTGTTCTCCGTCAGTATGCATCTCCTTCCTCTTTCTTCCCTCCCCTCCATTCAGATGCATCTCCTTCCTCTCTCTTCTCTCTCCACCATCCATGGTGCAGCATTTGCACATTTCCCAAAGCTGACACCTTATCCTATATAATAAAAAGCACCTCCAACGTTCTGAAGCTGGCTGCTTGGACAAAAACCTTGATGCGTTCATGCTCTTGTATCCATCTCCTGACATGATGACGTCTCCGACTTCCGGAAACGTCACCAACGACTGTGCCCAATCACAGCACAGCAGCGCGAGTCAACATCACCTCCAACTTATTTTAAAAAAAACGCCAACAGCGCAATAAATTCTTCACACAAACCAAGAAGAAGGGCCCCCCCCCTGCAAACAGACTCACAAAATCCGCAACAACTCTGTTCTCCCACCAAATACACGGTCCGCATAGGCACCGCGACGTAACAAAGGCACAAAATCCTTACAAAATTAAACTCAAGGTAAGGAGCTCAGGCCAGACGCGAAAAAAGGAACACGGTGGCGACACACACTCCCACCTCCGTGACAGGAAACAAAACACCACGCTGGATGCACAAACACTGTGTAAGGAAGTTCTCCCGCCCACCACACGGTCCGCATACACAACACCAAGTAACGGACACACAGAACACTCACTGAATTAACCTTCAGGTAAGCAGCTCGGTGAAGGGAAGTGGAAGGGGAGACCAACATGGATGGAAATGGCGGAAGGCTGTCAAAACAGAACAATTACTATTGAAGCCTAACAAAAATGCACTGTTGCTGCCTGCCACGCTCTCTCACTCTTTCAAAAATGGTCACTTACACTCACTCTCAGACATATGTTGCTGACTCTCTCATTCTTTCAAAAATACACACTTACACTCACTCTCAGATATACTGTGTCACTTCCACACACACACACACACACACACACACACAATCAATCTCTATGACAAAACACACACACCCTCTCTGTGTTACACAGACACAGTCATGCACGCTCACAGTTCCCCACCCCTGCCACCCCCTCCTGTGACTCTCACACACATACACAATTACTTTGTCACATACACACACATACTGATGCAGCCTCCGACTTCGCCAGCCCTGCCCACACCTTTGACAATCTCAGACTGAGGAACATGTCTGAACCCCACTACAATCATCCCTCAACACCCTAGCAATTCAACACTCCACCCCTCCCCCCCTCTGACATTCTGACAGACACACACAATCTCTCACACACACACATACACACTCGCCCCCACCCTCCCAGTTACACCCACCTCTCTCACTTTCACAGACACACACACATGACCTCTCTCTGTCATACACACACAGATTATCTCTCTAACCACAATTATATTCAGAAGTGGGGGGGGGGGGGGTCTCTAATACAACTGTTGAAACATTAATGGCAGAAACTCATTACCTTGCTAGCGCCCGTTTCATTGGTTTCAGAAACGGGCCTTTTTTTACTAGTAATTAATAAATTTAGAAAAATTATAATTTTTCTACCTTTGTTGTTGGTCCAAGTGTCTCTTTTCTGCTTTTCTATTTTTTCTTAACTCTCTTCCAAGCTCTTTTCCTTTCCATCAACAGGCAGGGAGGCACTCGCTGTCTTCCTCTGGCAACAGAAGCGTGCCTTCTATTTCACTGGATGGAAAGGCATTTGCAGCAGTTTTCAGCTGCCCACCTAGTGGAAACTCAAAATGGGAAAGCGAGTTTCTGCAGCAGGACCTCCCTGGACCCAACAGCATGGGAGCTGGTGCTGGACACCTTCCACCTGGTAACTCGAAGGTGCAGCACTCCCCTAATAGATCTTATGGTGACACATCACATTGTCAGAGTTTCCAGGTTTTTTGGCAGAAAACGGAAAGTCGTTTCAGATAGTATAGCTGCTCTTCTTCAGCCTTGGCTGGAGTCAGCCCTTTATTGTGTTCCTGACGTCTTTGTGGGTTGGTCATTGATTTGCTCCGGATTGGCCCAGGAGACCGGCGTATGTGGGCTTGATTCGTTGTCTAGTGGGAAACCGTTTGCCTTCCTCTGAGTCACGGACTCCTCCATTAGGGTCCCATTCGGATGGAGGATTCCTCCTGCTTTGGTCCATAGCCTGACTCTTGAGAAGCCAAAATGGAGAAGGAAAGGATATGCTAGCAAAATCATTGCAACTTTACTTATGGGGAAAAAACGCTCAACTTTAGCTGTGTATGCTCATGTCTGGTGAGTTTTGAAGCATGATGCCCCGAACGGGTGTCTCTGTTTCGGGCCTCATTGCCACACATATTAGCCTTCTTGAAGGATGATCTTTGCAAGGACTCGCTTACAACTCTTTAAGGTTTAGGTGGTGGCTCATTCCTGTTACTGAGGTTAGATTCTGGATTCCTCATTCTTTTCTCATAAAGATGGGGTTCATTTATTGAAAGGGGCTCATTGTCTTAGGCCTTCTCTTCATTGTCCTTGTCCTGAGTGGAACCTTAGGATGGTCTTGCGGGCTCTTTAAAAAAAGGCTCCCTTTGAAGCAAGCTACTTTGAAAGATCTTCCTTTTAAATCTATCCATCTATTAGCTGTTGCCTCAGTTCACAGAGTCTGAGCTACAGGCGTGGTCAGACAGAGATCTGTTCCTTTCTTTTGTCGGATTCAGGAGTGACTATTTGTACCTTTCCTTCTTGTCTTCCTAGGGTGGTTTTGGCTTTTCATCTTAGACAGCCTCTTGTTATGTCCTCTTTTAAGGAAGGGGATTCCTGGTTTTCTTCTTATCTCTCCCAGCGTACCTTTAGTGTATACTCTGGTGGATCCTCCTCTACTTCTATCCCACTGTCAGTTGGTGTACCTCAGGGATCTGTCCTGGGACCTCTTCTTTTTTCCATCTATACTTCTTCCCTTGGTACCCTGATCTCATCCCATGGTTTTCAGTATCATCTTTACGCTGACTCCCCCAGATCTACCTCTCTATACCTCTCCACACCAGAAATCTCAGCCGAAATCCAGGCCAATGTATCAGCCTGCCTGTCTGACATTGCTGCCTGGATGTATCAGCACCATCTGAAACTAAACATGACCAAGACTGAGTTTCTTATCTTTCCCCCTAAACCAACCTCTCCTCCTCCCCAACTCTCTATTTCTGTCAATAACACTCTCATCCTTCCTGTCTCATCAGCTTGTAACCTTGGGGTCATCTTCGTCTCCTCCCTCTCCTTCTCTGCACATATTCAGCACACTGCTAAAACCTGTCATTTCTTTCTCTATAGCTTCTCATAGGTCTCCCACTTAGCCATCTCTCTCCTCTTCAATCTGTTCAAAATTCTGCCGCACGACTACTATTCTGCCAGTGTCATTATGCTCATATTAGCCCTCTCCTCAAGTCACTTCACTGGCTTCCTATCCGTTTCCGCATACAGTTCAAACTCCTCTTATTGACCTATAAGTCCATTCACTCTGCAGCTCCTCAGTACCTCTCCACTCTCATCTCTCCCTACATTCCTCCCCGGGAACTCCATTCACTGGGTAAATCTCTCTTATCTGCACCCTTCTTCTCCACCGCTAACTCCAGACTCCATTCCTTTTATCTTGCTGCACTATATACCTGGAATAGACTTCCTGAGCCGGTACGTGAAGCTCCATCTCTGGCTGTCTTCAAATCTAAGCTAAAAGCCCACTTTTTTGATGCTGCTTTTAACTCCTAACCCTTATTTACTTGTATTTTTATCATCCTCGCTTTAATATTCCCTTATCTCTTGTTTGTCCTGTTTGTCTGTCCTAATTAGATTGTAAGTTCTCTCAGCAGGGACTGTCTCTTCATGTTCAAGTGTACAGCGCTGCGTATGTCTAGTAGCGCTATAGAAATGATAAGTAGTAGTAGTATTGCAGGATGGATTTTAATTTGCTTCGTTGTCTTGATGTACATCGATTGCTTCTCCAGTATTTGCAAGTTACCAATGTTTTCATGCGATCTGATCATCTTTTTGTTGTTTTTAGGCTCGAATCGGGGTCATGCAGCATCTAAGGTGCCTATTTCTTGCTGGATTAAGGAGGCGATTGCCTCTGCATACCTTCTTTCCAGCAAGCAGCTGCCGGCTTCTCTTTGAGCATATTCTGCTAGGGCCCTAGCGACTTTTTGGTGGAATCATGAGTTTTTCCCTTGAAGGCGTATGTAAAGAAACTACTTGGTCTTCACTGCATCCTTTTTTCAAGCATTATCATCTGGATATTGTGGCTGAGCAGACTTCTTTCCCCTGTTTGGTGCCCTCCACAGGAGTTTTGAATTCCCACCCTACATAAAGACTGCTTTGCTACATCCCACAAGTCTCTGGATTCAATTGCTGCAGGTGCTAAGGAAAGAGAAATTATGTCATACCTGATCATTTTCTTTCCTTTAACCACAGTAGATTTCCAGAACCACACTCTTCTTCAGTGTTATGTTCTCATGGTTTGCTCATTTCTCAGTTTAGGGTAATGGCTCATTTTGGAGCTGAAAGATTTAGCTGTTTTCTACTGTTCATGCTGCTTCTCTGTGAGAAAGAGGAACTATTATGACTCTTTATTCCTTCTGCTTTGTTATGAGAAATAGTGCCTAACCAAGAAGCATACCATCCTGTAATTCGTCGCCTGCTGGTAAATGGTCACAACCCACAAGTCTCTGGATTTATCTGCTGCAGTTAAAGGAAAGAAAATTATCAGGCAAGACATAATTTTTCCTTTTCTTTTTGTTAGAATTATTGCTTCTTGTTGGCCTTGCATTTGCAAGTCCCTATTGACCGAAGTTACTCACCTGTACTGGATGTTCTCCAAGGAAAGCAGGACATATGTTCTCACATACTCCCCCCCCCCCCCCCCACACACACACCCATGACTTATATTCTCTATGCTTTTTATATAACTGTGGGTCCTGTGCAAGTTGAGCAATCGAGAAGACATGTGCCTGCGCAGTAGACCTGCAATAAGCTTCCAGAAAAGGAACGCTGGGCAGCATCTGTACTGGGGCTCTGCAGATGACATTACCCAGATGTGAGAACATATGTCCTGCTGTCCTCGGAGAACACCTGCAACAGGTGAGTATCTTCGCTTTTCCTCAAGTCTTGCAACTCGCTGGATTCTAGAAACTTCATTCTACTGTTCTTCAGCAGTGCTTCCATTATTTTTCCAACCACCAAAGAGAGGCATAGTGGCCTGCAGTTTCCCACTTTTTCTCTGTCATCATTTTTATGAACAAGGATCACATCCAGTGGTGTGCTGGATCCGGCTCACACCGGCTCGCAAGAGCCGTTTGTTAAATTTACTGGCATCTTACGAGCCGGTTGTTGGCCCGTGCGAGCCGGCTCGCCTCTGCTCCCCCGCCCCGCTAATCCATCTTCCGTCTGCCCTCTGCTCCCCGATAGTAGCCCTGCTGGTTTCCTTTCTGCGCTGCCACCGCCGCCCTGCCTTTAAAAATTTTATTTTCCCTTGAGGCGCGCCAGTGTTGAAGCGACGGCAGCAGGCTCAGCTCGGTTCCTGCCTTCGTTCCGTTCCTTCACATCATGGCTCCGCCCTTGCGCAAACAGGAAATACTTCAGGCAAGGGCACGCCTCGAGGGAAAATAAAATTTTTAAAGGCAGGGCAGCGGCGGCGCAGGAAGGAAACCAGCAGGGCTACTATCGGGGAGCAGAGGGAAGACGGAAGATGGATGACCAAGGGAGTGGAGAGGGCTGGAAGATAGCGGAGAGGAAGGCAGGGGGGAGATGAGGATTGCTGGACATGGGTGGGTGGATGTAGGGCAGGGGAGAGGAGGGTTGCTGGACATGGGTGGGTGGATGTAGGGCAGGGGAGAGGAGGGTTGCTGGACATGGGTGGGTGGATGCAGGGCAGGGGAAGGGGAGGGTTGCTGGACATGGGTGGATGGAGGGCAGGGGGGAGAGGAGGGTCGCTGGACATGGGTGGATGGAGGGCAGGGGGGAGAGGAGGGTTGCTGGACATTGGTGGATGGAGGGGAGAGGAGGGTTGCTGGACATGGGTGGATGGAGGGCAGGGCAGGGGGGAGAGGAGGGTCGCTGGACATTGGTGGATGGAGGGGACAGGAGGGTTGCTGGACATGGGTGCATGGAGGGCAGGGGAGAGGAGGATTGCTGCTGGACATGGGTGCATGGAGGGCAGAGGGAAGGAGGGTTGCTGCTGGACATGGGTGGATGGAGGGCAGGGGGAGAGGAGGGTTGCTGGACATGGATGGAGGAGAGGGGAGAGAGAAGAAATGCTGGACATGGATGGAGGGGAGGGAAGAGTGAAGAAGGAGATGAGAAGAGGGAAAAGGAAGGGAGGAAGGAGAAAAACTGCACATGGATGAAGAAAATAGGCAGAAGCTGAGGACCAGAAATGAAGAAGAAAGGAGGAAAGGAAAGAAATAAATGGAAAGGAAGCCCTGAAAATGGAGTTAAGAGGACAGATAGCAGCAGAATCGGACACTGGGCCGGCATGATCAGAAAAACAAAGTCACCAGACAACAAAGGTAGAAAAAATCATTTTATTTTCATAGTGTTTGGAATATGTCCACTTTGAGAATCAGGTGCTCAACATTAAAAGTTTATTTTTATTTACTTATTTATGGCATTTTATCCCACATTAAACATGAATTAGATTCCCCCCCCCCCCCCCCCCGCAGGCTCTCTCCCCGGCTATAAGCAGCTCTGCAATTTGGGGGGGGGGGGGGGTGCAGAGGTGGACCGGGGAGAGAGCCTGTTGTTAAACATTTACCAGCACACCACTAACCACATCTGCTGTTCTCCAGTCTTATGGAACCTCTCCCATCTCCAAGGATTTATTAAACCTTTAAGAGGACCTTCCAGAACTTTGAGCTCCCTTGATATCCTGAGATATATTTCTTCTGGCCAATGGCTTTGTCCACTTTCAGTTTTTCAAGTTGTTCCTTGCCCCATTTTAGGACCAAACATAAAATGTTTGTGTGGATTCCACGCCACTTTACACAAGTAAATAATGATTAAATCTAATTAGTGCAAATAATTGCTTGTTAAAAAGCCAATTATTGGCATTAATTGGCTTGTTATTCACTTAAATTATGCACACAAATTGAATATGTGCCCATAATTGTGTGCGCAATTTATGGCAAGTTTTATAGAATTAGGGGGATAATAGCTAATAAGAACACATTTGTCATATGAAACATTGAATTTTGAAATCTTTTGTATTCTCTCAAGTTCTCATGTTTTACAGATTCTTTTTCTTTTTTTTAACCCTGGAAGTTTCTTCCTGCTCCATTATACATTCATCTTAGTTGCAGCCAGTGTTGGGAAGTGGCACCATGAGCATTCATTTGAAACTGCCCAGAGATCTTCTCCTGTTTTCTATCCCCACCTCCTTAACACGCCTAGTTTGGTCATTCCAGTGATGATCTTTGACTGGGGCCCTTCTAGAACCCACAAACATCAGTCTGGCTAAAAGGCATTACCAATGACCATGATGCCCTCTACTTAGCTGCCTATGAATACTGCTTCTGCATTATCACTAGCCCCAACTAAACTGGGGAGCAGAAGATCGTACTAGGGGATTGACTGTGAGATCAGTATGACAGTGAGGCTGGCTCTTCTTTCTCTTCTATTTAATCATTTTCTCTTTTTGGTTGTCATTATTTTTCTTAAAATGATTTCACTTGAATTCCCTGTTTTTTCATAAAAGCCTGACCTAATATGACAGAATAGGAAATTGCCAATGTATGGTTTTCTAAATCCATTTGATTATTATAAAATCATACAAAGATTTATAAAATGTCCTGATAATATCTTTTTACTGTTTTCTCTTTTACATTATTCATATTCTAGATTTTTGTATTTTTTTCTCCAATTTTTTTTAATGTTTCTGTCTCCTGTCCGGATTTTCAGTTTTGACTACAATATGAATCCTTTCTTTTAGATTCTCTTTCTTCTTCTTTTTCTTTTCATGCAGTATTAAAAACAAGCCTTGAAAAAATACAGCAAGATCCACAATGCAGGGCCTGCGATATTCAGCAGACTCAAAGTACAGATGACATCAGAGCCTATTCTGTTCCAAAGATGACATATCCCTTCCATACAGAGGAAACAAAGTTATATACTACACAACCAGAGGAGGAACTGAAGTGCCTTTCAGAGTCAGAGAAATCATCATCTCCCACACAGCCACAGAAGACCCCAAAATATTCCACAAAGTTTGAAGAGAAACTGTTATGCCCCACAAGCCTGAAGAGAAAATATACATCTTCCACAAAGCTTGTGGATAATGTGAAACAACCTGAACAGAAAAGGGGAAAAATGAAATGTATAACAGAATTAGCAAAAAATCTAAAATGTTCTTCAAACCTGAGAAATGCACTGACGTGCTAAAAAGCCAGAAGAGAAGTTTTGTCCAAGTGAACCATGCTGCTCAAAAGATCTCAACTCATTTGATAACCCTTGCCTAGAGGAGTTGCTCATAAGCAGTTCTGGGGGGGACAATAGCGATGAAACAGTGCGCACTCTGACAGACATGAAGAACTCCAATACGAATGAAGCTCCTCAGAAAAAATCTCTACCAAGTCTTCCCTCAGTTCTTTCTAAACTTAAAGAGCTAATAGAGAAATGAGAAAAGCGCTTGCTAGATGGAAAAGATTCAAGAGATCCTATTTCTGATAATAGCACTGTAAATATTACAGTGGGACAGCAAGACTTCCAACATGAGTGGAGCTCCTCAGAAGGAATCCAACCCAACATCCAGAGGAATCAAGAGAAAACAGTCAAACAATGACCAATATAGTAAGAAAGCGAAGCAAGAGAATGAAAAACCTGAGTAGGTGCTAATGATCAAGAAGTGTAAATCCAAAAACGTATGTATGACAGACAGACTGCTGGATGAGGAGGTACTTTTGATCATTCCCATAATGATGTTTGAGAAAGAAGTGATGTCATCTTCCATTGACCACCAAAAGTACCCCTTTATAGTTGTTAACAGTAGTGATCAACTACTCCTGAACTGTTGCTTCTTTATGCTGTATGGTGAACTGCAGGAGACTTGGCTGATCAAGTAGATGCGTCACTTACTGGGTTGGATGAATTCCGGGAATGGTTTGAAGAATTGAAAGTGGATTTGGCGGCTGCCAGAGCTGATATCGTGACCTTGTGGACAGACCTGTGTACCGATATATAGATCGAGCATGCGCACAGACCTCTTGGTGCCATGTCATTGACAGCTAATGAGATGAACCAAGCCATCTCATTACAAAAGCTTAGGAAACTGGAGATAATAGGAGATATTATTGCAGAGATATTATTGGCAAGTTGAGAAAGGAGCAGATATGATATCAAAGGACATTTCCTTTCAGGCTGAGCTTTGGAGTACACGGAAAAAACTGTTGAGTGTCCACAAGGAAGTCTTGCAGACCCTGGGAAGCTGATCATCAGAGGAAATCATGGAGGAGGCCCCAAAAATGAAAGAGATAACACCACAATGGCAAAGGGTCAACCACCAGGAAAGTCCACCTCCTGCAGACAACCTAAACAACCACTGCGGGAGACGCGAGGGGTTAAATGAACTGCCAACAGGCATTCATTTACAGTTGATCATATGGCATATCATGTCCTTATATGCTCCTTCAGATCATATCCTATTAGAACACGTTGCAGCAGGGGGTATTGATGTTTTTTTTATACTAATTCATACTGATAACATTTTGCATAATTTATGCTGATTAATTTGAGCCTGTATTGTTTAGGGTGCCTGGTTATAATTTGGATTGAATGATATTACTAGGTGCCAGGGGGGAGGGGGTGTGTGGAGTCCATCCTCTTATTCCCATTCATCAAATTTAGCTGGGCGAGAACTGAGCTAGGAGGATGAGTGGGGTGGAAGGGAATGGGAAGGGTTGAAGGAAGTGGATTTTACAGAGGGAAAGAGGAGATGTGTGGGAGGGTAGGAGGATGTTTCTCAGGATGATGTACATGATGCTAATATGTACTTATTTCAAATGTTATTGCATCACGGTTTATAGTTATCTTAGCTTTTTTCTTACTTAATAGGAGAGAGTAAGGTGATGACAATGAATGTAAAAGGTCTTAATTCTTCATATAAGAAACAATGTCTTTTTAAAGAGATTTCCAGGTTGTCCATTTCCATAGGCTTAATTCAGGAAACCCACTTTAGAAAGGATGAGAAAATGCTATATCTTAAGAACTATCCATAACTATCCATTATGTATTATTTTATTCTCTTCCTAAGAAAAAGCCCAAGGGGTGGGGCTATTGATATTTAAGGATTTTCAAGGTTAGATTTTATGCAGTGTACCTGACCTGCAGGGTCAGTACTTGGCTCTAAAATTGGATATTTAAGGGGAGGTTTATAACATGGTCTTTGTGTATGCACCTAATCATCATCAAAAAGATTTTTATTCTATGTTCGAGAATCTACTATTGGCACTGGGGGCAGGCAATTGGATAATCGGAGGCACTTTTAATTTAACCCTTCTCCAAAAGTTGGAAAATACATCTAAAATCTATTATAGCAGGAAGGTAAGTCCGGGCCGCAGCTTTATTAAATAAATTCTCACATAAATTATTTCAACACTCAAACTCTGTTCAGTCACTGATGTACAAAATGGTTAAATTTTTAACTACTTGACTAAAAGGTAACTTCCTAGTCCAATCGATTTAACTGACATTGGCCAAATGAGACCCCTACAGTGACACCAGGGGCCTTTTATGACTAGATGTCTTCATAAATTATTAACATAGCACTCAATCATTCTCAAGCGGTGAAGCAAGAGAAGGTGCACTATCCGTACTAAAAATCATGGCATTAAACTCCTTTAGATAGATTACAACAGGGCATACCAAATTCACCATCATGGATGAAGACAGCGACTCACTTGTCTTCAGCTTCCATACACCTCTGCAACCTAAGTCCCCTACCCACATACTCCAATATATCTTGCAAATGATGCAAGAAAATATTTAATCCAGTGTCTGAGAGATGGACCCCATCAGACCGATATACGCCAGGGCAATCAACAGTTATTAAATCATGGTGTGCTACACAACCTCCCAATAAAAATACCAACCCAGTGATCTCAGAATTCACACTTTTTCTCAAATGTTCTATAGCTTTAGTCTTACACGCACCTCTACAAACTCTCCTCAGAATAATATTAGACCAAATAAGGATATTAGGAAACAAATCATAATTCTCTAATACATCCTGCTTCATCTGTCTAATAAGGTCCATAAATCATTACCACCACCCCCCCCCCCCCAAGTACAGCAACAAAACATTAGGTTCAGTCAACCATCTTCTAGCCTGCAACAAGCCAATAAATCCAGAATCCCATGAAAGCCAATTCCAAATGCATTCCCTTTGATGCCTTCTTCAAAGACTTCTCAGCCCAGAAAACATAAGAATGGCCACAAATCCAAATGACAGTCTTCTCACTCTGAAGCACTGTAATGGAGTCTATAAAACATTAATGAAAATTAACAGCAAAAATGCTAGCACACAAAGCAATTATAACTGGATGACTGCCACCTTCCAATCTTTTGAATGGCGCTACAGACATCCCTTGCGCTGCTGCAAATGAAGCTGCTCCAATTCTAAAAGAATGTGTTCCAAAACTTGACGGATCCAAACCAACCAATTTCAAAGCTAATTACAAAACAGCATTAAACTGGTACTGATTCAAAAGACTCAAATCATCATGTATAAAACAATTCATTCCCCAATTTTTTTCTTTTCTTTATAACTGACAAAACGACTTTGTCAGAAGCAGTTGTTCATCACCCACTAAAAGATTTCTCATGGACATGTCTGTCTCTGAATCTGCAACTAATTCACTAACCCTAAATGCACCATAAAATGCCCATGAAAATGCAGCTTGAAACAATACCAACTCATATTCCGAAAAACAAATTTTTGGAAGCACAGCAAATAAAGAAAGCAAAATATGTGACTGTTAAGCAAACGAGTCTTAGCATTATTAACTTTCAGAATAGAAACACAAGTTCACCAGAAATGAACTTGTAGGATCTTTAAACACAGCACATCTAATATAATAAAACGCACCGTGAACATTCTGAGGACAAAGATTCTGAAGTCACAGCACACGATAAAGGGTTCATGGTTTCATGGTGGTGAAGCCATCCGACATAACACGGACCTATCAGAAGGGACCTATCAGAAGGGGCTTGCCCACTAACAAAGCAAAACTGTTACCAGGCAACGGAATGCGACATAGAACTCACCTATCAGAAGAAAAAAACAGAAGAAGGGAGGAGCATTCAGCTGTAGAATGCCTCATTGTCTGAGCAGTACAGAGAGCAGACGAACGCCGCTGGAAACAGAGAATATCCCAGCACTGGGTATGTACACAAATATTGTTAATGGACACGGGGAAACAGGAGTACAGCGTGCCCCTCGCCATTTGCAACGTGCGCCGCCACCTGCAAAACTTAAACCCGACCTAGCCTGCATCACAGACTGACCCAGGTGAGGGGAGGAGTAGGGAAACTTCCCTACTCCTCCCCAGCCTAGGATTCGGTAGAGACTGGCTGGCAAACTGCTTGAATATACAAAACCGCTAATTCCTTCAATATACAAAACCGGAGGCAACAAAGAAAAAAAAAAGAAGCGTGCCCCTCGCCATCTGCGACATGTGCTGCCACCTGCAAAAATTAAACCCGACCTAGCCTGCATCACAGACTGACCCAGGCGGGGGGAGGAGTAGGGAAACACGTGGAGCGTGTTTCCCTACTCCTCCCCAGCCTAGGATTCGGTACAGACTGGCTGGCAAACTGCTTGAATATACAAAACCGCTAACTCCTTCAATATACAAAACCGGAGGCAACAAAGAAAAAAAAAACATTATCACGCACGTGCACATAACTGGAACACCTCCCCCCCTTCACCTTCTCACGAACCAAGCAACCCAGGACATGCAAAACCATCCCCCGCCTCAAAAAACCCGTCACCCACCTCGAGGATGCACACACCGCGCTGCTTCCCGCTGCGCATTCGTCCTGCATTCCTCCTGCATCGTTCCTACGCTGCTGCCCTATAACGAACCGAACGAGTGGCGTATTCTCCCTTCCGCAAACCACACCACCCAAAACAAGACGTCGCTGCTTGCCACAAGGACCAAAAATACCGTTAAAACCGACGGCCCCAGACAGTGCTGCTCTCCCGCCAACCAACAAAACACATCCCCGGCATAAGGCAACCCCTAACCCACCTCAAGGATTCCCCGACCTCAATCACCCTGGGAAAAGACAGCACCGCTTCATACAATGCTTTTCTCTTCAAAGGAAAAACTACAGGAGGAAAAAAAAAACTACATGCTAGCGCCTGTTTCATTTGTTTCGGAAACGGGCCTTTTTTACTAGTTTACAATAAAAGCTATCATAACCGCTGATTCTGACCAAAATTCACCCACCACCTTCCCAATGAATTGGATTATCACATTTTTTCCAACATGGGCATGGGAAAAAACTTCCTACTGCAACCCACAATTTTTTCCAAGCCACAGTACAAGACCTCAAAGTATTGGCAGATAAAGATTCAGACAATAAATTTTCCTTGAATGCAGGAAACCTGTCCAAAATTCCTTCAACATTCTTGCTGCACTTCTTTCCTCATCCGGAGCAAGCCGCCAAAAACAAGACCACTGAAATCGAGACAATGAATCAGAAAAACATTATTAAATCCAGGAGTATGACAGGCTTTCAGCATCTCTAATTTCTTACATAACTTTTTTTTATCCATAAATTGTTATGGAAATATAACACCACATAACATTAATATTTGCAATTTAAAAAAAAGTATTCTTCAATTCTATATAAGCTGTAATCCCCCAACCCCCCTTCCCTACCCCCTCCCCATTCCCAAATAGATATAACAAACCATTATTAGACATCTAATAATCATCTCAGTCTCCCCCTATCCCATCCCTCTCCTTTGACCTAAATAAAAGATTCAAATGTGTCCATTCTTCCTTATCCCGGATCATGTCTGCCATGTAATCGATCTGTGAGTATTTCCAGCTCACGCAGTTGAGCCACTTGAACCAACTGGCCCAGAAGTTGTTTCCAATAAGTCACAATCACATTTTTTGCAGCTACCAAAGTCTTTTAATTCGAACCTGCCATCTGGCTCCCCTAGTATTACTTAATCCCAGCAAACAGTCCGTACGAGTCAATGGAAATCCCATCCCTAAAATCCTGGTCAGCTCCCCCACCATTTCGGACCAGTACTGTTGAATGACCTTGCACTCCCACGAAATATGGAAAAAGGTTCCCTTAGCCACCATGTATCTCCAACATTCATCTGTTGTCATATTAGGGAACATTAGTTTCAGCTTCACAAGAGTATAATACCAACGGGTCACCACTCTATATGTATTTTCTTTAAGTAACACACATATGAAAGATTTCTGAACCTCTTGAAACACTCTTTTCCATTCACCCTGCATGATCTCTCTTCCCATATCCTTTTCCCAATGTTCCACGCAACCAAACTTCTGAAACTCCCACCCCCTAAAAAATCTATAAAGGAGTAATAAGGGCCTTGGCCACTTTATCAGGCTCCCTCCACAATGTTTCAAAATGTTCTGTGTCTTCGGGGTCTGATTGATGCCACCTCTGTCCCATTATATAATGTTTCTCTTGTAGATATTAAAAGATATCCCCCTCCCTTAAGGCTTATTTATTTTTTTAGATCTTCAAATGATATAATTTCCCCCACATCTAAAAACTGTCTAAAACACGTTAACCCTTTACTCCCCCATTTAGCAATTACCCCACTTTCTCTCTGTTACAGGAGATAGCCATAATAAATGGGAAGAGTTGAAAGTGCTCTTGTTCCAATCTCACCCCTTCCTTATGAGCTGCACCCTCCCAGTCCCATAACTGTCTGCCACCCAATAATAATATATTTGGAACAGCTCTACTCCCCCCATGTGAGACTGCCATAATATCTTCTTTGCTAATCGTAGTGACTTCTCCCCAAATGAACCTATTAAATTCCCCTTGTAACACCTGAATGACTCCCTCTGGTATTGTTAAAGGGATAGTCTGAAATAAAAACAAAATTTGTGGTAATATATTCAAAGCCACTATCCTCCCCCACCAAGACAAGCAGGTGAGATGCCATCTATGCAAATCTCCCTTATTTAACCTAAACAGCGGATCATAATTAAGCTCATATAATTTATCAAGATCTCTAGGTAACTGTATCCCCAAATATTTAATATGAGTTCTAGCCCATCTAAAAGAAATTACAATGAATCTGTTCCTCCTCCTGTGAATCTATAGTAATTCCCAAGGTCTCCGTTTTATCCAAATTTACTTTAAATCCCGCAACCTTCCCATAATTATAGTTGTCCCAGTGGAAGTCTTTTTTACCCTTAACTCTGCGCAATATTTCCTCTTTTAAAGTAAAATCTTGAAAGCATACAATAATGTCTCTTTGTGCCTTGTCTTTGCGCACTCCAGCTCCTCTATGCGCTATGTCCAACTTAATTGGGATCATGTCAGATGAATCCACCTCCTGAGACTCTGAGTTCAATAGAGCGTGACAAATGGCTGTTACTGTCTTAATGCAATCTTTATACTTCCATACTTCAGGAATCCCCCGAAAATGCAGATTGTGTCTGTGAGATTTGTTTTCTAAATCTTCTACCAAATTATGCAGCTCCTTTCTCTCAATTATCCCTGGAGCTTGTGTGTTCCAGAATCGTCAGACACCTCTCCACACCTTCTGCCTTTTCTTCCATATGCTCCACTCTCGACCCAATCTCATTAATATCTCTCCATAGTTCTCCTAGAGCCGTTTGAACCAGCTCACAACCTCTTTTTTGTAATCTCCTCCTCTGCTGACTCAGAACAGGTCCCATTCTCCTCTTCCTCCGAGTCGCCATGTTGCACCGCCATATTGAATGCTCAATCTCTCACTTTGCGGCTCAGCGTGACTGCATTCTGGAAGGTGTTTAAACTTCTCCAAACGTTTTCTGGTGTGCATCCTACTAATCCTCCACTCTGTCGGTGGGAGCTCCCACACTTAGAAGGTTCGGTTTAAATAATTTTTATGGAAATGCTAAATAAAAAGCACATTACGAAGGCAAGATTTTTGTTACAGCACTTTAAACCAACTCCCTTCCCCTCCCCCCATGCAAATTGAACAAACTCAAGGCTACATATTTAATATGTAACTTCATGCTCGAGAAGACAATGTAAGCCAGAGTGGTTCCCAGGTCTCCCTGAACCAAAGGCCTGGGCTCACATCTAGTGATGTAATCTGCTATGTATACGTATCTTCATTATTAAAAGTGTTCTCCAACAGGACAATGTTGGCCCCATGTCTGACATCCAGGTCAATAAGATTGCTTTAACACTGAAAACAAGGGCCTAAAGTATGAAATTTTTAAGTCCCTCCAGTGCTGAGCGCATATATGTATAACTGTTAAACAAAATCAAGGGGACATATACCACCGTAGAGTCCCAATAATTATCAATTGCTTGTAGTATTCGCTTCCAGAAAAAGACTATGGTGAGGCAAGACCAGATCATGTGCCCAAATGTTGCTGCCTTCACCTCACATTTACTAGTTTGCCATCAGCGACACACCTGCCTGGAAAGCCTGCTATGGTGCGAAGTAGAGTCTTAGTAAGAGTTTGTAAAGCATCTCCCTCTGAGGCATAGACAGTCTACTGGAGTGGAGTTGCTGTAAGTATCGTTTACAGTGGTCCTCAGTTACCATGCATTGCAGGTTTTGAGACCAACGAGCAGCCAGGAAGCAGCCTGTAGTTCAATTCAGGTGTAGAATCTTTCAAGTGCTGATGATGAAATTTAAGTGGCACGGACTGCTGGGACCCCAACGTAAAAGCTTCCAACAAGGTGTCCACAACATCCTCTGTGAGATCAGTCCACAATGAGGTATCGTAATGTTTAAGATGTGTATAAGCAAAAGAATGTCTCTGCGAAAACCCATAGGTCAGTTGAAGGTCCTCAAAAGATTTCATGCGCCCTTCCTCCGTCATAGCTTGTGCCAAGTACTGAAGGCCATTCTTTGTCCATTCCACAAATACACTATGACCTTCACCTGGAGGGAAAGCTGGATTATTACAAATGGATAAATAGGGGGTTACCTGCGGTGAGAAATGATATCTCCTGCAAATCCACCACCACACTGTCCTCAGGGAATTAAGTACAGGTATGGGGTTACTGGCCAAATTATTTGGGGGTAGTTTACCTGCAGTATGCAAGACATGACTAAAGTGAACCCCTGGGACAATGGTTGTCTCTAGGAAAGTCACTGAGAACTCCTCAGTTCCTCTAAACCATTCATTAATGTGACGCATCCCGCATGATATTGCCAAATTCCTTATGCTCAATAGTCCCATCCTGCCCTGCTTTTTAGGCGTATGAAGTATACACAAAGGCAGCCTAGGCTTTTTACCCTTCCATATATATTCTTGCAGTAATTTGCCTACCTTTCGTTCCTCCCTCACCCTCAGAAACAGGGGAATATTGAATAGAGCAATTCTCCCCCATATGGAAAGAGGATATACCTGCCAGAGCTTGTTTATTCCTCAGGTCCTCCAACATAGGGAGAATGTTTATTGCGTACAAAGTAGAGAGAACCACTGGGATAAGGACTCCTAAATATTTCAGTGCAATGGGAAGACGTCTGTATCTATTACCAACCGAAAATATTCAAGCAAGGGTCCCAGAAGTGGAATTTGCAGGGCCTTATAAAATTCCCTGGGGAACCCATCAGGTCCAGGTGCTGAGTGGGGTTTGAGATGCTTCCTGCTTTAGTTCTGTAGACTGCACCAGGGTCCCAACAGCTATTACAGCCTCTGCCGATACTAGTGGCATCCCCGCCCCTGCCAAAAAAGCCTGCCACTTTTCCGCTTCCGGATCTGGGTGTCACATACCTGGAACATTAGGCGTGGAGGCAGAGGCTAGCATACACTTCTCTCTTCAGTTCCAGTTTGACGCGCCTACATGTTGAACGTGCCTACACTTTGGGCGCACTTACACTTTGGGCATGCCTACTCTGATGTCAGACTCCTTCACTTTAAAATTAGGAGTTTCCCTCCTCTCTTTGCCTCAGGTACTTCTTCCTAGTATCTGGTGCATTCCTGCTGTGATTATTCCTGTTTTATCTGGTTTTGACTCTGTGCTTAAACCTGACCTTTGCTGGTTTGCTGCTTGCCCTGACTCTGCGCCTGGACCTGACATTGCTGGATTGCTGCCTGCCCTGACCCTGTGCCTTGACCTGACCTCTGCTTATTATTGTCTGTCTCTGTCATCTCCTGAGTCCTGCTGGCCATCTGAACCCAGGGGCTTAACCACTGGGGAACGGTGGTCACTGCAGGTGAAGCGTGGGGATTTCTGACTGCTGGTCTTCAGATCGGCATAAGGGCTCACTCCATTCCTTGACATTATGACAGATAGCTGAGACCATGAGCTCGTCAGATAAACCCAACCCTCCTGACCTTGTACAAATAGTGCAGCAACAACAGTCTCAGCTGCATCAGTTATTGGGAATTCTTCAAGTTGTCTGTTCCCAACTCTCGGCTATCTGAGCTCAAGAGCGGGCTGTACCTTCACAGGCAGCTGCATCTTCGAGAACATCCTACCCATGTCAGAGCAGTATTTCAACGTCTTAGGGATAATCAGCTATATGCCAAGTTGGAAACGTGTTGTTTTCATCAGACATCTATTCCCTTTTTGGGGTACATCTTTTCTGCTACAGGTCTGCAGATGGATCCTGACAAGCTATAGGCTATCCAGAAGTAGCCACAGCCACAAACTCTGCGAGCCCTACAACGCTTTTTGGGCTTTGCCAACTATTATAGACAGTTTATCAACCAGTATTCCCTCATCTCTGCTCCCCTTACTGCGCTTACCAAGAAGGGGGCAGATGTTAAAAATTGGACCTCAGAAGCCCTTCAAACTTTTGATCAACTGAAACAGGCATTTCTCTCTGCACTAGTTTTACGCAGCCGAGACATCCATCTACCATTCACTGTGGAGGTGGATGCCTCATGTCTAGGGGCTCGAGCCATCTTGTCTCAAGAGTCTGCAACCGGAAAACTCCATCCATGCTTCTTTTTCTTGAAAGAAATTTACTCCAACTGAATGTAATTATACTATTGGAAATCGGGAGCTTCTAGCCTTAAAACTCACCTTGCAGGAATGGCGATACCTCCTTGAAGGAGCCAAACACCCATTTACAGTCAACACAGACCATAAGAATCTGCTATATCTCCAAGATGCCAAGTGCCTAAATCCTAGGCAAGCCTGCTGGTCCTTATTCTTTGCACGTTTTGATTTCTGCTTGACATTCCGGCCAGCGGAGAAGAACACTCAGGCGGATGCCTTATCTAGAGCCTTTGAACCTCAGAAGGAAGCTGAGGAACCCCGGCCTATGTTAGATCCTGCATGTATGGTCGCCTCTGCTAGCCTCCCCATTCCTCCCAGACTCACTCCAGTTCCTGCCAGCCTTCGCCGTGCTGTTATGTGGTAGGGGCATTCGTCATGGTTGGCTGGGCATCTTAGTTTCCGTAAGACCCTACATCTTATTCAACGCTATTATTGATGGCCACTGATGTTTCAGGACACCCAACATTTCGTCACTACCTGCCCCATATGTGCTTGAAACAAGATATCTCAGACCAAACCTTGGGGTCTGCTGCAGCCCTTGTCCATTCCTGATGCTCCTTGGCAAAAAATCGTCATGGATTTCATCACCGACTTGCCTGTTTCTGAAGGTAACACTGTGATTTGGGTGGTGGTGGATCGTCTCTCCAAAATGGCTCATTTTGTGCCCATGTCCTCTCTTCCTTCTGCGACCACATTGGCTCAAGCCTTTATTCTTCACATCTTCTGTTTCCATGGTTATCTTAAAAGGATCATAAGTGATTGAGGGTCCCAATTTACTTCCCAATTCTAGAAGGCCCTTTGCTCCACCTTTGGAATCACCACACATTACTCTTCTGCATATCATCCCCAGACCAATGGACACATTGAGCGAACTAATCAAACCCTTAAATGTTTCCTGCATATGCATGTTAACAGTAAACAAGACAATTGGTCCGCCCTTCTTCCCTGGGCCAAATTCGCATATAATAATAGCCTACATGAGTCTTCTAGAATGTCTCCTTTCTATGTGGTCTATGGATGCCATCCGCACATTTCTGGAACCCCGCAGCTTCCTGCTGCGGTTTCGGCGCTGTAAGTTGAATAGCGAAGAGAGGGACCGGGCCGGGTGGAGGGGGGCGGTGGCGACTCCGGGGAGGGAGCGGTAGTGGCGACCTCGGGGGGAAGCGGTAGCAACCTCGGGGGTTCCCTCCCTCCCCTTCCGCGCAGTTTCCCTCTCTGTCCTGCCCCCGTCATCACGTCTTGACACGGGGGCGGGACAGACAGGGAAGTCTCTACTGTGAGTCAGTCACTTGCCATTTATAGGTTTGATATATACATGAATTTTAATTGCAAAATCAAATAGATCATTTAATTATATTTATAAATCATTTTTCAATCGCATAAAAGTTTAGTATTATATACTTTTTTCAAATTATACTTTTCAATATTTATCCTTTTTTCAAATTATATTAAATAATTAATTATATTTTAATTATTTAATTATAATTATAAATCATTTTTCAATCGCTTAAAATTTTAGTAATATACTTTTTTCAAATTATACTTTTCAATATTTACCCTCTTTTTGCTTCTTTTATTTTATTATTTTTTTATAATCTTTATACTTTTTCTTTTATTTCTTATTTTGTAGATTTTTGAGTGGAAATTATATGATCATACAGATATTGATTAGTAGGTGTCAAATTTTTTTTTTTTTTTTAATATAAGCAATTTTTTTAAAAATAAGCACGTTTATAGTCCCATGTTCAGTCACTTTGCAGCATATATTTTATTAATTAATGTCTATTAATATGATAACAGGGGTGGGACGCGCTCTCTGCAGTTGGGAAACTAAATTTAGAACTCTGTGCCACCCGTTTACGATGGCCCACTGTCTAAGCAATAATCTCTCCCCTCGAGACTACCTTGGCAGTACACCAGAACAACTGCGGATCATCTAGGTGTTGGTTATTATTTTCCAAATAAGATTCCCACTTAGAGTTCAAGTAGGCCTGAAACTCTTTATTCTGTAGTAAGAATCCAGGGAACCGCCACCCTCTAGACAGTTGATAAGTTGCCATTGCTTCCAAATCAATCCATACTAGAGTGATCTGACACTGCCTCGACCCCTATCTGTGCCTCCGTAACCATGAGGAACAGATGAATAGAAGCCAAAATATAATCTAGCCTGGTATATGAATTGAGTGCTCTGAATATGTGGGTAAAATCTCTTTCTGTGGGGTGCAGTAATTGCCATGTATCGACCAATGACAGAGAGGAGCAAAAAGACCTCAGTACTCCTGTACCCGGTCTGTGGTTAGATGCTCGAAGGGCCACTCCCACACTATCCAGGGAGAGATCTGCCAGAAGATTCATATCCCCCGCTACCACTAGGGCATTGTCAGAATACGATAATAATGTATCCAGCAATCCAAGAAAGAATGCAGGGTCATAAGGGGTTGGTCCATACAAAGTCAACAAGTATATCTCCCTTCCCTGGAGCCACAATTTCAAGAAAACAAATCTCCCTTTCTCATTTTTTAGCACAATTTGTGACGTTCAGGCGAGGTTCTTGTGAATCAGTACCGCCACTCTTCCCCTGCGACTCCCCCCCCCCCCCAGATGATGCAAAGTGTACATAACCTACGCGGGAGCGCATGAGTTTCTGGGGTTCACTATCTGAGAGACGGGACTCTTGGATACAGGCCATATGCTTTGTTTCGGTTTAGAACAGATAAAACCTTTTTCCATTTTATAGGTGATGCTATCAACCCTACATTCGAGGATACAATCCTATACTGTGGTACCGACATATGTGGAGTTTGATATAATGAGTATCATGGTTCCTGCAATGTGAACCAGGGAGCCCAGCCTTCCCCCCAGCTCCTCCAAATGGGGTTCACATACAATTAATCTACCACGTATGGTTTCTAAAGCACCACCCTCTATTACCATACAATACTTGAAGCCTTGATAAACATGTCTTGTTTCCATATGCATTGTCCCACAACACCCAATAGCCCAAATCCAAACACCCTTTAAACAACTGCCCAAACAATCCAAATACCCCTTTCTCTCCCCCCCCCCCCTACCCTTCCCTAACCATAATGCCTAAAGACAATTGGCCCGCCCTTCTTCCCTGGGCCAAATTCGCATATAATAATAGCCTACATGAGTCTTCTAGAATGTCTCCTTTCTATGTGATCTATGGATGCCATCCGCACATGCCTATGCCAATTTCTGGAACCCCGCAGCTTCCAGCAGTCCATCAAACCATTCAAGAAATCAAGAATATCTGGAGGCAAGTTCAGACTCATCTTCGTCAAGTGTCAGCTCATCATAAGAAATTTGCTGACCGGCACCAAGGACCAGCTCCCGTCATCCAACCTGGACAAAAGTTTTGGTTGAATATCAAATATTTAATCATCAATTTTCCATTTCATAATTTATCACTCCACAACATTAAAGCCACCCAAATAGGAAATAAATCCAAAAAGGCTAAATTGCTAGTCCAACCTCTTTGAAACCACAAGAAAATCATCCAAATAATAACTGATATTAACATCACCTAAAACCTTCTCTACCACCCAATGAATAAAAGTAGAGAATGCTTCAAAATGAGAACAGGAAATAGAACATCCCATTTGCATATTATCAAAGAAAAACAAAGACTGGAACTTAAAACCAAGCAGGTGAAATGATTCTAGATGCACAGGTAATAATCTGAACACGGACTCGATATCTGCCCTCGCCATTAATGCCCCCTTACCACAGTGCTGCAACAGTGACACTGCTTGATCCAGCGAGGCGTACCAAACCGAACAATCATCGGGATCAATAAAAGCATTAACCCCACAAAATTTGTTATTTTCTTTTTTAAGCACCACACCCAAAGGTGAAATCACCAAATTGCTAAAAAGAGAAGAAAAAGGATCTGCCATCCTTCCCAAATCTAATTCCTTACATAACTTTTCAACCACCACTTCACTATGTAACATAAAACATGAAACATTGTGTGCCTTATGAACTAACACAGGCCCACAAAAGGGGATCTTAAAACCTTTCTTAAATCCTTCCTGCAACAAATTCACATCATTCTTTTTCAGGTAAAAATTCAACTATTCTTTCAAAATAATCACATCAATTGGTGATGGGACCTTGCATGAACACTTGCAAGGGGCATTGGTTTTGGACCAGGGCCTTTGGAAGCTGCACCTCCTTTGAACTGAAAATGGAAGGCTGCATGATTTCCCCCACAGATGGAATATCTGTGCCTAAATTTACAAAATTGACAGGAACATTGCCTTGAGTTAAAATGGAATCAGACATTGTCAATTCCAACCCTTCTACCCCAAAATCCTGCTCCTTACATACTGGGACCTGTACCCGATGACCCTCCTTGAAAAATTCCCGAACCACTGCTGCCCAATTGGCTAACCCCCCTGTTCCCAAGAATCCCAAGATTCCAACATGCTGACCGTATCCATGAAAGTACCAAGGCCGTAATGGAGTCATCTCCGTAAGCCAAACGTCCATACCTTGAAATCACCACGCATCCGACTTATCTTTTGCCAAACGGTTCTTAAAAATTAACATCATAGTTTAACTATGACCAACCACCACATGTTCTATACATGCAAAATCATGTTAGAATACCTCAAAAAGGAGGGCTATAGATCAGATTTAGCCTCTCCTAAAACAGCCGCTTAAATGCAGTGGCGTTCATAGGGGGGCTGACACCCGGGGTGGATCGCCGATGCGCCCCGCCCCCCCCGGGTGCAGCGCCCCCCACGGACACAGCGCGGGCCCCCCCAGCGAAAGGACACCCCCCACGAAGGAACCCCCCCCAGGTGCACGCCGCTGGGGGGGTGCCGCGTGTGCCTGTCCTCCGTTGTTCCATGCTTCTTCTCTGCCCCGGAACAGGAAGTAACCTGTTCCGGGGCAGAGAAGAAGCATGGAACAACGGAGGACAGGCGTGCGCGGCACCCCCCTAGTGGCGTGCACCCGGGGCGAACCGCACCTACCGCCCCCCCCCTAGGAACGCCACTGCATAAATGTTAAAACCCAATAACCAATTATGAATAGACTTAGAGACTTTAACACTTTTCTTTTTAATTTCATCCTTACCCTCCTCATTTTATCTAGAATCATAATCTTACTCAAAACTTTCCTTTCTACTTTCAGCAAGACATGAGTTCCTAGCAGAGCTAAAGCACTAAAAGTATGCCCACTCTTATTCCAAGCCTTATCCAAATTGCCTATTTGAGCTCTAGAATTCCCAACTGACTTGCTAGTTCCTAAAACCTCACCATCATCAGAATCACTCTCAAAAGATGATGAAGAAGATTCAAATGACTCCAAAGATGCAGAAGACTCCCAAGCATGAGCTGCACTCTTCCCAATCTCCCTCTGCTTATGCTTTTCACTAGCCAACCTCTTCACCATGTTGCAAATTGTGCATACATTTTTTTCTCTCTCAAGCACTTGCACAAACCCTTCTTCCCAGTTTTTTTTCCAACCTTGTTCCCCTTTCTTTACTTTTCCCAAAAGAACTCACAACATTCTCACCCTAAGAATGATCAGATGATTCTTCATTATCCTGGGATTCACCACCATCATGCCTCAATTGCCTCCTCACCCTTTCCAGACTCAATCTTAAAACCTCTCTCTTTTTTTTTTTATTACTCTGCCCTTCAAGTAAACACACTCTTTTTCCAGGAGTCTTAACAGCTTTTTCACTTTCTTAATACCCCTTTCCAGATATTTTTTCACCACCTTCTTACTACCTTGCCCCTCCTCCACAAAAGCTGACCTAGTAGCTCTCTTTTTTTATAGCCCCAGCCTTTCTCTCCTTGCCCACCATGGCCACATTCCTTTTAGGTCCCATACCACTGACACACCTACCACAAACCATACTACCAAACCCTTAAAATACTCAAAACTAAAAATCCAGCAGTAACTTAGCACTCCTGGCACCAAAATTAAACAAAATTCATTACTCACACTTCTTTGAGCCTCCAAAACACCCCGCAGCCACTAGCACTAGCACTGCCGTCAGCAGCACAGCCACCATTCACCAGTGGACCTCCCCACACTAGAAATCAAGTCCCAGCCAAACACAGACCCGGAAATGAGCCTCCCTTCTGGACACACAATCTTCCAGACCCACCTCACACCACCAAGCAAACAAACTACAAAATTAACCCCCCTGTTTACTAAGCTGAACTAGTGGCTGCCAAACGCTAATTCTGACAAAGCTCATTCACTTTGAATGGGCGGTGTTTGCATTGTCGCACGGCTTAATAAACAGGGGGGTAAATTGTTTCCGCGAAGCTGGCTAAACCACCCTTTCACTGCAGTTCAATCACATCTGATTACCACCAAAACCCTTGAGCATTTTATTGGCTCCCACATAGCCAATCACAGGACGCTAACCTCGGCATCAGCGCTTCATAAATACCAGCTGTTTCACAATAAACAGGTAATGAGGGGGTAGCTGATCTTGCCCACATTATCGCGCATCAGATAAATCTGTGGCTTATTCTTGACTGTGTACATTTGTTTTTTGACAGTCATCTATTTTTTTTTTTTTTTTTTATTTATTATTTTCATTTAATGATTCACACAGCAATGTGATAATACAACTCACATTTGAAATTACAAAAGAAATTCTTTTCAAAAAGAGATGAGGAAACAAAAAACATTTTTTTTTTCCGTCCACTACTAAGGAAAAACAATTCCAAGAAAAGGAAAAAAGAAAATTAAAAGAAACATGAGGTTATTAATGCACACAAGCTATCTCTAAATTCAGACTCCAGCCTGCAATGTAGGAGGGCATATAACAGTCACTTCAACTCTAGCATCTAGGAAATATTTAAGCTGTTTAGGGTCTACAAATTGAAATTGTTTACCCTCAAGCATAACAGTACATATACAAGGAAAACGTAAAACAAAATTAGCTTTCAAGGCTTCTACCCTGGGACGAAGTTCCAAAAAGGCCCTACGTCTCATTTGTGTCGGCCTAGAAAGGTCAGGAAAAATCCTAATTTTGGAACCCATAAACAGATCGTCTAAATGTCTCAGGGAAAGTCTTAACACAGCGTTCTGATCAGGTTCTAGCACAAAAGTGACTAACATTGTAGTCCTGTAGGTAATCACATCCAGTGAACTTTCCAGGAAGGAAGTAAGGTTCATTTCTTCACCCATTTCTCGTCTAGGGGGATCTCCCAATGTCCCCTTAATATTCCAGATGTAATAGGCTCGGGTTATGGGAGGCAATGATTCTTTATCCATTCCCAAAATGTCAATCATATATTTTTTCACCATCTCCGTTGAGGAAATTAAAGGAGATTTGGGGAAATTAAGAAACCGAAGGTTAAGTCTCCGAGACTGATTTTCAAGGTATTCCAAACGTTTGTGTAAGAAATTGTTGTGCTTAACCAAAACGGATTCCAAAGACCCCATTTCTTGAATCTTAGTGTCTAATTTTTCAATCTTAGAGGACTGCTGTGCTGTCACCTGTGCCTGGATCAGAACTGCTTCTGAAAGAGTTTTTATATCTTTAGTATTTTCTTTTAACATAGCTTGCATGGAGGAGTGAGTATTATGTACCATATCCCACAGTGACTCTAATGTCACAATAGAGGGTTTACTTATTCCACTCGTTGGCAAAAGGGAGTGTGGTGGGGTCTCGGTGGAAGTAAGTCTATTAACAATAGCTTGTGGTAATACCTTTAAGGCCAAATCGGCCGAAAACGTAGAATCCGGGGTCCCACTCAGTTTTGCCGCTGTCCTCCCCTCTGGCAGCTCCGAATTCACCCCTTCGGTTTCGGGTACTGCCTGGTCTGCGGCAAATTGAACACTTCCTGGCTGTGGAGGTTCCCTGCGGTCTTCGGGGCTCAAGGAAACCCCGTCTCCGCTATCCATCGACGTCGTCACGTCGACAATGGCAGAGGGAGTCGATGAACATAGAGGTCCCGGCGGCGTCCTGGGAAACTGTAAGGTAGTTTGCCTCAACATCATCGAAGGTCCAGGAACTGAGGGAGGCTCCCTAACCTTCCCCCTCCGTTTCCCCATCGCTAACGACGGGGCGAGGGAGTCAAAAGAGGAAATAATTCACAGCGTCCTCCAGGAGCTCAAACAGGTGCGTGTGTGCGAAGCGCCATCTTGGAATCTCAGTCATCTATTTCTTTAATAACCTTTTGCTTAAATGACTGCAGAATAGAATCGATTGGCCTAGGTGGCATCCAATGAGATTTAGGTTTTATGAAGGTTCTATCAAAACCTTGTGCCTTTTCTAAAGTTAATTTGAGCGCTAGATCCCAGAATATATTGCTCATGTTAATAAGTCAGTGCTGAGAAAGGACTTTGATAAGGTTGAGTGGGCCCTCCTGCATTACTTATTGGCCCTTAAGGAGTTAGTATTAATTTTAGAAAGTGGATTTCTACTCTGTATTCCTTGCCAAAAGCCAGAGAAAGGGTGAATGGAGGTTACTCTGATGTGTTTCCATTCTCGAGGGGAATGCATCAAGGATGCCCTTTATTCCCATTACTGTTTGCTCTGGTAATGGAACTGTTGGCAGATAGGATTCGGTCATATGCAGGCATCAGGAGTTTTCAGGTAGGCCAAGAAGAATTTAAGTTATCCCTGTTTGTGGATGATATTATTTTGTGGACAGCAAGTGTCCCAAGACCCTGTTTAGTACTTTTGGAAGTGTGCAGGGAATATGGTAAAATATCAGGATTTAAAATGAATGCATCAAAATATGAACTTCTGAATATAAATCTTCACCCTACAATGGTGCAGAGCTCATAACTAAGCTTCCTTTTGGATGGACAAATGATTAAGCATAATATTTGGGAGTGAAATATCTGCAAACTCTCGTCAGATTTTTGCATTGAATTTTGTAAAACTATTTGCAGACATTTCAGTTGATCCGTACTGATGGCACTACCTACATCTCTTCAGGTTGGGAAGAATGATGGTCCTTTTTAGATTTTTATGACTTTGTCAGACGTTGCTGATTGCTGTCCCCAATGCCACTTTTGTCTCCTACAGAGGAACGTTTTCTCTTTTATTTGGAAGAAACGTCCATCAAGGGTATCTAAGATGGTGATGATGCAGAGACAGGACTTCAATGGGTTGGGAGTCCCAGATTTTAATAAATATTATTGGGCTGCTCACATCAGACCTTTATTTCAGTATGGGTTTGCATTAAGAGGCGGGATATGTCAGATCCAGTCAGTGATCTAATTTACAATGGGCACCACTTATTTATAAAATTCAACTGCAGCCTAGTAATCTTGATTAATGCATACAATGTTCTTATGTGCTAGAATATGACCAAGGTAGCTGGGCCTGAAACAGTTATCTATGGTGGCTCCAATTTGAGCCTTTCTGGTGTTTGCCCCACACTGGGACACTGCATGTACAGCTCAGTGGGAGTTTTATGGATTGTTTAGAGTTGGCCAATTTTACTCAAAGTGCTCCACTAGTTCTCACATCTGAGAGAAATGTTTGGAATGCCGTCCTCTGACATTTATTTCTACTTAACATTACGCCACCTACTTCAAGATAAATTGGTTGGGAAATGGGCTGGAGAAAATTAGACTTCTACAGAAGAACTTTTCTATCATGATGTATCCCAAGAGAAATTGATTTCTAATATTTATACTTTGCTGTTAGGAGGGGAATCTCTCAAATCCAGGTACCAGCAACAATCAAACATATAAATGGCAAGTGACCGACTCACCTGCAAATGCGCAATAGAGACTTCCCTCTCTGTCCCGCCCCCACGTCGACGTGATGACGGAACAGAGAGGTAAACTGCGCGGAAGGGGAAGGAGGGAACCGCCGAGGTCGCTACCGCTCCCCCCCCAGGTTGCCGCTACCGCTCCCCCCCCCCCCCGGAGTCGCCACCGCCCCCCCCTACACCCGGGCCGGGCCCTCTCTTCCTCATTGAACTTACAGCGCCAAAACCGCAGCAGGCACATCAGCTCCCGTCGGCCTTCCTTCCCTGCCTGTGTCCCGCCCCCGCCGAAGTTACGTCACACGAGGGCAGGACACAGGCAGGGAAAGAAGGCTGACGGGAGCTGATCTGCCTGCTGCGGTTTCGGAGGTGTAAGTTCAATGGCGAAGAGAGGGCCCGGTCCGGGTGGAGGGGGGAGGCGGCGACTCCGGGGGGGAGCGGTAGCAGCGACCTCAGGGGGGGAGATGGGCAGTGGCAACCTTGGGTGGGGAAGGCAGGGAGAAATGCTGGACATGGGAGGTCTCAGAAGGAGGGGGGCCTTGGAGCTGGGAGGAAGGGACGGAGGGGGGCCTTCGAGCTGGGAGGGAGGGCAAGGGGCCTTCAAGCTAGGAGGGGAGGGGGAGCGGGTCTTGGAGCTGGGGGGAGGGACAGAGGGCCTTGGAGCTGTCAGGGAAGGAGGGAGGATGCTGGACATGGGAGGTCAAAAGGAGGGGGGCCTTGGAGCTGGGAGGGATGGACAGAAGTGGGCCTTGGAGCTGGCTGGGAGGGAGGGATGGAGGGGGGCCCTTGGGGCTGGGAGGGAATGGGGCCTTGGAACTGGGAGGGAGGGCAGGGGGCCTTGCAGCTGGGAGGGGAGGGGGAGGGGAGGGGGAGGGGAGGGGGGGCCTTGGAAAAAAAACATACCAATACTCGCCCATTTTAACGGGCTTAACAGCTAGTGGGAATATGATCTAGGTGTGGCCTTACTAGTACAGAGTGGCAAATTATTTGGCATATCTCTGCTAATTTGGATGAGCAGGTGATCAAGGTATTATATTGATAGTATCTCCCTCCCACATGTACATGATTTACAGCTGGGGGTTCTGGCCTCTGTTGGAGGAATTATGGCACTCCAGGCACTTACTTTCACATCTGGTGGGGAGCGCCATATCTTTAAAATCTTTTTGAAGACCTGATAAAAGTTATAATGTCTCTAGACCCTAAATCTTTTCTGCAGCAGTGGCAGCCACCTGGGCTCGATATGTCATAGCCTCCAAGCTCCCCAGCCTCACCCCTCGCATCTTCCATTCCCACATTGGTTCCCTGCAGAAGGAGGGGGGGGGGTCACATCTGTCACGCAGCCACCAGCAACTGACCCCATCTGGAAACCTGCTTGATGGTGGGCCAAAGGTGCATGTTCAATCGCGTGCATTTCATGAAGAACAGAGGAAAGTGCCACTGAATGATGCCATTACGGGGCTTCTATTTCAGACACCCGGTACCACAACTCATTGCCTACCACACCTCGTTGCCTTCACATCACTTCTCTCCTCTTCCCTGCCAAGCATCATCACATCCAAGTTCCATTTCCTACCAAGCTACAGCCAAGCCAGGTCCTGTCAAGCTCCAGTTCCTGCCAAGCTCCAGCCCTGCCGGGTCTTGTCAAGCTCCAGCCAAGCCAGATCCTGCCAAGCTCCAGCTCGTCCCAAGCTCCAGCTAAAGCAGTTACTGCCAAGCTCCAATTCCTGCCAAGCTTCAGTCAAGCCAGTTCCTGCCAAGCTCTAGCCAAATTTCAGTTCCTGTCAAGTTCAAGCCAAGCCAGTTCCTGCCAAACTCCAGATTCTGCCAAGCTCCAGCCAAGCCAGGTCCTGCCAAGCTTCAGGTCTTGCTAAGCTCCAGTCAAGCCAGATCCTGCAAATCTCCAGCCAAGCCAGGTCCTGTCAAGCTCCAGTTCCTGACAATCTCCAGCCCTGCCAGGTCTTGTCAAGCTCCAGCCAAGTCAGGTTCTGCCAAGCTCCAGCTCCAGCCAAGCCAGGTCCTGCCAAGCTCCAATTCCTCCCAAGCTTGTGAAGCCAGTAACTGCCAAGCTCCAGTTCCTGCCAAGCTCCAGCCAAACTTCAGACCCTGTCAAGTTCAAGCCAAGCCAGTTCCTGCCAAAATCCAGATTCTGTCAAGCTCCAGCCAATCCAGGTTCAGGACTTGGCAAGATCTAGCAAAGCCAGGTCCTGCCAAGCTTCAGGTCTTGCCAAGCTCCAGCCAAGCCAGGTCCTGCAAATCTCCAGCCAGGCCAGCTCCTGCCAAGCAAAGTTCTGCCAAGCTTCAGGTCTTGGAAAGCTCCAGCCAAGCCAGGTCATGCCAATCTCTAGTTCCTGCCAAGCTCCAACCCTGCCAAATTCCATTTCCTGCCAAGCTCCAGCCAAACTTCAGTTCCTGTCAAGTTCAAGCCAAGCCAGTTCCTGCCAAACTCCAGATTCTGCCAAGCTGCAGCCAAACCAAGTCCTGCCAATCTCTAGTTCCTGCCAAGCTCCAGCCAAGTTCTGCCAAGCTTCAGGTCTTGGCAAGCTCCAGCCAAGCTAGGTCCTGCCAAACTCCTTCTACATCTTATATATTAAGGGGGTAATTTTATAAAGAATTTTTCATGCTTATATGCCAGTATACATGAGTAAAATGCTTCTTATAAAATTAATCCCTCCTTCCATGTACAACTACACGTGGTGACACATAGGCGCATGTGATCCAGATCTGGATGTGTTCAGAGGATTAGTTTGGGTGGAGTGATAAAAGTACACTTGTAAGTTATAAAATGCACACCCAGTATAAAGGCTTCTGTACTTTGATCTATTGTCATGGCAAAGACCACCATACTTATGGAGTGGCTTTCCACTTACAGACCCTCTATACATCAATGGAGAGCACAAATGATATCCCTCTTATGAACAGAAAGACACGGAATCAAAGATATTTCTTCCTCTATTTTGGGACATGTTATCACCAATAGTACGCAGTCGACTGCTGAATTTTTAATATGTAGAAATTAGTATGTTTTGCTTAGATAAGCTATAACTCAGTAGACTGAAAAGGACAGGGGAGTGGGAGGGGGGAAGGTGGGATGGATATTGGGAGATAGACCTTGGTTTGTTTAAAATGAGTGTTACCTATTAATGCATTGTCTCCTATGTTTCTGTTGAATAAAAATGAATTTAAACTTAAAATGCACACCTGTGCCTGTACTTCAACCAGACCCAGCTGCATTTTAACCATAATTTCATCTGCTTCTGTGGGGAAAATATTAAGAAGACACATGGAGGGGCATAATCAAACAGGGACGACCATCTCTAAGGGTGCCCATCTCTAAGGACGTCCCAGCGAAGGGGCGGGAAAACCGCTATTATCAAAACAAGATGGGTGTCCATCTTTTGTTTCGATAATATAGTCGGGGATGCCCAAATCTCAACATTTAGGTCAACCTTAGAGACGGTCGACCTAAATGTTGAGATGGTCGACCTTAGAGATGGTCGTCCCCGGTTTTCGGCGATAATGGAAACCGAGGGCACCCATCTCAAAAACGACGAAATCCAAGGCATTGGGTCATGGAAGGAGCCAGCATTCGTAGTGCACTGGTCCCCCTCACATGCCAGGACACCAACCAGGCATCCTAGGGGGCACTGCAGTGGACTTCAGAAATTGCTCCCAGGTGCATAGCTCCATTACCTTCAGTGGGAGGGGTTTGGTGTCCACTGGGGGAGTAAGGGGAGGTCATCCCCAATTCCCTCCAGTGGTCATCTGGTCAGTTTGGGCACCTTTTTGAAGCTTGGTCGTAAAAAAAATGGACCAAGTCGACCAAATGCTCGTCAGGGACACCCTTCTTTTTTCCATTATCGGTCGAGGATGCCCAGCTCTTAAGCACGCCCCAGTCCCACCTTCACTACGCACGCCTCCGACACGTCCCCGTGAACTTTGATCATTCCCGTGACGGACTGCAGTTGAGGACGCCCAAAATCAGCTTTCGATTATGCCGATTTGAGCGAGCCTGAGAGAAGGACGCCCATCTCCCGATTTGTGTTGGAAGATGGGCGCCCTTCTTTTTCGAAACTGCCCCTGATAGAGGAGCATTTTCAAAAAAATGTCTAAATGGAGATGTCCTGCTCATACAAAAACATCTCTCTCACAACCATTTCCAAACAACAGAAATGTCCAGATTTTCAGTTTGAAAATGGCTGTGAGATGGATGTTTTTGTGCTGAGAACGTACAAAATGAATAGCCATTTTCCAAAATGAAACGTCTAACTTTTGAGCTGCAAAAGACCAGGGAAAGAGGATGGATGTCTGGCATCATTTTGAGAAAAATAGCCATATGGATGTCGGGCAGAGCAGAGGGGTAGCCAAGGGACCTGGTTTCAAGTCCTATTTGAGGTCTTTTGTTTTGCAATTGTGAGCCCTCCAGGAACATAAAAATACCTGCTGAACATACAGCACTTCAATAGTCTTCAAGCTTGCAGATAACTTATATAGGGGCCCTTTTACAATGCCGAGGTAGAGGTACTGCAGCACTGGCATACGGCAATCCTGTTCAATAGCAACATAACAGGTAAACTGATTGTTTCAGTGGCTAGCTCAAACACTAATGTAACATGTTAGTAGTATACCTCACCAGCATTTCTCAACCGTTAATTATCTTGTTCAGCTACTGTAGTTTTTGAATTTTAATTTTTCTTGGGACTGGATTTCAGTATGTCACTGACTGAATATAAGTATGTTAGTAATAAGGAAATGAAGCTCATCTTGATAATTAGACTTCAAAGATTTTTGACGCTACAAGGACCGTCATGACGTTATCACTTTTATAATATCGTATTCATGTTAAAATAATCTTTTGGATTGCTTACAATATAAAAGTGCTTTCTGAATGATTAATTTTGAAATTATGCTATGAAGTTTTGATTTGATTAAGTTTACAACCTTGTTAAATCAAGATGTCAAGCTATTTGCAGCTATATTGGCCAGACATATAAACCAGGTACTACCGGAGCTGATTCATGAGGACCAAGTAGGCTTTGTAACAGGTCGCTATGGCTCCATGAATATCATGAGAGCTATGATGGCTATCCAAGAGTGTAAAGGAGAGGGGGGGCTAGAAGCCATTGTAGGGTTGGATATGGAAAAGGCTTTTGACAGCATCTCGTGGCCCTACTTATTTGAGACCCTGGGAAGGTTTGGAATATCAGGAGCGGTGGTGTCCTGGATTGAAGCCCTCTACAGACTCCCTACGGCACGGATAATGGTAAATGGGAAACTCACCACTAGGTTTCCATTGGGGAGGGGTACCAGACAGGGATGTCCTCTCTCTCCACTACTTTTTTTATTGGCCATTGAACCATTGGCTATAAAGATCCACAGCAGTGCAAATATAAGGGGGATTAGGGTTGGGAACAGAGAGTTCCGACTGAACCTTTTTGCAGTTGATATTATATGTGGCAGATGCCCTAAGAGACCTGCCAAGGGCTCTTGAATTAGTGGGGAAATTTGGAGAGTTGTCAGGGCTGAGAGTTAACTGCACCAAATCAGAATTACTGCCACTATCAGGGATAGAGGGAGACCCCGGGATGGGGGGATTACCTACAATACCAGTTAAGGGGGCAATGAGATATTTAGGGGTTTTCCTCAGTACAAATAACATAATTTTTTATAAAAGAAATGTGTCTTATCAGGTAGAAAAAATTAGGCAACTTTGTGACAAATGGAGCTACCGCTCTCCTTGATGGGTAGAATAGCACTGGTAAAGATGATTTTATTACCTAAGATTCTATACCCATTACAAGCAGCCCCCATATGGGTACTAAGAAAAGATGAACACCTGTTTCGATCCGCTATTCGGACCTTCATTTGGCGAGGGAAAGAAGCCAGGATAGGCCATGTCAAGCTCTCATTAAAGAGGGAGATGGGAGAACTGGGCCTTCCTGACCTGCGCATGTACAATGTGACAGCGCTGATGCATTTTATCTATGAAGGGATAATTGAACAGAATCAGTATATGCCAGAGGGGGGTTAGAGAATTAGAGTCGACGATGGTCGTTTATAAGCTTAATACACGAGAGCTATAGCGGCAACCCCGATATTACTAGCAAACAGGGATTCCTGAGACCAATGCGGAGAGCATGGGTGTGGTGGAGGGGGCTACAACAGAGGTCATCGGATGCTTCACCCTTCTTGAGTATAGTGGGTAATGAGGCGTTTCAACCCGGGATGGGACGATCAGTATTTACTAAATGGAGAGAGAAGGTTTGTAGGATTTTGGGGCAGTTATTGGCAACGGACTCGGACATTTTTGACACATTTGATCAGGTCAAGGATAAGTGGGACCTTCCAAATAACAATCTGCTGCAATACCTTCAGGTTAGACACTACTGGTCCTCATTGAGGGCAGAGCATGGGGAGGTGTGGACATGGGGCCCCCTAGATCGGATTCTCCTCCAGATACCATACCAACTAAACGATCTATCGACCTGGTATAAAATCTTAAATATGAACAAACAGGTGGAAGAGATGGCTAAGCTGGTAGAAAAATGGAATGGGGACTTGGGTACCACTTATACTAACCAAACGTTTAGGAGGCTATTCTCAACACTACTACTACTACTTAACATTTCTAAAGCGCTACTAGGGTTACGCAGCGCTGTACAATATAACAAAGAATGACAGTCCCTGCTCAACAGAGCTTACAATCTAAAGGACAAAATATGCAGTCAATCAAATTGGGGCAGTCTAGATTTCCTGAATAGAGGTATAATGGTTAGGTGTCGAAAGCGACATTGAAGAGGTGGGCTTTGAGCAAGGATTTGAAGATGGGCAGGGAGGGGGCTTGGTGTATGGGCTCAGGAAGTTTATTCCAGGCATAGGGTGAGGCGAGGCAGAAAGCGCGGAGCCTGGAGTTGGCGGTGGTGGAGAAAGGTACTGACAGGAGGGATTTGTCCTGTGAGCGGAGGTTTTGGGTAGGAGCGTAAGGGGCAGGGGTGTAGCCACGGGTGGGCCTGGACGGGCCCAGGCCCAGCCACTTTCCCTCCAGGCCCACCCCAACATCATCATACCAAAGCGGAGCGATCCACCCCGCCGGCGTCACAGCTCCATCGAGGAGCAGACCACCCGGAACCCAACCTTAAAAGAAGAATCGGACGGTGAAGCGCCTCGCGTTAGCTGCTCTCTCTGCCCTGCTCTGCACTGCTGCAGCTGTAAAGCGATTTGCTCATCGGCCCTTCCTTCACCATGTCCCGCCCTCTGATGTA
Source organism: Microcaecilia unicolor (assembly GCF_901765095.1). Classification (NCBI taxonomy): domain Eukaryota; kingdom Metazoa; phylum Chordata; class Amphibia; order Gymnophiona; family Siphonopidae; genus Microcaecilia; species Microcaecilia unicolor. The sequence continues at coordinate 248,736,003 of NC_044037.1, read as the reverse complement.
ACTTCCTATTTCCGCGAGGGGGGGACACGGTGAAGGAAGGGCCCAAGAGCAATTCGCTTACAGCTGCAGGCAGAGCAGGGCAGAGAGAGCAGCAGACGTGAGGCGCTTAAGATGGAGCATTAGCAGCAGTGGGGTGTCAGAGGGAGGGGAAGGGAAAGAGGTCAGATGCTGGAAGGAAAGGGGAAGATGGCAGAGGGGACAGGAGCTGGATGGGAGGGTCAGAGTGAGAAAGGGAAGGGACACGTGCTGGTTGGAAGGAGGAAAAGAGGGGCTGGATGGGATCCTGAAAGAAAGAGTCAGAAAGAAGGGGAGGAGGAACATTTGGAAGAGACAGTTACTGAATGGAGAGTGGGAAGGGACAGGTACTGGTTGGAAGGGAGAGAGCTACTGGACATGGGAGGGAGAGGAAGAAGGGACTGGCTGGAAGGGAGAGAGCTATTGGACATGGGAGGGAGAGGAGGAAGGGGCTGGAGAGCTGCTGGACAAGGGAGGAAGAGGAGAAGAAGGGACTAGAGGGAAGGGAGAGAGCTGCTGGACATGGGAGGGAGAGGAGGAGGGGATTGGATGGAAGGGAGAGAGCTGCTGGACACGGGAGGGAGAGGAGGAAGGGGCTGGAGAGCTGCTGGACAAGGGAAAAAGAAGAAGGGACTGGAAGGAAGGGAGAGAGCTGCTGGACATGGGAGGATAGGGAGAGAAAGAGGGGAGATGGATGAAAGGATGCAGAGAGAAAGGGGAGAGACTGGAAGGATGTGAAGAGAGAGAGGGGAGACTGAACAGAAAAGGGTAGAGAGATAGAGAGACACTGGATAGAAGGAGAGGGGAGATAGAGACACTAGATGGAAGGATCAGGAGAGAGGGTAGATGGGTGGAAGGATGAGGAGAGAAAGAGGGAAGACACTGGATGGAAGGGTAGGGCGAAAAAGGAGACACTCGATGCAAAAGAAAGAGGGGAGACACTGGAAGGATGGGGAGAGAAAGAGGGGAGCTGCTGGATGGAAAGAGGGAGAGGACAGAGTAGGGAAAGACTGGAGAATAAGAGGAAGGGGCATGTGGAGATCAAGGGTGAGGAAAAGATGAAAAGCCATAGGTGATGAATGGACAGGAAACCCTGGCAAGAGAAAGACGGAGGAAAGCAGAATCTAGAGACTTGGAGCAACACAATGAGAAAAAGTAAATGGCCATACAACAAAGGTAAAGAAAATAATTTTATTTTTAATTTAGGATAAAGTAATATGGTACCTGTGTTAATAAAGTTTCAGAGACCAATACTTCCTTCCTTAGGTCAGGAGAGGATACCATAACAGCATTATACTGACCTGAGGCAGGAGGTTTTGGCCTCTGAAAGCTCATTGAAAAGGGTGTTAGGCTATTAAATAAATTATTTTCTGAAACCTGATGCACTGAAAAGCAGCACTTTACCCCTGTGTGACAAATGCACCTGATTAGTGTGACTACATTTTGCTGGGGAAGGGGGGTAGAGAGAAAATTTTGTGCCCACCCACTTTAGGTTCAGGCCCATCCAAAACTGGCAGTCTGGCTACACCACTGGTAAGGGGAGATGAGGGTAGAGAGGTAATGAGGGGCTGCAGATTGAGTGCATTTGTGAGTTAGTAGGAGAAGCTTGAACTGTATGCGGTACCTGATCGGAAGCCAGTGAAGTGACTTGAAGAGAAGGATGATATATCGGTCCAGGCGGAAGATAAGGCACGCAGCAGAGTTCTGAATGGACTGAAGGGGGGATAGATGGCTAAGTGGGAGGCCAGTGAGGAGTAGGTTGCAGTAGTCAAGGTGAGAGGTAATGAGAGAGTGGATGAGAATTCGGGTGGTGTGCTCAGAGAGGAAAGGGCGGATTTTGCTGATGCTGTAGAGAAAGAAGCAACAGGTCTTGGCTGGATATGCGCAGAGAAGGAGAGGGAGGAGTCGAAGATGACTTCGAGGTTGCAGGCAGATGAGACGGGGAGGATGAGGGTGTTATCGACTGAGATAGAGAGTGGAGGGAGAGGAGAAGTGGGTTTGGGTGGAAAGACAATGAGCTCGGTCTTGGACATGTTCAGTTTCAGGCAGCAATGTCGGATAAGCAGGCCAATACTTTGGCCTGGGTTTCCGCAGTGATGTCTGGTGTGGAGAGATAAAGCTGGGTGTCATCAGCATAAAGATGATATTGGAGACCATGAGATGAGATCAGCGAACCCAGGGAAGAGGTGTAGATTGAAAAAAGAAGGGGTCCAAGGACAGATCCCTGAGGAACTCCAACAGAGAGCGGGATGGGGGTGGAGGAAGATCCATGAGAATGTACTCTGAAGGTACGGTGGGAGAGATAAGAGGAGAACCAGGAGAGGACAGAGCCCTGGAACCCAAATGAGGATAGTGTAGCAAGAAGTAAATTATGATTGACAGTGTCAAAAGCGGCGGATAGGTCGAGGAGGATGAGGATGGAGTAGTGACCTTTGGATTTGACAAGGAGCAGGTCATTACAGACTTTAGTGAGTGCCGTTTCTGTCGAGTGTAGAGGGCAAAAACCGGATTGAAGCGGATCGAGGATGGCATGAGGGGAGAGAAAATCAAGGCAGCGGGTGTGAACAGCGCGTTCAAGTATCTTGGAGAGGAAGGGTAGGAGGGAGATGGGGTGGTAGTTGGAAGGGCAGGTAGGGTCTAGTGATGGTTTTTTGAGGAGTGGTGTGACTACAGCACGCTTGAAGGTGTCAGGGACAGTTGCAGTGGAGAGAGAGAGGTTGAGGATATGACAGATGGGGAGGGGGGGGGTGACAGCAGGAGAGATGGTGTTTAGTAAGTTGGTGGGGATGGGATCAGAGCAACAGGTGGTGCATTTCGAGGAGGAGAGAAGGTGGGCGGTTTCCTCTTCAGTGATATCAGGAAGGAGGAGAAGGAGGCCTGGGTTGGTTGGTTGAGGGAGTAGGTTAAAGGGTGAAGAGGAGGAGGTGGCTTGGTAGCAAATTCGAGGTTGATCTTCTACACCTTGTCGCGGAAGTAGTCAGCCAGTGATTGAGGAGAGAGTGAGGGGGGTGGGAGCGGAGGGCACTTTGAGGAGGGAGTTAAGGGTGGCGAAGAGACGACGAGGGTTGGAGCCGAGAGAATTAGTCAATTGGGTGTAATAGTCCTGTTTGGCAAGGAATAGAGAGGACTGGAAGGAGGATAGCATGAATTTGTAATGAATGAAGTTGGTATGGGTGCAAGATTTCCTCCAGAGACGTTCAGCAGATCGGGCGCAGGAGCGAAGGTATCGGATGCAAGGGGTCAGCCAGGGCTGGGGATTAGTACGCCTTGTGGGACGGGAGATGGATGGTGCAAGGGTGTCCAGAGCAGAGGAGAGAGTGGCATTGTAAGCAGAGACAGCCTTGTAGACAGATTTGGAGGACATGATGGAAGGGAGGAGATTAGAGATACTAGAGGATAAGGTGGGAGGGTCGACAGCCTGGAGATTCCTGAAAGTAGTGGTTAGTGTTGGGCGGGACTGAGGGGGAGGGTGACGAAGTGTGAAGGTGATCAGGTGGTGATCTGAGAGAGGAAGAGCTAAGGCACAGAAATTGGAGGGTGAGCAGGAAGAGGAGAGGACGAGGTCAAGACAATGGCCAGTTTGGTGAGTAGGGGTGGTGGAGCTCTGCTGGAGGTTGGAGGAGGAGGTCAGAGCGAGGAACTGAGAAGCATATGAGTCAGATGGGTCGTCAGCGTGTATGTTAAAGTCACCAAGAATGAGGGATGGAGATGAGGGTTCAAGAAAAACGGAGAACCAGGCATTGAAGTCAGTAAGAAAGGAAGGGAGGGACTTATCGGGGGGGGGGGGGGGGCGGTAAATGACTGCAACTCTGAGTGACAGCGGGTGGAATAGACGGATGGAGTGAACTTCAAAGGATGAGAAGCAGTGAGACTGCGGAAGGAGAGGGGGTTGAAAACTACAGGAGGGCGAAAGTAGAAACCCGACGCCTCCTCCGCGGCCAACTGGGCGGGAAATGTGGGAGAAAAGATAACCTCCATGACATAGGGCCACGACTGAGGCAGAGTTGTCGGGGATGAGCTAGGTTTCAGTTAGGGCGAGCAGTTGAAGGGAACGGGAGATGAAGAGATCATGGGTGAAGGAAAGTTTGTTGCAGACCGAGCGGGCGTTCCACAGAGCACACGGGAAGGGGAGGGAAGAGGGGGGAGGAGGGGAATAGAGATGAGACTGGAGGCATCCCGGAATCGTTTGCATGGATAGGACGAGGACAGGTGTGGGGGACCTGGATTGGGGTTGATGTCTCCCGCGGATAGCAGGAGAAGAAATAAGAGAGTGCGGAGGACGGCGGGGGAGGCAGGGCGATGAAGGTGACGAAGACGGGATGCACTTAGGAAGAATGGGGAGGGGTTAATGGCAGGGAGGAAGTGATGAAGGTTGAGAGCTAGGAAGGATGGTGAGGTGGTGAGGGAGGGGGGTGGGTAGGGTATTGCAGTAATGAGCAGGACAAGAGAGGACATGGATGGGCAGTGAGTTCCTGCGGTAGACCACGGCAGGGGGAGGGGGAAAAGATTAGGAAGGGACAGGGCAAGAAAGAGAATGTGTATAGGGGCCATGAGTAGTGATTGAGGTGTTTACGGGTGCATATGTAGTGAATGAGGTGTTAAGCAACAGATAGAGCAGGAAAGCAGGACTGGAGGCTTAAAGCTGGAACAGCAGGCAATAACTTGGAACAGAAGGGAGGTAGGTAGAAGGGCTGGTAAACAGGTAGGTAGGTTGATGGGTGGGCAAGCAGGTAGGTAGGTTGATGGGTGGACAAGTAGGCAGGTAGGTTGATGGGCTGGGGCAGGCAGGTTGAGGGGTGAGCTAGCAGTAGTAACTGTGATATGTATAAGTAGTAGCTCGGGTATAATGTGATAGTGAAAGATTTATTTTCAGAAGCAGATGGGAGTAGCTTTGTGATAATTGGTGTGATAATAAGTGTAGTTAGGAAGGCCACCCAGTCACTATTTAAGAAGTGTCAACCCTGGGGCGGGTGGGCCCAAGCTTAAAACTTGTGGTCTGTGTTTCCTGTAAAATCTATCTGTAGAATCTATCCAGAGCTGAACTCAAAAACCAAATAATGCACCAGAAATGCCCAAGAACCAAAATAGTGCCCAAAACAATTTCTGCCAAAGCAGACTTATCTGAGATGTTTCAGCAAGGAGGACAAGAAACAAAAGACTTTGTGGGAGCTTCAGCTCACACAAACAGACAGCAGCTTAAACCACGCCTAGGTGATTCAAAAACTGTTTAGAGGAGACCAGGTGGAGGGGGGAGGGGCTCAGCATACTTTGAGGAGAGAGAAGGATCTATGCAGAGATAGTTAAGGTGGTTGATTTGAAGGAGAACGCAATATAAGATTTTACATAGAGCGTACATTTCCAAGGCGAAGGGGATACACATGGGACTTTGGGAAGACAGATGCAACAAATGCAAGAAGGGGGGGGGGGGGGGGGGGGGGGAACGCTGCTCCACTCCTTTTTGGAATGCAGACTCTGGTGCTGTGGAATGAAGCCATTCAGGTAATTAACACTGTTACATGGGAAAACAATAGAGTGAGACTATGCAACTTTGTTTGGGGGGGGGGGGGGGGGATCAATCCATTTTGATAGCACAAGGCTTGTCACAACCTTACAGGAGGTTTGTGTATATATCTCACTCTTGTTGGTTAGGAAAACTATTTTACATTTCTGGATCTCTGAGGAGGGTGCACTAGGAGAGGTATGGCACACAAAGAAGAGGGAAGTAGGCACACACAAGAGGCAAATATATTCCAAGACCATTAGATCAGATAATAGGCAGTATGCCATGTTGTGGACAGAATGTTTAAGCATGATCACCTAAGGGGAAGGGAGGGGCAGGAGAAGGGGAAGGAGAATGAAGGGCTGAATGGGGTGGGGGGGTGAAAGATGAGAATGGGAAGTGGAGAGTCTGGAGGAGTGCAAGGTAGAATAGATGGGGGAGGGGGGGTTAAATAAATAGAAGAAAAATACAATGCAGGATGTTATTCAAGTAAAGAGATTGTCATGGACTCAGGTTGTATAACATGTTATGATGTTCCTAGTGTGTACTTTTGGTTTTATGGTATGTACTCTGCGAATACAACCTGTATTGTGTGAATAAAAATAAAATTAAAAAAAAAAAAAGAATGAAATAGTTCACTAAGATCAATACGGTTTTTCACCCGTTTACATTGTTTGGCAAAGAGGGATCATGTAGAGAATGTTAACACGAAGTGGGTTTAGCTATTCCTGATGCTGTTACATTTTTGAGTTATAGCAAATGTAGATAAAATAAATAGAAGAGAAAGTCTCCCATCTTTTAGCATGTGGTCTGTACATTTGGTAGCTTTCGCTTTGTTTTTTGTTTGTTTGTTTTATTTATAGTTGGATACTATTAAAAAACTAATTTTGTAGTGGAATAATTATATTTTTAATATATTTTTTATTTCAGGAGGTTTTTATATTTTTAAGGGGTGTATTACCTTAACCCTTCTTTTTTAAGTATGTATACACTCAATTTGGCAACGCTAAAACATGTGCATGTCACCCTACACATTTAGCAAATTTGATATTTAATTGATATTATATCCACCTCTCCTTTTATATATTTTGATTTTCCATTTTAGTCTCACTCTGTATGGATTCACATTTCTCTGTTTTAATTTTTCAATGTTAATGGGATTTAAATGTATTAACTCTGGCTTTCACTGGTTTTTATTACTATACCATTGGTTAAACATTTAATATTTTATTTTATTCTTGTTATATTATGGATCATTTAAATATGTTGTGATGTTTTGCAGTTTTGATGTATATGTACATGATTTGTATATGATAATTTGATGTCTATGTTTTCATTGTTTTATTTTATAGTTTTACCCCTGACGTAGCCTGAGGGCGAAACGTGGTCACGTCGGGTATTGTTTTACTTACCTCTGGGTGTTGTTTCATTAACCTTCATTATTTTTACCAGTCTGCTTTTTTAGTCTGTACTGTGTGTACTTATTCCAGAGCTTATATCAAATCTGATCATGTTATGATCACTATTATCAAGAGGCCCCAGCACCATTACCTCCTGCACCAGATCACTCACTCCACTAAGGACTAGGTCTAGAATTGTTCCTCCTCTTGTTGGCTCCTGAACCAGCTGCTCCATAAAGCAGTCCTTGATTCCAACAAGGAATTTCACCTCTCTAGCATGCACTGATGCTACATTTATCCAGTCAGTATCGGGGTAATTGGAATCACCCTTTATTAGTGTGCTTCCCAGTTTGTCAGCCTCCCTAATTTCTGATAACATTTCTACATCTGTCTCTTCAACCTGGCCAGGTAGACAATAGTACACTCCTATCACTATCCTTTTCCCCTTTACACATAAAATTTCAATTCATAGGGATTCCAAGATGCATTTTGTGTCCTGTAGAATTTTTAGTTTATTTAAGGCCCTCATTAACATACAATGCTACCCCTCAACCAATTTGATTAACCCTATTACTGCGACATAATTTGGTATGACAATGTCCCACTGATTATCTTCCTTCTACCAGGTCTCAGAAGTGCATTTAGTACAATACTAGTAAAAAAGGCCCGTTTCTGAGAGCAATGAAACGGGCGCTAGCAAGGTATTTGTTTTGTGCAATGAACGTTTTGAAAGGTTTTTCGTGGTTAATTTTGTTGTGTTAGTAATGAATAAGTGACATTTTAGAATTATGTGCAATATGATTCTGTTAGGGGGGTGGGGTGGGTGTGTTGTTGTGGGCTTGTATTTTTGTGTTGTTGTAGTGTTTTTGTTTTATGTTGTTGTAAATGTTGTTTTTGTGGGGGGGGTGTGGGGTTGGGGGATGGCGGGGTTGTTGAAGTGTGAGGGTGGAGAGACTGAGTGGCCATCTGTCCATGTTGTGGATTAGTGTTTATGTTTTTTTAAGGGGGGTTTGGGGGGGTGGTTGTGTGTGTGAGTGTGAGAGACAGAGATGATGTGTCACCAAGATAGATTGTGAGTGTGTGTTTGGAAGTGAAAGAGGGTATGGCAAAGTAATAGTATGGGGGTGATTATTGTGCAAGAATGTTGGGGAGGGGGTGTGTTTTGCGATTTGTAACTGTGCTTCACTGTTCGTGTGACACAGAGAGTGTGTGTGTGTGTGTCACAGATAGTGTTTGTGTAGAGGGAGTGGCAGTCAGGGTGTTTGTGGGGGAATGTGTGTGTTTCTGTGGCCCCCCCCCTCCGTTGCTGGCAGTGGCCCCCTCCCTGTCTCCCTGCCATGTGCGAGTGTGTGTTTGTGACAGAGTGAGTGTGTGGGAATGTGTTTGTGAGTGTGTGTGTTTGTGTGAATGACAGTGTTTGTTAGGCTGGGCCCCCCTCCCTCCCTGCCAGGTGCAAGTGTGTGTTTGTGATTTTGAGAGAGTGAGACTGTGTGCCAGTGTCTCTGTGGGAATGTGAGTGTGTGTGAGAATGAGAGTGTGTGCCAGGGTGCCCACCCTCCCAGGTGCAAGTGTGTGTTTGTGACAGAGAGTGTGTGCCAGGGTGGCCCCCTTCCTTCCTTTTCTCCCTTCCTGCCAGATTGAAGTGTGTGTTTGTGACTGAGAGAGAGTGATTGTGTATGTGAATGATAGTGTGTGTCAAGGTGTTGGCCCTCCCACCTCCTTCCTTGCCTGCCTGCCAGTGTTGAGGACTTATTTCACTCCTGCATAGCATGGTAATCGTGTCTTGTCTGTCAACTGGTGGAGTAAGGAGTGTATTGGTCCCCCTGCGGGTGGTGGATTGTGAGCATGGAACGGCACCGCCTCCGGAAAGGGGCGGAGCTTGTTTTGTAAGACAGCTACCCCCTAAGGGGCGGGATTTGTGTGTTTGTTTTTTTAAGCAAACGGCGCTGCTTTTTCTTCGCTGTCCCCCTCCTTCTCGTCTGCGGCGCCGATTAAGGGAAGGCGGTTTAGTAGTCCGTGTGAGTATTTGGGAGGGGGCGTTGATCTTGTTGTGCATGCGGTGGCTGGAGCTGGTAGCGCAGGAATCATTGACAGCTGATTGGTAGGCAGGGGGAGGAGTAGGGAAATACTCCTCCCCCTGGCTGTTTCGCGAGAACGGCGGCTTGCAGAATCGGCACATGAAGAGCTTGCAGAGTAATGGTCGCAATGTAGAGGTGGTTTAGTGGGGGGTCTTCGGGCGTGCTTTTGTCGCGGTTGGTCCCCGTGCTGGTAGGTACCCCCGCCTTAGAAAGTGGCGGGACTCGTGTTTGGTTTTTTTTCCTCTGAACGCCCCTGCTTTTTCTTTGCTTTCCCCCTCCTGCTTCTCTGCCACGCCGATTAAAAGTCAAGGTGGTTTTGACGTACATGTGAGTGTTTGTGAGGGGGAACCGAACTGGGTTTGCATCACCGGAGGCACAGCCAATCAGCAGCGCGACACGGTCGGTGTGTGTGTCATTGCTCCGCCCTCAACGTCATCACGTTTGACGCATGGGCGGGGCAGACACTAATGGTCTAAAAGTGGTCTCTGCCGCCTCACTTTAGAACGTTGGGTAAGTGAGGCTTCATTAGAACGTTGGTGGTGCGTTTTATATAGAGAGATATTCTAATTCTCCCATTTTATTTCTTAGGCTTCTGGCATTCGCATACAGACATTTCAGACTACGTTTGTTGTTCCTATTTACATCTTGCTCAGTAGTTGACAGTGATAATGTGCAATCTTGAAAAAACTGATTTTATTTAAAGACACCTGGTCTACTATGCTCTGTATTGCAACCTCGCTATCGGAATACCCTATCTTCGCTGTTTTGGTGATACCTCTGAAAGATACCTTATTCCGAAACATGCGCTTTTCGGCAACTGTTGGCCTTCTCCCAGTTTCTAGTGTAAAAGCTGTTCTATCTCCTTTTTAAATGCCAATGCCAGCAGCCTGGTCCCATGCTGGTTGAGCCCATCCTTTTGGAATAGGCTCCCCTTCCCCAGAATGTTGCCAAGTTCCTAACAAATCTAAAACCCTCCTCCCTGCACCATCATCTCATCCCCGCATTGAGACTCCGGAGCTCTGCCTGGAAGATCTGGATTTCTGCTGGCTCCTCCCCAGCACTATCTAAAATCCTATCTAGCTGACGAATGAGGTCCACCACCTTTGAACCAGGCAGGCAAGTCACCAGGCGATCCTCACATCCACCAGGATTATTTCCAACTTCAATAACATGATGCTCTCCATTTAGGAGGCATCCCTCCTCCAAGGCTGCACAGGGGCTGCCAGACTGGAGGTGGGGCTTCTCTACAACGTCCCTGTAGGCCTCCTCTATGTACCTCTCTGTCTCCCTCAGCTCCTCCATGTCTGTTACTCTAGCCCCAATAGAATGGGCTCGTTCTCTGAGAGCTAGGAGCTCTTTGCATCGAGCACATATATAACCTCTCACCAACAGGGAGATAATCATACATGTGACACTCAGTGCAAAAGACTGGATGGCACCCCTCTCGCTGCTGGACTGCTGTCTGTATCTTAGTATAATAGTTCTTTAATTAAAATGTCTTCAGGTACTAGGGATACTAGATGAATGTAAAGAGCCTTAAGATTATATGGTATGTGTAATTTAGTTAGTGTTTGCTTTCAAGACACTAATTAAATGTAATTAATTTAATAAAGATGTAATTAAAATGCTAATGAAAACACTGCTGGTTATCCTAATCAGAACAATGACTATAAATGAACAGTTGTGCTAGGGGTGGGTGGGAGCAATACTGAACTAGGTCCTGCTGTGCCTGTTAGAGGCTGTTAATGCTGGGGTACAAAGTTCAAGTTTTAAAACTAGGGGGAAAACAGTATAGAGACTAGTTGATAAACCAGCTTATAATTGAAAGAGAAAAACGCCTATATTTTGACCCAAATCGAGAGATGGGCGTTTTTCTCGCAAAGGCGCCCAAATCGGTATAATCGAAAGCCGATTTTGGGCGTTTCCAACTGCAATCCATCGCGGAAACGGGTAAAGTTGGCAGGGGCATGTCGGAGGCGTGGTGAAGGCGGAACTGGGGTGTGGTTATCGGCTGAGGAGAGATAGGCGTCTTTAGCTGATAATCGGAAAAAAAAAAAGGCGTTTTTACCGTGATTTTGGGTCACCTTTTTTGGACCCTTTTTTTTCACGAACAGGTCCCAAAAAAGTGCCCCCAACTGACCAGATGACCACTGGAGGGAATCGGGGATGACCTCCCTGGACTTCCCCAGTGGTCACTAACCCACTCCCACCAAAAAAAACCCACTTTAAAAACTTTTTTTCCAGCCTGTATGCCAGCCTCAAATGCCGTACCCACCTCCGTGACAGCAGAATGTGTTCGATCCTCTCACAGCCTTTCCCTGGGTCAGATGTGGCTCTCGGGTGCAGTACAGGGTCACATCAGCATTGCATTGTGGTGGGTGTAGGGTATTGGGCTCCGTGATTTCATTAGCTTGTGTTACAGTCTCACGATGTTGGTAGTTGGTAGGCTCTTCTCCCATGGTGCTTTTCCCCCTGCCTACTGGGTCAGAGTGTGAACCTGTTGTGTTTCCTGTTGTAGTCCATGCGGTAGTGGCCATTTTTGTAAGCCAGTTTTAGTTCCCTTTCCTGTGTTAGCCACGTTAGACAACTTAGTTCTTACCTTGAATGTGGCTGAAAGAGGGCATTGTACAGCATTCTGCCAGCTCTGACCTACTGCTAATCTCAGTACCAGGGAGACTCGTTGCCAGTGGGGCACAACCTCTGATCTGCAGTTAACTGTGAGTAAACGCGGTTATTCCAATAAAGGACGTTTTCGGAGAGATTAGTCTTCAGGTGTAAACTGGTGTGCCAAGGTTATACAGCAGCAACAAGTCCTAGAGGCCTGGAGCACTTTTAGTGGCTACCGCAGTGCACTTCAGCCAGGTGGACCCAGGCCCATCCCCCCCTACCTGTAACACTTGTGCTGGTAAATGGGAGGCCTCCAAAACCCACTGTACCCACATGTAGGTGTCCCCTTCACCCCTAAGAGCTATGGTAGTGTTGTACATTTGTGGGTAGTGGGTTTTGGGGGAGGGGGGTTGGGTGCTCAGCACCCGTGGTAAGGGAGCTATGCATGTGGGAGCTTTTTCTGAAGTCCACCGCACTGACCTAGGGTGCCCAGTTGGTGTTCTGGCATATCAGGGGGGCCAGTGTACGACGAATCCTGGCCCCTCCCGCGACCAAATGGCTCGGATTAGGACGTTTTTGAGCTGGGAGTTTTTAGTTTCCATTATTGCTAAAAAAAAACAAACGCCCAGCTCAAAAACGTCCATTTTTTCGAAAATACGGCTCGGCTCGGCCTGCCCCTTCACGGACCCGTTCTCAGAGATAAACGCCCATGGAGATAGGTGTTTGCGTTCGATTATGCCCCTCTAAGTTTGCTTTTTCTTTTATTATTTTTTATTCTGCTTATCCTCCTTTATACCTCAATCTTTAAGTTCCCAAAGCACAGAGCATAATAATGTTCTCTTACCAGGGAACTGCGTTCATTTCATAAACAATCCTGTTTTTGCTGAGAAATTACCTTGGTATATATCTGGGCACATTTCATGATGACTTGCAGAATCTTAATAAAAATCAGAGTGTAGTTCATGCTATATTTCTGCTTCATCTGAACAAAAGAACATAAAAATAGCCATACTGGGTCAAACTAATGGTCCATCTAGCACAGTTTCCTGTTTCCAACAGTGGCCAATCCAGGTCACAAGTACCTGGTAGAAACCCAACTAGTAGCAACATTCCATGCCACCAATCCCAGGGCAAGCAGTGGCTTCCCATATCTGTCTCAATAGCAGACTATGGATTTTCCTCCAGATACATTAGCAACAGTTGCTATATCCTCCGGCAAAGCATTCCAGAGGTTAACTATTTGTTGATTAAAAAACAAGTAGGAGGAAATTGTTTTCCAAAGTGTTTCTATGTAACTTCATTGAGTGTCCCCTAGTCTTTGCATTTTTTGAAAGAGTAAAAAATTGATTCACTTCTACTCATTCTACACCACTCAGGATTTTGTAGACCTCAATCATATATCCCCTCAGCCATCTCTTTTCCAAGCTGAAGAGCATTAAGCTCTTTAGCTTTTCCTCATATGAGAAGAGTTCTATCCCCTTTATCATTTTGGTCACTTTTCTTTTAGAGTGTTCACTTCTGTTCCTCTGTTTTATCTTCTGCAGATTTCTAAATGTAGAACCTAAGAATAGCCATAGTGGGTCAGACCAATGGTCCATCTAAGCCCTGTATCCTCTTTACAAGAGTAACCAATCTAGGTCACAATTACCTGGCAGAAATCCAAATAGTAGCAACATTCCATGCTACCAATCGTAGGGCAAGCAGTGGCTTCCCCATGTCTATCTCAATACCAGACTATGCACCTTTGCTCCAGGAAGTTGTTCAAACCTTTTTTAAGCCCAGATACAGTAACCACTGTGAGGAACTAATTACAAGAGGTTCTTTGTGCTGTTCCAGGGTCCACAGCAAGGGGACGCTGCTCTGGAATCCTCCATAGAGTGGTACAGTAAGGTGACCACCGAGTCCACCTATGTCAACAAAAAATGTGTGCCCTTAGGACTTAAGATTGGCTCCGCTTAGGCGCAAACAACTTCTTGGGCTGAGGTCCAAGCAGTACTGCAAGAGAATAGTTGCTGGGTTGCGGACCTGGTCAACACTTCATTCCTCATAGGGGGCAATTCAGTACAGTGCACCAAAAGAAAGGAACCAAAATGTGCATGAAATGATGGGTGCAAAGTGCTATGTCTTTATAGAATACAGCATATGCCAGCATTTAGGCATGACAGACCAAATATCAGAAAATCCTCAATCAGTGAACATTAATAATATTAGAAAATGGTGCAGGAAAAAAATGGTGTTGAACCTTAGTAAATCTATACAAAACAGAATAATAACACCAGTTGAAATAGCTATCCAACAGCAATAAATAATTATGAAGGAGAAAACCCCTCAGAACCTATCGGACCTTAAGTCCTAGGTATACAACTTGCCAAAATATGGCCGTTGATAGTTTCTATCATGGGGGTTTGAGATTTCTCCCAATTGTTTTCGATTATTTTCTCTCTTTCAATGTGTTTTTAAGTGCAGCTACTGTGCTTCAAAATGCCAATATTAAATCATGACTGATATTCACTCAATAATTCTGATGAAAGCGCCCATACAATCAAGACATAAACTGCTTTTGTCAAGGGAAAAAAGCTAAGTGCTGTTCTACATTTTCGCAACTAAGCTATTCATCGAAGCCCAACTCCATGGGCTTTGTTGAAAACCTGCTTCAGGGGACGCGTTCCCAATATCTGTAGCAGGTGTACACGAGCGTGCCTAACTTTTGCCCTTTAGTTTGTAACTTGTAGTATTCTGTAAGTTACCGGTGGAAATGGGGGACCCTCCCATATATACGCCCCCTTGCAAAATATGTGCTATGCACATTACACACACAATTTGCAGAACAGCGCTTAGCGCACACAGAGCTTTTATGTGTATAAGTGCTCATATTCTATAATCTTAGTGTGCAAATAGCACTTACATTTAGGCACTAAGATTACAGAATAAAGGGGATAAGAATACTATCATTAGATGTGCAGCAAAAAAAAATAAAAGGAGTAGGGATGGATAAATAGCCTTCCAAAAAGGCCAGATGTCACACTTGAAAATAAGTGTAAGATGAAGTTTATTGGTAGCATCAGGATTCTGCATGTAACAAAAGATGTGAGCAGAATCACAGTATCAATTATGTCAGGATTTTGCATGCAACAAAGGATGCGAGTGGACTCAACATGGATCCATGTATCAGCGCTACAGCACCCGAGTCAGGAGTTGTGCAATCTTATGAAAATCCTGCTGTATCACCGTGTTTCTTCGCCATTGCTTTCTTCAATGTATGGTGTACAGCCATCTACTACTACTACTACTACTATTTAACATTTCTATAGTGCTACAAGGCGTACGCAGCGCTGCACAAACATAGAAGAAAGACAGTCCCTGCTCAAAGAGCTTACAATCTAATAGACAAAAAAAATAAATAAAGTAAGCAAATCAAATCAATTAATGTGAACGGGAAGGAAGAGAGGAGGGTAGGTGGAGGCGAGTGGTTACGAGTCAAAAGCAATGTTAAAGAGGTGGGCTTTCAGTCTAGATTTAAAGGTGGCCAAGGATGGGGCAAGACGTAGGGACTCAGGAAGTTTATTCCAGGCGTAGGGTGCAGCGAGACAGAAGGCGCGAAGTCTGGAGTTGGCAGTAGTGGAGAAGGGAACAGATAAGAAGGATTTATCCATGGAGCGGAGTGCACGGGAAGGGGTGTAGGGAAGGACGAGTGTGGAGAGATACTGGGGAGCAGCAGAGTGAGTACATTTATAGGTTAGTAGAAGAAGTTTGAACAGGATGCGAAAACGGATAGGGAGCCAGTGAAGGAGAGGGGGTAGTATGAGTAAAGCGACCCTGGCGGAAGACGAGACGGGCAGCAGAGTTTTGAACCGACTGGAGAGGGCAGAGGTGACTAAGTGGGAGGCCAGCAAGAAGCAGATTGCAGTAGTCTAAACGAGAGGTGACAAGGGTGTGGATGAGGGTTTTGGTAGAGTGCTCGGAAAGAAAGGGGTGGATTTTACGGATGTTGTAAAGAAAGAAACGACAGGTCTTGGCAATCTGCTGGATATGAGCAGAGAAGGAGAGAGAAGAGTCAAAGATGACCCCAAGGTTTTGAGCTGAGGAGACAGGGAGAATGAGAGAGCCATCAACAGAAATAGAAAACGGGGGGAGCGGGGAGGTGGGTTTGGGGGGGGAAAATAAGAAGCTCGGTTTTGGTCATATTTAATTTCAGGTGGCGTTGAGACATCCAGGCAGCAATGTCAGACAAGCATGCTGAAACTTTGGTTTGGATGCAAGGTGAGATATCAGGGGTAGAAAGGTAGATTTGGGAGTCATCAGCATAGAGATGGTAGGAAAAGCCATGGGATGAGATTAATGAACCAAGGGAAGAAGTGTAGATAGAAAAGAGGAGGGGACCAAGAACAGAACCCTGAGGTACGCCGACAGGCAGAGGGATAGAAGTAGAAGAGGATCCACCAGAGTGAACACTAAAGGTGCGGAGGGAGAGGTAGGAAGAGAACCAGGAAAGGACAGAGCCCTGGAATCCAAGTGAGGACAGGGTATCGAGAAGTATGCTGTGATCAACAGTGTCAAAAGCAGCGGAAAGATCAAGAAGAATGAGGATGGAATATTGACCTCTGGATTTAGCCAGTAATAGGTTATTGGAGACTTTAGTAAGTGCAGTTTTGGTTGAGTGGAGAGGGCGAAAACCAGATTGTAGTGGGTCAAGAATAGCATGTGAGGAGAGAAACTCAAGGCAGCGGCGGTGAACAGCACGCTCAAGTAATTTGGAGAGAAAAGGAAGGAGGGAGATGGGTTGGTAATTAGAGGGACAAGTAGGGTCGAGTGAAGGCTTCTTAAGGAGAGGTGTGACCACAGCATGTTTAAAGGCAGCAGGGACAGTCGCAGTGGAAAGTGAGAGGTTGAGAATGTGACAGATAAAAGGAATAAGAGCAG
The DNA here is from genome assembly GCF_901765095.1 of Microcaecilia unicolor. NCBI lineage: Eukaryota > Metazoa > Chordata > Amphibia > Gymnophiona > Siphonopidae > Microcaecilia > Microcaecilia unicolor. Next base: position 248,719,483 of record NC_044037.1, on the reverse strand, counting down.
GAGAGATGGCATTAAGAAGGTGGGTGGGAATGGGATCAGAGGAACAGGTGGTACATTTTGAGGAAGAAAGGAGAAGTGTAGTTTCCTCAATAGTAACTTCAGGAAAGGAGGAAAGGGAATGAGGGGAAGGAGAGAGAGGGGAACGGACTAGTAGAGGGAGAGGTGGTGAGGTAGAGAAAGCAAGGTTTATCTTTTGAACCTTGTTGTGAAAGAATTCAGCAAGGGTCTGAGGAGATAATGAAGGGGGAGTTGGGGGAGGGGGCACCTTGAGGAGAGAGTTCAATGTGGTGAAGAGAAGTCAAGGATTAGAGCCAAGAGAGTTGGTCAGTTGGATATAATAATCCTGTTTGGCATGTAAAAGAGCAGATTGGAAGGGGGGAGGAGTCAAGATGGCGCCCAGTGCTTGAGCGCGTCTCAGAGGATTTCGACTGCGGGGCTCTTTACTTCTTGTAATAAGAATACTCCTTTTACCAAATGCCGCATACAAAGAGGAAGGGGTCGGTAAAGAGTTTTCCACCGCCAACTCAAATACCTACCCCGACTCAACAGACGATCCTTAGATATGCAACAAGCACTCCATTGTATACCGGCGGGAGCCCTGCTGTTAGTTCGGCTGGAGGAGCAGCAGACCTACTGGGGCACGAAACATCTTTATCACCGCCGGGTTTTAATCCGCCACCTTGTCCTGCTGCGCTTCGCGGAGGAACTGGAGATACTCGGCAACCGGAAGGCGGAGACCCGGGTAATCCTGACGGTGGCTTTCCCCAACAAGAAGCGGCAGGAGATAAGACTCAAGAGACGGTTATGGCGTCTCCCAAGTTGGCGTCATTACAATCCATCTGGGAACTAATACAAGAAATGTCAACAACACTTGCTAAAACAGCACAAGATACTTCTTCTTTAGTAAGTAAAGTAGAAATTATTGCATCATCATTGGAAACTTTGAAACAGGAAACTGATTTAAAAGTAACACAGTTACAAACAGAGGTGGTAAATTTAAAAACGACAACAGAAACTCTTATAAAGGATAAATTAATGGTTTCGAGGAGAATTGAGCAGATAGAAAATCATAATCGCCGATTAAACCTGAGGGTGTTAAATTTTCCTGTAGCAACGGGGATAACCCCGTTGGATTTTCTAAAGAAATATCTTACTGAAATACTTAAATACCCTCAGGAAGCAATCCCTCCTCTAAATAAAGTTTATTATTTACCACCCTCGAAAACGACAAATATGATATCAGAGAATTTACTGAAGTTACCTTCAGATGGGATACAAGATCTATCTGCTTTATTAGAGGAATCTCTGTCGGAGATTGAAATAAGAAGAACTCTAATTGTATCTTTCATATTTGAACAGGACTTAAATGCTTTAATGAGATTATATTTCAAAAACTCTACTAAACTCTTTTGTGGTCAAAAGATATGGATATTCCCTGATGTGGTAAAAACAACACAGGATAGGAGGAAAAAATTTCTAACTTTTAGAGAAGAAGTTAAAAATATTGGAGCTAAATTTTTACTTGCTTATCCTTGTAAGTGTTGTGTTAAATATTTAGGAAACAAATATATATTTTTTGATCCTGACCAATTAAAAAATTTTTTGATTGCAAAACGAATAGTTAACTAGATGGTATATTGTTAATGAAGGAATAACTGATTAAGATATAGAGAATATGGAATTTCTGGACAGGCCTATTTACTTTAAAAAGATATACTATTTAGATATCTCCTCTGATTTTGTTTCTCCTTCCCCTTCTATAATATTGTGGTCTAAGAAGTATCATGTATTATGTTCTTACAATTTTTCTTTTTACTTATTGGAGTTGTATCCAATGTAAATGAAGTTTTTTCCTTCGTGTTACTAAAGCAAGCTGTCTTGTATAAAATTATAAATGCAAATAAATAAAGAAAAAAAAAAAAAAAAAAAAAAAAAAAAAGAGCAGATTGGAAGGAGGTCAGTATGAACTTAAAGTGTAAGAAATCAGCAAGGGCCCGAGATTTCCACCAGAGGCATTCGGCGGAGCGGGTACAGGAACGTACGTAGCGGATATTAGAAGTCAGCCAAGGTTGGGGTTTTGTACGCCTTACAGGGCGGGTCATCAAAGGTGCAAGAGTGTCTAAGGCAGAGGATAGAGTATTGTTGTAAGAAGAAACAGCCTCGTTGACAGACGTGGATGGTGCCACAGTAGAGAGGAAGTTTGAAACATGGGAGGATAGAGATGAAGGGTCAATATCGTGAAGATTCCTAGATAAATTAGATAAGATAGGACGGGACTGGGAGGGAGGAGATTTAAGTGTGAAAGTTATAAGATGGTGATCAGAGGAGGGAAGATCAGAGGCAAGGAAACTAGAGGGTGAACAGTTGGAGGAGAAGATGAGATCAAGACAGTGACCATTTTGATGAGTGGGGGAGGTGGAGCATAGTTGGAGATTAAAGGAGGACGTTAAAGCGAGTAATTTGGAAATATAGGAGTCTATCAGGTCTATCGCACTATAGATGGCCACGAAATTGAAATACCTCTTCCTGTTATTGAACATTATCCTTGTGTTACGGATACCTCAGCTCCGGTAACTACCCATAGACCATCCAGTAGTAGAGCGGATGTGGCTGCCCAGACAGCCACCTGCCCTGAGTTAGGGGCAGGCCAGGCCTCACACATGACCACTCCAACGACCACCAACCCATATGCGTGGAATGCTACTCAGACATCGCCTCCACCACCACTTTTGGACTCTTCCGTCCAAACTGGTCCCTTGCCCCCTGCATCTTTACCTTGCCCTACTCTGTCCTAATTACGACAGATGGGCTTTGTACCATACAGCCCTGCTACGCAAGCACGTGCCATTTGTCAGGAACTATATGATCAAGGCTACGTGAAGTTTCCCTCTGTTCCTGTCAATCCTTCTATGCCTACTCTTGTGCCTGAATGCTCTACTCCCCCTAGATGGGACATTTTGGGCGCGCGCCCCAAGCTTAGACCCCCTCCATCAGAGGAAGAGTTGGAAGCTCTTAAGCATCCCCTGTTCCTTCCTACCAAATCTGGTAAGGAAGATATCCGTGATGAACCCCTTCCAACGTTCCAGTTTTCCTCCCTTGAGGATTGTGAACTGATCCCTTCCTTTGCAGATGATTCACCTCTTGCTCTACCCACGGCCCTTCAGCGTGGTACACCGATCCCTTCAGGGGCAAGTTCTTTGCCACCATTCGGCCAAACATTGGCCCGTATGGGGGATGACCTTGCTTTTCTTTCTGAAGGAATCCATTCCTTACTGTTGAACAAAAGCATAAAAATGTTGAATAAAAGTATTAAAAATTGAAGTGGAATGCTTCAAAGAACAGCAGAGCTAGCTGGTTCAACACTAAATCTCCTGGGACATGATGGGGCCCACATCCATCAGCCAAAGGCAGGCTCCAGAAAGTCTGTGGGCTAAATAGGGGGGTAATAGAAAGCAGATGTTCTGCACATGATTAACAGTTTGTGGTATTCAGAGACTTGCACAGGAATGTTGTATGAGAGAATTAGTCAGAGGCCCGGTATAAAACTAGAGGGAACAAAGAAATAAGTAAGCATTTTGAATTTCTCTTTGTCTGTCTATAGCATTGCTTTAAGCACTCTGATTTCTCTCTCTGCTGTACATTGCTTTGTTTTTAAGCATTCATTCTGACTCCTTAGCTTTAAGCATGCTAATATCTTTGCTGTATATTGCTTGTGTAGATATGATTTGAGTACAGAAATGCTTCCTGACTATCCCAATTAAGGGTAATCAGTAGAATTGTAAATAAACTGTTATATTAAATATGAAATTCGTCTAGTCTTCTCTTCAAAGTGGCGAGCCAGCCAGGAGTACAATTAGGCCGCACACGGAAAAGAGAAGGCGAGACGAATAACAAATTAAGTGTGTGTTGTTAATGAAGTTTTTTACAGGATTGAAAGCAAAGCAAGCGTTGTTTACGCCTAATTACTGTGTACCACGGATGTGGGATTGATCAGCCTACTGAAAGGACATATAGGTGAGGACTCCTGAGCTTGCTAAAGAAAAATAAGAAGATGCGTGGGTAAGCTTACATTACATTGTGGACTTATTAGTGGTATATTTGTTTAGCTTTGTAGTTTTCTGTTTTGTATATTTTCTTGGTTTAGGTGCAGTAGTATATTTTTGTAGGTTGTGGCTTTATAGGAGAAATTGTAATAGTCAGAATGAAATGAAAGGAAAAGGGGCAGATAAGAAAGAAAAGCCTCCTGTATATGCTATGTATTTAGATTTAGATAGTTCAAAAAAATGCACCCCTTTGCAGCATGTCATAGAATTATTCCCATTAGAAAAAAAACAGATTGAAAAAATACATGAGAAATGGGTTAAATATGAAGGAAAAGATTCTGTTTTGAGCTGGTCTCAGGATGGATCATTTGATCGTCCAAAATTATTATCTCTCCTGAGCTATTTACAAGAAAATAAAAATAAAACTAGGCAGAAGAAAAGCTTAGAGAAGCATCTTACAATTTGGAATTTATTTTCTGTAGCAGCAGATCTCTTTCATGCTGATGTAGATAGGATACAAAAAGAGGCAGAAAGAAATAATCCCCCGTCATATGAATCTAGCAGGGACACGTTGTGCCCCCTAAGGGCGACTGATAAAATGAAGGAATTAAAGTCAAAGCGCTCTGTGCCATGCGCTGGGTATTCGGCTCTTGATGACCCCCCCAGTGAGTCAGAAAGTGAAAAGGGAGGGGATAATGAGGACAGTGATGTGGGGACTAGGGAACAGAAAAAGGAAAAAAAAACGGGTGAGACAGAAAGAAAAAGGAAAATCTAGTGCAGAATCAGGCACTTACCCTGATTTGAAAACCCTAATTACATCAGAACAATATGATCTGGCAACACAATTTGAAATTGAGGGACGGCTTCGGCTATGTACCGAGTCACCCCCTGAACCTTCCCTTAGAGTAGATCCTCAGACACCCACGTTTAAAATCAGGGAAACACCGCCCAAATTGACACCCAGACCGTCAAAGGCAATTTTTAAGGAAACCTATGTAGCTGCAGAACTTGTGAGATTGGATAAAACTAAATATGGGGCAGAATGGTGGGGAGTTACTAAGAACCTGTTGGAAGTTAAAAACCTCCTTTTCCCCTGTGATAAGGGAGGACCTACCTCACATGAGGACGTACAGAGTTTGACAAAAGTAATAAATAAATATTGCCCCAAGGCGGGAAGCCTGGGCTTTATTAAAGCAGGGCTGGAGTACTGGGACGATTGGTTTTACAAAATGAAACAGGCTGAAGAAGAGGTGGAAGAGGAAGGTAAACAGGAGATTTGCAGTGCTTTAGATAGTAGTGCTTTACACATGCCAGTTATGACGCGCTTGGACGCAGCTGGCAATCGAATACAACATTACAAACCATACACCCCCGTAGATGTTACAACTTTAGTTGCAAAAATTCCCAGTATAGTGAAAGGAGCTCGTATGTGGTTAGATGGGATAGAACAGGCAACTGCAGGGACTCAATTGACTATTGGAGATTTTAAAGCTTTATGTGCAGCATCGGGTATCAGTATTTCTCAACTGGCAGTGCAGTGTGGATATCAGCGTCTGCTGTTACATACTGCAGATGGGGATGTATATGCAGGGAATGTTAAGGCTGCTCTTTCTGCAGCTCTGCATGTAATGTATCCAACCCCGATTGATTTTTCAGCCATAACGGCAAATAAGTGGGACCCTAAAACTGATTTTTCGGCACATTTGACAAAATGTATAAATTTGTATAAGGCTCAAACAGGGCAAGATGCAGATGTGGATCATAATGTAGCAGTATTTTTACACCTATTTATGTCCACACTGCCTGATAATATGCGTAAGAATTTAGATGCTGTTATTGCCCTGTCCTCAAAGCCGTGGCCAGAAATAAGAGAGACATTGATGCATTTTAGTAATGTGCATCGTAAACTGATAGAGACCCCACAGAAAGAACAGGCTAAATTAACTTCTAAGTTAATGACTATGCAGTTAAAGGATTTGGAAAGCAAGGAACAGGATAGAAATAAAAAACAAGAAACAATTGTAACACCCTCTGCCTCACCTCCACAGGTCATTTACTATGTACAACCGGGATATAGCCGGCCGTACCAACCAAGGGGACGAGGTATGGTTAGAGGCAGGGGTAGAGGTCGAGGGATGCAAGGATCAGGACTATCACCTAATAGAAGGGCACATGTACAATGTTGGGGATGTCAGCAATTTGGTCACTATGCTTCAGAATGTTATCAGAATGCAGGAATGCCCCAAGTACAAATGCAGACACAGCAAGGATTGATGCCACAAGTAATAGGGATGCCTGTGAGTGCCCCGCAGACTGCAATACAGCAGCCAGCGATGCAATCACAGGGACCAAGAGCGGCAGTACAGAGACAGGGTACTGTAAATGCTTTTCCAACTTGGCAGAATATTCCAGATCAATGCTATTGACTGGAAGCAGACCAGTGTCAGGAGGAGGGAATGATTTTCAGATTAGACACAAGGGAACCCTTTATTACATTGACAATTGGCAAATATGGAACTCCTGTGAGATTTTTGATAGATACAGGGGCGAGTACTTCTGTGTTGTGTGTAAAACCACTAGGAGTTAAGCTTTCAAATCAGTATAGAACAACAGTGGGATTTACGGGGATAGAACAAAGAAAAAGGCTAACAGAACCGATTCTGGTGCGCTTGGAATGCCAACCGCACGGTTCAAGGGAGGCTGTGGTACCCTTCTTAGTGGCACCTGATTGCCCAGTAAATTTGTGTGGTAGAGACTTATTGTCTCAATTAGGATTGTGTTTAGATTTTGGAAATAAAGAAATACCAAGTTTGCTCACCATGGTTCAACAGTTGAATAATGAAAATAAAGTAAGGGTTATGGAAGAATTACCACAACATATTTGGAGTACAAGTGATTCACCATATGGACTAGCTGTAAATGCAAAACCCCATAAGATAGAATTAATAGAAGGGGCAAAGGGGCCGAAGCAAGACCCTTACCCCATACGACCTAAATTAGTATCCAAAACCCTGGAGCACATTGATAAATTATTGAAATGTGGTATTATTGAACCTTCAGTATCCCCGTATAATACCCCATTGTTTCCAGTCCCAAAAGGGGAAAACAATGTAAGGATAGTACATGATTTAAGAGAGCTAAATGAGGTTACAAAAAATCAATTTCCGATTTGTGCAAATCCTGCTACACTTTTGCACACCCAGAATATATATGCATATAACACTGTTATTGACTTGTCTAATGCATTCTTTTCAATACCTCTTCACCCAGAGTCTAGGGATTTGACGTCATTTATAGTACAGAATGAGGCATACAGGTGGACTAGGATGCCTCAAGGCTTTACTGATAGTCCATCGGTATTCTCAAAACAACTAATGATGGATTTAAAGGATTTCAGGAGTCAATTGCCTGACACGGTGTCATTGTTTGTCTATGTAGATGATATTCTACTGTCTGCTGAGACTGAAGCAGAATGCCTAGAATGGACTAGAAAATTATTTTTGTTATTAGGAGAGCTAGGATATAAATGTAACAAGGAGAAATGTATTGTAGCTCAGTCTACTGTCACCTTTTTAGGACAAAATGTTTCAGCAGAACATAAGGTCATTATACCGGAAGTTATATCTATTTTAAATGAGACTCCGGTACCGCAAACAGTTACCCAGTTACGTGCTGTTTTGGGAATGTTAAATTACTGCAGACAATGGATACCAAATTATACACAAAAAGTAATGAGACTTTATAAACATTTAAAACTGCCCGCAGCCACACCAAAGAATACACTAATTGTATTGGAAGAACAGGATAAGATGGTATTGGCTAAGATTGTGAGGGATTTATTATCCCCAGGACCATTAGCAGTAATAGATATCCAATCACCTGTGCATCTATGGGTAAAAGACATGGGAAACAGTTGGGCAGCTATGATTAATCAAAATAATGAAGTAAATGCACCAGTAGCTTTTTTGTCAGGCTCTTTTAATCATGTGGAAAAGGGAATGAAAGAGGTACCAAAGTTACTGACAGCTATAGTGGCTGCAGTAGGTAAATGGAGAGCACAAATGCCTTTTGTTCCTATTGTAATACATACCAACCACACGATTAAAACGCTGTTGAGCCCTAGCCAGACGGCATTGACAGCCACTAGATTTGGAAAATATCAAGCAGTACTTTTAGGACAAGATATAAGAATAATACCATTAACTAAAGAACAGAGAAATAAAATAGATCTGCTTTTTCCTGTCAATTTGGAGGGTGAGATTGATACTATAGAAATTCCTACATTTCACTGTCTTACTTTTGAACCCTTATCTGATGGATTAATATGGTTTACAGATGGAGCTTGTGAAAGGACTGTTGCAGGCTTTGCCTGCGTGCAGGTAGATGAGAATCTAAGAAAGATAATGCAAGTACAATATAAAACCCCTCCTGATCATACTGCACAGCATGCTGAACTTTTAGCCGTTATTACGGCCTTACAACACACTGATATGACTCAAAATGTCACTATATATACTGATAGTGGTTACATTGCAAGTTCACTACAGTATCATATATTAAAATGGCAGCGTAGGGGGATGATAACCAGTGCAGGTAAAAATTTACAACATTACACATATTGGAAATTGCTGTTTGAAATTTTGGCAAGAAGGGAACGTGAAGGTAGAAAAACTGCAGTTGTGTGGACCCCGGCCCACACTGAAAAGCCAACTTTTGAGGCACTAGGTAATGCAATGGCTGATGCAGCAGCAACGGAGGTGGTTAAGCAAAGTGAAAAGATTTTGTATAATACTAGACAGACACAGGAAGGGCCACTTACGAATGTAGATAAGATTGAAATGTGGCAGCCAGAGGGACAGGAAAGTGAAAAATGGTTGAAGAGAGGATGTATGAAGTTGGGAAGTGAATGGTTTAATGAGGAAGAAGGATTACCTTGCATGCCAATGAGCCAGGCGATTAAGGTATTGGCTGAGTGGCATGCAACCATGCATTGGAATAAAGATACAATGAAACAACAGTTTGAGCAAAGATTTTGGACTTTAAAAATTGATAACTTGATTCAACAGGTTGTGCAGAATTGCATGGTATGTAATATTAACATACCTAAACGAGGTCCTAAAATATCACCTGGGACACTTCCAATACCAGAAGGCCCAGCAAAAGAATGGTATATTGACTTCACTGATATGATTATTCCAGTGCAGGGAAAAAGGTATTTGTTAGTTTGGGTGGATGCTTTTTCAAGGTGGGTAGAAGCATTTCCATGTAAAAGGGAGACAGCACATGAAGTGGTACAATGCCTGGTAACTCATATTATGCCAAGACATGGGTGTCCATCTAGAATAATTTCTGATAACGGGACACATTTTAATAACAGTGTTTTGAAAGAAATGGCAACGATTATGGGTTTAACACACAGAAAGGTATCAGTGTATCGCCCCACCTCCAATGGTTTGGTGGAACGCTACAATGGCATTTTAAAAACAAAATTGAGAGTCTTACTAAAATCTCTCAATAAAGAAATGGTGGGAAAATTATATACCTGGCTTGATTTGTTACCATTAGCTTTGATGGTTATAAGGGCCCAACCTAATGGGCGTACTAAATTGACCCCATTCCAAATTCAGACAGGACGTCATTTCTTCCCGATGCAGACAGCAAGTACTGATAATACAACTCAGTACTGGCAAAAATTACAACCAATGCTAAATTTGACCAGTGACATGATTCGTACAAATGTATCACATCAGGTAGGGAATAATGATGTTTGTGCTTTTAAAGTAGGTGACCTAGTACTGCGAAAGAACTTTACACATAAAACATGGAAGGATCCTGTGTATGTAGGGCCTTTTGCTATCACGGCCCTTACTCAGACCTCTGCCCGTCTGGAAGGTCATACTTCTTGGATACATTTAGCAGATATTCGACGAATTAATAACATTGAAATGGACAAAGAATAAACAAACATCATGTCCCTAAACATGATGGTATTGGGATGTTGTTGTTTGTTAATGGACAATGAACACATATGATAATAGACTTGTTGCAGCGGCCAAGATGTTGAATTTGACTGAGTGTATCATATGTGCACATATCCTTGTCCTTGCCAACTATGATATATGGGACTACAATGATAAAACCATGACTGTGATCCTAATAATACCTGTGTAAGAGATGATGAAAACCTTCATTGGACAAATGAGACTATTTATAAGCAAGCCTTGCTTATGGACAAGTACCCACAGACATCATGTTGGTGTCTGATTAATAGTATGACAACTGAACACATTCCCCCGATAAAGTGCACTTACACGCAGAATGTTGTAACAACTGTTAATGAATGTTATGCTTTTAATTTGTGTAATTTTTAATGCCACATCAGCTAATGAAAAGTAAGAATGAATGACAGTGTACTTCCCTTTGATGAAGCTCACTGTCCTATAAATTATATACCTCAAGAAATATGTACCCTAGTACAATTGAATCTGTTTAATGTTGTATAACATGTATTAGCATGTTTGCAAAAATGTGCCAGGATGCTTTTAAAATGATAACTGAAAAAGAATGAATAGAACTTTAATATGTCAGCCAAAAATATTGAAAAAGCGTGCAGAAACTGAATGCCACAAACAAGGGGGGAGGAGATTTAGAAGGGAGGTAAGGAAACAACAGACTGGAGCTGAAACAGATGTTTGAGGCCTGAAACAATTAGTCCTCAAAAGGGAGGATTTGTTGAACAAAAGCATAAAAATGTTGAATAAAAGTATTAAAAATTGAAGTGGAATGCTTCAAAGAACAGCAGAGCTAGCTGGTTCAACACTAAATCTCCTGGGACATGATGGGGCCCACATCCATCAGCCAAAGGCAGGCTCCAGAAAGTCTGTGGGCTAAATAGGGGGGTAATAGAAAGCAGATGTTCTGCACATGATTAACAGTTTGTGGTATTCAGAGACTTGCACAGGAATGTTGTATGAGAGAATTAGTCAGAGGCCCGGTATAAAACTAGAGGGAACAAAGAAATAAGTAAGCATTTTGAATTTCTCTTTGTCTGTCTATAGCATTGCTTTAAGCACTCTGATTTCTCTCTCTGCTGTACATTGCTTTGTTTTTAAGCATTCATTCTGACTCCTTAGCTTTAAGCATGCTAATATCTTTGCTGTATATTGCTTGTGTAGATATGATTTGAGTACAGAAATGCTTCCTGACTATCCCAATTAAGGGTAATCAGTAGAATTGTAAATAAACTGTTATATTAAATATGAAATTCGTCTAGTCTTCTCTTCATTACGTAAGTCCCTTTCCACTAACACGTGTCCTGATATCCCTGACACAGTTGCATCCGCTGCCATGACATCCGAGTTACCCCCGCAACAAGACTCTATTGCTCATAACACCAGACAGCGTCAACCTAGAAGTTATCTTACCGCTGAAGGTACTAACCGGTGCCTTCCAGACACTGGCAGGCCTCGAAAACCTACAGTGCTCCTTGCCACCGATACTGGCACTTCATCGACAATGGTGATACAGCAGGATTTTCATAAGATGCTCTGAAACAGGTCCATGTCGAGTCTGCTTGCATCCTTTCTTGCATGCAGATTCCTGACATTGTTGATGTTACCAATAAACTTAATCTTACGCTTACTTCAAAGTGTGATGTCTGGACTTTTTTGGAAGGTTATTTGTCCATCCCTACTCTCTCTTTTTTTTTTTTGCTGTAATTTTATCCATCGGGTTGCTTTGTCCTCCTTTTTGAGTGCTGCACTTAGATGGGGTCATTTATGCCTGCCAAAGACCTAGTGTAATTGGTTGCACCCAAATGAAGGCCCACAGGCTGTTGTAAAGTTGATGGTCTGTGTGCACCATTGGGGTGCTTAAAATGAGGCACTAAGTTATAGGAGTGGAGGAGTGGCCTAGTGGTTAGAGCACCAGTCTTGACATCCAGAGGTGGTCAGTTCAAAACACACTGCTGCTCCTTGTGACCTTGGGCAAGCCACTTAACCCTCCATTGCCTCGGGTACAAACGTATATTGTGAGCCCTCCAGGGAAATACCAAGTGTACTTGAATGCAACTCATCTTGAGCTACTGCTGAAAATGGTGTGAGCAAAATCAAAATAAAGAAATATAGAACTGCCCTCTGAAGCATTAAAGTCAAGAGAGCTAGAAAGGTTGTAGGCAAAAAACCCCACCTGAACTTTTATTCTAAAAATAAAAAAGAACAATAGAAAACTATAAAACACAAACAATAAGAATACAGCTGCAATATGTAGCAACTATCCAGGATGCTAGGCCTAAACAGTACAGAAGTGGGATAAAACAAGTTTTAAACTGAAAGTAAACAATGGAGTTTATACCCATCCAAAGATGTCCCTTCTTTAGAGAGGAGTTAGACTGGCAGGTGGGAGAGTCAAGAAGAGCATTACTAAAAGGGGAAAGGCATGCATAACCTCAGCAAAGCCTGCATTCTCCAGGGCTGTCTGATCGTAGTTGCAATTTGGGGAGGGGAGAGGGAAGGGATACAGAAACAGATTCTATTATGAGACCTGTCTGCTAAAAGGAACTTGAGCATGTTCTACACACCACAACGACATCCTGCCCAACCTTCTGAAACAACAGCAGAAAAGAATAGCAAGCAAATTCCTAGGCAAGACATCACGTCTTCCAGGGAAAACTGGTGAAATAAAAAAAAAAAGGAAGAGTTAAAATATTAATGATTGGGGGAACTAAAAATGAAAATAAGAGCTTCTCTTTAGCTAAAAACAGAGGAGTATCAAACACAGGAATCCACAAGTTGGATGTTCTCTTATGGTACATGGCAACCCCCTTCCCCTTCCTTTCTACCTAAGAAAATGGGCATTCTTGAAGTGATAGCCCCATGGCACTGCATAATGGCCCATGCTTCTTGTTCAACACCATAAGGCAGGAGGAAAAAGGCGGCTACCATACTGACAATTCAAGTTGGACCTTTCTTTTCTGCTATTTTCATCAGTCGCAAGATCGGTTCTGCCAGAATCTCACTGCTGATTAATCAAAGCCAACACAATGACAGGAAGACAGGATCCAAAACAATCATGAAAGTGTGAATATAGAAACAGAAATAACTTCTTTCCTATAATACTGATCGCTGCAGATAATTTTGGAGGGCTACCAATATCTCTTTCAGCTCTCCTAAACTTCCTGTGCAAAATGTCCCATCACTTTCTCTCCCTCCAAAAAAAAAAAAAAAAAAAAGTGAGAGATCAACTAACCAGAACTTCATAATGGCTCAGAAGTATATTAGCCTTGTCCTCTGAATAATTTGCTAATCAGGGCTCTCATGCAGGGATGCTCTCTTAAATTGATTGCTCTTACTTAGCTACCCATTAAAACTTACACCATTACTAGTAACAAGAGCTCAAAATAATTCAATAAAAATTGGAGTTTGTAAAGTCCCATCCTCATTCCTATGTGACCTCAAGGGTTGCTTTAAAGTATCCCATACACTGCAGATGAAGTAATTATAGTCTTTGCTGTAAAGTCAGGTGAGGGTATCTAGAAATGAAAGGATGGGTTTCTCAGTCCTGGTACTCTGTGTACTTCTTGGCTGACCCTTGCACTTTGCTGGCAGGGTACTTGCAGACATTGATGGCCATCTTGGCAAGGACAGCCTTTGAAAAGTCCACACAACATTTCTCAGCCAGCTCCACCAAATAGATGAGAGGACATCACTCAGACGAGGGATTCTCGCTCTGACACCGTCCAGCCTGGAAGCCCTGGGGCCACCTCTCCCTTCCACTGACTGTGTGGGGTCAAACAGCATATTAAAAAATATAAACTCGACGTGTGTTATACATAACCCTGCCTCCTCCCCAATCCCGATTCCAGGCCAAGTATGGGAATGCACAAAAATATATATACATATAATCTACAAACTCTCAGTTGCAAAAGTACACGTATTATAAGGAAGCTCCATTGCCCCATGTAAGCAGCATTGAGCCTGCCATGAGTGGGAAAGCGCGGGGTACAAATGTAACAACAACAAAAAAAAGCTATACTACCACTGTATATATCACTTGTAAGGACCTCCTTACCCTTGAGTACCATATTCATTTCTGGAGGCTGTGCATTTGCAAAGACAGACAAAGTGAAAGAGATTCAGAAAAGAACTTCTAAAATAATAACTCAGGGCCTGCAACACAAGCCCTACAAAGAAAGGCTCAAGACACTCAAAAGGTACTTACTGGAAAAAATAAGGAAATACAATAGAAATATTCAAACATTTAACAGGATTGAATATATATGGGGGAGTTAAAAAAAAAAAGTGATTCAGGGGCAAGAAGTCCTGTAGGGAGGAAAATACTTTTTTACTGAGTAAGTGGTGGATCCCTGGAATGGCCTACCAGCAGTAATGACAATAAAAACTATGAGAGAATTTAAAATGTACTTGAGACACATATAGAGAATAGCAATAAGGGCAAATTGGAAGAAAAAGGTAAACAATCAAGGGGCAGGCCTGAGTATTTACTCAGCCACATAAAACTTTTACAGTCCCTTTTACTAAACTGCACTAGCGATTCCTGTGCAGCAAATTCGATGAAGCCCAATCGAATTGAACGGGCTGCATCGCACTTGCCATGCGGGGAATCACCAGTGAGGTTTAGTAAAAAGGACCCTTAGAGAGCCAAACAATGAAACATGGCTGCCAGTGAGCAGAATGGTGGTACAACTGAATCAAGTTTCCAAGGAAATTGGGGCATGCTGACCAGAGCCACCATGGATTAAATAAATATCAGTGACTTTGGGGAAGTTTCATGTTTTAGACACATTCTCACAAATTTTGGGTGGTAAAAATGGAAGGGTCCTCACTGTTGGAATAAGTATTGATCTTGAAAAATCAAAAAGAAAAGATAGGAGATAAACTAAACTACCAGTGAAGGTCAAGAAAAACATAAATTTAGGCGTGCTTTCAACTGATAATGAAGGACAATGGTAAGAACGGGGATGAGAGGTAAAAGGTAAAAGCAGAGGCTGCCACTGTTGCAGGAGGAATTGTACCCGAAGTGTAGAGAACCAATGAGGAAAAATCTCTTCTGGGCAGGCTGGATGGGCCAAAAATTGATCTTTACTAATAGTCACTTATTATGCTATTATTAGGTCTTAAAGAGACAGACAAACAGGCTCTTCAATGTTGGTTACTCACAAAAGCTCAGACACTTCTCCAACTTCCCCAACCAATGCCAGAAGCAGGTTGCGGGGCTGATGATACTGGTCCCAGTCCTTCTCTGCAGCAAACTTTGCCTGCAGCTGCCGACTAACTCCAGTGAGGAAGAAAAAAAAATTAATGAATGAGAGGACAACCCTCCATCTACACATGAATTCTTCACATGTTGTGACATCTCAAGAATTAACCAAAGATGGTAATGTATAAGATGTAGTCACATTCTGAAAAGGGATATATATATATATATAGTCCTGAAACAGCAATATCCTTACTTTGGTCCAATATAAGGTTTTACAAATACATAAAGAATTCGGTTTGTCCCTGGCCAATAAAGCTATTAGAGCTTTATCTCTTCTCATGTCACAAACTTTCCCATCACTGGCAGTTAACCAGAGAGTGGAACAACTTATACCTTGATATCTGTATTGGGGGGGAGGGAGGAGGAAAGAGATCTAACCAATATTGCTCTCCTTTCTTCAGAGAATCAACAATAAACTTGGAACAGTAACCACAGCCATAACCCTCAAGGGTCAGCCAAATCTCCACATGGGTCAGCACCATGGCCCAGCCTGAAAGAAGAATTCCTCCTCCACTGCATTCCTCCTCCCCCTACTCCCAGGGGTTCTTAACCCTTTCCTCCCCAGTCAACACATACAGAGCTAGAGATTAGCACTGAAGCATAGGAATAAAATTATGTCCCAAGGTTGCAGTAAGTCAGTGCCAGGGTTGGAATTGGACTCATGAGCTTTGAGAGTTGTATAGCCTCATTACACTTGACCTTAAATGCCTTCCCCCCTTCCTTACATGTCCTCAAGGGAAGGAGTAGCACTGAACTGAAAGCCTTTTGAAGCATCTTTTTCATTCTCTGTTGTCCCATTAACATCAGTTTCCTTTAAGGCCATCTTCTGGACATCCTGATGTCCCTATTGAGCAACAGGATAAATCATGTCAATGAAAAGAGAAAGGCAAGGCAGGGGAAAAGCAGGGTCAATACATGGATTCAGTATCTGCTCAGAAAAGGTGAAATTTATTCATACCTGTTAACTTACTTTCCTTGAATTTGGCAAGACCAGTCCAGACAAATGGGTTGTGTCCCTGTCCTACCAGCAGAAGGAGGCAGAGAACTAAAATCTTCCAGTGACTTCACGGTATAAAGGCTTGTATAATCCCATAGACAATCTCTGCAGAAGTTATCATTACCCCTAGCTCAATGAAGTATACAGAGGACTAGCGACATTAAAGAACCTTCCCCCTGAGCTACAGTCTTCTAGGGCAAGTTCTGGACTGGTCTAGTCAAATTCAAAGTAAGGAAATTAACATGTATGAATAAATTTCACCTTACTTAGCATCCTCCTAGACAAGACTAGATTAATTGATTGTAGAAAACAGTATGTCCTAGGGTGGGGGAAGACAAGGCCTTCTGAATGACTGCACTACCAAAGAAGAATACATCCTGGTCTAGAACATGAACCTTGGAATGCTTTATCAAGAAATGGAGCGTCAACTAGGTCGCTGCCTAGCAAATATCCTCCTGAAAGAGCACTTGGGCCTCAACTCATGAAGTTGCCTATCTCTGAATGGACCTAGGCAAAGGCACAATTTTTATTATTTTTTTGTTGTTGCTGTTGAAACACACAGACCAACTCAATGGCTACCTCACTGTGCAGCACAATGGAGGATTCTGAAGCTAAATCCCCTTAATGAGGATCCTAGAACAGCACAAAGAGAGTCTATGCAGATTCCTAAAATGCTTGTCACTGACAAGTACCTTAAGAGCGCTCAGTGAACATTCCAATTAAGAAGCTACAGAGAGAAATCCAAGGTGGTTCCACCACCAAAATCACATGAATGGGGAAACCACCGTCAGCAAAAAGGATGGAACAGTACACAGAGCCATCATCTCTTCTGCAAACCTAAGCACAGAACCCTGCAGAAGGTCCACATCCCTGACATTCAAAGGGGGGTGAACAACTGGTCTTCCAGGGAGGCCAGTTTCAAAGACTGTAGGCCCTTCAAGAGAGGAGCTGTAGAAAATGGTTATCACTTGCCTTCTTAGAAATACAGGTAAACAGGCTTGCAGCTGTCAACTAGGCCTCTAAAAGCAAAAACTGTGCCCGACACAGGATTGCATGGTATTACAGCAACACAGAATTATGACAGCCTGGGGGGGGGGGGGGGGGGGGGGGCAAGTGAAACTTGGCAAGAATGCAAAATTAGCTGACCTGATGCAGAAATGCCAGCTGGACAGAGCCATTATGAGAACCTGCGATCAGAGATATCTTGCAACAGATAGATTTACAGTTAGCCAGGTATGAGAAAAACAGAACTGTAAAAAGGGCTGGCCGAAACTTGAGGGACAAGAATGCCATGGTGGTCAAAACTAATAATTGCAAAATAGAGTTACAGTTTTGTGAGCTGAAATTGCCAGCAATTTAGATGTTAGAATATAAGGGTATAAAACACTGTCAGCTTGAATAGTCTTTGGAGTTCTCAGTACTGTGTGATAACTGTTTGATTCACTGACTGAACTCCCTGTGAGAAATGAATGTCTTTTGATTGTGCTTACAATTATCTTGTAGTAACTCCTTTGGTGAGTATATTAATAAAACTTAGCTGATTTCTCATACTCGCAGTTTCCTTCTGATTATTGTATTCTATATTGCCCAGGATGTGTGCACCACCCTGGGGAATAGGGAGTCAAGAAAAGAGAAGAAAATATAATACAAGACTCAAATGATAGCCTGGTCAAGGCACTGAATACTAATTAAGGTCTCACCACTGCAGCACTGCTCGCAAACAATCTATGCAAGAAACAATCTACATCTGAGTGGACTGAGATGAAAACTGCTTGCATCCTGCCCTGAAAATAAGACAGAGCCACTACATCGACATTAAAGGAATTGAGAGTCAAATTGTAGGAAGCCAGGAGGGATATCAGATCTTCTTGCCAGGAGGACGTCAAGTTCAGAGCACCACCTCTTGAACACACATCACATCTGGACATAAGCCAAGGATGAAGAAGGCCTACTGGCCTTCAGCCTTTTAGAAAGCTCTGCAATAACCCTGAGATCCTAAGAATTACCTCTAAATGGCCAAGCCACAAGACAGAAGGAATATGGGGAAAGAAGCAGTGGATCCTCCAGGAGCCAAATCAGGGCCATATAACATGGATGACACAGCCCTCTGGAACATCATGCCAAACAGAGGCCAGGGTGAAATACTCACAAGGCTCCTGCAGCAGTTAGTGCTGCATGAGTGCATCAGCCTAGCTAAGCTGAGCTCCTTTATGTAGAAAAAAAGCTGAGAATATCACAAATTCTGCCTTGACTCCCAACAAGTTGCAGAGAAGGGCGACTAAAATGATAGCGGGGATGGGACGACTTCCCTATGAAGAAAGATTAAGGAGGCTAGGGCTATTCAGCTTGGAGAAGAGATGGCTGAGGGGAGACATGATAGAGGTATATAAAATAATGAGTGGAGTGGAACAGGTGGATGTGAAGCGTCTGTTCACGCTTTCCAAAAATACTAGGACTAGGGGGCATGCGATGAAACTACAGTGTAGTAAATTTAAAACAAATCGGAGAAAATGTTTCTTCACCCAACGTATAATTAAACTCTGGAATTCGTTGCCGGAGAAAGTGGTGAAGGCGGTTAGCTTAGCAGAGTTTAAAAAGGGGTTGGACGGTTTCCTAAAGGACAAGTCCATAAACCGCTACTAAATGGACTTGGGAAAAATCCACAATTCCAGGAATAACATGCATAGAATGTTTGTACGTTTGGGAAGCTTGCCAGGTGCCCTTGGCCTGGATTGGCCGCTGTTGTGGACAGGATGCTGGGCTCGATGGACCCTTGGTCTTTTCCCAGTATGGCATTACTTATGTACTTATGTAGATTATCCCAACAAACCACCAGGATCTGCTCCACTCCCATGAATTCAGAATGTTCCCACATCCAACAGGCTTCCAACATCACTTCTGCACTCTGAGTGCCTCCTTGTCTGTTAATGTACACCACCATTGTAGCTCTGTCAGACATCACCTGGACTGCTGTCCTCTTCGGTGAGGGCAGGACATGCTGCAGTACTAGAGAAATGAATCAGTCAATAAACATCCCCGATTCTGAGAGCAACCAAAAGCCCTGTGTGGGCCTTCCACAACCAAGAAGCTTGCATCACTACTTAGTTGAGCACAGCCAGTGGGACAACACTTAGACTCTTCCAGAAGGCCCTGTGGAGGAGCTGTATGTTGAAATACTAGAAGTGAGAAGCCCAGTGTGACAGTAGCACCCACTGGAGAGGACATACATGAGCCAATGCCCAAGACATGACCTCCAGAAACACAGCTTTGGGCCTCAGCAACTAGAGGTAGCCAAAGAGCATCACTCTGAACTGGAATTCCTGCTGAGAACATAGAATCAAAGAAAGGTGCCTGTGTGCTTCCTGGATCACAATGAGCTGATAGGTTTCTGTCAGGTCCAGGGACCATTCTCCCAGCCTGACCAAGGCTATTTACATTTCTGCATTTTCCAGTGTTAACAGTTAGTATGCATAAAGTACCTGAAATACTAGCCTAAGCTGTGCTCCTGTCAAGGGAACAGCTCTACTGTCCCCAGCGGAAGCAACTGTTGAAGAGTGAACTCTGGCATCACTTTGAAAGGGGAACCACAGAGGGATACTATAAAGACATCTGAAGCAGGAGTGGTCTCTCCAGGGAGAAACCTTGCCAGACCACTTTGACTACCCACTGATATGAGGTAAAGTGGGCCCATTGGTTGTAGGAGGCCAAAATCTGCCACCCACCTGCCCCTCCAAATGACCCAGCTGACCAACATTGAGGACTTTTGCCTCATGTGAAGTTGATGCCTCAAATCTCCACCCTTCCTTGCTCCACTGAACTGTGGCTTTGAGGACACAGGAAAAATTTGGTATGCTTACTACCTCAATAGCACTCCCAGTCCTTGGGATGCCCCCTACTCCCCCAGAGCATCCAGCTGCCCAAGAGAGGTCCTCGGAGTTGCTGAGGTCCTCTAACAAGTAGCCTTGAAGGGGAGGGCTGAACAGGCAGCCTTTGGAGGTTGGATTGGCTGGGGAAAAGAGGGAGAGCAAGGGGCCTGATCCTCTTCTGGAGGCTCAAGGAATATTCTTAGCTGCTTAATAGCACTCTAATGAGACTGAAGGTCCCCTGGAATCACTGTGAATGGAATCAGTCTCCTGCCAGTGCTCATGACAGCTTTCAGTACCTGGGGCTCCAAAATTACTGGGGACAACCCCTACCAGTACTCCTCCAGATCTTGAAACATTAGCTGAGAGGAGCAAGACTTAGCTGAGGGCTTCACCTTGTGCCTGTAGTGTTGTTCACTCTGTCCCACAGTTTGGCGGGGCCAAGGACAAAATGGCCACTATTCCCGGCAAAAGCGGAATGGCTATTTGTGGTCCAAGGGGAGTTGCAGAATTTCTCCAAAACTCCAACACCCACACCTCATGTTCACACAGGGACACTTACAGCACGATTCCAACAGTGGTTCCACCCAGAACTACATCACTGACATGGTTGTGGCCAAACCCCCCTCCCCCTCCACCAGCCAGGCTCAGCCCTGCACTCACTAGTGGTCCAGGACTGGAGCTCAAGCTTTCTTCCTCCTCTGCCATTGCATCAATGAACAGTCTTTCATTAAAGCCAAACTCCCTGTGCTTTCATCACATATTATTTAACTAGCTATTTCCCTAACAAACTGCCAAAGACATAGCTGACCAAAACATTTTTTTAAGACTCTGCAAATGTAGTGGGGGGGGGGGGGGGGGGGGGGGAAAGGAACACACTCACACACATGCCTCTCCAGCTGATGGAGGCCCCATGGGGACAACTACCAGTCTTTACCAAGCACCAGCCCATGGGCTAGGCTCAGGGCTTTGGAGGAAGATACTCTGCCTGGCTAAACTGTTGATAAGGGGCTGTGGTCTGAACATCATGAGCTGATGGCCAGGGGACTCAACCTTGAGGCAAAGCAATACTGGAGAAATGTACCAGTCCTTATACCAGTGATGTCACTGCAAAATTTTAGTTCTCTACCTCTGTCTGCTGGTAGGAGGTGCATACCACCCATTCATCTGGGTTGATCTAGCAGGATGATAAGGAAAGAGAAATGGCCAATGCAAGAAACAAAAATAGATATATCAAATACTGATAAGAGAAAGGGGAATGAAAAAGCAGTGGCAGTAAACTGTAGAAGAAACTGTGGTACCAGGATAATGAAGGAGCAATAGAACATAAGTGTTGCCATAATGAGACAGACCAAAGGTCCATCAAGCCCAGTATCATTTTTCCAACAGTGGCCAAGCCAGGTAAAAATAAATCTGAGCTTTCCAAACTGTGGGTTGGGGCCCCAAATGGGGTCAAAAACCCTCATTTGGGGAGTGTGACGTGGGTGAGCTCTCTACAGGTGCATCATTATTCTGTACCTCTGTGAGGGGGAGTCATGTAATTTTATTTGGCCAAGACCATGAGATCACAATCATAAAAAGATTGACAAGCACTGCAATAGTCAAATAAACTAACAAGGAAGGAGTGGGGACTGGAAGAAGAAATACAAAGGTAAAAACATGCCAACTCTGGTTCAAGGACTGACACCCTGTAATTTGTTTACCGTAGAGAACAGTTTACTTGCAGTTGTCTCACTATTAAACATATGTACACGTGGCTGCCTAATTATTCATGTGCGTGAATAATTTAAACACGTTATATACACAAAACAATGTCAAAGAAAATGCTATGAACTTTATTTTCAAAAAAGTGATGAGGTTTTTTATGCACCTTCATGACGTATGCATGTGTTATGTTTAATTCCATACTTGATATACCGCCTTTTCTGTAGATCGTGACATTATGAAATTATCAAAATATCCAAAACACGCCCATTAGCAAAAAAAAAAAAAAAAAAGTTGTGTTACCTGTAACTGAGCGTTATTGCTCATGTTGCCTCTCGCCTTTAATCTTGATGCAGTACACACTAACTGGCCTAAGCACTTGAGGAAACCTAAACAGAAACTGACAAGGTTCAATACTTTTTTCAAATACTATAGGGCTATTCTCTAGGATTGATTGCTAGCAATGGATTAACCTCTGATTCTTGGAAGGTTGGTTAACTTACTAGCAGCTCAAGGCAGGGAGGAGACAAAGAGAACAGCAGTAGCTCATCCTCACCCACATGTCCTCTCCTATTTACTTCCAACTTCACTTCCCAGTCTCTTGCCACACCGCCCTAAACGTCACATACATAACCTCCACCAATCACAGGTCAGCACACCAAACACTGACAGAGCAGAGCCAGTCACTACAAACAGTGTTGCCAGGTGGGCGGTTTTCCCGCCCAATTGGGCGGTTTTCCGCGACCCGCCGCGGGAAATTTTTGCCCGCGGCGGGTTGCGGTTTT
Organism: Microcaecilia unicolor; assembly: GCF_901765095.1. NCBI lineage: Eukaryota > Metazoa > Chordata > Amphibia > Gymnophiona > Siphonopidae > Microcaecilia > Microcaecilia unicolor. The sequence goes on along the minus strand of NC_044037.1, from coordinate 248,696,814 downwards.
TTGGGCTTCTTTTTCTTCTTTTCCGCGGTTTTTCGGGCGTTTTTTTTGCGGTTTTTTTCGGCCGCGGGGGGCGGGGTTAGTGACGTTGTGGGTGGGGTTAGTGACGTTTTGGGCGGGGTTACTGACGTTCTGGGCGGGGCCGGTGACGGGGGAGGCGGGGCCGATGACGGGGAGGCGGGGCCGATGACGGGGGAGGCAGGGCCGGTGACTGTGGAGGCGGGGCCGATGACGGCGGGGGCGGGGTTGATGACGGCGGGGGCGGGGGTGATGACGCGGGGGTGGGGGTGTCAGGGGCGGGGTTTGAGTTTGGGCGGGTTTTGGGCTGGTTTTTGGCCTGGATTGGGTGGGAAAAAAATTTTCCACCTGGCAACCCTGACTACAAACTGAACTGTGTCTTTCATCTTCCCATCAGGGTGCTGTGAATCACAAGAGTGGAGTGGAGTGGGGAAAATGATGGCCAATCACGATCCAGAAGCAGTCCGGCCTTTTCTTTTTATGTTTCAATCATTTTTATTCAAAACTTAAGAAGAAAAGTTAACATCATGATGTATGAACGTCTGATATTTTCCCCCCATGTGGCTAAACTAACACATAGTACTTCTACCCCAACAAATAGGACTTAACCTTCCCTCCCATTCCCTTCCCCTCCCACCCCCTTGTTTCCCTTGCTATGGCATCAAATGAACATAATAACGCAGGGTACAGGGCAATATCTAGAAGTTTAACAGTCTACTCCTGGCAGTTGGAGTCAGAGTATTCCAAAAGGGTCCAAGTGAGTTGGAAGCGCCCGGCCTTTTCTTTTAAAGAAACAGAGCTTAGTTACCTTATCAGACAGATAAATCAGTTTTCTACTACTACTACAGTGTTGTATCCATAAAGTGGAGAGCCAGACGTGTTTTAATTATTTAATACCACAGAGGTTAAAAATATGGAAGGAGACTTTATAAAAAAGAAGGGATACTAAGACAAAATTCGTCATAATATTTGAATTGTAGAATACTGTGAGGAAACTTATTTAACATATTTTGCTAAGTCAGAAATAGCAAAGTCCGGTCATGAGTCAGTCAAGTGATGACAAACTCAATCTTTATCTTTGGTAAGAAAAATAAACAAAAGTTCTTAGGAGAAACCTGAACAACCCAGAAACAAAGAGGGTATTGTGCTGTGCTGTGCTGCTTACACCTGGACTTTAAACCCTGCCTGATAGTCCCCCCTTCCCCTCCCCCCGCCCCACGTAAAGTTTAACTCATTCATTACATTTCCAGTACGCTCACTGGCAGCCACTGAAATAACTGAATTTTTCTGGAGACGTCTCCAGTACTTGTAGTCCTTTCATTCTCCATTTTGCTTGAATCTCCTTTAGTAGTTTCAGCCTGTGCTGCAGATTCAAGTAGAAAATATTCTTACCATCAGAAAACTTCCCCGATTGTGGCAGTAACAAAAGAGCGGGATTCAGATAGGACTCAAGTTAAAAATACAATCCAGGACCTTTGTGGCTTTTGTCTCCCTCGTCTGGACTTTGTTCTTGTTTACCAAACATAGAAAATACATAACTTTATCTTGGTGTTTTTACAGTAAGATGGCCTTGGGACAATCTGCAGAGACATTTTGACCAAGAAGCTGAAAAGGTAAGACAGCCTACATAGTGCTGAATTTAAAATTTTGCCCTGGGGCAAATGGAATAATGAGAATGGACATGATTTTAATAATCCCTTACTTAAAAAACCCTTTAGTGTCCAGTGTTCCCGTATCTGTTCCCATGTGGCTTATTAAGGGTTAAGACATACTTTAATAACATAATTATACATAAAACAAGTGTAAAATATTAATCGTGTGAAAATTAATAATTTTGCTAAATATATACATTTGTTTATTTTTCTTCTGCACGTTCAGGAACAGTACGTTAAGAAAATAACACAAAATCTTTACTATATTAACTTGAGAAAATTGTGCCAGGAGAAAAATATATAGTGACAGGTATCAAATGTAGCTTCAATTCTGTTTCTGTTCACCCTACTAACTGAAAAGACAATTATTAGGAAGAAGGGGAAAGCTAGAGAACAATTTTGAAAACCTATTTAGCAGGATGAATGGTCATTTATCTGTCTGGAGTTTGTCCACCCTTTCCACAGGTACAGATACAGGTGGGGCTCAACAGCATATGAATAAAGTAGGAAGGCTCAGAGAAGGGTTTGGTTGGTTGAGGGCTTGAGGCAATAATAGTGCATGTATTTTGCATTTTCAAAACTATGTATGTTATTTTAAACGATAAATATTTATTTTTTTTAAGTATTTATATACCGCCTATGCATATGTGGTTGCCAATTTCTTTACAGGTACTGGCACTGTCCCTAACGGGCTCACAATCTAAGTAGTATTAGTACCCATAGAAATACTTGGTGTGAATTCTGTAGGCAAGAGCAGTGCAACACTTTTGTTACTGATTCTCCAAGCTACCTATTTGTTGATGCTGTGTGGGGCAAAACATTGTCCTAGTGGCTTATCCCATTCTGCTGCCTATGTAAGAGTCTTTTATCCAGGTGGTTTTCAAATGGAAAGTATGCTAATGCTTTCTTCAGAACTGGTGCAAAGTTCATGGGTACAGGTACCTGCAGACTTTGCAGCTATGGGGACTGTTTTGAAAATTGCACACTTAAGCATGAAACCCCAGATTCTGTAAATCTGGGTGCCCAAATTTCCGACTAGCACTCAAATGTGAGTGCACAAGTTATAGAATAGTGCCAGTTATGCATTTAACTTAATTGTTAAATTAGGTGCCAATTGATTGGCCTTAAGTACCAATACTACTACTACTACTACTATTTAGCATTTCTATAGCGCTACAAGGCATACGCAGCGCTGTACAAACATAGAAGAAAGACAGTCCCTGCTCAAAGAGCTTACAATCTAATAGACAAAAAAAATAAATAAAGTAAGCAAATCAAATCAATTAATGTGAACGGGAAGGAAGAGAGGAGGGTAGGTGGAGGCGAGTGGTTACGAGTCAAAAGCAATGTTAAAGAGGTGGGTTTTCAGTCTAGATTTAAAGGTGGCCAAGGATGGGGCAAGACGTAGGGGCTCAGGAAGTTTATTCCAGGCGTAGGGTGCAGCGAGACAGAAGGCGCGAAGTCTGGAGTTGGCAGTAGTGGAGAAGGGAACAGATAAGAAGGATTTATCCATGGAGCGGAGTGCACGGGAAGGGGTGTAGGGAAGGACGAGTGTGGAGAGATACTGGGGAGCAGCAGAGTGAATACATTTATAGGTTAGTAGAAGAAGTTTGAACAGGATGCGAAAACGGATAGGGAGCCAGTGAAGGGTCTTGAGGAGAGGGGTAGTATGAGTAAAGCGACCCTGGCGGAAGATGAGACGGGCAGCAGAGTTTTGAACCGACTGGAGAGGGGAGAGGTGACTAAGTGGGAGGCCAGCAAGAAGCAGATTGCAGTAGTCTAAACGAGAGGTGACAAGGGTGTGGATGAGGGTTTTGGTAGAGTGCTCGGAAAGAAAGGGGCGGATTTTACGGATGTTGTAAAGAAAGAAACGACAGGTCTTGGCGGTCTGCTGGATATGAGCAGAGAAGGAGAGAGAAGAGTCAAAGATGACCCCAAGGTTTCGAGCTGAGGAGACAGGGAGAATGAGAGAGCCATCAACAGAAATAGAAAACGGGGGGAGCGGGGAGGTGGGTTTGGGGGGGAAAATGAGAAGCTCGGTTTTGGTCATATTTAATTTCAGGTGGCGTTGAGACATCCAGGCAGCAATGTCAGACAAGCACGCTGAAACTTTGGTTTGGATGCAAGGTGAGATATCAGGGGTAGAAAGGTAGATTTGGGAGTCATCAGCATAGAGGTGGTAGGAAAAGCCATGGGATGAGATTAATGAACCAAGGGAAGAAGTGTAGATAGAAAAGAGGAGGGGACCAAGAACAGAACCCTGAGGTACGCCGACAGGCAGAGGGATAGAAGTAGAAGAGGATCCACCAGAGTGAACACTAAAGGTGCGGAGGGAGAGGTAGGAAGAGAACCAGGAAAGGACAGAGCCCTGGAATCCAAGTGAGGACAGCGTATCGAGAAGTATGCTGTGATCGACAGTGTCAAAAGCAGCGGAAAGATCAAGAAGAATGAGGATGGAATATTGACCTCTGGATTTAGCCAGTAATAGGTCATTGGAGACTTTAGTAAGCGCAGTTTCGGTTGAGTGGAGAGGGCGAAAACCAGATTGTAATGGGTCAAGAATAGCATGTGAGGAGAGAAAATCAAGGCAGCGGCGGTGAACAGCACGCTCAAGTAATTTGGAGAGAAAAGGAAGGAGGGAGATGGGTCGGTAATTAGAGGGACAAGTAGGGTCAAGTGAAGGCTTCTTAAGGAGAGGTGTTACCACAGCATGTTTAAAGGCAGCAGGGACAGTCGCAGTGGAAAGTGAGAGGTTGAGAATGTGACAGATAAAAGGAATAAGAGTAGGAGAGATGGCATTAAGAAGGTGGGTGGGAATGGGATCAGAGGAACAGGTGGTACATTTTGAGGAAGAAAGGAGAAGTGTAGTTTCCTCAATAGTAACTTCAGGAAAGGAGGAAAGGGAATGAGGGGAAGGAGAGAGAGGGGAACGGACTAGTGGAGGGAGAGCTGGTGAGGTAGAGAAAGCAAGGTTTATCTTTTGAACCTTGTTGTGAAAGAATTCAGCAAGGGTCTGAGGAGATAATGAAGGTGGAGTTGGGGGGGGGCACCTTGAGGAGAGAGTTCAATGTGGTGAAGAGAAGTCGAGGATTAGAGCCAAGAGAGTTGGTCAGTTGGATATAATAATCCTGTTTGGCACGTAAAAGAGCAGATTGGAAGTCATAGTCATAGTAACATAGTAGATGACTGCAGAAAAAGACCTGCATGGTCCATCCAGTCTGCCCAACAAGATAAACTCATATGTACTACTTTATGTGTATACCTGACCTTGATTTGTATCTGCCATTTTCAGGGCACAGACCGTAGAAGTCTGCCCAGCACTAGCCCTGCCTCCCACCACCGGCTCTGCCACCCAATCTCCGCTAAGCTTCTGAGGATCCATTTCTTCTGAACAGGATTCCTTTATGTTTATCCCACGCATTTTTTAATTCTGTTACCCCTTAAGTATTTCTAATTGACATTAATGTGTAGCTACATGTGTCACTGCAGTACATAGTGCCTATATGATGTCTTGCACAACTACAAAGGGGGCATGCCCATGGGCAGTCAGGGGTGTATTTTGCAGTTGCGCATAGGTGATAGCATTTTTTAACTTGCATGTGCAACTGCCACCTTTAACCTTTGACATGGCATAAGCGCTCACGCCTAAATTTAGGCACGCGCATACCGACTTATAATCTATAAGAATTTCACTTCCAATTTCCAATACAGAATTGGTGCATAGCACCCATATTTTTTGCGCCCTTTGTAGAATCTACTCCATAATGGACATCTTCCAATCAATGATGAGAAAATAGAATACCGGTACTACTGTTATTGCTCTTAACTGAGGTTGTTTTATAATTCAAATAGAGGCCAACCAAATTTCGGTTTCAGACAGGCCCGAAATGCTTTGGTTGCATTTTCAGCTGAAACTGAAACTCCCCTTGTCATACTCTCTGCCTACCAATGCCAGAGCGAATCCTCCCGGGCTGGCTGCCAACCCCCTCCCCCTCAGGAGAGAGTGGGTCCCGCTGGGCCGGCCACCCCCTGCCCCGACCACAACCCCTTTGCCCTCTGTAAGGGGTCTGGGAAAGAGCCGACTGAAAGAGTGCTGAGCCAGGGGCTTGAGGAGCAGGTATTCTTAAGGAAGAGAAAGGTTCACTCTCAGGTTCCTAGTACACATGAGATTCGCCCCCTAGTGGCTAAGAGACCGATCAGAATATTGAGTAGGGGAAGGAACTACCATTCCCAGGATGCATCACACCCTAGGCAAAACTTGCAGGAACTGGAGGGTGGGGAGGATGATTGGGAAATGGTATTTGTCTGTCCTAATTAGATTGTAAGCTCTGTTGAGCAGGGACTGTCTCTTCATGTTCAAGTGTACAGCGCTGCGTACGTCTAGTAGCGCTATAGAAATGATAAGTAGTAGTAGTAGTAGTAAATGGTCTCTGATCAGGGTGATGAGGCGCAGCTGTGGAAACCCTGTGGGGAAGATGGAGGCAGCAGAGGGGCTTTGAGAGGAGTGTATGGAGATTTCAGCTCTAGCACGGACCCAAGGGGTTAAAGTAAAAGGTTTCCTGTCTGCTACACTACCAAAACTGTTTAGGACTGGGGAAAGAAGGTTGATGCAGTGGGGAAGAAGCCTGTGGAGGATGTTAGCCTGATGTATTACCTATGAGGAAAAGGAGCATTATGGAAGAAGGGGAGGTGGGGAGAAGCGAAATTAAAACTGTTCTTGTTGAATGATTTGGGACTGTGAGAGGGAATGCACAGAGGGTGAAAATCTGGTGGAACTGACAAACTGCTGAGGAGTTAAGTAGCGTCAGAAGTAGCTGGACACTTATTAAGACTTCCTAAGGAAGTGAGCTGGACTATGTTAGGAAAGGGGAACCTATAAGGGTGTGCCCTGTGTGACCAAGGATTAAACATAATAAACCTCTAAATTATAAGAAGCCTTGCAGTTGCTGTGCATTTTGTTGGAGCTTGCTGTAAAATACTGAAGGGTGACTGCCATTCCGAAAGGGTGCCAGAGCCAGCAAGTACAAAGCAAGGACCAGACGGTGGTTGGCGCCTTCTAGCCAATGGTGAAGCCAGGAAAGCTAAGCAGGAGCAGCCCAGGCCTACTGCTGGAAGGGAGACCTGGTGACACCTCCCACCACCAAAAGCCCATCCCTAGGCCTACCTTTAAATTCCCTAGTTGTCTAGTGGCCTCTTCGGGGCAAGAGCGATCCTAGGGTTGCCAACTAGCCAATTTTTAAATGGCCAGGCCGGTTTCCAGAGCACTAAAACTGGCATCAGAAAAACTGTTTGTGTTTCTTCTGCCTCAGTCTCCCTGCCCCCACAGTCTGGCAACTATTTCTCTCTTCCCTCCCTCTCTCCCTTGAATCCAACAGCTCAGTGTACCTATCTCTTCATCCCCAGGGTCCCACAATTTCAGAAGCATCTCTCCCTCCTCTCTTCTACCCTGTGGTCCTTCAATAGCAATGAGTCACTGGCATCCAGAAAAAACAAATACTTCCTGCTGCCCAGGACTGCTCTCTGCTGCTGTCCCTCCTCCTCTGATGCAATTCCTGTGGATGGGCCGGTTTCCAGAGCACTAAAACTGGCATCAGAAAAACTTTGTGTTTGTTCTGCCTCAGTCTCCCTGCCCCCACAGTCTGGCAACTATTTCTCTTTTCCCTCCCTCTCTCCCTTGAATCCAACAGCTCAGTGTACCTATCTCTTCACCCCCAGGGTCCCACAATTTCAGAAGCATCTCTCCCTCCTCTCTTCTACCCTGTGGTCCTTCAAAAGCAATGAGTCACTGGCATCCAGAAAGACAACTACTTCCTGCTGCATAGGACTGCTCTCTGCTACTGTCCCTCCTCCTCCTCTGATGCAATTCCTGTGGATGGGGCAGCAGCAGAGAGAAGCCCCCGGCAGCAGGAAATAGTGTGTCTTCCTAGCAGGGCCACTGAGAGGGTTGGGTTGGGGGAATTCCCTGGGTCCAGACTCCAAGGCAGGCCCGGTACCGGCAAGCTTCTTCTTGCTGCCTTTTTCTGGGTCTGTCCTTCCCTGCTCCTGTGTGCTGCCCAGGACCTAGATGATTTCATTAGCATGATATTGTGTTAATGCAATAGTCTGGGTCCTGACTCCTGGCATAGACAGGAGCAGGAGAGGACAGACTGTGGAGCAGGCACGCAGGAAGCAGCTTGCTGGCGCCGGGCCCGGGCCCCTCCTTGGAGGCAAAGACAGAAAGATAAGGGGGTGTGTGGGTGGGGGGCCAGCATGAGTGGGGGGGGGGGGGGGGGCGGCATGCAGTGGTCCGGATCTGCCCTGGGCCCCCTATGTCTCTCAGCAGCCCTACTTCCTGGATGCCGGTGACTCACTGCTTTTGGAGAACTGTAAGCAGAAGCAGGAGAGGGAGGGGTGCCAGATGTCAGGGGAGAGAAAATGAGATGGCAGATGTGGGGGGGGGGGGGGGGGGGAAGAGGAGAGAGGCATCTCTCCCTCTGTCTCCCCATACATGTGTGGCAACGTGTGGGGGGGGGGGGAGGGTGGTGAGAATCCAGACATATGAAAGGGGAGAGAGGGGATGAAACCAGACATGCAGAAGAGGAGAGAGGGGGAGAACCCAAACTCAGGGGGGAAATCCTCTATGAAGAAATGCCAGACCTCCAGGAGGGGAGGGGGAGGGAGAGATGCCAGACTGGGGGGGAGGAGTTTGAGAGTAAGGGGTGGAGATACTGGACCAGTGTGGGGAGGGAGAAGAAAGGGGGAGAGGTGCTGGACTCCAGGAGGGGAGAGTACAGGCAGGAAGAGAGAGTGAGACAGGACCAGGGAATCAGGGAAGAGAGAGGGAGAGATGCAAAACTGGGGGAGAAGGAGGCAGGGGAGAGAGAAGGAGAGATTCTGGCCCCATATTGGGGTGTGTGTGTGAGAAGGGGAATAGAGGATAAACTGGACAATGGATGGACCAGGGACATAGAGAAAAGATGTTAGGCATGGAGGGAGCATAGGGACAGGGATACAGAGGGACTGCTGGACACAGAAAGAGGGATACTCTGAGAGGGCAGATGGTGAACATTGGGGGAGGATAGAGACAGGGACATGGGAGACGCTGGACAGGACGCAGTAGGGACATAGAGGGAAGATGGATGGTGCACATGGAAATGGATGAAATGGACAGGAGACCCCTGACAAGAAAAAAGCAGGAAAGAGACATTGGGAGGGACCAAAGCAAATGCAAAAATAAAATGCTCAGACAACAGAAGTGAAAAAAACAAAATATATATATATTTATTGTGACTTTATTAATTGGAATATGTCAATTTTGGCAAATGTGCTTCTCTGATATCTTACATTTCAGTTTCTATTTCTCTAGTATTGCTGTAACATAGTAACATAGTAGATGACGGCAGAAAAAGACCTGCACGGTCCATCTAGTCTGCCCACGATAAACTCATATGTGTATACCTTACCTTGATTTGTACCTGTCTTTTTCAGGGCACAGACCGTATAAGTCTGTCCAGCAGTATTTCCCGCCTCCCAACCACCAGTCCCGCCTCCCAACACTGGCTCTGGCACAGACCCCGTATAAGTCTGCCCTCCCCCATCCTAGCCTCTCAACCACCAACCCCTCTTCCCCCCGCCACCCAATTTCAGCTAAGCTTCTGTGGATCCATTCCTTCTGCACAGGATTCTTTTATGCCTGTCCCACGCATGTTTGAATTCCGTTACCGTTTTCATCTCCACCACCTCCCGCGGGAGGGCATTCCAAGCGTTCACCACCCTCTCAGTGAAGAAATACTTCCTGACATCTTTCCTGAGTCTGCCCCCCTTCAATCTCATTTCATGTCCTCTCGTTCTACCGCCTTCCCATCTCCGGAAAAGATTTGTTTGCGGATTAATACCTTTCAAATATTTGAACGTCTGTATCATATCACCCCTGTTCCTCCTTTCCTCCAGAGTATACATGTTCAGGTCAGCAAGTCTCTCTACATACGTCTTGGAACGCAACTCCCATACCATCCTCGTAGCTTTTCTTTGCACCGCTTCCATTTTTTTAACATCCTTCGCAAGGTACGGCCTCCAAAACTGAACACAATACTCCAGGTGGGGCCTCACCAACGTCTTATACAGGGGCATTAAAACCTCCTTTCTTCTGCTGGTCACACCTCTCTCTATACAGCCTAGCAACCTTCTCGCTATGGCCACTGCCTTGTCACACTGTTTCATCGCCTTCAGGTCCTCAAATACTATCACCCCAAGATCCCTCTCCCCGTCCGTGTCTATCAGGCTCTCCCCACCTAACACATACGCCTCCCTTGGATTTCTACTCCCTAAGTGCATCACTTTGCATTTCTTCGCATTGAATTTTAATTGCCAAACGTTAGACCATTTTTCCAGCTTCTTCAGATCTTTTTTCATGTTTTCCACTCCCTCCGGGGTGTCCACTCTGTTGCAAATCTTGGTGTCATCCGCAAAAAGGCAAACTTTACCTTGTAACCCTTCGGCAATGTCACTCACAAATATATTGAACAGAATGGGCCCCAGCATCGATCCCTGAGGCACTCCACTACTCACCTTTCCCTCCTCCGAGCGAACTCCATTCACTACCACCCTCTGGCGTCTGCCCGTCAACCAGTTCCTAATCCAGTTCACCACTTCGGGTCCTATCTTCAGCCCTTCTAGTTTATTCAAGAGCCTCCTGTGGGGAACCGTGTCAAAAGCCTTGCTGAAATCTAAGTAGATGACGTCCATAGCACGTCCTTGAATTATTCTCCTGTCACCCAGTCAAAGAATTCAATGAGATTCGTTTGGCACGATTTCCCTTTGGTGAAACCATGTTGTCTCGGATCTTGCAACTTATTGGCTTCCAGGAAATTCACTATCCTTTCCTTCAGCATGGCTTCCATTACTTTTCCAATAACCGAAGTGAGGCTTACCGGCCTGTAGTTTCCAGCTTCTTCCCTATCACCACTTTTGTGAAGAGGGACCACCTCCGCCATTCTCCAATCCCTCGGAACCTCTCCCGTCTCCAAGGATTTATTAAACAAATCTTTAAGAGGACCCGCCAGAACCTCTCTGAGTTCCCTCAGTATTCTGGGGTGGATCCCGTCCGGCCCCATGGCTTTGTCCACCTTTAGCTTTCCAAGTTGTTCATACACACTCTCTTCCGTGAACGGTGCTCTATCCACTTCATTTTCAGGTGTACTTTTGCCAGTCCCTCTTGGTCCTTCCCCAGGATTTTCTTCAGTAAAAACAGAACAAAAGTATCTATTTAGCAAATTGGCTTTTTCTTCATCATTTTCTACATAGCGTTTTGCTGTATCTTTTAGTCTCACAATCCCCTTTTTAGTCTTTCTCCTTTCACTAATATACCTGAAGAAGTTTTTGTCTCCCCTCCGTACATTTCTAGCCATTTGTTCTTCCGCTTGCGCCTTCGCCAGACGTACCTCTCTCTTGGCTTCTTTCAGTTTCATCCGGTATTCCTCCCCGTGTTCCTCTACTTGAGATTTTTTGTATTTCTGGAACGCTAACTCTTTAGCCTTTATTTTCTCAGCCACTTGCTTTGAAAACCATATCGGTTTCCTTTTTCTCTTGCTTTTATTTACCCTCCTTACATAAAGGTCTGTGGCCCTGTTTATTACTTCTTTCAGCTTGGACCACTGTCCTTCCACGTGTTGTGCGTTCTCGCAGCCCATCAGCTCCTTCCTCAGGTATTCCCCCATTTTGTTAAAGTCAGTTCGCTTGAAGTCCAGGACTTTGAGTTTAGAGTGGCTGCTAACCACATGAGCCGTTATATCAAAACAAACCATTTGATGGTCACTGCTTCCCATGTGCGCAGCCACTCGGACATTTGACACACTATCCCCATTCGTGAGCACCAGATCCAGCGTCGCTCCCTCCCTCGTGGGTTCCGTCACCATTTGTCTGAGCAGAGCACTTTGGAAAGCATCCACAATCTCTCTACTTCTTTCCGATTTTGCAGAAGGAACCTTCCAATCTACATCCGGCAGATTAAAATCTCCCAACAACAGAACCTCTCTTTTCTTCCCCAACTTCTGAATATCAGCGATCAGATCTTTATCCAGTTCCTCCAATTGTGTCGGGGGTCTGTAGACAACACCCACGTGGACCAAGGTTCTATCCTCTCTTTTTAAGGTGATCCATATCGCTTCTTCCTTTCCCCACTTCCCTGTCATTTCAGTTGCTGCGATATCATCTCTCACATACAAAGCTACTCCTCCACCTTTACGTCCCTCTCTATCCTTCCTAAAAAGATTATAGCCTGGTATGTTTACATCCCATTCATGGGAACCATTGAGCCATGTCTCTGTGACTGCAACTATGTCCAAGTCAGTCTCCAACATCAGGGCTTGAAGGTCATGAATTTTATTGCTTAGACTGTGAGCATTTGTGGTCATTGCTTTCCAACTACATTTCCTAGTATGTGTTTTGGGTTTAGTGATTTGTGAGTGTCTTTTCTCTTTGGGTACCTTCTCCTCTTTTTGTTCCCTCTTCCTTGCTTTTTCTTTTTCTTCTGCTTCAATTTTAGTTTCAGGAACAGCACAGTGCTGTAGTGGAGCAAAAGAATTTTGTAGTGGCAACACTTGTGTGGGCGGATGCTTCTGTGTCACATGACGAATTCTGCCTGAGCCTACTGTGAGCCATCTGTTCCTTTGTGGTTTTATTCTCTGAGGCAGTGGTGAGAAGTTATGATTCTGCACAGTCCTATAAGTTGCTTTAATTGCATCTAATTCTTGCATTACTTTATAGAGCTCTTGTTTTAAAGTAGATAGCTGAAGACAGATAGGACAAGCTTTAAGTTTCCAGATGATTTGCCTTGAAACTAAAGCAGCACAATTATTGTACATTCAGCACCTGACTTTTAGAGATTTCCAGTTCAGTCTTTTTGTCTTCATATCACTATTACTGATGTGTGGTCTCTTGTTTCATATTTGTTGAGAGCCTATCTGTGTTTTGTACATGTGACCAAGGTGTGGTATTCTGCTAGTGTTTATTTTCTGTGTAGAGATCTGTATTAGTCTGATTTGTTCTGTATTTTCAGTAGGAAGTATATTGGTATTCTAGGGTGCTACCTTTTAATAGGTGGAGTTGTTACTATTTGAGTTCTGGACATTCTCTCTTTCGAGTCTCTGCTGCCAACAGGGAGCAAGCTGTGAAATACTTTTGGGGCCACTGTAAGTGTGATGGTTGACAGACCCTGAATGGGGTGAGGTTGCCAGTGCCATCCCAGGCCATTCCAAGGCAGTGGAGGGTTAAGTGGCTTAACTAAGGCCAGAAGGGGTTGTGATGCAATTACGATCTTATGCCCTCTGATTCCCAGTTTGTTGCTCTAACCATTAGGCTAGAAAAGATGCCCTTCCCAGGACATTAGTGCTGCTTTATTATGACAGGTTTCCTACAATATATAAGTCCGGAATGTGTTTGGTTTTTGCAGAGTTTGGTTACTGGAACTCTGTTTCTGTTATATAACTTTTGTGAAATAAATAATCATAGAACATATGTACATGTGGCAGTTTTTTCTCTTGAGATGCCAACCCTAGTGTGGACAGTTGGTTGTAGAAGGGCGGGAGAAGGGTACAACAGTAGGTGTTGCAAGGGACTTGGGGCATGGCATGAGGGTGGGACAAGGGAGGAGCATGGGCAGAGAATGGAGCGGGGCAGGTGTCGTGTTTTTCTTTGGCAAAAATTTGACAACCCTAAGTGATCCCCAGTCCCTCTTGCCCCCGCTGGTTCCTCAGTTAAAATGGCTGCTAAAGTGGTTACCATGACAGCTTCACAATACTGCCGCAGGAAATCCCAGAAGTCATTTTCGATTGGAACCAGCCTGGCCAGGAGCAATCCTCAGTTGCTCCTTCCCATGCCAGTTCCAATCATAAAATGGCTGCCGGGATCTCCTATGGCAGTCTCTGTCATGGGAAGTTCTGGCAGCTGTTTTGGCTGAGGAACCAGCAGAGGCAAGTGCCTAGGAATCGCTCTTATTTATTTTTTATTTTATTTATTAGGATTTATTTACCGCCTTTTTGAAGGAATTCACTCAAGGCGGTGCACAGTAAAAATAGATCAAACATGAGCAATAGGCAATTACAGCAGTAAAAATATTCAAGTAACAATACAAAGTATGGCATGGTATACTACTTTCAATGACTACACAATACGTAATAAAACATTATAATTGGTAGTGAAGGGTAAGGCAAAGTTGTAACATATAGATGAGTAAGAAAGTAGGAAGAATTACAAAGTAAGGTGACTGATTTGAAGAAAGTTGCACATGAGGTCAGAGAGATTGTTAAATATCATCTCAGCTAGGGTAGGAGTGGATAAACCAGTGGCATAGCTACGTGGGGCCAGGGGGGACCAGGGCCCCTGTAGATTTGGCCCTGTACCCCCCGCAGACGACACGCCTGACCCCCCCTCCTGCCACCAACCCGCCGTTGCCTGCCTTTGCTGGTGGGGGACCCCAACCCCCGCCAGCCGAGGTCCTCTTCTGCTCGCAAAAGGCTTCCTTCTGTTTCTGACGTCCTAGCAAAGGTAGGTGACGGTGGGTTGGCGGCGGGAGGGGGGGGTCGAGAGGGTCGGCGGCAGGGGGGGCAAAGTCAGCAATGGCGGGGGGGGGGGGGCGGCGGTGCTGAGGGGGACTAAAATGTGCCCCCTCTCCTCGGCTCTGGACCCCCCTCCCGCTGAAGTCTGGCTACGCCCCTGGGATAAACATGTCCCGCTGCAGTATGTGCAGCCCGAGTCAATCCTTGTGTGTGTGAGTGAGACTAACAAGTTAGTTACTTCTTCCATTAAAGGCTTGGTTGAAGAGCCAAGCTTTCACCTGCTTCCTGAAGTAGAGGTAGTCTTGTCTTAAGCGGAGACTTTCAGGCAATGCATTCCAGAGTGTGGGGGCTACTCCGGAGAAGGCTCGCTTGCAGGTATCTTGCCAGGAAGAGGCCACTAGGCATTTAAAGGTAGGTCCGGGGAGGACCTTTCGAGTGATGGGAGGGTGGAGGGGTTGTGGTTGGGGGGGGGGGGGGGTGGATGGCCGGCCGGCCCAGTAAGACGGGTGGCCCTGAAGGACCCACTCTCTGCTGACGGGGTGGCAGCCCAGGAGCACTTACTGTTTGCTAGGGGAGGGGGGAGACACTGTTTCCGGTTTTGTTTTTGTTTTCGGCCAAAACTGAATGGCAAGTTTCAGCTGCTGATTTGGTTTGGTTGAAACTAGGAACCCCAGTTTCGGTCACACTCTAAACTCCAAAACTAATAACTCTGCCCTCCAAAGATGGAAATTATTGCCCCAGCTAAGGCATGATTTAATGCACAGGAAGCAAAGTTTTGATTTGCGAGACCAAACTAGCATCTCAGACAGACTAAATTGTAGAAATTATGATGCCTTTAGTTGATCCTGCCTCCTGCCATTTGTAGATGCTAATATACTTTTCTTTAGGCATTGGCATTACAAAGGCTGGCAAAATGTTTTGTTAATCTTTAAGTATATTAGCTGAACCTTCAGCGATTGAAAACTCCAGAGGAGAATCCAGCAAAATGCAGAATACAGGAACTGAAAAGCCTAAAGAATACCTGGGGGCAAGATAGGAAATGATAGGGTTTTGGGGGTTTTTTGTGTCAATACATTTTGTTATTGAAAAAGTTAAGATGTATAAACTGAACAATAAGAAAGTAATAATGAACCAATTGCATGGCAAATGTTCACCAACACTTATGGTGGGAAAATGTGGGATACAAATGCAATAAATAAAATAAAAATTATGGCACTAACAAATAGAATTATAGTTTATGAAAAAAAAAAATACCTCAACCATACCTTATAAAACTCCCCCCCCCCCCCCTATCCTTCTCTAATTAAATACAAAAGAACTCCTTCTAAGGGCACTTTCTGTTATTCATTCAGGATGTACTGGAATTAATAACTCCCACCCCTCCAGAACCCCCCTCCCCCCTCCACACACACTTCCCAACTATGGTCTTCAAATGAGTCCATTCTTCAGCTGAAGGGTCATAGCAACTCTTATGTTTATCTGTAAGTTGGTGCATTCTGCAATCAATTTCAAAAGGATAATCCAATCTTGCAATATGGGTCCTACAGGTTGCTTCCAATGGGCTGCAATCTCACACTTAAAGGATGCCAAGCCTGTTTGCCTCAACCTACACTGCCAGTTAAGTCCTCTAACCAAGTCCTAGCCCCAGTAGGCAGAACTTGGGGTCTTTCTGGATTGTGGCCCCCAATCTAGTTTTGTGAACTACTGCTTCCCAAAATTGTTGTATCTGATCATAGGTCCACCAGATATGATAAAAAGTCACTTGTTCTCTTCTACACCTCCAGCATAGGTCTGTAGCAGAAATTGGAAACATCACCTTCAACTTATCAGGAGTGAGATACCAGCAAGTGACTGTTTTCTCTAATTAAAAAGGAATGGGACTTGATATACCACCTTTCCTGTGGCTTTTTGCAACTACATTCAAAGTGGTTTACTTATACAAATACTTATTTGTACCTGGGACAATGGAGGGTTAAGTGATTTGCCCAGAGTCACAAGGAGCTGCAGTGGGAATTGAACCCAGTTCCCCAGGATCCTACTGCACTAATCACTATGCTACTCCTCCACTTCACACATATAGAGGCCTTCTGTATTTCCCTAAGGATATATTTCCACTTTCCAGCACTCAATTCTTTCCCCAAATATGTTTCCCAAGCAAGCAATATAGATAAAGGACCTTTTAGCTTACCTAACACTAACCACAAGTTTTCTAAATTCTTTGTGTTCTAAGGATCCCCTTTCAGCCCATCCCTTGGTAATTATGTAAATGCTTAAGCTGCAAGAAAGGAAAAAGATTCCAGCATAATGATAGGGTATTATTAACCATTTTGATCTAATTTGCTCTTTTTGAACACAACAGGGACTGAAATGCATGTATAACTTGGATACTGACTTATGCTTTTCAGTTTGCAGTACCCATGGCCTCCACCAGAGAACTGTGCCATGTCCTTCACCCTGTGGCTTTGAAGAAGCTGGCTCAGGACTGGCTCCAGGAGGACACACCTGGCTTTGATCATGCAGGATATGTGGTTGGTGACAAGGAGAAGACTGCAGTCCTGCTCTGCAAGTCCACTGGGGTGTTGGCAGGGGTCCCGTTCTTCAATGCAGTTTTTGAGGAGCTAGACTGCCGTGTGGAGTGGCTGCAATCTGAGGGGGTATGGCTGGAACCTGTGATCACTGTGGCCCGAGTGATGGGTCCAGCACGACGACTGCTGCTTGGGGAGCGGGTGGCGCTGAACTGCCTGGCTCGCTGCAGTGGGATTGCTACAGCCTCTCGCAGGGTGGCAGAGATGGCCCAAGCAGCTGGATGGAATGGGGAGGTTGCTGGGACTAGGAAGACGACACCTGGGTTCCGGCTGGTGGAAAAGTATGGCATGCTGGTGGGTGGAGTTTCCACACACCGTTTCAACCTCAGTGGGATGGTGATGTTGAAAGACAACCACATCTGCTGCACTGGGAATATAACTCAGGTGAGGAAAGCCCAGAAGGATGCAGTCCACACTGGGTAAGGAAAACTGTGCAAGCAGGAGGGGAACACAGTATGGTGGAAAGGGATCAGTATCGAGACAGTGTGATACAGTCACAGTGGAAGGCTCCCTGTCACATAGCCCTACAGCAAGGAGGAGAGCGTGGGGGTTAGGAGTCTCTTTCAGCTCTAATGAGGGAAAAAGAAATCTCTTTTAGCTCCCTTGGAGACAGAAGGGTAGAGAGATTCTTAAGACTTGGGGAAAATCCACTGTTTATTTCTGGGATAAGCAGCATAAAATGTATCGAACTTTTTCAGGATCTTGCCAGGTATTTGTGACTTGCATTGGCCAATGTTGGAAACAGAATGCTAGGCTTGATGGACCTTTGATCTGGCCCAGTGTGGCAATACTTATGTACTTATGTAATTAAGAGACTTTTTAACACTTCTGCTTCCCTCTGGTCTCATCATAGGCAGTCCAGGATGCCAAGAAGGTAGGAGGCTTCCCCCTAAAGATAGAAGTGGAGTGCTGCTCACTGGAGGAGGCTCGAGAGGCGGCACAAGCTGGAGCTGACATTGTAATGTTAGATAACTTCTGTCCACAGGTGAGTATCCAGCTTATAATCGAAAGTGATCGCCGGCCATCTTCCGACATAAATCGGGAGATGGCCGGCGATTTCTTAAAAGTGGCGAAATCGGTATAATCAAAAGCGGCATTTTTGACAGCATCGCCGCTTTCCCGTCGCTTCGCCGGTGAAAGTTCAAGGGGGCGTGTCAGTAGATTAGCGAAGGCGGGGCATGGGCGTGGCTACCAGATGGCCGGCTTTCGCCGATAATGGAAAAAAAAAAGCGGCGTTAAGCAGTATTTCGCCGGCTTTACTTGGTCCTTTTATTTTCACGACCAAGCCTCAAAAAGGTGCCCCAACTGACCAGATGACCACTGGAGGGAATGGGTTATGACCTCCCCATACTCCCCCAGTGGTCAACTGGAAACCTCAAGAAGTCAGACTCTGCATATACAACACAATAAATACTTTACTAGAGAAACAGAAACTGAAATGCAAGATATCAGATCCACATTTCCAAAAACTGACATATTCCAAATAAAATACCTTTTTCTACCTTTGTTGTCTGAGCATTACATTTTTTATTTCAAATAATTTGTTACAAGAACAATAAAGAAAAATGTTAAAGCAAAAAATACAAACTAAGCATTGTCCTCTTCCATTCACTTTGGTACCAGTGTCTCTTTTTTTTTTTTTTACTAAACCGCTTTCCAGGATCTCTGGTCCATTTGACATTTTTTTCTCTTGTCCACCATCCATCTTCCCTCTGTACCCCTATCTGTCCTGTGCAGCATCCCCCCCCTCTGTGTTCCTGACCCTATCCCTATCCTCCCCCCATCTTCAGCATTTGGCCTCTGTGTCTCTATCCTGCCTCATGTTCAGCATATACTCTCAATGTCCCTATCCTTCCCCTTTATCCAGCATCTTCCCCATATACTAATGTCACCCTTTTCCAGCATTGTCCCTCCTGTATCCCTTTCCCTGTACTCTCGCCATGCCCAGCATCTCTCCCCTGAGTCCCTGTTCCACCTTACTCCTGCACATCCCACCCTGGAGCCAGAGTATCTCCTTCTCTCTCCCCTGCCCACCTCCTTATAGTCTGTTATTGCTTCTTCCCTCCATGGATCCAATGTCTCTCACCCTCTCTAACACCCCCCCCCCCCCCCCCCAAACCAGTCTATTTATCTTTCTCTCCTCCTGTCTCACTCCCCCAGATCAACTATTCGGAAATTTTTTAATTTGTCTGTTTTTAGATTGTTGGTTCAGGTTTTGATACTTTCAAAACTAGACTATTACAACTCTATATTAATTGCACAAAGTTGCTGAAGTCTAAATGACAACAAGTACAGAATGCAGGAGCAACAACTATTTTTGCATCAGACAAATATGATCACATTACTCCTTTGTTATTCTGTCTGCATTCACTACCATTAGAAGCAAGATTTCAATGACCTATCAAGCATTGTATGGATCTACCCCTGCTTATTTAGGCATTAATCTTGCTTTTATAAATGATTTTATTTTTAGATCTACTATAAATCAATTTTTATTAAAGTTTCTCTCATTTCACCGTGTAAAGGCAAACAGGATTTTTTTTCAATCCACTTTTCCGTATAAGGCTGCACAGTTTTGGAATTCTCTTCCTTCTTTTAAGAATTTGTGATTACCTTCAGTTTAAGAAAGCCTTTAAGACATTCCTTTTTAAGAAATGTTAATAATTTGTGGTAACTGAGGTTTTTTTTTTTTTTTTTTGGGGGGGGGGGGGGGTTGGAAAGTATTGTATAATTTGGTTTAAATAATATTGTAATTCCTGATGTTTCTTCAGTTTTTCTCTGTTGTTACCCGCAGTGAACTTTGTGGTGTTTTGTGGGGTTATAAGACTGTAGTAATAATAATAATAATAATCCCTCCTCTGCTCTTCCCCTTCCCCTGTCTGGTTTCTCTTCTCCACCCCCCAACCAGCAGATCTAGCATCTTTCCCTCTCCCTCCTCTGCCCTTGGCAGATCCAATATCTTTTTCTCTCACTCAGCAAATCCAGCATCTCTCCTGCTCCCTGGTGATTCCAGCATCATTTGGGTCCCTCTCCCCCCTCCCTCAAACCGATACAGCATCTTTCCTTCTCCCTTCCTCTAGGAAGACACAGCATCTCTTCCTCTCCTTAGCCTGATTCAGCCTTTCTCCCTCTCTCTCCCCCCCCCCCCCCCCATGAGTTCAGCTTTTCTTAAGCCCCTCCCTCTCCTAGGTTCATCCAACATTTCTCCTGCTGCCTCTCCCTCTCACCCCCGCAGGGCCATCCACTGTCCATGGGGCAATCTAGCATTTCTCCTGCTGTCTCTCCTTTTCTCTCTCCCTCCCCTGCGTCCATCCTGCATCTCTCCCACTGTCTCTCCCTCTGTTCCCTGGGTCCATCCAGCATATCTGCCTCTTCCCCCCCACCACCCTGGAGCTAAAATGATGCCTTGACATGCAGCAGCTTGCTGAATATGAAGGCATTGTTTCAGCACGGGAGGGGGGAGGAGGCGAGGGAGAGATGCTAAATGGACCCAGGGAAGTGAGAGAGAGGCAGTGGGAGAGATGCTGGATGGACCCGGGGAAGTGAGGGAGAGGCAGCGGGAGAGATAATAAATGGACCTGGAGAATGGAGGGAGAGATGTTGGCAGTTTTGGGGACAAAAAACTAGCTTTTCTATTGCCAGTTTTGAGGGTCTACTAGCAGCTGGCCTGGCTGTTGAAATACCAGCCAGGCCAGCTGAAAACCAGCCAGTGGGCACCCTATCAGGCTTTCACGCCCTCTACTGCCTTGCATTTTGGAATCCATATTTCTCTATTAACCCCTCTTTAATATTATATTTTGATATATGAAAATGAAAGAAACCTTCTTCTGTCCTTGGTCACCGGCCTGTGGCATCCCTCAGGGCTCTCCACTATCACCCATATTTAATGTAATGATGTCACCACTGGGTAACAGACTAGAAACAGCAGGATTCAAAACATTCATATATGCTGATGATGTTACCATATACATAACCTTAAAAAGAACATTTAAGACATCTTACAAAAGGCAAAACATGGCTTAAATTTGATGGAAACCTGGACCTCAGAATCCAAACTAAAGCTAAATAAAGAAAAAACTAGATTCATGGTCATTACCAACCTATTTGACCAAAATGACTACAACAGTTTCACAATTGACAACACTTTATTCCCCATTTACAGTAATTTGAAAATTCTAGGTATAATTATAGACAAACATTTAACATTTGATACTCAAGTTTCCTCAGTAATTACAAAATCTTTTAGGTCTCTTTGGAAACTAAAAAGGATCAGACCCTATTTCTCATCAGAAGCATTCAGACTATTGGTACAATCATTAACGTTGTCCCAATTTGATTATTGTAATGCCATATATGCTGGCTGTAAGGAGTACCTGTTGAAAAAAACTCCAAACAGCTCAAAACACTGTAGCCAGGTTTTATATACAAAATCTCTCGTTTTGAAAGTGCCTCCCCTTTATTAATCAAATTACACTGGCTTCCCATCAAAGTGAGAATTGCCTTCAAATTATGTACCTTTATCTTTCAAATCCTAAATGGCACAGCTCCAGACTATATGGTACCATTAATAAACTTACCTCAAAGAGGCAAGAAACTATCCCAGATTATACCTCCCAAATTGCAAAAAGGTGATCTACAAAACTGTCCACTCTGCAGACTTCACTTACCTAGCAACTAAATGGTGGAACTCCTTACCACTCAAAGTAAGAAATATATAGGAACATACTTGATTCCGCAAAATCCTCAAAACGTTCTTATTCAATCAAACCTTCACAAAGAACAACCATATCTCAAACAATTAATTATTACCTGAATTGGTTATTACTCTATTTACCATTAACCTCTTTGCTTCATGTACAATTTCTCATTCATAATAGATTGTCTAAATGTTAAACATCCATAGCTATCCCAGTGCATTTATGACACTGTATTGTAAAATTGGATTCTTACAACAAATTACTTTCTTATGCATTATTCTTTTTTTATGTGTCCTATACTGTTTATTGTAAGCTACATTGAACTCAGACTTGTTTGGGATACTATCCAGCTTATTTTCGAAAGAGAAAAACGCCTATAGTGCGACCTAAATCGGGAAATAGACGTTTGTCTCGCAAAGGCGCCCAAATCGGTATAATCGAAAGCCGATTTTGGGCGTTTCCAACTGCACTCCATCGCGGAAATGAATAGAGTTGACGGGGGCGTGGTGGAGGCGGAACTGGGGCGTGGTTATCAGCCGAGGAGAGATGGGCGTCTTTAGCTGATAATCGAAAAAAAAAGACGTTTTTACCGTAATTTTGGGTCACTTTTTTTGGACCCTTTTTGTTTCACGAACAAGTCCCAAAAAAGTGCCCCAACTGCCCAGATGACCACTGGAGGGAATCGGGGATGACCTCCACGGACTCCCCCAGTGGTCACTAACCCCCTCCCACCAAAAAAACCCACTATAAAAACTTTTTTCCCAGCCTGTATGCCAGCCTCAAATGCCGTACCCACCTCCATGACAGCAGAATGTGTTCGATCCTGTCACAGCCTTTCCCTGGGTCAGATGTGGCTCTCGGGTGCACTACAGGGTCACATCAGCATTGCATTGTGGTGGGTGTAGGGTATTGGGCTCCGTGATTTCATTAGCTTGTGTTACAGGCTCACAATGTTGGTAGTTGGTAGGCTCTTCTCCCATGGTGCTTTTCCCCCGCCTACTAGGTCAGAGTGTGCCCTGTTGTGTTTCCTGTTGTAGTCCATGCGGTAGTGGCCATTTTTGTAAGCCAGTTTTAGTTCCCTTTCCTGTGTTAGCCAGGTTAGACAACTTAGTTCTTCCCTGAATAAGGCTGAATGAGGGCGTTGTACAGCATTCTGCCAGTTCTGACCTACTGCTCATCTCAGTACCAGGGAGACTCGTTGCCAGTGGGGCACAACCTCTGATCTGCAGTTAACTGTGAGTAAAGGCGGTTATTCCAATAAAGGACGTTTTCGTAGAGATTAGTCTTCAGGTGTCAACTGGTGTGCCAAGGTTATATAGCAGCAACCAGTCCTAGAGGCCTGCGTGTATGCAGGTCTCTGGAGCACTTTTAGTGGGTACCGCAGTGCACTTCAGCCAGGTGGCCCCAGGCCCATCCCCCCCCCCCCCCCCCACCTGTAACACTTGTGCTGGTAAATGGAAGGCCTCCAAAACCCACTGTACCCACATTTAGATGCCCCCTTCACCCCTAAGAGCTATGGTAGTGTTGTACATTTGTGGGTTTTGGGGGAGGGGGGTTGGGTGTTCAGCACCCTTGGTAAGGGAGTTATGCTTGTAGGGGTGTTTTCTGACGTAGGGTGCCCAGTTGGTGTCCTGGCATATAAGGGGGGTGAGTGTACTATGAATCGTGGCCCCTCCCACGACCAAATGGCTCGGATTAGAACGTTTTTGAGCTGGGCGTTTTTAGTTTCCATTATCGCTAAAAAAAACCCAAATGCCCAGCTCAAAAACGTCCATTTTTTCGAAAATACGGTTCGGCCCGCCCCTTCACGGACCTGTTCTCGGAGATAAACGCCCATGGAGATAGGCGTCTCCGTTCGATTATGCCCCTCCATGGGATATAAATGTCATAAATAAATAAGATGATATCAAATATGACTGTAAGACTGATTCCTTTCTGACTATTTCTCTTTTTGTTCTATGTTCCTCTGTCACTTTCTCTGGTGCAGGCTCTTCATACCGTGGCGCAGGCTCTGAAATTGGCATTCCCTCGGTTGGTGGTGGAGGCCAGTGGAGGGGTGACAGAGAAGAATGTTTCACAGTTCTTTGGCCCCCACATAGATGTAGTCTCGCTTGGTTCCCTCACCCAATCCTTCAGTGCGGTGGATTATTCCCTGAAGATTTTCAGGGGCTCCAGGGATGCCAACAATTTCAATAACAACAACAATGTCAGCACCAGTTCAACAGCAGGGGCCATGTCCTCATCTTCTGCTACTGGCACCTCCTTTGCTCCAGGCAGGCATAACTTTGCATTCTGATACTGGAGCTTGTGCAGCTGACTCTGAGAGCTGTCCAGAGATGATTTTCTTGGGGCAGGTTTTTGATGTGTAGGGAACAGTGTGTCTCCTCCTTTAGTGAAGAGGTGTGAATAAGCACAAGGACTTTTGTGGCTGAAGTACAGTGAGGGGTATTGTTGATCTTTTCTTCATTTTGCATAAATGAAATCTTCCCCTTTCATTTTTGAGAATCACTCTCTTCATCTTCATTTCTTTATCTGTCTCTCTCTCTCACTCTCACTCTTTATCCATTTTTTTCTTTATCTCTGAGGGCCCTGTATACTAAGCCACGCTGTAGGCACTTTTTAAGCACATGTTAATGCTAGAGACACCCATAGGAATAGAGTGGGTGTCTCTATCGTTAGTGCACGCTACAGCGTGGCTTAGTAAACAGGGCCCTGAATCTCTCTCATTCTGTTTTTAACTGTTATTTTTTTCTGCTCTGATTGAATAAATGGAAAAGAGCACAAGGGTTGTCTATTAAATAAAATATTTTTGTTGTTCTTACTCCTGAATAAATGGAGACATAACTCGGGAGCAGTGAAATAAGTACCAGGCATTTATGATTACAGGGGCGGCCTGACCATCTGAGCAGGGCCCAGAGGATCTGTCCAGTTGCCCGCTGCCACACACTGCAACCCCCCCCCCCCCCCCCCACGGTCCTACCTTGAAGGGATCTGGTGGTCTAGGGACCTCTGTGGGGGGGGGGGGCAGGGAAAAACAACATTCTTTTCTGCGTCGCTGTGTTTTAAAAATGACTGCCGAGACTCCCAAGACCCGCGAGACTACTGTGGAAAGTCTTGGCCGCCATTTTGAAAACACGGCAGTGCTGGGTAGAATAGTGGTAGTGAGCAGGAAAGAGTGGGGTGTTTTCCTGCTCCCGAAGAAGCCACTAGACCACCAGGGCCCTTCAAAGTAGGACCAGGAAGGGCCCACTGAGGCTCAGGGGACTGTGGTTTGTGTGGGGGAAGCAGCGTGGTTGTGGGGGGGGGGGGGGGGGTCCAGATCACTCTCAGTCCACGCCTGTATGATTGTTATCTGTTTAAAAAGATGTTAAATTAGTGCCTGGTACGGCTATGTAGGGCTCGACAAGTCATCAGACTGTGATGGTTTTGAGCACCTAGCCACATTCTCCTGAAGGTGTTTTAGTGGTATCAGAGCACATCTTGACCATCAGAGGCAGGCTATAAAAAAATCAATAATACAAATTAATCATAGACAAGATTTATCCCCCTATTTACTAAGTCACGTGGCAGTGCTGACACAGCTCATTCAAAGTGAATGGACTGTATCGGCATTAGCGCGCGGCTTAGTAAATGGGGGGTTATATTGCAAATTAAGGGGACCTTTTACTAAGCTGTAATAAAAATAGGCCTTAGCAACCCATACATGTTTTTTTCCACTCGCTAAGGCCATTTTTACTGCAGCCATAAAAATGCCTTTTTGCTATTTTTTGCATTAATGGCCATTTGTTAATGTTGTCTGTAGCGCGCAGTATTTTTTAAATTACCACAAGAGCACTTACCTATTTAAGAGCTCTTAAGTTATCCATACACTAACCAGTCAGCATGTGGTAATGTAGATGCGCTAATTGGTTAGTTCAGGAATGCCCTCTCTCTGCCCATGACGTGTCCCTCAAAAAAAACTTTTGAAAATTTTTTTAGTGCTTGAATAGTGCACGTAGTTTTCAATGTTACCACAGAATGAGTGCGTTCCGCAGTAAACCATTTTTTTTGCTGTGTTAGGCACATCTAACTAAGCTTAGTAAAGGAACCCCTAACTATAAAAACAGTAATGCTTATAACACAATGCAATTAAGAAATGATAACATGTGGAGGTAAATACTTCTTGCTGTTTTGCCACTGCTGCTTGTCGGGAGAAGCAGAGAAGTAGTGGTGGTGTGATGGTGGCACTGGTTGAGTGAATTTTCTTCTTTTGCGGGAGTGCGGGAGATGACCTGTCAAAGTGGAGTCTCCCACTGAATATGGAAGACTTGCCAGGTCTGGCAGCATGGATTTAGATGGGCAGAATCAGGGACTACACTGGATCTGAAAATACCAGAGAAGGTTCCTGCAAAACAAAGAAACATAAGAACAGCCATACTGGGTCAGACCAGTGGTGCATCCAGCCCAGTGTCCTGCTTCTAGTAGTGGCCAATCCAGGTCACAAGTACCTGGCAGAAACACAATTAGTAGCACCATTCCACGCTACCAATCCCAGGGCAAGCAGTGGCTTCCCCCATGTCCATCTCAATAACAGGCTATAGACTTTTCCTCCAGGAACTTGTCCAGCTGGATATGAATATACCACAGCTGCCAGCTTCCCCAATTCCCATAGGGATATTTTAGGCATTGTAAATTATGGGACAGACAGCACTAATTTCCATGGGCACCATCAGGAACTACAAATACCACACAGCACCACAAATGTGAACTGAAAACCAAGGCTGGCATAAAATATCCCAACTGGAACAGGATAAGTTTCCAAACAAAAGTCTTATTTTTTTTTTTAGGCTGTGACTGGCAACATTTTAATAAATTGTCATAAAACCTTAATTTGGACAGTAGCTAGGAAGGACTAAATGCCTGATGCACAAAGCTTACTATACTCCATATGGACCCCACTGAGATTTTTTTTAGGTGTAGGGGAGGGGGTCTTCTGGACGACCATGGATATTTTTAGGTGGGGGGGGGGGTCAGGAGGGGGTCCACTGCATTGCCAGGGAATTTTTTAGGTGGAGGGGGGCCAGACATTAATAACAGCAAAGGGGCGCCTCTGTCAATCTATAACAAAAACTGAAGTTAGCATAAGGTTGTCAACTGGATCCAGATTCGCAGGACAGGGTTGATACAGTCCTGGGTTTACCCCAGTGCATGCTGGAACTTGAAGTCTTTCTTTTCTTAGGGCATGCAATGAGGAAAATCAGAACTACAAGTCCCTTCATGCAATGGGGCAAACTCAGGACTGGATCAAACCTGCCCTGCAAATCTGGATCCAGTAAGCAGCCTTAAGGGTTGCAATTGCATCCTCATTTCTGGACCAGGATCAGCCTGTTTGGTTTGGTTGCTCTACGGCAGAGGTTCTCAACCCTCGGGACCTAGCCAGTCAGGATTACAGGATACCCACAATGAATATGGATGGATAAATTTGCATGCACTACCTCCACTGTATTCAACATCAGTGCAGAGCAGAGGTTCTCAACCCAGTCCAGTCCTCGGGACATACCCAGTCAGTCAGGTTTTAAGGAGTGTCCCCAGGCAGGCCTGGGTAAGGTTGAGAACCTCTGTTCTGCACAGCAACTGAGGTTGTCCGGGCCTAGCAGCACTAACACAGCCTTAAAGAGGGGCAGGGAAAAACTACAACTCCCAGAATACTTGACCAACAGAGATTGTACAAGTGGGATTAAATACAATGTTTGAGGGAACATATTTTGTTATTGGTACTCAGGGATCTTTAGTGTTCAACTTTTTTTCTGAGCGGTCCTGTTACTGCAGTCAGAGGATCTGTCAATGTGTTCATCAGCATGCTGGGAGTTGTAGTCCAAAATCCAGGCTCAGACCTGCACAAACAGTCCATGTTCAAAGAGGAATGACTAGCATACGGTATGTGCTTGTTTGTTTTTCTCCTTACGCAGGAGATGGGGGAGGGACAGGGAGTTCAGTGAGGGAAAAGAATACAGCATAGCCCTCGTGTTTTGAATATAGATACAATTTGGGTGTTCTGTTCATGTCGTGATTTTATTGCTGCATTGTGCTGCAGCTGTTGTAATCCGGGCCAGTCCCAGAGCAAATAACATCCACGGAGGCTGGGCCCTGGGCCAAGAGATCTAGAAGGACAACAGGGTGACAGCCAGGGCAGGATTAACCCTTTGACGGGCTATAGGTAAACAAGCGTTTTGGGCACCCTTCTTAATACAAATGCATAAAACTTACACACTCTGCCTGATTCTGAGAACAGAGGAAGCAGCAGCTAAGAAGCACTGCTCACTGGAAAACATTGCACAGGGGGTGGGGGGGATAACAGTCAGGCCTCCCATATTCTTCTTCCTGCCAGGTTGCTGAATTAACCAGGACAAACTTATGCATTGGAAACCATTGAATTAGCACATTTGAAAGGAACCCTTAAGTATTCAGGCACATGCCTAGTTTGCCTGTTTCTTAATCCTACTCTGCAGGGTGCACTGCAAGTGACTGCAAGAAGACAGAGGGACACAACTCACCACCAGCTTTACTACATTCTTGGCTACACCCTTATTTATCATAGAATAATTTAACAAAAGGTTTTAATGGCACCACATCGCTACAGAAAAAGATGGGATGACCAGAAGAACACTATATACACCTTGTATATAAATATCTATTAGTAGTAACCTTAGAGAGAAAGATAAATTAGGTGACAGTGCGATATGGGAGGAGATACAGGAGGGAGAGAAATAGCTCTTATTCTCCCTATTTCTTCACAATGGCATCTATCTCACCTCTCTGCAGCATCAGTGATGGCAATAAGTCCTGCTGTCCTTGAGGTGGAGCGAAAGTTCACCTACAAATCAGATGTGGAGGATGTACTGCAGGCCCTGGGAGCTACGCTGCAGGGCCAACTCCTTTTCCGTGACACCTACTATGACACAATGGACCTGCGCCTCACCCTATGTGACCACTGGCTTCGTAATCGTCAAGGATCCTGGGAGTTCAAACTCCCCTTCTCCCCGCATGAAAGTGGTAGATCCAGCAATCCGGTCACCCAGTACCAAGAGCTGACACAGAAGAAAGAGATCATAGCAGCCGTGGGCGAACTGCTAGGATGCACGCCACTCAGTGAGGGCATGGAAGCACTGGTGGCAGAATTAGGGCTGCAGGCATTTGCCTCATATGTAACAGATAGAAGGAGCTATGTGGTGCCCAGAGAGGGGCTTCATGTGGATCTTGATGAAGCTGATTTCGGCTTCGCTGTTGGGGAGGTGGAGAAGGTTGTGGCCACAGCAGAGGAAGTACCTGAAGCCCTGGAAAGGATCAACCACTTCTGTGTACAGTTAGGTGAGTTTCTAGCAGGGACTGTCTTTCTGTGTATGGTGTACAGTGCTGCGTATGCCTTGTAGCGCTATAGAAATGATAAGTAGTAGTAGTAATTCTTGGCTCTGCTTTTCTCTGTGTGTGACCGGTGTCACTTGATCTCCCTATGCCTCATTTCTAATCCATGACTCTGTCACTGACTCTCAATCACTTCGGAAGTTCAGGGGAATCATTTGTATCTCCCTGGGCCTTGATTTTAACCCCAGGTTTTGTCACTGATGCTCTGAATATGAGACCCTGGGGGCAATGTTCCCTCTAAACTGAGTAGATGTCCTCCATCTGCATTCCTGCCAGTTGGGGTGGTGCAGTAATACCATGGTTTCAATAGCGAGAAACAAGTAGGTTCCAACTATCCTCACATTTGAAAACACAATATCACTCCAAAAGGTATGAACGTAGGTAAAAACAAACAAACAAAAACCTATGCAGTTTAGAAGGAGCATTGCTGAGTGGTGAGTGTGGGGAGCCTGCCCTGCGCAAAATGAACCTCATATGGTGCTTAGCCCTACCTAGTGCAACCCAGAATGTACCAGGTAGGGGCTGGGTGCCGCAATTTTGAAAAGTTAGATGTTAGATTGCACTGGGTGAGGCATAACTAGCAGAAAAAGGAGGTGATGGGGTTGGTTAGAACTCAACTAGACTAATTTGTCCAATTCTGGAAGTTTACCTCTGGAAGGACATAGGAAGATAAAGATGGTCCAGAGAAAGGCAGCCAAAAATGACGCAAGGCTTTATACCCCAGAGGAGAGGTGACACAGTAGGGATAGGAAACATTCAAATACAGCAAAAGTACAAATAATGTGCAAGAAACAAATCTCTTGCAGAGAAAAAAAAAAGCACTATAAGATGTCAAAGTATGAGGATCCAAGAGGGTAGACTCAGGAGCAACATCAGAAAATATGTCCTCAAGGAAAGAGCAGTGGAAACTTGGAACAAGGAAAGTGGTAGAGACAAAACCAGTAACAGAATTTGAGAGAGACTGTAATAAGCACAGAGGATCCCTAGTTGTGAAAGCAAAGCCAGAGACTATTGGGGGGGGGGGGGGGGGAATTAATCAGCCAGCATTAGGGAATTAATGCATGCTAAATGCTAAGAAGCCCATTTTATACCTATGGGTTTCTTAGCATTTAAACACGTTAAGGCCCTAACACTGCTTGATGAATTCCCCCTAAATGCCTCTGTATCATTTAACAGCAAGTAAATTGATCAGAATAGATGAACCATAAGGTCATCATGATCTACTTTTTAAGTCACTCTATTTAAATGGAGGTCTCAGATCAAGTACTTAATGCCTGCAGCTTGCCCCAGACTCTTCTCTCTGCCATGTCCAGTTCTCCCCCCTCCCCCTCCCCGATGTAACTTCCTGTTGTGCATAGGCAGGATGCATATTAAAATTGCTACCACTTCTGGCACCTTCTATAGGGGAAGACACATTTAAGGTACACCATAGGGGTGGGGGAGAGAGATGGGGTGATGCTAGGTTTGGGATTGGAATGACGGGGGAGAGAGATGCTGGACAAGTGGAGGGGAAGCACTAGGCTGGTGGGGGAGAGAGGGGACACAGGGGCTCCTAAAATGGTGACATCAGCAGAGCATTTTGGCACCTTTTATGCAGCACATCCCAAACCAGTGTCTCACTGTGCCCTGCCCATTCTTCTTAGTGCTGGGAGGCAAGGAATTAAAAACACTCTTCCATTTTTCTTGGCCCTGCTACTGACACACAGGAAGAAAGAACAAAGGATATGAAGGCTGTTCACTGTGTTGCATTGTTATGGCATTTTGGCTCAGTCTTGAAACATCCTGTATATCCTTCGCGTTCTATTAAAAACACATCTCTTTCAACAGGCTTTTTCTGTTTAGAGATGTCAATCCTGAGATGAGAAACCAAGACTGGTAGATGAAAGTTGAGTGAATTATTTAAGTTGGATTTTATTGTGATTTTTGTCTCTGTATGTATGTCTCTTTTCTGGTATGAACAGTAAGTAGCTAGTTCTTTCCTATCATAAATTGGCGTTCTTTCCTGTTTTTATTTTAATTGCTTATTGCTTTTAATTGAAACTACTTTAATTTGCTTGCAACAAAAGCGGTATAGCAAATTTAATAAGCTATAAATGATTAACAACTAGTTTTAAGTGAGCAGTCCCAGGTAGGGCAGCAATCCTGATGTGTATCTGGATAGGTGAGGGTCCCGGGCAAGGCAGAATGCCCTTTGGTGTAGCTGTCCAGGCGAGACCCCCTGGTAGAGCAGAATACACAGAGGTGTATATATGCAGGCTAGAGAGCTAGGCAGTTTGGAAGGCTCTGTGGTATACCTGTAGAAGTTAAGAGCCACAGGAAGGGAGAAATGCCTGGAAGTATACATCCAATAACAAAAACACTCAAAATGCACTACACTGAAAATATTGACAGTATAACTAATTTTTTAAATAATTTTTTGAGACCATCAGTAT
Source organism: Microcaecilia unicolor (assembly GCF_901765095.1). Classification (NCBI taxonomy): domain Eukaryota; kingdom Metazoa; phylum Chordata; class Amphibia; order Gymnophiona; family Siphonopidae; genus Microcaecilia; species Microcaecilia unicolor. The sequence continues at coordinate 248,665,499 of NC_044037.1, read as the reverse complement.
AACCAACATAAGCCAGTCACGTAAAGAACTGCTCTTGTGTCCATAGCACTTGCACCATTACTAAAATGTGATCACTGGTGTTACTCAAAAGACCATGCCTAGAAAGTGTTAAGTGTGGTGATTGCACTCATGGTTTGTGCACAGCTTAGGTTTCTTATAAAGTCCTGTGAAAATGGTGTAGTACTAAAAATGTCTTTACAAATCCCAAAAAGTGACAATATCACATTTGTTCAAATTCCAGTTCAAAATCAGACTAGGGGCCCTGTTTACTAAGCTGCATTGTAGACATGTTAACGTTTTTAGCGCACGCTAAAAGTAGACACCCATAGGAATATATGGGTGTCCCTAGCACACGCTAAAAACGCTAGCGAGCCTTAGTAAACAGGGCCCTTAGCTTTGAGCTGAAAGGACTTCAGCTTCCTCAGACTTGAAATGGTGCTTTTTGAGTCATTTAGATTTGAGAAATGTTTTTGTTATTGGTTTCAAACAATCTCTTCTCTCAAGATTTTTCTTGTGTGTGGAAGTATAACCTTTGCAGGTTAAATTCTTAGGCTGGTTGAAAGGCTCTGACACTCTACTGGGGACTTTTCTTATGCATGGAACCAGCAACAAACTTTCAATACCATCTTCTTTCCACAGGGGTGACCGGTGTGAAAAAGGTTCCAGGCAAAATGACCACCTACCTGCGTCAGTACCGGCCGGAGCACTACCAGAAGCTCAAAGAGGCACATGTGCTTTGATCAGGGTGAACTAGGTCTCGTGACACAACGGAAAGGATTCTGAGATAGATGGGGGATATAACCATTCTAACCAGAGGCATCATTAAACTAAGCTTCTGACCTCTGTGAGGCCCATCTTCCAATCCCACTGCTGTCCCAAACTTATTCAGAGACCCATCTTACAGTGCTGCTTCTGCCACTAATCTCATCTTTACCAAAAAGTAGCACATATGATTTTATCTTGTTGGGCAGACTGGATGGACCATGCAGGTCTTTTTCTGCCGTCATCTACTATGTTACTATGAACTTAAGACACAGAGTCGTATTTTCAAAGCACTTAGATTTACAATAATAATAATATTTATTCTTCTGTATATTCCAAAAAATATTTAATTCAACCTATGGAACTTTGTAAGTCTAACTGCTTTGAAAATGAGCCCCATACTATAGCTCTCAGGGTACGGCTGTAAGAGATGCCAGCTGCTTGAAACCTGGACCTTGTAATCATGAGTGATTTTGAATGATGCTGTACTGATACAGTAATAATAATAATAAAGAAAGCTTCTTATTTAATGGTTCAAAAGACTAGCTCCTTCCTAAATTTCTGTCTTACTTATAGGAGATAAATTTATTTACTCTTATCTACAAATCTCAGCAGTTAAATTATCTACACCATCAAAACATATCAAGCAAACATTAAATACAAAACCAAGCACATAAACCTGGACATGGACACTGTCTCAATAGACATGGGAACAGCACTGCCAAGAAACCTGCAGTGCCCTTGAATCTTTCCTTTCCTGTTGCAGTCTCCTTTCTTGATGCCTGTCTTGCTCAGGTGTCATGTCACTCTTTCCTGTCCTCCACCTCTTTATCTAATCTTGGGCAAGTCACTTAACCCTCCATTACCTCAAGTGCAAACTCAGATTGTGAATCCTCCAGCAAGGGCCACCAAGAGGGGGGGTGCAGGGGGGACAAAATTCCCCGGGCCTGGCGACAAGCATAACAACCTAGACGTGCTCTGCATGGTCTGATAGCACTGTTATCTTTCCCTCCTCCCCTTCAGCGGTCCTCCATCATTTCTGCGGACTGCTGGCAGTGTCAATCAGGAGAGCAAGCTGCCTTTGGCTGGCCCTGGAAGCTTCCCTCTGCTGTGGGCTCCTCTGACACAACTTCCTGTGTTCGTGTAGGTGAAACACAGCAGAAGAAACGCTTCCAGAGCCAGCCAGAGGCAGCTTGCTCTCCTTGTGGATGCTGTCGGCAGCCTGCAGAAACGATGGAGGCCCGCCGAAGGGAAGGACGACAGCGATACTGAACTGAAGGGGGGGGGGGGGTGTCAGTCTGTGTGTAGGGAAGGAGAAAGGTGCCAGTAAGCAGGCAAGGGGGAGAAGAACAAAGATGGTGGGGCGGGGCCCAACTTTGTCTCTCAGGCCCAGATGCATTAAAGTCGTCGGTAATTCCCGTTCCCTACCGATTCCATAGCGAATCGGTAGGTAAGGAAAGGGAATGCAAATGAGCTACTCGTTGTAGCTCTGTTTCATTCACCATTACCTAGGTAGCCAGTCGGAGAATCGGGACATCCCATTCGGTTATGCTCTTCTTCCAGGTCTCTTCAGCCAAAGCGCGTCTAGCTTGCTGGTGTCAGCAACCTGGAAGAGGAGCATAACCGAATGGGACGTCCCGATCGACTCGCACGTCCCCGATTCCCTTCTCCTCGCACAGCTACAGAAGGTACATAAGTACATAAGTAATGCCACACTGGGAAAAGAGCAAGGGTCCATCGAGCCCAGCATCCTGTCCACGACAGCAGCCAATCCAGGCCAAGGGCACCTGGCAAGCTTCCCAAACGTGCATTCTATACATGTTATTTCTGGAATTGTGGATTTTTCCCAAGTCCATTTAGTAGCGGTTTACGGACTTGTCCTTTAGGAAACCGTCTAACCCCTTTTTAAACTCTGCCAAGCTAACCGCCTTCACTACGTTCTCCGGCAACAAATTCCAGAGTTTAATTATGCGTTGGGTGAAGAAATATTTTCTCCGATTTGTTTTAAATTTACTACACTGTAGTTTCATTGCATTCCCCCTAGTCCTAGTATTTTTGGAAAGCGTGAACAGACGCTTCACATCCACCTGTTCCACTCCACTCATTATTTTATATACCTCTATCATGTCCCCCCTCAGCCATTTCTTCTCCAAGCTGAAAAGCCCTAGCCTCCTTAGTCTTTCTTCATAGGGAAGTCGTCCCATCCCAGCTATCATTTTAGTTGCCCTTCGCTGCACCTTTTCCAATTCTGCTATATCTTTCTTGAGATGCGATGACCAGAATTTAACACAATACTCAAGGTGCAGTCGCACCATGGAGCGATATAACGGCATTATAACATCCTCACACCTGTTTTCCATACCTTTCCTAATAATACCCAACATTCTATTCGCTTTCCTAGCCGCAGCAGTACACTGAGCAGAAGGTTACAGTGTATTATCGACGACGACACCCAGATCCCTTTCTAGGTCCGTAACTCCTAACGTGGAACCTTGCATGACGTAGCTATAATTCGGGTTCTTTTTTCCCCCATGCATCACCTTGCACTTGCTCACATTAAACATCATCTGCCATTTAGCCGCCCAGTCTCGTAAGGTCCTTCTGTAATTTTTTACAATCCTGTCGCGAGTTAACAACTTTGAATAACTTTATGTCATCAGCAAATTTAATTACCTCGCTAGTCACTCCCATCTCTAAATCATTTATAAATATATTAAAAAGCAGCGGTCCTAGCACAAACCCCTGGGAAACCCCACTAACTACCCTTCTCCATTGTGAATACTGCCCATTTAACCCCACTCTCTGTTTCCTATCCTTCAACCAGTTTTTAATCCACAATATGACTTTTCCTCCTATCCCATGACCCTCCAATTTCCTCTGTAGCCTTTCATGAGGTACCTTGTCAAACGCCTTTTGAAAATCCAGATACACAATATCAACCGGCTCCCCTTTGTCCACATGTTTGTTTATCCTTCAAAGAATTGAAGTAAATTGGTCAGGCAAGATTTCCCCACACAAAAGCCATGCTGACTTGGTCTCAGTAATCCATGTACTCGGATGTGCTCTGTAATTTTGTTTTTAATAATAGCCTCTACCATTTTCCCCGGCACTGACGTCAGACTCACTGGTCTATAATTTCCCGGATCTCCCCTGGAACCTTTTTAAAAGATGGGTGTTACATTGGCCACCCTCCAATCTTCTGGTACCACGCTTGATTTTAAGGATAAATTGCATATCACTAGCAGTAGCTCCGCAAGCTCATTTTTCAGTTCTATCAGTACTCTGGGATGAATACCATCCGGTCCAGGAGATTTGCTACTCTTCAGTTTGCTGAACTGCCCCATTACGTCCTCCAGGTTTACCGTGAAGTCAGTAAGTTTCTCCGACTCATCCGCTTGAAATATCATTTCCGACTCCGGTATCCCACCCAAATCTTCCTCGGTGAAGACCGAAGCAAAGAATTCATTCAATCTCTCTGCTACATCTTTGTCTTCCTTGATCGCCCCTTTTACCCCTCGGTCATCCAGCGGCCCAACTGATTCTTTTGCCAGCTTCCTGCTTTTAATATACCGAAAAAATTTTTACTATGTTTTTTTGCCTCTAATGCTATCTTTTTCTCGTAATCCCTCTTGGCCTTCTTTATCTGCGCCTTGCATTTGCTTTGACACTCCTTATGCTGCTTGTTATTTTCAGACGGTTCCTTCTTCCATTTTCTGAAGGCATTTCTTTTAGCCCAAATAGCTTCCTTCACCTCACTTTTCAACCAGGCCCGGCTGTCTTTTGGAGTTCCGTCTTTCTTTTCTAATTTGCGGAATATGTTTGGCCTGGGCCTCCAGGATGGTATTTTTGAACAGCGTCCATGCCTGTTGTACAGTTTTTAACCTCTCAGTTGTCCCCCTAAGTTTTTTTTCCACCGTTCTCATTTTATCATAGTCTCCTTTTTTAAAGTTAAACGCTAACGTATTTGACTTCTTGTGTATAGTTACTTCAAGGTTGATATTAAAACTGATCATATTATTATCACTGTTATCAAGCGGTCCCAGTACCATAATGTCCCTCACCAGATCATGCGCTCCACTAAGGACCAAGTCTAGAATATTTCCTTCTCTCGTCGGCTCCTGCACCAGCTGCTCTATAAAGCTGTCCTTGATTTCATCAAGGAATTGTACCTCTTTAGCGTGTCCTGATGTTACATTTACCCAGTCTATATTTGGATAATTGAAGTCACCCATTATTATCACATTGCCCATTTTGTTTGCATCTCTGATTTCTTTTATCATTTCTGCGTCTACCTGCTCATCCTGGCGAGGCGGATGGTAGTACACTCCTATCACTGTCCTTTTCCCTTTTATACATGGAATTTCAACCCACAATGATTCAAAGGTGTGATTTGTGTCCTGCTGAATTTGTAATCTATCTGAGTCAAGGCTCTCATTAATATACAATGCTACCCCTCCACCAGTCCGGTCCACCCTATCACTACGATATACTTTGTACCCCGGTATGACAGTGCCCCACTGGTTATCCTCCTTCCACCAGGTCTCAGTAATTACTACTACTATTAAACATTTCTATAGCGCTACTAGACTTACGCAGCGCTGTACAAATTAACATGAAAAGACAGTCCCTGCTCAACAGAGCTTACAATCTAAATTGGACAGACGAACAGACAGTTAGGGGTGGGGAAATTGCAGTGGTAGGGGTGATAAGTGAGGGTGTTGAGTAAGAGAGTCATGGTTAGGAGTCAAAAGCAGTAGCAAAGAGGTGGGCTTTAAGCCTAGACTTGAAGACAGCCAGAGACTGAGCCTGACGTACTGGCTCAGGGAGTCTATTCCAGGCATAGGGAGCAGCGAGATAGAAGGAACGGAGCCGGGAGTTAGCAGTGGGGGAGAAGGGGGACGACAGGAGACATTTACCCAGTGAACGGAGTTCACGGGGAGGAGTGTAGGGAGAGATGAGAGCGGAAAGGTACTGAGTAGCTGCGGAGTGGATGCACTTGTAGGTCAAAAGGAGAAGTTTGAACCGTATGCGGAAGCGGATAGGGAGCCAGTGAAGCGAATTGAGGAGAGGGCTAACGTGAGTATAGCGACTCTGGCGGAATATAAGATGGGCAGCAGAGTTTTGGACAGATTGAAGAGGAGATAGATGGCTGAGCGGGAGACCAGCGAGAAGCAAATTGCAGTAGTCTAGGCGAGAGGTAAGGGTGTGGGTAAGGGTTTTGGTAGCGTCCTCGGAGAGGAAAGGGCAAATTTTGTTAATATTATAGAGAAAGAAATGACAGGTTTTGGCAATCTGCTGAATATGAGCAGAGAAGGAGAGAGCGGAGTCAAATTTGACTCCAAGGTTGCGCGCAGACGGGACAGGGAGGATGAGAGTGTTATCTACCAAAATAGAGAACAGGGGGAGAGGCGAGGCAGGTTTAGGGGGAAAGAGGAGAAGCTCGGTTTTGGTCATGTTTAGTTTCAGGTGGCGGCGAGACATCCAGGCAGCGATGTCAGACAGGCAGGTCGATACTTTGGTCTGGATTTCAGCTGAGATATCCGGTGCAGAGAGGTAGATCTGGATATCATCAGCATAAAGGTGGTATTGAAAGCCATGGAATGAGATCAGAGCACCAAGGGAAGAGGTATAGATGGAGAAGAGGAGAGGTCCTAGGACAGATCCTTGGGGTACATCGACTGTTAGTGGGATAGATGTGGAGGAGGAACCACCAGAGTACATTGGGAGAGATAGGAAGAGAACCAGGAAAGAACAGGGCCCCGGAATCCAAGAGAGGATAATGTATAAAGGAGTAAGGTGTGATCAACAGTATCAAAAGCAGCAGATAGGTCGAGGAGGATGAGAATAGAGTAGAGACCTTTAGATTTGGCCAGTAACAGGTCATTGGAGACTTTGGCAAGTGCCGTTTCAGTCGAGTGAAGAGAGCGAAAGCCAGATTGGAGCGGGTCAAGAATAGCTCGAGATGAAAGGAAGTTGAAGCAGCAGCGGTGAACAGCACGTTCAAGTATCTTGGAGAGGAAAGGGAGGAGGGAGATGGGCCGATAGCTAGAGGGGCAGGTAGGGTCCAGTGAAGGTTTTTTAAGGAGCAGTGTGACTACAGCATGTATGAAGGCATCAGGAACAATCGCAGTGGAAAGCGAAAGATTGAGGATATGACGGATAAAAGGGATGACAGTGGGGGAGATAGTGTTAAGTAGGTGAGTGGGAATGGGATCAGAGGGGCAGGTGGTACGTTTGGACAAGGAAAGAAGATGTGCAGTTTCCTCATCAGTGACATCAGAGAAGGTGGAAAAGGAGGGAGTAATGCCTATTATATCCAATTTTTCATTTAGTGCAATATATTCCAACTCTCCCATCTTATTTCTTAGACTTCTAGCATTTGCATATAGACATTTCAGAGTACGTTTGTTGTTCCTATTTGCATGATGCTTAGTACTTGACACTACTGATTTGCCATCTTTTGTCTGATCTTCAGTTGTATTTAAGGGCATCTAGCCTACCACGGTCTGTTGTGCAACCTCACTATCCAGAAACCCTATCTTCCCTGTCTGTGAGGTATCTTTGCAAGATACCTTATCCCGAATCATTCGCTTTTGAGCGACTGTTGGCCTTCCCCCCGTTTCTAGTTTAAAAGCTGCTCTATCTCCTTTTTTAAATGCCAACGGTGAGCAGCGCCAGGAAGACAAAACTTTAAAAAAATGGCGAAAAGACAAATAAAAGACGTCCCTCACAAGCGCAGGCAGAGTACGTCCATAAAGGACGCCCCTCATGTTTTTACCTTTTTTTAGGGCCCTTTTCCTTTCCAATTCCCTCACAGGAGCCCTAACAAGAGGTGCAGACTCCCGTTAGGGTTCCCACGTTAAAAGAATCGGAAAATGGTAGTGCATCTCATTATAATGAGCTGCAACGGTAGTGCAGCTCATTATAATAGCCTTTGGATAATTTGCATTCCGTTTCCATTGCCTGCTACCGTGACAGGGAAAATGCCCTTAGTGCATGCCCAAGGTAAACTACTTCTGTTTTAAACTGGCTGGAACCAGTTTAAAACGCAATTTGTGGGCTCCTTAGGTTTAGTGCATCTGGCCCTGCCTCCAGGGATATAGAAGTACTTACTGTGCCCAACTGCACTGCTTTGATAGCTTTGGGGCTTTCAGGTGGTACATAAGAAATTAAGGGCCTCTTTTACAAAGCCGTGCTAGTGATTTCTGTGTGGTAAATGAGAGGAAGCCCATTCAATTCTATAGGCTTCCTCTCATTTGCCACACAGCTTTGTAAAAGAAGCCCTAACCAAATAACATATATCTATATGTCTTTCCTGGATAAAGTAGTGAGGTTGCCATACACAAATATATAAAATAAAGGATAAAATCAATTAAAAAAATAAATAAGTAAAAAAAGAACACGACCAACTGAATACATTCAACTTTCAAGAGCTAAAATTCCCTTCCTGACAGGATCAAATCCTAGGGTTTTAGCTCCTGAAAGCTGGTCAAAAATGTATATTAGTCCTATAACAAGGTTTCTTTGTTGTTGTTTTTATTAACCTTTATTTATATGTTCTTCAGTCATTTCATTTTATGTAAGCCACTTTTTTCTCTCCCTGCCTCCTGAGCTTCCCTGTCACTGTCTTTTTTTCACTTTCAGCTCTATCCATTCCCTTCACTCTTCATAGCAAAACAAATACAAGCAGTTAGCAATTGAGGATCACTTAGCTCACCTGGAGCCAGATGCACTAACTCCATGGAAAGAGTTACCTTACCAATCCCTTAGCGAATCAGTAAAAAATGGGCATGCTTGAAGGAAATTGCATGCAAATGAGCTGCTCGCTGTTAGCTAATTTGCAAGCGATTTCCTTCCTAAGAAGTTGGCCAGCTGAGCATGTGCAGAGCAGCCAAGCATTATGCTGCCTGCTCTGCACATGCCAAAGACGGCTTCATACACGTCCTTCACTCAAAAAAAAAAAAAAAGGACATCCCTGACAAGCACTTGGACATTTTTTTCTCAGATTTTGTTATGGGCGCCCTTCTCTTGGACGTGCTTTTCTTACGTGCCCGAAATGACCACGCCGGAGAGAATCGGGACGTGCGAGGCCGTCCAGATCAGAACTATTTGGACGTCCCTTTCGATTATGCCCCTCCAGGTCTCTGTCAGCCAATCACAGCGCATTTAGCTGTCACTGGTGTCAGCTAAACGTGCTGTGATTGGCTGACAGAGACCTGGAGGGGCATAATCGAAAGGGACGTCCAAATAATTTTGATTTGGGCGTCCTCGCACGTCCTGATTCTTGGCGGTGGTCATTTCAGGCACGTAAGAAAATCACATCCAAGAGAAGGACGCCCATCACAAAATCTGAAGGGAAAAATGTCAAGTGCTCGTCAGGGATGTCCTTTTTTTTTTTTTTTTTTTTGAGTGAAAGACGTCCAAATGTTAATCACTTGAAAGGACGTCCCTGTCGAGCACTTGGACGTTTTTTTTCTTCCGATTTTTGCGATGGGCGTCCTGCTCCGCATGGGTCCTGCGCAGCCCCAACAAGAGGTGCAGACCTCCCGTTAGGTTTTCCACGGTGCATGGGGGTCGGAAAACGGCTGTGCATCTGCCTTGCATGCGCATTATAATACTAATAAGCTTATTATAATAACCAGTAGATCATTTGCATTCCGTTTTCGTTAGCTGCTACTGTGACAGGAAAATGGCTCAGAGAACCCTTTTATGCATGTCTTGTTTTACTACTTGCGCGCTAGACTGGCTAGAACTGGTTTAAAAGGTGAAATTAGATCTTACCTGCTAATTTTCTTTCCTCTAGACCCTCCAGACCGGTCAAGACGCGTGGGTTATGTCCTCCTACCAGCAGAGGGAGACTGAGAAAACACTAAGCTTTTGAAGCCTGTATATATAACCTGTGCAGAACCTCCACTAGCCAGTATAACCCTGACAAAGCAGAGAAACAAAAAACACTAACAACAACTAGCAACCCTGTACGTGGTCACAGTAAACTGCAAAAACAAGAAACATCTTCCGCTTGCTCTTACGGAAACATGTTCCTTTGCCTTTGATAAAACAGTTGGGCTTCTACAGGTGGACTATCAAAGAAGAGCCTCACCTGTCCCAGACTCCTATCACAAAACAGAAATAAACAGAGTCTGCAATTAGAGAAACAACAATCTACAGCAGCCAAGAATTATCCAACAAACACACCTCCTGGCCTCCAATACAGACAGGGCGGGCTCTTGACCGGTCTGGAGGGTCTAGAGGAAAGAAAATTAGCAGGTAAGATCTAATTTCACCTTCCTCAGCGACCCTCCAGACCGGTCAAGACGCGTGGGACGTACCAGAGCAGTAACTAACTTACGGGAGGGACCTACTAAGGCCAGAGGTCAAAACTGCTGCCCCAAAGCGCACCTCGTCCTTCGCATGCACAGGAATCCTATAATGCTTCACAAAGGAATGCAACGAAAACCAAACCGCAGCCCGACAAATATCTAATGGAGAAATCATACTATTCTCCGCCCACGAGGCTGCCATTCCCCTAGTGGAATGAGCAGACCAGCCCCTAGGCACCACAGGACCCTTCACCAAGTAAGCAGATGCAACCGCCTCCTTCAACCACCGTGCTATGGTCACCTTAGGAGCCGCTGCACCCTTCTTTGGGCCACCATGAAGAACGAACAAACGGTCAGAGGCTCTGAAGTCCTGAGTTCCAGAGAGATAACAACTCAAAACTCTCCTGACATCCAGCTTGGCAATACCACGTTGCTCCGAATCTCCAGCCATATCACTGAACACTGGCAGAGAGATGACCTGATTAACATGGAACTCGGAAACCACCATGGGCAAAAAAAGGAAAGCACCGTCCGCAACGAAACCTTCCCTCAGAAAGGACAAAAATGGTTCCCTACAAGACAAAGCCTGAAGCTCTGAAACCCTCCGTGCTGAAGTAATCGCCACCAACAAGACCATCTTTAAAGATAAATCCTTACAAGATGCCGATACCAGAGGCCCAAACGGAGGCCTGATCAAAGCATTCAAAACTAGCTTCAAATCCCACGGAGGCACCATCCGTCACTGAGGCGGACGCAGCAACTTAACACCCTTCAAAAAACGCACTACCTGAGGCACAGAAGCGAAGGACTTTCACTGAAGCTTCCCACGAAAACATGACAAAGCTGCCACCTGAACCTTCAGTGTAGACAAGGCCAGACCCCTATCAACACCATCATGCAAAAATTCCAAAACTTCCACCACCGAAGAGCGAAACGGCCGAACTCGATGGTCTTCACACAAGTGCTCAAAGATTCTCCAAACCCGGACCTACGCCAAGTGGATCGTCTACGGCAACTCAACATCGTAGCAAAGCCACTGGACGAAAGCCCCTTCTTCTTCAACTTGTGCCGCTCAAGAGCCAAGCCGTAAGCGAAAACCGAGCCGGATCCGGCTTGATTATCGGGCCTTGACACAGAACTGATCCCAACAAAGGCAGGGCCGCCGCCCCTGCCAACCGCACCAGGTCTCCGTACCATGGTCGACGCTGCCAATCCGGAGCCACCAGAATCACCCGACCGGAGTGATGTTCGATGCGCTATATTACTTGACCGAATAACAGCCACGGAGGAAACACATACAGCCACTCCCGAGGCCAAGGCAACAGAAGAGCGTCGATTCCCTCCGCTCGAGGGTCTCTTCAGCGACTGAAAAAAAAAAATCTCTGAACTTGCGCATAGCGAGCCGTTGCCCTAAGATCTATCACCGAAAGTCCCCAGACCGACACAACTCGCTGGAACATGACCGAAGAAAAGACCACTCTCTGGGATCTAGAGTGTGCCTGCTGAGATAATCTGCATCTATGTGACCTACCCCGGCCACATGCGCTGCCAAGAGAGCCTGAAGATGAGTTCAACTGCGCCGCCAAGGCTCTTCGTCCCCCCTTGACGGTTGACATACGCTACTGCCATGGCGTTGTCGCAGAGCACTCGGACTGCCTTGTGGCGAACCACCGACGGCAAGGCCTGGAGCGCCACCCGAATGGCCCGAGTTCCAGCCGGTTTGATGGACCACTCTGCTTCTGCCCGAGACCACCGGCCTTGAGCTACCTGACTGAGACAATGTGGCCCCCCAACCTTGCAGACTGGCATCCGTGACCATTACCAGCCCCTGTGGGGACTCCCAAATTGCGCGGGTTGAGCCACCATCGGAGACTGAGACGAGGGGCCACCGACAGCGGACAACACCTCTCCAAGTCCTGCGACAGAGGGGACCAACGACTGAGCCGAGCTGACTGTACCTGACGCATGTGCGCCCTGGCCCACGGAACTACCTCTATGGTCGCCGCCATCAGGCCCAGGACCTGACGATAAGTATGGGCCGTCGGCGCCTTCTCTGCAAGGAACCGACGAATCGGACCCTGTAACTTGGAACCAAAAGGCCGCACGAAGGAAAGTGAAGATAAGCTTCCGTCAAATCCAGGGAAGTGAGAAACTCTCCTTTCCAGACCGCACCAGTGACCGACCGCAACGTCTCCATTCGGAAAGAGGGCACCTTGAGTGCCGCATTGACCCTTTTGAGATCTAAAATGGGACGAAAAGTGTCCTCTTTCTTGTGGGCCACAAAATAGATCAAATAGCACCCTGAGAGGTGCTGATCTGAAGGAACAGGAACCACGGCTCCCAACGCGAGCAGCCACCGCAGAGTGTCCCTCACTGCTGCCCTCTTGCTCCAAGACCGACAGAGGGATTCCAGAAACACTTCGGGAGAACAGCTTTCGAATTACAGCGCATATCCGCCTCGAAACACCTTGAGAACGCACTGATCTGACCTGATTTGGGCCCAGCTCTGGTAAAACAGACTCAGCCAAGCCCCAACATGCAACAGAGCCTAAGCCGCCACACCTTCATTGGGAATTGCGGCCTGAATACTAACCTCCCGCGGAAAAGCCACGCCCTCCGCGACGACTCTCACGAAAGAACTGTGTGCGCTGGAAAAACCGACCCCTAGAGGTCCTACTACTACTACTATTAAACATTTCTATAGCGCTACTAGACTTACGCAGCGCTGTACAAATTAACATGAAAAGACAGTCCCTGCTCAACAGAGCTTACAATCTAAATTGGACAGACGAACAGACAGCTAGGGGTAGGTCCCACTCGATCTGCCCGGCCTATACCGCTGAGCCTCCCTAAACCGTCCCCGAGAGGAACTAGTTCTGGCCCCTGCCTTGAACCGAAAATCTGGAAGCCATAGAACCTTGGTATCACTAAGACCTCACACTAACTTGTCCAAATCTTCTCCAAAGAGCATAGCTCCCTTAAGTGGCAGAGACCCACAACCATAGCCATATTTTTTGTCTGAAGTACGCAACAAATCATAAAAGCCTCAGACAAAAAGGATGAAGCAACATCTACCGAATCATCCAGGAGCTTCTCGGCCCAACGAAAACATGCCCGAGCTACCAGACCCCCACAAACCAAGGCCTGCAGGGCTAGAGCCGACAAAACAAAACTACGCTTGAGAAAAGATCCCAACCTGCTATCCTGAGGATCACGGAGGGCCGTTCCTCCATCAACCAGGATAGCCGTAGCTATAATTACTGCCGTCACTACTGCATCTACCATGGGAGCCTTAAAGGAATCCCTATCGTCCTGAGGGAGGGGATAAAGCCTCGCCATTGCCTTTGCCACCTTACACGGCAAATCCCATTCCTGACAAATCATCTCCCGGAGATCCTTGTTCATAGGGAAGGATCACGCCTGACGTTGAATGCCCTTCACCAACGGATCCTGGACAGTTTCCCCCAAAGCCACCTCAGGACCAAACTGAAGGGTGGACGACACCTGATCTATGAGTTCTGACAGCTCATCTTTATGGAAAATCCGCACTACTGAAGGATCCTCTCCAGGAATCCAACAATCCTGCTCCTGAGAGCCGTCAATTCCATCTGACTCCCCCAGATCACTAAGCGCAGCTTCTGCAGCTACAGGAGAAAAACATTGCCTGTCCTCTGACCACTCTAACCGTGGTCTCTCAGCCAAGCAGAAAACAGCCCCCTCTTCCAATTGGGGGGGGGGAGGGGGTCCTGATCTCCAGGCCTGATACCGCGTCCAGACAAAATCTGGAGGAAAGCCCACCATTCCTGGACCGTCATTAGGCCCTTTTGTGCCAAAAACGGAGGCCGCAGGCCCAAAAACAGCTGGCTCCACGGGCCGCGTCGGACTCAAGATGGCGGCTGTTCCCGCCGAAACTGTTCCCGCTGACAGCGGCCCTGCCTACGCTCCCGCTGACCCGGAGACTCCCGACACCATCGATCCCTCCGCGGTCAAGTCGGGGGGAGCCACAGCCACTTTTATAGGTGCACCGCAAAGCTACACTGAGCGCCCGGTGCCTCTACCCCTCGCCACGAGCACGCGCGACATCGGAGGAGCTGGGCCGCCATAAACCATGAGGGACGGGAAAAGCTGTTCAGCAAACGCGCCAAACCAAAATCTCACTCACACTGCAAAAGCACTGAAGAAAGCGCTGCTCCCTCGTTCCAGCAAGGAATCTAAACCCCCGTTCGGTCCGCTGAAAATAAAGAAATAAATGCCCTTAAAGGCACAGTACTCCAACTCTGGCAGCTGGAAATTGTAAGGCACTCAAGGCTACAATACTGAGAAAGCAGCCGAGGCACAAAGCTGCCAAGCAAAACGAAATAGAATAACTGACCTTAAAGGCACAGTACTCTAATTCTGGCATCTGGAAATTGTAAGGCACTCAAGGCTACAATACTGAGAAAGCAGCCGAGGCACAAAGCTGCCAAGCAAAACGAAATAGAATAACTGACCTTAAAGGCACAGTACTCTAATTCTGGCATCTGGAAATTGTAAGGCACTCAAGGCTACAATACTGAGAAAGCAGCCGAGGCACAAAGCTGGCAAGCAAAATGAAATACAATAACTGACCTTAAAGGCACAGTACTCTAACTCTGGCATCTGGAAATTGTAAGGCACTCAAGGCTACAATACTGAGAAAGCAGCCGAGGCACAAAGCTGCCAAGCAAACAGAAATAGAGAGCAGCACAGGGGGAGGGACCCAAACATAGGTGTAACACCCCAGGGGGAAAAAACTGGGCCCCACCAGACCCAGGGCCCCAAAGCACTTTTTTTTTTTTTTTTTTTACACACACGTACAGGGTACTGCAACAGAATAAAGTTTGGAAGGAAAAAATCCTACGACCCAATGACAAACTACCTCACCAGATTATTGGAGACTGCACAGGCTGTCAACTGCTACCTCTGCTGAGACTGAGAAAATACTGGCTAGTGGAGGTTCTGCACAGGTTATATATACAGGCTTCAAAAGCTTAGTGTTTTCTCAGTCTCCCTCTGCTGGTAGGAGGACATAACCCACGCGTCTTGACCGGTCTGGAGGGTCGCTGAGGAAACCAGGTTGCTGGCTCTGTTTAGTGTATCGGGCCCCTGGTCTGCCCATTTGTGCCTGCTACTGTGCTTTCTTGATGAAGGGGTGGTTAGAGGACTGGGTTACAAACCAGGAAAGTCAGGGTTCAAATCCCACACCTCCCACTGACACCTTTTTGTGATCCCCCTGAGCAAGTCATGTTACTGCTGCCTGTTCTACAACTTGACCAGGGGCCCTTACCCCAGACCAGTCTGGTTTTCAAGATAGTTCATGTATGTTCATTGTGGCTATCTCCATTGTATGGTAATCTATCTCATGCATATTCATTGCATACAAATATCTACACAACTATAACCAATTACAAAAACTGTTTTATTCATATTCCAAAATGATAAATCTGGTGATAGGGCTATAGCAGTGGCGTTCCTAGGGAGGCTGACACCCGGGGCACGCCGCTGGGGGGGGGGGGGGGTGCCGCGCGCCTGCCGGCTCTTCGTTTTCATGCTCTCTCTGCCCCGGAACAGGAAGTAACCTGTTCCGGGGCAAAGGGAGCATGAAAACGAAGAGCCGGCAGGCGCGCGGCACCCCCCCCAGCGGTGTGCACCCGGGGCGGACCGCCCCACCCCCTTGGTACGCCACTGGGCTATAGCCCTACTTCAAATTACACACACACTCAAACTAATCTTTTGGATCACTATTCAGCTGCCATAGTGGGGCTTTTTTGTTTTTTAAACACTGGCTGTGGCAGTCAAAAAATATATAGATAGTGGCTAGTGCTGAGTCTCTGGATAAGGCAGTCTGCACTAGAACTTATGCGGATAGTGACAATAACTTGTCTGGATAATCTAGGACTGCTTCTTTTCTGTCCTAAGTTATCTGGACAACAGACTGAATCTTGCCATTATCCAGATACGCTCCAGAACTGCCCTGGCTTCAGCCCAGCACTATCCGGACAGTGCCTCTGAATATTCCAGACAGCAGTACTTATCTGCTCAACAGGTATGCTTAAAATGACTACATGGTTTGGAAGACTGACCTCTCTTAATACTAGCAAAGTAAAATAAAATTACAGAAAGTCTTGGGCTGAATTTTCGCTGTTCTTGTTATATTTCTGGGCCAGTGACAGGATCCCACAGCTTTTGCTGCTGTTTCTTCTCTTTCCCCACAGCTAGACAGATTTTTTGGCTCATTCTTTTGGGGGGGAAATCTTTGATTTTCTCTCAGGTCTTTGAGAAATGTGTGACTCCACTCTGGCTTTTGCCCATAACATTTCTGTTTCCACTTTTGCCCTAACTCTGGTGTCGCACTGAATGCAGACTCTTGGTTTTCGGGACTTTTGGTTCAGATTTTCACTGTATCATTCTGTTTCTAAGTTGTGGTCCCTATTCTTGTATTTGGTGAGGATCTGTCCATGTTCTACACGTATGACTAAAATGTGGGATTCTCCTACCCTATATTTTTCTTTCTAGGGATCTGTAGCAATCTGGCTTGTTCTCTTTTCCCAGTAGGAAGTGTACTGTGAATCTAGAGCCCAGTATAATATTTTGCAGTGCTGCATTTTCCTAGCTGGGGTTATTGCCATGGGAATCCTTGCGATTAGCACTGTACTCACATGGCTAGTTTGCTACACAGATGGCAAGTACTTTTTGCCATCACTACTTTTTCTCTCTGTGAGAGTTACGTTGGCTCCAGCAGGGAAGTTATTCTCTGTCAAGTATTAGGGAAGTCATGATAGTGGTTTGTGTTGTTTGGAGAAATGCCATAAGTCCCTGTGCTGTTTCTGATGAAAGAGTGTGTCTCTGTGTCATTGTCTGTCTCTATCTTATTCCCTCTCTTGGTGTATTAAGGAGAATGGGAGAGGGGGGAAGCAAGAATTGCCATGCTAGTGTCTCTGCATGAATCCCCTGCTCACTATGTCCCCTCTTCCCTCACTGCCAGGCTCCTCTCCTCAGCCTGCGCTGTAGCATGGTCCTCCTTTCTTCAGAGAACAGTCCATACAGGATGGGAATAATGCACAAGGCCAGAGTAAGGACCACCTGCTCTCTGTCTCTCTAGGGCCTGTACAGTGGACAAGGACAACAGTCCACACTGAACCATGATGTCCAGCAGCTGGTGTACCAAGGCAGGGAAGAGGTGGAGAGGGACCTGTAGGATTGTGGACTGGGCTTCCAGTTTCAGCTGCCACTGTGCTCCATTTGTGGAAAATACTGGTGGAGGAAAAAGGGACAGCACCTAGGCAGGCTGCATTGAACTCCACCAGTGACTTGCAGAAGGTGAAGGACCCAGAGGGGGCATCAGCAGTTCTTTACAACTAGTAGAAAGTTCCAGTGCTGGAGGGAGAATAGTGACACACCATAAGCCATCATTAGAAGCCCCATCATGCCCTAGATCCCTAGGATATTGGTGGTCACCTGGTGGGAATAGCAAGAACTGGATAGGACAAGCAGCAACAGATGGCCAGGAACCAATACAATGGCATAGCAGTTATAGTGAGCCAGGTAACCTGGAAAAAAGCTAAGGGCATGGAAGATCAGAGGCATTCCACCTGTGCAGAAAACTCCCAGCCCATCTGCTGTGGAGGCACTGAGGAAAACTTGTCAGTTAGCTCTCGGGAGGCAAGGAGTAGAAAGTGGGACTTCTCTCACAGAACTGACTCTTGCAGGATGAAGACTGTCATCTGCCACCAGAAAAAAAATCTGCAAAACACTGGAGTGAAATACTGCCAAAGAAGTTCAAATCTGAAGCCCAGATTACCAGGAAACTCTCCCTTATAGTATCCTACACAAAGGTCTGGCAGAGCACAGCTGTGCTCAAGCTTGCTTCCACCAACAGAGTCAGCAGGAATAACATGAATGACATCCAGAGGTGCCTGGTGCTGCTCCTTGGGCAATTCACTTAACCCTCCATTGCCTCAGGTGCAAAATTAGATTGTGAGCCCTCCAGGGACAGGGAAATACCCAGTGAACCTGAATGTAACTCGAACTACTACTGGAAAAGGTGTGAGCACAATCTAAATAAAATAAAAATAAGGAGGTGACAAACAGAAATGGACAACCACAACCCTGTAAAACCTCAAGGCCTGCTAATTAGGTAATTATTTATTTATTTTTGTTACATTTGTACCAGGCCAGAATCTGAAAGAATCGTCCTTTTATGGACTGAGGATTTAAAAAACAAACAAAAACAGACCGTAGGAGGTGTGCACATCTGAGAGTTTCCAGGCCACTGGTCTGCTGGTGAAATTGAATGAAATGAAAGTAGGGAGGAGGAGCTTAACCCTTCAGACTGTGAGATGGAGAGATCACAGTGACTAAGGGACACATCAGTCACACTCATTCTTCTCTACCGTTTTATTGAAATCACAAACAGCTTTTTGAATAAAGAGAACCAAATGGACTTCCAGGCCCAGCCTGAAGTGTATACCGCATTAGCAGTCCTCCACACTCAGCCCCTATTCTTCACAATAAAAGTGAATGAGGAAGGAACGGAGCATCACCTCCGTCTCCGAAAACCTGCAGGCAAAACACAATGAAAAACGACAGTGAAGAGACAAAGTGGCAAACATTGTGAAAGAGAAACAAAGAGGGAAAGTGAGTGGAGGAGTGGCCTAATGGTTAGGGTGGTGGACTTTGGTCCTGGGGAACTGAGTTCGATTCCCGGCACAGGCAGCTCCTTGTGACTCTGGGCAAGTCACTTAACCCTCCATTGCCCACCGCATTGAGCCTGCCATGAGTGGGAAAGCGCGGGGTATAAATGTAACAAAATTAAAAATAAGAAGGAACAACCAACACTTAAGGGAGACAGAGAAGGCTGGAAAACAAGGCAGAGAAATGTCCCTTGCCCAATTCATCTAGAACTCCCATGGGGAATGTGACACAGACTCTGCCGACTACATTTCCCTCACCTTTCTTTTTCTTTCTTTGCTTCAGTGTTTTCTTTGATCGCTTTACAGGCGGTACAAAGTCCTGGTGAAACAGAGATAAAAATGAGCTTTCCAGAGTTGCACAAGAAAAACCTATCCACCCATCACCAATACCCAGATGATTTCATCACCTGCATACTGACTACTAACTAGCTGCAGTTGATTCCTGTACTAAGCACAGAATCCAGAGTCCCAGGGACAGGATGGACTAGAGAATCCCACAGACACAACATGCATGTAACACTTGGGGGCCCCAGTACAAAAAGGCCACAAATCCCAGAATCACAGCACTAAAAAGCAGAGAAATCTTCTTGTGCTCCCTATGCAGAATACAGTTGTCTGTGCTTCTAGTGTATTGCAGCCTGACCCGATACAGTCCATGGTCTAGAGTGACCATGCACAGCTTCATAAAAAAAGTACAGGAAGGTGTAGGATGTCAGACATTTTCAGATATCCAGCAGCTACAAAAACTTCCTGCTGTTTGCTTAGGTCCCTCCTTCTTGTCTCATTGAGACATATGCCCTTCTCACCTCACCAGGGTTCCCAGCTCCTCCCATCAAGGCACTGATGTCACCAAAATGCGTCAGTGACTGCAACTGTGATGTCATTGCCATGGATCTCTTCTTCTGGGCCTTCTCTTTCCGGGTCAGGTTCAGTCGTACCATCATGGATTCCTCATAGCTAGTTCTGCAAATAATGAGGGCACATAGGATAAATGAGTGCTATCCTCTTTCTGCCCTAAAGACATCTCCCTGGTTCTGCCAAGGACTGCGAGAGCCACTTCACTGCAGCTCCCCATCCCACAGACCTGCGCTGTTCCTCTTGGCTCTGCCGCATCATATGGAAACCACGCCCCTCCCGGATCTCCTCCGGTGCATCTGAGTACTGCTCCTTCAGCTCCCGGATGACAGAACTGCTCAGGGCTCGCTTCTTAGCCCGCTCCAAGATCTTGCGCTCCCGTTCTGCTTCTGTCTCATCTATAGGAAGGGAGAGAGAAAGAGGAAGGTAACTAAAAGTGATTTCTCCTCAGAGCCAGCATCTATGGGACACTGATCATGCCAAAAGGTGAATAAGGAATCAGTATCCAAGTGCTGGGAATGCTAAGAAGACATCATCACCATGATCTCACCAAAATGCACTGGGGCAAGTCGTGGGGGCACATATTTCCTGATCTTTCCAGGGTTCTTCTTTCCAGAATCCTTTGCTCCACCACTTTCAACTTTCTCTTCCTCCTCAGATTCACTCAGCTATAGAAAAAAAATATCTTTTCCAGAAAAACACATCCTTTGTGTCTAAACACACTGTACCCTTACAAGCGTCAAATTCATAAAACAAGTGGTATGCTGCCCCTTGCCCTGAATTAGCACAAGAGTTCCTATAGCTATTAGCAAGCTAGTCTCTGAAATGCTTTGACTGTGAGGTTGCACAAAAAAAACAGAAGAAACCAGTCTTCGCAAGAAACAACAACAAACAAAACAGCGAAGATGACTAAAAAAACATCAAATGAAAAAAAAAAATCAAAATAAAACCATGAAAAAAATAATAATAGAAATCTTCAGATTTCTGTATTAAAAAATATATATAAAAAGGCGACTCTTTGGTTGTGGAAATTAAAAAATAAACTTTATTCGTCAATGGATAGCAGGGAGAAAAAGACTCGACCCAGCTGTGTTTCGGCCATACCGGCCTTCATCAGCAGTCTTCTCACTGTATGCTGACTTCTTATACTATCCAAATTGTAGAAGGAATCTATGTGTCTCTTTGCTGATGTTATAGCGTTAAAGAATACTTCAAACAAAGTCAAGCAGAAAGATCATAGAAGTGTCTCGTTTGTTCTGATAGAGACGAGTCGCTTCTATGATCTTTCTGCTTGACTTTGTTTCAAGTATTCTTTAACGCTATAACATCAGCAAAGAGACACATAGATTCCTTCTTCAATTTGGATAGTATAGGAAATCAGCATACAGTAAGAAGACTCCTGATGAAGGCCGGTATGGCCGAAACACAGCTGGGTCGAGTCTTTTTCTCCCTGCTATCCATCGACGAGTAAAGTTTATTTTTTAATTTCCACAACCAAAGAGTCGCCTTTTTATATATATTTTTTAATACAGAAATCTGAAGATTTCTATTATTATTTTTTTCATGGTTTTATTTTGAATTTTTTTTCATTTGATGTTTTTTTAGTCATCTTCGCTGTGAGGTTCCCACCATAGTGTTAAACTGGAAATCTCTCTCTCCACTGATAAGCTGGTGTTTGCATTTGTTCGAATTTAGTCTCTCAATCAAGGTAACATATGCCCTTGAGGAAAAAGCAGACAGACCGATATGAGTTTATTTGAGGAAGTTTTTGGGCTACATGCCATCCTTCATGAGGTTCTTCTAGGATGTAGATAACAAGAAAGAATATTATCTCCTTCCCTAATACTAGCGCTCTGAGCTTCTAAAAGCCTCTAAGCCGAGCACTGTAGATCAGATAATCCTCTTCCAAGCCTCTCATTTTATATTCTGACTAGTAAAAAAGGCCCGTTTCGGACTGAAATGAAACGGGCACTAGGAAGGTTTTCCTCGTAGTGTGTATGTTTGAGAGAGTGTGTGTGTGTGTGAGAGTGACTGTGTGATAGAGAGCAAATGGGTGTGTGTGACAGAGAGAGTGAGACTGGGTGCAAGAGTATGTGTGTGAGAATGAGAGTGTGTGCCAGGGCCTCCCCTCCCCTGCCTCCCCTCCCACCCAGTTCGTGGGTTTTCCCTCACCCTGCCTCCCTCCCAGTTCCAGGGTCCTCTCCCCCCCCTCCCTGTATAAGTTTCCAGGTGTTCTCCACGGCCCTGTGGTCGGCCGCCACCTGCTTCTGTTGGCTCTCCGCCTTCAGGTCGTGTTGTGGCTTGTTGTCGTTAGTGAAGGGTTTTTGTGTGTGTGATATTGTGTTTTTGTTTTCAGAATGTTGTTTGAGGGGTGGGTGATGGATCGTGAACTGTGAGGGAGTGGCAAGGGGGTTTTGAAGTGGGGGTCTGCGTTCCTGTGGTGATGGGTTGAAAGTGAGGGATCCTTCAGGTTGTGTTTTTGTTGGCTATCAGTTTGTTTGTGTTTTTGTGTGTGCTGGAGAGTGTGTGTTTGTGAAGGTTTGGGGGGGGGGGGGGGGGGGCGGATGGCGAACTGTGAGGGAGTGGCTGTTGGCTTGGAGGGGGGTCCAAATGAAACAGCTTTATAGTTGTTACAGATGGACCAATATCATACATTTGCTTGCTTTATTTTGAGTGTATAGCAATGAGGGCTGCACGGGAGAGTGGAAATACAGATCAACCAAATTGGCTTCCTTGCTTACAGGGAACTAAATAGGGGGTGGGAAAGGGAGAGGTGGGCAGGGTTGTCTAGTTTGGAGGGTGTGATGGTGTGCGTGAGTGAGAATGTTAGGGGGAGGGGGGGGGGTGATGGATGGTGAACTGTGAGGGAGTGGTAAGGGGGTTTTGAAGTGGGGGTCTGCGTTCCTGTGGTGATGGGTTGAAAGTGAGGGATCCTTCAGGTTGTGTTTTTGTTGGCTATCAGTTTGTGTGTGCTGGAGAGTGTGTGTTTGTGAAGGTTTGGGGGAGGGGGTGCGGATGGCGAACTGTGAGGGAGTGGCTGTTGGCTTGGAGGGCGATCCAAATGAAACAGCTTTACAGTTGTTACAGATGGACCAATAATAAAGAACGACAACCTGGATGCAGCAGCTCATACATTTGCTTGCTTTGAGTGTATAGCAATGAGGGCTGCGCGGGAGAGTGGAAATAGAGATCAACCAAATTGGCTTCCTTGCTTACAGGGAACTAAATAGGCTCACCTCTTCTTTCTGGTGGGAGGAGCTGTGAACATGCTCGGTTGCTTTTGATTTGTTTGTGTAGTACTCAGGAGGACTCGGCAGGGGCGGGGTGGGAGGTGCAGCGAAGGTGGGGCTTGGAGGGGGTTCAGGGGCTTTGAGGGGGGGTCAGTGTTGCTTGGGGGGGGGGGGGGGGGGGGTCAGCCCCTCACAGCGCCTCTCACCTCCGTTGAAGGCGCTGCAGCAGAGGCAACAGGTGATCGTTTGCCTTCGTGCCTCCCTCCTTCCCTCCCTCGTCTGAGTAAATTCTGTGAGTGCGGGACACAGGGAGGGAAGGAGGGAGGGCCGAAGGGAAATGATCATCTGTTGCCTGCTGCAGCACCTTCACTCTGAGGTGAGAGGCGCTGTGAGGGGCCGGGCGCCGGGCCGGTAGCAGACGGAGGGGGGGCAGTGAAGGGGGTAACGATGGCAACTGCAAGGTGGATGGGGCCGTTGCCACCTCATGCTTGTGACGCGTCATTCGTCCGCCCTCAACATCATCACGTTGTGACGCGAGGGCGGGGCAAAGAGACATGGTCTGTTTGATGGCTTCACCACCACGAACCCTTCATGAAGTAAGTGATGTCAGAGGGCTTCAGAACGTTGAGGGTGCGTTTTATTATAGCAGATATCATATTGAATAGTTGACAATTGTACTTTTATGCCTTGACCTGTATGTACATATCTATCTTTGGAATTTTTGTTAATTTTGTTTATAAGCAGATCAAGTGGTACAGAGTTAAAAATAATATACTGAGTGGTGTGCTCCTAGCAAAAGGACAAGATCCCAATCTCCTCCTCTAGTATGCTGCTGGTTCATTCAGGAACTGAAAGCACTTTCTCAGCTGGTTCTTCTTAAAGTAGTGCTAAATCAATGTGCTGCTGTTGCACTCATCATCAGGAACCCATAACAGCAGCATTCTGTGATCACCAACATATGAATATAGCAGGGAGAGCTAAAACGAAACCCTAATGTATAAGAGATGAAGTTGTAGAATTCTTACCTTACTGATCAGGTTATCTGGATTTGGCTTGAAGCGCAGAGGATCACTCTCATCTGTATGATATAAAGGAAGAGAACAAGAGCATCCCTTACTGCTACAAGATACAGAAAAAGTTTGGTCCTTCCCGTGCATGTTCACCCAGACTGCAAGAGCCCCTTTCCTCCCTCACACTCACCTAAACTGCCAGTGACAGCTGCTTTTACCAGCTTGTCAATTTGATACTTCAGTTTCTGGTCAATGGGACGCATTTTTTCCAAAACCTATGGCAAGGAAAGGGGAGATGGTCAGCAGAAAACCAAGTCCAATGAGATAAGAGACAAACAGCAGAGAAGAGAAGATGGGAAGTGCTCCAATTCCTCCTCCTTCCCCATACCGTACGAGTCTCCACCAGGCGCAAGAGAGATGAATGCTCCTTCAAGGACTTTCCTGATGTCTTCTCCAATATCAGATAAGCAATATCCATCAGGTACATGAGTAGAAGCTGATCCTTCAGCTCCAGGAAGCTGAGGCCCTGCATGCAGAAGAGAATTGAGAAAGAAACAACAATAGGAGAGCAATAAAAAGGGGAAAGAGATACACAAACAGAACACCGTAGAAGGAAAACAATTAATTGTGATATTAAGAGAAACCCACATCTCAGCACTGACATAATTTAAAGAAACACTGCTCCCTTTCCCATGAAGTGGGCCCTCACCCACTCTATTCTGCATACCTTCTCTGTGGGGAAGACACCTGCCCGAACCTTCTGTAATAAACTCTGCACATGAGCTGTTGTTCCTACCACCTGCAAAAACCCAGAGACGGAAGAATAAGACTTTAGAAGAAGATGGAATAACAGGGATTTCAATGCACATGAGGGGCCAATTATATTTCATTTCCATCTACCGACATTCTACTGGATAGCATGGCATGAAAAGACTCTGCTCAAAAGGAATATTAATGTTCAAGAAAACAGGCCTGTCTCTCTCAAATCAGACATTTCCAAGAATCCTAGTTCCCAGAGAGTGTAAGGGCCAGGATAAACTTTCATTCTAAAGCCACGCCCCAGGGATTACTAGTGATCTCCCCAACTTCAGGGACTGTAGTGAGTCAAGAATTTACTTTAGGCTTCTTACAGTGTTAAAATTTACACTATTTTCTCTGTGTATTTTTTTTTTAACTGTTCCTGAACATACAGAAGTTAAAGCCGCGGGTAAAAGACCGACAGGCAGGCTTCTGCACTTTTTAATTTTGTTGTGTACTGAAAGCCCGATCTCAGATATGAGAAAAGGTCCAGTCCAGAGCACTGAAAGATAAGAACATAAGAAGCCATACTGGGTCAGACCAATGGTTCATCCAGCCCAGTATCCTGGCAAAATCCCAAACAGTAGCAAGATTCGTTTTTATTGAACCTAGGGACTTATGTCACATGGTAATGTCCACTCCCAGGGTCCTCTGAGTGCACAGGAAAACTGAAATCAAAGCACAGACCTCACGCTGGAACCAACAAACATCACCTGGTCTTGCAAAATGCTCAATAGCTTTAGGGTTGCTGGGAGATCCTCCACCACTCTCTCCTGCAAGAAAAAAAGTAGGTAACTTGTTGGGATTTTACTTGGTGGAGTTTTTGCACACTGTGTTATTAGAATTTTGAACAAGGTCATTCTTGTATGTTATATTTGCTTCACAATCAATAAAAAGTTTTTCAAGTTAAAAAAAAAAAGGTAGATAAACAAGATAGCAAAGATTTACCTCACAGCACCCTCCCATCACTAGAGAGTGAAACAGCCAAAGAAATCAAAGTGCCTTCCCCAACCTTCACCCTGCAGCAGTAATGCAGCCAAAGACATCACAGCACCATCCTTGAGTTGGTAATGCCTCCCCCAAAATATCATCTCCCGTTCCCTTGTTCTGAGGCAGGGATACACCCAAAGATGTCACAGTGCCTTATCCACCCCCCCCCCCCCCCCCACACTTCTACATAATGATGCACCTGAACATGAAGAGCATCTTGCCCTCTACTATCCTGAGACAACAATGCACTCAAGCATGTCATAGTGCCTCCTCTACCCCAAAGTAGTAATTCCCCCACAAACATCACAGTTCCCCCTTCTTCCAGAAACACCCCCAAAGATAGCATGGTATCCTCAGCCTACAGTTGTCTAATGTCACAATGCCCACACTAAGTCTGATGCACCCAAAGATGTCAGATCTAGGGCTACCATCAGACTAGACCTTGTTTTTATTTTGCCCCCATTGCAGGGCTGAAGCCTCTAAATAACTTCATATGATAGGTGATGTAGGTGATGATGCAGTTTCTCTAGGAAACTCAATTAAATGACATGGAAATACTTAAAAAATAGGAGGAAATATTTTTCACTCAAAAGAATAGTTAAGCTCTGGAACTTGTTGCCAGAGGATGTGGTAACAGTGGTTAGCGAATCTGGGGTTTAAAAAAGGTTTGGACAAGTTCCTGGAGAAAAAGTCCATAGTCTGTTATTGAGATGGACATGGGGGAAGCCACTGCTTGCCCTGGGATTGGCAGCATGGAATGTTGCTGCTGTATGAGTTTCTGCCACGTACTTGTGACTTGGATTGGCCATTGCTGGAAACAGGTACAGGGCTAGATGAACCATTGGTCTGACCCAGTATGGCTATTCTTATGTTGTTATTATTATAATTAGCATTTGTATAGCGCTACCAGACGCACACAGCTCTGAACATTTGACAGAGAGAGAGACAGTCCCTGCTCAATAGAGCTTACAATCTGAAAATACAGACAGACAGACAGACAAGACAATTAAAGGCAAGGGAAGTACTGGGTGAGAAGGAACAAGGGGAGGGCAATTGAGTAGTGGCTAGGAGCCAAAAGCAGTGGTGAAAAGGTGGGTTTTCACCATAGATTTGTAAACAGGTAGAGATGGAGCTAGAAAACAAGGAACTACAGCTTCCGAGATGCATAAAACTAGAACTTGACACAAATAACCATTAGGAAATGAAAGGCAACTTCACACTCACGCTCACTTACTCAATACCATCCCTAATGACACATCTTGTGGGTTCCCAGCATCCCCCTCCAATCAGACCATGGTCTTCCCTGATGTCCCAAGCACATGTGCTGGGAAACTGACCAAGCAGATGTAAGAATCTTTTACCTTCTAGGTTACGACCTATCAGATTCTTCGGCCCATGAAAATGTAACAAACAGCTAGCCAAACAAATATCAACATCCCCTACCCCTGTCCCATAGGCTGGCCAGAGATGGCTGGCTTAAATCAGTCAGGACACAGCTTCTATTGTGGGAGCGGGGCAGGATTTGTACAGAACAGGGAGGTTTAAAAAGACAGTAGATGGCATGAGTCTATCTGGCCCATTATATGAGCTGAAGCTCACATTCACAGACACTATTGAAAACAATAGCAAATGTGTGATGTTTATATTGTTTTATTAAACCTTCTTGGTTTTGCATTCCTTCTGTTAGGAGGGGAGGGGTTTGTTTTGGGTATAGTGACTGATGGAAAACCAGCTTCAACTTTTTGACATCATGCCGTCTCCTTATTAAAAACCTCCTTAGTACAGAATGATGTTTTTTTTAAACCTGAGGAACCATTTCCTAGGTTCTGTTTGGAGGCCTTGGGAGGGTTTAGCATTGCTCCACAGCTGGGACTGTATTTGGATGTGGATTGAGCAGAATTGTCTTTCTGGCTCTTGTTGCTCATCCTCAAAGAGAAAAGCAATTCTCTGGCTGCTTTCCAATTCTTTTATCCAATATAGTCTCTCTGATTGCCCTTGCCTATGTAGCCCTTTATTGTATCTTGTATCCAATGCAATTGAAGTGGACAGGAGTCCAGTCGTGCTCGGGAAGCCAGCCGCTGATATATCAGTGGCAATTAATCAGGCAATGCCGCTGAATTTTGGCTCTAACGGGCCATCTTGAATCCGGGCAGTTGAGGTGTGGTCTGACGGCAGAATCAGAGAGGAGCTGGCAGTTATGCAAGTACCTGATGAAATTCATTGATGGTGCCCACATAGCAAAGCATGCAAACAGGACTGAACAAAATGCAGGCCTATGCTCACTTAGCTATGCAGGTGCCAGCACAGATTCCCTGAAGCTCATCCTTGGGCCCCTGCTTCAAAACCACTGGTCTATGTCTTTGACTAGCTGGATCCACGTTTTTCTCTTTACCATATCATCCACTGGCCGCAATTACTTTTTACTTTTCCTCTGGGTCCATATGTCTTTACTATACCAATCCTATCTTCAGTAGGTTCTTTTTTTGAGTAGAGGTATCCACTTTTACATACTTGATTGTAGTTTATTATTGTAAACCACCCAAAAAGGCTTTTTGCCCAAAGAGTGGTGAAACAAATTTTGTAAGTAAATAAAACTGTCAAATATTTTTGCAAATTATAATACATTAAACATCAGTCAAGATAAAATATTAAAACACAAAGGACAAATAAATCGGCCGGCACCCACACAGTTTCCTGGTATTGACCCCCTCCAACCTGCTCAGAATCCCCCCCCCCCCATTTCAACCCTCCCTCACTTCCGAAGAGCAAGGTCTCTCCCAACATGGACCCTTCACTTCCCCACTGCCCATAGGTACCTATCCCCCCCTACCTTGAAAAACCTTGGTGGTCTAGGGTCCAAAGGGCAAAAGCAATCCTTACTTGCTTCTGTCCATTGTGGCTCCAGCTCAAAATGGCTACTGTGACCTGTAGCGGCAGCCTTGTGGTATTACTCTCGTGGTACTTAGACCATGAGAGATTTAAAAGTAGGCCCATGGGGCATCTTGCTTTTGATGAGGGAGGGAAGGGGGATCGGGATAGGTACCTTGCTTTTGCAGAAAGGGAAGAATAATCAGCCAGGACCCGCATAAGAGCCAGTAGCCAGCACAAGCCCAAATAGCCCCGGATAGCTCTTTGTTAAATTGTACAGCGCTGCATAACCCTAGTAGCGCTCTAGAAATGTTAAGTAGTAGTAGTAGTAGTATATTCAGCAACTTTGCATGGACATGGCCTGGTATTGAATATTCGGGCTAAATTAGCTACCAATGGTCAGTGCTTAAAAAAAATGTTAATTGTTGCCAACTGAATGTTAGGGGTTGATTTTAATACTTGATGGCACTGGTGATCAAGGAGGCACTTCTCATTTTGTCCCTACTGCAATTACGGACTGGTGGGCAGTGTTCATCTCAAACTAACATGAGTTTGTTGCAGGGTTGGGGAAAGAAGGCTCTACCAGAAAAGGCAAGAAAAACCTGGTGTAGAAAATCATTTCAAAAAATATCCAAAAGGGAAACAGAATCTAGAAGGGTTTCTTAGTACTGTAGAAGTATGAAAAGTCCTTTGTGTTTTAATATTTTATCTTGACTGATGTTTAATGTATTATAATTTGCAAAAATATTTGACAGTTTTATTTACTTACAAAATTTGTTTCACCACTCTTTGGGCAAAAAGCCTTTTTGGGTGGTTTACAATAATAAACTACAATCAAGTATGTAAAAGTGGATACCTCCACTCAAAAAAAGAACCTACTGAAGATAGGATTGGTATAGTAAAGACATATGGACCCAGAGGAAAAGTAAAAAGTAATTGCGGCCAGTGGATGATATGGTAAAGAGAAAAACGTGGATCCAGCTAGTCAAAGACATAGACCAGTGGTTTTGAAGCAGGGGCCCAAGGATGAGCTTCAGGGAATCTGTGAAGTAGGTGCAAAAAATGTTTTCTTCAATTTCCTTGCTATTACTTAAACAATTGTCTCTTATTGTTTTGGGGTTTTTAAAAATGTCATATTGTGTTTTTAAGGTATAGTTTCACGTGAAACCAGAGTAGTATGATATGGGTTATTAATATACACGGTCAGATAACATATAATCATCACCATGACAGGATGTCTAAAATAGTTTCCTATTAATAGCAAATCTCTCTCGTGAATATTCATTGAAGAAATCCCAACAACCCGACTGATTGGGGTGCCTCCAGGACCTTTGGGAACCACTGTTGAATCTATAAAATATCCTCAGTGCAAAAAACAGTAAAATAAATGTTTATTGGCTAAACACAGAAACCAACTTTTCCAAGTAATTTTCTTCCTTCCCCTTTCTTCACATGAATTCTCTGCAGCTGCATAAATACTGTATGTGTGTGATTCTGATGGAAAATAAATTTAGAAGTGGCACTGGCACTGCAGATATACTGATAAACTGAATTGTTATAATCTCAAACAATCCCTAATTATTTGGAAAATAACCAACTGTTCAAAAACACCCAAGAATAGAGACCCTAGGTATAACTAATACTCTTATTAAGTTAACTAATGTTTTACAGGATAAGGATAGTGTAACAAAAGAAGCTTTGTAGTTCCCAAATGTGTTTATCCAGTAAAGTATATGTAAGGATCATCCTCTTCCAGTGATGGCTGCAGTGGTACTGCCTAGTGAGCATGTGTAGTGGCAATGGCGCTGTACGGAGTTCAACGGCCCAGCTCCTGGGTCTCAGTTTTGTTTTTTTAAGGTATAATTTCATTCCAGACAAGTGTGGTCTGGGAGTAAATGAGTAGCATGTGTGAAGGCTCCCTTGCATCCAGTGTGACAGGCCAGAGGTTCTACCCATTCCTCTGTCTGCTGTTTGACTGAGGAGTGAAGCAGAATACAGACCTTCAATCAGAAAGGACCAGGCCTGAGAAGCTTCACTGTAGAGATGGACCGCAAAGAAAGTACTGTGAATGAGATTGTTCCAAATTGGAAGGATATGTGTGTGAAAGTGGATCACTGGAAAGAGAGTGTGTGTATGGAACCGGAAGGGAATAAGTTAACTTCAGACCCAAAAAGACCTATTGCCCTGAAAGACTATATTCTGGAGAGAGCTGGTTTGCCCCCAGAACCCTGAAAGCCAATTATTCTATCAACTGGTTATTGTAAAGGGATCATAGACACAAAATAAAGTATGGAGTTTACTGTGTTATCCAATGATGGTATATAATATTGGGATTGAAAGACTACCTCAGAATTCTAATTATTTTGCACTTGTGTTTAGTAAATAGAGTTGGAAAACCCCACTTCAGTTTCTGGGTTGTGTTTTGGAGGTACTTCTTTACCAAGGCCTTGAAGGGAAATCTTTATATACGCCCCCACCCCCACCCCCACCCCCACCCCCACGAAGAACCTGCTCCCTTAGAGAAGAGTGTGTGTATGTACTGACAGCTATTAGGGGAGAGGACCAGGATGATATGTGTTCTGTGCCAATCCAGTGATGGATCAAACCAAGACCTTACAAATTTATTTTAAAATGCTCAGTTATGACTTTAGATGCATGAAATAAATTGAATACAGAAAGATTTTTGTATGCATACTTTAAACATCTGGATTTTCAGACACCTAAAGCATGACTATAACTTTGCAGACATAAACAAATGATAGTCCGCAAAGATGCGGGGTACTTAGAATATAGCAAGCTGTTATAGCTTTGTGAAAAGTTATAAGTTTATACCATGTTTTGAAAAGAATAAAGATATTCAAACACAGGACCACCTATTTTGACATGAAAATATGGAAGGTTCATATATTTGAAAATCAAGTGGGTTGAAACCCCTAGTTACACACATTAGTGAAAATTTGGCCTTAAATGCATAATTAAGTCTCCCACTTTGCTAGTTTTCTTTATCACAACGTTCAACATTCTCTTCAATTTCAGTCCATCTCTAGTAAGTACACTAGACAAGGAAAAGTTACCTGATCAGGCATTGCACTTTGTTTTGTGAGAAATCACTTAAATCCTAGTAAATTTACTGTAGATAAACCTTTGTTTCCTCATGTACAGAGGCCTATATGGGGGGAAAAAAAAAGCATCAGATAAGAGAGAGTTGTTCACAATGCCTCACTGCTCATCACACCACTACTCTAGTTTCATTTAAGAACCAATAAATAATGCCTGGAGAGTGAAGGGCTCCTGCACAATTCAAAGATCCTAATGTTCAGCATTGTCATAGCTTTTTAGGCCACTTAAACTAAAAGCAAGTTTAAACAATTCACTCCTAAACTGAGTACTATTAACATGGCACAGGGTTACCTTACTCTTGTTTTCATCCCCCTTGGTACAGAAGAAATGCTGCTCAGCTCCTACTATTACGAAAACCAGCCTGTGTCTGAGATATCCTCTCTCACATGCATTGCTCAGCAAAGAGACGGCTCAGGGCCGCCCCCTGCGCTGCACAGCATGCTGGGCAACAGTCTTCACATTTGCAGCAGCTGATTCATTTCCATCAATCCAGGGGAGCTGGGCTGCTAGGTGGTTCCTCTGTTTTGTGTTGTCATTGTTAAAAAATATACCTTGCCGTGTTTTTAAATGTCACGCTGCTGCCCTCGGATACTTTGCAGTTCATAAAGCAGGATGCCTGCTGAGTCTATTATTATTTGCAGAAACGCCAGGTGATCCATCCCAAAGCTGAAGATTAACCACTGCTATGCTGGAGATTTAAAGCCAATGAGTAAGATTTCTCTTGTGGGTCCCAGCCATGTCTTAAACCAGAACTACCATACGTACATTCCAAAAACTGACATATTCTAATCCATAAATAGAAAATAAAATTCCTTTACTACCTTTATTGGCTGATCATTTTATTTTTCTAATTGTACTGATCATAGTCTCTGGTTTCTGCTTTCCTCTGTCTTTTCATTAAATTTTAACTTTCGTATGATGAGGTTTTAGAGTGGGATTGAATAGTCTTGACGTGATTGTTCTGTCCTATGTAATTAATGGAGTTATTTTCCTTGGTTTTTTTAAATTTTAAACTTTAACTCTCCTGTTTACTGAGCCGTGCTAGTGGCTGTCCTGGCGCTAATGCCGGCAGAGCTCATGAGCTCTGCCGGCATTAGTGCTGGGACAGCCGCCAGCTTAGTAAATAGACCCCTAAATATTGTAAACTGCTGTGATCGCTGTTGTGGATAAGCGGTATACCTTACCAGGTTTTCCTTGTCCATGTGGCATTTCTTCTATCTCTAAGTCAGACATGTCAAGTCTATGCATTAGGTATGTGATGCATGCATTTGGTCCCCTTCTCCAGCTCACAAACCAAAGTGCCCTTCCCTCCAGCATTGGTGCCTTGTTCCTCACCCTCAAGGTAAAGCAGTTCTCACCCTTCCTTTGCACATTGCCCCTCCCCGGTTCAGCATCTCTCTTACTCACTCATTCACCCCTCCCCCTCCCCCCCACACTCCTTTAAACTTCTTACCCTAGGTTGCTGGCAGCAGCAGTGCTGAAAATAGGTTGCCTCTGTTAGTCCCTGGGACCTTCCCTCTGCTGGACTTGCTGGCAGAGACAGTCTATTTTCAGTGCTGCTGCTGGCGATCTATGGTAAAGGATCTGGATGGGGGGATGAGTGAGAGAGAGACACCAAATCTGGTGGAAAGGTGGGATGGGGTACAAGGGAAGGGAGAGAGCTATTTTACAGCGAGGGAAGAGGTAAGGAGAGAAGAGAGAGTTAAATGATGCCAGGATCTGTGGGAAGAGAGAAATAATGGACTCATGGGGTGGGGGAGTAAAAGATGCTAGGACCTTTCTAGGGGGTGAAAAAGAGGGAGAGATCCTGGACCCATAAGTGTGTGTGTGTGTTGGGGGGGGGCAACAGCAAAAGAGAGAGGGAGCAGCCTGGCGTGTAGCACAGTGGACTGAGAACCTG
Source organism: Microcaecilia unicolor (assembly GCF_901765095.1). Taxonomy (NCBI): domain Eukaryota; kingdom Metazoa; phylum Chordata; class Amphibia; order Gymnophiona; family Siphonopidae; genus Microcaecilia; species Microcaecilia unicolor. The sequence goes on along the minus strand of NC_044037.1, from coordinate 248,631,935 downwards.
GGAAAATGTGTTCAATTCTCACCGCAACCCATTAGAACATAGGAATAGCCATACTGGTTCAGACCAATGGTCCATCTAGCCCAGTATTCTGCTTCCAACAGTGGCCAATCTAGGTCACAAGTACCTGGCAGAAACCCAATTAGTAGCAACATTCCATGCTACCAATCCCAGGGCAAGCAGTGGCTTCCTCCTTGTCCATCTCAAAAACAGACTATGGACTTTTCCTCCATGAACTTGTCCAAATCTTTTTTTAAACATAAATACACTTCTTGTGACCCTGGGCAAGTCACTTAACCCTCCATTGCCCCAGTTAAAAAAAAACTTAGATTGTGATCCCACTAGGGACAGAGAACGTACTTGCTTATAAATGTAAACCACTTTGGTTGTACCACAGAAAGGCAATACATCAAATCCATGACCCATCTGCTGAATTCCCAGGGAGGAGGGCAGCAGGAAGAGAAAAGAGAGGGAGAGATTTTGGACCCTGAGGAGGGGGAGTAGGAAGAATGAGAGAGATATTCTGGACGGGGGGGAGGGGGGGATAGTGACACAGGGAGGTACTGCCACACATGCTGGGGGGGGTGGGGTGATAGAGGGACAATACTTGACACTTGGGGAGGGAGGGACACAGAGGGATGATGATAGTCATCCAAGAAGGGATACAGACACAGAAAGGTGATGCTAGATATGGCAAAAATATGGACACAGAGAAAATATGGACTCAGCGTGGTGGAAGGATAGGAGCAGGGACACAGGGAAAAAAATGGACAGGGCAGATAGTGGCACAAAAGGAAGATGGATTGTAGACATGGAAATTCCAAGTGGAAAAAAAGACCCTGGCAAGAGAGTTAAAAGAGTAAAGCAAAAAAAAAAAAAAAAAAAACAGAGACTGGGACCAATGTGATTAGAAAAATAAAATGACCAGACCACAAAGGTAGAAAAAAAGAACTTTATCTTCTATTTATCGATTAGAATATGTCAGTTTTTGGAATGTACATCTGCCAGAACTGGTGTTAGGGCTGATGCACTGTGAGGAAAACCTCCAGCATAGCAGTGTTAATTTGGTGCCATATTTCAACATTAAAGCATGCTCTTTTATGATAAAGGGGAGGAGAGGAGCACAGAAGAGTCAATAGTAAAGGAGACAGCTAAGATTGTATCTGTTTAGCAATGCAGGAACATTAAGAGCTCATTTTCAAAGTACTTAGACTTACAAAGTTCCATAGGTTACTATAATTTACCACTGCCTCCTACAGAGAGGAACAAAGGATAAAGAAGTGCTGCACAATGCAGAAAGAAGAGACTAGGGAGAATCCCAGAAGATCAGCCAAGCCTGATAAAGCTTCCAACACCAGACATTCCTCTGGGGAGAAGCAGATTTATAAGAATAGAGGATTAGAGAAAAAAATATACGAGATTATGGGGCTTATTTTCAAAAGAAAAGAATGTGCAAAAAGTTACACGAGGGGCAGTCTCTCTGTGTGCCTGAAGGAAGGGGGGTATCTGTATGTAATGTGTGTTTTCTGAAGGGTTTCACTATGCAGACACAGTCTAATATGTCTATCTTATAGTGGTATACTGTGAATCACTTGGGGGGGGGGGGGGGGGGCTGACCTCTACAAACAAATATTCTCTCACTTTTCAAACTCAGAAAAATGTGATATTTTTAGTCACTAGGGTCACAGTATGAATCCAACCCAGTTTCCCTGGCTCTTAGTTCACTGTTCTAACCATTAGACTACTCTTCAACTCCATAAAGACCTGTGAAGGGTTTTACATATTTTTTTTATTACATTTTTACCCCATGCTTTCCCACTCATAGCAGGTTCAATGTGGCTTACATATTATATACAGGTACTTATGTGTACCTGGGGCAATGGAGGGTTAGGTGACTTGCCCAGAGTCACAAGGAGCTGCCTGTGCCTGCAGTGGGAATCGAACCCAGTTCCCCAAGTCCACCACTCGGCCACTCCTCCACTCTATATCTAGGTACTTTCTCCACTATTGCTAGTGGACAAACCATCTAAGTTTTGTTCCTGGGGTAATGGAAGGCTAACTGACTTACCCAGGGTCATGAAGACCTGTAGTGGGAATTGAACCCAGTTCTTCAGGTGCTTATTCCACAGCATAACCTTTAAGCTATTCCTCTAACATAAGGAGTAGCCTAGTGGTTAGCAAAGCAGACTATAAACCAAGAAACACAGGTTCAATCCCCACTATAACTCCATTTTAAAGAGGTTAGGCTCTTCAGATTAGAAAAGAGACAGCTGAGGGGAGATATGATTGAGGTTTACAAAATCCTGAGTAGTATAGATCAGGTAAAAGTGAATTAATTGTTTACTCTTTCAAAAAGTATAAGGACTAGGAGACACCTGAAGTTACATGGAAATACTTTTAAAACAAATAAGAGGAAGTATTTTTTCACTCAACGAATAGCTAAATTCTGGAACTCATTGCTAGAGGATGAGGTAACAGTGATTAGCATATCTAGGTTACAAAAGGTAAAATTATGTATAATCATACCTGATAATTTTCTTTCCATTAATCATAGCTGATCAATCCATAGACTGGTGGGTTGTGTCCATCTACCAGCAGGTGGAGATAGAGAGCAAACTTTTGCCTCCCTATATGTGGTCATGTGCTGCCGGAAACTCCTCAGTATGTCGATATCAAAGCTCCATCCGCAGGACTCAGCACTTAGAGAATTACACCCACGAAGGGACACTCTGCCCAGCTCACCACCGCCAAAACGGGGGAGGGGAATTAACCCAGCTCATCCCCACACAAGTGGGGGAGGGGAATCCGTCCAGCTCATCCCCACGGAGCGGGGGAGGGACACCACACCCGCCGATGCGGGGGGATCTGGCTTATCCTGCAACCGCAACCGCGGGAGGAGCTGACTGACCCTAACACCGCCGAAGCGGGAGGGGTACAAAGCTGCCCTACAGCCGCACGAAGCGGGAGGGAGTGCCGGCAGAATTTATGTCTCAATCCAGCCCCGTAAAACGGAGGGGAGAGGAATGCAGCAGCTCACTGTAACACAAACTCGTCTCAACTCTTGAAGAATCCAAGTGAAAGAACTTGAACACGAAGTCTTTCTGAAATAACTGAAGACTAAACTTGAACCTGAAATGCAACCAGAATAAAAACAGAACAGATATCTGGGAGGGGCTATGGATTGATCAGCTATGATTAATGGAAAGAAAATTATCAGGTATGATTATACATAATTTTACCTTCCATATCATCAAGCTGATCAATCCATAGACTGGTGGGATGTACCGAAGCAGTACTCACCCAGGGCGGGACATTGAAATCCCTGACCTCAACACTGAAGCTCCAAACCGGGCCTCCGCCCGTGCAGCCACAGTCAAACGGTAATGCTTGGAGAATGTATGAGCCGAAGCCCAAGTTGCCGCCTTGCATATCTCTTCCAAGGAGACGGATCCGGCCTCTGCCATCGAGGCCGCCTGAGCTCTCGTGGAGTGAGCCTTCAGCTGGATAGGCGGCACCTTCCCCGCGGCCACATAAGCCGCTGCAATGGCTTCCTTGACCCATCTTGCCACTGTAGGCTTAGCAGCCTGCAGACCCTTACGAGGACCTGCAAACAGAACAAACAGATGATCCGATTTCCGGAAATCATTGGTCACTTCCAAGTATCTGAAGATGACTCGTCTCACATCCAGATATTTAAGAGCAGAGTACTCCTCTGGGTAGTCCTCCCTACGAAAGGAAGGGAGACAGAGCTGCTGATTCACATGGAAGCGAGAAACAATCTTGGGCAGGAAGGAAGGCACTGTGCGAATAGTCACTCCTGCCTCAGTGAACTGCAGAAAAGGCTCTCGACATGAGAGCGCCTGGAGCTCGGAAACTCTTCTGGCTGAAGTGATAGCCACCAAAAAGACTGCTTTTAACGTCAGGTCTTTCAGAGATGCCCTCGACAAGGGTTCAAAAGGCGGCTTCTGCAATGCTCTTAGCACCAGGTTGAGATTCCACGCAGGCACCACTGAGTGCAGAGGAGGGCGCAGGTGATTAACTCCCTTGAGAAAGCGCACCACATCTGGCTGCGAAGCCAGGGAAGCACCCTTCAGGCGGCCCCTGAAGCAAGCCAGAGCCGCTACCTGGACTTTAAGGGAACTGAGCGACAGGCCTTTCTCCAGACCTTCTTGCAGGAACGCCAACACTGAAGAAATTGGAGCAGTGAAGGGAGAAAGTGAGCCTGCTTCACACCATGCTGCAAAGATACGCCAAACCCTGGCGTAAGCAGTAGAAGTAGAGCGCTTCCTCGCTCTCAGCATAGTGGCGATGACCTTGTCTGAGAAGCCCTTCTTCCTCAGACGCTGCCGCTCAATAGCCAGGCCGTAAGACCAAAGGGAGAGGGATCCTCCATCACCACGGGACCCTGATGTAACAGGCCCCGCTCCACTGACAGCCGCAGAGGATCGTCGACTGAGAGCCTGATCAAGTCCGCATACCAGGGACGTCTGGGCCAATCCGGACCCACCAGGATTACCCTGCCGGGATGCTTTGCCACCCGGTCTAGCACCCTGCCCAACATGGGCCAGGGCGGGAACACATAGAGGAGCTCTTGTGTCGGCCACTGTTGGAGAAGAGCATCTACTCCCAGGGATCGAGGGTCCCGTCCTCTGCTGAAAAAGCGCGGCACTTGGCAATTGGCCGATGACGCCATCAGATCTAGGCTCGGCTGGCCCCAGCGCTTCGTGATGTCCAAGAACGCCTGAGCAGATAGTTGCCACTCTCCGGGCTCCAAGGTATGGCGACTGAGAAAGTCCGCCTTGACATTCATGACTCCGGCAATGTGGGCCGCTGAAAGCTGCTCCAGGTTCGCTTCCGCCCACTGGCAAAGACTCATAGCCTCCTTGGCTAGAGGGGCGCTCTTGGTACCTCCCTGGCGGTTGATATAGGCCACAGCCGTGGCATTGTCCGACAGGACCCGTACAGGCTACAACACCAGTACCGGGATGAACTCCAATAACACCAACCGAATGGCTCTGAGTTCCAGGAGGTTGATAGACCACTTGCCTCTGCAGGAGACTAGAGCCCCTGCGCTGTCCTTCCCAAGCAGTGGGCTCCCCAGCACATCAAAGAGGCGTCTGTCGTGACGACAATCCACTCCGGGGTCACCAGAGGCAATCCTGCAGACAACTTGTCTGTCTGCGTCCACCAGCTCAGCGCCTTGCGCACTGCTGGGTCCACGGGAAGGCGCACAGCATAATCCTCCGACATCGGAGTCCAGCGCAGCAGCAGAGATAGCTGTAGTGGTCTCATATGAGCCCTGGCCCAGGGCACTACTTCCATCGTGGCCGTCATAGAGCCCAACAGCTGCACGTAGTCCCAAGCCCGAATAGGAGAGGCTACTAGGAACTAGTCCACCTGAGCCTGAAGCTTGACAATCCGATTGTCTGGCAGGAACACTCTGCCCACTTGGGTGTCGAATCGAACTCCCAGATACTCCAGGGACTGAGTCGGGCGCAGCTGGCTCTTCTTCCAGTTGATGATCCATCCCAGGGAGCTCACAAGAGCAACTACCCGGTCCATAGCTTTGCCGCACTCTGCATAAGAGGGGGCTCGGATCAACCAGTCGTCCAGATAAGGATGGACTTGTACTCCTTCCTTTAGCAGGAAGGCCGCTATGACCCCCATTACTTTGGAAAAGGTCCGCGGAGCAGTAGCCAACCCGAAAGGGAGGGCTCTGAACTGGAAGTGTTGTCTCAGGACTGTAAAACGCAGAAAGCGTTGGAGAGGAGGCCAGATGGGAATATGCAGGTACGCTTCCTTGATGTCCAAGGAAGCCAAGAACTCTCCTGCCTTCACTGCCGCTATAACAGAGCGGAGAGTCTCCATGCGAAAGTGCCTCACTTTCCAGGCCCGATTGACCACTTTGAGGTCGAGGATAGGCCGGACAGAACCTCCTTTCTTTGGAACCACAAAGTAAATGGAGTAACGTCCCTTGCCAATCTGATTTTTTGGCACCGGAACGACCGCACCCAGGCGGATCAGGTTGTCCAAGGTCTGCTGCACTGCCACAGCTTGACCGGAGACTTGCAGGGAGAGAGTACAAACCCGTCTCTTAAGGGTTGGCAGAACTCTAGCTTGTAGCCGTCTCTGATGACTTCCAGCACCCACGCGTCTGAAGTTATAGTGGTCCACTCGCCCAGAAACGAGGACAGCCGTCCTCCAATCTGCACTGGGGCGTGGACCAAGGCCCCGTCATTGGGTACGAGACCCTGGGGGAGGACCGGAGGGAGCACCTCCGGGACGGCGGTCTCTGCGAAAGGAATGCTGCTTGGGGGAGAAATTCCTCTTGAAGGAAGAGGGGGCAGAGGAACCCGACTTGCCCGGGCGGTACCGACGGGCTTCCAGCAACCGTCCTCTGGAGGTACCGGGACGAGTACTAGCCCGAGCCCTGACCTCTGGTAATTTCTTGCCCTTAGACGTGCCGAGATCGGTCACGATTTTGTCCAGCTCGACCCCAAAGAGCAGCTTGCCTTTAAAAGGCAATCTAGCCAGGCGGGATTTAGAGGCGTGGTCAGCAGACCAATGTTTCAGCCGAAGCCACCGCCGCGCAGAGACTGTCTGAGCCATGCCTTTAGCTGAGGCTCTCAAGACATCATACAGCAAGTCTGCCAAATAGGCTAAGCCCGATTCCAGGGCCGGCCAATCAGCCCTCAAGGAAAGATCCGAGGGGGAAGCCCGCTGCACCATAGTCAGGCACGCCCTGGCCACATAGGAGCCGCAAACTGAGGCCTGCAAACTTAAAGCAGCTGCCTCAAAGGACGACCTTAAGGCCGCCTCCAATCTTCTGTCTTGGGCGTCCTTTAGGGCCGTGCCACCTTCCACCGGCAACGCCGTTTTCTTAGTCACCGCAGTGATTAAAGAATCCACGGTAGGCCACAGATAGGCCTCACGTTCACTCACAGCCAAAGGATAGAGGCGGGACATAGCCCTAGCCACTTTAAGGCTCGTTTCCGGGACATCCCATTGAGCCGCAATTAAGGTGTGCACGGCATCATGCACGTGGAAGGATCTAGGCGGGCGCTTCGTCCCCAGCATAATGGCAGAGCCAACAGGGGCTGAGGGAGAGACGTCCTCCGGAGAGGAAATCTTCAAAGTGTCCATGGCCTGTAAAAACAGGTTGGGCAAATCCTCTGGGCTAAAAAGCCGCGCTGCACAGGGGTCATCCGCTCCATCCGAGCGGGGATCTATCTCCTCCAAGGAATCCGCAAAGGACCGTTGGGAGACCTCAGACACGCTGCCCTCATCTACATCGGAGGAGACAAAGTCCTCCAAGGCCTGGAAATCCACCCGAGGGCGTTTACCTCTGAGAACCTCAACCTCTTTATCAGAAGAGGGAGCAGGGGCAGCGTTTTGCATGAGGAAAGCCTGATGCAGCAGCAAAACAAACTCGGGGGAGAAACCCCCCAGACTGTGCACTTCCGCAGCCTGGGCAACAGCCCTAGACGCACTCTCAACCGGCGCTCGCAATAGCGGGGGAGAGACATGCTGCGCATCCAAAATGGCGTCCGGCGCGAAACTCCGCCAAGGAGCCGCGCGGGAAGAACGGCGCTTAACTTTAGCCGCTTGTGCCGTCGCCCAAATTAAGGGCGTTCATGGCATTAATGTCTCCAACCTCAAGGGCGGCCCACGAAGAAGCCGTCCGAGCCGCGTGGCCGGCCAAGATGGCGGAGGCGAGGAGCGGGGGATGGGCGTTTATGGCGGGAAAAAACCGCCACGCCGGAGGAACGACCGGAGTTTCCGGCAGCACATGACCACATATAGGGAGGCAAAAGTTTGCTCTCTATCTCCACCTGCTGGTAGATGGACACAACCCACCAGTCTATGGATTGATCAGCTTGATGATATGGAAAAAAGGTTTGGACAAGTTCCTGGAGGAAAAGTCCATAGACTACTAATGAGATAGACATGTTGCTACTATTTGGGTTTCTGTTAGGTACTTGTGACCTGGATTGGCTACTGCTGGAAACAGGATACTGAGTTAGGTGGACCATTGGTCTGACCCAGTATGGCTGTTCTTATATATTACATATAACTACAGTACTTGGCATGCTGCACTTCTTCTACACAAAAGGGTCCCCTCCCAAAGGAAATATGTAGTATATCAAGAAATAGAAAAGGTATACATTAAAGATATCACATGTACTTTCTTCCATGTTATAAAGTCCTACCTGCTTACCTCATCAGAATGCCACATATCCTATATAATAATTCTCACCTCCAACATTCTATGCATCTGCCTGCCTGTACCCGTAACTTTCTTCACAGATGGGCTACGACGCCCTAGCTGATGTCACTAGACCCATTATGACGCGTCCTATATAATTCTCACCTCCAACTTTCTATGCGTCTGCCTGCCTGTGTCCGTAACTTTCTTCACAGATGGGCTACGAAGCCCGGAGGGTTGGCAGCGGGAAGTGGGGCTCGAGAGGGTCACGGCAGGGGGGGTCCAGGGGTCAGGAACTCTGAGGGGGGTTGGGAAATTGTAGGAAGGGGGGTCTGCAAATTGGAGGGAGGGGGCAGGGAGGTGGGGTCTGGAACTCGGAGAGAGGGAGGGGGGTCTGCAAATCTGAGGGAGGGAGGCAGGGAGGTGGGGTCTGGAACTCGCAGGGGGGTCTGGAATTCGGAGGGAGGGAGGGGGTCTGGAACTGGGGAGAGAGGGGTTTGGAACTCGGGGGGAGGGAGGGGGTCTGGAACTTGGAGGAGGGGACGAGAGGGGAGGAGGGAGGGCAATGCACCACCTGTACAAAAACGAAAAAACAAAAACGGGGGGATGACCCTGGAACTCGGAGGGAGGGAGGGGGAACGAAGACCCTGGAACACGGAGGAAGGGGGGACACTGGAACTAGGTGGGAGGGAGGGGCCCCAGGCACACACACTCTCTCTCACAGACACACTCGCACCCAGTCTCACTCTCTGTCACACACACACTCAGATTCACTCTCTCTCTCACACACAGTCACTCTCACACACACTCTCTCAAACATACACACGCCGAGGAAAAAAGGAAATAAAGGAAAAACAACAATTGCTTCAACAAGTTTAATCTATTTTGGTTTCACCCTTGTTAACAAAGTGACTAAAACAGAAGCAACAATTCTTCACAACCCATAAAATAAAATCACATAAAATCTTCAACTAATACACATTGTTTATGTAAGACATAGTTTTAACTCTCAAAAAAGATTAGAGGCTCCACTGGTTGCTCACAGCAAGATTATTCCACATGTATTTGAGGACTTTAAATGTATTGTAATCGACCATATAGTACAATCCATGAGAGGAGGGGATAGAGATTGTAAACTCCATCAGATTGAACAATGCTGGATATACAGGCTGAAATCTCTATCCCCTTCCGGATTGAACAATCGAATTGAATGGAATACCTTTATTTAAGAGGCTTCCCTTGCTCCTTTGTGTTTCCTATTAAATTAGTCAACTAAGTGCTATCACTTTAAGAATTCAGATTTCACTATGATAGGTTGAGAACGGAAGGCGTCAGTTTAAAAACCGGCGGCCATCTTTTCAAACATTACTCATTGAAAAGGAAGGCAGGATAGAAATCGGTAAGTGACAATCTATAAAATAAAGTTGCCAGCTTCTGTACTTTTCTCTAACTCATAGTTGTATGTATTTACTGTTTTTAGGGCTTCACTATGGCCGTGGACTCCGCTCCTTTAGAAGCTTGAAGCGAAACAGACATTTTCTGTAGAGAGCTCCCAGCTGCAGTTGTTGCTAAAGCCCAGATAAGTGCTGCCGATAAAAACATAAATATGTATAAAAACATCTAATATAATAAAACGCACCGTGAACGTTCTGAAGACAACGTTCTGTGAAGCCGGAAGTTTGAAGCCGGAAGCTTCAAGCTGAAGCCTTGAAGCCTTGAAGCCATCTGACGTCACTCCCAGTGAAGCCTTCAAGCCAGCCAGCCGTCTCTGCCCCGCCCTCGCCTCAAACCAAACAAATCGGGAAGCGAAGCGTCAGGGAAGGAGGCGGCGCTCCCGACGTCTAGCTTTACGTCGGGAGCGCCGCCTCCTTCCCTGACGCTTCGCTGCACGAACCGCCACGGAGGTAAAGTTAAAACGAAGAAGAAAAAAAAAAAAGGAAGCATGGATGCGAACGGGGGGGGGGGGATGCATGGATGCGAAGGGGGGGCATGGATGCGAGGCATGGATGCGAAGGGGGGGGGGGGGAAAAGAGGGCGGGCCAGGCTGGGACATGGGAGAGAGAGTAGCATGGATGCGAGGGGGGGGTCATGGAAGGGCAAGGAAAAGGATGAATGGAGGCGGCAGGGGACAGAGGAGCATGGATGGGCATGGATTGGGAGGGCACGACTCAGGGACAGAGGGGAATTGCTGGAAAAGGATGAATGGAGGCGGCAGGGGACAGAGGAGCATGGATGGGTATGGATTAGGAGGGCAGGGCACAGGGAGAGAGGGGAATTACTAGAAATGGATGAATGGAGGGGGCAGGGGAAAGAGGGGCATGGATTGGGAGGGCAGGACTCAGGGAGAGAGGGAAATTGCTGGATAGGGAAAAATGGAGGGGCCAGGTGACAGATGAGCATGGATGGGCATGGATTGGAAGGGGCAGGACACAGGGAGAGGGGAATTGCTGGATAGGGATGAATGGATGGGACAGATGGGCATGGATGGATATGGATTGCACAGCAGGCCTCAGGCATAGAGGGGAAATGCAGGATAGGGAAAAATGGAGGGGCCAGGTGACAGAGGAGCATGGATGGGCATGGATTGGAAGGGCAGGACTCAGGAGAGGGGAATTGCTGGATAGGGATGAATGGAGGGGACAGATGGGCATGGATGGATATGGATTGCACAGCAGGCCTCAGGCAGAGAGGGGAAATGCTGGATAGGAAAAAATGGAGGGGCCAGGTGACAGATGAGCATGGATGGGCATGGATTGGAAGGGCAGGACTCAGGGAGAGGGGAATTGCTGGATAGGGATGAATGGAGGGGACAGATGGGCATGGATGGATATGGATTGCAGAGCAGGCCTCAGGCAGAGAGGGGAAATGCTGGATAGGGAAAAATGGAGGGGCCAGGTGACAGAGGAGCATGGATGGGCATGGATTGGAAGGGCAGGACTCAGGGAGAGGGGAATTGCTGCATAGGGATGAATGGAGGGCACAGATGGGCATGGATGGATATGGATTGCAGGGCAGGCCTCAGGCAGAGAGGGGAAATGCTGGATAGGGATGAATGGAGGGGGCAGGTGACAGACAAACATGGATGGCCATGGATTGGGAGGGCACGACTCAGGGACAGAGGGGAATTGCTGGAAAAGGATGAATGGAGGGGGCAGGGGACAGATGGCCATGGATTGGGAGGGCACGGCTCACACACACACTCGCTTGGTGTCATACACTCACTCTCACAGAGAATCTGTGTCTCACACACACACTCTCTCTCTTGCCCACACACACACACTCTCTCACACTGTGTCTCACATACAGACTTGCACACACTCTCATTCTCACACACACTCTCTCACAAACACACTCACACCCAGACTCTCTCTCACACACTCACACTTTCACTCTGACTCTCAAACAGTCACTCTCACATACACTCTCCCAAACATACACACTCCAAGGAAAACCTTGCTAGCGCCCGTTTCATTTGTGTCAGAAACGGGCCTTTTTTACTAGTATAATAATAAAAACAAAAGTATAATAAATATATAATATATACAGATAAACTTGGAGGTCTTTATAAACTAATGAGGAGCTCATGCACTATCCACATTGGAAAACATTTCTGTCAATAGTGGATATAAGCATTCAATCATTCACTGTTTAGGTGTTTTAAGACAGAATGTTGAGCATCTGAAGTCTTTTCCCTCCAAAACATAAATCAATCTGTGAATCAGAGAGATACACTTGCTTTTTTGAGAGTTAAAACTTTAGTTTATTAGCTTCAACCCCCAATGCTAAGGAAGTGAAGATCTGTTTCAAAAGCTGCTCTACCTTCTGATCATTTGCATCTTTCAAGGAAGCACCATCATCTGCTGGGATGGTTGTCTGGGATGTTGACAGACTTAGTAAATGATCCTGCTCCACACAGGGGAGTGGATAAAGCCTTCCCAAGAGTGTGGAACCCCAGAGGGCCCCCCTCTGTGGCCTTCCATTCAGACAAGACTATTTGAGAAAAGGCTCTATGAAGCAGAAATGCCTTGGGGGGCCCACAGAGACCCTCCAGGATAGGATCTCCATCCAAGGGCTCCACTATGTGCAGAGTTGGAATATGGAGAGCTTCAGCCACTGAGTCAATCAGCTGACCCAACTTTTCATGAAAGAACAACTGCAGACTTCCGGACACTACCGGAGAATCCTCTTCTTCAAATGGTGAGAGGTCCTTGGGTCCTGGAGATCCCCTACCAATGAAGAACTCTCACAGTTCAATGACCGAGACCCAGCCCTTGGGCTGTAGCTTGAGGCTATGGCAGGCAAAGCCAGCTCCACACTCAACTGGAGGTAAGGACGCCACTAGCCCAAGAACTTACCCTCAGGGGCGTAAACCGTGACCTGCACTCTGAGAAGTCAGGCCTTGGTGAAGGACCTGCTGCACCAGCCCAGACCTACATATCTGCTGGAGATAGAAAAAATACTGGAGAATTCCAGACTGCAGCCTACCTTATACTGGTGAGGTCACTGGAATATTCAGTTTTTCTCTCTCCATCTGTTGGTGGGAAGGGGTGACAACCTGTTTATCTGGACTGGTCTAGCAGAGAAGATAAAGAAATGAACATTTGCTGGCTCTGTCCTGTTTGTTAAATTTTCTATAATCCACTTTGGTCTTTTTATTTCTCCTAAAAAATTAAAACATTATAAAACTATACTAGGCTGAAAGTAAAACCCCATCAAGTTTGTAGCTTATGAGCTGGATGGGGGATATTCATTACAGGTCTTAATAAACATATGAAACCTGCGCGCGCTAATTGTAGGCGCGTTACAAACGCTAATGCACCTTAGTAATCAGGGCCCTTAGTGACAACTGTCTAAAAGGATCACTCTACACCATGAATTTTAACTCCAAACTTAAATCACTGTAGGATTTGTTATATGAAAACCAAGAATACAAATTTCAGCGTGTGTTCTGCTGAGAGTACCATCAGGTCTAGGTCAGGCTTGCTTCTGCACTGAAGTGACAGTACATGGTTACACATGCGTGTGCTGGAAAAGGAATTTCTATCTTAATACTATAGAAATCTCCCTAGAAATGAAAACGGTTTTTGTTGAAAAGTTTCTATGTTGTGAAACTGAAACAATTATGGGAGAGTTTTCTAATCCTTTGTGTTCGAAATGCTGCAAAACCAATAAAGAACATTTACTAGAAAATATAACCAGCTAACAAAAGGGTCTGCATTAGAGCTTCTAAACATTAAAGATGAACAGAGAAAGACACTTAAAGACAGTAAAAACATTTTTGTGGATCAGCTTCCATTAGTGTTCTTGCATGTGCCATTAGCTCCCTCTGCTGGAAGTAAGCTAGAAAATCCACTTCACTCTTCTGTGGAAGGCAAATCCATCTTTGTAGATCCAACAAATAAATGGCAAATAGTGAAGTACCTAAAAACTGCAAAGTCCAAAAGTCACTTATAACATAAGTAAGCCATGCAGACGCAGGCCATGGTCCATCAAGCCCAGCATCCTGTCTCTGAAACTGACCAGTCTAGGTCACAAATACTCTCAAAAATGATTTTAACGTTCACCAGAGTTTGCAAGTCACATCACACAGGTGTGGAATGACAGAATAGGATTCCAACAATTTCTGCTGTTCCTCTAGCTTTACATATCACCTGTGGAATTTGTTTCAAGACTCTACCAAAATACCGAGTTAGGACTTGAGGTCTGGTAGAATAATATCTTCGGAAGGTGAAAAAAAATCAACTTATTTATGCTCACAAAAGACAAATTTGGAAGCGAGAGGATTTTTTCTGATCCTTTTCCTAAACCTGACTGGTTTTGGAGCACATTGGATGATCTCAGTGGCAAGTGCTAATGTCACACTTTGGTCACACTAATTTCCTCCTCTACCCATTTCTGGGAAGCAGCTAATGTGACCAGTGGAGTCTGAGGACTACAAACAAAATCAGCCTTCGAAGGAAAGGAGTGGTATATTTTCCTCCCCCCCCCCCCCCCCACCAAGTCTTCTCAGATGTTAATATATTGCCTCATCCATGTTATCATCGCTGTCACCACCAAAGTCTTCTCCATTATCAAAGTAGGACATAATATAATCTGTCTCCTAAGAACAGAAAGAAAAAAATTAATAAAGAGACACAATGAGGGCTCACAGAAGTTTCCATTATATCACAAATTCTTGCCTCTAATCTGGTGTTACCTATTGATTGCTTTTAGGAGAAGAGAGTCTATAAAAGCTTATCAGCCACTCTATTCCCCAATGGTAAGTACCACAATGAAAGCCTAAGGCACCCAGGAAAGCTTGAGAGCATGCACAAAGACACACAGCTTTCTTCCATCTAACAAAAGGTACAACATTAGCATCCCAGTTCTTATCAAGGAATCTGCAAGGGCCCTGGCTCCTGAGATTACATATAACCACCACAGACTTTATTCAGCATAGATAGGATTACCATATTTGCCTTGACAAAAGAGGACACCAATAGCCATGACCCTCCCCACCTTACCACACTCTGCATGCCCATCTTCACCCCCATACCTCCCTACCCCCTACCCACATTCCATCCATGATCAACATCCCCTCCTCTACCTTACTTTATCGTGCCCTGGTGGTCTAGTGGTCTCTTCGGGGGAAGGAAAGGAGTCCACTTTTTCCTGCCCGGCAATACCACTGCCCGTTCGCTGCTGGCGCTGCTTCAAAAAGACTTCTGTGGAAGTCTCGCAAGACCGCCATTTGAAGTCTCGGCAGCCATTTTGAAATGGAGATGGCAGCGAGCAGGCAGCAACATCACAGGGCAGGAAAAAGTGGAATAATTTCCTGCCACAAAGAGGCCACTAGACCCACCAGGGCACGATAAGGTAAGGGAGAGGAAGACACCCTGAGGCCCTCCAGTGCCAGCCTGCCCACTTGCCCACAAACCCGGACAAACGGGCAGGCTGGAAAAACCCGCCCGAACGTCCCCCAGTGTCCTCAAAAAGAGGACATGTCAGGTTAAAACTGGATATATGGTAACCCTAAGCATAGATCACAGCTTTACACTGAATTGAATACATTCTGTACGCAAATTTCCAAAGATGAACTTGGCTGCTTTGACTTCCTGGCACTGCAGTTAAGATTTACTTTCAACACTTGACATCATTACAATTCTAAAACTACAATGTGCAAGTGGCCTTTGGCAAATAGGGTTACCATATGGCTCCAGAAAAAGGAGGACGGATTGAGCCAGCCGGGTTTTACTTCCATTGCTTTTGGACTTGGTTCATTGCCCACAGACTTTGTTGTTTCTCCAGTGGGACATTTTTCTAGCTGCTCTGTCTCATTGCATCTCAACTTGTGCAAAGTTATAATGGCATGAAGGAGAAAAAAAATCTCAGTTCTGACTACAGCAACTGAAAATGTATGCAAAATAACACAAAATAAACTTTACTTTGAATGGGCTGTGTCAGCATTGTGGCACAGCAGCCACTAAACAGGGGGATTAGCCTAGAGAGCATTGGCCTCTTGACTGACTGTACATTTGTCCTTTAGATTGTAAGCTCTTCAAGCAGGGACTGTTCTTCCATGTTAAATTGTACAGCGCTGCGTAACCCTAGTAGCGCTTTAAAATGTTAAGTAGTAGTAGTAGTAAAAAAAGATATTAAGCTAGTTTTTAACTCTATTATGCATTCTTGTTTTGCAAGTCACCATGACTATTGTTTTGGAAGGATAGCGAGAAATGCAAGCAAATAAACAAAACTGAAGTACTTTAAAACTCAATTATAAGCATGATACACAGCCCTTAAATATAATGCAAATTAATTTGTTAGTGACCATTTATTAAATCCCCAGACTAGATTACCTCTTCATGTTCCTCATCGTACTCTTCCTCTTCTTCTTTTTCTTCCTCCTCTTCCTGTTTCTCATCTTCCTCTGATGTCACTTCCTCTTCCTTCTTTTCAAGTGTCTACAATTTACACATTTTATGGTAAAAGACCTCAGCTACATCTCCAGAAGACTTGTAGATGTGTTACAAAACAAAGCCAAATTAAGAAAATATAATGAAAAGTTATAAAAAGAAAGCAGCTATATGTTGCTCAAAATTTTATTCTAATTTAAAATTATCCTTAAAAATGTCTACTTAAGGCACAGTGTAACAATATGCAGTATTCTAATTTTATTCCACCTGAAGTACCAAATTTTTATGCATATACCCTTGGATTTTATATATGGCGCTCAAAACTGCGCATTCAAAATTGCACATGTGCCCATTTGTGGGCACAATTTAATTGAGTAACGAGCCAATTAGCACCATTAATTGACGCTAACAATTGATTATTGTGCTAACTGGCAATAATTAGAATTTACGTGCGCATCTTGCTAGGCATTATTCTAAAAAGATGTGTGCATAAATTCTTATGCGCAGATCTGAAAAGGGGGTATGGCCATGGGAAGGGCACACACTGTTACAGAATATGGCAGACCCACGCCTAATTTAAGCATGAGGATTTAAACAAGGTTTTAGTTGGTTTAAATCTTTGTGCCCATATTGAGTGTGGATCCTGGTGCTAAGTTATTCTATAAATGGTGCCCAACTTGGAGCACTGTTTATAGAATAGTGCTTAGCGCTAATATTTTCTAGAGCCATATATAGAATCTAGCCCATAACACGCCCACATGCATAAAACATGCAAATTACATGTCTATGTAAAAATAAACTCGTATAATGTGCCCGTGCATATAACACACACCATACCAGTTTATTTTTCTAAAACACGCTAACAGCTAAATTAATGTGTTTGTTTTTTAAGGGGGTTTCTTTTTAAATTCTTGCAGGCATTATTAGCATACGAAACTTGCAAAAAAAACCCAAAACTTAAAAGAAAAAGCCTTAAAAACAAATGCACAAATTTAACAATTAGTGCATCTTAGTAAAAATACACCAGGAAAGCATGGTCACGCATATAGCTCACAGGGGGTTATCATGGTTTGTAAAAATGTGTATAACATGCATGTTATTCTCCGGATTCTATATAGTGCGACTGGAGTTGTGCGTGCAAATCAAGTCATATTCTGATTTGTGCATGCACTTAAATATCTTAACAAGTCAATCAGCGCCGATAATTGCCAATTCACAGGAAATTATTGACACTAATTGGCATGAATTAGGATTTATGTGCAGAACCTGCTAAGCATATTCTGTAAAGGTCTCCACGTAAATTCTAAGATGCAGAACTGAAAAGGGGGTATGGCCATGGGTGTGGAATGGGTGGGTCATGGGCGTTTCTAAAATCTATGTGTGCCGATATAGAATACACCTGCTCCGTGCCTTAGTCGCCTGCATTTACACCAAGTTTTACTTGGCGTAAATACCTGCAACTAAATTTAGTCAAATGGATGGGCTCTAGACGCATTCTATAAACCATGTAGTTTACAGAATACGCCTAGGTGTGTTTTTGTTTGGCGCCGATATTTACTGCACCATATACAGAATCTGGCCCTATGCTTATAAAGAAGGTAATGAAATTGTAGGAATCAACACTCTTTGGAAGGATCTGATTTTAAAGTAGGTTCTGCAGTTTTTCAAAGCTCCCACATCAATTCTTTGCAGGAAAAATCACTTGTTGGAAATGGCACAAGGCAATTGATGTCCATTACTGAGTTTAAACTTAAGATAATTAATGGCATATTAGCTAGGCTCCTCACTTTTGGTCCTCTCAAGGAGTTAAAAGAAGCATTTAGACCCAAAGCCACCTGTTTTAGCCCTATTTTATAAAAGCAACATAGTCATCTATGTGCCTTTACAAAATAAGCATCCAGAATTAGCCCCCAGTAGCATGCAAATTCAAACACACAAATCTACAGCTGCTCTGAAGATGCTGTGTGCACCTATATTGAGCATGTGTAGCTGTATATTTGATAAAATATGCACATCCATGTAAAAATAAGTGCAATCTTTCGGTGCGTGTACGTTTTATGTGCGAACACGGATCTGCAATTCTATTATAAAGACCTGTACCACATGTAAAACAGGTTTTACACATAGAACAAGGTTTATAAAATTAACCCCCCAAAGAAGACAGCTTCTGTTCCATTTCTCCATGCCATGCAGAATCAGACCAAAGGTCCATTGACTCAAACATACTCTCTCCAACAGTGACAAATCCTGATCCCTAGATGTATCCAGCAGATCCTGAGAAGTAAATTCATTCCTTCTTGCTTCTGTATCTCACCATATTTATTAACAGCAAGATGGTTTGTGGTTTATAGAATTTTATTTGGGGGGTGGAGGGTGGGGCAGGAAGAAGTTACCTCCAGTTTCTTGATGATCTCCTCCTTATCCACTGGGATCCTCTGTTTACGTTTGGGAAGGATAACACTGGCTTCTGTAAAACAAGCAAGGAGAAAACATACTCGCATCTCCTGCCGCAGCATGCCTTCTCATGATTTAGCCACTGCAAGAGTATGCATGAATGAAGGGGACAGTTGTGCCAGGCAGGGAGACCAAAGCACAGCTCTTCTAATACCATCCTTAGTAGCTCTTGTTCCACTGTCTCTTCTCTTTCAACCTACCCTTGATTTAGATTAAAACAAACAAACAAACTGTAGCAACCTTCTTTGGCTAAGGAGGTGGAAGTGGAAATATAGTCCAGAGCATTACCACATTAGATACTGGTGTCTGGAAAATAATCCTCATAAGAGTTTCTGAATGCTGCCTCGAGAGCCATATTAGGTTGTTTTTTTTTTTAACAAATTACAGAAACTGAAAAGGTTTCTTTCCAACATTCATGTTAGTTAAACAGTAGTTACAGAAAGTTAGATACTGACTCTCTTTCTGTAATTTTCGCACCCTGATCCTGAGCTCCCGGGGAAGCATCTGCCAATCTGTAAAAACAAAATTGTGATTAGTGGATCAACATACCTCTGTTTTCCCTGCTCTACTCTAATAACATTATTCTGAAAGACTGATTTTTACAGTAAACATAAGCAGTGCAAGGTAGCAAGAGTTCCATCCTCTCTGTATTAATAAGTATAATGGGAGAGAGAAACTGAATTTTTCTGGTATGCAAGAAAAATCTGTTTTTCCATTTATATCAAATGCTCTAAATAAAAAAATAGATAAATAAAATTACTTGGCCCTTTTACTAAGCTGCGCTAAAAAGTGGCCAGTGCTATAACTAGTGCAAGGGTTTCCCTGTGCGCTAAGGCGACCTTAAGCACAGCTCTAAAATGGCCGAGTTTTCATTTCCTCAATTAATAGCCATGTGCTAATTTCTCAATTAGCACGTGGCCATTATCATGTGAGCCCTTACCGACACCTATTTAGGGCTCATGTGCTAATTGGTAAGTGTGCGGCAATGTAGCTGCGCTAACCAATTAGCACTGGGCACATCTACTTTCTGCTCCCCTAAACATGCCCCAGTGCTAAAAACTAAAAAGTATTTTTTAGCACCTGGGAAGTGTGCACAGATACCAACACTACCACAGGACAACTGAGCGTGCCCCATGGTAGTGCACTTTCCCGTATGGTAAGCAAGCGTTAGTGCTTACTGCTGCTTAGTAAAAGGACCCCATAATAAATAAGAAAACAAATTATAAGACAAAATACACACTAATAAAAAAGAAACAGATAATAAAAGATTTTTTTAAATTGAAGGAATTATAAACTTACCACATCAAATACATACATGAAAACCCTTAAAGAGCATTTCCTGAGTAGGCGGTATTTGCATCCACTCTTAAAATGAGATCATCTCCCCCAAGCAAACCCTCATGCAGAATCCTAACAATTAAACAAGATAGGCATTCATGGTTAGCAGTCAACCAAATGTGTACCTACAGAAGATACAACTGTGTCCTTCATTGTCACAAGGATCCTCTAAAGAATCAAGTGATCCTAAAATATATATGTTAAGAAACATATTTTGATGAATCAGTGAGCTTAAAGAGGGGGCTGAATGTACCCTTGAATAAAAAAAACAAAAGATGAATAGTAGGTGATATGTCACTCTTATGGTGTCTGGACAGTGTCACTTTTAGGAAAATCCAAACCAATGTGCAAAACCAGAGTAAATGAGTACGTACCTGGGCTCCAGTCTATGGCATTGTCAATGGGTCCTGAAGTCTGATACTTATCAGAATATCGTTCAACATCTTAAAAGGGGAACAAACAGAAGTCAGAGAACAGGAAAAATAAATTACTGATTTAAGAACTAAGACAAAAGTGAAATTATTCTTACCTGTTAATTTCCTTTCCTTAAGTCCTGATAGACCACTCTAGACCAATGGATTGTGTCCCATACCAGCAGATGGACGGTAGAGACATTTGCCATTGACATCAGCGCTATAAGTAGTGGTGCAACATGGAACTCTTTGTCCAATGCCAAGGCAACCAGATCAAGAAATACCAGAAATCAGAACAAGAAAAAGAGAAGGAACCCTAGGATCAATCCAGGGAACTCTAATAATTACCATACTCAAGTTCTAATTATATATACACAGTCAAAGAATGAACGAGGGAATGCTCAGACGGAAATCCTGGGCTGAAGTGTACCAGAGGAGGGGGGGACCCAGGATAGCAGGACTCAAGGAAAGGAAATTAACAGGTAAGAATATGTTCACCTTCCTTATGATTTGGTTAGGCCAGTCCAGACCAATGGGATGTACTAAAGCTTTACCCTACAGGGTGGGAGGAATACAAGACAAGGCTCTTTACATGAATGCCCTGCCAAAGGCACTATCTCCCTGAGCCAAAACATCAATCCTGTAATGTTTTACAAAGGACTGGAACAATGACCACTTCATTGCCTTGCAGCTATCTTCCAGGGAGACTGCTTTGGCCTCCGCCCAGGAAGCCGTTAGTGATCTTGTCAAATGCACTCTAAGTCCTTCCAGTATCTGCTTGTGGATGGAAAAGTATGCAGCTTTAATTCATCGCGCAATGGTCTATCTGGACACTGCTTGTCCCTTATGTGGGCTCCAAAACAGAACAAATCATCTGATCTGCTGAAATTGTTGGTGACTTCCAAATAACAAAGAAAAGCTCAACAGACATCCAATTTAGGAACAGATTGATTCACATGGAAGGGAGAAACCACCTTTGGCAAAATGAAGGTACAGTACAGATCAAAACCAAATTGTCAGAGAAATGTAAGAAAGGGTTCCCAACAGGAAACAGCCTACAACTCTGAGACCCAGTGGATTTAACAAATCACTACCAGGAACACTGTTTTTCAGGGAGAGATCCTGCACCAAAAATCTTTGCAATTGCTTGAAAGGCAGCTGTGCTAAACCTCTCAAAACCAGGTAGAGGACCCATGCAGGAATCTGACCCCTTGACAAAAGTGGACTATATTCATATGGAAACCCAAAGGCATCCCTTTCAGTTTACCATGAAAACATGCTAGAGCTGCTACCTGAAATCTAAGACAGCCTGGGGGCCAACCCTTCATCCAGTCCTTGTAAAAAAGCTAAGATTAGGGACAGATCAACCCCGTGGGGCTTGCCACTCCTGCTCTTGCATCAATGCTTAAACTGTCTCCAAACTCACAAATAAGTAAAAAATGTGAAGGCTTAAATGCCTTAAGCAGAGTAGCTACCACCATGTGGACATAACTCCTGCAAGCTAAGCGTTAATTCACTAGAGCTATGCTGTAAGCCAAAATCTAGCCCTCTGGGAAGGAGGGGCAACTCCACCAGACGTTTTACTATATGGCCAATTAAAATCACTAGCAAGGAAAGTTTCACAATCCTGCGGACCACACAACCAATCAGCGGCCATAGGGGAAAGACATGCAGAGGCTCCTGTGAGGGCAAGATTGGATCAACACATAGATCCCCATTACTCCTTCTATTTTTCTTAGTCTGAAGAAGGCAAGGGCACTTGGTATTTTGACACTCAACCATGAGATCAAACAGTGGCTTCTCCCAGTGATTCACCAGCATCAGAAACACTGGGTCCAGAGTCTACTGACTGAGGAAGTCTGCTTGCATGTTCTACATCCCTACCATGTGTGCTCCGGAGAGAGCCAGGAGACTGACAACTCAAGAAGTAGGGCTACCTCTTGAGCTACTGTTACACTTCTGGTACTCTCTTACTTGCCAACATACGCTACCACTATGGTATTGTCCGACATTACTCGAACTGCTTTTCCTTTCAGCAGGGGAAGAAAGTGAAGGAGAGCCAAATGAATGGTCCCTGCTTCTAGCTGACTGATCAAGTATGATGCATCCAGTTGAGACTAATGTTCCTGAGCCTCCTGATTCAGACAGTGAGCCTCCGGTGGGTCCAGGGAAACTCCACAGAAGCAGTGATCTGGCTGATCCCATCACTTGGTCCCTGGGCTGACTCAGAAGGAGAAACCTCACCTTGAACACCTGTGACTTGGGGGACCAACGAGAAGGAAAAGCCTGTTTGATGTCTCATTTTATGTTATTGTGTTTATGATATAATGCTTAAATCAACATTATAAACTGTTCTGATTAGTGTTGTCAGATAGGACGGTTTATCAAATTCAATAGATAATAAACTACCTCTAGGGTAGCTATCATGAACCCAACAGCTGAGAGTTCCAAGTGCACCACTCCTTATAGCGCTGATGTCAGCAGAATATTCAAATTTCTCTGCCTCCCATCAGCTGGTACAGGGACATAATCCATTGGTCTAGATTGGTCTAGCAGGATAAGAACTCAAACCAAGATCATAATCTGAAGTGGAATAATGTTTAGAAAACTTGGGCACCAGACAAAATTTGTAAGATCAAGAGGAATAAACTGTCCACAAAGTCACAGGGTATGCGTTCATAAACTCTGATTGCTTTCCTTTGTTTACACAATGTATACAATGGGTCACAGAACTTGAATAAGATCCACCTGTATATATAATATCAGATATGCACACTGTGATTACTTTCTCTACACAATGAGAAGTGGGAAGGGTACATGAGCTAGAAGAATGATTCACATTGCTACACAAAGATGTGACAGATACCCTTTTTTGGTGCAGCTGGTTTCACATAGTAAGGTAAGCTTTTCATAGCTCCTCTCAGCTCCTGCTTCAAGGCCAGCATATATTCCACTTCCTCTCCTGTGAGCAGAGGGACTGGCTTATATTCCAAGACCTGCAGAAGAGGAACATATCAAAATACAACCAATACAAACCTCAAACACACCTCTGCTCTAAGACAAAGAAGAAATGTATTTATCATTCGATTTATAATTCTGCCTTTCCAGTCAAAGCTGCAAGACAGAAACCTCAGTTTTATGCAATGATCACCCCTCCAAAATGTGCAGTGAAACAATCCCCTATATGACTAACCAGGCAGAAACCTTTCTGGTTTGTTCAAGACTCAAGCACAAGACATAAAAGGATTCATCTCTGAAAAGTACAGTCTCCAGGAATAAATCTCCCAAAATAGTCAAAATCATAATGGTGTAAATGGTAAAGGTCAACTGGCCATTAAGTCTACCCAAACTAAGATATTCTCTCTGGTCTACCGCCACTTGCATAGATGAGCAAATGAATCCCTACTGCCTAAACCAACACAGGCTCCTTCATCCACATCTTCTACCCAACCTCTCAACCCTACTCTGAGAACTACCTTCAACAACTATCTCAAGTATACCCCTATCTTTCATATATTTTACCTGTTCTATCTGACCTGCCCTTTACCTTTGGGCTCGATACCTGTTCAAATATTTTTAAATTCCACCACCATTTTTGATAGCTACTAGCTCTGGCATTAGATTGTTCTAGGTATCAGTTACCCTTTCAACATATAAATGTTTTTATATAGTCTCAACGAGCAACAAACGTGAACAAAAAAGAGAAGGACCCCCAAACGCACCAACTAAACAAGGAAAAAACAAAGAATGGGGGAAAACCAATTGGATTCCAACACAAAGGTAAACATTTATTAAAATATACAATAGACTCATAGACTCGACGCATTCCTGCATTTCGGCGCTAAAGGCACCTGTTTCAGGAGTCAAACAATTCAAGTCAATGGACAATTAGGGAGAAAAGTTCAATAGTCCAAAAGAATGACTGCCAATATAACACCATCAAAAATTTTCAGTCTATGAGTTTATTGTATATTTTAATAAATGTTTGCCCTTGCATTGGAATCTGATTAATCTTCTCCCATTCTTTTGTTTTTTCCTTTATATAGTCTTTACATCTTCTTCACTGTAACTTCACATCATGGCCCTTTGTCATTGATGTTTTATGGAACATTTCACCTTTCTACGCTTTAATTGTAGCTTGTCAAGATTTGAAAGTTTATTATATTCTCCATCTCTTCTTTCCTCCAGTAAGTACCCTTTCAGCTTCTTAACTCAGGGCTTCACGAACTCTGGGTGCCAGGTCACCTACAAATTTAATTGCTTCCCCAATCAGCAACAGCCATACAGCCAAAAGAAGAGCTGTCTTCATAACTGAGAGCTGGAGAGAGAGAAGGGATCTGCTGAGGAAAAGTGGAGGAACTGAAGGAGAAAGATTGCTAGGAACAAGTGGGGGAGAGAGAGGAGGGAAGCTACTGGGGATGAGTGGAGGGCACTGCAAGAGAAGGGAAGGCAGCTGGGGAGAGGGGAGAAGTTGAATGTTCTCAGTCACTGGGCCTTTCTTGTCCCCTTTATCCCTTGTCTGGAGGCTACTAGATGTAAAGAAAATGTGTCTACCCTGTGTTATGTTTTTCTCTATACAGTTTGTGTTGAAGGTCCTGTAGCATTTTAATAACCCTTTTATGAACATGCTTCCATTTTCTCAATGTCTTTACTAAGATATGGTCTCTAGAATTAAACACAGTAGGCAAATTGGGGTCTTACAAGTGACTAATACCTCTACTTATGTACCTAAAGCAAGTGGGAAAACAGCTGCTTTGAGGTAATCCAAGATGCTCCTAGTTTTCTTTCCTGTTCAACAATTGCCTCTTCTTCCCCTAATTGACATATGAACAATAGATTGTTGCACCCCAAATACATGACTTTCTACTTTTTCAAACTGAAGTTTGTTTTACAAACACTTGAACATTCTTCTAATCTTATCTGCAAAGTTACACATTTTCCTAATAAAGGGGCCCTTCTACTTTAGTACGTATGTACACCCTAGAGGAAAGGAGGGATGGGTGGGGGGGTACGATACAGATCTTTAAATATTTAAAAGCTATTAATATGCAAACTAATCTTTTTCAGAGATGGGGAAACTATAGAAGTAGAAGTCATGAGTTGAGGTTGCAGGGTAAGAAACTTAGGAGCAATGTCTGGAAAACTGTTTCATAAAAAGGGTGGTGGATGCCTGGAACGCCCTCCCACAGGAGGTTGTGAAGAAAACATTGTTGATGGAATTCAAGAATGCATGGTATAAACACAGAAGAACACTATACAGAAAAAAAGATGGAATTCAATTAAAGCAAAACTTAAATGAGTTAGCTTTGACGGCAGCTTCAGAGGTTAGGAAACATGACCAATGCCCGGCAGACTTCTATGGTCTGGGTTCTGTAAACGGCAAAAACAGATCAGGATCAAGGCTGGAGTGGGCTTCAATGGCAACTCCAATAGTTGGGAAGTAGGACCATTGCTGGGCAGACTTCTACGGTTTGTACTCAAAAACTGGCCAGGAGAGATAGAGATTAAGTATGCCAGTTTTAAATCATGAAGAAGTGGAACCTGTGCAGAGTTCTAGATTCAACTCTGGCCACCTTGTTGGGCAGATTGCATGGACCGTGCAGGTTTTTATCTGCCAACATTTACTATGTTACTATGTTAAGATCTACAGTTACCGTGGCTTAACACAAGACTTTACCACCTGGTAGCTGCAAATCTAACATGGGCAACTAATGGAGATGTTTCTGAAATTTTTGTATTCAGTTTGTGCATTAATGTTCCTATTAGTGTGTGGTACCTGCTGACAATTAATGCGGGAGCATTTAACACTCCTATTTAAGAGGCGGAAAGTGGATCCCCGTTAGTGCATTAAGCAGTTAGTGTGATGTGAATACAGTGCACTACCTGGATAACATTTCTACACTCATTCCCCACCCACGCCACGTCCCCTGAACAATTAAGTAATGTGTGGTTTACTGCAAGGTAACAGGCAAATTACCAGAAAACCCCTTGATGCGGTTGTACAGTAACTGTTTCAGCATGATAAC
Source organism: Microcaecilia unicolor (assembly GCF_901765095.1). Classification (NCBI taxonomy): domain Eukaryota; kingdom Metazoa; phylum Chordata; class Amphibia; order Gymnophiona; family Siphonopidae; genus Microcaecilia; species Microcaecilia unicolor. Next base: position 248,605,609 of record NC_044037.1, on the reverse strand, counting down.
CACAAGTTAAGGGCTTACTGCACTTTCATAAAAGGGCCCCAAAGTAAATAAAGTCCAGGGGAACAGAAGGGTCATTTTAGCAATGAACCAATTCATCTCTATCATCCAAACATAACCTCCTAGAGCTGATCCAATTTTAGTCATTACAGGCCAGATTCTATATAAGGTGTGGCAAGTACCACGTGTTAAATTGTGTGCGCAGCCAATTTACGTGTACTAATCAACTGAGTAACGAGCCAATTACTCATGAAAATTGGCCAATAACAACCAATTATGGTCACTAATTGGCAATAATTGCAATTTAGGTGGACTTCTTTTTAGGCGTTTTCTAGAAAGAGGTGCATATAAATTCCAATGTGTGTAGCTGAAAAAGGGGTGTGGCCATGGAAGGAGTGTAGCGTGTCAGGGTGTCAATCAAATTTATGTGTGTTGTTATAGGAATCAGGGCAGCATGCATACCATTGAGGCGCGGGCATCTACAGCAGATTTTCAGTGACATAAATGGCCACTCCTAAATGTACACGCGTTCCCCCAGCCTATGTGCTATTCTATAAACTATACTTTACTATAGACTCGGTTTATAGAATACCACTATGTGCATTATTAAGACATGCCTACATTTTGGATGCTACATACAGAATCTGGCCCTATTTGCTTCCTATAAAATTTATTTAATTAGAATATTTATTAGTCATCCACTGTTCTACAAGAAAACAGAAGTTGAAGTATAATTTAAAACAGACAATATGAAAATGTCACAATAAGCAAATGTGGTAATCAGAAAGCCTCCTTACTCACCTTTCTGATCCCCAAACTTTGGACAAACATTCCTAGTTCTTACTCAGGATAATCTATCCTAATAACTTTATGCTTTACAAATTTCCCTGAATTGCACCTAACATCGGAGCTATATTTTAGATTAGGTTTTACTAGCTAGAAGACAAGCTTTCTCTGTGATTTCTTCTCTGCCACCATTAAAGTGACTCCATAGACTAGAAGGTATGGCCCCATCCATTAATGTTACTGTATACCTTTATATTAAGGGGGAAATGCTATAGATGACACTCAAAATTCAGTGTAAAATAAAATTAGCGCGAATGGTATTCTATAACTGGCATTCCAGGATCGATGCCCTTTATAGAATAGTGCGTAGCGCCATGATCCGCGCTCAACTTTTGAGTGTGAGGAGTTACACCAACTGAAACCTGGTATAAATCCCAGTGTGTATGGACCCCCCAAATTCTATAACACTGCATGCATTTTAAGGGAATGTTCCTGGCCCGCCCATGGCCATGCCCCCTTTGCAGATCCAAGAGGAAAAACTTAGGTGATATTCTATAAAATGATGTGTGTGTTTTTGCAAGGATCTGCTGTTTCTGCCTCGTTTTGGCACCTTAGAATGTTTTTTTGTGCTGAAAATTCAGCACGGAAGTAGCGCTTAACATTCGGTGCAACATATAGAATTTCCCCCCTAAGTCTGAACACCATCATATCAGAATAACATGAAATAGGACTCACAGGGAACAAAGGAGAAGGTTGCAGGGTTGGTGGGGGCAGGGTATCTCCTTTCCCAATTCCCACGGCCTCTACGTTAAAGGTCATCTGACCCCGCGCCCTTCCTCTGCCTCTTCCAGCCATTTCCAACTGCACAGGTGTTTCAGATCAGGAGCAGGTGGGGTCCTTCAATACTGGAATAAGAAGGGAACTTGAAAATAAATGATTAAAAGTCATAGAAGTCTATTAATGGGCCATTGTGGGAATCATTCTGCACTAATATGGATCTGTTTCAGAAGTTAAATTTGAAATGGTTACGGATGTGATTAATGATTCAACTGGTCATCTAGGGGGGAATTCTACAAATGCAGCTAAAAGTTAGGTGCCAAAAAACTGGGCACCAAGCTAGTATTCTATAACCAGCAGAGTTGAACATCAAATCTGTTATATAGGATACCAGCCCAAATCCACAGTAACGCACCAAACTTTAGGTGTGACCACTTAATTCATGTCTATGGCTGGTGTAAAGTGCGTGCAGGAATAGTCAGAATGCCTGACACACCCATGCCCTTCCCACACTAATGTCCTCTTTTGCAGCTGCACGTAATAGAACTTCAGCACTCAGGGCCTGGTATTCAGCCAGTGGCGGGCAGCGTATTTGCTGTCCGCTGCAGGCGTTAAATCTGGACATTTAATGCCAGGTCGTATCCGGCAACTGGCATTGAATACCTGGGTTTATTTTGGCTGATAAAAAGTTAATCAGCTATGCCAATATTCAGCGCTAACCAGTTAACTTTTTAGCATTCAAAGATAGGCCTGATATTTAAGCGGCCTATTTTGACCACTCAACATAGCCGGTCTAGCGCTCAATAGCCACGCCAAACTGGCTAGACGCTGACCGAGATATTTAGCAGGAAATAACTGGTTAGTCTGCGGTTAGGTGCTTAAATGCTATTTAACCACCCATGAGGTGTAAGTCAGTTACACACACAACTACTAATTAGAGCCAATTAGTGCTTGTTAACATCAATTATTGGTATTTGTCTCTAATTAAGTGCCAATTTAGCACCTAATTATGTTATGCACATAACTGATCCCATTTTGCATGCCTATAGAATTTGGGGGCTGCTGCATAGAGGAGAGTGGGCACTGTCCTGGTACAGTAGGACATGTGAGAACAAAGCTACTTCAACCTGAACTGATTTCTTGCATCTTCAGCAACTGTACATTGAAGATCAGCTCATTTATATTGTGAACTGCTTAGACTTTTTTTTTTTTTTTACTCAATTTGTGGGATATAAAAATAAATTGAATCTTGAACCTATACTACTAACAAAAACACTAGGGGCCAATTCTATAAAGGGGTGCTAAGATATAGGTGTCCTGATGCAGCACGGGAAGTCCCTATCCTATAATGGCAGCTGGGTACCCAGATTCCAATATAGAATATAGAATAAACCCGCCTCAGTGCGTCTAAACGTAGATATACCCATTTATGACAGGTCTATGGCGGGGTAAATGGGCACCTAAGTGTGACAAGCACTGCACGCAACTTACAGTATTCTATAACTTGTGTGCGTGTGAGACACACCCATGCCCGCCCATGCTCCACCTATGTGCATGCCTCCTTCCCATTACGCACTATGCCACTTACATATGCCTTTATAGAATAATGTGTAAGGTCCTTGTGCATGTAAGTGGCACTATTTCTTCAATTACATATGCAAGGCTTTTTAAAGTTGTGAAAGCATGTGTTTATAACAATATATGAAATTTTAAAGCAAAACAGGAGCATCCTAGTTTTAACAACATACACAATTTCCTTTCCTGAAACTACTAATTTCAAAGCAGTTTCTCCTTAGGTGGCTCGGTAGCAGCACTGTCCATTGCAACATGAAAGTTCCCCACAGAGCTGCTAAGTTACCCATTTCCAGGATGATTTTAGGCCAGGCCTGGATTTCTGACAGCCCTATCATGGTGCATTGGGGGACTGGTAGCATTTATTCAGACTTGCCATTTTACCCAGATTCAGGAGGGAGATTTTGAGCAGTCTTTGATTTCTACTATCCCCATCAGGACTCATTGTGGGGCCTGCAATACTGATTTCAATGGATAAAATCAAGGACTGCAAACTCCACAGTGCTTTGAGATATAAGCTCAAACCCATGTCTCCTGGGTAACTTAGCAAGTCAACTGGGGCTATGATTGCTGTGGAGATACTTTTTTTTAGCCCTTGTGAGAGAAGACAGTCACAGTCATTGCTTACATGTGATACCAAGCAGCTGGACTCAGGACCCAAGACTGGGCTTCTAAAGGTGCCCTGCTGCATAACCTCCCAGCTCAGGACCAATAACTAGGTTTGTTGGGGGTTGAAGCAAATATAATACAGGGAAAAAATGCCTGAGTTCCAGATCCCAGCCACAGTTCTGACTGAGCAGGAGGTAGAGAGAATTAGGAGGAAACAACCACTTCATAAAAAAACATGCTGCCTATCCTTAACAGCATGTGGGAATGTGGACGAGAGTGGCCCTGGACCCGATAAATGGAGCCACATACCAGGTTAAAGGTGAACATAAATTAATTTATTAATGTGCTGGGGTTGGGGAAAATCCTGGTTCACTTCAGGTATGAAGAAAATAAACACAAACAGCCAGTTCATAGACTCACAAATTCTCCTCCTGTGGGCTTGTTTTGGCAGGGCCATAGTGTACACCACTGTCTCTCAACAAAAACAATATATCCAACTTGCCTCAGGCCTGGGACCCAGAGAAAAAGTTCTGTCTCCTGCCAGATAGCAATCACCGGCTGGCTGCCAGTCAGGTTTTCACACACAGTTCTGCAAGGCTCAAGATGAACCTGAATGTAGCGTCAGTAAGCATGTGGGAGTCACATGTAGGTGGTGGAGGCATAGGCAGTAGGGCTTCGATTCTTCCCTCTGGGTCTCGTTGACCTACAGTAGCTGTACCTTGAGCTTTTATACTTCCTGGGCCACGCCCTCCTGGTTCCCCCTTTCCTGTGCCACCTCCCCTCTGGGCAGAAGTCTGAGGGTTAAGGTGGTTCAGCAACTGTGAGGGAGTATCAGCAGCTATAGCTGCAGCTTCCTATAGACTCCCTCATACAGCACTACAGAAGCAGTGTCCTGCAACCTGGGCATGGTGAGGTTTTATAGTAGAATTGCCACCTACAATACCACTTCCATGGGTGGGTGATGGTGGTGGTGGTGGGAACAGGGCTGAGGAATGCAGAAGAGGTAAGAACCAGGCCTGAGGGAGGTGCTTACTGTATCCACGTGGTGTAGCCTATTCTTCATCTTTGCATTGCTGGGTTTGGACTCTCCCTCCTCCTCTCCCCCCTCAGCCCTTCTGCAAAACATGGCAGCGGCATCAGCTCTACCTAGTCATGCACATACTCAGCCCTTCAACTGCAGTACAGGTTATACGTCACATGCTCATGGAGAATGATGCGGCATGTGGGCTCCTTGTCCAACTACACTGCATGTATGGCCTGGCATATGTTATTCTCAGAAGATAGCAGTGTGTGATACGGAGCCCCAGGTTTCACACCACCAACATCTCCTCCCTCAATCCTTGAGCTTCCTCACTTCTCCAGCCTGGCCTCAAGAAAATGCATGCGGCCTTCTCAGACTTACGGAAAACCCATGGGATCAGGGGAAGAGTGACTGGGTGATTTCTAATTCTTTTGGTGCACAGTGGCTCTTCCCACCTTATCTGTTTGCTTTCTATTCTGTGCTCTTATTATATGTCCATAGGCATAAGAGCTGCTGCTGTTCTCCTTGAATTAGGGTAATAAACAAATCCTGGTTTTATACCTAACGCATGCAGGGGCCTTCCAGACCCCTTCTGGTGATCCCATGGCCAGTCATGCTTTCAGGAAATCAATTTGAGTTTTTTATTCAGTTGTTCTCCCTCCCCACTCCAGACACAGATCGTGCATCTGGGGCTGTGCTGTTGTTTATTTTCCTATAGTTACGGTTTTGTAATTGACAAAAAAAGAAAACGTTAAAAATGTTAAAAAGGAAGTCTACTTGGTACATATGAGGTTGAGATATTAATGTGTACAAACAACGAGAAGGACTTTGAGATGATTGTGTCACTGATAAGGTAGTGGTGGCCACAATTAGAGGGGTCCTAAGGAATACAGAGAAAAGATATAACCAGCAGATAAAAGGAAGTGATAATGACTATGTATCAGTAGTGGAAACAGAAACATTAACCGAGTTTGAGAAAGTGTTTATATTTCCCGATGTATCCAGAGCAACTCAACTCAGGCGTAGAGTTTTTTTTAGCTCTGAAGTCCTGGGTTCTTACTCTGGCTGCTTCTTTTTTTTCTTAAACTTTCCATGTAATTGTATTCCTACTTTTCAAGGTAAAGAATTTAGGAGCAATTTCTTAAAGGATATGAGAAATAGACTTTTTCTTTGGGATATGTAGAGTACTTAGTGAAGGACAAAGTCTTTGAATTAAGTTATCCTAATTCTTTTTTCTTTATTGAATTTCATTTCTGTATGGCAAAACCATCTCCCTTGAGGGTTTAGTCTTTGGTTATGATGTAATATTGCTGAAATTCCATTCTTGTACATTTGTCGTCTTATTTGGTATTGTACTTAGAAAATTATGCTAAAAAAAGAAGGTGGAGACAAGTGTTGACCAGCAGGTGACTCTTATTCTGTTATCTGATATGACTAATGGAATTCAGAAGCTGGAAGAAGATGTTATTAAGACAGATTCCTTATGTTGCAAGAGATAATTCTACTATATTAGTGAAATGTGAGAATCTGGAAACTTTTCTTAGACGCTGTAATTTACAACTTATAAATTTTCCTAAGAAGCCTGGTGTATCGCCACATGATATGTTTACAAGGTGTATGTTGGAATATCTACAAGTACCATCCCAGTCTTTGCCTCCTATTGCTAGAATATACTATTTTCCTCCATATAAGAAGACTGATGGTGGTGGTGATGAAGGACTAGCGGGCACACAATGAAACTACTAAGTAGTAAATTTAAAACAAACCGGAGAAAATATTTCGTCACTCAATGTGTAATTAAACTCTGGAATTCATTGCCAGAGAATGTGATAAATGCAGGTAGCTTAGCAGGGTTTAAAAAAGGTTTGGATAATTTCTGAAAGGAAAAGTCTATAAGCCATTATTTTTTTAACTTCTTTTTTATTGACACCATAAAGAAATAACACACAAACTAGGAGAACACATACCAAACAGAACATCACTGCCAGTATGCAAGCTAAAGCAAAACCACAGGTGTCATTACATTTTTTACATAAACTAGGTCAAACCGTCCCCAGTCCTTCCCAACCAACTCCCACTAAAACCCTTCAAGCATTCAAGATTCTACTGAATGCAAATGGAGTCAGAATATCCCAAAAGGATGCCCAGGTCTTAGAGAAAAAGTCTCCTTTGGCCGAGGTTAGATCTGGAATTCCCGTTCCAGGGAACAAAGCAGAATCATGGCCTAATGCTAAAGTGCCACTGTTGGACTCTCCACACTCAACCAGTATTGCACAATTATTTTTTTCACCATCAGCAGAGAGTGCTTCAAGAAGGCTCTCAATCCAGCAGGAGTCGCTCCTCAGATACAAAACACAACAAAGAGCTGTGTCCAGTGAGTCTTCCAGCACTGAGACACATGTCCATTAATTTGAGATCAAAAGATTTGGATAGAAGGACACGCCCAAAACATATGGCCCAAATGCGCCCCTGCCCCAGAGCATTTGGGGCACTTGTCATTCTCCTGTAAAGTACCTCAGTAGGCCCGATGCGGGGATACATATAATCTTAATATGCATTTATACTGACGTTCCCACCAGACAGCATTCTGTTAAGTGGTACACATTCAAGAGGCAGGATTTCAGCTGCTGATCCTGTAACTCAACTGCCAACTCCACCGATCACTGCTGGGTCAAGAAGACATAATCATAGTCCCCTAAAGTATCTCGTAAATGACTATGATAATATTTTAGGGGAATAGACAGCTGAGCATCCATGCCATGTTAAAGAGGCAGCTGGTAATGTTCACACATAATGCTTTAATTGAAGATACGCAAACTGGTCTAAAAAGCTCAACTGATATTCCCCTCGTAAAGTATCAAAAGATTTCAAGGTCCACTCCTCTGTAAGTACATGGTGGAGATAGCAGATCCCTCGAGTAGACCGCCTCTAAAAATCCAGGGAGGTACCACCCATGGGGAAAGTCGCATTCCCCACCAAAGGTAACAAAGGGGAGACTTCACAGGAGGGCCCGTAAACTTTACAGAGGCAGCGATCCATAAGCCATTATTAAGATGGATTTTGGAAAATCCACTGCTTATTTCTAGGATAAGCAGCATAAAATCTGTTTTACTGTTCTGAGATCTTGCCAGAAACTTGTAACCTGGATTGGCCACTGTTGGAAACAAGATACTGGGCTTGATGGACCTTTAGTCTCTCTCAGTATGGCAACGCTTATGTTTTCATTTAAGGACAAGATGTCTCATCATCGATTTCCCAGGATAATTTGGACTTGACTGTTTTTCTGGAATAATTAAGAGAGGAACTTGTTACACCCTCCACACTGGTAGTGACACTGGCTTTGGATCCAGATAGGGACTGGCTCTTATGCCTGTACTTGTGTCATAAAAATTCTCCATTTTTTTCCTTAATGTGAGAATGTTGCCTGATGTGGCGAAAGCTATTCAGAGGCGCCGTAAGTAATATTTGCTTCAGCGCCACAGAGTGGTTGATTTGGGAGCTTTCTGCTTAAATTTCCATGTAAATGTTTGATTAAGTATGAAGGTAAGACTTACATATTTTTTGAACCATCTCAGTTAGCAATGTTATTCAGTAATAAAACTGTTGAGGTGGGACGCTTGGCTCAGCCAGTGTGTGATGATTTGGGGTAGTGAGCCCTTGGACCACAGTCGAAGGTCTGACTGTGGCAGACAGGTCATCTCTAAGGCCAAAGCAAAGGAGAGAAAGCAGGTCTCAACTGCTAAGAGGGACTGGGCCTCAGGCCTTGGCATGTCAGGAACAGGTGAGACTGGAACTCAGCAACAGGCAAGACTGGAACTCAGGAGCAGCAAGACTGGAACTCAGGAGATGCAAAGGCACAGGAAGAGAAAATGGTGGGTGGGCGACATAATTGAAGCCCCAGCAGTACGCTGCAAGGCTGGATTGTTGATCTTGATCCAAAAGGATTACAAGTTCTGGTTCATCAGGTTTGGGCAGACCCTACAGGTCGATATGTCATAGCTAAAATTACCTTAGACTGTAAAATGTTAATCTTGTGCAATATATCATCACACACTTGCTTAAACCTTCACTATCCCAGCTGCAGAGGACTTAAATACAAATCTATACATACATCTGCACACAACTGTGGAATGAATTACCGATCAACATAAAAACAACACACGACTTGACAACCTTCCGAAAATTACTGAAGACTTACTTATTCATAAAGACATACAAAAAAGATTCCCCATAACGATTTGACTCCCAAATTACTCCAAAAACAACTATTATGGAATTCTCCTAATATGTTTATTTCATTACATCCTCATTACTCAATATTATATCTTGTCCTGATATCATTATGTTATGTTTTATCTGTTTATCCACTTCCAATCCTACATGATATACCTATGCACCTTTATTTGTATTAATTCTGAAATTATTATTCCGTTAAGATGATTGCTATGATATTCTTTTGCACCTTATCTGCTTTATATTGTGAAATTCTTATTCTATTAATGTGAATGTCATTGTAACATTTTGTAAGCCACATTGAGCCTGCAAATAGGTGGGAAAATGTGGGATACAAGTGCAGCAAATAAATAAAATAAATAAATAAACATATGCTCCCAATGTTTTGGATAAACATTTTTTTTGTTCTCTTACAAATATTTTACTTACCCAGCAGAACCTTCCCATTCTCATGAGAGTGAACGTTAATATGGTCCATAACCCTGCAATAGATAAATCACATTCTCTGCCCCGTGAGAAACTTATAGAGGGTCTTTTACTAAGGCACGCTCACGTTTTTAGTGCACGCTAAACATCAGAGGTACCAATGCATTCCTATGGGCGTCTCTAATGTTTAGCGTGCACCCAATTTTAGCATGCGCTAAAAACTTGAGCGTGCCTTAGTAAAAGACCTCCATAGTGTCTTAATGGTTGCCTTGGCTTTATAATACTCTAGACCTATTGACATCTGGAGAACATTATACCCAGACGAGAGAGATTATACGCACCTGTTGATGGCGCATGCGTCGTAGTCTCACACTGATTACTAGTTAGTCTCAAAAGATTTTTTTCTAGTATTATCACAGTGGAAATAGGCCCCTATAATGTCTCAGATCATGCAATGTTTTGGATTTTGCTAGAGATTGGGGCGGGGTTACAGAGATCTTTTCAATGGAAATTCCCTCCTCAGTTGTATTGGGATCAAGGCTTTACTACTACTACTACTATTTAGCATTTCTATAGCGCTACGAGGCATACGCAGCGCTGCACAAACATAGAAGAAAGACAGTCCCTGCTCAAAGAGCTTACAATCTAATAGACAAAAAATAAATAAAGTAAGCAAATCAATTAATGTGAACGGGAAGGAAGAGAGGAGGGTAGGTGGAGGCGAGTGGTTACAAGTGGTTACGAGTCAAAAGCAATGTTAAAGAGGTGGGTTTTCAGTCTAGATTTAAAGGTGGCCAAGGATGGGGCAAGACGTAGGGGCTCAGGAAGTTTATTCCAGGCGTAGGGTGCAGCGAGACAGAAGGCGCGAAGTCTGGAGTTGGCAGAAGTGGAGAAGGGAACAGATAAGAAGGATTTATCCATGGAGCGGAGTGCACGGGAAGGGGTGTAGGGAAGGACGAGTGTGGAGAGATACTGGGGAGCAGCAGAGTGAGTACATTTATAGGTTACTACTACTATTTAGCATTTCTATAGCGCTACGAGGCATACGCAGCGCTGCACAAACATAGAAGAAAGACAGTCCCTGCTCAAAGAGCTTACAATCTAATAGACAAAAATAAATAAAGTAAGCAAATCAAATCAATTAATGTGAACGGGAAGGAAGAGAGGAGGGTAGGTGGAGGCGAGTGGTTACGAGTCAAAAGCAATGTTAAAGACGTGGGCTTTCAGTCTAGATTTAAAGGTGGCCAAGGATGGGGCAAGACGTAGGGGCTCAGGAAGTTTATTCCAGGCGTAGGGTGCAGCGAGACAGAAGGCGCGAAGTCTGGAGTTGGCAGTAGTGGAGAAGGGAACAGATAAGAAGGATTTATCCATGGAGCGGAGTGTACGGGAAGGGGTGTAGGGAAGGACGAGTGTGGAGAGATACTGGGGAGCAGCAGAGTGAGTACATTTATAGGTTACTACTACTATTTAGCATTTCTATAGCGCTACGAGGCATACGCAGCGCTGCACAAACATAGAAGAAAGACAGTCCCTGCTCAAAGAGCTTACAAGAGTTTTTGCTTAAAAAATGGGCAGAATATAAAATGCACAACATTGAACATGGGCTAATCCTATATTATTCTGGGAAGCAGCTAAAGCTGTCTTGAGAGGAGATATAGCTTTCACAAGCTTCAAAAGGAAAAGCAATGGATCAGGAGATTTTACGTCTCGAGAAACAAATTAGAATGGATTGCTTGCTATATAGGGTGCACCCCACACCCCAGTGTAGGGCTGTCCTTTTAACTTCTCAGACAGCTCTTAATGAAATGGTGGATGCTCGTGCTGTGAAACCTATCACTTATTATAAGTTTCAGCTGCATCTCCATGGTAATAAGAACGGTACACTTTTAGCAAACTGGCGCAAAATTCTAGACGGCCAACTGCAGTTGTACAATTAGATGATGGTAAGGGTAAGCTAGTAAGAACTGATAAAGAGGTGAATGATACTTTTTACAAATTATTATCAATGTCTCTATGCTAGGCCTCCTGATAATAAGTAGTGAAACTTATCTGGAGAGTGTGTCACTATCTTGCATTTCAGATTCTGATAGGACTAAGTTGAATGCACCAATTTCTACAGATGAGGTGGTGACTGCCATACAGCAGAGCGATTTTTTTAAAACTCCAGGTCCTGATGGGCTTAGGGCCGAGTTTTATAAGCTATTATAACCGGCTATCACTCTCACCTTGACATCTTTGTTTAATTTGTTTGTGACAAAAGAAGAGCTGTCTGCTTCACTTCGATTAGCTCAAATAATAGTCCTTTTAAAACCAGGGAAGGATCTAGTGCAACCCGCTTCTTACCGTCCAATCTCCTTATTGAATGTAGAAGTGAAATTGTTTGCCAAAATATTGGCTAACCGTTTAACTCAGATTCTATTGCCTTTAGTAGATGACTCTCAAGTAGGTTTTGTAAAAGGAAGAACAGCAACCAAAACATACAGTTGATTTTAACATCTTTGGAACAGGTTGCACAATGTGAGCATTCTTCACTGTTAGTCAGTTTTGACGTGGAGAAGGCTTTTGACTGTGTGTCCTGGGACATTTTGTTCAGTACACTTAGGAAATATGGATTTGAAGGCTTTTTCTTGCATACCATATACTCATCTCCTCAGGCCATGCTTTAGGTGAACAGGGTGCTTTCTCAACCATTCTCCATACATTTCTTGGAACACGTTATGCATGAGAATCAGTCTTTGTTTTCTTGGCAAGACTTCCAGTGTCGTTATCAGGAGATTTCTTTGCATTTGGGCAGCTGCAGCATTATGTTAAGTTTTTGAACTCAGTTGATTTACAATTTCGTATGGGGATCTACTTGAGGGAATTTTGGGGGAGATTCCCAGAGGATGAGTTTTCTGTACCTACACTGCGATGCCTTGTATTCTCATTGGTGTGTGGATTTGGGACTTCCCACGGAGGCACTGGATTTGACTAGACTAGTAAAATGAATCCCAGAAATTTTAGTCTGCGCAGAATTAAGAGAATGTCAGTTTCGGGTGCTTTATAGGGCTTACTTTACCCAAGAACAGGTCTATAAATCTGGTAGGATACATACCCTCACCTATGTAAAATGCACGCAGGGTGTCAATTCAGGGTGTCAAACATTTTCTGGTGAGCCCTAACAAGGTACTTAGAAAGACTTTTAGGCCAAGTTATCCCATTCTTGCTATCTGGGTTCCTCCTGGACAAATATGAGGCATTTAGAATTCAGGATGGAGGTTATCACCTCTTACTTCGAAAGGTGGTGGCCTTGGGTAAAACGGTCATACTTGGGATGTGGATAGGAGACAAGGGTCCCTCATTTTGGACTTGGTAGAATAGATTCCATGGGCTAATGTTTCTAGAACAGTGGAAAGCTAAATCCTTTATTAAACAAAGAAAGCTTTTGCTGTCCATTTGGTGCACATATTTACACTCTACCCCATAGTACATGAATTCACTCTCATTGAATTAAGTGGAGGTGGGGATGGAGCTTCCGTGCTACACTTCCTTTAAGCGTCTACTTTTTTTTTTTTTGTTAGTAGGTCTGTATTATTTTGTTTTGAAATATGGAAAAGGAGGGTTCATTTTAAGTTATAGTGGGACAAGGACTCTGCTATATTGGCTTGTTTGTTTACCAATTTTCACGGTTGACAGAGGGCATATGAGTGTAGCCTCTTATATTAACTTGTTTTTTCTTTGATTGTATTTCAGAGATCATTGCGTTTACAATATTTGTTCCCTGTTCTCTTTTCTTGTTGGCATGATGGGTGAGTGGTAACAGGTTGGATGGAGAGGGTTACGTGTGAGAAGAGTGCCTGTTACCACCAGACGTTGAAAGAGGGGGATTTATATAAGTCTTTGTCTGCATAACTGTTGAACTGCTTGCATTATGATGTCGGTACTTTTATAAACTCATTGTTCCATACATCTTATTTCTAAATATCTTAGCAGATCAACTTGTTAGAGGGGTGAAGAGGGGGGTTCAACATGTCAAAACTGGTAAGGTTTATAATGCATTGTTCATCTTTGACGTAGGTAATAGCATTGTTTTGCTACTCATTGTTCAACTTGACTCAGTGTAATGTTTTATGCTTATGGTTCTTTGCTCAACAATAAAATTGTTTAAAACTAAAATGCAATAAAAAACCCCAAACTTACGCATAACACATCATATTATACATTGCAGCCGTTCTTATCTACTATATTTTCACTGTGGAATTATTTTATTTTTACTTCAGATTTCATTTGCATGATTTTAACAATTATAAGTTTTCTATGTATATGTAAGTACTGCTTTACTTTATTTCATTGTATTTTAATGTATTTTAGATCCCTGATGCAAGCAATACACTGAAACACGAGCCATGTCGTGTCCCTCAATAAAACCTGCTTCCTCTGATTTTGGTCTTTGTTTCTGTTTTATCTGTGGGTCACTGCTCTGTTTCCTTGTGCATATTCTGCTTGTGTTGCTATTTCCCTCTGGTCTGCTTGCAGTGTGTGATGGAGCCAAAAAAGCAAACAGAATGTTAGAAATTGTAAGGAAAGGAACAGAAAATAAAACAAAGAATATTGTAATGCTTCTGTATTGCTCCAAGGTGCAACTTCCACTTCAGCTTGAGTACTGTGTGCAATTAGGGTTGCGCTATCTCAAAAAACATATAGCAGAATTAGAAAAGGTACAAAAAAGGGTGATCAAAATGATTAGGGGGATGGAAATCCTTTCATATGAGGAAAGGCTAAAAATCTTTAGGGCTCTTCAGCTTGGAGAAGAAACAGGTGCCGGAGGGGGGATAGATTGAGGTCTACAAAATCTTGAGTGAAGTAAAATGGGTAAATGTGAATCCAGTGCCGTAGCGAGGGCGGCTGACACCCGAGGCTGGTCGCTGCTGCGAACCCCCCCCCCCCCGGGTGCAGCACAGCGCGCACCCCCCCCCCCCCTGGAGCGCATTCTTACTTGCGGAGGACGGGCGGGAGGGCCGATCCGCCAGCGAGTGCACGTTGCTCGGAGCTGCGTCGGCTCCGCTGGTTCCCTGCTCTCTCTGCTCCGGAACAGGAAGTAACCTATTCCGGGGCAGAGGGAGCAGGGAACCAGCGGGGCCGACACCCCTCCAGCGCGTGCACCCAGGGCGGACCGCCCCTCCCGTCCCCCCTTCCTATGCCACTGTGTGAATCGATTGTTTACTCTTTCAAAAAGTACAAAGACTAGGGGACACTCCATGAAGTTACATGGTAATACTTTTTAAAACAAATAGAAGGAAATATTTTTTCATTCATCGAATAGTTAAGCTCTGGAACTCGTTGCCAGAGTATGTGATATCAGTGGTTAGTGTATCTGGGTTTAAAAAACGGTTTGGACAAGTTCCCGGAGGAAAAGTCCAAAGTCTGCTATGAGATAGACATGGGGAAGCCACTGCTTGTCCCTGGGATTAGTAATATGAATCTTGTTTGGGATTCTGTCAGGTACTTGTGATCTAATTGGCCATTACTGGAAGCAGCACGGTCCACTTCCCACTTCCTGTCTTGTCCTAGATGGACCATTGGTCTGTTCCAGTATAGCTATTCGTATGCCCTTATGATGTCTAGTCTTGGTAGACTGGCTCATCATGATCACCCAAATTTCTATCCTCTATTTATATTTGAGTCAACTGTTGCCCCCCTTTTTTTTGGGGGGGGGGGGGGTTATCTCAGTTTATATTCAGATGGGTTTATATTTGAGTATATACAGTATTTTTACATCCTTCCCCTTGCTTCCCTTGAATTTTCCACTCTGTTTATGTGTCTTTTCTGCACTGTTGACAAGCTGTATAAACGTATGCATTTAATCTGGATGGAGAAAGAATTGAAAATGGCACCTGCACTACTGGAACACTGATTTTTGTACTCTCAAATAATCCCTAATTAGAAGGAAAATAACCACCTAAATGTATTAACACCTAAGAATAGAAACCCTAGTTATAACTAATACTCTTATTAAGTTAACAAATGTTTTACAACATAAGGAAAGCATGACAAAAGCCACCTTAGTAATCCCCAAATGTGTTTATCCAGTAAAGAAAAGTACAAAAGGAATGGGAAAGACCAAACAGATAACCCAGGACCAGCACTACAGGCCGCTTGGGTCTACTATTGTTGATTTGAGCATTTTTAAATAAAAGTCTTCTTCTCATTTGGTCTTTTCCACTCCTTTTGTGCTCTTATGATTAAAATCTTGTGGGACTGTTTTGGTTTTCTATCCAGTAAAGAATGTACTCTAAAAATCTTACTTGCAACTTAGATTGGGATGTGAAGTTTCACTGCATGCATATTTTAGGCGTATGGGTTTTCAGAGATACTGTAACCCCCTCCCCCTGTTCCGAAGAGGATTTTCTTTAGACAACCGGTGATGTAGAACTCTCTCTATCAGTAGACGGGCCAAGAGAGCTATCACCAACTCCGAAGCAGGGGAAGACAGGTCACATAACACTAACCTCGTCCCAAACCTGAAGCAGGAATGGGAGGAAAAGAAACTAATTTTCGGATTTGCTCTAATTAGGAAGAACCAAACTTCACTTTTTAGAATAAAATTTGTTTATTCAAATATATATTAATTAAGTAGGATAGATTTAACTGCTGTAAAATTTAGATAACAGTTCCCGTGTTTACATGCATTAAGATAAATATTCAATTGGTCCCACTTTTAAAAGAAATTTCTTTTCTTGGCAAACTATATCAACAATAAGTAACCTTGTAACCTCCTGTCTGATTTACTTTTACTTACAGAACCTTTTCCTGCAATCAGCTAACGAGACATTTATCAGATAAGTATAGATTTTTCATAAAACATAACATTCAATGTTTTTCTTTCTTTTCCAGACTGTGAGATTTAATTAACTCTGCAAGAAAATGATTCTTTGTGTCTACTTTTGTATTTTGCAGGTACTACGGATCAGCTGTCAAATCAGGTAAGTATTTCTATTTTATTTATTTATTTTATTTATTGCATTTGTATCCCACATTTTCCCACCTCTTTGCAGGCTCAATGTGGTTTACAATAGTCATGAATAGTGGACATATATTAGAAAATATACGGAACAAGATGGCGTCCAGGGATGATGTTAGTCGCTGAGCTCCTGACACTTGCTAAGCTTTCGGCGGAATTTAGCCTTACCCGACGACATCATGGGGAAAAGGAAGGGGAAAACAGGGTCGCAAGCCTCCTCTGCTCCCGTTTGCTCCACTCCCCGTCAGCTGACGCTTGAGAGTTTTGGAGTACAGCGACTTGAGCCGCAGACGCCTACGAAGGTCAGCTCCGACTGCGGTACGCCGGACTGCAGTATCGAAGGAGCTTCGCTAAGCCCGCCTTCAGTTGCTGTGCCTCCACGACCCGGAAACATTATACCTGCAGTGGGATTACAGCCGGCTGAGCTGACCGGTGAGTCAAGCCAGCAAGCAGTCACAGGAGGACCTGCAACAGTGGAGACCCCAGCTGCCTGGAAAGGTGGGGTGGAAAACCCTACCTCCGCCAGGGGATTAGGGCCGGTTTCCGTGGATATACATGGAGCAATAAAACCAACGGCAATTACTCTCGAGAGCCTATGGGACGCCATTCAGGCTATGAACAGGAACCTAGTCCAGGTAACGGATATATTAAAAGAAGATCTGTGTTCTCTTAAAACATCACAAACTCTTGTCACTTCTCAAGCTCAAAAAAATGAGGAGAAAATAGGGACTTTGGACAAGGAAGTTAAAGCCTTACATAATGTAACAACGCTAATAATGAAAGATAAAGACATTCTGGTTAAAAAAAGTTGAATATCTAGACAACCAGGCCAGAAGGAACAATTTAAGACTTCTCAATTTTCCTAAAGTTTCCTTAATACCTCCGGTAGATATGTTTAAGAGATATTTGGGAGAGGTCTTGAATATGCCTAAAGAAGCCTTTCCACCAGTTGTCAAGGCACAATATATTTTTGGAGCAAAATCAGCTTTACCAGAACCATTGCCTGATTTAAATGTAACGGCTTTTTTGGAGAATTCCTTAGAGATAGTAACCCAAAGATTGACTTTGTTAGTTTCCTTCGCTTTTGAAGTCGATAGGAATAATGTTTTTCGATTGTACTTTAAAAACATGCAAGCCAAATTCTTTGGTGAGAAAATACAAATTTACCCAGATTTAAATAGGGACACCCAGAAAAGAAGGCGAGAGTTCTTGGCCTTAAAACCAAGGACTCTCGCCTTGGGTGGAATGTACATTCTGAAATACCCCTCCAGATGCCTAATAACAATTAATAATGTTAGCTATGTGTTCTTGGATCCAAGGAAATTGGCCGAATTTCTAAAAGCCAAGGAAGAGGGAACTGCTCAAGCATGAATGATCACATAGGATAGGATACTGTTTGTACCTTCTAGTGGGCGAATAACGCTCTCCACTCTGATTGATAATTTGATTTATTTCTTTCATAATTTCTTATATCTTGTTCCAAAATTATGGTGGTCAATATGTATAAATTCTTTTTTTTTCCTCCCTATTTTCTATGTTGTTGTGAGAAATGTCGAGATGATATATTTTCCTTAATTGTCTATTCTAAATCCTGCATTTATAGTGATATGAATATATTATTGTGAAAATTATAAATAAATAAATAAATAAATAAGAAAATATACAATTAGTGTTACAGAAGGATCTTGGGCACGTGATAAAGATAAAACAAACACGATAGTAGTGAACAAGCAGATATTTTGAGATAGTTCTGAATATATCTGGAGGAGTTATGTATATTCACATTGGTAGATCTTTGTGGTATGCCTTGTTGAAGAGATGGGTCTTCAGTAGTTTGCGGAAGTTCATTAATTCGTAAGTCGTTTTTAAGTTACGCGGCAATGCGTTCCATATCTGTGTACTCAAGTAGGTAAAGTTTGACGTGTGTGTTAGTTTGTATTTCAGACCTTTGCAGTTAGGGACGTGCAGATTAAGGAATGTGCGGGATGATCTTTTGGCATTCCTGGGTGGTAAATCTATCAGGTCTGACATGCAGGCTGGTGCATCTCCGTGAATGATTTTGTGAACTAAGGAGCATATTTTGAACGTGATGCGTTCTTTGAGTGGGAGACGGTGTAGTTTTTCTCGTAAGGGTTTAGCACTTTCATATTTTGTTTTACCGAATATGAGTCTAGCTGCAGTGTTCTGGGCTGTCTGAAGTTTTTTGATTATTTGCTCTTTACAGCCGGCATAGAGTGCATTGCAGTAGTCTAGATGACTGAGCACCATTGAATGTACCAGGTTGCGGAAGACAGTCCTTGGGAAGAAAGGTCTTACTCTTTTTAATTTCTACATGGAGTGGAACATCTTCTTGGTTGTGTTTTTCGCGTGGTTTTCGAGTGTTAGATGTCGATCAATGGTAACTCCGAGAATCTTTAGGTTGTCCGAGATTGGAAGATTTAGATTTGGTGTGTTGATGGCGGTGAATTTGTTGTTGTTATGCTGAGAGGTGAGTATTAGGCATTGGGTTTTCTCTGCATTAAGTTTCAGCCGAAATGCATCCGCCCATGAATGCATGATATGGAGACTTTGATTGATGTCATTTGAAATTTCCTTTAGATCTTGTTTGAATGGGATGTAGATCATTACGTCGTCTGCGTATATGTATGGGTTGAAGTTTTGGTTTGATAATAGTTTGGCCAAGGTTATCATCATTAAGTTGAATAGTGTTGGTGAGAGGGGGGATCCCTGTGAGACTCCGCATTCTGATATCCATGCGGCTGAAGTAGTCGAGTTAGATGTGACTTGGTATGATCGTGTGGTTAGGAATCCCTTGAACCAATTGAGGACATTTCCTCCGATTCCGAAGTACTCAAGGATATGTAGTAGTATTCCGTGATCGACCATATCGAAAGCGCTTGACATGTCAAATTGTAGAAGTAGTATATTCTTTCCTGATGCAATTATTTGTTTGAATTTGGTCATGAGAGTGACTAGTACTGTTTCAGTACTGTGGTTTGACCGAAATCCTGACTGGGAGTCGTGGAGTATTGAGAATTTATTTAAATAGTTTGTGAGTTGTTTGGTCACTAGTCCTGCCATTAATTTGGTTATTAAGGGAATAGATGCTACTGGCCTGTAGGTTATTTCACTGGCACTTTTCTTTGTGTCTTTGGGTATGGGGGTAAGTAGAATGTTTCCTTTCTCCTTCGGGAAGATTCCATTTTGTAACATATAATTCAGGTGTTTCATTATGTCTGTTATAAATTGTTGCGGAGCGGATGACATGAGATTGTTTGGACATATGTCCAGTTTGCAATGGGATTTGGCAAATCTTTTGAGCGTTTGGGAGATGATATCCTCTGATAGTGTCTCGAATTGGGTCCAGATTCTATCTGCTGGGTAAGTGCCAGGGTCTGGGTCTAGACAGTCAAGGAGTTCGGCATAGTCGATGGTACTGGCAGGTATTTTAAGTCGCAACTGTACAATTTTCTCGTTGAAGTATTTCGCGAGATTATCTGCTCCTGGTGTGTCTTTGTTATTGGTTGTGACTGGAGTAGTGTCTATTAGTGTATTCACGAGTTGGAAAAGTTTATGTGTGTCCTTGTAGTTTGGTCCAATTACAGTTTTGTAATATAATCTTTTAGTTTGTCTTATGGTATATTTATATTTTCTTTCGAGTTGTTTCCAGGCGTTAAGTGTGGGGTCGTCTTTCTTTTTATTCCATGAACGTTCCAGCCTTCTAACTTGTGTTTTTAGTTTTTTCAGCTCTTCGTTGAACCATGGTATTGAATTCTTTCTGTGTGAGGTTCTGGTTTGGGTTGGAGCAATATTGTCTAATATGGATCTAAATCTGTCGTTCCATTCTAAGAGGAATTGGATTGAATCTGTTTTTGTTATCCATTCGTTGTAGTAGATCTGTTGCCAGAATGTTACTGGGTCTATTTTTCCTCTCGTGGTATACTGTAGGTTTTTCGATTTTGTTTATTTGGTGAATCTTTCGTTCGCCATTGGAGGGAGATGTTTGCTTTATAGTGGTCGGACCACGGTACGGGTGTCCATTTTGTGTCTGTTAGTGTAATGTTTGAGTTGGGATCAAATTTGTGTGTGACAATGTCTAGTGTTTGTCCTTTGATGTGAGTTGGCTGCGTGTTTGTTCTGTGAAGATCCCATAGTTGTAGGAACTCTTCGTATTCTTGGGTACTTGTTGAGTTGTGATCTTCAAGGTGCAGGTTGATATCTCCTATTATGATAAGATTTGAGGTGTGGACACAAGTGTTCAAGATAAAGTCCATGAAGTGTGTTTGGGAGTCTTGCCAGTTGCCTGGTGGTCTGTAGAGCAGGACTGCGTTAAAGTGTTCCTGCAAGTTAGGGTGATTAATTCTTACTGAGGCAATTTCAAGTTGTGGCAAGATGGATTCGGCTGTGGTTGTGATGGTGAACTTGGATTTGTATATTATGGCTATTCCTCCTCCTCTTTTTTCCGTTTCTTGTCCAGTGGGTAATTTTGTATCCTGGTGGGCATAAATCTAAGATTATAGGGTATTTAAGGTCATGAATCCAGGTTTCAATGATGAATAATAGCTTAAGATTGTCTGTAGTGATTCAATCTGTTATAGTCTCTGTTTTATTTACTACTGATCTGGTGTTTACATATCCCATTTGGATTTGTCAGTAAGGTTCAGTTTGGGACATGGTTGTGTTGATTTTTATTATTTGCCTGTTTTCTTGGTATATGTTTTTGTTGTGTCCTTTCTTCCCTCTCTGTTGATTATTTCCGAATGTATTTGTTTTTCCTTTTAGTTGGTTATTGTTCTTTTGGACTGGTGAGCTGTAATTGGGTTGTCTGTGGGGTTTGTTTGCTGTGGGTAGATTGTTGTTTATGTTGGGGGTGGTCCATGCGTGGTAGATTAGGGGGAGGAAGTAGATTATCATAAACAATTTGTTGATCTTCATGTTGGCTGTGTTTGGTGGTGTTTGGTAATGCTTGGTGGTGTTATTGGATGAATTTTTGTGTGGGCCTCAAGCAGTATCAACATTAAGCATATGTAAGCGTATATTAAGCAATTTTGTGTGAACATCATGCCGTATTGGCATTAAGCATATATAGGCATATACTGTATAAGCAGTTTTGTGTGAACATCATTCAGAATTGTCACCACTTAGCTGAAATTGTAACTTTGTGTTCTTTTTCCTTGTCATCTGTCTTGCGTGGGGGCCCAGGAGATGCGTTGAATTCCGAATCCTCTTTTGTTTTCCCAGGTTTCTTCACCCTTCACCTCACACTTAAATAAATGAACCGGAAGGAAAACCCTGACTCCTTGATCCTGAAACCACCCTCTTACTAAGTGTCATTAATAAATTCTCTTTAAATATACTGGGCCACAATAAACTATTTAAATAAAAATAATCAAACCCTCACTTTAAAAACCTGGTCTAGTTTTTGGCTCCCGTGGAGGTTACATTGAATATCATCTGGAAGGCGCTCCAGGACCTAACGGTGGTAGTAAATAAGTTTGCTTCCGATATAATCTTATTAGTGAGCCACATGGATAATCTAATTGAATCCTTTGAGAATGAAAAATTGATACAGCAAATTAAGTTCTACAGGAATAGGAAATGGTTAAGATTTTGAAGATGATAATAGACCAGAAAAATTTGAACAAAATGAATATTATTACAGATGATTAATATCGAGATTGTTGTTTTCCCAGAGTTCCGGGTATGACTCCTAAAGTTTTTTCCTCTGAAATGATTCCTCTTAGTATATTTATTCAAAAGGAGTGAAGCCTGTGAAACTGAGATTACCTTAATCAGTGGGAATTGGATTAGAGACGCAAGTGTTTGTATTGTTAAATAATTTCTGGTTTTAAAAGAGAAAAAAATGAAATCAGTTGTATTATTTCCACTAATATTGGACAATAAGTATGTTTCCAACGAAATAAATTGACTATACACCGTTTTGGGTTTGAAGAAGCCAACCAGACGATCAATGTGGAATAATGATTCAGATAATAAATAACTGGGGATAATCAGGTTAATACCACGTTTTCTTTGTTTACTGTTGTTCAATTGATCTCCTTGTCTTGTTTCACTCTCCCTATTTTGTGGTCTAAGGAAGAGTTTATAATTACCTGATTGAAATAATTCTTGTATTATTTTGTCTGTATTTCTGGCAAGTTATTTTAGTGCTTGTAAAATTAAATTATTATAAATAAAAAAAAAACCTGGTCTTTACTTGAGCTTCCCTATACTATTAGAACCATACACCATGTATATACTGTTGCATTCCAATTACCTAGTCACATATACTGAGTTTGGTGTGATATAAAGGTTGGAAGTGGCTGATTGGATGAGTTTGGAGGCAGAGAAGATATTGTACGGAGAGTGGATGCTTGTAAAGGGCGACTGGGGGGTGTCAGTGTCAGTGGAGTAAAAACTGAGTTTGGTGTGCTATAAAGGTTGGAAGTGGCTGATTGGATGAGTTTGGAGGCAGAGGAGATATTGTACGGAGAGTGGATGCTTGTAAAGGGTGATTGGTGGTGGTGGTGGGGGGGGAGTTAGTGAAAGCTGCAGGAAGTATTTTACTCCACTGACACTGACACACAGCAAAAACACCTCCTCTCTCCTTCACAGTCACCCAGCACTCTGCCACTGACTCACGCTGCCGTTACCAAGTCAACGGAAGCTTAGCCTGGCATTCCAAAGCCCCTCAGCCAATCATTGGACACCCTCAAAATTCCGTCTTCTCTTGCTGACCCACGGAATTTTGCTGAGCCCAACTGAAACTCCATTTTAATTTAAAATTTCCATAGAAAATAATGGAAAAATAAAATAACTTTAAATAACCTAAACAAATTTTACTCAAACTTCACCAAAATCACTACTTCTATAAAACCCCTTACCCCCTACTAAACTGTATTTTTAATTTTCAAAAATAAACATTTTAAAGTCTGCCCCAACAATTATTCTCCTAAAACCCCTTTTAAAATCCCAAATTGAATCAAACACATATCAAAAATTAACCTACCTCTTCCTTAACCTACCATGTCGAATAAAAATTTTTAACCCTTTCTTTACCCCATAAAATTAACCCCCTTCAAAAACACCCCCTTAAAAAATTAAAATTCAAAATCTAACCCCCTAGAAAAATCCACAAAAATTCCCCGATCCCAAATCTGCAAAAATAATTCAAATAACTTTAACCCCTTAATTTTTAAAAATAAAAAACCAAAGGAAAAAAGAAAAAAAGCAACACTGGGCCTTCAAGACTAGGACAACAGGAATACTTTATTAGCCAAAGACCCGACACGGGCCGTGTTTCGGCGCCAGCAAGGCGCCTGCCTCAGGGGTCAAATCGTAGATATAATGGCGTACAGATGTTGAGGCACAGATGCCTTAAGGACAATCAAGATAACTTGCATAGATTCCGCTATAGCGCGAAAGATCGCCAAGGGCGCTGGCTCCAGCAGAGAGCCTTCTCCTGTGTAATCCGAAAAAGTAAATGCTTGTTGGATGTCCGGTCCTCTATATATAAAATAAGATAAAAAGCGCCAAGAATTTTATTTTATCTTATTTTATATGTAGAGGACCGGACATCCAACAAGCATTTACTTTTTCGGATTACACAGGAGAAGGCTCTCTGCTGGAGCCAGCGCCCTTGGCGATCTTTCGCGCTATAGCGGAATCTATGCAAGTTATCTTGATTGTCCTTAAGGCATCTGCGCCTCAACATCTGTACGCCATTATATCTACGATTTGACCCCTGAGGCAGGCGCCTTGCTGGCGCCGAAACACGGCCCGTGTCGGGTCTTTAGTTAATAAAGTACTCCTGTTGCCCTAGTCTTGAAGGCCCAGTGTTGCTTTTTTTCTTTTGGTTTCTCTAACTGTATACTGTATTACCCTCTCTGTCTGTATTAAAAATAAAAAACCCAATATACATTTTAAAAATAAACTAATTAAAATTTTGGGTTTAAAAACCCCTTACCTTAAACTAGAATTTCTCCTCACCAAACGCCTGCCATCCAATCCGGTCCCACTGGTCTGTGTCCAAAAACGGAGATAAAATAAAAAACGCCCCACGAAAATCGCCATTTTGTCTGGAGCTCCGGTTCAAAATTGAGGCCCAGGCTTCTAGGCCTCACCGGAGCTCCAACAAAACGGGTTGGTGCGCGCCCCCGATTCATTCATGAGGCACGCACTCTCACGTGCATGTGCGCGCACGTCGTACAACATCCTTCTTCTTTCTGTAGCCAGGCCGGCCATTTTCTGGCTTCCGGCGTCCCTGCAGCACTGCCCTAAACGGAGTCTCCTCTTCTTGCGTCCCCACTGGAGCGCACACCCCCTCTGATGACTCCTCCTCGCCTCTCTCTCGGCAGCTAGGCCACGGACAGGCCCTTCCTCTGCCGGCATGCCGCCACTCAACATCCTCGCTCACAATCGCAGTCAGAAGTGCTACCAACGTGCTTCCCCTTCCGAACTCCCGAAACCTCCCAGGCCATCCCCCCAGTTCGGCCCCCGCAACCCCAGCTCCTTCCTGAACACCGGAGCCTCCTCCCCTCACGTTCCCACGTTACAACAGTGGACGCGGATCCGCAGGCCTCTTCTTCCTCCGCCTCTTTCCCCCTCCAAACTGGCCCAAAACAATTGCAGACAGCCTCACCTCGCTGCGCTGTCCCACTGCGCCTTCCCCACCGGCCCAATCTGACCCGAAAGCCCTCCAGACTCGGCGACCCACGAAATCTGCCCCGATCCTCCACACCACACCTGGGAAGATCCCAAAACGTCTCTGGACCCCAAAAATCACGGCGCTGCCTCCCACAGCGCCCTCCACCACCACCACCCTTCCCCCGGTGGCGTCCCGCTCCTTACCCGGTTTCCTTGCCAGGCCTCATCACCCCTCCATCATCCCAACACGAACCGGAGCTCTCAAAGCCCCCCCCCCCCCCCCTCCCCAGATAAGTATAAAAATTATTCTCTTTAACCCCCTGTTACAATACTTTAGGAAGCATTTAAAGGTGTGGGATGCTTGGAACATAACTTTTCACAAAGCTATAGCAGCATGCCATGCAAGCACATAACTTTATGTTATGTTTTCAAACAAGTAAAGATATTCAGGCACATGACCACCTAATTTTGAAGTGAAAATATGTACCTTGTATTTGAAAATCAAAAGGGAATAAGTTTGCAGTTACACAAACCAGTGAAATTTTGGGCCTGAATGTATAATTAAGCCTTACACTTTGCTGGTTTTCTTAAGCACTGTTTTGACATTCCCTTCGCTTTAAGTCCATCTCTAGCAAATACATCAAAATAGGGATGGGATGGGGATTACCTGATCAGGCATTATGCTTTGTTTTAAGTGATGCGGCTGAAGTTCTGGTAAATTTACTGTTGACAGACTCCTGTTTCCTCCTGTGCTGAGGTCTACATGGAAAAAGAAAAGCATCAGATATACTCGGAAAAAGGGTTATATTCACAATGCCTCACTGCACATCGGAGTTTAAACACCAGAACCAGCAATGCCACAGCCCAAAGAGTGAAGGGCTCCTGCACAATTCAAACATCCTAATGTCTGGCACCTTCATAGCTTTCTCAGCTACTTAAATTAAAAGCAAGCTTAAACAACTCCCCCTTCCCCAGAGTACTAGTGCAGCTGCATGGCACAGCATCACCTTACTTTTTTCTCTTGGCAGAGAAGAAAACTCCTGGCTCCTGCTGTTATAAACAACCAGCAGTATTGACAGAGCTGAATAATCTATCTGTTCCATAAGTGCAGTAAGGAGAGGCTAAGGCTTAAAGAGCCGCCTCCTGTGCTGCACAGCATGCTGGGTAACAAGCTTCAGATCTGCTTCAGCTGATTCCAACAACCCAGACCATCTGGTCGATTCCTTGATTTGTTAACTTCTCTTATGATCTTATTTATAAATCCTCGATTTTTTATTATTTTTGAAAAATATACCTTTCTTTGTTTTGAATACGTTTCTATTGAAAAGATGTGTACTATGATGATTATTATTATTATTTGTTACATTTGTATCCCATATTTTCCCACCTATTTGTAGGCTCAGTGTGGCTTACATAGTACCGGAGAGGCATTTGCAGACTCCGGTGAGAACAAATACAAAGTGATGTTATGGTAAGATTAAGTTCATGTGGCACGGCCACATTGGGGAAACGTACATTGGAAGGGTTGAGTTTTGGGGGGTTTTAAATTTTTTTTATTTATAACCATTTAAATTGTTACAAGCGATAAAACAACTTGCCGGAAATACAGAGAAAGTAATATATAGGAATTATTTCAGTCAGGTAATTCTATTCTTTTCCTTAGACCAGTAAATAGGGAGAGTGAAACAAGCCAAGGAGATCAATTAAACAGTAAACAGAAAAAAACCCCATGGTATTAACCTGATTATCCCCAGATATTACTCGTCAAATTCATTATTCCACATTGATCATCTGGTTGGCTTCTTCAAGGCCAATACGGTGTATAGTCAAATCATTTCATTGAAAACATACTTATTGTCCAATATTAGTTAGAAATAATACATCTGATTACATTCTTTCTCTTGTAAAAACCAGAAGTTATTTAACAATACATATACTTAAGCCTCTAATTCAAATCCCCCACTGATTAAAGTAATCCCAGTTTTCACAGACTTCACTCCTTTTAAAGTAATAATTGAGGAAATATTTCTGAGGAAAACTTTAGGAGTCATACCCGGAATTCTGGGGAAAACAATAATCTCGATATTAATCATCTATAATAATATTCATTTTGTTATTCAAAGTTTCTGGTCTATTATCATTTTCAAAATCATAACCACTTCTTGCTCATGTAGAATCATTTGTTATATCAATTTTTCACTCTCAAAGGGTTCAGTTAAATTGTCCATGTCACTCTCTAATAAAATTATATCTGAAACAAAATTATTTACTGCCACCGTTAGGTCCCGAAGCGCCTTCCAGATGGTATTCAATGTAACCTCCACGGGAGCCAAAAACTCCAAGTTGATTTCTCTTAGGTGTTTAGCAGTGGTTCCGCCGATTCGGGTTCTGCTGTAAATGTCCTCCGTTTCAGCATATGCCTCTAACTCACTCCTCGACTCCTTTGGACATGGTGGTTGAATAATTCGAGAGCGATGGAGTTGTTTTTTCCAGGTCCAAGAGCATCGACGCTCCTTTGCCGGCGCTAATCAAAGGACTCGCCATCCCTTTTATCTGTGGGCAGTTCGTCGCGCAGCGGTCCCGCACTTGCTGCTCAGGGGACAAAACGCTGGCCATCGGCGGCTGACTGCCGGTTGTCCCCTTCCTCTCAGTTACGGTAACTGCAATTGCAGAGAGGAAATTTACCTAAAGAAGACGAAACTTCAGAGGGCAGCTGGGCCGTTGGGCATACGAACTTCAGGCCGCCATCTTACCACTCTCCCAGTTTGGGACACTCTTTGTCTGGTTTCTCCTCAGAGGCCTGTCTGATATGGGTAACCCTTCAGCATAGCCCTCTGAGTCATTGAAACACAGAAGCCCCTCCACCACTACAAGGTGGTGTCCCTTCGGTGGGGCGGAAGAGTTGAGTTTTGTCCATTTCGTACTTTAGTTTTGTTGTGTTGCAATTCTGCCCTCGGATACTTTTCAGTTTATAAGGCGGACCATCTGCTTTATATATTACTAGTAAAAGAGGCCCGTTTCGTAGAGGAATGAAACGGGCGCTAGCAAAGTTCCACGCCCCCTCCCTACCTCCCTCTCTCCCTCCCTCTCTCCCTGTCTGTCGTCCGAGTTCCAGCCCCCCTCCCCTCTGAGTTCCATGGCCCCCTCCCTCCCTCTGTCCCTCTCTGTCGTCCGAGTTCCAGCCCCCCTCCCTCCATCCCTTTCTCCGTCTCCTCTGAGTTCCAGGCCCCCCTCCCCTTTGAGTTGCAGGACCACCCTCCCGTGCCCTTCGAGTTCCACGGCCCCCTCCAAGCTGCAGGACAGCCCCCCTCCCCTCCAAGCTGCAGGACAGCCCCCCTCCCCTTCAAGTTGCAGGACGCCCCCCCTCCCCTTCAAGTTGCAGATGCCCCCTCCCTCCACTCCCCTCCGAGTTCCACGCCTCCCCCTCTCCTCTGAGTTCAATGCCCCCGCGCCTCCCTCCCTCGAAGTGCAAGCAGGACCTGTCCTCTGGCTGTCCTCCGGCTGCGTGCCGGCTGTAATTTAAAAATTGTTACCTCGGGGTCCAGCATCAGCATTGAAGGCGAGTGGCGCTACAGACTGCCTTCCCATCTGTTTGTGCTCTGCCTCTGGTCCTGCCCTCAATTCCTGTTTCCGGAAATATAGTAGATTATTTACATAGGGTACTATAGGGAATGAAAATGGAGAGGCTAAACACAAGGGTGAAAGGAAGGAGGTGGGGGCTAAACACTTGAAGGGTAATCTAGGGCAACCTGCACCCTGCCTTTGAATTTTATGCAGCCCCCAAGACCATGGAAAGTATACATAGAAAATGTCATTAACTATAGTTTTGGTGATTTTAAATACAAATATTTTCAGAATAGCCAACCTAGCAGTTATTTAATTATTTATCTAGAAGGTCTATAGAGGTCTGTGCATTTCCAATTCCAAAGTTACATAATGTTACGGCCCTTTAGGGGTAGTACTGATATTTGTGAGGCCTTCTAGGGGTAGCACTAACATTCATGCAGCCCTCTGTGTATAAAGCTTGCCCGCCCCTAATCTAGGGTGTCAGATACACTTGGCTGGCACTGGGTAGGGGTTTGTTTGGTTTGAGGCCTTCTGAGTGTCTTAGAACTATGTCCAGCATCACTCCTCTGTATCCCTATGCCCCTCCCAAGTCCAGCATTCTCCCGTGTTCCTATTCTCCCCCATATCTAGCATCTTCCCTCTGTGTCCATATACCCTCTCCCATGTTCAGCATTGCTGCTCTGTGTCCTTATACCATCCCCATGCAGCATCTCCCCTATGCTCCTCTCCATGCCCATCCTCTCCCCTCTGTTTCTGTATACCTCCTTGTAAGCAGCATCTCCCCTCTCTTCCTCCTGCACACCAATGTGTCTCTCTCCTCTCCAACCCCAACCCATCCAGCTTCTCTCCCTCTTCTTTCCTTCCCCCAGCATCTGGCTTACCTGCCTTCCCTTTCTCCCTTCCACTGTGTGTTCAGTATTTGACAACCTTTCTTCATCCTCTTGGTTTGGTATCTCTCTTTTCCTTCCATTGCTTTCTCTCCCCTCCCCCTGCAGGTCCAGCATTTCTATCCCTTCCATCAAGCCCCCTCCTGTAAGTCCAGCACCTCTCTCCCTTTCCTTCAGTCCCCCCATGGGTCTACCACCTCTCTGCCTTCCCTCTAGCCCCCCTCCCGTGCATTCAGCCCTACCATTCACAGGGTTACATACTGACATCTTCACAAGAAATTAACCTTTCTACATAATAGGAAAGCACAGACGCCCAGCAGGTAGCAAAAGCCAGCAGTAGTAAATCTATGCACAAGTCTTGTAGGAGCATATTGGCTTCACCAAAAAACAGCAGTTATGTAAAGTGACCAGCATACACTGATTACAGTGCAGTACAGACTGCAGAGGTGCTACAACCTGGTAGTGTCATACATTTCTCCACCATTTTCCACATGGCAATACCTGGCCAGAGGGGGTACATGTTCATGCCAGGCACCAATTGCCCTCTTCCCCTTTTGGAAGGCTAACACAATTCCTAGGAGTACCCACATGACAAGATAAGATGTACCTTATACCACTACATTCCCTTTCCCACAAAGCATTACAACATGAAATGGTGGGTCTCCATGAATCCTTAAAAGCTATACTACATTTATACCCTTGTAACATCCATCCTTGATACTATGACATACCATGGGGGTTTGTGTACCATATATATCCTATAAGTATAACCCCCTCCACACACACATACACACACACACACACACACACTTATGCTATTTTTATAAGGGTGGCCTCCCTGTCTAACACCATAACTATCTATTGATTAGCACCCCTATTCAGTAGCCCCCCCCCCCCCCCCCCCCCCCCCCCCCCCCCAATGAGGGAGACAGCTGAGTATAGCCTGGGAATTACATGGCTTCCTGGACATACAACACATAGGAAATTAGCAATTTCAAACCTCATTTGTGAGATGGCAGGCAGGATCAGGACAAACATTAGTCTAGAATAGACGTTCGCCTAGGGCAGCAGCTTCTGGGGGTCACAAATAGCCAGCTGGCATCAAAGCAAACCTGTAGGTCCACAAACACACAATATGAAAGATCCATCAGCATGTGTTGTTGCATACATAACAAAGTATGGTCCTAAAATCCATTATGTCCAATAATACATTTTTACAGTTCTGTTGTAGAGGATTATGATAGCAGTGTTCCATTAACCATAGCTTGGAAGGGGGAGCCCACAGTCCCATTTTGGGGACTTCTAATGCTGAAGCTTCACCTAAGACACCCAATTTTCTGGCACCAGACCTAATGGTAGGTGACATATAGTGTATGCATATCTTGCCTCATGCAAAATCAGAGGCTGGAAAGTCTTTGCCCACAGCAACACTGATGACCAAATTGGCAAAATGTGCTAGGTATACATAAAAACCCAATCAACATGACCAGTTGCTGCTCAATTTGAAAGGAAAAATGTCCACTCAGAAGTTTGATTTTCCATCAGCGACTATCCTTTGGAGGTTGTAGGAGGAGTATGGTGCTACCCAGTGATGCCATCACTGGGCAACATAAAGGAACGCTGGCTCCTGAGGTGTGTGTGAAGCAGCCATTACCCACTCTGTGTGTTTCTGAGATGGATTTCTGCTACTTTACTCAAGTTTACCACCTAACTTGCTCTGAAGTGCGATTTTCCATCGGTGTCTATCCTTTGGAGGTTACCCAGTGACGTCATCACCGGGTGACATAAAGGAATGTCAACTTCAGAGGCATTGCGCTGAAGGGGCATGCCAAAGGGGCACATTCTGCCTCTTTGAATGCAACTTTGGATATTACTTCGAACTGAACTATTGTTAGATTTGTGGTATTGTTATTTGCCTTTTTAGGGTTAATTTTTACATTTTGTTTTAATTTTAATTCTGATTAAATATGCTTTGGTTATGCTTTCTTATGTATGACCTTTTAATAGTGGGTGGGTGTGATGGATTTTCATGCCTTTAAGGGTGGAGGGGTGGTTCTATCCAGCCTTCCATCCGAAGGGTTGGGTTTTTTTGATGATGCCTGAATGAGATTTTAGGCACAGATATTTAATCGATTGCTCAGAAGATTTACAGCACTCTTTTTTCATCCATTTCATATAGAAGTAATTACAGGAGAGGTAAATTTAGTAGACAAAAATTTAAAAAATTGAGTTTTGGCATCCAGGCTGTAAATAACAATAATATCTTCTACTTATTTGCCAGGTCATTGCATCTATGTGAATGTGAGGTCAATGAGTAACAAACCAGCTTATAATCGAAAGTAATCGCCGGCTATTTCCCGACACAAATCGGGATATGGCCGGCGATTTCGCAAAAGCGGCGAAAAGCGTATAATCGAAAGCTACATTTGTGATAGCTTCACCGCTTTCCCTTCGGCGTGTTGGTTAGGAGTCGAAAACATTAGCAAAGAGGTGGGCTTTAAGCCTAGATTTGAAGACAGCCAGAGACTGAGCCTGATGTACCGGCTCTGCCTCTTCCCCTATCTCCTCTGCCTTCCTAGCTGTGGGAGTCCTACAACCCCTCCCACCTTTGAGTGGCTGCTAGAAAATTTGGAGTAACTGGAACCTCCTCTTGTGGTGCCTTCCCTGATCCTAAGAGACACCACAACTCCTTCCAGCCACTGGGATTCCAGTCCATGTTTTCCTCCCTTCTGAGCCGTTATTCCCTCCTGAGGCTCCCTTATGTCATTCTAAAATGGAGGACAGGGGATTCTAAGTGCCCTGAGACCATGGTCTAAACACCACAATATCCAACACTGCTAAAACTTGTAATTTCTTTATTTTTAAAATCACCAAAATCTGTCCCTACCTTTCTGTATACACTACCAAAATACTTTTCCGCATTCTCATCATCTCCCACAGGTCTTTCATAGACCCATCTCTTTCTACTTCAAAATTCTGTTGAACAACTTATTTTCAAGCTGTGTGTCTACACTCACATAACACTTTTTAAAAGTCACTTCATTAGCTTCCTATTCATTTCTACATTCAGTTCAAACTTCTCTGACTCATCTGCAAATGCATTCATTCTGTAGCATCTTATTACCTTTCCTCTCTTCTCTCCTTATACCCCTCCTTGGAAGTTCTGCTCATCAGGTATGTCACTCTCATCTGTGCCCTTCTCCATCCACAAATCCAGGCTTCATTTTTTCCACCTTGCTGTGCCATAAACCTGGAATAAATTTCCCAAGTCTGTGTCATGCTCCCTCTGGCCTAGTCAAATCCAGGCTAAAAATCCAGCGTTTTTAGGCTGCTTTAAATTTTAACCCTATTTCCCTATTCATACCCATGTTTTAACCATTACCCATAACAGATATACTCCCTAATCTCTTACTTATCCTGTTTGTCTTAAATAAATTATAAACTCTATGGAGTGGGGACTGTCTCTTATGTGCATATGTTGCATACATCCAGTAGTGCTACAGAAATGATAAATAGTAGTGGTAGTAATAAGAAACCTATAAACTCTAAAGCACTTTCATTTCTTGTTCTTGGACTTATAGATAGCTTTCTAAGTGTGAGGGGAATGATGTGAATGATAAAGAAGCCCCTTCCCCAAAAAAGGAACTGAAGGCCTTGATATTTCATGAAGGGTCCTGTTTACTAAGGTGCTCTAGCGTTTTTAGCACATGCTAAAAATTAGCACATGCTAACCATGTAGACGCTCATAGGAATATTATGGGCATCTACATGGTTAGTGCGCGCTAATGCTTATTGCGTGCTAAAAACCCTAGCATGCCTCTAGCGCGGCTTAATAAACAGGGCTCTATGTCCAGTTCTGAACCTACCATCTCTTCTACTAATCCCCCTGTTTACTAAGTCATGCTAACAGCTGCCATGCACTAATGCCGACACTGCTCATTCACTTATGCAACCAGAGTTAGCCTTCTCTTAATGTTTCAAGACATCTTCGGCTCGAGAGGGAGAAGCTGGGTTATGTAATGCCTTTTATAAAGGAAGAGAAAGATGCTAGTTCTGCTGGGATGATCCTCTAAGGTGGCACTGGTTGTTAAAAATGAGAGGCACAAACAATTTGTAAGTAGTAGGGATGTAGAAAGTAGAGCAGAACAAACCTGGATACTCAATAATGGATCTTTATTAAAATATCACATCAAATATCCAATGTGGCTACGTTTTGCCCTGAAAAGGGCTGCGTCAGGGTATACTGTAACTGGTCAGAAAGATCAAATTAGCACAATATATAACCAAATTATAAGTAACTTGCTTAACATTAACATAGAGATTACATTCAAAAATACCTAAAGACAAATGAAAACACTTAAAAATGTACTTTAAAATTTGTATACAAACATGTATATAGTCAGAGGATACTCTAACATGTCAGAAAGATCAAATCAGCACAATACCCCCTGGATTCCATATAAGGCATGGTGAATAGCGTGCAATAAATTGGGCATGTGCCCAATTTATGCACGTACCTTAATTGAGTAATGAGCCAATTGATGATGATAATTAGCTGATAACAACCAATTGTCATCACTAATTGGCAATAATTGGAATTTATGTGTGCTTCTTTTTAGGTGGATTCTAAAAAGAGGTGTGCATAAATCCCAACGTGGGTAGCTGAAAAGGGGGCATGGCCATAATAGGAGTATGGGGATGTTACTCAAATTTATGTGCGTTGTTATAGAATTCAGGGGAACATGCCTACATTTAGGTGCGGGTGTCTACATCAGGTTTCAGTAACATAAATGGCCGTGCCTAAATGTAGGTGCATTCCCCAGCCCTATGCGCTATTCTATAAACCACACCTAACTATTTTAGGCATGGTTTATAGAATAGCATTAAACGCTTTTTCTGGGTGTGTCTAGATTTTAGACGTCATTTACATAATCTGGCCGTCTGTGACCAAATTATAATAAATAACATTAACATGAAGATTACATTAAAAATATCAAATAGCAAATCAAAACACTTTAAAATATGCTTATAAGTTTTTAAAACACAAACATGTATAGCAGTGGCATAGCCAGACCTGAGATTTTGGGTGGGCCCAGAGCTAATATGGGTGGGCACGCATTGTAAGTATGAGCAGTGTCTCTTGGGATCCTACAAAATAATGCCTTAGAATTCACTTGATGATGGATTTCTAAGTAGTCTGCCCAAAAGCTGCCCTGCATCAGTATAACCACATACATACTTAATGGAAATATTGATATTTTTAAATATAATTATATTATCCCACAATCGCTCCACTGCAAAATGCTATACACAAACTTGTGCAAAAACACACTCATATCCTTACTAAACCATAACAGCACTAATTCCAAGGACAGGACGAGCTACAACCTTATGCTTCAAAAGGCAGAACTGTAATTACACTAGGCTCTAAAACACCAATACACTACCTCGTGAAAAAAAAGAGCAAAACAAAAAGGGCTGCAAATACTACATGCTATCAGAATACTGCACCTTGATCACACATGAACAACACATGACACAACGGACATAACACAAGGAACTAGAAATAAAAAAATATGAAGACAAAATACTGAACTGGAAAGTTAACTCAAGAAGTCAGACTCAGCATGCAGCAATACCAGAAAAATTGAAACTTACATGCAAAATATCACAGATGTACATTTCCAAAAGCTGACATATTCCAATTAATAAATTCTGAATAAAATACTTTTTTCTACCTTTGTTGTCTGATCTATTCGCTTTGGTCCCAGTGTCTTCTGTTTCATGCAGTGTCTTCTTTCCATCTGATATTTTTTCTCTCACCATGTCCACCATCCTCTTGTGTCCTTATGTGTCCTGTCTACCATCTGTAACCCTGTCCCTATCCTTCCTCAACTCAGCAGTTTCCCCTCCATCCATGTCCAGCATTTCTCCTCACTCCCCTCCATCCATGTGCATCTACTTCCTCTGTCTTCCCTCCCCTCCATCCATGAGCATCTCCTTCCTTTGTCTTTCCTTCCCTCCATCCTTGTCCAACATTTTTCCTCTCTTCCCTGCCCTCCACTCCATCCACGTCCAGCATTTCTCCTCTCTTCCCTCCCCTCCATCCATGCGCATCTCCTCCATGACTTCTCTCCCCTCCCTCTATCCAGCAACTCTCCATTCTCCCCTGCCCTCTCCTCCATCCACCCATATCCAGCAAATGTCCTCTGTCCCTTGCCCCCTCCATTCATCCATTCATGTTCAGCAAGTCTCCTCTTTCCTTTCCCCTGCCCTCCCCTCCATCCATCCATGTCCAGCAACTCTCCATTCTCTCCTGCCCTCTCCTCCATCCATCCATATCCAGCAAATTTCCTCTCCTGCCCTCTCCTCCATCCACCCATATCCAGCAAATTTCCTCTCTCCCCTTTCCCCTCCATCCATGCATGCCCAGCAATTCTCCTCCTTCCCCTGCCCTCCGCTCTATGTCCAGCAACTCTCCATTCCCCTGCCTTCTCCTCCATCCAACTCCAGCAAATTTCCTCTCTCCCCTTTCCCCTCCATCCATGCATGCCCAGCAATTCTCCTCCTTCCCCTGCCCTCCGCCATGTCCAGCAACTCTCCATTCCCCTGCCTTCTCCTCCATCCATCTCCAGCAAATTTCCTCTCCCCTTTCCCCTCCATCCATGCATGCCCAGCAATTCTCCTCCTTCCCCTGCCCTCCGCTCCATGTCCAGCAACTCTCCATTCCCCTGCCTTCTCCTCTATCCAACTCCAGCAAATTTCCTTTGTCCCCTTTCCCCTCCATGCATGCCCAGCAATTCTCCTGCTTCCTCTGCCCTCCGCCATGTCCAGCAACTCTCCATTCCCCTGCCTTCTCCTCCATCCAACTCCAGCAAATTTCCTCTCTCCCCTTTCCCCTCCATCCATGCCCAGCAATTCTCCTCCTTCCCCTGCCCTCCACCATGTCCAGCAACTCTCCATTCCCCTGCCTTCTCCTCCATCCATCTCCAGCAAATTTCCTCTCCCCTTTCCCCTCCATCCATGCATGCCCAGCAATTCTCCTCCTTCCCCTGCCCTCCACTCCATGTCCAGCAACTCTCCATTCCCCTGCCTTCTCCTCCATCCATCTTCAGCAAATTTCCTCTCTCCCCTGTCCCCTCTAGCAATCCCTGTTGTCCAGCAATTCTCCTCTCTCCCCTGCCCATCCTGTTTCCATCCATCCCCTTCCCCATTCTATCCAGCATCTCCCTCCCCCTCTCTCCCCCTTCACAGCATCTCCCATCTATCTCAATAAAGAACGACAACGTGGATGCAGCTTGCAGCAGCTCACAGGTTTGCCTGCTTTGTTTAACTTTCCTGAATGGCGACGGCTGCGCGGGGGAGTGGAATAGATAGGCTGCTGGCTCACTTCCACTCCACTCCCCAAGTTGCAGCGGCGAACGGGCGGCCCTAAAAGCAGCAAGCAACCAGGCTCGTCGACTCCGTCCTTCCTTCGCTTCCTGCCCTCTCTGCGTGCGTCCCGCCTTCCTCTGATGTCATTTCCTTTCGAGCGGGCGGGACGCTGAGAGGGCAGGAAGTGAAGGAAGGATAGAGTCGATGAGCCTGGCTGCTTGCTGCTTATAGGGCCGCCCGTTCGCCGCTGCGGGTAAGAAAAAAAATAACATCAGAGCTGCGATTGGCTCGCAGACTAGGACTGGGTGGGCCTGAGCCAAGAATGGGTGGGCCTGGGCCCACCCAGGCCCACCCGTAGCTACGCCCTAGATGTATAGTCAGACAAAATAAAAAGGCTATCAGAGTAGTAACGAGGAGTAAAAGACACACAAAAACTCCATTCCTTAATGAATCAAAAACTGGTCAGCTAAAAGACAAAACTGAATGTTCATAAAAATGGAGATGGATTTGTCAGGAACTGGTCAGCACTCTGGGGAAGGGAGAGCCTATTCCGATCTGATGGGCTTCACTTTAACCAGGGTGGGACCAGGCTGCTGGCGTCAACTTTCAAAAAGGAAATAGAGCAGCTTTTAAACTAGAAACGGGGGGAAGGCCAACAGTCGCTCAAAAGCGCATGGTTCGGGAGAAGGTATCTTTTGAGGATATCACCCAGATAGGGAAAAAAGGGTTACTTGTGAGTAAGGACGACAAAGAAATCATAGAGGATCAGATGGACTTAAATAAAATTAATAATGACCAGACGGAAGACAACATATTAATAATGCCATGTATTAAACGTAATAAAAATCAGAACAACAAGCATACATTGAAATGTCTATACGCAAATGCTAGGAGCCTGAGGCATAAGATGGGTGAACTGGAGTACATTGCACACAATGAAAAACTGGATATTATAGGCATCTCTGAGACCTGGTGGAAGGAAGATAACCAATGGGACACGGTCATACAGGGCTACAAATTATATCGCAGCGATAGGGTGGATAGGATTGGAGGAGGAGTAGCACTGTATGTAAATGAGAACCTTGACTCAGATAGGCTGCAAATATTGCAGGAAACAAAACCCCGATTGGAATCCTTGTGGATTAAAATTCCACGTGAAAAGGGAAAAGGGATGGTGATAGGAGTGTACTACCGTCCGCCTGGCCAAGACGAGCAGACGGACGCAGCAATGTCAAGGGAAATTAGGGAAGCGAATAAAAAGGGCAATGTAATATTAATAGGTGACTTCAATTATCCGGATATAGACTGGGTGAATGAAACGTCGGTGAGGGGGTAAGCAAACATGTGGACAATGGGGAGCCGGTTGATATTGTATATCTGGATTTTCAGAAGGCGTTTGACAAAGTGCCGCACGAAAGACTCCTGAAGAAATTGCAGAGTCATGGAATCGGAGGTAGGGTATTATTATGGATTAAGAACTGGTTGAAAGATAGGAAGCAGAGAGTAGGATTGCTTGGCCAGTATTCTCAGTGGAGGAGGGTAGTTAGTGGGGTCCCGCAGGGGTCTGTGCTGGGTCCGTTGCTTTTTAATGTATTTATAAATGACCTAGAGATGGGAATAACTAGTGAGGTAATTAAATTCGCCGATGACACAAAATTATTCAGGGTCGTCAAGTCGCAGGAGGAATGTGAACGATTACAGGAGGACCTTGCGAGACTGGGAGAATGGGCGTGCAAGTGGCAGATGAAGTTCAATGTTGACAAGTGCAAAGTGATGCATGTGGGTAAGAGGAACCCGAATTATAGCTACGTCTTGCAAGGTTCCGCGTTAGGAGTTACGGATCAAGAAAGGGATCTGGGTGTCGTCGTCGATGATACGCTGAAACCTTCTGCTCAGTGTGCTGCTGCGGCTAGGAAAGCGAATAGAATGTTGGGTGTTATTAGGAAGGGTATGGAGTCCAGGTGTGCGGATGTTATAATGCCGTTGTATCGCTCCATGGTGCGACCGCACCTGGAGTATTGTGTTCAGTACTGGTCTCCGTATCTCAAAAAAGATATAGTAGAATTGGAAAAGGTACAGCGAAGGGCGACGAAAATGATAGTGGGGATGGGACGACTTTCCTACGAAGAGAGGCTGAGAAGGCTAGGGCTTTTCAGCTTGGAGAAGAGACGGCTGAGGGGAGATATGATAGAAGTGTATAAAATAATGAGTGGAATGGATCGGGTGGATGTGAAGCGACTGTTCACGCTATCCAAAAATACTAGGACTAGAGGGCATGAGTTGAAGCTACAGTGTGGTAAATTTAAAACGAATCGGAGAAAATTTTTCTTCACCCAACGTGTAATTAGACTCTGGAATTCGTTGCCGGAGAACGTGGTACGGGCGGTTAGCTTGACGGAGTTTAAAAAGGGGTTAGATAGATTCCTAAAGGACAAGTCCATAGACCGCTATTAAATGGACTTGGAAAAATTCCGCATTTTTAGGTATAACTTGTCTGGAATGTTTTTACGTTTGGGGAGCGTGCCAGGTGCCCTTGACCTGGATTGACCACTGTCGGTGACAGGATGCTGGGCTAGATGGACCTTTGGTCTTTCCCAGTATGGCACTACTTATGTACTTATGTACACCCAAGGGAGGTGAAATTTCTTGATGAAATCAAGGACGGCTTCATGGAACAGCTGGTTCAGGAGCCGACGAGAGAAGGGAAAATACTAGACTTAATCATTAGTGGAGCTCATGATCTGGTTCGGGGGGTAACGGTGTGAGGGCCGCTTGATAACAGTGATCATAATATGATCGGTTTTGATATTGGCTACGAAGTAAGTGAACTCAGGAAATCAAATGCACTAGTGCTTAACTTTAGAAACGGAGACTACGATAAAATGAGGAGAATGGTGAAAAAAAGACTGAAGGGAGCAGCTGAAAGGGTAAAAAACTTGAATCAGGCTTGGATTCTGTTAAAAAACACCATCCTAGAAGTACAGGACAAATATATTCTGCGTATTAGAAAAAGAGGAAAAAAGACCAAACGTCAGCCTGCGTGGCTAAATGGTAAGGTAAAGGAAGCTATTAGAGCCAAAAAACAATCCTTCAGAAAACGGAGAAGGGAACCGACTGAAGACAATAAGATAAAGCATAAGGAGTGTCAAGCCAAATGCAAAAAGGAGATAAGGAGGGCTAAGAAGGACTTTGAAAAAAGTTAGCGTTAGAAGCGAAAACACATAGCAAAATTTTTTTTAGGTATATTAAAAGCAGAAAGACGGCTAAAGAATCGGTAGGGCCGCTGGACGATGGTGGTGTTAAAGGGGCGATCAGGGAAGACAAAGCTGTAGTGGAGAAATTAAATGAGTTCTTTGCTTCGGTCTTCACCGAGGAGGATTTGGGAGGGATACCGGTGCCGGAAAAGGTATTTGAAGCGGACGAGTCAGAAAGACTAAATGATTTCTCTGTAAACTTGGAGGATCTAATGGGGCAGTTCTGCAAACTAAAAAGTAGTAAATTACTGAGACCGGATGGTATTCATCCCAGAGTATTAATAGAGCTGAAAAATGAACTTGTGGAGCTACTGTTAGTAATATGCAATTTATCCCTAAAATCAGGTGTGGTACCGGAAGATTGGAGGGTGGCCAATGGTAACGCCGATTTTTAAAAAGGGTTCCAGAGGAGATCTGGGAAATTATAGACCGGTGAGTCTGACGTCGGTGCCAGGGAAAATGGTGGAGGCTATTATTAAAAATAAAATTACAGAGCACATACAAAAGCATGGGTTACTGAGACAAAGTCAGCACGGATTTAGTGAAGGGAAGTCTTGCCTCACAAATCTACTGCATTTTTTCGAGGGGGTGAACAAACATGTGGACAAAGGGGAGTCGGTGGATATTGTATATCTAGATCTTCAGAAGGCGTTTGACAAAGTGCCTCATGAAAGACTCCAAAGGAAACTGGAGAGTCATGGGATCAGAGGCAGTGTATTATTATGGATTAAGAGCTGGTTAAAAGATAGGAAGCAGAGAGTAGGGTTGAATGGTCATTATTCTCGATGGAGAAGGGTAGTTAGTGGGGTCCCTCAGGGGTCTGTGCTGGGACCGCTGCTTTTTAACATATTTATAAATGACCTTGAGATGGTAGTAACTAGTGAGGAAATTAAATTCGCAGATGACACAAAGTTATCCAGGGTCGTCTTGTCGCGGGAGGAGTGTGAAAGATTACAAGAGGACCTCGTGAGACTGGGGGATTGGGCGTCCAAATGGCAGATGAAGTTCAACGTTGACAAGTGCAAAGTGATGCACGTAGGAAGGAGGAACCCGAATTACGGCTATGTCATGCAAGGTTCCTCTTTAGGAGTTACGGACCGAGAAAGGGATCTGGGAGTCATCATGGATAGGACGTTGAAATCTTCAGCTCAATGTGCTGCGGCGGCTAAGAAGATGAACAGAATGTTGAGTATTATTAGAAAAGGGATGGAAAACAAGCATGAGGACGTTATAATGCCGTTATATTGCTCCATGGTGCGACCGCACCTGGAGTATTGTGTTCAGTTCTGGTCGCCTCATCTCAAAAAAGATATAAAGGAATTGGTGAAGGTGCAGAGAAGGGCGACGAAAATGATAAAAGGGATGGGACGACTACCTTATGAGGAGAGGTTAAGAAGGCTAGGACTCTTTAGTCTGGAGAAAAGGCGGCTGAGGGGTGATATGATAGAGGTCTACAAAATAATGAGTGGGGTAGAGCAGACAGATGTGAAGCGTTTGTTTACGCTTCCTAACAATAATAGGACCAGGGGACACAAGATGAAATTAGAATGTGGTAGGTTTAAAACAAATCGGAGAAAGTTTTTCTTTACTCAGCGCGTAGTTAGACTTTGGAACTTGTTGCCGGAGAAGGTAGTGACGGCAGCTAGCCTTGCTGAGTTTAAAGGGGGTCTGGACAGATTCCTGAAGGAAAAGTCCATTGATCGTTATTAAATTTTGGGTTTTTGCCAGGTTCTTGGGGCCTGGATTGGCCGCTGTCACAAACAGAGTGCTGGGCTTGATGGACCTTTGGTCTTTTCCCAGCGTGGCAGTGCTTATGTACTTATGTACTAAACACCCTAATGAAATATACAGGCTCATTTTCAAAGCACATAGACTTACAAAGTTACATAGGTCACCACGGGGCTCATTTGGACCTTTTTTTCCCCAAAATGTCCAAATCGCTATTTTCAAAACCTATTTTAAGATGTTTTTCTATGCAGTTCATCTGAAGTGCATCCAAATCATAAGGAGGTAGGATTTGGGCGTTTCTAGCACTTGGACGTTTTTCTGCCATAATGGACGTTTTGAGCTAGATCTGTTTTAATAATGACTATGTCACAAAAAGGTGCCCCAAATGATCACTGGAGGGATTAAGGCATAACCCGCTTCCTCCCCCAGTGGTCACTGACCCTTCCTCCCACCCCACCCCTAAAGATGTAAAAGAAACAGTACATACCAGGCTCTATGACAGCTTCAGATGTTATAGCCAGTCCTATTAGAGAAGCAAGCAGGTTCCTGCAGTAGCCTAGTGGTCAGTGCAGTGCACTATAGAGAAGTGGACCCAAGCCCATAATCCACTTTAACTGTTACACTTCTGGTGGAAAGTGTAAGCCGTCCAACACCCACATCTAGGTGACACTTGTAGACATAAGGGGGGGGGGGGGAGGGAATTGATATATCACCTTTCTGTGCTTTTTGCAACTATATCCAAAGCGGTTTACATAGTATATACAGGTACTTATTTGTACCTGGGGCAATGGAGGGTTAAATGACTCACCCAGAGTCACAAGGAGCTGAGTAAGAATCAAACTCAGTACTCCAGGATCAAAGTCCACTTCACTAACCACTAGTCTACTCCTCCACTAGCTATTGTAGTGGTTTTTGGTGGGTTT
Organism: Microcaecilia unicolor; assembly: GCF_901765095.1. Classification (NCBI taxonomy): domain Eukaryota; kingdom Metazoa; phylum Chordata; class Amphibia; order Gymnophiona; family Siphonopidae; genus Microcaecilia; species Microcaecilia unicolor. Next base: position 248,562,809 of record NC_044037.1, on the reverse strand, counting down.
TGGAGAGCTTACCATACAATATAAGGGGGTTATGGTGAGATGTGTACCTGGGGCATTTAATGTGATGTCCACTGCAGTGCCCCCAGGGTGCCCCACTGCTATGCTGGGATGTCTGTGTGGCCTGTCTGCTAAGAATACTGGCTCGTCCTACATCCCAATGGCTTGATTTTGTGCATTTTTCTCTTGGATTTTTTTTTTTTAATGGTCCAAAAAGAAAGACCACTGAGTACAACAAAGTTTAGGAAATCTTTATGTTCGCTACTGGATTTTTTCGACGTTTCAGCAAAATGTCTAAAGTTGGATTTAGATGTCAAAGCAAAAATGCCCCTCCAAGTAACTTTGTAAGTCTATGTGCTTTGAAAATGAACACCTTTATAAAGTGAATTATATAAAGAACAGTGCCACAAAAAACTCATAGGTGGTTGAGAAGTGCACTGTTAAACAGCAGCTATTAGAAAAGGACATTTATATATATCTAAAATGAAAAATTGATTGAAAAAGTAAAATGAATAAAAGATAACAATACCAACTGCACACTCATCACATAGAAGGACAGTGATTCCTCCAGACCTGGAAGTGATTGTCCACATCATAAAAGTGACTCTTTTATACTATAGCATAAGTCATGTGATTTTCAAAAAATATGTTCAAAATGTAAAATAAACAACCAATCAACTTCTACTGACCGAAGGGTTCAATTAATCAGAACAAGAAAAGTATAATGATTTAGGAACAGGTTGTTTTTCACATTCTGTTTAAAATTTTTTCAGTGATTTTGTGACAATTCGAAAACTCGTCCTTTCACTGCATCATTCTTTTTTATCCTTTGCAGCTTTAAATTATGTGGCATTTCTCTCTTAGCAATTGTTAATTGGAAGATGGCATTTTTTACTTGCTTATCCTTCAGTCATCCCAGTCCCACTCACTCAGACCCCACAGCACCTCCAATGCTCTCACTCGCTGCTTCCCTCCTCTTCCCCAAACAGCGAACAGCTCCTTCCCATTATTGTTTCCCCAAAGTCCTCTCATTCATTCTTTCTCTCTACTTCTCCTCCCTTATTTTCATGCCACCTCCCTCCAATTCCTTCTCTTTCTATCCCCCCTTCGCTATGGTCACCAGGAATGGGGTAGTGTGGCTAAAATGCCAGCAGAATAAGCAGCAGCATGACCAGGGGATTAGGGGAAGAAACCACTTATGCGAGGCTGAACCTTGTAGGTCGCTTTAATTTGCTAACATTTCCCAATCATAAGGCTGTGTGTTATTGGAAATGATTTCAAACAGTGTCCTCTTATCAAGCAGCAACCCCTTGCTTATCATTTCCAGATAATATTAGATCTTTGCCTGATTTTGATTGTTTTAAAGGTAATCAATAGAAATAAAATAAAACAAAATAAGATGATACCTTTTTTTTATTGGACTAACAATACGTTTTTTTGATTAGCTTTCGAAGGTAACCCTTCTTCAGATCAGAAATAAGGACATATTGATAAATAACAGTATATACAAGTGAAACATCAAAGCATTCCAATGATAGTCTCACAGGAAGAGGGTGGGGTGGGTAAGGTGAGAAGCATGGGAGCTGGGTGGTGCGAGACAGGGAGATGCATGGTGATAAGAGGGTGACAAAGCAGTAGAATTTGTTTTAAGAAAGCGATCAAAACATATTCATTCCAGAAGTATGTTATGGGCACTGTTAATTAATTAAATATTCTTTTTTGGAAAATTTGAGCTCTATGATCCTTGATGTATGATCTAGTATTCTTAATGTGATCAGCTTAGAGCTATATTTGGTAACAGCGGAATATAAGACTTATAACTGTAACTCGATATGCATTCATTCCTTGTATTTTCAACCTTGTCCACTCTCCCCCATAGCCTCTTCAACTGTTCTAACTACTACTACTGATCAATTATATAGTGCTACAAGGCGTACGCAGTGCTGTACAGAGGAAATTGTGCAAAAAGTAAGGCCATGTGGCTGCTCACTTATCAGGGTGAGCAGTTTCCGTACTTCCAGCTCTGCTTTGCTTCCTCTGGAAGCTAGGAGGCCACAAATGTTCCATGCCCACCAGCAGCTGGAACTGATTTTATCATCAGTTCTGCTCAACTTCCATGGTTCAAGGAAAAAAGGTGGTGGTACACTGTTGCAGGTTGTTCTGCCTGAAATAAAATCCTGTGTAACACACAGAAAGGATTGAACTGGAACAAACTTGAAACTTGTGAGCAGAAAGGCTAATCGTGAAGGTCAGGGTTACAGTGTTCAAGACTAGCACATCTGCACACAAGTTTCACACTTATGCTAATTCATTCCCTGTTGCCCATGGCTTAATTTGCTTTGCAGTATATGTTTCAGGATTGACCCTCCTCTTCTCTTTTTTGCAGGCTGTGAAGAAGGGAGGAACTGCTCTAACACTGGAGTCTAAAATGAAGTGGAAGAACAGCATTCCAGGCCATTTCCACCAGAAATTGATTTGCAATACAATGAAAGCTTGCTCACCATCAAGGGCTTACTGCTCTAGATAAAAAGGACCTCTGTTAACATATCCATAGGCTGTTATTCTCATTATATATCACTGATACCATTTTACCTTTTCTTCCTTAAACTTGTTCATCAAGCTTCTCTCACTGTTGGCAGTACCATATTGGCAGGATAATCAAAAAATCATTATTAATCAGCTATACCCATAGATCTACCCTCTTTCCTTTCCTGCTTAGCTCTGATAAAGAATAGGCTTTTCTAACTGTTTCTGGTCCTGTAGCATTCTAACTTTGAGGAAAGGTTCTGCCAGTCCTAGTTATACTCTAGTGGAATTTGAAAGTTAAATCAACTGGAAATTCTTGATCAGACTGTATCAGTTCTGGTCATACCTAGAGAACTTTTTAATACAGCAGTTGGCTGACTCACTGGGACTAATAATCCCACCCACCCCAGGGTTTTCCAGTCATATATAAAGCCAAAACTTGTTGGCTTTACTCCTTGGTCACGCACAGGCAGTCTTGCAGACTGTTGACTCCATCATAGTACACCTGTTCATACCCATTTCAACCAATCAGGATGACTATTATTCTCTGTAATAATTGTGGTACTTTAATTTCAAGGCCAATCATCTGGAGACTTAAGGCTTGTCCTATCTGTCTTCAGCTTGCTAGTTTAAAACAAGAGCTCAGTAAAGTAAAGCAGGAACTGGATGCATTTAAAGCAACATCTAGGACTGCACAAAATCGTACTGCACAGAATCATACCAAATTCTCACCACTGCCTCAAAGGATAAAACCACCTAAGAATAGATGGATCACGGTAGGCTCAGGCAGACTTCGTTATGTGACACAAAAGCATCCACCCTCACAAGTGTTGCCCCTGCAGAATTCTTTTGCTCTATTACAGCATTGTAATGTTCCTGAAAATAGAACTGAAGCCGAAGAAAAAGCAATGAAGGTGAAACAAAAAGATATGAAGGTACCCAAAGAGAAAAGACACCCCCAAATCACTAATGTTGAAACACATACCAGAACATGTAGATGGAAAGTGATGACCACAAATGCTTGCAGTCTAAGCAATAAAGTTCATGACTTTCAAGCCCTGATGTTGGAGACAGACTTAGATGTTGTTGCAATCATGGAGACGTGGCTCAATGGTTCCCATGAATGGGATGCAAACGTACCAGGCTATAATCTATTTAGAAAGGATAGAGATGGTCGTAAAGGTGGAGGAGTAGCTCTGTATGTGAGAAATGATATCGCAGCGACTGAAATGACAGGGTCCTGGGGAAAGGAAGAAGCAATATGGATCACATTAAAAAGAGAGGATAGAACCTCTGTCCACGTGGGTGTTGTCTACAGACCCCCGACACAATTGGAGGAACTAGATAAAGATCTGATCGCAGATATTCAAAAGTTGGGAAAGAAGAGAGAGGTTCTGTTGATGGAAGACTTCAATCTGTTGGATGTAGATTGGAAGGTTCCGTCTGTGGAATCGGAAAGAAGTAGAGAGATCATGAATGCTTTTCAAAGTGCTCTCTTCAGACTAATGGTGACAGAACCCATGAGGGAGGGAGCGATGCTGGATCTGGTGCTCACAAATGGGGATAGTATGTCAAATGTCCAAGTGGGTGCCTACCTGGGCAGCAGTGACCATCAAACAGTTTGGTTTGATATGACGGCTGAAGTGGAGGGCAGCCACTCAAAACTCAAAGTCCTGGATTTCAAGCATGCTGACTTTAGTAAAATGGGGGAATACCTGTGGAAGGAGCTGATGGGCTGGGTGGACGAATGAGAAGTGGAAGGACAGTGGTCCAAGCTGAAAGAAGCTATAAATAGGGCCACAAATCTTTATGTAAGGAGAGTAAATAAAAGCAAGAGAAAAAGGAAACCGATATGGTTCTCAAAGCAAGTGGCCGAGAAAATAAAGGCCAAAGAGTTGGTGTTCCTGAAATACAGAAAAACTCAAGAAGAGGAACACAGAGAGGAATACCGGATGAAACTGAAAGAAGCCAAGAGAGAGATACATCTGGCGAAAGCGCAAGCGGAAGACAAAATGGCTAGAAATGCAAGGAGGGGTGACAAAAATTTCTTCAGGTATATTAGTGAAAGGAGGAAGACTAAAAAGGGAATTGTCAGACTGAAAGATGCTGCGAACCGCTATGTAGATAATGATGAAGAAAAAGCAAATTTGCTAAATAGATACTTTTGTTCTGTTTTCACAGAAGAAAATCCTGGAGAAGGACCGTGATTGACTAGCAAAAGTACAAATGAGAATGGAGTGGATATAGCACCGTTCACAGAAGAGAGTGTGTATGAACAACTTGAAAAGCTAAAGGTGGACAAAGCCGTGGGACAGGATATTGAAGAGCTCAGAGAGGTTCTGGCGGGTCCTCATAAAGATTTGTTTAATAAATCCTTTGAGACGGGAGAGGTTCCGTGGGATTGGAGAACGGCGGATGTGGTCCCTCTTCACAAAAGTGGTGATAGGGAAGAAGCTGGAAACTACAGGCCGGTAAGCCTCGCTTCGGTTATTGGAAAAGTAATGGAAGCGATGCTGAAGGAAAGGATAGTGAATTTCCTGGAAGCCAATAAGTTGCAAGATCCGAGACAACATGGTTTTACCAAAGGGAAATCATGCCAAATGAATTTCATTGAATTCTTTGACTGGGTGTCTGGAGAATTGAATCAGGGACGTGCTATAGATTTCCGTAAAGCTTTTGACACGGTTCCCCACAGGAGACTCTTGAATAAACTTGATGGGCTGAAGATAGGACCCGACGTGGTGAACTGGATTAGGAACTGGTTGACGGACAGAGGGTGGTGGTTAATGGAATTCGCTCGGAAGAGGGAAAGGTGAATATTGGAGTGCCTCAGGGATCGGTGCTGGGGCTGATTCTGTTCAATATATTTGTGAGTGACATTGCCGAAGGGTTAGAAGGTAAAGTTTGCCGTTTTGCGATGATACTAAGATTTGTAACAGAGTGGACACCCGTGAGGGAGTGGAAAACATGAAAAAGGATCTGCGAAAGCTAGAAGAATGGTCTAAGGTTTGGCAATTAAAATTCAATGCGAAGAAATGCAAGTGATGCACTTAGGGAGTAGAAACCCACGGGAGACGTATGTTTTAGGCGGTGAGAGTCTGATATGTACGGACGGGGAGAGGGATCTTGGGGTGATAGTATCTGAGGATCTGAAGGTGATGAAACAGTGTGACAAGGTAGTGGCCGTAGCTAGAAGGTTGCTAGGCTGTATACAGAGAGGTGTGACCAGCAGAAGAAAAGAGGTTTTAATGCCCCTGTATAAGTCGTTGGTGAGGCCTTACCTGGAGTATTGTTCAGTTTTGGAGGCCGTATCTTGCTAAGGATGTAAAAAGAATTGAAGCGGTGCAAAGAAAAGCTACGAGAATGGTATGGGATTTGTGTTACAAGACGTATGAGGAGAGACTTGCTGACCTGAACATGTATACCCTGGAGGAAAGGAGAAACAGGTGTGATATGATACAGACGTTCAAATATTTGAAAGGTATTAATCCGCAAACAAACCTTTTCCGGAGATGGGAAGGCAGTAGAACGAGAGGACATGTAATGAGATTGAAGGGGAGCAGACTCATGAAAAAAGTCAGGAAGTATTTTTTCATGGAGAGAGTGATGGATGCTTGGAATGCCCTCCCGCGGGAGGTGGTGGAGATGAAAAAGGTAACGGAATTCAAACATGCGTGGGATAAACATAAAGGAATCCTGTTCAGAAGGAATGGATCCTCAGAAGCTTAGCCAAGATTGGGTGGCAGAGCCGGTGGTGGGAGGCAGGGCTAGTGCTGGGCAGACTTCTACGGTCTGTGCCCTGAAAATGGCAGATACAAATCAAGGTAAGGTATATTCAAAAATAGCACATATGAGTTTATCTTCTTGGGCAGACTGGATGGACCATGCAGGTCTTTTTCTGCCGTCATCTACTATGTTACTATCCACCTTATAATCGCAAAAGCGGCGAAAAGCGTATAATCGAAAGCTGCCTTTTCAACAGCATCGTTGCTTTCCCGTTGCATCGCCGGCGAACGTTCAAAAGGGCGTGTCGGCGGCGAAGCGAAGGCGGGACATGGGCGGGCATGGGCGTGGCTACCAGATGGCCGGCTTTCACGGATAATGGGAAAAAAAACCCGGCGTTAAGCAGTATTTCGCTGAGTTTACTTGGTCCTTTTATTTTCACGACCAAGCCTCAAAAAGGTGCCCCAACTCACCAAATGACCACCGGAGGGAATGGGGGATGATCTTCCCATACTCCCCCAGTGGTCACCAACCCCCTCCCAAACTGAAAAAAATCAAACTAATAATCTTTTTTGCCAGCCTGTATGCCAACCTCAAATGCCATACCCACCTCCATGACAGCAGAATGTGTTCTATCCTCTGACAGCCTTTCCCTGGTTGTGATGTGGCTCTCGGGTGAGTGTGACACCTTTTCTGTTAGGTGCACTGCAGAGTCACATCAGCAATGCATTGTGGTGGGTGTAGGGTAGTGGGCTCTACTCCCATGGTGCATGGTAGTGACCATTTTTGTAAGCCAGTTTTAGATCCCTTTCCTGTGTTACCCACTTTAGAGAACTTAGTTCTTACCTTGAATATGGCTGAAAGAGGGCATTGTACAGCATTCTGCCAGCTCTGACCTACTGCTAATCTCAGTACCAGGGAGACTCTTTGCCAGTGGGGCACAACCTCTGATCTGCAGTTAAATGTGAGTAAACGTGCTTATTCTAATAAAATACTTTTTCAAAGAGATTAGTCTTCAGGTGTCAACTGGTGTGCCAAGGTTGTACAGCAGCAACAAGTCCTGGAGGCCTGCGTGTATGCAGGTCCCTGGAGCACTTTTAGTGGGTACCGCAGTGCACTTCAGGCAGCCGAACCCAGGCTCATCCCCCCCTACCTGTAACACTAGTGCTGGTAATGGTAGCCCTCCAAAACCCACTGTATCCACATGTAGTTGCCCCCTTCACCCCTAAGAGCTATGGTAGTGTTGTACATTTGTGGGTAGTGGGTTTTGGGGGGAGGTTGGGGGGCTCAGCACCTGTGGTAAGGGACCTTTTTCTGAAGTCCACCGCACTGACCTCTAGGGTGTCCAGTTGGTGATCTGGCATGTGAGGGGGACCAGTGCACTACAAATGCTGGCTCCTCCCACGGCCAAATGCCTTGGATTTCGCCGGGTTGGAGATCGCCGGCAGTTTTTTCCATTATCGCAGAAAAACATACCCGGCGATGTCAAACCCGGCGAAATTCAGGCCATTTCGCCGGGCCAAACCGTATTATCGAAAAAAAGATGGCCGGCCATCTTTTTCGATAATACGGTTCCGGCCAGCTGTTGCACCGCTGCCAAAATAGATCGCGATTATGCCCCTCCACGTTACTATGTCATGCAATGGATCTAGTGTTCAGGGCTGCCGAGAGGGGGGACAAGAGTCCCCGGGCCCGGCATCCCAGGGGGGCCTGGCGCCGGGGTCTGTCTCCTACTCCTGATTGCATTAAAGCGATAACCCAGATCCCAGCACACAGGAGCAGCAAGAGTGACAGACCAAGGGGATGGCAGCTGCCCGAGTTGGCAAGGGAGCAGGGGGCATGGGTGGTCTGAGTGTGGCAGGGCAGCAGCAGCCCTGCTAGTGTTCTCTAGGCAAACCTGGAACTAAAGTAACAAAAGCTTGGGGTCAGCATGAGCTAAAGACCTGGTGCCAAGGCTGTGCATAATAGAAGTTTATAAAATCAAGAAGGGGTGAAATAAAGGAATAGCTGTTTCACCTTTTTAACAATGCTAAAACAAGAGGACATGCCATGAAACTAATAACCAGCAGACTGAAAAGAAATCATAGAAAGCTGTGAAATCTGCCTTATCTTAGAAACAACTGTGTAGATTAGGTTTGCATAACAGACAGGTAGATGAGGTGGACATTTGAAACAGTTAGGCAGTGATAAATATTTTTATTTATTTCAGTGCATGCCTTCAGAGCATGGCAACGACAAAAACAGACTGAGAATGGTACATCTGACAGTCACTGCAGATATTACAACAGTATTAGCCAACACAGCGCTCAGCTGCCCTCTGATTGCCTGAGTAATCAATAGCAAATGCAGCCATTTTGCTGTAGAGCAGTCACCCAGCTAGCAAGGTTTGCAGGATATCCACAATGAATATGCATGAGAGAAGTTTCATACATATTAATTGTGCACATCATGAACACATGGCTGGGTGCAACCTGAGGACTGGATTGGGAACCACTGATCTAAAATTAAAATGGTGAAGGGATTTTTGTCAAACATTTCGAAGCCGATATTCAGATCACGTGAGGTAGCTGGCTGCCTCCCGCAGTCAGTGCTGAGCCTGGATATCCAATGCCTGGCCATTTCCAGTTACTGGCACTGAATATCCGGTTTATTTTTGGCTGGTTCCAATTTAACCAATGCTGGCCTGTTTGGTTGTAACCAGCCAAAGATAGACCTGCTATTGACACGGCCAAATCTGGCTGCCAAACTTAGTTGGCGATGCACTGAAATTCGGCAGATAGCCGGTTATATTGTGTGATATAACCAGCTCTCTGCTAGAACCTAACCGGCAATATTCAGCTGGAGACAGCCAGCTATCTCCTGCTGAATATCATCGGACAGCCGGCTAAGTACCATTTAACAGGCCAGGTGCCGTTTCTGGCCTGTTAAATGATTTTGAATATTGGGGGAGGGGGGACTCCTGTTTAACTATTTAAATACAGTTCTTAACAAGAAGCAAACTGAACATTGCCAAGAGGGAAAACAGTAAGATGGATGCTGGCTGATCAGGAGCATCTTTCGCTGAATCTTGCACTGTCTAATGTTCAAGCAAGTCTTAAAAGTGAACAGATACTGTATCTGAGAGAAAAAGAGGGGCATAATCGAACAGTGCGCCCAAGTTTTCATGAGGGTGTTCTCACAGGATGGCCCAGCGAAGGGGCGAGGAAACCCATATTATCGAAACAAGATGGACATCCATCTTTCGTTTCGATAATACGGTCGGGGACGCCCAAATCTCAACATTTAGGTCAACCTTAGAGATGGTCGACCTAAATGTTGAGATGATCGACCTTAGAGATGTCGTCCCCAGTTTTCGACCATAATGGAAACCGAGGATGCCCATCTCAAAAACAACCAAATCCAAGCCCTTTGACCGTGGGAGGAGCCAGAATTCGTAGTGCACTGGTCCTCCTGTGTCGTGTTTGTGAGTCCTTGTACCAAAGCAGGGCACACAGGTGATGATTCGAACCTGCGCTCTGCTGGGCAGCCGAGCAACCCCGAGGCTTCACTTGTGATGACCGCCGTTCCCCGAGGGTTGAGCCCCCAGGTGCAGGCAGCCGACAGGACTTCCGGATGCAGGCGGGGGTCAGACGGCTGCAGGTAGCAGGCAGAGAGAAAAACTGGATACAAGCAGGGGTTGGAGACAGGCAGCAGACAGAGTCCTGGAAGCAGGCAGTGGTCTGGTCAGGCAGCAAGTAGAGAGTTGTCAGGATTCAGGCAGGAGTCCGGGCAGGCAGCAAGCAAGCAGAGAGTGTCATGATTCAGGCAGTGGTCAGGTCAGGTGGCAAGCAGAGATTCTCAAGATCCAGGCAGTGGTCAGGTCAGACAGCAGGAGACAACTAGAGAGTAAACACAGCTCAAAACAATCACCTACCAAAGGTAGAAGCCGAAGCAAAGGAATGGCGTGAAGTTGCTCCTTAAATAGCCCCTACCATTAATGAAAACAGAATCAGCTGGCATGGAGAGCCCATAGCCCCCACCATCAGGGAAAACAGAATCAGATAGCAGGGAGAGCCTTCCATTTGCTGCCAGCTGGAGGGGAAAGAGGATCTGGGACCAATTCTGAAGAGCGGGAGGTGGGACATCCCGAAGAGTAGGAGGCAGAGCGAAGACTCAGCGTCCCTCGTGGAGGACTGGCAGAGAATTCCCCGGAGTGCCGGAAGCCAAGATGGCCGGCGCTCCACATTGCCGGAGAGCCACTCCTGGAGTGCCAAGAGCAAGCAGCAGGCCCCCTCCTGAAGTGACAATAGCAGGCAGCGGGCAGGCCCCGGACGTCACAGCCGGCAGGGGAATCCTCGGAGCGCCGGACCTACCCAGATGGCCGTCGCCCCGCCGTCGCAGGGGCATCTCTACTGAGATGAGGAGCACAAGGAGCATGACACCCTGACATGCCAGGACACCAACCGGGCACCCTAGGGGGCACTGCAGTGGACTTCACAAATTTCTCTCAGGTGCATAGCTCCCTTTCCTTGGGTGCTGAGCCCCCCAACAAAACCTCAAAACCCACTCCCTACAACTGTACACCACTACCATAGCCCTAAGGGGTGAAGGGGGGCACCTACATATGGGTACAGTGGGTTTCGGGTGGCTTTTGGAGGGCTCACATTTACCACCACAAGTGTAACAGGTGGGGGGGGGGGGGGGTGGGCCTGGGTCCGTCTGCCTGAAGTGCACTGCACCCACTAAAACTGCTCCAGGGACCTGCACACTGCTGTCATGGAGCTGGGTATGACATTTGAGGCTGTCAAAAAATGTTTTAAAGTTTGTTTTTTTTAGGGTGGGAGGGGGTTGGTGACCACTGGGGGAGTAAGGGGAGGTCATCCCCGATTCCCTCTGGTGGTCATCTGGTAAGTTCGGGCACCTTTTCACGGCTTGGTCGCAAGAAAAAATGGACCAAGTAAAGTCGGCCAAGTGTTCGTCAGGGACGCCCTTCTTTTTTCCATTATCGGCTGAGGACGCCCATCTCTCAATCATGCCCCAGTCCCGCCTTCGCTACGGTGCCAACATGCCCCTGTGAACTTTGGTCGTCCCGCGACGGGAAGCAGTTGAGGATGCCCAAAATTGGCTTTCGATTATGCCGATTTGGGTGACCCTGAGAGAAGGACGCCCATCTCTCGATTTATGTCAGAAGATGGGCTCCCTTCTCTTTTGAAAATAAGCCTGAAAGAGAAGTAGAAAACTGTGTATTTATTTCAATGCATTTAGAAAATGGTTTTTTTGTTTGTTTTGATTGTACTGATGTTTATGAAAGTTACTGACCTCATTATTTAAACTCCATGGTCAGCATTACTTTAAAACACCTACCGTAGCATTTAAAGTTTTACTGAAATATTCAGCTCCAGGTGGTACCCGTATACCGGTACTGAATATTTGAGTACCACTGACGTTCAGCGAGGTACCCAGTTAGAAAATAGCTGTCTTACTTCACACCCTTGGGATTCATCAAAAATAAACTTTATGTAGTCCAGAATATGTCTTGAGCAATAGGAAATTTGCCTGGGGCAAAATAGCTAGACAGGTATCAGTGCTCAATATCGGCGATACCATGATAACTTCTGGCTCTGCCTTGGCACCACCCCCTGCTTCCCCAGCACGACTGCCCCATCCCTGATGACCAGAGTAGGAGGGGGGAGAGAAAGAAAAGGAATTGGAGGGAGGGGGCATGAAAGTAAGGAGGGAATGTAGAGAGTTCTGAGGATTTACATGGTACTACCCAGATAATACCACAGAAAATCCAGTTATGGTGCCAGTGAATGGCACTTACCCAGATAAGTGTTATTGAGTACTGGGGTCTTTCTGTTTACTACAAAAAAGTGCATAGCACTGGAACAAATTCCTTTAGCTGATGTAATGTAGCACAAAGAAACCTATTTGATAGAGATTGCTTATATAATACGTACACAATGCCTGTCCAGTAAGTGTTAACTTTTGAACTGTTTTATGTACAAAGAGAATATTTATAGCCTCTGAAGCCACATACAGCATGGTCATTGAGGAAATATAAAACCACAAAGGAAGCAATTCTATAAATGTAGGTGTGACAAAGAAGGACGCTTATCCCCTAATTCTATAAAAGTCGCCAAAAGTTGCATGTGCAAATTTTGGTGTGCGCCCAATTTGCACGTGCGATTTAATTAAATAACAAGCCAATTAGTATCAATATTTGGCTTTTTAACAAGCAATTGCTGGCCCCAATTAGATTTAATTGGAACTTACATGTCTAAATTTAGGTGCAGGATCCACACCTAAAGTTTACATGCATGTAAAAAAAGGGGTGCGGAAATGGGAGGGTCATGGGCAGGATAGGGGCATTCCTAGCATTTACATACATTGTTATAGCATATGGGGGATATGCACCTAATTTAGGTGTGTACATTTGCATTACATTTCAGTTGGTGCAAATGACCATGCCTAAAGTTAGGCATGAGTCCTGGGCGTAAGCGCTACTCTATAAACCAAGCCTTACTTTAAGCGCGGCTTATAGAATAGCACTTTTTTTGTTGCTGATTTTTTAGGCACTATGCCCCAGATTCTATACAGCGCAGCTAGCGTTCTGTGCCAAAATCCAGGCATATTCTATAAAAGTGCATGTAACTTAATTGGCTTAACAAGCCAATCAGCAATGTTAACAGCATTAAGCAAGCAATAATGAGCACTAATTGACAATAATTAGAATTTATGCGCACAACTGGTTAAACGTATTCTGTAATACAGAGCACCTAACTTCTAACGCACACAGGCAAAAAGGGGCATGGTTATGGACGTGGAAATGGGTGCTTAGTGGGCGTTCAGAAATTTATGTGTGTTGTTATAGAATATGGCCCTCTGTGTCTAAATCTACATGCCGGGATTTATGCCATGTTTTCATTGGTGTAAATGGAGGCATGTAGTTTTAGGTGCTGGGATATCAACTAAGTGTATTCTATACACCGTGCCTAAAGTTAGATTCCGCATGGAGTTTTTTAGGTGCCATATATAGAATCTGGCCCTATATATAGAATCTAGTCCAGTGGTTCCAAAACCTGATTCTGGAGGCACTCCAGCCAGTCACGTTTTCAGGATACCCACAATAAATATGCATGAGATATATTTGCATATTTATTGTGTATGCAGATTTCTCTCTTGAATATTCATTGTGGATATCCTGAAAACCTGACTGCCTGGGGTGCCTCCAGGACCAGGTTTCGGAACCACTGATCTAGCCCTTAGTGCCAATTCTACAGCATGTAACGCAAAGCTTCCTTGGTGCACTGAAACAGGCGCAACAGCTTTCGCCAGCAGGCATAAGCTGGCATGCCTAAGTGCACCTTGCAATCTGAGCATCTGATACTATTCTATAATGTGCATGTATTGCTAGGCAGAACACCCATTGCACGCTCATGCCCTGCCCACTGGTACAACCCATTTGCTGTAACGCACCATGGACTAGATTCAGTAAATGGCACCCAAATTTGGGCGGTGAAAAAATGCATCATCAAGTTTAGCGTTGTTTATGCACTAGCGTGCAGTGTCAGGATCTATTTTATAATACTGCACACATCTTTATAGAACAGCGCTTAGGAAGATGTGCACACAAATACAAATTGTTGCCAATTAACATCAAGAATTGTTAGCACCCAATTATTGGCGCTAACTGGCTTGTTACTCAATTAAATTGTGTGCACAAATTGGGAGTGCAATTTGGGCGCCATTTATAGAATCTGAGGGCATGTGACTAGCATGACAATTTTATAGGATATCACCTAGCACATATGCGCAAAAATGCCAAATTGTGACATCCTTCTTGTGCTTATACGTGCCTATTCTAGAAACTGAGGCCTAAATCTAGGGGCAATTGGGGCCTAAATCTAAGCGCCCTTTATAGAATTGCCCTTAAAATGACTTTCATGGGGCTTAACTGCTGCAGGATTACAGGACCATATTTATCTAAATTATCATGTAACATCCAAAAATTTGAAACAGCTCGAATGTGCCAAGGTTGGCGACCACTGTTCCCTCTAAGCTGAACGGAAGTCCTCCAACTGCACTGCTGCCATTAAGGGGGAGGGGGTGCTTCAATATTGTGTTTTCAATTGATAGAGACAGGCAGGTTCCCTGGAATCCTGCAGAGCTTGCCTGTCACTCACTATTGAAAATGTACTAGCGGAACAGCGCCTCCACTGGCAGCAATGCATTTGGAGGATTCCTGCTCAATTTAGAGGGAACATTGATGGCGACCATATCAAAGAGCTATCACAATGTACAAGAGCTAAAGGTTGTTGGTGCTTTCAGCACTTCTTATGTACAGCTGAGAAGAAGAGGATACACAACACAGAGCTCCATCCCTTCCCACAGTACTCTTCTGCTAACTTTTTCTGATCAGTACCACCCCCATCTTCCATACACTGGACGTCTTCCTTCACTACATCCTTCTCTATGGTGTCTGCAAAGTAAGCATTTGCTCTTTCGTGGTAGGCAGCTGCATCATCCTTGTTAATGTTTCTTATCTCCACCAAACTGGAGCTTATCATGGTGAGATGGGCATCCTGTGGACCTTTTTTGCACATTTTTGATTTGAGAACACCTTTCTGCTTCTCACAGAGGTTCTTTTTCTTCCTTAAGGCTCGGCCAATCTGCTTCCAGTAGGATTTCTCATCCGCTTTGAAATGAATGGAGGAAGGATGTCCCTCAAAGATGCACCAGAAGCTGGCAACACCACGGGTGCACTCCACTTTCAAGTTAACAGTGTCCTTTCCAGTAACTGCCCAGGTACACTCAGTCTTATCTTTTTTGGAGAAACTGCCCTTGATTACTCCCTTTCCTAGCTTTAGTTTTTGTCTCTTTCCAATCTGGTCAGTTGCAGCTGGCTTACTTTCATCTTTACTTGTAACTTTCTGTTTGCCAGTGTCTGGGTTTTTTTCCTTATTTGTTTTTCCATGCCTTCTTTCCTTCTGTGGTCTACAGTTGACTAATAGAAGCTGTGACAGCAGCACTACAAGACACAGAAATGTGATACTTCTGATTTTCATGGCTTCCTCTAGTCTTGGGAACCTGGTGTCAAAGTAAAGAATCATGTGAAATTTAAGATGTATCCTAGGGCAAATCATCAACAGCTAGCTCATTCTTAAACGTAACAGTACTAGTACCAATGACAAAGAATTACTGATACCAGTTACAAAGCTTAGATTATAAGCCTTCTGAGGACAAGGCCTACTATTGTATCTGCATGTAGCTCACATTGAACTACTACTGAAAAGATGCAAGTTAAAATCTAAGGGGCCGAGAAGCTGCTGTCCTAGGCAAGTCCTAGTTTTTCCTTAAGGTTGGGCCAGCCCTGTGCTGAATATTGCTCTGACCATTGTAGTACTATCCAGTTAGTGCCAGGGAAGTCCAGAGGCCTCCAGTACTGAAAATCTGGATGTAATTTAGCCTGTGAAAGGCAGCATTTAAAGAAACAGTGAGTGCTGCCGGCTGACCGTTAGGCACTATCTGACCAATATTCAGCATTATTTAACCAGTCAGAAATGGCTTCTATCTGACTAAATAGCACTTAGGGCCCTGTTTACTAAGGTGCACTAGCGTTTTTAGCATGTGCACAAAATTAACATGTGGTAACTGTGTAGGTGCCCATAGGAATATTGTGGGCGCCTACCCAGCGTGTGCTAAAAGCACTAACGCGCCTCTAGCTAAGCACTATTATTCAGCGTGAGATAGCCGGTTATCTCCACTGAACATTAGTTGTTAG
Source organism: Microcaecilia unicolor (assembly GCF_901765095.1). NCBI lineage: Eukaryota > Metazoa > Chordata > Amphibia > Gymnophiona > Siphonopidae > Microcaecilia > Microcaecilia unicolor. The sequence goes on along the minus strand of NC_044037.1, from coordinate 248,546,800 downwards.
CAGTTAACTGGATACATCGTGCAATGTAGCTGGCTATCCACAAATATTCAAATGCTGACCGGCTACATTTAGCAGCCAAAAAGAATCACCTAAATAGCGGTCCTATCTTTGGCAGCTGTAAATGTAACCGACCAGCATTGTATATTCACATAGGGGTCATTTTATGAAGCTGCGGCAAAAGGGGGCCTGTGCAGGCGTCAGCGTGTGTTTTTGACGTGCACCAAGGCCCCCTTTTACCGCAGGGGGTAAAAGGTAGGTCTTTGGGTTTTTTCAAGAAATGGTCGTGCGGCAAAGTGAAGCATTTGCTGCGTGGACATTTCAGGGGGGGGGGGGCACTTACTGCCACCCATTGAGGTGGCGGTACAGGCTCCTGTGCTAACCCAGTGGTAACTGGGTAGTGTGCTGCACTGCCCAGTTACTTCTGGGTACACACTGATGCTATAAAAATTGAAATATTTTTTGCAGCGCCGGAAATGGTGCAGACTGGGGGAGGGAACTACCGCCGGGCTGCTGCAGTAGCCCGGCGGTACTTTCATTTTAGCGAGCAGTAAACTTGCTTTGGGCTTAGCGCTGTTTCGTAAAAGGGCACCTCAGCCGGTTAAGTTTGAGCCGGGCAAAAGAAAACCCCAAGATTTTCAATGCCAGTCACCGGATGGCCTGGCATTAAATATCCAGGGCCTTTTACAGTACAAGTTATTTCAGCTTCATTAAAACCTTTTGTGATGTTTGATCAAAGCTTATTGGGGGGGGGGGGGGGGGGGGTGTGGAACAAATGCACTTTTAAAAAATGTCATTTTCTGGTTAGTTTTACTGTATGTGATATCAAGTTTTACAAGTGTTATACAAATATTTATCAGGTTTAAAGTAATGTGAAATTAAAAAAAAACATGCAATAAAGTCTGCTTTAAGTTGTGCTTAGTACAAAGGTGCTACAGAAAAAAAGAATAAAAACAGAAATAAGCCACATACCTTGTCCAGTACAGTATAAATCTGATCTGGTAAGAATTCTTATGCCAGGTTGTAAAGCAATGTGCTAGTGAACCTACAGTGGTGAAGCATTTTATAGTATGCTAAAGGCACTCCTACAAAGTAATATTACAACAGAAAGAATATTTTAACCCCTTAACTGAGAAACTGAGATCACATTCCACATACACTGACTTAGGAGTGAGGTGGGTTTTTTTTTAATTTATTGTCTTTATTAGAAAGCAACCAACACAAGAAATACACAATGTCTCCATCACGAAGCCTAAGGCCCCGTCCGCTTCACACACCAATTTTCACTATTTAACTTTATTATTTTTTCAATATATCATAATACAGAAATTAAGAAATATGAATATAGCTTAATATAAATATAAATTGCTAAGAAAAATAGTATACTTTTGTCCACAATAAATGCAATGTGATCCAAGAGTTAGAAATTAGAAATTAACAAAACAATCTTAGAAGAATTTATCCCAAGACTATCACATACCCGTAAAGCTCTCCCCAGCCTGCCCTAACAGCATGCAATATGAGTCTATGCAGTAACTTTTGTTTCCTCTTTAGCTGCAAGAAACTCTTCTAATTGCTTGGGTTCAAAAAATTTTAATTGTTTGCCCTGAAATATCACAAAACATAAACAAGGAAATTTAAACACAAAGTTGGCACCTAAAGCTATTATTCTCGGCCGAAAGGTCAAGAAGGCCTTACACCTCATCTGTGTCTTTCTTGAAAGATCAGGAAATACTCAAACTTTTGATCCCAAGAATTGTGTGTCCAAATGTCTAAAGGAAAGTTTCAAAACAGCATTGCGATCGAACTCCAAAGCAAAGGATACCACCATAGTAGTTCTCTGTGTAATTATTTCCAATGAAGATTCCAAAAAGGATGTAAGATTCATATTTTCTCGATCCTGATCTTGACCTCGCAGGGCCTCTCCAACAGATTTCCCCGAGACCAGTATATTCTGGACTCACGTAATAGGAAGTAATGAATCTCCAGACATCCCCAGAACCTCAATTAAATATTTCTTAACCATATCAATAGGTGCTATAAGAGGAGACCTGGGAAAATTGAGTAACCTCACGTTATGTCTTCTGATCTGATTTTCTAAATATTCTAAATGATGATGTGTGAAATTCTTATCTTTAACTAAGGTTAAACCCAAAGTTCCCAGTTTTTGAATTTTAATTTCCAAGGAAACCAATCTAGAGGACTGCTGTGCAGATGACTGTGCTTGAAGAAGAGCAGCTTCTGACAAAACTTTAATATCTTTAATATTTTCCAATGTCAAAGTTTGTAAAGAGGAATGCATGTCAAATGCAAGGTCCGGTGGAGGGGCATAATCGAAAGGGATGACCAAGTTTTGCTGAGGACGTCCTCACAAAACGTCCCCATCGAGGAGTGGGGAAACCCGTATTTTCAAAACAAGATGGATGTCCATCTTTTGTTTCAATAATACGGTTAGGGACGCCCAAATCCTGAAATTTGGTTGTCCTTAGAGTTGGTCATCCCTAGACTTGGTCGTTTCTGATTTTCGCCGATAATCGAAACCAAGGACGTCCATCTCAGAATCGACCAAATGCAAGTCATTTGGTCATGGGAGGAGCCACTATTTGTAGTGAACTGGTCCCCCTAACGTGCCAGGACACCAACCGGGCACCTTAGGGGGCACTGCAGTGGACTTCAGAAATTGCTCCCAGGAACATAGCTCCGTTACCTTGTTTGCTGAGCCCCCCAACCCTCCCTAAAATACACTACCCACAACAGTACACCACTACCATAGCGACACAGCCCTTATAGGTGAAGGGTGGCACCTAGATATGGGTACAATGGGTTTCTGGTGGGTTTTGGAGGGCTCACTGTTTCCTCCACAAATGTAACAGGTAGGGGGGGATGGGCCTGGGTCCGCCTGCCTGAAGTGCACTGCACCCACTAAAACTGCTCCAGGAACCTGCATACTGCTGTGATTGAGCTGAGTATGACATCTGAGGCTGGCATAGAGGCTGGCACAAAATATTTTGAAAGATTTTTTTTGAGGGTGGGAGGGGGTTAGCAACCACTAGGGTAGTAAGGGGAGGTCATCCCCAATTCTCTCCGGTGGTCATCTATTCAGTTCAGGCACCTTTTTGTGCCTTGGTCGTAAAAAAAACATGACCAGGTAAAGTCATCCAAGTGTTCGTCAGGGATGTCCTTGTTTCTTTCCATTATGGGTTGAGGACGTCCTTGTGTTAGGCACGCCCAAGTCCCGCCTTCGCCAGGGCCGGTCTTAGGCAGAGGCGACCAAGGCGACCGCATAAGGCCCCGCGCCTAAGGGGGCCCTGTGCAGCGCACCTCAACTCTGCCTCGCTCATGCCTCCGCTCCGACCTCCGCTGCTGCTCACCTTAGTCGCCTGAGATGATCCCCATTCCCGCGGCTCAGCCGCTCCACTCCCACCACCACCGGCGTGGCGCCCACCCCCGGCTTGGGCCCGCTGAGCCCGCCGTCAGCTCCCGAGTCCCCGGACCCCGGCGACTAACTGAGCGATGCCAGCGAGCCAGCCCAGGCAGCGACGGCCCCGCCTCGACGGCGACGACAGACAGTTGCAGCGCGACGGCTCACCTCCAGGCTCCAGCTTCCCGCTCAATGTCCCGCCTTCTGATGTATTTCCTGTTTCCGGATTCGAGGGCGGGAGTCACTGAGCGGGAAAAGCTGGAGCCTGGTCGGAGGTGGTGAGGACGTGAGGTGAGCCATCGTTGCTGACGCCAACAGTTGTGCACTTATGCCAAATTGAAATTGGATTCCATGCAGGCAGGAGATCAGAAGTGTCTCTCTCATCTAACAACGCTTGCGGACGGTGCAAGGGTTGGAAATGTCTGCCTCCCTGAGAGGAATTTGGCCCAACAACATTAGTTGCTGGAGAAGCTGAGCAAGTAAGATCTTCTGGCTTGGAAGAGGCTGTTTCTAACATATCTGGGTTATTTTCACATAGATCTGCAGATATTTCTCCTGATAAAAATTTGGATGGCAATAGCAGATTTAGTTAAAACACTGCTTCCAGTAATTAATGATACGACACCTCGAATTAATAATTTGGAAGCTAGACTGCAATCACAGGAAGAAAAGATTACTAAGCTAAAATCTGAGAATGGAAATCATGAAGTAGCAAAATCTGATATAAAGTAGGTACAATCAGTTCAAACTATTTAGTACCTGATGTAGCTACTTGCCTCTCTGGTTTGATGCGTTACAGAGTAATAGGGGAATTTGAAAGTACTGGATCTTTTCTTAATATTTTTCCTTTATTCTCCTTTGTTATGAGAATTGGAACTACTAATTGTAGTGGACTTGAACTGAATAATTTCTAGGGAGGGGAGGTTTCATGATAGTATTGTGCTTATTATTTCAATCATTTTTTTTGTACAAGTTTAGCTTCATTTGTCTTTATTCTTGAGTAAGATACAAGCTTCCAGGTGTTGTGGATATGTGCCCTCCCTGAGCTCCCAGGTCTTCACTCACTACAGCACCGGGGTCAGGACAATCCAAAGCAGCACTACTTCCTGGCTGCAGGGGAACCACCCACTCCACAGGGCTCAAAGAAGCCCCATCTACGCTGCTTGCCAACGACACCACGCTGGCAGTGGCAGAACGGGAGGAAGCCTGCACGGGTCCTGCAAGGACTCTAAAGTCATTAAGAGTCTTCTGTTTCAGAGCCGGAGCCGCAGCAGGAGTTGAGGGAAACTCCCACACCTTTCCCATGATCACCTAGGGAAGAGTCACCTGAAGACGCCCGAATCGAGACAAACACTCAGAGAGCTGCAGGCAGGTAAGTCTTCATGATGCCATCTTGGATCCTCCCGATTTAGGAGTGAGTTTTGACTACCATGGTATGTGCAGACATGGCCCCAAACAGTAGTTATGACCTCTGTAAGCACAACAAATCTGGAAGTTTTTAATTTGGGTAGTGTAGGGTTAGATAGGATCTTGACAATCTGACTTTGTTTCTTATTGGTAAGTCTGTAAGGTCTGTCATGTATCCTGGGACTATGCCATACATGATTTTGTGGACTAAGGTGCAGATTTTGAAGATGATCTGTTCTTTGATTGGGAGCCAATGCAACTTTCTCGGAGGGGTTTGGCACTTTCGAAGCGTGTTCTGCTGAATATCAGCCTGGTTGCTGTATTTTGGGCGGTCTGGAGTTTTTTTATGAGTTGATCTTTGCAGCCCGCATAGATTCCGTTGCAATAATCTGCATGGCGTAGGACCATTGATTGTATTAGGTATCGAAAAGTTGCTCTTGGGAAGAAAGGTTTTAATCGTTTGAGCTTCCACATTGAATGGGAAAATTAGGTTCTTACCTTGGTAATTTTCTTTCCTTTAGTCATAGCAGATGAAGCCATTACGTATGGGTTATGTCCATCAACCAGCAGGGGAGATAGAGAGCACTCAAACTTTCACAGTGTCCTCTTGGCCAGCTAGCTCCACTGCCTCTTCAGTATTTGAAGCTTCCAAAGCAGTATGGCAAACCGCAATGGGAATCACAAGAGCTTTCCTCACAGCGAACGATGGCCCATCACAAGGGCATGAACTCATAAAGGAGGGAATGCACGTCCTCCTGGAGGGAATAAACTCATCCTCCTTATTGTATAAGTGGAGGGGAACACACGCGCCTCCTGAAGGGAATCACACATCCTCCCAACACACTGGAGGGAATGAACTCATCCTCCTATTTATAGAACTGGAGGGGAACACACGCGCCTCCTGGAGAGAATCAACACATTCTCCAAAAAAACATGCTGGAGGGAATGAACACATCCTCCTAAAATTAAACTGAACATGAATCCTGAAGATTGTTTTCCAACTTTCTCCCAAGGAAGGAACTTCAGGAAATTAGAACAGAACCTGAAAAACAGATTCACAGCATACAGACAATCATACAGGGAGGGCTCATGGCTTCATCTGCTATGACTAAAGGAAAGAAAATTACCAAGGTAAGAACCTAATTTTCCCTTCCTTGTCATCAAGCAGATGAAGCCATTACGTATGGGATGTAACAAAGCAATCCCTAGATAGGGTGGGAACAAGCCACACCACGCGCTAGCACTTGTGCACCAAAACACACATCCCTCCTGGCAGCCACATCCAGCCTGTAATGTCGGGCAAAGGAGAGCTTAGAAGCCCATGTTGCTGCACTGCATATCTCTTGAAGAGAGAGTGCTCCAGTTTCAGCCCAAGAGGAAGAAATCGCTCTAGTAGAATGTGCCTTAAAGGCTACAGGCGGAACCCTGCCGGCCAGCAGATAAGCTGAAAAGATAGTTTCTTTGAGCCAGCGGGCAATAGTGGCTTTAGACGCTGGAGACCCTCTGCGAGAACCGGATAGCAAAACAAACAGATGATCAGAAGTCCTGAAAGAGTTAGTAACTCGCAGATACTGCAGCAGAGTCCTGCGCACATCCAAAAGGTGCAGCTGCCCAAAAGATTCTGGAAACTCTTCCTCTGAAAAAGAGGGCAAGAAAATAGGCTGGTTTAAGTGAAAGGCTGAAACCACCTTAGGCATAAAGGAAGGCACGGTCCGAACCGTGACTCCGGACTCTGAAAATTGCAGAAATGGGTCTCTACAGGACAGCGCCTGGAGCTCTGACACCCGTCTCGCCGAGGTAATGGCCACCAGAAAAACGGCCTTCAGTGTCAAGTCTTTCTCCGATGCTCGTCGAAGCGGCTCAAAAGGAGATGCCTGCAGGGTTTTCAAAACTAGCCCCAGGTTCCAAGCTGGACAGGGTGCTCGCACTGGAGGTCGGAGCCGAAGCACCCCTCTAAGAAACCGTGCCACATCTGGGTGAGCAGCCAAAGACACGCCTTCCACCTTACCACAAAGGGAGGCCAACGCTGCCACCTGCACCCTCAGGGAATTATAGGCCAAGCCTTTTTGTACACCTTCCTGCAAAAAGTCCAGAATCGGCGAGACAGGAGCCCGCATTGGAACAATGGCTCTGGAAGCACACCAAGACTCAAACAAGCACCAAATCCTGGCATAAGCCACGGAAGTGGACCACTTGCGGGCTTGCAGGAGAGTGGAAATAACTTTATTGGAATAACCTTTATCCCTCAATTGCGCCCTCTCAATAGCCATGCCGTAAGACCAAAGCGGCCGGCGTCCTCCATGGCTACGGGTCCCTGAGTCAAGAGGTTCGGTACCAGAGGTAACGGCAGAGGAGCCTCCAGGAGCATCTGTCGGAGGTCTGCATACCAAGGTCTCCTTGGCCAATCCGGGGCGATGAGGACCACTTCTCCTGGGTGCAGCCGAATCCGCAAGAGCAGGCGCCCTATCAAGGGCCATGGGGGAAACACATAAAGTAGACCCGGAGGCCAGGGTTGAGCCAAGGCATCCAACCCCGCCAAGCGAGGATCTCTCCGTCTGTTGAAGAAGCACGGGACTTTGGTATTGGCACTTGTCGCCATTAGATCCATCACGGGCTTGCCCCATTTGGCACAGATCTGCAGGAATACTTCGTCTGCCAGATTCCATTCTGCTGGATCGATCTGATGCCTGCTCAGATAATTGGCCTGCACATTGCTCTGACCTGCAATATGAGCTGCTGACAGACACTGAAGATGCAGCTCGGCCCAGTGGCAAATCAGTTCGGCCTGCGCGGCTAGTGCTCTGCACCTTGTTCCGCCTTGTCGATTTATATAGGCCACCGTTGTCGTGTTGTCCGACATCACTCTGACAGCCAATCCTTCCAGGGTCACTTGAAAGGCCAGAAGCGCCTGAAACACCGCTTTCAACTCTAGGCGGTTGATGGACCACTCCGACTCCTCGGGTGTCCATAGACCCTGGGCATGCTTCCCCTTGCAGTGTGCGCCCCAGCCCTTCAGGCTGGCATCTGTTACCACTAGGCACCAAACGGGGAGCGTCAGCGGCATTCCTCGCCGCAGCATGCTGTCCGAGAGCCACCACTCCATGCTGAGACGGGCCGCAGGGAGCCAAGTAAGTCTGCATTGGTAATCCTGAGAAATAGGAGACCATCTCCGGAGTAGGGAATACTGTAGAGGTCTCAGGTGCGCTCTCGCCCAGGGTACCACTTCCATCGTGGCTGTCATCGATCCCAGCAGCTGGACAATGTCCCAAGCTCGCGGGCGGGGCATCCTCAGGAGCAGACGGACCTGATTCTGAAGCATGCACCGCCTTGGCTCGGGTAGGAACACATAGCTCGAGACTGTGTCGAACCTGGCCCCCAAAAACTCTAGAAATTGTGAAGGGGACAGGTGACTTTTGGCCATATTGACGACCCAGCCTAGAGATTGCAGTACTGAGACCACTCTGGCTGTAGCTTGTAAGCTCTCTGTTGCAGAGTCTGCTCTGATGAGCCAGTCGTCTAGGTACGGGTGAACCCTGATACCTTCTCGCCTGAGAAAAGCAGCTACTACCACCATTACCTTCGAAAAGGTTCGGGGAGCTGTGGCGAGGCCAAAAGGCAAGGCCCTGAACTGGAAATGTTTTCCCAACACCGCAAACCTCAGAAACTTCTGGTGCGGGGGCCAAATCGGTATGTGCAAGTAAGCTTCTTTCAGGTCTAGAGACGTGAGAAACTCTCCTGGCTGAACCGCCACAATGACGGAGCGCAGGGATTCCATGTGGAAATGCCGCACTCTCAGGGACTTGTTCACTTCTTTTAAGTCCAGAATAGGGCGAAAGGACCCACTTTTTCGCGGCACCACAAAGTAGATGGAGTATCGGCCGCAGCCTTGCTCGGCGGGAGGCACCGGGGTCACTGCCCCTAACTGAATCAAACCTTGTAAAGTCTCCTCCACCGCCGCTCGTTTGACGGCAGAACCGCATCGGGACTCCACAAGCACGTCTCTTACTGGGGCGTTGAATTCTATTCTGTATCCATCTCTGATCAGGTCCAGAACCCACTGATCTGAGGAAATCTTGGCCCACTCCTCGACAAAGAGGGAAAGCCGTCCTCCGATGACAGGCATCGAGGAGAGGGCCGGCGCACCATCATTGAGAGGGTCGCCCCTGAACTCCTGGTCTTGAGCCACCGGCTGCGGAACGCTTGTCCGAGCGAAAGGAGTTCCTCTGCTGACCACGGGCACGTGAAGTGAAACCAGCAGAACGCCCCGGGCGGTACCTTCTAGCTTCATGGAAGCGAGGTCTGTACGAGGAGTGGACCGCCTGGCCCTTAGAGGAAGGCCTCTGCCTATCTTCGGGCAAGCACTGGGGTTTTGGATCACCCAGGCCTTTCACAATTTTCTCTAACTCCTCACCAAATAGGAGAAGTCCTTGAAAAGGCAACTTCACCAACCTTTGCTTAGAGGCCATGTCTGCTGCCCTGTGTCGTAGCCACAGACGACGGCGAGCCGCCACTGCTACTGCCATTTGTTTAGCCGAAGCTCTGACAAGGTCATAAAGGGCATCAGCCAGAAAGGACAAGGCCACCTCCATCTGCGGAGCCACATCCAAGAAGGGCTCTGCTCCATCTCCGGGCTGAGCCATTGCCTGTTGCAGCCAAGCTAGGCAGGCTCTCACAGCATAACAGCTGCATGCAGACGCCCGAACAGTGAGACCTGCAATTTCAAAGGACCGTTTCAACGCTGTTTCCAGCCTACGGTCTTGAACATCCTTCAGGGCAACACCTCCTTCAACAGGGAGGGTAGTTCTCTTTGTCACCGCAGTGACTAGGGCATCCACTGTAGGCATTTGAAAACGAGCCATATGTCCCTCACGCAGAGGGTATAACTGCCCCATAGCCCTGGAAACTCTCAAAGGTCCCTCGGGGTCAGCCCACTGAGCCGAAACAAGCTCTAGGATGCAGTCATGCAAAGGGAAGGCCCGAGCAGCTTTCTTGGTACTAGCCATCCTGGGATTACCCGAGGAGGCCATGCCACTGTCAGGATCTTCAATCGAGAGGGCCTGCAGGGTATCTGAAATAAGCGCTGGCAGCTCATCACGGTGGAAAATCCTCACCGTGGAGGGATCATCCAGATCCTGTGGTAAATCCGCACCTGACTCTGGTTCCTCAGACCAAGAACGTCTGTCAGAGTTCTCCGAATCCTCACACCCCGACCACGGGGGGGGGGGGGGGGGGGGGGGGGGGGGGGGAAGGTGCACCACAATCTGAAGGGGAATTAACCCTTCTGCGCTTATCTTTAGGCCAAGCATCCGGGAAAAAAGCCTCACTGGGCAGTCCCAGGCCAGAATCCATGGGGGGGGGGGGGCAATCAGAGGAGCCTCAGGCGACCCTTGAGGAAGGGCTGTTTTCATCATGTATGCTTTATGCAGCAAAAGCACAAAATCCGTGGAGAAAATCTCACCCTGGGCACCCAAATCCTGTCCGGTGCTAGCCACTCCTGAAATAACCTCATCTCGAGGTGCCCCACCCGGCTCAGGTCTCTCCGTATCCACGGAGGCCGCGCCATGCGGTGTAAGCAAAATGGCGCCCGCTGCCAGCTCAGAGCGGGAAGAAACATCGCTCGCCATGCTCGGGCCGGCTCCTATGCCAATACAGCACGATTTACAGAGCCCTGCTGCTGATTTGCGCTTGCCACAAGTGGAACAGCGCTTTACATTGTCCGCAGCCATCGCCGAAAAACGGTGGTAAAATCCAAAATGGCGGTTTCGCGCCAAAATCACCCCGATCGCGGGCCCACCCCGGAGGAGTTGGAAAACACTCTTACCTCAAAGGATCTAGTGTACAACTACGATCCTGCTGAAAATCAGGTCAAAAACCTCTGTTCCAGCGTCTCTGCGTTTAAAAACGCGACGCGACTTTTTTTTTTTTTTTTTTTTAAGCTGTGAGGAAAGCAGAGGTATTGAAGACTCCGGAGGCTCAGATGAGTGGGAAAGGCAGGGAAAGGGCGAACCTATATGCCTGCATCCACTGTTGGTGGGTAAGGACAGGGAAAGCAAGGCAATATGTCCACATCCACAGAGGTATGGGTAAGGTAGGGAAAGGGCTAACCTATGTGCCTTTAAAGTGAAGCTGCTATAGCCTCCAACACCCCGGTTAACAACAGGCAAGCCAGGAACCACCTCCCGGCAGATTTTTCTGGAGCTCGAACAAGCTGCAGTCACCCTGCTAAGGGAGATAGAGAATACTGAAGAGGCAGTGGAGCTAGCTGGCCAAGAGGGCACTGTGAAAGTTTGAGTGCTCTCTATCTCCCCTGCTGGTTAATGGACATAACCCATACGTAATGGCTTCATCTGCTTGATGACAAGGAAATAACATTTTCTTTGTTACAGAGTTTACCTGCCTCTCGAGGGTAAGGTTGCGATCGAGTGTGACACCGCCAGTGGAGCACCCCCCACCTGCTGACACCTGGGGCGGACCGCCCCCACCGCCCCGCCCTTGGTACGCCACTGTAGCCAGTTAGCACCAATATACATTGGCTGAACAGCTAAGTTTAGCAGCCAGATAGACCAGTGTAAATAGCAGGTCTGTCTTTGGCCGACGTAACTTAGCTGGTCAGCCAATTAATATCGGCTTAACTGGTTATGTTTTTAGCTGCAAAAAAAAGGAAATTCAATACCTGTTGCTGGATTCGGCCCCAGCATTGAATTTCTGGTTTACTGCCGACCGCAAGGATTAGCCAAGCTCCCTCCCATGATCTCAGTTTCGACCCCTTGGTTCTCAGGATGTTGCTCTAACCATTAAGCAAACTCCAAATTATGTGATAGATAATGAGGGTTACTTTTTAAAATGTTTTTTTTTTTTTAAACACTGTGATACAATTTATTTTCCTCAACAATGTTATTAGAATTTAAGAAACTGAGGGGCCCTTTTACTAAGGCGCATAGGCGCCTACGCACATCAATTTGGAATTACCGCCCAGCTACCACGTGCCCTGGGCAATAATTTCATTTTTTACACACCGATACATGCGGCAGAAAATAATTTTTATTTCCTACCATGTGACATTAACTGGGCAGTAATTGGCAGTGAACACACGCTGACGATTACCACCCGGTTAACTCATGAGACCTTACCGCTGAGTCAATGGGTGACAGTAAGGTCTCAGGTCCAAAATGGACAAGTGCTGATTTTTATTTTGCTCCATGTCCAGTTTCGGCAAAAAAAAGCCTTTTTTGCAGGTGCGCTGAAAAATGGACCTACAACAAAGCAGATAAGAAGTTGTTGCTTTTGGATTTTTTTTTTTTTGGCAGCCAAACAGACTTCTAAAATGGAATTCTACATGTGAAAGTGAGGCTTTCATATATGTGAAAAAGGCAATCCATTGGATACTGACTTTTTATATGTTTCCTTCCGAGATTGCCAGTTGTGGTGCACATGTCAATTATTTACATGTGGATGGGGTTCATTTAAAGAACCTAAATACATGGCGATAGCCTTCTTTGGATACCACATGATGAAGGCTTCAACACTCATGTCTGTTTGAAATTTATGGCTGCCACTTCATAATATCACTCTGTTCCAGTAAAGGTGCTACTACTAGTACTACTATTTAACATTTCTAAAGCGCTACCAGGGTTTCGCAGCGCTGTACAATCTAACAAAGAAGGACAGTCCCTGCTCAAAGGAGCTTACAATCTAAAGGACAAAAAAGTGCAGTCAATCAAATTGGGGGCAGTCTAGATTTCCTGGATAGAGGTACAATGGTTAGGTACCAAAAGCGACATTGAAGAGGTGGGCTTTGAGCAAGGATTTGAAGATGGGCAGGGAGGGGGCTTGGCGTATGGGCTCAGGGAGTTTATTCCAAGCATAGGGTGAGGCGAGGCAGAAAGGGCGGAGCCTGGAGTTGGCGGTGGTGGAGAAGGATACTGAGAGGAGGGATTTGTCCTGTGAGCGGAGGTTACGAGTAGGAGTGTAAGGGGAGATGAGGGTGGAGAGGTAATGAGGGGCTGCAGATTGCATTTGTAGGTTAGTAGGAGGAGCTTGAACTGTATGCGGTACCTGATCAGAAGCCAGTGAAGTGACTTGAGGAGAGGGGTGATATGAGCATATCGGTCTAGGTGGAAGATAAGACAGGCAGAAGAGTTCTGAACGGATTGAAGGGGGGATAGATGGTTAAATGGGAGGCCAGTGAGGAGTAGGTTGCAGTAGTCAAGGCGAGAGGTGATGAGAGAGTGGATGAGAGTTCGGGTGGTGTGCTCGGAGAGGAAGGGGCGAATTTTGCTGATGTTATAGAGAAAGAAGCGACAGGTCTTGGCTGTCTGCTGGATATGGGCAGAGAAGGAGAGGGAGGAGTCCAAGATGACTCCGAGGTTGCGGGCAGATGAGACGGGGAGGATGAGGGTGTTGTTGACTGAAATAGAGAGTGGAGGGAGAGGAGAAGTGGGTTTGGGTGGAAAGACAATGAGCTCAGTCTTGACCATGTTCAGTTTCAGGTGGCAGTTGGACATCCAGGCAGCAATGTCGGATAAGCAGGCTGATACTTTGGCCTGGGTTTCCGCAGTGATGTCTGGTGTGGAGAGGTAAAGCTAGGTATCGTCAGCATAAAGATGGTATTGGAAACCATGAGATGAGATCAGCGAGCCCAGGGAAGAGGTGTAGATTGAAAAAAGAAGGGGTCCAAGGACAGATCCCTGAGGAACTCCAACAGAGAGTGGGATGGGGTGGAGGAAGATCCATGAGAATACTCTCTGAAGGTATGGTGGGAGAGATAAGAGGAGAACCAGGAGAGGACAGAGCCCTAGAACCCAAATGAGGATAGTGCAGCAAGAAGTAAATTATGATTGACAGTGTCAAAAGTGGCGGATAGGTCGAGGAGGATGAGGATAGGTGCTTCTGGGACTCATTTTCGAAAGAGAAGGGCATCTATCTTTCAACATAAATTGGAAGATGGACGTCCTTCTCACAGGGACGTCCAAATCGGTATGATCGAATCCCGATTTAGGATGTCTCCAACTGCACTCTGTTGCAAAGATGGCCAAAGTTTAAGGGTGCGTGTCAGAGGCCTAGCAAAGGCGGAACTTTGGCGTGCCCAACACTTGGACGTCATTGACCCATAATCTAAAAAAACAAGGACGTCCCTCACGAACACTTGGACGTTTTTACTCGGACCTGTTTTTCTTAAGAGTAAGGAACAGAAAGGTGCCCAAAATGACCAGATAACCACCGGAGAGAATCAAGGATGACCTCCCCTTACTCCTCCAGTGGCCACTAACCCGCTCCAACCCCTCAAAAAACAGCTTTCAAAATATGTCGTGCCAAACTGTATGCCAGCCTCAGATGTCATACTCAAGTCCATGACAGCACATGCAGGTCCCTAGAGCAATTTTAGTGGGTACTGCAGTGAACTTCAGAGAGGCAGACCCAGGCCCATACCCACCCTACCTCTTACATTTGTGGAGGAAACAGCGAGCTCTCCAAAACCCACCACAGAACCACTGTACCCAACTATAGGTGCCCACCTTCACCCATAAGGGCTATGGTAGTGGTGTACAGTTGTGGGTAGTGGTTTTGGGGGGCTCAGCACACATGGTAAGGGAGCTATGTTCCTGGGAGCAATTTATGAAGTCCACTGCAGTGCCCCTAGGGTGCCCAGTTGTTGTCCTGGCATGTCAGGGGGGCCAGTGCACTAGAAATGCTGGCTCCTTCCACATCCAAATGGCTTGCATTTGGCCGTTTTTGACATTATTATAAATGTATCCCACATTTTCCCACCTATTTGCAGGCTCAATGTTCCGTAATGGCGATCGCCAATTCCGGAACAAGAAATACATAGGTGACAGAGTGGATAAGGGAATTTTCGTAATGAGAAATAAAAAGGTATTGCGTTAAAGATCAATTGTGATAGATTAACTTAAGCACTCAAGAATAGAGAGTTCTGTTTTGTACAGTTCTGTTATGAGTTTTGTTGTCTGGTGTTTAGGATGGATCAATGTGGTATGTTCCATTTGGCTTGGTCTGATCTCATTGCAAAATAGTTTGAAATCCTTTTGTGCTTTGCTGGACTGCTGCTTCAGTGTTAGAAGATTTGTGAAGGGATTTGGCCCTATGAACGGCAAGGCTTGCCAAAGATAGAAAAAATAATCCTCTACTAGTAAGAGGAACTTTGTAGCCCCTTAGTCAGCAGGATTTGAACCTGTATAGGGAGAACAGAGTGGATTTTTAGTCCATCACCTTAACCATGCAGCCATGACTACCACTTGCCAGAAGTGGTTATGACCCTCTCAAAGCTTTTTGTCCACGCCTGTGGCAAAAAACGGTCATGCCTATGCCCAAAGCCTACTACTTCTTATTAACAGCTTTCTTCTCCCTCATCATCTCCTGACTCTGTGTTTCTTCACATCTTCAAATCTGTAAGAATGATTCTGAGCACAGGCCATGGAGTGATTGCTTTCAAAGAAGCAGAAATGCATTGTCCTTGTGGCAAATAACCACTCTTCTGTTTATTGCACCAGGTCTTGGAATGTCAACACGTCTACCATTATAGACTTAAAGAGAGATTCCCCAGAAGTGTACTCTACCCCCGCGCTCAACTTTTTTCTTTCACCGCCCTCTCTATGTAAGAAAAGATAGATTTAATCACCAGGCAGAGCCCTGTGATCTCGGACAGGCTAGTCTGTTCATTGTGCACAGCTAAACATAAAGCAGGAGGAATAAAATCAAACAATACCAATCAGCCTTCTTGTATAGATACTGTCTGGAAATGGTAAGATCTGGCAGGAAAATAAAAGACAAGGAAGAGAAGGGATACTGACGGTAAAAAAAAGAAAGATAACAGACAATTAATGGCTCCTCCTCTTCTTCCTCCTTTGCAACCACTCACTCACACATATAGACATTTTGGAAGGATGAAGACTTTAAAGGTTCAGCTTACAGAATTTCTTTCCCATATACCGTGTTTTCTGATATCAGCAAGTCCCACGGCCATGCAAGGAAATGGGACAACAGAACCTGCGCTTATCTGTTTTGCCAGCGGTTTCTCTTCTGGCAGCAAATCCATCTTATTTGTTTTTAAGGCAGTGTCCTGGGCTGCACCTTCCATGGGTCTGTATTCGTCAATGCCGTTAAAGGTGACTGATGGCCTAAGAGCGTGTTTCTGTTACCACTATGTACCTTCTATGACCCGCTGGTCCTTGTGCTTTCAAAATGTACAGTACTGGCTTACAGCGATTCTTGCAGATTACCTCTTGGGCAGCGAAGAGATTTTGTGTTCACACATCCAAGTTTTCAAGACCATTATGAGGCCAGACTCTGTGCCATTGACGCTGGATTTCTGCGGATCCTTAGGTTGCGAGATGTTTACCTAAAGCATCTAGTTCAAGTTCCTGTGCACTGAGGTGTGCTCTATTAGTCGCCAGTGCTTTCTAAAAAGGTTTTTGCATTCGAAAAAGCACTAGCATTATGATCAGAAAAGCTTTTTCCCACAGGAACTTGCTTCAGATTTGGTTGGTGGCAGCCTACCATGTGGCATGACTCGTTGAGATGTTCTATTTGGCTTGGTCTGATCTCATTAGAAAATAGCTTGAAATCCTTTTGTGCTTTGCTGGACTGCAGCTTCAGTGTTTACAGATTCGTGAAGGGAGTTGGCCACATGAACTATAAGACTTCCTTCCCAAAAGAGGGTATAAAAATCAAAACTCTGCTAGTAAGACAACCTTGCTGCCCCGTAGTCAGCAGGATTTGAACCTGCGCAGGGAGACCCCAATGGATTTCAAGTCCATCGCCTTAACCACTCGGCCATGACTACCACCTGACTGTGACTGTACTCTGCAGGAACTTGGGTTATGTCCCAGTAAAAGCTTCTCCTCTGTGTTTCATCCTGTCTTACTGTCTCTCAGGTTGATTCTGAACACATAGCCCTACAGGGTTTGCTTTCAGTAGAAGCGGAAATGAATTACCTTTGGTGCAAATAACCACTCTTGTATTCATTGCACCAGGACTTGGAAAGTCCACACATCTACCATTATAGACTTATGGAGACGTTCCCGAGAAGTGTACTCTACCCCTGCTCTCACCTTATTTCTTTCACCTCCCTCTATATGTATACCAAAGATGTTTCAATCAGTGCCGTAGCAAGGGCGACTGTCACCCGGGGTGGTTCACCGCTGCACACCCCCCCCCCCTCCGGGTGCAGCACAACACCCCCCTCCTCAGCGCATCGACCCCCCCCCCCCGGAGTGCATTCTTCCCAGTAGCGTAGGAAAGGGGGGGAGGGCCGGCCCACCTCGAGTGCACGTTGCTGGGAGCTGCGTCGGCTCCTCTGGTTCCCTGCTCTCTCTGCCCCGGAACAGGAAGTAACCTTTTCTGGGGCAGAGGGAGCCGACATCTCCTCCAGCATGCGGCATGCACCTGGGGCAGACCGCCCCTCCCATCCTCCCTCCTAGGCCATGGGTTTCAATACATTTACCTTGGGGAACAAAAAAAAGGGTAGATTTCATCAGCTGTCAAAGCCATGTGATCTTAGTCTGTTCATTTTGCAGAGCTCAAGGGAAAGCAGGAGGAATAATATCAAGCAATACCAATCAGACTTCTTCTCTGGCTAACGGTCTGGAAATGACAAGAGCTGGCAGGAAAAGAAAAGACGAGTAAGAGGAGGGCTAGCGATGGTAAAACAGAAAGGGAACCAACAGCTAATGGAGCCTCCACTTGCCTTCCCTATGCAAGCATTCATTCACGTATACAGGCCCTTTGGAAGTGTGAAGACTTTAAAGGCTGACTTTACAGAATTTCTTTCCATTATACCGTGCTCTCTGATATCCGCAGGTCCCACGGCCCGGTGCGGGAACGGGTAATAACTCTTTCCTGGTCTTTCTTACAGAATCTGCGTGTTTCTGTTTCTCCAGTGGTTTCTTTCCTAGCAGTGATCCATCTCATTTGTTTATAAGGCAGTGGCCTGAGCTGCACCTTCCACGACACGTGTTTGTATGCGTCGATGTTGTTTAAAGTGGCTGGCTGCCTAAGAGCGTGGCTGTGTTCCCCATGTGTAACCTCTATGACCCGCTGCTCCTTCTGCTTTCAAAACTTACAGCCTTGGCATACAGTTGTTCTTGTGGATTACCTCATGGGCAGCGAGGAGATTTTGTGTTCACGCATCCAAGTTTTCAAGACCATTAAAGGCAAGTCTCCCTGCCATTGACTCTGGATTGCTGCAGCTCCTTAGGTTGCGAGATGTTTACCTACACCATCTAGTTCAAGTTCCTGTGCACTGAGGTGTGCTCTGTTAGTCGCCAGTGCTTTCTGAAAAGGTTTTTGCATTCGAAAAAGCACTAGCGATATGATCTGAAAAGCTTTTTCCCACAGGAACTTGCTTCAGATTCGGTTGGTGGCAGCCTTCCATGTGGCATGACTCATTGAGATGTTCTATTTGGCTTGGTCTGATCTCATTAGAAAATAGCTTGAAATCCTTTTGTGCTTTGTTGGACTGCAGCTTCAGTGTTTTCAGATTCGTGAAGGGAGTTGGCCACATGAACTATAACACTTCCTTCCCAAAAGGGGGTATAAAAATCAAAACTCTACTAGTAAGACAACCTTGCTGCCCCATAGTCAGCAGAATTTGAACCTGCGCAGGGAGACCCCCATGGATTTCAAGTCCATCGCCTTAACCACTCGGCCATGACTACCACCTGACTGTAACTGTACTATGCAGGAACTTGGAGTTATGACCCAGTAAAAGTTTCTCCTCTGTCTTACTGTCTCTCAGGTTGATTCTGAACACATAGCCCTACAGGGTTTGCTTTCAGTAGAAGCGGAAATGAATTACCTTTGGTGCAAATAACCACTCTTGTATTCATTGCACCAGGACTTGGAAGGTCCACACATCTACCATTATAGACTTATGGAGACGTTCCCGAGAAGTGTACTCTACCCCTGCTCTCACCTTATTTCTTTCACCGCCCTCTATGTATACCAAAGATGTTTCAATCAGTGCCGTAGCAAGGGCGACTGTCACCCGGGGTGGTTCACCGCTGCGCACCCCCCCCCCCTCCGGGTGCAGCACAACACCCCCCTCCTCAGCGCATCGACCCCCCCCCCCCCGGAGTGCATTCTTCCCAGTAGCGTAGGAAAGAGGGGGAGGGCCGGCCCACCTCGAGTGCACATTGCTGGGAGCTGCGTCGGCTCCTCTGGTTCCCCGCTCTCTCTGCCCCGGAACAGGAAGTAACCTGTTCCGGGGCAGAGGGAGCCGACATCTCCTCCAGCATGCGGCATGCACCTGGGGCAGACCCCCCCTCCTAGGCCATGGGTTTCAATACATTTACCTTGGGGAACAAAAAAAAGGGTAGATTTCATCAGCTGTCAAAGCCATGTGATCTTAGACAGGACAGTCTGTTCATTTTGCAGAGCTCAAGGGAAAGCAGGAGGAATAATATCAAGCAATACCAATCAGACTTCTTCTCTGGCTAACGGTCTGGAAATGACAAGAGCTGGCAGGAAAAGAAAAGACGAGTAAGAGGAGGGCTAGCGATGGTAAAACAGAAAGGGAACCAACAGCTAATGGAGCCTCCACTTGCCTTCCCTATGCAAGCATTCATTCACGTATACAGGCCCTTTGGAAGTGTGAAGACTTTAAAGGCTGACTTTACAGAATTTCTTTCCATTATACCGTGCTCTCTGATATCCGCAGGTCCCACGGCCCGGTGCGGGAAGGGGTAATAACTCTTTCCTGGTCTTTCTTACAGAATCTGCGTGTTTCTGTTTCTCCAGTGGTTTCTTTCCTGGCAGTGATCCAGTGGCGTACCTGGGGTATTTGACACCCGGGGCCGATCATTTTTTAACACCCCCCCCCCCCCCCCAAATCCAGTATTATACATACTGAGAATACAAAATACAACAAATATCATCCAGGACCTACAAAGCAATTCTACCATATCTTAAGCAGTAACTTCTACGAGTCACACAAGAGTGTACCTAGGAAAAGGCAGCATCTTAAACATTGCAGTGAGCAGTAGAACATCAAACATCTATTGTAAAAGTAAACCAGCAAGAATAGCACAGATCATCGATCCTGCATAGTCAATGCCACAGGGGCGTAGCCAGACACCCAATTTTGGGTGGGCCTAGGCCCAAGATGGGTGGGCAGAAGAACCCCACCCAATTCCACATGTGATTTGGTCTCTCCTACATGCCATATGGTCTCTCAAACATCCCCCCCTCTCTCACATCTTTTAAATAGCAGATTTTCACCAGCGGCGAGCAGCAATTAATGCACACTGCTCATGTTGTTCCCACAGCCTTCCCAGTGATGCAACTTCCTGTTTCCTCATAGGCAGGAGTACGTCAGAAGGAAGGCTGTGGGGGCGGTGTGAGCAGTATGTATCAGTCACTGCTTGCTGCAGACGAAGATCTGCTATTTACAAGGTATGCAGGAGGGACAGTTGTTGGAAGTTTTCAGCTGGTGGGACTTGGGAATCTCTGCCAGCCACATCATAAGCGTGCTGCTACTGGGTGGGCCTGAGCCCAAAGTGGGTGGGCCTGGGCCCACCTAGGCCCACCCTTGGCTACGCCACTGCAATGCCAAAAGAAAACCATGTCTTTTTCACAGACACAGATACACCCTAATCCACTATAGAATAAGTAACCACAAACTGGTTTTAATCATTGTTGACGCTAAGACCTGCTAGTGAGCATTAGCAGTATAGCAAATTTTAAATTAAATATAAGCAATATAAATATTTAGACAAAAATTAAACTGAACCCCAAGAAGGCAGAGTCTGCATACAATGCAACACCACAGAAACAGTGATAGTGATGTATGTCCCCTAGTACTGTACAAAATATAAAGACAGCAGATGTAAATTTGAAAAAACTAGCAAATACCAATTCCCACTTTACAAATTAGCAAATAGAAATAAAACAAATAAGGAAAACAAGACAATACCATTTTATTGGACTAATACATTTAGTATTCAGAGGCCAAAACCTCCTTCCTCAGGTCAATACCGTATACTGCTATTACAGTATCCTGTCCTGACCTGAGTAAGGGGGTTTTGGTCTCTGAACGTTTGTCAAAATGTATTAAAATTAGTCCAATAAAAAATTACCTTTATTTCCATTTTCTATTTATAAACATGTATTAACACAGCTACAATAGTACTTTAACCTAAAGCAGAAAAAATAAAAAACATTTTATCTACCTTTGCTGTCACTGGTTTCTGCTTTCCTCATCTTCTCTTCACTCTCTCCCTTCCATCCACCATCTGCCCCTTCCATCCAGTGTCTGCCACCTCTTTCCCTTCCATCCAGTGTGTGCTCTCTCTGTCTCTGCCCATTCCATCCACCGTATGCCCCTGTCTGTCCTCTCTCCCCGCCTTCCAACCATTGTATGCCCTCTCTCTTGCTTCCATCCTGGATCTGTCCTCTTTGTCTCTGCCCTTCCATCCTCTGCCATTTCTCTGTCTTCCATCCAGGATCTGCCCTTTCTCTCTGTGCCCAATCCATCCACTATCTGCCCTTTCTCTCTCTCATCCATCCATGGTCTGCCATCTCACCCTCTCCCTTCCATCCAGGATCTCGCCTCTCTCTGTTTCTGCCCCTTCCATCTGCCCTTCCTATCCCTTCCATCCAGAATGTGCCCTTTCTTTCTCTGCCCCTTCCATCTATCATGTGCCCTTTCTCTCCCTTCCATCCAGGGTCTGCCCGCTTCCCTCTCTCTGCCCCATCTTCCATCCACCATCTGCCCTCTCTATCTCTGCCCTTTCTTTAATCCACTGTCACAGTCTGCCCTCTCCCTTGTCTGCCCTCTATCCTTTTTACTGGATCCATTTGCCCCCCCCCACGCCCCCCCAATGCTGCTGCTCATCCTCCTCCCGCTTCAAACTATCATCAGAAAAAAAATAATAAACCAAGATCGCGGGGCCCTACCTACTCGTGGCTGCCGACTGTGCTCCAGAACTGGAAGTGACGTCAGAGGGGCGGGATCGGCAGCCACGGGTAGTTT
This sequence comes from Microcaecilia unicolor, assembly GCF_901765095.1. Lineage (NCBI taxonomy): Eukaryota > Metazoa > Chordata > Amphibia > Gymnophiona > Siphonopidae > Microcaecilia > Microcaecilia unicolor. Next base: position 248,524,988 of record NC_044037.1, on the reverse strand, counting down.
AGACCCTTCAATCTTCCTGCTTCTTGCTACTGCTGCTAGTCTGCTGGGTGAGAAGCAGGTAGTGGCGGTGGTGACACACAGGGCTAGAGGCTGCTGCAGGAAGGCGCAGGACCGTTGGCGACTCCGGCCAGAGGAGATGGAGAGGCAATAGCGGCAGCAATTTGGCAGGGGGTGGAGCAGAAGAAAGGCGCGCCGTGCGGAACCACCCAGAAGAGAGACAGGGTCGACGGGCCAAATAGAGCAGCGAGAGCAGAGCACCCCCTGCTGACTTGCACCCGGGGCAGTGGGGGGGCGGACCGCCCCCACCGCCCCCCCCCCCCCTTGGTATGCCACTGCAGTGATCCATCTCATTTGTTTATAAGGCAATGGCCTGAGCTGCACCTTCCACGACACGTGTTTGCATGCGTCGATGTTGTTCAAAGTGGCTGGCTGCCTAAGAGCGTGGCTGTGTTCCCCGTGTGTAACCTCTATGACCCGCTGCTCCTTCTGCTTTCAAAACTTACAGCCTTGGCATACAGTTGTTCTTGTGGATTACCTCATGGGCAGCGAGGAGATTTTGTGTTCACGCATCCAAGTTTTCAAGACCATTAAAGGCAAGTCTCCCTGCCATTGACTCTGGATTGCTGCAGCTCCTTGGGTTGCGAGATGTTTACCTACACCATCTAGTTCAAGTTCCTGTGCACTGAGGTGTGCTCTATTAGTCGCCAGTGCTTTCTGAAAAGGTTTTTGCATTCGAAAAAGCACTAGCGATATGATCTGAAAAGCTTTTTCCTACAGGAACTTGCTTCAGATTCGGTTGGTGGCAGCCTACCATGTGGCATGACTCGTTGAGATGTTCTATTTGGCTTGGTCTGATCTCATTAGAAAATAGCTTGAAATCCTTTTGTGCTTTGCTGGACTGCAGCTTCAGTGTTTACAGATTCGGGAAGGGTGTTGGCCACATGAACTATAAGACTTCCTTCCCAAAAGGGGGTATAAAAATCAAAACTCTACTAGTAAGACAACCTTGCTGCCCCGTAGTCAGCAGGATTTGAACCTGCGCAGGGAGACCCCAATGGATTTCAAGTCCATCGCCTTAACCACTCGGCCATGACTACCACCTGACTGTAACTGTACTCTGCAGGAACTTGGGTTATGTCCCAGTAAAAGCTTCTCCTCTGTGTTTCATCCTGTCTTACTGTCTCTCAGGTTGATTCTGAACACATAGCCCTACAGGGTTTGCTTTCAGTAGAAGCGGAAATGAATTACCTTTGGTGCAAATAACCACTCTTGTATTCATTGCACCAGGACTTGGAAAGTCCACACATCTACCATTATAGACTTATGGAGACGTTCCCGAGAAGTGTACTCTACCCCTGCTCTCACCTTATTTCTTTCACCGCCCTCTATATGTATACCAAAGATGTTTCAATCAGTGCCGTAGCAAGGGCGACTGTCACCCGGGGTGGTTCACCGCTGCGCACCCCCCCCCCCCTCCGGGTGCAGCACAACACCCCCCTCCTCAGCGCATCGACCCCCCCCCTAGTGCATTCTTCCCAGTAGCGTAGGAAAGGGGGGGAGGGCCGGCCCACCTCGAGTGCACGTCGCTGGGAGCTGCGTCGGCTCCTCTGGTTCCCCGCTCTCTCTGCCCCGGAACAGGAAGTAACCGTTTCCGGGGCAGAGGGAGCCGACATCTCCTCCAGCGGCGTGCACCTGGGGCAGACCGCCCCTCCCATCCCCCTTCCTAGGCCATTGGTTTCAATACATTTACCTTGGGGAAGAAAAAAAGGGTAGATTTCATCAGATGTCAAAGCCATGTGATCTTAGACAGGACAGTCTGTTCATTTTGCAGAGCTCAAGGTAAAGCAGGAGGAATAATATCAGGCAATACCAATCAGTCTTCTTCTCTGGCTAACGGTCTGGAAATGACAAGAGCTGGCAGGAAAAGAAAAGACGAGAAAGAGAAGGGCTAGTGATGGTAAAAAAGAAAGGGACCCAACAGCTAATGGAGCCTCCACTTGCCTTCCCTATGCAAGCATTCATTCACATATACAGGCCCTTTGGAAGTGTGAAGACTTTAAAGGCTGACTTTACAGAATTTCTTTTCATTATACCGTGCTCTCTGATATCCGCAGGTCCCACGGCCCGGTGCGGGAAGGGGTAATAACTCTTTCCTGGTCTTTCTTACAGAATCTGCGTGTTTCTGTTTCTCCAGTGGTTTCTTTCCTGGCAGTGATCCATCTCATTTGTTTATAAGGCAGTGGCTTGAGCTGCACCTTCCACGACACGTGTTTGTATGCGTCGATGTTGTTCAAAGTGGCTGGCTGCCTAAGAGCGTGGCTGTGTTCCCCATGTGTAACCTCTATGACCCGCTGCTCCTTCTGCTTTCAAAACTTACAGCCTTGGCATACAGTTGTTCTTGTGGATTACCTCATGGGCAGCGAGGAGATTTTGTGTTCACGCATCCAAGTTTTCAAGACCATTAAAGGCAAGTCTCCCTGCCATTGACTCTGGATTGCTGCAGCTCCTTGGGTTGCGAGATGTTTACCTACACCATCTAGTTCAAGTTCCTGTGCACTGAGGTGTGCTCTATTAGTCGCCAGTGCTTTCTGAAAAGGTTTTTGCATTCGAAAAAGCACTAGCGATATGATCTGAAAAGCTTTTTCCCACAGGAACTTGCTTCAGATTCGGTTGGTGGCAGCCTACCATGTGGCATGACTCGTTGAGATGTTCTATTTGGCTTGGTCTGATCTCATTAGAAAATAGCTTGAAATCCTTTTGTGCTTTGCTGGACTGCAGCTTCAGTGTTTTCAGATTCGTGAAGGGAGTTGGCCACATGAACTATAAGACTTCCTTCCCAAAAGGGGATATAAAAATCAAAACTCTACTAGTAAGAAAACCTTGCTGCCCCGTAGTCAGCAGGATTTGAACCTGCGCAGGGAGACCCCAATGGATTTCAAGTCCATCGCCTTAACCACTCGGCCATGACTACCACCTGACTCTAATTGTACTCTGCAGGAACTTGTGGTTATGACCCAGTAAAGGCTTCTCCTCTGTGTTTCATCCTGTCTTACTGTCTCTCAGGTTGATTCTGAACACATAGCCCTACAGGGTTTGCTTTCAGTAGAAGCAGAAATGAATTACCTTTGGTGCAAATAACCACTCTTGTATTCATTGCACCAGGACTTGGAAGGTCCACACATCTACCATTATAGACTTATGGAGACGTTCCCGAGAAGTGTACTCTACCCCTGCTCTCACCTTATTTCTTTCACCGCCCTCTATATGTATACCAAAGATGTTTCAATCAGTGCCGTAGCAAGGGCGACTGCCACCTGGGTGGTTCACAGCTGCGCACCACCCCCTCCGGGTGCAGCACAACACCCCCCTCCTTAGCACATCGACCCCCCCCCCCGGAGTGCATTCTTCCCAGTAGCGTAGGAAAGGGGGGGAGGGCCGGCTCACCTCGAGTGCACGTCGCTGGGAGTTGCGTCGGCTCCTCTGGTTCCCCGCTCTCTCTGCCCCGGAACAGGAAGTAACCTTTTCCGGGGCAGAGGGAGCCGAACATCTCCTCCAGCGGCATGCACCCAGGGCAGACCGCCCCTCCCATCCCCCCTCCTAGGCCATTGGTTTCAATACATTTACCTTGGGGAAGAAAAAAAGGGTAGATTTCATTAGCTGTCAAAGCCATGTGATCTTAGACAGGACAGTCTGTTCATTTTGCAGAGCTCAAGGTAAAGCAGGAGGAATAATATCAAGCAATACCAATCAGACTTCTTCTCTGGCTAACGGTCTGGAAATGACAAAAGCTGGCAGGAAAAGAAAAGACGAGAAAGAGAAGGGCTAGTGATGGTAAAAAAGAAAGGGACCCAACAGCTAATGGACATCTTGGTTTCGAAAATCGCCGAAAATCAGAAACGTCCATGTATAGGGACGACCAAATTTAAGGATTTGGATGTCCCTTACGATATTTCGTAATGAAAGATGGACGTCCATCTTGTTTCGAAAATATGGGTTTCCCTACCCCTGGATTTCGCCATTTTGCAAGGATGTCCAAATCACAACTTGGACGTCCCTTTCGAAAATGCCCCTCCACATGTACTAGCTATCATTAATGTATTTCCTTGGGGAAACTGGGTGTATAACGTAACTATATCTAAAGACAAATATACACCTAAATGTGCACCTTTGAAAATTGACTAAGACTGCATGCCAAATTTTAGTCCCTGAAATGTGGGCAGTGCCAGGGTAAATGTCTTGTTGAAGGAAGTAAGTTAGGAACTTAGCATTAACTTAAAGCCCTAAGCTTCTAAATTGGGTTTCAAAATATAGGCAGATAAATTTGGCTGAAGATTGTCCTAATTTTATGGCCCCCAAAATATACAGTCAAGCTCATAACTTTCTCTGAATATCAGAATCTGTCATTGTTTTGCTATGCATTTTTCCTCTCCTAGGTTAGTTCCAATGGCACAGGTCAATCGAGATCATAGGACATTTCAATTTGGGGGCAATCGGATGAGTGGGTTCACAGCCTTATAGCATCCACCTGGTCCTGAAGAGAAAGAAGAAAATTCTATACTGAGTACCACAATTTAGGTGCCTAGTCTATGACAACAATTACACAGGTAATTTCTGTTATGGAATGCTAATGTAAGTTGGCAGTTACATGCCTATATTTAGGCATGCTCACTTATACCATGTCAATAGAAGGCATAAAGATGCTTACAGTATTCTCTAGGTTAAGCATATAAATGTTGTACACCTCCATGCCCCACCCATATTCCTCCTTGTGAATGCCCTCATGTATTTACACACTAAAGGGTCTTTTTACAAAGGTACGCTAATAATAAGACATCTATAGGAATATAATAGATGGCTTATTTACATAAGTAATGCCACACTGGAAAAAGATCAAAGGTCCATCGAGCCCAGCATCCTGTCCATGACAGCGGCCAATCCAGGCCAAGGGCACCTGGCAAGCTTCCCAAACGTACAAACATTCTATACATGTTATTCCTGGAATTGTGGATTTTTCCCAAGTCCATTTAGTAGTGGTTTATGGACTTGTCCTTTAGGAAACCGTCTAACCCCTTTTTAAACTCTGCTAAGCTAACCGCATTCACCACGTTCTTCAGCAACGAATTCCAGAGTTTAATTATGCATTGGGTGAAGAAACATTTTCTCCGATTTGTTTAAATTTACTACACTGTAGTTTCATCGCATGCTCCCTAGTCCTAGTATTTCTGGAAAGCGTGAGCAGACGCTTCACATCCACCCATTCCACTCCACTCATTATTTTATATACCTCTATCTTGTCTCCCCTCAGTCGTCTGTTCTCCAAGCTGAAAAGCCCTAGCCTCCTTAGTCTTTCTTCATAGGGAAGTTGTCCCATCCCCGCCAGGGGCGTAGCTACGGGTGGGCCTGGATGGGCCCAGGCCCACCCAATCTGAGCTCAGGCCCGCCCAATTTATCCTGATACAGCGCAGGTTAACAGTGGGAGTACACAGCCTTTCTGCTGTGGCTCTCGCTCATCCACATGCAGCCTGCACTGCAGTCAGAAGCGCCTTGTCTTGCCTGAATCCGCCCCTCCCCATGCACAGAAAGGCGCCACTGTGGCACACAGGAAAGTCTTCCAGCTTCTGCCAGAGGCGCAGTATCGCTGCTATCGCGGCCGTGGTGGACAGGGCCGGTCTTAGGCCCCGCGTGGCGCGCCTCAACACTGCCCGCTCCGCAGCACCGGCACTCAGTCATAGGCACCGGCGGCGCTCTCAGCGCTCAGGATGGTTTTTACAGCAGCGCATCGCCTCTTCTTCTCTGGGCTTCAGTTAGCAAAACATTTCAAAGGACGCGCGGATTTGTACACGGCTGCTTCCTCTCCCTCCCTGTCCCCCCTCCAAAGCCGCCGAACATGTCGAACCTCAGCAAAACACGGGCAGCAGCCAGCAGGAGGGACATCGAGATGCACATACGGACCTTTTCTGTAAGTAGTGACTGGAGTGGTAGGGGTGGGCAGAATGGGTGATGGACGTATTGATGTAAGGCCTCGCCAGATTGTGCTGCTCTTGATGGGGTGAGGGAGTCAGGCATTTCCACTTGGATCTCCAGGCCCGGTTACTGTTTTATTTGGTGCTAGGTGTGGGTACTAAATTCAGATGTTCTCCACGTGTTCTTTTAAACAAAAAAACTGGTTTGTGCAAAGCTTAAAATTATGCCATGCCTGGATATACCTGTAGATCACGTCAGCAAAACCGTATGTATTCAGGGACTATGATGCTATCAAACAAAACGTACATGGAAGGAAAGACATTTCTTCAAAATAGAAAATTAAAGGATTTTCTATTTGTCCCTAGACTTCAGAAGTTGAATTCCTTGATGATGGGAGTAACTATGCTGTTCCTTTTCTATATGAAATTCATAACTGAGTTCTCTGAAATAGAGTAGGATTGAATATATGTGTGTATATTGACTTATAAGTGCATTCACTCTGCAGCTCCTCAGTACCTCTCATCTCTCCCTACACTCCTCCCCGGGAACTCCGTTCACTGGGTTAATCTCTCTTATCTGCACCCTTTTCCTCCACCAATAACTCCAGACGCCGTTCCTTTTATCTTGCTGCACCATATGCCTGGAATAGACTTCCTGAGCCAGTATGTCAAGCTCCATCTCTGGCCGTCTTTAAATCTAAGCTAAAAGCCCACCTTTTTGATGCTGCTTTTAACTCCTAACCCTTACTCACTTGTTCAGAATCTTTATTTTATCATCCTCACTTTAATATTCCCTTATCTCTTGTTTGTCTGTCCTAATTAGATTGTAAGCTCTGTCGAGCAAGGACTGTCTCTTCATGTTTAAGTGTACAGCGCTGTGTACGTCTAGTAGCATTATAGAAATAAGTAGTAGTAGTAATTCAATCATCAAGTGCATTCAAAGGCATTATCCCAAGAAACACTATTCATACCTGTATACATAGTGCCCACCCATATTAGCTCTGGGCCCACCCAAAATGTCAGGTCTGGCTACGCCACTGATCCCCGCTATCATTTTAGTCGCCCTTCGTTGCACCTTTTCCAGTTTTACTATATCTTTCTTGAGATGCGGTGACCAGAATTGAACACAATACTCAAGGTGCGGTCGCACCATGGAGCGATACAACGGCAATATAACATCCTCACACCTGTTTTCCATACCTTTCCTAATAATACCCAACATTCTATTCGCTTTCCAAGCTGCAGCAGCAGCAAACTGAGCAGAAGGTTTCAGTGTATTATCAATGACGACACCCAGATCCCTTTCTTGGTCCGTAACTCCTAACGTGGAACCTTACATGATGTAGCTATAATTCGGGTTCTTTTTTCCCACATGCATCACCTTGCACTTGATCACATTAAACGTCATCTGCCATTTAGCCGCCTAGTCTCCCAGTCTCGTAAGGTCCTTCTGTAATTTTTCACAATCCTGTCGCGAGTTAACGACTTTGAATAACTTTGTGTCATCAGCAAATTTAATTACCTCGCTAGTTACTCCCATCTCTAAATCATTTATAAATATATTAAAAAGCAGCAGTCCTAGCACAGACCCCTGAGGAACCCTACTAACTACCCTTCTCCATTGTGAATACTGCCCTTTTAACCCCACTCTCTGTTTCCTATCCTTCGACCAGTTTTTAATCCACAATAGGACATTTCCTCCTATCCCATGACCCTCCAATTTCTTCTGTAGCCTTTCATGAGGTACCTTGCCAAACGCTTTTTGAAAATCCAGATACACAATACCAACCGGCTCCCCTTTGTCCACATGTTTGTTTACTCCTTCAAAGAATTGAAGTAAATTGGTCAGGCAAGATTTCCCCACACAAAAGCCGTGCTGACTTGGTATCAGTAATCCATGTCCTTGGATGTGCTCTGTAATTTTGCTTTTGATAATAGCTTCTACCATTTTCTCCAGCACCGACGTCAGACTCACTGGTCTATAATTTCCCGGATCTCCCCTGGAACCTTTTTTAAAAATCGGCATTACATTGGCCACCCTCCAATCTTCTGGTACCACGCTCAATTTTAAGGATAAATTGCATATCTCTAACAGTAGCTCCGCAGGCTCATTTTTCAGTTCTATCAGTACTCTAGGATGAATACCATCCGGTCCAGGAGATTTGCTACTCTTCAGTTTGCTGAACTGCCCCATTACGTCCTCCAGGTTTACCGTAAAGTCAGTAAGTTTCTCCGACTCGTCCGCTTGAAATACCATTTCCGACACCTGTATCCCACCCAAATCTTCCTCGGTGAATTCATTCAATCTCTCTGCTACATCTTTATCTTCCTTGATCGCCCCTTTTACACCTCGGTCATCCATCGGCCCAACTGATTCTTTTGCCGGCTTCCTGCTTTTAATATACCGAAAAAAATTTGCTATGTTTTTTTGCCTCTAATGCTATCTTTTTTTCATAATCCCTCTTGGCCTTCTGCGCCTTGCATTTGCTTTGACACTCCTTATGCTGCTTCTTGTTATTTTCAGATGGTTCCTTCTTCCATTTTCTGAAGGTGTTTCTTTTAGCCCTAATAGCTTCCTCCTCCTCACTTTTCAACCACGCCGGCTGTCTTTTGGACTTCCGTCTTTCTTTTCTAATTCACGGAATATGTTTAGCCTGGGCCTCCAGGATGGTATTTTTGAACAGCGTCCATGCCTGTTGTACAGTTTTTACCCTCTCAGTTGCCCCCCTAAGTTTTTTTTTAACCGTTCTTCTCATTTTATCATAGTCTCCTTTTTTAAAGTTAAACGCTAACGTATTTGACTTCCTGTGTATAGATACTTCAAGGTTGATATCAAAACTGATCATATTTTGATCACTGTTATCAAGCAGCCCCAGTACCATAACGTCCCTCACCAGATCATGCGCTCCACTAAGGAACAAGTCTAGAATTTTTCCTTCTCTTGTCGGCTCCTGCACCAGCTGCTCCATAAAGCTGTCTTTGATTTCATCAAGGAATTGTACCTCTTTAGCGTGTCCCAATGTTACATTTACCCAGTCTATATTTGGATAATTGAAGTCACCCATTATTATCACATTGCCCATTTTGTTTGTGTCTCTGATTTCTTTTATCATATCTGCATCTACCTGCTCATTCTGGCGAGGCGGACGGTAGTACACTCCTATCACCGTCTTTTTCCCTTAGTGTGCGCTAATCTTTAGTATGCGCTAAATCTGTTAGTGTGCCTTAGCATAAGGACCCCTAAGGCAGTTGTGTGCTAGAGTTGTAGAACATTGCATGTAATTGTTAGTTATGCATGTAAAGTCACTTCACTGGCTCCCTGTCCGCTTCCGCATACAGTTCAAACTTCTCATACTGACCCATTACCTCTCCACTCTCTCATCTCTCCCTACATTCCTCCCCATGTACTCCACTCACTGGACAAATCTCTCTTGTCGTCCCCCTTCTCCTCCACTGCTAACTCCAGGCTACGTTCTTTTTCCCTCGCGGCACCTTATGCCTGGAATAGACTTCCTGAGCCTGTACGTCTAGCTCCATCTCTACCTGTTTTCAAATCTATGCTGAAAACCTACCTTTTCACCACTGCTTTTGGCTTCTAGCCTCTGCTGAATTGCCATCCCCTTGTTCCTTCTCACCCAGTACTTCCCTCACCCTTAATTGTCTTGTCTGTCTGTATTTTTAGATGATAAGCTCTATTGAGCAGGGATTGTCTCTCTTTGTCAGGTGTTCAGCGCTGCGTGCATCTGGTAGCACTATACAAATGCTAATAATAATTATAAATGCTAGTTCTCTATAACTTATGTGAACAATTAGTGCCTAATATTAGGCAACCTGTTATAGAATGAGGGGAGTCTACAAATACAGTTCATGGGCAGTCATGATATGTGCTAGAAACTGTTATCTCTGTGCCTCAGGCAGCAAGTAGTGAGGTGCATATGTCTGGATGCCTTGACAATTCACCTGCAAGCTAATGATTTCATTGATCTATCTTGTTGACAATTAACCCGTGCTGGCATGCTAGATTTGCTGTGGGATATCATGATGAGGCCATAATTTCCAGCAAGTGGGTGTAGTTATTGAGTCTGCTGATCAAAAATGAGGAGCAGGGAAAGCCTGTAAAGGGTAAATCATGTCTGCTCATGTTAATACTAACAAAAGATAGTATCTGTATAATGTGCCCAAAGAGCAGAAAACAGAAGTAGAGAATGACGCAATAACTTCCAGTGAGCTTGGTGTCAACAGTCTTTATTAAGCAAACAACAATAAAGGACCCATTGATCCTATATTGGTGCTTGCTTAATAAAGATTGCGTTGACATCAAGCTCTCTCACTGGAAGTCATTGCATCATTCCTTACTTCTGTTTTCTGTTCAATGCCTTGCCCATGCAATTTCATTTTATACAAAGCTAAGGCAACCCACAAATAAGAAATCAGTTGCAACTGCATAATAACGAATATTCTGGCAATACAGAAATACCTAATGGGCATTGCAGTGGATGACTGAAATAGATAAAGCTTTCATCAAAGAAATGTTTTATATCTGTACACTCGGATGAATGCTTATGTGGGAGAAGAAAATATTGTTGGCATGAATTAACTTGTGCAGTTTCATTACTTGTGAGTGTTTGGCTCTTGCCATGTATTAAAGCAGTTTAAGCAAAAGATGTAGTATGATATATATGCACCAAAATAAGGGTAAATAATTCTGGTCCCTGAAAGCAGTTATAGCTTTGGTTTTCAAGATATCCACAATACATATTCATCAAATATAGTTGCATACATTTGGCTTTATAACTCAGTTCATTTGCATAATTTGGTTATCCTGAAAATCAGACCTCTGACTCTTCAGGATTGTAATTGCCTCTCTCTGCACTAGATAAACAGTGCAGTTGACTGCCGTAGTAAGTTAGACTGTCACTGTACTGGATATGATAGATAAATAGTAGGTTTACACTCGGCAAAATCTCCTTAATCATCAATAGATGGAACCAGAGTATAAGACATACTTCAGGCCTTGATGTTATACATGGCACATTTTCTTTCCTACTGACAGATGTGAAAAGTTGTTCAACTAACAGGCTATATTTTTTGCATCAGTCAATCTGGATTTATCTCTTACTAAATATGTTAATAACGATAATCATTAAAGGAAAAATTAGAAATAACTGAAAGGGGAACGAATTAGACAATCTTTTCTTGGCCATATAAAATAGATACAGTAGCATGAAGACAAACAATAGAATGATTCTGTGTTTGTACATTTCTTTATATCTAGATACACCAGGGATTTACAGCCTCAGTCCTCAATAGTAACAACCCAGGGGGAATTTCATAATTGTGACAATGAATATGCATGAAGTCTAGTTGCATGCACTGCTTCTGGTGGATAAAAAAAGATCTCATGCATATTCATTGTGGAAATCCTGAAAACCTAACTGCGTTGATGCCTCCAAGGGGCAAGGTTGTGCATCACTAACATATACACACACACACACACGCGCACACATACATATAAATACAAATCTATGAGAGAGAGAATGAAAGAATAGGAAAGATGTACTTAGCAATTTTCCAATAGGCAGAAAAAAGTCAATAGTATAACTTAGGTGCTCACATGTACACACATAAATGTTTATAATGGGAAGGGAACTTGATATACTGCCTTTCTAAGGTTTTTACAACTACATTCAAAACGGTTTACATATATTCAGGTACTTATTTTGTACCAGTGGAAATAGAGGGTTAAGTGACTTGACCAGAGTCACAAAGAGCTGGAGGGGAAACTGAACTCAGTTCCTCAGGATCAAAGTCCACTGCACTAACCACTAGGCTACTCCTCCACTAATACTAACATTTACACATGAATGCTTGCACTTAGGAATATAATGCTAGTATGGTGTTTAAGGCTATTCTGCAGATATCCACAACTCACTTAGGGGGTCTTTTACTAAGCCACGGTAGCATTTTTAGCTCTTAGTAAAAATCAGCTGGAATATAATGGGCATTTCGGAGTTTACCGCCAGCTGGTTTCTACCGCAAACTAAAAATGCTACTATGGCTTAGTTATAGATACTCATAGGAAGGAATTAAATGGTGCCTAAAAGATAAGCACCAGAAAAACTGGGCACTAAGCTGATATTTTATAACGTGACAAATCTGTAGTGGTGTAAGCCTGCACTAATGCATCAAAGTTATGCCATGTCTATGGCTGGTATAAATGCTGGCAGTTAAATCAGCAGTCCAGCATGTAAATACAACTATTCTATATAAAGTGTGAACTGAAATAGTCATAACACCCATGACCCACCCATGCACTACCCATGGGAATGTACTCGTTGCAGTTACGTGCTAGAACAATTAGGAGCCCTCTTACAAAAGATCGTTAGGGCTACTCTGCAGGTATTGCATGCCAAATCAGCCCTATTGCCAGGGTAGCACGGGAGTGCAGTACTAGTTCTGAAGTTGGTGCAAGCAGTTTTTTATATTTTCTACCACGGGGAGGGGGATCCCTGGTTGTAATCAGAAGCATGACCACTAAAAAGGTGGCTGTAAAGGCTCAAGCAGTAAATAGCCATATTCTAATTTTAATGTTAGCACACAGCCATTTACTGTCCCATTTTTAAAAAGGCCTTTTTCCTGCCACTGTAAAAAGTGGCCCAGTGCATGCCAATTTGACATACCAAAATTAGCACAGCCCACATTTTACCATGGCTTAATAAAAGGGCCCCGTAATGCCAAGTTATAGAATAGTCTAAACTGCCATTTCAGCCCCATTTTGGTGCTTACCACCCTTTAACTCCCATTGCTGCACCAACATTGTAGTGCCTAATTCATCCATATAAAATTACTCCCCAGAGTCCATATTTTCAAGGGAGGCATACAGAGGGGTGGAGCATGGGTGGGACATTGGCATGATTCCTACTTATGTGCACAATTTATAGAATACTGTAAGTTATGTGTCCATGCCACAGTTAAGCATGTGCACTTGCACAAGATCTACAGATGGCATAAGCCCAGACCAGATGTATTCCATGTATTAACAAAGGTGAAAAGAAGAACAAACATCTAGCATGGTTAAAAGGTGAATTGAAAGAGGCTATTAGAGTCAAAAGAGCATCCCTCAAAGAGCGGGAAAAGGATCTGAATGAAGAAAGTAAGAAGCAACATAAGCAGTGTCAAGCTAGATGCAAAGCATTGATAAAGAAGGCTAAAAGAGAATACAAAGAAACTCATTGCAACACCTTTTTCAGGTAAATCAAGAGCTGAAAGCCTGTGAGGGAATCCATGGGACCGTTAGATCATGAAGGAGCAAAAGGGGCACTCAAGGAGGACAAGGCCATAGCAGAGAGATTAAGTGCTCTGTTTACTAAGATGCGCTAGCATATTTAGCATGTGCATAAAATTAGCACATACTAAACAATAGAAATACTCATGTATTCCTATGGGTGTCTTATCATTTTGCACATGTTAATGTTTAGCGCATGCTAAAAACGCTAGCGTGCCCTTAGCACTACTTAGCAAACAGGGCCCTAAATAAATTATTTTCTTTGTTTTTTACAGAAGATGTAAGAATTCTTCCTGTACCAGAAATGGTTTTCAAGGGTGACAATGCGGAGGAACTGAAAGAAATCTCTATGAACCTGGAAGATGTACTGAGCCAAATCGACAAGTTAAAGTCTGATATGTCACCTGGACCGGATGGCATACACACCAGGGTACTGAAAGAACTCAAACATGAAATTTCTGATCTGTTAGTGATCTGTAACCGACGTACTGAGCCAAATAGACAAGATAAAGTGTGATATATCACCTGGACCGGATGGTATACACCCCAGGGTACTGAAAGAACTCAAACATTAAATTTCTGTAAGGGGTCCTTTTACAACGGTGTGCTAAAAAATGTCTTGCGGTAGTGTAGGCACGGGTTTTGGTTGCGCGCCAATCCATTTTTCTGTGCGCCTGTAAAAAAGCCCTTTTTTAAAGTTTTGCTGAAAATGGACGTGCAGCAAAATGAAAATTGAAGCATATCCATTTTGGGTTTGAGACCTTACCACCAGCCATTGACCTAGCGGTAAAGTCTCACGTGGTAACGAAGCAGTAATGACCTACACGTGCCAAATGCCACTTGACGCAAACATTATCAAACATATAAATGGCGAGTGACCGTACTCACTCGCAAATGCGCAGTAGAGATTTCCCTGTCTCTCCCGCCCCCGCATCAATACGTGATGACGGGGGGGGGGGGGGGCGGGACAGAGAGGGAAACTGCGCGAAGGGGAGGGAACCGCCGAGGTCACCACCGCTAACCCCCCCCCCCGAGGTCGCCGCCATTGGTACCCCCCCCCTGGAGTCGCCGCTGTCGCCACCCCTCCACCCGGCCATCTCTTCGCTATTCAACTTACATCTCCGCAGCAGGCAGATCAGCTGAGCTGCCGTTGGCCTTCCTTCCCTGCCTGTGTCCTGCCCTCGCTGACGTTATGTCACACGAGGGCGGGACACAGGCAGAGAAGGAAGGCCGACAGGATCTCAGCTGATCTCTGCCTGCTGCGGAGATGTAAGTTGAATAGCGAAGAGACGGGCCGGGTGGAGGGGCGGCGGGGGTGGCAAACTCGGGGGAGGGGGGCGGCGACCTACCAACCCGTTTTAACGGGCTCAACGGCTAGTTCTTGAAAGAAAGCTGAATAGTGTGCATACTGTAAGTTTGGAAATACAGTTGTGTGCAACATTTCCTAGTTTTCCTTGCATAATTGCATTTGCTAAACTGTCGGGGCCCTGTTTACTAAGCCACGCTGTAGGCACACTAAATTTTTAGTGAGTGCTAAAAATTAGCATGCGCCAACGATAGAGACAGCCATAGGAATATAATAGGTGTCACTATCGTTAGCGCGCGCTAGAAATTTAGCGCGCCTACAACGCGGCTTAGTAAACAGGGCCTTTGGTGCTTTACAGCACTAATATTTTCCATTGTCTCAAATTTTTCCTGAATTTTTAAATGTCCCTATGTGCATTGTGATGGAAACTAGTAAAAATTTCCCTTTGTATCAACTCCTTTTGAAAAAATATGATCTCTGGAGTTTGCAGCAGTACTCCAAATGATGTTTCATCAAGCTTATACAGAGGCAATATTACTTCTTGTTTTCCTGTTGGCTATTTTTCTCTAGGGATGTTCAAGGCAAAAAAAAATTTGTTTCCTTGAGATTTATGGGATTTTTTCTTTTTCAGTTTACTAGCATTTTATTATTTTTTTTCATTTTGTGGCAATGTCATCAATAGTGCGCATCATTTTGCACTATTGCAAAATAGCATTACCTTTTGCTCAAATAGTATAAACTAGTGAAATATTTCACACTATTGATGATGGAGAGAAAAATGAAATTTTGGTTTTATTCTTGTCATTTTGGGTTATAAAATAACTTGAAACAACATGGGAAATGTTATTGATATCTCCCATGTTTCAAGCAAATGCACATTCCTATTTCTCTTCCTATGGATCCAAGTAAAAAGGTAATGGATTTGATAAGTAATCTATCCAGCTCATTTTTGAAAGAGAGGGGCGGCCATCTTCTGACCCAAATCGGGAGATGGCCACCCTTCTCTCGCGGGCACCCAAATCGGTATAATTGAAAGCCGATTTTGGGCACCCCCAACTGCAGTCCGTCGCAGGGACGAACAAAGTTCCCGGGGGTATGTCGGAAGGGTAGCGAAGGCGGGACAGGGGCGTGCTTAAGAGATGGGCGCCCTCGGCCGATAATGGAAAAAAGAAGGGCGGCCCTAGCGAGAATTTGATCCGGTTTTTTTGGACCCTTTCTTGTTAGGTCCAAGTCCCAAAAAAGTCCCCAAACTGCCCAAATGACCACCGGAGGGAATCGGGGATGACCTCCCCTGACTCCTCCAGTGGTCACTAACCCCCTCCCACCAAAAAAATGAACTTTAAAAACATTTTTTTGCCAGCCTCTATGCCAGCCTGAAATGTCATACCCAGCTCCATGACAGCAGTATGCAGGTCACTGGAGCAGTTTTTAGTTGGTGCAGTGCACTTCAGGCAGGTGGACCCAGGCCCATCCCCCCTACCTGTTCCACTTGTGCTGGTAAATGGGAGCCTTCCAACCCCCCCCCCCCCAAAACCCACTGCACCCACATCTAGGTGCCCCCTTCACCCTTAAGTGCTATGGTAATGGTGTAGAGTTGTGGGGAGTGGGTTTGGGGGGGATTTGGGGGGCTCAGCACCCAAGGTAAGGGAGATATGCACCTGGGAGGTATTTTAATGTTTTTTTTTTAATTTTTAAAAGTGCCCTCTAGGTGTCCTGGCATGTGAGGGGGACCAGTACACTACGAATCCTGGCCCCTCCCACGACCAAAGGGCTTGGATTTGGTCGTTTTTGAGATGGCTGGCTTCGGTTTCCATTATCGCTGAAAACCGATGCCGACCATCTCAAATCCGCCCAAATCCTAGGCATTTGCCCGGCACCAACCGTATTATCGAAAAAAAGATGACCGCCCACCTTTTTCGATAATACGGTCTGTCCCGCCCCTCGGAGATGGGCGGCCATGGAGATGGGCATCCCCATTCGATTATCCCCCTCTATGTAAGCCACATAGAACTGAATTTAAAATTTGGATTTTTGTGGAACATAAGGGCCTCTTTTATCAAGCCTAGCAGTTCCTATGTGGCAATGCCAACAGATCTCATTCAAAGTAAATGGACTTTGTTGGCATTACTGCACTGGGACCCACTAGCATGGCTTGATAAAATAAGCCCTAAATCTAATACAATGAAATGATATACCACCTTTCTGTGGTACAACCAAAGCAGTTTACATTTATTGCCCTTCTGGTTTTTGCTGTTGACCTATCTAATCTATCCCTGTTAAGATCATCTGTGTTCTGTACAGAGCTTCACTCTCTATTCCCTATCATTTCCTTAGCATTTTGTAGCCCAAATGCCTGACCTTGCATTTTTCAGGATTAGATCTTAGTCGCCAAACTTTAGATCGTTTCTGAGCTTCATTCAATATCTTTCTTTTCCCAACTTTCCAGGGAGTCCAACTTATTTCGGATTTTGGTAAAACTTTCCTGATACAACTTTTGTGATATTGATTATGAAAATGTTGATGACAACTAGACCAAGGTCCAATCCTTATAGCAATCCTTATAGTAATTGCCCTTGCTTTAGAGAGCTCTGTTTACTACTAGCTTTTGTTACTTCCTACTCAGTTTCCAATCCATGGGCCAATACAGAAAGCTAGAAGGGCAACTTTATAACTAGGTGGCAGATTATATGCCCCTTTGCATGTGCATATGTGCCAAAAGTAGCACTCATGCATAAAAGCACCATAAGTGCCCCTTCTGTAATTTTAGATTTTAAAAATACACACCTTCCTGTACACACTACGTTTTTCTCACACTAAAATTGTCAGCAAAAACTCTCAAAAACTACCAGATATACCTGACCAAATTCCAAAACACACACTCCAAATTGTGCAGGTCCTCTGTAACGTTTTCTCTCATTTAATGGCCAAAAATTAAACTTTTCCCAGATCAGATCCCAATGGCCCTCCTAAAGAGAGTCGCCAAAGACTCCTACACAACCAAAAATAATTTTCCTAAAATGTTCTTGGAAGCCCCAGAAAACACAATCTGAAAATCACATTTAAAAGTTACAATAAAAAATATTTTAAGGCCAAGGGATCCCATACCATTGAGCCTGCAAATAGGTGGGAAAATGTGGGATACAAATGTAACAAATAAATAAAAAAATAAAAAAATTACCTGGCTTCCCGGTTGCCCCGTCACAGCTCCATTTTAAAATCACAGAAAACCATGATTTTTTATGGAGCTCCTGCTGGACAGGTCAAAAATTGAGGTCTTGGCTTCGTTTTGGACTTATCCAGAGATGAACTGAGCATGTGCAAAAGTTTGCACATGCTCAGCTGCACTCCACCCGGCAAGCTAAGCCCAAAGCCAGCCATTTTCCTGGCGGGGAGGTGCCTGCCTCCCACCACTCGCGGCCAGCATGGCAGCCAATATTGCTTCAGACTGAACCAGAAATGGCCCGAAAAGGAATCAGGTCACCCGGCCAGCCTCTAGACACCCTCTATCCCTGAAAATGGGTCAAAAATGTGTCACTGCTGCAACTCCTCAGAGCCCAGGATGTACACCAAACAGGTCCCAACCTGTCCCCAGCAGGTAAAAAAAAACTTATTTTGTTTTTAAACTTCCCCTTTACACCTATAATGGCATCACATCTGATTAAGTGCAATTAACGCAAAGGTATGAGAATATCAAACCGATGAACCACATCCAGGAATTTGGTCAAATTTTCAGGTGCTCTATTCACATACAGGAGCATATGATCAGCGAACATACTCAGGCAAATTTCTGAATCCCCAATCCAAATACCCTGTAGATTGGATCCTGGCAGATCTTCGCAGGCAAAGGCTCCAAAGCCAAAAGGAAAAGCAGTGGAGAAAGGGGGCAGCCCTGTCATGTGTCTCTACACAGGTGCAATGGAGAAGATAACTTTCAATTGATAATAAGCTGCGCTTGAGGAGCAGTATACAAAGCACATATCCAAGACACAAAATGACCACGAAGACCAAATTTATCTAACACCGAGAACACATGAGGCCAGAGAACACTGTCAAAAGTCTTTTCTATATCCAAAGTAGCAATGGCAGCCTGGTTCAATTTCCCCTTATTATCATGCAAGGCCATCAGAACCTTGCGTAAATTTATGGACGTGTACCAACCAGGAACAAAACCCACTTGATCCTCATGAATAATCAAAGGCAAATATTTATTTAACTTGCCCGCCAGCACTGTGGCTAAAATCTTAGCATCCTGGTTGAGTAAGGATATGGATCAATAGGAACTGGACTGTTCCAAATCTTTGTCTTGTTTGGGAAGAAGGATGATATGTGCCATATTGGACTGGGTGGAATGGTGTGGCTCTAACAAATCATCACACATAAAACGTAAAGATGGTACCACCAAATCATTCAATATCAATATATATAAATGGCGAGTGTCGTACTCACTCGCAAATGCGCAGTAGAGACCCTCTCTGCCCCGCCCCCACGTCAATACGTGATGATGGGGGCGGAATAGAGAGGGTCTCTACTGCGCATTTGCGAGGGACACCGCTGTCGCTAACGCTCCCCCCACCCGGAGTCGCCGCCGCTGCCACCCACCTTCCACCCAGTTGGACCCTTGCTCTGCTATTGAAACAACGAGGGCACGCAGCACACAGCTCTGCTGAGCTGCCGTCAGCCTTCCTTCTTCTTCTCTGCCTGTGTCCCGCCCTCGACGACGTTACGTCACACGAGGGCGGGACACAGGCAGAGAAGAAGAAGGAAGGCCACGGCAGCTCAGCAGTAGAGCTGTGTGCTGCGTGCCCTCGCTGTTTCAATAGCGGAGCGAGGGCCCAACCGGGTGGAAGGTGGGTGGCGACGGCTCCGGGGGGGGCGAACTCGGAGGGGGAGCGGCAGCGGCGAACTCGGCGGCAGTGGCGGGGGGGGGCCTTTCAACCCCCCCTTCCTATACTAGCCCGTTTTTACGGGCTCAACGACTAGTTTTGTAATATTCTGGACCCAACCCATCAGGACCCGGCACCTTGGTGAGATTAGGGCGCTTAATACTAGCCTGAAGTTCCTGAGGGTCTATAGGCTTGTTACGTTCTTGAAGCTGATTATTGCTAAATTGGGGAAGCTGCAAATTTGGAAAAAAAAAATCTCGGACCTGCTCATCAATATGCCTTCACTATACAATTTCTCATAAAATTTTACAAACTGCTAAGAGATACGTGCAACATCAGTAAAACACCTCCCCTGGTCATCCTTGATGCTAGTAATCATTTTTTTCCTAGAGGGGCAGACAGATTGGCAAGAAGCTTGCCAGTCTTCCCTCCCCAATTATGCAGCCGGTAATGCTGAAAATAGAGCTTAGTGGGGTAATCCAATTTGGTTATATGCTAACTCCCATCCCGTACTCACTTATGGTGAACTTGGTAAGCCATAATCCCCTGGATTCCATATAGCATCCCCAGATTCTATATAGTGCGCCTAGAGATCGGCGCCAATATTGGCGCTGACTCTATAACAATATGTGCAATTTAACAAGCTAATGAGTGCTGATAACAGCACTTAACAAGCAATAATGAGCACTAATTGGCACATTAGAATTTAGGTGCACATCTCGCTAAGCATATTCTGTAACGATGTGCGCCAAACTTCTAACATGCGCAGGCAAAAAGGGGTGTGGTTATAGGTGGGGAAATGGGCGTTTTGTGGTCATTCTGAAATTCACACACAGTTGTAGAATATGGCCCAGTGCACCTAAATCTACGTACTGGGATTTATGCCACATTTTCATTGATGTAAATGGATGCACGTAGATTTAGGTGCTGAAATATCAACTAAACATATTCTATAATCGGCATCTAAATCTTGGCACCGATTATAGAATTTTTTTTTAGGTGCCATATATAAAATCTTCCCCAATTTATCCTCATAAAACAGCCTTAGAGACCTCCCAGTATGTCACAGGGCCAACCTCATCAGGAGAATTAGTGGCTTTATAATCCTGCCACTTAGTATGTAGGTAAAGATGGAACTCCGGGTCCTGATAAAGATGGGGAGAAAGTCTCCATATGAAATCAGTATCTTTATATGAAAAGTATAAATTTGCAAACACTGGTGCATGATCTGACATGGAAGGCACATCAATACTCACTTTGGCAACATGTGGGAGCATTCTAGAGAAAAATAGTAAATAGTCCAGATGAGCATACACATTATGTGCATGAGAATGGTAAGTGTAATCAAATTCATCTGGGTGAAGTACATGCCACATGTCTACAGCCCCTAGCTGCTGAAGGAGAAAATTTACTCTTTTAATATAGTGATCCTTCCCTCCCACCTTAGGGGGCTTACAATCTAATAATGGATTCACAGTAATATTAAAATCCCCTCCAACCATTAATTGGTAATCTGGATAAGGAATTAAATGAGTAACCAGTGTTGAGAAGAAGTTGTGACTGTAGACAGTTGGTGTACATACCAAGCACAATAACAAATTTTGCCCCTATAGCTCACCCAGCACAATAACGTATCTGCCCTCCTTATCCATCTCAGACTTATGTAAGCGAAATGGTTGCTGTTTATGGATCAGGATGGCATTACCTCACTGTCACCCACTAAAGGCCAAGTAATAAACCTCTCCCACCCAAGATCATTTAAGTTTTTCATGTTCTGGAGCAGTTAAATGGTTTTCCTGCAACAGCTATCAGTACCCCACTTGAGAAGCAAATGAAGGACTTTAATTCTCTTCACAGTTGAGATGAAACCATCTACATTTAGGATAACAGAGGTAAGTTTAACCATGGTCCTCCACCCAAAAAGAGATTAAACAGAACCAGTAAGCAACCATTGTACCCAGGGCAACCCCCCCCCAGCTAGGCCTGCCCAGGAGAGTAAATAGCCAATTGCTCCTAGTCAAAAACCAGTATTCCCCATATCAAAACCCTGGATCCCAAACACACAAACCCCAACCACACCCAAATAGTGCAGCTCATACAATCGAAGCACTCACCCTAATCACACCCATACCACCTATCCCTCCTCCCATATCTAACAACCCATTTAGAAAACTCTTGCACCCGCTCCCTCCCTCCTATCCCTCATACCCAAAATGGACTATGATATGCCCAAACACAAAGAAACCAGGAAGTTCCATGTTCCTCCCTCCCCCGCAGTTCAAACTTAAGGCACATAGTGAAAGCGAAAAAAAGAGAAAGGAATCAATGTACAATATCAGGAAGATGATAAACGGAAAAGTACCCTTCACACAGCGCTCGGCTCATCCAGCACAGCAACCACTCAGTTGCGCAATAAGTAGCTCAGTCTCAGAACGAAACACCTAGAACTATGTATAGCATCCACATTCCATAAAAGATGAGACACTCAGGTCGTGTGCCAAAGAAAAAAGAAAGAAATGGGCACACTGTAATCACAACTAAATAGTTTCCACCAGCATCATTAGGAAGTTTTTGTATAAAGGATTCCAAAACCTTGGGATCATCAAAAAAGACAAGCTTACCATGCTATTGGAATCTCACTTTTGCAGGGTACTGCAAAAAAAAAGAAAAAAAAAACGTTAAACCCTCTCTTATAAAGAGCAGTGCAATGTGGCGCCATTAGCTTTCTCTTGGCTGCTACTGCTGCTGAGAAATCCTGAAATAACAGCAGCTTAGAGTTCTTGTAATGCAAGCTCTATTTCTGTATAATTTGTTCCTTATCTGCATAATTCAGCATTCTGAATATAACAGACCGGGGACGATGATCCTTCTCCTGCCGCCTTCCCACACGGTGGTGCACCCCCCTTAATCTGGAATGCTGGCAGGCCTCCAGTAAGTTCCAGCGAAGCTGGGAACCAGGTCTCAAGTCAGCCATGTGAGCTTCTCTCTTTAATAGATTCTGAGAGCCCCACGAAGTGAAGATCATTTCATTGGCTTTGGTTTTCACAGTCCTCCGCTCGTTTCTTCAGCCGATACACGCTGCGTTTCAACTCTTGTATTCGTGACTCCAGGCTTGTGGTTTGGGCCTCCTGCTGACCGATCCTTTTCTCAATCTGAAAAAAACACTGATTATGAGAATCGATCCCCTTGATTTCCTAAATGGCCATATGGATATTGAAAAAGCTTGTCCTCCATAACCACAGTAAGGTGTTTCTTGAGCTCCATCATAGCCCCTTCGTCCAGGGTTATCACTGGGTGCCGCTCACTGCCACCATCTTAGATGCTAACACACTGGACTTTCCTCTGTTAGATTTGATGTCCTTGCTCAGCATGCCCGCCAGTATAGCCCTCCAGAAAACTCAGAAGTACGGATTCTAGCAGATAACGTAAAAGTCTCCCACAAGAGTGGTCAAAGTACCAAGGATTACTGCAGATGGTGAGAGAAAGACAGGGAGCAAAGCCCTGGGGAGTCCTGCTAGGTTGCCAGCATCACATGACCCCCCCTCCACCCCATCCAATTCCTTCTAAATGTAAAATAACTCTTAAAGATCTAATTGTTTAATTATTGTTACATTTTAGGCAATGTCAGTAACTCGTTCTACCTGATTTTACCCATTCCAAATAGGTGGTCTTGGCAGACCACCAATCCACTATTCATTAACCATCTCTTCATTTAGATTTAACCTCTCCATGGCCAGATTCTGTTTCCAATCAGTGGTAACAATTAACTGCATATCATCAGCATATATATATACTGCAGATATGAATATCCTATTTTCTAACTAAACTTCCCAAGGGTCACACATAAATATTAAAAAAGGATGAGTGAAAGTGATACACCTCCCTTCCAAAATTATAGATCTGGCTCTCAAATCTCACCAGTAAATTTCTCCCCTCTAAAAAAGAGGCAATTCACTTTAATTCCATTCCATTAATCCCAAAAATGTCATATTTCTTCAACAAAAGGAGTTCAACTAGTTCAAATGCTGCAGAAAAACACAATGACTAAAGCAAGAGGCTTGGTCCAGCATTGCCATCATTCATGGCTCTGTACCACTCTGAGTTTGAAACCCAGCTTGTGCACTGTCTAACAAATTATCATCCAAAAACCCACCTAACTGATTTACCACTTCCTTTTTGATTTAAATATAATAGGGCACTGTGGCAAACAGGAAAATAGCATCAAAAGGAACGTTGGGATACTCAAAAGCCTCTTCAGGCACCTAGACTGATTGAGGGAGATCTCTTATACAGCACGGCCAAAAGCATATAACAGTTTTGTGGTCTACTGCATTTTACATAATTTCACCCTTACTGGCAGTCATCCTCATCTTGAGTGAGGTGTGCTGATGCTGGCAGAGTCTGAAGAAGAGGCAAAAAAGAAGGAGAAAGACAATCAATGAATCCTCATGAGCACGACCTGCCATCAAAACATAACCTTATTTATAGATACTCCTTGTAAGTGCCATTATTATTATTATTATTTATAGTGATCTTTTTGTTCCAAATAAGCATTTGTGATATATAAAGCATAATAAACAATAAACTATATTTTGAACGTCCTAATTTAGACATCTATTTTTTGACCTGGACATCTATTTTCTGACCTGGACAACTTATACAAAATGTAATTTCCAAATATCTAGTTGGGGAAGTTTTCAAACCAGGACTTTTCACCAACTTTCTAAGAGAAAACACATTCATGCTTATGTTTTGAAACCTGGCTACAAATTTAAATATAAACCATATGTGGATTTTTACATCTACTCTTTTTCAGTTGTACTTTGCCGCGTAAGCGTCTACACGTGCCCAACGCATGCCAATTTGGAGTTACCACCCGGCTACCGCATGACTCGAGGTAATTTCATTTTTGGCACGCGTCTGATACTCATTTGATGCGCGTAGGTCATTACCGCCCAGTTAATGCGTGAGACCTTACCACTAAGTCAATTGCTGGCGGTAAGGTCTCAGACCCAAAATGGATGCGCACCAATTTTTATTTTGCCACAAGTCCATTTTTTGCAAAACTTTTTAAAAGGCATTTTTGCAGGTGCGCTGAAAAATGGATCTGCGCGTGCCCAAAACATGTGGCTACACTACCGCAGGCCATTTTTCAGCACACCTTAGTAAAAGGACCCCTTAGTTTCCTCCCCCCCAAATAACTCCCAACCCTAGCTTGGAA
Organism: Microcaecilia unicolor; assembly: GCF_901765095.1. Classification (NCBI taxonomy): domain Eukaryota; kingdom Metazoa; phylum Chordata; class Amphibia; order Gymnophiona; family Siphonopidae; genus Microcaecilia; species Microcaecilia unicolor. Next base: position 248,500,330 of record NC_044037.1, on the reverse strand, counting down.
CATTGTCTCTAAATGCAGTTAAAATTGTTCATTTTGTGGATCAATAAATATACTTGTACCTATATTTGGGAAGGGAGCGGAGGTTCAGACAGCCAATTTACACAGTTAGATTGCTATTTACCCATGTAAATGGCTTTGAAAATTGTCATTAGTATGTATGAAAAAGAAAAAAATATAGCCAATATATTTGAGTTCTAAATTAAAGCTATTCACTTAGAATGGTTTAGATAACAAACCAAGAAGACTGATTAGATCATTTGTGTTAACACTCAGATCCCGGAGTGTTAATTCTTACTCGCTGGATAAAAATAGATAATTATCAGTGTCCTACAATACTGAAAAAGATAGTGGTCCGTCTGCAAAGAAAGTTTTCTATTACTCCACATTTCAGATATTTAAAACATTCATTATAAATCCTTTAAAAAAGAATAAGAAAAGTCTCTACTATCAGATATAGTCACAGATGAGCTGATTTATATAAAGGGGTTTTTTTCCCCTGGAGGCACAAAATATGCAAAAATCTTTTATAAATCAGGCCAAAGTTTTTAGATTGAAAGAGGGCTTACATCCATCAGCCTCAGCCTTCTTGCTCTTGTCTACTGAAACAGATCTTGCTTTGTAATGTATTATAGTCTTGTATCCATCAATACCCTATAAGCTCATAAAATAATCTGATCTGCTCTTAAAATATTTCATGATAGCGTATATCAGAGCTTTTCAACATAGTTCTTGGGAGAGACCCAGCCAATCTGCTTTTCAGGACATCCACAATGAATATGAATATGATAAATCTGAATGCCTAGACCTCATTATATGTAGGTTTATCTTATGTATATTCACTGTGAATATCCTATAACCCTGACTGGGTGTATATATTCTAGGGAGTGGGTTGAGACCTACTGGTTTTTATTTAACCGTAACCCAAAACAACATATTTCCCATGATTCATCCATTCCCTCGCTCTTCCCATAGAGACAGTGAGAGTGATAGATGTAAAAATAGATAATAAATATAGACATTAGTAACATTAAAATTTTAGTGTATTCAACTCATTTCTGACTTTCTTTTCAGCTCTTTTACTAAAGCCACATATATAGGCTAAAACTGACCTAGATTTTTTATAACATAGACTAGATATGAACTAGGTTCTGAAAAAATATAGGGGCCCTTTTACTAAGCCGCTTAAGCGTCTACGTGTGCCCAACGTGCGCCAAAATGGAGTTACTGCCCAGCTACCGGGTGGCTTTTGCAGTAATTTCATTTTTGGTGCGTGTCCGATACACGCTTCTGAAAAATAATTTTTATTTTCGGATGCACATATCGGATGCACACCAACAGGCTTATTTTTGAAAAAGAAGGACTACCATCTTTCGACACAAATCGGGAGATGGGCATCCTTCTCACAGGGTCGCCCAAATCGGCATAATCGAAAGCCGATTTTGGGTGTCCCCAACTGCTTTCTGTCGCGGGCATGACCAACGTTCCCTTGGCATGTCGGAAGCGTAGCGAAGGCGGGTCTTGAGCGTGCCTAACACATGGACGTCCTCGACCCATAAAAGAAAAAAGGGCATCCCTGACGTGCACTTGGACGACTTTACTTGGTCCTTTTTTTCTTACGACCAAGCCACGAAAAGGTGCCCGAACTGACCAGATGACCACCAGAGGGAATCAGGAATGACCTCCCCTTACTTTCCCAGTGGTCACCAACCCCCTCCCACCCTAAAAAAAAAAAACCTTTTTAAATATTTTTTGCCAGCCTCTATGGCAGCCTCAGATCTCATACCCACCTTCATGACAGCAGTATGCAGGTCCCTGAAGCAGTTTTAGTGGGTGCAGTGCACTACAGGCAGGTGGACGAAGGCCCATCCCCCCTACCTGTTACACTTGTGGTGGTAAATGTGAGCCCTTCAAAACCCACCACAAACCCACTGTACCCACATCTAGGTGCCCCCCTTCACCTGTAAGGGCTATGGTAGTGGTGCACAGTGGTGGGTAGTGGTTTGGGGGGGGGGGGGGTTGGGGAGGCTCAGCACACAAGGTAAGGGAGCTATGTACCTGGGATCAATTTCTGAAGTCCACTGCAGTGCCCCCTAGGGTGCCCGGTTGGTGTCCTGGCTTGTCAGAGGGACCAGTGCACTACGAATACTGGCTCCTCCCATGACCAAAGGGCTTGCATTTGGTCGTTTCTGAGATGGGTGTCCTTAGTTTCCATTATCACCGAAAATCAGAAACGACCAAGTCTAAGGACGACCATCTCTAGGGACGACCTAAATTTCAAGATTTGGGTGTCCCCAACCATATTATTGAAACGAAAGATGGACGCCCATCTTGTTTCGATAATACGGGTTTCCCCGCCCCTTTGCCGGGATGTCCTGTAAGGACGTCCTCAGGAAAACGCGGGCGCCCCTTTCGATTATGCCCCTCCAAGTGGCATTTGGCGCGTGTAGGTCATTACTGCCCGGTTACCACATGCGACTTTACTGTTAGGTTGTCGGTAAGGTCGGACGGTAAAAACTATCATAGCACTGACATCCAGTGGCATCCAGATAGGCCTGCACGGCGTTGAGACTCTCCAGCGCTCCTGAAAAAGTGACAGGAGGTTGTTGAATTTCATCAGCATGTGCCTCGCTGCTCACTTCATCATCTGTTTCATCATCAGCCGTTGCCTGCAATGCCGTATAGGCGCATATCTGGACATCAGTGCTGTCATCAGCTGTTTGTAGATTGTAGTGATGAAACTCCTCTTCAGTAACACCAGCTGGGATGTCAATAGCCTGTTCATCTGACGCGTTTGCAACAGCTGCATCTGTTTCATCCCCCTCCAAATCCCTAACAAAGCTTGCCCGCTTGTAGCAGTTCACAATGGTTACCTGTGTAACATGATTCCAGGTTTCTTTCTGCATATGTAGGGAATCCAACAGTGATAGATTACGAGCCAGTTCAACAGCACGTTTATCCTTGCCAGTCTGGGCATCCATAATGCTCATCATACGACATAGCTCAAGAGCCCGATAATGTTGTTTGAAATTGGCTTTTATGCCCTGATCCATATGTTGGATCAGAGAGGTAGTGTTTGGTGGCAGGAAGACCACCTTGACGTTAGACAGCCTGACATCATCACTGTGTGCAGCACAATTATCACAAAGCAATAAAATCTGACACTTTTGTGCCCGCATTCTAGTGTCTAACTTCTGTAGCCACTGCTTCCAAATTTCCCTAGTCATCCATGAATTTGCATTAGCCTCGTATGACACAGGAAGTCGCTTAACATTCTTGAAGAAATGGGGCTGTTTGCTCTTTCCAGTGATGAGTGGATCCAACTTCTCACTCCCATCCATATTGCAGCAAAGGAGGATCATCATTCGGTCCTTCAACATTTTACCTCCTGTAGTTTTGGCTTGTTTGAATGCAAGTGTTCCATCAGAAATCACTCGCCAGTAGAGATCGTTTTCGTCAGCATTGAAAATGTCACGAGGTGTAAACTCATTCAAGATGGTAGGAAGAACTGATGCAACCCAATTTTCAGCACCAAAGTCATCAGCGTCTTGGTTTTCACCATGCTGTTTCTTGAATTTTGTGTTGTTCCTCTCCTTCCATTTTTCCAACCATCCAACAGTGGCTTTGAATTCAGTTAGTCCAAGACTTTCAGCTAGCTGATTAGCTTTCTCTATAAGCAGTGGACCACTGACAGGAAACTGTCTGCTCCTGACTCGAGAAAACCACTGAAGAAAAGCATCTTCTACCTCCTCAGCTTTTCCTGCCCGTTTTCGTTTCCAGTGTGGAGTTGTATTGTTTTTCAGTCTTCCAGAAGCTGGTCTTTCTGCTTCAAGATACGTGAAATTTGACTGGGATTGACACCATATTCTTTAGCAATAGATGCTTGACTTTGTTTTCTAATTTTTTAAGAACTTCTATTCGTTCAGACAGTGTTAAAGTCTTACAGTTGCGCAACGATGACAACGACGACTCCAGTGTACACTCTCAACATTCTTTCACTTATTCTGCCTGTGGCAGTTAAAGGAGTGGTAAATTTGAAATCTCGTTGGTTGTCACGCGCCAATCGGCTTCCATATTCCGTGCACACGCTCATGCGGAATCTTTCCTGCAGAGGAGTGGTCTTAAACCATGCATAGAAGCGAATCTTGTCAGTGGTGCACTAAACCGAAGTTTGTCCCCATAGAAATTGATGGCGCCAAAAACGGGACCGAAGTACGGCATGTAGTTAAACAGAGCATGCGCTTATCCGACGTGCACTTAAATGGAGTGCACTGTTTTTTGGTAGTTGCAGATTCCCATGAATCCATAATGGATTTTCAATTCACAGCAAAATTAAATGGATTTTATCTAGGGATCCTGAAGAAGACTTCCTTAAGTTTATTTTAAACTTGATAGAAGGCCAAGTTCAGCCTGTTCTGAATTTGAAATTAACTCACATTTCACAAATTGGTATTCCTAAAGTGCTAGCTGAGAAATAATCCCCTCAATATTCAGCCCACAGTGGTCAGCATTTTTTAACACTAACTTCCACAGGCAGAATTAACCCCAGATATTCAATGCTGGGCCATGTCCAAGCACTGGAACTGAATATCCAGGACTAATTTTTACTGGCCATTGGGATTTATATAGGTTCCAGATGATATTCAGTCTGGACTCGCATAACTGGCTGGCACCTTTTCAAAATCCTCCCTTCTCCCCCTTCTGGCAAGGATAAAACCCCCTCCTGACAAGGCTCAGACCCCCTCAACAAGGTTCAGACCCTCTCCCCTAACCCGACAAGGCTCAGACCATTCCTAGTCCCCCCCCCCCCCCGCCCACCCCAGCAAGGTTTAGATGCCTTCCCATCCCACAACAAGGCTGGCATTCCTTTCCACCATCCTTCATCAGAAAAGTTCCCCCAGTCCTGCATTAACCACATTGGTGGTCCAGCAGGGCAATAAGGGCAAGAACAAAGGCCACCTGCTCCTGCCACCTAGAGGCTGTGTCTTGAAAATGGATGCCACCACCCATATTGAATATTTTTACTGTACACTGCCTTGAGTGAATTCTTTCAAAAAGGTGGTAAATAAATCCTAATAAATACATTTTTTTAAATAGCGGTAGTCCTAGGTGTACTGAGGAGCAGGTATAAATCCTGTCATTAAAGTTTTTGGACATAGACATGCATCCCTTTTTGCCTAAAATATGATGAGCATATGACTTCTTGTTATATGCACGTTTTAAACATTTTAGTCATGTATATCCTGGCTTTGTAAAGTCAGTATTAAGATGTGTATACAATATATTTATTTTATTTTATTTTTGTTACATTTGTACCGCGCGCTTTCCCACTCATGGCAGGCTCAATGCGGCAGGCAATGGAGGGTTAAGTGACTTGCCCAGAATCACAAGGAGCTGCCTATGCCGGGAATCGAACTCAGTTCCTCATCTAAATGCTGGTTTCTACATGTCTAAAATGTGCAGAGGGCTTCTGAAATAAGCCTATCATAAATTGCCTTTTTTTAAATAAGTGCAGCTTATAGAAATATGTGCCACACAAGTCAGACAGTCTGTTCTAAAATCACCCCATAACAAGACTAAACATAGAGACCCTTATACTAACATGCAGTAAGCGGTTACCACATGCAGCAACAAAAATTGTATCACAGCTTGAGTTTTGAGTGCAATTCTAATCACTGCATCTGAAAAATAAAGATATAGCAGAATAGAAAAGATATAGAGAAGGCAACCAAAATGATTCAGGGAAATGGACTGACTCTCATATGAGGAAAGGCTAGGGAGGTTGAGATTCTTCAGTTTGGAGAAGAGATGGCTGAGGGAGATATGACAGAGGTCTATAAAATCCTGAATGGATTGGAGCAAGTAAAAACAAACCGTTTACGTTTTGCTTTTTCAAGAAGTACAAAGACTGGGGAACACACCATTAACTTATGTAGTACATTTAAAATAAATTGGAGAAAATATTTTTTTCACTCAACATATAGTTAAGCTCTGGAACTCATTGCCAGAGAATGTGATAAAAGCAATTAGCATTGCTGGGATTAATAAAGTCCATAAACCATTATTTAGGTAGACCTGGGGAAAGCTACTGAGTTTCTTGGAGCGTATGTAGAATAGAATCTTATTATTTTGGGTGACCTAAACTGATTACTGTTGGAAACAGGATGCTGGGCTAGACGGACCTTTGGTCTGAGCCAGTATGGCTATTCTTATGTCCACAATCAATGTTACCATGCTGGAATGAGAACGCGCCCTAATTCACATGCTAACTATATAATGGGCATGGATTGTACCTTTCAATGAATGCATAGTAATTTATCAGATACAATCAGAGTTGCAGAAAATGTGGATGCACATCTCTCATTTAGGATCTATGCTTATCACATGATAAAGTTTTTGTTTTGTTTTTTTCTGGGCACAGGCTTTGCACCTTCCAGATGGTAGTTTGAGTTCTAAGGGTCCCTTTTAAAAAGGTGTGGTAGGCTCTATATGTGTGCAGCACATACCAAAACAAGACTACCACTGGCTAGCGTTACCCCTGGTGACAATGTTTTGAGTTGGCACGCACCCATACTGCTGGGACAAATTATTTTTTAAATTTCCTACCATGAGTATCGTTTCTGGTATTAATCGGCAGTTGTCATACGCCGACTGGTCACCACGCATGTAGCGTATGAGCTCTTACCGCTAGATCAATGGGTGGCGTTAAGGGCTCAGGCCGTAAATAGGCGTGTGCTGGTTTCAATTTTACTGCAGGCCCTTTTCATGGCCCATTGAAAAAAACAACCCTTTTTCCCAGATGCAGTAAAAACTGCCCTGACGCATGCAAAAAACATGCACCCACACTACTGCAGCCACTTTTTGCTGCGGCTTAGTAAAGGATCCCTTAATGCACAAAAAGTGCATCATTAATACAGATTTTATAAAGCATAAATAAATGCTTAGATCATGCATAAGGTAAGATTTAGGTAATTTTATTTTTATATTTTTTAATGGTATTATCTGATGTTGGGGGAGGTTAGTCATTGTTTATTAAATTTTTATAATTATTTTTTATGACTGTGTATGTATAATGTGTGATATGCTCAAGTTTATGTAGAAAATAAAAATGAAACCATGAGCCATAAACCACTTCACTCAGTTTAATAAAAGGACCCCTTAGTTTATTCTGCTTTTAAGGACCATAATAAGTAAACTTATGTTGAAATTAGACAATCTCTTTCTGCCTTTCAGAGAACAATAAAGAACATCAAATCAAGGGCATTGCACTGATATACCTTAGTATTAAATTTGAATATGAATTAAGATGAGAGAACCTTATCTTACGATGTAGTTTATGTTCCACTATCTGAGTATTATCATGGTCCTCTGCTGGTTGGTTTTCACACTTAAGAAAGCTGACCTAATACAAGACATACAAGTTTAACCAGAACACTGAAGAACATAAATCTTGTCTGTATGTGTGTTTTAGCTACTTGATAATGATTGTATTAATAATGCCAATTAGAATTATAAGGACATGAAAACAAACTACTGTTATATAACTAAGAGGCCCTTTTAGAGAACCACTTTTACCAGTGCTTTGCATGCACCAATCTGGCACTACCACTGGGCTCCTGCAGGAGCTTGACGGTAGTGCCTGCCACCAATGTGTGCCATTTCCGAGGTGCCATTTTTAACAATTTTTTTGCAATGGGGTCTTAAGCGGTGGTAATTGAGCAGTGCTGTGTACTGCCCAGTTACTGCTGGGGTAGCATGGAAGCCCTCACCACCTCCTAAATAGGTGGCGGTAAGGGATTCCCCGGGAAATGATCGCACTGCAAGTGTTTCACTTACCATAAGTACATAAGTACATAAGCACTGCCACGCTGGGAAAAGACCAAAGGTCCATCAAGCCCAGCACTCCATCTCCGACAGCGGCCAATCCAGGCACCAAGAACCTGGCAAAACCCCAAAATTTAATAACGATCAATGGACTTTTCCTTCAGGAATCTGTCCAGACCCCCTTTAAACTCAGCAAGACCAGCTGCCGTCACTACCTTCTCCGGCAATGAGTTCCAGAGTCTAACCATGCGCTGAGTAAAGAAAAACTTTCTCCAATTTGTTTTAAACCTACCACATTCTAATTTCATCTTGTGTCCCCTGGTTCTATTATTGTTAGAAAGCGTAAACAAACACTTCACATCTGTCTGCTGTACCCCACTCATTATTTTGTACACATCTAGCATATCACCCCTCAGCCGCCTTATCTCCAGGCTAAAGAGTCCTAGCCTTCTTAAACTCTCCTCATAAGGTAGTCGTCCCATCCCTCCAAACCATGGAGCCATTTCTGTCCCCACCTGGAATTTTGTTTTTCCAGGCAGTGGTAAAAGGGGGGTCTTGGTGTGCAGCAAATCCATGTGCCAATGCCACCGCAGAGTCCCTTTTACCGTCGCTTGGTAAAACTTTACTGAGCTGTGTAAGGCATTAACGTGCCTATCACAGCAAAATAACCTAACACGGGACACGTATAAAGCGTTCCACATTAGTTTGCCATTTGTGTGCACTAATCCCCAGATTCTATATAGTGTGACCGAAATTGCACACGCAAACCCAGTCATATTCTGGATTGGTGCATGCAATTTAATTACGTAATAAGACAATCAGCATTTAACAAGCAATTATTGACACTAATTGGCATTAATTAGAATTTACATGCACAACTTGCTAACCATATTCTGTAAAGTGGTGTTTGTAAATTCTATTGCACACTGCCAAAAAAAGGGCATGGCCACGAGCATGCAGGGTTATAGAATATACGTGCTCCACACCTTAGGTACCGGTATTTATACAAAGTTTTACTTGGCGTAAATGGACGCGTTTAGATTTAGGTGCAGGCATGGCCATTGGGCGTATTCTATAAGCCCGATAGGCGTATTCTATAAACAGCGCCTAAATCTAGGCATGGTTCATAGAATACTTCTGGGCGGAATTTTTTTTGGCGCCGATTTTACAGGCGCCATATATAGAATCTAGTTCTAAATGTGTGATAATTATTAGTTTTTGGAAGGGGCATGTCCAGGCTGGAGAATGGGCATGGATGCAGTAATCATCTAGTGAACTGACATCACCGCTGGACTAACTAGTTAGCATATCCATGATGCGGTAGCCCTTATCTCCTAATTAGAGGGTGTGAAGTGCTCCCATGTTAGTTTTTTTTTAATGGGTATACGCTGATGTTAACATTAGCACAGGTCATATATTGAACAAATAGGAAAAAACCCTTTTTGACAGCTGCACTAAAAATGGGCTTAGTGGGTGGGAAAGTCCCGCATAAGGGCACAGTAAGTTCATTTCAGAGCGCAGCTTAGTAAGAGCACCCCTAAACTATTACACTTTTCAAGTGTTCCATCCAATTTGTTTAGACTTACATTTTCATCACTAGGTGGCAGTGTTGCATTTGTTATACCGTGGTGTAATTTAAAAAATTAGACCAGCCAAATCAGAAAGTTAAATTAGTGGACAATTATCCATGTTCTGCCTCTTTAGAGTATTTTTGATGAAAACTGTTTTTTTATGTCCAGTAGGACAAGTTGTATAGGGAGCCTGACTGAGTCAAGACTATTTTCATTCACACTGCTTTCTCAGTTTTCGCCTCAATCTGTCAGAAAGGTTTGACACTGTATCATTGCAGTGGTACTTTGGAAGGACGTGTATAATGCAAAATATTGTGCACATTTACAGCCAAGACTTTTTGCCTTAAACTACGCTTGCTACATTTCTGACAAATTCTATGCGAGAAAACGATTTTTTTTCCCTTTGAGTACAATTTTCAAAGTCATTTACAGGGTAAACATCAATTTAGCTGGCTAAGAAAGTTCCCTCTAAGGAATACACATAACATACCTCTGGTCATGCACTACCCCACGTAAGCCAAAGTCACTGCCAGTACATCCACCACTAGGTCCTCATCTGTTTCTGCACTGCAAACATGCTTGAAGCTCATTGGTAGGTTCATCATTATGTTGATCTTGCAATGAGCAAGCGGGGCTTACCTAAAGCAGGGATAACATGAGAGGCCACATAGGACCCTGCGCTCCTAGGGGCCTGCGCTTAACTGAGTCAACTTCGCAACTAGTGGCTAACCAAAAGTTAAAGCTTATTTTCCTTTTCTGTCTCCATCTCCCTCTGGTCTCCTTTTCTGTCCCTCCCCCATCCTCAATCTGTAATTCCTGACACCTCACTTGGTATCTTAAGTCCTGAGTTGGGGGCATTGAACTAGTTCACACAGGACCTCACAATTTCTAAGGCTGGCCCTGTGAGCAAGACCAACACAACTTGCCTGCCCATGAGTTTCAATCATGCTTAACAGCAGACTAAGAGGAGCAAAAACTTGAGTCCAAAAAGGGAAGGAAAATACTACTACTACTTGACATTTCTATAGCGCTACTAGGGTTACGCAGCGCTGTACAATTTAACAAAAAAGGGGCAGTCCCTGCTCAGGAGAGCTTACAATCTAAAGGACGAAATGACAAGTTGGGGTAGTCTAGGTTTCTTGAGTAGTGGTTAGGTGCCAAAGGCGACATTGAAGAAATGGGCTTTTAGCAGGGATTTGAAGATGGGCAGGGAAGGGGCTTGGCGTATGGGCTCAGGGAGATTATTCCACGTATGGGGTGAGGCGAGGCAGAAAGGGCGGAGCCTGGAGTTGGCGGTGGTGGAGAAGGGTACTGAAAGGAGGGATTTATCTTGAGAGCGGAGGTTACGGGTAGGAACGTAAGGGGAGATGAGGGTAGAGAGGTAGGGAGGGGCTGCAGATCGAGTGCATTTGTAGGTTAGGAGGAGAAGCTTGAACTGTATGCGGTACAGTTCTGAATTCCCATCTGACTGGGGGTAATAGGTAAATTGTATTACTACACACAGTGGGATGAGAAGGGAAGGGTTCTACATTAGTACTTTTCTTGGATTGGGGGAGGGTGGATCTGGGAAACTTTCTAAAGCCATGGGGTGGTTGAGAGGGCATTCAGTTACTACCTGATCTGCAGCAGTATAAAGAAGACAAACTTTGCATTACTACCAGTATATGTACTGGGGTATAAGAGGAGCTCAACATGATTACTTGTCCTGTACTGCTGTGGGCATATAACTGTGCAGAACTGCTTGTCTTGGGATGCAATTTTGCAGTATTACTTATCAAAACATGATATGAATTACTCCTTGTGTAATTTAATCAAAAATAATTTTGTGCAGAATTCTTCTAGAAATACTGCCCAGGGAATCTTTTCTGAGGTCTGTCTTCTGTCCTCTTTCACTCCATCCACCAACCCTCCTGTCCTACCTAAGTCTTACCCTCTCTTTAACTGTACCCATGTCCAGCTGTCTCCGTTATCTCAGTTCTCCCCTCTTTCACCTGCCATCGGGCCTGACCTTGCTGCCTTTCCCCCCCCCCCTCCATCTTCCCCCCAGGCTAACTCCCCACTCTTCTTCCTATATACCCTACTACTACTACTACTTATAATTTCTATAGCGCTACAAAACATACGCAGCGCTGTACACGTGAACATGAAGAGACAGTCCCTGCTCAACAGAGCTTACAATCTACTTAGGACAAACAGGACAAATAAGAGATAAGGGAATTACTAAGGTGGGAATCATAAAATATGGGTACTGAACAAGTGAATAATGGTTATGAGTTAAAAGCAGCATCAAAAAGGTGGGCTTTTAGCCTAGATTAGAAGACGGCCAGAGATGGAGCTTGACGTACTGGCTCAGGGAGTCTATTCCAGTCATATGGTGCAGCAAGATAAAAGAAACAGAGTCTGGAGTTAGTGGTGGAGGAGAAGGGTGCAGATAAGGAACGTATCACCTTTAAAGTATGCACCTTAGTTCACAAAATCATTCACGGTGAAGCCCCTGCATACATGTCTGGTTTAATAGAACTGCCACCCAGAAACGCCAAAAGATCATCCCGAACTTTCCTCAATCTCCACTTCCCCAAGTGCAAAGGCATAAAATACAAAGTACTACATGCATCAACCTTCTCCTATATGAGCATGCAATTCTGGAATATACTACCACGCAACCTGAAAACGATCTTCAAATTAACCGACTTCCGCAAACGATTGAAGACTCATCTCTTTGAAAAAACTTACTGCAAGGATCAAAGCACATGAACTCCATGCACACTAATAGAAATACATCAATATACTCTCTTCTGAACTCTCTTCCCCCGTATTTTCTCCACACTTAAAAATCTACCCACAAATAAAATTGTTATTCCCTAACACTCTCTTGCTATTATTGATTGCCCTATCATCTCCCCAATGTTACATTCCATAGTTTCTATGCCCCTAATGATGTTTTGACTTGACTGTCTTACCATAACTCTTCACAATGTAACCCATAATCGCACTGTAACAAACTGTATTTCCATCATTCACAATGTATTGTAAGCCACACTGAGCCCGCAAATAGGTGGGAAAATGTGGGATACAAATGCAATAAATAAATAAAATAAAATAAATAAGAGAGATTTACCCAGTGAACGGAGCTGCAGAGTGAATACACTTGTAAGTCAATAAGAGGAGTTTGAACTGTGTGCGGAAATGGATAGGGAGTGAAGTGACTTAAGGAGAGGGCTAATATGAACATAGCGACACTGGCGGAATATAAGTTGTGTAGCAGAATTTTGAACAGATTGAAGAGGGGAGAGATGGCTGAGTGGGAGACCTGTGAGAAGCGCTTGTTCTTCCCCTCTCTTTTCCTAGTGGCAGCTGGTACAATCTACTCTTTTCCTTTCTCCCAGTTTGCTGTTGATATCATCTTGCCCCAAACAGGCTGCAGATACACAGGGACCTCTTGCAGCCCACATGACCTACTGTAGATATACCAGAGTATTCCATGTAGCCATGCAGGCAATATATATACAGTGGGGGAAATAAGTATTTGATCCCTTGCTGATTTTGTAAGTTTGCCCACTGACAAAGACATGAGCAGCCCATAATTGAAGGGTAGGTTATTGGTAACAGTGAGAGATAGCACATCACAAATTTAATCCGGAAAATCACATTGTGGAAAGTATATGAATTTATTTGCATTCTGCAGAGGGAAATAAGTATTTGATCCCCCACCAACCAGTAAGAGATCTGGCCCCTACAGACCAGGTAGATGCTCCAAATCAACTCGTTACCTGCATGACAGACAGCTGTCGGCAATGGTCACCTGTATGAAAGACACCTGTCCACAGACTCAGTGAATCAGTCAGACTCTAACCTCTACAAAATGGCCAAGAGCAAGGAGCTGTCTAAGGATGTCAGGGACAAGATCATACACCTGCACAAGGCTGGAATGGGCTACAAAACCATCAGTAAGACGCTGGGCGAGAAGGAGACAACTGTTGGTGCCATAGTAAGAAAATGGAAGAAGTACAAAATGACTGTCAATCGACAAAGATCTGGGGCTCCACGCAAAATCTCACCTCGTGGGGTATCCTTGATCATGAGGAAGGTTAGAAATCAGCCTACAACTACAAGGGGGGAACTTGTCAATGATCTCAAGGCAGCTGGGACCACTGTCACCACGAAAACCATTGGTAACACATTACGACATAACGGATTGCAATCCTGCAGTGCCCGCAAGGTCCCCCTGCTCCGGAAGGCACATGTGACGGCCCGTCTGAAGTTTGCCAGTGAACACCTGGATGATGCCGAGAGTGATTGGGAGAAGGTGCTGTGGTCAGATGAGACAAAAATTGAGCTCTTTGGCATGAACTCAACTCGCCGTGTTTGGAGGAAGAGAAATGCTGCCTATGACCCAAAGAACACCGTCCCCACTGTCAAGCATGGAGGTGGAAATGTTATGTTTTGGGGGTGTTTCTCTGCTAAGGGCACAGGACTACTTCACCGCATCAATGGGAGAATGGATGGGGCCATGTACCGTACAATTCTGAGTGACAACCTCCTTCCCTCCGCCAGGGCCTTAAAAATGGGTCGTGGCTGGGTCTTCCAGCACGACAATGACCCAAAACATACAGCCAAGGCAACAAAGGAGTGGCTCAGGAAGAAGCACATTAGGGTCATGGAGTGGCCTAGCCAGTCACCAGACCTTAATCCCATTGAAAACTTATGGAGGGAGCTGAAGCTGCGAGTTGCCAAGCGACAGCCCAGAACTCTTAATGATTTAGAGATGATCTGCAAAGAGGAGTGGACCAAAATTCCTCCTGACATGTGTGCAAACCTCATCATCAACTACAGAAGACGTCTGACCGCTGTGCTTGCCAACAAGGGTTTTGCCACCAAGTATTAGGTCTTGTTTGCCGGAGGGATTAAATACTTATTTCCTTCTGCAGAATGCAAATAAATTCATATACTTTCCACAATGTGATTTTCCGGATTTAATTTGTGATGTGCTATCTCTCACTGTTACCAATAACCTACCCTTCAATTATGGGCTGCTCATGTCTTTGTCAGTGGGCAAACTTACAAAATCAGCAAGGGATCAAATACTTATTTCCCCCACTGTATGCTAATGCTTTCTTCTAGCTGGTGGAAGCCAATGGCAGTGTATTGCCCATTATATCCCTTCTGTACAAGGAAATTCTACACAAATTCTGTATTCCACACTTGCAAAGAATTTTCTTAAGAGTAAAATGTGTTTCAGTCTCTTTGGCCTGTGTTGCACTGCATTCAGGGCTTCTTTTACAAAGCCGCACTAGCGATTTCCACATGGCAAATGAGAGGAAGCCCATAGGAGTTGAATGGGCTTTCTCTCATTTGCCGCACCGAGAATCGGTAGCATAGCTTTGCAAAAAAGGCCCTCAGTGTCTTTGAATTTCCAGTTTAGTTTTTGCCTGCTGTGCATTTCTAATTTGTGGCCCCCTTATTCTGTATTTAGTGAGGGTTATTCTGTTTGTATAACCAAGGAGTAGTCTTTTGTTTTCTGTCCAGGGATCAACAGCATTTCAGTTTGTACTGATGTAGCACAAGTTGTAATATTTTTCATATGTTGGGGGGTTTGCTGTTTGAGTCTCTGGAGCTAATGCTATATAGGATGCAAGTGACTTTTTAAAGGGTGTTACTTCACAATGTACCTCTTAGAGGAGAAAGTTTCTGTAGCTGTTACTGAGGTCACCTCAGAATTTAAAATTTTTTTTTCTACAGTGAGGTATATCAGGAAACAGCTGTTATTGAGGATAGTTTCTGTGGGTGCAGGCTAGGCTTACAGAACTGGAGATATAGGTCTTGCACATAAGAACATAAGTGTTGCCATACCGGGACAGACCAAAGGTCTATCAAGCCCAGTATCCTGTTTCTAACAGTTGCCAGGCCAGGTCACAAATACCTGGCGAGATCTCAAAAGAGTAAAACAAATGTTGTGCTGCTTATCCTAGAAATAAGTAGTGGATTTTCCCAAATACATCTTAATAATGGCTTTTTGACTTTTTTAAAGGAAGTTTCCAAAACTTTTTAAAACCCTGCTAAGCTAACTGCTTTTACCACATTCTCTGGCAATGAATTTCAGAGTTTAATTACATGTTGAGTGAAGAAATATTTTCTCCAGTTTTACCACTTAGTAGCTTCATTGCAAGCCTCCTAGGCCTAGTATTTTTAGAAAGAATAAACAAGTAATTCACGTCTACCTGTTCCATTCCACTCCGTATTTTATGGACCTCTATCACATCTCCCCTCAGCTGTCTCTTCTCCAAACTGAAGACCCTACCTGCTTTAGCCTTTCCTCATAGGGAAGTTGTCCCATCCCCTTTATCATTTTTTTCTTCCTTCTGCTATATCTTTTTTGAGATGTGGTGACCAGAATTGCACACAGTATTTGAGGTGTAGTTGCACCATGGAGCAATAACATTTTCATTTTTGTTTTCCATTCCTTTCCTAATAATTCCTAACTTTCTATTTCCTTTCTTAGCTACCGCTGCACACTAAACAGAGGGTTTCAACGTATTGGCGATGACACCTAGATCCTTTTCCTGGGTAGTGACTCCTAGGAACCTTGCCATCACGTAGCTATAGTTTGGGTTTCTCTTTCCTACATGCATCATTTTGCACTTGCTTACATTAAACATCATCTGCCATTTGGATGTCCAGGATCTCAGTCTCGTAAGGTCTTGCAATTTTTCACAATCCTCTTGCGATTTAAGAACTTTGAATAGCTGTGACAGCAGCAAATTTAGGGGCCCTTTTACAAAGGCACAGTAGGCTCTACACACATATAGCGTGCGCCAAAATGAGACTACCGCCAGGCTAGCATGCCCATTTGGTGTTACGTTTGGACTTGGTGTGCACCCATACTGCTGAGACAAATTATTTATTTTTATTTCCTACCATGTACAGCATTTCTGGCGTTAATCAGTTGGCACGTGCCAACGGGTCACCACATGAGTAGCGCTTGAGCCCTTACCGCTAGATCAATGGGTAGCGTTAAGGGCTCAGGCCGTAAATAGGCATGCACTGGTTTCAATTTTACCATAGGCTCTTTTCCCAGCCCATTGAAAAAAAGCCATTTTCCCAGACATGATAAAAAAATGGCCTAGCGTGCGCCAAACATTCGCCTACACTACTGCAGGCAATCTTTTGCTGTGGCTTAGTAATAGGACCCCTTAGGGCCTTGTTTACTAAGCTGTGCTAGAGGCGCGCTAACATTTTTAACATACA
This sequence comes from Microcaecilia unicolor, assembly GCF_901765095.1. Lineage (NCBI taxonomy): Eukaryota > Metazoa > Chordata > Amphibia > Gymnophiona > Siphonopidae > Microcaecilia > Microcaecilia unicolor. Next base: position 248,483,693 of record NC_044037.1, on the reverse strand, counting down.
CTAACCATGTAGATGCCCATAATATTCCAGTGGGCGTCTACATGGTTAGCGTGTGCTAATGGTTAGAATGAGCTAAAAACACTAGAGCACCTTAGTAAACAGGGCCCTTAATTACCTCACTAGTTATTCCAATAGATCATTTATAAATATGTTAAAAAACAGCAGTCCCAGCATAGACCCGTCTTCTCCATTGAGAATACTGACCATTTACCCTACTCTCTGCTTTCTTTTAACCAGTTCTTAATCCGCAATAGGACATTACCTCCTGCCCCATTCTGCATAGATCTGATTTCACTGCCATATAGAATTGTTGGCAGGGCTGGAAAATTTTCTAGTAAAGTTATGTGCTAGTCAAAATATTAGGCACCAGGAAAAATATAGGGATATGAAGGGTAGACTGGTTTGTGGTTGACAAAAGAAAATACATGTACTGATCAGATTACTTTATTCAGTTTTCTCAGAGAAAAGGGATGGAGAAGGTCTTCAAAGAATTGTCAGAAATAAAAAGAGAAGTGAAGAACACCTAAAACAAATTTCAGATGAGGAAGATTGTGTGAAGCTAGCAAAAGAGAATAAAGCCAAATTGGATATACCCTAGACCAGAATATTAAGGGAGCTCAGGAAAATTCTGGCAGTCTCAGTACGTGACCTTTTCACTGCTTCTTTGAAATCAGTTATGCTCCTAAATGATTGCAAACAGACTGGCATGGTTCCCCCTTCACAAAAGTGGAAAAGGAAGCTACAAACTACAGACCAGATAGTCTGGCATCATTTGTGAAAAAATAATAGAATCATTGATAAAACAAAGAACGGTTCATTGTCAAGGGCATTTCATGATTTCACCGGTGATAGGTATTATCTAATATCAGCAATTTCTTCGACAAGGTGACCAAGAAGTTCAATCAGCGGAGAGTGCTTGGTATGAAGTACTTAGGGCGTCTTTTACTAAGGCACGCTCATGTTTTTAGCGCACGCTAAAATTGTGGGTGCATTAAACATTAGAGACGCCCATAGGAATGCATTGGCGTCTCTAACGTTTAGCGCACGCCAATTAGATTTTTGCAAGGCCTTTGACATGGCTTATAAACAGAGTGGTTTAGGTGTGGGTCCATTAATGAACACCATACTGGGGTAGAAAAGTAATTTAAATGAGAGATCTTTTGGGACATGCTAAACATTAAAAAATCTTAACAATAAAACAATAAGATATTGAATAGTTTTGCGTGAGGTTAGGTGCCTTTTCCTAAAGGCATTAAGCTCTTAATGCGCGGTTAGTGCATGAGAACAGAGTACCGTAAAAATACATTCAAGTACGTTGCCTGTTTTCTGCGCTAACCAGCATGTTTTCTATTTTTTTAAATAGTTTTGGGAGGGGGTGTGTCATGAGCAGAGAGTGAGCAGAGTGGGTGTTCCCACGTTCCCCAGCTCGTATGTTATGATTAATGCACAATAACTGGACAACAAGAGTTAAGGCCAGAATTTACCGCATACTTGTAAAAGGGCCACTAGGGAGTAGCTTATCATAGCTTAAAAGGGATTACTGTGGGACACGCTGAGGAGTCCTGCCATAAAATCCCAATGTGTGCATGCAAACCACACACTAAAATATTTTTCTTTCATTTTCTTGGGGTAGAGGGGGGTCTGAGAAGCAGAGAATGGACAGAACAGTGTGAATCAGTTAGTGCAGCCACATTACCTTAGCCAACTGGTTATTTGTTTATTTGGATTTTGATCACACATTTTTCAGTAGTAACTCAAGGTGAGTTATATTCAGGTACACTGGGTATTGGTGCATGAGCCTTACTGTCTACAAAATAGGTGGCAGGAAGGGCTCACGCACTAACATTTGGTAATGGCTGAGCTCTAATGTCAACATTAGTGTATGGCCATTAATTCGGAAAATGGTAAATTGACCATTTTACAGCTGCGGCAAAAGTGGTCTTAGTGCACTGGAAAAAATATGTGTAAAGGCGTCAAGGCCACTTTTGCCACAGCTTAGTAAAAGGGCCATTAAGTATTTACATAATAGAACTGACCATACTGCAATATACAAGTATTTTTTTAAGTGACAATAAAGTTAGATGTCACAACTCAAATTTAATGAAAAAAAATTCTAGGATCAAGATGAGTAAACATATGTTTTGTGTTGAATACAATGTGCCCTAAACAGCTTGTAGAGGGTGAAACAGTGGCCATTGTTGGCAGAATAAAATGATTATTAACAGTGAGGCCTTTTTATTAAGCCGCGTAGGCGCCTATGTTCGCCCAACCTGCGTCAATTTTGAGTTATCGCCCTGCTACTGCGTGGCCCTTGTGGTAATTTCATTTTTGACATGTATCCGCTATGCGCGCCGTAAAATATTTTTATTTTCCGGCACACGGTTTGTAATCAGGCGGTAATCGGGATTTTACGCGTGTAGACCATTACCACCCGGTTACCGCATGAGACCGTACCGCTAGGTCAATGGCTGGCAGTAAGATCTCAGACCCAAAATGGACCTGTGGCAATTTTCATTTTGCTGCACATCCATTTTGGCAAAAATTTTAAAAAGGCATTTTCTTACAGGTGTGCTGAAAACTGGTTCTACGCACATCCAAAACATGTGTCTATATTACCGCAGGCCATTTTTCAGTGTGCCTTAATAAAAGGGCCCCTAAATGTTTTATATTGAATGCAGTGTGCCCTAAAGCAGCCTGTGGAATAAAATGATTATTAACAGTGAAAAAAAGCATTACAGGCTGCAGCACAGCTGGCAAAAAAGGAAATGTTCTCTTGTGCCACTAATTAAGATAAGTTTAAAATTTAACAAATTAAAAATTCATAGATAATAAATTAAACAAATAGAATGGAAATTTAATTTTTGCCTAGAATTATAAATAGAAAGGAGATTTTTATGATCACTGATGTGTTAATTCATTCTGTAGATATAAATACACATTTTGGCTGTCCACTGAGGCCTTTTCCTCCTTTTTTTTTTTTGAATACAGTTGTGCTTCATCTTTAAAAATATACAGTTAACTATGCAATCATTTTGAAAATTGTGGATCCAAAAAGGGACTGACGGGGAGATGGGGGAGCAATGTAGAATGCCTCAAGGTAGAGCCAGCTCAGCACACCACTCTACTGTGAAATTACCCATCTGAAAATACTGCAGCGTGCTACAAGCAATGAGCATGCAAATTACTGCCACGTTAAAATTGCAGCACTAATCTGCAGCTCATTGTAAAATGTCACCTTTCTTGTCATGCCCGAGCAGCGATTGGCTCAGGCATTGACAGGAAGAGTGACATTTTAAAAGAAAAAAGTTGATAGCAGTGTACATGGGCCCTGAACTACCTTCTTCCCAACCCCCATTAAAAAATTCCCTCTGGAATCTAATAGCACCCTCCCCCTCACTACACACATGACTAGCCTCTCGTTTCCTCCCATTTGTTTTCTATCATGGGCAGGTGGGTCGGAGCAGAGGAAGGGAGGGTGCCCATTAGACCAACAGTGACTAATTTTGATTTAAATTTGGGTCAGATCGGTTGGTTGGGGTGGGGTGGGGTGGGGAGGAAGGGGCTGGTTATGTGTGTGAGTGGGGGTGTGGTGCCAGTTATGTTGGGGCAATATTTTTAGGAATGGAAACTAGTCATGTTGTCATGTGTGCTAGTCATGTTGGAGGTTGGGAGAGCACCAGAGAGACATTACTTAGTGGGGCAAAAAGAGGGAAATGGGGCTGATGCTTTCCACAAGGGTTCTCTGCCAGCCTCAGACCTGGAGGTAGGTTTCTGGTATTGAGCACCTTTGATACACATCATCGCACAGTCCTGTATTGCTGCAAGGTAACTGATCAGTTCTTTAGCATGTTTTTTTTCTTTTTTTAAATGTGTTGTGTGCTGTCTACCATGGAAGTAAACCTCAGCACAGAAATCATTTTAGCATGCAGCAGCCATTAACAAGCAACCCGTGGTGGCTTTCTGCATTGACCCCTGGGTTAGATAATATTTGAAAGGAAGGCAAATGGGTGGGGTTATTTAGGATCATACTGAGGAATGTTTCCAGAAGTGCGTCACAAGGATCAGTCCCGGGTCCAATCCAGTTATTTATTTATTATTTATTATTTGTATCCCACATTTTCCCAACAATTTGCAGGCTCAATGTGGCTTACATTTGCCATAATGGCGGTTGCCATTTCCAGGTAATAGAATTACAAATGGTAATGTGTTAAGTTGCATACTTACATGGTAACATACATATAACATAACAACATACGTGAACAGATCATGGTATAGATATATATCATGTGCATATATATGTTAAGGAAGAATAAATTATTTATTTATAAATTTATATTTATTTATAAGTATTTTTATTCTGCCACTTAATTTGCAGACAGTAATCTCGATAAGAAGAGTTCAGTTGGGACTTTGAAGAAGAAGACTCCACCCTTTCTCTGTTTAGCTCTAGTTTGGGTTGAGTGAGAAACAGGGAGACATGGATGGGTGATCAGAGGGTGACAAAGCAGTATAATTTTATGGTTTATAATGTGATAGGAAACCCAGACCTTAAGTCCTTACTTCTGAATGTCAAAATATTTCATCATTTTGACTTCAAAGGTCTTTCATTGCTGGATTGTCGTAAAATTTCCTTTTACAACACCTTAGTAACACACTTAAGTAAGTCGCTTCCCAGGGGAATAAATTGTTCAACATGACATCATGTTTTGCCGCTTGGCTGTTTCAAAGATATTTCCCCATATCGGTACTATACATTTCTTAACCAATATCAGTTAAGAAATGTATAGTACCAATACAGGGAAATATCTTTGAAACAGCCAAGTGCAGAAACATGATGTTGTGTCGAACAATTTATTCCCCTGGGAAGTGAATTACTTAAGTGTGTTAGTGACTGTCTTTTTTCTGGTACAAGCTTTGAAGACATATTTGATGGAGAACAACAACATTACAATAGAAAATTATACATAAAACATAAAATATACACGAAGACCGGTGACGATAGGAGAGTAGTGGCTAAAATCAATGAGTGCCCCATGACTCCGACAAGCTGAGGTCTTCGAAACAAAAAATTGAGATCCATATATCACAAGCCCAATATATATGGTTTGAAGAGTTGTTGCTTTTTGGACTTGTGTTAAACGTTGGAACTTTAAGGAAGTTTATTGACATATACGATGGCCCTAGTCTAAAATAACATTTAAACATCTGGGCCTCTCTAGATGATTAAATGCTGTCATTTACATATGGGGATGCTTCTAAAATAACCATAACAGTACTATATACTCCAAGGATCCTCCATCCTCCTCCCTCTCTCTCATACATCTCCTTTCATCCTAAATATCAAGCTATGCCCTCAAATAGCTATACTGTTTCATAATTCAAGAAATGAATATTATCACTTTTGAAGTAGGTTGTTTTGCTACCAAACTGTTGCTTGATGAGGCATGATGAAAGAAAAAAGGAAGTAGTGTTATTTGTACTACCTATTTATAAGCGACTATACAGAGATGAAATAGGTACCAGTGGCTACACAAAGATTCAATTTAAGAGGATTTGAACTCAGTCTCTCAGGACTTCTCTTACCTCCTAACTCACTGCTCTAAACTCTTCTTTTTCTGGTATAGATATGGATTTAGGATAGAATATATTAATTGACAAGACCAGCACTTGTTTATCATAGTAACAAAAATAATCTTTTGAAATAAATATTACATCACCTTGAAAAAGTAAAAAAGAAACAATCTTAAACTTTAGTTCCAAATTAAGGGCCCCCTTTACACTAGTATTTTTAGTGTGCACTATAAATAAGCATGTACTAAACACTAGAGATGCCCATATATTCCTATGATACAAAAAGATACAATTAATGGCTTAGCCTTGTCCTCCAATAATTTGTAAAAATACACAACAATAGCTGGACAAAGTAAATATATTGCAATAAAAAATCTATTGACTGAGGAGGTTATCTCATAGCATTCAGAATGTCCATGTGTGCCCCTTGCTGTTATGGCTCACAGGTCTGTGTTAATTTGTAATCATTGATCGCCTCCAGCCAACCAGTAGTACCAAATAGTGCTCATATATATAAGCTTGAGTGCCGTATTATTTTTCAATGATTAAATGATTGAATGAAAACATAGATGTATTGGCACAAAAAAACAATGTGTACTACTGTTCGAAAAATTCAAAAATTAAACATTATTGCAATAAATGAGCAAATAATGCACAAAATCCACTTAGCTTAAGAGCTCCGCATTCTATATATTGTCTTCTAAGGCTGGAGCTCATCAGGTTTCATCGTGGCATTATGAAACCTTATTGGCAACTCCGATAACGTTGTAAGCCCGACAGGACCCTGTTTCGCGGTCTCTTGCTTTGTCAAGGGCATTAATCTAGCAACAACGACTGATGTCGGTACATCGCCTATGGGCATCTCTAGCATTTAGCATACACTAATGATTAATGCGTGCTAAAAATCACTAGCACACCTTCGTAATAGACCCCCTACATGAACCCTATTTACATGAAGAATTGTAGGGACCCTTTTACTAAGCCGTATAAGCATCTACACACGCCAAATGTGCGTCAAAATGAAGTTACCACCCGGCTACCGCATGGCTTTTGCGGTAATTTCATTTTTGTTGTGAGTCCGATATGCGTGTCCAAAAAATAATTTTTATTTTTGGACACACATATCAGATGCTCGTCAAGTGGCATTTGACACATATAGGTCATTACCGCCCGGTTACCACGTGAGAATTTACCACTAGGTCAATGGCTGGTGGTAAGGTCTCAGACCCAAATGGACACACACCAATTTTGATTTTGACACACGTCCATGTTTGGCAAATATAGAAAAAAGGCAATTTTTGCAGGCATGCTGAAAAATGGATCTGCGCGCACCCAAAACACCATTTTTCAGTGCACCGTAGTAAAAAAATAGTATTGAGAGTTAGAGAGAGAGAGAGAGAGAGAGAGCAGGCGATAGAGATTTTGCTAAGTCCCTCCAATCATCTTTCACTGCCCCTTAGAATGATTAGCACACTGGCTGATGGTGGATTCCCAGCCCACACTAGACATTGAGATTCAATTCTTAGTAGGAAAGGGAGTTGCTCTTTCCTCTGTTGTCAGAATGAACCAGCCCAGCCTGCAATGTTGCTGGAGTCACTGATCTTGCTGCTTGGGGAGATTCAGAAAGGAGGACATTTAGTATGTCCTCTGAAAATCAATGGGCTTCCATGGTGAACTCTTCTCTAGAGAAGCCAGCATTGATCACAATGGAGGCTGTTTATTTTGGTATCCTTTACAAGGATGAATAACTCATTCCTTGTCCTTTCTCAAGGTAAGGGGGTTTGCTCCAGGAAAGTTTCAGCTAACTTTAAGCCCTAGAGAGGGACTTAGAGGCTGTTAAATCAATCACTAGTATCAATTAAGAAAAAAAATATTTTTATCTTGGAAGGTTGAACATTTGGAAAAACACTCTAGAACTTTCCTAGACTGGTATTGGATAAGTTCTGAGAACTGCTTAAGGGATCTTGACTGTGAAAAATCCCCTCAGAATATGTCCATAATACCTGAAGATGTCCTACAGCCTGGTATCCCTTCCCAGTTACATATTCAGGAGAGAGTGAGGGGTACAGCAACCACTGGGGGATCATGGAGGTGTTGTGCTTTAATCCTTCAAGTGGATGTGACAAGTACCAGGTCTAAATATGGACGTCCATCTTTATGGATTTGGACTTCCCTTCCCCTCCTGTGATTGGAGTTGGATATACATATTTTGGACCCTTCCTAGTCCTGCCCAAAACACACCCAGACCACACCCCCTTGCCAAATGGACATATCATAGTGTTAGGCATCCTTTGTAAAATTGGGATTTGGGCATTCATATAATATGGACATCTAAACATGTTTTCAGATGTCCAAAACAAGAATAGAGCTTCAAAAATAACCACCTTTATGTCCCAGAGCAATTAAGATTCTTTTTAGATTCTAGAGCATTTTTTTCTAGGCTGTAATGTAGAAGACTTTTCTAATATTCATAGCAGTGATATAAAGTCATAAAATATTTGGTTCATGTTTTGGCTTTGCATATTTTCCTAAGCTTTTTCTGCTTTTCTTCTGAATGTGTACTCTTGTACTTCCTTTAATAGCTATGTTTTCCTTCCCCTGCTTGACTGGGATCTAATAAGATCATGTGTAACTTTCAGTTGTCTCCTTTAATATTTGCATTGGGTGATATTTGATGTTACTTTGACCTGTATTTCTGGAATCAAAATTGCTTGATAAGTTTTTTGTTATAAAATGCTGAAAATATAAAGTCTATTTATCCTTTGATAGGAAGCACCTTGTTGTAAAGGAGGGGCTTAAGGCTTTGAGAGGAGGATCTAAGTTGGCAGTAACATAACTACCAGTAGGACCTCCAAAGCGAAACAGGTATGAACCTTGAAGCTAAGAGTACTCAAACACATTTATCAAAACAGATCAGCTCAGTGATCACCCGAGATTAATAAGGACCATATGAGATGTTGGAGCTCCTGGATATCCAAGAAAAAGTGGACTACAGGGCTTAGTTTCCTCTGCTGGGCAATTAGGGCATAAAACTGCAAAGCAACTGGAAGATAAACAAAAAACCTGGATTACAAAAAATAATGGAATGCTACTACTACTACTACTACTTAACATTTCTAGAGCGCTACTAGGGTTACGCAGCGCTGTACAGTTTAACAAAAAAGGACAGTCCCTGCTCAAAGAAGCTTACAATCTAAAGGACGAAATGTCAAGTTGGGGCAGTCGAGATTTCTTGAATAGAGGTATAGTGGTTAGGTACCGAAGGCGACATTGAAGAGTGGGCTTTGAGTAAGGATTTGAAGATGGGCAGGGAGGGGGCCTGGCGTATGGGCTCAGGGAGTTTATTCCAAGCATGGGGTGAGGTGAGGCAGAAAGGGCGGAGCCTGGAGTTGGAGGTGGTGGAGAAGGGTACTGAAAGGAGGGATTTGTCTTGAGAGCGGAGGTTACGGGTAGGAATGTAAGGGGAGATGAGGGTAGAGAGGTAAGGAGGGGCTGCAGATCGAGTGCATTTGTAGGTTAGTAGGAGAAGCTTGAACTGTATGCGGTACTTGATCCGGAGCCAGTGAAGTGATTTGAGGAGAGGGGTGATATGAGTATATCAGTCCAAGCGGAAGATAAGACGGGCAGCAGAGTTCTGAATGGACTGAAGTGGAGATAGATGGCAAAGTGGGAGGCCAGTGAGGAGTAGGTTGCAGTAGTCGAGGCGAGAGGTAATGAGAGAGTGGATGAGAGTTCGGGTGGTGTGCTCAGAGAGGAAAGGGCGGATTTTGCTAATGTTATAGTGGAAGAAGTGACAGGTCTTGGCTATCTGCTGGATATGCGCAGAAGAGAGTGAGGAGTCGAAGATGACTCCGAGGTTGCGGGCAGATGAGATGGGGACGATGAGGGTGTTATCAACTAAGATAGAGAGTGGAGGGAGGGGAGAAGTGGGTTTAGGTGGGAAGACAATAAGCTCGGTCTTGGCCATGTTCAGTTTCAGGTGGCGGTTGGACATCCAGGCAGCAATGTCGGATAAGCAGGCCGATACTTTGGCCTGGGTTTCTGCAGTGATGTCCGGTGTGGAGAGATAAAGCTGCTACATTAAGACCGCTCAAATAGACAATGTGCAGTTTTTGGAAAATATATATTCTCAGAATCAATTTCACAGGAAAGACTAATGTAACAAGAAAGTTTTATATTTTGAGAAAGACCCTCTCAGTCAAATTTCCTTTTGTTAAGTGAATTAGTCAGACATGATTTCCAGCGGTATCTGAATAATGCTGTTAAAAATCACTCACTGGGCCCAGTGAGTACTAGCTATAAGTATAGCAGGTGCTCCTACCTGGATTGCTAGCTTTGAATGTGGGGCCACTAGGGGGCATCTAGTGTCAGACTGGGGGAAGAAGAAATCTTAGGGGGGTTCTGATATGGAGAGGGTGTTGGATCTGGAGGAGAATTGATCTTGGTAGTTTGGATATGGCGGTGGTGTTAGATCAGGGGAGGGATACAACTGGAGGAAATTGGAGTCCTCACTGTAAGGGCCCTGACCAAGCCACAAGACTGCCAGTAGTGCAGCTGCTCTTACCTCCTTTTGTGGTGGCAGTAAGGGCAGTTGACCTATTAGCAGTGGTAACAGCTACTACCCTGTGTGCTAGCTGCCACTAATGGTCATGCCTCTGGTCTGCCCCGTCTTACCCACTAATCCTGCAAATTCTATATAGTGCAGCTAGTGTTGCATGTGCAAATCTTGGAATGCAACTCAATTGGTTAACAAGCCAATCAGCGCTAATAATTGGGTGTTAACGAGCAATTATTAGCACTAATTGGAATTAATTAGAATTTACAGGCACTATTCACTAAACATCTATATATATATAAAAGGCTCCACTGAAGACTCCAGCCGGAAGTGTGAAGCGCCAGAGATATCCGGTTTCCCCATGAGTGAACGAAAACAGCACAGCACGAAATTCCAGGAAACAGTGAAGGACTCAGAGGGGGGAAGGGAGAGAGATGCCCTCACTCTCTCTGTAACAAAAACACAGAACAGCAGGAAACAACACTGAAGGACTGGACTCGGAGGGGGGGAGGGGGAGGGAGAGAGGGCAGAGGGCAGGGACACACACACTCCCACATGCACGCTCTGAAGAAAACCTTGCTAGCCCCCGTTTCATTTGCATCAGAAACAGGTTTTTTTTTACTAGTATTCTGTAAAGTAGTCCACATAAATTCTACCGTGTGGATCTCAAAAGTGGGCATGGCCATGAGAGGAGCATGGGTGGGTCATGGGCATTTCTAAAATGTATGTGCAGTGTTATAGAATAACCAGGGCTTTTTTGAGGGGGTACTTGGGGGTACTGAGTACCGGCACCTTTTCCATTGTCTGCTGAAATTGACCCATGGTCCCCAAATTTTAATGAACGAGCTCAGGCTCTACACACCAATTCTGTCTTGTCATAGATTCTCTGACTAGTTTGCAGGGGGCTTGACTATTGTGGGGTGGGTCCCTCGGTGATCACCCCACCCATGAAGGGTGGCCTGGCATTTGAGTATCGGCACCTTTTTCGCTAGAAAAAACACACAGAATAACCATTCTGCACCTAAAGTTAGGAGTGGACATTTATACCAGCTTTTCATTGGTGTAAGTGGCTGCAACTAAATTTTAGTGGATGGAGCAATGTATATTCTATAAACCACACCTATTTAGGTGCGGTTTATAGAATACATGTAGGCGCATTTTCCATCTGTGCCAATTTTTTCAGAGCTAAATATAGAATCTGGCCCTAACTGTGTTAAGCAGCTAGCATGGATTTTTTGCATCGTAGGCTGTTTTAACATGCATTAGAGGTTAGTGCAGGTGTGTGCTAATGTCTAACCCCCAGAGTTTAGTAAACATGCACCTTAATGTCAATTTAGTCAAACTCAACAGATTTTACAATGGGCCCTAGTAGCACAAATAATATAACAATACAAAATAATAATGCTGAAAATTGATAGAATGTATGTTTCCATTTGGAAGGTTAATCATTGACAGTTGTTTAATTTACATTTTTATAATAGATTCTTGATTGAATTTTTTTCCCAAATAGCAATTGTTCATGCAAATTGGTAATGTTCTGCAAGATTAGCCAGATTTCAGTGAGATGTACTTAGATATTTTTGCAATAAAATTTTAAGACCCTCAGGAATGTAGCAGGGTAACAGACTCGGGGAAAATCCCCCTCGGGGGCAGAGGAACAACTCCAGCTCTACCCCCAACCCCAGCTCCACCCACAAGATTGTCAATGATGTTAATGATTAAAAAAAGATTTTAAAAAATTCTTTTCATTTGCAGGGGTGCTGACCTCTAAATTATTATAGCTCTGGCTTCATCCTGATTTTATAGTCCCACCTACCCCACCCCTAGGTTAACTCTCCCTATATAAGAAAATCCAGAGACAATTATCTTCAATAAACCCTACATTGGGCAATCCTCCTCATTCATATCTCTTAACACAGTTTACATTTTCACACTTGTGAATCACATCAACATGACCTTCATTTAATGCAATACATGTTGGACTTTAGTCCTAAGGTAAACAATCTGGAACCTTAGAGCTTGCCCCAGCTGTCTTCAGATATCTGCTATGAAAGATGAAATCAACAACCTCAAGAAGGAATTGGCTACAATTAGGAAGCATCAGAATTACTCAATTCCCAGCCAGTTTACCACCACCACCACCACTGCCACAGAGATTAAAGCAACAGAGGAATAGATGGGTCACAATAGGCTCTGGTAGATTATGATCTGTAACACAGAGGCATTCATCCTCCCAGCCATTGCCCTTATATAATTCCTTTGTTTCATTGGAGTATTATGATGCTCAGAAAAGTACTGAAGTGGAACCAGAAGCAAAGAATGTAACAAAATCCAAGAGACATCTCCAAAACAATGACAAATCAGTGCAAAGCAGAAAATTCATACTGCTACGAGATTCCATTATCAGAGGCATTAACTTAGGAACACAGTTCAAAGGACCCAACCTCAGCTACCAGAAGTACTGACCAAATACTAAACTTGATCCTAGAGGAGAGTAAGGATTCTAATACTGATGTTGTAATTCACCTGGGGACAAATGACCTGGCCAACAATAACAAGTTTAGAATACAGAGAGCATTCCAGAAGCTTGGGGAGGCACTGAAGTTTTTGGTTCACACTGTGGCTTTTTCTGAAGTTATTCCTACATGTGGGAAGGGAGAAGAGAGACTATTTGGCTCATTTTCGAAAGAGAAGGGCGCCCATACTTCAACACAAATTGGGAGATGGGCATCCTTCTCCCAGGGTCGCCCAAATCGACATAATCAAAAGCCGATTTTGGGCGCCCTCAACTGCTTTCCGTCGCGGGGACGACCAAAGTTCACGGGGCGTGTCGGAAGCATAGCGAAGGCAGGACTGGGGCATGCTTATCACATGGGCATCCTCAGCTGATAATGGGAAAAAGAAGGGCATCCCTGATGAGCACTTGGCCGACTTTACTTGGTCCATTTTTTTTACGACCAAGCCACAAAAATGTGCCCTAAATGACCAGATGACCACTGGAGGGAATCAGGGATGACCTCTCCTTACTCCCCCAGTGGTCACTAACCCCCTCCCACCCTCAAAAATAAATGTTAAAATATTTTTCCAGCCTCTATGCCAGCCTGAAATATTATACCCAGCTCCATGACAGCAGTATGCAAGCCCCTGGAGCAGTTTTAGTGGGTACTGCAGTGCACTTTAGGCAGGTGGACCCAGGAACATCCCCCCCTACCTGTTAAACTTGTGGTGGTAAATGTGAGCCCTCTAAAACCCACCACAAACCCACTGTACCCACATCTAGGTGCCCCCTTCACCCATAAGGGCTATGGTAGTGGTGTACAGTTGTGGGGAGTGGGTTTTGGGGGGGGGGTGGGGGGCTCAGCACCCAATGTAAGGGAGCTATGCACCTGGGAGCTTTTTCTGAAGTCCACTGCAGTGCCCCCTAGGGTGCCCGGTTGGTGTCCTGGCATGTCAGGGGGACCAGTGCACTATGAATGCTGGCTCCTCCCATGACCAAATGGTTTGGATTTGGTCGTTTCTGAGATGGGCGTCCTCAATTTCCATTATCGCCGAAAACCGGGGACGACCATCTCTAGGGACGACCATCTCTAAGGTCGACCTAAATGTGGAGATTTGGGCGTCCCCGACCATATTATCGAAATGAAAGATCGCCACCCATCTTGTTTCGATAATACGGGTTTTCCTGCCCCTTCGCAAGGACGTCCTGCGAGGACCCCCTCAGGAAAACGTGGGCGCCCCATTTGATTATGCCCCTCCATGTAAAAATGTTACAGAAATGTGGTTCAATGATTCCCATGGGCCGAAGAGGTGGAGGAGTGGCGTATGTGGAAAAACAATATAAGAGTGGCTGAAATGCGGGGTACCTGGGGAAAGGAAGAAGCTATATAGATCATCCTGGAAAGAGAAGATGGAAACTATATCCAGATGGGTGTTATCTACAGACCTCTAGCACTGTGATGTTTTTGAGCCCTTGGCCCAGAGGCGACTGTGTGAGGATCACTCAACCACCTCTGGGTAGACAGAGTCCCAAGAGTATCCCAAAGAACTGGCCTGGATTGCAAGTGGAGGTGAACTAAGGTAGTTTTAATGGCAGCAAAAGAACACAAGTCAAAAGGCAAATAAATGGCTCAGCAATAATGTAAGAGAAGAGAGGACAATAAGCAGCCTAGCTGCACATCCTAACACTAGCTAAAGCAAAATAAAGCCTTAAGCATACAGTATTGGCAAATGGTAAGACAGCCTAGCTGTACAAGAGAAGCAAACATAAGAGCACAAGAGACTAGTCAAAGACCCACCCTGGTGGGCAACAGAAAGCAGTAGCACTTAGCTGGAAGTGGTGAGACCGCTGGCAGTTAGATAAAGGTTCATTCTCTCAGGACTCTCATGTGAGCCACGGGACCTCCGCGGCAAGCTCTCTCAGAAGCAGGAGATGAGCATCAGCAAAGCAAAGAAACACAAAATAGTCTCTTGTAGACGAAAACAGTCACAGAGGCCCCCGAGCTGAAAACTCCCAGGGCAACCAGGTTTAAGTAAAGTAATGCCTGAGCCAATGCTCCCAGGGCAAAGGGATTAAACAGAGTAATGCTCGAGCCAAAGCTCCCAGGGAAAAAGACACACAGTGCAGCACACAGAAACCAAGAACAGCCCACGCGGATCCCTCCACGCTTCCAGCACACACAGTCCAAAACTCAGCACAAAGCCTACTCACTGCAGCCAGCAACCAGGGACTCACTGTGGATGACTGGGGCTCAGCTGAAGGGCGAGTAGCTCTCAGGACTCCAAGGCTTGGAAGCAGGCTTCACTGGAACAGAGCAAGAAGGAGAAGCTGCAGCAATGCTTCAGGCCACAGCCTGACAAAGGAACAGCAGATGGAACTAGCAGAGTTTCAGGCAGGCCTGAGTTCAACCAAGGATTATTGCCAGAACACTGATTGCACACAGAAGCCAGCTTAAGAAGGGGTCAGCACTGATGACATCACCAGCTTGGCTTTCACCACACTACAGTGATCCCACAGGTCACTGGCTAGTACTGCAGGTAAATCTAATGGGTCTAGATGGAACAGGACACTGACGAGCAAGGCACGGATGTCGACGACCGTTACAGGCACAAGTGGAGAAGCTGGACAAGGACCTAATAGAAGGTATTCATAAGCTTGGTACGAAAGGGGAGGTGCTATTGTTGAGAGATTTCAATTTGCCCGATATGGATTGGAATGTCCCTTCGGCAGAATCAGAAAGAAGTAGAGAGATTGTGGATGCCTGTCAAAGTGCCTTGCTCAAACAACTGGTGACAGAACCCACGAGGGAAGGGTTGATGTTGGTTCTAGTGCCTTGCTCAGACAACTGGTGACAGAACCCACGAGGGAAAGGTTGATGTTGGTTCTAGTGCTCACAAATGGAAGAAGCGTTTCCATTTTCCATGTGGTTGCCCACCTAGTTAATAATGATCATCACACAATATGGTTTGATGTAAGAGCAAAAGCGTAGTGAGTATGCACAAAACTCAAAGTACTGGATTTTAGACATACTGATTTTGGTAAGATGGGGGAATGCATGAAGAAGGAGCTGATGGCAGAGGTAGGAAATGGAGAAGCAGAAGTGCAGTGATTCAAGCTGAAAACTGCTATAAACATGGCAACCGATCTTTACGCAAGGGAAGTAAACAAAAACAAGAGAAACAGGAAGCCTATATGGTTCTCCAAACAAGTGGCTGAAAAAAGGGAACAAGAGGCTTAGTCAAGAAATATAAAAGAATTCAATGAGAAGATCATGGAAAAGATTACTAGAGTAATCTCAAAAAAGCGGAGGCAAATATGGCTAGCAAAAGCGCAGGTGGAAGAAAAAATGGCTAACGATGTTAAGAGAGGTGATAAGACCATTTTTAGATATATTGGGGAAAGGAGAAAAGATAGGAATGGAATTGCAAGACTGAAGGATACTCAGAATAGCTATGTGGAGAGTGATGAGGTTAAAGCGAACGTGCTAAACAAATACTTCCATTTGGTGTTCACGGAAGAAAATCCTTGAGAAGGACCGCTGTCAGTGGCAGAGAGTAAATCTGGGAATGGAGTAGATATTGCACCATTCATGGAAGAAAACATATAAACGGATTGAAAATCTGAAAGTAGAGAAAGCTGTTGAGCTGGATGAGATACATCCCAGGTTATTGAGGGAACTTAGAAGTCCTGATGGTACTTCCTAAGGATTTATATAATAGATTTTTAGAGGTCGGAGAAGTACCATGGGATCTGGAGACGAGCGGATGTGGTCTCTCTTCACAAAAGTGGAGACAGGGAAGAAGTTAGAAACTACAGGCCGGTAAGCCTCACGTCTTTGGTAGGAAAAATAATGGAACCGCTGCTAAAGGAAAGGGTAGTGGACTTTCTAGAAGCCAACAGGTTACAAGATCCAAGGCAAGATCTGAGGCAACATGACTTTACCTAAGGAAAATCCTTCCAAACGAATCTGACGTCTTTGACTGGATGACCAAAGAACTGGATGAAGGATGCGCACTAGATGTAATCTACTTGGACTTCAGCAAAACCTTTGATACAGATCCTCATAGAAGACTCACGAACAAACTGTGAAGGCTGAACTTGGGACCCAAAGTGGTTGAACTGAATTGAGTCCCAAGTGAACATGGAAGACCCACTTATTGTTCATTGTCATCAATCTTTCCAAAGAAAGTTCTTCTGTGATCATTTTATTGTGCAAACTGAATTTTATTAAATGCCCCTTAGGTGCGCCCTTTCAGTGGCATGCCTGAGGCAGCATGTATAATAGTTTGCACACATGTGCTAGGGGGAAAGGAGTGTGCAATATGCAAAAAAAGGGAGCACTTTTAAAGAAAAGAATGCACTAATAACCAGCATATAACATTCATTTCAAATAACAGCCCATCCCTAAATTTTACCTGGACTGAAGGAGAACAATAGTGTGTCTTTCTGTGGATAAACAACTATTTACCTGTGGAAAAGTCATTTCTTATATATAATTTTTATTAATAACCTTAGAAGCAATCTACAGTTCACAGAAAGAAGAAAATCCAAACATCAAATAGCAGACAGCTCAATTCATAACTTTATGCAATAAAATGTTTAAAGGCATGCAAACAAATGCATGGTATCAAAGTCACTGCTCTAAAACTGAACATTCTGACATTTAGCAGAAAAATGCTTTTGGATTAAACTACTTAAAACATCCAACCTCAGTGCCAAGAGTTAGCAGGGGGAAATCATTAGTAACATTTTTATACAAATATATTAATATTTATGAATGTGAAAATTTTAAATGTATAACTTTGAGGAATTCATCTTTCTTTAGTACATTTTTTCATTGAAATTTGCACATAAAGGAGGTGACTATCAGAGGGGGGGGGGGGGGGGTGTTTAGTTGAAATGCCTTGAATTACACCTATGTGAATCTTATTTTATAGTGACAAATAGGTACCCACTCGTCTTTATAAAATACTAGTGTAAGTGATAATCCCAGACATTTATATCAGTCCTAGACCTGGTACAAATGCATGTGCCAATTTACGTCAAGTCCACATGTAAATTGTAGTCTTTTTTTACAATCTATTCACATATTTTCACACTCCATCCATGCTCCACCACAACTCCATGCCTGTGCATGTCTACCAACAAAATACATGCCATCATTCCAAAGAGTATACTTTTGCTGTGGTCAGTATTATATAGGAGTTCATTTATGAGTGTACATGCCCTTTTATAAAATTACTCTCATAGGGGGTGATTTAGCTTTTCCATGTAAATTCAGCTTTTATAAAATTCTGGGAAGACATACATGTAAATAACACGCCTGGAAAGTGTGTACTTTATGTGCTGTTCTTCAGATTCTATAAAAGTCACCCCAATTTGGGTCGCAATCCCAAGATGTTCACACAGTTCAGTTAATAAGCCAATTACAATAATTGGATACTAAATCAATTATTGATTTTAATTGGCACTAGTATGGATTTGCCTATGCATGCTATTCTATAACCCTGAATAATCTTATTAAGTAGACCTAACTGAAGGTGTGGGGATTCTTCTCAACTAGTTCACATACAATCCCAAACACATATATCTTATATCCAGTATTATAACACTCAAAGTAGTGATATCATTATGTATATATTAATCAAACATTGTATTTTTTGTATACTTTGTACGGGGATCTTCAGATTTCAAACTCATTTCCACCATACGGGGAATCTTCCCCAATTCTTAATGGTGTTTCTCATATCTTCATGGATCAACCCGATCTTATGATTTTTATATTTTTATTCTTGTAGTTTATATCTTATTTAGTATTTAACATTACTTAGCTTCAATTAGTTAGCAGTAGAGCAGCAATTTTTCTTTCAAATCAAACCTCCGCCGACTTAGCAAGGTTTCGTGTATACTTTGTCAGGGAAGAGGTTTGCATTATGTGTTCACTTCCGTGTCCCAGAAAAAATGGCTGCCATTTTTTCTGGGACACGGAAGTGAACACATAATGCAAACCTCTTCCCTGACAAAGTATACACGAAACCTTGCTAAGTCGGCGGAGGTTTGATTTGAAAGAAAATTTGCTGCTCTACTGCTAACTAATTGAAGCTAAGTAATGTTAAATACTAAATAAGATATAAACTACAAGAATAAAAATATAAAAATCATAAGATCGGGTTGATCAATGAAGATATGAGAAACACCATTAAGAATTGGGGAAGATTCCCCATATGGTGGAAATGAGTTTGAAATCTGAAGATCCCCGTACAAAGTATACAAAAAATACAATGTTTAATTAATATATACATAATGATATCACTACTTTGAGTGTTATAATACTGGATATAAGATATATGTGTTTGGGATTGTATGTGAACTGGCATTCTATAACCCTGGGCACCTAAATTCCATATTACGCAGCCCAAAAAGTGGTCATGGGAGAGGCATGGGTGGGTTGGGGTGTTCCAAAACTTTGCACACAGTGTTATAGAATAGCACCATTTATGTGTCCAAATTCCATGAGTTGGGTACCAGAATTTGTACAAGGTTTTTGGTTGCATAAATGCTAGGGCCCAAATTTGGGGTGGGAATCGGAGCTACATGCTATTCTATAAAGGGTAGTCAGCATGGAGCGCTCTTTATAGAGTAGCACTTAGGGGCCCCGTTTACTAAGCTGCGTTAGGATTTATGTGTACCCAACATTGCGCCAAAATGAACTTACTGCCCAACTACCCCATGCCTCTTGCGGTAATTTCATTTTTGGAGCACACTCGCTATGTGCATCTGGAAAATATATATATTTTTTCGGACACACGTAGCGGATGCATGCCAAGTGGCATCTGGCACACATAGGTCCTTACCATGCAGATTCCTTACCGCTAGGTCTATAGCTGGTGATAAGGTCAGGCACCCAAAATTGACGCACAGCAATTTTGATTTTGCCACACATCCATTTTTGGGAAAAAATAAAAAGGCATTTTTGGTATGTGCACTGAAAAATATTTCTGCGCACGCCCAAAACCTGCACCTACACTACCGCAAGCCACGTTTTACCACGGCTTAGTAAAAGGACCCCTTAGTAACAATTTTTTTCATTGCTAATTTTTGTGCGCCCTTTACTGAATCTGGCCTTCTATGTAGGCATTTTGGGGGCAGTAGCCTTATTACATAGGCGTCATGTTATGAAATCAGGTCCTTTAAGGCTTTTTTCATGACAGAAAAAACACATTTACTGTACTTTAGTTTCACAAAAGGATGAAAGGGAATAAATGTAATGGGAGCCTACAGTCTCATATTGGTTCCCATGGTAGCATGGCAGGCACAAGAGCCTGCAAACAGTGAGTTAAAAAAAAAAAAAGAGAGACATAGAATGGAAGATACTGGATCTCTTACATGGCATCAGTTCAGAGCAAAATCAAAAGCCCAAGATTCCAGGCAGCACAAGGTCTGGTAATCTAAGTAAAGTGGAAGATTAGTGCAGAGGTAGGCAGCCTTTAACAACACTTTCCCACCTCCTTATCACTAATCTTCAGTAACTCTGCATTGATTATCAGGATTCCCCTTTGCCTCTGGCCTCAGTCTCTGGTTTTCTTTGACTTATTCTCTCACTTACATATGTATGTTACACAGCAGTTTATTTTCTCCCTCTGTTTCATGGTTCCTACAAAACTCATTGCTAGAAGTTCTTTATACATAAGCAAAGCATTCTATATTTTAAAGAAAATATCTCTACAAATAAAGCAACCCTATCTACATTAATACATATTGATAATGTCTTGCATTGACTATAGTAATATGGTCTGTGCAAGCATGTCCAATTGTAATATAAAAAAGATTACAGACATTATGAAATGCAGCAATTTGGTTTCTGGGCAGGGCCAATAGACATGACCATATCATACTTTTATTGGCTTCTAATATCACATAGGATTAAATTCAATTATTAGTATTGGTACATAGAGCTCATAAAACTACACCTTCTTATTTTGCCTTTATGGTTGTCCCCTATGTACCTGAGAGGGCAACGAGATCAATATCTGACCACGGGGTCATAATTCCTATTCCTTCTAGGGTATGTTAGGAATCAACTCGTGAAAGCAAAACAGCAAAAGTAGAGGCTGACAAATGCGCAAACCAATAGGGAGATAATACAAATGCGCAAATCAACTCGTGAACATGTTATTGTTTTTTTTTTTGGATTGTCCAAAAGTTGTGGAATAGTTAGCCCTCTACTATTATGGCTGAAAGTTTGCTAAAGAAATTAAATAAGTTTTGTAAGCCGCTATGATCTGGCAACCACTATGATCTATGGCAAGTTGGTGGTATATCATGTTTTAATAAACTATAAACTGTAATCATTATGTGAATTATTACTATTTAGCCATTTCTATAGCTCTACTAGTCGTATGCAGCATTGCATACATGGGGAAAGAAATTTTCCAAAACCATGAACTCATGTAAATGGCTACTTGCATTAATGAAGGGACTATTTTAAAACTGGCCATCCTTCATGTGGATAAGAGTACAGGCTTTGCAACAATGCACATACACTTATTGGCATTCTGTAGAGGCAGTTAGGATGGGGGCTACAAAAATATGAGTCATTTCCTATATTTAGTGGGAAAAGAACCTGCAGTAAAAGCAGATGTAAGTGTCTGTGGGTAATTTGCTACACCTTGCTACTACTTATGTGGGTAGGTGTATACATTACACGCATGAGTTATCATTCATGCAGTGGGCATGTAAATGGGGGTACCTAGATTCTAGAATTTCCTTTCACACTCTCCACTGCTTCAGCTACAAACTTAAGACTACTCAAGGCGCATGCATTGTATACACACCCCCTTTCAGTCCTACCCTTCTCCTGCCACATCTCTCCCTTTCCAGAGATACCAAGTCAAAAGCACTCGGCTGCCCTCACATGCTCCTACGCCAAGCACCCCTCTTCACACACATTCGGGGACCAGTCCCTCCTCGTGGCCTGTCATCTTTCCCACTCTCCCCAGTCCAGCATGATTCCCCCTGCCCTCTCTGTCCATGATCTGGCACCTTTCCCTCAGTGCTGGACTTGGCGAGGAGAGGACAAGGAAGGAGAGAGGTGTCATGACCTGTGGGGAAAGAAGGAAGAGGGAGAAGTTATAGTCCTTCAAAGGGAAGAGAGAAAATGAGCATTGGAAGACAGAGGATCACTTGATGGACCCCTGAGAAGGGGGGGGGGGGAGGGAAGGAAGGAAGAGAGATTCTGGCCAGGGGAGGGAGGCAGGAGGGAAGGAATAGATAGAGAGAGAGAGAGAGATGATGGCATAGGGACACAGGAGTTATATTGGAGAGGGTAAGAATAGGGATGGGATATGCTCAACATGGTGGGAAGACATATTCAAGGACACAGAGGTGATGCTGGGTCAGATAGGAACACAGAGAGAAGATGGATAGTGGGCATGGAAAGAAAAGAAGTGCCAAATAAACAAGAAGACCCTTGCAAGGCAGTTAAGAGAAGAAAGAGGAAAGCAGAAACCAGAGACTAGGACCAACATAATAAAAATAAAATGACCGGACAACAATTGTAGAAAATAATTTTATTTGCTATTTATTGATTAGAATATGTCAGTTTTTGGAATGTGCTTCTGCCAGAACTGGT
Source organism: Microcaecilia unicolor (assembly GCF_901765095.1). Classification (NCBI taxonomy): domain Eukaryota; kingdom Metazoa; phylum Chordata; class Amphibia; order Gymnophiona; family Siphonopidae; genus Microcaecilia; species Microcaecilia unicolor. Next base: position 248,461,439 of record NC_044037.1, on the reverse strand, counting down.
TTCAGATAAGGCTGGGGCCCAAGAGAAAAACCTCATTCATTGGCCTTCAATCTCCAGCATAGTGGTGGTAAATCTTCAGCTTTGGGATGGGCCATCTTTGGCATCTTTGCCTTCCCTTCCTGGCCCTGAAAAGCTTCCCTCTCCCCTCCCCCCCCCAGTGCCTTAAAATCACCTCCAGTCTTTGTCTGGGCAGGACCAGTGGTAGTGGCACTCGTTGGCTTCTTGCAGCCTGCACTGGGGTTTTCTGTCTGAAATGTTCAACCCTTCTGATGCAACTTCCTGTTTTCTGAAGGGTGTGATAGTGATTTTAAAGAAGAGAGAGAAGGAATTGTGAAAGCTTTGCGAGGCCGGGAAGGGAGAGATGGCAGGAGGAAGAAGGGAGGGAAATGCAACGCGAGATGCACCCCCTGTTGAAAATTCCTGGCTACACCACCATTTGAAAATACTGTGTCCAAATGTAACTCACCTTGAGCTACAAGTGAAGAAAGGCATGAGCTAAATCCAAAATCCCTTCCTCTTCTAAGTACAACTTGCAATCTGGGTAAGACAAATAGGCTCTAGAAATTTCATTTATTACGTTGATGGTTAAAAACAACAGGACTGCAATCAGGTTCAGTTGTAAAAGCAGCCTTAAAAGATGTATTTTAGGATGGATCTGAAAAAAAAAAAAAAAACAACAAAAAAAACAAAGAAGCAGCATGACTGTCAGATTCTTTGCTAAAGCATACTTAAACACAGTTCCTGCTAGATTAATGCAAGGTTTATTCACTTATAGAAGGATTAACATAAACGGCCAAAAGGTTCTCTTCACTTTGCCAACTTAAACAAAGCACATAGGCTCTGTTGAAGTATGAAGCACATATACTTCTCAACATTTATTTGCCAGCTACTTAGGGGTTCTTTCAGGGTACAAAAATTGCTGGCTAATATTCAGCTTGTGTCACAGAAGTTTTTAAGCTGCTGACAGATGCAGGCTGAATTAAGTCCAAATATTCAATGCTTGGTCAGTGCTGAAACTCAGAATTTACCCAGGGACCGACTGATCAGGTCAGTCCCAAGTAGTTCAGCCTTTTTGCTGGCCCAACTTTATTCTCTTTCATAACGGGTTAACAGCCTGAATATTACCACTAACTGGTTAAGTGCTGGGTCTGCTCAAGGTCTGCTCACAGAATGCCCTGGTATTAGTCAGGCAATGCTGCAGGGGTCAGAGGAGATTCAGTGGCACTGCCCAATTAAGTGCTACTGAATATTCCCTCCTTCCCTGTTATACCCTTTTGAATATTAGACCCTTGGTATTTATCACTGCTTTTGCACCACAGATTCTATTCTCCATATATACCTTTTCTGGTGGAACCAACTATGTCTGTCTACATCACACAGAAGTCATCAGTACAGAAAATGCACCAAAACTGAGTGGAGGATACAAGACAAGAAGGGAGAATTGAAAGAGTACTAGGTTTTCTGGTTATCTAATAATCATGCATTTCAATTTTTTTTTGGCATTTGTGATGTTTGATCATTATAAGTTAAAACCTAAAATCAGGAGCTGTACTCTGGTCCTATCAGAATGTTTCAGTTAAGACTTCCACAGGTACCACAAATACTTCAACGGAATGCAGGACTAATATTGTCACTCATCCAGGATCCGCAGCACGGCTCAAAATCCTTAAATTTCTGGGAGACATATTCCCAGCAACCTCTTTTAAATCCCAGAGGACCAATCTGGGTCTTGGGTATTTGTTTCCAGGGCTGAGCTTGAGAGAGCAGGTAATTCCTTTATATTTGGTTAACCTTAGTTTGGCTCAGTGGCTCAAGGGCAAACCTCCAATCTCATACGCCAACAGTCTGTCAGTCTGGGGTATTCCAAAAACCTTTTGCCCTTATGTTGTCTCAGTTTAGGAAATCTGTCCTTAGTGTGTGGTAGAGCAACGTAGAAAGTGCAGAATTGGAGAGTGGCAGTGAAAGAGAAGGGCAAGCATATGAGTAATCTCTCAGTGAGCAGTGTTCACCAGAAGATGTGGAGTGGAAAGGTAGAGAGGAGTTGTAGAATAAATTTGCTTGTAAGAAAAGCTTGAACTCTATGCAGAAGTATATTGGGAGCCAGTGTAGTGACTTGAGACGCGAGTTCATGTGGATGAACAATAAATGGAGCAGCAGAATTTTGAACATATTGAAGTGGAAAGAGATGATTCCCTGGGATACCTATGAGGAACAGGCTGCAGTAGGCTAAGTGAAAGTTCATGAGGGAACTTTTGGTTATATAGAAGCAACCAACTTAGGGCTAGATGCATCACCCAAACGTTAAAAAATCTAAATGGTAAAAGTGCTTAACAAATTTGAAACAACGAAGAATGCACACAAAAAAACAGCTCAGAAATGTTCGGTGCAGTATTGAAAAGTACAATGTATCAAGCGTTCATTATCCCCAGCGTTAATTTGCTCCTTAAGCATGCGCAGAGCAGCCACAAACGTATTAAACCTACGTAGGTTGCTTACGTCAGACTGGGGTGTGCGAGGGGGGGATCCCGACCTGCAAGCCTTTTAGCTGTCTGATCTAGCAGAAGAGTGCAGTTGAAGATAACTCTAAAAAGAACAATCCTCGTAAATCCCCTTTTGTAACAAAAGACCTCTTTGCAGTTTGTTTACAGTACTGGGAAAATTGACTTTAGGGGATAGCAGAGAGTGTTAATTTTCAAAGCTGTTGGAGAAGGGGAGAGACAGGATTTTTAAGCTGCAGGGAGAAGCAGTATGTTTTGTTTTGTAATGACGAAGGGGAAAGCGGAGAGCCACGTGTTTGTGTTTGTATCTCACTTTTCTTTTTAAACATGCTGGCTTGGATTTTTATGGTGCCGGGGGCAGCATGGAGATGATAGCTCAGGCCTTAACGACAGGTCTGAGCACACGTAAACTTTCTGACGGTAAATGATTCGTTGCAATCATCGGTATGGTTAGTGCATTCCGAATTGTCCACATTTCAATGGTAGTTTCTCCTTTGCATTCCGTTTTCGTTAGCTGCTTGCTTCGTAGGAAAAAGGCATTTAATGCATGCAACGGTTAGGAATTTCCTTCGTTAAAGGGTTGTTAGAGGGTCGTTAAGGTTTAGTGCATCTAGCCCTCAATTTTCAAAAGGACTTATATGGTTGTCAGTGAATGCTGACCATATAATTTGTTCTAAACATATCCTGGTGGCAATCACTTTACTTTTGACCATATAAATCTCCATAGAGCCAAATGCTGAGACCAATATTCTAAAAAAAAGCTGTGCTCCTATTTTTGTGACTTAAGTTATGTGCTTAAAATTGTCCATAATTTTCAGTCAAACTTAGGAGCCTATGTTCTCAGCTGAAAATTCACCTAAATGTAGGAGCTTAAAAATTATCCTCATTCTATAAGATTAGTGTCTGAATGTACACTTTTGAGTGTTCAATGCACTTAAATGAAAAGCTGCAATTCTTTAAACCGGCAATTAATTTCACTCTCAAGATGCAAATTATCACAGCTTCATTATCACCACTTTGAGATTCAGTATATACACTTTTCATACACACACATGAATAATATAGCTCAACAATCTTCTTCAGACCTTAGCGGTGCCACTTAGGGCTCAAACCTCTCATAGCCCTAAACTTTATGCCCCCACTTCCTCATTGGTCTGATAAGCACTGCAACTTTTTTTTGCATTTTTTTTCTTATTAAACATTTTAACTTTTTTTTTAAGACGCTTTAACATATCTTTCTCAAATATCCATTTGGCTAGGGGGAAGATATGACATATACATGAGCAGAGCATGGCCAGGGCATGGGCGTGTCTTCCACTTATTCATATCCCCATCTTGGCTGTGTGCATTAGAATTTATTCACACTGCATTATAGAATAGGTCTAGAAAATTGTGTGTGTAAATTCTAATTAAAGCCAATTAGTGCCACTAATTGGTTAAGTACCAATTATCAGTATTAATTGGCTTGTTAATCAATTAATTTGTGTGTGCAATTTGGCCATGTGGCCAAATTTGCATACACAACATAAGGCACCATATATAGAATTTGGGGGTACCTGTGTACATTCATTTTATTTCTTGTGTAAGCTGCCTTGATGGCTCGACTAAAGAGTGGTATATCAAATAATCTTGAACTTGGGAACTTGGGTGTGAATTTGTTAGAGTACATATGGTTCATTAGCATGCCTTAAAAATATAGGGGCCCTTTTACTGCAGGTTAAAAACCACTACTGCAAGGTCCACTTAGGCATCCCACGGTAGTTTTTTGCATGTGCTTCCCAAGTGCTAATACATTCATTTTATTTTTTTGTGCCGGGATGTGTTTGGGGGCAGAGATAAGGCATGCCCAGCGCTAATCGGTTAGTGCAGCTACATTGCCACATGCTAACCAATTAGTGTGTGAGTCTTAACGTCTAGAAAATAGATATAGTTAAGGTCTCATGCACTAATGGCCACACGCTAATGGAAACAAAAATTAGCTCATGGCAAGTATTTCTAAAATGGAAAATGCAGCCATTTTACAGCTGTACTTAAAGTGACCTCAGCACACATAAAATCCACGCATTAGTCATAGCTCAGACCACTTTGTAGCACAGCTTAGTGAAAGGGCCCTATAGTGCATGTAAAATCATTTTAACGTGTTCTGTTAATTTGCATGCATTAAAAAGTTCTAATGTGTTAAACATATTTTATTAAAACATATGTGAAATACACTGAAAATCAGGGGGAAGGAGGGAAGCTCAAAGGAACCAAAAACGTTTGTCCTATGCACGTTCTGGCTGAGCATCATGTTCATAACAGTCATGTTCACATCACACCACCTGCACAATGAGACAACGGCAGTGCTTATGACTTGCATATGCCCCTTCCCTTTCATGAGTAGTAGCGCTAGTATGTGTGCAATCCACTGCACCAGTGACATTTCCAGGGTCCACCTCTCTGCCCTCATTAACATTTTATCACAGCCAAATGAGACTGAAAACCTGTATTAATTAAAGCTGGCTGTATTATCGGCCATGTCGGCAGCTTTAACTATAAGGGAGCTGTGTTACCGCCTGCGTTATGATTAACAATTTTTTTTGTGAATAGGCTTGAAAATGAATGTCTCACAGTTTCCAAATTACTTAACTCTCAGCTTGTAAGATGCTTGCAATGCTGAGCTGTCTGCCACGTGTGTGACACAGATATTTTTAATTTCTTACAGTTGAAAACAGAACTACTGTTACTCACAATTGTTCTTAGGGACACTGCTTTAATTCATGTGTGCTGTAAACTGTAATATGAACTTTGTGATAGATCTACTCTCTCTCTGATCTTGCATCAAAGACTAAGTGCTATTAAGATTATTCCAAGAAAGGTGTGGTTTTACGTGTCTGCTAATTTAAGTAGCACACAAGCCCAGTCTGAGTGAAGTGTATGCAAACATCATATTATTTACAGCACAGTAAATCGAGTGCCTTTATTTGGTATAGCATGGCAGATATTTTTCTTGAACTTGTTGGTTATGTTTGCTTTGGATATCTGCCAACATTGTGAAATTATTATATCTTTCATGAACTGCTTGTCTAAATTCAACAGAAAACTAACAGGGTGCCTCAGTGAACTCATATAAAAGTCCTTTGTTTGGGGACCCAGTATGTGCAAAGATTAAAGAAGAAAAGCCATGTGCCTAAAATACTGTTCAGTGGGAGCAGTTAACCCTCTTCTGCTGATCCTTCAGTTTAATCTAATAGAGCATGGCCTTTCTGATAAAACACTAATCTTTCTTTTTTACCAAACATACTTTTGAGCATTTTAATATTCTTTTTTTCCCAAACATATTTTTGAGCATTTTAATATTCTTCAATTATATTTTGGTATAATTAAAGAATATTGGAGGTAGCAACAATCTTGCATTCCTGAGGTTTTCCAAATGGAGAATTCTACAATATTATAGTGACATAATTGAGAAAGTGTGAAAAATACAAATTCCCTTTTGCATCAATGTGAAAATTTCCATAATAATGTTTGATGATATTCTTTTTTAGATACAAAAGTGTGATGTTTATAAAATCAATTTCATAATGATTTTATATATCTATTGACTTCTATATACATATATTTTCTTATATTTTTCCATGTAAGCATATTTCTTGAGAGAGAGAGAGAGAGAGATTATTTCTTTAAGTATAACACTATGATAGATGTGCTATTTATCAACATCTATTTTGTATCATTGCTTTTATGTTTTTGATTTATAATGCATATATATATATATTCACATTTTCAGACTAGGTGACTCTAGACACAGGCATTTCACCGAAATACGGCGCCATGTCATCTTTTTTAACCTGTTGGAAATATGCATCATTCCTATCTGTTGGAATTCAAGCAAAGGTTGATTTAGAGACTCACTCTTACTGATTGGAAACAGAGGGGCCATTTTACAAAGGAATGTAGGTGACTACACGCATCCAATGTGCGTCAAATTGGCACTACCGCCCAGCTACCGCATGCCCCGGGCAGTAATTCTATTTTTGTCATGCACCCAAAACACGCGATAGAAAATAAATTCTATTTTCTACAACGGTGCCCTTACCCGGTGGTAATCGGCAGTGGGTACGGGTGCACTCTTACTGCCTGGTTAGCGTGTGAGACCTTAAAGCTAAGTCAATGGCATTAAGGTCTCAGGCCGAAATTGGACATGCGCTGGTTTTCATTTTGCCGCATGTCCATCTTCTGGCACATTAAAAAAATCCCCTTTTTTCCAGGCGCACTCAGGAAATGGACCAGTGTGCGTCCAAAACACATGCCTACACTAGCACAGGCCACTTTTGGGTGCACCTTAGTAAAAGGACCCCTGAGACATTTCCTGTCTTTATTTTTGATACATATTTTTACTTATCTTTTGTACTTTTTTTATTTTTAGAGAAGTCCTTTTTTTATCCACTGTTTTTGAGGATGCTATCTTGCATTGCCTTCATATGTTTTTGTTTTTGTTTTTTTGGCTACCCCTACATTTTTCTATGCTTTGTGATTTTCCAGCATTGAATTTTTCTTCTTTTTCTGTGTGTTCCTTGTATTCAAAAAGTCCAAACTCCGGCAACAGGTTTTGACAAAGGGCAAAAAAGAGTGTTCATTCATGAAGTGTAGGTAATTTCAGTGAGTCAATAGTAGATTTCTATTTGATAAGAAGTGTCTGTGTGAAGAAGCTGTTGCTTGTGAAATGGAAGCATGCAATGAGCACCAGCTGTGATTTAAGCAACACAGGGTGCTAGAATTTCTGACTGTTGAAAGAGTTCCTGCAACTGAAATACACTGCCACAAACAGGTTGTTTATGGTGATGACTATGTTGATGTGAGTACTGTGCATTGCTGGGCCACAAAATGTAAAGATTTTGGACCAGGAAGGGCTATTTTCTGTGATCAAAAACAAAGTGGATGACCAGTGACAGCAATGGACAAGTCTCACACAAGGGTTGATGAACTCATTAAGGACAAATGGAGGATCACTGAAAGTATTACATTGCAACCCTGCAAATTGTGAAAGAACGATTGAGAAGAGTTCCCCAAATTTTGTTACAACATGACAATTGACAATAGTAGGCCTCACACAGCATGGAACACCACCGAGGCAATTGTGAAGACGGGTCTCACAATCTTGCCACACCAATACCAAAAACAAAGCTTGCTATTTTTTTTTTGTAATTCTAATCCCTTTGCTGAATATCATAAAGATGCTGGAAGATTGTATCAAAAGAGCAATAATCTCAAAGTCCCAGGATTAATTAGAAAAGCTTCAAAACCCCTTTGTAGAGCATCAGTCATTTCATTGGTGTACTCTAACAGTAGAAAAACTCATAGAATCTCAAAAATAAAACTGCAAAAAATGCATATTGGTGGAGAAAAAAAGACAAATGGTAAAAATAGCTCACTGTGGAAGGTGCAGGGTCGTGTGTTGTTGGTAACTAATGTCACCTTCAATTTGACTATCGTGAATAATATGTTGGAATGTAATTGTATTTTACATGCATTGCCTGTCACCTATTATTTCTCTGTGATTACTCTGTGACCTCTGATGTGAATTACTTAGAGAGGTCACACAGCTATGCAACTTCCTGTGGGGGTTAGATGCAGCACATGGAGCACATGGAGCTCATGATCTCTCCTAACCTGAGAGGATCTATGGTGGTGTGAGCATCCATTACCATCTAAGCACATGGAAGGAGCTGATAATACAAATGTATAGTAATATGTATATATAAGCCTGTCTGATTATAATCTAACTACAAACTGTGAGTAAACAGATGTTTTGTTACTTCAACTTTAAAGTGACTCAGCAGTGAATTATTCAGGGGTGAATGAGAGAGAGATGAAGAAAGAAATTAACATTTCTAAAGCTGAAGCTGTGTGTACTAAGATCTGCTAATTATTTACTACAAATAATCCAACAAAAGGGTTACGGGCCCAGGGTCCAGGAATTGAAAAAGAAGAGAAATATTACCAGGCAGAAAAAAAAAAAAAAGGCCACATTTTTTCTCTTAAGTTTTAAAGGAAAGATTCAGTCTGTCTCTCTCTCCCCCCACACAGCAGACAGAAGGCTAAGAAAATGGCTGAGGGAAGAAATTCACCATTTTTCTATTCTCTCAAGGTGCCTAAATTAAATGAGTTTAATTATCAGCAGTGGGAATTAAGATTCATATGTTTCCTTCGAGCAAAAAGATTAGATATATGCTTAGACCAAGACAGAACAGCTGAAAATATGGCTGAATGGGACAATGCAAACTATTATGTGAAGTGCATGCTTTTGGAAGCTCTCTCAGAGAAACAAGCCATATTAGTGGAGGGAAAAGATACACCAAAGGACATTTTATATAAACTGAGAACTATGTATGCAACTACATATGCAAAGCAGCAACCAATTTGGTTGGCAGAGTTGAATGAAACCAAATTAAGGGATAAAAGTAAATGTAATGATCACATTATGTATCTTATGTCTTCATTTCAAAAGCTAGAACTTTCTGGAATTCCCATGTGTGATGCATTGAAAAGAGCATTTCTTTTTACCTCACTATCAAAGAAGTTTGATGTTTTTAGGTCTGTAAATGAGGCAATTGAAGGGCAATCTTTTGAACAGGCAACATCAAAACTAAGGCAGGAATGCATAATAAATGATTCTGAGGAGATGTGTTCTCAAAGCAAGTCAGAGAGAAATGAAACAAATTTCTTGGCAAAGAACAGAGGAAGGCGGAGCTATGGGAAAACTCCACCCAAGGGCAAGCTGATTTGCTACTCATGTGGAAAGGAGGGACATGTATCTAAATGGTGTAAGGAAACACAAAACACTCCCTCTAGCTCACCTAAGCCAATGGAACTAAAGAATTTTCAAACCAGGAAATGTATGAAGGACAAAGATAAACACAAGGGCTTTCTAATGGCAGAAAAATCTTTGACTATGGTAAATAATAATTCAAATGAAAGTACTTGGATTTTGGATTCAGGGAGCACATGCCATTTAACCAATTGTAAGGATTTCTTTCAGGAAATGTGTCCAGAAGAAGGAATTCTTAAAACTGCAAACGCAGGGACTGCTAAGATCCAAGCAAAAGGTATTGGATTCTTAAAATGCAAAGTGTCTAATGAAGTTAAAGAAATTCCTGTAAGTGATGTCTTGTATATTCCCCAAGCAGTTTGCAATATGCTTAGTGTATCTACATTAGATAAGAAGGGATTTGTGATTCATTTTGAAAACAGTAAGTGCACAATCTCTAAAAATGATGAAGTGTATGCTGAAGCTTTTATGCATAATGATGTTTATAAACTGAGCATTTCAGGTGAAGCCTCACATATGGCGCAAGTAAGGAAGAATGATGGTAAATGTAGTCCGGAAATCTGGCACCGCCGCCTGGGACATCGTGATTCTAAGGTGATCCAGGATCTTTACAGTAAGCAACTAGCCACTGGCATTCAGATAAGTGCAGATGCTGGTAAAATGGAGAAATGCATAGACTGTATTACTCAAAAGGGTGTGAGACCCTCATTTCCTGCATACACAGGAAATAGGAGTAATAAAGTGCTGGACTTAATACACAGTGACTTATGTGGACCGTTTAATATCCCATCATTGGGAAATAACAGATTTGTGCTAATATTCTTGGATGATTTCTCTAGATATTGTGTGGCCTATTTGCTGAAAGAGAAAAGTCAAGTCACAGACATGCTGAAGAAATACGTAGCCATGGTGAGCAATAAATTTGAAAGAAAACCAAAGGTTCTTCAGACCGACAATGGTGGTGAGTTCACTTCACAAAGCATGCGCACATTTCTAGAACAAGAAGGCATTCAGCATATCACAACAGTAGCTTATACACCAGAACAAAATTCTGTTGCAGAGAGAAAATTTAGGTCACTTGTGGAAATGACCAGATGTATGCTGTCAGATAGCAATCTCCCTAAAAGACTATGGGGGGAAGCCATTCTCACAGCAGTGTACCTACAAAACAGAATGCCAACTAAAGGCGCTGAGCGCACACCACATGAGACATGGCATGGTAGGAAGCCAAACCTGTCACACATAAGAACATTTGGAAGTACAGCATATGCTCATGTACCAAAGCAAAGAAGGCATAAGCTGGATTCCACAACAGAAAGGGGCATTTTAGTTGGCTATGCTCCAGGACACAAAGGATATAGAATTTTGAATCTGAAAACTGGCATTGTTGGCATAAGACATGTTACATATTTTGATGAAAACAAAAGGGTTGATAAAGGCTGGATTATCCCAGATGAGCCTTATCATCCAGAATATGAAACTAGAACCATAATAGACATGCCAGTGTATATAAATGCCATACCAAGGCAGATGTCTGAAAGCAACTCACCTGTATCTAACGAGGAACAGGCAGAGGAAGCAGACACAGAAAGGATCATTGAAGAAGACAGTACAGTTGGAGAAGGGGAATCAATTGGAGAAGGACTCTCAGATATAGAGGATGCAGAAAGGTCAGACCAACCTGTTGTCAGACGCTCATCCAGGGAAAACAAAGGTGTTCCACCCCTAAGACTGTCTTACCTAACAAAGTCAGCAGAAGCTCAAGAGCCCTTAACATGGGATGAGATTGAGAAAATGCCAGCAGAAGAAGCTGCTGAATGGCATAAAGCTGCACAAGAAGAAATTGATGCATTGGATAAAAATAATACTTGGATTCTTACAAAATTACCTCCTGGCAAGAAAGCTATAGGATGCAAATGGGTATTCAAGTTAAAAAGGAATGCACAAGGAAAAGTGGAAAGGTATAAAGCCAGATTAGTGGCAAAGGGATATCTTCAAAAATATGGAGAAGATTTTGATGAAGTGTTTGCACCTGTAGTGAAACACACGACAATCAGAACACTTCTGAGCATTGCAGTCTCAAAAGGCATGCAAGTAAACCACATTGATGTGAAAACAGCGTTCCTTCACGGAGATATAACTGAAGACTTGTACATGGAACAGCCAACAGGTTTCATAAATACAAAACAAAGACAGCTAGTGTGTAAATTAAACAAAGGTCTTTATGGATTAAAGCAAAGTGCAAAATGTTGGAATGATAAATTGCATGAAATATTGACAAATTTAGGATTTAAGCAAGGTGAAGCAGATAAATGTTTGTACACTAGGTGCAGAAATGGACAATATGCATACATTTTAGCTTTTGTTGATGATCTGCTCATTGCAAGCAAAAGTGAGCAAGAGTACAAGGACATTGTAAAATGTTTAAACCTCAATGTTGAGATAAAAGAACTTGGAAATGTGTCATACTATCTTGGTATAGAAATTGAGAAACAAAATGATGGTTCTTATCTTCTAAGCCAGAAGCAGAAAATAAATGAGCTTATTGAAAGTTTAGGTATGCAAGATGCCCAAGTTGTAAGCACTCCCATGATCACTGATTTTCTGAAGGATGAAACAGTAAGAGAACCTTTACCAGATAACATCCAATATAGATCAGCCATAGGTAAGCTTATATATCTAGCTACCACATACAGGGCTGATATAGCAAATGCAGTAGGAATTTTGAGCAGAAGGGTCAGCTCACCTACCAAATCAGATTGGACTGCAGTTAAAAGGATGGTAAGGTATTTAAAGGGTACCATTGATTGTAAATTAAAGATTTCAGCCAATAGTAATCCAAAACTAATATGTTACTGTGATTCAGATTGGGCAGGGGATCATTCTGATTATAAATCCACAAGTGGATATGTGTTTATGTATGGAAATGTACAAATTTCATGGGCCAGTCATAAACAAAGTATTGTGAGTTTGTCTTCTACAGAAGCTGAATACGTGGCCGTATCGGAAGCGTGCAGAGAACTGATGTGGATTGAAAAACTTTTGCTGGATTTCGGAATAGCTGAAAAGAGACCAATCCAGATAATGGAAGATAATCAGAGCTGCATCCGACTGTCACAGAATGACAAGGTTCAGTCACGCACCAAGCACATCGCAACGAAATACCACAACGTGCGAGAGTTGGCGAAAGAAGGGGTCATCAGTCTACACTATTGTCACACCAGTGAGATGACAGCTGACATCATGACCAAACCATTACCCAGAGAACGTTTTGTGAATCTGCGTATAAAGCTTGGACTTTGTATGAATAAATAATTGCATGACAGTTATGCATGAGAAGGGGTTTGTTGGAATGTAATTGTATTTTACATGCATTGCCTGTCACCTATTATTTCTCTGTGATTACTCTGTGACCTCTGATGTGAATTACTTAGAGAGGTCACACAGCTATGCAACTTCCTGTGGGGGTTAGATGCAGCACATGGAGCACATGGAGCTCATGATCTCTCCTAACCTGAGAGGATCTATGGTGGTGTGAGCATCCATTACCATCTAAGCACATGGAAGGAGCTGATAATACAAATGTATAGTAATATGTATATATAAGCCTGTCTGATTATAATCTAACTACAAACTGTGAGTAAACAGATGTTTTGTTACTTCAACTTTAAAGTGACTCAGCAGTGAATTATTCAGGGGTGAATGAGAGAGAGATGAAGAAAGAAATTAACATTTCTAAAGCTGAAGCTGTGTGTACTAAGATCTGCTAATTATTTACTACAAATAATCCAACATAATACACACTGGACGGGGTGTGTACAGCGAGCTGGCTTCCGAGATCAACAATGGATTCATTGGAACAGGACACAAAAGCTATTATTTTTAAAGGGTTGTAATATGTGCAAGAAAGATTTAATAGTGATAAATCGGACCAGGGAATGGGTGTTCGCAAATGCCACCCCAATTACTAACCGAAGTACCTGGATGGACTTCTTGCATGTTGGTGGAGAAAAAAAGACAAATTCCCAAACAAAAACTAACGGGGAGAAAACACCATAGTAAAAATATCTCCACCCTACAAACAAACAAACAAAAAAAAAGAATAAACTACCAATTTTATTTCCAGAAAAAAATTGAGCTCCAGAGGACCAAACATTTGTTTGAAACATAGAAATGTCAACCTTATTTCCTATGTCATCTCATGTCATTTTAAACCTGAAACATTTTTGTTTTCTCCTGTGTCACCGATAGTCTGCATTACCATAACTTCACATCCGCTTCCAACCGCCTATACAAACAGAGCTGTTACCTGATTATCCATACTTCTAGGTCTCATTATATTTTTCTGATGGTTCCTCACTAACCCCCACCTACTGCACTGACTGGACAAGATGAGGTCCACAAATTGGCTGACTTTTGATATGCAATCTAATCTAATCTGTGATTTACATACTGCACAGATCCCAGCTGGAGGTTCAAGGTGGTTTACAATGTAAGAAACTCAAAACTAATGAGGAATTACAATATAAAAAAAACAATAAAAATTATACTTAAAATTTTCCAATCAAAAATGTTTTAAATTTTCTTTGTAAATATATATAATTCTGTTCTTCACGAGACAACAGCTAGAATAGGATCACTTAATACTATAACAAAAAACTGTTGTCCAGCATCTAACAGAATACTACATTTTTTTTTTTTAAAGAACGGATCTTCAGAGGTGAACTTCCACTTATGCCTCCAGCTTTGAACATATGGAAGTAGGTGTTCCACCTTATGTCATCATCAATCCGTGTCAATTCTCTGTTTTATAAAAAGTTTCCATATATAAATTCTGAAATATCAAAGTCCTTTAAGATAAGTTATGTGCCATAACTTATTAAAAAAAACCCCTTCTTTTAATTTCTTTAAGAAACAGTATCTCGGATATCTTCTGGGAGGAAACAAAGTGCCAACACGGGTGGGGGGGGGGGAGGGGGGATGCTCGCTCTCAAAGCTTTCTCAAGGCATCCCCCTGCTCAAAGCTTACTCAAAGGCATACACAGGGGAGAGCGGTCCTGTATCAAAGGATTGTCCCCGAGAACATTCAAGGGGCCCTGGCGTCTAAGCGCTAGAACGCGGGGCTCATAAAATAAGTTCTTCATCTTTATTATGATTATTAATGTTTGAAATTGCCATTTTCTATTTCTTTCAGCTGGCTATTTGGTTTCAGCTCTCAGTTCTTTGAGTTTGAGGTTTACTGGCAGTTTGAGCAGCACAGAAAGAACAAAAATAGCACATTTTGCACTTTTCACAAGGGACAGAGTGGCCCAATGAATGAAGTGCTATGTCACCAAGCAGTGGCTACAATAGACCACTAAGTGGGTGTGGAAATCTCTGAGAGCACTCTTCCTAATACACACACATAAAGGTTAAGAATAGCAGCAGTAGTAGCAGTACAATCTTCCTGGTTTTATAGAGGATTTGTTTGAGATATTACCAGTGACATTGGGGATTTTTTTGCAAAGCTTTCTCAAGGCATCTCGTTTCAGTTTGTGCAAATGGCCGTACAAAAGTTAGGCATGATTCCAAAGCATAAGTGCTGGTCTATAAACTGCGCCTAACTTTAAGCATGGCTTATAGAATAGCTATTTTTTGGTGCTATATATAGAATCTAGCCCTAAATGGGTTAGATTTGATAGTTCCTTTACTTCATGGATTAAAGCATTGTACTAGTGTCCTATATCCAGTTTTAGTAATTGATTGTCTCACTAATGACGTATCTCTTGGTAGAGGTACTTGTCAAGGATACCCTCTTTCACCTCTCTTATTCAGTCTACCTTTAGAACCTCTCCTGTCAGTCTTCTTTTATACAAGGTATTCAGTTGGTAATAGACAAAGCTTGCTGCGTATGCTGATGATGTTCTAGTCTTTCTCAGAAACTCAAATCCCAGCATTTATAAATTTGATATCTTCTTATTCTAAATTTTCTGGTTACAAAGGGATCCTTTTACTAAGCTGTGGAAAAAAGGGGCCTGCACTAGCATCAGAATGTGTTTTTGATGTGTGCTGAGGCCCCCTTTTACCACAGATGGAAAAAAGGCTGTTTTGTTTTTAAAGAAATGACCATGCAGCCAGTGAAGCGCTTGCCGAACGGCCATTTTGAGGGGAGCACCATCACCCATTGAGGTGGCAGTAAGGGCTCCTGCACTAACCTGGCATAACCAAACAGTACGCAGCATTGCCCAATTACCAGCGGGTAAATACTGGTGCTATAAATGGCGCACGCTGGAGATGGGAACTACTGCTGGTCTGCTGCAGTAGCCCAGCAGTACTTCTGGTTTAACGAGCAGTAAGCTTGTATTTGGCTTAAGCCGGTAGTAAAAGATCCCCAAAGTGAATGATTTTTCTACTTCACCAGACTGTGCTGATATCAAGTTTATTTGAAATACTCATGGCCTTAAATACATGGGAATACAAATTCATAAAGATTGGGAATAAATCATTTCTTTAAATGATTCTAGAATACTTCTAGAATCAAGGATATTCTAGAAAAAAAATTAACAAACTGGTTCCTGTTAAAGCTTACATGGTGGGACAGATTAAGTTTCATCAAAATGACTTTAACCCCTCGTATTTTATTTATTTATTTATTATTTATATGCATTTAAACTTTACATCCACAGAATAAACTTATGAATGATACAGCAAAAAAGGGATATTAAAAATATTTCTACAATATTCAAAGGGCAAAATAAATAATTTTAATTTAGATCACAACACCTGGGAGCCAAAATATTAGGAAAAATAACATTAATAACAATTATAGTATTTATGTATTAGGATTTATTTACCGCCTTTTTGAAGGAAATCACTCAAGGCGGTGTACAGTAAGAATAGATCAAACATGAGCAGGAGGCAATTAGAACAGTAAAAATATTTGAACAACAATACAAAGTATGGCATGGTATACTACTTGCAATGACAACACAATGAGGGGTATAATCGAACGCGAATGCCCATCTCCATGGGCGTCTATGTCTGAGAACGGGTGCGTGAAGGGGCGGGACAGACCGTATTTTTCGAAATAAATGGCCGCCCATCTTTTTTTTCGATAATATGGTTTGTGGCCGGCAAATGCATCGGATATGTGCGGATTTGAGCTGGGCGGTTTCGTTTTTCAGCGATAATGGAAACCAAAGGCGCCCAGCTCAAAAATGAACAAATCCAAGGCATTGGGACATGGGAGGGGCCAGGATTCGTAGAACACTGGTCCCCCTCACATGCCAGGACACCAACCAGGCACCCTAGGGGGCACTTGTAAAAAGTAAAAAAAAAAAAAAAAAGTTAAATACCTCCCAAGTCCATAGCTCCCTTCCCTTTTGTGCTGAGCCCCCCAAATCCCCCCCAAACCCACTGCCCACAACTCTACACCATTACCATAGCACTTATGGCTGAAGGGGGGCACCTAGATGTGGGTACAGTGGGTTTTGGGGGGTTTGGAGGGCTCAACATTAACCACCACAAGTGTAACAGGTAGGGGGGATGGGCCCGGGTCCACCTGCCTGAAGTGCATTGCACCCACTAACAACTGCTCCAGTGATCTGCATACTGCTGTGATGGAGCTGGGTATGGCATTTGAGGCTGGCATACAGGCTGGAAAAAAAAGTTGTTAAAGTTGGTTTTAGTTTGGTGGGAGGGGGTTAGTGACCACTGGGGGAGTCAGGGGTGGTCATCCCCAATTCCCTCCGGTGGTCATCTGGTCATTTAGGACAATTTTTTGGGACTTAAGGTCACTTTTTTGGACCTTTTTTTCACAAACAAAACCAACTTCGCGCTAAAAACGTCCATTTTGTTTCGATTATCGGCCGAAGGCGCCCATCTCTGTTCGGCTGATAAACACGCCCGAGTCCCGCCTCCGACACACCCCTATCAACTTTGTTTGTTCCCGCGACGGAGTGCAGTTGCAGGCACCTAAAATTGGCTTTCCATTATATCGATTTGGGCGCCTTTGCGAGATGGGCGCCCATCTCCCGATTTGGGTCGAAATCTGGGCGCCCATCACTTTCGAAAATAAGGCTGAATATGTACTAGAACATTATAATTGGTAGTGAAGTGTAAGGCAAAGTTGTAACATATAGATGAGTAAGAAAGTAGGAAGTAAAAGACAAACGGAGAAATTAGCACACACAGCCAATCTTACAGCATGTTACATCAAGCAGGATCCTCAACAGTGTACACCCAACTCCTTCTTTAAGAAAAAAATTCTAGCAATTTCTTGGGATCAAAGAAAATATACTTAACATGATTTAGAGATACCATACATCTACAAGGAAATTTTAGATCACAAGTTCTGCCCAAAGCGAGAACTCTTGACTTAATAGCCATGAATTCCCATCTCCTTTTCTGGGTATCTATTGCAAAGTCAGGAAATACTTGTATTAATGAGCCCAAAAACTTTGCTTTCATATGACGAAAATAAAGATGAAAAATTTTGTTACTATCAGGTTCTAGAGCAAAAGTCACCAGAAGTGTAGTTCTCTCTTATTGCTTCCAAAGAGCTTTCCAACTCAGTAAGATTTAATTCAGATTGAGGTCCATCAGTGGAAAACTTTGAGGCTCCTGACAAATATCGGTATCTAACTATAGGCGGAAAACCTTTAGCCTGAAGCTCTAATATCTCTTGAAAATATTTCCCCAGCATATCCATTGCAGGAGTTAGTGGAGATTTAGGAAAATTCAGACACTTCAGGTTATTCCTCCAGAGGTGATTATCCAGACATTCATGTTTGAGCCTGAATATTCCTCTCCTTAACAGCAGCAGAAACAAAGCACTGAAATTTTCACCTCAATCTCTAAGGAGCCCACTCTGATGGCTTGTTGCCCTAGATTCTTAAATAGAGCTGAGCAATTTTCTTTCAATAAATATACCTCATTCTTGAAGGAAGCAGAGACTTGAAGGAGAGAAGCTTGTACACCCAAAATGGCATCCCACAAGGACTCCAAAGTCACAACTGCAGGTTTCTTCCATGCTCTTGGGCCCAGAAAGGATATTCCCTCAGGCAAAGAGAGGGGCTGCATTCCATTCTTCGTCACCTCGAAAGATGATACCACAGGGGAAAAAGCAGCTGCCAGTCCCTCCTTTACCACCAGAGGCTTAGAAGCCCTTTTGGTATCTCTAACCCTGGCGTTCCCGCTGCTGCCAAAACACTTCCAGGTCTAGGAGGTGCAGTGTTTGGGGGAGGGTTCAGAGACACTCCCGCCATACTGCAGTCTAAATTTGTTCCCAAAGACCTGATTGAAGTGAGTGTTAAGACCTCCTGTGGCTGAATTACAAATTTCTCCAAGGTGGCTTGTTTCTGTGTAAGGCCTCCGCTGGGACTTGGAGGGGCTTCCCTAGCTTTCGCCGAGCTCTCCATGGCTCCAAACCCCTGCTCCCGAGCTGGGTCTCTCCTCTGCTCACCCATAGCACACACAATTTCCCAGTTGCCACTTTCAGGAGCCACAACCCCTTTTTATTGCCTGTGATCACACTCCTCACTTACGATTCCTCTTTCCTCCTCCTGGTCTCTTGGCAGGGGACCATCAGGCAACCAAAGACAACCACCTCTCCCCTTTGTCACTACATGGGCAACTCCTTTCCCCTGCATTCTGTTTCAAACCACTCCTCATGGCCGGGGCCTCTTCCCAACCAGGGACATCCCACCACCCCAGTCCTCTAGCAGGGACTTCCCTCCCCCTATAGCTCTGGAAATATCTATCACCTTAGTAATACCTTTTCCATGGGTTATTACACTCTCCCCCCTCCCTAGTTAGAAAATCCCTTGCTCTGAAGGGATACTAGCTCAAGGTTTTGTTCTCCCTTCCCTTTAGAGCAACACAAATCCCACACAACTACTTTTCAACTTTATTCAACACTAACATCACTTCAACTTTTTTCCCCTTGATCAGGAATCCCAGTCCAACCATTTACTTTACTTTAGCTGTATACTTTTTTTTTATTCTTTTAAAACATAACCTATAATTTTTCAACAGTTAACCCTTCTTCAGTTTACTGGACATGAGTCCTACTCTAGTTTGTCAGCCATACCAATTTGAATCAGGCTTCAACCACTCTCCCCCACCCCCAAACCAGAAAGCGAGAATATGTAATCGTCACTTTCTCTTTATAGATACACAAATCCACACTCCATTCCTTATACTTAAGGTCAATATGCTGATGGACACGGGAATACCCAGGTCCAATAAGATGATTCAAGTATGGTCCCATCTGCTGATAGCATCTTTTATCCAAATCTCTCACCATACCTCCATGACACTCATAACTAGCAAGGGGACACAGGGGTATTCAAACTGCCACATATCCCAGACCATCTGCTTCAAATAAATGTCTACCGTGCTCACCTGGAAGAGCCTACATCCTTCTGTTTTGCCCTTTTCTAACCGTATTTCCTTTGGCACTAGGTTTCCAAACCAATGCCCAGCCAATTTCTCGGCCAGCAAATCAACTGCCTTGCATTCTCCCACAGATATCGGGCCATGGTTCAGCCTGCTTAAAAGGCATTCAACCTCAGAGCTCTGGATTATCTGTAGCCACCATTCAAGGACCACCGGATTCCAAATCTCCCATGGTGAGACACAGGTATTTGAGCATAGTGATTGACTTGGGAAAACCCTTATTTGGGGTCAATCAGTATTCACCAAAAACCCTTGGCTCTCCATATTCAGCAGCTGATATCTGGAGTGAAGTCATTAAGGAAATCTACTGTAGCAGCTTTTAATTTTTGAAAGGGCAACTATGATAAAATGAGGAAAATGGTTAAAAAGAAGATGAAAGTTTTGACTACAAAGGTTAGGTCAGGTGTGAATATTGTTTAAAAATACCATCGTGGAAGCCCAGACTAGATCTATTCCACGTATTAAGAAAGGTGAAATAAAAAGAGCAAGCAACAGCCAGTAAGGTTAAAGAGGCTATTAGAGCCAAAAGAAGATCCGTCAAAAAATAGAAAAAGGATCAGAATGAAGAAAATAAGAAGCAACATAAGCACTGTCAAGCCAGATGGAAAGCACTGAAAAAGAAGGCTAAAAGAGAATATGAAGAAAAACTTGCTGCAGAGACGAAAACTCATAGTAACACTTTATTCAGGTATATTAGAAGCATAAAGCCTGCAAGGGAATCTGTGGGGCCATTATATCAGGAAGGAGTAAAAAGAACACTCAGGGAAGACAAGGTTATAGCAGAGAGAATGAATGAATTCTTTGCTTCGTTTTTTTACGGAAGAACGTGTACCAGAAATGATTTTCAGAGGTGATGATGCAGAGGAACTGAAAAATATCAGTGAACTTGGAAGATGTACTGAGCCAGATTGACAAGTCAAAGAGTGATAAATCACCCGGACCAGACGGTATACACCCCAGGTATTGAAAGAACTCAAAAATGAAATTGCTGATCTGCTGCTAGTGATCTGTAACCTGTTGTTAAAGTCATCTATAGTATCTGAGGACTGGAGGGTGGCCAATGTGACGCCAATTTTTAAAAATGGTTCAAAGAGTGATAAATCACCTGAACCAGATGGTATACACCCCAGGTATTGAAAGAACTCAAACATGAAATTGCTGATCTGCTACTAGTGATCTGTAACCTGTCATTAAAGTCATCAGTGGTACCTGAGGCCAATATGATGCCAATTTTTTAAAATGGTTCCAGGGGTGATCTGAGTAATTATAGACCAGTAAGCCCAACTTCAGTGTTGGGAAAAATAGTGAAAACTATTATAAAGAATAAAATTAAAGAACACACAGACAAACATGGTTTAATAGGACAGAGTCAGCATGGATTCAGCCAAGGGAAGTCATGCCTCACCAATTTGCTTTATTTCTTTGAAGGCATGAATAAACATGTGGATAACGGTGAGCCAGTGAATGTAGTGTACATAGTTTTTCAGAAAGCATTTGACAAAGTTCCTCATAAGTGACTCCTGAGAAAATTAAAGAGTCATAGGATGTTGTGTTGTGGATCAGTAATTGGTTATTGGACAGAAAACAGATGGTAGGGCTAAATGGCCATTTTTCTCAATGAAGGAGTGCCACAGGGATCTGTGCTATATTTATAAATGATCTGGAAATCAGAAAGACAAGTGAGTTGATTAAATTTGCGGATGACAAGAAACTATTCAAAGTTGTCAAAATGCATGCGGATTGTGAAGAATTGCAGGGAAACTGGAAGACTGGGCATCCAAATGGCAGATAAAAATTTAATGCAAACAAATGCAAAGTGATGTACATTGGGAAGAGTAATCCAAATCATAGTTATCAAATGCTAGGGTCCACTTTAGGAGTGAGCACTCAAGAAAAAGACCTAGGTATCATTGTAGACAATACACTGAAATCTTCTGCCCAGTGTGCAAGCAGGATGCTAGGAATTATTAGGAGAGGGATGCAAAATAAGAGAAAAAATATTATAATGCTTCTATCACTCCATGGTGTGACCACACCTCAAGTATTGTGTTCAATTCTGGTTGCCGTATCTCAAAAAAAAAGATATAGCAGAATTAGAAAAGGTTCAAAGAAGAGCGACCAAAATGATAGAGGGGATGGAACTGCTCCCATATGAGGTTAGGGCTTTTCAGTTGGAAAAGAGACAGCTGAGGAAATGAACTTGCAAGGGAATACTTTTAAAACAAATAGGAGGAAATATTTTTTCACTCAAAGAATAGTTAAACTCTGGAATTCATTGCTGGAGGATGTGGTGATGGTGGCTAGTGTATCTGGGTTTAAAAAAGGTTTGGACAAGTTCCTGGAGGAAATATTTATAGTGTGTTATTGAGATGGACATGGAGGATGCAACTGTTTGCCCTGGGATTGGTAACATGGAGTGGTGCTACTAATTGTGTTTCTGCCAGTTACTTGTGACCTGAATTGGCCACTTCTGGAAGCAGGATACTAGGTTGTATGGACCATTGGTATGACTCAATATGGCTGTTCTTGTGTTCTTATGTTAAAGTTGAAATAAATGTATCTTCAACTGGCACAAAGTATGGCGAACATACACCATATCACAAGGACATACCAAAAAATAGATGACATTATTTGAGCTGCATGTGGTCCACTCTTTCAATTTGACACCTTTATGATGAGGTATTTTCATATAGGATCCTTCATTACTGTATCTACTGCCACTTACGTAAGTCTGAGGCTTTTTTTTCTGCATCTGATTTGTGGTTGAGTGGTGGGGCCACAGTGACACATATTGTTATAAATCTTGGCAGTCTTTTCCTGGACCTATGCTTTCATTGATGTGACTGCTTTCCACATTATTTATTTTGTGTATATGGTGTGTTCCATCTGGGTGATTGTTTTAAGTGTTGGAGATTCTAGGGTTCATTTTGAAGACTACTAAACACTTAATCCAATGTTTATTTACATAGTAACATAGTAGATAACGGCAGAAAAAGACCTGCACGGTCCATCCAGTCTGCCCAACAAGACAACTCATACGTGCTACTTTTTGTGTATACCCTACTTTGATTTGTATCTGTGCTCTTCAGGGCACAGACCGTATAAGTCTGCCCAGCACTATCCCCGCCTCCCAACCACCAGCCTCGCCTCCCAACCACCGGCTCTGGCACAGACCGTATAAGTCTGCCCAGCACTATCCCCACCTCCCAACCACCAGCCCCGCCTCCCAACCACCGGCTCTGGCACAGACCATATAAGTCTGCCCAGCACTATTCCCGCCTCCCAACCACCAGTCCCGCTTCCCACCACCGGCTCTGAAATGATATTGAAAATGTCAGAGACACACCCTATCGCATTTATTAATGTTTTTAAAATGAAATAGGTAAAACCTGAAATTTCATTTTTTAAAAATGATTTTCAATAGATCGCACTAAATATCAATAGTTTTTGCTATTTCTCAGTAGTGCACTATTAGAAAATAAACACTCAAACCCCTTTTTTCACAGAAAGGGTGGTGGATGCCTGGCATGCCTTCCCATGGGAGGTTGTGAAGACAAAAACAGTGACGGAATTCAAGAATGCATGGGACAAACAGAGGAACATTATATATATAAAGATGGAATCCAATTAAAGCAAAACTTAAATGACCTCATAACTGGAGTGAGTTTTGATTGCAGCTTCATAGGTTGGGAAGTTAGAAGTTAGACCAATGCCGGGCAGACTTCTGCAGTCTGGCTCCTGTAAATGACAAAACACAGATGTGTGTGTTGTGTACCATCTGGATGATTGTATTAAGTGTTGGAGATTCCAGGGATAGTTCTGAAGAATACTAAACACTTAATCCAATGCTTATTTGGAGAAAGAAAGAAAACATTGCTCATGTTTTTCTGTTTACTTGTATCACAACTGAAATGGGGGAACCAGAAAGTTTCAGATGTATTATAACCAAACCAGAATGAATTGAACTTTTGGAAATATAATATCTTCAGTTCTGTATACATTTCTAATATTCTCCCCTGTAAGTGCATAGTAAAATAATGACTGTTACAGGACTTGATATTTACAGTCCTAGAATGGAGTTCCTTTCGTATTCATGTAGTCAATCAGTTCATTCAGTGACTAAATCATTCACTAGTGACTCATGACAATCTATCATAGCTCATTAAAAAAGAATCAAATACTGTTTCTGGAAATGTAAAATGCAATAAGATGCATTTAGGGTCCTATATACCAGTGGGGTGTTAATGTCTGCATTAATGTTGGTGCCAGTTAAGCTGCATGTACAAATTATATTAAGGTGCATTATTCAAAATATATGTTATTAGTAACACCAATTCCCTGGTAGTAAAGCTAATATACATGCAAATAAAATGATTTTAAAAATCCATATTTAACTTACCTCTTTAAGTAGGAAGGAGTGGAGGGGTGGCAGAAAGGTCATAACAGGAGGCTGCAAATCAGAGAAGCCAGGACTCAAATATTATTTCTTCTACCGACAGTCTTTATAACTTAGGGAAGTCACTTAACTCTCTATTATCTTAGGTAAAAATGAAGGGTCAATATTAAGTTGAAGACTATCTGGATATCTTTAATGAGATATTCACGTATGTTAGTAGGGATATGCATTCATCTGAAATGATATTGAAAATGTCAGCGACACACCCTGTCATTTATTAACGTTTTTAAAAATGAAATAAGCAAAACCTGAAATTTCATTTTTTAAAATTATTTTCAATAGAGTGCACTAATTATCAACAGTGTGTGCTATTTCTCAGTAGTGTGCATTTTTCCTTCAAAAGTGTGCACTATTAGAAAATAAACATTGAAACTCCACTTTTCACAGAAAGGGTGGTGGATGCCTGAAATGCCTTCCTATGGGAGACTGTGAAGATAAAAACGGTGGTGGAATTCAAGACTCCATGGGATAAACACAGAGGAACTTTATATAGGAAAAGGATAAAATCCAATTAAAGCAAAACTTAAATGACCATATAACTGGAGTGAGCTTTGATGGCAGTTTCAGAGGTTGAGAAGACCAGTGCTGGGCAGACTTCTACATTCTGGGTCCCGTAAATGGCAAAAAACAGATCAGGTTCAATGCTGAAGTGGTCTTTGACAGCAACTCTAGTAGTTGGGAAGTAGGACTGCCACTGGGCAGACTTCTACACTCTGTGCCCCAAAAGTGGTAGGGTGAGACAGAGATTAAGTATTCCACTGTTAACTCATGAAGAAGTGGAACCTGTGCAGAGTGCTAGATTCAACTCTGACCACCTTGTTGGTGGACTGGATGAACTGTGCAGGTCTTTATCTTCTGACATTTACTATGTTACTAGATATGAAAAGAAACAAAAGAACATTCTTGGTTGCAGACCAGTATAAGTTTGTGATGGTAAATTTGGTCAGTTAAACATGTTCATATCTTTAGGCCTACTGCAGCTGGATTATCTATATAACTTTCACGGAGTAGAACCTGAATTTTACTGCTATGCTATCCAGCCTATGTTTAAATCTGACCCCACTATGTTTTGTATTTTTCCTTATGTTAAACAGATAATGCTAGGCCTAGCATCAAGATGCTTAGCCAAAAGTTAAGCATTTATCAGCCTGGTAAATTTAAAAACAAACATTTATCCACAACAAGTTGCATTCCTTTATTTGGTGCCAGTGCTGTGGAATGCACTTCCATTGTACCTCAAGGCAGAAATTAATTTTAACACACCAGAAAGTAGGAAGCGAAGGAAGGCTGGACAAAGCGGGATCAACAGGTAAAATTTTGATGTATAAAAAAAGTGCATATAAATATCATGCAAAAAAGAAGGAATTATGCTGCAAAGTTGAAAATTGTTCAATGGTCTTTAAAAAGACTCTACATACATGAATCATACACAATGCAAAACGCTATTACAATGCAGCACTAAAGTGTTCCAATAAAGATCAAAGAACCTGATACGGCATACATGTTGGTCTCCGACAAAGAGCGAAGCACCTGGTATGGCATACGTATGGATATCCTTCACATAGGTATGCCGTATCAGGCTCTTTGATCTTTATTGGAGCACTTCAGCTCTGCATTGTAATAGTATTTTGCATTGCACATCATTCATGTATGCACGGTCTTTTTAAAGACCACTGAACAATTTTCAACTTTGCTGCATAACTCCCTTTTTTTGCATGATATTACTAGACTCCTGAGGCAGGCACATCTGTGCCGAAACATGGCGTTGTGTCGAGTCTTGAGTATTGATTTTGAGTTTTATGCACATTTATATGCATTCTTTTAATACATCGTAACAATAAATTTCATCTGTTGATCTCGTTATTTGTCCAGCCTTCCTTCGCTTCCCACTTTCTGGTGTGCTGTTATTTTCCCTGGGATTTTTGTGTTCAGTTACCACTTGGTTCTTGAAACTAATTGTAAGCATGTTTAAAAGGGATTGAAATCCTATTTTTTTTCAGAGCTTTCAAAGATGGTTAAGAGAAATGTTTTTGATGAGGCTTGTGGATTTAGCCACAACTATGGCTACAGAGTTAATAATTTCTCCTTTTCTATCCCTTTATCTTCTTTCCTGATTCATTCTAATTTTCTATCTGTTACTTGGCTGTTGTTTTATCTGGGATATAAATTGTTTTGATTGGATGAACTGAAAGACGATATAGCAAATGTACGAATAGACAAACATAAATGCTTCTAAGTATTGACTGTAACTCACCTTAGGCTTGTGGGCAAGTAATTAGATCTAAAATCTAAATCCAAATTAATGCTGG
The DNA here is from genome assembly GCF_901765095.1 of Microcaecilia unicolor. Taxonomy (NCBI): domain Eukaryota; kingdom Metazoa; phylum Chordata; class Amphibia; order Gymnophiona; family Siphonopidae; genus Microcaecilia; species Microcaecilia unicolor. Next base: position 248,434,928 of record NC_044037.1, on the reverse strand, counting down.
ATACATTAATGCCTAAGCAGATAACACAAATTAACAGTACTTCTGGAAGTTTATTTAGTTTGAGTGGACTTAATAGGCTATAGAGATCATTTTTGCAGCATCTAGCCATATATATGGTAACATTCAAGTGGCAGCTCCTAGTATTTTCTAGGGTCTAAATGAAAGGGAGAGTCTAAAAACCAATAGAGCCCACCCCTATTTCATATTTGGCAGCTTGATCCATAGCAGTAGCACCATAATATGAGACTACCACTAAGTAGTCAGAGGTGCCATTTTGAACCTGGGTGCCAATGAGACAGGAGCATCCTGAGATTGCTCCTGCCTTCCCCACTAGATACCAGGGCTACAGGGACTTGAGGGATGGGGTTTATTTGGATGTTGATATTGATGGGTGTCTGAGGATTGAGGGTTGGATGAGGTCAGGGTTACCTATCCCACCACCATCCTTTTTTAGAGAGAGTGCTCCCAACTGGAGGCCTGCTATCTGGATTTCTTCAGCCAGTGGGAAATGTATAGTCTTGTTTACTTGGGAGTTTGTGTTCATCCACCGTGGTGGATTACCTTCCTCTTTCTTCAGCCAGTAAAACGTAATGTTCTAGCTGTAACAGTGCTCATTGGAAAGCTCGGGATACTTTTTTCCTCAGGTTTTTTCTAAAATCACTGATCCTATGTAATTACCACCATCTTTCTTGGTATTTTACAAAAGGCTCCAGGTTCAGCAAAGACTTTTGCAAAATACAGGAAGACCCGAACACATCCAGACCTGGTCATCTCAATTCCCCTCTACTTCACCTTTCTAAAATGGACCTTAATGTTAATTTGGACTTCTGTGTCAAAATCTAACCCAGACAATGTTCTCTGTGGCTTTGAAACATTCTCTTCCATGCTACCATTGGACTCCAGAGCTCAGATCAATCTCAACTGTCCTCCTTACCTTATGACAAGGGTCACTAGGTTATATTCTTCTTGAGCCTGCCCAGTTCTAGCAAGATTAGAGACTGTTTTCATCTGAACACCGTGTAACACTGACCCCCCCCCCCCCCCCTCCACAAGATGAAAATCTTACAAAAATGGCAAATTGATTCCTAGTAATAGGAATAACATGAAACAGTGACAGAAATATAAGCATTTAGCAGCACTGTAAATCAATCATATAATAGAAATATCATAATTTTTACCTAAGATAATAGAGAATTAAGTGACTTCCCTAAGTTATAAAGACTGTCAGTGGAAGAAATAATATTTGAATCCTGGCTTCTCTGATTTACAGCCTCCTGTTATGACCTTTCTGCCACCCCTCCACTCCTTCCTACTTAAAGAGGTAAGTTTAGATTACATACAATACAAATGAAACACCTTAAAAAGCATGCATTAGAACATTCAAATAATATAGATATGATACTAATGTTTTTTTGTACAATACAATACAATGGAACATCTTAATAAGTAGACAAGGGGAGGCAAGTGCAGTTGAGATATACAGACAGGACAATCAGAAGGAAAATGAAATGTACACTTGAATAGAGGAACTAGTCTATGTTACAGGGTGTACAATAAGCTAACTCAGGGGTGGACTGAGTAGATAGTCAATCACCACATGTTTTAAAGATTTTGAAGACGAGCCAAGCTTTCACCTGCTTCCTGAAGTAAAGGTAGTCTTGAGTATGTGGTCTATTCCTGAAAAGACTTGCTGGCATTGTGTAATTTCTTTTGACAAGGGTACAGAGATGGATGTTCCTTGAGAGGACCTTAGAGGTTTGTAGAGGGCTAACTTATTCTTTAGTTTCTCTGGCCCATTTTGTCTGAGGACCTTGAAAATGAAAGAGCTTTAAATTTGGTCCTTTAAGATACAATACTGACAGAAAATGCACTTTGTACAGGGGGGCTGTGAGATAGTCATACCACTAGCAGACCTCTATAAGTCATGCTGCAGCATTCTGAATTAGTTGGATACAAGTGCAAGATCAAGATGAGGCCATTTTAAACCAGTGGCATAGCCAGACTTTACATTTTGGGGGGGGGGGGGGGTGCGGGGAGGAGGCCCAGACTTAACATGAAGGGGCACTAGGCATATAGGTGTGAGTAGTGCTTGGTACACTCCTAAATAATGCCTTAGCATGCATTTGATGACAGATTTCTAAGTAAACAATCTATCCTGCACCAAATATAAACCCCATACATACTTCTGGAAACTTTGGTCTCCTTTTACAATGCCACGGTAGTAATTCTCAGTGCAGCAAATGCAAGAAAGCTCATTCAATTCCTTTGAGCTTTGTCACATTTGCCGTGTGTGAATCACTACTACAGCTTTGTAAAAGGAGCCCTTAGGAAACTGACATTTTAAAATAAATTTGCATTATACCATAACTTAAACTTTGCCATTATAATTGAGTCTGGTCAACATGTCAACACATATCACAATATCCAGCAAAATAATTACAACCAATGGTACAAATAAACACCTTAATAAGCTGTATTAATAAAATAGTTACATACATTTGAAGTAGCAGTTTAAATATGTAGCCTAAGAAATCTAATATAAAAAATACTGACCCTAACACTGCGCACTGGTTTATCAGGCTGTTAATTTAAACATACATTTTGTATCCGCAGAAATCCCCATCCTAAGAGTGGATGGAAAGCAGAAAAAGGACATTTCCCCAGGAATTTGCCATACAAAAAAGTTGACTTTGGTGTAATCTCCCTAAAAACATAGATCCTTTCCAGTTTGAAGCATATTGTATCTATAATAGCCTACAAAAATTACTCAGGACCAATAGTGCTAACCTACTTTACTAGAACACCATTAACTTACAGAAGTAACACAAGGACCCTGCCTAGGATAATGCAACACAATAAATATTGCAGTCAGAGCTAGAACATCAATAAACCTATTGGGAAACTGAGCACACTGAATTATTACAGTGGCTGAAACTAGAGAATGACAGCAGGGACAGTTTGTCTCCATCCTTGTGAGCTCTGTCCCTATCCTCATCCCCATCCCTGTGAACTCTCTAGCCATCCCTGCTCCATCCCCATGAGCTCTGTCCCTGTGCACGTCCCCACGAGCTCTGTCTGATCCCATCCACAGAAGACTCGAACAGTTATGATTTTATATTGAAATCATTTTATTAAAAGTATAAAAAGAAACAATATTCTGTACAACTATTTTATAAATCACAACCAATACAGAAAAAAACAATTAAAAAAACCCCTGTCTTTCTTCTCCTCTCACAAATATCCCTTCCACTACTGGGAAAACTGAAGCCAAATTACTACAGAATGCTACATAGAAAATTCATGCTATCAGAATACCTTGGTCACACAAATAGAAAACAAATGCCAAATACATAATAGCTGACCAAACATGATAAACATATGTTAAACCAAAGCCCCAAGAAGCCACACCAAAGAAATAGTACTTGAAGATTGGAGTGTGGCCAATGTGATGACAATTTTTAAAAAAGGTTCCAGGGGTGATTTGGGAAATTATAGACTGGTAAGCCTGACGTCAGTGGCGGGCAGGGAACACTTAGACAAACATGGTTTAATGGGACAGTCAGCATGGGTTCAGCCAAAGTAAGTGTTGCCTCGCCAATTTACGTAATTTCTTTGAAGGCATTAATAAATATGTGGATAAAGGTGAGACAGTTGATGTAGTCTATCAAGATGTTCAGAAAGCTTTCGATAAAGTTCCTCATGAGAGACTCCTGAGTAAATTAAAGAGTCATGGGATAGAACATAAGTGGAGGAATTCCTTGCATTCCCTTGCGTTGGCCAAGTTAGGGTCTTCTAGGTGGAAGTTAATGTCTCCTAGTAGTAATATATTGGAATTGGATGCACAAGTGTTTGAGATGAGGTCCAAAAAATTTGACTGGCTTTCATTCCAGTTGCCTGGTGGTCTGTAAAACAAGATGCAATTGAAGTGTTCAAGTAGGGATTTGTTGTGACTTCTGAGACAATTTCAAGTTCGGGTGTTATGGACTCGGCAGTGGTTTCGGTTGTGAAGTGGGATCGATAGATTAGTGCTATGCCTCCGCCTTGCTTTTCTTTTCTGGTCCAGTGAGTGATTTTATATCCTGGAGGGCATAGGTCAAGGATTATGTGGTCTTTTTGATCATGGATCCAAGTTTCATTAATGAAGATTAGATCAAGGTTTTCTGCATGATCCAGTCAGTTATTGTTGTGTTGATTATACAGAGCTTATTTGTGAAGGGGTATAGGGTCATGTTTTTCCAGAGGTCTTTATCTTCTTGGTGAGGGTGAGTGGCCTCCTTATACACTGTGGATGCCTGATCATGTTTTTTAGCAGGATGGAATCATTTGAGAAGAACGACAGTGTCCTGTTTTGAGTTTATGGAGGAAAGGGCGTGGAAGACATATCCAAGGTTATCTGGTCCGTTTGCAAATGATAATCATGTGGAAGATTATACTCAAATATAGAGGTGTTTAGAATGTACATGCTCCTTCCATGGCCATGCCACCTTTGGAGTGGCATGCTATGAAATGTAGGTGCACATGTGATAGAATATGGCATTGGGCAGATCAGTGAGCAACTCCTATTTACTGCCAATTAAGTACTTGTTAATGCCAATAATTGATTCTTACCTCCTAATTAGCTAATTAGTTTGCACACCCAACTTTCAGGGACCTATACAGAATCCCAGGGACTGTCTGAAATATGGCTATGGCAATATGTTCTTTTCTATGTGTCACATGATTCAGATTCACAAGGATAGTGCCAGGCAGACTTCTACAGTCTATGCCCTGAAAATGGCAAAGACACATCAAGATCAGGTATACATATGAAGTATCACATCATACCTTATGCTATAAATTTATCATGTTGGACAGATTGGATGGATCGTACAGGTCTTTATCTACCATCATCTGCTATGTTACTATCAGGCTCATTTTCGAAAGAGATGGACACCCATCTTTCAGAGATGTCCAAATCGGTATAATCGAAACCTGATTTTGGACGTCTCTAGCGAAAGTCTGTCACAAGGACGTCCAAATCTGAGGGGGGTGTATCGGAGGCGAGGTGAAGGCAAGACTTGGGCGTTCCTAAGACTTGGACGTCTTTGAGCCATAATGGAAAAAAAGCAGAGATGTCCAAGACTAAAATTTGGATGTTTTCACCCGGACCTGTTTTTATTGCGAATAAGGCACAAAAAGGTGCCTGAAATGACCAGATGACCACTGGAGAGAATCAGGGATGACCTCCCCTTACTCCCCCAGTGGCCACTAACCCCCTCACATCCTCAAAAAACATCATTAAAAATATTGATTGCCAGCCTCTATGCCAGCCTCAGATGTTATACTCAGGTCCACGACAGCACATGCAGGTCCCTGGAGCAGTTTTAGTGGGTGCAGTGCACTTCAGACAGGTGGACCCAAGCCCATACCCCCCCCCCCCACCTGTTACATTTGTGGAGGAAACAGTGAGCCCTCCAAAACCCACCAGAAACCCTCTGTATCCACATTTTGGTGTCCCCCTTCACCTGTAAAGGCTATGGTAGTGGTGTACAGTTGGGTGTAGTGGGTTTTGGGGGGCTCAGCACACAAGGTAAGGGAGCTATGTTCCTGGGAGCATTTTATGAAGTCCTCTGCAGTGCCCCCATTGCTGTCCTGGCATGTCATGGGGACCAGTGTACTACAAATGTTGACTCCTCCCACATTCAAATGGCTTGCATTTGGATGTTTTAGTCTTGGATGTCTTTGGTTTCAAAAATCACCGAAAATCAAAGATGTCCAAATCTAAGGACGTCCAAATCCAAGGACGTCCTTGGTATTTTCAAAATGAAAGATAGAAGTCCATTTCCTATGTTTGTCTACATGGTTAGCACGAGCTAAAAATGCTACAGTGCCTTTGTAAACAGGGCCCTATATTTGTTTCACATGTGAGTATTAAAACAGGTGTAAAGCACATTGGTATACAAGTTTTAGCACTGATTAGTATACCTCCCTCAATAACTGTTACAGATATTTTAACAGCTTCTTTTGACCAGAAAAACAATGATTTTATCAATGCAACACTTAAAGTACTTGGTAGTATGATATTTTATAGCAGGTAGTGTCATGTGGTCTGGGAGCAAAGTTGGGGATGTGCTGGGAATTTTACCCAGTCAGCAGAAATATTTAGTCCGCTAACCAGGTAAGAGCTAGATTAGGACAGCAAAAAGGGCACTTACCCGTGTATAGGTCTGAATATTGCCAGTACCCAGATAAATTCCAGTGGCCACTTATGACCTGGATATTCAATGTTGGTGCCTGGATTAGACGTGACAGTGAATATCTGGGTCAGTTTCAGCCAGCAATGGTCAGTATCTTTGAAAATGCTCGGCACAGCTGACTGATTCTCCGATGGGGGGAGGGAGTTGAAAACAGACTAGAGATCCGCTTGCTTTAATAGGTTCACACATCAAAGTTTTTCACTATAGACATAGAAGGGGAGAAAATCTTTAGTAAATCAGGTTTGCTTATGATTTCATGACTTATTAGTAAATGCCAGCATATTAGTTAGGTTTTCCAAAACAGAGGGGAAGGTAATTTCCAAATCTATTCTAAGACTGATGCAATCTTCAAAGGGTAATCCCCCCAGGCAATCTCAAAATTAACCCCCAAGTTAAAAAGAATCTACCAACATATAGTTGGTCTATGTTGTGTTTCATCTTCTGTTTTGAATCTTTATATCCTGTATTCCTGCTATGTTTGTAACTTGAATTGCGTAGGGCCTAATACTTAGCTGGTAGCGATCGGTATTTTGCTGACTACTGCCGGCGTTATTCCCAGAAATTCAAAGCCAGGTCTTGTCCAGGCTCTGGCATTGACGTTTTGGGTATACAGAGCTGGCGAAAGCAAAGCCAGTTAAGTGCGATATTCAGCATTTAATTGGCTACGGTGAACCACATAAAGACAGGACTGATTTTTATGAAGTCCTATTTATGTGGTTACTTTGGCCAGTTAAATGCTGAATATCAGCACTTAGCCAGCCAAGTGCTGACTCCACCCCTGGAATGCCCCCAAAATAATTGGTTACTTGTTGGGTGCTAACTGGACTTTTTCAGCAGAACTATCCAGTTAAGTGCTGCTGAATGTAACTGGAGCCAAATAAGTGATTTAACTGATCAGGAGCCATTTGTGGCCAGTTAAATCACTTTGAATATCAACCCCATGGTTTTTAGGTTTGGTTCTTTTTATCTCCATCTCTCTCTCTCTCTCTATACAGTGTGTGTATGTGTATATATATATATATATATATATATATATATATATATATATATATATACACACACACCATGTTGCTGTTCTGGACCTAATCAAATGAATAAACATAAACATATTTTTCAACTAAACTGTGTGTCTTCAGTTTTTTTTCCATTATCATAGTGTTCAGCATGCACATCTAAGCTCTGCCACCTGGGTAGCTTTGTGTCATGGATAGAAGCCGTATAATCCTAAATATGCTTATTTGGTTTTAAAAGCTCTTGCTAAATGGAACGGGGATATCAAATGACTGCAATAACAGATTGTAATCTACTGTGGCTGAACTAGTTTCCTTTCAATATAATGTGTTTCAGAGGTTCTCTTATGGCACCTTTATTGAAAGGTAAACTTTTCTTGGACTGGGCGTTGTGTCAACCAAAGATTTCTTGCAAACCTAAAGTCTCCTTTCTCTCTGTCAGGAGCTGTTATCATCTTCAAAGTCATATCAAAACAGTGTTTGTTCTGTGCTTTGATTTCCTCCTCACAGTGAATTCAAAGAGTACATGTCTATTGGAGTGTGTGTGTGTGTGTGTGTGGGGGGGATTTTCAGTGTCAGCTGACATTTGTCCTTGCATGGTTGTATGCTTGGTTTAAGGGACACATTGTCATACTAGCACAATTCACTCGAATATTTGTATTTGTCTCCAGGTCACACAACACATATGTTTAATTTTACCTATAAAGCACTGGCAAGTTCCCAACCTGCTTGTCCTAGTATATATACAAGCATTTATACGTGATATAACTGTAAAACATTACTTACATAATGGGATCATCTACAACTTGGTGCATCATTTTAGGTGCCCTACGAATGCATGGTGGGAACCATTTCTATAAAGGCAGCTGGGTTACTCAGGTTTCATTATAGAACTCTAGCGTAACCTAATATCAGTGTGCCTAACATTTAGAAGCCCACAGTTACATCAGTCATAGACCTCGAGCAACTACAGATGACAAAATGTAGCAGGGATGCAGGTAACTTACAATAGTCTGTGAGTTATGTGTATAACTGGGAGCCCCACTTATGTCTCGCCCATGTATATGACCCCCTTACATTTACACTCTACTACATATTAGGCACTGTGATGATGAAACTAAGGCTCAACTTTAGTAAGTGGTGCTGAAATGCAGACGCTTAGAAAAATTCGCACTCAGCGCTATTCTATGAAGGGTGCTCTGGGCTGAGTGCTCTTTATAGAATAAAAGACCTGTTGGCTGGAGTGGGGGGGGGGGGGGGGGGGGGGGGGAGGGTCAAATTTGGCTTAGTGTGTGGCCTCAGCTTATCCATAGGTCTCAACAATTTGGGCCATCTTTAGTCACAAAACGGCCCTTGACTTATACACATCTAACGCCTGTGATGTATTTTACCAATGCAGGACTAAATGTAGAAGCCTAATATAAGAAGCCTAATGTAAAATCAACATATCTCCACCCCCTGACCAAGTTGTCCTAAAGACATTCAAAAATGTATAGAACATCAACGGTGATGTCTCAAAATGTGGTAATGTAGAATGATTGGAAAAAATGACACACTTAAGCTTACAACATCATGCCCTGCCCCCATAGGACAAGTACATAACGTCTCAAGGTTGTCACCTCATCCCTATGTCCATTCAGTGCCTGCAGGGAAAGACATCCAGCGCCACCTTTGGAGATATAAAAGATGTGGAGGGGCATAATCAAAAGGGGCGCCCAAGTTTTCCTGAGGACGTCATCGCAGGAAGGGAAACCCGTATTATCGAAACAAGATGGGCGTCCATCTTTTGTTTCGATAATACGGTTGGGGACGCCCAAATCACGAAATTTAGGTCAACCTTAGAGATGGTCGTCCTTAGAGATGGTCGTCCCCGATTTTCGGCCATAATGGAAACCGAGGACGACCATCTCAGAAACGACCAAATCCAAGCCATTTGGTCGTGGGAAGAGCCAGCATTTGTAGTGCACTGGTCCCCCTGACATGCCAGGACACCACTGGGCACCCTAGGGGACACTGCAGTGGACTTCACAAATTGCTCCCAGGTGCATGGCTCCCTTACTTTGTGTGCTGAGCCCCCCCAACCCCCCAAAACCCACTCTCCACAACTGTACACCACTACCATAGCCCTAAGGGGTGAAGGGGGGCACCTACATGTGGGGTTCTGGTGGGTTTTGAAGGGCTCACATTTACCACCACAAGTGTAACATGTGGTGGTGGGGGGTGGGCCTGGGTCTGCCTGCCTGAAGTGCACTGCAGTACCCACTAAAACTGCTCCAGGGTCCTGCATACTGCTGACATGGAGCTGGTTATGACATTTGAGGCTGGCTTGGAGGGGCATAATCGAACGCAAGCGCCTATCCCCATGGGCGTTTATCTCCGAGAATGGGTCCGTGAAGGGGCGGGCCGAACCGTATTTTCGAAAAAATGGACGCCCAGCTCAAAAACGTTCTAATCTGAGCCATTTGGTCGTGGGAGGGGCCACAATTCGTAGTACACTCGCCCCCCCCTGACATGGCAGGACACCAACTGGGCACCCTAGAGGTCAGTGCGGTGGACTTCAGACAACGCTCCCACATGCATAGCTCCCTTACCGCGGGTGCTGAGCACCCAACCCCCCCCTCCCCCAAAACCCACTACCCACAAATGTACAACACTACCATAGCTCTTAGGGGTGAAGGGGGCACCTACATGTGGGTACAGTGGGTTTTGGAGGCCTCCCATTTACCAGCACAAGTGTTACAGGTAGGGGGGATGGGCCTGGGTCCGCCTGCCTGAAGTGCACTGCGGTACCCACTAAAAGTGCTCCAGGGACCTGCATACACGCAGGCCTCTAGGACTTGTTGCTGCTGTATAACATTGGCACACCAGTTGACACCTGAAGACTAATCTCTCCGAAAACGTCCTTTATTGAAATAAGCATGTTTACTCACAGTTAACTGCAGAGGTTGTGCCTCACTGGCAATGAGTCTCCCTGGTACTGAGATTAGCAGTAGGTCAGAGCTGGCAGAATGCTGTACAATGCCCTCTTTCAGCCACATTCAATGTAAGAACTAAGTTGTCTAACGTGGCTAACACAGGAAAGGGAACTAAAACTGGCTTACAAAAATGGCCACTACCGCATGGACTACAACAGGAAACACAACAGGGCACACTCTGACCCAGTAGGCAGGGGGAAAAGCACCATGGGAGAAGAGCCTACCAACTACCAACATCATGAGACTGTAACATAAGCTAATGAAATCACGGAGCCCAATACCCTACACCCACCACAATGCAATGCTGATGTGACCCTGTAGTGCACCCAAGAGCCACATCTGACCCAGGGAAAGGCTGTGAGAGGATCAAACACATTCTGCTGTCATGGAGGTGGGTACCGCATTTGAGGCTGGCATACAGGCTGGGAAAAAAGTTTTTAAAGTGGGGTTTTTTTTTGGTGGGAGGGGGTTAGTGACCACTGAGGGAGTCTGGGAACGTCATCCCCGATTCCCTCCAGTGGTCATCTGGGCAGTTGGAGCACTTTTTTGGACTTGTTTGTGAAAAAAAGGGTCCAAAAAAAGTGACCCAAAATCGCGGTAAAAACGCCTTTTTTTTCGATTATCAGCTACAGACGCCCATCTCTCCTCGGCTGATAACCATGCTCCAGTCCCGCCTCCGACACCCCCCCATCAACTTTATTTGTTTCCACGACGGAGTGCAGTTGGAAACGCCCAAATCGACTTTCGATTATACCGATTTGGGCGCCTTTGCGAGAAAAACGCACTTCTTCCGATTTGGGTCGAAATATGGGCGTCTTTCTCTTTCGAAAATAAGGCGGATAGAGGCTGGCAAAAAATATTTTTAAAGTTTTTTTTTTTAGGGTGGGAGGGAGTTGTTGACCACTGGGGGAGTAAGGGGAGGTCATCTCTGATTCCCTCCAGTGGTTATCTTTTTGAGGCTTGGTCGTAAAAAAAAATGGACCAAGTAAAGTCGCCCAAGTGCTCATCAGGGACGCCCTTCTTTTTTCCATTATCGGTGTAGGACGCCCATGTGTTAGGCACGCCCCAGTCCCGCCTTTGCTACGTTTCCGACACAGCCCCGTGAACTTTAGTCTTCCCCGCATTGGAAAGCAGTTGAGGACGCCCAAAATCGGCTTTTGATTATGCCGATTTGTGCGACCCAGGGAGAAGGACGCCCATCTTCTGATTTGAGTCGAAAGATGGGCGACATTCTCTTTCGAAAATAAGACTGATAGGGGCCCTTTTACAGAGTGGCGGTAAGCCCAACACAGGCTTACCGCTCACTCTTTCAGGACTACCACCAGCTCAACACGGCTGCTGGCATGCCATTTCTGGTTACCTCCGGGTTAGCGTGGGAGCCCTTATCGCCACCTCAGTGGGTGATGGTAAGGGCTCCCTGCCACATGGCCATGCTGTAAGTGTTCTCTTACGGCATGGCCATGCGTGCTGGTAGCTTTTTTACACACTGCGGTAAAAAGGGCCCCAGTGTGCGGGAAAAATGGCCCCCGATGCTAGCGCAGGGCCCTTTTTCCCACAGCTTGTTAAAAGGACCTCATAGTGCATGCAAACATTTAGCACCACCAAACATTTAGCATTGCAAAACATTTTATAATGCCCTGGGGTACAAACTTATTATTTAGATTTTGCTCAAACCTTTATTAGTAGTAGCTCTATCTTTGACTATCAAGGAGTTTCTATTTGGAATCAGCTTCCTCTCCAGTTATATAAATTGCTACATGTGGTGAGGCATTTTCAATATGACTTCTAAGTCCAGCTTTGGACATTTTGCTCTAAACATCCAGAATCCAAATAGCTAATATAGCCATTTTTCATACAGCAAAATGTGTGTGTGTGTGTGTTTTAATGGCCACTTGTTAGATGTTCTTGTTCTCTGTGTATATATCTTTTTGGTCCATTTTCAAATAAAAAAAATGTCCAAGTGAAAAACAGACAAAATCAAGTCATTGGAATGTAGGAGAAGCCAGCATTCTAGGTAGACTGGTCACACAGAGCAGAGCAGTGAGGCACCCTAGAGAGCACTGCAGTGGACTTCACCTAAAAGTTCCCAGGTACGCATCTCACCGTTGCTCCCTTATATTGTATAGTGAGCCCTCCGAAACCCACCCAAAATCTACTGTACCCAACTGTATACCACTACAATAGCCCTTATGGCTGCAGGTGTCATCTACATGTGGGTACAATAGGTTTTTGATGGGTTTGGGGGGGGGGGGAGGGCTCACACTTTCTACCACAAGTGTAACAGTTAGAGTGAATTATGAACCTGGTCCCCTTCTCTTTATTTATTTATTTATTTACTAGTAAAGAAGGCCCGTTTCTGAGACAAATGAAAAGGGTGCTAGCAAGGTTTTCCTGGGAGTGTGTTTGCTTGAGAGAGTGTGTGTGAGAGTGACTGTGTGAGTGAGAGAGAGAGTGAATATACGAGTGTGTGTGTGTGTGTGTGTGTGTGTGACAGAGATAGAGTGTGTCTGTGAGACAGAGAGTGTGTGTGTGTGAGGCAGAGAGTGTGCGAGAGTATGTGTGCAATACACAGACTCTCTGTGAGTCCAAGAGAGTGTATTTGAGCGAGTGTGTGAGACCGAGAGTGTGTGTGAGACCAACTGTGTGACACATGAAGAGTGAATGTGGTTCAGTGTGAGACATAGTGTGAGAGACTGTGTGAGAGAGAGAAAGACACTGACTGTGAGAGAGTGTGTGTGACAGAGATACCTCGCCCCTCCCTCTGTGGTCTCTGGACCCCCTCTCCCCTCTGAGGTCTGAGGACCCCCTCCCCTTTCCCCCCTCCTGTGGATTCAGGTCTCCCTGCCTCTCCCCCACTACAGCCACCCATCGATTCTGCTGTTTCCCTTGCCCCCCCTTCAGCCACCCAGGGATTCTGGTCTGTCCCCTGCCCCCCCCCCAACGATTCTGCTGTCTCCCCTGCCCCCTTGCAGCCACCCAGTGAATCTGCTCTCTTCTGTGCCCCCCTTGCAGCCACCCAGCGATTGTGCTGTGCCCCTGCCCCCCATCTTCCTCCTCTGCATCCACTCAGTGATTGTGCTCTCTCCCCTGCCCCCCCCCTTCAGCCACCTATCGGTTTTCCTCATCTCTCTTCTCTCTATTTAAAACGCACCTCTAACGTTCTTTTGAAGCCTCCGAAAGTTCCAACGTTTGTGTAGTGGTGTAGATCGATGTGTGCCCCGCCCTCACGTCAAACGTGATGATGTTGAGGGCGTAGCGATGCAATTGGTTGAGTGCCATTGTTCCGCCCTCGACGTCATCACGTTTGACACGAGGGCGGGGCAAACACTCATGGGCAAATTTTGATCTACACCACCATGGATTTAGAATGTTGGGACTTGTGGAGGCTTCATTAGAACGTTGGGAGGTGTGTTTTGTATAGAGAGATAATTTACAATATATAATAAAGATACTTAAATCTTTGAGGAAATAACACTCATCAAATAAGGTAATTTTTAAAGAAGAGTTTCACTAAGTGCTAATTATTAGTCCACATTAAGGGGATCCAAGATGTTCTAAAAAAAAGTCCAAAGGGAGTTGGTATCTCAAGAAATAATTCAGTGTCCACAATATATAGGCTTACTCATTTACTTTAATCCCTCTAATGGCTTTGGTCTTGCCCTTTATCCTTCCTGGTCTTAAGGAAATCACTCAATTGTTTAACATCATAAAAAACATATTTCTTATCTTTAAGTATTACTAAGCATTTACATGGGAACTGTAGTTGAAAACGAGCCTGTAAAGAGAGTACTCCTTGTTTCATTTCTAAAAAATGTTTCCTCCGCTGTTATGTCCATTTAGATATATCTGGAAAAATAGAAATTTTTCCTCTCAAAAAGTCCACCTTGGCTTTTTGAAAATAAACTTTTAACAGCGCGTCTTTATCTTGAAGAAAGACAAAAGTCACAAGAAGTGTTGATCTCTTTTTAATTTCTTCTCTAGATTGCTCTAGGAAAGCTGATAAGTCCAAACCTTCTATATCTTCTCTTGTTTGAATCTGGTCTTCCTGATCCTGTTGAGTGTTACTTTTTACGGGTAAATAAAACAGTTTCTGAACAGGTGGACGCATTTGTTCTGAGTATTCAAATTGTTCCTTCAAAAATCTGAAGAACATCTCTTGGCGAAATCAAATCACTCAAAGGAAAATATAGAATTCTAAGGTTTAGATTTTCTAAGTTTTCAATTTTTCTACTAATTAACAGTTTATCACCCGCCATTTGAGCTTGAACTTCCTGTAATTTTTGTAGTTCTATTTCTGTTTTCACTTGTTTAGCTGATAAAGTTTCCATGTCGCTTTTCATATCTCTTATTTGAATAGAATTATTCAAAGATACAGCAATAAATGATACACAGACCTTGTGAAGGTTCTCTAGGGCAGTCCATATAGCCTCCAGCGATATTTCGGCCGGTCTCAATAGCGGTTGAGTCACCACAGCACACAACAAAGTCTCTGCTTGAATCACTTTCAGGGTAATATTCTTTTGTTCCACATCAACTGCCGGGGCTCGAGATAGCAGGTCTCCTTCCATTTTCTCCCCCACAATCGGTCTTTCTTCAGGAGCCTGCCTCCCCTTCGGAGATAAGTCCACTACGCTCTCTGGAACTAAAGCTCCAATAGGTTGTGGGAATGGAGGGGTTAGTGGGCCTGCCGGGCTAAGTGAATAATCACTCTCCAAACCTGTGCTCTCCCTTCCACTGGAAGCGGATACGCCCATTGGAGTAGAAGCCAAGAAAGCTGAAATCGATGTTTGCCGAGGTCCAGGGGTATCTACTCTAAGGAGAGGAGGTCCCTTAAGTTTCCCCTTTCTTTTCGGCATACTCTTCTAAGAATTCAAGGCAAAAGGTACTCAATAATTCAAAAATGCAAGCGTTCCCTAGAGAGCAAGCATCTCTGCTTCCTATACGTCTGCCATCTTGGATCCATCATCCCCTTCTCCATAGTACACTGCACTGACCACTAGGCTACTCCAGGGACCTGCTTGCTGCTATAATAGGACTGGCCATAACATCTGAGGCTGTCATAGAGGCTTATATGTACTGTTTCTTTTACATTTTGGGGTGGGAAGGGGTCAGTGACCACTAGGGGGATAAGGGGGTCCTTTTAGTGCACTTTGTTTGGGCTTAGTAGTTATTAAAACAGGTCTAGCTTAAAACATCTTAGTTTTAGTCCTGGACATTTTTGAAAAATGTCCAGGTCTTAGGAACACCCAAATCCTACCCTTAACACACCCTCAACATCCCCCCTTGACATCTAAATGCACTGCAGATAAACTGCATAAAAAAAAATCTGAAAAATGGGTTTTGAAAATGCTGATTTGGACATTTTGGTGAGAAAAATGTTCATGACGCCTAAAAAATCAGCACCAAAAATATTTCCGTCTAGGCGTATTCTGTAAACCATGCCTAGATTTAGGTATCGCTTATAGAACACTCCATGCCAGTTTATAGGTTATGCCTACCGGCTATGCCTGTGCCTAATTCTAGGTGCGTCCATTTATGCAAAGTAAAACTTGGTGTAAATACTGGTGCCTAAGTTATGTGCAGAGGTGGTGTATTCTATAATCCTGTGTGTAGATTTTTGGAATGCCCACAGTTCGTCCTTTCCACAGACATGCCCATTTTTGGCAGCGAACATTAGAATTTACACACACCAATTTACAGAATACACATAACAAGTTGTGTGTGTAAATTCTAATTAATGCCAATTAGAATCAATAATTGCTTGTTAAGTGGCAATTATCAGTGATTGGTTTGTTAAGTAATTATTCATGTATTAGGATTTATTTACCGCCTTTTGAAGGAATTCACTCAAGGCCATGTACAGTATGAATAAATCAAACATGAGCGATAGACAATTACAGCAGTAAAGATATTCAAATAACAATACAAAGTATGGCACAGTATATTTTGACAATTAAATTGCATGCTCAATTCCTGAGTATGACCAGATTTGTGCATGCAATTTCGGTCATGCTATATAGAATCCAAGGGAATGTGCTTAGCTGGGAGATATACCATTGGCCCACCCATGCTCCGCCCATGTGTATGTCCCCTTGCAGTTTGGTGCTATGGCACTTAGGCACTACCTTACAGAACAGCCCTTAGTGAACATAGGTGCCTGCCAATTTGATGGTGCCTTTCATGTGTATAAGTGGCACCTACTTCTAAGTACCACTTTATAGAATTGCTCTCAAAGGTCTTTTTTTCTGCTTGTTTTCATTTGTTAACGGCATACAATGGCATGGGATGACATCTCCCATTGCAAGTGACAGCCTATGCCTAATGCTTTTTGCTGTCTCCCTAGAAGCTGCCACCTTAAGCAACCATCTAGTCTTTCGTAACGGTTAGGCCAGCCTTGATACTGTCTCCTTTGCATGCAGTTTCTCTTCCATTGCATTCTAGTATTCCATTGACTCTCTTTCTGTCACAGTTGAACATATGCTTCTTCATATTAAAGCAGATTCAAGCTATCCACACCAGTTGGATACCAGCCCAATATATATTTTAATTCATGACTTTATTATCAGCCATCTGGCCTACATTGATTTACTTCTTCTTGGTCTTAAATTTCCTTTTCTCCAGTGTCTATAGCTTGTTACTGATACTGATACATTCTTATATTCCGCTACAACCCATTGATCACACTCTTCACTTAGGATTTCTTTTTAATCCTCCTGGTCTCTCGGCAGGGGACCATCAGACAACCAAAGATGAGCCTCTTGAGTATAATTCCAACCTTTATCCCCTTTGTGACTCCATCCCACATGTAATACTCTACAAGGGCAACTCTTTTCTCATGCATTCTATTCCAAAACCAAAATGGGAATTTTTCCTGCACTGGAGGAGGCAGAGGAGGAATCCCAGAGATCCACTCCAGTGGATGAGAAGGAATACCAAGCCCAAATAAATTAATTGCAGATATACCTAGATATTTTGGTGTTTGAATTTGTGGAGATAGGGGAGGAACCTGACAGATTTCAACCCCTTCTTCCACCTCAATCTCACTGTTTTTCTTCCTTTGAAGTCCACTCTATCCGCCTTTTCTCTCCTCTGCCTCTTCGAATAGCGGTCATTTATCGTCCCCCTGATAAGTCCCTTTCATCCTTTCTCAGTGACTTTGACGCCTGGCTTGCCTTCTTCCATGATCCTTCCTCCCCCTCTCTCATCCTTGGTGACTTTAATATTCCTGCTAATGATCCTTCCAACTCTTATATTTCCAAGTTACTCGCTTTAACGTCCTCCTTTAATCTCCAACTATGCTCCACCTCCCCCACTCATCAAAATGGTCACTGTCATGATCTCATCTTCTCCTCCAACTGTTCACCTTCTAGTTTCCTTGCCTCTGATCATCCCTCCTCTGATCACCATCTTATAACTTTCACACTTAAATCTCCTCCCTCCCAGTCCCGTCCTATCCTATCTAATTTATCTAGGAATCTTCACTATATTGACCCTTCATCTCTATCCTCCCATGTTTCAAACCTCCTCTCTACTGTGGCACCATCCACGTCTGTCAACGAGGCTGTTTCTTCTTACAACAATACTCTATCCTCTGCCTTAGACACTCTTGCACCTTTGATGACCCGCCCTGTAAGGCGTACAAAACCCCAACCTTGGCTGACTTCTAATATCCGCTACCTACGTTCCTGTACCCGCTCCGCCGAACGCCTCTGGCGGAAATCTCGGGCCCTTGCTGATTTCTTACACTTTAAGTTCATGCTGACCTCCTTCCAATCTGCTCTTTTACGTGCCAAACAGGATTATTATATCCAGCTGACCAACTCTCTTGGCTCTAATCCTCGACTTCTCTTCACCACATTGAACTCTCTCCTCAAGGTGCCCCCTCCCCCAACTCCCCCTTCATTATCTCCTCAGACCCTTGCTGAATTCTTTCACAACAAGGTTCAAAAGATAAACCTTGCTTTATCTACCTCACCACCTCTCCCTCCACTAGTCCGTTCCCCTCTCTCTCCTTCCCCTCATTCCCTTTCCTCCTTTCCTGAAGTTACTATTGAGGAAACTACACTTCTCCTTTCTTCCTCAAAATGTACCACCTGTTCCTCTGATCCCATTCCCACCCACCTTCTTAATGCCATCTCTCCTACTCTTATTCCTTTTATCTGTCACATTCTCAACCTCTCACTTTCCACTGCGACTGTCCCTGCTGCCTTTAAACATGCTGTGGTCACACCTCTCCTTAAGAAGCCTTCACTTGACCCTACTTGTCCCTCTAATTACCGACCCATCTCCCTCCTTCCTTTTCTCTCCAAATTACTTGAGCGTGCTGTTCACCGCCGCTGCCTTGATTTTCTCTCCTCACATGCTATTCTTGACCCATTACAATCTGGTTTTCGCCCTCTCCACTCAACCGAAACTGCGCTTACTAAAGTCTCCAATGACCTATTACTGGCTAAATCCAGAGGTCAATATTCCATCCTCATTCTTCTTGATCTTTCCGCTGCTTTTGACACTGTCGATCACAGCATACTTCTCGATACCCTGTCCTCACTTGGATTCCAGGACTCTGTCCTTTCCTGGTTCTCTTCCTACCTCTCCCTCCGCACCTTTAGTGTTCACTCTGGTGGATCCTCTTCTACTTCTATCCCTCTGCCTGTCGGCGTACCTCAGGGTTCTGTTCTTGGTCCCCTCCTCTTTTCTATCTACACTTCTTCCCTTGGTTCATTAATCTCATCCCATGGCTTTTCCTACCATCTCTATGCTGATGACTCCCAAATCTACCTTTCTACCCCTGATATCTCACCTTGCATCCAAACCAAAGTTTCAGCGTGCTTGTCTGACATTGCTGCCTGGATGTCTCAACGCCACCTGAAATTAAATATGACCAAAACCGAGCTTCTCATTTTCCCCCCCAAACCCACCTCCCCGCTCCCCCTGTTTTCTATTTCTGTTGATGGCTCTCTCATTCTCCCTGTCTCCTCAGCTCGAAACCTTGGGGTCATCTTTGACTCTTCTCTCTCCTTCTCTGCTCATATCCAGCAGACCGCCAAGACCTGTCGTTTCTTTCTTTACAACATCCGTAAAATCCGCCCCTTTCTTTCCGAGCACTCTACCAAAACCCTCATCCACACCCTTGTCACCTCTCGTTTAGACTACTGCAATCTGCTTCTTGCTGGCCTCCCACTTATTCACCTCTCCCCTCTCCAGTCGGTTCAAAACTCTGCTGCCCGTCTCATCTTCCGCCAGGGTCGCTTTACTCATACTACCCCTCTCCTCAAGACCCTTCACTGGCTCCCTATCTGTTTTCGCATCCTGTTCAAACTTCTTCTACTAACCTATAAATGTATTCACTCTGCTGCTCCCCAGTATCTCTCCACACTCGTCCTTCCCTACACCCCTTCCCGTGCACTCCGCTCCATGGATAAATCCTTCTTATCTGTTCCCTTCTCCACTACTGCCAACTCCAGACTTCGCGCCTTCTGTCTCGCTGCACCCTACGCCTGGAATAAACTTCCTGAGCCCCTACGTCTTGCCCCATCCTTGGCCACCTTTAAATCTAGACTGAAAGCCCACCTTTTTAACATTGCTTTTGACTTGTAACCACTTGTAACCACTCGCCTCCACCTACCCTCCTCTCTTCCTTCCCGTTCACATTAATTGATTTGATTTGCTTACTTTATTTATTTTTTGTCTATTAGATTGTAAGCTCTTTGAGCAGGGACTGTCTTTCGTCTATGTTTGTGCAGCGCTGCGTATGCCTTGTAGCGCTATAGAAATGCTAAATAGTAGTAGTAGTAGTAGTAGTAGTAGTAGTACTCATCCCAAAGAATAGGAAAGAACACAAAGCTCAGGTGGATGAATTGCAAAAATATCTGGACATTTTGCAGCAGAAACTTTTTGAGATGTGAGAGAGAGAGAGAGAGAGAGAGAGAGAGAGAGAGAGAGAGAGAGAGAGAGCAGTGCGGAAACCTCAGGGATGAGGTGTATGTGGAGAGGCGAAGTTGAGACCTTAGCCATGTAGGTCACTGAAGGAGGAGCTGAGGGAGTAGAAAGGATGCAGGATCCCGGTGAGTGTGCACATGTTCCTAGGGGACTAGAAAAAGAGTTGAGGTGATGTTATATGTTGAATAAAGTTGAAATAAAGTTGGTTGTGTGAGGTTTGTGTTTTCTCCAAAGGGAATGAAGAACAAAACCTTGAGCTAGTATCCCTTGAGGGCAAAGGATTTTCTAACTGAGGGGAGTGTGTAATACCCCATAGAATAGGTATTACTAGAGTGATAGATTTTTCCAGAGCCCTGGAGGAAGGGAGGTCCCTGCTATAGAGCTGAAGTGGTAAGATGCCCCTAGGTGGGAGGAGACCTAGCCCATGGGGAATGGTTTTGAAATAGAATGCAGGAGAAAAGAGTTGCCCTTGTAGAGAATGATAAGGGAGGAGGGTGGGCAGAGAAGAAAACCAGTCCAGGAGCAGAGAACTGGATCCAGGGAAAGCTTGCTTCTGAGACCAGGGTGGATGCAGAGAGGGGTCACCACTGGCAGAGGGTCAGACCAGAAGAGGGTCTGGACCTTCAGAGCTGAGTCTGTACAGAAAAAGAAGAGGTGCAGCCAGGGGGAAGAATACTGCCCAAGGGATAGGCATCAACAGGAGAACTGTATATATGTACATATTCCCTGTTGGGAACTTGCTCTTGTAAATAAACCTGAGGAGAGAAGTGGTAAAGGAGTTCCCCTGAGGAACAACAGAAGAACTGGAACAGAGTTTGTGTTGGATCACAAAAGACTGTTTGATGTTGCTGCCGCTGCAAAGTTAGAAAATAAAAAAGTTTGAGTTCTTGCATAAACTGTTACAGTGTACTTTTGGGGACTGAGAGGCGGGAGTGAACTGATCCCAGAGAATGTCTCCCAACCCCCCCCCCCCCCCCCCCCCCCCCCCCGATCTCTATTCCGGACCACTGACCCACTCCTAAGCTGAACTGCATGTGTACTGGAACTGATGAGTGACGGGAGTGTGGTCCTGAATGTGAATGATGTGCTTCAGGGTCGGAGCTAGCAAACTTTTAAGCAGAAGACCATTTTATGAGGTTAACTGCATTACTTGAATTGATTCAATTTACAGCTGTTGTTGAATCATACAGGTTATAAGCTGCATAGTTAACATGCTTTCACGCACAAACAAAAATATTGATAGGTGAAGTGTATTTTCCTCCAGAATAGTTATAACTAAGCTCAATTCATTTTGTAGTAACAGGAACATTTCTTACCTTAACTATAAACAGATAATTGTAGGCATTGTACAGATCAGATCAAAGCGGACCTCTTCCTGGCATGGGCCAGTCCCATCAACGGACTTCATAGACATGCTCAGTGCTCAGCTGTAGTGTTACAAGTCTTAAAGAAACCACAGTCAGTTTACAGCCGTGCGGTCTTAGAAAAGCACACCCTGTGTAGAATAGTATGTCCTGTATAATTTTAGGGTCCCTTATTAAGGTGGGTCATATGTGATCATTAATATTAAATATTTGTTGTATAATAAGACTGTAAACCACTTAGACCACTTTTGGATTTGTGGTATATCAAATAAATGTAGCAATTCAATCATATAAATCAATAAATATGGTTACCAGGTTTGCAGTAATCAGGAAGACACCTGCATCATGCACTGTTGCTTTGGTTTTGTGCACTTCAAGTGAATGACTATCATTTGCCTGAGCTGCTGCGTTCTTGTTCATTCCTTATACTTCCTTAAATTCTTCCTGATTTTCCTTTTCCCTTTAGATTGCAAGCCATACTGCATAAATAACTTATTAGGAAATTTATAACTTCATTTCTAGCCCTTCTACAATGTTGATTTTGAAAACTTTGCAAAGAACTGGCCTCAGGCTGATCCTTGTTACACTCTGCTGGACACCCTCTTCTTTAGGAGTGAATTCCATATACACCCCCTGCTATTGCTTGTTAATTGGTTTCTAATCCAGTTTACCACTTTGGAAATCACCCACAGGTTGCCCAGCTTGTTTATGAGTTTTCTTTGTGGAAGAGTGTCAAAGGTCTCACAGAAATCTAAGCAAACTCCATTCAGTGGTGTTCTCTGATCTAATTCCCTAGTCTCCCAGTGGAAGAAATCAATGAAATTTGTTTGACATGACCTCCCTCAAGTGAATCCAAGCTATGTTAGATCCTGTAATTTGCTGTATTCAAGATATTCCACTATCCTTTACTTTAGCAGTAATTTTTCCTCTAATTTGTGTTTTTGATCTGGCAGTTCTCTTTCACGCCTATTGTTTCCAGCTCTATAAGAATCAAACTGAGAACTTAATTCAAATTACCCAGAAATCTTCCCCCTATTTAGTATCTCACCTCTCTTTCCACATACTATAATTGGGTCATTGTAATGATGTTAGAAAGACATGCATCCTGGTTCCCTTCAAAACCTGGTAAACTTGAATCTCTGAACAGCTGTCTAGGTGTCAGTCCATCCAATGACCACAATTTCCCATGAATGCTGTCTTTTCAGCACCTCAGCCCTGACCATTCCCGTGACCAGAAGTCCTTGCCTAGCAATCAAAGTAGAACCTTCAGCATTATCCTTTGACCCGATGAACCAGTGCGTAGTAATTCTATTAATTTTTCCAGCATTGAGGTTGGGATAACTAGCCTTTTAATTCTTAATAAAAACACATGAATAACCTTAGATCTAACAAAGTAGGCAAATTTTAGCTTGGCTTGAGTTCAGTTATAGAATGTGATACATCAGATTTCCTTACAGATTTTTATCAATAGAAATCAAACAAAATAAAACATGGAAAAGAAAATAAGATGATACCTTTTTTTAAAATATTTTTAAAATTCTGATATAACTTTGATAACCCAGCTTAAAATTTGATTGGACAAAAGCAGTACCATCTGGGTTTCTTTTTACATGTGACAACAATCTAGACATGTGACTTCCACAACTGAGCAGGTGTAGCACAGACAGACAAGTACATATTAGGAAGTGATGTTTGTGCTGGAAGCATATTTATTCTTCCTCCTCTGGCTGGTATCATGGTATTTTTGGATGGCACAGACATTTTAGGTTTCAAGTGTATTAAGGAATTTTCTATCCCGCCCATCAAGCACATGAATGAGCGGTGTACAGTCTAATAATAGAAAAGTCAGAGAAGCAAGTAAAAATCATATAACAGGATGAGTACAAAAGGAGCCAGGGAGGAACTACAATGTATGAAAGGACGGTAAAAGAGTGGGGTATCTCTAGATCATTTATAAATGTTAAAAAGCAATGGTCCCAGCACAGACCCCTGGGGAACCCACTATCTACCCTTCTCCATTGAGAATACAGACCATTTAACTCTACTCTCTGTTTTCTCTCTTTTAACCAGTTTTTAATCAACAATAGTACACTATTTCCTATCCCATGACTCCACATTGTCATCTGGAGTCTTTCATGGATACTTTGTCAAACGTGTTTTGAAAATTCAGGTACACAATATCGACCAGCTCAACTTTATCCACATGTTTGTTCACCCCTTCAAAGAAATGTAATAGATTGGTAAGGCAAGATTTCCCTTCACTAAATCTATGTTGGCTTTGTCTCATTAATCCATGCTTTTGAATATGCTCTGTAATGCTATTCTTTTAATAGTCTCTACCATTTTGCCTGGCACCGACATCAGGCTCACTGGTCCATAATTTCCTGGATCACCTCTGGCACCTTTTTAAAAAATCGGCATTACATTGGCCACCATCCAATCTTTCAGAACCATGCTTGATTTTAAAGATAAATTAGCCCAATGGAACACAAGTCCATATACAATCTCCTTCAGGCATTAGACAATCCACCATGTTGCAGTGGTGTGTGACTGTTGTGTTCCATTGGGCTAACATTGAAGATTATGATTACCCTTGATGAAGGCTAGTACTGAAACTTGGCCAAGTAGGGTCATTCTTCAATAAAAGTCTGGCTGTGAATTCTCAGTTGTTTCCTTCTTTCCTGGACCACCTCTGCTGTTCTCTTTGGACTGTTGCCTGAGGAGGTTTTCTCCTTTTTCCTTTGTCAAGGTAATTTTCCAGCACATTTCCACTAGACATTTCCCTTTGTCATTTAGAGTGATTGATACATTTGATCAGTTTAAGAAAGCTTTAAAAACTTGTTTATATTAGAGTGCTTTTAATATGGTCACTTGAAGGGTTAAAGTGAGTGACAAGGTGGAGAGTTACAGGTCTTATGTGATGTTTAGATGATGATTCAGTTTAAAAAGTGGTTTGATAATGCAATTGTTGTTCTGTGAATGTTTTGTATGTACATTGTTAACCGCTTAAAATTGTAGATTAAGCGGTCTATGAATTCTTATAAATAATTAAAATATTTCATCCATAGAAATGTTTTTCTATAAATTGTCTGCCTTATATGTGAGTAACTGTATGTATATAGTACAATTTTGACTATACTTTTACTCACTGCATAGTGGTGGTGTTACTGGAGCAAGTTGGGTCTTTAGGGTCAATATGTTGCCCAACATAGCATCAGGAATTACAGAGGGGTCCTTTCATTAAGGTGCAC
Source organism: Microcaecilia unicolor (assembly GCF_901765095.1). Classification (NCBI taxonomy): domain Eukaryota; kingdom Metazoa; phylum Chordata; class Amphibia; order Gymnophiona; family Siphonopidae; genus Microcaecilia; species Microcaecilia unicolor. The sequence goes on along the minus strand of NC_044037.1, from coordinate 248,410,153 downwards.
CAAAAAACGGCCTGCACTGTTGTAGGTGCATGTATTGGATGCACTCAGGTCCATTTTTCAGCACGTCTTCAAAAAAGGCCTATTTTTGGCCAAGAATGGATGAGCGGCAAAATTAAAATTGGTATGCGTCCATTTTGAGCCTGAGACCTTATCACCACCCATTGACTTAGCAGTAAGGTCTCTAGTGTTAACCGGGTGGTAATCATCAGCATGCATACACTGCTGATTATCGCCCAGTTAGCACTACAATATAGAAAAAAATATATTTTCTGCCATGCATATCAGATGCACATAAAAAATGAAATTACTGCCCGGGGCTTGAGGTAGCTGGGCGGTAGTTCCATATTGACGCGCATTGGATATGCATAGGCACATAATTGCCTTAGTAAAAGGGCCCCAGAGTTTGGGACAGGGACAGACAGTTGGCTCCTGCAATCAAAAAGGTATTCTGTTGCCAATGATGGCAAGGTCTGGACCTGTATACATACATTTGCAATTTCAAAAGTATGTGCATATTTTTATTCTGGAAATGCTTACTCAAAAAATTAGTAAAGGCAAATGTCTGTGGGTACATTTCTTAAGAAAAAGTGCAAAGTGAAAGTGTGTGAGTGCTTTGCTTTGAAAGTCCTGCAAAGTTCATGGAGTGTGTACTCTAAGTCAATGTCAGACATCATAAAATTATCCTCAAAATAAATATTTGGTGAACCTAAATTTAAACTAAGGGCTTTCAAAATCTGTCCCCTCTTTGCATTTCATTTTGTATAGTGAACATGTTGAAAGAGCTGCTTAGAGTAATGAAACAGTTGTTTTAGACAAAATGCTGGATTATAGACTTTATATCTGTTATATTAATATGTTAATAACTGATGGAACTCAATGGTTCTTGTTTAGCTCTTTGCACCTATAAAGCGAATTCTCAGCAGTTTTTAATAATTCATTGACTACTTTGCTGGAGGGCTCCTTTCTTCAAAAATTTACACAAATCATATGATTGAAAGGAAAGAGGCATGAAGGCACAATTTACTTTGTTTTTCCAAAGGAAATTTTATATGCATGTCATGTCATGCGAAGGTTGCACTATAGAAGGTATGACTTTCTATTGAGTAGGTAAATAAATCTAAGAAAGTAAGCAGAGTATGCATCATATATGAAAATTAGCATTTTCTAGTGGTTTTAGGCTAAAAAACCTTTGCAACATAAATGTGTCTACCTTGGGTAAAAGGAAAAGGGTATTGAGTGAAAAAAACGTTATACTTTAACTTTCAAAATATGTATTCTGTTTCTCTTTTAATATATATATATATATATATATATATATATATATATATATATATATATATATATATATATATATATATATATATATAATACAGCTTAAATTAATTCACAGTAGTAAAAGAGCAATAAAGGAAGGAAGAAGAAAGCACCACAAATTCCAAGTAAGGGATATGGGGTGAATTCTATAAATCACAACTAAAACGTGCTAATCTGCAACCTGTGCCTAAAAGATAGATGCACTGAGCACAAAAACGTCTAGCAAATGGCCATTTTCGAAACAAAATGTTGCACAGCTTTCTGATTTGAAAATGGCCATGTTTTGTTACTGGAAAAATAGATTTAGATATCATATCGAAAATGTCCTTCTTAATCTGTCTCTCCCTAATAATTTTGGGGCACAGTGCGTAGAAGACTGCTAGCATTGGTCCTACTTCTCAACTACTGGAGTTGCCATCAAAGCCCTCTCCAGATGACTAACGAATAGAATGCCCTTGGTATGGGTCCTAAAGTGACTGACTAGATTAAAAACTAGTTGAGTGAAAGGCAACTGAGGTTAGTAGTAAATGGAGCTCATGCTGGGGAAATGGATATTACCAGTGGTGTGCTACAAGGTTCAGTTCTTGGGCCGGTTCTTTTTAACACTTTTGTAAGCGATATTGCTGAAGGGCTGTCTGGTAAAGTTTACATTTTTGCAAATCATACCAAAATCTGCAATATGGTAAGCACCCCTGATGATGTGGATAACATGAGGAGAGATCCAGTAAAGCTTGAAGACTGGCCCTAATTTTGCCAGCTAAGATTTAATGCCAAAAAATGCAAGGTTATATTTGGGCTGCAAAAACCCATGGGAGCAGTACAGTATAGAGGGTGGTGAATTTTTGTGCATGAAAGAGGAGCAGGAGTTTGGTGTGATCATTCAGTATATAATGATCTCAAGGTGGCCAAACAGAAATAAAAGGTAATAGCAAAAGCTAGAAGGATGCTTGAGTACATAAGGAATGGAATGGCCAGTAGGAAAAAGGTGATAAACCCTCTGTATAAGATCCTAAAGATACTTCATGTACACTACTATGTACAATTCTGGAGATCATTCCTTCAAAAAGATATAAACAAGATAGAGTCTGTCCAGAAGTTGGCTACTAAAATTGTCGTGGTCTTCATCATAAAGCAAATGGGGACAGACTTAAAGATCTCAATGTGCATACTTTGAAAGATGGCAAGAGAGGGACAATATGATACATTTACAAACCTCCAAGGTGAGACACTTTCAATTGGAAGGAAGCTCAATTGGAAGGAATGATGGAACATAAGATGAAGGTGAAAGAGGCCTGACTCAGGAGTAACCTAAGAAAAAACTTGTACATGGAAAGGCTGGTAAATTCATGGAATGGCCTCCTGGTGGAGATGAAAACTGTATTTGAATTCAAGCAAATTTGGGACAAGTGCATTGGAACTCTAAGGGATAGGAAGGTTTAGTAAATGGAACAGATTTGCAGACTGGATAGGCCATTTGGACTTTATCAGTCTACATTTTTCTCTGTTTCCCTGTAGTACTCCACCCTTCGCCTTCCTCCACTGAAAGAATTTCTCATTTATGCTTACTCCCTATTTTCTATTTAACCAGTTTCCAAAACACAACAGGGCATTGCCTCTTGTTCTATGACTTTTCCATTTTATCAGGATTCTTTCAGGAGGAATCTTTTCAAAAGCTTTATGTAAATTCAGATATAATATGAACCTCATTTTAAACTTGCACTTAAATATTTATCTTGTATAAACATCTGTTCCCCATTTTACAAAGCCAGGATATACATGTATCAAATCCAAATGCTGCATACATCCAGTGTATAACCATTCACTTCTCCTATATTTTAGAAGTGGCTCTACATTGGCACATTCTAGTGAATCTTGAGACATGTGGACCTACACATCTCAGCTCCTACTTCTACGCCCTGTCTGGCATACACAGATACTCCCAAGAAAGCCTAATCAAATGGTGAAAGGAGCCTAACTGGGTTTTAAAAGATACGTGCTGGCAATAATATGATCTTCATATTAAGGTGGAATGATTTGTAAACCACAATCAGGCTTATTTTCGAAAGAGAAGGGTGCCCATCTTTTGACCCCAGAGAACTGAAAAACAGCCAAACACAATCTAAAGGGTTGTGTAAAATGAATGTAAAGAAATTAGTAAAGTGGGAAATACCCTCAGAAACCAAGGCTCCTGCCAAGGTTTGGTCAACGGAACACATTATCTATAAAAGACTTTGTGCCTATGATCTAGTTTCTTTCATGGGGTAAATGTTCCCTACTTCACTCATTCAAAATTGCCCATATAAGAGCATCATACAAAATTGCCCATAATAGAGCACAAATTTAAAGAGTGACTGAGTAACAAAAACTGTTCAAGCTACAGCATAGCATGCATCAACTTAGCTTAATAAATGCTGGGTTGACAACCCCACATTTCAACTGCTGATTTTCAACGGGGCCCGATTCGTTTCACCCATAACAGGGCTTCATCAGGAACCACTCAGTTGGATCATACTGTCAGGGGTGATGGGCTCAAGCTGACTAAACTTCTCTTACGACCGACAGTTTTCCCTGTACTGAATGAAAAATTAGAATAGGCATCTTTGAGAGCTGGTGGAAGGAGGATAACCAGTGGGACACTGTCAAACCAGGGTACAAATTATATCAGGGTGGATCAAATTGGTGGAGAGGTGAGATTGTACGTTAAGGAGGGCCTTAAATCAAATAGATTGAAAATTCTGCAGGACACAAAACATCTTGGAATCCATATGGATTGGCATTCCATTTGTATAGGGGAAAAGAATAGTGATAGGAGTGAACTACCATCCACCTGGCCAGGATGAATAGACAGAGGTAGAAATGTTAACAGAAATTAGGGAGGCTAACAAACTGGGGAACACAATAATAATGGATAATTTCAATTACCCCGAAATTGACTGGGTAAATGTAACATCAGGGCATGCTTTGGAGGTAAAATTTCTTGATGAAATTAAGAACTGCTTTATGGAGCAGCTGGTACAGGACCCAACAAGAGGAGGAAAATTCTAGACCTAGTCCTTAGTGGAGCGCATGATCTGGTGTAGAAGGTAATGGTGTTGAATTACTTGATAACAGTGATCATAATATGACCAGATTTTATATAAGCTCTGGAGTAAGTACACACAGGAAATCCAATACGTGGGTATTTAACTTTCAAAAATGAGAAGAACGGTAAAAAAAAAAACTTATAGGAGCAGCTGCAAAGGTCAAAAATTTACATCAGGTGTGGATGCTGTTTAAAAATGCCATCCTGGAAGTCCAGGCCAGTTATATTATATGTATTAAAGGAGGAAGGAAGGCCAAGCGACGGCTGGCATGGTTAAAAAGTGAGGTGAAGGAAGCTATTAGAGCTAAAAGAAAGTCCTTCAGAAAATCAAAGAAGGATCCGACTGAAAAAAAAAATAAGAAACAGCATAAGGAAGTCAAATGCAAAGTGCTGATAAAGAAGGCAAAGAGGGACTTTGAAAAAAAAAAATTCTGTTGGAGGCAAAAATACATAGTAAAAACTGTTTTAGGTATATTAAAAACAAGAAGCTGGCAAAAGAATCAGTTGGACCACTAGATGACCGAGGGGTAAAAGAGGCACTCAGGGAAGACGAAGCCATAGCGGAGAGATTAAATTAATTCTTTGCTCCGGTCTTCACCGTGGAAGATTTTAGAGAGATACCGGTGCCAGAAATGGTATTCAAAGCTGGCGAGTCAGAGAAACTGAATGAAATCTCTAAAAACCTGGAAGATGTAATGGAGCAATTTGACAAATTGAAGAGTAGCAAATAAACTGGACTGGATGGGATACATGCCAGAGTACTGACAGAATTGAAAAATGAACTTGCAGAACTGTTAATAATATGTAAATTTTCTTTAAAATCAAGCATGGTACCAGAAGATTGGAGGGTGACCATTGTAATGTCAATTTTTTTAAAAGGTTTTAGAGGTGATCCTGGAAATTATAGACTGGTGAGCCTGATGTCATTGTTGGGCAAAATGATAGAGACTATTATAAAGAACAAAATTACAGAGCACATTGCATGGATTAATGAGACAAAGAGGGGCATAATTGAACGGCGCCAGCTAAATAGATCGCCGGCGATCTATTTTGGCGGCGGTGCAACAGCTGGCCGTAACCGTATTATCAAAAAGATGGCCGGCCATCTTTTTTTTCGATAATACAGTTCGAACCGGTCAAATGCCTTGGATTTAGCCGGGTTTGAATTTAGCCGGGTTTGAGATGGCCGCTTTTGTTTTTCAGCGATAATGGAAGCTAAAAGCGGCCATCTCAACCCCGGCTACATCCAAGGCATTTGGTCTTGGGAGGAGCCAGCATTTGTAGTGCACTGGTCCCCATGACATGCCAGGACATCAACCGGCCACCCTAGGGGGCACTTCTAAAAATTTTTAAAATAATACACAAATAGCTCCCAAGTGCATAGCTCCTTTACCTTGGGTGCTGAGCCCCCCAAATCCCCCCCAAACCCACTCCCCACAACTCTACACCATTACCATAGCCCTTATGGGTGAAGGGGGGGCACCTACATGTGGGTACAGTGGGTTTTGGGGGGGGGTTGGAGTGCTCAACACTTAGCACTACAAGTGTAACAGGTAGGGGGGGATAGACCTGGGTCTGCCTTCCTGAAGTGCACTGCACCCATTAAAAACTGCTTCAGGGACTTGCATACTGCTGTCAGGGAGCTGGGTATGACATTTGAAGCTGGCATACAGGCTGGCAAAAAAGGTTTTCATTTTTATTTTTTTTAGTGTGGGAGGGCGTTGGTGACCATTGGGGGAGTATGGGGAGGTCATTCCCCATTCCCTCCAGTGGTCATCTGGTGAGTTGGGGCACCTTTTTGAGGCTTGGTCGTGAAAATAAAAGGACCAAGTAAACCCGGCAAAATACTGATTAACGCCACTTTTTCCTTCCATTATCCGCGAAAGGCGGCTATCTGGTAGCCACACCCATGCCCGCCCATGTCCCGCCTTTGCTCCGCCGACACGCCCCCTTGAACTTTCGCCGGCTCGGCGACGGGAAAGCAGCAATGGTGTCAAAAAACCTGCTTGCGATTATACCGATTTCGCCGCTTTTGAGAGATCGCCGGCCATCTCCCGATTTATGTCGGAAGATGCCCGGCGATCACTTTCGAAAATAGGCCTGAAAGCCAACATGGATTTAGTGAAGGGAAATCTTGCCTCACCAATCTACAAAATCGTTTAAAAAATTGGATTTTGCAGATCGTTAAAATGATTTTTAGGACCCTCACCAATCTACTACATTTCTTTGAAGGAGTGAACAAATATATGGATAAAGGTGAACCAGTTGATATTGCGTATCTGGATTTTCAAAAGGTATTTGACAAAGTACCTCATGAAAGACTCCAGAGGAAATTGGAGAGTCATGGATAGGAGGTGGTGTCCTATTGTGGATTAAAAACTGGTTAAAAGATAGAATACAGCGAGTAGGATTAAATGGTCAGTATTCTCAATGGAGAAGGGTAGATATTGGGGTTCCCGAAGGGTCTGTGCTGGGACCACTGCTTCTTAACATATTTATAAAAGATCTAGAGATGGGAGTAACTAGTTATTCAAAGTTGTTAAATTGCAAGAGGATTTTGAAAAATTACAAGAGGGCCTTTCGAGTCTGGGGACTTGGCATCCAAATGACAGATGATGTTTAATGTGAGCAAGTGCAAAGTGATGCATGAGGAAAAGAGGAACCTTAACTATAGCTTTGTGATGCAAGGTTCCACATTAGGAGTCACCGACCAGGAAAGGGATCTAGGTGTCATCATTGGTAATAAGTTGAAACCCTCTGCTCAGTGCGTGGCGGTAGCCAAGAAAGCAAACAGAATGTTAGGTATTATTAGGAAAGGACTGAAAAACAAAAATGAGGACACTATAATGCCTTTCTGTTGCTCCATTGTAAGACCTCACATTGAATACTGTGTGAAAGTCTGGTTACCACTTCCCAAAAAAGATATAGTGGAATTAGAAAGGGTACAGAGAAGGGCGACAAAAATGATAAAAGGGATGGGATGACTTCCCTATGAGGAAAGTCTAAAGCAGCTAGGGCTCTTCAGCTTGGAGAAACTACAGCTGAGGGGAGATATGATAGAGGTCTATAAAATAACGAGTGGAGTGGAACAGATAGACGTGAAACATTTGTTTATTCCAAAAATGCTAGGACTAGGGGGGTACACAATGAAGTTACAAAGTAGTAAATTTAAAACAAATCGGAGAAAATATTTCACCACTCAATGTGTAATTAAACTCTAGAATTCGTTGCCAGAGAATGTGGTAAAAGCAGTTAGCTTAGCGGGGTTTAAAAAGATTTGGATAGCTTCTTAGAGGAAAAGTCCATAGGCCATTGTTAGGATGGAAGATCTGCTGCTTGTTTCTAGGATGGGCAGCATAGAATGTATTGTACTGTTTTGGGATCTTGCCAGGTGCTTATGACCTGGTTTGGCCACTGTTGCAAACAGGATGCTGGGCCTGATGGGCCTTTGGTCTGTCCCAGTAGGGCCCTTATGTGATTTGAAATTGAGCACCTACCCTGTATATATATATATATATACAGAGAGAGAGAGAGAGAGAGAGAGAGAGAGAGAGAGAGAGAGAGATGGTGGTCTCTAGCTAATGCTAGAGACGGGTGTCTTTTGGTTTGGAAAGTCTCTTGAATTTTCCGGCGCAATTCCAGCAGATAGATGTTAGAATTCTTTTTCTCTTGTTTCTGTTGAAGTTGTTTCTAATCTTCTGCTGTCTTAAAGAACTCTTGTAAGGTAGATAACTGTCCATCATATTTGTTAAAATCTATTCCTCCAAAATGTAGTTATTTGGTTAACAGGATTATTGAGAATTTTTGGATGATGGTATTTATCCTGACTCCATTTCAGGTATAGATCTTACTCCTCTTCCTAATGTCTACTAAATCCCTTGTAGATAATTATTGACCAGTCACAGGTATTCCATGGTTGGCTAAACTATTGGAGTTTTTGGTATATCAGCAATTTCATGAGGTTTTTTTTTTTTCAAATGATTGTTCACACTTTGCACAACAATGGCTTTTGCCCTTTACACAGTACAGAAACCCTGCTCCTTTTTTTTTTTTTTTACATCAGAGAGATATCGTGAGTAAAGGTGTCAGGCTGCCTTATTGCAGTTTGATATTTCGGCAGCCTTTGATGCTACAGATCATCCATTGTTGCTTCATAGACTTGCCAAATCGGGTATAGGAGGAAAAGTGCTGAATTGATTTTTTAGTGTTTTGGGGTAAGAGATCTTATGTTCGTAGAAATGGTGATTATTTTGATTCCTGGGTATATGGGTGTGGAGTTCCGCAGGGGTCACCGCTGTCTCCATTGCTATTTAATGTATATATGAGGTCTTTTGATGTTTGGGTATCTTCCCTTGGTAAACAAGTTTTGTCTTATGCAGATGATATCTTTGTATTGTGTCCTGCATTAGACTCTTTTGAACATACGTCTTCAATTGAAACTATATCCAAGGTAGATTTATGGGCTAATTTGAATTTTTAAAAACTAAATAGAAAAATACAAATATAGTTTGGTTTGGAAACTTTAAATCACTGACTCAGAAATCCTTACTGTTAGTTACTGGAGAAATATTGCAGACTACAAATCAATCCAAGGTTTTGGGTGTAATATTGGATTCAAGGTTGATGAACATATTACAGCTCTTGCAAAAGAAAATAATAATAATTTTTGTCTTAGCCAACTGAGAGCAATTCGGTCTAGCCTGAGTTTGGAAAGCTTTAGGAATTTGACGCAGGCCATTCTCCTACCGTATTTGGATTATTATAACTTCCTGTATGGGGGGGTTATATTGAAGCTTTAGAGACGACTGCAACTCCTTAATACGGCTGCTCGACTGATTTTTTTTAGAGTTAATAGATTTGAGAGAGTCTCCTCTCTTTAAAAGATACATTGGTTACCCCCGGTTCATTCATGTATCAAATTTAAAATAGCTTGTTTGTTTTTTAAAACATTAGTGGGTCAAAATTTGGCTTGTTTATCTAAATATTTCATTATGTTATTTAGAGGGCAGGATAAGCAGCATAGAAATACTACAGGTAAACACTCAGGGGGTTGTTTACTAAAGCTTAGCATGAGTTATCTGCAGCAGGGCCCATTTTATTCCTATGGGCCCTGCTGCAGATAACTTGAGCTAAGATTTAGTAAACAGGGGGGTCAGATTGTGAGGCCTCTGGGAATATGGAAAATACCTTTTGTGCCTGATAGCTCACCTTGAGTTATCAATGATATAGAATGGTAACAGGCTTACCCCCAGATCTGCCCAGGCCAGGGGCGTAGCCAGACAACAGATTTTGGGTGGGCCTAGGGAAGAACTGGGTGGGCACCAATTGTTCTTCCCCCCCCCCCCCCAACCACCACCCAAAAAATATCTCAGCTGGTGGGAAAACGCTTCTTTCCACCTTGGCAGTCTGCAGCAGGCATGTGCTGAAAACTGAACATACGCAGGTGCCGGTATCATGGAGAGTAGCGTTTTCGTTACCATCTGGAGGAAGTCTTCAGCTGGCGGAGCTTGGGATCCCACCAGCTACCACTAAACGTGTGCTACTGTTGGGTGGGCCTGAGCTCTAAGTGGGTGGGCCACGGCCCACCCAGGCCCACCTGTGGCTACGCCACTGGCCCAGGCACTGGAAGCAACTTTTGTACAGTCCAAAGATAATTTTCAATTATAATGCTTGTTTGGTGATCATTGCAACATTCCCCACCCTTACTATGGGGTCATCAGCTTTTTCTTTGATGATAGTCTCTTTTACTTGTGTGGAAAAAGGGAAAGAAGCAAGCAAGAATCAGGAAAGAATCAGTCAAGTTAGTCACTGTGGAATAGACAGGCTGTATTATGTAGCTTGGACTCTGCAACTGCTTTTGTATATATGGCATGATCTAACTTATAAGCTTTGGTGGAGAGAAAAGATCATGAATGAGGTACTGTGCATGTGTTTGGGAGAGGGTTGTTTACCTAGAAACCATCACCCAAATAAGCCATCTCATACAACTGGGCTATAATTTGCTGTTTCTGCATACTATATTAATACAATTAATACAATATACTCAGCAGTATGACTTGGAATGGTCTTCAGAATAGGATAGATGCAGAGAGAGGTGGCCGACTGGTAGATGCCAGCTGTTGCCACCAGAATGGCCTGGAAGGTGTTTGTGGAGAATGGTAACTTTTAGTTACACCATATAGCTGACTGAAGCTGAGGATCTACCTGTTAGCAGAGGTGCAGAATTGTCAGGCAGCTTTCAAATTTGACACCTTCAATGGGTAGGGTCCATACTAAATACCTGGAACACATTTACCTCCCTTCCCCTTTCAAAACCTTGCTAGCTGCTGCCGGTGCACTAATGCCAACACATCCCAAAGTAAATGGGCTGTGTCAGCATTGCCTTGTGGCTTTGTAAAAGGGGGGGGGGGGGGGGGTAATCTGCAAAAAGGCTCTGTATGCCTCCTCTATGGACATCTTAAATTTATGCATCACTGATATTTTGATGTATTTTATAAAATTGGTGCTTACGTGTGTAGGGCAATTAACACATGTAAGCCTAGACATGCAGTTTAAGGCTTCTAAAATCATCTCATCATATAGTATATATTCACCCATGATTTTTTTTTCAGTATATTTTTCTGGATGTTGAATTCTAGTTAATTGAATTTCTGTCAGATGGAAAGAAAGCTGATGCAATATTATTTGCAATGGTCATTTTACTGTACCATCATTGAAAAGAATGTATTCGTGTTGGCATAGATTCAGATTAATTCTGTGTTTTATCTATTTTAACAGATTAACTTATAAGTAGAATTCACTATGGAATATATGGCATTTCAACCTTAATTGTTTTTAGGTCTGCCATGTACATGAAGCCATTTATCTCTGTAAGCATAACTCTGAAAACTATGCAAGAATTGATTTATTTTAATTTAAAATCAAAGAATTTGGTAGCAAAAAATAAATGAGAGCTCATTTTGGATGTTCCCTGAAATATTTATCTCATATAATTTATATATTTGGTATTCTGTCGACAAAAACAATGAGAATTGAACTGAATTGTGAATAATAAGATCATATTTTAATTGTTCCTATGATAAAACCTGTTTGCTGGTGTGCATGTTAGGCCACTAAGTCCACACAGACCACAGTTACTCAAACAGTATGACAAAACAATGCATTATATAGTTTTAAGTGAAAAATGTGATTGATTTTGCATTTCTTTTCAAGTCCCGAAAACATCAAAAGATACACATTTGTTGTCTATTCAAACCTGCTTGAGAAAACAATTCCTAACCCCTTAATGCTATCTTCCCTGGAACTTTGTAATCTCTGTAAATTGTTTATATTGCCACTTTTATTAAACCTCTCCGTCATTTGTCTTGATTTTCACCATTATACTTTACAGATATGCACAGTGTATATGCACTAGAACATCTTCCATGCATATTGATCCACACTATTTATAAAACCCAATGGCACTGGGCAACCTGTAACAACCAACTGTGTCAGAGAGGGACGAAAACTATAAAACTGTATGTGACAGTATAGTGAAAAATTGGGCCCTTCCCCTGCCTGAAAAAATATGCATATTCAATATACATCTCTCTACAAAAGCAGATTTAAAAAAAAAAAAATAAAAGTGGTCTTGAAAATTAAATAGAAATTAGTTATAATTTTACTCCCTGTTAAATGTATTAGCGATCATATTTTCTGCTTCAGAGAAAATTATACAGTAGTGTAATTGATACCGATTGAAAACCACATGAGGAAAAATTAAGCATGCACTCTAGATAAAATCTGATACTACTAACACAGTCCTTTCCTGTTGGTAAAGCGCATAAAGAATTCATAAGTTGTATTTTGATGTGTATATTTAATTTAACTGTGCTCTATTTACTAACCTAGAATACTGCGTTCAAGAATGATCAGGATGATATCTTTTCTTGTAGCCAAATATTTGCATACATTGATAAGTGCAGAATTTGAAAAATATATTATTTATGAAGGATTTAAAGCAAACTAAAATTATTATTTCCTGTGGGTTTCTAGATGGTGGACTACAGCTTTCCAAACTGTTACTGGAGATTCCACAGCCAGTAAGGTTCTCAGAATATATGCAATATTACTGTGTAGAAGATATACATATATATTGTATATATTGGCTCTGCAGTGTATGGAAAATTACGGCATGCAGATTCACTATGGATATCCTGAAAAACCAACTGATTGTAGGGTTCCTATGTAGGTTTGGGAAATCCAATGGCAGACATTTACCTCAGTAAACAGGAGCAGGGGAACATAGATGAAGGTATGTAAGGGTTTATGTTCAGTATTATTTAACTGGGTAGGAGTGACTCCTGCTCAGTTAGGAGTCCTTTTACTAAGCTGTGGTAAAGAGGGCCCTGCCCTGGCAGTGGAGGCTGTTTTTGCTGCATGCTGAGGCCCCCTTTACCGCAGTGGGTAAAAAGGCAAAAAAAAAAAAAAAAGATATGGCCATGTGGTACGATTGCTCTTACTGTGTGGCCATGTGTTGGGGGGGGGAGCACTTATTGCTATGGGCACCTGCGCTAACATGGCGGTAACCAGGTAACCCCCTGCAAAAATATTTTTTTGAATATTTTTGCTAGCACCGGAAATGCTGTACGCTGGAGGTGGAACTACCCACTGGCACCGACACTGGGCCAGCAGTAGCTCCTTCATAAGTCTCTCTCAATGTAATTGTTTTGTTTTTGTTCTTTGCTTCTTAATAATTTTTTGTAAACCACTCTGATGAGCTTTTGAAAAACAATATTACAAATTCAGTTAAATAAATAAAGAAGCTATATAAATGCTGTTGAGTTCATCCAAGAACCATCCACATACAAAGAATTATTTCTTGAACAGATCGTCTGTGCTTAGTTCTTAAACTGAGGATGAGAGAAGGGATCTATGGAGAGTAGGAGGATTAAATCACATAGGGTAGTGCCTCTCTAGTGCTTGATGAGGTTGAGTAGCAGTTTGACTTCTATATTCGGAGAGAAGACCAGAACATGGGAGGCACTTGAGCACCTACCCTAGTTCATAGAGTGTGTGTGTGGGGGGGGGGGGGGGGGGGGGGGGGGGGGGGGGAGGGGAGGGGAATGTTTTAAGAAAAGGGAGCAGGAGGTGACTGCTTTTGCTGTGTATAGGCCTAAGACTGTTCCTAACCTAGCGACAGGATTTTTCTTACCTTATCTATGTCTGATGAACTAGTTCCATGGGAGGGTTGTGTGGTGAGAGAGTAACTATTTTTCTTGTTCCTCTATTCTCACTAGTTTTTTTCACCAGCCACCCTACCCAGGCCCAGGATGGCTCTTAGTCACTTTCGGTCTGAAGAATGGGCACAAGGAGTCATCCTTAGTCACAACACAACAAATCAAAGTTGGCTATGTCAAGAAAGTACCAGGTTAGAGACAGTGGTGGTATCAGTGGTGTGTGTGTGTTGGGGGGGGGGGGGGGGGGGGAGTTCAATCTTCCATTTCAACTGTAAAGGGAAAAACAAAAGCAGGTTTAAAAAGATTCCAGGTTGGTGATAAAAGGTTTCAACATAGCAGCTTGGCATGACCAAATGGAAATCACTACTAATTAGCCTAGAAGTTATAGAACATGTGGATACCTTTAGTGCACATAGCATCAGGTAGTTTCTCTTTGAAATGGGTCTAAAGTACATACACCCTCTAATTCTATAAAAGTTGCTAAAAATTGCATGCACAAATTTGGATGTGTGCCCAATTTGCATGTGCAATTTAATTAATGAGCTAATTATCAACAATAATTGGTTTTTAAAAAATCAATTATTGGCAGTAATTATATTTAATTGGAGTTTACGTGTGCAATATTTTTACAAGCAACTGAAAAAAAGGGTGTGGAAATGAGAGGGTCGGGGACATTTCTAGCATTTACACACATTGTTATTGAATAAAGGGGGGATACATGCCTACTTTAGGCATGTACATTTGTACCACATTTCAGTTGGTGCAAATGGCCGTGCCTAAAGTTATGCTCAATTCCCAGGCATAAATGCTATTCTATAAACCACGCCTAACTTTAAGTGTGGCTTATAAAATAGTGCTTTTTTCAACATCATATATATAATTCACCCACAGTGTGCATAAGCTATATTATATGGGGGAGATGAGACCGATAATATAATGAATAATGTGAAAATGTCAAGTATGTTACCTATTTTTCTTCTGTGACCTAAACACACTCCTTTACCAAAGTCTGGCTAAAATGAAATGACCTATGGAAAACCACCTATAGAAAAATTTTCCATACAGTTCACTTAAAGCATATTAATACATTTTAAGATGAGCAGAATGCTTTGAAAATTGCCTCTGAAACTGACCAAAGCCTCCATATGTATCGTAAAATCCAAAGGGACCACTAGCTTCCTCATTCACTTGTAAAATTAAAGTTTTCTTAGCATATTTCGTATTGCACAGCACCCACCATTAAAACACTACCTTGTGCTCTCCACATATTTATTTTAACTAAGTCAAAAGGTTTTCTATGCCATAAATTATTCACACAAAATTCAAAAAAGAGTTTTGTGAACCATGAATTATGAACAAGTATGAATTATAATGCAAAGTATTAGGAGCTTATAGTAGATGACATAGGCTAGTGCCTCTTGCCGCTTGAATATTTGCCTTAGAGAATCTCTTTTAAACAAATGTAAGCATGGTGAAACTCTTTCATTGAGACCTCAGTTTGTCTTAACATATCAAATAATAAAAGTTTTCTGCTGGTGCTGGACCTCTATCTTCAGCACCTTCAAAAACAATGCCTTGGAACATTATAAATCCTGCTTCTTCTACCTTTCGGCAGTAGATGCAAGTATACAGGAAGTACTGAACTTGCTTTCTTGCTGCCCCCCCCCCCCCAGCTGGGTTGTGAGGAACCCTTATTGTGGCTACTGTTGATGCCTCTTCTCTTGGAACTTAAATTTCCAATATCTTTCATCTTAGCACCATATGAAGAGATGCAGGACACTCAATGGCATTTACATGACATTTTCCCTGGTTTGTGGTAATGGGTGGCAGAATGAGGCCAAAAGATGGCCTTGTGGGATTATATCATTTCAGTGTTTTGACTCCATGGATCTTGGAGCCATTGCTATTGCTACTGTTTATTTATTAGGATTTCTTTACCACCTTTTAGAAGGAATTCACTCAAGGCGGTGTACAATTCTATAAACTGCATGTTATAAATTAGATTAAAATAAACAATCTCATGTTATCAATATTTTAGTGATCCAGAAAATAAAACCATTTGGACTAGATTCTATATATCATGCCTAAAAATTTGGCGCCAAAATGAAATTTGATTAAGTGTATTCTATAAAGTACACTTTAATTTAGGCATACTTTATGGAATAAGTCTAAATTTCCATGCAGTTTATAGAATTCGCCGAGCGCCAGTCCACATGACAATTTATTTGTGGCCAAATACACAAAGTAAAAGCTGGTGTAAATCCTGATGCCTAAATTAGTCACAGAGCAGGTGTATTCTATAACAATGTGGATAGATTTTAGATATGCCCGCAACCTGCTCATTCCATGCCCATGGCAACACTCCCTATTCAACTATGCAACTTAAGAGTTAACGCACACCATGTTTCAGAATACACCTAGCAAGTAGTGTGCATAAATTCTAATTAATGCCACTTATTGTTGATAATTGGTTGCTAACATCCAATTATCAGTGCTGATTAGCATGTTAACCAATTAGCTTCTGCGCATTGTTATGGAATACACTTCAATTTCCGCACGGAAATCTCAGTGCAATATATAGTATCCCAGGGTTATTGTGGTTCTACTTACTGCTACTGCATAAGTTCATTTTGGAAGCATAGCACTTCAATTATACATGTATGTAACAACATTTACCCATGGAGATGACAAACATATAGAAGACAGACAGGTGAACTCAAACCACAGAAATATCAAGGGCACAATGAAGCAGGTAGAGGAACACAATTCCAACTAGAAAGTGCCGACAAGGATAGATTATCAAAGGAACTTTTAAACACAAACATAAAAAAACAATATAAAAACAACCCATATGAAAGCCACAATGATATCAACTTAGTCCATTGTTCTAATAAAGGTAATAAATAGAAATAAATCAAAACATAGAAAATAAGATGATACCTTTTTTTATTGGACTAACTTTTTATTAGCTTTCGAAGGTAACCCTTATTCTTCAGATCGGAAATTATCAAATGCTGACAAATATTAGACTACTAGTAAAAAAGGCCTGTTTCTGAAACCAATGAAACGGGCGCTAGCATGTGGCTTTTTGTGTGTGTGTGTGTATGTATGTGTCACAGAGTTATTTTGTGTGTGTGTGTTTGTGTGTGTGTGTTTGTGTGTGTGAGTGTGTGAGGGTGCGGTGTGTGTGCAGGTTGTTGATGTGTGTCTTTTTTTGTTTTGTTTTGTTTTTTGCTTGGGGGTTGGGGGATGTGCTGTGCTGTCCTTGGTCGCTGTTTCCTGCTGGCTGGGTCGCGGGTAATCCTTCCAGCTGGGCCGCAGCTTGTCCTGTTCGCCCACGTCCAAGATGGTGACGGGCACGTTGTTTTCCGGCTCCTCTGACTCCATGTCAAGCGATGCCAAATATAGTCTGTGCTATAGGCCCTCTGGCACTCTTCAGTACTGGCATTAGGCATTTAAAAATTTCTCCCCCCCCCCCCCCGGTCTATTTTTGCACATACCCACAGCAGGAATATTTTTCTCTCATTCCAGCGGTGGTTCTGTGCTCTCCGTGCTGCACAGATAATGAGCCATTCTGCTGGGGAATGCTCCTCCCTTATTGTCACGTAGTTTCCTCTGATTGGTCCGTCTTACGTTGCCTAGTGTTGCCTGGGAACGGTGTTGTGATGGTCCTTTGTGTTTCAGAATGTTGAGGGTGTTTTTTCTGATTGGTCCGTCATGCGAGGGCGGGGCAGAGAGACATGGTCAGTGTTGTGGCTTCACCACCATGAATCCATGAACCCTTCAGGGAGTGACTGAGTGACTTCAGAACGTTGTCTTCAGAACGTTGAGGGTGAGTTTTATTATAGTAGATGTAAGTGAAACACAAAAGCATTCCAATGACAGTCTCACAGGAAGAAGGAGGGGTAAGTTAGGTGAGAAACAGGGAGAGCTGGGTGGATGCAAGTCAGGGAGAGATGGATGGTTGATAAGAGGGTGACAAAGCTGTAGAATTTTATGGTTTATAATGGGCTAGGAAACCCAGATCTTTAAATCCTGTCTGGTGGGTGTCAAAATATTTCATCATTTTCATTTCAAAGTTCTTACGTTTCTGGATTGTCTTAAAATTTCCATTTAGTATTCTTATCATAAGATCACTGATGCAGTGTTCTGGTTTTGTGAAGTGATGTGCCACAGAGGAATTGGAATGTTTAATATTGTACCTAAGTAAATCTGAAGAAGAAGGGTTACCTTCAAAAGCAAATCAAAAAATGTATTGTTAGTCCAATAAAAAAAAGGTACCATCTTATTTCCTTTTCTATGTTTTGATTTATTTCTATTTATTAACTTTAAAAGTGGACTAACACGGCTACCACACCACTTTACTCCATTGTTCTACAAGTTTCAATAGAAACCCAACATGTTTTGGAGCTGACACCTGCTTCTGGACCTAGTAGAAAATCAATGGTCACTTGTTTGAATAGATGTTGTGGTTACTAGGAATGGGCTGACTTTTGAAATGGTATAGGAAATGTTGTTGCATGTCATGAACAGCCCACAACATTTTGTGTTTTTTCATTTGCTGATAATAGTGTGCACAATTTCCCCACTTTCCCAACTGTGTGCAAATGCACAAACCATCATGCACGTTTGAATTAGTGCATGCATGTGTACATAAGCAGGAAAAAATATACATTCTTTCCAAAAGAGTGCACCCTCTTTTCAAACAGGACACACCCTTTACAAAGAGGGCACTCTTAACAACATTGCCACCAACATGAAAATGTATTTATTTAGTTTATTACATTTAGAGGGGCATAATCGAACAGAAACGCCTATCTCCATGGGCGTTTATCTCCGAGAACGGGTCCGTGAAGGGGCGGACCCAAGCGTATTTTCGAAAAAATTAGACGTCCATGTTTTATTCGCCAAGTTGTGAGCTGGGCGTTTTTGCTTTTCAGCGATAATGGACAATGAAATCGCCCAGCTCAAAAACGAATAAATCCAAGGCATTTGTTCGTGGGAGGGGCCAGGATTCGTAGTGCACTGGTCCCCCTAACATGCCAGGACACCAACCAGGCACCCTAGGGGGCACTTTTACAAAAACAGAACAAAAGGTAAAAGAGCTCCCAGGTGCATAGCACCCTTCCCTTTTGTGTTGAGCCCCCCAAATCCCCCTCAAAACCCACTGCCCACAAGTCTACATCATTACTATAGCCCTAAGGGGTGAAGGGGGGCACCTACATGTGGGTACAGTGGGTTTGGGGGGGTTGGACGACTAAGCATTAAGCAGCACAATTGTAACAGGTAGGGGGGGATGGGCCTGGGTCCACCTGCCTGAAGTCCACTGCACCCCCTAACAACTGCTCCAGGGACCTGCATACTGCTGCCAGGGAGGTGGGTATGACATTTGAGGGTCAAAATAAAAAGTTGTGAAACATCATTTTTTGTGGTGGGAGGGGGTTAGTGACCACTGGGGGAGTCAGGGGAGGTCATCCCCGATTCCCTCCAGTGGTCATCTGGTCATTTAGGGCACTTTGTGGGGCCTTATTCGTGAAAAAACAGGGTCCAGGAAAAGTGCCCTAAATTCTAGTTAAAAACGCATACTTTTGTCCCATTATCTGTGAAATGCGCCCATCTCTGTTCGGCAGATAACCACGCCCCAGTTCCGCCTTCGCCACACCTCTGACACGCCCCCATCAACTTTGTCCGCATCCGCGACGGAGTGCAGTTGAAAACGTCCAAAAATCGGCTTTCGATTATACCGCTTTATTCGGTTTTGTGAGATAAACGCCCATCTCCCGATTTAGGTCGGAACTTGGGCGTTTTTCTCGTTCGATTATAAGCAGGTTAATATACCACAAATTGCCACATGGCAGCTAGGCAGTTAATAATAAAAGCTCAGAGGAGCATAGGAGGGAGAAAAAGATAAAAAAAGAAAGAGGTGAAAGAAAAGTAATTAGATATGATGATCCAGAGGTCCATTTGGGAAAGATTGACTAAAGAGCCAAGATTTGATGATCTTCTTAAAGGCAGGATATGAGGGTTCAGATGTGATTTGGGGGGCGGGGAGGGGGGTAAAGCAACCAACCGAAACAAAACAAACAGTGCTGCAAATGACACAGGAAATGAAAAGAAACAACAATTTTGCCCTGCCCATGTCTAGTGGTTATAACCTACTGTATACAAGAAAGAAAGAAATTAGAACAAATATCATTAGGAAAAATCACAGCTATTTTTTTAAACCATGCTCGGTGTACCGGCTGCTCAATATTGGCTCTGACTAGCAAAGCACTGCCCAGTCCATGGGGGAGTTGTGGAGGAGTTAGCTTTTATGCAAGCACCAGCCATATCTTTGCCAACTTAACTATACAGGTGACAACAGTGAAAAGCCGCTGCAACCCACATAATTTACGGGTCGGCGACTGACCTTGAACATTGATTGTCAGTGTCCAAACATGGCCTGGCATTGAATATCTGGGCTTAATTCTGCCCAGAGCTGTCAGTAGCTTAAAAATGGCTGACTGCAGGGGTTGAATTTCAGATTCTCTGTGTTTAGTGGCCTGCTATAAAATACTCTGGAAATTGTGAAACCTTGGACATTCCATTTCCATCCTGCACAACCTATGCAAAAGGAGGGTTTGTAGTCCGATAATAAATTTCTAAATAACATTTATTGTTGGCATTTCCTAGAATGATTTTTGATTTATTTATAGTTTTTGCTAATGTCATCATTTGCTCATTCTGTTTTGACCTGAGGAAGGAGTGGGCTCCTCAGAGCTCTTAAATACGTGTATTAAATTAATCTGATAACAAAAAAATCATCTTATTTTTGTTTATTTTTATTAACCTTTATTTCTACACTTAAGTGGACTAACACAGCAACCACTTTATGTTTTCTGAATAAGCCATCAAAGACTTGATGTTATTTTCTATGCTCCGTTATATTTACACGTTGTTAGCTGATAGTATAATGAGAAAGAGATGCTTAAATAAAACATCTCTATGATGTTAAATACTTTTCAAATTCCATTATGCCAGTGTTTGGTATTTCCGTTTGATTTCCTACTGTTCAGTGTTTTGAACTGTATGACCACAATTAATAATCACTGTCTCGAGTGCTGTATCATGCTAAGCTTCATCCTGGAAGAACGCTTCTCCATTTATCTTCAAATTCTTTGCACAGATTACTAAATCTAATAAATGTAGCAATAATTTCTCATTCAGTTTTATCACCTCCTCATGTACTTTTCATTTTCATCATGCCTCCCTTTTCATTATTAAGAATCTACTACAAAAACAAATTCTTGCTTTTCATGATATTGTGCAGTCCCTACAACATATTAGAAAGTTTGTGGGCTCTTTACATTTTCATTGATGCCCAAGGCCTGGACTCAGTCAAATTTGGGAAATAGTTTAAAGATATTTGTTTCACTTAGATTAATACTTCTGGAGGGGCATTTTAGAAAGGAAGTTTAAGTAAAAAAAGAACAGTCGTCCAAGTCAGGACGTCTGAAGTTACTACTACCACTACTACTTAGCATTTCTATGGTGCTGCCAGGGTTACGCAGCGCTGTACAAGTTTAAACATGGGGAAGGACAGTCCCTGCTCAAGAGAGCTTACAATCTAAAGGTAACAAACTATGTAGTCAGTGTAGGTATCATGAATGGGGAAGGTGGTTAGGCGCCAAAAGCAAGGGAGAAGAGATGGGCTTTGAGTAAGGACTTGAAAATGGGCAGGGAGGGCACATGGCGTATGGGCTTGGGAAGTCTGTTCCAGGCATAAGGTGAAGCGAGGCAGAAGGGGCGAAGTCTGGAGTTAGCAGTGGTGGAGAAGGGTACAGATAGGAGTGATTTGTCCTGAGAGCGGAGGTTACGGGTGGGAACATACGGGGAGAGGAGGGTAGAGAGGTAATGGGGGGCTGCAGATTGAGTGCACTTGAAGGTCAATAGGAGAAGCTTGAACTGTATACGGTAGCGGATCGGGAGCCAGTGAAGCGACTTGAGGAGAGGGGTGATATGAGAGTATCGGTTCACGCGGTAGATAAGACGTGCGGCGGAATTTCCAATACTATGTTAGAACAAGAAATGCTGACATAGAGCCTGTTCTAAAATTCAAAGTGAAAAGGACATCTGTCCCTGGCTATGTACAGCATGATCATCCATTTTAGAAATAAAAATGTTCAAAATATGGATGACCTACAATGTAGCCACATAGGCGTTCTTTTCACAGCAAATGAATGTCTATATTGTGAAATAGCAAACGTTCATAATGCCCCAAGTTGTCACCCAACCCCTCCTTGGTTCCGATTCCCCCTCTTGCGCCCCTTCAAATCTTGATCCCCGAACAGCAAGACTAGCCCCACAAAAAATACACCACTCCAAGTCTTACCTTCACCCACTCCTCCCTCCACCAACCGGGACCTACTTCTGATGCGGATGTAGTTTCAGTGGTCCCAGACCTCTGCCATTCTCCTGTGACTATGACCAGGATGGGGCCAAGATCAAAGATGGTGCCCTTATATATTTTTTCCCCAAACCTACACTGACAACATCCTCTGGAGTGCCTATCTAAGAGTGTACACGCTAAAGAATCCCATGCATATCCTAGTTAGATTGAGTGGTGGTAATTTTCAGATAGTGTGTTGCTTTTTGCCTGAGTAAGGACTTTATTTTAGAAGCATTACTATGTATAAATAGCAGCTTTTGAATGTGTAAATTGCTTAAAAATGCAAATAGTGATTTTAGAAAGACACCATTTGCATGTGATGGTCTATAGCATATTAGATTTAAGAGACCATATAATCAAATATAAATCCCTAAACACATATCCAAGGGGTCCTTTTACTAAGGTGGGCTGAAAAATGGTCTGCGGTATTGTAGACATGTGTTTTCGGTGCACACATAATTATTTTTTTAGCGCACCTGCAAAAAATGCCGCGCATTCAATGTGGGTCTGAGACCTTACTGCAAGCCATTGACCTAGCGGTAAGGTCTCACGTGGTAACCGGGTGATAATGGTCTACGCACATCAAATTCCACTTGATGCACGTAGCTGCTGCACGTCAGAAAATAACAAATATTTTTCAGATGTTCGTAGTGGACGCACGCCAAAATTGAAATTACTACAAGGGCCACATGGTAATTGGGTGGCAACTCCAATTTGGGACACGTTGGGCATGCATAGGTGCCTACACGGCTTAGTAAAAGGTCCCCATATGTTTAGATGTTTAAATTCTTCTTTCATCTGCTACTCATTCATATCTTTGAGTAAGGCACAGAGGGGCCCTTTACTAAGCCACGTAGGCGCCTACACACGCCCAACGCGTGCCAAATTGGAGTTACCGCCCAGTTACCATGCAGTAATTTCAATTTTGACACGCAACTTCTATTTTTTATTTTCTGACGTGCGAAGATCATTACTGCCCAGTTACCACACGAGACCTTACCGCTAGGTCAATGGCTTGCGGTAAGGTCTCAGACTCAAAATGGATGCGTGGCAATTTTCATTTTGCTGCACGTCGATTTTCAGCAAAAACTTTAAAAAGGCATTTTTTATAGGTTCTGCGCACACCCAAAACATGCGTCTACACTACTGCAGGCCGTTTTTTAGCGCACCTTAGTAAAAGGATCCCAGAGTATTCCACTACACATTCACCATGAATTGCTGACCACTGGAGGGAATCAGGGATGACTTCCCCTTACGCCCCCAGTGGTTACTGACCCCCTCCCACCCCCCCCCAAAAAAAATGTGATTACTTACCAGCCTCTATGTGCACTGCAGACAGGTGAACCCAGGCCCCTACCTCCCCCTACCCATTACACTTGTGTTGGAAACTGTCAGACCTCAAAAACTCAGCAGAAACCCACTGTACCCACATATATTTATTTGAAGTCCAGTGCAGTGCCCCCTAGGGTGTTTTGAAAATGGTTATATTCCCACACTTGAATTTTGGATGATTTGTCATATCAAAAATGCCCCTCTCAGACAGTCAAGTGTTCAGGATATCCACAATGAGATACAGTGGAGGTAGTACATGCACCTTTATCTTATGCATATACATTGTGGTTATCCTGAGCATCTGACTGGCTGGGTTTGTGTTGAGGACTCAGTTGAGAACAACTATATTAGAGGATAGAAGTTTGGATGTTTTGAAAATATATTTTTTATTTATTGAAATTCATAATGATTCAAGCAAAACAATTGTATATAGTAACAGCATTGATAGTAACAGTGAATAATCACCGAGCAAACTCTCAAAATAATATTAAGAGTTGACAATAAAACACAAAATGTGGGATCCCAAGAATCATAAAGAAGAAAAAGAAATACAAGAATATTTCCAAAAAGTAAAGAAATCATTTCAAGCAGTTGTTTACAGACTCAGGACTCTATATAAAATAGAGATGGGCAACAATGAAAACTTTTAATCACAATTAATTGTGGGGTAAAAAAAATTTAATTGCACAATTAATCGTATAAAGCATCCCCATCACATTTCTTTCTGTACATTGCAAAATTTGACAGAAGATGTACATTCTCAAAATTATTAAATTATCTAATTCAATTATTAACTGAAAATACAATCTACCTTCTATACAGGTCTAAGAAAAATGCATATTATCCAGCTTATAATTGAAAGAGAAAGGTGCCCAAATTCTGACCTAAATCGGGAGATGGACGTCTTTCTCTCGCGGGCGCCCAATCGGTATAATCGAAAGCTGATTTTGGGCGTTTCCAACTGCACTCCATCACGGGAACGAATAAAGTTGATGGGGGCGTGTTGCAGGCATGGTGAAGGCGGGACTAGGGCGTGGTTATCGGCCGAGGAGAGATGGACGCCCTCGGCCGATAATCGAAAAAATTAAGGCGTTTTTAGCGAGAATTTAGGCCACTTTTTTTGGACCCTTTTTTCTCACAAACAGGTCCCAAAAAAGTGCCCTAAATGACCAGATGACCACCGGAGGGAATCGGGGTTGACCTCCCCTGACTCCTCCAGTGGTCACTAACCCTCTCCCACAAAAAAAAGAACTTTAAAAACTTTTTTTTTCCAGCCTGTATGCCAGCCTCAAATGTCATCATCCCCAGCTCCATCACAGCAGTATGCAGGTCCCTGGAGCAGTTTTTAGTGGGTGCAGTGGACTTCAGGCAGGTGGACCCAGGCCCATCCCCCTCTACCTGTTACACTTGTGGTGGGAAATGGGAGACCTCTAACCCCCCCAAAACCCACTGTACCCACATGTAGGTGCCCCCCTTCACCATTAAGTGCTATGGTAATGGTGTAGAGTTGTGGGGAGTGGGTTTTGGGGGGGGATTTGGGGGTCTCAGCACCCAAGGTAAGGGAGTTATGCACCTGGGAGGTAATTTAATGTTTGTTTCTATTTTTTAAAAGTGCCCCCTAGGGTGCCCGGTTGGTGTCCTGGCATGTGAGAGGGACCAGTGCACTACAAATCCTGGCCCGTCCCACGACCCAAAGCCTTGGATTTGGGCGTTTTTGAGCTGGGCCGCTTCGGTTTTGATTATCGCTGAAAAATGAAAACGCCCAAATCCAAGGCATTTGCCTGGCACAAACCGTATTTTCGAAAAAAAAAAAGATGGACATCCATGTTTTTTGAAAATACGGTTCAGCCCGCCCCTTCATGGACCCGTTCTCGGAGATGGACATCCGTACACATGGGCGTTCGCGTTCGATTTTGCCCCTCCACATCTTTTTTAATTTAGTGCAACATATTCTAACTCTCCCATCTTATTTGTAGGCTTCTGGCATTTCCATACAAACATTTCAAACAATCCCCCTATTTATAAAGCTGCACGGCAATGCCGATAAAGCCCAATCAAAGTGAATGGGCTGTGTTAGCATTACCATACTGGCAGCCGCTAGGGCAACTTTGTAAACAGGAGGGGTATGTTTGTTGTTCCTATTTACAATTTGTTCAGCAGTTTACAGTGATAATTTGCCATCCTGAATATCTGTCTGCTCTTTATTTAAAGACATCTGGTCTAATATGGTGTCAGGGGATGCCTTATCTTCCCCGTTTTGGTGATATCTTTTAAAGATATCTTGTTACAAACTGTGCTTTTGAGCGACCGTCGGCCTTCCTCCAGTTTCTAGTTTAAAAGCTGCTCTGTCTCCATTTTAAATGTTGATATCAGCAGCCTGGTTCCACCCTTGTTAAGGTGGAGCCCATATTTCTGAAATAGGTTCCTCCCTCCCCAGAATGTTTCCCAGTTCCTAACAAATCAAAAACCTCATCCCTGCACCATCACCTCACCCATGAATTGAGACTCTGGAGCTCCGCCTGACTCTTGGGTCCTGTGCATGGAAAGGGAACACTTTTGAAAATGCCACCCTGGAGGTTCTGGATTTCAGCTTTCTACCTAAGAGCCTAAGTTTGTCTTCCAGAACCTCCCTCTCACTTTTTCCTATGTCACTGGTACCCACATGTACCAAGACAACAGGTTCCTCCTAAAGTCTTATCTAGGTGCTCTGTGAGGTCTCCCACCTTTGCAACCAGGCATGCAAGTGACCAGGCGATCTTCACATCCAGTAGCCACCCAGATATCTACAAGCCTAATGATCAATATCTCCAATTATAATGACTGTCCTAACTTCTCTCCTGGGTAGAAGCCCCTGGAGACACATCCTCAGTGTGAAAGGATATTATCTCTCCACAATGATGCTCTCCCTTCAGGAGACCATTCTCCTCCATAGCAGCACAGAGGTTGCTAGATTGGAGGTGGGACTTCTCTATTATATCCCTGTAGGCCTTCCCTATAAACCTCTCCATCTGCCTCAGCTCCTCCAAGTCTGCTATGCTAGTTTCCAGAGACCGGACCTGTTTCCTGAGTGCTAGGAGCTCTTTGCACTGAGTATACACATACGACTTGTCACCAACTGGAAGATTATCAAACATGTGACACTCAGTGCAAACGACTGGATAGCCCCTATCACCCTGTGGTCTGCTGCCTGTAACTTATTGATGATTTCTTAATTAAATTGCTAATGGAGTGGAATATATAAAGTAAGGTCCCCTAAGATTGCTAGTTATATGCTAAGCTATGCTAATATTTAAGGGGTTTATTATTATTATTATTATTATGTTATTACTAGGTTCACCTCTATGGATCTAAGTAGACTATGCAGCTTATTTTCGAAAGAGAAAGACGCCCATATTTCGACCCAAATCGGGAGATGGGCGTCTTTCTCCCTTGGGCGTCCAAATCGGTATAATCGAAAGCCAATTTTGGGCGTCTTCAACTGCAATCTGTCGCGGAAACGGCCAAAGTTGATGGGGGCGTGTCGGAGGCATGGTGAAGGCGGGACTGGGGCGTGTTTATCAGCCGAGGAGAGATGGGCATCCTTGGCTGATAATTGAAAAAAGAAAGGTGTTTTTAGCGCGAATTTGGGTCAGTTTTTGGACCCTTTTTTTTCACGAACAAGTCCCAAAAAAGTGCCCTAAATGACCAGATGACCACTGGAGGGAATCGGGGATGACCACCCCTGACACCCTCAGTGGTCACTAATCCCCTCCCACCCAAAAAAGAAATAACTTTAACAACATTTTTTTTCCAGCCTGTATGCCAGCCTCAAATGTCATACCCAGCTCCATCACAGCAGTATGCAGGTCCCTGGAACAGTTGTTAGTGGGTGCAGTGGACTTCAGGCAGGTGGACCCAGGCCCATCCCCCCTACCTGTTACACTTGTGGTGGTAAATCCCACTGTACCCACATCTAGGTGCCCCCCTTCAGCCATAAGGGCTATGGTAATGGTGTAGAGTTGTGGGGAGTGGGATTTGGGGGGATTTGGGGGGCTATTCCTTAAACTCCTTTGCTAAGTGAGCACAGTAACTTAAAATAAAGTTCCTGAGGTTACCTATTTAATTCTCAATCTATCTTTCCCCGTTTAAAAACAATTTCCCAGCAAATTCTTACCAATGAAGAACTCTCCCTCTCTGGAAGTCTTCTCACAGTACTTCTGGATTAACCGTATGTGTCTGTTACACAGACTGAGATATGGGATAATCTTCCAATGATTTGATTTCTTTCTGAAGGATTGATTCTTTTTTTTTTAAATCATATTCTTTACTTTTCCACCCATTCAGTTTTATATGGTGTGCCCCAAGGCTCTATCTTATCACTGTTATTGTTTAGCATCATCCTTAATTCATTAGCTACTTTGGTATGTGTGTATATTACTGTGCAGATGAAATTCTGCTTGTACATTATACCAATGATGTTTATTCTGATCTAGGCCCACTATAAACTTGTTTGAATAAAGTGTCATCTTGGGTCTACTTGTTGAATCCTTAAAAAACAATTGCTTGTTGGGTAACAGGTTAGATCTCTAACCCAACATTGGTTGCTGTCTTGTAAGGTTTCTGTATTTGATTAGTAAAATATTTCAAATATTTTGAAGCTGCCATTGACTAGCAACTTACGTTTGCCTAACAGAAGCTTATGTTGTGAAGTCAGGATTCTTTATTTTGCATCAGTTATGATTGGTCCATTCTTATTTTGATTTTGATTTTTTTTTACCCTACATGCTTTTACAGGTCTCCTGCACTCTCGCTGAGGAGCCAAGAACTCCCACTCAGCAGCCTCCCCTTGTATGGCAGTAGGAGATGCATTAATAAGATGTGATCTCCTGCTACTGCAGGACCAGTATCATGATAAGAGCTACAAAATCTCAGTTCTTATCATGAGACTGGTCCCATGTCAGCAGGAGATGTTTTATTAAGGTGTCTCCTGATGTCTGGGGGGGGGGGGGGGGGAGTGGCTTATTGGTGCCATGGCTGCATAATTGAGGTCCATCAAAGATTAAAGTCAGGAGGTAGAGTGGTAGGACTGGGGCATGGCTGGGCAGAGTGGGGTAGATACTGGGGTGTGTCTGAAAAATCTCAAATATTGGACCCCCTTGGCAGTTCAGTAACTGGAGAAGCAGAGTTGGCAAGGTGCTTCCTAGACATAGGGAACCAAAAGGGAAAGAAGCAGAGAAGTCATATCTCCTACACAATACTATCCATTTTATCCCACATTATTCACCACTCACTCTCAGCCGCACACACACATATCATCTGAAACCCACACCCATAAACATACATTACCCAAATCTGCTCTCCACACTTATGCCTCAACTATATCCACTCACCTCAATACACCCTCATATACTTGACAAATATTATCTCCCCCTCAGCTTCCTTACATCCTGCACATCATCACCCTGAAACACATCCTCCTTCATACTCTATACTCTCACAGTTCCAATACCTTTTCATTCATAGTCCACACCCCCACATCTAGTCCTTCCTTCATATACTAATACTCTTTCATTCCAATATCTCCCCCGTCCCCATCCCCCTGACACATGCACAGTAACTGCAAAAACAAAGAGGTAATTCCAGTAAAAAGAACTCTCACAAATAAACACAAGCATACTCTGGAATCACAGAGTGAGCTCTTTTTATCTTGCAATGCTAGACTTCTTGAACAATTTCTTGGGTTTAGTATTCAGTTGTTCTTGTTATATTCACACATTACAGATATTGGTCTGAGTCTTGCAAGATTGTCAGGTTTTCACCCTTGAATTAAGTGGTTCACATTCAGGAACAGCTGTGAAGCATTCAGAAAATAGGAGCTGCATTCCATAGAAAACAGCTTGGATCTGGAGTATTCTTACAATAAAAGCAGGAGCAGAAATGGAATCAAAATTTGCGCTCATGGAGAAATAGACACAGACCTGACAATTGTAGATAAAAGAGCTAGAACAGAAAGGGAATTAGGGCTTGAACTTGAGCAAACAGAAATATACATGTAGAACTTGAGGTGATAATAACACAAGTACGTTAGCCATACTGAATCAAACCAAAGTCTAGCAAGTGCAACATCCTGTTTCTAACAGTGGTCAATCAATGTTGCAAGTACCTAGTAGTTTCCCAACAAGTAGATTCTGTGCTACTTACCCTCCTCCTTCACCACGAGGGATAAGAAGTGGCTTTCCCCAAGTCTACATCGGTAATAATGGTTTATAGGTATTCCCTCCAGGAACTTGCCCAAGCCTTTTTAAAATCCAGCTAGGCTAACTGCTTTTACCTTACTCTCTGGTAATATAAATAAGAACTTAATTATGTGTCAAATAAAATATATTATCTCCAATTTCTTTTACATGTGATACTAATTTCATGGCATGTCCCTTCATTATTGTGCTTTTTAAAAACAGTGGAGTGGAGGAGTGGCCTAGTGGTTAGGGTGGTGGACTTTGGTCTTGGGGAACTGCAGAGCTGAGTTTGATTCCCACTTCAGGTACAGGCAGCTCCTTGTGACTCTGGGCAAATCACTTAACCCTCCATTGCCACATTGAGCCTACCATGAGTGGGAAAGCACAGGGTACAAATGTAACAAAAAAAGATACAGATTTGTGTTTGCCCATTCCACTCTACTCATGATTTTATAGACCTCTATCATATCTCCTCAGCCATCTCTTCTCTAAGCTTCAAAGCCCAACTCTTTAGCCTTTCCACATAGCGGAGTCATACTATAACCTTTATTATTTGGATCACCCTTCTCTAATTCTGTAATCTATCTATCTATCTATCTATCTATCTATCTATCTATCTATCTATCTATCTATCTATCTATCTATCTATCTATCTATCTATCTATATTTAGATATAGTGACAGAACTGCATACAATACTCAAGATGAAGTTGCGCCATGGGGTAAAGCAAAAGCACTATTGTATTCTCAGTTTTGTTCTCCATTCATTTCTGCACAGTTCCTAACTTTGTTTGCTTTTCTGGCCTCTGCTGCATATTGGGCAGAGAACTTCAGTGTATTGCTCTGGACAATGTCTAGATTCTTTTCCTGGGTGGTGGATAGAACAAAGAACCAGTGGGACCATCCAGACAGCTGCTCTTATTCTGAGTGCATCTTCTGGTGTGTCTATAGTAACCATTCAGGATAGTTTGATTAACAATATGAGGAGCTGAGGCAGAGTCGGCCCTTCCTCCTGAGCTTGGTTCTAATGCTAAGCATAAAAGCAAAGGGAAGGAAGGGAGATGGCAACTATCAGAATCCAGCTTTGCCACCTCTTACTCCAAATCAAACAGCTCATTAGACTTACAATTTAAATATCATGGGGAAGAAATATTATGTTTAATTAAACTGGACAATCCAAAAAAGTAAGCACAATCAAACATATTTTCAAATTTCTATAGGAGGAGGCCAGCAATCAAGGCAGGATCAGTGGCAATGTATGACAAGCAATATTTTTGTGATTTTAACTTCAATCTCTAGGTCAGAATTCCAACTACATTTTAAAATGTGCTTCTCTCCTGTCTTAAATTTATTTATTTGATTTAATTTATTTACATACCATTTACATTATAAGATCCCAAGAAGTTCATAAGTTAAAACACAATTTCACACAATAGGGAGTCAGAGCCCCCCCCCCCCCCCCCCAGACACACAAATTTGAAGAAAATGATAAAGGGCATTGGGAGACTCCCTATGAGGAAAGGCTAAAGCAGCTAGGGCTCTTCGGCTTGGAGAAGAGAAAGCTGAGGCTAGATATGATAGAGGTCTGTAAAATACTGAGTGGAGTGGAATGGGTTGACATGAATCGCTTGTTTACTCTTTACAAAAATACTAGGAGTAGGGGGCACACAATGAAGCTGCTACTAAGTAGTAAATGTAGAACAAACTGGAGAAAATATTTCTTCACTCAATGTGTAATTAAGTCCTCCAGCACTTCCCCTCTGCTCTGCATGCTCCTTCTCCCTGACTCTCACCCTGCCTGCAGTGAAAACAGTGCTGCTTCTCACCTGGCCTGAAGCCCCTCTCTGTAACAGGAAGTTCTAAGGTGAGAGAAAGAGGCTTCAGGCCAGGTGAGAAGCAGCACTGTTTTCATTGCAGGGTGAGAAGCAGGGAGAAGGAGCACGCAGAGCAGAGGGGAACTTGCTGGAGTGC
This sequence comes from Microcaecilia unicolor, assembly GCF_901765095.1. Lineage (NCBI taxonomy): Eukaryota > Metazoa > Chordata > Amphibia > Gymnophiona > Siphonopidae > Microcaecilia > Microcaecilia unicolor. The sequence continues at coordinate 248,378,594 of NC_044037.1, read as the reverse complement.
AAGTGCTAAAGGACTGAGCTTTAAATATAAAATTCCCAGCAGATGAGGGGCTGGGCAGCATAGCATGGGTCGTCCCCAGTGCCATAGGTGCCTGATATAAGAGGTTTGGGGGAGGCTAAGCCTCTCCAGCCACAAGTGTACTCAGCTTCTACAAGTTAAAATCCAGCAGCAGCCACACAATCATCAAATTAGGGGATCTGAGAGGATCTTCTCTCTCTCTGAAGCAGTCCCTCCCCCCAACTGTCACCTCAGCATAGACATGGTCCCAGGCTTCTGATATCTCTTCCTCTCTTGATCGCTGCTGGTAGGGCTGTCATTGTGGGGGTTGTTTACTAAAGCTTAGCTAGAATTGTCTGCAGCAGGGCCCATAGGAACAAAATGGCCCCTGCTGCAGATAACTCAAGCTAAGCTTTAGTAAATAACCCCCATGGTTGCTAAGTTTGCTGCAATGATTTTTAGTGTATTTTTGCAGGGTTTGGAGTTATTTTGCAAAACGTCAGGATTGACTTATTTGAAAGCAGACTCTTTGCACTCAAAATAAAAATGCTCAAGACTGGTCTGCATATCCTGTAGTCATCACACAAATAAAACCCACCTGCTTTAAACAGTGTTGATAGTGGAAGGAGGATGTGCTGTTTCTGAGGTGATATTCAGAATCTGAATATTTTTTGTATGATGTGTTATACGGAGGATAGCTCCATTCATGTGGATCAACTCCAGCAGAAAAAAAAGGTTTCAAGAAGAGAAACTCTGTTTGCCTTCTTAGGTTCCAGCTCACTTCCAATCATGTGTGTGTCCATGGGTTGATAAAAATATAGTCAGGAACCCATTCTAAATTTCAACACCCACACCTCAACCTTAACTGCCCTCCCTGACTCCTAGGCCAGCAGGATGGGGGCCTTTTCTTCTGATTTAGTTTCAGTTTCGGCCGAACCCACGTGCGTGGATTCGTGCACATTTATCGGTATCGGCCAAAAAATGAATGAATAGTTTCGGTGGCAGTTTTGGTTATGGCCAAAAATGAAAAAAACATTTTTGATTTTCTTCTATGTTCAGTTATGCAAGTTTACTGCATTATTCTGGGAAAATTAATATGTGGGAATACATGAATTAAACTTAATCATAACTGAGTTAATTATCTAAATCTTGGAATGTGAAGCTATGGACCTGAAAGTTCTTTGAGGGTGGCACAAGGCTAAAGGGTAGCCTATGGTGATAAATACCCTTGCATCTGCTCTGCTAAAGAATTCCAGCCGCCCGTGTACCTCTTTCCCACAACTACATTTCTAAAAAAAAAAAACAAACACTTAAGAATTGTAATCAAAATGCCCATATTATTCTGACCCCAGAATGAGGTAATTTTTTCTTTTTGCTTTGTTTTTTGTTTGTATTTTATAAGGTAATTGAATTATGAATATACTGAATTAGGAATGCCTATGAAAGAAGCAAGAAAGGACAGTAACTGCAGTTCAAATTTTGACAGTTGGAACACAATACAGCAAGAAACATGAGCTTTATCTTAGTTCAAAAATATATAACTCATAGATTGATTAGATTCTCTACTAAATATATAAAAAGAAAAAAACATTCAGCAAAGTCCTTTGTTTTGTTTCATGTTCACAGTACAGATGTTTTAGTTTAGTCTCATGTTCGAGTAATTTAAGTCAACTGAGTCAAACACAGTGACACAAGACTTAAGTCGAGAAGATTTTTTCCCTTCTGCTTTAGCCCTTCATCTTCAACAGTCAACACATCACTATCACAGCAAAATTGACATTGGAATCTGCTGCAGCCATTGACTTAATTCAATATTTGTCTAATTCCCTGTTCTTACTCTCTGTATTTGCCTTATTCCCAAGTGTTTTAATTTTTATATTTGTCATATGTCTTTTCCTCTCCTGGAAACCCATCTTATCTTGTTTTCTCTCATTGTATCTGTAAATGACTGTGCAATGCATGCATGTATAATACAGAGTGCTGTAGACATTCGGAATAGTATCTTGCAGGGCCTAAGACTTGCAGAGGGCTTATTAAGTCAACGTGCTCTAACTTCTGAGTTTTATCAGAGAAGAAATGCTAGAATGATTATAGATTATCTGTATCCAAAACCATTTAATGGGGTAAAATGCTTTTTACCCCAATGTCTACCACAAGCCACAGTATAGGACCTTGTTTACAAAGGCATGCTAGTGTTTTAAGTGCACAATAAAAGCATGCATTAACTGTGTAGACGCCCATAGGAATATTATTTATTTATTTGTTGCATTTCTAACCCGCTCTTTCCCACTCGGTAGCAGGCTCAGTGCGGCTTACATAGTATGGAATTACATAGTATCACACAAAGAACACAGCTGTAGCAATAGTAGAGGTACGATGTGGTTGTTAGGAGATAGGTTGAGATAGGTGAAATGGGCAGGGGGGTGTAGGGGTAGGAGAGGTAGGAGTGGGCATCTACACGGTTAGCACACCTTTGTAAACAGGGCGCATAGTTTTTACATAATAATGAGCTACTTTACATGCTTTTGCATGTTTTGCATCTTATTACTATGAGTCCCACATTGACTTATTTAAATAATGCCGCCTTAGGACAAGACAAACTGTGTTAGTGCCCTTTAACTCACATTAAGAGACAAACAATGCGAGTTATTGCTCTAAAGCAGCTTGATAACTAGCCCACCTCTCCTTAATCCACTTTAAAGTGTAAAAACGAAGGTTAAGAAAAATAAAACCCATAAAGAAAATGAAGTGATTCCTTTTTATTGGACTAACATAGTTTCGGTGGCAGTTTTGGTTATGGAGTACATTTTTTGGACTAGTCAAAATAGTTTTACCCAAAAGGTCCATAACATTCAGTTGAATCAAACTAGTGATGTCTGATAACACACATTTGCTTAGCAAGTTACATTTCTTTGTGTACTGCTACCATTCCTGTATTCTAACTTATCTCGGTTGACAAATTTTGTGGGAAACACATTTTCTAAAAATAGAGTTGGGGTGCTCCATGATTCTTCTCTCTCTCTTTTTCAAGACATGTCAGGGATTTGGTGAGCAACTTTTCTTTAAATTAAAATTTTTGAGTATATCAAGGGTCTTTCTTTCAGGAAACAACTTTGGGTCATCAATTTTGGTCCACATTAGCCCGCTATCTGACTATTGTAACGCCTTGTTTAAGGGAGCTTCAGAGGACTTGTTGCGTCCTCTTCAAATGGCACAAAATGCCTTGGTGAGGATAGTGACTAGAACAGATATGATATCACTCCAGTCTTAATAAAATTGCATTGATTACCGATTAAATGGTGCTCAGAATTTAAGATTCTGACAATATTTAAATGACTAAATAATGAAGCTCCAATCACTCTAGCTACACTGTTAAAAATGTGATACAGTTTCATGGTGGTCCTATTATTAAGTTTTTATTTCCTGTTCTCAAGTTTATCTCATTTAGGGCTCTGTTTACTAAGCCATGCTGAAGGTGTGCAAACTTTTTAGTGTGTGCTAAAAATTAATGCACGTTAACACCAGAGACACCCATAGGAATATAATGGGTGGCTCTATCATTAGCCTGTCATGAGCGTGTGCTAATTTTTAGTGTGCACTAAAATGTTAGCGTCTCTACAGCTCAGCTTAGTAAACAGGGCCCTTATTGTATTTATATTTGGTTATTTTTATTATTGTTATGCTATTAACAAAACTAAGTTTTATGTTAATCTGAACCTGCTGTATACTGCCTTGGGTGAATCTCTTCATAAAAAAGGTTAATAAATCCTAATAAATAAATATATATAAAGGTCTTAACCTGCTTGATATACCATCTGTAAAATATATACAATTGGAGGGTCAGAGATTGATAATGTTTTATGTGGAAGGAGCAAGACTGTGGAATCAGCTTCCAGACCAAATTTGTTTATTGAAGAACTATGCTCAATTTCGAAAGCAAGTATGAAGGTATTCTTATTTCAGGACGCCTTTGTTACAGAACCTGAAGTTTGAGGACTATATATTAAGATAGGTTTTGCCTGAGATTGATATTTGAGATTGATATTTCTATTTGAGATTTCTATTTGTTTTGCTGAAAGAGCATATGTCAATAAGTACTTGTTTTATTTTATTATGTTTGTTTTGGTTGTAAACCGCCTAGAATGTTTGTTAGTGCGGTATAGAACGTGTGAAATAATAATTGAATTGTTGAATAAATAAATAAGTTGTATTAATGTAATTATTTTACACAGATAAATGACATGGTTTTCTAAAATGAAAGTGATTATACAAACCGAGGGGCATTTTTGATATGATGTCTAAGTCGGACATTGGACATTTTGCGCTAAATGTCCCAAATCTGAATCAAAACAGCAAAACTCCTTATCTTTTTTTTGAAAATGGCCACTGTGAAGAAACAGTGTGTTTTAAGCCTGTGAAATGTATATTTTCCTGCATTAATTATGTCATGAAGTATATTTACCTTATTTGGGCAGCAGGAGGTGTTTCTTTGCTGTAAAGCTGTTACAGAGAAATGACTGTTCTGTTCTTTAGTTTTAGTACACAAACAGGAAGAAAGAAGCAGTATATTTTTGAAATTTTCTTGTTCTGGGTCCGATTGTCCCAGGAGCTCATTTTCATTTGGAGAATATCGGCTTTTGCTCCAGTCTTAGCCAAGGAGAAAAGAAACAGATCTATTTGAGTGGAGGAGTGGCCTAGTGGTTAGGGTGGTGGACTTTGGTCCTGGGGAACTAAGAAACTGAATTCAATTCCCACTTCAGGCACAGGCAGCTCCTTGTGACTCTGGGCAAGTCACTTAACCCTCCATTGCCCCATGTAAGCCGCATTGAGCCTACCATGAGTGGGAAAGCGTGGGGTACAAATGTAACAAAAAAAATAAAAAAAATTGCTGAGGCTTGGTGAATTATATGTCTTGATCATCCCAGGTACTTTTTAGAAAGTAAAAAAAAATGGTTAGTTAGAGTTATAATTGATCCATGTTTCAGTTACCTGTAATTGTTTGCTGATTGAACATTTTTTGTTCATTGTTCAAGTTTCAGTTTATTGCCTCTGTCTGGACTGATAAAGAATCCTAGTGGTTTGTGTGTTGGGTCTGTGAGTGCTTTCTGGGAACTGTGGGGCCACTGGGAGTGTGGCTTCAGTAACCTAGAAATCACAGGGGATAACTTGAGAGTGTGAGACTTGCCCGGAGGCAGTTGGGACCCAGTCGGTGGGAGGAGGGTGCTAGTGTAGAACAGAAGCAGAAGGTGCAGGCAGCCCTGAGCTGTGCTGGAGATGGACCCTCTAAATGACTGCAGCCACATGCAAGATGTTTTTCTGCTCTGTGCATTTATCATTTGGGCCATTTTCAAAATAAAACAAAAATCAAAGTGAAAAGCATAGAAAATCAAGCCATTGGGATGTAGAAGGAGCCAGCATTCTTAGTTGACTGGCCACACAGACATTCCAGGAGAGCAATGGGACACCCTAGGGGCAGGGGCGTATCTGCGTGGGGCCTCAGGGGCCTGGGCCCCCGCAGATTTCGCCCTGGACCCCCCTACCGCTGCCAACCCTCCCCCTCCGTTGCTCGCCTACCTTCGCTGGCGGGGGACCCCAACCCCCGCCAGCCGAGGTCCGCGTCCTCCTGCCGCTGCCGGCTGCCTTTGGTCCTTTAATTCTTCCATTGAAGCTGGCGCCGACGAAAGTTTCTTTTGAGTCTGACGTCGCTGCACGTTGTACGTGCAGGACGTCAGACTCAGAAATTGTTTCTGAGTCTGACGTCCTGCACGTACAACGTGCAACGTGCAGCGACGTCAGATTCAAAAGAAACTTTTTCGTCGGCGCCAGCTTCAATGGAAGAATGAAAGGACCAAAGGCAGCCGGCAGCGGCAGGAGGACGCGGACCTCGGCTGGCGGGGGTTGGGGTCCCCCGCCAGCGAAGGTAGGCGAGCAACGGAGGGGGAGGGTTAGCAATGGCAGCGGCTGGGGGGAGGGGGATCGGCAATGGCGGCGGCGGCGGCGGCGGCGGCGGGGGGGGGGGCTATAATGTGCCCCCCCCTCTCTGGCCCTGGCCCCCCCTACCGCCGCAGTTCAGATACGCCCCTGCCTAGGGGTAACTGCAGTGGCCTTTATATAAAAGCTCCCAGATACACATCTCACTGTTACCTCCACTTACACTGTATGCTGAGTCCTCCAAATCCCTCCAAAAACCTACTGTAACCAACTGTACACCAATACAATAGCCCTTATGGATGAAGGGGTCACCTATATGTGGTTACAGTAGGTTTTGGGGGAGTGTGGGAGGGCTCACACTTTCTATTACAAGTATAATAGGTAGAGTGGGATATGGGTCTGGGTCCTCCTCTCTACAGTGCACCTCACTTACCATTATACTACTCCATGGACATGCTTGCTGCTCTAATAGACCTGGTATAACATCTGAAGTTGTCATAAGGCTGGTAAGTAATATTTTTATTCACATCTTTAGGGGGTGGGAGGGGGTCATTGACCACTGGGGGAGTAAGTGGGGTCATCCCCAATTCTCTCCAGTGGTTGTTTGGTCATTTAAGGCACCTTTTTGTGCCTTTTGTCACGGTCATTGACATCCGTGCCTTGCTCGTCAATGCCGTGCTTTATCTAGATCCATTAGATTTACCTGCAGTTCTTGCCAGTGTCCTGTGGGGTCACTGTGGTGTGGTGGAAGCTAAGCTGGTGATGTCATCAGTGCTGAGCCCTTCTAATACTGGCCTCTGTGTGCACTCAGTGTTCTGGCAATAATCCCTGATTGAACTCAGGCATGCCTAAGGCTCTGCTAGTTCCATCAGCTGTTTCTTTGTCAGGCCGTGACCTGAAGCATTGCTGTAGCTTCTTCTTCTTGCTCTGTTCCAGTGAAGCCTGCTTCCTTGCCTTGAAGTCCTGAGAGCTACTTGCCCTTCAGCTGAGTCCCCAGTCATCCACAGTGAGTCCTTGGTTGCTGGCTGCAGTGAGTAGACTCTGTGCTGAGTTTTGGACTGTGTGTGCTGGAAGTGTGGAGGAATCTGTGTGGGGTGTTCCTGGTCCCTGTTTGCTGCATTGTGCCTGTGTGTGTCTTTTGCCCTGGGAGCATTTGACTCGGGTGTTTCAGAGACTATTACTGACCTGCCTGCCCTGGGAGCATCAGTTCAGGCATTGCTTTACTTAAACCATTTTGCCATGGGAGCATTGGCTCGGGCATTGCTTTGCTTAAACCCCTTTTGCCCTGGGAGCATGGGCTCGGGTATTGCTTTGCTTAAACCTGGTTGCCCTGCGAGCATTCGGCTCGAGCGCCTCTGCAATTGTTTGCTTCTTTGCCTTCAGCAAGCGGAGTGGACCACTCAAGTTCCCTACCTGCAGAGCGGGTCTTCAAGAGACTACTTTTACTTTGCCTGCTGCACATTTCCTGCGGCTTACAAGAGAGTCCTGACAGAATGAACCTTTTCCAGCTAAGTGCTACTGATTTCCATTGCCCGCCAGGGCGGGCCTTTGACCAGTCTCTTGTGCTCTGTGCTTGCTTTTCTTATACAGCTAGACTGTCTTACTATTTGCCTATATTGTATGCTTAATGTTTTGCTTCGCTTTAGCTAGTGTTAGGATGTACAGGTAGGCTGCTTATTGTCCTCTCTTCTCTTATGTTATTGCTGCGCCGTTTGTTTGCCTTTTGCCTTATGTTTCTTTTGCTGCCATTAAAGCTACCTTAGTTCACCTTCATTTGCAATCCAGTCCAGTTCTTTGGGATACTCTTGTCTCTATGGGACTCCGTCTACCCAGAGGTGGTTGAGTGATTCTCACACAGCCACCCCTTGGCCAAGGGCTCACAAACATTACACCTTTTTCATTCTAAAAAACACAGGTCTAGATCAAAACGTTGAAGTTTCAGCTATAGACATTTTTATTTTGTACCATTATAGCTGTAAATTGTCCAAGTGTTAGGAACCCCCTTGTGATTTGGATGCACTGCAGACAAATTACATAAATAAATGTCTGCAAAATAGGTTTTGAAAATACTGGATTTGAATGTTTTGACAATAAATTCATCCAAATGTTGCTTTATGACATTTTTTTGATGTTTTTCTCTTTCAAAAATGAGTTCCAATGTCTCTAAAATATGCTGGTGATGAAATTGTAGTTGAGCAGATCCCAAGAATGCAGATGATGGGAGGGGAAGGATTGTGACAGAACCTGGGAGGGGAAGGATTGTGACAGAACCTAGTTATTTTCAATACTTGTGTACCCTAAGGCCAAAAATACAAAGTGATTTCTCCCATTTTGTGTCTGTGGGCAAGGTGTTTACCGTATCTGGGAGGGCAGGGGAGAGAGGAGACATGCTGGACGGGGAGGGCAGGGGAGAGGAGAATCACTGGACATGGATGGGAAGGGAGGATTGCTGGACATGGATGGCAGGGGAGGACAGGGGGCAGAGGAGAATCGCTGCACACGGATGAGAGGGGAGGGCAGGGAAGAGAGGAGACATACTGGACATGGATGGGAGGGGAGGTCAGCGAAGAGAGATTCGCTGGACATGGATGGAAGGGGAGGGCAGGGGAGAGAGGAGAATCATTGGACATGGATGAGAGGGGAGGGAAGGGGATAGAGGAGAATCATTGGACATGGATGGAGGGGAGGGAAAACAGGAAGGAGATGCACATGGATGGGAGGGGAGAGCAGGGGAGAGAGGAAAAATGCTGGAAATAGATGGAGAGGAGAGCAGGAGATAGAGGAGAATTGCTGGACATGGATGGATGGAGGAGTTGGCAGAGAGAGGAGAAATGCTGGACTTGGATGGAGGCGAGGGGGGAGAGAGAATTATTGCTTTATATGGATACAGGGGAGGGAAGAGAGAGAAGAAATGCTGGACATGGATGGAGGGAAGGAGAGAGGAGAAGTGCTGGACATGGATGGAGGGGAGGAAAGAAAAAAAGAAGATGCACATGGATGGAGATGAGGGAAAGGGAAGAGAGGAGAAAAACTGCACATGGATGGAGAAAATAGGCAAAAGCTAGATCCACATTATACCTCCTCCAGTCAATTCCACGGAGGAGGACCCAGCTTTTACTTATGGATGTATGGCAAGAAATGAAGAAGAAAGGAGAAAAGTAAAGAAATAAATGGAAAGGAAGCCCTGGAAATGGAGTTAAGAGAACAGATAGAGAGCAGCAGAATCAGAGACTGGGACCAATATGGATAGAAAAACAAAGTCACCATACAACAAAAGTAGAAATAAATCATTTTATTTTCATTTTAGTGTTTGGAATATGTCCAATTTGAGAATTTACATCTGCTGTCTTATTTTGCACTGGGTATACTGGAGCTGTAACAGCTTACAGAAATTATTTATAATGAAAAAAAAATCACGTTATTTTTTTCTCCTATACTTCTATAATATTTTCAATGATGTCTGTTTATTTGCACCATGGCTGGTATAAGGGGTGTGGCTATAATAGGGGTGGAGCCATATGTGGAGGCCCCACCCACAACGAGTATCGATACCTTTTTTACTACAAAAAAAGCACTGATTATAATGATCATGTTACTCCAATGCTTATAGAAATGCACTGGCTGCTGGTAAAGGTAACGATACATTTTAAACTGTTGCTGTTTGTTTTTTAAAGATTTTATATGGTTTAGCTCCAGAATATCTATAAAATATAACCTCTGTTTACTCACCTTCTAGGATGCTACATTCTGCTCAGGAAATTAGATTGTGTATTCCAATAAAACAAGTCTGTCGAAAATCAAATACTAGGCAGAGGTAGGGTCTGATGTCCTGGAACGGACTGCCATGTCATATTCGAAACATTACTTGTTATAATGCTTTTAGGAGAGCAATTAAAGGTTTTCTTTTTACCTTATATTTGACAGGGGTTTGATTTACAGAATTAGGACAATTATTATGGAAATATTTTGCTATAATGAGGAATTATTGATCTTCTCTTTTCTGATGGAATCCACCTGGAGCCTCTTTTGGTAAAGCAGAATAAAATAATATATACCAATATTAGATTAGATTTAGAGTATTGTGTTAGTTCTGGAACCTATTCTATTTTTATAGAATAGACTCAAAGATTATGGAATCTTGGCACCTAAATTTTGGCAACTTGTTGTAGAATTGTTTCCTAATTGTAAGCTGCCATCCAGGTCAATAACCAGCCCATTTTCCACCCATTCCCCATCCACAGCTACAGAAAGCAGCTACTGCATGAATTACTGAGCATGCAATAACTGTGACTGTGCACTAACTCTCGATACAACTGTCTACTACCACACATTAGTAAACTGCCCCTTTAAGGACTTAATTGACAGGCTACTGGATGCACAATCAAGCACCCTACTTTTACTACTAACATAAGTTTTACTGATGTCCTAATAAGGAAGTTATAGTTTATAATAAGCAATCACTGTTTCACACTGTGTTGCAGTGATTTCCAAACCTGTCCTGCAGGAACCCCAGCCAGTCAGGTTTTCAGGATTTCCTCAATATAAATACTCATGAGATTGATTTGCATACACTGCTTCCTTGGTATACAAATCTATCTCATTGTAGATATCCTGAAAACCTGACTGGCTGGGGTTTCCCTAGGACAGGTTTGAGAATCATTGCTGTTTTGCCTCAGCTATGCATGCAAATTTCCAATTTTTTTTAAATTGATTTGATTTTACAAATGAAGTCAGCAAGATTTATTACACAATTTCACACATTTCCTATCTCACTCACACCCCACACACACACACACAGTCAGATGCTTTAACAAACACTCCCACTGAAAATCTGTGTCACATATTCTCACACGCAGGTTGCTGCGCACAGTTTATACTACCTACAACTTCTGTCATACTGAATCTTTCAAACACACAGATAATTTTAACACTTGTCATTTTGCTGCCATCATCAGCTTTCAATAGCTTTTTCTGTGGTAGTTCCTTCATCCTAAAGCTACTGCCTTCTACATTCCATTTCTCTTACCTTTCAACATCATCCTCCTCCCAAATACCTAACCCCACATTAACCCAACCCTGTTTGACACCAACTTCTATCCCTCCCCTTTTCAGCAACTATTTTTTAGGGGGACAATGTACTAAACAACAAACAATGTTACAAACATAAGTACACACTTTAAAACAGTAAATAGTACTATAATTATGTTTGTAAATTTTACATGTGTAACTTGCCATTTTAACAAACATAGGGATATGTTTACCAAAGTGCAGTATGATTTTGCACTTAAGAACATAGTAGCCATACTGGGTCAGAACAATAGTCCATCTAGCCCAGTATCCTGATTCCAGCAGTGACCATTCCAGGTCACAAGTACCTGTCAGAAGCCCAATTAGTAGCAACATTCCATGCTATCAATCCCAGGGCAAGCAGTGACTTCCCCCATGTCCATCTCAATAACATACTATGGACGTTTCATCCAGGAACTTGTCCAAACCTTTTTTAAACCCATATAAGCTAACTGCAATTAACATATCCTCTGTGCAAAGCAGGGGCATAGCCACAGGTGAGCCCAGGTACACCACTACCATAGCCCTTACAGGTGAAGGGGGCACCTAGATGTGGGTACAGTGGGTTTCTGGTGAGTTTTGGAGGGCTCGCTGTTTCCTCCACAAACGTAACAGATAGGGGGTGGGGGTGGGGCTGAATCAGCCTGTCTGAAGTACACTGCACCCACTAAAACTGCTCCAGGGACCTGCATGCTTCTGTATGGACCTGAGTATGACATCTGAGGCTGGCATGACATATTTTTAAAGATGTTTTTTGAGGGTGGGAGGGGGTTGATGACCACTGGAGGAGTAATGGAAGGTCATCCCCGATTCCCTCCAGTGGTCATCTGGTCATTCGGGCCCCTTTTTGTGCCTTAGTCGTAAAAAAAACAGGTCCGGGTGAAAACGTCCAAGTGCTCGTCAGGGACATCCTTGTTTTTTTTATTATGAGTCAATGACATCCAAATGTTAGGCATGTCCAAGTCCCACCTTTGCTACGTCTCTGACACGCCCACTTAAACTTTGGCCATCCTTGCGACGGAGTGCAGTTGAAGACATCCTAAATCGAGCTTCGATTATACCAATTTGGACGTCCCTGGGAAAAGGATATCCATCTTCTGATTTATGTCGAAAAATGGACGTCCTTCTCTTTTGAAAATTAGCCCGATAGAAGCATAATAGGTGATGGCAGAAAAAGACCTGTACGGTCCATCCAGTCTGCCCAACAAGATAAACTCATATGTGCTACTTTATATGTATACCTGACCTTGATTTGTATCTGCCATTTTCAGGGCACAGACCGTAGAAGCCTGCCCAACACTCGCCCTGCCTCCCAACCACTAGCCCCACCTCCTACCACCGGTTCTGCCACCCAATCTCTGCTAAGCTTCTAAGGATCCATTTCTTTTGAACAGGGTTTCTTTATGTTTATCCCACACATTTTTGAATTCCGTTACCATTTTCATCTCCACCACCTTCCTCAGGAGGGTATTCCAAGTATCTACCACTCTCTCAGTGAAAAAAAAATTCCTGACATTTTTCTTGAGTCTGCCCCCCATCAACCTCATTTCAAGTCATCTAGTTCTACCGCCTTCCCATCTCCGGAAAAGGTTCGTTTACGGATTAATACCTTTCAAATATCTGAACATCTATATCATATCACCCCTGTTTCTCCTTTCCTCCAGGATATATATGTTCAGGTCAGCAAATCTCTCCTCATATGTCTTGTAACGCAAATCCCATACCATTTTTGTAGCTTTTCTTTGCACCGCTTCAATTCTTTTTACATCCTTAGCAAGGTACAGCCTCCAAAACTGAACACAATACTCCAGGTGGGGCCTCCCCAGTGACTTGTACAGGGGCATCAACACCTCCAGTATTCTGTTGGTCACAACTCTCTCTATACAGCCTAACAACCTTCTGGCTATGGCCACCGCCTTGTCACACTGTTTTGTCACCTTTAGATCCTCAGATACTATCACCCCAAGATCCCTCTTCCAGCCTGTACATATCAGACTCTCACCGCCTAACACATATGTCTCCCGTGGACTTCTACTTCCTAAGTGTATCACTTTGCATTTCTTCGCATTGAATTTTAATTGCCAAACATTAGACCATTCTTTTAGCTTCTGCAGATCCTTTTTAATGTTTTCCACTCCCTCCGGGGTGTCCACTCTGTTACAAATTTTGGTAACATCTGCAAAAAGGCAAACTTTACCTTCTAACCCTTCGGCAATGTCACTCACAAATATATTGAACAGAATCGGACCCAGCACCGATCCCTGAGGCACCCCACTACTCAACTTTCCCTCATCCTAGTGAACTCCATTAACCACCACCCTCTGGTGTCTGTCCAGCAACCAGTTCCTAATCCAGTTTACCACGTTGGGTCCTATCTTCAGCCTGTCAAGTTTATTCAAGAGCCTACTGTGGGGAACCGTGTCAAAAGCTTTGCTGAAGTCTAAGTAGATTACATCTATAGTACATCCTTGATTCAATTCTCTGGTCACCCAGTCAAAGAATTCAATGAGATTCGTTTGGCACGATTTACCTTTGGTAAAACCATGTTGTCTCGGATCTTGCAACTTATTGGCTTCCATGAAATTCACTGTCCTTTCCTTCAGCATCACTTCCATTACTTTTCCAATAACTGAAGTGAGGCTTACCGGCCTGTAGTTTCCAGCTTCTTCCCTATCACCACTTTTGTGAAGAGGGACCACATGCGCTCTTCTCCAATCCCACGGAACCTCTCCAGTCTCCAAGGATTTATTAAACAAATTTTTAAGAGGACCCGCCAGAACTTCTCTGGCCTCCCTCAATATCCTGGGGTGGATCCCGTCCGGTCCCATGGTCTTGTCCACCTTTAGATTTTCAAGTTGTTCATAAACACTCTCTTCCATGAACAGTGCTATATCCTCTCCATTCTCATATGCACTTTTGCCAGTCAATCGTGGTCCTTCTCCAGATAAGCTATACTTATCGTTTATCTGTTCTAATAGTATGTTTTGGATGATCAGAAGTAACATATCTTATCGAGCAATTTAACATTAAACTCAAAATACACCACTCTTCATCATTGGTCCTTTATATCTTTTCTAATAACGCTATTAATTAGCAATGTTTTTAGCATGTCCTTTATAACTTCTTATATGAAAAACTTATCTTTTGAAGAATCAGGGGATCAGTTACCCACAGGAACATCCACACATGGATCAGCTAAATGTAGGCACTTTTTTACATGTGTACACCCTGCACAATTTTATAATAGCCATTTCCTACATGTAAAACCTCCTTTATAAGAGGAAAATGCTTTATGTTTGATTTCTTTATTAGTTTTACATATAACATTCACAAAAGAACGTTAATAACAGAAATTAATAGAAATTAAATCATTGCTGAAAATTGCATACAGGAAAATATTCTCATATTCATAAACCACTACCAGTGGGATCCAAGAATCAGAAATTGTACTTAAACACAATATATCTTAAATTATTGAACAGAGGTTAAACCAACTATACAATCAAACAGCAGCGTTATTCTGGTTAATTGCCCCAGAGGGATTTCTCAAACTTTCTTTAGCAATTACAAATTCTTGGAGTTTCATGGGGTCGGTAAAAAGAAAATTATTAGACTCATAAGAAATTAAGCATTTACATGGGAACTTAATAAAGAAAGATCCCCCCAGGGCTAAAACTCTTGCCCTAAAGGCCAGAAGTTTTTTCCTCCTTGACTGGGTTTCCCATGATAAATCAGGAAAAATTTTTATCTGTCCCCCCATGAAATCTTCTTTCATATGTTGAAAATATATACGTTGAACATTGATTTTATCCAGTTCAAAAGCGAACGATACTAATAAAGTAGCTCTCTCTGTTATCACAGAGGATTCTAAGAGTTCTGTTACGTTTAAAGGTTCTTCACCTGCATTTGGTAATTGTTCAATCACACTTTTTCCTTTAACATAATAAACTTTTGTCACTGGTGGAAAATTGTCATTTGTAAAACCCAAAATTTGTAAGAAATATTTCTTTAGCAGCTCCATTGGGGAAATGAATGTTGTAACAGGAAAATTCAATAATCGCAAATTGTTCTTCCTGAGTTGGTTCTCAAGGAACTCATATTTTCTAGCAACTACGTTTCTTTCCTTAATTAGTGCTGTTGTAATTTCTTTTGAAGATACCATTTCACTTTCCAGCTTTTTTAAACCGTCTGTGTTTCCCTCTACTTTACTAGATAATTGTTGAAAGTTATTTCTTAGTTCCTGAGTCTCTCCTTGAAGAGATTCAGAGATTTTTATTAAGGATGAGTCAAGCCTCTGTATGACATTCCAGAGCATGTCAATTGTGACTGAGGCCGGTTTTACCAAACCACAAATTCCCCCGGAAATACCTTCTCTGGGCTGCAACGGCGTCGAGGTAGATCTCAAACCCTCGATTGATGTTTCTCCAGAGAAAGATTCAGTGAGTAAGCCTCCTCCGAGCGCTGTAGGAAATAAACCCACTTCGGATGTCCTCAAGCGATCGCTGCTTAGAGCAACACTGCTTCCGGGTTGCGGCGGGGTTAGGCCTTGCGAAGGTGGACTGAGCGTCACTCCCTCGCTACTGCTGTGTGCGGATGTCTGCGCTATTGAGGTAGGCATTGGAGTCTCCGGCGCCCGGATCCCGTATGCCTCCAAAGTTGATTGGCGCGAGGTGGGGTTCCCAACCGGTCCCGAGGAGGCAGGGGTACCGGTTTTACCCTTTCTTTTACCCATTTCACCGGGGACGCGCCGCACTGCCAAACATACATCGGAGGTACGGGAGCTCTCACGACGCACGTCTGTTCACCTGTGCCATCTTGGATCCCAGGAAAATGCTTTATAAACCTATGCACAGTTTTCCTCCCTGTGAGGGAGTGAGTGCAAGGCAGGGTTTACTTAGAAATATTCCTGGTGCAGCTTAGTCAATTTACAACAGGTGGCGCTAGTCTGCTGAGGCTGAGTCACAGGGGCAGGACTCAGACCAGGCTAGAGTCAAAAGCTCTCTGACAGTACAGGACAGAGAGGCTCCAAGTGTAGAGGCTTCCAGGAGGGAGGCCCTGAGGCAAGAGGATTCCAATCTAAGCTGAGCTGTAGTACCTGAGGAGAGGACAAGGGAAGTGGGGTGGTATGAGAGTTGTGTGGGAAGACTGGCAAGGTAGGAGACACCTGGAATTACATTCAGAAAGTACTTGTTTTTGATATGAGGAACCATAATCCTTTGAAGTAACAGGGGGCACATGTGCAAACAATAAAGTCTTTTCCTTTTTGCTTGCAACCCTGATGTGTATGACTGAGTTTGTGCCCGATCCAAGCCACACCCTCAATTACATTATCACACTCCCCTAACCTAAAAACATTTTTTTGGAAAGCATCTTCTCAATGCACCTGAAAGTCAGTGTTCAACAGTATTATGGAAGGGCAAAACTCAGACAGGCAAATAATTCTCTCTAAATATATTGTTTTAAAATTTGTCCCCAGAAAACTAGTAATATAACTAAAACCATATTTATTTTTTCTACTGTAAAAAATGAACATTAATGATATAAAAGAGTTTACATTTTTCACCTAAAGGGCACTTGCGAATTTTACTTTTCTATTTTGGGCCTTCTTTGTAGATTGTAATGCCTTTCACTGGAGTGCAAAAAAGAAGTTGTAGAAAATGAATTTCTGAGATCATTTAGGCCCCTTAGTCTGATCTACTTTCTCCTGCAACATTTACTTCTTATATTGAAACCTAATTTGCCTGATTACATTTTAAACTGAGTCAGACATGATGTGACATTTTTACTTGACAACACATAGATTTAATGTAAGTAGAAAAAACTCACATGTTGACTTCTTGATCTCATTAATGAAATCCGATGTAACACAAATTTTATTGACTTTAGTTAGCAGATCTACTCCATTAGTGTAATGACATAACACTTACTCTAGAAGTTGGAAACCCTTTTTCTATTTGTAGTAGGGTTTTTTTCTTCTTAATTAAATCACTTTTTAGTAGGCTTAAGAGAGAAATGTTGATGGGTGTCTGGAAATACATTGCTGCCTTTAATATAGATTTATCTAAAGAATTGAATCTAAATTTTGCTCTTTTATTTTTGTTTCCTTGAAATATTTCTTTTTCATCTGCGATTTTGACATTGACAAGAAAGGTGAGCGCTCAATCTGCTAATTACGTCCAAAACTACTACTACTACTATTAAACATTTCTGAAACAAAACACAGTATCAAACTTCAGCATAAACTGCCATGCCAGATGATTTCAGGACCAGTAAAGAAGTCAAAATAACTGAAACATTTAAATGACTGATGATGTCCAATATTCTAGACTAAGTACAAAGATAACATAACAAAATATTACAAAAATTGATTCATGTTATACCAGTCTCTTACTGTTCCTTAATGTGAATCCAAACCAATATGCCAGTTTTTTGCACTTTTTTTTATTTGTTTCACCTTTACAACTGTGTGCCTACAGTGTGTCTTAGTAATCAAGGCCCTAAGTTTCTATATGTTTTTGCTTCACCTTTACAACTGTTGTATTAACAGGAATAAAACTTGGCCATCTACCCAGCTTCTAAAATTGAACACAAGTAAAACTAAAGTACTATGGGTCAGTGGGTCTCAAAAGACATTTACCATCGATAACATCAGACCTTGTACCACTACTCAACAAAAACAATACACTACACACATCAAAATAAATGAGCCACAACTTCAGATTTTTGGCAAGACATTAATAATACAACATGTAACCATACATTAATTTCTAAATTACCCGAACAATAAACTCATTTCCACCCCATCAAAGATAGTCAGTAACAAACTAGCCATTCATGAATCCTACCTAAGACCTTTAAATAACCTTAGAACCCCATCCCCCCCCCCCCACACACACATACACACACACACACAAACTCAATGCCGCTGCTTCCCAAAAATAACAGAAACATCCAAAACAGCCCTACAATCCTACCACAATCTAAACCCATTCCCTACAGCAAAAAGGGAAGGAAGGGTGGAACAAATTGTTTCTACACACACAAACCACAACTACCTCCCACCCCACCATCCTCCCACAAAATTAAGTTTTTCCCACCCAAACTGTTTACAGAATAAGACAGGTGAAGCTCTACCTATTAGACTCATCCTTCTCAATGGAATTATAAATAAATAATTTCATTACAAAGGTCTAATTTTTAAACTAACATCTAAGGTTAATGTGACATAAACTAAAACTAAATACAGAAAAAACAAAGTTTCTTCATATTGATAATAACCCAGATCCAAATTGTACAGCACACTCCATTGGTCAGCATACTTATATCCTTTTGTCACCTATTAAGATATTGGAGGTATTTATCGACCAAACATTATCGTTTGATGACCAAATCAATTATTTAACTAAGAAGTTATTTAATATAATGAAAAACTTTGTACAGTGCATATATATATTTTTTTTTTTTTTTGGGGGGGGGGGCTCAGACTATTAACTCAAGCTTTAGTCTTATCGCAACTTGACTATTGCAATCTTGTATATCTTGCTTCTTCTAAATAGCTGCTGAAGAGGCTCCAATCTATCCAAAATATAGTAGTCTGGTTGATAATTTTGCTAAAAAGGTTTGATAGTATTTCAGCTTACTATACTATCTTACACTGGCTCCCAATTGAAGCCAGAGTACAGTTTAAAATGTGTTGTTTTCTTTATAAAATCCTCTTTGGTATGGTACCAACATATATGTATGATTATTTTCTACCGGTGAATACTAACTGACTTCATCATAGTTTTTCCTCTATAAAGGGTAAAAAAGATGAAGGATAGTTGAACTTCTATCAAGCTGCCAAGTTTGGGATAGAATTTGCTGAAATTGTTAGTGCTTCTAGCTATTTGGATTTTAGGAAGCAGTTAAAAACCTCATTATTTTGTAAACTTGTTCTGAAATTTTGTTAATTCCTGGGTTATGCTGATTGTTGATATGTAAATGATTTATTGCAACTCTTGCATAATGTCTGATCTGCCATTATTGTACTCCTATTAGGTACAAGTGGATTATAAATCCTAATGTAATGTAATGCTCCTATTTTCATGATGATCAGTTTGTGTTTTTTGGCTCAGATGTTAATACTTATTCAGTTAGACTTTAATTCACATTATTCTGGGATTTATCTTAAACTCAAGAAAAGGTTTCAGCTATTGCAAAATATGGCAGCGAGACAGATTTTTAAACAAAAGAAATATGATTGGGTCACTATTACTGATGTGACTTCATTTGCTCCCTATCTGGGCCCGTATTTTGTTTAAACTAGCTTGTCTGATTTTTTAAATATTACAACTTCAAGCATCCATTTATTTGATTAACTTGGTTGACGTGCCAATTAACTATCAAACTTATCTGTTGTCCGAGTATTACTTATTATATTTTCTGTCAGTCTTGAACAGTTCTTTTTGTTTTCAGGCAGTGAAAAGTTGTAACAGTTTGTCTCAAATGTAAATCATAAAAAAAATAAAAAAACTTTATAAAAATTTAATTTTTTAATTTCAGTTGACAGAGGCCCTTTTACTAAGGCGCAGTAGGCTTAGCATGTGCTAAAAGAGCATTACTGTGAGACACGCTGAGGCATCCCGCAGTAGTGTTCTGCTTAGCACATGCTAATCTTATGTTGGAAAATGTTTTATTTTCCATTGCAGGAGGTGTGTCTGGTGGCGGAGAGTAGGTGTCCCTACGCTAATTGGGTAGTGCAAACACATTACCACGCACTATCCAATTAGTGCAGGATCCCTTACTGCCTCTTAAATAGATGGTGGTAAGGGCTCCCATGGCAATGACCACGTGCTAATGGGGAAATTAGTGCATGACCATTACAAAAAAAAAACCCAAAGTGGTCATTTTACTGCCATGCTAAAAGTGGCCACAGTGCATGGGAAATCCACGCTTTGATAACAGCGCTGGCCATTTTTTAGTGTGGCTTAGTAAAAAGGCCCCTTAATTCTGTACTCATTGAATGTTGCTATTTTGTTGCTCTGTCACTTCCCAGTATCTTAGGTAATTAATTTGATTATAAACTGCTTATGATCCAGTTAGTATATAAGTGGGTTAAAAATGCCCGAGACTGTGATTGTGCTTGTGGTGTGAAACAGAAGTGCAGATCAGCCTGAGTGGGGTAGTCGCTAATATGTACTAGGGGGATAATGAGTGTTATTTTGTTAAATAATGTTCCTTACGTAGCAAGGTCTTACATTATTTTCCATCAATGCATGATATTTTTAGTGTAATGCAATTTAAGTAATGAGATGTAAATAATGGAGATGCATGCAAATCAGCTCATTATTATGCAAAATTAACAGCACAGCTTAGGTTTGACCTCATAAGCTGTATTATTCATTAAAAAAGTATGCTAGTTTTGAGCTGGAGGATATTCAAAGATCTATTTTGAAGCTAAGTACTTACTGTGTATTCATAATGTTTGTGTGTTTGTGATCACTGGTGCTAACATTTTTAATATGGTAAAAGAGAAAAAAAAAATTAACTAATGAACTGCTGATAAAAACAGTGGACCTCATTAAAGGCCCCTTTTACCAAGCTGCGATAAAGGGGCCCTGCGGTAGCATCGACATGTGGATTTGCTATGTACCAAGGTCCATTTTACCACAGCGGGTAAAAGGCAAGAAAAAAGATATGACTGTGACATAAATGAACACTTGTCGTGCATCCATTTCTGGAGGAAGCCCTCACTGCCACCTGTTTATCATCATCTACTGTATATACAAAAAACACCTATGACAGGGGATGTAAATTGACAACATGTTTGGTAGGAACAGAATTGCCTTGGAAATCTGTAAGCAAAGGGATGAAGTGGCTGGGTCAGAAAATGGAGAAGGGCTCAGCAGAAACTTTATACCAGTATGCTCCCAGTAATGTCAGCATGACGTAACATAAAAAAATAAAAACTTTTTCACCCAAATATAAGGAAAGTATAGCTACAATCCTTGTCTTTAAAGGTCTGTCTGTGATATTCCTTTCGGAACATTTTTTTCATCTTCTCCAATATTAACAGGAATATAATAAATTGAAACACATTTGGACAGAGGGGGAGTAGCCTAATGGTTAGTGCAGTGGGCCAAGAACCTGGAGAACTGGGTTCAGTTCTCACTGCAGCTCTTTGTGAGTCTGGACAAGTCACCTAGGGGCCCCCTTACAAAGGCATGTAGGTGCCTACATGTATCCAATGTGCATCAATTTGGAACTACCGCCCATCTACCGCATGTCCCAGGAAGTAATTCCATTTTTTACACGTATCCAAATTTTTTTTTAATTGTCTACCCTGTGGCAATAACTGGGTGGTAATCAGCACTGTATGCACACTGATGATTATCCCCCAGTTAACGCGTGAGACCTTACCGCTAAGTCAATGGGTGGCAGTAAGGTCTCAGGCCCAAAATGGATGTGCACTAATTTTTATTTTGTCGCATGTCAATTTTCAGCTAAAAAAAACCCAGCCTTTTTTTGCAGGCACGCTGAAAAATAGACTTGCAAGCGTCCAATACATGTACCTACAATAGCGCAGGCCATTTTTGGTACACCTTAGTAAAAGGACCCCTTAACCCTCCATTGCTCCAGGTACAAAAACTTAGCTTGTGAGCCCACTAGGGACAGAGAAATTACCTGTATACAATATGTAAATTGCTTTGGTTGTACCACAGAAAGATGGTATATCATATGCATGACCCACACCCCAATCTTCGTTCTGTCCCTAAAATCAGACCATGCCATGTATTGTGCTGTGAGGAAGTGCCTAGGCAAGTCCTAGTTACACTTAAGGCACTTCCTCCTTT
The DNA here is from genome assembly GCF_901765095.1 of Microcaecilia unicolor. Taxonomy (NCBI): domain Eukaryota; kingdom Metazoa; phylum Chordata; class Amphibia; order Gymnophiona; family Siphonopidae; genus Microcaecilia; species Microcaecilia unicolor. Next base: position 248,356,767 of record NC_044037.1, on the reverse strand, counting down.
GTCTACCTTAATATACCCAAACTTTAGAACCCTAGGCAGCAAGATGTGGCCTGGAACCAGCATAATAAACCTTCTGAGAATGGGAGAGTCAGAAGCCCTGGGGAGAATTGAGGAATAATCCTATACCCTCCCAATGGTGGTTGAATGTAGCATCTGTTCCCTACCAGTAAGGTAAACAGGCCTTTATATACACAGGGTAGAGACTGCTAGAACTCATTTTTGTGTCTGTCAGGTATATTAGAGACCAGGCCTTTGTGGTGGTTACATTGAAGGATTACTTATGCTGAGCTGACTTGCCCGCCTGAAGACAAGATTATGTTATGTGGTGAGCACAACTGCATGAAAAAAATTAAAATTTTTCTTCTGGCTTAAACTATCTGCTGTCTGTATGTGTGAGGGGCCTGTGCCCACTGCTTTACCAACACTACCAAACATATGTTAATTTGTACAGTAGCTTAGTAACTACACATAGGTTGCATAAAAAGAAGAATTCTTTCTGCATCATTTTGAATTTTGGAAGCATGTTCTCTAATAGATGTGTATCACTGTCCAACTAGATAATACTTAGCTAAAGCAAACCGAGGCACCAAGATTAGGGCAAAACACAACATGGAGTAGAATGGAAAGCTCATGACACTACTTCTAGAAAAAGAAAAAAAAAATATATAGTTTTCTTCTTAATCTCTTTGGGGCCATTTTATTAAGGTGTACTAAGCCTTATCATGGGCTTAGTGTGCCAAAAAATGCTTACCGCAGGACACGCTAAAGCATCTTGGGGTAATTTACTTGTTTACATACAGTAATCTTGGGGTAAACCATGGTTTCTATTTATTTTTAGGAGGGATGTGGCATGGGCAGGTTAATGGGCAGGGAACTGGCTAGTGCGCTGTGTCACGTGGCACCCACCCCCTGGGGATGCACTCACCTCAATCTGCAGGTCTCCCAGGCCTTGGTCTGGGCAGCTTTTCTGACTGAGAAGCAGCTTACTTTTAAGAGAAAGGCAGCTTAGAAGTTTCTGGCTACCGGCTAGTGGGCTCCTATTTTCTTTATAGGCCTTTCTTCCCAGTCTGTCTAGTCCCTGGGATCCCACTCTTTATACCTCATAGACTGCCAGGCTCTAGAATGTTCCATAAAATGCTCTTTATTCAGTATCACCAAAACAAACATATTTCTATGTCTTTCTTTTCAAACATAGATTCTAGATCATGATATAACAATGTATTCCTGTTCTATCAAAGCAAACGTAGGGCACAGTTCCTTCACTCAACAATGGAACTCTTTTGTTCCATACAAACAATAGTGGCTCATGCCCCTTTCCACTTTCTCATGTGGAACAACACTTCAAACACACAGGGTTATCCTCTTTAAGGCTGACGCTCATGCACACATTTCTCTTGCTTTACCTAGGGGCCTAATTCCAAGCTAGGTTCCCTTTCCCCCTTTGCATACAGTATACCTGCAGGACTTCAGAACAGCCAGTCTTTCTTTCTTTTCTCTTCCCACCTACTTGGAGCACTCAGCCTCACCACTTTCCACAGCTGGAGAAGGCTGCTAATCAGCCACCCTACTTTTTCGGTTTGGACTCTGCTCCACTCCTCTGCAGCTTGGAACGGTTGCTAATGAGGCGCATTCTTTCTGTCTTGCAAGTGTTTATGAGTACAATTCCCAGAAGACTGTTTCCATTCAGCTTACTGCTTCCTGCCCTGGCCCCCAAAGCTTCCTTTCCACAGCTGGAAACACCTTCTCCCAGAAAAGAACCATGAGGTTTGTGTGTAAGGTAAGTTCCTGGTTCAGCCTTTCCCCTTTTCCTAATCCACATTGTTTTCCTGTCTGCTCAGCCTTCTTGTGTCCTCATTGATTTTGGCAGGCATGGAGGGGCATAATTGAACGAAAACGTCTATCTCCATGGGCGTTTATCTCCGAGAACGGGTCCGTGAAGGGGCGGACCGAACTGTATTTTCAAAAAAAAATAGACGTCCATGTTTTATTCGACAATTTGTGAGCTGGGTGTTTTTGTTTTTCAGTGATAATGGAAAATGAAAGCGCCCAGCTCAAAAACGAATAAATCCAAGGCATTTGTTCGTGGGAGGGGCCAGGAGTCGTAGTGCACTGGTCCCCCTCACATGCCAGAACACCAACCGGGCAGCCTAGGGGGCACTTTTACAAAAACAAAAAAAAGGTAAAAGAGCTCCCAGGTGCATAGCACCCTTCCCTTGTGTGTTGAGCCCCCCAAATCCCCCTCAAAACCCACTGCCCACCAGTCTACACCATTACTATAGCCCTAAGGGGTGAAGGGGGGCACCTACATGTGGGTACAGTGGGTTTGGGGGGGTTGGACGACTAAGCATTAAGCAGCACAATTGTAACAGGTAGGGGGGGGATGGGCCTGGGTCCACCTGCCTGAAGTCCACTGCACCCCCTAACAACTGCTCCAGGGACCTGCATACTGCTGCCAGGCAGGTGGGTATGACATTTGAGGGTGAAAATAAAAAGTTGTGAAACATCATGTTTTGTGGTGGGAGGGGGTTAGTGACCACTGGGGGAGTCAGGGGAGGTCATCCCCGATTCCCTTTGGTGGTAATCTGGTCATTTAGGGCACTTTTTGGGGCCTTATTTGTGAAAAAACAGGGTCCAGGAAAAGTGCCCTAAATTCTAGCTACAAACGCATACTTTTTTTCCATTATCGGCGAAAGGCACCCATCTCTCCTCGGCCGATAACCACGCCCAGTTCCTCCTTCGCCACGCCTCCGACACGCCCCCATCAACTTTGTACGCTTCCGCGATGGAGTGCAGTTGAAAACGTCCAAAATCGGCTTTCCATTATACCGATTTATTCGTTTTTGTGAGATAAACGTCTATCTCCCGATTTGGGTCGAAATCTAGGCATTTTTCTCTTTCAATTATAAGGTGGATAGCCTTTCACAGCTGACATTGCCATGCACTAACTGATTAACATAGACTTAATGCAGGAACCCTCAACACTTCCTAAATAGGAAGCAGTTAATGCTCCTGCTTTAATTTTTTAAATAGCCACGTGTTAATGCTGACAGCGCATGGACATAAATGCAACAAATAGAAAAAAAGCCATTTTTGACAGCCATTCTAGAAATGGGTTTAGTGCAGAAAAAGTCCTATGTTAGAATGTTCTAAGCCCATATACTAATGCAGCCTAGTAAAAGGGCCCCTTTGTGGGTTCTTTTTTGTATAAAAAAGGTTGACATTTTTTTTTCATTTGTGTCTTTTTAAGGACAAAAGACCTCAGTGTAAAAAAGGGCATGAAACCAATTAGGCCATGAGGCAGCAGCTTGAGTAGCACTAGCAAAAGTAGAGTGGATCAGTAGTAGTAAACCAAGGGGTCCTTTTACAAAGGTGCACTGAAAAATAGCTTGCAGTAGTGTAGGCGTGGGTTTTGGGTGCGCGCCGATCCATTTTTTAGTGCACCTCAAAAACAGGCCTTTTTTTTGCTGAAAATGGATGTGCGAAAAAATCAAAATTGCCACGCGTCCATTTTGGGTCTGAGACCTTACCGCCAGCCATTGACCTAGCGATAAAGAATGCGGGCAGTAATGACCTTTGCGTGTCAAATGCCACTTGGTGCACGTCCAATACACACAGCCGAAAATAAAAAATATTTTTCAGATGCATGTATCAAAAATGAAATTGCCGCAAGAGCCACGCGGTAGTCAGGCAGTAACTCAATTTTGGCACATTGGGCATGCATAGACGCTTACGCGGCTTAGTAAAAGGGCCCCAAGAGAGCAGGCAGACTGACCCTGGTCTGTATCTCCCTGAAAGTCCACAGAAAGGGGGGACTAGAAGCAAACCTAAAATATGCACTGATGTTTAATTAAATATATTTGAAATATACAAGAAAAAAAAATTAAAAAGCAGATAACCTACTGATCAGTATATTCTGCTACCTAACAGTACAATATTGGAATACACCTGAAAGTATATGAAGAAAAGTAACAAGAATATTAATTAAATCCCGTTCATTAAGCTGGGAAATATTGTAGCTATTGGGTATCATAAAAAATATATTTAACACTATGATATGTAACTAAACACAAACATGGAAAACATAAAACAAAAGTAGTGCCTAAGGCAATTACACTGTTATCAAGAAGCCTTACAACTCTCTTAGGAAGATGTACACTGTAATTGGAAAAAAAAAGGGAGCCCCTAGATTTTGTCATTTAACTGTTATGTTTCATTCACATTTTTGAGATTTATATTTTACAGAGAATGTGACAAAAACATTAGGGTATAGTAATTTTTATTCTTATTGCCTTATTTTCAATACATTTCTGCATGTTGGCTGAAAATTTGACTTAAAGAGGTGCATAGTTACATATGTTATAAAGTAAAATGTGTAGGCTCTCTTTTTACATTCACTGTGTAGAAATATCAGGAAATTCAAACACAGAGCTCCCAAAACAACTACCACTCCAAAAAAGTACAATTTAATTGACTAAATTTTATTTGGTTGAAGGATAAAATGTAACCAGAAAGATCCTTTTGGTGACCAACTCAGGCTAAGAAGTCTCCAACAATCCAGACACATCCAGACTATCTTCATAAACTTCAGCATTCCCCCTGCTCTTACTCCCAGAATCTCCTTTAGGTATATAACATGTTCTGGTTATTAGTGGGATAGTTTCCTGAGGGACCTGTAAAACCCCCCTCTAGTATCTTCCTAACATATCTAATAGGGATATCACAGAAGATTGAGGGAAATTAAAAAAACAATAATTTAAATTTTTAGTAAAAGTGCAAATCTCTACTTCTGGTGCAGCAAGCACAAATCTACCACTTTCTTCCCCAACTCTTTACTCTGCTGACCCAGTCCCTTCACTTGCTCTTGAATATCTATCCTATAAATCCCAAAATCCCATATATCCTTTGTCAACTGCCATCTCCATACTCATAATAGCTGACCATATACTTTCTAGTGTGATTACCTCCAGTTTACCTTGAATGTCAATATGGTAAACTGGCAGTCCAGTAACCTTCAATAAACCAGGAAGTTGTCGCATATGTCTTCCTCATTTTGAATCTTCAGCCCATCCAACCTTCATGCATCTGGAGGTGTTATAGGGTTGGAACTACACTCCTCGATAGAAACAGGGGAGAAAACAGGTGATCCAGCCCAAACATCTATATCATCTGCAGAACCACCCTTGCTTTGCAACCACTCATGGACAGGTCCAAAATCTCCAGTCATGTTCTTGGTGGGGAAGACAGATTATGTACCCATCAGTATGCAGTTTTTCAAATAAACAATTTAGGGGCCCTTCTACTGAAGCAATTAATGTTGCATTAAATGCTAGCACAGAGCCACTTTAAGGGGTATTGCAGTATTTTGACAGTTAACATATGGTAAACTGGGCATGGCATGGGGAGAGAGTGGACTGTCCGAACAAAATGCCTAGCTATGTAGACAGCAGTTAAAGAAGAGCTGGCAATGGTTACCACTGTCTGTGCATATTCAATGTCACTTGCTGTCCAGATACCCACAATAAACATTTAAAAAACAAACTGACCGTGGCATTTGAATATTAACCCAACTCTTTTCTGCATTTAAAACTGGTTTTATATGCTGAAGAAAGCTGTATAAAATTATCCTCTTATTATACAAATTTAAATTGGTTCTATTACAAATTCTTATGAAATTCTGCAACGTTATCCTTTAGTGCCTCTGGGTACCAAACTCTATGTAGAGAAAATAAATATGTTAAAATGGTAGAATGTGAAATAAGTGACCGTAAAATACTAATCCATTAATTCCCAAACTCAGTCATTCCCAACACAGTCCTTTGGGCACATCTAGGCCCATTGAGTTTTCAGGATATCCATAATGAACATGTATGAGATAGATTTAGATTCAATTATCTCATGCATGTTCATTGTGGATATCCTGAAAACCCAATGGGACTAGGTGTACCCTGAGGACTGGGTTGGGAATGGCTGCCCTATCTGTAACTTGTGACTTCTGATTTAATTTATAAGAGCATAAGTGTTATCTTACTGGATTAGACCAAGGGTCCATCTAGCCCAGTATCCTGTTTCCAACAGTGACTAGTCCAGGTTACAAGTACTACTACTACTACTACTATTTAGCATTTCTATAGTGCTACAAGGCGTATGCAGCACTGCACAAACATAGAAGAAAGACAGTCCCTGCTCAAAGAGCTTACAATCTAATAGACAAAAAATAAATAAAGTAAGCAAATCAAATCAATTAATGTGAACGGGAAGGAAGAGAGGAGGGTAGGTGGAGGCGAGTGGTTACAAGTGGTTACGAGTCAAAAGCAATGTTAAAGAGGTGGGCTTTCAGTCTAGATTTAAAGGTGGCCAAGGATGGGGCAAGACGTAGGAGCTCAGGAAGTTTATTCCAGGCGTAGGGTGCAGCGAGACAGAAGGCGCGAAGTCTGGAGTTGGCAGTAGTGGAGAAGGGAACAGATAAGAAGGATTTATCCATGGAGCGGAGTGCACGGGAAGGGGTGTAGGGAAGGACGAGTGTGGAGAGATACTGGGGAGCAGCAGAGTGAGTACATTTATAGGTTAGTAGGTTTATAGGTTAGTACCTGGCAGAGTCCCAATATGTGCAAGATTACATGCTACTTAATATCAAGCAGTGGCTTTCCCCAGGCCTATTTTAATAAAAGTTTATGACTTCTTCTCCAGCAATTTGTCCAGACATTTTTCTAAATCCAGCTACATTAACTGCTTTTACCACTTGCCCCGGCAATGAATTTGAGAACTTAACTAGTAAGTGAAAAATATTTTCTCCTGTTTGTTTCATGGAGTGTCGCCTAGACTTTGTACTTTTTGAAAGAGTAACTATTCCACTCCATTCAGGTATTTATAGACCTCTATTATATCTCCGCTTGCCCATATCCTATTTAGCCTTTCCACATAAGAGTCCTTCCATCTCCTTAATCATGTTGATTGTCCTTCACGGTACCTTTTCTAGTTCCACTTTATATCTTTTTTGATATGCAGTGACCAGAATTATACTTGATGCTCAAGATGTGATCTTAACCATGGAGTGATACAGAGACATTTATGATATTCTGTTTTATTCTCTATTCCCTTCCTAATAATTCTTAACATTGTTTGCTTTTTTGGTCGTCGTCATCACACACTGAGCAGATTACAATGTATTGTCCATGATGACACCTAAATCCTTTCCCTCTGTGGTGAATCCTAATGACGTTTAATGTGAGCAAGTGCAAAGTGATGCATATGGGAAAGAGGAACACGAATTATAGCTATGCCATGCAAAGTTCCATGTTAAGAGTCACGGACCAAGAAAGGGATCTAGGTGCCATCGTTGATGATACGTTGAAATCTTCTGCTCAGTGTGCTGCTGCGGCTAAGAAAGCAAATAGAATGTTAGGTATTATTAGGAAAGGAATGGAAAACAAAAATGAGGATGTTATAATGCCTTTGTATCGCTCCATGGTGCAACCGCACCTTGAATATTGTGTTCAATTCTGGACGATGCATCTGAAAAAAGATATAGTGGAATTAGAAAAGGTGCAGACAAGGGCGACGAAAATGATAAAGGGGACAGGACGACTTCCCTATGAGGAAAGGCTAAAGTGGCTAGGGCTCTTCAGCTTGGAGAAAAGGTGGCTGAGGGGAGATATGATAGAGGTCTATAAAATAATGAGTGGAGTTGAACGGATAGATGTGAAGCGTCTGTTTATGCTTTCCAAAAATACTAGGACTAGGGGGCATGCGATGAAGCTACAATGTAGTAAATTTAAAACAAATTGGAGAAAATATTTCTTCACTCAACGTGTAATTAAACTCTAGAATTTGTTGCCAGAAAATGTGGTAAAGGTGGTTAGCTTAGCGGAGTTTAAAAAAGGTTTGGAAGGCTTCCTAAAGAAAAGTCCATAGACCATTATTAAATGGACTTGGGGAAAATCCACTATTTCTGGGATAAGCAGTATAAAATGTTTTATACTTTTTTGGGATCTTGTCAGGTGTTTGTGACCTGGATGGGCCACTGTTGGAAACAGGATGCTGGGCTTGATGGACCTTTGGTCTTTCCAAGTATGATAACACTTATGTACTTATGAACCTAACATTATGTAGCTGAAATTTTGGTATTCTCACTTGTCTACATTAAATTTCATCTGCCATTTGAATGCCCAGTCTTCCAATCTCCCAAAGTCCTCAAGCAATTTCACCCAAAATTTAGGTGCGATGTTATAGAATATTGTGATTTACACACTTGTCATCAGATGGGTGCCAGCATTTGCACTAGCTTTTGGCAGGTTTAAATGTCTGCACCCAAAGTTAGGCATGAAATGCATACTAAGGGGTCCAAGCTGCAGCAAAAGGGGGCCTGCCCTAGTGGCAGTGCGTGTTTTTGATGCACACCAAGGCCCCCTTTACCACAGCGGGTAAAAGGCAGGTCCTTGCTTTTTTCAAGAAATAGCCATGCAGAAGCAAAGCACTTGAGGTGGCAGGAAGGGCTCCCGTGCTAACCCAGCGGTAACCAGGCAAAGTGCAGCACTGCCTGATTACCGCTGGGTACATACCGGCGCTACAAAAATTAAAATATTTTTGCAGCACTGGAAATGGCGCACACTGTGGGAGGGAACTACTGCTGGGCTGCTGCAGTAGCCCAGCAATACTTCCCTTTTAGCGAGCAGTAAGCCTGCATTGGGCTTACCACCACTTTATAAAAGGGCCCCTAAGCTAATATTCTTTAATGGTCATTCTGTGCAGTGTTCTTTTTGTTGCTAGAATACTAGCTTAGCGCAGAGCATCCCAGTGTCTAACTTTGGGCACCATTTATTGAATTCTCCCTTATATGTGAAAGTGCTAGGCACTATTTTGTAACATGCATGCCAAAGTTACTTACCCTCCCCCCCCCCGCCCCCCACCAAATTCTATAAAAGTCATTTAAAATCGTGTGTGCAAATTTGGGCATGAGCCCAATTTCCACATGCAGTCTAATTGAATAATGAGCCAATTAGTACTAATTGAATGCTGGCAAGTATCAGTGCTAATTGGCATTAATTAAACTTTACGTTGCCACATCCATGTGTAAATTTTACACGCAAATCCAGGGGAGGGTCATGGGTGGATTGGGGGCATTCCCACAATTTATGTGCGTTGTTATAGAATAAAGGGGATTTATGCCTGAATTAGGCTTGGGGATTTACACCAGAGTTTCATCGGTGTAAATGGTCACAACTAAAAGTAATCACAGTTCCCAGTGCTAAGTGCTGTTCTCTAAATAGAGCCTAACTTTGAACGCTGTTTAGAGAATAGCGCTAAGCACTATTTTTTTCAGTGTCAAATTTTTTAGGAGCCATTTATTGAATTTAGTCCTTAGTGGGTAACTGTAGAGGGGACATATACATAGACAGAGCATAAGCAGGTTATAGACGTGTCACCAAGCGATGCATGCAATTTATAGAATGCTATCAGTTATGTGCATTCCATAGATGCTCCAACTTATACCAGCCATTGATCTGTCATAAGTGGATATGCCTACATTTTTGCACTATAATTCTATAATAGCTTAGGCATACCCTGAAGCCCTTATAGAATTGGCACTATGTTCTCCATGTGGCACCTACATTTTGGTACGAAGCTATAGAATTGCCTTCAAAATGTCTGATATAAAATATGGAGACACCAGATGAATCATATTCCCTTGAAAGACTTGTTTAAAAAATGAATATAACGGCACAGATCTGAGACTCTCAAGGTAGAACTCCTCAGATTCTTCTATTGCTATATTTATTGTGTTTTTAAAGATTTTTTTTGTGTGTGTAACGAACATTTTCCATATTTAAATTGCATAGCCCTGTAATGTCAGCATAACTTTCACATGAAAACAGAATAATGGCACAAATTAACTAAATATCTGTCACAATATGGTGTAGTACTGGATTAAGCATTTTGACATGACATCTCTCTCTCTCTGACATAACATGACACTACATCACACTGAATTCTGCAAATCTTTCTTCGTCATCTGTTCTATTTATTATTTCTGAATTTATTACATTTATTTTGCTAAACCTCATCCTATAACATCAATATCTAGTGGAATCTTAAAATATAAAAACTAGCAGTCATAATGAATTATGGTAAAACACTGAATGATTGAACTAACACACAAATCATATTTGCAGTTAACACATAAAAAATATCTATTCAAAACAAATATGAGATTATTACATTTGTAATTAAGACCTGTAACTCACAGTATTTGAAAACTCATTTAAGGCTGTAAAAAAAAAAGGTTTTCAGATTTTCACCTCATGACATGAAAAGGGTCTAAAATTGTACAAAGTACTCAAGTAAAAGTATGTTAATCGAAGGAGGCAATTTATCATTGCCATGAACAATAAGCATTGGGCAAAATTGCCCATTGCTATTTTTCTTCAGTGAAAAATGGGAAACCCCCAATGGAATTTATCATTCCATCACACCCCATTTTTCAACGCCAGATCACAATGGTCAGGCTCATACATATTTAAATGAGCCCACAGTGCTGTAAGTTCCACTTATACTTTGCATGCTCCTGTGATGGACATCTTGTTAGGTCATGAGACACATGCTCTACAAGACAAAAATAAATGGGTGTCACCTGCAATGGAAACCTCTGATTTTGTTCAGTTCTTTAACAAAAGAGAATGGTAATCCAATGTTATTGATAAAATGCTGTAAATTAAAACAAGTTTGAGCTGAAAACAAAAAAAATATATATGCTATATATTTATGCTACCTGCATTTATCTGGGCATAATTGGTGGCATTTGATTGAAAAACTAGAATGCCTCTGGGTACTGGCAGCATTATGTTAATGAATTAAGTTTAATCTAGGATTCAGACTACTCTTACTTTCACTACCTGTGATATTCTAGTGTTTGTTTAGTGGTAGAAAGTGACTTGGTCCTATAGTGTTGCATGGTCTGCTCTGTGCAGAAACTAAATGCTTGATTGCTGGCAGCATGAATTCATAGAAATGGTAATACATACATAGAAGTGACCCAAAGAGAACAGGACTGGTGCAACCAATAAGCATGGTACACATGGCATTGGAGTGTAGACATATAGTGGGGGCACCAAAAGCTGCACTCTGACCAGCTTCCTTGTTGCACTGGCTCTAGGAAGAGGTAAGACATCACATGGCCAGGGCCTATCCACCTTCCCTTTTGTTTCTGCTGGCACCACTTCCATGCATCATTGCGGGCCCATCACAGGAATGGATGAAGCACTATAGATAAACAGTGGGGAGCCTTTGACCCTTTGCACTCATGAAAGCCCTGCTGAACCTGCCCCCTCTGTGCACATAATGGGGTGGGACCAGCAGAGCCTTCATTAATGCATGGACTTCAAGGCTCCCTAGTGCATATCACAAATACTTTATTCATTGCTACCATGGGCTTTGAGGCACAGCAGTGGTAGCAGAACAAAGGTAGGTAGGTAGGTAGATTTGAGGGGAAATGCTGGACTGGGAAAGGAAAGGAAAAAGAGAAAGAGAGGATGATGTTGGACCATGAGGCAATGTTGGAAAAGTGGTTGGGAAGGAGGAGAGAAAAGGGCAATGATGGATAGGAAGTGAGGGAAAAGGGAGGAATATTTAGTTATTATAACAAGGATAGACCCCTGACACATTGTTGGCAGTTTTCCTTACATAAATGAACCAAGTTCCCTTAAGACCATCACCTCTATAGGTATGTGCATATTGAATTTTTTCATTTTGTTTTGCTTTGCTATGGGGTCCTTTTACTAATCTGTGGTAAATACTAACACGTGCACTAGAGTAGGACCCGCTGAGATGTCCCATGGAAGTTTTGAAATCAGTGCGGGCTACCCATGCGCAAAAACATAAAATTTATTTTTTTAGCACTGGAGGCGTGTTTGGGGGCAAAGAGTAGATACAGCTATGCTAATCAGTTAGCATGTGGGCATTGCTACATGATTAGCCCAGGATTACAGCATGAGCCCTGACCGCCTACAAAATAGGTGGCAGTAAGGGCACATGTGCTATTGGGGAAATTAGCGCATGGGAATTATCTGAAAAATAGAAACGTCTGCCTTTTTACTGTCAGCTCTAAAAGTAGCATCAGAACATGGGAAAGACCCATGCTGGGGCTACCGCAGGTCACTAGTTAGCACTGCTGGGCATAAGGGCCCCTTTGTGTTTCCTTGCTGTTGATTTTCAATTGAATTTTAAATTCACATTTGTTTACATTTTTAGGGGCCCAGTTTTCAATTGAATTTTAAATTCACTTTTGATTTACATTTTTAGTTGTCCACTTACTCAACTACTGTAACATTTTGCTGTTAACATCCAAAATTAATACCTCATCTTCCAAGTCCAAAGGCTATAGGAACTATCACCAGTGGCTCCTATCCCAACGGTGTTCTTCAAAATGCCATTGACTGAATAGATTCTGGGGCTATTATGGAGTACAGCATCTGTGGGAGCAGGGTCAACTGAAGATCCCTCCTGTCTCCATTTCATTTGGGAAAATTTGGATCTGTCACTTGTGTTGTGAATAGAGGGGTCCCAAGCCCCCCCCCCCAAGAAGGCTAGAGTGACCTTAATCTGGCTCCATCTCTAAATAACACTAGTACTGGGGTAATCAAGGAGTTATTGCCTCTAAGGGAGACGTTAGGTCTAAGGAAAAGATACCAGCCTTATGACAAACTGGATTTAGACTACAGGTTATACAATGCAGCGAATGATAGCCTGATGTAGCAAAAGCATTTATACTTACAGCCTTTCATCATTAAGTGAAGCCCACAAATCATCATTTGGAATGAAGAGTTTATTTGCAAATCAGACTTTAATCAGATACATTCATCAGACAGGTTCTGGGTTCAATTGCACAGAGCTTCTGCCCTCCGAGAAGAGTTGGGGACCGTTCCAATGATCTGCCAAAATCTCATCTCTTTTATAGGCGCAGATCTCAATACAAGTCAATGGCAAGACCCTGTTTTTTTCCTCAATATTGCCCAACCTCTGAATCATTTCCGGCAGGTGTCCATCTGTACCCTCACTTTTCCGTTCTAACTATTGCAAGTTATTGTGCAATTTCCCTTTTTGTCAACATCTCCCTAGATACGGACATCCAAACATCCAAACATCCAAACATGGCTATTGTGTAATTTCCTTTTTTGTAAACACTTTGTTCTTATGAAGATATCTAAATATAGATATATCAATTTCATAACATCTTGTGATCTGGGTGCCAACTTATTAAAGACAGACTCCGTGTTATGAACCAAACTTCTTATCATTTCTGTCTTTAATTTCTACATCATGTGTGTTACACTCAATTTGGAAGTTGCACCAGGTTTCATTAGAACTCACCAAGCAGTCCTTGCTCTTGCAGGCTCTCTGCTATAAGGCCATCATCTTGTTATCAGGCCTAGTCAGTGCTTTTCAGCTGTTTAAAGCTATGTAGCTTGGCCCACCACTATTCCAGTGGATAGGTCTTAAGCTAGAACACATATTAACTTGCAGGAAAAGCAAGTCCTTGCTCAGCCAGTCATAGATTTTTAAACCTAGCTGGTATTTTTACAGCCTGAGTCCTAAAATCTGGCCTTCCACCCTTCTGGTGGGCATCCAGTGAGGGCCTCTTGCTGTACTATAATTATACATTCCCCACTTGTCACCCCCTCTGAGGAGGGGTGACACAAAGCTCGTCAAGCTTGTCATCATCCATTCCAGAAGGTGGCAAGCTATCAAACTAGAGGTTAAACAATTGCATAACTGGTTGATACTAACAGGGTTTACACCTACATTATGATATCATAGTCAGTATTAGGGTTTGATGTTACCCTTGTATCTGAGCAATATCAACTTCAATTTAAATTACATAAACAGAAATAAGGGGGAAACTCTTAGAAAAACATTTAGAACAATAAAGGAAATAATAGGAAAATAAAAATAAAACCTTTTCAATATATAGACAGGATTACTGCTAAACTAAAAATAAAACAAAATATGAATCTATAATGTCCTTAAACAGCAACAGTAAATCTCAAGTGAAGTATCAGTTCTGAATTCTCTTTCATCGATCATGGTTGAGGCGGTGGAAGCGCTGAAGAATCTGGACGGAGATCTGGGTTTTCAGGCTGGCCTGCTGAAGGATATTGAAAGACAAAAACGAGGGTTTGGACGCACAGAATATATCCCCACTGCGTCCATAAATAAGAAGGAGAAGGACAGGAAAGGGTGGAACAGGGAATACCGAGCAGCGTACGGGAGTCACCAATGTTGTGAATAGAGGGGTCCCGAGCCCCCCCCCAAGAAGGCTAGAGTGACCTTAATCTGGCTCCATCTCTAAATAACACTAGTACTAGGGTAATCAAGGAGTTATTGCCTCTAAGGGAGACGTTAGGTCATTAGTGTGTGCTAAATGTTATGCGTCCTAATTTATACCTATTGGCCATGTGGCACTTAGCACATGCTAATGTTCATTAGCCCATGCTAAGCTTTAGTAGAAGGGCCCCAATGTGCAATACAGTTCAACAAACTAAATAAACACTATGGGGCCAAAATTCAGCAATTGGGAGGCAGCTCACATAAATACTTCAGTCAGCGCTGACCCTGGATATTCAATGCAGGGCCATTTCCAGTGACAAGCATTGAATATCCAGGGGGTTTTGGCCAGCACTAACTTAACCAGCTAAGTAAATATTCAGCTCTGCCTGGTTAAGTTAATATTGGTCAAAGATAGGACTGCTATTTATGTGGTCCAATTTGCCCACTAAACTTTTCCAGTCAGCGCTGAATATTGCTGGTTATCGCACAATATAGTAGGTTAAATTTTGGTGCTGACTGTCAGTAATCAGTGAAGATAACCTGATATCTCACACTGAATATTTGCAGCTAGGTGCCAAAATGCATTTAAGCGGTCAGCAGCCATTTCTGGCTGGTTAAATAGCTTTGGATATTGGGGGGTGGGGGGGATTGATTATAGTTTTGTGTCTTCTCTGGTCAATATTTAAAGTGATTTAAGCAGGCAGGAGAGGCTCCTGCTTGCTTAAATTGTGGTCTGCAGGCCGGTCACCAATATTCAGTAGCACTTAACTGGGCATGGTCACTGATTATTAGCTCTGATCAGCCATTTTTAAAGTAGGTCAAAGAGAAGCATTTCAAAGGCAGAGACGGGGAAGAGCTGGCAGATATGTGGGTGTCCAGCAATTTTCAGTGTCAGTGCCTGCTAAGCGACCAGATAGGACCATATGAACAACAGTCATGCTATTCTAGGTAAGGTGATGGTTACAAAGCTTCAACAGCCAGCTAAACCATTCCCAAGTAAAAACTTTATCAGTTAATTCTTAATCCAACTCTTCTTTAATGTAGCAATCATAGCAAACAAAGAAAATCAACATATAGTTCAGTTGCTTGGAAAGAATTGTTGCCTTCTGCAAACAGAGTCTATGTCTAGCCACCTCAGAGGCAAGGAGATGGCCAGAACCTCATCCCAGCTGAGAAGAAAAACTGTAATACTCATTGAGTAAAGTATGAAAATAGTGGGAATAAATGGCCTGGGAAAATTGTAAAGAATTTTGATGGAATCACAGTAGATTAAGGAAGGATCAGCCCCTAGAACAGCTGCTGATCACAAAGGTATGTTAAGAAGACTGGGACTCTCCATCACAGCCTCCAGGGATAGATCCCCCTCCAGGGGCTGATCCTGCCCCAAAACTAAGAGCCAATAGGGAAAACTCACAAGGAGTCAATCATGGGAAACTGCAACTATATGGATAGCAGCCCTAATACAGTGATATATACAGACAATGCAATTGAATACAAATAATACTCACACTTAGGGTTACCATATGTCTGAGTTTCCACAGACTTGTCCTCCTTTCTAGGGCACTCTCGGGCATCCAGGCATTTTTCTTGATTTTGATCTTTTGTCTGGTTTTCGGCACTCCTTTCCAACTGAGTCAACAGTGGCAAACACAGACACACACACATGTATCAGCAGTAATAGAAGTCACCTGATCTATTGGCATGTGTGTGTGGCTGAGTCGTTCAGCAAGAAAGAAACTTCTCATGCACTGCACACAGCCAAGGACCCAGAGGAGCTTGGAAGAGGCCTGGATTTGAACTCACTGATCTCTGGTGCTGCTCTCGTTGACTCAGCCAAGCCTGCAGCCAAGCTTTAGCCAAGCCTGCAAAAGAGTGCAGGACCGGCGGAGGGAAGCTGCCGGCCCTGCACTCTTCTGCAGTTGACGTGACACAAGCTGCACTGATTGGGAGGGTTGGGAGTCTGGCTCTATCGCTCTGATTACCTGCAAGTCTGTAACTGGGCCTAGCCTACTGCCTGTTGGCTAACCCTGCCCCCAGATTCCTCCCAGGAACACCACAAAGATGAGAGAAGGGAAGCAAGCCCGAGCCCTGACACAACCAGCCCTTCTTTGACTAGTGTGATTCAGGACCAGGACCATTCCTGCACTCTGTTACAGCGACTCTGAAACACTAGCTCGACATGTGCTGCTGCTTCTGTGCCCTCCCCCCCCCCCCCGAATGACATCACTATGACCACGGAGTTCTGGCACAGCCAGCTCTTGGCGATACTATGATCCTGTAGTGCACTGATTCAGACCCAATTGGTCATCCAGTGGGGATATCTAAGCAGGAACAATCCCCAATCACTTCTGCCTCTAGCAGCTCCATATACTAAAAATGGCTGCCGCAACCTCTGGCAGTAATGCCATGATACTACCACTAGAGCTCATGGCAAACCTTTTGCAACTTGAAGCCACTAGGAGCAGGAGCAGGTGTAGGCCCAGGTGAGCTCTGAATCAGTAGGTATGTGTGTTAGGGGAAGGGAGGGTCTGAATAGGTGAAGGGGGAAGAATAAAAAAAACTGACAGAGGCACTTAAGTGGTCCCAGCCAATATTTAGACAGGATCTGAATAAGTATCTTATGTGTGTGCACCTGAATATTGGCCAGGCCCTGCATAAGTGTGAGTGGCCAGCAGCAGTCTGGTCAGACCTGGATATTCAGTGTTGGTGCTCAGCTGGGTCCAGTTTAGCTGGTGATAGTCAGCATTTAAAAACATGCTGACCACCACTGGCTGAATATTGATCCAACTGTTGATTTTTCTGATATTTGAAATGGCATCAGCAACTAGAGAGTTTGAGAGTAGAACTAGAGATTGGTTTGTTTGACCCCCTCCAATCAAAAAGGTGTTGTGCTTCTGCTAGTTATAGCATATTTGGTTTGTTATCATGCCTAAAAATTGGCCTGTCCTTAGAGATTGCCGGCGTTAGAGATGGCCGCCATTGGTTTTCTCCGATAATGGAAACTAATGGCGGCCATCTCAAACCCGGCCAAATCCAAGGCATTTGGTTGTGGGAGGAGCCAACATTTGTAGTGCACTGATCCCCCTCACATGCCAGGACACCAGGGCCCTGCTGCAAATAACTTGAGCTAAGCTTTAGTAAAAGACCCCCACTTTTTCTTCAGTGACATTCACTTAACCCCCTTTTCAGTATTTATGAAGGTCTCCCCAAGATGAGTCAGGTCTTCCCCAGAGGACTTGGAGATGAGTTGCTCTTTTAATTCAATTTAAAAGGTTAGCATAGTGCCAACCACTTGTACCAAAATCTAAAGTAAACAGAAAGTCCCTTTTGCATTCATTCATGTAAAAGGCTGCAATAATCCTTTAAATATAAACTGGGTTAGGCTTAGTACAAGAGCCTGTCTTCCACCCACCACTCTCAAAGCTTCACTCTCTTCAGCTGAATTCACTCACAGCAGGTAAAATGTCCAGTGCACTCTTTAAAGCAAACCAATATAGAAACAGCAATTCTGTACCTTAGGCAAGTCTGTAGTCTGCAGTCTCTGGTTCAGATCCTCCTGAGTTGGCCTCCCAAACAGGAAGTCTGTGCTTTAGCTCCATCTTTTAGAGGGCATTAGACTTCTCTTCTAAACCCTGCCCTTGCACATGTACTCACTAGTAGGAAAGAGTGTGCACTTTTTGCACATAGTTTGTATTCTATAAGAAGAGTCTGCCATCTTTATATATTTTGCACACTATTATTGGTGAACATTTCATTGCAAATGACAGCCCATTCCTTAAAATTACATAAAAATTTAAAAAGTCACTGTTCCATATGAGACAGTCAGTCAAGCATTTATTTTCTCTCTGGCAATTCTTGATGACCCTCAGAGACTCTCAGTGGGCACAGTAGCAAGAAAGGCAGTGCTTTTTTTGAGGGGGTACTTGGGGGTACTGAGTACCGGCACCTTTTCCATTGTCTACTAAAATTGACCCATGGACTCCAAGTTTTAATGCTCTACACACCAATTCTGCCGTCATAGATTCTGTGACTGGTTGAAGGGGGCCTGGCTATTGTGGGATGAGTCCCTCTCAGGGATCAACCCACCCCTGAAGTGTGTCCAAGCATTAGAGTACCGGCACCTCTTTTGCTAGAAAACATGCACTGAAGAAAGGTATGCATGTTTTTGGAACTCAGATACAAACCCCAAATTGTCAGGAAAAACATCTTATTATTTTCTCCTTTTTGACAGTTTTCAGTACTATGTCTTTTTGTTATAGATCCTCGGGCTCCATTTTCATTTAGTAGACCTTTTCAGCTAACTAAGATGACATGAGTTTTTTTAATTACAGTAGGCATTCAAAGTAACAAAATAGTCTTCCCTATAACTGCTGTAAAATAGTTTCTGGTTTAATGCTAAAGCTAAAATGACAAAAAAAAGAAAAAAAAAAGAGAAAAAGTCAAGCATGCTATAACAGTACAAAAATAACTAATCAGACTAGATGGAATACTGATAGCTTTTTATGTTGTTTTAATTAAGTACACTATAATTTAAACTACTGAACCATAACAACCCAACATAAAGTGTTATATGCCTAGGAAGACTTTAAAATTATGAATAATTCTGCCCATAAGGCAACAGAGATATTTGGGGGGTGACATAGGAAATAAAAGGTTATGTGCAGAATAGCAGGATTTTTACTTGAATATAGATAGTTTTAGAGACAGTACTAAAATCTCCTCAGGAAAGTGATTCATATCTTGAGCCTGAATGTACAGTACATTTTTAAAGGCTTTTCAAATGGTACACTCCAGTCTGTCAGCTTTTGTATCCCATAGAGTTGCTAAAGAGCAAGTTTCTGCTATGGAATGTGCCTTCCCGGGCTACAGTGATGTGACACTTAAAAGACTGATATGAAAAATTAATTGATTTCTCCGCATCAGCAAGCAACAGAGATGTTTATTTTATGGGTATAAAGACAATGTGAGGGTTCTGTCAGCTAGTGTTAGAGAGAAACTATCTTGTCTTCTTCTCTTAGATAATCAATTATTACAGAAGGAGAAATATTCGATGCAATACAATTATAACATTTTACTCCTCCTTTGAATATCTCATAACTAAAATAGTATAGCATTTTCAAAACAGTTTGCTCATTTGACTTTAATTGTGCTATAAATAAATTATTTTCTAAGAATAGATGTTTGCATATGACACTCTATTTACAGCATATTAATAAAAAAAAAAGGTGAAGGTTTTAAAGACAAAGCCAATTTAGCCCTGTCTACTGTTGACAATACTTTCTACTGAGTGCTCTGTTTTAATGAGAAGCTCTACAGCAGAGCTCCAAAAAAAAAATTAAAGACAAGGTGATTGCCATAAATCTTTTGTGGGGCAATGTTTCCTATACAATATCAAGGAGAGAAATATCGTTAAATAACCCCTAAACCTGACGACTGCACAGATGTAACTGCCATAGTGTGTACAGAGATATTCAATGTGAAAAGTGGAAGATAATGTGTTCACACGCTAATGGGCACTGAACTAGACACAGGCTCATTTTTCACATCATGTCATTTCTAAGGTTTGAAGAAAAAGTAATGGCCAGAATGAGCCTAGATCTATCTCAGCCATTATCGTTTGCCTCCTCAGTTTTATTTGTGTTGACTTGTACAGCCTAAAAAGATGACAGTCTCTGGGCCTCTGGATCAGTCAGAGTGATAATACACAGCACATTACACTGTCGGTGACAGGTTCTGTTCTCCTGGCTGGCATATGAAAGGAACGCATCTCTTTCCGTCATTTCAAATGCTATAAACTGACAGACTAAAGATTCTTGTGGAGGGGACATCACAAGCCCTGTCTGTTATGATTTTATGAGATAAACTGGAGTTTCGAGGGTGTCTCGTTCAGGAAATTAGTGTCAGTCAAACTTTAGTGTTATTTTTAAGATAAATAGTAGAATCTTGAAAAGTGGCCTTCTATTTTTTTTTTTTTACTCTGCAGTAGTTAACTCCAAATCATGAATAAAAATCGCATCCCAGGCGCTCCTTTATTTGTGAATACTGGTTCTGAACGTACACCAAAACTCAATCTGGAAAGAAATAATTGTGCATAAATACAGCACAACATAATTTTATGTATTGTCACAAAGCCCCACTGTTTCAGCGGCCAGTTTAAGGCCCTGCTTCCTTTGATCACTGGCCATTCAACGCTGAGAATAGGGCCTTGCCTCTGGTCCTTTCTATTAGAGACAAGGCCCTATTCTCAGCTCTGAAGGGCTAGTGACCAGAAATAACTCCTAACCGAAGAGAAGCATGGCCTTAAACTGCCCCCTGAAGTGCTGAGGTCCTGAGGCTTCCTGACGGTACATAGCAGGACTCCCTATTCTTGGGGAGGGGAGGATATAAATGTTTTTTTCAGTTTTTTTGCATGCACTGTCCAGTTTTATCTACATAAAAGGGCTTTCCTAAAAAATTATCCCTTAGATTGCACATGGAAAAGACCACATGGTGCAAAGAAAGCACATACTTTTATGTGACCCACAAGTAGTTTCTGGGGCGGAGCCTGAGTGGCACAGAGGTGCAGTTGTGATTTACCTTCATACTTTATAAAATACAGGCATGCCTTATGTCTGATTTCTGCTGGTTTACCTAGTACTCTAGCCCCTAATTCAATATTGTGCCCCAAAAGTTAAGAACCAGTTAGGCATCTAACTATTGGAGCTCAAATGGAAGTATCAAAATGGGGGTGAAACTCAGCTCCTAAGTGTTCTAGCGCATAACTGTAAAGGGGGTGCTCACATGAAAGGGACATTGGCAGGTCATGGGCATTATGATTATTTAAGCATATGCTTTATTGGATACTGTCAAGTACCTAATTTCTGCATTTAGGCATGTCCATTTATACCTGCCAAGGGCAAGCGAAAGTATTTGTTCCTAAATTTAGGCTTCTATTTGCTGACTTACACCAGTATTCTATAACAGAGTAGGCACACAAATTTGCATTATAAAATGCTAGTTTAGCTTCTAGATTCTGGGCACCTAGGGGTAGATATTCACTCACAATAGTGAGGGTTTTTTTTTAGCCACTGCCGGCGATATTCCCAGATATTTGATGCCAGATCATGTCTGGGCACCGGCATTGAACATCCAGGTTTATGCAGCCAGATATGTCTTAAGCGGTTAAGAGGTCCTTATACTAAGCTGCGGTAAAAAAAGTGGCCTGTGGTAGTGTGGGCGCATGAAATTGCCATGCACCAAAGCCACTTGTTACTGCTGCCAGAATTTCCATTATTTTAAATGCATGGCATAAAAATATCAATGTACGGCAATTTACAGCCTGAGCCCTTACCGCCATCTATTTAGGAGGTGGTAAGGGCTCATGCGCTAACCCAGCAATGCAGCACCTACACTGTGCCCCCACACTAGAAAACAGCAAAATATTTTCTGGTGTGGCAAACACAAAACTACCACAGGGTGACTGGGTGTACCCCACGGTAGTGGTGTTTAGCCGTCCGCTACCCGTGTGGTACCCATACCACGCCTTTGTATAAGGGCCTCTAAGTGCAGTTTTCAGCATTTAACCACATAAGAAGCACAGCATAAAGATAGGACTGACTTTTATGTGGTCAATTAGGTTACTTAACTAAGGGGTCCTTTTGCTAAGCTGCAGTAAAGGGGGGCTTGCACTAGCATCTCTGCATGTTTTTGACGCGCACTGAAGCCCCCTTTTACCGCAAGGGATAAAAGGCTTTCTTTTTTGCTGGAAAAGAAATGGCCATGCGGTAAGTGAACCACTTGCCATTGGGGGGAAACACTTAACCACTGCCCACTGAAGTGGCGGTAAGGGCTCCCGTGCTAACCCAGCAGTAACTGGGTAGCACGCGGCGCTTCCCAAATATCGCCGGGTAAGCACTGGTGCTACAAAATAGAAATATTTTTTGAATCGCCGGAAATGGCATGCGCTGTGGGTGGGAACTACTGCTGTGCTCCTGCGGTTGTTCCGGATTGATGTGTGCCAACCCTTTAGTGAAAGGGCCCCTTAGGCTATTAAATGCTATCTTAATAACTTAACCGCATAAGTGCTGTCTCTACCCTCGGACCACCCACAAAAAAGCTGGCTTTGAATTTAATAGTCTATGGTGATATTCAGCAGCTCTAACTGGTTAAGTGCTGCTAATATCTGCGGAAAGCCCTCTTTTTATGGGAAGTCTGTACTATTTGCCCCCCCCCCCCCCCAAAAAAATATTTCATTTTCTGTTGTTTTTACTGAACACTGCTGCTTTCTGTGGTGATGCACTTTAACCCCTGAATTCTACATAACACGCCTAGAGATCTGCGCCAAAATCCAGGCATATTCTATAACAATGTATGTAACTTAAGTGCTGTTATTAACGTTAATTAGTTTGTTAAGCCAATTAAGCAATAATGAGCACTAATTGTCAAAAATTATAATTTACATGCACAACGCACTAAGCATATTCTGTAACGCAGTGTGCCTAGGCAAAAAGGAGCATGGTTATGCGTGGGTAAATGGACGTTTCGTGGGTGTTCCAAAATTTACATTTTCCAGCCTCTATGCCAGGTCCCTGGAGCAGTTTTAGTGGGTACTGCAGTGCACTTCAGGCAGGCGGACCCAGGCCCATCCCCCCCACCTGTTATACTTGTGGTGGTAAATGTGAGCCCTCCAAAACCCACCACAAACTCACTGTACCCACATCTAGGTGCCCCCTTCATCCCTAAGGGCTATGGTAGTGGTGTACAGTTGGGGGGAGTAGGTTTTGGGGGGGGGTAGGGGGCTCAGCACCCAAGGTAAGGGAGCTATGCACTTGGGAGCTTTAAGTCCACTGCAGTGCCCCCTAGGGTGACTGCAAATCATGTTAGAGCTGGAAAAATAAAACCAGCAACTAGTTGGGGTTATTTTACTGTCCTGGGAGCATTGGCGGGGGGTGAGAGGACAATATTGTGGACTCTTTAAGATGCAGGCTGAGAACATTGGGCCATGGTTTGGTAGCTTAATGCTCCCAAGCCAGTGGACTAGTGTCTGTGAGGTGGCTTGCAGGCAGCATAAGTTCCTTTACCATGGGAGTCGGCAATCTGCGGTACAGAGAATAGCACAGGTTGGTGACTCCTGTACTAAATCAAAGTGTGGTAAAATGTCCAATTGTTAACTAACTGAAACTGTATAAAATTATAGTATCTGAAAAGATTCAAGTTGTGAATAATTATCAGTTTTGCCTCTTACAAGACAACATGAAGCAGAATATCAGAAATGCAAAAAGGCAGCCTGGTTTTCTTCTGCTCAGCTGCCAATATTATCTTTTCATCACATGTACAATCATTTCACATTATGTAAATAATATAAACATCACCATGCCGGCACAGAACCATTTTTTCTAAGGGAAACATTTTATCAGTAATGCACTTTTAACCAAATAAAGCAATATTTTGATGCTATAGAGGTATTGCTCTTATTTTAGAAACTCTGTTTGTGTTTTGGACATCTGAAAACTGGCATTTGGACATCCAAGATGCATGGGTGTCCAAATCCTGATTTTATCAAAGTAGGATATGGCCATCTAAAACTGTAATATGTCCTTATGATAAGGAGGAATGGTCTGGGTGAGTTTTGGGCGAGACTAGGGAGGGGCCAAAATATGGACATCCTACTCCAATTTCAGAAGAGGAAGGGACATCTATCTGAAAAGATGAATATTGGTATTTAGACCTAATACCTGGCAAGTCCAGGTTACCGATAGGTGCTCCAATTGAGTAGTTCTCCACTGGGGGATTTAGAGAAGTCACTCCCATAATCCCCAATGGTTGCTGCCTCCCCCTCTCCCCCCCCCCCCCAAGAAATACTGGGCTCTGTTACAGCTTGAGGAACCATGGACACCCATGTTATAAAATAGCCACAAAGACATCCATGGTTCAAGCAGTGGGCAGAGAACCAGGGGACTGTTTCTGTTTGTTTTGGGTTTTTTTTTTTAATTGTGATCCTTCCAGGGACAGAAACATACATACTGTACCTGAATGTACACCATTTCAATAGCCTTCATGTTTGCAGGTTTCTTATATAAACCCAAAGTCTATTGAAATACAGGTGCCTTTATAGAATTGCCGTTTATAACAATTATGTGTGCCCTAACAGAGTAATACTTAGGGCATATAGGGATGAATTCTATATATGATGCTGAAAAATGCTCTATTCTATAAGTCACGCTTAAAGTTAGGCACTCTTTATAGAATAGCGCTTAAGTTTGGGAATCATGCTAACTTTAGACGCAGCCATTTGAACCATTTGAAATGTGGTGCAAATCTTTACACCTAAATTAGGCACATTTCCCCCTTAATCCTATAACTATACATGTTAATTTTAGGAATGTCCCTATTCCTCCTATGCCCCTCTCATTTCCATGTTCTCTTTTTTGAACTTGTGCCTAAATTTACATGGGTATATTCCAATTAAATCTAATTAGTACCAATAATTGCTTGTTAAGCTAATTATCAGTGCCAATTAGCTCATTTAAATTGTTCATGCAAATCGGGCGTGCACCCAATTTGCACACACAGGTTTAGCGACTTTTATAGAATTAAGGGGATTATGCTCATAAATGTTGTTTTCCCCTATATTTACACATGCAAAGGGGCAGATAATCATAAGTGTCTAGTTACAGAATTGCCCTTCATGTATATAACTGACATTAATACAGTGCATTCTGGATAAAGTATAATTTATTTCTACCCATGAATCAATCATCAAATCATTGTTCATTATAAGTCTCTGTTTAGGCAAATTGCAATGATCTGAACAGATGATTCTCAAATATTATGAATTCCATTGTGTACAGAAGACATGATGCATGTTCCAGTTACAGTATTTGACAGATTTTCTTATCTGGTTACTATCTACCATATTTCAACATGATGTTCTCTTATTTCTTGGTAGTTATTTGTTATTTCACTTCTTACCTGATTTTGTGAGTTCTGTATTCCAGGTTAAAGCTTTTTTTTTCAAATTTGATTTAGTAATATACCTGGATGCAGCTTTGAGAATAATAGTAATCAAGTCAATATTTAATGGTGGTAGTGGCAGCAATCTTATTTTTAAATGACAAATGTGGTGTTTATATTCAGTGCTAATGTTCAGATAGGCAGCAATTCTATAACAGTAATGGCTTTATTTAGGTTCCCATTAGGAGTTTATTTTTTTTTAAAGGAAAGTAGGCACCTGTTTTCCTTTTTAGAAAACTAGTTTAACCAGATATATACAATTACAAGGCAATAGTCAGGTAGGAGCGGCCAAACAAGGTCCACTCCCCTCCCTTCCACCCTGCAACAAGGTCTGATCCCCCTCCCTTCTGCCCCAAAATGAGAAGGACCTACCACATGACCAGATCTTTCTCAGCACAAATGGAACCACTTCTGAACCTCTCACCCTGGGAAAAGACCTTATAGCCCTCCCCTCTAAGTACCAGCCAAGTGCCCTGGGCCTACCTTAACAGGTCTAGTGCTGGTCAGTCTAGGCTCTGCTGCAAATGATCAGCGTCTCGCACAGTCCTCAGGAGAGTCCTATCAGCTACTACTGAATGTGAGATAAATCCAAATCAATAAATAGTGCACTACAGCAACATTTCATGAGAGACCCTCACAAACTCCTCACATATTAAAAGACATCTGTGCGAGTGACAAACATATCATTACATATTAGCACGCAACATCTTCAGGTCTTTCAATTGCTGAAAAGGAATATAAAATGAATAGATGGTCACCTCTTTGGTTGAGGCTCTTCCTCTAAAAGACAAATGGTGAATATTCAGTTGTGACATTCAGCGGTGGTACTGTTTTAAATACATATAGGACTAGGTTTTCTATATATGGCTCCTGAAAAATCCACACGGAAAAAAGAATACACTTAAGTGTATTCTATAAAATACTCCTAAATCTAGGTGTACTTTATACAGTAAGCCTAAATTTCCATGCAGATTATAGAATACACCGATCGCCCATCCACGTGACTAAATTTAGGTGCGGGCAGTTACACCAAGTAAAACTTGGTGTAAATCCTGACGCCTAAATTGCGCATGGACTGGGTGTATTCTATAACGCATATAAATTTCTGAAATGACCATGACCCACCCATTCCACTCCCATGGACACACTCCCCTTTTCAACTGTGCAACTTAGAATTTACGTGCATCACGTTACACAATATGCTTAGACAGCTGAATACATAAATTCTCATTAATGCCAATTGTCAATAAATGCTTGTTAATTTAAAGTTAGCAGCGCCGATTGGCTTCTTGAGCTACTACTGAAAAAAAAAGGTGTGAGCAAAATCTAAATAAAATTAACTAATTAAGTTGTGCACACAAATCCAGAATACGACCAGATTTGTATGCACAACTTAAGTCGTGCTTTGTAGAATTTGGGGGATATTGCTGCTACTAGATAATTGGCAGTTCAGAAACTAAGAGCTCCTTTTACAAAGCCACACTAGTAATTCCCGCACGACAAATGTGATGAAACCCATTCAATTCCTATGGGCTTCATCACATTTCCAGCACCGGGAATCACTAGCGCGGTTTAGTAAAAGGGGCCTAAGAAAAGACTGCTGACTGCCAGCAACTAAATGTATAGCAGAGATATTCAACACAATGACCTGATGCAGAAAGCCCAGGAGTAACATAATGTAGAAAAATAAAGAAAGTAAGAACCAATATGGTGTGCAAAAACTAGTTCTTCCAGTTTCTTTGTTTCTTTATGCAATTTCAAATATCATAACAAGCAAGAAAACACCCTGTATAGAAAAAACATACATGTAGAATCAAACAAAGAGGAAAAATTCAAGAGTTACAATATAGAAAATAAGGAGGAACAAAAGAAAGTCTATACACAATTATAGTCCACTATAATCATATCTAAAACTAAAGAAAAAGAGAGATTAATACCAAAGAAATTACAAAATAGAAGCTAATTTTCAATGAGAGAAAAAATCAGTCAGGAAGATACAGGTAAAACCTCAGCCCCCAACATCCTTATTTGGAATTCTTTTAGTTGCCAGAAATGCAGTCAAATGAACAGTTTAACAGACTGAAAATGAATTATGCATTTGCATGGAAACTTTAAAAATAATTGAGCTCCTAACTGCAAAACACCCGGATGTAGTAAAATAAATTGTTTGCTTCTCTCTAGCAATATCAGGAAATATATTTAGTTTCAAATTCAAGAACAATTTTTCATGGTTCCTGAAAAACAGCCTGAGAAGCCATTCCTTATAAGAAACTAAGGCAAAAGTCACCATGAAAGTTGCAGATTGAAGCTGCTCAGAATCTGAGGTTTCTAATAAATTGGAATCAAACAAAATAAAACATGGAAAAGAAAATAAGATGATACCTTTTTTATTGGACATAACTTAATACATTTCTTGATTAGCTTTCGAAGGTTGCCCTTCTTCGTCAGATCGGAAATAAGCAAATGTGGTAGCTGACAGTGTATATAAGTGAAAACATTCAAGCATTACTATGACAGTCTGACAGGGTGGGAAGATGGGGGTGGGTAGGAGGTATGCATGGGGACATCAAAGCATATCATTGATATTCTAACAGGATGGGTGTGGATAGGTGAGGAGGGGTGATCAACAGAGACATACAGCTTTATGGTTTATAATGGGCTAGGAACCCCAGATCCTTGTTAAGTCCTTTCTGTTGGGTGTTAAAATATTCAATCATTCTGACTTCAAAGGTCTTACGTTCTTGAATGGTTTTAAAGTTACCTTTCAGGATTCTCACTGTGAAGTCACTGGTACAGTGTCCTGGTCCTGTAAAATGCTGACCAACAGGTGTGGGAACCCTACTGGCACCAGTATTGTTCATGTGATGTCTATGTAAATTGAATCTTGTCTTAAGCATCTGGCCTGTTTCGCCAATATAGCATCCTTCGTTACATTTTTTACACTGAATGATATATACCACATTGGAAGATGAGCAAGTGAAAGATCCCTTTATGTTGAATATCTTTCCTTTGTGGATGACTTTGGGGTCCTGTGAAATATTTTGGCATAGTTTGCAACTGGATAAATTACAGGGAAGTGTGCCCTTCTGTTCCTTTTCACTCTGTGATGGAAGTTTACTTCTGATTAGCATGTGTTTTAAGTTGGGTGGCTGTCGGAAGGCCAGTACTGGTCGGGATGGGAATATCTCTTTCAGTAATTCATCCTCCTGGAGTATAGGTTGTAGATCTCTTATGATTTTCCTCAGTTTTTCCAGCTCTGGATTGTATGTCACTACAAGGGGGATTCTGTCTGTGGATTTTTTCTCCTTGTACTGTAGCAGATTCTCCCTGGGTGTTTTGAGGGAGGAGGCAATATTCTTGGAGATTATTTTGGGGTTGTAGCCTTTCTGTTTGAAGGATGCAGTCAGGCTTTTAAGGTGTCTGTCTCTGTCCCCTGGGTCAGAGCAGAAACGGTGGTATCTTGTGGCTTGGCTGTAAATGATGGATCTTTTTGTATGTGAAGGATGGAAGCTGGAGTTGTGGAGGTAGCTGCATCTGTCTGTGGGTTTCTTGTATATAGATGTTTGTATACAGCCATCACTGATTGAGACCTTGATGTCCAAAAAATTGACTTTTTCTGGGGAGTAGTCAATTTTGAATCTGATTGTAGAATGGTATGTATTGAAGGCAGAATAAAATTGTTTCAGAGTTTCTTCACCCTCCGTCCAAATCATAAAAATGTCATCGATGTACCGATAGTATTTTAGAGGTTTGGTCTGGTGTGTATTCAGAAATGTCTCTTCCAGCTCAGCCATAAAAAGGTTGGCATATTGGGCTGCTGTCCTGGTGCCCATCGCAGTGCCCATTATTTGTAGATAGATATCATTGTTAAAGCGGAAGTAGTTGTGAGTTAAAATGAATTGGAGACATTCAGTCTATCCACTTCAATATCCTCAGATAAATTCTGGCCTTGCAAAACACGTTTCTTTTTAGGGAGATAATATATAGGTAGAATGTTAGCCCAGGAACATTCAGACCTTCTCTTAAATATCTTTTAAACATTTCTTTAGCAGATATTAATATCAATTTTGGAAAGTTCTCACAGTGCAAATTACAGCAGTGAGATGAATTCTCTAAATTTTAAATTTCAAAGCTGAAATATCTTCTACCATAGTTATATGTAGATCTTTACCTGTTGCCAAAAATTTCCAATAGTCATAACTTCACTCTCTAAATTGGATATTTTCACATTATCTTGAAGATCTTTTTCCTCTAGGGTCTGAACTCATCTAGTGAGCTCATGAATACGTGGAAAAAGTAATTTAGAAAGCTCAAGCTACAGCTTCCCATATTGGGGCCCTTTTACTAAAGGGTTTGCCGTGCATCAAACCAGAACTACCGCCAGCCCAGTGTAGACGCTGGTGGCAGTTCCACTCCCAGCGAGTGGCATTTCCGGCACTAGCAGAAATATATGAAACATATTTCCAAAGAAAGTTGCCAGGAGGTGCTGCTTGGTTACTGCCGGGTTAGCGTGGGAGCACTTACCACCACCTCAATGACTGGTGGTAAGGTCTCCCTCTGAAATGGCCACACTGCAAGTGCAATCTTACTGCAAGGCCATTGCATAAGTACATAAGTATTGCTATACTGGGAAAGACCAAAGGTCCATCAAGCCCAGCATCCTGTTTCCAACAGTGGCCAATCCAGGTCACAAATACCTGGCAAGATTCCAAAAAAGTACAAAACATTATATACTGCTTATCCCAGAAATAGTGGATTTTCCCCTCAAGTCCATTGATTTTTTGGGCTTTTTACCTACTGCAGTAAAAAGGATCCTGGGGCATGGAGAAAACAGCTGCTGCCACTAGTGTAGGGCCCCTTTTATTGCAGCTTAGTAAAAGGGCCCCATTGTCTCCAGGTTAATAACCACAGGGCATGAGAGAAGTAAAATTGGCAAAGTCAAGCCAGGGGTGCTTACAGAAACATGTGAGACTATCCACCTTATAATTGAAAGAGAAAAACGCCTAGATTTTGACCCAAATCGGGAGATAGACGTTTATCTCACAAAAACGAATAAATCGGTATAATGGAAAGCCGATTTTGGACGTTTTCAACTGCACTCCATCGCGGAAGCGCACAAAGTTGACGGGGGTGTGTCGGAGGTGTGGCGAAGGTGGAACTGGGGCGTGGTTATCGGACGAGGAGAGATGGGCGCCTTTCGCCGATAATGGAAAAAAAGTATGCGTTTGTAGCTAGAATTTAGGGCACTTTTCCTGGACCCTGTTTTTTCACGAATAAGGCCCCAAAAAGTGCCTTAAATGACCAGATTACCACCAGAGGGAATCGGGGATGACCTCCCCTGACTCCCCCAGTGGTCACTAACCCCCTCCCACCACAAAACATGATGTTTCACAACTTTTTATTTTCACCATCAAATGTCATACCCACCTCCCTGGCAGCAGTATGCAGGTCCCTGGAGCAGTTGTTAGGGGGTGCAGTGGATTTCAGGCAGGTGGACCCAGGCCCATCCCCCCCTACCTGTTACAATTGTGCTGCTTAATGCTTAGTCGTCCAACCCCCCAAACCCACTGTACCCACATGTAGGTGCCCCCCTTCACCCCTTAGGGCTATAGTAATGGTGTAGACTTGTGGGCAGTGGGTTTTGAGGGGGATTTGGGGGGCTCAACACACAAGGGAAGGGTGCTATGCACCTGGGAGCTCTTTTACCTTTTTTTTTTTGTTTTTGTAAAAGTGCCCCCTAGGGTGCCCAGTTGGTGTCCTGGCATGTGAGGGGGACCAGTGCACTACGACTCCTGGCCCCTCCCACGAACAAATGCCTTGGATTTATTTGTTTTTGAGCTAGGCGCTTTCATTTTCCATTATCACTGAAAAACAAAAACGCCCAGCTCACAAATTCTCGAATAAAACATGGATGTCTATTTTTTTCGAAAATACGGTTCGGTTCGGTCCGCCCCTTCACGGACCCATTCTCGGAGATAAACGCCCATGGAGATAGACGTTTTCGTTCAATTATGCCCCTCTATAAGATCAACCAGTCCCTCCAAACTGCCAGGCTGTAGACTTGTTTATTGAGACGTGTACTCCCCACCGCTTGCTCCAGCCATCTCTGGAAATTTCTGGGCTGCACTTCCTTGCATACCAGAAACTACCCGAGTCTCTACTGCGCTGATCCCCAGCGGAGCAGAGGTCAATGGCAAAGGAGAACTTTGAGCTTGCAATTGAGTCAGGGGTACTCTCAAGTCTTGCCTAAGAGTAACATAAGTACATAAGTAGTGCCATACTGGGAAAGACCAAAGGTCCATCTAGCCCAGCATCCTGTCACCGACAGTGGCCAATCCAGGTCAAGGGCACCTGGCACGCTCCCCAAACGTAAAAAACATTCCAGACAAGTTATACCTAAAAATGCGGAATTTTTCCAAGTCCATTTAATAGCGGTCTATGGACTTGTCCTTTAGGAATCTATCTAACCCCTTTTTAAACTCCGTCAAGCTAACCGCCCGTACCACGTTCTCCGGCAACGAATTCCAGAGTCTAATTACACGTTGGGTGAAGAAAAATTTTCTCCGATTCGTTTTAAATTTACCACACTGTAGCTTCAACTCATGCCCTCTAGTCCTAGTATTTTTGGATAGCGTGAACAGTCGCTTCACATCCACCCGATCCATTCCACTCATTATTTTATACACTTCTATCATATCTCCCCTCAGCCGTCTCTTCTCCAAGCTGAAAAGCCCTAGCCTTCTCAGCCTCTCTTCATAGGAAAGTCGTCCCATCCCCACTATCATTTTCGTCGCCCTTCGCTGTACCTTTTCCAATTCTACTATATCTTTTTTGAGATACGGAGACCAGTACTGAACACAATACTCCAGGTGCGGTCGCACCATGGAGCGATACAACGGCATTATAACATCCGCACACCTGGACTCCATACCCTTCCTAATAACACCCAACATTCTATTCGCTTTCCTAGCCGCAGCAGCACACTGAGCAGAAGGTTTCAGCGTATCATCGACGACGACACCCAGATCCCTTTCTTGATCCGTAACTCCTAACGCGGAACCTTGCAAGACGTAGCTATAATTCGGGTTCCTCTTACCCACATGCATCACTTTGCACTTGTCAACATTGAACTTCATCTGCCACTTGCACGCCCATTCTCCCAGTCTCGCAAGGTCCTCCTGTAATCGTTCACATTCCTCCTGCGACTTGACGACCCTGAATAATTTTGTGTCATCGGCGAATTTAATTACCTCACTAGTTATTCCCATCTCTAGGTCATTTATAAATACATTAAAAAGCAACGGACCCAGCACAGACCCCTGCGGGACCCCACTAACTACCCTCCTCCACTGAGAATACTGGCCACGCAATCCTACTCTCTGCTTCCTATCTTTCAACCAGTTCTTAATCCATAATAATACCCTACCTCCGATTCCATGACTCTGCAATTTCTTCAGGAGTCTTTCGTGCGGCACTTTGTCAAACGCCTTCTGAAAATCCAGATATACAATATCAACCGGCTCCCCATTGTCCACATGTTTGCTTACCCCCTCAAAAAAATGCATTAGATTGGTGAGGCAAGACTTCCCTTCACTAAATCCGTGCTGACTTTGTCTCATCAGTCCATGTTTTTGTATATGCTCTGCAATTTTATTCTTAATAATAGCCTCCACCATCTTGCCCGGCACCGACGTCAGACTCACCGGTCTATAATTTCCCGGATCTCCTCTGGAACCCTTCTTAAAAATCGGAGTAACATTGGCTACCCTCCAGTCTTCCGGTACTACACTCGATTTTAGGGACAGATTGCATATTTCTAACAGTAGCTCCGCAAGTTCATTTTTTAGTTCTATTATACTCTGGGATGAATACCATCAGGTCCCGGTGATTTACTACTCTTCAGCTTGCTGAACTGACCCATTACATCCTCCAAGGTTACAGAGAATTTGTTTAGTTTCTCCGACTCCCCCGCTTCAAATATTCTTTCCGGCACCGGTGTCCCCCCCAAATCCTCCTCGGTGAAGACCGAAGCAAAGAATTCATTTAATTTCTCCGCTACGGCTTTGTCCTCCTTGATCGCCCCTTTAACACCATTTTCGTCCAGCGGCCCAACCGACTCTTTGGCCGGTTTCCTGCTTTTAATGTATCTAAAAAAATTTTTACTATGTATTTTTGCTTCCAACGCTAATTTCTTCTCAAAGTCCTTTTTTGCCCTCCTTATCTCCGCTTTGCATTTGGCTTGGCATTCCTTATGATCTATCCTGTTACTTTCAGTTGGTTCTCTTCTCCACTTTCTGAAGGATTGTTTTTTGGCTCTAATGATTTCCTTTATCTTACTGTTTAGCCACGCCGGCTGACGTTTAGTCTTTTTTCCCTTTTTTCTAATACGTGGAATATATTTGTCCTGAACCTCCAGGATGGTGTTTTTAAACAGCATCCACGCCTGATGCAAGTTTTTTACTCTGCGAGCTGCTCCTTTCAGTCTTTTTTTCACCATTTTTCTCATTTTGTCGTAATCACCTTTTCTATAGTTAAACGCTAGCGTACTTGATTTCCTAGTTTCACTTCCTTCAATGCCAATATCAAAACCGATCATATTATGATCACTGTTATCAAGCGGCCCTCGTATCGTTACCCCCTGCACTAGATCATGAGCACCACTAAGGACTAAGTCTAGTATTTTTCCTTCTCTTGTCGGCTCCTGAACTAGCTGTTCCATGAAGCTGTCCTTGATTTCATCAAGAAATCTTATGTCCCTTGCGTGTACAGATGTTACATTAACCCAGTCTATATGCGGGTAATTGAAATCCCCCATTATTATTGTGTTGCCCAGTTTGTTTGCGTCCCTGATTTCCTTTAACATTTCCGCATCCGTCTGTTCGTCCTGGCCAGGCGGACGGTAGTACACTCCTATCACTATCCTTTTCCCCTTTGCACATGGAATTTCAATCCACAGTGATTCCAAGGAGTGTTTTGTTTCCTGCAGAATTTTCAATCTATTTGATTCAAGGCTCTCGTTAATATACAATGCTACCCCTCCACCAATCCGATTCACCCTATCACTACGATATAATTTGTACCCCGGTATGACAGTGTCCCACCGGTTATCCTCCTTCCACCAGGTCTCAGAGATGCCTATTATATCTAATTTTTCATTTAGTGCAATATATTCCAACTCCCCCATCTTATTTCTTAGGCTCCTGGCATTCGCATATAGACATTTCAAACTATGTTTGTTGTTCCTAAGTACATCATGCTTAGTACTTGACAGTATTAATTGGCAATCTTTTGTCTGATTTTTATTGTTATTTAAAGATACCCGATCTACTACAATCTCTTTTGCAACCTCACTATCAGGATACTCTATCTTCCCTGTTATGGTGATATCTTTGAAAGATACCTTATCCCGAACCATGCTCTTTTGAGCGACTGTCGGCCTTCCCCCCATTTCTAGTTTAAAAGCTGCTCTATCTCCTTCTTAAACGCCGATGCCAGCAGCCTGGTCCCACTCTGGTTAAGATGGAGCCCATCCTTTCGGAATAGGCTCCCCCTTCCCCAGAATGTTGCCCAGTTCCTAACAAATCTAAAGCCCTCCTCCCTGCACCATCGTCTCATCCACGCATTGAGACTCTGGAGCTCTGCCTGTCTCTTGGGCCCTGCGCGTGGCACAGGTAGCATTTCAGAAAATGCTACCCTGGAGGATCTGGATTTCAGCTTTCTACCTAAGAGCCTAAATTTTGCTTCCAGAACCTCTCTCCCACATTTTCCTATGTCATTAGTACCCACATGTACCAAGACAGCCGTCTCCTCCCCAGCACTATATAAAATCCTATCTAGGTGACGCGTGAGGTCCGCCACCTTCGCAATGTGCCAAATGCTCCCTCAGTTGGCTCCATCAAAGCCAGAGTTCCCTCAGACCGCTCTGCTCCATTTTGCATCATAAATCTACCCATGGCACCAGACAAAGAAGAAGGTACAACCATGTCCTGCTGATGTCCCTTATACTTTCCCCATCAAGGATAATGGCAGAGGAAATAAAGACCAGCTCAGAGGTTAGATAGATCCGCCATCTTTGATCTCCTTTGTCAGAAGAGTACTTCCTTTTTCTATTGAGAAACAGGAAGTGTCTGTCCCTAGCATTTTTCAGTTCTCATGCAGCACAGGCAGACCCATAGAAAGATCTACAGAGCAGCAGGAGCAGAAAGTGCTAGCTCCTGTTCCTGCAAATGGCTTGAACTTTCTTGGACAGGAGCTGGGATTGGTGGGTTACTGAATGTGAACCCCCCTCCCACCCAAGGAAGGGGGTTTTCAGAAACAGAAGGAAAAAAAGAAATCTTTGCTTAAAATGATTTTGGAAACCAGATTATTCTCTCTGGCTGAGGTATATTATCTGAGAAAGAAAGCAAGCATTCAAACTGACATTTTTCTCTTGCAGTAGGCAGGCTTAAGGGTTAAATGTAACCATTTGAAAACTGTTACATCACTGAGATAAGAAGGGAGGTTAGCAGCACAGTGAGTGACAATATGTTAAATGTTCACTGGGAGAAAAGGCAGAGAAAATGATCAACATTTATACATTTTGGGAAGAATTATCCATTAAAAGTAATAAAGCTGGATTTAATAATTCACACACACTAAGTAAAGGTAACTGAGGCTGATTATGGAGTCAGGGAAACTACTCACCAGGATACATTTGGGACAGTGTAATCGTGATCTCATGGGCTTTCAGACTCAGAGTCCTGTCTCTCTGATATATAGATTCTGTGTAAGATTTCTAGCTCTTGGTCTTTTGGCTAAGGGGGAGGCTTCCCTCCATTGGGGAAACCCTAGAACTACAGATCACAAGCTCTAAGAGCTAGGAGCTATGGAGCTGACAGGGAAGTGGGCTCCTAGAGGCTTCTCCTGAAGACAGCAGCCTTTGGGAGTATGCTCAGGGCAGGAAAAAAAGGTTGTTCAGGGCACAAGGAATCATCAGCAGAACAAAGAAGGTGTTAATGCCCTTGTACAAGTCATTGGTGAGGCCCCACTTGAAATATTGTGTTTAACGCTGGATGATGTATCTTGCTAAGGTCATAAGACTTGAAGCGGTCCAGAGGAAGGCGACAACAATGATATCAGGATTGCTCTAAGAGATATATAAGAAGAGACTTGAAGACCTGACTATATATACCCTAGAGGAAAGAAAGGCTTGAATGGTATTAATTTACAAACAAATATTTTTCAGAGAAAGAGAAGTGGTAAAACTAGAGAAGATAATTTGAGGTTTTGGGATAGTAGATTTAGGAGTAATGTTAGGAAATACTTTTTCACAAAGAGGGTGATGGTTGTCTGCAATGTCCTCCCGGTGGAGGTGGTGGAGACGAAAACAGTGACAGAATTTAAAAATGTGTGGGATAGACACCCAAAGGATACTTAAATAGAAGGAGGATAACCGGTAACCGGGTAGTGCGTGATGATGCCCAATTACTGCCGGGTTACAGCCGTTCAAACCATTTTTTGGGGTTTTTTCCCCGTGGAAATAGTGCACACTTGACCCGGAACTACTGCTGGCAGCCACATTTGGCCGATGGTAGTCCTGGAATAGTGAGTGGTAAGCCTGCGTTGGCTTATTGCCACTCTGTAAAAGGGCCCTGTAACTGGCTTAGTGCCGACTCTATCCCCAGAATGCCCCTAAAATAGCCAGCTTTAAGTTTGATGTTAACCAGTTATTTTCAGTCGCATTAACCAGTTAAATGCAACTGATAATTAGCAGTTAGCCCTAAACAGGGGATTTAATTGGC
This sequence comes from Microcaecilia unicolor, assembly GCF_901765095.1. NCBI lineage: Eukaryota > Metazoa > Chordata > Amphibia > Gymnophiona > Siphonopidae > Microcaecilia > Microcaecilia unicolor. Next base: position 248,319,676 of record NC_044037.1, on the reverse strand, counting down.
CAGAATCCATTTCTGACCATCTAAATTGCATTGAATATTAACCCGCTAAGGTATAGCTACATGATGCTAGGTTCTACATAGGAGTCACCATCAAGAAAAAGGATTAAGGTGTCATCGTGGACAATACATTGAAATCTGCTCAGTATTTGACAGTGGCCAAAAACCCCCAAAACAAAACAATCATGAATTATTAGGAAAGGAGTAGAGAATAAAACAAAGGATACCCATAATGCCTCACTTTCACTTTATGGTGAGATAGAGTATTGTGTGCAATTCTGGTGACCAAATTTCAAAAAAGATATAACAGAATTTAAAAAAGGTACAGAGAGGGGCAACCAAAATATTGAAGAAGATGGAAAAATGAAAGAGGCTGAGGAAGGACATTTTAGAAAAGATATCCAACTCAAAATACAGATGTCCAAGTCTGTACATTACATAGGGACATCTATTTTTCATGTATTTCAGAACATGGTCTGCGGACATACAGCCTGTTCTAAAATACATAAGAAATGGATGTCCAAGTTCTGGCTAAATCCAGCTTTAACCTCCATTTCACAAACTGAAACATCCAAAATATGAATGAGGCACAACAAGATTTTAGAAACACCCATGACTCGCCCATGGCCATGCCCCTTTTTCAACTATGCAACTTCAAATTTATGTGCATCAATTTATAAAATACACTAGGATAGTTCTGTGCAAAAATTCTAATTAATGCTAATTAGTATCAATAATTGCTTGTTAAGCGGCAATTATCAGCTCTGATTGGTTTGTTAAGTAATTAAGTTGTGCATGCAAATCCAGAATATGACTGAATTTGCTTGCACAACTTAAATCGTGCTATATAGAATCCAAGGATAAGAATATTCTATAAACGTGCCTAACTTTCAGCGTCATTTATAGAATAGCATTTAGGGACCCTTTTACTAAAAGGGTTGCCAAGCAGCAAATCAGAACTACGCAGGTCTACTAGACTAGAAAATTATAGACCTTTATCAAACTTGCCTTTCCTGTCTATGTTGTTAGAGAAAATAGTTCTTATCCGACTTCAGGATTTTGTAGATGAATCTGAAGTCCATCATCCATACCAATCTGGATTCAAGCATTATTTTTAGTATTCAAACAATGCTGATGGTTATTAAGAATGATTTATAGAATTGGCTGGGTAATGATCATGATTCTGTATTAGTTCTACTTGACTTTACTGCAGTGGCGTACCAGGGGGGGGGGCGGTGGGGGCGGTCCGCCCTGGGTGCATGCAGCTGGGGGGGTGCCGCGCGCCGGTCAGCGTCATTGGTTTCTATGCTCCCTCTGCCCCGGAACAGGAAGTAACCTGTTCCGGGGCAGAGGGAGCATGGAAACGAACGACGCTGACTGGCGCGCGGCACCCCCCCCAGCGGTGTGCACTGGGGGGGGCACGTTGCACGGGGGGGGCGCTACACCTGGGGGGCAGGGCGCATCGGCTATCCGCCCCGGGTGTCAGCGCCCCTCAGAACGCCACTGCTTTACTGCCACTTTCGAGGCTATTGATTATATTATTCTTTGGATTGGAGGGTAAACACTCTCTTAAATTAGTTCATTTTTAGAGGACAGGTTCTAATCTGTAACAGTCAGTTCTGAATCAACTACTGTTCATCCTTTGCCATTTGTCACTCCTCAGGGAGCTCAAGAATGTGTCTCCCCTTTAATCAATCAATCAATCAATCAATCAATCAATGTATATGTGTATGTATGTATGTGTGGTGAGTGTTGATAGAGAGAGAGAGAGAGAGAGAGGGAAGGAGGATGGATAAATATGACAGTCATTATGGATAAGTACAGTGTCCATTTTTATCTGTTTACAATTAAAATATTGCTGATTGTTCCAATCTATTCTTGACACTTCTAGATATTGTTGATTCACTGGTGTCATTACTGCTATTGCCATTTTTATTGATATTGATATTATTTTGTTTTTATTATGTTATTATTTTTAGAATGTTTATTGTGTGTTGTCAATGTTTTTATGTTCCTTGGCTTGGGCTTCTTCTAGAGGTAGGTCAAATATCTATGAAAGGAAATGGAGAGTAAGTGACTTACCCAAGGTCATAAGAACCTTCAGTGGGAGAAGCATTCTTTGTTCTTCAGCCTGCTCCTTTAACCATTACCCTACTCCTCCATTCCAGCTATGATTAAATCAATTGGCTAATCACTAAAATCAAATTAACCAGCCTGTAGTTTACAGCCTCCTTATTCTTTCAATGATTATGAAGAGGAACTATATCTCATGAACCATTCCTGATTCTGAAAAAGCATTTAAAAGGATAGATAGATAGATAGATAGATAGATAGATAGATAGATAGATAGATAGATAGATAGATAGATAGATAGATGATAGATAGATAGATAGATAGATAGATAGATAGAAGAACTGCCATACTTTCCTAAGTTCCCTTAATACCCATGTGTTTACCTCATTTGATTCCAGCACTGTGCCTTCTTTTAGTTTAGGTAATTTATCATTTGAGGTCTATCTTGTGTTTCTATATGTGTCCTTTTTCTATGGGGGTGATACTCAGTCCACAGTGATCAGCAGTTTGAAAGGCACTCATAGCCATGGGATGAATTAGCCCTGAATATTCAATGGTGGACACAAACCCCCCTGATATTCCAAAGTCTTTAACCAGCAAGTATTGGCACCTGGCCAATTGAATGCCTCATAACTGGCTGTGAATTTTTAGTGGGACATGGCTAGCTCTAACCTGCTGAAAATCAGTGGATAGCAGCTAGCCGGTTATATTTCCCGATTATAACTGGCTATCTGCCGATTTTCAGCATAAGTTTGACAGCCATATTTGGCTGCATGAATACCTGGAATATCTTTGGCTGGTTCAAACTTAACTGGCCAGCATTGAATATCAGCTTGGCTGGTTAAGTTTGAACAGGCCAAATTAACCTCAAGACCCTTCACTGGCTCCCTATCTGTTTTCGCATCCTGTTCAAACTTCTTCTACTAACCTACAAATGTACTCACTCTGCTGCTCCCCAGTATCTCTCCACACTCGTCCTTCCCTACACCCCTTCCCGTGCACTCCGCTCCATGGATAAATCCTTCTTATCTGTTCCCTTCTCCACTACTGCCAACTCCAGACTTCGCGCCTTCTGTCTCGCTGCACCCTATGCCTGGAATAAACTTCCTGAGCCCCTACGTCTTGCCCCATCCTTGGCCACCTTTAAATCTAGACTGAAAGCCCACCTCTTTAACATTGCTTTTGACTCGTAACCACTTGTAACCACTCGCCTCCACCTACCCTCCTCTCTTCCTTCCCGTTCACATTAATTGATTTGATTTGCTTACTTTATTTATTTATTTTTTGTCTATTAGATTGTAAGCTGTTTGAGCAGGGACTGTCTTTCTTCTATGTTTGTGCAGCGCTGCGTATGCCTTGTAGCGCTACAGAAATGCTAAATAGTAGTAGTAGTAGTAATATTCAATGCCAGTCACCAGACACATTGAATATCTGGGCTCAGTGCCAACCACGGGAGTTAGCCAGGCTAACTTCCACGTTTTGAATATCAGGTCCATAATTTATGTGGGTGCCTGCTGATATTCAGCATCAGTATCTGTTTACCTAACTGGGCAAAGATAGGACTGTTTTTTTTTAATGTTTCCTATCTGATTCATTAGAAGTGGAACAAAGCTGTAAGATATGCAGGCTCTGCACTAAACATTGATGGTGCCTGCATATCTTACAACTTTGTTCCAACTCTACCTCCAGACCACCGCAGAACTAAGCAGACAGTGCTGTGGTGTTCACACCAGATTTTTAGTGGCATTGTGTAGTGAGGCACCACTAAAAACTGGGGATGACCTGCTCAGTGTGGTTTAAGCGTGGCTTAAACCATGCAGATTTTTGACCCTTATATATTCCTACTCCCAGCTCTTCCTCAATGAACACAAAACAGAACTATTTATGAAGCAATTCTATTTTTTCTTCATCAACTTCTACATATTCTTCCCCTTCACCTCTGAGAGCACAGTCTTTGAGGAGTAGCCTATGGTTAGTGCAGCAGTCTGAGAACCAGGGGAACCAGGTTCACTTTCCACTACAGCTCCTTGTGACTTTGGGCAAATCACTTAACTCTCCTTTGCCCCACGTACAAAATAAGTATCTGAATATAATGTTTAACTGCTTTGATTGTAACCGCAGAAAGGCAGTATATCAAATTTCATCCCCTTTCCCTTCACACATTTCAAAAAGATGCCTTAGCTATTTTTCCTTCTGTTAGTATCTTTGCTCTTCTAACTACCTTCCCAGCTTCTCTTAGCTTTTCCAGATATTCCTCTTTCTGTCAACTCTTGTACTTTATATCCTGTAGTGCCTTGTGTTTTAGGTATTATATATATAGGGGCTCATTTTCAAAACAGAAAAACACAAAAAGCAGTAGATACACATTTTTTTTTTTTTTTTTGGGGGGGGGGGGGGTGGCCAAAATGTCCAAATTGCTATTTTCTAAACCCATGTTTTAAAAATGGTTTTCTATGCAGGTCATATGCAGTGCATCCAAATCACAAGGGGCCAAGTTGGGGGTGGGATTTGGGGGCATTCACAAAACTTGGACATTTTTATGCCATAATGGAACAAAGCAAAAATTAGATGGTTTGGTCTAGACCTATTTCAATCACAACTAAGGGGTCCTTTTTCTAAGGCGCACTGAAAAATGGCTTGCGGTAGTGTAGGCACAGGTTTTGGGCATACGCTGATCCATTTTTCAGCATGTCTGTAAAAAGTTCTTTTTTTTTTGCCAAAAATGGACGCGTGGCAAAATCAAAATTGCCGCGCATCCATTTTGGTTCCGAGACCTTACCGCCAGCCATTGACCTAGCGGTAAAGAATCCAGGCGATAATGACCTACGTGTGTCAAATGCCACTTGGTGTGCATCTGTTATGTTGCCTGAAAAAAATATTTTTCAGACGTACGTATCTGACGCACACCAAAAATGAAATTACCACAAGATCCATGCGGTAGTTGGGCGGTAACTCCATTTTGGAACACGTTGAGTGCGCGTGGACGCTTATGCAGCTTAGTTACAAAAAAGTGCCCTAAATGACCACTGGAGGGATTAAGGCATAACCCCATCTTACTCCTCCATTGGTCATTGACCACCCTCCCACCCTTCCCCCTAGAGCTGTGAAAGAAACAGTACATACCAGCCTCTATGACAGCTTCAGATGATATGGCCAGTCCTAATAGAGCAGCATTCAGATCCCTGGAGTAGCATTGTGGTCAGTGGAGTGCACTGTAGAGAAGGGGACCCAGGTCCATACACTTGTGGTAGAAAGTGTGAGCCCTCCAAAAATCATCAAAACCTATTGTATCCACATAGAGAGGACTCCTGCAGACATAAGGGCTATTGTAGTGTTATACAGTTGGGTACAGTAGGTTTTTGGTGGATTTTAGAGGGCTCACCATACAATATAAGGGGGTAATGGTGAGATGTGTACCTGAGACCTTTTATGTTAAGTCCACTGCAATGCATCCTAGGGTGCCCCCCTGCTCTGCTGGGATGTCTGTGTGGCCAGTCTACTAAGAACACTGGCTCCTCCTACATCCCAATGGCTTGCTTTTCTGCATTTTTCCCTTTTTAAATGTTTCAAAACAATAGATGTACTGAGTACAACAATGTCTAGGAAATGGCCATTTTTGAAACAAAAAGTTGGACGTATTTCTGTTTTGAAAATGGCCATGTTTGCTACTGGATTTTTGGAAGTTTTCTACAAAACATCCAAAATCAGAATTAGATGTCATATTGAAAAAAACACCTCATAGTGTGCCACAAAATAGGTACCAATTTTGCACATAACTTTTCATGCTCAAATGGAAGTTAAGTGTCAAAGCAGGGGTAAACAGCAGTTATACACATAACTGTATGTAGGCACTATTCTATAAGGTAGCACCTAAGTGCTTTAGCACATAATCAGAAGGGGGTTGGGCACTGGGCAGGGCATGGACAGGTCATGGATTGGTCACATATTTACTTGCAAAACTTATAGAACACTGTAAGTTCTGTATGAGTAGCAACATCAAGGTACTAACACTTACACCTGCCTTTAGCATGGCATAAGTGATAGCACATAAATGTTTACATACAAGTGCCAACTTACACTTTGTTCTATAACAGAATCTGGGCACCCAGATGCCATTACAGAATTCTATCTTAGCTCACACATTTTTGGTGACTTACTTTTAGAGCCCTTTATAAAACTGCCTCTTTGTTAGTTAATGAAGAAACCTAGCAGTAAACTTCTAGTTTAAAAAAAAAAAAGACAGTATTTTCTCCAGAAAGGATTAGATTGGCATTGAATTCTGTGATGCTACATGTGATGCTACATGTGAGATTATAAGATGATAAGACAACCGTAAGTATTGTGACGCCTAATTGCATGTCCATGAAAGATATGCAGATCTGTACACTTCCAGGTAAAAGAACATTCTTGTGATTTCACAATGAGAAGTTAAAGAAGTAGAATCAAATGAATTGCACCTCTTAAGTTATAAAGCAAAATCATTCCTTACAACAATAATTCTTCACATGGAGTCAAAAGCATTCCTTCACTTCTTTCCTAGATGCTAATGATTACTATCAACATATTTCAAATATAGACCAACATACATTAAAAAGTCAGTCCTCATAAAACAAGCAATTTAGAAAATTTGTGTTAATTAAAAAAAATTTAAAATATATCACAGCAGCAAACTTTAACAATGCAAATTGTAGCAAGTATACAGTATAGCTAGTATAAATAATGCATAGGTTAAATGAAAATGGTCACCGTGGAAGTGTTTTATCCCTTTATCAGTCTTAGGTGAACTGATCCACAGTAAACACAAAATAGTACAATTGGTAAATTCAGATTTTGAGTCTTGACAGCACATTTTGAACAGTATAACATCTTAATCAAATTTTAAAATACAACATTCCACTGCCAAGCTTACTTGTAAACCTAAAATTATATAACATACATGTTTTTATGCTTTGTCAATTACATTTGAAATAGGGACTGTTTGTTTCAGCTCTTCTAAAAATGAGACTAGGATGAGAAAACAGCCTATTTCCTTATTAGGTTCAGGAGTCAAAGGACTCAGCCAGGAGCCGCAGGCTTCAAGAGCATAGAAGATTAAGACATATATTGGATTCATGATGGAGGGCACAAAGTTCATTTTCAAAATAAAACAGAATATTATTCATATTCCTTTTAAAATTCAGATTGCCAGCTGACCTGTGACATGGCAGCAGTGTATTACATTTTCAATGAGCAGGCTGTCTGGAGCTGGTAGATGGGGAAACTGCTTCCTGCTTCCTTTTTTTTTTTTTTATAGTAAGATATTGTTGTCAGAATTTTAGTTGATGTGAACAGGGCAAGGCAACATATATATTTTTAATAAGGGAAGATGCAGAGTAACACAGTTAAACTACATGGAAATATTTCAGGTATGAAGACTACATCTGATTTTTATAGATTATAAAACCAAGCCCAGATATATTTCAACATTTTAAACTAATAGCAAAAGCTTTACTTTCATAAAAACAAAAACCACAAATAAGTTTAAAAATATAAGTCAAATAAATACTGTCTGTTCTCAGGGGTTAAGTGAACTCACCACCTGTCGAAATTATATTGTCAAAAGTGTATATGCATGCATTCACAGCTACTGATTTTCATATATATTAAAATGAACAACTACTGCAGGATATGAAACCCAGCAAACTGTTAAGGGAAAAGCTTGCATGTCAAACTTTTTTTTTTGTTGTATTGATTAAATTTAGCTCTACTTCATTTACGTTTCATAGAAAGATTTTATAGGATAAAGCTTTAACCAATGTAAAACTTAAAAGTAGGAAAATACTATGAGTGTATCAGCATATATCCCATGGTTTCACTGAATTATGTGTGACTTTAACACTCAGTGCTGCCAGTGTTACATTAAATAAGTGATAAACTGTGGAAAATAACTTCCCATGACTTGAAGAGAAGTCACTTTCTCAATCAAGAGGACCACAATTGAGCTGCAATGCATAAATCATTAACGGTTCATTGGTCTTACCTGTGGAGAGAATTGCTTAGCTATATCCTGTCATGTGAAGAAAAGCAAATCCTTTACAAAAAGACTAAGGTGCACTGAAAAATGGGCTGCGGTAGTGTAGGTGCGTGTTTTGGGCGCGCGCAGATCCATCTTTCAGCGTGCCTGCAAAAAATGCCTTTTTACATTTTTTGCCGAAAATGTACATGCGGCAAAATCAAAATTGGTGCACGTCCATTTTGGGTCTGAGACCTTACCACCAGCCATTGACCTAGCGGTAAAATCTCACATGGTAACTGGGTAGTAATGACCTATGCGCATCAAATGCCACTTGGTGTGCGTCCAATACGCGCGTCCAGAAATAAAAATTAGTTTTCAGACGCACATATCGAACACACACCAAAAATGAAATTACTGCAACAGCCACGCGGTAGCCGGGTGGTGACTCTACTTTTGTGCTCATTGGGCACACATAGACGCTTATGCGGTTTAGTAAAAGGGCCCCTAACTATTCTTAGCAAGAAAGCATTCTTACTCTGGGATTGACATTGATTATTATGAATATCTTCCTAATACCAAGACCAACTAACATATCATTATAAAAAGTTTTTTCCAAGCCTAGACCTCCTTATGTATGTCATTGGTACTTAATTTCTTCTTATATACTATTGCCTTAGAAGTATTAGCCTGTCATATCTATTCAACATTATCTTCAATGTTCAGTACTTGAAAAATGGTGCTAAAAACCAAATTGGGTAAAACTAGAATCAAATGGACCCTTTTTAGGGTGATTAACAGGATAACATAAATGCCTCAACTCAGCAACACAGCAAAACCAAAGATCATACTGGACACTATTTATCCCCCCTATCTTTGACCCCTAACGTGCCTGTAACTTACCTTATTCGACCTTAACATCTAATTGTATTTGTTCCTCTACCGGACCTGGCGATTGCCTTTTCGGTACTATGTAAGCTACATTGAGCCTGCAAATAGGTGGGAAAATGTGGGATACAAATGTAACAAACAAATAAATAAATAACATCGAACCCGTTACTTCTATGTACAAATGCACGCATTTCAAATTCCAAAAAATTGTGTTTCTACCATTTGAATTTTCCCTTTTCAAATTATTTTCTTATTTGTGCTTTTTAAATCATGGATGAGATCTAAAAAAACAAAATAGTTTGTAATTTTTAATACGTGAAACTATTGTGGGTTTTCATTACTTCAAGGATTAAAAATACTGGTCATTCTAGTAAATGTTTTTGAGAAAATTATAATCATGCTCAGTAGTTTCTTTGAAAACTGTCTAAAGTTCAGCAAAATCAAAGAACACCTTGTTTAGCTGCTGCTAGCTTGTACTAAATACAAGTTACTTATTCCTGGACAAAATAAATCTATTAGGAGAGCATATGAATATTTTTTTAAAAGACTCCTATTAACAGCTGCACACATAACAAATATTAAACGCAAAAATTTAGCCGTACGCTAGAACTGGGATGACTTCTTCACTAAGCTAATTTTCTCAGAATCCCCTCTTCATCTCATCACTCCATATAAAATACAGAACCCTTAATTGGTCTGTGCTTCTCCAACATGTTTTTAATGAAAATGCAGCACATAACTCTTAGTTTGTTGGCTGGCAGAGCCCAATTTACAAAAGTGGGAGTACAAGATAAGAAGAGAGTGCATCTGCAAAGCAGGCTGTGCAATGAATCACACAGTGCCAGAGTTGAGCAGAATATAATTGAGTCCAACATCTCTGAGCACTTTCACCATAATTAATGATAATCTGTAACAGAGGAATCTGAGATTCCAGTTCAGAGAACTGTTTAATTAGGCCAAGTAATGAAAGCAGAAGCAGTACAAGAATATGGCCAGTCTCATGATTAATGATTCATGCTACTGAACACAAAAGTGCCGCACCGTTAACTCTAACGGATGCTGCATCTCTCTGGCATTTACAAAATAGTGAAATGCATGCATTTTTGTATTTTAAAGATGTAACAGGCAGTATCCCTTTCTGAGCTATTTACATGATAAATATAGTTCCTAAAGTAACTGTCTTCTTCACAAGCTCCTTGCTCAGGGGTGGTTTAAGATGAATATGGTATCTGCCTAACATCAGCGTTAGGGTGAGTTCTCTAGGTGAAGGAAATATTTAACACTTTCACTTTTAAAGTAAGTTAGGCTTTGTTACTTCCACGTATCTGTTTATACATTGGATGCAAATAGTACACTTTTTATCTTAATGTTTCTCTAATACAATTATATTTTCATGTTTCCTACATAAGATGTAAAATGTTTGCTTTATAAAACAAAAGGAAATAAAATCAGAGGATCTAAAGGTTAACCCTGTACATATCCTAGGATGTAAATTATATGTCCAATGTGAAGACATCTCAGAATGGGAATGTCCTGATCGGCAGGGACATGACATAAGAAGGGATATGACTGCCTGAGGCCCTAACATAAGCCAGCAAATTGTATGGGTTTTATACGATTATTTGCTCTGCTTTTCAATAAAAGGAGATGTATATGCATCACAGCCTCTTCAAAAACGCACAGCCTGGACACAAATCCTCAGAAAGAAAATGCCTTCATATATATATATATATAAAGTCTATTAAAATCTTATATGAAGATTATGCAAATTCCTCTGAAACAGTATCATTTTTTACAGATATCATCTACAGTCTTTAGCATCTCACAATGTAATCCTCTTTCAGTCATTATTCTTGCTCAGTAGTTTCCACTATTGATTACATTGATTGCTCATATTGCCATATATTGTAAATATAGCTTCAGTATCATAGCTGTAGGAAAACATTCGGAATATAGGTAAAACCATTTCAAACCAATGAACCTATTTTAGGAATCAGAAGTCTGCAATTATTAAAAAGCAAAGTCACTGTCATGTTGTTCAGTATTTCAGAGTTCTGGAACTGTAGCAACTGTGGTCTATAACAGGGATGGGGAACCTCGATCCTCGAGGACTGCAATCCAGTCAGGTTTTTAGGATTTCCCCAATGAATATACATGAAATCTGTTTGCATGCAATGCCTCCATTGCATATGCATTGGGGTAATCCCGAAAATATGACTGAGTTGTGGCCCTCGAGTATCGAGGTTACCCATCCCTGCTTTATAACTATCTCCTACAGAAAAAATATATGCTATTGAGAAATGCCTAGCAAAAAGAAAATGGCTAGATTTGTAGACATAAAACATTAATTTCTCATGCATAACTTATAAAATATTGTAAGTTATACACATTTCCTGGAATTCTATATATCATGCTGCGATTTCCATGTGGAAATTGAAGAGTATTCCATAACAATGCACATAACTTAATTAGTTAACAAGTTAATCAGCACTGAAAATTGGATGTTAACAACCAATTATCAGCACAATTGGCATTAATTAGAATTTACATACACTACTTGTTAAGTGTATTCTGTATCATGGTGTGCGTAAATAGTTTATGCTTGAACTTTCTATACTGCTTAAACTGACCAAGCAGGACAAAGCGGTGTACGTACTACCAAAAACATGTAAGAAAAGGAAAAAAAAACTCCATTTTTTTGATAGGGTGTGGTTATAGGCATGAACTGGGCAGGTCCTAAAATCTATGCATGTTGTTATAGAATATACCCACTCCATGTCTAAATTAGGCATCGGGATTTACAAGAGGTTTTACTTGGCATAATTAACTGCGACTAAATTTAGTGACATGGACTGATGCTCGGTGTATTCTATAAACCGTGTGGAAATTTAGGCTTATTCTATATAGTACACCTAAATTAAAGCAAACTTTATAGAATACATCTATGTGAATTTCATTTTTACATTTTTTAGGTGTGATGTATAGAATCTAGTCCATTTCATGGTGCACTTAGGTGTGCCCATTTATACCTGCCATTGACCTGGTGTAAATGGTCATGCCTAAATGTAGGCACCGCAATATGGGTTTAGACTAGTATTCTATAATGGCATCTTGGTACACAGATGCTATTATAGAATTGGTGCCAGGCACACATCAGTACACCTAACTAGAGGCTCCAAGTTATAGAATTGCCTTCCCTGGGTGTTACTGTGGAGTTACAAATGTGACACTTTTCTCTTAAGATTTGTGAATGCTGCTTTTAAAACATTGCTAACTCTGAATGGCCAAGAAATAAAAGCTGGAATTGGGAATCAAAGCCAAATCTCTCACATGGCAGCACCACAATACTGCTACTGAGCTATTCAGCCAGTAGTAAGCAGGGCATTCAGGAGTGGACAAGATAGGAATCTGCCTGGGGCAGCTGGCTAGAGGAGAGAAAAAGGGAGAGTATATGTGAGCCTGCTGTGCTGCCAGGCAAATCCTCACCCATCCAGGGGAATCACTGTTTAGTGACAGCCCTGGCTCTAGAAATCCAGAGATCGATATTCAGAAACAGTTATGCAATTGGTGGCAGCGTCAATCACCCAAGTTTTTTTTTTTTTAATTTAGCCACATAAATGGATGAGTTGCTAAACAACCAAAGTTAAATATTTTGATTTAAAAGATCATTTTGGGTGGTCTAAGGATGAAAATAAAACTGATCTGTTGAGCAAAGATATTCAGCCCCTCATCAGATAAATTGCAGTATAACTAAACAGAGAAGTTATCAATTAAAGTTATGTATGTGTTTTCAGCAATCCTATTCTCTGAAAATCAGCATATAATTAAACAGGTAAGTTATCTGTTTAACTCTCTGTGGTTGCTATGCCACTGTAAACTGAATTATCAATATCTATGTCAGAAGCCAACACAGTTTTATCAAATTCAGGTTTGCCCTCCATTTCCCATTTCATGATCTGCCTTTCTCATCAGCATCATTATTCTACGAAATTTAATAAATCTTAGAATAAAACTATGCCAATATTTATTTCAAATCCACTGGAATAGAATGAATCGAGATGCATGATCCAGCTTAAGCCTTAGAAAGTAAAAAATTTGCAACCCCTAGATGGTATTGCTGCTTTAAATATGAACTGCAGTATACAATCAAGCAAGAATACAGTAAATAGACTGAATGTGATGGCAAGCAATTTGTTTATTAAAAAAAAATTCCAACCATGTCAACTGAATCATTATTGTGCTGTTTTTCAGGAATATTACCAAATATGAAATTGAATTTAGTTTGAATTTATCTAAGCAATTAATCAAATAGAATAAAACATGTAAAACTTGATATATCAAGACAAACAAATTCTTTGGATAATACATCAGATAATATATTTTCTACTACTTTCATTAGCATGGTACTAGTGGATCAGAACAAGTGGATCAGTTTAACAAGGCACAGCATAGTATGCTTTAGGAAAACCTTCCTTGCAATATTTGTTTCAGCAAAAAGTGAAAAATTAGAAGACACCAATAAGATTTATCATTCTAGTGTTTCCCCTTTTGACCAGACACAGTTGGATAACAATGAATGAACTCATTCATATTTAAATGAACCTGTCCAGCTGTGAGCGCTACTTGTGTGCTATGTGTCCCCTATGACACTTCTCAGCTTTGCAATCCGTGAATGTGCTCCACTTAAGGGAGAAACATTAGTATTTAGAGAGTTTCATTTTTTTTCTTAAAATGGTCAATACTTTTCCAATGAAGTTACTAGAATCCATTTGGTCATAACACTTTTTAATTAGAAAAAAGACTGCATGTTTGCTGTTACTATGACCATTTGGCCTCAACAGCCATTGCAAATATTAAGGAAACCCTTTACCATGTTAATCTCAATTACCAGAAGAGAGAACAGAATTCTGAAAATTGGAGATCAAGGTTTAGATTCTGTATCACCACCAATGCATAATCTTGAGGAAGTCACCGTGGAGGGGCATAATTGAACGAAAACGTCTATCTCCATGGGCGTTTATCTCCGAGAATGGGTCCGTGAAGGGGCGGACCGAACCGTATTTTCGAAAAAAATAGACGTCCATGTTTTATTCGACATTTGTGAGCTGGGCGTTTTTGTTTTTCAGTGATAATGGAAAATGAAAGCGCCCAGCTCAAAAACGAATAAATCCAAGGCATTTGCTCGTGGGAGGGGCCAGGATTCGTAGTGCACTGGTCCCCCTCACATGCCAGGACACCAACCGGGCACCCTAGGGGGCACTTTTACAAAAACAAAAAAAAAGGTAAAAGAGCTCCCAGGTGCATAGCACCCTTCCCTTGTGTGTTGAGCCCCCCAAAACCCACTCAAAACCCACTGCCCACAAGTCTACACCATTACTATAGCCCTAAGGGGTGAAGGGGGGCACCTACATGTGGGTACAGTGGGTTTGGGGGGGTTGGACGACTAAGCATTAAGCAGCACAATTGTAACAGGTAGGGGGGGATGGGCCTGGGTCCACCTGCCTGAAGTCCACTGCACCCCCTAACAACTGCTCCAGGGACCTGCATACTGCTGCCAGGGAGGTGGGTATGACATTTGAGGGTGAAAATAAAAAGTTGTGAAACATCATTTTTTGTGGTGGGAGGGGGTTAGTGACCACTGGGGGAGTCAGGGGAGGTCATCCCCGATTCCTTCCGGTGGTCATCTGGTCATTTAGGGCACTTTTTGGGGCCTTATTCGTGAAAAAACAGGGTCCAGGAAAAGTGTCCTAAATTCTAGCTAAAAATGCATACCTTTTTTCCATTATCGGTGAAATGCGCCCATCTCTGTTCGGCCGATAACCACGCCCCAGTTCCGCCTTCGCCACACCTCTGACACGCCCCCATCAACTTTGTCCGCATCCGCGACGGAGTGCAGTTGAAAACGTCCAAAATCGGCTTTCAATTATACCGATTTATTCGTTTTGGGGAGATAAACGTCTATCTCCCGATTTGGGTCGCAATATAGGCGTTTTTCTTTTTCAATTATACGCTGGATAGCTTATTTGTGCATACTCATAGTAATGGACGTGCAGCAAAATAAAAACCAGCGCATGTCTATTTTCGACCTGAGACTTTACTGCCACCCATTGACTTAGTGGTAAGGTCTCAAGTGCTTCCCGGACAGTAGGTATGTAGCGCACGCACACTGCTGTCTACCGCCGGGAAAGTACCACGTGGTACAAAATAGAAAATATTTTCTACCGCTTCTCTTTGATGCATGCCAAATTCAGAATTACTGCCCAGGGCACACGGTACCGGGTGGTAATGCCAATTTGGCACACAACTGACATGCGTAGGCCCTTACATGTCTTTGTAAAAGGGCCCCTTAGTCTCATAAATGCTAATATTCTACCACCCAAACAAGTAACTGCCTGACATGTCCCTGACCTGTCCATGCCACTTTCAGCTGCAAGTCCCTCTTGGAAGCATGCTCTGGAATTTGAAGGCAAAACTTCTAGAATGCTGATAAAGGGCAGTTACGAGCATAACTGCCAATTAATGCCAATCAGCACCAATTCTAACCAATTATTGTTAAGGTCAATTAGCATCTAACTAATCTATTAAATTACACATTCAAACTATCTTATTCCAGCGGTTCCCAAACTGTGTGCTGTGGCACCCTGGTGCGCCTCAACTAACTCTCTGGGGTGCCACAGAAAATCACGACCTCCCTCCCGCCACCACCCGAACCGCTACTACAGACAGCAGTGGCGGCAAAACAGCAACAAAAAAGCAAGCGCAGAGCTGCAGCAGATTTCAAGCGTGTTCTGTCAGTTCTGCCGGTCCTCTGCCCCCGGAACTAGAAGTTGATGGTGGGGACAGAGGACCAGCAGAGCCAACAACTCGTGCCTGAAGGCGCTTTTTTTTTTTTTCGCGGCCACTGGAGACACAGAGCAGATAGCCTTCTGAACTCATTTTTACTGCCAAGGAGGTTGAATGAAAATAGGAGATAGGTTGAAGTCAAAATGTTGAAGCCAATAGGTCAGTCTCTGTTTCCCCTTCCCATTCAAAGCAAAGCAAGCAAACCTGGCAAGCAAACCTAAGAGCTGCCGCAACCACGTTGTTGTTCTTTATTGTTGGTAGCATTTTTTATTTAATCTCACTTATATTTTCAAACATGCTGGCTTGTGCAGCATACAGATATACACAGAAGTATATAGGTAGAGTAGTAATTTGTTATAAATCGTAATCGGTGTGTTATTTGGAGGGGCTGGTTATAGGGACACCCTAGCAGTGTTATATTTGTGCAGAGAAAAAGATGAAGACCTGTGTGGCTGGGGGGCGGAGAAAGGTGTGACCGGAGGGGGTGCTGAAAAAAATTGTTCGGACATGGGTGCCATGAACTGAAAAGGTTTTGGAGCCACTGCCTTATTCTTTAAGTTGTGTGGACACATTTGCACTCTAGTCAGAAATTTGGGCACACAACGTTCTAGAATTAGGGGCTAAGCATTTTAAGCAAACCCGGTTATAACGGGCACCTACCTCTTACTGACCGCCCAATCCAGAACAATTTTATTAAACACTTCAATACAGCACTCTTGTGCTTTGAGGTACTGATTACTTGGGCTGCAGTCATAGACCCAACTGCAGCAGACAGATCACCTCCAGGGCCTGTGATGAGAGAAAGAAGACAGCAACCAGTATGGTTGAAAACCAGGAGCAGAACTGTGCTTGACGGGCACCAGGGACTAGGCTCAACTCTGGCAGAAACCCAAAACTAGGCTCGACTCTGGCAGGAACCAGGAACAAGGTTCGGCTTGACAGGAACCAGGAATACAGCTTTGGTAGGAAAAAAAACAGGACTCAGCTTGAGCTGGAACCAGGAACACAGTTCTGGCAGGAACCAGGAACAGGAGCAGGGCTCACAACAGCTAGGCCCTCAGAAACAGGATTCACAGGAGCAGGGCTCTCAGGAATAGGGTTCACAGGAGCAGAGCTCACAGGAGAAAGACTTTCAGGAACAAGACTTCAGGAGCTGAGTTTTTCAGGAACAAGGCTTCAGGAACCAAGGATTTCAGGAACAAGGCAGGCTTGTTGCAAAGGCACTGGAAGCGGAAGTTGAGTATCCTTAAGAACGCTCAGCCCCTACGATGCCCAAGTGTGCCCATTCTCTTACTGCCCTCACTCCAATCCAAGACTTGTTATACTTGCATGCTCCTCAAGGGAAGGGCTTGCACAGATGTGGGAGAAAGCTGGAACCACAAGTCTGCAGGACAGAGGTCAGTGCCTTGTTGTGGCCCCAGAGAAATGAAATGCTCTGGACCTGAAGCAGTCACAGTAGTACCATGACAAGCATGATGCACCTATAGTTTGTCTCTTGGTGAATAATAAAATAAATTTCTCCTTTTGATGTGCTTTGACATTTCAGCAAATTAAATGAAGCATTACATATGATCCTCTTTGAACAAAACTGAATGGAATAATTTTGACTTTGTAGTTTATTAGATATTTGACTATTTTATTAACTTCTTGAAGTACTACTCAGAGCGCAGGATCATGGAAGCTGTATGGCAGGTAAGGTTCATTAGTTGAATTGTGCAATACATTCCTAAAATAAAGCATACCATTTTAGACTAACTGTAATCCCCACTCTGGCATATTGCAAATATTTCTTCTGTAGCTCTGAAAGGTAAAATGTACAAGAAAAAGATTTCCTAGAAACAACCAACACATCAGATTTTTCTCTATAAATCAATTCATTTGAATCCAGGATATATTAAATGTTTTTTAAAGATACAACTTTTCGAGGATAATCAGGTCAATCTTGTTTAGTCTTGCTTTATTGTTGAACATAATTTAAATAGTAATAGAATTCACCTTATCAATTTATTGTTCAAGGCTTAATTTCCTCAAATGCCACAGTCATAATCAGTGCAGATGTAGTAGACTGGTGTTTACTTGGTTTTGAGGAAGTATGTACAGTTCCAGTTATGTAGTCATGTCATTTGCCCATAGTAAAAAAATATCTATCTGCCAAATATTTGTCAACTTACGTTTTGCACATTAGGGCCTGGATTCAGTAAATGATACCCAAATTTGGGCACCGAAAAAAATTGGTACAGAGCATTATTCTCTAAAGAGTGCTTCAAGTTGAGCGCTCTTTATAGAATAGTTTTTAGAGCCAATTCAGGCACCCAAATTTGGGCACCGGTAATTACGCCAGCTGAAACCTGATGTAAATGTTGTTGCCCTATTCTTGGCATTTGGAATGGCAGTATTCTATATCACGTTATGCAGATTTTTGGAATGCCCTACCATGCCCCTGGTCATACCCCATTTTGAGTTGCGCACTATACCCTGGATTCTATATATGGTGCCTGAAAATCCACGCAGGAAGTGAAGCATATTCTGTAACAATATTCATACCTTAATTATTTAGCTAGCTAATCAGTGCTGTTTATTGGATATTAACAAGCAATTATCAGCACTAATTGGCATTAATTAAGATTTATATGCACAACTCACTAAGTGTATTCTAAATTCTAAGTAGTATAGTTGAAAAGGGGATGCGGCCATGGGCAGGGCATGGGTGTTTCTAAAACCTATGCACATTTTTATATAATACACTTACTCTGCGACTAATTTACATGTCAGGATTTATGCCAAGTATAACATGGCCTAAATAGATGTGACCAAATTTGGTCATATGGCGAGGCAGTTGGTGTATTCTATATACCACACGTAAATTTAAGCCTATTCTATAAAATTTAGGTGTATTTTCTTACTGCGTGGATTTTTCAGGCACCATATATAGAATCTGGCCCTAGAAGATTTAGGTATTCGGTGTTAAAGAATAGTGTGCAGGAAGATGCATGCTCAAAATATCTGCAATGCCAGGAAATATGATCATATTACTCCTCATCTAAAAGAAGCCCACTAGTTACAAATAACCCATCGTATAACATACAAACTCTTGCTATTTGTCTTTTAGATACTTACATCCGGCAAACCACCTTAAATATTTTGCCTTCTAATCCCTTATAGTCCTGCTTGCACTACTACTACTACTACTACTACTACTACTATTTAGCATTTCTATAGCGCTACAAGGCTTACGCAGCGCTGCACAAACATAGAAGAAAGACAGTCCCTGCTCAAAGAGCTTACAATCTAATAGACAAAAAAAAAATAAAGTAAGCAAATCAAATCAATTAATGTGAATGGGAAGGAAGAGAGGAGGGTAGGTGAAGGCGAGTGGTTACAAGTGGTTACGAGTCAAAAGCAATGTTAAAGAGGTGGGCTTTCAGTCTAGATTTAAAGGTGGCCAAGGATGGGGCAAGACGTAGGGGCTCAGGAAGTTTATTCCAGGCATAGGGTGCAGCGAGACAGAAGGCGCGAAGTCTGGAGTTGGCAGTAGTGGAGAAGGGAACAGATAAGAAGGATTTATCCATGGAGCGGAGTGCACGGGAAGGGGTGTAGGGAAGGACAAGTGTGGAGAGATACTGGGGAGCAGCAGAGTGAGTAGGTTAGTAGAAGAAGTTTGAACAGGATGTGAAAACGGATAGGGAGCCAGTGAAGGGTCTTGAGGAGAGGGGTAGTATGAGTAAAGCGACCCTGGCGGAAGACGAGACGGGCAGCAGAGTTTTGAACCGACTGGAGGGGGGAGAGGTGACTAAGTGGGAGGCCAGCAAGAAGCAGATTGCAGTAGTCTAAATGAGAGGTGACAAGGTGACTCTTTGATCTTCCTCCCAATTTGCTGGTTATTCCGTTCTACCGTTTGATCACCCACAAACACACAAGACACTCCATCTTTTCAGTTCAAGGTCCTAATCTCTGGAATGCCTTCCCTACTTATCTATGCTCCCAATCTTCTCCAACAACTTTCAAGCTTGAACTTAAAATATACCTCTTTTCAGATGCCTATGATCATTCAAGCCAAAGTTGAGAAGTCCAGCCTCTCCTTCCCTTCCCTTTTACCCCACCTCCTTTTCTATCACAAAAATTGTAGTTCCTCCCTCCTTTCCCTCTCTTTTGTCTATCTGTTATTTTCTTTTACTTTTCTTTATTTTCCTCCTCTCACTCTCTTTCTCAGTTTTGTATTGTTAGATTGTAAGCCACCATGACGGTTTCCTAGAGGGTGGGATAGGAAATTTTAAGTAAACTTGGAAATTTGGATAATCAGGTACTTTTGCAGTCCCCATGATTGTCCAAAAATATCTAGTGAAGAATATATTCAAAGAGATGGCCCTTCTCTATTGTTGTTCCATAAATAGGGAGGAAAATTGACCTCTGTAGGCAGGGTCCAGACTGAGGAACTTGGCAGAGCCTTCAGGATATGTACCTAGAGAACAAGGAGATGATGTAGAATTTCTAGGCTACTGACATGAACTTCTAATCTAAATTGTTGATGAGGGATGGGTCCAGATGACTGCTGCAGCTTTTACAAAAGGAAGGGAAATGAGACTTGATATACTGCCTTTCTGTGTTTTTTGCAACTACATTTGAAGCATTTGTACCCCGTGCTTTCCCACTCATGGCAGGCTGAATGCGGCTTACATGGGGCAATGGAGGGTTAAGTGACTTGCCCAGAGTCACAAGGAGCTGCCTGTGCCTGAAGTGGGAATTGAACTCAGTTCCTCAGGACCAAAGTCCACCACCCTAATCACTAGGCCACTCCTCCACTATATACAGGTACTTATTTGTACCTGGGGCAATGGGGGGTTAAGTGACTTGCCCATAGTCATATGGAGCTGCAGTAAGAATCAAACCCAGTTCCCCAGGCTCAAAGTCTGCTGCACTAGCCACTAGGTTACTCCTCCATGTTTGGATTCTTAAATCTAGAGTGAGAATTGACACCTATCATTGTCTAGTGCTGATATAAAAGTATTTTGGACAGTGATGACAATTCAACACAGTGTGAAATCACAGCTCCATGAAATACTAAAGAAACAGAATTCCCACCTGAAACTTATGAATATCTCACTCCAACAGGAAGAGCATCTCTGATAAAATCTATGCATATAAAAAAATCTAATGAGGGAGTCGTGATGCTGTGAGCAGCTCTGAACGTGAGCTGGTATAGCTGCTCAGGGATTCTCCTTTCACCCCACTGAAACCTTTGTGAAAATTATTACTGGGATTGTGTAACCCTATGGATAAAATTTTATAAGAACATAAGAGTAGCCATAATGGGTCAGACCAATGGTCCATCTAGCCCAGTATCCTTTTTTCCAAACAGTGGCCAAGCTAGGTCACAAGTACCTGACAGAAACCCAAATCGTGGCAACATTCTATACTACAAATCCCAGGGCAAGAAGTTGCTTCCCAAGTCTGTCTCAATAGCAGACTATGGACTATTCCTCCAGGAATTTGTCCAAACCTTTTTTAAACCCAGATACTCTAACTGAAATTACCACATCCTCCGGCAAAGAGTTCCAGAGCTTAACTATTCATTGAGTGAAATATTTCCTTCTATTTGTTTTAAAAGTATTTCTGTGTAACTTCCTTGAATGTCCCCTAATCTTTGTACTTTTGGAACAAGTAAAAAATTAATGTATTTCTACTCGTTCTATACCACTCAGGGTTTTTTTTAGACCTCAATCATATCTCCCCGCATCTGTCTCTTTTCCAAGCTAAGGAGCCCTAATTTCTTTAGCCTTTCATCATACAAGAGGAGTTCCATCCCCTTTATCATTTTGGTTGCTCTTCTTTGAAACTTTTCTAATTCTACTATATCTTTTTTGAGATATGGCGACCAGAACTGACCGCAATACTCAAGATGCAGATGCACCATGGAGCGATGCAAAGGCATTATAGTATTTTTGGTTTTATTCACCATCCCTTTCCAAGCATCCTGTTTGGTTTTAGAGCCACAGAAGCACACTGAGCAGAAGATTTCAGTGTATTATCTACAACGGCACCTAGATTTTATGTGCTGACCACCAAGGTGGACCCTAGCATCAGGTAACTGTGATTCGGATTATTCTTTCCAATGTGCATCACCTTGTATTTGTCCACATTTAATTTGCCATTTGGATGCCCAGATTCCAATTTCATAAGGTCTTCTTGCAATATTTCACAGTCTGCATGTGTTTTAAGAACCTTGAATAGTTTTATTTCATCTGCAAATGTAATCACCTCACTCGTCGTTCCGATTTCCATTGAAAGAAATGACCATTTAACCCTACCCTCTATTTTCTGTCCAATAAGCAATTCTTAATCTACACCAGAACCTTGCCTCCTATCCCATGATTCTTTAATTTTGTCAGGATTCTCTCATAAGGAACGTTATCCACGTTTATTCACGCCTTCAAAGAAATGAAGCAAATTAGTGAGGCAAGGCTTCCCTTGGCTGAACCCATGCTGACTCTATCCCATTAAATCATGTTTGTCTATGTGTTCTGTAATTTTATTCTGTATAATAGTTTTCACTATTTTGCCCAGCACCGACATCAAGCTTACTGGTCTCTAATTTCCTGGATCACCCCTAGAACCTTTTTTAAAAATCACAAGCTAACCCAGGTATGGCTACAAAACCACAGTGCTGGGAGACCCTATGAGGACATGGCCCTGATTCCAACATGTGACTTCTTCCCCAGTGCTGTAGCAGGCAGGCCCTGTAGATATAGTCCAGGAGGTAACTGAGGCAGTTGTGAAAGCCCTTGACTTATGATTTGTGCAGTTATCTGAACAAATAGCAGGAATTTCCCTGCTAACTTCTGACTTAACTCATCACACCGGTGAACTTTAGTGCCGGGAGTCAGATGTGGAGGACATATCTCATACTCATACCATGGATTTGGCGTGCTTAGAGAGCCTGTTGCAGGCCCAACAGGAGAAGATTGATGATTTGAAAAAACGAGCAAGAAGAGACAACTTACGTATAGTTCGACTTCCAGAATCAATACCCAAGGCATCATTAGGTGCTACCCTGGAAACGTGACTGTTAGCAACATTTCTGCAGGCTGGAGGTGGGGACCCCATCAATGTCGACTGCGCTCACCAAATAGGCCTTCTGCGGGAGGGGGACCGCTGTCCCAATATGGTGATAAAGTTTCACAGCTGTAAGCAAAAAGCAGCACTTCTTAGACTTTATAAATCTGCTAATGAGGATACGCGATTCGAAGGTCAAGTCATTCAGTTGTTCCAGAACTACTCCACATCTCCTTCCACCGGTGACAGGTCTTCTTTCCACTATTCTCAAAGTTGGTGGAATGCAAACTGAAATCTCAGCTCCAATAACCTGCCACTTTGAAGATCTACTATATATAGCGGTAAATGGACCACTTATACTACACCGTAGTCTACAATGGACTGGCTCAATACTTTGCCTATTACTTGACTGATCACTGAGCATCCTCTAAATTTACCATGCTTGCTGATGGTGGTGCACAGCGGCTGGCTCTGGGAGCTCTGGTATTTGTTTTGTATGGGTCAACTGTTAACAGTTCTGTGTTTCTTGTACTAAAGCAGATATGATAGGTTTATTCTTAACTTGATACTGGATGGTAAGATCTATGTTTATATTTCACTGGGTGAGGGAGGATTCCCTATGGTAATTTAGTGACTTCTATGCCACTCTCTAATACAGAGGTCAACATATTTGTTCAGTTCTTTGGAATGAAGGGTTGAATGGGGGAGGAGGGGAAGAGGTGGTGGGGGGGGGGGGGGGGGGTTAGATGGGAGTATGGATCAAGTGGGAGGGAAGAGATTTATTGCACCAGGGTTTTTCAATCCCAGTGGGGCCTATGGTTTTTTTGATGTTATATATGAGGAGTGGAGGAGTGGCCTAGTCAATAGAGTGGTGGACTTTGGTCCTGAGGAACTGGGTTCAATTCCCACTGCAGGCACAGGCAGCTCCTTGTGACTCTGGGCAAGTCACTTAGTCCTCCATTGCCCCAGGTACAAATAAGTACCTAAGCCACATTGAGCCTGCCATGAGTGGGAAAGTGCAGGGTACAAAAAAAAAAAAAAGATCTCAAGTAATCTGTGGCAGAGGTGGAGCACTGTGGCAAGGCTGGGTGCCCTAGGGTCAATTATTGATTCTGATCTTGTAGCCCTTCACTGAGTCCCCTGTGCTCAACTCTGGTGTCCGTTAGACTTGCTACTTGGAATGTGGGAGGTATATCCTCCCCTACAAAATGAGCAAAAATTTTGACTATGCTAAGGTGCCAAAGGGTGGATATTGCATGTGTCCAAGAGATCAAATTAATGGATGGGGAGCATCAAAAACTCAAATGAAATTGGGTGGGTGACTTTTTTATGCTTTGTCTAAAGGGAGGCGGAAAGGAAGTTTTGCTGCATAAATCTCTTAGTTACCAAGCAGAATTACTGTTCAGAGATGAAGGGGGTCGATATCTGTTGTTGCCTTTGGCATAATCTTTTAGTGTTCCATGGCCCACCCCTTTTGATAGCCAGTTTTATCCTAAATTGTTGGTCAGAATTTGATTGTAGTGGGTGATGCCAATTTAGTCTTGCATAGTGGTCAGGACTATTCTGGAAGGCTGAGTGGATGGATAACCAAGGGGCCCAGGGATGGGTTACTCCAACTTTTTTGTCTCAGACTTAGATTTGGTGGATCCTTGGCATCTTCTCCATCCTG
Organism: Microcaecilia unicolor; assembly: GCF_901765095.1. Lineage (NCBI taxonomy): Eukaryota > Metazoa > Chordata > Amphibia > Gymnophiona > Siphonopidae > Microcaecilia > Microcaecilia unicolor. Next base: position 248,295,161 of record NC_044037.1, on the reverse strand, counting down.
GGGCGTGGGATTACACACATGTCTCCAGGGCCCTGGTACAATGTCCCATTTGGATTAAGTACTATTACACCGAGATCTCTTTCAGAGGGTGTCAGTGGCAGTGGTGGGCCCTGGGGGCATGTCAGATCACTCTATTTTATGGGTGGATTTATATCCTCCAGCCACATATAGGTCAGTATGTCAATGACGCTACCCTGTATATTTGTCCATGAATCTGGATTTTCTTCAGTTTCTTAGGGATGTGGGAATTTTTTGTAACTACTAACAGTCAACATAATGATCACTCAGATTTGTTTTGGGAAACAGGGAAGGCAGAATTGAGAGGCAAAATTGTAGCATACATCAGTGCTCAAAATGCCCTCATAGCAGCTAGTATTGTTCAGTTGGCATACCAACTGTCTCATAATAAAAATAACTAGCATGAGAACCAACTGAAACCCATATGGATTCTTATCACTCAACACAGATAGCACTTAATACGCTGATCCACGAGCATACTACATGTTTCATTTTATATCGCAAATCTCAATTTTACAAATATGCGAATAAATTAGGAAAGTTGATGGCACAGCTCCTCAAAACATGGGGTGGATCCGGAGAAGTACCAACCCTTAGAGACACTTCTGGGGTCATTACAGGGGATCATGAGCATATACTTCAGCTCTTTATGAATAATCTTTCATCCCTTTATGAGAGGGGTGCAGAATGCAGGCATTCTGAGTACTTACAACACTTTCTGACAGCTGCTTCCTTGCCCACCCTGACAGAGGATGACTTGTTGGCCCTCAATAAACCAATCCAAGTGAAAGAGTTGCGGCAGGTGATAAAATCTCTTAAGACTTATTCGGCACCAGGCCAGAACCAGATGGGTTTTGGGGGGAATATTATAAAGGATTCCAATTACAGCTCTTGGGAACTCTGCACTCACATTTAGTGGAGGTGGTGGAGATTGGATCCTTCCCTTTGCACACAAACACTGCTTTAATCACACTGATTCTCAAACTTCAAAAACCTAAAGATCAGGTAGACTCCTGTAGACTCATTTCCCTCCTAAATGTTGATATTAAATTGTTATTCAAAATCTTAGCCATTCGTTTAGGGGACTTCTTACCTGGGTTAGTGACAGAGTCCCAGGTTGGGTTTGTGAGGGGTAGACAATCTTTCATTAATGTGAGGAAGGTTCTACTAGCAATGACCCATTGTAAGTTGCATGGGATCCCAATCCTTGTAGCCGGTATAGATGCAGAAAAGGCCTTTGATAAAGTTAATTGGTTGTACCTCTTTGTGGTGCTTTCTCGATTTGGGTTTAGAAGCTGGTTTTTCCAGGCAATCAGAGTGCTCTACAATAGTCCTCAGGCAAAAGCTCTTGTTGAATGGGGTATGTCCCTTGCTTTATCCAATTAGTAGGGGCACAAGATAGGGTTACCTACTGTCCCCTCTATTATTTATCCTATCCCTGGAGCCCTTTGTATAATAAATAGTGACCTGCAGGTCATTGGCATATAAGTTCAGGATATTTCTATTAAAGAACTAGCCTTTACAGATGAACTTTTGGTCATACTGATGGATCCACTGAACTCTCTGTGGGCCCTTCTTGACCTGATTTCTCACTATGGTTTGATCTATGGGTTCACTCCAAAGCACTTCCAGTGGGTAGAGAAGTGAGAGATCATTGGGGGTGCTCCTTTCCCCTAATGTGGGAAGATGAGAAGTTGAAATATTTGGGTATTTATTTGCAAGCTACTCTCACCATTTTATTTGATTATAACATATATCATGTTTTAGAGTACATCTGGATACAGTTAGGAGTATGGGGGGGGGGCATCTATTGTCTCTTTGGGGTCGTATATCTTTATTCAATATAAATTGGCACCCAAATGGTTATACATTTTCCAATTAATACTTCTATTTTTGAAGGGCTATGATGAGAGGAAGTTAAATCAGATTCACTACTTTTGGCAAGGAAAGAAGTCTCGCTTGCCCATAGCAGTGTTGTAGACTCCCATTCGTCATGGGGGGGATGGGTCTTGTTAATATTAAGTACGTCTCCATTGCTAGTGCGATGCGCAACATTAATGACTGGTATAGAGGCACTAGTTTCTTGCTGATCCCACTAGAAATCCAGCTGGTCCCAGGCATACATTTTAGTTGCTTACTTCATGGATTACACTCTATTCAAAGCAGATTTTACAAGCGGAACCTGGAAATGGATTTGCAGACGGTCGGCATTCTTGCCCAACGTCACCCCCTTTTTGGCGTTAAGTGGCAACTTGGATTTCCCTCCAGGGCTTGTTGGAGACCTTTTTGCTGATTGGAAATGCCGGGGTATACAGTATTTGCTACAACTTATAGATCTGGAGAGTAAACCAAAGTCATCTGCAATGCTTCAGCAGGAATATAATATGCCTTCAACGGATATCTTCAATTACTTGCAGGCCCATCATTATGTATGTTTATTAGGATGCGCAGGAGGTATTAGCAGAGACTTTTACCCTGGGCTCTCAGTTAGATGTCTCCCTGTGGTTCCATCATAGATATTTACTTGACACTACACTGGATCTTGATTATGCTACTCTTACTCGCAAGTAGAACGTGAAATTGGGACTCTCCCTAATGGGGATTCAGTTACAGGACTTTATAATAAACAGCAAGGCCTACTCTGACTGTGTGCTTCATAAAGAAACTTTATACAGGTTTGCACTATGACTGTTTATTTCACCACATAGAGCACATAGGATTGGCTTAGCCCCCTCTGGCTGGTTTTCTAAATGCCAGGCCCATTCTGTGCATCTTGGAAATATGTTTTGAACCTTTCCTTTTATACAAGTTTTCTGGCACAGCCTCCTTCAGTACTTTGTCAAGTTGTGGTCCACCTCAGTGGCCTGTACACCACTGTTGCTGTTTGATGCCTATTCTTTGGGTTCTTCCTCAGGACAGGGAAGCAGTTGTTTTCTTCGATGGCTGGTGTTGTTTGATCTTAAGTTCATTCTCCAGACCTGTGGGCATGACAGTTCAATATTGGTGAGTTTTGATGCTAAGAAATATGAGGATGGAATGCCTTCTTGTTAAGAATGTATCCCAGGGACCAGGCATCTTTGTCAAACCACTCGGTCTCTTTTCTGGGATATCTTGCTCCCGCGGGCGAGAAAACATTTTCTTAACTTGTGAACTTTCGTTTTAGCAGTATTGTTGTTATTTGACCCTGGTGCAGGGGTAGGTTTTTAGGGAATGCAATTGCTTTTTTGGGTGGGGGGAGGGAGGGAGGGTTCTGATCTGGCTTATCGAGTTGCTTATTCTTTATCTTTGCTGTTTATATTTGATAACAGTTTCACTTTGGTTGTTAATCATGTCCTCAATACCAATAAAAAGACTTAAACATTAAAAAGAAATCTTGTGAAGTCTTGTGACAAGGTTTATTCCTTGATCCAGAGTTTAACTTCTGAAATCCTGCAGTAAATGGAGGGACCCAAATCCACAGATATTCCGCTTTGCCACTGTGATACTGTTGAGCTAATGATGCTCAGGTGGGCCAAATTGGAAAAGGCTTCAAAACAAAGAATTACAGATATGATATCAGCAAAAGTTTTGACATTTACGAATGCATTAAATATGATGCCCAGCACAATGGATTCTTGAATAGAAAATACGTGGAACTATATAAGCTTTCCGAACTCAAGAAAATATGAGACAAGCACAAAAGATATTTAAGGAGATGAAGAGATTAGTAGAGTTGAGTAGATGGTATGGTTGGGAAAACTAGATAGACCTAGTTGGCATGTGGTCTACAATATTACTATAATTTTCTCTGTTTCTATTTAATCAGTACAGTATCTATGAGGGTGCTATGACCAGTTAAACTTTTGAGTAAATGGATTTATTTTCCCCTTCTGAGATAACATCTTTATTCATTCTATGTATTTAACTATCTATACATTATTAACATTGATGAAACTTTCTTTTCCTTCTTAAATTATATACATTACCCAATAAACCCTGTTCATGATAGGGACTGGAGATTGCAATTATAGCCAACGAAATGGTCTGAAAGAATTTTCAACAGCACTATTTAGCTGCTATTATAAGGACATGTGCTTTTGAATACCTGACCCATACTTTCTTCCCCCAAATTTGCAATTCCCACTTGATAGCATTTAATTATAAAATAATAAAGCATTACTGTACCTTCCAAAGAATTTGGCAACATTCGCAATGGTCCCTCCTTGTCATCTATTTAGAAACAGGGAGACCTGACACAGCTGAGAAGAATTGATTTGCAGCATACCATTTGTCATTGTTCAGCAATTGCCATGCAAGTATAAGTACCTAGTCTCATCTCAAGCTTCTCAGCAACTTTGAATTGTCTCTAGCCTTTTTTTTTTTTTGCTGATGCTGATTTATTTCTGCCAGTAAGCCCAACCTCTTCTTGTTTCTAGACAATTGTACCGAATCTGTGATATACCACCAAGCACAACATTGACAATCATGCATAGGTCAGCTGAAAATTGGAACGGTTAAATCAGAAAATATTAGAAATACATTCATCAACATACAGAGCAGTGGTGCTGACTTGGTGGCAGTGTTGTGTATTGTTATGTTGAGGACAGCTTATGCGGAAGTCAGAAAGTCAAGGTACAGAGCAGACACAGCAGTGGCTGATCCATTCTAAAGTTTTGCCTCTTCCACTGTCATTTACCATCTCACATCACTCTTATCCCCCTGTTTACAAAGACACACGGCAATGCCGACACAGCCCATTCAAAGTGAATAGGCTGTATCGGCATTACCGCACCAGAAGCCGCTAGTCTGGCTTTGTAAATAGGAGGGTTAGATTTGCAGTTAAAAGAGGCCTTAAACACCTGAAAGCCAGAAAGTTACTATGTATTGGATCTCTTTTACTCTAGTATTGTTCAAAATCTGCACCACCGTCCTCACACAACATTCAAACCAATAGATACATAAAAGCAGTCCAATAATTCAAACAAATATTAATAATGTACCCTTTTTAGAAGAATATTTCATGATTTCATTAGACATATGATTGAAGATGGGTATGGGGGTTCAGATGTATGTGTGGGATAGGGTAAATTGTATGTTTGTGTAGGTGGGTGGGTATGAAATTATGTGTGTGTGAAGCAGAGATACATATAAGACTCAGTTCTGTAAATGGCGCGCAAATTTGGGTGGCAAAAAAGTGCACGCTAAGCACTGTTCTCTACATGGTGCTCCAAGTTGGGCACTGTTTATAGAATAGTGCTTAGTGTCAGGATCAATTTACATGCACATCTTTATAGAATAGCAACTATAAAAATGCAGGTGTAAATTCCAATTATTACCAATAATTAATTGTTAGCGCCCAACTATCAGTGCCAATTGGCTGGTAAAGCAATTAAATTGTGCAAACAATTAGGGTGCATGCCCAAATTTGTGCAAGTAATTTTGAGCACTATCCTATATAATAAAACGCCCCTCCAACATTCTGAAGATGACTGCGTGGACATAAGCCTTGAGGCATTCGTGCTTCTGTATCCATCTCCTGAAATGATGACGTCTCCTACTTCCAGTGCCCAATCAGAACATAGCAGCGCAAGCCAACTCCGTCGCGTACCTGTGCTGACGGGGGACCCCAACCCCCGACAGCCGAAGTCCTCTTCTCAGCTGCCGCGGCGTTGCTTGCTGAATGATCTGATCAAGTTTCTGTGCGTGTGTCTGACATCAGACACACGCACAGAAACTTGATCAGACCATTCAGCAAGCAATGCCGGCGCAGACGAGAAGAGGACTTTGGTTGTCAGGGGTTGAGGTCCCCTGTCAGCACAGGTACGCGACGGTGGTGGGGGAGGGTTTTCAGCGGAAAGGAGGGTCAAGAGGGTCGCGGCAGGGGGATCCAGGGGTCAGTAACGTGGAGGGGGGTGTTGAAATTGGAGGGAGGAGGGAGTCTGTAACTCAGTGGGAGGGGCATGAGGGGGCCTTGAACTGGAAGGGAGGGAGGTCTGGAACTCGGAAGGAAGGAAGGAAGGAAGGGAGGGAGGGAGGGAGGGAGGCATGGGTCTCGGAAGGGAAAAGGGCGAGAAACCAAGGGAGGGTGGGGGATTACCTTGCTAGCGCCCGTTTCATTGCCTACCGAAACGGGCCTTTTTTACTAGTATATATATATAATTAGGAGTTACTGTATATAGGGGATTAAAGTACAACCTGCCTTATCTTTTAATCGCAACAGAGCTGCTGAAGTTGGTACTCTTCCCTGGTTTATGGCGCTTCTTAATTGGGCCATGGAACAGGAAGAACAGGAGGTCTGATCAGAGTCAAATAGCACTGAGGCAGCATTCTGTGCAGGTCTTGGAATGATCAAGCAACAGTTCTCCAAAGCAACTCTGTCAGTTCTTTGTCATGGCAAACATTCTGACAATGGTAAAAAGGATACACAACCTTCAAAAAGGGTCTTTAGACATGGCTATTTGAATTTGTTTTTCTCAATACCTGGTTGTATGGTGGTTACTCTTGAGACCTGTGGATGGACAGGATAGTTGTTCTTGTTTCTTCTTATTTTTACAATGTACCTTTTCTTTCTCTACATATGAATCTGTTATATTCAGTCCAGAAAAGGAGAGGTAATAGAGGTCTGTAGATCACAGCAATCAAAGAACAGAACGGATCTCAGTCTATGTCAGAAACCACAAAACTTTATTAAAAATAACCCAATGGAGCCACCTTTCACCTCCCAAAAGGCTGCATCAGGGGTTTTATTTACACTATTAGGGTCCCCATGGGCCGTGTTGGGTCGGTTTTATGCCTTTTAAGAATTAAAGACTTTTATATTTTGATATCCTCCTTGAGTTTACCTCACTTCATTGGTTTTGCTCCATCCTTTACTAAACCATATATTAATGCTGCTTTCCCCAGTCACTGACTATATCATTTAGTGTTTTTCTGTCAAAATCCTACAGGGCATGATAGACTTGCAGCTGGACTGCAATAACAATTCTGCTCAAGCTCTTTCTAAATCGCCAAGCCTAGCCTATTCCAACTACAATTCCAAGCCATATGTTTCTGTAGGGCTCATTCAAAATAAGCTTTATAACTAGCCTACTCATAACAAAATCTGGCACTGCCTTGCTGGAAAAGAGCATCACTGTTTTAAATAATCTGGAATACTTCCTGACTGCTCTGTCCCATGCCTTTTTGGAGCCAGAGCCAGCCAAGTTGGCTAACAATAACATGATGAACTCTCCTCCAGGGTCAATAAATAGTGATGGGATACGCAATACAATTCTGACGCTAGGCTAATGATCTCAGTTGGAACAAGTTGGCTCTTTACTACCATTTCTGATAGGGCTTTGCAAGATTGGATACTCTGGTTCACCTGGAAGAGTTATTTATGCTATGTATTCATGTAGAATAATTCCTAATAGAATGCATCCTACAAAAAAGAAATGTGCAGAGAGGACTGAATCAAATCATAATGTTGACCCTCCAGTGAGGTGATGGCTGTCAGAAAAGGAGAAAGAAAGATGGAGCTGGGAAGGACTTCATCTCTATTGTGGCATCCCTGGGTATATTCAAAATACACGCAAGAGCAGGCTGCAGAATCATGAACAATCCCACAATATTGGGGGATTAGAAGTACAACCACCTCTGTAAATTTAAACTTGGTGATGAATACCTAACTGGCTCACACAGGAATCCTTACATGTTTTTTTATGGGAGGATAAGGAGCTTTCAACGTATGCTGATTGACTTGTGTCTCAGTCTGCTTCATGGATCTTACTTTTCCTCAATGGAAATTCTCGGTTCTCTATCCAGAGAATGTTATCCTGGGTACCAGTAGGATGAATATATTGGACCCTATACCTAGAGGCTCCCCAACAAATGGAGACAGAGAAGGAGGTGGGGTAGGCAACCCCAGAGTTAAGGAGACACTACAGTGGATCCAGAGTCAGCCAGCTGACCCACTAACCAACTCTTCTTCCCTTGGTACTCTGAGCTCATCCCATGGTTTTCAGTATCATCTTTACGCTGATGACGCCCAGATCTACCTCTCCACACCAGAAATCTCAGCAGGAATCCAGGCCAAAGTATAAGCCTGCCTGTCTGACATTGCTGCCTGGATGTCTCAGCGCCATCTGAAACTAAATATGACCAAGACTGAGCTTCTCATCTTTCCCCCTAAACCAACCTTTCCTCCTCCCCCATTCTCTATTTCTGTGGATAACACTCACATCCTTCCTGTCTCATCAGCTCTTAATCTTGGAGTCATCTTCGACTCCTCCCTCTCCTTCTCTGCACATATTCAGCAGACTGCTAAAACCTGTCGTTTCTTTCTCTATAATATCAGCAAAATTCGCCCTTTCCTTTCTGAGCACACTACCAGAACCCTCATCCACACTTATCACCTCTCGCTTAAACTATTGCAACTTGCTTCTTACAGGTCTCCCACTTAGCCATCTCTCTCGTCTTCAATCTGTTCAAAATTCCGCTGCACGACTAATATTCCGCCAGTGTCGTTATGCTCATATTAACCCTCTCCTCAAGTCACTTCACTGGCTTCCTATCCGTTTCCGCATACAGTTCAAACTCCTCTTATTGACCTATAAGTGTATTCACGCTGCAGCTCCTCAGTACCTCTCCACTCTCATCTTTCTCTACATTCCTCCCCGGGAACTCCCTTCACTGGGTAAATCTCTCTTATCTGCACCCTTCTCCTCCACTGCTAACTCCAGACTCCGTTCCTTTTATCTTGCTGCACCATATGCCTGGAATAGACTTCCTGAGCCGGTACGTCAAGCTCCATCTCTGGCCGTCTTCAAATCTCAGCTAAAAGCCCACCTTTTTGATGCTGCTTTTAACTCCTAAGCCTTATTCACTTTGTTCAGAACCCTTATTTTATCATCCTCACTTTAATATTCCCTTATCTCTTGCTTGTTCTGTCTGTCTGTCCTAATTAGATTGTAAGCTGTGTCGAGCAGGGACTGTCTCTTCATGCTCAAGTGTACAGTGCTTCCTACATCTAGTAGCACTTTAGAAATGATAAGTAGTAGTAGTAGTAGTAGTAGAAGTACAGTTCTTCCAGGTGGGGGAAGAATATGCTTGGGGGTCATAGGGAAAGAACAGGAGATTCTGGCTACCATGGGGAGCGCAGGTAATGGAAATTGAAATGCTGGCCAAGCAGGAGAAACAACAGGTGGGGAGCAATTTTGTCACCCCTACCTCCCTTGCTCCCTGTGTGGTCATACTGGCCACACATCCTTCGCTACACTCTGGATCTTCAAAATTAAACACAATTCTAGGTATAGTTTCACCTATCTCTACAAAAGATGTATCATCCCCTTACTTCTGCAGATTATGCTTCTTCTTATGCATCTTAATGTTTCTCTGTCTCTCATCATTGCCTTATTACACTAACATTTTATCTCACAGGATAGATCATCATAATAATGTTATGTCAAACTAAGTTCCAGAGGTCATACCACTTTACAGTTCATGACCACTATAATTCCATGTTATGTATCCTTATAATAGAATACCACCTTCAGAATTTTCTTTAGAAAATAAACTGCTAAGGAAAGGTTTGTCAACAAACCTTTTTTGGACTATTTAAACATTAAAAGCTCTACCCTTGAATGACTTAGATGGCATTTACGCAGGGATTTTCATGTAGCTTGCTTTCAAGGGCATATAATATGGCTCTTTTATGTAAGTTCCACAAACCTGCTATTTATCAACACTGGTTTCTCATTGTTAGATAAGGTACTCATCAGGTTCCATTTCAACCATTAAAATCTAATGGTCAGACATATGCACGGACAACAGTATGTGTTCTGAAGGAATTAAATATCAAATATGCCAAAGGGCAAAACAACGGGGAATGGGTGTAAAACCAGCACAGCTGAACAAATGATCCTGTTTGAAATTGGAAAAGAGGAACCTTAAGATCATTATAATGAGGAAATACTTTTTATACAAAGACTGGAAAGTTTCTATAAAATGTTACTAGTGGAGAAATTCATAATAAAATCGGTACTGTAATAAACTGTAATACATAATGCAGAAGATAATTTTCAAAGCACAGGTGTAAAGTGATTTTAACTGTATAAATGTGTGTCTGAAAATTGTCCACTTTCAATGTGGCTAAAACTACATTCAGAAGAGGAACTCCTAAGGTTGGGAACTGTATGCATGTTAATTGCATTTTCCAATCTATCCATGTACAGTTGTGTGCAAATGTTTAGGCATCTAAGGTTAAGTTATTTGTTTCTTTTGTTTCATATATTTTTATTTTACATTTATATAATTAACATAAATGCTTAGGCAATATCTCACATTTACTAACAGGAAAAATTAATTCACTTAGAGAAAAAAAATCTATCAACTTTGTCCACATTCTTGGATCCAAGTACCAGGAAATATGTAAAGGAGAAAAAAAATTATCAATAAAGCAGGAGAGCAGCCAATATACAGTATAATCAATTATTAGATGCAACCAGGGTATCCCTAGTACCCTCTTTAGAATTAACAAATTCCAACAGTTTCTTTGGGTCAAAAAAAAACATAATTATTTGAATTTAAAGACACTAACAGGCTTATTTTTGAAAGAGAAGGACGCCCATCTTTTGACACAAATCGCAAGATGAGCGTCCTTCTCACGGGGTCGCCCAAATCGGTATAATGGAAAGCCGATTTTGGGCATCCCCAACTGCTTTCTGTCGCGGGGATGACCAAAGTTCCAGGGGGCGTGTCGGAGGTGCAGCGAAAGCGGGACTTAGGTGTGCCTAACACATGGGTGTCCTCAACCCATAATGGAAAAAAAGGGCGTCCCTGACGAACACGTGGACGACTTTACCTGGTCTTTTTTTCTTACAACCAAGCCACACAAAGGTGCCCAAACTGACCAGATGACCACTGGAGGGAATCAGGGATGACCTCTCCTTACTCCCCCAGTGATCACTAACCCCCTCCCACTCTCCAATTAAAATGTTTTAAATATTTTTTGCCAGCCTCTATGCCAGCCTCAAATATCATACCCAGCTCCATGACAGCAGTATGCAGGTCCCAGGAGCAGTTTTAGTGGGTGCAGTGCACTTCAGGCAGGTGGACCCAGGTCCATCTCCCCCCACCTGTTACACTTGTTGTGGTAAATGTGAGCCCTTCAAGACCCACCAGAAACCCACTGTACCCACATCTAGGTGCCCCCTTCATCCATAAGAGCTATGGTAGTGGTATACAGTTGTGGGGAGTGGGTTGGGGGGGGGGTTGGTGGGCTCAGCACACAAGGTACAGGAGCTATGTACCTGGGAGCTTTTTCTGATGTCCACTGCAGTGCCCCCTAGGGTACCCGGTTGATGTTCTGGCATGTCAGGGGGACCAGTGCACTACAAATGCTGGCTCCTCTCACGGTCAAACGGTTTGCATTTGGTCGTTTCTGAGATGGGCGTCCTTAGTTTCCATTATTGCCGAAAATCAGAAACGACTAAGTCATCTCTAGGGACAACCTAAATGTCAAGATTTGGGCATCCCCGACCGTATTATCGAAACGAAAGATGGACGCCCATCTTGTTTCAATAATACGAGTTTCCCTGCCCCTTCACTGGGACGTCTTGCGAGGATGTCCTCAGGAAAACTTGGGTGCCCCTTTCGATTATGTCCCTCTAAACGCCTACAGGGGAATTTCAACACAAACAGACCACCTAAATTAAGAATTCTAGGTTTTAAAGCCAGGAATTCTGACAGTCTTTTTTGTGTTTCCCTTGCTAAATCAGGAAAAATTTGAATTTTTGATCCCAAAAAGACTACATTTATATGGCGAAAATAAGTTCGGAAAATATTATTTCTGTCTGGCTCTAATGCAAAAGTCACTAGAAGGGTTGTCCATTTGATTATTACTTCTAGGGAACTTTGCAGAAATTCAGTCAAATTTAAATCAGATTGAGGTTGCACAGTGGATCTAGAAGTTCCCGTGATATATTGAGCTCTGACTATGGGTGGATAGTCCTCAGTCAGTAGTCCCAGTTTTTCAACAAAATATTTTCTTAGCATATCAAGGGCTGCGATAAGTGGTGACTTAGGAAAGTTTACTATTTGAGCCAGATACTATTTGAGTTTAACCATGAACTAGCTAATATTCAGATCGGTGTCAGGCTGAACTTGGCACATAAAGGGGCCCTTTTACTAAGCTACAATAAGCACTACATAGTAACATAGTAGATGACAGCAGAAAAAGACCTGCATGGTCCATCCAGTCTGCCCAACATGATAAACTCACATGTGCTACTTTTTGTGTATACCTTTCCTTGATTTGTACCTGTCCTTTTCAGGGCACAGACCATCTAAGTCTGCCCAGCACTATCCCCGTCTCCCAACCACCAGCCCCGCCTCCCACCACCGGTTCTGGCACAGACCGTATAAGTCTGCCCAGCACTATCCCCGCCTCCAATCCACCAGCTCTGGCATAGACCGTATAAGTCTGCCCAGCACCGGCTTTGCCACCCAATCTCATCTAAGCTCTTTAGGATCCATTCCTTCTGAGCAGGATTCCTTTATGTTTATCCCACGCATGTTTGAATTCCGTTACCATTTTCGTTTCCACCACCTCCCGCGGGAGGGCATTTAACCTGCATTATTACTGCAGGTTAAAAACCATTACCATATGATGTGCTCAGGCATTCCACAGTAGTTTCGGGATCAAAGCACACATTCCATGCACTAAAAAAATAGATGTTATTTATTAGCACTGGGGCAGAGAGTAGGTTTTTTATTGAACTAATCGGTTATTGCAGCTACATTGCCTAGCAAATAGGTGTCTGTAAGTGCTCACACAGTAATGGCCACTCACTAATGGGGAACTTAGCACATAGCCATTAATACGGAAAATGGTAAGTTGGGCCATTTTACTGCCACATGAAAAGTGACCTCAGTGTGCAGGAAAATGCCACGCTGGGCATAGCATTGGCCAATTTTTGGTGCAGCTCCACTATGGAGTGGAGGAGTGGCCTAGTGGTTAGGGTGGTGGACTTTGGTCCTGGGGAACTGACTTCGATTCCCTCTTCAGGCACAGGCAGCTCCTTGTGACTCTGGGCAAGTCACTCAACCTTCCATTGCCCCATGTAAGCCACATTGAGCCTGCTATGGGTGGGAAAGCACAGCATACAAATGTAACAAAAATAAATAAAAGGGCTCCAAAGTTAGGATAGCTTTTTTACTGTTCTAACTTTATGCATTTAACTAGCTGGTTAACAGTCTGAATATCACCGCTAACTGGCTAGGGCAATGATCAACCTACTTTCCATTCACGGCCTTCTCCTAACCTCACTGGTTAGGGGTTGGCCATTTAGCAGCAATTTTCAGGTATATTCCACTGAATATTGCTGGTTAGCAGCAACTAGGTTGATTTAAGTGGTCAGGAGTCATCATCAGGCTACCTAAAAACACACTAAGAGGGTCTTTCGCAAAGCTGCAGCAGCATTTTTTGCTCACAGTTGAAATCAGCTGACAGTAAATGTTGAGATGCCCATAGGAATATAATGGGCATCTTGGCATTTACCACCAGCTAAAAATGCTACGTAGTTAAGTAAAAGACCCCCTAAAGCTTTTTTTTTTCTGTATTTTGCCTGTTAGTAAGTGGTATCCCACATTACCTAATTTTTGAAAATATTTCTAAGAGGAGGTGTGTCATGGGTGAAGAGTTGGCGTTCCTATATTATCAAGCCAGTGTATAAGGATCAGTGCATGCTAACTGGACAATGCAGGGTTAACACAGGAGCACTTAGCACTTCCTACATAGGAGTCAGTAAGTGTTTTCTTGTTTTTTTGTTTTGTTTTGCGGGTTTCATGCGCTAATAACCTGTGAAAAGATAAACAAAAGGAATACCCTACAAATTGCTGTGTTAAACCTGGGGTTAGTGCATGGGAGAGTCCCACTAAGGCCAGATTTTACTGCATTTTAGTACAAGGGCCCTAAGAAAGGTGGTAGGATTATAACAACAAAATAATTCAAAAGTGGGAAGCTTCTCCAGTCTTCGAATTCAATGATTAGGAAAAATACGGTATTGGCTGAACAAACTGGATGGAAGGTCCATGATTCTACTATGCTGAGATTCATACACATGCTTTTTCTGTTGCAGGAGCCTATACTGTGAGATGGGCTCCCGGGACATTTAAGACTTTGTGCTAATATTCAGCAGTGTAAATGATTTTTGAAGACCCACTGTTTTGTAACAGCTTTTTTGGAGGGATGAAGTGTATCTAACTTTACTGATGTTTCTTGATTGTACTTAGGAACAATAGAATTGATGTTGTCGGTTTAATTTTATGTAATTTTAAATTGTACATGTTTGATTGTGACCCGCATTCAGTGGTGTGCTGGTGCCGGCTCCCACCAGCTCGCAAGAGCCATTTGTTAGATTTTTAAGAATTTTGGGAGCCATTAATTAGGTTTTAACCTGTGACCATTTAACATCTTTTTTTTACCCTGTGCCTACATTAAAAGAAAAAGATGACATATGGGAACTTGCTCCTTTTGTTTTGTGGATTGCAGTGGTATATTATATATTTAACCCAAATGCTGAAACTTGCCCCTGAGGACTACTACTATAACATACAGGCAAGAAAGGGTATATAGAGTGCAATTATTTTAAGGAGAAAAGACTTCAGAACTCTGTATTCACAAAATATAACCGTGAATTACAGACTGTCATCAATCTCAAGAATATTTCACTTTAGAGATCATGATACAAGTTCCTCATTAGTCAAAACCTCCACTAACTTAATCCATACTTTAACTATTTATAGTATATCAGATACCAAATCCCAACACCTATCTGGGCTATAGCGCGAACTGGAGGGTGTGCTCGACTGAAAGCTCCTGTTTCTCACACGTTTCTATTTAAGCGTTATGCTTTCTGTCTATGAGCATTTGTATTTTATGAGTGCCTTTTATGATAACTTTTTCAGGGCAAAATTTGGCGTTTGAGGACGGAGCTCCCGCTGAAGCGTGTGCATGATCAAATCTCTTGGCATCATAAAGGATTTTATTGCTGTATTTTGAATTAATTGAATATGTTTAATCTGAAATTGTGGGTCTCCTACAAGTAAAGAGTTACTATAATCAATCCTAACAAATGCATCAGAATTTTAGGGGCCCTTTTACAAAGGCACAGAAGGCTCTAAGTGCATGCAGTACATGCCAAAAAGAGACTACCACCAGGCTAGCGTGCCCCCCCCCCCCCCTTGGTGGTAATTTTGGATTTGGTGTGTGCCTATTATTCCGGGACAAATTATTTTTTTATTTTCTACCATACACGGTGTTTCCGGCGTTAATCAGCAGTTGGCATGCGCCGACCAGTCACCATGTGTGTAGCACGTGAGCCCTTACTGCTAGGTCAATGGGTGACGGTAAGGTCTCATGCCAAAAATGGAAGTGTGCTGGTTTCAATTTTAGTGCATGCCCATTTTCTGTCCCCTTAAAAAAAGGCCCTTTTCCTAGACGCGGTAAAAAATGGCCCAGCATGCACCCAAAAGATGCACTTGCACTACTGCAGGCCACTTTTTACCGCGGCTTAGTAAAAGGACCCTTTAATTTCCTTTGGGCCCTGTTTACTAAGGTGCGCTAGCGTTTTTAACGTGCGCTAAAAATTAGCATGCATTAACAGTAGAGACACCCATAGGAATATATGGGTGTCTCTAGCATTAGCACAAATGCTTAAAATGCTAGCACGTCTACAGCGCGGCTTAGTAAACAGGGCACTTTGTGTCAAGGAATCTTTTAAGGGAACAGATAGTAGACAGAACACTGAATTATCTTGGAGATTTGGCAAGAAAATTTTAGTTGCGCATCCAGAGAACACCTCCAAAGATGTAATCGTACCCTTTGCAACAATCAGGTGATTATGTATTTTAGGTACGAAACAGGGTGATATTCCTGTACTAGAGATCTAGAAAGCCTTATCAAATTTCAAGTTTATTAAAAATTGTCTGTCCCGCCCATAGGAAGTACCATCTAGGTGGTGTATGATACAATACTTACTAGAGTTCAGGTATAATTTATAGTTATGCAACCATTAACATATTGGAGCTAATTTTTAATTTAAGACTGACTGTGCAGCAAGATTTCAAGAAACAATTGTCGCTATCAGCTGGATATCATCGACACTCTTCCTCCTCTCCGCTGAGGAAACCTCTAGCAGCTCCAATAGTCCACATAGTGCTCCCTCACTTCATTGTCTAGTGCTATTTTAACATCACCCCTGTTGACATGCTGACTTACTCCAGGGTTGCTGTAAACCACGAAATCCGGCCTCTTTTGATGTGCTGTGCTTCCCATTTACAATGCCCCAGCACCAGCAGACTTTCTTTCCCCAATGTTTATCCTGTTTATACCATGTTTTCTACTTGTCATTTATAAGGTTTGTGGCAGTAAAAGGCCAGAGGAATGAACTTTACTATGCCCTACTCTCTCAAGCTCATAACCACAGCAACCTTAAAGAAGATCCATAGTGACAGCAAAGCTGAGTAGAAGTAGCTGTTAAATTTGTCACTTTTACCAGAGTATTCATTTTGAAAATTTGGTATACCACCATTAAGAAAGTATCAAGGTGATTTATATAATGCAAGAAAGTGGTAAATTGGTGTGAATGAATTAATAATTGAACACACTGAGCTCTATATGGCTGCTATAAGAGTGAGTGTGAAGGTTGGTTGAGAGCTTGAAGTGGGAAAGCATTAAAGACATTAAGGGCTCCTTTTACAAAGCTGTGGTAAAATGGGCACTACAGTAGCATCGACACATGGATTTGTCATATACCGAGGCCCTCTTTTACCACAGCAGGTAAAAGGCTTTTACAAAAAAAAGAAAATGGCCATGCAGTAAATGAACCATTTCCCGTGCGGTCATTTCTCAGGGGATCCCTTACCGCCATCTATTTAGGAGGCAGTAGGGGCTCCTGCACAAAACTGACAGTAACCAGGCATTGTGTGGGGCTGCCTGATTACCACCAGGTAAGCCCCTAGTGCAAAAAAAAAGAAAAAAAAAGAAAAAAAAAAAAAAGAAATTTAAGCACCAGAAATAGTGTGCACTGTGGACAGGCATTACCACCGGGCTCCTGTAGTAGCCCAGCAGTAGTGCCGAAATGATTTACAGCAAAGCAGCGGTACAGGTATCGCCACTTTCTAAAAAAGGCCCTAAATTAATTCTCTGAAGAAAAAAAAATAAATTATGGCTACAGCAAAAGAAATCTGACTTTCATCAAAAATTAGTTGGTAGTCCTGAAGGAAAGCTCTTTGCCTTATAGCTTGGCTCCCAGAAATTGAACCCTATAAGGGGGGGGGGGGATCCAAAACAGTAGAAATCACAGAATTTTATAGCTTATAAGAGGTGTCTTACTGTAAGGAGATACAAAGCTGGAGGTTGAGAGCTGTGGAATAAAATTGAATGGTTGAATAGTTTCAAAGAATTGGTGACATGTATGAATAATGTTCCAACCCTATATTGTGGAATCTATTAAAGTGCTTTTGACTCAACACCATGAAGTATATGTAATAACATGGAGGAAAAGACCTCAAAACCATTTGGAGTACTCAGTCAAAATATCACAGAAAGTTTAGTACCAACCAGAATAATTGCATCATCACTGGCCAAATCACTGGCCAAAACCCCTCCCGTTGTACAAATATGTTTTATTTTCTTCAAAATCTAATCCTCAACATCCATCATGTATCACATGTCCATTGACTGTATGGCATTTATCTCAAAGTTTTTTTCCAGCTTTCTCCACCTGAGAGGGACCCGTTTCGCCCATCGACTTTCTCAAAGGGAGCTGGTTACTTCTGTGCCATTCTAATATCATACAATCAGACATGCGTGTACACGGTTAGCTTAGCAGAGTTTAAAAAGGGGTTAGACAGTTTCCTAAAGGACAAGTCCATAAACCACTACTAAACGGACTTGGGAAAAATCCACAATTCCAGGAATAACATGTATAGAATGTTTGCACGTTTGGGAAGCTTGCCAGATTCCCTTGGCCTGGATTGGCCGCTGTCGTGGACAGGATGCTGGGCTCGATGGACCCTTGGTCTTTTTCCAGTGTGGCATTACTTATGTACTTAAGTGAATATGTATGGTATTAGAATGGCACGGAAGTAACTAGCTCCCTTTGAGAAAGCCAGTGGGCGAAACGGGTCCCCGTCAAGCGATGAAAAAAACTTTGAGATAACTGCCATACAGTACTTGTAGTAGATTTTGATACAGAAGTCAATGGCCATGTAATACATAATGCATGTTGAGGATTAGATTTTGAAGAAAGAAGTATACAGAAGGAATAAACCATACAAATTGAATAAAATAAAAAAAAATATTTGTACAGCAGGAGGTTTTTTGGCTAGTGATGATGCAACTATTCTGGTTGGTACTAAAAGTTCTTACGTTATTACATATACTCCATGGTGTTAAGTCACAAATGCTTTAATAGATTCCACAATATAGGAATAGAACATTATTTCTTGGTTTTGTGGAAAAAGCTTTATTATTAGAAGTGACATGTATGAATGCCTTTGATCTTCATTAACTAGGAAAATTGATAATCTTTTGTTTTTGTTAGATATAGACAATTCATTACAATGGAGAAACTGCTAACATGGTTCAAAGTGGAATTTTAGAAAAGACATACAAATTGGAATTGAAACATCCAGATCGGGACATCTCAAGTTTCACTAGCATTTTAGCACAGGATCTGCTGACTTAGAGCCTGTTCTAAAATACATGGAGAAATGGACATTTATGTGCCAGTTACTTGTGGCAGGAGCACCCATTTTAGAAACACAAAAGTCTACAATTTCAACAGGTCAAAACAGGCACATAAACATTTATGTTCTGGCACATTACTGTATATGGTATGAAATAGCTGGTATGAAGTGCTGGAACATAAACGCTTGTCAGCCATCTTAGAAATATAAACATGAATTTTTCCTGAATATGTCATAGAACCTGATATTCCTTTCCAATTTTGCTTTCGGGAGAGAGTCATCAACCTCTGGGAATTTAAGGAGGCTACCTACTCTAATTCGTCTAGTGGAGCACTTTTCAAAAACCTAGATGTGCTGAGTAGCAGGTGTACATTTTACAATCATTTTAGACATAGATATGCATTCCCATTCTGAAATGGGGAAAACAGTTTTATTTTTTAGGCCTGCCTAAAATACTCCCCCTTGCCGGATACATGTTTTTTTTCTGTTTTAGTTGTATGGTATGAGGAGCATTTAAAAAGAAAGAGTAAGTTAAAAAAAATGTCCATCTCATGGCCACAATCAGGAAAAATGTCTAGATTTCCTTTCCTACTATGGCTGTGAGATGGATGTTTTTGAACTGAAAACATCCAAAATTAATAGCCATTTTCCAAAGTGAAATGTCCAACTTTTGAACAACAAAAAGACAGGGTCATGAGCGTCTGTCTGGCATTATTTTCAAAGCTTTGGGCACAGAACTATCCCTGCAGAACAGAGGAGTAGCCTAGTGGTTAGTTTATGAACTGTAAATCAAGAGACAGGGGCTCAAACCCCACTATAACTTCTTTTTTGTAAATGTGATCCCTCCTGGACCTGAAAAATTCCTATAGTACCTAATGTACACCACTTCAATAGCCTTCAGGTTTGCAGGTGTCTTATATATTTAGGCACAGTAGGCATTTTTCCATTTATGGAAGGCTCAGAATTATAAAAAAAAATTAGATGAATTGTGGTTTGAATCTGGGTCCCTTGGTGCACAGTCCACTGCACTAACCACTAGGTTACTCCTCTGACCTGCTTGCTACTTTGTTCAGAATGGCTATAATACCTGCAGCTGATAGAAACTACTTTTCCTTTCCAGTTTCACTTTCAGGGGAGACGTGGAGGGGAATAATCGAATGGGGTGCCCAAGTTTTCCTAGGACCGTCCTCGCAGGACGGCCCCTTGAAGGGGCGGAGAAACCCGTATTTTTGAAACAAGATGGGTGTCCATCTTTCGTTTTGATAATACGGTTGGGGACGGTCATCCTTAGGTCATCCTTAGAGATGGTCGTCCCCGGTTTTTGGTGATCATGGAAACTTAGGACGCCCATCTCAGAAACAACCAAATCCAAGCCATTTGGTCGTGGGAGGAGCCAGCATTTGTAGTGCACTGGTCCTCCTCACAAGCCAGGACACCAACCGGGAACCCTAGGGGGCACTGCAGTGGATTTCAAAAATAGCTCCCAGATGCATAGCTCCCTTACCTTGTGTGCTGAGCCCCCCCAACCCCCCCCCCAAAAAAAAACCACACTCCCCACAACTGTAAACCACTACCATAGCCCTAAGGGGTGAAGGGGGGGGCACCTACATGAGGATACAGTGGGCTTCTGGTGGGTTTTGAAGGGCTCACATTTACCACCACAAGTGTAACAGGTAGGGGGTGAGTCTGGGTCCGCCTGCCTGAAGTGCACTGCACCCACTAAAACTGCTCCAGGGACCTGCATACTGCTGTCATGGAGCTGGGTATGACATTTGAGGCTGACAAAAAAAATTTTAAGTTTTTTATTAGGGTGGAAGGGGGTTGGTGACCACTGGGGGAGTCAGGGGAGGTTATCCCCGATTTCCTCTGGTGGTCATCTGGTCAGTTCGGACACCTTTTTGAGGCTTGGTCGCAAGAAAAAATGGACCAAGTAAAGTCACCCAAGTGCTTGTCAGGGACGCCCTTCTTTTTTGGAGTGGAGGAGTAGCCTAGTGGTTAGTGCAGTGGAATTGGATTTGATTCCCACTGCAGCTTTTGTGACTGTGGGCAAGTCACTTAACCCTCCATTGCCCCAGGTACAAAATAAGTACCTATATATGTGTAAACTGCTTTGAATGTAGTTGCAAAATACCAGAGAAAGGCAGTATATCAAGTTCCATTTCCCTTTCCCCCCCTTTCCTTTTTCAATTATCGGCTGAGGACACCCTTCTCTTAAGCACGGCCCAGTCTCTCCTTCGCTACGCTGCCGACACGCCCCATGAACTTTGGTCATCCCCGCGACAGGAAGCAGTTGAGGGCACCCAAAATTGGCTTTCGATTATGCTGATTTAGGCGACCCTGAGAGAAGGACGCCCATCTCCCGATTTGTGTTGGAAGATGGGTGCCCTTCGCTTTCAAAAATATGCCTGATAGGGGGTCAGCAACCACTGAGGGATTAAGGATGGATCATGCCTTAATCCCTCCAGAGGTCAGCTGCTCAGTTAGAGCAACATTTTGTAACTTGGATGTAACTGAAACAGGTTTAGATAAACGCATCCTTTTTTTTAGACATGGATGTTTCTTCCCATTGAAAAATCTCTGTTGGATGGCCTACTTTTGGGACCTCCTTAATCTCACCCAAAACACCCCCCTTGCTATTTGGATGAACTGCAGTGTGAAATGTCCAAATTCTGACTTTCCAAAATCAGGATTTGGATGTTTTTAGCAGATGGATGGGGTTTTTTAAAGGCATTTTAAGGTATCCATATGCTTTGAAAATGAGCATCCATTTATCCTGGCTTTGTAAAATGGGTAAATGCCAGTTCATACACCTTTAAAATCCAAATAGCATTTCTAAAATAAGCATCTTAAGGTAACTAAGAAATAAAAAAAAAATACAAGCAGGAAAAAATATATACCTTTTCCTTATTGCTTTCTTTGAGTTAGGCTAGTAGGTAACTATACCGATGGAGAGAAGATAACGGCCCAGAAGAAAGCCAAACAAAAGATAGCAAGTCAAAAAATTGGCAGAGAAAAACTTTGAACAACTACAATACAGATAAGTGTACAGAATTATTTTACATCTTGTCAGAGGTCTGAAATTTTCTTTATATATTTAAATTTGAGTGAAGGACAAATAGCATAAATCACTGAGCTTAATTATACACTTGAGATGCCAATTTATTAAAGTATGCTGAAATCTAGGCTTAATGTGTTCTAAAATGGGATTTTCCAAAGTGCTAAGCCCAGATTGAATTTGGAAATTTTTAGGGCTTTCTTTTTCAATTTATAGATAATGTGATAATATTGCCACTAGTGCATGTGAGACCTGCAACAAATTAATGGAGGAGCACTTATCTCTTCCTATTTAGAGGGTACCAAGTGTTCCTTCATTAATCCTGCTAAGACAACTAAAAAGAAGGAGCAAACCTCACGTGAACATGAACAACAAACCAAAAAAAGAGTGAAGTAGATCCAGGGAGGACATCAAGTAGTTTTTATTGGAAAAATAGCTTAAAAGATGACTGGACACCACAGTATTTCAGCCCAAAAGGGCCTGCCTCAGGGGTCTGGTGAATCTACATAGAAACAAACATGAACATATAATGACCAACATCAAATAAATAAAAAATACAATGGAATAAAAAATACATGATTACATGGATAAATGAATATTCAAATGATATTGTGTAATAAAAAGGTGAATTGACATTTAAATAGTGTTTCTAAAATAATTGGTATATAGGAATAAGTATTGTAAAAACCAAATAAGGAGAGAAAGCATATTTTATAGTAAAATCCAGGAATATAAAACAATAATATTTATTTTAAAAACAATGAAATAATGTTGCAAAACATGATTGGTACATAAAAGTAAAAGTACATGAAAATAAAAGTACATGAAAGTAAAAGTACATACAACTTTATACAAGTACAGCTTTGCCTTACCCTTCACTACCAATTATAATGTTCTATTACTTATTGTGTAGTCATTGCAAGTAGTATACCATGCCATACTTTGTATTGTATTGCCTATTGCTCATATTTGATCTATTCTTACTGTACACTGCCTTGAGTGAATTCCCTCAAAAAGGCGGTAAATAAATCCTATTAAATAAATAAATAATAAATACATTTTGTGGTGTATGGATGAGGAATGGATGGGTGGAGAAATGTTTAAGAGCCATAGAGAAGCATAAATTATAAAAGTACCTCTGATGTTATAGCTGAAGTGCTTAACAACGAGATTGTAGATGAGGTTCTTGCTGTTAAATCCTTGTGATATCTAGATGAAATATGAAAAACTTTATGCATTTGCATGTAGCCACAAACATATAAAGTATATAAGTGGAATTATGGTGTGTTGTCTTTATATTGTGATGGTGATAGGATTAAGACGTTGCAAAAAATAAAAATAGAAAATAAAATATTAATTACTTAATCCTGCTTTATAGCACCCAATAGACAGAACGTACTAGCTGGATAATGCAGGAATGTCCACTCTCCACTATGATGCACCCTTTCTACAAAAATATTTAAAAAAAAAGAGTTGATTTAATAGGTAGTGTGCAAAAACAGGCAAAATACTGCTAACATATTTGACAGTAGCTTGTTTTCCCATGCTAAACATTGTATTAAGAGCTTAAAACCTTTTTAACAAAAGGGCCCCTTAGTAAGGACTACACAAGCTTCAGAAAAAGAAACACCTGAATATGTTGAACAATCCAGTGTTTCTAGAAAACCAGGTAGTACAACGTATCAGTACTTTTATACAAAGTGGTAAATATGATATAGGGGCCTGATTTCAAAACAGAAAAATGTACAAAAAGTGGCAGATAGACTTTTTTTTGTCAAAATGTCCAAATCACTATTTTCGAAACACATTTTTAATACGGTTTTCTATGTAGTTCGTATGCAGAGCATCCAAATCACAAGCGAGCATGTTGGAGGTGGAGTTTGGGTGTTTCCAAAATGTGGAAGATTTTCTGCTATAATGGAACAAAGCAAAAATGTCCAGGGCTAAAAGTTAGATGGTTTAGAGCTCAGCAATTCACAT
This sequence comes from Microcaecilia unicolor, assembly GCF_901765095.1. Classification (NCBI taxonomy): domain Eukaryota; kingdom Metazoa; phylum Chordata; class Amphibia; order Gymnophiona; family Siphonopidae; genus Microcaecilia; species Microcaecilia unicolor. The sequence goes on along the minus strand of NC_044037.1, from coordinate 248,271,397 downwards.
GGATGGGTAAATTGGATAGGCCCTTTAGGGGTGAACTCTATATTTGGTACCGAAAAAGTGCTATTGTATAAGCCACGCTTAAAGTTAAGCGTGGTTTATAGAATAGTGCTTAGGGTCGTGGTGCAAACCTTCATGCCTAAGGTTGGTGCATTTCCCCCTTATTCTATAACTATGTGCATTAATTTTAGGAACACCTCTGCTCTGCCCTTGACCCTCCCATTTCCATGCTGTCTTTTTGAACTCGCACCTAAATGCATGCTTGTTCAGTGCTATTAACAACGCGGATTGGCTTCTTTAGCCAATTAAGTTCTGCACATTATTATAGAATACACTTGAATTTTAGCATGGAATGTTTGGCACAATATATAGATTCCAGTGGTTTATGCTCAGTCAAATTAAAGCATATAGGGATGAATGGGAATATTGTATATGTGTGACTGGGATACTACAAAAGATCTAGGAGGTATGTAGGTGAGTACGCTCTCATGAGAAGCTCAAGGGGTCCTTTTACTAAAGTGCATAGACACCTACACGCACCTAACGTGCATCAATTTGGAGTTACCGTCTGGCTACCGTGAGGCCTGGGCGGGAATTTCATTTTTTATATGCGGCCGCTACACGTGCTGGAAAATAATTTTTATTTCCCTGCGCATGGTGGAAACTGGCGGTAATCATCATTCTACGTGCATAGATAATTACCGCACTAAGTCAATGGCTGGCGGTAAGGTATCAGACACAAAATGGATGCACACCAATTTTTATTTTGCCACACGTTCATTTTCTGCAATAATATAAAAAAGGCCTTTTTTTACAGGCATGCTGAAAAATAGATCTGCGCACGCCCAAAACACGCACCTTCACTAGAGCAGCCCATTTTTCGGCTCACCTTAGTAAAAGGACCCCTGAGTGTGATAAGGTGGTGCTGTGGACAAAGAATTTTAACTTATAACAACATCTTTAAAAACTAGTCAAAAGGTGTCTTACCCCCAACCAGTGGAGATAGGCATTGGCCAAAGAGAACTGTTTGGGTGTACATGGAGATAGAAAAGCAGATGTCAGGGACATAGAAAATGAACTGTTGCACATCGGAGGTGGAATTTCAAAACAATTAAGAAAGCAACTATATGTAAAGAGCATATCATTTGCATATCACATAATAAGCACATAAGCACGGCACAGCTGGGAAAAGACCCAAGGTCCACCAAGCCCAGCACTCTGTCTCTGACAGCGACCAATCCAGGCCCCAAGAACCTGGCAAAAACTCCAAATTTAATAACGATCAATGGACTTTTTCTTCAGGAATCTATCCAGACCCCCTTTAAACTCAGCAAGGCCAGCTACTATCACTACCTTCTCCGGCAATGAGTTCCAGAGTCTAACTACTCGCTGAGTAAAGAAAAACTTTCTTTGATTCGTTTTAAACCTACCACATTCTAATTTCATCTTGTGTCCCCTGGGTCTATTATTGTTAGAAAGTGTAAACAAAAGCTTCACATCTGTCCACTCTACCCCACTCATTATCTTGTAAACCTCTATCATATCACCCCTCAGCTGCCTTTTCTCCAGGCTAAAGAGTCCTAGCCATCTTAACCTCTCCTAATAGGGTAGTCGTCCCATCCCTTTTATCATTTTTGTCGCCCTTCTCTGCACCTTCTCCAATTCATTTATATCTTTTTTGAGATGAGGTGACCAGAACTGAACCCAATACTCCAGGTGCGGTCGCACCATGGAGCGATATAATGGCATTATAACATCCTCATGTTTGTTTTCCAACCCTTTTCTAATAATACTCAACATTCTGTTTGCCTTCTTAGCCGCCGCAGCACATTGAGTTGAAGATTTCAACGTCCTATCCACAAAGACTCCCAGATCCCTTTTTTGGTCTGTAACTCCTAAAGCGGAACCTTGCATAACATAGCTGTAATTTGGGTTCCTCCTTAACATAAATGCATCACCTTGCACTTGTCAACTTTGTGTCATCTGCAAATGTAATTACCTCACTAGTTACTCCCATCTCAAGGTCATTTATAAATATGTTAAAAAGCAGTGGTCCCAGCACAGACCCCTGAGGGACCCCACTAACTACCCTTCTCCATCGAGAATAATGACCATTCAACCCTACTCTCTGCTTCCTATCTTTTAACCAGCTCTTAATCGATAATAATACACTGCCTCCGATCCCATGACTCTCCAGTTTCCTTTGGAGTCTTTCATGAGGCACTTTGTCAAACGCCTTCTGAAAATCTAGATACACAACATATAATTTAACCTTTCAGTAAAACTAATTTAATAAAAAAATTTTAAAAATCCAATTATCCTAAAATATAATTTCATTAATCAGCATTTGTATTGGTCTTCTATCAGCAGGTAAATTTCTGACTTGGGTGATGCTATTTTAAAGTTTACAATAAATGTTTTGATACATTTAAAGTATGTGTCCTTTGAAAAGTTAAATACAGTTGCTCCATTTCCAGATATTAAGCTAAAGAGAGAGAGGAGGACAGGGGGAAGAGAGAAATATTAATCTAGAATCCCCAAACCTCTCTTTTGACAAGATTATGTAATAGAAATATACTATGAGTACCAAGGACTCATTGCAAAATAGCAGTTATATTTCCATTTGCATTTTTATCAATTATGTCTGTTTACCATCTCACCTTTGTGCTTATTTGTATAGGCTATGTTATTTCATAATTTATCTTTTCCACTTTTTGGAGGTGTTAGTAAACACTGAAAGTAGATAAACTAGTTATACACTGGTTTTCCCATTACCATTTCGGATTCTAAGAACAAACTCTCAAGCAAAGAGACACATTATGGTACTTTAAGTATCTACTATAAGTATCAACTTTTTCCAACACCCTTAAATGCATTTTCTTCATTCTTTCTTCTGACCTGAATCTGACTGCCACTGCACATGAAAGAAATTACAAAAGCTTCTCAGTCACTGCTACTCTGGTTTCTTTTTCACTACAGCATTTGTCATTGCCAAAACAGCGGAGTTTAATTAAGTGTTGTGAGCAGCCTAGTGAGAAACACACTTTAAATTAAACCTCTGTACATGCAGCTATTGGTTCTTTACCTCCTGAACAATCAGCAGGGTGTTCGGCATAAATTCTGTCTCAAGGGAAGAGGCAGCTCCCTACACCCCTAGCAATTCATAAATGATCCTGCTTTCCCAGAACAATATCTTATTAAAGCACATTTAATTATTTCTTAGTTTTAAACACTGGTAGATGAAGGCGATAATTAATGTGCCTATCACTAAACATTTTATTTACTCTTGATATATTAATGGTGTTATCAAGAAAGTATGCTACAATTTCAGGTTTAACAAAATTACATGGAAAATTATCTTTTGAAGCATCAAGCAATCATTAATATAATGTACTAAATTATTTTAACACCTCAGTAGTAATGGATTGGTAGAAGTGTGTAAGCCCTTAATTTTTAAAAAATGATTTTGCAATTACACATTTCATCAATGATGCAAAAATCAAGATTTAAAGATGATAGTACATGAGTAGCTGCAGAATGACTGGAAAGTCATATAATAGAAAAAAATATTGAGCCTATCTTTCCAAATCATAAGAGTCTGAGAGGATCCTGTATTGTATAAGAAAAAGTTCATCATGTTTGATGGGCAGCTCCTGTTTCTCGTGACTGTGGCTTTCAGAGATGAGTTTTCATACTCTGTCCACAGAAAAATATTTCTACAAATAACAGGCCTTTATATCTGGGCTCATGTTCATTTAATACTTTGAGTATTATTTTAAATGTCAAATTAATATTCAAGTATAGAATTGTTTCAGTTAATTAGAGAATTGTTAAACCTGGTTTTGTAGCAATCTATAATCAGTTTGCTAGTTAGCTTCATTGACAGTATGTTAAATTACATATTACAGATAAAGATAATTTTTGCATACTGCTATATGGCTCTGAGTGCAAATGCACACTCAGCTATGTCAAATAAAATTATACACTTTGGGGGTAAATGAATGCCTCAATTTATTCCAAGGGTACATAGTAGGAGCATATTCTATTACTGAACCTGGGCACCCAGACTCCATTATAGAATACTAGTGCAATTCAGTGTTGGCACACCTAAGGATTAGGCACTCAGACTTACACTAGCCATACCTAAATATGGCAAGGATGCTTACAACTTACAGTATTCTGCAATTTGCAGGTGTAAATGGCAGCCCCACCTATGTCCCTCTCCTCTTCTTTGTATACCCCTCTTGCAAATATTGGACCCACTTTGTACAGCGATTATTGACATTTATACACATATGTGCACACATACAAATATCAGTATTTTATACATTTACGTGTATAATGCATGTGCAAAAGTAAGTGCCCGGTTTATAGAATTGCCCTTATTGATCTAGATTCTATATAGCATCATACCTAAAAAAAATCAGTGCTGAAAAAAATTACACCTAGGTGTATTCTATAAAGTACGCCTAAATTTAGGTGTGGTTTAGAGAATATGCCTAGTACCTATCCGTGTGACTAAATTTACTCATGGACAGTTATGGTGTAAATGCCTTTGCCTAAATTAGGGTGAACCAGGTATATTCTATAACAACGCGTATAGTTTTTAGAAATGCCCATGGCCCGCCCATTCCATGCCCATGGCCATGTCCTTTTCTCAACTATACACCTTAGAATTTACGTACATTACTTTACAGAATACATTTAGACAGTAGTGTATGTAAATTCTAATTAATACTATACTACTACTACTATTTAACATTTCTAAATCGCTACTAGGGTTACGCAGCGCTGTACAATTTAACATATAAGGACAGTCCCGCTCAAAGAGCTTACAATCTAATGGACAAATGTACAGTCAGTCAAGTAGGGGCAATCATATTGGGGCAATCTAGATTTCCTGAAAGGTATAAAGGTTAGGTGCCGAAAGCAACATTGAAGAGGTGGGCTTTGAGCAAGGATTTGAAAATGGGTAGGGAGGGGGCTTGGCGTAGGGGCTCAGGAAGTTTATTCCATGCATAGGGAGAGGCGAGGCAGAATGGGCGGAGCCTGGAGTTGGCGGTGGTGGAGAAGGGTACTGAGAGGAGAGATTTGTCTTGTGAGTGGAGGTTTCGGGCGGGAACGTAAGGGGCGATGAGGGTAGAGAGGTAATGAGGGGCTGCAGACTGAGTGCATTTGTAGGTAAATTCTAATTAATGCCAATCAGTGTCAATAATTGCTTGTTCATTGGCAATTATCAGTGCTGACTGGCTTGTTAGCTAATTAAGTTGCACGCGCAAATCCAGAATACTACCAGATTTGCATGGGCAACTTAAGTCACACTATATAGAATCCAGGGGATAGTGCCTAGGTAAATTACCCCCCTGATTACCTCTCCGGTGCGGTAATGCTGACACAGACCATTCAATTGAATGGACAGTATCGGCATTGCCGCGCGGCTTTGTGAATGGGGGGGGGGGAAGGTTAGTAAATAAACAGAAACAAGTAGATTCAATAGATATTAATTTAGCTAGCCAGCTACCTGGCTAGCATGTTCTGTCACAATGGCCAAAAACATAATCAAAAGTTTTACTTACATATTACATTAGTTATTCTGACCTTAAGCATTCCTGGTATCAAGAGGTACAGTCTGAGTTGAAGTGCATTGCTACGGAAGTACTGGAATACAGAAATCTAAGGTAAATGCAGTTTCATGCGTATTGTATTAGCATATTTAGAAAGTGTTCTGGTCTAGTGGTTTTAGTGTCAGAAGCACTTCCAGTCTGAGAATTCAATTCAGAATTCAATACAAAGTATTAATGCTGACTTTCAAATCATTGCATTGGTTGACTTCACATTTATCATCAGCCTGATAGCTCCTTACTATCTGCATTACTCCTTAAGGTCTGTAGGTAGCAATCTTCATCTCATCACTCCTCCTCATAAATGTGAAACTAAGGGCAAGCAGCTATCTAACCAGATACCCCTCAAGTTGGGGGATGATCTCCAATAGTCTAACCGAATGTCTTCAACCTGAGCTGAATTCAGAGTGGGGAGCAAGGTATAATTATTTTAAGCCCTCCTCTCCAGCTGTATAACATGTTTTATGTTTGTTATATTGTTTTATCTCCTCCACAAGGCTGTGGGGTCTTCTTGTAGTTGACATGATAATAAATGGCAGAGATGTTTATGAGTAAAAAGGAAAACACCTCAAATGGCTGTAATTTATTGTTCTATAAAAATAACCTGATGTGAAAGCATTTTAAAAGCATAAACAGGAGATAAACATATAGGGAGAGTTAATCAGGATTTAAAGTGATGATCTTCACTATTTTTTTTTCAGTCAGGGCCACTGTGGCCAAAGACTTCAGTGTGAGAGTCAGGAATAACCTGGACAAAGTGGTTGATACCTAGCATGCTGGTCATTAAGGCATAGAGCCAATCTAGTTCTCCAGCTTCAATTTGAGAGACACATGTAACTAAAACAAACCCTCTTTACCATTTGCCCATCTTGCCCCCCTCCTCCACATGAGAATCCTTACAATGATATGCTCATAAGATATCCATCAGGTAAGTCATCCTTCTACTTGCCCCTTCTATATCTAATTCCCTCATTCATTCTATGTAATTCAACTGGGAAGGTGGTAGAACGAGAGGACATGAAATGAGATTGAAGGGGGGCAGACTCAAGAAAAATGTCAGGAAGTATTTTTTCACAGAGAGAGTAGTGGATGCTTGGAATGCCCTCCCGCGGGAGGTGGTGGAAATGAAAACGGTAACGGAATTCAAACATGCGTGGGGTAAGCATAAAGGAATCCTGTGCCAAAGGAATGGATCCTCAGGAGCTTAGTCAAGATCGGGAGGTGGGGCTGGTGGTTGGGAGGTGGGGATAGTGCTGGGCAGACTTATACGGTCTGTGCCAGAGCCGGTGGTGGGCAGCGGGACTGGTGGTTGGGAGGCGGGGATAGTGCTGGACAGACTTATACGGTCTGTGCCCTGAAGAGCACAGGTACAAATCAAAGTAGGGTATACACAAAAAGCAGCAAATATGAGTTATCTTGTTGGGCAGACTGGATGGACCGTGCAGGTCTTTTTCTGCCGTCATCTACTATGTGACTATATTACTATGTAACTGTTTCTCCCCTCAAGGGTAAAAGGACAGTGAACATGAATTAAATCTCCCACCCAATCCCTACATTAATCCACAACAGAAACACCTCCTCATAAACAGCAAACTCCTCCCCCCCAACACACACACAAACACCTCTTCTGATATCTCCCCACCAATGAGAGAGCCTCTGGTGACCCTGGCCACCCTCCATTTACAACATTCTCCTCCCTCCACATATCCTTGTGGAGCCTAATCTGATCTGAAAGATCCAATAGAAAAATAAATTAATTTTTCTTACCTTGATGATGGAAGGAGATGAGGGAGAGGAAACAGATTGATTTATTCCTCTTTTATATCCTCCCTTCTCTTCAGTCACTTAGATAGAAGCTTCATTATGGAGGACACAGATTATGGATTCTTCTGCTGAATTTGTAAGCAAGTCATGGGTCTTTTTACAAAGGTGTGCTGAAAAATGGCTTGCGGTAGTGTAGGCACAGGTTTTGGGTGTGCACCGAACCATTTTTTAGCACGCCTGTAAAAAAGGTCTCTTTTTTTGCCGAAAATGGACGTGCGGCAAAATCAAAATTGCCGCGCATCAATTTTGGGTCTGAGTCCTAAGCGCCAGCCATAGACCTAGCGGTAAAGAATCTGGGCAGTAGTGACCTACACGCATCAAATGCCCCATTGGCGCATGTCCATTATGCGCCAGAAAATAAAAAGTATTTTTCAGACATGCATAGCGGACGCATCCCAAAATTGAAATTACTTCAAGGGCTATGTGGCAACCGGGCGGTAACTCCAATTTGGCATGCATTCGGCATGCTTAGGCGCCTACGTGGCTTAGTAAAAGGGTCCCTCAGTTTGATGTTATCATTTACTTCATTGTTAGCTTTCTATCTACTACATCAAAGAGTTTTAGAGGGTTGAATGAAAAGTAATGCCTTTTCCTCCATAATTCATCAAAGATAGCAGTGCTGATGTGCTACACATGTTCGCTTGTTTTTTTTTTTTTTAATCTTTTTCCTTCACCTCAGTTAGCAAGAAGTATTTGTGTAAAGAAGGTATTTTGCTAATTCTATTTTTAACACAGCTGTAATTGGCTGATTTTCCATTTTTTGTATTAATGGCCATGCATTATTGGCCTTCAACAGTCAGAAATTCTGTCACAGCACATGTCTTAAATTGCATTGACTAGTGACCACTATGTGCTTCCATTTCATAGGCAATAGCAAAAAACCCATGTAAGAGCACACTAATACCACTTTCTACCATAGCTTAGTAAAGGATCCCAAATTACATTATACTTCTCTACATACTTGACTAGTTGGTGTGGAGGGGCATTTTCAATATGACGTCTAAGTCTGACTTTAGACGTTTAAAAAAAAAAACGTTCAAAATCTGAATACAAAAGAAGTTCATTTTTAAAAATGAAAAACATCTATCTTTTGTTTTCAAAAATACTGTTTCTAACAAGGTTTTGTGCTTTGAACATTTTGTTGTTTCGTCCATTTTCAAAAAGAAAACATCCAAGTGAAAAATGTAGAAAATCAAGCCATTGGAATGTAGGAGGGGCCAGCATTTTTAGCAGACTGATCTCCCAGATATTCCAGGAGATAAATGGGGCATCCTAGGGGATGTTTATTTATTTTTTATATCTAACCCAGAGGTTCATCATTATCAGGGACACTGCAGTGGACTTCAAAAGCATGCTCCCAGGTACACATCTCACCGTTGCTCCCTTGTCTTGTCTGATGAGCCCCCCAAAACCCACTGCCCACAACTGTACACCATTACAATAGCCCTTATGGGTGAAGGGGGCACCTACATTTATTTATTTTATTTATTAGGATTTATTTACCGCCTTTTTGAAGGAGTTCACTCATGGCGGTGTAGAGTAAGAATAGGTCAAACATGAGCAATAGGCAATTAGAGCGATAAAAATATTCAAATAACAATACAAAGTATGGTATGGTATGGCATGACAAATCCATGCCCTGATACTTGGTAAAAGGGGCCCTTAATGAGTTACAATAGTTACATCTTTGCCCAGCAGACTCCCATTGGGTCTGGGTAACTGATTTAATATGACGTACTTTTAATTTTCATTTTTTTTTCCTGCTTGAGGGTGCTGTTTGTCTTAATATTTTCTGATTATTGTAATTCTTTATTGGTGTTTTAAGTGCTTTTAACATTGTACACCACTGTGATCTTTTTTTTTGTTTTGTAAAAAGTTAAGTGGTATAGCAAATTTAATAAATTGTAAATGTAACTTATGTCTGACTGAAATTTGGCATTAACAAAGCAATATTGTACTTGCCCAAGCTTGTTTTTTGGTATAGATATTGCATAAGGACAGGAGGCAAAGGGGGGTGAGTCTAATTTATTAAGAATATTTAAGTGTAGAGGAGATTTGTCTGTCTGATTCATCAGTAGGTGAATTTGGATTTAGCTCATGCTTCTCCAATAATTCAAGACGAGATACATTCAGTATTTCCCTGTCCCTCAAAGGCTTACAATCTAAGGGCGAAATTTACTAATATGCTTGAAGTAGTTAACATGCATATTTAGTAAATAGGTGCCATGTGTATGATAAATAACACAAAAGAAGAAGAAGAAGAGGTTTAGAGGAATCATCAGATTTTTTTGTCTTGATGTTTGAAAGTTAAATCTCAGTAAGAGATTCTGGGGGATTTTTAATGTTCAAGGGAAAGGGAAATGGGAATTGATATACTGCCTTTCTGAGGTTTTTGCAACTACATTCAAAGTGGTTTACATCTATTCAGGTACTTATTTTGTACCAGGGGCAATGGAGGGTTAGGTGACTTGCCCAGAGTCACAAGGAGCTGCAGTGGGAATTGAACTTAGTTCCCCAGGATCAAAGTCCACTGCACTAACCACTAGGCTACTCCTCCACTCCACTCTACTCCTCCACTCCACACAAAAAGATGGGAGAAGTCTGTGGAATGTGTACTGAACACTCTGTATAATAGGATGTTTATGCAGTTGATTAAAGGGCCTACACATAAAATAAATTCCCCTTATATAGAAGACTGACCAATTAGCGATAGTACTAAAAGACTATCAATTGGAGTCAGTGCTGCCTTTTTGACACTCAGAGCCAACAGGGCAGGAGCAGAAAGGGACCACTCCAGCCAGCCCTGTCCCTCTAGACACCACAGAGCACCTCTGGGTAAGTCCTGGGAGAGGGTATGGTAGGAACTGAAAGGGGGGGGGGGGAGAAAAGGGGAAAGATCAGATTGAAGAGCTGTATAAGTTGGGAAATGGACTGGGGGTCTGTAAAATGGATAATGAGGGGGATCAGATCAGTGACCTGGAAGTTATGCAGATACCAACCATTATTCAGCACTGACACTTGTATAGCTAAGAAGTAAAAGATAGGTTCAAGATTGTCCTATCTGACTGCTTAGTTATGGGCTCCATCACTAGATATGGCCCATGCCTGCATAAGTGCCTCCTGCTCCCACATTGCCCCGGCACTGGCCTGATTTTGTCTGGACCAATATTCAGTGGCACTGTCTGATTAAGTGCTGCTGAATATCAGTGGCCAGCCCTCTCAGTATAGTTTAACTGGGCAAGAAACTCAAGCAGATATATATTATTAGTACGGTTGTTTCAATAAGTATGTAATTGTTTGATTTTACATATTTTATGTACAGGTTTTTAATATTTATATTTTATGTACAGTATGTAATACCTCTATGCTGCTTAGTTATAAGTAGGCTATAAATGAATAAATCTAAATCTAAACTCTTTGAATATCAGACCCATGGGAGTCTGCTGGGCAAAGTTGCATAGGACAAGAATTACCTGACCCAGGTCAGGGGTTCCTGTTGTCACCTGGTCCTGGGGTGGAAAGAGGAAGGGGAAAGGTGGCAGTGGTGACTATACACAAATAGGTGTTCTTCAAGTAAGGAGTGCTATAGGGGATTGGCTAGGGAAAAGCAGGGAATCTTGGGAAGGAGTCATCATTTTGGTTAAGAGGCAGGAGAAAGTGTGGCACTGCTTATTTGGTTAATAGTGATTTCCTGCCTTTTCTCCCCCCCCCCCCCTACATTTTATTTTATTCCAGGGTGGGTACACGAGCCATGCTTTATAGTATAGGCTCCAGGGTTACACTAAGCCTCAACAGCAGTCATGGTTTAGTGTGCATGAACACTCCAGCAGGGTGATGGGTTGGGCTGGCATTGAAATTAGCTAGTAATATAGCAAAAGCAAGGTGGGTTATGAAGGTTGAATTTTGATGTGTTGTGGCACCTGGTTATGGCCTATCAGTAATCCTTTTAGGGTCTGTTTGTGATTTAGCTTATTGTGGTCAATAAAGCTTCAGCCAAACAATGTTCCAACCTGGTGCATCCTGTTGTTTGTGGGTAATGAACAAAGGCAGGTGGACTAGTTTGGTAGAAAAGGAGCAACTAGAGACCCTTGTAAACGGGTTAATGCTAAATGCTCAGTACATAAAATGAGGGGGTTATTGTGCATCAAATATTTCATCTCAGGTGAATTCATTATCATTCTGTAGCACATTAGCCCTTTCTCTATATGGACTGATGAAATTCCTATTTTATGACCTTTTACACGTTTTTGGTTTTGTATATTGACTAATGTTTAATGTTTAATAAAAGTTGCTATACCGCCTTTTCTGACGGATGGACCAAATCAGTTTACAATCAAAAAGAACATGATTAAGGGTACTATTCTGTGTTCCCCAAAACTAATGGCCATTTGCTGACACGGAGAAGTGTATGAGATTATCAGAAACTCATTACATAAGGTAAACAAAAGGCTGTCAGGATATAGAACAAGAAGAAAAATGCAGCAAAATGATTAATATGTATAAATTTGTGTTTATATTCAGGGCAAACAAACCTAGCTCAGTTTCAAGGCAATATCATATACCAACAAAACCCTGCTTCTCTGTTGCATGGTAATATTGAGTTTATGAATTATAGTCTTCAGGTTTTCAAATAATATATTAACACTGAACCTGCAAGATCAAAAGAAGTTCCAGTCTCATACCAAGCTATAATGATGGTTCAGAAGAAATTTCACTTGCTTTTACTGACAATAAATAATTGATAGCAAAACTGGAATTGCTGTGGCAAATCACAAAATATTTCCATAAAAATGATTGTCACCCTTTTACCAACTTGTGTACAAAGACACAGCTGCAGATTATACAGAATTAGCATTTCAATCATATAGTAATTTTTTAATGTTCAGTATTTGCAAAATATTGAAGTTTGCTGGCATTTTTCAACTGTAAAACAAATAAAGATTATGGCATTTCATCTCAAAGCAAGTTGAAAACATATGGGTCAATATTTAAACTCAGCAGCCGTTGTTTATTTTAAATGCCAGCTGTGGCGTTTAAACATACATGGATATTCAACACCAGCTGGTATCTGGATATTGGTGCTAAATAAAAAATCCGGGTGTTCTGCCAATTGTCACCCTTATCTGGATAATGGCGATATTCAGTACTGATTCTGGACAACTACATGAACAGCTGCTGTCTTATGTTATCCGGATAACTTATTTGGATACTGGTGATGAATATCACCACTATCTGGACATTTTCCAGCTCTGCTATCTGTAATGATCTTCTGTGGCATTATGGGGTAATTCTATAAAATGATTGCCCACATTTACATGCCAAATACATGCATAAATAATTAGAATACTAGCAAAATAGTAGAAACTATTATGAAGAATAAAAGTACGGAACACCTAGAAATATATGGTTTAATAGGACAGTGGCAGCATGGATTCAGTCAATGGAAATCTTGCCTCATCAATTTGCTTTATTTTTTGACAGCGTGAATAAACATGTTGATAAAGGTGAGCCAGTTGATGTAGTGCATCTAGATTTTCAGAAAGCTTTTGACACAATTCCTCATGAAAGACCCCTGAAAAAATTAAAGAATCATAGGATAGGAGGCAATGTTCTGTTGTGGATTAGGATCTGGTCATTGGACAGAAAACAAAGAGTAGGGTTAAATGACCATTTTTCTCAATGGGGGAGGCATCTGTACTGGGACCGGTGCTACTTAACATATTTATAAATGATCTGGAAATTGGAATGACAAATGAGGTGATTAAGGGGTCCTTTTACCAAGCTGCAGGAAAAAGGGTCCTGTGCGCCAGAGCTGTTTCTTCTGCAGCTGGTAAAAGCCCCCCGCCCCTCCAAAAAGGCCACACAGTGAGATAATCTTACTGCATGGCTATGTGGTGGGGAGCTTTACTGTCATTCATTGAGGTGGTGATAACGGCTCCTGCTCTAACCCAGCGGTTACCAGGCAGCACATGGCGATGCCTGATTACCGCTGGGTTAGCACTGCGCAAGCCATTTCCTAGGGTTTTCTTTTTTTCCCCCGGAAAACATTCGTTGAGTGAAAAAAATACTTCATCCTATTTGTTTCAAAAGTATTTCCATGTAACTTCATTGAGTGTCCCCTAGTCTTTGTACTTTCTGAAAGAGTAAAAAAAAAAAGATTCACTTTTACGTGTTCTGCATCCTTATTGTGACAATTAATGTTTTTGAGTCCCTCATTGGGTTTTTTGGCTTGCTTCTGATTGTGGGGGGGGGGGGGGGGGATTGTGGTGCAAACTATATAAATACATTTCCGCTTTGCCGCCATGTTTAAAGAGATGTATATCATGGCGAGCATTGTGGTAAGTAGGTTCTAAGTGTAATGTCCGTTTAGTTTTGAGTTAGAGGTTTTCTTATTTAAAAGTTTTTCTGAATTTCTTATTCTAGTGGACTGGACCCTGATGCAGTACAAGCGAAACATACCACATGTCGGCCAGCAGTCCCTTTATCTATAACTGCAAACAAAAGCTAAGTTACTTACTATAGAAAAAGTTCTTTTTGCAATATGAATTAACTAATTCAATGATTGGATGTGAATTTGCCTTAAAGTTTCAAATAAGTGGGACAAAAAAGTATTTTAAAACAAAATGAAAATAATTTATAAATAAATAGTATAATGAGTTTAAACTTAAAGTCATTATAGACCAGTGAAGAGGCTAGGTGAGCTAAGAGTTGATCTGGCTCTTATGAAATGAGTCACCACTGAGGTCTATGACTTTTCATGCTAAAAAAACATGTTTTAAATCTGGTTTTTGGAAACAAGATGCTGGGTTATATGAGACTTTTGGTCTTATGTACATATATGCACCTACATATGAGCACATATGTGCACAAATGTAAACAAATCCAACCAAGTGCTATTCTGTAAATATGCACATACCTTCCATAGTGTGTACTTGATGTGTGCATACATATGGTCAGATTCTTGGAGGATTGTGGGCAGTACGCATATGTGGGTAACTTACAGAATACTATAAGTTATATGTTGGTAACTTATAGATTAAGTTATCCCCCAGATTCTGTATATAGGGCAGAAAATTGTGCGTGTAAATTGGGGTGCACACCCAATTTGCACATATGATTTAATTGAGCAGTGATCCAATTAGCACTGAAAATTGGGCGCAAATAATCAATTATCAGCACTATTTGGCAATAATTAGAATTTACGCATGTAAATTTGTATGTGTGGATCTAAAAAGTGGCATAGAAATGGGAGGGGCATGGGCAGATCATGGGCTTTCCAAGAATTTGCACTTAGTGTTACAGAATATGGAAGATCCATGCCTAATTTAGGCATGATAATTTACATCAGGTTTCAGTTGGTGTAAATCCTGCCTAAAAGTTAGGTGCAGATCCGGTGCTACATGTTATTCTATAAATGCCACCTAACTCGAGTACTGTTTATAGAATAGCTCTTACCAGTTACCACTCTTTTTTTTTTTTTTGGTGCCAGAATATAGAATTTGGTCCTTTGTGCATATCTCCAGCATTTAGAGCTAGCATAAATGCTTATTCCTATGACTGGTGTAAATGCTTTTGCCTGACTACATTCACATATATATTCTATAAAGGAAAGCAGGTTAAAGAACAGGCTCCTATTAGGTACCCTCTAGGTGCCCCTTTATAGAACTGGTCCCAGTCAGCTGCATCTAGCTGCATAGAAAGTGCTACTATCTGATAAATGCTTTAAAATACTCGGTCTATAAATTGTAAACTAGAGGAATAGTCTAGTGGAGAGTGGAGGCATTGCAGGCTGAGAACCAGCAATGCCAGGGTACAAATCCCATCCATACTTTTTATGACTTAGCTTAACCTTTTTTTCTTCAGGTACAAACTTAGGGGTCCTTTTACCAAGCTGCAGGGAAAAGGGCCCTGTGCTAGCAGCAGGGGCCATTTTTTCCCACGTGCCAGGACCCTTTTTACTGCAGCAGGTAAAAATCCCCCAGATAAACATGGCCATATGGCGGGGAGCCCAGCGGTAACCAGGCAGCGAGCAGCGTGCAGTGATGCTCGATTACCAATGGATTACCGCCACGCAAGCCATTTCCGGGGTTTTTCTTTTCCCCTGGAAATGGTGCGCGCTCGGGGTGGAACTACCACCAGCGGCCATGTTGGGCCATGTTGGGCTTTGTAAAAGACCCCCTCAAGCCCCTATTTACTAAGTTGCAGTAAACAGCACACTTTCACAATAAATGTATCACTGCCTTCACTAATGTGAGGTGCTGGTTCTTATAATCAGAAATAGCATGCATTCTTGCTCACAGCAATGCAAAATTGGTGAGCTCAAGTCAGGCCATCATTGTATTATCTCTAGTGGGTCAAGAAGTGCTCCCTACTTTGGCAGCTTCTTTGGCAGCTTGACCTCATAGTAATAGTACCAATACACTACCACTAAGGGGCTGAGGCTGCTATTTTGGGTAAAGGATCGACCAGGGCAAGATTGCTGAGAGATCACTCCTCCCCCTCTACCCACCTGGGATGGAGAGGTAAATGGAGGTTTCATTAGTACTGAACAGCAGTGGGAGACAAGGAGAGCTTCATTACTAATGGATAAAGGATAGAGAGTGAGTTTATTTCAAATGGATCAGAGAGTGGCACCTAAAAAATGGCCCCAGATTTAGTTGCAGACATTTACACCACATTTTACTTGGTATAAATCCTGATACCTAAATTAGGTGCAGAGAGGGTGGATTCTATAACAACGTGCATAAATTTTAGAAACGCCCATGCCCCATCCATGGCCACACCCTTTTCAACTATGCAACTTAGAATTTACGCGCACCACATTACAGAATACACTTAGGGCCCTGTTTACTAAAGCACATTAGAGTTTCTAAACTGCCTAAAATTACTGCATGTGCTAACCATGTAGGTGCCTTTAGGGATATTATAGGCACATACACAGTTAATGCACCTACATGGTTAACGCCCATTAAAAATGCTAACGCGCCTATAATTCAGCATAGTAAACAGGGCCCTTAGTGAGTTCTGCATGTAAATCTTAAATAATGCTGAATAGTGCTGATAATTGCTTGTTAACATCCAATTGTCAGTGCAGATTAGCTAATTAACCAATTAAGTCACACACATTTTTATAGAATACGCTTCGATTTCTGTGTGGAAATTAAGGTGTGATATATAGAATCCAGCAGAAAGTGTACTTCTGTCAAATAAAATTTGTGTCCAGATGTTTTTTCTTTTGGGTTGTTCAGCTGGACTGTTTTGCAACATCTGCATAGTGTGTGTGAAGTACAAAATGAAAAAGGAAAGGAGATGCATTCGGGAAGGGGGGGGATGGGAAATGTGCAGTCTTGACTTGCGCATATGTATCAAATGCCTGGGTTGAGGCCTTAACTAAATCCAAATAAAACCTCAGTTAAAGCACTAATACATTTGCTCAGAACTATATTTCAGTAGCTTTCTTTTTAAATCTTCACCATTTGTACTGTATCTTTTCCCCATCTCCGTAGTAAATCATCTTAGAAGGGCAAATAGTGGGAAATGGTGTTTGACAGATTTTTTTTTAATTTCACAACAATTTAATTACTGTTTCTCTAGTTCAGTTCACATTGCCACTCTGATTATTTTAGTTAGCTACATTTCCCTAGAATGAAAGTTGCCATGGCACTTAAAAAGTCGTGAACACATATCCTTTTTAGCGCTCCTTCGTTCACGCTTTGGAAATTCAAACTGACACAGTGACTTTGTTTGCTGTGAAATGACAAGACAAGGCCACTGTAAAAGGAAGAGATGGCCAACGCTTTTATCACAGCTGACAAAGCTGAAACTAATCTCAGACAGAATTTCATCTGCATTTTACATATAAATCTATATTAGGCATGACAGCCAAGTCTGTGGTAGGCTTAGGGTTAAATTAAAAAAAAAAAAAAAGTACCCAGTCGTTTATATGAACCTTAAACAAACTTGCAGCGGCAGTTTCCTTTTATGCTCCTCTGACATTTTTCTTTGTTTCTTGAGCTATATCTGAGTGATCAGACAGCCACTACATGTGGTACACCCACCAGGATTATTATCTAGACCAAAGGCCCAAAGCTCATTGTAGCAGGCATGTAATTCTTTACAATGTATGCCACGTTAACTGTGTTGGGTTATCTATTCAACAGCTGACTGAGCCGGGCTCTCAAGCTCTTCTCAACAACCATATAAGAGGCAATGACAATTGAACTACTTCATAACAGCTGCATGGAACTCTGACATACACTGCACGGCAACCCAGTCATCTATATAAACCAATTTCAACAGCAAAATTGCATGGTGCCTCCACTCTGTTACAAACACAATGATATCCACTCGCTGCTGATAAATGCACTGTATTTCTCCTGAGTTTTAAAGAACAAGTTCCTTACAAGTTCTAGAACGTTTATCATTTATAAGTTTTTAAGAGAAAAGTAACTGCATTATTTGGAATCATGAACCTGTAATGCCAGTTAAAAAAAAAAAAAAAAGGACTTAAGGGGTGACTCAAATAACTACAGATCAATGAACCTGACATCAGAGCAGGAAAAATGGAAAATCTATTGTTTTAGAGTAAAATTGCTGGTCTTATGCATAGATTAGAGGAGTAGCCTAATGGTTAGTACAGCAGGCTTTGATCCTGGCAAATGGGGGTTCAATTCCCACTGCAGTTCCTTGTGACCTTGGGCAAGTCACTTAACCCTCCATTGCAAGGTACAAAAACATATTGTGAGTCTACTAGGGAGAGATAAAGTACCTGCATGCACTGTGTACAGTGTTGTGTATGTCTAGTAGTACTATAGAGGGACATTTTGAATATGACGTCTAAGTCCAACTTTGGACATGTTATCCAAAATAGGAAAGAAGGGCATTTTTCAAAAAGGAAAATGTCTATCTTTTTTTTTTTTAATACCATTTAAGGTTTTGTGCTTTATACAGTTTTTTTTTTGGACCATTTTTGGGGAAAAAAAAGTCCAAATGAAAAACAGAGAAAATCAAGTCATTGGGATGCAGGAGGAGCCAGCATTTTTACTAGACTGGTCCCCGAGATATCCCAGGAGAGCAATGAGGCACCCTTGCTACAGTATGTAACCCTTTTCTCAATTTCACTGCATGCCTAGTTGTTCACAAAGCATTTTCTCACGTACAGATTACATATTTCCTTTGAACATCTTGTCCACGGCTTGCATGTTTAATCTATTTTTAGAAACATTAGTATTTACATCCCCTTTTATTTCTTACTCCTCTTTACACCAGTTGTCAGATTGATTCCATAAGACATCCTTCTAACTTTTAGACTTCCCAGCTTTTATTGATGTTCAGAAGCACAAAATTTTGTTATCATCTTTGATTCATTGAGACTCCTAATGCAGGCATTACAGCCGAAACACAGTGCTGTGTCGAGTCTTTTGAGTACTTTTATGGAATAAATGTTTTAAACCTTCATTGACCACCATGTCTGTTTTTCTGGACGTGTTCTGTTGTAAAATTACAAAATACATGTATACTTTGCTGGCTCACCCAAAGCACTCCCACAACACAACCTCTTGCAAACTGTGTATGCTATAAATCTAAAGATTTAAATAGCAGCCTTATAAAATTGATATTTGCATGTGTAGGGAATATGCATGTGTAAATGCTGATAATTACACACAAAAATGCTGTGCAAGCTTTCTAAAATGACCTCCATAGTATGAAAAAAATGGCAGTGCAAGTTACACATATTGTAATATATATAAAAATGCACATAAAGGGGCTCCAATGACATTTCCAAGATATGCTACCTCCCTGATTTACAATTGTTTTTACACAGAATTTCATTAATTTGACATGCTGAATTTGATGGATAACTTTTGTGTATTACTGTGTCTAAATCTAAGTTTTGATCGAATCAAATCTTTAGAATATGTGCATATATTTAGGAAACAGATCTAGAATGGGATGCAGACATAATAGGCTATAATCTATTTAAGAAGGATAGCGATAGTTGTAAAGGTGGAGGAGTAGCTCTGTATGTGAGAAACGATATCTCAGCAATTGAAATGACAGGGGTCCGGGGAAAGGAAGAAGGGAAAGGGGACTTGCTATATCTCCTTTCTGAGGTTTTTGAAACTACATTCAAAGCGGTTTACATATATTCAGGTACTTATTTTGTACCAGGGCAATGGAGAGTTAAGTGACTTGCCCAGAGTCACAAGGAGCTGCAGTGGGAATCGAACTCAGTTCCCCAGGATCAAAGTCCACTGCACTAACCACTAGGCTACTGCACCTTAAAAAGAGATGAAGGAACCTATGTCCACATGGGTGTTGTCTACAGACCTCCAACATAATCGGAGGAACTAGATAAAGATATGATTACAGATATCCAAAAGAAAGGTGCTGTTGCTGGGAGATTTCAACCTTCTGGATGTGGATTGGAAAGGTCCATCTGCAGAATTGGATGAAGTAGAGAGATCGTCGATACTTTTCAAAGTGCTCTGCTCAGACAGAACCCATGAGGGAGGGAGTGACGCTGGTTCTAGTGCTCACAAATGGGGGAAAGTGTGTCAAATGTCCGAGTGACTGCTCACCTGGGCAGCAGTGATCATCAAACTGTTTGGTTTAATATAACAGCTGAAGTGTAGGCAACCACTCAAACTCAAAAGTCCTGGATTTTAAACATGCTGACTTTAGTAAAATGGGGGAATACCTGAAGAAAGAGCTGATGGGCTGGGAGGACATATGATAAGTGGAAAGGCAGTGGTCCAGGCTGAAAGAAGCTATAAATATGGCTACAAACCTTTATGTAAGGAGAGTAAATAAAAGCAAAAGAAAAAGGAAAGTGATATGGTTCTCCAAGCAAGTGGCTGAGAAAATAAAGGCTAAAGAGTTGGCGTTCATTAAAAACAGAAACACTCAAGAAGCGGAACACAGAGAGGAATACCAGATGAAACTTAAAGAAGCCAAGAGAGATATACGTCTTGCGAAAGCACAAGCTGAAAAACAAATGGCTAGAAATGTAAGGAGGGGTGACAAGAATTTTTTTCAGGTATATTAGTGAAAGGAGGAAGACTAAAAATGGAATTTTGAGACTGAAAGATGCTGTGAACCGCTATATGGAAAATGATGAAGAAAAAGCAAATGTGCTAAACAAGTACTTCTGTTTTCACAGAAGAAAAACCTGGAGAAGGACCACAATTGACTGGCA
Organism: Microcaecilia unicolor; assembly: GCF_901765095.1. Classification (NCBI taxonomy): domain Eukaryota; kingdom Metazoa; phylum Chordata; class Amphibia; order Gymnophiona; family Siphonopidae; genus Microcaecilia; species Microcaecilia unicolor. The sequence goes on along the minus strand of NC_044037.1, from coordinate 248,250,757 downwards.
AAAATACATATGAGAACGGAGAGGATATAGCACTGTTCACAGAAGAGAGTGTTTATGAACAACTTGAAAATCTAAAGGTGGACAAAGCCATGGGATTGGACGGGATCCATCCCAGGATATTGAGGGAGCTCAGAGAGGTTCTTGCGGGTCCTCTTAAAGATTTGTTTAATAAATCCTTGGAGATGGGGGAGGTTCCATGGGATTGAAGAAGAGCAGATATGGTCCCTCTTCACAAAAGTGGTGACAGAGAAGAAGCTGGAAACTACAGGCCAGTAAGCCTCACTTCGGTTATTGGAAAAGTAATGGAAGCAATGCTGAAGAAAAGGATAGCAAATTTACTGGAATCCAATAAGTTGCAAGGTCTGAGACAACATGGTTTTACCAAAGGTAAATCGTGCCAAATTAATCTCATTGAATTCTTTGACTGGGTGACCAGAGAAACTGAATGAAGGACGTGCGATAGATGTAATCTACTAAGATTTCAGCAAAGCCTCTTTAATAAACTTCACAGGCTGAAGATAGGACCCAAAGTGGTGAACTGGATTAGGAACTGGTTGATGGACAGACACCAGAGGGTGGTGGTTAATGGAATTCACTGGAAGTAGGGAAAGGTGAGTAGTGTTACATTTGTGGAGGAAACAGCGAGCTCTCTAAAACCCACCACAAACCCATTGTACCCATATATAGGTGCCCCCCTTCACCCGTAAGGGCTATGGTAGTGGTGTACAGTTGTGGGTAGTGGGTTTTGGGGGGTTTTGTAGGGGCTCAGCACACAAGGTAAGGGAGCTATGTTCCTGGGAGCATTTTATGAAGTCCACTGCAGTGCCCCCTAGGGTGCCCTGTTGGTGCCCTGGCATGTCAGGGGGACCAGTGCACTACAAATGCTAGCTCCTCCCACATCCACATGACTTGCATTTGGATGTTTCTGACATGGACGTCTTTCATTTTCAAAATCGTTGAAAGTCAGAACTGTCCATGTCTAGGGACGTCCAAATCTAGGGATGTCTAAATGTAAGGATTTGGACGTCTCTGACGGTATTTTCAAAACGAAAGATGGACATCCATCTTTTTTCAAAAATACGTGTTTCCCCGCCCCTGGATTTTGCCATTTTGCAGGGATGTTCAAATCGCAACTTGGACGTTTCTTTTGAAAATGCCCCTCCACGTAACTTTGTAAGTCTATCCAGCTTATAATCGAAAGTGATTGCTGGCCATCTTCCGACACAAATCAGGAGATGACCGGCGATTTCTTAAAAGCGGCAAAATCGGTATAATTGAAAGCGGCATTTTTGACAGCATCGCCGCTTTCCCGTCGCTTCGCCGGCGAAAGTTCAAGGGGGCGTGTTGGTAGATTAGCGAAGGCGGGACATGGGTGGGCATGGGCGTGGCTACCAGATGGCTGGCTTTCGCCGATAATGGAAAAACAAAAAGCGGCGTTAAGCAGTATTTCGCCGGGTTTACTTGGTCCTTTTATTTTCACGACCAAGCCTCAAAAAGGTGCCCCAACTGACCAGATGACCACTGGAGGGAATGGGGGATGACCTCCCCATACTCCCCCAGTGGTCACCAACCCCCTTCCATACTAAAAAAATAAAACTAAAAACCTTTTTTGCCAGCCTGTATGCCAGCCTCAAATGCCATACCCACCTCCATGACAGCAGAATGTGTTGTATCCTCCGACAGCCTTTCCCTGGTTGTGATGAGGCTCTCGGGTGAGTGTGACACCTTTTCTGTTAGGTGCCCTGCAGAGTCACATTAGCAATGCATTGTGGTGGGTGTAGGGTACTGGGCTCTACTCCCATGGTGCTTTCCCCCCCTGCTAACTGGGTCAGAGTGTGCCCTGTTTTGTTTCCTGTTGTAGTCCATGCGGTAGTGGCCATTTTTGTAAGCCAGTTTTAGTTCCCTTTCCTGTGTTACCCACGTTAGAGAACGTAGTTCTTACCTTGAATGTGGCTGAAAGAGGGCATTGTACACTATTGTGCCAGCTCTGACCTACTGCTAATCTTAGTACCAGGGGACTCACAACCTCTGATCTGCAGTTAACTGTGAGTAAACGTGGTTATTTCAAGAAAGGACTTTTTCAGAGAGATTAGTCTTCAGGTGTGAACTGGTGTGCCAAAATTATACAGCAGCAATAAGTCCTAGAGCCTGTATGCAGGTCCCTGGAGCAATTTTAGTGGGTGCAGTACATTTGTGGGTAGTGGATTGGGGGGGGGGGGGTTGGGGGGCTCAGCTCCCAAAGTAAGGGAGCTATGCACGTGGGAGCTTTTCTGAAGTCCACCGCAGTGACCCCTAGGGTGGCTGGTTGGTGTCCTGGCATGTCAGGGGGGGCAGTGCACTAAAAATGCTGGCTTCTCCCACGGCCAAATGCCTTGAATTTGGCCGGGGTTTGAGATGGCCGACATAACTTTCCATTATCGCTGAAAAACAAACCCGGCCATCTCAAACCCGGCGGACTCCACGTCATTTGGCCGGGCTAAACCATATTATCAACAAAAAAGATGGCCAGCCATCTTTTTCGATAATACAGTTCCGGCCAGCTGTAGCGCCACCGCCAACATAGATCGCCGGCGATCTATTTGGCCGGCAACGTTCGATTATGCCCCTCCACGTGTTTTGAAAATGAGCACCTATGTTACTATGTTAGTATAATGCCCCATTCTATAAGGTACTTTGATTTTCCTGTACACCCTTAATAGTCCTGGTATTGTAGAGCCCTGGTGTTATCACTAAACCAAAGAAATACGAAAAATAAAGCTGTCTGTGGCATCATTTTAACAAATCTGTAGAGTTCAAATGTCCAAATCTCTGTATGGTTGAATCAGCCATTCATCTTTCTGAGAAAGATAAAATGAAGGCTCAGGAAGATTGGATATTAGTTTAGTTCAAATTTTAAATTAATTTTCAAAATCACTGAGGATGTATCCTTGGCTATATACGTGGTAATTTTTCCATATGTGTGTGTGAATTATTTTTGCCTGATAATATAAAATGATACTAATATAATTCTAATTCCCTAAAGACCTATTTTGTATGCATTTCCTTTACTTGGATATAGTATAATACTTATGATGATTAGCAGAAAAAGAAGTCTTTAGCATCCCCATACCTTTTCCACGGTGACCTCTTGCAAGTCATCATAATCTACAGAAAAAAAGGTGTTTGTTCACTTTTATGAATGTCAGTCTCTAGGCATTAGCAGTAAATAGACAAGTCCTATGGTCACTGATAATGGCCCCAAGAGTACCAAGAACATGCTCAGTGTAAACACTTGAGGGTGAAAGTGAGAATTGTTCTTGTCAACCATCTTTTTCAACTTTTGATAAGTTGCCCTCTGAAAAATGTATTCTGCTTTGGGCATTTTAGAGCCTACATAATAAAGGCAAGCATAGTTATTAAGATCAATTTCTGTACAATAAACATAGCCATGTTATATATTGAAGGGTAACTTTTGTGACTGTGGACAAGTCACTTAACCCTCCATTGCCCCAGGTACAAAATAAGTACCTGTATATATGTAAACCACTGTGAATGCAGTTGCAAAATACCACAGAAAGGTGGTATATCAAGTCCCGTTTCCCTTTCCCTTTCTATACTGAGGGCCCATTAAAAAGTATCTGTGTACATTTTTCTGATTGGGATTTTTGGGGATTTTCAGCATGGACGTACAAATATACCTGTGCTTTGAAGACTATTCCAGGAAAATTTTGGTGGTACTGTTTCCTCTAAACTAAGTGGGAGTCCTCCACCTTCAGTCCTGCCAGTGTGTGTCTGTGGGGGAGTACTGTTTCACTATCACATTTTCAATAGTGAGGGACAGGCAAGCTCTACAGGACTCCAGGGAACCTTCCTGTCTCTAGCCATTGAAAACATAATAATGAAGCCCCCTCCCTCCCCCCCCCCCCCTGCAGCAATACAGTTGGAGTACTCCTGCTCAGCTTAGAGGGAACAGTGCTTTGGGGCTTTTTCACTGGTGAGGGAGGATTTGTACTTACTGCATATTAACAGCAAAAATTAAAATAAGGTAAATGCAAAGTCAGTGTCATAAATCAAGGGGATGTGCCCTGCATCTGCCTTGTATTTACTTCACAGGACAGACAGTTAATGCACAGGAACCGTGATGCATGCCTGCACCGAGCTCCTAATTCTGGCTGCTGCACAGGCAGTATCTGGATTCATCAGAGGCTCATGCTCCTTGGAGGACAGTATCTCACTCCATTCATGGAGGAACAATGATTCTGCTTCTCCAAACAATTCTTCTTCCCCCCCTCCCCCAATGAATAATCCCTGATAACAATAGCAAGTGCAAAGTGAAAGCATCTATAAGGCCATAGGATCTATAAGCAGAAGCCATAGAAAGGTGAGCTCCCAGCTTTGCCTTATGTTTCCTAGGCACATTAGTACAGGAAAACTTAGGAGCTTTGCTATTTGTGCCCTCCCCTTATGATGCCATTTTTTTTTTTTTTTTGGGGGGGGGGTCCAGTTTAATTTTTTTTTACTCATATAAAAATATTTGTAAAGGTGAATATGAATCTTATGGGCATCTTTATTAAAGCATGTTAATCATTTCATGTGGGATTTAGTGAAATTTAGCATATGCAGGAAAGGGGTGGTGAATGGATGTGTACTTTGCCCTGCAGTTAACACTTGGTACTGTGCATTAATGCAGCAGCAGATAATACTGACCAGTTAGCGTCTCGTCAATAGGCGGTATTAAGAGACAGATTCAAGAAAGGATGCCAAAAGTTAGGCATGCAAAAATAAAGGCAAAGTTGGGCATCAAATCCATTATAGAATACTAGTATAAGTCAGTATTTGAGTGCCAGACTATAGGCGTGCTCATGCTCAAATATTTTAGCTTGTCACCGCTCTTAATAATGTTGCACTTAATGTCAAACATCTTTACTTCTGTTATTTTTTATGTATATTTATTTTTATATTATTATTTAAAAATGGATCTTCAGATACCTTGGTTCATGTACTGCAATACACAAAATTTCTTATGCAGTACTACCCATTCCTCATTGATCCATTTTTTTGAAACACTTTTGAAATAAATTGCATGTAAACATGAATAATAATTCAGCTACTTAGGGGGTCTTTTACTAAGGCGTGCTCATGTTTTTAGTGCATGCTAAAATTGAGCATGCGCTAAATGTTAGAGAGGGTGCTAGTGTAGGAGGAGGGTGCTAGTGTAGAGCATGAGTGGCAGGTGCAGGCGGACCTGAGCTGTGCTGGAGATAGACCCTCTAAGTGGCCATGGGGTAACCCCAGGCAGGTGACTAGCCTGCTTATAATCGAATGAGAAAAACGCCCAAGTTCCGACCTAAATCGGGAGATGGACGTTTATCTCACAAAAACGAATAAAGCGGTATAATCGAAAGCCGATTTTTGGACGTTTTCAACTGCAATCCGTCGCGGATGCGGACAAAGTTGATGGGGGTGTGTCAGAGGTGTGGCGAAGGCGGAACTGGGGCGTGGTTATCTGCCGAACAGAGATGGGCGCATTTCACCGATAATGGGAAAAAAGTATGCGTTTTTAGCTAGAATTTAGGACACTTTTCCTGGACCCTGTTTTTTCACGAATAAGGCCCCAAAAAGTGCCCTAAATGACCAGATGACCACTGGAGGGAATCGGGGATGACCTCCCCTGACTCCCCCAGTGGTCACTAACCCCTTCCCACCACAAAAAATGAAGTTTCTCAACTTTTTATTTTCACCCTCAAATGTCATACCCAGCTCCCTGACAGCAGTATGCAGGTCACTGGAGGAGTTGTTAGGGGGTGCAGTGGACTTCAGGCAGGTGGGCCCAGGCCCATCCCCCCTACCTGTTACAATTGTGCTGCTTAATGCTTATTAGTCGTCCAACCCCCCCAAACCCACTGTACCCACATGTAGGTGTCCCCCTTCACCCCTTAGGGCTATAGTAATGGTGTAGACTTGTGGGCAGTGGGTTTTGAGGGGGATTTGGGGGGCTCAACACACAAGGGAAGGGTGCTATGCACCTGGGAGCTCTTTTACCTTTTTTTTGTTTTTGTAAAAGTGCCCCCTAGGGTGCCCGGTTGGTGTCCTGGCATGTGAGGGGGACCAGTGCACTACGAATCCTGGCCCCTCCCACGAACAAATGCCTTGGATTTATTCGTTTTTGAGCTGGGTGCTTTCATTTTCCATTATCGCTGAAAAACAAAAACGCCCAGCTCACACATTGTTGAATAAAACATGGGCGTCTATTTTTTCCCAAAATACGGTTCGGTCCGCCCCTTCACGGACCCGTTCTTGGAGATAAACGCCCATGGAGATAGGCGTTTTCGTTCAATTATGCCCCTCTAGGTATTTTATGACAATGTGCTTATAAATCATATGGAGGATGGACCAGGTTAAATTACAATGAGCAGTTCCAGAAGGGCTTAGTGAGAGATAAGTCAGATACTTGGGGTTTTCACAATGTTGATGTCTGGATTGCGGAAATGACGCTGGTTAGAACTTAGTTTTTTCAAGGGGTACCCCCCCACAAGTTTTCTACAGCTGCAGGAGGGTCAACAACTGGAGGATTGTGAAGTCAATTTGGAAAACCAGGAAATTGGGTTCATAGGGGTGGAATGGGACAGGTCGAAGGAACTGTGTGGCCAAGATTGGGAATGCAAGCATAGTCTGTTTTCAGTTTATTGTAGGAAAATGTGATAGAGCCCTGTGCCATTTTCCTCACTGATGCAGCCAATGTCAAGGACCCCATCCCGTTGTTATGTGCAGTTTGGCTGGATTGGGAGGTAGAGGGCAAGGGTTAATGTCTAGAACCTCAGGATTTTAAGTGCCGTCTCCAATCCAGTTAAAAGAATTAAGTGGTTGGTTGCAGTGTTACCCTGATAAGGAGGCAGCTGATTTATTATGGCATGGGTTTATGTATGACTTTGATATCCCATATGAGGTCCAGGTTTAGTACATGATTGTAGGAATGCCCCCTTCAGTAGATCATTACCAATCTCTCATTTAGAAGAAATTAGGAGTTGCAACTAGGATGTATAGCAGGACCTTTTAGGGATCCTCCTTTTGAGAATCTAGTGTTATCTCCTTTGGGTATTATTCCTAAAAAAGAACCAGGTCATTATCGACTAATACATAATTTATCTTGTCTGGTGGGAAATAGTGTGAATGCTTACATTGATCCTAGTTTATGTATGGTTCAATGTACGTCATTTTGACAGGGCAGTGGATATGTTGTGGGCTATGGGACCTGGGACAGTTATGGCAAAGGCAGATATTGAATTGGATTTCAGGCTGTTGCCCGCTCACCTGGAGTCATTTTATTTGCTGGGATTCCAATTTGAAGAAAATTTTATTTTGATCGCTGCCTGCACATGGGTTGCTCAATCTCAAGTGCCTGTTTTGAAGCATTCGCAATATTCATTCAGTAGGTGGTACAATAGGTTTCTGGTTAGCACACAGTATTGCATTACTTGGATGATGTTTCAGTTTTTGGGCCAGCGGGTAGTTCACTAAGCACTGAGTTGGTCGAAGCATTGCATTTTGTGGCGGCAGCTCTGGGGATTCCTTGGGCGAAAGATAAGTCAGAGAGTCCCTGCTGTCATTTAGTTTTTCTAGGTATAGAAAAACTAAAGATATTTAGCAGCACTTTCAAAAGGTCTGAGGAAGAAACATTATTTAGTACAGATTACAAAAGGTGTGCGGAAGGATTTGAGATTATTGCTTACTTTCCTGTCGCAATTCAATGGAGTTAGTATATGGCAACACTCTGCAGTATCAAATTGTGATTTGAATCTGTTTATGGATGCTTCAGGAGGACTTGGTTTTGGAATTTATTTTAATGGAGTTTGGTATGCTTAGCAGTGGCCTTTGTGGTGGAGGAAAAGAGGTTGGTGCAGGAATATAGCTTTCTTAGAGTTGTTTCCTGCGTGGTGGTTGGCTTTAGTTTTAAGGGGTGATTCATTGAAGAATCATAGGGTGGTATTTAACTCTGATAATGCAGCAGTGGTAGCAGCATTAAATCAACAACATGCACGTTGTCCTTTTAATGGTAAAAGTGCTGTGACTGATTGTGCTGCAATGTCTGAAGCTGAATATTATGTTGTTTGCATGTTATGTACCTGGTGTTCATAATGATATAACAGACTGTCTTTCTCATTTCCTGTGGGCATGTTTCAGGCGTTGGCTCCAGAAGCAGATGGTGCAGAGACAGTTATGCCAGAGGAGCGTTGGAGCAGTTTTTGGAAGTGTTCAGTGAATTATTGAGAAACTCTCTGACAGCAAACACTTAGAAAGCTTACAAAAGTGGATGGAATTGGATTTTACTATATTTGGATAATCAGAATTTACGTGTACAATTTCCTGTTCCAATATCTTGGGTTGTGGATTTAATTTTGTTTGCAAAGATGAGACAGTGGTTTTATGGTGCGGTAAGACAGTGTTTGACAAGTGTAGCTTTCCTTTCTCAGCTACAACGTGCTGGAGGATTAGCCTTAAACTTTATAATTCAGAAATTGTTGAGAAGTTATGAGCATTGTCAACAACATGGTCCAAGGTGTTTGATTAGAAAGCTAGCTAGTCATGAGATATTATCTAATCTTATAAGAGCTATGGATTATGTTTGGCTTTCTCTGTTGCATTTTTTTTGCTGTGTTGCGTGTTGGACAATTGGTAGGTCATAATAAGAAAGCTTTGGGTGATTCTGGGCTAAGGCTGTCACTGCTTGTAGCAGATAAGGAATAGGGTTAAAGGGTAACATTTGGGGATAATTTTCAAAGACGAGGACAATTGAGGCCTTAGCAAGGTTAGTCTCAAGTGCAATACTACCACGAGACAGTGCATGACCCTGTGGCACTACAGGTCATGTAGGGGAGTTATGGGGAAGTTATATTGAGGGAAGAAACAAAGGCAGTGTTCTTGGTCCATTTGGATCCTGATGTATAAAAGCAAGAACACGCACACACTTATACAAACAGACTAAGACAAGGCAGGCATTTATTAGCAGCTTAAAAAATACATCACCAAACTTTTTTTCACATCATCTCAGTTATCCATCAGCTGGGATAGCCCCGTTTTTCAGCGAAACCTGAGAGAAAGTTTGGGAACTGCATCACGCTCCTTCAGTGGAAGGCTTCAGCTGGGGAAGGGTCTATCCCTTACTTTTATAGTCCATAACAAACAGATGATTTCATAGTCAAGCACCTTTGACTCATCCCTTGTCTGTTCCTTCTGCACATATAGTCGCTGACTGTCCTTAACCACCAACTTAGTAAACAAGTGACACTTCCTTTTTTCAGGCAGCTAGTGCATCACCGTCTAACTACAAGGGTTTGTGGAAGTCTGTTGGGAATAATTTGTGTGTTAAAGAATTGTAATTGATGTTGGTAAGTTAATAATAATAATAATAATAATAATGCAGCCAAGGTTTTGCCAATGAAAAGTATATTATGAGTTTTATTTTGACATTGTTTAGTGAATTGATGTGACGACTGGGAGTGCGATTGCCAATGTTATAAGGCATATGTGTCAAACAAAGGAGTTTAAACCTAATACAGACATGGACTGGCAACCAATGTAATCTAAACAGCAATGAAATTGCATAGTGCTAAAACTATCATAGAGTCTGGTATCCCTTGCTAGTTTCACATTCAGGGAGGGAAGGATAAAGCAACCACTAGAGGACTGAGAAGGTGACTTGCCTTAATCCCTCCAGTGGACAGCTGCTCAATCAGAGCATATTTCTATATTCTGGAGGTGCCAGGTACCATCTTTTTTGATGTCAATTTCCTTTCTGAAATTGGAATTGGATGTGTATATTTGGCCCTTCCCTAGTCCCACCCAAAACATTCCCAGCCCTTTCCTTTCTGAAATTGGAATTGGATGTGTATATTCCTTAGTCCCACCCAAAACATTCCCAGACCATGAACCATTGCCATATGAACTTCCTGCAGTTTTAGAATCCATACCCTGACTTTATAAAATAAGGATCTGGATGTTTGTGCAGTATTGATGTCCAAAACATGAATAGAGGTTTGATTCCCACTTCAGGCACAGGCAGCTCCTTGTGACTCTGGGCAAGTCATTTAACCCTCCATTGCCCCATGTAAGCCGCATTGAGCCTGCCATGAGTGGGAAAGCGCGGGGTACAAATGTAACAAAAAATAAAAAAAGAGCATAATGAAGTATGTATATTTATTTACTTTGTGCATCACCTTGAACCAGACCTGGTAAAATCACAATAAAATGCCTTTTAAACTAAATTAGATTAAATCCCTTTGTAATATGAAAGATAAGAAGGCTAAAGCATCTCTAGCTAATGATAGTTTAATAGTAAGATCTTCTCTTTTTTTTAATCAATGTGACAAATGTCGACTAATCTAACGAACAAATTAGTGTGTTCTCTTGAAAATAATTTATTATAAATGAATGTTTTTGTTCAAAAATAGTGTTGATCATGTATAGTAGAAGTCAGTAAATGGGCACTGCTATATTTGGTGAGGATTTCAAATGTTCTGTAATATGTGTCCTGAGGTACAGCAGACAAGATCTAATTGACCTATTCACTTGTGTTTGATAATCTTTTTATTTTAACATGGCTATAGCATACCTGAAGGACATGCACACTTATCATGCTAAGCAGACGCATAATATGTGAATACCGTATATATTTATAAATGCTATTTAATGCATGGAAGTCATATAGGGTACAGAAACATAAGTCCCCCAGTGTTATTGTCATAAATCGCATCAACAAAGCAACGTTATGACATGATAACAATAAGTTTAGCAATAAAGTATATGTTAGGTCTCATTAGGGTTACATTGTCATTCAATTTTCAATAACTTTACTATAATGTGAATAGTAGATAAAATGGGAGCTCTAGTAAGCAATAATAATACCATTCATCATAGTATTGTAAAACATTCTGTCAATATATATCATTTATAGATAGAATTATATACCAAAGAGCAGTGAAATCCAAATATAGGCTTATTCAACCAACACAAGTACCTGCATGGAAAGTTATGGTTAACAAATATCCTAATATATTGCCGAAATAGACCAGCAAAAGCCATCAAGTGCTGTATTATTATATTTGCCAACTATCTATATTTAAAATTTCAGAAACACTGCATGTAATCCCATGAGATGGTCTACCAGCTTTCACCATCTGTTATGCTTCTTATTATAAGCAAAATCTTGTACAGATTCTCACAATATTTTTGCTTGGTTATATTTATGTAGAAAAATTACAAGAGTGATGATTTTTTTAAAAACTAAATATAACATTAGCTGTAATGTTACTTCCTAGAATTTTTTGCACAAGATATAATTTATAGACCATGCTTTTTAAGGATTCAATATTTTGCTTCTTATTATATACCAAACATTTATGACTCTGAAGTCACATTGACCAAAAAAATAAATATACAGTTCCATCATGCATATGTTAAATTATGAATTGACAGCAACAGTTCCATTTCATAGTAACAAGATAATACAGACCTACAACATTATCTCTTCAGTTTTGTGGGGTTCCAGGCAGTGATTACACAATATAACATAGACATACCCCATGACTGTGAAAGATTTAGGGCTCCTTTTACAAAGCCATGCTAGCGATTCCAGTGTGGCAATATGGCAGAAACCCATTCAATTCCTATGGGCTTCATTACATTTGCCATGAAGAATTGCTAGTGCGGCTTTATAAAAGGAGCCCTTAAGTTGGGGGCACTTTTACTAAGAGGTCCCTTTTCTTTATTTACTTAATTCAGATTTGCTATACTGCTTTACCCAACAAGAGGAACCAAGAGGTTTGCAGACTAATTAAAAAAATAATTAGGAAAGAAACTACAATTCAAGTGACAGGACAGTAATACATTCATACCCAATTGAGTTAGAAAGTAGTAGGAAGAAGGAGTGAATAGACAGGGTGATAGAGAGAAAAGACAGGTTAAGGAGTACAGAGGCATAAGAACACAGCATAAGAATATAAGAATAGCCATACTAGGTGAGACTAATGGGCCATCTAGCCCAGTATTCTGTTTCCAGCAGTGGTCAATCCAGGTCAAAGGTACCTGGCAGAAACCCAAATAGTAACAACATTCCATGTTACCAATCCCAGGCCCCTTTTTTCTTTTTTACCGCACAATATATTTTATCACCTTTTTTCCGATCGCACTTAGCTCATTTTTCACTGCGTCTTCTACTTTACTTAGCTACCAGTTTGGCGCCATTTTTCATTTAGGTTACATTCACATATTTTTTATCACCCATAGTTGCCATATACCTTTTATTTTAGCGTGTTTTTACCACCACACCATTTTACCACCGTCTGTAAACTGAGCTCTGCTCATGTCATACGCTCCGAGTTTTTATTTATTTATTCATTCCATCATGTCTCTCCAATACATTTCGGCCAAGACCCTCAATTTTCCCCACTTTGCATTTTACATTGTTACACTGCATTATGTTCATGAGGCATGACATGAGGCAGTAACAATGGTCATTCTCAAATACAAAGCAGCCACTCTATATCGTATTCTGTTCATTTTTAGGGACAGTGGTAACTTTACCACAAAGATGCACATGGTTTCCTTGCCAGTTTCATACTCATATTTTATGTTTAGCTGGGTTCATGTAGACATACTATCCACCTTATAATTGAAAGAGAAAAACGCCTAGATTTCGACCAAAATCGGGAGATAGACGTTTATCTCACAAAAATGAATAAATCGGTATAATGGAAAGGCGATTTTGGACGTTTTCAACTGCACTCCATCGCAGAAGCGTACAAAGTTGACGGGGGCGTGTCAGAGGCATGGCGAAAGTGGAACTGGGGCGTGGTTATCGGCCGAGGAGAGATGGGCGCCTTTCGCCGATAATGGAAAAAAAGTATGCGTTTGTAGCTAGAATTTAGGGCACTTTTCCTGAACCCTGTTTTTTCACGAATAAGGCCCCCAAAAGTGCCCTAAATGACCAGATTACCCCCAGAGGGAATCGGGGAAGACCTCCCCTGACTCCCCCAGTGGTCACTAACCCCCTCCCACCACAAAAAAATGATGTTTCACAACTTTTTATTTTCACCATCAAATGTCAGACCCACCTCCCTGGCAGCAGTATGCAGGTCCCTGGAGCAGTTGTTAGGGGGTGCAGTGGACTTCAGGCAGGTGGACCCAGGCCCATCCCCCCTACCTGTTACAATTGTGCTGCTTAATGCTTATTAGTCGTCCAACCCCCCAAACCCACTGTACCCACATGTAGGTGCCCCCCTTCACCCCTTAGGGCTATAGTAATGGTGTAGACTTGTGGGCAGTGGGTTTTGAGGGGGATTTGGGGGGCTCAACACACAAGGGAAGGGTGCTATGCACCTGGGAGCTCTTTTACCTTTTTTTTTTTTTTTTTGTAAAAGTGCCCCCTAGGTTGCCCGGTTGGTGTCCTGGCATGTGAGGGGGACCAGTGCACTACGAATCCTGGCCCCTCCCACGAACAAATGCCTTGGATTTATTCGTTTTTGAGCTGGGTGCTTTCATTTTCCATTATCGCTGAAAAACAAAAATGCCCAGCTCACAAATTGTCGAATAAAACATGGACGTCTATTTTTTGCAAAAATACGGTTCGGTCCGCCCCTTCACGGACCCGTTCTCGGAGATAAACGCCCATGGAGATAGACGTTTTCGTTCAATTATGCCCCTCCACATGTTTTTATGTTTTTATACAGATTTCACAGTTTTCAACAGCAGGAATCTTGGAGTTGCTCTTATTTTATTCTTTTTGCCATTACACAAGAGGTATATTATGTTGTATTCAAATTGTTTTATTCATAATGCTTGAGCACATACTTTTCAGGACTCTCTATTTTCATCCATACACCAAGTAGCTTTGCTTTTATAATATATATAGACTTATCCCCCCTTTTTATTTTTATTATTATAACTATATATAGATGTATTTATATTTTAAACGTTTACAATATCTTTTGTAAGCATTGATATTTTAGTTCTGTTTTACTTCATCCACCATTCGATATTGTATTCATTGTACATTTTATTTAATTTTCGTTGTTTTGTATTTATTTTTGTGTAGATTTACCTGACCCCTGAGGCAGGCCCCTGTGCTGAAACACAGCAGTGTTGGCTCATTTTTATGCTGTTTACATTAAAGACTTCTTGAAATCCTCTTTGGACTTACCTCACCTTTTTTTGCTAGCTATTTCAGTATCCTAGGGTGCTTGCCATCTGGTCCAGGTGATTTCCTACTCTTTCATTTGTCAATTTGGCAAAGTACTTCTTCCAAGTTCACTGAGATTTCTTTCAGTTTCTCTGCATTATCACCCTTGAAAGCCATTTCTGGTACAGGTAGATCTCTTATGGATTCTTCTATAAAGACCAAAGCAAGGAATTTATTCAATCTCTCTGTTATGGCCTTGTTCTCCCTGAGCACCCCTTTTGATCCTTCAATCACGGAACATTTTCTAGGTGGCGACCCAGAAAGGCCCTTTCAAAAAGCCACTCTCCAACCACGACTAGTCCCCTCCCCAAAATAATTATAAAAAATCAGTAATGCATGGGTTACTGCACTCTAACAGGCAAAATACTTTAAAATATTAATTGCTAAGCACTATTCTATAAAGGGCATGCACCTTTTATAGAATAGCATTTAGCGTGGATCCCATGCCTAACTTTTTGGCACCGGACTTACGTCCGTTAAAACTGGTGTAAATGCTGGTATTCAAATCAGGCACAGTTAGGCAGTATTATGTAATTTTGTTTTGCAACTTTTCAGAATGTTCCTGACATGCCCATGCCCCTTTTTGAGATGAGCGCTATGGGTGTTAAGCACCATGCCTTATAGAATAGTGTGCATCCAGATGTGTATATCAAATTTTAATGAGTGCCAAGTAACATCAATAATTGGTTGTTAGCACCTAATTATTGATGGCTCTGAGCTCATTGTCCAATTTATTTTCACACACATCTCTGAAGTATGCCGAAAATTGGTTGTGCAGTTGTGGGCACCGTATATAAAATCTGGGGATTAATGCCTTTAGTAAAAGGCTCCCTTTATTAATAATCACTTCTGCCTCTATACTCTTGTTTCCGTACTCTATTCCTCTATCACTTGTCTCTGTGATATTCTAGAACTGAAACCAGGTATTGTAGCTGTCAAACTGACATCTGACATAACTATGATAGTGATGAAGGAAAATGGGTAACACATATTTCTCATTGCCACTGAAAAAAGATGCAGTCTCAAGTGAGTATTGTTGCTTGTGCTAGTACACATAAAACATGTCTTTATCATTGTGTCAAGAAAAAGCTGTAAGTATTTAATGACATGAAAACAATTTTTCTTTCCTTCAATGCATGACAGAGACAGGTGCTGAAGATGAGTCAGTCATGCCAATATTCTTTACTGGCACTTCCTCACATTTGAACATGGTGAAAGAAGGAGGAGTAGATGCAGGAAATGAAGTCACATCACTAGTAGCCCAGACAGAACCCTCTGGCTTATGCTGAACTCACTTGTATTTTGGCCACTAGGTTATAGCATCCACAAAGTTCATATGTCAGCAGCATGAGGATACATAAAGGGCGTTTCTATAATTTAGATGCCTGTATTTATATGGCATTTATGTACAAACATATAGAATACTGCCATTCATGTGTGTAAGCATGCACTTACCCATGAAAGTGCCAGCAGGGTGCCTAAGTGTTATTCTATAACAGTGCTCATAACTTATATAACGCTTGAATGCAAGGAAGACATATACATGGGTGAAGCATAGGTGGGAGGGGAGACATGATAGAGGTATATAAAATAATGAGTGGAGTGGAATAGGTAGATGTGAAGCGTCTGTTCACGCTTTCCAAAAATACTAGGACGAGGGGGCATGCGATGAAACTATAGTGTAGTAAATTTAAAACAAATCGGAGAAAATGTTTCTTCACCCAACGCATAATTAAACTCTGGAATTTGTTGCCGTAGAACATGGTGAAGGCGGTTAGTTTAGCAGAGTTTAAAAAGGGTTTAGACGGTTTCCTAAAGGACAAGTCCATAAACCACTACTAAATGGACTTGGGGAAAAATCCACAATTCCAGGAATAACATGTATAGAATGTTTGTATGCTTGGGAAGCTCACCAGGTGCCCTTGGCCTGGATTGGCCGCTGTCGTGGACAGGATGCTGGGCTCGATGGACCTTTGGTCTTTTCCCAGTGTGGCATTACTTATGTACTTATGGGATATGGACAAGGCTCCCAGTTACATATATATGGCCCAATTCTATATATGGCACCTAAAATTAACTTGAGTTAGGCAATTACGCCTAAGCGTATTCAAAATACCACATTGAGCCTGCAAATAGGTGGGAAAATGTGTGGTAGAAATGCAACAAATAAATAAATGATAAACATGTATTTAGGATACATGTAGGCATAGTTCATGCAACTAAATCTACGCATGTCCATTTACACCAACAAAAAGTTGGTGTAAATCCCTGCAAGTAGATTTATGAGCAGTGGCCCATATTTTATAACAATGTACGTAGATTTTGGAACACCCACAAAACACCCATTTCCATGCCCCCAAGCATGCCCCTTTTTGCCTGTGTGTGTTAAAACCTAGGCCCAGTACATTACAGAATATGCTTAGCAACGTACGGGCGTAAATTCTAATTTTTGCCAATTAGTGCTTGTTATTGCTTGTTAAGAGCTGTTAATAATGCTTAACAGCTTGTTAAAACAATTAATCTACATGTGTAGTTATAGAATACACCTAGATTTATGCAGGGAACTCTAGGCATGCTATATAGAATCCAGGGGCTAGGGAGAGATTCTATATATGGCACCTAAAAAATCAGCGTGGAAATTAATGTCAACTAAGCCCAAAATTGGGCATGAGTCCCAGATCGGTGCCCAAAATAAATGGGCTCCAAATGATTTGATTATTGGAGCCAACAAGCACTTAATTAGCACTAATTACGATTTGGGCACCAATCTGGCTATGCATTATTCTGTAACAATGGGTGCCTAGATTGACTTGCTGGCATAAGTCCTCATGCCCAACGTGCCCTTTATGGAATAGCGCTGAGCACCAAATTTTATTGATGCCGAAATATTGACACCATTTATAGAATCTGGCCCTTATTGTGCATTCTTTGTAATTAAGTCTCATTGAATAAAATGGAACCTACAGTAAAGTAACACATGCTAATGACAGCACATGCTAATATAGTAGAGAATGTTAGTAACCAGTTGTATAACTTTCTTGTCAGGTTTCCTATGCAACAGGAAATATATACCTTAGGACAGTGGTTCCAACTCTCAGGATACATCTCTCAAAGCAGGTTTTCAGGATATTCACCATGAATATTGTTCTGCCCCCATATTCATTGAGGCAGGGTATGTTGTGATGTATATTTAATATGAGTATTATTTGTATTTCATTGCATTGTTTGTGTAATAGATAGCACTGTGTACTGGAGTTCCCCCCCACCCCCTATAGTTTGCAGTTCCTGTGATTGGCTCCTTGTGAGTTTTCCCTATTGGCTGTCAGCTCTGACCTAGGGCCAGTCCTCTTTCTTTGCCTCGCAGGCTGAGTATGAGAGGCTCAGTCTGTGCCTTGCATGCCATGTGCCAGCAGCTTTTCTGTGGGTCCATCAAAGTTTTTCTACCTTTTCTTTCCTCTCCTTCTCTTTCTCCTTTCTCTCTCCTTTAGGTTTTTTTCCTCAGAGCAAGTCCCTTCCCAAGTCTCTTAGAGGCTTCTCCCTTAGGAGCCCTTTTACTAAGGTGTGCTGAAAAATGGCATGCGCTAGTGTAGGTTCATGTTTTGGATGCATGCAGATCCATTTTTTCAGAGCAGCTGTAAAAAATGTCTCTTTTTTTGGCAGAAAATGAATGTGCGGCAAAATAAAATTTGGCATGCATCTATTTTCGGTCTGAGACCACCCATTCACTTAACGATAAGGTCTCACGCGTTAACTGGGTGGTAATCGTCAATGCGTGTACACTGTCGATTACCGCCCGGATAGCGCCATGCGTTTGAAAATAAAACATTTTTTGAACACGTGTAAAAATGGAATTAATACCCGGGCCACGCAGTAGCTGGACAGTAGTTCTAAACTGACGCACGTTGTACACATGTAGTTGCCAAGACGGCTTAGTAAAAGGGCCCTTTAGGTTGCTGTGAAAGGCATTTTCCCTTTGTTTCTCCCTGTTTGAGGGCCCCTTTTACTAAGCCGCGTAAGCGTCTACGCGTGCCCAATGCGTGCCAAAATGAACTTACCGCCCGATTACCATGTGGTTCTTGCGGTAATTTCATTTTTGGCGAGTATCCGCTACACGCATCTGAAAAATATGTTTTTCTGCTGTGCGTAGTGGACACACGCAGGTTGTTACCACGTAGATTCCTTACCACTAGGTCTATGGCTGGCGGTAAGGTCAGACATCCAAAATGGACACACGGAAATTTTGATTTTGCCGCACGTCTATTTTCAGGGAAAATAGAAAAAGGCATTTTTGGTACATGTGCTGAAAAATATTTCAGTGACTGCCCAAAACCCGCACCTACACTACCGCAAGCCACTTTTTACTGTGGCTTAGTAAAAAGGACCCCTAAGTTTACAGCTTTGCCTTTCAGCAGTGCTGAGATGTGTCCTCTGTTTGCCTCTGAGGTGGCTGGGTAAGGACTCCATGTTGCAATAGGCACAATTCTTGCTGGCAGCTCAATTGTTGATTGAATTCTCTTTGTGCATAGGGAGAATTGCAATAAAGTAGATTTGACTAAGAATTTAGGGGTCCTTTTACTAAGGTGCGCTGAAAAATGGCCTGCGGTAGTGTAGGCGCAGGTTTTGTGTGCGCGTAGAATCATTTTTCAGTACACCTGCTAAAATGCCTTTTAACATTTTTTGCCGAAAATGGACGTGTGGCAAAATAAAAATTGCCACGTGCCCATTTTGGGTCTGAGACCTTACCACCAGCCATTGACCTAGCGGTAAAGTCTCACACGGTAAACAAGCGGTAATGACCTACTTGCATCAAATACCACTTGTTGCACATCCAATACCAGCTTCCAAAAATATTATTTTTGGGACATGCGTATCAGACGTGCGTCAAAAATGAAATTACCGCAAGAGCCACACCTTAACTGGGCGGTAATTCCATTTTGGTGCGCGTTGGGCGCGTGTGGACACTTACACGGCTTAGTAAAAGGGCCCCAGAGAGTCTAGTGTTAAAGTTTTTTCTGCTCGATGAGAAGGAGGAGGTTTAACTAACTGTGAAGTCATACTGGTCAGTAACACTTGCAATAGCACTGGGCACTGACCTGGACAGTAACAAATATTTATATTAACTTTCTCCATTACAGGACATATAACTCATGCATATTAAAGGAAACATCCTGGACATCTGGCCAACTGGGGATTCCCAAAGCAGGGGCGTAGCTAGGTGGGGCCACGGGGGCATGGGCCACTACAGATTTAGCCCTGGCCCCCTCTACTTTTGACCCCTCCGCCACCGACCCTCCCCTGACACTTTCGATACCCCTCCTCCCCCCGCCGCCGCCCCTCCCCCTCCACCTGCGGTTCTTCTTGCACGTCCTGTATGTAGCCCCATGCAGGATGTGCATGCAGGACGTCAAGAGTCAGGACTGACAGAAACAGATCAGCGAAGGCGCTGGAGACCGGGGGAGGGTCGAAGGCGGAAGGGGGTCGAAAGTGGGGGGGGGGGGGGGCAGCGGCAGGGGGGGGGGGGGGTTGAAAGTGGCAGGGGGGTCGGCGGGTAGGGGAGGCAGGCTAAACTGTGTCCCCATCCTCGGGGTCTGGACCTCCTTCCTGCCGAGGTCTAGCTGCGCCCCTGTCCCAAAGACAAGTTATGAAACCATTAACCTAGGTTTCTGAGTTAGAGTTTTAACTTGGACAGTAATGAGTTATAGATTTAAGCTTCTTTCTACAGCAATAGTAGATACTATATAATACAGGGAACATGTAACATACCAGTGTCTACATGCTTAGTCATTCATTTTAAAGGAGCCAAAATATAAATCTTAAAACACAACCTCTTAATATAGTGTGCAAGGGTTTGAGAATATTGTACATCACTTTTTAATATCTGACTTTTAACCTATAAGGAGGCCCTTTGCCCTGGCACAGAGCACAAGTGACAGTTACTTTGAATCGTTTTTTTTAAAAAGCACATTCTGATCATAGATTCTCAAGAAGGTTAAATATAAATTAGTCATAAAGGCAATGAAACAGAGAGGAAATGCTTAAGATGTGTGATTATCTTTAAATTTGCACTGTTTTAATCCTAATGTTGTTTAATTAATTAAGATTCTTTTTTAAAAAGCCCTGTTAGTTATACTCTAACATTAATATGTAACTTGCTGTAGATCTGAGCATCATTTAAGACAACAAAGTGCCATTTGATAGCGAAGCCTTTATGTGAAACAGCTCTTCTTCCTGTCTTTGATGTGTGGCTGGTTTATTTGATCAATTATTAATCAAAGTTATGGCATTCTTCTGACATGTTTAAGTAAGACTAAAAGATGCCTTTCCTCACCTTCCTACTTAAATGGAGGTTTAAAAAGACAGAAAATGCTTTATTTAAAAAATATATATTTCAAAAGATTTAAGTTCAGAAAATGTATCACTTGTGCAGGAGTTATGTTTTATAATCGCAGTCTTAGTGGAGGGCAAGAATTTACTTTTTAGCTTCAGCAGAATGTTCCAGAATACCGACACTGGAACACATTTGGGGGGTCTACTTTTATATAGTGAGTGTGATAAAATAGCTCAGCCAGTTTTGCTCGCTTTGTAAAATTTAATTCAATTTTGCATTGCACAGATGCTAAAGTTGATGGAAACAACTGACAGATCTTTTATTTTGTTGTACGGTGGGCATTTAGGTAATTTGAATATGAAGGACCTTAAGCTTGGTAGCATTTGGCAGATTAACACAAAGAGGAAAAATGACTTTTCGGAAAATCTCAATGGCTGCTAATTAGCAGCAATGAACTGTGGGTAGGACAGTAGGTTTTAATGTGAGACAGTTTTCACAGTAACCACCACATGCAAAAAAATGCTCTGTAGCTGACCCTAGTGGCACTCTAAGCTGCACATTGCAATAATTCTGTAAATTACTATGCTTTCTTATACAGTAACTTGGAGTTAATTAGTAATTTAACATTCCTCCACACTATTAAATGTCTTCCTTGCATTATATTATGTTGTTTCATGAGCTTACCTTAACACTAATGGGGTTTTGCTATATTTTCTCAAAACACTAACAGTAAAATAAAATTGAGCTGGGAAATTAATTAGTTATCTTTTACCTTTGATTTGCCTGTTATCAACAATTAAGTGGTGATATACCATTTCAGAGCAGCATGTGTAGTTATGTAGAGATGAATAGCCTTCTGCAAAGCACTAGGAGGAGAAAGTGAATAGAAATGATTAGCATGCAAACCTCTGGAAACCCTGCCGAAGCTTCAGAATAGAGCAGACAGTTTTGAAAATTCAAAATCGAACAGGGAGAAAAAAAATTAAGAAAGCAATTTATTGCAAATACTATACACAGTGTTTTCTTGTTGCATTGAGTGTTTGCAATGATACATCACCAGTGATTATGAATATGTGATAGGGAAATTGAAAGGAATGGAGAGAAGCCATTTATCATGCCATGTCGGAAATCTGAACTTTAGTCTCATCAGTTTAGAATGCTTGAGCATTGCATAGTTTGAAATTTTTGCAGCAGAAACAAAAAGGGACTGTACAAGGTACAAAAATCAACCGCAACTTGAGCAGAATACCTTGAGCTAATTTACAATGAGTTACTAGGGGGTCATTTTAGAAAGGCACGCTAGCGTTTTTAGCACGCGCTCAAAATAAGGATGCGCTAAACGCTAGAGACACCCATAGGAATATATGGGTGTCTGTAGCATTTAGCGTGTGCTAAAACTTAGCGCGCACTAGAAACGCTAGCGCACCTTTGTAAAAGCCCCCCAGAGTTTGTGTTTGATTTCAGTATCTGATTTTTGGATTGAAGGTAGATAAGTGAGAAGCCACAGTTTGATGCCCTTTGCCCAGCAGCTTATTTAATGTCATTTTTAGAAAAAGAAGCTTACTTTACCTTTATGGTAATTCATGAGCCCTTTTGTTCATTTCATGAGTTTGAGATTTGCTTCAAGTAGTCTGAAATTCAAGGACTACATTCTGTTCACCATATTAGTAAACCATAAATAGGTTTCATGGTGGTTACTGTTTGTTTTACTGACATATTTTTAAACCTACTAAAGGTTCAGTGTAATTAAAGCAGGGTTTTTAAGAAAGAAAACAATAGGTATGCAATGGAAAAGGCTGAATTCACTCAAGATATATCTTAAAGAGTTGGTCTCTGGGGCCACCTCTAAAAGAAGTGTCTGCTACCATTTAAAACATCATTCTTTTGCAGCTGGATTTGAGCATTCCATAAAAAATTCATCCATGCTTTAAGAGATTTCTGCTTTTCTGTCCTCTCTATTGTTAGACAAATTGAAGTGTGCACTCTGAGAGTATGTGGCAGTGAACTGAGAATTTATTTACTCATTTGATTCTAATATTGAGAGAATCTACTCTCACCGTTCAAAGGCTAGAGCAACAATGCAAGTGACATCAGGTCACCCAGCACTTCATAGCTACCTGTGAGATAGAATTGTTCTCACTGCAGATAGGAAGAGACTGAAACCTCTTTTTGTCATCAATGTCTATTATGATTGATGGCTCTATGGTCACATTGAATATGCCCTTTTTAAATAATTCACAATATCATCACCATAGTACTAGTTTATAACTAGCCTGTTATTTTTACCTTTGTTCATTCACTATCAGAAGGTTAGATAAATTAGGTGCTGTGGTTTTTGGCAGCCATAGAATCCACCAAACAATGTAAAAAAAAGTACAATAATAACATTACAATCATATTTTAATAAAAGTTTTAAAATATTAAATAAAAATATATTTTCACCACGTGACCGATGAGGAGGTAGGTGTGTAAGTCTTGCTGGTACTGAGTAGTGGATCCAGCATGGGGCACCACTGAGGTCTGTGGTAGAATTTCTTTATGGTAGAGGTTGTCGTGTTTGGATCTATTTAAAGACCTCTAAAGGATTTTTCTGTGTGATATCGGAGAGTACTATACCTTAGGCAGTCATAGGAGTCCTTTTACTAAGCTGCGATAGGCGCTAACGCATGTCTAGCGTAGCACAAATGGCCCAATGTGGGATGCGCATAAGCATTCTGTGTTAGTTTTGCTATTTGCGTGTGCTAAGTGTACCATATCTTTTCTGAATTATTTTTTGAGGGGGCATGTCAGGTGCAAAAAGTTGGCATTCCTGTGCTTACTAGTTAGCACATCTATATTACCACATGCTAACTGGTTAGCATACAGTTAACATAGGAGTCCTTACCTTGCTCCTGCAGTAAGGACTCCTTTTACTAAGTGGCGGTAAGCCCAACGCGGGCTTACCACTCGCTATACAGGAAATGTTTGTGCAGCGCTGCGTATGCCTTGTAGCGCTATAGAAATGCTAAATAGTAGTAGTAATAAGTACTGCTGGGCTACTGCAGCAGCCCAGCGGTACTTCCCACCCCTAACACGCCGACATTTTCGGCACTACAAAAGTTTTTGTAGCGCTGGAGTGTACCCAGCGGTAATCGGGCAGTTCTGTGTGCTGCCTGATTACCGCAGAGTTAACACGGGAGCCCTTTCTGCCACCTCAATGGGTGGTGGTAAGGGCTGTCCCCTGAAATGGCCATGTGGCAAGTGCTTTACTTGCCGCCTGGCCATTTTCTGTAAGAAAGCGAACTTCCCTTTTACCAGCTGTGGTAAAAGGGGGCCTCGGAGAGCATGTAAAACATGCACCAACGCCAGCGCTGTCTCCTTTTGCCATAGCTTAGTAAAAGGGGTCCTAATTTTTGTAATTGATCACACACTAATGCTAACATTAACGCATGGCCACAGTGACATACTCAAGGGCTGGGCGGTGGGGGCGGTCCTCCCAGAGCATGCTGCAGGAGGGGTGCAGGGAACAACCGCGAGGCTATTGGCTCTGCAGGTTCCCTGCTCCCTGCCTCAGAACAGGAAGTAACAGCAGAGGGAGCAGGTAAGAAGTGCGCCAGGAGGATGCTACATCCAGGGGGGGGTCATGTTGCACCCAGGGGGAGGGGACACTGCACCTGAGGGGGTGTCATTCTGCACCCGGGGGACGGGGTGCGCAGCGGCGAACTACCCCAGGTGGCAGCCGACCAAGGAACGCCACTGCAGGTCATATACTGAAAAAAACAACAAAAAAATAACCTTTTTTCACAGCCACAGAAAAGAATAGCCTATGCATGTGGGAAAGTTCCACTTAAGGGCACACTTCTTAATGCAGCTTAGTAAAAGAAAGAGGATCAAAACTTTTTTTTTTAATTTAAGAAATACATATTATAAACAGGCTTTGTTAATTTTTATGTGGTTGATGTAGTTCCCAGTATTTTGTTCTGGTCTCTTTTTTTGATGTCTGTAGCCCGCTTAGAACTGAAAGGTGGTAGCAGGATATAAGTCCAGATGCAATGTAATGTAATAACCCCATAGTTATGTATTTCTGCCCAGAAACTAACCGCTTCTCATAAAATTTCACAGAAATATTGCCACAAGACCTATTTCCACAAGTATTTTTTTTATTTTTTTTATTTACTACGTTTGATATACTGCTAGGGCCTGCACAAAGGCATCTAGGCGGTATACATCTTAAAATTCACATATGAGAAAAACTTTGCATGGCTCTGGCTCATTGCAAGTTCCCTCACAGCTTAGTACATTGATCCCATAATTAATGTCAAATATATGCCAGGCAAAACTGTCAAGCTAAATCAATTTCTTGGAGATAAGATGATCCAGATTCTGAGGCTTCAATTGTTCCAGTATGTCAGATTTTAATTTCCCTTTAGTTGTTCCTACATGCCAAATCCCCCCTCTTTCACAAGTTCAAATTTTAGTTGTAGTTCTAGACTCAGCTCTGTTTATATAGCCTGAAATATTGGCAGATGTAAAATAACCTTTCAAAGATGTTGCATAATTAATTGCTTGAATCGCTGACTTCTGAACAGTGATGCAATCTATGACAGTGGCTCATTTTTGATTATTGCAATGAGGAATCATCTTGGCTTTCCAAAGAAAGGCCATATCCAAATTTCCTATGTCCCTATGTCCCAGAGATGCACAGGTAAGTTATACCATACGTTATACACTTAACTGTGAGTCTCCCTCATGCTCTGCCCTGATTCCACCCATGTGTGTGCTTACCTGTTAAATATATGCTATGTACAATATGCATATATTAACAGAATGCCACTTAATTGCACCTGTGGCATTTATTTGTGTATGTGCACAAAACTTAACTCTCTCTCCTTGAATACTTATATACTCCATCATCTATGATCATTAACACTTGAGCACTCTGTATTTCTCTTACCGGAATTGGTGATCGCCATCACGGTACTATCACATAAGCCACATTGAGCCTGCAAATAAGTGGGAAAATGTGGGATACAAATGCAATAAATAAATAAATATGTGCATATATGCCATTATTCTAAACATTTACACATGAAATCTGCAAATAAATGTTCAAACCTACTTTATAAAGTTATCCCTTAGTGGACTGAATATCCCTGCTAACTGGGGAGTCCTTTTACTAAGGTTCGCTGAAAAAATGGGCTGCACCAGTGTAGGACCATGTTTTGGGTGCGCGCAGATCCATTTTTCAGTGTGCCTGTAAAAAAGGCCTTTTTACATTTTTGCCAAAAATGGACGTGTGGCAAAATCAAAATTGGCGCGCATCCATTTTGGGTCTGAGACCTTACCGCTACCCATTGACTTAGCGGCAATAATGGTCTACGCATATAGAATGACAATTACCGCCCGGTTTCTGCTGAGTACTGCATAATAAAAATTATTTTCGGGCACGCGTAAAAACAAAATTACTGTCCGAGCCATGTGGTAGCCGGGCGGTAACTTTGAATTGATGCATGTTGGCTTAGTAAAAGGGCCTCGGATAACCTTCAGTTTTGCTCAAGCCCCACCTCTGGACCACCCCAGCACTATCCGGATACCCCAAGCATTCAGAGAAAATATTCAGCAGTACTATCCTCCTCATGCCACTGAATAGTCTACTGGCTGGGACTTATCCTGTTAACTGGATAGCTGCCTTTGAATATTGACTCCCTGGTATTTAGGGGCAATAGTCTTTGGGGATGCCCTAGGCATAAGCAAACCTGTTCTTTTTATAGGGCCCACTGGATAGGAGCCCCGCCCGGCCTCTTATATCACCACTAACTTGGCTTCTCAAACTTTTACCTTTTGTATTTGCACTGATAGGGAAAAGTTGCATAAATGGTAGGAAGGAATTGATTTTTCATGGGAGAGGGAGCATGTTGAAGGTGTCATTTTAATTGTATGAAGTCCCCCATGTTGTTTCTGGGAACTTTCATTTTGTTTGCTTTTTTCCTAGTTCTTTAATTAAGAGAGCAATATTGTTAATAGTGCACACTTTATTGGAAAGTGCCCTCTTTGCAAATAGTGCATGCTGTGAAAAGTGCATATTCTTTCAGGAGTGCATACTACTCTGGAAGAGTGCACACCATTCATGATATACAAAAAAAAAAGGATTTATCCTGTTTCAGACTAAAACAAAACCTAACATGAATTGACATGAGAAATTTAAACATTCTCAATGTTGTTTCAAATGAATGCAAATTCCTAATGCTAGGTTGGAGCTTCTGAGTGCTCAACATTATTATTATGGGATAATTATATTACATAATAGAACAGGGAGTCTCAACCCTTGTCCTTGGGACACACCTAGCTTTTTAGGATATTCATTGTAGGTATCCTGAAAACCTGACTGGCTAGGTGTGTCCTGAGGATTGGGTTGAGAACCCCTTAAAATAGAATTAGGGTATTAGCATCTATAGAATTACCCTACAAGTGCCTATGTGTTTCTATTTTTAAAATACAGCAGAGGCTTTTCCTGCCTGTTAATGCCAATGGGCACCTTTTACTAAGGTTATAACCCAATGATCAAAAGTAAATGCAAGCGCTAGAGGCCATTAGTGCCAAACTAGTGCCCGTGTTTACTGGTGCACAATGCTCGAAAGGCCCTACTGCAGGAAACAATGAGCTTGGGAGACAACAACGCAAATTGCATGCAAATGCATGCAAATAAGGCTATTTCCTATTCCCCCCCCCCCCCCCCCCCCCCCCCCCCCCATGGCTCAGACTAGAGCGCTGTTAAAAAGCTCGCCTCTACCACTGAAAACCTAACACCAGCTCAGAGCTGGTGTTAGGGTGTTCAGTGGTCCCTAGAAAATCTGTGGTATATCAAATAAATTGAACTTGAATGTGAAATTAAAAAGAAATTACGGCATGGCCCTGGTGTCCAGTGGACCCCAGGCACCCCACCCCCCAAAATACCAGAAGCCCTGGTGGACCAGTGGACCCATATCCCTCACCCCCCAAAGACGTAAAGCCCTGGTGGTCCGGTGGACCCCAGACCCTGTTCCTTCCGAATAGTTAAAGCTGTAATGGTCTGTTGGACCCCAGACCCCCACCTATCTTGGTGGTCCACCCTAGCTGGGACCCCTCCGAGGACCACCCCAGTGGCCTAGCAGTAGCTCCCAACCCCCTCGTACCTTGAAGAAGGAGGAGAGGAGTCCTACTTCCTCCTCCTCCTGGGCATATCATCAAAATGGTGGTGTCCTGCCCTGCCCGAGGCATCCTGAGATGGGATGCACTGGGTAGGACCTAACTACCATTTCCCTTTTATGGTAGTTAGGTCCCAAAATGTGCATCTCAAGATGCACCAGGAAGGGCAAGGCACCACCATTTTGATGACGCACCCAGCATGGGGAGGGAGAAGGACTCCTTGCATTCTCCTTCAAGGTATAAGTGGGTTAGGAGGCCACTGCCAGTGGCGTTCCTAGGCTCGCTGACACCCGGGGCGGAACGCCGATGTGCCCCCCCGGGTGCAACACCCCCCCACCCCGGCGAAACAATAGACACCACCCTGGGTGCATCTTTATCTGCTGGGGGGTGCCGCGCATCTGTCGGCAACACTCGTTCCCTGCTCTCTCTGCCCCAGAATGGGTTACTTCCTGTTCCGGGGTAGAGGGAGCAGGGAACGAGCGTTGCCGACAGACGCGCGGCACCCCCCCCCCCCCAGCGGCGAAACAACGGAACCTTTTCCTGGCGAAACGACACCCCCCCCCGGGTGCATCTTTACCTGCTGGGGGGGTGCTGTGCGCCTGTCGACTTCACTCGTTCCCTGCTCCCTCTGTACCGGAACAGGAAGTAACCCATTCTGGGGCATAGGGAGCAGGGAACGAGTGAAGTCGACAGACACGTGGCACCCCCCCCCCCCCAGCGGTGTGCACCCGGGGCGGACCGCCTCCCCCTTGGTACGCCACTGGCCACTGCTAGGCTACCGGTGTAGTCCACGGGGGGGGGGGGGAGATCCCAGCTAAATGTTCCACTGGACCACCAGAGTTTTATCTTTTTTCAGGGGTGTGGAAGGTCTTGGGTCCACCGGACCACCAGGACTTAGTCTTCGGGGGGGGGGGGGGGGTCTGGGGTCCACCGGGACCACCAAGGCAGGGCCAGGTCAGGATTTTTTTTTAAGAGGGAAGGGGTTGGGGTTAGAACTGCGGCATACACTTGTGTGCATTCCTCAACAATATCTTCCCGCAGAACTCCCTAATGCTCAGCGCTATCAGTGTGCCTAAATTTGCATCTCATTAGCACTGAGCATTAGTGAGTTTCTTCATCGTACTGATCTGGCAATATTTTTAAGGCTTTGTTCAAAACAGCTCCGGAATTTTGAGCATCTGCCTGTTAGTGCACATTAACAAATTAGCATACGTTAAGTGCCATGCAGCCCAATTTATACTTTTGGACTTTTTAGCATTCACCCTTGGATTCTATATAGTGTGCCTAGAGATTGGTGCCAAAATCAGTGCAGCTTCTATAATAATGCATGTAGTTTAACAAGCTTATCAAGCTAATGAGTGCTGATAACAGCACTTAACAAGCAATAATGAGCACTAATTGACACTGATTAGAATTTAGGCACACAACTCGCTAAGCGTATTCTATAAGGTGAGCTGAACTAACGCATGCAGGTAAAAAAAGGCGTGGTTATGGGCGGGTAAATGGGTGTTTCGTGGGCATTCCAAAATTTACGCACCTAGTTATAGAATATGGCCCAGTGCATCTAAATCTATGTGCTGGGATTTAGGCCACATTTTTCTTGGTGTAAATGGATGTGCGTAGATTTAGGCGCTGAAATATCAACTAAACATATTCTATAATCTGTGCTTAAACTTACGCACCAATTATAGAATATGCTTAGTCAGCACCAACTTTTTAAGCGCCATATATAGCATCTCCCCCTTAGCAAATGCTAATCATTAGTGCATGTTAAATCCATTAGCTACCTTAGCAAAAGGAGCCCTATGTTATGTTCTTTTAAAAAATGTTATTAATTACCTTTATGCATTTGGATGGCTTGCCATAAATTGTAAATTTATGCCATAAAATCCAGATTGTACAATCTATTTTAAAGGTCCTTTCACTAATGAGCATTAAACCCTAAGATACAGTTAGCACAGGAAAACTAGGTTACCACAAAATGATAGCTATTTAAAATATATATATTTTTGGGAGATGGCAGAGAGGGATCCCGTGTTAATTTTCTTACAGGTACTGTGCTAATGCCAATATTAGTGCACAATCTGAAAAAAAGAATACTCATTAAAGAAAAAAAGGCCTTCTATTGTTTTGCCTTAAATTCGAGCTTAGAGCGCAAGGAAGTGTTGTGTTAGGATGCATGAAGCCCAGATTTCAGCACACTTTAGTAAAAGGGCCCCCTAGTTTCAAAATACAGAATATAAATTAAAATTAAATTATAGTAGTAAAGACCTTAAAAATAATCATCTACCTTTAAATATTAAGGGGGGGGGGGGGGGGCGGAATTCATCAAGCAGCATTAGGGCTTCAAGTCACATTATTTGGCCTTTAACATTAATTAATTGGCCCTAACGCCACTTGACATGACATAAAATACCGTTGTGATATTTAAGTCACCACATGTTAGGCAGTAATATGATGCAAAACATGCAAATGTAAGTTTTATACAAGTCACATTAGGGCCCAAAAAGCATAGTAAAATAACCCTAGCTTTTTCCTGGGGTTATTTCAGCACCCAGGAGTACTGAGCCACAAAGCAGTGGCCTGACACTCCCAAGCCTGCAAAGCAGGGTCCCCTCCTGGCTCAGTCACCTCCTAGCATTAGACCCCACTGAGCCTCAAGACCCCTTCAGACCCCATTAAGTTTCAATCCATCTGACCCCCTTCAGCACCCTCCAAGCCCCCCTTCAGCATCAAGACACTCTAGACCTCCTCCCCTCTCCACCCATAGGGTCTACCTTTACAAGCAGTGGTGGTCTAGGGGAGTCTTAGGGCAGGAGCAAGGCCC
This sequence comes from Microcaecilia unicolor, assembly GCF_901765095.1. NCBI lineage: Eukaryota > Metazoa > Chordata > Amphibia > Gymnophiona > Siphonopidae > Microcaecilia > Microcaecilia unicolor. The sequence goes on along the minus strand of NC_044037.1, from coordinate 248,220,226 downwards.
ACTCACTCCTGCCCTACTGATGCATTTAGAAAATGGCATCCCTAGCGCTAGTCTCGTACAACTAACACAAGGAGTCAATTTTCTTCATATATACTGTCATCTACCACATTTGCTTATTTCCGATCTGACGAAGCAGGGCAACCTTCGAAAGCTAATCAAGAAATGTATTAAGTTATGTCCAGTAAAAAAGGTATCATCTTATTTTCTTTTCCATGTTTTATTTTGTTTGATTTCTATTGATTACCTTCATAAGGAGGATACTAAAGAGTGGGGAATCAAAAGCTTGATTGAGGGGGGGGGGGGGGGCTTGAGCTGGGGGGAACCCTGCTCTGCAGGTCCAGGACCATCAGCCTGCATGAATAACGCTGCTTGCATGGTGGCACGGGATCCCGCAAGTTGCTGAATCCTGTGGGGAATCAAGATGTAGTAAAAGGCAAACTTTTACAGCACTATGTTGAATTCACCCCTTAACCTGCTAAAACTGTGCATTATTGTGCTTCACATTTTCTTCAGAGCCACAATAAAGTTGTGCACAATAAAGTTGTAAAACAGGCATGATTATATTCAATACACTATTGTTAAAGATGGATAAAAGAAAAAAATTAAAAATTGACAAGAACAACAAAAGACGCAAGTGAACTGTTGATCTATTTTAAAGAGAATACTTTACATATTTTCATACTACAGATGTTCAATAAATAGTTCAAGGATTCTATAATACAGCTGCAAAGCCTTGTCCCTTAAAAACTATAATGACGACTAAGTATATTTTATTTGAATTTATACCCCTGCTGAGATCTGCCACTTTCTAGAAGGGTTTTGAATGACAACAGTGGTCCTTGGAGTGGAACTTTCTATGGCACTTGCCTCAGCAGGAATCTATACAGCACAGGGCCTGTAGGACTTCCACCTGCTGAGTAGGCCGGACTTACAGCTCCCCCTCCCTTATTTGACCATTGACATGCTGTGCTGGTGCTAACTCAAATAAGGATATAATGGTAAAGATATATCTTAAATGAGGCACTTGGCTATAATTGAAGTGGCAAGAACATCATTGTCAATCTACAACCTTCTGTCTCCAGTAAGTTTAATTTAGATAACTCAAAAACCACTAATGCTATATATGGTTACATGTCAATTAGATCTACTGATTCAAATCTATGCATTTTCTAAATAATCTTACGGAGATACCTAGGACCAGGACTCCAGTCTTATCTACTGCTACACATTCAGAACAATTTTCCAGTTCACATATGGAAAAGTGATAATGCATGAAGGAGAAAATTGTGGGTTTCAGGATTGAAGTTTGGTAGTATTAGCATTAAATTTCCTGTACTTTTTAGCAGCAATTTTCTTGGAGTTAATGCCAGTCTCAAGGAGGAAAATATGCTGAAAAATACCTACTAACCGTCTTGGAACAGGATAAGCTCTCTCACAAAGCAAAGTGCATTGCTAGTTATATATGGACTGGGTTAGATTAGCAAAACTAAGGGAAACATGCTAAAACCAGTATGAAACAAACATAATTTATAATACAGCTATGTACATAAAATAGCCTAAATGATTTCTGTACAAATACAATATTTTTATCTTGTCAGCGGAAAACACATAGTTTTACCCCAGTTGTCAAGATGATTTGTTCCAGATACTGAAAAGCAAAAGAACTGTAAGATTATGTATAGGAATCTACACTAAATTGCCAATTTTGTGTGGATGCAGTGAATACATTTACCATGCACATTAACAAATGATAACATGAGGTTGATAGCAATGAATTTAACATTGTCATGACCATGTCATGCTAGGCACATTGTTTCTGGAGCATCTGAGATCATATGAATGACACCAAGAAGAGACAGATTGTGATGTCAGAAAAGGAGAAGTACAACTCTTTTTTTTTTTTTATTTTTTTTTTATTTTTCAATTTCAAACTTACATATCCAAGAAACATCTTGTATAAGAAGTGTTATAATTCTCAAATATCAAAGGAATAATAAACACCATAATCAACAAAATTAATTAATAACACTCAAGTCCTCATTATAAGATTCCAAGATTGAAGTGGAGAAAAAGGAAAAACAAAAACTAGGTAATCTTAGCATATAGCAATTCTAGTACAAAACAATTTCATTTAACTCCCATAGTATTTTTTGAAGCCACGAAAGCGGACAATTGACTCGGATCCATAAATACATATTTGAGAGAGTTATAATTCACAACACATTTACATGGAAATTTTAAGTAAAAGGTCCCTCCCAATTGTAAGACAGCAGGTTTTAGCAAGAGGAATTGTTTCCTTTTTCTTTGAGTATCCCTTGCAACGTCAGGGAACAATAATACTTTATGTCCCAAAAATAACTTTTCCTTATGCCGAAAAAAAAGTCTAAAAATCCACTGCTTATCCGGTAACAGAGCTACGGCTGCAACCAATGTTGCTGTCGTTGTCTGTTCTGTCATTGATGTTTCAAGAAAATCTGTTAAATTCAAAGATGGTTGTTGTGTCTGCATATCTTTCTCTTTTTGCGGGATATAATACGTTTGAGTAAATGGTGGATAATTAGATTCCGGTATTTCCAGTATCTCTTTCATATAACGTTTTAACATATCTAGTGGACTAATCATATTCATAATAGGAAAATTTACAAATCTGAGATTGTGTCTGCGCATATAATTATCATATATCTCCCCCTTATTCCTAAGGTTCGATATATCTTTAAGGATTGTAACTTGAATGTTTTCAACCTTGGACACTTCTTTTTCTATTTTTTCTATTTTTTCACAGCGTTTTTCAAGAGTCTTTATATCTAAGGAATTTTTTTCCACTTTCTTTTCAATGTCAATTGATTTCTGTACCATAAAATTTGTTTGCTTTAGAAAAGCTTGGGACATCTGAGCCATTAAATCCCACAATGAGTTCAAGGTAACTTCTGCTGGTTTAATTAACATTCCAGGAGGTAATGCAAACAATGTTTCCAGAGTCTGACCTGATTCCGTGGCGTCTCCAGTCTCAGAAGAGCTCAAGTTGTTACTTTCTGAGGGTAAAATCCGTCCCTCTGACTCCCTCGCCGATTGTTCTAGTAGAGCTTCACTCAGGGAGGTTTCCCCTTCACACTCCGGTACGGGGCCTCCCGATTCCTGGGAGGGGGAGCTTGTCCATTGAGGCTGCGAGGGTGGAGTTCTTTCATTGGGGCTCAGAGTGACTTCAAGACCTGGAGACGCCGTAGTGCTCTCCTTAGCCACAGCACCTCCTAAGGTATCGCTCCCAACTTGTGTGTTTTGACCCACAGGCCGCGCGAATCTGTCCATCGGACCTGTAGAAAGAGAGGTAGGCATCAGGGAAGCACGGACCGATGTTTTCCCTCTCCGTTTTGGCATAATTATTCCAGGAAATCAAACGCGATCTGCAACGTTGCTATATGCGTTCCGCCATCTTGGAATGAGTACAACTCTTTTTATCTTCCCTTCATATTGCAAATAACTCTCCTCATGCCCTGTGGCCGGTACTGGATCTATATCTACATCTAACCTTCCTCCTGGACAACAAAGAAAAAGCCTACAGCAACCTGCTTCAATTGGACCATCCAAGGATATCAGAAGCAGAAACTATAAAGTCATACCTACAGTCCGTGAGTTAAAGTTTTATTTTATTGCACAGATCTCCGTAACTGCTGGCTAAATAATGATACTTCAACACACAACACTAGCAGTACTGTGGTGTCTATTTCGAAAGGGGGAAAAAGTCTGAACCGTTGCGGCAATCACTTAGAAAATGTTTTGGTTGCACGCAAAAAAAAAGTCATCATCGACTTGAAAACCCCCCGTGGCTATTAATTTTTTTAAATTATTTTTTTTTTTTATATATCTTAAATATTCAAAACACTGTTCATGCATCAATTTTTTCTTCAATCACAGTCTTACAAAAAGTGCCTCAATACACTTATCTTTAGAATGTATGCTCCAGCTTACAATACGCAAGCTGGAGCATACAGTACAAATTCCTGAACCTCTCAGATAATCTCCTCTTCCCCTCTCCACTGCCTGCAGTAATTCCAAGCCTGCACTTACCATCTAAGCAATTGCATAAAGTTAAGCAAAACAGCTGCCCTAACATGTGCTGAGTTAATCAGGTACCAGTCTGAATTGCCTCCCACGGGGGACCACACGAGGCAGCAGATGGCACTTGGGGAGCCCGTGCGGGTCCGGTGAACGGCACCGCTGTTGTCCTTGGAGCAAGGAGAGGCATCCGAACCTCTGCCCACGGGTGACCACACGAGGCTCGCGGGACAGCGACCGCACACACGACTCTGCCTCCTCACCCACCCGCTAACCCAGAGCAGGGAGAGACGATCGAGCCTTTCCCATGGGGGACCACACAGGCTGTGTGGAAGCGGTCGTGTGCCCAGCTTTGCCTCCTCGCCTGCCCGCCCGCTGGTTCCTCAGAAGGCAGCAGGAAAGGGGAGCACTGTCCAGTGGAGTTGACCTAGGAGCATGGGAGTTATGGAGGTGTGAGGACACTCTCGGCGGGAACTGCCGAGGCCGTCGAGAGCTGTCGACAGCACCAAGGCCAGAGCGTAGCAGCAGCGACAAGAGGAGAAGGGGCAATGCAGCGGTGGCCCCGAAGACAGGCTCCGAGGGGCTCAGAACAAAGCAGTAGCAGCAGCCTGAGACTGCTGCCCCCCTCTGGTGTCTACCTCCAACATAGACACAGCTCCTAGGGTTGCGGAGTCTCTGTGCCCTGGGCAACGCGTCCGATCACCAGACCATGAGTAAAGTGCCTATTATATTTCAAGATATTGAGACTTTACAACTGACAAGGCTTGAAAGGCCTAACAGTAAAACCCAAAGTAAAAATGGAATAATTACTAGTGAATTGAAGACACCTTCAGCAGAACGGGCATGCCTGAGACGGAGCCTTTTGCACTGCATTTGATCAACCAGAGAAGGCAGGCTTGTGTGGAGAGCAGATTGGAGCAACACGGTCTTAATAGTAACCACAGGAAATATATACCATAATACTACTCCTAATAATCTACTCCCTAACACTGATCCACTTAACACTAACCACCCCACTTGCAGAAAACAACATCATACCCATACTACACAATCATCATAGATTGATCAAATACACCACACCTCACCAAACTGTTTACAACCTAAACAAAGGAAGAACACTTACATGCGAACAACCACAACAGAAAGGAAAGAAGGGCCCAAACAAATCACCTCAACAAAGAATGGGACAAAAGATGCAAAAGCATACTAGATGAAATTGTGCCCTTACGAACAAGAACCCCACGCAAGCATAACTCGACACCAGGTTCAACGATGAACTGAAAAAGTTAAAAACACAAACCAGGAAACTCGAACGAGCATGGAATAAAACTAAAGATGAACATACACTCAACACATGGAAACAAATACAAAGAAAATACAAATATGAAATAAGACAGACCAAAAGAAATTATACCAACTCGTGAACAAACTCCTAGACACCAACTTGGTCACTACCATGAATACAGACATCCCATCTGCAGATAAACTTGCAAAGTACTTCAATGAAACTATTGTAAACCTACGCAAGACGTTACCTCAGAACAACACCAACATTGAAAACTTTCTTAATGAATTGGACCCAACCATTGGAGAAATACCATGACCATTCTCGTTTTGAACTACGCACATTAGAATTTAGGTGCATTACATTACTAAATATGCTTAGCAAGTTGTGCACATAAATTCAAATTATTACCAATTAGTGCTTATTATTGCTTGTTAAGAGCTGTTATCAACACCAATTAGCTAGTTAAGCCAATTAAGTTATGCACATTGTTATGGAATACACCTGGATTTCAGAGGGGATTTCTAGGTGTGCTATATAGAATCCAGCAGTTAATGTGCAGTAAGTATAAAGTGCTAATGCTTCCACACTCACTGAACACCCATGCCATGCCCCCTTGGGGAAAAATTCAGAAATACATAACGTGCTATTTAACACATGAACTACATAATGCATTTGTGCCATAGCCTCCTACCGCGTGTTAACTGTGTATTAACCCTCAAATTCTATAATGTTGTGTGCCCAAATTTTGATATATCAGAAGCTTGATCGCCTGATTCTCCACTGGTCACCCTTTCTCCTCTCATGCTGGTATTCACTGCTTCTAGCTGCTCCTCTCACTCACCAGTGTCTCCATCACTTCCAATTAGGGAAAATGAAAGAGCTGGGACTGGCAAACTGCTGTTTTGCAGCTGTGGAGGAGGAGCTTTTCAATCTGGACTCAAACTGATTTCTAGCCCAAGAGATGTGTTATTCTGGATGTGAGCCCTTGAGCCCAGGCCGAGGCCTAGTATGGAAGTTAGGCCAAGGCCTAGGGTGGACCGAACAGGCCCTATGCACCACCCCAGCCACCAAACCCCGCACACTCACAATAACCAACAGGCACCACCAGAAAGGGGAAGATAGAGCATTCAGGTGGGCCTCACAGCCTATTGGGAACCCACTCACGCAGAGACCAAGTAAGTGGGCCTCATGGCCGACCGGGAACCGAGTCACACTCTGGGAAGGGAGAAAGAATAACAAGGGTTCCACATGGAACTGCAGCGCACACAGTGCAGGGTAAAACCACAGAAAAAATGGTGAGAGGCAGAAGCGTCTACGGGAAAACAAAGCTGTGCCACAGGTGAACAAGAGTACAGGAAGCCCCAGAAAGAAAAACTCTAGGCTTAAACAGCACAGCACTCAGGGAAAAGGAAACCAACTATAGGGATATACTCTAGGCTGAAACAACACAGCACACAAGGGAACAAGACTATACTTACAGCATACAAAGGAAAAGGGAGAACTACTTAAGGAATACACAAACTGGCCCCACAACCCCCAAGGGAAAAAAAGGAACTGCTAAAGGGAAAGAACAGGGCAGAGCACTCTGCAGACAAGATAAGGGGAGAGTGAACAAACAGGGGAAGCTGCCTTGACAAACACAGACCAGAACAGGAACACTGCTCTCCACACACAGGAGACAGCTACAGCAAACAAAAGAGAACTGAACAAACAAACAGGAGCAAAAATACAAGGACAAGGGAAGGCAGAACCACAAGGAGTAGAGCAGCAGCTCAGCACAAGCAAAGGAACACCGAAGGAGAGAAAGCTAAACAAATAAACTGAAATGATTGAAGGCAACAGCTTACCCCAGACAGCACAACGTTAGAGCAGGAGAAGCAAACCAGGTGGGGGAAGTGAGGCAATCAGGCTCATGCTGGGAATACCCAGCACACACACACACACAGCAAGCAGGAGGAGAAAGGCTAAACTCCCATGTAACACATGTCTTCCATACACTATGAAAAATTGGAGAAGCCCCTGTAGCCGAGCTCTCTCTACAGTTATGGGCAAACTCTGCCCAAGGAAGCAACTGACTCCAATCATCATGATGGTCAGTAACATACATTTTGAGGAATTGCTTCAAGCTTTGATTGATGCGTTCCGTTTGACTGTTGGACTGAGGGTGATATCCTGAGGAGAAATTTAGTTTTACCCCAAGGGCCCGATTCAAGGCTTGCCAAAACTTAGATACAAATTGCACTCCACGGTCAGACGTAATTGATTCTGGTAGGCCATGGAGACGAAAAATAAACATGATGAAACACTGAGCAAGCTTCACAGCTGATGGAAGGCTAGACAAAGGTACAAAGTGGGCCATTTTAGACAAACGGTATACCACGACCCAAATGGTTGTATGTCCTTCAGATGTAGGCAGGTCAGTAATGAAGTCCATGGCTATATGGGTCCATGGTCTCTCAGGCACTGGTAACGACATGAGGAGACCCCGGGGTCTTTGTGAGCATACTCCGGTCAAGCGGTGACAAATTCTTGCACATCATGGTCAAATGTAGGCCACCAATACCTCTGCGAAATGAACCGTTTAGTCCCCAGGATACCAGGATGTCCAGCAAGTCAGGAGGCATGACCCCACTGAAGTTCTCTTTCTCTCAACTGAGGTGGTACAAATGTCATACCTACGGGTACCGCAAGCATCATAGCTGGAATAATGGCAGCCAGTTCAATCACATGTTGCAGAGGTTCATCTAGGTCCGGTTCTAAAGATCTAGAGAGCGCATCCGTCTTGGTATTTTTCTCCGCCGGACGGTAGGTTAATGTGAAGTGGAAGCGAGAGAAAAATAATGCCCACTGGGCCTGTCGGGGATTCAATCTCTTCGCTTCACGCACGTAAACCAAGATCTTGTGGTCTGTGAGTACGGTGAAAGGTTCTTGGGCCCCTTCCAAAAGATGTGGCCACTCCTCTAAGGCCAGCTTAATAGCCAAAAGTTCCTGGTCACCTATGGCATAATTCTTCTCTGCTGGAGTATATTTCTTGGAGAATAAGGCACAGGGGAGAAGTTTCCCGCTAGAGTGGACCTGTGACAAAATTGCCCCTGTGCCAATCGACGAAGCATCCACTTCCACAAAACATTTCTTGGCCGGATCAGGATGTCATAACACTGGCGCCACGACAAAAACCCGTTTAAGATTTTCAAAGTTTTCATAAGCCTCTGGTGACCAGTTCCAGGTGTCAGCATTCTTTCTGGTCAGAGCAGTAAGGGGAGCGATCAGTGATGAATAATTGTGGATGAACTGCCTATAATAATTTGCAAATCCCAGGAAGCACTGCAGTGCCTTACGCCCAGTGGGCTGTTGCCATTGCAAAATCGTGGCCAGCTTGCTGGGATCCATCCGTAGTCCTAGGTTCAAAATGATATATCCAAGGAAAGGCAGCTCAGACTGATGAAACTCACATTTCTCTAGTTTCACGTATAATTGGTTCTCTCTTAGCCGTTGTAATACGGTATTCACGTTCATAATGATCCTCCAATGATTTAGAAAATATTAGGATACTAGTAAGAAAGGCCCGTTTCTGAGGCCAATGAAACGGGCGCTAGCAAGGCCCTTTCCTGGCCTTACCCTCCGTGCTTCAGGGTTGTGGGCCCCCCCCCCCCCCACAGTGCCACATGGAGACGGGCTGGCTGGCTCCCTCGCGCTGCCTCCGACCTTCAGGCTGCCTGCCTCACACCTTGCGTTAGTCTGATGTTTGTGGTTTTGGGCGAACAGCTGACTCCCCATTGCCCGATGGCCCTGCAGGTGAAACGGCGCCCTCACGTCAAACGTGATGACGTCGAGGGTGGAGCGATGCAATTGGTAGAGTGTAATTTCTCCGCTCTCGACGTCATCACGTTTGACGCGAGGGCGGAGCAAACAGTCATGGGGAAAAATTCCGATCTCTGCTACCTCAAAAACCGGAATTTGCAGCTTCATTAGAACGTTGAGGTAGCGAATTATGTGCGGAAGGGGCATGGCTGCGGGCGGGTCTATTAGTGAGAGTGAGTGGTGCATGAGTGGTGACAGCCTAAGTGCAGGGCTTCAGTGTTTCCCTGCCACAGTGTGAGCTTCAGAATGTTTGAGGTGAGAATTATTTATATAGATCATCTAGATAGACCATTACAAATTTGTATAGGAGGTCTCTGAAAATGTTGTTCATGAAGGACTGGAAGACCGCTGGGACATTAGCCAGTCCAAAGGGCATCACCAGGTACTCATAGTGCCCATCGTGGGTGTTAAACTCGGTCTTCCACTCATCACCTTCTCGGATCCGAACGAGGTTATAGGCCCCTCTGAGATCCAGTTTGGAGAATATCCGGGCTCCTTGAAGACGATCAAACATCTCAGCAATTCTAAATACATGAGAAATGGATTTCCATGTGCTAGTTATGTCCAGCAGGAATATCAATTTTACAAACTGAAACATCCAAAAAAAGAGATATAGATGTTATTGTGGTAGTATAAGATGTGACTTCCCTTAATCCCTCCAGTGGAGAGATGCACAATTGAAGTACCTTTCTGTAAGTTGGACATGTTTGGTATCAGATCTAAATACCAATTATCCACCTTTTAGACATGGGCATCCCTTCCCTTTCTCAAACTGAAGTTGAACATCAATATTTTGGCCCCTTCCTAGTCCCACCCAAACCACATCCCACACAACACTCCCTTGTCGCAAGGACATACTGCAGTTTTAGACTTTCATGTCCTGGCTTTATAAAATCAGGATCTGGACATCCATGCAATATGGATAACTAAATGACAGTTTTCAGATGTTCAAAATGCAAATAGAGTTTCTAAAATAATGGCCAAATTATGATAACATAAAAATTAGCAATATAAAGGTTTGAATGAAGATTGAGTTTTCCTCAAAAAGGTGTTTGCTGATGATTAAGAGTAAAGAGCATGATGGAAGCCAAGTTATTCTCCGAGGCTTTTCCCTTCCTGTATGATATTCATCCTAAGTTCTTATTCTGGATTTGAACTTCTTAAAAATTGTGACAAGTGTTAAATGGAGTATTTTTGTATTTGTATGAGGATTTTCCTTTACTTCATTTCACAATAATGTTTGTATTTCTAATAAAATATTCACACAAATCCTGCTTACATGGCAGCTATAATGAACCTGCAAATATTTACACCAGCATAGGCAGAGCATGGGCAGAATGCAGAAATATGTGCATAAATTATGGAGTGTTATAATTTACATGCATTCTGGATAGTATCTAGGTGCAGCCATTTAAACCATATCGATAGGACTGGTATAAGTGATCATGCCTTAAATGTAAGCATGTTTTCTGCACTTGTGTTTTCTCAGTTTCAACCATGTGCCTTCTCTTATAACAATTCATCTAGACTGGTTGTATACATTCTTATGCTATAGAAAATGTTTGTTCCCATTCTGATGCAGTCAAGAATAATGAAACCGTAGTTATTAGTGGTGGTATGATGTTTGAAGATACTTAACACAGGACTGGATTCTATATAAAGTGTGACGAGTAGCACGCATTAAATTGTCCCTGCAGACAATTTATGCATGCTACTCAATTGAGTAATGAGCTATTTAGTCATGCTAATTTTCCAATAAACAATTATCATCACTAATTGGCAATAGTTGGAATTTCCACATGCTTCTTTTTAGATGTATTCTAAAAAAAGGAGCATATAAATACCAAAGCGCGTAGCTGAAAAGGGGACATGATTATGGGAGGCGTTTAGGCATATCGGGGGTATCAATCACATTTATGCATGTTGTTATAGAATTCTGGGGAATGCACATACATTTAGGTGCGGATATTTACCACCAGGTTTTCGCTGGTGTAAATGGCCAGGCCTAAATGTATGAGTTTTCTCCTGGCCTATATGTTACTCTATAAACCATGTCTTACTGTAGACACACGGTTTATACCTACATTTAAGACATCATATATAGAATCCAGCAGTTAGAGTGAAATTTACTAAAGTGCATTAGATATTTAGGAGTCCTTTTACTAAGATGCGTTGATGGATTTTGGCATGCGCTAAATGATAAGATGCCCATTATATTCCAATGGGTGTCTTACCATTTAGCACCTCTTAATGTACGATTAACATGTGAAAACAGGCTTCTGTACAAATGTGCTAAAGTGTTTACTGTTTTTTTCCCCTTATTTTCAAGTGCTAAACTGTACGTTATTGAATTTTTAAGAATTTTCCTATCGGGGGGCATAGAAGATTGAGTCAGCTACAGAGTTATAATTATAGCTTGCTAATGCAGGGTTAATGCAGGAGCACTTACCACCTCTTAAATGCAATCTTCCCAGCTCCAGAGACCTGCAGCCCATACCTGTTGGTTCATTGGGGTTACTGGGCAGGAGCGATCCCCAGTTGCTCCTGCCAAGCTAGCACCAGCTCCCAAATTAGCTTTCCTATTGGTAGTCTCAGGGTGGGCCTTTTCGCTGGGGGATTGCATTGAGGATTGGGGAGTGGGAGTGAAGATTAGGGGTGCAGTGGAATTGAAGATCAGGTGGGGTTACCATACGACTGGCCCTTTATGCAGCAGTCTGAGAGCACTGGGCCACAGTTTTTTTTAGCTGGGGTTATTTTACCATTTTTAAAGGACTATAACACAACTTGTAGTGTAATGTTGTTTTTACATAGTTAAAGGCTGCTTTACATGCATTTGTGTGTTTTGCATCTCATTACCATGTAACCCGCGGTAACATAAATATCGCCCTGGTAAAACAAGTTGAGCTCTGTAAGGCACTTGAAATCATATTAACGGGCAAATAATGCAGCTTGATAACTTTTCCACTAATGGTTTATATGACTCATCAATTTTAACCTTGTATTGTGAATCTTTTGACTTATAACTGGGTCACTTACAGTAGTTTGTATGCACCCATATCCTCATCCAACAATTTTTACAAATGGTGCACACTGGGGGTGGGAACTATTGCCGGGCTGCTGCGGTAGCCCAGTGGTACTTCCCTTTTAGTGAACGGTAAGTCTGCTTTGGGTTTACCACCGATCTGTATGTTTTAAAAATAGCCACATGTTAATGGTAACATTAGGGCATGTCCATTAATGAAAATAATTGAAATAAAAATGCTGGTGCAAATCTCTGCAGATACATTTTTCTAGGGCAATTTTCAGTAACTAAGGCAAAATTTGTGACTGGTTATTTTGGGTTACTTAGGCAGTCATTGCTTTCCTTTTTCACTATTTTCTCTTAGATTTGTCAATCTTAATTTTGCAGCAGTTAGATGACCTCACCCCATGTATCTGTGGTTTATTTCACTTATAGTCTTTTACCGGATTTATTGTTGTGCTATTCAAAGTCCCTTCCTTCTGTGCCATTTTGTTTTTGCAAATTATGTGTGGAACTTCTATTTAATTTATGCTACAGTTATTTATCTCTGAGATAAATCATGTTGTTACTGTTAATAGAAAGGTGGTATATCACATTTTGAAAAATAAATAATCGGACCTGGGGCCTCTGTGCTTGCCAAGATGATTTTGAACATTCTCCCATGTATAATGGTATCAACTTATATTTTTTACATATTCAATTATTGAAAAGTATCATTTCAATCAATTAACAGAGCAAATCCTTCCAGTAGCTAATAGGAAAATGTTGTATAAAGAACACAAACAGATAAATATTCAAATGACATACTGCAGTGTTTAATTATATTTTATATATTCAGTATCACTAGCCAGATAGCAAGCAGCACAGCCATTATTGGCTGACACAGGCTCTATGGATAATAATGATATATGTTCACTATCCATGTTCAAGTACATGCACATGACCCAAACATGCATACCTTTACGCAACCTGAGCATTAAGGGATGAGGTTTGGACAGAGTTGCGATTTATGCTTATATTTTATAGAACATGTATGTTCTCGTCGTTTACTTTTATGTTGACATTTCCATCTCCTTCCAAGCAGGCTTCATTTTAAGGTCAATTTTGGACAAGACTTCTACTAGTATTTTATAAGGACAGAGAGTTGCCTGTACATCTTTATAAAGTAGTCTACAAATATACACCTTTCAATCTAGATAACCTGTTCTAAAGTTTTCCTCTGAGTATACTAACACAGGTTGGTTAGTCATATGATAAGGAGCACATTCATTCTTTCATAGCAGTGAATGTAGCTTTTGAAAAAATTAAATTGCCTTCTTTTCCACCCATATTTTCTGTCAACACACTATCCCTTTCTTTGTTCCTCAGCTGTACATCATGTTTTCCAGTGAAACCATGAACCATTGCTTTAACTATTATGACATAGAGAAAAATCACATTGTACTTTAACCTAACAACAAAGGAGCAAAGCAATTACAGAGCTAAACAGAGTCCAGGAAGACCCAATAAAGAAAAATCCAAGAGAATTTGGTGAAAATTCTTAAGGGGCCTTCCAATATTTAATTTAGTCTTGGTGCATGATTAATAATCTGATTCTAATTCAAAAGACTGAACCACAAAGGTACATCTTTTGGGTATTTTTAATAACCATAATACAACAATCTGCAAATTAGCAGCTGGCCTGACTGGTATTTTACTTTTACTGTGCTTACTCAAGTAAAGCAGTTAATATTGGTATAATCATCAAACTAACATTAGTCAGACATATGAAAATGATTTTGAATGTTGTGAGGGAGAATAGAAATGTTCAGAATTTAGGGTATCTAGAGTAAGGTGCCATAATTTTGGTAAATTGTACTCAGGCTACTTCACAAGACTCCTGAATGCAAAAACATCATTCTGTATTAGATAGGTCAAAATGTTGCGCTGTATTTTTACTGTGTTAATGTATAATTATTATACAGGAAAATAAAGAGGAGGGAAAAACCACCCAGTATTCTGACTTAGTGAGACATGCAAATTATTATGGGAAAGACCACCTCATCCAGAAAAGTACAATTAGGTCTTTGAAGCCATCTGCTGTCTATGCCTTGTGCCCATGATCAACCAGGATAACATGCTGGGTGGGATCAGGTGGGAGAGGAAGGTGGAGTATGCTGAGGCCAGAGAAAAGGGTCAGGGTTGGCATCAGTCCTAGAGAAGGGGTAGAGTGCTGGGGTTAGACTTGGTATAGAGGGGAGAGTAAAGGGTCATCATGGAGACAATGAAAGTTTGAGTAGATTTCTAGGAACTCTGGGTAACCATGTTGTATTGGTGGAGCAGTAGGGTGTTGAGGTTTCCGTGGGCTGCTTGTTGATTCTTGGTAAACCAATAGCCAAAAAAATCCCTAAACACTGGAAATTACTACTAACCCAACAGAGGCCAGTGAAAATAGTGTCACAAGTAGAAAATGGATACAAAATACTATATCACTGGTACTATACTCCCCAGCGACTTGCTTGATTACTTGGTCATTGCTCTGGCCAGTGTTAGCAGAACTGTGGAGTGATATGTGATATGTATCACAACTGGTGGTCCTATCCCCAGGCCCATTGTTCTGGACAGAGGTTCTACAAACTCTTCAACAGATGTTTCAGATAACATCCACTCAAAGTAGAACATTGTTTGTTGCATTTCAATCGGGGGGGGGGGGGGGGGGGGGTTAAAAGAAACTGTCACAAGTTGGCGATTAGTGTTTTTGAGGCTAGCAAACTTGGGGGTATTTTACTAAAGATTAGCTTGAGTTATCTGCAGCAGGGCCCATAGGAATAAAATGGGCCCGGCTGCAGATAACTCCAGCTAATCTTTAGTAAAAGACCACCTTGCTTTGGCAGCAGTGTGGAAACAACTTAAGATGCCGTCAATGAATACAGTATTTCATAAATTGGATTATATCTATCAGAAGACAAAGCTGACTGGGCTTTCATAAAGTTTGGGATGTTTATAATACATGGAAATTCACATTAGCAAGTGTGTGAGGAGTGTGATATTTCGTGATTTCCTGTCACTTAGCTATTGTCTGTGTCTATTGATAGCCACTACCTCCACTTAGTGGGGGGGGGGGGGGGGGAGAGTGCGGTGTTTGGGGGGAGGGAGGGTTGGGGAAGTTAACACTTCAAAATGCAAACATCATAATAGTGCTATTGGTGATGTTCATTTGTGGCTCCTCTACTGATCTGAATGTTCAATAAAAGTGTAAAAAAAAAAAAAACAACAACAACAGTGTCACAATATAAACTATACCAATTAGACTATCATAGGCACTGTCCACTAAAGTTTTTTAAATGTGGAAGGGAACCCCTCAGAATGCTCTTACATCCTCTGCATGGACTTAGTGATACAACCATTTATCAGGTAACACCGTTTCTCTTTCATCGGACTCCCTTCAAGTGCACACAATAAACTTAGTGATAACTGATAATGTATAGTGCACAGAATAAATTATAACGACCCATAAATGGCAGTGCCTATTCCATGTAAATTAGCAAAAATACTTTCAAAACAGCAGGGTCCTCATCCGTAGTGTCACCCGCAGGGGGTGTTCTCATGATTCCCCAGGTTCAGACAGGAGCTTTCAGTAAGAATGACCTGGCCTCTAACAGTCTTCAGCGTGTCAGGTGACCTCCAGGAGGGTATTTTACTCTCCTCAGGAACTAACCAGCCCTCTAGTACTCTCTGCTTCCAACATATCTCTACCCTTCTAAAAGCAGTTTTTCAGTTTCTCCCTGTCCTCCTTCACCCCTCAAAATTCAGAGGAGAACAGACAAAGCCCCATGCCAGAAAGTAACACTCTACACCAGCTAGGGGATCTAATATACAACATATTATTTATTGAAAAACAAAAGAATCATTTCAACCTTCCATATAATACATTTTCCAACAATAAAGGTTATAATAAGACTGCACAAAAACGTATCCAACTCGCTCCCGGGGTTGTGGTTTAAACTAAGAAAAAGAACAAGAAAATGTCTCAAGCTCTGCTTAAGAATTCCAAAAAAGTAACACAGTTTCTAGTCAGCCTAGTTTCGACCAAAACTACCTGCTTCTTTAGGCATGGCACACCCAAGTTCAGATTCATTAGGTTACAACACCAAGACCAATAAATGAGTCTCAATGTCTTGGTTAACTCCCCTTGTCTTATCTTACTTCAGACACAAGGTTAATGGCTGGGGTTTCCTTTCACCCTTTCTTACATATGCCTCTAGACTAATGCAGGGGCTACCCTTCCCCCTTCTTTCTTAATCAGGCTGGGACCCTTAATGGCAGCTGGCTGTGTTCCTTAGACAACTGTCCATAAGCCAATACTTTTTCAGTGAGATGAATAATCTACAAAGCAGCTTTTCTTTAAGGTGATGCCATTGCTATATAATGTAAGCCACATTGAGCCTGCAAATAGGTGGGAAAATGTGGGATACAAATGCAACAAATAAATAAATAAATTCTACATGAACTTCCTTCACTTTATTGTTTCAGCAGACACAAAACCAAAACACCCACTTTCCTTGCAGTTCCTTTACTACTGCTGACCTCTTCCTATTCCCACTCTTCTAAGGGAAACTTCCAGGCAGGCTACAACTGAGGTCCCTCCCTCTATCTCTCACTCAGGGTTGGCTTCAGGCACAAGGGCATTTACTTCTTTTCTCCTCTCTCTTTGGCTCAGGCTGCTTCATAATATAGGTCAGCACTGCTCAGGAAGGGTTGTAGCCCCACCTCTTTCTGCATCTGCTACAAAACCTAACAAGCTCTATAGTTCACTTGCAGGTAGCAAGGGCTTTGCACTACCCTTCCCAGGGTTAATTTCTCTTTTCCTGGGCTGTCTGCTTGCTCAAGTTCCCTGCTGTGTCTCTTCCTGCCCCTCCCCATAGACTCTGTTTACCCACATTACCCTGTGTCTCTCAGGAGCACAAGTGTGAAGATTCCAGGTAAGAATATTTATTTATCTATTGCAATGTATCTCCTTGTAATTATGGGGACCTTTAGGGGCTCTCTGGAAACTAACCCCTCTTCTCCTCCTCTTCTTGCACCCTGACTGTCCTGCCAGTCACAGTAGGCATCTTCTAATGGAAACTCTGCAACATAATTTGGTGTTATAACACCCAACACCATGGGTTTTGTTTGGTCAAACTGTTTTAGTGGCCCAGGTGAGGCTGAACATCAGCATATGGCTCCAATAGACCGTTTGTGCTGCTAGTTAATCTTGGCTGCAGAAGGCTGCCACTGTTATTACTACTCCTTGAAGATGGAGTTATATCTGGTAGTGTGCAGAGGGGTCACACCCATCCTTCTGCAATCCTCCGGGACTATCCTGATGCACTGAAATGGTTAGACAGCAGAGCTTCCAGAACTTGCTCCTTTAGTGTCCTGGGATCCCATTGGCCCCATCACTTTTTACACTTTTAGTTTAGCTGACTCCTCTTGAAAGAAGTCTTTTGAAAATTGTTCAAGATCTACCTCATCTCTATTTCAGTTTGTGTTTTCCTGACCCTTCATCTGTGAACATCCATCAGAAATACAGTAGTTGTTAAGCAATTGTACTGTATACTTATTACTTCTCCATACTCCTCCACTTACCCTTGAATCTGACAATATCACTCTTGCACTTCCTTCTACATTCTCCTCCTTTCACCCTTGAATCTGAAAATGTCACTTCTGTAACTGACATGTTTAAATAAAAAGGTCTCCCCCCCCCCCCCCCCCCACACACACATTTTACTATATTGACAATTTTTCTACAATTGGCATCTTTGCTTTCCTGACTACTTTACCAACTTCTCTTAGCTTTTCTAGATATTGTTGCCTGTTTTTCTTTTTCTGCAATTTTTGTTGTTTATGAAGGCTAACTTCTTTTTCCTTTCTTTTTTGCCTACTTTTATTCAGATCTTAGTGGCCTCCTTTCTGTCTTACTTTTATTTACTTTCTTAAAGGTTTGTTGCCCTTAAAATATCTCCTTTCAGTTTTCCCATTTATTTTCTACCTCCCCCAGATGTTTCCATCCTGCTAATGACTCTTTGAGCTAGTCTCCAATCTTGACAAAGTTTGTTTTCCTGACGTCTAGACCCTCACTTTTAAATGAACCCTCTCCATGTGTGTCCTAATATTGAATTACACCATTTGGTGATCACTGGAAACCAGATGAGCACCCACTATAATATTAGAAATGGTCTCCCTGTTTGTAAGCACCCACTCAGTATGGCCCCCTCGCATATGGTGGGTTTCATAAGCAGTTGCTGGAATAGGTAGACAATTGAGGATCTCCCTACTTCTAGAAGACATGACAACAGGGAAGCTGCAATTAACATCTGGCATATTGAAATCACACATTAACAGTAATTCCTCTTTCATAGCAAGATTGAAATGGTCTTTAAATTAAATCTCTATTTAGTTCTTCTTCATGTGAAAGAGGTCTGTATGTTACACCAATGTAGTAATGTACTTGCTGTCTGAAAATTACCTTTCTTCAATATGGCTGAAATATGTGCATTGTTCCACAGTTTTACATTAGCTAGTTTTTGTTTTGTTTTGTTTTGTTTTTTAAAGAGAAAGTACACACATAGCTGTGGACATTAACTGCAATATACATGCAGTAAAAGTACCCATGTGCTTGATAAATAAATGAACTATTTGAAATTTGCCATTGAAATATCACATCAAAGAAACTAGTTCAAGGAAGCAAATGGTCCTGGAAGTGTTCTAAATCTTGTTATTTACAATAGGTTTTAGTTAAATAGATTTCTGTAATGATTTAACTCATTTATCACTCCCAGCAGTTCCTCACAGGCTCATTAAATACAATTGCTTTTTAAAACATTTCAAACTAAACACCAGAGAATAAGTTAGATGTTCATATTCAAGGACATGGTTAAGACATGCTAAGTATTATTCAAAGGATAGCTCTAGCAAAGTTTTTTTTTTCTTAAAGCAGACAGCTTTATACTGGGCTAACTTTTGAAGCAAACATATTGTGTTTCTATTGTATGTATAGCTTTTCTTGTTTACTGAATTATATTTCAGTAACTTGACAGTAAATGATATACAGTAGGAAACATTTTTAATATTTTCAAGGCTTAATGGTACTGTAATCCCATTCCTGTGAATACTATTTACAGAAAATCTTAACAGTCTCATGATCATCAACCCTAATGACTGAGTGCATGTATGTCTGAATCCATCTGTTTTTGGAAGAGCTGTCGAAGAAAAACATTAAAAAAGCAGGGATGTAAGAAAACTACCCATTAACAAAAAATGTCCATGTATACAGCATCCACTGCTAACTGTATAGTGCCTGATATTCAGCCAGTAGCAATCAGCGTTAGGCTAACTGCTGCCGATGTAATACCAGAAATTCAATGTCAGGCCATGTCCGGGCTCTGGCATTGATTTTCCCGGTATACAGAGTTGGTGAAAACCAAATTTGTTAAGTGTAATATTCAGCATATAACCGGCTATAAAGAACCACATAAAAATAAGATTGAATTTTATGTGGTCCTATTTATACAGTTATCTTTTTTTTTTGTTACATTTGTACCCCACGCTTTCCCACTCACGGCAGGCTCAATGCATCTTACATGGGGCAATAGAGGGTTAAGTGACTTGCCCAGAGTCACAAGGAGCTGCCTGTGCCAGGAATTAAACTCAGTTCTTCAAGTTCCCCAGGACCAAAGTCCACCACCCTAACCACTAGGCCACTCCTCCACTCTTAGCTGTTTAAGGGCTCCTTTTACTAAGCGTTGGTAAGCCCATTGTGGGCTTATAGCTCGCTGTACAGGAAGTACCACCTGGCTACCTCAGCAGCCCAGCGGTACTTCCCATCCCTAGCACACTGTCATTTCCAGCACTACAAAAATGTATTTATTTTTGTAGCTAAGACAGTCACAAACAGAAGGTAAGTTGCTCCACTGAAGGTGGTATATATCATTCGGTGTAAAAAATGTAATGAAGGATGCTATATTGGAGAAACAGACCAGATGCTTAAGACAGGATTCAATCTGCACAGACATCACATGAAAATAGCCGGTGCCAGTCAGGCCCCCACCCCTGTGGGTCAACACTTTACAAGACCAGAACACTGCACCAGTGATTTCACAGTGAGAATCCTGAAAGGTAACTTTAAAACAATACAGGAACGCAAGACCTTTGAAGTCAGAATGATTGAATATTTTGACACCTAACAGACAGGACTTAATAAGGATCTGGGTTTTCTAACCCATTATAAACCATAAAGTTGTATTTCTCTGTTTATTTCTCTGTTTATCACCCCCTCTTACCTACCCACACCCATCCTATTAGAATATCAATGAAATGCTTTGATGTCCCCATGCATACCCCCACCCTCCCACTCTGTCAGACTGTCAAAGTAATGCTTTGATGTTTCTCTTATATATACTATCTGCTACCACATTTGCTTATTTCCGATCTGACGAAGAAGGGCAACCTTCGAAAGCTAATCAAGAAATGTATTAAGTTATGTCCAATAAAAAAGGTATCATCTTATTTTCTTTTCCATGTTTTATTTTGTTTGATTTCTATTGATAACCTCCACTGAAGGGAAAGCACCAAGCAGGAAAAAGTAGAGCAATGGAACCTCTCACAGATGGTGTTCAGAAATCTGTTTATTAAAAAGTTCTTCTAAAACAATGAGGATGGCCCTACACGACTCGTGTTTCAGCCTTACAGGCCTACATCAGGGGTCTAGGAATCTGTCATTCAATACGTATTCCTAGATTTAGTCATCAGATACAGCATTCATCGCTGCATTTGTGTCCGAGATTTTTTTTGTAACCCCTTTCTGAGTGACCATTGAGTGGAAGTTTAATCCCTTAACGAGTCATGTTGGGTCATCCTCATTGTTTTAGAAGAACTTTTTAATAAACAGATTTCTGAACACCATCTGCGAGAGGTTCCATTGCTCTGCTTTTTCCTGCTTGGCGCTTTTATTTGTGTAGCGCCAGAGTGTACCCGGCGGTAATCAGGCAGTTCTATGCACTGCCTGGTTACCGCCAGGTTAACACGGGAGTACTTACTGCCACCTCAATGGGTGGTAGTAAGGTCTGACCCAAAAATGGCCATGCGGCAAGTGCTGTACTTGCCGCACAACCATTTCCTACAGGAAGACAAGACTTCCTTTTTACCAGCTGTAGTAAAAGAGGGCCTTGCTGCAGGTATAAAACATGCATCAACGTCAGTTCCGGCCCCCTTTTGCCTCAGCTTGGTAAAAGGTGCCCTAAGTGTTGAGCTAAGTGCTAACTCCACCTCCAGAACGCCTCCCCCCAAATAACTGGTTTCGACTTGAGCACTAACTGGGTATTTTCAGCAGCATGGTCTGCTTGAGAGCCAAGGAAAATGCCCATTTAGCCCTGGACAAGTAATTTAAATGACCAGCCTGCTTATAATCGAACGAGAATAACGCCCAAGTTCCGACCTAAATCGGGAGATGGGCGTTCTTCTCACAAAAACAAATAAAGCGGTATAATCGAAAGCCGAACGTTGGACGCTTTCAACTGCACTCCGTCGCGGATGCGGACAAAGTTGACGGGGGCGTATCGAAGGCGTGTCGAAGGCGGAACTGGGGCGTGGTTATCGGGCGAACAGAGATGGGCGCCCTTCGCCGATAATGGAACAGTTTTGAGCTAGAATTTAGGACACTTTTCCTGGACCCTGTTTTTTGACGAATAAGGCCCCCAAAAGTGCCCTAAATGACCAGATGACCCCCAGAGGGAGTTGGGGATGACCTCCCCTGACTCCCCCAGTGGTCACTAACCCCCTCCCACCACAACAAATGATGTTTCACAACTTTTTACTTTCACCCTCAAATGTCATACCCTCCTCCCAAGCAGCAGTATGCAGGTCCCTGGAGCAGTTGTTAGGGGGTGCAGTGGACGTCAGGCAGGTGGACCCAGGCCCATCCCCCCCCCTACCTGTTACAATTGTGCTGCTTAATGCTACTAGTCGTCCAACCCCCCCAAACCCACTGTACCCACATGTAGGTGCCCCCCTTCACCTCTTAGGGCTATAGTAATGATGTAGACTTGTGGGCAGTGGGTTTTGAGGGGGATTTGGGGGGCTCAACACACAAGGGAAGGGTGCTATGCACCTGGGAGCTCTTTTACCTTTTATTTGGTTTTTGTAAAAGTGCCCCCTAGGGTGCCCGGTTGGTGTCCTGCCATGTGAGGGGGACCAGTGCACTATGAATCCTGGCCCCTCCCACGAACAAATGCCTTGGATTTATTCGTTTTTGAGCTGGGCGATTTCATTTTCCATTATCGCTGAAAAGCAAAAACGCCCAGCTCACACCTTGACGAATAAAACATGGGCGTCTTTTTCTTTTAAAAAATACGATCCGCCCCGCCCCTTCACGGACCCGTTCTCGGAGATAAACGCCCATGGAGATAGGCGTTTCTGTTCCATTATGCCCCTCCAGGAGTCTTTTCTGGCCATTTAATCATTTTGAAGTGGTGTACAATAAATCAGCCCAGCTTCTCTCCCATCTTCCTAAATCCTTCCTATTCCAAGTTATTTCAAAAATTAAAATCTACTGCAAACAAATAAAATCCCAGCAGCAGCATCTTCTTCATTATTCCCCATCTCTATAACTGAAATTTCATTTAACTCCTCTCCCCATCTGAGGGAAATTGGCATACTCTGGGTGGGGCCACTTATTCACTTAGTGGCAGGTGGCCAAGTCAACTCTGGTTGCTAGATAGATTGTGCACCTACTCAGTTATTGGTGTTCATTACTTTGGTCCTGCCCACATTGTTATATAGGGCTCCATTTGGTGCCTTGGTCCTTCCCTCTTTGCCTTCCATCTGAACCCTATATCTCACCATCCCCCTCTGCTTCCTCACTGCAATGAAAACATTGGTGTTTGTGGGGTAACTAACAGTTCTGCCTCTAGGTGTCATTGATCTGCATTTCACACTGGGGTTAAATACCTGTCTAACCTGTAACTACCCCTGGTGAAGGAATCTTGTAGACCATGATTGTCATATGCCTGCTGTCTTCACTGCTGTGAGATCACATTCACCCTACAGGCCTGATTGTCATAGCACTGTTGCACTGCTGCTTTGCCACATGATGTGAATGAATTAACACCAAATATACCATACAGTTGGACTGAAGACTTTCTAGCTCCACTGCTACAATGTATACCTGAAGTAAATGACCATTTCTATTTTAGGTACACACACCTCCACATTTGACTCACATGGCCCTTCCATATACACAAAATTCTGAGGACTGGACTATTTGTGACTGAGAACCAATTACCTTTTGGAGAGATGGGTGTTGAGGTATCACCTCAACTATGGAAATACTGTCCACTTGTGATATAGTCCATATACATCAATGAAGCTCTTATGCACTCTAAATGCTGCTTTTAGATTCCGTTTGCTGTCAATACTACTACAAGATCTTTTAGAGGTGGTAGAGGGGAAGAAGTAAGGTGGGAAGAGGGCCAAGGCATGAAGCCTAGGGCATAGAATTACATCCCATTGCTTGTTTTGAGCTCCGTTCAAAAGTTAGGGTACCTAATAAGTTGTCTGGATCTTCGTATTATACATGAATGTCTAGATTCTATAAATGGTGCCCAAATTTGGGTGCCCAAATGGATGCACGCTGAGTGCTATTTTATAAACAGTACTCCGAGTTACACCAATAGGTGCCATCTATAAAATAGTGTAGAGCGCTGGGATCCATGTTCAGCTTTTGGTGCAAGGATTTATACCAACTGAAACCTGGTGTAAATCATCGCTCGTAAATTAGGTGCAGATCCCTCAAATTCTATAATATTGCACACATCTTTAGTGAAAACTCTGACCTGCCCATGCAGTTGGATACTGTGGGTCTGAGACTAAGGATCATTAATGAGCAGGCTCTTGAACAAATGGGCATCCCTCATGTCTTCTTATGGTGCCCCTAGCCCTACCACCTCATCATGTTGTCCTCCTCTTCTCCCTAGGGTGGCCTCCCTCTCTTGTTTTCTGTCTTCCCTCCCATTTAAATAAGCATTTATTATTTAAAATAAATCATTTTACAGTTTGGTATCTCAGTTGTCAAGTATATTTATTGCTAGTACATGATTCTGAAAACCCTTTGCTATCTATAAAGATGAACGCATCATGTTTTAGTGTGCAAGGGGCATGGCCATGGGTGGGGCATGGGCAGGTCACAGTATTCACTAAAGAGCAGGAGATAAGGGAGGAACTTGAAGATCATAAGGCAAGGTTGGAACTGGGCAGCAGCTGAAGACACAGCAGCGTTGGAGACAGACAAGCCTGGAACTAGGCAGGCAAGGCAAGGAGAGGAGCCAGGCGCAACAAGGCAGGCAAGACTTAAACAGGAGACACACAAGGCAAGGCAACTGAGAACCAGGATCCCCCTGAAGTACCTGAAAGTGGAATCCGGAGCATCCCTCCTGTGTCCTGGTCTGGCGGCTGAGCAAAGTCCTCCTGGTTTGCATGCGTGCATATGCACCCCAATGC
Source organism: Microcaecilia unicolor (assembly GCF_901765095.1). Lineage (NCBI taxonomy): Eukaryota > Metazoa > Chordata > Amphibia > Gymnophiona > Siphonopidae > Microcaecilia > Microcaecilia unicolor. Next base: position 248,195,486 of record NC_044037.1, on the reverse strand, counting down.
CTGTGCCAGTCAGGACCAGAAGTGCTGCCATGAAGTGGGCTGCAAGCCTGAAGAGCTCCGAAAAGAATGACCACCATGGGAAAAAGATGAGTCAGGCACGGCAAAGCCATGACACACTGCATGTGTGTATGCACAGCGTCATAGGATTGACTTCTAGGAGTTCAATGTGCATATTTGAGAAAAGGATGGCTCTGCTCTCCAGGGTATAGGCCTTTGCTTTTGTAGAGGCAATCTGACCTGTGACATGCTACCCACTTGCACTTCCTTTTCTATCTCCTTCTGTGTGTTGCAATCTCATGTGGGCCCTAGTATTTCTCCTATATGGTGGTAGGAGAAGGTGGTGTAGCAATGTGGGATCAAGCTAGCAGCTGATCCCTTCATCTCAGGTTGCAACCCCCCCTCGGAGCACTCATTAGAAGTATGTCTTGTAGGTTAGTGGCCTTTCTACCACTCCCACTTCCACTCTTTCATCTTCCTGAAAGCAGTGTCTTGTCTTGGTGCAGGTTATTTGTCTCTTGGCCATCTGCCTATCACTTGCATGTGGACTTTTTGATAGTATAGAGACACTGTCAGACAGTACTCACTGTTTACCATGTTCCTCTGGTCTAGTACACCCTTCCCAGTCCTTCCCCTTTTTGGCACTTACTGTAATTCTCTGGAGTAGGAGGATGCCCTATTGCAGTGCCAGGCCCAGCCCTGTCCATCCTAGTGGAATCCCTCCTCTGGCCAGGTGTAAAACTGGATAGAGCCGTATTTGAGTGTGCCCAAAAATATTTACACAGACTTTATAGAATTGCCCTTCAGTTGTTATAGGTTTTGTAGGGTACCTGCTTGTGCCTTTTACCTATTTGACATGTTTTCAATCCATGTTTTCAATGTTCTTTTCTCCAACATTATACTATTTCAGATCTTCTCTCCTAGGATGATAATCTTGCATGTTTACCTTTACTCTTCAAAAAGGGTTAAAGGGTGCTTCAAAAGTTAACAATTTCCATGGATGTATTGGAGTTAACATACATTATAAATTGACATTAAGGCTCAGTAAGTAAAAAAAAAAAATAATAATAATATACTTCCGTAAAGAGGTTCCCAAATGTTTTGTCAAATCCATATATTTGTTGGCCACTGGAATATTGTGACCATGTATGAAATGATGGCAAGAAAACCATTATTATATTGAAAATAATCTCATATGTGCCAGAGAACACAGTGCAGCCAAGTAAGGTTGCTACAGCATTTCTACTTTAACTGTACTAACAGCATGTCTTTGGGTTCCTCTTACACTTGTTAATACGCAAAGATAATTTACAGTAAATCTATTTAATGTTCATCAGACCTCCATTTCAGCTTCTGAAAAAAAGTTCAGGGAAGAAATTTATAGTCAGGGAAATGATTGAGATTCAGTCTCATAGAAAAGTATAACTCAATATCTCCTATGCTGAGAACATTCTTCAGTTGTATGAACAGTGTCACCTTGCAGCAGTGGAAGTGCCCTCAGGGTAAAAGCTCAATTTCAGGCAAGTAGGATGCAGACCGTTACTTTCTACTGAAACAGTTGCAGGATCTGTACTTTCTCATTTTCCAATACAGTAATTGATCTTCATTTGAATCTATTGGGGCAGTATACCTTAAACAAATGTTTGCAAGATCAGGATAACTGCTCATGAATTTTTATTTACGGTTCAGGCCATGTAATCTAGAGCACTCGACTGAAAGATAGGAGAAAAATTTTGTTGAATATGTATCCAGTCCTATTCTGAGATCATTTTCATGCACCTTTTCTGACTCCACATTCAAGTTGTCCTTAAGTTAGTTACTCATATTTCTATCTAACTCCTGCTCCTCTGTCTTATATGTCTATATGTTCCACCTCTATTTACTCTCTGTGCTGTCTATTAAGATATTTTAGTGTATATTGTGTTGACATGTAAGTAGCATACTAGGCCATAATGCTCTGGATTCTATATAGGTCCCCCAAAGTTGGTTGCCCAAATTTGGGCGAGGAACCCTGATGTGTGTCTAAACTAATTAGTCATTTAGGTGCTAACAAACATTTATTGGAGTTAATTGGCACTCAAATGGCAGTAATTAGGAGTTACACATGCATCTGTCCTACACTCTATTCTATAACATGCACACCTAAATTTCATAGTGTACAGCTCAAAGGGGGTGTGGGCATGGGAGGGGTATTGGTAGGGCAGGGGCCTTCTCAGAAATTAGGAGCGATGTTATAGAATACTTGGAATTATGTGCCCTACTGCCATCAGTTTTGTTTGAGGATTTACCCTAGGTTTCAGCAGACTTAAGCCCTCACGCCCACAGAAGGGTGCAGGAATCCGCACTAAGAGCTTCTTGTGCTTAGCAACCTTTATTGAATTGGCACTTAGCGAGGATCTTAATGATGCCTAACTTTGGGTGCCATTTAATGAATCTAGCCTGATGTGTACTACTATTTGAATACTTTTAATGCTGTAATTGTCCAGCTTCTTCTTACTATATACCACCTTGGGTGAATTTCTTCAAAAAGGCAGTAAATAAACCCAAATAAATAAATAAAATGGATACTACACCAACATGTGGGAAGTTAATAAGCATTCTCCTTCTTATTATAAATGTTAGAACCAGGGGTAAACTGACTGTGATCTGGGCCTCGGGCACTAAGGGTCATGGGCCTCTAACCATCTATCAAAATTAATTAAATTACATGATAGCTAGGGAAGAGTGGGCCTCCTACTGCTTGGGCACTGTCCTATTGTTCTAATGATAGGAGTGGCCAAGTGGCTAGAGCACAAGTCTTACAATACAGAGGTGGCTGGTTCAAATCCCACTGCTGCTGCTTGTGATCTTGGGCAAGTCACTTAACCCTCAGTTGCCTCAGGTATAAACTTAGATTGTGAGCCCTCCTGGGACAGAGAAATATCCAGTGTACCTGACTGTAACTCACCTTGAGCCACTACTGCAAAAGGTGTGAGCAAAATCTACATAAATAATAATTTTAAAAAATCAATTGTGTTAAGAAATTAGAGTGCTTCTTCAATAACTGCTAATTTTTGCCAGAACTTCTTTAATCATTCTCCTTAATGCCCTTTTGTTTACTTCTGTCTCCAAAATGAAACCAAGTTAAAATTGTAGCCTCACTGCTTAATTAGTAACACTTGTGTGAGTTTGTGTGGAGGGGCATTTTTGATATGTCTAAATCTGAATTTGGACGTTTTACACAAAACATCCAAATTCTGAACAGGAAAGAAGGTAATTTTCGAAAAAAGAAAAACATCTATCTTTTTTTCGAAAATACTATGGAGTACTAACCAGTTAAGTGCGATACTCAGCACATAACCAGCTAAGATGAAATGATTAAAGATAGAACTGTGTTTTATGCCATCCTATTTATGTAATTAATGTTGACACTTAACCGGCTGACTCCGCCTCTGGAATACTCACAAAGTAGACGGTTTGAACTTAAGTGCTAACTGGCCATTTTCAGCAGTACTATCTAGTTAAATTGTCTGGTTAGCCCTGGACAAGTGATTTAAATGGCCAGCTGCCATTTCTGGATGTTTAAATCACTTTGAATATTGACCCCTAACTGTATAAGTTGATTCCCTGTAAATGGGAAAAATAGCACTTACCTATATGGTAGGCACAAGTATTACCATATGGAGGAGCAATCTAATGGTAAAAGAGGTGGGCTGAGAACCAAAGTTCACATCCCACAACTGCTCAGTATGATCCTGTGCTAGTCACTCAACCATTCCTTGCCTCAGGTACAAACTTAGACCCCAATGCTCAGATGCAAATGTGGGCACTAGAGGCCATAAGTGCTGGACTAGGACCTGCTAATTGCATGCAAATGCATACTAAAGAGGGTCATCACTAGTCTTCCCCAATGCTCAGCGGGCAGCACACCAAACAAGGGCTTTGTTCCCGTGTTTGGTGTTCTGCTCGCTGAGCATTGGGAAGGAATGAGGAGACCCTTCAGTATGCATTTGCATGCACCTTCAGGCCCCCGTCCCCCAAACATAAAGACCGGAAGGTCCGGTGGACCTCCAAACCCCTCACCCCCCAACATATAACAGCCCCCTCCCTCGTGAATACATAATAACCTGATAGTCCAGTGGGACCCTTGCCAGGTGTCAACCGCATCAACCTGACCTCCCTCCCTGAAGGCTAGCCCTGGTGGTCTAGCGTTGCCCACCCCCACCCCCCTTGTACCTTAGAAAGAGGAGGGACTAGCACTCCCTCCCTCCTCCTGCAGATGGCAGTGCCCTCTAACATTGCCCACTCCCCAACCCCCGTATAGCTTAGGAGGAGAGGCTACCACACCCTCCCTCCTCCTGCAGGCACCACCTCAAAATGGTGCTGCCCTGCCCGGTGCTTCCATATGGAAGTTAAGCCCCACCCAGTGCATCCCACTGGGCTTTGTTCCTGATCATCCCTTTTTTTCTGAATAGCTATACTTTTCTCTTCATTCTGGTGTTCCTCAGGGTTCTATTCTTGCTCCTACCCTTTTCAATATTTTCCTGGACCCACTTCTCATGATTATTCAAGATTATTCATATACTCCGTTCTGTTACACAGATGACATTCAAATTTTTTGTCAGATTTCTCAGCCATCTCCCATCTTAATAACCCCCCCCCCCCCAAACCTCATACACTGCTCCAGAGCACTTCTGGTTCATAAGAAATTGCACTGGACCAGCACCATACAGCCAGTAGCTCCCTGAACATCTCTCACCCCAACTCAGGTGGGCATGATTTAACTTGTTTACACCCTATTACTACTACTACTACTACTCATCATTTCTATAGTGCTACTAGATGTACGCAGCACTGTACAACTGAACATGAAGAGACAGTCCCTGCTCGACAGAGCTTACAATCTAATTAGGACAGACAAACAGGACAAACAAGAGATAAGGGAATATTAAAGTGAGGATGATAAAATAAGGGTTCTGAACAAGTGAATAAGGGTTAGGAGTTAAAAGCAGCATCAAAAAGGTGGGCTTTTAGCTTAGATTTGAAGACGGCCAGAAGTGGAGCTTGACGTACTGGCTCAGGAAGTCTATTCCAGGCATATGGTGCAGCAAGATAAAAGGAACGGAGTCTGGAGTTAGCGGTGTAGGAGAAGGGTGCAGAGGAATGTAGGGAGAGCTAAGAGTGGAGAGGTACTGAGGAGCCCAGGCCCACCCAGTTTTGTCTCAGGTCCATCCTCACCTTCTCCCACCCCCGCCGTAGTGCTGCCTCTTCTCCTGTACTTCATGGTCTCTGTCTCCCACCCCCGTGGCAGCGCTCTATCGGCGCTGCCTGCCTGACAGCTGACAGACGCGGTGCGATGTCCTCCTGCTCCGGGGCCTTCCCTCTGCCGCGTTGATTCAACTTCCTGTTTATGCAGGGCAGAATGCACGCGGCAGAGGGAAGGTCCCGGAGCAGGACGTCGTCGCGCCATGTCTGTCAGCTGTCAGGCAGGCAGCGCCGATAGAGCGCTGCCGTGGGGGTGGGAGACAGAGACCATGAAGTGCAGGAGAGGAGGCAGCGCCACGGTGGGAGAAGGTGAGTGGAGGCAGCGCTGATAACTTAAATGTGCTGGACAGACGTGTGTGTGTGTGTGTGGGGGGGGGGGGGGGGGGTTGTAGTGCCCACCCATCCAACCCGCTGGCCCACCCAAAAATTGTCTTCTGGCTACGCCACTGCAGTGAAGTCCCCCTCCGCTGGCTCTGCTCTGCTGATCAGAATCTACTTACCTTTCTCTCACCCTCAGTTCTGCATCTGAAAACCTCATGGAACTCTGCTTTTAGGTATATTGGTCCCAAACTCTGGAACAATCTGCTGCTCCATATCAGAAATCACCTTTTCTCAGAAGTTTTTTTTCCCTCTAGCCTTACTAAACTTCTTGCTATCTCTTTTCTATTACCTTTCTCCTATTCTTTCTTCTCTCCCCTTTGAGCTTCTTTTTAAATTGTAAACCGCCGTGTTGCCTCTGCCATGGCTAATAAAATAGGAATATCAAGTGCCATAAATAAATTAAAAAACGTGCCTTTGAACAATAGATGTGGTTGGTAACTGCCACATTGGAGGGGGGGGGGGGAGCATTCTATATATGGCACCTAAAAAAAACTTCACGGAAAACATTTTTGCCTAAGTGTGGATTTAAGCATAGTATTTAGAATATGCTTAGTTGATATCCCAGCACCTAAAACTACGGACACCCATTTACATTAAAAAAATATGGCATAAATCCCGGCACATAGATTTAGGCGCAGAGGGTCATATTCTATAACTATGCACGCAAATTTTGGAACTCCCACAAAATGTCCATTTTTCTGCTCATAACCTTGGCCCTTTTTGTCTGCACATGTTAGAAGTTAGGCGCAGTGCATTACAGAATATGTTTAGCTACGTGCCAATTAGTGCTCATTATTGCTTGTTAAGTGCTCTTATCAAGGCCAATTAGCTTGTTACACCAATTAAATTGCATACGTTGTTATAGAATCTGTCTGGATTTTGGCGAGGATCTCTATACGCGCTATATAGAATCCAGGGGATAGTTCATATACTGCCCTGTCAAAAATACACAGCATACAAACTCATTAATCAGATGTACCTATTTTGATTTATTTAATACATTAGCTTGAGAACCTGTGAACGCTTACATGGCTGTTTTGTGACTGCAGTGTCTTTTCTTCAGCTGTAAGCGTGCTCACATGGTATGTGTGCATGTGGGATTTAAAGGGGAAAGGGGTTTCTTCTTATTCTCTGACCCCTGATACATAGAATGATCGTGTTCTTCCAGCATACAACACGTATACCTTTGATAAGTTAAGAAACAATTTAGTCTGTGAAGAAACAATGTTATGTTTTTAAAATCTTACCGTGTCACTGCTACCTCTCTCTGTAGAATCCATTTCTGTGGCTCTGTGGGTTTTTTTAGTTTATAACTAAAAAGATCACACAGACCTTATATTCTTGCAGCATACCTTCTAGCACAAGTCAAGGCTGTAGTATCCATCTCATCGTGGGCCCCTTTTACTAAGCCGCGTAGGCACCTATGCGTGCCAACCGCACCAAAATGGACTTACCGCATTGCTCTTGCGGTAATTTCATTTTTGACACACATCCAATATGCTCATCTGAAAAATATTTTTTAATTTTCAGACACACGTAGCGGACACGTGCCAAATGGCATCTGATGCGCGTAGGTGATTACTGCCCAAATTCTTTACCGCTAGGTCTATGACTGACAATAAGGTCAGAGACCCAAAATGGACGAGCGGCAATTTTGATTTTGCCGCACGTTCATTTTCGGGAAAAAAGAAAAGAGGCTTTTTTTACAGGCGTGCTGAAAAATGATTATGTGTGCACCCAAAACCTGCGCCTACACTACCGCAAGCCGCTTTTCAGCACACCTTTGTAAAAGGACCCCTTGGTGCTTATACCAGTCTATGAGAAATATGATTAGACAAATGAGACCCCCCCCTTTCTCTGTGACACACCCCCTACCACCACCATGTACTTTAAATGTCCAAAAGAACATTATAGCTCCCCTCTACCACATATTTGCTCTCTGCCCAAAAGGTCAATGGTAGCCAAATTCCTGACAAGTACTACTACTACTACTACTATTTAACATTTCTAAAGCGCTACCAGGGTTACGCAGCGCTGTACAATTCAAACATAGGACAGTCCCTGCTCAAGGAGCTTACAATCTAAAAAGTAGGTAGGATACCTGGACCCAAAGCTTTTTTTGCACTCTTTCATAAGAACACACATCACACTTAAATAGTGTATGACTTTTATTATAATATGCAACACACCAGTTACTAGTGTTTTTTCAAATGTGTATTCAACAACTGTGGCCTACAACGCAGATTCACAAAGTTCTATTTTTTACATTTAAAATGCCCTCATCATGAACTTGGTATTTGCTGAGTGAGGACTTATGTTGTGAGAGGTAAGGAGGAGAAAGGAGGATCTGTGATGCTGTGCCCTGCTTGGACAAACAGTTGAAAAACCTGCTCCTCACACAGTATGAGAAGGGAGGGTGGTGAGTGGGTTTTGCTATAATGGGCTTTGCAGAAGGGGGTGGGGTTATGGGGAAGGATTGTCCAGACAGTTTAAAACCATACTGTCCCTTGCACAGATTCACTAAATTCTACATTTAAAACCACTCTACCCAGTCACACTTAAACATTAATTTCTCATGATAGATTTGAAACCATTTTAAAATCATTTTAAAATACTGTTCAGGTAAAGTGTAAAATGTATTTTGTTTTTCCTGCGCTGATCGAATCACTCTCGTCATAAAAAAAATAAAATCTTTTATTACACCTTTGTAGGGGTCTTTTACTAAAGATTAGCTTGAGTTATCTGCAGCAGGCCCATTTTATTCCTATGGGCCCTCGAGCTAATCTTTAGTAAAAGACCCCTGTGAGAGGAAGACAAAATGGAGGAGGAGGGAATCAGCATGCTGTTCTGTTTCCTTCTAAGAGATAATGAAGTTAAAAACAGCCTGGAGTTTAAAAAAACAGAGGGATATCAACTTTAAAAAAAAACATAAACAAACAAAAAAAAACCCAACAGTGAGAGGCTTGAAGATCTGGTAGAATCATAAGGTAGTAATACTGTGTCCATGGTTAAAAAATGCTGCAAATGCTCAATGCCTGCGCAAACTGCATATTTATTTATTTATTTGGATTTTGCTTACACATTTTTCAGTAGTAGCTCAAGGTGAGTTAACATTCAGATACACTAGGTATTTCCCTGTCCCTGGAGGGCTAACTGTTCCTCCAAAGCCGTAAGTGGTGGTGTCTGATGGCAGACATCATGTCCTGTGATGTCACTAATCCAAGATGGTGGCAAGTAATGAAAACCAGAAGTGATGTCATGGGAATTATGTCAGATTTGTGTGACCCATGGGTGCTGCCATCTTGAAAAAGGAGTGTGGCCTAGGTAGAGTTATGCCTTCTAGTGACATTACCACGAGGGTCAGGATTTATGGAAGAGTTATGACATCATCCTGATGATGTAATCAAAATAGGTAGGGCGGGTGAGAGTGACGGGGCTTGGGTGTAGAGTTGGCGGGCTTGGGTGAGTTCTCAATTTTGATTGGTGGATACAGGGGTCATATGACCAGAAGTGGACATGCCTACCTGTGAAAATATGCAAATTAGCATTTACAAAAGAGGGTGAACCTTACTATTACTATGGCCTCAATTTGTTATTTATAATGGAGTTTGATTAATTATAGTCACATTTCAAACATATTTTTAAAACTATTTTTAAACATGCAAATGAAATGAGATAAAGAAAGTGCATGAAATTTTACTATATTAAAAATAATCTAGTTTCTACAAAGGAATTACCTTATTAAAAAGATTTATGGGCAAAACATTTTAGGGTTGAATCTTTGGCAATTCACATTTGGAGTAGAATTCAAGATACCTGGAGCTGCCTTACAAAACATTTTCTGGAGATGAGTGAACTAGTTCATCTGAAATCTGACATGTTGTTTCAATTTCCTCTCTTGACTTTGCAGAAGGACATTTCTCTTCATCTCTAATGTCATTGCACAAAATGAGAAAGCCATAGGGCAGAAAGAGCAAAAAACTAGCTACTTACAAAACAGTAGTTCCTTATTTCCAAAAATGAATTAAGGTTGACCAAGATTTTTTTTTCAATATAGTTTTACATCATTAAAGCAATAAGCATTATGGGCTAAATAGGTTTCATTTGACATAATGGTGTAGGTCATTAGGTTAAATACTTATATGACTCTTCCAATATATGATTATAATGAAAATGGTATTGCCTAAATTTACTCATGACCTCTCTGCTTAAGCAGTTATTCTATAAACTGCGCTGAACTTTAGACGTGTCTTCTAGAATACTGCTTACACAGGTATTTTTTAGCACCAATTTTTTTTCGGCACAATATATAGAATCTAGCCCTAATTGACCATGTCTTAACTATAATCATGGTCCATGCCAGTGCACCACTTGTCCATTTTCTGCCCCATAACAAGCTATGCAGTTAACTTTTGAATTAGCACACAATCAGGCTTATTTTCAAAAGAGAAGGACGCCCATCTTTCGACACAAATCGGAAGATAGGCGTCCTTCTCCCAGGGTCACCCAAATCGGCATAATCGAAAGCCGATTTTGGGCGTCACCAACTGCTTTCCGTTGCAGGGATGACCAAAGTTCACGGGGGGCGTGTTGGAAGTGTAACAAAGGCGGGACTTGGGCATGCCTAACACATGGGCGTCCTCGACCCATAATGGAAAAAAAAACGGGTGTCCCTGACGAGCATTTGGACGAGTTTACCTGGTCCAGTTTTTCTTATGACCAAGGCACAAAAATGTGCCCGAACTAACCAGATGACCACCAGAGGGAATCGGTGATGACCTCCCCTTACTCCCCCAGTAGTCACTAACTCCCTCCCACCCTCAAAAAAGAACTTTACAAAAATTTGTGCCAGCCTCTATGCCAGCCTCAAATGTCATACTCAGGTCCATCGCAGCAGTATGCAGATCCCTGGAGCAGTTTTAGTGGGTGCAGTGCACTTCAGCCAGGCGGACCCAGGCCCATCCCCCCCTTCCTGTTACACTTGTGGTGGTAAATGTGAGCCCTCCAAAACCCACCCGAAACCCACTGTACCCCCATGTAGGTGCCCCCAATCACCCCTTAGGGCTATGGTGGTGGTGTACAGTTGTGGGTAGTGGGTATATGTTTAAATTCAAATACATAGAAAATAAAAAATAGAACAAAAATTGACCTCTAAGAAAAGTTTATGGTCACCAATCCTGTTTGAGCATTTCTGTATAACTAAGAGACTTCATTGCCTTATTCAGAAAAAAAAACCCCAAGGAATATTATTATAGGAAACCACAGCCACACCCTGCCTCAGCATCTTTCCCATGTAAAAAAAAAAAGTTTCTTTCAGTCCCAGTTTCAAAGTCTTTAGCATGCTATAGTATATTTGTTGTAACCAGTCATGTAAATGATGCATGCCATTGTTTTTTTTAAATGAAAGTAATGTGTCATGCTCAATTTCAAAGCGATTAGGGTCCTTTTATAAGTTGTGGTAAAAAGGGGTCTGCGCTAGTGTCAGCATGTGTTTTGGATGCACACTGAGGACCCTTTTTACCACAGCGGGTAAAAGGTTGCCTGTTGTTCTGGAAAAGAAATGGCCATGAGGTAAGTGAACCATTTGCCGCGTGACCATTTCAGTGGGGGGAGGGAATACATTCCACTACCCAGGTAACAGTAAGGGGTCTTGTGCTAATCTAGCATTGCCCAATTACCAACAGGTAAACACTGGTGCTACAAAAATAGAAACTTTTCATAACACCAGAAATGGTGCGTGTTGGGGGTAGAAACTCTTGCCAGGCTTCTGCGATAGTTCTGGATTGGTACATGACAAGCCTTTTGCCATGCACCAACCCTTTAGTATAAGGGTCCCTTAGACTTACAAAGTTCTATAGGTTACTCACGCATCTTTGTAAGTCTAAGTGCTTTGAAATTATGCCCATGTATCATATTAAACAAGGCCTCCCAAAATTCACAGTATATTAATTCCAGCTGAATAAAAAAAATTCCCTGGCCTCTCATTTCATCTGATTGTGCTCACTGCCCAACATTACCAATATTACACAAAGCAAAACATTAATACCACTCATTTTGATCCTGTCTCTCAACTTGTCAAATCAATAATTCCACTTGCACAAGAAATCCTTCGGGAAATAATAAAAGGAATCTAGAATGGTCCATTAAACAGAAAGGAATGTTTTTAACCATAAGCTATGCAACCAATTCTTGTGTTTGCTTTCCCCTACTTCCTTCAAACTCTATATAAAATAATTTCTTATAGAGATATATAAAATGAATAATCATACTATATAGTAAGAACCTATAAAGTATACTATGCTCATCGTTAAAAGTTCAGTCATGCATATATAGTTAAACATTAATCCATTTGTAAATTGAAATATGGGTTGGTTCCGAGATTAAAATAGTGAAAAATATTTTTTTTTATTTCAAATAGATTTTATTATTATAACAACCAGAACAAGAACAATGCAGCAAGTTGAAAATATATCAATCAAATAACATTGCAAATGTATACAAACATTATCTAGAAAGGCTGCAATTTATAACGGTGAGTTCGATACGTAGGAACCAACAGCAAGAGAGACAGAGAAAAAGGGAAAGAAAAGAACAAACTAGAAACAAAGGGGCACTTTTACAAAGGCGCACTGAAAAATGGCCTGTGGTAGTGTAGACTCGTGTTTTTGGTGCGCGCAGAATCATTTGTCACCGCACCTGTAAAAAATGCCTCATTTTTGCTGAAAATGGATGTACAGCAAAATGAAAATTGCTGCGTGTCCATTTTGGGTCTGAGACCTTAACGCCAGTCAAGTCTCATGCGGTAACTGGGCAGTAATGACCTATTGCATTCAAAAATAAAAATTATTTTTTGGACACATGTATCAGGCGCACGCCAAAAATGAAATTACTCCTAGAGTCACATGGTAGCCGGGTAGTAACTCCATTTTGGCATGCGTTGGGCACACTTAGACGCTTACGTAGCTTAGTAAAAGGGCCCCAAAAAGAAAAAGCACATTTTAGGCGTAGAAGAAGCATGCTGTTGGTGGAGTAATCAGGACATCAAGAAGAGAAACAAAATCCACAAAGGGCCAAATTCTATAAATGGCACCTTAAAAATCGGGGCCAAAAACCACACAGTTAGCGTGATTCTATACATCTAAAGTTAGGTGTAGTTTATACAATATGTGCACACACCATTCTTGTGACTAAAATTTAGGTGCACCCATTTAGACTACCTAAAACCAAGCCTAAATACCTTTGCCTAAGTTAGGTGCAAATTGGGTGTATTCCATAATAGTGCATGTAGTTTTTTAAAATGCCCACAACCTGCCCATTCTATGCTCATGGCCATGTTCCCTTTTCATCTGCACACATTAAAATTTATGGGGCCCTTTTATTAAGCCACGTGGAGGGACATAATCGAATGGGGTGCCCAAGTTTTCCTGAGAAAGTCCTCGTAGGACATCCCTGCGAAGGGGCAGGGAAACCCGTATTATCGAAACAAGATGGGTGGCTATATTTCATTTTGATAATACGGTCGGGGACGCCCAAATCTCAACATTTAGGTTGACCTTAGAGATGGTCGTCCCCGATTTTCTACGATAATGGAAACCGAGGACGCCGATCTCGGAAACAACCAAATCCAAGCCATTTGGTTGTGGGAGGAGCTAGCATTTGTAGTGCACTCATCCCCCTTACATGTCAGGACACCAACCAGGCACCCTAGGGGGCACTGCAGTGTACTTCAGAAAATGCTCCCAGGTGCATAGCTCCCTTACCTTGTGTGCTGTGCCCACCAACCCCTCCCCACAAAACCCACTCCCCACAACTGTACACCACTACCATAGCCCTTAGGGATGAAGTGGGGCACCTAGATGTGGGTACAGTGAGTTTGTGGTGGGTTTTGGAGGGCTCACATTTACCACCACAAGTGTAACTGGTAGGGGGGGATGAGCCTGGGTCCACCTGCCTGAAGTGCACTGCAGTACCCCCTAAAACTGCTCCTGGGACCTGCATACTGCTGTCATGGAGCTGGGTATGATATTTGAGGCTGGCATAGAGGCTGTAAAAAATATTTAATTTTTTTAGGGTGGGAGGGGGTTAGTGACCACTGGGAGAGTAAGGGGAGGTCATCCCCGATTCCCTCCGGTGGTCATCCAGTCAGTTCGGGTACCTTTTTTAAGGCTTGGTCATAAGAAAAAATGGACCAAGTAAAATCGTCCAAGTGCTCATCAGGGATGCCCTTCTTTTTTCCATTATCGGTCGAGGACACCCATGTGTTAGGCATGCCCCAGTCCCGCCTTCGCTACGCTTCCAACACCACCCCCCCCCCCCCCAGTGAACTTTGGTCGTCCCTGTGACGAAAAGCAGTTGAGGATGCCCAAAATTACATAAGTACATAAGTAATGCCATACTGGGAAAAGACCAAGGGTCCATCGAGCCCAGCATCTTGTCCACGACAGCGGCCAATCCAGGCCAAGGGCACCTGGCAAGCTTCCCAAACGTACAAACATTCTATACATGTTATTCCTGGGATTTTGGATTTTTCCAAGTCCGTTTAGTAGCGGTTTATGGACTTGTCCTTTAGGAAACCGTCCAACCCCTTTTTAAACTCTGCTAAGCTAACCACCTTCACCACATTTTCCGGCAATGAATTCCAGAGTTTAATTACACGTTGGGTAAAGAAACATTTTCTCCGATTTGTTTTAAATTTACTACACTGTAGTTTAATCGCATGCCTCCTAGTCCTAGTATTTTTGGAAAGCGTAAACAGACGCTTCACATCCACCTGTTCCACTCCACTCATTATTTTATATACCTCTATCATGTCTCCCCTCAGCCGTCTCTTCTCCAAGCTGAATAGCCCTAGCCTCCTTAGTCTTTCTTCATAGGGAAGTCGTCCCATCCCCGCTATCATTTTAGTCGCCCTTCGCTGCACCTTTTCCAATTCTACTATATCTTTCTTGAGATGCGGCGACCAGAATTGAACACAATACTCAAGGTGCGGTCGCACCATGAAGCAATACAACGGCATTATAACATCCTCACACCTGTTTTCCATACCTTTCCTAATAATACCCAACATTCTATTCGCTTTCCTAGCCGCAGCAGCACACTGAGCAGAAGGTTTCAGTGTGTTATCGACGACAACACCCAGATCCCTTTCTTGGTCCGTAACTCCTAACGTGGAACCTTGCATGACGTAGCTATAATTTGGGTTCTTTTTTCCCACATGCATCACCTTGCACTTGCTCACATTAAATGTCATCTGCCATTTAGCCGCCCAGTCTCACAGTCTCGTAAGGTCCTCTTGTAATTTTTCACAATCCTGTCGCGAGTTAACGACTTTGAATAACTTTGTGTCATCAGCAAATTTAATTACCTCGCTAGTTACTCCCATCTCTAAATCATTTATAAATATATTAAAAAGCAGCGGTCCTAGCACAGACCCCTGAGGAACCCCACTAACTACCCTTCTCCATTGTGAATACTGCCCATTTAACCCCACTCTCTGTTTCCTATCCTTCAACCAGTTTTTAATCCACAATAGGACATTTCCTCCTATCCCATGACCCTCCAATTTCCTCTGTAGCCTTTCATGAGGTACCTTGTCAAACGCCTTTTGAAAATCCAGATACACAATATCAACCGGCTCCCCTTTGTCCACATGTTTGTTTACTCCTTCAAAGAATTGAAGTAAATTGGTCAGGCAAGATTTCCCCACACAAAAGCCGTGCTGACTTGGTCTCAGTAATCTATGTCCTCGGATGTGCTCTGTAATTTTGTTTTTAATAATAGCCTCTACCATTTTCCCCAGCACCGACATCAGACTCACCGGTCTATAATTTCCCGGATCTCCCCTGGAGCCTTTTTTAAAAATGGGCGTTACATTGGCCACCCTCCAATCTTCCGGTACCACGCTCGATTTTAAGGATAAGTTGCAGATCACTAGCAGTAGCCCCGCAAGCTCATTTTTCAGTTCTATCAGTAGTCTAGGATGAATACCATCCGGTCCAGGAGATTTGCTACTCTTCAGTTTGCCGAACTGCCCCATTACGTCCTCCAGGTTTACCGTGAAGTCAGTAAGTTTCTCCGACTCGTCCGCTTGAAATACCATTTCCGACACCGGTATCCCACCCAAATCTTCCTCGATGAAGACCGAAGCAAAGAAAGAACCAGGCACACCCATTAAAGGGGGGCCGACCACAACCGGGCTGAAGGCCAGCAAAGACAGAAGTGTGGGGGAGGGTACAGGGAGGGCCCAGCTAGAGAGCAGAGGTAGTAGTGGGAGGGAAACAAGGGGTAGCAAGGGGAGGGGGCAGGAAAAAAGGGGAGGAGCAAGGGAGGAGGAGAGAGGAATTTGAACTGCACAGGAAGTCCTTTTGAATTTGGAAGCAGGAGAAGAGCAACCCTGGGCAGCAGCTCCTGAAATTTTTACAGGCACATGTTTTGTGTCTGCCCTGGGCAGAGCTTGTGCAGAGTACAGCCAAAGAAGCTCTTACAGCAGAGCACGATATTCCAGCAAATTGAGAACAAATTTTATGGTATGTAGACATTTAAAACTTTGTGCAAGGCATTTTAGCTTTCTCCTGCCGACCCCCATTTAGTTTTTCCAGGATGGCCGGCCATCTCGGGTTAGCTGCCTATCTCACGGCATTACGTGCACTAGGCTAGAGTCCCACATATGCTGCCCATGGCGCATGGCAGATGGGTTTGCCACAGCGCGGTTGCCATTTTTGGCCGGCCATGCAGTGCTCACAATCTGCAGTGCATAGCACGGCACTGAGGCACGACTAGGAAGACCTTGTGCACAGTACTGAACCGAGGCGCAAACTATCTCAGGGAGACGAAAACACCTTTAATGGTACGTCATTTTTGCTCTTCTCCTGCCTCAGCGGCACACCGCACGTTAAGATGCGGTGATGGCCGGCCACTAATAATTGGCCGACAGTTACGCACTATACAGCAACGGACCTTCGAGCCCCGTTGTGGCTGGCCACGCCGTGTTATCTAATTTGAAAAATAAATGCGGTATAAGCCGTCCATGCCATTACGGCGACGGACCTTAAACCCCGTTATGGCCGGCCACACCAGATTTTCGATGTAATGCGGCAAAAATGAGTGCAGTATAAATTCTTCATGCTGTATAAGCCGCCCAGGCCACGCAGAGCTATACAAGCCCCATTGTGGTCTGCCACGCCGTGTTATCTAATTCGGTAAAATTTAGTGCGGTATAAGTTGCCCATGTTGTATAAGCTGCCCATGTCACGCAGCACTACGGCCATGCTGTGTTTTCTACTCGGTCGACTACGCTTCATCCTAAACGTTACTTACCGGCGCCATGTCTGTATGATTGGTCTGCCATGCGATATTTGAGATGCGGGTTTTTGCAGAAACGTCCACATTGCGATCCTCGCTAGTCAGGGTCTTCTCTTGCGGGCCACTTAGGGGGAGTCCCAAATTGGCGGGACATGCGCTTCGCTACGCGTTGTAATTGCCCGCCCATACAGTCGGCCATTAACCTACAGAGGCACGTACGGCAGCGGTGAATTTCGATAGGGTGGCCATTTGCATGAGTGCCGATTGTAAAAACGGTGGCCACTTTCAATACACCGCCCATTCTGACTAGCAGTAAAATTTGGAAAAGGCAGCCAGTTTTATGGCGCTAAAATTCACTAGAATGGACATTCCAAATACAAATTTAACCGCAGCGGCCACCTTGGATACCGCACGCATTTGTGTCTTTGACACACGGCATAGGCTGGAACAATTGATATCATACCGTTTGGTGCCAGCATAGCGGGACACAGTACTTAGGGGCATCAGACAAACATATCGGTTACAGTATGCTACTCTCAGCTGCCGTTAGGATCATGTCCACGGGGGGAAGGGTTGGTACAACAGTGTTAGTCCTAGAGGGCCATGTGCACTTAGCGGCCATTTTTACTAGAGCGGCCACGTGGACTAAAGCAGCTAATTTGAAAACGGTGGCCATTTTGATAGAAGGACCACCAGTCTTACTGATTTATCTGCCGGATTTACAGGGGCCTGGGCATTTTAATTTTAGCGGCCCATTTTGCATACGGCAGCCGTTTTGACTACCAGGCCAAATTTGAATGTAACAGCCATCGCCCGTGGGGCTTTAGGCCAGCCATTTAAGGAAGGGCGCACTGCGCAGACAGCACGCAGTCGGATATGTAGCTGTGAGCAAGGAGGGTACAGTTTACACAGGCACCATAGGATGCATGCAGCGATTGAGGAAGCCGGCGTCACCACAATCAGTTATTATGAGGTCATTTTGCTTTAAATTGTCTATTCTTTTAGTCTCTCCATTGCAGTAATGTCATTGTAGTGTGCGAAGGAGACATATGCACCAGCAAGACCAGCCAAGCGGCCCACCAAAACTCCGCCAGCTAAGACGCGGAGTGCTGTGGCCCCAGACCTTAGAAGTCACAGTGGACCTACACCACAAGCACAGACGGTGCGGGGGCCTGCAAGGGAGGTAGCAGCACCGCAGACTCCACCTCCATAGTTGCGGGGCTACCGCCAGTACCGGCAAGGGGTAAGTCTAATGACAGCACCACACTCCTTCCAGCGCAGACGCATGACATAACTAGATATGCAGTATGGGACGATAAGAACGGGTAACGGAGCCCAATATGGCAGGACAGAATGCGGTTGTGGCACCGGTCGGTGCACAGGGGACCAGTCAGGATGTGGGAGTACTTAATCACAGGAGCGATGCATTAGGTACCGTTCTCACAATACAGGTGGATCGATATCTTCTCCCTCCTTGTGTGGGAGTTGCATGAGGAGGGTACCGTAGGCAGGGATAGCGTAACAGATAAGAAGCCCAAGATATTTGGGTCCTTCATGGGCTGGTCGGAGGCTGTTCACATACTTAGCACACTCAGCTGTTCACATACTCAGGACACTCACTATAGTGAAGGAAACGGAAAGGGGCCCGGACTTGGTGTGGGATATGGAATATAATTTTAAAAGCGCATGAGATATTTAGGGGACGGGCATGGCTTAACTAAGATATTAAATTTACAAGAAAGCAGTGCAGACAATCCATTCATATCTGGTCAGCAACAGTGGTAGTCCTGTCAGGCAATGCCGTCAGGACAAAGGCAGGACGGAGGCAGCGGACATTGCACCTAGCACCCGACACGCCCGTGCGGGCAGGCATGCTGCAGGGCAAGGCAGGCTCCCCAGAGACAGGGAACAGCAATCTAGTAACACGGGACAGGGTACTGAGGGAGCTAGCGCTCCCCCCATCAAGCTTATGAGACAGGAGAAAGCAACCTATTAACTCAGGACAGGGTCCGGAAGCCATCAAGCTTCAAGGTTAGCCCGTTACCCTGACAGAACGGGTGCATCACCACAGGTTTCCAATCAGGTTGCATGATTCCATATTAGAGGACAACACCACAGTGACAACACTACCCCAACAATGCATCCTCGATTCACATGCATCGACAGATAGCTGCAGGCAAGATTACCAAAGAACTATTGCTAGGCTGCATAGCGGGGCTGTTTGAGGACCCGCCCTTCAAGGCAACAACAGTGTCTCCGCTAGACATAATACCAAGGAAGGAGCTGGGGAAAGGTAGGCCCAGTCGTAATTTGTCCCGCCACATAGGAACATCAGTAAATGACTACATTGACCATAGCAGCTGTACAGTACAATATGCATCTGTAGACAATGCCATTCAAATAATTCGGCGGCAAGGCAACTAGGCACATTGGGCTAAGGTGGACGGAGATTCGGCTTTTCGCACCTTGCCTTTACACCCACAGCCCTTTCCCTTGTTAGGTGTCAGGTTCCAGGAGAGGTTTTATTGCGATAAATATGTCCCCATGTGTGGCCACATCTAGTGCGCATACTTCAAAGAGCTTAGCATGTTTGTGCACGGGGTAGTGGAGCAACTAGCCCCCGCTAGGTCTCTGGTCCTCATCTGGAGGACTTCCTGTTCAAAGACCGGGAATCACAAGAGTGGACGGATGTTTTACAGGTCTTTATCCACTTGGCACAGAAATTGGACATCCCATTAGCCGTTGAAAAAACAGTAGACCCACGGCGAATCCTTACATTATAGGTATTGAATTGGAACTAGATGTTCCAGACTGCCGGCTGACAAAATTGATAAGCTTGCCAGAGCGGCGAATACGAGGTGGCACTGTAAAAAAGCAAGGCTGAAGCAGGTACAGGAACTCCTGGGTCCAGTAGGCTTCGCAATAAGGGTGATTCCCAATAGCTTTAGCAACATCGGGAACCAACAAAGCGCATTTTCATCTCAGACGTACACAGGACATCAAGCGAGATTTAGCAGGTTCTTGGCCCATGGGATTTCATTTTGGCACGATTCACCCACTCTCACGGAAGCCCTGCATTTTCTTTACAGATGCGGCAGATTTACTTCCAGGGAGCGTGGTGCGCAGCAAGCTCGGGTTTCGGCAGGGACCACGTAGGATATCATGTTTCCTGGGGGGACCTGGCATATCTCACAAGTCAATTGTAATTCCCTCAGACAATATGGCAGTAGTTGTCCGCCATGCACTTCCCACAAGTTATGTGTGCAGACAGATAGTTCCGCAGTGATTACAGCTAAACATATACCAGGCAGGGAGAATGGTTATAGTGGATGCTCTTTCTCGTTTTTAGAGCGCAGACCCGGAAATGGGACCCGATGCTGCGATAGTTAACAGATATCTCGCGGACAAGATACACAACCGCACATATAGTCAACACTTAGAAGAGAAGGGTGGTACTGATATATTCCCGGCCCCCGGCATGTATGAAGGGAATTAGCAGAAACCAGGTCTCAATCATGTTCGCAGCCATCAGTTTTCTCGCCAAAGCGGTGGCTGTCCAAAATCCATCTAGGTCATTTGTTGTCACGAGACTGATGAAAGGATGGGGCAGGCCGGGAGTACCCTACCCAGGTAAAAGAAAACCCAGTACCGGCAGGGAAATGGGCCGTCTCTGCATCATTAGAGGAGATAAGTGACACTGAGTTTGAGGGCCGTCGAGTCAAATGCGCATTCTCATTAGCTTTGCATGGTGCTCTGCGAGTCAGTGAGTTGGTGGCTACGTACAAGCATGCCCACCATGGCATGTCCCTCTTAATACGTGACGCGGCCATTACAGCCGCGGCAACTGACCTACTTATTCACAAATCAAAATGGATCGGAACGGACATGCCCTGTCCTGAACCTTTAAGCCGACTTAAAACAAAGACCAAAGACCAGCCTGCTGATTCATACACTATGTACAGTACCCACTCATTTAGGATTAGGGCAGCTACGGCAGTGGCAGCGCTAGGAGTGTCCATAGAGGCCATCAAAAGACTGGGCCGATGGCGACCTAATGTATATAAGCGCTACATCAGACCCATCTAGTGTATACAAGCGGTACATTGGACCCATTAAGGCATCCACAGCAAAGTGATAATGGTTGCTTGCACTGTGCTAACATGTTGCTTCTGATTATATTCTGTTACAGGTATCCATATCCAGAATGAGCTGCAGCGGATTTGGATATGCGGTCACTCATCACTTGTATGTACATTGGGCACAGGGAAAGGCGGTGGGCGCATAGAAGGGCAGCAGTGAGACCGAACAGTGAGAGCCTGGGTTGTCAGAGCGATAGAGGAGCCAGGGAGATAGAGTAGCCATAACAGGGTATAGGTAAGGGAGGGAGGCTTCAGGCATTCTTGTGTGCATTAAAAGTCATACGATCCCACATGACTTGCGAATAGATACAAGCCATAGCGTTAGGGCATGACCGCAGCCAGGAGGGGTGGGGGACCACGGCAAACGAGGTGTCGTTGCCGTGGCCTGTGGCGTTAGACTACAATGTTTACGCACAGCCAGCAATGGGTACACAGCAGCTTGACACATAACAGTTACAAGTTTGGGGTAACTACTGCTGCAGAAAGAGTTGTGTGGAAAATTATCAAGTTGATGCAAATGGTAGGCTTGCATGTGAGCAGCCTTGTTATAAGGAAACAACGTGTATACAGCTTGTCTCCTGGCTTGGGCGGCCGGGAGGCCTAGAACGTCATTTTGTAAATGTGGTAGGTGCCTCCTTCAACGGGAAACAACGTGTATACAGCTTGTCTCCTGGCTTGGGCGGCCGGGAGGCCTAGAACGTCATTTTGTAAATGTGGTAGGTGCCTCCTTCAACGGGAGACACCAAGTGACATCGGGTGCTTGGAAAACAGCACAGGGGGCCACAGGGGCTTGGTACGGCTTGGCCTGTGGCCCAGAATATGCAACTACGTGTAGAAGCTGTGTACCCTGGTAGAAATGCATGCTGGCATAATGATTAGTAGAAGATGTAATGTAATTTGTTTAAGTTGTAACAATTTTGATGTTCCTGGCTGCGGCCAAAATAAATCCAATTCTATCGAAGATACGGCTTGTAGTGTGGTATTGAAGGGGGCGGGGGTTGATACGTCTGAGTGTGTGCCGAATGCCCGAGTTGAGAACCAGGCACACCCATTAAAGGGGGGCCGACCACAACCGGGCTGAAGGCCAGCAAAGACAGAAGTGTGGGGGAGGGTACAGGGAGGGCCCAGCTAGAGAGCAGAGGTAGTAGTGGGAGGGAAACAAGGGGTAGCAAGGGGAGGGGGCAGGAAAAAAGGGGAGGAGCAAGGGAGGAGGAGAGAGGAATTTGAACTGCACAGGAAGTCCTTTTGAATTTGGAAGCAGGAGAAGAGCAACGCCCACCCGCCCACCCACTTGAGAGGCAAGATTTGTCGCAGCGAGGCGTTAGACTACAATGTTTACGCACAGCCAGCAATGGGTACACAGCAGCTTGACACATAACAGTTACAAGTTTGGGGTAACTACTGCTGCAGAAAGAGTTGTGTGGAAAATTATCAAGTTGATGCAAATGGTAGGCTTGCATGTGAGCAGCCTTGTTATAAGGAAACAACGTGTATACAGCTTGTCTCCTGGCTTGGGCGGCCGGGAGGCCTAGAACGTCATTTTGTAAATGTGGTAGGTGCCTCCTTCAACGGGAAACAACGTGTATACAGCTTGTCTCCTGGCTTGGGCGGCCGGGAGGCCTAGAACGTCATTTTGTAAATGTGGTAGGTGCCTCCTTCAACGGGAGACACCAAGTGACATCGGGTGCTTGGAAAACAGCACAGGGGGCCACAGGGGCTTGGTACGGCTTGGCCTGTGGCCCAGAATATGCAACTACGTGTAGAAGCTGTGTACCCGGGTAGAAATGCATGCTGGCATAATGATTAGTAGAAGATGTAATGTAATTTGTTTAAGTTGTAACAATTTTGATGTTCCTGGCTGCGGCCAAAATAAATCCAATTCTATCGAAGATACGGCTT
Source organism: Microcaecilia unicolor (assembly GCF_901765095.1). NCBI lineage: Eukaryota > Metazoa > Chordata > Amphibia > Gymnophiona > Siphonopidae > Microcaecilia > Microcaecilia unicolor. The sequence goes on along the minus strand of NC_044037.1, from coordinate 248,172,525 downwards.
GTAGTGTGGTATTGAAGGGGGCGGGGGTTGATACGTCTGAGTGTGTGCCGAATGCCCGAGTTGTTCATTCAGTCTCTCCGCTACGTCTTTGTCTTCCTTGATCGCCCCTTTTACCCCTCGGTCATCCAGCAGCCCAACCGATTCTTTTGCCGGCTTCCTGCTTTTAATATACCGAAAACATTTTTTACTATGTTTTTTTGCCTCTAATGCTATCTTTTTTTTGTACTCCCTCTTGGCCTTCTTAATCTGCGCCTTGCATTTGCTTTGACACTCCTTATGCTGCTTCTTGTTATTTTCAGACGGTTCCTTCTTCCATTTTCTAAAGGCGTTTCTTTTAGCCCTAATAGCTTCCTTCACCTCACTTTTCAACCAGGCCGGCTGTCTTTTGGAATTCCATCTTTCTTTTCTAATTCGCGGAATATGTATGGCCTGGGCCTCCAGGATGGTATTTTTGAACAGCGTCCATGCCTGTTGTACAGTTTTTACTCTCTCAGTTGCCCCCCTAAGTTTTTTTTTTACTGTTCTTCTCATTTTATCATAGTCTCCTTTTTTAAAGTTAAACGCTAACGTATTTGACTTTCTGTGTACAGTTACTTCAAGGTCGATATCAAAACTGATCATATTATGGTCACTGTTATCAAGCGGCCCCAGTACCATAATGTCCCTCACCAGATCATGCGCTCCACTAAGGACCAAGTCTAGAATTTTTCCTTCTCTCGTCGGCTCCTGCACCAGTTGCTCCATAAAGCTGTCCTTGATTTCATCAAGGAATTGTATCTCTGTAGCGTGTCCCGATGTTACATTTATCCCGTCTATATTTGGATAATTGAAGTCACCCATTATTATCACATTGCCCATTTTGTTCACGTCTCTGATTTCTTTTATCATTTCTGTGTCTACCTGCTCATCCTGGTGATTTTGCTGATTTGGGCGACCCTGGGAGAAGGACACCTATCTCCCGATTTGTGTCGAAAGATGGGCACCATCTCTTTTGAAAATAAGGCTGATAGGCACCTAGGCAAGCCCAATGTGCACCAACTTTGACCTACCACCCTGCTACTGCGTTGCCCTTGCTGTAATTTCATTTTTGATGCGTCAGCTACATGTGCCAGAAAATAATTTTTATTTTCTGGCACGCGGCAGAATCCGGGCAGCAATCATCATTCTACATGCATAGATAATTACCACATGGTTAACGAATCAGACCTTACCGCTTAGTCATTTGCTGGCGGTAAGGTCTCAGACCCAAAATGGATGCGCGCCAATTTTAATTTTGATGCACATCCATTTTTGGCAAACATTTTTAAAGACCTTTTTTACAGGCACACTGAAAAATGGATCTGCATGCGCCCAAAACATGCACCTACCCTACCGCAGCCTATTTTAAGCACACCTTTGTAAAAGGGCCCCTACATGCACCATATTTTAGAATACACCTAGAAAGTTGTGCGCCTAAATTCTAATTAAAGCCAGGGGCGTATCTGCGTGGGGCCACAGGGGCCTGGGCCCCCGCAGATTTCGCCCTGGACCCCCCTACCGCTGTCAACCCTCCCCCGCCTACCACCGTCACCTACCCCCGCCGAGGTCCGCTTCCTCCGGGCCGGTGCCTTTAAAAGTATTACTTCAGCTGGTGGGGGACCCCCAACTGCCGCCAGCCCAGCCGAGGTCTTGTTTTAAGAAGTTCTTCCATCCTCGTGCTATTGAAAACTGCCTGCCTGCATCCCTTCCAGTTTTGGACTGAGTCTGACGTCGCAGCACGTTGTACGTGCAGGACGTCAACGTGCTGCGACGTCAGACTCAGTCCGAAACTGGAAGGGATGCAGGCAGGCAATTTTCAATAGCATGAGGATGGATGAACTTCTTAAAACAAGACCTCGGCTGGGCTGGCGGGGGTTGGTGGTCCCCCGCCAGCTGAAGTAATACTTTTAAAGGCACCGGACCGGAGGAAGCGGACCTCGGCGGGGGTAGGTGATGGTGGTAGGTGGGGGAGGTTTGGCGGCGGTAGGGGGGGCGGTGGCCAGGGGGTCTATAATGTGCCCCCTCACTCTAGCCCCTGCCCCCCTACCGCCGAACCTCAGATACGCCCCTGATTAAAGCCAATTAGTGCCGCTAATTGGTTGTTAAGTAAAAATTATCAGCACTGATTGGCTTGTTAATCGATTAATTTGTGCACGCAATTTGGTCATGTGGCTATATTAGCATGCAGAACTTAAGGTGCCATATGTAGAATTTGGGGGAAAAACTACAGGTTAAAGCAATCAAATCGGCTAATTCAAAGAGGTAGAGAAAGCTAAAAAAGAGTATGTCTCCAAGGTTTATGTTTCTGTGGCCAGACTAGTTTTCCCAATCCAGGCACTCACCGCTTTATCCAGCCAAAGCATAAGGAAATTAATGCAGAATCTTTCCATTTCTGTGCAATGCAAACCTTGTCTATAAGCAGTAATTGTCTGATGAAATATAAATGCTTATGATAAACTAAATACCGTGTGGCATTCCCAGAAGAATGAAAGTTGGGTCCAGTGGAATTTCTACTGGGAGTAGATTAATAATATATGCAATTATCATTTTCCAAAAAGACTGAACATATGGGCATGTCCACCGCCTATGTACTGTCTTCCGTAAACAACACGGCTGGAAGAGTGGAAGTGAAATCACACAGCTTCCACAGTGCTTCTTTTTTTTTTTTTTTTTACTAGATAGTTATTCCAAAGGAACTCTGCTGCCACATTGTACAGGTTTTGTTCAAGCCATTGTGCAATTAATTACTTTACTTTTCTGCTGAATGGCCATGAGGAAGGCAATTTCAATTGTCTATTTGGATTTCTTTCTAGTTGCAGCTCATGGGAAGTTAGAAAATATAACATGGAAAATATTGTGAAAGACATTTACCTGCATAAATAAATATTTTTTTATGAGTAATATGTAGTGACTGAAAATTGTCCTTCTCAAATGGATGCAATAGCATGTAGAACTTCTACAATTTGAATGCTTTTAGCTACATTAAAAAGGAATCCCAGTGGGCATGTTTAAGAGGCTTTTCCTACCATCTCTATGCTGACGACTCCCAAATCTACCTTTCTACCCCTGATATCTCACCTTGCATCCAAACCAAAGTTTCAGCGTGCTTGTCTGACATTGCTATCTGGATGTCTCAACGCCACCTGAAATTAAATATGGCCAAAACCGAGCTTCTCATTCCCCCCCCCCCCCCCAACCCACCTCCCCGCTCCCCCCGTTTTCTATTTCTGTTGATGGCTCTCTCATTCTCCCTGTCTCCTCAGCTCGAAACCTTGGGGTTATCTTTGACTCTTCTGTCTCCTTCTCTGCTCATATCCAGCAGATCGCCAAGACCTGTCGTTTCTTTCTTTACAACATCGGTAAAATCCGCCCCTTTCTTTCTGAGCACTGTACCAAAACCCTCATCCACACCCTTGTCACCTCTTGTTTGGACTACTGCAATCTGCTTCTTGCTGGCCTCCCACTTAGTCACCTCTCCCCTCTCCAGTCGGTTCAAAACTCTGCTGCCCATCTCGTCTTCCACCAGGGTCTCTCTACTCATACTACCCCTCTCCTCAAGTCGCTTCACTGGCTCCCTATCCGTTTTCGCATCCTGTTCAAATTTCTTCTACTAACCTATAAATGTACTCACTCTGCTGCTCCCCAGTATCTCTCCACACTCGTCCTTCCCTACACCCCTTCCCATGCACTCCGTTCCCTGGATAAATCCTTCTTATCTGTTCTCTTCTCCGCTACTGCCAACTCCAGACTTCGCTCCTTCTGTCTTGCTGCGCCCTATGCCTGGAATAGACTTCCTGAGCCCCTACGTCTTGCCCCATCCTTGACCATCTTTAAATCTAGATTGAAAGCCCACCTCTTTAACATTGCTTTTGACTCGTAACCACTTGTATCCACTCGCCTCCACCTACCCTCCTCTCCTCTTTTCTCTACACATTAATTGATTTGTTTGCTTTATTTTTTGTCTACTACATTGTAAGCTCTTTGAGCAGGGAATGTCTTTCTTCTATGTTTGTGCAGCGCTGCGTATGCTTTGTAGCGCTATAGAAATGCTAAATAGTAGTAGTAGTAGTAATATATTTTTGGGATCAATATTCAGCTAGTAGCAATCAGCTATTATCAGATATTCTGTACCAGGCTATTTCTGGGCACTGGCATTGAATATCTGGGCATACATGACCAACTAAAACATGCCAGTTAAGTGCAATATTCAGCACTTAACCAGCCATGATGAACCACATGAAGATAGGACTATGTTTTATTTGGTCCTATTTATGTGGTTAAGGACTGACTATTAGCACTTAGGGGCACTTTTACTAAGCCACGAAAGCATCTACGTGCGTCCAACGTGCGTCAAAATGGAGTTACTGCCCAGCTACTGCATGGCTCTTGTGGTAATTTCATTTTTGGTGTGCATCTAATACGCACATCCAAAAAAATCATTTTTATTTTCTGGTGTGCATCCGATACGCGCGCCAAGTGGCATTTGATGCGCGTAGGTCATTACCGCCTGGTTACCTTGTGAGACTTTACCACTAGGTCAATGGCTGGCAGTAAGGTCTCAGACACAAAATAGACATGCGCCAAGTTTGATTTTGCCACACATCCATTTTCGGCAAACTTTAAAAAAGGCATTTTTTTACAGGTGTGCTGAAAAATGGATCTTCGTGCACCCAAAACATAAGCCTTCACTACCGCAGGCCATTTTTCAGTGCACCTTAGTAAAAGGACCCCTTATCTGGCTAAGTGCAGATTCTGTCCCCAGAATATCCACAAAGTAGCTGGTTTCAGCTTAGGTGATAGCTGGGCATTTGCAGCAGCACTGTCTAGTTAAGTGTCACTGAATATGACCAGTTAGCCCCGGAGAAGTGATTTAAAAGGGCAGGAGCCATTTCTGAATATTGACCTCTTCACTTTCTGAAGAAAAGAGTACAGGTGAGGATGGAAAACAATTTCAGTTTGCTCTCAGGCATTTGAGGATTTTTTTTTTTTTGCTAATTTTTGGATTTTTCTGGTTTGTTTTCTGAAACATGCAGAATTTGATTAGATACGTAAATTTGTTAATAAGCATGTCGATTTTGCATGCATTAATTTGGAGGTTTATTAAAATACAACTTTTTGAACCAAAACCAGAAACCAAAAGCATATCTCTAGTGAAGATCTAGGACAAGCCTAGTGGCACATCATTAGTGGTCATAGTGCTGTACTTGCCAGGTTCAACAGAACATTCTGGAACTACCAGTCTCTGATTGTATCCCTTGCTACTTGACTGTCTATCTGTAGTACAGAGTAAGACTTGGTACTGAAAAGTTTATTAACAATGCAGTCTTTGTACGTTTTTCCTCACTACCACTATGTCTGCTTTTCAAGTTTTTGATTGGTTGGCTTGGAAATTCCAGTTATGTATTTATTCATTTTGCTTATTTATATTTGATTTTCTTCCTTTTCTTCAAAGGTAAAGGTATAAAGCAGATTACATATTATAAATACTTGATTGTTATGCCTCACAAAGCAAGCACTAGCTGATCAAGAATTCCAAATAAATTCCACAAAATAAAATCCTCTCCCTCCCCAACCCCTCCCCCATTCGCCAAGCCTTGCCCTCCTCCATCATTCCCTCTGTCAAGAAACATGTGCAAACGTTTTCCCAGAAAGTGAAATCATTCTTTTTCTGGCATAATTCTAGCAGCATTAATTCCATTATCATGGGCCCTGAACTACAAGACCCTGCCACATCATCATCCCACAAACTAAGACTTTTACAATATATGCAATATATGCAAATAAGTGAAGGAAAGAATGCCTTCTGTCTCGCTGCACCCTACGCCTGGAATAAACTTCCTGAGCCCCTACGTCTTGCCCCATCCTTGGCCACCTTTAAATCTAGACTGAAAGCCCACCTCTTTAACATTGCTTTTGACTCGTAACCACTTGTAACCACTCGCCTCCACCTACCCTCCTCTCTTCCTTCCCGTTCACATTAATTGATTTGATTTGCCTACTTTATTTATTTTTTTTGTCTATTAGATTGTAAGCTCTTTGAGCAGGGACTGTCTTTCTTCTATGTTTGTGCAGCGCTGCATATGCCTTGTAGCGCTATAGAAATGCTAAATAGTAAGACATTGGTGGAGGGGATCAGGAGGAGGGGCAAAGGTCGTGGAGCTGTTATAGAATAATGGCATTCGCACATCAAAGGCACTAATAATTGGCAGTTATGTGCATAAGTGCTAAGCACTATTCTATAATTTTTATTTTTTATTTTTTTAATTTGTTGCATTTGTATCCCATATTTTCCCACCTATTTGCAAGCTCAATGTGGCTTACATAGTACCGTAAAGGCATTCGCTATGTCCGGTAGAGAAACAAATACAAGGTGATATTGTGGTCGATTCAAGGTACATTCTCCTAGTCTGATAGAGAAACATATACAAGGTGATATTGTGGTCGATTAAAGGTACATGTGTTTCAGGGATGATGGGGAATGAGGAGAGGAAAGGTTATATATGTATGCTCCAAAGTCACTTAGGGCCAGATTCAGTAAATGACACCAAACGTTAAGCACCATTAAGATCCACACTAAGGGGGGAATTCATCAAGCAGTGTTAGGACTTTCATGTGGGCATTAGGGCCTTAACATGTATTGAAGGAATTAATACATGCTAACTGCTAAGAAGCCTATAGGTGTAAAATGGGTCTCTTTGCATTTAGCACACATTAATTCCCTTAACGTCCACATGAAACATTAGGGCATTAACATGTGTTAAGGGAATTAACATGCGCTAAATGCTAAGAAGCCCATAAGTATAAAATAGGCTTCTTAGCATTTAGGACCACATCAAAAGAGTGGGTGGTTTTCATTATGGAGACTTGGATCCCTGATCTTAGCTCACCTTACATTCTGTCCATTTGCCCAGCTGATTATAAAGCTATAAACTGTCCAAGGCAAGATTAAAGAGGAGGGGGGTTATCATTGGATTATAGGGATTTTTTCGATATAAAATTTGTTGAAAAATATTATGATGATTATTTGGAAATTATGATTGGTCAGTTCTTGAATGTATGTAATAAGGGCACATTAGGACTAATGTTGTTTAAAGGCTGCCAAATAATTAGCAATATTCTCAACACAAGCTATTTGAAAAAATTGCATACTTTCTCTCAAAATTTACTGAACTGATATTGTTAGATGATCTAAACTTGCATTTAGAGGCAATTTCCAATCGAGAAACATCAACTTTTGTACAATTCCTTGACGCTTTACAATTAGTCCTAGATCCTCCTTTGCCTACACACCAAAAGGGCTACAAACTAGATTTTCTAGCCCACTCTAAGTCCACAGGATCTAATATTAGATCACTTAATTTGGAACCCATTGATATGGTCTGATCATTTTTATCTGAAGTTTTTAAAATCTCCTTCATACTCAACCAGAGAAGCTACAACTAAATATAGCAGGAGTAGAATAAATCCACAAATGTTTTGAGGAGGAATTTTACCTAAGTTGTCTGAAAATTCTCAAAGGTATGAGATAAGTGTATGGGATAATGTGACTAGCCAAACGCTGGATACTCTAGCACCTTTAAGAGAGAAGAAAGTCAGTAAAGAGAAACATACGTGGGAGGAACTTGCAATAATGAATGATCATGCAGACGTTTGGAGTGGGCTTGGAGGAAAGATAGAGATGATAATACTTTCAAAGCTTAGAAAGGAGAAGTTAAAAGCAATAAAGGCCAAGCTGCCAAGGCAAAAAAGTATTCTACAGTCAAGAGATAAGGAAATCTTTTAACTCTACAAGAGCTTTATTTAAAATATTTGAAGGTTTGACGAATACAAGTTCAACACTTGCAATTCCCGAAGTTCTACAGCCAAATGCAGAGACTCTAGCACAATATTTTCAGGCTAAGGTGGAAAATATCAAGAAATCCTTTCCCGAGATCAATCTATACAATATAACAAAGACCGCTCCACATTATTATAGAAATTAAATTCCAGTGAATGGAATCTGGGAAAGTTTTGAGGAAGTGTCTACTGACACTGTCCTAAAGACTCTAACTAGACTTTTGAAAAAAATCATACCCTTTAGATATATGTCCATCATATCTCTCAAGCGAAGTTCCTTTACAAATTCTATAATGGTTGACTAGCTAGCTTATTTTCGAAAGGGAAGGACGCCCATCTTCCGACACAAATCGGGAGATGGGCGTCCTTCTCCCGAGGTCGCCCAAATTGAAAGCCGATTTTTTGCATCCTCAACTGCTTTCCATCACGGGGATAACCAAAGTTCACGGGGGCGTGTCGGCAGTGTACCGAAGGCGGGACGGGGGCATGGTTAAGAGATGGGCGTCCTTGGCCGATAATGGAAAAAAGAAGGGCGTCCCTCACGAGCTTTTGGTCGACTTTAGTTGGTCCTTTTTTTTCACAAACAAGCCTCGAAAAGCTGCCCGAACTGACCAGATGACCACCGGAGGGAATCGGGGATGACCTCCCCTTACTCCTCCAGTAGTCATCAACCCCCTCTCACCCTAAAAAAAATTTAAAAATCATTTTTCCAGCCTCTTTGCCAGCCTCAAATGTCATAACCAGCTCCATCACAGCAGTATGCAGATCCCTAAAGCAGTTTTTAGTGGGTGCAGTGCACTTCAGGCAGGTGGACCCAGGCCCATCCCCCCTACCTGTTACATTAATGGTGGTAAATGTGAGCCCTCCAAAACCCACCTGAAACCCACTGTACCCACATCTAGGTGCCCCCCTTCATCCCTAAGGTCTATGGTACTGGTGTACAGTTGTGGGAACTGGGTTTTAGGGAGGGTTTGGGGGGCTCAGCACCCAAGGTAAGGGAGCTATGCACCTGGGAGCAATTTCTGAAGTCCACTGCAGTGCCCCCTAGGTTGCCCGGTTGGTGTCCTGGCATGTGAGGAGGACCAGTGCACTACAAATTCTGGCTCCTCCCATGACCAAAGGGCTTGGATTTGGTCGTTTTTGAGATGGGCATCCTCGGTTTCCGTTATGGCTGAAAACCGGGAACGACCATCTCCAAGTTCGAGCATCTCAACATTTAGGTTGACCATCTCTAAGGTCGACCTAAATTTTGAGATTTGGGTGTCTCCAACCATATTATCGAAACGAAAGATGGACGTCCATCTTGTTTCAATAATACGGGTTTCCCCGCCCCTTCGCCGGAACGTCCTTAGAGATGGGCGCCCTTAGAGATGGTTGTCCCTGTTCGATTATGCCCCTCCACATTTGTTAATATAAGTAAGCAATCTAGCTGTTTCCCATAATTTCTTACTGAAATAATTCTAACTCCATTTTAATATACTTTTTAAGTCTTTAAAGTTTGAAGTTGTGCAACATTATGTCTAATCTACATTAGCAATTGTTGACATTTCTTACTTTCCAACAACCGCACTTGTTTTAGTTGTCACTTTCAACAGCCGTAATGACGGCAGATTTTGTATCATAAAGTTATTTATGCTCCTTGGCAAAGTGATTATTTTTAGGATTTAGTGTTTTGCAACCTGTGACCTTGTTTTGGTTTTCGGCTTCGAGCATTGGTCCGCACATATTTTTCTGGAAATGTTGTCCATTCACTCTCTTTGTAGGCATAGTAATGGCTTGTTTTCATAAAATTTCTGTTGTGTAAGTTTGATTAAGTATTTAAACTTTAAATGACATCATGCTTCTTATGACTCGTCGTTACTATTGGCGCAGAGCGTACAATCTCTACACATATAGCTCTTAAGGACCCCCTTTTTTTTAGTCAGTATCATGAGTATCAGAATTCTCTGCATTGGACTGTTCTGATTATAGCTTACAATGTGCTTTTGTGCGTGTGTGTGTGTGTGTGTGTGTGTGTGTGCAAGATTCATGGGCATCATAATTCCTGCGTTGCGTTGCGTTACTTTATTTTTAATTTTAGACTGAGTATGCACATGCTCTTCCTTTGGACTCAAGAGTGTTTAATTGTAAGTAGTCTCGTGATTCTGCTCTGATGTGGAGAGCAGTTCCTATATGTTTCACTAGTGCATTTCCTTTATCTATGTGCTTTTTCAAGAGGCATGTTGGTAGATGCAGAGAGGTTCACGTTTTCAGAATAGCAATAGTATCTCCATAGTGTGATGTTTATAATACACTCTTAAGTTCTTGAAATAGGGCCATTGTCACTCCGTTCAGTGCTATGTTTAATCTGCATCAGCACTCCATATAGTTGTCCCCTTTTATAGTCGTATTGATGGCAACTTTGTATCACATTCTTTAAATTAAAGAGGCATTTATGTTCCCTGGTGGAGTGATCATTTTTGGGTGCTTAGTTTCATTGCAACCTGTAACTTCTTTTTGTTTTTGAGCATAGATTTATACACGTCTTTCAAACAGGCTGTTCATTTGCCTTCCTTGAAGGAATGAATTGTTTTGTTTTGTTACAATTTCTGTTGTGTGGTTTGGTTCAAGGAAGTGAGCATTTTTCACTTTATATGACTGTGCTTCCGATGACTAGTGGTTATTAACAGAGCATAGTGCACTTTCTTCACATACACAGTTATTTTAAGGAGTCCTCTTTATTTCAACATTTATGCATGCCTTTTTTTGAATGTATGAAATATGAATTCATTAAGCATTTTCTCAGAATAGCCTAAATCTCTACTGTTCATAGTTCCAAGCTTTCCTCTAGTGATCCTTTTATTCACATATATTTGCAGGTTCATTGAATATTATTTTCAAACAAAGGTCTTTTTAAAGACCATTGGAGAATTAATGCACCTGTTTTGTTTCATTTAATTTGGACAGACTTTTTTTTGCGAGACTTCTGAGGCAAGCATTCCAATGCCGAAACATGGTGCAGTGTCAAGTCTTTATGCAACAGCTACAAAGAGAAGTGTATTTTAAAAGAACTCTTTTATATGTTTATATTTATTAAAGTACTTTTGTATGTCTTAAGTCCCATCATCTGTTAAGCCTTCTTCTGTTTCTTGCTCCTTTTTGGAAATTGCACTCCATTTTCTATGAACTGTGGTACTAGTACTTCACTCAAGTTATATACTAAAACTCTAGCCCTGAGCTGTCAGACTCAGAAGCATAAGGACACAAATAAGTCTACTATTAAAATAGAGCCAATAAATGCAAATAATTCCAGTTGATATTGGCTATGGATAAGAATTTAGACCTGTTTGTGGTACAGCGTGAAGGCAGTTCAACCACTCTAGCATAATCATTGGACTACTGTTCCTGCTTAATTCTGATTGCTCACCCATTCTTTTTTTTTTTGTTACATTTGTACCCCGCACTTTCCCACTCATGGCAGGCTCATTCTGATTGTAAATCTGTTTATTATCTGATTAGATTCATAGAATCACAAAAAAGCATTGATAAATTCAGTTCCTTGTTCTATATTATATTCATGTACACATTTTGCTTCTTTCCCTATATCCTAATGCACGTATAACATGAAGTTCAACAAGGTTGTACAGAGAATAATGGCTCAAGAACTTTACATGTTAAACTCCCTAAATAAGGTTTTATACCAGAAAGTTATTCTAATGCTTAACATTTAATAGCAATTCTCACAAAGATAGTGACTAAATGACTTCTGCAGTGCCACAAAGATTAACACCCATTAAATGGAAGAATTTTCCTGGGAACTGAAGTTAAAATTGTGCCAATCTGTTACTGTTCTAGAATGAAAGCACCAGGTGGCCTTTTAAAGACAGGTGGCTAACTCACGTTATCTGTTCAGGTATTTTAGATAGCATAAATATAATTAGAAAAATTAAATGCATTTGCTGTGCATAATCTCTAATTCATGCACTATTGTCCTTATCATTATGCCATTTTTATTGTATGGTAAAATATGTCCAAACCACACAGGTTTGTTCTAGCTGATAGCTCTACCAGAGATAATTAAGCTGTTAACCATGTACTTCAGTGGTCAGTGTGGTTATATATCTTTGTCTTACTGCTGGCCCTCCTCCTTGTTTTCACAGATCTCAAGGGAAGCAGATGAATGGCATTTGACACTACCCAGCTCCACAGATGACTGATTAGACACAACTTGGAAACACAGGTACATTCAATCACATGCTTTCTAAGATTCAAGGATTTCTTTTAGCTGAATCTGCTGATCCAAATCTATTATTTTAAATATCTAAATTAGTATTTTTGACAGTTGTTATATTTTATTAAAAAATGAATAGCCCATTCCATCTACCATACGGAGCTGGTAACAAATCATATACACAATCCTTAGAACAGAAAAACAAAAATCCACTATAATCATCATACTACAAGAAAACATGCTTCTCACACTATAATTTGCTCTACATTCCAAGCCTGTTTTATTCTCTTACATAATTGTCTATATCCATTATAATAAAACACCTATTTAAACAGCTATACTTTAATCTTTTCCTGAAGACCCCATTACAGTGAAAATGCCTGTTTAAACAGTCATGTTTTTGTTTGTCCTAAAATTGGTGACACTTTCAATCCTTCTCAAGTCATGTGGCACTGTGCTCTATTCTATAGGGCCAGCTATAGAAAAAGTACATATGGGTCTAACATACATTTTAGACAAACTAGGAAAACAGTGATGCAGTTCTTTGAGGAAGCTTTTCTAATGAAGCCATTTTCAAATGTCCTGCATTGCTGATAGGTCTGTGGATGCTTTTTCACCTGCAGTCTTTGTTCCAGTTTCCAAAGTGAAAATACCCATATACTTTCACTTTGAAAATGGTTCCAGGAAACGTTATCCACAGATATTTGTGTTTTCCTTTTTGTGGACATATGTCAAATGAAAAAGAAGACAGGTAGATTTTGAAATGCAATCTGTCATGGCTCAGGGAAGGTGAGCCCTTGGGCCACAGTCGGGCATATGTTACCCACCTAGCCTGAAGGCTAGGCATGCCCCAACTGGCGGCAGGCGAGTCACACCCAGCGAGGATGTGACCAGAGGATGGCTCTTAGAAGAGCCCTTGGAGGCTGACTGATGGAGCTGAGGCCAGGGAATGGTCCTTAAGAGGGGGCCCGGCTTGACAAAGTCAGGACCAGGGAATGGTCCTTTAGAGGTCCCTTAGGAGCCTGGCCTAATGAAGTCAGGACAAGGGAGAGGCAGAGTCAGAGGACCCGGAGGCCAGGAACAGGTCTGGAACACAAGCTGGAACACAGGCAGGAACAGGACCCAGGCTGTAACAAGGCTTCAACACACACTAGACAACTCTAGGAGACCTGTTGCAAAGGCACTGGCTGGGAGTCAGGAACTTCCTTATATACTACCACACATCATCCAGCACCCTCTTGCAGGTCTAGAAAGGGAGTGCTGGATTTCCAGGAAGCAAACAGATTCTTCTTGGCATAGAATGCTGCTGGAGACCACAGAGAACAAGTGAGGGGTGTGACAAGTCCATGACCATTATTTTCCGCTTCTTATCTAAACATGCTTCCAGAAAAACTGATTCTCAGTGAATCTAAAAGCATGTATGCTGCTGATCTGCAAGCTTATTTCTAGATAAGTAAAGTGTGCATTCTCCAAAAATAGATCAAATTTGCAGGTTGCATATTAACAATACAACAAAGTACGAAAGAAAAATAAAAGAGAACACAAGAGAAAATTACTCCCCCCCCCCCCCCCCCACAAATGATTAAAAAAAGAAAAGATAAAGTGTAGGCAATATTCAACCAGTTCTTTCTTCCCATTTAAAGTTCTGAGTGCTCTGAAGAGTGAAAGGTGATTAGCAGAATGACTCTGGGGCTGATGTTATTCAATATTTTTAATTTTCTGTATTGTAGAGCAGTTAGAGTGAAAAGTTGTTCCAGTGCTGGGTATTTTTCAAAATGATCATGCCCACTGGCCAAATTAGATCCAGATATTAATTTCCAGATTATGTCTGGGCACTGGCATTGAATATCCAGATGAACAGTAATACCCGGAAGTTAAGTGGGTATGGCCACTGTTCAGCATCATACACACATGGCTAATTGGACAAAGTTAGGGCTGCTATTTATGCAGTGCTATTTGCCTGGTTAACTATGCGGGCACCCACAATGAATATCACTGGTACTCACATAACTTTCAGGACTGCCATCAGAGTACCCTGCCATCAGAGTACCCTGCCTAGATAGTGCCGTTTCAGTCAGAGTCAATACTCAGTGGCACTGCCCGATTAAGTGCTGCTGAATATTGGTGGCTGGCACACTCAGTGTGACTTAACCAGACAGAACCCATTCCTGCTTGCTTAAATCATTTTAATATTAGGCCCATTATATTTATTTATTTATTTATTTATGTTATTGCAGGTGAGGTAAAGATCTACAAGAATGGGTACATCTGAGGGTGTAATTGAATGAGAAGTAATCTAAGAAAGATTATTATGTTTCAGTGTTAAAAAGTGCTGTCAAGTGGTACTTGTTAGGTGATAAAGACCTGATATACACCAACAAGGAAAAAGCTCAGAGTATTAGGGGTAGATGCATCAAGCAAACGTAAAAAAATCAAAATCGTTAAAGGCCCTAACGATTTTTAAAAAACGAAGAATGCACCAAAAAAAAAAGTCACACATGCTCAGATCGGTATAGAAACGTACAATGTATCAAAGAATCACAATACACATCGTTAATCGGCCCCCAAATCATGCGCAGAGCAGCCAAGCGTTATGTTAGTTGCTCTGCGCATGCCACAAACAGTCAAAACACAGTCAAATCAAAAGCACATGGCTCCCAAATCAAAACAAAAATAAAAAAAAAGGGTCGGGAGGGGGCAAGGGCGCTCATCAGGAGCGTCCTGTACGGACGGCCTTGCCCCCCCCCGCTGCTCCCCACTTTCCGCCGCTCCCCCCACCCCGAAAAAGCAAAATTCAAGCAGCCCCTGCCCCCCTCCCTTCCTCACTACTCTCTCACCTCAGCTCCGCCTCCCGACATCCTCTGTCCTGTGCCCCGCCCCCTTTTGGGGTCGTCGCCGCCATTCCCCTCCTCCATCGGGCCCCCCTCCCTCTTACCGGGCCCGTGCAGCGCCTCTCTCCTCTGTCCGAAGGCGCTGCACGGGCAAGAAGACAGCTGATGCCTGCCTTCGCCCAGCTTCGATGGCGCGTCTTTCTCCTGCTTTCTCCTGCTGGGCCCGCCCCTGTCTGACGTCGGTAACCTACGTACGTTACTGATTTGGGCGCCACGGGAGAAAGACGCCCATCTCCCGATTTGGGTCGAAATATGGGCGTCTTACAGCCTTTTGTCTCCTCCTTCTTCTTCCCCCTCCTCCTCACAGCTACAATATCACTACAGGTTACTGAAGGAAGAAAAAGAGATCCTGAATCATTATTGTCATGGTGGTAGGAGGAGAATAGACCTTCTAGGTCTAATGTATTTTTTGGTCGTTAGGTGTGAGGGAGAGAGGGGAGGTTAGGGAGCAAGAGGGGAAAAAGAGAAGGAAGGCAGTAGGGCACAAAGAGGTGAGTGCAGGTTTGGGTTGGGTCTTGGAATGGTTAGAGAGAAGAAATATGGGCAAAAGGGGGTACAGAGGGGAGAGGTTGGGCGTTCAAAATGGAAGAGTTTAGAGTGGCAAGAGGGGAAGAGAAATGGGAGGTTGGTAAAAAGAGGTGAAGGAGGGGTGGTGGGCTGAGTGAGAGAAGTTCAAGGCACAAGGAGAGAAGAATAAAGGGATAAGGACAGAGGAGAATGTTGGGTGGGGTTAGCATAGGAAGAAGGAGGTATGGCAACAGGAAGAGAAAAGGAGGTAGAGGGAGTGAGAGGATATGGGAAGAGAGGAGGAAAGTGGACAGCAGGATAACAGGCAGGGGAGTGTGAATGAAGGACTAGTAAACAAAAGTGAGGGAAAGTGCAAAGGATAAAGGAGAGGGAGAAAAAGAAGCTGTTGGGTACAGTTTATATCAGAAAAGAGGATTGGGAAGAGCTACGGGTGGTGTTTTGTTGGGGTCACTGAGTCTATTTCCAATCGGGTGGGAACTGTTATGTTGGGGCCACCAAACCCCGTGTTCTTGCTGGAGTGAGAAGTACAGTGGTAGGAAGTACTATGTAGGGGTTGTCAAGCCCCTTTTGTTTTTGTGATAATGGGAAGTACTGTGTAGGAGCTGCCAAGCCCCTCTTGTTGTTTGGCATGTTTAATGAATCCCTTGTTGTAAATGTCACCACATGTCACTGAACTGGCAGAAACCCTTCACTAAATGCTAGCCATAGCTAACATTTTACTCCTTCTCAGACCACATGGTAACTTCCTAATGTTAGAATACCTTGCTTTAAACCTTCCAGTCTTGTGCACATTTTTTGGACTTGAGTTTAATGGCTAATGCTTTCTGTTTTGTGCTTATAAAAAGTCAGTTAAGCACGAGGCTCACCCCAGGCTCAATCTTTAATTTATAGGCTTTTAAACCAATTAAGAAGACATCTGAAGCAAAAAGCACACAAGGGAGTCGATTGGACTGCTGAATGACCAAAGAGTAAAAGGAGTGCTCAGGGAAGATAAGGTAATCACAGAAAAACTGAATGATTTCTTTGCCTCAGTCTCTAATGAGAAAGATACTGGAGTAATAGCCACACTGGAAACCTTTGCTGGTGATGTTTTGAAGCAACTAAAGCACATCACTGTAAATCTAAATAATAGATCAAATTGACAAACTCAAGAGCAACAAATCACCACAACTGGATGGTGGTGCCCCCCCCCCCCCCAATCCCCTCCCCCCGAGCTCTGAAGGAACTCAAACATGAAATTTGTTAATCTGTTTGTAGTAATCTATAATTTATCACTCAAAATGGCGATGATACCTAAAAGTAGCAAATGTAACCCCAATTGTTTTTAAAGAGCTCCACATAGATAGACATGGCTTAATGGGAATGAGTCAGCATGGATTTAGCATAAACAAGTCTTGCCATACCTTAGCGACAAGCATATCTATTAAATATATTGGAAGGTGTAAACAAAGAAGATAACAGTTAGTTAGTTGATGTGGTGTGGCATTTTAGAAAGAGTGTACAAATGGGACTTGATGTGTCTAGGTCAAGACGTTTCAAGTTCTCCTAGTATCTTAAAACAGGATCTGCTGATGTGGAGCTTATTCTAAAATATAGTACACGGAGAAATGGATGTCTAAAAACTGGCTTCTTGGAGCAGGAATATCTGATTTAAAAAATGTACATCTAAAATATCAATGGGGAAAAACCAAGAACATAAGTGTTGCTATACTGGGACAGACTGAAGGTCTATCAAGCCCAGTATCCTGTTTCCAACAGTGGCCAATCCAAAACCCGTGCCTACACTACTGCAGGCTGTTTTTCAGTACACCTTAGTAAAAGGACCCCTATATGGCATCTACAGTGTTACTCTGTTTAATATATTACCATACAGAATGTTGGTCAGATTTATAGTGCATCACAAAATATACTTTAGAAAAAATAACCAATGATATCACATAATAAAAATATACAATCCTAATATACTTTGGACCTTTTTTTTTTTCTAACAAATGCCCACATTTGGGATGTTCATTTGTGAGCACACATTCAGGGGTCCTTTTACTAAGCTGTAAAATGCACTAACATGTCCTTACTACAAATTAAAATCCACCCCCGTGGTAGTTTTCAAATTGGCATGCACTTCCCATGTGCTAAAAAATACAAAATATTTTTTAGCACTGGGGGTGTATTTGGAGGTGGAGATTAGATGTGCCCAGCACTAATTGGCTAGCACAGTTGCATTACCGAAAGCTAACCAATTAGTGTGTGGTTAGTGTGTGAGGCCTTACTGCCTAGAAAAAGGAGGCAGTAAGGTCTCACGTGCTGTCACATACTAATTAAGAAATTAGTGTGTGGCCATTAATGTGGAATATATACACTGTGCCTAAAGTGTGGTGCCGTTTATAGAATACATGCTTAAGCAGAACGCTGTATGTAAATTTAGGCACAGCCATTTGTACCCCATTCTACTCCAAAATGCACATGACTCTCCCATGTCCGTGCCCCCTTTTTTGGACCATGCATAAATTTTAGGCATGGATTCCGAGCCTAATATTATGCATATTGGTCCCAATTAAATCTAATTAGTATCAATAATTTCTTGTTAAAAGACCAATTATTAGCACTAATTGGCTGGTTATTCAATTAAATTACATGCACAAATCAAAAATGTGCCTAACTTTGCATGTACGATTTTTGGCAACTTTTATAGAATCAGGGGGGTTATGATCACAGATGGGAAAGAGGCACCTAACACTATCTACAAAGAAAAACAGACACAACAATGGAAAAGAGGACTCTTCACTAAATAAATTCTATGTGGATCTTAGAAAATATAAAGTATATCAGTGCAAATTTACAGTAATGTTACTAGTCATAATATATGTAAAATAGGTGATAAATGTCTAGCCATTAATGTAAACAAAGAATGTTGTTTAAAATTATTGAGAATTTAAAAGTCTTAGTCCATCTGTTGCAAAATTAAAATCATATAGTATAAAATAAATGAACAGCACCAACCATTTCTCATGCTTTAAAATATCATTGATTGCATAGATCCTTTAGAGTTTGGTGCTTTTTGAAGTATGTTTTTTCCTCTCCTTATCCCTATTCTCCTGTTTCCATCTCCTTGCAGGATCACATCTAAATCAATATTCAGTATCCCTTTTTACTTTCAGGTTCTTATCTACAGCATCTCATGATTTCCAAGAGCATTTCAGGATTATACTGCAACTCAAAATATAGTTCATAAAGATAAGCATCTTGCTACTTCACATGAAGCACACTTTTTTAGTGTTAAATGGAGTCCTTATATCATAAGGAGGCTTCCTTGGTAATGAAGTAGAACAGAAGTGGTGCCGACAACAGAAGTGTCTTGAACAAGCCTATCCTTTTAGATCCTATTGCATAAAATTCAGAAGGAAAATATCATTGGTGCTTCATACTTTGCACTTTAGAAAAATAGTACAACACAGTTTTTCCTGCCTAATATGCTTTATTGAGTGGAAGGGTAGCCTATTTGTTAGAACAGCAGGCTGAAAACTAAGGAACCCATGGATGAGATCCCATTGATGCTCTTTATGATGTTTCAATATATTTTATTTTACATTTATATATTTACATAAATGTTTAAGCAATATCACAATTTAATTAACAAGAAAAATAATAATAAATTGCAATAATAATTATTTCCACTTTGTTCACAATTTTAGATCCAAGTACTAAGAAATAAAGAAATACAAAAAAATTATTATATCAATAGAGCAGTAGAGAGCCAAATGTTCACAGCCGATATACAGCGAGTTCAATTATTAGATGCAACCAAGGTATCTATAACTCCCTCCTTAGAATTAATATACTCCCGCAGATTTTTTGGATTAAAAAAATTATTATTTGAGTTAAACGAAATTAAACACCTGCAAGGGCATTTTAAGATAAATACACCACCTAAATTAAGAACTCTAGGTTTTAAAACCAAGAATTCTGTCCTTCTTTTTTGTGTTTCCATGGCTAGGTCAGGAAAAATTTTAATTTTTGATCCCCAAAACTCTGCATTCATATGGCAAAAATAAATTTGAAAAATATTATTTTTGTATGGTTCTAATGGAAATGTCACTAGAAGGGTAGTCCATTCCGTTATCACTTCCAAAGAATTTCCTAGAAATTCGGTCAAGTTCATATCAGATTGAAGTCCTATAATAGGTCTGGAAGTGCCCATAATGTATTGGGCTCTGACTATGGGTGGACAACCCTCAGTTGGTATTCCCAATACCTCACCAAAATATTTCTTTAGCAAATCAAGCACTGAGATGAGTGGTGACTTAGGGAAATTTAAGAACCTCAAATTGTTTTTCCTTCCTTGGTTCTCCAAGTACTCCAGCTTACGAGCTTGTGCATCTCTGTCCTTAATAGCCAATGAGGAAAAACTTTGTAGATGGGTTACCTTCCCTTCTAATGATACAGTTCTCTGAGAGTAGTTATCAACATTATCAGACAAAGTTTGAAAAGGTTGTTTCATTTCCACAATTTCTCTTTTAAAGGTGTTAGATACCTGAAGGAGAGAAGAATTTAATCCTTGGATTGCATCCCATAAAAGTTCTAATATTACCATAGCTGGTCTCATCACTTCTCTGTTGCTTCTGGGAGTAGAACCCTGGCTGGGAGGGGAGGCAAGTCAAAACGCTTTGTTCACCTCTGAAGTATCTCCTCTCAGGGTTTGCGCAGCCACAGGTCCTCCTCTATCAGTGGCAGAAGCCAAACCCCTGCCGGGCGCCCCTGCGCACTGCGTCCCCATCGCCATACGTCCACTACCCAGCATTGGAGGTGTTGTGCAAGAGGGAGGACAAAGAGAAACTCCCTCAACACTACAGTCCGCTTCTGAAGTCACGGATTCCG
Organism: Microcaecilia unicolor; assembly: GCF_901765095.1. Taxonomy (NCBI): domain Eukaryota; kingdom Metazoa; phylum Chordata; class Amphibia; order Gymnophiona; family Siphonopidae; genus Microcaecilia; species Microcaecilia unicolor. Next base: position 248,152,167 of record NC_044037.1, on the reverse strand, counting down.
TAAAAGTGGACACCGGCTCTCCTTGCTTCCGAATTCTGAAATTTTCCAAGGTAGTTTGACGGATGGTCGGGGTCTCCACAGGGCTCAAGGAGGTTAGTATCCTTGGTTTCCCTTTCCTTTTCCCCATGTTAACACCGGGAAAATTCCAATCAAACCACTAAGGTATTCAGGAGCTTCACGACGTCACGTCTGCTCCAGTCGCCATCTTGGATCTCTTTATGATGTTAAACAAGTCACTTAACACTAGGTTGTTTGAGTTACAAATTTAGGGGACCTTTTACTAAACCACATTAAGTGCTAACGTATACTTAATGCAGGAAAAATGGCTTATCACAAAATGTATTAAAGTATTTTGCAGTAATTTTCCCTTTTGCGTGTAGTAGTATTTTTTTTGTTTTGGAGTGGGCATGTCAGGGACAGAGAATGAGTGTGGAAGTGTTATTCAGGTAGTGTGCCCATATTAGCGAGCGCTAGCTGATTAATGCTGGATAGATCCTGGGTCTCATTCAAAAAGCTAACTACACTGGATATCAGAACCCTAATTCATAAATATGCCAAATTACATTGCTCGTTTAATGCCTGCCCTAACATCATCATGAAGCACCTTATTGGTTCTTGAACCTATCAGCTGAACACATATCTAACCTGCTACATGATGGAACCTTCCCCCACAACAAGAGTGACATAATATTAACCCCAATTCCTAAGAACACGACAGCTAAGATCAATGGCACCACAAACTATAGACTGGTGGCCTTCATTGCACTACTAGTTAAGACAATGGAAAGGCTGGTAACCCAACACCTGATGGAATACCTGTTGTGCCATTCGAACCTACACCACTCCCAATCAGGATTCAGACCACACCACAGAACAGAATCCTCACTCATATCATTCCTAGGCAGTGTTAGAAGGGAACTCAGCATAGGGATGAAAATCCTTGTATTTCAATTCAACATGTCCAGCGCCTTCAACATGGTGAGTCACGACACCGTACTAAACTTACTATACAACAGCATCATAGAAGGATCAATAATTAGAAGGTTCAAAGTTTTCCTCAGCACCAGATCATATAAGGTTAAGATGACTAACACAATATCACCACCCTGGATCCCAATATGCGGATTACCACAAGGCTTCTTACTCTCACTGATATTATTTAACATCCTAATGGTGCCTCTGGGTAGGGAGCTAGAGAAAGGTGGCTTCAACTCCCACAAATAACGTCATGATATACCTCCCATACTCAGGTGACATTACGCACATACAAAACAAGGTAAAACAAGGCCTGGACACCATGGACACTTGGGCATCCACCTTCCATCTAAACAGAGAAAAGACTAAACTGCTTACGTTAAACAACGCATACCACCCAACTGTGGAAAAGGTAATAACGATAGTAAACACCAGTTACCTACTTGAAAACAGCCTAAAGGTACTAGGGATCATCATAGACCAACACTTAACACTCGACCAACAGGTATCTACAGTCACCACAAAGTTATTCAGGATGCTTTGTAAACTGAGAAGAATTAGAAACCTCTTTTCAATGAACACATTCTGAATACTAGTACAATCACTCACACTATCACAGATTAATTATTGCAAAGGGATCTTTGCCAAGTGCAAGAAATCCAACATAATGAAACTACACACTGCCCAAAACACAGTGGCACGTCTGATTTACAAGAGACCCTGTTATCATAGAACCACCTCTCTACTTGTTGGTTTGGGACCGGGGGCAGGACCAGGATTTATCCTGGGAGACTGCAGCAAGCTGCGTCAGACTTTGGCTCAATAATCCACACCACACACAGTCTTTTCTGTCTAAACCAAAACTTTACTGTCCTTTAAATGATTAAGGCACAATACACTTTCCTCTTTGTTGAACACATATCAGCTATTTACAGTTCTCGTAGACAACTTTAAAGATTACTTTAGTTCCCTTAAATTCTTCAGACCTACTCACCGGGTTGATGAGTGTCCTATTAGCACACAGGTAAATACTTCTGCTGTTTTCAGTGACAGATTCTGCAAGTAATCAGTACTGAACATAGATGGTAACACAGGTTTCTCCGGCATATGAATGGTATAGCTTGGGTCCTATGTTCGATGGGCACATTAATAGAAGTTATACCCTTTAGAAGTGGAAAAGGGCATCTGGTTGTTGTAGCAGAAACTCACACTGCTCTCCTTCTCCTTTCTCTAAGACCTTGTAGGGGTTCCACTAAAACAAGACAGCAACTGGTTTATTACTTGTTCTTGGATCCTTCTTGAATCTTGCTCCTTTTTAGTAAGGGTCTTTAATGGCCAACCCATGGGGTATGAACTGGCTAGTTCCCCAGGTGAGTTGCTGCTTCAGGTATAAATGAAGAAATCTCCCTGTAGTTGCAGGCCAAAGGCAGGAACTGAGACAAGTGGTGTTGCAGGGAGTGTCTAAAATTGCAGTATGGTCTTATGACAAGGGAGCATAGTGTGTTTGGGTGGGACAAAGGATGGGCCAAAATATGGACATCAAATCAAATTTCAGAAGCTGAAGGGACATCTGTATCCAAGAAGATGGATGTCCTAGTACCCAGCACATCCAGGTTACAGAGAGGTGCTCCAATTGAGCAGTTCTCCACTAGAGGGAGTAAGGGAAGTCACTTATGGCCCCTTTCACCAAGCTGCAGTAAAAGGGGCCCTGCTCTAGCGGCAGAGCGTGTTTTTGCCATGCACTGAGGCTCATTTTACTGCACAGGGTCAAAAGGCTGAAAAAAGAAATGGCTGTGCAGTAAGTTCACACTTGCTGTGTGGCCATTTCAGGGGGGAGCACTTACCGCCACTGTTGAGGTAGTACTACTACTACTATTTAGCATTTCTATAGTGCTACAAGGCATACGCAGCGCTGCACAATCATAAAAGAAAGACAGTCCCTGCTCAAAGAGCTTACAATCTAATAGACAGAAAATAAAGTAAGCAAATCAAATCAATTAATGTGTACAGGAAGGAGAGGAGGGTAAGTGGAGGTGAGTGGTTACAAGTGGTTACGAGTCAAAAGCAATGTTAAAGAGGTGGGCTTTCAGTCTAGATTTAAAGGTGGCCAAGGATGGGGCAAGACGTAGGGGCTCAGGAAGTTTATTCCAGGCGTAGTGTGCAGCGAGACAGAAGGCGCGAAGTCTGGAGTTGGCAGTAGTGGAGAAAGGAACAGATAAGAAGGATTTATCCATGGAGCGGAGTGCACGGGAAGGGGTGTAGGGAAGGACAAGTGTGGAGAGATACTGGGGAGCAGCAGAGTGAGTACATTTATAGGTTATTAGAAGAAGTTTGAACAGAATACGAAAATGGATAGGGAGCCAGTGAAGAGACTTGAGGAGAGGGGTAGTATGAGTAAAATGACCCTGGCGGAAGACGAGATGGGCAGCAGAGTTTTGAACCGACTGGAGAGGGGAGAGGTGACTAAGTGGGAGGCCAGCAAGAAGCAGATTGCAGTAGTCCAAACGAGAGGTAACAAGGGTGTGGATGAGGGTTTTGGTAGAGTGCTCAGAAAGAAAGGGGCGAATTTTACGGATGTTGTAAAGAAAGAAACGACAGGTCTTGGCGATCTGCTGGATATGAGCAGAGAAGGAGAGAGAAGAGTCAAAGATGACCCCAAGGTTTCGAGCTGAGGAGACAGGGAGAATGAGAGAGCCATCAACAGAAATAGAAAACAGGGGGAGTGGGGAGGTGGGTTTGGGGGGGGAAAAATGAGAAGCTCGGTTTTGGTCATGTTTAATTTCAGGTGGCGTTGAGACATCCAGACAGCAATGTCAGACAAGTACGCTGAAACTTTGGTTTGGATGCAAGGTGAGATATCAGGGGTAGAAAGGTAGATTTGGAAGTCATCAGCATAGAGATGGTAGGAAAAGCCATGGGATGAGATTAATGAACCAAGGGAAGAAGTGTAGATAGAAAAGAGGAGGGGACCAAGAACAGAACCCTGAGGTATGCCGACAGGCAGAGGGATAGAAGTAGAAGAGGATCCACCAGAGTGAACACTGAAGGTGCGGAGGGAGAGGTAGGAAGAGAACTAGGAAAGGACAGAGCCCTGGAATCCAAGTGAGGACAGGATATTGAGGAGTATGCTGTGATCGACAGTGTCAAAAGCAGCGGAAAGATCAAGAAGAATGAGGATGGAATAGAGACCTCTGGATTTAGCCAGTAATAGGTCATTGGAGACCTAAGCGCAGTTTCGGTTGAGTGGAGAGGGCGAAAACCAGATTGTAGTGGGTCAAGAATAGCATGTGAGGACAGAAAATCAAGGCAGCGGCGGTGAACAGCACGCTCAAGTAATTTGGAGAGAAAGGGAAGGAGGGAGATGGGTCGGTAATTAGAGGGACAAGTAGGGTGGAGTGAAGGCTTCTTAAGGAGAGGTGTGACCACAGCATGTTTAAAGGCAGCAGGGACAGTCGCAGTGGAAAGTGAGAGGTTGAGAATGTGACAGATAAAAGGAATAAGAGCAGGAGAGATGGCATTAAGAAGGTGGGTGGGAATGGGATCAGAGGAACAGGTGGTACATTTTGAGGAAGAAAGGAGAAGTGTAGTTTCCTCAATAGTAACTTCAGGAAAGGAGGAAAGGGAATGAGGGGGAGGAGAGAGAGGGGAACGGACTAGTGGAGGGAGAGGTAGCGAGGTACAGAATGCAAGGTTTATCTTTTGAACCTTGTCGTGAAAGAATTCAGCAAGGGTCTGAGGAGATAATGAAGGGGGAGTTGGGAGAGGGGGCACCTTGAGGAGAGAGTTCAATGTGGTGAAGAGAAGTCGAGGGTTAGAGCCAAGAGAGTTGGTCAGTTGGATATAATAATCCTGTTTGGTGCGTAAAAGAGCAGATTGGAAGGAGGTCAGCATGAACTTAAAGTGTAAGAAATCAGCAAGGGCCCGAGATTTCCGCCAGAGGCATTCGGCGGAGCGGGTACAGGAACGTAGGTAGCAAATATTAGAAGTCAGCCAAGGTTGAGGTGGCAGTAAGGGCTCTCACGCTAACCCAGCGGTAAGAATATGGAAATAAATTTCTGTAGCAACAGGAATGGCATGCTCTGGGACTGAATTACCACCGGACTGCTGCGGTAGCCCAGCAGTAATTCCAGATTGGCGAGCGACAAGCCTAATGGCCTCCGTAAACCCTTTAGTAAAAGGGCCCATTAGGCACTAACTTATAGAATACAGTGCAGTTAGGTGCCTAACTGCCATTTACCCTCATTTGGGTGCCTAATGTTAGGTGTCTAACTTTATTTATTTATGTGATTTTAAACATTTATAGCTCGCACTATCTGACCAATCTAGGTGGATTACAGTAGCAAAATACATAATAAAATCAAACATAATGAAACATAAAAACAGATTAAAACTTGTGGTGCACTACACAGAATCCCTCAGTAGGCCATTGTTTACGCAAGTTACGTCAGACGAGGGCGGGACACAGGGAGGGAAGGCCCGAAGGGAGGCAATCTGCAGACTGCCGCTGCTGCGCTTCCTTCACATGGAGCAAGGTCGAGGTGAGGCGCTATGATTTGAATTCAGGGGGGGCCGACCCGGTGGTTGACGGAGCGGGCGGGTGGAGGGGACTGCGGCGCCGGGCCCCCCTTGGAGGCCTGGGCCCAGGGAATTTTGTCCCCCCTGCCCCCCCTCTCGGCGGCCCTGATTTCAATAGGCTCCAGCTACCCTGTATGCCTTCTTTCTCCATTTTTATAGGATGAGGGGGGGCAGTTATAAGAGATGATAATCACCATTACTGACATCAAGGTTTGAGGGGCCCTTTCACTAAGCCGCGTAAGCGTCTACACGCAATCAACGCATGCCAAAATGGACTTACCGCCCGACTACCACATGGTTGTTGCGGTAATTTCATTTTTGGCATGCGTCTGATATGCGCATCTGAAAAATTATTTTTATTTTTGTGCATTTGGCGAGCGTAGGTCATTACCGCCTGGTTACCATGCGAGTCTTTACCACTAGGTCAATGGCCGGCGGAAAGGTCTCAGACCCAAAATGGATGTGCGGCAATTTTGATTTTGCCGCATGTCCATTTTTGGCAAAAAAAGTCCTTTTTCACAGGCATGCTAAAAAATGGATCGGTGTGTTCCCCAAACCCGCACCTACACTACCGAAAGCCATTTTTCAACGTGCCTTAGTAAAAGGACCCCTAAGTTCTTTTGACAATGAAAATTCAAGGGTTGGGAAAGTGGGAGATCCAAGGAAGGTGATTGGGGCTGTGGGAGAGTGTTAATAAAAATCAGGCCAGTCAGGTTTAGAAATGCTGTTGTCATGATCTGATTAGGCAGTTAGCACTGAAAATGAGCAATAACCAGCTCTCCTTTCTTTCCCCTACTAACCTTGCTCTCAATATGACTGGCTAATTTAGCCATCTAGTGAAACTAAACAACAAAATTTAAACCACTCATCCCCAGTAAATTTTCATAGTCTTTGATCTACATCCTTGTTTAACAGGCTACATCCCTCTGAAAATTTACCCCTCAGTCCCCCTTATTTACAAATCTAGTTCTGTGTTGTTCACAGGTTTTTATTTTCTTCTTGTTATCTTGGGAATAATGCTCAGTTTCAACCAATAGGAATACACCTTTTACAACTAATATGATTTTACCTATTTACCTCAGGATTCTATATAACACACCTTAATTTCTGCGCAGAAATTGAAGCATATTCTTTAATGATGTGCACAACTTAATTGTTTAACTAGCTAATCAGCACTGTTAATTGGATATTAACAAGTTATCAGCACTAATTTACATTAATTAAGATTTATGTGCACAACTTGCTAAGGGGTCCTTTTACTAAGGCATGCTGAAAATGGCTTGCGGTAGTGTAGGCACGGGTTTTGGGCGCGTGCTGATCCATTTTTTAATGTGCCAGTAAAAAAGGTCTTTTTTCTGACAATGGACATGCGGCAAAATGAAAGACGTACGGCAAAATGAAAATTGCCGCGCATCCATTTTGGGTCTGAGACCTTACCGCCAGCCATCGGCCTGGTGGTAAAGGCTGGCACGGTAACCAGGTGGTAATGACCTATGCACGCCAAATACCACTTGGTGCGCGTCCATTACACGCGCCCAAAAATAAAAAATATTTTTCAGATGCGCGTGTTGGATGTGCGCCAAAAATGAAATTACCGCAAGAGCCACATGGTAGTTTGGTGGTAACTCCATTTTGGCACACGGGCACGCATAGACGCTTATGCAGCTTAGTAAAAGGGCCCCTAAATGTATTCTATAATGTGGTATGCTTAAATTCTAAGGGACTCTTTTACAAAGCTGAATTACCAATTCTCGGTGCAGCAAATGAGAGGAAACCTATTTAATTCCTATGGGCTTCCTCTTATTTGTCACGTAGGAATCACTAGTGCAGCTTTGTAAAAGAAGTCCTAAGTCACATAATTGAAAAGGGGGTGAGTGTGGCCATAGGTGGGGCTTGGGAATTTCTAAAATCTATGGGGTCATTTTACAAAGGCACGCTGAAAATGGCTTGCGGTAGTGTAGGCACGGGTTTTGGGCGCACACCAATACATTTTTTAGCACGCCTGTGAAAAAGGCCTTTTTTTGCCGAAAATGGACATGTGGCAAAATGAAAATTGCCGCGCGTCCATTTTGGGTCTGAGATCTTACCGCCAGGCATTGACCTGGTAGTAAAGATTCACGTGGTAACCAGGCAGTAATGACCGACATGCACCAAATGCCACTTGGCACGCATCCGTTATGCACACCCGAAAATAAAAAAATATTTTTCAGACATGTATCGGATGCGCACCAGAAATGAAATTACCGCAAGAGCCACGCAGTAGTCAGGCAGTAACTCCATTTTGGTGCGTGTTGGGCTCCCATAGACGCTTACGTGGTTTAGTAAAAGGGCCTATATGTGTGTTGTTATAGAATACACCTGCTCTATGTCTAATTTAGGTGTTGGGATTTTACACTGAGTAAAAAAGGGTATACATGGCTTCGACTAAGTTTGGTCACATGGAGAGGCACTTGACATAATTCTACATACCTTGTGGAAATTTAAGCCTATTCTATAAAATTTAGGTGTACTTTAGAGAATGTGCCTAGGAATATTTTTTTTCTGCACAGAATTTTCAGACACCATTTATAGAATCTAGACATTAATGCCCCCCACCCACTCATCTGCATCAACCATCACACTGACCATCCCTGGTCAGGGACTACTGACCCCAATTATCTGTGCAACCAAAATGGGGGAATTCTATAAATGGCACCCAAATTTGGGCACCGAACAAAAATCGTGTTCAGTGCTATTCTATATATGGTGCTCCGAGTTAGACAACAGAAATAGGGTGGGGAGGGCCCAATATCAAGAGATCAGTCACCACACACACAAGGGTAAGATGTGCGTTATATGTAGTGCTTGTCAAGGTTTTTGTGATCATTACTAATTGATTATTAAATGCTCCTTCAGTTGATGTATTGCTGAATCCCAATTGATTGACCCCTGAGGAAGGCTGATATAGCCGAAACACGGACCGTGTTGGGTCCTGATTAAAGTTTTTTGGAGCATCTTACCTTTGTGTGTGGTGACTGATCTCTTGATATTGGGCCCTCTCCACCCTATTTCTGTTGTGTTCGATTGCTGTGGAGAGTGTGAACCTCGCTTTGTTTTTCTGCTCCGAGTTAGATGCCATTTATAGAATAGCACGTCCAAGATCCATGTCCAACTTTTAGGCATGAGCTGATGTAAATCCTGATGTGTATGTTAGACGCGGATCTCCCAAATTCTATAATACTGTGCACATCTCTACTGAACGCCCCCTAACCTGCCTATACCCCTCCAATAGCCATGTTCCCTTTTCAGTTGTGCACCATAGAATTTAATTTTTTTTTACTTTGTATTTATGCATTGAGATTAATTCCAGACTAATATTCGGCTCATCAAAATACAAAAGCGCGAAACCCCTACGAGAAAAACTACATTGGCTTCCACTAAAAGAATGCATCACATTCAAACTCTGCACCCTAGTCCATAAAATAATCCATGGTAACGCCCCAGCCTACATGTCAGACCTAATAGAATTACCACCCAGGAACGCAAAAAAATCTTCTCGCACTTTCCTTAATCTTCATCCTCCCAAGTGTAAAGGTCTGAAATACAAATTGATGCACGCATCTACCTTTTCCTATACGAGCACGCAGCTCTGGAACGCGTTGCCATGGAACCTGAAAATGACTTATGATCTGACCAATTTCCGAAAACTACTGAAAACCTATCTCTTCGACAAGATATATCACAAAGATCAATATGTGTAACTGTATAATCTTTAAAACTTCCAGAATTGTCTTATAATGTCTGCTGCTTTAACACTATTAGGTATTTCACCACCATGTAACACATAACCCTCTGTGAACCAAATGTATATTCTCTTCTACTTCCAGTATCCATGATGAATTGTAAGCCACATTGAGCCTGCAAAGAGGTGGGATAATGTGGGATACAAATGCAATAAATAAAATAAATATACAAAGTGAATAAGGAAATTCAAGTAATTTCTCCAAAAAAAAAAAGAAAAATATACAAACCTCAGATAATAATAACAAACAGCCCACTGTATTTAGGGAGGTGTCAAACAAAGTAAGAAGAAATAATACCAAATAACCAATAGACTAGACTGCAGCAATGCTGGACATAACAGCCAACCTAACAGCGATCAATTCCCCTATACAGATTCTCCAGGAAGCAAATTCTCTCTTAATATAATAAACTCTAGAAGTTGTTTCAAGTCAAAGAACAAAAATGATTCACCCTCATGAATTACCATACATATACAAGGAAATTTTAATTTATAATTTGTTTTGAGAGCAAAAGTTCTGGATTGTACTGCCAGAAACAAAGTCTCTTCTGCGTAGCTCTTGATAAATCAGGAAAAATACAAAATTGTGCGTACACTGCCAATTACCGCCAGGTAAGCGCCACGCGGTAGAAAATTTCTATGGTGTGTTTTGGACATGCATCAAAAATGGAACTACCGCCCGGGGCAAGTGGTAGCCGGGTGGTTGTTCCAATTTGACGCATGTTGGACACTCGTAGGCGCCTGCCTACCTTAGTATAAGGGCCCCTGAATCTAGTCCTTAATGGGAATTAGTTGCCACCACTGATTGATGAAGTCTAGCTGCATAGCTAGTTTTGTATTAATAACAAGGAGATGGTCTATTCCTAAATTCACAGAGGGCCACAATTGGATTATCACATAACTGGTTCAGGAATCCATGTGCCACGAATTGTTGTCTTTAGTTTAGGATTATCTAGTGATTTATTGAGCTAGAAATCCATTTTGTGGTTTAAGTGCTGTTTCAAACTGAGTGCAAAGAAATGATCTCACGTGTAATGGAATAGATTTTATCGTATTAAAGTAAATTCAGTTTTTAAGTTCACCTCCATTATTGGAAGGTAGATACATTTTCATGATGAGAAAAGATAAGCTTTTCCTTGGCTAATAGGATTTCCATTTGGTGAAGCAGAACAATGTTGACTGAAGGGGAGAGATTTTGGATTTAACTCATGTCTTTTTTCAATTGTAGCTCAAGATGGGTTATATTCTAGTACAATAGGTTTTTGTTTTTGTTTTTTCCTGTGTCTGAGGGGCTTACAAACTGACCCCCTAAGATTACACCTAAGGCAGTGGAAGTTAAGCAACTTGCCTGACATGGCAAGGAGTTGCACTGGGATTTGAATTGAATTGGATTTTTCCTATACACTAAGGCCTCCTCTAAGCTTGCTGCTGTAACCATTAGGCAACTCCTTCGCTCCATGTCTATAATATATTGAACATATTTATATCTACTGTACAGGATCTTCTACCTACCACCTACTACTAGGCTCACTTTCAATTCCCCCATTGCATTAGGTTCCTGTGTGTCACCAATATGGTAGCTACTTATTTATTTCTTGCATTTTCCCACGTTTTCCCACCTCTTTGCAGGCTCAATGTGGCTTACAATACATCATGAATAGTGGAAATATATAAGAAAATAGACATTTAGTATTACAGAAGGATCTTGGGTAACATTATAATGATAAAACATGATAGTAGTATGGCAAGCAGATATTATAAGACAATTCTGGATGTATATGGGGAGTTCACATTTGTTGATCTTTGTGGTATACCTTGTTAAAGAGATGGGTCTTCAGTAGTTTACGGAAGTTAGTTAGTTCATAAATCGTTTTTATGTTGCGCGTTAGCACGTTCCAGAATTGTGTGCTCAGGTATCATTGGGTCTATTATCCATGTTGTGATCAAGAGTATTATAAATCATGATCAATGCAACCAAAAAATTATAAATAATTCTTAACACACATAAGTTTTTGACCAGTGTAATACTTAGCTTGATATTTTCAGATGCATATGTGGCCTAAATGCTAATTTTCCCTTCGTTAAAACCCTTTTTTTTTAATGATAGTTGTACTTACCCCTTATACGTTTGTATGCTTTTCACCTGTCAGGACTTTTTTTTCCTTATTTGTCAATATATTTTATTTAAATTAATAAATCTTTCAGAGCTTTTATAATTGAAATATTTATTGTCTATCACATGATAATGTTATAGAGATTTTTTCACTACATAGAGGTGCTTTTAGTAAGCTACAGTAAGCACTAGCACACTCTTATTGCAGTTTAAAAAGGTTATCGTGAGAAATATTCAGGTGTCCTGCAGTAAGTTTCAAACAGGTGTGGGCTAAAAAATATGTATTTTTTGGTTGTGGGGGTGTGTCTTGAGGCAGAGAGTGGGTGTGTTTGCGTTAATCAGTTAGCGCATCTAAATTATCATGCGTAAAACTGATTAGCTCAGGAGTGTCGTATGAGCCCTTACTGCCTACAAACTGGGTGGTGGTAAGTGCTCATACGTTAATTATTTATAATGGCCGAAAGCAATTAACAACATTACCATATGGCCATTAATTGAAAAAAAATTAAAAAATTGGCCATTTTACTTATATGGTAAAGATGGCTTTAGTGCGTGAGAAAAACCCACATAAGGATACGATAAGGCTACTTTCTACTGCAGCTTAGTAAAGGAATTCCATAATGTGCGGTGCATGCTATAGGCCCTGTTTACTAAGGTGAACTAGCATTTTTAACATGCGCTGAAATTTAGCATGTGCTAATGCTAGAGACACCTATATATTCCTAAAGGTGTTTCTAGCATTAATGCGTGATAATTTTTAGTGTGCGCTAAAAACACTAGCGTGCCTACAGTACAGCTTATTAAACAGAGCCCTATGTCTTTACTTGAAATTTACTGCAGTTTTGAAAGTCTTTAGAAACTGCAGTGTTTCAAATATTTTCAAATATTTACACCTATACAAATTTAAAAATACAAAATGAACTTGATAATTATTTTAAAATTGCAGTGATTTTCTTAAACATTGCTGCATTTGGGGTTTACTGTGGTGCTCCCATTGGAGGTTCAATTATATGTTTTTGTTTATTTGTTTGTTTGTGATAAGCATATTCTATAACATGATGCACATAAATTCTAAATTGCATAGTTGAAAAGGGGGCATGGCTACGGGTGTAGCACTGCCTTAGGTGAATCTCTTCATAATGGCTAGTAATAAATCCCAATAAATAAATATGTTATAGCTAAAATAGTCTCTCATGCAACTTTAGCCACACATGATGCACATAAATTCTAAATTGCATAGTTGAAAAGGGGGCATGGCTACGGGTGTAGAATGGGCGGGTTGTGGGCATTTCTGAAATCTATATGTTTTCTAATAGAATGTACCCAGTCCATGCATAATTTAGGCACTGGCATTTATACCAAGTTTTATTTGGCGTAACTGTCCATGACTAAATTTAGGCACACGGATGTGCACTCAGTATGTTCTAAAAACTGTGTAGAAATTTATGTGTATTCTGTAAAATACGCCTAAATTTAGGCCTATTTTATAGGATAAGCGTATGAGTATTTTGTTTCAGTGCCAGTTTTTTTTAGGCATGATATATAGAATCTAATCCAATGCAAATAATGCAACAATTTTACAGAATAGCACCTCCTAGTGGTATTGCATATAAATGCCAATTTGTGACTGTTCATGTGCATAAGTGTGCATAGTCTATGGGCCTTTTACAAAGACGTGCTAGTGTTTTTAGCATGCACTAAAAATAAGCATGTGCTAAATGCTAGAGATGTCTCTAGCATTTAGCATGCGCTAATCATTAGTACTCGCTAAAAACCCTACCTCGCCTTTGTAACGGAGCCCATCTATAAATTAGTGCATGCAATTGGCAGCTAAATTTAGTCACCCTTTATAGAATTGCCCTTTTCTAAGTTTTCTTCGGACCCTCCAATTTAAATTTTTCTTGTATCCTTTAAGAAGCAAGTGACCCAAGCATCTACCCTGTGACACGAAGAAGGACATATAGTTGAGCTGATGTACCTTTAGGCCATTTTTCCTTTTTTTCACTTTTTTGGGATTTGTATATTTTCCTAAGTTTTTAAGTTTAACCCCTCCATTAATTTTGCTCTAAGAAAGCTCTCACTTGGTCAATATTGAATATTACTATATTTGTTTCTATTGTGCCTGTTTCTGTATTGACAAATATTTCTGATGTTGTTTTAAATCATATTAAGAAATAAAAATACAACAGAGTTTTTCCCAGTATGGCAATACTTATGTACAAATATAAATCCACCTATGAATCCAGCTTTTCCTACTTAAGCGCATAGCTATGGAACACACTGCCAAAAAATAGTAAAAACTATGCCAGATCACCTTAATTTCCAGAAATCACTAAGTAGAGGAGTGTGGAAACGGTCCTATTCAAAAGAGCATACCCCACCGACCCAACATAAAAATACATGGACACCTGTGACACAATGCAACCAAAGAACGTAAAGGACATTACCTGACTCTTCCTCCCCCCCTTTCTAAGTTCCCCCAATCTACACCTACCTTATAGGTACCTTATCTATCACAACATCACCTTGTATTCATTCGTACCATGTTCAGACCGGAATCGTCTAACGCCGTTAATGGCAATATGTAAGCCACATTGAGCCTGCAAAAAGGTGGGGAAATGTGGGATACAAATGCAACAAATAAATAAATAAATAAAATTGTTACAACATGGCCCAGTGCAGCTGTTTTAAAATATTGGATCTTTTTATATACATTTACATATACAGGTAGATAGATAGATAGATAGATAGATAGATAGATAGATAGATAGATTTAGATTCAGACATATATACAACCATTTAGGCACACTTTTGAATATACTCTCCCTGGGATCAAGTTTACAAACAGCTTTCTTAGTCATATAAAGCACACAGGCTTTTTTGCATGTATGTGCACTGCCTTAGGTGAATCTCTTCATAATGGCTAGTAATAAATCCCAATAAATAAATATGTTATAGCTAAAATAGTCTCTCATGCAACTTTAGCCAGGAGAGCAATTGTCAGACAGACCACTTAACTGGGCAAATCATTATTTGATTGGTCAAATGGCTTTGAACAGTGCCTTTCCCAATTCCTATTTCCCACAAAATCCTACAAGTAAATTTACTTCTAAATGTTTTGGTATTAAAGGAACATCATATAAAGAAAGAGGTAAAATGCTGGGTAGGGAAGGGAGGCTTTGTTTAACAGAGAGGAAAAGCCATACACTACCTTCCCCCATCAAATAAAAAAATCTAAGGGGCCCTTTCACTAAAGTACGTTAACCCCCAGATTCTATATATGGTGCCCAACTTAATCAACGATCCCTTAACTAGCAATAATTGGGTACTAACAACCAATTCTTGCATTTCATTGGCATCCATTTGAATTTGTGCCACAACTGGCTGCACACTATTCTGTAAGACTCAGCACCTAACTCTCATAACATGTATTTGAAAAGAGGGCATGATCAGGGGCATTTCAAAAAGTTGCACGTGGAATGACAGAATTTGCCCAAAGCATGCTTAAGTCGGGCGCCGGCATGTACACTTGATTTAAGGGTCTTTTACTAAGGTGCGCTAGCGTTTTTAGCGTGCACTAAAAATAGGCACACGCTAAATGCTAGAGACACCCATAGAAATACATTGGCATCTCTAGCGTTTAGCGCACACCTATTTTTAGCAGTTGCTAAAAACGCAAACGCGCCTTAGTAAAAGACCACCTTTATCAGGCATAAGTATGATCCCCAAAAGTTAGGCACCAGATCCACATTGAATGCTATTCTATAAAGGAGGTTCTCCCTCTATAGAGTAGTGCTTAACACTCAATTGTTTTATTTATTTATTATTTTATTTGTTACATTTGTACCCCACATTTAAACACCTATTTGCAGGCTCAATGTGGCTTCCATAGTATCGTGAGGCGTTAGTCGCCTTCGATGATGAAACAAATACTAAGTGATGCTATTATCAAAGAGGTTCATGTGTTACAGACACATTAGGAGAATCGTAGAGACGAAGAGTTATATAGTGTTCATTACGAGCTTTGGTTTCGTTGTGTTGCTGGGTTCAGGCACTTAAGTTGGGTCAGTAGGGTATGCCTTTTCGAACAGGATGGTCTTTAGTGATTTACGGAAGCTAAGGTGGCTGTAGGTTGTTTTTATGGCTCTCGGTAGTGCATTCCACTTTTGCATGCTTATATAGGAGAAGCTGGCACATAATATTTTGGCACTCTATTGGGTGCTTCCCTCCTAAGCACTTAAGATGTGGAAAAGGCTTCCACACATACGCGTTAAAGCATTTTGCAGTATTTTCCCTGCTTACGAGTGCTAAAACCATGCATTATTTAGGGGCCTTTTTACTAAAGAGTTGCTGCTGAACGCCAATCCTGAACTATTGCAGGAGCCTGGCCATAGTTCCCACCCCCAATGCATGCCATTTCTGGCGCTATAAAAATATTTCTATTTTTGAAGCACAGCGCTGCCCAGTTACCACCAGGTTAGTACTGGATCCCTTACCATCACCTCAGTGGGTGGCGGTAAGTGCTTCCCCCTCCCCCCAAATGGCCGCATGGCAAATGGTTCACTTACCACACGGCCTGTCCATTTCCAGCAAAAAAGACAGCCTTTTACCTGCTGTGGTAAAAGGGGACCTCATGGCACATCAAAAAACACGCTGATGCTAGCGCAGGCCTCCTTTTACCGCAGCTTAGTAAAAGGACCCCTGAATTTTTTTGGAATTTTAGGGATGTGGCATGGGCAGAGAATGGAGATGGACGTATTAGCCAGCTACAATGAAACCTCGGTTTTCGTCGATAATCCGTCCGAAAACAATCGGTGAAATCCAAAACCGATGAGGACGCCCAAAATCGGGAGAAGGACGTCCATCTTCCAATACAAATTGGGAGATGGACGTCCTTCTTTTTCGACAAAATCCGAGGCAACCAACGAAAACCGAGACAAATTTCTAGTCGAAAAAATCAACGAAATCCGAAACCAACGAAAACCGAGGTTTCACTGTACCATGTTATAATTACCGCTCACTAACAACTAATGAAGAGTTAACATGGGAGAACTTAGGAATTCCTAAAGTGGAGGTGGCAATTGCACCTGTATTATCTCTTGGCTGGTAGCATGTGCTAATGGAAACATTAATGCATGATCTGCAATAAAAAAAAAACAGAGGGAACATCCCGCAAATGGTGCAGTGCTACATCTGGGCTTATCATGTGGTAAAATCCCGTGGTAAAATGTGTTGAGTCCAGATTCTAGCACATTTTAGCAAAGTAGCCTGTAAATTAATTAAAATAAACTCATAATATAACAGATGATTAATGTCTCAAAGAAAAAGAACATGATTCAATTTAAATTACACCTATCTGAAATAAAAGCATAAGGGGTAATGTTCAGGTGGAAAGCTGCCATGCAAAGATATTAGGATAAGTTATACCAGCATATTGGGATGGATTTTCAACCAGTTTATCTGTATAACTTGAACCACTGAATACACAGGTCCTAAATATAAACTGACAAGTTTTCCATTTAAATTTAGACCTGCCATTTGTATGGTGCTCTTTATGGATAAAGTTATCAAGACAGCAGGCCTGACTCCAAAGTACCTAGGCCCCTCCTCAACTTAAAGGAATGAACTTTGATTTTTATAACAAATCATACAGGCAAAATTTAGCTACTCAGCAAGGGCAATTTTTTTAAAACTAATTATTCAGCCAACACTCAATACTGATACATGGAATTGAGTAGATAGTATTTAACTCAAATGCAAGAGTTTGATGTGAATACAGTTTATTTTCCAGTGGTAAGAAAATTTAGGGACTTGTGAAAAGGAGGTTCAAAGGATGCTATGGGGCCATGTGGCCAGAAAGGCAGAGGGTGTTCCTTTGAAATAATATACATTTCATGTTTAATTATTTTTGTGGAAAATGACACAAAATAATAGAGTTTACTGTAACTTCCATTTTTGTTCTGCACATTATAAATCAAGGATCTGACCTGAGAATACTGAGGGAATTAATGATGCAGTTATTTTACCATATAAGAGCATTGGGCTGCAAATCCACACCCAATGTTTCTGGAAACATCTTAAAAGGACTGGTCTTGGCTCCCCAAAGTGCTTTCCGAGAACACCTACTCAGAAGCCACCCTCCTGAATGTTCCCCCCATAAGTTAAAACCCTCTTCTGACAAGTTCCCCCTATTCAGGGTCCCTCCCAGACAAGTGCCTCCTCCCCCCCCCCCACACACACATTAATGTCCCTTCCATAGAAAAAGCCCCCAAGTGGCAGGACTCCCTCCTTGGATGTTTCCCCTTACCTGGAAGCTGCCACAGAGGCCACTCTCCTACCTGGAATGATAATGCCCCACCCCAAAAATCCCCCTCCCCACTCATATACCTCTCCCCAGGCCTATCATCAAGATTCCCTGGGATCTGGGGGGGGGGGGGGGGACATGGCAGGAGCAATCCCCAATTTCTCCTGTCCTCATCAATGACATATTGGGGGGGGAGACTTCTAGGGGAGTGGAGCGTTGACATTTATATTTGCTTTTTATAAAATAAATTACAAAGCTGTTTTGTAACATATTTGCATCATTTAAAAAAGTAAAACAAAGCAATCAGATAACTTTAATCATTTCTTAGCAGAAGAACTGCCAGCCTTGCTGGTAAATGTGGATCATGTCTCATTTATATAGAGAGCAGGTTTCTTCAATGCTACAGCGAGTTAAAGAAACACTTATACTCTGCCAAATGAGACTTTGCATTAGGTTTATTTTTTGCTAGTGTGAAGACAGTAGCCTGTTTGTTTTATTTGTAATCCTTTCTGGAACATTAATAAGCACAATGGATTAGAGAGTGCTATGGAAACTACAGTTTCCTCAATAATATGAACTAATAAATATGAACAATGGTAAGAGAAGTATTACATTCTTTTCTGTGCCTCACTGTCTCTATTCCCTCCTGTTCTCATATACAACATGTTGTGTTTCTAGTTATGTGATGATGAACGATAGTGACGATAGATGAGTGACAGGTAGCAAATAAAAAGCAGAGCAATCAGTTCTGAGATACAAAGTCCAGAGAATAAAAATTAAGATAAATGGCTTTAACTTGTAGAAGAGTTTATTGAATTTGAGAAAGACAATTCAAATATAAACTGAATGCAGCAAAATACAAAAGAAGGTTGCTTTCTTCTACAGACAAATTTGTGTTGTGAACAGCACAAACTCGATTTAACATACTGTAAAAGCTCTCCCATTACAAAGGTTAGATAACAGGATTCTCCTATTATTTATAACAAGGTATCCCCCCCCCCCCATTTAAACCGCCCGCCCCCCTCCCTCCACTCACCCCCTTGCAATTTTTCTTTGAGGTTTCAGTTACTCTCCTGGGAATACCCTTAATTTCTCTAGCTATGTTCTAACATTTTTTCCCAAAGAATTCAACAAGGAAGTGTTACTCATTAAAGGAAAATATTGAATGTAAACAAAACTCCTAGCTGCCCCAAGTAAATTCACAGTATTATTTTGGAAACATTTATTATATCTGATTGTATAATTAAAAGGAAAAACAAGGCTATATTTTTTTAGGAATGTGCATTTGATTCTTAAATTAGCTGCATATTTCTGAAACTCTGAAAACAAATGCAGAGGAGGGCAGCAAAGGTCTTATGATCAAAAGGGCATACATGATAGACAACACAAGAGCTAGTTCAGTAGATCTCCTTGAATAATTAGTCCCAAAATGACTGAAGAATTCATGATATCATGCAAGAAGAACCTGGGACATTCTAAATAGCTGCAGTGTAATTATTCATACAGCTCTTTAGTCTCACTGGTGAGTACGGTTCAATGTGCTGTGCATAGCTTTGTTAACATTATACAAACCTGAAAAGCAAGGAAGTCCCATCTTGCTCCACAGCCCTAGCCAAGAAGTAAAGATGCCATAGACAGGGCACATGCAGACAGGAGCATGATCTAATAAGCCTCCCAATTCAATTGAATTTTGGATAAAAATCAAAGCTCACAAAATTTGGCTTTGAAAAAAAAGGGCCCCTTTTACTAAGTCGCGTAAGCGTCTATGCGCGCCCAACACGCGCCAAAATGAACTTACCGCCCGATTACTTCATGGCTCTTGCAGTAATTTCATCTTTGGTGTGCATCCACTCCGAGCACCATCAACAATCTCAGATGATATCCTTGATGTACAATGTGCAGGGATCAGCTGTCATTCGAAAACCAAATTGGAAAAATATGCATTTTTTTCATTTTCCAGAGAAAAATAATAAAGATGAAATGTGCCCCCCCCCCCCCCAAAAGGAACATCCTCCTACCTTCTAACCACATGACCTTCCAACAGCCTTTGGACCTCCCTCCCACAGTTTCCAAAATTCCCAAGTGGGAGAAACTATCTCTTACTTCATTCCAACTGGTGTGCTGGTTCCTTTGGATGATGCGTCTCCTCTATGCTGACTACTAATGAAACTGGTAAGTTTAGTATCACTTACCAGTGTTATTGACAACCAGCTTAGAAATGAGGTGACAACTTTAGCAATCACACCAGAGCTAGGAAAATTTCCTGTACCACAAAGAGGAGTTGGGTGAACATTTGCTTGCTTCTGCCTTTTCCAAGTGAAAAAGATAATATTATTCCAAAAATGTGTTGGTGAATTGGCTGGCTAGATAGATGGACAAGAGTATTTCTTTGGCTACAGATGTGGGTGTCTTTCTAGCTGCTGATCTCTGAATAAATGTGATGGCAGTCTATCAGCCAAATGGGCATTTACCCTTGGACCCAGGGCATGGGGCTCACAGCTTGGGGCCGTGTGCACCTAGAACTGGGACTCTGCAAGAGGGGAAGAGAAAGGATCTTAATCCATGGATGAGACAGAGGAAGTACAAACTAATAAAACACTTGCAGCAACAGCAAAATACTCTTCAAATGTTTATGAAAATATTCAGCTGTTTTTATTTCACCTCATCCAGCAATGAAATGTACTTGTCCTTTTGAGGGTTCTCAGAGCAGCCTAAATCATTATTGGGGGGAGGGGGTTACAAGTGAGGAATAAATTGAAAGGTAAAAAAAGAAAGTGAGGAAATGGAAATTGAATGGTGTCTTCTAATGTTGGAGAATTTTTTTTCTGCTGCTTCCGCAAGTCGTTTAATAGCTTGTACCTCCGGAAGCCCTTTAAGCTGAATTCCATTTTCCTTTCTTCTGCTGTGCTGAGTCTCAGTCATAAGCTCCAGCAGAAGAATGATGCAATGTGAAACTAGAACACCATGACAGGGAGAAGTGCCTGGTGGACTGACCAACACTTCATCCAAAGATCAGCAGCTAGAGAGGCACCCAGTGCCAAGCATTGCCCCTTTACTCACCTGGCTAGCTGGTCTGCCAAAACATTTTCTGCCAAAATAGTTTCTTTTTGCCTTATGAAAGACTCAAGCGATTAGATATTCTATTGTTTTTCCATCATGGTACTTAAGTTTATGATGGCAAGATGATGAGGAAGTTCATCCTCAGTCTTGTGCTACTTGCTAAGGATTCCACCTCTTATCTACTCTAATTGCTAAAGATGCCAGAAGACATGACGCGAGATAGTTATTAAGGTGCTTTATTGCTATTACACATTAAACGACAACAATATTCATTATATTACAGTAACATATGTTAATTTAAGGCACTGTGGGTGGTATGGAGGGCCATTTTAGAAAGAAACGTCCAAGTTGCGATTTGGACATTCTTGGAAAACGGTGAAATCCATGGGCGGGGAAACCCATATTTTCGAAGCAAGATGGACATCCATCTTTCGTTACGAAAATACCATCAGAGACGTCCAAATCCTTAAATTTGGACGTCCCTACATTTGGACATCCCTAGACATGGATGTTTCTGACTTTCGGCGATTTTCGAAACCAAAGACATCCATGTCAGAAACGTCCAAATGCAAAGTCATTTGGGCATGGGAGGAGCCAGCATTTGCAGTGCACTGGTCCCCCTGACATGCCAGGACACCAACCGAGCACCGTAGGGGGCACTGCAGTGGACATCATAAAATGCTCCAAGGAACATAGCTCCCTTATCTTGTGTGCTGAGCCCCCCAAACCCCCCAACCCCCCCTAAAGCCCCTTACCCACAATTGTACACCACTACCCTTGCGGATGAAGGGGGCACCTATATATGGGTACAGTGGGTTTGTGGTGGGTTTTGGAGAGCTTGCTGTTTCCTCCACAAATGTAACAGGTGGGGGGATATGGGCCTGGGTCCGCCTGTCTGAAATGCACTGCAGTACCCACTAAAACTGCTCCAGGGACCTGCATGCGCTGTCATGGACCTGAGTATGACATCTGAGGCTGGCATAGAGGCTTGCACGACATATTTTTAAATATTGAGGTTGGGAGGGGGTTAGTGACCACTGGGGGAGTAATGGGAGGTCATCCCCAATTCTCTCCGGTGGTCATGTGGTCATTTCAGGTACCTTTTTGTGCCTTATTTGTAATAAAAACATGTCCGGGTGAAAACGTCCAAGTGTTCGTCAGGGACGTCCTTGTTTTTTTCAATTATGGGTCAAAGACGTCCAAGTGTTAGGCACGTCCAAGTTCTGCCTTCGCTACACCTCCGACATGCCCCCTTGAACTTTGGACGTCCTTGTGACAGACTGCAGTTGGAGATGTCCAAAATCAGGTTTCGATTATACTGATTTGGATGTCCCTGGGAGAAGGACGTCCATTGTCCGATTTATGTCAAAAGATAGACGTCCTTCTCTTTCGAAAATGAGCCCAATAGTAATGAGATGCAAAACATACAGATTAGAGGGCAACCAAAACTTTTTGTTTTGGCCAAAAATTAGTCACCAAGTTTTGATCAAAACCAAAACTGAAAATAAGCACGACTGTCTGTAATCCGATCTCTGCCCCCTCTTTACTACTACTACCTATCATTTCTAAAGCGCTACTAGATGTACGCAGCGCTGTACACTTGAACATGAAGAGACAGTCCCTGCTCGACAGAGCTTACAATCTAATTAGGACAGACAGGCAGAACAAACAAGAGATAAGGGAATATTAAAGTGAGGATGATAAAATAAGGGTGCTGAACAAAGTGAATAAGGGTTAGGAGTTAAAAGCAGCATCAAAAAGCTGGGCTTTTAGCTTAGATTTGAAGACAGCCAGAGATGGAGCTTGACGTACCGGTTCAGAAAGTCTATTCCAGGCATATGGTGCAACAAGATAAAAGGAACGGAGTCTGGAGTTAGCAGTGGAGGAGAAGGGTGCAGATAAGAGAGATTTACCCAGTGAACGGAGTTCCTGGGGAGGAATGTAGGGAGAGATGAGAGTGGAGAGGTACTGAGGAGCTGCAGAGTGAATGCACTTATAGGTCAATAACAGGAGTTTGAATTGTATGCAGAAATGGATAAGAAGCCAGTGAAGTGACTTGAGGAGAGGGCTAATATGAGCATAACGACACTGGCGAAATATTAGTCGTACAGCAGAATTTTGAGCAGATTGAAGAGGAGAGAGATGGCTAAGTGGGAGACCTGTAAGAAGCAAGTTGCAATAGTCTAAGCGAGAGGTGATAAGAGTGTGGATGACAGTTCTGGCAGTGTGCTCAGAAAGGAAAGGGCGAATTTTGCTGATATTATAGAGAAAGAAACGACAGGTTTTAGCAGTCTGCTGAATATGTGCAGAGAAGGAGAGGGAGGAGTTGAAGATGACCCCAAGGTTACGAGCTGATGAGACAGGAAGGATGAGAGTGTTATCCACAGAAATAGAGAATGGGGGAGGAGGAGAGGTTAGTTTAGGGAGAAAGATGAGAAGCTCAGTCTTGGTCATGTTTAGTTTCAGATGGCGCTGAGACATCCAGGCAGCAATGTCAGACAGGCAGGCTGATACTTTGGCCTGGATTCCTGCTGAGATTTCTGGTGTGGGGAGGTAGATCTGGGAGTCATCAGCGTAAAGATGATACTGAAAACCATGGGGTGAGATCAGAGTACCAAGGGAAGAAGTATAGATAGAGAAAATAAAAGGTCCCAGGACAGATCCCTGAGGTACACCAACTGACAGTGGGATAGAAGTAGAGGAGGATCCACTAGAGTATACACTAAAGGTACGCTGGGAGAGATAAGAAGAAAACCAGGAAAGAACAGAGCCCTGAAATCCAAGTGAGGACAGTGTATCAAGGAGTAGGCTGTGATCAACGGTGTCAAAAGCAGCAGATAGTTCGAGAAGGATGAGTATAGAATAGAGACCTTTGGATCTGGCCAGGAACAGATCATTGGAGACTTTAGCAAGCGCTGTTTCAGTTGAATGAAGGGGGTGAAAGCCAGATTGAAGTGGATCAAGAATAGCTTGAGATGAAAGAAGGTCAAGGCAACAGCGGTGAACAGCCGTTCAAGTATCTTGGATAGGAAAGGGAGGGGGAGATGGGGCGATAATTGGAAGGACAGGTAGGGTCCAATGAAGGTTTTTTAAGGAGTGGTTTGACTACGGCATGTTTGAAGGCATCAGGAACAGTCACAGTGGATAGTGAAAGATTGAGGATATGACAGATAAAAGGGATGACAGTAGGAGAGATAGTGTTAAGTAGATGGGTGGGAATAGGATCAGAGGAACAGGTAGTTGGTTTCGAGGAGGAAATATGATGTGTAGTTTCCTCTTCAGTGATTTCGGAAAAGGAAGAAAAGGAGGCAGGGGTTGGAGGGTTGAGAGAATGGACTAAGGGAAGGAGAGGTGGAGGTGACCTGGTTGAGAATTCAAGTTTAATCTTGTGAACCTTATCATGAAAGAACTCAGCCAGAGTCTGGGGGGAAGTGAAGGGGGGGGGGGGGTTGGAGGTGAAGGCACTTTGAGGAGAGAGTTTAGTGTGGCAAAGAGACGTCGAGGGTTTGAACCAAGAGAATTTATCAAATGGATGTAATAGTTCTGTTTGGTAAGTAAAAGAGCAGACTGGAAGGAGGTCAGTAAGAATTTGTAATGTATGAAATCAGCATGGGCACGGGATTTCAGCTGAAGGCGTTCGGCAGAGCGGGCACAGGAACGTAGGTAGCGGATTCTAGAGGTCAGCCAAGACTGGGGTTTGGTACTTTTACAGAACGGGGAATGGGAGGAGCAAGAGTATCTAGAGCAGAGGAGAGAATGGTATTATAGGAAGAGACAGCCTAATTGACAGACTTGGATAACATAGTGGTAGAGAAGAGATTAGAAACTTTGGAGGACAGAGTAGAAGGGTTAATAGCCTGCAGATTCCTAAATGTATTGGTTAAGATTGGACGGGACTGGGGAGGAGGGTGTTTAAGTGTGAAAGTTATCAGATGATGGTCAGAGAGGGGAAGAGTTGAGGCACAGAAACTGGAGAGTGAGCAGTTTGAGGAGAGGATAAGATCGCGACAATGGCCATTCTGGTGAGTGGGGGCAGTGGAGCACAGTTGAAGATTGAAAGAGGATGTTAAAGCAAGAAACTGCGAAGCATAAGAGTCAGAGGGATCATTAGCATGAATGTTAAAATCCCCAAGAATGAGAGAAGGAGATGAAGGTTCAAGCAAGCATACCCAAATGATCCAACCTAATCTTATGAATCCTTTTCTCAACACCTAATCACTCGACAACGACTATGACTTAGTCCTAGCCTTCCATCAACTTCCCCTATGCTATCCATCAATCTTTTCCCCCCTCCGACAACTCCCACCCCTTATCCCGTGCTCTTTTCAACCTTCCTCCTCCTGCCTCTCCTACCCCTCTTACTTACCCATCCCACCTATCTGCATATCTCCATCATTAATCTGTTATACCACAGCTTGTACTCTCTGCAATACCTTGTAACCCCATTACTATGTAAGCCGCACTGAACCTGCCTCGAGTGGGAAAGCGTGGGGTACAAATGTAACAAATAAATAAATACATATGTGTGGGTCTGGTACCCTGGAACAAGCTTCCTGATGAGTTGAAAGATACCAATGATATATTTCAGTTTCACAATGTAATGCATTTTTTTTTACTGTATATGGTGAATGATGAGCTAATGTTTCTTACTGATTTGTATTCTGCATGATATTTTTAATGTAAACTATCTTGCAGCTTCTTATGAGAGATGGTATATAAAAATAATAGATAAATGAAAAAATAGATAAGATTCTATCCATATTAAATATTAAAATTTTACAGTATAGACAGCATAATGGAGTGGATCTACAGCCCCAACAATATTTTGCCCCTCACAGCATCAAACTCTCAGAGGTGGGGGCTGGAGATTGCTTTGTTTGGCCTCTCTGACCAAAAGGATGATCCACCGTCCCTGATTTAAAGCATCATGTTGGTGTATATGCTGGTATAGGTTTCAGAGTGAATTATGGAATGGCATTTAGGAAACCAAGCTGCTCATATACCTTCCTATCTCACTGACCTTTTCTGATATGGACTTAGACACCTCGTTTCTTGCATTTTATTTTACTCAAAGTTCCCCCTTCCTTCTTTATATCCACCTGGTTTAGTTTCAGCCCACTTGATTTAGTTCTTCCTCAGTGTTTTAACTCAAAGCTCTCTATCGTGATATTCCATTCATTACTTAGGTAGATATTCTGAACTGCTTCACACTGAACTAAAAGGCTGATTGACAACAATTTAACCAGAACCCAAACATTATGTTCTGTATTCCAATGATTATTTCAATTGTTTATATAAAGCACACCTCTGCTAGTTTATATAGTTTACATCAGAAATAATCATTTTGAGGTAGGTTGTATTTCTTGTTATATTCTGCAGGTTTTATTTGGTCAGTATAGCATCCAGCATTAATGTTTCCATGGGAAAAATACCTTGTGATAAAAGGCCAGATGTTCAGATAACAGCTCTGCTGGTGGATCTTTGGATTATTGTGGGAGCCTCACGTGTGTGGGGTGGTATTTCTTATAAATTAGAAAAGAAGATTTTACATGCTTAGTTACAATTTTAAGAGGTTAATATAACTGAGTGCATGCACAAATAATGCATGTATACTTTACCCAGTTCATTTATTTATTTATTGGTAACCAGGAAAAAATGCCAGTTTCTGAGTGCAATGAAACGGGCGCTAGCAAGGGTCCCCCTCCCTCCGTCCCTCGGAGCTACTTGCGTTACTTGTTCGGGGTTCGCGTTCGTCTCGCGTTTCGGCCCTCGAGTGTTATAGCTCCGCCCTCGATGTCATGACATTTTGACGCAAGGGCGGTGCAGACACTCCAGGGCACAGCGGATATCTCAGGTGCCTCAACTTCCGTGGAGGCTTCAGAACGTTGAGGTTGCCTTTTATATAGAGAGATTATATCCCACATTTGTCAAAAAGTAATATCAGTTCAATGTGGCTTACATATATATAAGTAAGAAGTTTCATTACAACTAAACATAGAATCGAGGAGAGGAGTTAAGATGATGACAAGAGAGGTCACGTTGGTGTGAGCTCTGTTTGGTTCACTCTGCTGTATGAGGCATCAGCCCTGATGTGGAAGCGAAAGGGCAAGACACGTATCTTTCCTACTGAGGATGGTGCAGGACCCCTTCTTTGCCAACAGACTTTGGACTAGTATGTGTTTCCCGTGCTAGAGGCAGCATTGGATCAAGCACCCTGTAATGGAGAGCTTGCGCCAGCTGAAGGGGGGATTTCTTCTTACCAATATTGGAAGTGAAACGGCATCAGGAGTCACTGAAGTCGGATTGGTGTTAGATGGCGTCTTCACTCTGAAGAGCAGCAGGGCGACTATTGTAAATAATATGGATTCTGAAAGTTTGTCCAGTGAGGCTCAGTCTCTTTACAGCCCCGGAGTGCTCTCTGTGACGGGAAGGAGCCTGGAGGCAAGTGGTCAACAGCCTAATGAGACCTAGGCATCTGGAGTATTGGCTGATGGATTGAAGGAGGATTTGAGGGCCATTGGCAGGATAGAAAAAATTTTGTCTGCAAGTATTGAAGTTTTTTCTGAGATGTTTGAATTGCTTCAGTCCCAGGTGTTGGAGTCCAAGGAGACAGTGAGTAATGTTGCTAATTTCCTGGGGGACTATGACCAGCCGGTTGGATAACTGCAGACTGTGCAACAGGCTTTAGTTAAAGACAAACTTGTGATTCATGACAAATTAGAGGCACTTGAAAATCAACATTTAACATTCAGCAACTTTCCTAAATCTCTTCTTTTGTCACCTGTTGAGGTGGTTGAAATATTTGCAGATCTCCCAAGAAACCATGTGTTCTATCACAAGAGTATATTATACAAGAACATGGGAATCAGATTGAGATGTGTCAGCAGACAGGCTAGAGTTAACTAATTTTCTGGAAAATTCTAAGCAGAAGGTTTTAGTGCGAGCAACACTTATAGTCACCTTGGCCCTTGGTAGCAAGGTGGTAATGACCTACACACGTCAAATGCCACTTGGCACGCGTCCGATACACGTACCAAAAATGAAATTACCGCAGGAGTCACACAGTAGCTGGGCAGTAACTCCATTTTGGTGCACGATGGGCATGTGTAGATGCTTACATGGCATGGTAAAAGCACCTCTAAAAGACAAGTTCATAAGCCATTATTAAGATGGACTTGGGAAAATCCATTCCTTATTTCTAGCGTAAGCAGCATAAAATCTGTTTGATTGTTCTGAGATCTTGCCAGGTACTTGTTACCTTGATTGGCTACTGTTGGAAACAAGATTCTGGGCTTGATGGACCTTCAGTCTGTCCCAGTATGGCAATACTTATGTTCTTATATTCATGTAAATGATAGCCCTTCCTCAAACTTGCCCCTTGGAATGCTTCTACTCAGTCTAGGTAAACTTATGTGAATACTTTAAAGGCTGTTTACATGTAGTTTCATGGTGAAAATCCTGCAAGACCCAGGGCAGTGCTATCCAATTCAGATAAAAAATGTTCAATTCGGTATGATTCTATTCTTTCAAAAATATTGGGTTTTTGATTCGATTTGATTCGATTTAACTAGATTGGAATGGTAAGGCATAACGTGTCTTTAGGCCTGGGGAGCAGTCTGAGAGCCACCTGAAACATGTTCAAAATCAGAATAATCCAATTGTGTATCTAAAAGGTAAACTTCTACAAAACAGATGAAGCTGTGATTCCATGTACTCCAATAAAAGGAGAGTTTAATTCTACTTCCATTTATTTTCAATATATTCCATCATCAGGCTTCCCAAGGCAGATTGCAACAGTTAAGAAGATTAACCCATCAGGAAACAGGATCTCCTCATTGAAATCTGGCCATCTGTATTATATAGAACAGTGAAGAAAAATGGGCACAAACTACAGAGTTTATAATTGCTATTTCTACCTGCTACAATAATTTGTGAAGCTATTTTAGTGATATTCAATTGTTATTTCTTTTCTCCTCCACCTTTTAAGGCATTGCCTATCCAACTGAAACAGGTTTAGGCTTGTTACAGATGTGGACCAACAATAAACAATGACAACAAGGGGGATTAAGTAGGAGACCTTCAGTAATTACTCTAGTAGAACGCTGCACAAAATGAGGACCTTTCTCAAGTCTAGATATCCCAGGTAGTAGGCTAAAGCCCATCAATATGGGGGCATGGATGTGCATTCCCACTCTGAAATGTGGTATAGACGTTTATTATGTTGGCCCACCTTAATCCCACCTGGACCATGCCCCCTTATCATATGCACACTTTTTCAGTTTTAGATGTATATATCCTAGCTTTGACAAATTAAGATAAAATTTGGCATCTCCTGTGGTTTGAAACAAAATTTTAGCACAGAACTATGAGATATTTACAGCAAGCTCCTTTATTTGTTTTTTATATATAGTTTTTGATATATGGTTTTATATTGTATGTTGTAGTGCGATCTGCTTAGTTTTTAGGCAAATATATATTTTAATAAAATAAATACATAAATGTTTATGCATGTCTAAAACGTGAACAGTGCTACCAAAAAGCATCACCATAGTTTTATGTCATCAATATAAACAAAATACATTATTTTCAAATATTTCATGTAGACATAATGGACCCTGTTTACTAAGCAGCATTAACATTTTTAATGGGCGTTAAACATGTACACATGTTAACCATGTGCGTGCCTACAATATCCCTATAGGTGCCTACATGGTTAGCGCACTCGCTAAGTGTAGACGTGCTAAAAACACTTAGTAAACAGGGCCCTATGTTTGCTTTTCTACTCTGATTTTTATCTCATTCATTAAGAGTCACTCTCATCATTGTGTGTCTAAGTAAACAAGTCACTGCTGTGCTGATCATTACTTAAAACCTCAAACAACCCTCGCCAATGGCGTAGTAAGGAAGGGCGGACTGCCCTGGGTGCCATCTTGACAGGGGCAAGGCAAGCACTCCAGCCCCCCTCAAAATTGAGGCATATGGCTGGCGAAGCTCCCCAAGCCCTGTCAGTGGAAGCCCTCCTGCCTGTGCGTCACACCGTCTGCTCATTGCTGGAGAAGATAGTGACGGCAACTGGACTTGCTGAGTTTAAAGGGGGGTCTAGACAGATTCCTGAAGGAAAAGTCCATTGATCATTATTAAATTTTGGGTTTTTGCCAGGTTCTTGGGGCCTGGATTGGCCGCTGTCGGAGACAGAGTGCTGGGCTTGGTGGACCTTTGGTCTTTTCCCAGCATGGCAGTGGTTATGTACTTATGCTCCCCCACACCCGATGCAATGTTGGCTATTTGCACAACTGAGCATAACTTTGGATATTTTGCACTATACGTCCAAAATCCAAATAACAAATGTAACAATTTTTGAAAAAGCAAAACATCTATCTTCTTTTTTTTCATAAATTCCGTTTGTATCAAGGTTTTGTGCTCTGTGCATTTATCTTTTCAAGCTATTTTAGAAAAAAAAATGCACAAGTGAAAAATATAGAAAATCAAGCCATTGGGATATAGGAGGGGGCAGTATTTTTATTAGACTGGTCCCCCAAACATCCCAGGACAGCAACGGGGCACCCTAGGTGGTAGACTTCATATAAGTGCTCCCAGGTACACAGCTCACCATTGCTCCCTTATTTTGTCTGCTGAGCCCCCCAAAACCCACTACTCTCAAATGTGCACCACTACAATAGCCCTTATGGGTGAAAGGGGCACCTAAATGTGGGTACAGTGGGTTTCTGGTGAGTTTTGGAGGGCTCACAGTTTCCACCACATGTTTAACAGGTAGGAGGAGGTATGGGCCTGGGTCCACCTATCTCCAATGCATTGTACTACTCCAGGGACCTGCATGCTGCTCTAATGGACTTAGCTATCACATATGAGGCTGTCATAGAGGCTGCTGAGTACTATTTTTGTTCACATTTTGGGGGGGTAGGAGAGGGTCAGTGACCACTGGGGGAGTAAGGGGGGGGGGGTCATCCCTGTAAAACAACCAAGTGTAAGGCACATCCTAAGCCCACCCTATTCCTGTCTTTGAAACATCCCCAACACACCTCTTTGTGATTTGGATGCACTGTAGATGAAAAGCATAGATAAACACCTGCAAAATAAGTTTCAAAAATACTGATTTGGATGTTTTGATAAGAAATCCATCTAAATGGTGCTTCATGACACTTTTTGGATATTTTTCTCTTTCAAAAATGAGCCCCGTAGTCTTAGCCACATTAAAAAATTGTAAATTTCTAAAAGTAAGGGAATGGAGAATGAGTTTATAACGCAAGTGAGAAAAAAATCTATATAAAGGAAGAGAAACAATATTTATCAGAAGTTAAACCGTAAAAAATCTGATAAAACAAACAAGCAACTTTAAATAAAATTTGTTCATTTACTGGCAACCAATACTATTCAGTGATGTAACCAGATACATTAGTAAACTTACCGAGTCTAAAAATCAGTCGAGCCACTTTGTTTTGGATAAGTTGAAGCTTCCTTAAGTATTTTAAAGGCAAACCCATATAGAGAGCATTGCAATAGTCCAAATGGGGAAGAATTAACATTTGGACTAAAAGGGCAAATGTATCAAGATCGAAAAAAATGATCTTATGAGCAGTGGAAGGCATGATCGAACGGGATACCCAAGTTTTCATGAGGGCGTCCTCGCAGGATGGCCCCACGAAGGGGCGGGAAATCCCGTATTATCGAAACAAGATGGGCGTCGGGGACGCCCAAATCTCAACATTTAGGTCGACCTTAGAGATGGTCATCCCTGGTTTTCAGCCATAATGGAAACTGAGGACGCCCATCTCAAAAACGATCAAATCCAAGCCCTTTGGTCGTGGGAGGAGCCAGAATTCGTAGTGCACTGGTCCCCCTCACATGCCAGGACACCAACCGGGCAACCTAGGGGGCACTGCAGTGGACTTCAGAAATTGCTCCCAGATGCATAGCTCCCTTACCTTGGGTGCTGAGCCCCCCAAAATCCCCCCAAAACCCACTACCCACAACTGTACACCACTACCATAGCCCTAAGGGGTGAAGGGGGGCACTTACATGTGGGTACAGTGGGTTTCGGGTGGATTTTGGAGGGCTCACATTTACCACCACAAGTGTAACAGGTAGGGGTGGGGATGGGCCTGGGTCTTCCTGGCTGAAGTGCACTGCAGTACTCACTAAAACTGCTCCAGGGACCTGCATACTGCTGTCATGGAGCTGGGTATGACATTTGAGGCTGGCATAGAGGCTGGCAAAAAATATTTAAAACATTTTTTTAGGGTGGGAGGGGGTTAGTGACCACTGGGGGAGTAAGGGGAGGTCATCCCCGATTCCCTACGGTGGTCATCTGGTCAGTTTGGGCACCTTTTCACAGCTTGGTCGCAAGAAAAAATGGACCAAGTAAAGTTGGCCATATACGCGTCAGGGACGCCCTTCTTTTTTCCATTATCGGTCGAGGACACCCATGTGTTAGGCACACCCCAGTCCCGCCTTTGCTACGGTGCCAACACGCCCCCATGAACTTTGGTCATCCCCGCAACAGAAAGCAGTTGAGGACGCCCAAAATCAGCTTTCGATTATGCCGATTTGGGCGACCCTAAGAGAAGGACGCCCATCTTCCGATTTGTGTCGGAAGATGGGCACCCTCTGTTTCGAAAATAAGCCTGATTGTTGCCTTAATCTAAAAAGAGTTTTCCACCATAAATGACTGACCTGAGGACCATATGTCATTTATGAGTTGAGAATCACTCCCAGCACTCTAGACTCAGTCTCAATGAGTAAAACTCAATCAACAGAGAAGGCAGTTGATGATGGCACAATGTGTGCCGAATTTTTAAACCAAAGTACTTTCGTTTTATTAGGATTCAATTTTAACTTGTGCAAGGCCCAATCCTGAATTCTATTAATAATAATTAAAAAAAAAAAACCACAGCCAGCAAGATCTGGAACAGATAATAATAACAAAGTACAGAAAGCAAATTGAGTAATTATAAAATACCTGATAGCAATAAATAACATAAAAATGTAAATTAAGTTGTGAGAACCCAACATGGCCATGTTTCATAAAGATGATTCTATTGGGTTAAAATGTTATTAAGTGTGTTAGAAGTTTTTAATGCATGCTAATCAACTTAGCACACATTAATTCATAGGTAAATATGCATTAAATAAATCTAGCATGCACTAATTTTTTTAAAGGCACACTAATGAACCGAATGCACACTAATGAATGTACATCCCTAATGCTTGCTGATGTACTCTGCACTTGGTAACAGTGGCAGAAAACACCTTTCTGTTGGGAAGACTAAACTAACCTTCACCCCTAGTGGTTAGTGCAGTGGACTTTGATCTTGCAGAACTGGGTTCAATTCCCACTGCAGCTCCTTGTGACTCTGGGAAAGTCACTTAACCCTCCATTTCCCCAGGTACCTGTATCTACTATGTAAACCACTTTGAATGTAGTTGCAAAAACCACAGAAATGTGGTATGTGAGATAAAAAGTTGACTGGTCTGAAGTCACAGTGGCCTGCCCTATTATATTGTCCATGCTTAGAAAGCCAATGGCATAAGGCTCATTCAACTTAATTAATTAACAAACAAACCAATCAGTGCCATTAATTAACAGTTAACAAATTATTGACACTAATTAGCATTAATTAGAATTTACGTGCACAACTATCTAAGCGTATTCTGTAATACGATAGAAATAAATTCTAAGTTGCATAGTTGAAAAGAGAGTGTAGCCATGAGCATGGAATGAGCAGGTCATGGGAGTTATAGAATACACCTGGTCCGTGCCTAATTTAGACATTGGCATTTACACCAAGATTTGCTTTGTGTAACTGCCCTTGACTAAATTTAGTTGCATGGACAGGCGCCCAGAGTATTCTATAAACTGCATGGAAATTTAGGCCTATTCTATAAATTACTCCTAAATGTAGTCATACTTTATAGAACATTCCTAGACATATTTTTTTTGGGTGCCAATTTTTTAGGTGTGATATATAGAACCTAGACCAGGGGTAGGCAACTCCGGTCCTCGAGAGCTGCAGGCAGGTCAGGTTTTCAGGATATTCACAATGAATATGCATGAACTTGATTTGCATACACTGCCTCCATGGTATGCAAATCTATCTCCTGCATATTCATTGTGGATATCCTGAAAACCTGACCTGCCTGTGGCTCTCGAGGACCGGAGTTGCCTACCCTGACATAGCCCATTATTCTAGACTTATTCAGTCTGGTAATTAACCATCCAAAATAATTTTTCCACAGCCTCTCACAGTTATCTAGCAATGCACATTAGATGGGACCAGCAATACCTTGTTGTGATCCTGGGTGGTGAGTCCTAGGACCGTAGGACAGCAGGAAGTTAGGAGACAAAGCTGAAGCTGTGCAAAGAAGAAACCAAGAGACAAGCAGGACTTGGCAAGCAGAAACCAGGAGACAAGTGGAACTTGCAAAGCAGGAACCAGGAGATAAGCTGGACTTGGCAAGTAGGAACCTGGAGACAAGCGGAACTTGGCAAAGCAGGGACCAGGACATAAGCTGGAATTCGTAAGCAGGAACCTGGAAACAAGTGGAATTTGGCAAAGCAGGAACCAGAAGACAAGCTGGACTTGGCAAGCAGGAACCAGGTGACAAGTGGCACTTGACAAAGCAGGAAACAGGATACAAGCTGGACTTGGCAAAGAAGGAACCAGTTGCAAAAGCACTTGAAGTGGGGATAGGCTTGCCTAAAAATGCCCAGGTCTATGATGTCACTCTGCCGCACCCCACCGTTGTCCCACTGCTAGCCCTATAGCATTGTTTCCCAAATCCAGTCCCGGAGTACCCCTTGCCAGTCAAGTTTTCATAATATCCACAATGAATATGCATGAAATACATTTGCATATAATGAAGGCAATGTATGCAAATCAAGTTCATGCATATTCATTGTGGATATCCTGAAAACCTGACTGGCAAGGGGTACTTAAGACTGGACTTGGGAAACACTGCCCTATAGCAATTGGGCTACGGTACGCACCCTAGGAGGGTGTGAGCGACAGCGGGCATAGAAGGACATTGTCCTACTAGCCGCTCCGAGGGGTAAGTGAGGTGGTCGGGGCTAGAATCATGGCAGTGCTGTGACATACTTTTCATAAAAAATCAATTTGTTGATTTTTTTTTCCATTCAAATGTCATGATGATAAGAGAGATCTTAGCTCCAACCTCTAGTTATAATGAGTCTGCAGCCTCAGTTTCCCTTACATTGAATCCTGTTGTATCTAAAATCTCATTAAACAGAGCCACTTGTCAGATATCACCCTGACGCTCATTTATTATTCCTTCTAGTAAAATGATGTAAAAGTCTCATCATTTTTGAGGCCTATGGACTTGGAGCCTCTTCCACTCCATTTTAATAAAAGATCCACAGTTACCAATCCATGGTAAACAAGTGTCGCTCAGAAGGAATTCCCTTCCTTATCTAGGCCCAGCCTTGCTGGCCAGGTATTAGCCAGTTTTAAATGTAACATTTGTGACAAAAAGTGGTAGAAAAGGTTATTCATAAACAGCTGGTGGATTTTCTAGACAAAACTAATGCTATTTACCCTTACCAAATGGGTTCAAGTTGGGGTATAGCATGGCGATCTCTCTAGATGCTGTGGTTAATAGAACTAGACAATATGGTGCCCTAAAATTAGAGTGTTACATTTGATTTATTGGACCATAAAATACTGATATCAAGGTTGGAAGATTTATGTATCTGGCATGGTCCTGGATTGTTTTGGGAGATTCATGGCAGATAGATCAGAATGAGTGGTCTCAAATTCAATTTTTACCTATACTGTTCAACCTCTACCATTCCCCACTTTTTACTTTTCTCCAGGGATTCAGTCTGGTCACCTTTTCCGATGTGGATGATATTCAACTTTTGTTTCTGTGACCTCTTTTTTTTTAATGTTTATTATGTTATCAATGGTAAATAGTGGAAAGACAACACAGTCATGAAAGTTACAAGATACCCATACAACTAAAATAAAACTAATTCAATACAGGTGATACTTTAGGTTTTCAAACAACAGTATTTCTTGCTAAGAAAGAGAAAATAAGGCAAACCTCCAGTCTCCAGAGTCCTTTCAATACAATAGTGACAAAATAAAGTTAGTCTTGCCACTCCTCCCCATCAATAACATTTTAACTATATTCCACTCATCCTCTCTATCACACTCCCCTTTCTCCTTTTACCAAATATTGTTCATTCTCCACATACCGTCCCACCATTCATACTTCCCTTTCATTCACACTATCACTCCCTCCCCTTCCTTTAACCATCCCTCAAGAGTCCCATACACAGCATTAAAGAAATGTATTCCATACTGTTATATATTGCTTCTTTTTCATGTGCTGCTTATGCTTATAGATCTTTGTTTCAAAGGTAGCCAGCTCTAGTACCACCCATCTCTGTATCAGTGGGGCCTGTTTAGAAACCCAGTAAGTTAGTTCAATTTCTTGATCATCATAAGTGCAATGTATATGAATCATTGTTTAGGCAAGGAGAGTACCTCTTCTATTAGAGTGTGCCGAATCCCCAAAAGAAGTGTTCATAATCCCACTCTAATGGGCTGCTGTACCACCTGCTCCAATATTACCAAATCCTCATTCCAGGGTTTTAATGTATGGCATTCTAAATGAATGTGCCTTCTGTGTGCTTACACTTATCACACTTGCCATTTTCCCAAGTCCTAGCACTGCCTCCTTCTCTCTAGTGATAAAGATCTATGGATTAATTTAAACTGAGTCTCTTGTATCTCTACGGACATAGTCATGTCATAAATCATAGTAAAAAGTTCCATAAAATGTTGCTCAGAGTATTGTTGGTTAACTCTGCTTGCCAAGTTTCCTTTAGTTTAAGCATCCCCCAGATCTAATGTCTCATTTAAGCTCTTATACCAGGGGCGTAGCCAGACACCCAATTTTGGGTGGGCCTGGGCCTAAGATGGGTGGGCAGAAGAACTCTACCCCTGTCCCACTTAAGTGATTTTGTCTCTTGCTTTCTTGCCTGCATGCCTTACGGCTCTCAAACATCCCCCCTCCCCCGCATACCTTTTAAGTAGCAGATTTTCACCAGCAGCGAGCAGCAACTAATACACACAGCTCATGTTGGTCCCACAGCCTTCCCTCTGATGCAACTTCCTGTTTCCACATAGGCGGGAATACATCAGAGGGAAGGTTGTGGGGTCAGTGCGAACAGTACGTGTCAGTTGCTGCAGGTGAAGATCTGCTCTTTACAAGGTATGCAGGAGGGACAGTTGTTGGGAGTTTTTGGCTGGTGGGGCTTGGGGATCCCTGCCAGCCACATCATATGTGTGCTGCTACTGGGTGGGCCTGAGTCCAAAGTGGGTGGGCCTGGGCCCACCTGGGCCCACCCTTGGCTAAGCCACTGTCTTATACCCACCTCTTTAACATTGCTTTTGACTCGTAACCACTTGTAACCACTCGCCTCCACCTACCCTCCTCTCTTCCTTCCCGTTCACATTAATTGATTTGATTTGCTTACTTTATTTATTTTTTGTCTATTAGATTGTAAGCTCTTTGAGAAGGGACTGTCTTTCTTCTATGTTTGTGCAGCGCTGCGTATGCCTTGTAGCGCTATAGAAATGCTAAATAGTAGTAGTAGTAGTAGTAGTAGAACAACTTCTTGAAAGAAGCTGGTGTTTTCAAGAACTGTTGATCCAACTTCCCCAAGCTCCATAAGTCTCCATAATGTCTTTTTAATGTTTTCCAGTAATGTTGAACCTGTAAATAAGAGAACATGCAAGTGTTGGGTATGTTCCATTTCATTTGTATTTGGGAGAAAAAAAGGAAAAGAGCCCAGGTTTAACTCTATTAATTGCACCAGGAAATTGCAGCCCTTCTGAGCCCAAAGCCTGAAAATAGATCTTTTCCACCCAGGGGAAAATTAGTATTGCTTTCCATCAACATAAAAGGGGATGCCTCTGATGTTTCCCCTTGCTTTTGTTCCCACCACCTCCAAGCCATTCTCATTGGCACTAAAAATTGCAGTTTTTGTTTACAAGTGGGGTTTTGTTCCTTTTAGTCATGAAGCAGATTAAAAAATTGAAAGGGAAAACACCACACCAACAACCTTTCCGGAGGAAAAATGTTTTAACCCTCATGAAGCCACATAATAAGGGGAAACGACGTTTTACAACCTAACGTCTGGTACATTCAAGCCCCCATTTGTTTTATCTAACACCAATTTGGTAATGCTAATCCTTGATGCCTTAGACCTCTAGATGAATTTAGATATGATTGAACGAAACTTTAGTTTGTCTTTACGTTTTATCCATATTGGTATAATCTGGAGAGGATTCAGTAATTTGGGTCACATGACCATTTTAACCAAGGCATTTCTGCCCATAAGGGATAAGGGGAGATCCTGCCACTTTTGGCATAGTTTCCCCATGACTTCTATATTATGCAAAATATTGGTGCTGTAGATTACAGAGGGTCTAGTGCTAAAATAAATACCAAGATATCTCTTCAGCTTTTTGGTGGGTGGTATTGTGAGGGTGGGCAGCCGCAGTTCATCTTTGTCCCCTGCTAGCGCTGACAATTCTGATTTGTCACAATTCACTCATAATCCAGATATCTTTCAAAAGTTAAATGTGATATTCAGATGCATATGTGGTTGGTCTAAGTATAGCAAGATATCATCTGCAAATAAACTAATTTTGCAATCTGTCCCTCCTATCATTATCCCTTTGATGGATTTTTCCTGTCTGATTTTGATAGCCAATGGTTCTATAGCTAGCAGAAACAAAAGTGAGGACAAGGGACAACCCTGTTCGAAGCCTCTCTGTAGATTAAAGGGTATGGTCAATCTGCCATTCACTTGCAGAACATGGCCGCTGGTCCAGTGCAAACCTTTAGGCCCAAAAGCCTTTGTGAGCTTAAGATGTTTTCTGCTGAATGCTATTTCTGCTTCACTAAGTGGCACATTCAGTCACTGAATTTGATCCCTGGTGAATTGTTGCAAGGGTAATTCCTGGAAAAAATGGTCTCTAGCCTCTATGTTTGTTCCCTTTTTTCATACAAAGATGTTCGGTACATACTGTAATGAGCCACTTGGGTGTGACACTATTTGGGAACCTCATCAGGTCACTTTGGTTTCCTTCGGTAGCTGGGTACAGGAAACAGCAACAAAAGAGGGGGGAAAAACACAAAAAGATTCTTGGCTTCCAAGCTGATATTTCCAATTGCAGAAAAAAAATAAAGTTCCAAGTAAAGCCAGCATCAATCAAGTTCCACACCTCTGGCTGTAATCTCCTTAAACAGGGGTAGCCTCATAATCATATTCCCTGATATATGCAGTTCTTTTATAATCCATAGAGCTTGTCCATATCTCAGCCCACAAAACCCTCACAAGAAACTGGGGACAATGTGAACCACGCCTCCCCCTCAGGCAAAGCTTTTCAAGCTCACCAGTTCCTGTCTCCATGTTTAGTAGAAAAGAAAACACAAGAAGGGTTTAAACATTTCCCTCCCCAAAGCACAGCTCTGCAACACCGGGAAAACAGGCAAATAAAACTGCTGGTTTAAAGCTCACTTGGACTCCCAAACTACTTGGTAATCTCACGTATTTTGACAGACATGGCATCCTGCAGCTAGGTCCTGCCCTCCTCCCTCTTACCGTAACTGGCAAACTCCTGGTACCTCCTACTGGGCAGGGTGGGTTAATAGCAACTTCCAGGTGTTTACATACTGACCTGCTTGCTTAGTTCATTAGGTAGCAATTTCATTTCTTCCTCTCCCTAAATGGAGAGATAACTCTGACACTCTTTCTCCCTTTTCTGTGTTCTCTTTGTAAGACTGAGTTGGCCCCTCCTCCCTCCAACCTTGAGGTGAATCCATGTTGTATTGTTTAGTGATCCAAGGATATTGAGCTAAATGTGAATCCGGCCCCCCCCCCCCCCCCCCCCCCCCCCCCCCCCACCCCCCCAAGGACTGGCTCCTAGGCTTCCGGGAAGTGACTGTAGGACAAAGCCAACACGGATTTAGTGAAGGGAAATCTTGCCTCACCAATCTATTACATTTCTTTGAAGGGGTGAACAAACGTGGGTAAAGGTGAGCCAGTTGATACTGTGTATCTGGATTTTCAAAAGGTGTTTGAAAAAGTACCTCATGAAAAACTCCAGAAGAAATTGGAGAGTCATGGGATAGGAGATAGTGTCCTATTGTGGATTAAAAACTGGTTAAAAGATAGAAAACAGAGTACGGTTTAAATGGTCAGTATTCTCAATGGAGAAGGATACTAGTGGAGTTCCCCAGGGGTCTGTGCTGGGACCGCTGCTTTTTAACATATTTTATAATGATATAGAGATGGGAGTGGCTAGTGAGGTAATTAACTTTGCTGATGACACAAAGTTATTCAAAGTTGTTAAATCACAAGCGGATTGTGAAAAATTACAAGAGGACCTTATGAGACTGGGAGACTGGGCATCTAAGTGGCAGATGACATTTAATATGAGCAAGTGCAAAATGATGCATGTGGAAAAGAGGAACTCGAATTATAGCTATGTAATGCAAGGTTCCACGATAGGAGTCACCGACCAAGAAAGGGATCTAGGCATCGTCATTGATGATACGTTGAAATCCTCTGCTCAATGTGCTGCTGCGGCTAAGAAGCAAATAGAATGTTAGGTATTATTAGGAAAGGAATGAAAAATAAAAATGAGGATGTTATAATGCCTTTGTATTGCTCCATGGTGCGACCACACCTCAAATATTGTGTTCAATTCTGGTTGCCGCATCTCAAAAAAGGTACAGAGAAGGGCAACAAAAATGATAGCGGGGATGGGACGACTTCCCTATGAGGAAAGACTGAAGTGGCTAGGGCTCTTCAGGTTGAAGAAAAGATGGCTGAGGGGAGATCTGATAGATGTCTATAAAATAATGAGTGGAGTGGAAGAGGTAGACGTGAATTGTTTACTCTTTCCAAAAATATTAGGACTAGGGGGTATGCGATGAAGCTACAAAGTAATATATTTAAAATGAATTGGAAATAATGTTATTCACTCACGTGTAATTAACCTCTTGAATTCATTGCCAGAGAACGTGGTAAAGGCGGTTAGCGGGGTTTAAAAAAGGTTTAGACGGCTTCCTAAAGGAAAAGTCCATAGACCATTATTAAAATGACTTTGGGAAACTCCACTGCTTATTTCTGGGATAAGCAGCATAAAATGTATTGAACTTTTTTGGTATCTTGCCAGGTACTTGTGACCTGGATTGGCCACTGTTGGAAACAGGATGCTGGGCTTGATGGACCTTTGGTCTGTCCCAGTGTGGCAATACTTATGCACTTATGTACTCCCTTCCCTCCCGGGGTCATGCCAGGTTTTTATCCTTTCTAGGGGTTCTGCTCCTGGGCTGAGGAAAAGAGGGTCCTGATCGCCTACTGTTTGGCTAAAGTGGCCAGGGCAGAGTCTTTGGCTCATTACAGTACACATTACAAAACACTCCCCACAGCTCTCCTAAAAGTATAATGTACTTCCTCTCTTTGTCTCGGATTTGTTTATGCAGATAAAAGGGAAGCTGCCTGTGTAGCAGAACAGCCACCCCTCTCTGATGTCCAGTATACTTCTCTCACCCAACCCTTCCTAAGCCTATCATGCTCCACCTTCGTTAGGTACGTTTCTTGTAGATATGCAATATCAATCTGCTGTTTCTTTAAATAATCAAGAATTCTAATACACTTGACTGAGGAGTTAATGCCATCCATATTAAATGTGATATCTTTAAGTTAACTGATATCAAATAACATAATCATATGAGATAGAAAATTATACTTG
The DNA here is from genome assembly GCF_901765095.1 of Microcaecilia unicolor. Classification (NCBI taxonomy): domain Eukaryota; kingdom Metazoa; phylum Chordata; class Amphibia; order Gymnophiona; family Siphonopidae; genus Microcaecilia; species Microcaecilia unicolor. The sequence continues at coordinate 248,110,546 of NC_044037.1, read as the reverse complement.
ACTTGCCAGAAAGAAGCCCTCCAGCTAGGGTCCCCTCTATGCATTTTACTACTCTCAGCACAAAAGTTCCTCCATTTTTAGTGTTCCAATTGTAAACACATTCATACTCAACAATTTAACCCCACCTGTTGCTCTCCAGTGCCCCATCCTCCTTCCCAGATATCTGCAAAAGCATTGCCCTGCATACAGAATTCCCCCTCAGCAGGTGTCACCAGGTCTGCTTAGAATTCCAGCTGATCTCCCTCAGCAGTTCTCTCATTGTTGGTTATCCTTTTGTACATAAAAGTCCAAACCCCATAGGTCCAGTGTAATGATAACTTATCATAGTTCTCCAAGAAGTTCCGCATCAGATGTACCACTGCACTTGATCCCCTTTATCAGTGCTTGGCCTCTCCAATTTCCTTTTTCCACGTCCTGAGACTTATCGACCTGTCTGCAGGTATCCCTGATAGAATATGCCAATGCAGACTCTGTCTCCTTGATCTCTTTTCCACTAGGGACATCAGTGCCATAATGTAGGAACTCAAGCGGGGCCATTCAGGCCATCCACAAACACTTTGGTCTTCTCTTTTTTCTATATTGTTAATGTCTTACTGGCATTGCATCTTTGAGTGTCACGGTCGTTCGTCGTCGAAGGTCCGTGCCTTGCTCTTCAGTGCCCTGTTTCTCCTAAACCTACTAAAATTAGCTGCAGTTCCAGTCAGTGACACTACGAGTGGTGGAGGCCCAAGCTGGTGATGTCATCAGCACTGAGCACTTCTTATGCTGGTCATCCTGAGTGTGCTCATGGTTCTGGGCAATTATCCTTGATTGAGCCCAGCTTGTCTGGACTCTGCTAGTTCCATCTTCTGTTTCTTTGTGAGGCCGTGGCCTGAAGCTTAGCTTTCAGCTTTCCTCCTCATATGCTGTGTTCCAGTGGAAATCTGCTTCTAAGCCTGGTAGTCCTGAGAGGTACAGCTTTTCTCCTTATGCTGTGTTCCAGTGGGAAGTCTGCTATAGAGCCTGGTAGTCCCTGAGGAGTAAAGGTTTTGCCTACAGCTTCCACCTTATGCTGTGTTTCTATGAAGCCTGCTTTCAAGCCTGGTAATCCTGAGGAGTAAAAGCTCTGCTTAAGCTTTCACCTTTGCTGGGTCCAATGAAGCCTGCTGCCAAGCCTTTGAGTCCAGAGCCTCCCGTGCCTCAGCTGAGATTCTAGTCACCTACCGTGAGTCCTTGATCGCTGTATGCAGCGAGTGGCTTGGTGCTGTATTTGGGACTATTTGGGCTGGATGATGGGGAGTGCTGCAGGTGCAGCAGCTGAGCCAGTCTCAAGTATCTTGGACGAGGGAGCGGTGCTTGGAGCATGGAGGGGTCCATGTAGGCTGTTCCTGGCCCTTAGTTGCTTTGCTGGGCATATAGAGGCATATTTTCAAAGCACTTTGGGAGGCTAAGTTCCATAGGTTTCTATGGAACTTTGGGAGGCTAAGTGCTTTGAAAATGAGCCTCATAGTCTTCTACCTTGGGAACATCGGCTCAGGTTTGGCTTCTTCACCTTGCTTGCCTTGGGAGCGTCGGCTCAGGCTTTGTTACTTTATCTTGTCTGCCTTGGGAGCATTTGGCTCGGGCGCCTCAGTGACTGTTTGCTTGTCTTAGGTGACATCCCTTGTCTTCAGTGAGCAGAGCGACCCGCTCTTGCCTCTACCGGCGGTGCAGGTCCACTAATTAGATTTAATTAGGACCGACACATATACAGTTAGGCATGGGGTCCATGCCTAAAATTTACAGTTGGTCCAAAAAAAAGGGGGTATGGAAATGGGAGGATTATTGGCATTTCAGGGCAGAATGGAGGCGTGGTTTTGAGTTACACATGTAATTACTGAATATGGGTGTTCTGCGTGTAAATTTAGGGGTCCTTTTATTAAGGTGCGTTGAAAAATGGCCTGCGGTAGTGTAGACGCATGTTTTGGGTGCGTGCAGAATTATTTTTTAGCACACCTACAAAAAATGCCTTTTTCCTTTTTTGCCGAAAATGGACATGCGGCATCCGCCCGTCCATTTTGGGTCCGAGACCTTAACACAAGCCATTGATCTAGCAGTATGGTTTCACATGTACCGGGCGGCAATGGTCTATGTGTGTCAATTCTGCTTGACGCGCATAGTCTGCTGCATGTCAGAAATAACAAATATTCTCAGCCTTGCATGCAGACGCACGCCAAAATTGAAATTACCAGCAAAGGGCACACCGGTAACCAGGTGGTAACTCCAATTTTGACGCATGTTGGGCACACTTGGAAGGGCATAATCAAACGGGGTGCCCAAGTTTATCATGAGGGCATCCTCGCAGGACGGCCCTGCGAAGGGGTGGGGAAACCCGTATTATTGAATACAAGATGGCGTCCAATCTTTCGTTCAATAATACGGTTCGGCGGCGCCCAAATCATCAACATTTAGGTCGACCTTGAGATGGTCGACCTTGGAGATGGTTGTCCCCGGTTTTCAGCCATAATGGAACCAAGGACGCCCATCTCAAAAATGACCAAATCCAAGCCATTTGGGTCGTGGGAGGAGCCAGAATTTGTAGTGACACTGGTCCCCCTTCACATGGCCCCCAGGGGGGGGGGACACCAACCGGGACACCTAGGGGCACTGCAGTGGACTTCAGAAATTGCTCCTAGCTGCATAGCTTCCTTTACCTTGGGTGCTGAGCCCCCCAACCCCCCCACCCACTCCCCACAACTGCACACCACTACCATAGCCCTAAGGGGTGAAGGGGGGCACGTACATGTGGGGTACAGTAGGTTTGGGGTGGGTTTTGGGAGGCTCAATTTACCACCACAAGTGTATCAGGTAGGGGGGATGGGCCTGGGTCTGCCTGGCTGAAGTGCACTGCACCCACTAAACTGCTCCAGAGACCTGCATACTGTTGTCAGGAGCTGGGTATGACATTTGAGGCTGGCATAGAGGCTGGCAAAAAAAGTAAGTTTTTTTTTTAGGGTGGGTAGGGGGGTGTGTGACCACTGGGGGAGTAAGGGGAGGCTCATCCCCGATTCCCTCCAGTGGTTCAATCTGGTCAGTTCGGGCACCGTTTTTGAGACTTGCTCGCAAGAAAAAATGGTACCAAGTAAAGTCGGCCAAGTACTCGTCAGGGATGCCCGTCTTTTTTCCATTATCAGCCAAGGACTTCCATCTCTTAATCACGCCCCAGTCCCGCCTTCGCTACGGTGCCAACACGCCCCATGAACTTTGGTCGTCCTCACGATGGAAAACAGTTGAGGACCTCCCAAAGTCAACTTTGATTATGCCAATTTGGGTGAACCTGAGAGAAGGACTTCCTATCTCCCGATTGTGTTGGAAGATGGGCACCCTTCTCTTTCAAAAATAAGCCTGATAGGCAACCTACGTGTGCTTAGTGAAAGGCCCCTTAGGGACAGGCATTGTACCATGTTTTTGTGGTGCAAATACTGTGCCTTGTTTATGTTCAGTCTCCCGCTTAAACCATTATTCTATAAACCACGCTGAACTTTAGGCACAGCTTATAGAATACTGCTTAAGCAGGTATTTTTAGGTGCCATAAATAGAATTTGCCCCATGTGCAAATAATGGATACTGTCTAAGACAAGTGCGCAGTCTTGCATCAACAATAGTCATTTGCAGCGACTGCCAATGCCTACTATATACAGGTTAGGTTATTATTCCATAAAGGAAAATAGATGTCTGTATTCCTTTATAAACTAGGCATCCTGCTAGATTTGCTCTCATATAGGGTTGAAACAAAATGTATGCAAGAAGACATTAGATGGACATTCCAAAATTTTGTAATATGTTTTCACATTCTAACGTCATTCATTGTTCTTAAATATTATAAAGAAAGCTTGCAGGTATGCATTGTTTTTAAGATGCATCAGTATGTTATTCTAACCTGCCTTGTTCTTGCTTGCAGTTGTACTGTAAAATTATCATTTTAAATTATACTGTTAGACTCAGATTTCTGTGGCTTAATACTTTGCATTATAATATAATTGCCAAATGCTAATGAGAAACCATGCAGCTTTAACATACGTTTTCATGGAAAGCCAAGCATTTTACATATTACAATGAGTGCCTGTTATTATGAAACATATTAATAATGGAGCTTAATTTGCTTGAGAGAAAGATACTGGCACCATTATTTTGGTTAATACTATACTAAGTAATCTCAGGAAATGTAATTATGTGGAACTAAGTATCTTGGCACAAAATTGCAGAGCTGCCATACTACAATGTGTTTCTTCTTCTTGAATCAAACAATAATGTGAAAGCATCAGTTTAGATTCAGATTCACGTTTTAATCATGAATGACACATGTGCTCTTTATGCCAGGTTTTTATTTGATCTTTGATTTATTTGATTTCTGATATAACTGCCAGCAGGCCTGAAAGCTACGAAAGAAGTATATCTTCAGTATTGAATCAGGAGCTTACTGATGTTCAAATAGAGCATTCTAGAATGAAGCTGGGTGCAGTGCACTGTTTAGAACATAAACTGGTTTGCTGGTTCAAACATCTTCCGTCTGCACGCACAGTACAGCTTTAGCTCACCATATCATTAAAATAGGACTCTTTGTTGACCTCCTCCTTTTTCAGTTCTAAGAAATTGGCATTATGCATGGTCGGTGGGGTGCAAATATGCACTTGTTAGCCAATCATAATAAAGTATTTGATCCTGCAGTTTTCTACAAATTCATATTAACTTGAAAGACAGAAGCAAAACAGCAATTAGTGCTTGAAATGGTAAAAGAGAACCTTAAATAATGCATTAGTTTGTGCATTACAAAAATTAAAAAAAGAAATACTTTGTCAAGCTTTCCAATCAGAGTATTGGACATAGAAAACATTTGCCAAGCAAAAATGCACGCACATACACACACCAATGGGTCTGTTGCAGTGCAAAAGAAACCCAGTTCAAAAGTAATTCATTATTAATGCCTGAATATTCTTGCTAAACAGTTCTGATTATTTCACAAGAAAGAGGTCAAGGTGGTGAAGAAAGGGATTTAATCAAATAAACTCTCAATCTCTCTCCAAATAGCATTTTCATCTAGTGGCATGTAAATTCATCAGATGGTTAGTCTCAGAAAGCACTGGCAAGGTTAATCTGCTAGGACTGTTAAAACTTCTCCGACATGCCTATTGAATAAAAAAATTTTAATGGGATGAACCTTGCAAATTACTTCAAATTATTATTATTATTTTTTATTTGTATCACGAACTGTAGAAAACATCTGCAGTCCAGAGCAAACCAGCTTCCTTCTATCTAGGTTAAAGTTTATTAATTTCAGCAAGGGGTCTTTGTTTGGCCCCCATGTCATTCAATGACTGAAATCTGTAAGACTATTAACTACCTGTTTCAAGGCATCTCACAGTGAATAACTTACCGTAGCAAGTAGAATCGGTAAGGAACATTAGACTTCACTGGGGCGATCATACCAAAACCAAAGCTCACAGTAAAAGACATAGCTTGGGTTTCTGAACTGAAGGTTTTCTCTGCATTTCTTTATTTTTCTTTTCTTTTTAACTATGAGTTAAAACAGATCTTCTGCTTTGACTAAGACCTAAGAATTTCATCAGATCCTTATCCAAGGTAAACTCACTAGCCAAATACTGACAAGACCTACTGGTGACCTGCTGCTTATTACACAAAACCCTGACTCAATCTGCATTTGCCTAATGTAAATGAATGCTAATAACAGAAATAGCTTGTTGTATGTATTTAAAAAAAAATATGTTTACATACAACCTCATCCTATAATGTACTAATCTAAACAGGATACAAGACACAGAGTGAATGTGCCTAATTAGCATGCATATTTTATTCTGGGTCTTTTTTTCTTTTTGTAAACATTTTGTACTCATTTTCACACCTAATGTCTTCAAGGTACTCTAAAGATTTGTTTGCTTAGAAACCATGTTACAGTAAGGTAGATGTTACTGATGTCAGGAGATAGAGCAAAACAGTATTAGAAAGCAAGTGATTGCCATGCACAGTAAGACTAAAGCACAAATATTTAGATTCAAAATGAATAGACTTCTTATCTACCACCAAAGAGAGAGGGATAGAGAAAATGAAAAACTAGGTATCAACTGTAACTAAACAGACATGGGATGCTAAATGTCTATAAAGACAGGTATTCATCCAGTGCCCAAACAATAAAATATTGTCAGTCTGCGAAACTCACTCTTAAATAATATACATTTTACAGTTCTCCTTTAGGAAGTCATAAGGTAGCTACATAAGACTGCTCCCCCCTTTTTTCTTTAAAGATAGACAGTGTTTTCACATTGATGCTCTGTACCCTTCCAGCTCTAAGTACCTTTGTCAGATCTTAGAATTCATATTCTACATGAAGAATCTTTTAAAAAGCAAGATGTAACTGTCTAATTAAGAGCAGTATGATTGGCTAGTTCATGGACTCTGTGACAGTTATGACTAATACACACACTGGCATAGCCCTAACCTCCCTGCACAGTTTTGCAACACAAAGATGGTATTTTCAGAAATGTGCAGAACACTGTGATACAAAGCTTCACCTTGTCTAGTCCTGTTCCATTTAAATTTTTATTACTGCCTGAACATATGCCATTCTAGAAGAGGGTAATAGTTACAAAATGTCAGCAGAAACATTTAAACTGCGAAAATGTAAATGATTTATAAATTTGTAATGAAAGGTAATTGTCATGTAGGAAAAAGTAACAGAAAAACAGATCAATGTGTAAATGGAAAAAAACACTGAAAATCTCTTTCCGCGGCCAAAGGTACACAGATTGAAATAGATTTTAAATGAGCACTGAAAAGAGTATTTAAATAAAATTAGAATCATAAGCAAAAATGTGAATTCTATAATATTTTATTTTCAACATAGCAAAGTTCATCACAAAAGTTCAGAATAATGAAAAGACATCATAGAACTTTAATATGGCAAAATTTACAATATTGGGAAAGTTAAAGAGCTGCCTCTAATTTCAAAAGGAAATCAGTCAACTAGAATAATAAAAATAAAAATTAGGTATCAGTGCTACACAGCTTCAGAGAACAATATACCATAGCTAATTTTCCCCCCACTTTAAACTGAAATGAAGAACAATTACTGATTAATCCTCTCAGCATCAAAGTGCTGGGTCAGTGCTTTTAAATATGTCAGGGAAGAAATGATCGGCAAGGAGCTGAGGTTTTCTTGGCCAACGCACTGAGCGCAGCCACCTTCCAGTTAGGTTTGCGGCTACCATCTTTAAATGCTTGAGCTGCTCTACGTGGCCATAACAAGATTTGCAATTCTCTGCGTTTATTTACACACCATCACCCCAAACTAGACATCACATTGAAGTGGCATGGTCGCAGCTGACCCTGGGGGTCGTCCCTGTCTCTGCCGATCCAATTTCCTCCTGCTCCACAATTGAACTGCAGTCAAGCTGTACAGGATGTATGCACACTGCTCTATGCCACAGTAAAATTAGCAGAAGCTTGTCAAGGTACATTTTCCGCTTTTGCAATGACAGACACTGGACAAATAGATCTGCTTTTCAGAAATCCTTAGAGGATTGGACCCTTCTCAAAGGTAGACCAGCCTGATGGTTTTATAAGTATGGTGCTCACACAGTGTGAATCTGTGAGTGGCTGCAGGGATAGAAGACAAAACATGTAATGCACTTTATTTACATAAGTGCATACATTTTGCTTTTTTTTCTCATCACTGTGCAATTCAAATAAATTCTTCTTGGAACTTTTCATGTCCATTCCATCAGCAGATTTGCTGTGCTTACTATCAAAGAGAAAGATTTTATTTCTGTGGGGATTACTAATATTATAGACCTATCTTAATATCTTAGAATGTCTCTTGCACTTTACAAATGAGTAGTAGATTTCAAAGAGATCTCAATTCAGGCTACTGAAGTACTCATCTTGTGCATGGATAACTGTTGTGATCTACAAAAATGATGTGTGTTGCACTAAAAATAAAATTCTCTCTTTTTTTTTACAATGAATATGACAGTAATAGTGTAGGTATACAAGGATTAGAATTTGAAAAATGGCAAATATGCAAACACTAGAATATGCTTTTTAATCTCTACCAATGCAATTTTATTATTCAGCGTAATTCTTCCATCAACCGAAGTGAAGAAACCCGGGATCATTTTATGTTCACTGGAAGACAAAATGAAATCTGAAACCTAGTTAAATAAATTGTTCATTTATTCCTTTCCTTTTATGCACCAAGATCTACATGTGGTCATTAATTATAAAGAGACTATTATAGCACCATATTTTCATTCAATATGATGTCCTGGTATATATCAAAGAAATCCCATAATTAAAACAGAAGGACCACAATGACAATTAAAATTACAATCTATATGGGGAAAGAAAGTACAGTTCTGCAATTTTTCACCCTGTCACTGTCAGTGGTCTGGGATATTCCAGTCACGTCTCTGGTAAAGCAGCCTAAATTCTGCTTCACCAATGCAACCTCAAAAGCATTATCAGCACCTAAGCAAAAGCCCTATGCAAGTATAATTTAAAACCAAGCCCCAGTTTGCAAGTAATCGCGTATAAAGTGATATTTAAGTGGTGTTTTAAGCACACTTCTGATGGCTACAGCAGCTTTTTACTGGTAAATGCTTTTTCCTTTGAGTAGTGATTATGAGTTCTAGGTGAAGAGGTCCTGTCTGCAGGTCTGCCTGTAAGCCTTACTTCCAGCTGCCAATCTTTACTTCACAGCGAAGAAAAAGCCACATAGCACCTTGTTCCTACTCTTGTATGCTGTCATCCCGTGAGCCTGATAACTGCAAAATCATTTCCACATAACACTTTCCTGCTTCTGCCTCTTAAACCTTGAGACCTACACATTGGGCATGCACTCACACCCTTGGCAACTTATTCACTAGAAGCTACTTCCTTTGAAACATCATAGGATTCCACTTATCTTGGTAAATATCTGCATTAATGGAATACAAAGCCTTCTTTTTGTAGCCATATGTATTTCCTGCAATTTATTGTCTATAAAAGTCATGAACAGTGAATTATTACCGTTGAAACTATGTTTTTCTTTATAATAACTTTAAAGTGAGCACTCAATATGAAGCATGCAATGGAGATTGAGAAGGTTTTGTATAATAAAACTGTGACATGGTCATTTTTTCCAGTTTTGCATTACGCAGACACACTCATGCATGGTGCTTTTTAAATTCTTATTATATGTGGGGTCAGAGGGTCGAATGTCAGAAAGTGCTGTTAATTTCACGGGGTTAGGGGAAAGTAAATTCAGAGGGAATACAGATCACTTAGCACAGAAAAGCAGCTCCTCTGAAGTTTGATTTTACATTTGTTAACCATATCCTTCAGCTGACGAACCATTGAGACCACTGTGACATTCTGGTCCCTAGTATAATGGTTTGACATGCTGCACTGAGTGTGATTCAGTCGGCCTACTGTATGTGCCAGCTACCGCCTTTCCCTGAATCAATGAAGCACTAAAAGCTCCACACAACTGGAACTGAACAAAGCATGTTGCCATTTTGGCTGTGATGCTTAAATTATAGAGAAAGCAGTCAGGATGTCTTAAAGTTCAGTCTGACAAGAAACGTAAAACATATTCCTGTCTTCATTCTCTCTGAAGGTAGCAACTTGCAGGGTGCCCTATCACCGGCCAGCGTCTTTTTCTATTAGTATATACAGAGGCAGCGAAGCTCTGAGGCACCGCCAGTTTTCTGTATATAAACAAAATGTACGCAAACTATGCACAGTACTTTGTGGGCTCTATTTTATGTTTTTAAAAAGGACGTTACCACGCTCTCGGTCTATAGATAGCATCTTACTAAGTATTAATAAGGCACTAGTAGAACTGCCATTAACACTGATTTTGTATTTCTAAAGGATTTGCACTAGCCTTTAGCACAGAAACTAGAATTGGCTTTTTACTTTAAGGCCAACAGCATGGTTTTAACTCCTGAATTCCGTAAAGCAATGAAGGGGCGTTCGATTCAGGTACCAGGAAATCAAATTGGAAAGGGAAGGGTGACCCCCCCCCCCCCCCCACATCCAATTCCATGACATTTGCACACACCAAAAAAAATACATAAATAATAAAATAATGAAAAACAGATCACCCTCAATAAGCATTTTTTTGCATTCCAGCCATACTGCTGCTGAAAGGTGGGTGCAAATTTATTTGCACTGTTTTCTAATATACTTATTTATTTATTTATTTGTAACATTTATACCCTGCACTTTCCCACTCATTAGCAGGTTCAATGCGGCTTACATAGTAAATCAGGTTAACAAAGTGATATAGAATGGGTGCAGCTGTAATATAGTAAGCAAAGAGGTGGTCGTTTATGTGTAGATAGGTAAGATGGGCAAGGAAGGAGGATGGAAGAGATAGGGTAATGGGAGGAGGGTGTGTAAAATGTGTAAAATGCCCTAAGATCTCACACAAATCAATTAAACATCAGTTAGACAACAATCCTATATAATAAAAAAGCACCTCCAACGTTCTGAAGCTGACTCCATGGCAGTGAAAGGTTGAAGGGTTCGTGCTACCTCTAACTCTGTATCCATCTCCTGAATTGACATCACATACTTCCGGGTTTGTCACAAACAGCACTGACCAACCACAGGATAGCAGCACGAGGCACAACCTCAACGTCTATAGCCTTCCCTTCGAGTTCGTTCCCTCAGAGTCCTGCCCTCGTGGAAAGAGGAAATGATGTCAGCAGGCGGGACTCAGAGGGAACTAAGTCGAAGGGAAGGCTACAGACGGGCAGGGCTTTCAAAGACGCGGCCGCTTCAATGGAAGTAAACAGGGGAACGAGGAGAATTGATGAGTGACTGTAGGGGGGGCAGGGGAGTGAGGAGAATCTCTGGGTGGCTGGAGGAGGATCAGGGGAGAGAGGACAATCGCTGGATCAGTGTCGTTCCTAGAGGGGCTGACACCCGGCGAAAGGACACCCCCCCACGAAGGAACCCCCCCGGGTGCACGCCGCTGGGGGGGGGGGGTGCCGCGTGCGCCTGTCCTCCGTTGTTCCATGTTTCTTCTCTGCCCCGGAACAGGAAGTAACCTGTTCCGGGGCAGAGAAGAAGCATTGAACAACGGAGGACATACGCGCGCGGCACCCCCCCAGCGGCGTGCACCCGGGGTGGACCGCACCCACCCCCCCCTAGGAACGCCACTGCGCTGGGTGCCTGGAGGAGGGGGCAGGGGACAGAGGAGAATCGCAGGGTGGCTGGAGGGGGGCAGGGGAGAAAAGAGCATTGGTGGGTGGCTGGAGGGTGGGGCAAGGGAATAAGGAGAATCGCTGGGTGGCTGGAGAGGTGCCCCCTCCCCCAACTCCCCCTTCATTATCTCCTCAGACCCTTGCTGAATTCTTTCACAACAAGGTTCAAAAGATAAACCTTGCTTTCTCTACCTCACCAGCTCTCCCTCCACTAGTCCGTTCCCCTCTCTCTCCTTCCCCTCATTCCCTTTCCTCCTTTCCTGAAGTTACTATTGAGGAAACTACACTTCTCCTTTCTTCCTCAAAATGTACCACCTGTTCCTCTGATCCCATTCCCACCCACCTTCTTAATGCCATCTCTCCTACTCTTATTCCTTTTATCTGTCACATTCTCAACCTCTCACTTTCCACTGCGACTGTCCCTGCTTCCTTTAAACATGCTGTGGTCACACCTCTCCTTAAGAAGCCTTCACTTGACCCTACTTGTCCCTCTAATTACCGACCCATCTCCCTCCTTCCTTTTCTCTCCAAATTACTTGAGCGTGCTGTTCACCGCCGCTGCCTTGATTTTCTCTCCTCACATGCTATTCTTGACCCATTACAATCTGGTTTTCGCCCTCTCCACTCAACTGAAACTGCGCTTACTAAAGTCTCCAATGACCTATTACTGGCTAAATCCAGAGGTCAATATTCCATCCTCATTCTTCTTGATCTTTCCGCTGCTTTTGACACTGTCGATCACAGCATACTTCTCGATACCCTGTCCTCACTTGGATTCCAGGGCTCTGTCCTTTCCTGGTTCTCTTCCTACCTCTCCCTCCGCACCTTTAGTGTTCACTCTGGTGGATCCTCTTCTACTTCTATCCCTCTGCCTGTCGGTGTACCTCAGGGTTCTGTTCTTGGTCCCCTCCTCTTTCTATCTACACTTCTTCCCTTGGTTCATTAATCTCATCCCATGGCTTTTCCTACCACCTCTATGCTGATGACTCCCAAATCTACCTTTCTACCCCTGATATCTCACCTTGCATCCAAACCAAAGTTTCAGCGTGCTTGTCTGACATTGCTGCCTGGATGTCTCAACGCCACCTGAAATTAAATATGACCAAAACCGAGCTTCTCATTTTCCCCCCCCAAACCCACCTCCCCGCTCCCCCCGTTTTCTATTTCTGTTGATGGCTCTCTCATTCTCCCTGTCTCCTCAGCTCGAAACCTTGGGGTCATCTTTGACTCTTCTCTCTCCTTCTCTGCTCATATCCAGCAGACCGCCAAGACCTGTCGTTTCTTTCTTTACAACATCCGTAAAATCCGCCCCTTTCTTTCCGAGCACTCTACCAAAACCCTCATCCACACCCTTGTCACCTCTCGTTTAGACTACTGCAATCTGCTTCTTGCTGGCCTCCCACTTAGTCACCTCTCCCCTCTCCAGTCGGTTCAAAACTCTGCTGCCCGTCTCATCTTCCGCCAGGGTCGCTTTACTCATACTACCCCTCTCCTCAAGACCCTTCACTGGCTCCCTATCCGTTTTCGCATCCTGTTCAAACTTCTTCTACTAACCTATAAATGTATTCACTCTGCTGCTCCCCAGTATCTCTCCACACTCGTCCTTCCCTACACCCCTTCCCGTGCACTCCGCTCCATGGATAAATCCTTCTTATCTGTTCCCTTCTCCACTACTGCCAACTCCAGACTTCGCGCCTTCTATCTCGCTGCACCCTACGCCTGGAATAAACTTCCTGAGCCCCTACGTCTTGCCCCATCCTTGGCCACCTTTAAATCTAGACTGAAAACCCACCTCTTTAACATTGCTTTTGACTCGTAACCACTTGTAACCACTCGCCTCCACCTACCCTCCTCTCTTCCTTCCCGTTCACATTAATTGATTTGATTTGCTTACTTTATTTATTTTTTGTCTATTAGATTGTAAGCTCTTTGAGCAGGGACTGTCTTTCTTCTATGTTTGTACAGCGCTGCGTATGCCTTGTAGCGCTATAAAAATGCTAAATAGTAGTAGTAGTAGTAGTAGAGGGGTAGGGGACAGAGGAGACACACTCGCACCCAGCGGCCTCACCCTCTCTCTCTGCCACACACACACACTCGCACATTCACTCTCTCTCACACACAGTCACTCTCACACACACTCTCTCAAACATACACACTCTGAGAAAAACCTTGCTAGTGCCCATTTCATTTGTGTCAGAAACGGGCCTGTTTTACTAGTAGGGAAAATAAGATATTCCCCACTGAACTTGATCCTGAATGACCAAGGCCAGTTTTAAAGTAACACCCTAACAGCACTATGTTTCAGGGCTCTTTTACTAAGCTGCGGAAAAAAAAGTGGCCTTAGCACACTCTTATGTGGGTCTTTCCTGTTCACTAAGACCATTTTTACCGCAACAGTAAATGGCCGATTTTCCATTATTTCAATTAATAGCCATAAGCTAATGTTGCCATTAGCACATAGCCATTAAAGAGAATTAATACATGAGCACTTACCAACACCTATTTTGTAATCGGTAAGGGTTCAAGATTTAGCACGAAGTAATGCTACTGCACTAACTGATTAGTATAGAAACGTCCACTCTCCACCCCCCACCCCAGACATACCCCTTCTCTGAAAAGAATAAGCAAAATTTTAGCAGATTCGTAACTTACCACAAAATACCTGAGCATGGTAAACATGAACTAGTGCTTACTTCAACGTAGTAAATTACTGCCCCGCTCCCCCTTTGAATCTGTGGTATTCTGTACTTGGTGTGGCAGACAGTGCACTCAGAGCCCCTAATTGGAGTCAAGATGCTTCAAACTCTGGCACTGTTACAAACAGCGTCGGGAAAATACCACCACAACAGCACCAAGAAATTACTTCCTAATGCTCAATGCTAATAGTATGCAAATGATATGCATGCTATTAGCTTTGAGTATTAGGTGCCTGGCGCATATGATCACAGCTCTTAAGCTCGTGCTCAGAACGCCAGAGGGGGAAGAGGGAAGGAGGAAGAAGAGCTGCTGGTTGGGTCAGTCTTATGTAAGGTACTTTCTAGTGACCCAGATTTACCACTGTGGCTACACTGAGTCTTAGAATTTTCTGCTTTAACCAGCAAAGTACTTTCTTGACAGTTCAACAGAAAAATGCCATAAGGTATTTTTAGGGGCTCTTCAGGGTATCAGGCTGGAAAAGGGTGATTACATACACTTTATTAAATTTAAAGAAACAAAAAAGGATGCTAAGGGGTTCCAGGATGGAAATTATTTCACATTTCAACAATAACTGAACTGCTGTGTGAGTCTGTACAGACACCTAACGCCAGCTCGGAGCTGGTGTCGGTTCTGCAGCGGTAAAGGTGCCCTTACTAGCTGCGCTGTTCATTGTGCATTGGAGGAAATAGGAACTTCCCTTGACTGCATATATTTGAATATCATTTGTGCTGTTCCTCAGCATGTGTGTTGTTTCCAGTGTTGTTTGCCTCTGAGCATGGTTCACTTGCAAAAGCAAGTGTTAGTCCAGCACTAATGGCTTCTAGCGTCTTCATTTGCTTCTGAGCATTAGGGCCTCAGGGCCTCTCAATCCTGTCCCAGTGACTTCACCCCCCCAGTCAGATTTTCGGGATACCCACAATACATATGCATGAGATCAATTTGCATATGCAACGTTTCCAGCATATGAAAATGTATTGCCTGTGTATTCATTGTGGATAACTTGAAAACCTTCGAGGCTATAGGGTCCCAAGAATAGGTTTGGGCATTTCCATTAACTGAAGGTGCAATTGGTCTATTGCCACAAATGATCTTTTGCTATATAGGTGACAGTGGTCCCCAAACATTTCCTGGAGCAGCACAAACTGCTTAAATTCTCAGGATATCTACAATTAATATGTATGAGATAGATGTGCATACATTTGCAGATATCCTGAAAACCTGTCTGGTACTCCTTCCAGAGAGATTTGTGAACCACTGTTAGAAGAAGATACTAAGGGGTGAATTCTATATATGGCACCAAAAAAAGAGCTATACTATAAGCCGCGCTTAAAGTTAGGTGCGGTTTATAGAACAGTGCTTACGGCCCGGGGATCGTGCATAACTTTAGGTGCATTCATGTGCACCAACCAGTGGTGTAGCTACAGGTGGGCCTGGGTGGGCCAGGGCTCACCCACTTAGGGCTCAGGCCCACCCAACAGTAGCACATGTTTAGCGGTAGCAGGTGGGGATCCCAAGCTCCGCCAGCTGAAGACTTCCCCCTGATGGTAACGAAAACGCTACTCTCCACGATACCGGCACCTGCGCATGCTCAGTTTTCATCGCATGCCTGCTGCAGACTGCCAAGGTGGAAAGAAGCGTTTTCCTACCAGCTGAGATATTTTTTGGGTGGTGGCGGGGGGGGGGGGGGGGGGAGAACACTTGGTGCCCACCCACTTCTTACATAGTAACATAGTAAATGACGGCAGATACACCTGTATGGTCCATCCAGTCTTCCCAACAAGATAAACTCATTTTACATGGTATTCTTGCCTAGGCCCACCCAATATCTGGCTACGACCCTGGCACCAACTAAAATGTATATGCCTAAATTGGGCATGTATCCCCTATATTCTATAACGACACACATAAATGCTAGGAATGCCCCCATTCTGCCCATGACCCTTCCATTTCTGTGCCCATTTTTTTTTTTTTTTTTGCTCATGCATAAAACTTAGGCACAGATCCTGCACCTAAACTTATGTGTGTAAGTTCTAATTAAATATAATTAGTGCTAATACTTGCTTGTTAAAAGGCCAATTATTGGTGCTAATTAGCTCATTATTCAATTAAAATGCGTGTGCAAATTGGGTGCGCACCCACATTTGAATGCACAGTTTTTGTTGACTGTTACAAAATCAAGGGGTAAGCATATTTTAGAACTAGCCTAGTGGTTAACAGATGTTCTTAAAAGATCCATTGCTAACTTTGTAGTGGCACACTTTAAATAGCTGCCTTTTGCAATTAAAAACTTTTTTTTCCTTCACCTTTTACATTCCTCTTCCTGCAAGAAGCCTGTTGCCTGAAGTTTAAATCCTTCATTACCAGTTAAAACAAAATCACCAATTAGGCATATGAACATGTCTGTATTAATCTCATTAAGGTGATGGCACCAAATAGATTGGAACTATTTTTGTGCTTTTACTGTGTTGCTATGGCTTTATCAGGCCCTGTGGTCATATACAAAGACCTTGCGGCTTAGTCATTCAGAGTCATTCGAATGTGGACTAAATGTGGCATTACCATCTATAGCTGAAAATTGCTTTCAGCTTTTAAAACTGCACTGACTAGTCTGTAGTTAATCTTAGATCATTCACTCGCAAAATGAAATGAGGCAGAAAGATGGTCTTTTTTTTTGTGTGTGTGTGTGTAAAATAATACATCACAAAACACTTATTTGCCCTGCCCAAAAGAGAGATCAAATTCATTTAAAATCCCATAAAACAGAGTTGTGAATTTTTAATTTTATTTAGTAGCTGAGGAATGGAGGGTAAGCCATCTTTCCTTAGCACATCACTGCTATGAATTTACATACAGAACATAGTTTGATGCTTATTCAACCTTTAATCTACCTTTGATGTATACTCCTAGTTCAGCATGGATCAGGTGACACACCTTATTAATGAAAATGTAACAAGGGCTGTTTTGAATCTCTGATGTAATTAGCCATAAACTGCATATAAAAAAAATGTGTGCTTTGCTTCCTGGACTTGCATACAGAGTTGTATCTGCCCTCATCACAGAAACTTAACCTTAGGAAGCAGAAAAACAGAACATTCACTTCATAAATTTATAATATTTTCTGCCTAAGTAATTACAAGATTGTGGACTGCCTTGCAATTTTCCTTTGGTATGCAGTTGTCTACTGCAGTAACTAAAATTTGAGTTCTAAATATGATTCCTAATATGTAAGTTCTGTTGTACAGAGGCTACTATATAGGTAATCAGTTTTTATTATGTTTTCAATCATATTGATGACAATTATTAAAGGTATTTGGTTGGTTAGCTAAGGAATTATCCAGCTGGATTCCTCAAGGTTAAAACTGAACCTCTCAGAATAGCTGAATCGAATGATCTAGTTTAACGGGAAAGCTAGATTTAACCAGAACTAAAATGAACGATCCAGAGAGAGGAGATAGGTCAAGAGAGAGTAAATTTTGCACCTAGATTTGATTTTTCAAACCTACAGCATATTTATAAGCATTACGTCGACTCACAGAAATTTCTGGTGCAAAATCTGCAGATACTTTTCTCTCCCTTGCATAACCTTTAATTTTTAAACAAAAGCTATTAGTGTAGTTTCCATTGAAAACTGAGGGGTCCTTTAACTAAGCCACATAAGCGCTTACGTGCGCCCAACGCACGTCAATTCTGAGTTACCGCCCGGCTAACTTGTGGCTCGGGTGGTAATTTCATTTTTGACATGCGTCCCCTATGTGCATCAGAAAATGTTTTTATTTTCTGGCGCATGGGCAGTAATTGGCTTTTGAATACGTATTGACCATTACTGCCCGATTAACGCGTGAGACCTTACTGCTAAGTCAATGGCTGGCAGTAAGGTCTCAGACCCAAAATGGAGGCGCACCAATTTTCATTTTGCCGCACGCCCTTTTTCAGCCCCCCAAAAAGGCATTTTTTACAGGTGCGCTGAAAAATGATTCTGCGCGTGGCCAAAACATGCGCCTACACTACCACAGGCCATTTTTCAGCGCACCTTAGTAAAAGGACCCCTGATCACAAAATTATGCAGGTATAAAAGTACATGTGGACTTCCTACCAAATATGTTATTCAAAACTGTCCCTTAAATACATGTATGTTATGTCAGCTTAATACACGTCAGAAAAAAATAAACGGGAGAGAAAATGCTCCCTTTCCTTTTTCCATCAGTTTTCTCAGTCACAGAGCTAATGCTGTGGACTTCAAAACAAGTCATCTTTAAATGTTTTGGTGATATTTTGCAGGTGACACTGCAGCTACCTGAAGTTTATCATGGCTGGTTGTTTAAGTGTGATTGTGTTTCTGGACTCTGGTTTTAATGTTTTCAGGAGTACTGATGCATGATAGCTTCAAGATGGCACCATTTTTTAATGTCACATGGATATAAGAAACTAAGATGTGTTGTGGACAGGTTACGAGCTTCCCATGATAGCTTACTGAACTGTAGGGTCGCTTCCTTGAAATAAGGTTCATGCCCCACAGTCAGTGGCCCAGCACTAGCTAGTGCATATGCCTGAAATATCTAAGCTGTGCAGTCTCCAAAAAAGAGGGAGTCAGCCACCCAAATCATGCTATACTATTGATGAGTAGCCAAAAATTATATTGGTACCAGAAGAGTGACATACTTAAAAAGAAATGGCACCAAAAACAGATTTAAAATGCCTTGTGTTTTTTTTTTTTTTAATTTCTGATTAATAGTCTCTGAAAAAGATTGTCTTTCACTTCACCTTAAATATTTAGACCCTCATCTCTTAAAATATGAATAAAATACAGTACTGGTTTAACAACTACCTAATTTGTATATGAAGAAACATAAATAATGCTTCTTTCCCACAGAACAATGGAAATGCTGCTGAGGTAGTACAAACGAGAGTGTTGAGTTTGTATTGCTTGTCAAAGTACGGTCAAAAGCAAACATCCTTGTACTCAAGTTTGGTATAAATTTGCTATATTAGTAGAACATTTTATGAAAGCAGGCCTGGTATATGTTATTAGAAATATATGACATACATAATTCATGCGGTACCCTCAAAAAGGAAAGTTATTTTCTTGCTTTATGGTGCTCTCACTAAAGAGTTAGATAACTATAATTTTAAGACTTTTATTCATGCTTTCAGTGCCTTACTTAGAAAATGTTTGTCTAAATAGAAACTTGAAGCTTAAATAGAATATTTAGGGGTCATTTTACTAGGGTGCACTAATGGATTTAGTGCACAATAATGGTTAGTGCGTGCTAAATGATAAGATGCCCATTATATTGCTGTGAAATCTGATTATTTAGGAGTTCTTTTACCAAGCTGCGGAAAAAATGACCCTGCAGTAGCAGCGGGGCCATTTTTACCACGCGCCAGGGCCCTTTTTACTGCAGTGGGTAAAAAGCCCCTAAAAAGACTTGGCCATGCGGTAAGATTATTCTTACCATGGTCATGTCGGGGGGGGGGGGGGGGCACACTTATCACCACCCTTTGAGGTGGCAGAAAGGGCTCCCATGGTAACCTGGTGGTAACCAGGCAACTGCCAATTACCAACGGGTTACGTAGTAACATAGTAGATGACGGCAGAAAAAGACATGCACGGTCCATCCAGTCTGCCCAACAAGATAAAACTCATATGTGCTACTTTTGTGTATACTTTACCTTGATTTGTATCTGTCATTTTCAGGGTTAGTACCACACTAACAATTACGGAATTAATTTCCATAGCACCTGAAATGGTGTGTGTTCAAGGTGGATCTACCACTGGTGGCCACATTGGTCCGGCAGTAGTTCCGGGTTGCTGCGCAGCAAGTCTTCAGTAAAAGGGCCCCTTAGTGCATGTTAAGGGCCCTGTTTACTAAGCCACGCTGTAGGCGTGTATACTTTTTAGAGTGCACTAATGAAAGAGACATCCATAGGAATATAATGGGTGTCTCTATTGTTAGTGTGACACACGTGCTAAAAGGTGTGCGCGCCTACAGTGCGGCTTAGTAAACAGGGCCCTAAATCTGCTAGCTTGCGCTAAATCTGTTAGCGCACCTTAGTAAAAGGACCCCTAAACATTTCAATTGGGGAAACAAATTTCACTTTATTATGTGTTTATAGCAAGAATAAAGCGATTGATTCTTTTTAAAATATGCATTCTAATTATATAATATTGAATGACTACAGTAAACAAAATCTGATTCAATTGTTGCTTGCCACCAGCACAAGTTCACATACACATGGACATGCACAGATTTATAGTGAACAGTAGATGTACAATTAAAACTCTTCTTATGTACAATAATGTAAATCAAGTTTGCTTTTCCAATATGAAGTACAAATTTATTCTTTTTTGAGATAAGAAAAATCTCTGCATTCTATTTTGTTTATTGTCTAAAATGTTCATAGTTTTAATAGGCTGAACCAAATCATTTCTCATTTTCATAGGCTTCACTTCACTTTTCTTACGCTGAATAAATTGCAACTTATTTCCATGAAATTCACAGATGACACAGATCTTTATTTTGCATAAAGGCATAAAGAAGTGTCTAATATCTTCAATATTCATCTGCTAAGTGGACATTTGCATTGGGTTAGAACGGAAAAAGAGCCACAACCCTCCTGCAGTGACAGCTGTACAAAGGGATGACATCTGACAGCTGTGACAGTGCTGAAGGGAAACTCAGATGACTCGCTGCATCCATGATCCAATTACAGCACACATCCTTCTGTCAGACCCAGCAGCTTGACTCCAGCATTTGGAAGGACAGTATTGATCTCTTGTCAGAGACCAGTTGCCTGCTTGCAATTGTGTGCTGCTGAACTTTGAAAAGCCATAGTACCCTCTTAAATGATAGGGGCAGCCAGGTTATAGTATTCAGGTACAAAGAGAGGTTGCAAAGGGTAGCTGCTAAATGCTCTAAACTTGAACAAATCATAACAATATGACAGTCCAATCATACTCAAGTAGCCTTGCTGATATAGCTAGCCACTGTCTGCACTAATAGACAGATAGCTCTTTGTAGTTTAGCTGGATGATCTTACTTGATGAAAAGGCCACTGCAATTAGTGCATGCTGGTTGGCTGTGCTGTGTGACAGCAGACTAGATAGTATAATGGCAGCTGCCAATAACTGTAACTTCGAGAAAGCAGACAATTAGGCCTATGATCCTCACACTATTAGTCCCTCAACTCTAGACCTTCACTCTACCTTTACTGTAAATCTTGCAGGGTCAATGGGGTATGATCTCGGAGAACAAAGCAACTCGGGCAAGAGGTTAGTCGCTCTCCTGTCTTACCTTCTGGTAAACGGTAAAGTGAGAAAAGGGTATAGTGAGCCAGCTACAAAAGGGACGTTGACTACCCAGGCATCAAAGAAAAAAAATCTTTTACCAATATGTTAACAAATTAATTTGTGCAATTAAAAGAGCTCGGATAGGAATATGGCTTAAACATGTGTGTTGCTTCAATGGAAGACAACAAAGGAGACTATTATAGTTTGATTTTTTTTTTGTGCAGAATATAAAGAAATCAAACACATTAAAAGAGGGGAGGGACATTAGAATTTGATAGCCTGTGATTTGAACAGTGTGGTGCAGCATGAGACCACACTTAGTTGCCATTTTGCTGGGATTCCCAAATATTAATTGTCTTGTTAATAAATGTTGCTGTTTGTCATAAAGGATTAATTTTAGGTGGTCATTTGTTTATTATAAGCCAAAAAAAAAAAATCAAAATAAAACATAATGATACATTTCTCATGCTATGGTAGGTTTCCACTAGCAATGCGATGGTAAATATTATAGCACTTCTTAAATATTTGTTTGAAATGTGATCTAAATGATAGAAAATGCTTTCTCGGGGATTGTGTAGGAATTAACATTGATATTTGCATAATTTTCATACTGAATAGTCATGCCTATACTCCCCACAAAATAAACGTACAGTCACACTGACTTAGTGGAAACATTTGGGACACAGCTGTATTAACTCACAACAATAAAATTAACATTAACTCATATCCCGTAACAATTCTCTTAACATTCTCTTGCTCAGTACAGCTTACTATATAATCCAATGGAGCTCTTCGGTGACAAACTAGCCCCGCAAGTCAGAATAAACAACTTTATCATCAAGAAGTATTTTTTCAGTAGCAGACTAGCTAATCTACTGAAGAGGACTGTAAACAAGGCTATCGAGTCCTCAGGTAAGTGAAGCAATAAATAACTCTACACAAATGGGGAAAAAGGGACAACATCTGGAAAGAAGTATATACTAATGCCCAAAGTATGGGAAATAAGGTTTTAGATCTTGAGGCTGTGGAAGAGGCTGAATTAGATTTAGTGGTGATCACAGAAACATGGTTCACAGAGAACCATGACTGGGATATAGTTATACCTGTCTATAATCTGTTCAAGAAAGACAGGGCAGGAAGACAGGCAGGGGGAGTGGCATTATATGTTAAAGATAATATTAAAGCCACATGATTGCACAGGGTAAGGAAGAGGCACTGTGGGTCAATCTGGAAAGAGGGAATGGCAAATGTATTCACATTGGTGTGATATACAGGCCTCCTTCACAGACAGAAGAAGTGGACAGAGATTTAATTGAAGAAATTCAAAATATAGCCGTGAAAGAGGAAGTACAACTAATAGGTGATTTTAATATGCCAGATGTTTATTGGGGTATCACTGTTGTGGGATCTTTTAGAAGCAGGGAAATCCTGGATTCTCTACAGGGGAACTATTCCAGCAGTTGGTAATGGAATCCATGTGGCATGGGGCCATACTGGACTTAATGCTTACTAATGGGGAGAATGTTTCTGAAGTTATAGTAGGTGATCATCTGGCATCCAGTGATCACTGGATGGTGTGGTTTAATATTAAGATAGGTGTAGAGGGGGTTCATTCAAAAGTGAAGGTTCAAGACTTCAAAAAAGCTAGATGATGGATTACCTCAATAAGTTGCTGTCTGGATGGGAACATCTGGAAGAAGTTGGAAAGAAGAGGGTAAAACTGAAAGGAGATACTATAAGGGCAGCAAACCTTTTTGTAAGGAAAATAAATAAATGTAAGAGGAAAAGAAGGCCACTTTAGTTCTCAAAAGATAAGGACAAAGAGGTTAGCCTTTATATAACTGCAAAAAATTGCAGAAAAAGGAAGACAGGCAACGGTATCTGGAAAAGCTAAGAGATGCTGGTAGAGTAGTCAGGAAAGCAAAGATGCAAATGGAAGAAAAAAAATGCCAATATGGTAAAATGCAGGGACAAGATATCTTTTAGATATGTTAGCGATAAGAGGAAGTGCTAAAGTGGCATTGTGAGACTCAAAGGTGAAGGGGAGGAATATATAGAAGCTGATAAAGATAAGGCAGAATTGGTTAACAGATATTTCTGTACTGTTTTCACAGCTGAAGGGCTGGGAGCAGGACCACAGAAAACAAACATAAATAGGAGTGGAAGGGTGGTAGTTCCTGAATGATTTTCAGAGGACTATTTGGGAGGAGCTGACTAAACTAAAGGTGAACAAAGTGATAGGGCTGGATGGCATATATTCGAGGGCACTGAAGGAACTTAGGGAAGTTCTGGCTGTTGTGCTGGCTGAACTTTTCAATGGTTCTCTAGAGTTAGGAGTGGGCCCGGAAGACTGGAAAAGAGCAGATGTGGTCCCCCTCCACAAAAGCAGAAATAAGGAAGAGGTTGGGAGCTACAGGCCGGTAAGTCTGACTTCTGTTGTAAGTAAATTAAAGGAAACACTTTTAAAACAGAGAATGATAAGGTTTTTTGAATCCAATGAATTACAGGACCTGAGGCAACATGGTTTCACTAGAGACAGGTCTTGTCAGACAAATCTGATTAATTTCTTTGACTGGGTGACTACAGAGTTGGATCAAGGGAGAGCGCTAGATATGGTGTATTTAGATTTTAGCAAAGCTGTTGACATGGTTCTGCATAGACAACTAATAAATAAACTGAGTGCCCTCGATATGGGCCCTAAAGTGACTGACAGGGTTAGGAGCTGGTTGAGTAGAAGATAACAGAAGGTAGTGGTAAATAACTTATTCTGAGGAAAAGGATGTTACCAGTGGTGTACCATTCTTGGGATGGTTCTTTTAACATTTTTGTAAGCAATATTGCTGAAGGGCTGTCTGGTAAGGTTTGCCTCTTTGCAGATGATACCAAAATCTGATGGTATTTAGTATATTGTGTACAATTCTGAAGACCTCACCTTCAACAAGTTAAACAGGGTGGAGTTGGTACAGAAAGCAGCTACTAAAATGGTCAGTGATTTTCAACATAAAGCATATGGGGATAGACTTAAAGGTCTCAATATGTATTCTTTGGAAGAGAGGCTGGAGAAGGGAGATATGATAGAGACATTTAAATAGCTATGGTGCATAAATTCACAGGAAGGCGTGTCTCTTTCAATTGAATGGAACGAGAGGGCATAGAAAGAAGGTGAAATTAAATAGATTCAGAAGTAACCTGTGGAAATACTTCTTCACAGAAAAGGTGGTGAATTTGTGGAACGGCCACCTGGTGGAAGTGGTGGAGATGAAAACAGTATCTGAATTCAAGAGAGCTTGAGACAAGAACATAGGATTTCTAAGAGAGAGAATAGATGTCATGGATGGGCAGACTGGATAGGCCATATGGTTTTTATCTTACTACATTTTTCTCTGTTTCTATGTTTCTAAGACTCTGAACTTCTCTCCCCTCCCAACGGGACTCTGGTGACAAAGAGGGGCATTTTCAAAAGGTCATTCAAGTATGAATTAGGACGCCCTTGCAAAGTCGTCCAAAATCAGGTAGGTATAATCGAAAAATAGTATGGACGTCCTTAGACATTCCATTATCGCAGTGCAAAACGCCCAAATCAGGGATACCCAAAGTATAGTAAAAAAGGACGCCCATCTTCCAGAACTGCCAAAGGACATCCCCAACATTCACTGTTTATTGTGTATATATGAAGAGGTTCGCACACTTGATAATGATCCATATAAGGAAGACTCTGCATGTGTGAACACGTACTCATCCGGATAAGACCCCACATGCATGACGACGGTCCATGCACATCATGGACTTCCATGTGTGACGGCCGTCCATGTGTGGACCCATTATATATGCCAGGACATCCACGTGCTGACCCATCCATATATGGGATGTTCTTCCATATATGGAATTGTGCATGTGAGGACGTCCATCACGCATAGACGTCCATATAAGGCGATGCAGGTTTTCCAATAGTTATTTCCTGACAAACATGACTTTACAGCGAGAGCCAAACTTCAGCGATGCTGAAAGCTTTTGCCTAGTGCAGCTTTGTCTGAAGCACCGGCACATTCTTTTTATGCACCACCACCACCTGCCCCCCAGGACTGTCTCTATTCAAGCTTGATGTCAAATAAGAGACAGATTGGAAAAGTAAGTGTTTGCTTCCCCCCCCCCCCCTCCTGGGCTATCAGGTCCCCCTCCTGTAGCTACACATATAAGCGCTCCCTCAGCAATGTAAGCACTAACTGTAGTCTGCATTCAAGGGTAATCAGTGATATGTGCACATGCACATTCATTAATAGCATCTATGTACTAGAAAGGTAAACCATTCCCATATTCCTACAATACTGCACACAAACGGTACTCTCTGTCCTCAATGACATCACCTGTACCAATGTAATGTTCCCCGCTCCCCCCCCCCCCCCAAAATCAGTGTTGTGTTTCTCTCCTATTTGATTTCCAAATGAATTTGTGTGCTGAAGGCAAGAAGGGCCATCCCATGACTCCCGGTGTACAAACTTATATCTTGCAGAAGATTTGGCATTCAGAGGGACCTTGAGTCCCTGAGGCACAGGTTCTGCCGAATAAAGCGGGAGAGCCCTGAGATGATAAGGGCAGTGCAATGGCGCCTCAGAGCTCGACGTATTATAAACAGGGCACCTATACTCATTTGTAAATGTATTTATTTAATAATGCAAATGTCCTGTACAATATCAGTTTCCATGTGGCTAATAGGCAACTAGTAAGTCATAACACCTCTGTCCCAGATCAAGGCCTGAGGTTGCAGCTACCCTCCCATGAGTGTGGCTGCAACTTCCAACTAACCTCCTCTGAGATGAATGAGATGACATGCCTCACCTCTGTATACCCCTTTCTGGGGTGGATACTGTTTCATGGTATTCCTGCCTGAGATCCTACTCTTAGTGGATGTCATTGCCTCATATTAAAGTTATGTGCTCCCCCCCCCAAAAAAAAAAACTGGTCAGCCAACCATAGTCACAAATCATAATGCAAATATGCTGCTGACCAATGAGTGTGGTCTGCCAACATATCCTGTGTATTCTGTTTCAGACCAGCTTCCAGGGTTCCCTGTTATGTCATCTCATGCATCTCACACTCCATGGGTATAGCTCAGGGCTCACCACACCTTTCCCCGTCCCCCGCCTCAGGCCAGCCAGCTCCTGCACTATGCAAGCCATGTTGGATGTGCTGATCTGAAAGTCAATCCTTTTACATACACAGGGCGGCAGCAGGAGGAGGAGGAGGAGGAGGAAAAGGCGGCGGCCACAGCACTAGTGGCACAGGAGGAGGAGGAGATGGAGGAGGAGGACAAATGGGCAACTATGCATCCTCTGGAGGGGGAAGAGAAGGAGCACCCACTAGCCCCACCAACACCACCACCACCTATAGACAACAGTGCCACAGTACTGCAAATCCTGCAACAACTGGTTGCTGTAGTCAACCAGTTGCTGCTGGAGGTAGCAGCACTGCGGCACTTTGTTGAGGACCGCCAGCAGACCCATAGCTGGCTCATGCCGCTGGTGATTGAGTTGCTAAGAAGGCTATTGGAGGGACAGGAGAGGGGAGAATGATTTTTTTTTTTTTTGGGGGGGGGGGGGGGAATTGTATATAGTTTGTTTAAATACAATTTTACACTTTTTGCACTGACCAAGGTCTGTGTGTGCACTTTGTGCACTACATATGTGGTATTATCAAGTGCTGGGGTTGATGTGAGAGGAGTCAGCAATCTGTGTTGCATGACAGGTGAACTGTGACAGAGAAACTTTGGTACATATGTGTCATAAGTGTGGCCATACAGAAGGTATGTTGTCTAGCACTAGTGATCTGCCAAGTACAAACTTGCAGATAACCATAGGTAGCGCATAGACGATGTTTGCTCTCTGATAACCAGACACCCTTACCCACAACCAAACCACATTGGTGAGAGCGAGGAAGGAGCTACAAACAGGTGGGTCATCTATTCACACTGAAGTATCAGCAATGGTATATAGTGCTGAGGAGAAAAGGGAAAACAACGGTAAAAGCATTAGATGGATGTTTACTTCATCACAATTGTAATATATTACATCAGGTGCAGAAGGACACAGGCTAGGGGAATTATATAGGCACCAGGCTGTAGCCAGTTGCAGGTAATTTAGAATAGGAGCTGTAACCAGAACCCCTCTCCCTCACCATGACTTAAGGGCTGAAGGCCATGGTAGGCATGCACCTGTGGCCACCTTGAAAATGGTTTGCAGGATAGAATTTAGAAATGTTGTTGTTCCATAACTATGGAGGATTGTAGGACTGTGTTGAATAATGTGGAAAGGACATTCAGTGCATATATGCTTCCCCCCCCTCCCCACCCCCAGCAACCTTGAAAATGGGTGGGCACTTCATAAAAGGGGACTGGGGTTCACCACATAAAGAAGGATGGAACCTAGCGGAGAGACACATGAGGTACAAAGTGAGAAAAAAACTACCAGCTGTGGATACCCGTGAACCTAGTGAAAATAGAGGTTAGATTTGAATGCAGAGAACATACAGAGAATGGGGAGCCCTTGACCATGAGGGATGCACACATCCATTCTCAGGACCTCTTCCCCTCCCCCACCCCACAGGCAGCCACAACTGAATGTGTCCAATAGAGAACAAGACATCTGTACAATGAATTGAGTAGAAATAATCATGGCTCTCAGAGTCCAGTGTATTACAGTCCACTGCTGTCTCTTACAATCCTCTTGACCAGCTGTCCTGCAAGATGCAAGAAGTGTTTGTTTAGCACCTACATAGCAGAAAGGGAAGAGGTGGCTGAGAGGTATGAACTTACCTTGAACTTGTGGTGCAAGAATCTGTTGGCTCCAAGGGACCAGAGGCTGCCTGCTTCAACAAAGAAGAGAGAGAATGGGGGACAGTGAGGGAACACATCACACACAGCAAGGAACTCCTGGAGGGCAGAGAATGGAGAGTTGGTCACGTGTGGAAAATGCAGAGTATATGCTAAGATACCAGCTAACACCCAGTCTGAAACTTTTGGAAAGGAAAGGTACAAAGCCTACACACCAGTTATCTTTCAAGAATTAGAAAAAAAAAGCCCCCCCCCCCCAAAAAAAAAACACCCAAAAAACAAACAAGTGTACAAAAGCATATAGTGGCATGAAGCTAAAACACTTTGAAATACCACCCCATAATCTAAAGAAAAACCTCCAAAGTGCAAGCACAGAGAAAGCCGTTTTAAAGAGGCGCCAATAAAAGGAATGGAATCTTCCAAATGGGAAGAGCAGCTGGGGATGTTTATCATTTTCACCCATAATCGAAATTAGGGCGCTCAAAACACAGAGCAGCTGGGGACGTCCATAGTTCCCCACCCATAATCGAAATGAGGAAGCCCAAATCGCCAGAGCAGCTGGGGACATTTAGGGATTTTGTCAATAATTGAAATTAGGATGCCCATCTCGAGGACGCCCATCGCGTTCTTACATGGGTGTCCCTGGGATAGTATTTAAGCCCCCTTCTCAGTATTTTCGAATCTTTGCATTGCATTGGTACAATGGCACCAAAGCAAGCACCCACCCACAAGGGTAATTTCAGCGACCTTGAAATTGAACTGCTGGTTCAGGAAATCCAGAGATGGCACACGCATCTCTTTGCTCTCACGGGCCAAAGGCTGGCTGCTACTACAAAGCAGAGTGAATGGGAGGCAGTAAGGGGCCGGGTCAACGTGGTCTTCCACTGTGGCATGGATGTGGAAGACTGCAAGCAGAAGTGGCGCTGGCTGAGGCGTGATGTCAGGAAGAAGGCTGGTGCCAACCCCCCAGCAGATGACACTGCTAACTTGACCCCCCTCGAGTGCATCATTCATAGGCTCTTGCCCCAGGAGGGGATCCACAGCATTGGGTCCCTTGACACATCAGTACAGCCTGAGGGCTGAGGTAGGTTCACCATTAGGAAGCTGGGGTATCTGTTGTGCTGCACTACACTCTGTTTTACACAAGTGGGGGACAGTATGGTGCTCCTAAGTACGGGAAGGGGTGAGAACACCACATGCAATACAAATCATTATTCATTACAGACCATGACACAGGGAGTAGCAGGGTGGAGGGGAGGGTTTCCAGCAATGTGTGTGTAGGTTACCACTGTTTCACAGCTTTGGGGGCCTTCCCCACTCCCTCCTCTTTTCCCCATCACCAAACTCTGCATATCTCCTTTCCTACACCTCTGTGTTGTAGCCACTGTGTCCTCTGCACTCCTTCCACAGTTCTATGTCTACCCACCTGCCTGTGCAGCTCTCTTGCATATCAGTCTCTGTAGTACACTGTGCTCCTCATCTCCAGCTCTGTACCATGTACAATGACATCTGTGGTTTGCCTGACAATTCCATTCCTCACCATCTCTTTGCTGGGTCTTTGCCTGTGGGACTATGTATATGAATGCTGAAAAACAAAAGTGGGTAATTTTGACCAACACACTTCCTCCCCTTTTGCTATGCAGGTGATGACAGCCAGTCAGAGGAAGAAGTTGGCCCTAGTGGCCACCAGCCCCAGCACACAGAGCAGCAAACCAGTGGGCCTGCACAGGAAAGCACACAGGACCATGGGGTAGAACCACAGGACCCAGCAGCAGCAGCAGCACCGGCTCTCCCTCCACCACCCGCAGCCTTTGCCGATGGTTGCACAGAAGAAGAAGAAGAAGATGCAGAAGGGGGGGGGGGGCACATCCTCAGCAGAGGCCATCCAGCCAGAGGAAGCAGCTACTGGGTAGCGGGCACACACATCTATGATCGCCCCCTGGGCGTCACACACAACTTGCATATTCATGGAGTGGAATGCTTTCCTGTTCCTATAAGTGGCCTCTCGTTCCCGGGGGGGGGGGGGGGGGGGGTCTGAGTGCGACGTGTGCAGTCAATGGCGCCTATGACCGAGGGGAAGCGAGCTACAGCGTAGAAGTCAGCCATGTTGTTCTGCAGGGCCTGGGGGTGGTGGGGAAGGTGATGTACTCAGAGGGGTGGGTAAGGAAGGCATCAAGGAACTGGGTGAGGCATTTAGAAATGGAAGCCTGGGTAAGACCCGTGTTCACAGATAGGACAGACTGGGAACTCCCAGTGGCCAGAAAAGATAGAAAAGCAGTGATCTTTAGGTGCACAGGGATGGGGTTGTTCCTAAGGGTCCTGGGCTGCAGTAGGGGTTGGAGCTGGTCACAAAGGTGATGAATGGCAGCCCTATCAAAGTGGTACCTAGTGAGACACTGCAGGTCAGTGAGGTCTAGGAAACTGCTAAGGGGTCTGAAAACTCTGGGGCGTGAGTACCTCACACTTTTCATTACAGAGTGGGATATGGGCCTGGGTCCTCTTCTGTACAGTGCACTGCACGGACCACTAGGCTACTCCAGGGACCTGCTTGCTGCTCTAATAGGACAGGACATAACATCTGATACTTTCATAGAGGCTGGTATGTATTGTTTATTTCACATCTTTGGGGCGTGGGAGGGGGTCAGTGATCACTGGGATAATAAGGGGAGGTCATGCCTTAATCCATCCAGTAGTCATCTGGTCATTTAG
Organism: Microcaecilia unicolor; assembly: GCF_901765095.1. Lineage (NCBI taxonomy): Eukaryota > Metazoa > Chordata > Amphibia > Gymnophiona > Siphonopidae > Microcaecilia > Microcaecilia unicolor. The sequence continues at coordinate 248,079,801 of NC_044037.1, read as the reverse complement.
GGCACCTTTTAAGGATTTAGTCATGATTAAATCAGGTCCAGAACAGAATGTCCAACTTTTAGGTCTGGATGTTTTTGCTTTGTTCCATTATGGCAGAAAAATGTCCAAGTTGTGGGAACATCCAAATCCCACCCCAACACACCCCTAACATGGCCCCTTATAATTTGGATGCACTGCAGATGAGCTGCATAGAAAAATGTTTTTAAAATATGTTTTTGAAAATAACAATTTTGATGTTTTTGCAAGAAAAATATCCATCTGCTGCTTTGTTCCACATTTTGGATGTTTTTCTGTTTCAAAAATGAGCCTCTAAGTCTCTGCCAGTTCACACCTACCCAATCCCTTTCCCCCTCCCCCGCTCCCATTCTTATATCTTCTTACAATACTTTGATTCTCTCAGCCGATGTTAAATGCCCACACAAATATCAGGACAACTGCACTGAAAACACTGACATCTGACTATGAATATTACCTACTAACTCAGATTCTACCTTTTTTTCAGTTTCTTGCCTAGTGAGGCCATCATGATATTAAACAATATCGGTGATATTGGGGAGCCTTGTGGCACCCCATATTCTGAGATCCAGGAGGCTGATAGTTGGGATGACATCTTTAGTAGGTATGACCTAGTTCTTAAGAATCCATTGAACCAGGTTGCCAATGCCCCGCTGATTCCCATGTTGTCAAATAGGGTCATTAGTGTTGTGTGGTCTACCAAATCGAATGCACTCAATGTCAAATTGAAATAATAATATTTTCTGTCCTTGGCTTATCAATCTTCTGAAGTTTGTTATAAGTGTGGTTATGACTGTTTCGGTGTTGTGCAGTGGTCTGAAGCCTGATTGTGATTTGTGAAGGATAGAGAATAGTGTAAAATATTCCATTAGTTGTTGCGCCACTAGGCCGTCCATTGTTTTGGTCAATAGTGGTATGGAAGCCACTGGTATATAATTTGTGATTTCACTGATCTTATGAGTTACATTCTTGGGGATTGGAGTCTGTATGATTTTTCCCCTTATCAGGTGGGAAGTGCCTATTCAAAAGCATGTACTTCATGTGTTCTGTAAGGCGTTCAATAAACCAGTCTAGTGTATTTTTCATCAGATAGTTGGGGCAGTTGTCTAGTATGCAGTTAACATGTGCGGGGATAGTGCTAGGCAGACTTATACGGTCTGTGCCAGAGCCAGAGGTGGGAGGCGGGGCTGGTGGTTGGGAGGCGGGGATAGTGCTGGGCAGACTTATACGGTCTGTGCCCTGAAAGACAGGTACAAATCAAGGTAAGGTATACACAAAAAGTGGCACATATGAGTTTATCTTGTTGGGCAGACTGGATGGACCGTGCAGGTCTTTTTCTGCCGTCATCTACTATGTTACTATGTTTTAACTGAGTTGGTTGTAGGTGATTTGAATGATGACCAGGTTCTGTCTACCTTGATGTGTTTAATGTCAGTTTCACTCTCACAGTCGTGTAAGAAATCTGTGAGGGTTGATTGTGTTGTGGTAAGGTTTGATCTCAGATTGGTTATTTTTTTCTTCAAAGTATTTTGCAAGCTTGTTTGCTGTTGGTGGAGTTTCATTTGATGCTACTAGGTTTTTTATATGTTTAGTACGTTGTTCATGCATTCAAAAACCTTTTTCGTATTGATTTGATCTGGGCTCACGTATGTGTTGTAGCACTCAGCTTATCCCAAACAATTTTGGGTTCATCTGTTATCATCTGATACATCATCCTCATTGTTTGTAATGTTTCTTCTGACTTACACAAGAATAGTTTTATAATTTCTCAAAAGTAAACAAATATCATGCAGCAAGTAGATGCCCTGTAGAAGTCTTCACACCATTCTCCATATTTCACATTCTGCTCTATAAAAGTGCTTTTCATCACGGATTAAAAAAGGAGTTTGTTTCACTGATCTACACAACATACTCTACATTTTCTGTGTGAAAGAACAGTTATAAAAAGATTCAAAAAATGATCTAGAATAGGACACCATAAAGTCTTGATGGAGTCTTCACACCTCTTGAGTCAATACTTGGTGAAGATGCATTTTGCAGCAATAACAGCCAAATGTCATGTATGGTGTTTACCCACTTTGCACAGCTGGCTGGTGCAGTTTTATCCATTCTTCTTGGCAGGATCATCTCTGTACTGCTGTCTTCAAGTATTTCTACAGATTTTCTATTGGATTTAGATATTGGATTTGACTGTGCCACTTGAGGACATTCACTTTTGCTCCATCATTTCCCTTACTTGATATTATTGCTAGAGATCAACCAGCACTATTTTGAACCCTGCAGCCTAGGGGGCAGGAGTGACTGTGCGTTGATCCTATCCTCTACCAACAGACACCAGGGATTGCGGAGGCAGGTCTGGGGAGTTCTTTCATGAGATTGGGGTCCTTGCTGGGAAATCAAGGGGTACTTTCAGGAGGTGGGGCCTTTTGTTGGGGGGGGGGGTGAAGGAGGTTGGGGATACTTCTTCCTGGGCGGTCAGGGTTGGGGGATTCTATTGTACATACCAGCCCTGGGAGCATCTGGCTATGTTTTAGTGGCCCGTTAATCATGGGAAGGAAAAATATCACCACCTCAAAGGTGGCATTATTATTTCATATCATAAATAATGCAACTTGCAAAATTTAAAACAAGCTGCTTTATTCAATTTGCATAATAATGAGGTGCTTTGCATGCATTTACATCTCATTATAATGTATCATGTGCTGTGGTAAGTTTACATGTGTTATGTAAAATAACCCACACATGTTATAATAACAAATATTATATGCTACTTCCTTAACACATGTTATCAACTGCCCTTCCCCCTCCAATTTTGCACGTGAGACAATGAAGGGTTAAATGACTTACTCAAGATGACAAGGAGCATCAGTGGAATCTTAATGATGACTTTCTTGCTACTCGGGCCATTGCTCTAACCACTAGGTTACTAAACGAGCAGGATTTTTTAAAAATTCTTAATTAGTTCTGGGATATGTCTACAATTGTTCTTTTACACTGAAAATACAGAGTATTTTGTGTACATTAATGAAACAAATTCCTACTTTAAAACATTTTGAAATGTATTTTTCTGGCAGTAGAATGTTAAAATGTATAACAGTGTGAAGACTTTTACAAGGCACTGTAAATCATTATCCCTAACTGAAGCAAGAGATAGCAATATTTTAATCCATATCTTAACAATCTTCCAAAGATCACATACATATGTTACAAATGACACTGCATTAATGAACAAGGCTTTAAATCTACATAAAAAGACATTTAAAGATCAAGAATTAGCAAGACCTATATACTTTATATCTAAATGTTTTGTACTTGATATTCCTTGGTGTCTGGTCAGAGTAGATAGTGCATGTGAAATTTGGTAGCAAGTGCAATACATATTAGGCTCACGTATAGCGGATACAGAAGAAACTACTCAGAGAAAACTACAAAGCATAACTTTATCTGAGCTTTAGTAAGTGGGTGGTAGGTTCACTTAAATAGTAATAAATGGGGAATGCAAATGGATAACATTAATACAGAGACTATATGGAACTGAGCTTTGTACACTACACATAAACCTGGGAATGTTCCCCATTATATGGGAAATTTTCTCCCTAAAACTGGTCATGCTGGAGAGAATATCCCAAATTTTTAACAGCATTTGACAGATGATTGGTTATAGGACAGAAAACACAGGTTGGGTTAAATGTCCATTTTTCTGAGTGGAAGATGGTGGAGTGCCACAGGGATCTGTACTAGGACTGTCACTATATATTTATAAATGAGCTGAAAATTGGAATGACAAGTGAGGTGATTAAATTTGCAGATGACACAAAACTATTCAAAGTTGTTAGAGCACACGCGGACTGTGACAAATTGCAGGAAGACCTTAGAAAACTGGAAGACTGGGCATCCAAATGATAGGTGAAATTTAATGTGAACAAATGCAAAGTAATGCGCATTGGGAAGAATAATCCAATCATTTTTACCTGCTGCTAGGGTCCATCTTTGGGGTCAGCACCCAAGAAAACAAAAATCCAGGTGTCACTGTAGGCAATACGCAAAATCTTCTACCCAGTGTGTGGCGATGGTCAAAAAAGCAAGCAGGATGCTAGGAATTATTAGGAAAGGGATGATAAATACGACCAAGAATTCTATAAATGCCTCTGTATTGCTCAATGGTATGACTTCACCTTGACTATTGCATTCAATTCTGGTCGCTGTATCTCAAATAGCAGAATTAGATAAGGTTCATAGAAGAGTGACAAAAATGATAAAGGGAATGGAACTCCTCTCATATGACAAAAGGCTAAAGAGGTTAGGTCTCCTAAGCTTAGAAAAGAGACAGCTGAGGGCATATATGATTGAGGGCTACAAAATCCTGAGTCATGTAGAATGGGTAAAAATTCATCAATTTTTATAAAGACTAGGGGACACTCAATGAAGTTACATGGAAATACATTTAAAAACAAATAGGAAGAAATATTTTTTCACTCAACAATGAGTTAAGCTCTGGAACTTGCTGTCAGAGTATGTGGTAACAGCAGTTAAAATATCTGTGTTTAAAAAAAAGGGTTGGACAAGTTACTGGAGGAAAAGTTCATAATGTGCTATTGAGACACACATGGGGAAGCCACTGTTTGACCTGGGATCTGTAACATGGAAGGTTGCTACTATTTGGGTTTCTGCCAGGTAATTGTGACCTGCATTGGTCACTGTTAGAAACAGGATACTGGGATAGATGGTCCACTGGTCTGACCCAATTATGGCTATTCTTATATTCTTATACCCAATCTAAAACTACTAGCTATATTAACAAAACTGCACATCCAATAGTTAAATTCATTTTTATTTTTAATTATTAATTGAGAAGAAAAGACATCAGAAGCCTAGTAATGCCCTAAGACAGAAAAAGGGCTAGTTAGCTTTTATGATCAATTTAAAATACTTCCAGTATTTTGTAATTATGGGGTCAATATTCAAAGTGAGTTAACTGGTTAAGAGAGACTCTTACACTCTCATGCTGGCTGGGCCCAAAGAGAGTATTCAGCGGCACTCATATAGCACCACTGAATATCACCTCTAACTGCTGAAGTTGAAACCGATATGGCCTGGCATTGAATATTCAGGCATAATTTTGGTGGGCAATGTCTGAATATTACACTCTATGGGCTCCATATTCCAAATGATTTAAACAGCCAGGACATGTTTCTAACCATTTAAATTATCTGTCCTGGGCTAACTGGGCATTTTCAGTGGCACTTAACTGAATAGTGTCGCTGAAAGTGCCCGGTGAGCACCCAAGCTGAAACGGGTCACTTGGGGGGGGGGGGGGGGGAGGGGATTCCAGGACCAAAGTCTCACTGGCTAAGGATCCCTTTTATAGAGCTGTGGTAAGTACTAACACATGCTTGCCACAACTTAAAATTACAGGTTTAGGGATCCTTTTATTAAGCTGCAGTAAAGGGGGACCTACACTAGCATCCATGCCTGTTTTTGATAGACACTGAGGCCCCCTTTTACTGCAGTGGGTAAAAGGCTGTCCATTTTTGTGAAAAAGAAATGGCTGTTTGGTAAGTGAATCACTTACAGCATGACCATTTCAGTGGGGATCTCTTACTGCCACCCCACTGGCAGCAACCAGTTAAGTTCCAGCACTACAAAAATAGGACATATTTTTGTAACGCCAGAAATGGTACATGCTAGGGGTGGAAACTATCGCCGGGCTCATGCGATAGCCCGGTGGTATTTTCATATTGGCACATGGTAAGCCCACGGTGGGTTTACTGCTACTTAGCAAAAGGACCCTTTAGTGCATGAGTCCCTACCACCTACAAAATAAGTGGCATTAGGGGTTCATACACTAATGGCTACACACTAGTGGGAAAACTAATTCGTTACCATTAATGGGAAAATAGGATATTCAGCTATTTTACCCCTGTGAAAAAAATGGCCGTAGCACATGGGAAAGACACACACACATAAGAGCACGCTAAGGCCACGTTTTACTGTAGTTTGGTAAAAGGCCCCAAATTGCGATATTCGGCACTTAACTGGTTAGAAATTGGTCCACATAAAAAGCAGTCCTACCTTTATATGGTTCTTCAAAGCTGGTTAAGTGCTGAATATCACACCAAACCTGCTATATTTGGCTGGTTCCGTATACCTGGAAATTCAATGCTGCAGCTCGGACATGGCCCGGCATTGAATTTTCAGGTATAATGCCTGTGGCGGTCAGCAAAACACTGATAATCACTGGCTGAATATCGGGCCCTATGGTTTTATTTCATCTATTTTTTTAAAAAAAGCTTTTATTTTTAACATCTATGTCTTTTTAATGCTGACATATCTTATATTGGAGAATGTTTATACCAATGATTAAAGCAGAATAGCTGATGCTTCTGAGGTCTTTTCCTCCAAATTTAAAAGTTAACAAAATTAAAATTAATTTAACCATTGAATACACAATTTTATTGATGTTGCCTTCAGTATATTTTGCCTCTAGATAGATGGATCTTTTTGTATTTTGATAGATACATATGATAGACATTCCCTTCTCCTTCGAACTTACAATCTAGTCAGGTCAGACTGACAGGGCATAACAAATAAAAGGCTCCATTACAAAACCGCACTAGCGATTCTGGCATGGCAAATGTAACAAAGTCAATTCAATTCCAATGGGCTTCGCTAGAAATAGCATCAATTAGAATCACCGACACAACCACCTGTGCTACATATTATTTTACAGACCCCCAGGAAACTAGAAAGCAGCTCAAACTAATTTCATGGACTTCATCTCTCACACACATGCATATCCAACTCCAATACGATGGTTATAGCAGATATTAATCTACACTTAGAAGACCAAAGCATAAATAACGCCAAAGCTATAGATTCCTTCAACTATGGGACTTCAAAGACCATCAGTAACTACAACCCACTTCAAAGGCCATATCCTAGATCTACTCGCATACAGATTCTCTCCAGATACGTACTTCAAAATACAGGACCTCAGATGGACTGAATCTCCCTGGTCTGACCACTTTAAACTAAACTTAACCCTCTACTGGAAAGAACATGCGACCCGGCCACCTCAGACAATAACACCATACAAATTGCGAGATAAGGTTGATCTAACAAAATTTTGGACAGCTTTATATGAAAATCAATGGTCCACAAGAACTGACTCAGAAAAATTCTATCAGATTGGAACAAAAGAAGCACAATCATAACAGATGAAATAGCACCCATGAAAACAAAAACCGGACAAAATCACATATCAGCCCCTTGGTATGATGTGGACCTGAAAGCTTGAAAATCATATTGCAGAAGACAAGAACGAACCTGGCTGAAAAACAAGAATGAAACCAACAGAACCATGTGGAGGGAAGCACAAAATAGAAACAACATCAAAATAAGACAAATGAACTGAAATGAACTGATAGGCACAGATTATAGAGACACACAAATATTATACAATCTGGAAAACAATCTACTAAATACCAAACCACTAACAATAACAAACGATGAACCCCCATCAGTAAACGAACTAGCCAGACACTTTGAGGAAAAGATCCTCAATCTGAGAAAGAGCTTAACACAAGCTGACATCAACTTAGATATTTTTATTGCCGAAATGGATTACCCCCTTGAAGAAACCCCAGTGGACAGAACCTGGACAATCTTCCTCCTACTCACAAAAGAGATAGTAGCACAAGCAGTAAGAAAATTCACTGCATGCTAGACACATGTCCCAATTACATTCTGAAAGCACCCCCTGACCGATTCATCGAACACCTTACCTCCCACCTCCATTTCATGTTTGGGGAAGGTCGATTCCCAATAAAAAAAAGGGCAACATACTGCCCACCCCTATTCCAAAGGACAGCAAGAAGGACATCAAAAATACCTCTATCTACAGGCCAGTAGCATCCATACCTCTAATGACCAAAGTAATGGAAGGCACAACGGCCAACCAGCTAGTTGACTACATAGACAAATTCTCCATACTTCACAACTCTCAATCAGACATCAGGACAGAAATGGTGCTGATCGCACTACTAGTGAAATAAAAAAAAAGAAATCTCAATTGGGAAAAAAACATTCTCCTATTACAGTTTGGCATGTCCAGCGCATTTGACATGGTTGACCACCCCATCCTACAAAGAATAAATGTTTCAATGGATTTCTACCACCAAGTCTTACTAAGTAAAGATGAATTCCCCATAGAAAGCAGACTGTGGGGTCCCCCAGGGCTCATCGTTCTCTCCAATATTATTCAATCTAGTGATGGCACCTCTTGCTTAATCACTGTCCAAACAAGGCTACAACCCCTTCCTATATGCCAATGATGTAACAATTCTCATCCCTTTCAAGAAGAATCTGTCAGAAATTACTACCAAGATCTTAGACAGCATAAATACCATGGAAATATAGACCTCAGCTTTCAAACTAAAATTGAACAGTGAAAAAAACACATTGCCTAATACTAACATCACCACACAACACAGAATGCTTCACAAACATCAATGCCACAGGAACACCCATCCCAATAGCAGACAAATTAAAAATTCTAAAAGTTACCATTGACCGCAATCTGTCCTTCGATGACCAGGTTACAAACACCACTAAGAAAAAGTTTGACACTATGTGGATATTCAAGTGTATAAAAAACTATCTCCCCAGAGATGTATTCCGCACACTTGTCCAAACCATGGTCCTCGCCCATGTAGACTACTGCAACGGCATCTACACAGGATGCAAGGAACAAACATTAAAGATACTATAAACAGCACAAAACACAGCAGCTAAACTTATATTCGGGAAAAAATTATTTGAAAGAGTGAGCCCTCTACTCCAAAACTTACACTGGCTACCTATCAAAACAAGTATATTCTTCAAGATATGCACTCTGGTCCAGAGAATAATCCTCGATCACTCCAGAATATATGGCTGGCTTGATAGATCTACCACATGCAATGCAAATAAAAATGCAAAATCCTATCCAACTCTTCATTATCCCAAATGTCAAGGCCTAAAATACAAATCTACACATATAACCAGCTTCCCATACGTCTGCACCAAAAACTGGAACTCTCTACCGAAAGACCTAAAATGAATGAAAAACTACCTTACATTCTGAAAACAACTGAAAGCTCATCTCTTCAGGAAATTTCTATCCAACAAAATTCCAAAGGGGCCCTTTTACAAAGGCGCATAAGGGTCTACATGCATCCAGCGCACACCAAAATCAGCATTACCGCCCAGCTACCATGTGCCCTGGGCAGTAATTCTGAATTTGGTGGGCACGTTTTCTGCAGCTTTGTAAAAGGGCCCTATAACTGAAGAGATCCCGGCCAGCACATCACATCACATGATCACAGACATAACCAAACCAGGCTAGCGATGACCCTCACAACTTGATACTTGTCTACCTAAGTTAATTGTAAGCCACATTGAACTTACCACTAGGTTGGAAAATGTGGGGTACAAATGCATAAATAGTGCGGCTTTGTAAAAGGAGCCCAAAACAAGTAAGAGGCTTTCAGCTAAAAGTTTATTCCTCTTTAGCTAAGGGTTCCGGTTTCACATACCTGAACAGTAGGGCAGGATTAAGGCATAGGCAAACTAGATACGCGCAAAGGGCCCAAATGAGTAGTGGAGCCATGTCAGATGTGCTTCTTCTAAGACTAAGTCACCCTGGTAAGTCACCTGCTGGTAGAAAGAAGAGCCACTGCCACCTGGAAGCAAGCTGCTGGGTATGTCGAGTCTATTACCCTTACCCCTTGTGCACTGTCCTTGAGTTGACAGGAGACAATGAGCAGCATTTTCTATCTGCTTTGTTCATGCTGATTTTTCTCTGTAGAAGGAGCTACATGAAGTTCCGTATTCTTACAAGACTCAGTAGTCCAGCATGTAGAAGAAAACCAGCAGAGGAGGAGATAAGAAGTGGTGCTTACTGACTCCTGCTGTCAGGAAGGAGTCCAGTGTTGGGGAACGGGAGGATGATGAAAGTAATTATGATGGGGGAAGAGGGAAAGAGATGTGATATATGCCAGGAAATGGGGTAGACGCTAACAATGGGGTCCTTTTACTAAGCTGCTGTAAGAAGTGGCATTAGCATGCCCTTAAAGTGTTTTTCCCCCCCATGTGCTAAGGCCATTTTTAAAACAGCAGTAAGATGGCTGATTTTCCTTTTTTTTTTTTTTTATCAATGGTCATGTACTACTAATAGTGAAGAAAACACAGGAGAAGGAATCCAAAGTACACTCACTCAGGAGCACCAAACAAAAGTACAAGGAGCCTTCAGGAATGGGGACATCAACTCAAAATTTATTGTTCAATAAATTTTCAGTTAACACCCCCATTCCTGAAGGTTCCTTGTGCATGTACTAATATTGCCATTAGCATGCCTGCATATTGGAAAGCCCATGTTCTGGGTGCTAAATTAAGGAAAGGACTGGACCTAGACGTGTGAGTGTAAGAACTGGGCCAAATGCATGTGCTACATGCCTACTGTGTGAGACTTGGTATATATATGCAGTTCTATTGGTGCAATCACACCATAACACTTTCTCTGTGGCTACTTTTGTTCCCTTTAGCAATCCAGGAGCCATCTCCTTTCTCTTATTGCCTTACCCTGCTCCCCAACACTGATCTTGTCTTTCCTGTGCTCGGAGTCTTATACCATTATGGAGTTCACACCAATATAGTTATGCTTACTCAGTGTAAATGGTGTAGGTTCCTAACTTGGCAGCCCTGAAGTGTTTGCAAGTATGGTCTTTAGGGAGAAGCTGCAAATATGAGAGTGAATTATTTTTTAAATATCTTATAACTGAAGGATTTTTATTTGCCTGTCAATTTAATCTATGGGTAGGTACTATAAGCAAGTACTTCAGAAGAAAAATATTATCTATTTCTGTATACAGAAACACAAAGAGAGTGATTTTATAACAGTGTGCTTAGGTTTAGAGGGTAAGAAGGTGCCTATTTCATAATGAAGGACACCTATGTATATCTATAAAATAATATACAGGGAACAGCCCAACAGCAGAAATCATGGCTAGACAGAAGCTGTAGACATTAACACCTGCTCAAGAACAGATATAAATGTATGCAAGTACAATCTGCATAGCATTTTATAAAGGGTGTGTGTACACTGTAAGAGTGTAGAGACAGAAAAGTTTTGTTTAGTGTCATTTCCCATGTCATTTATAGGAATGTTCATTTTGTTTGTGGTTGCGGAACATATTTTTAATTATAGGAACAATGTTGTTAAGAGTGTGCATTCTTCCCAAATTTTGCAAATTTTGTGTGTGTGTGTGGGGGGGGGGGGGGGGGGTTCTCATTTTCATTTCACAGTGACATGAAGGGACTCATTTTCACAGCAAAAAAAAAGTTCAAAAAACATCATAAGGTGGCAGAAGGATGTTTTTTCTCTCAAAAACATCCAAGTTGCAATTTTTGACACACTGATTTTAGATGTTTTGCTCCTCAATTCATCCAAATTTCAAGAAGGCATGTTGGGGTTGTGTTTTGGGCAGGACATGGATGGCACCAAAAGATAGATGTTTTTTCAGCAATAATGGAACAAAATGAAAACATCTAGGGCCAAAATTAAGATGTTTTTAGCTAGACCTGTTTTAATCTCGACTAAGTGATCCAAAGATACCCTAAATGACCAAATAACCCCCTTACTTCCCTAGTGGTCAATGACCCCCTACCATCCCCTCAAAGATATAAAAGAAACAGTATATACCTGCCTCTATGACAGCTTCAGGTATTATAGCCAGTCCTATTAGAGCAGCAGACCTAGTGGAGTAGCCTAGAGGTCGGTGCAGTAGATTGTAGAGAAGGGGGACCCAGGCCCATATCCCATTCTAACAGGTACACTTGTGATGGAAATATGAGCCCTCCAACACCCACCAAAACCCCACTTTACCTACTGGTTGAGATCTCTTTTGACGATACTTTTGCAAATTTTGTGATGGAAAGAAACTGCATAGTTCAAAAACCCAGATTCTTTTGTTATCAGGCTTCACTGGTAGTGATTCTCCTATTGTACTACTACTACTACTATTTAGCATTTCTATAGTGCTACAAGGCATACGCAGTGCTGCACAAACATAGAAGAAAGACAGTCCCTGCTCAAAGAGCTTACAATCTAATAGCCTCTACCAGTTCTGTTTCCTTATCAAGTACATGTGTGAGGTTTGCTATGGTGGCTCGTGTAAATGATGTCTTAACAGCCTTGAAATCCCAATACTATTAGAAATTTGGGACTTCAATTTGATTCTGCATCATAATGAAGAAACAAGTTCAGAATATGATCAAAAAGGTTTTCTATAAGCTTAAAATGGTTAGTCTCATAAAGCCTTTTTGTTACAGATTCCAATTTTTGTAAGATGGTTCAATCAGTGGCCTCTCCTTTGATGGACTACTGTAATGGTCTTGTCATCGGCATTGCAAACGGTTCATTAAAGGACACTTTTGCTTTTTGTTCCGTTTTCATTTTCTGAAACAAAAGGAACAATAAACTACATTTATTCCTTCTTTGTCAGAAAAAGAGCACATGCTGAAGAATGCAAACTCTTTCTGTAGATTACACGTCTCCCGATGATGCTCACATGTGTGCACTAACAGGAAACAGTGTACACTCTTGACATTGCCACTGAAATGAAAAAAACAAACAAACAAACCCTGAAACAGAATGAAAATGCCCATAAACAACACAGGAAATTGAACAAAACAAAAAATGTATGGCTGCATACTCCTGCAACACACACACACACATATATGTTTTCATCACATAAATTACCCAAAGAAAAACAAGGCACAAGTGTTTGCGAGTATTTGCTCTTATAGCAATTTTAAAAGTGAAAGCATGAAAGCACTTTCATTTTGACAACTGGTGCAAAATCCACTGGTAAAATCATATCTGTGGATATTGCAGCTGTATGTGTAGTATGGGAAAAAATAAATTTTGAACCTATCTGCTAAGTATCCTAAATCATCATGGTATCACACAAAAATATAGCCTTCATCAGCGACCCCTAGTAACACCCAAACCCATTTTTGTACTGCACACCTGAGAGCAGTTGTTTCAAATCATTGTTTTTAGCTGATGTTGGATACTCTGGGGCTCATTTTCAAAAGAGAAAAATGTCAAAAAAGTGACATGAATCAGTGTTTGGACTTTTTTTTTCTCAAATCACAAGAGGGCGTGTCAGGTGTGTGTTAAAGGTATGATCTGGGAGTTCCTAACACGTTTTATTTTTTGGAAGTTGTAACATCATCATTAAGATTTCCCATTCTGTTCTGATTTCATATCTGCAGAGCTATGAACAGCACTCTGAGGGCCACATATCAATCTGGATTTCAGGTTAAGCATAATATGCAAATTAAGATGTTTACACCAAATTAATGCAAATATATCATCAATATTCATGGTGCATGTCCTGAGAAACAGACTGGTTAAGTCCCCTGGGAGCCATATTTGCATACCTTTGATTTAAGGGGATTGGAATATATGCTGTTTCTTATCAGAAGTTGCAATCTCTTGCAGATATCTCAATGATATGTGTAAAGAATAAACACAGCAGGAAGAACTAAAAGTGGATACAATGTGATATCAGAGACATTATTGAAAAATTCCAAATACAAGAAACAAAAGGTGTTACATATCATGGACCATTTTAATAAAGATGATTTCTGAAGAATTTCAAGCACTTTTTCACAGAGAAACTCCCTATGGAATTTCTCTGTGAAAGTCCAGTCAATGGGGGAGAGCAAGTATGTAATCTATGCCATGCATTTTGCACCTACTTTGAACTATGTGTAATAGTACCAATGGAAAGTACACATGACAATTTGAAAATTAAAACCCTATGTACATTCCTGCCCATCCCTGTCTCCAGGGTCCCTCACATTTGCCCCATTTGGAACAATGAGTGCTGTCATCCAGCATGCATATATTTATCTGCATTTATAAAAGGCAGTAATTAAAGCATGTCTTAATTTACTTTAATTCATTCACTCTTTCCACTATGGCTTTGTGCTCCCTGAGTATCTCTTTTTAATCTTTTATGATCTAACAGTCCCATAGATTTCCTTACAGGCTTTTTGCTTCTGATGTACCTAAAAAAGATGTTACTATGAGTTTTTGCCTCTGCAGGAAGTTTGTCTTCATATTTTCTTTTAACCTTCTCCAGTGTTTTGCATCTAACTTGCCAGTGTTTATATTGCTTCTTATTTTGTTTATCCGGGTCCTTTTTCCAATCTTTGAAGGATGTTCTTTTGGCTCTAATGACTTATTTCACTTCACCTTTTAACCATGCTGGCTGTCATTTGCTCTTCTTTCCACCTTTGTAAATATATGGAATACATCTGGTCTGGGCTTCCAAGATGGTATTTTTAAACAATGTCCATGCCTGATTTAAAGTCCTAACATTTGCAGCCAATCCTTTTAGCTTCTTTTTAACCATTTCCTCATTTTATCATAGTCACCCTTTTGAAAATTAAATGCCACTACAGTAGATTATCTTTGTGACTTTACTCCTGATATTAGCTCAGATTTGATCATGTTATAATCACTATTTCCCAGGGGACCCAACACCATTACCTCTCGTACTATCTCCTGAATTCCACTAAGGACTAGATCTAAAATAGCTCTCCCTCTTGTCAGTTACTGGACTAGTTGCTCCAAGAAACAGTCATTTGTTATGTCTAGGAATTTTACCTCCCTAGTACTCCCTGGTGTAACTCTTATCCAATCTATATTGGGGTAATTGAAATCAATAAACCCAAGAGTAGAGCAGGAATAACTTGAAATATTACAACATGCTGCTCTCGTCCACTAAAGGGCTTCAGACATACAGCACACAACTGTTGAAAGCAAAAAGCTCACATTAATCGTAGGTCATAGAAAAAAATTCCACTAAAACCCTAAGTGGGCAACAAATAATCATAGTACAGCCTGAAGGAAATCTTCTTAACAGCAAGGCTAATCCAACAGTCATTCAAAATTCATAATAAGTTAATGTCCAAAATTATTTAGTTTATCTTGTTGAAAGAGTCCCAAATTCCCAACAGGAGACCCAGTTTCACCTGAAGGCATTATTAGTCGGCCCATTTTGAATGTGACTTTGTTTGGACCCAGTCGGCATTTACTTCCCTTGATGATGCCAAATTCTCAATAGGATCTCCTGTTGGGAATTTGGGACTCTTTCAGCAAGATAAGCTAAGTAATTTTGGACATTAACTTATTATAAACTGTGAATGGCTGTTGGATTAGCCTTGCTGTTAAGGAGATTGCCTTCAGACTATACTGTAATTACTGGTTGCTTACTTAGGGCCCTGTTTACTAGTGTTTTTAGCACATGCTAAAAATTAGCATGCACTAACTTTTAGCGCATCTTCAAAACCTTAGCGCACCTTAGTAAACATGGCCCTTAGGGTTTTAGATTCGACTGTTGCCCAATATTAGTGAAGTTTTTTCCTATGACCTATGATTAATGTAAGCATCTTGATTTGAACAGCTGTGTGCTGTATGTCTGAAGCTCTTTATGAACTAAGATCTTTAGTTTCCACTTACTGTTGATAGAAGCAAGTCATCTGTAACCCTTTAGTGGAAGAGAGCTGTATGTTGTAACATTTCGGTAATTGAAATCACCCATCATCTATACTGCTGCCCAATTTGCTAGCTTTCCTAATTTCTGTAAACATTTCTTCATCTGTCTGTTCCGTCTGTTCTGGCAGATGGTAGTACAGCCCTGCCAGTATACTCCTTACCTTCACGCATGGAATGTCTATCCATAAGGATTCCACATT
Source organism: Microcaecilia unicolor (assembly GCF_901765095.1). Classification (NCBI taxonomy): domain Eukaryota; kingdom Metazoa; phylum Chordata; class Amphibia; order Gymnophiona; family Siphonopidae; genus Microcaecilia; species Microcaecilia unicolor. The sequence goes on along the minus strand of NC_044037.1, from coordinate 248,063,976 downwards.
GCTATCTGTTTCATATAGCATGTTTATTTTTTATTTACTCATTTCCCTCTTTAACGTATAGCGCACCCCCCTCCAGTTTGATCCACTCTATCATTGCAATATAATTTGTATCCTGTAAACACAGCAATCAATTGATTGTCCTCAATCCACAAAGTCTCTGAGATGCCTATTATATCCCTATACATTTTTTTCCATAATTATTAGCGCTGCACTAACCAGGGTTACTGCCGGATTACCACCACCTCCATGGGTGATGGTAAGTGGTCCTTCCTGCATGGCCACATTTGCCACATGGTAAATGCAATTTTATCTCATGGCCATATCGATTTTCGGCCTTTTTTACCCGCTGTGCTAAAAAGGGCTCTGGTGTGTGGCAAAAGCAGCTGCCACCACTACCTCAGGGCCCTTTTTACTGCAGCTTGGTAAAAGGTCCCCTTAATGCTATGTACTAACTCTCCTTTCTTATTTTTTTAGACTTCTGGAATTTGTATATAGACACTTCATATTGTGTTTTTTCCCTGCATCTACAAACTGCTCAGAATTTGATGAGGATAATTTGCATCCTTTACTTTGCTGTCCTCTTAAATACTCCTGGCTTTCTTTCAGCATTTTTGAAACCTCCCTGATGGGATTCCCTAAATGTCCTGTTTCAATAGTATCCTTCAAGGCTCCTCCACATTGAACCATGTGCTACTGGATAACTGTTGGCTTCCCCCTATTTTAGTTTAAATGCTGTTTTAAATGTTATTGCTAGCAGCCTGGTTCTGGTTACATCCCTGATAAGGTTCCCCAGAATGTTGCCCAGTTCCTAAAAAAAATATCTAAATCCCTCATCCCTGCACTATTGTCTCAACCATGCATTGAAACTTTGGAAATCAGCCTGCCTCTTGGGTCCTGCACGTGCAATGGGGAACATTTTCAAAAATGCTACCCTGGAGGATCTGGATTTCAACTTTTTATATAGGACCCTAAATTTGACTTCTGTAGGTGATCGTTGGTGGTACCATGGGTCAGAATGGGAACAGCCCCCCCTCTGTTCCAACCTGTTCAGCTTCAGCATATAAAATAGATGCTATTACCCCAAGTTGTAGTCTCATGTTACTACCACTAGGGGTCAGATCTCAATATAAGGAGGTATCTAGTTTCTGAATATGACAGCTTTATCTAAAATCTCTCTCTCTCTCTCTCTCTCTCTCTCTCTCTCTCTCTCTCTCTCTCTCTCTCTCTCTCTCTCTCTCTTTCTCTCTCTGAATGTGGAATTGAAAATGTTGCTCTGCCCATGCTTTGGTTCACCTTCCTGCTGAGCTGCTGACATCATTAACCATGAGATAAGGAGCTAGTATTTTAGGACAGGATCTGCAAGGATAGAGACTGTTCTAAAATACCTTTAGGGATGGGTGTGTATCACATGAGGCATGTTTCACATGAGACAGGAGCATCAATTTCACAAGCATCAATGTCTAAAATATCAATGAGGTCCAAACAACATCTATCTATCTATCTATATCTATATCTTTATGTATATCTATCTATCTATATCTATATATATATAATATGTTATTTCAGAACATGCACGTGTAAGTACTGAAATTTCATGTAATTTCATGTAATGACTATATCATATTAACATCCTGTAAGCCACATTGAGCCTGCAAAAAGGTGGGATAATGTGGGGTACAAATGCAATAAATAATAATTATAATAATAATAAATATACTCCATTTGTATGAAAACAAATGTACACTTTCAGACTGCTAGCCTTATAATGCAGAAGCGCCAGGTCTAAGAAGAAGTTATAAAGCACCGGGCAAGAAGGAAAAGTGAAGATATAGGCAGGCAGGGGAGCAAGACAAACAAGGAGCCAGAATTAAGCCAAGCACAGGGAGACATTTTACAGTTTTGAAACTGTGGCTCAATAAGCAGTCCTTCTTCTGATAGCTGTTAGGGCTGCTGGCTCAAGACTACTTGTCCTATCAGATACTGACTGAAAATTAGTCAGCATCCCTTTCCATATATTCAGTCATCTTTACTGCAGTCCCTCTGGTATCAGTTCAAGAGAAGATTAATAGTATTAACAGCTCACCGTGTAAGACACATTGAACCAGAGGTTGTTTGGGATAATGTGGAGTATAAATATCATAAATAAATAAACTCCTTCAATTGAATACCTTAATTTGAGGTTTTCAGATTGGGGTGATGGACTAATGATACGGATTCTTCATCACAATTTTGAAAGGCATTTTAAAACGTGCTATAAGGACCTGTCATGTTCTTTTTATATTTAGATTAATGTTGGTTGACTATTTTTACTGTTTAACGGGTATTTTTGTTAGATATTTTAGTACAATGTTTTGATGTTTGTTGCTAAAATCATGCTTGTTTTTCCAAGCCAGGCACTCCAGGTTTAGCTTTACAATGTATACTTTGACCTGCACAGGATAGTGCAGAATGCTTTTGTCTTCATCTACAGCAAAAGTGTATATCTTACTTTGGGGCCTTTTTACTAATCTGTGTAAGCATCTACATGCGCCCAATGTGCGCCAAAGTGGAGTTACCACCAGCTACCATGTGGCTCTTGCAGTAAAATAATTTTTGGCAAACGTCCAATAAGCGCATCTGAAAAATAATTATTTCTAGGCGCGTGTATCAGACACGTGCCAAGTGGCATTTGACACGCGTAAGTCACTACCACGTGAATCTTTACCGCTAGGTCAATGGCTGGCAGTAAGGTCTCAGACCCAAAATGGACAAGCGCCAGTTTTCATTTTGCCGCACGTCCATTTTCGGCAAAAATTTTAAAAAGGCCTTTTTTACAGGTGCACTGAAAAATGATTCTGCGCATGCCCCAAAACACGCACCTACACTATCGCATCCCATTTTTCAGTGCACCTTAATAAAAGGACCCCTTTAATAGCTGCTGGAGATCCAGTAGAAAACATCAGGTAGGCCACAAGTTACCATGAAGAATGCATTTAAGACTCCTTTCTCTAAATTAGACAATTGCATGGGAGCAATTAAGGGAACAATTTGATCCCAAGAGGGAATTGTAAGAAGCTTCTATGGATCATCGAAGGATTTATTTTTTTCTAGAAAGACATACTGATCACCAAGAACAGAAATAATATGAACTCAAAAATAATATGAACTCAATTGTTTTAAATTGTTTCTCTTTCTCCTCAATCTTTGATTGTTTGAGTAGCTTAGGCATTCAATTAATATGTTAATTTTGACAGCTAACCATAATCCTGTTATGATTTCTTCTGCTTTCCATTACGTTTATGCATAATGGTGGCTAGGGTTTCTCATTTTGCCCCATTACATGCATGGACAAGTGGTCTTAATTGTTTTAGTGAAATCATAACTACAAACAAAAGATACAATAGGTAAAACAAGGATCAGAGTACTGATATACTTGTGTGATAAGAACCATGTATACTATAAATGGGATCTTTTCCTATTCTTACACTACTGCAGGACATTTTTCGTCACACCTTAGTAAAATGGCCCCTTAACCCTCTATTGCCTTAGGTGCAAACCTAGATTATGAGCCCTTCAGAGACGGAGAAATACTCAGTGTACTTAAATGTAACTCACCTTGAGCTACTACTGATAAAGGTGTGAGCACAACCTAAATAAATATAACGTCTAACTTCTTACAAACACAGCAAAATCTGAGACTTCCATCCTTTTCAAAATTACCACTGCAGATGATGCCCAAGGACTGTACATAGCCGCTGTCAAGATGAGGCTATTGTGAAGATGAAGCTCCCACCTCAGGATCCCACGTCCCTCTTTCACTCAGGGTGAGCTGGTTCTCAGTATGCAGATTTTATGCAAATTATTCTACTACCCCTTTCTGCTCAGGGTGACCTGCTTCTCAAAGGCAAACACAGTCAGGTCTCACCAACAGGATATTCTCTTACAAATCTTTTATTCCCCCTTCCTGGGGCACACTTCTTCCAGCTTAAAACACTTTTACAAGCTTAAACAGTCCTTCCAGCTTAAACATTTCTTCCTAGTCAGTTCAATCTTCCAGCTTAAGCACCTGGACATTCAGTCCTTCCTTGTAACATGAACACCCCAGTCCTTCCTTGTAACCCGGACACCCAGTCCGTCCTTGTAACACACAGTTCTTATCCCTGGCACTCTAGGGCCTCCTTACCCCAGCCAGCTTCCTTGCTTTGCACACAGTTCACCACCAGTCCAAAGGGCTCAGCCAGTACTTCACATGGGGACCTCCTGCTTCAGCTACCAGCTCTCTTCTTCCGCTGCTAGCTCTCCTCTCCCCCTCACCACTCAGGTGGGGTATTAAGTGTTTAATGGCCAAACAGGACCCAGCCCATAAACTGCTGCACCTGTTTCCACCTCCAGGACTCTCCCCGGTCCTAGCGACCTCCAGCTATACCTCCCCTTACTAGCTCCCTCTTCAGCAACTCACCCAGCCCTTCTCCCTGGACATTTTAGGGGAACAGCGCCCTCTAGGGGCCTAACCAGAGTAGGACAGCCTCTCCCTTCTCACACCGCATGACAAGTGCTTCACTTGCCGCTCGGCCATTTCCTCAAGAAAAGAAAGACCTACCTTTTACCTGCTGTGGTAAAAGGAGGCCTCGGTGCACATCAAAAACAGGTAACCATGCACCAAAAGTTACTGTTTCCTTCTCTGCATTGCTGCAGATACTTAATGGCCTCATATGCATTCATTTTAATGCAAGGTGAGGCAATGTATTCCGTGTGACTTAACATTTGTGCTCATGTTCTCATTGCTCAACATGTATAACCAGCAGTAACCACAAGGTTATATGCACGGTAGCTTTCTAGGTTAGAGATCAATAGTAGGCACCTAACTTCTTTCCCTGGGGCTGACCCTACCTCTTGCTATAACCACTTTTAAGACTCCTAAATTTTCTTTTGAAATATAGTTTCCAGAATTGCGGTGCTCCTCGGAAGAATTTTCAGCTAGGAAGATCTGGGTGCCTAACAGGCTTATTTTCAAAAGAGAAGGGTGCTCATCTATCGACATAAATTGGGAGATAGGCGTCCTTCTCTCAGGGTTGCCCAAATCGGCATAATCGAAAGCCGATTTTGGGTGTCCACAACTGCTTTCCGTCGCAGGGACGACCAAAGTTTACGGGGGGGGGGGGGGTGTCGGAAGCGTAGCGAAGGCAGGACTGGGGTGTGCCTAAAACATGGGCATCCTCGACTGATAATGGAAAAAAGAAGGGCGTCCCTGACGAGCACTTGGGCGACTTTACTTGGTCCATTTTTTCTTATGACCACGCCTCAAAAAGGTGTCCAAACTGACCAGATGACCACTGGAGGGAATCAGGGATTACCTTCCCTTACTCCCCCAGTGGTCACCAACCCCCTCCCACCCTAAAAAAAACTTTTTAAATGTTTTTGCTAGCCTCAAATGTCATACCCAGCTCCATGACAGCAGTATGCAGGTCCATGGAGCAGTTTTAGTGGGTGCAGTGCACTTCAGGCAGGCGGACCCAGGCCCACCCCCTACCTGTTACACTTGTGGTGATAAATGTGAGCCCTTCAAAACCCACCAGAAACCCACTGTACCCAGATGTAGGTGCCCCCCTTCACCCCTTAGGGCTATGGTAGTGGTGTACAGTTGTGGGTAGTGTTTTTTGGGGGGGAGTTGGGGGGGTTGGGGGTTTTTGGGGGGCTCAGAACACAAAGAAAGGGAGCTATGCAACTGGGAGCAATTTGTGAAGTCCACTGCAGTGCCCCCTAGGGTGCCCGGTTGGTGTCCTGGCATGTCAGGGGGGCTAGTGCACTACGAATGCTGGCTCCTCCCATGACCAAAGGGCTTGGATTTGGTCGTTTCTGAGATGGGTATCCTTGGTTTCCATTATCGCCAAAAATCGTGGACGACCATCTCTAAGATCGACCTAAATTTCGCGATTTGGGCATCCCCGACCGTATTATCAAAACGAAAGATGGAGGCCCATCTTATTTTCATAATACGGGTTTCCCTGCCCCTTCGCCGGGACATCCTGCGAGGACATCCTCAGGAAAACTTGGACGCCCTGTTCGATTATGCACCTCCACGTGTTTAAGATAGGCGTCTTTATCTTTAGCATATTGGCATCAAATTTACTACAATTTCTCTCTCTTTCTTTATCATTATGTATAGATGGATAGAGAAAGAAAGAGAAAAAAAATAAGAAAGAAGCACAAGTGTTCATTTCATGGTCACTGCAATTGTCGTTTATCCTTGCAGAGCTGAAATAGCAATGGGAAGATAATGACTTAAGGAAAAAGTGGTAGATTAAGTGAGACAGTAAATTAGGCATTTATCTCTCACCATTGGAGGCCTGCTTCCAGTTCCATTCTTATCATCAGATGAGCTCTAGTTAAAAGTAAACCACATCATATTTCACAAAACCATCCCTCCACACACATAGAAGGAAAGAGAGAGAGAGAGAGAGACTGTGAGAAAAGATTTGTTATTATTTTCCCTCTCTAGTTCTAAAACAATGCAATTGCTATATGCACAATTTAATATAAATTTTAAAGTAAGCAATTTCAACTCAAATATAACACAATACAGAAAACAGATGAAATTAGACACAATCTCATTTATACCTTGAATGTAGGACAAAATGTTGTCCTTTAAATTGTTTCTCTCTACAAAGACACTTTCATAATTTATTGTCTCTCCATGTCTCTTTCCTTCATGCATACATAGGAAATTAATAATCCTGAGAAGCCTTAAATGACAAGACTCCAAAAAGGAAGTAACTGAACTAAAAAGACGGTCACAAATCCTAGGCATGTGGAGAGGCATTTTCGATATGATGTCTAAGTCGGACTTTGAACACAACAAAAAGCACCAAGGGCCTCCAAAGAAAAGGCATCAAGTCTTTAATGGTATATGTTTCGTTTTTCATAATACTGCCGCATGTGGTCATTTATTTCTTGCGACCCCTGACGCAGGCGCTGGGCGCTGAAACACGGACCGTGTCGGGTCCATTTAAGTATTGTTTCATCAACATACACCATTACTTGATCCCTTTTCTTTGGAGGCCCTTGGTGCTTTTTGTTGTGTTTGTTGGCTTTTCCTGTGCTTTGCTCCCTCTCTCTGTTATACTGAGTCGGACTTTGGACATTTTGCGCTACACATCCCATATCTGAATAGGAAATATGGTCATTTTTGAAACCGCAAAATGTCTATCTTTTTTTCAAAAATACTGTTTCTAACAAGGTTTTGTGCTCTGTGAATTTATCTTTTCAGGCCATTTAAAATAAAATGCACAAGTGAAAAACATAGAAAATCAAGCCATTGGGATGTAGGAGGTGCCTGCAGTTTTAGCAGACTGGTCCCCCAGCATCCCAGAAGAGCAATGGGGCACCCTAGGGGAGCACTGCTGTGGACTTCATATAAATGTTGTACATATTATATGCAGGTACTTTCTCTGTCCCTAGAGGGCTCACAATCTACTTCTTTGTACCTGGGGCAATGGAGGGTTCAGTGACTTGCCAAGGTCTCAAGGAGCTGCAGTGAGAATCGAACGCAGGTTGCGATGATCAGATCCTGCTGCACTAACCATTAGGCTGCACTATCCATTAGGTTGTAGATCCTCGATGCCAACTCTGTCTCCATATTCACCCAAATAACACTATCACAGAACCCAACAACATCAGCTACTGCATCCAGATCTCACTTACCTGTTCTTTCTCCCAGTGGCGTTCCTAGGGGGGGCAGTCCGCCCCGGGTGCACGCCGCTGGAGGGGGGTGCCATGCGTGCCTGTCCGTCCGTCGTTCGGTCCATGCTCCCTCTGCCCTGGAACTGCATCCGGGGGGGGGGGGGGGGGGCACTGCACCCGGGGGTCAGGGTGCATCGGCGATCCGCCCCGGGTGTCAGCCCCCCTAGGAACACCACTGCTTCCTCCAATGTAATCTATAACATCATCTACCAGCAATGTTCTTCTGGACAATAAGGTCAATCCCTACCGAAAAAGAATAAATTGATACTGATCTGATATGAGAAATGGCGGAATTCAAAAAACAATAAGAGAACATTTCAACCTTTCATGACACTCTCTTACAGGCAGCCACTGAAAATTCTGGCGCTGTACAGAACAGCAGTGGAAAATACCGCCACAACAGTGCCGAAAAATAATTTCCTAATGCTCAACGCTAATAGTATGCAATTTATCTGCGTGCTGTTAGTGTTGAACATTAGAAAGTTAAGGGGGGATGATTATGCCTGGTGCGGTCAAGAAAACAAAATTCAAGTTCACCATCTCCAGCAAATTTGTTTTTGACTTTCCAAACTGCAGTAGCCATACCTGAGTCCCTGAGGCAGATGATATTGAAACCCATGGCATCTGGTGCTTAAGAGGGAAGTACATGCTGGTTCACTGCATATTGAAGAGGTGTTGTGCTGTAGCACTGCTGGGTAGGAGAGTTTACACCCGGCAGCATTGAGATAAGTGTTTAACCTTATAAAATTCATTGCATATAAGCTTGAATGCTTTAATTGTTATTCTGAATGTTGGATATTTCATAGTGTGTTTATAAGAAGAGCCACTATTAGTATTATTATCAATGTGTTTATAAGAAGACATATTATTAGGAAGATAGGATTTGTAAAATATTTTGAGTAAGATACCATTGTTTATTGGTTATAATATAGGAGTTTGTGTTACACTGGCAACAGAGTCATGTGGGTGACTATGACAGAATGGGAGAATTGGTGAATGAGAAACTTGTCCACCCCTACAGTAATTCCAGAAGTTCTGGAATGATGTGTGTGTGAGTTATACTCCTGAGGGTCTCCCTATTCACCTTAAATACACACTGTGCAACATGCTGTATTTAATAAGAGAAAATAATTCAAAGTAAAAAAAATGTAATATAGAAGATTGAGTTTGACTCTTTTTCCTCGGTTTTTGTTTAGTAATTTATTGTCATACCGGTGTTTTTTGGTATTTTGAGATACTGATATATTATTCAAATCAAGACAAGTCTTCTGACCACGATCACTGTCACCATCCTCCTGGGTAACTTTTGAAGAAACTGGTAGATAATATATTTTATTTAGAGATGGAATAGCTTCTGCAGAATACTTTTAAGTCTATTAAATACCTTTGAAGTAAATATAGAGGCAATACTCCTGGAGACTTGGGGAAGTTTAGTAGCTTGAGATTCAGTTTACAATTGAATATAGAAGTTTTCTATATTCTCAATCTTTCTATGAATTTCAAGGTTATCTTTAAAAAGAGGTATTTTAAATTCTTGGAGATTTTTAACCTCCTCTTGCATGTGATTAACTTGCTTTGAAAAATCTTTTTTAACCAATTTTACTAATTTAGTTAAGTTTAATTAAGTCCTTCATTTTTTTCTCCAGAGCACTTACCTCTCCAGAAGTCCTAGTAGCTACTGAGTCTAAATTCTGTAGCAACTTCCAAATCAATTTGAGTGTAACCTCTGTGAGAGCTTGTGGAATGACCACCACTCCTGATGTTTCTATAATCAGCTGACACTCATCCATCCTGGTGTCCTTAGTTGCATTTCCTGCAGCAACTTGGGCAGCGCATGCTTCCAGTCCCCGGATGGATGGTGATGCCTAACCCTGAATACTGCTGATGTGAGGGGTTATAGAGATGTTTCATGCCCAAGCAAGGCTGATTCTCTTCCACCAAGCCTCGAAGCAGGGCTAGCCTCCCCAACCTACAGAAGGGGTCCAATGGCGAAGCAGTCAATGGTCTGCTGTGCTGAGGGCAGTATACAAGCCATGGAGGAAGTGGCTTTAATTGCCCTCTTTCTCTTTGCATGGGGCATAATAGCAGGAGATTCACACTTAAATCTCCTCCCTCCCAGTCCCGTCCTATCTTATCTAATTTATCTAGGAATCTTCACAATATTGACCCTTCATCTCTATCCTCCCATGTTTCAAACCTCCTCTCTACTGTGGCACCATCCACGTCTGTCAACGAGGCTGTTTCTTCTTACAACAATACTCTATCCTCTGCCTTAGACACTCTTGCACCTTTGATGACCCACCCTATAAGGCGTACAAAACCCCAACCTTGGCTGACTTCTAATATCCGCTACCTACGTTCCTGTACCCGCTCCGCCGAACGCCTCTGGCGGAAATCTCGGGCCCTTGCTGATTTCTTACACTTTAAGTTCATGCTGACCTCCTTCCAATCTGCTCTTTTATGTGCCAAACAGGATTATTATATCCAACTGACCAACTCTCTTGGCTCTAATCCTCGACTTCTATTGAACTCTCTCCTCAAGGTGCCCCCTCCCCCAACTCCCCCTTCATTATCTCCTCAGACCCTTGCTGAATTCTTTCACAACAAGGTTCAAAAGATAAACCTTGCTTTCTCTACCTCACCACCTTTCCCTCCACTAGTCCGTTCCCCTCTCTCTCCTTCCCCTCATTCCCTTTCCTCCTTTCCTGAAGTTACTATTGAGGAAACTACACTTCTCCTTTCTTCCTCAAAATGTACCACCTGTTCCTCTGATCCCATTCCCACCCACCTTCTTAATGCCATCTCTCCTGCTCTTATTCCTTTTATCTGTCACATTCTCAACCTCTCACTTTCCACTGCGACTGTCCCTGCTGCCTTTAAACATGCTGTGGTCACACCTCTCCTTAAGAAGCCTTCACTCCACCCTACTTGTCCCTCTAATTACCGACCTATCTCCCTCCTTCCTTTTCTCTCCAAATTACTTGAGCGTGCTGTTCACCGCCGCTGCCTTGAGTTTCTCTCCTCACATGCTATTCTTGACCCACTACAATCTGGTTTTCGCCCTCTCCACTCAACTGAAACTGCGCTTACTAAAGCCTACAATGACCTACTACTGGCTTTAGCAGCAATAAGTCAATATTCCATCCTCATTCTTCTTGATCTTTCCACTGCTTTTGACACTGTCGATCACAGCATACTTCTCAATACCCTGTCCTCACTTGGATTCCAGGGCTCTGTCCTTTAGTGTTCATTCTGGTGGATCCTCTTCTACTTCTATCCCTCTGCCTGTCGGCGTACCTCAGGGTTCTGTTCTTGGTCCCCTCCTCTTTTCTATCTATACTTCTTCCCTTGGTTCATTAATCTCATCCCATGGCTTTTCCTACCATCTCTATGCTGATGACTCCCAAATCTACCTTTCTACCCCTGATATCTCACCTTGCATCCAAACCAAAGTTTCAGCGTGCTTGTCTGACATTGCTGTCTGGATGTCTCAACGCCACCTGAAATTAAATATGACCAAAACCGAGCTTCTCATTTTCCCCCCAAACCCACCTCCCCGCTCCCCCCCTTTTCTATTTCTGTTGATGGCTCTCTCATTCTCCCTGTCTCCTCAGCTCGAAACCTTGGGGTCATCTTTGACTCTTCTCTCTCCTTCACTGATCATATCCAGCAGATTGCCAAGACCTGTCGTTTCTTTCTTTACAACATCCGTAAAATCCGCCCCTTTCTTTCCGAGCACTCTACCAAAACACTCATCCACACCCTTGTCACCTCTCGTTTAGACTACTGCAATCTGCTTCTTGCTGGCCTCCCACTTAGTCACCTCTCCCCTCTCCAGTCGGTTCAAAACTCTGCTGCCCGTCTCATCTTCTGCCAGGATCGCTTTACTCAAGACCCTTCACTGGCTCCCTATCCATTTTTGCATCCTGTTCAAACTTCTTCTACTAACCTATAAATGTACTCACTCTGCTGCTCCCCAGTATCTCTCCACACTCGTCCTTCCCTACACCCCTTCCCGTGCACTCCGCTCCATGGATAAATCCTTCTTATCTGTTCCCTTCTCCACTACTGCCAACTCCAGACTTCGCGCCTTCTGTCTCGCTGCACCCTACGCCTGGAATAAACTTCCTGAGCCCCTACGTCTTGCCCCATCCTTGGCCACCTTTAAATCTAGACTGAAAGCCCACCTCTTTAACATTGCTTTTGACTCGTAACCACTTGTAACCACTCGCCTCCACCTACCCTCCTCTCTTCCTTCCCGTTCACATTAATTGATTTGATTACTTTATTTTTTTTTTTTCTATTAGATTGTAAGCTCTTTGAGCAGGGACTGTCTTTCTTCTATGTTTGTGCAGCGCTGCGTATGCCTTGTAGCGCTATAGAAATGCTAAATAGTAGTAGTAGTAGTAATTAGGTAAGAACCAAAATGACACCCACAGCACCAACTTAGACCAAACTTTCAGTGTCAGATCTGTGCCATCATCTTGGCCACTCCCATTCCTTTTTAAAATTGTGAGTCCTCCAGGGACAAAAAAAACAACAACCCTACTATGACTTCCCTTACTCCAACTAGTGGAACATTGCTCAATCTGAACACCTTTCTATAACCTGGATGTGCCAAGTTCCAGATCTCAATACAGATGTCAAATAAGAACAGCAACTATAAATGTCACACATCGCAACCTTACTTATTATCAACAACGTTTTTGCTTATATCTGCTTGTTTGAATTTCGATTACATCATTTTCTACGGCTTCTCCACCTTACCCATTATCAGTAATGTTTTCTACTTACACTTGTTTAAATTTCGATTATGCTATTCTCTATGTAATAATAACTGTTATCTCCTAATCTACTATCTACCAATAACGATACAATGTAAGCCACATTGAGCCTGCAAAGAGGTGGGAAAATGTGGGATACAAATACAATAAATAAATAAATAAATAAATAAATCTTTTTGCACATGGACATCCTTTCCCCTTCTGCAATTGGAGTTGAATGTCTATATTTTGGCCCCTCCCTAGTCTAATCCAAAACATATCCAGGCCAATCCCCCTTGTCATATGGACTTACTACAATTTTAGATGTCATTATCCTGGTTTCATAAAATCAGGATTTGGTTGTCCAATCAATATGGATATCTAAATACCAGTTTTCAGACATCCAAAACACGAATAGAGATTTTAAATTAAACAACTTTATATAACTAGAAGTATCTATTTGCTTTATTACTTTTCTGCTCATTAGTATTGTCAATAATAGGTCTTTCTAATATGGAAGTAGGCACAGCTGTAAGTTCTAATTAAGATATGTGCCACTTTCAGGCTTATTTTCGAAAGAGAAGGGTGCCCATCTTCCGACACAAATCGGGAGATAGGCGTCCTTCTCTCAGGGTCACCCAAATCGGCATAATCCATTGCACATTACACATTTTCAACAGGATAGTATACCAATCAATGGAACAAAAGCTATGAAGACATGACTAGTTCAGAAATGAATACAACTACTGGAACCCTGACCAGAAAATAAAGAGCTTAAGATCAACTGGGATATTCCCATTCCAATCAATTAAAAGCTTGATGAAAGAAAACTGTACATAGTGGTAATAGAGAAAAACATAAGAATGGCATTGATAATAGAGATGAGAGAAGGATCAAAGATGGCCAGAGAAAATGAAACAAGAATATGTCTACCCAAGAGTCTGCCAAGCTTTATTGGTCACAGTCTTTCAAGAAAAATGATATGAAGACCTGACATGGCCATGTTTTGGAAAATAGGTTGAACAGAGCTAGAAGAAAGAATACAAGAAAACATCCATTCAGGTATCCATCAACAAATAAATTAAAACTGTATTGGTCACAATTTCTCAACAAAACTGATATGAAGACCCAACACAGCTGTTCTGGCAAATATGACTCCATCAGGAGTCCAGATTTTCTAACATATTTTAAGGCTGTATGGATCTGCACACCTTTCAAATACAAAAAATGGATCAAGATAAAAGATATTCCACTCTATAAAAATGTTCCACTCTTTTAAGCAGAACTCTATAAGCTCATACGGGCTGCTCTCTGTGTTATCCGAGTTCAAATGCTGTTAGATAGCACAGAAAGCAGATCATATGAGCTCATATAATTCTGATCAAGTGTGGAACATTTTTATAGAGAGAAATATCTTTTACCTTGATCCATTTTTGGCTAATGAACCGTATATAAGTCTATCCAGCCTCAAAATAAGTTGGATCATCCGGACCTCTGATGAAGGCATGTTTGCCGAAACACAGCTTTGTCAGGTCTTCATATCAGTTTAGTTGGGAGGTTGCAACCAATAAAGCTTCAGTTTATTTAATTGACTCTTGAATGGATGTCTGTTTGTGTCCTTCTCCTAGCCATGTCTGCATCTCCTGACCTAAATATTTCTGCGAAAAAATTTGGTCTTCCATGGTTCCTTTGCATTGATAACTGAGGTATTAGTGCCACGTGATTATTCAGTGAAATGTGAGGAGAAGAAGATCCTCAAGTACCGAGTAATGCGTTCAGAGACCAGGAAAAATATGGTGGAAATATGCAGATATATTTTCCATTGTGCTGGGTGCTACAAATCTGATTAAAAGCAATTTCCAAGCAATTGCCTATGCATATTATATCCTATGAACATCAAAATAAAAAAAGAAGTGATCTGCTATTGCTTGCAGGATTTTTTTTTGTATGAATAAAGTGATAGTTATGAATGGGGGCTTGGTTGGCATAGGTTTTGGACTCAGAGATGGTGGTGCTATAAGGCTTTTAGTTTTGGGTACGTGGATGGTATAATTTTATGGATGCAGAGCTGCTATTGTATGTAATAATTTTAATGCCTTTATTAAATGGCAGGAATTGTTCTTCTCGCTGTACAGTCTGAAAAAATGGGTTATAAAACTTTGAATTAAATTAGTTAAATTAAACTAAACTACCTTCAACTGGGAGACAGATTAATTGTAAATCATCACAACTCCACCCCTAATCCACCCAAATTACTCCCAAGGTAATATGGCATGTCTTAAAGTGGCAGCATCAGCTAGAATGCACAAAATATTGCATTGCCAATTTCTTAACTATGCAGCTTATACTTTATATTACAATTAGTGACTATCATTTTCCCTCAAATTTCATGGATTTCTTTTTTTATCATGATATTTTATACATATATATATATATATATATATATATATATATATATATATATATATATATATATAATGTGATAAAGTTCCCCAAGGGAGAATCCTGCAATTTTCCCTTTCACAATCTGGAGACAAGTGATCATCCAAACCATAGTTTTCATTTCATTTTTATTTTCAGTATGTTTAGGATAAACCCACGGCTTGCTTGGAAATGAGAACTGGCCTCCTACTTTCTTTCAGAACATTAAGGTTTAAATAGGGACCAATTTTTTTTTAAAGTTCACTATTTAATTTTAAAACTGAAATCATTTAAAAAGTCAAAATTGATTTAATCAAAGAAAATATAACTTCAGAAAGCATCACTGATGCACTGCAGCTAAAGTATGTTCAAATGACAACTACAAAACAAACAGAGTGAAATATTAAAAACTGAGCTCCTGATGCCATTTATCTACACTTACCCGGATATATTGTATATCTTATAACTTAAATGTAGCATTCTTCTTTCTTGGGAGAAGAGATGAAAGGGATAAAATAAAGCACACAAAACTGAATATATATGAAAGTAGTCAAGGACCACATGTATCATATCAGTGTTATAAATGCTTAGCAAAGTTTTAGCCTTTTCTTGATTATTGGAATGGAAGGTTAGCTTAATGTTTAGTGCAGCACCCTGAGAAAAAGATTTGGTTCCCACTGCAGCTCCTTGTGACTCTGGGCATGCTGAAAAATGGCCTGCGGTAGTGTAGACACGTGTTTTGGGCGTGTACAGAATCATTTTTAAGCGCACCTGTAAAAAATGCCTTTTTTAAAATTTTTGCTGAAAATTAAAATTGCTGCGTATCCATTTTGGGTTTGAGACCTTACCATCAACCATTGGCCTACTGGTAAAGTCTCACGTGGTAACTGGGCGGTAATGACCTATGCGCGCCAAATGCTTCTTGGCACACGTCAGAAAAAAAATATTTTTTAGGCGCGCGTAGCAGACGTGCGCCAAAAACAAAATTATCGCAAGGGCCATGCAGTAGCCATGCGGTAACTCCATTTTGGCACATGTTGGGTGCATGTAGATTCTTACACTGCTTAGTAAAAGGGCCCCTTAACTCTCCATTGCCCCAGGTACAAAATAAGTACCTGCATATAAAATGTAAACCAGTTTGACTATAACCACAGAAAGGCAGTATATCAAATCCCATCCCCTTTATATGACTTTTTAGAATTGAAGAGCTTAATTCCAGAACCTGATAAGTGCAAAAAGCTGTTTCTGGATAAATGAACATTTTTATTTTCAAAAATTGTAGTAAGCTTAAGGAAAATTTTCACTGAATATCATATACCTTTTGAGGAAATGGCTTTTAGTGCTAATTTCACACATCATAGTAATACATGTTATTATTGAACTGTAAATAAATCTCAACTTAGTAACTTTGGCACTAAACTGAAGATTAACCCCCCTGTTTACTAAACCACACGACAATGCTGAAACAGCCCATTCAAAGTGAATGGGCTGTGTTGGCATAGACGGTCGGTAGCCCAACTGTTTGGGGAGGCTAAAGGGGGTGGAGCTTACCTCCATGCGCTCCGTGGCAGTGACGTCAATGAAGGAAAAGACTACAGGCTCGCCGCCAGCTTCTCCCTTCTCTCTGCACACAGTGTCCCGCTCTCGCGGAAACAGGAAATGCATCACCGCAGAAGGCGGGACACTGTGTGCAGAGAGAAGGGAGAAGCTGGCGGCGAGCCTGTAGTCTTTTTCTTCATTGACGTCGCTGCCAAGGAAATAAAAGATCAAAATGCGCGGGGCGGGAGGGTGGGCTACATCACAAGCGGAAGTCCACGATTGGGCTGGGGAGGCTTAGCCTCCCCAAGCCTCTTATACGGGGTGCCTATGTGTGTTGGCATTAGCACAGGGCAGCTGCTAGCATGGCTTAGTAAACCCGGGGGGGGGGGGGGGAGGGAGTATAATGTTATAAAGCAATATTACTAAATATAAGCAGAGTTTATCTCAAACTATTTATTAAAAACACTGAGCAAGGTAAAGCTCTGAGATTACATTCAGTATTTGGAAGAGCTCATGCAACACACTAAAAGTCAATATTGTTAACGCTGAAAACACTATAAACATTTTTGGAGCTGTCATCAGTGGCATAGCCCTCCCCCACAACAACAGTGAATGGCTGGCAGAAATGCCCAAGCCTCGCTTCCCTCCCCCACAACAACAGTGAATGGCTGGCAGGGATGCCCAAGCCTCGCTTCCCAAAGAGTTTCACAACCCAAACTTCCTTGGGGTGAGGAAGTCGACTGTGCTTTTCAGGCACTGATATAGGCACTGCTCATGCATGTTCAGTTCATGTACATAAACTGAGCTTACATTATGAGTGTCGGTGTTGACAGCTGGAAAGCAGGGGAGGTTCAGGCATGGAGTTCTTCAGCTGGTAGGACTTGGGTATCCCTGGTAGCAAAGGTCAAATTTTTATTTTGGGGGGAGGGGGAGAGAGTGCAAAAAGGTCCTACCTGGGGCCCCCAAACAAAATTGGCTGCTGGCTGTGCCCCTGATATACATACAAATCTTTTTTCAGAAATGGGGAAGTGGTAGAATTTGAGGACATAAATTGAGGTTATAAGGTAGTAGCTCTAGGATTAATGTCAGGAAGTACTTTTTCATGGAG
The DNA here is from genome assembly GCF_901765095.1 of Microcaecilia unicolor. Lineage (NCBI taxonomy): Eukaryota > Metazoa > Chordata > Amphibia > Gymnophiona > Siphonopidae > Microcaecilia > Microcaecilia unicolor. The sequence goes on along the minus strand of NC_044037.1, from coordinate 248,046,426 downwards.
AGAGTTATGGATGCATATAATGCCCTCCTTGGGGAAGTGGTAGGGATAAAAACAGTAACAATTTAATTAATGGATGGGATAGACACAACAGATCCAAATATAGGAAAAGGATGGAATCAAAACAAAACTCGGTGCTTAAGACTGCGTTTCCAATAGTAGAGAAGTAGTGCAGACTTCTACGGTCTTGTGTTCCAAAAATAGCAAAACAGGACAGACTTCTACGGGTCATTCTGTCACACTATAAGTGTGCTAAAATTGAGGGGCCCTTTTAGAAAGGCATGCAGTGTGTGCCAAAATGAGACTACCGCCAGGCTAGCGCACCCCCTGGTGGTAATTTCAGATTTGGTGCATGCCCAAAACGCCAGGACAAATTCTTTTTTTAAAAAATTTCTTACCACATGCGGCATTTTCGGCATTAATTGGCAGCTGGCATGCGCCGACCAGTGAACATGCGTGTAGCATGTAAGCCCTTACGGCTAGGCCAATAGGTGGTGGTAAGCTCTCAGGCCAAAAATGGACGCGCGCTGGTTTTAACTTTAGCACACGTCCATTTTCCAGCCCCTTTAAAAAGGCCCTTTTTCCTAGATGAGGTAAAAAATGTCCCAGCGTGTGCCTAAAAGACGTGCTCGCACTACCGCAGGCCACTTTTACTGTAGCTTAGTAAGAGGACCCCTCAAAGCTAAAATTGATTGATTGATTGATTAGGATTTATTAACCACCTTTATGAAAAGATAAACATAAAGCAGTATACAGCAGATAAGTTTAACATAAAATTTACTACTTTGTTAACAGCATAACAGTAGTTAAAATGACTAAATTTAAGTATAAATAAAATCAATGAAGTAAACTTGGAAATGACAAATTGAAATCTAATGATAGGACTAACATGGTACAGTATCAGAAATATAAACAATGAACAGCACTGTAGAACAATCATATAATAAAGATATGATAAATACAAATGATATTATAATAGATAGCATGGAGTAACATTCAAATAAGATAGATATAATCCTAAGGCTGTATATAAAACATCTTGCTATATAGCCGAGGGGACATGTGCAATTGAAATATACAGCTGGGAACAAGATGGGTAGTTGGTAGTTGATTGTGAAAAATAGACGAATGACTAAATTGAAGGCAATTAAATAAGATATGAGGAACTGGTCTAAGTTACATGATGTGTAGCAATCTAGTCCAGCTGTTTGTTATCTTTAGAGGCCTACTTTAAATAGGACTTCTTTTGTCCCTGCTTCCTGAAAAGCAGTAATTTATAAACTGGAGGCAAAAGCTGTTGTCTGCAAAGGCTGGTCTGACAGGAGGCTGTAGAGGACTTCTAGAATGTGACTCAAGCTATAGATGCACCTCTTTCATCTCCCTTCCTCCACTCCCCATCTCCCAGTAAAAGTCAGTAGAGAAACAGTGTTGCAGATGCATGGTCTGTGTATGAATGAAATACAGCTCTTACATAGGATCCAAACCCTTGACTCCTATGGTATTTCTTCTGTACAAATGTGTAAGGAAAAACAAAGGAAACCTCATCAGCAGAGGTCTAACTAAATTACCCTCGGGAAAGATTTCCCATGAAGCAAAAGACAAGGAACACTGCAACTATTCTAACATATTTCTCCTCCTAAAACCCTGGGGCAAGCGTAATCCTTGAGTACAGTATATAATTCTGGACCAACTCTATATTCTATAGAGAGGAAGTAATTGAGTACTGGCATTGCATGTTTGCCTCAGGTACAAATTCAGATTGTGAACCCTCCAGGGACAGAAAAAATACCTACTATCAATATGCTTCTATAGCTACTATACTGTACTGTACGCTTCTATAGCTTTCAGACTTGCAGGTGGTATGTAAGAAATTATTTGAACCATCCAAGGAAAAGTATCAGTACATATTTTCCTTCTCCAAATGTTGACAAATGGTCAAAGTTTCCATTAAATAAATCATTTGTTGATAATCTGTTTTGAGATACAGTATTTTCTTGTTGTCCATTTTATCTGCCAGTATTCAAACATGTCATATCAACATGTAAACTGCTGATACACAAAAACACAGAATCTGATAGCAGATAAAGACCACAAGGCCTTTCTTGTCTGACCACCTCACATTCCTTTCACGTCACAGAATCTGCAAAATGTTTGATTTGGCCTCGATATCTCCACTGCTAAGGATCCTCTGTTTCATGCTTTATTGAATTTGAATGTTCCCCCCCCCCTTTTTTTTTTTTTTGTTTCCACAACTTCTCTAGGAAACTGTTCCACACATTCATCACGTTTGCTGTGAATAAATATTTTCTTACGCTACTCCTGATTTTATCCCCTTTAAGCTTCATATTCTGATCCTTTGCCTTTTCCATGTAAACTACTTCCCTCACCTGTATTATGTCTAGAACTTCTATTCTTAGGTGTTTCTAAATTGTCAATTTAGGGGATAATTACTAATGTGGGTTAATGAAATAATGCACAATATTTGCCTCTTAACACCCATTATTTTACCTTAATACATCTCAGTTTCAGGTGCCATATGATTGATAATAAGGAGATGCAAAGCATACAAATGCATGCAAAACACTTTATTAGTATGAAAATTATATAATGCAATGTGCACTGAATTTCACAAGCTGCATTATTCAAGGAAAAATAAGGCCAGCTGAAATACTGTGTTATTTTTCTTACCAAGGAATACACAGCCTGATGCTCCAAGGGAGCTTCTCTTAAATGCACCAACACAGTATATTAGAAGGCCAGTATGGGTCACGCTTCCCCCTTCTCTCTCTCCAGCATTGACTCCCCTGTGAATATACCCCTGAAACTCCTCACCTCCACAAGATACATTATATATTCATACTTCAAGCCCTGCCCCTACTCCAGTGATTGTTTAATTATTATTATCATTGCTTTGTGGATGGGGAGAGGAGCTGCATGTTTGAAGAACAAGGCATTTCTCAATAGAAGAAGATAATTCATTTGGAAACACCCACCTCTTGACATAAACCCCAATGAAAAGTTTGAAGGTGTTTTGGTGTAGATGTATGTCATTGACACGTGTTGGTCAGTAGTGTTGCAGCCCCTCATGAGAAGATAATTGGTGGCTCTCCTTCAGCTCATGTGAATCCAAAGTGGCTCTTCAAATTAGTGAAGACCACTGCACTAGGCTATCAGTGAAACAATGGTATGAGCTATAGGTATGTTGGTTTCATAATGTTATCATGCAGACTTACCATGCCCGCAGATCTCTGAGAGTCTTGACTCGGGTGTTTTTCGGACAGCTCTTCCCTAGCTGAGCATGGGAAAAAGAAGAGGTCCTGAAACAGAAGACTCTCAACGACTTCAGAGTCCTGGCAAGACCCATGCAATCTTCCTCCCCTTCTACCGGTGCCAGTGCGGTGGCGTCAGTGAGCAGCGTAAACGGGGCTTCTTTGAACCTCATGGAGCAGGCAGCTCCCCCGCAGCTAGGAAGTAGTGCTGCTTTGGATTGTCCTGTTCCCGGCTCTGCTGTGAGTGATGACCTGGGAGCTCAGGGAGGGCACATATCCACAGCATTGTGAAGCTTGCATTTTTTGCAGGATTTGCTACAAAATGCAGCCTCAATTTTGCCTCAGCAATCTATGAGTACTCTTTCTCAAGTTTCCAACTTGCCTACACTCGATTTAACTTCACGGGTTTTTGTTAAACCAGCTATCGTGACATTTGAGTCACAATCAGGCTTATTTTCGAAAGAGAAGGGCGCCCATCTTTCGACACAAATCAGGAGATAGGCGTCCTTCTCCCAGGGTCTCCCAAATTGGCATAATCGAAACCAAATTTTTGGCGTCCTCAACTGCTTTCCGTCGTGAGGACAACCAAAGTTCATGGGGGCGTGTCGGAAGCATAGCGAAGGCGGGACTGGGGCGTGCTTAACACAAGGGCGTCCTCGGCCAATAATGGGAAAAAAAGGGCGTCCCTGACGAGCACTTGACCGACTTTACTTGGTCCATTTTTTCTTATGACCAAGCCTCAAAAAGGTGCCCAAACTGACCAGATGACAAACCGGAGGGAATCGGGGATGACCTCCCCTTACTCCCCCAGTGGACACTAACCCCCTTCCTTCACCTCACTTTTTAACCACACTGGCTGTTGTTTGGTCTTCCGTCCTCTTTTTTTAATACGTGGAATATATTTGGCCTGGGCTTCCAGGGTGTTGTTTTTGAACAGCATCCATGCTGGATGTAAATTTTTGACCCTCGCAGCTGCTCCTCTAAGTTTTTTTTCACTGTTCTCATTTTTTTGAAGTTAAACGCTAATGTATTTGATTTCCTATGTATATTTACTTCAAAGCTAATATCAAATCTGATCAAATCTGTCAGGTTACATCTGATAGTTCTGTTATTTCCTTTCCTGCCTGCAAGACAGGTGCCACCTCCCCTCCATCCAGAATTTTTGCTGGTTTCAGCAGTGGTGTTCCTACGGGGGCTGACACCCGGGGCAGATCGCCGATGCGCCCCGCCCCCCGGGTGCAGTGCCCTCCCCGGAACAGCGCGACGCCCCCCCTGGCAAACCCCCCCCCCGATCCCCCGGTGAAAAACCCACCTGGGTGCGTGCTGCTGGGGGGGGGGGGGTGCAGCGCGCCTGCCAGCTCTTCGTTTTCATGCTCCCTCTGCCCCGGAACAGGAAGTAACCTGTTCCGGGGCAGAGGGAGCATGAAAACGAAGAGCTGGCAGGCGCGCGGCACCCCCCCAGCGGCATGCACCAGGGGCGGACTGCCCCCCCCCCCCCCCCCCCTTGGTACGCCACTGGGTTTCAGTTAAGACATTATATTCTATGTAGTGGGTTAAATTTACAGGATTTACAACACAATTAGCCCGTTCGCAGTACCCTAGTTAAGTGTACCTCTTTTCCCCATGCAGAATCCCTATTATGTAAGTATTTGCATTGTCCAAAGGAATCTTGTCTACATGGGTTGGAGCAATTATGGGAGGAAGAATTGGAGTTTTTCAGTGACTCCTTTTAGTGAGACAGTTTGGAGCTCTGTTTTTCTGACCTCTAGATCTGAATCTCTTACACAAACCATGTATTTTTTACTCTATAACAGCTTTTAGACACCAGTTAAACAAGTTAGGTGTCGTGCTTGGGTGGAGAATCAATGTTGGGCCTTTAAAACACAGGTGGGCACCCTGGCACATATGATCGGTCTTCACCGAGGAAGATTTGGGTGGGATACCGGTGTCGGAAATTATATTTCAAGCGTACGAGTTGGAGAAACTTACTGTCTTCACGGTAAACCTGGAGGACGTAATGGGGCAGTTCAGCAAACTGAAGAGTAGCAAATCTCCTGGACCGGATGGTATTCATCCTAGAGTACTGATAGAACTGAAAAAGAGCTTGTGGAGCTACTGCTAGTGATATGCAATTTATCCTTAAAATCGAGCGTGGTACCGGAAGATTGGAGGGTGGCCAATGTTACGCCCATTTTTAAAAAAGGTTCCAGGGGAGAGCCGGGAAATTATAGACCGGTGAGTCTGATGTCGGTGCCGGGGAAAATGGTAGAGGCTATTATTAAAAACAAAATTACAGAGCACATCCAAGGACATGGATTACTGAGACCGAGTCAGCACGGCTTTTGTGTGGGGAAATCTTGCCTGACCAATTTACTTCAATTCTTTGAAGGAGTAAACAAACGTGGACAAAGGGGAGCCGGTTGATATTGTGTATCTGAATTTTCAAAAAGGCGTTTGACAAGGTACATCATGAAAGGCTACAGAGGAAATTGGAGGGTCATGGGATAGGAGGAAAAGTCCTATTGTGAATTAAAAACTGGTTGAAGGATAGGAAACAGAGAGTGGGGTTAAAAGGGCAGTATTCACAATGGAGAAGGGTAGTTAGTGGGGTTCCTCAGGGGTCTGTGCTAGGACCGCTGCTTTTTAATATATTTATAAATGATTTAGAGATGGAAGCAACTAGCGAGGTAATTAAATTTGCTGATGACACAAAGTTATTCAAAGTCGTTAACTCGCAACAGGATTGTGAAAAATTACAGAAGGACCTTACGAGACTGGGAGACTGGGCGGCTAGATGGCAGATGACGTTTAATGTGAGCAAGTGCAAGGTGATGCATGTGGGAAAAAAGAACCCGAATTATAGCTACGTCATGCAAGGTTCCACGTTAGGAGTTACGGACCAAGAAAGGGATCTGGGTGTCGTCGTCGATAATGCACTGAAACCTTCTGCTCAGTGTGCTGCTGCGGCTTGGAAAGTGAATAGAATGTTCACTCCCTGCCCATCTTCAAGTCTTTGCTTAAAGCCCACCTCTTCAATGCTGCGTTCGGCACCTAACCCTTACCGTTCAGTGAATCCAGACTGCCCCAATTTGACTGCCCCGATCGGACCGACCGTTCACTTGTCTATTAGATTGTAAGCTCTTTGAGCAGGGACTGTCTCTCTTTGTTAAATTGTACAGCGCTGCGTAACCCTAGTAGCGCTCTAGAAATGTTAAGTAGTAGTAGAATAGAATGTTGGGTATTATTAGGAAAGGTATGGAAAACAGGTGTGAGGATGTTATAATGCCATATTATCGCTCCATGGTGCGACCGCACCTTGAGTATTGTGTTCAATTCTGGTCGCCACATCTCAAGAAAGATATAGTGGAACTGGAAAAGGTGCAGCGAAGGGTGACTAAAATGATAGCGGGGAAGGGACGACTTCCCTATGAAGAAAGACTAAGGAGGCTAGGGCTTTTCAGCTTGGAGAAGAGACGGCTGAGGGGAGACATGATAGAGGTATATAAAATAATGAGTGGAGTGGAACGGGTGGATGTGAAGCATCTGTTCACGCTTTCCAAAAATACTAGGACTAGGGGGCATGCGATGAAACTACAGTGCAGTAAATTTAAAACCAATCGGAGAAAATATTTCTTCACCCAACGCGTAATTAAACTCTGGAATTCATTGCCGGAGAACGTGGTGAAGGCGGTTAGCTTGACAGTGTTTTAAAAGGGGTTAGACGGTTTCCTAAAGGACAAGTCCATAAACCGCTACTAAATGGACTTGGGAAAAATCCACAATTCCAGGAACAACATGTATAGAATGTTTGTACGTTTGGGAAGCTTGCCAGGTGCCCTTGACCTGGATTGGCCGCTGTCGTGGATAGGATGCTGGGCTCAATTGATCCTTGGTCTTTTCCAAGTGTGGCATTACTTATGTACATATGATGTATGACTGTGGTTCCCTTTGAGAATATTGGGACTCAGTATGGGCTCGTATCTCCATGGTCTGAGGAATTCAGGAACCTCTCTCCTATAGAATTATAATTTGGAAGTCAATGTGATTGAATAACCTTATATCTCAATGTGACAGACAACTGTTCGACTTCTTTCTGACTGTTGTGATGAAATGGATCCTCATTGGAAAGATACCACAGTCTTAGCTATGCAAAACTGGTGGAACACCGTCTATTTGTATCACAAATATGAAGGTATAGTTATGGATAAGTATACTGTATGAAAGAATTACTAGGCCACATTGGACTCATGTGTCTCAGCTTGCTAATATTGTATCTTCAGTGAAATTCCAATGAATATGTGTTATGCTTCGGGTTTTTTTTGTTTATTTTTTTTGTTTTTCAAAAAATTCAATATAAATGTTTGAACTAAAAAGGGAGAAGTACTACTAATAGATGATTTTAATATGTCAGATGTTGATTGGGATATCCCTATTGTGGGATCTTCCAGAAGTATGAAGGTCCTGGATTCTTTACAGGGAGAACTGTTTCAGCAGGTGGCAATGGAAGCCACACAGGATGGGGCCATACTGGACTTAGTATTTACGAATGGGGAAAATGTTTCTCATGTGATGGTGCATGATCATCTGGAACCCACTGATCACCAATGGTGTAGTTTCCTATTAAGAAAGGTGTGGAGGGGGGTTCATTCAAAAGTGAAAGTTCTGGACTTCAAAAAAAAAAATAACTGTGTGCAGATGGAGGATTACCTCAAAGAGTTGTTAGCAAGAAGGGAGCATCTGGAAGAAGTAGGAAAGCAGTGGAGGTATTTAAGGACAACAAACATTTTGTAAAGAAAATAAATAAAAGAGGAAAAGAAGGTCACGATAGGTTCTCAAAAGTAGTGGCCAAAAAGGTAAAGAAAAAGAGGTTAGCCTTCATAAACTGCAAGTGATCACAGAAAGAGGAAGACAATATCTGGAAAAACTAAGAGAATCTGGTAAAATAGTCAGGAAAGCAAAGATGCAAATAAAATTAAAAATAGCCAATACAGGAAAATGAGGAGATAAGACATTTTTTAGGTATGTTAGTGATAGGAGGAAGCCCAAAAGTGGCATTTAGAGAATCAAAGGTAAAGGGGAGGAATATGAAGAAGTTGGCAAAGATAAGGTAGAAATGCTTAACAAATATTTCTGTTCTGTGTTCAGAATTGAATGGTGAGCAGTAAGACCACAGAAAGCAAACACAAATAGGAATGGAGGAGTGGTAGCCCTGGATGATTTTGAGAGGAGCTAGCTAAACTAAAAGTGAAGAAAAATAGATGTGCTCCCTCTCCACAAAAGTGGAAGTAAGGAAGAGGTTGAGAATTATAGGTAAGTAAATCTTACTTCTATAGTAAATAAATTAATGGAAATGCTTTTAAAACAGAAAATAGTGAAGTTTCTGGATTCCAATGGATTGCAGGACCCGAGGCCGCATAGTTTTACTAGAAGCAGATCTTGTCAGATAAATCTGATTAAGTTCTTTGACTGGATGACCAGAGAGTTGGATTGAGGGAGAGAGAGCTAAATGTGGTTAGTGGCATAGCTAGGTGGGTCACCAGGGGAGCAGCCAATCCCCCAAATGAATTTCTGATGGCATCAGTGCCTATATTTTTACTTGATCTCACTGGTCCGTCATGCCTATGCATGCCTGCACAGCCCACTCACCACTCCCCCTGATGTCTCAACCTGGCTATGCTTCTGGATGTGATGTATTTAGATTTTAGCAAAACCTTTGACACAGCTCCGTATAGACTTATAAATAAACTGAGATCCCTTGGTATGGGCTCTAAACTGATTGAATAAGTTAGGAACTGGTTGAGTGAAAGGTGACAGAGGGTAGTGGTAAATGGAAATCACTCTGAGGGAAGGGATGTTAACAGTGGTATGCCGCAAGATTGGTTTGCCTCTTGGTGGATGATATCCAAAATCTGCAATAGGGTAGACACCCCTGATGGTATGGATAACATGAGAATGGTCCACAATTTGGCAGCCAAGATTTTATGCTAAAATGTTCAGGGTCATGCATTTGGGCTATAAAACCCCAACAGAACATTACAGTTTAGAGGGTGAAGAATTTTTTTGTGCAGAAAAGAGAAGCAGGACATCAGTATGATTGTATGTGATGATCCCAAGGTGACAAACAGGTAGAAACAGCAATGGTGAAAGCTAGAAGGATTCTTGGGGACCTAGGAAGAGGAATGACCAGTAGGAAAAAGGAGGTGATGATGTCCCTATATAAGACACCAGTGAGACCTAATTCAGAATATTGTGTACAATTCTGGAGACCGCACCTTCAAAAAGATATAAACAGGATGGAGTCAGTCCAGACGGTGACTACTAAAATGTGGTCTTTGTCATAAAGTATATGGGGACAGACTTAAATCTCATTCACATATACTTTAGATGAAAGATGGTAGAGGGAAGATATGATAGAAATGTTTAAATACCTATCCAGCTCATTTTCGAAAGTGATCGCCAGCCATCTTGTGACACAAATCGGGAGATGGCCGTCGATCTCGCAAAAGCAGCCAAATCGGTATAATTGAAAGCCGCTATTTTGACACCATCGCCGCTTTCCCGTCGCAGAGCCAGCGAAAGTTCAAGGGGGCGTGTTGGCAGCGACGGGAAGGCGGGACATGGGCGGGCATGGGCGGGGTTACAAAATGGCCGGCTTTAGCCCATAATGGAAAAAAAAACCCGGCGATGAAGAGCATTTGGCCGCTTTTACTTGGTCCCTTTTTTTTCAGGTCCAAGCTTCAAAAAGGTGGCCGAACTGACCACATGACCACCAGAAGGAATCGGGGATGACCTCCCCATACTCCCCCAGTGGTCACTAATACCCTCCCAGCATAAAAAACAGGTTACAAATACTTTTTTGCCAGCCTCTATGCTAGCCTCAAATGCCGTACCAATCTCCATGACAACAGAATGTGTTCTGTCCTCCGACATCCTTTGCCTGCTTGTGATGTGGCTCTGGGGTGAGTGTGCACCTTTTCTGTTATTTGCACTGCAGAGTCACATCAGCAATGCATTGTGGTGGGTATAGGTATTGGTAGTTGGTAGGCTCTGCTTTTCCCCCTGCTTACTGGGTCAGAGTGTGCCCTGTTTTGTTTCCTGTTGTAGTCCATGCGGTAGTGGCCATTTTTGTAAGACAGTTTTAGATCCCTTTCCTGTGTTACCCACGTCAGAGAATGTAGTTCTTACCTTGAATGGTGCTGAAAGAGGGCATTGTACACCATTGTGCCAGCTCTAGCCTACTGCTAATCTTAGTACCAGGGGACTCTTTGCCAGTGGGGCAAAACCTCTGATCTGCAGTTAATTGTGAGTAAACGTGGTTATTTCAAGAAAGGACTTTTTCAGAGAGATTAGTCTTCAGGTGTGAACTGGTGTGCCAAAGGTATACAGCAGCAATAAGTCCTAGAGGCTGTATGCAGGTCCCTGGAGCAGTTTTAGTGGGTGCAGTACATTTGTGGGTAGTGGTTTTTTTTGGGGGTGTGGTGGGGGCTCAGCTCCCAAAGTAAGGGAGCTATGCACATGGGAGCTTTTCTGAAGTCCACTGCAGTGACCCCTAGGGAGCCTGGTTGGTGTCCTGGCATGTCAGGGGGGCCAGTGCACTAAAAATGTTGGCTCCTTCCACGGCCAAATGCTTTGAATTTGACTGGGGTTTGAGATGGCCGACATAACTTTCCATTATTGCTAAAAAATGAAACCGCCCATTTCAAACCCCGGCCAAATCCAATGCATTTGGCTGGCCGGAACCGTATTATTGAAACAAAAGATGTCCGGTCATCTTTTTCGAAAATACGGGTCTGGCCAGCTGTTTGCGGCGCCGCCAAAATACATTGCTGGCCATGTATTTCGCCAGCGCCGTTCGATTATTCCCCGCCACGTGACATTAATGCACAGGAGGCAAGTCCCTTACAACTGAAAGGAAGCTCTGAAATGAGGGGACATAAGATGAAGGTAAAAGGGAGACAGACTCAGAAGTAGCCTGAGGAAATGCTTCATTATGAAAAAGGGTAGTGAATTCATGCAATGGCCTCCTGGTGGAGATGGAAACTGTATCAGAATTCAAGAAAGTTTGAAGAAAGTACATAGAATCTCTAAGGGAGAGCAAGGGATACTAGATGGCATAGATAGGCAGTCTGGTTAGACCATATGGTTCTTATCTGCCTTCATTTTTCTCTATTTATATGTTTATATAAACGAACAACATTTATTTCAAATGTTATTGTAGACTTGTATTACTAAATCTTCTTTAGGAGCTGTACAAAGTCTATGGAGTCTGGCATACAAATATTTTGCCGAAGCATCATTAGGCTCTATGCTTTTTGCTCAAATTACTTCAGGCCATGCACCATCCTCATTCAAGTTGGTACTCATAATATTACAAAAATACAGACACAAATTCAATCCTAGTAACCTGGAGGCATTCCTTTATGAAAGATTACTACAATTCACTGATGTAGTACTGCAGCTATGTTGAAACTTGAAGCCTGGCACACTGGAGTTTGCATGAATGGAATTATGGCCCACAAAAGACAATATTTCAGTGATACAATGACTTTCTGTTAGCCTGGATCAAGCTACTGCTGCGTCAGAGAACAAGCCTGAAAATAAGAAATTGTGTACCAGGAGGTCCCTGTCTGTAGAATCCCTCTGTCTCAGGGAGTCCTCCTGTTAGTGTTGCTTCTTTCTACTGCATCCTTCTACATGTGTGCCCTTTCCTTTGTAAATGAAGATAAGGGTTATAGGAACAACAATCAAAACTGACTCATGAAAGAATTGAAATAGTTAACTCGTATTATCTTCTGAGACATCACAGTGGTCTGCATATCCTGGAAATATGTTTCCATGTTGAGTTTAATGATGCCTTATTGCATTGCAATGCATCATGTTATTCTCATCACATTTTGTGCTAGCTTTCTTTGTAGTTACATGGAAATACTTTTAAAACAAATAGGAGGAAATATTTTTTCATTCAATGAAAGCTCTGGAACTCTTTGCTGGAGGAGGTGGTAACAGCGGTTAGCGTATTTGGGTTTTAAAAAGGTTTGGATAAATTCCTGGAGGAAAAGTCCACAGACATGAGAAGGAACTGCTTGCCCTGGGATTTGTTGTATGGAGTGTTGCCATGATTTGGGTTTCTGCCAGGTACTTGTGACCTGGCTTGGCCACTGTTTGGAAAACAGGATACTGTGCTAGATGGACCATTGCTCTGACCCAGTATGGCTATTTTTATGTACCACTTTCAGTGGACTTCAAACAATTAAAAAGATTTTTTTTATTATCCTGACTTTAATATTGCAAATTTTAAGAGCATCACACAGGGGCTTATTTACTAATGTGTGGCAAGATGTTGCAGTTACTGTGTGTTGTCAAAATTAAAAGTAGTAATTGCACAACCTCTCCATTAACTCCCCAGCCATTTCCCATTCAGCTAACATAGAGAGAATGTCATTACTGCACATCACCTGCATTGCAGATACACAAGCAGTCAGCTACACCTATTCAGGTGACACCAGCTGCCATATTAATAGTTAACATGAAGATACTTATCACAAGTTAACAATAAAGTGCAAGCCCCGTCTTTTCTACATCCTCTGTTAGCAATGGCCACGTTAACTACCATGTTAACAGCTAACAAGTCCCACAATCTTTAATGCAGTTAGTAATATCTGTTGGGAGGATGACAGGGGATGGATTAAAAATATGTAACAAAAATTTCAAATTCTTTGTCATTTTTTCTATGTTAAGATCATCACTGGAAGCCTGTGCAAGAACATATGGAAAAGGAGCAGGTTTGGCTTGCGTAAAACAAACAACATGGGCGAAACTGAAGCAGATGGCACTGGTAGGTAACGGCAGTTGTGTCACTTTAAATGTGATCATAAGTTACAAAACTATCCTGATTCTCAGAATACTTTTCCATTAACTAATAATAAAGCGGGGGAAAACAATTTAAAGCATCTTCATGCAATTTCCCCAAATTAAAATAAACTGTAAACATTTGAATAACATCACAGCAGGGCTAGAGTACCTGAGGAAATCTATTGAAATATGTCGGTGAATTCATCCTCTTCTAGCACATTAAAACTGCAATTGACTGTGCACCTCCTACCACTCTCCACTGAGACTTTAATTGTAAAGATTCCTGTTACATATCATATTAGGATTTAGTTAAAATTGTAGAACACATTATTTCCAATCAGACAACCGACCATCACTCACAAAGATTTTTAAAAAGGTGATTAATAATTCATCTCAGATAAGAAAAAGATCTATATTTATACCATCTTCTCAGCTACCATAAACTACCTGACAATTGTTCAGTAACGATGCCCAGTAAATTCTTTAAAATGGTAATTTGTCATTCTGTCACTTCATTTGTGACCTAAAATTCCTCACTTGAGGCATCATCAAATAAATTAATCACTTTCCAGGATCCATTTCTCTGTTCTGCACGTTATTATGCCAGGGCTCTCTTGTGTTTCTCTTCATTTACATATATTTAATGGCTCAGCAGTGGTTCACTATGGCACATAACGCACACATCTCATTACAGGTGAAATATTCTAACTGCCACTATCACTGGGAAAGAAAATAACTCTCCCAATTTAATTTTCCTGATGTAACAAAACCATGATTCTTCACTATGAAATGTTGATGCCATCCATCAGTCACAATCAATAAAATCATCGTTTGAAGTACGCCTTCTTTAGCATCCTGCCTTCATTCTGGTATTATTTGAGGAAGGTAATTAAACCCATAATATGTAATGAATGTAAATGAAGAAAAAAAACCCTCGTCTTCTGTTTCTAACTATGCTTATTTTACTAGTCAGATTTAAGGTATTTTCCATATTATCATTCATAAGCCATATACCAAGCCTTGATAGAAATACATCAGATATACAGTAGGTATTAAACACTAATACAGTAGCTACTAATTAGCAGGAAGCATTTTGTTAAACTGAAGAATGGCATGTGGAGGGTGCTTTTATAATGGGGACTAGGGTAAAAGGGTAAGCAAGTGTTTAAACATTTTGCAATAACCATTTTCTTACTGTATATTATAAATATAATTACAAAGAAAAATATATAAGCAATACAAAAAAAACAAAATAATAATTAAAGGAAAACCATCACATTTGTATAGCCCACATCAATTGGAAGAACAAATAAAATAAAGGAAATACAGTATCTAGAAAATCAGACCAAGAACACACACACAGATAGGCAATTATTTAATGCTTCAGGGTTCTTAGTAATGTATCCAATTGCAAATGTTTCAAAAATAAATATTTGTTGTTTCTATAGGACATGAAACACGTGCAAGGAAAATGAAGAAAAAAAGTTGTCCTCAAAGCTAGCATCCTACATCTCAGGGCAAGAAACCTCTCCATCATAGCCCAAGTACCAAGGCTTTCTGGTAATTTACATCTTTATTGCATTGGAGCAGGCAATTACAAGGACTCGTGCACTGAAGCAGGTATAGATTCCATCCCTGCATTCACATAGCCTTCAAACTGAAAAGTAGAGGGTGGAGGTTTCTTCGCTTTCAGATCACAGAAGCCCAAATTTCTTCACTTGGTTCTTCTTTTTCCCCCATATTGATAGTCCTGACCCTACTGGGCCCCTCCAAGGCAGCAAAGGATTGATCATCTAAGGCATAACCTTTGAGCATGCTTCTGTAGCCAATTTATCTGGAAACAAATGTTGCAGTATAGATGCACTCAAATTCCTTCAGTGGGATCAAATGGTTACACAGGTGTGGAGCAAATAGTCCAGCAACTCCCTTGTCAGCTCTGATTTAAAGAACTAGTTCCATCTCAATTCTCTCCTAAGTTATCACAGCACCAGTGTCACTCTTTCCTATGTCTGCTTCCTATGGCTCAAAGCAACTAATGCAATTGACAGAATATATACTTACATTTAAGACACAAACACTTACACCAGCACTATAGCTGGTATAAATACCCATCCTGCTTATTTTCGAAGGAGAAGGGTGGCCATCTTCCGACACAAATCGGGAGATGGCCAGCCTTCTCCTAATGCCAGCCAAATCGGTATAATTGAAAGCTGATTTTGGCAGGCTTCAACTGCTTTCCGTCGCAAGGCCGGCCATAGTTCAAGGGGGCATGTCAGCAGTGTAATGAAGGTGGGATGGGGCGTGGTTAAGAGATGGCCGGCCTCGGCCAATAATGGAAAATAGAAGGCCGGCCCTGACGAGTATTTGGCCGACTTTACTAGGTCCCTTTCTGTTCACGACCAAGCCTCGAAAAGTTGACCGAACTGACCAGATGACCACCGGATGGAATCAGGGATCACCTCCCCTTACTCCCCCAGTGGTCACCAACCCCCTCCCACCCAAAAAAAAACAATGTAAGCACATTTTTTTGCCAGCCTCAAATGTCATACCCAGCTCCATCACAGCAGTATGCAGGTCCCTGGAGCAGTTTTTAGTGGGTGCAGTGCACTTCAGGCAGGCGGACCAAGGCCCATCCCCCCCTACTTGTTACACTTGTGCTGGTAAATGTTGAGCCCTCCAAACCCCCCCAAAACCCACTGTACCCACATGTAGGTGCCCCCCTTCACCCCTTAGGGCTATGGTAGTGATGTATAGTTGTGGGGAGTGGGTTTTGGTGGGGGTTTGGGGGGCTCAGCACACAAGGTAAGGGAGATATGCACCTGGGAGCAATTTCTGAAGTCCACTGCAGTGCCCTCTAGGGTGCCCGGTTGGTGTCCTGGCATGTGAGGGGGACCAGTGCACTACAATTGCTGGCTTCTCCCACGACCAAATGACTTGGATTTGGCTGGGTTTGAGATGGCCGCCATTAGTTTCCATTATCAGCAAAAACCATTGGTGGCCATCTCTATCACCGGTGATCTCTAAGGGCGGCCCAAATGTTGAGATTTGGCCGGCCCCGACTGTATTATCGAAGTGAAAGATGGCCGGCCATCTTGTTTCGATAATACAGTCGGGTATGCCAATTTACGGGGCCGTCATTAGTGATGGCTGCCCTTATAGATGGCTGGCCCCGTTCGATTATGCCCCTCCACATCTAGATGTTAACCAGAACACATTTATTTGCATGATCTTCCCATGCTTCATACAAATTCCACCCATGAACAAGCCAACCAGCAAAGTATACAACATCAAACCATGGCATGTACTTTCTGCAAGTTGGTATTCTGTAAGGGGTCATTTACATGCATAAGTAGCCACTTATGTGCATAAATAACTAAACAACATCCATCTACACATGTTCCTACAGCCTTCAACTAGACAGCTCCTTATAGGATTACCTCCAAAGTGTATTAATAGATTTTGAATAGATTGCAACTGTTTTGATTTTACAACAGAAAGTACTGAAATGTATTTTTCCTCTATATAGCAATACTCGCACCATAGAAGTCATTCCATTTAGGCAGAAAAAATGTATTTTTTATCATCTCAATTTTACTTGATATTTATCATAAAACCATCAGCAAAGTCATTCTGAGTCAGACCAAGGCTCATCAAGCCCAGCATCCTGTCTCTGATAGTGGCTAGACTGGGGCTGAAGTACCCAGCAGATCCCAAATTGTTGATCTATTTCTCAGAGCTCATTTTCAGGGATGAGCAATGGCTCTCCCAAATCTAGCTTGCTAATCATTTTTTATGGACTTTTCTTCCAGAAACTTGTCTAACACTCTTTTGAAACCTGCTATGTTAGTCACCTTGACTACAAACTGTGGCAATGGATTCCACAGCTGAATTATGTGCTGTGTGAAAAACGTTTTCCCATTACTCATCCATGCTAATATTCTCCATTGGAGGGCTATTGCACAATTTGCATCTTGTTCATCACTGACCTGTTTCCAGAATTTGAAATGGGAGGTGCAAGTGTCTGTTCTGGGGTCACAAGCAGAAGACATCACCAGTACTGCTGTAAAGAGATGCCTACTTCTAAGGCATTGTATCTCAGGCATCACTCAGAAGGGGCATGCCAAAGGGGCAGGCCACCCCCTCATTCACGCTTCAGATACAGTTTTGAATGATTTAATAGTTATTGCTTTGGGATTTTATTGAGCAGATATGTTATTTCCCATCACTCTTCTATTTGTTGCAGTCCTTGGTGCAATAGTAAGGTTTAAGATGTTGACTATATATAGTGGCTTTGTTGTGGTTGGGTGGATTTGAAATTGGGTTTGGATGACATGTACATTTCAGTTCAGGTTTCTCATGTTAAATGCATGAAATTAAAAATAGGTAGTTTTCCAGTGTGTTTTGACGTGCTAATCTGTTCTCAGTTTATGCAAAATTCTATTCAGAGAGTAATAGGGCAGGGTAACTTTAAAGGGTCTAGAACCAACAAAGTTATTGACTTCGGGAACTGGAGACCATAAAGTTTAACAAACATAAAGTATACTGCTTGTGATTCTGTCTCTTATATACCAATTACATGCTATTACTTAAATGCCAGATCAGTTAATAATAAGACTGAAATTATTAACAAATTTTGGAGGAAAACAAATCAGATTTTATGTTTTTAACTGAGACTTGGTTAACAGTAACCAGTGACCCTATATTAAGGGAAATAGGCCATGCTGAATATAAAGTTTTAGATGGCCAGACAAAAGAGGCTGAGGACTAGCTGTACTTCATAAAAGTTTATTTAATATCAGTTTAAAGAATTTCATTTAGCTCTTCAACTCTTGAAATATTTGCTTATGATATTAAGGATGTGTTTTTAATGGACAGTTTATGCTGTATACTTTTTTATTGTCTTTTGGGGAAGTGGTTCACAGCAAAGGATGATTTTTATGATTTTATTGCCAAGAATGTTATTAAATATGACCACACCTTATTAGTGGAGATGCAAATCTGCATTTAGAAAATTAGGCATATCCACAGGTTGCAACTGTATTTGAGTTCTTAGAGTCCCTTGGTCTGAGACAGCCTGAGTATTCTGTAACAAATGAAAGTGGCATCAGTAAGATTTAATACGTTTTCTAGCCATCCCTTGTCAAATCTATTCATTCAGCCTACTTCATGGGAAAAAGTCTCTTGGTTTGATCATTAAATGTTAAAATTTGTTTCAAGATGGAGGAACACACATAACAGAAGGAGAAAAGGATTAAGTATATCACAATTTACCAGGAAAAAATCAACCCAGTAGAATTTAGAATATGGTTGAAGAATCTTTACAGGGCAAATTAGCACAAAAAGTGGATCTTGTGCATAATTGGAATTCAGTCAGTTTATCTATTTTGGATTATATTGCCCCCTAACCCAAAAGGCAAAGGAAAAGGTACATAAAGAAGCCTCAAAATGATTCAATAAAGAGCTGGTAGTTGTGAAATGACACTACAGGAAATTGAAGAGGATTAGGAGGAAATCCATAACAGAAAAAGGTAGATCACACTTGATTTTACACTCAACTCGGGCATTCGGCACACACTCAGACGTATCAACCCCCGCCCCCTTCAATACCACACTACAAGCCGTATCTTCGATAGAATTGGATTTATTTTGGCCGCAGCCAGGAACATCAAAATTGTTACAACTTAAACAAATTACATTACATCTTCTACTAATCATTATGCCAGCATGCATTTCTACCCGGGTACACAGCTTCTACACGTAGTTGCATATTCTGGGCCACAGGCCAAGCCGTACCAAGCCCCTGTGGCCCCCTGTGCTGTTTTCCAAGCACCCGACGTCACTTGGTGTCTCCCGTTGAAGGAGGCACCTACCACATTTACAAAATGACGTTCTAGGCCTCCCGGCCGCCCAAGCCAGGAGACAAGCTGTATACACGTTGTTTCCTGTTGAAGGAGGCACCTACCACATTTACAAAATGACGTTCTAGGCCTCCCGGCCGCCCAAGCCAGGAGACAAGCTGTATACACGTTGTTTCCTTATAACAAGGCTGCTCACATGCAAGCCTACCATTTGCATCAACTTGATAATTTTCCACACAACTCTTTCTGCAGCAGTAGTTACCCCAAACTTGTAACTGTTATGTGTCAAGCTGCTGTGTACCCATTGCTGGCTGTGCGTAAACATTGTAGTCTAACGCCACAGGCCACGGCAACGACACCTCGTTTGCCGTGGTCCCCCACCCCTCCTAGCTGCGGTCATGCCTTAACGCTATGGCTTGTATCTATTCGCAAGTCATGTGGGATCGTATGACTTTTAATGCACACATGAATGCCTGAAGCATCCCTCCCTTACCTATACCCTGTTTTGGCTACTCTATCGCCCTGGCTCCTCTATCGCCCTGACAACCCAGGCTCTCACTGTTCGGTCTCACTGCTGCCCTTCTATGCGCCCACCGCCTTTCCCTGTGCCTAATGTACATACAAGTGATGAGTGACCGCATATCCAAATCCGCTGCAGCTCATTCTGGATATGGATACCTGTAATAGAATATAATGGGAAGCGACATGTTAGCACAGTGCAAGCAACCATTATCACTTTGCTGTGGATGCCTTAATGGGTCCAATGTACCGCTTGTATACACTAGATGGGTCTGATGTAGCGCTTGTATACATTAGGTCGCCATCGGCCCAGTCTTTTGATGGCCTCTATGGACACTCCTAGCGCTGCCACTGCCGTAGCTGCCCTAATCCTAAATGAGTGGGTACTGTACATAGTGTATGAATCAGCAGGCTGGTCTTTGGTCTTTGTTTTAAGTCGGCTTGAAGGTTCAGGACAGGGCATGTTCGTTCCGATCCATTTTGATTAGCGAATAAGTAGGTCAGTTGCCGCGGCTGTAATGGCCGCGTCACGTATTAAGAGGGACATGCCATGGTGGGCATGCTTGTACGTAGCCACCAACTCACTGACTCGCAGAGCACCATGCAAAACTAATGAGAATGCACATTTGACTTGATGGCCCTCAAACTCAGTGTCACTTATCTCCTCTAATGATGCAAAGAGACAGCCCATTTCCCTGCTGGTACTGGGTTTTCTTTTACCTGGGTAGGGTACTCCCGGCCTGCCCCATCCTTTCATCAGTCTCGTGACAACAAATGACCTAGATGGATTTTGAACAGCCACCGCTTTGGCGAGAAAACTGATGGCTGCGAACATGATTGAGACCTGGTTTCTGCTAATTCCCTTCATACATGCCGGGGGCCGGGAATATATCAGTACCACCCTTCTCTTCTAAGTGTTGACTATATGTGCGGTTGTGTATCTTGTCCGCGAGGTATCTGTTAACTATCGCAGCATCGGGTCCCATTTCCGGGTCTGCGCTCTAAAAACGAGAAAGAGCATCCACTATAACCATTCTCCCTGCCTGGTATATGTTTAGCTGTAATCACTGTGGAACTATCTGTCTGCGCACATAACTTGTGGGAAGTGCATGGCGGACAACTACTGCCATATTGTCTGAGGGAATTACAATTGACTTGTGAGATATGCCAGGTCCCCCCAGGAAACATGATATCCTACGTGGTCCCTGCTGAAACCCGAGCTTGCTGCGCACCACGCTCCCTGGAAGTAAATCTGCCGCATCTGTAAAGAAAATGCAGGGCTTCCGTGAGAGTGGGTGAATCGTGCCAAAATGAAATCCCATGGGCCAAGAACCTGCTAAATCTCGCTTGATGTCCTGTGTACGTCTGAGATGAAAATGCGCTTTGTTTGTTCCCGATGTTGCTAAAGCTATTGGGAATCACCCTTATTGCGAAGCCTACTGGACCCAGGAGTTCCTGTACCTGCTTCAGCCTTGCTTTTTTACAGTGTCACCTCGTATTCGCCGCTCTGGCAAGCTTATCAATTTTGTCAGCCGGCAGTCTGGAACATCTAGTTCCAATTCAATACCTATAACGTAAGGATTCGCCGTGGGCCTACTGTTTTTTCAACGGCTAATGGGATGTCCAATTTCTGTGCCAAGTGGATAAAGACCTATAACACATCCGTCCACTCTTGTGATTCCCGGCCTTTGAACAGGAAGTCCTTCAGATGAGAACCAGAGACCTAGCGGGGGCTAGTTGCTCCACTACCCCATGCACAAACATGCTAAGCTCTTTGAAGTATGCGCACTAGATGTGGCCACACATGGGGACACATTTATCGCAATAAAACCTCTCCTGGAACCTGACACCTAACAAGGGAAAGGGCTGTGGGTGTAAAGGCAAGGTGCGAAAAGCCGAATCTCCGTCCACCTTAGCCCAATGTGCCTAGTTGCCTTGCCGCCAAATTATTTGAATGGCATTGTCTACAGATGCATATTGTACTGTACAGCTGCTATGGTCAATGTAGTCATTTACTGATGTTCCTATGTGGCGGGACAAATTACGACTGGGCCTACCTTTCCCCAGCTCCTTCCTTGGTATTATGCCTAGCGGGGACACTGTTGTTGCCTTGAAGGGCGGGTCCTCAAACAGCCCCGCTATGCAGCCTAGCAATAGTTCTTTGGTAATCTTGCCTGCAGCTATCTGTCGATGCATGTGAAACGAGGATACATTGTTGGGGGAGTGTTGTCACTGTGGTGTTGTCCTCTAATATGGAATCATGCAACCTGATTGGAAACCTGTGGTGATGCACCCGTTCTGTCAGGGTAATGGGCTAACCTTGAAGCTTGATGGCTTCCGGACCCTGTCCTGAGTTAATAGGTTGCTTTCTCCTGTCTCATAAGCTTGATGGGGGGAGCGCTAGCTCCCTCAGTACCCTGTCCCGTGTTACTAGATTGCTGTTCCCTGTCTCTGGGGAGCCTGCCTTGCCCTGCAGCATGCCTGCCCGCGCGGGCGTGTCGGGTGCTAGGTGCAATGTCCGCTGCCTCCGTCCTGCCTTTGTCCTGACGGCATTGCCTGACAGGACTACCACTGGTGCTGACCCGATATGAATGGATTGTCTGCACTGCTTTCTTGTAAATTTAATATCTTAGTTAAGCCATGCCTGTCCCCTAAATATCTCATGCGCTTTTAAAATTGTATTCCATATCCCACACCAAGTCCGGGCCCCTTTCCGTTTCCTTCACTATAGTGAGTGTCCTGAGTATGTGAACAGCTGAGTGTCCTAAGTATGTGAACAGCCTACGACCAGTCCATGAAGGACCCGAATATCTTGGGGTCTTATCTGTTACACTATCCCTGCCTACGGTACCCTCCTCATGCAACTCCCACACAAGGAGGGAGAAGATATCAATCCACCTGTATTGTGAGAACGGTACCTAATGCATCACTCCTGTGATTAAGTACTCCCACATCCTGACTGGTCCCCTGTGCACCGACCGGTGCCACAACCGCATTCTGTCCTGCCATATTGGGCTCCGTTACCCGTTCTTATCGTCCCGTACTGCATATCTAGTTATGTCATGCGTCTGCGCTGGAAGGAGTGTGGTGCTGTCATTAGACTTACCCCTTGCCAGTACTGGCGGTAGCCCCGCAACTATGGAGGTGGAGTCTGCGGTGCTGCTACCTCCCTTGCAGGCCCCCGCACCGTCTGTGCTTGTGGTGTAGGTCCACTGTGACGTCTAAGGTCTGGGGCCGCAGCACTCCGCGTCTTAGCTGGCGGAGTTTTGGTGGGCCGCTTGGCTGGCCTTGCTGGTGCATAGGTCTCCTTCGCACACTACAATGACATTACTGCAATGGAGAGACTAAAAGAATAGACAATTTAAAGCAAAATGACCTCATAATAACTGATTGTGGTGACGCCGGCTTCCCCAATCGCTGCGTGCATCCTATGGTGCCTGTGTAAACTGTACCCTCCTTGCTCACAGCTATACAGTGGGGGAAATAAGTATTTGATCCCTTGCTGATTTTGTAAGTTTGCCCACTGACAAAGACATGAGCAGCCCATAATTGAAGGGTAGGTTATTGGTAACAGTGAGAGATAGCACATCACAAATTAAATCCGGAAAATCACATTGTGGAAAGTATATGAATTTATTTGCATTCTGCAGAGGGAAATAAGTATTTAATCCCTCTGGCAAACAAGACCTAATACTTGGTGGCAAAACCCTTGTTGGCAAGCACAGCGGTCAGACATCTTCTGTAGTTGATGATGAGGTTTGCACACATGTCAGGAGGAATTTTGGTCCACTCCTCTTTGCAGATCATCTCTAAATCATTAAGAGTTCTGGGCTGTCGCTTGGCAACTCGCAGCTTCAGCTCCCTCCATAAGTTTTCAATGGGATTAAGGTCTGGTGACTGGCTAGGCCACTCCATGACCCTAATGTGCTTCTTCCTGAGCCACTCCTTTGTTGCCTTGGCTGTATGTTTTGGGTCATTGTCGTGCTGGAAGACCCAGCCACGACCCATTTTTAAGGCCCTGGCGGAGGGAAGGAGGTTGTCACTCAGAATTGTACGGTACATGGCCCCATCCATTCTCCCATTGATGCGGTGAAGTAGTCCTGTGCCCTTAGCAGAGAAACACCCCCAAAACATAACATTTCCACCTCCATGCTTGACAGTGGGGATGGTGTTCTTTGGGTCATAGGCAGCATTTCTCTTCCTCCAAACACGGCGAGTTGAGTTCATGCCAAAGAGCTCAATTTTTGTCTCATCTGACCACAGCACCTTCTCCCAATCACTCTCGGCATCATCCAGGTGTTCACTGGCAAACTTCAGACGGGCCGTCACATGTGCCTTCCGGAGCAGGGGGACCTTGCGGGCACTGCAGGATTGCAATCCGTTATGTCGTAATGTGTTACCAATGGTTTTCGTGGTGACAGTGGTCCCAGCTGCCTTGAGATCATTGACAAGTTCCCCCCTTGTAGTTGTAGGCTGATTTCTAACCTTCCTCATGATCAAGGATACCCCACGAGGTGAGATTTTGCGTGGAGCCCCAGATCTTTGTCGATTGACAGTCATTTTGTACTTCTTCCATTTTCTTACTATGGCACCAACAGTTGTCTCCTTCTCGCCCAGCATCTTACTGATGGTTTTGTAGCCCATTCCAGCCTTGTGCAGGTGTATGATCTTGTCCCTGACATCCTTAGACAGCTCCTTGCTCTTGGCCATTTTGTAGAGGTTAGAGTCTGACTGATTCACTGAGTCTGTGGACAGGTGTCTTTCATACAGGTGACCATTGCCGACAGCTGTCTGTCATGCAGGTAACGAGTTGATTTGGAGCATCTACCTGGTCTGTAGGGGCCAGATCTCTTACTGGTTGGTGGGGGATCAAATACTTATTTCCCTCTGCAGAATGCAAATAAATTCATATACTTTCCACAATGTGATTTTCCGGATTTAATTTGTGATGTGCTATCTCTCACTGTTACCAATAACCTACCCTTCAATTATGGGCTGCTCATGTCTTTGTCAGTGGGCAAACTTACAAAATCAGCAAGGGATCAAATACTTATTTCCCCCACTGTATATCCGACTGCGTGCTGTCTGCGCAGTGCACCCTTCCTTAAATGGCCGGCCTAAAGCCCCACGGGCGATGGCTGTTACATTCAAATTTGGCCTGGTAGTCAAAACGGCTGCCGTATGCAAAATGGGTCGCTAAAATTAAAATGGCCGGGCCCCTGTAAATCTGTCAGATAAATCAGTAAGACCGGTGGTCCTTCTATCAAAATGGCCACCATTTTCAAATTAGCTGCTTTAGTCCACGTGGCCGCTCTAGTCAAAATGGCCGCTAAGTGCACATGGCCCTCTAGGACTAACACTGTTGTACCAACCCTTCCCCCCGTGGACCTGGTCCTAACGGCAGCTGAGAGTAGCATACTGTAACCGATATGTTTGTCTGATGCCCCTAAGTACTGTGTCCCGCTATGCTGGCACCAAACGGTATGATATCAATTGTTCCAGCCTATGCCGTGTGTCAAAGACACATGCGTGCGGCATCCAAGGTGGCCGCTGGGGTTAAATTTGTATTTGGAATGTCCATTCTAGTGAATTTTTGTGCCATAAAACTGGCTGCCTTTTCCAAATTTTACTGCTAGTCGGAATGGGTGGTGTATTGAAAGTGGCCACCGTTTTTACAATCGGCACTCATGCAAATGGCCACCCTATCGAAATTCACCGCTGCCGTACGTGCCTCTGTAGGTTAATGGTCGACTGTATGGGCGGGCAATTACAACGCGTAGTGAAGCGCATGTCCCGCCAATTTGGGACTCCCCCTAAGTGGCCCGCAAGAGAAGACCCTGACTAGCGAGGATCGCAATGTGGACGTTTCTGCAAAAACCCGCATCTCAAATATCGCATGGCAGGCCAATCATACAGACATGGCGCCGGTAAGTAACGTTTAGGATGAAGCGTAGTCGACCGAGTAGAAAACATGGCATGGCCGTAGTGCTGCGTGACATGGGCAGCTTATACAACATGGGCGACTTATACCGCACTAAATTTTACCGAATTAGATAACACGGTGTGGCCGACCACAATGGGGCTTGTATAGCTCTGCGTGGCCTGGGCGGCTTATACAGCATGAGCGACTTATACTGCACTCATTTTTGCTGCATTACATCGAAAATCTGGTGTGGCCGGCCATAACGGGGCTTAAGGTCCGTCGCCGTAATGGCATGGACGGCTTATTCCGCATTAATTTATCGAATTTGATAACACGGCGTGGCCAGCCACAACGGGGCTCAAAGGTCCGTTGCCGTATAGTACGTAACTGTCGGCCAAGTATTAGTGGCCAGCCATCACCGCATCTTAACGTGCGGTGTGCCGCTGAGGCAGGAGAAGAGCAAAAATGACGTACCATTAAAGGTGTTTTCGTCTCCCTGAGATCGTTTGCGCCTCGGTTCAGTACTGTGCACAGGGTCTTCCGAGTCGTGCCTCAGTGCCATGCTATGCACTGCGGATTGCGAGCACTGCATGGCCGGCCAAAAACGGCAACCGCGCTGTGGCAAACCCATCTGCCATGCGCCATGGGCAGCGTATGTGGGACTCTAGCCTAGTGCGCGTAATGCCGTGAGATAGGCAGCTAACCTGAGATGGCCGGCCATCCTGGAAAAGCTAAATGGGGGTCGGCAGGAGAAAGCTAAAATGCCTTGCAGCTGCACAAAGTTTTAAATGTCTACATACCGTAAAATTTGTTCTCAATTTGCTGGAATATCGTGCTCTGCTGTAAGAGCTTCTTTAGCTGTACTCTGCACAAGCTCTGCCCAGGGCAGACACAAAACATGTGCCTGTAAAAATTTCAGGAGCTGCTGCCCAGGGTTGCTCTTCTCCTGCTTCCAAATTCAAAAGGACTTCCTGTGCAGTTCAAATTCCTCTCTCCTCCTCCCTTGCTCCTCCCCTTCTTTCCTGCCCCCTCCCCTTGCTACCCCTTGTTTCCCTCCCACTACTACCTCTGCTCTCTAGCTAGGCCCTCCCTGTACCCTCCCCCCACACTTCTGTCTTCGCTGGCCTTCAGCCCGGTTGTGGTTGGCCCCCCTTTAATGGGTGTGCCTGGTTCTTTCCTACAGTAAGTAAGATTAGGTTTTATGAGTTTCTGAAAACCTTTTTATTTGTATCACATGACTTTGTTTTGGAATGCCTTTCCACCTTCAATTGTTGAATGATCTTCAATTTAGAAAAATGCTAAAAACTAATTTATTTCACAAATTTGTGTTAACTGGAATGTGACTTCTGCTTTTATATTATGAATCTGATATATTAATTCTGCTGTGGAATTTATTGTATGCCCTAGGAATAGTCTAGTCTTCTTGTTTTGTGATCTACATGGAAATGCATAGGTTATTGCAGAATATAAGTACTGTTATGTAAAGTAATGAAATTTGCTTTCATTCTACTGGTCATTACTTTCATTGAGTGCCCTCTTGTTCTGTTTAAGCTGACCCAGCATCAATTAGCCTTAAACACCGCAGCTAAATTGATTTGGGGTGGAAAAAGAGAGGGATAGAGATACCTGCTTATTATATTGGTTGCTTAGTACATATGAAGTTACTATTAAACACATCCTGGTAGTATTTAGAACACCGTACTATGCTGGTCCTCAATATCTAAAAAGATATGTTCAGTTTCCAATACCTTTAGAGACTGAAATCCCAGACATTACATGGGGCAGCCTGTGCTATCTGTGTGTAAGAGATTGTGTGTTTATTTATCAAGCTATGCATAATGGACCGGGTCCCTGCATATCTGTGGTCCTCTGTGATTAGCCTTTATGAACATCTGTGTTCTGCTCTCAGTGCCTTTTGGAGCTTTGTGTTACTGCCTGCCTCTAAGCATGCTGGAAAGAGCATCTACCCCTCCCTCTGATTGCTCTCCTGAGGTTAAAAAAATGGAAAGGTCTGGCAATCTGTTTAGAGTTGTGCCTAGATAATAGATCCAGTGTGTAGAGAACTTGAACTCTTCATGTTGAGGTAGTAAACTGCTGCTTGTTTTTTTTTTTCCTCTCAGAGTTAATAATCCATAGTGATTTTTTATCTGCACTGGTGCTGCTGCAGTTGCTGTAGTGGTTACAGATTATTTCATATTACTAACTACTGACAGTTTCTCCTCTCTGGCAGGCAGATGATCAAAAGCCCTACGCTGTTCCAAACAGCACTCTAAAATAGCGCTGGAACAGTGCGGGGCGCTATCAGACCTATGATCAGAGATAATGCATGCAAATTTAAGCAGCACAATTATCTCTGATTATGGGGTAGAAGTTCGCTCAGCACAATCCTCTCGCACTTGTTTGACAGGTCTGGGCTAGAGACCAATGAAAAGAGAAGGACACCCATCTTTAAATCGGAAGATGGACGTTCTCAACTGCTCTGTTGCAGGGACGGCCAAATTTCAAGGGGCTGTCGGAGGTATAGCGACGGGGCAGTTGAGGATGTCCAAATTTTGGATGGTTCGGCAATGGGCAGTTAAGGACTTCCAAAATTGGATGTTTCTATGAGAACGACGTCTTTCTCAAAGAAATATCCAAGTTTGGACGTCCTTAACTGCCTATTGCTGAACCGTCCAAAATTTGGACATCCTCAACTGCCCCGTCACAGAAACGTCCAAATTTTGGACGTCCTCAACTGCCCTCGCTGTTAGGTTTGCTGTAGGGGGGAATGAGGGCCTGCCAGCATGCAAATGCATACTGGACAGGGCTCACCATTCCTCCCCAATGATCTGCAAACCCTAACGCCAGCTCGGAGCTGGCGTAGGGTTTGTCACGGCCAGTGACCCAATCTTTGGCGCGCTGGATGCTGATCATTGGGGATGAATGCATTAAGCACTGATTAGCAAGCATTTGCAAGCTACTTGCGCTAAGAGCGCTAAGAGCGGTAGCAAACGCTGGTGCTAGTATGGCGCTAACAGCCTCTAGCGCCGGCGTTTGCTTTGGATTATCTGCCTGCAGGAGAGGGGCTAATCACAGACATAGACTCACTCTTTATGTACAGGATCCCTAGTCTGGCTCAAAGCAACCATAAGTGATTAGTTTGTTTATCTTATTATCAACTGTATTAAATGAAGAATTGGATTAAGGATTGGAGAGTTTTCTTTTGGTAATAAGCAGCCCGAGGTTTAACTCTCTGAATATACAGGGCCAAAATAAATGCCTTCTAGAGGTCAGCAGATGTTCTGTTTCTCAAACCTTTAGAACTTTGAGATCCCAAATAGAATTCTATCTGAGCATTCTGTTTAAGGGAAATCTTAGGCTTTCCAGTACACATAAGTGCATCTTGCAGGGATCTGCTTCACCAACGTGGAATGCACTTCTAATAGATGTGGGAATGAAGGTTGATTACATGCAGTTTAGCAAGAAATTTAAAACTTGCAGACAAATATTTAAATTCCTTGGTTGGCCTCAGCATTAAAAAATATTCCCAGATATTTAGCACCAGCTGCAGTCTAGATAGTGGCATTGAATATCTGGCTATAATGCAATAATCTCCAGAGATATCAAGATAACGTGGAGGGGCATAATCAAATGGGGCCGGCCACCTATAAGGGCGGCCATCTCCAATGACGGCCCCGTTAAGTGGCGTACCCGACTGTATTATCGCAACAAGATGGCCGGCCATCTTTTGTTTCGATAATACAGTCGGGGCCGGCCAAATCTCAACATTTGGGCCGCCCTTAAAGATCACCGGCGATAGAGATGGCCGCCATTGTTTTTCGCTGATAATGGAAACTAATGGTGGCCATCTCAAACCCGGCCAAATCCAAGGCATTTGGTCATGGGAGGAGCCAGCATTTGTAGTGCATTGGTCCCCATTCACATGCCAGGACACCAAATGGGCACCCTAGGGGGCACTGCAGTGGACTTCACAAAATGATCCCAGGTGCCGAGCTCCCTTACCTTGGGTGCTGAGCCCTCCAAAACCCACTCCCCACAACTGTACACCACTACCATAGTCCTAAGGGGTGAAGAGGGGGCACCTACATGTGGGTACAGTGGGTTTTGGGGGGTTTGGAGGGCTCAACATTTACCAGCACAAGTGTAACAGGTAGGGGGGATGGGCCTGGGTCCGCCTTAGAGAGCTGCACGGCTTCCGTCCCCGCGGGAATCCCGCGGAACCCACGGGATTCCCGCGGGGACGGAGGCAGTTCCTGCGGGGTTCCCACGGGGATGGAAGCAGTTCTGCGGGGTTCCCGCGGGGACGGAGGCAGTTCCTGCGGGGTTCCCGCGGGGATGGAACCAGTTCTGTGGGCTTCCCGTGGAAGTGTAAGCTGCACTTGCACCAGCCTCTCATCTACCGAATACCAATTTATTTGAGTGCTGTCTCCTCCTCCTCTTCTTCCTTGCTTTAACAGCATAAATGTGGAAAGTCTTCCATTAAGGAGGTGGCAGAGTCACAAATGATGACGGAATTCAAAAAAGCGTGGGATGAACACAGAGGATCTCTAATTAGAAAATGGAAGTTATAAAAACCTAACCTTAAATGGCTGCATGTGTATGGATGTGTCAAGTGACGCTTAGATGGTGACTCTGGCTGTGATGAACTAGGGCTGATACCTGGCAGACTTTTATGGTCTGTGTCTCATACATGGCAATCTGGTGTAGGATGGGCTGGAAAGGGCTTAGACAGCAACTTCAGTGGCTGGAACATGAGGACAGTGCTGGACAGACTTTTACGGTCTGTGTCCCACAAATGAGAACATGAATAGGCTGGAGTGGGCTTTGATGGCAACTCCAGCAGTTGGAACATAAGGATGGGGCCAGATAGACTCCTGTGGTCTTTGTTCCAGAAACACGAAAGAAAGACCATAATCAAGTATATAATATCACACTCGTTGATTTAATGATGAATTGATCATGAGTGTGACTATTGGGCAGAGTGGATGGGACCGTTCAGGTCTATTTGCTGTCACTTACTATGTTACTATTAATCCTCTTTGCTCCCAGGCTGGTGCACAGACCTCAGCTCTGACACAGGCACGAGAATCAGATGTCACCTGACCTACTGGCGCGTGCATGTGGCGGCCTCTCAGCACACACTGCCAGTGAATCAGAGACAAATCTTACATGTGCGCACCAGAGTGTTCCAAGTTCCAACTTCCATTCCTTCCTTGCCTACAGTGCTGTGGCTCAAATCCAGAAAGGGAGCTGACTGGAACTTTCTTTTATGTACTATTAAATTCTTACGGGGATGGGTTAAATTCTTACGGGGATGGGTGGGGATGGGTTAAATTCTTGCGGGGACGGGTGGGGACGGGTTGGGATGGTTTAAATTTTTGCGGGGATGGGTGGGGATGGGTAAGATTCCAGCGGGGATGGGTGGGGACGGGTAAGATTCCAGCAGGGACGGGCGGGGATGGGTAGGATTTCTGTCCCCGTGCAACTCTCTAGTCCGCCTGCCTGAAGTGCACTGCACCCACTAAAAACTGCTCCAGGGACCTGCATACTGCTCTGATGGATTAGGGTATGACATTTGAGGCTTGCATAGAGGCTGGCAAAAATGTTTTTAAATTTTTTGGGGGGGTGGGAGGGGGTTGGTGACCACTGGGGGAGTAAGGGGCAGTGATCCCCGATTCCCTCCGGTGGTAATTTGGTCAGTTTGGGCACCTTTTTGAGGCTTTGTCGTGAACAAAAAGGGACCAAGTAAAGTCGGCCAAATGCTCATCAGGGCCAGCCTTCTTTTTTCCATTATCGGCCGAGGCCGACCATCTGTTAACCACGCCCCTGTCCCGCCATCGGTACACTGCTGACACACCCCCTTGAACTTTGGCTGGCCCTTCGATGGAAAGCCATTGAAGCCAGCCAAAATCGGCTTTCGATTACACTGATTTGGCCGGCATCAAGAGAAGGCCAGCCATCTCCCGATTTGTGTCGGAAGATGGCCGCCCTTCTCCTTCGCATATAAGGAGGATAGTAACATAGTAAATGATGGCACATAAAGACCTGAATGATCCATCGAGTCTGCCCAACAGTCACACTCATTATCAGTTCATGATGAAATCATCAATGAATGTGATATTATATACTCTATCATGAGTCTTTCTTTGGCGTTTCTGGGACATAGACCTTAGAAGTCTGCCTGGCTCTGTCCTTATGTTCCATCTACTGGTGTTGCTGTCAAAGCTCACTCCAGCCTATTCAAATCCATCTTGGGCACCAAAGTCTGCCCAGCAATGCCCTCGGTTCCAGCTACTGAAATTGCCATTGAAGCCCTTTCCAGCCTTTCCTAAACTGGATTGCCATGTACAGAGCACAGACCTACAAGGTCTGTCTGGCACTGGCCTTAGTTCTTCACAGTCAGAGTAGCCATCCAAGTGTCACTCATACATTCACCCTCTGCAGCCAGTTAAGGTTTTTTTTTACATTTTTGTTTTCTACCATCTATTTTCGAAATAAGGTTCCTCTGTGCTCATCCCATCACTGTTTTTGTCTCTACCAACTCCCTCAGGAGGGAATTCCAGGCATCAACCACCCTCTCCATGAAAAAGAATTTCCTGACATTACTCCTAAGTAAGTAATAGAGAAAAATCTGGGGTTCACTTCAAAAGGTTCCACTTAATATTTAAATATATATAAAAAACTAGAAACCTTACTATTAAAGTATATCAATTTCACTTCTATATCAAATACTGTATAGTGATATATGCATGTATAATAGTGTATAATAGTGCTCAGATACTAGTGCTTGAGTTTTAAGCCCTAGGACAGCTTGTATCATCAAAACACCCGTGCCACCATCATTGCACTATTGGTCCCTCCCTCTCTTCTTGTAGGTATCCTATGTAAAAAATTCCTTATCATAAACACAGTTCTTATTCAAGAAAAAACATTTCTTTTTCAAGGAAAAGATGTCACTTATCTCCTCAACAGGGGTGTACGATATATTATATCCAAGTACTAGGTGTATCAGCGGGAAGAAAAATGTTGTCCATGTATTGCTTTTATATCGTCTTTTTCTTTTTTTCTTTTTTATAAATATGCTGGTGTTAGTGCCCAGTGCTTCTATGTGCTCAGCCCGTAGTGGCTAACTTCATGCTCTTGACATGCATTGCACGTTTCGCCCTGAGGCGTCATCAGAAGGACGAGATCTAAAAACACAAAAAAAATGTAGCTAAAAATATACGAATATGCCTGTATCACTCCCTTTAGCTTAATAACGCTCCTACAATCATATAAAATAATTTTGTTTACTTGCTTTTCATGGAGAAACCAGGGTGACAGCAGTCAGCAATCCTGACTCTTGGCGGCTGAAACGCCGGTGCATGCGCACTAAGTTCTTAAATATGCAAACTGCTTACATTTTCAAATGTGGGTCACCGCCCACCAATCAATCACCTTGTTAAGTCCTTTGGGAAAAGTGGTCTGCCATTTGAAAATGTACTGCGCCTCCCTTCTCAGTAAATTAGCCACCACATTACTGCCTCGTGGTTGTTTAAGATGGAATAATACAACAAATAACAGATCTTCTTCACGATGCCCTACCAGGTCCCAATGCCCCACAAGTGGGGCCTCCCTCTTGTGGGTGCGCAAATTACTCAGGTGCTCACCTATGCATTGTTTAATTTTCCTCTTGGTTTGTCCAATATACCATTTTCCACAAGGACATTTGATACCATAAATGACCTGTGCTGTATCACAATCAGTCCTATTCTGCAGTATAATGGAACGATTAGGTGACCCATGCATAACGACAATAAAGACAGTTGTTGCATTAAAGTGAAAGTCACATCCACGATATTTTAGCATTTCCCCAAGATTGCGTGATCTGGTATAGGCAAAACGAGGCATTGTAGGGATCCCATGCAAATGCATAATAGGCCAGTGTTGTCTTATAATGTTTTTGATCTGAGAGGTTCTCATGGAGAATGGCAGTACACAAGTCACGGTTTCATTATCAATAGTTCTATTCTCACCAGGAGCCGTGACTTGTGTACTGCCCTAATTATCCACTCCATGTCCTATGTATATTTTACTTAACTAAGGCTGATTATAAAATAATTGTTTTAGGATTTGGATTTTAGATGCATTTATTCATTTATTTATTGGGATTTATTAACTGCCTTTATGAAGAAATTCATCCATATAAAAACTTGCCTTTCCAAATCCGAGTTCAAGATGAATTTTCAAACAAGTACATAATTACGGCATTTCCCTGTTCAAATGGACTTTCAATCGAACTTGTAACAGGGGCAATAGAGAATGAAGTGACTGGCCCAAGCTCAAAAGGAATATCAGTGAGAGAAGTAGGAACCTGGCTTTCATTCTCCATTCCTTATAAAGTAAAGGACTTCCAGGATATGAAGTAAGCATTTGATAAGACTTCATTCTGACTAGTTCTAGCTACGATTGGTTTGCTTTGATGTTTACATCCATGGCCTATACATACCCATCCTTTGATCTGATGAGTGTAGAAGTAATAATAATTTTTAAAAAAAACAGAGACAAATCATGATGCAGGAAGATATAGAGTGGGAAGTAGACTATGCTGTGCAGGAACAACGCGGAGACTTCTAATGATGATAAAACCTTTATTTCAGAGACTCGACATAGACTTGTGTTTTGGCGATGAGCCTGCTTCAGGAATCTATATTAAAAACAATACAATAATAAAACATACTAAAATCAATTATGCCCACAAACAGAAGATTAAAAAATAGACTAAAAAATAAATCAATACAATTAAATAATAAAGATTAAAAATGAAAATGAAAAAAATGACCTTCATATAAAAATAAGTGAATCACAAATGAGTAATCATGAATTGGTACAAGGAGAAAAAACAATGGTCTGTAAAAGAGATATGTCAAATCAGAATATTGTATATACATGCAATAAATACAAAAAAAATGATATACAATACAGACAAAACAGTGCAAATAAAGTGCTCTAATAAACAAAACAAACAAAAAAAAAAAAGCAAACAAACAAACAAACAAAACAACAACAAAAAAAAAAAATATATATATATATATATGATTTAGGTACTTCCCACTCTTTCTGTGTGTTGGGCTATTTTCGTGGGACTTCAGTGTTCCTATGCTTCGGCAGACTCTCACAGAAAGATATAGAAAAGTTCCAAGTTGGTAACTGAACTTGCCTTCACAACATAGTTGTATATTGCAACTTTGCTTAAATTCTACTCAAGCTACACACAGATCATATAAAAGTATTTATGCTTTTGTTGATATCTGCACTTGTATGCAGGCATACCCCTACACAATTTTATAGTAGTCATTTCCATGTGTAAGACAAACGTCACATGAGGAAAATGCTTTATAATATTACTCCCTGTGTTTTGGCTCTATCCACAGACTGGCAGAAGATACACATGGCATCAATCATCCAACTTCTGGACCATCTGCTGTCCACAAGCAGTCAATGCAACATGGATGAGAGGGATGAGAGGCTGGCACTCATTCAAGGGAGAATGCTTGAGATGATTGTCTCCAAATGTAACAACTCTATCAGGAGTATTATGTTTATGTATATTCTTTATTATATGTAGTGTCTGTGTATTCCTCAGGAGAACAAGAGATGCAAAGAGATTTCTTCCCCAATCTATTGAATTCAAATGGACTTGATTCCTTTAAGATTCCAAAAAGCTATCTGACGGAGACAAAGCATTAACATAGCATGAATATGCAAGTGCAATGAGACTATTGTTTCCTACTGAAGCATGTGATGGCCAAGTGATTTTTTAACCTGCCATTGTACCATATATAAGGGGTATATATATGATTGTTATCCTGGAAACCCTGATTTATGGGCATAATAATCAAAATGGGCTGCCGTTAAAGACATGTTATTTTTTTTACCACCAACTCATGCTATTTTAGTACAGGTACCATTTTTACGCAATGAGACCTAGTTACCAATAACCCAGGTTAACTGTAAAATAACACATTAAGGTGCCCTTTTACTAAGGTGCGCTGAAAAATGGCCTGCGCTGGTGTAGACACGTGTATTGAGCACGCAAGGTCAATGTTTCAGCACACCTTCAAAAAAGGCCTCTTTTTTAAGCTGAAGATGGACATATGGCAAAATAAAAATTGGTACACATCCATTTTGGGCATGAGACCTTACCGCCACCCATTGATCTATTGGTAAATTCTCACGCGTTAACTGGGCGGTAATCGTCAGCATGCGTAGAATGCTGATTACTGCCTGGTTAGTGCCACACACCAGAAATTTTCCGGGTCGTGCAGTGGGCGCGCATAGAAAATGAAATTACAGCCCAGGTCACATGGTAGCTGGGCGGTAATTCATAACTGATGAGGTAGGACACGTCTGTGTGCCTACACAGCTTAATAAAAGGACCCCTTAGAGTAGCCCATGTCAACAGCTTCCTCTTTAATATATTACTAAAAAACAAAATAAAAATGAACCTTCTGCATTTCAGAGAAGTATCGGATGATGCATAGAAAGCCATGGGGTTGTTAGTGTACTAGTGGTGGCAGGACATATTTCTCTCAAAAACGTCCAAGTTGCAATTTTTGACACCGTGATTTTAGACGTTTTGCTCCAGTTTGTCCAAATTTCAAGGGGGTGTGCTGAGGGCTTGTATTGGACAGGACATGGGCAAGACATAGATGAAATCAAAAGACAGACATTTTTCTGCAATAATAAAACAAAATAAAAACATCTAGCGCCAACATTAATATGTTTTTGGCTAGACTTGTTTCAATCACAACTAAGTGACCAAAAGTTGCCCTAAGTGACCAAATGACCAGTGAAGGGATTATGACATAACTCCCCTTACTCCCCCAGGGGTCCTGACCCCCTTCCAGCCTCCTAAGATGTAACAGTGCTAGTATATACCAGGCTCTATGACAGCTTCAGATATGATGGCAATTCCTATTAGAGCAGCAAGCAGGACCCCTCTGTTGTCTCAGGTACAGACTCACATTGTAAACCCTCAAGAGACTAGAAAATACATACTATTCTTGTATGTAACTTGCCTTGAGCTACTACTGAAAAGGGGTGTGAGCCAGATCCAGAATTCCATTAATGAAGGGCTTTGAAACAGATCTTGTGGATCCCACAGCCAGTTGGGTTTTCAGGATACACACAATAAAGAAACAGGCCCAAGATTATACCAAGACTATAGCTAGTTTTGCACAGCCAGTGTGGCCTCACAGGGTGCAAAAGAAGCAAGGTGCATCAAAATTGCACCCCATTTATTAGCTTCTTTACTGACGTCACAGAAATGGGCAGGGCGGTAGTGTGACAAGAGCACTTGGGGTGTGTCACACAGGAAGTGTTTGCCACTTGCAATGCTCCTGAGCTACAGGTTGGTGAACAAGTAAATTTATCTGTTGAATATTCATTTGGATACTTCAAACATTTGACTAGCTGTAAGGTCACTGGAACAGGCTTAGAATGCCTCAGGTTATAATTTATCAGGGCCGGGGCTGCATAATTCAAAAGTTCTCATCTTCATTCTTTTATAGTAACCTTTAGCGTTGATGTGTGTATGAATTCCCTTTTCTATCAAACATTTGGCATTCTTGTCTATATTATTTGATGTTATTTTATTCTAAATTGTACACTGCTTTCATCCGCTAATCGGAAAAGGTGGCATAGAAAGCATTAAATAAATATAAATGTACTATAATATGTTTTTATTCAATGAATTAAAAACCTTTCATGCCAAACTACAAAAATAAAAAACATTAATATCTGAAAATATCAATACTTATCATTTTCCAATTAAAACCAGGAGCCATCACGGGCATTAAAAGTTTCCTTTGGATAGCTAAAGCTCATGGCAATGTCTGCTACAACTCTGGGAGCATCAGCATTCAATTGATTTGCATGTTCACCAGCAAAACTGACTGCTACATCTGCTCTGTGGGGGAAAAAAACATACATTCGCCTGTAGTACAATCAGTGTAATTAAAAATTAACATGCATTAATTGTTAAAGCTGATGTAAACAGCTGATGTTCCACTTAGCACTGTCTTCGGTACATATCATTAGGCAAAGCCAAATATTGGTAAGTAAACAGGCACTATTTAAGAAAAAGAAAAGAAATAGAAAAATAATTCTAACTAAATAAATTGACAACATAAGTCATGTTAAAACAGTTAAGGCAATTAGGGTGCTGAACTAACACCAAGAATATTGCATAAGGCCCTATTTAATTGTCTGATATTAATTTCAGTGAATGTATTTAATCGCAGTGTGAAATTTGAATTGACTTTGCATGTTGTTTCAAGAAATTAGATGTGCAGAATTATAAGACTGGAGCAAAAACCTAATGCATAGCCTTAAATTTATACATAGAGTAATATTTTTAAAAAATACAGCCTTGATTCTCATAGAAATTCTTGCACAAATTCATGATTATTCCAAACATATTTGAAATAATACAGAACAGGATGACTTTTTTCAGGAATCTCTATGAGATATGCGTAGCAAACAGACTGAAGTAAGTTTTTACTCTTAAAAAACAGGTTAGAATTCCAAATAAAATTCCTTTTCATAACGAATAAAGGGGTCCTTTTACCAACTAGCGGTAGGACTACCACCGGGGTAGTGCGTGGTGAATCGGCCTTACCATTGGGCTCTCTTAGAAGTCAGTGGTAGTTCTGGTTCTGCAGCATGCCTTTTCCGGCCCCAGAAAAAAGCTTTTATTTTCTAGCAATGGTGGGCGGGGAGTAGACGTGTGCTGCCCAATTACCATTGGGTTACCACCTGAGCCCTCACTACCTCCTAATAGGAAGCTGTAAGGGCTCTGGAAATAAATGGCTGTGTGCCACATCTAAGCAGTGCATGGTCATTTACTGCCTCTACTGGGAAAATGCCCTTTTACCCGCTGCGGTAAAAGGTGGCCTTGGCTTACGGCAATCCCATGCACCAACGCCACCACAAACCACCTTTTACCGCTGCTTGGTAAAAGGGTCCCAAAAACTTCCCTTAAATTAAATATAATTATCTTCTTAATCAAAGAAAATAAAGGGTGTCTTTTACTAAGGCGTGCTCACATTTTTAGCATGCATTGGGGGCATGCTAAATGTTAGAGATGCCTTTAGGAATGCATTAGCGTCTAACGTTTAGCATGGCCACAATTTTAGGGCGTCTAAAAATGTGAGCACCCCTTAGTAAAAGACACCCAAAGTAATTATCTGTAGCCCTTTTACTAAACTCAGGCATCCCGCGGTACCTTTGTGGTCAGCATGTGCTAACCATGTGCTAAAAAATAGAAAATATTATTCAGCACTGGGGCAGGTCTCGGGTGGAAATTAAGTGTGCCCAGCACTAATCGGTTAGCACAGCTGCATCACTGCCTGCTAACCAATTAGCGTGTGATTAGCACGGGATCCCTTACTGCCTAGAAAATAGGTGTCGGTAAGGGGTCCTATGCTAATGGGGAAATCAGCACATGCCCATTAATAGGCAAAATGAAAAATTAGACCATTTTATGGCTACACTAGAATTGGCCTTAGCACGTGGGAAAGTCCCGCTGGCCACTTTTTAGTGCAGCTTAGTAAAAGGGGCCCCAATGTTAGTTAGATTGCTTTATTCATTTGTTTTGTAGTGAATTTTGTTATAAATGCATAAAGAAAAAAAAATAAATGAAATATAATGAAGAGAATTTGAGGAAGTAGCATTAAGGGACCCTTTTACTAAGCAGTGATAGGGCTAGCATGCAGGTAGCATGTGCCAAATTGACCTTACAACAGGGGTAGCGCAGACGCCCTGTGGTAGTTTTGAAGTTGGTGCGCGCTGTTTCCCACAGTAGAAAATATTTTTCTATTTTCTACCGCGGGGAGGGGGGTTCCCAGCGGTAATCGGCAGTGAGGCCACATTGGTATGCGTTGCCTGACTACCACACGAGTAGCGCGTGAGCCCTTACTGCTCGGTCAATGGGTGGTAGTAAGTGCTCAGGCAGTAAATAGCTGAATGCTACTTTTAATTGTAGTGAGTGGCCATTTACTGCTCCCTTTTTCCCAGTTGTGGCAAAAAAAAAATGGCCCAGTGTAAGCCAATTTCACATGCAAACTACCGCAGGCCACTTTTTACTGCTGCTTAGTAAAAGGGCCCGTAACAGTCACATGCAGTAAGATTTTCTGTTTATCCTATTGAAATATTATAGAAAAAAAAAAGTCTTAGGGACCCTTTTACTAAGCAGTGCTAAAAAGTGACCTGCTCTATCCTCAGAGCAGGTCTTTTCCACCTACTAAGGCCACTTTTATTGCTGCTGGGAAATGGCTGATTTTTTTTTCAGGAATACTGGCCATGCGCTAATTTCCCCATTAGTCTGTGAGCACTTACTGACACCTGTAGGTAATAAGGGTTTACGTGCTAACCACATGCTAATCGGTTAGCATGTGGCAAAGTAGATGCACTAACCGATTAGCACAGAACATGCCTACTCTCCACCCCAGAGCTAAAAATGAAAAACTATTTTTTAGCATGCGCACACATGTAAAAACTACCATCTGATGCCTGAGCATGAGATGAACACTTGAGCTCTGATTTCACATTGCTTCTTTTATTATTATTATATGTTAAAGCTCAATGCCCATTATTCACATTTGGTATTAGTATTCAGCCGAATAATATTTTTCATTATTTCTATTTGGCCGAATAGTAGAATATGCTATTCAGTACAGCTCTAATTTTTACACAACCTGTGGATCATGACTGAATAAGTGACAGTCTGCCATCTGGTGAGCCACAACAACCCTGGACCTGCAAACTATCCCCAAAGAGCCTGTTGGATGGACGCCTGGTCACATTGAACACATATGGTCTGTGAAATGGCATTCCCATGGCAACAACATTAAAAGAAAGAGCACATGTGCAGGTTCATATCCTGCCATATCAATGATTCCATCAACTGCTTTAAGGTGTATCCTACTATTAACAACATGCCTCCGGATTCTATATATGGTGCTCAAAATTGCATGTGGAAATTTGAGCAGGCACCCAATTTCCATGAGCAATTTAATTAAATAAATCAATTAGCGCCCATAATTGGGTACCAATAATCAATTATCAGTGCTAATTGGAAACAATTATAATTTATGTGCACATCTCGTACATGGATCTGAAAAGGAGTGCCATATATAGAATTTGGTCCATTGAATTTTGCAGTTCAATGAGTACACATACCATCTGAGACAAGTCATCCAAGCATAAGTCACCATGAAGGCATAGGCCTGACACTCCTCATGTATTACATGAGAACCCAAATAACTGTTAGGTACCCTAACTCTTGTATGGAGCTCTTAACAGGTGTAAGTCTGTACCCTAGACCTTATGGCTTTGCACTTAAGGCACCCCCTTCACCACCTCTACAAAGGTGGACAACAATAGAACCCACAAGCAATATTCATAATGTGTGAAAGCCTCATGTGAAGTATGAAGACCACACCTCAATTGGAGAACATTTCAATAGTTCTAACCTATAGCTTGCGCAAAGATACCTCAACACCCAACTCTCCCAACAGTCCCAACAGTCATTGGCTCTCAATCACAATTGTCCAGCCCTCAGAGCTTTCTGTGGCATGGCTATTGGAAGGGTCATGTGAGCCACATGTGAAGGTGCGTATGCATGAAAGATAAATGAACGCTTACTCTCAGAGAAGCATGATGGCAGTGCAGCTGTAGAAAGCCATTAGTCCAGTGGTTCCCAAACCTGGTCCTAGAGGCACTCCAGTCAGTCAAGTTTTCAGGATATCCACAATGAATAATCATGAGACAGATTTGCATGCAGTGGAGGCAATGGATACAAATATCTCTCATGAATATTCATTGTAGATATCCTAAAAACCTGAACTGGGGTGCCTCCAGGACCAGGTTTGGGAACCACTGCATTAGTCAAAGGATTCCAACATATTTGGTATCCATTCATTCTCATAATTTGGCAAAGCATCAGTGCAACAGTGCTATGGCAATCATACATCTTGGGTTCATGTGATCTCAGTGCAGTGAAGATAGTAGGTATATATGGGACCAGGAATAGTTACATGTTTAGCAAGGATTTGCCTCTGGTGTGGAATGCAGATCATTCATGTCCACAGGCAGAACTGTTAGTTATCTCACAACTCAGAAATCTGCTTCTTCATTGTAGCAAGGAAGAATAGGAACCACAAGGGTGCAGAGGTGGTATGATGTGGGATTCAAATGGAGGACAATTAAGAAATGTCAGGAAGCCAGTGCAGCCTTATATAAGGGTATGGGTTTGACCACATGAATGAAAAACAATAATATATTAGACGTGCACCAACCATTCCACCCATTAGCCAGAGTAGGCATGGCAAAATATTTCTACAGGTGTCTGCAGGCTGCCCATAATAAAGATGTTCAAGGCAGCCACATAACTCCTACACCAATTGAAAGAGAGGTACTGGCCACTTGAGATCAGGATGTCAAGTTAGAGGTCAAGTTAGTGTTAGCCTATGCTATTCTCTCCTTTGCACCTTTGAATCATGTTGTGGATACTTAAAGGTTAATAGTGAAGCATTAACCATCCCCCCCCCCCCCCCAAGCCTGCACATATCCTTTCACAGACATAGAAAAGAAACCTTGAGGTAATGTTGCATTGAGGACATGGGCCATACCATTGCACACCTGCCTCCATTTAGGACTGGAACACAGTTATACTTTATATTACGGTTCCACAGTTATCTCTGTCACTCGGGTCAGTTCCTTATTTGTACATTGCAATCCTCTATCCTAAACTTCTCTCCATCTACCAACCCTGTTTTCATACATTATAAAATATAAGTGCTTAAGGAACTTGGAGAAGTTCTGTCAGCTCCGCTGACGGACCTCTTCAATGCTTCCTTAGAAACTGGAGTGGTCCTGGTCGTCTGGAGAAGGGCGAATGTGGTTCCTTTGCACAAGAGTGGAAGTAAGGAGGAGGTAGGGAATTACAGACCTGTTAGTCTGACCTCGGTGGTGAGTAAGCTAATGGAAACACTTCTAAAGAGGAGGATTGTGACATTTCTTGAACTACATGGAATGTGGGACCCGAGGCAGCATGGCTTCACTAGTGGCAGGTCATGTCAGATGACTCTGACTGTCTTCTTCAACTGGGTGACCAAACAGTTGGATGTGGGAAGGGCGCTTGATGTGGTATACTTGGATTTCAGCAAAGCCTTTGACACGGTTCCGCACAGGCGACTGATAAATAAATTGAGTGCCCTCAGTGTGGGACCTAGAGTAACTGATTGGGTAAAAAATTGGTTGAATGGTAGGAGACAGAGGGTGGTGGTAAATGGAGCTTGCGCTTAAGAAAAGGATGTCGTCAATGGAGTACCAAGGGGTCGGTCCTAGGGCTGGCTCTCTCTAACGTCTTTGTGAGTGATATTGCGGAAGGGCTGTCTGGTAAGGTTTGACTCTTTGTGGATGATACTAAACTCTGCAACAGGGTGGACACCCTGGAGGGTGTGAATGACATGAGGAAGGGCCTAGCAAAGCTAGAGTAATGGACCGATATTTGGCAACTAAGGTTTAATCCCAAAAAATGCAGGGTCATGCACTTGGGTCATAAAAATCCGAGGGAACGGTACAGTATAGGGGGTGTAGTGCTTCAGTGTGCAAAGGATGAGCGGGACTTGGGGGTGATTGTGTCTGACGACCTTAAAGCTTTCAAACAGGTAGAAAAAGCGACGGCTAAAGCCAGAAGGATGCTTGGGTGCATCAGTGGCATAGCCAGACCTGACATTTTGGGTGGGCCCAGAGCTAATAAGGGTGGGCACTATGTATATAGGTTTGAATAGTGTTTCTTGGGATACTACAAACTAATGCCTTAGAATGCACTTGATGATGGGTTTCTAAGTAGCCTGCTCAACTGCTGACCTGCATCAACATAAACCACATACATAATTAATGGAAAAAAAACAATATTTTAAAATATAATTACATTATCCCATATTGTAAACTTCACCAGACATAAGGCCACTATAATGGCAAATATCTCAACACATGATCGGATCCTGCAATAAAATCAGAGCAATGAAATTTATCCGTAGCCCAGCATCAGCCTTTCCCTTCCCCAACATACATCCCTGTTGCTAGGTATGAGCCCTACCCTAACCCCCACCTCTTCCTATAGCCTAGCATCAGCCCTGTCCTACCCCCTAACAATCCCCCCATAGTCTGGCATATCCCCTGCCCTTCCCAACCTCCCCTACCCCTCATCCTCAAGCACACCAGCCGTCCCCACCCAAAAACCCAACATGAAAAATACAACTTTTTAAAAAATTGAACCTGGGCATTTAGCCTGTCCCCAGAAATCCATCAACATTAATATAAAACTTTTTTTTTTTTTTCTGGAGCACTGCAGAGACCATCCCCACCCAAAAATCCACTAACATTAAATATACCTTTTTTTTGCATAGGCAGTGAAGAGCCCACCCCCACCCAGAAGCATATAAAACATTTGTATACCTGGGCTCTGAGTTTCTCAAAAGAAGTTATAGATATTCACAGTATGCAGCCAGTGAGTGTGCAAGTGGTGCTGAGAACTTACTGTGCTGTCTCCTTCCAGTGTGTGCCTGTTATGGCTATGGTGCAGTGTTGACTGAGGCCTGGGGCTGAAGGGTGATCACTGAGGGCCCAATCCAACTTCTCCAGCTGAGGGAGTTCGGGTCCTAAAGGAGCTCAGTGCTGGCACAGTGAGTGGTGCAATTACAGCACAGTACTGCAGAGGAGACCCGGCTTGGAAGAAGAGCCTCAGCAGATTCTGTTGTGTGTGCCGCAGAGGCATGGGGAGGGGGGCAGGGCAGGTGCCACATGAGAATGAGGCGGGAAAATTCAGAAATTAAAACAAAATTCGCAAGGGTGGGGTCCATTAAAAATATTTAAGCGTTTTCTGGCATCAGAATTTATCTTGAAGGCGTGCACAAAACAAGTCCAGAAAAACAACAACAAAACCACAGTGTCTTTAAGCCTCAATATGACATTTTCAATGTATATAAAAAAAGAAAAAGTTCTTTTCCAGAGCTAAATGCAGACTTTACTCAATCCAAGTAAGCGGTATCACCTCGGTTCTTCTACAAACTACTTATTAACTTTTATTTTTCTTTTACAAATGGACAGACAGGGAAACTGCAGTTTTTATATATTTAAAAAGAAAACATTTAAGAAACAAAAATCTAATTGTCTAATGAAAAATGAAAGTTATGTTTCTGTGAAGATTTTGCTATGATATTCGATGTTCAATATTAGGTGACATCCTATCCCAGCATTTCCAAACGACAATGCAGATAAATAGGAGAATCTAAAATAAGATAAAGAAC
This sequence comes from Microcaecilia unicolor, assembly GCF_901765095.1. Lineage (NCBI taxonomy): Eukaryota > Metazoa > Chordata > Amphibia > Gymnophiona > Siphonopidae > Microcaecilia > Microcaecilia unicolor. Next base: position 248,001,650 of record NC_044037.1, on the reverse strand, counting down.
CCCTGAGGAATTAGATTCTTGCACTAAAATAAAGATTTTGGTGCTCTGAGATTTGCATTGTTCTAATTCAGGTTGCATTTGTATTTTCTTAAAGGCAGGTTAGGAACTTTTCAAGTTTTTATTATTAGATCCCCCATTACTGTTTTTAGACATGGGAAGAAGACTTTGAAAACAGGATATTTATGGCTTATTTTCAACTACATCACAAAAAAAGGGGCCAAAGGGCTGGTTTGTCTTGCAAGCTGCTAATGGCTTCATTACCACTTTAATAGTCCCTTAACAGCTTTAATGATGAGCCACAAAGTTTTGGAAGACTTTTGTCACCAACCTGTGTGAAGTAAGTTCCTCAGAGATTTGAGGGTTAGAAATTTTACACTTTCAGGGAGGACTGCACGCCAGCTGGGACACATCTGTAAAGGGTGCGAGTTTGCCTGGAACCAGAAAATCTCTGCAGATGCAAAAGCCCTTTCGCCAGTGTTTTGTCTTCGGACACTAAAGTGCGTACTTCCCCATTTGAGGCACCACAGGGCTGCAGACAATAAAAATTAGGCACGTAAGAGTGGAGGATAGCTGTTTGCTTCCGGCTGTATATCCATCCATGTGCCTGAATTGAAAGTGCAGCCTACTGGCGCCGCACTGATTGAAGGGACAGACAAAGACTGTGGGTGGGCCTGAGCCGAGATTGGGTGGGCCTCTGCCCACCCAGGCCCACCCGTAGCTATGCCCCTGGGGTGCATAACCAGAAGCATGACCAGCAGGAAAAAGGAGGTGATAGTGGCGTTGTACAAGTCTCTGGTGAGGCCTCATTTGGAATACTGCATGCAGTTCTGGGGACCGCACCTACTGAAAGATATAAACAGAATGGAGTCAGTGCAGAGGGCAGCTACAAAATTAGTAAGCGGTCTTGAATGCAAAAATGATAGGGACAGGCTTTTGAACCTCAACATGTATATGCTAGAAGAGAGGAGGGAGAGAGAGGAGACATGATAGAAACGTTTAAATATCTCAGGGGCATTTATGTACAGGAAGAGAGCCTTTTTTAAATGAAAGAGAGCTCTGGAATGAGGGAGCATATGACAACATTAAGAGGGAATAGGCTTAGGAGTAACCTAAGGAAGTATTATTTCACAGAAAGGGTGGTAGAGTCGAGGACTATTCCAGAATTTAAAAAGGCATGGGATAAGCATGTGGGATCACTTAGAAACAGGAAGAATTAGGGGCTACAGAGGATGGGCAGACTGGATGGGTCATATGGCCTTTATCTGCCGTCATGTTTCTATGTTTCTAAGTCCATTAGTTACAACAAATACCCATGCCATCTGCTCTCTTAGGCTTCTGCAGCTGATGTCATGGCTCTTGCAGCTGTCCAGGTGGTGCTGCATCTGAGTTTGTTTGACAGACATTCCAGCCATCTTGCTTTAGCCACAGCAAGATGGCTGAAACAATGGTCAAACAAATCCACAGCTGTTTGTCCAGCAGAGAGGCATGCAGTATAGACATGTTAAGAGTTAAGGAACCGCTGCACGCCATGAAAATCAATGTGCTTTCACAAATCCACTTCTCAAGACTAACAAAAACATCCGTTGTCTAGAAAATGAAAATGTCTAAATTTGGGCATGCTGCCAAGATGCGCGTGCAACTTAATTTGCTTAATGAGTCATCAATTTTCAATAACTGGGAGCTAAAAACTAATTATTGACATTTATTGGCAACTAGTAGGTTTTGCGTGCACATCTGGCTCATGTTATTCTATAACGCTGGGCCCCCAAATCCCAAAATGTGTAAATCAAAAGGAAGCATGGTCATTGGCATGTAAGGGGCATTCCAAAACATTGCACACATTGTTACAAAATTGTTAGGCTTCTCACAGAAACACTGGGTTTGTGAGCCCTTGGACCTCTGCCATGGAGCGGCAGTAGCAGGCAAAACCACCCCCAAAACCAAAGACAAGGCAGAACAGGACTGGAACCCCGGACTGGAGTTGTAGCCGAGGCAAACAAGCTAGAAAAGGCAGAGCAGGACCAACTAGACTTCACCTGTGCTTGACCGCCGTTCCCCAGGAGTTGAGCCTGGGTGCAGGCGGCCAGCAGGACTTACAGGACAGGGCGGGAACTGGATACCAACAGGATATACACTCAAGGTCTAGAATACACAAGGGAGGCTAGGCAGAATACTAGACAAGGACTCTCAGACAAACAATACCACACTAGGTAGAAAGCAGACAGGCTCAAGAACAAGGATTGAAAGCTGCCAAGCAGCCACTAAGAAAGAAACACAGACAACCAAGAACTGGACGAGGAATGCAGACCAGAAACAAGACTAGGAACTAAGCAATAAAACCAAAGCTAAACTACACACAAACTAATTAGAACCAGACAAGAAACTCAGACTAGAAACTGGACTAGGCAGAAGTGCACAGAGCACACCAACATACCAGGGACCTTAGACGATGCAAAGGCAAACACAGAAGTTTCCAAGTGGTTAATAAAGCCCATCAGCAGCTGAAGTTCAGCTGCAGGAATCACAAGGCAGCTACGGGTGCTGTTCAGGCACAAAAAAGAAAAGCAAGTCTGGCAGCCCGGAAGATCCGGACCGGACTAGGCTGGGCTGAAGTCTGGAACATGTGACAGTCCATAGCAGCCACCAGTTCTGGCCACCAGAGGGTGAGGTGAGCACAGACAAGGAAATAGTCACCATTGTGACAAGAATAAAGACTCAGCATGTCCAACTCGGTCGCCAGCACTTACACCTGGTTTCAGGTTAGGGCGTGGGAATCAGCGCGAAGCATGTTTCTATAAAGGGCTGGTCTGAATAGCATGGTTTAATGGGGGCTGGAGTTATATATCTACCCTAATATTTAGGCACCCATACAAACTGATTGCATGCTCACAAATACACATCTGAACTGATTTAAATGAGACTTCTACTTTAAAAGTGGTAAAAGTATCAAATCATTTCTTCTCAGTGCAAAAGAGAAAGGAAGTGAATTGTTTTTACATTATTCCAATTAGGTCTGCAGTAAATATAAGGTTATGTTATCTCTTTTGTAAGATAACTTGTCTTTTACAAAATTACTATTTCCAGTTTACATTAAGATTAAAGGATATTGTCTTTAAATAAAAAACAAACTGGTGCTTTCTGCTGAACTTAACAATAAAACTTCTTTCGTTTATTTCATTAGCAAAATGATTGAGCAACATCTCACATCTATCTTTTTACTTAAATGTGAAAAAAGATCCTATCACAAAGAACCTTGTAAATACTGAAAGGTGTTTTTTTTTTTTAGAATAAGCTGATGAGGTATACTCAGACCAAGGAACAAAGACTGCTGCTACTATCATAACAGGAATGATACTTAGGTACCCCGGCAGACCTTGAGACAATGGTGGAACCATTCAGGAATGCAACTGGAGAAGGAGGTTTGAAGACTAACAGGGAAAAGGAGTTGGGGTGTGTGTGGGGGGGGGGGGGGGGTATGGAGAACAAAAATACAAGCACTTAATTTTTAGTTACAAATGTAAAAACCCAGGGGACCTTTTACTAAAGTGTGGTTGGGTTTGCAGTTATCCCAGCGCAACAAGGAGAGGGTACAAAGCACAACACAAAGTCCAAGTAGCAAAAGAAAGCACCAAGAGCCTTCAGAAAATGGGACAAGATTCCTTTAATCATACAACTTAGGAAACAATCTTCAAACAATGTCCCGACACTGGCTATGTTTCGGCGCACAGCACCTACGTCAGGAGTCTTGAAGGTGTAAGGACTGTGTACAGTAGCAAATCTTGCTCCTCCACAAGGTTATCAGAATAAAAATGCTGTCCCTCAGTGTTAGAGTAAAGTTAGTGAAGGGAGCGCCTATGCTGCCTGCCCCTGCCTGTAGTACAGGCAGGGCCAGCAGGAAATAAAGTGTTCCAACATGTTGACATCCCCCATCACACTGTCAAAGGCTATAAAAGCATCCAACTCCCCAAGGACCTCAGATTCACCTTAAAAAGCCCCTTGGACACCTGATCTACATTAGAAGTCCCTCCCCCCCACACACATACATAAACCCCACCCCTGGGAAAAAAACACCCCTGTCCTGAAGCCTCTGGTACCCCCACTCTTCACCCCAGGGACTCACCCTTGGGGCCCTCATTGGTAGCCAGTGATCCCCCAAGTGGCTGCAATCCTCCTTGTTGCCATCCAGGTAGGTGCTAGGATTCAAAATGACACCAATTACTCCTGCCGATCATCTTGTGGTACTACCACTAGGCGTCGTCCTTCCATATAAGGGAGAGAATCTTGGTATTTTGCAGAATAGTGCTTAGCAGGCAAGCATATATATGTGAAAGTACACGTATATGCATATTTATGCTAGTATTCTAAACATACAAATTGTAAATGTTATCACTCAGTTTACAGAATTGTCTTCCACCTGGATAGTACTGCCAAAAATTCTCTCTAAAAAGTTCCAGTGGTATCCTGATACTGTTGGAGCAGTGAGAGCATTCCACCTAACTATTCTTATACAGATATTATTTAGCCTCTATCTGCATAGCTGAGTAGTTGCACACATTTTAACAAGATTTCCATTATATTGAAACATCCAATATCTGAAAAAAAAAAAAAACAACCCTGTATCCTGTTGCACAGCTTTTCTCTTAGCTTCTGCTTGACCATCCTTCCCCCACATATTTCAGATCTTCTGTTTACACTGTGTTCTTGGGTGCACATTCAGATGACATGTTGCCCTAAGGAATCATGTTTCATTCACAGTGATCTCTCTGTCTCCCTCCTTTGAATATAGAGGATTTGAAAGAGTGGACCTGGTTGCTGAGGAGGAGCAAGAGAGAACTCAGTGCACTAACCACAACAAATTTCATGACCCACCTTGAAATATATAACCTGAGATCACAAATTCTGCAGATTCTGGAATCTGAAGCTCATATTCTCGGAGTCACCATTGATCGAAACCTCACTCTTGATACCCACGTGAAAAACACAACGAAAAAGATGTTCTACACCATGTGGAAACTTAAAAGAGTAAAACCTTTCTTCCCAAGATACATCTTCCATACCCTGGTACAATCAATGGTAATAAGCCATTTGGACTACTGCAACGCACTATATGCCGGGTGCAAAGAACAGACAATCAAAAAACTCCAAACTGCCCAGAATACAGCCGCCAGACTCATATTTGGAAAAAACAAATATGAAAGTGCAAAACCCATAAGAGATAAACTTCACTGGCTTCCACTTAAGGAGCACATTGTGTTCAAGATCTGCACGATTGTACACAAAATCATTCATGCAGATGCCCCAATCTATATGCTAAACCTCATGGACCTACCTCCAAGAAACACCACAAGATCATCCCGCAAATTTCTCAACCTGCACTACCCCATCTGCAAAGGACTTAAATACAAGCTGAAGCACGCCACTACCTTCTCTTACAAGAGCACACAGATAAGGAATGCATTACCTACAGACCTGAAAGCAATCAAAGAAACAACTATGTTTCGAAAATCTCTGAAAACATTCTTCTTCAACAAGGCCTACAATGAAAACCTATAACCTCACTAAGTCCACTCAATTATGATCGTACACCCTCTATAACTACCTTAACAACTCTCTCCCTTTTCCCCTCTCCCCTTCCTTAATCACTACACATAACTAACTGTATATGATATCCAGCTATGACAATGTTATCAAATCTATGTAAGCCACATTGAGCCTGCAAATAGGTGGGGGAATGTGGGATACAAATGCAATAAATAATAATAATAATAATGCTCCAAGGCAGAATATGCAACGGTAGCCTTAATTATTCCTATCCACCTCTTACAGCTAATCACTACACTTCGAGGTCAGAAGGTGGTTTAATATTGTCAAACTGATTTCATATTAATATAAGTATGTCCAGCAATAATTTTGACCTCCCGCAATCCTGACACACTCTACCGTCTTCTCACTCCATACATTACAGCTTTAATGAAACACATGCCACTCTTTGCAGGATACTCCCAAAACCAATGCATAATACCTTTGCCCACAAACAAATTAGTGTTAGCTTTCAAAACATGACTCTTCACATGCCCTACTTCACAGGGACCTCTCAGTGTGGAGGAGTAGCCTAGTGGTTAGTGCAGTGGACTTTGATTGTAGGGAACTGAGTTCAATTCCCACTGTAGCTCTTTGTGACTCTGGGCAAGTCACTTAACCCTCCATTGCCCCAGTACCTAAATATATGTAAACTGCTTTGAATGTAGTTGCAAAATCCTCAGAAATGCAGTATAACAAGTCCCATTTCCTTTCCCTCAAATAGCCAGTTTCATACACACCTCTGCACTTTTGTTGTCTCACTCACGGCCCTCTATCCAGCAACAAAACTATCTCTTAGTCATCTTTTTCACAGTAACCGGCCTCTATGGTCTATCTCACTCATGTTCCAAACGATGTATTCATTCCTAAATAAGGAGATATAGGTACAAAGATTGGGTCCTTAGCACTCAATCCCCTCTTATTTTCCTCAGTGTATAGCCCGTCATTCTGCTACCTCCTACAGGCAGCCACATGGAAATGCCCAATGTCCCCATATATGCTACAGAAGCAGCACTGAGGCCAAAGACATTAGACCATAGGCGCCCGGTATAAGAGGCTTGGACAGGCTAAGCCTCCCCTGCTGTGCTCTGAGAGGTTTAAATTGTTGATTTACCTCCATCCTCACAGCAGGAGCTGCAGTGAAAACCCTCTAGCCTTCTGTAACCAATTGTAGAAATTGGTTTATGGTTTGTTTACCTTACTGCTGGGAGAGCAGGGGGAGGGGGGGGGGGTTGGCTGGGTTGCCAGGGAGATATTTACCTGCACTGAGAACAGATAGCAGCAGAATCGGACAACCAGACAACAAAGGTAGAAAAGATAATTTTATTTTCATTATAGTGTTTGGAATATGTCCACTTTGAGAATCAGGTGCTCAACATTAAAAGTTTATATTTATTTACTTATTTATTTATGGCATTTTATCCCACATTAAACATGAATTAGGGTGTTTTGTGGCTCTACATGAGAATTGTGATGATATGATTTCTTGTTTCATATTGTTGACGGTCTGCATTTTCTGTTTGGGTGGTATATTGGTGTATTAGGTTCTGCCCAGTGTAATATTTATGGTACAGTAAGGTTCTGAGTGTGTTTTTGCACAAAGTTGTGCATAGTGTTTTGCAGTTGAGCGATTGTGCTTAGAATATGCTTTGAGCAACCACTTTATTCTTTGACATATGATACATATCTAATATCTAAATTTAATAAAAGGTATTAATTGTGACTTTTATTTTTATTTATTTATTTTTTTCTGTGTGTTATCAGACAATTATGGATTTAAGCTCCACCCCTGGCCCCACCCCTAACCCCGCCCCCTTTAGCCTCCCTAAACAGTTGGGCCACCGACCGCCTATGCATTGGACCTTCTCCCCTCCAGTGTGCCCCTCAGAGAGAATGATAAGATTCATCTACTCAGGGTACTATTCCTTTATGACATCCACCTGTTGTCATCTGCTGCCCTAGCTGAAGCCACTGCACCATTCTCTTGGTCCAACAGGGATACTGCAGAAACAGATATGTAGGACCAGTCATGGTAATGGAAATGAACTGAGGAGAGCATGCAGATGATGTACTTGGTTATTTCATGCTGGCTTATGTACTTGGTACTCAAATACACTATGGAATAGATTGCTTTGAGTTCCCACTCCCTGTACAAAATAGTGTTAAGCAAACCATGAGACAAGGAAGACAGATATAGGGCCGTCACTTTGGAAAGTTAAGTAAAGGACTATTGGAAGCACCCATGTCTGTTGCAGTAGCCAGAAACAGACGAGTTGGCAGATTCAACAGTACATCAAATATTAGCATGTGCCCAAAACCTACTGCCATGAGGATCTCATCATCTTCCCTAATCATGCTCAGATTATAGACTCAATCAATAAACCACATTAGAAGGCAGTCTCCCTGGCTTTACTGATACATGTCACTGAATGCAACGATGTTACCTGTTGGAAACAGGATACTGGGCTTGATGGATCTTTGGTCTGTCCTGGTATGGCAATGCTTATGTTCTTATTTACCATTAAGTGTCATAGTTACTGAGGCTAATACCTCAAAATGACATATCTCATACAGTGAATGTTCAATTAAAAAAAAAAAAACATTTCAAATACTTCAATGTCTCTTACCACTTTAAACTGGTCAAATTGCTCAATAGAGCTCCATGTACCTCTCAGTGCCTGTCCAGGTAAAAACAAATTAAAAAAAATTACTCTTCCTATCTGCATTACATACAGATATATCCAGAGTAAGGCTGGAAAAACTATACGAAGTATCACATGGGCTGTCACTGTTTAAGCCTGTTACTGAAATCCATGCTTTGTGTTGCTTTCCATCCCAAACCTTGAGCCACTAAAGCAATGTGTGTGTGTGTTTGCACTCCTTACCACATTTATTTGACAGGTTTAGGTCAAGAGGAAGATCAGACCGCACTGCTGCAAAGTTTGGTTATAAGACATTGGGATCCAGTATGAGCCACATCATAGACTAGATTCTATATATCACGCCTAAAATTTTGGCGTTGAAATGAAATTCGCCTAAGTGTATTCTATGAAGTATGCCTTAATTTAGATGTACTTTATAGAATCCTAAATTTCTGCATGATTTATAGAATACGCAGAGCACCGGTCCACGTGACTAAATTTAGTTGCGGGCAGTTATGCCAAGTAAAACCTGGTATAAATGCTGATGCCTACAATATCAAAAAATCCTCTGGCACTTCTCTACTCCAAAATGCAAATTCAAAAAACAATCTAGTAGAGGAAAATTACAAGTTCAGTTATATGGTATGGGAGAAGTGTCATATAATCACCACGACTGATGTCACTTCACCCTCATGGTGAACCTCAATCCGTGAAAATGTTTTAATCACAGACTACACCCCCAACCATCCAATGCTTGAATGTATATAACTACTTATTCATAGCATAACACCACAATATTAATGGTAAGGCTGTATGTCACTTATCTTGTAGGCACCGGCATGCTCACAAACCCCAACAGGTTGCCTGTTTCGCAATACATGCTTCATCAAGGGGAAGCCATACCCGTTCAATCTGCTAAGGCAAAAAACATACAATCCTAAAACATCTACATAACCAAACCTGCTCATTCATACATACACTCCCAGCCACCAAACTTACTCCTACATGTCCACGCCTACATTAGGCATGGACTGGGTGTAATCTATAGCAACACACATAGATTTTAGAAACACCCATGACCCTCCTATTCTACACCCATGGGCAAGCCCCATTTTCAACTATATGACTTAGAATTTACACATAGCACAATATAGAATACACTTAGACAGTTCTACATGTAAATTCCAATGCCAATTAGTATCAATTTAATGCTATTAATTGGCAAACTGTTGTGCAGCAATGCTAATAGAACAGAGCATCCAGTGGTACCAAGAGGTGTCTGACAATGAAGGCAGAAGCCAAGCATTCTCCACCACTGTAGGCCATACATAGAAAAGGGGTTGGTTGAAATGTGTAAATTCCTTCTTCAAAAAAATGCATTGAAGGACAAATAAAATCAATGCCACAGAGGTATCCCTGATAGATATATATCTGAAGGAATCAAGATGAACCAAAGATTAGAAAGATCCAATACATGCTGCTTTAATGGAAGAAAACCTTAAATCCATATGCTCCGATAATAAATAAATAAATAAAATCCCATACTCTTTTGTTGAACATTTCAGCACCCAGACTACCAATAATAGCTTATTCCCTCTCCAAGTTACCCACTTGTAATACTCTCAGAGCTTTGACAATGTTGGTTGGTGCATATCTACCCGTTACAAAGACAACTTGATCCCCGTTTAACAGAGGAATGAGTGTTATCTTATGCATTATTGTGTAATGGTGGAGAACAGAATGTAGCAGAACAATTTCTGTATCAACAATTGTCCCACTACATTCAATCTATGAATAGATTGCCATTGAGCAGAGGAGTGGGCACTAAATTTAGGGAATTGTTTGACATAGTCAGAGAGGATATTTCTGTTCGGCATAAAAAAATTGCAGAGGATTCCCTAGTGAAGGACTTTAATTCTATAACACAACACTGGAGTAGGGATTTGGGCATTTCTGCAGAGCTCATGAATATATCTAGATTAATACATGAAATTCCATGAAACATGGGAAATGCAACCCTGAAGGAATGACAATATACTCTGCTATACAGAGTTATATGTCTCAGTTTCAGTTGTATAAATTTAATGGTACAGAGAACTCAACTTATGAGAAATGCATGAGACACGATAATACCTTTTTTAACATACTTTTTGGGGCAATTACCAGATTCAGATTTTCTGGAATTGTAGGTTTTGTTTACAATCTTTTCTTTTTTTTTTAATTTACTTGGACTCCATTCATTTACTGTATTTTCTTAATAATATTGTTAGTGTTCTCATTTTTATTAAATCTGTGAACAATTTATGCTGATTCATAATGTACGATTTAAATGTTTTTCTCTTTATCAGTTATATAGAATAAATAAAATGTCTGAACTAAAAAAAGAAAGAAAGAAAAAAGGAACATGCCTCTAAGAATCCAGTCCAGGTTTTGATACTTGCTTCCAGAATCCAATCCCAGTGTTAATCAAACCTGTCTCATTGGAGTCCCAACAACCAAACCTATAATGAGAGTTCAGATTATTGACCCAGTATATATGCAGTTCCTAACACTACATATCAACAAGAACAATCATCCTTTGAAAGTCTTTGCATTTCTCAGCAGTTCCAGCATTTTTAATGGTCCAAAAACAACAGCTGCTTCCAGCTCCTACAGTACTGCTCTTAGGAGCTCAACCTTCACCACCCTGGGGCTATATACTTTTCCTCACATGCACAACAAAAGGAATCATTTACTTTACCATGAAAGATGCTCTCTTCTTTCAAGACCTGGGCATGCTTCCAAGCATGATAAGCAGCAACTTCCTACTGCACCTCCATTCCATTTCAGTCTGCCTGTGCTGCTTCTGAGCATTCTTTCAGTATCAACAAACATATTCCTTAAGTATACTCATGTCCTACTCATAGAGGTTCAGTCTTTACAGAATACCAATACAGCCCATCTGTCAGTTTTCAACATGAGTCTTGGGGTGTGGGATCTCTCTTCTGCCCTTGGCTAGGAGCATCTTTTCCAGGAAGCACCAGCTAAGCATTTACCTCTTCCTATGCCCAGAGCCCTTTTGTCATATATATCTTCTTGAAGTTTTGTGTTCAATTTTGGAGGCCATATCTTACTAAGAACATAAAAAGACTTTAAGCAGTTCCGAGGAAAGTGATGATGTTTGTGCCAAAAGATGTATGGGAAGAAACTGGATGTTCTGTCCTTTCACTGGGTGTGACTGGCATGCAGCTTAAACTAGAGTACAGAACATCACTATGAGACGATTCAGAACTCTTGAACCAAAATCTTCTTTAATGCAGTAATCAAATAAGGAAAAATAACTTACAGTTCAGATGTGCTGGACAAGAGTTTTTGCCTTGCAAACTGGGATTCTGTTCTCCACCTGCTCTCTCCCCATGCAAGAGAGAAGCTGGGAATAATTCAATAATACACTGAGTAGAGATGCTGTTTTTAATTGTACACTGTTGAAAGCTTGATAGTGTAACAGCAACTTCAAGGGGATCATACAGCAAAATATAGCATAGGCATTTTCAGTTCACAGAGGAGAATGCTGCAGACTAACTCTTACAGACCTGATGGGATAAGAGGGGGGGGGGGGGGGCAACTAGCCCAGAATGCCCACAGAATAAGGCAAGTCAACAGAAAGAGTCCCATAAGATACAGAGAATTGGACATGTGAGGAACTGCAGGATTACTTGGATTTGTAGTTCAAGGGCACAGTGCCATCTAATTACAGATAATACAAGCTGGTATAAACAATGTCTAATATATATACATAAACAACAAACAGCCTGCTTCCATGCAAATAGGAAAAATAAACTATACTCAATCCCTATATAGGGTATATAGGGAGATCCAACAAGAATTCCACACTTGTAATAGATTAGATTAAAGAAGGGAGACAAAAAGAGAATTCAGTACAGGCTGTTTCCACAGCCGAGCTGAGCTTTCAGTGAGTCTAGACATAACAACTGCTCACTGCCACACTCTATACATCATCAATACTCCTTAATCTGTGATCCTTCAAAATTTGTTATGTCTTATATATAAATTCAATAAATTCTAATAAATTCAAAGACAAGTGTGAAAATCTTTAATGAAAATCCCTATAACCCTTCTCTAAGGAACACTACAAGCTAAAGTTCAATCAAAAGTATACTAAAATAGTTTTCCCAAGTGTTTTTCCAAAGAAGGAACTGTTGAGAACGTAGCACTGTTGTCACTGAGGAAGATGTTTTGAAACAGGGATTCCTGTTGGGCGTTTAAGGAGCAGACGGTGTAGACGCGAGGAAACATAAGCGTAAGTTAAGTTTCGCCCCTGTTTGTTTTTCCTTAATACTCTGGTGCTTTGCTATTCTCTGACTCAGCTCCAGCAAGGTGAAGAGTTTTTCTTTGGCACCATACTTTAAATCGTACCTCTACTTTTTGAAGTTTCTACAATTCTTGTGACTATATCAGGAACATTTATCTCCTTGCAGATTCTTTGTCATACTTTGTCCTTCTAGGGCACATTCCTTGTCTTTCGCAGGTCTTCAAAAACAGACATGTCTAGCCTCATTTACTAAGGTGTTTAATGTATGAATGTGAATTAATGTACATGCATATTAATATGTGTTAAACAGTACAAAACCTGTTATTATCCTTGGAGACTATTTATGCAACTATGGTGCTTATTTTCAAAGCATATGGACATCCCAAAATGCTAAAATGGACGTCCATATGCTTGAAATGTCCACATCCCAATTTTGCAAAGGCAGTATTTGGACATCCAACACTGCTGCTCGTCCAAATAGGGTGTGCTGTGAGTGTATTTTGAATGGAACTAGGGAAGGCCTGAAATCAGAATTTCCAACAGTGATTACCAAAGAGAAAGAAACATCCAAGTCTAGAAAGAAGGATGTCCTTCTCCTGGTTCAGGAACATCTAGGGAACGCAACGATGCTCTGATTGAGCAGCTGTCCACTGGAAGGATTACGGCATGACAGTGCCAATGTTTGCTGGCCCCCTCCTTCATCCTTGAAAATGAAATTTAAAGGGGAAGGGGAATACAAGGCTCAATGACAGCTTCAGGTATCATGGACATTCTTAAAAGAGGAAGAAAGTCTGAAAAGTAGCCTAGGGGTTAGTGTAGTAGACTGCAAACCAAGGGATCTAGGTTCAAATCCCACTTTAACTTAATTTTTTTTTTATTGTGAGCCCTCCAGGAACAAAAAAAACATACTTATTGTACCTAAATTTATAAGCCACCTGCAAGCCTGAAGGCTATTTAAGTAGTGTACATTCAGGTACAGTAGGTATTTTTCTGTTCCTGGAGGACTCACAATTACAAAATAAAAAAAAGTTAAAGTGGGATTTGAACTTAGGTCCATTGATTTACAGTCCACTACTCTAACCACCAGGCTGCCCCTCTGCTCTGCATAGATCTCTGTGTGGCCATTTTCTAGGAATGCTGCCATACAGATGTCTATGTCCCTTGTTTTCCCCTGTTCATAATTTGGACATTCCAGTTTGTAAAATGGCTGCTCATGCTGGACGTCTCTAGCACATGGATGCCCATCTCACATATTTTTGAACAGAAAATCTTGATGTATTTCCTGTTCAAAAATACATGTGAAATGGATGTCCGTTTGGGATGTTCTGAAGTGGACATCCCTATTCTGATTTGGATGTCCTTTTGAAAATGCTATTCCACGTGATTAACTTATTCACATAAATTTGTAAATGAGGCTTCTAATTTTAACTGATCATCTTCAGGAGTACTGTTAAGTAACAGAAGGTTGTTGACTTTCTCTGACAGATTAAAATACTTGATTTAGAAAATAGTAATTTGAAATGCATGGGTATATGCAAAGTATACACATACATATCCCCTATGTATACACAACATACGTGATTGTTAAAGTAAAAGAAATAAAATGCACATAATTTGCATAGCAAGTGCACATCAGTTAAGGTGTGGTCCTCGTCGTTCATGTTGCACTGTTTTCTTATATGGCTAAACATTTGTCCAATTGGTGCACTGAATGCAGAAAAGTCATTTTTTGCAAAATCTAAAATATATGGCATTTATATTAAATGATAATCAGTTTCTAATTTCTGAAATCTCAGCAAAAATTGTTGATATGGATGCATTTTGATAAGTTATGAAGGTAAACTTTAATGAATGGTGAGCAGAACCACCTTTGCTACTTAGGGTAATAGAATAAAAAGGAAAAATCAAACAAACAAATTTTTCTTACTGCCAAATGCCTCTCCTTAATAATAAGTTTTGTCTCTTCTGCAGATGCTGCATAAGTCTCATTAAATTAGGTGACTGATGGGATAAATACACAGCCCACGGCTCTCCAATCCACAGCAAACTAAGCAAGGGCCTTGATATCTCAGAGTTTTGCTTATTTACACATGCCTCGGACTCTTCTAATGGATATGTAAATTATCCTGGTTAAAACTAAATGCTAAAGTCTACACTATTAGTCTTCCGTTTCATGATCTCCACATGGGGCTGTTAGAGGGATAATGTAGCATACAATACATGGTTTACTTTTAATTAATAGAAAAAAAATGTGAAATGAATATTAAATGCAGCTTAATGTGAAAGAAAGCTCAAAGCAGTGTGGTTGCTTTTTTTTTTTCAATATTTGCCACTGACTCAACATTAAGCAGTTTTAATATTCAGCACTACCTCCACCTCAAGAACTGTGGCAGGGTACTGAAAACAATACTCCAGTTCTCTAAAAATAAAAAAAAAAGATGACGGGTAAATGAAATATTAAAAAATGTCAATGCTGACGTATTTGATGTAAATACATTTTTCATATATTTAAATGGAGTCTGGTTGCATATATGCTTGCTTGTTGGCATACAATGCATGACTTGGGATATAAATTAACACATCCATTTGGAGCATGTATATATCATAGGCATTCGTGCCCATACTTCACCCTACTCTTCACACCAAAAGAAGGCCTCAAAACATTTGCAATGGCAAAAACATGGCAATAGCGTCTTTATTAACATATCCAACATTTTACACAATTCCAAAAATATTTCTCCACCCACTCACTCCCTTCGTGAGCTGATAACTCAGTTCCTGTCTTTAAATTTATTTATTTTGGTGCATTTCTACCCCACATTTTCCCACAAGTGCAGGCGTAATGTGGCTTACATGAATTCAAGAAGAAACAATACAATGCAAAGATGACACAGTTACAGATGGTGACAGGCAGGGAATGGAAAAGGGGATAACACTGGGAAATTTACAGTTTCATACTTTACTTTTACACTGTCCGCTTCACAACCACACTTAGCCAGGCTGAGTGAGGGGCTCAGCCATGTTAAGATACCCCTTGTTTAGACAGGGGTCTCCCTAACATAGGCATCTCATCCACACCTTACCTACTCTCCCCACTATAAGAAGACGCCAGTGGTGTCAATCACAAGCCTCATTTGTGCTGCCACAACCCAAACTGCACTGTAACCCCTAGCCAGCTGATTCATTTAATCTGGCAAATCAACTCATCCCCTTTAAGAGTACAACTATCATTGCCCCCCCTCAAGTGAATCATCAACAGTTGTGGTGAAGAAAAACACTTGCCTTGCAACAGGGTAGGCAGCAGCTGATCTCAATGCACTTGTATCCCATGGAAGCCAGTCCCATATATACACCAATATGAAACTTCACTGCCTGCTTTTTAGCCTAAAATATAAAAGAATGGCCATATATGCACACACAAATCTGTGGATGTAGTGGTACTGTAAAAGAAGCTGACAAACACCTACCAGTAGGAAAAATAACCACAGGCTAACCCACATGGCATTTATATTTATTGGAATGTCAGTACCCTATATGCTGAATAATTGCAGTAGAGCAACCCTATGCTGCAGAAAAGGACAGTGCACCAATGTGAAATTAATGAGTACTATATAAATCAGGATCAAACCCTACATGTGCCAAGACCTTTTTGAGGACTGCAGCAAATTGAAAATGTGTAAGAGGTATAGCATCCAAATGCTAGGAAATAATAAATAAATAAAATGCAGCCAGATCACACAAGGAGTTTTTCACACAATGCACTGGGCAAGTATCCAAGTTCTCTACTCAGCGTAACCTAATCCAGGCACCCCATTCATATTGATCCATCTTGAATTGACAGATGTACAAATAGATGGCAACATCATCTAACCATACACTATCATGCCTCAATCCAGTGCTACTAGTAGCAAACTTCTTAGAAGCCATTAACTCCCCTATACACAAGGCACTGAAGAAAAGCCAATGAAAAAAAGATCTGATAATCTAAAGCACAAATATGCCTTAAAGCCTTCATTAAGATTACTAGATTCCCATGCAAAATTAGTATCCACAAATTTCACTGCATCATTCTCCACTCTTCACATTTCAAACCACACAACTTCAACAAAAAAGAAAATATAGGATTAGTCTGACGCCATACAGAACACCCACAACTTTTGCATGCACAAGAAAACCAAAATCCATCCATTGCTGTATAGACCAACTACTAGGCAATCCCCAGCATCATAAAAGGAAAACAAAAATCTCTGTTAACGCGCATCATGTCTCCCATGTACTTTTTCCATGAGATCTACTTAGCAAACTCCTGAAGACTCCAGGATAATGTGCCAAAATGTCTCTGGCTTCTCTCGAATGCCATCATCATTTTAGGTGCCAGAGTTTCAAAACATGCCACTAGAAGTGAGAAAATGCATCAGTACATGATTAAGCAGACCAAAAACTAACATCTAAACATCATATAGACAAGGTTTTTCAAGCTTCCTTTTTTTCCCCTCCATCATATTAAATCATGCAACCCATATCTTCCAGGATCTTGCATGCATTCTCTCATTTTGTCACTGATCATCACTGATTTAGAATTTTGTAATTCCTTGTTTTCAGATATCTATTATTATTATTAGCATTTGTACTTGACTTCTCTTTTGAGGATTGAACATTGGTTACCAGTATCTGCAAGCATACATTTTAAGCTTTTAACGTTGGTATATAAAGGCCTACAAAGTTCTGATCCTGATTATACCTCTAACTTGCTACAGTTATATCACCCACCTCACCTTCTTCGTTCTTCTCAGCACCCCTTATTGTACCTTTCCCCTCCCTCTGTTATACACTTGGATGTCACCAGAGAAACTTCCTTTTCATATGCTGCACCAAAACATTGGAACACACTTCCTTTAGAACTGCAATCAGAATCCTCTTACCCTGCCTTCAAAATACTCCTCAAAACCTGGCTCTCCAAACAAGTATTCTCCTCTTAAAGTTTTATTAAGTTTTTATTTGGGGGGGGGGGGGGGAGAATTGCTTTATTATTGTTAACCGCCTTGTTACTGCTTTACAAATGGCGGTATATCACGTTTTTTGAAATAAACATAAAGAACAAGAGCCTTCTTTTCATTATAGAATAGGTGTCACATAGGTACTCTCCGGGTGCCTATATATATGTGCCCTGTGTGCAGCTAGGTCTGGTTATATAGAAGAAGGTAGAACAGTTACAAGTCATAAGTTGTGTTGGGATGAAATTTCAAGCACACTGATACCTTTTTGTTCTCTCCTCTGCTGCTTCATCTCTATTTCTTTTTTTTTTCTCTCCTCTTTCTTATTCTCGTTTCTCTCTCCTCTTCCTGTTTCTCTTCTTTTCTCATTTCCTTTCTGCTCATTTCTATTCTTTTATACTGTAGCATTTCCTGCTGCAGAAGCCAAAAAAAATGCCTCAATTTTTCCCCCCTGCAGACTGCCTTTGGTCATCAGGATTCTTTTAAAATACTTACAACTAGAACTTAATGGCCACACCAAAGTGTCTGATACATTTTAGTACTAGCAAGGAATTGCAAATTAGTACATGATCTAGTGACTAAAGTGATAATTTTTGCATGCTCATTATGCATTTATTTACATCATTATGCTTATTAGCATGTGCCTAGATGGAATGATTTCTATCACATACATTCTCAGGGGCCTTGATGTGCATAGCAAAACCTTAAGGACTGATATTCAGCCCACAGCAGTCAGCAATTTTTAGGCTTCTGACAGTTGCAGGTAGAGCTGTATGAATAGCATATTTTACTATTCAGGCAAATATAAATAATGGAAAGTATTATTTGGCCGAATATGAATACCAAATACGAATAGTGTTGAGCTTTAACATAACACATAATAAATGAAGCAAAGTGAAATCAGAGATCAAGGGGCCCTTTTACAAATCAGAGATCAAGGGGCTTGACTTGTGGCAATTTGGCTCTACCATTGGGCTCCCGGGGGAGTCCAGCAGGAGTTCTGACCCCCCAATGTATGCAATTCCTGCCTTTTCTAGCATGGGGGGCATGCTCAGCAGTAACCAGGCAGCGCCGAGTGCTACCCAGTTCCTGCTGGGCTATTGCAGGAGCCCTTACCACCTCCTAAATAGCTCCCCTAGGAAATGGCTGCATGGCAAGTATTTCACTTACCTTATGGCCATTTCCTTCCTTTAAAAAAAGAGCCTTTTACCAGCGGTGGTAAAAGGGGGGATTCGGCATGTGGTAAACCCATGCGCCAACACCACTGCAAGGCCTCTTTTACCATCACTTGGTAAAAGGAGCCCCAAGTGTTTATTTCAGTAGGATTTAGCACAGTAGAGCCCCAGATTATTCGTATTCGAATTTAAATCACTATTCAGTCCAATACAAATAATGTATTTGGGGCTGAATCAAATCAAACATGAATATTTAGTACAGCCCTAGTCACAGGCACACGTAACCCAGGACATTCAATGCTGGGCCATGTACGGGCACTGGCATTGAATATCTGGGGTCAACTGCCGACCAAGAAGTTATGTGGGTACTAGCTGATATTCAGTGTCAACACTAGCACTTCTGAATATTGGTGACCAGGATACTGAATGTGGTTTAAGCGGGCAGAGGCCTCTTCTGTCCGCTAAAACCGTGCTGAATATCGACCATTTAGGGACTACAATGGCATTTATTATGGACGTTAAGCTAATTTAGCACGCAAATTTAGCAAGTTGACCCCCATGAGCTATGAAAGGCTCTTAGAACCATATCACATTCTGTATCTGGCCATGATCAATAAGGAATTCATACATCAAATAAAAGGGCTAAGTTTTTGTTCCTCATTGCCTTTCTATTGTATTTCATCACCTTTTTAACTTACAGTACCTATCTGTTCATTAATCCGTAATGCGATTTCCATACTTGTGTGGAAACAAGATTATATTTCAGCATTAGGAAATGAGTAAATGTACTTTTTGTAGGTTTATGAAGGCAGAAGAATATCATGTTGCCATTTAAATGGATTATTATCACAAATCAGCATGTCTGTCTTCATTTATACCCTTCAGTTGTAAAACTAACTTTAAAAGTCAATGAACCATTAAAGCTAATGAACACAAGAAAGATTATACATCAACGACTATACTGTAAACACCTGAAATCAAAAAAAGGAGAAATCTTTAATAATAACTTCCTAGGCTTTACAGTAATTATCATACTTACATTGGAGAAATAGTCCACATGATCAACTTCATGTAGGACCCAAAATGTCCATCAATTCTTACATTTTACAATGTACAGTGTTGTGGCCTTTATTCTACAAAATTTCTGAGACACGTAAATGATCAAATTGTAGGAAAAAATTTGGCTTCATGGGCTTTTATTTTTCTCAGGCATAAAACGATATTTTGGCAATTTTAGTGGATGATTGAGTCCATCCCACCATGTGAATTTGTCCAGTCTACTAAATATCCTTATATGACCTCTTACTAAATTTTCTACACTCACAAATAGAGCAAGTAATCTCTTGCAGTTTACTCATAAATTAACTTTTAAAAAAGCCCATTCTCACCTATCTAAAATAACAAAATATTCAAATATTTACTCAGACACTGCAGAGCTAAACAACTTTCTCTTTCAGCAACATGAATAATACTGGAATAAATATGAATTATATCCACAGGGATAATTTTTCTCCCCTTTTATTCTCTGATTTAATCCCCCAGATTCCCTTTGTTTATCCCCAAATTTTCTGTTATCAGCTGGCAATACCAATCAGCTGTTTCTCTTTTCCTGTGTGCACATTTACCATCTGTCTATCTGTTGCTTCTAGAATCTTCTAGCCCTGAGGTTCCTGCTCCTAGCACAAACTCCAGCACTATGGTCTCATGCCAAGATAAGGAACTCTAATGCCCCATCAGCTCCATGAACACAATTTACCCTTCCCTCCTTCATCTTATTAAACTTCCTATTGCTTTCTCAAGCAATATTATTATTTATTATTATTATTTGTTACATTTGTACCCCACATTTTCCTACCTATTTGCAGGCTCAATGTGGCTTACATCGTGCCGTAAAGGCGATCGCCAAGTCGGTTGATAACAAATACAAGGTTATAATGTGGTCGGATGAGGTAGATGTGTATCAGGCATCATGAGGGTCAAAGGGAATGGAGGTTGTATGTTGTCCATTACGATCATTGGTTGTGTTGTGTTGCTGGGTTTGGGGATTTACGGTGGGTCGGTGGGTAAGCCTTTTTGAAGAGGTTGGTTTTTAGTGATTTCCTG
The DNA here is from genome assembly GCF_901765095.1 of Microcaecilia unicolor. Lineage (NCBI taxonomy): Eukaryota > Metazoa > Chordata > Amphibia > Gymnophiona > Siphonopidae > Microcaecilia > Microcaecilia unicolor. The sequence goes on along the minus strand of NC_044037.1, from coordinate 247,980,844 downwards.
AAGTTTAGGTGGTCATGGATTGTTTTCACAGCTTTTGGGAGGCCATTCCATAGTTGTGCGCTTATGTAGGAGAAGCAGGATGCATAGGTTGTTTTGTATTTAAGTCCTTTATAATTTGGGTAATGTAGGTTAAGGTATGATCATGATGATCCGATTCTGTTTCTGGTTCATAGATCTATGAAGTCTGTCATGTATCCTGGGACTATTCCATAGATACTTTTGTGGACCAAAGTGCAAATTTTGAAGATGATCCGTTCTTTGATTGGGAGCCAGTGCAGCTTTTCACAGAGGGGTTTAGCACTTTTGAATTGTGTTTTACCAAATATCAACCTGGCTGCTGTGATTTGGGTGGTCTGTCCCATCAGAAGCAATTGCAGTCTACTCATTCCCCTCTGCAGTACCCAAAACTGCAGCAGGGGTTTGCCCTAGGCTCCTGTTGCTCCTTTCAGTATCCCTTTGGCACCCAATGCTATTCAGAATTAATACAGATCCAAAATGTCCCCTTTAATTCATTCAGACAACAGCATGAGCCTGATCAAGGCTTCCACTGCCTCTGAAAGATCTGCCCCACATATTCTGTACCAGGCCATGGCTACTTTCCATATGCCATGACTAGTTATACTCTCCACTGTGGCCCCAGCAGCGTCAGCAACTCTGGCTTCTCTTCTGCTTGCCACATGATCTCCTTTTCATTTCTCTCACCACCTCTGCAGTGCGGTCTTGATCTCAGTAGCTCACCCATGAAAATTTCCAGGCCTCAAATCTATCTTTCTCTCTGCTAGATACTAGCAGCCTCTTCTCTCGCACCACTGTGACTCTGGCCACTTCTGACAATTCAACTCCCACTGCAGTCACAATCCTATCAACTCTCCCTCCAGACCTGACTTTACCATCATTACCCCCAAGATCTGAATAGCCATCACCAGCAATGTAAGCAATTTTTTCACACATTTATATTATAATGCCTCTGAAATGGTTTATGGTGCAACTACACCTTGAGTAAAGATACCATGAAATTAAAGAAAGTACAGAAAAGGATAACCAAACTGATACAGGAGATGGAATAGCTCTCCCTGAGAAGAAAGGGTGAACAGATTTTCACCTTGGAGAAGAAAGAGACAAAAGGATATGGTAGAGGTATATACAATTATGAGAGGGGTGAAACATGTATATAAGAATGGCAATTTATAATTCACTCTGGATGTGAGTGTAGTGGTAGTAGTCTAGACTATTGTCCATTGCCCGCTAGCTTACACTATGAAAGCAGGTCAGCTGACGCTTAGAACATCTGCTGTCCTTCACTTGACTTTAGCATCTTTGCCTTGCTCTATTGCTATATGTTATATAAGTTGTTTAGGTCAGACCATGCATGGTCAGATATGCATGATCACTTTATGCTCACCAAGAGGAAGACCCATTAAAGGAATTAAGCAATGCATGCTTGTCTGGGTTTTTTGCCGGCTGACCCAGGCAGGCAGGATGTGAGTGAGGAAGAGACACTATTATCTAGTTGGGCTGCAAGGTTCCAGAAGCTGAAGTCTCATGCTCCGGGGCTGATAAGTCACTGAGCACTCCTGCAATATCACTCCTGACTTTCACCCACTGAACAGAGGGACTTTCCCAGCTTGAACTGAATATAGTGACTGCATCAGAATGTTGCGCCTCTTCTTCTTATTATTATTCTTATTAGCTGTACATATATACGTTGCATTTGCTTTTATATATTCAAATATATATATTGCATTTGCTTTTAAAAGCTTGGGGCTAGTTATAAATAAACTACATCTTATCTTTTGAAACATTTTGTGTGCATCTTCCTCTTTCCTGGGCATTGTTCTAGGTCAAAACATCATGTGTCCTGGACTGGATACAATGTTTAAGAGGGGAAAACCAGAAGCTACTGAAATGCCTCCTAAGGGGGCGGAAGTTAGGAAATGTATTCTAGGGTGGAATGTAGAAAGAGAATTAGCTTTAACATGGGCAGAGAATGGTGGATTATGTGAGGATTGAAAAAATACTGAAGAAAATGGGGAACCAATACATGTGTCTCAATGTTTGAAAAAAAAAAAAAAAAAATACTAATTGAAAAGGGAAAACAAAATGTGTTTGTAGGTGAGGTTGGGTGCTGCTAACAGCTTACGAGAAGTTATGGGACAGAAAAGACGAACTTAAGCAAATCAAGGAGCTAGAAAAGCTGCTATGTGAAGTGAATAAGTACAATGTCAGAATCAGTGGCTTAGCCAAGGGTGGGCCCAGGTGGGCCCAGGCCCATCCACTTTGGGTTCAGGCCCACCCAATAGCAGCACATCTCTAATGTGGCTGGCAGGGATTCCCAAGTCGCACCAGCCGAAAACTCCCAACTGTCCCTCCTGCATAACTTTTAAATAGCAGATCTTTGCCTGCTACAAGCAGCGACTGATACATACTGTTCGCACCAGCCCTGCAGCCTTCCCTCTGATGTATTCCCACCTATGCGGAAACAGGAAGTTGCATAAGAGGGAAGGCTATGGGGTCAACATGTGCAGTGTGTATTAGTTGCTGCTCGTTGCCAGTGAAAATCTGCTATTTAAAAGGGGGATGTTTGAGAGACCATATGGCATGCAGGCAAGAGAGAGAGAGACCAAATTACTTGTGGGACAAGGTGGAGTTCATCTGACCACCCATCTTGGGCCCAGGCCCACCCAAAATTGGGTGTCTGGCTACGCCCCTGGTCAGAATAAGTTGTTTTTTGATAAAACTAAAAAATGCCAGGTGGCAAAAAGAGCTGCTGTCAGAGTGGCTGAGTACAAATATCGTAGAAGATGAGGAAAAGGTTTGAATATGTGGAAATCCACAGAAATTCAAACAGTATAAATGGTTTGGGGGAAAGATATCACCAGCAGTTTCCACTAAACTACTTATGCAGATTGACCAATTGTCCATGAGGGAATATTCTGTTTTAATTGTACCTATCAAAGAATGTATAATTGGAATTGACATTTTGAAGGGGTTGGTTTTAAATTTAAAGGATGGGCAATATTCATTTGGGAGACCATTGCATATACATGCTTGACCTACAATTATGGGTGAATTACAAATGCATCCAGTTCAGTTGCCAGCTGTAACCAAAATCATTTGGATGAAACAATATAGAACGCCTAGGGGATATGATGAAATACAGAATACTATTTGAGATTTGTCAGAAGCTGGGTATTAAGATATTATTTCCCCATATAATAAACCAGTCTGGCCAATAAAAAAAAAATCAGATTGAAACTGTTTTCTAGTTACTATAATCATTCTCTGAGACTGTGAATTATACACACCCAGAAAACTTTCCCCCTACCAAACTGAGTCCCAACACTGGGAAGTCTTCTGAAATACTATATATCTCCACTTTGAGATTATGTATTATGTGATTGTGGATTATATATACCCAGAAAACTCTCTTGCTGCCCTGATAAATCCCAGCAGCGAGAAGGCTCGTGGATGTGAAGTAGAAGATGCTGAATGTGTTTCTGGTTTATATTTCAGATACAAGTTACATTTGAGCAAGGGCAAAACTATGGGGGTGGGGGGTGACCTTCCTCCAGTTGGGCTTGGGTACCCTTCTGAACTTCCTTTTACCTTTGTTGAAGGGGGATGCTGAGCTTTGTCAGCCAAATAAATGGACTGCCGCCACTCTCGCTGCTTGTTTCTGGCTCTGAGCAGCATGCTGAGCATGCACAAGAAGTCCTGGCATGCTGCTTAGGGCCAGAAACCAGTGGCGTTCCTAGGGGGGCTGACACCCGGGGCGGAACGAGGATGCGCCCCGCCCTCTGGGTGCAGCGCGACCCCCCAGGCGAAAGGACACCCCCTGGCGAAAGAACCCCCCAGGTGCACATCGCTGGGGGGGGGGGGGAGGGTGCCGTGCACCTGTTTGCTTCATTTGTTTCCATTCTCCCTCTGCCCCGGAACAGGAAGTAACCTGTTCCGGGGCAGAGGGAGCACAGAACGAACGTAGCAGCCAGGCACACGACACCCCCCCAGCGGCGTGCACCCGGGGCAGACCGCCCCCACCGCCCCCCCCCTTTGGTATGCCACTGCCAGAAACAAGCAATGTGGAGTGGTGGCAGTTCATTTATTTTGTCGGCGGGGTTCGGCATCCCTGATAGCAAAGGTATGCCTAGAATGCCTTTGGGAGGGGGAGGGGAGAGGAATGTGTTGTTGAGAAAGCCTATTGTTAGACATTGTTAGCACACCACTGGATATAATAGGCATCTCAGAGACCTGGTGGAAGGAGGACAATCAATGGGACACTGTGTTATCAGGGTACAAATGATATTGCAATTTGATAAAGTGGATCAAATTTGGAGGAGGGGTTCGCTATATGTTAAAGAAGGAATTGTGTCAAACAAAATAAACATTCTACATGAAACAGACAGCAGTGTGGAATCCTTGTGGATAGAAATTCCATGTGTGAAGAGAAGGAGTATACTGGTAGGGCTGTACTATCATCCGCAAAGACAGAACAAACAGACAGATGAAGAAATGTTTACAGAAATTAGAAAAGCTGGCAAATTGGGCAACATTATAATAATGGTTGATTTCATTTACCCCAATATTGACTGGATAAATGTTTTATCAAGGTGTGCTAGGGAGGCAAAATTACTACATGTAACAAACGATTGCTTCTTGGAGCAACTGGTCCAAGAACCAACAAGAGGGGAAGCTATTTTAGATTTGGTCCTTAGTGGAATACAGGGCATGGTACAAGAAGTAACAATGTTGGATTCGCTGGGAATAACATGATCAAATGTAGATGATATCTGGAGTGAAGTCATTAAGGAAATCTACTGTAGTATCATTTAATTTTCAAAAGGTCGATTATGACAAAATGAGGAAAAAGGTTAAAAGGAAGCTAAACGGATCAGCTACAAAAGTTAGGACTTTAAGGGGTCCTTTTACAAAGTAACGCTAGCATTTTTAGCATGTGCTAAATGCTAGAGATGCCCATACATTCCTTTGGGCATCTCTAGCATTTAGTGCATGCTAATCATTAGCGTGCACTAAACATTCTACCACATTTTTGCTAAAGGACACCTAAATCAGGCATGGACGTTGTTTAAAAATACCAATGTAGATGCCCAGACCAGATGTATTACACGTATTAATAAAGGTGAAAAGAAGAGCAAATGACAGCCAGCATGGTTAAAAGGTGACGTGAAAGAGGCTATTCAAACCAAAAGAACATCCTTCAAAGAATGAAAAAGGATCCAAATGAAGAAAATAAGAAGCAACATAAGCACTGTCAAACTAGATGCAACACATTGATAAAGAAAGTTAAAAGAGAATATGGCAAAAACTCATAGTAACACCTTTTCAGGTATATCAGAAGCAAAAAGTCTATGAGGGAATCCGTGGGACTGTTAAATCATGAAGGAGCAAAAAAAGTACTTAGGGAGGACAAGGCCATAGCGGAAAGATTGAATGAATTCTTTGCTTCGGTCTTCACGGAAGAATATGTAAGATATCTACTTATAGCAGAAATGTTTTTTAAGGGTGAAGATGCAGAAGAACAGAAATAAATCTTGTTGAGTCTGGAAGATGTACTGAGCCAAACTGACATGTTAAAGCATGATAAATCATCTGGATGGCATACACCCCATGATTGAAAGAACTCAAACATGAAAATGCAGATCTGCTGTTAGTGATCTGTAAGCTGGGCAAAATAGTGGAAAATATTATAAAGAATAAAATTGTAGAACACTTACATAAACATGGTTTAATGGGACTGAGTCAGCATGGGTTTAGCCAAGGGAAGTCTTGCCTTACCAATTTACTTCATTTCCTTGAAAGCGTGAATAAACATGTGGATAAGGGTGAGCCAGTTGATGTAGTGTATGTAGATTTTCAGAAAGCTTTTCACAAAGTTCCTCATAAGAGACTCCTGAGAAAATTAAAGAGTCAGGGGATAGGAGTCAATCCAGCTTATAATCGAACGAGAAAAACGCCCAAGTTCCGACCTAAATCGGGAGATGGGCGTTTATCTCACAAAAACGAATAACGCGGTATAATCAAAAGCCGAATTTGGGACGCTTTCAACTGCACTCCGTCGCGGATGCGGACAAAGTGGACGGGGGCGTGTCGAAGGCGTGTCGAAGGCGGAACTGGGGCGTGGTTATCACCCGAACAGAGATGGGCGCCCTTCGCCGATAATGGATGCGTTTGTAGCTAGAATTTAGGGCACTTTTCCTGGACCCTGTTTTTTCACGAATAAGGCCCCAAAAAGTGCCCTAAATGACCAGATTACCCCCAGAGGGAATCGGGGATGACCTCCCCTGACTCCCCCAGTGGTCACTAACCCCCTCCCACCACAAAAAAATGATGTTTCACAACTTTTTATTTTCACCCTCAAATGTCATACCCTCCTCCCAGGCAGCAGTATGCAGGTCCCTGGAGCAGTTGTTAGGGGGTGCAGTGGACGTCAGGCAGGTGGACCCAGGCCCATCCCCCTACCTGTTACAATTGTGCTGCTTAATGCTTATTAGTCGTCCAACCCCCCCAAACCCACTGTACCCACATGTAGGTGCCCCTCTTCACCCCTTAGGGCTATAGTAATGGTGTAGACTTGTGGGCAGTGGGTTTTGAGGGGGATTTGGGGGGCTCAACACACAATGGAAGGGTGCTATGCACCTGGGAGCTCTTTTACCTGTTTATTTGTTTTTGTAAAAGTGCCCCCTAGGGTGCCCGGTTGGTGTCCTGGCATGTGAGGGGGACCAGTGCACTACGAATCCTGGCCCCTCCCACGAACAAATGCCTTGGATTTATTCGTTTTTGAGCTGGGCACTTTCCCTTTCCATTATCGCTGAAAAGCAAAAACGCCCAGCTCACACATTGGCGAATAAAACATGGGCGTCTATTTTTTATCGATAATACGGTTCGGTCCGCCCCTTCACGGACCCGTTCTCGGAGATTAACGCCCATGGAGATAGGTGTTTCTGTTCCATTATGCCCCTCAATGTCCTTCTGTGGATTAGGGATTGGTTATTGGACAGAAACAGTGGGTAGGGTTAAACGGCCATTTGTTTTCAGTGGAAGAGGGTGAATAGTGGAGTGTCATAGGGATTTGTACTGGGACAGGGGCTATTTAACATAATTTATAAATGATCTGAAAATCAGAATGATGAGTGAGGTGATTAAATTTACTGATGACACAAAACTATTTAAAGTTGTCAAAACACATGTGGATTGTGAAAAATTAAAAGAAGACCTTAGGAACCTGGAAGACTGGGCATCCAAATGTCAGATGAAATTTAATGTGCACAAATGCAAATCCAAATCATAGTTACCTGATGCTGAAGTCCACCTTAGGAGTCAGCACTCAAGAAAAAGATCTAGGTGTCATTGCAAACAATATGATGATCTTCTGCCCAGTCTGCAACACCGGCCAAAAAAGCAAGCAGGATACTAGGAATTATTAGGAAACAGATGCAAAATAAGACCACTAATACTATAAAGCCTATGTATCGCTCCATGGTGCAACCTCACCTTCAGTATCAAGTTCAGTTCTGGTCGCTGTATCTCAAAAAAAATATATAGTGGACTTAGAAAAGGTTCAAAGAAGTGCAACCAAAATAATGAAGGGGATGGAACTCCTCCCATATGAGGAAAGGCTAAAGACATTAGGACTCTTTAGCTTGGGAAAAAATACAGCTGAAGGGGGATATGATTGAAGTCTAAAAAATCCTGAGTAGAATGGGTAAAAGTAAATTAATTTTTCACTCAAAAAGTACGAAGACCAGGGGACACTCAATGAAATTACATGAAAATATTTTTTCATTCAAAGCATAGTTAAGCTGTGGAACTCATTGCTGGAGGATATGGTAACAATGGTTAGTCTATCTGGGTTTAAAAAAGGTTTGTTTAAGTTTCTGGAGGAAAAGTCCATAGTCTGTTACTGAGATGGACATGAGGAAGCCACTGCTTGCCCTGGGATTGGTAGCATGGAATGTTGTTACTGTTTGTGTTTCTGTCAGGTACTTGTGACCTGGAGTGGCCACTGTTGGAAGCAGAATACTGGGCTAGATGGACCATTGGCCTGACACAGTATGGTTATTCTTATGTTCTTAGTGGGCCTCCTGGAACTGCTTCATGATTAGGTTTGGCAGTCCAAGGCATTCATGTACTTGGTGGTGTAACAGATGTAGATTATCAAAGAGAAATTAAAATTGTTCAGATCAATTTGAGGAAAACACATGTGAGTATTGGAAATGAGGATAAAGTTGCCCAGCTAATTGTTCAGAATATCATGATATCCCAGACAGAAGAAATTACAGCACCACAAGTTACCTCAGATCGAGGTGACCGTGGACTAGGTTCAAATGGCCATGACTGACGAAGCAGATTTAAATCACAGATCCTGATAAATCAAATCTAAAAACAGCTGAAATAATTGCAGTTGGAGCAGATACTACAACAAGGAGAGGATAAGTGGACATGTGTAAATAAAGATAGCTATTACTTAAAAGAATGATATGCACCTTTTATAATTTCAGGCATTATTGTGCCTTGTTGTCATAGGTGTACTCATTGGACACCCTTTAGGAGGCATTATCGTAAGGGATGCCCAAGTTTTGATGAGGACATCCTCGCAAAACGGTGGAGGGGTGGGGAAACCCGTATTATCGAAACAAGATGGACGTCCATCTTTTGTTTCAATAATACGGTCATCCTTAGAGATGGTCGTCCCTAGACTTGGTCATTTCTGATTTTCGGCAATAATGGAAATCAAGGATGCCCATCTCAGAAACGACCAAATGCAAGCCCTTTGGTTGTAGGAGAAGCCAGCATTCGTAGTGCACTGGTCCCCCTGACATGCCAGGACACCAACCGGGCACCATAGGGGGCACTGCAGTGGACTTCATAAATTGCTCCCAGGTACATAGCTCCCTTACCTTGTGTGCTGAGCCCCCCAAATCCCCCCAAAACCCACTACCCACAACTGTACACCACTACCATAGCTCTTACGGGTGAAGGGGGGCTCCTAGATGTGGGTACAGTGGGTTTGTGGTGGGTTTTGGAGGGCTCACATTTACCACCACAAGTGTAACAGGTAGGGGGGGATGGGCCTGTGTCCACTTGCCTGAAGTGCACTGCACTCACTGACACTGCTCCAGGGTCTTGTATATTGCTGTGATGGACCTGATTATGACATTTGAGGCTGGCATAGAGGCTGGCACAAAATATTTTTAAAGATTTTTTTCAGGGTGGGTGGGAGGGGGTTAGTGACCACTGGGGGAGTAAGGGGAAGTGATCCCCGATTCTCTCCGGTGGTCATCTGGTCAGTTCGGGCACCTTTTTGTGGCTTGGTCGTAAGAAAAACAGGACCAGGTAAAGTCGTTCAAGTGCTCATCAGGGATGCCCTTTTTTTTTCCATTATGGGTCGAGGACGCCCATGTGTTAGGGACGCCAAAGTCCCGCCTTCACCACACCTCCGACATGCCCCTGTGAACTTTGGTCACCCCCGCAACAGAAAGCAGTTGGGGATGCCCAAAATCGACTTTTGATTATGCTGATTTGGGCGACCCTGTGAGAAGGACGCCCATCTTCCGATTTGTGTCGAAAGATGGGCGTCCTTCTCTTTCAAAAATGAGCCTGTTTGGCTGTTTACCAATCCCAGATGCAGCCTGTGAAGATTTCACTATACGCAATAAGGAGATGTGAAACTCAACCAAGGCAGAAAAATGATTTCCTTTACAGAGCAAACAAGCCATGTATCATAGCTAACATTACTTGCAGTCATTGTAACTCTACTCTGTTTATACGTAGTCACTATCATATGTGGAATAATCAGGATAAGGAACAATTGAAAATAAGCAATCCTACTAGTTTACATTGTTGTTACTTCACACAATTGTTTGGGAAATTTCTTTAAGAGGAATATTGGAATAAATCTCTCTCTCTCTCTCTCTCTCTCTCTCTCTCTCTCTCTCTCTCTCTCTATATATATATATATTTATTTATGAAGCAGACTCAAAGTGGCTTACAATCAGTGGTGTGCTGGAGCAGGCTCTCACAGGCTCGCAAGAGCCGGTTGTTAAGTTTTTAAGAATTTTGGGAACCGGTTGTTAAAGTAGGGCCCTCCATGGCTACTTTAACAACTGGCTCCCAAAATGTGGGCTTGGGCCTCCTGCTGAATTCTCTTTTACTTTGCTTTCTGGCTGCCAGAAAGGTATGCCTAGCGTGCCCACACGAAGGGAGGGAGGAGAGAGAGGCAAATGTTGCTCCCCCCCCCTCCCCCGGCCACCCTTGGCCCTTCCAACTGCAGAGCTGGCTACGTCCGGAGAAAGAGCCTGTTGTTAAAAATTTACCAAGAAACAACAAAAAGAGAGTCCAAATCTCCCGCAAAAAATACAAATGCCGACGGATTTCCCGAGGGTCCTCAAGAGCAACGGAACTGGCCACACAAGCAGGGTCAACGCGATCGGGCTGACAGCCGGTCCACCGACACGCAGGAAGTGAGCTATGCTGGTCAGAGCTCCCCCATGATTTTGCCCACCAAAACTGGTGAAAAGGGGTGAAATTAGGACGCTGCAGCAACAAAGAAAACTGGCGGAAACAAAATCGGGCCATCATACAGCCAACAGGTAACTGAACGACGGTTAGCTCCGAGATGGCATCTCTATATATATGGAGAGAGAGAGAGAGATGCACAGTGTAAGCAAAGGAGCAATAAATATAGCTGAAGTGTGAAACTGGAAAATTTTTAGACCTTAGTTTGTTTCATTGTACCCCTAATGCAAATTGCACTGTTCCATTTTTAGGTTTTATAGGTAAATTAGACAACTTTGTTACTGTGATTTACAACAGTATGACATTTATCCCCTCCACCTGTGAATTAGTGGACTAGATTCCCTATATGGAGCCTGAGAAATCAGCACCAAAAATATTTTCACTTAGGTGTATTCTGCCTACCATGCCAAGATTTAGGTGCAGTTTATATAATACGCCTAGCTGGTTTATAGAGTAAGCCTAGAGGCTATGCCTGTGCCTAACTCTAGGCGTGTCTGCAAAGGTGTGAGCAAATCTAAAAATAAATAAATATCAAATAAAACTTGGTATAAATACTGGAGCCTAAGTTATGCATGGAGCAGGTGTGTTCTATAACCGTGCATACAGATATTCAGAATGTCCATAGTCCACCCATTTCATGCCCATGGCCATGCCCCCTTTTTGGCAGTGCGCATAAGAATTTGTAAATCACAGTAACAAAGTTGTCTAATTTACCTATAAACCCTAAAAATGGAACAGTGCAATTTGCATTAGGGGTACAATGAAACAAACTAAGGTCTGAAAATTTACATGCACCACTTTACAGAACACACCCAGCAAGTTGTGCACTTAAATTCTAATTAATGCCAGTTAGTGTCAATAATTGCTTCAGTAATTATCAGTGCTAATTGGTTTGTTAAAAATTAAATTGCACACATAAATCCAGAATACAACCAGATTTGCATATGAAATTTCAGTCGTGCTATATAGAATCCAGAGGAATACCACTTCCATATTTTAATGTCACTTTTGCAGCCTTGCCCGGCATCCCATTGTTTATTTAAATGAGAATGGTATGATACTCTGTTGGGAGGCCTGGGGCAGGCATGGGTACTTTGAATTCTAGCGATGTGGAAATTTTAGCTAATCAGTTAAAATGAACTGGTCAAGATATAACAAAATTGGGGATAGTCAAAAACTAGATGTACAATTACAGTACAGTCTCGATTATGTGTACTTCACTAATCCAACCACCTGGCATATACGACAGCTCCCCCCCTCGGTGACATCATTACATTGGCATTAAGAAGTGTATGGCTCCTCTTCCTGTTTTCCAGCTGTACATGCTGCAAGGAAGCCATCTTTGAGCCTTTTTTGAGATGAGACCATGCATCTCAGTGAGGAAATCGTGCTTTGCAGCTGATACACCTTCAAGCATCCTTTATCCGAGTTATGAAGGTCATGGCTTATCTTCCTGTTTGTGATTTGAGCCCATGCTTTTATGCATGAAGTTTTGGATCTAGGATCTCACTTTTGTAGCAAGGGAACCGCTTTTTGATTTGAGACCATGCTTTCATGTATTAATATTTTTTGAGATCATGGTTCTATTCAAGGGAACTATAATTTTTGCATCTGGGACCCTGCATGTGTAGCAAGGGAACTATTGAAAAGTTTTAAGCTGAGGCCTTGTCATGGACCAGGGAGGGTGAGCCCTTGTGCCGCAGCCGAGTTTACGCTGCCTATCTAACCTGGGGGCTAAGTTGGCCCCAACTGGTGACAGACGAGCTGGACTGGATACCAACAATGGTACTGGTTAGGCCCAAGAAAGTGCAAAGAACCCTGCCAGAGGAGAGGGCCAGGAAAGTCCAAACAATACTGGTGGTCAGGGCTGGCTAAGTTCAAGGCACGGTCAGGCAAGCTAGAGTCAGGATAGGTGGTGATCCAGAGGAGTAGAGACAAGCCGGAGTCAATGCCAAGAAGTCAGTCCAATTAAGGGAGCAGGAACAAGAGCAGGCTGGCTGGAGAGACAGACTGGAACAACGACAGGCTGGCTGGCTGGAGACTCAGACTAGAACAAGGGCAGGCTGTCTTAAGACACTGACTGGAACAAAAGCAAGCTGGCTGGAGATTCGGTTGGAACAAGGGTAGGCTGGCTGGAGACTTTGACTGGAACAAGAGCAGCCTGGATCATGACAACAGAAGGGAACAGAAACCAAGCATAGCAACTCACACCAGGCAGAAGTTAGACGACCAGTTGCAAAGGCAGTGCAGGAGAGACCTTATAAAGGCCCAGCTCGTGATGTGATCATCGGGCATCCAGATGGTTTTCCTGCCACTGGCCTTTTAAATCTCAGCTCCTACTGAGAAGTTTTAAGCTGAGACCTTGCTTTTTTGTAACATTACAGCATGACTGTACATTATTGGACCTAGACCCTCACTTTTATAGTGAGGTAACCATTGAAAAAAAACTAAAGCTGAGACCTTGCTTTTATAACATTACTGCATGGCAGTAATGTTTGGACCTGGAACCCCACTTTTGCAGCAAGGGAACCATTGAAAAAGGTTTAAACTGAGACCTTGCTTTTATAGCATGGCATCAATTTTTGGCCAGTTGAAAGAGGAAACAAGTTGTTTTGTCTATACAGCAGAAACTTTTGCAGAAAGGAAGTGCTAAAGAAAGTGACGATGTTTTGAGAGACTTTGCTTTCTTATCAGGAAGCCATTTTTGATCTGAAACTGTGATTTTGCAGAAATATTTGGACCTTTGCTCTGGCACCCAAAAGCCTGATTTTCCTGCCAGGGATCCATTTTTGATCTGAGGCCATGCTTTTGCAGAAACAGAAGGCGATCAACCATGTGAAGTGGAGAAACATCAGTCCTTATGTGTAAATCAAATGAAGAATGAAGGAGTAGGGTATGACCCTTCCAAGCATAGGCGCCCGGTATAAGAGGCTTGGAGAGCCTAAGCCTCCCCCTGCTGCAGCAGAATGGATCAGGTGTGGAGTCCAGCTGCTCTGAGGGGATTAAATTGTTGATTTACCTCCATCCTCACAGCAGGAGCTGCAGTGAAAGCCCTCTAGCAGTTGTAGAAATTGGTTTATGGTTTGTTTACCTTACTGCTGGGAAAGCAGGGGGGGGGGGGGGGGGTTGGCTGAAGGTGTCCTGGGTTGCCATGGAGATATTTAAGGAGGATGACTTCCTGACCTGCACTGAGGACAGATAGCAGCAGAACGGATACTGGGCCAGCATGATCACCAGACAACAAAGGTAGAAAAGATAATTTTATTTTCATTATAGTGTTTGGAATATGTCCACGTTGAGAATCAGGTGCTCAACATTAAAAGTTTATATTTATTTACTTATTTATGGCATTTTATCCCACATTAAACACGAATTAGGGTGTTTTGTGGCTATACATGAGAATTGTGAAGATATGATCCCTTGTTTCATATTGTTGACGGTCTGCATTTTCCGTATGGGTGGTATATTGGTGCATTAGGTCTGCCCAGTGTAATATTTATGGTACAGTAAGGTTCTGAGTGTGTTTTTGCACAAAGTTGTGCATAGTGTTTTGCAGTTGAGCGATTGTGCTTAGAATATGCTTTGAGCAACCACTTTATTCTTTGACATATGACACATATCTAATATCTAAATTTAATAAAAGGTATTAATTGTGACTTTTATTTTTATTTATTTATTTTTTCTGCGTGTTATCAGACAATTATGGATTTAAGCTCCACCTCTGGACCCACCCCTAACCCCGCCCCCTTTAGCCTCCCCAAACAGTTGGGCCACCGACCGCCTATGCTTCCAAGAGCATGAGGAAGACAGAATATCCTTGTACAAAGTGTTTATTGAGCACACCTAAAAGACTCGATACGGTTCTGTATTTCAGATGTATATTGATACCAGTGCTTTTTTTGTGCGGTCCGGCTCACCTGCCCACTCCTTTCCATTCGTGCACCCGGCCGTGTTCCCTGCGTTGCAAAACTTTTGTTTACCTGAAGTCACGGCGAACCGGCAGTGAAAGCAGCAGGCAGGCAGGCAAGCTCGCCTCCTTGTTGCTCGCTTCCTTTCCCTCTCAGCGCATCCTGCCCTCCTCTGATGTAATTTCCTTTCCACAAGGGCGGGATGCGCTGAGAGGGAAGGGATGCGAGCAACAAGGAGGTGAGCTTGCCTGCCTGCCTGCTGCTTTCACTGCCAGTTCGCTGCGACTTCGGGTAAACAAAAGTTTTGCAACACAGGGAGCACAGCCGGGTGCACCACCGGAAGATAGCGGGCAGGTTAGGGTGGAAATGGAGTTAAGAGAACAGATAGAGAGCAGCAGAATCAGAGACTAGGACCAATATGGATAGAAAAACAAAGTCAGCAAAGGTAGAAAAAAATCATTTTATTTTCATTTTAGTGTTTGGAATATGTCAAATTTGAGAATTTACATCTGCTGTCTTATTTTGCACTGGGTATACTGGAGCTGTAACAGCTTACAGAAATGATTTATAATGAAAAAATCACGTTATTTTTTTCTCCTATACTAGTATAATATTTTCAATGACATCTGTTTATATGCACCATGGCTGGTATAAGGGGTGTGGCTATCATGGGGCGGAGCCATATGTGGTGACCACGCCCATAATGAGTACTGGCACCTTTTTTTCTACAAAAAAAGCACTGATTATTACATAAGTACATACCATATTTTTCGGACTATAAGACGCACTTTTTTCCCCCAAAATTTGGGAGGAAAATGGGGGGTGCGTCTTATAGTCCGAAGGTAGACTTCTCCCTACTCACGCGATCTTCCCTGGTGGTCTAGTGACGTCGGGGCAGGAAAGAGCCTCCTCTTTCCTGCCCAGCGCGCTGCTCTCCATCCTCCTGTATGCAGCCTGACGGTCTCGGCAAGATTCAAAATGGCCGCCGAGACTTCAATTCTCGGCGGCCATTTTGAATCTCGCCGAGACCGTCAGGCTGCATACAGGAGGATGGAGAGCAGCGCGCTGGGCAGGAAAGAGGGGGCTCTTTCCTGCCCCGACATCACTAGACCACCAGGGAAGATCGCGTGAGTAGGGAGAAGTGGTGACAGGGCCGGGGGGAGGGCGGGATTCGGACAAGACGCACCGGAGCACCTAGGTTTTAGAGTTGGGAAAAAGGAAAAAAATTTTTTTCCTATTTCCCTCCTCTAAAACCTAGGTGCGTCTTATGGTCCGGTGCGTCTTATAGTCCGAAAAATATGGTAAGTAATGCCACACTGGGAAAAGACCAAAGGTCCATCGAGCCCAGCATATTGTCCACGACAGCGGCTAATCCAGGCCAAGGGCACCTGGTGAGCTTCTCAAATGTACAAACATTCTATACATGTTATTCCTGGAATTGTGGATTTTTCCCAAGTCCATTTAGTAGTGGTTTATGGACTTGTCCTTTAGGAAACCGTCCAACCCCTTTTTAAACTCTGCTAAGTTAACCGCCTTCACCACGTTCTCCGGCAACGAATTCCAGAGTTTAATTATGCGTTGGGTGAAGAAACATTTTCTCCGATTTGTTTTAAATTTACTACACTGTAGTTTCATCGAATGCCCCCTAGTCCTAGTATTTTTGGAAAGCATGAGCAGACGCTTCACATCCACCTGTTCTACTCCATTCAATATTTTATATACCTCTATCATGTCAAGAATATAAGTATTGCCACACTGGGACAGACCAAAGGTCCATCAAGCCCAGCAATCTGTTTCCAACAGTGGCCAATCCAGGTCACAAATATCTGGCAAGATTATTGACAATCAGCTGAGTAACTCGTAGTCTCACGGCATAACTGATGTTATCTGTGACACATTTGCCTGTTGATATATTTTGTGCTGGTCTTAAGACCTTGACAGACTATGAGTTACACAGTTGATTGTCAATAGGAAGTGGTAAGGGCTCCAGCTGTAAATTGCTGCACTGCAATATTTTGCTTACCACACGGCCATTTACCATTCCTTTGGAAAAAAAAGACCCCTTTACTGACAGCAGGAAAAGGTGGCCTTGGTGCTTCGCAAACCCATGTACCGACGCCACTACAGGCCACCATTTACTGCTATTTCATAAAAGGACCCCATAACTGGCTAAAGGGTACTGCAAAAAAAATAGGATTGACTTTTATGCGGTCCTATTTATATCGCTGCATTGGCCGGTTAAGTGCTGAATACTGGCACTTAACCGGACAAGTGCCGACTCCGCCCCTGGAACACCCCCAAAATAGCCAAGAGTCGTTTCTGGCCAGTTAATATCGACCCGCTAGTTTCTATTGCTTTTTTCCGATACCATTGCAAAATTAAATTAAATAGACAATGAAATAATAGTAAATTATAACATTAAAACAACAGTCATTTTTTTCATTTTGTTATATTGATTGGGGCAGGTCAATTTAATTGTTTTAAAATTTTAATATTAATGCATTAGTTTACAGAACCTAAAAAAAATGTACTTTTGCAATGTATTTTTAAAAAAACAACAATAGATTTAGAAGTATGCTTTCCAGTTTCAGATTTTAAGGCAATTAGTTTACAGATGTCACTAAATAAATGGCATTCATTCCTGAAGCAGGAACCATACCTGTTAACCATCTGAGCGTATTCTAGCTTTAAAGCCAGACTTGATGTGCACAGCATGTTCAAAAACTGTACTCACAGTTCAAATGAGCTGGATTACAGACCATGACCACTGAGACCATCACATGACAAAGCCTTTGTGTAATTAATATGCAGGGTAAAATGCTCCCTGGACTGCTGCTAAAGCGATTTAAATCATGCACATAAAAAATGTAATCACAAATTTAGCATGGTGGACATTGTAGTCACACTGTGCTTGATTGCATAGAAGGTTCCAAGTGTGTTTTAAATGTCCTTTAAGATTGAGATTAGGACTTGTACTTACAAGATGCATATTAATCTAAAACTCAACATTTTTCAGTGTGGGATCACAGTAGGAGAACATTATGGGCAATAGAGGTTCATTCTAATCCCAGTAGGTAATTACACTTTGAAATAATATTCTTTAATTAAATCTTGTTTGCAGTTGATTGATTTAAACACTAAATCAAAAAACCTAAAATTGAGGGGCTTTTTATCAATTTTTGATGCTTTTTGCATACATCCTAGGTTTTAATTGATGTTTCTGAAGTTTTTAAAGCTCTCTATCCTAGCTGAATTTAGTGTAATTACAACACCTAGTGCTCTGACTATAACTTGCATTCTATACACTTCAAGCACTTTTTGATTTTTATATGTAAAGGTTAAAAATTTGGCATGATCAGCTTTCAGAATTTTAACTAAAATAGGATCTAAATATTATATAAATGACCATCTGATTTCAGTGTTTTATTTTCTTTCATTATATACGGACCCTTTTACTAAGCTGCTTCAAGCTGTTAACATGTTTTAGCAGACTGTGGGGTCATTTTACCAAGCTGCGGGTAAAAGGGTCCTGCGCTAGTGGTGGGGCTGTTTTTGCCACACACCAGGGTCCTTTTTACTGCAGTGGGTATAAAAGCCCCCATACACACATGACCATTGAGGTGGCAATAAGGGCTCCCGCGCTATCCTGTCGGTAACCTGGCAGTGCGGGTTATGCCCAATTACTGCTGGGTTATCACTGTGCAAGCCATTTCTGGGGGGGGGGGGTCTTTTTCCCACGGAAATGGCGTGCGCTAAGGGCGGGACTACTACCGGCAGCCGCATTGGGCCAGCGGTAGTCCCGGAAGAGTGAGCAGTAAGCCGCCGCTTTTTGAAAGGGCCCCTATAATAGCTAACACAAGGAAGGACAGATTAGCTTGCCTTTATGGCAAAAACTTCATTAGTGAGCAATAAGTTGCACATGAAATTTTTGGATAGGAAGAATTACTGGGCAGAGAATAGGTGTGGAGTGCGTTAACTGCACTGGAGTTGTTGCTTGCTAACTGACTAAAGCACTGTTAATGCAGAAGCACTTAAGTCACTTAAATAGGAGATATTTTATATCTCAGATGTACAGAGTGCTGGTCCCATATATTGCCAACAACTTTACCACAGGGCCAGAATTTGAAAATGCTGAGAATGCCTCCTTCTTGCTGCTATGTTAGTTTTGGGCTGTCACATGTTGAATTCCTGTGTTACGGCATGTTAAGCCCAAACCGTAGGGCCTCTTTTAGCAAACTGTGGCAAAAGGGGGCCGGCACTGTCAGTGCATGTTTTACATGAGTGCCAAGGCCCCTTTTACAGCAGTTGATAAAAGGGAAGGTCTCGCTTTCCTGCAGGAAATGGCTGGGCGGTAAGTAAAGCACTTGCCGCGTGGCCATTTCGGGGGGGGGGGGGGGAGCCCTTACTGCTACCCACTGAGGTGGCGGTAAGTGCTCAGGCGCTAACCCGGCACTAACTGCAGCGTGCAAAAACATTTTTGTAGCGCCGGAAATGACGGTGTAGTAGGGGTGGGAAGTACAGCCGGGCTGCTGCTGTAGCCTGGCAGTATTTCAGTTATAGCAAGCGGCTTACCACCGCTTAGTAAAAGGAGCCCTTAATGCACTTTAATAACAGAACACCATTGTTAGAAACATGGTAAATGACAGTAGATAAAAAAAACCTAGCATGATTCATCCACCCCCATGTTTACTAAACTGCGCTAGCAGCTGCCACGCAGCAATGCTCACAAAGCCCATTCAAAGTGAGTTTCTAGTGGTTTGAACTGATCACTAATCTGCTTTTTCTTTTCCCACATTGGAATCAGATTAGGGTCTTAAAATGGGGGAAGTAATTTTTTTGTCAGAGTGGCTGTCTGAGGTGGTACACAGGTGCTCCAGTGCTGGTAGTTACGCACAGTACATGACAACAAATACCTGTATGGTCCATCTAGTCTGCCCAACAAGATAAACTCATTACATAAGGTAAGATGTGATACTTCAAATATATATCTGATCTTGATTTGTCCACGCCATTTTCAGGGCATAGACCGTAGAAATCTGCCTGGCTTTGTCCTTGTTCAAAAACTTCTGAAGTTGTCATCGAAGCCTCTGAAAAGCCCCACTCCAGTCCATCCAAATCTGTTCAGCCACGATCGGGGCACAGACCGTAGATTCTAAGTGAATTGTGGTGGTAGGGGTAGGAGTTTGGGAAGAAGATTTCAAGGAGGATGTTCAAGGGCAGTTTGCATATGAAGATGAAGTGATGTTGGTTGATGGACAAGTGCAGATTGGGAATTAGAAAGACAGTTTCCTGGACAAATTGGATATGAAAGAGTTTGAAGGAGAATGAGAGTGGGTCAGGTAGGAGTTATCAGGATAAAAAAAGCTGGATGTGGAATAAAAGAATTAACAAGGTATTAATTAGATGTTTCTGAGATAAGACATTTTTGGAAGTTTGAGGAGGGTGGTAAAGAGGATAGATATAAAAAAAAGTGGCTATGGGCTGCATCAGGGGCTTTTAAAATACCCAGAGGTGTGCTGAACAAATGTATCACCTACTGGTTTCACAAAATCCTTAACCAAGCAGCAGCAGCAACAGCAGAATGTCATTCACCACACACTGCTGCTGCTTGGATAAGGAGTTTATTTATTTATTTATTTATTTATGGTTTGCTTATATCCCACATTTTCCCACACATGCAGGCACAATGTGGCTTACAAAAAGTTAAATAAAATCACAAAATAGGAAACTTAGAAAAGTATACAAGGAGGAGACAGGATGAAAAACATCTAACAGGGTGGATCAAGCAGGGTAATGGTCAAGGAAAGTGCATCAGTCAATGGTGAAAAGTGGGGAGTAGGTCTTGACAAAGAAATAGGTCTTTAACAACTTCTTGAAGAGGGAGTGGTCCGCTTGGGTTTTAAGGTGTTGCGGGAGTGCATTCCAGTGCTTAGGACTCCAATAGCGAAAGGACGAGGCGAAGATCCTCTTGTACCTGACACCCTTACAGTTTGGGAAGTGCAGATGGAGATAGGAACGAGCAGCAGGATTGGCATTTCTGGGCGGAAGGTCGATCAAGGGGTGCATGTAATCTGGGGCAGCCCCATAGATGTTTTTATGGGTCAAGGAGCAGAGCTTAAAGGCAACACGCTCTTGTACAGGCAGCCAGTGTAATTTGAAACACAAGGGTTCAGCATGTGCAAAGCGTCGTTCTCTTAGGATGAGTCTCGCGGCAGTGTTCTGAACTGTCTGGAACTTTTTCAACAGAGAGGCCTGGCAGCCCGCATAAATTCCGCTACAATAGTCCAAGTGGGAGAGGACAAGCCAGTGGACAAGTGTGCGGAACAAATCTCTAGTAAGGAAGTATCTGATGCGCCGGAGCCTCCACATGGCGTGAAACATATTTCTGGAGACTAAGTGCACATGGTTGTCCAACTGGAGGTGTGTGTCCAGATGCACTCCTAAAAGCCGCAGGCTGTTGGCAATTGGAAGAGCGGAGCCCATTGCTGGGAGCACTGTATCAGTTACTGGGGTGTGGATGGATGAGAGGATGAGACACTGTGTTTTGTCTGTGTTTAACTTGAAACGGAATACCCGAGCCCAATGCTCTATGGTGGAGAAGCAGGCATCAATGAGGGTAGCAATTTCTGACAGGGTGGTGCGAAAGGGGATGTAGACTGTGATATCGTTAGCACAGATGAAAGGGTTGAGGTCCAGTTTGTGAAACCAGTAGGTGATATACTTTTTGAGCACACCTCTGGGTATTTTAAAAACCCTGGATGTAGCCCATAGCCACTTTTTTTTTTATCTATCCTCTTTACCACCCTCCTCAAACTTCTCAAAAATGTATTATCTCAGAAGCATCTAATTAATACCTTGTTAATTTTTTTATTCCACATCCAGCTTTTTTTTAACCTGATAACTCCTACCTGACCCACTTTCATTCTCCTTCAAACTCTTCCATATCCAATTTGTCCAGGAATATGGTCATGTCAGGCTTTTAATTATTCATTTTATATGTTGTATGAAGATAGAAAAGGTCTTATTTATATATTGCATAACAACAATCGTGATCTGCGGGGCGGGGGGGGGGGGGGGGGGGGGGTTGACAACATCCGGTCTGGATCTTGTGGATCGTTTGCCCATCTGTTTCTTAGGATCCCCATGCAACTGGCAGAGGAGAAGCTGAAAGCCCACATGGGCTCAGGCTTAGACCTGAAAATGTTTCTGAGACAGAGAGTAGAGAGAGCATTCCAGCCATTGGAAAGGAAAGCTATCCTATCCCAGACTCCAGAGCCAATTGAACCATTATGTGAACTGTACTAAAATAAGGCATGGACCTTGATTAGGAGAAGCTAGCAGCTAGATAAAACCTGGACTGGATTGTTTGCCTCTATTGCACCAGAAAGGCAGTAGTTCTGGCTGCTTAAACTTTCTACCAGTGGGGTCGTTGATTTGTAAAAAAAAAAATAATAAGTTACAATAGCCTGAGCTGAGCTTTGGTCTGGGTTTTTAATTTTTTTTTCCTTTGGGAGGCACCAGTAAAGACATCCAATGCTGAACTGTGGGATGTAGTTTTTATTTTTTGTAGTAGTAGTAGTAGTTATTATTGTTGTTGTTTTTTTTCCTTAAGCAGGGCAGAATTTGGGCCTGCTGAGCTTTGCTTTTATTTGTTGCTGCCAGGAAGTCCTGGGGAAGGTCCCTGTGTCCATTTTTTTTTTTTTTGCCCCAGAGGGACAAGACATTTACTAGGGACTGCATCTATCAGAGTATGATTTAAATGTTTCTGGTATGAAGTACTGAGAGTTGAATTGAGGAAAAGCAAACTAAGAATAATCACATGAATGTAAGAGTCTGGGCCAGATTTGCTAAAACTTAAGTGATGGGTCAGCCCTTGAGGGTGGGGACACTGTAAAGATTTTCTTTTGAAGTTTTGAACTTTAGGTAGAAGATTATATTGGGACAGAGCCAGGCTACATTTTGTGGAAGTAAACTGAACACCCATGTAGGGCCAGACCATCAGGACATGGATTCTATTACCTACTGTGTAAAGATGATGCAGTTCAGGTCAGAGAAATTATAAAAACTGACTGGAATTAAACATAGCCATCCTTATGCCCTGGTGGAGTATGTCTCTAAAAGTGTTTTCATAGACTTGGAGTACCAAGATAATCCTGTTTCTGACTCTGGGAGTGGCCCATGCCATCTTAAGGTGAATGTAACCCGTGAAGTCCGCTTGCAGGGGGCGACAGGTGACAATCTTTGGATTCTGATTTGCTGTTTGCTGGTGAAAGGATTTTCATAGGGGATGGTACAGGGAGGCAGTGCAGAAGCCTCCATGGTGTCCATGACACCTTGTGACAATTATTTAGAGGGCTGCCACAGGTTTGTTTCTCTCCTTTGAGGTGGCACTGTTTTTTTGCAACTTTGTGAATAACTGAATTGGTAGCTCTGGGAATAATTTATATGTGGTGTACTGGTTTATTACTTTATGATGTGTGTTTCATTCAAAATGGAGTGAATTTAAGGATTAAAAGATCCAAAATGGATCAAGTTGAAATAGGGGTGTCAGTGTATTTGTGCAGAGCACCTGGATTAGAGACTTTTCCAGACCACACTGCTAAGCCCTTCTTACAACTGAGATCATAGGCGGTCGGTGGCCCAACTGTTTGGGGAGGCTAAAGGGGGCGGGGTTAGGGGTGGGACCAGGGGTGGAGCTTAAATCCATAATTGTCTGATAACACACAGAAAAAATAAATAAAAATAAAAGTCACAATTAATACATTTTATTAAATTTAGATATTAGATATGTATCATATGTCAAAGAATAAAGTGGTTGCTCAAAGCATATTCTAAGCACAATCGCTCAACTGCGAAACACTATGCACAACTTTGTGCAAAAACACTCTCAGAACCTTACTGTACCATAAATATTACACTGGGCAGAACCTAATACACCAATATACCACCCATACGGAAAATGCAGACTGTCAACAATATGAAACAAGGGATCATATCATCACAATTCTCATGTAGAGCCACAAAACACCCTAATTCATGTTTAATGTGGGATAAAATGCCATAAATAAGTAAATAAATATAAACTTTTAATGTTGAGCACCTGATTCTCAAAGTGGACATATTCCAAACATTATAATGAAAATAAAATTATCTTTCCTACCTTTGTTGTCTGGTGACTTTTTCTGATCATGCTGGCCCAGTATCCGATTCTGCTGCTATCTGTCCTCAGTGCAGGTCAGGAAGTCATCCTCGTTAAATATCTCCCTGGCAACCCAGGTCACCTCCAGCCAACCCCCCCCCCCCCCCTGCTCTCCCAGCAGTAAGATAAACAAACCATAAACCAATTTCTACAACTGGTTACACAAGGCTAGAGGGCTTTCACTGCAGCTCCTGCGGTGAGGATGGAGGTAAATCAACAATTTAAACCCCTCAGAGCACAGCAGGGGAGGCTTAGCCTCTCCAAGTCTCTTATACCAGGCGCCTATGACTGAGATGGTCAAAAGATGGCAATTTGGAGTAATTTTGAAGCACTGTTTACCTGTTGCAGGTTTCAATCGTAGGCAATTTGGCACTCATTCTTTTAGAATTGTGACTGCTTCATTTACAGCGGGGAAAAAGGTTTTCAGTGCATGTGATTCAGAAGTTGGAGCACTGGCTTTCAGGTGCTTTCAAGCATTATATTCACTAGATATGTTTGTGCTTATATTATTTTGCAGTTCCTTTTCACTACCTTCTCTGATAGAATTTTTTTGATGTGTGGATATTCTTTTGTCTTTTGGGCTTGGAAGAGAGTAATTGTATCCACCCAGGGAATGAATCAGGACTTGCATCTTTAGGAGCTGTCTGCAATGGTTGGGGCTGCAGGCATGTGTTGGAATCAATTATTACCATGAATTTTCAAACCCTAGCACGCAATGACTCTTTGATATACTTTGATTCATTTGGGAGGGAATGATTTATTTTATTTAATAGGATATATGTGATATGATGAAAAGTTACTTGATGATAATTCATTGTTATTTTCATGATAAATTGATTATACGGAGGGGCATAATCGAGCATCACCAGCGATCTATTTTGGCGGTGGCACAACAGCTGGCCGGGACCGTATTATCAAAAAAGATGGCCGGCCATCTTTTTTTCGATAATACGGTTTAGCCCGGCCAAATGCCAGAGTTCGCCGGGTTTGAGATCGACGGTTTTGTTTTTCAGCGATAATGGAAAAAATGCCGGCCATCTCAAACCCGGTGAAATCCAAGGCATTTGGTCATGGGAGGAGCCAGCATTTGTAGTGCACTGGTCCCCCTAATGTGCCAGGACACCAACCTGGCACCCTAGGGGGCACTTCTAACAATGTTAAAAAAATACACAAATAGCTCCCAGGTGCATAGCTCCCTTACCTTGGGTGCTGAGCCCCCCAAATTCCCCCCAAACCCACTCCCCACAACTCTACACCATTACCATAGCCCTTATGGGTGAAGGGGGGCACCTACATGTGGGTAGAGTGGGTTTTTTTTTGGGGGGTGGAGGGCTCAACACTTAGCATCACACGTGTAAAAGGTAGGGGGGGGATGGACCTGGGTCTGCCTGCCTGAAGTGCACTGCACCCATTAAAAACTGCTCCAGGGACTTGCATACTGCTGTCAGGGAGCTGGGTATGACATTTGAAGCTGGCATACAGGCTGGCAAAAAAGGTTTTTATTTTTATTTTTTTAGTGTGGGAGGGTGTTGGTGACCACTGGGGGACTACGGGGAGGTCATCCCCCATTCCCTCCGGTGGTCATCTGGTGAGTTGGGGCACCTTTTTGAGTCTTGGTCATGAAAATAAAAGGACCAAGTAAACCCGGCAAAATATTGCTTAACGCCATTTTTTTCCATTATCCGCGAAAGCCGACAATCTGGTAGCCACGCCCATGCCCGCCCATGTCCCGCCTTCACTACGCCGCTGACACACCCCCTTGAACTTTCTCCGGCGTGGGGCGGGAAAGCAGCGATGGTGTCAAAAAAACCACTTTCGATTATACCGATTTCGCCGCTTTTGAGAGATCGCCGGCCATCTCCCGATTTATGTCAGAAGATCGTCGGCGATCACTTTCGAAAATAAGCCTGATGGTCTTTAATTACACTTTGGAAAGTGTGGAGAGATGCTATCAATCCTAAAGCAGTTGAAAAGCTCAGAAAATGAGTTATATCAAAGTTTTTAATTATTTTTTTTTATTTTCAGAGATTAAACAATTGAGTAAACATAGAACATCAGAAAAAATTCCAGCAAAATAAACATTGACTAAGGGCCCTGTTTATTAAGCTGCCCTGTAGCATGCTAAAAATTAGCATGCACCAACACTAGAGACACCCATAGGAATATATGGGTGTCTCTAGCGTTAGGCATACTAAAAATTAGCATGCACTAAAAATGCTAGTGCATCTTAGTAAACAGTGTCCTTAAATTTGGCTTACATGGTAGAACTTCTAACTTGGCCCTATTATAAAAAGCGTAGGAAATAACACATTGAGTATAACAACACAATTGTCTACCTCTAGATTTTCAAGTATTTGAAAATTTTATATAAATGTCCCCACCTCACCCACCTCCAAACAAACAACAAAAAACAAAAACCCCACTCTCCTACATGATGCCAAGTGTTATAGTAGTCAACGAAAGATACACAAAAAGACAACCTCCCCATAAGTTTTCTCCCAATTATGCAGCCTTTCTTCTTTGAGTCATCAAGTACTTCATTTCCCAAACATAATGTAACGTATTCAACATTTTAAAAGAGAAGGAACTTTCCAAGATGGAGCTATGATCAGCTTGATTACACTGACACACTGGTAAACCAGTGCCTGTTTGACCAATAGGAGACCTGGGTCAGACCTATTTAGCAAGAAAATTGCAGGATCCCAAGGAATTTGAATCTACAACTAGCACTGCAGTTTGCTTTGCACTGACCTCCAAAAAGCAAAAAACAAAACCTAAACTCTTGAACAGAGACACCAAATATGACCCATCGCACCCCTTTCTTTACAATGGTGCCAACAGCTAGGCAAAGCCTCAGGAAACATAGAATGCAACCAAACAGGAGTCAAGTACCATCTAAATATTACTTTGACATAATTTTCTTGTATATTGGTGGCCATGGAGATCTTAGCTTGGGCATCTTCCATGAAATCCTACTCTCAATCATCATAATAGACTCCCAACTCAAGCTGCCACTTATGCCTGTGGAGAGCATAAGGTGGTGTGGAGTCCAGGAGTTATTTATACAAGGTAGAAATCAACCACACAGTGCCCATAAAATCCTTACATATTTCTACAAGATACAAATCTTCTCGTATTATTTTGGATGTGATAGAGCTCCCAGTTAAAAAGTGAGCTAGTTGTGTGTATGCATAAGAATCAGATAGCAAGTGTCTTGTGTCAAGGGGCACCAGTTCATAATCATTAAACAATTGTTCCCAACATGACAGATCCCCTCCAGTGACAGTGTTGATAAACACAAGGACCCATACTCAGTGGGAAGAATAGGAAATAATAGGAGTGAAAAGATGGTTTGGTTCCTATGGGCTGTTCTGATTTGTATAGATCTAATGCTATGTGTGATTCTGATATTGGACAAGATATATTTCTCAGTACAATTTATGATGAAATGGAAGTTAGTGGCAAAGCTTTTAGGACCCAGTGAGTTGGTGGAGAAACCAGGAAGTTGATAATAGCAGTTCCTGCTTTAGGTGGCAGTTAGGAAGAAAAATGAATAAAATTATTTACGCACAGATTGGTGGGCTGAAGAGTGCAAACACAGGTGATACCATCTTGTGAATACTGGGAAGGTATTTTGAAGAGATGAATTATTTGAATAATAGGGACACCTTCCGTCTGGGTTGAGCATTCTAGGTTTAATTGTTAATGATCAGCCAGGGCTAGGATGACACCAAGTAGGCTCATTTGCAAGACAATTGGGAGGGAATTAAACTGTGATGTTCTGTTATGTTGGAGATGTTATTAATATACCTGCAGCTTAATTTTGTCACTACCTATTTGTGTAATGTAGGTTTTTTTTAAAGGTATGTGAGAGTTAATTGAAGAGTAGTCTAGTGTGGGAGTGCCTATATTATAAATTATACTCCTGGCAATATGTTTAATAAGAGAAAATGTACTTCCTATTTCAGTTGCATTTCTCATTTGTGAAATAACAAATCAGCACATGGTTATTTTTATTAAGATGACTCTACACTGTTGTGAAAAATGATGGTTACAGTAAAAGAATAACTAAGACTACAAGACCACATTCATTGTAACACTAATATTAATCACATATAACTAATATAGGTGTCTTGCAGTATGCCACATTCTCTTTCAATATATATTACATGTCCTGAGGGCAAACAATAGCAAAACAGATTTTAAATAAATCCCTGGAAGCCATGGTGGTCAGAAGTCATTAATATACTGACAGATTACTTTTTGTTATGCATAACAGAGGAAAATATTTACAGCAATATCAAAGAAATTTGAAGGAAAATTAAACCTCACAAATCAATCTTTTTCCAGACCTGATTTTCATCTCAATATAGATGTAATAAATCTTTTACTTTTCTTGTTGTGGGAATGTTTCAAATGATCTTAGGCCCAGAGATGCTAAATTTCAAAATATGTTGGGGGGGGGGGGGGAACCAAATTTGATTATATATGTTTCATATATGCAATTTAGGGACCTTTTACCATGCCCGCTAAAAAGTGGCTGGTGCTGGTGTCAGCGTATGAGTTTTCTGCATGTTGTGGCCACTTTCAGCATGGCAGTAAAATGGCCACCTTGCCATATTTTCTTGTAATGGACATGCATTAATTTCCCCTGTAGCGTGTGGCCATTACTGTGGGAGCCCTTATCACCACCTATTTAGGAGGTGGCAAGGGCTCTCATGCTACTCCCGCACTAATTGGGTAGCATGTGGTGATATGCCTGTGCTACTCTATTAGCACAGGAACACCTACTCTCCACCCATGGGCACGCCTCCTGCGCCGGAAAATAAAACAACATCTTCCAGTATGGGATTAGCGCACTGAGTGGAAACTTATCACCAGATGCCTCAGCGTGTCCTGCATGTTAGGCCTACCGCACCTTAGTAAAAGGGCCTCTTAACCCTTAATGAGTTCCGTGTTCAAAGGAATGTTGGTGCCTAACCATGGAGTTAGGTGCCTCAAACTCTGGATTAAAAATTGCCCACAGACACACTAGTTATATGTAGCTACAGAAAAAGTGACATTCTGGGAAGTCTGTTTGGTTCCGATGAGAGAACATACTGTCCACGTTTATATTTAATTTTCAAGTTAATATTGTATTTCAGTGCATTGTCAGCCTGCATATTCAGCAGGCTCCAAGGTATGCAAGTGTTTGTTTTGCCCATGTACTTGGTAGTATATTTTCAAATACTTTGTACCTAACTGTCTTATTGAAAATTATCCAGTATAGTAAACAAGTTTTAATATTGAACAGCTTTTATTCATTTTAACTGAAAAGGTTTTACAGTAAAATATAAAACAAGGCTTGCACGTCATTTAGGTGGCCCTTTTACTAAGCTATACTAAATGGTGACCTGCGCTATTATTAGCGCATGGGTTTCCCACATGCTGAGGACACCTTTTAACATGGGATAAAATGGTTGATTTTTGTATATCAACAGTAATGTCCACATGCCATTTTCTAACGGTAAGGACTCACACATTAATCACATAATAATGGGTTAGCGCGTGTGTTCTACCCTGGTCTTACAGCCTGCCTCACTGACACAACACTAACAGACTACTCAACAATTACTGTGGATTCTTTTGGATTTGTATTAGGTAAATGAGACTTTTATTTCATTATTGTCTAATATACACAATGATTAAGCTATATACACAATGATTAAGCTGTATAACTGAAAAGAAAAAAATACCTATCTATAGTTAAAAAGAAACAATCAATACATCACTGGTCCCTACATCCAAGCAATGCTGGGAGTTTCTAGACCAGGAAATATGGTTCTCTGCGCAGTGCGTACGCTACTCACCGACAAGCTCGCAATTTCACTCACAGAAACTCCCTTTTTTATTAGGCTTAGAATTCATGTTCAAAGCTAAGGAAAATTACAGAATGCTTGAGAATTTCTCTGTTTAGGTAAACAAGCCATACTGTGGGAATGTGGTCACATGTTTCTCAGTCCAGGTGACCAGTCTGAACCCAAAACATGCTCCACCTCCCTCTTCACATACCAAATTAATTAGAGCTGTGTCTTATCTTCTTTTTCACACAAACAGAATTACTTCTAATCAGAAATGCAGACCCCAAATGCATTTGTCGGTCAAGGCAGAGTTGAAAAACAATCTTTAAAATTCACTTCTATTACACACGTGGCAATGGCAACTCTCTGCTCCCAAACACACTCCCAGTACTCTATGTAGTCCTGTCAGTTATGATTCTTAAGTTGCTTTCTGTGCGTTGTAGTCCATAAACATTTCAAATTTTGTTGCATTTGTTTGGACTTGTGATCTGCTATGGTAGGCTGAGACTATCTTGTTGATTGTTTTGTTTTGTTTTGTTTGTTTGTTCTTGTTTTTATTGTGAATGAATTGGTAGCTTTTAACTCCTCTACCTCCAGAATATAGGCTGTAGTCCAGAGCAGCATGTCTGGGATAGTCATCTGCTTTAAATAAACCCAGTGTTTGGTAGGTTCCATAGTCCATTATCTTGTTGCTCGTAGTTGAACAACTTGATAGTAAAATTTTTAAATATTCCCCTCTTCGCTTTAGGCAGGTGAATTGTCTGCCTGCTTATTCTAGTTCATCTTCTAACTCATATATAATCAAATGCTGGCTTATTTATCAGTTTAAGCAGTTTATCTGGAACTTCAGTAGAGAGAGTTTTGAATAGATATAGGAACTTAGAAATAATGTCATTTTTTTAAATAATAGAGCAGAGTTAAAATGGCAGTTCTCCTTTGAGTTCAGGCTCTGAGTTCTGAGTTTTTTTTCCTTCTAACCTTTTCTTTATGGCACCTACCTCTTACTTACTTCAGCTTTGGCTGGCTGTCAACCTCAACAGAGGGTTTCCGGAATGGCTGTGAGTTTGTCCACTGCTGTGCCTGCAAAATAAAACACCTATTCAAGCTGAGTCAGCTCCCCAGAAGTGAGAATAGCATCTGTTCTAGCAGTGACAAAGGCTGTGGAAGGCTCCTTGGGGAGTCAAAATGCTTCTGCCCAGGGGTGTAGTCAGACACCCAATTTTGGGTGGGCCTGGGCCCAAGATGGGTGGGCAGGAGAACTTCGCCTTGTCCCACAAGTGATTTGGTCTCTCCCTCTCTCACCTGCATACCATATGGTCTCTCAAGCATTCCCCCCACCCCCACATACCTTTTAAATAGCAGATTTTTCACCAGCAGCGAGCAGCAACTAATACACACTACTCATGTTGGCCCCACTGCATGTATCAGCTGCTGCTCGCTGCAGGTGAAGCTCTGCTATTTACAAGGTATGCAGCAGAGAGAGTTGTTGAGAGTTTTCAGCTGGTGGGGCTTAGGAATCCCTGCCAGCCTCATCATAGGTGTGCTGCTACTGGGTGGGCCTGAGCACAAAGTGGGTGGGCCTGGGCCCATCCGAGCCCACCCTTGGCTATGCCACTGCTTCTGCCATATCAACATCTATCAAAGACATTGCATCAGAAGACTGGTCAGATGCACCAATTTGATGGTTGGGGTATTATGATATCTGAAACTTGAAGTAAAGCATTGGAGAGTTTGATCTTCAGATGGAGGAAGAACTGTACCAGTTGGCTCCATAACTGAAGTTACCTTTTAAGGTATTTGAGCTATGTTTTTGAAAATGGACACTGAAATAACTAAGGGGTCATTTTACTATGCTGTGGTAAAAGGGGGCCTGTGTTAGTGTCAGTGCATGTTTTTGACAAGCGCTGAGGCCCCCTTTTACCATAGAGGGTAAAAGACTGTCTTTTTTTCTGGAAAAGAAATGGCTGTGTGGTAAGTGAAGTCCAAGCATGAAAGAGTAGAGGAGAAAATGAGAACCTCTCAGAGATGGTGTCCAAATATACTTTATTGAGTCTTCTAAATGATTCTACAGCAAGCAACTTCTCTTTGTAAGTGGTTTTCCATTGGCATTGTGATTTTTCTATCATAGATGCTACAGAATCACTGACATTTGTGGATTTTCTGGAAACAAAAGTGACATAACAACTTTTTAGACCCCTGAGGCAGGCCAGAAGGCCAAAACACAAGTTGTATCAGGTCTTATTTGCTGTAGAATCATTTAGAAGACTCAATAAAATACATTTGGACACCATCTGTGAGAGATTCTCTTTGTTTCCTCTACAGTTTTGTGCTTGGAGTTCATCATCCGTGGAGGCAGTTTCTTCTGTTTGTGACTGACTCTGTGCAGTAAGTGAACCACTTACCATGTGGCCATTTTGGGGAAAGCACTTACCACCACTCACTGAGGTGGCGGTAAGGGCTCCCGCACTAACCTTTTGGTAACCGAGCAGCACATGGCAGTTCCCAATTACCACTGGATAAGCACCGGAGCTACAAAAATAGAAAATATTTTGGTAACACTGGAAATGGCACACGCTGGGGGGTGGGAACTACCGCTGGGCTCCTGTGGTAGCCTGGTGGTAGTTCCAGATTGGCACGCAGCAAGGCTGTTACTGCACGCCGACCCTTTAGTAAAAGTGCCCCTAAATGTTCCTCTGATTTGAATTCCTTGGTAACGACTGTTGGAGAATTAACTCATAGGCGAGAAAATCCTGGGAAAGATTAACAGGGAATATTGGTGTTCTGGAGAAAAATGTTCAAGAATCAAAAAATGTTATATATGCCTTAGTGCTAGATAAAATTGTTCTGTATAGGAAATTTGAACAAATAGAAAAATCATTGCAAACATCTTAATCTGAGAGCACTGAATTTTCCTAAAGTGATGGATCAAACTCCCCTACAATCATCCATTCTAGATGCATTTCAGTCCATGTTTAGATATCTTATTGTGTTTTATTGTCGCTCCAAATTTGAATACATTTTTGAATTTATAAAATATATGAATATATTTATAACAACTTATTGAAAGTCCTGCTGTATTCATTGATAAAATCTCGATTTTTCTTAGGCCAAGGTAATTTTAGATTGCTATGCTCCTCAGCTTCATCCAATGAATTTTTTTTTTCATCTAACTGGCTATCCTACGTCACAGATAAATACTGATGAAATAAGAGTTGATAAAATCATTTCTAAAATATAAAAGTATGATTTTTCCAGCTCTCTTATTTCAGAAAGGAAGAAGATTCTCCAGTAAAGGGGAGAAAAGCAATGAAATTTTATTCAAGGTGAAGTACACGGAAAGCTGTAGGCAGCTGGTTTAATAATATTAAACAAATACAACCAGTTTTAAATCAATTTGGCACAATGAGCATGATTACAAGAAGAAATATTTATTTGGTTATCATCTTTTATGAAAAAAGGGTGGTTAGTTGTTGAAGAAAAGACAAAGGACATCTGTATCAAATGATCAATGGCTCAGTTGCTTAGGAAGCTATGAAGTGATCAATAGAGCATTTCTGAAGTTATAATAAGAACACATGAAAGGTCATGTGACTTCCCAGGACAGAACCCTAGAGTGGCAAGAAGTATCAGAAGCCACAATTCTAGGGATATCAAATATGTGAATATATACACATACATATGAAAAGTATATAAATATATATATTTATGATCTCTAATCCTGATGGATTCAATCTTTTAAATCTCTAACCCCCCTGTTTACAAAGCCGCTCTAGCGGCTGATGGTGCGGTATTGCTGACACAGCCCATTCACTTTGAATGGGCTGTCGTCGGCGATGCCACACAGCAGTCACTAGTGTAGTTTTGTAAACAGGAGGGAGGGGGAGGGGGTAAATATTCTTATAATATATAAAATATATTTCTTAAAGAAAGCATTCTTTTCCAGCTAAACAAATTACATCTTACCCTCCATGTCTTATTCTCTGTAGTTTTAAAATTCAAGGCAGCCTATTGTTAAAACTATTAATCACGCTTCTCCCTTAATTGCTATGAAATAACCCAGCCTTTATTGGTTGTATAACAAGTGAAAAACTGAGTAATATCTGGAAAGGTAAAGTTGTTGGCAGCACTAATCTGAGATAGTCAGGTTATTAGCCACTGTTCACAATCTCAATTACCCTAAAAAAATGTATAATTACAAATAAAACAAACTTCTGATCCTACATCTAGGAACACTTTCTTATATAACATTATGAAATTTACAAGCGATTTTTCAGTCACTGAATTTAATTTTCACATGAAAAATTGACCTTAACAGTATGAAGTATGGCTACAAGTAAAAGATGTATTTTCATTGAAGAGAATAAATGCATTTCCTGAACTCCGGCTGTTAAAGTTAATTGATTTATTGGCTCTCTGTATAGTGTCCTATTGTCTTTGTACTCATGGGACAAGTGAGTTCTTCAGAGCAGAACAAAATTCTGCTACACTATAAAGACAGCTAAAATGGTGTTTTTTTTTAAATTTAATTTATTTCATGTTTGTTTTTCTTGGAGCTAAACCTATTTGTTCTGTGATGGTAAAAATACAATTTACCAGTTAGCTTATAACACCTGTATTTTTGATGTTTCAATGATTTAAAGTGTTGATTTATTTTATATATGTGTGTGTGTGTTATACTGATTAATATTATATGGTTAAGAATGAGGAAGTTCAGCATAAGCTAAAATTAAAGTAAAAAGAGAAATCACGTGTCAGCAATTTTATAATGTTACTATGAGGGTTTATATACAGAAACAGAAAAACCATTGGGTCAACATTCAAAATCAGATAACAGCACCTATCTGGAATTGACTACTTTCCTATATAGAATGCTAGTGTAACCCAGTATATATACACCTAACATATAAGTAACATATAGTTAGATAGTAGATGACAGCGGATAACGACCTGTACAGTCCATCCAATCTGTCCAATAAGATTTAAAAAAACTCATTACAAATGGTATGTGATACTTTATATGTTTACCTGGTCTTGTCCTTGCCATTTTCAGGGCAGACTATAGAAGTCTGCCCAGCACTGACCTTGTTCTAAAATTTCTGAAG
The DNA here is from genome assembly GCF_901765095.1 of Microcaecilia unicolor. Taxonomy (NCBI): domain Eukaryota; kingdom Metazoa; phylum Chordata; class Amphibia; order Gymnophiona; family Siphonopidae; genus Microcaecilia; species Microcaecilia unicolor. The sequence continues at coordinate 247,946,262 of NC_044037.1, read as the reverse complement.
TTAACATTGAAGCCACCTAGTGGTGTGCTGGTAAATTTTTAACAACAGGCTCTCTCCCCGGTCCACCTTGGCGCTCCCCCTGTCCACCTCTGCACCCCCCCCATCCACCTCTGTGCCCCCCCCCCCAAAATTGCAAAGCTGGCTATAGCCGGGGGGGGGGGGGGCAATGCATTACTCTCTCCAGGAAAAAACTATTAAATGATCCCAGGTTCCAATCTAATTCATGTTTAATGTGGGATAAAATGCCATAAATAAGTAAATAAATATAAACTTTTAATGTTGAGCACCTGATTCTCAAAGTGAACATATTCCAAACACTGTCTATAATGAAAATAAAATGAGTTTTTTTCTACCTTTGTTGTCTGGTGACTGTTTTTCTGATCATGCTGGCTCAGTATCTGATTCTGCTGCTATCTGTCCTCTTAACTCCGTTTCCAGGGCTTCTTTTCCATTTATTTCTTTCCTCCTTTCTTCTTCATTTCTGGTCCTCAGCTTCTGCCTATTCTCTCCATCCATGTGCAGTTATTCTCCTCTCTTCCTTTTCCTTCTTCTCATCTCCTTCCTCACTCTTCCCTCCCCTCCATCCATGTCGAGCATGTCTTCTTTCTCCCTTCCCTCTTCTCCACCCATGTCCAGCAACCCTCCTCTCCCCTGCCTTTCATCCACCCACCCATGTCCAGCAGCCCTGCTCTCCCCTGCCCTCCATCCACCCACCCATGTCCAGCAACCCTCCTCTCCCCTCCATCCACCCACCCATGTCCAGCAGCCCTGCTCTCCCCTGCCCTCCATCCACCCACCCATGTCAAGCAACCCTCCTCTTCCCTCCATCCATCCACCCATGTCCAGCAGCTCTCCTCTCCCCTGCCCTCCATCCTCCCATGTCCAGCAGCCCTGCTCTCCCCTGCCCTCCATCCACCCACCCATGCCCAGCAACCCTCCTCTCCCCCTGCCATCCCCTCCATGATCCACCCACGTCCAGCAACACTCGTCTCCCCCCTGCCCTCCACCCCTCCATCTGCCTTCTTCCAGCCCCCCCCCCCCGCTCCCCCGGTCATCCATTATCCATATGCCCTCTGCAGCTCTGTGAGTCCCCGATAGCCGTTTCCTTCTTACGCCGCACCCCTACCTTTAAAAATTTTATTTTCCCTCGAGGCGCGCCGGCGTTGAAGGCTTGAAGCGAAGGTAGCAGGCTCAGCTTAGTTCCAGGCCTTCCCTTCGCATCATGGCTCCACCCTCGCGCAAACAGGAAATATGTTAGGCGAGGGCAGAGCCATGATGCGAAGGGAAGGCCTGGAACCAAGCTGAGCCTGCTGCCTTCACTGCAAGCCTTCAACGCCGGTGCGCCTCGAGGGAAAATAAAATTTTTAAAGGTAGGGGTGCGGCGTAAGAAGGAAACGGCTATCGGGGACTCTCAGAGCTGCAGATGGATGATGGACGACTGGGGGAGCAGAGGCGAGCCGGCTCGCAGGGGCCAACAACCGGCTCGCAAGATGCCAATACATTAAACAACCGGCTCTTACGAGCCGGTGCGAGCCGGCTCCAGCACACCACTGAAGCCACCTGAAAAGCTCTACTCCAGCCCATCCAAATCAGGGTACAGAACATAGTGGTCTGCCCAGCACTGGCTTTCTTCTCCAAATTCTGAAGCTGAAGCTGAATTTGTCCAGCCATGAATAGAGCACAGATCATAGAAGTTTGTCGAGTACTGGCTTTGCGTCCCAGTTACTGGTGTTGCTTCCTAATCTCCGCTAAACTTATTTGGATCCATTCCTTCTAAACAAGATTCATCTTTATCAGTTATTCCAGCCATAGAGTTGGGGTAAATGTGGGCACCTAGGTATGGGAGGGATGCTTCTAACTTACATGTGTAACTTACAGAATACTGTAAGTGGGACCTCCCTATGTCTCATCCATGCCTCACCCCTATGAATGCCTTCTTGCAAATACACGCTATCTGGTATTTTAGTATATATGCTATTATTCTACATATTTTCATGCATAACACACACACATAAATGTTAGAACCTAGTTTATAGAATTGCCCCAATATTGCAGGTGCAATGTGTGAGTAAAGCCAGGGCATTCCAAGAACATATCCATTTAGTAGCAATATTCAGTCTGTTATCTGAATTAACTAGAACAGGTAGAAGGCTATCCCAAGTTATCCAGATAGCAGATGGCACTATCCAGAAAAGTTACACTGTTGACTGCCCTATCCAGATATCCAGCACCAGCCACTATCCAGATAGTATTTTATTTAAGTATTTATTTATTTAGATTTTGCTCACACCTTTTTCAGTAGTAGCTCAAGGTGAGTTACATTCAGGTAGACTGAATATTTCTCAGTCCCAGAAGGGCTCACAATCTACGTTTGTACCTGAGGCAATGGAGGGTTAAGTGGCTTGCCCAAGATCACAAGGAGCAGCAGTGGGATTTGAACCAGCCACCTCTGGATTGCAAGATCAGTGCTCTAACCACTAGGCCACTCCTCGGGATAATTTTTCCCCACTACAGCTGGTGTTTAAAAATGCTGACTGTGATGGCTGAATATTGCCCCGAATATCTGTTTATTTGTAACAGATATTTTCCATAGGCAGCAGGATTGATAAGGTCCACAAGTGGGTGACATCATTCAATGGTGTGACATTGAAACTAATCGAATGTGAGACTTGTAGACCACACTAGTCCTAGCAAAAGGTTCAAGGCGGTTAACAAATTAGAAAGACTTGGAACAACATGAGGATCTACAAACTAAAAAAAGAAAACTTCTTAAAATTTATCAAATAAAAATGTTTTCAATTGTTGATGCAATAATTTGTCTCTGATCAAATATATAGAGGAAGTGCATTTCAAAACAAAATAACTTGAAAGGAAAACATAGCTTCAAAATATCACTTTAGTCAAGCTCCATTACATACAAGTAATTTTAATAAAATATTATCCTCCAAACAAGAAAAAGAAAGAAAAATATTTGAAAAAGATAAAACAACTCGGAAGTGCTCCCATATAAAACATGGAAAATTATACAGATAGCCTTAAAGACAATATGCACCCTTAAAGGAAGCAAATAAAGCCTTTTCGCATGACTCGATATTCTATCATATTTTTTCAAACGAAAGATTAAACGTACAGCTGTGTTCTGTATCATCTACAATTTATGCAAAGATGTGGCACTCAACCCAACATAGAGAGAATTACAGTAGTCCAAATGAGACAACACCAATATCTGGACCAAGACTGCAAAGACTGTCTCAAGAAAACAGGACCTGAGCAATCACAATTGTCTCATGCAATAGAACGTTCATTTCCATAAGTAATTAGTTCGAGATTCATAAGTAAGCGAAGCCAACAAAATGTGCCTAAGCTATTTTATAGAATATGCCTAAATTTCCGTGTGGTTTATAGAATACGCTAAGTGCCTGTTTGTACAACTAAATTTAGTTATGGGCAGTTATGCCAAATAAAGACTGGTGTAAATGCAGATGCCTAAATTAGGCACAGACCGGGCGTATTCTGTAACAACACACAGAGATTTTAGAAATGCCCATGGCCACACCCCCTTTTCAACTATGCAACTCATAATTTATGGGCATCAAGTTACAGAATATTCTTAGACTGTTGTGCGTGTAAATTCTAATTAATGTCAATATGTGTCATTAATTGCTTAATTGGCAATTATCAGTGCTTATTGGCTTGTTAACTAATTAAGTTGTTCAGGGAAATCCAGAATACGACCGGATTTGTGTGCACAGCTTAAGTCACTCTATGTAGAATCTGGGGGATTGTGCTTATGCAATGGAAGTTACAGCTGTTCAAATTCCTCATACTACTAAAACCTTTCAGTGTAATAGTGCCCAGGTTGTATATATGTGAAGTGTCCATGTGGACTTTATTATATAGAGCAAACACGCCACAAAAATAAATAGCTCATAGCAGAACATTTAAGTAATATATGCACGTGCAAATAAGATGCTCTGTTTACCCAGCATTTGGAACAATATAAGTATTCTGAGAGTAATATTCTGTTTGTAGTTTTTTACCATGAGGTAGATATATATCTAGGATTCTATTGCAAAAGTAACAGTGTTTCATTTTTTCTTGGAACACCATTTTTCCTGCTGGACTTAATAAAGAGGTGGAGTGGATTATATGATGTCATCCTAGCAGGAATATTTAATGCACATGCCATTAAATATGTGCCATTTCTTTGATTTTCATCTGGCTTGAAAAGGCTGTTGGCATTTTTTTGGCAGTTATCTGTTGTAACTGGTGGATAGTTTCTTCCCAGTAAGTGGTCTAAGATACATTTATAAGACATATTTATAAGATATATTTATATTTTTGATCATAATAGTGTTTGAATTTATTGAATTGTGATGGTAGTTCTTTGTTTGCTTCAGATTTCTTTCCTCCTGATTAATCTTAAAGCAAAACCAGATCTGCATTGAGAAGAGTCTGTGGGCACTGAACCTGGACACTGCATCAGCATTCATTGACATTATTATATATTTTTATCATCATCGTTGGCTCCATCTGGAATTTGACAATCAGATAAGTGGACAATTCCAGATGGAGCCAACGATGTTGTTTATTGAATCAATTTTAAGTGTTATCAGTGACTGGCTAAATAACTTTTGGAAGAAACCACTAGTTATTCCAGTTTAGATGAATTTGTTGCATATGGTTCATTCTATTGGAACATAATGTGCAATGATGATTCCATGTACAGTATTCACTTCTTTGAAAGTCTGGTGATTACACTAGTGAACTGAGTTGTTAGCTGGATGGGAACATCAGGGAGACATAGAAAAGCTGTAGGCAAAACTGAAAGGAGTTATTTTACGAGCAACAAATCTTTTTGTAAGGGAAAAAAACATAAAAATAAGAGAAAAAACGAAAGGCCATTTTGGTTCTCAAACACAGTAGCAGAAAAAGTAAGGAAAAGAGATAAGGGGGAAATTATATATATGGTGCCTAGAAAATCCACATGGAGAACATTTCTGCCTAAGTATATTCTATAAGGGATGACTATATTTAGGCGAGGAATATAGAAAACGCTTAATTGACATCCTACCACCTAAAAATATGTGCCTCCATTTACACCAACAAAAATGTGGCGTAAATCCCAGTGCATAGATTTAGGTGGGCCACATTCTATAACAATGCATGAGTCACTGGACATGGAGGGGAGGGGAGAATTGCTTAGACGATAGCCTTCCTAGGGCCTGTTTAATTTTTGAAGAAATGGGCTTTTTTGCTTATCTATATGTATAAAACTCACCCTCAACGTTCTATTATCGGATGACGTCACTGAAGCCAAGGTTCGTAAGTTCGAAGCTCTGAAGCCAAGAAACTCACAGCCTCGGGGCCCTGCCCTCACGTCAAATGTTATGACGTTGAGGGCGGAGGCCGAGCAATTCACTCACATCGACGACGGCCAGGGTGCCGCAATGGGCCACCCACTGATGACGAAGGTGCATTGGGTGGGGGGGCCACAGTCACACATCAACGGCGGCCACGGCGGTGCAATGCCGTCACTAACAACCAAGGTGCGTTCGGTGGGGGGGGGGGGGGGGGGGGCCACAGGAAAGCCTTGCTAGCGCCCGTTTCATTGGCTCCAGAAACGGGCCTTTTTTTACTAGTATGAAATAACTTCCACATTCTTGGTGGTTAGAGACAGTAACGAAGGCACAGATCCCATCAAATTTTTGGAAACATTTCACCCCACACTTCTGGACATTACATTTGACAAATCTTTTGAAACTGAGCGCACACACCATGTGCCATCTTCTCACTCAAAAGATCAGAAATTTCCTCGTCCATTTGTGATCAAACTACTTTGCTACCCACAGGTTTTGCATATACTACAAAAGGCAAAACTTAGGGATCCTTTTACTAAGGTGCGCCGAAAAATGGACTGCACTGGTATAGACGCATATATTGGACATGCACAAGTCCATTTTTCTGCGCACCTGCAAAAAAAGGCCTTTTTTTGGTCGAAAATGGACGTGCGTCAAAATAAAAATTGGTGCTCGTCCATTTTGGGCCCGAGACCTTACTGCCACCTATTGACCTAGTGGTAAAATCTCATTCATTAACTGGGCGGTAATGGTCTGTGCACATACAATGATGATTACTGCCTGGTTAGTGCCGCACGCCGGAAAGTTTCTGATGCGCTTAGTGGACTCACATAAAAAATGAAATTATCGCCTGGGCCATGCGGTAGCTGGGAGGTAGGTCAAAACTGATGCACGTAGGACACGCATATGCGCCTACGCGGCTTAGTAAAAGGGCCCCTTAAAGCCCCTCTCATTTTGGAAGAAGCAAAGATTATAATTTTCCCAAACCTTAACAAGTCTACGGTATAAAATTGAAAGTGCTTCCTTGCTCACTGAGACAGTTAGAAATCACTTGGAGCAAACTTCCAGTGGATAAATCTCGTTCAAATACCATATAACATCATCATTCTACGCTCAAGTCCTGATTTAATTATTCAAGAATGCTTCTTCTAATTATCAGTTTGGGGCATAGATCCCGGACGTTGGAAGTGGTGGAAAAATCTGAAGATCCCCATTATACAAAAATAATGCGTATATTTGATTGTGTATGGTAGTCACGCTGTGATAGTTTCTTGATGAACTTATTAAATTAGACAGTGTTTGGGATATTTCTGGATTTATATATTGAACTAATCCCCAAACTATAAGTAAAAGGTCTATTTAATCAGATTCTTCAAATTATTCAACATTATGGGGTCCTTTTACCAAGCTGTGGTAAAAAGGCCCTGTGCTATTGGTGGAGGCAGTTTCTGCCGCTCGCTGTGACCTTTTTTTTACCGCAGCAAGAAAAAGGCCACAAAACGGCATGGCCATGAGGTAACAACTCATTTACAGCGTGGTCATTTGGGGAGTGAGCACTTAATGCCACCCATTGAAGTGGTATTAAGGGCTCCCACGCTAATCTGGCAGTAATCGGGTTGCACGCGGCTCTGCTCGATTACCGTCAGGTTAGTGTCATGCTAGAAAATAGCTAGCTACTTTCCCTAGTGTGGCAAAAGGCGTGCACTACGGCTGGAACTACCACTGGTGCTATGTTGGGCAAGCGGTAGTTCCAGATTAGTATGTGGTAAACCCAAGTTGGTCTTACCATGACTATGTAAAAAGGCCCTTATGTTGGCCATAGCCTCCCATATGATCACCCTTCATTGGAAAAACAATTCTAAGCTTACTTCTTATGTTTTCATATTTTTCCCATATACAGAAAGTGTGGCTTCCTTTGGACAACTTTTGTAAAAATGAAAATAAATGAAATCATAAAAATTATTTGCTTACTTAATGGTACTCACCCATTACATCTTATTCAGGGGTCCTTTTATTAAGGTGCACTGAAAATGGGCTGTGCTAGTGTATGTGTGTGTTTTGGGCTTGTGCACATCCATTTTTCAGTGTGCCTGTAAAAAAGGCCTTTTTTAAAAATTTTGCCAAAAATGGATATGCGGCAAAATAAAAATTGGCGCATGTCCATTTTGGGTCTGAGTCCTTACTGCCACCCATTGACTTAATGGTAAGGTCTCATGAGGTAACCGTGCGGTAATTGTCTACGAACATAGAATGATAATTACCACCTGGTTTCGGCCGCAAGCAGGAAAATAAAAATTATTTTCTGGCGCACGTAAAAAACAAAATTACTGCCCAGGCCAAATGGTAGCCGGGCAGTAAATCCAAATCGACGTGCGTAGGACACGCATACATGGCTTAGTAAAAGGGCCCCTCAATACACAGTGATGTGGAGGGGCATTTTCATTATGACGTCTAAGTCCGACTTTTGATGTTTTGGCAAAAAAGTCCAAAATCTGAATAGGAAAGAAGGTCATTTTCCAAAAAGAAAAACATCTGTTTTTTTTTCAAAAATATTGTTTTGAACAAGTTTTTCTGATTTGGACGTTTTGTTTTTTTGTCCATTTTCGGAACAAAAAAACATCCAAGGGCAAAATGCACAAAATCAAGCCATTAGGATGTAAGGGAAGCCAGCATTTTTAACAGAATGGTTCCCCTGACATCCCAGGAAAGCAATAGGGCACCCTGGGGACACTGCAATGGACTTCATAAAATTCTCCCAGGTATACTTCTCACCATTGCTCCCTTACCTTGTCTGCTGAGGCCCCCCCCCCCAAAAAAAAAAACCCCACCCAAAACCCAGTACCTCCAACTGTACACCACTACCATAGCCCTTACGGGTGAAGGGGGCACCTATATGTGGGTACAGTGGGTTTGTGGAGAGTTTTGGAGGGATCACAGTTTACTCCAGAAGTGTAACAGGTAGAGGGTGGTAGGAGTCTGGGTCCACCTGTCTGCAGTGCATTGCACCACCACTAGACTACTCCAGGGATGTGCATACTATTCAAATGGACCTGAGTATAACATATGAGGCTGGCATAGAGGCTGACAAGTAATGTTTTAATCACATTTGGGGGGAGGGGAATAGTGACCGTTAGGAGAGTAAGGGAAGGTCATCCTTGATTCCCTCCAGTGGTCATCTGGTAATTTAGGGTACCTTTTTGTGCCTTATTTGTTATAAAAACAGGTCTAGCTCAGAACATCTTAGTTTTAGTCCTGGATGGTTTCATTTTGTTCCATTATGGCTAAAAAACGTCCAAGTGTTAGGAACGCCCAGATCCCGCCCTTCACACGCCCCTTTGTGATTTGAACACACCTCTGACGGACTTCATAGAAAAATGTCTAAAAATTGGTTTTGAAAATACCGATTAGGACATTTTTGTGAAAAAAATGTCCAAATGCAGATTTATGCCACTTTTTGGACGTTTTTTCTCTTTTGAAAATGAGCTCCAAAATCACCTAACAGGTTCATTTATTTGTTATTTTTTAACATTTGTTACTATAACATATCAAGTAACATCAGATTCGACTACATCAGCCACATGGACACCTGAATGCGGAGTCCCACAGGGATCCCCCCTTTCACCGACTTTATTCAACCTTATGATGATACCCTTGGCCAAACTACTATCAAACAAAACCCTCAACCCATACATATATGCTGATGATGTAACGATCTACATCCCATTTCAACAAGACTTAAAGGAAATTTCAAACGACATCAACCAAAGTCTACATATCATGCATTCATGAGCAGATGCATTCCAGCTGAAACTAAACGCAGAAAAAACCCAATGCCTAATACTCACTCAACACAATACGGACAAATTTACCACCATCAACACACCAAAACTGAACCTACCAATTTCGGACACCCTAAAAATCCTTGGAGTTACCATTGATCGGCACCTAACATTAGAAAGTCACGCGAAAAGCACAACCAAAAAGATGTTCCACTCAATGTGGAAATTAAAAAGAGTAAGACCATTCTTCCCAAGGACCGTCTTCCGTCACTTAGTTCAATCATTGGTACTCAGTCATCTAGACTATTGTAATGCACTTTTCCCTGGCTGCAAAGAGCAAATATTCAAAAAACTCCAGACAGCCCAGAACACTGCAGCCAGACTCATATTCGGTAAATCAAAATATGAAAGTGCCAAACCCCTACGAGAGAAGCTACACTGGCTCCCACTCAAAGAACGCATAGCATTCAAGGTGTGCATCCTAGTTCACAAAATCATCCATGGTGATGCCCCAGCCTACATGACAGACCTGATAGACCTACCACCCAGGAATGCCAAAAAATCATCCCGCACATTCCTCAATCTTCATTTCTCCAACTGCAAAGGTCTAAAATATAAACTAATGCATGCTTCAACCTTTTCCTATATGAGCACACAATTCTGGAACGCACTACCACGCAACCTAAAAATGATCAATGAACTAACCAGCTTCCGCAAACTACTGAAGACCTATCTTTTCAACAAGACATATCACAAAGATCAAAACATGTGAAACCCCACATGTATCCAGAACTGTCTTACAATGCTTTCTTGCTATTTTACTATTATGCTCTATCATTATCATGTAATCAAAATCCTTCTGTAATACCAATTGTTTATTCTCTTCTCATTTCCACTACTCATGATGTATTGTAAGCCACATTGAGCCTGCAAAGAGGTGGGAAAATGTGGGATACAAATGCAACAAATAAAATAAATAAATAAATAAATAAATAACTATACTCTATTGAATGTTATGTGAATATTTATTGTATAACTACTTGTTATAAAATCATGAATAAAAATATTAAAAGAAAAAAAAAGCTAGGAGTAGAACCACATATGACAAACACAAATAAAAATGAAAGTGTGATAGACCTTGAACAATTTTCAGAGGACAATATTTCTGAGGAGTTAACTAAAGTAAAGGGAGACAAAGTGATGGGGCTGGATGGCATACATCTGAGGGTACTAAATGAACATAGAGAAACTTTGGTGTCGCTTCTGTCTGACCTTTTTAATGCTTCTCTAGAGTCAGGAGTGGCCCTGAAGGACTATAGAAGGGTGGATGTGGTCCCTCTCCATAAAACAGAAAGAGGAAGATGAGAACTACAGGCTGGTTAGTCTGACCTCTGTGGTAAGTACATTAATGGAAATGCTTCTAAAACAGAGAATTGTGAGTTTTCTGGAATTCAGTGGATTACAGAACTCTGGGTAGCATGGATCTACTAGAGCAGGTCTTGTCAAACAAATCTGATTAACTTCTTTGAATGGGTGACCAGAGAGTAGGATTGAGGAAGAGCACGATTAGCGTACTTAGGTTTTAGCAAAGCCCTAGATGTGGTATACTTAGATTTTACCAAAGCCTTTGACACAGTTATGCATCAGGGCCGACGGAACGTGGTAAGCAGGGTATGCACAGCAGGGGGGGGGGGGGACGCCAGAAACTGCCATGCTTACCTGTTGCGCTGCGCTCCACTGGCCACTGCCGCCGCACACTACATCTCTCCCAAGACCTACCTTGAAAGCCAGTGGCCTCTTCGGCTATGGGGGCAGGAAAGAATCCCACTCTTTCCTGCCTGTTGTCGCTATTCCATTTCTGTTTTGCTCTTCTGCGCTTTAGGCAGCACCAATGTGTTTTAAAAATGGCTGACAAGACTGCTTCCTGAAGTCTCAGCAGCCATTTTGAAAACATGGCAGCGCCACCTATGGATTGCATTAGAGGCTTATAGCCCATTTAGTTATATTTAAATGAGAGATCTGCATGAAAGAAAATATTTATTTTTATTATTATGACTTATGAAAACCACTTGTCCCTGAAACATGCTCAAAAGAGAATAATCCATTTGTACAAAAATAGATGAGGTGAAGGTGTAATTCCATGTGCCCCAATGAAAGGAGAGTTTAATTTTACTTCCAATCTTTATAACATCAGTAGTTAAGATGATCCCAAACAGGATAACCTCACTGAAATTTGGCCATGTACTACTGTATTGTATAGAACAGTGTAGAAAAAGGAGCACAAAATATAGCCCGTATTAGTGCTGTTTCCATCAGCTACAATTATTTTTAAATAGTTTTAGTGATATTCAATTTCATTTCATGATATTTATAACCACATATGGGAAGCTTTCAAATAAATTAAAAAGCTGTTGAGTAAAAAAGCAAACAAACTTTTATTCTTCACCTTTTAAGGCAATGGGCTGAAAAAGGGGGTGGGTGGGAGAAGGGGTGGAGAAGAGAGAAAGGAGATGCTGGACTGGGGGGGGGGGCACCAACTGATAGTTTGCAGGGGGGCACCAGAAACCCTAGTTCCGGCCCTGTTCTGTACAGCGACATAATTATACTGAGTGACCTCAGTATGGGCCCTACAGTAAATAATAGAGCTAGGAACTGATTAAGTGGACGCTGACAAAGGGTAATGGTAAATGGAGCTCACTCTTGAGCAAAGAGACATTTCCAGTGGTTCTTGATTCAGTTCTTTTAAACAGTCCTGTGAGTGATATTGCAGAAGCATTATATGATATGGTTTGCCCCTTTGTGGACGATACCAACATCTGCAATAGGGTAGGCAACTCTGATGGTGTGGATAAAATGAGGAAGGACCTAGCCAAGCTTGAAGAATGGCCCAAAATTTGGCAGCTAAGATTTAATGCTAAAACTTGCAGGGTCATGCATATGGGCTACAAAAACCCAAAGGAGTTGTACAGTTTAGGGGTGATGTACTTCTGTGCATGAAAGAGAGGAACTTGGGTGATGATGATAGGTGATTGTTAATATATGGCCTAGCTTTAAGGCTACCACTGGAATAGTGATGGCCAAAGCTATGCAGCCAAGAACAACTGGAAAAAATACTGACTAGGCCAAAGAACAAGCAAGTGAATTAATATTTGAGAATCTGCAAAAAGCAGGTCTGAATAATGACTTCTGACACAAATTGGTACAATTTTTAAATCAAATATAGCACCTGTAATGAAAGATCAGATGAATAAAATGGAGCTTATTAGTTTTGGTATACAATGATACAGAGGTAATACAGAGTTCATGAGAAAGGTATGAAAAGTATTGCAGCCGGAAGATGTGAAACTGTTATCTCAACGCTTCCCAAAACATGTTGATAATTAGCAGTAGCTGAGAACGGAAGGAGTTGGGTACATCAGATAGCAGATCGCATGGGAAAGTATGATCTCAGAAAGTGAGAAAGATTAGGAGCAAGGTATCTCACCATTCACTTCTATGGAGAAGATAGGGTATAAAAGAGGAGAGATTTTGGCTCAGTTTGAGAGTCTTCTCCGAAGCTTCTGTCAGACGGCGAAGCCCTGTGCGGCTGAAACCAGAATCTGATGTCTGTATTTGTATCAACTTGAAGACTTGTCTTTGGGTAAGAAATAAAATGTACTTATCTATCTAAACCTATCTCTGTCTTTATTTTTATTGATTCTATCTTCTCTTTACCTAACATTTAGCCTACAAGGTAGATCACATACAAGTGACACTCAGTTTTGGACAGAAAGCAGTAGTTATGGGAATTAGTTTTCAATTACGGCTCCTAATGCCACTCCCTTATGATTGGGTGACAATGGAGGTTAGAGAAACTATACAGAACCTAATATATGAAATAAGTACCTTTAGTCCCCTGTGGGAAGGAGTCAGAAAGAGGTCTATAAGAAGAGGGAATTAAAAACATGATCAAACAGGTAAAAAAAGGTGAAAGTGAAAGCCAGAAGGATGCTTTGGTGCATAGAGAGAGGAATAGCCAGTAGGGGAAAAGAAAATGATGATTCCTCTGTATAAGACTCTAGTGAGACCCCATTTAGAATATTATGTACAATATTGGAGACCACATCTTCAAAAAGATATAAACAGGATGAAAGTCCAGAGGGCAGCTACTAAAATGGTCAGTGGTCTTCATCATAAAGCATATGGGGAAAGACTTAAAGATCACAATCCCCATGATTCTGTATAGGTCACCAACAGTTGGATGCCTAAATTTGGGTTCAGAGCCCCAATATGTATTTATGCTAATTAGTCAATTGAGTGCTACAACCAATTATTGGTATTAGAGTTAATTGGCAATTATTTGACACAAATCTGCAGTTACGCACATCTACCTAACACTATTCTATAATGCTGCATGCCCAAAGTATCTCGTGTGTAACCCAAAAGGGGGCACGGCCATTGGAGGGACAAGGGCATTCCAAGCATTTAGGCACAGTGTTATAGAATACCAGGGTTATATGCCCAACTGTGGTTTTAGCAGGCGTAAGTCCTCACAACCAAAGTTGTATACAGGAATCCGATCTAAGAGCTATTCTACAAAAGAGCTTTCAGCCTGGCATGTCCTTACTAGAATAGCGATTAGCGCTGAATTTTCTCAGTGCCTAAAATCGAGTGCCATTTTTAAAATGTATCCCAATATGTATAATTTGGAAGAAAGGTGGGAGGGAGAGATATATTTTTATTTAAATTATTTATTTTGATTTTGCTCACATCAGGGGCGTAGCCAGACAACAGATTTTGGGTGGGCCTAGATAAGAAGTGGGTGGGCACCAAATGTTCTCCCCCCCTCCCCCCCCCACCACCACCAAAAAAATATCTCAGCTGGCAGGAAAATGCTTCTTTCCACCTTGGCAGTCTGCAGCAGACATGCGCTGAAAACTGAGCATGCGCAGGTGCCAGTATTGTGGAGAGTAGAATTTTGTTACTATCAGGGGAAAGTCTTCAGCTGACAGAGCTTGGGATCTCCACCAGCTACCGCTAAACATGTGCTACTGTTGGATGGGACTGAGCCCTAAGTGGGTGGGCCCTGGCCCACCCAGGCCTACCTGTGGCTACGCCACTGGCTCACACCTTTTTCAGTAGTAACTCAAGGTGAGTTACATTCAGGTATACTGGGTATTTCTATGTTCCCGGAGGGCTCACAAACTAATTTTGTACCTGAGGCAATGGAAGGTTAAGGTTAAGGGGTCCTTTTACTAAGCCATGCAAAAAGTGGCATACGCTGGGCCAGTTTTTAGCGTGTCTGGGAAAAAGGGCTTTTTTTCAATGGGCCAGGAAAAGGGTCTGTGGTTAAATTGAATCCAGAGTGTGCCTATTTACAGCCTAAGCCCTTAACGCCACCCATTGATCTAACAGAAAGGGCTCACGTTCTACATGTGCGGTGACCAGTCGGCACGAGCCAACTGCCGATTAACGCCAGAAATGCTGCAAAAGGTAGGAAATAAATAATTTGTCCTGGCAGTATGGGCATGCACCAAATTCTAAATTACCACCAGGAGGGCACACTAGCCTTGCAGTAATCTTGTTTTGGCATGCATGTAGAGTCTACTGTGCCTTTGTAAAAGAGCCCCTAAGTGACTTGCCCAAAATCACAAACAGCAGTGGTAGGATTTAAACCAGCTAGGCTACTGCTAAACAAATACCTCTGTGGTATAAATGCACAGGTATAATTGAAAGGACACTTTGGAATGAGGGGTTATAGGATGAAGGTGAAAGGGGACAGACTCAAGAGCAACCTAAGGAAATGCTTCTTCGCGGAAAGGATGGTGAATTCATGGAATGGCTTCTTAGTGGAGGTGATGGAGACATTAAATGCATCTGAATTCAAGAAAGCTTGGGACAAGTACATAGGATCTCTAAGAGAGAGGAGGGGATAGTAGATGGTATGGGTTTGCAATAAGGTCTTTATCTGCCTTCATTTTCTCAGTTTCTATGTTTACGCCACCATTTAGATCAGTGGTTCCCAAACCTGGTCCTGGAGGCACCCCAGTCAGTCAGGCTTTCACTATATCCACAATGAATATTCATGAGATAGATTTGCATGCAGTGGAGACAGTGCATGCAAATCTATGAATATTCATTGTGGATATAGTGAAAACCTGACTGGCTGGGGTGCCTCCAGGATCAGGTTTGGGAGAAACTGATTTAGATGTTTTGCTCCTCTTTGTGTTGTGGACCAATGTTTATCTACTTTGTCTCCAATGCCATGGGAACCTCTTGCTACTACTTGACTACTTTGCCCCTGATGCCGCTTGGTTTGAGTGTGTGTTTTGCTACTGTTTGACTACTTCATTCATCTCATAGTATCATGGGGTGTTCTTGCCATTCTTCTGTCCACATTATCTACTTGTATTGCTTTGGGATGCTGTTGCTTCTTTTGCTGATGCCATAAAATTCGTATGGAAAGCCCCAGTGGAGAGTATCTGCTAATTTGTGTTTTTTGACTAATGGAAAATGAAATGAACAAAAGAACAAAAAATATTGGCATATAAACAGCAGAACAAAATTCATGAAATAACTTGATAAATAAAATGATATTAAAAAGGGCAAACAGAAGCAAAAAAAAATGTAATGTAAAATGCTTTCTGTGCATATACTTGTGGAAAACACTACTGGTTACTACACCAGTATTGAACAGTACAATATTTACATGAAATAGGAATAAAGTTGGCTTGATGTTTTTCACAGTTAATCCCAATAATCCTTTTTCCAGACAAGAGATGTCTACAGCTTCTTCTGTCTTTCATCTTGTTTCTGGTCAATTGCAAAGCTAATATGCCACCTAACAAAGTATTTTAGCATGTCCAGGGTACACTTAATGTAAACCAGCCTATCAAAATTAGATGAGCAATTTCATATCACACTTTCAAAACCACTTTTCATTTTCTTGAACATATTACAAGGACAACTTGCCACGTTTTCTCCTGTTATATGCAACAGCTTATGCATGAAAAGTGACAACTGCAGATTCGTAATACAGGAGTCCTTTTACTAAGGTGCACTGAAAAATGCTCTGCGCTGGTGTAGACCCATGTATTGGACGCACTCAGGACCATTTTTCAGCACACCTGCAAAAAAGGTCTTGGGGGGGGGGCGAAAATGGATGTGTGGCAAAATAAAAATTGGCACGTGTCCATTTTGGGCCTGAGACCTTACTGCCACCCACTGACTTAGCGGTAAAGTCTCTTAACTGAGCGGTAATTGTCAGCGCGCACACACTGCCGATTATCGCCCGGTTGGCACATGTAGTGGATGCACGTAAAAAATGAAATTACCACCTGGGCCTCGCGGTAGCCTGACGGAAGCTCCAAATTGGCATGCGTTGAGCGCGCATAGGCGCCTATGCAGCTTAATAAAAAGGCCCCACAATCTGAACTTTTGACTTTGTAGAGAGATTAGGGACTCCAGTAACTTCCAATTTAAAAATAAAATAGGGAAAATCAGTTCAACCAGATTAATAACATAATTGGAAAAACAAAATATTTCAGGGAAAAAGGAAACAATATCTCTAAACTGTAAACATGGAGTTTAGAAAGAATTTATTGAAACATGCAACATTGCTTTAATGATAAAATACTTCCTGACTACAGAACTAACACAGAGAATGGTATTAACTGTCTGTTTCTTTTTTTTTTTCTTCTTACAAATAGAAAATTCAAAGTGAAGGTAGAGAGGAAGAGCAGTTAACCCCTGGTGACCAAAGGTGCACTTGATCTGTTATTTTGTATTCTGCTTTCTTCAAAAGAGCAATATAAACAGAATTATTTATGTCCAGCAAAATGTTGCTTAATTACTCATGCACCACTGTTTGCTTGTATTTTAAGCTCCCTCTACCACCCACAGGCAGACGTTAAACAGCTGCTAAAAGCTAGCTTTAGTCTTGCTTGTTTGGAATTAGCACTCTTGAGCTTTGAAAAAACTTTGTTGCCAATTTACATATGCATAGAGACTGATATTTAGAGTCACCATATGATATATCCCTCAAGAGCTTTTCTTATTGCCTCCATCCTCAGGTCTCAGTCTAGAGACTGTAAATCTAGCAGGTGATTAATTCTATACCCTTGAGAAACTAGCAATTAGCACTTGCAACCAGTACAAAATTGTCATTTCAAAACCTTGGTTACCATGCCCATGCATTTTCTCTGAACTCAAAATTAACATAAGATGTAGATGCAATATATTTGCTGACATATATGTCTGCCTCTCTCTTATATATATATATATATCTTATATATCCTAAATATGTCTGCCTATCTCTTTTATAATGCAGTTCCCAGTTAACCAAACTAATAAATGTACTGAAAGAGATTATAAAATAATCAACATGCATTTTTGAGAAAAATGTTGAAATGTAATTGGCATGAAAATACTACATATAATATTTTATATTACTCAAACATAATCAGTCCATTTCAACATGTAGACTTTGTAGGGTTTACCTGTTCTCTCTCCATTCTTATCTCTTATAGCTGAAATTACTGTACTTCCAGATGTTCTTATGCATTATTGAGGTCTCCACCAGTAGATGCTGGCAAAGGTAAGATAAGGCGCTTCTTTCTTTGTAGTAGTCACAAAACAGAGATCAAGGGTAGTAAAGTGTACAGTGCTTAGTAAAGAAAACTGTGCTGAATCTAACAGTTATTTTTAAGTGGCAAATCTGTCACAAACCTGCTCATCAATGTCCACTTGACTATTTCATATTTAATCTCTGCTCTAGACCCTAATATTCCAAATGACTGAAAAAAAAGCATGTCTGCTAGGTCTCACTGTATATTATTAGAGATAATATGTGAAAATATCATTATTTAGGGGCCCATTTATTCTGAAAAAAATATATATCACATGCATATATCTATATATTTTGAAATTATTAATATTGGGTAGACTGCTATGTGTGCAGTTAGGCTATTTGTTGGGCTATTTCTTATATATACTATCTGCTACCACATTTGCTTATTTCCGATCTGACGAAGAAGGGCAACCTTCGAAAGCTAATCAAGAAATGTATTAAGTTATGTCCAATAAAAAAAGGTATCATCTTATTTTCTTTTCCATGTTTTATTTTGTTTGATTTCTATTGATGACCTTTAAGAGTGGACTAACACGGCTACCACCTCTCTACTTAAGATGCAAGTACAGCAGGAATAAACTATTACTTTAATATTCAGAAGGGTCTCTGTCAACAAATTCAGGGGTCTGTTTACGAAGCTGCACTAGAGGCTGTCCATTCGCTAGCGCTGACATGGCCCGTTCAAAGTGAAAGGGCTGTGTCGGTACTAGCGTGTGGACAACCACTAGTGCTGCTTAGTAAACCAGAGTGGATTATTAACACTCTAATTTAGAAGTTATGGAAATCTTTAACTGTTCATTTTTGTATTCAAATGCTTCTCTTTTTCATAGTGGTCTTTTCTGGAGCATCTGAACACAAAACTCAAATGAATTATATTTGAAAGAGATACTTACATACAATAATTTAGGGGCCCTTTTATTAAGCCATTGCCCCCCAAATTCTATATAGGATGCATAGATTTAGGCGCCAAAATCAGCGTGGATTCTATAACACCATGTGTAACTTAATTGGCAGAGGGGCCCTTTACTAAGGCGCGTGGGCGCCTATGCGCATACAACGTGCATCAAATTGGAATTACCGCATGCCCCGGGCGGTAATTCCATTTTTGACACACGTCCAAAACCAGTGCGCGCTGACGATTACTGCTTGGTTAACACATGAGACCTTACCGCTAAGTTAATGGATAGAGGTAAGGTCTCGTGCCAAAAATGGACGTGCGATGGTCTTAAATTTTGGCCACTAAAAAAGGTCTTTTTTCAGGTCCATTGAGAAATGGACCTGCGCACATCCAACACACGCACGTACATCAACGGAGACCATTTTTCGGTGCAAGTTAGTAAAAAGGCCCCTTAACAAGCTAATGAGCACTGATAACAGCACTTAACAAGCAGTAATGAGCACTAATTGACACTGATTAGAATTTAGGCGCATAACTCGCTAAGCGTATTCTATAATAATGTGTGCTGAACTTCTAACGTGCGGAGACAAAAAGGGGCATGGTGATGGGTGGGGAAATGGGGGTTTCATAGGCATTCCAAAATGTAGGCGCCTAGTTATAGAATATGGCCCAATGCGCCTAAATCTATGCGCTGAGATTTACACCAGGTTTTCAATGGCATAAATGGATGTGTGCAGATATCAGCACTGAAATATCAACTAAGCATGTTCTATAATTGGCGCCTAAATCTAGGTATCAATTATAGAATATGCTTAGTCGGCACTGATTTCAGCGCCAATCTTTTACCCGCCATATATTGAATCTCCTCCTGTAGGGCTAACACACGGGAAGTGCACGCTAAATCAGCACTACCGCTGGGGTAGCGCAGGCACCCTGTGGTAGTTTTGATGTTAGCGCGCCCTGTTTCTCTTGCTAGAAAATAATTATCTATTTTCTACTGTGGGGGGCATTCTCAGCAGTAGTCGGCAGCATGGCCACATTAACGCACACTGATTACCATAGGTGTGAGCCTTTACTGCCAAGTAAATAGGTGGCGTTAAGGGCTCAGCCAGTAAATTTCCGCAGGCTACTTTTAATATTAGCACACAGCCATTTATCGCCCCATTAAAAAAAAAGCCTTTTTACCTGCCACGGTAACAAAATGGCCCAGCGAAAATGGCCCAGCGCGCACTAATTTTATGTATCCAAACTAGCGCAGGCCACTTTTTACCACAGCTTAGTAAAAGGGCCCCTCAGTGCATATATACAGTGGCTAGTGTTAACATTATCACTAGTAAAGTTATTTTTTCCCTCTTACTACAGAGTCATTAGGTAAGTCCTCTATAAAATCCTACCAGACTTACTTCTGCTAATTACATCATCAGTTGCAGGGTAGTTGTACACAACTAAACCCTTGCTTCTAATTACTATTTTAGTCCCTTTTTTTCCCTTATGACATGTTGGTGATAGATCATTATTTTTTTTCAGCAATTTGTTCACATTTATATGCAATATAATTGGATCTGATTAATTATTATGATTAATGACTGCAGAATTTCCTTGCAAAGCTATTAATACTGGTGGTATCAAATGAAAGACATGGACAAATTAAAACCAATGTAGCCCTGTTGCTTACACTTACAATACTTAGCGTAAAATAACCCTTTGCGGTTTCAAGATTTAGAGTCAGCTAGGATTGTTTATCCTCTGATATAGAAGTTGTACTTAAGCGTTTTTAATCCATTATTCTTGGCTCCTTTTTTTTTTTCTTTTACAGCTGCATTATAAATTGCTCATCTGTAGCCCTATTTTAAACCGATTAAGCAACCCTGCAATAAAATGTCTTTTTAGATATGGAAATGTAATAAGCTGTTTTAAAAGGAAATTTTCATTTCCTACATTATCTTTCCTACTACTTTTTGTCATCTACATGACAGTAATAAAAAAAAAATAATTTCTATAAAGCATCAGAAGGCAAAACATCCAAAGGACATATTAATGCAGCATATGCGTTATACTTTAAATCACAGTCTAGCTTAGAAATAGGATATTACAGATTTAGAAAAAAAAAAGCAAACAATGACTGAGTGGCTTAGAAGATCGACTTTCCTCTTACCTCTGGGACCTGACTTTAAGTCTGGCTTTGAGCAACCTGAAGAAAAATCATTGCAATCTAATGGCAGTAGCATGCAAAAAAAAAAAAAAAATTCTGTGGTCTGCAGATGACAATATGCTTCACCAGAAAGGCCCACAATTAGTTAGATGCTGATGGTGTTCTGATTTTTGGAAGGTGTGGAATCTTGGATGGGCAGCTTGGGTGTAACCCTGTATGAAGACACGACTGACTTGCACTAGGGATAAATGGACCTTGCTTCAGACAACCTATGGACCATCTCAAATCATGTCAGCATTGCTTAAATTTTGGCTCAGTACTTTAGCTCAGCTCAGCTATCATCTCTATTTCTCTACTCACCCTCCTCTTCTCTGCCCTTCTCTTGCGCCCTATGGAATGCCCGCTCTATCTGTAACAAACTCGCCTATATCCAGGACCTATTTATCTCGCGTCACCTCCATCTGCTCACCATAACAGAAACCTGGCTCTGCCCTGATGACTCTGTTTCAGTCACAGCCCTGTGCCATGGCGGTTATCTATTTTCACATACTCCTCGCCCTGCTGGCCTTCTTCCACCTCAATCTCACTGTTTTTCCTCCTTTGAAGTCCACTCTATCCGCCTTTTCTCTCCTCTGCCTCTTCGAATAGCGGTCATTTATCGTCCCCCTGATAAGTCCCTTTCATCCTTTCTCAGTGACTTTGACACCTGGCTTGCCTTCTTCCATGATCCTTCCTCCCCCTCTCTCATCCTTGGTGACTTTAATATTCCTGCTAATGATCCTTCCAACTCTTATATTTCCAAGTTACTCGCTTTAACGTCCTCCTTTAATCTCCAACTATACTCCACCTCCCCCACTCATCAAAATGGTCACTGTCTTGATCTCATCTTCTCCTCCAACTGTTCACCCTCTAGTTTCCTTGCCTCTGATCTTCCCTCCTCTGATCACCATCTTATAACTTTCACACTTAAATCTCCTCCCTCAAAGTCCCGTCCTATCTCATCTAATTTATCTAGGAATCTTCACGATATTGACCCTTCATCTCTATCCTCCCATGTTTCAAACCTCCTCTCTACTGTGGCACCATCCACGTCTGTCAACGAGGCTGTTTCTTCTTACAACAATACTCTATCCTCTGCCTTAGACACTCTTGCACCTTTGATGACCCGCCCTGTAAGGCGTACAAAACCTCAACCTTGGCTGACTTCTAATATCCGCTACCTACGTTCCTGTACCCGCTCCGCCGAATGCCTCTGGCGGAAATCTCGGGCCCTTGCTGATTTCTTACACTTTAAGTTCATGCTCGCCTCCTTCCAATCTGCTCTTTTACGTGCCAAACAGGATTATTATATCCAACTGACCAAATCTCTTGGCTCTAATCCTCGACTTCTCTTCACCACATTGAACTCTCTCCTCAAGGTGCCCCCTCCCCCAACTCCCCCTTCATTATCTCCTCAGACCCTTGCTGAATTCTTTCACAACAAGGTTCAAAAGATAAACCTTGCTTTCTCTACCTCACCACCTCTCCCTCCACTAGTCCATTCCCCTCTCTCTCCTTCCCCTCATTCCCTTTCCTCCTTTCCTGAAGTTACTATTGAGGAAACTACACTTCTCCTTTCTTCCTCAAAATGTACCACCTGTTCCTCTGATCCCATTCCCACCCACCTTCTTAATGCCATCTCTCCTGCTCTTATTCCTTTTATCTGTCACATTCTCAACCTCTCACTTTCCACTGCGACTGTCCCTGCTGCCTTTAAACATGCTGTGGTCACACCTCTCCTTAAGAAGCCTTCACTCGACCCTACTTGTCCCTCTAATTACCGACCTATCTCCCTCCTTCCTTTTCTCTCCAAATTACTTGAGCGTGCTGTTCACCGCCGCTGCCTTGATTTTCTCTCCTCACATGCTATTCTTGACCCACTACAATCTGGTTTTCGCCCTCTCCACTCAACCGAAACTGCGCTTACTAAAGTCTCCAATGACCTATTACTGGCTAAATCCAGAGGTCAATATTCCATCCTCATTCTTCTTGATCTTTCCGCTGCTTTTGACACTGTCGATCACAGCATACATCTCGATACCCTGTCCTCACTTGGATTCCAGGGCTCTGTCCTTTCCTGGTTCTCTTCCTACCTCTCCCTCCTCACCTTTAGTGTTCACTCTGGTGGATCCTCTTCTACTTCTATCCCTCTGCCTGTCGGCGTACCTCAGGGTTCTGTTCTTGGTCCCCTCCTCTTTTCTATCTACACTTCTTCCCTTGGTTCATTAATCTCATCCCATGGCTTTTCCTACCATCTCTATGCTGATGACTCCCAAATCTACCTTTCTACCTCTGATATCTCACCTTGCATCCAAACCAAAGTTTCAGCATGCTTGTCTGACATTGCTGTCTGGATGTCTCAACGCCACCTGAAATTAAATATGACCAAAACCGAGCTTCTCATTCCCCCCCCCCCCCAAACCCACCTCCCCGCTCCCCCCATTTTCTATTTCTGTTGATGGCTCTCTCATTCTCCCTGTCTCCTCAGCTCGAAACCTTGGGGTCATCTTTGACTCTTGGCTCTCCTTCTTTGCTCATATCCAGCAGATTGCCAAGACCTGTCATTTCTTTCTTTACAACATCCGTAAAGTCCGCCCCTTTCTTTCCGAGCACTCTACCAAAACCCTCATCCACACCCTTGTCACCTCTCGTTTAGACTACTGCAATCTGCTTCTTGCTGGCCTCCCGCTTAGTCACCTCTCCCCTCTCCAGTCGGTTCAAAACTATGCTGCCCGTCTCGTCTTCCGCCAGGGTCGCTTTACTCATACTACCCCTCTCCTCAAGACCCTTCACTGGCTCCCTATCTGTTTTCGCATCCTGTTCAAACTTCTTCTACTAACCTATAAATGTACTCTGCTGCTCCCCAGTATCTCTCCACACTCGTCCTTCCTTACACCCCTTCCCGTGCACTCCGCTCCATGGATAAATCCTTCTTATCTGTTCCCTTCTCCACTACTGCCAACTCCAGACTTTGCGCCTTCTGTCTCGCTGCACCCTACGCCTGGAATTAACTTCCTGAGCCCCTACGACTTGCCCCATCCTTGGCCACCTTTAAATCTAGACTGAAAGCCCACCTCTTTAACATTGCTTTTGACTCGTAACCACTTGTAACCACTCGCCTCCACCTACCCTCCTCTCTTCCTTCCCATTCACATTAATTGATTTGATTTGCTTACTTTATTTTTTGTCTATTAGATTGTAAGCTCCTTGAGTAGGGACTGTCTTTCTTCTATGTTTGTGCAGTGCTGCGTATGCCTTGTAGTGCTATAGAAATGCTAAATAGTAGTAGTAGTAGTAGTGTCATACAGCTGGCATGAAGAACTGCTTTTGCCTAGCAGACTCAGATGCCCAACTTGGTTTGTTTTTGCAATTGACCGGGGAAGCAAAGGGTGAACTTAATGAACTTGAGGTTCACAAAGGGGCTATGATAAAGGGATTCTTATGAGTCCTCAACAGCCCAGCCATATTTTCAAATGTTAGTTGTTTACCAAGCTTCCACTGGATGAGACATGCCATCAGAACTTGCAGCCAGCTAAGGGAATAACCATTTCTAGCTCTTCGTCACAGAATCTACTAACATTGGCATATACACCCTTGTCACTCACAGGTCCTCATACAGAATCAACGGCAACTAAATAACAGAACCACAAACATATATATATATATATATATATATATATATATTTAATGGCAGAACATTATACCATTTCATTATAAACCATCAACAGCAATCCCCAGCAAATCTGGGGATTTCCCCACAACCCATCCATCCATACCATGCAGATAGTGTGGCCCTCGCTGTCTGTTACACAAATAGAAATTCAAATAGAAATAACAACCCCAAATGGAGGGCATTAGTGTGGCCTAAGGTGCCACCTGGCCACATCCAACTTATGCCGGTGACTTTCACAAGTCACCTCCTCATCCCATGCTCACCTCATACTCTTATGGCACCTAGCTTATCCCAGCTAGAACTGCCGCCAAATCAGTAACAGCTGATGTCTTGTCACCACTCTCTCACAATAGATGCTGCAGCTGGTCTGCCATAACAATCTTGCAAAAGATCCTGGACTGTATTCAGAAAAATATCTAAGCCAATGTCGGAAAGAGGCACACCATCCAGAAGCCCAGAACAATCAGTAGGAATAAACTCATGCCACACCACTAAACCTCCTACTGCATGCACAAAATGGGCCACATCTGCATGCACACGCTTACGCAAGTGTTTCACGCCAGCCTAGGAATAATATCTGACCAAACCAGGTGAGTGTGGAGAAAATAACAGGCAGCCACAAAATAAGTCCTCTTGATAGCCTGAATCAACTACACCCCTTTTACAGTACAGATATCATTGCTTCCCAAATCAGGAGATAAGAAACTCTTTGCTTGAAGTAGCGTTGGGAGCAACTGGTCCCAATACATGACCCATATTCCAAGCTAGCAGATCATGACACCCATGGCAGCCAAACCAAATTTCAAGCCCCACCGAGACTCAGCAGCTCTCTTGCAAGCCCAAAAGATGTAGGAGTGGCCACATGTCCAAACACAAATGTTGGTAGGCAAGAATCATGGAAGAGAAACTGACAAGAAAGACATGAATAACAGAAAAGGACCGCATCAAAGGTGCAGAGCACCAGTGGCCTAGCCTGCAAATCAATGCAGATGATCCCCCATGGCGTGCCGCAAAAAAGGCTGCGCCAATTTGAAAAGAATAAATGCCAAACATGTGGGATCTAGACCCACCTATGTCAAGGCCGCTTCAACACTGACACATATTGAAAGCAAATCAAATGCAACCCATATGCATGTACCAACCAATAAAGATCCCCCTGTGGGCAGCAGTTAGCATACTTCCTCACCTAGCATACTGGGCAAGAACCCAAATGTGGCGCAGCCCTTAGACAAACCCAAGTCCCTTGTGCTAACTGATCTGTTTTCAAGTGATGAATCTGTAAACACAACACAGTAGGCTGTAAAACATCCCAGTATGCCCTCCAAAAACTCACTCCAAATGTGTAAATCCTCCCGCACACTCCTAAGGATCTGCACCAAAAAAAGTCTTCCTTCGCAATCCTTTGGACAGCAATGCTAATCACTGGGAAAACAACCTCCCCATGAGAATTGTCCACACAACAAAATGTAGTCTCCCCACTAGAAACTGAATGTCCTTCAAGCTAAGCTTTTTTCTTCCCAACACCACCCAAATGGCCTCCAACAAGTCCTTCATCTTCTCTGATGGCAGAGTCAAGTTTGATACTCAGAAAAAGAGATAAGCACAAGGGCCCTGAGATTTATCCTCTGCAAGCTAAATGCCAGGCCCCCAAGTAAGAAATCATCCAAAAAATGGACTATGGACCAGGACCCTGCCACCTGCACCAAACAGTGCACAAAAGAAGAAAAGGCCTCAAAATATGCACAGGACATTGAGCAGCCCATAGGCATACATTTATCATAATAAAAGAGGCCCTTAAAACGAAAAACTTGGAAAAGTCTGGAAAGAAGAGCAAAGGCTCTTTATCCTGCTGAGAAACAAGTCACCAGCAATGTAGTCCTTAATATCACTTTTTCAAAGAACTTTCCAAGACATTGGTGATATTCAAACTATCAGAAGACACTTCCTCAAAGAAATTGCCTGCAGGGGAACTCATATGTCTAGAAACTGGCAAATAATATATTTTATGAGGAGGAAGACCAGAATCAGAGTATTTAAAATTTTCTTTTAAGAATCTATAGAATAATTCTTTAGAAGTAGCAGTCAAAACCTTTGGAAAATTCAAAAGTCTCAAATTTAAATGTCTAGTAAAGTTATCCAAATTCTCTAATTTCCAATGCAAAATAATTTTATCCTGAACCAAAGTCACTTGAGTTACCTGAGATTTCTGAAATTGAAAATCTAACACATTCAACTTATCTGAATTAGTTTTCAGTCCCTCTTCAGATTTTGCAGTCCTTAGTGCATGCTGCTGGGTAAGAGGAGAAATCCCTGCACAAATTGCATAGCTAGAATCCTGTGCTGTCCAGATAGTATCAAGGGTTACCTCCAAAGATCTCACCATGGGTGAGACAACTAGAATTGCCCCTTCCTCCAGATGACCTTCCACCAACCCACTGCTTAGCTGAGCGACTTGAAATGATTCCCTCAGCACTGTTCCAACTGTAGCAACTTTCTGAAGGGTCTGCATACCTTTAGTTGCAGCAGGCAATGCAGCTTCCATAGCTTCAAACCCAGTGCTGCAGGGTCTCGCAATTGCAGGGCAGGTGCCAGTGCAGCAGGGCTGTGTGAAACCTCACTACCAAAGCCTTAAGTTTCCTTCACCATTGGGCCATGCGGCACGCTGCAAAATGAAGTTGTCATGAAACTGGTGATCACTGTTTGCTGCACCAATAGGGAGTCTTGCTACAGCCAGAAGAAAAGAAGTCAGGGCAAGAGTGAAACAACCAGCGTCCTCACTGTGTGGCCATTTTGGTCCCACCCAGTTTAGCATTTTATAAGAGGTGTTTTGATATTGATATCAATTGCAGTGGTGGACAAAACAGCACATCAGCCAGTCACAGCATTCAGCATTGAACTGAAAGCACACTCTAGAGTCCTCTCCAACACCCTGCTGTCCAAAAGAAGACCCACCAGACATAGGCGCCCCATATAAGAGGCTTGGGGAGGCTAAGCCTCCCCAGCCCAACCGTGACCTTCCCCTGCTGCCCCCACAAGCGCAGGGCTCCTTACCTCCTGACTCAGCTCTCCGACTGGCAGCCCTCCTCCTCCCCATTCTTTCCTCCTCCCCCCCACGCGTGTGTTTTACTTTCCATGGCAGCGATGTCAGTGAGCAAGAAGGCACTGCAGGCTCACCTCCGGCTCCAGCTTCTCCCTTCCCTCTTCACACAGTGTCCCGCCCTCGCGGAAACAGGAAATGCATCATCGCAGAAGGCGGGACACTGTGTGAAGAGGGAAAGGAGAAGCTGGAGCCGGAGGTGAGCCTGCAGTGCCTTCTTCCTCACTGACGTCGCTGCCACGGAAAGTAAAACACACGCGCAGGGGGGGGAGGAAGGAATGGAGAGGAGGGCAGGGAGAATTGCTGTACATGGAGGGGGAGGGCAGGGGGAGAGAACAGATCGCTGGACATGGAGAGGAGGGGAGGGAAGGGGAGAGAACAGATCGCTGGAGAGGAGGGGAGGGCAGGAGGAAAGAACAGATCGCTGGACATGGAGAGAAGGGGAGGGCAGGGGGAGAGAAGGGATCGCTGGAGAGGAGGGGAGGGCAGGGGAGAGAGGAGAATTGCTGGCCATGGATGGATGGCGGTGAGGGCAGGGGAGAATGGAGAGTTGCTGGACATGGATGGATGGAGGGGAAAGCAGGGGAGAATTGCTGGACATGGATGGATGAACAACTCAACTCACATCTTCCTCACCCATACCCAACAACTATACCCCATCACTTCATCTACCTTCCCTACCTACCAATCCCAACTCACACACCGCCCTCTTTCTCCCTAAAACACACTCCTCACCCAAAAGACCCACCACTCTTGCTAGCTGAAGGCATGGCTTATATTATCTGCCTGCCAGCTGACTGCCACAGGTGCCCATATACAGTGGTGGAAATAAGTATTTGATCCCTTGCTGATTTTGTAAGTTTGCCCACTGACAAAGACATGAGCAGCCCATAATTGAAGGGTAGGTTATTGGTAACAGTGAGAGATAGCACATCACAAATTAAATCTGGAAAATCACATTGTGGAAAGTATATGAATTTATTTGCATTCTGCAGAGGGAAATAAGTATTTAATCCCTCTGGCAAACAAGACCTAATACTTGGTGGCAAAACCCTTGTTGGCAAGCACAGCGGTCAGACGTCTTCTGTAGTTGATGATGAGGTTTGCACACATGTCAGGAGGAATTTTGGTCCACTCCTCTTTGCAGATCATCTCTAAATCATTAAGAGTTCTGGGCTGTCGCTTGGCAACTCGCAGCTTCAGCTCCCTCCATAAGTTTTCAATGGGATTAAGGTCTGGTGACTGGCTAGGCCACTCCATGACCCTAATGTGCTTCTTCCTGAGCCACTCCTTTGTTGCCTTGGCTGTATGTTTTGGGTCATTGTCGTGCTGGAAGACCCAGCCACGACCCATTTTTAAGGCCCTGGCGGAGGGAAGGAGGTTGTCACTCAGAATTGTACGGTACATGGCCCCATCCATTCTCCCATTGATGCGGTGAAGTAGTCCTGTGCCCTTAGCAGAGAAACACCCCCAAAACATAACATTTCCACCTCCATGCTTGACAGTGGGGACGGTGTTCTTTGGGTCATAGGCAGCATTTCTCTTCCTCCAAACACGGCGAGTTGAGTTCATGCCAAAGAGCTCAATTTTTGTCTCATCTGACCACAGCACCTTCTCCCAATCACTCTCGGCATCATCCAGGTGTTCACTGGCAAACTTCAGACGGGCCGTCACATGTGCCTTCCGGAGCAGGGGGACCTTGCGGGCACTGCAGGATTGCAATCCGTTATGTCGTAATGTGTTACCAATGGTTTTCGTGGTGACAGTGGTCCCAGCTGCCTTGAGATCATTGACAAGTTCACCCCTTGTAGTTGTAGGCTGATTTCTAACCTTCCTCATGATCAAGGATACCCCACGAGGTGAGATTTTGCGTGGAGCCCCAGATCTTTGTCGATTGACAGT
The DNA here is from genome assembly GCF_901765095.1 of Microcaecilia unicolor. Lineage (NCBI taxonomy): Eukaryota > Metazoa > Chordata > Amphibia > Gymnophiona > Siphonopidae > Microcaecilia > Microcaecilia unicolor. The sequence goes on along the minus strand of NC_044037.1, from coordinate 247,916,754 downwards.
CATTTTGTACTTCTTCCATTTTCTTACTATGGCACCAACAGTTGTCTCCTTCTCGCCCAGCGTCTTACTGATGGTTTTGTAGCCCATTCCAGCCTTGTGCAGGTGTATGATCTTGTCCCTGACATCCTTAGACAGCTCCTTGCTCTTGGCCATTTTGTAGAGGTTAGAGTCTGACTGATTCACTGAGTCTGTGGACAGGTGTCTTTCATACAGGTGACCATTGCCGACAGCTGTCTGTCATGCAGGTAACGAGTTGATTTGGAGCATCTACCTGGTCTGTAGGGGCCAGATCTCTTACTGGTTGGTGGGGGATCAAATACTTATTTCCCTCTGCAGAATGCAAATAAATTCATATACTTTCCACAATGTGATTTTCCGGATTTAATTTGTGATGTGCTATCTCTCACTGTTACCAATAACCTACCCTTCAATTATGGGCTGCTCATGTCTTTGTCAGTGGGCAAACTTACAAAATCAGCAAGGGATCAAATACTTATTTCCACCACTGTTGTCACGTCTGTGGCCGTGACCACCCTCATACTTACCCTGTTTCTGGGAGTCAGTGGCTGTGCTGGCTTCTGCTTGTCTCTGTGTCTGTCTCTGTCTTAGTTTCTCTCTGGCTCTGTGTGCTGATTGCCCTACTGAATCTCACCTGTGTGGGCTTTGCCTCTTCCAAGATGGCTGCCGCTTCCTCCTCCTTGCCAGTATCCAAGATGGCTCCCGCTGTTCCTTCCTATGGGATGACTGCTTTGTGTGTCAAGCCTCTGTTTGGTTGCAAGGTGATTGCTGCAGCTGTGGCTCTGGTGTTGATGAGCTTTATTAGTGACTTGGAGACTACAGTCCTGGCCTTTGCATTGCTATTTCCTCCGCAGTGCCTTAGGTCCCGAGGTTAGTGTGCTGTTAGCACTGTTTGCTTTCCTTGTCTTGTGCTCTGTGGGTTTCCAGCCCTTCTGTGTTTATTGCTCTGTGGGTTTTCAGCCCTTCTGTGTTTATTGTTCTGTGGGCTTTCTGCCCTTCTGTGTTTATTGCTTTGTGGGTTTCCAGCCCTTCTGTGTTTATTGCTCTGTGGGTTTCCAGCCCTTCTGTGTTTATTGTTCTGTGGGCTTTCTGCCCTTCTGTGTTTATTGCTTTGTGGGTTTCCAGCCCTTCTGTGTTTATTGCTTTGTGGGTTTCCAGCCCTTCTGTGTTTATTGCTCTGTGAGTTTTCTGCCCTTCTGTGTTTATTGCTTTGTGGGTTTCCAGCCCTTCTGTGTTTATTGCTCTGTGGGTTTCCAGCCCTTCTGTGACCATTGCTTTGAACCTGCCTACTGCCAGAACCCGGACATTCCCTGCCTGTCTGCCTTGCCATCGCCCAGGGGCCAGGGGGCACTCCTGGACCTTCATTCCGGCGGTTCCTGTAAGTCCTACCGGCTGCCAGAACCTGAGGGCTCAACCCGAGGGGGAAGGCAGTCAAGTGTAGGTGAAGCCTAGGTCCAGGGGGTTCCAGTTCCGCGGGTTCCGCTCCAGTGTGTTCCAGTCCAGCGGGTTTCACTTCTGTATGTTCCTGTCCAGTGGGGCCACTCCTGGGTGTCCAGTCCAGCGGGCCCCACTCCAGTGCGCACCCATCCGGTGCGTTCCAGTTCCGAGTGTCCCGGTGTAGAACTCCAGTCCGGAGTTCCGGTCCTGTCTTGTCTCATCTCTACCTTGTAGGTGATCTTGCCTGCCACTGCCGCTCCACGGTAGTGGTCCAAGGACTCACGAAACCAGTGCTCCCAGGGAAGAAGCCTGACAGTGTGCCAAGGTCTTCGGGCACGCGACAGAATGCAAAGGCCATGAGTCCGGCAAGATCATCACTCCCAGTGGGCTGCCTGCCCATGAGTTCGTTCCCTGTGGACAATCCGGGTGCAGTTTCTGATTTTGACTCTGATCCTTATGTCAGCCCAGTTTCTTTTTTGGGTCCTTTTATGACGCTTCGGGAGTACCGAGATAAACTTTTGTCTGATCCAGCCCTGAAGGCTACTCCTGAAGCAGCAGCTGAAAGGAAGCGTCTCTGGTGGCGTCTGGTCCGCCATAGCCCAGTTTCTGACATGAATCCTGCTATCTCGCTCTGTGAGTACCGCCTCAGACTTCTGGAGGAGCCAGCTCTGTGGGATACTCCTGAAGCTGAGGCCGAAAGAAGACGCCGGGGAATCCCTCCGCTCAGGTCTCCTCAACAGAGCAGCCTGCGGTACCATAGCGGGTTAGTTCCTATTCGGGATTCCAGTCCACCGGCGCTGAGTCCAGTCCAAGGAGAGTTTCAAGTGGAGTCTTCAAATCCTGTTCGAGTGAAGCCGCCAGTTAAGCCTCTGAGTTCGTTCCGAGGGACGGTCCTGACCAGGTCTCTGAGGTCAGGCCGAGTGAGGCGTCGGACCAAGCCCCTGACCCCAGTTCAAGTAGCGCTGCCTCCTAAGTCACTGAGTCCAGTCCAGGGGATGCTTCATACTGAACCTCCAATTGCAGTCCAAGTAACGAGGAAGCTTAAGTCTCCGAGGCCAGTCCGAGGAAGGCGTTTGATGGAGCCTCAGATTCCTATGCAAGTGGCACTCCAGGTCGAGCCTCCAGTCCTCGTTCAAGTGGCATGCCCTTTGAAGTCTCCGAGTCCAGTCCGAGGGAGGCTTTCGATGGAGCCTCAGATTCCTATGCAAGTGGCGCTCCAGGTCGAGCCTCCAGTCCTCGTTCAAGTGGCACGCCCTTTGAAGTCTCCGAGTCCAGTCCGAGGGAAGCCTTCGATGGAGCCTCAGATTCCTGTGCAAGTGGCGCTTCGGGTCAAGTCTCCGGTTCTTGTTCAAGTGACCCGTCCAGTCAAGCCACTGAGTCCAGTTCGAGGGGGGCTTCTAACCAAGTCTCCGATGCCAGTCCACAGGGTGGTTCAGGTGGCACCTCCGCTTCCAGTCTGGAGGGTACCTCCTATCAAGCTCCTAAGGCCAGTTCGAGTGGTGCTTCAGACCGAGCCTCAGTTAAAGTCCAGTTCGCGGGGCGCCCCCAGCCAAGCTCCTGAGTCCAGTTTGAGGGGCCCTGCCAGTCAAGCTTCTGATTCCAGTCCGGGTTCCAGTCCCGGTTCAACTCCTGTTCAGAATTCCTGTTCCAGTCAAGACTCTGATTCCAGTCCGGGTCCCAGTCCCGGTTCTACTTCTGTTCCAAGTTCCAGTTCCAGCCAAGAGGCTGACCCTGCTCCTAGCTCCAGTTCCAGCCAAGATGCTGACCCTGCTCCTAACTCCAGTTCCAGCCAAAATGCTGAGTCAGTTCCAAGTTCCAGTTCCAGCCAAGATGCTGACCCTGCTCCGAGCTCCAGTTCCAGCCAAGATGCTGAGTCTGTTCCAAGTTCCAGTTCCAGCCAAGATGCTGACCCTGCTCCTAGCTCCAGTTCCAGCCAAGATGCTGAGTCTGTTCCAAGTTCCAGTTCCAGCCAAGATGCTGACCCTGCTCCGAGCTCCAGTTCCAGCCAAAATGCTGAGTCTGTTCCAAGTTCCAGTTCCAGCCAAGATGCTGACCCTGCTCCGAGCTCCAGTTCCAGCCAAAATGCTGAGTCAGTTCCAAGTTCCAGTTCCAGCCAAGATGCTGACCCTGCTCCGAGCTCCAGTTCCAGCCAAGATGCTGAGTCTGTTCCAAGTTCCAGTTCCAGCCAAGATGCTGACCCTGCTCCGAGCTCCAGTTCCAGCCAAAATGCTGAGTCAGTTCCAAGTTCCAGTTCCAGCCAAGATGCTGACCCTGCTCCGAGCTCCAGTTCCAGCCAAGATGCTGAGTCCGTTCCTAGTTACACTTCCAGCCAAGATGCTGAGCCTGCTCTGAGTTCCAGTTCCAGTCAAGCTCCTGACGCACGCCTGGGTTCCAGTCCCAGTTTGCTTCTTGACTCTAGTCCGGGTCCCAGTCCCGGTTTGCTTCCTGAGTTCAGTCTGGGTTCCCTCAGAGAAGGGTTCCTTTTGAACATGGTTCCTCTTGATGCATCCAAGTTCCTGAGTTGGCCCAGCGGTGATTGGAAGGAGCCTCCTGTTGACAAGTTCCGCTCCTGTCTGCCAGTTTTGAACTTCTTTGTGACTTCCAGTCCAGTGATCCATGTCTGGGGGTTGACACCGATCAGAAGGTTTCACCACAGTTACCCCTGGACACCTGACCTCCTCAGGGAGACCGAGAGGGGGGTCTTGAGGAGGGGGTACTGTCACGTCTGTGGCCGTGACCACCCTCATACTTACCCTGTTTCTGGGAGTCAGTGGCTGTGCTGGCTTCTGCTTGTCTCTGTGTCTGTCTCTGTCTTAGTTTCTCTCTGGCTCTGTGTGCTGATTGCCCTACTGAATCTCACCTGTGTGGGCTTTGCCTCTTCCAAGATGGCTGCCGCTTCCTCCTCCTTGCCAGTATCCAAGATGGCTCCCGCTGTTCCTTCCTATGGGATGACTGCTTTGTGTGTCAAGCCTCTGTTTGGTTGCAAGGTGATTGCTGCAGCTGTGGCTCTGGTGTTGATGAGCTTTATTAGTGACTTGGAGACTACAGTCCTGGCCTTTGCATTGCCATTTCCTCCGCAGTGCCTTAGGTCCCGAGGTTAGTGTGCTGTTAGCACTGTTTGCTTTCCTTGTCTTGTGCTCTGTGGGTTTCCAGCCCTTCTGTGTTTATTGCTCTGTGGGTTTTCAGCCCTTCTGTGTTTATTGTTCTGTGGGCTTTCTGCCCTTCTGTGTTTATTGCTTTGTGGGTTTCCAGCCCTTCTGTGTTTATTGCTCTGTGGGTTTCCAGCCCTTCTGTATTTATTGTTCTGTGGGCTTTCTGCCCTTCTGTGTTTATTGCTTTGTGGGTTTCCAGCCCTTCTGTGTTTATTGCTCTGTGGGTTTCCAGCCCTTCTGTGTTTATTGCTCTGTGAGTTTTCTGCCCTTCTGTGTTTATTGCTTTGTGGGTTTCCAGCCCTTCTGTGTTTATTGCTCTGTGGGTTTCCAGCCCTTCTGTGACCATTGCTTTGAACCTGCCTACTGCCAGAACCCGGACATTCCCTGCCTGTCTGCCTTGCCATCGCCCAGGGGCCAGGGGGCACTCCTGGACCTTCATTCCGGCGGTTCCTGTAAGTCCTACCGGCTGCCAGAACCTGAGGGCTCAACCCGAGAGGGAAGGCAGTCAAGTGTAGGTGAAGCCTAGGTCCAGGGGGTTCCAGTTCCGCGGGTTCCGCTCCAGTGTGTTCCAGTCCAGCGGGTTTCACTTCTGTATGTTCCTGTCCAGTGGGGCCACTCCTGGGTGTCCAGTCCAGCGGGCCCCACTCCAGTGCGCACCCGTCCGGTGCGTTCCAGTTCCGAGTGTCCCGGTGTAGAACTCCAGTCCGGAGTTCCGGTCCTGTCTTGTCTCATCTCTACCTTGTAGGTGATCTTGCCTGCCACTGCCGCTCCATGGTAGTGGTCCAAGGACTCACGAAACCAGTGCTCCCGGGGAAGAAGCCTGACAGTGTGCCAAGGTCTTCGGGCACGCGACAACTGTAGCTGCTCAACAAGTATTTTCTGTGCTTGCTGTGAACTCACTTCATCTGTAATTCACTGTCCAGAGGGCTGCAACTATCAATCTCTCATCCCTAGGTTTCAGTTCACCGCTCCCTATCCATTCATGTATCCTGTTTTGATTGATACATGGCTGCTGGAGTAGTACTTTGTATTTCCCACTATTTGTGCATTTGTCATATGTTTGCTAAACTAATTATTAAAAGAGTTTTTTTTTATCTCTTGTTTTGCAAATTCTGTTATGTTCTTTCCTACATCTACTAGTTCATTTAATTGAGTTTAGTTTATTATAATTTTCTGCCATGGAAGAATTTAAATGCCTCTATCACTTTTCCTCTCTCTTGTCTTTCTTGGTTTTGTCCTATACTAAACCACAAGGATCATCCAAGACTCCTGAGGCAGGCCTGTGGCCGAAACACAAGTTTCTGTGTCGAGTCATTTAATAAAGTGGTATTCTGAAATCGTATATCCGTTTCCCTGGAGTCATTGTCCACTTCCCACTCTCTTTACATTGCTACATTCACATGGTAATGAGTGTTCATCCACTTAGGTGGATCATCTTCTCCTTTCTTCCAAATATACATATAAGGGGCTTTATATTCAAAAGGGTTTAATTGGGCAGGAGAAACTCCTTCCCAGTTAAACCATGCTGAGTTGGCCATCTGCCAAAATTCAGTTGTACTTAAGCAGGTAGTCCCACTGAATATTGTTTGTGAGCACCTCAGCACTACCTAGTTACCACTACCTGGTTACCTAGTACCACAAAACAGTTTCCAGAGTACCACAAGTTTTTGCACCAGCTTTTTACAGCAGGAGTCATATGGGCAGGAGTGAATGGGGATTGCTCCTGTCCAAACTACCTGCTAAACCAACAGGAACTCTATGGTAAATCTGGGGGAGTCAACAGGGGGGTGGGGGCTGCTTATAGTGTTGGAACATAGGGATGGAGAGTAAGATCATGTCAAGGGAGGTGTTCAGGAAAGGTGGCAATGCTCTGGGTGGAAGCGGGGCAATCAGAAGATGCTAACCTGATATTCAGCCAGCTACCCAGTTAGTAAATCAGGTAGCAAGCTGAACATCACACCTGGCTGGCTGTATTCTGAACATGCAACTTTGAAATAATCCTCTTCAAATGAGTATACATCAACTTTTTAATTAATCAAACTTATCAAGTTTTATCCATTTTATTATCAGTTTTACTAAAAATGGGAGGAAAAGCCAAAACTGACTGCTTCTTGGCTACAGAGCCAATCAATTCTGGGAGTTCATGCAGTCATCATTGGCTACAAAATCTCCCCAAAATGTATTTATTTTATATATAAAGTCCAAACAAAATTTTTACTTAGCTTTTAGAGATGTACTGACTCCTCATATCGCCATATATCTCTATTCCACGGCCAACAATTGCCAAAGTTTCGCAACCTTCATCAGGGCCCATGGAACACAAGCTCAGTTCACTCTGTGGCTGTTCAACTCAACTTCTCGCAATTTGCCCTGAAGAAAGTTGTGAAACTTTGGCCATCTCTGGCCAGTTAAATTGCTTTAAATAGCAACCCCCCACGAGTCATGATGAATGAATCTATAGGTTTCACTTTTTTAGGATTGGCACAGCTACCATAGCAGATGCCTAAGCCCTTTCACTGAAGTAAATCATGTCAGTTGGCAGATGGTTCTAAGAAAAGTGCAGGATGTATAACAGACATGGTTATAATTGAGGTTAGAACTGTAAACAAGGTGACACTACACCCCCATCCCATGTTGTTGTCATGTCACTTCCTCATTTTAGCTAACACTGGAAATCTTGTCCCTAGGTCACTCCCAGAGCGCATGTGAAGTCTGGATTGGTGGTCACTCCCTTGTTCTTTGGGCTCATGGGCAGGTGAAAAATCAGATCCCAGGGAAGCAACCTAGGATTGTCCAGTGCAGATACCTCAGTTGTATGAATGGGTCATTAAGGCGCTGCGTAACCCTAGTAGCGCTCTAGAAATGTTAAGTAGTAGTAGTAGTAGTGGTATATAGGGTTTGGCTGTAACACATGATTTGTACAACAAATTCAGTGGATCCTCAATCAATTGGCTTATTGGTAAAGAATTTCTCAATCAATGAGGAGGACAACTGGAATAATGTAAATAATTATTGCTATCATTGTGGGTTTGAATATACTGTAGTAGTAAAAGAACCTTCCTGTTAGGTCACCAAAACATCTGAAAATGCTATCTGGCTGGTATCATGATATATTTCAAAACTTTAACCATTCAACAAACTGTTGTAAATGAGATGCTGAAGATGACCAAATCATGAAATTACATCAATAAAACAGCCAAAACTTGATATGTATCCACCATTTCGAAGAATATAAAAATGTGTCTTTGAATTGCAATACATACGAATTGGCAATGCTTGGAGTCATAGCTGTTCCCGTAGTGGTTCTATGTACTTGTAAAAAAACACTCTTTATTAAAATAATTTCTATGCAACACCAGTTCTGCAAGAGTAATATGAATGGAGCCTCTGAATGTTTAAGGTGGTTTGAACGATCTGTACGGCTGCAGATTGAGGAAAGTTAGCATACAATAACCTAAAATCTAAGCTTACTAATATGTCAGAAGGCAAAACTGAAGAAATAGATTATAATTTGACAAAAAAAATGGATACTGTCCTTAATATATGAGCTCACTTGTCTAATAAATGGCTCTACAAATTTTGACAAAGGTTATAGAATAGTAACTCTAACGGGATACAACAGGACATCCTGGAGGCTTAGATATAGATTTATGAATTTTGGGAACCGTATAAAAATAAGAATCTTGGGATGTTGTTTTATCAGGAATTTAGATTCAGTCTTTGTGATAAAACCTTGATCCATTTGATCACCTCACGAGTTGTTTCCTTTTTAAGATTTTGTATAAATGCGTCAAAAAGCACCAGCGCTCACAACAGGTAGAAGAAAGCCCCACGCTGTAGAGCAATGGGGAAAGCATGAACAAAGTGCTTCTAAAATGAAATCCCAGCTACTGCCCCCTCCTCCTTTAAGCTATTGGCTGAATGTGTCTGACAGTAGGCTGAAGTAGGAAGAGGGAGCTGCTGCAGCCTATTGGCTGGCTAAATCTGAATGATGGTCTTAAGGGGGGAGGAAGGAGCTGCTGTAGCCTAGCAGCTACCAATGGGAAGGAGAGCAGTAGGTAGACACTGAAAAAATTAAAATGTTCATGTATTTGCCAAAGTAATACAATTACAAGTTAAGGTAAAAAAAAAAAAAAGACAGAGAAGTACTGGAAGAAGAATAGAGGAGCTGACGAGGGGTGAAGGGGTTTGAAAGAGTATACTGGCAGGGAGAATGAATGTTGCTGTGAAAAGCTGGAGGTGGCAGAAAGCAGCTGTAAGGAAAAGAGAGACTGGATAGTGGGGACAGAGACCAGGAGTGGGGCTGGGAAGGGGTGAAGGGATTTGAAAGGGGTTACTGACAAGGCAAGAGAATGCTGTGTAACTGGACAGGAGTGCCTGCTTAAAGCACTTTTAATATTGACCCATAAAATTCTTTTTCAACCCAATATTATACAACTGTTCTATAGGAGTAACATCATGATATTTAAGCTTTGCTGTAATGAATTTTCAGAACTTATATTGTAAATATAATAGCTGATAGTGACTGATTGGTTTTATTAATGAAGTTATATAGTCACATTTATCAGTGTAACATTGATTTGAAATTAAGTCAATACAAAATATTGTTACAAAGAAAATTGAAAGCACATTTGTGCAAAAATAAATCAAATAATAATTTATTTTTAAATGGATTTCCAATTTTTTTTTAAAAATGTGGAATCCCCTATTCACCACCCACTCACACTTAGTTGCTAATATCCTCACGATTTTGGAGACCTCCTTATCATTATCTGCGTAGTTAATTATAATTCTACTAGTAGACAGATATTAGATTACTTTTCAAATAATGGCTTCAACTAAAAATAAAGCAGTGCTTGAATATTTTAAGCCTACAACCATCTGTTTCACTGAAGCAAAATTAAATCCCAAACCACAAAATTTCTCATGGATAATAAAATACATATTGTGAATTAATGGCAAGACTACGAATATTGTCCTAAATAACAATGTATCCTTAACTGAATAGGACAACAGTTTACAGCTGGAGATACTAATGTGCACTTCCATGATAGTACATGCTAATGCTGTTAATGTGTTTTCTTTTACTGCAGGTACCACATTATGCAATGTGACTTAATAACATGTTAACAACATTAGGTCCCCTTTTATTAAGCAGCGTAGGTGCTTACGCGCACCCAAAGCGTGCCAAATTGGAATAATCGCCCAGTTACCACATGACCCTTTCAGTAATTTCAATTTTGGCGCATGTCCGCTACGTGCATCTGAAAAATATTATTTATTTTCTGGCACACATAGCGGATGCGTGCCAAGTGGCATCTGATGCGCGTAGGTCATTACCGCCCAAATTTTTTACCGCTAGGTCTATGGCTGGCGGTAAGGTCTTAGACCCAAAATGGACGTGCGACAATTTTGATTTTGCCGCACATCTATTTTCGGCAAAAAAAGGCGTTTTTTTGCAGATGCACTGAAAAATAATTCTGCATGCGCCCAAAACACACAGCTACACTACCGCAGGCCATTTTTCAGTGCACCTTAGTAAAAGAACCTCTTAGCGAACAGGAATCTGTTATACACAGTAGTAGTAGTAGTAGTGGTAGTAGTAACTCTAGCTGAAAATCTGACAATTTTCCTTACCTACTAGTGTATTCTAAGCCCTACTCGATACCTGCTTTTACCGTCATCCTTATAACTGTGTGTGTCTAAAACTTATCTACATATCTTCATTCTATTCTACATTTCACCACCTCCAGTGAGAAACTATTCATGTATCTGCTTCCAATTTTGTAAACAAATACTTTCTGATGTGATATAAGGCCTGCAAGGCAAGACCTACAAAGAAAGGCTTAAGATACTCAAAAAGTCTCTATTTTAAAAACATCTCCATGTGTAAATTGCAGCATTTACATGTGTAGATTGCATACACGTCTAAATGATGATTTCAGAAAGAATCTACATGTGGGAATCTCCAAGACACAGAGATTTTATATGTATTTCTCATTGATATAGGTGATACACACCTATGTTTAAATAGGGCCCTACTTGAATTCTCAGTGTCACTACTTTAAACCAATAAAAAAATGCTTCTGCTCTGACGTTAGAAGTAGACAGACATATTGGTACTTGACAGATGTATCTTTTGACCTTTTCCAGAAAGGGGCAGAAGCTGACAGAAACCGAAAGAATATAGCAGTGTCTAGTATAATCAGTGGGAGGAACTGGTGGCAGTATGAAACTTCTTCTGTCTATAAAATAGGAACTCAGTACTTGAAACCATGTCTTTGGCTTTTTTATGATCCTCCCTGACCATTGATCCTTGCTATTAGAGGAGAACCTTCCCATCAAAGCCTTAATCATACAGGTCTCAGCAAAAGAAGCTTACTTGATGTGTCACCCAGACTAGCATAAGTTTCAAGTTTTATTAACATTTGATATACTGTTCATCAAATATTTCTTCTGGGCAGTTTAAAACATTCAATTATAGGAGTATAGAGAGCAGCAAGTTAGAGAAAAGGAAAAAAAGAAAACACACAGTGCTGCAAGGATTGAAGTACATAAGTACATAAGTAATGCCACACTGGGAAAAGACCAAAGGTCCATCGAGCCCAGCATCCTGTCCACAACAGCGGCCAATCCAGGCCAAGGGCACCTGGCAAGCTTCCCAAATGTACAAACATTCTATACATGTTATTCCTGGAATTGTGGATTTTCCCAAGTCCATTTAGTAGTGGTTTATGGACTTGTATCCAGAACCAACAAGGGTGAAAGTGAGGAAAGTTCCAAATGACCAAGGCAAACAAGGAGTAAGAGCATCCAAGAGTTTATTTGCCAAATAATGCTGACACAAAGACCCTACATGGGCCGTGTTTCGGCACAAAGTCTTCCTCAGGGGTCATAGCAGTTCAAATAAAGTCAGCTTCGCAGAGTATTTAAATGCAAAAAAACCATGAAAGCGCTGGAACAATATACACTGAAAGGCATGGCACACTTGTTATGACTAGCGTATTATGTGCCTGCTGGTGCTGCTTTTCTATTCATCTAGAGGACCTGGATGTTATTTTCCATTTTCTTTTTTGATTGTGTATGATGAAGAATTTTGTTTTGTAATTGTTTTTTATGTGATTTTATGTATCTCTTTTTGTTTGCCACCCTGGATAAGGGCGGGTTATATGTAATAAATCCCGTCCAATCCAACCAATCTCACCGTTACTCCCTTATCTTGTAATTGGGCATCATGACATCATGCACTGACTCAGTGCCAAGGAGTCCTTGTGCTACTGTAAATGCAGAAACCTGATCCCCAGACACTGTGGCAATGGGGACAGCAGGCAAGGCAGACACTTAATTCCTGAGCATCCCAGCAAGGGGGAGAGCAGGTAATGACTGGTTCTTACTTGAAGTTGATGATGAAGGCAAAGCAGTCACAGAAGTATTCAGTTGAAGAATGCTTTTTACTGGAAATAGCAGTTGATGTTTCTGACAGAGATGTACGGAGATACTCTTACTTTCAGTGCTCAAATTTCTAAAGCTTTTTGAGACATACTTTGAAAGTCACCACAAGCTGTAGTATCATGTTGTATTCCCAAACAGTGCAAACAGAGTTGGTACGGATCTGTAATGAATAATTTGTGGGTGCATGAGGAACAGAGCTTAAAACCTGGTTTGCTGAGTAACATTGCAAAAACAGAAGCTGCAAAATTAAACTCCCAAATGGTGACAAACAACTGAGGTAAAAACACTGAAGAGACTGAAATAATGTGACTCAGGTCTTTCTGCAACCGTGGACAAAAAGAAACTGAGGAGTAGGCATGGTCATATACTATATCTAGTATGGATAGTAGAGCATAAAGTTAGGGAAATGCGTACTAGGCTATTTTAGAATTTTCAAGGCTTGCAGAAGGACCGGGTCGGTCACGTCACCATGACGTGACTTCAACTGTGTGGCTACAAGATTTTCAAGTCCATGGAGAAGTATGTTTTGTAATGGGTGGTGGAAGTGTAAGGGCAGCGGGGTTTTGGCTAAAGAGAAATCAGGCTAGGTTTAGAAGGATGGGGGGCAGAAAGTTTGCTGTTTAAAAATTAATTTCCCCACCCAATCCTGCCCTTTTTCTTTTTTCTGCTTCTGGTGGATAGTTTTATTTTTTGGGGGGGGGGAGGGGGGAGTGCTTGTGGGATAAGTGGGTCTGGGGGTTTTGGATGGGGGTTAGGGTGGCTGGGGGCTAAAGCTGCTGAAATGGGAGAACTATTTCAGATGGCCATCACTATGGGTGAAAAAGGATTTAAAGCAAATGAATTGTTGTGGTATACTTGTGTGCTATACTACCACAGATTAGAGCAAGGCCTGGTGACACCGCAGATTTCATGGGGGGGGGGGGGGGGGCGGAATTTCTTTGGTCTGAACATTGATTCGCATGGTGATCAGATAGGGCAGCTAGGTTGACACTGACTAGTTGACAGGGTTAAGGGTTAGGTAGGAGGCTGCTATAGAAGGGTTGAATTAAATTTGACTGTGCTATATTGTTATGGTTGATAAGAAAATAAAGCTGTGACCCAAATTTTGCCAAACAATTAAATTTGTCATGTCGGTTAATTTGATTGCATTGTGATTATTTAGTGTTGTTATGCTTGAGAACAGAAGTGGTGCGAGTGCAAATGTTATGCAAACAAATACACAAAATTATAATTTATGTCCATATTAAATCTGTTTAACAACAGTTGTTCATCAAATATTGCATTTACTTTTCCTGAAGAAGGTTGCAATAAGGATGTTTTCTGTATCTTGATAGCCAAAAACACTGACTTTTTAAAGTTCAACTATGGTTTAAAATCTCCTCATATCTCTAATTAAATGAGTTTATGGTCTCACTTAGTTTCTAATGAATAATAGGATTGAGTGCAAGCCAGTGCAGCTGGAAATCTGTGTGCAGGGCAAACCCAGGTCCATGTTAATACCTTTTTTTCTATTTAAGAACTGTAATACATTATCCATACTTAAATTGGTAGAAGAAAATAAATGGAGCCTCTTACTGAACCCTAATCTTCCTTAGTTGTACATGCCCCAGAGAGTACTGCAGTGCTGTTCAGGAGATAATAATTAAAGCCAAAATAATGTTCTGCAAGCTTCCCTTATCTTAAATTAGGGTAAGATTAAGGTCTAGGCTTGTATTTGTGTGTCTTTTTTATAGGAAATAATGGATTGTATAGTTCAGATTTCTACAACATCCTCACATGCCTTTTGTTAAATTTGTAGTTTATTCTGACTGCATAGCCGCTTATCTTTCATAGTTTAAAACACCCATAGGAAAGAAACAAAATCTCGATCTTACATTTCTGTTCTACAGTCAGGTGTTTACACTTTGTGGATTCAACTCTATAAATTCCAGTTAAAAATAAAGTTTAGGTTACTACAGAATAATGATAATTTATGAATGTTGTACAACATGTAAAATAAGAAAAGCAAAAGAAAGCAGTAATATTTTTACCAGCTACCAGCTGTCAACCAAGTAAAATGAAATGACTTGAACATATAAGTGCACAGTAAAAAAAAATATATACAGGACATGAAGTTGGTAAATTTATATGCAATATTTGGAGGGTAACTTTCGAACTGATTGTCTTGTGGGAAATCAAAGTAGTCACTTATTTTGGGGCTCTTTATTAAGACAAAATAGATGCCTGTAGAGCTCATTTTCAAAGCAATTAGAATTACAAAGTTCCATAAGTTACTGTGGGGCTCATTTTCAAAAGAGAAAAACTTCTAAAAAGTGGCATAAAGCAGCATTTGAACATTTTTCACAAAAACGTTCAAATTGGTATTTTCAAAGCTTGTTTTTCAGACGTTTTTCTATTCTTTTCATCTACAGTGTATCCAGATCTCAAGGGTGTGTGTCAAGGGCGGGATCTGGATATTCCTAAGACTTAGACGTTTCTCAGCCATAATGAAACAAACTCTGAAATGAATTGAAGAGGTTTTGAGCTAGACCTGTTTTTATAATGAATAAGGCACAAAAGGGTGCCCTAAATGACCAGATAACCACTGGAGGGAAATCAGGGATGACCCCCCAATAACCCCCAGTGGTCACTGACCCCCTCCCACCACCAAAAAATTAAAAATATGACTTAACAGTCTCTATGACAGCCTAAGATGTTATAGTCTTTGAGAGCAGCATGCAGGTCCCTAGAGTAGTGTAGTGGTCGGTGCAGTGCACTATGGAATGGGGGACTCAGGTCCCTATTTCCTTGTACCTATCATACTTGTGGTGGAGACCGTGACCCCTCCCAAAGTCAGCAAAACCCTACTGTACCCACATATAGGTGCCCTCTTCATCCATAAGGGCTATCGTAGTGGTATACAGTGGGGGACAATGTGTTTTAGGTGGGTTTTGGAGGGCTTAGCGGACAAGATAAAGTGTGCAAATGTGAGATGTGTACCTGGGAGCATTTTTATGAAGTGCACAGAAGTGCCCCCTAGGGTGACCCATTGCTCTCCTGTGATGTATGGTGCTACCAGTCTACTAAAAATGCTGGCTCCTCCTATATCCCAATGGCTTGATTTTCTACATTTTGCACTTATTCCTTTTTTTTTTTTTTTTTCGAAAATGGACCAAAAAAAATCGAAACATCCAAAGCACAAAACCTTGTTCGAAACAGTATTTTTTTTTTTAAGATGTCTTTCTTTTTTGAAAATGACCTTCTTTCCTATTCGGATTTTGGACGTTTTGTGCAAAACGTCCAGAGTCAGACTTAGACGTTATATTGAAAATGATCCTCCATATGTCTTTATAAAGTAACTTCACAGAAGTAGGAACAATCATGAATCAAATGCCTCCACTTATAAATATACCTGCTCAGGAGTGGGTATCAATATAGATGTGTGAAGTACACAAGTCCATGCAAATGAAACAAGGAGTAGCCTATGATTAGAGCTAATGGTGTTCTTTCTCTCTTTCTCTCTAATCCTAGACTACTTCTGTGCTTCACATGAATGGATACCTAACTTGTATAATTTCTACCCTAAGCCAGGGGCGTATCTGCGTGGGGCCACAGGGGCCTGGGCCCCCGCAGATTTCGCTCTGGCTCCCCTTCCCGCCGTCAACCCTCCCCCGCTGCTTACTTTTGCTGGAGTGGGCCCCAACCCCCGTCAGCCGAGGTCCGACCCGAAGTCTTCATATTTAGTCTTCCTCCGACTCCTCCGTGGCCATGCTGTAAGTAATGCTGCTGATTCGTTGAATCCAGTTCGGAGTCTGACGTCGCAGCACGTTGTATGCACGTTGATGGTGGTGGGGGGGTGGAGAGTGGCGGCAGCGTGGGGGGGGGGGTGGGAGGCAAAAATGTGCCCCCTCTCTCTGGCTCTGGCCCCCCCTACCGCCGGATTCCAGATATGCCCCTGCCCTAAGCCAGCTGAGATGATTCGGTTGATGGATACTCAGTTTTACATACATTCAGATGACATGCAGGTACTCTTTAAAATGCTGCAGCATGACTGGAAGAAGATTTTAAATGACCTGATCACATTAACACCATTTCTGCAAAAGCTTCACTGCTTAACCTCAGAGTATAGGGTTAAATTTAAAACTTTTCCTAGCTCTTTAAGGAAATGGGATAAAGTGTTTGAAGAACAGGATCTCCCTCTATTCACCTCCAGAGTTGCTAGGGCTTCTCAATGAATATCCCTAACCACACCCTCTCCAAACATGGGCATAGGAAGGAGTTTCTCTAAAGGGGGGGGGGGGGGGGATTAATTTTTACATTATCCAACAGAGTGTTTTGGATGATAGTCATGATTGATTTTTTTTTTGTTCCAATCTCTTTATTAATATATTTCAACAATTTAACAACACCTTTACCAACAAACATTGGATCAGGTGAGCGGAGTTCAAAACATATTCGTTCCACAAATGCATCCAATTTAAAACAATAATTACTGTAATCTGTGACATTACCACATCACCCATTTTTTTTCTTTTCACCCTCCTGGCACTGCCATTCTTGTACCATCTGTAAAGCTAGAATTATCCAGTGTTCAACTTTGAATGGGCTGTGTCGGCATTGCCGTGCAGCTTTGTAAACAGGGGAGTTAGTCTTTTATATGTGCTGGTGTCATAATGTGGCTGTAAAGACTTTTCTATTACCTTCCTATTACATCTACCAATGTGTCAGAAGAATAAACTGCTAACCCCCCCCCCATTCTGCTAAGTTTTCCCTTCCCTTCACTTTTCAACCAACCTATCAATTTTTCCTGGTAGGAATCTGGGGCAGTGTGTCTGCTCACCCAACAACAATTATGGGGAGCAGAAGTTCCCTTCTCTAAAGACACAGTTAGGGGCAGGTTGTCAGGAATTATTTCCTCTGATCAGGTACAGAGAACTTTTAAATTCCCTTGAACTTCATCTTATATTTTAGCTCTGACTTTTATTCTCCCCAATATCTTCAATTTCTCTAAAACCTATTGAATATCAATTGATCCCATATACTCAGGCACACTGCTGACTAATAATACCCAAACTGGATCAATTCCTTCCCCTTTGCACCAGCTTCTTAACATCACCACATCCTCTGAATCCATTTATATATCTGTTTCTTTCTATCCATCTATCAATCTATTCACAGTTCATGAAGTTTATTATTATCCCAGTGGTAAGCCTTCACGTAACAAGTGAAGGAGTAACCTAATGGTTAGTGTAGTTGTTTGCGGACCAGGGGAACTGAGTTTGATTCCCACTGCAGCATCTGGTGACTCTGTGGAAGTTACTTAACCCTCCATTGCCCCAAGTACAAATAAGTACCTGTGTATAATATGTAAACTGCTTTGATAACTACAGAAAGACAGTATATTAAATCCCATCCACAATCTAGATAAAAATGTCCTTTTTTTTGGCATGGATGTTTCTTCCCATTCAACAATCGCTGTTGGATGTCCTACTTTTGGGACCTCCCTAGTCCTACGCAAAACACACCCATAACACGCCCCTTGCTATTTGGATGAACTGCAGTGTGACACGTCCAAATTCTGACTTTCCAAAATCAGGATTTGGATGTTTTAGCAGATAGATATTTTTAAGGCATTTCAAGGCATCCATCTGCTTTGAAAATAAGCACCTTAGCACTTAACTTCTATAATACTATAGCTGCAAAGGGGGTACTGACGTTGGAGAGGCATGGGCAGGTTACGGGCAGGACACACACTTACATGTGATTCCTATAGAATACTGTAAATTATGCATGTAAGTGGCAACATTTAGGAACATGCATTTACACCATCTATAGAGATGATATACGTTGTTGAGCCTAAATTGAGGCGCATTGGTGTTGACTTACGCTAGCATTTATAATGGCATCTGGGCACTTGGATTACATTATAGAAGAATACTAGCGTAGTGCTCATTATTTTTGCACTTACATTTTAGTGCCTTTTTAAATTCACCTCCTAGATAGAGAGATGGATAATGTAACAGGCACCTCTCTAGCATGATTCTCAGTAGCCTTCCAATTCCCCAAAGTCTTTAAACTCTGGAATTCATTGCCAGAGAATGTGGTAAAAGCAGTTAGCTTAGCAGGGTTTAAAAAAGGTTTGGATAATGTCTAAAAGTCCTTAAGCCATTATTAAGATGGACTTGGCAGACTTCACTGTTTATTTCTAGGATAAGCAGTATAAAATCTGTTTTACTGTTTTGGGATCTTGCCAGGTACTTGTGACCTGGATTGGCCACTGTTGGAAACAGGATACTGGGCTTTATGGACCTTTGGTCTGTCCCAGTATGGCAACGCTCATCCCATCCCTCACCTCTCTGGTCTCTTTTGCTCTGTTCAAAGCAACTAACTAAAACTCAAGCAACTTTCTCATTCCAACTCAAACTTATTTGTGTATGCTAGAATGTGGTATATGTTTATTCACAGAATGGGTGATTTGGTTCTCCTGAAGAAGGTTATACCGAAATGCAGTCTCGCATTGAGGACCAGTGACGGTTAAGGAAGAATGATGAATGAAATTTCAGGTTTATTCCAGTAGCCTTCATTCAGCCCGCAACAGCGTACTGGTTAATGAATAGTCATTGAACTGGGGAGAGAAAGTGTTAATACTCTCACCCAAGGCTATATCACAATTAACCGCCTTATTGTGTTTTCTTGGACATTGCTGGACAATAACATGCGCTTTGTGCGTTAGTGAGGTGCCTTGCACTAAGTGTGATGAGGCTTTTCAGCGCTTTAACTGAGTGACCACAGCTGATAAGATCCAGGTTTCTGTATAGATGAAGGTTTTATACAAGTGATGTCCCATGATTGTATGATCTGATTGGATTATAAATCAGTAAGGGGGTAAATTGAATGATTATGAATGCATGTTGGGTGGATGAAAGGAGTGCTGCAATAAAATGGTTGGTATTGTATAATAGCATACACAAATAAAAAGAAAAAGTGTTTTTAAAAAAAGTTGTAAAAATGTTATATGTTTGCAAGGAGTGCTTTAGAGGTTGATATTTTGAATATAACTGTACTCCGGGTATAGGACATTTTCTCCTGTGGCATTGTAATAGTTAAAATGTAATGCCAAAAAGTGTAGAGTGATGCACTTGGGGTGCGGAAACCCAAAAGAGAGATAGCGGATAGGAGAGGAGAGATTAGTAAGCTTGACTCAGGAGAGAGACCTTGGGGTGTTGGTGTCGGAAGATCTGAAGGTGAAGAAACAATGCGACAAGGCGATGGCCGTGGCCAGAAGGATGCTAGGTTGCATAGAGAGGGGCATAACCAGCAGAAAAAAGGAGGTGTTGATGCCCCTCTACAAGTCGTTGGTGAGGCCCCACTTGGAGTATTGTGTTCAGTTTTGGAGGCCATATCTTGCTAAAGATGTAAAAAGACTGGACACGATGCAAAGAAAAGCTACGAAAATGGTATGGGATTTGCGTTGCAAACCATAGAAGGAGAAACTTGCTGACCTGAACATATATACCTTGGAGGAAAGGAGAAACAGGGGTGATATGATACAGACATTCAAATATTTGAAAGGTATTAATCCGCAAACGAACCTTTTCTGGAGACGGGAAGGCGGTAAAACTAGAGGACATGAATTGAGATTGAAGGGGGGCAGACTCAGGACTAATGTCAGGAAGGATTTTTTCATGGAGAGGATGGTGGATATGTGGAATGCCTTCCCGCGGGAGGTGGTGATGATGTATATTTGTAAAATTGCTCATTCCACTACTCAAGCTGGCCTATACAAAAGCATTCCAACAGGTATTTTAGAAAAGACTGTGCACTGGCAGATTTTTCTAACTTGCTACTAGAACTGATTATGTCCCAACCTGGACGCCTGAATTCCAATCTCTATGTTCTATGTACAAAGGAGCTTTCAGCTTCCAAACTCTTACAGACATAACAGGCTCTAGAAAGGAACATTAGTGGATTCTTGTTCTATGGCCCTCATTTGTGTTCTTGTAAATCAGGTAACTCCCCAACTCCGTCTTCATGAATTGTGGATGCTATATCATGGGTTCTACTACTACTACTACTACTATTTAGCATTTCTATAGCGCTACAAGGCGTACGCAGAGCTGCACAAACATAGAAGAAAGACAGTCCCTGCTCAAAGAGCTTACAATCTAATAGACAAGAAATAAAGTAAGCAAATCAAATCAATTAATGTGTTCAGGAAGGAGGAGAGGAGGGTAGGTGGAGGCGAGTGGTTACAAGTGGTTACGAGTCAAAAGCAATGTTAAAGAGGTGGGCTTTCAGTCTAGATTTAAAGGTGGCCAAGGATGGGGCAAGACGTAGGGGCTCAGGAAGTTAATTCCAGGCGTAGGGTGCAGCGAGACAGAAGGCGCAAAGTCTAGAGTTGGCAGTAGTGGAGAAGGGAACAGATAAGAAGGATTTATCCATGGAGCGGAGTGCACGGGAAGTGGTGTAGGGTTCTGAAAGATCAACATTGATGATCAGATCCAACATTTCTGTAAAATATTGCTCAGTAATGTCAGATGGCTTGGACAGGCACAATCATCCCCTCAATTCATCCATCACACTCATTTGTGGAGGTCCTTTCTCAGATATCCCTTTAAATGTTTTGATACCAACGTTTAATGCACCTTATTAATCTAAGAAACTGGGAGAAACTCAAAGCTGCTGACATTTGTGGTTATTTCTTTCCATAGACACCCTTTCACTGCTAGAGTAGATCAGAAGTATAGTATAGTTCTCCAGGATGAACTCTATTATACAGATATTGTGGGTCATGTACACTATTCATGATCATGCTCCTGCCAATGTAATAGCTGGTCTAATCTCTTCCTCCTTCTTCATATCTCCTCATCTGTAATGTTCTTTCCCTTCCAGACAGCAGGGCCACCGAGGGGGGGGGGGGCGGGGGGATAAAATTCCACGAGCCTCGAAAGGGGGCCTGGCGCCACAGTCCCCGGTCTCACCCACCCACGCTCGGCTCCATCAACAGCCCCCCTCCATCCTCCACCGGGTCCCCTGCATTCAAATCACAGCGCCTCACCTCCGTGTGAAAGCGCAGCGGCAGATCACCTCCCTTTTGGCCTTCCCTCCCTGTGCCCCGCCCTCATCTGATGTAACTTCCTGTTTCTGCAAGGGCGGGGCACAGAGAGGGAAGAAGGCCTGAAGGGAAGCGATCTACCACTGAGGTGAGGCGCTGTGATTTGAATACAGGGGGCCCAGTGGCGGACGGAGGGGACTGTCGACGAGGCTGGGGGTGGGCGGGTGAAGACTGGGGACTGCGGGGGGTGGTGGCAGTGGCGGCAATCTCAGGGAGGGCAGTGGCAGTGACCTCAGGGAGGGCAGCGGGGGCGAGGCCCCAGGTCCGGCCCAGTCTCTTGGCGGCCCTGCCAGACAGACATAGGAGGAAGGTCCTTTGATCTTTATATCTCCTTCCTTTCTCTTCTTCACCCATCCCTTTCTCCCCCTGTTGGGATGTGCCTCATTTCTCTGTATTTTGTCTAATGGACTTCAGGTGGGTTATGTAAGATTTCTTTCTCCTCTAATGCCCTGGCTGCTCTGCTTCTGCCCCAGCTCCATCACTACCTCTTCCTTTTTTGCCTCTCGCTGTAAGATTCCTCCCTAACAATTACCTTATTACCCACATGCCTAGATCAGTGGACAAAGGAAATGGAAAACACAAAGAAATACAAGACACAATGCAGACCATGCAGTCATTTTTATCTATTTTGGAGTCCGATCACATTTTTTTTAGTAGTAGCTCAAAGTGAGTGAAAATTTTGGTACAATAAGTATTTTCCTGTCTCTAGAGAGCTTACAGTCTAAGTTTATACCCAGTCATCAACAAATCTTACAAATTAGCAACTATTCAAATGTCTTCTATCTCTTCCATTTCCCACCAGCTATGTAAAAGCTCTCCATGTTGTATCAGCTGGGGTCCGATAACTTGCCTGTTGACTATATTGTATGAAAGGTGATTCAGTAGATGTTATTGTGCCTCGTGCAGCAGTTATTCTAATGCAACTGAAAGTTTTCTGCTAAATGTCAAGTTCAGAGTACAAGTAAGCCCTACATATGGTAATTCTGGAAAAAGTTCCAGGGAACATAATATTTTCATTCAACAAAGAACACCATACTTAGAAAGTAGTTATCTCAAACAATCCCAATGCAATCACATCAGTGCACAATTCTATATATAGCATGCTGCAAGAATAACTTGCAGCCAATATTCAAATATATATATATATATATATATATACATATACTTGGATGGATAATTTAGAAGTATAAATTAATATATGGCTACAATTTTCCATCTAAAAAGGAGGCAAGATTTGAAGAATTCTGGGATCAGTACCACTTAAATATTGTGAGCCCTCCTGGGACAGAGAAATATCCAATGTACCTGAATGTAACTCACCTTGAGGTATTACTGAAAAAGGTGTGAGCAAAATCCAAATAAATAAATAAATAAGATTTGCATGCATTGCCTCCACTGCATGCAAATCTCTCTCACGAATATTTATTGTGCATATCCTGAAAACCTGACTGGCTGGGGTGTCTCCAGGACCAGGTTTGGGAACCACTGCTGTAAATTCTCAAACCCCAAATTGGATGCAAATCCAAGCACTAACCCCCAGATTCTATATAACGCACCTAGAGATCTCAAATCCAAGTGGATTCTATAACAATGTGTGTAACTTAACAAGCTAATGAGCACTGATAACAGCACTTAACAAGCAATAATGAGCACTAATTGGCACTGATTAGAATTTATACGCACAACTCACTAAGTGTATTCTGTAATGAAGTGCGCCGAAGTTCTAATGTGCACAAGCAAAAAGGAGCATAGTTATGGGTGGGAAAATGGGCATTCCAAAATTTACACATGTAGTTATAGAATATGGCCCAGTGTGCATAAATCTACGGGCCGAGATTTACGCCACGTTTTCATTGGTGTAAATGGATGTGCTTAATTTTTAGATGCTGAGATATCAACTAAGCATATTTTTTAATCTGCACCTAAATATAGGCATCGATTATAGACTATGCTTAGTCGGCACTTATTTCAATGCTGATTGTTTTCTTAGGTGCCATATATAGAATCTCCCCCTAAGCACATATTTTGGTAGCCAAATTTCGGCACCATTCACAGAATTGAGTCATAAGTGGTGATTTTCAGCAGCTAAACATATAACATAGACAGCCAAGCAGACCGCACAAATAGCATGTACTACTTGCAAATGTCTAATTTGGACATTTAATGTACAAATATTTTGCAACACCATTTACATCTAAAGTGCCTCTGAATATAGATATATAGTTTGAAAATGCCTTGATGTTTCAAATTATACATCCACTGTGTGGCTGAATATTGATCTTAACTATATAAGTATGACAGGGAAACAGGTTAAAATAGCCACCTTCCAAATCATGATTAAAGAGTAGGAATAGGAAATATATTTATTTATTGGGATTTATTAACTGCCTTTATGAAGAGATTCACCCAAGGAGGTGTACAGCAGGTGCAGTTTAACATAAAACTTATAATTTTAACAGCATAATAGTAAAATAACAAAGAATAATCTAAATACAATAAATTAGGTATACATGAAAACAGTAAACTGAAACCTAATAATAGAACTACTGTGAAACAGTGTCAAAAATATACACATTTAACAGCACTAGAATTCAAATACCAGAGATATAATTCAATGTTAGCATAATAGTAATGATACACCTAAAAAGCATGCATTAGAACATGATTATCCTAGTAAATACTCATTTTTAAACATACGATTTGTGCATTAACCCATAAAGCTAATTATTTTTTAGTCCTGGAGGCAAGTTTGAGGGCGGAGAGTGGGCACGGCTATGCTAATCAGTTAACATTTGGGCATTGCTGCACGCTAACTGATTAGCATAGGATTAGCACGTGAGCACTTACTGCCTACAAAATAGGTGGCGGTAAGGGCTCATGCGCTACTGACCATGCGCTAATGGGGAAATTAGTGTGTGACCATTATTGGAAAAATAGAAAAATCTGCCTTTTACCCGGCAGCACTAAGGGCTTCTTGTACAAAGCCGCGCTAGCAACTCCCGCATGGCAAATGAGAGGAAGCCCATAGGAATTGAACGGCTTCCTCTCACTTGCCGCACTGAGAATCAGTAGCGCAACTTTGTAAAAGAGGCCCTAAATGTGGCCTCAGTGGGTGGGAAAGACCTGTGTTGGGGCACCCACAGGCCACTTTTTAGCATTGCTTAGTAAAAATGCCCCATAGTATATTAAAATATATAAAAGAAAAATGCAGTGTGACAACGAAAAAAACTGTATGTGTTATTCCTATATAAATGAGAAGTTCAAAGTCATATATCTATTCACTATTACATAATTAGAGTTTTTTATAGACCAGATATAGTAAGTTTTTTTCCTACATACATGAGAAAACATCTATAATATCTCTGGCCCATTTTTTTTAATTATTATGAGTAGGGAAACTATGCCATATATTTTTGCTCTCTGATACAAAGTCATTCTTTTATTTTTTTTTTTTCTGAGTATCAAATGACTATAAATTCACAAGATGTAGTCAATGTAACTAGCCATGAATCCACACACGGCTATTATATAGAATAGGGGATGAAAAGATAGATTGTTAAATGAGGAATCAAAGCACGGTATAATAATGCCTAGTTAATCTCTCCACCACTGTGAGGTATTGCTCACCACAATAATTATTGGCCCAAGGACTGAAAATAAAAACCATACAGCCCAAATTAAAACTTTACCTTCAGATGCTACCTCTATTATTATGTAAATTTCCCAATAAACATTTCATAGAAGCCAAATGACTAAAATACCCACGAATATACGATGGCACTTACACTAGCATATTTGTTTCTTGTTTTCCTTTTACCCATTTTCTACAGACACATGTATAGAACTTCAATATTGATATATTAAAAGGGTGATCAATACGTATAAGATCTTTAGAATTTCTCCAGACCATAGCTGAATTCATGTGCAAACACACTTCAAATGACCGATGCAGTGTAGAAACCGTTTGTTTAGGCTTTTTAAATATGACTATCACACGTTTAAATGTCATGCTGGGATTTAGTTAACCATGGTGGCAGGTTCCTAAAGGGTGGAATTTATTATGCTGAAATTTTTCCAAATGCAAGAGTGAAAAGGGAAAAAATATGTCAACTTTTATTTATTTCCTATATAACTATAGGCAATTTAGTCCAGCCCCAAAATACTGGCAGATTAAATAAGTAAGACAGTAGTCAATCCATTTTGCATAGGAATGGCTCATTAAAAAAAGAGAGTCCCACATTTGTATAATGCTCTGATTGGACAGTGCACAAAATGAATTTACAATGTCACTCAGAGATATAGGAGAACTAATGAGGGAGGGATAGCGTACGGTAGTGTGGATAACTCTACAGTATATTCATTTCCCTCAGCTAGCATAGCTCATGGAACGGAGGTATCCCTCATTATGTATGTGTCTCAGGAGCTTTCTTTAATATTTTAATAAATAACAACATCAGCCCAACAAGAAATTAATGAATAGTATCATTAATAATGAGCCAGAGTCTTGTAGTGATAGGACAGATATTAAATTGAACCACTGTGGTGCTATCTCTAGAGACTTGGGATTTTTCCAGCAGCAAACAAGGCCACTGAATGAAACAGCCATCGCTCCATGCCAACAGCTTTTACAACAGGTTGGGAGTAATAAAAGAGGATTTTCTGCACGATAAAGTTAAGCCCTAGAAAATCTGCTGGTGTAGATCCGTGTGAAAAGTACTGCCAAATGTGATCCTTAATTAAACTTTAATCAAACTAACGCTTCCCCCCCCCCCCCCCACCCCTTTTAAACAAGGCAAGTTGCAGGAGGAAAGGTAATGGGTATTGTCGCATCAAACTCTACCCTGAAATAATTCTATACTGAACATATGTCATGAAGAAAATGTATTTATGGTATTAAACAATTTCACCTTTTTAAACAATGTCTTACTAAATAGCAACTTTCATATCCCAAATCTAACAGTTTGATTTAAAAAAAATTCACTCAAACCTTTAATAGTGAATCCAAAATGTATTGTCATGCCTTTGGATCAGTTCTGGAAAGATAAGTGTCCATGTTGTTTTGAATTGTTGATTTGGAGTTACTCTCTGCTTTTCTGACGGATATTGCAGTGATTACAAAAATCAATAGGGTCAGTCTGTTTTCATTTGTCAGGAAAGTACAGAGCATATATCGGAGACATGATAGCATACAAAAAGAAGATGAATTAGCACATCTGAAAATTTTGAATAGCAAAGCTACTGTGGAGGCTTCAGCTCTCAGTACTCTTCAATTCACTCACATTTCAACATCTTAAGTCCCTACATCTCATAGGAGAGCTAAGGTAATGATAGCTACTAGCTGAAGGAAGGACTGTGTAAAGGGGACATCCTGAACTCTACAATGAAGAATTAGAATCTCAATAGGGCAGCATTAGCTTCTAAGTTAAATTAAAAGGGTAGTTGTATTCAGTAAAGAGAAAGCTTTTGACTGCCTAGGAAACCGTTGTAAAGACTGCTCCAAAACTGTCATGCAAAGATAAAAAGTTTTAAAAGAGTTCTCTATTTGAATGAAATAATTCTAAACCTGCTTTTTGGATTATAATTTTGAACACTGCAACTTTGAAAATATTGAGTAAAATAAAAACATGGAGTTTTTTTTGAGCCAATGATTAAAAGATGGGAGCATTAAACTACAAAGTTAGTTACCCGCTTGATTTCTAAGACTTTTCTCTATAAGTTTTCTAGATGCAAATGTGCTGTTTATTACAGTGAGGTTTTTTTGTATTTTGTTTGAGTTTATTATCACTGTCCTTATTCAGGGGCCCTTTTACTAAGCTGCGTAGGTGCCTACGTGTGCCCAACGCATGCCAATTCAGAGTTACCGCCCGGCTACCGCGTGGCCTGTGTGGTAATTTCATTTTTTATGTGCGTCCGTGGCAAAAATTGGGTGGTAGCTCTGACTTGACGTGCATAGGTGATTATTGCACGGTTAACGCTAGAGACCTTACCACTAAGTTAATGGCTGGTGGTAAGGTCTCAGACTCAAAATGAATGCATGCCAATTTTTATTTTGCCACATGTCCATTTTTGGCAAAAATTTTAAAAAGGCCTTACAGGTACGCTGACAAATGGATCTGCGTATGCCTAATACCTGTGCCTACACTATCGCAGGCCATTTTTCAGCACACCTTAGTAAAAGGACCCCTCAGTGTCTGAAAAAGAGTGATAAAGAGCAAGTTCATTAAATGATTGAGCAATACCAATTGTCACCAATTATCATGCTCACAATAAATAAATAAATAAATAATAAATAAAATGCTATTCTCGATTTATTTCTATTGCATATCACTAACAAGACTCTGTGGTTGGGTGATAGTAGTCATATCGGTGGTGTTAATAGCATGATATAATTAAGGTGATATGTGTTCTAAGCTGATGGTCAGAGTATTTAAATATGGTTTATTATGTCATAATGACTGTTGACAAGGGTATTATTTCAAATAGAATATAACATTTTAATGAATTTTTGTTTTAAATGGTTAGATGCTGCTTCGGTAATGGAGGTTTCCAATCTCAACTAAAGACTGCTGAATTTGGCTGCTGATTGGTCAGGCTAATGCTCTTTTTTTTAGACAACTCATAATGCTACTGCAGCAGGCATCATGAGATAAAGATAATTCCTTGTTCCAAGGTGACAGGGAAAAGGACATTAATACATGGGCAAAAGCAATAGTAAGATACAGAAGCACTGTCTCTGTTAGAAAACTAAAAAAAAAATCATGTTACAAATATTTGCCGAAATGATAATTAAAACACAACATCATTAGCAGGATTTAGCAAGATTCTATTATTCAATAATGCATATGGAGTGTAGTCACTGATTGGGCAGTATTGACATTTTGCTTTCTGATGCCACTGAATTCCTGCAACATGGCTCTTGCCTATTTCTTTTCATTCTGTTGATGTTGTAATTCCTTTTCTTTCTTTTTTTTTTTTTTACTGCATATTGTAAATCACTCAGAAAGTTTGCTAACTTGGATGGTATAGCAAATTTGAAATGAACTTGAAACTTGTTAATGACACATTACCTTTTATAAGCATTCCACTTTCTACAAATATTTATGTGCTTGTCTAGCATATTCATACAGATGGGTTTGTAGGAAGCTCTACATAATTTAAAGACACATTTGAACTGAGTATTATGGACTGTGGTGGCACATTATTGACTCTAGAATACAGTGTATCACCTGTCTGCTTTACAAATTGAAAAATTTCATGATCAGGGAATGTACTATTCTCAAATTGCCCAAATAATAAATTAAAATTTTAAAATTTTTCTGAGGATTTTTATTCTTAGTTTGGAAATTTTTATAATAACTTTGGAATAGACTAAGAGAGAGAGAGGGAGCCTGTAAACCCAATGCTGGATGGAAAAGCTCCTGTACCAGACAGCCTTGCCTGTACCACCTGAGGACCCCTCCCCTTACTGACAACATCAAGGGGGGA
The DNA here is from genome assembly GCF_901765095.1 of Microcaecilia unicolor. Classification (NCBI taxonomy): domain Eukaryota; kingdom Metazoa; phylum Chordata; class Amphibia; order Gymnophiona; family Siphonopidae; genus Microcaecilia; species Microcaecilia unicolor. Next base: position 247,888,116 of record NC_044037.1, on the reverse strand, counting down.
AGATCCAGACTATTTGAACCAGCCCTTGCTATGGTGTGAAAAGAGCAAGAGTATGTACCCAACCCTGAATGGAGGAACTCTGACACCAGTCATCCTTGTCTGTACCATCTAAGGACCATCTGCTGATGTAATCATGGGGGAAGGCCTCAACTATTCAAGTAAGCCCTTGCTGCAGCATGCAATCGTAGGGGAGTGGCTCAAAAAAGTGTGACCAAAGGACAGGATATGCCCCTTTGTAGCCCTTTTAGAATACCAGTGGGGCCTGGAAGGCTAGAGCTTAGTATGGGAAAATGAAAAAAAAAGGGGGGGGGGTGGGAACTATCTGTCTCCATGCTGAAGGTGGAAGCAACCAAATGAATAAACATCTTATTAAGATGCAATTACTGTTTGTATATTCTGCCACTATGGCAGTTGACTCTTCAAGTTCTGGGGCTTCTTTAAATGCCACCACCTTGTGTGTCATCCACAAGTTCTCCAATATGTGTGGAGACTAAGGATTCCCAGGAGTGGAAAGGTTGGAAAATTCTTCCCCCTTAAATGTTCCAGTCCTGCTTGTTTTTGTTGCCTGAGACCAGTTATACCTCTGAGTATATAAAATACTCCTTAATCCAGGGCTTTTTTTGAGGGGGTACTTGGGGGTACTGAGTACAGGCACCTTTTCCGCTGTCTGCTAAAATTGACCCATGAACCCCACGTTTTAAAGAAAGAGCTCAGGCTCTACACAACAATTCTGTCTTGTCATAGATTCTGTGACTAGTTGCAGGGGGCCTGGCTATTGTGGGGTGGGTCCGCTCAGTGATCACTCCACCCCTGAAGGGAGCCTGGCATTTGAGCACCGGCACCTTTTTCACTAGAAAAACGCACTGCCTTAATCTATTCTATCTTTGTGAGATATTTCTCTGAAAAATATGTGACAAGTAGTTATTCAGACCAAGACTCATTATGTGGTTTTTCATAAGTAGTTACAAAGCTGCATGGGGTATCTACGCAAGTGTCAGCAGTACAATCAACATCAGTTTCAGGGATTAAGGATAGTTTGGTAATTCACTTTCAGTTGAAATACTTAGAAAATCAAATAAGGTAAAAAAATTTAAGGTTTTTAATTTTCCTTCATTTTGCTTTTTGGTTTTTTTTGAAAGAATATTGCATAAATATTGTATGAAAGAAGAACTAATGATTTCTACAGCAGACTCTATGCTTTTGATCAACTTATTTTATATTTCTCATAGGGGGATTCTTTCAAATGAGAAGGCAGGGACAAATTATCCCCTGTGGATAATCTGACTATCTTTTTGGAAGATTCAAAGGACTTGGAGCCCTGTTTACTAAGCTGCACTGTAGACGCGTACACTTTTTAGCATGCACTAAAAATTAGCACGCTAATGCTAGAGACACCCATTGGAATATAATGGGTGTCTCTATCGTTACTGCACGCTAATTTTTAGTGCACGCTAAAAAGTGTGCACTCCTACAGTGCGGCTTAATAAACAGGGTCCTTGATTTCTACTTATGCTACCCTTTTAGTCTCATTTGCGACACAAAGAGACAGTTGATAGTGTTAAAAGCATATTTAGCGAACACAGAGTCATGACGTTCCCTGATGTATCACATGTTACCCTTTTCAGAAGGAAGCCTTGCATTTTGAAGTGAAGTACCCTAATGGTTAGTGCAATGATCTAAGAATCTGGGGAACTGGGTTTGATTCCCACTGCAGCTCCTTGTGACCCCAGACAAGTCAATTAACCCTAATTTGTCCTGTCACGACTGTGGTCATGACTCCACTTTCAGACTCACATTGTCTTCCGGTGGTCAGTTTCAGAGGTGACTCCAGTCTGTTTATTCCTTGTATTGTTGCCTCTGCTACCACTTCTGTGTTTCAAGCCTCACTCTGGTATTCTGTGTGTTTCAAGTCTGTTTCCTGTTGTCATGACATCATTCATCAGTGAAGGCCTTCATAAGGAAGTTGAGGACATTCATTCAGGGCCTTTGCATAGCCAAAGGTCTCCAGGTTTGTCGGTGTGCTTGTGTAGCACTTCTGCCCTGTTTCCTAGTCGGTGTGTTTGTGTAGCACTTCTGTTTTGTTTCCTAGCCTGTGTGCCTGTGTGGGCACTTCTGCCTAGTTTCTTTTGTTTGCTAGTGTGCCTGTGTGACACTTCTGTCTTGGTTATTGACTGTTTGTCTGGGTGCTAGGGTTAGCACTTCTGTCTTGGTTATTGCCTGTTTGATCTGTTCTTTGAATCTCAGCCTTGCTCCTCTGTGTGGCTTCCCTCTACCCTTATGGCCATGTGGCCCAGCCTAGTGTTCTGCCTAGTGTGCCTCGCCCAGTGTTCTGTCTTGTCTGCCTTGCCTTGAGTTCTGCCTGGTCTGCTTCTGCCTGTGTGTATGTGCCTTCTCTTTTGCCTTCTGCCATTGTACATGGGTTACAGTTCGGCCTTACGGCCCATATGAGAGGGCTCTCTGGTGTGCATGGGTTACAGTTGGGCCTTGTGGCCCATTTGAGTCCCTTCCTTCTAGCTTCATTTGCCTCTCATCCTGTGTACTCTGCTCTTCCTTGCCAAGTTCTTCTCCTGTGTTCCTGCCTAGTGAAGCTCTGTTCCTGTGTACCCCATTCCTGCCTGTGTGCTTCTTGCACTTCTAGTCTGTTCTAGTTCTGCTTGTTCCTGCCTGTGTGCGTATTGCATTTCTAGTCTGTTCCAGTCCTGCCTGTTTAGTCCAGTCCTGGTTGGAAGGTTCGCCTGCTGCTGCCGTTCATCGGCAGCGGCCCAAGAGCTCACATTTCCCTGAATCCGTGACAGTTTGCAAAGGCCCCCATGATCATGACATGTCCTAGGTACAAAAATAGATTGTGAGCCCAGTAATGGCAGAGAATTTACATGTATAGACCCCCAGATTCTATATATCGCACCTAGGTGCCCTTTTACTAACATGCATAGAGGGGCATAATCGAACGGCGCCGGCCATCTTCGGGGCCGGCTCTGTAAGGGGGCGGAGCCAACCATATTTTTGAAATACAGTTGGGGCCGGCTAAATCAATCGCCAGGTGTAGAGGAGATGGCTGGATTCGTTTTTCAGCCATAATAGAAACCGGGCCCGGCCATCTCAAGCCTGGCGAAATGCAAGGCATTTGGTCATGGGAGGAGCCAGCATTTGTAGTGCACTGGCCCCCCTCACATGCCAGGACACCAACTGGGCACCCTAGGGGGCACTTCTAAAAATTAAAAAAAAAATTTTTAAATAGCTCCCTTACCTTGGGTGCTGAGCCCCCCAAATCCCCCCAAAACCCACTCCCCACAACTCTACACCACTACATATTGGTACAGTGGGTTTTGGGGTTTTTTGGAGGGCTCAACATTAACCACCACAAGTGGAACAGGTAGGGGGAATGGGCCTGGGTCCACCTGCCTAAAGTGCACTGCACCCACTAAATACTGCTCCAGGGACCTGCATACTGCTGTCAGGGAGCTGGGTATGACATTTCAGGCTGGCATACAGGCTGGCAAAAAAACTTTTTTTTTTGGGTGGGAGGAGGTTGGTGACCACTGGGGGAGTAAGGGGAGGTGATCCCTGATTCCCTCCAGGGGTCATTTGGTCAGTTGGGGCTCCTTTTTGAAGTTTGGTCGTGAAAAAAAAGGGACCAAGTAAAGCCGGCGAAATGCTCATCAAGCCTGGCTTTTTTTTTCCATTATCGGGCGAAGCCGACCATCTCGTGAGCACGCCCCGTCCCGCCCCTGTCCTGCCTTCACTACCCTACCGACACGCCCCCTTGAAGTTTTGCCGGCTCCGCGATGGAAAGCAGTTGAACCCAGCCAAAATCGGCTTTCGATTATACCGATTTGGCCGGTTTCAGCAGGTAGCCGGCCATCTCCCGATTTGTGTCGGAAGATGGCCGGGGATCTCTTTCGAAAATGAGCTGGATAGGCGCCTACACACATACAATGCGCATCAAATTGGAACTACCATCCGGTTAACACGTGAGACCTTACCACTAAGTCAATGGGTGGCGGTAAGGTCTCATACCGAAAATGGATGCACGCTGATTTTATTTTTGCCGCAAGTTCATTGTCAGCCACACTAAAAGGCCTTTTTTGCAGGCACACTGAAAAATGGACCTGGACGCATCAAAAACATGTGCCTACACCAGCAGAGGCCATTTTTCTGCACATCTTAGTAAAAGGGCTCCCAAGTGTTTTGTGCTGAAATCTAAGCATATCCCATAACAATATGCATAAATTAATTGACTTAACAAGGTAATCAGCATTGATAACAGCACTTAACAATAATAATAACAACTACTAATTGGCAATAATTAGAATTTACACGCACAACTTGCTAGGCAGATTCTGTAATGAACTACACATAAGTTCTAATATGTTCAGTTCAAAAGGGATAGGGAAATAGGCATTTCATAGACATTCTAAAATGTACATGTGTAGTTATAGAATATGACCCAGTGTGCATAAATCTACATGCAGGAATTTGCACCTCATTTTTATTGGTGTAAATGGAGACATGTAGTTTTAGGCACTGGGATATCAACTAAGTGTATTCTATGTGCCATGCCTAAATTTAGGCACAGCTTATAGAATATGCTTGAGCGGAAATGTTTACCACGCAGATTTTTAAGGCACCTTATACAGAATCTGGCCCAGAATATGTGAACTACTTTGGTTGTACCACAGAAAGACAGTACAAGCAAGTCCATGACCCTTGACCCTGACCTTCTTGGCCGAAGGTGTCATCTTTTCTAAAGTTTCTTTGCAAATGATATGCTACAAAACAGGGAAGTAGCTGTATCTTTGTGGCTCCTTCATATTTGGATTTTTTTCTAATCGAGAAAGCTGGTTGATCTGCTTATACAGTAGACAATAGTACTATTGGGAAGGGTTACATAGGAGAGGTTTGCTTTCCATAATTTTATTGAAAGATCATTGCTTGCTTTTCATCCTCTCTCATCCTTAGGCAATATAGACATTTTCTCCCAAATTCTATAAATGTCACTAAAAATTGTGTGTGCAAATGTGGGCACATGCCCAATTTAAGTGGGTGATTTAATTGAATAAAGCTACTTAGCACAGATAATTGGCTTGTTAACAAGCAATTATTGGCACTAATTAGATTTAACTGGAATATATATATGCATAAATTCAGGTGCGGGATCTGCGCCTAAATTATACACATTAGTTCACAGAGAGGGGCATAATGGAAAGATCGTCCAAGTACGAATTAGGACGTTCTTACGAAAACGTCCAAAAATAGACATGTATAATGGGAAAATAGTGTGGGCGATTTTTGATAATCGATTATCCCTGTAAGAAAACAATCAAATGACGAGCGCATAAGCGTGACTAAATTGGGCGCCCTAACACGGTCGATTATTGCAGGTGCAAACGACCAAATCACGTGGTGTGTAAAATAATGTACATAGGTGTATCGCAAGTACAGTACATGTTGTTCAGGCCATCCAGGTACGGGAAAATATGAGGAACGCGTATATGTGTCAACTACAGACATATCATGCTGCTCCACCCATACTTTCATCATATGTGCCCATCTGAATGTCCGGATCTGCATGCACTGTACACCTACTGAACATGCAGCTATATGCATATTGTGTATATGTGAAAAGGGTCGGGTGGGGTGCGTCATACTCATCTATATAAGGCACGTTCCACACACGTGCAGGCATGTGCACGTCAAAGACGTCTATGCTTACGAGGGCATCCACGTGCTGATAGGGGCCATATATGGAATGGTCATCCATATATGGAGCTGTGCATGAAACGACGTCCCTCACGCAAGGTCGTCTATATAAGGCACTTTTTTTCCAACACGTGGAAAAATGGCACAACGGCGAGAGCCGAATTTTGGAGAGCAGGAGAGCTTGCTGCTCGTCCGGCTGTGCCTAAGGCACCGCCATCGCCTCTTTGTGCAGCACCACCACCTGCCCCCCAGGCTGCAGGCCATGCGAGCCTGGTCCCGCATCCGGGACAGGCTAGAAAGGTAAGGTTATGGCCCAACCCCCCTCCCCTCCTGTACCTACACATATAACAGCTCCGTCATCAATGTTACCAGCAGTAACTGGAGTGTCCATGCAAGGATCATGAGTAATATAGGAACATGCACAATCACTAATAATTTGTATGTTATTGAAACGACCACCATTCCCACATCCCTACAAGAATGTATTTCGTTAGGTTAGGTATGTGACTATTCTATTAGTGTTATGTGACAATTTCGTTAGTTATGTGAAGGCCACATTTTCCAACCCCTCTTTGCAGCCAGTGGGTTACAACGCATCCGAATAGTGGAAGCAAGAGACCAATGAAACCTATACCATACTTTATAACATGGTCATGATAACACATATCAAGTAGTTTAACAAGCATACATTATAATGTATACAAACGGTACTGTCTGGCCTCATGCCCACCTCTCTGGCATCATCTGCATAGGAACCAACTCGGTGGCTGCTGTGGGTGCTTCAGCACCCCACCCCCAATATCAAATATGTATGGAGGGAGGGGTCATCTCCACTGGGGGTTCCACCCCCCCCAAAATGTTAAAAAGGTGGCTCCTATGATTCACTACCAATGGAGGTGCCCCCCCCCCCCAACACTGTAGACCCTCTCTCTCTGGTATGTGAATAGCAAATGAATGTGTGCAGAGGACAAAAAGGACCAACCCCCCTGACCCCTGCTCTACAAACTTATATCTTACAGACGCTTTGGAGTCCACCGGGACCTGGAGTCCCTCAGGAGGCGGTTCCGCCGTGTGAGGCAGGAGAGGCCCGACCTCATCCGGGCGGTGCGAAGGCACCTCAGGGCTCGCCGTAAGTATTCAAAAACAGGACACCTGTACAGATTACTACATACATTTCATGAATAATGCAAATGTGTTGTACAATATCAATTCCCATGTGCCTAATAGCCACCTAGTAAGTAATAACATATCTGTCCCAGATCAAGGATGCAGGTTGCAGGGGTTCTCCCATGAGCGTGCCTGCAACTTCCGACCATCCCCCCGAGATGAATGAGATGATATGCCACACTTTACTATTCCCCTTACTGTGGTGGCTGATTAGTGTGTCCTGGTACAGCTGCCTGAGGTCCTACTTTTACTGCATGTTATGGCCTAACTCACATAAAAGAATTGTGCTCAACACCCTTCCCACTGCCCCCCCCCCCAATAACTCCTACAACAACTGCCCATCAACCCCTCGTTGCATCTCACAATGCAAACATGCTGGTCAGCAATCAATTTGGTATGGCAACATGTCCTGCGTGGTGTGTGTCAGAGGAGGGTCCAGGGTTCTGTGTCATGTCATCTGATGCAGCTCATTCCCCATGGGCATAGGCTACGCCTTACCACACCCTGCCCCATCCCCTGCCTCACGCCACCCAGCTACTGCACTATGCAAGCCATGTTGTATGCGCTGATCTCAATCACACTCCTTTTACATACACAGGGCTCCACCAGCAGGAAGCCGAGCGGGAAGATGAGGAGGGCCACCACCTCCAGGAGGAGGAGGAGGAGCAGGAGCAGGAGGAGCAGGAGGAGGAGGAACACCAAGAGGAGGGGCACCTGGATGAGGAGGAGGAGGAGGAGGAGCAGCCAGGCCAGGAGGCGGGCCACCAGGAGGAGGAGGAGGAGGACTCGGAGGAGGGGGTCCTCATCATTGATGAGGACATACATCAGGACCCCTCCCCACCTGCACCTCCGTATGAGGCATCTCCCTCCCCTCAGCCATCTCCATCCCCTGAGGCACCTCCATCGCCTCAGCCAGCGCCATCGCCTGGCCCACCTCCATCTCCTGGGCCATCTTCAATGTCCCCTGGCCCACCTCCAGCCCTTGGCCCTGCAACAGTGGTGTGGCTCCTGCAGCAGCTGGTAGATGGCCAGCAGCAGCTTCTAGTTGGCCAGCACCAGCTGCTGCAGGAGGTGAGAGCCCTACGGCAGGGCAATGAGCAGCTCCAGGGCCCACTAAGGGTACTGCTGGGCCTGCTCATTGCCCTGCTACAGAGGGCGTGGCCGCCCTTAATTTAAATAGGGGGGGGTCTGTTGGGGGTGTGGGGAGTGGGTGGAGGAGGGAATTGTTGGGGTTGTGTGTGTGGGGGGAGGGAAATGTTGGGGGTTCTGTGGGGGGGGGAGGGAATTATTGGGGTTGTGTGTGTGGGGGGAGGGAAATGGGGGTTCTGTGGGGGGGGGAGAGAATTGTTGGGGTTGTGTGGGGAGTTGTGGGGGGGAGGAGGGCATTGTTGGGGGTTATTTTGTAGGGGTGGGGGGGAAATAAATGTTTCTCTTACACTATAACTATCAGGGTGTGTGTGTGTGTTTGTCTCCCTTGTGCATTACATATCACCAAATGGTGCTGTTGAGTTGAGAGGAAGGAGGCAGCAATATGCATAGCATTAAATGTGCTGTGTGAATGAGAAGGTGATGTATGTCTGAGAATGTTGGCCATACAGAACGCCACCTGTTCATTCCAACCTGCATGGCCATATGTGCAGGGGGGTTGGGCCGGGGAGGCTGGATGGATATTTGTGTTCATGAATAAAAATGGCCAGCCAGCATCTCTCTCTCCCTCCCTCCCCTCCACCATACTGACCCACAATACAGAGTGCCATCAATAAGAGATTAATAGTGTACCACGTGTGATCTGCCAGGTACACACTTCCACATAACTCCAGGTACCACATACACAGTGTTTGCTGTCTGATGGACACATATCCTTACCCACAAGCCACATTGGTGGGGGGGGGGGGGGGGGGGGCCAAGAAGGACCTACAAACAGCTGGCTCATATTTTCACATTGAATACATCAGCTATGGTATATAATGCTGAGGAGCAAAAGGGAAACAATGGGAAACCCAATAGATGGATGGTTACTTCATCACAGTTGCAATGTAATACTTGTGTTAGAGAAGGGCACAAATAAAAATGGTGCTCATTATTTGCAGCTGTGATCACACTTTCTCCAGTAGTTGATCAAGGTGTGTTACATTCAAGTATTCTGGGTTTGTGTCAAACTTTGTCCCTGAAGTGACTTGCCTTAGGTGGGATTTGAACCAGCAACCTTATGATTAGAAGGCTGGTGCTCTAACCACTAGGCCACAGCAGCCACCAGGCTTTAGCCACCACCAGTTACTTTGGGTTGGTACCTGTACACACCCCCCTCTCCCTCACCACCACGTCATAGGCCTCAGTGGCACTACCTGTAGCCACCTCGATCATTTTGTCCAGGCTACCGATTAAAAACAATGTGCATGTTCCCTACTACCTATGGAGCAATTTAGGAAGGTGTTCCATAATGTGCTATACACATTCATTGCATTAATCATTCTCCCCTCCCCCGCCTATGGACCTTGAGAATGGGTGGCCACTTCATAAATGGGGACTGGAGTACACCACATAAACAAGGAAGATGGAAGCTACCGGGAACCAATACAGCACCTCCAACAGCTGGCCCACACCACTGAGGACCTGCCAACCCCACAGTACAGTGCACAGGAACCTGGTGAAAAGAGAGCTACCTAACATCTGACTCCAGACTACATACATACAGTGAATGCACACTCCTTGACTATGAGCACAAAGAGAAGAGGTGTCAGACAAATGAGAGCTTACCATGAACGTCTGTTTCAAGACTGTGTAGTGCGCCTTTTATCTTCTGGAACATTAGCTGCACATCTCCCTGATTGAAATGACCCTTACCGAGGGGTGCTTGATTTGGGCCGACTGTACTAAATTCTTGGCCCCCACACACTGCCTGCTACAACCAGGCAGAGAGAATGGGAGAAAGGAAGGGAGCATCAGGGGATGTGGAAGAGAGGAAACGGAAGGCGTGGTGGCTGAGGGCCAATAATAATTCCCCCCCCCCCCCTAAATACACAGGTGTACCCAAGCATACATTGCTAAACACATACCTTCATATAAGTGAGGGTAAAACCCTGTAAATGATTATTACGAACAACCGGCAAGGTCTCAGTGCAGGAAATGGCAGGTTAAATGGCAATGAAGAAAGGGAAGGCAGGTGGAGACGCCCATACTTATCTACTCATAATCGAAATCATGTGCTCCTATTCGCTATCTCAGCTGGGCACGCTTAGGAATTATGTGTATAATTGAACAACAAACGCCCATATCAGAAACGCCTATTCCCCGTCTCAATGGGCGTTCTTGGTGCCTATATAAACGCCCACTCCGTATTTTCGATAACCCCATTGGTACAATGCCACCACGCATGCCGCCGACCCGGAAGGGTAATTTTGTTGAAGCAGAGGTGGAGCTCCTGGTGCAAGAAATAGTACAGTGGCACCGGAGTCTGTTTGCTCCCACAGGGCAGAGGCTGGCTGCAACAACGAAGCAGCACGAATGGGAGGCAGTACGGGACAGCCTGAATGCTGTCTTCCATGCTGGGAGAGACGTGGAGGATTGCAAGAGGAAGTGGCGGAAGCTGAGGAGGGATGTTCGGAGGAAGGCGGGGGCCAATCCCCCAGGCAATGACACTGCCAACCTCACGCCCATGGAGCTGATGGTGCACTCCCTCCTACCCCAGGAGGGCATCCACGGGATTGGCTCCCTGGACACCTCGGGCCAGGCTGAGGACTCAGGTAGGTGTTTCATTATGCAGTTGGGGTATCTGTTGTGCTGCAGTACACTTGTGTTATAGAAGTTGGGGTCAGGGGGAGGGAGGTGAGGAGTGGGGGGCAGGAGGAGGGAGGTGGGGGGGGGAGTGTCTCTGGCTGTCCTTATGTATATTAACAGGCCACCTTTATGATGCTGTTGTGACCTGGTAACCCCTACTCACTAGCTCTCTACCCTTACTCCCTATCCCTACCGTTGTCATTGGGTTTCCTCTTACTTGTCCTGTGTGCCCATATTTATTGAATTGTAAGCTCTATTTGAGTAGTGGTAGTGGTCATGTGTGTTATAGGAGCAAGCAGACAGGGTGGGTGCTGTGTGTGTGTGTGAGCACCCCCAATATTGAGGAAAGATCATGTAGCTGTGCAGGGAGGAGTGTTGGTCACTGGGCTTAGCACCCCCAATACTACTTTCCAGTTGGCTCCTATGGGTGTGTGTAGGTTACTACTGTGGCAGAACTTTGGGGGCCGTCCTTCCCTACTACTCCCTCCTATTTTCCCATTAACAAAATGTGCCTAGTTCCTCCTGTGACCTCTGTGCTCTACTGAGTGTGGGCCACATGCATTCAACTGAAGGAGCCTGTAATGGGGTCATAAAGCAGTTCTATGCAGTTTAGCAAGTCAGTAGTAACACAACACATGCTGCAATGTTGTTCAATTTAACAATTATACAACTAACAGCTTGTCCACAATGTTGTGAGTGGTGTCCTTCTCTTGGCTGCTCATCCACCACCTCTACCCAGCTGCCTGTGGGGCTCTCTCTTTCGCACCTGTGTCAATTCCATTACTCCTCACCATCTCTTTGCTGGGTCATCAGGTTGGGGGACATGCCAATGTATATGAATGCTGAAAGACAAAAGTGGGTTATTTGCACCAACACTATTCCTCACTCTTGTGCTATACAGGTGATGACTCAGAGGAGGCTGGCCCTAGTGGCCTGCAAGGCCAACGCCCTACACCAGCAGTCCAGCCTCAACCTCCACAGCCTGCAGCACCAGCAGTCCAGCCTCCACCACCTGCACCAGCTGTGCAGCCTCTGCGTCCACCACCACCTGCACCAGCTGTCCAGCCTCTGCCTCCACCACCACCTGCACCAGCTGTCCAGCCTCTGCCACCACCACCACCACCTGCAGCACCAGCAGAGGCCGCACCTCCAGCACCGGAGGACTTTGGTGAGGAGGAGGGCCCAGCTCCTCGCCAGAGGCCATCCGGCCAAAGGAGGCAACTCCTGCGGCTGGCCACGGAACTACTCCGCCACAACGTGCGCTTGGAGGAGTACCGGCAGCAGAAACTCAAGCTGCAGCGCCAAGCACTGGAGGCACAGCAGCGAGCTCACCAGGAACTCCTCCAGGCGCAACGTGAAGGCCACCAGGAGGTGCTCCAGCAACTGAAACGGCTGGAGCAGAGCATCCAACACCTGCGCCCTCAGGGCACCGCACCTACTCCAGCCCCCGTGCTGCTGGAGCAGCCCCTGCCATCAACGTCCTCCTCCACTGACCACCACCAACCACCAGCTAAGAGGTGGGCGTTGCGATCATCAGCCTCCGCACCCACTCCTGCAGCACCCACCAAATCTGCTCCCATTCTGGGTCCTGTGGCCAGACCACTAGAACCAACAAGGTGGCCCGATTTCCACGGTGCAGCCGAAGCCGCAGGCTGCCGTGGGGATAGGGAGGAGGACACTGGGAGCAGCAGCTCAGAAGAGGGTGAAGAGACTTCCCGTGCAGCACCAGCTGCAAAGGAAGGGCGTGGGAGGGGTAGGAGGGGACGGGGGAAGGGAAGGGGAAAATGATGGGACATGCTGTAGGGTGAGGGTTGGTGGGAGGGGGGTGGGTGTGGGAGGGGGGTGGTGGTGGTGGGGTTGAACACACACATGCACTTAATGTAAAAAATAAATGTTCACTTACTTTCACCTAAAACTTGTTTCAATGAGTCTTTGTCTTGCTCTTACGCCAAGCTGGTAGGCATTGAGCTCTGCTCTGTGGGCTGGGGGTGGAGGGGGCTCCTCTTCCAGCTCATCTGGGGCCTCTTCTGGTGGTGGCTGTGGCTTCTCTGGGAGAGGCTGTCCTCTGCGCTGGGCCAAATTGTGTAACATGCAGCACGCCACAAAGATCTTGGCCAACTTTTCTGGACTGTAGAGCAGCTCTCCTCCAGACCGGTCCAGACAGCGGAACCGGTTTTTCAACAAACCAAAGGTGCACTCAATGATCCCCCGGGTGCTGCGATGTCTCCTGTTGTAGGTTTCTTCTGGCCCTGGTTGTGGGTGGATCAGGGGGGTCATGAGCCATGTCCTCTGCGGGTAGCCTCGGTCACCTTTGCAGAAAAGCAGAATGAGATAGATGAGTGTGTATCGCTTGGAGCAGGTACAGGGGGGGCGGGGGGATTTGGATAGTGGGTTGTGGTGGAGGAAGCCAGGGCGGAGGGTTGCCCAGTGGAGGAGGTCTAGTATGGGTGGTACATGCATGTTGCACTTACCTAGTAGCCATCCACCAATGAACTCCCCTCGCTCGAACCTGCGGAAGATGCCCGAGTGCTGTAGGATGTAGGCATCGTGGCTGGAGCCGGGGTACCTGGCACACACGTCTAATATCTCCCCCTGGGCATCACATACAACTTGCATGTTCATAGAATGAAATGCCTTCCTATTTCTGTAGGTGGCTTCGTGTGGCCGGGGGGGTCTGAGGGCTACGTGTGTGCAGTCTATCACACCGATGACCGAGGGGAATCTAGCAAGAGCATAGAAGGCGGCCATGTTGTTGTGCAGGGCCTGGGGGGTGGTGGGGAAAGTGATGTAGTGTGAGGTGTGAGTGATAAAGGCATCCAGGAACTGGGTGAGACAGTGTGAAATAGAAGCCTGGGTGAGGCCTGTGTTAGCAGCTAATACGGATTGAAAACTGCCAGTGGCCAGGACAGAGAGAGCGGACGTGATTTTGAGGTGGGCAGGGATGGGGTTATTCCTACGTGTCTGGGGCTGAAGGAGGGGTTTCAGCTGCTCACACAGCTGACGAATGGTGGCCCTATCAAACCTGAACCTTGTTAGACACTGCTGGTCAGTGAGTTGTAGGAAGGTGGTGCGGGGCCTAAACACTCGGGGCCGTGAATACCTCTTGCGGTGGGTGGCCTCTTCGTGTAGCATGCATGCCACAAGTGCATTAAGTGCATCCATATCCCCACCACCACCAGTGCAAGTATTAGGACTAGTAGTCAAACAGCAACACACACAGATCTTTCACTTCCAGCCACCACGCCCTCTGGCCACTCACTCGCCAAACAGTACAGGAACACAGACACAAACGGAGGTCAGGGAATAGAGTATACACGTGGGAAGAGTGAATGGGGAGGGATAGGGGGAGGGGAAGGGGGCGATGGAGCAAAGGAGTAGGAGTAAGGAACGGTGAAAGGGTATGACACAAAAAGAGGCAGGGCACACAGACGACCGTCACAGGTACTCAACACGCTCGGCTTTCTCTCTGCAACCACCACTTCAGCTCTTCCACCAACAATATCGCCACTCTCCAACTACACACAATCGCTAATGGGTCTAAAGACGCTTTCCCCCTTGCTCTGGTCGCTTTTATTTCGGGTCCATCATATTACGCCCATCTTCCCGCTCAACCAGAGCCATTTCGCTATTCGTTATACGTTGTACCCGTCCACGTCGTATCACCGCCCCTAACACACCCCCGACACGCCTCTTATTTGGACGTTTTTACGTGAACGTACGAGTGACACGGACGCACTGAAACATTGGTTTCCATTATATGGATTTACTCGTTTTTGTGAGATAAACGTCCATCTCCCGATTTAGGTCGGAACTTGGGCGTTTTTCTCGTTCGATTATAAGCAGGAGAGTTATAGAATAAGGGGGAAATGCACTTAATTTAGATGGGAAGATTTGCACCACATTTTAGTTGGTGCAAATGGCCGCACCTAAAGTTAGGTGTGACTCCTGGGCATAAGCACTATTCTATAAACCATGCTTAACTTTAACCACAGCTTATATAATTGCACTTTTTCTGTTCCAATTTTTTCAGCACCATATGTGCTTGTGTGATGATGCATATTTTCTTGCTTTTGTTTTCTTAATCATTTAGGGGTCCTTTTACTAAGCTGCAGTAAGCATAAATGCGTGCTTACTGCAGCAAAAAAAAGCCTTTATCACAGGGCTCTACCCATGCACTAAAAAAAATAAATGCATAATTGTTTAACACTGGACAGGTCTGGGGACAGAGAGTAGGCTAACAGATAAGAGTATGGTTAGCATGTGAGCACTTGCCATCTACATAAAAAGTGGAGGAGTAGCCTAAGGGTCAGTGCAGTGGGCTGGGAACCTGCAGAACTGGATTCTGAGACTACTTGTGATCCTGCCCAATTCACTTAACCCTCCATTGCCCAAGGTACAAAAACTTAGGGTTCCTTTTACAAAGCGGCAGTGAGCCTGCAAGTAGGTGGGAAAATGTGGGTTACAAATGTAACAAATAATAAATAATAATAAGCCCAACACAGGCTTACCACAAGCTAATCTGAAGGTACCACCAGCCCAAAGTGTGTGTTGATGCTAGTTTCAGCCCGTGTCATTTTCCATGCTAGTTAAAATCAGGCCATATTTTTTAGCACTGGTTACCACTGGGTTAGCGCAAGATCCCTTACCGACACCCAATGGGTGGTGGTAAATGCACTCCCCAATATAACCATGCAGTAAGAACAATCTTACCACATGACCATGGCTATTTTCAGCCCTTTTTACCTGCTGCAGTAAAAAGAGCCAAAGCACGCAGCAAAAATGGCCTCTGCCGCAACCACAGGACCCTTTTTACTGCAACTTAATAAAAGGACCCCTTAGATTGTGAGTCCATTAGGGATAAAGTACCTGCATATAATAAATGTAAACTGCTTTGATTCTACCACAGAAAGGTAGTACATCAAATCCAGCTATACTTTACCCCCTAATGGCATGCACTAATGGAAAAATTAGCACATGATCATTAATGGGGAAAATATAAAAATTAGTCATTTTACCCCAATAGTAAAATGGCCTTAATGTATGGGGGAAAAAAAACACATAAGAACGCACTAAGGCCACTTTTACATCAGTTTGGTAAATGGACCCCTTAATATGGTCTCTGTTTTCATGCTACTATATAAAATAATTTTCAAAGACAAAAAAAAGAAAAAATTTTTTTGGAAAAGACATGAACAGAACTCATCTCTTGGGCTGTCTAACATATTTCAAAAACCAGTTCCATTTTTACTACCTTTTTCCAAGGTCACCTTTCCCTTCGCCATAGCTCTTTTCCTCCCTCCTCTTTGTATCAGTGCCTAAAACGTTTTCTCTGTTTTCTGGAGGCATCACTACCATAGCCCTAAGAGGTAAAGGGGGGCACCTACATGTGGGTACAGTGGGTTTCTGGTGGATTTTGAAGGGCTCACATTTACCACCACAAGTGTAACAGGTGGGGGGGGGGGGGGATGGACCTGGGTCCGCCTACCTGAAGTGCACTGCACCCACTAAAACTGCTCCAGGGACCTGCATGCTGCTGTCAGGGAGCTGGGTATGACATTTGAGGCTGGCATAGAGGCTGGCAAAAAAATTTAAAACATTTGTTTTTAGGGTGGGAGGGGGTTGGTGACCACTGGGTGAGTAAGGGGAGGTCATCCCTGATTCCATCCGGTGGTCATCTGGTCAGTTCGGGGACCTTTTTGAGGCTTCATCGTGAAAAAAAATGGACCAAGTAAAGTCGACCAAATGCTCATCAGGGACGCCCTTCTTTATTCCATTATTGGCCGAGGATGCCCATCTCTTAAGCACACCCCAGTTCTAAAACCTGTCCCTATAATTTTTGCATTCAAGACCGCTTACTAATTTCGTAGCCGCCCTCTGGACCAACTCCATCCTGTTTATATCTTTCCATAGGTGCGGTTTCCAGAAGTGCACGCAGTACTCCAAATGAAGCCTCACCAGAGACTTATACAATGGCACTATCACCTCCTTTTTCCTGCTGGTCATGCCTCTCTTTATGCACCCAAGCATCCTTCTGGCTTTGCTGTCGCTTTTTCTACATGTTTGAAAGCTTTAAGGTCGTCTGACACAATCACCCCCAAGTCCCGCTCTTCTTTTGCACACTGAAGTACTACACCCCCTATACTGTACCGTTCCCTCAGAGTTTTGCGACCCAAGTGCATGACCCTGCATTTTTTGGGATTAAACCTTAGTTGCCAAATATTGGTCTATTCCTTTAGCTTTGCTAGGTCCTTCCTCATGTCATTCACACCCTCCAGGGTGTCCACCCTGTTGCAGAGTTTAGTATCATCCGCAAAGAGACAAACCTTATCAGACAGCCCTTCCGCAATATCGCTCACAAAGACGTTAAAAAGAGCCGGCCCTAGGACCGATCCCTGCCGTACTCCACTGATGACATCCTTTTCTTCAGAGCAAGCTCCATTTACCACCACCCTCTGTCTCCTACCATTCAACCAATTTTTTACCCAATCAGTTACTCTAGGTCCCACACTGAGGGCACTCAATTTACCTATCAGTCGCCTGTGCAGAACCGTGTCAAAGGCTTTGCTGAAATCCAAGTATACCACATCAAGCGCCCCTCCCATATCTAACTGTTTGGTCACTCAGTCGAAGAAGACAGTCAGATTCGTCTGACACGACCTGCCACTAGTGAAGCCATGCTGCCTTGGGTCCCGCATTCCATGTCACAATCCTCTTCTTTAGAAGCGTTTCCATTAGCTTACTCACCACCGAGGTCAGACTGACAAGTCTGTAATTCCCTACCTTCTCCTTACTTCCACCCTTGTGCAAAAGAACCACATCTGCTCTTCTCCAGTCCACCGGGACCACTCCAGTTTCTAAGGAAGCATTGAAGAGGTCCATCAGTGAACCAACAGCACTTCTCCGAGTTCCTTAAGCACCCTCAGGTGTATCCCATCAGGCCCCATCACTCTGTCTACTTTTAGTTTGGCAAGCCCCTCACGAACACAGTCCTCCATAAGCGGGTCTTGGTCTACCATACCTCCATCCCCTTTAGCCTTTGCTTTCTGCAGCCCTACCCCCGGTTTTTCATTCATGAACACAGAGCTAAAATAATCATTAAGCAGTTCAGCTTTATCCTTATCATCTTCCACATATTTCTCTCCCTCAGCTTTGAGCCTCACAATGCTATTATGGCACTTCCTCTTGTCACTTACATATCTGAAAAAGGTCTTGTCCCCCAATTTTACCATATTAGCTATCTTTTCCTCCATTTGCCGCTTCACTTTTCCAGCTTCTCTTCACTTATTTAGGTATTCTCTCCTATCTTCATCTTTCTGAGTCGGCTTATAACGTGCAAAGGCTAGCCTCCTTTCCCTTATCTTTTCAGCTACTACATTCGAGTACCAGAGAGGCCTTCTTTTCCTCTTACTTTTATGTACTTTTCTAACAAAGGTTAGTCGCCTTTAATATAGCTACTTTCAGTCTCGTCCATTGCTGTTCTACATCCTTCAGCTGTTCCCATCCTGCTAACTGTTCCTTGAGAAATTCCCCCATCTCAGCAAAGTTAGTTCCTTTGAAATCCAGGACCTTCAATCTTGAGTGAGCCCTCTCTTCTGTTTTAATATTGAACCATACCATACGATGTTCACTAGATGCCAAATGGTCCGCCACCTTGATGTCAGATTGTAAGCTCTTCTATTAGATTGTAAGCTCTTTGAGCAGGGACTGTCTTTCTTCTGTTTGTGCAGCACTGCGTATGCCTTGTAGCGCTATAGAAATGCTAAATAGTAGTAGTAGTAGAAACGTACTCTCCATTCGTAAGCACCAGGTCCAGAACAGCCCCATCCCGCATCGGTTCCGTCACCCACAGCTGGAACAATTCTTCCTGTAGGGAATCTAAGATCTCTTTGCTTCTAGATGACCCCACAGCCGGGACACCCCAATCAACATCCAGCATATTGAAGTCACCTATCAGTAGTACTTCCCCTTTCCTAGCTATCTTGCGGATGTCTTCAATTAAGTCCCTGTCCAGTTGCTCCAACTGTGAGGGAGGTCTGTATATCACTCTGATATAGATCATTTTCTTTTCCCTCTTTCCAGTTTAACCCACAGCGCTTCTTCCCTACCCCACATGTCCTGCAGTTCTGTCACTTGGATATCATTCTTAGCATATAATGCCACACCTCCACCCTTTTTTCCTACTCTGTCTTTCCTGAATAGATTATAGCCAGATATAGCAACAACCCAGTCATGGTTCTCCGTGAGCCACGTCTCCGTGACCGCCACTAAATCCAAGTCCGTTTCCACCATTGTAGCCTTAAGTTCTAGAAGTTTGTTTCCCATACTACGGGCATTGGTATACAAGTCTCTCCAG
This sequence comes from Microcaecilia unicolor, assembly GCF_901765095.1. Taxonomy (NCBI): domain Eukaryota; kingdom Metazoa; phylum Chordata; class Amphibia; order Gymnophiona; family Siphonopidae; genus Microcaecilia; species Microcaecilia unicolor. The sequence goes on along the minus strand of NC_044037.1, from coordinate 247,869,119 downwards.
ATTTTACTCTTTTTATTCCCTTCTATAGAGGCATTAGATGTCCTACCTTCCTTGGGGTTAATTATGGCTTCGTGGCCTTTTATACCCATCCCCATCAATTTTAGTTTAAAGCCCTCTTTAGTACTTTAGCCAGCCTGTTGCTGAAGACACGGCTTCCCTTCGCTATGCCTCCGACACGCCCCCGTGAACTTTGGTCGTCCCCGCAATGGACTGCAGTTGAGGGAGCCCAAAATCGGCTTTCGATTATGCCGATTTGGGCGACCCTGAGAGAAGGACATCCATCTCCCGATTTGTGTAGGAAGATGGGCACCCTTCTCTTTTGAAAATGCCCCTGCAAGTCTGCCAGTATTCTATAAAGGAGAGTAGGCACCTTCTTTTTTGTTGTTATAAATAGAAGTTGCCATATAGGCACACTCTAGGCCACTGGTCTTCAACCCAGTCCTTAGGAACCACCTGGCTGGTCAGATTTTCAGGATATCCACAATGAATATGCTACGATCCCCTTTTATGACACTAGATATTTGTGGAACTGAAAGGAAAAAAAAAGAAAAAAGGAGAATTGACCCCCATCCCCACCTCACTCCCTTACATTTTCCCCATAATTCTATAAAAAGCGCTAAAAAATGCATGCACAAATTTGGGCGCACACCCAATTTGTGTGTGCATTTTAATTAACTAATTAGCTAATTAGCACCAATAAGTGGCTTTTAACAAGTATTGGCACTAATTAGATTCAATTAACATTTATACATGCTAATTTAGGAGTGGGATTCACATCTAAAGTTTACACACATGTTGGAAAAGGGGTTGTAGAAATGGAAGAGCCATGGGTGGATCGGGGAAGATTTTTTTTGGGGGGGCGTGACTTTTAGTTACATACGTAATTATAGAATAAGGGGGCCCTACCCCTTAACTTTAGGTGTGGTTTATAGAATACTGCTATATGCTTTTTTCTGGCACTGATTTTTTTAGACACAATTTATAGAATGACAGTTAGGCTAGCCTAAAACTTGCATTGCCATATTCGATTTGTTATTTCCAGTGTCGAGTGTGAGCATTTCTAATGAAAGATTGGCTAGTGCAGTGCTTGTCGCCACCATCACCCTTCATTTGATTGATAAATATTTTATTGGAACAGAAGAAAACTTTCTGCTCAGTGAACTACTGTTTGCAATTTATATCGAGAGCAATCTAATTGCGTTTCCTGAAGCACGCTCTTATTAGAAAATAATGAAATAGCTGTGTGGCCTTTATAGCTGACAGTCATGGGTTAAAATTACAAGGAGCAGTTTATCTCATTACTACATGCAGAAATGATCTTGTGATTTGGGCTCTGCAGAGGAAGAGATTATTCAGCATTCTTTTATGGGGTGTTCTTTAAAATTTCCACCAGCTGTGTAGTCAAAACAGAGACACTTTGGTGTTTTGTTCTGTTTTCATTTGTTGCTTTTCCCTTTAATTGTTGTATGTTAAGCATTTCATTCTGCTCAGCTGTAGAGATCATTATGGATTGGGGCAATAAAAAAAATACCACCCCAAGAATTTCATTCTTATAATGTTGAGACAAAACAGCATCTTAGCCTCTCCATTTCCACAAGAGTTCAAGCCTCAAAATGCTATTATTTAATTGAATTGTGCCATTTGTAAATGGCTATAGTTGGTACTTTAAATGACAAAGAAATAAAGAAGAAATAGAAGCGTGGAATGAACGTTTGAGTTTATAATTTGTGCTCCCTCCTATGCTTAATCTCTCTTTAATCGTGGAACCATTTATTAATAAGAAAAAATTCCCTTTATTTTTTGTCTTGTATGGTTTAGAGGGTAAGGTTCCCTCCTCTGTGGTTTTTTCAACTCCCTTTTGGTGAATGAATCCCACAGCCGGTTTTTTCATAATAAAAACAGGATTAACATGTATCAGGAAGAGGCACCGCCAGCTGTCACGTTGAAATCAGACTATTCCGTCCTGTGTTTGAGATGATAATGGCTAAACTAATAAATGACAGTCAGTTTTCCTGTATTTATCTAATAAGTGGCTAATGCAGCCTTGATTCTTCTGTAATAAAGCTATATAGGAAAAGAAAAGAGAGCATTAAAGCTCTAGTACAATCAGAAGTGAACTGAACGATATTAACAATGCAGGCTATACTTCAGCAAATTAGATTACTCATTTTCTCACTTGTTGCTAAGCATCAATAGATAATTATGCCTTCAGCTCTTTTTTTTGCATGTGCATTTTAATACACAGTTGTATGAAATGAGTAAGATTTTATTTGTTCATTTCGATTCATCCCGAAGTTTGTATTTTCTGATATACAAGCCTTCTGCAAGCAGAGGAACATTACAAATGTAAGCGTTTATTCTCAATGTGGCATACTAAAAGTTAGGAAATGAGGTCCTTTATCATAACATCCAGACAAAATGGTTTTAGGTGTGCTAACACTATAAGAGGTAAAGATCTAATTATTTATTTTATTTGTTTCATTTGCATCCCACATTTTCCCACCTGTTTGCAGGCTCAATGTGGCTTACATAATACCGTAAAGGCATTCGCCTAGTCCTGTAGAAAAAACAAATACAAGATGATAGAGTCAATTATAGATACATGTGGGTGGGTACAATGGGGATAGAGGAGAGGAAGGTTGAATAGTGTCCATTATTATTGGGATCGAGGAGAGGAGATTGTGTAGTGTCCAATATGATCTTTGGTTTTGCTATATTGTAGTGTTTAGATGGCTATGCTGGGTCGGTGGGGAATGCCTTTTTGAACAGGTTGGTTTTTAATGCTTTCCTGAAGTTTAGGTGGTCATATGTGGTTTTCACAGCTTTTGGTAATGTGTTCCATAGTTGTGTGCTTAAGTAGGAGAAGCTGGATGCATAGACTGCTTTGTATTTAAGTCCTTTGCAGTTTGGATAGTCAAGGTTCAGGTATGTTCGGGATGATCTGGTTATGTTTCTGAGTGGAAGGTCTATAAGGTCTGTCATGTGGCCTGGGACTTGGCCATAGATGATTTTGTGGACCAGGGTGCTGATTTTGAAGGTGATGCGCTCTTTGATTGGAAGCCAGTGCAGTTTTTCTCGGAGGGGTTTGGCACTGTCGAGTTGTGATTTGCCAAATATCAATCTGGCTGCTATGTTCTGGGCGGGCTGAAGTTTCTTTGTGAGTTGTTCTTTGCATCCTGCGTAGATTCCGTTGCAGTAGTCTGCATGGCTTAGTACCATTGATTGCATTAGGTTGTGGAATGAGACCCTTGGGAGGAAAGGTTTCACTCGTTTAAGTTTCCACATTGAGTAGAACATTTTCTTTATCACGGAGTTCACTTGACTTTCGAGCGTAAGATTGCGGTCGATTATGACGCCGAGTATTTTCAAGTTGTCTGATATAGGGCGAGTATGTTCTGGAGTAGTTAAGGTTGTGGGTTTGTACGTATTTTGTTGAGATGAGAGGATGAGGCAGTGGGTTTTTTCTGTGTTCTGCGTTTCTGTGTTCTGTCTTCTTATTCTACTTCCAATTGGTAAAAAAATATATTTACTAAAGAAGGTTGAATTCTAAGTTGTTTTAACTACATACTGAAGTGCAAAGTGAGTTTGCTTGAAGTATAAAGGCCCAATATTCAGAAAATGCTGAGCTCCTAAATTTTATGCTTCTAACCCCCCTTCTTACAAAGCCGCACGGCATTAGTGCACTGGCAGCTGCTGGCATAGCTTTGTAAGCAGGGGGGTATATTTGTGCTCTGTTTTTCACCAGACATAGAAGCATAACTTTTTAGTTAAATATTTAGCTTAATTTAGGAGTTTCAAAGTTATGCTCACAAATTTAGGCCTGCCTAGATTTTATGAGCCTAATATATGAATCAACTACTGAAAATCAGTGCTAAGCTCCTAACTTCATTTCCTCACCTTAACTGTGGCTACCCACTTTTTATGCTCCTAAGTTTAAGTTTAGTCAAATTTTGAGTAAAACTGTATGCAATCAGCCCAGGTAGGGAAGGGGAAGGGAAATGAGACTTGATATACCGCCTTTCTGTGGTTTTTGCAACTACATTCAAAGCGGTTTACATAGTATATACAGGTACTTATTTGTACCTGCGGCAATGGAGGAGTAAGTGACTTGCCCAGAGTCACAAGGAGCTGCAGTGGGACTCAAACCCAGTTCTCCAGGACTAACCACTAGGCTACTAGTAAATTTTCAAAGAGGCCAGTAGTAAAAAGTGACCTTAGCATGCCTTTATGCGGGTTTTTCCAGCGTGCAAAGGCCATTTTTACATCAGGTAGAAAATGGACAATTTCTTATTTTTTTCTTTTAATGGTCATGCATTAACATTGCCATTAGTGCATAGATATTAAAAAGAATTACCATGGCGCCACTTACCAACCCCTATTTTGTAAGCAGTAAAGGCTCACATGGTAAACCTACACTAACCAGTTAGCATGTGATAATGCAGACCCACCAACTGATTAGCCCTCTAGACATGCACCCTCCAACAAAAATTAAAAATATTTTTAGATTCTATATATCACGCCTAAAAAATCAACCTAGGCGTACTTTAATACAACACTCCTAAATTTCTGCAGTTTATAGAGTATGCCAAGTTCCCATCCATGTGACTAAATTTAGTCATGGGCTGTTATGCCAAGTAAAACTTGGTGTAAATACCAATGCCTAAATTAGACATGGATTGGGTATTCTAAACAACGTGCATAGATTTTAGAAATGCCCATGACCTGCCCATTCCACACCCATGGCCATGCCCTCTTTTAAACCACGTGAATTAGACTTTATGTGCAACACGTTACAGAATACGCTTAGACATCTGCGCACATAAAATCTAATTAATGCCAATTGGTGTCAATAATTGCTTGTTAATTGGTAATTAACTAATTAATTTGCATGTGCAAATTCAGAATATGCCCAAATTTGTACATACAACTTAAGTCAAACTATATAGAATCTGGGGATTAAAGTGTGCAGATTTTGAACTTACTGCAGTATGCCTGAGTGTGTCCTGTGGAAAGCCATTTTAAGCAGCGCTAAGTGCACATTAGTACTTACTATTGATTAATAAAAGGACTCAAAGTTATGAGCATAAATCCTTTTAAGTGTAAAATGCCAGCAAACATGCAAAAATGCCATAGTCTAGGCTTTTGGTCCTATTTTTCATGCAAAGTGTCCATTGTGACAGATTTGTAGGTGAGGGTAAGTGACAGAACAGTGTAAGTTTGGGTATTGAAAGAGTGAAGTGAGAAGACAAGGTAAGAAGAGAATGGAGTAAAGGGATGGAGCAGAGGAGGGCCCCTACAAATCCCAAAACAGGCCTATTACATACTGGGTGGAGGAATACAGAACAGCACAGCAGGAGGAGGAAGAGATGCAAGATGGGAAAGGGAACAGATATAATGGAGGCAGGACTCCCTAAAGCAGACACCTCCTATGCAAATAGATATGGCACTTTACTTAGGAAGAAAACAACCACATTTTGAACTGATTCTTGAGAGCCCCGCTGTTCTGTTTGGCAGAAACTCCAAAAGGAAATCCCTGGCAGGAAAGAAAAGCATTTGGAAATATAGCATAGCTGAAGTCAGTTACCCCAATACAATAGGACAACTGAAATTTCACTAGCAGGGCACTAAATAGGTCTTGGAGAAAAGTCAGTTAAGGTCAGTACTAGTCATGAGATTTTGGGAGGTGTTGTTTCATAACACTGAAACGTTCAGTCCGGATGTCACTGTCAGCCACCACATCAGTGAAGAGTTGGTAAGTTACCTTTTTTACAAGAATACAAAATAGGACACACTGGAAGAGTCTAGTAGCTTTCCTTCATTGTATTGTCCTACAGGCCCAATCTATGGTGCATGTAGGACGTTACAGACCTTGTGATTATAGGGACTTTGGGCCTGCTTGGGACCCGGAAAGTATAAAATCTCTTATAATGGCTGGGAAAAAACTAGGTCTAGACCCTCAGAAAGATTAGAAGCTTGTTGTGATTTGCACAGGAGAGTTTCAGGATAAGAGTCTTCCTATAGAGGATCCCAACTTTTGTGACTGCAGCATTTGTCTTCTGGAGGAATACATGTGCTCCAACAGTACAAAATTATGTCATAATCTTTCTAGGTCTATCAGGTTTGCCAAGAGAACCTTAAACTCCTGAACATCCAGAATGCATACTGCTGGACCCCACAGTTGTCACTGTAAGCAATCAGAGCAGCAAAAGGGTAATTCTCTTAGATTGCCTAAAGTTAGGATGATGCATGCTAAGGACTAGATTCTATAAAGGCCACCAAGAAATCAGCACCAAAAAATTTAAGTGCTGAGTGCTATTCTATAAAGGATCCACACCCTTTATAGAATAGTAGCTAAGCACATAATCAGCATCTTTTACTAAGCCGCCGTAGCATTTTTGGTGCATGCTAAAAATAAGCATGCGCTAAAAGCTAGAGATGCCCATATATTTGTATGGGCATCTATAGCATTTAGCGCAGGCTAAAAATGCTACCATGGCTTAGTAAAAGACCCCCTTAAGGTGCTGGCAATTATGCCTGCTGAAGTTAGGCGCAGATCGGGTCTATTCTGTAACAATGCACATACGTTCTGGGAATGCCCCTGAAATGCCCCTGGTCATGCCCCTTGAATCTACACACTATAGTATATCCCCATACATCATTATGGAATATGTTGTGCGTGTAAATCCTGATTAAAGCTGATTAATATCAATAATTGGTTGTTCCAGAAAATAACCAATAGTCACAAAACTTAAGGGGTGGTAAAACAATTTTACATATGCTATATTAACTCACCCTTTACAGTGCAAAGGGGGTGAATGAAGGCCTCAACGGATCTTAAAAATAATTTGTAAAAGTGTGGAAGGGTATCAGTGAGGGCCCTCCAGGGTCCACGAGCAGTTGATGTAAAGGCGCCCAATTTTGCAAAGGGCTATACATATATGCTCTTTTCACGTCACATAACCTTCCTTCTAATATCAAATAGACATAATGTACAAAACTGAATGTTCAACTCAGTCCAAAGCTCAATCTCACATTGTATACCACTATAAATCTTTAAAAAAAATATATGGAAGAATGCCTGTAAATTCCTTAACATTCAATTTCATCAAAAAGGCTGATCACTTATCTGTGGGATGCTGCTCAACAGAAACTCTGTTTTGACATCTCTTCATCAGGAGCAGTCCCCAAATATCATCATATACAGCCCATGACTGCTATACTTGGCATCTTCCATAATCACTTCACATCAGTGGTGGGTCTGGGCAGCGTAACTCCAAACTTCTAAAGAAGAAGCAGCAGCAGCAAAGTGATTATATAATTATATAAAATGAAAAACTTTATTGTCCATACAAAACAACAATTAAATGACAGCAGACCACTCAATTTCATTATTAAGACCCCCTCCCCCCCCCCCCGACTTGATAGATTGCAGGGTGAATATCCAATCTGTTCCCTGGAAATTAAATGTGCTCTCCTACCTCCATCATAAGTAACAGGAATCTATTCAATAATGAACCACAAAAGTGCAGAAAATTAATGTCCCAACTCAAGACAGTGTACAACCATAGGAGCTGTGACAAGTTGGTTATTCAGATGGCTGCGATGTTCGGAAATCCACACTCTCACTGATCTAATAGTGCAACCAACATACAATTTATTGCAAGGACAGATGAAGATATAGATAGATAGATAGATAGATAGATAGATAGATAGATAGATAGATAGATAGATAGATAGATAGATAGATAGATAGATAGATAGATAGATAGAGTAGTGATGTCTGAAAGATGGTGATTTTATTCCATATTGGAATGAACCTATTGGGTGAGTTCGAGAGATGTACTTCAGGCACTACATCTGCCACAAGGAGCTTGATTACCATTCTGTCAGGTTCTGGTATTGGTGCTTATCTTGGAAGATACTAAATAATTGGCTAGATTTTTACCTATAGAAAATGGAACACCGGGAAGTTTGAACACTTTGTGAAGTTGTAGAATGTGCCAATGTTTATAAATACTCTGGGCAACAGTGGGCACTGTTACTAAATAAGAAAGCATGCATATTTGTTTGTCCATATCAGTTCAAGATTTTTCCTTTTTTAACAATTCAGGATTAGTGTATAATTCTCTCAAATAAGCTTTCCATATCACTTTATCACTTTAAGAGGATATCCAAAAACAATAAACTGATGGCCCAATATATCAGTTTGTTTCTTAAATTCTTCCACACAAGAACACATTCTACGAATTCGTAAAAGTTGGCCAATAGGAAAGGACATCCGCTATTGTCTAGGATGACAACTCATAAAACATAATAGTTCTTCTCAATATCCTTCCTGTACACTGTGGTGTAAAACCTGCCAGACTCTTTGTACACCATGAGGAAGAAATGTCAAGTTTGAGAAATAACTTTTGTGTGTTATACGTTTTTATATTTATATGTTACAGTTTGAATACCTGATATGCCATTCGTTATATCTGCTACAGGGCACACACATGCTAACAGCATGTTGCTCACCATGCTATGGAAACACAGATCTCCACATTTATACATACTCTTTACAAGGTATAATGTGCACATCTTCTGAAACACAATCCATTGTCATGACTGCATTGTCCATTTCAGGTGGTCTAGAGGTGGCAATGTCTGGGATATTCTCATCTGGAGAGCTTGTAAAACATCTAATTTGGCATGCCTGTGCGATCCATCTACACTCCCAAATAGTGGTTGCACAACTTCCATCCAATACATGTATATCCAATTACAGCAAAGCTCACAGGAAAGTAACTGCCAGTGCCCACAGATACACTATAAGAGGGGTCTAATGAAGTCAGACCACACACCAAATTGATCCTGTCAAAAACACCTGACACAATGACACACCTGATAGAATACTGATGAGTTATAGATCCACTTACTTTATTCTAGAGATGTGCCATTCTAAGAACATTACAGAGGGCTCCATTAATAGATCAGGCTCAGCCCTTACACATTTTCTAGCCTCTAGCAAACCCATGCTGACAGATTTATATGCCCTCCTCCCCATCCATATACCAGACTAGCTCAAGCCATGAGCGATCTCCTCTCTTCACCACCTTAAGGATGCAAAGCCTCATCAGAGCGTAAAAATTATTAGACCTGCCCAAGTCCCAATTTTATACACTGCATAATAAAAGCAGCATTTGACCCCCTAAAATATATACATATTTATGATTTAAATTACCAATCACCAAAAATTTCCCCACATAAATGTAAATGCTGCTTAACCCTCCTTATAAACAAAGATGCATATTTATACACCAATGCACCCTACAAACCAACACCTTTCATAGAAGCCCCAGAGTTGACTCCATCATCCCCTAGCTAAATACAGGCTAATGGTGCCTTAAGCAATATTTCATGCAGGCAAGTCATATCTGGACATACTACAGTCCTCCTACTCATTCCACATGGGCAACACTGTATTGTGGACTACTCTTTGCTCCAATGCTCCTTCTATAGACGGAGACAGTGTTATGGTACACATATCACTGACACAATTTCCCCACCTGTTAACCAGGGTTCTAATCCTCCTCAAGTCCTCTTGAAACCTGCCTGCAGTGCACAGCATACTGAAACACCTATGGGTGTGCATATTTACTGGAACAGAGTGTGACCTTGTGAAATGGCTTCTCAACTACAAAATGTACAAAAAGAGGTAAATGGTACTTAAACTTTAAAGTAAACCAACATTATACCACTCAAAACATTTAAAACTGAAGGAGGAAAACCCTCAGAACATATCAGTAGAGACTTAGGTATGGACTTCAGAGCACACTAATACAAATGACAATGATAGAACTGTCATAGACAAAAATCCTCCCCAGTGACTTCTTGTCTTCTGCACTTACAGAATATCTGAAAAAGAGATTAATCATAACTTATCTTTATTAGAAATGTCAAGTGGCAGAGTCAGTTTAATCCTAATCTGACTTGATGTGATTTGAGTTCCTACTTCAGGGACCAAACTCAACACACCTACAAAATAAAAAAGCTAAAAATATCATTAGCATTATCTCTTCACAACAATAAATAAGAAACAAACTCTTTTTAGAATGCACTTCAGTTTAAGCTTGCTTGTGTGTGATGGAGGCAGCACAAACATGGTGATGAGTCTTTACATCACGCACCATTAGAAAACAGATTTAAAAAAAACTCCCAGACTCCAAAAATATACAAAAAAAATCCAAACAATTTATCACCTATGGTCAAAAATATTGAGATATAAAAAAAACGTTTTTATAAGTATAATCCCCATTATAGTGGGGATTACTAAAATGGTGAGAAGCCCCTTCCTTGAGTTACTGGGGGGGGGGGGGGGGAACTGGTTAGAATGGGAGAGGGACAAGCACAGCCCTAAGGGAAATGTTTATGAGAAAGTGCTGAGGGAAATGTTTTTTGGTTGTTGAATGACAGTAGGGGGTGGAGTTTGGAGTTCCCAAATATTAGGGAGAGTACATTGTCTTTGGTTTCCTCTACCCCCACCAGCACCCACGTGGAGAGGGGGGTGTCCTGGATGACATCAATAAACTAAGGCTGAACCAAGGAGAAGTTTCTGCCAGTCCAAGCAGTACCCGTAAAGTGAAAGAGTGCTTCAGATGGGAAGCAGGAACAGGGAAGGAACCTGTTTGGAGCCAAAAGGTTGTAGCCCTGAGAGGTGCTCCTTTGGGGGAAATGGACAGACAGGGAGGTCCGGTCCAGAGAGAAGATTGCTTGCTGTACCAGTGCTGTAGGCACAGCCTTAGATCATTTTACCCAGAAGAGTTGGGTTATGTACAGGAGGAACTGTAAATATGTATATACTGTAAGTAAAAATTGTGCACCTAGCTCATGACATTATTTGCCCTTACAATTTCCTTCACTGCTAAGGGTTAAATATAAATCTGCTAGCCGTTAAGTCCGTTAAAACGGGCGAGATTTCCAGCTACTCTCCTCGCCGCCGCTCCCTCCCCCCTCCGTATCGGGCCCCCTGCACTGGCCTGACAGCGCTTCCACACGGAAGTGAGAGGCGCTGTCAGGTCAGTGCAGGGGGCCCGATACGGAGGGGGGCGGGAGCGGCGGCGGGGATGGGGGGAGGGTGCCCCTATTTGACTGACTGTACATTTGTCCTTTAGATTGTAAGCTCCTTTGAGCAGGACTGTCCTTCTATGTTAAATTGTACAGTGCTGCGTAACCCTAGTAGAGCTTTAGAAATGTCAAGTAGTAATAGTAGTAGGGTGGAGTTTGGTGTGCGCGATGTTCGTTTCCAGGCTCCAGTGGCAGTGTCTGACAGTCCGACTCCGTTTCCCTCTCTGCTCCGCCCTCTGACACCATCACATCTTGACGCAAGGGCGGGACAGAGAGGGAAGTCTCTACTGCGCATTTGCAGGTGAGTCGGTCACTTAATATATGTTTGATATTACAAACTTCTTTTATTTATCAAGTAACTAAACGGTTGAATAAACTTCATTAGCCATCAGTTCAACTTTGCTATTTTTCAGAAAGCTCTTAAAACATGGCTATTCCAAAAGCTGGCAGTTACTTGGATAAAGTGCCTGCAGTAGTGCTCCCAACTTGGGAGCAAAGTAGGAGTGCCTGGGGATAACTGCCCCAGGTAGGAGAAGTGAAAGTGGGCATGCCTTACTTCTGACGGGACTTGTATTGCTCTGATGAATGAACCCTGATCCGGGATGAGACAGAGGGCAACTGAGGAGAATTGATAATTATCTTGTTCTAGTTGCAATAGCAGAGATTTAAGATAGAACTGAACTGTGAGTTTCAATGTCCTGATATCATGTGGAAACTATGTTTTGCACCATGGCCCTCCCGCCCGTCCCTCGCCGCTTTCCGATGTAAGTACGCGCTCCGGGGGGGTGCGCTCTAGAAGGGGGAGGGTGCGCCGTGCTGCACCCGGGGGGGGGGGGTGCGCAGCAACGACCCACCCCGGGTGTCAGCTGCCTTTGCTATGGCACTGGAGGGGTCACCTAGCTTTATTGTATGGGTCACCTGACTTCATGGGGGAGGGTCAGTATTTGACAGGGGAGGGGCCATGCTTGTGTTGGGGTCGGGTAGGAAGGGGATACTGCCATGGAAGAGAGAAATGAGTTGGGGGGGGTTGGGCTGGGCTTCAGTGGCTTGGAACTTTCTTATTAATTAATCTATAAATGATTGGCAGACTTGTATACTGGTCTAAATTGGACAAGAATTAAACAAAAGCTTAAAGAACAGATATTCACCGTACAACCATATTGACAGTAATGCGGTGGCAGCAGCAGCAGGCATGTGAAGTGACTATTAGGCTCTTTCCCTTGACAAAGCAACGGCGAAATGGATGTCCATCGGGAATGTTTGAACTGGAGCTGAGTATCACATTGCCTTGTTTTTAAAACACCACTAGTGATCCAGCCAGTGGAGCTGTGTGTGTGTGTGGCAGAAGTATTCTGTTTGTGTGATCCCAATCCTGGGTGGTGTGAGCAAAACCCCAGGGTGGAGCTGAGCTGGGGGTGTGTCTGGGGTTACAATATGATGGTTCCCAATTATTAGAAAAATAGTATATTATGCACTTAAAAGGGAATTTCAGATGGAGGTGCTAAGATGACGGCCTGAGCGCGTCTGCTAGTTGGTCTGAGCTGTTCTCTAGCGTTTCTTCTACTAGTTTCATTACTTAATGCCTCATACCAAAAAGAAGGGGATGGTGAAGGACCAACAGCCGCTGGCCAGAACCTCCTTCTCGATCCAGCAAATGCTAGACCGATACACGACGAGCATCCCACCGAATACCAGAGTGTTGAACCCTGCTTTGAGCACTGACGGAGGAGCGACGGCGCTTGTGGGGACTGAGACATCTTCTCCAGAGCTTAATCCACCACCATGCCCTGCATACCTTAGGGATATAGAGGAAGGCACAGCTGAATCGGGAGTCGGTGGCAGCAAGGCCTTGGTCGGCAGCGTTCTACCCCAAACTGCAGAGGAAACAAGCTTGAAGCTCCCATGCTGGTTTCACTGGATTCTATTTGGAGAGCAAGTCAAGAATTAACAATTTCAGTTACTAAATCAGTTCAAGACACATCTCTTCTCATGAGTAAAGTAGATGCTTTAACTCTATTGTTAGAAAAAATTAAATAAGTTTCAGTGGACCAAGCTTTACAGACGCAATCAGAGGTTGAAGATTTAAAATCTATTACTGATGTATTGGCTAAAGATAAACTTATGACATGTCGGAAAATAGAACAAATAGACAATTACAACAGGCGCTTAAATTTAAGAGTACTGAATTTTCCTATGGCTACAGGAATAAATGCGACGGATTTCTTTAAAAAATACCTAGTAGAAATTCTTCGATATCCTTCTTCTATTATTCATCCATTCAACAAATTATATTACCTTCCATTATCGCCTTGAACTGAAACGGAGCTAATGGGCTCTGAGAGTTTGCCTCAAGTTCAGGATCCTGGGCCGGGAATTCAGGATATTTCTGCTCTACTTGAAGAATCTTTGTCAGAAGTAACAACGCAACGGATTTTAATAGTATCGTTTGTATTTGAACAGGATCTAAATTCAGTAATGAAGGTATACTTTAAGAATTCATTAAAAACTTTTTGTGGTCATAGAATATGAATTTTTCCTGATGTGACAAAGACAACTCAAGACAGAAGGAAATTATTTCTAGCTCTCAGGGAAGAGACGAGGGCATTAGGAGCAACATTCTTACTGGCATATCCATGTAAATGCCTAATCCGGTTCTTGGGCAATAAATATGTTTTCTTTGAATCAGAACAACTTCAAACACTTTTGGAAAACTGGTCAATTAGACTGAAGGAATGATAGTTGGAATAACTGATTAAGAAAAAAGAATAGGGTGGGAATATTCAGGCCAGGACACTTACCTATAATTGTGTTTCTGTGTTTTATTTTTGAATCTCCTCATCTATTAATATCTCCCTCTCTTTATTGCTAATAGTGGTCTAAGAAAGAGATTGCTTGTAAATTTCTTAAAATTTCTTTTTTTTCTTTACAAAGTGTTTAGTTTATCTCTGTATTTCAGTCTGCAAGTCAAGCTTGTAATAGAATATAAATGCTATAAATAAATTTAAAAAGGGGGGAATTTCAGATAAACAGGGGTTCCTGTTTGAATAACACCCAGGAGTAAAAAAATGCTTATGCTGTTTTTGTATTTCATATGATACATCTGGGAAAAGGGAAATTCTTACACCCAGATAGCTTTTCTCTTTAGAACTGAAATATTGTTGAAACAGAAAATTTCCATCAGAACTTGTAGTCAATACCACAACTAATGTTGCCCAAGGAGTCCCAATCCTAGCAATCTGACATATGGCTATTTTTTTTTTTAATTTGTATGACGTGGAGGGGAATAATCGAACGGCGCCGGCGAAATACATGCCCAGCGATGTATTTTGGCGCTGCCACAAACAACTGGCCAGACTCGTATTTTTAGCAATAATGGAAAGTTATGTCGGCCTTCTCAAACCCCGGCCAAATTCAAGGCATTTGGCCATGGGAGGAGCCAGCATTTTTAGTGCACTGGCCCCCCTGACATGCCAGGACACCAACCGGGCTCCCTAGGGGTCACTGCGGTAGACTTCAGAAAAGCTCCCACGTGCATAGCTCCCTTACTTTGGGAGCTGAGCCCCCTCAACCCCCCCCCCCCCAAAAAAAAAACCCCACTACCCACAAATGTACTGCACCCACTAAAACTGCTCCAGGGACCTGCATACAGCCTCTAGGACTTATTGCTGCTGTATAACTTTGGCACAGCAGTTCACACCTGAAGACTAATCTCTGAAAAAGTCCTTTCTTGAAATAACCACATTTACTCACAGTTAACTGCAGATCAGAGGTTGTGCCCCACTAGCAAAGAGTCCCCTGGTACTAAGATTAGCAGTAGGTCAGAGCTGGCACAATGGTGTACAATGCCCTCTTTCAGCAACATTCAAGGTAAGAACTATATTCTCTGACGTGGGTAACACAGGAAAGGGATCTAAAACTGTCTTACAAAAATGGCCACTATCACATGGACTACAACAGGAAACAAAATGGGGCACACTCTGACCCAATAAGCAGGGGGGAAAGCAGAGCCTACCAACTACCAATACCTATACCCACCACAATGTATTGCTGATGTGACTCTGCAGTGCAAATAACAGAAAAGGTGCCACACTCACCCCAGAGCCACATCACAAGCAGGCAAAGGCTGTCGGAAGACAGAACACATTCTGCTGTCATGGAGGTGGGTACGGCATTTGAGGCTGGCATAAAGGCTGGCAAAAAAGTATTTGTAACCTGTTTTATATGCTGGGAGGGGGTTGGTGACTACTGGGGAGTATGGGGAGGTCATCCCTGATTCCTTCTGATGGTCATTTGGTCAGTTCGGCCACCTTTTTGAAGCTTGGACCTGAAAAAAAAGGGACCAAGTAAAAGCAGCCAAATGCTCTTCATCGCCGGGTTTTTTTTTCCATTATGGGCTAAAGCCGGCCATTTCATAACCCCGCCCATGTCCCGCCTTCGCATCACTGCCAACACGCCCCCTTGAACTTTCGCCGGCTCTGCGACGGGAAAGCGGCGATGGTGTCAAAATAGCGGCTTTCGATTATACCGATTTGGCCGCTATTGCGAGATCGCCGGCCATCTCCCGATTTGTGTCGGAAGATGGCCGGCGATCACTTTCGAAAATGAGCTGGTTAATCTCCTGATTAATATTGGATCTCCTAGTTGTGGACTTTAGCTGAGTTTTGGCTTGAATTCTAATTGTGAAAAAGTAGTCAAAAATATGACTTCTAAATTTCTTTTTTGTCAGCTTTCTACTGTTATGAACCTTGGAGGTGGTGGGAGTTTTTACTGGGGGGGTCCACTGATTTCATGAGGATGGTCAAAGTAGGGAGTGTCTGCTGACTTCATTGGGGGCTCAAGGTGGAGGGGTCACCTAGCTTTATTGTATGGGTCACCTGACTTCATGGGGAAGGGTCAGTGTTTGACAGGGGAGGGCCATGCTTGTGTTGGGGTCGGATAGGAAGGGGATACTGCCATAGAAGAGAGAAATGAGTTGGTGGGGGGCTGGGTTGTGCTGCAGTGGCTTGGTGCTTTCTTGTTAATTAATCTATAAATGATTGGCAGACTTGTATACTGGTCTAAATTGGACAAGAATTAAACAAAAGTTTAAAGAACAGATATTCACCATGCAACCATAGTGGCAGTAATGTGGTGGCAACAGCAGCAGGTATGTGAAGTGACTATTAAGCTCTTTCCCTTGACAAAGCGACTGCGAAATGGATGTCCATCCGGAATGTTTGAACTGGAGCTGAGTATTACATTGCCTTGTTTTTAAAACACCGCTAGTCATTTTGCACAGTTTTCATTAGTTTAATTAATATGTTGTGCACTGCATATGATTTATAGGACGGTGGAGATTTTTGGTCAATGATTACATTTATCTCCCACAGTCTTCAATCTGGCCCTTCAAGTTATGTGAATGGATTAACAAACTGGTGGGGTTCTTTTACTAAGGAGTGCTGAAAAATGTCCTGCGGTAGTGTAGGCATGGGTTTTGGGCACACACAGAATCATTTTTCAGTGCACCTGTAAAAAAGGCCTTTTTTAAAATTTTTGCTAAAAATGGTCATGCGGCAAAATGAAAATTGCCGCGCGTCTATTTTGGGTCTGAGACCTTACCGCCAGTCATTGACCTAGCAGTAAAGTCTCACATGGTAACCGGGCAGTAATGACCTACGTGCGCCAAATGCCACTTGGCTCGTGTAGCTGATATGTTCCAGAAAATAAAAAATATTTTTTGGGCACGTAGTGGACATGCATCAAGAATGAAATTACCGCAAGGGCCATGCGGTAGCCAAATGGTAATTCGGAATTGGCATGCATTGGGCACATGTACGCACTTACGCGACTTAGTAAAAGGGCCCCTGGATGATTGATGAAACCTTTTCCTCCTTGTCAAACATATGGAATAATTTATTTAGTGTTTAGGTGCCACTGTGGTTGTATGGTGAATATCTGGTCTTCAAGCTTTTGTTGCTTTCTTATTTATGCCAGGGCCTGCATCGTTTTACATATTGTACCCAATAGCACATGTGCTCCTTTGCTATTAGGCACTGCATGTAATGCGGTACCTCTGCAGTAACCTGTCCTGTGTGGTAAATGCTGGACGGACAGTGGCCACTCCCCCCATTTTTACCACACAGTCTCTGCACTTAACCACACTGTGATTTTTGCATGTCCTGAGCAGTAAGTGCAAAATTTATTACAGTTTAGTAAAAGGATCCCTTAATGTTGCTTCCCTGCTAATGAAAAACACCTTATCATACTTATATGCTTAAGTGTATTGTAGTTCTCATAAATTGAAATTGTAATTACCTTTGAGCCCTGTTTACTAAGCCACGCTATAGGCACAACAGCGTTTTTAGCACATGCTACAAATTAGCGGGTGTTAATGCTAGAGACACCTGTAGGATTATATGGATGTCTCTAGCATTTAGCGTGCGCTAAGTTTAGTTCATGCTAAAAATACTAGCACACCATAGTAAATAGGGCCCTTTGTTTTTACATTTAAAAGACTATTTCTTCCTCTATGTATCTTTTATTGGAGTGAGTCTGAAAACTGTACATTTGTTTTAAAAGGTATCAATTCAGTGGTCCCAAAAATAAGTAGAAAGAATCATAAGAAATGTTTTAAATTTAATTTTATCTGTAAAAAAGGTGATTTGAGATGATCATTTAATTTGCATATTTATGTTCCACATTTTACAACTAAACACTAGAACAAAGTTTATCATAAATCTCATTCACTGTGCCTGTATTACTGGATACATGGAGCTTTCGGGTTCCTAAAATCCTAAATATACCATCCAGAAAAATCAACCTAACCTAACCGAATATTTGTATTTGTTTTACTCCGGAGTCTATCAACACCTCTCCAGTGCCATGTGCGCCACATTGAGCCTGCAAATAGGAGGGGAAATGTGGGGTACAAATGTAACAAATAAATAAATAAATAACATTTCAGATTTTTTTTTCAAACAATGAGGATCAAGTACTAAGCTGTGAAGCTTGGCCACAGTTTTTGTGTAACTTAGTAAATGGCGTATAGTTATCATGTAATTGATTATGCAAATAAGTTGGTGAAATCTTCACAATATCATGCGCAACATAACTATTTTGCACATCACTTTTGTGTAGAGCTGTGGCTCTTTATTATAAGTAGTATTTCACAAGCTTTTGCAAAAAAACATTGCAAATGTCCACTTACTGATCCCAGAATACAGCTGCAAAGCATGCTCTGTCAACATTAATAAGACTATCCTGATATAGATGGGATTTTAACGCCTCGTTTTTTTGCACAGGTCCGAGAAGGCTGATCCCTGAGTCTCAGCTAGCTGGCGAACTCCTTGTGTAACCAGCTTCATTCTGCAGTCTTTCCCTGAGAGAGATTTGCTCCTACCATCTGTTATAGATTTCTACAGCTGGACCTCTCCCCTCTTAGCATTCAGCCGGTTCCCTCAGTTCTTTTACAAATTGATATCAACTCTGCTGTTCGAAAAGGATTTTATTCAAAGTCATCTGGAATGAGACAAATGCAGGGAATAGCAACTTCTTGCTGCTCAAGTCACATCCCCTCTGCATACTGAACAAGCACAAAATGGACAGGAAGGTGCAGGGACCACTCTAGTTCATATACCATTTCATAATAAAAATCATTTCTGGTTCAGTGTTCAACACATCAAAATAGAAATAATTCTAATTCAAAATTATCATGATAAACGGAGCCCTATGGTATATGGAATGAAACAAATATGAGAAATAACAGCTTCTTGCTTGTCAGGTCACATCCTCTCAGCATACCGAAAGGGAATAAAGTAGAAAAGGGACATGGGGACCAACATAATTTATAAAGCTCCCCTGAATATAGGGCACCATAGAGAAATTAACAATTTTGGTGAAATTACTAAAATTATTAATTTGTATAGCCTATGAGGAGTTTGTTATTGATTTCCTCGGGCCTGTACCTCTTGCAGAAATGTCAGCTTCTTGCCTCAGGCCCAAAAGGCCCAAAACAGGTTTTGTCTTACGTTGTCTTACAATGATGAGGGCCCTATGTTTAAATAGAAGGATCTTAATATTTGACTTTTGAAGTCATGGGCGGATGCATTCCAGTTAAAACTTAATTAAGGAAAGACACAGTGTCTTATTCTTTCATCACAATACAATAAAACCAAATTTACCAATATCAATACATTAAATCATACTCTTCCTGTTGCAGACTCCCTGAAACTCTTGGGTGTTACAATCGACCGAAATCTTACCCTGGATAGTCATGTGAAAAATGTTATAAAGAAGATGTTTTATGCAATGTGGAAGCTTAGAAGAATGAGACCATTCTTCCCCAGAGAGTCATTCTGGTGCAATCATTGGTATTGAGCTATTTGGACTATTGTAACTCCATCTATTCGGGATGCAAAGCACAAACCATTAAGAGACTCCAGACTGCCCAGAATACTGTAGCCAGACTTATATTTGGGAAAGCAAAGTATGAAAGTGCTAAACCCCTCAGAAAAAAACTTCATTGGCTCCCATTAAAGGATAGTATCACATTCAAGGTCTGCACCTTGGTTCATAAAATTATTCATGGAGAGGCCCCATCATACATGTCAGACCTAATAGATTTACCAGCAAGAAATATAAGTAGTTCATCACGCACTTTTTTGAACCTCCATTATCCCAACTGCAGAGGTCTTAAGTACAAATCTTTACATACATCTAGCTTCTCTTATACCTGTACGCAACTATGGAATAAACTACCTAACACCATAAAATCAACGCATGATCTGGCAACCTTCCGAAAATTACTGAAAACCTACCTGTTCAAAGAGACTTACAAAGAGAATCCTCCATAATGTCTTGACTAATCTACATCATTACTAGCCAATATTGAACTCTCTAAATTAAGACACTTTAATCCACATTATCATTACTGAACATTATACCTTGTCTTACCCCCACTCACATATTACGAATTACTTACTTATTACTTCTAATTTACCTGTTTTAATTTGTACCTTGTTTGCAACAATATTTTGTATTCTGTTAATGATGTCCGCCTTTGCGACATAATGTAAGCCACATTGAGCCTCCAAATAGGTGGGGAAATGTGGGATACAAATGCAGCAAATAAATAAATAATATTTTCTCTCTCATAGCAAAATGCTATTTCAGCCCCCCAACCTCAAAAAAATGGTTATTCAGAAAAAGCACATTTACTTGTAATGGATAGATTGTAAAGTTGATGTTAAAACAGAATTCTTAAATGCAGTCTTGACTTTCAGCTCCATACAGTTTACAATAAAGTACGTGACCACTAATACAGTGGGGAAAAAAAGAACAAATGTACTTCAAAACAATCATGCCAAACCCCCCCCCCCCCCCCCTCCCCAGAATTCCTGTAAAATATTTCCTGAAAGGCCAAGTTTTCTGTAGTTTTCTAAGGGATCCTTTTACAATGGCACGCTGAAAAGGGCCTGCAGTAGTGTAGACGTGTGTTTTAGGCGCGTGCAGAATCATTTTTCAGCGCACCTATAAAAATGTCTTTTTAAAATTCTTGCCGAAAATGGACATGCGGCAAAATGAAAATTGAAGCGTGTCCATTTTGGGACTGAGACCTTACCGCCGCTGACACAAATCAGGAGATGGGCATCCTTCTCCTAAGGTAGCCCAAATCGGCATAATCAAAAGCTGATTTTGGGCATCCTCAACTGCTTTCCATCACGGGGATGACCAAAGTTCAAGGGGGCGTGTTGGCAGTGTACTGAAGGCAGGATGGGGGCGTGGTTAACAGATGGGCGTCCTCAGCTGATAATGGAAAAAGAAGAGTGTCCCTGATGAGCATTTGGACGACTTTACTTGGTCCATTTATTTTCATGACCAAGCATCAAAAAGGTGCCTGAACTGACCAGATGACCACTGGAGAGAATCGGGGATGACCTCCCCTGACTTCCCCAGTGGTCTCTAATCACCTCTCACCCCCCAAAAAACAACTTCAAAAACTTTTGTCTTTTTTTTAGAGTATGTCCTTTGCTATGCCTCTGTCGCACTTGAGGACGTCCTTCCCTGTGACTGCAATTGATGATGTCCAAAATGTGGATGTTTCTGTGAGAACATAGTAACATAGTAGATGACAGCAGAAAAAGACCTGCACGGTCCATCCAGTCTGCCCAACAAGATAACTCATATTTGCTGCTTTTTGTGTATACCCTACTTTGATTTGTACCTGTGCTCTTCAGGGCACAGACCGTATAAGTCTGCCCAGCACTATCCCCACCTCCCAACCACCAGCCCCTCCTCCCAACCACTGGCTCTGGCACAGACCGTATAAGTCTGACCAGCACTATCCTCACCTCCCAACCACCAGTCCCGCTTCCCACCACCGGCTCTGGCACAGATCGTCTAAGTCTGCCCAGCACTATCCCCGCCTCCCAACCACCAGCCCCGCCTCCCAATCTTGACTAAGCTCCTGAGGATCCATTCCTTCGGCACAGGATTCCTTTATGCTTATCCCACGCATGTTTGAATTCCGTTACCATTTTCAATTCCACCACCTCCCGTGGGAGGGCATTCCAAGCACCCACTACTCTCTCCGTTAAAAAAAACTTCCTGACATTTTTCTTGAGTCTGCTCCCATTCAATCTCATTTCATGTCCTCTCATTCTACCATCTTCCCATCTCCGGAAAAGATTCGTTTGCGGATTAATACCTTTCAAATATTTGAACGTCTGTATCATATCACCCCTGTTTCTCCTTTCCTCCAGAGTATACATGTTTAGTTCAGCAAGTCTCTCCTCATACGTCTTGTAACGCAAATCCCATACCAATCTCGTAGCTTTTCTTTGCACTGCTTCAATTCTTTTTACATCCTTAACAAGATACGGCCTCCAAAACTGAACACAATACTCCAGGTGGGGCCTCACCAACGACTTATACAGGGGCATCAACACCCCCTTTCTTCTGCTGGTCACACCTCTCTCTATACAGCCTAACAACCTTCTAGCTACGGCCACCGCCTTGTCACACTGTTTCGTCGCCTTCAAATCCTCAGATACTATCACCCCAAGATCCCTCTCTCCGCCCGTACCTATCAGACTCTCCCCGCCTAACACATATGTCTCCCGTGGATTTCTATTCCCTAAGTGCATCACTTTGCATTTCTTCGCATTGAATTTTAATTGCCAAACCTTAGACCATTCTTCTAGCTTCCTCTGATCCTTTTTCATGTTTTCCACTCCCTCCCGGGTGTCCACTCTGTTACAGATCTTAGTGTCATCCGCAAATAGGCAAACTTTACCTTCTAACCCTTCGGCAATGTCACTCACAAATATATTGAACAGAATCGGCCCCAGCACCGATCCCTGAGGCACTCCATTACTCACCTTTCCCTCTTCCGAGCGAATTCCATTCACCACCACCCTCTGGCGTCTGTCCGTCAACCAGTTCCTAACCCATTTCACCACTTCAGGTCCTATCTTCAGCCCCTCCAGTTTATTTAAGAGCCTCCTGTGGGGAACCGTGTCAAAAGCTTTGCTGAAATCTAAGTAGATTACGTCCATAGCTCTTCCCTGATTCAATTCTCCTGTCACCCAATCAAAGAATTCAATGAGATTCATTTGGCACGATTTCCCTTTCGTAAAACCATGTTGTCTCGGATCTTGCAACTTATTGGCTTCCAGGAAATTCACTATCCTTTCCTTCAGCATCGCTTCCATTACTTTTCCAATAACCGAAGTGAGGCTTACCGGCCTGTAGTTTCCAGCTTCTTCCCTATCACCACTTTTGTGAAGAGGGACCACCTCCGCCTTTCTCCAATCCCTCGGAACCTTTCCCGTCTGCAAGGATATACAGTGGTGGAAATAAGTATTTGATCCCTTGCTGATTTTGTAAGTTTGCCCACTGACAAAGAGATGAGCAGCCCATAATTGAAGGGTAGGTTATTGGTAACAGTGAGAGATAGCACATCACAAATTAAATCCGGAAAATCACATTGTGGAAAGTATATGAATTTATTTGCATTCTGCAGAGGGAAATAAGTATTTGATCCCCCACCAACCAGTAAGAGATCTGGCCCCTACAGACCAGGTAGATGCTCCAAATCAACTCGTTACCTGCATGACAGACAGCTGTCGGCAATGGTCACCTGTATGAAAGACACCTGTCCACAGACTCAGTGAATCAGTCAGACTCTAACCTCTACAAAATGGCCAAGAGCAAGGAGCTGTCTAAGGATGTCAGGGACAAGATCATACACCTGCACAAGGCTGGAATGGGCTACAAAACCATCAGTAAGACGCTGGGCGAGAAGGAGACAACTGTTGGTGCCATAGTAAGAAAATGGAAGAAGTACAAAATGACTGTCAATCGACAAAGATCTGGGGCTCCACGCAAAATCTCACCTCGTGGGGTATCCTTGATCATGAGGAAGGTTAGAAATCAGCCTACAACTACAAGGGGGGAACTTGTCAATGATCTCAAGGCAGCTGGGACCACTGTCACCACGAAAACCATTGGTAACACATTACGACATAACGGATTGCAATCCTGCAGTGCCCGCAAGGTCCCCCTGCTCCGGAAGGCACATGTGACGGCCCGTCTGAAGTTTGCCAGTGAACACCTGGATGATGCCGAGAGTGATTGGGAGAAGGTGCTGTGGTCAGATGAGACAAAAATTGAGCTCTTTGGCATGAACTCAACTCGCCGTGTTTGGAGGAAGAGAAATGCTGCCTATGACCCAAAGAACACCGTCCCCACTGTCAAGCATGGAGGTGGAAATGTTATGTTTTGGGGGTGTTTCTCTGCTAAGGGCACAGGACTACTTCACCGCATCAATGGGAGAATGGATGGGGCCATGTACCGTACAATTCTGAGTGACAACCTCCTTCCCTCCGCCAGGGCCTTAAAAATGGGTCGTGGCTGGGTCTTCCAGCACGACAATGACCCAAAACATACAGCCAAGGCAACAAAGGAGTGGCTCAGGAAGAAGCACATTAGGGTCATGGAGTGGCCTAGCCAGTCACCAGACCTTAATCCCATTGAAAACTTATGGAGGGAGCTGAAGCTGCGAGTTGCCAAGCGACAGCCCAGAACTCTTAATGATTTAGAGATGATCTGCAAAGAGGAGTGGACCAAAATTCCTCCTGACATGTGTGCAAACCTCATCATCAACTACAGAAGATGTCTGACCGCTGTGCTTGCCAACAAGGGTTTTGCCACCAAGTATTAGGTCTTGTTTGCCAGAGGGATTAAATACTTATTTCCCTCTGCAGAATGCAAATAAATTCATATACTTTCCACAATGTGATTTTCCGGATTTAATTTGTGATGTGCTATCTCTCACTGTTACCAATAACCTACCCTTCAATTATGGGCTGCTCATGTCTTTGTCAGTGGGCAAACTTACAAAATCAGCAAGGGATCAAATACTTATTTCCACCACTGTATTAAACAAATCTTTAAGAGGACCCGCCAAAACCTCTCTGAGCTCCCTCAATATCCTGGGGTGGATCCTGTCCGGTCCCATGGCTTTGTCCACCTTTAGCTTTTCAAGTTGTTGATACACACTTTCTTCCGTGAACGGTGCTCTATCCACTTCATTCTTAATTGTACTATTTCCAGTCCATCGCGGTCCTTCTCCAGGATTTTCCTCTGTGAAAACAGAACAAAAGTATCTATTTAGCAAATTGGCTTTTTCTTCATCATTTTCCACATAGCGGTTCGCAGTATCTTTTAGTCTCACAATTCCCTTTTTAGTCATTCTCCTTTCACTAATATACCTGAAGAAATTTTTGTCACCCCTCCTTACATTTCTAGCCATTTGTTCTTCCGCTTTGCGCTTTTGCCAGTCGTATCTCTCTCTTGGCTTCTTTCATTTTCATCCGGTATTCCTCCATGTGTTCCTTTTCTTGAGTTTTTCTGTATTTCTGGAACGCCAACTCTTTAGCCTTTATTTTCTCAACCACTTGCTTGGAGAACCATATCGGTTTCCTTTTTATCTTGCTTTTATTTACTTTCCTTACATAAAGGTTCGTGGCCCTATTTATAGCTTCTTTCAGCCTGGACCACTGTCCTTCCACTTCTCGTACTTCCTCCCAGCCCATCATCTCCTTCCTCAGGTATTCCCCCATTTTACTAAAGTCAGCACGCTTGAAATCCAGGACTTTGAGTTTTGAGTGGCCGCTCTCCACTTTAGCTGTTATATCAAACCAAACCGTTTGATGGTCACTGCTGCCCAGGTGGGCACCCACTCAGATATTTGACACGCTATCCCCATTTGTGAGCACCAGATCCAGTGTCGCTCCCTCCCTCATGGGTTCCATCACCATTTGTCTGAGCAAAACACTTTGGAAAGCATCCACGATCCCTCTACTTCTTTCCGATTCCGCAGACAGAACCTTCCAATCTACATCCGGCAGATTGAAATCTCCCAGCAACAGCACCTCTCTCTTGCTTCCCAACTTTTGAATATCTGCGATCAGGTCTTTATCTAATTCCTCCAATTGCGTCGGAGGTCTGTAGACAACACCCACTTGGACAGAGGTTCTATCATCTCTTTTTAAGGTGATCCATATCGCTTCTTCCTTTCCCCAGGTCCCTGTCATTTCAGTCGCAGTGATATCATTCCTCACATACAGAGCTACTCCGCCACCTTTATGACCCTCTCTATCCTTCCTAAATAGATTATAGCCTGGTATGTTTGCATCCCATTTATGGGAACCATTTAGCCACGTCTCTGTGATTGCAACAACGTCTAAGTCTGCCTCCACCATCAGGGCCTGAAGGTCATGAACTTTATTGCTTAGACTGCGAGCATTTGTGGTCATCGCTTTCCATCTACATGCCTTTGCTATGCCTCTGACACCCTCTTTATTTATTTAGATTTTGGATCACAAGTAGCAGCAGTGAGATTGAACTGGCCACTGCTGGATTGCAAGACCAGTGCTCTAGCCACTAGGCCACTCTGCCACTCCTCCACTCCACTCCACTCCACTCCCTTGAAATTTGGCCATCTCTGTGGGGGGGGGGGGGGTAGTATGCAGGTCCCTGGGGGGGAGGTATGTGTGTGTCAGCGGAGGCATAACGAAGGCATGGACGTCCTTCTTTCAAACATGTTGGACATCCTCAAATGCCCCCCACAGGGACGGCCAAATTTCAAAGGAGTGGAGAAGTGGCAGAGTGGCCTAGTGGTTAGAGCACTTGTCTTGCAATTTAGAGGTGGCCGGTTCAAATCCCACTGTTGCTACTTGTGATACAAAATCCAAATAAATAAATAAAGAGGGTGTCGGAAGCATAGCAAAGGCATGGATGTCCTTCTCACAGAAACATCCACATTTTGGACGTCTTCAACTGCTGTCGCTTCCCCTCCTTAGGAAGGAAATTGTGTGCAAATGAGCTAACAGCAAGCAGCTCATTTGCATGCAATTTCCTTCATGCATGCCCGTTCCTTTCCAGATCGGGAAGGGCTTTTTCCATTCAGTTAGTGGGACCAGTGAACTATGAATGCTGGCTCCTCCCACAACCAAATGGCTTGGATTTGGTTGTTTCTGAGATGGGCGTCCTCAGTTTCCATTATTGCTGAAAACCGTGGATGACCATCTCTAAGGTCGACCTAAATTTCATGATTTAGGCATCCCCGTATTATCGAAATGAAAGATGGACGTCCATCTTGTTTTGATAATGCGGGTTGCCCTGCCCCTTTATGGGACCATCCTTAGAGATGGGCACCCTTAGAGGTGGGCACCCCCATTTGATTATCCCCCTCCATGTCAACTACATGGGGAATGTTGCTGTATAGTAATTCTACATCCTTTGTGACCAGAATGATTAAATGTTTTGACACCCATCAGACAGGACTTAACAAAGATCTGGGTTTTCTAGCCCATTATAAACCATAAAATTCTACTGTTTTGTCACCTTCTTATCCACCATGTATCTCTCCCTGTCTCTCATCAACCCGGCTCCCCTTATTTCTCACCTTACTCACCCCACCCTCTTCCTGTGAAACTGTCATTGGAGTGTTTTGGTGTTTCACGTATATATATTGTTATTTATCAACATTTGCTTATTTCTGAACCGAAGAAGAGTTACCTTTGAAAGCCAATCAAAAATGTATTGTTAGTCCAATAAAAAAGGTGTCATCTTCTTTTCTTTTCTATGTTTTGTTTCTATTTATTACCTTTGAAATTGGACTAACAGCTACCACATTACTCTACTTCATATGTGATGATGTTTTAAAGTAGAGAGCCTATTGCTGAAATTATTGTACTCCCTGGTGGAGAATGCAAGGATTTATGGATCCTTAGAAGTATGTAGTCATGTCAATATTTCTGAGGTGAAAAGACAATTGAATGATACTCACGTATAAAAAAAGATATCACCTCTTAATAGGACTCAGTCAATGTTCTAACTGATAAAGAACTAGATTTCCTCATTGTTCCTCACCTTAGAACATCAACAACACTTCTAAAGTTCCCTACATAGCCCATGGTAAAAGCAAAACATGGCCATGTCATGCATTGTATGTTAACTTTCAATATGTTGTAGAAACCCAATAAATTTATTAACAGACCATCCTTTTATCCAGTCTACTTGTTTTTACCTCCACCTTTGATTTTACAGACTGTTTGCTTATCTGCTTTTTAAGGTAACCCATTGCTTCATGAGATGCCATTTGTTTTGCTGCCCAAATCTAGGTAGTATCTTACTATAGGTACAGCAAGTGTGCAAAGCATCTGATACCCTTAAAACTTTCTCCTTTATTGCCTTAGTCATATTCATCCTGTCAACTGTTACCAAATAGCATACTAGTCTGTCTCAGGCCTAGCTTCCAGACCTCCAGCATTTTTCTTTGTTCTTCTGATATGGGCACCAGTATGGCTATAAACCAATACCTAGATATGTAGCAGAGTCCACCTGTACCTTTCTTTGGTATACCCCATAGATATAGTCTGTTCCTGCATGATATTTAGATTTAGATATTTTTTTGCTCACACTTTTTTCCAGTAGTAGCTCAAGGTGAGATACATTCAGGTACCCTGGATATTTCTCTGTCCCAGGAAGGCTCACAATCTAAGTTTGTAGCTGAGGCAATGGAGGGTTAAGTGACTTGCCCAAGATCACATGGAGCAGCAGTGGGATTTGAACCAGCCACCTCTGGATTGCAAGACCGGTGCTCTAAGCACTAGGCCACTCATCGTGTTATCAACATGGGCTACCATTAAGATGGGTTATTTTACTGTTAACATGTTGATACCCTTCCCTCTAAATGCAAATGATGCTCTGCTGTTGTTATAGTTTCTTTTTCTTGCTCAACTGATGATATCATTACAGGTTGGCAGTGGCGTTCCTAGGGGGCTGGCACCCGGGGCGGATCACCAATGCACCCCGCCCCCCGGGTGCAGCGCCCCCCCCGATGCAGCACGGACCCCCCCCCCCGCGAAGGAACCCCCGCCGGGTGCACGCCGCCGGGGGGGTGCCGCGCGCGCCTGTCCTCCGTTGTTCCATGCTTCTTCTCTGCCCCGGAACAGGAAGTAACCTGTTCCGGGGCAGAGAAGAAGCATGGAACAATGGAGGACAGGCACGCACGGCACCCCCCCTGGCGGCGTGCACCCGGGGCGGACCACATCCACCGCCCCCCCCCCTAGGAACGCCACTGCAAGTTGGGTTTATGATCAAACAGGTAGTGATAGGCTTGCTTGGCTGGTTTATCCTCACCAACCTGCTAAATACTTTGAATAACAGGAAGATAAAATTACAGGTTACACAAAGATAATTTCTAGGTTCTGGTGCTGCTCTGTATTGTGCTTGCTTCTGAGTGCTTTTTTTTTCTTGTTTACCTTTAATAGGAAGTTTTTGATTTTCTCTGTCAGCTATGAAAAATGTGCTTCTTTAATACCTCTGTATTTTTCACAGTACAGGTGTAAATATATTTCTCTTACTATTTCTTCAGTGTTAGAAACATTGAAACAGAGAAAACTGACAGTAGATAAAGACCATATGGCCCATCCAGTATGCTTAAGCTTTACAATACCTTTGGCTTTTTCAAAGAACCTCTCTTTTTTGTCCACTGTTTTCTTAAAAGTCAGATATCATGCTTATATCCATGAACTACATTAGCAAAATTTCTATACATCCACTATCTTTCTTGTAAAGAAATATTTCCTTGGACTATTCCTGACTCTACCCACTTTCACCTTCTTGTTCCACAGCTTCCTTTTGATTGAAAGAGGCCCACTTCCTGTGCATTAATACCGTAGGATGTATTTACATGTATCCACTTTTCTACCATTCTTCCAAAGTATATATATTTAGATCAGTGATTCCCAAGCCTGTCCTCGGGGAACCCCAACCTGAAAACTTTCAGGATATCTACAATGAATATTTATGAGATCAATTTGCATACACTGCCTCCTTGTTATGCAAATCTACCTCATGCATGTTACCCGACTGGCTGGAGTTCCTTCTGGATGTATTTTGGAGTCCCTGCTTTAGATTTTTAAGTTTGTCCCCATTTGCTTTAAGTGTGACCATTTTAGTTGCTGCCCTATGGACCACCTCTATCCAGTTTATATCTCTTTGAAGGTACAGACTCCAGAATTGCACATAGTACTGGAAATTAGGTCTCACTAGAGATGTATTCAAAGGCATAGCATATAGCAGTGTTTCCCAAACCTGGCATGGGGGAACCCCAGCCAGTTAGGTTTTCAGGATATCTACAATGAATACGCATTGGGATAGATTTGCAAACCAAGGAGGCAGCATATGCTCATGAATATTCATTGTGGATATCCTGAAAATCTGACTGGATAGGATTCCTCCAGGATGAATTTGGGAGTCATTGGAAAATAGAATCTAGCTCCGCCTACCTCTAGAACACATATAAGAATGCACCACCAGCTTAGCATGCATACTTACAAGAACATATTCCACTGCACAATTTTAATTTTTTCTTCATGCAAAATCGACATTGCTGGCAGAAATACCTTTGTAAAATCACATCCTCTTGTGAAGTTTCTTTTAAGAATATTGTGACTGGCTGGGCCAGTCACAGTCTGAGAAGACAGGGAAGGAAAAGGTTTGCAGGCAGGAAAAGCACTGCCTCCCCTATTCCCCAGTAAAGAAGAAGGAAAAAGGGATAAAAACATCCTTACCTGAGCAAGCAGGATGGCAGGGAACAAGCATGAAGCAAAGCCCAGTAAGCTGAACAGGCACACAATTTGGGGAACACAGAGGAGAATTATGGGAATTGTAGTGACAGGAATTGTTCCCTGCAAGTAAATAGAATACTCCTTAACTGTATAGCAAACAGTGTGAGAAAGGCAGACAGGTAGTCTGGAAGTTTTAGTAGCAGAACTGTTCTCCAGTGAACCAATTAGTCATTAGTGTCCCTCCTTCTGTGGAGGAGATTGTGGCTTTCTTGGTACACCAGGCAAACAGTATATTAGCAGGCTCTGTTTGCACAGAAGAGTCCTAGGAGATGTAAGCAAACTAAAGTTGAAAAGAGAGACAGGGAGAAGGTAGCCCTGAAGAGTCGATACCCCAGACAGTCAGAACTAAGTTGTTCTTTTAAGAGTTGTTCTGCCTGCATGAAGGGAGAAGGGCTTGGAGTAAAGCTATCCCTGGAGGGGTGCTTAGAGGCATTGGATAAAGAGAGCTATAAAGGTAAGGCACAGCCAGTAGAGGGCTTTGAAGAATGTGGTTTAGTGCTGCTTTGTTTCTAGAGAGGAAGGAAGGAGGGCTTGAGGTAAAGCTATGCCTTGAAAGGTGCATAGGAGGCACAGAGAGGGCAAAAGAAGCTGAAAAGGGATATTGGGTGCCCTGTAGAATTCTGCTATTAGGCAGGGGTAACAAGGAAACCAGAGGGGTGTGGTCCTTGGTAGTCCTTTGTGTGGAGTTTGCACCAAGGAAATGTACTCTGAAGGAAAGAAAACCTTAAGTTTAGTGGAAATGCCTGAACTAGATGAGGGGAAGGTTAAGACATGCTTTCCTTGATAGGGATGTATTCTTGTTCTACCAAAAAGCCAGAGAGAAGTTTTTCTTTAGTAAGATTATTTTTTCTTTTTATTGCTGGAAACCCAGAGGAATGAGTGCTGGGGGAGGGGTATAAAGAACCCGTGGATGATGTTCTACGGTTAAGCTGTTCAGTGTTGGAGATAAAAATAAAACCTTATGTACTGTGATTATTCTCCTGAGTGAAAAGGGGAACGTTTATAGCATTCCTTAAAACTGAATAAATAGTAACTAGCCTGTGTACAATCTAGAGTCTGGTCCTTTGTTAGAGAAGGAGGAGTCTTTTTGGAGGCATGCTAGTTAGACTGAAGAGGGGGGGAGACCTGTTACCAGGGAGAAGAGTGCTATGTAGACAGACCACATTCTTTGGGGTCAAATTATTCCTATATTGTGCTAGCTCCTAAAGGACAAGCTCTGCTAAGGGCGGAGTACTGCATCTGAGTTTCATTACTAGAGTGACCCCTAGTGGTGAGTCCAATTTATCTCATTTTCCATTAGGAGGTACATTAGTGATATTTGGGCAATTCAATACTTTATTCGAATTGCTGCCTTTTCAAAGGAAAGGGGTTTTAGATTTAGCTCACGCCTTTTTCAGTTGTAACTCAAGGCAAGGATACATTCAGGTACAGTAGGTATATTCCTGTCTCCAGAAAGCTTACATTACCTGAGACAATGGAGAGTTAAGTGACTTGCCTAAGATCACAAGAAGCAGCAGTGTCATTTGATCTGTGCTTTCCTGGTTTTCAGCCTGCCGCTCTAATCATCAGGCTACTTACCTGAAAAGCTGCTCTGCACCACTGTTTCCCCTTTCCTCCCAACCTGTAGTAAAAATGAAGGAAAGGGGGTGAGGCTGGAGTGGACAGGAATTCAGTTTTATAAGGAATATTTCTGTTTATAATTTATGGTCACTTATTCTATATTTCTGAGGGCATTTTCTATAGCAAAAGTGTGTGCTTGTTTGTGTATGCGCATGCATTTGTGTGGTATTCTGCTGATAGTAATTTCTGTGAAGAGCTGCTCTGTACCCCTCTCTTCATGACTGTTGCCTAGGCTTTAGTACTTTCTAATCTGGATTACAGCAATTTGTTGC
The DNA here is from genome assembly GCF_901765095.1 of Microcaecilia unicolor. Lineage (NCBI taxonomy): Eukaryota > Metazoa > Chordata > Amphibia > Gymnophiona > Siphonopidae > Microcaecilia > Microcaecilia unicolor. The sequence continues at coordinate 247,836,940 of NC_044037.1, read as the reverse complement.
ATTGGGGTTTACTGAAAAAGTTTGTGAGTTCTTCAGTTGCTGCAAAACATGACTGTCAGGTGTCTAACAGGGTGTAAATATTGGGAACACGTTATTCCCTATTTGCAAAATTTGCATTGGCTCTCAATAGAAGAGAGAGTCAAATTTAAGATGCTGACTTTACTTTTCCAGGCATTGCATGGATGGCACCAGCATATCTGCAGGAAGTAATTACTCAATATAATCTTGGAGGAGGCTGGCGTTCAGGGAATCAACAGAAATGGGAAGGGAGATGTGTTCCATCTGCTAAGGAAGCATGGTTGGCAGTTGTGTGAGATAGAGCCTTTGCTGTGATAGGTCCAATGCTCTGGAATGATTTGAATTACTTTGGAAGTTGAGAACTGAAAAGAACTCTTTGGGCTTTCACAAACAACTAAAAACTTGGACCTATTTTCAAGCCTTTGGTAATTAGGAAACAAATATGAGCAGACTCAGATCCAGTCATTCATTGTTTATATTATTTAGGAGGATAGGCAGGGCAGGGTGGTTTAATGGTAGAGAGGAAGGGGAAAATGTTGGTATTTATTTTCTCTGATTTTTTTAACCTCTGAAAGGAAAGCCAGTACAGACATTTTCAGAAAAATTGAACAAGATGGAAAGAAACAGGTGAACAATAAGAAGCAAAGTATAAGAAACAAAGGGGTCCTTTTACTACGCTACATTAAAAAGTGGCCAGCACTGTAGCAGTAAATTGGCCGCATTTGTTTATTTTTTGTAATGGCCATGCGCTAATTTTCCCGTTAGTATGTGGCCATTACTGCCAAGAGCATTTGCTGCCATCTATTTAGGAGGCAGTAAGGACTCCCATGCTACTCCCGTTCTAATCGGGTAATGTGCCCATGCTACCCAATTAGCGCAGGCATGCCTAATGTCCGCCCTCCAGGAGTAGCATATGCTGGTGGCCAAACTGCTGCTAGATACTCCAGTGCATCACACAGTGCCCACCGCACCTTAGTAAAAAGGCCTCAAAGTTAATGTTTAAAACTATGAGAGGCAAGTTTCAAAACTGCTGATTCTGGTGCAGAGTACACCAGTACTTTTAGCTGTAGGCTTTGTACCAGTTTACAATCAGAAAGTATTAACTTACTGTCCCTTTGAACCATACATTGCCTCTGGAGTTTATGTAAATTTGTGAATGCATTTTGTATAATATGTTTATACCTCATGACTCTACCCATGCTGTACCAAAACTCCTCCCCAAAACATGCCTACATTTGAGTGACATAAAACTAGGCACACCTACTTTATATGTGTGTAACTACTGGAGTAATTTTATAACTCATATAACTCCTATTTTTCAGGCAAAAAACAGGATTTGTCAAAAACAAATTATGGTGTCAATATTCAAAGTGATTTACCCAGCTGGAAATGACTCTTGGCCTGTTAAATGGCCTGTTTGGGGCTACCAAATCATTTTCAGTGGCACTTAACTGGTTAATGCCACTGAAAATAACTGGTTAGCACTTAAAGTGGAACCGGCTATTGTTAGTGTGTTCCAGGGCGGAATCGGCAAGGTAATTGCATAAATAGGACTGCATAGAAGTCATTCCTATGTTTATTCAGTGCCCCCTAGTCAGTTAAGTGCCAAATATCACACTTAACAGTAGATGCTGTAGCTGGCTCTGCAAACCCTGAAATTCAATGCTGAGACCTGGACATGGCTTGGCATTGAATTTCTGAGCATAATGCCAGTAGTGGTCAGCAAAATGCTGAAAGATGCCAGCTGAATATCAACCCCTATGAAATTATCCCTTTGATATTCACGCGAAACATAATGGTGCCCGTTCTACAACTGAGCACTTCCATTCTACTCAGTGAAAGCCTATTCTAAAATGGCATCTGGGCAGCCAGATTTCAATACAGAGCACTAGCTTAATCCTGCGTGCCTACCATTTATTACTCGTCCACAATTACACCAGCTGTAGAGGTGATGTAACTCCAGATGCAAAATATGGCATGGCCACACATAACTTTCAGTATTCTATAAATCCACACCATGTGTATACCCCCTTGCATTATACGCTATCCTCTGGATTCTATACATGGCACCTAAAAATCCATGTGGAAACCAAAGCATATTCTATAACAATGAGTATAACTTATTGGTTAACTAGCTAATCAGTGCTGTTAATTGAATGTTAATGATTTAGAGATGGGAGTAACTAGTGAGGTAATTAAATTTGCTGATGACACAAAGTTATTCAAAGTCGTTAACTCGCGACAGGATTGCAAAAAATTACAGAAGGACCTTACGAGATTGGGAGACTGGGCGGCTAAATGGCAGATAACTTTTAATGTGAGCAAGTGCAAGGTGATGCATGTGGGGAAAAAAGAACCCGAATTATAGCTACGTCATGCAAGGTTCCACGTTAGGAGTTATGGACCAAGAAAGGGATCTGGGTGTCATCGTCGATAATACACTGAAACCTTCTGCTCAGTGTGCTGCTGCGGCTCGGAAAGCGAATAGAATGTTGGGTATTATTAGGAAAGGTATGGAAAACAGGTGTGAGGATGTTATAATGCCATTATATCGCTCCATGGTGCGACCGCACCTTGAGTATTGTGTTCAATTCTGATCGCCGCATCTCAAGAAAGATATAGTGGAATTGGAAAAGGTGCAGCGAAGGGCGACTAAAATGATAGCGGGGATGGGACGACTTCCTTATGAAGAAAGACTAAGGAGGCTAGGGCTTTTCAGCTTGGAGAAGAGACGGCTGGGGGAGACATGATAGAAGTATATAAAATAATGAGTGCAGTGGAACAGGTGCATGTGAAGCATCTATTCACACTTTCCAAAAATACTAGGACTAGGGGGCATGCGATGAAACTACAGTGTGGTAAATTTAAAACAAATTGGAGAAAATGTTTCTTCACCCAACGCGTAATTAAACTCTGGAATTCGTTGCCGGAGAACGTGGTGAAGGCGGTTAGCTTGGCAGAGTTTTAAAAAAGGTTAGACGGTTTCCTAAAGGATAAGTCCATAAACTGCTACTAAATGGACTTGGGAAAAATCCACAATTCCGGGAATAACATGTATAGAATGTTTGTACGTTTGGGAAGCTTGCCAGGTGCCCTTGGCCTGGATTGGCCGCTGTAGTGGACAGGATGCTGAGCTCGATGGACCCTTGGTCTTTTCCCAGTGTGGCATTACTTATGCTTATGTACTTAAGCAATTATCAGCACTAATTGGCATTAATTGAGATTTACGCACACATGCCTAATGTATTCTATAATATGGTACACCTAAATTCAAAGTCACATTAGTTGACAAGGGGGCATGGCCATGGGTGAGGTGTGGGCATTTCTAAAATCTATGCACATTATAGCATGACTTAAATGGATGCTACCAAATTTAATTGTGTGGCAAGCTGCTCGGCATATTCTATATACTGCATGGAAATTTAAGTCTAGTCTATAAAATTTAGGCATTCTTTAGAGAATACGCCTAGGTGTAATTTTTTTCCATGCAGATTTTTCAGGTGCCATATACAGAATCTGGCCCTATGCTTCTTATGTGTGCCATTACAGAATAGTGCTTAGTCACTTTGCCATCTCTTTCACACACATATGTGTACACTTACCCATAAAAGTGCTAGGGTTCTGTGTATTACTCACTTAAGGGTCCTTTTACTAAACTGCAGGAAAAAACGGCCCTGTGGTAGCAGCAGGGGTTGTTTTTCCCCCACACATCAGGGCCCTTTTACTGCAGTGGGTAAAATGCCCTCCCCCCCCCCCCCCAAAAAAAAAATGGCCACATGGTAAAATAAACCTTACCGCATGGCCATGCAGCGGAGAGCATTTACCGCCACCTAGTGGCGATGCCCGATTACTGCCAGGTTAGAGCTGTGTTGTAGAAAAAAATTTCTGGAGCACAGGTAATGATGCATGCTTCAACCGGAATTACCACCTACAGCCGCATTAGGCTGGCAGTATTAGGCTGGCAGTAGATCCGGATTAGTGAGCGGTAAACCTGCATTGGGCTTACTGCAGCTTTGTGAAAGACCCTCTTAAATAGCACGTAAATGGAGGTGCTCAGTTATAAAGTTGCGATTCATATTTGTTTTAATTGGATTATAGTCACTCTACAAAAAGTATATTGAGAAGTCCAACTAAGAAACAAGTCTACAGTGCCAGCTCAAGGGACAGTGGTGCCCTGAGCCAACTTGCTTTGGTGTACCATCCACATCACTTCTGCCCTCTTCCCTGCAGGTCTGAAATTTCTAACCTTCTCTCTCCATCCCCTGGTTTGGTCTGTATCCCCCCCTTCTGCTGCCCCCTCCTTCCCCATAGGTCCAGCATATCTCTCTCTCTCTCTCTCTCTCTCTTCTAATCCACCCCGTGGACCTGTAAACTTTGTGTGGGATACTGGAAGCAACAGCGTTGATAGGTTGCTTTTAGCCAGCCCTTTGGTCTTCCCTCTGCCATGATTCACCCACAGGAAATGCATCAGTGGAGGTGGGACACAACAGAGAGAAGATCCAGGGGCTGGCCAAAAGCAGCCTGTCTTCATGCGACTGCTGCTGCTACTGGCTATGTATGTGAAGTTTTCAGGACCATGGGGGGAGGGGGGAGGGATGACGGAGAGAGGAGAGGAAATGATGCAGGACCCATAGAGAGGGAGGACAGTTGAGGGAGGAGAGAGAGATCATATCGGGGTGGGGAGAGACATTAGACTGAGGGAGGGAGAGATGGCAGACCCATGAGGAGGGGGGGGGGGGAGAGAAAGCTTAACCATTAGACCAAGTGAGGCACTGGTGGTGGCATCAGAGGCTGTGGATTTTGGTGCCCTATATAGCCAGCTCCCTGAGCCACTGCTCACCTGGTATAATGGTTAAACCAGTCATGCAAGTCAATACTCTGGCTAGATTATCAAAGGACAGAATAATCCCATTCTTTTTCAACCATTCCTGGAATTTGTATTCCTTTTGATGAATTAAATATGATAGACATATATTGCCTTTTCGACAGAAAGCTTGAGGAGTGACTGAGTGTTTCTGCAGAGGTAGTTTGTTTCTCTAGAGATTTCTGCTGCTAGAAGAATGTGTGTCCTGATATCTTAACATCATGCAGGCTTTGTAGAAGAGTTCCCTGTAAAATGGTTATAAGCTTCACAGAACTCGTACAGACAACCAAAATGGATACTGTTCCTCATCCAAAAGATGACACTAGTACAGCAAAACAAATTCCTTAAAATAGACAACCTTTAAAGTCTTTTGTTTGAACTTTGTATCCTCTTCCTCATCCACCATTTCAAACTTCACTCAAATCAACTGTAGTGAATGAGATGATTGTGTATTTATCCATCAAACAGTAACCTCAAAAGCTGAAAATGTCTGAGTCCAATAGAGCTTAAGTACTATAGTTAATCACTATCTTATTAGTGTTTAGGCTATACATTAAGTTGTGGAATGTGTTGCCAGTGGATGTGGTCTACATAGCAGAATACAAAAAGAGGCTTGGACAAGTTCCTGGAAAAAATCCATTAAAAAAATATTAGCCATTGCTTTTTCCTGGAAATAAGCTTTAAGAAATAGATCTACTTTTTGAGAATTGCTGGGAACTTGTGTCTCAGATTGGCCACTGTCAAGATAGGGTGCTGGGCTCGATAAACCTTGATTTGACCTAGCATTGCTTTTCTTATGTTCATATGTACAGAATTTGTTAACTGATGCAGGCCCCATGCTAATTGTCTGCCCTGGGAGGTACATGGCCCAAACCACTGTAATATTACATAGTTATATGGACATAACTTTGGATAGAACAGACCAAATTAATATTATTCTGCTAATATTACACTATGTTGCATTTTTATTTTGCTCTATCATACAGCTAGTTGAATATTATTCTCTTAATGTACATTAACCTATGAATTAGTGACCATACAATCACATTTCACACATTTAAAAACTCTGATGTGAGTTATTAATGGGTAAACTACATTAAAGGCCTCTTTTACCAAACCACGCTAGCGATTTACACACGGCAAAGCCGACGAGGCCCATTCAAAGTGAATGGGCTTTGTCGGTATTGTTGTGCTAGGAATTGCTAGCGCAGTTTGGTAAAAGAGGCCCTAAGTTTAAAGTGAATCTCTTGCAATTCCCTTCCACTTTCTTACTATGGAGACTATAGCTTGTTCCTGAAGCTTGCCTGATTAGGTAATACACATTTAATAAAGAAGTAATTGGCCTTAATTGCTTAACAAAGGGTGAACAGGTGCCAGAACAGAGTTCTTCTATGTTTGTTTTAAAAAATATGACAAAAATATAATTTCTGCAATATATTCTATGAATGCAAACATATACTGTTCTTTAATCAGTCTAAGAGTTATTCTGAAATGGTAACTGTGTATGCTCTTTGTAGATAAACAAACACTTTTTAACCATGACCAGCCTTCTAAATACACCATAGATCATTTTAATGAAAACATGAATCTTTTACCAACACACAAAGCATAACCAAGTGGACCTGTACTATTAACTCAAATTATCTATTCAATATGATAAAACAAAATTCTTTAATAAATTCAACACGTCAGTACAATATTAGTCAAGTAATGTTATATTTGTCTGTTTTACCCAAAGTTATTATCTTCATATAACTGTGTAAATTACTGTGGTTTTGAAATAGTGATTAATGTTGTGCTACAAGCTTCTCCTTGCTCATTAATTGTTTTATACAAGAGAATGCTAATACAGGCAATAGAGTTTTATTAATGTATCAATCAAATATATTGAAGCACATATGTATTAAATATATGAATCTGAAATAGGTGATCTTTTTTAAAGGACATAAGGTTTCATGCAGCACTCTTTCCTTATTATGCCAGCTTGTAAAAAAATATTCTAAGCCTGATTAAAATTTCCTCTAGAAATCATGCCAAATGATAGCTTATTTTTAATGTGTAGACCTCCTACACACCTTTCTGTCATAGTAAAAAAATATATAGACCTCCAAACTCATCATTCGAAAAGGGAAATATTTCAATCCGATTTGGTGTATTTCATTCAAATATTAACAACCCGATTTATCCAAAACCTCTTGGTCTCTGATGGTCAAAAGGCATAGCCCAAATGGCAACTGTTATCAACAGGCCTACAAATATATGCCTATCAGTATTCAACCCACGGTCATCAGCATTATTAAAACTCTAATAATTGTGGGCTGAATTGGAGCTAGGTAGTCAATGCCAGGCCTATACCAGCCCCGATTATCCAGGACATTTGCAGCTACTGAAAGTTATCCAGGTCTAGCTGACATTCAGTGTCAGTACACAGATAAATCACTGGACATAGGACTGCATTTTTTATGTGGTTCTACTTGTCCAGGTAGTTATTTGGCACCGTCATTGAATATCATTGATGCCCAGAAAACTTCCAGGTCCTCCCTAGCCCCACTCTGGCACTAACCATAGAGTGCCGCAGCAGTCAGAGCTGATATTAAGTGGCACTCACAGGCTAAGTGAGGCTGAATATCTGTTTCTGACCTGTTCAGTGCTATTTAACCACTGAATCTTATCAAAATGGCCCATACAATTGGATCAAGGGATATTTTAAAGAGGTAATGTAGTATCTGATTTTTGGTCAAGTGTTTTTGATTTGATTTTAGCCAGAGCCAATAACATGTTCGGAGAATATTCATATGGCTTCTTCCAACCAGTTCCAAATATTGGCCATATCGGAAGATTAAGGGGGGTCTTTTATTAAAGCGTAGCTCGAGTTATCTGCAGCAGGGCCCATTTTATTCATATGGGCCCTGCTGCAGATAACTCAAGCTAAGCTTTAGCAAAAGACCCCCTAAGCTTGTTTTCAAAAATTTAGAAAAAAGTAGCATGCTCTATGCCACTGTTTTTCAGCCCTCTCCTGGAGGCATACCTTGCTACAGTAGTTGGCTTGAATGAAAATTTACCTCATGCATATTTATTATCCTGAAAACTAGATTGGTTAGGGGCTTCATGCTAATTGTTAGGGATGTATAATTGTATACAGTCAAATATTTTTAGCTTCTTTTTGGAAATTTCAAATATTTTCCTGAAGTTACTGTGTTTTTCAGTTCATTTTGCACACTTGCTTTAATAATGTGCATTTGAACTTTTCAATGAGCACAGATTAAGTCTATGCATATTAATTCATAGGTTAGCATTCATTAAATCAGTTTTGTGTGCACTGGGAGTAAATCACTAAAGTTTGGTAAAATAATGCATTTTATTGCAGATTACAGCAGGACTCACTAACCTGCAGTAATTCAGAACAGGTTAGTAACACTTGTGATAAATGAATAATACAAATTGCAATCAACTTCACAAGCTGCATTGTTGGTCTCCCTAGGAGCACCAGAGCACTAACATGAAGCCATGTGTTCCCGATAGCTATATTAAAGGGGCCAGAGCTAAAGTTTCTCATGGACCCCTTCTCCCTCCCAGCAAAGACCTCTCACCTCCCAAAGGTATCCTCAGGACCCCCTTAGGAAGGCTCTCCCACTGCATGATTCTACCTTCTATACCCCCAGCCCCATGAAGTCCCTTCAGGACCTACTGGAGGTTTCTTTGGTATCTAGCAGGTGGAGCAGAAGCAGTTGCTGCTATCTTCATGGGCACCAGGTTCAAAATGGTACTGTTGACCCCTAATGGTAGCCTCAGAGAGGTTAAGCTGCCAAAAAAGGGTGCATGGCCAGGATTTCAGCATAAGTTAACTGAATAGCAGCTGAAGTTTTTACATTTTTTCTGGCCTTGCACAACTATTTGAGCTATATAGAAACATTTTTCCTTCAACCCAATTGTTTATGGATATTAAAAGTAACACCTCATTTTAAATAGTACAAGGAGGAACACCTACTGTGCTATTTAGTGTGTGCCCACTAAAGCCTGTTTGGATTTGATGTTCATGAATTTGCACTAATCGTAGCACACATACTACTATAACATTTTCTGAGCATGCATGCAAGGCCTTTGTGCATACTGTTCTTTTTATTTTCTTATTCAACTACTAAAGTCATATTTCCTATCACACACTGCATAATAAACTGATAAGAGCATGTTTCAAATCACTGTTGAACTGGGTTATTTTATATAAAAAGCATAAGGTAGATAACATAAAAAAGACAGGCCTGCAAACAAAGCAGATGTATATTATTCAACCATGATATCACTATGGGCCCTGTTTACTAAACCGTGCTATAGTCGCGCTAGTCAGACAGTGGAACCACCAGAAATTCCCTAAGTTCTTTCAGTACTCTAGGATCCCATCTGGTCCTATTGCCTTTTCTACCTTTAGTTTAGCTAACAGAACTAGATACAAACCAGCACAGTGCAGGCCTCTCAGATGACTTGTTAGACTAGCAAGGGTGTGCTGGGTTGAGTTCCTTGTATATGTTCATACTCCTTGCTGGTCCTATGGGTTTTCTCTAGGAGATGGGAACCTGAAAGTGGAGTCTACTAGTATTATGTGTTGAAAAGTTGGTGACTGGGACTTTACTATTAGATAGGTGCATTCTTCACATGAAATATGATTTTAAAAATTGTACTGCATTTTCAGAAGTGCAATGATTATAAAAAGCTGATATGGTGACATATAAGATCATTAGATCTTATATGTCAAGCCTTATAGACCTACCAACCAGGAATTCTACTAGATTATCACGTACGTTCCTGAATCTCCACTACCCCAGCTGCAAAGGTCTAAAATATAAGTTAACATATGCTTCCAGTTTCTCCTATATAAGCATGCAAATATGGAATGAATTACCAAAATCCATAAAAACAACACGTGACATAAATAATTTCCGAAAATTACTGAAAACCAACCTATTCAAAAAGGCATACCACAAAGATCCATCCTAAACACCAGTAATAAAATTTCCACCAGAACTACACAAAACGTAACCTTTAATTTTCTGATTGTTTAAACTAATCTATCACGATTGAAGTTTATTATTCCTAATTGTTCAAGCTAATTTATCACGATTGAAGTTTAATCCTATACCTTTTATTTCTCATCACGAAAATGATGGAGTTGTTTTTCCAGGTCCAAGAGTGTCGACGCTCCTTCGCCGGTGCTAATCAAAGGACTCACCAACCCTTTCATCTGTGGGCAGTTCGATGCGCAGTGGTCCCGTACTTACTGCTCAGGGGACAAAACGCTTGCCATCAGCAGCTGACCACCGGTTGTTCCCTTCCTCTCAGTTAAGGAAAATGCAATTGCAGAGAGGAAACTTACATAAAGAAGACAGAACCTCAGAGGGCAGCTGGGCCGTTGGGCATACGAACTCCAGGTCACATCTCACCACTCCCAGTTTGGGACACTCTTTGTCTGGTTTCTCCTCAGAGGCCTGTCTGATATGGGTAGCCCTTCAGCATTGCCCCCTGAGTTATTGAAACACGGATGCCCCTCCACCACTACAAGGCGGTGTCCCTTTGGAGGGGGCCAAGCTTCTTTGGGTCACAACGATTAACTGCACGCTCCGGTTAACTGCATGCATTTCTTTGGTCCCAGACCCTTGCACTTAAGCGGATTGCACTGTGTATGTATATGTGTGTGTATATATAGATATGAAACTTCTCTTGCTAAAAAATTACCCTGTTTTATCCTATACAAGGAGAAGTGGTCTCCGCTCCTGGCTTATTTCAAAGATGTTGAGAAGCATTAGATTCTTCACCTCCCCTTTTATTTTTATTTTCTTTCTCTTTCCTTTTTCTTTTCATTCTTTCCGTATGTATAATATTGTTCAAACTCTGATTTGTCCTATGTTATTCTTCTGTAAACTAAATCAATAAAAATAATAAACATAAAAGCTACTCAAGTATGATACAAGCAGTTTCTTTTGAAGATGCCATGAGTGGTGGCTATTGGAGCTACCTTTTTGTTAAAATGTCCTTGTAAATGTGTTATAAGACATAGTAATGAGACCTCTATTTTCTTTCAACCCTCTCAACTTGTGTTGTATCTTAATAATAAAACAGTGGCACAAGGACAGACTGAATTGCCGGAGTCTAAGAAACAGTCCTGAAATATTGGTCAAGTTCTCTTGTAATATGTTTGGAAATCTACTCTTTAGCAGTGTATTCTTGTGATTAGATTATTTGTTTCTTTTTTCCTCGATTTGTTTGATCTCTCCCTCCCCCCACACACATCAGATAGGAGAGTGGAGTAATAAGTGACATGTATGGTTTTTTTTTTCCTATCTTTATATATATTTCTTTGTGAATTTTTTCATTGCATAACGTTGGCTTATTTTTCTTACTTCAAGGTTTATGTTTGAATGAATATGTGAAATTTAATAAAGATAAAATAAAAAACATAAAAAAACCATTTATGCACTTACTTAAGCAACATAAATTTACACTTGTTCCTGATCAAGTGTAAATATAAATGGCTCCATATAAAGGCAATTCTGACAAGTTTTATGGGGGTATTTTGTACAGAAAGCAAAACAAAAAGTACCAGGAGCCTTCAAAAACAGGGAATAAAGTCTTTAATCATATATTATGATGAAATAATCCTAAAATCGACCCGACACGGACAATGTTTCGGCGCACAGCGCCTGCATCAGGGGTCTATTGGGACATAAAGAATAATAGTTTAAAAACAAAATACATGTATATATATCAAAACATGTAGACACATATAGATTAAGGTGAAGGGAACCATTTAATATTAAAACAACAACATCATATATACATGACATGTAAAACAATGGATTTTGTACAGACACATAAGCACATATGGCCTCTATTGTAGACGCACTATAAATTATAGGAACTACATGTGTAGATTATGTAGACATATAAATAGCAATTTTAGAAACTGGAATATATATGTGGAGTTACACCATGCAGAGATTTCAGGGGGGGGGGGGGGAGAGTATATTGGGGTCATTGCTTGGTGGGACTTTGGTAGGGCAAAAAGGAGAATAAATGTCTATGGGGAGAGATATCCCATTTGGATTTTAAAACATCTCAGAACCACACATTCAGGTTTTTTTAAAAAGTGTTTGTTTTAGCCAGGACTTTACATGAGGGATTAAGGAAGTCTTTCTACTTAATCCTCTTTGTTTATTTCCTCCTCCAAAATGAAGCCAAATTAAAATTGCAGCCTCACGAACTGGCGGCACTTACATGTGTTGATTTGTAAAATGGAACAACTACACATGGAAGTTGTGAAATCACCACTTCCACATGAAAGTGCTGACATGGCCATATGGCAACTGCTGTTCATTTTATCCAAGTGTATATTTCTAAAATCGATGCTCCCATTCTATGCACTGGCAAATTCACATAAACTCCTGCCAGTATTTTAGAGAAGACCTTTCTGGCTAAGAGGCAAAACTTAATGGCTTTTTTGGCAGTCAATGTTTTTCATGCACTATCCATAATTTTGTGTATGGTAAATATTTACAGTAAGAGGTATATATTTTATGATCTCAAGCAAGTATAATATAAGAAAATATAAACATAAGCCATGCCATGCTGGGACACAGCAAAGGTCCATCAAGTCCGGTATCCTCTTTCCAACAGTGGCCAATCCAGGTCACAAGTACTTGGCAATATACCAAAAGAATAAAACAGATTTTGTGCTGCTTATCCTAGAAAGTAGTGGATTTTCCCAAGTCCATCTCAATAATGGTTTATGGTCTTTAAGGAAATTATTCAAACCTTTTTTAAACCCTGCTAAGCTAACTGTTCTTACCATAATCTCTAGCAATGAATTCCAGACTTTAATTACACAGTGAGTGAAGAAATATTTTCTCTGATTTGTTCTAAATTTACTGTTTAGTAGTTTTATTGTGTGTCCTCTAGTCCTAGTATTTTTGGATAGAGTAAGCGATTCACGTCTACTATTTCCACGCCATTCAATATTTCATAGATTTCTATCATGTCTCCCCTCAGCTGTCTCTTATCCAAGCTGAGGAGCCCTAGCCTCTTTAACCTTTTTCATCCCCTTTATCATTTTCATCACCCTTCTCTGTACTTTTTCTAATTCTGCTACATTTTTTATGAGATGTGGTGACCAAAATTGCACACAATATTTGTGGTGTGGTCACATCATAGAATGCTACAAAGGTATTATAATATTCTCATTTGTTTCTATTCCTTTCCTCATAATTCCTAACATTCTATTTGCTTTCTTAGCTACTGCTGCGCGCTTAGATGAGGGTTTCAACGTATCATCAATGATGACTCCTAGATCTTTTTCCTAGGCGATGACTCCTAATGTGGAACCCTGGATCATTTATGCCATAGCTGCATGATGCAGGTTATACTACACATTTTTGACACTGAAAAATGTTTGGTATAACAGAAACTGATAAAATGAAAGCACCTTGAAAAAGCCAAGAGGCGAAACTCTGGCCATAGTCGGTGTGTTGAATACTTTGACTTTGGAAACACTTTTAAGAGACAAGCTGAGTCTTTTTGTGCATTTTCACAAAAAGATAGTCACTTTAAATAGGGTAATCAGATATACGTGGAGTTTTAATGACTGAGAACCGAAGATTTCTTATGCCGATGACGCAAACTTTACCCTGCTCAAATCCTGCCACCTGAAAGAAATTGTTTTCAAAGACAGGGTGGAACAGGAGATCTGAGGCTTCTTCCTCCTGGTCAGTTCATACCTCACATTGGACTGTTTTGTGAAACACATATTTCTGGATTATTGATATACAGAAGAGTTTATATTCCAAGCTGAAAGTTAGGAGCCATTTAGAGAATACGCTTAACACCTAACTTTAGATGCAAGGATTTATATAAAATAAACCCTGGTGTAAATCCTCATGTCTAAATTTGGTGTGGATTCCCCTTACTCTATAACAGTATGCATACGTTATAGGAATGCCCCTGATCCTCCCATGGTCACATCATCTTTTTAGAGCTGCATGTAAAATCTGTGCATGGAACACTGTCATTAAAAATATGCTAAAATTTTTCAATTAATGCCAATTAACATAATTATTAGCACCCAATTATTGGCACTAATTGGCTTGTTATTCAATTAAATTGTGTGCACAAATTGGTTACACACCCAAATTTGCATGCAATTTTAAGCACCATTTATAGAAATTTGGAGTTAATGTCATCTGCCGTTAGGATGCCCAGTCTCCCAGTCTCATAATGTCCTCTTGCAATTTTTCACAATCCTCTTGCGATTTAACAACTTTGTGTCATCAGCAAATTTAATTACCTCACTAGTTGTTTCCAGCTCCAGATCATTTATATACATGTTAAAAAGCAGCAGTCCTAGTACAGACTCCTGGAGAACCCCCAGACTCCTGGAGAACCCCACCATCTACTCCATTGAGAATACTGACCATTTAATCCCACTCTTTTTTCTTTTTCCTAATTCATAATCTACAATAGGATACTGCCTCCTATCCCATGACTTTCAAACTTCCTCAGGAGTCATTCATGAGGTACTTTGTCAAACATCTTTTGAAAATCCAGATATACAATATAAACCGGCTCACCTTTATCCACATGTTTATTCACCCCTTCAAAGAAATGTAGCAAGCTGATGAGGCAAGCTTTCCCTTGACTAAATCTGTGTTGACTTTCCAGCTCATTTTCAAAAGGGATCGCCAGCGATCTTCTGACACAAATCGGGAGATTGCTGGCGATCTCCTGATCCCGGCCAAATCGGTATTATTGAAAGCCGATTTTGGCCGGCCCTAACTGCTTTTTCGTTGTGGCGCCGGCCAACATTCAAGGGGGCATGTTGGTAGGGTAGCGAAGGCGGGACGGGGTGGGGGCGTAGTTATGGGATGGCCGGCTTCACCTTATAATGAAAAAAGATGGCCGGCTCGAACGAGCATTTCGCCAACCGGATTTGGTCCATTTATTTTTAGGACCAAGTCTGAAAAAAGTGCCCCAGCTGACCAGATGACCACTGGAGGGAAGCGGGGATCACCTCCCCTTACTCCCCCAGTGGTCACCAACCCGATCCCACCCAAAAACAAACAAACAAACTTTTTTTGCCAGCCTGTATGACAGCCTGACATGTCATACCCAGCTCCTTGACAGCAGTATGCAGGTCCCTGGAGCAGTTTTTAGTGGGTGCAGTGTACTTCAGGCAGGTGGACCAAGGCCCACTCCCCCCCCCCCACCTGTTACACTTGTGGTGGTTAATGTTGAGCCCTCCAAAAAAAAAACAAAAGCCACTGTACCCACATGTAGGTGCCTTCTTTCACCCCTTAGGGCTATGGTAATGGTGTAGAGTTGTGTGGAGTAGATTTTGGGGGGGATTTGGGGAGCTTAGCACCCAAGGTAAGGGTGCTATGCATCTGGAAGCTATTCTTGTTTTTTTTTTTAAGTGCCCCCTAGGGTGCCCGGTTGGTGTCCTGGCATGTCAGGGGGGCAGTGCACTACAAATGCTGGCTCTTTCCACGACCAAATGCCTTGCATTTCTCCGGGTTTGAGATGGCTGGGCACGGTTTCCATTATGGCTGGAAAACAAAGCCGGCCATCTCATGTAAACCTGGCGATCCTGCTGTAAACCCGGTGAGAGATTTGGCCGGCGCCAAGCGTATTTCGAAAATACACTTGGCTCCGCCCCCTCGCGGAGCCAGCCCCGAAGATGGCCAGCGCCGTTCGATTATGCCTCTCTTTGTTTCACTAATCCATGTTTATATATATGTTCATTAAGTAGAAAAGTAGGGAAACTTTCTTGTTAAAGTATATTTCTGTCAAGTTGAAACGATTTTTACTTAAGCGTTAGACGTGTTTTAAGAGGAAAAGGCCTCGAGAAGCCCCCAGCTCAATTATAGCTTCAGGGGCTGGAGTTCTTCATCATCGGCCCAAAACCTCTAGCTTGGCAGTATTTGCAAAAGTGAGCATGCAATCTTAACAAATCTGACAGATCACTTAGCTTGTATTGTAGCTCGCTTATTCTCTGCTCATTTCGCTTCTTATGCGAATCTTGCTGTTTTTCCACCACCCGAAGTTCTGACCACGACCTACTGTGGCCAGCATTTCGATAACCTGCCTCAGGGTCTGTGGTCTTCATTAATAACTGGTGAGAAAGAAAAGAAATTATCTGTCGTGTATTAATGGCTAATGAATAGCCTGCTAAATTTTACCTTCACTCTAGTGGATCGGAGCAAGACAAGAGTGTAAAGATGACTGCCCTTTAAATCACATTACGTCAGATGTTATACTTTCTGATCGGCCAATCAGTGCTAGACTTTCACGGGGAAGGAATACATGCATGTCTCTGAGTATAATATGAGCATATCTCTGAATATAATTTGACATCAAAGTGAGGAGTATGATAGAAAGGTGTAAATTAGAAGAAATAACTCCATTCTATTTTTCCGTTGAGTCCTGTTGGGGCTAAAGATTTAAGCCGAAATATCCAGCGTTGTTCGTTTTGGAGCAGTAAACGTTTTCTGTCTGTTCTGATGCGATTCTGAGATTCTTCTATCTGTTGTACTACAAAACATCTGAGTTGGGAAAGTGTGTGCTGTAATAACTCACAATGTACTGACAAAGCTGAAGTGTTCTTTATTTTGATCGCACTCTTATGTTCTATTAATCGAACATATAATGGACGTGTGGTCTGTCCCACGTATGTTTTATTACAGGGACATAGTATACAGTAGATCACATGATCAGACTTGCAGTTGGTATTTATCTTCAAAGTATAGGTTTTGGCTGTCAATGAATGTGCAAACTGTTGTAATTCTAACATTATCTGGCACATACAACAATTATTGCATTTTTTATGGCCGCTATAGATCTGTGTTTCTTCTAGACGGGCTGGTAGTGTTACAAGAAAATGATTTATACTTGGGGAAAGAGCTCTAGAGCACTCACTAATGTTTATAATTTTATATATATATATATATATATATATATATATATATATATATATATATATATATATATTTATTTTAAATTCTCCACCAGTTGCCGATTAAAGCAACAAGATCTACAATTACACTGAATGAAAGGAATTAAGTATATTTATTGGATTGCATTAACCTGCATTACCAGGTTTAAGAAAGAACAGACCATATATATATTTAGCTTCAAAAGGGTTTATTAAGTTACAATATGACTAATGCAATCGTATAAATAAGGTTACAAGCGAGAGATAGTTCTTTTAAGAGATCTTTACAGAGAATCTGTGCTTAAAGTAAGGTAGCCAGTTTAAAAGTTAAGGTTATAATTTAACTTACAGGAGAGTCTTTGTTACAAAGCATGCTGTGGTCCAGCTGATTGATGAGCACATGGTCAGCAGAGATGGATCTGGATTGCAGCTGAAGAGAAGAATCAGTGTCTTGGGGAAACAGCTTTTGCTTTTATACTCTTAGTTTGCAGGGAAGAATGAGTGCATGTCCTGTGTGCATTTTCTTCCTGGTTTGCACACGACCCTGGGCATTTGCAAAGCAGTGCAAGGCTTCCTGCTTGAATCTCTGTGATAGATACTCCTCTGATAAGATTTGTCTGGGGCGGCCAGCAGGTGTCCTTTGTCTTTAGTAGCTGGATTTTACACCTCTCCCACCTGCCTATCTCCTTGCCTCTTTGATCTTTATTGTGTTGATCAGCCAGGCTTTTTGATCAGAGGACGAGAGTAAATTTAAAACTTTGAAACAGTCTTACTTGAGAATAGTCTTTTGTCAAAGGGGGAGGGCCCTTTTTCGCAGAGTCTATATCACCCCACTCAAATTACAGCAGTTTAGCCCTGGAGCTTCCTCCATGTGCTGGAGGCAATGCAGAACACTGGGCTCGTTCAAGCATATGTGGTGGGACAGTGGATTCAGCATATATGGGATGCAGTTTGGACAGTGGGCAGTCATGTGTCCCGTGTTACCTATGCTCGTTGGTACGAGCTAGCCATGTTGCAGATACGAGATACGGACAATGTCAGAGTGTTAGACAGAACACATTTCTTCCCATTTTTACTTCTGGCAGCTCGGCTAGTTATAGCGATGCACTGGAAGAGACCATACCCCCCATGATTGGATTGGAAAATTGTAGTACATTATAGAAGGGGAGAGGTTTTGAGCGATACTACAGAATAATCTAAAATGATGGGAGAGACGATGGGCATCACTGCTCACATTTCTTGCCTCAGACTCCACCATGTGAGGCTTCTCATTGAGTTAGCATGTATGATATTTGCATATAACAATGTGAATTTTTTTTCTCTTTTTCTTTCCTTTTTCTTTTCATGTAGAGAGTTCTAGTATCATTATTATTACTTTGAATTGCATGTAAACAAGGAGGTTATTAAAGTTTAATGAGAGGATGATGTTGATGTTGGGGTTATTTTTATCTCATCTTTGTTCTGATCCACTTCTAACAAAGTTTCATTTGATGTGTTTTCAGATGTAAAACGTTTTTAAAACAAAACATTTTCAATAAAGATTGAATTATAAAATATATATATATATATATATATATATATATATATATGTTCTACTTCCCCACACCTTAGTTAGCACCTAATTGAGGTCACTGGACTTGCTACCATTCCAGCAGCCAAAGAACAGAAAATAATTGCCAGTGAAATGTCCTCTTCTCTCAGAACTTCTCAGAAAGAAAGTTCAGTGGGACCTTTCCTCTTTATATAGTTTTGAATCTAAGGGGCCTTTTTTAAACAGGCTCTTTGAAGCTAATTCAGTAACCTATGCAAATATTCTACTTACTTAGGAAATAAAAGGCAGAAGAGATTAATGAATGGGTCGGTAATAGTGTGTGGGACTGTTAGATCTACTTATGGCTGCACTGGTGCATCTGCTGAGTGGGCAATAGGCATAGAAAGTTCTGTAAAGAGAAAAGAGGAATGCTAAAAGTGAAGATTATGTGTATGATGTTTGCTTATCTAGAAGCCAACTCATGGAGATCTTGGCTCTCTCAAAGAGATCATGCACCCATTTTTATGACAGCATGTAGCCACAAGAGCACATTAGAAATGAAATTGGTGCTGTTGCAAACCACCTGCATGTTGGGGGGAGTGAAAGACCTTGTGGTTGCAATAACTACCTTCACTCTCCACAAGTGGCCTAATTTGCAATGTGAGTACAATTTATAGCCCCCGAAATAGATGTAAAATGAACCAGATCATAAAATTGTGTCATGGTTTGATGTACCAGCTGTTTGTACTCAGGGATAGTAATAGATTGATTGTCTTTCCTGACAAAAGCACTCAGTATCGGAGCAATGTAGAAAGGTGCCTGACTGGCTTATGCTGAAAGGTGTTCTTCCAGTGTTGAAGAAAGCAAAGGATATGGTAACCTTCAGATACACTGGTGTGGTGTATCTTTGAAGCAGCAGGCTGTTACTGAGCCTGAAGCTAATGGCATATATGAGGAATGATTTCCTTGTTAAACATAAATCTGCACAGAGATTACAACTAAGACAAATTAAAGAACTGTATCCTAGGCCTGCATTCTTTTTTCCAGAAGATATAACATACCACTTTTTACAGTAAATTAGAGCAGTTTAAATATATAACAAACTGAACTCAGAAATTCACATCACAATAACAATACATAGATGTTGTCACAAAGTCCCTGGTCAGCTGTCTTCAGGGAATGGTTCAAGGACCCAGCTCCCTTGGTTTAGGAGACAATCAGTAGTCCCAAATCCTTCAGAGCTAATATGAAGGTCTTGATCTGGAATAAAAGTATCAGAGACAGTCCACAGCTACCCTCTTATTAGCAGTAGTCCTTGTTCATAGTAGCTGATTAAATGCTGCTGGATATCAGCAGTTAAGTGGCAACAAGCAATTTAACTAGGCAGGAGGTGCTCCTGCCCAGTTAAATTGTTTTGAATATCAGGCAGTATATGTTTTCTGTGAATTGAAGTTATAAATTGTCCACCACTGTTTTGTATATGTTTATGTTTATTAAGAGATATGATTGTGTTCATTTTCAAAGCACATAGACTTATAAAGTTACATGGAAGGGTATTTTCAATATGATGTCTAAGTTGAACTTTGGACTTTTTGCGCTAAACACCCCAAATTCGAATAGGAAATATAGCCATTTTCAAAACAGCAAAATGTCTATTTT
The DNA here is from genome assembly GCF_901765095.1 of Microcaecilia unicolor. Lineage (NCBI taxonomy): Eukaryota > Metazoa > Chordata > Amphibia > Gymnophiona > Siphonopidae > Microcaecilia > Microcaecilia unicolor. Next base: position 247,816,897 of record NC_044037.1, on the reverse strand, counting down.
TTTTTTTAATGGTCACTTGCTAGATGTTTTTGTGCTCTGTATGTTAATCTTTATGGTCCATTTTTGAAAAAAAAAAAAGTCCAAATGCAAAATGCTCAAAATCAAGCCACTGGGATGTAGGACGAGCCAGCAATCTTAGTAGACTGGTTACACAAACATCCCAGGAGAGCAGTGGGGAACCCTAGGGGGCACTGCTGTGGACTTCATATAAAAGCTCCCAGGTACACATCTCAACATTACACCCTTATCTTGTCTGCTGAGTCCTCCAAAAATCCACCCAAAACCCACTGCCCCCAACTGTACACCACTACAATAGTCAGATGAAGGGGTCACCTAGATATGGGTACAGTAGGTTTTGGTGAGTTTTGGAGGGCTCAAAGTTTCCACCACAAGTGTGATGGGTAGCGTGAGATATGGGTCTGGGTCCCCTTCTCTATGGTACACTGCACCGACCACTACACTACACCAGGGACGTGCTTGCTGCTGTAATAGAACAAGCTATGACATCTGAAGCTGTCATAGAGGCTGGTAAGTACTATTGCTATTCACATATTTGGGGATGGGAGGGGGTCAATAACCACTGAGGGAATAAGGGGGGTCATCCATGATTCTCTCCAATGGTCATCTGGTCATTTAGGGCACCTTTTCTATGCCTTATTCGTTCTAAAAACAGGTCTAGATCAAAATGTTGAAGTTTTAGCCCTAGACATTTTTGTGGTATTCCATTATAGCTATAAAATGTCCAGGTATTAGAAATGTCCTAAGCCCACCCTAATCCCACCCCCCCCCCCCCAAAACATCCATGGCACACCTCCTTATGATTTGGACACATTGCAGATGAATTGCATAGATAAATGTCTGCAACATAGATTTTGAAAATACCAATTTGGATGTTTTAAGAAGAAATTATTCCAAATGCTGCTTTATGACACTTTGAGGGGCATTTTCGCAAGGGACGTCCAAGTTTTGATTTAGATGTCCTCGCAAAACGTCCCGATCCAGGGACGGGGAAACCCATATTTTTGAAACAAGATGGACATCCATCTTTTGTTTTGAAAATCCTTAAATTTGGTCGTCCCTAGATTTGGTCATCCCTAGACATGGACGTTTCTGATTTTCAGCGATTTTTGGAACCAAGGACGTCCATCTCAGAAACGACCAAATGCAAGCCACTTGGTCATGGGAGGAGCCAGCATTTGTAGTGCACTGGTCCTCCTGACATGCCAAGACACCAACTGAGCACCATAGGGGGCACTGCAGTGGTCTTCATAAATTGCTCCCAGGAACATAGCTCCCTTACCTTGTGTCACGGATCTGAGTATGACATCTGAGGCTGGCATACAGGCTGGCACAAAATATTTTTACAGATGTTTTTTTGAGGGTGGGAGGGGGTTAGTGACCACTGAGGGAGTAACGGGAGGCCATCTGGTCATTTTGGGCACCTTTTTGTGCCTTAGTCATAAGAAAAACAGGTCCGGGTGAAAACGTCCAAGTGCTCGTCAGGGAAGTCCTTCTTTTTTTCCATTATGGGTCAAGGACATTCAAGTGTTAGCCACGCCCAAGTCCCGCCTTCACTACGCCTCCGACACGCTCCCTTGAACTTTGGCCGTCCCTGCGACAGAGTGCAGTTGGGGACGTCCAAAATTGGCTTTTGATTATATCGATTTGGACATTTCTGTGAGAAGGATGTCCATCTTCCGATTTGTGTTGAAAGATGGGCATCTTTCTCTTTCGAAAATGAGCCCGTTTTTGGACATTCTTTTCTTTCAAAAATGAGCCTTATAGTAACCTGTGCAATTTTGTAAGTCCATATGCTTTGAAAATAAACCTCCTTAATACCACTTGGTCCATTAGGATAACAACAGTGTACAATAAAATAACTCTCTAGTGAATAGAAAGGGACACCATTAAATAAAAAAAAAAACATATCATTCTCACATAGACATATGTGAAAAAAACTAATAAAATCAGTTAATACTAGGCATCCATTTGAAGGTGGTTTCAGGCTTATAAAATATAATCTCCAAAGGCCAGTTTAAATAAATGAATCTTTAATGCTTGTCTTTCTGTGCTTAAATATGAGCTTTTCAAAAATGTAATTTTTGAAAAGCTTATATTTAAGGGTGCAGATGGATAGCAACAATGTGTTCTTGCACTTCCTGTTTTGCCTGGGCACGTTCCTCCCCCATTCACTTCCCAATGCTCAAAGCTAACAGCATGCTTAAAATTTGCATGCTATTAGTGTTGAGCATTGGGAAGATTCTTTTTCTGCACCGTTCCTGCGGTATCTCCTGGCGCTGCTTCATACTGCACCGGAATTCTGAGAATTGCCCCCTAAGTGCACAGTTTGGGACATAGGGCATGGCCAAAACTGCCAAGTAGCTTGGAGTTGGCCCCATGGGCCAAAATCAACACCCCAAAAAGTATTCAGAATGTTATAGGAAGCCAGTGAAATTGGATAAACAATGGGGTAATATGATTTGCATTGCCATTCATTTCCTGATGTATTCTGAAATGTTTGTAAACATGTCAAAGAGTAAGAAGACCTTCATAAATTATTGTTGCCATAATTCAATCTAGCAATAAGCAAAGTGTGGATCAAGGAATGCAATGCCTTTTCTTCAAGTAATCCTTTTAGTGAAGGCAATTGTCACAGTGTAAAAGATCCCTTTTTGACAATATCCAAAATCTGTTGTGAGAAGGTTAGACCATAGTCCAAAATTACTCTAAGATATTTGAAGTAATCTACAGTCATAATAGGTGTCCCCCATAGCATTGAGGGCTAAATCCAGCAGAGTAGAGCTCCCAGTAATCCAACAAGTAGGTGTTTTATTCACATTTAAGATTAAGTAGTTTTTCTCTGAAGCCAAGAGCACTAAGTCTAGACAACTTTCGAGAAATATTAAATCAAGAGAAGTAGGATGAATTCTAGCTACAATTAAAATATCATCTGCATAGATATAAATACTAAATCCAGCCTCCTGTATCAGGTTTACCAAAGGACTTAAAAAGATGTGTAAGAACACTGGAGACAGGGCATATGTTTGAAAAACTCTTCAGTTTTTGACTAACCTGTGGTGACTCAATATCACAAGTTAGTCACTCCCACAGTATAACTAACTCTGCTTACAATCAGTCTCACAAACAGCATTATTCATATTGCCTGGGAGCATCAACTACTTCTTTAAAGTGCCATTCAAACTGCAAATGCCCCCCATCACACACCCCTCCTGTTCTTGCAATCATAAACCCCAAAATCTCATTAATCACAACCCTCCTGCTAGTGCCTCCCAATCACAAACCCCTCTGCTGATGCCCCTCATTAATTTTCCCCTCCAAAAGACCCCAATCAATTATACCTCTGCCTCAAATACCCCTCTGTCATGCACAGAAAGTTGATCAAGTTTTCCCCTCCTACAAAAGTTTTACTGATTACCTATAGGACAGCAAATCACTTTCAAGTTGCTCATACTTACCTTTTAGGCCTTCATAGCTGGACTCCCTGATTACATAAGCGTCTTTGACTATACCCTACTCTTCAGCTCATCTCCTTCATTCTATAAATGATTTCCACATAGTTCTTCCTGATCCAAAATCCACTCAACTCGAATTTACTCACCCCTATGCCTTCTTTTTCACTGCCCTTTTTTATGGAACACCCTCCCTCTCTCTCTGTTCCTGCTAAACTATCTTTTAAAGGTTTCAAGGCTGCAATAAAAAGCCTGGATCTATAACCAAGCCTGTAAAGCAACCATTTGATGTAGGATATATTGCATGGTTCTCACTGGTTTATCCCTCTCCCCTGCCTTCCCATCCTTCCCTTTTCCTCACCGCTTCTTCCCTGCACTACTATTCCCTTCTAATTCCGCTTTTTAATTCTGCTTGTATAGTATGAATGTTATGCATCTTTCTTATCCTATTTTGTAGTTCCTTTTCTTACTTTATTTTAAATTGTATTATTTTTTTATGTACTCTGCTCAGGTCTGTCAATTAGTTTGGACAGTATATTCAATTGTTAATAAACTAAATTCTCATCAATTATCCCACCACCTTGAGGACTTCCATTCCACAAAGGGCTCTCTACCCTCTCCTAGGTCCCCTTGGCCAACATTGCAAACCTCTTGGTGTCTAGTGGGTTAAGGACAAGAACAATCTCAGTCACTCCTGCCCCTTGCCAGTACCAGGTTCAAAATGGCAAGAGCAACCCCTAGCAGTAGTCTCATGGTACTATCTCTAGGGGTCAAGCTTCAGTGTTAGGGCAAAAGGCCCTTATAAGGCATTTGGGCTCACAGCAGTTCGTGTGAATGAAAGAAATGGGGATCTGAAGAAGTGGTTTAGATATGAACAACGGTGGATTTTTCAGTTAAAAACTGTATTACTGAATGGTTTAAATGTAGCAGTGGACTGGCAAGCTTTTTACTGAACTCTGTCTCTTTAAATTTGTGAAGAGTTGGGATTGAACGATAGTGCTGGCATTTGTTTTAAATGTGGTTGCCATTCTGAGTAGTTTTGTTTGTGCAATTCCACCTCCTGAAGCAGCGCCTAGTGAAACAAGTGATCCTTGTCAGGATTCTTTTCAAGTTGGCGATGGATTAATGAAGAAGGAAGGAGATGTGTATAGCTGGTTCCATTGAGGGTGCCTTACAGTACAGGGTGTTATGGTGGAAGTGAAGAGTATTACTACTAATAATAATTTTTACAGCTCTACTAGATATACGCAGCGCTGAAGAGAAGATTGGGACCAAGACGTGAAGGATCCTTTCTTTCTGTGAAGTGTTTTTGTGATTTTCTATTATAAACTGCCACCAGCATTTATATGTTTTGGAACTGTTGTTTTTGATATTTTGAAATTTTAGTATCGGGAAATGAATTTTTAATTGGTGATTTGCCTATATTAGGACCAGGTTTTTGGGAACAGTTTATTTTTCTTCAATATTGGGAGTTTTTTTTTCACTGTTTTTCCTGGTTTATTAGAAGGACTGATGAGAATAGTGAGGCTCTACTTTAAGGGATAATGGAAAGTGGAACACCACAGTATGCTGTGGAAGCTTTGGGCCTTGTTTGTAAAGATTATATTTTTAAGAGGCTTTCTCTGAGCAGTTCCAACCCCAAGTTCAAGCAAACATTTTTTTTTTTGTTTAGAGAGTTTGTATTAAGGTTTGCTACCCTCTACATTGCTACTAAAGCATCAATAGTGCCATTAAACCCCATGACATAAAAAGAGGAACAAAGAGCACCAACAATGTCATGAAGATTCAAAGACAGTGTGAGAAGGACAAAGTAGCACCAACACTGGCAGGAAGACTCCAAGATATTGGAAGAGATATAAAGCAATACCAACATTGGCAGAAAAATCCAAGCACTGGGAGAATGGTAAAGAGGCACCAACATCAATATGAAGGCCCCAAATCCTCTGACTGTTGTGCAAAGAAACACTTACATAAACTGGGATCAAAAGTTTTAAGGGTGATGGGCCCATTATAGAGATGCGTAAAGGAGTATAGAAATGTCCTTATAGACATATTTGCCTGAGAGGAATTGACTAAAGACCTCCTCTCTGTTGCACTGCTAGAAAGTAGGGCCCCTACTTTGAAAGGAAGATTGGAATGTAGCCTAAAGATCATGAACTGTTGATCAGTCATTATATTATTGACCAGTACCACAAACCTGCCACTAGGACATCAGAAGCATAATTTTGAATTGGGTGCCAAACAGGGCAGGAGCTACTGGGAATCACCTTTGCCCTGTACTATACATCAGGGAGACCCTAGTAAGAGCCAGGGAAACCATGGGGTGGTGCATATGCTTGCTGTTGGTGAGGTCCAAGGAATGGGGAGGGAGTTATTATTGATATCAGGGTATGCCTACTGAGTGAAGAAGGGGTCAGGAGCAGGGAAGTGGGAGTATAGTGCACAAGTACATCTACTCCTTGACTAAGACCCCAGGAATCAGCTGGGAACTGGCACTTATGTGTGTCTCAGGGAGAGTGCACAAGCCAACATGAATATTTTCCAAACTAGATATATCTTCCTATTGTAAAACAGGAAGGACAAATTTATTTTTAAGCATGCTTAAACCAGATTCTGCTACATTTTTTTACATTTCTGCATCTGAAGGGTTTTATACATATGCAGATAGTGACTTTCTAAAAACACTAACTGGATGTTTGTGCAAGCTAGATGTGTAAATGTTGCATTTTCCTTTCTAGGTGCTTTTAATGTTTATGTTTATATATTTATATTTATATACCACCTTTCAAGCGAAAGTCAAAGTGATTTACAATTTAAAACAGAAAAGAACTACAAAATTGGATTAAAGGCATTAAAATGATCTCCTAAATGATTCAGCCTAACTTCTGCCTGTTCCTGAACCTTAAATATAATACTATTTGTCTAAGGCTGCAGATATTTTTCAATTTGTTTTATCTCTCTTTTTAACTCTCCTAGTCTGTATAGCGCACACCTAGCTTCAGTGCTGCTCTCACTCTGGGCAATAGCCGACTAGACTATTGTTCATGGTGTCGATGGTAGGCAGGCTTTCCCCAGAGTGAGATCACACTACCACTAACACTACAACCGCTTTTAAAAATAAACTCATTTAAAATAAAAAGAGGTACTGTCATTGCAGTTAGATGAACAAGAGAACAAGAGTCTTGCCACCAATTAGCAAAAATTAGTTGTTTTATTATAAAGCACTATTGTTCAACACACAAAAGTGAATTCACGCTTAAATTAGCTCTTCATAAACATTCTTTGTATATTAAACATAGATCCAGACAGCTGTTATAAACTCTGGACCCATGTCAGAATGAAACATGCACCAAAATTTGTAAACTCTGTACAGAAGTACAATTCTTTTGTAAATTTTTCTCTAACCTCAGTTTCAGGTTCCCTGGCTATGTATAGAAGCCCTCTCAATGTCTACTTACAAAATAGGAACTCTACACATTTCACTCCAGTTTCATATCAATATTGTGCAATTCTTTTTCCCCTATTTTTGGAAATTTACATTTTCCTTGAATTCAGTTACTTTCTGGTAAACTTTGTTCTTTTCCAGGCCAGTTACAGCCAGAAACAGTTATTCAGCCCACAGAGACAGATAAGTATACTTGTTAGTATTTGCATCAAATGTCCCAGCTTGAGTACTCTGCTTCAATAAAAGTCAACACACACATTAAAAAAAAACTTCACTGGCTCAAGGCTTGCTTGTGATGGGTACCTTAGCAGCTAGAACAGGATCCAGACTTCCAGTGGGAACCTCCAGCAGTGAGACCAGGGTTCAACTCAGCACCTACTCCCCATCTTAAGAGAAATCAACAAGAAAGGCCCGACTCCCTGTGTGTTGCTATCTCTTCAGCTGAAACCTAATTGTACTAGCTAATGCCCAAAATAAAATATAAGCAAATGTCCCCGCTAAAAGGGCAACCCCCCCCCCCCCCCCCCCCCCCCCGACCAAGTCTTTGGAATGTGCAGCCAGGTCTCATGCACCTCCAACAGCACACCTGGACCACATACACTGACCCAGGAACTCTCACAGTCTTCCTGCACTCACTCACTGTAGCCTCTCCCTTATAGCTTTATTACTACTCAGTTAGACTGCCAGCTCTGACAATTCCCCTCAGGCTTTGCTCTGTCACCACTAACTGCACTTCAAAAGCAAAATGCTTTGCTGTACTTAAAGGTACTCTGCCCTCTGCTTCTGGACATCCACCAGCCAATGTCCAGAACCTCAGGGAACAGACCTTTGCCCTTGCCCAATGCTGAAAGGTAAGACTGAACACTACAGCTTACCTTTACACAGTTCCTCAGACTGCCTGCTTCTCCAACTGTCATGGAATGCTGAGCAGCACAAGTCCCAAGCAGGTTCACACTCGGGCTCTATCCTATTCACTCTCAGGAAGTTCAAACAAGCATAAGAAAGTTAAAGACATTGCCCCTAACACCTGAACCTATGTCCAAGTTCTTTTTCTTAAACCCCTAAATTCTCACAGCCCCTAGCTGGTATTCAGGACTCTCTTCTCAAATGTAAGAGAGCAAAACCTTAAAACTAGCTCTTACAGCAAGTGCCCTACTATTCTGCTTAATACCTCTTCTACCAGTTGCTATTTCATAACAAACTCCCACTCAAACCACTCTCAGTGATAAACTGGCATAAGAATAGCTCAAAATTTCTTAAAACCACTTCACCAGCTTCTTCAAGCTGAACTAGGCTCCTTAAAATTAAACTAATACAAACCCAAGTTTTTCAAACCCCAAAGAACTTCTCTTTCCTGCACTACATCTAGCAGTACCCTGTTTTTCAAGTCCATTCCCCAGCTGCCACAACGGTTTATCCTCCAGTGACATCACCACTCCCAGGAACATTCCAAGAAACTGCAACTAGTTTTGCAAGCACATTACAAAGATTTAAAATCATAGATATTTCCCTGAAACCCTTCATCGTACACACACTCACAATTACACAGAAATCTGTCCCACCCTCACACACACCACACACACATCTCTCCAGTTTAACAGGTTACCACAGCTCACCAAGGACTTTGACTCCTGCTTCCAGGAACAACTTAGTTACTGCCACTGCTAGTCAGATCTCATCTTCCAGCCAGCCAACTAGTGCTTCTCTCCAAACAGCTCCAGCTCCAGCCCTCAGTCACACCACCATCCATGACAACCAGACACCCAAGTCAGCCACGTCCAGCTCCAGCAGCCAACCACCCCAGCTTCTTGCTCCAGCTTTCTCCAGTTCTGACCCTGCCCCCGCACCAGCTCAGCTGCCTTCTGACTCCTGACTGCAGCCTGGTAAATTTCTTTCACCTGTTTACACCTGCATTTAACAAGCCACCCTATTCCTTTGAAACTCAAGAAAGAAATGAACATAAAGTATTGTCACTTTCTGTTTTTAGTATCTTGCTGACATCTTCAGCCGTGGTATTTAGAAGAAGTATTGCTGAGATAGGCTTGTTTGGCTGCTTTTCAAAAAGTTTCAACATGATTGTTATCCTTTCTCGATGTGGCTTTGATGTGTTTTGCCAAGCAGAGAAATGGACTTGAAATGGAATGAAAATAAGTAATTTTTGGATCATGTTGCCATTCAGTTTGAAGGAAAAACATGAAATGGATTTATTCATTACATTTTACTATTAGTTTTTAAATGAATCTATATTCCTACAAAATAATTAAAGAGCCGTGCACTGCAATTAGTCTCCCTCCAGTAGAATATTGAAGAAACTTTAAGAACTATATGAAAGGTGAATTTGCCTACTAGAAAGCATCTTTATGTTACAAAAATCTCTTTACAGCCTCTTTGCTTTGTTAACTTTCATAGCATGTATTCTCACTATAGCCTTCAATGCCTGAAAAATTAGCAGAAGAATTTGACTGATTATAGAGGCTGTTTTGCTTGTTCCACTGCTTATTCTAAAAGGGATACTCAGCAGAACTTGCATTTTTTTTCTTTCATTTTGTGCTGTCTGCATGAGTAATTACCTCCCTGATTCCTGAGATGCAATTGAGTAGCTTCCACATTAGAAAAAACTAAAGATTGATAGAGCCATCCCGCCTAAAGGATTAGTTTGCTGCTGTGATTCCACTGAGTAGGTCATTCAAATAGCAAAATGCTACAAAGTTTAATTTCTCTTTTTTTTTTAAGGCAGGTATTGGTTCCCATTAAGGATCCTGGAAAGGACTGGTTAGCCTCTAAAGTAATGATAAGCTATTATATTCCTCTGTGCTGTTTTACTTGTCTTTTCCAGTGTAGAGCATACCAGAGCTTGTATCACTGTAAAACAGTTTGTGGAAAACTTGAAGATTTTATATTTATGCAATGTAATATTATTCCTCAGGGCCCTATGTTCCAAGCATATTTCCATAAAGGGTTAGATGCATTAATTGTCTCATTTTGAGAACAATTTTTAGAGCTATATATTAAAATAATAGTGATTACATGGATAAATTAGTTTTCTGAAAATAATCCTTACTCCAAGTAAAAATATATGTGGATTTCCAAAGGAAGGCACTCCTTGGGGAAGCAAGGGATTTGGGAAAGGATCAAAAGTAGCTCGTGTAAATTCTAATTAGTTCCATTTAGTGCCAATAATTGATTATTAGCACCCAATTATTGGTGCTAATTGATTCATTTAACAATTAAATTACGCACTCAATTTCGATGTGCACTCAAATTGGTGTGCAAAAGTTTGAGCACTCTATATAGAATTAGGGGAATGGTGTGCAAATAGACCCTTATATCTAAGGGGAAAATGCTTATTGCATCTGGTTCAAAATGGGAGAAAACGTGCTGTGGTCAATCCCCTCAGATTGTTTCATAACTTTATATCCATTAAAGGAAAGGACTTGAAATTCTGCCACTATCTTTTTAATGCTACTGTCCTGTGGTCCTGCCTAATAATGCTTCATTGCTAACAAGGGTACTTCATTTTGATAGAGAAAGGTTTTGGAAAAACAGAGCTTTTTAAATGAGTTTTCCCACTTTTTGTACAATCCAATGCGGGTGATTTGTGTAGACCTGGTCTTTAGCCAGGGTTAATCAATCAGCTAGGCTGTGATACCAAGGAGGAGGCTGACACCTACACCACTGAGGTTGCAAAATCTATTACAAATAAAATTATTTGTAGGAAACCAAGGGGAAGCAACTCTAATTGTATTTTTATATTGCAGATTTCAAATTACCTTTATACCTTTGATAGTTGTAGTAGTGCTTCACTCATTTTAAAATAGAATATTTTAGATAATACAGATATTTTGGTGGGTTTTCAGAAACGTTCAGCAGTAGAATGTCTATTTGTCGTTAAAACTCCATTGTCCAACTGCCTAGATAATGACAAAAGACTTTCTAACAAGAATAATTTAGGCGGAGAATTAATCCAAACATCATGTAATCATAAAAAGAGAAAGCTGCACCTACAACTTTGATTAGTTTAAGCATGTGAAATATTAGGATGATTATTTGTGTTAGTAAGATTTCAATTTTACAAGTGAAATCAAATCTTTTACTACCTAACAGCCAGGAATCATTCCTTTCAAAGACAGGGTGGTGAACACCTGAGACAGACTTCCAGAGAGGTTATCAACATAGGGGGTCGATATTCAAAGTAATTTAAACAGCCAGAAATGGCTCCTGGCCTTTTAAATCACTTGTCTGGGGCTTACCATAGGTATTCAGGAGCACTTAACCAAATAAGTTGGAGGAGTGGCCTAGTGGTTAGGGTGATGGACTTTGGTCCTGGGGAACTGAGGAACTGAGTTTGATTCCCACTTCAGGCACAGGCAGCTCCTTGTGACTCTGGGCAAGTCACTTAACCCTCCATTGCCCCATGTAAGCTGCATTGAGCCTGCCATGAGTGGGACAGCGCGGGGTACAAATGTAACAAAAAAAAATAGTGTAGCTGAATATACACATTAGGGGCTATTTCATTGGTGGTCCAGGGGCAGAGTCAGCATTTACGTATGTAGGGCCCTGTTTACTATGGCGTGTTAGCGCTTTTTAACATGCCTACAATTAGCACATACGCTTACCATGTTGGCACCTATAGGGATATTGTAGGTGCTTACATAGTTAAAGCACATACATGGTTAACGTGCATTAAAGACGTTAACACGCCTAAAACGTGGCTTAGTAAACAGGGCCTGTAATCCCCTGGTAGATGGATGTGCAATTTCCCCAGGGGATTTCTAGAACTTGAAACTTGAACTCTCCAGATTCACTTGGGGGAGTGACAACACTTGAGTGGGAAGGTAAAGAGCCCAGCCAAGAGGGAAGTTTTGGGGAGAGTAAGTGACAAGGGATGTCATAGTTGGGGTGGAGTTTGAATATTATAAAAGTTATAGGATTACTGAGCACATGGTCTGTGATTGCCTTCACCCCCACCAGGACTGTGAGAAGAAGGAGTATCCTGATCAGACCCAATAACCTAAGGCTAAACCAAGCAGTGGCGTAGCCAGGGGGGTGCCAGGAGAGTGGCCGATCCCCCAAATGGAGTTTTGCCGGCGCTGGCGCCTATTTTTTTTCAATGTGTTGCAGTGAAAATGTGCTCTGGCACTGGCGGAAGTCCGCTGTCGCTCCCCACGCACCGTCAACCTGGCTCCACTTCTGGAACCAAGGAATAGTGTCTGTTAATAAAAGCAATAACTGTGAGGAGAGGTCCAGGTAGTTTGAAAAGGAGTTAACACCCAGGGAGCTGAACAGGAAGAGCCTGTTCAGTGCCGGCAGCAGCAGCTCATAGATGTGGACCTCTGGAAGAAGCCACAGCCTTGGACTGTTCTTCCAGAATGGATGGGTATTGGAGGACTGGTTGATATTGTAAATATGTAAATACCCTAGGATTTATGAAAAGACTATTGATTTAGTAGTTGGAACTTTTCACCAAAAGTCTTGGATTGACACAAAAACCTATTTCAGCAAACATGAACTATTTGTTACAAGAAAAGTATGACGTTTGGATATCTGCCTTTTGCAGCATTCCAGAAAAGTTGTATTTTTCATTTAACATAAAAACTTGGAGTGGAGAGTTTCTTTGTCATGAGAGTGAAGTCAATTTGCTCAGAGATTATTAAAGAGATAATAAAGAATATGGCTTAAAACCCTACGTCCTACTGGGATCAAACCTGACCCCAGCTTGCGCACAGCTCAGTAAAATCAAAACTAATGTTTGTGCCCCTGGTATAGGGTGCCTGACCTGAAGAGCTAACTGGTGCCCAGACTTGTGGTAAGATCAAGGTTACACGAAGTTAAGTGGAGGAGTAGCATAATGGTTAGTGCAGCAGCTTGAGAACCAGGGGAATAGGGTTCAGTTCCCACTGCTAGCTCCTTGTGACTCACTTAACCCTCCATTGCCCCAAGTACAAAAATAAGTACCTGTATATAATATGTAAACCACTTTGATTATAACCACAGAAAGACAGTATATCAAATCCCCAAGCCTTTTAAGTGCCAATATTCAGCACTGAACCAGATAATGTAACCACATAAAATGCAGTCCTATCTTAAGCAGTTAAGTGCTGAATATCACACTTAACTGGGTAAGTTTTATCCAACTGCATATGCCCAGTTATTCAATGCTGGTGTCTGGACATGGCCTGATATTGAATGTTTGGGGTAAAAGCCAGCGGTGTTCAGCAAAACGCTGACTGCTGCCAGCTGAGGCCCATAGTAGCAAAATTCAAGCATGCTACAGAAAGACATAGGAAGGACAGTTTTAAAAGGTATTTTTGCAAACATCTTTCAGCAAGAAGAACCTCTATTTACTACTCCTGCTACTTATCATCCTACAGCACTATAGATATAGACAATGATGTACACAAACAAGTAAGACATAAATCCCTGTTCAACAGAGTTTATAATCTATTTAAGACAGACAAATAGGACAAATGAAATAAGGGAGTTTCACTTGGTTGTTCAGCCTGTTGTCACTTTCTGTGTCAGTATATAAGTCATGAATGATTTTCCTTTTGGCTCTTTTTCTTTTTCAGAGGGAGATTTTGAAAAACTTTGCTGAGGGTAAAGTAGTGCTTGACATGCAGAAACAGACCTTAATAAAACTGCCCCTCCAGTATGCACTTAAGTTTATGTGTATACACTCTATATGCACATACATTTACCCAGGATGGGAGGCAAGGTTGGAGAGACATTAATGCTAAAGCACAGTCTTTATAAAATATGGATGAACGCAAATATGCATCAATTAATCTGACAATTTTGTGTTGGTTAAGGGCAGTGTATATCCCTGGGATAATTTTCACAGCGGAAGTATACACATACTTTCATTTTGAAAATTCGCTAATAGCTGCAAAAGGGAAAGTGTGCACATATTATGATGTGTGCATTTAACTCTAAAATTACCATAGTGTTTTTTTCATTCTCTTCCCTTCTTACATGCTTAACACCACGATTTGTTTAATGATGTTTATTATAATCCTAGAAAGATCTGCTTCATATGGGGTCCTTTTACGAAGCTGCGGCAAAAGGGGGCCTGCGCTGGCATCGGCACGTGTGATGTGCACCAAGGCCCCCTTTTACCACAGCAGGTCATTTTTTTTTTCAAGAAATGGCCATGCAGCAAGTGAAGCACTTACCACGCAGCCATTTCGGGGGGAGCACTTACCGCCACCTATGTAGGAGGCAGTAAGGGCTCCCATGCTAACCTGGCGGTAACTGGGCAGTGTACGGGGCTACCCGATTACCACCGGGTAAGCCCCCAGTGCTAGATATTTGGGCTTTATTTTGACTCATAACTCACATTCTCTGCACAGATTTCTCAATTGTGTAAATCAGTTTTTTTTTCTTCTCCATCAACTCCGGTTACTTAGAAGCTATTTTGATCATGATACATTTCACTCACTCATCCTCTCTCTACTGATTTCCTGAATTGACTACTGTAATATAATTTATTTAGGATCCCCTCATATTCTGTAAAGCACCTTCAAACATTGTAAAACACAGTGATCAAGCTTCTGTGCCATGCTAAAAGAATTGACCTTGTTTCACCTTGCTTCAGAAATACCATTGGCTTCCCATTGAGCAAAAGGTCATCCATAAACTTCTTCCCCTTATGTTTAAGATTTTCCGACTGGGCTTTCCTGATTATTTGGCTAATCTTACAATCCCTTACTCACCCGTACATTTATTACAATCACTCAATAATTACCATTTAGTTGTGCCAAATCCTAAACAAGCTAGTTTAGAATCCACTAGATGCTGTGCCTTTTTCTTCATTGCCCCTTCATATTGGAACTCCCTCTCTCAGAAGATTCGTGCAGAGCTATCTTTTAAAAAGTTTAAGTCCACGTTAAAGGATTGGCTATTCTATCAGGCTTTTAATCTCTCAAGTTATTTGCTTGTATATTATTGCGTTAGGTTTAAATCCCTAATCCTCCCCCCTCTCCTTGTTCTATCCTAGTATGGCCATTTATTGGCATTACCTGTTTGAATGTTTGCTACTTTCCTTTCAGAACATTGTAGTTCCTTTATTTTTTTCTATTATTTTTGTTGTTTTAGATTGTAATCCGCCTAGGTTGACAAGTTAATTAAGGTGGTATATCAAGTTACTGTAAATAAGCAAATATATAATAGTTTTATTTCAGCACCAGAAATGGCACACTTTGGGAGCAGACACTACCCTCAGGCTTCTGTGGTAGCCTGGCAGTAGTGCCAGATTGGTACATGGCAAAGCGGCAGTATAGATACCTCCACTTTGTAAAAGGGGCCCTAAATTGGCTAGGTACTGTGAGAGTTCTTTGAAAGCATATGAGCACACAAAAAAGGTTTTACATAAATATTTTTATGGTGTTTTAGGTGATCTAAAATGTGATGGTTTTTGCCTAGTAATTTTTATCTCAGAGAGATTGAATAAGATATTCCTCTCTTTTCTATATAGATGGGAATAAGATGCCTGTCAGTTGGGATAAATAAATAGCCAATTTGCCATTTTCTGAATTAATGGTCATGCTAATTTTGCCATTAGTGTGTGGCCGTTAAAAATGATTACTGCATGAGCCCTACCACCATCTATTTTGTAGGTGGTAAGAGCTCACATGCAAATCAGTGAGGGGCCCTTTAACAATGCCTCAGTAGAGCTACTATGGCGTTGGTGTGAGCCAATCTGGCACTACCGCCAGCCCTAACAAATCATAGATCAGTGGCATCCATCCCTCTGTTCATTAATGGAAGGATGAGTAACTGAAAAGTTGAATCTTTTTTGGAAAAGTTTCAATTATTGCATGTATTTCAATCAGGTCTTTGCCAGGGCTTTAGTGCTGAGACCATGGTCTGCTCTTTGGTAACTTCTGGTCAGAAGTTACTGAGCCAAAGTCATAGTTCAATTTGACTTATCCAATGCTTTTTACTTAATAGATCATGGTGTTCTGCTTCTGCTCCTTGGTTCATTAGGGATTCAAGGTTCAGTATTATCATGGTGTCAAGGCTTTTTTATTTATTGGGATTTATTAATTTTATTTTTTAGGATTTATTAACTGCCTTTAGAAGGAATTCACCCAAGACGCTGTACAGTAGGTACAGTTTAACATCAAACTTTCAATTTTGTTAACAGCATAACAATAGTAAAATGAACAAGTATAGACATAGAACGAAAGAGAAAAACTTGAAAGCAGCAAATTGAGACCTAACAAGAGGATTGCTATGAAACAGGATCAAAAATATACACATTTAACAGCACTGAAATTCAAATAACAGAGATATAATATGATGTAAGCATAATAGCGATGAAATATCTACTACGCACACAATTATAACATTCAAATAACACTGCGATGGCACTAATGCTTTTTTACAATACAGTTTACCGTATAGCTGAGGGACCAAGTGCAGGTATATAGATGGGAATAAGATGCGTGGTACATAGTCAGTTGTGATAAATAAATGGGTAGCTATGCACTCTTAGAATATGCTCTAGAACAATTAGGAGTTTATCCTTATAGCTATACCGACCATCAAATTGAAAATGATTTCTGTCAGATCATGGAAGGCTCATATTGGTGGAATACTTGCTAAAGGGAGTTTATGTGTATTGTCATGGAATTTAAGGGGTATAGCTTCATATATTAAAAGCTCAAAAATATTATGAAATCTGTGCTACCACCAGATATACGTAGAGGGGCATAATTGAAAGATCGTCCAAGTACGAATTAGGACGTTCTTACGAAAACGTCCAAAAATAGACATGTATAATGGAAAAATAGTGTGGGCGTTTTTCGATAATCGATTATCCCTGTAAGAAAACAATCAAATGACGAGCGCATAAGCGTGACTAAATTGGGCGCCCTAAGATGGTCGATTATTGCAGGTGCAAATGACCAAATCACGTGGTGTGTAAAATAATGTACATAGGTGTATCGCAAGTACAGTACATGTTGTTCAGGCCATCCAGGTACGGGAAAATATGAGGAACGCGTATATGTGTCAACTACAGACATATCATGCTGCTCCACCCATACTTTCATCATATGTGCCCATCTGCATGTCCGGATCTGCATGCACTGTACACCTACTGAACATGCAGCTATATGCATATTGTGTATATGTGAAAAGGGTCGGGTGGGGTGCGTCATACTCATCTATATAAGGCACGTTCCACACATGTGCAGGCAGGTGCACGTCAAAGACGTCTATGCTTACGAGGGTGTCCACGTGCTGATAGCGGCCATATATGGAATGGTCATCCATATATGGAGCTGTGCATGAAACGACGTCCCTCACGCAAGGTCGTCTATATAAGGCACTTCTTTTCCAACACGTGGAAAAATGGCACACCGGCGAGAGCCCAATTTTGGCGAGGAGGAGAGCCTGCTGCTCGTCCGGCTGTACCTAAGGCACCGGCATCGCCTATTTATCCAGCACCACCACCTGCCCCCCAGGCTGCAGGCCATGCGAGCCTGGTCCTGCATCCGGAAAAGGCTAGAAAGGTAAGGTTATGGCCCAACCCCCCTCCCCTCCTGTACCTACACATATAACAGCTCCGTCATCAATGTTACCAGCAGTAACTGGAGTGTCCATGCAAGGATCATGAGTAATATAGGAACATGCACAATCACTAATAATTTGTATGTTATTGAAACGACCACCATTCCCACATCCCTACAAGAATGTATTTCGTTAGGTTAGGTATGTGACTATGCTATTAGTGTTATGTGACAATTTCGTTAGTTATGTGAAGGCCACATTTTCCAACCCCTCTTTGCAGCCAGTGGGTTACAACGCCTCCGAATAGTGGAAGCATGAGACCAATGAAACCTATACCATACTTTATAACATGGTCATGATAACACATATAAAGTAGTTTAACAAGCATACATTATAATGTATACAAATGGTACTGTCTGGCCTCATGCCCACCTCTCTGGCATCATCTGCATAGGAACCAACTCGGTGGCTGCTGTGGGTGCTTCAGCACCCCACCCCCAATATCAAATATGTATGGAGGGAGGGGTCATCTCCACTGGGGGTTCCACCCCCCAAAATGGTAAAAAGGTGGCTCCTATGATTCACTACCAATGGAGGTGCCCCCCCCCCCCAACACTGTAGACCCTCTCTCTCTGGTATGTGAATAGCAAATGAATGTGTGCAGAGGACAAAAAGGACCAACACCCCTGACCCCTGTTCTACAAACTTATATCTTACAGACGCTTTGGAGTCCACCGGGACCTGGAGTCCCTGAGGAGGCGGTTCAGCCGGGTGAGGCGGGAGAGGCCCGACCTCATCCGGGCGGTGCGAAGGCACCTCAGGGCTCGCCGTAAGTATTCAAAAACAGGACACCTGTACAGATTACTACATACATTTCATGAATAAAGCAAATGTGTTGTACAATATCACTTCCCAAGTGCCTAATAGCCACCTAGTAAGTAATACCATATCTGTCCCAGATCAAGGATGCAGGTTGCAGGGGTTCTCCCATGAGCGTGCCTGCAACGTCCGACCATCCCCTTATTGTGGTGGCTGATTACTGTGTCCTGGTACAGCTGCCTGAGGCCCTACTTTTACTGCATGTTATGGCCTAAATCACATAAAAGAATTGTGCTCAACACCCTTCCCACTGCCCCCCCCCCCCCCAATAACTCCTACAACAACTGCCCATCAACCCCTCGTTGCATCTCACAATGCAAACATGCTGGTCAGCAATGAATTTGGTATGGCAACATGTCCTGCGTGGTGTGTGTCAGAAGAGGGTCCAGGGTTCTGTTTCATGTCATCTGATGCAGCTCATTCCCCATGGGCATAGGCTACGCCTTACCACACCCTGCCTCATCCCCTGCCTCACGCCACCCAGCTACTGCACTATGCAAGCCATGGTGTATGCACTGATCTCAGTCACACTCCTTTTACATACACAGGGCTCCACCAGCAGGAAGCTGAGCGGGAGGATGAGGAGGGCCACCACCTCCAGGAGGAGGAGGAGGAGGAGGAGCAGGAGGAGCAGGAGGAGGAACAGCAAGAGGAGGGGCACCTGGATGAGGAGGAGGAGGAGCAGCAGCCAGGCCAGGAGGCGGCCCACCAGGAGGAGGAGGAGGAGGACTCGGAGGAGGGAGTCCTCATCATAGATGAGGATGAGGACATTCATGAGGACCCCTCCCCACCTGCAGCTCCGTATGAGGCCTCTCCCTCCCCTCAGGCAGCGCCATCGCCTGGCCCACCTCCATCCCCTGGGCCAGCTTCAGTGTCCCCTGGCCCACCTCCATCCCCTGGGCCATCTTCAGTGTCCCCTGGCCCACCTCCAGCCTTTGGCCCTGCTACTGTGGTGCGCCTCCTGCAGCAGCTGGTAGATGGCCAGCAGCAGCTTATAGTTGGCCAGCACCAGCTGCTGCAGGAGGTGAGAGCCCTACGGCAGGGCAATGAGCAGCTCCAGGGCCCACTAAGGGTACTGCTGGGGCTGCTCATTGCCCTGCTACAGAGGGCCTTGCTCAGAGGGCGTGGCCGCCCTTAATTTAAATAGGGGGGGCCTGTTGGGGGTGTGGGGAGTGGGTGGGGGAGGGAATTGTTGGGGTTGTGTGTGTGGGGGAGGGAATTGTTAGGGTTGTGTGTGTGGGGGGAGGGAAATGTTGGGGGTTCTGTGGGGGTGGGGGAGGGAATTGTTGGGGTTGTGTGTGTGGGGGGAGGGAAATGTTGGGGGTTCCGTGGGGGGTGGGGGAGGGAATTGTTGGGGTTGTGTGTGTGGGGGGAGGGAAATGTTGGGGGTTCTGTGGGGGGTGGGGGAGGGAATTGTTGGGGTTGTGTGGGGAGTTGTGGGGGGGAGGAGGGCATTGTTGGGGCTTATTTTGTAGGGGTGGGGGGGAAATAAATGTTTCTCTTACAATATAACTATCAGGGTGTGTGTGTGTGTGTGTGTGTGTTTGTCTCCCTTGTGCATTACATATCACCAAATGGTGCTGTTGAGAGGAAGGAGGCAGCAATATGCATAGCATTAAATGTGCTGTGTGAATGAGAAGGTGATGTATGTCTGAGAATGTTGGCCATACAGAACGCCACCTGTTCATTCCAACCTGCATGGCCATATGTGCAGGGGGGTTGGGCCAGGGAGGCTGGATGGATATTTGTGTTCATGAATAAAAATGGCCAGCCAGCATCTCTCTCTCCCTCCCTCCCCTCCACCATACTGACCCACAATACAGAGTGCCATCAATAAGAGATTAATAGTGTACCACGTGTGATCTGCCAGGTATACACTTCCACATAACTCCAGGTACCACATACACAGTGTTTGCTGTCTGATGGAAACATATCCTTACCCACAAGCCACATTGGTGGGGGGGGGGGGGGGGGGGGGGGCCAAGAAGGACCTACAAACAGCTGGCTCATATTTTCACATTGAATACATCAGCTATGGTATATAATGCTGAGGAGCAAAAGGGAAACAATGGGAAACCCAATAGATGGATGGTTACTTCATCACAGTTGCAATGTAATACTTGTGTTAGAGAAGGGCACAAATAAAAATGGTGCTCATTATTTGCAGCTGTGATCACACTTTCTCCAGTAGTCGATCAAGGTGTGTTACATTCAAGTATTCTGGGTTTGTGTCAAACTTTGTCCCTGAAGTGACTTGCCTTAGGTGGGATTTGAACCAGCAACCTTATGATTATAAGGCTGGTGCTCTAACCACTAGGCCACAGCAGCCACCACCAGTTACTTTGGGTTGGTACCTGTACACACACCCCTCTCCCTCACTACCACGTCATAGGCCTCAGTGGCACTACCTGTAGCCACCTCGATCATTTTGTCCAGGCTACCGATTAAAAACAATGTAATGTGCATGTTCCCTACTACCTATGGAGCAATTTAGGAAGGTGTTCCATAATGTGCTATACACATCCATTGCATTAATCATTCTCCCCTCCCCCGCCTATGGACCTTGAGAATGGGTGGCCACTTGATAAATGGGGACTGGGGTACACCACATAAACAAGGAAGATGGAACCTACCGGGAACCAATACAGCACCTCCAACAGCTGGCCCACACCACTGAGGACCTGCCAACCCCACAGTACAGTGCAGAGGAACCTGGTGAAAACAGAGCTACCTAACATCTGACTCCAGACTACATACATACAGTGAATGCACACTCCTTGACTATGAGCACAAAAAGAAGAGGTGGCAGACAAATGAGAGCTTACCATGAACGTCTGTTTCAAGACTGTGTAGTGCGCCTTTTATCTTCTGGAACATTAGCTGCACATCTCCCTGATTGAAATGACCCTTACCGAGGGGTGCATGATTTGGGCCGACTGTACTAAATTCTTGGCCCCCACACACTGCCTGCTACAACCAGGCAGAGAGAATGGGAGAAAGGAAGGGAGCATCAGGGGATGTGGAAGACAGGAAACGGAAGGCGTGGTGGCTGAGGGCCAATAATAATCCCCCCCCCCCTAAATACACAGGTGTAGCCAAGCATACATTGCTAAACACATACCTTCATATAAGTGAGGGTAAAACCCTGTAAATGATTATTACAAACAACCGGCAAGGTTTCAGTGCAAGAAATGGCAGGTAAATTGGCAATGAAGAAAGGGAAGGCAGGTGGCGACGCCCATACTTATCTACTCATAATCGAAACCATGTGTTCCTAATCGCTATCTGAGCTGGGCACGCTTAGGAATTGTGTGTAAAATGGAACAACAAACGCCCATATCAGAAACGCCTATTCCCCCGTCTCAATGGGCGTTCTTGGCGCCAATATAAACGCCCACTCCGTATTTTCGAAAACCCCATTGGTACAATGCCGCCACGTCAACCACCAACCCGGAAGGGTAATTTTACGGATGGCGAGGTAGAGCTACTGGTCCAGGAGATCCAGCAACGCCACCAACATCTCTTTGCTCCCACAGGGCAGAGGCTGGCTGCAACGACCAAACAGAGGGAGTGGGAGGCAGTCCGTGACAGCGTCAATGCAGTCTTCCATTGTGCAAGGGACGTGGAGGACTGCAAGCGCAAGTGGCGCAAGCTCCGGAGGGATGTGAGGCGCAAGGCTGGTGCCCATCCCCCACCACATGATACTGCCAACCTCACCCCCCTGGAGCTAATGGTGCACTCCCTCCTACCCCAGGAGGGCATCCATGGAATTGGGGCCCTTGACACCTCTGCACAGGCTGAGGACTCAGGTAGGTTGACCATTCTTTATGAAGCTGCGCTTATGTGTTCCACTGCACTAAACTGTGTTATACAAGTTGGGGCCAGGAGGTGGGAGGTGGGGAGTGGGGTGAGCGGCAAGCGGGAGGGATTTTCAGGCGGGTGTGGTAATATGTAGAATAAACGACCATCTTAATGCTGCTGTGCTGACTTTCTTACCTACCCCTACTCACTTGCTCTGTATCATTACTCTCTATCCCTACCGTACTCATTTACCTTCCCTCTTACTTGTCCTTTGTGTGCATCTTAACTACATTGTAAGGTCTCTTTGAGTAGTGGTGTGTCATAGGAGCACACTCTGTGGCTGCTGTGGGTGTTTCAACACCCCCAATATTGAGCAACTATCATGTAGGTGTCCAGGGTGGAGTTTTGTGCACTCGGCTTCACCCCCAATAACGCATAACAGTTCGCTCCTATGGGTGTATGTAGGGTACTACTGTGGCACTACTTTGGGACCCTTCCTTCCCTACTACTCCCTCCTATTTTCCCATCACCAAACCGTGCCTATTTCCTTCTATCACCTCTGTGCTCTACTGAGTGTGGGCCACATGCATGCAACTTAAGGAGTCTGTAATGGGGGTGATAATGCAGTTCTAGAGAGTCTAGCACGTCCGTAGTAACAGAAGACATGCTGAAATGTCCTTCATTTTGACAAATATACAACAAACAGCTTGTCCACAAAGTTGTGAGCAGTGTCCTTCTCTTGGCTGGCCCTCCACCACCTCTACCCAGCTGGCTGTGGGGCTCTCTTTCACATCGCTGTCAATTCCTATCCTCCTCCTCACCATCTCTTTGCTGGGTCAGCAGTTTGGGGGCCAATGTATATGAATGCTGAAAGACAAAAGTGGGTTATTTTCACCAACATTTGCTCACCCTTGTGCTATACAGGTGATGATTCTGAGGAGGCTGGCCCTAGTGGCCTGCAACACCAACCAAGCCCTACAGCAGCACCACAGCCTCACCCTCCACCGCCTGCAGCAGCAGTACAGCCTCTACCACCACCACCACCTGCACCAGTACAGCCTCTACCACCACCACCACCACCACCACCACCTGCACCAGTACAGCCTCTACCACCACCACCACCTGCAGCTGACCCAGCAGTAGAGGCTCAACCTCCACCAGCACCACCAGCAGAGGCGGCACCTCCACCACTGGTTGACTCTGCTGATGAGTATGCCTATAGGGGGCCGGCTCCTCGTCACAGGCCATCCAGCCAACGGAGGCAACTGTTGCGGCTGGCCACTGAGTTGCTGAGACACAATGTGCGCCTGGAGGAGTACCGCCAGGACAAACTACAGCTGCAGAGGGAAGCACTGCAGGTGCAGCGGCAAGCCCTCCAGTGGCAGCGGGACGCCCACCAAGAGCTGCTCCAGGCGCACCGGGAAGCCCACCGAGAGGTGCTCCAGGCACAGCGGGAAGCCCACCAAGAGGTGCTGCAGCAACTCCAACAGCTGCAGCACACCATTGAAGGGCTGCGCCCTCCGGGCCCACCACCACCTACTCCAGCCGTGCTGCAGCAGCAAGACCTGCCCTGCACATCCTCCTCCAGTGGGCAGCAACCACCAGCCAAGAGGTGGGCGTTACGATCTGCCGCCTCTGCAGCATCCACCACCAAACCATCTCCCATTCTGGGTCCTGTGGCCAGGCTACACCCAACAAAGTGGCCAGATTTCCACTCCGTAGCCCAAGCCAAGGAGGAGGACAGTGGGAGCAGCACTGAGAGTGATGACGATACTCCCCCTGCAGCACCAACTGCACAGGAACTCCGTGGGAGGGGTAGGAGGGGACGGGGGAGGGGACGGGGGAGGGGACGGGGAAAGTGATGTTATCACATGCTGGAGGGTGAGGGTGGGGGGGTGGGGGGGGTTGAACACCTATGCACTTATGCAGTTATACACAATAAATGTGCACTTACTTTCACGCAAAACTTGTTTCAATGAGTCTTTGTCTTGCTCTTATGCCAAGCTGGTAAGCATTGAGGTCTGCTCTGTGGGCTGGGGGTGGAGGGGGCTCCTCTTCTTGCTCATCTGGGACCTCCTCTGGTGGCTGTGCCTCCTCTGGGAGAGGCTGTCCTCTGCGCTGAGCCAAATTGTGCAGCATGCAGCAGGCAACAAACATCTTGGCCACCTTTTCAGGGCTGTAGAGGAGCTCCCCTCCAGACCGGTCCAGACAGCGGAAGCGGTTTTTGACCATTCCAAAAGTCCGCTCAATGATTCCCCGGGTGCTCCGATGTCTCCTGTTGTAAGTTTCTTGTGGTCCTGGTTGTGGATGCACCACGGGGGTCATGAGCCACGTCCTCTGCGGGTAGCCCCGGTCACCTTTGTTTGGAGAAAAGCAGAATGAGATAGATGAGTGTGTATTGCTTGGAGCAGGTACAGGAGGGGTGGGGAAGGAAGGATAAGGATAGTGGGTTGTGGAGTGAGGTGGAGGAAGCCAGGGCGGAGGGCTGCCCAGTGGAGGAGATATAGGTATGGGTCCATCCATGTTGAACTTACCTAGTAGCCATCCACCGGTGAACTCTCCTCGCTCAAATCTGCGGTAGATGCCCGAGTGCTGTAGGATGTATGCATCGTGGGTGGAACCGGGGAACCTGGCACACACGTCTAATATCTCCCCCTGGGCATCACACACAACTTGCATGTTCATGGAATGAAAAGCCTTCCTGTTTCTGTAGGTGGCTTCGTGTGCCCTGGGGGGTCTGAGGGCGACGTGTGTGCAATCAATCACACCTATGACTGAGGGGAATCTAGCAACAGCATAGAAGGCAGCCATGTTGGTGTGCAGGGCCTGGGGGGTGGTGGGGAAAGTGATGTAGTGAGAGGTGTGAGTTTAGAAAGGCATGCAGGAACTGGGTGAGACAGTGTGAAATAGAAGCCTGGGTGAGCCCTGTGTTAGCAGCTAATACAGATTGAAAACTCCCAGTGGCCAGGACAGAGAGAGAGGAAGTGATTTTGAGATGGACAGGGATGGGGTTATTCCTACGGGTCTGGGGCTGAAGGAGGGGTTTCACCTGCTCACAAAGCTGCACAATGGTGTCCCTATTAAACCTGAACCTTGTAAGACACTGCTGGTCAGTGAGTTGTAAGAAGGTGGTGCGGGGCCTATAGACTCGGGGCCGTGCATACGTCCTGCGGTGTGTGCCCTCTTCCTCTACCATGCCAGACACCAGTGCATTAAGTGCATCCATTTTCCCAGCAGTGCAAGTATTATTAGTAGTAGTAATAACACACGCACAACACACACGCCTCTCACTGCCAGCCACCACGCCCTCTTCCACTCACACAGGCAACACAGAGACAAATGGAGGTCAGGGAATACAATATACACGTGGGAACAGTGATTATTGGAGAGGGATAGGGGGAGGGAGGGGAAGGGGAAGGTACTGATAGAGCAAGGAGTAGGAGTAGGGAAAGGTCAAACGGTCAGTCGGTCAGTCACAACAGAGGCAGGTCACACAGACGAACGTACCAGGTACTCAACACACTCAACTTTCTCTCTGCAACCAACAAATCAGCTCTCCCAACACCGATCTCGCCACTTTCCAACTCCACACAAGCGCTATTGGGTCTAAAGACGTTTCCCCCTTGCTCTGGTCGCTTTTATTTGGGGTCCAACAAATGACGCCCATGCTCCCGCCCAACCAGATCCATTTCGCTATCCGTGATACGTTGTACACGACCAGGTCGTATCACCGCCCCTAACACGCCCCCGACACGCCCCTTATTTGGGCGTTTCTCTCTGACCGTACGAGCGACCCGGACGTACTGAATATTTTGTTTCCATTATACTGATTTAATCGTTTTGTGAGATAAACGTCTATCTCCCGATTTGGGTCGCAATATAGGCGTTTTTCTTTTTCAATTATAAGCAGGATAGCCTATTTACAGGACATCCACCTTTCTGACACAGAACATTCAAAGCTGCAATGTGAATGAGTGAAGGAGGTGATTTTTGCTTCTACACAGGAATAGAGAGGAGGGTTAGCTATTCTACTTAGCAATGCTTTCATAAAAAAAGTACTCCAGGTCATTAAGGATCCCCATGGATGCTGTGTTATAGTACATCCCTGAATCTTGGAGCAATAAATAATGTTGATGAATGTTTATGCCCCAAATGTATATGACCACATCTTTATTGTAATATGTTAATTTGTGTTCTGAGAGATTTGAACCAGTTCCTTGACCCTCAATTGGATAGGTATTCAGTGAGAAGAGTAGTGAACATAGGGTATACTAACAGAAGGGCTTTCATATCTTTGCTGTGCACTGAATGCCATTGATGCATGGCAATTACTACATCCCAAGGAGGTTGATTATACACATCTTTCCAGAGCTCATGACTTTATATCCCACATTCTACATCTTTGTAACCTGGTCACTTTTCACGGAAGTGGAGAGGGTTGATAGTCCCATGGCTATTTCTGACCAATATGGGTGCACCTGGACGGTATGCTGCATAATCATACTAAAGATATGCGTTCTGTCCTATCTTTATGATATTGAGGTCTTTTGTGTTTATTATTTATTTACTAGTAAAACAGGCCAATTTCTGACACAAATGAAACGAGCGCTAGCAAGGTTTTCCTCGGAGTGTGTATGTTTGAGAGAGAGTATGTGTAAGATTGACTGTGTGTGAGAGATAGAGAGTGAATGTGCGAGTGTGTGTGTGTGACAGAGAAAGAGTGAGACTGCTGGGTGTGAGTGTGTCTCCTCTATCCCCCCTCCAGCCACCCAGCTATTCTACTTTTTCCCTTGCCCCCCCTCCAGCCACCCACCGATGCTCTTCTCTCCCCTGCCCCCCTCCAGCCACCCAGCGAGTCTCCTCTGTCCCCTACCCCCTCCAGCCAACCAGCGAGTCTCCTCTGTCTCCTGCTCCCCCTCCAGCCACCCAGCGAGTCTCCTCTGTTCCCTGCCCCCCTCCAGCCACCCAGCGATTCTCCTCTCTCCCCTGCTCCCCCTCCAGCCACCCAGCTATTCTACTTTTTCCCTTGCCCCCCTCCAGCCACCCACCGATGCTCTTCTCTCCCCTGCCCCCCTCCAGCCACCCAGCGAGTCTCCTCTGTCTCCTGCTCCCCCTCCAGCCACCCAGCGAGTCTCTTCTGTTCCCTGCCCCCCTCCAGCCACCCAGCGATTCTCCTCTCTCCCCTGCCCCCCTCCAGCCACCCAGCGATTCTCCTTTTTCCCTTGCCCCCTCCAGCCACCCAGCAATTTTCCTTTTTCTCTTGCCCCCCTCCAGCCACCCACCGATGCTCTTCTCTCCCCTGCCCCCCTCCAGCCACCCAGCGAGTCTCCTCTGTCCCCTACCCCCTCCAGCCACCCAGCGAGTCTCCTCTGTCTCCTGCTCCCCCTCCAGCCACCCAGCGAGTCTCCTCTGTTCCCTACCCCCCTCCAGCCACCCAGCGATTCTCCTCTCTCCCCTGCTCCCCCTCCAGCCACCCAGCTATTCTACTTTTTCCCTTGCCCCCCTCCAGCCACCCACCGATGCTCTTCTCTCCCCTGCCCCCCTCCAGCCACCCAGCGAGTCTCCTCTGTCCCCTCCCCCCTCCAGCCACCCAGCGAGTCTCCTCTGTCTCCTGCTCCCCCTCCAGCCACCCAGCGAGTCTCCTCTGTTCCCTGCCCCCCTCCAGCCACCCAGCGATTCTCCTCTCTCCCCTGCTCCTCCTCCAGCCACCCAGCTATTCTACTTTTTCCCATGCCCCCCTCCAGCCACCCACCAATGCTCTTCTCTCCCCTGCCCCCCTCCAGCCACCCAGCGAGTCTTCTCTGTCCCCTACCCCCTCCAGCCACCCAGCGAGTCTCCTCTGTCTCCTGCTCCCCCTCCAGCCACCCAGCGAGTCTCCTCTGTTCCCTGCCCCCCTCCAGCTACCCAGCGATTCTCCTCTCTCCCCTGCTCCCCCTCCAGCCACCCAGCTATTCTACTTTTTCCCTTGCCCCCCTCCAGCCACCCACCGATGCTCTTCTCTCCCCTGCCCCCCTCCAGCCACCCAGCGAGTCTCCTCTGTCCCCTACCCCCTCCAGCCACCCAGCGAGTCTCCTCTGTCTCCTGCTCCCCCTCCAGCCACCCAGCGAGTCTCCTCTGTTCCCTGCCCCCCTCCAGCCACCCAGCGATTCTCCTCTCTCCCCTGCCCCCCTCCAGCCACCCAGCAATTTTCCTTTTCCCTTGCCCCCCCTCCAGCCACCCAGTGAATCTCCTCTCTCTCCTGCCCCCCTCCAGTCACCCAGTGATTCTCTTATCTCCCCTGCCCCCCCTCCAGCCACCCAGCGATTCTCCTGTGTCCCCTGCCCCCCTACAGCCATCCAGCGTTTCTCCTCTCTCCCCTGCCCCCCCCCCCCTCCAGCCACTCCTCCACTTTAATCAGCATATATGAAATTCCCCCATGGTCTACAGAAAAGCACCAAGCACATCCTATATAATAAAACGCACCTCCAACGTTCTGAAGCCGTAGTTCTGGAACGTTGCAGGAATGCTTCAAGGCTTCACATTCTTGGCTTCAGAACATTGGAGGTGCATTTTATTATATAGGATTTGTTGCATTTGTATCCCACATTTTCCCACCTATTTGCAGGCTCAATGTGGCTTACATAGTACCATTATGGCGATTGCCAATTCCGGTAAGAGAAATGCAGAGTAGTATTGCATGAATGACAGATTAAATTAAGTAGTCAAGGAGAGAGAGTTAAGTTTTGTCCAGTTCTGTTATGAGTTTCATTGTGTTGCAAGGTTCAATAGTTGGGAGTTCTATTGGACATCAAACTGGCAACATCTTAATGATGAACTAAATATTCAATTAGAGGATGCGATTCCAATAAGGGCAATACCAAATAAGATATGAGGAAAACTCAGTAAATAGTAAGCAAACCCCGTATAGGAGGGAAGTAGATTATACACAAGGAGGAAAAAGCCTCAAGAAGCTCCTTTCCATACATCACTTTGTTAAGGGAGCTGGGACTGCTTCATCATAGGCAAAAAACCTCCTGTGTTATGTATGGTAAACAACTTACACAGACTAGTTTCAAAAATTTAAATGTTCACTTAGCTTGGGCTGTTAAATTGCCGTTCTTCTCTCTGATTATTTCAGGTTATTCAATGACCGTGGTCAACGTTGGCCATCGTTTCAACAATGCTGCGTCAGAACCACCAGTCAATATATCAGCTAATTGAAAGAAAAAGAGAAAAAGGCATCAAGAAACCAATTCAACTTACTCCTTTCTATCAAATTCATAGAGCTCTTGCTTACAGTTCGTTCAATCTGCCGATGGTTGCAAAAAAGGCAGGTTCCTGGAAAATGGCGGCTATTTAACCATTCAGTGACATCACATGCTGTCACAAAGCTGACCAATAGACATCGTCCAGTGGATCAACATTCAACTACTGTGGTTTTCATTGTTTTGATCAGCTCGCGTCAAAATATCTCTTACAGGTAGACCCACTTACAAAAAATGGCTCCATTCTATTAGTGGGATACAGGGTTTGCTTACTATTTGCTGAGTTTAACATCTGAATGATCCCATTTTATTCTGGGAGACAGCTAAGGTTGTACTGTGTGCTGAAGCTATATTTATGTTAGAAAATGCAGTAAAGCACAGGAAATTGTGAGATTGCAAGCCTAATTAAAGATTGTTCAACCTAATCAACTTCATAAAGATAATATGATAGCTACTCAGATGGCATTGAACTCTCTCCTTCATGAGCACAAACAGAAAATGATACAATTTTGAAAATTCAAATATTATAGGTATGATAATAAATCTGGCAAATTATTAGCTACTTTAACCAAACATAGGCAGTCTGTAATGAAAAATTTAGATGGCATGCTGGTTAATTGTACCAAGGATATAGCTATGACTTTTCAAAGGCTTTTCCAAAAACTATATACAGACAACTGTCCATTTAATATCACCTATCCTGAACTATCTGCACCAATAAGATCTGTTGAAGTATAGAAAGTTATAAAACAACTACAGTTGAATAAAGCCCTGGGACCAGATGGGTATAAAGCAGAATTTTTAAAACTTATTGAGCTGAATATTTCTGTTCCAATAGAACTATATTTTGAAAAGATTATAGAGCAGGGTATATTCCTCTCTTATGTTAATAAGGTGGTGATAACTTTAATTTACAGACTTAGTAAGGACCATCATTTACCAGGATCCTATCAACCTATCTCACTACTCAAGGTAGAGACCAAGATTCTAGCTAAAATCTTAGCAAATAACTTAACACCCTTTCTTTTGAGGTAAATATTGATTAGGTTGGCTGTGCGAGGGGCAAGGAAACAGTTTTTAATGTTTGCAAATTGTTAATAGCCATTAGCAAATGTGAGCAAGACAATTGTTCTGCCTTGTTAGTTAGATTTGATGCCAAAAAGGCATTTGATAGGGTGGGCTGGCCTTACCTATTTCAAATCTTGGAGTCTTATAGCCTTGGACAGTTTTAGTTAATGGGGTCAGATCTGATTATTTTGTCATTTTTAAGTGTACTAGACAGAGCTGATCCTTCTTTGTGCCAGATCAGGCAGATCACATCATTAAAGGATAGCAAGGGGTGATGTGGTGGTGGTGGTGGTGGTGGTGGTGGTGTGGGGGGGGGGGGGGTCTGATCATTAAAGTTTTAGCTTTTTGCAGATGATAAGCCTATGGTGCTTCAAATCCTACATTTACCTTGAGTCTTTGAACATTTCAGAGAGTTTGAATCAGTGTCTAGATTGAAATGTAATCTAACTAAATCCAAACACTGCCAGTATATGCGAGTGTGAGGGATCAATGAGAAGAGGTATTTCTTCTAGTCTGAGTCCAGGATTAATTAAAGTATTTGGGTCTACATATTCTGAAGGATTAATGTACAATCTCTGATCCTGGATTGGCAAGACAGGTTGGCTAGGTAACAGGCCTTTCTACTTTCTCTTATGGGATGTATTAAGTCATACAATATCATTTTGCTGCCACGATGGTTATACTTATTTCAAATGTTATCCACTAATTTTTCTTGGTGAGATCAGCACAGATCCATAAACTTCTATGAAGTTATATGTAGCAGGGAAAACGGGTGAGGATTCCTCTCAGGCTACCTTATAGCTGTCTTCATTAAGCAAAATCTGTTTTCAAAGTGCATATTACTAGGAAAAATTTTAGGGAAGGAAAGAGTAGCAAAAGGGAATATCAGTTATGTTAAGGAACCCTTTCAGAGCAAAGCTTTCTACAAAGGCATTGTGATTTTTACAATAGGTATACTTCATGGTATACTTCATGTGAACGAAATAGTCACACCGCCTATATTATCTTTATTAGACTCTGTGCAATAACTATGATTAAGATAGCTTAAAGCTGTTGTGAAAACACAGCATAGTCCAAATTAAGAATGGTTGTCTTCAATAAGCTCTTTCTTTATTAAGGTAATCATGGAATTACTGAACTTCTTTTCCCAGTGCCTTAAATCAAATGTGCAACCGCTCAGGGAAAGGATGGTTTTGAATCTTAATATCATGAAATATTTTCTCAAGGAGAAAAGGGACAATAGAGCTACCTATTTGCGGGCTGGAATAAAACAAGCTTAAATTGAATAAAAAATAATTGAGCTGTTATGCCTGAGTAGAGACAAAAGAAACGTTATAGTATCAACCTGAAGTTTGGCCAGTCAATATCACTAACTGTATTGTTATGTGAATGTGTGCTGCATTCTGAGCTCTTCACCTGCTTCAGGACCTCTGCTCCTTTGTACGTTGGGAGAGTGGTTTCCAGCACTCCGAGCAGGGGGGGGGGGGGGGGGGGGGGGGAGGGCAGCCTCTGTAAAGCAGATACTGGTAGGTGACATCACTAACTGTATTGTTATGTGAATGTGTGCTGCCTTCTGAGCTCTTCACCTGCTTCAGGACCTCTGCTCCTTTGTAGGTTGGGAGAGCAGTTTCTGGCTCTCAGAATGGGGAGGAAGCGGCTTCTGTAAAGCAGATACTATATATCTGACAGTGCTGGGGCATATATCTGGTTTACGGACAACTGACTGCTCCCAGTTAAGAAAGCAATGTATATATGAAGCCAACAGATGTGGAAATATCTTGAATGTATTTGAAGACTCGTGTAATATTACAGTGTTCCAGTAAAGTTGAGTCTGTATTTCATATAGAAAGAGGAGAGGAGACCCCATCATCCTAACGAAGGTAGCAAAGTGAATTTATAGTGTGACAGGCCTCAGAAGTGGTGCAGAAAAAGATACAAGAACCCTAGACACTAATCAAATGTAGCACATCTCCCCAACTGAATCAGAAAGCAGGCCAGACAAAGAAACCACTATACTGCAAAGGGTGGAAAAAGTGCCAAATCAGAGGATAGGATCCTTACTCCTTACAGGACAGGTCGCTATTAAGGTCATAGAGGAAACGGAAGGGATGACCTGAAAATAGAAGGTCTGATACTTGCAGGATTGTCCAAGTTGTAATTGGAGCCTAAGACCTCGGACCCATGAGCAAAGTTCACGAGTGACTGTCCTCGAACCACATCAACACTCCAACATACACTCACCTTCATACATTCACACACTAAACGGCACAATTACCAGTTGACTGGATACACCCTTGAGAAAAAGAAGCAGAGCATAACTGGGTACCATATCATAAACACTCACGAATTCATATACCCTCTTCCTTCATCATTCTCATACTTTTACACGCACACCCCTCCTTTACTTCACAAACTTAGTCCAGATAAACCTCACTTCATAAAAAAACATTACCCCTAACAACACTCTACTCTCCCCCATGAGTTCATTCTTAGAAGTCATTTAACACACAACAGATCACATAGGATCCCCTGAGAAAGTGCAAAACCGAAAGCACTCGCTATTATACAAAGGAGCCAGAATGAATGTATTGAAATCACTCCTAGGAATCTACTCCTTAACATTGGTCCAAATACTGTTAGCCACACCTCTCAATGATTATAACACCATACCAATACTACACAGCCGATTCAGGATTACCAGACACACTAACCTCAAAAAAACCAGCACCAGACCTTACAATAGCAAAACATTATCCCACAAACAAACTGCACAACCAACACAAAAAAGCTCTAATAAATCCAAATCGACATACAAACGACAACTAATAAAGGTTCCCACTTTCACCATTGCGGAAGATCCGTACCTTACAATTCAAATAGGTAACATCAATACCAGATCAACAGTAAACAAAACAGAAATTATGAAAGATTGGATCACATCAGAAACCATAGATTTACTCTTCATCAACGAAACCTGGATCCATGACCAAAAAGATCCCATAATACTGAACCTTTGCCCTCCGGGATACAACATTACACACTGGACCAGAATATTAAAATAAATTAAGCTTATTCATTCTTGCTTGTTTTATTAATTTTACCAAAACAAAACAAAAAAAGGAATAAATATATCTTTATTCCAAAATGAAGCAATGAGATATAGAGAGCATTTTACTAAGCAGCATTAAGTGACTAGCATAGGTTTAGCATGTCATAGATGTTAGCACAGCACGGACCATCAATAAGGTCTACACCATGTTAAAACCAACAGTACGGGAACACGCCTGCGTTAGTTACTTAACATGCATTGGGCAAGGTCTCAGGGCAGGGACATAGGTGAGTCAGAGCTAAGCCAGCTGTGACAACTAGTGTGTGGAGTTAAGTACCATGCACTAGTAGTTATAAATGTCAATAATGCAGCTGCAGTTACTGCCACCTGAAGAAGAAGTGGAAGTGCAGTTGCACTACCAGCAATTCAGTAGCATGGCCATAGCCCTAATCGCAATGAAATCTCTTTCCCTACCCTCCAATCCCCTGCACCTAGAACTGATGCCCCTTTCTGGTCTTCCATTCCCATCTGTTACTTTTTCTGATATTTCTCAAGCCTCTAATCTGCTCAATTGATCCCCCTAATATCCTCCTGCTAAGCCCCTGTCATGTAGTAAAGCCCCTCTGCCTGTCAGCAACCCAACACTTCGGAACCCCGCCACCACCACCTTCCCACTTCCTGACCTGGAGGCAAGACCTGGTGGCTCAGTGGCCTATTATATGGAAGACTGACTCGTATGAGTAGTACCGCAAGACTACTGGTAGGAATCAACAACATCTTTCTGAACCTGGTGCTGGACAGAGTGGGAGCAGAGAAGGACTGCTCCCCCTCCTTGCCACTTAACCACCAGCTTTACTTCCAGGCAAATGACAGAGGTGGTGGGAAGAGAGGGGGTCCAGATGGGTTCCATGGGGTTGAGGGAGTGTCAGGTTGGTGACAGTAGAGGGGCTTTACTATCTGGGAGAGGCTTGGCAGGGGGTTAGGAGGAGCAGCTTGGGGGAATAAGAAGGAGGCATCAAATAGGGGAGGTGGAGGATCATAAGGTGGTATTGGAGCAGGGAGAATAAGATTAGGGGGGCTCAGATTGGGGAAAATGAATGGGGGGTGGAGGATCTGATTAGTGGGCATCAGAGTGGATGATCAGAGTATCAGGAAGAGGTGGCAATGCCCAAGGGTAGCTGTTGTTTTGACAGTTAAATCCCAGGACAGATTAAGGGGATGAGACTTGATATGCCTCCTTTCTGCGGTTACAGTCAAAGTGGTTTACATATTATATACAGGTATTTATTTTGTACCTGGGGCAATGGAGTGTTAGTTTCCCTGCTGGTTCCCAGGCCACTGCACTAACCATTAGGCCACTCCTGAGTCATGGGCCAATAGTTCTCAGGCCAACTATGTAATGCAGTACCTGTGCACTGTCTTCTCAGTGCAGTAAAATGCAGGGCAGCTTCCCTGCATTTACCGCACATGCTTTGCATTTACCATGCATTATTTTTTGTTGTTACTGCACGTTAAGTTCCAAATCCTTCTGCACTTTAGTAAAAGAGCCCCTCCCCCATACCTGGATGTAAAAGTGAATTGGTCTTGGTTATTTCTCCAGTCAATATAGTTTTACCTAAGGGATTCAAGAGTCAAATAAAAAGCATGCAGGTATTTGAGTGAATAGATACATATGGGCAGAAGAAAATATATTAACAACTTCTCTTTTTTGTATTTTAGTTTTTTTTAATGCCATGACAAGTGTTTCCTTCTTTGTCAAATATTGTCAGAATACCAGCTTTAATGGCTGTTGCTTCTTAGTTTATGGGTCAAATGTATTTCATGACAGTGATGAGGATTCTATTACTACTACTACTATTTAGCATTTCTATAGCGCTACAAGCACATTTTCGAAAGAAAATACCTTTATTCATATTATAACTCTAAGCAAGTCTTTGGAAATTAAAGTCGTTTTTGATTGAGACCTAAAGGAAATGGAAAATAATAATTTTTTTAAAAAGGAAAAATATATTTATGTCTAGAAAAAGAATAGGGGCCACGGGTTTTCTGGATATAAATTAGTGATGTTACCCATACTCCTGGGTAAGACTTGCATCATACAAATAGTCTTGAAAACTCATAAACCACATATTTTTTTTTCTTGGTCCATTAAAAGGTACCCTAACCCACAAAACTTCCAGTTTTCTCTAGCCCTAATACAACTACTAGAACACTTGCACTTTATAGGAAAACAATTACAACATATACTTTCTAACTATGAATATGCCAAAATGTCTTATTAGTTTGATATTTATAGATATTAGATCAAAAATGTTTTGTCTCCATTGAGAGGGACTTACTTTAATTAGATTAACTTTTAAGAAAATGTGCCAAATGTGGATATGTGGTAATACCAAGGTTGTTTCAGGTAATTTCAGCGAAGCAAAGTGAAAAAGAGAAGAAAAGAGGTTCAGCTAGCTACTCCGCCCACCTGGCCTCTTATCAAACTCCTTCAGATTAGGTGAGCCAAAGTAAACATCTGATTCCTTGCCAACACTGGATTGAATGGGTAAACTACAGGATGCAGAAACCTGTTCCACAGCCTTCCATGTAGGCAAATGGTATATAACAGTCAGTTTTCACAGAACTTTAGCCAAAATACATAAATTAAACATTTTTGATTTTAATTCTCTACTATTTTTGCAGCTAGCCAATCTGATTGGGTGTGTACACTTGACTCAAATAAGTATATTACGCTAACAAAATGCCATTTATTGACAAAGGGGTTATGAAGGAAGTTGCTTATCAAACGAGCAGCATAGCTCAGCAAACTTCTATTTTAGGATACTATGGCCATTGTTTTAGAAATATATTCCATGTGGAGTTTTACACCATGCAGAGATTTTAAGGGGGTATGGTTTGGGTGTAGTTTTGACATTGCTTGGGCAGGACTAAATCTACATGTGTATGTTTCCCAATTTACAATCCCCCAAATTCTATATATGGCACTTTAAGTTGTATGCTAATTGATTAACAAGCCAATCAGCACCGATAAATGGTATTTAACCAATTAGCAGCACCAATTGAATTTAATTAGAATTAACACACTTAACTTTCTAGGTGTATTCTATAACACGGTGCATGTAAATTCTAATGCACACCGTTGAAAAGGGGCATGAAGTAAGTTTTGGGCATTTCAAAACACTATAGGGTCCTTTTAGTAAGGTGCACTGAAAAATGGCCTGTGCTAGTGTAAGCTTGTATTTTGGACACACGCAGATCCATTTTTCACCGCACCTGTAAATAAATACCTTTTTTAAAATTTTGGCCAAAAATGGATGTGCGGCAAAATTAGAATTGGCACTCATCCATTTTGGGTCTGAGACGTTGCCGCCACCCACTGACTTAGCGGTAAGGTCTCATGCGTAAACCAGGTGGTAATGGTCAATGGATGTTCAAATGCCGATTACCGCCCGCACACCAGAAAATGAAATTATTTTCCGGTGTGTAGCGGATGTGCATAAATAAATGAAATTACCGCCTGGGCCACATGATAACCAATCGTTAATTCTGAAGTGATGCATGTTGGGCGCACGTAGGTGACTACACATCTTAATAAAAGAGCCCCTATGTGCACTATTATAGAATATACCTGATCTGCGCCTAACTTAGGCGTAGGTATTTAGGCCTGGTTTTAGGTGGATTAATGATGACACCTAAATTTTAGTCACAAGAAGGGCGCATGAACATATTCTATAAACTATGTATAACTTTAGGCATAGTTTATAGAATTACGCCAATCGTGTAATTTTTTGGCACCAATTTTTAAGGCGCTCTATGTAGAATTTCCCCCAAAGGGAACACATACCTATGGGGGAAAATATTCATGCTGGGTTTTACATCAGCTCAAAGGCACATATAACATGGGTCTCTACACATGGCAGTTCCCCACTTACACATGAAAGCTGTGAGTGCACCATTTCCATATGTTAAATGACAACACTTTCACATAGATGCTGCCAGGTGTCATGGCATTCATTTTTTCAATATGTATCTTTGTAAAATGGCTGCTCCCACTGCACATGTCGGCACGTACATTAACACTTCTGCAAACATTTTAGAAAAGGATCTACATTGACAGACCATTTTCCAATGAACCATTGGAAATGAACATGTCCTGATCTAGACGCCTCAATTTTGATATCTACTTGCTATGCAAAATGGAGCTTTTAGTCTCTGAATATTATGTCATGTTCCTTTATAAGTTAACATCAAAAGCAGACACAACTCAGTCAAATACTTTCAGAATATCAAGGTTATGACCCAATTTCAGTCTACCATTAGCTGCTTCTATTGAAATACTACTGAATAAATATGGAACTCCAAAGTTTTTATTCTCAACAAGGCAGTTAAAGGGGAGAGGTGGAAATTTAATGAAAAACAAAGAAGATCCAAGAACATCAAAGCATTAAAATAAGGTATTTTAATTTATGATATTCGGTTGACTGACTTTCAGAGTAAGTTTTCCTAAATTAATATTCATTATCATGTCTTTATACTGGCTGATGAAAAGGATTTGGCAAGTACCATAAGCTATGAATTTTACATAAAAGAAAATTTTAATAGGAAGGGTAATTTTCAAAAGTGTTTCCTAGGGTAAAAGAGTACTTTACCCACAAAAATAACCTGTAATAAAACCTCCTGATATCCCAGTAAACGTATAGTTTAGTTTATAGTTTATTTAGAATTTCTTGATTGCAGTAGCTGCCAGGACACAACAGAACGGTTTACATAGCTACAATCATAAAACATTAACGGGTCCTTTTACTTAGGTGCACTGAAAAATGGCCTGCGTGTAGGTGCGTGTTTTGGAAGTGCACAGATCCATTTTTCAGTGCACCTGTAAAAAATACCTTTTTGGGGGCCAAAAATGGATGTGCAGCAAAATGAAAATTGGCGCGTGTCCGTTTTGTGTCTGACACCTTACTGCCACCCATTCACTTAGCGGTAAGGTCTCACGCTTTAACCGGGTAGTAATCATCAACACACGTACAATGCCAATTACAGCCCAGTTAGCGTAGTGGACAAGCGTAAAAAATGAAATTCCCACTGTGGAGCCGGGTGGTAGTTCCAAATTGGCGTGCGTTGGGCACGCATAGGCGCCTAGGCAGCTTAGTAAAAGGGCCCCTAAGGAAAGAACACCAGAAACATACTAAGGGAAATATGGGGAAAGAAGAGTGGGATGGAAATCCTTGCTGGAGGACACTCATAACCCTGTCTCGCCAAAAGTTTGTTGGAAGAGTGTGCATATTACTGTATGTTTACATGTAACTTTACTCAAATAGATTGATGCCATTTCTTGGGACAGGATTTTCATTTATTGTACATTCTTTTTGAAAATGTGTCCACATGAGTGTAAACTAACCCACTAAGAGACTCTTCTACTAAACCATGCTAAAAAGTATCCTGCGCTATTTTTAGCAAGTGGGTTTCCCATGCACTGAGGCCACTTCTAGTGTGGCAGTAAAATGTCTGCAGTTCCTATTTTTCCCATGCTGGATAAATCAAATTGCATAATGACTGCTACATATCCCTTACCAAATAGGGCTCTACTCTCTGCCAATAAAGACCCTAAAACTGTCTCTGTGTTATAGTTCTTACAAAAACCAGCCTGAGAGAGATGCAACAAATCATAACTATCCAGACATAAATTTAATTGATGACCAACCAGTCCCTCTATGATCTTAATAAACAGGGGAATGGAAGCGACTGGCCTATAATTCATGACATCCATCAGAATTGCCTTCGGATTTTTTGGAATAGGTGTTAAGATGATATTCCCACCATCTGTTTGAAAGTTGTCCAGGGAAGACTGGAAATTAATCCAGTCACTCATCAGTGTTTCTAAAAAGGAACCTGGACTGATTTCATCACATACAGAGGACAGGTATCTAAAATTTAGTAAGATGACTTATAGAGCCTAAATAAAGACAGTAAGTCCTCCTCTTGAACTAAGGCAAAACCAGACTAACATCTATCTACGGGTATGCCCTGATCACAAACAGGAATAGCATTGTAAGATTCATCACTGATCTTAGTTTATGCAATTTGACTACATATAGCATCTTACTTTCCTTGAAAATAGTTTGCTATCTTCTCTGCAGTAAGAGTGCTAACCTCTCTTTGTCTGTGTTACCTCAAATGGGTTCGTAAAATTTCCATAATCCAAAATAATTTATTATGGTTAAATAAATCTTTCTTCTTAGATTTAATCAACTGTTTATACATTTTGAAAGCACTCCTCCAATAATCCTTGTTCAATTGTGCTTTATTTTTCAACCAAGCTCTTTCTGGTATTCAGCACAGTTGTTTTTGCTGTTTCATTTCATCATCGAACCATGAATTAATTTTCCTGATATTAACAATTATCAATTAAATTGACATTCTTATCTGAAATCTCCAAATTATATTGCTAAAATCTATTCCAGAATTCAGCACTATCTATTTTACCACTGGAAGCACTAAGCTAATGGGCAATGTTTAGGGAGACCACCTAGGGATGAACTTCTCCTTCTTTTTCCTTCCCAGTAAGGTAATCCAAGCCTCATGACAGCAGAAGTTCCTAGAGCTAGAAGCTGTGGGTCTGTTTGTTTTTGTTCTGGATTCCATTTCTTTCTACATAATCAGCTCTGAAAAAAAGCACTATTTTATAAGCCACGCTTAAAGTTAGGCATGGTTTATAGAATAGTGCTTATGCTCAGGAATTTCACCTAACTTTAGACATGGCCCTTTGCACCAACTGAAACATGGTACAAATGTGCATGCCTACATTAGGTGTGTATCCCTGTTATTCTATAACAATGTACGTTAATTTTAAGAACGCCCCGTTACACCCGTGACCCTCCCATTTCCGTGTCCCCCTTATCAGATCACATGTAAATTTTAGGCGTGGATCCCATGCCTAAGTATATGCGCATAAATGCCAATTAAATCTAATTAGTGTCAATAATAGCTTGTTAAAAAGCCAGTTATTGGCACTAATTAGTTCATTGTTCAATTAAATTGCATGCAAATTTTGGCAGCTTTTATAGAATTAGGGGGAATATGAGCTGAACTTAGATCTTATTATTCTGTTTTTATTATTCCATGGTAATAGATGCTTTTCATTTGTTTTCTTTGAGTGCCTTAGTTTTTTCATTTAACTGTAAAATATCTATAAATTATTTAACAAATAGAAAATATGGAGGTTCATTTTCAAAGCTCATAGACTTACAAAGTTATTACGAAAATTTGTAATTCTATGGGGCCCTTTTTACGAAGTGGCGGTAAGCCCAACACGGGCTAACCATTCACGAAAAGGAAAGTACGACCGGGCTACCCTGGCTGGTAGTACCCTGCCCCAGT
This sequence comes from Microcaecilia unicolor, assembly GCF_901765095.1. Lineage (NCBI taxonomy): Eukaryota > Metazoa > Chordata > Amphibia > Gymnophiona > Siphonopidae > Microcaecilia > Microcaecilia unicolor. The sequence continues at coordinate 247,776,043 of NC_044037.1, read as the reverse complement.
GCATGCCATTTCCAATGCTACAAAAATATTTCAATTTTTGTAGCGCCGGTGTTTACCGGTGATAAACGGGCAGTGTAAGAGCTCTTACAGCCACCTCAATGGGTGTCGGTAAGTGCCCCCCCCCCCAAATGGCCGTGCAGCTAGTGGTTCACTTGCCAAATGGCCATTTCTTTAAGAAAAGGGAAACCTGCCTTTTACCCACTGTGGTAAAAGGGGGCCTTGGTGCGCATCAAAAACATGTGCCAACACCAGTGCAGGCCCCCTTTTGCTACAGCTTCATAAAAGAACCCCTATGTGCTTTGAAAATGAGCACCTAAGGGCCCTGTTTACTAAGCCGCACTGTAGGCATGCTGGCATTTTTAGTGCACACTAAAAATTAGCGTAAACTAATGCTAGAGACACTCATAGGAATACAGTGAAACCTCGGTTTTCTTTGATAATCCATCCGAAAACAATCAACGAAAACCGCAACAGACGAAAACCGAGGCAATTATTTCCATTTGAATTAATGTAAAACCAATTAATTCGTTCTAGACACTCCAAAATACATACCAAAACCACATTTTATAGAGAATAAATATAGTCCCATAAATAAATATAGTCCAAAGGGAAAGGGTTAACTTATTAGCAAGGGAAACACTTAACAGGGAAAATGAGATTTGAGCACATGTGATTTTATCTTGCGTTGCGATAAACGCACGGGGTGATGCTCACACAACGAGAAACAATGCCACAATGAGCAGGAGAATGTGTGGCTCGCCCTTTGTTTTCGCAAAATTAGCAGCGAGGTCACGTGGGCACGCCAATGAAATCAGAGGCAACCGATGAAATTCGAGACAAATTTTTCACTGAAACAATCTATGAAAACCGAAACCGACGATAACCAAAGTCAATGAAAACCAAGGTTTCACTGTATATGGGTGTCTCTAGCGTTAGTGTGCATTAATTTTTAGCATGCGCTAATAACACTAGCGTGGCTTAGTAAATAGGGCCCTAAATTTTTTATTTAAATGTCTTCTTTCAATATTTAAAACCACTGATAGTACTCTGTATTTAAGTTAATTTACAGTATCTATCTAATCATTTTATATAAATCAGAAAAAAAGATTTTCAGGGATTTTTTGTTTTGTTTTGGTTTCGTTTTTTTAGCAGACCCACTGTATTACTGGAAGAAGGTATTGCCTTTTTTTTTTTTTGTAAACCTGAATGTCAGATATTATTCTTTTTAATAGCCACAGGATGCCTCACAAAGGTTAAGATACTTCAAGAAAATTTAGTCAAAGTAAATGACAGCTGAGTAAAAGCACTGGAAAACTATATTTATTTATAACCATTTCACTTTAAATTCTAAACAAGCAATTTTCACAGCTGCAAATTAAGGAGATCATGGTATACAGGGTTTCAGCAAAAGATGAAAACAATTTAAATGGTGAAAAGAGTTGTGTTCTAGAAGCCAAAATTATAGAGAAGATAATTTTATCACTTTTATGGTCCCTACCATTACAAGCTATGGTTATAAAGGTTTCATAAAGAAATATGGTCTTTTAAGTGAGTCATGTCCTTTACTAGCCCTTATAACACACTTGTAGGCCAAATGCACACAAGGGGCCAAATGTAGTACATTTTCTCGTGTAGACACTGAACGGGTGAAAAGCCTTCATAAATCAGGCCCAAGTAAGCAACACTCAATGAGGTCAAGTTTCAGCAGCAGGATTGCCATAAACTTTAATCAAGTACAAAATCCATTAATGTTATACATATTTTCAAAAACAAAAACATGTAAACGCTGGTGCTAATAATTCACGTGTAATCTTAAATGGATTTCTAATCCGTATAAAGTTATACTTTCAATTTACCTTTTGGCACATAATCTTATACATGTAGAGGATAATTTTATAACCTGGTGCCTAGGTTAATTAGACAGGAAGGCACCAAATTTGAGCCTATTTTGTAAAGACACATGGAGGGGCATAATTGAAGGAAAACGTCTATCTCCATGGGCGTTTATCTCCAAGAACGGGTCCGTGAAGGGGTGGACCGAACCGTATTTTCGAAAAAAAAATAGACGTCCATGTTTTATTCGACAATTTGTGAGCTGGGCGTTTTTGTTTTTCAGCGATAATGGAAAATGAAAGCGCCCAGCTCAAAAACGAATAAATCCAAGGCATTTGTTCGTGGGAGGGGCCAGGATTCGTAGTGCACTGGTCCCCCTCACATGCCAGGACACCAACCGGGCACCCTAGGGGGCACTTTTACAAAAATAAAAAAAAGGTAAAAGAGCTCCCAGGTGCATAGCACCCTTCCCTTGTGTGTTGAGCCCCCCAAATCCCCCTCAAAACCCACTGCCCACAAGTCTACACCATTACTATAGCCCTAAGGGGTGAAGGGGGGCACCTACATGTGGGTACAGTGGGTTTGGGGGGTTGGACGACTAATAAGCATTAAGCAGCACAATTGTAACAGGTAGGGGAGGGATGGGCCTGGGTCCACCTGCCTGAAGTCCACTGCACCCCCTAACAACTGCTCCAGTGACCTGCATACTGCTGCCAGGGAGGTGGGTATGACATTTGAGGGTGAAAATAAACAGTTGTGAAACGGCATATTTTGTGGTGGAAGGGGGTTTGTGACCACTGGGGGAGTCAGGGGAGGTCATCCCTGATTCCCTCCAGTGGTTATCTGGTCATTTAAGGCACTTTTTGGGACCTTATTTGTGGAAAAACAGGGTCCAGGAAAAGTGCCCTAAATTCTCGCTAAAAACACATATTTTTTTTCCATTATCGGCGAAAGGCGCCCATCTCTGATCGGCCAATAACCACGCCCCAGTTCCGCCTTCACCACGCCTTCGACACGCCCCCGTCAACTTTGTACGCTTCCGCGATGGAGTGCAGTTGAAAACATCCAAGTTTGGCTTTCGATTATACCGCGTTATTCGTTTTTGGGAGATAAACGCCTATCTCCCGATTTAGGTCGCAATATAGGCGTTTTTGTCTTTCGATTATAAGCTGGATATGCACCTATCTGTCTATATAAAATATTAGTACAAATCTTCCAAAAATGGAGCCTAGATTGAAGAACACATGTAAATGTTTTTGAAACTCCTTCAGGGGTTTTGGGGGAGGATGTAGGATTATTTTACTGGAGTAAACTTGGGAGATAAAGCAAAGGACTATTACTGAAAGCTGGAATCAACTATTATCATAGGAGAGCAGAAGATACAATATGATATGATACATCACTCAGGGCCCCTTTCAAAGCGGTGGTAAGTCCAACGTGGGCTTACCACTTGCTAAAAGGGAAGTACCGCCAGGCTACCACAGCAGCCCGGTGGTAGTTCCCACCCACCCCCAGCACGCAGCATATCCGGCGCTACAAAAATATTTTTATTTTTTGAGCGCTGGTGTGTACCTGGCTGTAATTGGCAGTGCCGCAAGATACCCAGTTACTACCGGTTTAGCAGTATTCTTGTTATTTACAAACCTTCTAGGCACCCTAATGTTGGCACAAACTTTATAGAATTACCTATAAATGCACATAGTTTATTTTTTACAGTCATGGTAGTTATGCCAATTAATGCCTCTGAAAGATTATCAATAGAAATCAAACAAAATAAAACATGGAAAAGAAAATAAGATGATACCTTTTTTATTGGACATAACTAAATACATTTCTTGATTAGCTTTCGAAGGTTATTTTCTTTTCCATGTTTTATTTTGTTTGATTTCTATTGATAACCTTTAAGAGTGGACTAACACGGCTACCATGCCTCTGAAAGACAATTCATAGGCAGTTCTATAACAGTGTGTGGTGCCTATTATATAAAGGAAAAGAGGTGGCTTCTTCCCTTTGCAAAATACTAGTGTAACTGGGTATATATAAGTGTCTAAGGGGCCCTTTTACTACGCCGCATAGGCGTCTACGCGTGCCCAATGCATGTCAATTTGGAGTTACCGCCCAGCTACTGCGTGGCCCTTGCAGTAATTTCATTTTTGACGTGTGTCCGCTACATGCACCAAAAAATAATTTTAATTACCCGCGTAGATGATTACCGCACGGTTAACGTGTGAGACCTTACTGCTAAGTAAATGGCTGGCGGTAAGGTCTCAGACGCAAAATGGACATGCACCAATTTTTATTTTGCCACACATCCATTTTCAGCAAAAATTAGAAAAGGCCTTTTTTTACAGGCGCACAGTCCATTTTTCAATGCATCTTTCAGTCCATTTTTCAATGCATCTTAGTAAAAGAACCCCTAAATATTGGCGATATGTGCATAACTTATGGTTTGTGAGAGTCATGTCCACATTCTGCCCAGACTTTGCCTATCCCTCCACCCATCTGTCAAATACATGTTATATAAAATATATGCATATCAATAGAATAACACTTTGGTAGAATTTGGGCATTTACACATACACAAGTATATGTCATTATTATCATATATGCAAGTAATTAGTGCATAAATGTTAGTCCACAATTTATAGACTTGCCCCCTCATGTCTAGCAACAGAAGTTTGTGTGTTTGTTACTTTGTGCTATATTACTCCAATTTTATTGGATTTTCAAAAGAACTATCCAATCAAGGATACCCTCCTAAAATTTTAAAGCAAGCCTACATTAGAGCCAAGTATAATCAGCGGGAATCAATACTGGCCCCACATCAACAAGACACAGATTCCAAGACCATACAAACATTCATTTTGCAATATACTCAGGTGGCACCCGTAGCCACTAAAATCATCAAACATCATTGGAGAATAATGCAAAATCATCCTACGTTCAAGGATCATACCATACGTATAGCTTATTCTCGTAGACCTAACATCAATGAAGTATTACAGATGAAGACTGATTCCGTATCTAGGACATCTACAGTAGGACACACTAGTTGTGGTTCTTGCATTTTCTGTCCTCATATGATAAGATCCGATAGCTTCATTAACCCAATAGACAACAAAACATACGCAATTAAACACAACACGGACTGCAGAAGCCTGTTTGTGGTATATATACTGATTTGTCCCTGCCAGAAAATATACGTTGGCAAAACCACTAGGACACTCAAACAAAGACTAAGTGAGTACAAGCATAATCTGCTCAACCAAAAAATAGAAGCTCCAATAGCGGTTCACCACGTTGAACAACAACATGCATTTGCTAATTACCACTGCATAGTGATAGATCAAATAACACCTACCATCAGAGGAGGAGATAGAAATCGCAAGCTGCTCCAATTAGAACAAAGATAGATATTCAAGTTGCAATCGCTTGCTCCAAAAGGATTAAACAACAGAATTGAGTGGAAGGTGTTTATTTTAAAAACTTTTTTTGTGACTCAAGGAGGGGCATAATGGAAAGGGGCACCCAAGTTTTCCTGAGGTCGTCCTAGAGAAGGTAGTGACGGCAGCTAGCCTTGCTGAGTTTAAAGGGGTTCTGGACAGATTCCTGAAGGAAAAGTCCATTGATCATTATTAAATTTTGGGGTTTTGCCAGGTTCTTGGGGCCTGGATTGGCCGCTGTCAGAGACAGAGTGCCGGGCTTGATGGACCTTTGGTCTTTTCCCAGCGTGGCAGTGCTTATGTACTTATGTACTTATGTCCTCACAGGATGTCCCGGCAAAGGGGCAGGGAAACCCGTATTATCGAAACAAGATGGGTGTCCATCTTTCGTTTTGATAATACAGTCCGGGATGCCCAAATCTTAACATTTAGGTCGTCCTTAGAGATGGTCATCCTTAGACTTGGTAGTTTCTGATTTTTGGCGATAATGGAAACTAAGGATGCCCATCTCAGAAACGACTAAATGCAAGCTCTTTGGTGGTGGGAGGAGCCAGCATTCGTTGTGCACTGGTCCCCCTGACATGCCAGGACACCAACCAAGCACTCTAGGGGGCACTGCATTGGACTTCAGAAAAAGCTCCCAGGTACATAGCTCCCTTACCTTGTCTTCTGAGCCCCCCAAAACCCACTACCCCTTATGGGTGAATGGGGCACCTAGATGTGGGTACAGTGGGTTTCTGGTGGGTTTTGAAGGACTCACATTTATCACCACAAGTGTAACAGGTGGGGGGGGGGGCCTGGGTCCGCCTGCCTGAAGTGCACTGCACCCACTAAAACTGCTCCAGGGACCTGGGTATAATATTTGAGGCTGGCAAAAAAAAAAATTTTTAAGATGTTTTTGAGGGTGGAAGGGGTTAGTGACCACTGGGGGAGAAAGGGGAGGTCATCCCAAATTCCCTCCGGTGGTCATCTGGTCAGTTTGAGCACCTTTTTGTGGCTTGGTCATATGAAAAAATGGACCAGGTACAGTCATCTAAGTGTTTGTCGGGGACACCTTTTTTTTTCCATTATGGATCGAGGACACCCAAATGTTAGGCACACCCAAGTCCCGCCTTCGCTATGCCTCCAACACCACCCCCCCCCCCCCCCACCCCCGGGAACTTTGGTTGTCCCCTCGACAGAAATCAGTTGGGGACACCCAAAATCGGCTTTCCATTATACTGTTTTGGGCGACCCTGTGAGAAGGACGCCCATCTTGCGATTTGTGTTGAAAGATGGGTGTCCTTCTCTTCCAAAAATAAGCCTGAAGGTGTCCGTCATGAACATAGCCCTAGCCCTTTAAAAATCACCATTTTGGGAAGATTCTCAATTGGTCAAGGAGGGAGGACACCCTTTTAAAACAGGTAGGCACCATTTTCTGGTAGTTGTCATTGGAGAAGCAGTACTACAGAGGCACAGTTAATAGGTAATCGTATGAACCATAAGCAGTAAGTAAATTAATCCATGTAACTTGGATTTTAATCACAGTCTCTTTTTTGCATTTAGGACTTTCTGCTAAAAAGATTAATGGTGCAGCTCCCGAAGAAGCAAAGTGTGAAACAGAGGCGCTCTGTTGAGCTCATCGTTCAAGCAGCGACATTTTCAGATAAGTGCCTTTCTCCGTTCTAAAATTAGACCACAGATGACAAGTTATATATAAAAAATATCCTTAAGAAAAACACAAAAAAGGATCAAAAAAAGGATTTAAATAAATTTTTCAAACCAGTAGAAGGTTTTTCAGACCTATGAGGAGGTTCACCCAGCTACTGTGGTATATTATAAACTCCACAGGCTGAGCTTCTGAGGTCTTTTCCTCCTTCTCTATAACTAAACTAATGCAGTTAGTACATGTAGTATATTGAGTAAAATCAAAATTAGCTTGCTATCAAAACAGAGAGTAAGCACAACAGCCAGATAAACTTTCAAGAATATAAGTAGGGAAGTTATCAAGTTGCATTAATGCTCCAAGTCATGCTATTTGCCTTGTAATGTGACTTAAAGAGCGCTTTTGCAGCCCAGCTTCATTTCCTGTTGTGATATTTAAGTTACCATGGGTTACGTGGAGGGGCATAATCGAACGCGAACGCCCATCTCCATGGGCGACTATCTCTGAGGACGGGTCCGCGAAGGGGCGGGACAGACCGTATTTTTGAAAAAGATGGGCATCCATCTTTTGTTTCGATAATACGGTTGGTGCCGGGCAAATGCATCGGATTTGGGCGGATTTGAGCTGGGCGGTATCAGTTTTCAGCGATAATGGAAACCGAAGCCGCCCAGCTCAAAAGCGAACAACTCCAAGGCATTTGGTCGTGGGAGGGGTCAGGATTCGTAGTGCACTGGTCCCCCTCACTTGCCAGGACACCAACCGGGCACCCTAGGGGGCACTTGTAAAAAATTTTTTTTTAATTAAAATACCTCCCAAGTCCATAGCTCCCTTACCTTGGGTGCTGAGCCCCCCAAATCCCCCCCAAACCCCACTTCCCACAACTCTACACCATTACCATAGCACTTATGGGTGAAGGGGAGGCACCTAGATGTGGGTACAGTGAGTTTTGGGGCGGTTTGGAGGGCTCCCATTTACCAGTACAAGTATAACAGGTAGGGGGGATGGGCCTGGGTCCAGCTGCCTGAAGTCCACTGTACCCACTAACAACTGCTCCATGGACCTGTATACTGCTGTGATGGAGCTGGGTATGACATTTGAGGCTGGCATACAGGCTGGCAAAAAAAAAAAGTTTTTAAAGTTAGTTACCACTGGGGGGAGTCAGGGGAGGTCATTCCTGATTCCCTCTGGTGGTCATCTGGGCAGTTGGGGCACTTTTGGGGGACTTGTTTGTGAAAAAAAGATAAAAAATAAAATTTTGCATCTGCCGCCCTTCTTTTTTCCATTATCGGCCGAGTGCGCCCACCTCTCCTCGGCCGATAAACACGTCCCAGTCCCGCCTTCACCATGTCTGTGACACGCCCCCGTCAACTTTGTTCGTTCCCGTGACAATATCTGTGTTAATAAATAGAATATTCTGGATGTACCTGCAGTTGCTTTGAGTGTGAAGAATATAAGTTTCTTTTCTTTTTTGTTTTTACTGAATACCTCACTTTCATGATAGTTTGGCTACCAGAAATAAGGTAACTAAACCACATTTTGAAAATGAAACTAGAAAATCCTGGAGGAGAAACAAACTGCCACCCTAATTATAAACCTACCAGACACCCACTCTGACATTTTTTTTGTTACATTTGTACCCCATGCTTTCCCACTCATGGCAGGCTCAATGTGGCTTACATGGGGCAATGGAGGGTTAAGTGACTTGCCCAGGGTCACAGGGAGCTGCCTGTGCCTGAGGTGGGAATTGAACTCAGTTCCTCAGGACCAAAGTCCACCACCCTAACCACTAGGCCACTCCTCAAAGCCCCAAAAATTAAACAACATTTGACCTGTTTTATTTAAAGTGAAATGGGGCTATTAAGAACATTGTTTTCAGTAACATTTGATGATCTTAAAGATTTTCCTTACAGATGGCATTATCTGTTTACTGTACTCAGCACGTTTACAAAATTCTCACAAGTTTCCATAGAAATGCATTGATTAGAACATAATTTCAGTTAATTTTTCCTCTTGCTGAGTGCTGTGCTTGCCACACTAACTGCACCTTCCCTTTGCAACCGCTTCCATCTTTTGTTCGGCTCAGTGGGTTTCCTAGCTGGTAGATTTTATTGAGTAAATCCAAGCTGTCACTTCATCTGCCTGAAGGATGACTCAAATACAACACATAATAATAAAAAGAAAAGTAGGATAAAATAATCTTGTCAAGCCAGAAAAACTGATTGCTTGAAGTTGTAGACTTCAATCAATACACTAATTCCACAATTTATACCTTTTTCAATTGGAAAGGAAAGAAACCCTGATATGGTATTTCTTGGCTCACTGACTAATTTTGGCCTTCCTTCTGTGTGAACTCAGGATTAGCAAGTGTTTCTGCTGGAAAAAATTACCTAGGAAAATAGAATGCTAAGTTTTAAGACTCAATTTCAAACTATATTAATTTTAAAAACAAAAGGGGAATCCCACTGCTTAAATAGAATGAATATGCATTGCAAAGCAGGTGGTCATGACAACCCTGCCCCCCCCCCAGTAGATTGGTGGCTCACTTAACTATACTACTCTGACCCCCCAGCACCTTTAAATCCTTTAGGTCTTCGCCAGTAGGGAGTAGCAACCCTTGCCCACATTGGCTCTGGGTCTTCCACCTGACGCAACCTCCTGGTCTCCCCTGCCCCGGTAACTTTAAATTCTTTAGTTCTTTCTGGCAGTGAGCAGCAACATATTCACCCTGCTTGCACAGGCCTGAGCCTTCCCTCTGACACAATGAAGGAAGGCCCAGGCCTGTGCAAGCTGGGTGAATATGTTGCTGCTCACTGCCAGAAAGAACTAAAGGATTTAAAGGTACCAGGGCAGATGAGTGGAGTTAATTGACTCCCCTGATCTCTGGAGGGAGAGATGCCAGGAGTCACATCACTACTATGCCACTGTTGGGTGGATTTGAGTTCAAAGTGGGTGGGCTTTTGTCCACCGTGGCTTCATCTCTTTGAAGGTGTGAATAAACGTGGATAAAGGTGAGCTGGTTGATGTAGTGTATCTAGATTTTCAGAAAGCTTTTGATAAAGATCCTCATGAGAGACTCCTGAGAAAATTTAAGATTCATGGGATAGGAGGCAATGTTCTGGTGTGGATTAGGAATTGGTTATTGGACAGAAAACAGAGGCTAGGGTTAAATGGACATTTATCTCAATGCAGGAGGGTGAACAGTGGAGTGACACAGGAATTAGTACTGGGACTGGTTCTATTTAACATATTTATAAATGATATGGAAATTAGAATGAGTGAGGTGATTAAATTTGCAGATGACACAAAACTATTCAAGGTTGTTAAAACACGTGCGGACTGTGAAATATTGCAGGAAGACCTTAGGAAATTGGAAGACTGGGCATCCAAATGGCAGATGAAATTTAATGTGGACAAATGCAACATGATGCACATTTGAAAGAATAAGCTGAATCATAGTTACCTGATGCTAGGGTCCACCTTGGGGGGTCAGCAACCAAGAAAAAGATACAGGTGTCATTGTAGATAATAAGCTGAAATCTTTTGCTCAAAGTATGGTGGTTGCCAAAAAAGCAAACAGGATGCTAGGAATTATTAGGAAAGGGATGGTGAATAGGTCCAAAAATACTATAATGCCTCTCTATTGCTTCTTGATGCAACCTCACTTTGAATATTGCATTCAGTTCTGGTCGCCATATTTAAAAAAAAAGATATGGTGGGATAAGAAAAGGTTCAAAGAAGAGCAACTAAAATGATAAGGGGGATGGAACTCGTCTCATATGAGGAAAGGCCAAAGATATTAGGTTTCTTCAGCTTGGAGAAGAGATGGCTGAGGGGAGATATGATTGGGGTCTACAATTCACTTCTACTCATTCAACACTACTCAAGATTTTAATTTTTTACTCTTTCAAAAAGTACAAAGACTAGGGGGACACTCAATGAAGTTACAAGGAAATACTTTTAAAACAAATAGGAGGAAATATTTTTTCATTCAATGAATAGTTAAGCTCTGGAATTCTTTGCTAGAGGATATAGAAAAAGCAGTTAGTGTATCTGTGTTAAAAAAATTGGACAAGTTCCTGGATGAAACGTCCATGGTCTGCTATTGAGACTGACATGAGAAAGCCACTGCTTGCCCTGGGATTGGTAACATGGAATGCTGCTTCAATTTGGGTTTTTGCCAGGTACTTGTAACCTGGATTAGCCACTGTGGAAACAGGATACTGGCTAGATGGACTATTGGTCTGACCCAGTATGGTAATTCTTATGTTTTTAAGTTACATTTAATGCACAAGGTTTTGCACATTAAATGGGAACATGGCAAATAGCATGGCACACTTAAAGCAACTGTATCTTGTAATCTGTCTTTACAGGTAACACACAGTAAAGAATTTTTGTCTATGTTAACTGAATGGTAAGATGTTGGAAATGCAAGATCTTGTAGTTACCGCATGTTAATTGTAGCTGTAATTGCACTGAAAACGCAAAATCATACCACACTTTACTAAAGAGGCCTTTTAATTTAATGAGCAAAAAGACGACATGTAAAATTCTTTTATCATTTTTTAACCAATGAATTAACACAATAAAGTTGATTTCCACACATGAATTAATTTCAGTTGAAACAAATCAAAATATGTCTAAAAAGAAACTAAAAACAAACCACAAATTTAGGGGTCCTTTTACAAAGCTGTGGGAAAAAGGGCCCTGCGCTTAGCGGTAGAGACTTTTTTCCTGCGTGCCAGAGCCCTTTTTACCACAGCAGATAAAAAGCCCCCTAGACAAACATGGCCATGCAGCAGGGAACCCTTACCGTCACCCATTGAGGTCTATAAGATAATGAGTGGAATGGAAAGGGTCGATGTGGAGCATCTGTTTACGCTTTCCAAAAATACTAGGACAAGGGGGCATGCGATGAAACTACAGTGTAGTAAATTTAGAATGAATCGGAGGAAATATTTCTTCACTCAACGCGTAGTTAGACTCTGGAATTCGTTGCCAGAAAAAGTGGTTAAGGCGGTTGACTTAGCAGAATTTTAAAAAGGATTGGACGGCTTCCTGGAGGAAAAGGCCATAGAATGTTATTGAATGGACGTGGGAAAAATCCACTATTTCTGGGATGGGCGGGACAAATTGTTTGTTCTTTTGGCCGCTGTCGGAGACAGGGTGCTGGGCTCGATGGACCCTTGGTCTGTCCCAGCATGGCGATGCTTATGTACTTATTTTGCAGTAATTTACTTGTTTCTGCATGCTAATTGTGCTTTATTTATTCTTTTAAATTTATTTTTGGGCGCTTACAGGGAATGGGTGTGGAAGCACTACCCAGCTTGTAGACTGTGATTAGTGTGCACTAACTGGAGAACACAGAGTTAATGCATGAGTACTCACCACCTCCTAAAAAGAAGGCAGTAAGTGTAAGTGCTCTCACATTTTTTGTCACTCCAGCATGCTAATGTAAAAATTAGAATGGGCATGCAAAAAAAAAAAAAAAAAAGAAAGAAAGAAAAATTAAAAAGCCCTGATTACTGCAGTGTTAGATCTGGGTTTAGTGCATGGGAAAGTTCCATGTTAATATGCATTAAGCCCAGATTCTTAACACGTTTTATTAAAAGGACCTCTATGTATAAATGAGCAGAGAAGAGCTCAGGTGGTTTCACAAAAGAGCTCTGCTTTTTCTGTTGTCAGTACTCTGGATTCAAGGTATTGTACTCATAATTTCTTATTCCTAGGGGCCTACTTCTCACTTTGATCCCACATCTCAAACCTAGTGTTGTTTCTTTCTACGTAGTAAAATCTGGAAATTTTAGGATACATACAAGGTAATGTAATAGCCATGACAAGGGGAAAGGTGTAGCATCTGGCTTTCTGAGACTTTAGAAATGATGGAGGTAGAAGGGGAAACTTGGACTCAGTGTGGCAAGATAGGGGACCCATTCTTTTTTAATACAGAGACTATATCTATTTATTTACTTATTTATTGGGATTTACTAATCACCTTTATGAAGAGATCTAGGGTAACCACCTGCCTCCATGTCATAAGGCAGTAAATTTCAACCCTCTCCTGGAGGCACAACCAACCAGTAGGGTTTTCTTGATTACCACAATGACTATGCTTTAAGTAGATTTGCATACAATAGGATTTGCACATACCAGAGACCTATCTATCTATCTATCTATCTATCTATCTATCTATCTATCTATCTATCTATATATATATATATATATATATATATATATATATATATATATGTATGTAGATATACCACCTGGGTTAACATATATGCCATTAAAATTGGCAAGGCACAGGCCAACTCAACTTATCTCTCCCAAGATATGAGTAAGTACTGAGTCCCTAATAGGTGCCTCATCACTGATTTTTCTCTTAGCTTGCCCAGCTGGCAGCTCATACCAAACACGTTCACTATCATGCATGTCTTGGTCCTTCAAAAATTTGACTATTTGAATGCCTTGTTGACTTCCATTTCCAATACTACCATCTGCCAGTTAAAAATTGTTCAAAATACTGTTATTAAGCTCCTTACAGCAGTGCTGCTCAACCCTTTCCTGGAGGCATACCAAAGCAGGCAGGTTGTCAGGATTACCACTATGAATTTGCATTTGATAGATTTGCATATAGTAGGTTCCCAATATATGTGAATCCATCTAATACATATTCATTTTGAAATCCCAACTGGCTAGAAATGCCTCCAGGAGAAAGTGGAGAAGTACTACTTTACAGAATCCACTAAATTTGACCATGCCACTCCACTAAGTCCTCTTGTAGCAGATCCAGTTTCTCCACCTTGATGGTTGATCCTTGTCTTACTCCACTGTTAATGAAATATCACCTACATCTTATATCTTACTGAATCAAGTTCAAAATTCTACTTAACATATCACATCCTGCTTACTGGGCATTTCCAATACTTTTCAGACATGCTTATTCCTCTGATACCTCCCCATTCTGTTAGATCTTTCTTACAATATCTTCTTCCTATCAAGATCTTTCTTGATACAACCTAGCAAGCTGTTTATTTTTATGCTCTGTTCCTCAGGAACTCTCTATCTATAAGGGCTCCTTTTACAAAGCAGCGCTACTGATTAGTGATGTGCTGAATGCAAAGAAATCCATTTGATTCCCATGGGCTTCTTTGCATTCAGCGCACGCTAATGGGTAGCACTGCTTTGTAAAAGAAGCCCTAAGTCTTAGAATAGGCCAGACCTATTCTTCCTTGAAAACAAACTTTGAAGATCTGACTCTTCCAACAGATGTTTTACTTACAGCTCTAGGTCTTATCTGGCCCCTTGTGTTTCATTGTTAATTCTGAATTGTTGACTTTTTCTACCCTTTTTATCTTTTTGTATTTTCAGTTATTTTAATCTCTAATTGTGTAATTTTAATTACTGTTATTATTGTCACTTCAATAGGCTACCAGGAGGAAGTATATCAAATACAATAAATTAAACCCTATCAGGGTGGGTTTCCTGTGGTAGAAGGCCCTAAATTTGGCCTTCATGGCTTCTGCTTCCCTTCATATCCTTGCTATCCTGTAATTAACAGAACATGCTATATTATAGCCTAGTGAGCTTGAAATGGCACAGTAGCAAGACTCTACACCTATATTCCAGTAGTGCATATCAACTCTTTTGAGGTCCATAGCAGATCTTTGTTATGACATACCACACCCATGCTCCTTGATGTGAGCCTACCTCCTGTTCATTCACTTAGACAATACATATAGGGAGGACATTCTATGAATAGCGTTGAGATTTCAGCACCAGAAACAATCTGCATGGAGTGCTAATAGAATTTATAGAATAGCGCTTAGAGCCCATTTCCACACTAAAAGTTGGGCACTGGTATTTATGCCACTTGAAATCTGTTATAAATGTTAGCACCCAACTCCAGGCATTTTGGCATGAAAATGGGGCTTTGTTATAACCCAATGTGGAAATTTTAGGAATGTCCCTGTTCACATCCCCTTTGGGGTTGTGTACTAGGGATTTAGGCACGTGGGTTTATAGAATAGGGTATGGGGAGATGCACATGCAAATTTCAGTTATTGTAAGCTAATTAATTTATCTATCGATCTTTGATTAATGGGCAAATTTTGGTGTTGAAATCTCAGTGTCATATATAGAATCCGAGAGATATTTTGTGATGGACGACCATTTGCATTAAACCAAGGCTAAAATCCATCAGTAAATAGGATGCCCCAGCTATACAGATGGCCCATCTACAAGGATTATGAGAGTCAATGTACTTTCCAAGGAGGTTTGAACACTAATCCCTCTTCCCCTCTCTGCATGAGGATAGCATATACTCCCATGGGAGGCAAGGAACCCTTTAAAGTAAGGGCTTTCAACCCAGTCCTCAGTCACACCAAACCAGTCTAATTTTTGAGATATCTGCAATAAGTGTACATGAGATAAATTTGCATTCACTGTCCTCATTACAAGCGGATCTCTCTATGCACATTTATTGTGCATATCCTAAGAACCTTACTGACTGGGTGTGTCCTAAGAACCCCTGATTTAGACAAGTACTTTTCAATCCAGTCCTTGGGGCACACCCTGTCAGTCAGGTTTTAAGGATATCCCCAATGAATGTGCATCAAACAATCTATTACCACAACTATAACATCTTACAAACTCTTTATTCTAAATTACAAATATTGCATTAAAATCTTATACAAATGTAAAACCATGTGTGTGTAGTGCTGTTACTCATACCGCCTAAACATATATCAATACACATATAACAGCAACCCTTGACAAGAAAAAACAGCCCTCACCCATCCACTCAACGAAAAATAGGAGTCTTAGTATGTATCATAAAAGTCCTCCAACAGATAATCCAGAAAAAAATTCATATTGCTCTGCACCAAACTGACGCAGTGCAACCCTTATGGGTCCAAGAAATACTCCACAATTGAAATGTGTATCAAATTGAGTCACTGTCAATATCTGTCCATTGAGTCTCTACAAAATTGTACCCATACTCCAAATGTTGTACATAATCGGGTACCGTGGTATTCTGCTTGAATGTATCACAAGCGCACTAATGCTGATACTCGAGCCCGTACTTGAAAGTTCCCGAACCCAATGCATGAGATAGATTGCCATATTGAATGTCCATATAACCACATAGACTACATATGCAAAGTTATCTTTTCTGTGCAATATTGTCAGTTCTATCATATTTAATATATTGGATCAGCCCTGGTTATGTCTTGGGAAAAATATATTGGATCCTGCAATTACCGTGAAGGAAATGCAAAGAGTCATTAGATTCCCCACTCCTTATTAGTCATCTGGACTAGCCAGTTTAACAGTGGAATCTTATGAAGTCTTTAACAGAATGCTGACTCTCAAACATTGCCCAAGAAAAATGGATTTTGGAAAATGCCCTAGGAATATAAATTATGAATCTATATCAATGATACTTTAATCTGTTAAACAGATATTTCCAGTATTAAACTTAGACATTTGAGGCAAATATTCAACAAAAAGCTGAATGAAAATTATCCAGGTACCTTACATAGTAACATAGTAAATAACGGCAGAAAAAGACCTGCATGGTCCATCCAGTCTGCCCAACAAGACAAACTCATATGTGCTACTTTTTGTGTATACCCTACTTTGATTTGTACCTGTCCTCTTTAGGGCACAGACCGTATAAGTCTGCCCAGCACTATCCTTGCCTCCCACCACCGGCTGGCTCTGCCACCCAATCTCGGCTAAGCTCCTTAGGATCCATTGACTCAGATGTTTAGTAGAGCTCAACTGATTACATTCCCCACTTAATATAACTGGTTAAAATTAATCTGAATAGGGTTATCAGATAATGCTATCAATTCTGTCCAACTAAATCATAGACATGTCCTAAGATGGTTCAAAATCCACTTTTTGTAACTAGACAAATTTTAGCCAATCAACAAGTGGCCAATGAAACTGTAACTACTCAGCGGATAAGGGATTTTAAAATGCCAAGATTTCTCTGGACAACTTTTGAAGTTACCTGGACAAATCTTTTAAATATCAACCTTAGTAAATTTGTTCTCAGATCTTTCAGGTTATATAATCAATTAGTCCACATCAAAAGCTTTCTCCCTTAATATACCTTTTGCAAAGGCTATTTTATAATCCTCAGTCATTTTAGTGGAATGAGGAAGTGATACATATACTTGACAGTGATATGGTATAGTGACTTAGGGAAAAAAAAACTTTACAACTAATACTGGTAAAATTGAAGGTCTACTTCAAGAAATTACTTGAAAGTGATCACAATTATACTTATCACTTTGGAAAAGACATAAAGCCATTAATGTCCATTAATCCATATAAAAATTATCTAAGTATACTGCCCATATTTTTCAGATTACTTGTACAAGACACTGGACCACATGCTTTCTGAGTTTCCATAGAAAATGAAGCCTCCACATAGCTCTCCAGAGACTTAAAATGAGCAAAGAGAATAGGGGGAATCAGGTTCCCAAAATAGGGTGGACTTTGGTTACAAATTAGGGGCCCTTTTACTAAGCCACGTGAAGGGGCATAATTGAACGCGAACGCCTATCTCCATGGGCGTCTATGTCTGAAAACGGGTACGTGAAGAGGCGGGACAGACCGTATTTTCGAAAAAATGGACGTTTTTGAGCTGGGCGTTTGTTTTTTTTTTAGCAATAATGGAAACTAAAAACGCCCAGCTCAAAAATGTCCTAATACGAGCCATTTGGTCATGGGAGGGGCCACGATTCGTAGTACACTCGCCCCCCTGACATGCCAGGACACCAACTGGGCGTCCTAGAGGTCAGTGCGGTGGACTTCAGACAACGCTCCCACATGCATAGCTCCCTTACCATGGGTGCTGAGCACCCAACCCCCTCCCCCAAAACCCACTACCCACAAATGTACAACACTACCATAGCTCTTAGGGGTGAAGGGGCCACCTACATGTGGGTACAGTGGGTTTTGGAGATATCCCATTTACCAGCACAAGTGTTACAGGTAGGGGGGATGGGCCTGGGTCCATCTGGCTGAAGTGCACTGCGGTACCCACTAAAAGTGCTCCAGGGACCTGCATACACGCAGGCCTCTAGGACTTGTTGCTGCTATATAACATTGGCACACCAGTTGACACCTGAAGACTAATCTCTCTGAAAACGTCCTATATTGGAATAAGCATGCTTACTCACAGTTAGCTGCAGATCAGAGGTTGTGCCACACTGGCAACGAGTCTCCCTGGTACTGAGATTAGCAGTAGGTCAGAGCTGACAGAATGCTGTACAATGCCCTCTTTCAGCCACATTCAAAGTAAGAACTAAGTTCTGTAACGTGGCTAACACGTGAAGGGGATCTAAAACTGGCTTATAAAAATGGCCACTACCTCATGGACTACCGGAAACAAAACAGGGCACACTCTGACCCAGTAAGCAGGGGGAAAAGCACCATGGGAGTAGAGCCTACCAACTACCAACATCGTGAGCATTTGCCACAAGCTAGTAGAATCATGGAGCTCAATACCCTACACCCACCACAATGCATTGCTGATGTGACTCTGCAGTGTGCATAACAGAAAAGGTGTCACACTCACCTGAGAGCCACATCAGAACCAGGGAAAGGCTGTCAGAGGATAGAACACATTCTGCTGTCATGGAGGTGGGTACGGCATTTGAGGCTGGCATAGAGGCTGGAAAAAAAGTTATTAAAGTGGGGGTTTTTTTTGGTGGGAGGGGGTTAGTGACCTCTGGGGGAGTCCGGGAGATCATCCCCGATTCCCTCCAGTGGTCATCTGGGCAGTTGGGGCACTTTTTTGGGACTTGTTCGTGAAAAAAAAGGTCCAAAAAAAGTGACACAAAATCGCAGTAAAACGCCTTTTTTTTCGATTATCAGCTAAAGACGCCCATCTCTCCTCGGCCGATAACCACGCCCCAGTTCCACCTTCACCACACCTCCGTTAACTTTACCTGTTTCCGCGATGGATTTCAGTTGGAAACGCCCAAAATCGGCTTTCGGTTATACCGATTTGGGCGCCCACAGGAGAAAGACGCCCATCTCCCGATTTGGGTCACAATATAGGTGTTTTTCTCTTTCGATTATAAGGATAGAGGGGCATAATTGAATGTCACTGGCAAAATAGGTCGCAGGTGATCTATTTTGTTGGCGGCGCAACAGCTGTCCGGAATTGTATTTTTGAAAAAGATGGCCGGCCATTTTTTTTCCAATAATACGGTTTAGCCCGGCCAAATGCCAGACTTCACCGTGTTTCAGATCGCCGGTTTTGTTTTCAGCAATAATGGAAAAAAAATGCCAGCCATCTCAAACCCAGCGAAATCCAAGGCATTTGGTCATGGGAGGAGCCAGCATTTGTAGTGCACTGGTCCCCCTGACATGTCAGGACACCAACCGGGCACCCTAGGGGGCACTTCTAAAATTGTTTAAAAATACACAAATAGCTCTCAGGTGCATAGCTTCCTTACCTTGGGTGCTGAGTCCCCCAAATCCCTCCCAAACCCACTCCCCACAACTCTATACCATTACCATAGCCCTTATGGGTGAAGGGGGGTACCTACATGTGGGTACAGTGGGTTTGGGAGGGGGGGGGTTGGAGGACTCAACACTTAGCACCACAAGTGTAACAGGTAGGAGGGGTGGACCTGGGTCTGCATGCCTGAAGTGCACTGCACCCATTAAAAACTGTTCCAGGGACTTGCATACTGCTGTCAGGGAGCTGGGTATGACATTTGAGGTTGGCATACAGGCTGGTAAAAAAAGGTTTTTACTTTTATTTTTTTAGTGTGGGAGTGAGTTGATGACCACTGGGGGACTATGGGGAGGTCATCCCCCATTCCCTCTAGTGGTCATCTGCTCAGTTGGGACACCTTTTTGAGGCTTGGTTGTGAAAATAAAAGGACCAAGTAAACCCGGCGAAATACTGATTAACGCCGCTTTTTTTTTCCATTATCCGCGAAAGCCGGCCATCTGGTAGCCACGCCCATGCCCGCCCATGTCCCGCCTTCGCTACACCACTGACACGCCCCCTTGAACTTTCACCGATGCGGCGACGGGAAAGCGGCAATGGTGTCAAAAAAGCCGCTTACGATTATACTGATTTTGCCGCTTTTGAGAGATCGCCGGCCGTCTCCCGATTTATGTCGGAAGATCGCCAGCAATCACTTTCGAAAATAAGCCTGATAGGCACCTATATGCATCCTACGTGCGTCAGTTTTGAACTACCACCTGGCTAATGTGTGGCCTGGGCAGTAATTTCATATTTTACGAGTGTCCACAACGTGCGCCGGAAACTAATTGGGCGGTAATCAGTATTGCACACGTGTAGACCATTACTGCCTGGTTAACATGTCAGACCTTACCGCTAGGTCAATGGGTGACGCTAAGGTCTCAGGCCTAAAATGGATGCGCACCAATTTTTATTTTGCCGCACGTCCATTTTTGGCCCAAAAAAGGCCTTTTTTGCAGGTGTGCTGAGAAATGGACCTGCGCACTTCTAATACATGCATCTACACCAGCGCAGGCCATTTTTCGGCGCATCTTAGTAAAAGGACCCCTAAGAGGATAAAGAGTAAAATGTTGGAGGAAAGAAAACAAGATTTTTCTCTTCATATTTGGTGCATTCCATAAATAGTTCTTCTAAAGATTGTTAAGGGAAACAGTGTAAATACAGCATGTAGTACATTTCAAAAACTGGACAATTTATTGAAAATGGGGAGTACAGTTTTCAAAGTAATTCCTACAGATAAAATGATGCTTTACTTGTAGAAAAGGGCTATTTGAAAAGTGTCTACCTGGTGGGTAGATAATGGCACTCATATTATACCATAATATACGTACTTATACCCACATAATAATGGAGGCCTTCAAGGCACGTTTAGGTCACAGGGAAAGCAATGCATGTAATTCTGGATTTGTAATGCAATAAGACAAAAAGATTTCGGAGCTATACACTTCTGCTAATCATTTTTTATTAGGTTTGTTCATCTATTAAAATTTTTAATCACATGCCTGCCCATGATAAACATTTTTAATTGCATGGTTGATCACATAAAGTGTCCCCTTCACATTTTCACTATAGTGCAAAATATTTCAGATGTCAATACTCAAAACTGACTTATTGTACTTCAAGTACTAAACTGAAAATAAAATCATTTTTCTTACTTTTATTGTCCAGTGATTTTATTTTTCTAATCATCTTATTCCCTGTCTCTGGTTCTGTTCCTCTGTCTGTGCTCTCTCCTCACAATTTTTTTCTCTCCTCCTCTCTTCTTTTCTTCCCCTATAACATCTTTCACATTCAACTGTCTGCCATTTTTCTTCCTCCTTATAGGAGAGAGCGGCATGATGTGATTAATCGAGTTAAAATTATTAGTGCAAGGTGCAAAAAAGAATTATCACAATTAATCACATTAAATGAACAGCCTTATTTTTTACACAATGTTAACCTGCTTTAAAGGTGTAAATGTACATGTGCTCTGTGTGTGTACATAGGTATTTGATAAAATGGGTACATACATCACTATTACACCCAAGAGAAGGACTTAAAGTAAGTGAAAAACCTTACTAGTAAATATTCAAAGACCAGTGAGCTGGAAAGGTAACCAAGTAAATTAAGCTGATTATCTTAACATGGATATTCGGTCACACTTTTCTGACTGAATATTTAGCTCAATGTATTTACTCAAAATTTCAGAAGGATGAAATAGGGTTGTCCAGCTAAGAGGCCCTTTTAATAAGCTGAGTCAGGCACTATCAGGCTTATTTTCGAAAGAGAAGGGTGCCCATCTTTCGACACAAATTGGGAGATGGGCGTCCTTCTCCCAGGGTCGCCCAAATTGGCATAATCAAAAGCTGATTTTGGGCATCCTCAACTGCTTTCCATCACGGGGATGACCAAAGTTCACGGGGACGTGTCAGAAGCATAACGAAGGCGGGACTGGGGTGTGCTTAACACATGGGCGTCCTCGGCCGATAATGGAAAAAAGAAGGGCGTCCCTGATGAACACTCTGCTGACTTTACTTGGACCTTTTGTTTTATGACCAAGCCACAAAAATGTGCTCTAAATGACCAGATGACCACCGAAGGGAATTGGGGATGACCTCCCCTTACTCCCCCAATGGTCAATAACCCCCTCCCACCCTAAAAAAGTTTTTTAATATTTTTTCCATTATCTATGCCAGCCTCAAATATCATACCCAGCTCCATGACAGCAGTATGCAGGTCCCTGGAGCAGTTTTAGTGGGTACTGCAGTGCACTTCAGCCAGGCAGACCCAGGCCCACCCCCCCCCCCCACCTGTTATACTTGTGGTGGTAATTGTGAGTCCTTCAAAACCCACCACAAACCCACTGTACCCACATCTAGGCCCTTCACCCCTAAGGGCTATGGTAGTGGTGTACAGTTGTGGGGAGTAGGTTTTGGGGGGCTCAGCACACAAGGTAAGGGAGCTATGCACCTGGTCGCTTTTTCTGAAGTCCACTGCAGTGCCCCCTAGAGTGCCTGATTGGTGTCCTGGCATGAGAGGGGGACCAGTTCACTACGAGTTCTGGCTCCTCCCATGACCAAAGGGCTTGGATTTGGTAGTTTCTGAGATGGGCATCCTTGGTTTCCATTATCGCCAAAAATCGGGGACGACCATCTCTAGGGACGACCATCTCTAAGGTCGACCTAAATGTTGAGATTTAGGCGTCCCCGACTGTATTATCGAAACAAAAGATGGCCGCCCATCTTGTTTTGATAATACGGGTTTCCCCGCCCCTTTGCGGGGACATCCTGCGGGGACATCCTCAGGAAAACCTGGGCGCCCCGTTCGATTATACCCCTCCACTTGTGCCTAGTGCATCTTAAAATGGTCCAGATGTCCTGCAATAAGTGGCAAACATGTGCACACTAAAAAATGTTTCAATTTTTTGAGGGGATGTATCTGGGGACAGAAATTGGGTGTTCCTTTGCTAATCAGTTAGCATAGCTACATTACTGTGTGCTAACTGATTGATGTATGAATAGCGCATGAGCCCTTACTGCCTACAAAATTAACATAAATTATTTATTGCATTTGTATCCCACATTTTCACACCCATTGGTAGGTTCAATATGGCTTACATGTATCAATAGAGACGGTTACATGTTTCAAGAGAGATGGTTACAGATTTCCAATTAGTTTGATGTAGAGCACTTAGTACAATAGATCAGCAATCGCATAGTCTGCATTTACAATATGTTTGGGGCGGAATGTGCTGAATTGGCAAAATGGAGGGTTGTGTCATTGTTGAACATTTGTGTGGGTATTTTGGGTGGTTTTCGGTGGTCTCAAAAATTAGGCTGATGCAGAGGGGAAAAACTTCCTAAAAGGTTGGTCTTTAGGCACAAGTACCTGGCAGAAACCCAATAGTAGCAGCATTCCATGTTACCAATCCCAGGGCAAACAGTGGCTTCCCCATTCCTGTCTCAATAGCAGACTATGGACTTTTGCTCCAGTCAATTGTCCAAACCTTTTTTTAAACCCAGATATGCTAGCCACTGTTACTGCATCCTTTGGCAATGAGTTCCAGAGCTTAACAATTTGTTGAGTGAAAAAAATATTTCCTCCTATTTATTTTAAAAGTATTTCAATGTAACTTCATTAAGTGTCCCCTAGTCAGTGGCGTACCAAGGGCGGGGCGCTAGGGGCGGTCCGCCCCGGGTGCATGCTGCTGGAGGGGTGCAGAGAGCAGCCGTGCACCTGTCAACTCCGCTGGTTCCCTGCTCCCTCTGCTCCGAAACAGGTTACTTTCTGTTCCGGGGTAGAGGGAGCCAGTGGAGCCAAGAGCCGCGCAGCTGCTCCCAGCAGCTAAGAATGCACCCAGGGTGGAGGTTGATGCCCCGGGAGGGGGGTGTCATCCTGCACCCGGGGGGGGGGGGGTGCGCATCGCCGACTTAGGATCGTCACTACACCTAGTCTTTGTACTTTTTGAAAGAGTAAAAAATTGATTCACTTGTACTCTTTCTACAACACTCAGGATTTTGTGGACCTCAATCATATCTCCCCTCAACCATCTCTTTTCCAAGCTGAAGAGCCCTAACCTCTTTGGACTTTCCTCATATAAGAGGAATCCATCCTCTTTATTACTTTGGTCAATCTTCTTTCAACCTTTTCTAATTCAGCTATATCTTTTTTTAAATATGATGACCAGAACTGAACACAATACTCCAGTGGGGTCTTTTACTAAAGATTTGCTTGAATTATCTGCAGCAGGGCCCATAGGAATAAAATGGGTTCTGCTGCAGATAAATCAAGCTAATCTTTAGTAAAAGACCCCCTAGGTGAGGTCACACCACGGAGCGATAGAGTCATTATAGTATCCCCAGTCTTATTTACCATCCTTTTCCCAATAATTCCTAGCATCCTGTTTGCTTGTTTGGTCGCCGCTGCACACTGGGCAGCAGATTTCAGCTTATTATCAGGTTGATCTCTTACATCTTCTTCTGTAAATACCGAAGCAAAAAATTCATTCAGCAAATAGGTGGTGGTAAAAGGGTCCTTGCCGTGGCGTTGGCACGTGAATTTGCCAAACGCCAAGGCCCCTTTTACTGCAGTGGGTTTTTTTGTAAAAAAGGAAATGGCTGTGCGGTAAGTACAAACTTGCCGTGCGGCCATTTCCTGGGGGACCCCTTACCGCCTCCTAATAAGTAAGGTCTCCCATGCTAACTTGGCGGTAAAAATAAAAAATATTTCCTGTCACACTGGAAATGGCATGCGGTGAGGGCAGCACTACTGCTGGCTCCCATGGTAGGACGGTGGAAGTGCCAGATTGGTATGCGCCAATGCTGTGGTAGCTCTACTGTGGCATTGTAAAAGGGCCCCCCTGGTCATTTAAAGCTAGTATTTCCAACCTGTAAAGGTATAAAGTATAAAATATTTTTTTACCCTTTTTTCTTTGTCAGGCAGCAAAGCTGTGGAATATATTGCCTGTTCATGTAATCTATACTACTTACTATGCTTCTTTTCATAAATTTAATAAGACTATTTTATTCAAAAAATATATTGTAATTAGTTTGAGTAGCTAGCAGAATTTGTGAAATTAGGTTTATTTCTATAGCTTGTATTTATATAAATTTCACTTTGGGTGTACATCCAAGATTATGTTGCTGGTTCTCTTTATTTTAGGTAATCCCCCTCAATTCACAATTTGATGTAGGTGGAATATAAGTATCAAGTAATTTAATGTACTTATAGATATATAGTAAACATTTGAACAGTCTCTAAAAGATGAGTTTTAAAGATGTATTCATATATGTTATTTTTAATTGTATATTGCTGTTGTTACTGTTACTACTTGTGGCTATGTTTATGTTATATACTTCCAGTGGGCAAAGTTCCTTCAATAGGAAGGAAATAAAATGCAATAATAATACTAATAATAAAAATATATTTCTATAACAATATAAGGTCATATTCAGCACCATTTCAGATAGGATGTGGATGTGTGAATATTGACATGTTTGTGAAAATGTGAAGAACATAGGGCAGGAAGTTGCATCAGAGGAGGTGGGAAACAAGCAAAAGAAAGCATCAGGGCAGCCAGAAGTAGTATGTCTTCATCACTGCCAGCAACTCACTGCTTTTGAAGGACTGCGGGGGAGAGGCGAGAAGGGTGAGCTGCTGCTGCATCCACAGGAGACTAGGGATAAAAGGAGAGGCACATGGTCAGCTGAGGGACCCGAAGGAGAGAGGAAGGGAAGGGAGAGAGTTCTGCCAATCCATAGAGGTAGGGAGAATGAAGGTGCAAAAAAGAACAGCTTTTCTATTGCCGGTTTTAGGGGTCCTTTTTCAAAGATGTGGTAAGGCTACCACGCAAGTAGCATGTGCCAAATTGGCCCTACTGCCGGGGTAGCACAGGAGCTCAGTGGTAGTTCAAAGTTTGGCATGCGCAGTTTCCCAGGGTAGAAAATTATTTTCTATTTTCTACTGTGGGTGCATTCCTGGCGGTAATTGGCAGTAGAGTCACATTGCCGCATTCTGCCTGATTACCGCGATGTTACCACATGAGCCCTTAATGCCAAGTAAATAGGAAGTGGTAAGGGCTCATGCTGTAAATGGCCAGGCACTAGTTTTGGACTTAGCGCCAGGCCATCATTGCCAAAAATCGAAATTCAGCTTTCTGGCAGACACGCTAAAAGGTTGCTTGAGCATGCAGGAAAATCACTCACTAAAAGTAACACAGGCCACTTTTAAGCACCTTTGTAAAAGGGCCCCTTAATGATCTGTCCGCAACTGGTCTTGCCATTCAAAACCAGCCAAGCCAGCTGAAAACTGGCCAGTTGGCAACCTTAATTCATCAATGGCAATAAACTTGCAGCATTAACCATACAGAGGCAATAAACAGAGAAAATAAGTGAGTGTAAGCCTAGCTATTCTAAGAGATGGAATAAAAAACTAATTGCAAGCTGATGCCCAAAATCTAGGGCAAGCATCTTCTAATGCCCTGAAGATTAATGAATATATTAAATATCTAACATAAAATCATTATTTTAGAAACATATCTACAGAAAGCCTCAATTTCCATATGGAGATCCATACCATGCAGAAAATTCAAGAGGGGTATAGTTTGGAAGTGGTATGCATTCTTAATTTTTTCAAAGGGAACATACATGTATGGGAAAAAATTTCCATATTGGGTTAAAACTAAGTCAAAGGTATGCCTACATTTTTAAACATTGCTCATTTTGGCCATGGTTTTACATAGGGGATTAGAGGAATCAATTCCCTTTATCTCATATTGTTTACTCTTCCACTTCCAAAATGAAACCAAGTTAAAATTGTGGCAGCTACAAGTGGAAGTGGTAACACTTACCCATGAAAGTTCTGAAATTGCCACTTCTATGTGTCGGTGCCAACATATCCACTTGAAAGATGCCAGGTCTGTGCTATTCATTTTTTCGATAGATAGATATTTATAAAATGACTACTCCTGCTGCACATGCCGGCAACATACATGTACACTCCTGCATAAAATTTAGAAAGGTCTCTGAAATAACACCAGAATTGAGCACATCTTGTTCTTGATGCCATAATGTTGCAATTTTTAATTTAAAACTCACCTTTAAAACGCAAATAGATAATGTGGTTAAATCATTCTTCTTTGCATTACAGCAGATCCATTCAATTTGCCCCTTTCTCCCTCCCCCCCCCCCCCCCCCCCCCCACAATTTTTCTGCTCATTTATACTCACTTTGGTTATCACTCGAATAGATTATTGTAATTCTCTATATGCCGGACTTCCACTCTCCTCTTTAAAATGCCTACAATTAGTTCAGTCCACGGCTGTGAAACTTATCCATCGTGCTCATTGCTTCAATCATGTAACCCCTCTTCTTCACTTTGAACATTGGCTCCCTGTTTCATGTCGCAACCATTATAAACTCCTTATGCTTACTTTTAAGGGCCGTTCTCCTGATGCTCATGTATATCTACATTGACTTCTTGTTCCTTATTCACCTACCAGGTCTCTTCGGTCTTCATGTAACCTTCTCTGTGTTCCATCCCCCACGGTCCCTCATCTTGCACTTTCCTCATTACACAGCCTTCAGTTACTTGGGGCCCAGATTGTAGAATGATCTTCCCTCCTCTCTCAGAGTTTCTATACCTCAACAGTCATTTAGGGGTCCTTCTCCCAAGCTGCAGTAAAAAGGGCCCTGCGGTAGTGGTAGGGGCCGTTTTTCCCACACAGCAAGGCCATTTTTACTGCAGTGGGTAAAAATCCCATCACCCAAAAAAATGGCCATGTGGTAAGATTACTCTTACTGTGTGACCATGTGGCAAGGAGCACTTACCGCCACCCACTAAGGTGGCGATAGGGGCAACCACGGTAGTGCGGTGCTGCCTGATTACCGCCAGATTAGCACCACAGTAAAAATTCTAAAAATATATTCCAGCATGCCAGAAATAGCACACGCTTGAGCAAGAGCTACCACCGGTAACCACATTGGGTCAGCAGTAGTTCCGGGTTGCCAAGCGGCAACCCTTTTCTAAAACAGCCCCTTAAAGCCCTTTTATTCTCTTCTGCCTTTCCTTCTGCTGTCTTCTACATTTACCTATCACCCCTCCGTCTCTTCCCTCCCTCCTACCCCCAGTGAAGACTATTATGATTAGGGTTGTAAACCGCTTAGTTTGCCTGTATAGGATTAATTTGCGATATATCAAATGGCTAGAAATAAATAATTAAAATAAAATAATTCCAATCTCTATTCTCTATGTAAAATAGAGCTCAGACTTTTTATCTGAAATCGATTACAATTCTGGAAGTTATTTCTGCCTGCAACCAGAAATTGCTTGATATTTTACTACTGTTGACCTTAAAACTCCTGCTAAACATTTAGAAGGATGTAGCTTCTTCATAGAAATAAATATTTGGTCAAATATCTGGTGCTTCCCATTGAAATATGAAGTTGTTCGATTATACCGATTTGGGCGCCCACGGGAGAAAGACGCCCATCTCCCGATTTGGGTCGCAATATAGGCGTTTTTCTCTTTCGATTATAAGCAGGTCAGTCTGCTCATTTCTCTCAGTCCTCAGTGTTCTCTGCTTATCATCCAGCACAGTAAGTATAACCCTAACTCGTCTGGAAGTATCATACTCAAATATTGTACAACAGCATTTATCCATTAATTGAGCAAAAGAGAGCGATCTAGAGGTTTCCAGATTTTCTGACATTTTTTATTTTATTTTTTGAATGGAAGTTGTTCCATTCAAAAAAATAAAATAAAAAATGTCAGAAAATCTAGAAACCTCCAGATCGCTCTCTTTTGCTCAATTAAGGAAGTGTTCCTTAGCTGTTAGATTTATCCTTTGCTTTTAGAATGTGTTCCGCAGGCACAAACTAGGAAATGAAAACTCTGTTTAGAAATCCTTTTGTACTTCATTGTGCCACCTGCTTAATTTAAGCGGTGGCATGATTTCAAAAGGCTTTAAATTAAACTTTCCCTCAAAAAAATTTCCTGTGTACCAATTCCATATTAACCACCATCTTAGATTTTCAGATTCACTAATCTCCTAAAACAAAAGCTACTTTTAAGATTAAGGGGTCCTTTTATTAAGCAGCGGTAAAAAGTGGCCTGTGGTAGTATGGGAGAATGTTTTTGGCATGCGCGAGGCCATTTTTTTACCACGGCTGGGAGAAAGGGCATTTTTCAATGGGCCGGGAAATGGGTGTGCGCTAAAATGATAAATAGTATGCGCCTATTTATGGCCTGAGCCCTTACTGCCAGCCTTTGACCTGGTGGTAAAGGCTCACATGCTACTCATGCTGTAATCATGCAGTGCACTCCAATGTGGCCGTGCTGCTGATTACCACCGGGAACGCCCCCCGCGGTAGAAAATAGGAAATTATTTTCTACCGCAGGAACCAGTGCACGCCAACTTCAGAATTACCACCAGGTGCCTGCACTACCCTGGTGGTAGTGCCAATTTGGTGCACACTACCCACATGTTATCCCTACCGCTGCTTTGTAAAAGGGCCCCTAAATTCATTAGTTTATGGCAGAGCATATTTACAGCAATTCATCCTTCCTATCCTCAAAAAATAAAAATAAATGATTTCTTGATTTGAGAATTTGTTAGGGATTGATAGATTTGTTGCTCAATAGACAAAAGATTGAAAAAGAACATACTCCTGAAGCAGTTGCAGTATGAAACACAGAAACACAAATTCACTTCCTCGCTGATGCAAAAAATGCTCAACTTGTCGAGCATTTTTGCATCGGCGAGGAAGTGAATTTATTTCCAGTTTTACATGGAGCACTTGTGAGGAAATATTTTTTTAAAGGATGACTGGTGGAACTTATGGTTTAATTTAAGATAAAAAAAATATACCACATGTGACTCTGAAGTGCCACTGTTTATTTCACTAAATATTAGTGATGTGAGAGTTGTTTGGTTAAAAGAGGGGTTTGAGTATGATAACACAATCCAGTGGCTTGGGGTGTGGGGGAGCGGGGTTGGTGCTAATGTTAGTCGGCCCTCACGCCTAGGATGATGTAAATAAACTGGATCCTGGTAAGCCTGATGGTAGTAGTCGTGACGACTCTCCAGGAACCAGTCCCCAGGAATGAGGAGCAGACAACAATCACTAACCTCGTCTCTTACTTCTGAAGCAAGAGAGGAATGGAAACTAATTTCAAGATTTTCCCACTTTGAGAGCTCAAACCACCAACTCACCATATAAAGTTGCAAACAATTAGTAATTTATTCTAAACTGTTGTGACATTTAACAAAACTATTAATAAAATTTAAAATGCAAATCAAGTTGGTAATTTTCTTTCTCTTTTCTTTTCACAGGTTATTTCTCCACAACACCCAGCATCAGATAAGTATACTTATCCTTAATCTTTATTTATATACCTTACAATGTAACTGAATATTACTTAATTTTTTTCCCCAAAATTGTTTACATATAAGGATTTTGATTCTTTGTGTGTTTTTTTAAATCTTTTTCAGGATTCCCACACCAACCTTCACTGGAACCAGGTAAGTTTTACTCTTCTGTTTCTATCCTACTCCCCTCCCCTTTTCTCTTTTCAAAGACCCGTTTTCCTAAACGTGTGCAGCAATGCCGTCTTTTTCTTATGCTCCTTTTTGTAAGTCGCTGGTCTTTCTTGCATCGGGGCCCGTGTTCTCAGTTGCTTCACTCCTCCGGCGCGTCTTCGCCCTAACCTCACCCTTAAAAACCAAAAAGGGGGCAAGAACCTCTCTCCCTTTCAGGTACCCCCACTGAATGACACTACTTAATTAAACTATCAAAACTTTGGACCTACTTAACTTTAAATAAATATAACTAGAATTCCTTAACCTAAAAAATCCTATCCTTATTCTTTTAATCCCTAAATTAATAAAGGAGCGATCAGGTGATTAACAGGAACCCAACACAACACCCCACAATCACTTCCCCCCCCCCCCCCCCCCTTGTAATCCCAATATTCACACTCAACTCCAAATATATACAAATCAGCACTACCAGCGTTAATTCACCCTTTCTCACCAATTCCTTATTCATTCACTTCCTTTCTGACCAATCACTCCCTTTCTTTTTCAAACTCAAATCAACACCACTCACCCTCAAATCACCTATCTCCACCAGCCACACCCTCTCCTCACCACAGCTCAACTCCTTCTCCCAACCGCCAACGACTCCATATCCAAGGATACGGAGCTTTCGGTAACATTCCAAGCACTTCCCAACCAATCAGCCACCTCCCTCAAAATTCCAAGCTTCACTGCTGACCGGCGGAATCTTGGCCAGCAGTGCTAAATCCCCATTTTAATTACTGATTCCCCATAGGAAATAATGGGAAAATCAATAATTAAAATAAAAACTCAACTAAACATTATCCAACCTGCTCCAAAATTCCCATACACAATAAAACTTTTATTCCCTACCTAGCTGTATTTTCAAAATTTAAATTTAACCCTTTTTAAACCATACCCCATTATTTTCCCCCCAAAACCCCTTTTAAAAATCCCAAAATAATTCAAAAAATATCCTAAAAATTCAAACTCCCCCCTCTAAACCTACCCCGTTGAATAAAAAAAATTAACCCTTTCAGAACCCCTTTAAACAGCACCCTATCAAAAACTCCCACTTAAAATATGCAAATTCAAAATCTGACCCGCCACAAAAATCCCCAAAAATTCCCCGACCTCAAAACTGAAAACCAAATTTAAAAAACTCAAAACCCCGAATTTTTAAAAATAAAAAACGCTAATTTCACATTTTAAAATTAAATAAATTAAAATTTCGGGTCAAACGACCCCTTACCTGGAAGAAGAATTTCCCCTTGCGTGAAGACCCCCGCTGGTTCCGGTCCCGGTCCTCCGGTTTTCAAAATGGAACTAAAACAAAAAAACTTCCGAACCTGGCCGAAAAGTTAGGCCCCGGCTTCAACCTAACCGCGGAAATGCGCGCCCGCGATTCGTGCATGAGGCACGCTGCCCCATGCACACGCCTGCACGTCTTCTGCTTCGCCAGCCATCTTCCTTAGTCTTCAGGCCTCGGAACGGCCCTCTCCCGCTCTTCGGTGTCCTGTCTGCGATCGGTCCCAGCTCCCCCCGCGTCCGGTGACATGCCCGATCGTCCCCGGACATCTAAAATAACGCCACTGACTGCCCAACATCACGAGCCAACGCTACCCGGCCCAGGAGCGCTTCTCCCGTGCCCGTCTCCCTGGAACCTCGGCGGCCCACGAAAACGGCCCAGTTCACCTCTTCATGTCCGGGGACGTGCCCGATCACCCCGGACCTTCAAAACGATGGCGCCAATTCCCACAGCGCTTCCCCAAATAACGGACAGCCCAGCTACGGCCCCAAGCCTGCCATGCCCTCTTCCAGCAGCCACTCCTGGACCTCTGAAGCCCCAGGTAAGTATAAAAAACTTCTTTTATTTTCCTTTAACCCCCTGTATTACACTAATCACTATTATGATTCAGTTTTGCTCTACAGCACCATTGTAAGATTTAACATGGTTTGTTACTTTAAAAAAGTGTTAAAGTTGCCCACGTGAAAAATCAAACAGCCAGACTGGCATATTGAGAACAATATTGGATTCTTGAAACCTGATCTCAAGCCCTACTTGGGCTGAATGAATATATAGAGTGGAACAGTATTTTGTTATCATTGGCTCTGAACAATAATTTTTTTTACCATATTCCCCCAGATTCTATAAGTGGTGACTAAAGTTGCACATGCAAATCAGCACATGTAGCTGATTTTCACTCACAACTTAATTGTTTATCAAGCTAATCAGTGCTGATAATTGGCCACTAACAGGCAAAGGATATAGCGGAATTAGAAAAGGTTCAAAGCAGCACGACCAAAATGATAAAGGGAATGGAACTCCTCTCTTATGAGGAAAAGCTAAAGAGGTTAGGGCTCTTCAGCTTGGAAAAGAGATGGATGAGGGGAGATAGGACTGAGGTCTACAAAATCCTGAGTGGTGTAGAACGAATAGAAGTAAATCGATTTCTTGCTCGTTCCAAAAGTACAAAGACTAAGGGACACTTTAAAAACAAGAGGAAATATTTTTCATTCAATGAATAGTTAAGCTTTGGAACTCTTTACTGGAGGATATGGTAACAGGGGTTAATGTATCTGGGTTTTAAAAAGGTTTGGACAAATTCCTGGAGGAAAAGTCTATAGTCTGCTATTGAGACAGACATGGGAAGCAGGTGCTTCCCCTGGGATTTGTACTATGGAGTGTTGCCACGATTTGTGTTTCTGCCAGGTACTTGTGACCTGGCTTGGTCACTGTTTGGAAAACAGGATACTGGGCTAGATGGACCATTGGTCTGACCCAGTATGGCTATTCTTATGTTCTTTTATTTAATGCCACACTGGGAAAAGATCAAGGGTCCATCGAGCCCAGCATCCTGTCCACGACAGCGGCCAATCCAGGCCAAGGGCACCTGGCAAGCTTCCCAAACGTACAAACATTCTATACATGTTATTCCTGGAATTGTGGATTTTTCCCAAGTCCATTTAGTAGTGGTTTATGGGCTTGTCCTTTAGGAAACCGTCTAACCCCTTTTTAAACTCTGCCAAGCTAACCGCCTTCACCACGTTCTCCGGCAACAAATTCCAGAGTTTAATTATGCGTTGGGTGAAGAAACATTTTTTCCGATTTGTTTTAAATTTACTACACTGTAGTTTCAACGCATGCCCCCTAGTCCTAGTATTTTTGTAAAGCGTGAACAGACGCTTCACATCCACCTGTTCCATTCCACTCATTATTTTACATACCTCTACCATGTCTCCCCTCAGCCATCTCTTCTCCAAACTGAAAAGCTCTAGCCTCCTTAGTCTTTCTTCATAGGGAAGTCGTCCCATCCCCGCTATCATTTTAGTCGCCCTTCGCTGCACCTTTTCCAATTCTACTATATCTTTCTTGAGATGAGGCGACCAGAATTGAACACAATACTCAAGGTGCGGTCGCACCATGGAGCGATACAACGACATTATAACATCCTCACACCTGTTTTCCATAACTTTCCTAATACCCAACATTCTATTAGCTTTCCTAGCAGCACACTGAGCAGAAGGTTTTAGAGTATTATCGACGACGACACCCAGATCCCTTTCCTGGTCCGTAACTCCTAACGTGGAACCTTGCCTGACGTAGCTATAATTTGGGTTATTTTTCCCACATGCATTGCCTTGCACTTGCTCACATTAAACGTCATCTGCCATAATATATTTTTGATCCACCCAGATCATACTTCCTGTAAATCTGTGCATCCTGCTGCATGTATTTTAAAACTGCAGATACCACTATTCAGATGTGTATATACTATATAGATGTTCTAGAATGAAATTTAATTTATTATTGAATTCTGTCATTCCAGCTCAGTTATTCAGCTGAGCAATGAAATGGGTGAAACTATTAGTACCTCTTTCCAAAACTCATACACAATACAATTTTATCTGTGGTTGCTCCTATAATGATAAACTCAACTCAAGTAACAAGGCCATAAGCTAGAACATCCTAACCTTCAACACAGAATTCTTGAAATGCTTTGTTTGAAGCCTAAGGTAAACAACACCTCCTCCCCCACACACAACAACAACAACAATAAATATTCAGGTCAGTATTCAGTGCAGTGGCCGTCACTTAAAGCTTTGTTTGAAGTCTGAGGTAAACAGAAAAGCAACTTGTAAAGTTCATTCTCTGACCATGGCACAAAGGTATGTTTTGCGATAACTGAGCATGTGGTTTCTATCACAAGATTAACAAGAAAATGTTCCATGGTGATGCAGTAAACAAATGAGATGTAAATTTAAAGCATGCAGAACTTGCATGCTAATCAAGGAAAGCCTGCCGGACACATGCGCACAAAGGTTCTGTGGTAAAGGTGGCTTCACTGTGCACCTGTCCAAAGAAAATGAAAGTGCCATCATACATCTGGAATACTACTTCATGCACAAACATCAACCGCGCAAAGATTTCTTGAAAAACAATCCTGCAAAGAAAACTCATGCTCAGAATACCACTCCAGCCCATGTGCATATGTGTGCTGTCACCCCAGCCCTCCCTGGAAGCATTTACAGAGCTGTCATATCCTGTTCTGTCTTTTAAAGTTGTAGTGTGAGGAGAGAAGAAAGTCACAACTGAGCTAAAGCAGTAGGAAAACAAACTGAGCAAGCAGCGAGAGTTACACAGTGTTCAGGAAGTCCCACGCATGCCCAGTCCGGCACACTCTATCCATCAGGAGAAGTCACCAGAAACTGTATTTGCATGTCCCCTACTTGTCTCTGGAGTACTGGGTGCTGCTGCTTGTAGGAGCTTTCTGCACTGGGCTCTGAGTTCATGAAATATGAGTGTCAAAATGACTGAGTAAGTGAATGGAGCGGGGTGGGAGGGAACAGTGAGTGAGTGGATCGGAGGTTATAAGTAGTGCACAATGTTGAGTGAGTGGGTAAGGTCCCTAGGTGATTGTGGGCACTAGATCCAGCCAGGGAAGTTTGTGTGTGTGTATCAGTGGCATAGTGGGCCCAGGTGGGCACAGGCAGCAGCACACCTTCCCTGAAGGCAATTCATCAACTCTAACACACATATCCAGCCCCCCCCCCCCCCCGGCTGGCAGTGAGCAGACCAGGGGCGTAGCCAGGCACCCAATCTTGGGTGGGCCTGGGCCCAAGATGGGTGGGCAGAAGTACTCCACAAGTGATTTGGTCTCTCCCTTTCTCACCTGCATGCCATATGGTCCTTCAAACATCAGCCCCTCCCCTGCATACCTTTTAAAATAGCAGATTTTCACTGACAGCGAGCAGCAACTAATACACACTGCTCATGTTGGCCTCACAGCCTTCCCTCTGATGTAACTTCCTGTTTCCGCATAGGCAGGAATACATCAGCGGGAAGGCTGTGGGGCTGGTGCGAGCAGTATGTATCAGTCGCTGCTCACTGCAGGCATCTAGTATTTACAAGGTATGCAGGAGGGACAGTTGTTGGGAGTTTTCGGCTGGTGGGGCTTGGGAAATCCCTGCCAGCCACATCATAGATGTGCTGCTACTGGGTGGGCCTGAGCCCAAAATGGGTGGGCCTGGGCCCACCCAAGCCCACCCTTGGCTACCCCACTGGAGCAGACATCTACACATGCTACTATGCTGGCCCCAGATCCTTCCCTCTGATTTGGTCTTACCTGTGCAGAAACAGGAAGTTGTGTGAGAGGGAAAGGGCTTCTAAACTAAGGGCCTGTATTTCATTTGTTGTGTGAAAATAAGGAGTTGCAAAAAAAAAAAAAAAATACCACCTTACTGTATTTCATTATTTATCACACTTAGGGCCCTGTTTACTAAGCAGTGCTATAGGTGTGCCAACTTTTTAGCCCGTGCTAAAAATTAGCATATGCTAATGCTAGAGACATAGGTGTCTCTAGCATTAGCGTGCTTTAATTTTTAGCGTGCGCTAAAAAGTTAGCACACCTGCAGCATGGCTTAGCAAGCAGGGCCCTTTCTGTTCTATAAGTCCCAATCCCATGAAATTCATTGAATGGTGCTAGGGTTCTAATGATTCCTCTATGAAAATTCTTTCTATATCTTTGTCAAAGATAAGATCCAGGGAAGCATGCAAGCTAATTGATGGTTATTACCATTCTAAAACCCCTAATCATTACATGACACATTTTGGGGATCATTTTCAAAACAGAAAAATGTCCAAAAAGTGGCCCAAAGCGGCAGATTGACTTTTCTTTTTGCCAAAACATCCAAATCACTATTTTCAAATCCCATTTTTAAGACATTTTTCTATGCAGTTCATATGCAGTGCATTCAAATCAAAAGGGTGCATGTCAGGGGTGGAATTTGGGCATTCCCAAAGCTTGGACATTGTTCCACCATAATGGAACAAAGCAAAAATGTTGGGCTAAAAGTTAAAAGATGACCATTGGAAGGATTAATGCATAACCCCCCCCCCCTTTATTTCCCCAGTGGTCACTGACCCCTTTCCACCTCCAAAAATGTGAAAGAAACAGTACAAACTAGCCTCTATGACAGCCTCAGATGTTATGACCAGTCCCATTAGAGCAGCAAGCAGGTCCCTGGAGTAGCCTACTGGTCAGTGTAGTGCATTGCAGAGAATAGAACCCAGACCCATATTGCACTCTTAACTATTACACTTGTGGTGGAAAGTGTGAGACCTCCAAAGCCCACCAAAAACCTACTGTACCTACATATAGATGACACCTGCAGGCATAAGAGCTATTGTAGTGGTGTATAGTTAGGTACTGTGGGTTTTGGAGGGCTCCCCATACAATATAAGTGGGTAACAGTGAGATGTGTACCTGGGACCTTTTATGTGAAGACCACTGCAGCACCCCTTAGGGTGCCCCACTGCTCTGCTAGGATGTCTGTGTACCCAATCTACTAAGAATGATATCTCTTCCCCCCCATATGTCCCAATTAGCGCATGCTGAACGCTAGAGACACCCATAGAAATATGTGTGTAGCTTATTTTTGTGTGTTTTTCCCTTTTACTTTTTTTTTTTTTAATAGTCACAAAAGAAAAACACACTGAGCACAAAACATTTAGGCAATGGATATTTTCCAAACAAAAAGACAGGCATTTTTCTGGTTTGAAAATTGCTATGTTCATCACTTGATTTTTGGTTGTGTTCAGAAAAAAGTCCAAAATCGGATTTAGACGTCATATCGAAAATGCCCCTCCGCATGTTTTATCAGAAAACAATATATTATGCTAATGAAGTACAGTGTAATCGGTTTAATCATAACATTCCAGAGAGTTGGTTATTGAAAGCTTTAAGCTAATGTGGAAAGCTTTATCCTAAGAAGGACTGCAACCTTAGGACCTCATCTACTAAGTTGAAAAGTGACCTCACAAAACTGTTTTGAGTGAAAAAATGAAGCAAAATGCCTACAAATGCACAGCAATGCCAAATTTTAGGCTATTTGAGCAATTTTCCACATGAAGCACACAATCAAAAATTTAATTCATAAAAGTGTGCTTCATGATTGTATACTTTGCCATGAAGACTGCTTTATGCAATTATTATATTCCCCATTAATAAGCCATTGAATGCAAAATCATACAGAGCAGCCCATTAATGTGAAATACTGTGAGAAGGATGGAAAAATGGTTTTCTGGCACCATTTTCATAAAAAAAAAGACTACCACACCTGAGAAGTTATTTTTTCATGAGCTGTTAGGGAAAAAGAGCCTTCACACGGTACAGCCAGCCAGATTTAAAGGGGTCCCAGGGAGTCTCAGATCCCCAATGGCTACTGGGCACAAAGCCCCCCCCCCCTAAATCATCTGAGGGTCAGACTGACCCTCTATACCTTCACATCTGGGACCCCAACTCACCCCAAGTGATTAATGTGGTGATAGGGGCAAAAGCACTCCATAATTACTTCTTCCTGGCTGTTGCCTCTGCAAAAATGGTACTGTTGATCCATAGCAGTAGTCTTGAGTATTAGAACTGGGAGTTAGAATGCTCTATTGCTTGTTTTCTTTTCAGCATCTTGTTTCTGCATGTTGCACTGCATGTCCTCTTGGATTGCGTCTTTTTAAAGACTGTTATCCTGACACTCAATTCTCATCAGTGATTCTATGTATAGACCACTGATGTAGGCTTTACGTCGAAACACAGTACTGTATCGTGTTTTGAAAAATAAAGATTTAGTTCATTACACCTCACGTCCTTCTGGTATTTTGTGGACGAGTCCTGCTACCTTCACTACTCCTTCTGCTGGTTGTTTCAAATAGTACCATTTTTATCAGACAGCTGACAGGGCAGGAGAGAGTGGGAATTGTTCCTGCAAACATTGCTCCCCAGACTCTTTTTATTTTGGGATCTTGGGAAGGGAGAGAGGATTTTGATTAAGGGATGGAGCTTTCACCAAAGATGAAGCCTTCAGACTTCTGTGCCTGAGGCCAGGATAGGGGATTCATTGGACCTGTTATTAACCATGACTGGATGCCCCTGGGAGATGGGGGCCTAGAGGCCTTCCTGTCAGCCTTTTTACAGAATGCTAGCATAACCAGGTATCACACTCACCAACATAACCAGGTTCCACACTCACAGTTATAGCAGCCATAGTCCTGGTGTAATTGTGGTCACATAAATGTTACTTATGCACATAAGCGGGAACCCCATCTATTTCCTGCCCATGCTCCATCTATGTGTACTTCCCCTTTGAATTTATGTGCTATGCCACTTACATGCACCATTGCAGAACAGTGCTTAGGTACCGTGCAGGTATTTTCGTTGGTAAGTGTACACTTATGCACATGAGTGCTAATAATTCTATATATTTAAGTGCACAAGGGGGTGCATAAATGTGGGTGCTGAATTATAGAATTGCCCTTTAACCTTCTAATTCTATCACATATGCCTAATGTTAAGCACCATTTGCACATGTACAAGAGAATTCTATCACTCATGCGTAAATGAATACAGATACATATAATTGCTAGCTATGTACAACAGTATTCTATAAGATACGCCACAGCACATAAATGTAAGGAGAGATATGGAAGGGGCCAACATTTACATGCATAACTGTAAGTTTCGCACACATCTACCACATTTAGATGCAACAATTTATGCCTACCACAGACCTGGCATAAATGGGCATGCCTAAATGTAGGTGCATTTATGGCAACTTATGCTAGCATTCAGTAGCCTAATGGTTAGTACAGTGGACTGAGGAAGTGGGCAAATCACTTAGGGGATCTTTTACTAAAGATTAGCTCGAGTTATCTGTAGCAGGGCCCATAGGAATAAAATGGGACCTACTGCAGATAACTTGAGCTAATCTTTAGTAAAAAGACCCCCTTAACCTTCTATTGCCCCAGGTACAAAAAATGGATTGTGAGCCCCCTAGAGACAGAGAAAGTACCTGCATATAATTATAAATCACTTTGGTTGTGCAACAGAAAGGCAGTATATACTACTTACTACTACTTATCATTTCTATAGTGCTATTAGACGTACGCAGCGCTGTACACTTGAACATGAAGAGATAGTGTATCAAATCCATGACCCTTTACCTTTACCTTATAAAATACTGTCACTTATACCTGCAACTGCCTACTTTAGGTGTGACCATTTACACCAGTTGTTGACAGCATAAGTTGTCATGCCTAAAGTTAGGCATGAGGACAAAGGCCACGTATAGTGGAGGTGTGGTGATTCCTACGAAAGTAGTCAGGTCAAGGAGAATGGGGTAGGAGAAGTTGGCTCTATCCAACCACAAGGGATTTGAATTGAGAAACATTGATTTGAATGTTCCTCAATAAAGACTTTGAAACCTACACGTCTCCCTTGTGGTTGGATAGACCCAACTTGTCCTACCCCCTAAAGTTAGGCATGCACATGTTGACTTACGGTCTATTCTATAAGGGCAATTTCATGCATAATTGTTGTTATGGAATTGGCACTTCAAAACCATATTTTTGGGGCCTAAATTTTGGCACACTTACTTGAATCTACCCCTAAATGCCTTGTGTGCTAACTGTAGGGCAGATGCTGACCACACCCCCAACAACTAATGCACAGGCTTTACAGTCACTGTGCATTCATTTTTGCAACTAATGCATTGTAACTGCAAAACTTTACCTCACTTTAGTAAATAAGGAGGTCTTTTACTAAGGTGCGCTAGCAGTTTTAGTGTGCGCTAATGATTAGCGCACGCTGAACGCTAGAGACACCCAAAGAAATATGTGGGCGTCTCTAACGTTTAGCATGTGTTTATTTTTAGCATGCACTAAAAACGCAAGTGTGCCTTTGTAAAAGGACCCCAAACTTTCTATTCCCTTTAATAAGGGTCTTAGCTTACACAGTAAAATCTTGGGCCACTTTTTGAATGATTGTACACTGTCCATATCATTATTTTAGCAAGCTGCTAAATACAATTTTAGCATGCATGCTAATGGAAATAGCAACTCTTTTGCTAAGAATATTTTAATATGAAGTTTAGAGAACTGTCCAATATGTCTTTAACTAGTGGTATTCACACATCGTTATGTGATCTATCCATCACTTCATATTTAGGGAAAACATAGCTATGGAATTTGCAAAACACAACCAGCATTTCTAGTATTGCACAAATCATTTTTTTAACTTTTTAGTGGGCTATATTTTAAATGTTGATATATAATGTACATTTATGAAAAATACTATTTGCAGACATTAAAAACTACCCAATCAGATGCACAACCAAAGATACAGGCAGGGAAAAAAACCCACTGTTTCCTATCTTACAATAAATGGATGTATTTGTTGTTGATTGTAAGATACCGTTTTCACCTTTATCCTAGCTTGTTTCTGACCCAGTAGGCTAGTGTTAATCATCCCTGTAGGCACCAATAATTTCCCATATGTGAAATTTGATAAGTTAGAGAGCCCACTTCAAATCAAGAAGATTCCAGCTGGCTATCCAGTTATCGCTATGGACAGCTTCAAGCACATCTGTCTGTCCTTGTATTCTGAGCTTTATCAAGTGCTCCCTGCTTTTTGTCTTTTATCTCTTAATTGAGGCTTGGCTGCAAGGAAGGCCTATCTCTTAAACTGCTTTATTAAGTATTAACTTTAACTGCACTGGGTACTTTACTGTAGGTAAAGAATTTAAGAACCTAGAAAAGGTGAAAAAATATTTATATATTATTTAAGGATCTCTAGTTCAGAATTGTAGAAATGCTCTTTTGAAAAAAATCTTTGCTACTTTTTAAAGAGGTTT
This sequence comes from Microcaecilia unicolor, assembly GCF_901765095.1. Lineage (NCBI taxonomy): Eukaryota > Metazoa > Chordata > Amphibia > Gymnophiona > Siphonopidae > Microcaecilia > Microcaecilia unicolor. The sequence goes on along the minus strand of NC_044037.1, from coordinate 247,734,383 downwards.
ACAATTCGGTTTTTACTTATGCAAGAAAAGTAAGGAAGCTTTGAATTGAGGAATATGTAAGGATACCCTATTTTTAACATTTAAAAAATCTGGTATTTTGTACTATTTATTCAAGCACATTTGTAACAGCTTTTGAAATATTATGGGCTCATTTTCGAAAGAGAAAAATATCTCAAAAACAACATAAAGTGACATTTGGACTTTTTTCTCTGCAGTTCATGCAATTCACAATAGGGCACATTAGGGGCAGGATTTGGACATTTGTCTGCCATAGTGAAACAAAGCAAAAACGTGTGGGGGCTAAAAGTTAGACGTTTTGGTCTAGGCCTGTTTCAATGACAGAGCCACAAAAAGGTGCCCTAAATGACCAGATGCCCACTGAAGAAATTAAGGCATGACCCCCTTTACTCCCCCAGTGGTCACTGACCCCCCCCCCCCCCCCCCCCAGCCACCACCAAAGATGTGAAAGAAACCATAAATACCAGCCTCTATGACAGCTCCAGATATTATGGCCAGTCCTATTAGAGAAGCAAGCAGGTCCCTAGAGTAGCCTAATGATTGGTACAGTAGATTGTAGAAAAGGGGACCCTGGCCCATATCCCTGTTGCAGCTCTTATTACAAGACTGATCCTGCTACGCAGGAGATGACGTTTTATTAATGAATCTCCTGATCCTGATGCATAGATCTCCAACTTTTTGACAGAGAAGAAACTGAAACCTACTCTGCTCCATGTCCCTCCTTTGCTCAATCTATACCCCTCCCTTGTTATGTCCCCATGTCGCACCCCTTGCCATATCTACTAACACATCCTTCCCTTGCCCGACCCCTCTACAATCAACTGTCTACACTAGGATTGTCATCTCAGAAGGAAAAAATGATACATGTACACGCGTTCTATTATTCTTTCACAAACACTGATGTTATAATAAACTAAAATGATATTAAAGTTTTGATGTCCCCTCATTAAGTCCAACAAACAATCCCTGTACTGGAAAACACTATGCACAAACTTGTGCAAAAACACACTCAGAACCTTACCACACCATAACTACTACTACTACTACTTATCATTTCTATAGCGCTACAAGGCATACGCAGCGCTATACACCAAACATGAAAAAGACAGTCCCTGCTCAAAGAGCTTACAATCTAAATAGGACAGGCACACAGACAGAACAACTGAGAGGTATGGGGATAAAAGGGTACAGGGCAAGAGAAAAGTGGTTAGGAGTCAAAACACAGCGTTAAAGAGGTGGGGTTTTAGCCTGGATTTGAAAACGGTCAAAGATGGGGCTAGACGTACAGGCTCGGGAAATCTATTCCAGCCATGAAGTGCAGTGAGATAAAAGGAACGGAGTCTGGAATTAGCAATAGAGGAGAAGGGGACAGACAAGACAGATTTATCTACAGAGCAGAGTACCTGACGTGGGGGGGGGGGTGTAGGGAGAGAGAAGAGTGGAGAGATACTGGGGAGCGGTAGAGTGAATGCACTTATAGGTCAGTAAGAGAAGTTTGAATTGAATGCAGAAACAGATAGGGAGCCAGTGAAGTGACTTGAGAAGAGGGCTAATGTGAGCATAGCGACTTTGGCGGAAAATGAGTCGCGCAGCAGAGTTTTGGACTGATTGAAGAAGAGAGAGATGGCTATGTGGGAGGCCAGTGAGAAGCAGGTTGCAATAATCTAGGCGAGAGGTGATAAGAGTGTGGATAAGGGTTCTGGCAGAGTGCTCAGAGAGGAAGGGACAGATTTTGCTGATGTTATAGAGAAAGAAACGACAGGTTTTGGCAATCTGCTGAATGTGAGCAGAGAAGGAGAGAGAGGAGTCAAAGATGATCCCAAGGTTACGAGCTGATGAGACAGGGAGAATGAGAGTGCCATCCACAGAAATAGAGAAAGGGGGGAGAGGAGAGGTAGGTTTAGGGGGAAAGATGAGAAGCTCAGTTTTGGCTATGTTAAGTTTCAGATGACGTTGAGACATCCAGGCAGCGATATCATATAGACAGGCTGATACATTTGCCTGGATGCTGGGTGAGATTTCGGGGGTAGAGAGGTAGATCTGGGAGTCGTCAGCGTACAGATGGTATTGAAAGCCATGGGATGAGATCAGAGAGCCAAGGGAAGAAGCATAACAGCATTAACTCCCAGGACTCAAACAGCAAGATCCTTATCCATGAAAAGGGAGCACTGTAAATATTATTCAGGGCCCTAAAATACCTATACACCATCTAGTGAGAAAACAGAACAAATGGGACTGCTACAGATGAAACTACTGTCACCACTAAGGGGTGTTCTAGTGGGCTTATTCTTGTCCTACCACTTCTACCATTGCTAACGACTGCTTGAATGGAGCCTATTGTACTGTAGTGGAGAGAACTGGTACTCAGAGACTTCCTTTCTACTATGGCCAGGCTATCTTGCCCACTATTTTAAAGTCAGTCTTGGGTATCAGCCACCCCTTTGCCTAGGCAGGTGCCTAGCAAATAACCAAGCCTTCACAAGTTTGGAATAAACAAAATACCATTTATTCTAAGTATCACAACTTCCATTCACTTAACCAAGGCTGTTCTCTTCACCTACTAGAGAGTAACATACTGCAACAAAAGTATTTCTTGGCTTCTCAGCACAATTTTATAATAGTCATCTAATCCTTTACTCCTTGTTACAAACTTGTAGGAAATATCTTACACAACAGACAAGGTTGACTTAAACACACCATCTTCCTATATTAATCCTATCCAAAATTCTTACTCCTAAGTGTCTAGCTCGGTTACCTCAGGGCTATTCTTTACACCCAAGAACAGTTAGCCAAAGAACACTCCCCTTTTCCTAACTAAGGGTAGTTCTCAAACTCCTCTTATTATCCAGGAAAATTACAAACCCCTTTTCTTTTACTCCGGGACAGTTACACACCCTATTACTACTACTATTTAGCATTTCTATAGCGCTACAAGGCATACGCAGCGCTGCACAAACATAGAAGAAAGACAGTCCCTGCTCAAAGAGCTTACAATCTAATAGACAAAAAATAAATAAAGTAAGCAAATCAAATCAATTAATGTGGACGGGAAGGAAGAGAGGAGGGTAGGTGGAGGCTATTCACAACCCAGAGCAGTTCCACCCCCTGCTTTATAAACCAGGACAACTCTAATCCCTGTTACAGATCAGGACATTTCCAAACCCCTTTTCACACATCAGGGCTATTATTATTATTATTATTATTAGCTTTTGTATAGGGCAATTCCAAATCCCTACAAAAAACCAGTCTTACTAGGCTTTTTCTTTCAGACATTTCCCTAGTTTGCTGAGCTTGGCTTTTACCTGCCTCTTGCCTTTTATTCCTTTTAGGACTATCAGTAACCCAGGGATTTTTAGCCCTTCCTTTCTCCTTTTGGGAATATCCATAACCCAGGAATTTTCAGCACGTCCTCTCTCCTTTTGGGACTATCCCCAGGAATTTTCAGCCCATCGTCTCCTATTTTCTCTCCTTGGTAATACTTTCTTATAGTGGCTGTTAGCCCTGCTAGACTGTTTCCAGCCACATCCCTTCCCAGGAACTGCTATGCTGCTTTGATTAGTGCCTTTCCCACCTGGGAAGCAACAGACTTCTGCACTAAGGGGCCCTTTTACTAAGGCACACCAAAAAATAGCCCAATGTAGGCACATGTATTGGATGTGCACAGGTTCATTTTTCAGCATGCCTGCAAAAAAAGGCCTTATTTTTGGGCCAAAAATGGAAATGCGGCAAAATAAAAATTGGTGCGCGTTCATTTTGGGCCTGAGACCTTACTGCCACCCATTGACATAGCGGTAAGGTCTCACATGTTAACTGGGCGGTAATCGTCAGTGCACGTACACTGCCAATTACCGCCCGGTTAGCGCCACGCAGTAGAAAATAAAAAAAAACATTTTCTGCCACGCATGTAAAAATTAGAATTACTGCCTGGGGCACGAGGTAGCTGGGTGGTAGTTCTAATTTGATGCACATTGTACATGCATAGACACCTACACACCTTAGTAAAAGGGCCCCTAAATCTCCCAGCGGATGCAACTTCCCTCCCAAGCTGCCTGCTGAGCCTCTCTCTCATGTCTGGTTTCCAGCTACCCCTTCCCCAAGGCTCTTGTGGAATAAAATGGCTCATTTCTCAGGTAAGGAATAATTTTAACCTTTGTTTATGTTTTTCTTTTGGACCTTTGGGTTTTAACTGGATATAGCAACCGGTTATTTCCTAAACTTTATGACCCCTGGGGTCCTGATGCAGCTTCTGCGTCACACTACATGCTAGCAGAATACTGCACCTTGGTCACACATGCAAAATACAGAGACACCCTCAGCAAATGTGAAGCAAGAGACCACAAGTCAATAATAACAGCATGAAGGCAAAAAACTGTAAACTTCAAAATGTCAGACTTGCATATACAGCAATACTAGAGAAATAGAAACTGAAATGCAAGTTTATCATAGATGCACATTCCCAAAGCTGATATTTTCCAATTAATACATTCAAAATAAAATATTTTTCTACCTTTGAGGTCTGAGCATTTTATTTTTTCATTTAGTGTGATCCAAGTATCTCTTCTGCTTTTCTCTTTTCTAACTTGTCTTTCCAGGGTCTCCTGAACATTTGACATTTCTGCTCTTTCCATGTCCACCATCTATCTTCTCTCTGTCCTTATCTGTCCTGTCCAGCATCTCTCCTCTATGTCCTTGTTCCTATCCTCCCCCATCTTCAACATCTGACCTCTTAGTGTGCCTATGCTCAAGTTATATACAGCATTACTTCTCTCAGTCTCTATCCCAACCTTTTTCCATGATTGTCCCTCTGTATCCCTGTACCTATGCTTACTCCATGTCCAGCATCTCTTGTCTTATGCCTTGTCCTTCCTTTCTTTTTTCCCTTCCTTGCACACCACAAACTCCAGATCCAGCATTTCTCCCCTTCTCTCTTTCCTGTCCCCCTCCACACACACACACACACTCATGATCTAGCATATCTCCCTCCCTCCCTCATAAGAAAAGCCATGCTAGGTCAGACAAATGATCCATCTAGCCCAGAATCCTGCTCCAAAAGTAGTTAATCCAGGTTACAAGTACCTGGCAGAAACTCAATAGTAGCAACATTCCATGATACCAATCCCAGGGCAAGCAGTGGCTTCCCCCATGTCTCAATAGCAGACTATGGATTTTTCCTCTAAGAACTTGTCTAAACCTTTTTTAAACCCAGATATGCTAACTGCCATTACCACATCCTCCGGCAGCAAGTTCCAGAGCTTAAATATTCTTTGAGTGAAAAAATATTTCCTCCTATTTGCTTTAGAAGTATTACCACGTAATTTCATTGAGTGTCCCCTGGTCTTTGTACTTTTTGAAAGAGTGAAGAATTGATTCACTGCTACCCATTCTACACCACTCAGGATTTTATAGACCTCAGTTGTACCACTGAAGGAAGTTAGGCTTTGTCCTTGGAAGTCTGCACCTGTTATGCAAATACGGTGAGAGTTGAGACAGGCAGAGTGACAGTGGTCTAAGACTAAGGATGTAGATGATTTCAGTGGGTATAAGATATATTTAATGGAATATCTTTGGCTGTGTGGAGATGAAAAGCCCTGTTTACTAAAGTGCACTAGCATTTTTAGCATGTACTAAAAATTAGTGCACGCTAACCTTGTAGACGCCCATAGAAATACATAGTAACGTGGAAACATAGTAGATGACAGCAGAAAAAAACCTGCACGGTCCATCCAGTCTGCCCAACAAGATAAACTCATATGTGCTACTTTTTGTGTATACCTTACCTTGATTTATATCTGTCATTTTCAGGGCACAGATTGTAGAAGTCTGCCCAGCATTAGCCCCGCCTCCCAACCACCAGCCCCGCCTCCCACCAACGGCTCATATGGGCAACTAGTTGCATGCACTAATGCTTAGCATGTGCTAAAAACGCTAATGTACCTCTAGCATTTTAAGTTAAGAATTGATAGTTCTGTGAATAGGTCAAAAGAATTGTTTCAAACAGTGAAATTTTTATTGGGTGATCAAGGTCTGAATGCTTGGAACCAGGTGCTAATTTGTTTGCCTTATTCTTGGTTGAAAAGGCTATGAAGTTAAGGGGTGTTCTTGATTTGCAAGGGAATTCAGCAATGCTGTGTGTGGCAACTAATTCAGCTGTATGATTGTCTGCTTTTGAGTTAGTGGGTGACATGGACATTGAGGCAATAATTAGGAATGTTACACCTACTCGGTCATTGGTTGACCCATGTTCTTCTGTTGTTTTTTATCAAAAGAAGTAGCCTTGTCAGTATGTCATATTGTGAATTTATCTTTGTGTGATAGTGAGTTTCCAGAATTGTGTAAGCAGGAGAACTGGGAAACTGTCACTTAATTTCCTTTATTTCTTTCGTTGGAAAAGCTACTGAAAAGTGGTTTTGAAACAGCTGGAGGAATTTGTTGATATCAATGGTGGGCTTGATCCATTTCAGTTTGGTTTTAGATGTGCACGTGGAGGGGCATAATTGAACGCAAACGCCCATCTCCATGGGCGTTTATCTCAGAGAACGGGTCCGTGAAGGGGCGGGCCGAACTGTATTTTCGAAAAAATGGACGTTTTTGAGCTGGGCGTTTGTTTTTTTAGCGATAATGGAAACTAAAAATGCCCAGCTCAAAAACGTCCTAATCCGAGCCATTTGGTCATGGGAGGGGCCAGGATTGGTAGTACACTGGCCCCCCTGATATGCCAGGACACCAACTGGGCACCCTAGGTCAGCGCGGTGGACTTCAGAAAAAGCTCCCACATGCATAGCTCCCTTACCACGGGTGCTGAGCTCCCAACCCCCCTCCCCCAAAACCCACTACCCACAAATGTACAACACTACCATAGCTCTTAGGGGTGAAGGGGGCACCTACATGTGGGTACAGTGGGTTTTGGAGGCCTCCCATTTACCAGCACAAGTATTGCAGTGGGGGGGGGATGGGCCTGTGTCCACCTGCCTGAAGTGCACTGCGGTACCCACTAAAAGTGCTCCAGGGACCTGCATACACGCAGGCCTCTAGGACTTGTTGCTGCTATATAACATTGGCACACCAGTTGACACCTGAAGACTAATCTCTCCAAAAACGTCCTTTATTGGAATAAGCACGTTTACTCACAGTTAACTGCAGAGGTTGTGCCCCACTGGCAACGAGTCTCCCTGGTACTGAGATTAGCAGTAGGTCAGAGCTGGCAGAATGGTGTACAATGCCCTCTTTCAGCCACATTCAAGGTAAGAACTAAGTTGTCTAACGTGGCTAACACAGGAAAGGGAACTAAAACTGGCTTACAAAAATGGTCACTACCGCATGGACTACAACAGGAAACACAACAGGGCACACTCTGACCCAGTAGGCAGGGGGAAAAGCACCATGGGAGAAGAGCCTACCAACTACCAACATCGTGAGACTGTAACACAAGCTAATGAAATCACGGAGCCCAATACCCTACACCTACCACAATGCAATGCTGATGTGACCCTGTAGTGCACCCGAGAGCCACTTCTGACCCAGGGAAAGGCTGTGAGAGGATCAAACACATTCTGCTGTCATGGAGGTGGGTACGGCATTTGAGGCTGGCATACAGGCTGGGAAAAAAGTTTTTAAAGTGGAGGTTTTTTTGGTGGGAGGGGGTTAGTAACCACTGGGGGAGTCCGGGGACGTCATCCCCGATTCCCTCCAGTGGTCATCTGGGCAGTTGGGGCAATTTTTTGGGACTTGTTCGTGAAAAAAAGGGTCCAAAAAAAGTGACCCAAAATCGCGGTAAAAACGCCTTTTTTTTCCATTATCAGGTACAGACGCCCATCTCTCCTCGGCTGATAACCACGCCCCAGTCCCGCCTCCGACACGCCCCCGTCAACTTTATTCGTTTCTGCGAAGGACTGCAGTTGGAAACGCCCAAAATCGGCTTTCGATTATACCGATTTGGGTGCCTTTGCGAGAAAAACGCCTATCTCCCAATTTGGGTCGAAATATAGGCGTTTTTCTCTTTCGATTATAAGCTGGATAGTGTTGAGACTGCTTTGGTCTCCACAGTGGATTCAGTTAGAAAAGGTATGGATGATAATATTTGTTTGGTTTGGTTTCTTTAGATGTTTCAGGGACATTTGATTTGGTTGATATAGAGGGGCATAACTGAACGAAAACGTCTATCTCCATGGGCGTTTATCTCCGAGAACGGGTCCGTGAAGGGGCGGACCGAACCGTATTTTCGAAAAAAATAGACGTCCATATTTTATTCGACAATTTGTGAGCTGGGCGTTTTTGTTTTTCAGCGATAATGGAAAATGAAAGCGCCCAGCTCAAAAACGAATAAATCCAAGGCATTTGTTCGTGGGAGGGGCCAGGATTCGTAGTGCACTGGTCCCCCTCACATGCCAGGACACCAACCGGGCACCCTAGGGGGCACTTTTACAAAAACAAAAAAAAAGGTAAAAGAGCTCCCAGGTGCATAGCACCCTTTCCTTATGTGTTGAGCCCCCCAAATCCCCCTCAAAACCCACTGCCCACAAGTCTACACCATTACTATAGTCCTAAGGGGTGAAGGGGGCACCTACATGTGGGTACAGTGGGTTTGGGGGGGTTGGACGACTAAGCATTAAGCAGCACAATTGTAACAGGTGGGGGGGGGATGGGCCTGGGTCCACCTGCCTGAAGTCCACTGCACCCCCTAACAACTGCTCCAGGGACCTGCATACTGCTGCCAGGGAGGTGGGTATGACATTTGAGGGTGAAAATAAAAAGTTGTGAAACATCATGTTTTGTGGTGGGAGGGGGTTAGTGACCACTGGGGGAGTCAGGGGAGGTCATCCCCGATTCCCTCTGGTGGTAATCTGGTCATTTAGGGCACTTTTTGGGGCCTTATTCGTGAAAAAACAGGGTCCAGGAAAAGTGCCCTAAATTCTAGCTACAAACGCATACTTTTTTTCCATTATCGGCGAAAGGCGCCCATCTCTCCTCGGCCAATAACCACGCCCCAGTTCCACCTTTGCCACACCTCCGACACGCCCCCGTCAACTTTGTAAGCTTCCGCGATGGAGTGCAGTTGAAAACGTCCAAATCGGTTTTCCATTATACCGATTTATTCGTTTTTGTGAGATAAACGTCTATCTCCCGATTTGGGTCGAAATCTAGGCGTTTTTCTCTTTCAATTATAAGGTGGATAGCATTGTTGCTTTGTAAACTAAAGTTTTTAGGTGTGTGAGGGCAGGTCCTCAAGTGGTTTGTCATACTTGGTAGATAGATCAATGATTATGCATAGTGGAGTAAAGGTGACTGACGTTGTTAAGTTGGATTGGGAAGTTCCAGGGGGATCAACTCTTTCATCTTTGTTATTTAATGTATATCTGGCCTCTTTGGTTGAAATATTTAAGTCTTTAGGAGCTCAATATCGCTTTTATGCAGATGATGTTCAATTCTTCTTCACTATAACATCCTGGGGGGTGGGGGGGGTAGATAGTTTAAATCAGTAATTGTGTGATTGTATGGAAAATGTGGAACAATGGATGGTGAATAATAGACTCATCTTAAATGAATTAAAGATACAGGTTATGATTTTGGGAAGGGAGGTAAATTAAACTTGGCCTGTTACTGTTCTCATTGGTGATATTTCTTTACAGGTTAAGGAAGAGAAAGCTGTTGGGAGTGACTTTGATTTGTAGACATGGAGGGGCATAATTGAATGAAAACGCCTATCTCCATGGGCGTTTATCTCCAAGAACGGGTCCGTGAAGGGGCGGACCGAACCGTATTTTGGGAAAAAATAGACGCCCATGTTTTATTCAACAATGTGTGAGCTGGGCGTTTTTGTTTTTCAGCGATAATGGAAAATGAAAGCGCCCAGCTCAAAAACGAATAAATCCAAGGCATTTGTTCGTGGGAGGGGCCAGGATTCGTAGTGCACTGGTCCCCCTCACATGCCAGGACATCAACCGGGCACCCTAGGGGGCACTTTTACAAAACCAAAAAAAAAGGTAAAAGAGCTCCCAGGTGCATAGCACCCTTCCTTTGGGTGTTGAGCCCCCCAAATCCCCCTCAAAACCCACTGCCCACAAGTCTACACCATTACTATAGCCCTAAGGGGTGAAAGGGGGCACCTACATGTGGGTACAGTGGGTTTGGGGGGGTTGGACGACTAATAAGCATTAAGCAGCACAATTGTAACAGGTAGGGGGGATGGGCCTGGGTCCACCTGCCTGAAGTCCACTGCACCCCCTAACAACTCCTCCAGTGACCTGCATACTGCTGTCAGGGAGCTGGGTATGACATTTGAGGGTGAAAATAAAAAGTTGAGAAACTTCATTTTTTTGTGGTGGGAGGGGGTTAGTGACCACTGGGGGAATCAGGGGAGGTCATCCCCGATTCCCTCCAGTGGTCATCTGGTCATTTAGGGCACTTTTTGGGGCCTTATTCGTGAAAAAACAGGGTCCAGGAAAAGTGTCCTAAATTCTAGCTAAAAACGCATACTTTTTTCCCATTATCGGTGAAATGCGCCCATCTCTGTTCGGCAGATAACCACGCCCCAGTTCCGCCTTCGCCACACCTCTGACACGCCCCCATCAACTTTGTCCGCATCCGCGATGGATTGCAGTTGAAAACGTCCAAAAATTGGCTTTCGATTATACCGCTTTATTCGTTTTTGTGAGATAAACGTCCATCTCCCGATTTAGGTCGGAACTTGGGCGTTTTTCTCGTTCGATTATAAGCAGGATAATATGCCAAGACAAGTGTGTAATGTTGCTTGGGCATCATTTATGCATTTACATCTTTTATATAAAGTGAGACCTATGTTATCCTTATATGATTTCAGAAATGTTGTTCAGAGTTTGGTTATATCATGACTGGACTACTGTAATGCTTTACACCTTGGATTAGTGGCTACAGGTGTAAATCATTACAAGTGGTTTAGAATGCAGTTTCAAGGTTAATTGTGGGTGTATCTAAGTTTGCTCATATGATTCCGATTCTTAAACAGTTACATTGGTTGTCTCTCAAACAAAGGATACAGTTTATTTTAAACAAATGTTAAATGTTTATTGTCCATGCAGGTCATTAATATCTGAGATTGCTATGTGCCTTTCTGGGAGTGATATTGTGAACATTTTCTATGCTGTGACTAGAGCTTCAGCCTCCTCTGTGGCATGGGCATCTTTATGGAATGCCTTGGCAGGTCAACTGCGTTTAAGTAATAGCATATTGCAGTTTAAAAAATTGTTAAGAACATAGCTTTTTCTGATAGATTTCTTATGCGCTGGGTAAGTCAATTCCCTTGCTAACTATTGTGCCGGGGGGGGGGGGGGGGGGGGGGGGGGCGGTGTCAGGATGCAGTAGTGTCTTAGGTCTGTTATATTTTGTGGTTTTTAAATGTTTTTATGGAAACTACTTAGGTTTAAGTGGTATATAAATTTTTAAAATAAATAAATAGTGTAAGTTAGCATCCACATATTTACATTGAGGTGTTAACATTTGGCTGATGTAAATGTTTGCATGTAAATGTGACATGTATGTGTACAATTCACAGCATTCTGTAAATTAAGCATATAAATATCAGATCCATCTATGCCCCACTCATGCCCCTCCCTGTGAATGCCCCTGACAATGAGGCACTAATTTTAACCTACTAGTTAGATATGTTACTGTCATTTACAAGCATAAGTGCACACTTTCATGTATAAATGGCAGTATTCTATAAAATTAAGCATAGACATGGCACTTACATTTAGGCAACCTGTCATACAATGAGGAGGGAAGTGCTATTCAACACATACTCCAAAAATAAAGTATAGAGAGTGAGACAATATAATATAACATAAAAAGCACCACTTCTTTACTGCTAGATGATATACAGTGTTACACTACAGTATATTATAAGCTTCATCTCTCATAAAACTTCCACTAGCATCAGAAATATTATCATTTAATGTGTGAACCTCTATCTGAGCTTATTTGCAGATATATAATGAGCATAATTTATTTGAAAAAAATAAATGAACAAAAAATATTCTTGTAATTCCATATTGTTTTTTTAGAAGTTCTCTGTAATATTCAAATTACAAAACTAATAGACATTCACCCATTACTTAATCAAGAGACCAAAATTCCAAACTGTATTGAAGTAAATGCAAGGATTAAGGGGGTCGTTTACTAAAGATTAGCTTGAGTTATCTGCAGTTAGGCCCATTGGAAAAAAATGGGACCTGCTGCAAATAACTCGAGCTAGCCTTTAGTAAAAGACCTCCGAGTCATTAAAGGATTGCTTTATCACAAGTGGTTAATACACATTTAAAAGCTCTTTCAATTCATGTAAACTGGCTAACAAAAAATATATGTGGTTACAAGATTTAAGAGTATTCTAAATAACTTATTACATATTAGCACAGTAAAAAATACTGTGTATTAAGAATGCACAAAGCATCATGGGCTAGATTCTATATATGAAGCTAAAATAATCAGTGCCAAAAAATGTATTTAGTGCTATTCTATAAACCTTGCCTAAAGTTAGGCGCAGTTTAGAGAATACGTGTAGCACCTGTTCCTGTGACTAAATTTAGTTGCGGCCATTTATGCCAGCTGAAACCTGGCGTAAAAACACCTGACTAATTTAAATGTATAACACTGCATGTAAATTTTAGGAATGCCCAAGACCCGCCCATGCCCCTCCCATGGTCACACCCCCTTTTGAGATCCATGCAGTCCGATTTACGTGCATTGCTTTTTAGAATACGCTTAGCAAGTTACGCATGTAAATCCTAATTAGTGCCAATTAGTACCAATAATTACTTGTTAGCTTCCAATTATCAGCACTGATTGGCCTTTACCCAATTACATTCCGCACACAATTTTGCTACACGTGTCAATTTGCACGCAGAGCTCTAGTCACCATATATAGAATCTGGGGGCATGCGGATGCAATAGCACAAAAACCTTAACTAACTTTGGAATATGTAGCAAAGTATCCACATTACTGTCCACATTAATGCACATACTTTCCCTGCTTCATTAGCACAAACCTCATTTGTATCTCATGAACATCAGCAATTAATATGTGTATTAAACTCTGCATTAACAGCTGATATTAATGCAGCTTAGTACATCGATCTCTACAGATTTTAAAACATTTCGGGCACTGATAGCAATTTTTAAGAATCATAGGTGTGGCCTTAAAATATGTGCATATCATTCTTAGGCTGTCTTTTAAATGTATAAATACTACAAATATTATTAATAATAACATGAACTTTCATAGAATTGCACTTGAATCTTTTAATCTCCTGCTTCTGACTGCTTTATTTTCCTTAGCGGTGCTTGCTGAATATTAGATTACAAGCCATGCTTGGGGTGCTCTTTCTGCCTAAGAATACCAAACCTTTTGACTACGTGGACACTTGTGTTATTGTCAGTTTCAAGAGTTAAATATTCCAGGAGGAATTTGTTACTACAAGGTGATACATAATGCCTGAAAACCCCCCTGCACCAATATTGCTCTCAAATTGGCAGCAAGTGAACAAGGGACATGAAGGATGCTTCAGCACAGTAACCTATCCCTCCTTCTCTCCTGGGAGCTACTTGGCCAGCTTTCATCCTCATAATTATAATAAATTTGACATTTCATAGATAATATTGATTTCTGTATTTTAGCATTTCACCATAGGTGACAGTCTAGCGTCAAGAATGAAATTTCTATTGATCTACTGCGCATTAATCTCTCATGTGTATGTGATCATTTTTATAAGACCTTTTACTGCACATAAATCAATATTTCATATTTCCAGCTATGCCAGAGGAGATGTCATATTTGTAAACTGTGAGTTGACACCTGCAATTCCTTCCTGTTCAGCTTCAACTGTTCAGCAACAGTCGATTCAGGGGTGGGAAAGGATCAAGCTCCAGAAACAAGGTAGATGAGAAGCAGGAATATAGAATTCAGTAATTAGCTTAATGACCGAAGGAGTAGAATGAGTGAAATAAAATTAAGGTTTCTTTCATAAGAGATGCTTCATAAATATAAATGCTGAAATAAGTTTGATAACCAGGAAATAATGCATTTCCATGTTTAATATCTTATTTGTATTTATATATTTATTTAGAGCCTCTTTTATCAAGCCACGCTAGCGGTTCCTGGTGCAGCAATGCCGACAAAGCCCATTCACTTATGTATAGCATAAATTATACATGAAGATAAGTGGCAACAAAATCACACACAATCCCCTGGATTCTATATAGCGTGACTTAAGTTTCATGCACAAATCCAGTCATATTCTGAATTTGTGAATGCAATTTGGTGCCCCGTTTACTAAGGCCTGCTAGCATTTTTAGCACGTGCTAAAATTTAGTGCACACTAATGCTAGAGACACCCATATATTCCTATGGGTGTCTCCAGAATCAGCTCGCACTAATTTTTAGTACACGCTAAAAATGCTAACACGTCTACAGCACGGCTTAGTAAATAGGGCCCTTAGTTAACAAGCCAATCAGCGCTGATTATTTCCAATAAACAAGCAACTATTGATACTAATTGCCATTAATTAGAATTTAAGTGCACAGCTGTCTAAGCGTATTCTGTCTAAAGAAAATCCACGTGCGTGGAGAACTCAATAGATCCCACGAAGCGTAAAATGAAAATAAAAAGGTGGGAATATGAGCCAGGCTATCCAAAAACTGGAACCAAAATGAAATTTAAAATAAACAGCATTTAATAATTTTCAAACTAATGATAATAAAACAATTCTACATTAAAGTGACTCGACACAACGTTGTGTTTCAGCCAGATGGCCTACATCAGGAGTCTTGCGCCAGGTGGTAATCAGTATCTCCGGGCAACTCAAAACAGTCCAATTCAGAAGTTTCCAGATTCCCATCCACCAACACACACCAACAATTAAAGAACTACGAACATCCATAGACCGTTATTAAATGGACTATTTCTGGGATAAGCAGTATGAAATGTTTTGTACATTTTTGGGATCTTGCCAGGTATTTGTGATCTGGATTGGCCACTGTTAGAAACAGGATGCTGGGCTCGATGGACCTTTGGTCTTTCCCAGTATGGCAATACTTATGTACTTTTGAACATTGATATAGAATACACCAGATCCGTGCCTAATTTAGGTGTCAGCATTTACACCAAGTTTTACTTGGCGTAACTGCCCATGACTAAACTTAGTTGCATGGATGGGCGCTCAGCATATTCTATAAACCACATGGAAATTTAGGTGTACTATAAAGTACGCCTAAATTTAGGCATACTTTATAGAATACACCTAGGTGTATATTTTTGGCTCCAGTGTTTTAGGCATGCTATTTAGAATCTAGTCCAATAAGCATAAAAGTATGAAACAACTTAATAAATGAATAGCTGGCAATGCAAAATAACAAAAACACAAGTAAACATTTAGGGGGGAAGCTATCAAAGTGGGTAACTGTTATGTTGGGTTATTTTATTACGTCATACTATTATAGCATGGGGGTCTTATTTTATGCAACGAGGCCCACTGCTAAAATAACACAACTTGTGATAAAATAACCTGTTTCAATGGCAGCCAATGTTGACAACTTTGCCCCCTTAATAAACTCCTACTAAAGACTCAGGTGGGAAGTTATCAATGTGGGTTACCTTTAAGGTATTATTTTACCACTAACTCATACAATTTTAGCACAGGTTTCATTTTATGCAATGAAATCTAGTTACTAATAATTTGCATTAACAATAAAATAACCCATCTTAATGGCATCCAATGTTGATAATTTCCCCCATAAATATAAATCTATTAGAAGAAAAGATATCAATGTGGGCCACTGAGACCTTGTGCTAAAATATCTGACTTGTAAAATAACCCGACTTAACAGTAGCCCATGCTGATAACTTCCCCCCTAAGGAATAATTTTATAAGGAGGGTGCCAACTTTCAGGCACCAAAAATGCATGAAATGACCAGAATACCTGCATATACCATGCATATGTGTGCACATATTCTGTCTAATCACTATTCTATAAAATGGTGCCTAAATGCAATGGCACATAGTTTGAAAGTGGGCATATAGATAGGCAGAGTCTGGGCAGATTCACAGACCTAACATTAGCATAAACAAAAGGAACAGGTGTCAACTCATTTTGAAAGAAAAATCAATCTTCACAGGTCGTGAAGAGTCTATAAAAATGGTGCCTACATGCAATGGCACACAGTTTGAAAGTGGGTATTCAGAAAGGCAGAGTCTGGGCAGATTGTGGGTAGGGTGCACATTTATAAGCATAGATTACAATAGTAACATAGTAGATGATGGCAGAAAAAGACCTGCACGGTCCATCCAGTCTGCCCAACAATATAACTCATATGTGCTACTTTTTGTGTATACCTTACCTTGACTTGTATCTGTCTTTTTCAGGGCACAGACCATAGAATTCTGCCCAGCACCAGTGGCGTACCAAGGGGGGGCGGTGGGGATGGTCCGCCCCGGGTGCACGCTGCTGGGGGGGTGCTGCGGCATGCGCCTGTTGCCCTGTTTCAGTCCGATTTCGCAATTCGCATGTGTTCACTGCTCCCTCTGAGTCTGCCCCAGAACAGGTTACTTCCTGTTTCGGGGCAGACTCAGAGGGAGCAGTGAACACATGCGAATTGCAAACTCGGAGACAGGGCAACAGGCGCGCGCCGCGGCACCCCCGCCCAGCGGCGTGCACCCGGGGGGAGTGTCATTTTGCCAGGGGGGGGGGGTCGCACTGCACCCGGGGGGGCGCATTGGCGATCCACCCCGGGTGTCAGCTAGGGTCGGAACGCCACTGCCCAGCACTAGCCCCGCCTCCCAACCACCAGCCCCACCTCCCACCACCGGCTCTGCCATCCAATCTCAGCTAAGATCCTGAGGATCCATTCCTTCTGAACAGGATTCCTTTATGTTTATCCCACGCATGTTTGAATTCAGTTACCGTTTTCATCTCCACCACCTCCCGCGGGAGGGCATTCCAAGCATCCACCACTCTCTCCATGAAAAAATACTTCCTGACATTTTTCTTGAGTCTGCCTCCCTTCAATCTCATTTCATGTCCTCTAGTTCTACCGCCTTCCCATCTCCGGAAAAGGTTCGTTTGCGGATTAATACCTTTCAAATATTTGAACGTCTGTATCATATCATCCCTGTTTCTCCTTTCTTCCAGGGTATTACGGAACATTTTAATTTGTGTGTTCTGTAGCAATCTAGGCAGACATACTTATACCAACTATGTGTCTGATAAAAGTGATTGCGTTTACATTCTATGTGAGTGCTTGACATGTTGCTCTGGCATTCTATTAAAAACCACACACGTATACTTTTCTTTATAGAATAGGGTACAGGTAGGCACCATACTGCCTGGGCAATCAACAGGATAGGCACAAAATTTAGGGAGTTAAAAACCTGGAAATGTATGTTTAATAAATAAGCCTTTAACTATTTCCTAAATATCATGGTAATTCAGTTAGAGTGAATACCATAATACCATCATGCTACCGAGAAGACACAAGCTCAAGTCTCTGTAAGCAGAACTAAATGAATGGAGGGTATATCTAATAGATATTGACGTGAAGACCTTAATAAATAAGCAGAATGATACATTCTAAGCAAACTGCATATACTTCCAGGGACTTCATTGCTTTAGGCCCATTAAACCAATGTCAAAACCTTACACGGTAAACAATAGGAAGTCAGTGTAACAAAAACAAGACTGAAGAGATGGGTTAAAAAGATTGATGAATTCCAGTTATTAGTCATGTGCCGGTATGTTGAGCAATCTATAATGCTAGGTGTGATGTTCCTGATAAACTCAAGTGAAGTCCTTTACAATAATCAGGGCAAAATAGCCAAGGTGTTCACAACTGTTCTAAAATTTTCAATTAAGGGACCCTTTTACCAAACTGCAGTAAAAAGTTGCATTACGGCATGCTAATGTGGGTCATTCCCATGCACTATGGCCATTTTTATCACATGGGTAAAATGGCTAAATTTCTGCTCTTTCCATTAATGGCCACACACTAATGTTCCCATTAGAACTTGAGCACCTGCTGCCACCTAGTTTGTAGTTGGTAAGGGCTCATGCACTAGCCATGTATTAAATGCTTAGCATGCGACCTCAGCATAAAACAATCCTACTCTCTGCCCTCAGACCCACCCCCGGCACTTAAAATAAAACCTATTTTTTAGCAAATGGGTAGTACATGCCAATTCCAGCAGCAGAAGCTAAAGCTGTTGCATGAGGGCCTCTAAGTCCAACAAGAATACATGCAGCTGCTGCAGAACATACTGCAGCCCAGAATATCAGGAAGCAGCTTCTGGGTATCTGGTGAGATCTCCAGGATTACATGGTAGCCTTGGCAAGCACATTGTCCACATAGCAAGCACCTGATCCTCCAACTGGAAGCAGTAAAGCCATCAGTCCTACAGCAACACCCTCCACACCACCTACAGGTTGCATCAGTGGCCACAGAACCCAGTAAAGTTTCAGAGCACTCACTTCAACTGCAGAGCCTCAACAACCATTCAAGCATCCAAGGTGGGACCACAGCTCCCCAGGCCAGTGGGACAACTGTGAGGTCAGGTCCCTCAAGGGCAGCAGATGTTCCCTTGCTAGGTGCTGTGCCCAGTAGCAGATCAGTTACCTGGTCCATCAGGAGACCAGATTTCCAGGGTGCAGTAGTGGCAGCAAGATAAACTGATGACTATGAGGACAGTGGAAGCCCTACAGGGAAGGACTCTGACACACTTTCTGCTCCTGCAAAGTCAAGGCCATTGTCAGCAGCTCAGGGACAAGGTAGGAGAGGTGGCTCCCAGAGGGGGTACATAAGTATTGCCATACTGGGACAGACCAAAGGTCCATCAAGCCCAGCATCCTGTTTCCAACAGTGGCCAATCCAGGTCACAAATACCTGGCAAGATCCCAAAAACATACAGGGGTAGGGGAGGGGAAGGGGAGGAGGAGGAGGAATAGGTAGGGCTGTGAGCCACCTAATTGCTATGCTATGGTAGTGTGTGATGGGCAGGGGGTGGGGACGGGGGTGTGCAGGGGAAGGAGATGAGTGAAGGGAGGGGGTTTTGTACTTGGGGGAGTTGGGTGGGGGTGTGTGCTGGGGAGAAAGGATTGGTAGTAATGGAGGATGTTACAGAGGTGCTGCACACAAATAGTTTACTTATCTTTACTGAAAATGGATAAGAATAAGTCTTTGGCACAGACCCCCAACTGGTATGTTCCCTGGTCAGCTCTGTGTGCAGGAGGAGATGGGGCTCCTCTGGCAGGGCCTGTCTTCATTGAAGAGCCGAGTAGTGCAGCATGCAGCAGGCCATGAAAATCTTGGCAATATTTTCAGGGCTGTAAAGGAGCTGCTCTCCAGAACAGTCCAGACATCTGAATTTGTTTTTGAGCTGGCCAAAGGTCCATTCTATGATGATATGGATGATCTTGTTGTACTCGTTCTCCTCCTCCTCCTCCTCATTTTGGGGGTGGACTATGGGAATCATGAGCCAGGTTTTCTATGAGGGAAGTCTTTTGCACCTGTGGGGAAAGCAGAATCACAGAGATGGATGTGTAGTGGCTAGTATGGTGACCTTGTGGAAGTGGTGAAATGGTTGTTGGTTCTGGAGCATCTAGAGAGAGGGAGTGTGTTGAAGGTTAGGAGGGGGTATGGGGTTTGGTAGTTCCTGTACTGCTTACCTGGGAACCAACCGCCAATGATCTCCCCTCAGTCAAAACTGCAGTAGATTCCTGAATGTTAGAGGATGTAGGCATCATGGGTGGAGCCTGGGTAGTGAGGACACACATCCACAATCTCCTCCTGGACATCACACACAACTTACATGTTCATGGAGTGATATGATTTTCTATTCCTGTAGGTGTCCACATGTGCCTGGAGGGGGAGTAGTCTGAGTGTGATCTGTATGTAGTCAATGATGCCTATGACCAAGAGGAAGTGGTCTATGGTGTAGAACTGAACCATGTTGTTCTGGAAATCTCAAAATTTGGGTCGACCTTAGAGATGGTCGACTTAAATATTGAGATGGTCGACCTTAGAGATGATCGTCCCTGGTTTTTGGCCATAATGGAAACCGAAGACGCCCATGTCAAAAACGACCAAATCCAAGCACTTTGGTCATGGGAGGAGCCAGACTTTGTAGTGCACTGGTCCCCCTGACATGCCAGGACACCAACCGGGCACATTAGGGGGCACTGCAGTGGACTTCACAAATTGCTCCCAGGTACATAACTCCCTTACCTTCAGTGCTGAGCCCCCCAAAACCCACTCCCCACAACTATACACCACTACCATAGCCCTAAGGGGTGAAGGGGGCACCTACATGTGGGTACAGTGGGTTTTGGGTGGGTTTTGAAGGGCTCACATTTACCACCACAAGTGTAACAGGTAGGGGGGATGGGACTGGGTCCGCCTGGCTGAAGTGCACTGCACCCACTAAAACTACTCCAGGGACCTGCATACTGCTGTCATGGAGCTGGATGTGACATTTGAGGTTGGCATAGAGGCTGGAAAAAAATATTTTTAAAGTTTTTTTTAGGGTGGGAGGGGTTGGTGACCACTGGGGGAGTAAGGGGAGGTCATCCCCGATTCTCTCCAGTGGTCATCTGGTCAGTTTGGGCACCTTTGTGAGGTTTGGTCGCAAGAAAAAATGGACCAAGTAAAGTCGGCCAAGTGCTCGTCATGGACGCTCTTCTTTTTTCCATTATCGGACGAGGACGCCCATCTCTTAATCACGCCCCAGTCCCGCCTTTGCTACGGTGCGAGACGCCCCCATGAATTTTAGTCATCCCCGCGACGGAAAGCAGTTGAGGACGCCCAAAATCGACTTTCGATTATGCCAATTTGGGCAACCCTGAGAGAAGGATGCCCATCTCCCGATTTGTTTAGGAAGATGGGTGCCCTTCTCTTTCAAAAATAAGCCTGATTGTGGAATAAGAAAGGTACAGAGAAGGGCGACAGACATAATAAAAGGGATGGGATGACTTCCCTATGAGGAAAGATTAAAGCAGCTAGAGCTCTTCAGCTTGGAAAAAAAAACGGCTGAGGGGAGATATGATAGAGGTCTATAAAATAATGAGTGCAGTGGAACGGGTAGATGTGAATCGCTTGTTTATTCTTTCAAAAAATTCTAGCACTAGGGGGCACGCAATGAAGCTAGAAAGTAGTACATTTAAATCAAATCACAGAAAATATTTCTTCATTCAACTTGTAATTAAACTCTGGAATTCTTTGCCAGAGAATGTAGTAAAAGTGATTATCTTAGTGGGGTTTTAAAAAGGTTTGGATGGCTTCCTATAGGAAATGTCCATAGACCATTATTAAAATGGACTTGGGGAAATCCACTGCTTATTTCTAGAATAAGCAGCATAAAATGTACTCTTTCGGGATCTTGACAGGTACTTGTGACCTGGATTAGCCACTGTTGGAAACAGGATGCTGGGCTTGATGGACCTTCGGTCTGTCCCAGTATGGCAATACTTATGTAAATGTCACCTACAGTGGTGGAAATAAGTATTTGATCCCTTGCTGATTTTGTAAGTTTGCCCACTGACAAAGACATGAGCAGCCCATAATTGAAGGGTAGGTTATTGGTAACAGTGAGAGATAGCACATCACAAATTAAATCCGGAAAATCACATTGTGGAAAGTATATGAATTTATTTGCATTCTGCAGAGGGAAATAAGTATTTGATCCCCCACCAACCAGTAAGAGATCTGGCCCCTACAGACCAGGTAGATGCTCCAAATCAACTCGTTACCTGCATGACAGACAGCTGTCGGCAATGGTCACCTGTATGAAAGACACCTGTCCACAGACTCAGTGAATCAGTCAGACTCTAACCTCTACAAAATGGCCAAGAGCAAGGAGCTGTCTAAGGATGTCAGGGACAAGATCATACACCTGCACAAGGCTGGAATGGGCTACAAAACCATCAGTAAGACGCTGGGCGAGAAGGAGACAACTGTTGGTGCCATGGTAAGAAAATGGAAGAAGTACAAAATGACTGTCAATCGACAAAGATCTGGGGCTCCACACAAAATCTCACCTCGTGGGGTATCCTTGATCATGAGGAAGGTTAGAAATCAGCCTACAACTACAAGGGGGGAACTTGTCAATGATCTCAAGGCAGCTGGGACCACTGTCACCACGAAAACCATTGGTAACACATTACGACATAACGGATTGCAATCCTGCAGTGCCCGCAAGGTCCCCCTGCTCCGGAAGGCACATGTGACGGCCCGTCTGAAGTTTGCCAGTGAACACCTGGATGATGCCGAGAGTGATTGGGAGAAGGTGCTGTGGTCAGATGAGACAAAAATTGAGCTCTTTGGCATGAACTCAACTCGCCGTGTTTGGAGGAAGAGAAATGCTGCCTATGACCCAAAGAACACCGTCCCCACTGTCAAGCATGGAGGTGGAAATGTTATGTTTTGGGGGTGTTTCTCTGCTAAGGGCACAGGACTACTTCACCGCATCAATGGGAGAATGGATGGGGCCATGTACCGTACAATTCTGAGTGACAACCTCCTTCCCTCCGCCAGGGCCTTAAAAATGGGTCGTGGCTGGGTCTTCCAGCACGACAATGACCCAAAACATACAGCCAAGGCAACAAAGGAGTGGCTCAGGAAGAAGCACATTAAGGTCATGGAGTGGCCTAGCCAGTCACCAGACCTTAATCCCATTGAAAACTTATGGAGGGAGCTGAAGCTGCGAGTTGCCAAGCGACAGCCCAGAACTCTTAATGATTTAGAGATGATCTGCAAAGAGGAGTGGACCAAAATTCCTCCTGACATGTGTGCAAACCTCATCATCAACTACAGAAGACGTCTGACCGCTGTGCTTGCCAACAAGGGTTTTGCCACCAAGTATTAGGTCTTGTTTGCCAGAGGGATTAAATACTTATTTCCCTCTGCAGAATGCAAATAAATTCATATACTTTCCACAATGTGATTTTCCGGATTTAATTTGTGATGTGCTATCTCTCACTGTTACCAATAACCTACCCTTCAATTATGGGCTGCTCATGTCTTTGTCAGTGGGCAAACTTACAAAATCAGCAAGGGATCAAATACTTATTTCCACCACTGTATATGTGGGTTCAGTAGGTATTTTGTGATGTTTGGGGTGCTCACACTTTCCACCACAAGTGTACTAGTTAGAGTGGGATATGGGCCTGGTCCCCTTTTCTACAGTACCTAAGCCACATTGAGCCTGCCATGAGTGGGAAAGTGCAGGGTACAAATAAAAAAAAAAAAAAACAACCACTAGACCACTAGGCTACATAAGGGACCTCCTTGCTGTTCTAAAGGAATGGCCATTATATCTGCAGCTGTCATTGAGCCAGGTATGTACTGTCACTTTTACCTCTTATGGGGGTGGGAGGGGGTCAATGACCACAGGGAGATTAAGGGTGGTCATGTCTTTATCCCTCCAGTGGTCACCTTTTTGGCACTTAGTCGTCTACCCAAAAACCTCCTATTTTTTGCCCTGGACATTTTTATAATGTTCAATTATTGAAGAAAAATGTCCAAATCATAAGCCCACCCTAGTCTCACCCAAAACATGCCTCCAACATGCCCCCTTGAGAGTTAGATAACCTGCATAGAAAAACATCTTAAAAATTAGTTTTGAAAATAGCAGTTTGGATGTTTTTACGAAAAACAAAATCCATCTGTGGCTTTGTGCTGATTTTGGAGGGCATTTTTCTGTTTCAAAAATGAGCCCCTGAATTTTAGGTTCCTGGTTTGCATGCGTAGACCCAAAAATTACAGCTGAGTACATCCCGTGATAAGCCATTTTAAGCTGTGGTAATCATGTGCTAGTGTTTACCACTGCTTAGAAAAAGGGCTCCTTAGTTATGTGCAGCAAATATTTTGTGAAACTACATGCGGAAACAGATTTAGAAAAATATACTTTTTGCCAGTTAAAAGCCAACTGCAAACTCCCTTTTTTTTTTTTTTTTTGCAGCAATTTTCTATAGGCCCTATTGACATGCTATTATTTCAAATTATATGTTTTTCATTGAAACGAAATGTGGTTATTGCTTATTTTTAAAGGCCAATCCTTTTTACTGGTCTTTGAAACATGTTCAATCCCTGGAAAATGTGTCAGCGCATGACTGTTCTAGCATGATGACAGACACATTCAGACCACCATATGAGTGACTAGACTCAGACAGTTGTGTCAAATGTTGACTGAATGGGTACAAAATTTATTCTCATTTCTAGACAGAATAGTTAGCTACTTCAGGAGGAACGTCAGCATGTGATAGGTATCTTTACAAATACTTTAGACTTCCAAGTGTCAAAAGAGTGAGTCTAGAGAGAGCTTGCTGTACTGTAAAATATATTTTGTTTGGCAGTAAATTAATAGTGTATTTCTGAAGGCCTGAACTAGTCAACTCAATAGAGTAGCAGTGTAAGTTTGAGCCTTGTATTTTTTTTTTCTATACTATTACCAAAACCAATTAGGAAATGTATTTGATCTTTCTCATTTTAAGGAGCTTATTGTTAAGTTGTCATTGTTTGTGATATATGTGTAGCCCCTCTTTCTCAGCAGATGAAATTGCAGAAAAGGGTACACAAAAGTATTTGGAAAATACTGAAAACCAAGAAAAATAAAAGTTCTGATGGGTAGGGGTAGGCAAATGCTTCAAGACAAAGTCCGCATTTCAGGAATCACGTCTACTCCTTTCATACTTTTTCTTAATATATACCTCTTTATTTGCTGCAATCTACAAAAATAAGGGGAAGAGTGGCCTAGTGGTTAGGGTGGTGGACTTTGGTCCTGAGGAACTGAGCTCAATTCCCACTTCAGGCACAGGCAGCTCCTTGTGACTCTGGGCAAGTCACTTAACCCTCCATTGCCCCATGTAAGCCACATTGAGCCTGCCATGAGTGGAAAACCGCGGGGTACAAATGTAATAAAATAGATACTATTGGAGATTCTACATGGAATGTTGCTACTATTGGAGATTCTAAATGGAATGTTGCTATTCCACTAGCAACATTCCATGTAGAAGGCTGCGCAGGCTTCTGTGAGTCTGACGTCCTGCACGTACGTGCAGGATGTCAGACTCACAGAAACAGAAGCCTGCGTGGCCACATTGGTGATCTGCAAGGGCCGACTTCTACATGGAATGTTGCTAGTGGAATAGCAACATTCCATGTAGAATCTCAAATAGTAGCAACAGTAACATAGTAACATAGTAGATGATGGCAGAAAAAGACCTGCACGGTCCATCCAGTCTGCCCAACAAGACAACTCATGTGTGCTACTTTTGTGTATGCCCTACTTTGATTTGTACCTGTGCTCTTCAGGGCACAGACCGTATAAGTCTGCCCAGCACTAGCCCCACCTCCCAACCACCAGCCCCGCCTCCCAACCACCGGCTCTGGCACAGACCGTATAAGTCTGCCAGCGCTATCCCTGCCTCCCAACCTCCAGTCTCGCCTCCCACCACTGGCTCTGGCACAGACCGTATAAGTCTGCCCCGCACTATCCCCGCCTCCCACCACCGGCTCTGGCACAGACCGTATAAGTCTGCCAGCGCTATCCCTGCCTCCCAACCTCCAGTCTCGCCTCCCACCACTGGCTCTGGCACAGACCGTATAAGTCTGCCCCGCACTATCCCCGCCTCCCAACCTCCAGCCCCGCCTCCCACTACCGGCTCTGCTATCCAATCTCGGTTAAGCTCCTGAGGATCCTTTCCTTCTGAACAGGATTCCTTTATGTTCATCCCACGCATGTTTGAATTCCGTTACCGTTTTCCTCTCCACCACCTCCTGCGGGAGGGCATTCCAAGCATCCACCACTCTCTCCGTGAAGAAATACTTCCTGACATTTTTCTTGAGTCTGCCCCCCTTCAATCTCATTTCATGTCCTCTCGTTCTACCGCCATCGTATCTCCGGAAAAGGTTCGTTTGCGAATTAATACCTTTCAAATATTTGAACGTCTGTATCATATCACCCCTGTTTCTCCTTTCCTCCAGGGTATACATGTTCAGGTCAGCAAGTCTCTCCTCATACGTCTTGTTATGCAAATCCCATACCATTCTTGTAGCTTTTCTTTGCACCACTTCGATTCTTTTTACATCCTTAGCAAGATACGGCCTCCAAAACTGAACACAATACTCTAGATGGGGCCTCACCAACAGTGGAGGAGTGGCCTAGTGGTTAGGGTGGTGGACTGGACTTTGGTCCTGGGGAACTGAGGAACTGAGCTCAATTCCCACTTCAGGCACAAGCAGCTCCTTGTGACTCTGGGCAAGTCACTTAACCCTCCATTGCCCCATGTAAGCCACATTGAGCCTGCCATGAGTGGGAAAGCACAGGGTACAAATGTAACAAAAAAAAAAAAAACCTTGGACAGGTAAGATAGCTATTTTTGTCAGGTATTTTTATGTAAATATTCAAATTTTCAGATGTATATTCAAGGAAATCTAGCCAGTCAAGTTCTTTTACCACAAGTTGGGTTATTTTAGCACAGGGTCTCATTAACTAAAATGGGACCCTGTGCTAAAATAACATAAATTATGGTAAAAGAAATAACCCCACTTAACAGTTGCCCATGGTTGATAACTTCCCCTCCCCTCCCCTCCCCTCATGTGCAGCTGGGGTTCATTTCTCCTGGCTTTGCTTAGCCAATTAGTGTTGATAATCGTGTACTGACTAGCTGTGTTCTGTGGGACAAGTATTTTAAACTTTACCCTGCTGCTCCCATCCCTTCCCGCATTTCATCCCTATGGGGATCTTTTACAAAGCCGTGCTTGCGTTTTTAGCTCATGGTAAAAATCAGCTGATGGTAAGTGCTGAGACGCCCAAGGAATATACTGCCAGATTCTATATATTGCACCTACCTGCTTATAATCGAACGAGAAAAACGCCCAAATTCCAACCTAAATCGGGAGATGGACGTTTATCTCACAAAAACGAATAACGCGGTATAATCGAAAGCCGAACTTGGACGTTATCAACTGCGCTCCATCGCGGAAGCGTACAAAGTTGACGGGGGCATGTCAGAGGCGTGGTGAAGGCGGGACTGTGGAATGGTTATCACCCGAACAGAGATGGGCGCCTTTCGCCGATAATGGAAAAAAAGTATGCGTTTGTAGCTAGAATTTAGGGCACTTTTCCTGGACCCTGTTTTTTCACGAATAAGGCCCCAAAAAGTGCCCTAAATGACCAGCCTGCTTATAATCGAACGAGAAAAACGCCCAAGTTCCGACCTAAATCGGGAGATGGACATTTATCTCACAAAAACGAATAACGCGGTATAATCGAAAGCCGAACTTGGACGTTTTCAACTGCACTCCATCGCGGAAGCGTACAAAGTTGACGGGGGTGTGTCGGAGGCGTGGTGAAGGCGGGACTGGGGCATGGTTATCACCCAAACAGAGATGGGCACCTTTCGCCAATAATGGAAAAAAAGTATGTGTTTGTAGCTAGAATTTAGGGCACTTTTCCTGGACCCTGTTTTTTCACGAATAAGGCCCCAAAAAGTGCCCTAAATGACCAGCCTGCTTATAATCGAACGAGAAAAACGCCCAAGTTCCGACCTAAATCGGGAGATGGACGTTTATCTCACAAAACGAATAACACGGTATAATCGAAAGCCGAACTTGGACGTTTTATTAATTGGAATATGTTAGTTTTTGGAAATGTGCATCTGTGATATTTTTCATGTAAGTTTTAATTTTTGTAGTATTGCTACATACTGAGTCTGACTTCTTGAGGTAACTTTCCAGTTCAGTATTTTGCATTCATGTGTTTTTCAGGTGTGATCAAGGAAGGTGCAGTATTCTGCTAGCGTATAGTTTGCAGCCCTTTTTGTTTGTTTTTTTTCACTAGGTTGTGCACTGGTGTTTTAGAGCCTGGTGTAATTACAGTTGCCTTTCCACGCCACGCATAAGGTTGTAGCTCGTCCTGTCATTGGAATTAGTGCTGTTTATGGTTTGTTAAGGTTATGAGTGTGTTTTTGCACACGTTTGTGTATAGTGTTTTGCAGTGGAGAGATTGTGTGTTGGCCTTACTAAGGTGGCACCAAACATCGGAAAGGGTGTAGAGCCTAAATCATGACACACTCTCTCTAAAAGGGTGTTTTGTGGCTCTACATGAGAATTGTGATATTATGATCCCTTGCTAGCTTCATATTGTTGATAATC
Organism: Microcaecilia unicolor; assembly: GCF_901765095.1. Lineage (NCBI taxonomy): Eukaryota > Metazoa > Chordata > Amphibia > Gymnophiona > Siphonopidae > Microcaecilia > Microcaecilia unicolor. The sequence continues at coordinate 247,706,199 of NC_044037.1, read as the reverse complement.
TGCATTTTCCGTATGGCTGGTATATTGGTGTATAAGGTATTAATTCTGACTTTTTTTTTTTAACTTATTTTTTTCTGTGTGTTGTCAGACAATTATGGATGACAGAGTCAGAGTCTTCTTGAGTCAGAGAGTTGTGGTATATATTTTAAAACAATTTTAATACCTTGGTGGTCTATATGTTTTTATATTGTACATTATATTTTACATATCACTTAATTTTATTGTATATCTTTTCATTTCATTTTTATTTTATTGCATATATGGGTTACAGAGTAATAGGGGAATTTGAAAGTACTGAATCTTTTCTTAATATTTTTCCTTTATTCTCCTTTGTTATGAGAATTGGAACTACTAATTGTAGTGGACTTGAACTGAATAATTTCTGGGGAGGGGAGGTTTCATGATAGCATTGTGCTTATTATTTCAATCAGTTTTTTGTACAAGTTTAGCTTCATTTGTCTTTATTTGAAATTTCATAAATAAAAAAATGTTCTGAAAATGGAATATTTTATCAATGGGGTGGAGCTAGGGTGGGGCGGGGCTACGGTGGGGGTGGGGCTAGGATGGGGTCCCACCAAATTGGTCTGCATAGGGCCCCGCACTTGCTAAGACCGGCCCTGCTTGTGGGCAGTGGGTTTTGAGGGGGATTTGGGGGGCTCAACACACAACGGAAGGGTGCTATGCACCTGGGAGCTCTTTTACCTTTTTTTTTGTAAAAGTGCCCCCTAGGGTGCCCGGTTGGTGTCCTGGCATGTAGGGGGACCAGTGCACTATGAATCCTGGCCCCTCCCACGAACAAATGCCTTGGATTTATTCATTTTTGAGCTGGGCGCTTTCATTTTCCATTATCGCTGAAAAACAAAAACGCCCAGCTCACAAATTGTCGAATAAAACATGAACGTCTATTTTTTTCGAAAATACGGTTCGGTCCGCCCCTTCACAGACCCGTTCTCGGAGATAAACGCCCATGGAGATAGACGTTTTCGTTCGATTATGCCCCTCCAGATTACCCCCAAAGGGAATCGGGGATGACCCCCCCTGACTCCCCCAGTGGTCACTAACCCCCACCCACCATAAAAAATGATGTTTCACAACTTTTTATTTTCACCCTCAAATGTCATACCCACCTCCCTGGCAGCAGTATGCAGGTCCCTGGAGCAGTTGTTAGGGGGTGCAGTGGACTTCAGGCAGATGGACCCAGGCCCATCCCCCCCTACCTGTTACAATTGTGCTGCTTAATGCTTAGTCATCCAACCCCCCCAAACCCACTATACCCACATGTAGGTGCCCCCCTTCACCCCTTAGGGCTATAGTAATGGTGTAGACTTGTGGGCAGTGGGTTTTGAGGGGGATTTGGGGGGCTCAACACACAAGGGAAGGGTGCTATGCACCTGGGAGCTCTTTTACCTTTTTTTTTTTTTGGTTTTTGTAAAAGTGCCCCCTAGGGTGCCCGGTTGGTGTCCTGCCATGTAGGGGGACCAGTGCACTATGAATCCTGGCCCCTCCCACGAACAAATGCCTTGGATTTATTCGTTTTTGAGCTGGGCGCTTTCATTTTCCATTATCGCTTAAAAACAAAAACGCCCAGCTCACAAATTGTCGAATAAAACATGGACGTCTATTTTTTTTCGAAAATACGGTTCGGTCCGCCCCTTCACAGACCCGTTCTCGGAGATAAACGCCCATGGAGATAGACGTTTTCGTTTGATTATGCCCGTATTCCACGCCTAAATCTAAGCGTGTTCCATAACAATGCACGTAACTTAATTGGCTTAACAAGCCAAAAAGCATTGTTAACGGCACTTAACAAGCATAACTAGCCAAGCATATGCTGTAACTCTAATGTGCACATTCAAAAAAGGGGCATGGTTATGGGCAGGGAAATGGGAATTTTGTGGGCATTCCCAAATTTACATGCATTGTTATAGAATATAGCCCAGTCCGCATAAATCTATGTGCAGGGATTTATACCACGTTTTCATTGGTATTGGATTGTAAGCTCTTTGAGCAGGGACTGTCTTTCTTTTGTGTTTGTACAGCGCTGCGTACACTTTGTAGCGCTCTAGAAATGTTAAATAGTAGTAGTAGTAGTATATATGGATGCGAATAGTATTAGTCGCTGGGATATCAACTATTGTGTTCAATTCTGGTCACCACATCTCAAGAAAGATATAGTGGAACTGGAAAAGGTGCAGCAAAGGGCGACTAAAATGATAGTGGGGATGGGATGACTTCCCTATGAAGAAAGACTAAGGAGGCTAGAGCTTTTCAGCTTGGAGAAGAGACGGCTGAGGGGAGACATGATAGAAGTATATAAAATAATGAGTGGAGTGGAACAGGGGGATGTGAAGCGTCTGTTCATGCTTTCCAAAAATACTAGGACTAGGGGGCATGCGATGAAACTACAGTGTAGTAAATTTAAAACAAATCGGAGAAAATTTTTCTTCACCCAACACGTAATTAAACTCTGGAATTCGTTGCCAGAGAACATGGTGAAGGCGGTTAGCTTGGGAGAGTTTAAAAAGGGGTTAGACGGTTTCCTAAAGGACAAGTCCATAAACCGCTACTAAATGGACTTGGGAAAAATCCACAATTCCAGGATTAACATGTATAGAATGTTTGTACGTTTGGGAAGCTTGCCAGGTGCCCTTGGCCTGGATTGGCCGTTGTCATGGATAGGATGCTGGGCTCGATGGACCCTTGGTCTTTTCCCAGTGTGGCATTACTTATGTACTTATATACCACACCTAAATCTTATAAAATACGCTTAGGCAAAAATGATTTCAATGCGGATTTTCCAGGCGCCATATATAGAATCTCCCCCACAATGGGCATCTCAGCGTTTACTGCCAGCTGATTTTTGCCGTGAGCTAAAAACGCTAGTGTGACTTTGTACCACCTATATGTACATTATTTATTTGAAAATTGCACTGCACTGCACACTTATACCCTTCCCTCCCTCCCTCCCTTCCTTCCCTATCTCTTTATGTACATGAATGAATCAATGGAATCTGGTCCCAGGACCAAGAGCTCCCATCTTTCCTCTTCTGGTCAATAAATGTTTTAAAAAATGTTGGGAATGCCCTGGGATCCCCTGCCTCCCTTCTGCTGCTACTACTACTATTACTTATCATTTCTATAGTGCTAAGGATACAGAATTTAGCTGGAGAATCCTTTCCCCGCCCTTGTGTCTTTATTTCTCTTTTTTTTTTTTTTCATTATTTACAAAATGGCAAAAAGTTAATAGAAAATGTCTGCAAAATAAGTTAAATACAGTCCCTACAAGTCTTCTTTCTAACTGTAGTGGTTCTGAGCAGGTCCACTCTCTAATAGCATCCTTTTCTCCTTATCTCTTCTATTCCTGAATGATACTCTCAAAGATATAGGGACCTGTTTACCAAAGTACAGTAAGTTTACACACTTTCTGTGCATTAGGTGCAAAACTTTATGCATGGTAGCTGGAAAAACTTGTGTAGTAACTGTTGGGGTATGCCCAGCATCTGCCCTCCAGTTATTGTAAATACACTGTCAGATATCATGGTACATGCACCCGAGTTATCCCTATGCATTTACAGTGACAAAAGCTTTAAAAAAAAAAACCCTGATCCCATGAGCAGCTTCCCTAGCAGCATCCCTCCATTTCCCTCCATTTCCCTCCATTTCCCTCTGATAAGGTGCCAAATCCAGGTGCCAGACCCAGTCCCTACCCCTCTTATCAGGCTTCTGAACCCACCGCATACCCCAAGCCTCTAATCAAAATCTCCCCCACCCCTGATCAGCCTCAGCATCATTCTATACCACAATCCCTTCCTGGCACTTACTGGGGGTGTGCTTTGTGGATTAGTGGCAAGATAGGATGTTCTTACCCTGTTTCCAGTTTAGTCAGCACCTTGACCCCCTATTGTAGTGCTGTGAGACTATGACTAAGGGTGAAAGCCTCCATTTTGAACCCAGAGATTGGTCCTACCCCCAGGTTAATCATGATGCTGATTGGAGGATGAAAGTGATGCTGATGCTGATCGCGGTGGGAGGTGTTGATTTGGGGAAGTGGGTTCAAGAGCCTGATCAGGGGTTTTGAGATGGGTTCGGCACTCTGATCTGAATACAGGGGGTGTTTGGGAACCTAATTAGGGTCTGAAGGGTGTTCAAGATCCTGATTGGGAGTGAGGAGTGTTCAGGAGCTTGATCAGGGGTCAAGGATGTGAGTTCTATATCATGATCAGGGGAGATGAAAGGGAATTTGGGATCCTGATGGCAGCAATCAGGTTTTATTTTGCCTATAGTAGACTGCAATAATGGCCTACAAAATACTACAGATACTCTTATTTATCTCCTGTGCAGCAGTGACAGTTAGTAAATGCTTACTGTGTGCCAACGGCAAGCACTGTCCACACCCATAACCCACCTGCTCTTTACCCCTTTCCCACCCTCTCCCATGGCAAATAATTACCACATGAATTAAATAGTGCTAAGTGTCACGGCCATGCAGTAACTGTTATCACAGCTGTACGATATTGTTACTGCACCCTATTTAACACAGTAAAATACTGACTGTAGTACTGCTGGTATGTATCCATTATACCTACTGTCTGTCCCTGTTTCATTCAGCTTTCAGCATTGTGCCAGCAGGGAAAGGTAAGCAACTAGGCATGTATATCACACTACCACTCTCTTCAGAGCCAGTTCAAGGAATTGCGGCACCCTGAGCCACCTGTTGTATCAGCATTGTCCCCCACATCAATGCCTCCCATTAGTACTCTTCCACTGCATCAGCAATCCCCCCACCCCCACAGCTCCCTTACAACCAGCTTGCCAACCTGCTCACATCGGCTCTCAACCAGCCAGCTTCCCTCCCCAACCTGACCACATCACCTACTTTCCAGCCAGCTCTCCTCACCCCCTCCCCTCTACAACTGTCTACAAACTCCGACTCATCTCAGGAACAATAGAGGCAGGAGAGATACCCATGCACTCCTGCCCTGGCGGCTGCTTTCATCAAAATGGTGCTACTAACACCTAGCAGTAGTCTTGGTAATTGGAGGCTAAAGTGTTTAAGCTACCAGATAAGCCAGCTGCTAGAGCATAACTGAGTGGGGATCACTCCTGCCCCCATTGACCCTGGACTCATCTCCTCTCACCCCCTAGCTCTCCCATTTCCTGTCTCACAGCCTCCTATTCCCATTCATCTTTCATCTATTTCCTATTACTGTATTTCTACCCTCTGTAGTCACTATCCTCTCTCATTCATCTCCTTGACACCCTTCCCTGTAGTCTTTCCATATGGTTCTACCATTACCATCATCTCCCCTCCCCCCTGCCTCCACCCTTATAGACTAGCAACTTCTCCCTCTCCCTCCTTCTCATTTCCCCTCTCATCCTTGTAGCCTGACATCACCGTGTCGCTTTTTCTTCCATTCCTCAGCAATCTCCCTGCCTCCCCCATAGTCCCACATCTCTCCCTTTCTCTTCTCTCCCTACTTCTGTGATACATCTCTCCTTGTCTCTTCCCTCCCTCCCTTTGTCCAGCACTTCATCTTTCCCTTCCTCCCTTCCACCCTGGGTCTAACATCTTTCCTTCTGTCTATCGTCCACCCATACACCCAAGCCCCACATCTGTCCTTCTCCTTCCCTCCCACCCACCCATTGTCCAGCATCTCTGTATCCCTCCTCTCCACTTCAGGATCCAGCATTTTCCCCTCCAGTTTTCACTCCCCTGGTCCAACTCCCCTCTCTCACTCCTCTTTATTTCGGGGTCCAGGATTTCTTCCCTATCTCTCACAGCCCCTCCCAGTCTACAGTAACATGTCTCTCCCTCCATCAGCAGAAATACACAGTTGCTGCCTATAGTCTGATTGGGAGTCTTTCCTTTTATGTGCCCCACCTTTCTGATGCAGCTTCCTGTTTCCACGTGGGTAAGGCATATCAGAGAAAAGGTTCCCAATCAGGTCACATGCAGTGTCTGTGTATTGCTGCTGATGGAGAGAGATACATATTAAGGTGGACTGGGACAGTAGGGTGGTGGTGAGAGAGGAAGAAGCTGGACAGTGCGTGTGTATGGGGGGAGGGGGATAGAGCAGAAGTTGCAATGCCCTCTCATGGACCAGGAGTGGAAGAGAGCACACTGGGTAATTGGAGACTAAAAGATGCCTATAGGGGCTAGTCGTCCATGGCAATCATTTCACTGACTCACCATATCACTACCTTCAATGCTTTCTGCCTCTTACCTGAGACAGTGATGCTGAACACCACCCCATTTCTTCTGCAGTGATTTCCTTACATGAGTGTTGGTACTGCTCGCCTGCTCAAGGTTCTAATTTGCATACTCATGGTCATTCACCACACCCTTTTTAGATTTTCTTCCTATGCGTATAAAAATATTTAACTTGAGGGACAGCAGAAGTCTCGTTCCACACAAAGAGCTATCATTCTCTACAAGTCAGCACACTGTCCCATTTTTCACTGCAAGTCAGCACACCATATACACAGAGCTGGGCATCAAATTCCTTTGCTCTGAAAACAATGAACCTCGGGAAAACATCTTCCAGCAAGCATCCTGACATGACTCAATTGCTATTAGAGCCCCTGGGAACACCTATGCTTATATCACATAAATGTAGGTGCTATATTTCTGTGTGCCTTCTCTTTATGTGTGTATACCTCCAGGCAGTTGTAGAAGAACCTGCTCAAGCCCCTTATCATCTCCTGAGCTTTACATAAAAGAACAGCAACTATTTAACCACGGTCCTTTCTGCTGCTGAAAACAAAGTTAGAATTTATACTCCAATGACAATACAGTAGAATGAAATATCTTTTTAAAGCAATTTGAATATTATTCATGTACTGTAGAGTTTCTGTTACCCAAATTGCATTTTTCATGATATTAAAACTGAGATACTTATGCAAACTCCTTAAGAAGCCTCATATTTAAATGCAATTATCCATGTGTGTCAACACAAATGGTTATTAACACATTAAGGACCTGATTCACAGAGCTTTGTTCCCATAGACAATAGGGGAATAAAAAAAACCTTAGTAAATCTAAGTGAGAAAATAATTAATCAAATTAGAGAGAATGAAATTCACAATGTGGCTGGAGGCTTCTCTACAAATTATGAATAGTAAATAAACGTGCAACTGAATTAATAGCATTCACCAGGCAGAGGAAGCACTCAGGAAACAAGTTAACAGTTTGGAAATTACATTTATTGAAGAACAGCCGACTAAAGCAAAGGAACTGAAGTAACAGTAAGGAAATGTGAATCGCCATTTTACATACAGCATAGTAGCATAGAGGGGCGTATTCGAACGGGGGCTCTGAGAAGGGGCGGAGCCAACCGTATTATCGAACAAGATGGGTGGCCATCTTTCGTTTTGATAATACGGTCGGGGCCGGCCAAATCTCAACATTTAGGTCAACCTTATATATGGTCGACCTAAATGTTGAGATCGCCAGACTTAGAGATGGCCGGCCTCGGTTTTCCCAAAAATAATGGAAACCGAGGGCGGCCATCTCAAAACTGGCCAAATCCAAGGCATTTGGTCGTGGGAGGAGCCAGCATTTGTAGTGCACTGGTCCCCCTCACGTGCCAGGACACCAACCGGGCACCCTAGGGGGCACTTCAGTGGACTTCATTAATTGCTCCCAGGTACATAGCTCCCTTACCTCTATGCCAGCCTGAAATGTCATACCTAGCTCCATGACAACAGTATGCAGGTCCCTGGAGCAGTTTTAGTGGGTGCAGTGCACTTCAGGTAGGCGGACCCAGGCCTATCCCCCCCTACCTGTTGCACTTGTGGTGGTAAATGTGAGCCCCCAAATCCCCCCCAAAACCCACTCCCCACAACTGTACACCACTATCATAGCCCTTATGGGTGAAGGGGGGCACCTACTTGTGGGTACAGTGGGTTTCGGGTGGGTTTTGGAGGGCTCACATTTACCACCACCAGTGCAACAGGTAGGGGGGGATAGGCCTGGGTCCACCTACCTGAAGTGCACTGCACCCACTAAAACTGCTACAGGGACCTGCATACTGCTGTCATGGAGCTGGGTATGACAGTTCAGGCTGGCATAGTGGCTGGAAAAAAATGTTTTTAATTTTATTTTTTTTAGGGTAGTAGGGGGTTGGTGACCACTGGAGGAGTACAGGGAGGTCATCCCCGATTCCCTCCGGTGGTCATCTGATCAGTTCAGACACCTTTTTGAGGCTTGGTCCTGAAAAAAAGGGACCAAGTAAAGTTGGCCAAATGCTTGTGAGGGCTGCCCTTCTTTTTTCCATTATCAGACGAGGGCACCCATGTGTTAACCACGCCCCAGTCCCGCCTTCGCTACGCCTCCGACACGCCCCCTTAAACTTTGGCCACTCCTGCGACAGACTGGAGTTGAGGGTGGCCAAAATCGGCTTTCGATTATGCCGATTTGGACATACCTGAGAGAAGGGCACCCATCTCCCGATTTGTGTCAGAAGATGGGCGTCCTTCTCTTTCAAAAATAAACAGGATAGTAATATAGTAAGTGATGACAGACAAAGACCTGAACGGTCCATCCAGTCTGCCCAACAAGATAAGCTCATTTTACATGGTATATAATACTTTATATGTATACCCGAGTTTGATTTCTCCCTGCCTTTCTCAGGGCATAGACTGTAAAAGTCTGCCCAGCACTGTTCCTGTATTAAAAGTTCAGAAGCTAACGTCGAAGCCCCTTAAAATTTACATTCCAGCCACTCCATATGTATTCAGTCGTGATCAGGGCACATACCGTAGAAGTCCGTCCTGCACTGGTTTTCTTCTCCAAATACCAGCATCACCACCCAATCTCCGCTAAGATTCCTTCTAAACAGGATTCCTTTGTATTTATCCCACGCATGTTTAAATTCCATTACCGTTTTCATCTCCACCACCTCCCGTGGGAGGGCATTCCATGTATCTGCCACCCTCTCCGTGAAAAAATATTTCCTGACATTATTCCTGAGTCTACCCCCCCCCCCCCCCCCTTCAACCTCAATTCATGTCCTCTAGTTCTATCACCTTCCTGTCTCTGGAAAAGGTTTGTTTGCGGATTAATACTTTTCAAATATTTGAACGTCTGTATCATGCAACCCGTTTCTCCTTTCCTCCAAGGTATACATGTTCAGGTCGGCAAGTTTCTCATCGTACGGTTTGCAATGCAAATCCCATACCATTTTCGTAGCTTTTCTTTGCACCGCTTCCAGTCTTTTTACATCTTTAGCAAGATATGGCCTCCAAAACTGAACACAATACTCCAAGTGGGGCCTCACTAACGACTTGTAGAGGGGCACCAACACCTCCTTTTTTCTGCTGGTTATACCACACTCTATGCAGCCTGGCATCCTTCTGCTACATAGAGATCTGAGATGTCTAGGACAGGATGTGCTCCTTTCTAGTGGTATTTTAGAAAAGGATCTGCTAACATAGAGTACATACAGGAACAATGGGGAGCACATGCGAATTTGCCAGTACACGCAACAGAAGCAGCCATTTTATATATATACACCTTCAACGACAAGGACCTGACAGCTTCCATGTGGAGGTGTCAGCATTTACACATGGAAGTTGCAATTTTGCAACATCTGCATTTAAGAGCCGACACTTCTACATGTACTTATCCTGTTTTACAAACCTACACATGTAAGTGCCACCAGTTAAGTAACGAGATCACAACTTTAACATGGCCTCATTTTAGAATTATGGAGAATTGCTTCCTTAGGGGCCATTTACTAAGTCGCGTGTCTACGTGCGCTCAACCATAGGCACCAACTTTTCAAAATTATTGGGGGTGCTGAATGTTTTTTTTTTTTTTACAAGTGGTGCATTCCCCCCTCCCCCTCTCCCCCCTCCCCGCCTCCCTCTCCCATTCCCTCCCCTCCCTCTCCCCTCCCTCCCCCTCCTCCGAGTTCCAGGCCCCCTCCCTCTCTGAGTTTCAGGCCCATCCTCCCTCTCTCCCTCCCTCTCCCCTGAGTTCCAGGCCCCCCTCCCTCCCTCCCATCCCTCCAAGATCCAGGCCCCTCCCTCCGAGTTCCAGGCCCCCTCCCTCTGAGTTCCAGGCCCCCTCCCTCCAAGTGTCAGTCCCAACCCCAGCCCGACCTCTTTTCCCACAACAGTCCTCCGCCGGTCCACCCTCGCCTTCCTGCGTGCCGCCCAGAATTTTAAAAGTCATCTTACCTTGGGGTCCCAGCGGCAGCAGTGAAAGACGAGCAGGCTCGGCGCTTCAGCCTTCCCTTCTCTCTCAGCTCTGGTCCCGCCCTCATTTCCTGTTTCCGCAAGGGCGGGACCAGAGCTGAGAAAGAAGGGAAGGCTGAAGTGCCGAGCCTGCTCATCTTTCACTGCTGCCGCTGGGACCCCAAGGTAAGATGACTTTTAAAATTCTGGCCGGCACGTAGGAAGGCGAGGCCAGACCGGGAGGACTGTTGTGGGAGAAGAGGGCAAGCAGCGGGCAGGTCAGGCTGGCTGGGAAGGGAATTTCTGGTTCCGACTTCCAGTGGGTGAAAATATTGGGGGTGCTCGAGCACCCACAGCACCCATGGAGTCGGCGCCTATGCGCTCAACATGCGCCAAAATGGAGTTACCACCTGGCTACCACGTAGCTCTTGCAGTAATTTCATTTTTGGCGCACAAACAAAAAGTAATTTTTACTTTCTGGTGCACGTCCGCTACACGCGCCAAGTGACATTTGACGTGCGTAGGTCTTTACTGCCCGGTTACCGCATGAGATTTTACCACTAGGTCAATGGCTGTTGGTAAGGTCTCAGAACCAAAATGGACTTGCGCCAATTTTGATTTTGCTGCACATCCATTAAAAAAGGCATTTTTTTTTGCAAGCACACTGAAAAATGGATCTGCACACGCTTATTCTACCGCAGGCCATTTTTCAACGCACCTTAATAAAAGGACCCCTTATTTCCTAAGAGTCCTAACTGAAAAGAGCTCCCTTTAAAATCTAAACAGGTATAAAGGCCAATGTGGAATCTTTTCCCCATATAAGTATATTCCCTTTGTGAATTACTTCTATATTTTAGTCCCACCCAAGCACTGTCCAAACCACATAACCTTGACATTTCTACGTAGTTTGGATCTCCATTGTAACTAGAGGTTTTCTGAAACCAGTTTATATTGTGATAAAGTCACATCCAGGATAGTTGGGTTAAGGCAGTTTCAGTCTGAAATACAAGTCCCAGAAGGCATTGCAGGCAAGGAGCCAGAGGGGGAGACGAAGAACCCGGACTGGACTCTTAGCTGCAATCAGGGAAGACATGGGTGTAAGCTGGCAGGTTGTGTAGAGTGGCTGCCACTAGGTGGAACGAGAGTTAGGAAACCCTGTATGCAGGAGCTCATCATTGGTCTCATTAGTCTAATGCTTAACTCCGCTGGTTTGGGTGTGTGGAAGCTAATGGAAGGAGAATGATTGGTGGTGGTAGCTGAAGCCAGGGATTGATTAGGCAGGTGGGAAGGAGTCCCAGGAGTTCAGTTCAGGAGAGAGAAGCAGATGGAGAGAAGCAGTTGCAGGCTGGAAACCCTTGGGCAGAGTGGTCCCTAAAGTACTGAAGCAGGCTGAAATTCCTTGGGTGAGAGGAAGTCCCAAAAGTATTGAATTCACTGTGAAGCTGATGCAGGGAAAAACCCTTGGGTAGAAGGAGTCCCTAAAATATTGAACTCTCCTGAAGGTAAAGAGGATAGAAGGTAGAAACTGCTGCTTGGTGACTGAACTGTGATGATGAACTGAAAGAACTGTTTGTCTTGGGAATTGAATTACTGTTTATTGTGCACTGGATAAAGAGCCCAGACTGGAGCCTGTAAGCCTGTATTGAATCCTGGTATGTGCTATGCTGCTGTTGGAACTGTGTACTAGAAACCTGCATGGAATAAAAGTCCTTAAGATTGAAGTTACGGGTGGACATCTATTTCTTCATTGTACCGGGAGCCTGTGGCTGGAGGAGATTGTTCTATCCTTAGATGCACAAGAGAGGTACCTGGTTACAATATACATGTGATAAATGTGTGTAAATACCGGTTATTTCCACATGTAAAATAATAATAGGCTCCTTAAAAAAAACTCTCTAAACAGATAAAAAAATTCATAAAACTATCAAATGGAAACAATCCACTCTCACACCCTGTAGTACTACACAACATTACATCTAACCAACAAGACTGTATTCACATAACGTCCTACCTATAAACAAATTTGTATTTATATAGGGCCCTGTTTACTAAGCCATGTTATAGGCGCGTTAGCATTTTTCATGCACGTTAACCATGTACGCACCTATAATATCCCTATAGGTGCCTACATGGTTAGAGCACACGCTAATTGTAGGTGTGTTAAAAATGCTAACGTGCCTTAGTAAACAGGGCCCATAGGGGCCCTTTTACTAAGCCACGTAAGCATCTACACGCGCCCAACTCATGCCACAATGGAGTTACCACCTGGCTACTGTGTGGCTCTTGTGGTAATTTCATTTTTTGTGCGCGTCTGATACGCATGTCCAATTTCTTTTCAGATGCTCATATCGTACACGCGCCAAGTGGCATTTGACACGCGTAGGTCATTACTGCCTGGTTACCGGGTGAGACTTTCCCACTAGGTCAATGGCTAGTGGTAAGGTCTCAGACCCAAAATGGATGCGCACCAAGTTTGATTTTGCCGCACGTCCATTTTCAGCAAAAAAATTTTTAAAGGCATTTTTTGCAGGCACACTGAAAAATGGATCTGCACGCACCCAAAACACACGCTTACACTAGTGCAGTCCATTTTTCAGTGCATCTTAGTAAAAGGACCCCATACTCTACCAATAGTGTTCTACCTAAGTTGTAAACCGCACTGAACCCTAAACAGGGAATATTAGCGGTATATAAGACCTGAATTGAATTGAATAAAGAAAAACACAAGTGTACTAGCAAATCATTGTATTCTTAAAATGTCTGTAATTATATTATGTCTTCACTAAAGTAACAGCGATGTTCAAAGTGTGTCATTTCTTTTTATATTATTCATATTACAGCAACTTCTGGTACAAACTAAGTGTTACCATGGATTAATGCTTTATTCTTTCATTTCAAGAGATATGGATTATATCTTGCCACTATAGGTCACAAGTGAAACGAGCATGGCAGTCCCAATTTCTCTATTGAATACTTTACCTGCATGACATACTCCAGCACAATTTGACATAATTTGTCGCCTCTGCTCAGACGAAGCCCTGGACTAAAATGTACAGTAAGAGGTGTCAAGGTCAGGACTAAAGTGTACTGATGAATCTATGTGCAAAATCTTGAGCAAACAATATCCACACTGAAACAAACTTGCCTTTAAAATTTCTGTAAAAGATAAAATTTGCTCAAAATTATCTAGAGCAGCTAGTTCTATTAAAATATTCAAGGCATAGTACATTTAAGAGAGAAAAGAAAAATATGTTAAAATCCATGTGATAATCACCAATCTCAGCTTATAAAATCAAGTCATGTTTGCAAATCTTAATTAGGAAAGTGAAACTAATTTATTATGTAGTAGTCCATGCATACCCCAACTGATATTCAAAGGGAGTTATGTGTAGGTCAGGTAGCAATACAAAACTTCCCTGATTGTATATTTTTCAAAATTATACGTTAAGATCAAATGTTTTAAAATGCTTAATAGCCATATATTATTAATATAATTATAGGCTGGGTTCGGGGTGGGGGTTGAGGCCTCCATAAAAATAATCCAGCTAGCAACAATATTCAACTGCTAAATAAATAAATGATTCATTTAGTTTAGGCTTACCAGATCCCAGCGCTAGCACTATTCTATAAACTGTGCCCAATTTGCAGCACCATTTATAGAATAGCACTTAGCTTTCATTTTTTCGGTGCCATATATAGAATTTAGTCCCTAATGCCTTTTTCCACTGCTCCACTCTTCAAATAGACAGTTCACCTACCTTCACAGTCCTCCCAGATCTATCTGTCCTATGGCAAGTATCTCTGATTTTTTCACATTCAGCTGGTATCCTGAAAAGCCCCATATTCTCTTGCCACTCGACCAGAGCGAGGACGACGTCTCTACATCTGAAATGTTTAACAAGATGCATAAAGAGCAATTTTATGCTCTTTCCTCCCCAATATCCCCCATATCCACTTATTGTTCCGTATCCATGCTGCTAGCCCTTCAATCATTAGTGCTAAAAGAAGAGGTAACAGGGGATAGCCCTGTCTTGTTCCCAGAGAAGGAAAAAAATATTGAGGTACCCATATATCCTCACAATTTTGGCTCAGGCCCACCCAAAAGTGGTATATCTTTGATGTTGCTAGTGGGGATCCCAAAGTCCCACCAGCTGAAGATCTCCTGTGAAAATGCCCAGGACTTCCTTCTGCCAACTTTGGCAATCAGTGGCAGTGTTGCTGACCTGCCAACTTCAGCACTTTGTGCATGCTCAGTTTTCACGCATCCTCAGTTCATGCTCAAAATCTTAGCATGCGCCAAGTACTGGTGGTGGCAGCTCAGGAATACTGCCATTGACTGCCGAGTTTAGCTGAAAGGAGTTCTGGCTCTTTTAGGAATAGGTCTTCAAGCAGGACTTGGGATCCTTGCCAGCTAAAATATTTATATTTTAAGTTCAATTGAGAGGTATCGGAGGAGAGGGAAGAGAGCAGGGAAGAGGGCATACAAGAAATTTCTTGCTCACATTTTTTGAGGATTTTGAATGATTTTGCATTTTTAATAGTGACTCTGGACATTACTTCAATGTACACCTCATTTCCTCAGAATGAAGCTCTATTATAATTTCTGTACCTGAGTTCCAATTTAGACCACACATGGTTCCAATTGATTTTTTTGTGACATTTGCCAGAATTGTTTTAACAGATTTTTTTTTTTTTTTTTTAGTATGAACAGCAATTATATTTACAAATAACCAGGGTAGCAATGAGGGCTACAATTGCCCAATTTGTTGTATGCTTGTATATGACGAAATTTGAATGAGTGGATATACAATTCTCCATTTGTTGAAAATATTTTTTCTTGGCACCATAGGAGCCAACTTTTCAAAATTATTGGGGGTGCTAAGCCCAATGGAAATAACCCCTCCCTGGACAAATACAAGGAATTTTCTCAATATTGGGGGTGCTGAAGCATCCACAGAGTCGGCTCCTATGCTTGGCACCATTATATAGATGATGTGTTTTTTCTGTAGAAAGGCAATGAAAGACAGTTTTTGAGTTTTTTTTAATTGATTGAATTCTTGTAATAAGCATATTAAGGGGGTATTTTACTAAGGTGCAGTAACATTTTTAGCTCAAACTATGAATCAGCTGGTGCTAAGCGCTGAAATGTCCATAGGAATATAATGGGCGTCTCAGCATATAGCACCAGTTGGTTTTTAGCACAAGCTAAAATGTTAGTGCCCTTTAGTAAAGGGTCACCTAAATGTCATACCATCTGTCAACCAATAAGATTTGGATTTTGGATGTTGAGATTGAGCTCTTTTGAAACTAGCACACTTACTAAAGAAACGGGTCAGTGTACTTTTCTAAGCGCAGGCAGTTGCCAACCTATTTGTTCAAAAGAAAGCAATCTTATCCTCAATTTCTAAGTTATGCTATAATTTGTTCAGGTACATCTGTTTTCATAAACCAGTCAAAAGATCTTATATGCTAAAGTCAATGTCACGGTTGTGGCTGTGCCCTGGGTCTACACTCACCTTGCCTTCTAGTGACCAGGCCCTGTGGCTGCTGTGGACAGCCTTCTCCCTGTTTCCCAATCATGTTCCAGAGATCATTCCAGTCCTATTCTGATCTTCCAGCATTCCAGCCTTGCATTGGTGTTCTTGCAGCCAAGCTTCACCCTGGTGTTCCTGCTGCCAAGCCTCACTTTGGTGTTTTTGCAGCCAAGCCGCGCCCTGGTGTTCCTGCTGCCAAGTCTCATTCTTACTTGTGACATCATCAGTAAATTCCTTCATAAAGCGCCTTGGAACCTTCCTGTTTTGCCTCTGCAAACAGAGGTCTTCAGACGAGTTCTTGTCTGTGTGTGCTTGTTGCTCTTCTTACCTGCTTGCTCCAGTCCTGCCTGCCTTCAGCTTCTGTTCCAGTCCTGCCTGTCCCACCCCTGCCTGATTTCAGCTTCTGTTCCAGTCCTGCCTGCCCTCAGCTTCTCTTCCAATCCTGTCTGTTCCAGCCCTGCTTACCTTCAGCTTGTCCCAGTCCTGCTTGTTCTAGCCCTGCCTGCCTTCAGCTTCAGTTCCAGTCCTGCTTGTTCCAGCCCTGCCTGCCTTCAGCTTCAGTTCCAGTCCTGCTTGTTCCAGCCCTGCCTGCCTTCAGCTTCAGTTCCAGTCCTGCTTGTTCCAGTTCTGTCTGTTTCAGCCCTGCTTACCTTCGGCTTGTTCCACTCCTGCTTGTTCTAACCCTGCCTGCCTTCAGCTTGTTCCACTCCTGCTTGTTCTAACCCTGCCTGCCTTCAGCTTCAGTTCCAGTCCTGCTTGTACCAGTCCTGTCTGTTTTCAGGTTCGATCTTTGTTTGAGTGGTTCGCCTGATGCTGCCATTCACCAGTAGTGGCCCAAGCGCTAACTACTCCTGACTTTGTGACAGTCAAGGGATTACTGAGAGTAGATTCTGAAGAGAGCATACAAAAATCAGTAAGGGTAAACAGTTTGTCCAGAGCACGATTATAAAGGGAGTGAGCTTCACCCGACAGCCTGGGCTATTATGGTGGGCTTCAGGTAAGGCCTTGCTTTCCCAGGCTGGGTTGCAGATGGAGTAGACTGGAGCATTGGGGCATGCTGGGGCAGCAGTGGTCACCTACAGACAATCCTTGGCTAGGATTGGCTGGTGACCTTCAAATTATTACAATGGGAATGATATGCTAATGGGATCCTTCCTTTCCTTTTGTGAGGAGGAGCTGCGGGTTAATATTTAAGTCGGGGCCTCCTGGAAGCAGGATTCTTCTTGCTTCTCTGAAGAGTCCTGCTTGTGTTATAGCAGAAGATTCTTCGGCAAGTGATCTGGAGGTTCTCTCTATAATGGCAGGTGACTCTTTCTGCGAGTCTCCAGATCAGGTTAGTGTTGTTGGTGGGTCTCCCATGACATTAAGGGCCAGTGCGGCCTTCCCCCATGGGTCTCTAAAGAAGTGGCCTGAAGTGCTGAAAATGCTGCTCCCCCCAAAGAAAAAAGCCAAAATGATGAGGGGAGTTTTGATTTCGGGTCCTGCAATCACTCAACACGATCATTCTGTTCCTGCCTCCATTGCTGCCTCTGGTATGTTAGAGGAGCTTACAGTTACCTCTTTTGTGGCTGAGGAGGTTTCCTCCCAAGGCTGTTGTAGTGGCTTCTGACCATAGATGTGAAGTTGGGAAGTATCTGGCTTGGGGAAGGAAAGCAAGAAAGTGACTGGTCTTTTGGAGCTATGGTAGAAGAGCAGGCATGGGATGATGAAGGTGCAGAAGAGGATTGGGATATTCCCCCTTACCATATTGATATGGGGGCTGGGGAGCTCGGCCTACTGCCCTCCCCCTCCCTGGTGGGAGCCTTCTAGGCCTCATTGGGGGTGGGACTGGGATTCCTGGGATTAGTCTCCTCTTGGTTGGGGGGTTATGGGTCTAACGGGAGGAACAGAGGATACAGGTGTGGACATCCTGGCAGGCCCATGACACCGAGGAAGATCCAATATTATCTGCTTCAGGGGCTGGCATTGAGCCCCCACATTGGTATGCCCAGTGAGGTGATCAATGCAATGCACATACTTTCACATTGGTGCTGCTATGAGCACTCAGGTGGCTTGAATGGGGCATGATGTGATTCAACAGTTAGGTAGGTGGAAATCTGGTGCCTTCAAGAAGAATATTAGACACCAATCAAGGGTTAATGCTTGGTTTTGGTTTGTTTTTCTTTGCTGACTTACAGTTTTCATTCTTTCAGGCTATGCTTTGGGTTTGACATTGCAGATGCTTCTGCTCCCCACCATGCCTTTCCAGCTAGGGAGCCTGCATCACTGTCCCATGTGGCGGCCAGCCATGATTATGCCTCCAGCATGGCCGAGCATCCATCTACTTGGGACTGCGTGCCAGACCAGTATTCCACCTGCCGTGTATAGCCAGCGATTAGTCTGTCACCAGTGAGTGTTCCTGTCCCTTGTCTGAAGCGACTGAGCTTCCTTTCGTCTGTTGTTCCAGCACAACCAACAATTCCCAGGCTCAGGTGCCTCCGGCTCCGCTGCTGTGACAATGTACAAGAATTATGTATAGCAAGCCTAGAGGGAGACAAATAACAATAATTCCCCTTGACCTACTCATGCCCCCTCCTGCAGCATTAAAACATCAACAATTTCTATAGTAGCATAGTAACGTAAAGAATTAATTCGAATCAACAGTGGATATTGCAACATAACAGTAAAAATAGCTATTTAATAGTTAAACTAAGTAGAGGTAAACCCTACACCCACACCGGGGAGTGCAAATGGAGGGAGGGAGGGCTGGAAAACTCCTGCACTGCACTGCTCCCTGCCGAAGAAGAGACTCCCCTGTCTCCTTGGCAGCTTTTTATGCAGTGTATATGGGCTGCTGAGCTGAGGTCCCACCCTCTTCCGGCATCCCGACCAATGGCTGCCAGGATCCCCCATGACGCCACCCAGGCTAGTGGGGAAGCCGAAAGAGAAGGGCAGCTCGGGCCGGGGTGCTGCTGCTTGGCAGCCGCCATGTTATGTGCGGCTGCTAGGCATGCACCTCACCGGCCTTCTTTAGTTTGTTTCTTTTCAATCTTGGGTGCAATTGATTGCACTGACATTACACAGACTTCCTGTTGCTGCTGAGAGGAAATGCGGGAATAGGAAAGCTTTCCAATTCCTCAATATGCAAGTGGTGTGCAATGCCAAAAGTTTCATTGCTTGAGTAATAGAAAGTATGCTAGCTCATGATTCTGTTAACCTATAAAGTCAGGGTTACTTCTCCTCTTTGAGTGTGACCATATTAGAGGTGGACAGATTCTAGAGGAATGTATGCTTTCAATTCACTATTTTAGAACACTTACTGCTTTTGCCAACCTATTTATATGCATGCATAGTCTATTTGCCAGGCTAATTATTTCCACTTAAGTGTCCTAATTGCCATTATTGTGCAAAAACCTGTTTCCCCTCCCCAACACTTATCTTGTCTGCTTTCTCCACCACAGTTGATTGCAGATATCTCCTCAAGAACTAGCTAATGACTCTTATGTCTTATCCTCAAACTCCTGCTGAGGAGCATTATAATGAAGCTCAGCATCTCAATAGATTAGTCAAAGGGAGGGTAATTTTCAGAGCCAATTCCACACCTAAAACAGTGCTCTACCAGCAAATATGAGCTTTTGCAAAATTGTTGCTCCATATAGAAACAGATAAAATTATTGCAGAAAAAAGTATGGGTTATACAGTTTGCCCATCTATTCCATCTATCATCACTTAGAGATCCTATATGCTTGTCCCCTGCTTTCTTGGATTCAGACAGTTTTTTATTTTTTGTTTTTTTACATTATACACATACAGTCTATATGCATGCAACTTTATCCACAGTTAAAGGAGGCATTTCCTAAGGTGTGGTTGGATTGGGGTTTGTACTTAAGGACATATCTTTGAAATTTCAAAATGTATGACATTGAAAAGATTATGTGAATCAAAGAAGTGTGTGTGCAATAATTTTCAAAGCCAAATGCTTTTGTTTTGAAAATCCAGAAGAATTCATATAGCAAAATGTACACATGCACTTTTCATTATTGTGGGTTGTTATGAACTTACTTCCTAAAATGCCTTTGGGAAGCTGTTCATATTGAGACAAAGGCCACACATACTTTTTACACATAGACTTTGTACCTGTTCTCAGAACTGTAGTGCATATATAATTTCACTTTCAGTGAATACAAAGTGTACATGGCCAATTGCGTCTGCTCATCCTGGATAAAGTTTGCATAAAGATTTTAAAATGTAATCTTCTTGAGTGCTTCCCCTTCTCTGACGATGATGGGGATAATTCTATATGGTACAAACTAAAATTTATTCACCAATTAATAGCTAGATTCTATATATCATGCTGAGATTTCTGCACAGACATTAAAACGTATTCTATAAAGTCAACTTAATAATAGTCTATGGACTTTTTGTTTAGGAAGCCATCCAGACCTTTTTTAAACCCGCTAAGCTAACCGCCTTTACCACATTCTCTGGCAACGAATTCGAGTTTAATTACATGTTGAGTAAAGAAAAACTTTCTCTGATTCGTTTTAAATTTACTACTTTGCATCTTCATCTCATGCCTCCTAGTCCTAGTATTTTTGAAAATAGTAAACAAATGATTCACATCTACCCGTTCCACGCCAATCATTATTTTATAGACCTCTATCATATCTCCCCTCAGCAGTCTTTTCTCCAAACTGAAGAGCCCTAGATACTTCAGCCTTTCCTCATAGGGAAGTCATCCCATTCCCTTTATCATTTTTATCGTCCTTCTCTATACCTTTTCTAATTTCACTATATCTTTTTTGAGATGTGGTGACCAGAATTGAACACAATATTCAAGGTGTGGTCACACCATGGACTGATACAAAGGCATTATAATGTCCTCATTTTTGTTTTCCATTCCTTTCCTAATAATACCTAACATTCTATTTGCTTTCTTAGCCGCCACAGCACACTGAGCAGAGGGTTTCAACGTATCATCAACTAGCATAAGTTCTCATCCCTAAATTATAGGCGCTTATCTAATCTGTTACACTAGAATTCAATAAAAGAAAGGAAGCACACTGTTATAGAATTACCCCCGTTACATTTGCTATCAAGAATACCTCCTCTCAGTGTAGCTAAAAATAGGCACATTGAGGGAAGGGAAGTTTGAAACACATCATTAAATAGATGCCTTCTCGTGCAATTCTTCAAACATTTTTTTTACTTAAAAAAAATGTTATCTTCAGCTCTCTGAGGCATAGTTTTCTTTTTTCCACCAGCACCAAAACTTAGGCTTGTGTGGAAGTTTCCTATACAGCTAATTTGCATGAATAGAAAACTCAATCAGGCCCTATATTTGCATTGGTTCTGTGATGGCTGAAAGAGGGCTACTGCTGCTATTAGAAAGGAAAACCAGCTTTAAACGATAGAAGAAATCTAGGTCGTAAGTATTTCCCTTATATTTCTGTTATTGACCTCCAAACTGAATTTTGTTAACAGCATAGAGTACTAGAGTACTTTAGCATAAAACAGACACTTAAGACAGTGACACATTGTTGACAACATCGTTTTCAATTTCACCCATAACATTGCTTATCTATAGAAGTCACCATGATTTTAGCTGATTAATGTGAATGTGAACTTAATTTAGCAGATCAATGAAATATTACACATTAAAGAATTAATTTATTTTCATACATCAAGGGGTCCTTTTACAAAGCCACGCTGAAAGGTGGCCTGCGCTATGACTACCGTGTGGGGTTTTCATGCGCCGAGGCCACTTTTAGTGTGGATATAAAATGCCGCATTTTCCATTTTAGCAATAATGGTCACATGCTAATATTCCCATTAGTGCGTGAGCCCTTAATTACACCTATTTTCTATGCATTAAATGCTCACATGCTAACCAAGTGCTAATTGAATAGCGCGCACCGATGTAGCTATGCTAACTTAATAGCTTTCTCTCCACCCCAAGACATGACCCCAGCACTAAAAAACAAAATTTATTTTTCAGCATGTGGGAAGCGCATGCCCTAGGGTAGTGGTATTTAACCTGTGGTAAGCACGCATTAGTGATTAAGAAAGCTTAAGTAAAAGGGTCCTGAAATCAATTATTTAATGACAAAAAATAAAATTTCTTTAGGTATATTAGAATCTTTTAGTTTAACAAATATTGTTTAATTATTAATTGTTAACTATTTATTTTTATGCGTACATTTATTGGTTCATTTAGTTATAATTTGAATATCTATCTATCTATCTTTATATATATATATATATATATATATATATATATATATATATATATATATATATAGGTAAGTATCATTTTATGTTGTGTCTTGTTTTGAGTTTTACTTCAGAATACATTTATTTTTAAAGACCTTTTTATTGGTATGTCAAGTTCTATTATTGGACTTTGTACTTCCTGCATTGCCCAGCCTTTGTGTTTCTTCACAGTACAAATATGACCATGATGAGTGAGGGTGTCTGGAATACCTTCCTGACAGAAATAGTGGAAGCAAAAGTGATGTAAGAATTTGAAAAGGAGGAGTCTAAAAGGGCAAAAATATGTAAATAACGCACAGAGTACCAGAGTATTTTAGCACAAAACGGCAGCAAAATTAATTTGCACTTCTAAGAAGGCTCTGAGGAAGTAACCTACACTGAGCCATACAAACGCAAACCCAACTAAGGTACGTAAACATTCAGTGTCTACTCCCACTACTCTTGAACTAGATCAGGCTTGTCCAAGTTCAGTCCTGGAGGGCTACAAGCAGACCAGGTTTTCAAGATACCCTAATGAATATGTTATGAGAGAGATGTGCATATAATGGATGGAGTGGACATATAAATCTTTCTCATGCATATTCATTACGGATATCTTGAAAACCTGACCTGTTTGCAGTTGTTGAGGCCTGAACTTGGACAAGACTGATGTAGACACAGATGTACATATCGGTGTCCTACACATTTATCACTGATCCAGATAGATCATAAAAATCAATCCTCAGATGTTCCATATACTAACCTGAACAGATATCCTTTTAAATGTAATTTAAAAGAAGCAGTGTCAGCCTGTACTCAGACTATAAATGGTAATTGATTCCATTCTCTTGGACCTGCAATTGAATATGCACATTTCCTGGTTTCCTCAAGGTAAATCTGTCCTGTAGAGGGGACAGAACGAAAAAAATGTCCCCTCTAAATACAATGATCTAACAGGCATATAAATGTGTAGCACATCTGCCAAATAACATGCTGATTCATGGTACAAAGACTTATGGATCAATAACAATATCTTAAATGTGATCCATAATTCAATGGGAAACCAATGTAGTGTACTGACATGAAATAATATGCTCAAATCTGGAAAGTCCGGTAAGAAGACATGTAGCAGAATTTTGAACAATTTGTAGTGATTTATTACAAGTAGCCAGCAGACTCAGATAAACAGAGTTACAATAATCAAGACCAATAAGAACCATGCTCTGCAGAACTGTTCAAAACTTTGCAGCAGGAATTAACGGCTTCAACTTACACACCTCCAAAGTTCAAAAAAGGAATTTCGAACACAGCTTGGATTTGTGATTTAAATGTCAAAGTGGAGTTTAACCAAACCCTCAAATTGTTATTGCATGACCTTAACAGGACAGTCACAATCAGGGGCATAATCTAACGGGGCACCCACGTTTTCCTGAGGGCGTCCTCACAGGACGTCCCTGCAAAGGGGCAGGGAAACCCATATTATCGAAACAAGATGGGGACGCCCAAATCTCAACATTTAGGTCAACCTTAGAGATAGTCGTCCTTAGAGATGGTCATCCCCGGTTTTCGGCCATAATGGAAACCGAGGACGCCCATCTCAGAAACGACCAAATCCAAGCCATTTGGTCATGGGAGGAGCCATCATTCGTAGTGCCCCTGACTTGCCAGGACACCAACCGGGCACCCTAGGGGGCACTGCAGTGGACTTCAGAAAAAGCTCCCAGGTGCATAGCTCCCTTACCTTGTCTGCTGAGCCCCCCAACCCCCCCCCCCAAAACCCACTCCCCACAACTGTACACCACTACCATAGCCCTTAGGGATGAAAGAGGGCACCTAGATGTGGGTGCAGTGGGTTTGTGGTGGGTTTTGGAGGGCTCACATTTACCACCACAAGTTTAACAGGTAGGGGGGGATGGGCCTGGGTCCACCTGCCTGAAATGCACTGCAGTACCCACTAAAACTGCTCCAGGGACCTGCATACTGCTGTCATGGAGCTGGGTATGATATTTGAGGCTGGCATAGAGGCTGGAAAAATATTTTAACATTTTTTTTATGGTGGGAGGGGGGTTAGTGACCACTGGGGGAGTAGGGGGAGGTCAACCCCAATTCCCTCCGGTGGTTGTCTGGTCATTTAGTGCACATTTTTGTAGCTTGGTAGTAAAAAAAAAAGGACCAAGTAAAGTCGGCCAAGTGTTCATTAGGGATGCCCTTTTTTTTTCCATTATCGGCCGAGGACGCCTATGTGTTAAGCACGCCCCAGTCTCGTCTTTGCTATGCTTCCAACATGCCCCCATGAACTTTGGTCATCCCCGCGACAGAAAACAGTTCAGGATGCCCAAAATCGGCTTTCGATTATGTCGATTTGGGCGACCCTGGGAGAAGGACGCCCATCTTCCGATTTGTGTCGAAAGATGGGCACCCTTCTCTTTTGAAAATAAGCCTGAAAGTGTAACCCGAGATGGAATATCGGTTTGGTCCACCATCTTGTTTCCTGCTCCGCTGACTCCGTCGCTGTGGAAGCCTGCCTCCAGCTTCATTTGTTCCACCTGGGCCTGTTGCAGTCCCGACTGGGATCGACTTGCTAGATCCATCTGTGTCAGCCTAGACTTTCATCTTTCCCCTTGGCCCACCAGGACTTTCGCTGTTCATCTTTGCCTCCCTTTGCCTCCATTACTTTTCCCTTCTTTCCCTCTTTTCCCTCTCTAATTACTAAAATGTAACTGTAATGTATTTATTTTAATTGGTTCATTGTAAGCCGCTTTGGGGCTGCATCACTGTGGCAAAAGGCGGGGTATAAATGTACTGAAATAAATAAATAAATATCAAATCACACATCACGACTCATCAACATTACCTCAGTTTTTGCATCATTCAAAACAAATCCATTCTTCATCCATTTTTTGGAGCAGCAAATTGTACAGCGCTGCGTAACCCTAGTAGCACTCTAGAAATGTTAAGTAGTAGTAGTAGTAAGTGCTAGAGAATGTCTGCCATTTTGAATTCTGAGTCTATGAAGTAAAAGTGTGGTGATTGCAAGCTCATGGCTTACTGCTGCCTTTGTTTAAGGGAAGTGACTTCCTTTTCATTTATATGAGAGTGATTAAAAGTGAAGCACCACTGTCAAGTTTTGTACTGCACAGATAATTTTTATGACAGATATTTAATTTGGACACTGTTCAGAAATACATATTTTATGGACAACATATTTTTATGGGCACTGTATTGTAGAGGATACCAGTTCTTTGAAAAATTGATCACCTGACTGATCAACATAACAATGGTTGACGGTTGCATAACACATGTGCGCATTTTCTGAGCGTCCCTCTTCACATTTATATTTCTTAATGCATTGAATTAGAAAAGGTTCAAAGAGTTACCAAAATGATAAAGGGGATGGAATTCCTCTCATATGAGGAAAGACTAAAGAGGTTAGGGCTCCTCAGCTTGGAAAAGAGATGGATGAGGGGAGATATGATTGAAGTCTACAAAATCCTGAGTGGTGAAGAACTAGTGAATCAATGTTTTACTCATTCCAAAAGTATAACGACTAGGGGACACTCAAGGAAGTTACATGGAAATAATTTTAAAATAAATAGAAAATATGTTTTCACTCAACGAATAGTTAAGCTCTGGAACTCTTTGCAGTAAGATGTAGTAACAGTGGTTAGCATATCTGTGTTTGAAAAAGGATTGGACAAGTTCCTGGAGGAAAAGTCCATAGTCTTCTATTGAGACAGACATGGGGAAGCTATTGCTTGACCTGGGATTGGTAGCATGGAATGTTGTCACTATTTGGGTTTCTGCAAGGTACTTGTGACCTGGCTTAGCCACTGTTAGAAACAAGATACTGGGCTAGATGGACATGACTCTTGAAGCTTGGTAATTAGAAGCCCCAATATCATCTAGTATAATCCTGGCACAGCAATCACCTGAAGTCTCTATTATTTTATGAAGTCTCTTTTATTGAATAAATCATAGATAATTTACTCACAGTTAGATGTTCAGGATACAGAGACTTCTTAATCTGGAGGCTGTGGGAGGTGGAGATCTGAAGAGAGGTAGTTGTATTGCAGGGGGAGGGGAAGGTAGTTGAACAGGTAGAAATAGTCCAAAGCTGGGTGACTGGAATGTGCGATATCTCATTTACTTCTCTTACATGAGCACGCAATTATGGAATGCATTACCTACAGACCTGAAAACAATCAATGATATAACTATCTTTCGCAAAGCTCTGAAGACATACTTCTTCAACAAAGCCTACAACGAAAACCGATAATTGACAACTCATCAATTCACCTCACCAACCCAATCAGTTATGAAAATCCAACTACATAACTCCCAATCACTCTCTCCCTTCCTCTATCTTCCCTACTTAATCTATGCACAATACTAACTGTATCTGATATCTTGTAATGACATTGTTAACAACATTATGTAAGCCACTTTGAACCTGCAAATAGGTGGGAAAAGGTGGGATACAAATGCAATAAAATAAATAAATAAATAGTTCTTATGTAGTAACTAATATTTTGTGGCTATTAATAATTTTTACACAAAAGTGTTTGGGAAAGACGGGGTCAAAAATTGTTCAGTGTTTGAGGATTTTTGGGTGATTGGTTTATTTTATGAAGGGCCATAAGTGAGTGAATATCAAATGGATATAACTAAGATATTTCAGTCACCACAAATTTTGAAGAATATTTTATATTTTATAAAGGGAACATGCCTATGTACCTTTATAAAATAAGCATTCTGAGGATGCACAAATGCAACCACACAAATTTGTACCTGTTTGAGGGAGGCATAAATGTGTACTTGTACTCTGTGGGGCTCATTTTTAAAATTTTGGGCCAGATTCAATAAATGGCACCTAAAGTTAGGAGCCTTACTATCCAGACTAAGGTAGCATTCTGTAAAGGGCTATGTTTGTGCACTTCTTGGGGGGGAATTCTATATGTACCTTAAAAATCAGCCATGCAGTTAGTGTGAGTCTGTAAACTACTGTCTATACCTAAAGTTAGGTGTAGTTTATAGATTATGCTCACGTGCTATTCTTGGGACTAAAATTTAGGCACACCCATTTAGGCCACCTAGAATCAGGCCCTAAATACATGCACCTAAGTTAGGCACAGATCAGGTGTATTTTGCTAAAGCTTATCTAAAGTTATCTGCAATAGGGCCCATTTTATTCCTATGGGTCCTGCTGCAGATAACTCAAACTAGCTTTAGTAAAAGACCCCTATAGTTTCTTGAAGAAGCCTATGCGTATAAAATGGACTTCTTAGCATTTAGCGCATGTTAATCTTTAGTAAAAGGGCCCCTTAATGTGAATATTCCATAAATGAAACTCACTGAAAGTAAAAATAGGAAGTCCAAACAGTACTTAATGAGAACCAAAAATGATTTTGAATGTCATAATAGCGAAATCTATATATCATGAATCCCAAAAGTACTTAACTTGCATTACTCATATCTTATGCCAACTAAAGCCTATGTGTTGCCTGTACAGACTGCATCAGGGCAGGATACATGTAAAATCCAGCCAGATTTTCACTCTTGCCAGTTTCAGCTGAGTTCAATAAAACCAATCAAAAAGACCCTGTAAGTCCTCTCAGACTTCAAACTGCAAAACCCACATTACCACTAGAATTTTATGAAGACACGTGGTGCCTAAAGGGGGAAGTTATGAAGGTATGGTAAAAGGCATGCTTTTACTGCACCTAGTTTTACCATGAGAGTCAGCAACCTGTGGTATCTCAGGACGGCAGGTTGCTCACTACTAAATTAATAACTTTGCATGTGAGCCACCTTGCAAACAGCATTATTCCAGCAGCCCAGGAGTATCAGGCCTCAAAGTCACAGCCTGATGCTCCTAGGCTGGAGCTTAAAGGGCCCATGGTGACCACGCAGACCCGCCACCCCCCACCCACCTGATCTCACTGCCACTCCCCCCAATATACACTCCTCCACCCCTGATTATACCCCCACCCCATGATCACACTCCCATACCGTGATCCAGAAATCTCCACCCCTAATCACACTCCATTCCCTAATCCAGGACCACACCCAATTAAACTCCCAAATCTTCAATCCAGACCCCTCCCATCTGTCCAATGTCCCTCCTCCATTTTGAAGGCCTAAGGGCCCTGTACCTGGTGGTCCCGTTGCTCCTACTCTGTTACACCACCACAAGTTTCCTTATATATATGATTGAGGGGTGGGAGTGTGATTGGAAGGATGAGAGGTCCTAGAGTGGGTGGTGCAAGTTTGATGGGGGATGGGGGTCCTGGATAGGAGGGTTAGAGTGTGATTTGGGAGGTTGGGTGGTCTGGCTCTGGTGTGAGAGCATTGGACTGTGGCCTTGAGGTTCAATGCTCCTGGCATGGTAAAATAATATGATTTTATGGCATAATGTGTCTTGAGGTGTGCACCTAGTGTTCACTGCCATTCACATTATGGTTTTTAAATAGTAATGAGCTTCTTTATATGCATTTGCATGTTTTGTATCTCACTACTATGTAACTCAGTGACTTAAATATTGCTGTGTTAGGGCAAGACAAGCTATGTTAGAGCCCTTTAAGTTGAGATAATAGTCAATTAACACAACTTAAGGCCCTAGCACTGCTTGATAACTTCCTCCCAAATGTCTTTATAAAAAAGTCTAGAAATAAGCACCTTCTTGCCCTCTCAACTTAGGTGACCTGTGATGAAATTACTTTCTATTGGGGTAATTTTATAAGGAGCCGTCTAACTTTAGGAATGCAGTTAAATGCCAGTATTTTAGTCATTTATGCATGAAAGTGAGCACTTACATTAATAATATCATAAAATACCAACCATTGTGAAAATAAACAAGGAAACATCATGGCATGTATTTTCTCTGCATGTGCAGGTACAGAGTGTGACTGGAACATGGGCAGGATCCACACTTAATGCCGCTTGAGTCTTATGCAAGGTAAAATGTTGAGACCATGTTAACACATTTGTTAATCCATCTACACTGGTTGCAAATCAAATATAGGGTTAAATTTAAAATACAGACACTTACCCTTACTAATCAACCAACTTATTTGGCATCTCTAATCATCCTTTACGTTTTCAAAAGATTTTTGTATTCCCTTAACGATTACAGGCTCGTTCTCCCAAACCCAGCTCGTGCAAACTGTGAGTCCACATTTTTCTTTCTGGCTCCAGTCCTGTGGAGAAATCTCCCTCTTCCACTATGCTCAATAACATCCTATGGGCAATTTCACGTTTCATTAAAGACTCACTTATTTAAAATGGCCTTTGAAATAAGCCAAGGGGATTAATTTTCCTGTACTTCTCTCTTGACGAGGAGGAGATAAAAACTGGAAGTAGGGAGAGGTACACTAAAGCATGACATTATATTGAGCCTTTTAGGTATGCATGTGCATCTTGAATGATTCTGTCTTTTCTATCATTAAGTGGCGTTCCTTCCTGATTTCTTTAAATTGGTATTATAGTGTTAACCGCCTAAACTTGCATGGCAAATAAGGTGGTATAGGAAAAAAAATGATAAATGATAAACGAAGCACATAGGTTATAAATTCCCTCCATTTGTGCATGCACTACCATTTACACCAGCCAGCACATGTGTTCTTTCACATCTACATTAGTATTTTCTAATATCAAGTAGGCACTTACTTGACTTTATAAAATTAGGGCATGAAAGTGCATTAACTACGCATGACCATAAAAATTACCCTCCAAGAATATATGTGTGTACTTTATTAAGTATGATGTAACTCTGCCCCATCTTCACTCCTGGGAATAACTACATGCAACTTGCATATAAGTTCATGCATTTTTTTCAGTGCATGTTCAAATATGCTTATATACAGCCACATGATCCTAGAAAAGCCCATTTTCACATATAGGCCTGAAAAATCAGTGCTGAAAATGTTTCTGCCTAGGTGTATTCTATAAACCACATCTACATTGGAGGTCACGTGATGCGCTGAGAGCGTAAGCTGCATAGAGGCTGAGCTCCAGGGACCCCACTCTCCATATGGCCGAAAATCGCCGGAAAATTTAAGAACTAAAACTTTAAAACTTCAATTATAGCTGCGGGAAGGTGCATGGACCAATATTTGGTTGCGATGCCAGCTGGAACAGCGAAACGCAGCACGAAAATAGAGAAAGGAAAGTCCTCACCTCCCCCGGCGGAGCCTAAAATGGCGGACGGGGCGCATTTGGCGCGTGATGAATTTACAGACCGCCAGCTGGCCCAGATTGCGAAGGTGATCGAGGCGGCTCTGGAAACGCGGTTCGACAGCTTGGAAGTACATCTGGGAAAGCTGGACGCCACTATCGAGGGGTTAGCAACGCGCACTCAAACGCTGGAACAGCGTGTGTCGGACATGGAAGACACGTGGCAGACCACAGAACCGAAGCTCACGGAGTTGGAAAAACAGGTTAACATGCAGGCAGCAAAAATTGACGACCTAGAGAACCGTGCAAGGCGTTCCAATTTGAGACTGGTGGGCATTCCCGAAACTGTGCTGGAGAAAAATTTGGGGCCTGCCCTGGAAAAATGGTTACAGCAGGAATTTGCATTATCAGACAGTAGGGGAAGCCTCAGTATCGAAAGAGCCCATAGATTGGGACGCTATCAAGAAGGAAAGAAGTCACGTGTGGTTATTCTCAAAGTCCATAATTATATCCATAAAGAGGAAATCATGCAGGGATTTAAGTCCAAGCGGGGCAATCTGACCTTTGAAGGACATGAGATTTAGATTTTTCCAGATTATTCGGCTGGGCTACAGGAAAAGAGAAGAAGATTTCACCCAATATGCACAGCCCTAGTGGAAAAGAAGATCCGTTTTTCACTGTCTTACCCAGCTGTCCTCAAAATCCAAAGGAATGGGAAATGGCACAGTTTTGAGTCGGAGAAGCTGGCTGCAGCCTTTATAAATAAGAATAGTGATGATCAGACTCCCACAACATGAAGACTGCCGGACTGCCGGCTTGGAGTGGATTTTCCTAGACAGAGGAGTAGTATCTGGACAATATTACAGGACATTCATACAGGGTATGTGATGTTGAATAACAATGACAGATATCTGAATGTGGGGAGTGGGGTCCCTAGCAGATAAGTGACCGAGTAACACCTAGATGGTGTACAAGAAGGGATTTGGAGAAGGGGGGTTGGGGGGGGAGGGGGAGGGAGATCTAGGGAAAGGAAAGATGGAATGATTGTGCTGGAAGTGAGAGTGGGAAAGTTGGCATTTACTTTTGTTGGGAGGACAGGAGGCCGGGGAAAAGATAATAACAGAGCTGGAAATTGGAGGCAGACAGCCTTGGGGGAGGCTGGGCTCCCGGGGCTGTGTTTGATGGGAGAACTTGGGATAGACCAATTCTTAGCTATTAGAGATGCAGGGTAAAACTGGGTTGAACATCCTTTCCTGGAATGTATCAGGGATCACCTCCCCGGTGAAAAGATACAAAATCTTATCACAATTGAGGGCGCATGGGGCGGATATTGCCTGTCTCCAGGAGACAAAACTGTCTGATGAAGAACACACAAAACTTTGTCAACAGTGGGTGGGGGAGTGTCACTACTCCTCTTCGGGAAATAGAAGAAGTGGAGTGGTGATCTTGGTTAAGAAAGGTATCCCCTGTCACTCCAAATTGATATTTAAAGATAAGGAGGGGAGAGTAGTGCTGGTGCTCATCAATTATCAGTTCTATCTTTGTACTGTTTATGGTCCAAATAATTATAGCCCACAGTTTTTTCAATCGATAACAGCACTTGGGTTACAATATGCTGATGCCCCTTGGGTCTGGGCCGGGGATTTTAACCAGGTCATAGACCCAGAAATGGATAGATCCTCCCCGAGGGCTATAGCAGCACTGGGCCGCGGGAAGGGTTTACCAGCCTTGTGCAGAGCGCTGCACGTGGTTGACCCTTGGCGCTTGTTGCACCCGGATGCACGAGATTACACCCACCAGTCTAAAGCACATGCTACCTGGTCTCGGCTTGACTATATTCTGCTAACGCAGTCTTGGTTTTTTAAAGTAAGGAAAGCTTTTATAGGTCCCACTGAGATTTCAGACCATGCGATAATTGGGTTAGAGCTGGATTTAGAGGTTAGAGGATCGGGTGGTGGATTTTGGCGGTTCCCCTCATATCTCTACCAGGACCCAACATTTGTAGATCATATGAGAAACCATTGGAAGTTCTATGTAGAGACAAATGCACAATCTGAGGTGGCGCCAACAATATTTTGGGAGGCTTCAAAGGCGGTCCTTAGGGGAGAGGTCATTGCCTTTATGAGCGCCCGGAAAAAACGCTTAGCGGCGGGCATTTTACGTTTAGAATCAGCATATAAGCTTGCAAAGAAGCGACATATAGTTAACCCAACTAAAGAAAATCAAGAAACCATGGTAGCAGCTTTGGTAGCATTAAATACAATGATTCATG
This sequence comes from Microcaecilia unicolor, assembly GCF_901765095.1. Classification (NCBI taxonomy): domain Eukaryota; kingdom Metazoa; phylum Chordata; class Amphibia; order Gymnophiona; family Siphonopidae; genus Microcaecilia; species Microcaecilia unicolor. The sequence continues at coordinate 247,673,811 of NC_044037.1, read as the reverse complement.
AAAAATATCAAAGCTTATACTATGCGAGGAGGCTTAATTTTCAAAGATACGGCAATAGGTCGGGTAGGTTATTAGCACATATAGCAAGGACTAAGAAAACAAACTCCTTTATTTCATGTATCCAATTGCAAAATAGGTCCCGGCTGACACAGCCAGCGGAGATTGTAAAAGCGTTCCAGAAATATTTTACAGAAATATACTCTGAAACAGGGAAACACCAGGGCCCTCTTATACAAGATTACCTTGAAGACGCAGGCATGCCGCGGTTAGAGCCGCAGGTTTGTGATTCCATAGCACAACCCATAAGGGCGCAGGAAATTCAACGGGTGGTAAAATCTCTCCCTCTGAAATCGGCTCCGGGCCCAGATGGTTTTTCGAGTGAATATTACAAAATTTTGGGCCTGGAGTTGATTAAACCCTTAATATCATACTTTGAGGCGGTGGTGGAACGAGGATGGTTTTCACCCGGTGAAAATGAAGCACTTCTTACACTGATTCCTAAGCCGGGTAAGTCCCCAGACCAATTAGAAGCGTATAGACCCATATCATTATTAAATGTGGATATAAAAATCTTGGCCCGAGTTTTGGCAGATAGGCTTGCCCAGCATTTGCCATCCTTAATTGGGAAGTATCAGGTGGGTTTTGTTAGGGGGCGTCAAGCAACGGTGAATGTACGGAAAGTGTTGTTGTCTATTGCACGTAGCCAGGCCACGGGAGAGAGGTTGATGTTGGTGGGCCTAGACGCCGAAAAAGCATTCGACAAGGTGCAGTGGGCCTACCTGTTTCAGGTTCTGGAACATGTCGGAGTAGGGGGATGGTTTATGGAGGCGGTTTTAACACTATATAGCAATCCCTCTGCTAGAGTAATTACAAATCGGCTTCAATCAGCCCCATTTCAGTTACAGAGGGGTACTAGGCAGGGCTGTCCCCTATCGCCCTTATTGTTTTTACTATACTTAGAACCGTTGCTTAGAACGATCATAAGAGACCCGGAGGTGAGGGGGATAGCCATGCCATCGCTGGAGGTCAAGGTGTTGGCTTTTGCCGACGACATCCTTTTGACATTGACTGATCCCGCATCCTCGGTGCGACACTTAATGGAGAATTTGGACGAGTTTCAGTTTTTGACAGGGTTCACCTTAAACTATCATAAATCCGTAGCTCTCCCTATACAGGTGGACATTAGATTACAGTGGGAGGGGAATTTTCCTTTCCAATGGGCACAGTCTAGTATCAAATACTTGGGGGTACACATTCCTGCAGATTTAGCAGAACTTTATGAGGTCAACATGGGACCCCTAAAAGAGCGTGCATTGGAATTCTTGCAGAGGTGGCAGGCTCTTCCCATCTCATTACTGGGACGTATAGCGCTTTATAATATGGTTCTCTTCCCAAAGTGGACTTATATATTTCAAATGCTGCCATTTCATATGAGGCCACGGGATGTACAGTGGCTGCGGAAAAAATTGACAAATTTTATATGGCAGGGAAAGAGGGCCCGTATGCCCTTTGAGAAAGTGTTGTTACCCCGCATAAAGGGGGGGTTGGGACTACTAGACATAAAGTTGTTCTCCCTGGCCAGTAGTATGAGACACCTGTCAGACTGGTTCCGCTCCACAAATTTTTTCTCCTGCACAGAGACAGAGGTGACAATCCTGGGAAAAATGCAATTTTCCTATTGGCTCCATGCGCCCTCCAGAGATTTACCGGGGTTGGGCCCCTATCGACCGATCCTTTTGCCCCTGAGAACTGCGTGGAGATGGATGGGCAAGATATTGCGGGTGGATACCAAAATCTCGCCTTTGCTGCCCTTAAAGGGTAATTTAGCCTTTCCTGCGGGTGGTGATTTGGTTCCTTTCCAGAGGTGGGCAAAAAGGGGAATTAGGTACTTATTCCATGTGATCTCTGAACAAGGGACATTAAAATCATTTGAGAACCTGAAGGAAGAGTATGGATTGGGTGTGAATGACTGGTTAGCATATACACAATTAAGACATTATGTAAACTCTTTGCCGGCAGAATCATTAAAAAATATCGCTTGGGAAAAACTGAGTGAAGCATTGGGTTTTGAGGCTCAATCACAAGTCCCCCTGAGCTATTTCCATCGAGGTCTGAGGGACTCATTACAACAAATTGACTGTTCCCGGGTGGCACAGGCCTGGACTGAGGAATTACAGAGTAAGTTATACCCTGAACAGATTGAAAAATGTCTAAAAAATATGACCTCGGTGACGGACAATGCTACCTGGTGGGAGCTACAATATAAATTTCTGCTTCGGCTGCACGTCTCGCCACACAGAGCATATAAAGCCACGCTTCGAGAAGTGGATAATTGCCCAAAATGTAAGGAGGATATGGCTCATCTGGGGCACATGTATTGGTCATGCGCACCAGTTAAAAACTTTTGGATGGAATTGAGTGACCATGTCTCCAAAATATGGAATCGCACTTGGACACCAACGCCTAAGCAACTGTTTGACCTTTTTGATATACAGCGGCCAGTGCCGACAGGTCTCACGGCATTTTTGAAGAGGACAATATTAATGGCAAAACGTGTCATATTACAGTTATGGTTGGTAAATGATCATCCAAGTGTCGCACACTGGAGATCCGCAATGATTCAGGCCTGTGCCATCGAAAAGAAAGGCATAAAAGACTTAGCCTCCAAGAGAGGTGATCAGTTTTGTCATGTTTGGTCTCCATTTTGGGACACTCTCACGCCAGTAGCAAGAAGTAAAATTTTGAACTCTTGAAGAAAGGTGGGGGGAGGGAGGGGGGGGATAGGGATAGAGGGTTGGAGGGGGGGGGATAGTTCTGTTCATAAATGTTATAAAAACTCAGACAGGCTGCATATCAAGTTGTATTGTATCTAATGTGTTTAAAGTTATTGATCTGTCTGAATAAAAAGCATGAAACAGAAAACCACATCTACATTTAGGTACAGTTTATAGAATATGCCTAGCAGATTTATTGAATATGCCTAGCGGCCATACCTGCACCTAAGTCTAGGTGCATCCATTTATGCCAAGTAAACCTTGGTCTAAATACTGGTGCCTAAGTTAGGCACGGAGCAGGTGTATTCTATAACCTTGCACATAGATTTTTGGAATGCCCACGACTCACCCATTCCACTCCCGTGACCATGCCCCCTTTTTTGGTAATGTGCATTAGAATTTATGCACACCACTTTACAGAATATGATTAGCAAGTTGTGTGTGGAAATTCTAATTAATGCAATTAATGTCAATAAGTGTGTGTTGTAGCAATTATCAGCACTCATTGGCTTGTTAAGTAATTAAATTGTGCTTGCAAATACAGAATATGACTGGATTTGCATGCACAATTTCGGTTGCGCTATAAAGAATCCGGAGAATAGAGGAGGCTTAACATTGCTATTTGCACCCTTTCCAGTTCATACAAAGCATAATCAAATAAACATCATAACACATTTCATTTTGGGGTATAAACTTGGCCACAGCTTATTAACTGACAAAAATATATTACAAATAACAAATTGCAATTTGTTAAACCAATTCCAGGTCAACAACAACTTTGAACCTCATTCTCCATTCGCAGCTAGCCTATGGTGACCTAGCTGCCCTGATTACCCATATATGTACCAATGTTCAACAGGGTCTACAAATAGCTCAGAGACCTGCTGAGAGACATTCACTTATGGTGGCATTATACATAAGGATATCACCCTAGCTTATTTATGATATTTCATTTCCCTTATATCATGATCTGCTGCAACCCCCTAACCAAACCCCTCTTATTTAGCATAAACAACCCTATCAGAACAAGCAACAATAATATCCTAAATTCATAAATAACAGGAAATGAACTCAAGAACCCCCCAAGGATGGGCCTGGGTGGACAACTTTTCTGCACCCTTGCATTGCATATCACCCTCACCAACCTGCCACCCATTCCCACAGCCCTTCACAAAACAGAAATGTGCCAAAATGTTCTTCACATAAAAAAACAACCCTCCGCTCTTCTGCTTATTCCAACTGGCCAAGTACCTCCCACCACAACCCACCTTGAACTTAACCTGTCAACTATCCTTTAATGACCAGAACGCCCTCAACATTGAAATATACCCTCCCCCTACCCATAAATTAACACTTATTACTTCCATAAAATATTTCAATTAATTCCCAAGCACCCAAAATTACCCTGCTTCAGTATGGCATTACTTACGTACTTATGTACTTCCATTCATAATTCTGCCCTCCATTCCCCTTTTCCTACCCCTGTCACTATTAAATCACTTTTCCTTGACTTAGCCGCTGTTACGTAGTCCACCATAGACCTGCCTTACACATGGAAAAGCTTTTTTAAAATGGCCTCCTTTATGTAAGTTAATAATAATTAATTATTTATATTTATTTAAGTTAATAAATAAATATAAATATATGTTTATGTTTGTTTGTATATATATGTATGGAGCAATAAAGATAGATGTATAGAGACACCGGGCATATAGATATAGATAAGCACTAGCAGGTGTAAAGATATAGATACACAGGTTAAAAGGTTTTTTTTTACTGTTTTCTCAGGAACCACTTAGAATTTCAATGTATAATTTTACAGCTTTATTTCTTGTTATTATGTATGTTTATGTGCTGAGTGGAACAAGCTCAGCCACAAACAATCGTTAAATTCAAGAAAGAGCTGTAAATGATCTGGTATGGCCGGCCACAGGAACCAATCGACAAGGCTATTAGGAACTTCTCAAAGCAACTGAAGGACTATGTTAAAGCATGGAATAGACACTTTGAGCATTCACAGTGACTGTGAAATTATGACACATTGTTAATTGCCAAACAAAAAAAACAGCACCACGGGCCTTTAAAAATGGAACACAGATCTTTAATGAATGAGCCTTGACAAAAAGACCCGACACGGGCCGTGTTTCAGTGACTAGCACCTGCGTCAGGGGTCACAGTGATGACGTAGAAAACTTGGGGAATAACTGGAATATATTCCTGTACAATATATTATTCCTTACCCCACGTCTCATATAGTAAAATCTACAAAGCACCAAGGCACTTTCACTTTCTGTATCCAAATGGATGGGTGGAGATTGTGATAGGCTCCATCATTGCTCCAAAAACAAAAGTTTATGTCACTGTTATGTCATTAACAGTAAGCTGGTACCCTGTTTTGTTTTTCAAATAATGGTAATTTTACAGTACAAACATTTCTGAACGTGCAAAAATCACTGGGTGGTCAAGCTAAAATGTCTGTAACTTCACCATGTTTAAAGATAAGCTTGTTCCACTCAGCACATAAACATACATAATAACAAGAAATAAAGCTGTAAAATTATACATTGAAATTCTAAGTGGTTCCTGAGAAAACAGTAAAAAAAAAACCTTTTAACCTGTATATCTATATCTTTACACCTGCTAGTGCTTTATCTATATCTATATGCCCGTTTTTTTTTGTTTGGGCTTTAGTTTGTACTTGGTTCCCTCTCTTTTGTTATATACATTGTTAATTGCATCATTTGAATGATGTTATTTTACTGTGTTTTAGCGCAAACATTTTTAACACGCAAAACTTGTTAGGTAGTAATGTTAAAATGTCAGTAAAATCAACATAGTTTAAGATAATTAAATGTTGTTAATATGTAAGTATGATGGTCCTGATATTCAGACCATGGGAGTTAACCTGGCTAACTCCCGCGATCCGTGTTGAACTCAGATATTCAATGCCAGGCCGTTTCCGGTGACCAGCATTGATAATCCAGTTTACTTTTGGGCAGTTCAGCCAATATTCAGCACTGGCCAGTTAAGTCTGAACCAGACAAAGATAGGCCTGGTATTCAGGCAGCCAAATATGGCCACCAAACTTGCGCTGAAAATCAGTGGATAGCTGGTTATATCACACAATATAACCAGCTAGCCACTAACCGTAAATTTTCAGCGGGTCATGGCTGGCCATATCCTACTGAAAATTCATTGATAGATGGTTCTGGGGCATTTAACTGGTCAGGTGCCAATCCAGGCCAGTTAAATGCTTTTGAATATCGGGGGGAGGGAGGGGTGACTAAATAATTAGGTAAAATTGTATTGCCTCACCCTGTAGATGTAGATGAGTGATGTGCATTCTTTGGCATGCCTTTTAAAAAATGTAAGGGTCCCTTTACTAAGCTGTGGTAAAAAAAAAATGGGATTAGTGTGCCCTTTTGTGGGTTTTTCCCATGCGCTATGGCCATTTGTACTGCAGTAAAAAAATGGTTGATTTTCTATTTTTTCTATCAATGACCATATGCTAATGTTGCCATTAGTACATGGCATTAAAAAGAATTACCACATGAGCATTTAGCAACACCTATTTTGTAGGCAGTAAAGGCTCACGTGTAATCCTGAACTACCCAGTTAGCATATGGTACTGTGGATGCATTAACTGATTAGTGCAGACATGCCTACTGTCCACCCCCAGACACACACCTTCCAACAAAAAATTAAAAATGCATACATTTTCAAATAGGTCTTAAATTTGGAGAATGATAGTTCAAACTGAAGATACAACGATAAAGTGTTCCACAGAAATTAGCACACGCAAATTTAAAATTTACTGCAGGACTCCTGAGCATGTCTCACTGTAAACCATTGTAATCTGCAGTAAGAACTTGCTAGCACTTACTTCAGCTTAGTAAAAAGGACCCTTAGTATGTACTAAATTGTTTCAATGCATGTTATATAAATCAATGCATGTCAAGTCAATTAATATGCATTCAAAAGTTCTAAAATGAGTTAAAATTATTATATTATTACAAATTAACCAGATTATGTCTGAAACCAAGGATAAGTTCAAAATTGACCTGAAAACAGACTAAGGGCCCTATTTACTAAGCTGTACTATAGGTACGCTAGCGTTTTTAATGTGCACTAAAACTTGAGATGCTCATAGGAATATATGGGCGTCTCTAGCATTTAGCGTGCACTAATTTTAACATGCACTTAAAATGTTAGCGTTCCTTTAGTAAACAGGGCCCCAAATATTTTCTTTGCATATCTCTAATACATATATATATTAGAGATAAATAAATTTATCAGTAATTCCTATTTGTAAAGAAACACTATAGCACACAGGGTCCCAGACTTTCCTGAAAGGTGGCAATATCTGTGCATACATATTCTCCCCAACAAATATACAGAGACATCTGTGTAAAGATAGATAGATAGATAGATAGATAGATAGATAGATAGATAGATAGATAGATAGATAGATAGATATACGAAGAAAATATTTGGGCCCCTGTTTACACTGGTGCGCTAACGTTTTAAGTGCATGCTGAAATTAGTGCACACTAAGGGGTCCTTTGCAAAGTTGCGCTGCACAATGGCTTGCGATAGTGTAGGCATGGGTTTTGACCATGTGCCGATCCATTTTTTAGCGTGCCTGTAAAAAAGGCCTCTTTTTTGCTGAAAATGAAATTGCGGCATAATCAAAATTGCCACGCGTCCATTTTGGGTCTGAGACCTTACCGCCAGCCATTGACCTAACAGTATAGAATCTGGATGGTAATGACCTACTCATGTCAAATGCCACTGGGCGTGCGTCCATTACATGCACCAGGAAATAAAAAATATTTTTCAGTCATGCGTAGCAGATGCATGCCAAAATTGAAATTACCGCAAGGGCCACATGGTAACTGGGTGGTAACTCCAATTTGGCATGCATTTGGCTCACCTAGGCGCCTACACGGCTTAGTAAAAGGGCCCCTGAATGCTAGAGACACCCAAATATTCCTATGGGCATCTCAAGCTTTAGTGCACGCTAAAAACGCTAGCATACCTAAAGTGCAGCTTAGTAAATAGGGCCCTTGGTCTGTTTTCAGGTCAATTTTGAACTTATCCTTGGTTTCAGATATAATCTGGTTAATTTTTAACATTTGTTTTAATATAATAATTTTAACTCATTTTAGAATTTATATATATATATATATATATATATATATATACACACACGGATGTCTCTGTATATTTGTTGGGGAGAATATGTATGCACCAACATTGCCACCTATTCAGAAATGTCTGGGACCCTGTGAGCTATAGTGTTTCTTTACAAATAGGAATTACTGATAAATTTAATGCTTTTATTTTCTTCCTCTGGACATGATCAAGTTTTCTTATATTTATGTTGCTTGAAATATGTCCTCAATTTGGTAAAATGGAAATAAAGGTATTGAGTAAATGCCTGACCTTTTGAAACAAAATTCATAATTTTAGAAATATAAAACTTAACATTCTTTAATAATTCAATATTAAAATACATTTAGGTTGTTCTATGAAATGCAGTGATCCAAACTTTAAAAAATATGCAATAGAACTGGACTAACAACATGTGTGGTTTCGAAAAATTCATTTATGCTGCAGTTTATAATGCTGTGATGTATTTTAAAGAAAAGAGGTACAGACAAAGGTATTGATTTTGGACCCTTAACTAAATAAACAGTATGTAAATTGTGTCTTTTTCTACAAAATTAGATCAGAACATACATACTAGGCTGCCTTTTTCAAAAAGAATGACAGCTATTGAATTTGGCAGACAATGAAATTTAGTTAACGAGTTAAAGACCTTTGATCTTTGATTCAGAAGCAGATGAAGCCACTGTAACAAGACAGCTACGTTCAAAATAGTGTCTTAGACTAAAGGAACTAGGAGGTAGTATTGATGAATAACCCATAGTAAACTTGTGTGTCTGTTCTTTGTATAAAGGTTACTAAGTTTTTGCAGTCTCTCGAATGAATACAGATCACAGATCATAACCTATAGTAGTATTTCTCAATGTGTACCACTAGAGCTACTTGTAAATCTGTTGGGGGGTACACAGCTTAGGGGCCCTTTTACTAAGATGTATTAAATGCTAACATGCGCTTAACTCAGTAAAAATGGCTCAATGCACAATGCACTAAAGCATTCTGCATTAAGGGCCCCTTTTACAAAGCAGCAGTAAGCCCAAGGTGGACTTACCACTCGCTAAAAGGGAAGTACTGCCGGGCTACCGCTGCTGTCCAGCGGAAGTTCCCACCCCCAGTGTGCCATCACATCTGGCACTACAAAAATATTTTTATTTTTGTAGCACTGGTGTATACCAGGTGGTGGCAGTGCCTGGTTACTGCCAGGTTAGTGCAGGAGCCCTTACCGCCACCTCAATGATTGGCAGTAAGGGCTCCCCCCCGCCCCCCGCCCCCGAAATGGCTGTGCAGCAAGTGCTTCACTTGCCACATGGCCATTTCCTGAAAAACAAGAAAGACCTACCTTTTAACCGCTCTGATAAAAGGGAGACTCAGCGCACATCAAAAACACGCACCAACACTGGCCCCCTTCTGCCGCAGCTTGGTAAAAGGGGCCCTTATTTTGCCATCTGTGCATGATAAAAAGCATGAAAATTTGCACCAACTGAAATGTGCAAATGGACATACCTAAATTGGGTATTCTATAACAATGCATGTAAATGCTAGGAACACCCCGTTCTGCCCATGACCCTCTCATTTTCATGCTCCTTTTTTTACTCATGCATAAAATTTAGATGTGGATCCTGCACATAAATGTTAAAAAGTCAATTATTGGTGTTATTTAGCTCATTATTTAATTAAATTGTGCATGCAAATTGGGTACACACACACATTTTTGTGTACAATTTTTGGTGACTTTTATCAAATTAGGGGGTAAATGGTTAGCATGTCTAGAACAGGGGAACCCTTAGCACCACCTAAATAGGATGCAGCAAGTGCTCCCCAATAATTTTTTTAATGGCCATGAGCTAATGCTAATAGTGCATGACCATGAATTCTACAAATAGAAAAATACTTCTTTTATAACCATGCAAGAAATTGGTTTTGCACATGGGAAAGATCTGCATTAGGATGCACCCAGCCCATTTACTAGGGCAGCGTAGTAAAATAACTCCTTAACTGGGGAGGTACTCAACGGACAAAAAATCCACCTGCCGCTGATATGGAAAGAAATAACCTTGAGAAACAGCCAATTGCAGAGCTAAAGCAGGCAGCAGGAGACAAGTGGATTCAGGATTGCAAAATTATTATTGTTTGTTACATTTGTATAAATAAAGATCAGATACACAATATGAGATATTTGGAATTAATATATGATAGAAAATAATATAGTCATTGTCTTTAGTTTCTGCGCAATTTTTTTTATCAACAAGAAGGTATATTTTTATCTGTCTATAAGGCTAGCACATTTGTGCTTAAGCCCTTACAACCCCTTTTACCAAGCTGCGGTAAAAAGGGGCCTGCAGTAGCGTCAGCACGTGGATTCACCTTGCGCCGAGGCCCCCTTTTACTGCAGCTGGTAAAAGGCTTTTTTTTAAGGGAAATGGCTCTGCAGTAATTGAACCACTTGCTGTGTGGCCATTTCCTGGGGGAGCTTTTACTGCCACCCATTGAGGAGGTAGTAAAGGCTCCTGTGTTCACCCTACAGTATCTGGGCAGCCTGATTACTGTCGGATAAGCCCCTGGTACTAGAAAATACAAATGCATTTTCTAGCACCAGAATTGGCATGTGGCAGAGGCAGGGGACTACCACCAGGCTCCTGCTGTAGCCCACTGGTAGTCCCGATTTGCTGCACGCCAATGCGGCGGTAACCCTACCTCCCTTTAGTAAAACGGCCCCTTAGATATTATTTATTATTTCTAGTCATCTCTTATTTTGTCCTTGAAATGTTTACATACTATTTATTTGTTGCTATTTTATAGCTATACCTCTGATGAAGATATAAGCATGGTCATGTCAGATATCTGATCCTTATTTTGCAATAAAGTCTCTACGTATCCATTCCTGTCTCCCAGATTCATTTGTCTCTTTTCTGCCCATTTTGATGTGGATTTTCATCTCTCTTGTGTGTTGCACTAAAACAGAGGGAGTCAGCACTGCAGAGGACAGTGACAGCACTATACTTCTAGTCATGGCAGCCACTGTTTCCCCCTCCTCTTCCTCTTTCTGTCTTCCTATTATACAGATTTCCTAATGAGAAATGTGGCCTGAAAGTGGTAGGTTATAGTAGGAAGAAGCAGGGAAAGGAAGTACAATGCATCTACTGAACCTTGTGGCTCCTACTGCCTCTTCTGAATCCTGAAACCTTCATGGTTGTGTTACTTATAGTGCTGCACCATACTTACTATAGCGAAAAACAGCAGAGATGCCAAGTTACCCAGTTCCAGGCTGGAGACCTTTCATCAGTTCTGGTTTTGAACTTACATCGATTTGTAGTGCCTGATCCTGCCCATTGAAATCAGTGCTGCAAGACCCACAATGCACCAGGATAGGGTGTTCAGAAGTCCAGGACTGCCTAAAATCTCCAGCCTGGAAATGGGTAACTTGTCATCTCTGAAGCAGTAAGAGAAGGGGTATGGTGGAGGGGTGAAAGATAGGGACGAACGGGAAAATGGGTAGCAAGAAAATGGAAAAGAGACCCTGCAAAGGGATAAAACAAGCAAACAAAATCCACAACATATAAATATCCACCAGAAGGCAAAGAATCACAGGAACAAACAAATGATGGATATTTATGTTGTTTTATTATTGGCCCTTTGGCCTGGTTGTGGGTTTTTAATAAACTTTTTATAGCCATAGTCTTGCACACTGTGGGTCTCTATTATTTGGAAGATGCCTCGTCCATCCCTGCACCTTTGTTTGATTATTACCAGGCATAAAAGTACACACTTTGGCCAGCCCATATGTACTTCTACTATAGACAGTTCCAGAGACAGGATCAATAAGAATCACAGGTGCAGTGGCGTAGGAAGGGGGTCGGTGGGGCGGTCCGCCCCGGGTGCACGCCGCTGGGGGGGGTGTCGTCTCCGTTGGTTCCTTGCTGCCTCTGCCCCGGAACAGGTTACTTCCTGTTCCGGGGCAGAGAGAGCAAGGAACCAATGGAGCCGACGCAGCTCCCAGCGACGTGGACTCGGGGGCGGATTGGCCCTCCCGCCCGCTCCTCGCTTCCAAAGTAAGTAACAATGCGCTCTGGGGGGGGGAAGGGTGCACGCCGGAGGGGGGGTGCCCACCAAGGGGGGGCGCCGTGCTGCACCCGGGGAAGTGCGCAGCGGCGACCCGACCCGGGTGTTAGCCGCCCTTGCTACGGCACTGCACAGGTGGACTCATGAAGTACATGTATTAGATTATAACATTCCTTAATTTACCTAGGGATGGAGTTAGGGTTTCTGGTGCCCTCTGCAAGGTAGAATCAGCACGCCACCCTCTAAGATGTAATTGCTAATTGCAGGGGTGCATAAAGGAACTTTGGTGCAATTGTCCAATTTCATAAGATTTGCACTGGAGTTCCCTTCTCATGCAGCTTAAAGATGCTGCTCCATGCCTCCCGTCCAACAGTTCCTTATCTCTCCTTTCTTCTGCTCCTACCCCAGTTTCCAGTCTCTCCTCTCCGCTCTTCTTCCCCAGCTCCAGATCTCTGCTTCAGATCTTGTTGGAAGATAAAAAGTTTCCTCTTGGCCTTCTTGGCATCCCGCCCCTCCCTCTTGCCAGAACTGGCACAACAGAAGTATCCGTGCAGTACATCTGCCATGCTTATTGTGTTGCACTGGACCTGAATTTACCCATGTACTTGAACTCCATGTAGTCATTTACACTTGTTTTCAAGCAGGAATAATGTCTGCACCTCCAATGAAGGCACCATTTCTACATGATTTATACTAATATTTTATAAAGATTAAGAGTCACATATTTCTCTTTATAAAAAGAGCACCTTTCAGCCCACTTAATCTAGGCTCTCTATTATAAAATTACCCTCTATAAGCCCTATTTTGCGTAGGTCATTGAGGGGTCCTTTTACAAATGCGTGGGAGGGCTAATGCATGGGTAGCACATGTCAAATCAGCACTACCATAGAGGTAGGTATGCGTCTGGTGGTAATTCCAAGCTTGGTGCGAGCCAAATCCCATGGTAGAAAAATATTTTTCTAGTTTCTACCATGGTGTGGGGGGGGGGGGGGGGTTCCTGGTGGTAAATTGGCAGAACGGCCACGTTGGCACATACAGCATGGTTACCGAATGGAAAGCATGTGAGCCTTTACCGCTAAGTCAATGGTTGGCAGGAAGAACTCAGGCCATAAATAGGCACATGCAAGTTTTAATTTTTGCACACACTCATTCCTGGCCCCTTACTAAAAGGCCCTTTTTCCCAGCCAGTGGTGTGCTAGAGCCGGCTCACGCTGGCTCGCAAGAGCTGGTTGTTAATTTTTTAAAGATCTTGCGAGTCGGTTGTTCAGCATGGCGAGCCAGCTCCGGTAAACGAGGTAAGCATGGCAGGAGGGCGCCACAAGCCATGCTTACCCCATTTACCTCACCTCCCACCACTGCCCTCGTTTGCCTGCGCCGCCCTCATTTGCCTGCGCCACCCAGCGATTCTCCTCTCTCCCCTGATTACCTCCGTTGAAGCGGCCATGTCATTGAAAGCCCTGCCTATCTCTAGCCTTCCCTTTGTGAGTTTGTTCCTTCAGAGTCCCACCTTCTGATGTCATTTCCTCTTTCCGCGAGGGCTGGACTCTGAGGGAACGAACTCAAAGGGAAGGCTAGAGATGGGTAGGTCTTTCAATAATGCGGCCGCTTCGACGGAGGTAATCAGGGGAGAGAGGAGAATTGCTGGGTATGGGTGGCTGGGGGAGGCAGGGGAGAGAAGAGAATCGCTGGGTATGGAGGGGGCAGGAGAGAGAAGAGAATCGCTGGGTATGGGTGCCTGGAGGGGGGGCAGGGGAGAGAAGAGAATTGCTGGGTATGGATGGATAGAGGGGGGCAGGGGAGAGAAGAGAATCGCTGGGTATGTATGGATAGAGGGGGGCAGGGGAGAGAAGAGAATCACTGGGTATGGATGGATGGAGGGAGGGCAGGGGAGAGGAGAGTTGCTGGACATGGGTGGATGGAGAGGAGGGCAAGGGAGAGGAAAGTTGCTGGACATGGATGGAGGAGAGGGAAGGGAGAGAGAAGAAGTGCTGGACATGGATGGAGGGGATGGCAGCGGGGAGAGGAGGGTTGCTGGACATGGATGGAGGAGAGGGAAGGGAGAGAGAAGAAGTGCTGGACATGGATGGAGGGGAGGGAAGAGTGAGGAAGAAGATGAGATGAGGGAAAAGGAAGAGAGGAGAAAAAATGCACATGGATGAAGAAAATAGGCAGAAGCTGGATCCACTGGACAGTCAAGTCTGCGGAGGACCCAGCTTTTACTTACAGATGTAGGGCAAGAAATGAAGAAGAAAGGCGGAAAGTAAAGAAATATATGGAAAGGAAGTCCTGGAAACGGAGTTAAGAGGACAGATAGCAGCAGAATCGGATACTGGGCCAGCATGATCAGAAAAACAAAGTCACCAGACAACAAAGGTAGAAAAAATCATTTTATTTTCATTATAGTGTTTGGAATATGTCGACTTTGAGAATCAGGTGCTCAACATTAAAAGTTTATATTTATTTACTTATGTATGGCATTTTATCCCACATTAAACATGAATTAGATTGGAACCTGGGATCATTTAATTTTTTTCCCTGTAGTAATGCATTGCCCCCCCCCCCTCCAGGTTCTCTCCCCAGCTATAGCCAGCTCTGCAATTTGGGGGGGGGGGTGTAGAGGTGGACGGGTGGGCACAGAGGTGGATGGGGGGCGCAGAGGTGGACGAGGGGGGCGCAGAGGTGGACTGGGGAGAGAGCTGTTGTTAAACATTTACCAGCACACCACTGTTCCCAGCCATGGTAAAAAGTGACCCAGCGCATGCCCAAAAGATGCGCCCACACTATTGCAGACCAGTTTTTACTGTGGCTTTGTAAAAAGGACACCTGAGTTAGGAAATGAGATATCAAGATCAGGATGTGCTCAATTACCCCATTGTTTTACAACAGGCTCTGCCAAATATAGAGCCATTTGTAAGACACATAAGGACATGCAGGTATGCACATGTATTTGCCAGAACATACAGTGGGAGCAGCCACTTTGCAAATACACACCTGAATAGAAAGAATGGCATCAACTCAGCATCCTCCATGTATAAGAAGAAATGGTGATTTTGCAATGTCCCCATGTAAGTGCTTGTGTTTCCACATGTGTGTACCTAGCGGTGCACTGCCCAGTTATCGCCGAGTTAGCATGGGGGCCCTTACCGTCACCTCAATGGGTGGCAGTAAGTGCTCCCCCCGAAATGGCCACGCGGCAAGTACTTCACTTGCTGCACAGTCATTTCTTTATAAAAAGAAAGACCTGCCTTTTACCTGCTGCAGTAAAAGGTGACCTCGGCGTGCAACAAAACATGTGCAGATGCCAGCGCAGGCCCCCTTTTGCCACAGCTTTGTAAAAGGATCCCTTAGGATCCTATGTATTAAGCATGGGAGAAACGGAAGTTACTAGAAATGTTTTGTGGGTTTGAGGAGTTCTTAAGACAAAGAACATACAGGGTAAGGATGGGATCAGTAACATTTAATACTGGGAAACCAGTGTCAGAGGTACCACAGGGTTCCCTTCTTTCCTCAATCCTATTTAATGTTTTGATGTCCATACTGAGATAGTTTTTTCATCTTTCTGAGGTGAGTTTATATTTGTATGCTGACGATATAACCATAATGATTCCCCTCTTTAATATCATCTACTCTACAAAGACAAATTCATTTCAGAACCCATTGCGAAATCCATTAATACACAACTTGAAATTGCCGCAATCAGGTTACAAAACAAATCCCTCTAGCTCACCTAACTTGCATTATATTATATCAACCACCAGGAAATTGGAAAGATGCCCAACCAACTCTCATGGACTTTATATCAAACACATGCCTCGCAAATCCTAACGTAATAATAATAGGAGATATAAACCTTCACCTTGAGGACACAACCTCAAATGACACACTAGAATGCAAAGAGTTCTTACAAATGTGGGACTTCCACTGGCCACAAGTCACACACATAAAAGGCCATGCACTGAATCTATTAACATACAAACTATCCAATAACCGAACCTATTCGGTAATGGAACAGCAATGGAAAAGCGTACCTTGGTCTGACCACTTTAAATTAACTATGACCTTATGCTGGAAGAAGAAAGGTCTTCCCCAAACGCATCAATGGGCCTTATATAAAACAAGAGGTAAAATAGACCCCCAAAACATTTTGGCAAGAAACATACGATAACAACTGGGCACCAAAAACTGATTCAACTGACTTCTTCACTGTTTGGGACGAACGATGCAACGAAATCCTCAACAAAATAGCACCCATACGTACAAAATTAGCACAAAAATGCAGTAAAATACTCTGGTTTAATGAAGAACTAAAAATTCTAAAAACGCAAACAGAAGATTAGAACGAAACTGGAAAAAACAATCACTAAAGGCCTGGAAAGAAAATCAAACAAAATACTAATATAAAATAAGACAATCCAAAAGAAACTTCTACAGAGAACAAATAGGCGCAGATTACAAAGACACAAAGAAATTATACAAACTAATAAACAACTTACTTAACACCAAAACGGTAACTACACGAATGCAAACCTCCCACATGCAGACAAGCTTGCCAAACACTTTAAAGAAAAAATTATCAATCTACGCAAGAATCTGCATCAGGGAAATATTAATCTAGAAACCTTCATAAACGAACTAGATCAGAAACCAAGGGAATACCCAGCAGACCATATTTGGAATAACTTCACTCATTTAAGCACTGAAATAATAGCTCACACACTCAGAAAATTCTCCTCCGCCCACTGCCAACTAGACACCTGCCCCACCTATATAATGAACCCCCCCCCCCCCCCAATCAATACGTCACAGAACTCACAGACCAACTTAATTATCTATTCAAAAAAGGCCTATTCCCACAGGACAGAGGAAATATCCTACTAACTCCCATCCCAAAAGACACAAAAAAAAACAGCAAAAGACACCTTGAATTATACACCGATAGCATCCATACCCCTAACAACCAAATTGACAGAAGGCATAGTCGCCAAATGACTAAAAGAATACCTCACTGATTTCAACATACTGCACGAATCTCAATCTGACTTCAGACCTCAACACAGTACAGAAACAATACTAACCTCACTCCTGACCAGATTCAAGCAGGAAATAGCAAGGGGTAAAAACATCCTCCTACTCCAATTTGACCTATCAAGCACATTCAATATGGTCGACCACCACATACTTCTGAGAATCCTCGACAAGATAGGAATTACAGGAAAAGTACTCACCTGGATCAAGAGATTTCTAACAACCAGAACATACCAAGTCAAATCAAACTCAGATATATCTCCACCTTGGAAAGCGGAATGTAGCGTACCACAAGCTCCTCCACCCCTACAAGGTGGTGTCCCTTCGGAGGAGACAACCCCACTTCTTACCAAAACTTCACAATCGACCAACAATCATACCAAATTGAAACACAACTAAAAATACTAGGAATCATCCTTGACAAACATCTAACTCTTGATTACCAAGTATCAGCTATCACATCAAAAATCTTCAGAACACTATGGAAATTGAGAAGAATTAGAGACTATTTCCCAGAAAATCATTCCGTCTAATACTGCAATCGTTCATAATGTCACAAATAGACTACTGCAATGCAGCATACATAGAGGTGTATTTTCAAAGCACTTAGACTTACAAAGTTCTATAGGTTACTATGCAACTTTGTGTCTTAATACTGCCCTTTATTCTTCCCACTGTCTCCTTCCAATGTATCAATGTTCATGTCCCATTGTTATATTCCTAACGATAATTCGATGATCTCGCATAACTTGTACAATGTAACCCATAACCAAATTGTAATAAATGTATTTCCATTATTCATATCTTATTGTAAGCCACACTGAGCCTGCAAAGAGGTGGGAAAATGTGGGATACAAATGCAATAAATTAAAAAAAATAATAATAAAGTCTAAGTGCTTTGAAAATGAGCCCAATAGGGTGCAAAGAAAACACACTAAAATCACTACAAACTCTTCAAAATACAGCTGCAAGACTAATACTCAAAAAATCCAAATATGAAAGAGTAATCCCACTACTTGAAATGCTTCACTGGCTCCCAATCAAAGCAAGACTGATTTTCAAAGCCAGCACCCTCATCTTCCAAATACTGTTTGGCATGACCTCCGAATACATGCTAGACCTGATCAAACTATCTCCAAGAAATGCAAGTCCAGAAACCAAAAGTTACCTATTACTTCACGTACCTAGTTGCAGAAACATAGCCTACAAGTCCATATATATGGCTGGATTTAGTTATCTGGGAACCAAATGGTGGAACTCAAAACCAAAGGTCACAAGATCACAAACTATCTTCAGTTCAGAAAAGAACTGAAGACTTACCTCTACAGTGAATTCTATGGATAACCACACAAGCTACTGAGAGCACCACACCACTTTGTAACTGTAATATAACACCACAACTTCTCTAACTGTAAAATTGTAAACCAGTTGATGTACTTGTAACTGTACCACATAATTGTAACCTGCTACTGTGAAACTGTAAGCCACTTTGAACCAAAACTGGTTTTTGGATAGCAGTGGGACACAACACTGAAGAAATAATAATAATAATAATAATAATAATAATAATAATAATAATAGTAGTAGTACAAAAAGTGATGCAGGATAGCATACATTAAGTAGTAATAACAAAGTAAATGAGGAATGCATATTACAATATGCAATATGGAAATGAATGCTAGGTGCAAAAAGATAACAATCATCCATGTATAATAATAACTAGAATGGAACTGTGAAATTGAATAATTGTATAATTAGGGGTTTAAATTAATTATGATCATCATGAGAAATTGCTTAGAGAGGCTGTAAGGTATTTCCGGAATATCAAATAATTAGGTTCCCATCTGATGACTTTCAGGAGGGAATTCCACCATTTGGTACAGAGGTAAGGGAATCCTGACGTGTAGATTGACTTGTAGATCACATTTTTGCAACTGGGATAGTGGAGGGTTAGATAATCTCTTGAACTAGGGAGAGCATTGCAAAGGGAGAAATAATCAGGGGTTAAGCCAATAGAGTTTTGAAAATAAATGTACATAGGTTGAACGTTATTCTGCCTTTTGATTGGGAGCCAATGTAACTTTATATACAAACGGGCTGCGATTTTCAAATTTTGCATATCAAGCTGCAAAATGTTGGAATGCACTTCCTTTAGATATTAGGTAGCAGACATGTTACTTAAGATTTAAGAAATTAATGAAAGCTTTTCTTTTTCAGCAATGATTAATGTAATTTGTATACTAATTGTTTACCTATAGTTTTTCATATACTGCTAAAAAATTGCTACTTGTCTTATATTGTAATCCACACTGAGCTGGTTTGGTTTATATCAGAATATAAGGTTTAATTGTAATTGTAATTTTTCCCATAGACAGAGAAAATGTTTTCAGTATTTCTGGCCCTTAACTTGAATTCACCTGTGATTCCCAAACCTACTGGTAATCACCTCTGCCCACTTGATATATGCATAGTTCTTTCTTCAAGCGTAAGGGAGAAGGATTCTTCTAGATCAGTGCAAAGTTATTTCCACCAACAGGTGTAGGAAAAAAAAGTATGTACTGGAATGCTTCTATCTTCCACCAAAGGATGTGATCTGGTTATGATTCATTTGAGTGCTCCGCTGAGACTTACACATTCTTCTCTCTCTATAGGAAAACAAACGATCTTATATGCTACAAACACAAATACCTATTTTAAGGAAATATGGTTTGCAATTCTCAAAATCATCTGGGTCCATATTGAAGCTACCATAGATTCAATCAATATTATTCTATCATTTTGAAGTTGATCAAATTGATTTCCCTTCTCCGACATGAACAAATTGATAACTAGGACAACATAGAACTCGATTTAAAAATTGTTCAATGAAACCATTTTGCTTAAAATTCTTTTCGTGTCATCTAGTATATCAACATACATCACAGTTTCCATATGTGTTTTTTTTTCTCACTGCCTCTTTGATTTCTATGTTAAATTCCACCATTTGCAGCTTGCAAAATATTTAACATTGACCACCATTCTGAAAAAAAAAGATTTATTGATGACCTTTCTAACAGAAGGAACTGTGGTCCCCAAGTTCCTTATCAATTTATGTTCTTGTGTAATTATCTTTGATATTAACCAGAGACACTGTAATAAATTCAGGCAAAAAGCAGTGGCTTAGCAAGGTGCAATACCTCATCTAAAACTATATATTCATTTTCTACAAAATATGCAAGTTAGGTTTATCTTAGATCTTTTTCCCCCCTGCACACCCTATATGTTTTTTTTTTAACTTCTTTGTTATGTCATTCTACAGACAGATCCCAGACTGTTTCCTGTCACCCACCAGAGCAAACTGCTCAACAGAAAGCACAGTTGGACAGCCCTTAATTAGTGCTGCTTGGGATAGTCAGTATCAGAGTGTGTCAGTATCTCACTTAAACTGCAATAGAGCAGTGAGAATCCCCTGACAGCTGGAAATGCTGGACACCAGGTCTTTCACTTCCACCTACAGTATTACAATGAAAGCTGCATGACTGATAATGTTCTGAAAAATGTTTGAAATAATGTCCTTTATGTAAATTAGACTCAAATTATTCTGTCACGTTTTTACAAGGTATTTATTTCTTAAAGATAGCTGAGTGGTCACACCAAAAAGAAAAAATACACACACACACACACACACACACACACACACATATATATATATATATATATATATATATATATATATATATATATATATATATATATATATATATATATATATACCAAGAACTATTCGAAGAGTCAATGACCTTTTACCCTTTCGGAAGCTGCTAAAAACTCAAACTCACCTCTTTAAGCAAGCCTACACAAATGACCTGACTTAAACTCAAAATCATACCTGGATCAGACTATAAAGACAGAACCTGGAATATGCTCCCCTACTCAATCCTCTGTAGCTTCACCCCTATTCCAACCCCTTACTATTTTGCCTTACTTACAATACGCTACCCAATACTCACCCTCCTCCCACTCCCTACCTCAACTATTCTCCTACCTCACCCATCTCATTTACCCACATCTAATTGACTACCATTTTTCACTATTTGACAACTGTATCCATTCTATGTTTATTTTGTAAACCTATTATACTATCACGTAAGCCACATTGAACCTGCTAGTAAGTGGGAAAGTACGGGGTATAAGTGTTACAAATAAATATATATTGAGAAATGGCAGTAACCTGATGGAGCTCTTTTTCTTTCAATTATCTAATCAAAAGTTTTAAAAGCGATTAAAAAATAAAAAGGGAAAAATATGGGTAAATGCTCTGACTTTGTCCAACCTAAATGCGTTCTTTAGAAGTGAAAAACCACATTTCAGAGCACAAGGATAAAACACTAAGCAAGAGCTGACAAGCACCACTTCACTTTATTAATTTATTTGCAATCATATTGATGTACTGTTTAACAAAAACCTCTAGTCAGTGTACAACAAGAAGTCAATAATCATAATACAATACAATAAATAATATTAAAACTTAAAAACAAGCTTATAAATAAAACTGCAATAGTGGGCAACTTTAAAACTTTCGTTACAGAAATATATTCAATAGCTGGAAGAAATGTTTTTGAAACAACTTTGACAAAATTCCAAATCTGTATCTCAGATCCTTCTTTAGCCCTTTCTCAATCCTTCCACCACCTTTACCCAAACCTTTTTGACATTTACTCTCCACTTAAAATGAAATAAACCTAAACTACTACTGTACTGAGAGCATTGAACATTTTATAGTGCTACAAGGTAAACGTAAAACTCTCGAAAAACATAAAAGAGACCATCCCTGCTCAGTGGAACTTACAGTTCAGAGCCAGACACTGAACACAGATGAACAGTATAAAGAGCGAGCATGGAATCTGAAGTTTGGTTAGAATGTAAGGCTAGTATTTTCCCTCTTTTCCTTTTCTCTTTCACCCCAAAACAGATGTTCGATATTTTAAAGTTCATCAATTTTGATTCTTAGTTCAAGCACTGTTAATTAGGGGCCGTTTTACTAAGCCACGTAGGTGTCTACGCGCACCCAACATGCACCAAATTGGAGTTACCGCACAGTTACCATATTGTCCTTGCGGTAATTTCAATTTTGGCGTGCGTCCGCCATGCGTGTCAAAAAAAATTTTATTTTCTGATGTGCGGCAGCTATGCATGTCAAGTGGCATTTGATATGCATAGACCATTATCGCCCAGTTACCACATGAGACCTTACCGCTAGGTCAATTACTTGCAGTAAGGTCTCAAACCCAAAATGGACGTGTGTCAATTGTCATTTTGCCGCACGTCCACTTTCAGCAAAAACTTTTAAAAATGGCATTTTTTGTAGGTGCACTGAAAAATAATTCTGCGCACACCCAAAACATGCGTCTACACTACCGCAGGCCATTTTTCAGTGCACCTTAGTAAAAGGACCCCTTAGTTGTTTGGACTATTGTAACATGGAGGGGCATTTTCGAAAGGGACATCCATGTTTTGAAATGAATGTCCTCGCAAAATGTCCCGATCCAGGGGTGGGGAAACTCGTATTTTCAAAATAAGATGGATGTCCATCTTTCATTTCGAAAATACCATCAGGGACGTCACAGGTAGGGGGGTATGGGCCTGGGTTTGCCTACCTGAAGTGCACTGCACCCACTAAAACTGCTCCAGGGACCTGCATACTGCTGTCATGGACCTGGGTATGACATCTGAGACTGGCATAGAGGCTGGCAATCAATATTTTGGAAGATATTTTTTGAGGGTGGGAGGGGGTTAGTGACCACTGGGGGAATAAGGGGAGGTCACCCCCGATTCTCTCCAGTGGTCATCTGGTCATTTCGGGCATCTTTTTTTGCCTTGGTCGTAAGAAAAACACAACCAGGTAAAGTCGTCCAAGTGTTCGTCAGGGACATCCTTGTTTCTTTTGATTATAGGTCAAGGACGTCCAAGTGTTAGGCACACCCAAGTCCCGCCTTCGCTACGCCTCCAACATGCCCCCGTGAACTTTGGCCATCCCTGCGACGGAAAGCAGTTGGGGATGTCCAAAATCGGCTTTCGATTATACCAATTTGGATGACCCTGGGAGGACGTCCATCTTCCGATTTATGTCAAAAGATGGGCGCCCTTCTCTTTCAAAAATGAGCCCTATAGTCTTTTTAGAATGTTCTCAAAGATTAATTCAAAAGTTAGACTATTCAAAATGCAGCACTGCAGCTGATTTATTCTTTAAAACACTCTGATCATTTAACAAAGTTCATTGGTTGCTGGTGGCAGCTTGTGTTGTTTTTAAATTAGCCTGTTTGATGTACCAGGGGTATCTCACAGTTTAGCTCCTTCATATCTAACAAGTTGTTTTGTTTTGTCCATTTTAATGCGTAAGACCTGATCATCTCATCTGTTTTCTTTTCCATCTTTAAAGGGAAAAATAAGGAAGAAAATGATAAATTCTTTAATATCCTACCAGGCTGCCAAACTGGGTAAAGATATTTCTTCTTTAATAATACAGGCTTCAAGCTATGGACATTTTAGACGTTTGCTTAAGACTCACTTATTTTTGAATTTTAATAGGAAATTATTGTTAGCTTTTGTATCCATGTAACTTTGTGTTTCTGGATTTTTCAGATTTATTGTTTGTATCCTGCATCGAACTGTGAGGCATTGCATGCTATAAAAATAAACATGCTATGTTATGTTGGTTGCAAAGTAGACTATAATAGGAACTGTTACTAGAGGGGAAATAGAGAAAACAATGCTAAATTTGTTTTATTTTTCTTACCCCTCTGTCCTTCACCAGGTTTTTGTGTTCTCTCTCAGATAGCCTTAATTGTACTCATGAAATAGTTTAAGGAGCAAGTTTCAAAGCCAGTTTTGCACATAAGAAGTGATTTATACATGAGAATAGCTTTTTATAAAATTGCCAATAGAAATCAAACAAAATAAAACATGGAAAAGAAAATAAGATGATACCTTTTTTATTGGACATAACTTAATACATTTCTTGATTAGCTTTCGAAGGTTTCCCGATCTGACGAAGAAGGGCAACCTTCGAAAGCTAATCAAGAAATGTATTAAGTTATGTCCAATAAAAAAAGGTATCATCTTATTTTCTTTTCCATGTTTTATTTTGTTTGATTTCTATTGATAACCTTAAGAGTGGACTAACACGGCTACCACACTCCTCTGCTATAAAATTGCCCAAACTTTAAGGGACAACAACAAAAAAAGCATCAGGGGCCTTCAGAACTGAGAATAGCAAGCACATCTTTATTTTCTGACCTGAAACGGGCCGTTTGTTTAGCAATTGTGCCTGCGTCAGGGGTTGTTGTTGTAGCTCATCAAAAATGAGAAAAAAATGAATGCTATCCAAAAGCTGATGGTCCAAACAATCTGAAAGCATGATTCAGTGTTCAGTTCTAGATTCATCATTGATCCGATCTGTGCAAGCCGCAGTATGCAGCACAATTCACAAAACGTGCCAAAATAAAAAAGGGTAATTTTATATTGGATTCTTCATCCTGTGCTTCAATGTAACCTCTGTGTCCTGCCTCGTTTTACCTTCAGATCTGCCCATCTCTTCTACCTTAGAGGCACTTGTATCTACTGATAGTTTCTTCCCTCACAGCAGATGGTTCCTCCTTTTCTACTGATGTTTTAGGAAGGCTGTTCTGCTCAGAGCCACCTCCAGTTGCTTTCACATGGCTATGGACCAATAATGAGTGTCGGGGTAAAGATAAAGATAAGGCTGCAGGGAATGGAGCCTCACTGGGTCAGGCCAAATTTTACTTCCAAACATGGAGCTCAATCCAGGAAAAATGTTAATGCCTTTCTTATCCTAGAGCCATCAGATACACCTGCAAATCGCAAGTAATTCTTGCAGGTTATGTAATGCATTCCCATCTCTCAGGATGTAGGACACTGGATACATGGCCTGTAAATTTAAACATGCCTCTTCTAACAGTTATTGTATCTGCTTTGACTTGGAGCCTTTATTGATCCATTATCTAGAGATATGTGTCATACACAGCTCTGTTAGAAAAAGCACACAAGGGCCTCCAAAACAAGAACAATAGTACAAGCTTTAATGAAATGAACTAATTCAGGCCGTGTTTCGGTGCAGAAAAGCGCCTGCCTCAGGAGTCAAAGAAGTATTCTTTTTAGTTGGAAATAAATATCCCAAATTGTCCTTCTAATAACACGTCTGAATCAGCAACAGATTGTACCAGACACTGCCATGTGTTATTGCAACTGGATGCGTCTGGTACAATCTGCTGCTGATTCAGATGTATTATTAGAAGGATGATTTGGGATATTTATTTCCAACCAAAAAGAATACTGGTTTGACCCCTGAGGCAGGCGCTTTTCTGTGCTGAAACATGGCTCATGTCAGATCCATTTCATTAAAGATTTACCATTGTACACTAACAGCCATTAGCATGTGCTAAGTGTTACTTGGTTGAAATAAGAGGATATTTCTCTGGGTAAATGATATTATTTTGCTCTGTGCTTTGTAACTTAAAGATTTGGTTTAAAAGAGGATTTGTAGGTTATTGATAAACTCAGAAAAAAAAAAAGGCAACTCTATTAACTAGTCTCCATACCCTTTTCCCTATAGTTTTAAACTTTTAATTTTCTGCTCCAGCATTAACAGACACACTCTAGAAGCCACAGCAGAGCATAGTTCAGTCTTCATTCCCACCCCCTCCCCAGTAATATGTAATTTAAAATCAAGCACGGTACCAGAAGATTGGAGGATGGCCAATGTAACACTAGTTTTTAAAAAATGTTCCAGAGGTGATCCGGGAAATTATAGACTGGTAAGCCTGACATCAGTGATGGGCAAACTTGTAGAGACCATTATAAAGAAAGAAATTACAGAGCATATTAAAAAGCATGGATCAATGAGACAAAGCCAACATGGATTTAGTGAAGGGAAATCTTGCCTCATCAATATACTACATTTCTTTGAAGGATAAAGGTGAGCCAGTTGATATTGTGTATCTGGATTTTCAAAAGGCATTTGACAAAGTACCTTATGAAAGACTCCAGAGGGAATTGGAGAGTAATGAGATAGGAGGTAGTGTTCTATTGTGGATTAAAAACTGGTTAAAAAAAAAAAGAGCATAGGGTTAATGGTCAGTATTCTCAATAGAGAAGGATAGTTAGTGGGGTCCCTCAGGGGTCTATGCTGGGACCACTGCTTTTAAACATATTTATAAATGATCTAGAGATGGGAGTTACTAGTGAGGTAATTAAATTTGCCAATGACACAAAGTTATTCAAAATTGTTAAAGGAGGATTTTGAAAAATTACAAGAGGAACTTACGAGACTGGGAGATTGGGCATCAAAATGGCAGATGATGTTTAATGTGAGCAAGTCAAAGTGATGCCTGTGGGAAAGAGGAAAGTGAACATTAGGGGTCACCGACCAGGAGAAGGGATCTAGGTGTCATCATTGATGATACGTTGAAACCCTCTGCTAAGACAGCAAATAGAATGTTAGGTATTATTAGGAAAGGAATGGAAAACAAAAATGAGGACATTATAATGCCTTTATATCACTCCATGGTGTGACTGCACCTCGAATATTGTGTGCAATTCTGGTCAAAGCATCTCAAAAAAGATGTGGAGGGGCATAATCGAATGGGGTGCCCAAGTTTTCATGAGGGCGTCCTCGCAGAAAGGCCCCACGAAGGGGCGGGGAAACCCATATTATCGAAACAAGATGGGAATCCATCTTTTGTTTCGATGAAACGGTCAAGGACGCCCCAATCTCAACATCTAGGTCGACCTTAGAGATGGTTGACCTACATGTTGAGATGATTGACCTTAGAGATGGTCATCCCTTGTTTTCGGCCGTAATGGAAACCGAGGACGCCCATCTCAGAAACGACCAAATCCAAGTGGGAGGAGTCAGAATTTGTAGTGCACTGGTCCCCCTGACACGCCAGGACACCAACCGGGCATCTTAGGGGGAACTGCAGTGGCCTTCACAAATTGCTTCCAGGTGCATAGCTCCCTTCCCTTGGGTGCTGAGCCCCCCAAAACCCACTCCCCACAACTGTACATCACTACCATAGCCCTAAGGGGTGAAGGGGGGCAACTACATATGGGTACAGTGGGTTTCAGTTGGGTTTTGGAGGGCTCACATTTACCACCACAAGTGTAACAGGTAGGGGGGGATGGGCCTGGGTCCGCCTGGCTGAAGTGCACTACACCCACTAAAACTGCTCCAGGGACCTGCATACTGCTGTCATGGAGCTGGGTATGACATTTGAGGCTGGCACAGAGGCTGGCAAAAAAAAAAAACAGTTTTTTTGAGGGTGGGAGGGGGTTGGTGACCACTGGGGGAGTAAGGGGAGGTCATCCCCGATTCCCTCCAGTGGTCATCTGGTCAGTTCGGGCACCATTTCATGACTTGGTCGCAAGAAAAAATGGACCAAGTAAAGTCAGCCAAGTGCTCGTCAGGGACACCCTTCTTTTTTCCATTATTGGCCGAGGACGCCCATCTTTTAATCACGCCCCAGCCCCGCCTTCACTACGGTGCCAACACGCCCCTGTGAATTTTGGTCATCCCCGCGATGGGAAGCAGTTGAGGACACCCAACACCGATTTGGGAACCCTGAGACAGTGGCATAGCCAAGGATGGGCCCAGATGGGCCCGGGCCCACCCACTTTGGGCTCAGGCCCACCCAGTAGCAGCACACCTATGATGTGGCTGGCAGAGATCCCCAAGCCCCACCAGCTAAAAACTCCCAACAACTGTCCCTGCTGCATACCTTGTAAATAGATCTTCGCCTGCAGCGACTGATACATACTGGTTTCACCAGCCCCACGTCCTTCTCTCTGATGTATTCCCGCCTATGTGGAAACAGGAAGTTGCATCAGAGAGAAGGCTGTGGGGCCAACATGAGCAGTGTGTATTAGTTGCTGCTCACTGCCGGTGAAAATCTATTTACTACTTATCATTTCTAAAGCGCTACTAGACGTACGCAGCACTGTACGTCTAGTAGGTATTCGGGGGAGGGGGATGTTTGAGAGACCACATGGCATGCAGGCGAGAGAGGAAGAGACCAAATCACTTGTGGGACAAGGCAGAGTTCTTCTGCCCACCCATCTTGGGCCCAGGCCCACCCAAAATTGGGTATCTGGCTACGCCCCTGCCCTGAGAGAAGGACGCCCATCTCCCAATTTGTATCGGAAGATGGGCGCCCTTCTCTTTCAAAAATAAACCTGATAGTGGAATTAGAAAAAGTGCAGAGAAGGGTGACGAAAATGATAAAGGAGATGGGACGACTTCCCTAGGAGGAAAGGCTAAAGCGGCTAGAGCTCTTTAGCTTGGAGAAAAGGCGGCTGAGGCGGAGATATGATAGAGGTCTATAAAATAATGAGTGGAGTTGAACGAGTAAATGTGAAGCGTCTGTTCACGCTTTCCAAAAATACTAGGACTAGGGGGCATGCAATGAAGCTATAATGTAGTAAATTTAAAACGAATCAGAGAAAATGTTTCTTCACTCAATGTGTAATTAAACTCTGAAATTCGTTGCCAGAGAATGTGGTAAAGGTGGTTATCTTAGCAGGGTTTTAAAAAGGTTTGGATGGCTTTTTAAAGGAGAAGTCCATAGACCATTATTAAAATGGACTT
This sequence comes from Microcaecilia unicolor, assembly GCF_901765095.1. Lineage (NCBI taxonomy): Eukaryota > Metazoa > Chordata > Amphibia > Gymnophiona > Siphonopidae > Microcaecilia > Microcaecilia unicolor. The sequence goes on along the minus strand of NC_044037.1, from coordinate 247,645,146 downwards.
GGGGAAAAATCCACTGCTTATAAGCAGCATAAAATGTATTGTACTTTTATGGGATCTTGCCAGGTACTTTTGACCTGGATTGGCCACTGTTGAAACAGGATGCTGGGCTTGATGGACCTTGGTCTGTCCCAGTATATCAACTGGACTGTCAACATGGTCAACATTACAATTACAAAACATTGTTTCACTAAAGAAAACTCTTTCTACTCTTAAACCAACCTATTGTTCATTAGTTCCCTTCCCATCATCATGGCTGAAGGTTTCAATTTTCTCTTTTCTTTATTAGTGATGATAAACCATAGTCTTACTATTGGTTATATACCTGAACTTTGGAAAACTGCTTTGGTTCATCCAATCTTGAAAAAAAATCATCAATAGATCCAGCAATACCAGCTCATTATCATCCGGTTTCAAATGTATTTTTCTTATCAAAAATACTAGAAAAGATTGTTTTTGTATAACTCACATCCTTCATTGAAAAGACATTAGCTCTTCACCCTAGGCAGTCTGAATTCAGCATTCATTATAGTACCGAGACAGTTCTTATGGCTCTGTTGAGTGAAATTCATTCACATTTAGATAAATATAGTATAGTTCTGGTAGTTTCATTAAATTTATCAGCTGCCTTTGATTTAGTTCAACCAACTCTATTGCTTTCGCAACTGTCTTCCCTACGAAGCTCTGGGAAGGTATTATCTTGGTTTTCTCCATGCTTATAAAATCAAACTTTTAAAGTAGTTTCTTCACAGTCCACTTCAGAAATATAGTCTTTCCATTGTGGAGTCCCTCAGGGATCTATATTTTCCCCCTTTCTGTTTAATTTGTGGTTGAGCGCATTGGTTGCCCTTATAAAAATCAAAAGGCATATGTACACATTTTTATGCAGATGACATTTTGCTGATTTATCTAACAGACTCTTTTTCTCCTTCTATAGGTCCTCTTCAAGTTTGTTTAGAATCTGTTGCAGAGTGGCTGTATGAACATAGATTAGTGCTAAACAAAGAAAAAAACAGTAGTATCATGGATTCCTGGTTATCTTTCTAAGTCATCCATTACTATTTCTCTTTTTGGTAATGTTATCACACCAGTTTATTCTTTCAAATATCTAGGGGTTTGGTTGGATTCCAGATTGATATTTGTCACACAAATATCACAGTTATGCAAGAGCTGCTTTTTCTCATTACGTCAATTGCATTTGGTACGACATCTCTTTGATCAAGACATATTCCACAGTATCATTTTGTCCCTGTTTATTGACAGACTTGATTATTGTAACAGCATTTATTCAGGTTTTCCATGTTCACAGATAAAGAAACTGCAATTGGTTCAAAATATTGCAATAAAGTTACTATATCATGCTAAAAAGACTGTTAAAACAAGCTCCTCAGTAGTATTCCTCCTCTTGTTGGCAGGTCCCTTCCTGAAGTGTATTTCTCTAGTTTGGCCAGCAGGTGGTGCATGTTTATATTTTGAAGCTGCTGTAGAACCAAGGCTGTTTTCTTGATTTTAGCCTTTTAGAAAGGCAGTCTGCAGTATACTTTCAAAAATTGTTGTTCTGGGCTCTGATTGGCCCAGGAGCTCATTTCATTTGGATTTTACTGGCTTTTTCCCCCAGTCTTAGCCAGGGAGAAAAGAGAGACAGATCTCTTTTCTGAGGCTCAGTGAACTGTTATCTGTCCTGATCTTCTCAGGTACTTTTTAGAAAGTAAACAAATGTTTAGTTAGTGTTATAATTGATCCATATTTCAGGTACCTGTAATTGTTTGCTGATTGCACATTTTTTGCTCTTTGTTCAATGGTTTTAAGACAATAAACACTATTCATTTTAATGTATCTGCTGTCTGGACTGATAAAGAATCCTGGTGGTTTGTGTGTTGGGTCTGTGAGTGTTTTCTGGGAACTGTAGGACCACTGGGAGTGTGGTCCCAGTAACCTAGAAATCACTAGAGATAATTTGAGAGTGAGACTCACCCAGAGGTGGTTGGGACCCAGTCAGTGGGAGGAAGGTGCTAGTGTAGAGCACAAGTGACAGGTGCAGGTAGACCTGAGCTATGCTGGGGATAGATCCTCTAAGTGACCATGGGGTAACCACAAGCGGATGACTAGGTGTTTCATGACAGCGGTTCTTTTACTAAGCTGTGGCTAAAAGGGGCTTGCATTGGTATCAGCACGTGTTTTTGACACATGCTGAGGCCCTCTTTTATCACAGTGAATAAAAGACTGTTTCTTTTCTTTTAAGAAATGGCCATGCAGCAAGTGAAGCACTTGCCACACTGCCATTTCAGGGGGGAGCACTTACCACCACCCCACTGAGGTGGCAATAAGGGCTCCCACGCTAACCCAGGTAAATACCAGCGTTACAAAAACAAAAATATTTTTGTAGCCCTGTTAATGGTGCGCTGAGGGTGGGAACTACCGCTGGGCTGCTGCTCTGTATCACTCCATGGTGCAACAGCATAGATTATGGGCAATTCTGGTCACCGCATCCTAAAAAATAATAAAGTGGAATTAGAAAAGGTATAGAGAAATGAGAACAAAATGATAAAGGGGATAAAATGGCTGTCCTATGAGGAAAAGCTAAAAAGGTTAGGGCTTTTCAGCCTGTAGAGAAGATAGCTGAGAGAAGATATGATAGAGGTCTATAATATCCTGAGTGGAGTAGAAAGGGAAAATGCAAAATATTTTTCAAAGAATACAGAAACTAGGGACGTAATACAGTTACAAAGTAGTACATTTAAAACAATTACAAGAAAATATTTTTTTCACTCAAGAAGTGCATAGTTTAGCTTTGGACCTTGTTATTGGAGGATGTGATAAAAGCAGTTGGCCTAGCTTAGTTTTAAAAAGATTTGAGCAAGTCCCTGGAGAAAAGTCAATAGACTGTCATTATGGTAAACCTGGAAAAAGCAATTGCTTCCCCCTGGGTATTAATAACATGAAATCTAACTATTTTATGGGATCCTGCCAGGTAATTCTGTATGACAATTCTTATGTTCTTAACTAAGTACATAAGTAATGCCATACTGGGAAAAGACCAAGGGTCCATCGAGCCCAGCATCTTGTCCACGACAGCGGCCAATCCAGGCCAAGGGCACCTGGCAAGCTTCCCAAATGTACAAACATTCTATACTTGTTATTCCTGGGATTTTGGGGCCCTTTTACCAAACAGCGGTAAAAGGTGGCCCGCGGTGGCATTGTGCATGAGTTTTCTGTGCGCTCAGATCAGTAAAAGAGCCTTTTTTTAGGAGGGTTGATAAATGGCCATGCGGTAATCAAAATATTGCTGCGCAGCCATTTACAATTGGAGCCCTTACCACCTCCTATTTAGGAGGCTTTAAGGGCTCTGGCGCTAACTTGGCGTTAACTGGGCACCCCCCCCCCCCCCAGCTCTAAAAAATAAAAATTTATTTTCTAGCAGTGGAAGTGGCACGTGGCAAAGGCGGGATTACTGCCGAGCAGTCCCTGAACACTAGAAAATGAAAATGTATTTTCTAGCGCCGGAAGTGTCGCGCGTCAAATGCGAGACTACTGGGGACTCCTGGGCAAGCCCAACGGTAGACCCTATTTACTATGCATCAAGCCTGCACTACCCCTTCTGCCCTTTAGTAAAAGGGCCCCATTGGGACCTGAGCACATCTTAGGTTACAAAGGAGTTTACCTACTTAAAACATACAGGCAACGTGAAACTGTTTAATATTCATTCTCCCTTTCTTCCTGTACTTTTGAAGCAAGAATTTTTTTTTTTCAAAACAACTAGGTGTTTCCCTATGAAATCCCCTTCCTGATGTTCATGGGAAGGGCAAGTAGAATATATTAATTGAAATAAACTGTGACAGGAAGAGGCAGAACCTGTAAACTTATTCAGCATTATATTAGCTTTCAGCTTGGGAAGGAAATTTGAGCTGACAGCGAAGGTGTGTGGTCAGATCCTTGCTGTGAATCCTGTAGAAATGTGGACAAAAAACTCTTAAGTGGGACTTTGCATAGAGCAGGACATTTTTTTTTAGTACAGATCCTAGGTATATCAAAAAATAATCAACAATAAAATCCAAATGCTGAGGTCAGGCATTTAGAAATGTTTTTTTCCATGGAAGCAGATGCTCATCCTGAACTATAAGTTTCTGGTTGACAGCTTGGGCAGCTGTATTTTACAACAGAAGATGAACCCAAGCAGGAGAGGAAGGAATATTCTCTCTCTCTCTCTCTCTCTCTCTCTCTCTCTCTCTCTCTCTCTCTCTCTCTCTCTTCTTGTGTTATCTAGTTTGGTTCTTGCTTTTATGACTGAGAAAAGAAAGATGTCACAAGAAGGAACTAACTCTGACTTGGAAACATTGAATGGCAAACCCATGGACTTAGCTGAAATTTAATCACAAAGTAAAGGAAAATTTCCCAGCCAGGTGGACTGAATGACAAGCTACTGGATTATCAAAGCTATAATACCAAATCATGGAAATCTATCATAGCCAGGGAAGAGTATTGGAACTTTGGAGCAGTAGTGCAGCTTGGTTCAGATACATGGACCCTACAATGGTGGAATTTTGGTTCCCATAGGAAGGACTTGGACCCAGCAGTAGTGTGGTAGTAGAGCTCTCTCCCAGAGCTACAGGTCCAGTGACAAAGCAGTGATAGAACATTTGGTTCCCTCAGGATAGCTGTGGATCCAGGAACAAGGGCAGAACTTTGATAGGAAGGGTATGGACCCAAGAATGGAGCACCTCTCCCATGGAATTCTCGTCCCCTATCGATCAGAAGCGAATTGTCCGTCAAACTGTTTAAGAGTAAATTGAAAACCTGGCTTTTTCAGAAGGCTTTGGAGTTTACTTGAATTTGTTGTGGTTGGAATTTGGACAGCATTAACCCGAATTCATTCTTATTATGTGTGTTCTTTTTGTATGACTGATTTTACTTTCCTATTTTGATATTATAGTTCCTTTCTTTTAAGTGAATATTATATTGTAAAGTGTTTTGATCTGTTGTGTGGTAGTTAGAAGCGGTTTAGCAAGTTTTTATTAATAATAAGGAAAATCCTGAGATGTGCATGCAACTTAATTGGTTAACAAGCTAATTAACAGTAATAATGGTGTGCTAACAATTATTGATATTAATTGATACCAATTAGGATTTGCATATGCATCTTGCTGTGTGCAATTCTACAAGGCGTGACACCTAACTCCAATAGCACATAACGCAAAAGGGGTGTGGCCATGGGAGGGTGAGGGACGGGTCAGGGGCATTCTGAAAAGTTGTGCGCATTGTTACAGAATACTGCGCACAACTTTTCAGAATGCCCCAGCATTTATACCAGGTTTCAGCGGGCATCACTCTTAGCAATGATTTTTTCCAGCAACAACTTTTGGGGCCCTTTTACTAAGCCATGGTAAAAAAGTGACCTGCATCAGTGCAAGCATGTCTTTTGGGCATGTAACAAGCCAATTTTTGCCGCGTCCTGGAAAAAGGGCTTTTTTTTAAGGGACCAGAAAATGGATGTGCAGCAAAATAAAAATCAGTGGATGTCTATTTTTGGCCTGAGACCTTACTGCCACCCATTGACTTAGCGGTAAGGTCTCACGTGCTACCCAGGCAGTAGGTATGCAGCACACATCCACTGCCATTTACCGCCGAGTAAGCGCTATGCAGTAGAAAATAGAAAATATATTCTACTGTGTGTTTTTGGCACTCAACAAATTCAGAATTACTGCCCGGGATACCCGGTAGCTGGGTGGTAAGGCCAATTTAGCGCACGTTAGATGTGCATAGGCCCTTTCACACCTTTGTAAAAGGGCCCCTTTGAGCACCATTTATAGAATTTCCTAAGTGCCAGTTGCTGACCATGCTAGTAGCATGTAGTTTCCAGCCAAGGTATGCAGTAAGATGCTCTCTTCTTATTCAGCTTCGAGAACACATTTCTATGAGTGCCAGTGTCTCAGTTGTATGTTTTGATTTTGTTGCTGTTATTTATTTATTACATTTGTACCCCACGCTTTTCCACACGTAGCAGGTTCAATGTGGCTTACATAGTAAATAGAATAACAAAGTCTTGTAAGGAGAAATATTACAAACTTTAGTAAACATAGTAATAATAAGGTGTTAAGAACATGTGAATTTAACATGGAAAGGTGAACAAAGATAGGTTGAGCAAAAGGAAAAGAGACTGGGAGGGGTATGGTGTAGGGAAGATGAAGAAAAGAAGACTAAAGAATGAGCATGAAGGAGGTTGGGAGACATGGTTTAAGATTAATAATTGTCTAAAACAGGAGTCGTGCGGGGGGGGGGGTTAAAAGGTTAATTCTGGTCGTTATGGTAAGCTTACTTGAAGAGATGGGTCTTCAACACTTTTCTAAAGGGTAGATAGTCGTTAATTGTTCAGAGGGATCTTGGTAGAGCGTTCCAAAGCTGGCTGCCCAAAAAGGAGAAACTGGATGCATAGGAGGTTTTGTATTTAATTCCTTTGCAGTTGGGAAGGTGTAAATTAAGGTAAGTATGTGAAGACGTTGATCTGTTTCTGATAGGGAGGTCAATCAGGTTATTCATGTAGTTAGGGGATTCTCCGTATATGATCTTATGAATCAGTGTGTGGACTTTGAAGTTTATTCTTTCTTTGATGGGGAGTCAATGAAGCTTCTCTCGAAGAGGTGTTGTGCTTTCAAATCTTGATTTGGCGGAGACAAGTCTGGCTGCTATGTTTTGGGTAGTCTGAAGTTTTTTCAGGATTTGGGTCTTACTTCCTAAGAAAACACTGTTGCAATAGTCTGCGTGGGTGAGTACTGTGGATTGTACCAAGTTTCAGAAAGTGTCCAACGGAAGATATGATTTCACTCGTTTCAGAATCCACATCATGTTGAACATTTTTTCGTGATGGATTTAGCATGGTTTTCAAATGATAAATGGTTGTCTATCGTTACTCCAAGGATTTTTAGGTTGTCAGAGTTTAAAGTCTGGGGTGTTAAAAGAAGTCAGGAGGAGTGGAGAGTATTGGAATAAAAGGACTAAGCACTGTGTTTTCTCTTTGTTTAATTTCATCTTGTAGTTTTGTTTTGTTTGGAAGAACAGAGAAGAAGTCAGGAAGGATTGGAGCCATTTATTTTGGGGGAACACGATGGGAGAGGTTGAATGATGCTCCCTCAGCCCATACATATTTTATTTCATGAACCAGAGGTGGGAATGTCCATGATACAGAACGTTTTTGTTTCTTTTTTAATTTTAGAGAGTCAGGAAGGAAGGAGAGAAAAGGTTGAGTTGCATAGGGAATTCTGCTAAATATTTTCTAAAGATACCTGGCTAAGGACCAGAGTTACTAAGGTGTGTTAATGGAATAAAAGATATGGGGCCTCTTTTACAAAGCTGCACTACCAATTCCCAGTGTGGCAAATGAGAGGAAGCCCAGTCAATTACTAGGGGCTTCCTCTCATTTGCCCTGTGGGAATCACTAGTGCGGCTTTGTAAAAGAAGCCTATGGTTTGCCAAATTACACACATTAATTGACAACAACATGCCTTTAATGTAGAACGTTTTACAGCAGTGCTCATTAAATGATAATGAGATGCAAAGCATGCAAATGCATGCAAAGCAGTTCATTAGTATGCAAAATGAATAATGCAGTTTATGATAGACCTTGCAAGCTGTGTTATTCATGGAAAACTAATGCCACCCCAAGAGTTGTCATTATTTTTATTTATTCCAAATATTTGATATACCATCTTTCAAAATAACAATAACATCACAGTGGTTTAAAATGAAGCAGGAGTTGCACAATTAAAAATGACCAAATACTCAAATATATGAGGAATTGCCAGGAGGAGGATGAAAAGCACAACAAAAGCCAATAGACTTACATTTATATGTAGAGGAAAAGGGAAACTTGCTGAATATTTATTCAGTATTGGGACTGCATCCTGTGGGGCTTTATTCACAGATATACCATGTTACTCCTTCAGAATTTCAGTATTAAAAGATCATTTTTAAAACTTTTCGTCAGCAGAATGCCAGAAAAATATTTGAAACCATATCCAGTTCTAAACTAGCAGCTTTTTCCAGTGTAAGGTTCCTGAAACAGAAACTCCAGAATTACAACTAGACACCAAAAATGTAAAGTGAGAAACTCGACCCTAAGAATACCTTTGGTTTTAAGAACATTTAATTATGACATACATTTTTCATGATTTTTTTTCTTTACAACAGGCCCGGTTTGTTTACAGTATGCATTCCCTTTATAGGTCTGTTTGTCTAATATTTTCCGTGGGTGTGTAACTAGTATATAAAACCACTGGTTTCAAGAATCATAAATCAAAAGTAGCACCTACGTCTCAGTTGAAATGTTGAAACTAACTCAGCTGCAAGGGAAGTTCTGTTGGGAAAGCAGACTGTGTTCATTGTGGACAAGGTACCTCGAAGGTGAGAAGCCTCTTAGAAGCATTGCTTGCTAGCATCATAGAAACACAGACACATCAAATATGACAGCATATAAATGTACATTTATTTGGCTTTTGATGTACCAGTATTTTGAATGCAAATGGGATAATATTAACCAAACCTTTTGGCACAAGATTGAATTAATCAGATTTTCCAAATACATATGTGAGAATTTACAAAACAATTTTATAATCAACCTTCAGTTCTTTGCGCTATGCAAAAACTAAATAGATTTCCTTTCTTTGGATCTTCTGAGACAGATCTACCTGTGGTTATGTGAACAAACAGGGATGTGTAAACAATTCATTTCTTGCTTTAGAACTAATCTTGTGAGAATTGGGAATTGTATGCCTTTTTGTGAAAACTTTCACTACAGGATTTGCTGTGATTCAAACAGTCAAATCGGATGAAAACATTTGTGAAAAGGCAAAAAAAAAAAAAAATGAGCACAATGCCAAAGAGAAATGGAAAACCTGAGACCTGTGACTAATTGTCACAAATTATATTATGCTATTTCTAAATCTATTGTTTAATTATGATGTTCTCCAAGGAGCTTGGTTAGAAAGAAAGAATGCAACAAACATATTTTCTCACAAACCATTCACATCACATACGATGAGCACTTCATTTTTCATGCTTTTCTCTCCTGGTTAGAAAAATTTCCCCTATCTCGATATAAAAATGCAGAGTAAATATTTCTCACTGTATATTTTTCATGTTGCGCTCGCCGTGGCAAGAATTTTTAGCAGCTAATTTTCCTTTTGTTGCAGTTCAGAGGCATGGTGGCTTTTCATGGCTGGTGGCAGCGTACCCTTCTTTATAAGGATGAATGAAGATGAAAAGCAAGACAAATAGAAGCGAATGAGGCACTGCTTTATATGATTCATGATAGCTGGTAGTAAGCCTGTTAGCCTCCGTCTGGTTCCCTTCTCTGAGAGAATAATGGATAGTTACAGTGTGTATAGTGACATTGTCAAACCATCAGGAATTGCTGATTATAGTGCTAAATATTGATCTCGGCTTCACACGTGTCAAAATTCTTTCTTCCCTTAATTAGAACTTCCCTAAGCACCATACAGGAACACACTGCATACATCAGATCTCTGTGAAGGGAGGTATGATACTAGAATATAATTGTGACCCTCCTTTCTTCTCGGTTCTTCCTGAGTTTTAAGATGAGTTCAGCTGTCGATCCGGCCCTTCCTAGAACATGTGATAATCATACTCATTTTTCCCACTCTAACCATAGGAAGATTTTCCAAAGCTTTGCTTTTCATCATCTGGAAGCACTGTGGCTCTAGTCAGATGGCAGTGGAACTTAAAGTGCCAGAAGGTGCCTTTTTCTATTTGTTTGTTTCATGGTACACCGCACCAGGCAATGACCTGTGGCAACAGTGTCACACAGAACGGAGACAGGTTCACCCAATCAAAAGGAGGTTTAAAATTAACACTGATCCGTCCATTTCTTCATGCAGGAAACGGCAAGGGCAATTTCATGGGTGTCATAAGCTCCCGATTATCACTATGCAATCGCTTCAAAGATTTTAAAAAAATGGAGTTTAACTACTCCACTTTATATATGTTTCAAATCAAGCATTTCTGCCACTGGCAGGACAATTGCTTCTGCTAATTTTCTACCATTTTTCCATTAACACCCATTTTCCTTACTGTACAATGGGTGCAGAGTAATATAATGGAACATTTATGATGTATGGTTTCAATTTACAGCACAAAGTAAGATCTTCATTCATTTATCTTAGTTTACCTGTAGTGTATTGTTTTTCTTTCATGCTACTGTATATTTGCTGTTACTTGGATGCTTCTCATGAAATCAATACTTCATTGCCGGGTCCTTTTACTAAGATGTAGCATAAAATGGCCTTAGCGCAACCTTATAGGTATCTTTCCCGCACACTACCCTTATGGGTATCTTTCCTGCACGCACACTAAGGCCATTTTTACTGTGGCTGTAAAAATTGCTTTTTTTCCTATTAATTGTCATGTGCTAACGTTGTCATTAGTGCACGACCAATTTTTGTAATTACTGTGTGAATACTTACCATAACCCATTTTGTAGTTGGTAAGGGCTCACATGCTAATGTAGATTAGCCAACTACTTAGCACAGGAACTCCCACTCTCTTCCCATGACATGCCCCCTCAAAAAAAATCAGAAAAATGTTTAGCATGCAGTTAACACACACAAATTTCCTGAATGTCCCACAGTACTCTATGTTTTTTTGCATTTGGTACGCTTTCGCACCTAGCAAAGCTTAGTAACAGACCTCTAAAAGTTTAGGAGGTCTTTTACTAAGCCACTGTAGCATTTTTAGCTAGCAGTAGACATCAGCTGGCAGTAAACGTCAAGACGTCCAAGATGGGCATCTCGGTGTTTACCACCAGCTGATTTCTGCCACAAGCTAAAAACGCTACCGCGGCTTACTAGAAGATCCCCTTATATTCAAAGTTATTATCAGGAAACAGCACACATCTGTGCCATTACTGTTGAATATGAAAACTTTCCTTTTGGTAGCATAAGCAAAATGGAGCCACCTGGTTTAGCAGTTACAAAACTCCCCTAAAACCTATATATAGGGAAGATGAAAACTTCTGTCACAATAAGTTCTCTTTCTGCATGTTTAATGTGAGAAAACAGTAAATTAGGTAGAGCATTTTGAACACTGTAAAGATGCAAAAGGAGTCATCTTCATAGAAATAGTTTCGAAAATGAAAGAGAAGTACTAGGTTAACCTATCAAAATACAATTTACTACAGAAGCTCAAAAAGTAGTTCACTAGAGGTCATACTTCTACCGGGCTATAGGTCATGTAGGTGTGGAAATGGATTTCAAAAGACAATTAAAACTACACTAGAGGAAGCCTGAGGATTTACGCGAGGGTGATATAACATCAGCATCGCTCCAACTGAAATGTACGCCTTCTTATTTAGGATATCCTAGAAGTGGGTGGGGTAGGGTGGAATGTGAAGAAAAATTAGGAGTGGTTAGGAACATGGGGATTTTATTTAAAATAATTTATTTGTGAAAGAGGAGGAATTTAATAGAGAGGTGGGAGATCTAGAGCAATCTGGTTAAATTAATTATTTTAGTGAGAGCTGATGGGAATGAAATTTAGATTTAAAAATTACATTTAAAATGAGTGAAGGGAATTTTTGCTGTGGTATTTAGATATAGAATCAGTGGTGACAGGAAGGGGTTCACTGGTGGATTGTTTGGAATTTTAAGAAGGTGGGAAGGGAAGGAAATGGAATGTTCTGTCTGTGGAATTATTTTGTGAGGAAGGGCTAAGGGTGATAATTAAAAAAGTTTTGCTCCCTCCCAGCCCGCCCCCTTTTTCTGGGTTCTTCTAATTTTACTCTTTGAAATGTTTGAAGGGGATAATGTTTTAAAGTTTTTGTTCTGTGCTTTTATTTTATACTTTTTTATTTATATTTAGTATTTGGGTTTTTAATCTGATATATAAAACAATTCACTCTGCTAATTTCTCCAATTAAGGCAACAAAATTTGGAATTCTCTTCCTAAATAAATCAAGTTTACAGATGATTACCTAACTTTTATAAGTCTTCTAAAAACACATTTCTTCAGAATGGCCTTTCTGAATACAAAGAACTCTATTTGAATTTTACCCACACCCTATTCTTAATCTCGTTTCCCAACTAGTCCTGCCTAATTATGCTCTCACCTATCCACCCTTAATTATTTGTTTATCCTTGAGATAGTCTAAATCCCTGGTTACTTACTGCACATGTATTAATTTGCTTCTTGAAATTATTGTAATTTGTGTTTTATCCTGTACATTATTATGTTTTATTCACTTGTATTTTTTGTTTGTAAGCCACATTGAACTTGAATCTATTCCAGGCTAATGTAGTACATAAGTGTTATTAATAAATAAATCTGGGGTTGGGTTAGGGGGTCACAGCTGCAGAAAAACAATGAATAATTGGCAAGTGACCTGCAGTTATGATTGAATTATTATTTTCTTTGGCTATGAAATATTGGTGTGCGAGATCACCACAAGCCGAGGTGAGGCCTTGTCGACACCACAGGTCTCACTGGAATACATATGAGATTAAAATTTTAATTTAATTAAGTAAAATTGGGGCAGCTAGTTTGGCACCGACTAGCAACATAGATGGGTAATATAAATTGAAGGTAAAGTGAAAGAGGCTATTAAAGCCAAAAGAATGTCCTTCAAAGAATGGAGAAAGGACCCAAATGAAGAAAATAAAAGGCAACATAAGCACTGTAAAGCTAGATGCAAAGCATTGATAAAGAAGGCTAAAAGAGAATATAAAGAGAAACCAGAAAAGTTTGTTATTGTGAGCTTTTGTCTCTGCGGCAAGAGAAACTTGCCGCAGAGACAAAAGCTCACAATAACAAACTTTTCTGGTACATCAGAAGCAGAAAGCCTGTGAGGGAATCCCTAGGACTATTAGATCATGAAGGAGCAAAAGGGACTCAGAGAGAATAAGTGGAGAAACTGAATGAATTCTTTGCTTTGGTCATTATGGAAGAAGATGTAAAAGATCTACCTGTACCAGAAATGGTTTTCAAGACTGATGATGTAGAGGAACTGAAAGAAATCTTGGAGGGGAATAATAGAAAGGGGCAGCCAAGTTTTCCTGAGGACGTCCTCGCAGGACATCCCCACAAAGGGGCAGGGAAACCCTTATTATTGAAACAAGATGGGCGTCCATCTTTCGTTTCGGTAATACGGTCGGGGACACCCAAATCATGAAATTTAGGTCGAACTTAGAGATGGTTGTCCTCGATTTTCGGCGATAATGGAAATGGAGGACGCCCATCTCAGAAACCACCAAATCCAAGCCATTTGGTCATGGGAGGAGCCAGCATTCGTAGTGCCCTGGTCCCCCTGACATGCCAAGATACCAACCGGGCACCCTAGGGGGCACTGCAGTGGACTTCAGAAATTGCTTCCAGGTACATAGCTCCCTTACTGTATGTGCTGAGCCCCCCAAAACCCACTACCCACAACTGTACACCACTACCATAGCCCTTACGGGTGAAGGGGGGCACCTAGATGTGGGTACAGTGGGTTTGTGGTAGGTTTTGGAGGGCTCACATTTACCACAAGTGTAACAGGTAGGGAGGGATGAGGCTGGGGCCGCCTGTCTGAAGTGCACTGCACCCACTAAAACTGCTTCAGGGACCTGCATACTGCTGTTATGGACCTGAGTATGACATTTGAGGCTGGCATAGAGGCTGGCACAAAATATTTTTAAAGTTGTTTTTTGAGGGTGGGAGGGGGTTAGTGACCACTGGGGGAGTAAGGGGAGTTCATCCCTGATTCCCTCCAGTGGTCATCTGGTCATTTAGGGAACATTTTTGTGGCTTGGTCGTAAGAAAAAAAGGACCAGATAAAGTCGTCCAAGTGTTAGTCGGGGAAGCCCTTCTTTTTTCCATTATCGGTCGAGGACGCCCATGTGTTAGGCACGCCCCAGTCCTACCTTTGCTATGCCTCCGACACGCCCCCATGAACTTTGGTCATCCCTGCGACGGAAAGCAATTGAGGACGCCCAAAATTGGCTTTCAATTATGCCAATTTGGGAGACCCTGTGAGAAGGACGCCCATCTTGCATTTTGTGTCAAAAGATGGACGTCCTTCTCTTTCGAAAATGAGCCTGTTTGTGAACCAGGAAGACATACTGAGCAAAATCAACAAATTAAAGAGCAGTAAATCACCTGAACGGGATGGTATGCATCCGAGGGTACATTAAGAACTCAGCCATGAAATTACTGATCTGCTGTTAGTAATCTGTAAGCTGTCATTAAATTCATCCGTAGTACCTGCAGATTGGAGGGTGGCCAATGTGACGCTGATTTTTTAAAAGGGTTCCAAGGGTGATCCGGGAAATTACAGACCGGTAAGCCTGGCATCAGTGCTGGGTAAAATAGTGGAAACTATTATAAAGAATAATATTACGGAACACATAAATAAACATGGTTTAATGGGACAGAGTCAGCATGCTTTCAGCCAAGGGATGTCTTGACTCACTAGTTTGCTTCATGTCTTTGAAGACGTGAATAAACATGTGGATAAAGTTGAGCTGGTTGATGTAGTGGATCTAGATTTTCAGAACGTTTTTGGCAAAGTTCCTCATGAGAGACTCCTGAGCAAATTAGAGTCATGGGATAGGAGTCAATGCTCTGTTGTGGGTTAGGAATTGGTTATTGGACAGAAAGCAGAGAGTAGAGTTAAATGGCCATTTTTCTCAATGGAAGAGAGTGAATTGTGGAGTGCCACAGGGATCTGTACTGGGACTAGTGCTGCTTAACATATTTATAAATAATCTAGAAATCAGAACAACTAGTGAGGTGATTACATTTTCAGATGACAAAAAATTATTCAAAGTTGTTAAAACGCACGCGGACTGTGAAAAATTGCAGGAAGACCTTAGGAAATTGGAAGACTGGGTATCCAAATGGGAGATTAAATTTATGTGGACAAATACAAAGTGATGCACTTTGGGAAGAATAATTCAAATCATAGTTACCTGATGATAGGGTCCACTTTGGGCTCATGACCCAAGAAAAAGACCTAGGTGTTGTAGACAATATGCTGAAATCTTCTGTCCATTGTGCTGTGATGGCCAAAAAAGTGAACAGGATGCTAGGAATGTTACTGTTGATAATAGGGTTCTATGTATGTTTGTCTTACATCATCTGTCAAGATAAAGAAGGCATCAAAATAACTTATATCTGTTAAAATTTACAGTAAATCAGGAACGTTTGTCATAGCACAAGGAAAACTATTACTCGTTCTTTTTTTGCTAGCTCATTTAAGACATTTTGGCTTCGACACCTGACTAGGCAAAGTTCTAACAAAAAACAAAGATACAAAAATATATGAATAATTGAAGAACAGTTTATAAGCAGTTGGGGGAAATTAAAGCCTCATTCAAAAACAGCAGACAATATGCAAAATTTGTAGCATAAATATTTAAATTGAAGCAATATGAATATAAAATTGAAACATTTTAAGGGGTTTCTAAGAGAGATTCCCATAGGCAAGAAAACCTTTCAGTTTATTTTCAGAATTTTTCCGAACTTTAAATGTTTTCTTTTGTTTCACATTAATTTTAATCATTTTTCAACATACATTAAAACTTTGTAATGTATGAATTGTTTGCATGTTAATTCATAGGTTGATGTGTTAAATTGATTTTGTGCACAGCAAGGCACACATTTTCAAAGTAAATGGACATCTCAAAATGGCCAAAAATACGTTCTTCAGCCCAAAATGTCCAGATCGCAATTTTCAAAAGGTAAAATTTGGGTGTTTACACTGTAGTTCATCCAAATAGTAAGAGGGCATGTTGGAGTCATGTTTAGGGTGGGACTAGATCAAACCAAAATTAGGATATCTTTCAACGATAATGGAACGGGAAGAAACATCCAAGGCAAAAAAGGATATTCTTTTATCTAGACCTGTTTCAATCACATCCAGGGTAAAAAAAAGATGCCCTGATTGAGCAGCTGACCATTGGAGGGATAAAGGCATGATCCCTCCTTATTCTCCCGGTGGTTACTGACCCCCCTCACCCCCCCCCCCCCAAGACTGAAAGTGGATACAAGGCCTTATGACAGCTTCGAGTATTATGGCCATTCCTAACAGAGCAACAAGAAAGTGTATGCAGAAGCCTAGTGGTCAGTGCAGTGTACTTTGAACAATGGCACCCAGAGTAACTCCCACTTTAAGACTATTTCTTTACAATTGCATGAGCCCACCCAGAACATAGAAATACCCACTGTACCTGAATGTATAAGATACCTGCAAGAGTGATAGCTATGGTAGTGATGTACCTTTAGGTACAGTAGATTTTTATCTGTTCCTGAAAGGCTCACAATAATAATTAAGGACATAAGGTGAGATTTGTACCTGGGTCCCATTGTTTAATGTTCACTGCACTGACCACTAGGCTGTCCCTCTGCTCTGCAGGGACATCTGTGTGGCCAATTTTCCACAAATGATGGCAGATAGACATTTTTGTGCCTGCTTTTTTGATGTTTATATTTTGAGACATCGCTTAGGAACAGGAAGAATTAGAGGTTACAGAGGATGGGCAGACTGGATGGGTCATATGCATGGCCTTTTTCTGCCATCATAAACAAATTCACTATACTACATGAGTCACAATCAGGATTTTGACCCCTACACAGTACCGAAACAGTACTACTTACTCTCCTAATCAAATTCAAGCAGGAAATAGCAATAGGCAAAAGCATTCTCCTCTTCCAATTTGACATGTCAAGTGCATTCGACATGGTCAACCACAACATACTACTAAGACTTCTAGAATACTTCAGAATCAGTGGCAGCACTCTCAACTGGACCAAGGGCTTTCTAACCACAAGAACATATCAAGTGAAATCAAGTGAGTAGAGGAGTGGCCTAGTGGTTATGGTGGTGGACGTTGGTGCTGGGGAACTGAGGAACTGAGTTTAATTCCCACTTCAGGCACAGGCAGCTCCTTGTGACTCTGGGCAAGTCACTTAACCCTCCATTGCCCCATGTAAGCCGCATCGAGCCTGCCATGAGTGGGAAAGCGCGGGGTACAAATGTAACAAAAAAAAATCAAACATATCATCACCGTGGAAGCCAGACTGCGGAGTGCTGCAGGGATCACTACTATCACAGATCCTTTTCAACCTCATGATGATGCCACTAGCCAAGACCTTATCCACCCAAGGCCCTAACCCATTACCTGATGACATTACATTATATATTCCCTTCAAACATGACAACATGACTTGGCAGAAATCACCAGTGAAATCAAACTCAGCTTAAACACCATGAACTCATGGGCTAACGCATTCCAACTAAAACTCAATACAGAAAAAACACACTGTCTCATCATCTCATCACAATACAATACATACAAATAAACCCATAAGCATCAACACCCCAGGATACACCCTCCCTATCTCAGCCAGCCTGAAAATTCTCAGAGTAACGACCGTAACCTCTCACTTGAGACCCAAGCAAAATCCACCATAAAGAAAATGTTTTTCTCAATGTGGAAACTCAAATGCGTGAAACCATTCTTCCCGATGGAAATATTTTGAAACCTGATACAAACAATGGTACTAAGCCATGCAGACTACTGTAACGGAATCTATGCAGGATGCAAAGATCAAATCATAAAAAAAACTTCAATCCGCCCAAAACACAGCAGCCAGATTACATTTGGAAAAACACGTTTTGACAGCACCAAACCACTCAGAGAAAAACTGCATTGGCTACCAGTCGAAGAACGAATCACGTTCAAAATCTGCATGACTGTTCATAAAATCATTTACGGTGAGGCACCTGGATACATGACAGACCTCATTGACCTGCCAACCAGAAATACCACTAAATCTACACGATCATACCTAAACCTCCACTACCCAAGCAACAAAGGACTCAAATATAAATCCACCTATGCATCCAGCTTTTCCTACTTAAGCGCACAACTATGGAACGCACTGCCAAAAATAGTAAAAACTATGCCAGACCACCTTAATTTCTGGAAATCACTAAAAATGGTCCTGTTCAAAAGAGCATACCCCACCGACCCAACATAAAAATACATGGACACATGCGACACAATGCAACCAAAGAACGTAAAGGCCATTACCTGACCCTTCCCCCCCCCTTTCTAAGCTCCCCCAATCTACACCTACCTTATCTATCATAACTTCACTTGTATTCATTCGTACCATGTATCTGTTCAGACCAGAATCGGCTAACGCCGTTAATGGCAATATATAAGCCACATTGAGCCTGCAAAAAGGTGGGGAAATGTGGAATACAAATGCAACAAATAAATAAATCATATTTCTATGTTTCTATGAGACGTTTCATTTTGGAAAGTGTCTGCACATTTTGGATGTTTTCAGTGCATGAACATTCTTCTCATGTATTTTTGAACAAGAAATCCCAATTTTTTCCTGTTTGAACATGGCTATGAGATAGACCAGGGTTTGGGGGGGGGGGGGGGATGTTATGAGCAGGACGTCACAATTATGACTTGGATGTTCTTTCAAAAATGCCCTCTAAATTTTTTTTAGGTGTAGTAATGAGTGAACTTCATGAATTTCTACAGAATTTTGGAAAATTAGCTTGGAGCCTGTAAAACAGATTTTCTTCTACTCGGGTTTAGTTTTTCTTCCTTTATAGTTGCTTCTTACAGGTAAATTTTGACATAAGAATAGAAGCGACCTCCTACAGCCTAGGCTGGGATAAAACATATGAAAGGGACTGTAGAGTATAAGGAAATAAGTGATAGGGCAGTTTCTGAGGCTGATTAGGGGATGAGGGACAGAATGTAGATGAGGCTGGGGAAGGGATGAATATAGAAGGTGGAAGTGGGTGACCAGAAAGTGAGTTAAAGATGGGAAATAGGAAGCTGGAGAAGGAATGAGACAGAGATAGGGCATGAGAGGACTAATTAGGAAAGAGTAGGGAGAGTAGAATAGGAGGATAGAGAAAGAGGAAACAGATCTAGCTGTGGGTAGATTATAAAAAGGAGATAAGATAAAGAGAAAATAAAGATGAAACAGAAGGATCAACATCAGAGAGAGAGAGATTTAGGAAAGGAAGGGAAGAAGAAAGGAAGAGTGAAGATACAGCAAATGGAAATGAGATCCTAGAAAATAAGAGGGATCTTTACTAAGTCGCGCTCATGTTTTAGCACGCATTAAAAACGTTGGTGCGCCTTAGTAAAAGATGCCCTAACTTAGGAGAAAACCAACAAGAGCAAGTGGTAAAGAGGACCAATCCAACTGGAAAAATAAAATGATCAAAGTACAAGAATTTTATTATCAATTTTTAGAAAAATGGAAGATGTCAGCTTTGAAATGAGTGTTTCTTATAGTTTGTCCAGTGCAGGAGAAAATGCATTTCTGTTTCTCTTTCTTCAGTTTTACACAGCTCACAAAGTATGGGTTTTGGGAGGGGCTTCATTTCATTATTTTATCTGTATATTTATTTCTAAATTGTCATTTCTTATTCTTTACTAGGTGATGGACTATGTTTTGCATGTGCAATCAAAATGAGGGATTATGTTAACATGTCAATTCAGTGTAGAAATTTATAGTTGTTCCGCGTGTTTTCTTTTCCCAACTGAAGGTGTGCTGGTATTCTAAAATATTTCCATTTAATCTGACTTTTCATAGACAGGATTGGTGCAGTTTGGGTCCTTGGAGTTCAATATAGCAATCTTCTGAGTGTTCATTTGACTGGTTTTGTTTTAGTTCAAACAATGGCTGGCAGTCGAGGAAGCTTGTGTTGCTGTCATTGATATAACACCAGAATTTGAATAGAAGCTTTTTTTTATATGTTGAGTTGTAAAGTGAAACATCCTACGTCTGTTCTGCACCTATTGTAGGGAGAGTTGTATTGATTAGTCAGGGAATGTTCTGTATGAATAATTATACTTTATTGGACTGATATTCAAAGGGAATTATGAGTTCACTAGCAAATACATAATTAGTCTGTGTATTTTTTAAAAAATATATAAATAATATTTTTTTGAGAAACCAATGATTTTTCTCCATAAAGGGAGTTTTTTTTTTACATTGGTTTGTTTTTTACCTGGCTGAATAAAAATATTGGGACCAGTGATAGGATTTGCTCCAAATATAGCAAAGGCGCTCTTTAAAAGAGCAATCATTCTATTTAGAATTGCCTTGCTTGGAAGCTTTGAGGTCCACTATTGGTAAATTATTATTTTTTTCACACTGTGAGAGAAGCAACCCAAGTCCTAACTGGTTTGGAAAATTAATAGTTTTAGAGAAATAATATCAAGCCATTTATCCCCCCTCCCCCTTTTACAAAGCTGCACTAGTGGCTGCCAGTGTGGTAAAATGCCAACACCGCCCATTCACGACAGCCACTAGCGTGGGTTTGTAAAAGAGGGGGGGGGGGGTTAAATTGCTAAATGGCTGGATCGTATCCATATATTAGTGGGTCATGTTAGGGAAGGAGCAAGGGCAGGCCAGAATATTATCAAGATAGCAGTGAAATTCAGCCTCTATTGGGTAAATTGTATGATTAGCTTAGGCCATGGATATAAAACCTTGGCCCTTGCTAGGTTGGGTTTTCAGGATTTCCTCAATGAATATGCATGAGCTCTATTTGCATACAATGGAGGCAGTGCATGCAAATTCATTGGAGAAATCCTGAAAATCCAGCTGGATTGCGGCCCTCGAGGACTGAGGTTGGAGAACCTTGGTTATGGCCTTCTGTCAAATAGCAGGATTAAAGTGAAGAGATAGGGATTAATTCTCTAGAGCGCACATAAAGTTGGACATTAGGATGATGCACACTGACTGTGAATTCGATATCAGCAATTGCATACACAGTTGCCTTTATAGAATACTATTATAAGTCCAAAATTAAGCACCTAACATTAGGTGCAAGCACTCATGCTAGCTAAGTGGCTCATGTAAATGCTCATGCCTAACTGTAGGTAGTTAGGCACATAACTGCAAGTATTCTATAAGATGTGCACATAAGTGCCAGGCATGCCACCTACCCACCCATGTTCTTTCCAGATCCATGTTCCCTTGCAGTTGCATGCTATGGAAATTGTATGCACATTTTGTGGAATACCAACTAAGAGCAGTTATGTACCTAACTGTGAATTAGTGCCAATTAATATCAATTATAACAAATCCACCCAATCTGCACCTGGACTAGCTTGCTACACATACTGTAACTTAGATTAGTTCCTTAACTCTTGCTTAACTATACAAAGAACTTGCCTTGAGTTTAGCTAAGCAAAAAAAAAAAAAAAAACAGCACAAAGGGCCTTTAAAAACAAAAGGGACACAAAACTTATATTGAAAACCTTTTAATGATCAAATTTGATTGAAGGGAGACCCAACACTGGCCGTGTTTCGGTGCTACCACACCTGCGTCAGGGGTCTACATAGAAACCGCACCTGCGTCAGGGGTCTACATAGAAATTTGATCATTAAAAGGTTTTCAATATAAGTTTTGTGTCCCTTTTGTTTTTAAAGGCCCTTTGTGCTGTTTCTTTTTTTTGCTTGGACTTTGCTTGTGCTTAGTTCCCTCTCTTTGTTACATTTGAGTTTAGCTAACCATCAAACTATCCCAACTGACTCAATACCACGCATCTTGTTCCCATCATATATCTGTTCTTGGTCCCTCAGCTATATGGTAAGCTGTATTGTAGAAAATCTTCAGCATCATATCTATGTTAGTTGAATGTTTTAATGCATGCTTATTAAGTGTAGATTTAGGTGCACTGGGCCATATTATATAACCAGGTGCATACATTTTGGAATGCCCATGAAACCCCATAACCATCCCCCTTTTTGCTTGAGCACATTAGAAATTCAGCGCACATCATTACAGAATACCCTTAGTGACTTGTGTGCCTAAATTCTAATCAGTGCCAATTAGCGCTCATTGAGTGCTATCCGTGCTCATTAACTTGTTAAGTTATG
Organism: Microcaecilia unicolor; assembly: GCF_901765095.1. NCBI lineage: Eukaryota > Metazoa > Chordata > Amphibia > Gymnophiona > Siphonopidae > Microcaecilia > Microcaecilia unicolor. The sequence continues at coordinate 247,623,237 of NC_044037.1, read as the reverse complement.
CACATTGTTATAGAATCTGTGCCAATTTCAGCACGGATCTCTAGACATGCTTATCCAGGGGATAAGGTCGCACTAAGGACACTTTTACCGCAGCTTAGTAAAAGGACCCCTTAGCTAGTACCACTGTTTGAATTATTCAGAAATTGATATTTTGGGGAGTATAGTATCATCATGATATAAATTTTATTTCACAAATTAATTGATAAAATATACATTTTTGTTTCAATTCTCTTTTTACTAAGATATTCTCAAGGTAATCACATATGTCAAATGAACAACCCTGTGTTTTGCTAGTATAGCTATGCAACAACACCATTTTTGAGGAAGTGCAAAAATCAAGTGTAAAATCAAGATTGCTCTTCTAATCATGCAAGATTTCATTGCAAAAGAAGCATCTCTTTCCAAATTTCAGCCATCAAGTTTCCTTCTGAAATTTTGAAATAGAACATCTTTTGTCCTCAGCTTAAGTTTCGCAGGAGAATTGGGGGAAAGATCTGCTCCTGCAAAATATTTATGCAAAAATATTAAAACAGGAGTTTTAGCTCGGAGGTTAAGTTTGGTCCTTTACCACTGACTGTGAGGAAAAGAAAACTCAATTTCACTATTACTTGTTTGACAAAAACTAGTATCAGTATTCCCAAGATTAACTTAAGGACATATGAAAAGCCATACTGGGTCAGACCAATGGTACATCTAGCCTAGTATCCTGTTTCCAATAGGGGCCAATCCAGGTCACAAGTGCCTGGCAGAAACTCAAAATAGCAGCAACATTCCATGCTACGAATCCCAGGGCAAGCAGTGGCTTCCCCCATGTTCATCTCAATAACAGACTGTAGACTTGTCCTCCAAGAACTTGTCCAAACCTTTTCTAAACCTAGATATGCTAACCACTGATACCACATCTCCAGCAACAAGTTCCAGAGCTTAACTATTCTTTCCGTGAAAAAATATTTCCTCCTACTTGTTTTTTTTGGGGGGGGGGGGGGGGGGGCTTGGAGCTGGGGGCCCTCCTACTTGTTTTAAAAGTATTTCCATGTAATTTTATTGAGAATTCCCTAGTCTGTACTTTTTGAAAGAATGAAAATCAATTCACTTTTGCAGACTAGCAATCATCATCACAGCAATACACTTATCAGTCAATATTCAAGCTGGCATCTCAAATGCTCACCACTGAAAGCAAAATTAGACCTGGGTATTTAATGCCACGTGATGTCTGGTCACTGGCATTGAATATTCAAGTGAGCGCCAATACCTGGAAGTTATGCGGGAATGGCCAGTACTTAGTGCCATACCCACATAGCTAACTAGGCAAAGTTAGGACTGGTATTATTTACATGGTCCAACTTGACTAGTTAGCCATGGAGACCACTAGCACAACATCAGTGCCTGAATAACTTCCAGAACTACCCCAGCACTGACCAGACAGTACCATAGTGGTCAAAGCCAACATTCAGCAGCAAGGCCCGCTTAAATGCTGCTGAATATTAGCAGTCAGCCAGCTCAAGATGGTTTAACCCCCCCCCCCCCCCATTTCTATGTGGAGGGGCATTTTCGAACGTGGACGCCCATCTCTAAGGACGTCCCCGCGAAGGGGCAGGGCATCCCTTACTACCGTCCGCCTGGCCAGGACGAACAGACGGATGCGGAAATGTTAAAGGAAATCAGGGACGCAAACAAACTGGGCAACACAATAATAATGGGGGATTTCAATTACCCGCATATAGACTGGGGTAATGTAACATCTGTACACGCAAGGGACATAAGATTTCTTGATGAAATCAAGGACAGCTTCATGGAACAGCTAGTTCAGGAGCCGACAAGAGAAGGAAAAATACTAGACTTAGTCCTTAGTGGTGCTCATGATCTAGTGCAGGGGGTAACGATACGAGGGCCGCTTGATAACAGTGATCATAATATGATCGGTTTTGATATTGGCATTGAAGGAAGTGAAACTAGGAAATCAAGTACGCTAGCGTTTAACTATAGAAAGGGTGATTACGACAAAATGAGAAAAATGGTGAAAAAAAGACTGAAAGGAGCAGCTCGCAGAGTAAAAAACTTGCATCAGGCGTGGATGCTGTTTAAAAACACCATCCTGGAGGTTCAGGACAAATATATTCCACGTATTAGAAAAAAGGGAAAAAAGACTAAACGTCAGCCGGCGTGGCTAAACAGTAAGATAAAGGAAATCATTAGAGCCAAAAAACAATCCTTCAGAAAGTGGAGAAGAGAACCAACTGAAAGTAACAGGATAGATCATAAGGAATGCCAAGCCAAATGCAAAGCGGAGATAAGGAGGGCAAAAAAGGACTTTGAGAAGAAATTAGCGTTGGAAGCAAAAATACATAGTAAAAACTTTTTTAGATACATTAAAAGCAGGAAACCGGCCAAAGAGTCGGTTGGGCCGCTGGACGAAAATGGTGTTAAAGGGGCGATCAAGGAGGACAAAGCTGTAGCGGAGAAATTAAATGAATTCTTTGCTTCGGTCTTCACCGAGGAGGATTTGGGGGGGACACCGGTGCCGGAAAGAATATTTGAAGCGGGGGAGTCGGAGAAACTAAACAAATTCTCTGTAACCTTGGAGGATGTAATGGGTCAGTTCAGCAAGCTGAAGAGTAGTAAATCACCGGGACCTGATGGTATTCATCCCAGAGTATTAATAGAACTAAAAAATGAACTTGCGGAGCTACTGTTAGAAATATGCAATCTGTCCCTAAAATCGAGTGTAATACCGGAAGACTGGAGGGTAGCCAATGTTACTCCGATTTTTAAGAAAGGTTCCAGAGGAGATCCGGGAAATTATAGACCGGTGAGTCTGACGTCGGTGCCGGGCAAGATGGTGGAGGCTATTATTAAGAATAAAATTGCAGAGCATATACAAAAACATGGACTGATGAGACAAAGTCAGCACGGATTTAGTGAAGGGAAGTCTTGCCTCACCAATCTAATGCATTTTTTTGAGGGGGTAAGCAAACATGTGGACAATGGGGAGCCGGTTGATATTGTATATCTGGATTTTCAGAAGGCGTTTGACAAAGTGCCGCACGAAAGACTCCTGAAGAAATTGCAGAGTCATGGAATCGGAGGTAGGGTATTATTATGGATTAAGAACTGGTTGAAAGATAGGAAGCAGAGAGTAGGATTGCGTGGCCAGTATTCTCAGTGGAGGAGGGTAGTTAGTGGGGTCCCGCAGGGGTCTGTGCTGGGTCCGTTGCTTTTTAATGTATTTATAAATGACCTAGAGATGGGAATAACTAGTGAGGTAATTAAATTCGCCGATGACACAAAATTATTCAGGGTCGTCAAGTCGCAGGAGGAATGTGAACGATTACAGGAGGACCTTGCGAGACTGGGAGAATGGGCGTGCAAGTGGCAGATGAAGTTCAATGTTGACAAGTGCAAAGTGATGCATGTGGGTAAGAGGAACCCGAATTATAGCTACGTCTTGCAAGGTTCCGCGTTAGGAGTTACGGATCAAGAAAGGGATCTGGGTGTCGTCGTCGATGATACGCTGAAACCTTCTGCTCAGTGTGCTGCTGCGGCTAGGAAAGCGAATAGAATGTTGGGTGTTATTAAGAAGGGTATGGAGTCCAGGTGTGCGGATGTTATAATGCCGTTGTATCGCTCCATGGTGCGACCGCACCTGGAGTATTGTGTTCAGTACTGGTCTCCGTATCTCAAAAAAGATATAGTAGAATTGGAAAAGGTACAGCGAAGGGCGACGAAAATGATAGTGGGGATGGGACGACTTTCCTATGAAGAGAGGCTGAGAAGGCTAGGGCTTTTCAGCTTGGAGAAGAGACGGCTGAGGGGAGATATGATAGAAGTGTATAAAATAATGAGTGGAATGGATCGGGTGGATGTGAAGCGACTGTTCACGCTATCCAAAAATACTAGGACTAGAGGGCATGAGTTGAAGCTACAGTGTGGTAAATTTAAAACGAATCGGAGAAAATTTTTCTTCACCCAACGTGTAATTAGACTCTGGAATTCATTGCCGGAGAACGTGGTACGGGCGGTTAGCTTGACGGAGTTTAAAAAGGGGTTAGATAGATTCCTAAAGGACAAGTCCATAGACCGCTATTAAATGGACTGGAAAAATTCCTCATTTTTAGGTATAACTTGTCTGGAATGTTTTTACATTTGGGGAGCGTGCCAGGTGCCCTTGACCTGGATTGGCCACTGTCGGTGACAGGATGCTGGGCTAGATGGACCTTTGGTCTTTCCCAGTATGGCACTACTTATGTACTTATGTACTTATGTACTGGTCGGGATGGGAATATCTCTTTCAGTAATTCATCCTCCTGGAGTATAGGTTGTAGATCTCTTATGATTTTCCTCAGTTTTTCCAGCTCTGGATTGTATGTCACTACAAGGGGGATTCTGTCTGTGGATTTTTTCTCCTTGTACTGTAGCAGATTCTCCCTGGGTGTTTTGAGGGAGGAGGCAATATTCTTGGAGATTATTTTGGGGTTGTAGCCTTTCTGTTTGAAGGATGCAGTCAGGCTTTTAAGGTGTCTGTCTCTGTCCCCTGGGTCAGAGCAGAAACGGTGGTATCTTGTGGCTTGGCTGTAAATGATGGATCTTTTTGTATGTGAAGGATGGAAGCTGGAGTTGTGGAGGTAGCTGCATCTGTCTGTGGGTTTCTTGTATATAGATGTTTGTATACAGCCATCACTGATTGAGACCTTGATGTCCAAAAAATTGACTTTTTCTGGGGAGTAGTCAATTTTGAATCTGATTGTAGGATGGTATGTATTGAAGGCAGAATAAAATTGTTTCAGAGTTTCTTCACCCTCCGTCCAAATCATAAAAATGTCATCGATGTACCGATAGTATTTTAGAGGTTTGGTCTGGTGTGTATTCAGAAATGTCTCTTCCAGCTCAGCCATAAAAAGGTTGGCATATTGGGCTGCTGTCCTGGTGCCCATCGCAGTGCCCATTATTTGTAGATAGATATCATTGTTAAAGCGGAAGTAGTTGTGAGTTAAAATGAATTGGAGACATTCAGTCTATCCACTTCAATATCCTCAGATAAATTCTGGCCTTGCAAAACACGTTTCTTTTTAGGGAGATAATATATAGGTAGAATGTTAGCCCAGGAACATTCAGACCTTCTCTTAAATATCTTTTAAACATTTCTTTAGCAGATATTAATATCAATTTTGGAAAGTTCTCACAGTGCAAATTACAGCGGTGAGATGAATTCTCTAAATTTTAAATTTCAAAGCTGAAATATCTTCTACCATAGTTATATGTAGATCTTTACCTGTTGCCAAAAATTTCCAATAGTCATAACTTCACTCTCTAAATTGGATATTTTCACATTATCTTGAAGATCTTTTTCCTCTAGGGTCTGAACTCATCTAGTGAGCTCATGAATACGTGGAAAAAGTAATTTAGAAAGCTCAAGCTACAGCTTCCCATATTGGGGCCCTTTTACTAAAGGGTTTGCCGTGCATCAAACCAGAACTACCGCCAGCCCAGTGTAGACGCTGGTGGCAGTTCCACTCCCAGCGAGTGGCATTTCCGGCACTAGCAGAAATATATGAAACATATTTCCAAAGAAAGTTGCCCGGAGGTGCTGCTTGGTTACTGCCGGGTTAGCGTGGGAGCACTTACCACCACCTCAATGACTGGTGGTAAGGTCTCCCTCTGAAATGGCCACACTGCAAGTGCAATCTTACTGCAAGGCCATTGCATAAGTACATAAGTATTGCTATACTGGGAAAGACCAAAGGTCCATCAAGCCCAGCATCCTGTTTCCAACAGTGGCCAATCCAGGTCACAAATACCTGGCAAGATTCCAAAAAAGTACAAAACATTATATACTGCTTATCCCAGAAATAGTGGATTTTCCCCCCAAGTCCATTGCTTTTTTGGGCTTTTTACCTACTGCAGTAAAAAGGATCCTGGGGCATGGAGAAAACAGCTGCTGCCACTAGTGTAGGGCCCCTTTTATTGCAGCTTAGTAAAAGGGCCCCATTGTCTCCAGGTTAATAACCACAGGGCATGAGAGAAGTAAAATTGGCAAAGTCAAGCCAGGGGTGCTTACAGAAACATGTGAGACTATCCACCTTATAATTGAAAGAGAAAAACGCCTAGATTTTGACCCAAATCGGGAGATAGACGTTTATCTCACAAAAACGAATAAATCGGTATAATGGAAAGCCGATTTTGGACGTTTTCAACTGCACTCCATCGCGGAAGCGCACAAAGTTGACGGGGGTGTGTCGGAGGTGTGGCGAAGGTGGAACTGGGGCGTGGTTATCGGACGAGGAGAGATGGGCGCCTTTCGCCGATAATGGAAAAAAAGTATGCGTTTGTAGCTAGAATTTAGGGCACTTTTTCTGGACCCTGTTTTTTCATGAATAAGGCCACAAAAAGTGCCCTAAATGACCAGATTACCACCAGAGGGAATCGGGGATGACCTCCCCTGACTCCCCCAGTGTTCACTAACCCCCTCCCACCACAAAACATGATGTTTCACAACTTTTTATTTTCACCATCAAATGTCATACCCACCTCCCTGGCAGCAGTATGCAGGTCCCTGGAGCAGTTGTTAGGGGGTGCAGTGGATTTCAGGCAGGTGGACCCAGGCCCATCCCCCCCTACCTGTTACAATTGTGCTGCTTAATGCTTAGTCGTCCAACCCCCCAAACCCACTGTACCCACATGTAGGTGCCCCCCTTCACCCCTTAGGGCCCTTAGTAATGGTGTAGACTTGTGGGCAGTGGGTTTTGAGGGGGATTTGGGGGGCTCAACACACAAGGGAAGGGTGCTATGCACCTGGGAGCTCTTTTACCTTTTTTTTTTGTTTTTGTAAAAGTGCCCCCTAGGGTGCCCAGTTGGTGTCCTGGCATGTGAGGGGGACCAGTGCACTACGACTCCTGGCCCCTCCCACGAACAAATGCCTTGGATTTATTTGTTTTTGAGCTAGGCGCTTTCATTTTCCATTATCACTGAAAAACAAAAACGCCCAGCTCACAAATTCTCGAATAAAACATGGACGTCTATTTTTTTCGAAAATACGGTTCGGTCCGCCCCTTCACGGACCCATTCTCGGAGATAAACGCCCATGGAGATAGACGTTTTCGTTCAATTATGCCCCTTTATAAGATCAACCAGTCCCTCCAAACTGCCAGGCTGTAGACTTGTTTATTGAGACGTGTACTCCCCACCGCTTGCTCCAGCCATCTCTGGAAATTTCTGGGCTGCACTTCCTTGCATACCAGAAACTACCTGAGTCTCTACTGCGCTGATCCCCAGCGGAGCAGAGGTCAATGGCAAAGGAGAACTTTGAGCTTGCAATTGAGTCAGGGGTACTCTCAAGTCTTGCCTAAGAGTAACATCTCCAAGAAATGTGCCAAATGCTCCCTCAGTTGGCTCCATCAAAGCCAGAGTTTCCTCAGACCGCTCTGCTCCATTTTGCATCATAAATCTACCCATGGCACCAGACAAAGAAGAAGGTACAACCATGCCCTGCTGATGTCCCTTATACTTTCCCCATCAAGGATAATGGCAGAGGAAATAAAGACCAGCTCAGAGGTTAGATAGATCCGCCATCTTTGATCTCCTTTGTCAGAAGAGTACTTCCTTTTTCTATTGAGAAACAGGAAGTGTCTGTCCCTAGCATTTTTCAGTTCTCATGCAGCACAGGCAGACCCATAGAAAGATCTACAGAGCAGCAGGAGCAGAAAGTGCTAGCTCCTGTTCCTGCAAATGGCTTGAACTTTCTTGGACAGGAGCTGGGATTGGTGGGTTACTGAATGTGAACCCCCCTCCCACCCAAGGAAGGGGGTTTTCAGAAACAGAAGGAAAAAAAGAAATCTTTGCTTAAAATGATTTTGGAAACCAGATTATTCTCTCTGGCTGAGGTATATTATCTGAGAAAGAAAGCAAGCATTCAAACTGACATTTTTCTCTTGCAGTAGGCAGGCTTAAGGGTTAAATGTAACCATTTGAAAACTGTTACATCACTGAGATAAGAAGGGAGGTTAGCAGCACAGTGAGTGACAATATGTTAAATGTTCACTGGGAGAAAAGGCAGAGAAAATGATCAACATTTATACATTTTGGGAAAAATTATCCATTAAAAGTAATAAAGCTGGATTTAATAATTCACACACACTAAGTAAAGGTAACTGAGGCTGATTATGGAGTCAGGGAAACTACTCACCAGGATACATTTGGGACAGTGTAATCGTGATCTCATGGGCTTTCAGACTCAGAGTCCTGTCTCTCTGATATATAGATTCTGTGTAAGATTTCTAGCTCTTGGTCTTTTGGCTAAGGGGGAGGCTTCCCTCCATTGGGGAAACCCTAGAACTACAGATCACAAGCTCTAAGAGCTAGGAGCTATGGACCTGACAGGGAAGTGGGCTCCTAGAGGCTTCTCCTGAAGACAGCAGCCTTTGGGAGTATGCTCAGGGCAGGAAAAAAAGGTTGTTCAGGGCACAAGGAATCATCAGCAGAACAAAGAAGGTGTTAATGCCCTTGTACAAGTCATTGGTGAGGCCCCACTTGAAATATTGTGTTTAACGCTGGATGATGTATCTTGCTAAGGTCATAAGACTTGAAGCGGTCCAGAGGAAGGCGACAACAATGATATCAGGATTGCTCTAAGAGATATATAAGAAGAGACTTGAAGACCTGACTATATATACCCTAGAGGAAAGAAAGGCTTGAATGGTATTAATTTACAAACAAATATTTTTCAGAGAAAGAGAAGTGGTAAAACTAGAGAAGATAATTTGAGGTTTTGGGATAGTAGATTTAGGAGTAATGTTAGGAAATACTTTTTCACAAAGAGGGTGATGGTTGTCTGCAATGTCCTCCCGGTGGAGGTGGTGGAGACGAAAACAGTGACAGAATTTAAAAATGTGTGGGATAGACACCCAAAGGATACTTAAATAGAAGGAGGATAACCGGTAACCGGGTAGTGCATGATGATGCCCAATTACTGCCGGGTTACAGCCGTCCAAACCATTTTTTGGGGTTTTCCCCCCGTGGAAATAGTGCACACTTGACCCGGAACTACTGCTGGCAGCCACGTTTGGCCGATGGTAGTCCTGGAATAGTGAGTGGTAAGCCTGCGTTGGCTTATTGCCACTCTGTAAAAGGGCCCTGTAACTGGCTTAGTGCCGACTCTATCCCCAGAATGCCCCTAAAATAGCCAGCTTTAAGTTTGATGTTAACCAGTTATTTTCAGTCGCATTAACCAGTTAAATGCAACTGATAATTAGCAGTTAGCCCTAAACAGGGGATTTAATTGGCCAGAATCCATTTCTGACCATCTAAATTGCATTGAATATTAACCCGCTAAGGTATAGCTACATGATGCTAGGTTCTACATAGGAGTCACCATCAAGAAAAAGGATTAAGGTGTCATCGTGGACAATACATTGAAATCTGCTCAGTATTTGACAGTGGCCAAAAACCCCCAAAACAAAACAATCATGAATTATTAGGAAAGGAGTAGAGAATAAAACAAAGGATACCCATAATGCCTCACTTTCACTTTATGGTGAGATAGAGTATTGTGTGCAATTCTGGTGACCAAATTTCAAAAAAGATATAACAGAATTTAAAAAAGGTACAGAGAGGGGCAACCAAAATATTGAAGAAGATGGAAAAATGAAAGAGGCTGAGGAAGGACATTTTAGAAAAGATATCCAACTCAAAATACAGATGTCCAAGTCTGTACATTACATAGGGACATCTATTTTTCATGTATTTCAGAACATGGTCTGCGGACATACAGCCTGTTCTAAAATACATAAGAAATGGATGTCCAAGTTCTGGCTAAATCCAGCTTTAACCTCCATTTCACAAACTGAAACATCCAAAATATGAATGAGGCACAACAAGATTTTAGAAACACCCATGACTCGCCCATGGCCATGCCCCTTTTTCAACTATGCAACTTCAAATTTATGTGCATCAATTTATAAAATACACTAGGATAGTTCTGTGCAAAAATTCTAATTAATGCTAATTAGTATCAATAATTGCTTGTTAAGCGGCAATTATCAGCTCTGATTGGTTTGTTAAGTAATTAAGTTGTGCATGCAAATCCAGAATATGACTGAATTTGCTTGCACAACTTAAATCGTGCTATATAGAATCCAAGGATAAGAATATTCTATAAATGTGCCTAACTTTCAGCGTCATTTATAGAATAGCATTTAGGGACCCTTTTACTAAAAGGGTTGCCAAGCAGCAAATCAGAACTACGCAGGTCTACTAGACTAGAAAATTATAGACCTTTATCAAACTTGCCTTTCCTGTCTATGTTGTTAGAGAAAATAGTTCTTATCCGACTTCAGGATTTTGTAGATGAATCTGAAGTCCATCATCCATACCAATCTGGATTCAAGCATTATTTTTAGTATTCAAACAATGCTGATGGTTATTAAGAATGATTTATAGAATTGGCTGGGTAATGATCATGATTCTGTATTAGTTCTACTTGACTTTACTGCAGTGGCGTACCAAGGGGGGGGGCGGTGGGGGCGGTCCGCCCTGGGTGCATGCAGCTGGGGGGGTGCCGCGTGCCGGTCAGCGTCATTGGTTTCTATGCTCCCTCTGCCCCGGAACAGGAAGTAACCTGTTCCGGGGCAGAGGGAGCATGGAAACGAACGACGCTGACTGGCGCGCGGCACCCCCCCAGCGGTGTGCACTGGGGGGGGGGCCGCGTTGCACGGGGGGGGGGGGGCGCTACACCTGGGGGGCAGGGCGCATCGGCTATCCGCCCCGGGTGTCAGCGCCCCTCAGAACGCCACTGCTTTACTGCCACTTTCGAGGCTATAGATTATATTATTCTTTGGATTGGAGGGTAAACACTCTCTTAGATTAGTTCATTTTTAGTGGACAGGTTCTAATCTGTAACAGTCAGTTCTGAATCAACTACTGTTCATCCTTTGCCATTTGTCACTCCTCAGGGAGCTCAAGAATGTGTCTCCCCTTTAATCAATCAATCAATCAATCAATCAATCAATCAATCAATGTATATGTGTATGTATGTATGTGTGGTGAGTGTTGATAGAGAGAGAGAGAGAGAGAGAGGGAAGGAGGATGGATAAATATGACAGTCATTATGGATAAGTACAGTGTCCATTTTTATCTGTTTACAATTAAAATATTGCTGATTGTTCCAATCTATTCTTGACACTTCTAGATATTGTTGATTCACTGGTGTCATTACTGCTATTGCCATTTTTATTGATATTGATATTATTTTGTTTTTATTATGTTATTATTTTTAGAATGTTTATTGTGTGTTGTCAATGTTTTTATGTTCCTTGGCTTGGGCTTCTTCTAGAGGTAGGTCAAATATCTATGAAAGGAAATGGAGAGTAAGTGACTCACCCAAGGTCATAAGAACCTTCAGTGGGAGAAGCATTCTTTGTTCTTCAGCCTGCTCCTTTAACCATTACCCTACTCCTCCATTCCAGCTATGATTAAATCAATTGGCTAATCACTAAAATCAAATTAACCAGCCTGTAGTTTACAGCCTCCTTATTCTTTCAATGATTATGAAGAGGAACTATATCTCATGAACCATTCCTGATTCTGAAAAAGCATTTAAAAGGATAGATAGATAGATAGATAGATAGATAGATAGATAGATAGATAGATAGATAGATAGATAGATAGATAGATAGATAGATAGATAGATAGAAGAACTGCCATACTTTCCTAAGTTCCCTTAATACCCATGTGTTTACCTCATTTGATTCCAGCACTGTGCCTTCTTTTAGTTTAGGTAATTTATCATTTGAGGTCTATCTTGTGTTTCTATATGTGTCCTTTTTCTATGGGGGTGATACTCAGTCCACAGTGATCAGCAGTTTGAAAGGCACTCATAGCCATGGGATGAATTAGCCCTGAATATTCAATGGTGGACACAAACCCCCCTGATATTCCAAAGTCTTTAACCAGCAAGTATTGGCACCTGGCCAATTAAATGCCTCATAACTGGCTGTGAATTTTTAGTGGGACATGGCTAGCTCTAACCTGCTGAAAATCAGTGGATAGCAGCTAGCCGGTTATATTTCCCGATTATAACTGGCTATCTGCCGATTTTCAGCATAAGTTTGACAGCCATATTTGGCTGCATGAATACCTGGAATATCTTTGGCTGGTTCAAACTTAACTGGCCAGAATTGAATATCAGCTTGGCTGGTTAAGTTTGAACAGGCCAAATTAACCTCAAGACCCTTCACTGGCTCCCTATCTGTTTTCGCATCCTGTTCAAACTTCTTCTACTAACCTACAAATGTACTCACTCTGCTGCTCCCCAGTATCTCTCCACACTCGTCCTTCCCTACACCCCTTCCCGTGCACTCCGCTCCATGGATAAATCCTTCTTATCTGTTCCCTTCTCCACTACTGCCAACTCCAGACTTCGCGCCTTCTGTCTCGCTGCACCCTATGCCTGGAATAAACTTCCTGAGCCCCTACGTCTTGCCCCATCCTTGGCCACCTTTAAATCTAGACTGAAAGCCCACCTCTTTAACATTGCTTTTGACTCGTAACCACTTGTAACCACTCGCCTCCACCTACCCTCCTCTCTTCCTTCCCGTTCACATTAATTGATTTGATTTGCTTACTTTATTTATTTATTTTTTGTGTATTAGATTGTAAGCTGTTTGAGCAGGGACTGTCTTTCTTCTATGTTTGTGCAGCGCTGCGTATGCCTTGTAGCGCTACAGAAATGCTAAATAGTAGTAGTAGTAGTAATATTCAATGCCAGTCACCAGACACATTGAATATCTGGGCTCAGTGCCAACCACGGGAGTTAGCCAGGCTAACTTCCACGTTTTGAATATCAGGTCCATAATTTATGTGGGTGCCTGCTGATATTCAGCATCAGTATCTGTTTACCTAACTGGGCAAAGATAGGACTGTTTTTTTTTAATGTTTCCTATCTGATTCATTAGAAGTGGAACAAAGCTGTAAGATATGCAGGCTCTGCACTAAACATTGATGGTGCCTGCATATCTTACAACTTTGTTCCAACTCTACCTCCAGACCACCGCAGAACTAAGCAGACAGTGCTGTGGTGTTCACACCAGATTTTTAGTGGCATTGTGTAGTGAGGCACCACTAAAAACTGGGGATGACCTGCTCAGTGTGGTTTAAGCGTGGCTTAAACCATGCAGATTTTTGACCCTTATATATTCCTACTCCCAGCTCTTCCTCAATGAACACAAAACAGAACTATTTATGAAGCAATTCTATTTTTTCTTCATCAACTTCTACATATTCTTCCCCTTCACCTCTGAGAGCACAGTCTTTGAGGAGTAGCCTATGGTTAGTGCAGCAGTCTGAGAACCAGGGGAACCAGGTTCACTTTCCACTACAGCTCCTTGTGACTTTGGGCAAATCACTTAACTCTCCTTTGCCCCACGTACAAAATAAGTATCTGAATATAATGTTTAACTGCTTTGATTGTAACCGCAGAAAGGCAGTATATCAAATTTCATCCCCTTTCCCTTCACACATTTCAAAAAGATGCCTTAGCTATTTTTCCTTCTGTTAGTATCTTTGCTCTTCTAACTACCTTCCCAGCTTCTCTTAGCTTTTCCAGATATTCCTCTTTCTGTCAACTCTTGTACTTTATATCCTGTAGTGCCTTGTGTTTTAGGTATTATATATATAGGGGCTCATTTTCAAAACAGAAAAACACAAAAAGCAGTAGATACACATTTTATTTTTTTTTTTGGGGGGGGGGGGGGGGTGGCCAAAATGTCCAAATTGCTATTTTCTAAACCCATGTTTTAAAAATGGTTTTCTATGCAGGTCATATGCAGTGCATCCAAATCACAAGGGGCCAAGTTGGGGGTGGGATTTGGGGGCATTCACAAAACTTGGACATTTTTATGCCATAATGGAACAAAGCAAAAATTAGATGGTTTGGTCTAGACCTATTTCAATCACAACTAAGGGGTCCTTTTTCTAAGGCGCACTGAAAAATGGCTTGCGGTAGTGTAGGCACAGGTTTTGGGCATACGCTGATCCATTTTTCAGCATGTCTGTAAAAAGTTCTTTTTTTTTTGCCAAAAATGGACGCATGGCAAAATCAAAATTGCCGCGCATCCATTTTGGATCCGAGACCTTACCGCCAGCCATTGACCTAGCGGTAAAGAATCCAGGCGATAATGACCTACGTGTGTCAAATGCCACTTGGTGTGCATCTGTTATGTTGCCTGAAAAAAATATTTTTCAGACGTACGTATCTGACGCGCACCAAAAATGAAATTACCACAAGATCCATGCGGTAGTTGGGCGGTAACTCCATTTTGGAACACGTTGAGTGCGCGTGGACGCTTATGCAGCTTAGTTACAAAAAAGTGCCCTAAATGACCACTGGAGGGATTCAGGCATAACCCCATCTTACTCCTCCATTGGTCATTGACCACCCTCCCACCCTTCCCCCTAGAGCTGTGAAAGAAACAGTACATACCAGCCTCTATGACAGCTTCAGATGATATGGCCAGTCCTAATAGAGCAGCATTCAGATCCCTGGAGTAGCATTGTGGTCAGTGGAGTGCACTGTAGAGAAGGGGACCCAGGTCCATACACTTGTGGTAGAAAGTGTGAGCCCTCCAAAAATCATCAAAACCTATTGTATCCACATAGAGAGGACTCCTGCAGACATAAGGGCTATTGTAGTGTTATACAGTTGGGTACAGTAGGTTTTTGGTGGATTTTAGAGGGCTCACCATACAATATAAGGGGGTAATGGTGAGATGTGTACCTGAGACCTTTTATGTTAAGTCCACTGCAATGCATCCTAGGGTGCCCCCCTGCTCTGCTGGGATGTCTGTGTGGCCAGTCTACTAAGAACACTGGCTCCTCCTACATCCCAATGGCTTGCTTTTCTGCATTTTTCCCTTTTTAAATGTTTCAAAACAATAGATGTACTGAGTACAACAATGTCTAGGAAATGGCCATTTTTGAAACAAAAAGTTGGACGTATTTCTGTTTTGAAAATGGCCATGTTTGCTACTGGATTTTTGGAAGTTTTCTACAAAACATCCAAAATCAGAATTAGATGTCATATTGAAAAAAACACCTCATAGTGTGCCACAAAATAGGTACCAATTTTGCACATTTCATGCTCAAATGGAAGTTAAGTGTCAAAGCAGGGGTAAACAGCAGTTATACACATAACTGTATGTAGGCACTATTCTATAAGGTAGCACCTAAGTGCTTTAGCACATAATCAGAAGGGGGTTGGGCACTGGGCAGGGCATGGACAGGTCATGGATTGGTCACATATTTACTTGCAAAACTTATAGAACACTGTAAGTTCTGTATGAGTAGCAACATCAAGGTACTAACACTTACACCTGCCTTTAGCATGGCATAAGTGATAGCACATAAATGTTTACATACAAGTGCCAACTTACACTTTGTTCTATAACAGAATCTGGGCACCCAGATGCCATTACAGAATTCTATCTTAGCTCACAGATTTTTGGTGACTTACTTTTAGAGCCCTTTATAAAACTGCCTCTTTGTTAGTTAATGAAGAAACCTAGCAGTAAACTTCTAGTTTAAAAAAAAAAAAGACAGTATTTTCTCCAGAAAGGATTAGATTGGCATTGAATTCTGTGATGCTACATGTGATGCTACATGTGAGATTATAAGATGATAAGACAACCGTAAGTATTGTGACGCCTAATTGCATGTCCATGAAAGATATGCAGATCTGTACACTTCAAGGAGGACAAAGCCGTAGCGGAGAAATTAAATGAATTCTTTGCTTCGGTCTTCACCGAGGAGGATTTGGGGGGGACACCGGTGCCGGAAAGAATATTTGAAGCGGGGGAGTCGGAGAAACTAAACAAATTCTCTGTAACCTTGGAGGATGTAATGGGTCAGTTCAGCAAGCTGAAGAGTAGTAAATCACCGGGACCTGATGGTATTCATCCCAGAGTATTAATAGAACTAAAAAATGAACTTGCGGAGCTACTGTTAGAAATATGCAATCTGTCCCTAAAATCGAGTGTAATACCGGAAGACTGGAGGGTAGCCAATGTTACTCCGATTTTTAAGAAAGGTTCCAGAGGAGATCCGGGAAATTATAGACCGGTGAGTCTGACGTCGGTGCCGGGCAAGATGGTGGAGGCTATTATTAAGAATAAAATTGCAGAGCATATACAAAAACATGGACTTTGAATGGGATGTGTCAGCATTGCTGTGCAGCAGCCACTAGTGCAGCTTTGTAAAAGGGGGCCTATCTTATTATTATTATTGTTACATTTGTACCCCGCACTTTCCCACTCAAAGCAGGTTCAATGCGGCTTACTAGTAAAAGGAATACAGAATATTATTAGAGGGTAAAAGTAAAATATATCAGAATAAACGGCAAGATGAATAGGTAGAAATAGGCAATGGAGAGGGGAGTGAGGTGGGAGATATAGTTAGAGTTAATGTCGTCATCATGGGGTATGTGTAGGTAGATGGTTCATTAGATTAATCAGGTTAAACAGGATCATTTGGATAGGCTGCACACGGTATATCAAGCATGTGAAATAAATAAAAGAAGAAGAGAATGCATTTGGAAACACCTACCCAAATGAAAAGTTCAAAAGGAGTCTGGAAGTGATGGATGTCAGTGCCACACTCTGGCCAGCAGTGTCATGGCCCCGCATGGGAACATGTCTAGCGGGTCTTCTTCAGCTCATTTGAATTCCAAGTGGCCCTGACTTAAAACACAGTGAAGACCACTGCTCTAGGGCATATTAGGAAAAATTATATAATTACGTATAACAACCACCTTTTTAAATAACTGACTGCAAAAAGTACAGTTTTCATGCTGTTCATAAAATGGTATACTTTACTGTCCCTTTCAAGAAAAAAGCAGATGTTTCTGAAATTATTTTATTTAGCAACATTTATTGGGTATTTATGATTTGCACATTTTTTTTCAATAAACATTGAACTCTCTAGGAGATTTATACAGAAATGCAATGACTCGTCATAAAGGGGTTAATAAGATGTCAATTCCTCCTACAAATAGTTGACCTTTAGGTGGTATGTGCTCAGAAGCAAAGTACAGATAGTTCTTAGCAATAATGAGATTACTATATATACATGGGCAATAATTAGCTAATCATGTTAATTCTACAACCAAATTAATAGTGATATTTCCTATGTGAGAGAATGAGTTGTGCAAAACTCTCCCTGAAGTGGTAATAATTAGGACAATAAAAATTACATAACGATGCTGTTTTACAACATAAGAAATTACATACTGTATTCTACAGTACTTTAATTTTCTAATCCTCTAGAAAAAAAACAACACAGACGCACTGAATCAAGCAGAATATGCATACTTTTGAAAGTATGCATTACTTAGTCAGCTATGTTCTAAGATTTCCAAACCTTTTATTATTATTATTATTATTTTATTTACCAGATCTCTTGTTCTCCAGGAAATCCAGATTGAAGTTAATGATTTATTTAAGTTACCTATGGAAGGTATTCAACATGTGTCAGCTGATGCAGGTATGAGATGATCAATAAAAAAAACAATCCCATCTTTAGTGTTTATACCCCTTTCGTGGATCTTAACCAAAAGAAATAACAATAAGTGAGAGGATAGAGTTTATAGTACTTTTTAATAAGCAAGTGAGCCTGCTAAAGCTACTAGCAACATTCTCTGGATATCAAAAATAATAAGTGGTTTCTGCAGCAGAGCAGCAGGGAAACACAAGGGTATAAGATATACTGTACTTTAAGCTCTGTTTGATGAATCTGAGCACAGCTCCTGGGGGATAGATTACTTTAAACCATGCTCTTTTACTTTCTAATCCAGACTTGATTTGATTTGTACTTTAATACAGCTGCCTGGCAATTCAACAGCAAATAGAGACTATTTATGTAATCATATTGTAAGTAGTGGGACAAGAAGAAACTCTCTAGAACCTTTTTGGAAAATAGTTTGTTGTACTTTTTATTTATTGAACAGCAGGGCTTCAGGCTTTTCAGTGCTCATTATAATTGGTTTTCTGCTTGAACTTTCAAAAACTGTCATGTCAATACTCAAGCGGAATTTTTTTTGCTTACTATATGGCTATGGGCTCTATTTTCTCGTGCACAACTTGACGAAGTTCTTGTAATATCTCAGAGGCAAGTTCTAGAGTTTTACAGTAGTTGCTATTTAAGAAACTGGTATTCACAGTTATTTTGTCTTCAGTGCTGCTCCATTTCACATCTAGCAGCCCAGACGCCACAGCCTAAAATATTCTCTGCTGTCAAAATGTTGGTCTTTGTACTCATTAAAGACTTAGAACTAGCAATAAAAGGATCATGGGAACACAGGAAGAGCAAAGGGGTAAAGGTAAATATAAACCAAATGATAACAATATTAAATAGAGGGGTCTTTTTACTGAAGGATGGTTAAAATTTTGCAGTTACTGTGCATTCATTTAAAAAATTTACTCACGGTAGCTGCATATTCTCTACAAGTGGATCCATTTAATGCCACCTCTTATGGTATCATTAAGCAGTTCATAGTTCATATTTGTCTGATTATATCATAAATCTTGTAGAAGAAATCTGTGGGGTTAACAATAGAAAACAACAGGTAATTAACAAAAGCAGGACAAGGGGCCAAAACAAAGAAATGAGGGAAGTTAGGACAGTAGGTGCTAAAAACTACAGCATCATAATTCTTAAACAGAGTGCTACAATAGGTACGGGTAGATACGGAAAGGATATACAACCCATGTTACAATTGCCCATACACAGTAGACTGTATTATCTGCTGCAGTAATTGTTAATGAACTTTAAGTTAAGGTAAGGAGTGGGATGGTAGTCAACTCATTCCTAGGCTCATTCTGCTTCACTGTCCTTATAAGTGACATGCAAGAAAAGAAAGAAGCGTTAGGTGGGAAAGTGCACCTGCTTTCTGGTGATAGGAAAATTTGTCCAGAAGAGACGAGCAATAGAGGCATGACTTTATAAACCATAAAATTCTACTGCTTTCTTACCCTCTTATCTACTATGCATCTCTCCCTGTCTCTCATCCACCCAGCTCCCATGTTTTACACCTTACCCACCTCATCCTGTTCCTGTGAAGACTTGTCATTGGAATGCTTTTATGTTTCACTTATATATACTGTTATTTAGCAACATTTCCTTATTTCTGATCTGAAGAAGAAGGGTTACCTTCGAAAGCTAATCAAAAAGTGTATTTAGTCCAATAAAAAAAGGTATCTTTTCTCTGTTTTGTTTTATTTCTATTTATTACCTTTAAATGTGAACTAAAATGGCTACCACATCACTCGACACAAAAAATTAGAAGAAATTGAATATTCATTTTGGCACCCAAAAACACAGCCTCCAAGAAACTTTTGGATCCCCTGGGTAATAAATGCTTTTTCTTCTTACCAAGTTTCTTTTTATTGATGTATATTTCAAGATGCACATTTTAAGAAAGTTAAAATGTCTGAGGTGTTCTAAACTGCTTTTGTTTTAAGAAAAACAATCATTTGGGATATAGAAATTCAAGTGCTCAGTACAGTTTGGAGAGGAAGGACTAACATCCACCAAATAGTACAGAGAATTGGGGGTCACAGTCTTTGATAGTGTCATGGTAGTCAGTCAGTTCAACAAAGCGATTGGTAAAGCTAATGGCATGCTTGGGTGCATAAAGAGAAGCAGCAATAGGAAACAAAAGGAAGTGCATTGCTTTTCTACACTGTCATGAGAACTGTGTTGCAATCTTTAGATCACATCTACAAAAAGACATTGACAATGTAGATGCCTTTCAAAAGAATTTCACCAAAATGGTGCATGACTAGCACTGTAGGCCATATATTGAATTAAGATGTTAAAAATGTATTTTTTAAATAAGAAAATTAAAAGGGAGATAGATACACTACAAACTTTCACATGCCTATATGGCTTCAATAAAGTATCAGAAAGTAGAATGTTCCATTGTGTGAAAAGCTCAAGGACAAGGGCTTCTCATAAGAAGATGAAAAAAGGAATATGAGAAAATACTTTCACTGAGAACACCTCAAACAAACTTATAGCAGAGGTGGTAAGAGCCAAGACATTGGCAGGATTCAAACATGCATGAAATAAGCATGGTCCCTCATCTAACCTCTATTGTTAAATAGTGCCTACATTCAAAGATTTGTCTTTACCTCACATTCTACTCTTGGTGCAAGCAACAGTTTTCTCAAGGCTTGATTTTATGCAGTGAAACCTATTTTCTAACATTGTGTGGTACAGGCATTAGTGCCTACTAACAAGGGAGCACATTTAATACATCTAGGAGATCATTTTGGAATGGCTGTATGCATTTGCATGTGTAAATGGCATATACATGCAAATGTTTATTTTATAATAGCACTATTTACATGTGTAAATGCCATGGGACATATAGGACTAGATTTTATATATGGTGCATGAAAAATCGGTGCCATATAGAATTTAGGCATGGTTTATAGAGTATGCCTAGTAGGTTTATAGAATACACCTAGCGGCCATGCTTGGGTGGTAACCGGGTAGCACACGGCGCTCCCTGATTACCACTGGGTAACTGCCATGCTAGTAAATAGTGCCCTATTTTCCCTAGCATGAGAAATGGTGCACACTAGGTCTGGAACCCAAGTTGGGCCAGTGGTAGCTTCATATTGGCACACGGTAAGCCTGCATTGGGCTTACCGCCGCTTTGTAAAAGGGCCCCTTTGTCTTTTAATTTGCCATCACCTTTGTATTAAATTCTTAGAGACTGATGTACTAGGGTCCTTTTACCTATAGTACCCGTAAAAATTTGCACTTTTTTTCCAGTTTACAAAAGCATTCTACTGAGAGTAAATGTATTATGGGATGGTATCACAGAAAATATTAGCCAACGCAAATTAGATACCAACACTTTTTTTGCTCTTCCATTACATGAAAAGATTAGTCGCTGGAATCATTTACACTCTCAACGTTAACTCAAATTGCCCCTATTAAAACATCCCATTACATAAAAAGAAAAAAAGAGCTATGGTATAATTCTAATCTTAAACTTCTTAAAACTGTGTCAGAAGGAGCGTTAAGTGGCACAAATATCACACAGTGGATAGCTGTCAAGGAGTATAAGCTATTAGCTTAAGACTATAAGCAGACTCTTCAGCCCACTAGAGGATCTTATTACTTTAAAATGAAAAATTAGGCCCCTAATTCAACAAAACTTTTCTGAATACTTAGATCCATCACTCCAAATGTGCAGCAAGTCCCTACTAAAAAGTCTCAGAATTGGCCATTCATCTGCAGCCTCAGAATTGGCCATGTATTTTAAGAAAAAGATTGAAAACACGGGACTCCGTTACTGCCAATTTTTCTTATTCCCCTTCTTCATTATCTTTCAAACAGAATCCTACATGGCCCATTTCCTCGAATGAAATGTCATTGCCAACTCAAATTATTGACTGTGCTGAACATTGGCTACCCTGCATCCCTACTATTTTGGACATACAGAACACTTTGAAGGAGCTTAATTTTACAGCTGCATCTCACAATCCTGTACCCTCACTGTTAATTAGGAAATCTGAGCCACTATTTCTTCCTTATGTACATAATATGATTGTCAGATCATTGGAATCAGAGATTGTCCGCAAGGCATGAAAACCTGCCTACATCTGTTCTAGAATTAAAAGTAGTAAAAAGACCCTGCTGATATATTAAATTATCGACCTATAGCTAACTTGTCTTTTTTGTAAATAACTGAAAGAATAATAGCTAATCAACTTAGAACATTTTTGGAAGACTTCAACATATTATGGACCAGATTCTATATAAGGCACCTAAAAAATCTGCATGGTAAACATTTCCAGCTAAGCGTATTCTACAAGCAACACTTAGATTTAGGTGTAGTATATAGAATATGCATAGTTGATATCCAGCACTTAAAGCTATGAATCTCCATTTATACCAAAAAAATGTGGCATAAATCCCACTGCATAGATTTACACACACTGGGCCATATTCTGTAACTACGTGCGTAAATTTAGGAACGTCCACAAAACATTCATTTCCCCGCCTATTACCACACCCCTTTTGAACTGTGTATTTCATTGCAGATTGCATTTAGTGAGTTGTATGCATAAATTCTAATTATTGCCAATTACATTATTGCTTGTTAGGTGCTGTTATTAACATTGATTAGCTTGTTAAGTTAATCAAGTTACGGGCGTTGTTATGGAATACACTTAGATTTCAGAGTGGAACGCTAGGCACGCTATATAGAATCCGGTGGTATATCCATATCAGACAGGATTTTATAAACACCATACTACTAAGACTACAGTACACATCTGGACCACAATAAGACTATTGCTCTAATCTCCTTTGATCTCCCCTCAGCCTTTGATTTTGGAGTATAAGTATCAAAGATTTGGTTCTCTCGTGGTTTTGTTCTTACCTGAGAGATCTGAAAGATCAAATACAGTTCTAAGGCAAAACTCATCTTCACAAGTTCACTTGAGTGCATGTGGAGTTTCTCAGGGATCTATTTCAGCACCCATCCCGTTTAGTATTTTTCTGGCACCATTATCTAACTTAATTCAATCATTGCAGATAACTTCCTTAACTTATACTGACGATACTCAGCTACTCTGCACCTTGGATCATACACAATTATCAGTCATTCTTTCCTCAAACACTAAGCTAGATAGCTGATTGACTGAAGTATCAAAAAATGAAATTCAATGTGGAAAAAACATAAAGCTATTATTTCAGCAGGGTCAACAGAAACACTACTGCCTGTTCCATCCTCCTTTTCAGGTTTACAAATTGATATTGTCCATTCTTTGAAAACTGTTGGGGTCATCATCGATGGTCATCTCAATTTCTGTTTCCATATCTCATCTGTAGTTTTAAACATCATTTTTCAAATTAAGACAAATTCAGTTAGTTAAATCCTTTTTTGAAAAACAAAATGCTCTACGCAAATTGCTTCATGCATTATTATTAGGGAAGTTAAACTATTGTAATTCATTATAATCAGGTTTTTGTTTGACTGATATGAAAAGATTACAGCTTATCTAAAATACAATCTCAAATTAATTAGAAGTGCAACATGGTGGGACCATGTTACCCCCATCAACAAAAGCATTGGCTATCAATATCAGCTTGTATTCCTTATGAACTATTGACATTAGTGCATACAATCCATAACTTGGGGGTTCTTTCTTTTTTATCCCGCACACTTATACCATACGCATTGACACACAATTTGCATTCTTCTCAGCAACTTCTCTCTCTCTCTCTCTCTCTCTCTCTCTCTCTCTCTCTCTCTCTCTCTCTATATATATATATATATATATATATATATATACATATATATATATATATATATATATATATATATATATATATATATATAGGGTTACCATATGGCTCCAGAAAAAGGAGGACGGATTGAGCCAGCCGGGTTTTACTTCCATTGCTTTGAAAGCAATGGAAGTAAAACCCGACTGGCTCAATAACTTCCATTGAAAGCAATGGAAGTAAAACCTGGCTGGCTCACTCCATCCTCCTTTTTCTGGAGCCATATGGTAACCCTACATATATATCTCAGTGTTGGAGTTCTTTTTGGACAATTTTTGTCTTCTCTTTTATATTGTTATTGTACTCTGCTTTGATGGTTTTCCCTGAATGATTAATGAAATAAACCTGAACCTTATGATTTTATACATTCACCAATTTTCAGCTTTGTTGAGTTGTCACTATGCAACAATTTCCCTTTTTATTTATGCACTGAACCATCATATTAAGATTTTAAAATAAATGTAAAAACATACTTTTTTGAAAAGGTATTTGAAAATAGGGCTCATTTTTCCTGTTCATGGCTACAGGTTATATATCAGATCTTCAAATACACACAAAGTGCAAATTAGTTTATTGTAAATTCCTTTCTATTCTTTCTCTTGTATTTTATTACATAGTACATTGTTAATCACCTAGACAATTTTTTTTAATGGGTGGTATATCAAATATTAAATAAACTTGGAATCTTGGATTAGACCAATATTAGCCACTTCCCAAATCCAGTTATATTTATAAGTCATTATTCCAAACTGGTATTAAAGAAGCATGAATAGGTCACTCAGGGGTCCTTTTACTAAGTTGCAATAAAAAGGGGCCTGTGCTAGCATCAGCATGTGACTTTGGTGCATAAAGAGGCCCCCTTTTACTGCAGCTGGTAAAAGGCTGTCTTTTTTTCTGGAAAAGAAATGGCCAAGCCATTTGGGAGGGAGCATTTACCACCACCCATTGAGGTGGCTGTAAGGACTCCCACACTATCCCATCAGTAACCAGGTAGCGCCGATTACCGTCGGGTAAGCACCGGCACTACAAAAATAGAAAATATGCATTATCCTTATAAATATTTCCTTTCCTGAGTATAGTTGCTATGAACCTGCTCAATTGCAGTTTTTTTTCTAGAGGATAAAGGAGCTGTACCTATTGCATCCTACATTCCAGACTTAGAAGTCAATAGCATTAAGTGCTCCTTTTCTTTATTGCTATTCTTATATTTAATGGATATTACCCTTGGCTTCCCCTCTCATGCAGTGGACTGTAAGATATAAAATTATTTCTTTAATTTTGCTAATGTGATAATTAGCTTAATTCTTTTTACTTTTTCAGAATTTCTGTTCAAAGTATATATTTGATAAAAGTAAAGTTTTTTTAAAAAATTCCAAGCTAGCTGCTTACCACGAGATGGAACATGGACTTTGCAAGATATGTCATTTGTGTATTTAGTGCAGATGCATTTACCCCAGAATTCTATATAGCATGCCTAGAGATCCACACTGAAATCCAAGCATATTCCGTAACAACGCACGCAACTTAATTGACTTAATAAGCCACAGATCCCAGGGTCCCAAGGGACAGGAGGCCATTCCTCCGGGGAGGGATAAGTATCATAAGGACCTAAAGAGGAGGGAGGACTACGAGTCCCAGGAACCCATGCAAGTTACAGAGGAGGGGGAAAGGGAGCAGAGAGAACACTACAAGTCCCAAGGGGCTGAGGGGGAGGGCAGTGATTGGGTAATGGAGGTTAATCAGAGTGGGGAGGAACAGCTGGACAGCATAAATGGAGAGGAATTAATGGACTGGAGGGATGCTGAAGGGGAGGCGACTCCAGCAAGGGAAACTAAGGCATATGAACCTATGGACATGGCTGCAGTGGCACGGGTACAAAGCAGGAAACTAAAGGGCTTCATAGCCAGCCTGATTGACAGGCTGGGGGTTCAGGGAAGAAGGATCCAGCAGCTGCTACCTCCCAGGAGAAGGTGAGAGGTTAAAGGAGAGGTGAGCTGTGACTGGGATCTGTACCTTGCTGAGCAGTGCTTGGAGTTCTGAATTAGGGCTGGAACTGTGCCTTGTTGAGGATTGTTTGGAGAGGGGGAGAGGGGGAGGGTTTTTGAATTATAATATGGACCTGTGTACTGCAAAGAAGTGCTTGAGGACTCTGAGTTCAGGCCTGGAAGTGGGGAGAGGAAGGGGGAGGGTTTTCCCGGCCAGCTGGGGGGGAGGGGAGCAGTTGGTGATCAGTGCTACTGTGGCTTATATGATGGAATAAACAGAATTGGTGCACTGCCTTTTTGTGTCTTGATCCTGGAGTGGACTTGTGGGGTAAGGAAAAGGAGGGGAGCCGATTTTTAAAAAAGGTTCCAGAGGAGATCCTGGAAATTATAGACTGGTGAGTCTGACGTCGGAGCCGGGCAAAATGGTAGATACTATTATTAAGAACAAAATTACAGAGCATATTCAAAAGCATGGATTAATGAGACAAAGTCAACATGGATTTAGTGAAGGGAAATCTTGCCTCACCAATCTACTACATTTCTTTGAAGGGGTGAACAAACATGTGGATAAAGGTGAACTGGTTGATATTGAGGGGCATAATTGAACGAAAACGTCTATCTCCATGGGCGTTTATCTCCGAGAATGGGTCCATGAAGGGGCGGACCGAACCGTATTTTCGCAAAGAATAGACGTCCATGTTTTATTCGACAATTTGTGAGCTGGGCGTTTTTGTTTTTCAGCGATAATGGAAAATGAAAGCGCCCAGCTCAAAAACGAATAAATCCAAGGCATTTGTTTGTGGGAGGGGCCAGGAGTCGTAGTGCACTGGTCCCCCTCACATGCCAGGACACCAACCGGGCATGTTTACAAAACAAAAAAAAAGGTAAAAGAGCTCCCAGGTGCATAGCACCCTTCCCTTGTGTGTTGAGCCCCACAAATCCCCCTCAAAACCCACTGCCCACAAGTCTACACCATTACTATAGCCCTAAGAGTTGAAGGGGGGCACCTACATGTGAGTACAGTGGGTTTGGGGGGGGGGGTTGGACGACTAAGCATTAAGCAGCACAATTGTAACAGGTAGGGGAGGATGGGCCTGGGTCCACCTGCCTGAAGTCCACTGCACCCCCTAAGAACTGCTCCAGGGACCTGCATACTGCTGCCAGGGAGGTGGGTATGACATTTGAGGGTGAAAATAAAAAGTTGTGAAACATCATTTTTTTGTGCTGGGAGGGGGTTAGTGACCACTGGGGGAGTCAGGGGAGGTCATCCCCGATTCCCTCTGGTGGTAATCTGGTCATTTAGGGCACTTTTGGGGGCCTTATTCGTGAAAAAACAGGGTCCAGGAAAAGTGCCCTAAATTCTAGCTACAAACGCATACTTTTTTTCCATTATCGGCGAAAGGCGCCCATCTCTCCTCGGCCGATAACCACGCCCCAGTTCCGCCTTTGCCACGCCTCCGACACACCCCCGTCAACTTTGTACGCTTCCGCGATGGAGTGCAGTTGAAAACGTCCAAAATCAGCTTTCCATTATACCGATTTATTCGTTTTTGTGAGATAAACGTCTATCTCCCGATTTGGGTCGAAATCTAGGCGTTTTTCTCTTTCAATTATAAGGTGGATTGTGTATCTGGATTTTCAGAAGGCGTTTGACAAAAGTACCTCATGAAAGACTCCAGAGGAAATTGGAGAGTCATGTGATAGGAGGTAGAGTTCTATTGTGGATTAAAAATTAGTTAAAAGATAGAAAAGAGAGAGTAGGGTTAAATGGTCAGTATTCTCAATGGAGAAGGGTAGTTAGTGGGGTTCCCCAGGGGTCTGTGCTGAGACCGCTGCTTTTTAACATATTTATAAATGACCTAGAGATGGGAGTAACTAGTGAAGTAATTAAATTTGCTGATGACACAAAGTTATTCAAAGTCATTAAATCGCGGGAGGATTGTGAATAATTACAAGAGGACCTTACGAGACTGGGAGACTGGGCGTCTAAATGGCAGATGACGTTTAATGTGAGCAAGTGGAAAGTGAAGCATGTGGGAAAGAGGAACCCAAATTATAGCTACGTCATGCAAGGTTCCACGTTAGGATGGACCAAGAAAGGGGTCTAGGTGTCGTCGTTGATGATACGTTGAAACCTTCTGCTCAGTGTGCTGCTGCGGCAAAGAAAGCAAATAGAATGTTAGCTATTATTAGGAAAGGAATGGAAAACAAAAATGAGGATGTTATAATGTCTTTGTATCGCTCCATGGTGCGATCACACCTTGAATATTGTGTTCAATTCTGGTCGCCGCATCTCGAAAAAGATATAGTGGAATTAGAAAAGGTTCAGAGAAGGGTGACGAAAATGATAAAGGGGATGAGACGACTTCCCTATAAGGAAAGGCTAAAGTGGCTAGGGCTCTTCAGCTTGGAGAAAAGGCGGCTGAGGGGAGATATGATAGAGGTCTATAAAATAATGAGTGGAGTTGAATGGGTAGATGTGAAGCGTCTGTTTACGCTTTCCAAAAATTCTAGTATTAGGGAGCATGCAATGAAGCTACAATGTAGTAAATTTAAAATGAATCTGAGAAACATTTTCTTCACTCAGCGTGTAATTAAACTCTGGAATTCGTTGCCAGAGAATGTGTTAAAGGTGGTTACCTTAGCGGAGTTTTAAAAAGGTTTGGACGGCTACCTAAAGGAAAAGTCCATAGACCATTATTATATGGACTTGGGGAAAATCCACTAGTTCTGGGATAAGCAGTATAAAATGTTTTGTACTTTTTTGTGATCTTGCCGGGTATTTGTGACCTGGATTGGCCAATGTTGGAAACAGGATGCTGGGCTTGATGGACCTTTGGTCTTTCCCAGTATGGCAATACTTATGTATTTACGTTCTGTTATCTTCTCTACTTTTTTTTGTTTTTGGATTTTCTCCTTTTGTTGTTCGGTCGCCCAACTATTGTCAGGTGCAGAAATGCAACTATTCTCTAACTGCACACCCAAACCCTGCGAAAACTTCTGACCTGCCTATGCCCCTCCCATGGCCACGCCTCCTTTGGAGTTGACAGAAACAAAAAACACAAACAAAAGAGAGGCAGGCTAATGTGGTTCCAGAATATGTGGTTTAATGAAAGTTGACAACTAAAAATGACTCAAACGACAACGCAGTCCTGCATTTCGGCACCACTTGCATTTTTTTCTCAAAAAGAAATGGCTGTGCAGTAGATGAACTGAAAGGAACACTTACCGCCAACCACTTGCCGCACTAACCCGGTGGTAACTGGCCACAATTACCGCTGGGTAAGCACTGGCGCTGCAATAATAGAAAATATTTTATAGCACCAGAAATGGCATGTGTTGTGGGTGGAAACTATCAATGGACCTCTGTGGATGCCAGGTGCTAGCTCCAGATTGACCCCATAGTGTCTTCAATGAATTATACAAAAAAAATGTATCTAAAATTTCAAGAAAGGAATGTTTGTATTTATCAAATAAAATATACTTTAAATTCAAGGAACATAACCATGCTGGTCCACTCCATTTTATTTTAAATGTTTATTTCAATTGGTACAATATGCTTCTGCAGTTATTATCTGCATAGATATTTGGTATCTACCATAAACGGAGATAGTTCTGTCCTGAAGTTGGAACATATTTACCATTCTGTTCTGTCAGCAAAGGTCTGTAAAGCTAAAAAGCAAACTAAATCTAAACGAGAAAGCATTTCCTTTCATGCCACTACATCTGAAAATATTGATTCATAGCAGATGTGTATTTGTTGTTATTCTTAAAAAAGGATTGTGTCATTCAATTATTAATTATTAATATTATTCAGCTTATAAACTCTTAAAGTCTAAATCAGTGGGAATAAAAGAAATTCAGTAACTCTATCCAGAAGAAAATGCCAACCAACTGGACACAGAAGTGCTTCACTATACAATGCATAAAAGATTTCTGCACCTCTCTGAGGAAAAATCATGTAGGAATGTATGCAGCTTGGTCAGGGCCCGAGCATCAGTAGCAACATTTTTGTTCCGTGTTTATTAGATGTTCAAAACAAGAGAAATATATCTTTCTGTATCTGTTGTTTTTGCCAAAAACTATATCAAGGCTACTCTTTTAGTCAACTTGAAAATTTATATACTGTACACTAACCCGCCTTTAATATCCTCTCTCTTTCCTCTGGGCATTTATTGCTGTTCTTTCTA
Organism: Microcaecilia unicolor; assembly: GCF_901765095.1. Classification (NCBI taxonomy): domain Eukaryota; kingdom Metazoa; phylum Chordata; class Amphibia; order Gymnophiona; family Siphonopidae; genus Microcaecilia; species Microcaecilia unicolor. The sequence goes on along the minus strand of NC_044037.1, from coordinate 247,593,716 downwards.
GTTCAGTAACCAGTGAGCAGAAGGTTCATTAAAGCTAATTGAATTGGAAACTTGTCTGCCCTGGGAAATGTTAACTCTTTCTTGTTATCTGAAGGAAATTCCTTTTATTATGTTCTTTTGAATTGGATTATTGGAGTTTCTTGTTAAAGACAATATATATAAAACCATCTCAATTTTCAGAATGTCAAGATAGTTACACTACAAGGGGGAAGGGGCTGCCTATAAGAGACTTGCATTTGTTGTGCAAAATACAGCAGTATGATACACAAAAATAATGTAACCTGACAATAATTAGCTAGTCAGACCTGTTTCATTCCCACATATTTGTAAGCAAAAGCCTTTTATCAGCTTTAAACATATTTGATATGCTTGAAAAGGCTGTTACATATTAATGATTCTCATCTCTACTATGTGTAAGAATTAGATTTACTAAAAGATACTACTGCATTAGTGCATTCTAACATGCACCAATGCATGTTATTTGCCTCTGATCCCATTTTATGCTATGGGACCTATCCTATATAATAAAACGCACCTCCAACGTTCTGAAGCTGACTGCGTGGACATAAGCCTTGAGGCATTCGAGCTTCTGAATCCATCTCCTGAAATGATGACGTCTCCCACTTCTAGGTGCATCAGCAGCAATAGTGCCCAATCACAACATAGCAGCGCGAGCCAACTCCGTCGCGTACCTGTGCTGAGGGGGGACCCCAACCCCTGACAGCCAAAATCCTCTTCTTGGCTGCCGCGGCGTTGCTTGCTGAATGATCTGATCAAATTTCTGTGCATGTGTCTGACAACAGACGCACACACAGAAACTTCATCAGACCATTCAGCAAGCAATACCGGCGCAGTCAAGAAGAGGACTTCGCCTGTCGGGGGTTGGGGTCCCCCGTCAGCACAGGTACGCAATGGCGGCGGGGGAGGGTTTTCGGCAGAAAGGGGGGTCGAGAGGGTCGTGTCAGGGGGGTCCAGGGGTCAGTAACGCGGAGGGGGAGTGTTGAAATCGGAGGGAGGGGGGAGTCTGTAACTCAGTGGGAGGGGTATGAGGTGGCCTTGAACTGGAAGGGAGGCAGGGAGGGGGGTCTGGAACTTGGAAGGGAGGGAAGGAGGGAGGGGGCGTGGGTCTCGGAGGGGACAGAGCGAGACAGCGAGGGAGGGTGGGGGATTACCTTGCTAGTGCCCGTTTCATTGCCTACTGAAACGGGCCTTCTTTACTAGTTTACTAATAAAGTGTGCGTTTACACACTAACACAGTAACACATTTTAGTAACTCTAGCCCTAAGTAGACTCATAAATAACATTTACATAATGACCACTCTATTAACTAAGGGGTCTTTTTATTAAGGTGCGCTAAAAAATGGCTTGTGGTAGTGTAGGCGTGGGTTTGAGCGCGCGCAGATCCAATTTTTAGCGCGCCTGTAAAAAAGGCCTTTTTTGCCGAAAATGGACATGCGGCAAAATCAAAATTGCCGCGCATCCATTTTTGGTCTGAGACCTTACCGCCAGCCATTGACCTAGCGGTAAAGAATCCAGTCAGTAATGACCTACGCGTATCAAATGCCACTTTGCACATGTCCATTATACATGCCCGAAAATAAAAAATATTTTTCAGATGCGCGCCAAAAATGAATCACCGCAAGAGCCATGCGGTAGTCAGGTGGTAACTCCATTTTGGCATGTGTTGGGCACACGTAGACGTTTACGCAGCTTACTAAAAGGACCCCTTGGAGGCCCTTTTAATAAAGCTTAGCTCATGCTTACAAAATTAGAGAATGCTAAATGTGAAGAAACCCATGGGTATAAAATAGGTTTCTTAGGGGTCCTTTTACTAAGCTGCAGTAAAAGGGGGCCTGCGCTAGTGTCAGCATGTGTTTTTGACACACGCTGAGGCCCCCTTTTATTGCAGTGGGTCATAGGCGTAGTTTGACTGTTTCATTTGGGGGGCAAAGAATGGGCGGAGCATATTAGCATATCATTTGCATATATACATATGCAAATGAATATGCTAATATGGAGGAAGGAAATGAAATTTACAGGCAAAATATCACAGATGCACATTTCAAAAAGCTGACACATTTCAATTAATAAATTATGAATAAAATAAACTTTTATTTACCTTTGTTGTCTGATCATTTAGTTTTTCTATTCGCTTTGATCCCAGTGTCTTCTGTTTTATGCAGTGTCTTCTTTCCAGTAGGCTTCCCTCTGCTCCCCACCCTCCCAGTCCCATCCATCTCTTGCTCCTTCCCTCTGCTCCCCACCCCTCCCAGTCCCAACCATCTCTTGCTCCTTCCCGCTGCTCCCCACCCCTCCCAGTCCCATCCATCTTCTGTTCCTTCCCTCTGCTCACCATCCCTCCGTCCCATCCATCTCTTGCTCCTTCCCTCTGCTGTGCCTGACCTCTCCAAATCCCATCCATCTCCTGGTCCATCCCTCTGCTCCCCACCCCTCGCAGTCCCATCCATCTTCTGTTCCTTCCCTCTGCTCACCATCCCTCCGTCCCATCCATCTCTTGCTCCTTCCCTCTGCTGTGCCTGACCTCTCCAAATCTCATCCATCTCCTGGTCCATCCCTCTGCTCCCCACCCCTCGCAGTCCCATCCATCTCTTGCTCCTTCCCTCTGCTCACCTCCTTTCCCAGTCCAATCCAATTCCTGGTCCTTCCCTCTGCTCCCCACCCACCCCTCCCAGTCCCATCCATCTCTTACTCCTTCCCTCTGCTCCCCACCCACCCACCCACCCACCCCTCCCAGTCCCATCCATCTCTTGCTCCTTCCCTCTGCTTCCCACCCCTCCCAGTCCCATCCATCTCCTGCTCCTTCCCTCTGACCTCCTTTCCCAGTCCAGTCCAATCCAATTCCTGGTCCTTCCCTCTGCTCCCCACCCACCCCTCCCAGTCCCATCCATCTCTTGCTCCTTCCTTCTGCTTCCCACCCCTCCCAGTCCCATCCAATTCCTGGTCCTTCCCTCTGCTCCCCACCCACCCCTCCCAGTCCCATCCATCTCTTGCTCCTTCCCTCTGCTTCCCACCCCTCCCAGTCCCATCCATCTCCTGCTCCTTCCCTCTGCTTCCCACCCTCCCAGTCCCATCCATCTCTTGCTCCTTCCCTCTGCTTCCCACCCTCCCAGTCCCATCCATCTCCTGCTCCTTCCCTCTGCTTCCCACCCTCCCAGTCCCATCCATCTCTTGCTCCTTCCCTCTGCTTCCCACCCCTCCCAGTCCCATACATCTCCTGCTCCTTCCCTCTGACCTCCTTTCCCAGTCCAGTCCAATCCAATTCCTGGTCCTTCCCTCTGCTTCCCACCCCTCCCAGTCCCATCCATCTCCTGCTCCTTCCCTCTGACCTCCTTTCCCAGTCCAGTCCAATCCAATTCCTGGTCCTTCCCTCTGCTCCCCACCCACCCCTCCCAGTCCCATCCATCTCTTACTCCTTCCCTCTGCTCTCCACCCTCCCAGTCCCATTCATCTTCCCTCTGCTGCCCCCCCCCCCCCCACGAGGTCCAGGATTGTGACTCCGTTTACCCCCTCTCTTCCTCCCTCCCTCCCTCCGGTGCAGGCAGCAGTCTTCTTCAGCCTTTCTGTGTTCCTGGCAGCGGTAGCGACGTACACGCTGCCTTCTGTCTGCCCCGGAAGCCTTCTCTTCAAGTTCCTGTTCCCACCTATGCGGGAACAGGAACTTGAAGAGAAGGCTTCGGGGCAGAGCTGAAGGCAGCGTGTACGTCGCTACCGCTGCCAGGAACAAGAAAAGCTTAGAGAAAATTGGTGCTGCCTGCGCCGGAGGGTAGGAAGAGAGGGGGTAGATTATAGACACGCTCGTCTCTGTCTGCTTCGCTGCTTCCCTGCCCTCTCTGTCTGCGTCCCGCCTTCCTCTGATGTCATTTCCTTTCGGGCGGGACGCAGACAGAGAGGGCAGGGAAGCAGCGAAGCGGACGGAGACGAGCGCGTGCCTGCTTGGTTTTTTTTTTTTTCATTCTAGCGCCAGTCCACGTCATCGTCGTTTGGGGGGGCATTGCCCCCCCTCGCCCCCCCAGTCTACGCCTATGCAGTGGGTAAAAGGCTGTTTTTGTCCTCAAAAAGAAGTGGCCATATGGTAAGTGAACCACTTGCCGCATAGCCATTTCGAGGTGAGAATTTACCACTAGCCATTGAAGTGGCACTAAGGGCTCCCACGCTAACCCGGCGGTAACCAGGCAGTGCATGGTGCTGACCAAGTACCACCAGGTAAGCACCAGAAATGGCACGCATTGGGGGTGGGAACTACCGCCGGGCTCCTGTAGTAGCCTGGCAGTAGTTCCAGATTGGCACACAGCAGGCCTGTTGCCACACACCAAACCTTTAGTAAAAATAATCCCTTAATATTTAGTGAGTGCTAATTCCATTAGTGCACACAAAGCTTTAGGGGCCCTTTTACTAAGCCATGTAGGCGCCTACACATGCCCAACATGCGCCAATTTGGAACTACTGCCCAGCTACCGCCTGGCCCGGGCAGTTTTATGTGCATCCAATATATGAATCTACACCAGTGCAGGCCACTTTTAGGCACACCTTAGTAAAAGGACCCTTTAGTAAAAGGACCCTTAAGCATTTAGTCCAGAAACTCAAAGTTGGGGAAAATCTTTAAATAGATGACCTATATTTTTCATAAACATAAAAATATAATGTTAAATTTTGTTACGTTTATAAAATCAATGATGTTCACATATCAGTATTTCTTCTATAGCTACGTCCAAATAATACCTTGCAGGTTATTACTTATTATTTATCATTGTTTTGTTTTTATGCCTGCCTCCAAAGTCGTTCACCTTCCAAACCACAGTAAAAATGGATTAGAGTGTGTGAATACAGGAAAGCAGTCCTTAATCATTACATGTCTGTAAACAGTGCACATTAACTGTCTTCAAATGGGGTCTAATAATTTGGCATATTATAGAACTGTTTGGAACTAGAAAATATTGACAAATCGAAACACTTGATAGGAGTTGCAATTGTAGATTTCTGCCAGGTTTTAAAAAAATCAATGGAAAATAACAGGCAAGCTACTATCGCTAATAAAAGTAAATATTTATGACTGATTTGACTGAGCTTCAATACCAGTCAATCACATTCTCAAGGATCTTTGCAATTCATTAACCTCTTTTTACTGGTCTTGTCCCTGTTGGTATTAGCCATTAGGAGAGTATAAGGGAGGGGGGGGGTTGATTTTTCTGCTGTCATCATTCATAGCTTATTTGTTCATTCCCTTCATTCCCATACATTGCCTCTAAATTGATTGTCTGTTTAGCCATATGAATGATAAAGCAGTTCTACCAAGTGGACTGAAAGCAGCCATTAATTTCTAAAGAAGGTGGATTTCTCAGCCTCAGACACAACCTCTGAGTAAAACTGGCCGTCTTAAAAAAAAATACAAACTTTTTTTCCCATAAAACATCTAGCCGATTAATGTCTTTGTTAGCATATGGAATTCATTTTTAAATGATTAAAAGGGCTTACAGAAGATATAAATTCTCTCTGCTCTACACATTTATAAAATTCAGACACTCATTCCCAGTCCCTCAACCTCACAATCATCTTCACATTTGATTATTTTAAAAGACGAATTCATGTGGAGAGATGTAAAAGTTGATCCCTTTGAAGTGGATTACATGCTGGTCTATGTTTCAGGTTCAAATGAGAAAAACAGAGGCTGACATACTATTTTTAATGTTGTTAAAAACAATATAAATGCTGAAAATCATGCTGGCAGAAACAAACGCTATATTTCAAAGGAGTTTATACTGCATGTGCAGTACTGTTAAAAGTACTGTACATTACACATAGAAGAGTACGTAGAAAAATAGACATATTAGCACATAACTCTGGCACTTGCACCCATTCCATAACATGCAACCTTACAACATAACAACAAAATAACAGTACCCACAATTAGTGACAAAACAACTGTGGCCACAGCTTTATTAACACAATTTAACAATACAACTGTAACTCAAACCAGAAACATTCAATTCCTCAGAGCAGCAATATACCCAACTATAAATCCCTAGCTAGTCAGTGATGTACTAGGCTAATAAATGTATTCCCAGAAATCCCAAACCAAATTGTCCCTTCTGTACCGAGGCCTTGTGGTTTCACAAAGACCTCAGAAATGACTTGTGGTGGTGGTGCCGCACACAAGCTGTTAACAATTCACTCCCCAGTTCATTGTAAATATCCCCCAAACCCTGCTGCATCTTGATTCAAGCCCTTATATTTTCCAGCAAGCTACAGCCACACCCACCCACCTCTCCCACCCAACTACACATAAAGAACACCCAAAAATGAAGTGGCATGTCTGAACCAAGGGCTTGTGTTGTTGCAAAGCTCCACGCAAAGAACGTGGGATAGTGTTGCACCCAAAAGGGAGAACAACAAACACCCCACTCAAAAAACAAAGGTTGCTTCTGCTATAATATCAATGATCTACTGAAACGGATAAGTTAGTGGCCCTTTTACTAAGCCGTGTAGGTGCTTGCACATGCCCAATGCACGTCAATTTTGAGTTAACACCCAGCTACCACGTGTCCCTTGTGGTAATTTCATTTTTTATGCGTGTCCGCTACATGTGCTAGAAAATATTTTTATTTTCTGGCACGCGGATGGTAATCGGTGGTAATAGACCATTACTGCCTGGTTACCGCATGAGACCTTACCGCTAGGACAATGGTGCATGAGCCCTTACCGCTAGGTCAATCTTCATTTTGCCGCACGAGCATTTTCGGCAAAAATTTGAAAAAGGTACTTTTTACAGGTGCGCTGATAAATGATTCTGTGCAAGCCCAAAACACGCGTCTACACTACCGCAGGCCATTTTTCAGCATGCCTTTGTAAAAGGGCTCCTTCATTTGTGTTATGTCTTATTCTCAAGCACCTGGATGTATATCAAAAGCTATTTATACGTACTGGCACATCCTTCAGTTGGATTCTTGTTTTCATGACCATCCAATAGCTTCCTTACAATGTGAGAAAACTATAGGAGAGATGATAAAATTTAAATTTAAGAAAATGAGACTGAATTGGATGCTGTACATAGTCATTGTGGAACTTGTCAATGGTGTGAGCTGACATTGGAAGTAAGTAGCTGGACTGATCCTCATACAGCATATACTATTTATGCATGCAAGACTACTAAATGTATTATAAGAAATGTAATATACATCATACAATGTCCCTTTAATAAAATTTATGTTGGCAGGAGCAGTAGATCTGTGAAGACTCGATTAACAGAACATAAATCTAAAATATCCACACGTGTTGAAGACACACCATTGGTGCAACATTGGTTACAGTTTGATCACGCTCTAACAGATTTGCGTTGGAGAATTATTGGCTCAATGGTAAGAGGGTGTGAGGATGGCAACCTTGAGCAGATTCTTAATTATAAGGAACAGAACTGGATATTTAAACTTAATTCGGTCGAACCTACAGGGCTCAACAAAGAAACTGAATGGATGTCTTTAATCTGACAAGTTCCTGTCATTGGTTGGTGGGAGCCATGTGACCACGGCAGTTCAAAGAGAGAATAATGAGTGAAGTGGAACAGGTGGATGTGAATCGTCAGTTCATGCTTTCCAAAAATACTAGGACTAGGGGGCATGCGATGTAACTACAGAAATTTAAAACAAATTGGAGAAAATGTTTCTTCACCCAACGCATAATTAAACTCTGGAATTCATCGCCAGAGAACGTGGTGAAGGTGGTTAGCTTGACAGAGTTTAAAAAGGGGTTAGACGGTTTCCTAAAGGACAAGTCCATAAACCACTACTAAACAGACTTGGGAAAAATCCACAATTCCAGGAATAACATGTATAGAATGTTTGTACATTTGGGAAGCTTGCCAGGTGCCCTTGGCCTGGATTGTCCGCTGTCGTGGACAGGATGCTGGGCTCAATGGACCCTTGGTCTTTTTCCAGTGTGGCATTACTTATGTACTTATGTACTTAAGTTAGACGCCATAGCCATTTTGGTACAAAGGGTGAAGAACTCAGTACTCGCTCTGGAGATGTAAAGATACATGACCAATATGATGTTCTGTATTGATTTTTGAGTATTTCTACCTTTGTGAATATTGGAAACTTTTTGTCGATTTTCTTCTCTGCAGGGGCATACCTTGAAAAAGCTGAAGCAAAACACGTGTCGGTAAGCAGCCCCATATGATTTGAGTTTGGATTTAAGAATCTCCTGAACCCTTTAAAGATAAGTACAGAGTTATTCTGACTATAAGCATTTGAGAGTGCTGTTACTAAGTGAAAAACCTCTTGAAAGGTTTTCTATGTAATGGACCAATGATGAGAAAGGTGGATATTGCTTCTGCACCAATATTTGACAGCGAAGTACCGCCTCTGATGATCCAAAGATACCTTTCTATATGAAAGTGTTTTAATTGGTTATATCAGTGATAAGAATATATTTTTTGTGCGAGTTATTTTTTACGGTCATTAGAAACACACTAGCCTGAAACAGCTGCCGACTGGTTATCTCGCTTGGTCATTTTCAGCAGCACTTAACTGAAAATGACTGGCTAGTGCCAACCTTAAAGCCAGCTATGTCAGGGGTGGAGTCCAGTTAGGTCCCAATATTCAAAACTCTGCTGCCCGTCTCATCTTCCGCCAGGGTCGCTTTACTCATACTACCCCTCTCCTCAAGACCCTTCACTGGCTCCCTATCCGTTTTCGCATCCTGTTCAAACTTCTTCTACTAACCTATAAATGTACTCACTCTGCTGCTCCCCAGTATCTCTCCACACTCGTCCTTCCCTACACCCCTTCCCGTGCACTCCGCTCCATGGATAAATCCTTCTTATCTGTTCCCTTCTCCACTACTGCCAACTCCAGACTTCGCGCCTTCTGTCTTGCTGCACCCTACGCCTGGAATAAACTTCCTGAGCCCCTACGTCTTGTCCCATCCTTGGCCACCTTTAAATCTAGACTGAAAGCCCACCTCTTTAACATTGCTTTTGACTCGTAACCACTTGTAACCATTCGCCTCCACCTACCCTCCTCTCTTCCTTCTCATTCACATTAATTGATTTGATTTGCTTACTTTATTTATTTTTTGTCTATTAGATTGTAAGTTCTTTGAGCAGGGACTGTCTTTCTTCTATGTTTGTGCAGCGCTGCGTACGCCTTGTAGCACTATAGAAATGCTAAATAGTAGTAGTAGTAGTATTCAGACCTAACAGTCCAGGTTTAGTGCATAAATAGCTGTCCTATCTTTATGCGCTAACTCATGGCCGATTAAGTCTGAATATTAACTTAACTTCTCATATGCTAGCCGGCTTTTTTAAAAAAATAGAAATTCAATGATGAAGCCTACACAGGGCCCAGCACTGAATTCCCAGTTTTAACCCTGTCGGTGGACAGAAAAACGCTGTCTGCTGCCGGCTGAATAATCAGCTGGACAGATTTCAGTTGAAACTATTGCCATGAAGTATTGTATGTTTTCAGAAAAATACATTTTTCTTTAACAGAAATTAACTTTGGCAAATAAGTTCCTGTATTTATAAATGATATATATATTTATGTGATCTAAGTTATTAGACTAAATTAAAAAACTAATTTAAATCACACACTGTGATAAAAGAGGATGGGGCTTGATATTCTGCCTTTCTGTACTTACAGTCAAAGTGGTTTATATACAGTTACTTATTTTGTACGTGGAGCAATGGAGGGTTAAGTGACCTGTCCAGAGTCATAAGGAGCTACAGTGGGACTTGAACCCAGTTCCCCAGGATCAAAGTCTGCTGCACTAACAACCAAGCTACTCTTATATGATATAAGGAATGCATCAGAGTTAACTGCTTAAAAATATTTGTTGGTATTAGTAGTTGGGTATAACAACAAGGAAAAGTTTGCGTCATACAAATTTGCTTTTGCTCAGAGTAAAAATGATAAAAATTCATTATTTACAATGCGATATGAATTGATATTAAGGGGGTCTTTTACTAAGCAGTGTTAAGCAGCTTGCATGGATTTTACCAATCAGTAAATGTTAGCACAGACCCATGCTAACGTCTACCACACATTAAAACTAGCAGGGCAGTAAAAAAACAAAAACAAAAAACAACCTGTGCTAGCTTCCTAACACAAGTAAAGGCAGAGATGACAGTGACATAGGCAGGTTGGAGGAGTGGCTGGCAGTGACTGGCAGTGACAGCCAGTGCACGGGTCAGTACCATGCACTAGCTGTCACAACTACTGATCGTGCAGCTGAACTTACCACCACTTCATGAAGAGGTGCTCAGTGGATCTGCACTACCAACAGTTGGGTAGCGCGGCCATGACTCTGACAGAAAGGACCCGCTATCCCACCTGACCCAATCCTCTGCTCCAATTTGCCCCACTACTCTGATCCAGTCTCCCCTTGATCCCCTTCTCAGATCTTCAATCCAATTTCCCTAATCCTCAGACCCCTGATCCAATCCCCCTATCCTTCTCTCAAACCCCCTAATCCCCCAACTCCCTGGATCTGATCCCCCTGATAAGACCCTCCCTAAATCCAAGCCCTGCCCATGTGCTCCACTAAACCTTCTTCCTCCTGGACTCTGGAACCCCAGCACCTCTGGAACTTAACCAGAGGTGATTCCTAGGAGTCCAGTGGGCCAGGATGGGAGTGGTTCACCTTCACTCTTATCCCATGTGGCTCAGAATTCAAAACTGGCAGCATTGACCCTAAAGTAGGCTCAGGTTACTAGGCCTAGAGGGTCAACCTTTCCTATAAAGGCATTTCCATATAAGGAACTATATGACATCTACAATGGATCAGGCAAGAAAGAAAAAGGAATAGTGAATAAGTAAAAAAAAAAAAAAAAAAACTTGGAAATATATAAGGAAGCAAAATGAAATTCATAATTACATCACAAGATACTAAAAAAAAACCCAAGTTATATTACAGCAGTATAGTCAGCAAGATAAAGAAGTTGAAAAAGCTGTGAGATAAGGAAAGATGGGCTGAAGAAAATGCTCAAATAGCAGAAGAAGCAGCAGAAAAGGGAGACTTGAAAGTAGTCTATTGCATAATCAATCAGTTAACAAGAACAAAAGGAAGAAAAGTACTACCTGTTAAGGACAAATGCAGCAAAGTCATTAAAAACAGCATTAGGAGCAGCTGAATGCTGAAACATCAACAGAACTGCAGATAGACACCAGGCCATTCATAAAGGATTAGATAATCAAAGCTATTAAGGGACTAAGGAAAGGAAAATCACCAGGATTAGAAAACATCTGTGCAGAACTCTTGAAGAAAGGACCAAATCAAATGATAGAATGGCTACTATGATTGTGTAATGTGGCATGAGAAAGGGAAAAAAAAACAGATGACTAGAATAAAGATATAATTGTAACATTGCTGAAGAAAGGAGATTTATCTGTACCTGAAAATGTTTACAGTCAAATTATTCTTAGCAGGCTTAAGGCTCAAGTGGACAATAAGTCAAAAATAAGTCAAAAACACATCCTGAATGAAGAAGTAATTTAAGGTCAACACAGGGACACTAAAGGAGCCTACCAAACTCTCACTCCATTAAAATATAGAAGAAAGGAATTCCAAACTTATAAATCAGCTTTGACCTGTTGCGGCCAAGTAAATACCTTTCCCATTGGAATCACATGGCATGCAAAATTGAAATGACTAAATAAGACCTGAATGTCTCTTAAAATCATCTTTGAAAGGCAGCAAGCCTGCTCAATCAACTCAAACAACTTCTGAATCTTGTCCTTAGGCTAGCAAGACTCCATCCTAACTGAGTCAATCTCTAAGCTGAGAAAGGTGAGTACATGCAAGGCCCTGCAGATATCTCTTCCATTAAAGGAGTCCAAAAACTTTAGCTAACTTCAGGAAGACCACCATCAACTGCTTGCATCTACCAAACCTCACAGGGCACACAAGCAGAATAATAGAGAATGGACCATGCCTAAGTGCTAATTTTTTTGTACCCCTAAGCAACTTGTTACAAGATTACCCTTCAGATCACTAAGGCCTGCCAACTAATTAGCAAGACAACTTTGCACAGTGAAAGATACTGCAGGGTTGACCCACTGGCCAAAATGGCAATCTACTGGACCCCACACACTCAATGAAGTACAGCAATATATCAGATGGTCTCTCCCATACAAACTGCATCTGTTTCAAAAGCGACATGATGCCCATTCATATTATTCAGAACTGAACTGAAAACAAGAATTTTCCTGTCTCCCAAGTCATAGGCCAGCATATACACTTGAAATACCACTAGGAGCAAATAGCATAGGCTGAATAAGATTGTCCACCCCCTGCAACATGGATGCTAACATTAGACATGAAACCTTGCACCCCTTTCCCACTATCAATAGGATTGATAACCTGAAAGACCTAAACCATACGGGCATCATTTCCATCCATGCTTGCAGTCAGTCCTAGATAGCCCCCCCCCCAGGTACCTATTCTGAGCAACATCAGAATACTGATCCTCTATCACAACAGCATCTAGCCCACTTTGGTCTATTACATTCTCTTGATCCAAATCTTTTCCTTGACTCCATAGAAAAATATATACATATACTCTAGCCACCTGCCAAACAGGCAATAGCTCAGTAGGCAATTTTTATAAACCACTCTTACTTACTTCTTTCTACCATATTATGATAGGGGATATATGTCCTGTCACAAAACAGAAAAAACCCAAATCATATAGGAGGACAATTTGGGTACAGTCCCCACTAATACAGTTAAGGTGGACATCTGGAACCCTGCTTGGGCAGTTGTATCTAGACAAGCAAGACTATGTGGGAAGTGGCAGGGGAGGACTAACCCATCCAGAAGCTATTTGGATAAATCCCTGAGCACTGAGAGTGATAAGAGTTTTCAGAAACTGAACTATATCCTAATCAGCATATGGTTTGCATAGGTGGATAAACTGGCTTGCACCCAAGGCTCAAGAGGAGGGAAACAGTACCCCATTAGCCCAGGGGAGTCCAGGATGGGACTAGTGGTGTCCACTGGACTGCACAAAGCCCAGAAGTAGGTAGAGTATTGAGGGCTTTGGACTCACCCTGAATAAGAGTGGGACTCAGACCAGGACCTGAAAGCAAGGAGCCTAGAAGAGGAAAAACTAATCTTTCTTTTCTGAGAGGTAAGAGGTCTTTGGCTGTGGATGGATAGTTTACTAAGCATTGGCTCAGCCTAACTTTTTGGCTGGTTTATTAGTACTGATAGCCTGTCTGTTGAGGATTAACATTGACTAACTGTATGGTTGCATACTTAGCCTATTTCTTGGGTAAGCAGCTGATGGTCATAGAATATTCATTCTACATCTTCAAGTAGATAGTATTATCACATGTGATGCTATTGGGTCAAATCTCAAAAATTAATAGTTTGCTCCAGAAAAAGCACCAGCCCAGATCCCTGTACTACTAATTCAAGCTCCCACCTCCTTTACATTCTTTCTTTGGTGCCATGTCAAATTTGCTATTTATAATCCAGATCTCCCAAATACTATTGCTCCACTATCACCCCTTATGCAAAATGGCCAAATTTTACAACAAGCAAATCCTAAACTAAAACACCCTCTTAATCCCACAGTTTACCCCAATCAATCCCTCATATGCCACAACCTCACCCTAGAATAGCAGAGTGTAGGAGCAACCTAATGATTAGAGCAGCAGGCTGAGCATCTGGGGATCCCAGTTCAAATACCACTGCACCTCCTTCAGGTCTTGGGCAAGTCACTTAACCCTCTACTGCCTCTGGTACAATCTTACTGAACCTGAATTTACACTGCTTTGAAGGCTTGCAGGCATTATAGGAAATTAATTAGAATAAAACCCAAAAATCCTAGTGGCAAACCCCCAAAACCTACACAGTGCTCCAAATTTTAGTGACAATAGTACCCTAAGGCTAATGGCAGCTACGCAGGCAGGGAGCTGGCAAGTGGGAACAGATAACCACCTACACTTCAGCCTTTGCTCTCACTACATTGATCCCAGACCAGATCACCCTACACAAAAAAAGCAACAAAAAACACCCAGACCACTGTACAACAGAAACAGACAAACTTCACTCCCAACCAGAAGCCACCACAGAGTCACAACAGGACAAAACACATTCTGTACCATGGACTGAAGCCACCCCAGTGCAAGATTTAAAAAAAAAAAACTTTCCTGCAACAGCCAAACAAAAGTCTAGTCACCACCACAAGAAAGCCCAGCCACCCAAACCAGACCATTGACTACAACTCTACTTGACTACCAACAATGCCTGCCAAGTTCCTCAAAGCTTCATTACCAAAGCTGAAGGCAAATTTTTCTTACCTGCTTGTCCACTTACTCCTACGTTTATACAGTCTCTGAGCTCTGTCTCAGCCACTATGAAGTTCAGCTCCCATCTGAAAGACATGACTGTGAACACTGAGGAATGTTCCTCCACATGCAAAGATATCAAACATATAAACGGCAAGTGACCGACTCACCTGCAAATGCGCAGTAGAGTTGGAACGCTGAGAGGTAGAAGTCCATGCACCGCCTCCACCAGCAGTACAGCCCAATAGGGCAGACGGCTTGGACATGGGCGTGGAAATCGGAGGAGGAGGGAGCAGGGAGGGAAGGAGGGGGCGGAACTGAGGGAAACAGACGCTGGGGGGAGGGCAGGGGAGAGAGCAGGGTTGGTGGACGGGGGGGGGGGGCAGAGGAAAACAAAAAACTAGCCCGTTGTTACGGGCTTAACGGCTAGTATATACATGTTTTGTATGTGGAGGGAATGTCCTGACATTGCCACAGACTTTTTCTTGATGCAGGGGCCAGTACTGCCATTGTACGTTTTGCATAGTTTATTTTCAACTTGTGGAAACATTTATCCCCGACTGTCTATGATGTTTTTTGTGTGTCCTCTTTCAAAACTTATTTTTTCTATTTTTGAATATCAGACAACATTTATTTATTTATTTTTTCTTCCATTATGGAATTTTTAAAAAACATTTTCTGATACACATTTATTTTACCATTTGAATGTCATATCAAAAATGCTCCTCCATATCTATTTTGCAAAGGAGATAGCAGTGGCGTTCCTAGGGGGGGGGCTGTCCGCCCCGGGTGCACGCCACCGGGGGGGGTGCCACGCGCGCCTGCTCTCCGTTGTTCGATGCTTCTTCTCTGCCCCGGAACAGGTTACTTCCTGTTTCGGAGCAGCGAAGAAGCATCGAACAACAGAGGAAAGGCGCGCGTGGCACCCCACCCCACCCCCGGCGGCATGCACCCGGTGGGGGGGAGGGGGTTCCTTCGCGGGGGTGTCCTTTCGCCGGGGGGTCCGCGTGGCATCGGGGGGGCGCTGCACCTGGGGGGGCGGGGCGCATCGGCGATCCGCCCCGGGTGCCAGCCCCCCTAGGAACGCCACTGGGAGGTAGAATTTCTGGTGGGCAATTAAAGTCTCTTTCAAGAATTTAAACAAATAGATCTTTAGGAGAGAAAAACATTTGTGGGAAATTCATAACTTTTACATTTAAATGCCTAATAAAGTTATCAAAATTTTCTATCTTCTGATGAATTATCATCTTTTCTTGATTAAAGTAGTATGGTAGCTGTGTTACTCCACTTTTAAAGGTAATATATAGAAATAAAACAAAACTTAGAAAAGAAAATATGATACCTTTTTTATTGTATTGTTAGTCCTATAAAAAAAGAATCATCTTATTTTCTTTATCATCTTTTCTTGCGATAGATAGTTAGATGCTGGCCTCAGAGAGAAGCTTATAATAATTTTTAACAATTATTTTATTATTACATTTGTACCCTGCGCTTTCCCACTCATGGCAGGCTCAATGCAGCTTACATGGGGCAATGGAGGGTTAAGTGACTTGCCCAGAGTCACAAGGAGCTGCTTGTGTGGAAGTGGGAATTGAACTCAGTTCCTCAGGACCAAAGTCCACCACCCTAACCACTAGGCCACTCCTCCACTGTGCATCCAATACTGATATTCCCCAATTTTTCCATAGTATTAACACTAATACACCTAATAAACCTGAAGGACTTTATATTATATAAAATATCCTCTGGTCCCATAGCAACTTTAATAACAACTTAACAATATTAGAGTGCAGACAGATGTCCAGCAGTCAGATGGGGCCTATCCATCACTAGGTGTCACAACTCACCTAAAATACAGTGTGTCCTTAGTATGAAAGCATGTGATCCTGTATTTAGGACCTTGGTGATTAGGAATGTTGATAGCTGGGTGGCTGATGGATATAAGTATCACTTAGTAAATTGTCTGTCTGGTGCAAAGGTGGCAGACATCACAGACAGAAGTTTAGTCAATGCAGAGGAAAATTGGCTTCTAGTACACATGGGTACCAATGACATAGAAGGTGTAGGTTACAAATTCTGAAAACCTAGTTGAAATCCAGAACCTCCAGTTTAACATTCTCAGAAACACTCCCCATTTCACAGGCAGAAGTCTGGAAAGGAAGTTTTGGGAAAGAAAAGTCAGGTTTGATTTAGGATAAATACAGATAAAATATTCAAGAATAGGCAGGACTCCGGAATCTCAATGCATGGATAAGTTGATGGTGCAACAAAGAACGCTTTTGACTTGTTAGGAACTAGGCAAAATTATAGGGAATGGTGAGACTATTCCTCTGGCTGACTTTCTAAAAATCTTTTCATCTTAAAACCATCAAAGTCAGTGTCATCCTAGGTCTCGGATAGGCCCCTCTCCCTCACTCCTACTCCTATGCTAGATTCATCTCCTATTGCTTTAGTAGATCAATTTGAGTATTTAGGAGTGATCACTGACTATAACTGATCTTTTGGCCAACAAATTTCGGTCATACTGCAAACATGTTACTGGGCACTTAGACGAATTTGGTTGGTTCAAGTCTATCGAGTCATCACAGAGAGTTTTACTCTATGCCTTAATCACATCAAAATTGGTTTATTGTACCATTGTATACTTAGGTCTTCTGTGTTATCTACTTAAGGGCTCTGTTTACTAAGGCGTGTTAGTGTTTTTAATGTGCCTACAATTAGCACATGTGCTGCGTAGGTACCTATAAGGATATTGTAGGCACGTACATGGTTAACGCGCATTAATAAATGCTAACGCACCTATAACGCGGCTTAGTAAACAGGGCCCTAAGTGCCTTCAAACTGGCCTGCAGTAGTATAGGCACGTGTATTGGACATGTGCTGGACCATTTCTCCAGCGTATCTATAAAAAAAGGGGGGGGGGGTTGGGCCAGGAAATGGACTTTTCTGCAAAATGAAAACCAGAGGGTGTCTATTTATGGCCTAAGCCCTTAACACCACCCACTGACTTAGCAGGAAGGGCTCACACGTTACCTGCGTGGTAATCGTCCAGCAAATGCCAACTGCCAATTACCACCGGGAATGCCCATGCGGTAGAAAATAGAAAATTGTTTTCTACCGCATGTTTTCGGCATGCACCAAATTCAGAATTACCACCCGGGGCACGCTGTAGCTGGGAAGTAATGCTGATTTGGTTTGTGCTGGACGAACGTAGGCCCTTATGCACCTTTGTTAAAGGGCCCCTAGGGATGCTATCATATGCTAAACAACGTGATCACGTGACTCCACTTCTGATGAAAAATCACTAGTTACCAATATTATCCCACATACAATTTAAATTTCTTGTCCTGGCACACAGAGCACTCTATCATGGGAGAGCGGATTATCTGGCCTCCCTCATTTCATTTCACACCTCATCGAGGACATTGAGATCACTGCATGGCAGCCACTTGCAAATTCCTACCCCTCAGACTGCATATTTGGAATCTACTCAGCATTCTGCCTTCTTCTGTGCAGCCTCTTCTTTGGAATACTCTTCCATTAGCACTCCATACAGAGCCATCTTTTCTTAAATTTAAACAGCACTTAAAACTCATCTTTTTGAACAGGCTTTTCAATCTTAGTAGTTGCAGATGTTTTGGGCTCCAGGGTGAGTAGCTGCAGTCTACATCATTATACTCCTGTTTTTAATTTAATTGCACTCCTCTCTTAATTCCTTTTTAATATTATGTTATATGTATTATAAACCGCTTTGAAGTATGTCTACAAAAGGCTGTATATCAAATGAAATAAACCATAAAAGGATGCTGGCCCTAACCTTTAAAAAAGGAGATAGAGCAGCTTTTAAACTTGAACATGGAGAAAAATCAGCAGTCACTCAGCAGCAACCAGGTTCAGAGTGAGGCGTCTTTGAAGGATACTAACAAAACAGGGGAGTTTGGCTTCTGCGAGTTTTTTGCACATAGGACTATCTGAGAACAAATTCATAAAACTGGACCAATCCTCATGGTAAACATTTGCACAAATGTTCATGCAGATTCATTAATAATTATCCGCTATGATGCAAAAGCATACAAAATAGCTCATTATTTATGAAGTTTTTGAAAACCAGCACATCTTTGCATATCAGTTTCTGCAAAAAAATAACTACACCTCAAGAGATGTAGTTATATTTTTCTTCCAGGCCCCAAGGCTAATTTTTGCAGGCATAGTTCATTTGTATCCATACAGAAATTACAGGTAAAGCGGCCATAAGACTATGGGAAAACCTATGAATTACACTGGCTTCCAAGAGTTCCATTCTACAGTACTAACGTAACCCAGTATCACAATGCTTAACATTTACATGCCCACAGTTACACCAACCACTAAATGTTACAGTATTTTGGGAGTTCCAGCCATGCTTGGCTCAATGTAACTTAGGTGCACCATTACAAAATACCACTTAGGTACCCTGCTGGCACTTTCATGGGTAAGCGCAAGAAGAAAAGAGATTTTAATACCCCTGTATAAGACGTTGGTGAGGCCCCACCTGGAGTATTGTGTTCAATTTTGGAGGCCGTATCTTGCGAAGGATGTTAAAAAAATGGAAGCGGTGCAAAGAAAAGCTACGAGAATGGTATGGGATTTGCGTTGCAAGAGGTATGAGGAGAGACTTGTTGACCTGAACATGTATAACCTGGAGGAAAGGAGAAACAGGGGTGATATGATACAGACGTTCAAATATTTGAAAGGTATTAATCCGCAAACAGACCTTTTCCGGAGATGGGAAGGCGGTAGAACTAGAGGACATGAAATGAGATTGAAGGGGGGCAGACTCAAGAAAAATGTCAGGAAGTATTTTTTCATGGAGAGAGTGGTGGATGCTTGGAATGCCCTCCCGCGGGAGGTGGTGGAGAGGAAAACGGTAGCGAAATTCAAACATGTGTGGGGATAACATAAAGGAATCCTGCTCAGAAGGAAGGGATCCCCAGAAGCTTAGCCGGTGGTGGGAGGCAGGGCTGGTGGTTGGGAGGTAGGGATAGTGCTGGGCAGACTTATACGGTCTGTGCCGGAGCCGGTGGTGGGAGGCGGGGCTGGTGGTTGGGAGGTGGGGATAGTGCTGGGCAAACTTATACGGTCTGTGCCCTGAAAAAGACAGGTACAAATCAAGGTAAGGTATACACAAAAAATGGCACATGTGAGTTTATCTTGTTGGGCAGACTGGATGGACCGTGCAGGTCTTTTTCTGCCGTCAGCTACTATGTTACTAGGTTACTATTCTATATATATTATGCACACATAAGTACATAAGTATTGCCATACTGGGACAAACCAAAGGTCCATCAAGCCCAGCATGCTGTTTCCAACAGTGACCAATCCAGTACCTGGCAAGTACCTGGCAAGATCCCAAAACAGTACAATATATTTTATGCTGCTTATCCTAGAATAAGTCCCCAAGTCAAGTTATTTTGATAATGGTCTATGCACTTTTCCTTTACTTGGGGACCCATTCTACTCCACTCATTATTTTATAGACCTCTATCATATCTCCCCTCAGCTGTCTTAACTCCAAGCTAAAGAGTCCTAGCCGCTTTAACCTTTCCTGATAGGGAAGTCGTCCCATCCCCTTTATCAAGGCACCAAAATTACCACGTGTCTAGGGGTTGATTGCTGCTTTACAGCAGATGTCTGTAAAATAATAAAAACTGAAGCCTTCAAACTTGAAAGGCCTCTGTCCTATAGATTCCCTACTAAAAGGAAGCAAGCCTTATGAATACAATTTTGATGCCATCTAGAACCTTCACCACTGTTTTCCTCCAATATCTAGTCAAAAGTGTTAAATGGCCAGAAGTGCATGATAGCAGAGGACTACTAGCCCTAAGTAGTAGTAGTACACTTGCCATATCTAATAGTTAATGTACTAGATCCTCTCTTTCAGAGTAGGTTTCAGAGATTATTTTATTTCATAACTAGTCTTTATAGACTGAGCCTGAAAGCAGTACACAAATAAAAAAATAATTCAGTTTCACGCTTAACCTTCAACTCTCAATGATATAATTCTATATGTGTCAGTAGGCCTTCTTGGTGTGGGATAGGAGTGACACTTTTTTCCACAAGTCTTAATGCCAATTCCTAGTTGTATAGCGTAAATGACAGCCAGAAAAAAAAATTGCTGACACAAAAACAGCTGGAAGCAAATGAATTTGGCACTTAGGAATGAAGGCAATACATAGTACCACGTAAAATTTCCATGGCAGAGAATTAAAAAACCTACTTGTGCAACTGCTGTACCTTAGAAAATGGAAAAAAAAAAAAAAAAGCTGAATTTGTCACAGATCAGTCCAGTTGCTGAAACCACATGCTCTCTAAAGAAAAAAATCTGCCTAATCCAGTTTTTCTACTTTGGAGTTAAATGCATTATACCTCACTTTTAATTGTATGCCTCTCTCCTAATGTGAATTCTGAGCTGTGCCATCAGTGGATCTATCTAGTCTAAGAATGACATCATGAAGGTGATACCCCAAATGGCTAGAAGGTGTGGGTAACTAAATGTATAAGAGAATGCAGATAAACACAGTTCTAAAGTTCTTGCTGTGAATATATATTATAGGGAAACAAACATTGGAAAGTGACTGAAATGTACAGGATAAATTTGACTCTACAGTAAAACTGTACCGTTAATTAAACTTTCTATAGGCTTTCTCTATTTTTTTTAGAAATCTTGAACAGTAGCTATCTGAAACAACCTTGAATGTATTTTAAAGGTGTGACTCTACTGTTTGAAGGAATAAAGTATATATATATATATATATATATATATAATTGAATGTGACTGCACTTAAAGGAAATCTTTAGGGATTGACTCAGCCCCATAGGGTTGGGACCATGCCTTTCTTTAAAGAAATCATTTAGGGCCACTTTTATCAAGCCACGTTAGTGGTTCCCGCATGGCAATGCTGACGAAGACCATTCAAAGTGAATAGGCTTTGTTGGCATTACCTCTCCGGAGACCACTAGTGCAGTTTGATAAAAGAGACCCTTAATATTATATGTGTTTTCAGTGAAAGAAAAATGCTTAAGGACCTTTTTAAAAATACTTAAGGATCTTTTTAAAAATACATCTATAAGTTTAAATGGATACATATGCATTGAAAGCTAGACATGTTACCCATCATCACTTAGATGGATGATTTATACATTCACCCCTGTAATCTATATAGCACGCCTAGATATCCGCACCGAAATTGGCATGGATTCTATAACAATGTGCATAACTCAATTGGCTTAATAAGTTAATGAGCACTGATAACAGCACTTAAAAAGCAATATTGAGCACTAATTGGCACTGATTAGAATTTAGGATCACAACTCACTAAGCATATTCTGTAGCATATTCAAAGTGAATGGGCTTTGTCGGCCTTACTGCACCGGGAGCTGCTAGCACAGTTTGATAAAAGAGGCCCTTGCACATATATCTGCTGTTGAGGTTGGTGCTGCCACCAAACACATAAGCGCTTTTGAGTATTGACCTGATGCTTTTAGAAAACAAGATACTCAGCAGCCATTTGGTGTGTTTCAAAACACTATAAAACTTATATAGAAGAGCTTATATCCTATCTGACCGCCCATGCCAAAACCAACTGGTTTGTGGGCAGTGTGGATGTGGAGTTATGGCAGAGACAGGGTGGTGTGGAAAGCTAGCTGGTTAGCAGAGATTTTTAATCTGCTAACCGGCTGAGCAACTGCATAAATTAGGACAGAAAAAAAGGTTGTACTAAGTTTATTCGGCGAAGGCAACCGGACATTGGTCTGAATATCAACCAGTGCCTGCTTATCTTCCGGGTAGCGCTCCAGATGCTTCCCACATCCCAAACCCACCTCCCTGAAGATAAGGGAAGGTAAGTCTTGGCTTCCCTGCTTTACCCCCCCCCCCCCCCCCCCGGGCTACCTGATAGCCATAGCACAACTATTAGGAGTAGGAGCATTATTCCTGCCCTCATCTACCCCACTTGGACCACCAGGGATATCAAGTAGACCTGAGGGGCCTACCTACACCATGGGAGGGGGGATTGGGGGAGTTCAGAATGGTGGCAGGCTAAGAAAAAAGGGGGGGGAGTAAAGTTTGGCCCTTGAGGACAAGGAAAGATGATTTTCTGTAATGGAACTAGGAAAATCATCTTTTCTTTACTGGGTGGGAGAGTGTAATCCCCCAATATAATGGGGATTACTAAGTGGTGTTGATTTTTTTCCTGGAGTCACTGGGGGGAGCATATGGGATGTCCCTGGGTAGGATGGGAGCCCAGCACAAGGGGTGTGTTCTAAAATAACTTACAGAGAAAATGTGGATTTGTTAAATGATTGACAATGTGGGTGGAGTTTAAAGGTATTAAAAGGTTTGGTTTGTTTAAGCTCATGGTCTTTGGTTGCCTTGACCCCCATCAGGACGCTAGGAGGAGAGGAGATATCCTGGAAAGGTAAAATAAACTGAGGCCGAATTAAGGAGGAGTTCCTGCCCCTAAAAGCAGTAACTGTGAGGGTGAAAAAAGCTCTGAGTAGGTAAGGGGAACTCACCCTGGGAACAAGAGATGGAGCAGGAAAAGCCTGCTAAAGGCCAGGGTGTAGACCAGAGAGGTACATTGTTAGAAGGAGGACAGACAGGGAGGTATGATCCTAAGCAAAGACATCAGGAGGAGCCTCAGATTATAAAGCCCGAAGGGATGGGTGATGGACTGGAGGAGGTGTAAATCTATATATAGTTCTGAATCATGGAAAAGAAAAATGTTTAGCAGCAGATAAGACTGCGTCAAATAGTTTTGGCTAGAGTTGAAATAAGAAACCTCTTAAACCAAATGCTGACTGTATATAAAGAGTTTGAAGTTTGGATTGGACTGTGAGAGGGTACTCAGAAATTAGTCCAGTTTAACATCCTATGGCCTTCCAGATCTTTATCCTGCCCTGGCCTGGAGGACTGACAAAGGAAAAAGGCATTGAGTGACCAAGAAATTCTGTTTGCTATGACTCGGGATGCATTCAGCTTCCAGCCAACCTACATAACTGTCTTTTGAGGGCCCTGGCTGAATATCGACTGGGACCTGCATAAGTCCTGGTGGCCAGCATCGAGCTTATTTAGCCAGCCACGGTCAGCGTTTAAAAAAACGCTGACTACTGCTAGTTGAATATCAGCCAGGAAGCTTTTGTTTAGTTCCCTGGGGTCCCTACTCTCCACATATATTTACTCCTGCTTAAAGCAACAGTATATTCAGGCAACTTCCTTTTACCCATTTATCTCAAATAACCTGCTATGGTTAGAAACATTTGAGGTATATTTTCAAAAGATGTGGGCAATTAACAGAGCTAATATTGCACACTATCCAGTTGAAGATAACCACTCAAGTCTGGTTGGAAAAATTGTTTCCCCATGGCTAACAGAATAACTTTATCAAGTTAACATTGCTCATTAAAGTTCAAGCTTAAAATCCTTGTGATCGTGGGCAAGTCACTTAACTGTCCATTGCTTCAGGTACAGACTTAGATTGGAAGCCCTCCAGGGACAGGAAAATATCTAGTGTACCTAAATGTAACTCTCAAGCTACTACTGAAAAGATGTGAACTAAATCCCAATTTAGTACTTACTACTACTTATCATTTCTATAGCGCAACTAGACGTAAGCAGCACTGTACAATTGAACATGAAGAGACAGTCCCTGCTCAACAGAGCTTACAATCTAATTAGGACAGACAAAGAGGACAAATAAGAGATAAGGGAATTACTAAGGTGGAGGTGATCGATTTTAGAAAGATGTACAAATCATAATTGATATGTCTAAGTCAAGATGTGTCTAGTTCTGCTAGTATTTTAGAACAGGATGTGCCAACATAGAGCCTGTTCTAAAATACATCCATGAATGGGCATTTATGCACCAGTTTTGTACAAGAATCAACATCCAAACTATGAATAGAGTGAACATGGCAATATAAACATGTATGTTAGTAGTCCAGATCTGTCACGGATTCAGGTATGGTAAGCCCTTGGACCGCAGACAGAGCAGTGGCAGATAAGTCTCCTGGGCTGGCACAAGGCAGGAATCAGAACAAGACAGGACTAGAATAAACCAGGAGACTAGACAAGGAAGGACAAAGGTAAAAAGGCACAACAGACAAGACAAGGACTAGATCCAGGTGAGGCAAGGAAAGCAAGGCAAAGGGGCCAGAACTGGAACCCAGACAGAACAAGGCAAGACTCGGAACTGTCTTTGTCCTTCCCCATTAAGCATCTCTTTCCCATCCTCCCGTCAGACACTCTTGCTGGCTTTGAAACTCCGCCTAAGTATCCTTGAACCTTTGTAAGGATGTCATCATAACTTCTGGAGGGAGAAATAAAAAAAACAGACATCCAGGGCTGAATATCTATGTGTATGTTCCATAGGAGTCTGGGAAACAGAAGAAACTATATGAGCCCAAAGGGAGCCCAAGTGAACCACAAGATGCTGTCTCATTGGTAGCTGGCTAGGTCACCAACTTTTATTGCTGCTCTGCCCAGCCTATCTAGGCTTAACCCAAGCTACAAGCTTATTTGTAGAGAAGAAGTGAATAAGACCCAAGAGGACCAGGCTGGAGGAACAGTTTTAAGGATCCAGGATCAGAGGAGTCCAGGGCTCTTAGAAGATTACCTAGATTCCAGTTGCCTGGAAGGAGAATCTACCTTAGTGTGATGAGTTGGACTTGTATCACAGGTACCTCTCTCTTCATGGTTGAGAAGACCCATTCTTTATCCCCAAACTTAAGTGTGGTTTTGAGATTTTTTCTGAAAAAGTATTTGCTCTTTTGGTGAAGAGAACATGTATTCCACAAACTTTTATCTCCAACCCAGAGATGTAGCTTTGATGTTGAGAAGACGTTTGGATTACTGCATTTATGTTTTGAACACACGATACAAGTTATATCTGTTTGAGGTGCAAAACATTTGATATTTGTACTTTGCAACTATCTTTCAGAAATGGAAATAAATGGAGAGAAGTCTGAGTAGAGAATATCAGAAGAGCTGTATTAGGTCTAAGGACATCTATTTCTCTTGTGACTTAACCAATTATTGTTTTTTTTTTCTATTTGCTTGGATCACAAGCAAAGGTGTTTAATTTAAAGGTACTCTTAGTTCCTACATGTCTCTTCAGAATTTTTGCCTTGTATTTCACCTCAGCTAAGGCCCTGAGGTTTTGTCTTTCCTATTCCACCGGGATCCTTCATTTTGTCTCACTGATATGTGTTTGCTGTTTTCTTCCTATATTTCGTTATCATTGCCCTTTTTCTTCTTTTTTTGAAGGACCTCTAGGGCTAGCCTTGCCCACTGGAAGAGGTCAGCTACATTGAAATGGAAAAAAATGTGATTTTAGGAAACAATGAAAACAGCAGAAAAGACCTCAGGAGAATAGGGGGGAATCCAAGGAAGAAAACAGTGATTCATTTTAGATACTACAAAAGGTGCATAAAATAGAAAAAAGAAATCCAGTTTTCTGATATTTTTCAATTAAAAGTACAGAAATGTTTTTATGACAGAGAAAGAATTGGCAGCCTTGTCATACATATACCACCTGTGATGTATAGGGGGGCTCATTTTTGAAACAGAAAACCAAAAAATGGCATAACAGGTAGATAAATGTATTTCTCGTCTAAAGTGTATAATCAAACCAATTTTTAAAACCCGCCCAAATCGTCTAGCTGCCGAAAAGAAGACATTCTCAGAGGGCGTGTTTTGGGGGCGTGACATGAGCGGTGTTACACAATGAATATTCATTGCCCATAACAGATATCAAAATGGCTTCCCGGAGGGTGGAAAGAAAAATTCTCGAAATTAGACCTGCTTTAAAAGCATCTAGGGTAAGGCTCATCCTGTGTTTAGAACCATTTCTGATGTTGCTGAGTTAGAGAATAGAGAGGTAGAAGTGACTGTGAGAAATAATGGAGAGTTGCTGAGTGCTTTGTTGCATTTGTGTGTTTGCCCAAGCCTGAACCTTTGACCAGTGGCATACCAAGGGGGGGTGGGCGGTGGGGGCGGTCCGCTCCGGGTGCACACCGCTGGGGGGTGCCGCGCACCTGTTGGCTCCGCTCGTTCCGTGCTCCCTCTGCCCCGGAAGAGGTTACCTCCTGTTCCGAGGCAGAGGAAGCATGGAACGAGCGAAGCCAACAGGCGCGCGGCACCCCCCAGCAGGTAAAAATGCACCCGGGGGGGTGTCCTTTCACCAGGGGGGAGGGGTGTCCTTTCACTGGGGGTGGGGGGGTCGTGCTGCACCCGGGGGGGGGGCGCATCAGCGAGCCACCCTAGGAACATCACTGCCTTTGACCCTCACATATCCTCTGTGTCTCACCTCCTCAACTTCTTGCCCACACTGCTAGCCCCCAAGCCACACTAAACCCTTCCTCTGCATCTCGCCTTCTCTCACAAAACCCTCACCTCCCGTTATACCTCCCTACCTGCTTGTCTTCTGTCTCTCATTTCTCTATTTGTCCACTTCCAATTTGTCACTGTGCTCTGTGTTGCAGCTGTGTGTGTGTGATGACTATGTGCTGGTGGTAGAGAGTGCAGTGTGCTGAAGCTGTGTGTGTGTGAGAACTGTTTGTTGGTGGAGGAAGACTGAATATTTTGGGCAGCTGGTGTGTGTCTCACGACTGTGTGTCTGATCTGGGGCGTGCTGGTCCTGGTCAGCCTGATCCAGAGTGGGCTAGTCCTGGGCAGGCTGTTCAGCAGCTGGAGGGTGCCCTGCGGGTGTAAAAGGTTGGCAATTGAGATCAGCATAATCTACATAGCTTGCATAGTGATGTAGCTGGTTATCTGTAAGGACAACTGGGGCAATTGTTACCTGGGGGACATGCTTGAGGTATGGCACCAAGATGACATTAAAGGAAACCTCAGAGGCAATGATATCAGAGCTTTTTGTCCCCTGAGCGGGTTGCGTGGCTTTGGGCATGCAGGATGGGTTCTGGCCTTGCTCGAGGGCTCTGGGAGAGCAGGCATATGGCACTTGTAAAGGGGGTCCACTTCCTCTTCTTGGGTGGAGCCGGCAAGCCTGCAGGGCTCCCAGGGTTCCAGGACAGAATACTGCTGATACTGGGACTCAGGGCCAAAGTATTTTATTGTCAAAGCAATTTCATACCAAAAATCATAATTCTTCATAACAAAAGGTACAGCCCTCTTAATATAGTCTTCAAAAGAAAAAGGTACAGTCCTCATAAGATAATCTTCAAAAGAAAAAAGGTACAGTCCAGGTCCCAAAATCCCTCAGCAAACATTCAGTTCCTCAAGAGTTCAGACCCTCTACTAGGCCTGAGCTTTCCCTTATCCCCTCCTTTAGAAGGGTTCAGTAAGAGTTCAGCACACTTCCAATACAACACAACAGTTCAGAACAAATCTTCATGGACAGTCTTTGCTTATCAAACCCATACCACCAATCACCTGCTTTTTCACAGCACAGAGGGAACCCTGCAAGGAGCAGGGTTGGCAGTTTTGCTCACCTCTCAGCACCACGCCCGGTGTGGCCTCCTCCACTGCCTTTATGTGCTGGGCAGGGCAGCCTTTGAATTCTCCCACTCCATGGTAGCTGGCTCCTGTCCCTTGGGCAGCTCTAGAGGCAGACTACTTCCTTCCTCCACAAACTCCATGGAATATCTCTCTCTCTCTCTCTCTCTCCCTTCGTCTCCCCTCTCTCCTGGTGACTGAGAACCTCCAGGAAATCTGCTCTGCCATTCTCACAGCTGGGGGGAAGTATATACTGAGGGCGAAGCCAGGGATACTGAGCTTCATCCTTCCCTCTTCCTCTAGTGGGGAAGGGAGTAACAGGCTCGCCCTGCCTCGAGCCATTGCTCCCCCTGCTGGGGCTGGGAATCCATTCCATCTTTTTAGGACTACTGTCTTCTCTCATTCTTGCAAGGACTTTTGGGACCCGTAGTTCTGGGCTCAACTGCTTCACTGGGGAATCTCTGGGGCTTGCCTTGTCACACACTGCACTATTGTACGGATGAGGCTACTGTTATTTTGTCCGAGATGTGGGTATATGTGCGTCCCCATGCCTATGTGTCCTACAACTGAATAGGAGATGGCAGGGGACCCTATCGGAGCCACTCATCCTTCTGGACACCTCTGCTGGGATCATTTGGAGAAAAGCAGTTTCCAGGCATCAAGGTGGGAAACCTAGGTTTAAGGGCCCTTACTGATGACAGAGGCTGCACATCACTCCATGACCCATGCGTATACTTTGGGGATGCCAGGGGGGGAGGAGAGGTGCACACATAGGTGGGAGTTTCCATAAGGAGGGGTTGGGGTCTACTATAATGTGAAGATTTTAGAGGCCCCCAGCTTGGGTCTTGAGGGATGTCTCACAGGGCAGCATATTGAACTTTGGAGATGAGAATGGTATATCCAGTGAATGTGGGTTAGGGGATATGACAGACCATCCATTTGTGGGGCAATTGATGCTGCGATAGCAAACTCCTTTGTCAAATTCGTGTTTGGCATAAGGGTTAAAGCTATATGCCCTGAATGCAGGGGACATGGGTTTGATTCACATTGTGGGTGTTTCTCACGACTGTGTGCCTAATCCGGGGCATGTGTATGACACACTGGGATTCCCCCTCCCAATTCCCTTTCATGTTATCTCATATATTGGGGGTTGGATGTAACACCTTCTAGTAGATATAGAGGTTGTGGGCACACTGTAAGTAGGGTAGCTGCATACTTAGGCCTTGATCATGGACAGAGCTGTTGTAGGGATGCTATGTCTATGGCACTCATGTCAGGGCCTGAGGCGCTCCCTCAAGTGCCGGATTAGGGTAAGGTCTTCTCTCCGAATGCGCAGGAGCAACTCAAGGTCCCGGTGGATCCCAAAGCATCTGCAAAACACAAGTTGATGGAAACAGGGTTCAAGTGATGGGTCTTCTTGGCATCACATACATTATTATTTTGGACATGTTGTACAATTCTCCACACATAGTCTGTGACAGATGGCTATAGCCAGATTGGGGGTGGGGCTGAGGGGATAGGTATGCATTACACAGGCACAAGTGCTGTGTGAGCTGAGACCATGGGGACAGAGAATAGCTTGGTGGCCTTTCTGTGGAGCATGTGCACTGTTTCTGGGAGGTGGGGATGGTCAGTGGGATAAAGCAGATGTGCCTTTGGGTGGCTCAATGTATTTTAGTGAGCTGCTGCCAATGTTCCCATCATCAATATGTGGCCATGGGGCAGGATACTGGGGGGGGGGGGGGGGGAGAGGGTCCTGATATGTGCAGCCCCTCATTTTAGCATTGAATAGATAGTGGGGAAGGCCCCATAATTACTTGTCATTGGGTATTCTTTACATTCTGATTTCAGCAATATTTTGTTATTCTTTCTTATGAAAAATCAGTAACGTATTGCCACAACAAAGGGACCTCATTGTATTTAACCCTGCCTATGTATGATGCTTGCACATGAGTAGTGCTGTGATCCTGGGAGGCAATGCTGCACACTCACCTTTCCAGCTGCTCCTTATGGATCTCCATTCCCTCATGGAGACATTGTATGGAGGCAGGTGGTGTTAGTGCTTGAAGATTTGTCTCCTGTGCCTTAGACACAGGAGGACCAGGACTCTGATTCCTGCACAGAAAAATTGGGCTCCCTGTGAAGTGACATAGCTGTGCACACTGAGAAATGTATTTCCATGTGCAGAGGTATATATGCACATTTTCCACATGGAGGGAACAGTCTGCTGTTGCCACGGATGTTTTCTCGACACGGAGACCTGTAAACCATTGCAAGTTTTGCGTAGTGTATTTTCAATTGGCGGAAACGTTTATTTCCGAACGTCTATGATGTTTGTAGAGCATCCTTTTTCTAAACATTTTATTTTCTGTATTTTTTAATATCAGAAAATGTTTAGTTCTTTCTTCCATTATGGACTGGTGCTTTTAGACATTTTTCGATAAATGTTTACTTCGCAATTTGAATGTCATGTCAAAAATTCTCCTCATAATTAGCTTTTTCATTTGCTTTGTTTCTCAAAATCTTGGCTTACTCTTCTCAGCTATATGCTGCAGACTGATAGAATTGGCTCTGTGTATCTACTTATTTAGATCTCTTTCTTTACGTGACTAAAAAGTGTTGCTCAGCCGCCATGCAGAAATGAGGATATGACTCATAGAGCCTTGCTGGACTGTCTTGCTGAGCTGGATCAAACACAGGAATAAGAGCTGAGCTACAACGCATCTGGGAAATTCACAAGGTGAGTCAAGGGACCTTGGATTAAATCTGAGCCAGTCTGAGCCTCCTTCAATACTGCAGAGCTAAATCCCTTTCCCGCCTGGTTTGAATGGGGTTGCCTTAAGCAATAATCCCATCTCAACAAGGCATTTATTGGGAGTTAATGCCCTGCCCAGATGGGATTTTTTTTCTGTTATAGGCTACAATTTGTTGTAGAGTTTTTCATGTATTTTCTGTTATAAGCAGTTGACATGAACATACTAAACACTTAAGTGAGAAGAAATGGGGCATTTCTAGACGATTAATGCACTATTTTCCAATCAAATGTGTCAGAATGTAACTGAGCCTCTATTATTTTATAATCTTCAGTAACTTGCAAGTACTCATGTAGTTTGTTTCAATAACAAGTGGGCATTTCTAATCATTAAATAATTAGGGCCTGATTTATAAAAAGATATTCCCATATGCACAAAATGAGAGAAAACCTTTTATAAATGAAACTTTCACAGGGCAATTCTAGAAACTAGCACTCATATTTACACGTGTTACACGTGTAAATGTTTAGAATATTAGTATTTACACATACTGTATAAGAGCGCACCTAAGTTCGCAAGTGCAAGTATGGCACTTAAGTGCTATTCTGCAAAAGCCTGAGGCCCTACTAAGGCACAATAGCATTTTTAACGTGCCTACAATTAGCGTGCATGGTAACCGTGTAGGCACCTATAGGGATATTATAGATGTGTATATGGTTAATGCACATTAAAAACACTAACACACCTATAACACAGATTAGTAAACAGGGCCCCTGGTTAGCGCATATTTGCAAGGCGACGTACATAGGGGTGGAGTGTGGGCAGGACATAGGTGAGGCTCCCATTTACACATGACTACAGTAACATGTGCATTCGTGCTGCTGTAACACAACACTGGCAAGTCGGTCCCATGGATACGGTTATCCAATTTACTTCCTTTAACTCAGTGGTGTTCTTGAACCTTTTGTAGAAATGATTGGCATAAATGGTAGAAACTGTGGACCTGGTGTCTACCACACATGGAGGGGCATAATCGAACGGAAACGCCTATCTCCATGGGCGTTTATCTCCAAGAACGGGTCCGTGAAGGGGCGGGCCGAACCGTATTTTCAAAAAAATGGACATTTTTGAGCTGGGCGTTTGGTTTTTTTTAGCGATAATGGAAACTAAAATCACCCAGCTCAAAAATGTCCTAATCCGAGCCATTTGGTCGTGGGAGGGGCCAGGATTCGTAGTACACTGGCCCCCCTGATATGCCAGGACACCAACTGGGCACCCTAGGTCAGTGCGGTGGACTTCAGAAAAAGCTCCCACGTGCATAGCTCCCTTACCACGGGTGCTGAGCTCCCAAACCCCCTCCCCCAAAACCCACTACCCACAAATGTACAACACTACCATAGCTCTTAGGAGTGAAGGGGGCACCTACATGTGGGTGCAGTGGGTTTTGGAGGCCTCCCATTTACCAGCACAAGTGTTACAGGTGGGGGGGGGGATGGGCCTGGGGCCACCTGGCTGAAGTGCACTGCGGTACCCACTAAAAGTGCTCCAGGGACCTGAATACACGCAGGCCTCTAGGACTGGTTGCTGCTATGTAACATTGGCACACCAGTTGACACCTGAAGACTAATCTCTCCGAAAACGTCCTTTATTGGAATAACCGCCTTTACTCACAGTTAACTGCAGATCAGAGGTTGTGCCCCACTGGCACCAAGTCTCCCTGGTACTGAGATGAGCAGTAGGTCAGAGCTGGCAGAATGGTGTACAATGCCCTCTTTCAGCCACATTCAAGGGAAGAACTAAGTTGTCTAACGTGGCTAACACAGGAAAGGGAACTAAAACTGGCTTTACAAAAATGGCCACTACCGCATGGACTACAACAGGAAACACAACAGGGCACACTCTGACCCAGTAGGCAGGGGGGAAAGCACCATGGGAGAAGAGCCTACCAACTACCAACATCGTGAGACTGTAACACAAGCTAATGAAATCACGGAGCCCAATACCCTACACCCACCACAATGCAATGCTGATGTGACCCTGTAATGCACCCGAGAGCCACATCTGACCCAGGGAAAGGCTGTGACAGGATCAAACACATTCTGCTGTCATGGAGGTGGATACGGCATTTGAGGCTGGCATACAGGCTGGAAAAAAAGTTTGTAAAGTGGGGTTCTTTTGGTGGGAGGGGGTTAGTGACCACTGGGGGAGTCCGGGGAGGTCATCCCCGATTCCCTCCAGTGGTCATCTAGGCAGTTGGAGCACTTTTTTGGGACTTGTTCGTGAAAAAAAAGGGTCCAAAAAAAGTGACCCAAAATCGCGGTCAAAACGCCTTTTTTTTCGATTATCAGCTAAAGACGCCCATCTCTCCTTGGCTGATAACCACGCCCCAGTTCCACCTCCACCATGCCTCTAACACGCCCCTGTCAACTTTATTCGTTTCCGCAACGGAGTGCAGTTGGAAACGCCAAAATCGGCTTTCGATTATACCGATTTGGGTGCCTTTGCGAGACAAACGTCTATCTCCCAATTTAGGTCGTACTATAGGCGTTTTTCTCTTTTGAAAATAAGCTAGATAGTATACACACTTCATCAATCTTCAGATTGAGTTTAAGACAGTCCTCAATTGTTTGTTCCCAAAGCCACTCCCAGTCTTCGGTTTCCAACTCCTCTGAAATCTTCAGATTCTGAGCCTGCACCAGTGTTTTGATGACCTCACCACCCCTGGAAGGACTTGCCATATATCCAACCGCTTTCCTGGACACGTTTTCAGAGCTAGTACACATGAGTTACACTGTATTTACGTGCTTGTACTTACACTAGTTCTACAACTGGCATAAGTGCTTGTGCTTACATATTAGGCACCTTATGTCTGGAATAGACTTCCTGGACCTATATGTCTAGCTCCATCTCTACCTGTTTTCAAATCTATGCTAAAAACCCACCTTTTCACTGCTGCTTTTAGCTCCTAGCCACTACTCAGTTGCCCTCCCCTTGTCCTTTCCTTCCTTCTCACCATGTACTTCCCTCACCCGTAACTGTCTTGTCTGTCTGTATTATTTAGATTGTAAGCTCTTTTGAGCAGGGACTGCCTCTTTGTGTCAGGTGTTCAGCGCTGTGTGCGTCTGGTAGCGCTATACAAATGCTAATAATAATAATAATGTAAATAGTCTGTTACACTAACATTCAATAAAGGAAAGTAGGCACCTACTTTCCTTTATAGAATAGGGTCCTACTGCACACATTCTGGGCACCAGTGGTGTTCCTAGCCTCGACGACACCCGGGGCGGATCACCGATGCGCCCCCCCCCCCCCGGGTGCAGCACTCCCTCCCCCAGGCGAAATGGCACCCCCCCCCCGGGTGCACGCCGCTAGGGGGGTGCCGCGGCGCACGCCTGTCGGCTGCGAGTTCAAATCGCTATGCTAAATTCTCTCATTCGCTGCAGCTCCCTCCCTCTGCCCCGGAACAGGAAGTAACCTGTTCCGGGGCAGAGGGAGGGAGCTGCAGCGAACGAGAGAATTTAGCGTAGCGATTCAAACTCGCGCGCCGCAGCACCCCCCAGCGGCGTGCACCCGGGGCGGACCGCCCCCACCGCCCCCCCCTTGGTACTCCACTGCAGGGCACCTAATTGGAGAAGCTCAGTTACAGAATTGCCCTCTCAGTTCTTACTCCAGTGAAATAATACACAATGGCATTACAAATCATGAAGAAAACCCTACATATGCCCAGCCCAGAAATTCAGTGCTAGGCCATGTCTGGTCTTCAGCATTGAATGTCCAGGTTTGCGGAGCCAGCTGAAGTATAGACAGTTGAGTGCAATGATCAGCACTTAACCGGTAAACCATATAAAGATAGGACAGATTTTTATGCGGTCCTATTTATGCAGCTATCTTAGCTGGTTAAGTGCAGAATATTGGGCACGTAACTGGCCAAGTGCTGACTCCCCCCCCTGAATGCCCCCAAAATAGCCGGTTTTAAGATAGACCCTAAATGGACATTTTCAGTGGCACTAACTGGTCAGCCCCAAACAAGCAATTTAACCAGCCAGGAGCCACTTCTGGCCAGTTAAATCGTTTTGAATATCGACCCAGTAGTCTACAGCTGACAATTTATCCAGTTCCAGGATGGAGACTTTTTGGTCAGTCCTGGTTTTAAAATTACATCCTAAAGCAGTGTGGTACTTTTAGACCCCAATTCCACCCATTGAATTCAGTGGTGTGGGACCATAATGCACCAGAATGGAGCTGTCAGAAATCCAGGTATTGCTTGAACTGGGTAATTTGGCAGCTCTTGTAATACCATGACATACTGCATTGCCAATTTGGGATTTTGAACATTTGAGGTACTAACCAAACAGAAGGCCACATGTACTAAAGTGTTTTCCCCATTTTTGATGACATTTACTAAAAGGTGCCACTGCATTACTGAACATGGAAGAGAGGAGGGAGAGAGGAGACATGATAGAGACATTTAAATATCTCAAGGGCATTTATGTACAGGAAGAGAGCCTTTTTCAAATGAAGGACAGCTCTGGAATGAGGGGGCATATGACAATGTTAAAAGGGAATAGGCTTAGGAGTAATCTAAGGAAGTACTATTTCACAGAAAGGGTGGTGGAGTCGAGGACTGTTCCAGAATTTAAACAGGCATGGGTTAAGCATGTGGGATCGCTTAGGAACAGGAAAAATTAGGGGTTACAGAGGATGGGCAGACTGGATGGGTCATATGGCCTTTATCTGCCGTCATGTTTCTATGTTTCTATTAACATGCATTAATCTGAATTATTCATCACAAGTACCTTTTGATACAATGGGATCTATTTACTAATTCTGGATGTTATCTGCATTCATACTTTAGTAAATTTAGCCCCCTGTGTATGGGGAAAATGCATAGTACTGTTTATTTGTTCCTCAGCCTGAGATCTCTCTTCTTGTAAACATTTACAAGACAAAGGAAGTGGAGGAGTAGCCTAATGGTTAAAGCAGCAGCAAGCAGGAGAATCAGAAAAGCCAGCTTCAAATCTCAGCATCACTCCTTTTCATCTTGGGCAAGTCACTTAACCCTCCAATGCCTCAGGTACAAACTAGTAAGCCTTCTAGGAACAGGAAATACCTATTGTCACTTAAGCCTCCATTGCCTCAAGTACAAATTTAGATGATAAGCCTTCTAGGAATAAGAAAATACCTATTATAATGACCATCCCAATATCCAGGTGATCAAGGCATCCACCTAGGGCAGCACAGTTTAGGAGGTGGCACAAATGTGGCATTCAGCATATCTACAGAAGACTCATCAAGCCAGTGCAGAGCCTTGAGCATCTGTGCATGCTGAAGGTTTGCTGGGTCCTGCCCTCTCTGAGCTTCCTTTTTCAGGGGAGATGGTACAGAGCAGGTCTTGAGTATGCACAAATGCTCAAAGCTCTACACTTGCCACAATGAATCTTCTTTAGAATCATTGTCTAATATACTGGTGCTGCTTAGAGGGGGGAAAAGAAGGGAAGGGAAGTCACTAAACACCTTGGTGGGGGAGGAGGTAGGAAAGGGGAGAAGCTGAGCACTTGTGAGGGAAAAAGGGAAAGAGAGAAATGTTGAACATCTCAGGAAAGGAGGAATGAAGGATAGAGACTTTCATTCCTTCCTTCTTGAGACACTTTGGAGAGAGGAAGTAGGACATGGGAGATACTGAGCCCCTGAATAGGAAAGGGAAGGAGAGATGCTCGACACCTTGGGGTGAGAGGAGGAAGGGAAGGAGAGAGAGATGCTGGATAACTTGGGAATAGGAAGTAGGAAAGGGAAAATGCTGTACATGGAGAGGAGCCTTGAGTACACCTTGGTGGGGAACAGTCTTGAACCATCCCTTGGTGGGGGAGGGCCTTGAGCCTCCCCTTAATGGGGAGGGCATGGCTGAAGGTTTGCCTAGGGTGTTAGATATCCTTTTGCCGGTCCTGCCTACTGCACCTGAATATAACCCACCTTGAACTGCGTGTGGGGGGGGGGGGGGGAGTACTACTGTAATGTATCCAATGGATATAAGGGCCTGCCCATCTTTAAGATCCAACATGCCAATTAATTCTTATCTATGTTTTGTGATCCTACCAGCTACTTGTGACCTGGTTTGTCCAGTTTGATAAACAGAAGCCAATGCAATGTAGTAGGACTCTCAGTTGCTAAGAGTAGTTACATTTTGAATGGTTTGAAACTTTTTTTAAGATCTTAGCTATAAGACCAACATATAATGTGCTGCAATAATCTAAGCCACTATAATCCACTGCATGTAAGACTTTAGGAATGGTAGCATTAATCAAGAAAGGCTGAAGCTGTTTAACTAAGCACAGCAGCCACAGCTGAGAATAAGCAGGTCATAAAAAACCCAGAAATATGAGGTTCACAAGAACTTGCTGCATTTAATTTACCTGCATAAAATAAAAACAAGTTTCTGATTTAAGTAGCAAGTGGAATCACTAGTATCCAGAGCCGTAGCGAAGGGAGCTGACACCCGGGGCGGGTCGCCGCTGCGCACCCCCCCCCCCCCCGGGTGCAGCACGGTGCACCCTCCTCCCGCTGGAGCGCACCCCCCCCCGGAGCGCATACCTCACCCCCGGAGCGCATACCTGCGGCGAGGGATGGGCGGGAGGGCCCATCCGCCCCGACTGCACGTTGCTGGGGTGTGTCGGCTCCGCGCTGGTTCACTGCTCTCTCTGTCCCGGAACAGGAAGTAACCTGTTCCAGGGCAGAGAAGGCAGTGCACCAGCGCGGAGCCGACACCCCCCAGCGGCGTGCACCCAGGGCGGACCGCCCCCCTCCGCCCCCCCTTCCTACGCCACTGCTAGTATCCAAGTGAAATCTAGCTCTGTCTAGGACTTTCATTATGCAAACCCAAAAATAAGCCCAATTAAATCCTTTGTAATGCTTGCTAAGGGGCATTTTTACAGAATGGTATATATCTTTTCCCCTCTACTATCATTTTGTCTGATGCTAGAATGACGAAAATAAGTGTTATATGATAATACAGTATGACAATTCTAAAGTCCCCTTAGCACTTTGCACTCATTGATCTGCAAGCAAATTTTCAAAATGGATCTCCCGGCAGAGCTTTCTCTTGAAAATTCACCCAGTGTGCACTTTGCAGGTATTTTTATAGCCACATACTCTGCCCCTGCACAGAAGAAGGAGAGAAGATATGCGAACATTTGAAAATGGAATCTCTATTACCTTCTTCAGAAATAATATCACCATTAATTTACCAGTCTTATGACTTTTTTTTTCTCAGCAACCATTTTCTCTTTCTAAGCTAATTATGTTAGATTTTGAAGTGAACTGATCACCTGCCACATCCTGGTTCACTTTCTGACTCATTTTACTGAATTGTAATTGGCATGACTTAGCTTTAGGCTCAGATCTCTCATAAAACAATTCAGATTGGCAAAATTAACTTCACACGTTTCATCTGCTTGTATATTGGCCATGGATGGGCTACAGGAAACACTGGATTTCACTCTAGGATTGGTGATGGAGCCTCAGGATCTTTGTTCATGCGGTACTCACACTATTCATTTACAGGGACATGAAAAGTAATTTTATAAGGAGGCACCTAGTTTGAGGCACTAAGGAGTCCTTCTACTAAGGTGCGCTGAAAAACTGCCTGCGGTAGTGTAGGTGTATGTTTTGGCCGCTCGCAGAATCATTTTTCAGCGCACCTGTAAAAAATGCCTTTTTTGGCCAAAAATGGACGTGTGGCAAAATGAAAATTGGCACGCGTCCAATTTGGGTCTGAGGCCTTACCACCTGCCATTGACTTAGATTTAGCTGGGCAGAAATGGTCAACACACATTCAAATGCCAATTACCGCATGTGCGTCAGAAAATAAAAATATTTTCCGGTGTGTGTAGTGGACATGCATAAATAATGAAATTACCACCCGGCCACGCAGTAGCTGGGCGGTAACTTGGAATTGACGTGGGTTGGGTGCGCATAGGCGCTTACGTGGCTTAGTAAAAGGGCCCCTCAGAACACATAAATGACTGTATTTTAGCTATTTGTGTAGGCTATGTGGTTACTATTGCAGTATAGTTTTTTCGGGTTGTATCTCCCTACGCCCCCCCCCCCCCTCGGGTACTCCATTCTGTAGATAAATCTCTCTTATCCGTCCCCTTCTCCTCTACTGCTAATTCTAGACTCTGTTCCTTTTGTCTTGCTGCACCTCACGCCTGGAATAGACTTCCCGAACCTGTGCATCTAGCCCCGTCTTTGACCGTTTTGAAGTCCAAACTTAAAGCCCACCTCGTTACCACTGCTTTTGACTCCTAACCATTACTCACTTGCCCTATCCTTATCCTTACCTATTTATTCCCTTACCCTTATTTGTTCTTTCTGTTTACCTGTCTTATCTAGATTGTAAGCTCTTTGAGCAGGGACTGTCTTTTTGTGTATGGTGTACAGTGCTGCGTATGCCTTGTAGCGCTATAGAAATGATAAATAGTAGTAGTAGTACTAAAACCTTGCTGAGGTGTTTACAACTTGTACAGAATATAGCAGTTAGACTGATATTTTCCTTGGGAATATATGATTCTTTTTCCTCTTACATGTTTAAATTATATTGGCTTGCTGTTGAAGCCTGGATTCAATTCAGATTGGGGATCATGGCTTCTCAGATTCTGCATGGTGTAGCTCCACCTTACTTGGTGGATGCAGCCAATCTGTTGTTCTATCAAAAATCAGTTTGGTTGCGTGAACAACTTCCATTACGTCATCCTTTGGTGCAGAAGGTTAAGGGCCTATTTTACTAAACCACACTAGTGATTCCTGGCATGACAAATGCGCTGCAACCCATTCATTTTGAATGGGCTGTGGCGCATTTGCCACATGGGAATTGCTAGTGAGATTTAGTAAAACAAGCCCTAAGTCTGTTAAATTTCTATCCACTTCACTCTCATATCAAATCTCGATGCTGTGGAACACTTTGCATGTTGACTTTAGAATAATTGGTAATTACCAAATTTTTAGGAGGTTGCTGAAGTGTTATTTATTTAGGAAATATATGGTGTCAACTTCTAATTGAAATATGTAATTATTTGTATTTTATTAATAGATATCTTGTATTTTAATTAGTTGTTTGTGTATTACTTGAACAATTGGTTCATGTTTTTTTAACTATGGTAACCCACATTGTACTATATATGGTAATAATAATAATAATAATAATAATAATAAATAGGAACTTTTCCCCAGGATGTGATTTCATAAGTACATGCACAGAATTGATGGCATGTACTTGGCCACTAAGCATACTCAAGGGGCAGATTTTGAGTACAATTATATGCATAGATTGTAAAAAATTATAATTAGCCTGTTTTTTTAGAAACCTAGGGATGGGAATTTGCACCAGTTGTAGGGTGGATATAAATGTCCATGCTTGCATTGTAGGTATGGATTATGCTATATACACTAGTATTTTATAAGGAAAACAAGATGCCTGCTTTTCTTTATAAATAGCACCTACATAGGTGCCCTCTTTCAAGCTTAAAGTATGCTTATAAAATTACCCTCCATGTGTGCAAGCTTAAGTTATCCAGGAACTGATGGAATTCTTCTGGGTTCAGAATGTGGAATCTAAGGTTCAACTGAAATCTTTTCTGGAGTCAGAAGAACATTTCTAATAAAGTCCCCCAAAGTAATTTGTAAAGAGTTGCACAAATTATCGAAGGTACAGATAAGATATCAGCACTTGTTGCCCATATGGGATATGATTTTAGACTGTAGCAGACTGGAAGAAAAAGCATGAAAAAAACAAAGAATAGAAGGGAGGAAGAAAGAAAACAGTATGTGAAGGGAAGGGAGCAGTGGGAAAAGATAGAGAGCAAGAAAGAAAAAGAGAACTCTATTGGCATTAATATTTTCCTCATTAGTGCTACAGTATTAACTTCTAGGATCTGCACATTTTTTACAATGATTTACCAAGAACTTTATTTTATTTAGAAATATTTTTGTTTAAATAAATTTTCAGCAAGAAACACCTTCAAATATTTCTTTAAAAATATCCATTCTATGCTATTTTTCAAAACAGAAAGCATGTTGTAATAAACAATATTTAGATTCGTATTGTCAAATACTTGGTCTTAATTCATCCCGTTTGAGGACAGAAAAGAGACCAAGGTGAATAGCTATTCAAGAAGGCGAGCAAATAAAAAAAATTACTATTGAAAGCTAGAGCAGGGGATGTAGGACAGACTGAACAGCAGTGCCTTGGATGATAATTAGTATATAATGAACCATCTGGGGCCTCCCTCATTACTTTATGTATGAACCTGATTGCCCCTTTTTAGGCAAACAAGATCACTCTCTATCAGCACTGGCAGGATTTAAACCAGCAGCCTTCCACAGTAAAGGTAAGAAACCTGTTTCAGACCTGCAGAGAGCTCTGTAAGGATTAGGGGTTATTTAGTTTCTGGTTGCAAGGGGATGAGACTTACCTCTAGAAGGAACAGTAGCCAATCAAAGAGTGTGCCCTGACTGGAAAACGTGTATAAGAAGAACAGTGAAGACACTTTGGTGCTAGTACAACACACTCCTTGTATACATTCTCTTTTCATCTGGCCTTGCTCTGTTTGCTTCTGCTCTTCACCCAGCTGTCCCACCTAGCCCCTTTTCTCCTACTCCATGCCTGGCTTTTACTCATGCTTCTGTGGTCCTATTCCATGCCAGTCATTCTGGCCATTCAGACCTGTGCAGACACATTTTTCCCTGCAAGTGCCATGTAGCGTTAGCAAGATATTCACTGACAGCTTGTAACAGCCCACAGTTATATTCTGGTCTGGGATGGAACAAGTGGCTTTGGTGTCCAGTGTTTTAAAAGATGTAGCAGATGCCATTCAAACCATGCAGGCCTCCAGCAGATAGTCAAGTCCTTGCAGGCACCTAACCTGGACCAAATAGAATGGTTTTCCCCTTTCATCTTTTCAACTGCAGAGCCATTCCCAGAAACTTTGAGGGTACAACAAAGAAATTACATGGATTCCTCCACCAGTGCAAACTCTGGTTCCATCTACATCCATGCTCCTATATGACAGACTCTATCAAAGTGGCCTTCATTCCTCCACCAGTGCAAACTCTGGTTCCATCTACATCCATGCTCCTATATGACAGACTCTATCAAAGTGGCCTTCATTCTTACTTTTGAAGAAGGCCCAGGCCTATGTCACCCTATTGCTAGAACAGACTAGTTTGATCCTTTCCCATGTGGATCAGTTTGTAGATGCACTCTCTCAGGCCTCCAGGAAAGCAAATGGGGTTCAGTTAGTAGAGAGTAACCTGAACTATCTTTACCAGAGTATGTATAAGAGTTTTACTATAAGGCACTGATATATAGTAGAATGAACCAATGTTTCAGGCCCACTTCAGAGGAGGTCTGGTGAGCCCTGTAAAGAATGAACTGGAATGATTGGAACCTCTGTGGAACTTGGAAGACCTGATCACCTTTTGGGTGACAATTAGCAGATATTTGACAGAAAAAAATCAGGAAAAGAGGCAAGAGAATCCTGCATCTTAGTGAAGACTATCGGGTGGGCCTCTGCCTCTATTATAGGTTCATAAAGCACCAACAAGTTAACGGCCCAAATAGAATACATAATTGCCAGACTACCTAAGGGGAAATGGACAGTCTCAACTCCAGTACAAATGAAAGGGGAATGTAGGATAACTCTCCTAGATCAATTTCATTACTTAGATCTTGAACTTTCCACATGTTAGGTATGATTTGGCCTTCCTGGAAAAAAATACAAGCCCTCACCATGATTGAGTCAGGAGCCTGAGTGTCTTCCATAGATCTTAGGAGTGCCTAGACACACAAGGTTCCTGTACAGAGCAAGGGGATAAGCATGGCAGTAGAGACTATTCCGGGTCCACCCTTATCATCAAGTCCAGTGACTTCAGAAACTGGACTATTGATAATGAGTACAACTTATGACCACCAGGATGTAATATATGTTGATTTTATCTACCAAGATTTATAATAATATAAATACCTACTAACACTTTTACTTGTACATCTGTTCAAGTACCCAGCCACCACCAGCCTACTGGGAAGTTGTAGCTTGCTGATTCCCTACCAGCTAGTCCTTGACCTGTGCTATCAATTGATCAGTCTTTCTCTTCCATTAAGATAAACTACTTACATCATGCTAAAAACATTGCAACAGTTTAATATAGAGAACAGGTTAACTTTAATATCTAGATACAGTTATCTTTTATAACTTTATCCAGATGTTCTTTGGAACTTATCCAGATAACTTTAATCAGATATTCAGCAGAAAACTTATCTATAAAATTTTAGGCCAGATATTTATGCAGACCAACTTGCCAAAACAAGTATAGGCAGCTGGTACAATCACTCACTCACTCACTCACTCACTCACACTCTCTCTATAGTTAGATAGATATGTATCTGAATAAATATATTGTTATTTAATTTATTTTACACATTTCTAGTCTGCTTATTAACTAGGTGGATTACAATTAAAACATGCATAGCTAAAATACAAAGCATCACATCAAATAATCATGCACCAAACATGCTGCTCAGCATCATCAAAAGACCTGACTTTCACAATTCATGCCAAAAGCCTGAAAAAATAAATGTACTTTCAGTTGTTTTTTAAACTCTTGGCCATATCTCCAATCCTGTCCCCTTTCTGTTTAGGTATCTTATCTGCACAATAAATTTGAGTGGACATGTCACCCGGACAAATGAGAAGAAATATTTAAAGAGGTAAAAGCCAGTTTTACATTAATACTTTTTTAAAATGTGAACCTTAAACATCCCTAAATAATCAAAAAAAACATTTTCAGTTTTATATAGTTAACACAGCAAATGAGGGCAGAGAAATACCAACATGGCCATCAAGTCTGCCAAGGAAGGTTGTCGGGGTTGTACCTGCTGCCCATTGCAGGTTACTTTCCCCATCCTTGTGTTGTTGGTGTTGCTGTGCAGTATATCTTACTTTTCCCAAGCTTTGAGGTTGCACTCGCCGCACAGTGCAGTTTACTTTTCACATTCTTGAGTTGCTGGGGTTGTGCCTGCTGCACAGTGCAAGTTTCTTCCCCATACTCAGAACACATGAGTATTCTATAGAATATGTTACCCATCTGGGTTATACCAGTGCTACCAGTTGATCATATCAACATGTGATTTGTACATCACTAAAGAAGCTTACAGCCATTGCTACCTCATGAATATGAGAGTAAACTATTTGTTTATTTTCATTTATTTTTACCTCTTAAAGTTGTAGAGAGCTAGGAAAAAAGTAGACTTGTATTTGAATGTTGCTTCAGGAAGAGTTCTTAAGTATAATTTTTTGAACAGTTGACTCATGACTTGTCCACAAACTGGCGATCAGCAGGTCTTAGGAGTATTACATAGGAAATGCAGTTAGGTTTCATCTGAATGAAAAGGAATAGCTCTTTATGGCAGAAGAGCACAACTTAGATTTCAACAGTAAAACTGGTGAATTGTTATGCATTTCTGAGGGGGATGCATTCTTTCACGTGGTGATCCCATATAAAATCTATGCAAAATCTCAGCAAGGTGGCACTACAATGAAAATGTGATAGGATGGGCAAAGAAAAAGCCATACTGGCTGCATGTGGTAGAAGATAACACCCTTGGTGCAGCAATAAGCCATGGTGGCCTTGTTCATAGACCCACTGCAGCAAAAGATAAACTACTGAACTAATGAAAAAGCACTAGAAATGGTTAAGAGAACTCCTGAAGATAAAAGGGAGATAATGTATTGCTACTGTTATAGCACAAAACCTACAGAAAAAAATACCATAGAAAAAGTTGCACAAGACAACCAATATAAATAAAATAATTTTGGTTGGACAAATTAAAGTATCTGAATGAGGACCTTATGAAACAGTTGAGCAATGATGCAGAAAGAGGAACAGAGAGAAATGAGGTTCAGAGAAGCATGAAA
This sequence comes from Microcaecilia unicolor, assembly GCF_901765095.1. Classification (NCBI taxonomy): domain Eukaryota; kingdom Metazoa; phylum Chordata; class Amphibia; order Gymnophiona; family Siphonopidae; genus Microcaecilia; species Microcaecilia unicolor. The sequence continues at coordinate 247,549,195 of NC_044037.1, read as the reverse complement.
AAGGAGGTGCCACAACCGCTAAACAGCCCTAGATGAAAGAAGATGAGAAACCTGTGATAGATCAGGGTACATAAATATATAAGTACATAAGTATTGCCATACTGGGACAGAACAAAGGTCCATCAAGCCCAGCATCCTGTTTTCAACAGTGACCAATCCAGGTTACAAGTACCTAGCAAGATCCCAAAATAGTACAACACATTTTATGCTGCTTAACCTAGAAATAAGCAGTGGCTTTTCCCCAAGTCCATTTTAATAATGGCTTAGGGATTTTTCTTTTAGGAAGCCATCCAAACCTTTTTTTAAACCCCATTAAGCTAACTGCTTTTACTACATTCTCTGGCAGCGAATTCAAGAGTTTAATTACACATTGAGTGAAAAAATATTTTCTCTGATTCATTTTAAATTTACTACTTTCTAGCTTTGTTGTGTACTAGTCCTAGTATTTTTGGAAAGAGTAAACAAGCAATTCACATCTATCCATTCCACTCTACTCATTATTTTATAGAACTCTATCATATCCCCTCTTCCCCCCACCTGCTCTGCCACCCAATTGTAGCTAAGGAATGGATCCTCAGAAGCTTAGCTACAATTGGGTGGCAGAGCAGGTGGGGGGAAGAGGGGTTGGTGGTTGGGAGGTGAGGATAGGGGAGGGCAGACTTATACGGTCTGTGCCAGAGCCGGTGATGGAAGGCGGGACAGGTGGTTGGGAGGCAGGAAAAACTGCTGGGCAGACTTATACGGTCTGTGCCCTGAGAAAGACAGGTACAAATCAAGGTAAGGTATACACATGAGTTTATCTTGGGCAGACTGGATGGACCGTGCAGGTCTTTTTCTGCCGTCATCTACTATGTTACTATGTTACTATGTATATCTCCCCTCAGCTGTCTTTTCTCCAAGCTGAAAGCCATCCCATCCCCCATATTATTTTCAGTTCTCTTCTCTGTACCTTTTCTAATTCCACTATATCTTTTTTGATATGCGGTGACCAGAAGTGCACACAATAGTCATGGTGTGGCCAATTTACGTGGGCTTCTCAATGAGTAATGAGCTAATCTGTGATAATTGGCCAATAACAATCAATTATCATCACTAATTGGAAATAATTGGAATTTACATGCACATTCTAAAAAGATGTGCACATAAATCTCAAGCATACAGAAAAAAGCAACACTGGGCTTTTAAGACTGAGACACTTGAAATCTCAACACACTTAGCTAAAAAGGGGGCACAGCCATGGGAGAAGTGTGGGCGTGTCGGAGATGTTATTTGAATTTAATAGGTACAGGTATTTACACCAAGTTTTCTAAATGGCAACGCCTAAATGTAAACACGTTCCCCAGTCCTATGTACTATTCTATACACTGCATCTAACTTTAGGTGCATTACATAGAATAGCGCTAGGCGCATTAATTCGACATTTCTAAATTTTAGTTACCATTTATAGAATCTGGCCCTCAAAGAATATTCTTTGGATCATGTTCAAAAAATGCCTCAACTTTAATTCACAAATCATTAACGTTCTTAGAAAATACTTTGCTTTAAAGCAAATATGTACTGTTTGTTCTTTTTTTGATCTATTATGGCAGTGAATTTTGATTCTTCCACTAATAACTTCTCACCTGGATTATTGCAATTCTTTACTCAGTAAAGTGTATGATAAATGATTCAAAATACAGTTGTCAAACTGATTATGGTAAGGGAAAAATGTTCATATCAACCCTCCCCCTTTCCAATTAAGCATTGACTTCCCGTTACTTATCAGATCGTGTTCAAGATAATTGCCATCACCAATCAGGTTTTTTATTCTGATCTTCCTTTCTTCTTATCAAGCATTCTTATTCCATAATTTCCTCAGAGAATGGTTCATTCTTCCTATCATAACCTTTTAATTAGCCCTTCCCTTCTCAAAATTAGATTGGACTGTACCAAAAATTCCACCTACAGTGTATTAGCCCTAACCCTATGAAATAGCCTACCACTCTATATTAGAACTGAATCTTCTTTTTAAGAAGTTCAAATCTTTTCTGAAAGCTTGTGGGCCATAACGTCCCTTCCTCTGCTCCCTTTGTGTTTTTCTTGTTTAGATGCTATGTAATTATACTTTTAGTCTTCTTATCTTCCTTCTGATATTTCCTGTTTTTTTCCTATCTTTAATCAGCTAGGAATTCCCATACTCTCATACGTATTTGGAATTATAGACTGATTTTATAAAGATCCTGAAAACTGGATGTGAGAACAAGAAAATTCCTCCACGCCATGAAGTGTTCTATAAGACCCAATGTATGCTTAGATTGTGCATTTAAACAGCTGGAGAAGGAATTTAGACTTTTTGCCAAAAAACATCTCAAAAAAAGGTCTAGCTCACAGCCATAATTGAACCAGAAAAACGACTAAAGTTATGATTCGATTATGGTATTGAGCTAGATGTGTTTATGTTAAAAATGTCCATCTGTATGTACCATTTAAAAAAAAAAGTCTCAGGGAAGAATGTCTGTCTGGCAATAGTCCTAGTAAACTGGCCACACAGACATCCCAGCAGTGCAGAGAGATAGCCTAGTGGTCAGTGCACTGGACTTCACATAAAGGAATCCAAGTACAAATCCCACCTAAACCCCTTTCATATTGTATGGTGAGCCCTCCAGGAACAGAGAAAACCAAATGAACCTAAAGGTCCACCACTACAATGGCCCTCAGACTTGCAGGTCTTTTATATATTTAGGTACATGAGGTATTCCTGTGTTCCAGGAGGGCTCACGTATTTGTACTGAAATGAAAGAGTTAAAGGGGGAATTGAACCTGGTCCCATTGCTCCATGTCCATTGCATTGACCACTAAGCTACTCCATCCACTTGCTTGCTGCTTTCTTAAGAATGGCCATAATATCTGGAGCTGTCATACAGCCTGGTATCTACTGTCACTGTCACATCTTCTGGAGGTGGAAGGCGGTTGGTGACCACTGGGGGATTAAAGGAGGGTCATTCCTTAATGCCTCCAGTGGTCAGCAGGTCAGTTAAGGCACCTTATTGTGACTTAGTCATGAGTGAAACAGGTCTAGTAAACACATAATTCTTTTTTTGTTTGCCCTGGACATTTTTTTTCTGTTCCATTATCACTAAAAAAAACATCCAGATTTTAAGCCTGCCCAAGTCCCGCCCAAAACATGCCTCAGCATGCTCCCTTGTGATTTAGATGAACTGTGGAGTAAAATATTCCAAATCTGAGTTTCAAAAATTGTGACAAACTTTTTTGTGAGAAAATCATCCATCTGCCACTTTTGAGCCATTTTTCTCTTTTGAAAACGAGCACCACAGCTACTATCATAAGCCTCCATCCTCTTCGCAGCATCAATAGATGATGCAAGTATATTAAAAATGTTGAAATATGAAAATAAATGCCTAAAATAGAATAAATAGTAACATAGTAAATGACGGCAGAAAAAGACCTGCATGGTCCATCCAGTCTGCCCAACAAGATAAACTCATATGTGCTACTTTTTGTGTACACCTTACTTTGATTTGTACCTGTCCTCTTCAGGGCACAGACTGTATAAGTCTGCCCAGCACTATCCCCGCCTTCCAACCACCAGCCCCGCCTCCCACCACCGGCTCTGGTACAGACCGTATACGTCTGCCCAGCACTATCCCCGCCTCCCGCCACCGGCTCTGCCACCCAATCTCAGCTAAGCTCCTTAGGATCCATTCCTTCTGAGCAGGATTCCTTTATGTTTATCCCACGCATGTTTGAATTCTGTTACCGTTTTCATTTCCACCATCTCCCGCGGGAGGGCATTCCAAGCATCCACTACTCTCTCCGTGAAAAAATACTTTCTGACATTTTTCTTGAGTCTGCCCCCCTTCAATCTCATTTCATGTCCTCTCGTTCTACCGCCTTCGCACCTCCGGAAAAGGTTCGTTTGCGGATTAATACTTTTCAAATATTTGAACGTCTGTATCATATCACCCCTGTTTCTCCTTTCTTCCAGAGTATACATGATGGGGATCCAGCAGGGCAGATAAGGGAGGAAGTAAGAGAAGGCCAGAAAAAAAATATCATATAAACAATGAGATCAGCAAATAAAGTAAAACAAGAGACAAACGTACAAAGACAGTGGATGAGTAGCCAAATGGTTTGTGCAGTGAGCTAAGAACTTAGGAAACTAGATTCAATCCCACTGCTGCTCCTTGTGACTCTGGAAAAGTCATTTAACCCTCCTTTGCCCCAGGTACAAACACTTAGAATTGTGAGCCCATAGGGATAGAGAAAGTACCTATATATAATAAATGTAAACCACTTTGGTTGTACCATAGAAAGGCAGTATATCAAATCCATGACCCTTTACCTTTTATAAAGTAGTAATCTGGAAACAACATTGTAATCAAATCCAACCACATGAATTATTAAGGAGGGATGAACTTAAACCTAAGAATGAGAGATTGATTGTTGCAGCCAGAACCGTGGCTTATGGACAAGAGGGTTGAAAGGAAGTATAGAAAAGAATGGTAGATTCTATAAGGAAAAGCTAGAAAATATTACATCATCTAGTACTTCTCCTATCTAGTTCTGATATGAGAAGTGCCACCTCATTGGGCCTATTTCCTCTCCAGGAAGCTGTGTAAACACTATAAAACTGCTGGGTGGCAGTAAAGGCCCATGTGCTAATGGCCATGCGCTGATAACATTAGTATATGGCCATTAATGCTGAAAATCATTTTCCAACTGTGAAAAAAGTGGTCTTAGTGCGCAGAAAAGACATACGAGGGTGCACTCAGGCCACTTTTTGACCAGGGGTGTAGCCAGACTTTGGCGGGAGGAGGGCAAGAGCCCGAGGTGAGGGGGCACATTTTAGCCCCCTCACCTCAGGCTCGCCTGCCGCAGACCCCCCGCCACCTTTGACCCCCCCCCCCCCGGTGCCTCTCCCCTTTCAACCCCCTTCCCGCCGCCACCCCCGAGTCCCCTGCCGCCACCACCGTCAGGTACCTGTGTTGGTGGGGGTCCCCAACCCCCGCCAGCCGAAGTCCTGCTCAGCTGGTCTCCGGGCCAGCGCATTGCTGCAGCTGATGTGGAAGCCTAGGATTCTGTTTCTTCTGTGTGAGTCGCCCTGATGTCCTGCACGTGACCGCCAGGTTAGCATGGGAACCCTTACCGTCACCTCAATGGGTAGTGGTAAGGGCTTCCCCCTCAAAATGGCCATGTGGCAAGTTCTGTACTTGCCGCATGGTCATTTCCTGCAGGAAAGACAGACTTCCCTTTTACCCACCGTGGTAAAAGTGACCTCAGCACACGTGAAAAACATGCGTTGATGCCAGCTCAGGCCCCCTTTTGCCACAGCTTGGTAAAAAGGGCCCTCAGACTTCTGTTGCTCACCTACAAACGTATTCACTCTGAAGCATCTTATTACTTCTCTTTCCCTACACTCTTCCTTTTTGACTCCATTCATCTAATAAATGTCTTTTATTTGTGCCCTTCTCTTCCATTGCTAGCTCCCAACTCCAGTCCTTCAAACTTGAATAACCATTTGACTGGAACAGATTTCCTGATACAGTACATCAAGCTCAGTCTAGCCATATTCAAACCCAGACTAAAAACTCACTTTTTTGAGATTGCTTTTAAGTTGTACGTAGAAGTAGATGGTCAGACAATGTAATCACTTAAGGAAAGGGGTTACATGATTGTAGTGATGCTGAAGGAATGCAACTGCATTTTGAATGTGTACAAAGAAAGAGGCATCCAAAATCACCCCAAGAATGTCTTCTGGTACCATGTTAAAAAGTCCTTCTAATGTACATATGGTAGAAGTATTGTGGATACCATACAATGCATGAGCTCGCCTTGTCAGCCCATGAATTTTTATAAATCTTGTGGAGCAAAAATTTACATCAGTTGGGTAGCGATGTGCTGGATGAAGGCACAGTTCTCCAAAGTGATGTGAGAATTCATAGGATCCCCACTTCCCCAGCAGCGTGAGCATTCAAAGCGAGACCACACACACACACATATACACACACACACAGAGCACACAAAATATCTTCTATGAATGTTAACAATTTCTCGGCACTCTCCCAAAAATCCCTGCTGACCCCTGCTATACACAATCACTTTAATGTTTCAGAGCATAGGATTGCATGTCTTTCAGGTCATCAGAAGTTGTAATTATTTAATTTATATTCATCTCATGTTCCCCTTCCTCCTTGAATTGGAATTTCTTGTAGTACTGCTTGTCTTTCCTATCTTTTTTAACAACCACCACTGTGCCTCACTTTTTACTCACCGCCTATATTGATCCATGATGTTTTCATTAAAGACAGGCAAACCATTTGAGCTTTAACGCACTCCATCACCCAAACAGATAGACAGCCTGCACTACAGAGATCAGATTAGATTTTAGGTTTATACTCCGCCTTTCCAGACTAAAGTACTGCTCAAAGAGGCTAACAGCAAAACAGTTTCAACAATTACAATTCAATACACATTTCCCCACCTATCCAGTACAAGCTCTGCTCAAAATAGCAAGAGCAAATTCAACAAGTACAGCTCAGTATGCTTTGCAAATAAAATAGGACCCCATGATTCCTGCTCGAGAGTTAGGTCTCATATAAAACCTGTCTCACATTATTCTGACAAATCTGTGTCAAAACAAGCATAACTAGGCTTTTTCAACTTTAAAATAATTTGTCAAATTTTCTCTAATAATAATACAATATTATAAAAGTATGAAAACATTTTCAGGAAGCGAAGGTGAAGTCTATTGGTTGGAGCAGCAGGCTGAGAACCAGGAAAGCAAAGTTCAAATCCTATTGCTGTTCTTTTTGCTCTTAGGCAAGACACTTAACCCCCATTGCCTCAGATGCAAACTTAGAGAAAAAGTCCTCTGGGGACAGCAAAATTCCTCTGTTCCTCAAGTTTATTAAAGAATTTATTACCCTGCCCATCAAAACAAGTGTCTGAGCAGCTTACAATCTAAAAAACGAAAAGACAGCGAGAAAGAGGAAAGGACAAACTAGACTAGTATCATGAGGAGCTTACCTTGAGGTACAACTTAAAAAGGTCTAAGCTAAATCCAAATCCCAGTTAGCACAGGCCTATGATTTCTACACATGAAAACTAGCCAGCAGAGTAAAAAAAAACAAAAAAATCACCCTGTGCTAGCTAACATGGGTAGAGGATGACCCTCCATACTCCAACCCAGTGGAGCATTTATTCCAGGGGTGTTTATTGTATACGCACCCCCTATCAGAATGCCCCCCACCCATGCCTTAAAATCATCTCCCTCCAGTCTTGCTCGAGCAGCGGAAGCAGCACTCATAGGCTGCCTGCAGCATACACCGGGACTTTCCCTGTAAACTGTCCCACCCCTTCTGATGCAACTTCCTGTTTTGTGAAGGGTGGGGCAGTTCACAGAGAAACCCATGGTACAGGCCACAAGCAACCTATGGATGCCACTGCCACTGCCCGAGTGAAGACTGGAGTAGAACAGATGATTTTAAGGTATCAGGGGTGTGTGCGGGGGGAGGCCCGGGGGGTGCACCCTATTAAAAATTTCTACCTATGACAGTACTCCAACCCATCCCATATTTCACATTTCAGCTTTATTTGATATACCAGTATATCAGTAATATATCTAAGGGAGGAATTCATCAAGTGGCATTATGGCCTTAGTGTGCGTTAAGGTGCATTAAGACTATAACGCTGCTTGATGAATTCCTTCCTAAGCGATTTATAGCTAAAAATAAAAGGGAAAGGAACAGAATATACAGCGGAAAGAAGAAGATGGCCTAGGATACAATGGTAAATACTTACAACTTAATGTAATAGTATCATTAATATTGAAGTAAAAAAACACAATAGCCCCTAATTCTATAGAGTGTGCCACAAGTTAGATGTCAATTTGGCATTTGACATTTGTACTAAAATGGAAGTTAGGCACCAAAATGGGGGAAAATGACAGCTACATTGCATAACTGGGCTCAGACACTATTCTATAAGGTATTACCTAAGGCTCCTTTTACTAAGCTACGCTTACCACAGCTTAAAAAGGTTTACCCAGTGGCGTTCCTAGGGGGGAGCGGTGGGTGCGGTCCGCCCTGGGTGCATGCCGCTGGGGGGGTGCCGCGCGCGCCTGTCTGTCGTTCATTCCATGCTCCCTCTGCCCCGGAACAGGTTACTTCCTGTTCCGGGGCAGAGAGGGAGCATGAAACGAACGACGGACAGGCGCGCGCGGCACCCCCCCAGTGGCGTGCACCTGGGGGGGTTCTTTCGCAGGGGTGTCCTTTCACTGGGGGGGTCGCACTGCATCCGGGGGGGCGTTGCACCCGGGGGGCGTGGCTAATCGGCGATCCGCCCCGGGTGTCAGCCCCCTCTAGGAACGCCACTGGGTTTACCATTGGGATGTGCTGAGGAGTCCTGTGGTAAAAAAAAAAACAATGTGTGCGTGCAAACCATACACTAAAAAATTTAGAATATTTCTCAGAGGGAGGCATGTCTAGGTTAGAGAAAGGGTTTAACAGTGTGAATCAGTTAGCACAGCCACATTACCACACACTAAGGGGCCCCCGGGAAGTAATTCCATTTTTGGCATGCGGCCAAAACACGCGGTAGAAAATATTTTCTATTTTCTACCGTGTGGCACTTACCCAGCGGTAATTGGCAGTTTACGCATGTTGAATGCTTACCGCCAGGTTAGCACGTGAGACCTTACCGCTAAGCCAATGGATGGCGGTAAGGTCTCAGGCCAAAAATGGACACAAGTTGGTTTTAATTTTGCCGCACATCCATTATCTGGCACAAAAAAAATGCCTTTTTTCCAGGCACGCTGAAGAACTGGACCAGCACGCGTTTAAAACACGCACCTATTATTTATTTATTTATTATTACATTTGTAGCCCGCACTTTCCCACTCAAAGCAGGTTCAATGCGGCTTACATAATAATATGGATTACAGAGTATCGATAGAGAAAATATTAGTTAATTATAGCAGAGTAATAAAAAGAGGTAGGTAGAGATGGGGAAGGTTGAAGGGAGTATGAGAGGTATGAGCAAGGGGTAGATGAGCATTGGAGGAGGGGTAGAGGAGGCGGGAGGGGATGGGACATGGGAAAAGCATAGGGAAATATGGTGGAAGATGTAGTCTGAGTCATTGTCGTTGTCTTCAGGATATGTGTTGGGTAGATGGGTTCATAGGATTAGATTAGGTCATTCAGATAGGCTTGCTTGAACAGACAGGTTTTTAGTGATTTCCGGAAGGGTAGATAGTCGCTGATTGATCGGATAGGTCTGGGGAGGGCATTCCAGAGTTGGCTGCCTAAGAAGGAGAAGTTGGATCCATAATAAGTTTTACACCAACAGAGGCCACTTTTTAGGCGTGCCTTAGTAAAAGGGCCCCTAGCTGATTAGCTTAGGATTAGCATGTGAGCTGCTACCACCTACAAAATAAGTGGTGGTAATAGCTCACATACTAATTTTGACAATGGCCGTGCACTAATGGCATTAATTTGAAAAATGTAAAATCGGCCATTTTCTGGCAGCAGTAAGAATGGCCTGTGGAAAAAATCCACGTAAGGGTGCACTAAGGCCACTCTTTACAACAGCTTAGTAAAAGGATCCCAAAGTGTGTAACTGCAAGGGGCAGGGACCTTGGGGGGGGGGGGGTGCACACAAAGAAGCACGAAACTTATAGAATACTTAAGTTGCACACACAAGGGTCAACATTTAGGGTGGAATTCATCAAGCAGAGTTATGGCTTTAATACAGTTCAACAAAATTAGCACATGCTAAATGCTAAACACCCATAGGTTTATAATGGGTTTTGGCATTTACCCCCTAATTCTATAAAACTTTCCAATAATTGTGCATATGCTCAATTTGCACAGGCAATTTAATTGAATAAAAAGCCAATTAGTGCCAATAATTGACTTTTTAACAAGCAATTATTGGCGCTAATTGGAATCAAATAGGATATACGCATGTAAATTCAGGCATGTGATCTTTGCCTAAATTTTATGCACATCCTGAAAAAGGGGGCACAGAAATGAGAGGGTCATGAGTGGTTTGGGGTGGATCGTGGGTGTGGTTTTGGGTGTCACATGCAATTATAGAATAAGGGATTTCCGCGCATAGATTTAGCCAGAAGTATTTACAACACATTTTTGTAGGTGCAAATGTACATGCCTAAATTTACATATGACCCCCAGGACTAAAGTGCTATTATATAAACCACACATAAGCTTTTTTGGTGCTGATTTCTTTAGGCACGATTTATAGAATTCACCCCTTAGCATGCGCTAATTCCTTAAATATGCATTTAGGTCATAATGCCGCTTAATGAATTCCCTCTTTAGGCACTAACATTTACCCCAGCTTTTTAAATGGCATAAATGATACTGCTTAAATGTTGGCACACAAATGCTAACTTATGCTCTTTTCTATAATGGAATTTGGGCTCCCAGATGCTGTTATAAAATACTATCTCAGTGAACAGATTTTTGGCACCTAACTTTTAGCTCCCCTTTATAGATTGTCCTATTTGAGGGCAAGTAATATATATACAAGACATAGCCCTTCAAGCTCCATATCCAATGTATAACATAATTAATCTGGCAAAGCCTAGCAAACAGTAGGTTTTCAGAGACGTTTTAAATTTACTGTGTGAAGTTTCAAGATGAATGCCCAAGGGTAAACAGTTCCAGAGGGTTGGGACTACCAGTCTGAAATAATACTTCCTAGTACACTCTAGCTATAAGTGGCAATAATCGTGAATGATCAGGAGATGTGTTGGAGAATATGGTATGAGCAAACTAAATTTAAAAAAAAAGAAAGAAAGTAACCCATAATAAAAAGTGAGTGATGACGAAAACTTTAAATGATATCTGACAGGAGATTGGGAGTCAGTGTTCTTTAACCAAAAAAGGGGTAACTGTTTTGCTCTAAAGAGCAACTTGACCAATGTGCTCTGGATTAACTGTAAGCATTTTATATGAGACTTACCTGGGGGTCATCCTGATAGTCTAGTGGTCTGGGATGGGTGTGTTAGCCCTTAATTTGCAAATTGACCTCTACCAATATTACCATGAGACTACCTCTAGAGGTTGCAGGTACTATTTTGAACCCAAGGCAAGAGCAGAGAGGGAATGCACCCATCCCAGAACATTAGATTTTCAGGTTGACCCTGGGTGAGTCCTCTGGGATCAGGTGGGTAGAAAAGAGTCAGGGTATTGGGGAGTCTGCTCTGGGAGGATCAGATCAGAGAGAGATCTGATCTAGGAGAATAAGATTGGGGCGAGGTCTGTACTGGGAGGACCAGATCAAAGGGTCTGCTCTGAAGGAGGGAATCTGATCAAGGGAGGTCTACTGTAGAAGGGACTAGATTGAGGGAAGGTCTGCTCTAAGGGGGGATCAGAGTAGGAAGGATCAGATCAGGGGTCTGCTCTGGAGGGGCGGGGGACTCAGATCAAAGAAGGGAGTTCTACCACCACAGACGACTTGTGTCCCCATGCTATCTGACAATGTATGTGCCCATGCAGTATCCACCCTTTGTGCTAAATACAAAGCCCCCCACATTCATCATACTGACTTTGCACTCATGTTAGCATTTGCTGTTTATTAAAAGGGCACCTTAGATTATAAGCCCCTCAGGGACAGGAATAATACCTACTATACCTTAATGTAGCTTATCTTGAACTACTGAGAAAGGTGTGAACAAGATCCAAGTCTCTTCTTTTAGGGAGCCCTCTATCATTGCCAGTACCACACTGATTTGTAGTTTTTCCAGGTACACAATTACAAAGAAACAAAAATGTATTAGACCACTAAATATATTCTTGACTAGTACAACCTTTCATCAGCTCAGGCAGAGTTAGTAGTCCAGGATCCCTTTTGTCACTGGTAGCTGAGATCAGCTGATGAATGCAAAACAAGGAAAAAGAGAAAAAAAACCCTATGAATATATACAAAGCTAAAGAACAGGAGTTGGGGGGGACCAATTAAATTCCAATCAATTACAGAGGTGAATTAACATGTTGTGTTTATTAGTAGACAAAAAAATCAACAATGGCACAATCTTCTAAAACCAACAAAATAAATAAAAAGATTGCCTGATTCTATTACATACAAAAAGCAGTTTACAATACACATGAAAATATTGCCAGACTTGGAGCTTCAAGGGTTAACAAAGAGTCAAGCTGTTCTGCCTATTTTTGCTCAACACATGCTGATTTATTGAAAATATTTGCTTATACATGAGTCAAACACTCTCCTTAGCTAGTTTTTATGACTCCTGAGGCAGGCATTTACCACCAAAACATAGATCTATGTGTACTGCAAACACCATATTGTATATAATGGAATCATGCAATCTTTTTATATAATTTGTTAGTTTTAGAAAAATTTTGCATCATTGATTTTTTTTTGTCTACTAATAAACACAATTTTATGCATATTAATTCACCTCGCTAGATCAGCTAATTAATGCCATCCCTCCAGCAGGTCAAGACACAGCAATATACCATACCTCTGTGACATTATTATAGACCAGGAATTCTCAGTCCCGTCCTCAGGATACACCCAGCTAGTCTGGTTTTCAGGATAACCATTTGAACCAGGATAAACCAGGATAAACCATTTGATAACCAGGATAAAAATTTGAACACAATAAAGGTGGTACATGCAGATCTCTCTCACGTATGTTCATTGTAGATATCCTGAAAACCTGACTAGTTGAGTATGTCCCAAGGACTAGGTTGAGAACCACTGTTATAAATAATTGCATAAAGCTTCCCTGGAGGTAAGGACAAGGGGCTGGTACTGAAATAAACTAATAAATATAGGTGGAGAGGAACAGTGAGAAACATATTTGAACAAATTTTATTTTCTCTCTTAGATCAGGTAAGGAACGAGTAAAAAGGAGGAGAAACCAAGTTGGTCAAAGCGACGTTTGAAATAAAACAGGAAAACATTGCATAGCAGTCAACAAAATCACCTAACTTAAATGCTGTTCTATTGTTTTAGTAGGAAAACAGGCCCACAACACTGGCTCTTTTGTTTCATTGAAGACCAAATACAGACACTCTTTACCTACAATCTGTAGGATAGGCATCCCTTCTACAAGATTCAGTGGTGTTTCTCTTATGTTGTAGGGTCTCCCATCAATACAAAACAAAATCATCAACATCAGGAGTCCTGCCACTGCTGGTAAAGAATCTGTACCTGTGAGTATTTACCAGCTAGAAAAGTGTATCTCAAAACTTGGGAAATGGAGAGATTATGAACTTGATTCATCTGCATTTGTTTCCCATGAACCTCAGGTTCATTCTTTAATTTATAAGCTTTTATACCAATTTAGAAGATGAGAAGGAAATTTTTCACTGCAGGACTTAATTGGGGATTTTCCTCAGCAAGTGAATAACTGTTTGCAAGAGATTAATTCTAAGTCCCTTGAGCTTCATTAAGGAGCAAACATACAGTAACAGTGTAAAATATACCTAATAAACTTAGGGATTCTTAAATTAATACAAAATTCCTTACTTTCTTAGCAACTTTAAATAACTAAGCATTTCATTAATACCAATATGCAAGCAGCAACAAGATGGGTACTATCCAGATTTTCACACCCATTGTCACATGTATGGTTATCTTCTGGTTGATGAGAGGTAATATGTCTGCACTTTGTGCAAAGAGCTCCTGGCTCTCAGAGAATGAGTCCAATCTCTGGAAACCAAAGAGGTAGAATTTGAGCAGTAGGAGCAGACACAGAGGACACCATCATGGACATAACAGAGTAATTCTACTTAAAGTCTGGCAGCTTCTCTGCTGTCTTAGAGAAGGAAGGTTGCCTTGGTGTGGCAGGAACTAATTCTGTAGCCAGAACCTGTCCTCTGGGAGCTGCAATATCCTCCCACACTGAGGCTGTGTCTCCACGTGTACAGTATGTGCCAGGAAACAAGGGTTAAGATGGCGGTTGTAGTTGGTAATGCAATGATTTGGAATGTAGATAATTAGGTGACTAGTGGGTGTGAGGACTGGTTTATTTATTTATTTATTGCATTTGTGTTCCGCATTTTTCCACCTAATTGTAGGTTCAATGCAGCTTACATGGAACAATAAGGCGGTTACAAACTATCGAGTGGAGAAAACAATAGAATAGAAACAATTGTAGAGATCTCTCGCAGAGGTATTAGTCAGGTTAAGACCTTAGGAGAATCGCAATGATTTATATGCTTCATTGTTAGAGAGTAACAAAAGGGTTGATTAAGGTCATAACATAGTTAAATAGGATTAAGTCGTTGGTCAGGCCGGGTTGCTGTTCCAGAGGACAGTGAGTACATAGTTCATAGGGTGGGTTGGGTTGTAAAATTTGGAAGGTGTGTTAAGTGTTTCAGTCCCAGTTGATCCGAAACACTTAACACACCTTCCAAATTTGACAACCCAACCCACCCTACGAACTACTACCCACTGGTCGGTAACTTGCTTGCCTGATGCAAAGCTGATGGACCTCACACATCATCTAAACAAGATTTTACACAAGAGCAAGCTATTAGACCAGGTATTGTGGCCTAATAGTTTGGCATTGCTACAGTACTGTTCTTTTAAACCACATATTTTCTGTGCTGGCTATGAGAGGTTTTTAGAAATGAGTACCTACACCTGCTGTATGGCTGGAGTAAGGGGCCATGCCTAAATTTTAGGTACATATATACCCAGTTAGGCTACTGTTCTATAAGGGAAAGTAGATGCCTACTTTACTTTACAGAATAGATGCCACATAGGTGCCTTACAGCTACCTAAATATTGGTGTACTGTTATAGAATTACCCCTATATACTAAAGATGTGCCTACAGTTAAACAGGATTAAAGTTTTGCAGGAAACAAAATGTAATGAGGAATCTTTATGGATAGAAATTCTATGTGTGATGGTGTAAACTGAGGTATATTAAAACAAAACAAGTAAAAGGATCGTGGAAGCCTTTGGTAGAGAATGATATGGAAATGAAGCTAGATAAAGAGATGTTGACAGAAAGGGTACTGGAAAAGATGAGTGCTTCTGAAGAAGGAAAGCAGAGTGAAGATGATGCTGAGCATCTTATAGCTCAGGAAGAAATTGTGTTAAAGAGGGAAGTTGAAATGAGACGTTGGGAAAAGAACAGATACCAGAAGTTGATTTTGCTACTGTCAACATCTCTTTGTCTAGTTTCAGACAAAACCTTACTGCTAACAGTTCAGGAAGAAGGGTTGCAGTTTATGAGTTGATTAAAGAACCTGATGATGAAAGTAAAATAAGACGGAAGGAGCAAGAATTGAAGGAGAAAGAACTTAGTGTCAGCACAGAAAATACCTGAAGAAGAAGTGGATGTAAAGATGAATATAGATGAGAGTGTGCTCCAGTTTGAAATTTGGAATGAAAAGAGGGTTAATGCCACAGGGATTTGTATTGGGAACAGTGCTATTTAACATATTTATAAATTATATGAAAATCAAAACGAGGAGTGAAGTGATTAAATTTGCAGCTGATACAAAGCTATTCAAGGTTATTAAAACACGTGTGAACTGTGAAATATTGCAGGAATACCTTAGGAAAATGGAAGACTGAGCATCCAAATGGCAGATGAAATGTAATGTGGACAAATGCAAGGTGATGCACATTGGAAAGAATAATCCAAATCATAGCTACCTGATGCTAGGGTCCACTTTGGTGGTCAGCACTCAAGAAAAAGATCTAGGTGTCATTGTAGATAATATGCGGAAATCTTCTGCTCAGTGTGTGGCAGTGACCATAAAAGCAAACAGGATGCTAGGAATTATTAGAAAAGAGATGGTGAATAAGACCAAAAATACTATAATGCCTTTGTATCACTCCATAGTGTGACCACACCTTGAGAATTGTGTTCAGTTCTGGTCGCCATATCTCAAAAAAGATATAGCGAAATTAAAAAAGGTTCAAAGAAGTGCGACTAAAATGATAAAGAAGAAGGAACTCCTCTCATATAAGGAAAGGCTAAAGAGGTTAGGGCTTTTCAGCTGGGAAAAGAGACGGATAGGGGGAGATATGATTGAGGTCTACAAAATCCTGAGTGGTGCAGAATGAGTAGAAGTAAATCAATATTTTACTCTTTCCAAAAGCATAAAGACTAGGGGACACTCAAGGAAATTAAATGGAATTACTTTAAAAAAAAATAGGAAGAAATATTTTTTCATTCAATGAATAGTTAAGCTCTGGAACTCATTGCCGGAAGATTTGGTAACAGCGGTTAGCACATCTGGGTTTTTAAAAGGTTTGAACAAATTCCTGGAGGAAACGTCTATAGTCTGCTATTGAGACAGACATGGAGAAGCTGGGATTGTAGCATGAAATGTTGCTACTAATTGGGTTTCTGCCATGTACTTGTGACCTAGCTTGGCCACTGTTTGGAAAACAGGATACTGGGCTAGATGGATCATTTGTCTGACCCAGTATGGCTACTCTTATGTTCTTAAATCAAATTGAAAGAGAATAGGAAAACTGAAGAATGTTTCCAGAAAAACTGAAGAAGGAAAAGTTGATTCTTAAGAATGCGGGTGAGAAAGAAAACCTTTTGAAGAAGATTACAATCAAGTTAGTGATAACTGTAAAACAGTTTATAGAGAAGAAAATTAGCCTAAAGAGGAAAGAAAGGATCAGCAAGAAGAATCAGGACAGGGATATATAAACACATATGGCAATACAAAGGGAGAAGCAGAAGCAAGAGTACAGTCCCCCTGACATTCAGCCGGTGGCGGGCAGCACTGTTGATGTCCACTGCCGGCATTAAACCCAGGTAGTCAGTGCTGGGTCATATCCAGCTGCTGGCATTGAATATCCAGGGATTTTTTAAGCCAGTCAGCACATGCCCAGTTAACTTGATATTCAGAGCTAACCGGCTATGTGTTACCACATAAAGATAGGACAGCTATTTATGCGATCCTATTTATGTGCTAACACTGACCAGTTAGCTCTCAAAATCGGGGGCTAGCCAGGCTCCACAACAGACCATTCCTGATACAGCTGGCTTGCTGTAACCGGCTGTAACCGGTCCTTTTCACTGAAAATAGCCAGTTAAGTACTGCTGAAAATGACCAATTAGCGGTCAAGGGAGTAAACCGGTCGGTGGCCATTCCCAGACAATTAACTTGCACTATATCGGCCAGAGTATGCTTTTTTATAAGAAGAGACAAAAGAAAGTGAACATTAGCAGTTACACCAGTTTCTTCCTTGTCTTATCCAATTCCTGTGTTTAACACTGATATTAAATATGAGAGTAGCACACGAGGTCAAGTTAACAGGTGACATAAGTAAGGTTGTGCACCACAGTGATATAAAGTTGTTTTTGTTTATATAATTAGTTAAACAACACGAGGAAAGATCAACACATAGTAATGACATCTTAGTAACATAGTAACATAGTAAATGATGGCAGAAAAAGACCTGCTTGGTCCATCCAGTCTGCCCAACAAGACAAACTCATATGTGCTACTTTTTGTGTATACCCTACTTTGATTTGTACCTGTCCTCTTCAGGGCACAGACCGTATAAGTCTGCCCAGCACTATCCCTGCCTCCCAACCACCAGCCCCACCTCCCACCACTGGCTCTGGCACAGACCGTATAAGTCTGCCCAGCACTATCCTCGCCTCCCACCACCGGCTGGCTCTGCCACCCAATCTCGGCTAAGCTCCTTAGGATCCATTCCTTCTGAACAGGATTCCTTTATGTTTATCCCACGCGTGTTTGAATTCTGTTACCGTTTTCATTTCCACCACCTCCCGCGGGAGGGCATTCCAAGCATCCACTACTCTCTCTGTGAAAAAATACTTCCTGACATTTTTCTTGAGTCTGCCCCCTTCAATCTCATTTCATGTCCTCTCGTTCTACTGCCTTCGCACCTCCGGAAAAGGTTCGTTTGCGGATTAATACTTTTCAAATATTTGAACATCTGTATCATATTACCCCTGTTTCTCCTTTCTTCCAGAGTATACATGTTCAGGTCATCAAGTCTCTCCTCATACGTTTTGTAATGCAAATCCCTTACCATTCTTGTAGCTTTTCTTTGCACCGCTTCAATTCTTTTTACATCCTTCGCTAGGTACGGCCGCCAAAACTGAACACAATACTCTAGGTGGGGCCTCACCAACGACTTATACAGGGGCATCAACACCTTCTTTCTTCTGCTGGTCACACCTCTCTCTATACAGCCTAACAACCTTCTAGCTACGGCCACCACCTTGTCACACTGTTTCGTCGCCTTCAGATCCTCAGATACTATCACCCCAAGATCCCTCTCCCCGTCCGTACCTATCAAATTCTCCATGCCTAATACATACATCTCCCAAGGGTTTCTATTCCCTAAGTGCATCACTTTGCATTTCTTCGCATTGAATTTTAATTGCCAAACCTTAGACCATTCTTCTAGCTTCCTCAGATCCTTTTTCATGTTTTCCACTCCCTCCTGGGTGTCCACTCTGTTGCAGATCTTAGTATCATCCGCAAATAGGCAAACTTTACCTTCTAACCCTTCGGCAATGTCACTCACAAATATATTGAACAGAATCGGTCCCAGCACCGATCCCTGAGGCACACCACTACTCACCTTTCCCTCCTCCGAGCGAATTCCATTCACCACCACCCTCTGGCTTCTGTCCGTCAACCAGTTCCTAATCCAGTTCACCACTTCGGGTCCTATCTTCAGCCCTTCCAGTTTATTTAAGAGCCTCCTGTGGGGAACCGTGTCAAAGGCTTTGCTGAAATCTAAGTAGATTACGTCCATAGCTTGTCCCTGATTCAATTCTCCTGTCACCCAATCAAAGAACTCAATGAGATTCGTTTGGCACGATTTCTCTTTGGTAAAACCATGTTGTCTCGGATCTTGCAACTTATTGGCTTCCAGGAAATTCACTATCCTTTCCTTCAGCATCGCTTCCATTACTTTTCCAATAATCGAAGTGAGGCTTACCGGCCTGTAGTTTCCAGCTTCTTCCCTAGTAGTTGGAGATGCTACAGACGAGTTTAATGAAGCAATGTAGACTGAGAGAACTTGAGAGTTTGAATAGATGAGGCTCAAGAAGAATTTAGTGATGACTGTGAAATATGTGAGACAGAGTCAAAAATAGTGACTGAGGTCACCAATGTACAAGTAGATATAAATTTAGGGTTTGAAGAGTTAAGCGAGCCCTGAAGATCTCAGAGGGTTAAATAGAGAAAAAGGCCTAGTTTTTAGGATAGAAATAAAAGTAGTTTAAGAAGCATTGCCTTGTTGAAGTATAGTTATGTGGGAATGTTGTGGATGAGTAATGTGTATTTGGATGAAAGTGAAGATGGAGGAGGAGAGATGTTATTTGAAGAAATGTCAGGATGACATTTAAAAAGGATGGATGTACATAAATGGGGGCTGAAAAAAAGAAGTAAAAGCAAGGCTCACCCTACTGCAGGGGACAATGCTGGGGAATTGGAGTGCCCCAGGACCACCTTTATTGGTTGGAATGGGTATGAACAGGTGTACTATGATAGGGTGAACAGTCTGTAAGATTGCCTATGTATGACTGGGGAGTAGCGTTAATGATTTTTGGGTTGTCTATATATGAGTAGAAAACCCTGGGGGGGTCTGGGGAGGGGGGGGTGGGACTATAAGTCCCAATGAGTCAGACATGTCCTCTATCAAAATGTTCTCTAGGAGGGGCAAGCAATGACACAGTTTACTAAAACAAACAAATTCAGTTTGATACAACAGTTAAATTCAACTAATTTTTCTCCTGTAAATCTAAATATTTCCAATAATTATAGCAGTCTCTGCAGTATAAATGCAAGTTAAGCCAGTTGTAAGACTGAAGCTGCTTTTTACCTAGAACTAGCAATAGAAAATAAACCTGGCAGAACTTGTCCATAGTATAGTAGCCAAAGTTAGAATGCTACAGCCTAGAGCTAGCAAGGTGAAGGACAAGAAACAGTTTGAAAAGCCTATGCTCACTACTATCAGAGCTAGGCAGAAAGGGAGGAAAAGTTTTTTGTTATGTTTTGTTTTTTTCCTTTTTTTGGTGTCTGGGTTGGAAGACAGAGAAGTACATAATAATACAGATTCACAGGACAAATTAATTAGGCAAAAAGCAATGAAGTCCAGAGAATACAGTGGTGGAAATAAGTATTTGATCCCTTGCTGATTTTGTAAGTTTGCCCACTGACAAAGACATGAGCAGCCCATAATTGAAGGGTAGGTTATTGGTAACAGT
Organism: Microcaecilia unicolor; assembly: GCF_901765095.1. Lineage (NCBI taxonomy): Eukaryota > Metazoa > Chordata > Amphibia > Gymnophiona > Siphonopidae > Microcaecilia > Microcaecilia unicolor. The sequence continues at coordinate 247,528,970 of NC_044037.1, read as the reverse complement.
GAGAGATAGCACATCACAAATTAAATCCGGAAAATCACATTGTGGAAAGTATATGAATTTATTTGCATTCTGCAGAGGGAAATAAGTATTTGATCCCCCACCAACCAGTAAGAGATCTGGCCCCTACAGACCAGGTAGATGCTCCAAATCAACTCGTTACCTGCATGACAGACAGCTGTCGGCAATGGTCACCTGTATGAAAGACACCTGTCCACAGACTCAGTGAATCAGTCAGACTCTAACCTCTACAAAATGGCCAAGAGCAAGGAGCTGTCTAAGGATGTCAGGGACAAGATCATACACCTGCACAAGGCTGGAATGGGCTACAAAACCATCAGTAAGACGCTGGGTGAGAAGGAGACAACTGTTGGTGCCATAGTAAGAAAATGGAAGAAGTACAAAATGACTGTCAATCGACAAAGATCTGGGGCTCCACGCAAAATCTCACCTCGTGGGGTATCCTTGATCATGAGGAAGGTTAGAAATCAGCCTACAACTACAAGGGGGGAACTTGTCAATGATCTCAAGGCAGCTGGGACCACTGTCACCACGAAAACCATTGGTAACACAATACGACATAACGGATTGCAATCCTGCAGTGCCCGCAAGGTCCCCCTGCTCCGGAAGGCACATGTGACGGCCCGTCTGAAGTTTGCCAGTGAACACCTGGATGATGCCGAGAGTGATTTGGAGAAGGTGCTGTGGTCAGATGAGACAAAAATTGAGCTCTTTGGCATGAACTCAACTCGCCGTGTTTGGAGGAAGAGAAATGCTGCCTATGACCCAAAGAACACCGTCCCCACTGTCAAGCATGGAGGTGGAAATGTTATGTTTTGGGGGTGTTTCTCTGCTAAGGGCACAGGACTACTTCACCGCATCAATGGGAGAATGGATGGGGCCATGTACCGTACAATTCTGAGTGACAACCTCCTTCCCTCCGCCAGGGCCTTAAAAATGGGTCGTGGCTGGGTCTTCCAGCACGACAATGACCCAAAACATACAGCCAAGGCAACAAAGGAGTGGCTCAGGAAGAAGCACATTAGGGTCATGGAGTGGCCTAGCCAGTCACCAGACCTTAATCCCATTGAAAACTTATGGAGGGAGCTGAAGCTGCGAGTTGCCAAGCGACAGCCCAGAACTCTTAATGATTTAGAGATGATCTGCAAAGAGGAGTGGACCAAAATTCCTCCTGACATGTGTGCAAACCTCATCATCAACTACAGAAGACGTCTGACCGCTGTGCTTGCCAACAAGGGTTTTGCCACCAAGTATTAGGTCTTGTTTGCCAGAGGGATTAAATACTTATTTCCCTCTGCAGAATGCAAATAAATTCATATACTTTCCACAATGTGATTTTCCGGATTTAATTTGTGATGTGCTATCTCTCACTGTTACCAATAACCTACCCTTCAATTATGGGCTGCTCATGTCTTTGTCAGTGGGCAAAGTAACAGGATAGATCATAAGGAATGCCAAGCCAAATGCAAAGCGGAGATAAGGAGGGCAAAAAAGGACTTTGAGAAGAAATTAGCGTTGGAAGCAAAAATACATAGTAAAAATTTTTTTAGATACATTAAAAGCAGGAAACCGGCCAAAGAGTCGGTTGGGCCACTGGACGAAAATGGTGTTAAAGGGGCGATCAGGGAGGACAAAGCCGTAGCGGAGAAATTAAATGAATTCTTTGCTTCGGTCTTCACCGAGGAGGATTTGGGGGGGACACCGGTGCCGGAAAGAATATTTGAAGCGGGGGAGTCGGAGAAACTAAACGAATTCTCTGTAACCTTGGAGGATGTAATGGGTCAGTTCAGCAAGCTGAAGAGTAGTAAATCACCGGGACCTGATGGTATTCATCCCAGAGTATTAATAGAACTAAAAAATGAACTTGCGGAGCTACTGTTAGAAATATGCAATCTGTCCCTAAAATCGAGTGTAGTACCGGAAGACTGGAGGGTAGCCAATGTTACTCCGATTTTTAAGAAGGGTTCCAGAGGAGATCCGGGAAATTATAGACCGGTGAGTCTGACGTCGGTGCCGGGCAAGATGGTGGAGGCTATTATTAAGAATAAAATTGCAGAGCATATACAAAAACATGGACTGATGAGACAAAGTCAGCACGGATTTAGTGAAGGGAAGTCTTGCCTCACCAATCTAATGCATTTTTTTGAGGGGGTAAGCAAACATGTGGACAATGGGGAGCCGGTTGATATTGTATATCTGGATTTTCAGAAGGCGTTTGACAAAGTGCCGCACGAAAGACTCCTGAAGAAATTGCAGAGTCATGGAATCGGAGGTAGGGTATTATTATGGATTAAGAACTGGTTGAAAGATAGGAAGCAGAGAGTAGGATTGCGTGGACAGTATTCTCAGTGGAGGAGGGTAGTTAGTGGGGTCCCGCAGGGGTCTGTGCTGGGTCCGTTGCTTTTTAATGTATTTATAAATGACCTAGAGATGGGAATAACTAGTGAGGTAATTAAATTCGCCGATGACACAAAATTATTCAGGGTCGTCAAGTCGCAGGAGGAATGTGAACGATTACAGGAGGACCTTGCGAGACTGGGAGATTGGGCGTGCAAGTGGCAGATGAAGTTCAATGTTGACAAGTGCAAAGTGATGCATGTGGGTAAGAGGAACCCGAATTATAGCTACGTCTTGCAAGGTTCCGCGTTAGGAGTTACGGATCAAGAAAGGGATCTGGGTGTCGTCGTCGATGATACGCTGAAACCTTCTGCTCAGTGTGCTGCTGCGGCTAGGAAAGCGAATAGAATGTTGGGTGTTATTAGGAAGGGTATGGAGTCCAGGTGTGCGGATGTTATAATGCCGTTGTATCGCTCCATGGTGCGACCGCACCTGGAGTATTGTGTTCAGTACTGGTCTCCGTATCTCAAAAAAGATATAGTAGAATTGGAAAAGGTACAGCGAAGGGCGACGAAAATGATAGTGGGGATGGGACGACTTTCCTATGAAGAGAGGCTGAGAAGGCTAGGGCTTTTTAGCTTGGAGAAGAGACGGCTGAGGGGAGATATGATAGAAGTGTATAAAATAATGAGTGGAATGGATCGGGTGGATGTGAAGCGACTGTTCACGCTATCCAAAAATACTAGGACTAGAGGGCATGAGTTGAAGCTACAGTGTGGTAAATTTAAAACGAATCGGAGAAAATTTTTCTTCACCCAACGTGTAATTAGACTCTGGAATTCGTTGCCGGAGAACGTGGTACGGGCGGTTAGCTTGACGGAGTTTAAAAAGGGGTTAGATAGATTCCTAAAGGACAAGTCCATAGACCGCTATTAAATGGACTTGGAAAAATTCCGCATTTTTAGGTATAACTTGTCTGGAATGTTTTTACGTTTGGGGAGCGTGCCAGGTGCCCTTGACCTGGATTGGCCACTGTCGGTGACAGGATGCTGGGCTAGATGGACCTTTGGTCTTTCCCAGTATGGCACTACTTATGTACTTATGTACTTATGTAATCAGCAAGGGATCAAATACTTATTTCCACCTCTGTAGATATATCAGGTAGCTAAACCTGTAGCCAGAAAGTTGAGAAATTAAGAATAAAATATCAGAGCACTTAGCTGTATTATGGTTCAGGTCCAGCACATGGAATGCTTCAAAGTTGTCTGTGTTTCTCTATGCAGAGCCATGCCCCCTCCTGCTGTGCAGTGATTACCTCCCAGTGAGTCAGCCAAGTACTCTATCAAAAAAGTTCTCCAGGAGGAGCAGCAATGACACAGTTTGCTGAAGAACCCTAACCTCTTTAGCCCTTCCTCATATGAGAGAATTTCCATCCCCTTTATCATTTTCGTTGCTCTTCTTTTAACCTTTACTAATTCTGCTATACAGCAACCAAAATTGAACACAATACTCAAGGTGAGATCGCACCATAAAGCGATACAGAGGCATTATAATATTTTCAGTCTTATTTTGCATCCTAATAACTCCTAGCATCCTGTTTGCTTTTTTGGCTGTCACCACACACTGGGCAGAACATTTCAGCGTATTGTCTACAACACTTAGATCTTTTCCTTGGGTGCTGACCCCCAAGGTGGACCCTAGCATCAGGTAACTATGATACGGATTATTCTTCCCAATGTGCATCACTTTGCATTTGTCCACGTTAAATTTCATCTGCCATTTGGATGCCCAGTCATCCACTCTCCTAAGGACTTCCTGCAATTTTGCACAGTCCGCATGTGTTTTAACAACCTTGAATATAGTTTTGTGTCATCTGCAAATGTAATCACCTCACTCATCATTCTGTCCAATAACCAATTCCTAGTCCATAACAGAACATTGCCTCCTATCCCATGACTCTTTCATTTTCTCAGGAGTCTCTCATGAGGAACTTTATCAAATGCTTTCTGAAAATCAGTTATACTACATCAACCAGCTCACCTTTATCCACATGTTTATTCATGTCTTCAGAGAAATGAAGTGAATTAATGAGACAAGACTTCCCTTGACTGAAACCATGATGACTCTGTCCCTTTAAATCATGTTTATTTATATGTTCTGTAATTTTATTCTTTATCATAGCTTCCACTATTTTATCCAGCACTGATGTCGGGCTTACTGGTCTGTGATTTCCCAGATCACCCCTGATCAAATTGGCCACCCTCCAATCTTCAGGTACTACACACCACTTTAATGATAGGTTACAGATTACTAATAGCAGATCAGCAATTTCATGCTTGAATTCTTACTACTCTTTAATTTTTCAGTTTGGCTCAGTACATCTTCCAGGTTCACCTAGACTTATTTCTGTTCTTCTAGATCATCACTCTTGAAAACAATTTCTAGTACAGGTAGATTTCTTACATCTTCCTCTAAAGACCAAAGCAAAGAATTCATTCAGGTTCTCTGTTATGGCCTTGTCCTCCCTGAGTGCCTTTCTCGCTCCTTCGTGATCTAATGGTCCCACAGATTCCCTCACAGGCTTTCTGCTTCTGAAAAAGTTGAGTTTTTGCCTCTGTGGCAAGTTTCTCTTCTTATTCTCTTTTAGCCTTCTTTATCATCGCTTTGCATCTAGCTTGACAGTGCTTATGTTGCTTCTTATTTTTTTCATTTTGGTCCTTTTTCCATTCTTTGAAAGGCATTCTTGGCTCTAATATCATCTTTCACTTCACCTTTTAACCATGATGGCTGTCGTTTTCTCGTCTTTCACCCTTTGTAAATGCATGGAATGCATCTGGTCTGGGCTTCCAATGCAGTATTTTTAAACAATGCCCAAGTCTGATTCAATGTTCTTTTTAACCATTTTCCTCATTTTATCATAGTCACCATTTTGAAAATTAAATGCTGCTACACTAGATTTCCTTTGTGGCTTCATTCCAGTTAGTAGCTCAAACTTGATCATGTTATGATCACTGTTTCCCAGTGATCCCAACACTTTTACCTCTCATACTATACCCTGCACTCCACCAAGGACTAGATCTAATATAACACCCCCTCTTGTGATTTCCTGGACCTGTTGCTCCAAGAAGCTCTCATTTATTACATCTAGGAATTTTATCTCCCTGGCACTCTCTGATGTAACATTTAGCCAGTCGATATTGGAGTAATTGAAATCAAAATATATTGGCTAAATCCCCTTACACAAGGAATCTGTAGAATTCTAACCTCACTAAATAATAATCACTTCTACAACAGTACTCTTTATCAGAAGGATTGCCCAAATAGTACAAAGCGGAGAAAAAAGACCTCAATAGACAAAAGGAGACACACCTATTCATAAAGCAAGCCTTCAATATATAGATGGCTCACAATAATCATCAGTCATAAAAAAAAACTCCACTGATATATGGATCTAAGCAGTCCTTAGTATAGCAAAAACACTTAAACACTTACTGATACAGAATAAAAATTTGGAAATGATACAAAATTCTCAGTTGCCACATCCATGTTATCACACAGTTCTTATCTTGGAATAATCCAAAGGTGTCACTTCAATCCTGGTATAATCCAAAATTGTCATTTAAATCCCAACAGGGGTTCCCTGTTTCACTAATCCAAGCTGCTCCAGGGAAAACAAATTATAACAAATCCAAGACAGTAGAAAAATAATTGCAACTTCCAAGTGGCTTTCCAACCAGGGTTGAATTTGGCTCTAGAATAGAAAACCTTTTTGTGACAAGGTATAAGCAATGATGTCAACACGTTCAACATTCTGAGGTGGGATGCCAAATTTTAAATCTGGACGTTTTTGTGGTGTCTTCCTCCATTTTGAAAGTGCCTAATGCTCATTCCGGTTTCTTTGGTTTTCTACCTTTTTTTTTCCTACATATTTGTTTCTAGTTTGTAGTCTCCTATATTTTACTAAGTGATGGTCTCTGTTTTCCTTGTGGTACAGGGATGAGGGATTCTGTTGACATGTAGATTCTGTATAGGAATCTGTAGCAGTCTAGCTGGAGTTGTGCTGGTATTGCAGTACTGACTTTTGCAGGTAGGGTTGGTGCAGTTTGAGTTCTTAATTTGGTGCTGGTAACCTTATGGTAAGCTTCTGAGTGTCCGTTTGCAAGGTTTTGTCTTATGTCACCCAGTGTCTGGTCATGGTGGGAGTTTTTTGTTACTATCATTGATTTGAGATCGGAGTTTATACACTGAGTTGTAGAATGAAACATACCATTTCGGCTCTATACCTCTTATTGGGAGAGTTTTGTTGGTTGACCTGGGAATGCCTATGTGAATGAATAAATATACTCTATGTATTTTACATATTTTTTTGAATTCTCTGTAGGTACTTGTTCTCCTCATCCCAAGCCTCACAGGTATGCAGCTAGGCCTTAGCAGCTGCTAGCATCAGAAGGCTCAACCCTGGTAGAATTGACTGGACATTTTTCTGTTATGTTTGGTTCAACTCTATCAGGCCATTTGACTGGTTTTATCCAAATACTAGTAAAAAAGGCCCGTTTCAGTAGGCAATGAAACGGGAGCTAGCAAGGAAATCCCCCACCCTCCCTCGCTGTCTCGCTCTGTCCCCACCAAGACCCACGCCCCCCTCCCTCCCTTCTTTCCTTCCTTCCTTCCGAGTTTCAGACCCCCTCCCTCCCTTCCAGTTCAAGGCCCCCTCACACCCCTCCCACCGAGTTCCAGACTCCCCCTCCCTCCGATTTCAACACCTCCCTCCACGTTACTGACCCCTGGACCCCCCTGCTGTGAACCTCTCGACCCCCCTTTCCGCCAAAAACCCTCCCCCGCCGCCGTCACATACTTGTGCTCACGGGGGACCCCAACCCCCGATAGCCGAAGTCCTCTCCTAGTCTGCACTGGCGTTTCTTACTGAATGGTCTGTTCAGGTTTCTGTCAGAAACTTGATCAGATCATTCAGCAAGCAACGCCGTGGCACCCGAGAAGAGGACTTCGGCTGTCGGGGGTTGGGGTCCTCCGTCAGCACAGGTACGCGACGGCGGCGGGGGAGGGTTTTCGGCGGGAAGGGGGGTCGAGAGGGTCGCGGCAGGGGGGTCCAGGTGTCAGTAACGCAGAGGGGGGTGTTTAAATCGAAGGGAGGGGGGAGTCTGTAACTTGGTGGGAGGGGCGTGAGGGGGCCTTGAACTGGAAGGAAGGGAGGGTTGATATGCCGAGGAGGGGGCATTGGTGTGCCGAGGGGGGGGGCTGTGGTGATGCGCGATGTGGGGGGGCTTCTGCTCCTGCTCCTGATCCTGATGTTGCAGCCAATCTGGTGTCTCCTTTCCGGTGTTGTCAGCCTGGCTTCGGAGCTTAGCTCAGTAACTCCGAAGGAGCCAGGGACACAGGCAGTCCCATTAGAACGTTGGAAAAGAGAATTATTATATAGGATAATATTTATCCAGTGGAGGCAATGCATGCAAATCTCTCTCATGAATATTCATTATGAATATCCTGAAAACCTGACTGGCTAGGGTGCCTCAAGAACCAGGTTTGGGAATCACTGCCCTAAATTGTGGCTCTGCCCAAACTCTGTCTCCACCCCTAATCTATCCAGTTCAGATTGGGTTAGGCTTTCCGATCAGGACCTCAGTGAAATCCTGCAGAGTGTCACCAGTCAGTAATGGCTCACACTTAATCACAGATGCATCCACTTTCACAGTGCTTTTTCCTTAGACTTTCCTTCAAATCTACTAATAAAAATTCAGTTTTCCAATTTTTTCTAAACACAAATCACACTCCATTCCATTCACAGGCTTTTTCAATCTTGGATTCTCTTTACTACTACTACTACTACTACTATTTGGCATTTCTATAGCGCTACAAGGCATACGCAGCGCTGTACAAACATAGAAGAAAGACAGTCCCTGCTCAAAGAGCTTACAATCTAATAGACAAAAAATAAATAAAGTAAGCAAATCAAATCAATTAATGTGAACGGGAAGGAAGAGAGGAGGGGGTAGGTGGAGGCGAGTGGTTACAAGTGGTTACGAGTCAAAAGCAATGTCAAAGAGGTGGGTTTTCAGTCTAGATTTAAAGGTGGCCAAGGATGGGGCAAGACGTAGGGGCTCAGGAAGTTTATTCCAGGCGTAGGGTGCAGCGAGACAGAAGGCGCGAAGTCTGGAGTTGGCAGTAGTGGAGAAGGGAACAGATAAGAAGGATTTATCCATGGAGCGGAGTGCACGGGAAGGGGTGTAGGGAAGGACGAGTGTGGAGAGATACTGGGGAGCAGCAGAGTGAGTACATTTATAGGTTAGTAGAAGAAGTTTGAACAGGATGCGAAAACGGATAGGGAGCCAGTGAAGGGTCTTGAGGAGAGGGGTAGTATGAGTAAAGCGACCCTGGCGGAAGATGAGACGGGCAGCAGAGTTTTGAACTGACTGGAGAGGGGAGAGGTGACTAAGTGGGAGGCCAGCAAGAAGCAGATTGCAGTAGTCTAAACGAGAGGTGACAAGGGTGTGGATGAGGGTTTTGGTAGAGTGCTCGGAAAGAAAGGGGCGGATTTTACGGATGTTGTAAAGAAAGAAACGACAGGTCTTGGCGGTCTGCTGGATATGAGCAGAGAAGGAGAGAGAAGAGTCAAAGATGACCCCAAGGTTTCGAGCTGAGGAGACAGGGAGAATGAGAGAGCCATCAACAGAAATAGAAAATGGGGGGAGCGGGGAGGTGGGTTTGGGGGGGAAAATGAGAAGCTCGGTTTTGGTCATATTTAATTTCAGGTGGCGTTGAGACATCCAGGCAGCAATGTCAGACAAGCACGCTGAAACTTTGGTTTGGATGCAAGGTGAGATATCAGGGGTAGAAAGGTAGATTTGGGAGTCATCAGCATAGAGGTGGTAGGAAAAGCCATGGGATGAGATTAATGAACCAAGGGAAGAAGTGTAGATAGAAAAGAGGAGGGGACCAAGAACAGAACCCTGGGGTACGCCGACAGGCAGAGGGATAGAAGTAGAAGAGGATCCACCAGAGTGAACACTAAAGGTGCGGAGGGAGAGGTAGGAAGAGAACCAGGAAAGGACAGAGCCCTGGAATCCAAGTGAGGACAGGGTATCGAGAAGTATGCTGTGATCGACAGTGTCAAAAGCAGCGGAAAGATCAAGAAGAATGAGGATGGAATATTGACCTCTGGATTTAGCCAGTAATAGGTCATTGGAGACTTTAGTAAGCGCAGTTTCGGTTGAGTGGAGAGGGCGAAAACCAGATTGTAATGGGTCAAGAATAGCATGTGAGGAGAGAAAATCAAGGCAGCGGCGGTGAACAGCACGCTCAAGTAATTTGGAGAGAAAAGGAAGGAGGGAGATGGGTCGGTAATTAGAGGGACAAGTAGGGTCAAGTGAAGGCTTCTTAAGGAGAGGTGTGACCACAGCATGTTTAAAGGCAGCAGGGACAGTCGCAGTGGAAAGTGAGAGGTTGAGAATGTGACAGATAAAAGGAATAAGAGTAGGAGAGATGGCATTAAGAAGGTGGGTGGGAATGGGATCAGAGGAACAGGTGGTACATTTTGAGGAAGAAAGGAGAAGTGTAGTTTCCTCAATAGTAACTTCAGGAAAGGAGGAAAGGGAATGAGGGGAAGGAGAGAGAGGGGAACGGACTAGTGGAGGGAGAGCTGGTGAGGTAGAGAAAGCAAGGTTTATCTTTTGAACCTTGTTGTGAAAGAATTCAGCAAGGGTCTGAGGAGATAGTGAAGGGGGAGTTGGGGGAGGGGGCACCTTGAGGAGAGAGTTCAATGTGGTGAAGAGAAGTCGAGGATTAGAGCCAAGAGAGTTGGTCAGTTGGATATAATAATCCTGTTTGGCACGTAAAAGAGCAGATTGGAAGGAGGTCAGCATGAACTTAAAGTGTAAGAAATCAGCAAGGGCCCGAGATTTCCGCCAGAGGCGTTCGGCGGAGCGGGTACAGGAACGTAGGTAGCGGATATTAGAAGTCAGCCAAGGTTGGGGTTTTGTATGCCTTACAGGGCGGGTCATCAAAGGTGCAAGAGTGTCTAAGGCAGAGGATAGAGTATTGTTGTAAGAAGAAACAGCCTCGTTGACAGACGTGGATGGTGCCACAGTAGAGAGGAGGTTTGAAACATGGGAGGATAGAGATGAAGGGTCAATGTCGTGAAGATTCCTAGATAAATTAGATAGGATAGGACGGGACTGGGAGGGAGGAGATTTAAGTGTGAAAGTTATAAGATGGTGATCAGAATTTATTCAAAAAATTCAGCATACAATTTATAAAACTCTGATATTTCACACTCGCCTTTTTAATGGCAGATTGTAACTATTGGTAAACCTTTTTTTTTCTTTTGACAGCAGTTTTTCCTTATAAACTGAAGTCTGCCAAGCTAATGTGCACTAATATCCTCCAGAACTGTTTCAGATCTGCCAAGTTTCAAAAATACTTTAGCTTTTTCTCAAATTTGACTTACATATACTGTTTCCTTTCAAAACTCACTTCAAAAACAACTTCTGAAGTTTCCTTGCGTTTTCTTCAGTAACTACACTATGCCAGAAGTAAAGCAGCTAAAAATACAGGGGTCAATATTTAAAGGGCCCTGTTTACTAAATCATGCTAGAGGCACATTAGCATTTTTAGCGTGCATTATGCATTAGCTAGAGCACCTTAGTAAACAGGGTCCAAAGTGATTCACCTGGGTAAGTTAAACCTCACTCAAGGTCCATCTCTATCTCTCTCCCACAGCTGCAGCTGCTTTTGCCTCTGTAGAAGTCCAATTTAAGTCATCTGAACTACTGCAATGCACTTTTTGCTGGCTGTAAAGAACAAATCATCAAGAAACTTCAGACAGCCCAAAACAGTGCAGCCAGACATATATTTGGAAAAACAAAATATGAAAGTGCCAAACCCCTAAGAGAAAAGTTACTCTGGCTTCCACTTAGAGAACGTATTACGTTCAAGGTCTGTACTCTGGTTCATAAAATCATTAAGGGAGATGCCCCAGCTTACATGTTAGACCTTATTGACTTACCACCCAGGAATGCTAAAAGATCAGCACGCACATTCCTGAAGCTTTACTTCCCCAGCTGGAAAGGTCTAAAATACAGATTAACACATGCGTCCAGCTTTTCCTACTTGAGCACGCAGATGTGGAATGCATTGCCATTTGACCTGAAAACCGTTTACGACCTAATCAACTTTCGTAAATCACTGAAGACTTATCTCTTCAACAAGGCATACCACAATGATCCATAATAGGAACTGTAACGCATTACTATTTACCTGATATTTTGAATGTTGTCTCCCTATACCTGATTGCTTAATTTTATTATGTTATCCATGTTCTTTGTAATATCAATTATATCTTTTACTCTGAATTGGCAAATGCCATGACAGAACATTGTAAGCTACATTGAGCCTGCAAATGGGTGGGAAAATGTGGGATACAAATGCAACAAATAAATAAATAAACAATGAACCTCCTCAGCACTTCACTACCACTACCAGCACTCACTGTGACAGCTCAGCAGTAACTGAATCGGCCCCATTATCAACTCTACAGCCCCACGGGCATTCCAACATGCCCAGCAGGTATATTTTGAGCATGCAGTTTCATACTTTGAGAAATCATTTCTCCCTCATCAAGCCACTGACCTCTTGGTGTTGCAAGCTTTTGGATTAACACTGGGGAAAACTGTATTAAATTGATTCCAATTCTAGCTGGACAATTACAATTTACCTGCTCTGCTTCTGCAGGGAAGTAATTCTGCTGTCACTAGAAGCTTAGAAATGTTGGGTATGGTTGAAAGATACCCTTATCAAATAGGACATTAGTGTTCAATAAATATTTATTAAATCCTAAGGTCCCAGCATAGCACTGTTTTCTCTGTCTGAGAAAAGGGTTTCAGACCCCTGACAGGTTGATATATCATTCTTATGAGTTTCATTATATTAGGTTTTCCAAGCTCTTTCTTTCACTTGGGATGTCATGCTAGACAGGGCAAACATCAGCACTTTATTCAGTTTTTCTACTTGTGTGAACTGTGTCTGCTGTCTCCTAAATCTCTGTTACATATATCTGTCTCAGATTACAGTAAAAGTTCAAGGGCTATACTTGATATAGCACCAGACCATATTCCATGCCAAGCCTATGTAACTTGCTCATGGGGAAGTGGGGCATCACCATTACAAACCAACACTATTATATATATCTGGGAGCATATGCCCAACATATATGTGCTTATTTCTGGTGCATCTCAGCTTTGTCGCAGGCTGTATGTCTAGACACATTTATGGAGCTGTTTTTTATTTATTTACTTAATTATTTTGATTTTCATTGCACCCTAATACATAAGTGCTCAGAATATGCTACATAAAACAATCCCAAAAATTACTAATATAATAATTTATGGTCAATATTCAAAGTGATTGAACTGGGTAGGAGAGCCTTATGCCCAGTTAAATTGTTTGTGCCTGCCCAGCTGCTGAAATTCAGCTTTACTTAACTGGGCACTGCAGCTGAATATCAGCACTAACCTCCCCTGCACTGTCCGGTTAATGCTGTGGTGGTCCCTAGGTAGACCCTGGGTGAAGCCTGAGCAGAGCTGGTATTTAACCGGTTAGCAGGGATATTCATACCACTAACTGGTTAAGTAAATGGCTTAAGTTAGGACAGGAAAAAGGCTTTGCCAACTTTATCTGCAGATCTAACCGGGCACTGGTCTGAATATTGGTTGGTGCTCAGTTAACTTCCGGATAGCAGCTGAGGGGTTTCTGTTGCACTCCTCCTGAATTCTCAATCCCCCCTCCCTCCCACCCTGATGACCTAAAGGCCCCAACTGAGCCCCCCACACTTGCTACTCCAATAGCCCCCCTCCCAGACCTACCTTGTATATAACTGGTGGTCTAATGGGACCTAGGGGCCAGTGCAATGCCCACTTGCTCCTGCCTTCACAGTTCCAGTCACAAAATGGTTGGTTGGAGCCTTCAAGTTATCAGGGGTATAATGGAAGGGAATCGAGATTGCTGAAGAAAAAGGAGGCAAGTACTGTGAGCCTACCTTTAGGGGTCGTGGTGGCCATTTTGTGACTGGAGTCACAACAGGCAGGAGCTAGCAAGCACCGTTTCTGCTCGTAAAATCTCCTAAACCACCAGGGATATATAATGTATGCCTGGGGGGGTCTATGGGATGGAAAAGTGCAAGGAAACCTTTGTTGGGGCTTTGGGCTTACCACCGCTTAGTAAAAGGGGCTCCTAGTGCATTTAGTGACATCCTACTGAAGACTCCTGAGGCAGTCATTTGCAGCTGAAATACGACTCATGTCAAGTCATTGGATGTTTTAATATACTTCTGATACTTTGATCATCATCTAGCTTCCACCTCTTTTTTGTCACCTTCGCTGTGTAATGCACAGATAATGAAGAAGCTCTTACTGCCTACAAAATAATTTTTTGAAATGGCTGCATGCTAATGGCAAAAACCAAAAAAGGAGGTGAAAACCCTCACGAAACCGTGAAGTATAAAACAAAAAGTGAGGAGAGTGGATGAGGATACCAAAAAATTTTTTTATTCACATGAAAATTAAAAATTTAAAAACCTGATGTACATAAGAATGACCCGACACGGCCGTGTTTCGGCCCTAAGGCCTGCCTCAGGGGTCTTTATAACCTCAGAGAATGTAGCTCAAAACGTATACTCCAAGGGAAATAACGAAACAAAACTCTCTAAGATCTGTGTGTCTCCTCTCTTCAAAAGAATATATATAAAATATATATTAAAAAGCGAAACAAGCAATATATTTCACAATTGCAGCTTTTTTTCAATATATTTCACAATTGCAGACATCCCTTCGGAGAGGAGTTTTACAAGCTTGTTTCGCTTTTTAATATATATTTTATATATATTCTTTAGAAGAGAGGAGACACACAGATCTTAGAGAGTTTTGTTTCGTTATTTCCCTTGGAGTATACGTTTTGAGCTACATTCTCTGAGGTTATAAAGACCCCTAAGGCAGGCCTTAGGGCCGAAACACGGCCGTGTCGGGTCATTCTTATGTATATCAGGTTTTTAAATTTTTAATTTTCATGTGAATAAAAAAATTTTTTGGTATCCTCATCCACTCTCCTCACTTTTTGTTTTATACTGCAAGCTAATGGCAACATTAATGCAGGAAACTGGGGGTGGTTTTTAATGGCCATAGTAAAAATGGTCTTAGCATGGGAGAATGACCAGTGTAAGGATGCACTAAGGCCTTTTGTTACTGCAGCTTCGTAAAAGGACCCCTAAGCTTGTATCTGTGATTGATAGATAAACTGAATGCCCTTGGTATGGGACCTAAAGTGACTGGCTGGGTTAAAAACTGGCTAAATGGAAGGAGACAGAGGGTAGTGGTAAATGGAGCTTGCTCCAAGGAAAAGGATGTTATCAGTGGTGTACCATAGGGATTGGTCCTTGGGCCATCTCTTTTTAATATCTTTGTGAGTGATATTGTGGAAGGACTGTCTAGTAAAGTTTGTCTCTTTGTGGATGATACCAACTATATAATAGGGTGGACACCCTGGAGAGTGTGGACGACATGAGGAAGGATCTAGTGAAGCTTGAAGAATGGCCCAAAAATTGGCAACTAAGATTTAATGCTAAGAAATGCAGAGTCATGCACTTGGGATTACAGTAATCCAAGGGAACAGTACAGTATATGGGGTGAAGCGCTTCTGTGTACCAAAGAAGAGCAAGACTTGGAGGTGATTGTGTCTGATAATCTTAAGGTGGCCAAACAGGTGGAAAAGGTGACAGTCAAAGCCAGAAGGATGCTCAGATGTGTAGGGAGAGGGATGACCAGCAGGAAAAAAGAGGTGATAGTGACCTTGTGTAAGTCTCTGGTGAGACCCCTTTTAGAATATTGTGTGCAATTCTGGAGACTGCATCTACAGAAAGATATAAACAGAATGGAGCCAGTCCAGAGGGCAGCTACAAAATTGGTTAGCAGTCTCTGTCATAACATGTATAGGCTCAGGCTTATGAACTTCAACATGTATACTCTGGAAAAGAAGCGGGAGAGAGAGAGGATATGATAGAGATGTTTAACTATATCAGTGGCATTAATGTATAGGAGGTGAGCCTTTTTCAAATGAAGGAAACCTCTGGAATGAGAGGGCATAGGATGAAGTTAAGTGGAAATAGGCTTAGGAGGAATCTAAGAAAACACTGTTTCACAGAAAGAGTGATGGATGCATGGAATGGCCTCCTTGTGGAGGTTGTGGACACAAGGACTGTGTCAGAATTTTAAGAAGCATGAGACAGGCACATGGGATCTCTTAGGAAAAAGAGGAGTTAGTGGTTACTACTACTACTACTATTTAGCATTTCTATAGCGCTACAAGGCGTACGCAGCGCTGCACAAACATAGAAGAAAGACAGTCCCTGCTCAAAGAGCTTACAATCTAATAGACAAAAAATAAATAAAGTAAGCAAATCAAATCAATTAATGTGAACGGGAAGGAAGAGAGGAGGGTAGGTGGAGGCGAGTGGTTACAAGTGGTTACGAGTCAAAAGCAATGTTAAAGAGGTGGGCTTTCAGTCTAGATTTAAAGGTGGCCAAGGATGGGGCAAGACGTAGGGGCTCAGGAAGTTTATTCCAGGCGTAGGGTGCAGCGAGAGAGAAGGCACGAAGTCTGGAGTTGGCAGTAGTGGAGAAGGGAACAGATAAGAAGGATTTATCCATGGAGCGGAGTGCACGGGAAGGGGTGTAGGGAAGGATGAGTGTGGAGAGATACTGGGGAGCAGCAGAGTGAGTACATTTATACTACTACTAAGGATGGGCAGACTGGATGGGCCATTTGGCTCTTATTTGCCATCATGTTTCAATGTTTCTCTGTTTCTATTTCAAACTGACCCCCTTATTCATTCAGATCATTTAAAGGTATAGAAACTGAAAATGACCTTACTTGTTGACTGAAAACAAATGTACATCTCTGTAGCCCACATAATTAAACTATCCATGGTATGGTAGGTAGAACTAGAAGATATGAATTGAGGTTGAAGGGGCGCAGGGCAGACTCAGGAGTAATGTCAGGAAGTATTTTTTTCACGGAAAGGGTGGTGGATACATGGAATGCCCTACCGTGGGAGGTGGCGGAGATGAAAACAGTAATGCAATTCAAGCATGCATGGAATAAACAAAAAAGAAATCCTGTTTAGAAGGAATGGATCCACAGAATCTTTGTGGAGATTGGGTGGCAACACTGGTAATTGGGAAGCAAAACCAGTGCTGGGCAGGCTTCTATGGTCTGTGCCCCGATCGTGACTGAATAGATATGGATAGGCTGGAGTGTAAATTTTAAGGGGCTTCAACGTTAGCTTAGAACTTTTAGTACAAGAACAGTGCTGGGCAGACTTCCACGGTCTGTGCCCTGAGAATGGCAAGGACAAATCAAACTAGGGTATACATATAAAGTATCGGGTACCATGTAAAATGAGTTTATCTTGTTGGGCAGACTGGATGCACCGTACAGGTCTTTATCTGCCATAATTTACTATAGTGAACAATGCGGGTAAGTTTAAATTAGGAAGCTTGCCACAATAATGAAAGAACTGTCATGACTGGATAAAATATAAAACTTTTAAATAAATAAAATAAAACTACTCAAGTAGTTTTATTTACAGTATGATAAAAAGCAAAAGTAGTTTTGCTTTTTATCAATAACTAAGGAAAAATTAACCACGCTATTTTCACCTGCTCTCTTTCCTGGTCATTTCTATACTGTAAATAAAACTCAAATGCCTATACTGTAAAAACTACACCATTAATGCATGTTAACAGCAAATTTTAGAACACATTAATGATGAAACACCTGTGACAAAGGGTGGAAATTTCATGTTAATGTATTTGACAGTAACACAAGTTAATGATGTTACTGCACCATGGAAGCAGTTACAGTTGTATGCAACAATGTAGGCGCCTCTCATCTAACAATCCCCCCTATTTACTAAGCTGCACAGCAATGAGTTGGCATTAGCACATGGCAGCAACTAGCGCAGCTTAGTAAACAGGGGAAAAGTTTTAATGAATCCCTAAATGAATAGAAGCTGAGACAAATTCTACATGGTTCAAAGTGAAGTATGGCATTTTTCTATAATTTTTTTAATCTATAATTATTTGTAGTTTTTTTTCTCAGATTCAAAATGAGAAAACACTGAAGTCAACAGGTGCAAAAATTTAAAACATCTTTTCTGTCAGTGTTTTGTAATACCCCCTATAGCAAAAATAACAACATCCAAAAATTATCTCTAATCAGCTATGATTCTTTCTAATCTTGCTTTTAGAATGCTTTCACTCTCTTCTTTGGCAGAATTCTTCTTAGGTCTCCTTGCCTGCACTCCAATCTCTCTCCCCAGAGATTTTCAATAATCTTCAAGTTTAGGGACCATGAAGGCAATTCCAAAACCTTTATCTTTCTTTTCTGCATAACTTCCTCATTGATTTTCAGGAGTGTTTCATATTGCTTTCTTGCTGAAATATCCAGCCTCTTTTCGACTTCAATTTCTTTACTGAATGTGGAAAAATAATTTTTAGGAAAGGTTGATATTTAGTAGAATACATCCTTCCTTTCAACTGCTCATTATTTCCTACTAGTAAAAAAGGCCCGTTTCTGACACAAATGAAACGGGCGCTAGCAAGGTTTTCCTTGGAGTGTGTATGTTTGGGAGACTGTATGTGAGAGTGACTGTTTGAGAGTCAGAGTGAAAGTGTGAGTGTGTGAGAGAGAGAGTGAGTCTGGGTGTGAGTGTGTTTGTGAGAGAGTGTGTGTGAGAATGAGAGTGTGTGCAAGTGTGTATGTGAGACACAGTGTGAGAGAGAGTGTGTGTGTGTGGGCAAGAGAGAGAGTGTGTGTGAGACACAGATTCTCTGTGAGAGTGAGTGTATGACACCAAGCGAGTGTGTGAGTGACTGTGTGGCACATAGAGAGTGAATGTGATACAGTGTGAGACAGAGTGTGTGAGAGTGAGAGTCAGAAAGACATTGTATATGAGAGAGAGAGTGTGAGCCCTGCCCTCCCAATCCATGGCCATCTGTCCCCTGCCCCCTCCATTCATCCTTTTCCAGCAATTCCCCTCTGTCCCTGAGCCCTGCCCTCCCAATCCATGGCCATCCATGTTGGTCTGTCACCTGCCCCCTCCATTCATCCCTATCCAGCTTTTCCCCTCTCTGCCTGAGGCCTGCCCTGCAATCCATATCCATCCATGCCCATCTGTCCCCTCCATTCATCCCTATGCAGCAATTCCCCTCTCCCTGAGTCCTGCCCTTCCAATCCATGCTCCTCTGTCACCTGGCCCCTCCATTTTTCCCTATCCAGCATTTCCCCTCTCTGCCTGAGGCCTGCTCTGCAATCCATATCCATCCATGCCCATCTGTCCCCTCCATTCATCCCTATCCAGCAATTCCCCTCTCCCTGACTCCTGCCCTTCCAATCCATGCCCATCCATGCTCATCTGTCACCTGGCCCCTCCATTTTTCCCTATCCAGCATTTCCCCTCTCTGCCTGAGGCCTGCTCTGCAATCCATATCCATCCATGCCCATCTGTCCCCTCCATTCATCCCTATGCAGCAATTCCCCTCTCCCTGAGTCCTGCCCTTCCAATCCATGCCCATCCATGCTCCTCTGTCACCTGGCCCCTCCATTTTTCCCTATCCAGCATTTCCCCTCTCTGCCTGAGGCCTGCTCTGCAATCCATATCCATCCATGCCCATCTGTCCCCTCCATTCATCCCTATCCAGCAATTCCCCTCTCCCTGAGTCCTGCCCTTCCAATCCATGCCCATCCATGCTCCTCTGTCACCTGGCCCCTCCATTTTTCCCTATCCAGCATTTCCCCTCTCTGCCTGAGGCCTGCTCTGCAATCCATATCCATCCATGCCCATCTGTCCCCTCCATTCATCCCTATCCAGCAATTCCCCTCTCCCTGAGTCCTGCCCTTCCAATCCATGCTCATCTGTCACCTGGCCCCTCCATTTTTCCCTATCCAGCAATTTCCCTCTCTCCATGAGTCCTGCCCTCCCAATCCATGCCCATCCATGCTCCTCTGTCCCCTGCCCCCTCCATTCATCCATTTCCAGTAATTCCCCTCTCTCCCTGTGCCCTGTCCTCCTAATCCATACCCATCCATGCTCCTCTGTCCCCTGCCGCCTCCATTCATCCTTTTCCAGCAAGTCCCCTCTCGCCCTTCCATGACCCCCCCCTCGCATCCATGCTACTCTCTCTCCCATGTCCCAGCCTGGCCCGCCCTCTTCTCCCCCCCCCTTCGCATCCATGCCTCGATTCCATGCCCCCCCACCCCTTCGTATCCATGCATCCCTTTTTTTTTATTTTTTATTCTTTTTAACTTTACCTCCGTGGCGGTTCGTGCAGCGAAGCGTCAGGGAAGGAGGCGGCGCTCCCGACGTCTAGCTTTCCCTTCGCTGTGTTCCGCCTTGTTTTGAAGGCGGAACACAGCGAAGGGAAGGCTAGATGTCGGGAGCGCCGCCTCCTTCCCTGACGTTTCGCTTCCCGATTTGTTTGTTTTTTTCGCGAGGGCGGGGCAGAGACGGCTGGCTGGCTTGAAGGCTTCACACCACGAATCCACGAACCCTTCAGCCTCAGTGACGTCAGATGGCTTCATGGCTTCACAGAACGTTGTCCTCAGAACGTTGAGGGTGCGTTTTATTATATTAGATGATTTACAACACACAAGCATAATAAATCTATCCCATGCATAGGGCCGTGTTTACTAGGGTGCGCTAGGTTTTTAGCACACACTAAAAATAAGCATTCACTAACTCTAGAGACACCCATAGGAATATATGGGTGTCTCTAGCATTAGCATATGCTAAAAATGCTAGTGTGCCTACAATGCGGCTTAGTAAACAGGGCCCCAAATGATTGGCAAGGTATTCTTGTCTTCAAATGCTTCACCCTTTTTATTTATTTATTCAATACATTTATAACCCATCTATCCAGCCATCTAGGCAGTATACAACAAAACACTCATATAAAAATAGATCAAAACATGTCAAAAAAACATACAAACAGTCAATGCCCCAGAAACACTTGACAACCCTCCCCTCAAACAAATGCTTTACAGGTTTTCAACTGCTTTTTAAACTGAGACACATAAGAGAGTTGGCGCATGGCCCAAGGAAGAGAATTCCACAAAGAAGGGCCAGCTACAGCAAAAACTCAAGTTTGAATTTCCTCTAAATGAACTTGATGAAATGAAGAGACAACCAGCAAATTCAAATCTTGAGATCGCAACGCCCTAGGAAGACAGTAAGTCTGCAAACACTGCACTAAAGTCAATGGAGCAACACCCAAATCCGTCTTGTGTGGCCAGAAAGTTCATTTTTCATTTCACTGGTCTAAAGCACTTTGGCCCTGATGCTTAGAAGCAAACACAGGAACTAGAGGCCATTAGCGCTAGGCTAGCACCCACATTAGCTAGTGCAGAATGCTGAGAGCCGATGAGTGCATCAAACAACGAGCTCACCAGCTCACAGCACAATAAGCATGCATATGCATGCTAATTAGGTCACTCCCTATGCCTTCCCAATGCTCAGTTGACAGCGCACCAAACAAGGGCACTCTTTCCGCCCTCAACCCTATGCCAGCTCGGAGCTGGCATTAGGGTTGTGCCTAGCCATGGAGTGGAATGAGGAGACCGGTGTTGTTGGCAGCCTTGCATCTCAGATGGGCTTCCATCAGGAGGAAACTTATCCATTACACTCAGAAGCAAAATTACAAGTAAGGTGAGTGATCCAGTCACTGCAGCAGCCAGGGGACTAGCTGGGGATATTCAAGTCCGTATCCCTACAAATTTCCCTCAGGCTGGACTGAAACAGGAATTTCAGGGGAGGGATAAATCCAGACAGAAAACATAAATGGAACAGAGAAAAAGGCAGCTAAAATCTGGCAGAAATGTAGGAGAACTACTTACTGTACAATCCAATGAGTCTGCAATGCCTCCTCCTTCCCTCCTCCCCCTCTGGTGTTCTGGGCATGTACTCAAGAGCTGTGCTTATTGCACAACTCTTAAGCACATGCACCAGACACTACCCTCCTGCCAAACTCCCTAATGCTCAACACTATGAGCGCTCCTGAAGATGCATATCAGCGCTGAGCATTAGGGAGTTCCTTCTCCGCACTGATCCAGTGGTGTTTTTGTGGCACTGTTCGGAACAGCGCTGGAATTATGAGTATCTGCCTCTTTGTTCCACAAACTTTAAGACTAAACGAGGTTTCTTTTGAATGCTTTAGATAATGACTTTTGTAATGCAGATCATTATTATGTAAGCAACACTGTAGTATGGATATCTACTCCAGTGTCACCTAAACTTTTCAGCAGATCTTTTGCAGTGATCTATGGGTTCTGTTTTCCAAATCTGGCCTGTTTTGGGGCAATCTACTGGACATTTCCTTGGTTTTCCAGATGTTGCCTTGACTTCAAACCATGTAACTTCCATGCCTTAACAATGTTTATGACAGTTTAAATTGCCAGCAGGAACTAGAGATTTTTTATAGCCATCGCTTGTTTTGTAAGAGTGAATTATCTTCATTTTCAAATGCTCAGACAGTTGCTTACAGAACCCAGAGTTGTTAAAAGTAGACAGAACATCAAGCAAAATCTGGGAGGTTAGAAGGGTCAAACTCTTTATGCATCTGTAGAATTGTCTTCACTTCATCACTTAAAGGCTTAAATGACTTAGAGGGGACGATATCAATGTGGGCTACTATTATGACATGTTATTTTGCCATTAACCCCAGTTATGAGTAACTAGGTCTAGACCTGTTCTAAAATAGCACAAGTTAGTAGCAAAATAGCACATCTTAACAGTACTCCATTCTGTGGATAAATCTCTCTTGTCTGTCCCCTTCTCCTCTACTGCTAATTCCAGACTCCATTCCTTTTATCTCGCTGCACCTCACGCCTGGAATAGACTTCCTGAGCCTGTACGTCTAGCCCCGTCTTTGGCCATTTTCAAATCCAGGCTAAAAGCCCACCTCTTTAATGCTGCTTTTGACTCCTAACCACTACTCACTTGCCCTGCACCCTTTTATCCCCACCTCTTTAATTCTCTTACCTCTTAATTGTTCTGTCTGTTTGCCTGTCCTATTTAGATTGTGAGCTCTTTGAACAGGGACTGTCTTTTCATGTATGCTGTACAGCGCTGCTTATGCCTTGTAGTGCTAAAGAAGTGATAAGTAGTAGTAGTAGTCCACATTGATAACTATACCCCTTAATCAAGATTTTTAGCATTTCTAACAACTTAAAAGTATAGGGGGTCCTTTACTAAAGCTTAGCTTGAGCTATCTGCAGCACGGCCCATTTTATTCCTTTGGGCCCTGCTGCAGATAGCTCGAGCTAAGCTTTAGTGAAAGACCTCCATAGCAATCAACTGGAAGTGTGTCCAAATTTTCCACATCCCAAATTCATTTTTTAATTCTTTTCTAGTTGCTAAAATGAGCAAATAAATAATAAATTGTCATTGAAAATTGCAGACAGACCTTGTATTTAACTTTATACCACATAGAGACTATGTCGGGAAGTTATCAACATGATCTACAGGTCCAATTTTATGTAATGAGACCTAGTTACTAATAATCCAGGTTAACAATAAAATAACTTGTCTTAATGGTAGTTCACATTGATAACTTCTTCCCATGTCAACTTCTGTTATTTAGGGATCCTTTTACTAAGCCACTTAAGCGCCTATGTGAATCCTATGTGCATCAATTTTGAACTACCGCCCAGCTACTGCATGACCTGGGCAGTAATTTCATTTTTTACATGCGTCCACTAAACGCGCCAGAAATTTTCCGGCACATGGTGCTAACCAGGCAGTAATCGGCATTGTAAACACGTAGACCATTACCGCTTGGTTAACACATGAAACCTTATTGCTAGGTCAGTGATTGACGGTAAGGTCTCAGGCCCAAAATGGATGCACGCCAATTATCATTTTGCCGTACATCTATTTTCGGCCAAAAAAAGGCCTTTTTTTCAGGTGCGCTGAAAAATGAACCTGTGCATGTCCAATACACACATCTACACCAGCACATGCCATTTTTCGGCGCACCTTAGTAAAAGTACCCCTTAAGTTTTCATTGAAACATAGAATTGAACCAGGGTTGCTTGAAAGTGTAGTTAAAATCATATGACAAAATTGTATTTTATTGTTAATGCACATTATTGTAATGTGGTAACACTGAAGAAAGCCATTTAAATTTTTAACAATCCCTCTACATAAGTAATGCCACACTGGGAAAAGACCCATCTCTTTCCCCAGTCCTCTGCTACTTTTGTACATCACCACTTTAATTTGGATTTTAACAAAAAGTGTCAAAATATTAATACAAATCATCACTTTAAGAGAATTGAAACCTGAGTTAAAGTGCTAGTACAATTTAAGAAATAGGCATGACAATTTTGTAAATCAAAACCACTACATTACTGTAATCTCCAGCTTTTCTCCATCTCCAGGTTCACCTCTTCAGTGTGTGAATAAAAATATCTGTTTTATTGAACAACATAATTAATGTTAGGTGCAGATAGATTAGGTAATAATAAAAGCATAAATTTCTGCTGGTAAAATGCTCTCTTAGACTTTTTGGAATTTACATATATAACACAATTTAAGCAAATGACAAGAAAAAGGAAAAATTAAACAAGTCTCCGTAGTAACGCACAGTTAACCCAAATCATGAGGAGCAACTAAAAGAAAAAAGTTAGAAAGAATAGCCATTAGACAGGATTTTAACAGAAATGACTAAGTATAACCAACAAGAACTTACTAGAACCCACTTATACAATCTCCCACCCACTTTAGAAGATAAAGGAAATTAAATAGTAGATTTTTCTGTATGAACATTTTTCAGCTGTATAAAGCCCAGAAAGGCATAATGCCTCTGCCAGGCAAAACACCATAAGGAACACTGGGACTCTGGACCAAGATCATGCATTTTCACCTTAAACAGACCAGATTCTCTTTACATTGATCCCTATAGGCTGCCAGGACTTGGAGCACGAGGCCTCAGATGTTCCCTGTAGATGCACAGTCAATCCCACTCACCAGATAAAAGGAGACAGGAGATGGGCTGGGACACAGGAACACCATGGTTGGACCCAACAGTCTTGCACAACAGGAACAATACCAAAACAGCAGGCAGAAGAGTGGTCAGGAAACATCTTAACATCAGGCTGGTAGAACATGTTTGAATGCAGAAGGCGAAACAAGGGTCACATACCGAAGATCAGCTGAAGCACAGCACACGGGAACTTGCGAGTGCTCCAGAATTAAGCCTAGGAAGCCAATTAGAGAGAATGCATTCATAAGCACCAATCAGAGAGCGGATTCTTAGTGGGCCAATCAGGGTTACTCGCATGCATCATCAAGCAGTAAATAGGAGCAGTGTAAAAGAAAAGGGAAATCAGCTTACATCATATGTGAGAGAAGCATTCTGGAATCTAAATAACTGACACGTAATTTTTCCCTGCATGAGTGACCAAACATTTACAAGGTAACTTCAGGAAAAGGAGGCACCCAAAGCTAAAACACAAGGGGACCAATATTCAACCAGGGGGAGGCAGCCCAAATAAGTGCCATGGTTGGTGCTGATCCCAGATATTCAATGCCGGGCCGTTTCCGGTGACCGACATTGAATATCCAGTTTCTGTTTTATCTGCGGCAACTTAACTGATATTCAGTGCTAACCTGTTAAGTGCTTAGCAGTTAAAGATAGGTCTGCTATTTTTGCAGCCTATCTTAACCGCTAAACTTAGCCGGATAGTGATGAATATTCACACGTAACCAGCTAAATCGAGCAACATAGCCGCTAGCCCCTGGATTTTATGTAGCGCACCTAGAGATCTGCACCGAAATCCAAACGTATTCTGTAACAATGTGCATAACTTAATTGGCTTAACAAGCAACAATGAGCATTAATTGGCAATAATTAGAATTTACATGCACAACTCGCTAAGCGTATTCTGTAACCCAGTGCACCTAAGTTCTAACAAGTGCAGGCAAAAGGGAGAATGGTTATGGGCGGGGAATTGGGAGCTCCATGGGTATTCTGAAATGTGCACGTGTAGTTATAGAATATAACCCAGTATGCCTAAATCTACATGCTGAGATTTATGCCATGTTGGCATAACGTAAACATGGTACCAGGGCCACCGAGAGACTAGGCTGGGCCCGGGACAAGGCCGCCCCACCTCTGCCCCCCCCCCCCCCGCTGCCCCGCCTCTGTGCCCCACCGCCCCACCTCTGCCCCCCCCCCCCCCCCCCGCCGCTGCTGCCCCCATCTCTCCCCCCGCTGCTGCAGTCCACGGTCTCACCTGCCTGCCTCCACGGCTCCGGGCCCCCTTCATTCAAAGCGGCAGTCGCAGATCGCATCTCTTCAGGCCTTCCCTCCCTGTGTCCCGCCCTCATCTGATGTAACTTCCGGTTTCCGCGAGGGCGGGACACAGGGAGGGAAGGCCAGAAGAGATGCAATCTGCGACTGTCGCTTTGAATGAAGGGGGCCCAGAGCCGTGGAGGCAGGCAGGTGAGACCAGGGACTGCAGTGCCGGCAGCCTGACCCCGGCACCGGGCCCCCCTTGGAGGCCCGTGCCTGGGGAAGTTTGCCCCCTGCCCCCCTCTTGGCGGCCCTGCATGGTACCACATATTCTATATGTGGTACCCAAATCTAGGAACCACATATAGAATACGCATAGGCGGAAATGTTTTCCACACGGATTTTTTAGGCGCCATGTATAGAATCCCCCTCCCAAGCGCTAATATTCAGCAGAGATAACCAGCTATCTCACACTGAGTATTAGTGCTTACCTGGCTAAGCACTATTTAACCGGCCCGGAGCCGTTCTCAACTGGTTAAATAGCACTGAATATTGAGGGGAAGGTTTCAGGTGTAACAATGCTTTTCTACAGTATGTAATTGAGCAGTCCTGGCCACATCTGCAAAAATGTTATGGGTCAATATTTAAAGCAATTTAACCGGCCTGAAATGGCTCCTGGCCGATTAAATCGATTGTTCAGGGCTAACCAGTCATTTCCTGTGGCACTTAACCAATTAATGCCGCTGAAACTGTCCAGTTAGCACCTATTTCAAAATCGGCGAGTTTGGGAGCATTCCAGGGGTAGAGTCAACACTTGGCCAGTTAAGTGCCGATATTCAGCACTTAACTAGCCAAGGTAATTGCATAAATAGGACTACCTAAAAGTCAGTCTTATCTTTATGCAGTGCCACATAGCCGGTTAAGTGCTGAATATTGCAGTTAACCGTCGAAAACCTGGAAATTCAATGCCGAAGCCCGGACATGGCCTGCCATTGAATTTCCAGGCATACCACAACCATAGCACCACCGGCTGAATATTGACTCCTTAATGATCGGACCAGAAATAAATACAGGTTTCTTTGTAAAGAAAAACTTCACTGTAGACATCTTTTCCACCTCAGAATACATGTGACTAACAAGATAGCACAAGCTAGAATATTACCTTGGGAAGACTCAAGAAAAAGCTGAAAATTCCAAACTGTCCAACAGTGAGTACAAATGGTCCAATCCCCTTTCTCATTCAATCTAGTTCTAATTCCCCCAGGTAGATAACAGATTTTAGCAACAGACAAATTTTGCCTAGGGATACATTAATACTGTTTTTAAATGTATTCTAAGAAGCTCTAAAGGGAATAGAAAGGAAGTCAATGGGAAATTCCTTGCTCTAATTTATGTTCTCCATTGATACCAATTTAAAATGGACCATTAGACAATCCTTCATAATGGACACCCTCACTGCTTGCAGACAAGACACCTGACCTTCCATCTTAGTAAACTGTGCTTCCATCTGAATCAACCTTCCATCCTGTTTGTTCAATTTTAGCATTGACTTCTTTGAAAAATCACATAAATAAGTTAATGTCCTTTTAGAAAGACCTCTGTCTGAGTCACTAAAAATGAAATATCTTTCAAAAGAGGCATCCAAACCCTGGGAATCTACCATGGGCTGAGAAGAAGGTAGGGGGCACCATGCACAATACTACTCTCAGGGAGGGAAAAAAATAGAAGTCGTTGAATTAACCTCACCCTGAAGAGATAAATCTCTGGCTTCTTTAATAATATCAGTGAGTTGGGGAGGTGGGATCCTTCCACCCAAATTCAGGAAGATTTCAAAAGGAAAGGAGGTTCTGAAGACTGGATAAGGCTGTAGTTCCTTCCCACAAGCCTAACATGCTGATCCATAGGATTTTGCACAACGATCAAACTGCTTTTCCATAACTGCTTCTCTTTGCTTTCCTCTTCCCTATGTCTGGACAAAATTGAAAAGCTTCCCATTCCTTCATCCTCAGCTGCTGGGAAGGGGTTCCAAAAGGGTGCACCCCCTTTAGGCATACCTTTTTGGCCATATGCCTACTGTGGCTGTGTTCTACAGTAGGTCCTCGGTTTTAAAGGCCCTCATTAGTGCTTAGTGGCATCAGCCAAAGCACCTCCAAAACTGCCCACAGAACAATTTTCGCAGGCCCCTTTCTTTTTTCAGCATCTCTAGCTCCATGGTTAGATCAGCGCTTCTCACAAGCAAGTTGATTCTTCCAACTCTCCATGGTAGAGCTAGAGCCTCAGTTTTAAAGGTCCTTGTCAGCCTAGTGACATCAGCCAGGGCACCTCCAAAACTGCCCCTGGAACAACTTGCTCAATGATTTCCTTCCTCCAGCAGTTGTAATCTGCAGCTGGATCCGAAGTCCTCTCTCAAGCAAGTTGACTCTCCACTCCCCAGTAAATTGATATTCTATTCATGAAATGAACTTTCCTTATTGCCCTCCCCATTTTTATTGGTTTTAGATTTAAGTTACATTCAAATGGAAAATCCTCACTGCCCTTTTCTTTGAAGTCTGGGGCTGCCCTTTTTGGATGCATAGCACTGAAACAGTAATACTTTCCATGTTCTTCAAAACAGCAAAACAGAAAGAAAGCAGAGAGAAATGGAAAGAAAATGGTGAAGGTCATAGAAAAAATGAGAATGCACAATAAAAGTTAGAAAATCTTTTGTTTAAAAATGGAATTCCATGGCACAAGATATGTTCTGTTCTTTTGGTGATCTACTACAGTGTATATACAAAGGTAGAAAGGGGACAGTGGACCAGGAGGGGCATAATTGAACAAAAATGTCTATCTCCATGGGCGTTTATCTCCGAGAACGGGTCCGTGAAGGGGCTGACCGAACCGTATTTTCAAAAAAAATAGACGTCCATGTTTTATTCGACAATTTGTGAGCTGGGCGTTTTTGTTTTTCAGTGATAATGGAAAATGAAAGCGCCCAGCTCAAAAACGAATAAATCCAAGGCATTTGTTCGTGGGAGGGGCCAGGATTCATAGTGCACTGTCCCCCCTCACATGCCAGGACATCAACCGGGCACCCTAGGGGGCACTTTTACAAAAACAAAAAAAAAGGTAAAACAGCTCCCAGGTGCATAGCACCCTTCCCTTGTGTGTTGAGCCCCCAAATCCCCCTCAAAACCCACTGCCACAAGTCTACAAAATTACTATAGCCCTAAGGGGTGAAGGGGGGCACCTACATGTGGGTACAGTGGGTTTGGGGGGTTGGACGACTAATAAGCATTAAGCAGCACAATTGTAACAGGTAGGGGAGGGATGGGCCTGGGTCCACCTGCCTGAAGTCCACTGCACCCCCTAATAACTGCTCCAGTGACCTGCATACTGCTGCCAGGGAGGTGGGTATGACATTTGAGGGTGAAAATAAACAGTTGTGAAACGGCATATTTTGTGGTGGGAGGGGGTTTGTGACCACTGGGGGAGTCAAAGGAGGTCATCCCCGATTCCCTCCAGTGGTTATCTGGTCATTTAGGGCACTTTTTGGGGCCTTATTCGTGGAAAAACAGGGTCCAGGAAAAGTGCCCTAAATTCTCGCTAAAAACGCATATTTTTTTTCCATTATCGGCGAAAGGCGCCCATCTCTGATCGGCCAATAACCACGCCCCAGTTCCGCCTTCACCACGCCTTTGACACGCCCCCGTCAACTTTGTACGCTTCCGCGATGGAGTGCAGTTGAAAACGTCTAAGTTCGGCTTTCGATTATACCGCGTTATTCGTTTTTGGGAGATAAACGTCTATCTCCCGATTTAGGTCGCAATATAGGCGTTTTTGTCTTTCGATTATAAGCTGGCTAGTCTATTGGCTTTTTTTTTTTTTGCCTTTTGGTACACAATGAGAAAAAGAAACCCTGATAACATAATATTCTCAATGCAGTGGTAAAATTATGCATCATAATATTACACTACGGCTATTGAAAGTTATCATAATAAAAACATGGAGCCCTTTTACAAAGCTACGCTAAAAAGTGGCCTGCACTATTTTTAACGTGTGGATTTCCCATGCACTGAGGGCACTTTTAGCATGGCTGTAAAATGGCCACAATTTCTTTTTTTTTCCATTAATGGTCATGCGCTAATTTTCCCATTAGCACATGGCCATTACCACATGAGCCCTTACTGCCATCTATTTTGTAGATGGTAAGGGCTCACATGCTAACCCCACACTAATCAGCAGCGCACAGCAATTTGCCTGTGCTAATCAATTAGCGCAGGGGACACCAACTCTCCATCCCCAAACACACCCCCATGCTAAAAAAATGCCTGAGTGCTGTGGTAGTGCCTTTTAGCATGCAGTAAACATGTGTTAGAGCTTATCACCACTTAGTAAAAAGGCCCCTATGAGTTTAAGTCATCCCTATTATTCTGGGTATCTACTTGGTAAACAGGGGCGTAGCTGCTATGGGGCCACGGGGGCCTGGGCCCCCATAGATTTGGCCCTGGACCCCCTGCCGATGACCCTTTCAACCACCCCTTCCGCCGCCAACCCGCCATCGCCATCTGCTACCTTTGTTGGCAGGGGACCCCAACCCCTGCCAGCCGAAGTATTCTTCCTTCATTTGGTTTCTGAGTCTGACGTCCTGCACAGCTGGCGGGGGTTGGGGTCCCCCGCCAGCAAAGGTAGGCGACGGCGGGTGGGGTGTTGAGAGAGTCGTCGGCAGGGGGGGTCAAAGTTGTTGAAGGTGTCGGCAATGGCGGCCGGGGGGGTCGGCGGTGGTGGGGGAGGGGCTAAAATGTGCCCCCTCACCTCGGCTCTGGACCCCCCTACCGCTGAAGTCTGGCTACGCCCCTGTAATGGTAAAGAAAAACAGATATGCAGGTTTTGCTGAATAACGGCTGTTGTAAAAGGACTTATTTGGGAGATAATCAGGGCTGACAAAAACATAGCATGGTAAGAGAAAATAAATGTGGAGCATGATGAAAACAGAGCCACAGTGA
The DNA here is from genome assembly GCF_901765095.1 of Microcaecilia unicolor. NCBI lineage: Eukaryota > Metazoa > Chordata > Amphibia > Gymnophiona > Siphonopidae > Microcaecilia > Microcaecilia unicolor. The sequence continues at coordinate 247,498,276 of NC_044037.1, read as the reverse complement.
TATTCCATTAAAAACATGTATTTTGCCTTTGGCCATTTCCACTAAAGAGTAAATCAGGCTATTACATATGTAACAGTTAATTGCCTCACTGAGTTCTCTATCTTGAATACATATGAAGGGGCATTTTTGATACCACGTCTAAATCCGATTTTGGATGATTTGCTGAAAATGTCCAAAAAATCAAGTGGTGAACATAGGAATCTTTGAACCAGAAAAATATCTATCTTTTTGTTTCAAACATGGCCATCTCCTAGATGTTTTGTGCTTGGTGCATTTTACTTTTGTGACCATTTTCAACAAAAAAATGTCCAAGGTTAAAATTGGGATGCATAGGGGAGGGCAGCATTCTTAGTAGATTGGCACTGCATACATCCCAGCAGAGCAATGGGGCACCCTAGCGGGCACTGCAGTGGAGTTCACTTAAAAGGTCCCAGGTACACATCTCACTGTTACCCCCATATATTATATAAAGAGCCCTCCAAAACCCACCCAAAACCTACTGTACCCAACTGTACACCACTACAATAACCCTTATGGCTGCAGGTGTCATTTATATGTGTGTACAGCAAGTTTTTGGTAGGTTTTAGAGGGCTCACATTTTCTACCACAAGTAACAGTTAGGGTGGGTTATGGGCCTGGGTCCCCTTCTCTACAGTGCACTGCACCGACCACTAGGCTACTCCAGTGAACTGTTTGCTGCTCTAATAGGACTGGCCATAACATCAGAAGCTGTCATAGAGGCTGGTATGTACTGTTTCACTCACATCTTTAGGGGGTGGGAAAGGGTCAGTGACCATTGAGGGAGTAAGGCAGTCATGCCTTAATCCCTCCAATGGTCATTTAGGGCACCTTTCTGTGATTTAGTCGTGATTGAAACAGGTCTAGACCAAAACATCTAACTTTTAGCCCTGGACGCTTTTGCTTTGTTCCATCATGGCATAAAAACATCCAAGTTCTGAGAATGCCCAAATCCCACCCCCAGCATGCCCCCCCCCCCCCTTGTGATTTGGATGTCCTGCAGAGAACTGCAAAGAAAACATCTTAAAAATGGATGTTTGGGGCAAAACAAATTCTATCTGCCACTTTGTGCCACTTTTTGGATGTTTTTCTGTTTTGAAAATGAGCCCTTTATTCTCTCTCAGAGCAGAAATAACTTTGGAGGGGGGGGGGAGCCTTTATTTTTTTACTGTTGTTCAATTTTATTTTTATTTTCCTCCCATAGAAAACAAAGGGAGCAGAGCTCTGCCACCTTGTTTGGTTTAACTCTGTCATATTCTTTTGGCATGGAATATGAAAAAAGGGTCAGTAATGAAATAGTATTTTCAATTTCAGAGCCAATTCGGGTTCCTCTTTCCCACATGCATCACTTTGCACTTGCTCACATTAAACGTCATCTGCCATTTAGACGCCCAGTCTCCCAGTCTCGTAAGGTCCCCTTGTAATTTTTCACAATCCTCCCATGATTTAACGACTTTGAGTAACTTTGTGTCATCAGCAAATTTAATTACCTCACTCATTACCATCTCTAGGTCATTTATACATATGTTAAAAAGCAGTGGTCCTAGCACAGACCCCCTGGGGAACCCCACTAACTACCCTTCTCCATTGAGAATACTGACCATTTAACCCTACTCTCTGTTTTCTTTCATTTAACCTCTGGAGTCTTGAGGTACTTTGTCAAACGCTTTCTGAAAATCCAGATACACAATATCAACCGGCTCACCTTTATCCACATGTTTGTTCACCCCTTCAAAGAAATGTAATAGATTGCTGAGGCAAGATTTCCCTTCACTAAATCCATGTTGACTTTGTCTCATTAATCCATGCTTTTGAATATGCTCTGTAATTTTATTCTTTATAATAGTCTCTACCATTTTGCCCGGCACTGATGTCAGACTCACCGGTCTATAATTTCCCAGATCTCCTCTGGAACCTTTTTTAAAAATCAGCGTTACATTGGCCACCATTTAATCTTCGGGTACCATACTCGATTTTAAAGATAAATTACATATTACTAACAATAACTCTACAAGTTCATTTTTCAGTTCTATCAGTATTCTGGGATGAATATCATACGGTCCAGGAGATTTGCTACTTTTCAATTTGTAGAACTGCTCCATTACATCCTCCAGGTTTATAGAGAATTCATTCAGTTTCTCCGATTTGTCAGCTTCGAATACCATTTCTGGCACCAGTATCTCTCCCAAATCTTCCTCGGTGAAGACCGAAGCAAAGAATTCATTTAATCTGTCAGCTATGGCTTTGTCTTCCCCGATCGCCCCTTCTACCCCTTGGTCATCGAGCAGTCCAACTGATTCATTTGCCGGCTTCCTGTTTTTAATATACCTAAAAAAAAAATTACCATCCACCTTATAATCGAAAGAGAAAAACGCCTAGATTTCGACCCAAATCGGGAGATAGACGTTTATCTCACAAAAATGAATAAATCGGTATAATCGAAAGCCGATTTTGGACGTTTTCAACTGCACTCCGTCGCGGATGCGGACAAAGTTGATGGGGGTGTGGCGAAGGTGGAACTGGGGCGTGGTTATCGGCCGAGGAGAGATGTACGTGTTAGGGCGATAATCGAAAAAATAAAGGCGTTTTTAGCGAGCATTTAGGCCACTTTTGTTGGACCCTTTTTTCACACGAACAGGTCCCAAAAAAGTGCTCTAAATGACCAGATGACCATCGGAGGGAATCGGGGATGACCTCCCCTGACTCCCCCAGTGGTCACTAACCCCCTCCCACCACAAAAAAATGATGTTTCACAACTTTTTATTTTCACCATCAAATGTCATACCCACCTCCCTGGCAGCAGTATGCAGGTCCCTGAAGCAGTTGTTAGGGGGTACAGTGGACTTCAGACAGGTGGACCCAGGCCCATCCCCCCCTACCTGTTACAATTGTGCTGCTTAATGCTTATTAGTCGTCCAACCCCCCCCCCCCTTCAAACCCACTGTACCCACATGTAGGTGCCCCCCTTCACCCCTTAGGGCTATAATAATGATGTAGACTTGTGGGCAGTGGGTTTTGAGGGGGATTTGGGGGGCTCAACACACAAGGGAAGGGTGCTATGCACCTGGGAGCTCTTTTACCTTTTTTTTGTTATTGTAAAAGTGCCCCCTAGGGTGCCCGGTTGGTGTCCTGGCATGTGAGGGGGACCAGTGCACTATGAATCCTGGCCCCTCCCATGAACAAATGCCTTGGAATTATTCGTTTTTGAGCTGGGCGCTTTCATTTTCCATTATCGCTGAAAAACAAAAACGCCCAGCTCACAAATTGTCGAATAAAACATGGACGTCTATTTTTTGCGAAAATACAGTTCGGTCCGCCCCTTCACGGACCCGTTCTCGGAGATAAACGCCCATGGAGATAGACGTTTTCGTTCAATTATGCCCCTCCATGTGTTTTTGCCTCCAACGCAATCTTTTTTTCAAAGTCCCTCTTAGCCTTCCTTATCAGCTCTTACTTATGCATTCCTCAGTATCACGTTTTTACATATCTACACTACACAAACCACTAGAACTAAATAAAAAATAGAGACAGGGCATCAAAAGTAACACATTAAAAAAAAAAAAAAACTTATATATATGAACATAAGAACATCCATACTGGGTTAGACCAATGGTCCATCTAGCCCAGTATCCTGCTTCCAACAGTGACCAATCCAGGTCACAAGTACCTGGCAGAAACCCAGTAGCAACATTCTATGCCACCAATCCCAGGGCAAGAAGTGACTTCCCCCATGTCTATCTCAATAGTAGACTATGAACTTTTCCTCCAGGAACTTGTTCAAACCTTTTTTATAAATACAGATATGCTAACTGCTGTTACTACATCTTCTGATAATGAGCTCCAGAGCTTAACTGTTCTTTGTATATATAAAAACAAATTCCTCCTATTTGTTTTAAAAGTAATTCCATGTAATTTCATTGAGTGCCCCCTGGTCTTTGTACTTTCTGAAAGAGTAAAAAATCGATTTACTTCTACTTCTTCTATACTACTCAGCATTTTGTAGACCTCAATCATATCTCCCCTTATGCCTCTTTTCCAAGCTGAAGGATCTTTCCTCATATGAGAGACATTCCATTCCCTTTATCATTTTGGTTGCCCTTCTTTGAACCTATTTCTAATTACGTCTTTTTGGAGATATGGCAACCATAATTGAATGCAGTACTCAAGGTGGGGGTCACACCATGGAGCAATACAGGGGCAATATAATATTATTGGTATTATTTACCATCCCTTTCCTAATAATTCCTAGGATCATGTTTGCTTTATTTGGTCTCTCTAGTGGAGAAGTTCCTAGAGGAAAATCCATAAATTATTATTACCAAGTTCATTTGGAAGGATACGAAAATGGATAGGGAGCCAGTGAAGCTCGTAACCTTGGGGTCATCTTTGACTCCTCTCTCTCCTTCTCTACTCATATCCAGCAGATCGCCAAGACCTGTCGTTTCTTTCTTTACAACATCCATAAAATCCGCCCCTTTCTTTCCGAGCACTCTACCAGAACCCTCATCCACACCCTTGTCACCTCTCGTTTAGACTACTGCAATCTGCTTCTTGCTGGCCTCCCACTTAGTCACCTCTCCCCTCTCCAGTCGGTTCAAAACTCTGCTGCCCGTCTCGTCTTCCACCAGGGTCGCTTTACGCATACTACCCCTCTCCTCAGGTCGCTTCACTGGCTCCCTACACGTTTTGCATCCTGTTCAAACTTCTTCTACTAACCTATAAATGTACTGCTGCTCCCCAATATCTCTCCACACTCGTCCTTCCCTACACCCCTTCCCATGCACTCCGTTCCATGGATAAATCCTTCTTATCTGTTCCCTTCTCCACTACTGCCAACTCCAGACTTTGCTTCTTCTGTCTCACTGCACCCTACACCTGGAATAGACTTCCTGAGCCCCTACGTCTTGCCCTATCCTTGACCATCTTTAAATCTAGATTGAAAGCCCACCTCTTTAACATTGCTTTTGACTTGTAACCACTCGCCTCCACCTACCCTCCTCTCCTCTTTCCTCTAGACATTAATTGATTTGCTTGCTTTATTTTTTGTCTATTAGATTGTAAGCTCTTTGAGCAGGGACTGTCTTTCTTCTATGTTTGTGCAGCACTGCGTACGCTTTGTAGCGCTATAGAAATACTAAATAGTAGTAGTAGTAGTAGTAAGAGCTATGGCTCATCCTTAGAATTTAATTGTGGTGGGAATAGATGTACTTTTTGAGATCTGCCGGTTACTTGAGTTCTGGACTGGCCTCTACTGAAGACAGAATGCTGGGCTCAATGGAAGTGAAGGTGCTAAGCCCTTAGTTGTTTCTTCAGAGAAGTGGAAAGCTTCCTTCTTCATGTCACATATTTCTTCTGCCCAGCATTAGTTCTTCAGTATATCTTGTTGAACCTTAAAGAGAAAACAATCACTGAAAAGGCAAAACACAGAAGATGGAAGACAACAAGAGGGTAATTCTATAACAGTGCACTTATATTTAGGCTTTCTGAAACCATTGTGTGAGCATTGTGTGCCATTTTTGAAGCTTTTCTTGGCGATCTTAGGCTGTTGTGCAACCCCATAAGCAAGCTTTGTAAGCCGAAATACCATTAAGGGGGTGTTTAAAATTGAGCCAGTACTACATTCTTCCCATCAGCTAAGTTCCCACTAAGATACTTAAGCCATTTACAATACGTATATATTTTTTTGATATGTAAAGTTTCTTTGATACAAAGTTTTCTATAGACATTAAAGTTTGATATTTAAAATGTATGATAAAAGTATTCAATAGGATGGAGGTGGGAGTGACAATTGATTGAAACTTGTATTGAGATTGTGGATTTGGGACAGCTATGCACTGTGACAGGTCCAGTGACCAGTAACCTTATGTGACTGACGTCTTCCCTCTCCTTGTTGTTCAAGTGTTGTGGAGTACTGCAGTCACCGTAACCTTTTTTTCTTTATTGTTTCAATGTTATTCTGATCATTTACATGCGATTTTGTTGTATAAATGTTGGCATCTATTTTAAAGAACTACCTCCCCCTCCCCCTAATAGCAAAGAAGACAGAAAGCAGCACATACAGCACCTACAAAGGGAGCATTTCTTCTAATTAATAATCCCATTGGCATACATAAATGCACTTGTGGGAAGCATCCTCAGAAAGATTCATGCTATTTAGAGAGAGTGCAGCATTATCCCCCTATTTCTATAAAAGTCACTAAAAATTGCACATGCAAATTTGGGCATGCGCCCAATTTGGACAAGCAATTTAATTGAATAACAAGGTAATTAGCGCCAATAATTGGCTTTTTAACAAGCAATTGTTGGCACCAATTAGATTCAATTGGGATATACTACATTTCTACATCCCCCCCCCCCCCCCCCCGTTTAGTAAGCCATGCTAGCGGCTGCAATGCGCTAATGTCGACACAGCCCATTCACTTAGTAAACAGGGGGGCTTATGTGCAAGTTCAAAAAGGGGCACAGAAATTAGAGGGTCATTAACAGAACAGAGGCTTTCCTAACATTTACATGCATTGCTATAGAATGAGGGGGGGATTGGTGCAAATGGCTGCAAATAAAGTTAGGCACGGTTCCCAGGAGTAAGTGCCATTCTATAAACCGCATCTAACTTGAAGTGTGGCTTATAGAATAGTGCTTTTTTGGCACTATATATAGAATTCACCCTTATTTATATAGTCAAGGCAAGAAAGAAGACGCAAGAAGGTACATTGAGAGCAATTTTATAACAGGTCACTTAGGTTGAGAGGCAGGAAGTTGCCTATTTTATAAAGACACCTGGGAGACAATTCGATAACTGGGCACCCTCAGATAAGTGCCCCAAGGCTGTGCAATAGGAGCTTTTTCTATAACAGAACTAGGTGCACCTCACATTTAGCTTGATGCTCCTAACAATTTTGCAGCTTGTAGGGCAATCTGATAAAGACACACAGGGCAATTCTATAATCTATAGGTTCCCACAATATGCACCCTTGGTGGGGAGGAATTCTACAAATGTCGCTGAAATTTGGGAGCCAAAAAAATTCTATATAAGGATACACACCTTATATAGAAAGGCACAGATCCTGAGCCTACCTTTTGGATGCTGGACTTAATGCCTGCTGAAAAAAGGTGTAAATGCCAGCCCCCAAGTTAGGCATTCATAGGCCAAATTCTGTAATTCCATGTGCAACTTTTCAGAATGCCCCTGACACAGTCCTGGCCATGCCTCCTTTTCAGATATGCACCATGGGAATAAAACATCAAGCCATATACAATTTCTAAATTGATGCCAATTTACTTAGGCTCATTGGTCAATTAAATTGCACGTCCAACTTGGACACACAACCAAATTTCAGTGTGCAATTTTGGGCGCCATGTATAGAATTCCCACCATGGGTGTGTAAATATCTGTGATACTAGCACTTATAAGGGGTCACACATAGGGGGTGGACTATGGGCAGTTCATGGGCATGACTCCCACTTATGCACAGAAGCTAGGTGCATCCCTGCCACATTTAGGTACCTACACATGTCAGCTCTAGGGCTGATGTAAGTGCAGGTGCTCAAAATGAAGCCATGGATATTTATAGGAGAAAAAAGCACTAAAAGCCTTCAAAATAGGGACACAGATCGTTTTAATCATGTAGCTTGAACACCATTCTTGTATTAATGACCCGAAATGGGCCGTGTTTCAGTGCACGGTGCCTGCATCAGGGGTCGCTGGGTTATTCTTGAACAATTCTGGTTGAAAAGATCTGATGCCTAAAACAGAGATACCTCCCCACATGATGCACACTGAGTATAATTCCCTACTCCTTACAGTCATTCATAATCCGGAAATGAAGCAAAACCACTGACTAAGCATATTCTGTAAATTAATGGGCATGAATTCTAATGTGCATAGGTGAAAAGGGGCTGTGGAATGGGCAGTTTATGGGTGTTTCCAAAATCCATGCGCGTTATTACAGAATATACCCAATTCGTACCTAATTTAGATGTCAGCATTTACGCCAAGTTTTACTTGGCGTAAATGTGCGTGACTAAATTTAGTTGCATGGATGGCCACTCGGCATATTCTGTAAACCATGCTGAAATGTAGGCATATTTTAGAAAGTGTGCCTAAATCTAGACGTACTTTATAGAATATGCCAAGGAGTATTTTTTCAGCACAGATTATTCTTTAGGCGTGATTATATAGACTCTAGCCCAAAGTATATATATGAATGCATGTATGCTTGGAACAACCTTCCTGAGCCCTTACGCCAAGCCCCCTCCCTGCTCATCTTCAAGTCTTTGCTTAAAACCCACCTCTTCATTGCTGCGTTCGGCACCTAACCCTTACCGTTCAGTGATCCAGACTGCCCCAATTTGACTGCCCCTATCGGACCGACCGTTCACTTGTCTATTAGATTGTAAGCTCTTTGAGCAGGGACTGTCTCTCTTTGTTAAATTGTACAGCACTGCGTAACCCTAGTAGTGCTCTAGAAATGTTAAGTAGTAGTAGTAGTAGTATGTGCATAAATTATGACTGTCCATGCTCCACCCAAATCCTATCCTGTTACTGAATATCGAGGTGCTAATTAAAATGCCGCAGTCAGTGTTTGAATTCAGTGCTGACAGTGGTGTTTAAATATTGGGGGGATAGAGTATTAGTTGGAATAACATGTTTGATCTAAAGTAAATGTGAGCATTAGTGTTAAATTGGCTGTGGTAGCACACTGCCATAACCAATAATGTCTGCCTGTACTGCAAAATGAATCACTCAAGGAGCTTGCTGCCTCCGAAACCGAAGACAACCAGAGCAAGAAAAGCACCATCAACACTGATCTCTTCTGTTAGATCATTAGCTAGAAATAACCTGGCAGTATTGTACTGTTTTTTAAAAATAACTGGTGGCTTATAGAGAAAACTTTGGAAATAGACGTGTGTGTGTGTGTGTGTGTGTGTGTGTGTCTGTGTATACATATGAAGACAAAGGGCACTTGTCTTAATCACATGGCTATACAGTCCGTACTTGAATTCTTCTTAACATAACTTGTATGTACAAAGAACACCATTTTTTACTCTGTTTATTTTGACCTGATCTCAGGAGTATAAAAGCTACACAGGAAGTATAATGTTACGCATAAGACAGTCCAATAACAAGTTGTCATCTTAGCAATTTTTTTTTTGTTATTTCACCATTATTTCAGTCCAAAATATTATAGAACTATTAGTGATGCAAACCTTATCCGCTATAAATATTACCAACCAATACCTCCATAAGATAACAAAGAAGCTGTACCTTCATACATTATTTGCCATCTTAAATTCTTAAATACAGTTATACATGAGTTGAACTATCCAGAAATGTGTCTACAGTAACTACTAAATCTGTTCCCTGAACAGTGTGTTTTTCCATTTTTCTGTATAAAAGATTCTCTGCTTTGGTTATTTGCTCCAGCACTGATTAATCTTAGTTTTTCATACCCACCCACAATGCTTAGCAATACCTCCCAATTAACCACCCCTGAAAATTTGAAAAATTCATTATTTATATTTCAGTGTTCAAATAATTTCTTTAAATAACAAAATGGAAGTCTAATACTAATCCCTGAGGACCTCCTGTAATTTTTTTTCCTCCAGCTTGAAAATTTTCCATTTACTGCTACCCTTTATTTTCTGGCCCTTAACCAGTTTTAAATCCAATCTGTCAACTTTCCTTCTATTCCACAGTTCTGCACCTTAGACATTAGCCTCTGATGCGGAACTTTCTTAAATGCTATCTGAAAATCTTAGCAAAGGATGTCTACCGCAGCATGGTTGTCTGATACAGCAGTGATACCCTCAAAGCATTCCGCTGAGTTATTGAGGCATGTTCTTTCCTGTATCTTATAATATTTTCAGTCTAAATTCTCTTTATTACCTTTATATCCAAACAGAAGACAAGAAATATAATATTTTGCTCCATTTCCATAGTGTTATCTAAATTAATATCCATGTCCTAAAGTTTCTCAGTACAGCTTTTTGTCAATAGGCAGGAGATTATGATAGGGAGGCGGTAATTTTACTTGAGGACACCTATGTAAAAGTAACAAAAAAGGTGACTATTTTATGAAGGCTTCAAACGCAATACAACCCAGAGTCCTAAATTACTGGTTGTCAAGAGACCATCAGATATATGTCTGTCTGAAGCCAGCTCTCTTTCATATACTTAGGAGCTCAGCATATTAATTATTATTCCCTTGTGTAAAATGTTCATATTATGTTTTTCCTTTTTTCAAATTTGTGATTCATATTGCAAGTAAAATCCTTACATATAAATTTAGAGGACATGAAGGTATTTCACATCCAGTCTCACTCACACTCTCAAGTTCAATTCACAAATATCACCACTCAAGTTCAATTTGCAATTCAAAAATGGTGTTTGAATGACTGACTTCAGTATTCAAATAGATTGTTGAGATCATGGAGATAAGTATTGCCTCTCCTAACTTATTACAAAAATTAGAGCAGCTGAATGGCAAATTGAACTTGAGTGGTGATATTGGTAACCTGAACTTGAGCAGTTGATGCTGTGAGTGAGACTGGATATGAAGTTAAGTACCTTGATGCCCTCCAAATGGATACTTTTTTGTAATATGAATCAAACATTTGAAAACAATTTAATATGAACATTTTAAACAAGTGGCTGATGATTGATGCACTGACCTCCTAAGTATAGAAAAGACAGCTATTTCAAGTTAGCCATGTAACATAGAGGTAGATTGACAGATAGATATACAGTGGGGGAAATAAGTATTTGATCCCTTGCTGATTTTGTAAGTTTGCCCACTGACAAAGACATGAGCAGCCCATAATTGAAGGGTAGGTTATTGGTAACAGTGAGAGATAGCACATCACAAATTAAATCCAGAAAATCACATTGTGGAAAGTATATGAATTTATTTGCATTCTGCAGAGGGAAATAAGTATTTGATCCCCCACCAACCAGTAAGAGATCTGGCCCCTACAGACCAGGTAGATGCTCCAAATCAACTCGTTACCTGCATGACAGACAGCTGTCGGCAATGGTCACCTGTATGAAAGACACCTGTCCACAGACTCAGTGAATCAGTCAGACTCTAACCTCTACAAAATGGCCAAGAGCAAGGAGCTGTCTAAGGATGTCAGGGACAAGATCATACACCTGCACAAGGCTGGAATGGGCTACAAAACCATCAGTAAGACGCTGGGCGAGAAGGAGACAACTGTTGGTGCCATAGTAAGAAAATGGAAGAAGTACAAAATGACTGTCAATCGACAAAGATCTGGGGCTCCACGCAAAATCTCACCTCGTGGGGTATCCTTGATCATGAGGAAGGTTAGAAATCAGCCTACAACTACAAGGGGGGAACTTGTCAATGATCTCAAGGCAGCTGGGACCACTGTCACCACGAAAACCATTGGTAACACATTACGACATAACGGATTGCAATCCTGCAGTGCCCGCAAGGTCCCCCTGCTCCGGAAGGCACATGTGACGGCCCGTCTGAAGTTTGCCAGTGAACACCTGGATGATGCCGAGAGTGATTGGGAGAAGGTGCTGTGGTCAGATGAGACAAAAATTGAGCTCTTTGGCATGAACTCAACTCGCCGTGTTTGGAGGAAGAGAAATGCTGCCTATGACCCAAAGAACACCGTCCCCACTGTCAAGCATGGAGGTGGAAATGTTATGTTTTGGGGGTGTTTCTCTGCTAAGGGCACAGGACTACTTCACCGCATCAATGGGAGAATGGATGGGGCCATGTACCGTACAATTCTGAGTGACAACCTCCTTCCCTCCGCCAGGGCCTTAAAAATGGGTCGTGGCTGGGTCTTCCAGCACGACAATGACCCAAAACATACAGCCAAGGCAACAAAGGAGTGGCTCAGGAAGAAGCACATTAGAGTCATGGAGTGGCCTAGCCAGTCACCAGACCTTAATCCCATTGAAAACTTATGGAGGGAGCTGAAGCTGCGAGTTGCCAAGCGACAGCCCAGAACTCTTAATGATTTAGAGATGATCTGCAAAGAGGAGTGGACCAAAATTCCTCCTGACATGTGTGCAAACCTCATCATCAACTACAGAAGACGTCTGACCGCTGTGCTTGCCAACAAGGGTTTTGCCACCAAGTATTAGGTCTTGTTTGCCAGAGGGATTAAATACTTATTTCCCTCTGCAGAATGCAAATAAATTCATATACTTTCCACAATGTGATTTTCCGGATTTAATTTGTGATGTGCTATCTCTCACTGTTACCAATAACCTACCCTTCAATTATGGGCTGCTCACGTCTTTGTCAGTGGGCAAACTTACAAAATCAGCAAGGGATCAAATACTTATTTCCCCCACTGTAGATATAAATATGTTACATGGCTAACTCAAAATAACTCTCTTTCCAGTACTTGTTGTGAACAAGCTATTTCAGCTGTCTTTGGATATTTTTCACTGTCAAATGGAGATTTTTCTCTTGTTCTTTTGTGGATAGGGTGTCCTCAGAAACTCAATATCCAGCTTATAATCGAACAAGAAAAACGCCCAAGTTCCGACCTAAATCGGGAGATGGACGTTTATCTCACAAAAACGAATAAAGCGGTATAATCGAAAGCCGATTTTGGACGTTTTCAACTGCACTCCGTCGCGGATGCGGACAAAGTTGATGGGGGCGTGTCAGAGGTGTGGCGAAGGCGGAACTGGGGCGTGGTTATCTGCCGAACAGAGATGGGCGCATTTCACAGATAATGGGAAAAAAGTATGCGTTTTTAGCTAGAATTTAGGGCACTTTTCCTGGACCCTGTTTTTCCACGAATAAGGCCCCAAAAAGTGCCCTAAATGACCAGATGACCACTGGAGGGAATCGGGGATGACCTCCCCTGACTCCCCCAGTGGTCATAAACCCCCTCCCAGCACAAAAAATGATGTTTCACAACTTTTTATTTTCACCCTCAAATGTCATACCCACCTCCCTGGCAGCAGTATGCAGGTCCCTGGAGCAGTTGTTAGGGGGTGCAGTGGACTTCAGGCAGGTGGACCCAGGCCCATCCCCCCCCCTACCTGTTACAATTGTGCTGCTTAATGCTTAGTCGTCCAACCCCCCCCCGAACCCACTGTACCCACATGTAGGTGCCCCCCTTCACCCCTTAGGGCTATAGTAATGGTGTAGACTTGTGGGCAGTGGGTTTTGAGGGGGATTTGGGGGGCTCTACACACAAGGGAAGGGTGCTATGCACCTGGGAGCTCTTTTACCTTTTGTTTTGTTTTTGTAAAAGTGCCCCCTAGGGTGCCTGGTTGGTGTCCTGGCATGTTAGGGGGACCAGTGCACTACGACTCCTGGCCCCTCCCACGAACAAATGCCTTGGATTTATTCGTTTTTGAGCTGGGTGATTTCATTGTCCATTATCGCTGAAAAGCAAAAACGCCCAGCTCACAACTTGGCGAATAAAACATGGACGTCTATTTGTTTCGAAAATACGGTTGGGTCCGCCCCTTCACGGACCCGTTCTCGGAGATAAACGCCCATGGAGATAGGCGTTTCTGTTCGATTATGCCCCTCCATGTGTCCACAGTTTTGCTTTTCTGCCATGGCCCAAGATGCTATTCTGCAAAAACTCTCAAAACTGGAATTCTCAGCTCCAGTTCTCCAGAGCCCTAATCCAATCTAATTTTCAAGGCAACTGAGTTACACAAATAAGTCTTGTTCTTAGACCATATAAAAATATAGAAAAAATGAAAGCAGATAAAGACCATATGGCCTATCTAGTCTGCCCATCCATTCCATCTACTGTCCCTTCCTCTCACTTACAGATCCTATGTACTTGTCCCAAGCTTTTTTTGAATTAAAATATAGTCTTTGTCTTCAACATTTCCACTAGTAGGCTGTTCCATGTATTTACCACCCTCTCTATGAAAAAACATTTCCTTAGGATACTCTTGAGTCTATCCTCATTCACCTTCATCATATGCCCCTTCTTTCCAGAGCTTCCTGTCCATTGAAAGAGACTTAATTCTTGTGCATTTGTGCCATGGAGATATCTCCCCTCTCCCAGCTTTCTTCCAAAGTATATATATTGAGATCTTTAGGTCTGTCCCCATAAGCTTTATGAAGAAGACCACTGCCCATTTTAGTAGCCGCCCTCTGGACCAACTTTATCCTGTTTATATCTTTTTGAAGATGTGGTCTCCAGAACTGCACACTGTACTCTAAATGAGGTCTCACTAGCACTTATGTGGGGATATGTGCATTATCACTTCCTTTTTTCTGCTGGCCATTTCTCTCCCTATGCACCCAAGCATTCTTCTGGCTTTTGCCATTGCCATTTCTACATGTTTGGTCATATTAAAATCATCATATGTGATCAGCCTCAAGTCCCATTTCTCATTTGTGCACTGTTCCCTCAGATTTTTGTAGCCAAATGCATGACCCTGCATTTTCTAGCATTAACTCTTAGCTGCCAAATTCTGAACCATTCTTCAAATTTCACTAGGTCCCTCCTCATAGATGTCTACCTTATCGCAGATTTTGGTATCATCTGCAAAGAAGCGAACTTTACCTGCAGCATTTCCTCAATATCACTTACAAAAATGTTAAAAAGAACTGGACCAAGAGCCAATCATTGTGGCACACCACTTGTAATAATATCCCTTTCCTCAGAATGTGCTCCATTTGCAACTCCCCTGTGTTGCCTTCCACTCAACCAGTTCCTAACTCAGTTAGTCACTTTAGGGCTTGTAATGAGGACACACGGTTTATTTATGTGGAACTGTGTCAAAGGCTTTGCTGAAATCTAAGTATACCACCTCTAGCACTCTCCTTTGATCCAACTCTATATTCACCCAGTCAAAGAAATTAATCAGATTTGTCTGACAAGATCTGTCTCTAGTTAAACCATGCTGCTTTAGGTCCAGCAATCCACTGGATTTCATAAACCTCAGTGTTCTCTGGGGTCCATTTACTAGGGTGCACTGAAAATGGCCTGCGGTAGTGTAGGCGTGTGTTTTGGGTGCACACAGAATCATTTTTCAGTGCACCTGCAAAAATAACTTTTATTTATTTTTGCTGAAAATGGACGTGCAGCCAAATGAAAATTGCCATCCGTCCATTTTGGACCTTACTGCCAGCCGTTGACCTAACGGTAAAGTCTCACACCGTAACCGGGCAGTAATGACCTATGCACGTCAAATGCCATTTGGCATGGATCCGATATGCGCACCTGAAAATTAAAATTATTTTTCAGACGTGCGCCAAAAATGAAATTACAGCAAGAGCCATGCGGTAGCCAGGTGGTAACTCCATTTTGGCGCACGTTGGACACGCATAGACACTTATGCGGCTTAGTAAAAGGGCCCCTCTGTTTTAGAAGTTTTTCAAATAATTTATCTACCATAGAGATCAGACTAACCAACCTGTAGTTCTCAACCTCCTCCTTACCTTCATTTTTGTAGAGAGGGACCACATCCACCGTTCTCCATTCCTCTGACAGCACCCTCATCTCTAGAGAATCATTGAAAAGATCAGACAAAAGAACTTCCAGAACTTCCCTAAGTTCATTTAGTACCCTCACATGTATGCCATCCAGCCCCATCGCTTTGTCCACCTTTATTTTAGCTAGCTACACACGATCACAGTCCTCTGCAAATTGTTCAGTCTACTGTACCTCCATTCCTATTTGTGTTTGTCTTCTGTGCTCCTAATCCCAGACCTTCAACTGTGAATACAGAACAGAAATATTTGTTAAGCAATTCCATCTTATCCTTATCAGCTTCTATATATTCTTCCCATTCACCCTTCAGTCTCACAAAGCCACTTCTTATATATGAAATATATCATATTAAAACCAGATCAGTTCGCTGCTTTCAGTGTAAACCCCTGCTCTGAACCTGCAGCTAATTGCACAAGGGCATTTACAGCAAATATCTTTTTCTAGTCTCAAAAAAGAGTATATTCACTTGACTTGCCACAAAATTCCACTGCAGTGAAAGGGAGCTACTTGCACATTTCCAGATTGTTATCACTCACATCCTTCTCCTTTCAACCATTTCCCCAATCCCTGTTTCTTCTACTATCTTCTTCCTCTCTGGTGTCCCTTTTATGACCTTGAGTGAGAAACTGCTCATTCCTCAATCTCTTCCTCTCCATCCTTCCTACTCCTTGCCCCTCCCAATCTCTTCTCCTTTTGCTCATCCTATCTTTGTTTACCTCTCCATGCTCAATTTACATATCCTCAAAACCCCACTACTACTATGTTTACTACAACTTGTAACATTCTCCTTCAAGACTTTGTAATTCTATTTACTATGTAAGCCGCATTGAACCTGCTATGTGTGGGAAAGCACGGGGTACAAATGTAATTAATAATAATAATAATAATAAAAGCAACAAGGCAAGCGGTCCATCAAATCCAACGTGGAAGATTGAAACAAAAGGCAGACCATATAGAAACAAACAGTCTTTATTGATATTCAAAGTCTCCCAGGGATTCAAACATTTGTGCCCAACATGGCCATGTTTCGCCTGAAAAATGGCTCTGTCAGGAGCAGAGCTACCAGTTGGTGTAAAACTACAGACTTCACCACGACTGGTACAACAGATAAAAATGTAGAAGGCAATGCTCCATCTCCCAGGTGCGTTTGTATAAATGATAGCAAGTCGGAGAATGTTTGAAGAAACATATTCATTCCTCTTTTGCCAAAAATGTCATTTTTTCTTGGGTCATAAGGTAGCCTAAGCCTCCAATACATCCAGTTCCTCTCCACTAATTGGGCAATCAAAGATATGCAAAGAGGCTTTAATGAAATAATCCATTTCCTTAATGTGACCAGGTAATAAATTGCACTCATGTAAGCTATTAACCCCCAGAGCCATAGGACCATCTATTACAACTGTTTCATAATCAAGTCTTTTCTGGCTATAAAATATTTACCATAGATGTAGTTGTCAAATTTTCCAAGATTCTGTCACAGTACCACCACTTGACGACAAAGACACATATCTATATGGGGATATAAAAAGGGAGTCAATATAATAAAATACATACAAATAAGTGCACCACTGCCACTGTAGTGCACATTTGCTTCCTACTGTGATGTCTATACAAACAATCCCAGTTGCAAAATAGAAGAAAAAGGTTTTCCTATAGAAAAATTAGCCAAACGTTTAACAGCATCTCATTGAGGTGTACTTACTGCTTTTGCAAAATTGCAGTTTGAAAGGTTTTCCAGTATCGTGTATGTAAGTGATATATCTAATAAAATACCTCGTACCTTGTGGTGCAGAAAATTATTATCTATGACTTTAAATACAATGTTCATAGTATAAATTTATACACAACAAAACTATTTCTAAGCAAATAGTACATATATATAAGTACATAAGTGTTGCCATACTGGGGCAGACTGAAGGTCCATCAATCCCAGTGTCCTGTTTCCAACTGGCCAATCCAGGTCACAAGTACCTGGTAAGATCCCAGAACAGTGCAATGCATTTTATGCAGCTTATTATAGAAATAAGTAGTGGATTTTCCCAAGTCCATTTTAATAATGGCTTATGGACTTTTAGGAAGCTATTCAAACCTTTTTTAAACCTCAATAAGCTAATTGCTTTTACCACATTCTCTGGAAATGAATTGCAGAGTTTAATTTCACGTTGAGTGAAGAAATATTTTCTCTGATTTGTTTTAAATTTACTAATTTGTAGCTTCATTCTGTGCCTCCTACTCCTAGTATATGTGGAAAGAGTAAAAAAAATGATTCACATCCACACGTTCCACTCCACTCCACTCATTATTTTATATACCTCTATCATATCTCCCCTCAGCTGTCTTTTCTCCCAGCTGAAAAGCCCTAGCCATTTCAGCCTTTCCTCATAGGTAAGTCGTCCCATCCCCTTTATCATTTTCGTTGCTCTTCTCTGTGTCTTTTCCAATTCTACTATATCTTTTTTTTAGATGTGATGATCAGAATTGTACACCGTATTTAAGGTGCAGTAACACCATGGAGAAAAACAAAAGCATTATAACATTCTCATTTTTATTTTCCATTTCTTTCCTAATAACACCTAATATTCTATTTGCTTTCTTAGCCACTGCAGCTCACTGAGCAGAGGGTTACTTTCAAAGTATCATAAACGATGACTCCTAGATCCTTTTCCTTTTTGGTGACGCCTAACGCAGATTTTTGTATCACATATCAATAGTTTGGGTTCCTCTTTCCCACATGTATCAGTTTGCACTTGCTCACATTAAACATCATCTGGCATTTGGATGTGCTGTCTCCTAGTCTCATTAGGTCGTCTTGCAATTTTTCACAATCCTCTTGCGATTTAACAACTTTGAAAAACATTGGCAAATTTAATTACCTCATCAGTTATTCCCATATCTTGAGCATTTATAAATATGTTTTTAAAAAACAGCAGTCCTAACACAGACCCCTGCGGAACCCCACTATCTGCCCTTCTCCATTGAGAATACTAACCATTTAATTCTACTCCCTGTTTTCTATCCTTTAAGAAGTTTTTAATCCACAATAGAACACTACCTTCTATCCCATGACTTTCCAATTTCCTCTGGAGTCTTTCATGAGGTACTTTGTCAAATGCCTTTTGAAAATCCAGATACACAATATCAGCCATCTCACCTTTATCCACATGTTTGTTCACCCCTTCAAAGAATTTAGTAGATTGGTGAGGCAAGATTTCCCCTCACTAAATCTATTCTGGCTTTGTCTCATTAATCCATGCTTTTGAATATGTTCTGTAATTTTATTCTTTATAATAGTCTCCACCATTTTTGCCCGGCACCAACATCAGGTTCACCAGTCTGTAATTTCATGGATCACCTCTGGAAACCATTTAAAAAATTGGCATTACAATGGCCATCGTCCAACCTTCCAGTACCATGCTTGATTTTAAAGATAAATTACATATTAATAACAATAGCTCTGCAAGTTCATTTTTCAATTCTATCAATACTCTGGGATGTATGCCATCTGGTCCTGGCGATTTGCTACTCTTCAGTTTGTCAAATTGCCCCATTACAACTTCCAGTTTTACAGAGATTTGATTCAGTTTCTCCGACTTGTCAGCATTGAATACCATTTCTGGCACTGGTATCTCTCTCACATCTTCCTCGGTGAAGACTGAAGCAAAGAATTCATTTAATCTCTCCGCTATGGCCTTGTCTTCCCTGATTGCCCCTTTTATCCCTCGGTCATCTAGCTGTCCAACCAATTCTTTTGCCAGCTTCTTGCTTTTAATATACTTAAAAAAGTTTTTACTATGCATTTTTGCCTTCAATGCAATCTTCTTTTCAAAGTCTTTCTTTGCCTTCCTTATCAGCACTTTGCATTTGACTTGCCATTCTTTATGCAGTTTCCAATTACTTTCAATTGGATCCTTCTTCCGTGTTCTGAAGGATTTTCTTTTAGCTCTAATAGCTTCCTTCATCTCACTTTTTAACTATGCCGGCTGTTGTTTGGTGTTCCTTCCTCCTTTTTTAATACACGGAATATATTTGGCCTGGACTTCTGGGATGGTATTTTTGAACAGCATTCACGCCTGATGTAAATTATTGACCTTCGCAGCTGCTCCTCTATATGTTTTTTTCCACCATTCTTCTCATTTTATCACAGTTTCCTGTTACATTTATCCAGTCAATATCGGGGTAATTGAAATCACCTTTGTGTTGTCCAGTTTGTTAGCCTTCCTAATTTCTGATAACATTTTTACATCTGTCTCTTCATCCTGGCCAGGCGGACGGTAATACACTCCTATCACTATCCTTTTCCCCTTTACACATGGAATTTAAATCATAAGAATTCCAAGATTTGTTTTGTGTCCTGTAGAATTTTTAGTCTATTTGATTCAATGCCCTCCTTATCATACAACCCTCCACCAATTCGATCAACCCTATCACTATGATATAATTTGTATCCTTGTATGACAGTGTCCCACTGGTTATTCTTCTTCCACCAGGTCTCAGAAATACCTATTATATATTCTTCTTCTTCCACCAGGTCTCAGAAATACCTATTATATCTAATTTTTTATTTAGTACAAAATATTCTAACTCTCCCATTTTATGTCTTAGGCTTCTGGCATTCGCATATAGACATTTCAAACTATGTTTGTTGTTTCTATTTACATTTTGCTCAGCAGTTGACAGTGATAATGTGCAATCTTGAAAATCTGTCTGCTTTTTCATTTAAAGACTCCTGGAGGCATATTTCTATGGAACTTTGGAAGGCTAAGTACTTTGAAAATATGCCTCCTGGTCTACTGTACTCTCTATTGCAACCTCACTATCAAGATGCCCTATCTTCCCTGTTTTGGTGATATCGTTGAAAGATACCTCATTCCGAACCATGCGCTTTCAATAACTGTCGGCCTTGCCCCAGTTTCTAGTTTAAAAGCTGTTCTATCTCCTTTTTAAATGTCGCTTGTAGCTTGCTACAAGGCAATGAATACACAATTCCCCCTTTAAGGGTATATTCAAGAAAGAGTGCCAAAAGTGAGGTGCAAAAAATTGAGCTCTAAGCAAGTATTCTATAACAGCAAAGTTGGGCACTGAAGCCATTATAGAATACTAGCATAAGTCAGGTTTTGAGCACTACAGTTTAAGCATGCGCATTTATGCCACGTCAAAGGATGCTGTAAATATTCGCACCTACATACTGTCAATCGAGCACATAACTGACAGTATTCTATAAACCTAGCATGTAAGTGCCTAACACACCCCTGACACACCCATGCCCTTCCAATGTGAATGCCCCCTTTGCTTTTACATGCTATACAATTTAGGCACAATCCCTGGAATTCTATACATTATGCCTTAATTTCCGTGTGGAAATTGAAGCGTATTCTATAACAGTGCGCATAACTTAACTGATTAGCTAATCAGTGCTGTCAATTGGTGTTCTGTCCTCTGACAGCCTTTCACTGATTGTAATGTGGCTCTAGGGTGGGTATGACACTTTTTCTGTCATTCTTACTGCAGAGTCACATGAGTGTTGCATTGTGGGGGTGTAGTTATCAGGCAACGTGACTTCACTAGCCTGTCTGCATAGAACTGTTATATGATTGGTTATGCTGTTGCTAGTTGGCAGGGTCTGTTCCCATTGGTGGTTTTCCCCTGCTCTCTGAGTCAGAGTGTGCCCTTTTTCTGTTCCCTTTAGTCTGAGGTAGGCTCCATTTGTTACAGTGGTGTAGCTACATGGGGCCTGGGTGGCCTGGACCCCCCTGCCGAAGACCTGCCCAAGCCCCCCCCCCCCCCCACCACCACCATTGCCTACTTTTGCTGGCGGGGGACCCCAACTCCCGCCAGCCGAGGTCTTCTTCTTCTCTCAAAAGGCTTCCTTGTGTTTCTGACATCCTGGCACCTAACTGGGCACTCCACCACCACCTCCACTACCTCTAGTTACTAATAACTAGCGCTAACAGTAAAATAACATATCTTAAAGGTAGCCCACATTGTGAACTTCCCCTCTGAATGGAATATTCTGGAAGCGGAGATAAGACTGATGGGAAATTATTATAGCTTCAGGAAACAGGATAAGAAGCCTTTATTTGGTCAGCCTTTCAGGCAGTGAGACAGTGTTTACAGTTTTTAGTGCACACTAAAAAGTTTGCGTGCGTACAGCATGGCTTAGTAAACAGGGCTCCAGATTTGGGAAACACTGCACTAAAGCATACCACGTTAATTTTGCCATCTGTATGCGCTAAGCACACTATTTTTTTTTTTTTAATGGCTGGGGTGGATCAAGGGCAGAGAAAGGGCATGGATTCACTAATCAGCTAGCACGCTGAATTTACCCTTGCTCTAACTGGTTAGCGTGTCCATAACGCAGAAGCCCTTAGCGCTTCCTAAATAGGAGGTTGTAAGTGTTCCCATGGTAATTTTTTTCAATAGTCATTTGCTAATGCCAACATTAGCACACGGCCATATTATCAACAATATAAAAAGCCCTTTTTGACAGCCACACTAAAAATGGGCTTAATGCACAGGAAAGTCCTGTGTAAAAGGATGTTCTGAGCCCATTTCTTAGCACAGCATAGTAATAGGGTCCCTTGGAGGCTCTTTTACAGAGTGGCGGTACGCCCAACGTGGGCTTACGGCTCGCTATTTTGGAACTACAGCCGGCTCAACATGGACACCAGTGGTAGATCCGGGTCAAGCACCCTCCATTTCTGGGGCAGGAACCCCAATAACGGTCAACGCAGCAGTAACCCGGCAGTAATCAGGCAGTGCTGCATGCTGCCCAGTTACTGCCAGGTTACCGCTGGAGCTCTTACTCCCACCTCAATAGATGGCAGTAAGAGCTCCCCACCGCATGGCCACATGGTAAGCATATTCTTACCACATGGCCATTTGTTTAGGGGAAATTTTACCCACTGCGGTAAAATGGGCCCTTGTGCGCGGGAAAAATAAACCCCCACTGCTACCGCAGGGCCCTTTTTCACGCAGCTTAAGGACCTCTTCGATGGGGTTTTTTTTTGTCTTAGATTTGGTAGTCTAATAAGAACCCAAGGTGGAGTTCAATAGTCTATATACCATATTAGCAAATATATATATATAATTTTTATTAGATTTTAATACTTATACAGATATTATAATACTGCAAAGTATAATACAGCCATTAAGTAATAAATTTTTACAAATCAGGAAATCAAGAAAATGTTCTCTTCTTATAACATGGCTTCCTTAGACCTCAATATGAAAAGAAAAAGGGGGGGTAGGAATATAGTGAAGTTAAACACAATATACATAAATCATTATAATCTAATTATGGTTCCGTCGTTCCTTACTTCTTTATTACTCTACAGATTGCTTACTGTCTAGGAAGGTCTGGAGTTGGTTAGGCAAATAATAAACATATTTTATCTGATTTAGTCTAATAATACATTTACAAGGGTAAGCCAAGAGGAATGAAGCCCCCAATTCCAAAACTTTTGGTCTCATAGAAAGAAATATTTTTCGTCTTTCTTGAGTGGACTTAGTCAAGTCCGGGAAAAATTTTTTCCCCAGCAAACAAACGGTCAGTTGACTTAAAATACAAGCGCATTATTGCATTTAAGTCCTGCTGAAATACAAATGAAACGATTAATGTCCCTCTTTCTGTTACATCTTCAATTGATTGTTCCAAAATATCTGTAACGTTTTGCAGGTCTATTGACGTCTCTGAGTCTATTTTTTTCATTGTAGATGGTATATAATAAATTTTATTCAACGGTGGAAACACTTCTTGGGGAAATTTCAAATTTTCTTTTAAATACCTGCAAAACATGTCATTCGGGGACACTCCTAACAGTCTAGGAAAATTCAATATTCGGAGATTTAATCTCCTATTATAGTTCTCCACTTGCTCTATCCTCCTTCTTAAATCCATATTATCCTTTATTACAGCGATTTTAAATTCTTCAGTTTGTTTAGACTCTCCTTGCAAGGCCTCAATTTTCAAAGAAAAATCTTGTTTCACCAACTCACCTCCTGTATATTTGCATTCAATATCTTTACCTCTTCAGAAGATTGTTTCAATATTTTGTCCATTTCTACCAGCTTCAGCCAAATCTTACCCAGGCTCACCTCCATCTCTCCGGCAACCGCAGAATTTTCTCCAGATTCAAGCTCCCCTCTGGGCTCCTCGTGATCGCCCCTTCTGGGCTCCACAGGGAACCCCGTTCGAATCGCAGCAGCTGCAGGGCAAGGAGGCGTCATAGAGCATGGTGGGGAGAGAGATGTTTCAGTTTCCAGCGGGGGAACCGCTTCACCGGTTCCTCCCGCTATGGACTCCACTTCACCTCGTCGGGAAAGAGCGGGGAAGAAGCGTTCCAGGCCCACAGTTACCGGCGTGGACGTTCCAGAAGGTAGGGGATTCTTCCGAATCGTTCCTTTTCGTTTTGTATGGGGCATGTTGTAATTGAGGCAATAGGAAAAGACAAGTTTAGTAACTGTGAAGCGGAGAGCACTTCAAACGTTACCGCTCAAGGCGCCATCTTGACACCCATATTAGCAAATGTAAAAACATATAATATCAGAATTTAAAAATGATTACAATTTTAATTAATTCCACCCAACCAACCCCAACCCCCATAAAACAGATCAGCTGAAGACACAAATACACCCCCAAGCTTTAAGAATTTTCCAAAAACAGAAATAACTATTGTAGCTTGCCTCTCACTAGGGGATGAGGTTAACCCCTAGAGGTTCTACACAAAAGACATTTATGGGATGCCTGTTGGAGAAAAATAGAAAAGAGACATCAGAACAGTACACCTAAATCAAGATAAAGGTTCCTGGTAGATAGAAGGAGACAGAGCAAAAGGTCTAAATTAAAAATGACAAAAAGTAAAATAGTATTTTTAGGTAAAACACTTTCATTAGATGATCCCCCCCCCCCCCCCCAAAAAAAAAAAATAAGTGTGAGTTCAAAGTGCTTATTTCAAAGTCCTTGGTCCTGAAGATCTTCTCTTCCTCATCTTCTGTTGTTCTCTACAAGTAGAATCCAGGTGGATACCTACCTCTTCACCCTCCTTTATACTAGTGCTCTCTTAAGAGACACAGTAGCTTCTCCTTTAATTAGTCGGGAGCTTAATTCAAGCCCCATCAGTACAATTATGCTCTGAACAACTAATAGCAAACTCTGCCCCTCTGATTAATGAGGAATACATCCTCTACTTAGAGATACGAGACACGGATTCAGTTGTTTTCCTCCCCAGGAGTGCAAGTGTAAAAATAGTTAGCAAACGTATATTAATTAACTCTTTGACTGGGAGATGAAGCATGCACTTGGGAGATGCGTCTATTTCCACTGCAATGCTGCATTCTTTCTCAGGTGTAAAGTAGGGATGCACCTTGATAGCAGCTCTTTCTCACTGTCCTGAGTCTATTTGCCTCAATGGATAGATAGTTACCTCTTCCCCTGGTATTACAACCTCCTCTGTGGCTGGTTTCTCTCCCTAGACACTCCCATTGATCTATGTTCTCCTTCTTCCTGTTGTTAAGTGTGTAGCTGGTTCAATACTAGGCATTTCCCCTGACGCCTATAAAAATTGCATGTGCAATTTTGCATGCATGCCAAATTTGTGTGGGCAATTACTTATATAATGAGCCAATTAGTGCCAATAATTGGCTTTTTAACAAGCAATTATTGGCACTAATTAAATTTAATTAGAACTTACAAATGTAAATTTTGGCACAGGATCTGCACTTAACTTTTAAATGCAGCCCGATAAAGGGGGCATGGAAATGGGAGGGTCATGGGCATTTGGGGGCAGATTGGGGGCCTGGTTTTGAGTTATGTGTGTAATTATAGAATACTAGTAAAAAAGGCCCGTTTCTGACACAAATGAAACGGGCGCTAGCAAGGTTTTCCTCAGAGTGTGTTATGTTTGAGTGTATGTGAGAGTGACTGTGTGTGAGAGAGAGAGTGAATGTGTGAGTGTGTGTGTGTGTGAGAGAGAGAGTCTGGGTGTGAGTGTGTCTGAGAGAGAGAGTGTGTGCAAGTGTGTATGTGAGACAGTGTGAGAGTGTGTTTCACACAGATACAGTGTGTGCGAGAGAGAGTGTGTGTGCGACACAGACTCTCTGTGAGACTGAGTGTATGAGACCAAGACAGTGTGTGAGTGACTGTGTGACCCATAGAGAGTGAATGTGATACAGTGTGAGACATAGAGTGTATGAGAGACAGTGTGTGAGAGTGAGAGAAAGACATTGACTGTGAGAGAGAGAGTGTGAGAGAGAGAGAGAGTGTGTGTGACAGAGATACCCCCCCCCCCCTCTCTCTCTGGTGTCTGAGTGTTACTGTGCAGGACGCTGAGCTCTGGCTGTGCTTCAAGGAACTGACCAATCCTATTTAACAGAATGCATCTCCAACTTTCTGAAGCCGAGAAACCTCGTGTGGTTGGTCACTTCTGCTTGTGACGAACCCGGAAGTACGTGATGTCAATTCAGGAGATGGATACAGAGAGCAGGAATGCCTCAGCTATGCAGTCAGCTTCAGAATGCTGGATGTGCGTTTTATTATATAGGATGGGGTTGTGAATTTAGGTGCGGGCATTTGCACCACATTTTCATTAGTGCAAATGGTGATGCCTAAATTTAGGTGTGACTCCTGGGTATAAGTGCTGTTCTATAAACCATGCCTATCTTTAAGCATAGTTTATAGAATAGTGCTTTTTCAGCAATGATTTTATTTTTTGCACCATATGTAAAATCTAGACCTTTGGGGGTGAACTGCTATCTTTTGTTGTTGCTAAGTGTGTCACATCAGTGGGCCCCCATCTGTGGACTCAATCAGCCTCTTCCTCTTCCTAAGACTCCTTGTGGCATAAAGACACAGGATCCTAGATCCAAGTCCTTTATAGTTCCCTCCAGTTTGGAGAGGGGAGACTTCCTTCCCTGTGACTGTCAGGTAAGTCCAGCCTAGAAACTGAAACTGTCTAATAAACTGTTGGCTGAAACTCAGTGCATTTTTTCTAGCAAAAAAGGTGCCGGTACTCAAATGCCTGGCCACCCTTCAGGGGTGGGGTAATCACAGAAACCCACCCCACAATAGCCAGGCCCCCTGCAACCAGTCACAGAATCTATGTCAAGGCAGAATTGGTGTGTGGAGCCTGAGCTCTTTCATTAAAACTTGAGCACCATGGGTCAATTTTAGCAGACAATGGAAAAGGTGCCGGTACTCAGTTCCCCCAAGTTCCCCCTCAGAAAAAGCCCTGCTGAAACTTATCACCTGGTTACAGTCAAAGCCAAAACTGAAACCAAAAACTAATGTTTGGTTGTGTGAATGTGAACCAATGAGGCCAACTGGAGATTGTCAGAGTTTGAAGCTGGCAGCCCTCTACTAAACCTCCAGGAGATTATTACCCTCCTGTCACAGGAACTGCAAGCACAAGCTGACAACTGGGAGAGTCATTTTAACAAGGACAACCGAACTAGTCTGGTATGTTTAGGTTCCAAAGTCAATGCAGATGTAGTTAAATACCTTCTGAGACAGGAACTTTGTGAGAGCATGTTAAAAAAAAAAATCATGATTACCAGCTTATACTTACCCGAACTGTGCACAAGTAACAAGAGAAAGTAGCACTGAGATGTTTCCTGTTTTGTATTTAATTATAGAACTGATTAAGGACAAAGACAACTGATTACTAAAATAGAGTAAAGGAGTCCAGTCCCTGTGGACATTAGACCAGTCTGATGCACAATCCAGAATTTAAAAAAAATTTGATGTTACTGAAGGTCTATATACTCTGAAAATTACAATCAAGAGCAATATATTTCTCAAATTATTTTCTAATATATAAACGTCATTTTATTATAATATCATTTCCTTACTAACACTATAAGCTGATCAGTACCTGTGCTTGAAAACAATCATTGCAGGTTCCTTTCTCAAAGAATGTAGCTTCTGCACACCACTAGTTTGATTAAAATGCTGCATCTTTATCATACCCAACAGAGTCTGGAAATTCTTTAGAATTACCCAAATGTATCTGAGCCAGATTATATATATATAATTTAAATAATGAAAGGCTGTATTTTACCTCCAAGCAGAATAGCCTCTGTACACATGGACCTCACCTAATGAAAAGCCACAGTTCTTTTACAATGGCTGACTGTGCACAACATTTGGAGTGACAGCTGATGTCATCTGTCCACAGAGAGGCTAATTCCTAAGGAGATTACCATTCCAAATATTGTATCTGTGACAGAACAATAAGGGGCCCTTTTACTAAGCCAAGTGGAGGGGCATAATCGAACGGGGCCGGCCATCTATAAAGGCGGCCATCTCTAAGGCCGGCCCCGTAAAGCGGCATACCCGACCGTATTATGAAAACAAGATGGCCGGCCATCTTTCGTTTTGATAATACGGTCGGGTCCGGCCAAATCTCAACATTTGGGCCGGCATTAGAGATCGCAGCCATTGGTTTTCGCCGATAATGGAAACTAATGGCGGCCATCTCAAACCTGGCCAAATCCAATGCATTTAGTCGTGGGAGGAGCCAGCATTTGTAGTGCACTAGTCCCCCTGACATGCCAGGACACTAACCGGGCACCCTAGGGGGCACTGCAGTGGACTTCACAAATTGATCCCAGGTACATAGCTCCCTTACCTTGTGTGCTGAGCCCCCCAAAACTACCATAGCCCTTACAGGTGAAGGGGGGCACCTAGACGTAGGTACAGTGGGTTTCTGGTGGGTTTTGGAGGGCTCACATTTACCACCACAAGTGTAACAGGTAGGGGGGGGGCTGGGTCTGCCTGAAGTCCACTGCAGTACCCACTAAAAACTGCTCCAGGGACCTGCATAGTGCTGTGATGGAGCTGGGTATGACATTGAGGCTGGTATAGAGGCTGGCACAAAGTGTATTCTCTAGTTTGGCCAGCAGGTGGTGCATGTTTATGTTTTGAAGCTGCTGCAGAACCAAGGCTGTTTTCTTTGTTTAAGGCTTTTGGAAAGGCAGTCTGCAGTATACTTTCAAACTTTTTATTCTGGGCTCTGATTGGCCCAGGTGCTCAATTTCATTTGGAATATACTGGCTTTTGACCCAGTCTCAGCCAGGTAGAAAAGAGAGTAGGATCTGTTTGCTGAGGCTCTGTGAACACTTATATGGCCTGATCTTCCCAGGTATTTTTAGAAAGTAAATAATGTTTAGATACTTTTATAATTGATCCATAT
This sequence comes from Microcaecilia unicolor, assembly GCF_901765095.1. NCBI lineage: Eukaryota > Metazoa > Chordata > Amphibia > Gymnophiona > Siphonopidae > Microcaecilia > Microcaecilia unicolor. The sequence continues at coordinate 247,469,609 of NC_044037.1, read as the reverse complement.
TTCAGTTACCTGTTATTGTTTGCTGATTGCACTTTTTCAGTTCATTGTTCAATATTTTTAAGACAATAAACATTCCTTTTAGTTTATTGCCTCTGCTTGTCTGGCCTGATAAAGAATCCTGCTGGTTTGTGTGTTGGGTCTGTAAGTACTTTCTGGGAGTTGTGGGATCACTGGGAGTATGGCCTCCATTAACCTAGAAATCACTGGAGATAATTTGCGAGTGGGAGACTTGCCCAGAGGCGGTTGTGACCTAGTTGGTAGAAGGAGGGTGCTAGTGTATAGCACAAGTGGCAGGTGCATGCAGACCTGAGTTGTGCTGGGGATAGACCCTCTAAGTGGCTGCGGGGTAGTCCCAAGTGGGTGGCTAGGTATTTTATGACAGTATCAAAAACATTTATTTAGAGCAATGTACTTACCATATGAACTACAATGCATGATCATAACTGTATTACTTGCAATCACACCACACAAAAAAAAAGAATGCAAAGAGTAGCCGCCCCACCACCACCACCAGTACCTTACAATCCCTAGTGGTCTAGAGGTGTATTCAGGGCAGTCACTCTTGCCCATGTCAATTCTACTTTCAAAATGACTGTCATGACCTCTTGTGGCAGTCTCGCGAGATTGTAGGTCATGACAGCTATTTTGAGAGCAGAGCCAGCATGAACAGGAGTGATCTCTCCTGCCCTGACTACACTACTAGACTGCCAGGTTAATCCTAACTTTAACCATCCATGTGTTTGGTTTTGAGCAATGATTCCTGGAGTAACAATTTGTATTTCCCACTGTACTTATGCATTTGCCACTTGTTTTTCCTTGTTTTTGCTGATCTAATTCTATAAAGGGTTTTTTCTCGTACATATCATCAGGTAGGCAGGGGAGAGGCAACTCCTGTTCAGAGAGGAGAGGAGAGGGAGGGAGGGAGACTGCTCTTGAAAGTTTCTTGGAGTTAGGGGATCAGAGTAAGTGCTGAATCTAACTGTATTCCTGATTTGTGATTTAAGGGGGGGGGGGGGGTTGTATTTCCCAAAACAGATTTTAATGTCAAGTGTGAGCCCATCTGTGTTAGGGACCCATAGAAGCTCGGTTTTACTTGGGTTCAAGCAGAGTTTGTTGTTTTTAGCGCATTCTTGAATTGATGTTAGAAAGGTAGTCAGTTTGTTAAGGACTATGAATAAGTCAGGTTCGATGGGTATGATCAGCTGCACATCATCCACATAGATATAGAATGGAGTGTCCATCATATAACCTAGTATCAGAGTTCCTTACATTTACATGCCCAGAGTTACACCAGTCATAGACCTGGCATAACTGCAGTAACGTAAATATGGCACAGACGCACATTCTGTAAGTTGCATGCATAAATGGGAGACCACTCATATTCTACCCATGCTCTGCCCATATACACATCCCCCTGCATTTACATGTAATTCCCTAGACTGTAGATAGCATGCCTAGTGTTCTGCATGGAAATCCAGGCATATTCTATAACTATGCATTTAACTTAATTGGCTTAACAAGCTAATCAGCGTTTTTAACAGCACTTAAGCAATAAGGAGCAGTAATTGGCAAAAATTAGAATGTAAACATACAATTCGCTAAGCATATTCTATAATGCACACCACCTAACTTTTAATGCACGCAGCAAGGGGTGTGGTTATGGGCGGGGAAATTGGCATTAAGTGGGCATTCCAAAATTTATGAATGTAGTTATAGAATATGGCCCAGTGCGTGTAAATCTATGCGCAGGGATTTACACCACATTTTCATTGGTGTAAATGGAGGTGAGTAGTTTTAGGCACTGGGATATCAACTAAGCATATTCTATATACTGTGCCTAAATCTAGGTGCTGCTTATAGAATATGCTTAGGCAGAAATGTTTATCGCACTGATTTTTTAGGTGCCATATATAGAATCTGGCTCTATGCCGCTAACACGTGCCTTTACAAAATAGTGCTTAAGCACCCTGCTGGTTTTGCACATAAGTGCTAGTATTCTATACTCTTATGTGCACAACTGGTATGAAAATGAAAGTGCCCAGTAATAGAACTGCCCTTCACATGCCTAGCCTTACATCAGAAGGACCAAGATGTGCATGGGAGAGTAGACCTAAAGACGTTTCTTCAAATAGAAAGGACTCATATTATACAAAGACAACACCTTAAATTCCACTCTCTATACAACTGGCAGGCAATGGAGGCTCTTCAAAATGTAGCTAAGATGATCTCAGGATTTAGCTCCGGACAATAATTTGGTTGCTCTATTTTGCGGAGGTTGCAGTCTTTTTAGATATATCCATGGAAACTCTTGATGCAAAGAATTACAGTAAGCTAGTCACTGTAGCATGAACCACAGTAGCTAGACCTTCAGCCAAAGAAAGGAGGGAATTTCGGAATCTGTTGCAGTGAGAAGAAACAAGAACAAACTGCTACAGAAATTTGGAAGTTGAAAGGTCAGAATTTGTCAGCACACCTAAATTTCAGAAGCTCAATCCCATCAAAACATGTTTTAATTAATAATACATAAGCAGATGCACTAATCTATAACTACTTGAATTTAAGTACATAATTATTGCCACACTAGGACAGACCAAAGGTCCATCAAGTCCAGCATCCTGTTTCCAACAGTGGCCAATCCAGGTCACAAATACCTAGAAAGATCCCAAAAAAGTTCAATACATTTTATGCTGCTTATCCCAGAAATAAGCAGTGGATTTTCCCCCAAGTCATTTTAATAATGGTCTATAGACGTTCCTTTAGGAAGCAGTCCAAACCATTTTTAAACCCCGCTAAGTTAACTGCCTTTACCACATTCTCTGGCAACGAATTCCAGAGTTTATTTACACGTTGAGTGAAGAAAACTTTTTCTCCAATTTGTTTTAAATTTACTACTTTGTAGCTTCATTGCATGCCCCCTAGTCCTAGTATTTTTGGAAAGAGTAAACAAATGATTCACGTCTACCCATTCCACTCCACTCATTATAAAATTTAGAGTTTTAATTTAAATTTATGGAAATGCATACTAATGATAAGTAAATTTCCAATGCATACTAGGCTAAAGATTAGTATAGTTTTATACTTCCCCACAAACACTGAAAACAGATCCCTGAGAAACAGATTCAGCTAAAAGATTTGCATGCTATGAAAATTCACACATAATTTTCATTTGGAGAGAGGGCAATTTTCAATTAATTTTACTCCAGTCCTTCAGTTCTTCAGAATGTAGAACTCCATCATCAAAAAGAGAAAGTAGGCTTGGAACAACCATCGAGTCCACTGTAAAAAATGGATCAGTGAATTACATGTCCATTTTGATGCCGTTAGACCATAGTGTTATTGTGTATTATATGCATAGGATTTTATAAGTAGCATATCTATTAATGACAGTATAAAAAGACTTCTCGACAGCAGGACAGCTGTTGAAAATAGATTCCCTTATTGTAGTTGTAAGAACTCACTGTTATAGATTTATTGACAAAAGAGCAAAGGGATGGTTGCAGACTACAAATCAGTCTTAAAGTCATGGTCAAGTCTGGCCCTCATGTCATTTAGATTAATCTAATCATGCTTGACCCATTTGAACAACAATAAATTTTATCAAAGTCGCTAACAATTCTAAATAATCATTACAGATTGAAAAGATTCCTTAATTTTTTATTTCTGTTACATAATAATGGCACTACACAATCCACTGATTAAAAGAAGTATGAATTCAAATTTCTAAAACAAAATTGAAAACTACTCACTCTTTATTCAAATCACTGTTTAGTTCACTAATTTCAGTTGATTCTACCTCTGTAGTTCTTTAGTGGCCTGATCCACAACCCCTTTGCAGACTGCTTATCTGTACATGATAGATAGATAGATAGATAGATAGATAGATAGATAGATAGATAGATAGATAGATAGATAGATAGATAGATAGATAGATAGATAGATAGATAGATAGATAGATAGATAGATAGATAGCTTTGGTTTTAAAAATTGACAGCACTTGAATAGATAATTTTGGATATATAGATAATTGTATGGCCAAATTTACTTACCCAAAAAGGGTCCAGGGCTCAAGGCATTTTTGGGGGCAATGACACTTAACTGTCTAATAAGCAGTGGTATTCAGCCGCTAAACGTGTGAAAGGCAATTCTATAATTATGTTCCATATTGGCATTACCAACTTATAGCTAGCGATAATTGGCACTAATTTGCAGTTATACTCATAACTGCCCTTGGTATTCTATAAACTTAGGTGTAGATGCTCAAAACTCCAACACTGAAAATACCACCACAACAAAGCTTGATGCTAATAATATGCAAATGATATGTACGCTATTAGCGTTGAACATTAGGAAGTAAAGGGGGAGATTGGTGCCTGGTGCATGCAGTCCTCCACTCCCATGAAAGCATCGTCACATGACTTCCGAGGGGAGAAAGACGTCCATTGGTTCCTACCCTCCCCCCCCCCCCCCCCCCCCCCCCGGCCTGGCATACTTCATTGCAAGAAGTTAACTGTATTTTGCCCCTTGCTACTGACAAAACTTGTGAAACTAGTGAGACGAAAAGGGCACACAAGTGTTTCAAAAACGGAGATGTATATTGCACATCAGAATTGGCAGCATAAAGTCCAGGAAGTAATATGATCTGGGTTGGGAGGCAAAGGAGTGGAAATGGAAAAGAAACAAAAACACCATGATGTTTTAAGTTTTTTTTCCAAGGGAGACTTTCTGAGCCAGTCTGAGCAAACCATTTCCCCGACGATACTACAACCACCACTTCAGCAGCCACCACCACTCATGATCTCCAAAGCCTCGGTCTCCTAAAGCTGCTGCTGATGCTGCAACCCGGGCTCCATCCCGAGTTGCAGAGCCTCTTCCCAAGCCCTGGAGCACTACATTTGTCCAACTAGAACATCAATCCTCTCTTCAAAAACCCTAACACCAGCTCCAAGCTAGTGTTAGGTTTTCCACAGCAAGAGTGCCCTTCTTTAGGGCACTGTTCTCTGATCATTGCATGGAATAGAAAAAGACCTCATTTAAATCTTTTTGACTGCATTAGCATGCTATTTGCACTCATCTGGGCGAGCTCAGTATTTCCCTCTATAGGGGTCTCTGAGCATTGTGCGCAGGGCCGTGCCAACACGGTAAGCGAGGTAAGCATGGCAGGAGGGCGCCATCCTCTGGGGGGTGCCCCACCGCACCATGCTTACCTCGCCCTCTTCTCACCAGATCCTTTTCCTTTTTTTTTTGTTTAAATTTACCTCTGTCCGATGGTCAGTTCCGTCTTCTTCTGACATCAGAAATGATGTCAGAAGAAGGTGGGAACTGAGCGAAGGGAAGACTGACACGTCGGAGCGGGGGAGCGCCGCCTCCTTCTCACTAACGCTACGCTGCCGCCGGACAGAGGTAAATTTAAACAAAAAGAAAAGGATCTGGGGAGAAGAGGGCAGGTAGTGTAGCGATCGTTTTCGGGGGGGCGGCGGGTAGTGTAGCGATCGTTTTTGGGGGGGAGGCGGGTGTGGGGCCAACTGCAGGGGGGCGCCGGAGACCCTAGGCACGGCCCTGATTGTGCACCGGCAAATGCGGGTGGTAGTCAGGTGCTAATGGCCTCTAGCACTCACGTTTGCTTCTGAGCTTTGGGGTCTTAGCACTTAACTGCTAGGGGGTGTGGACATGGGAGGGACATGGGTGGGTCAGGGGAATGCCTGGCACTTAACTTCCTAAAGTTATAGAATACTGTCTGCTTGGGAACCCTGTAGGTTGGGATTTAGACCTCCTCTGAGGCACGACTAAGTGTTTGCTAAATGGACAGCACTATATCCCATCATCACTGGTCCTGCAAAGACAGACCCCCATCACATCTCTACCCAGATGCATGCCTTCCCACCCTTCTAAGACACCATTCCATAAACCCTACCACCACCACCAATACCCAACCCACAACAGCGCTTCAATAAGCCCACTACCACCATCACCCAACACCTGACGGCCTCCAATAAACCTCCCCTTCTATCACCCAATTCCCAACAGTCTTCAATAACCTGACCCCCCGATAGCCTTTATAAAATTAGCTGTAACCACATGCCTATAAATGTAACAGGTACTTTGCATTACCTTTTTTCTGCAAACGGCCAGTTTAAAATTTCAGTGTGTGTATGTTGTTGTTAATTACCTCAACTTAAATATACCTAAATAAAATCTGTTCTCAACTCAAAGCGTGCCCATCAATGGTGCAAATTCCACCCAAGCAGTTCCTGCAGTGCAGAAGAGCTCAGGGAAGGAGGTCTACTCTGCAAACCCTCTCTGATATTTTCTTGGGGGGCAAGGGGCAATTAATTTGAAGTTCTGCCCCAATGAACACTGGGCCAAATTCTATAAATGGTGCCTTAAAAATCAGTGCCGAAAAACTATGCGGTTAGCATGATTCTATAAACTATGCCTAAAGTTAGGCATAGTTTATAGAATATGCTTACATGCTGTTCTTGCAACTAAAATTTAGGCGCACCTATTTAGGCCATCTAAAACCAGGCCTAAATACCTGCACCTAAGTTAGGCGCAGATCAGGTGTATTCCATAATAGTGCACATAGTTTTTTGAAACACTCAAAACCCACTCATTCCACGCCCATGGCCATGCCCCCTTTTTGACTGCACGCATTTGAATTTATGTGCACCACATTGTAGAATACGCCTAGAAAGTTGTGTGTGTAAATTCTAATTAAAGCCAATTAGTGTTGCTAATTAGTTGTTGAGTACCAATTAACAGTGCCTATTAGCTTATGTGTGCAATTTGGCCGTGTGGCTAAATTAACACGCACAACTTAAGGCACCGTGGGGAATTGTGAAAGCCCAGGGTACAGTTAAATGGGCAGAGAGCACAACTTTCAACCAAATTAATGGCTTTAAAAATTGTTTTGCAACTAAAAATCAAAACATATTTTACTGAAATTTGAGAACTTTGGAACTTCCTAGCTATTAAGAGAGACTTCTAGATGTACTCTATTGGGAGAAATGTGAATTGTAAAATAACATGACTCTGGATTACTACTAAGAGGGGGGGGGGGGTAAATTCTATAAATCATGCTCAAAAATGGGTGTTGAAAAAATAGGCACTAAGGGGCCTTTTTACTAAACCACGTAATCGTCTACGCATGCCCAACGCATGCCAAAATGGAGTTACTGCCTTTTTTGCAGGCACGCTGAAAAATGGATCGGCATGCACCCAAAACCTGCGCCTACACTACCGCCAGCCATTTTTCAGCACAACTTAGTAAAAGGACCCCTGAGGGCCTTATTCTATAAAGGTTATGCTCCTAAATTTATGCTCACAAATGTAGGAGTGTAATCTGTGCTCCTCATTTAGAGGAGCACAGATGCTCATGGATTTAGCATACATTTAGGAGCATAAATTACATTCCTACATTTGTGAGCGTAAATTAGGAGCATCAGTTTAGAAGCATAACCTTTATAGAATAAGGCTTTATTCTATAAAGGTTATGCTCCTAAATTTACGCTCCTAAAATTTATACTCCTAAATTTATGCACATAAATTTATGCTCCTAAATTTATGCACATAAATTTAGGAGCATAATTTATGGTCCTAAATGTATGTAGGAGCATAGAGTATGCTTGTAATTTAGTAGCATACATTTAGGAGCGTAACTTTAGGAGCATAAATTTAGGAACATAAAATTAAGCTCCTAAATTTAGGAGTGTAAATTTTAGGAGCGTAAATTTAGGTGCATATCCTTTATAGAAGAAGGCTAAGTGAAGCCATGCTAACTGCATAAATGAAAGTTAGTGCACTCTAAGCACCATGGACTCACCCCACTATGCAGTCCACGCCCATTCTCCACCTATGACCTGCCTAGTTCCTGCCCCCAACACAATATGCAGTTCAAATGCAAATTAGCATATGCAAGCCATCTTGCTGCTTTGTTAGATCTTAGCCCACTTCTGCAGATGTTCTGCAAACATTTCTCCACTGTTTTTGTCTTCATTGGCTTCTGAATAAATTTAGAATTCTGTTTAAAGTTTTGATGTAGGCCCATCAAGCTTATCATTTGGGTGTTCCACCCTATCTCTCTATTCATGTTGTACCTTACACACCAGCATTCACTAGATTCTAATAGAATAGTTTTGCCCAATCCTAGTCAGGCTCACTTGGAATCCATGAGGCAGTCGGCCTGTTATTTTTTTATCTTCTAAGATTTGGAATATCTGCCCCCATACATACGGGGTGAACAGTCTTTTAGAAAATTTAAGTCATTATTGAAAACTTTTTTTTTTTTACTTGCTTTTGGTTAAGGTGATGGCGCTCTCCAGGCCTTCTGATTGGTCCTGTAGTACTGTATGATTATGATTTTTCTTTTGGTGGATAATTGTACTATCTTTTATTTTAATAGTGTTCCTTTTGTTCTTTCCCTATTTTAATTTATGTACACCACTTAGATCCACCAGTTTGGTATATGCGGTATATTACGTTTTAATAAACTATTAGCTTGCCCTAATTCACACATTAATACCTTGACACACTTTAGTGAAAGATCCTCTTAATAAATCGGCACTAGCCATCAGCTGTGTGATACTTTTGAGTGATCTGCTAGTGCCACTGTTCTTACACTCTCCTAAAATATTAAGAAATCTCATTAAAGTTCTCATATTAGACCTGAGTTGAGCCAATAGACGAGACCTTTGATTCCTCCAAATAGCCTGAGAAGTAAACTTTGAAAAGAAAGAATTCATAAGATACTGCAGGCACATCTTGGCAGACACATTTTCTCAGACAATCCCATTAGCATGATTTTTGTTTCCTTTGTATTTGATAATAAATGACAATCGGGATGGCCAATTAGTAGCAAAATAAAATCTGTTTGTAAAACGTGTTGCTTTCTAGATAGTGATCTATTACCACAATAAAGAAGAAGATTGTCAGTGTAGTGATGAGCAGAGAGGACTTTTAGATCAAGTCTGCCAAGTTGTTAACCACTTAGTGACTGGAGTCAATATTTTGAGGCTTGCAAAAAGGCTGCATCCTCCCTCCACTGCGAGAAATGGGCCCGATTTGTGTATTGTAGAGATCTGACTGCTTAACAAATTCTTTACAGGAATTACTTTGGAAGACAAAATTTGTTTGTTTGTTTTCTGGTGTCATAAATAGGTCACAAACTTTGATGCATGCAGGAATAATGCATGCAGTATTGAAAAAGAGTGTCCACTGTTCAGAAAGACTGTGCTCTTTGCATATAGTGCATACTATTTACATTACCAACTGTGAGAGGATTTATAGAACACTGCCCCTCACCCTTAGGAAAAATCCTTCCCGATAGCCTGGATCACCTTAAGAACAGTCCCTCCGATAGCCAGGGCCCCCTTAAGAGCACTGGTCCCGCCCCAGGAGGAAGTGAGCCATGAGAGGCGGAGCCCAGACCTGGGAGTATAAAGGACAGGGCCAGGCTGAGGTTAAGGAGGCCCAGGGAGAGAAGAATTGAATCCCCAGCATATGACGCTGAAGCTACAGTTCCATAATCACGACCTGACAGAAGTAAGCCATTTTTTATTGCCAAATTGAACCTTGTAAGTTTTGCTTTGTGGTCAGGCTGGAGCCAGACCTGAACCTCGGCAGAGAACTGAGAACTATTCAGCTGTGTTTGGGGCATGGCAACCCCGGCAGTCATAGACTGTGTTTGACCTACCGCCAGAAGCTTGCTTACAACTGAATGTGCTGGACTGCAGAAGGTTCCTATCCTTAATCTCGGGTCCTGTGAAAGGAACAGGCCTGGGATTTTGTTTGAATAAATACTTATTTTTGATTTCACCCCTTTGTCGGCTGTGTTATTTACTGACCCACTCCCTAGCCCCGCTCAGGGTCTCACACCACCCAAATTAATAATTATAATATTAATTTTTTTAATTGAAAATTGCTATAAATGATGCGGGAAACTGAACAACATGAATATTTTGGAGAAGCAACCCTATAAAATGCTAGTGTAGTGCAAAAGAATACATGTAGGCATTAGAACATACACCAGCTTGAAGGCTGGTGTAAATGTTAGTGCATACTTCCTGCAAGTATGCGCATAAATTAAGGAATTTTAAAATCTACACATATAAGCGCATACTGTTCCCACCCACTGCCCAAACTCTACCTTTGTGCCTGCCCACAGTGAAAGTCACCACCATGAAACTGACACACATACATTCATGCTATTTATAAAACCATTTCCACGCCACCACGGCAGCCACTGCCACTACAGCCGCCACTACCACTCAAAATCTCCAAAGCCTTGACCGCCCAAAGCCGCTACTGCTGCTACCACAGCTCAGCCTCCTTCCCAAGTTGCAAAGCCATTATTATTTTTATTTAAACATGTAAAGGTTATATAGATGCATGAACGTTTTGTGCAGGAATGCCGATTCTCCATTCCTGACCCGCCCCCTCAAAAAAATATTTTTAGCGTGTAGTTAGCACATGCACATTTGGCAGTTACTGTAAGATGCCTGAGCGCATCCCACAGTACTCCATTGTAAGCTGTGTTAACCATGCATTAGCGCCTAATGCAGCTAAATTAATGGAGCCCTATATTTCTTTGAAATAGTTTAATATTTGTGTTTGTTTGGATTTATAGTACATATTTATGCTTGAATTTTAAGACCACTTTTTTATATATTTTATAAAGATTGTCCCCCCAAAAGCTCTTGCACAAAGCCATTCCTTTTCTAAGGCTGTAGTAACTTTGTGAGTATGTGCCAGTAAGAATTCATGGACATATGTATATTTTATAAAATACAGGGGAAAATCCACTATTTCTGGGATAAGCAGTATAAAATGTTTTGTACATTTTTGGGATCTTGCCGGGTATTTGTGACCTGGATTGGCCACTGTTGCAAACAGGATGCAGGGCTCGATGGACCTTTGGTCTTTCCCAGTATGGCAATACTTATGTACTTATGTACATCCTGCTCCTCTCTACCCATTCTATGCCCTTGGGAATGACAACAGATACATATTGCATAACATTAGGTGCTGTGTGTTCTGAGTGCTTTCTTTTCAGTATGAACACCCCTCTACCATTTTATAATCACCTATCTGAGCATATAAAGGGATGCGCTACTATACACTCAAATCACTTAGGGGTCCTTTTTACTACACTGTGGCAAGCACTAATACGTGCTTACCGCAGCTTAAAATGCCTTACGATGGGGTATGCTCAGGCATCAAATGGTAATTTTGGCTTCTGCATGTGCTTCCCATGTGCTAAAAAATAGAATTTATTTTTTAGCGCTAGGGGAAGATCAGGGGGCAGAGTAGGCATCTGTGCTAATCAATTGGCCATTGGTATAGCTACAGGTGGGTTTAGGTGGGCACAGGCACAACGGCAGCGTCTCACTCCTTTCTCTTCCTCTTCTCCACCGGCAACCAAAAGCGTAGCTAGGTTTTAAGATCAGGGGGAGCAGACTTTTGTAAAATAGGCGCCAGCAACGATCACACAACTGAACTAGCAGAAGTCAAATTGGAAACCACAGGAAACAATATGAGTATGTGTCTACTTCCCTGGTAGTGGAGAAATGCATTGCACAATAGAAAAATTGCTATTATTTTTGTTATGGTTAGTTAGCTGATAGTCATCTAAGAGTGCTGCTCGGTAACACATTATGAATTGCCCAAACATTTTTCACTGAATTTTTCCTGAACTATGAAGCAAAGTATTTGCAGTCATTTACCATTCACACTCTTAACTTACAGCATCCTCACCCCACATTGGCTCTTCAGCACTTAGCTGCACTTCATACTCTGTCAACCAGGAGTGCTCGTGCTGCTAGTGTTGCCATGATCATGACTGAAGAGTGCAGTGCTGGTGCCACTGGTGCTGGCCCTTCCTCTGTGGTTCAGAAGAACCAACACTTCATTCTTCAGCCATGAGTCTGGTGACACCATTAGCAGGAATGCCCCTGTACTCTACCGAGGAACAGCTGTACCTGTAATACAAAGCCTACAAAAGTCACTCAAAATCTATATAATATACTTGACCATAACACCACAGATTTACAGAAGTAACACAACAAAGACCTTATCTAGAAAAATGCAACACAGGAAATACTACAGTAGGAACTAGAACATCAATATGCCCATTAGAAAACTGGAACAAGTTGAATTCTTACAGATGCTTAAACAGAAACTAGGTGCAAACAGAGAACCTGGCCTCAGTCAAAAACACTGAACACCCTTGCCAGGTACAGAATAAATTACCACAAAGTAAAAATATGAATATGTAGACTAAACTTAAAACCCAAGAAGCCACGCTGCAACACTAGAGAAAGAGAAATCAAAACAGCACTCTGCAAAATATAAAGAAAACAGTGTAATGCAAAATATAAAGAAAGCAGTGTAAACTTACTGTAAAACTGACATTTTCCATTCAGTGAATTAAAAATAAATTTTTTTCTTTCTACCTTTTGTTGTTTGGTCATTTTGTTTTCTTTTTCCCATCATGTTTGTCTCAGTCTCCAGTTTCTGGCTTTTCTTAACTTTCTTCACATGATCTCCAGTTCATCTGCCACTTCTTCTCTCCCTTCCTGCCTTCTTCACTTTCTCTCCTCTGAACTGATCTTTTCCTTTCAGCTTTCCTTCATTTAGTTTTCTGCCTCTTGGACTTAATTCATTTTTGCTACTTAGTCTTCAATCTTCCTTTTTATTTTTAACCACATCTGCCTACAGTTTTCATCTCCCTTACTCCAGCCCTCCCATTCTTCATCCTATTTCATAGGTTTTTTTTTTTTTTTTGCTATCCCCTCTCTTCCATCACCGTCTCTTTCCTCTCTTCTGTACAGCACCCTTTTTCTATTTTTACTCCTCTGACCAGTATATTCTCTTTCGTTTTCTCTTACCCCCCCCCCCCCTCCGTCCAGGATGTCCTCTTTCCCTCACCTCTATCCAGCATCTCTCCCTCAGTAACTGTCTCTTCCCTGACACCCTACTCCCCCCTCGTATGCAGCATTCCTGCTTGTCCTTTTCTCCTTTCCATGTCAGCATTTCCCCTTTATCCCTACTCCTCCCATATGCAGCATACCCCTTCTTGGTCCTCATCCCTGTGTAATGTCCAGTAACCCCCTCTGTTTTTTTATTCCCCCTTGTCCAGCATCTCCCCCGTCTTTCTACTCACCTCATGTCTAGCATCCTCCAATATTCCCTCCCTCTTCCAAGCCAGCAATTGCCCTCACTCAACCCCTTTAGAGGCCTATCCCCTTCCATCCAGCTGGATGGAGTGTTAGGGAGAGATGCTGGAGGGGGTGAGAGAAAACAAGAGAGAATACACTGGGTAGAGGAGTGAAAATAGAAAGAAGGTGCTGTACAGTAGGGAGGAAAGAGAAGGTGCTGGAAAAGGGGGGAGAGTTAGCAAAAAAAAACCTGTGAAATAATAGGATGACCCTCTCTCCCCCCCCCCCCCTTCCATCTAGTGTCTGCCCCTAACCCTCTTCCACCTAGCCTCCTCTACTTTTTCCATCCAGCCTGCACTCTTTCCCCTTCCATCCAATGTCTGCCCCCTTTTTCCCTTCTCTCTCCCTATTTTCCAGAGTCTGTCCCTTCTCTTCCACCTTCCTTTCGCCATCTGTCCCCTTTCTAACCCATGTCACTGACTCTTCCTTCCAGCACCTGCCCCTTCGCTCTGACCATTCCTTCTAGTATTTTTCCCCTCTATTCCTCCTTCCAACCAGCACCTGTCCCTTCCCACTCTCCATTCAGTAACTGTCTCTTCCAGATCTTTCTCCTCTCCTTCTTTCTGACTCTTTCTTTCAGGATCCCATCCAGGCCCCTCTCTTCCTCCTTCCAACCAGCACCTGTCCCTTCCCACTCTCCATTCAGTAACTGTCTCTTCCAGATCTTTCTCCTCTCCTTCTTTCTGACTCTTTCTTTCAGGATCCCATCCAGCCCTCTCTTCCTCCTTCCAACCAGCACTGTGTCCCTTCCCACTCTCCATTCAGCAACTGTCTCTTCCAGATCTTTCTCCTCTCCTTCTTTCTGACTCTTTCTTTCAGGATCCCATCCAGCCCCTCTCTTCCTCCTTCCAACCAGCACCTGTCCCTTCCCACTCTCCATTCAGTAACTGTCTCTTCCAGATCTTTCTCCTCTCCTTCTTTCTGACTCTTTCTTTCAGGATCCCATCCAGCCCATCTCTTCCTCCTTCCAACCAGCACCTGTCCCTTCCCACTCTCCATTCAGTAACTGTCTCTTCCAGATCTTTCTCCTCTCCTTCTTTCTGACTCTTTCTTTCAGGATCCCATCCAGCCCCTCTCTTCCTCCTTCCAACCAGCACCTGTCCCTTCCCACTCTCCATTCAGTAACTGTCTCTTCCAGATCTTTCTCCTCTCCTTCTTTCTGACTCTTTCTTTCAGGATCCCATCCAGCCCCTCTCTTCCTCCTTCCAACCAGCACGTGTCCCTTCCCACTCTCCATTCAGTAACTGTCTCTTCCAGATCTTTCTCCTCTCCTTCTTTCTGACTCTTTCTTTCAGGATCCCATCCAGCCCCTCTCTTCCTCCTTCCAACCAGCACTGTCCCTTCCCACTCTCCATTCAGTAACTGTCTCTTCCAGATCTTTCTCCTCTCCTTCTTTCTGACTCTTTCTTTCAGGATCCCATCCAGCCCCTCTCTTCCTCCTTCCAACCAGCACGTGTCCCTTCCCACTCTCCATTCAGTAACTGTCTCTTCCAGATCTTTCTCCTCTCCTTCTTTCTGACTCTTTCTTTCAGGATCCCATCCAGCCCATCTCTTCCTCCTTCCAACCAGCACCTGTCCCTTCCCACTCTCCATTCAGTAACTGTCTCTTCCAGATCTTTCTCCTCTCCTTCTTTCTGACTCTTTCTTTCAGGATCCCATCCAGCCCCTCTCTTCCTCCTTCCAACCAGCACCTGTCCCTTCCCACTCTCCATTCAGTAACTGTCTCTTCCAGATCTTTCTCCTCTCCTTCTTTCTGACTCTTTCTTTCAGGATCCCATCCAGCCCCTCTCTTCCTCCTTCTAACCAGCACAGTCCCTTCCCACTCTCCATTCAGTAACTGTCTTTCCAGATCTTTCTCCTCTCCTCTCCTTCTTTCTGACTCTTTCTTTCAGGATCCCATCCAGCCCCTCTCTTCCTCCTTCCAACCAGCATGTGTCCCTTCCCTTTCTCACTCTGACCCTCCCATCCAGCTCCCTGCCGTCTTCCCCTTTCCTCCCATAATACTACAAATTGGCTTCACCCTCTCTTCTACCCGTCTCTGGTCACTTTTACTTCCCGATGCGTCTCCCTCCTGTGCCGGCGATTATCAGTCAGCCTGCCAGCGTCGGGGCTTCTGCTGCTTCTCCTCCTCAGGCGCGCGTCCCACCTCTGCGCAAAACAGGAAGTTGCTTAGAGTAGGCGGGGCGCGTGCCTGAGGAGGAGAAGCAGCAGAAGCCCCAACGCTGGCAGGCTGACTGATAATCGCCGGCGCAGGAGGGAGACGCATCAGGAAGTAAAAGTGACCGCGCCGACGGGAGAGCGCCGGCAGAAGAAGAGGGAGCAGGAAAAAAAGATTTATCGGGTTGAGGCGCATAGGCGCCACTTTTTAAAACAGCTGCTTAGGGGAGTGACCGCTCCCCCTGCGCCCCACCTGGCTACGCTTCTGCCGGCAACCCATTATCTGCCCCCACCCTGAATCTCCCTGGAGTACCTCAGACGTATGCTAGCAGCCACAGTGATTCATCTTCACTGCCTGCTCCAGCTCCTGCAGGCTTCCCCTGCCATGTCCCTCCCTCGCTGATGTCACTTCCTGTTTCCTCACTGATGGGACGCAGCAGAGGGAAGCCTGCATGGGCCAGCGCACACACTGAGGAGATTCAAGGAGGGGATAGATGCTGATCTTTGGGGCAGGGGAGGACAGAAGGAATGCTGAGCTAAAGGGGGGATTGGAAGGACTCACCCAATTTAACTGTGGATCCGCCCAAAAAAGTAGGACTGGCTATGCTGCTGCGGTTAGCATAGCTACATTACCACATGCTAATTGATTAGCCTGTGAGCCCTTACTGCCTTCAAAATAGGTGTTGGTAAGTGCTCACCTGTGATTGGGAGCTGGCAATGTGACAGTACAAAACAAAAGAGTGCTTTAGTTTTTGCACAGGACAGACACCATCCTGTGTTTAAATGCCCACTGTAGCTGCCTGAAGTTACCCGAATGCTTCAGGTGCAGTGAACTGTATCAATGTCTCTGAAGGAAGAGATATTAAAAATAAAATAAAGATGTTTCCGCTATGGCTTGGCCAGTCTGTTTTGGACAATCCTGCGGCTGTTTGAGGCTGATCCCAGACAGCAGCTCATGACACCCCACTAACCACACCCTTGTATTGCTTAGATCCTATAATATTTATTTTATTTATTAATTTATTGGGATTTATTAATCACCTTTATGAAGAGATTCACTCAAGGCAATGTATTCGAACTTCATTAGAATTAACGGCTGAAATTATCAATGTGGGCTACCATTAAGATGGGTTATTTTACCACTTAGCATAGGGTCCCATTTTATGCATTGAGACCCTGTGCTAAAATAGCCCGATTTGTGTAACCCATCTTATCCATAGCCTACATTCATAACTTCCTCCCTAAGTGACCCATAGTGATATATTTCTTGAGAATTAATGTCCTCAAAGGAACAACGTGTTAACTGCACCTCTAAATGCACTATAAATAAATGAATTTTTCAAATCTGAGATACATGCACACATTTTCTTATAACTTTTTTTAATGCACCATTGAGGTGTGTAACTGAGAGATACCTAGTTATCCAGGGCAAAGGGGTTAATAAATCACAAAAAAAGACATACTTTATGTGAAAACTGCATTCAGTATTTTATCCTGAGTAAAGTGTGCAGAAAACCTGTTTAAATGGTGCATATAATTAATAATGAATCAAGCTCTTGGTCCTTGGAAATGAACCACACATGATAAATAAAATTGAAGCTGGTAAATGTCTAGGGTCTAGTAATCTTATCAGACAAAAAATATACCTCAGGGTTTATGTTGAAGGCAGCAGTTCCAAAGCAGTGGCCTTCAGACATGCAGAATGAGTGGAAAGTGCTGGAGATACAGTGGAAGGGAGTAGGAAAAATTCCAACAATGAAATGTAGTAGGTGGTATAAAGGGTAGATTGTTCATTTATTTTAAAGTAGCAAAGAAATATTGACTACAGTTAATTGACGTTAAAGGAAGAAATACAGAAAAGGGGGGGGGAGGAGACAGATGTTTGTGAAACAGAGAAATGAGCAAGAAAGAAATACAAAAAGTTGGAAGGGACATTAACAGTGCCATATTTACAGGGCAATTCTATAACTTACCTACACTTAAGTGCCACTAGGACTAGGGAGCACGCAATGAAGCTACAAAGTAGTAAATTTAAAAAGAATTGGAGAAAATATTGCTTCACTCAACATGTAATTGAACTCTGTAATTCATTGCCAGAGAATGTAGTAAAAGCAGTTAGCTTAGCAGGGTTTAAAAAAGGTTTGGATAAGGCATTATTAAAATGGACTTGGGGAAAGCCCACTGCTTATTTCTAGAATAAGCAGCATAAAATGTATTGTACTATTTTGGGATGTTGCCAGGTAATTGTGACCTGGATTGGCCACTGTTAGAAACAGGATGCTAGGCTTGATGGACCTTCGGTCTGTCCCAGTACGGCAATACTTATGAACTTATGTACTTATCTACCTATGCACATCACAGGCTCCAAATTGGCAGTTTTATTTGTAAGCGCATGGTGCTATTCTATAAAGTCTCAGCTAAGTGTTAGAATGTGCAACTTCAAAGAGGGCATATATGAGGGTGGAAAATGGGGGCATATGGGCATCTCTCCAACTTTCACACAAACCCCTGGATTCTATAAATTTGCACCCAGCTTTGCACTTAGTGTGAAAGTTTGGAGCATAGTGTGATGTTCTAGTCTAGGTGTGGTCACAAAGCTTCAACAGCCAGCTAAACCATTCCCAGGCAAAACCATTACAAGTAGACTCTCATTTCTTAATCCAACTCTAATAGAGTCCATATCTAGCCACCTCAAAGGCAAGGAAATGGCCAGAACCTCAGACCAGCTGAGAGGAAAAGTTGTAATACTCAAAGGGAAAGTGTGAAAATATTGGGAATCAATTGGTGAAGAATTTTGATAGAATCGCAGTAGATTAAGGAGGGATCAGCCCCTAGAACAGCTGCTGATCACAAAGGTATGGTAGCAAGACTGGAACTCTCTCACACCGCCCCCAGGGACAGAGAGGGAGGGCTGGCCCTAGCTTAGAACTAAGACCCAATAAGTAAAGCTCACAAGAAGTCAATCACAGGATACTGCGAACTATAAGGATAGAAGCCCTAATAAACACAGACAATGTAATTGAATGCAAATAATACTCATACTAAATATATATAACAATGCACCCTGCTATCATGAATATGGGGGAAGAACATACATATCCTATATAATAATTCTCACCTCCAAAGTTCTAATGTGCCTGGTACCATGGCTCCCTCGGAGGTGGTCTGCTAGGCAGTTTAGAATGCACTGACGTCAGTGATGTCACTGACAGCTGATTCCAAGGCAAGGTCCCTACTCCTCCCCCTGCCTACCAATCAGCTCTCAGTGCCCCTCCCCTCGGCACAACACCCAAGCCCCTACCCCCCCTCCTCGACGCATCACCCAAGACCCTCCTCCCGGCGCATCACCAAAGCCCCTACCCCCCCCCCCTCGGGCACATCAACTCCCTCGCCACCCGCAGCTGCCAATACTAACGCTGTCCGGCCGCTGCTGCTTTTCATTTTTCCTATTTTTGTTGTCTGGTGATTTTATTATTCTAATCATCTTGTTCCCAGTCTCTGGTTCTGCCTCCCTCTGCCTGTGCTCTTAACTCTGTTTCCAGGGCCTCCTGTCTGTTTGCTATTTCTTTTCTCACCTCCTTTCTTCTTCACTTCTTGCCCTAATCTATGTTTGGCATTAATCTTTCACATTCAGCTTTCTTCCATTTTTCTGCCTCAAAGCTATCTAGTTTTCCATGTCCCTTCCCTTCCATCAACGTGCAGGATTTCCCCCTCCCTTCCCTTCCCTTAATGTGTGGCATTTCTTCCCTTCATGGGCAGCATTTTTCCCCTCTTTCCTTCCTTTCCCTTTATGGGCAGCACTTCTCCCCTATTTCTTTCTTTCATTTCCCTTCCTTTCATGGGAAGCATTTCTTACCTCTTTTCATAGGCGCCCCGTATAAGAGGCTTGGGGAGGCTAAGCCCCCCCAGCCCAGCTGTGAACTTCCCCGCGGCCACGCCTACCTCTAAATGCAGCCCGAGACAAGACTCGACGAAATCTTCTGTTGAGTAGCGCAGCGGCAGCCAGGTACAGACCTGCCGTCGCTACTCTCCACCTACAGCCAGCATAACATAAGAAAAAAAGAAGCGCGGGGGCCGCAGCAGCCTTCAGACATGCGCTGTCGGCTCTGCCGGTCTCTGCCCTGTGACGTCAATTTCCCGTTCCGGGGTCAGAGGACCGGCGCATGTCTGAAGGCTGCTGCGGCCCCGCGCTTCTTTTTCATCTTCTGTCAGTGCTGCTGTTAAGAGGCTCGGGCCGGAGGGAGAGGAGAGAACATGGCTAATGGCTGGAAACGGTAGGAGGAGAGAGAGGGAGAGCAGGGGAGAGCCAGGGGGCATGGAAAAAAGCAGGGGAGAGCCAGAAAGAGATGGGGAGAGAAAGAGGGGCCATGGAAAAGAGCAGGGGAGAGCCAGGGACATGGAAAAAAGCAGGGGAGAGCCAGAAAGAGATGGGGAGAGAAAGAGGGGCCATGGAAAAGAGCAGGAGAGAGCCAGGGACATGGAAAAAAGCAGGGGAGAGCCAGAAAGAGATGGGGAGAGAAAGAGGGGCCATGGAAAAGAGCAGGGGAGAGCCAGGGACATGGAAAAAAGCAGTGGAGAGCCGGAAAGAGATGGGGAGAGAAAGAGGGGCCATGGAAAAGAGCAGGGGAGAGCCAGGGACATGGAAAAAAAAGCAGTGGAGAGCCGGAAAAAGATGGGGAGAGAGAGAGAGAAGCTGCTGGGGAGAAACTGGGGGAGACCCTAGCTGTCAGACTGAGAAATGCTGGCTGGATGAAAGGAGGGAGAAAGAGGAAAATGCTGGAAGGAGGGGTCAGAATGAGGGAAGACGCTGGTAGGGAGGGACAGAGGAAAGACACTGGAAGGATGGGGTGAGAGAGGACATGCTGAATGGAAAAGGGTCAAGAGAGAGAACTGTCTAGAAGGAAGGGGAGACAGAGGGAGACAATGGACGGAAGGATTGGGAGAGGGTAATGGGTGGAAGGATGGAGAGAGAAAGATGGATGATACTGGATGGAAGGGTAGGAGAGAAAGAAGGAAGGTGCTGGACATGGATGGAGGGAAGGAAAGTATATGCACATGGATGGAGGGGAGTGAGGAGAAATGCTGGATATGGATGGAGGGAAAACTGTTGAATTAAAGAGCTGGATCGGGATACTGAAGGATAGGGACAGGGCTACAGATGGTAGACAGGACACATAAGGACACAGGAGGATGGTAGACATGGTGAGAGAAAAAATATCAAATAGAAAGAAGACCCTGCATAAAACAGAAGACACTGGGACCAAAGTGAATAGAAAAACTAAATGATCAGACAACAAAGGTAGAAAAAAAGTATTTTATTCAGAATTTATTAACTGGAATATGTCAGCTTTTGGAAATGTGCACCTGTGATGTTTTGCATGTAAGTTTCAATTTTTCTAGTATTGCTGCATGCTGAGTCTGACTTCTTGAGGTAACTTTCCAGTTCAATATTTTGCCTTCATATCTGTTGTGTCATGTGTTTTTCATGTGATCAAGGTGCAGTATCCTGCTAGCGTGTAGTATTTTCAGCCCTTTTTGGTGTTTTTTTTGTTTCACTAGGTGGTGCACTGGTGTTTTAGAGCCCGGTGTTATAACCTTTCCATGCATAAGGTTGTAGCTTGTCCTGTCCTTGGAATTAGTACTGTTATGGTTTGGTAAGGTTATGAGTGTGTTTTTGCACAAGTTTGTGTATAGTGTTTTGCAGTGGAGAGATTGTGTATTGGCCTTACTGAAGTGGCACCAAATCATCAGAAAGGGTTTTAGAGCCTAAATCATGACACACTACCTCTTGAAGGATCTACATAAAAGGAGCTCATTGTGAACACTTTCCACCCTAAAAGGGTGTTTTGTGGCTCTACATGAGAATTGTGATATTATGAACCCTTGTTTCATATTGTTGACGGTCTGCATTTTCCGTATGGGTGGTATATTGGTTTATTAAGGTCTGCCCAGTGTTATGGTACAGTAAGGTTTATGAGTGTGTTTTTGCACAAATTTGTGCATAGTGTTTTGCAGTTGAGCAATTGTGGTTAGTACATGCTTTGAGCAACCACTTTATTCTTTGACATATGATACATATTTAATATCTAAATTTAATAAAAGGTATTGTGACTTATTTTTTACTTATTTTTTTTCTATGTTGTCAGACAATTATGGATGTAAGCCCCGCCCTGGCCCCACCCCTAACCCCGCCCCCTTTAGCCTCCCCAAACAGTTGGGCCACCGACCGCCTATGCCTCTTTTCTTCCTTTCCCTTCCCTTCATGCCCACATTTCTCTGCTTTTCCTTCCCTTCATTTGCATTATTTCTTCCCTTCCCTTCATGGGCAACATTTCTTCCCTTTCCTTTCCTTCCCTTTCTGGGCAGCATTTCTTCCCTCTTTCCTTCCTTTCCCTTCAGTTGCAGCATTTTCCCCCCTCTTCCCTTCCCTTCCTTTCCTAGGCAGCATTTCTTCCCTTTCCCTTCCCTTCATGGGCAGCATTATTTCCCTCTTCCCTTTTCTTTTCTTTTATTCCCTTCAGTTGCAGCATTTTCCCCCCTCTTCCCTTCCCTTCCTTTCCTAGGCAGCATTTCTTCCCTTTCCCTTCCCTTCATGGGCAGCATTATTTCCCTCTTCCCTTTTCTTTTATTCCCTTCATGAGCAGCATTTTTCACATCTTCCCTTTCCTTCCTGGGCAGCATTTCTTCCCTCTTCCCTTTCCTTCCCTTCCATTCATGGACATTTCTTCTTTATTTTCTTCCCTTCATAAGCAGCATTTCTCCCATCTTCCCTTTCCTTTTCTTCCTTTCAAGTGCAGGATTTCTTCTCTCTTCCCTTTCCTTCTCTTCCATTCATGGGCAGCATTTTGCCCCTCTTCCCTTCCCTTTATGGGCAGCACTTCTCCCCTCTTTCTTTCCTTTCTCTTCCCTTCATGTACAATGTTTCTCCATCTCTCTTTCCCTCTGTGGTGTTGTCTCTCCTCCTCCCTCCTCCCAATTTCCTCCTGTGGGTCCATTATTTTTCTCTACAACTTTCTTCCTACCTCCTACCCCTCCACCCCCCCCCCCCCCCCCCCCCCCCATCTCTGGTCTCCTGTCTCAATCATTTCCCACAAGTTTAGTTTACAAACTTCTTATTGTTCCCAGTAGCGATTAGATTAGGCTTTTCTTCTGGCTGCCCCAGGGTTTTCCCTCTGTTACATCACAATCTTGCAGCAAATGGAAGTTGTGACAGAGGAAAGGACCCCAAGACTGGCCATAGGAAAGCCTGATCTAATTGCTGCCAGGAACTGCACAAAGTTTGTAAACTTGCGGTAGAAAGGAGAGAAACCAGACCCAATAGATGAGGAAGGAGGAGGAAAGCAGGGATGCGATGCTGGAGTAAGCTGATTCTGGTTGGGGTGGCAAAGAGGTGGCAACTGGCAAGGCACTTTTTTGGTGTATCACTTGACACCCTGTGCCATCCCGTAGCAATGCCTATGAGGGAGAGGGAGTGAGGGAGAGATGAGAGAGAATGAGGGAAGGATGGAGTTGAGCCCACTCCTGTTTGGGTAGGGGAGCACACAATATGGATAAAGAGTAAGTTTTGGTTTTAGCCAGAACTGTTCTTTCATTTTCAGCCAAAACAGACCTTCGGTCTGTCCCTGTATGGCAACACTTATGTGCTTATGTAAAACACCATGCCTATTTTTACCCCACTGATGGAGGACAATTTTCTGACAGTTGATTTATGCACTGTATGTACATCTTAATTTATCCTTAACTGTTTATCAAGTTAACTAAGTTATGCTCATTGTTATAGAATATGCTTCAATTTCAGAGCAGAATTTCAGGCACCATATATAAAATCCAGGGATCAGTGGAGGATTCATCAAGCAGTGTAAGGGCCTTAACGCATGTTATTTAGCCCTTAACGTGACCTAAATGACCCTAATGCCACTTGAGTTAAAATAATATGGCAATATTTAAGTCACCATGGGTTACTTAGTAAAATATGCAAATTCATGGTTTGCATCTCGTTACTATTCAAATACTGTAACGTGAATTATGGTAATACACCGCAAGTCACATCAGGGCCAAAACCACAACAAAATAACCCTACCTTTTTAATGGGGTTATTTTACCACCTGGGAGCATTGGTCTACAAAGCCACGGCCCAATGCTCCCCAACTGCACAGAGAAGGTCCCCACCAGTCCTGCCTGCACCCGCCCCCCTCCCCCCCCCCCCCCCCCCCCACACACACCTAAAATCCCCCCTGCACATCCCAGCCATCCACCGCCTCCAGGGGCTGACTGTGAAACCACATTGATGATCCAGGAGGAATCATCCAGGGGTCTGGGCGGGATCGAGGCCCAATCGCTCCTGTCCATTCCAGCTCCCTCCTGAAAATAGTGCAACTACTGTTACGGATCCTGTTTGCTTATCTTCTTTCATGATATACCTAACATAGAAATTCATTTTAAGTGATAGAGAAAAGGTAGGATGAATGCCTTGCGGTTGCCATGAGTGTCGTTAACAAACGATAGCAACCTTTGCCTCCTGTCAGTGGCTTGGTTGTATTCCCCCAAGTGCAGTGAATGTCCCATTTATGGTGAAACTTGTGCAACTATTGAAAAATCATATCATGCTTTAGTCCCAATGGGCCATAATGCTCTCTACAGATTGAATATTGCAAAAGATTTTTGCTAAGGATGTAAGATTGATTTTACTGTATCAGTATCTTTCTTGCCACATATTCAGAAGTGACTTGTGTTTTTATTTTAAATCAATACATTTTATATATACATGCAGCTGTATTCATTGTCCCTCAACAAAGAAAATTGTTTACGAAGAATTAATTTGTTTAAGGGAAGAAGTAATCAATGTTGGCTATTGTTGACATCTTATTTTACTGTTAAGCCCAGTTACTAGTAATTAGGTCTCATTGCATAAATGGGACCTGTGCTAAAATAGCATGTTAATGGTAAAATAACACATCTTAATTGTAGTCAAGGTTGATAACTATGACCCTCACATGATCTTACAGGGGGATTATTTACTATTATAATAAATTTGCATCTAATTAACATATAATATATATTTTTTTAATCCCATAATACAACCAATGAAACTCAGAATAGGGGACAGAGATAAAATTGTGTGTAGGGGCTATCACAAAATCACAGCTTAGCTCATACCATCAGATTGATCATTGTCTTCCTAATAACTCATCAAGCAATCAGGTTGTTTTTTTTTTTTTAAACAGCTTCCTAAATCTAATATAGCTAGTTCCTGTTTGGAGGTCAGAAAGTAGCAGATTCTAAATCATGGGTGCTCTATCACTAACTCTTCTTTCTTCCCCTGACTAGCCCCCTCCCACCCATCCACCCATCCACCCAAATTGGTTCTCTGGTGTCTAGTGGCACCCCTCCCTCCCCCTGCCCACCCAGAATTTAAAAACAAGGGGCGAGATATTCGGACCACGGGAGTTAGCTTAGCTAACTCCCACAGGCTGTGCTGAGCCCGGACGTTCAATGCTGGGCAGTTTCCAGTGACCAGCACTGAATGTCCAGTTGCTTTTTGGCCAGTTTGAACTTAACTGGCCAAGCTGATATTCAGCACTGGCCAGTTAAGTTGGAACCAGCCAAAGATATTCCACCTATTGGTGGGGCCATATTTGGCTGTTAAACATATCCGGCCAGATGCTGAATATCAGCACTGACCAGCTATATCATATGACATAGCCGGTCATCCGGCTAGCCACTAAGCACTAATATTCAGCTGAGGTAGGTGGCTATCTCATCCGAATATTAGCGCTTAGCCAGCTAAGTACCATTGAACCGGCCAGGTGCTGTTCCTGACCGGTTAAATGGCTTTGAATTTTGGGGCAAGAAGTTCCTTATATGGCAGATCTGACGCCACCCAGTGCATCCCAGAATGGAACAGGAAGGGCAGGGCCCCATCATTTTGAAAATGATGGTGCCTAAGGCAAGAGCGAGTGGGCATCATTCTTGTCCCATCAAGAAGTACTGGGTTGGGGAGGTGAGAAGTGGGGGGTGGGGTGGGTGCTACTAGACACCAGGGACTTTTTTTTTAAATTTCTGGGCGAGCAGGCGGGTAGAGAGAGGGATACCACTAGACACCAGAGAAACAGGGGGCTGGTCATGTCAGGGGATGTGCCATGGCACAGCAAAGAGAGGGTACAAAGTACAAACCAAAGTCCAAATATCAAACTAAAGCACCAAGAGCCTTCAAATTCGGGACAAAATTCTATTAATCACACAACTTGGGAGACAATCTTCAAAAACATGACCCAACATGGGTCGTGTTTCGATGCACAGTGCCTGCATCAGAAGTCACAGGGGTTATAGAGTCAGTGTGTGCAGTAGCGAGGCTTGCTCCACCGCACATGTAAAGAGATAAAAATGCTGTCCCTCAATGTTAGAGTCTGTTAATCAAACCATGGGAAATGATTTTAATATTGCAACACGTGGGTGGGGGGGGATGGGAGGGTGCTGGAGTGGGGATGAGGGGAAGGAGATGGAGTCGTTGCTGATCACAAAGGATCTACACCAGCCTCAGACCTAGTGGTAGATTTCTGTCATTCAGTCTCCGTGGTAGACATCAGTGCACAAATCTGCATGTTGTGGAGTAATTTAACAGCTATTTAGCATGTATTTTAATATGCTATGTGCTATTGTCTACCGCAGCAGCTCAGAAACTCTTTCAGCATTCACTGGCCATTAACATGCTTATGTTCTTGCTTGCATTACAGATAGCTTTTACTCAGGACACTTTCCTTCTAAGGCAGGAGAAATTCTCCTCACTCCGATACCAAAGAATACAAAATTAAGTCTTGCTGAAGTTTCAAACCATAGCATCCATTCCAATTCTTATTAAGGTAATAGAGGGAATTGTGAATAGCCAGCTGGTAGACTACATAGAATTCCATAACATTCTTCCTTCAAGATTGTCGGGGTTTAGAAAATATTTTAGTGCTAAGACTTTGCTAGCTTCTCTATACTCAGAAGCCAAAAGAGACATCAGTATGGGAAGTAGGGAGCTTATAATGCAATTTGATATGTCTGCTGCATTTGATCTCAACCATGAAATTTTACTGAATCTGCTAACACACTGGGGCATTGTAGGTTTTATAAGGGAATGGCTCCCAGATTTTTTTTAAAGAGTTAAAAAAAGAAACCTGCACCATTCATTTGAATGGGTACCTGAGTATGATGTTCTGGAGGGTTCACCCCTTTCCACCATACTTTTTAAGTTTTTGATGGCTCAATGAACAATTTGATTGGCATCTGCTGGATACAATAGATAGATAGATAGATAGATAGATAGATAGATAGATAGATAGATAGATAGATAGATAGATAGATAGATAGATAGATAGATAGATATTGTGGGTAAAGATGCATTAGAGAGAAAAAAACAAAGCTTCAGGTGTAGAGTTCCTCCTCAGTCTCCTTTCTCCTTATCTTGGGTAATCATATTCCTTTCAGACGTCAGTCTCATGGACATGCTGCTCAGAGATCTGGATCAGGAAGTCCCTAGCATTCTAGGAGTAAGAAATATGTATTTCATCATCACTAGTTTTTACGTCATTTCCCTTACACATTAACACATTTTTTCAAAAGAATCCCACTATTCTGACAGTCCCTTAAGCTAACAGTCCTTTGTACTGCCTCAATTAACTGTGTATAGATATCAATTTTTTCCTTCCTCAGCTAAAGTACAGATTGAACAAGTGAACTTTTTTATTCATTGCTGCCCCAGTTGGTTTCTCAGTCTCTGTCAGCCATGGCTGATCTTCCAGGATGTTTAGTAAGATGCCTAAAGCCAGATTGTACGACATATTGCAAATCAGAAAGAATTTTCAGACCTTTCCAGCTGCTACAGGTAAAAATCCTCCAGCGGAGTATATGCAACCACATGCCAATTATCCTGAGGTTGTCCAAATATTATTCCTTTGTCAGACTCGGTAGCTTTACTGCCTGTATTATGTGTTCCTTGAGCAGATGTCCTAGGATTTTGGAGTTGTATAATAAACCACAGGAGCAAGTTGATAGTTTGGTGGATATTTCAGCTACGAAAACAAACAAAAAGAACAGATAGAAAAAAAAAAAGGAAAGAACATGGATGAGAGGAAGAGCTCTAAGCAAAGCTGAGCCAGCAGAACTGCTAACAATAAGGGATTAACATTAGCTCCAACACAGTAGTAAATAAAGAAATAGAAACAGATATTCATGCAGTTTTCAGTATGTTTTTACAAACTTCATAGAAACTAAGGTGTCCTTTTATTAAGCTGTGATAAAAAGAGGCCTTAGTTCACCCTTGCACAGGTTTTTCATGCATGCTAAGCTCATTTTTACCAAAACCATAAAAATGGCTTTTTTTTCTATTTTTTTGAATTAAATGGCTTTGGCCCAAATTCTATAAATGGTGTCTTAAAAATCTGCACCAAAAAACCGCATGGTTAGCAAGATTCTATAAACTACGCCTAAAGTTAGGTGTCGTTAGAATATGCCTATGTGCCATTCTTGCTGCTAAAAGTTAGGTGCACCTATTTAAGCCACCTAAAACCAGGCCTAAATACTGTGCCTAAGTTAGGCGCAGATCGGGTGTATTCCATAATAGTGTGTATAGTTTTTTGAAATGCCCACAACATGTCCATGGCCACACCCCTGTTTTTTGACTGCACACATTAGAATTTACATGCACTGTGTTGTAGAATACACCTAGAAAGTTGTGTGTGTAAATTCTAATTAAAGCCAATTAGTACTGGCTTGTTAATCAATTGACTTGTGCATACAATTCAACTGTGCAACCAAATTAGCATGCACAACTTAAGGCACCATATATAGAATTTGGGGGTATGTGCTCATGTTACATAAGTACATAAGTATTGCCATACTGGGACAGACCAAAGGTCCATCAAGCCCAGCATCCTGTTCCCAAAAGTGGGCAATCCAGGTCACAAAGACCTGGCAAGATCCCAAAAAAATACAAAACATTTTATACTGCTTATCCAAGAACTAGTGGATTTTCCCCAAGTCCATTTAATAATGGTCTATGGACTTTTCCTTTAAGAAGCTGTCCAAACCTTTTTTTTAAACTCCGCTAAGCTATCTGCCTTTACCACATTCTCTGGCAACGAATTCCAGAGTTTAATTACACATTGAGTGAAGAAACATTTTCTCTGATATGTTTTAAATTTACTACATTGTAGCTTCATCGCATGTCCCCTACTCCTAGTATTTTTGGAAAGCGTAAACGGACGCTTCACAGCTACCCGTTCAAGTCCACTCATTATTTTATAGACCTCTATCATATCTCCCCTCAGCCGCCTTTTCTCCAAGCTGAAGAGCCCTAGCCGCTTTAGCCTTTCCTCATAGTGAAGTCTTCCCATCCCCTTTATCATTTTCGTCGCCCTTCTCTGCACCTTTTCTAATTCCACTATATCTTTTTTGAGATGCGGTGACCAAAATTGAACACAATATTCGAGGTGCGGTCGCACCATGGAGCGATACAAAGGCATTATAATGCCCTCAAATTTGTTTTCCATTCCTTTCCTAATAATACCTAACATTCTATTTGTTTTCTTAGCCGCAGCAGCAACAGCACACTGAGCAGGTTTCAACGTATCATTAGCATGCAAATTAAAATAATTAGCATGTATGCACTTACCACCACCCATTTTGTAGGCTGTAAGGACTTAAGTGCTATGCCTGAGCTAACCAGCTAATGCATGGTAATGTAGCTGTGCTGATTAGCACAGAAATGCCCACTCTCTGCCCCAGACATACCCGTTCAATAAAATGTAAAATATTTTTTAGCACACGGTGTGCACAGTTGGCAGTTACCGCAAGATGCCTGAGCATACCTCATGGTAACGCCATTTTAAGTTATCTTTGGCACACATTAGTGCCTTATGCAGCTTAGTAAATGGGCCCCTAAATGCTGAAGCCCCTGAATCCCCATTTATGAAGCAAATGATCAAGTAAAGCAGAAGCTTACCTCAGATAAAATGTATAACACCATGGTGAGAGGTCAGGAATGGAGAACACCTTCCTTTTGTGCCACTTAATACTGATCAGAATTGTAACATAGGAATAGCTCATACAACATTAGTTCTAGACAAGAAGGGATTCGCTTGAATCTTTTGGATAGTCGGGACTCGTTTACTAAAGCGTGTTAACACGGGAATGAGTGCTTGCTAACTGTTAATACAAAGCAGCTTGACATGAATGCATTAAATCCAGTATTAACTGCATAGTGTGGATTATGGTGGGGAATGGCCATGGACTGCACCTTGCAGTTAACGTACGGCAACTTAACGTGCATTAACTTATAACGTAGCAGATAATGCTATCTGAATAGATGGTATTAATTAATTAATGTTTAAAAAACCAACAGTGAGGAGTGAGGAAACAAGAAAAGAAGAAAACAAAGCTATTCCAATAAAAAAAAGTCTTTATTACCTCAAAAGTGATGTAAGCCAATTGTCAGAAGACTTGATATGGCCATGTTTAGGCAGACGTGATTTCCATCAGGAGCCTTATTATTATTATTATTATTAACATTTGTATAGCGCTACCAGATGCACGCAGCGCTGAACACCTGACACAGAGAGACAGTCCCTGCTCGATAGAGCTTACCATCTAAAAACACAGACAGACAAGACAATTAATGGCGAGGAAAGTACTGGGTGAGAAGGATCAAGGATAGGATATCTTATTGACCACATAAAAACAAACATAAAAAATGAAGACTGGTGCGAATATAGTGCACATTAAATTTAAATGTGTTAAATGGTAATACCCGGTGTTGGGATCACAATGGTTCATATACCAAAATCAATGTTTATCTATAATGCATTTAACACATGGTAAGTGTATAGTCTATGCACTAACTTTTTGGGGAATATGCTGGGCATGTCCCTCAAATGTTAACACAAAACTATTACAGTTACCACACTAAGGAATCCTTTTACTAAAGTGCGCTAACAGATTTAGCATTCGCTATCAGTGTGTGCTAAATAATATGCCCGTAGGAATGTAATGGTCATCTTATCATTTAGTACACGCTAATGCCTATGTTTACTAAGGTGCGCTATAGATGTGTTAGCATTTTTAATGCACGTAAATGGCTTATGCATGTTAAACGCTAATGCACCCATAGAAATGTATAGGCGTGTTAGCGTTTAAGGCACCTTAACTTTAAAGGCACGTTAGAAATGCTAACGCACCTTAGTAAACATACCCCTAAATCCTTTAGTGCACCTTAGTAAAAGGACTCCTTAGTGTGGTAACTGTAACACTTTTGTGTTAACATTTGAGGGACATGCCCAGCATATTCCCATAAATGTTTGGTCATTACTGTAAGGTAACTGCAAAACTCTACCACAGTTTAGTGAAAGATTCCCTAAGACTTATACCCAGTTTTCATTCGTCTTCGGACAACTTTAGAAGGCAACTGAAACCACTTTTATCAAGTAAAAAAGTGACATGGTAAAACCTTACTAACGTATCATTTAAATTATTGATCAGCAAATTAAATTTTAGATAGAATATTATAAGAAAACAGTAGAACGGTCACACTAGAGTTCAACCTATATCAAAGGGAAGGTGACTACTCTGAACTGATTTGCAGATATACATCTGTATGCAAACTGAAATTTACCAATTCACTAGCAGGGTGTCATGTAATTTATAAAGATTTAAGAATTGTGAAGTAAAGATATCAGTTTCGGCTTCCAAAATTACTAAAATCTACAGATTTGATTAAACAAACACACCATCTTCTAGTTATATTTTATAGTTTAACCACTTTAACTTGGTGTAGATGATAGGCGAGTGTCAACCTTGAAAGAAAAATAAACAATAGAAACAATATGTTTAGGAAAAAGTGCATCTCAGAATGTACTAATCTATAGATCAAGGTACTACTTGAACTTTAAAATATGTCCTAAAAAGGTTGGCCTGATGGCTCAGTGGCAGTGCATATTGACATGTGAAAGACTTAGGTTAGACTCCTGCACCAGGCCACTGCTCCCTGGGCATCTCAGGGCTTGGGCGGGGTGGGGGCGTATCAATCTTCATACCAAGGCAATACCTACTGACTGGACTCTAGGTTCACAATTTCAGGGTACTGGGACATGTGGCCTCTGTCTGAAGACTGGCACTGCAATAATTGGGTTGAGTGAATTTGGAAGGTGATATGAAATAAGAAGGGAAAAATTCAACAGTTGTGAAAGGAAATCTCATAGCACCTTCGGTTTAAAGAGTCCAGTTTTGATTGATCAGAAATCAAAAAAAACAGAAGGAAATTCCCCACCTCATCCCTCAAAAAAATCCTTATTTGTTATTCTATTCTTGCACTATGAAACATTTAAAACATCCTGCAGGTACAGAAAAATGTATTACAGATAAAAGAATTCCCACAGGAAATATTAGGTTATCCTTAAATAACATGGAGTACTGGACAACCAATGTATGCATATAACTGGGTCCATGATATAACAATGGCAAAAACTCAAGTTTTTAAGAGTTAAAAAGAATCATTTCCTTTTTCAATATGAGAAAGATTCTGGAGCATATCTGTGAAATACTAAAAGCAGAGAACTTTTCATCCTGTGAATGTTATATGTGGGTAAGTAGAGAAAGAGAGAGAGAGAAAGTAGTGACAGAGAGACTGCAAACCAAAAGACATTTAATGCAAAATGTTTTTCCCTAATGTTCTCACTAGCTATGTAGCATAAATAAGGTGATTGCTGTTAACACTGCATTTATAGATCAGGTATAGGAACAAATGTATTTTACCTGACCATGTAAAACCATAGTTTTCTCAAATAATATCAGTTTATAAAAAGAGATGGGACAAGATCCTTTCCATAATGATTAAATGCAAAATATTTACCACCTTGAGCTATGTCCTCCATTTCATTAATTGCAAACCCAGAACAGAAATGATAATAAGATTGTTCATTTGATTTGTAATTGTTAACAGTACACATCCCCATGCATTTTTCTTGACAAATAACTGGACACCTGAGGAATGCATAGTATACCATAAGCCTACAATCCCCATTGTATTCCCATCATCAAAAGGAGCTGCTGGGGGAAAAAAACTGGCAGAAAATATATTTGACCAAAAAATATAATTTTCCTTGCTATCTCATAAAAAGGAGAAAATTATGTCTTATCTCTAAACATTGATTTATAGTTGATAGTCGCTATCCATTGAGTCATATGCAATATGCATTAATGAAAGCGTCCTCATTCGGTACAACCCAATAAACCTTGTAAGCAGTCATTGAAATCTCCAGTGCAGCATAAATTTCTCGTCTGCTTGTACCTATAGAGAAGGTGCTATGATAAACTCTCTAGATAAACACTTTAATGTTATAAAAGTATGTAGGAGAGAATTAAAGTTTATTATAACTGTCCAAAGAGCCACTATTGTATGCCGTGGTTATACGGATATCTTAGAAATGAAGACGCATAATAGTCCTTATGAAATTCCAAGTTAGGCAGTGACGTCATCATCATTCCGTCTCTAACAAGTTTTATTATAATTATGATTATTATTATTACTATCACATATGCCTTTCTAATTCGCCAGAAAAGCGCATTGAACTGGAAGAAAAAACAATTGTTGCAAAAAGCGATGTAAAAAGGGGTAAAATAATAAAGATGAACATACCCAAAACGGAGATATTTATTTCCTTTTGGCGTTTTAGTAATGTCAGATTTTCTTTTCGAAAGTATAATTCATAAAACTTATGACATGCATCTCTGTTACAGTTAAATAAATAAGCGAGAAATAACACATTTTAGGCAGCAAGAAATGTGGACAAAATTGGTAAGCAGAAATCTTGAATTCATGTGTCTTCAGATATATATAGATATATATGTTTGTTTAAAACAGTTATTTTAAAGAGAGTGCACACATAGATATCTATCTATCTATCTCAATGTGTGCAACTCTCTTTAAAATAACTGTTCTAAACAGTCTGTTTAGATTGTGGGATTTCTGTCACTTTTTTTCGACTACAAAACATAGTTAAAACATCCTCTCAAGAGAATACAATAGCATCTAGTACTTTCTTTGGAATAAAAAAGCCGGTTAATATCCGCTCTTTCATACATACTAAGTAAATAGTTCGGTGCTTTAGAGTTGTCCCGCCATTAAAACGGTACGCATGTTTAGGTTTGACGTGACGCAGGTTTTGGGGAAAATGTAAATGAAATGTAACGGAATTTCTAATTATTTTATGTTGGGGTGGGGAAGTGTTTATAGCTACTCAGGCTCATGTTACCAAGACAAAGTAGACAACTTTTGAACTTCAACACATACAACACGTAGCCTCATAAAAAAAAAAAAAAAAAATATATATATATATATATATATATATATATATATATATATATATATATATTATTGAAATATGAAGCAGTGGTATATAGAAACCCTGCAGGGTTGCTTGGACTCAGCACCCTCCGAAATTTAAAAAAAAAAACGATTCGGGTTACATATAGATCTGTAAATATTAGTCATTCAGGGATCTTCACTTTGTTATCTTTATATTTCGGGGGGGGGGGGTTAAAGAATCTAACTAAAGATATTTACACATATTCACCGTTATCAGAACTGCTTGAGGATTAGTCCCATTAAATTCGACCTATCCAGCTTTTGGGCAGGGCGTGTGTCACAGATTTAACTCTAGCAACACATGAGTTTCAAATATTTGGGGAGGTGAAAGAATATGCTAAACAAGAAACGATGCAGAAGAAATGCAAGATGACTTGGGTTCCTGCAGACAGCTAAATTACTTCTGTTCGCAGTTTTCTTTAAATTGTAGACGTTATAACTGTGGTCAGTATAAAACTCCTAAAATTTGCATTGTTTTTCCAAGTTTAAAACTTTTATTCAGATTATAAAGTAAAGACAAAATGTTGTCGCAAGTTACACATTCGACTATCAAAATAGGGTGTCTTAATTCCTAGATTTATTCAGTAACTTCTCTGAAAATTGCTATTTTTCCTATCCTAATTGTCAGGTGAGCTACAGCAGTGCTTAATTTAGGAATATAGCATTTAATTTTATTTTCTGACGAACAAAAAGATAGCTTAAATCAAGAAATGCTTCCATTTTATAAAAGTAACATCTGAACTCCAGGTAATATAGTAAATCTGATAAGAATAATTGAAGTAGACATGACCAACCTTTCCATAATCCGGTTTCTTCTTGGTGCTTTATACCTTAGAACTGAAGTCTGAGACATGCTTAATATTAATTATCACATTAGGTCAATGTATTGTTGCAAAAGCAGTGCTGTCATGTGATGCATCCTTGGGGGTATAGAAGGATCGTTTTACCTGGATTATAAACCAAATTATTGTAGCTTGCATAATTTTATTGTAAATATGAAAAGTATTTTAAACTGTCCCACATCTTAGAAGAGGCAGTGAGCATTGAAATAAGCCATCCTGAAGTACACAAAGAATGAGCTACAGAATATGGCAATATTAAAAATTTTACTCAAACAAAAAAATAATATATTAACCGACAATTTTGGACATAAAAACAAAAAAAATTCAAAGTGCTCAGTAATTTCCAGGGAGTTATATGTAGTATAAGCACTCTGGAACCAGTCAAAAGCTGCTGCATGCAAGTTTAGTTTCACCGTAGACAACAAATTAATCAAGATATAAACTTTTTTTTCTTATCAACATCAACAGTACATACAACACTTACAAACAAGGAATGTCGGACGGTGTTACAAACACTGTGCCCCATCTTTAGGATTCTGATTTCCCTAATGCTTGTATTCACCTATTTTACAACTGAGAAATAGTTTTGCCTCAGGTAACTACCAATCTTTATAAAATCTAGCAGACTACATAGTGTCTGAATACTATTTATACATAATATAGACATTACTGAAATAGCAAGTGCCTATAACATTTTAGCCTAAAATCGACATGCTTCCCCTCTTCTTTATTTTTGTTTTCGCAAACACGTTTAATCTTTTGTTTTAGAACTGCATTAATATTTATTCATAAATAGGCACAAAATAATTTAAAAAAAGCCAGACTGGATCTGTTAAATTTACAAGCCTTTTCCTTCTTTAGTTCATGCCAACCACGCAACATTTAGTATTATATTACAGCTTTCTTTTACAATAAAAAAAACTTTAATCTTTAGGGAGGGCAAGGTTTGTGGATCATCGTAATACTTTCTGCTAGAATCAGTCTTAGTCGAGTTCAGCATAATCAGACACTTTCTTCTTAATCTGCTGTCCTCCTACGGGTTGATAAATTCTTTCAGACGATAGTAAAAAGTTTCATCCCACTGCATCTGTATAGTCCTTTCTCTGAATCCGAATCAAAGAGCCAAAATGCCCAACCACGTTCTGCCAATGGTATGAAAACAGCAATAGTTTTCTGTGTGGATTCGGCACCCAAGGTGCTTTTTGTGCACAGGTAAATTCCTTCAGTCAAGTGAAGTTGCTATATAGTTCATTTAAATGCAAACTAGTCTTTTAAAAAGGTAACGTGTCCAGAAAGAGTTTGTCAATTATTGCTGGGGGTGGAACCAAATCTTCCAGTTTCAGGTAGAAAATGCGTTGCAACCCCTGTGTACAAAGGGTGCGGAGTTCGGGAAGCTTCCCCAAAAGTTTGGACAGATAGTTGGGGCGATTCAACCCCCCGTTATTGAAAGTCACGTGGTCTTTGAGACAGTTAATTATCTTGTTTTGGAGTTCTTCCACCCTTTTGGGTTCCTTCAATCCATGCCTCTCTGTAAAAGACAACAGTATTACACTTAGCAGGTGACAGTTATGTAGTGAGTGGTTCCTAGGTCATAAAATTAAATGCCTCGATCTGTGATATGTTTTCAAAAAAAAACTAAGTATACTGGAACTGACCTGTTACCATAGCTAAAGCAGCGATGCAGGAGAAGGCAGAAATGTCTATGTTCATACTTTGCAAGCTAGAGGAAAATTCAACAATAGAATCGATCCATTCACCAAAACCACGAACGCACTGCAACCTGTGCAAGACCACCCCATTGCAAAAAATGAGTTTGCCCTCCACTGGGTTGGACCTGCAATTAACATAAAAAGAAGAAGAAGAAAAAAGGCTAAACAACTAATTACTAGGAGAGTAATAAATGAGGATTTAAGAGGCACCTAATTACCGTGGAGCTAATAAAATGCAAATCAGTGGACCTTGAAGGGGTTTGATTTCATAATAATCAAGAACTTCCACTAATTTGATAATTACCTGTAAGCTAGCCGCAGTACAAAAAGTTCCAAGAAGGCCGATTCGAAGAGCAGGTCTTGATCCTGTTTGGGTAGCTCAGGGAAGCCTGGAATTTCTCTGCCCATCCCCTGATAATCTCCATGGAGCCGGTCAACAGATCATAGAACTGCTGGATATGCTGAGTGTCGTCTCCATTCATTTGGTACTCGGGGTTAGCCTGGAACTGAAATTTCATTTTAAAAAAGCACTTAATGAGGTTCTCTAAAATATATAACCCGTGAAATTGCTAACCCCATTTCTAGTAGGGGAGCTTGGTTTTTATAACAATTAAACCTATCTCTGACCAGTAAGAAAATTAGATGTTCCAGGGCAATTAATTCAATTAGAGATGGTGCCATGAGGTCGCTGCTTTAAATATGTAAATTGTCATTTCTCTACAGACTAAATACAATGCCATCTAAACTCCTGAGTGGTTCTTTTTATCTGTACAAAACAATTGGTGAGTTAGTATTTGCACCCACTGAAGTAGTAGTTGATTTGAAAAGACCTATTTTGCTCTGGAAAAATGTCAGTTATATAACTACTAACTTTTCTCCAATTTAAACGCATTAACGCTAATAAATAACTTTGGTTCTATATATATATATTATTTTATCACATCTCCTTAATAGTTCATTAAGGAAAAGTCGTGCAACAGATTTAGAACATCTGTTCAAATCGTCCTCGTAGCTTTGGAACGACGGGCCAGTGGTATTAAATATATTCCCAGCGCGCACTTGTGCCAGGGAGTTGCTTCCGTTTTGCATCTCTAGGACCAAGATCTACTGTACATTTTTCTCCAAGCAGCGGCGACTCCTTAGTAGACCTAGCCCTTTTGTATGGGGGGAGATGCTAAAAGGCTCGTTCCTTTTTTTTTTTTTCCTCAGGCAACTACCACTTACCCTGGAATAGTCCAGGCTGCTCATTGCTGGGTTGGAGTCAACGTGGGCTCTCACCAGGGCACTGATCAGACTCACCGGGGGCGAAGGGGGAGACGGCTCTTGGGGACTCTTCGGTTTGGAAGGCAAACGACCCCTTCGACCTTTTAAACTGTCTGTACGAACCACTGGACAAAAATAACAAAACAAAAAAAAATCATAAAGCTCAGAGCTTCTGTTCCCAACCCCCGTATTTCAATACGTTCAATTTGCATCTCTTACAAAAAAAAAAAAAAAAAAAAAAAAAAACACAATCATTTTAGGGCATTAGGCTGTACGGATATGATGGATTTCTATAAAACATTTTATTGGAATGGCTGTAAAGAACAGAAAGTGTGAACTACCAGGGAAAGGGGAGGAAACATGCAGATTATATTCCATATTTCAAATGCTTTCCCAATATCATTAATTATACCAAAGATTAGTACAAGCGATGAGGTTTTCTACACTGGGGGGGGGGGGGGGGGGGGACTCCACCAGGGTGGTGCTAAACAGAAAAGCAATCAAAGGAATGGTTTGGATTGAAAGCTGTACCTTCTTTGACCATGCCAACAACAAGGCACTTTTGAAAGCGACAGTACTGGCATCTGTTTCTCCGGCGTTTGTCCACAGGACAGTTTTTATTTGCTAAACAAACGTATTTAGCGTTTTTCTGCACTGTGCGCTGCAATGAAGAAAACGGGAAGAAATTAGTCACCGTTTAAGGTTTATTAACTGAAACCCACTACAATAAAATGCCAGAACTTTTATTTTCCTTTGCAGGGCTTTAACCAGAGCGGGGGGGGGGGGGGGGGGGGGGGGAGAGGGGGAATGATAGCGTTAACGTTTTAAGCTATCCTCCCTGCTTCTTACTGCGTTTTCTATGCTACAGAAGAGGTAGACGTTCAGTAAATACAAATCCGTGGGCATTCATATTATTTACGTTCCTTGGAGACCTTCCCTATTTAAAACAAGATTATTCAATCAGGATGGTGAAAGAAAGGGATCACTTAATTTTACCATAGGGAATTCAGTTCCACTTGGTTAGCTTAGACACGGTTCTCTGTCCTAACCAATTTAAACCTGAAGGGGAAAGTTGCTTATAGCCCTGTTCAACTGAATAGAAGTTCTTACTTGGCGGGGGGGGGGGAGAGGGGGGACTCTTTGAGCGATCTTGTATAAGCTCTAGGCTCTAAAGACCAAAATCTCATTGCTCAGGTGGACAACTTAAACTATTTATCTTGTTATAGCATACAAAGAATCGGTTACTGGGAGAAAAAAAAAGCAAGTTGTCTGGAAATGTCAGCTTTTTCTTTAGTTATCTGAGCACTATAATTAAAACTGTGTATCTTTCCCTTACGGGCACAAACTTCCAAGCTCCTCCACTTTCTGCTCCTTCTCTCGTTCACCTGAATGGGTAATTTTGCTTATTATCTCTGTGGTACACGTTAAATTGAACACTATAGTTTACTTGCTTTCGAAAACTGACCTTGAAAAATCCTTTGCAACCCTCACAAGTACGAACTCCATAATGTTGACAAGCAGCATTGTCCCCACAGACAGCACAGAGTCCCTCGTTGGATGGAGAACCTCGGGAAGGAGGTGATGGGACCTGGTTGTCCAGCAGCTGGGAAGCATGGCCAAGTTGGAGCCCAGGAAAGCCCATAGGTGCCTGCTTCCTGATAGGATTGGGAACTGCAAATGTTTGACCATCTCCAACGTGATGGGCCCCTGATGCCTCGGGGTTCATGGAGACATGGAGAGGGCCATCAAACCTCATCTGACAACTGGACACTGGTGTTCCTGGAGGCGATTGTTTAAAAGAGAACAAGGAAAGCCTGGATACAGGGGCTTTTCGCTGGTCTATCATGTGAGTAGTAGCCACATAATTCTGATGAAAGCTATGAAGAGTACCAGGGTCGTCCCACATTGGACTGTGTTGAACCTGGAAGCTTGGAGTTGTAGGAGTTGGGGGTGATGACGGCTTGTAATACACTGAGCCTGAATGCGACATCATCTCATCAGACTGAGGTGGAAGGTGGTTGTGTTGCTGGTAGCTGTGCATCGGCATATCTTCAACTTTAATAGAGGACTGCTGACCGGAGACGGGCATTTGGTACAAGCAAGGTGGCTTGACGTCGTAGCTTGTGCTGTAGTTGTCCATAAAGGTACTGAAGCTGGGGAGAGAAGTGGTGGCAGTGATTTCAGTGTTGGTGAGGTCCATGCTAAACTTGACAAACTCTGGAGTTAAGAAATCGGAGCTGTATTCTCCTGAAGAGTGGTAACTGTAGCTCTGGGAAGCTGGGCTGGCTCCTTGAGGCGATGACCCATACTGAGCCTGAACACAGGGCATGGCTGCAAATGAAACAATTTAATACATACCCATACTATTCAACTCCCCTTTTTTACACCTGCTTCCCGCAGTATGACAATGCAGGTAATCTGTAAAGGCTTCTTTTAATGCAACAACCATATATCTAAGTACCAAAAGATAAACGATTTAATAGTTTCCTAATCACTCTTCCCATGTTATGTTGCATTTTTTTAAATAGGCTTTTACATGTGCCCCCGTCTATAACTACACAGGTATCTAGGATGTATATGATCTAAAATATATTATCTATCAGTTTACATGGCTAAAATTAAAATATGATCTATAGAGTGTACTTTATTTTTCAAATATATTACAAGGCTTGCAATATAATATTCTTAATTAATATTGTTTGTTTTAGCGTTAGAGAAATACATTTCAACAAACCTTCAGCCGAGTCACTGGAGTTCTCGAGAAAATTAAAAGTGGACAGTGTCGTAATTCTGAGTATATCAAAGTTTCCAAGGCTGAAAGAATCAATAGCGGTCCAGGATCTCCGGAAACGTCACTGAAACAGAAATATAATGAGCTTTATGTTCCAAGTACCTCTGTGTCCCAGGTTTACCAAGATAACACAAAACTTTTAAGAACTTTTTCTGGGAACGTTTGTATATTATTTATAACTAAATAAATAAATAAATAAATAAATAAATAAATAAAGCAAGGCCTCTTGGTAAAGCAGCACTGTTAACGAAAAATTTCAATATAGAGATGGGGAAATGTTTTCTGCGCTGCAGCTTTTTGGCACAGAGTTCCTTGAGTAGTTTTCAACATCTTGATTTAAATATCAAAGTAAGTCTATTAATTCTATTAGAATACACACAAACTTTTGGAGAGTGTATATCTAATAGACTCATTTGTGTAGTTTAGCTCCAAGTGGTAAAAAGTTTGTTCTTATCAGTACTCAAACATCGACAAGTCAGTAATATTCAAGACTTAAGATTAAAATTTTGTGTCTGTGGGGGGGGGGGGGGGGGAGGGAAACAAATGACAGGAATACACCTTTATGCAATGTGATAAAAAAAAGCAACTTCTTCAATAAATGTTCACTGTCAACTCTGTGGTACTTATGTAACATGATACTTAACTTGGGCAAGCAACAGTTGAAAATGCGATTTTTTTGGCCAAAAAAAAAAAGTTTCAAGAAAAGTAACTGGAACACCTATATAACTTTGCATTCTTGCTGGATCATTTCCTGTGAAAAGTTGAAGGGGGTTTTGCATTTATAATGGAGCATAAGGCCCGATCTTCAAGGGTTTTCCAGTGTGCACTACCAGAAGGGGGAGGGGCAGGCACACCTTTAAACATGCAGCACTAAATGGTTTGACTACGTGAGTAAATAATCCCCACTGTTCACACTGACTTATCCACAGCTCTTAAATACATAAATCGCATTTTGCAACACGTGGGCATCGTAGAGTAATCCAAAGTAAAAACATCCCTTCCTAAGTTCACCTCCCTGTTAAATTATCTTGTGTCAGATCTTTCAATGATATCCAATGTACAGTAAATGAGGAACTTGAAAAATCACTGCCCCCCCCCCTAAAAAAAAAGCTGCAGGATAGCTGCAGTGGGTGGAATCAGCGGGTAGGTTCAAGCAACACCGGACGACCAGTAAATAATTAAAAAAATTATTAAGCATAATAAGCAAGAAAGTAAACGATCAGGAACAAGGCAAGATCGGATGATTTACCATGGCAACACAAGTGATTCCTATCGCCACGGAGTTAGAGAATTGTACCCGCAGCTAACATATGGCTGATAAACTGAATAACTTTTCCCACTGCATTTAACCCTGACATGTCAGGCCCAGATTATAGAAGCTCTGCAAATATTAGGGAAATTCAATATAACTGCTTGTCCCTAAGAAGGAGGCGATTGATATTCGAGTGCCTTCAAAGCAAATAGCATCCCCCCAATACCGTGTTTAACCATATCTCTTTAAATAACAGGACAACGCTCGACATCTAAACTGAATTACAACTGGGTAAGCCAGAGAAGCTGAACTCGAATAATTCAGTTCATCGACACACTGCATTTACAGTCAAAACTGAAGCGCAGGCATGCAGCTGAAAATTGGAAGGAAAAAAAAAAAGCTTAGAAGAAAAATCTAAAAAATAAAATACTTACTTGGTTAATAGAAGGGTCTTTTCTATTCATTTAGCTGTTTTGTACATTCCTAGGTACAGAGAAAGGGGGCGAAAGCAATCGTGCGGGGAGCAAGTTGCTCGTGTTTTTACGAGAAAGTGCAGCACTAGTTAAGCACAGTGAGCTGAAACCGGACAGTCTGGCCCTTCCCTCCAATGTGCCTTTGTTTATCTGGGCTCCCTATTCCACAGCTAGCAGCTAACTAAAATCTCCAAGCGTCACCACACGTCAGCGCCGATGGGCCAATCAGAACACAAAAGCTTTGCTCGCGCTGTACAGTTGGCCTGTGCTTGCTTTGGTAAATTTCCGACGTGACCTCACGAACAGAACAGATTTTAAGGTGGGAGCAACTCTACTTCACCTTATTACATCGTTCTCAAAATATGTGCAACGACCCCCCCCCCCCCACAAAAAAAAAAAAAGCCCAGACTGTAAACAGGGTGAAGGCATGCACATTTCTACCGCTTTAGACCGGAGTCTGCCTCTCCATCTTTGTGCAACTTATATGAAGTACTAGGAATTACAGAACAATATATCTAAGTGCGGGGATTCATAACAGAGAAATGGTTTGCAGCATTTTTAAAACTGAGTCGTATCGATGCTTTGTATTTGGAATAAAGTTTCCAGCTAGAGTTTACTACTGTTTATGGAACTCGTGGATCCAGTCTGAAAGGGAGAGTCGTGTGCTTTGGATTAACTTCCCAGTCATCTCTCTGGTCCTCTTTTCTCTAGGTCCTACCTCGTTATTGCTCAGAATTAGACACGGAAATGTTTAAATCCTCACACCATCTCCCCAGCCTCCTTTGTCCTTTAGCCCCTAAAAAAAAAAAAATCACCTACTGGTAATGACGGAAGGTCCCATGATATCCCTTTTAAATGTCCTAAGACACTTAAGGACTCAAAACTATCCTATATCAGTATATCCCAAGGGGCTGTAGGGTGCCAGTTGGCTTGTGTTATCCCATTGCCCGCACAGATTTCTAGTCTTACGTGTCTTGAGGACATCAGAACGGTAAGGTCAAGCAGTCAGTCTGTCCAGGATACGGGCCTTCTTAGTTCCGAAACCAGCTATCAGTTTGGCAAAACTCAAACAGTGTTCATTTTGATCCCTGGCCTCCCCCCTATCACCACAGCAGCGAATATTTTCGGTTAGAAAAAGTGTTAAATGAGGGTTAAATTGATTATTTTTTTGGTCTCTCTCTCCCCTGTAGGGGAAACTCTGGGCTACTTTATACCTTTTTTTTTTCTGTAAAATGTCTACATCCTTGCCAGTAAAACCTTTGTGCTTTCAAGCGCTGCTAGGTACAGCAGCAGTGAGGGCAACCGAGCATACAGGTAAGAAACACAGGCAGGGAGAGGACTTATGAGAAATTAACCCCTTGATCCTTCCTGAGGCTAAAGTGATGCCCCCTATATTCACATCATGTGGAAATTCCCCAGTAGGTGGACTCAGGCCTTGTGGCCTGTTCAGCCCTCACATGATCGCCACAGATTCCTATTCACAAGGCTGACTGGCTTCTGTGGGTATAAATGAATCACTGGCAGGTAAGCAGATACTTTCCTAATGCAGAGTTGCCAGTGCCACTAAAGATACTTTGCACAATAGAGATTTAAAGGCCTCTTCGGTCTGTCTCACCCATCTCATGGTGTTAACTTACAAACCATTGCTGAGCGCAGTGTAGGGTGACATTTGGAGACACCTGCATGGTATTCGGCAGGGTTGACAAAAAGAATAATATTCTTTGACATTGACTACTAGTTTCATGTATGTAGTTTAAACATTTGTAAACCGTTTGGTGCACTTTTGCAGAGATGTTAAATTTGGATTAATACATAAAGTTTTACTTGTGAATGAGGAAAAGGGAGGGCAACACTGGAATCCTTCAGAAATCTGTTCTTTGTAAGCGTGCCAGCTTAGTGATGCAATGAGCCCTGTAATGCTGGCGATTTTTTTACGACCCAAAGAAATCTAACATCAGATTGAATACCAGCCATTTGTTCAGTTGTGCTACTTCTATAATACAATTGTATGCACTTGTTACACATTATTGAAAAAAAAATGTTTTCAAATCTTAACTCTGGTTAGGGAAGGGTGCAA
This sequence comes from Microcaecilia unicolor, assembly GCF_901765095.1. Classification (NCBI taxonomy): domain Eukaryota; kingdom Metazoa; phylum Chordata; class Amphibia; order Gymnophiona; family Siphonopidae; genus Microcaecilia; species Microcaecilia unicolor. The sequence goes on along the minus strand of NC_044037.1, from coordinate 247,425,434 downwards.
CTAAATCTCCAAGACAGAAGGTTAATATATCAGTCCTGTTAAGATCGGCAGGCCCCGGGATATTTCAAGTGGGATTTTCTCGTTTTTAGTTTTGAAGCCCACTGGGAAGGGAGATCTTGGACATTAACCTCCTGTGACCTTACTTTACCTGGAAGCAGTAGTTTAGGTTGTGATTAATAAAGGTCATAAATAAAAGGAACCCTCGGTTAAAAGACTTTTCTACTTGAGACTGTTAAACAGATTTGGACGTATAGAAGGCAGCGAGCAGTAACCTAGTCGTCTAAGGTTTGGGGAAGCCATAAATCATAGTTGTGGCATCAGTTCAGTGAATTATGATTTCCTAGCATCAGAACTACGATTTATGACTTTGCATGAGCTAGGCCCCAGCTATAAGGTTTATTCATGTAGTGTGTGTGTACGCATGACATTTGATCTGCCAAAATAAGCTTTGCCAGCTGCACAATTTTTAATTTATATGCAGGCAACTACTTTCCATTTTTACATTAACAGTCGAAAACGCTCTGTTCTGTGACCTATAGAAGCCTTCTCCAGTTCTCCGTAGTCTCGAAAACAAATAGAGACGTGGTGTAGTCAGCCTCCACTTCGTTTCAGAGAATGCAAGATTATTTCTGTGAAACTCTAATCAAGCGAATTGGAGATGATTTTTCCCCACTTAAAGACGCCACTGTATCTGGATTAATTAGCTTCAGGCACCAGGTGTCCGTTTTAGTTTACAAGTATAAACTTCCCTTTAATTTCCGCATCACTTACTATGTCCACTTAAACTGAAGGAGAAATAGTTTAAGAAAAAGTCATGGCTGTAAAAAGCAGCATATTGTTTTAAACACACTCTACCTTACTTTTATCAATAATAGTGTTTCATGCAAAGTTTGAAACAGCGTTACAAAGGACTCTCGTTATAAGGTCAAAGCAAAATGAATGATTGAGGAACAGACTAGCAAGTGCCCTGAAAGAAAATAGCTATTGGTCAAATTTTTACCATGCTTCTGCTCTTAGTTTTATTTTATATCTCTATATTTTTTGCCATCCTATTACACTTGTCTTTTTAATATTAATGTATAGCACGTGTCAGTTCTAAAGTCAAAAGTGTTAAAAGTAGAATTTGGAATAGATGTTAGAAAACCCATAAGGAGCCTTTGCACAATAGGGCATAAAATCGTGCCGCAAGTCAGAACAGGTGAACGCAAGCAAATGGAATGAGCCTATGTCTATTTAAGCAAAGCTAATATCTGTTCAAAAGAGGAGGGTGAATGCTCTCGTTCCTGGAGAATAATATGTGGGCCAGGCCTAAAGTTGCTGGCTGTAGGCTGTACTTGTGAGAAACTAGTTCACTGGGCTACCGCCAAATCATCCTTACAGCTGTTCCACATGGAAGACTTAGGAAAAGCCCAGAGCGCACAGTGTCACAGTCGATTCTGTGGTTGCCCTATTGTTTTGGCATACGAAATATACGCTAAACTCATGGCCCTTGATATATTTATTTACCAAAAAAAAATAAAAAGTACATTAAAGTTTAAGCAAGCCCATGAAGCCAGCCAGTCTAAACTGTGTTTCCATTTTTAGCAGCACTAAAAAAGAAGTGGGTGTTTAGAAAGTGAAAGGGGCGCAGCTACCTGACCACCTTAACTTTCCCAGCCGCTCGCATTGTGAGAGCAAACAGAAGGGAGCTCATTAGCATGAAAGCCGCGTCAGCCGCCGTGGGTGAACCAATTCAGTCCAACGAAAGGGAAAAAGTGATAGGGGACGGAAGAATGGCGCGTGACGCAGGGAGCGCCGCCATTGACGCAACCGGGCGTCTCGGCCAAAAATAGCAGCCACACTATAAACCCGGGCTGGGCTGCGAATCCTCTGCCAAACGCCCTGGGACTCGGAGCTGGTGAGGGGGCAGGGCTTGCAGCGGCTATTTTAGGACATCGGAAACTCGAGCACTTCCACCCTTAAGCCTCCCTAGCAGGTTATTTTTGGGCAGCCGGGGGTTGCTCACAGGAGATTCTGTCTCGCTCTGCGTAGCTTTGTTGGCTGCCCCTGCTGCTGCTGCTGCTGCCTCCAAGCATGAGCCTCTTCCACTCCGTTCGTGAGAAAGTTCAGTCATTCTGCTACTTAACAAGTGCAGAGGTTAATTTTAAATTGCCGCCAGTGGAATGTGGCATAAATACATACATAACGGCCGGATGCATTGTGAAATGCCTAGTCATTGTGAGCTAGACAGTTTCCTTTTATTTTATGTGTGTGTGTAAAGCATGCAGAAGACGGCAAACTTCGGTGTAATACAATCACAACTCAGGCAGTAGCTGAAGCCAGCGTAGGTACCGATTTATTTAAACTTGTGCACATGGAGAGGAAAGCTATAGTGAAGTCCCTAGGGTGCTGTTATAATACAGACACCATTCCTCGAAAGAATTTTTTTTATAAACCCAAACTAACTTTCATACCTATTTAAATCAATGCAAACGGTGTAGAGATTACAATACTTATAATGCCAGTAGGGGGCTACAACGATTAGGTGAGTGCTTGGTTAAGGGCGAAAACGAAAGAGCTTACTGTTCTTGAACTCATATGGACAGAAGAGTTAGATTTAGTTTACTGAACATGTACATAGATTTGAGAGGGGGGGCGGTGTTAAATAAAAACACTGATTCAAATTTGCTGTAACAGCAAAGGTTTATCACAAACAGTGTTAAGACAGATCATAGTATAAGATACAGCAGATTATTATAGCCATGTATTTTAACTTTATATATTCTCACATAAACTACATTCCAACATCATGTTCCTCCAATGAAGCATTTACATTCAGCGCCTACAAACCAACTTTGTGCACATATTCAAAGATGTTTAGCTACATATTTGCTAACATGGGCTACGGTTAACGTATGTTGTTGTATTGTTAACCCCAGTTATTAGTAACTAGGTATCAAAATGGGACATGTGGTAAAATAGCAAATATTAGTAACCAAGCCCCCTGAGTATCAAGATAAAACCTGCAACATTTTAATATATAGGTTATAAGGCTGCTGTGTTTGCAAAGTCAGGCTTTTGACTACAAAATGTGTAGATCCAACTCTAATTTAGTTACCCTAGTTTTGAACTAGGACCCATTCGAACAATCAATTATGGTATAGCATTTATTATAATGCTATAGCCTAATTGATTTTTTTTGATTAGGTGCAAAACAAATTACTATATAATTAGATTGTTGTGTATTGGGGAGGGGGTTAGTGTACCCCCCAGTAAAAACACTGTCTCCTGGCCCAGAGGGGAGATAGAGTGGTCCAGTTATTGACAGGACAATATGAAATCTGCAGCAACTTGCCAATTCAGTATCCACAGAAAACAAAAGACCTGTTACTTCTTAAGCACCACAATATAGTAGTGGAACAAGGGCTACAGTATAGTGAATAATATAACTTATCAGCATTTGGGTTATTTGAATTATGTGGATTGTTATGTTCCTTGGAAGCAGAAGAAAATAGACTACTACTTCTACTACTACTTATCATTGCTATAGCATTACTAGATATATGCAGCACTGTTCACATTACCCCCAAGATTCTATATATGGCAACTAAAGTTGCACATGCAAATGAGTGTGCATTGCAACTTAATTGATTACAAGCCAATCAGTGCCAGTAATTGGCTGCTAACCAATTATTGGCATTGATTTGTATTTACACACAGATCATATTCTAACACGATCTGCACATAAATCCTAGGGGGGGGGGGGGTTAGGGGGTGTTCCTATGAGTTATGAGCATTTTTATAGAATATGCCCGATCAACGCCTAATTTAGGTGCCAGCTTTTACGTCTGCATTCAGCAGGTGTAAAAACAGGTAACTTAAACTAGACATGAATTAGGCACTAATCTATAAAGTGTGGGAATCCTTTACAGAATACCGCTCGGTGCATAATTTTTTCCAGACTGAATCTAGTCCAATATGCTGGTTCTGTCTTTGTCCTGAGTTCACAATCTAAGATAGTTTTTGTACCTCATGCAATGAAGTGTTAAGTGGAGGAGTAGCCTAGTGGTTAGTGCAGTGGACTTTGATTGTGGGGAACTGAGTTCAATTCCCACTGCAACTCCTTGTGACTCTGGGTAAGTCACTTAACCCTCCATTGCCCAGGTACAAAATAAGTACCTGAATATATGTAAACCACTTTGAATGTAGTTGCAAAAACCTCAAAAAGGCAGGTATATCAAGTCCCATTTCCCTTGTGAGTTGCCCAGCGTCCCAAGGAGCTGCAGTGAAAATTGAACCAAGTTCCCCATGAACTCACTGCGCTATTAGGTTACCTCAAACAGAAACAATATGAAAGTGAAAGTTATGGAAAGGAGTTAAACAGTATCAGCTAAATGGACACATCCACAATGAGCTTTTATGATTTGCTAATTTTTTTCATTGTACTGCAGCAAAACTGGCATATTTCACGGCCCTTAATAAAAATCTGACTTTTAAAGCAAACCAACCAGGGGAAATTTTGGTAGGTGTAGCACTAGGGAAAAAATACTAGCACACATCTTTAAATTAGCTCCTATCTAAACAATACATATCATAACCATAGCCATATGAATTGCTGAAGAAATCTTTACCAGATCTAAATTCACTTTTACAAATCTTCTTTCAAAAACATTATTTCTATAGGCTCAGATCTCCAACATTTTGAAAGTGCAGTAAAACAAGGCAGAGAATTGCATATGAAAATGGTGATTTAATAGATTTGTTAGTAGATCAAGTCAGATACTCGCTATTAAATGAGGCACTTTCACATTATGTTTCCAGAAAGATGGCACCTCTTCACTGGCTGTAATTTTGAATTGAGCCATATAATTTTTTCACATTTTCATGGAAGAGCTTTAGTTCCTGGGCTTACTGCTATTACTTCCATTTTCAGAGGTGTATGCTACACAGCCGTAACGTTCTCATTATACAACATGTTTTCATCAGAATATCCACAGAACCAAGTTTGCTCTCTTCAATATGGATGTTGACTGTAAGACTTCTAGAAATGCACCTTCTGCTTTTTGCTTATATACATGTAATATTTTGAGTATCAAATGTATACTGTAAGCAGAATAATTTCTATGGAAAATAATGTACCTAAGGTCACCATCATTTATTGTAAAATGCACTAAGGTGAGGGGAGCAGAAAAACTTATTTGCATGAGAACAATAAATTTAAAAACCATTAAGAATGGTTAGATACCTGTTCAAAAAATATGACATGAAATTAGTAACTCAAATGTTGTCTTGATCTCTTTCTTATTAAATACTTGGCATTCCAATTTTCCTTTTATTTGTTTATAATATTTTATTGTAAACTGCCTTGATGTTTTTATGTAGAAGGCAGTATATCACACCTAATAAACCATAAACAGGCTCATAGAACATGTTAAGGCCAAGGGTCTGATGCAGTAAACAGGAGCTCTCCTCCTTTTGTAGTAATTTCAGTTTCCCATGGATACAGCTGTAGTTCACTCCAAATTGTGGACAGCGAATGCTAGACTTGTACTCACTCCACACCAGGTCATGGAATACAGTACAGGCAAGAGTAAATTGCTGTAATTCATTTGAAAGTACAGTCTGAGAACCTCCCTATATGTGTACAAAGGCCTAGCCTCTGACCTTCCTCCTCCTAATGTCGTCACTCTGGTTGTCCTCTAACCATATATATGTCTTCATCATCAAAGTTGTTTTATCTTTCCTATAAGCCCATGGGCCACTACCATCATCTGAACACACCAGCAAGGGGCATGTGGCTTCTGCTGCAGCAGGCTGGCACCATTATGATTGTCAATCCCGCCCAGCTCAGTTCAATGAGGACTTAATAGACTATAGGTTGAACTGTATGCTCTGTGGCATCTGCTCATGCATGCATGCATAGGGCACAAAAAATAAAAACATAAAAAACAATTGCCTATCATAATTAGTGTATGATCTAACCTTAGATTGAGATTTTACATAAGGAAGTATAATTTACTACTACTACTACTACTACTACTACTACTATTTAGCATTTTATAGCAGTACATGGCATACGCAGCGCTGCACAAACATAGAAGAAAGACAGTCCCTGCTCAAAGAGCTTACAATCTAATAGACAAAAATAAAGTAATCAAATCAATTAATGTGTACAGGAAGGAGGAGAGGAGGGTAGGTGGAGGCGAGTGGTTACGAGTCAAAAGCAATGTTAAAGAAAGTGGTTTATGCAGCAGGGTTAGCTCAACCATCAGGCAAGACTAGGCAATCACCTAGGCTAACAACGACAAGCTGCTGTCACGTAAAACAATATATATCCTGACAGCCATGCAAACTCAAGAACAAGCAATATATAATTGGATGTGCAGAAAATCACACTCATTACATACACCACCACCAAGCCATGCTGTTATCTTGGATTTTGAATAGTGGTATATTAAAACACTAGATAAATAAAACTAAAATGTTAAAGCATGATGTCTGGGGTAGGGGGGGGGAGGGATTAGGCTGAAGGTTCACCTAGGGTGCCAAATACACCTCCAATAGCCCTGTGAAACTGCCAGTGTATTAAATTATCCTAACACTGGCCATTTACATATATTAACATGATGTTTTATACATGTATAAGATCTGATGTCAAGATGCAAATAAGACATGCAATGCAGATAATAAAGCAGATGCATTGAAGTAGATAAGGGTTTTTTTTTTAGTATGTGGATTTTATGTTTTGTATTAATGCATCTACTTTACATTTTGCACCTTTTAGCACCTTTTTTTTTTTTAATATGTTTTACTGCGCTGATGGATAATGAGTTGCTAGCATACTTTTGGATCTCATTACCAGTGATTTTCAATTATTATTTTTTTTTACTATAAAATAGATGGGTTTTCCTGTAATGGTAAAATATAGATGTATTAAATTAAATGTAGTATGTTTGAGTGTGTTAAAATACATTACTACCAGTAAAGCATTTCTATGCCATTCTTATGCATGTCAGAAAGCAAAGCTTTTTGTCTTTTTAAAATACAAACATGATTGCATATTAATATCCATTTTAGATTTATAAAGAAAGCTAATTTTGTTTGACTAGTACAAAGCAAGAGATTCAAATTACTTCTTTACATCAACTACCATACAATCGATCGGGTGAAATGTCTGATAGGACTGTTTGAGAAAGGAGCCCAATACCCAGAGCTGTAGATTTTAAAACTCTTTTCCTCATCCAACATCATTAGATATATTTTTTTAATGATTTATTTTTAAAGAGGTCAACAGCCTTCCTGTCCCACAGCAGAAAATCATTGGCTCATGGGACGCCCTAGAGGCAATCCTGTTTTCAGCTCAGCAACTATTGGTTCCCTTTTGAATTTGATTTAACATTTTTTTTGTTATATAAATCTATAGTGTAGAGCTCAGTTATACTGTCTTATAGAGAACTAGTTTCTTTGTAAATTGATACCTTATACTGAACCACAGTAAGAATAAACCAAAGTGCGTTCATTATCATCAATTCAAGTTTTCATTGTTCCAATATGAAGTATTGAAAAATAGGCAGCAATATAAAAGACTTGTTAACTTGCACTAAAGTTATCTACCTAGCACGTCTTAATTGCCAAATGACGACAAGTTAGAGTCCAGCACCTCTGCAGCCTCTCTCCATTAACTACCTGGCTGCCTTCCACAAAGTGCTGGGACACCCCAATAGTTAATACAGAACATTAACTGCTATGACAGCATGGCCAATAAACAGAATGCAAATGGCTACACTTCTGAAGATGTGGCAGCAATTAATGTGCAATAATGATGGCCATGTTAACTGTGAAGTGCAGTCTCTGACCATACCAGGCATTCTAGCAAACATTTCCACATTTGGGGGCCCTGTTTTCTAAGCCATGCAAGAGGTGCACTAGCGTTTTTATGTTTTTAGCACACTAGAGACATAGTGCATGCTAAAAATGCTATAGTGCACCTTAGTAAATGGAGCCAGAGGCGATCCTAGGTCGGCTTCCACCCGGGGCGGATCACTGCTGTGCAACCCCCCAGGTGCAGCGGTGTCCATCCCCTCCCCCAGGGTGCAGCACAACACACCCACCCACCCCCCGGCGCAATGACACCCCCTCCCCCCGGGTGCATTCTTGGCTGCTGGAGGGTGCAGAGAGCAGCCGCGTGCCTGTTGGCTCCACTGGCTCCCTGCTCCCTCTGCCCCAGAACAAGAAGTAACCTGTTCCGGGGCAGAGGGAGCAGGGAACCAGCGGAGCCGGCAGGCGTGTGGCTGCTCTCTGCACCCTCCAGCAGCGTGCACCAGGGGCGGACCGCCCCCACCGCCCCGCCCTTGGTACGCCACTGAACGGAGCCCTTGGTGTTTTAATGCAGTAACAGTTCAACAGCACCATACTTTTAAAAGTCATGTTAGACACCTAATACATGTTAGTAAATAGGTCTTATAGTGAGCAATCCAACATGTCAACCAATTAAGATTCCTTTTATATAACTCAGAAGCAGCCAATATTTGAGACAAAAGCCCAGAGAAACTGCTTTTGGCATCAAACAGTGGGTGCTGATTTGTGGCCTCTAGTACATATTGTCTGGAGAACTCTGTTTCTATAAACATGATTTTTCAAGAGTGTATTGGCTGGGAAACACACACGAGAACCTTGTTTTCAATGGTTAACCAAGGATAGGGAAAGAAAATGGATTGCTCCTTGCCACATAGTTGGTGGCATAGGTGAGATCTGAACATATGCCTCAGGTCTTTTCTGAATCACTGTACAGCGATATGTTGGCTCTTTAACCAAGTCTATGGGGTATGATTGATATTAATGTTTATTATAGTTTGCATAACTGCTTCAATGCTTTGTTGTGGGAGACAGAAAAGTAAATACACAAAATGTTAAACAAGACATAATAGCACCTTACATTTTCATGAGTTAATGGATATTTTCTCCTTACTGATTAGTAAAGACAGGAGTTTCCATAACTCATGAGTATGATGTTATATGAACAGTAAAAATAACCCTAATTTCACCATCTTCTGTAGAAAAAATATTTAAAAAAGATTAAGCTAACAAAACTATAGAATTCAGAGAAGGCTGATTTCAGAATGAAAACTTTTAATATACATGTACAATTATATATATACATCACAATTAAGCATGCAGAAGAAATATATATTTGCATAAATGTTTTAAATGTGTATCTACACAAATTTCACTGCTTTGGTGGTCTACCTTAGGAATTTTAAAATTATTATTTAAATAGTAGACAATATAGGAAAATGATATAACTGTTTAAGCAAACATAAGCTCTCGATCAGCCAATCAGGTTTGATTATTTAAGACAATTTAACTGTGTTCATCAGAATTAGATGCTTAGCATATAATTATTTGCCAGATATAAGTAGCTAGAAACTCCTGAATGGTAAAACCAATTGACCAATTTGAAGTTTAAAAACGTGTAAAGTATCTCAATCTTGACATATTTAAACATGCTTAATTTGTATTAGGAAAGTTAGTTGTAGATTCTCCATATATGTATACATAAGCATTGTAGTACTCAGACAGACCAAAAGTCTATCAAGAAGCACAGCATCCTGTTTTCAACAGTGGTCAATCCAGATCACAAGTACCAAAGGCTAGATAACAATACTGATGTAAAGAAAAGGTCAAACAACTTTATATTAAAATATCTCTTCATTTAAAGATCATTCTTATAAGAATAAGAAAAACATTCTTGTTCCAGTAGTCATGCATGCATGCTGCAAAGTGCTGTGCATACAGCATTAAAGGTTTCTTTACAGCAAACTGAAAGATAAAACTGATTTTACCTTCCTCTTATCTATGGGCAAAGAGGTACTCCACTGCAAGCACAGCAGGCCATTCTACCTTAAGAATGCAAAAAATTAAAACAGAAAAAAAAATCAAACATGTTTGAGCATTAAACAACTTCACAAAGACAATCTAGTGGCCAGTCTAGCATCTTGGCTTTGTCAAAATGACACTAGAATCTTAATGTTCTGCTAATATAATTCCATCAGCGTGTTCTTTGAATTTCTTCACTATATATTTTAATCACTTGCTTAAAAGTTCTAAAGTTAACAGCATATACTTGAAGTTAAGTAATTAGCTAGTCCTTATATAGATACTTATTAAAGTATTTATACATATTATCTTAAATCTACATCTATCATTTTGCCAATTAAAATTAGGACCTTAATTGCAATTAAGTAATTTAATTGCCAATTGAACAGCAAAATTGCTAAGTGACTAATTTTAATGCCTATTTTAATTACCAATCATGACTGGGGAGGGAGCTAATCAAGTTACATCAAGCAGTACTAGAGTAATGATGTGAAAAATGTAGAACACTGAAGACTCAATCCACATGCAACCAAAGATTTAGTAAAGAAGGGAAATTATACATTTTAGCTTGGAAAGACAGGAACAGCAATTTGACACATGCAGTTATAGCAGTTTTTGTAAATATATCCATTAAAAAATGTACCATCACAAATACACACAAATTTGCTGGCCATATCTAAGATGCATGTGTCCTCTAACACATTAACTACAGGAAGCCTTCAATGCAGAGCATAATGTATTATTTTACTGAAAGAAAAGCACACGCTTCTCCACACAACTGTACAAAATAACCACCCAGAATATATAAAAATCACTTTGTCACACCTGATCAGTCCAAGCTGCTGCTCTTGAGAAAAGCATGTCTTTATCAAGGTCTGAATCCCAGGTGCTGTGTACCTTCGGTAGCCCTATAGGAATTAGTAGTAGTAGTAGATAAGAACTAAAATAAATCTCCAAATGACATTAGCATAAGTATTAATGGGTTGTACCAACCTTACAAATAAACTGAATTAGAAAAGGAAAGTGGAGCTGTTCTGATTTCCATGTAATTACAATTAGTTACAAAGTGAAGAATTAGTAATGAATGGTGTTAAAGAAAAAGCCATGTTGCATTTTCTCCAGCAAATGTAGTCACTGCATAATTTACATCAGCTGGCAACCAACAAGATAAGAAGTTAAAATATATGTTTTCCATGCCAACTGGAGCCTGAATTTGTAAGTCAAATATGAAAATAAATTGTAATACCAAAATTAATTGTTTAATTGGTTTACAGACAGATAAGAAGCAATTCCCTTTGTCCTGTTACCCTCCCCCACCTTCATTATCATAATTATGGCAGCATCAAATACAGATCTTCCCCCTCTTTAGGGCTCATTTTGGCAGCCTCACTTCATCTAATATTATAATGGATAGCAGTGGGATAGTGTTCATTGTTCTCCAGATGATCATTATAAAGTCCAGGGTATATGATTAAGAAATTCTTGACTCATTTTCACAAATCCTAAATACCCGACTTAATCATAACTGGAACTATGTAGCCTTTCATAAAAACTGCTATATTAAAATATGTACTGATAAACGTTACACTTGCATATTTTTATAACATGCATACTATTTCCCACATATCTGTTTCGATCCAAATGGGTGCAGATTGTATTGTGCAATAAAACCAGCAATTATCCAGCCTTGTGAAATGGGGCTCTGTACTTTAGTTCCTGAAATAAACCTTATCCTACACACACATACACACTTAGAAAAATATTAGACTGAAAAGAAGTGTATTTTGTACACTAGTGTGCACTTAAAATGTTCAGGTTACATTTTGCATAATCTTTTTAAGGAGGGGAAGAAGCTGATTTATCAAGTTTGCTCTATTTATTTTTCCTTATTTGTGCCTATGGGAAACAAATTCAATACATCAATTTATGGTCTTCTAATGTGTATGTGTGTCTGTTTGCCTCTTTGTGTCCCACACCTTTGAAGCCAGATAAAATTTAACATTCACTTATTTTGTACTATAGGCTCTCTCAACTGAGAAAGCTCTTTATTTTCTATTGATGACAATTTCAGAAGTATTATTGTTCAAAGTGAAACCAATTAATACAAAATCGCAAGCCTTAAAAATCTTACCAAGTCAAAGGTGAAAACAAAGCAGCTTGTTAAGGACCATATGCATGCACCAGTAATTGGTTAAGTATAAATAATTTTGTTAAGCCTCAAATAAGTTATGGGGGGAGGGGAGAGAGAGACAGCCTTGCACAGTGTGGAACGCCTGAAACCACAGTACAGTGGTTTAGGCAATCTTGCAATATTTTATCCATGTGGGTTTTTTTTTTGTTTCTATTGTAAATAAGAATAATAACACAATCTGTCGTTCCCACCTACTTATACAAAATTAGCAGAGAACATTAAGAAACCTAGTGTATACTTACTCATGGTTCTGGTATTTACTAGATTTCTGCAACCTTAATGTCTGTAAATTTAGAAAGTGGACAAATAATTGAAAATTAATTAAATGTCCCAATTTAAAAAAAAAAAAACTTATAAACAAGCAAAACTATAACAAGTGAAAGTCATTTGTTTAACTTTAGGTTCAAGTATCCCTGTATTTTATAACCTGCTAAAATCAAGTGTGGTGATGTTTAATGACAGTTCAGACAGTCTTTCAAACTAAAAAAAAAAATGGTGAAATAATCCACATATTAGTGTTACATTTCATTAGCTCAAAGAATATATATTGTATCAAGCGATTCATCTTTCTGTTCAGAGTCATTTAATTTCTCTCAGAATATATATATGATTGATACGCTTGGAGGTGAAAGGCTAAATGGACCATATGGCAACATGTTGCATTCCATATGTTATCTGCCCATCCGTGCTTAAGCAGCCATTAGTAACATCTGCACTCAACTGAAATCCAGCTGTTCCTTACAAATTTAGGTAGAATTTTGATTGGAATTTAAAAAAAAAAAAAACCTCAGTGGTGTTAGAGCAAGTCATTAATTTTACATATATGCACATGCTAATAGGCCAAGGAAGTTATTCTCTTATGCAAGCTTTTGAGAGACGGGATGCACGCTCTTACATTAGAAAGCATGGCAGAATGCCCTCAAAAACTGCTGCTTGGCATAGGAAACACATGTTGTTAAGAGTGCTGGTGGTGTGGGAAACGGCTGCAACACTTGGCTCCCAGCCCGGACTCCGGCACCCCCAGAGGAAGCTCCTCCCCTCCCCCCACAGAGTTCTCTTTTACACCCACACAAAGGGCCATGCCGAGCTCCCTGAGGGCAAGAATGTTGAAGAACAGCAAGAGCAAGAAAGAACTTCAGTAAAGCCCGGGTCTGAGGCAGAGCAAAGGGGGGGGGGGGGGGGGGGGGGGAGGGGAGGAGGAGGATAAAGAGTTTCTTCTCCGATGTCTCTTACTCCTCTACCGCCCAGCCGCCTTCAACGCTGCCCGCACCCGTTATACCGCGACTCCCACTCACTGCAGCTTCCTCAGACAAACCGGGTCTGAGATCTAGCAACAGCCGCGACTGATCGGCACAAGTCAGATGGAAACGGCACTGCTGCCTATGGCTGCCACGCGCGACGCTGTAAAATCGGCTATTTTGCGCGGCTTCCTCTGTACCAAGACAGCTCCCGAGGACTTTAAAAACAATGCCTTGAAACACAGCTAAAGTAGAAAACATCCAAGTGCATGGTCATCTACAGGACATATTTATCTTTTTTCCTTTTTCTTTTTTTTTACCTTTGCTGCCGGATCCTGTTTGCCTAGATCCGGTCCTGCATTTTCCAGTTTGCCTCCTCTAGGTGCGATGACTGGTGGATGGTGGAGAGATAAAGAGCTCCATTGTAGCAGACGAGCCGCCCCGGCGCTGCTCCGCAAGTTCATTTCTGCAGCCAACAGCGTCAGTGCCAACGTCAGCAGATCTAGTCTCCGTGACGTCAGCTGAACCCTATAAATAGATACTGGCAGCTTTGCTACGGCCGCGCCTGGGATAGCAGCTAGACGGAGGAGGTTGTTGTAGTGCCAATCTTTCAACTACTATATAAAAAAAAAAAAGAAGCAAAGTTGCGTAATCAGCAAAAGGAAATCTACGTCTCGTCATCCTAAAAATAGAAAATGGGAGGCTACAATTTTTTTGCGGGGAGACTGAAGAGAATGAAAGAGCCTGGGGGCGAGGTGAAGGGGATTCCTCCTCGCGCTATGACGTCAGCAGCAGGACAGGCGCTGATGCGGCTGATTGCATTTATTCTTTTAGGATTAGGTATCCTGGACTAGAGGAGGTCACGTGGGTAGGCAATAAGGACCGGTCGCTCATTGTAAGGTTCTGTATTGTGCATGGATCTCCGCCTTGGAGAGATTACATACGGCCTCTTTTTGGGGAAAGGAAGGATTTCGAGAAGAACGGAATCTGCAGCTTGAACTGATGCCGTTATGAATTCCCTTTAAGGGTATGAGGCAAAGCTAATTGTTTTTGCCATGAAGAAAGAATTGAAGTGTTTAAAAAAAAAAAAAAGGAGTACGTTGAAGTTTAATTAAAACTGCATCCAAATCAATTTCTGTGTACTTACTATACATGCTTCAAAGTACAATATACAACAGTACCTTCTGATATGTCGCAAACAGCATTCTAAGGGTATTTTTTTATAAGGGAGCAGCACTTAATTTGCATCTGCCCTGGAGCAAGTATAAGTGTCCCTACCAATTTTTAAGTATGCATGCAGATTAGTTTATTTTATAATCTACTTGCATACATGCATGCTTCACCCATGTTCCACTCAAACTCCACCCCTGTACATGCCTACCAACAAAGCGCATACTTATATGCCAGTTGCTATTTAATGAGGCCATTTACGCACATATGTGGAACATACAGTACATGTGAAAATTACTGTATAAAATTACCCCTATTCCCCTGGATTTTATATAGCATGCTTAGAGATCAATGCCAAAATTGACATGGATTCTCTAACATGTGTGTAATTTAACAAGCTTAACAAGCTAATGAGCACTGATAACAGCACTTAACAAGCAATAATGAGCACCGATTGGCACTGATTAGAATTTATGCACTTAACTCACTAAGCATATTCTGTAATAATGGGCACTGGACTTCTAAGGCATGCAGGCAAAAAGAGGTGTGGTTATGTGTGGGGAAATGGGCATTTTGTGGGCATTCTGAAATTTACATGCCTAGTTATAGAATATGGCCCAGTGCACCTAAATCTCTGACCTGGGATATACGCCATGTTTCCACTGGTGTAAATGGATGCGTGTAGATTTAAGCACTGAAATATCAACTAAGCATATTCTATAATCAGCACCTAAATCTAGGCACCTATTATAGAATATGCTTAGGCAGTGCCAATTCTTTTAGACACCATATATAGAGTCTCCCCTATTATGTCTATATCAGCTAATCTTTCCTTGTTCTTTCCTTCCACAACATCTTTTTCTTGAAATCCTTGTGTTTGGTGTCCTCCTTCCTTTCCCAAAAAAGAGGTCTCTATGTAGTCTCTCCAAGGCGGAGATCCATGCACAATAAAGAATCTTACAATGAGCAACCAGTTCTTATTGCCTACCCATGTGGCCCCCTCTAGTCCAGGATACCTAATCCTGAAAGAATAAATGCAACCAGTTGCATCTTTTTATGATATATCACATAATATACATGGACATAATGGATTGGTTTATGACAGATTTGAACTCAGGTCCTGCTCTGCCTCTAGGCAAACTAAGTATTTGCCTAAGGCAGCAATATTTGAGGACAGGGACATGACAGTATAGCAGAATGTTACCTCCCCTTCTGCTGCTGCTGCTGCTGTCACCCTGCCTGGCTCATCCAAAGGTACTAAGCACCTGCATGTCTCTCTCTCCCCCAACAGGAAATTCATCAAGGAAAACAGGATAAGACAGGGCTTGAGCACAGGCCTCTACTGAAAGGGAAGATACAGGGCAACAGTGGAGGCAGCAGGGAAAAGAGAATGAGGGTGATGCTGGGCATGGGCCAGTTTAGAGAGGGGGAGATGCTGGAGGTGGGTAAGGAGATGCTGGACCTGAGGTAGGAGAGAGAGGGAAAGGGAAAATACCCTCTGGGGTTGGTAGAGAGGAAAGGAGGTTGCTGGCCACCTGAGGGGGGAAAGGGTAGATGCTGGACTATGAGAGGAGAAGGGCATTGAGCTGTCTCTGGGGGTGTAGGGGGGCACATAGCTGAAGGTTCGTCTAGGGCATCAGATGTCCTTGGACTGGCTTTTTTTGCAGTACTGCATTTTTTAATTATATAGTTCATACGTGCTTTTCATACATGGGAAACCCAATTCAAATCCCACTGCTGCTCTTTGTGAACTTGAACAAGTCACTTAACCCTCCACTGCCTCGGGTACAAACTTGGGACCCTTTTACTAAAGCTTAGTGTGCGCTAATGCAATGTTTTTCAAGTCCAGTCCTGGAGTACCCCTTGTCAGACAGGTTTTCAGGATATCCACAGTGAATATGCATGAACTTGATTTGCATACACTTTCCATTATATACAAATCTCTTTCATGCATACTCATTGTGCATATCCTGAAACCTGATTGGCAAGGTGTACTCCAGGATTGCACTTGAGAAACACTGCACTAAAGAATATAAGTGCATGCTAAATGCTAAGGCCCCAATACTCAAAAGCAAATGCAGGTGCTAGAGGACATTAGTGCTGGGCCAGTGCCCGCATTTGCTAACGCAGAATTTTGAGAGCCAGTGAGCACGTGAACCAATGAGCTTGCCGGTTCCTAGCACAATGAGCATGCAAATGCATGCTAAAGAGCTGATTCCCTATGCCTCTCCAATGCTCAGAGGATAGCACACCAAACAAGGGTGCATTTGCCACTGAAAACCCTACGCCAGCTCGAAGCTGGAGTTAGGGTGCTGAGCCGTGATCTATGGAAGCGGGAAAGCAGTGAAGGCACTGGACTTCTGAGATTTTTCTCTTCTCAAACTGCAGGGCAGTGTTTACAAGCGGAAGGCTTTTAATATGCCAATCCACAAGACACTGGAGCTCACCCCCACCCCCAAAAAAAGAAAAAACAGTGTAGAACATGAACTAAACCATGAGTTTTGGTTTATGTCAAAGACTTCTTTAAATCTGTGCATTCTGAACTATGGAAAATGTGAATTCTATCGGAACCTCTTCCTCCTCCTTCCCCTCTGGCATTCTGGGCACCCACTGAAGAGCTGTGCTTAATGCTCAGCTCTTCAGTGGATGCGTCAGATACTGTCCTCCTGCTCAACTTCCTGATGCTCAACACTATGAGCAAGTCTATATTTGCATCTCATTAGCGTTGAGCAAAAGGGAGCTGTTTATGTGCTGATCCATCGGTATTTCTCTGGCACTGTTCTGTACAGTTCCAGAGTTTTCAGCATCTGCTTCTAAGCATCCAATTTCACACCTATGGGCCATGTCCATTAGCACATGCTAAGCTTTAGTAAAAGGGCCCCTTAGATTGTAATACCCAGTGTGTTTTTTCTAGCAAAAAAGGTGCAGGTACTCAAAGGCTAAGCCATGCTTCAAGAGCGGGGTTATCACTGAGGGACCCACCCCATAATAGCCAGGCCCCCTGCAACCAGTCACAGAATCTATGACAAGACAGAATTGGTGTGTAGAGCCTGAACTCTTATCAGTAAAACTTGGGTTCCATGAGTTAATTTTAGCAGACAATGGAAAAGGTGCCGGTACTTAGTACCCCCAAGTACCCCCTCAAGAAAAGCCAATATCTATGTACCTGAATGCAACTGACATTGAGCAACTCCTGGAAAGGTGTGAATAAATCTCAATAAATAAACCAATGCAATAAATACAGCTCAGACAAAATAGCTAGATTGTCATGTTATTTTTTTGCTTTCTACCAGTGTAAACAGAAATGCATACTGGTTACACACATCAGCATTCCATCATGCTTGGGGTGTTGCAAGTTACATTTCTGTTAGGAATTACTATTATATTCATCAGGAATAGTTGTGTTAGCCTGTAGTAGTAAAAGCAACACAGAGGCGGTTAGTACTTTAACAGGAGCCTTCACCAGGGAGACTCCCAGGGGGGATTCTGTAGGGGAAGGGCAGGTTTGCCCTACCATTAAGCAACTTTTTTTTTTTAGCTCATGACCCTGCATTTCAACCCTCACTGACTTGTGCAAACGAGACCCCAGAGTGAGTTTCTGTACATAGCCCACATTCCCTATGAGCCATTCCTGAGTATAGGAGCAAAAGGACTCCTGAATAGGAGCTCAATGTTGGGAGCAGCATGGCTGGAGGGGATCCCCGGGCTCTGTCAACTGATGATCTAGAGGGAGCTGTTTAGAGGGGGTAAGAAATGACTGATAGAGATCCCTAGGCAGCATCAGCTTCAGAACCAGAGATACTGGCAGCAGCAGAAGAAAAGTAACTGGTGGAGATACCCAAGCCCTGTGATGACCCAACGGATTCACAGAGATAGAAGACACTATTGGGGATTTCCAGGGCCCACTGGCCAGAGACCAAGAAAACTATGGTTGCCATGCACTGTGACCTTTTCACTGCTTCTAGCATCTGCCTGAATTCCTCTTCTCCAGCTTCAAATCATACTGTCTGCTATCAGGAGCTAGAAAGGAGAGAGATTATGAAGTAACAGAGCAAGAGAAGAGGGGAAATAGATGAGGAAAGGGAGGGGATTGAAGGAAGCAAGGGAAGAGCAGGTGGGGGAGTGTGAGAGGAGGAGAGAGGGAGAGAGAGAGAAAACTACGTGTGGGGAAAAATCATGAAATGAAGATGAATGAGTGTGTGAAACATCATTCAATGTCCTTCCCCCAGCACACACTAACTTCTCAGGAATAGCCCCCCATACTCTGGAATTTACTCCCAGAAGGGCTACCTCTACTTCAGGAAACAAGTGAAAGCCTGGCTCTTCTCCCAAGCCTTTAATACATAAGATGACTTACTATATACTCATTCAGCACCTAGACTAGATTGCTACACACACTGTAACTTAGATCAGCACCTTAAGTATACAATGAACTTGCTTTGAGTTTAACTAACCATCAAATTATCCCAATTGACTCTGTACCATGCATCTTGTTTCCATCATATATCTGTTCTTGGTCCCTCAGCTACATGGTAAACCATATTTTAGAAAATCTTTAGCATTATATCTAACTTAGTTGAATGTTCTAATGCATGGTTATTGGGTGTATCATTAGTATTATGCTAACATTGTATAATATCTCTGGTATTTGAATTCCAGTGCTGTTAAATGTGTACATTTTTATACTGTTTCAAGGTAGTTCTATTATTAGGTTTAAATTTACTGTACGTTTACCTCATTTATTGTATTTATGTTTATTCTTGGATATTTCACTACTGTTATGTTGTTAACAAAATTATACGTTTTGTGTTAAACTGTACACTACCTTGGGTGACTCTCTTCATAAAGGTGGTTAATAAATCCCAATAAATGAAGAAATAAATAAGATAAATAGCTTCCCAAATGCCCCATACACTTCACACACACACACATACACAAACTACACACTTACATTTCCCTCTTGTACACACTTATAGCTCAGTAACTATTATTTTCTAGCACAGGAGTGGGCGTAGGCATACACTGTGGCAATCGGGCAGCGCCCGGCCATCACCTCAGAATTAGCACATGAGCCCTTACCACCAGCTAAATAGGTGGCGATAAGGGCTCAGGCCGTAATGGCCATATGCTAGTTGTGAAATTAGTACACGGCCATTACTGATACAAATTACAATTCCAACATTTTTCCACCATGCTAGAAAGTGGCCAGAGCACATGGAAAACCCATGGGCTAATTGCAGTGCTGGTTACTTTCTATTGTGGCTCGGTAAAAGGACCCCTAACTGCAATACACAGTCCACATTCAACCTGTGGACTGGTGGAGGAGTGGCCTAGTGGTTAGAGCACTGGTCTTTCAATCCAATCCTGAGGTGACCAGTTCAAATCCCAGTGCTG
Source organism: Microcaecilia unicolor (assembly GCF_901765095.1). Lineage (NCBI taxonomy): Eukaryota > Metazoa > Chordata > Amphibia > Gymnophiona > Siphonopidae > Microcaecilia > Microcaecilia unicolor. The sequence continues at coordinate 247,405,586 of NC_044037.1, read as the reverse complement.
CTCCTTGTGATGTTGGCCAAAGTCACTTAACCCTCCATTGCCTCTGGTACAAATTGTGAGCCCTCCTGGGACAGAGAAATATCCAGAGTATCTGTTTGCAGCTCACCTTGAGCTACCACTGAAAAAGGTGTCAGCAAAATATAAATAAATAAGCCTTTGCTTATAATCCACCCAGTCTCTGTTCCAACCCATGCTAAGCAGTTAGTACAGGATTTTATTGAGCTGGCTGTTTTTAGCATGCTGTAGCCATTGGCACAAGCCAACTGTAATAGTTACCACATACTAAAACACGTGTTAACCACTCAGCGCACTTTGGTAAACATGCCTCAACATTCGTAATTAATGCTCTTGCTGTTTTAGGGCTAGTAGTATTATGTCCATGTGCTTTTGGGCTTGTTTTGTTTACATGTTTGTATACCAGTGATGTTAGAGGAAGAACTGTACAAAGTAAGCATTGTAGGATAAATGAACAGAAATCATATAGGAAAAAGTAGGTGAGAAAAGGTCCTGCCTTAAAAACTTCTTGATGGAATGTAAGGCAGACATGAGACATGTGAGGCTGGAATCAATTGCAGGAACTGTGCTATGAAAAATCACTTAGGAAACAATGGGTTATCTAATGCTGCTCTAAATAAATGGGATCAAGATAGAGGGGGCTGTGGTGCTGAAAACAGGGAAAGGGAAAGTCTGGAAGTAAGAGTGAGATAAGGAGGCAAAGAATGTTGGGAGGAGACAGGATAGGGAACAAAAAGTCCAAAAAGAAAAAAAAAGACTGCTAAGATGTCAGAAGCAGCAGAGGAAGAAAGAGTAGAAATTATTGCTGCAGATATTTAAAATAAAGTATTAATATGATTTCTGCATGATAAGAATATAAGAATAGCCATACTAATGGTTCATCTAGCCCGGTATCTTGCTTCTATCAGTAGCCAATCCAAGTCACAAGTACCTAACACAATCCCAAAGAGTAACAGCATTCCATGCTATCGACCTGGGGGGAAAGTAGTGCTTTTCCCCATGTCTGTCTTAAAAATAGATTATGAACTTTTCCTCTAGGTGAAGATGCATTCTTAGAGGATCCGCTATATATCCGTGGGGCATATGACAACGCTCACTGCAGAAACTAAGGCAATAAATATTCATTTGTGCTTCCGAAGAATGGAATTTTTAATGCATATTTCTGTTAGTATTAGAGCACCAATGCAGAGACTTTGTGGTCTCAAGAGCAAGAAAAAAATGCAACAAAGTTAGTACGGCATGCAAACTGGTTTATTGAAAATAAAAACACCTGGCATGATGGTGTTTCAATCTCCCCCTGCATCAGGGGTACAAATACAATTACAATTACACTAAACAACATCAAAGGAGTGTACTGAACCAGTATCAGGATTCAGCTAAGTGCACTGAGAGCAACTGTCTCTGAAACACCACTGTAGACTAAACAACAAAGCTGAACTCACACTGAAGGCCCTTTTTTGTTCACGACCAAGTATCAAAAATGTGCCCTAAATGACCAGATGACCACCGGAGGGAATTGGGGATCACTCTTACTCTTCCAGTGGTCACCAACCCCCTCCCACCCAAAAAAAAATAAACAACATTCTTTTGCCAGCCTCTATGCCAGCCTCAAATGTCATACCCAGCCCCATCACAGCACTATGCAGGTCCCTGGAGCAGTTTTTAGTGGGTACTGCAGTGCACTTTAGGCAGGCAGACCCAGGCCCATCCCCCCCTACCTGTTACACTTGTGGTGGTAAATGGGAGCCCTCCAAAACCCACCACAAACCCACTGTACCCACATGTAGGTGCCCCCCGTTACCCTTTAAGGGCTATGGTAGTGGTGTACAGTTGTGGGGAGTGGGTGGCTCAGCACCCAAGGTAAGGGAGCTATGCACCTGGAAGCAATTTGTGAAGTCCACTGCAGTGCCCCCTAGGGTGCCCTGTTGGTGTCCTGGCATGTGAGGGGGACCAGTGCACTACAAGCTGGCTCCTCCCACAACCAACTGCCTTGGATTTGGCCAGGTTTGAGATGGCCAAAATTAGTTTCCATTATCAGCGAAAACCAATGGCGGCCATCTCTAACGCCAGCGATCTCTAAGGGCAAGCCAAATGTTGAGATTTGGCCGGCCCCGACTGTATTATCGAAACGAAAGATGGCAGGCCATCTTGTTTCGATAATATGGTCGGGTATGCCACTTGACAGGGCCGGCATTATAGGTGGCCGCCCTTATAGATTGCCGGCCCTGTTCAATTATGCCCCTCTATACCTCCTAATTATATTAAAGTCACCAAAAATTATGCATGCAAAGTTGGGTAACACGCCCAATTTGTGCATGCAATTTAATTGAATAACAAGCTAATTAGTGCTAATAATTGGCTTTTTAACAAGAAATTTTTGGCACTAATTAGATTTAAGTATGGGATTCATGCCTAAAGTTAGTGGAGGAGTGGCCTAGTGGTTAGGGTGGTGGACTTTGATCCTGAGGAACTGAGTTCAATTCCCACTTGAGGCACAGGCAGCTCCTTGTGACTCTGGGCAAGTCACTTAACCCTCCATTGCCCCATGTAAGCTGCATTGAGCCTGCCATGAGTGGGAAAGCGTGGGGTACAAATGTAACAAAAATAAATGTGAGTAAAAAAAAAAAGCACAGAAATGGGAGATTCATGGGCAGAAAGGGGGTATTTCTAGCATTTAAGTGTGTTTTTATAGAATACATAGTATAGTAACATAGTAAATGATGTTAGATAAAGACCTGGGCGGTCCATCCAGTCTGCCCAACAAGATAAACTCATTTTACATGGTATGTAATACTTTGTATGTATACTCGAGTTTGATTTGTCCTTGCCTTTCTCAGGGCACAGACCGTAGAAGTCTGCCCAGTACTGTTCTTGGACTAAGTTCTGAAACTAACGTCGAAGCCCCTTAAAATTTACACTCCAGCCCATCCCTATCTATTCAGTCACGATCAGGGTGTAGACCGTAGAAGTCTGGCCAGCTGCCGTTTTGCTTCCCAATTTCCAGCATCGCCACCCAATCTCCGTTAAGAATCTGTGGAACCATTCCTTCTAAACAGGATTCCTTTGTGTTTATCCCATTCATGTTTGAATTCTGTTACCGCTTTCATCTTGACCTCCCAGGGGATACGTGCCTAATTTAGGTGCATACATTAGTACGACGTTTCAGTTGATGCAGATGGCCGAGCCTAAAGTTAGGCGTGATTCCCAGGCATAAGCGCTATTCTACAAACCGCACCTAACTTTAAGCGTGGCTTATAGAATAACGCTTTTTTCGGCACCATATATAGAATTCACCTCACAGCGTGCACTCTTTAAGAACAGTGTGTGCTATATGCAAAACCTTGAAAACAGACATACTTGCATGCTCTGTCGACACTCTGCCCAACCTCTGCACATATGCACAATCACAATGAATGAACATGCCATGCAAATGATGTACATACTTGTACTCTAGTCGTTATTCTGTAAAAGTTCACTTACACGTGTACATTGCCACTTATCATATTAATGACTAAACTACCAAAACACTCTTATTGGAAAACAACTTTCATTATAAATTGACAATCTATCCCTAGTATGCAATTTCAGTTTTGAGTGTCCTTTGGGTACAATAATGCAAAACCCCCTCATAACAAAACATATCATCCAAAAGAGGTCCGTGAAGATTGAGGAATGGAGAACAAGAATATTTCCCTGACATTGACTCCTTTGATTAACAGTACTCGGCTTACCTCCAGATGCTATGTGTTCTATTAAGGCAGACACATCAAAATTCAAATTAGTCAAACAGCTTTGTATTAATCCACAATACTCTCTTTAGTAAATGATGGCAAAATCAGGTAGCTAGTTAATCAAATATTATGCACAAGTGTTTTGTTGCTTCAAGACATGCAAATGAGATCAAATAAGGGATGAAGACATATTTGCTGCTTCTGAAGAAGTATGAATTCTGTATAAATTCAAGCAACAAGATAAGGACCTCTTTTATCAAACCACAGTGGTGGCTCTGGGTGCTGTAATGCCGACAAAGCCCTTTCACTTTGAATGGGTTCTGTCGGCATTGCCACACGCGGCTTGATAAGAGTCTCTAAATTTTGAAGAAAATAAACACATATGTTGTTTTCAGGCTTACCATTACAGATCAAGGGTTCTCTGGATACTTTCATATCTTGGGGGGCCTTTAGTGTATGGCCGTAGCAAGTTGTCTTTTGTCTCAGCAGCCTGTCCCTTCTGTCTGTTTCCCAGGACAAAGTCCTCTCTGTTCTCTCTTTGCTAGATCAGGTGCCTATACTTTACATCAGTGGCTCCCAACAGGGCCGCCAAGAGACTGGGCCGGGCCCATCCCTGCCGCCCCGCCCCCCCCCCCCCAAGGTCGCTGCCGCCCCTCCCCCTCTCCATCCCTCCTGAGGTCGTCACCGCTCCCCCCCCCCGAGATCGCCACAGCCACTGCTCCACCCTCCACCACCCCCCCTCCACCACCACTGCTCCCCTCCTCTGTCCACCACCGGGTCGGGCCCCCTGCATTGAAATCGCAGTCTCACCTCCGTGAAAGCAGCACTGCAGGCAGCAGAACGCCTCCCTTCGGCCCTCCTTCCCTCCTTGTGTCCTGCCCTCGCAGACGTTACATCAGACAAGGGCGGGACACAGGGAAGGAAGGAGGGCCAAAGGGAGGCATTCTGCTGCCTGCAGCACTGCTTTCACAGAGGTGAGACTGCAATTTCAATGCAGGGGACAGACGGTCGATGACGAAGGGTGGGTGGGACTGTAGTGCCAGGCCCCCCTTGGAGGCCTGGGCCCGGGGAATTTTGTCCCCCCCCCCCCTTTCGGCAGCTATGGTTCCCAAACCTGGTCCTGGAGGCACCCCAACCAGTCAGGTTTTCTGGATACCCACAATGAATATTTATGAGAGAGATTTGCATACTCTACCTCCACTGCATGCAAACCTCTCTCGTGAATATTCATTGTGGGTATCCAGAAAACCTGACTGGCTGGGGAGCCTCTAGCAGTGGTGTAGCTAGGTGGGGCATCAGGGGAGCGTCCACTCCCCCAAACGGAGTTCTGCCGGTGCCGGCGGCTATTGTGTTGCATAGAAATTGTGCGCCATCAGAAGTCCACTCTCACACCGCTTTCGCTCCCCCTGCGCCATCAACCTGGCTCCGCTTCTGGCCTCTAGGACCAGGTGAGGGAACCACTGCTGTACATGCAGAGTAAACAGGTGTTGGGATGAGAGGACATGCACAACCTACTCTCATTGCCTCAAAAATGCCCAAAGACAGGTTTATGAATTAGTGTCTGATCTTTTCCAGAGTTTCTGGAATTTGGCTTCCATAGACAGATGCAAATGCCAAAAATGACAAAGAGGCTGATAGCACCATACAGCCCAACCAATTTATTGAGTCATGAGCTTTTGAGGACAAGGGTCCACTTCATCAGGAGATGAAATGGACTATTTTCTCTGAAAGCTTATCCCTCAATGGATCATGCATTTTTGATATGCCACCCTTCTGTGATATCTCTGAAAAATAGGCGCAAATATGCCAGCTCTGTGACTGGCATAAGTGCTTGTGCCTAAGCATATACACATGTATCTACTTGTACACTAGTAGTCTATAAAGAAAAGTAGGCAGCTACTTCCCTTTATAAAATATGCATCAATCAGGTACCTTCTGGGCACCTATATATATAGATGAAAGTTATAGAATTACCTCCTCCTATGTGTGAATTAACACAATAAAGATGTTAATGAGCTGTAGTGCACATGCAAATGCAGACAAAGATATCCATTAATATTCAAACTGATTAACACAAATTATGTTAAAAAGTGCATATCTTCTGGAGCTAGCACAAGGCTTGATGTGGGGCATTATATTCCCATGTATCTCCCCATATGGAAGAAAAGGGTCCTGACGCTTCCCTCCCTAAGTGGTGGAAAAAGACTCCCCCATGAGCTGAAGGAAATCTTTCAGTCCTCTCTTTCCCTGATGTCCCTCCTAATCTTAATGGAGACCCTTACAGGCCAAGTGAGCACACCCCTACTCTACTGCCTCTAGGAGCATTTGCCTATCTACCCCATCTGACCAGGGCTGGTCTACAATTGAGCAACCGTGTTTTTCACATGTGGTCCTTGTTATTAGCCTTACTTTTTAGCATTTATTTACATTTGCAAATAATGCTTTACACTGAGTATCTTCACAAAGGCCCGGCATCCCTTTAAGGTCACCTCCCTGCATCTGATATCAACTAAGAAGTTACAGGAGCAGGAAAGAAAAGTCCCTCCCCCCTTTCTGCTTTAATGACTTACCCATAACAATTTGCCCCAGCTCACTTCACTTTCTTTGCATCGTCACTGCACACGCAGAAGGAATATTCATGATACAAACAACTCTGCTTTATACAAGACTCAGAGCCGAAGTATACTCCAAGCAATGTTGTGCTGATGACTTCATAGCCAAATAGATTCTTAGGATATCCATAATGAATATGCATGAGAAATACTGGAACGACGTGTATATGTAAATGTATGTAAATTCATCGTGCATATTTTTTCTAGATATCCTAAAAGCACAACTGGTAATTGGGTCATCAGGTCAGCTCTGGGAAGTCCTGGTGAACAGGAAAAGCAAGGGGATGAGGAAAAGGATGCTTGAGAACAAGTCTCAGTCTTGAACAGCCTATGATCTGAAACAGACAACAGAAGGGAAGTATGTTAAAACTGAACAACTAAACATACAAGCAGAGAGACATTCCACCTCACACCCAAAGCAGTTGCTTTAAATAATTTTATACTAACTTGTTAGAACTCAGCTGAAGTACTGTTTCACAAACTAATAATCTTTGAGATGCATTGCTAGTATCCCTTATCATTTCTTTACTGCTATAAGATTTAGCCAATCCATCTGAAGTTTTCATCTTTTCTCTTGCCATTCATTTAGCTTATACACAATAATAAATAAAAGACTATGAATCAATACATTCTTGTGATTAAAAGGCTGAATGAATACAGGACCTGCAGAAAACGTGGACAGAAGAAAGGATGGATCAAATCTTGAAATTACATCGACAGGGCAAGCAGCCCAGACTTACAGAGATGGACAAACAGCATGCATGTATAAAATAACTTATTAATTATTTGTTTAAAAGCACATACCATTAATTTACATTCCCCTGGAGTTCACAAGCAACACAAGAAATAATCAATTTAATACCTAAAACAACAACATATGAATAAAACTATAAAAAGAGGTCATATACATATGTAAATAAAATTTAATACCAAACCCACTCTAAGTCTAAAACAATAAAGAGCCAATGATCAGAAGCAAATGCAGGCGCTAGAGGCTGCTAGCGCCATACTAGCGCATGCATTTGCTACCGCCCCATTATCAGAGCCCACTGAACGCATGAAATAACATGCTTGCAGGCTCTGAATGCAACTAGCATGCAAATACATGCAAAGCAGGGCTCTTAGCATAAGTAGCATGCAAATGCATGCTAAACCTATTCATCCCCAATGATCAGTGACCAGTGTGCCAAAGATTGGCTCGCTGGTCACAGCAAACCCAACGCCAGCTGAGAGCTGGCGTTAGGGTTTGCAGACCATTGGGGTGGAATTGTGAGCCCTGTCCAGCATGCATTTGCATGCTAGCAGGCCCCATTCCCCCCAATGCAGCAGCCCACCCCTGCAGGAACCCCGACCCGAACCCCCCAGCGACAGGGGGATGGAGGTCCAGCAGACCTCCGGTCCCCACGACCCCCCCTGACACAGGTTTAGGGGGGCTGTAGAACCAGTGGGTCTCCAGCCCCCCTAAACCCCCCCCCAGCATCCCCTCAGATGTCCCTGGTGACCCAGTGGGCTGCGGGTCAATCCCCTCCCCCTACCTGGCATGGAGGATAGTGATGCATTGTTAGACTGAAACTATCCTATGGGAAGGGGCTGTCAGAGACTTATGGGCTACCAGCTGACATGCCTTAGGCACTAGTGAAAGTGTGAAGAAATTCTAAAGAAATAAGCACTGCTTGGAGGAGGTGGAGGTGGAGGTGGACATAAGGCCTTTTGAAACGGGAATTGAAGACAGTATTATTGCATTAAAAGTACATTGAGGGTATTGCTATAGCCAGGGACTGTAGAGAGCACTGTTGGTTGTGCAGAAATTAGAGAAGCAGGGATCTGTTACCCTTGGAATATATTTGCATATTCAATGAGTTGCTGTAAACTCTATGCTTTGGATTGTACCATGCGACACAGGAAGCTGGGAGACTTCAAACCAAAGCTAAATTATCATTGTGAAGATATATTGTTTTTTGTGACTGTGCTACTGCAAAATTTTGAAACTTATTTAGCAGTTCACCCTGAGATTAAAGCAGGAGGAAACAAGGACCTCTGCAAACTTCTGTGGATTTCTCTGACCTGCCTGTGGGTTGAGTTCTTTCCTGGTGCTATCCACATTGTACCTATTGCAACATGCTTGCATAGCTAGCTAGCTAGATAAAATATGAAATATGTAGGAGGGTGTGAAAACTTAACACACCATAATTTATTTCTCCAATTTTTTTGTTCTGACAGACTTGAAAATAACTAACATACCAATAGACATACAGTGGTGGAAATAAGTATTTGATCCCTTGCTGATTTTGTAAGTTTGCCCACTGACAAAGACATGAGCAGCCCATAATTGAAGGGTAGGTTATTGGTAACAGTGAGAGATAGCACATCACAAATTAAATCCGGAAAATCACATTGTGGAAAGTATATGAATTTATTTGCATTCTGCAGAGGGAAATAAGTATTTGATCCCCCACCAACCAGTAAGAGATCTGGCCCCTACAGACCAGGTAGATGCTCCAAATCAACTCGTTACCTGCATGACAGACAGCTGTCGGCAATGGTCACCTGTATGAAAGACACCTGTCCACAGACTCAGTGAATCAGTCAGACTCTAACCTCTACAAAATGGCCAAGAGCAAGGAGCTGTCTAAGGATGTCAGGGACAAGATCATACACCTGCACAAGGCTGGAATGGGCTACAAAACCATCAGTAAGACGCTGGGCGAGAAGGAGACAACTGTTGGTGCCATAGTAAGAAAATGGAAGAAGTACAAAATGACTGTCAATCGACAAAGATCTGGGGCTCCACGCAAAATCTCACCTCGTGGGGTATCCTTGATCATGAGGAAGGTTAGAAATCAGCCTACAACTACAAGGGGGGAACTTGTCAATGATCTCAAGGCAGCTGGGACCACTGTCACCACGAAAACCATTGGTAACACATTACGACATAACGGATTGCAATCCTGCAGTGCCCGCAAGGTCCCTCTGCTCCGGAAGGCACATGTGACGGCCCGTCTGAAGTTTGCCAGTGAACACCTGGATGATGCCGAGAGTGATTGGGAGAAGGTGCTGTGGTCAGATGAGACAAAAATTGAGCTCTTTGGCATGAACTCAACTCGCCGTGTTTGGAGGAAGAGAAATGCTGCCTATGACCCAAAGAACACCGTCCCCACTGTCAAGCATGGAGGTGGAAATGTTATGTTTTGGGGGTGTTTCTCTGCTAAGGGCACAGGACTACTTCACCGCATCAATGGGAGAATGGATGGGGCCATGTACCGTACAATTCTGAGTGACAACCTCCTTCCCTCCGCCAGGGCCTTAAAAATGGGTCGTGGCTGGGTCTTCCAGCACGACAATGACCCAAAACATACAGCCAAGGCAACAAAGGAGTGGCTCAGGAAGAAGCACATTAGGGTCATGGAGTGGCCTAGCCAGTCACCAGACCTTAATCCCATTGAAAACTTATGGAGGGAGCTGAAGCTGCGAGTTGCCAAGCGACAGCCCAGAACTCTTAATGATTTAGAGATGATCTGCAAAGAGGAGTGGACCAAAATTCCTCCTGACATGTGTGCAAACCTCATCATCAACTACAGAAGACGTCTGACCGCTGTGCTTGCCAACAAGGGTTTTGCCACCAAGTATTAGGTCTTGTTTGCCAGAGGGATTAAATACTTATTTCCCTCTGCAGAATGCAAATAAATTCATATACTTTCCACAATGTGATTTTCCGGATTTAATTTGTGATGTGCTATCTCTCACTGTTACCAATAACCTACCCTTCAATTATGGGCTGCTCATGTCTTTGTCAGTGGGCAAACTTACAAAATCAGCAAGGGATCAAATACTTATTTCCACCACTGTACATTGATCTAGGCTTTAATAAACTTCCTTCTGCAGTACTGAGACACCTAGAAGGGCAGCAGTGGCTGTATAATAAGAGGCAGATCAGGAAATACATGTAACTCTTCATAGAATTGACTTAGACATACTTGCCTCAATGTCACTCCAGATTCACCCATATCTGCTCCAACCAGGCTGCTTCATGCAGTCACAGGCGCTGGGCCATCTTTTTCAAGTCCTTGATCTAGAAACATATCTATATCTATATTTATCTCTCTCTCTCTCTTTTTTTTTCTCTCTCACTCTCTCTTTTTTTTTCTCTCTCTCTCTCTCTCTCTCTTTATATATAGATAGAAAGATATAGATATAAAAGACTATACAGAGATTATTATACCATGTAGTATGTCCTTTTCCTTTTGTCTTTGTGTGCTGACACAGCTCAGGCTTATAAGTTTTTACCACATCCTCTGTCAACAAAATCCAGGGCTTAATTATGCAATTAGTGAAAATCATGTCTGATTTATTTTAAATGTACTACTTAATAACTTCATTGTGTGTCACCTAGGTTTTATACTTTGTGGAAAATTCAACAACGAATTCCCATTTACTTGTTCCACACCACTCATTTTATAGACCTCCATCATATCTCCCCTCAGCCGTCTGTTCTCCAAGCTGAAGAACCCTAACCCCTGTAGCCTTTCCTCATATCAGAATCATTCCATCCACTTTGTCATTTTGGTCACTGTTCTCTGTACCTTTTCTAATTCTACTGTATCTTGTTTGAGACGCATCAACCAGAATTGCACACAATATTCAAGGTATTGTTGCACCATAAAGTGGTACAAAGGCATTGTATTTTCTGTTCCTTTTCTATTAATTCCAAATATTCAATTTGGGAGTTTTTTTTGTTTTGTTTTTTTGTGGGGGTTTTTTTTTGGCCACCACTGCACACTGAGCAGAGGATTTCAACATATTATCCAAGGTGACTCCTAGATTCTTTTTCTGAGTTGTGATGTCCTTTTTTTTTTTTTTTTTTTTTCAAAAAATTGTTTTCCAATGTATACAATCTCATACGGAACAAGAAAAATTGATAGAAGCAATAGTCTACCATCTTCTCAATTCTGATTTGTACATCTTTTCCAAAATGCTGCTCTATTTTCTTAGTATTTTCAGTGGCAGAATAAGAGAAGGAATGCAGATGTTAATACGATTGCTGCACGGATTTAGAAAATAACTCTTATCACAGGATCCCACATGGCAAAATTTTAACTCAAGCACCAATTATGTCAGAATTCTCATTGTCTCCTGGCAGAAGTCTAGAATGCTCAAAACTGCTGGCCAGGTGACATGGAGCTAAATTGTCTCCAAAATCTGCATTCTAGTGAATTGGATATGTGATAAACAAAACTGGTAATTTATCTTTATTTGTTGGGGACAGTCTCTGAAACTGTTTGTCATTTCATTAAATCAATCTACTGAATTTTTCATAATTTTATTGTATTCATGTGGGGCATTATTTACAAACAGTGCATGTAAATGCAGTTAACACATGTTATTTGCTCAGAGTCCATTTCTGCAGTGGGCCCTCTGGCAAACAATGGGGCCCTTTTACTAAAGCTTAGCATGTATTAATGGAATTAGCATATGCTAAATCAGAGATTTTCAACCTTTTTCATCTCATAGCACACTTGCGCTAAAATTGTCAAGGCACACCCCCACACATGTTCCAGCATTTTACTTTCTACCACACCCCCACACATGGTCCAGCATTTTACCTTCTTCCCCTCCCCACCTGCACCCCCACACATGGTTCAGTATTTTACATTCTCTCCTTACTTCACAAATATTCCAGCATTTATCTTATTTTCCCCCTCACAAATAGTCCAACATTTATCTTCTCTTCCCCACCCAAACAAATAATCCAGCATTTACCTTCTCTTCCCCCCCCCCCACCCACACAAAAAGTCCAGCATTTGCTTTCTCTTCCCCCTCACAAATAGTCCAGCATCTATCTTTGCTCCATCCCTCACCCTCACAAATAATACAGCGTTTACCTTCTCTTTTCCCCCACCCACCCTCACAAATAGTCTAGCATCTCTCCCTCCTACCTCCTCTTCAGCCAGCAACCAGGCATCACCTCTTGTCTCTCTTGCCTCCCCACCCTCTGGTGTACCTTTTTAAAAGTTTTCTTCTCTCTAGTGGTCAGCAGCAGCGAGCAGCAATTCATACAGCCTGCTCACACCAATCCCAGAGCCTTCTCTCTGACGCTTCATGTCTATGCGGAAGCAGGAAGTTATATCAGAGAGAAAACTTTGGGAATGGTGTGAGCAGGCTATATGAATCACTGCTCTCTGCTTGCTGCCATTGACTGCAAGAGACAAAAAAAACCTTGACCCTTGACTCCCACAGCACACTTGTGGACCTGTCTCGCCACACCATTTAAAAACGCTACACTAAGAAGCCCATAGGTACATGAGTTTCTTAGCATTTACCCCTAGATTCAATCTATGGTGCCCAAAATTGGGTGCCAATATTTTTTCACCAATCCAATATATGTGCCCAACTAAATTGGCTAACCAGCCAATTAGTGCCAATAATTGGGCGCTAAGGCATTAATTGGTACCAATTTTGATTTGTGTAAACATCTTGCTACGCATTATTCTATAACAATGTGTGCCCAAATCCTATGGCACACAATTTAAAAAAGGGGGTGGCCATTGGAAGTACATGAGCAGATCAGTGTTACAGAATACTGAAGATGTGCACCAAGATTGGGGTGCCAGGAATTACACCTGGTTTTAGCACCTTAATATGGGCGCTGAAAATGGCACACAACACTCTAAAATAGCGGTGAGTACCGATTTTTGTTGGCACCAGGTTTTGAGCACCATTTACTAAATCTAGCCCTTAGTGCACACTAACAGGCTTATTTTTGAAAGAGGACGCCCATCTTTCGACACAAATCAGAAGATGGGCATCCTTCTCACAGGGTCGCCCAAATCGGCATAATCGAAATCCGATTTTGGGCGTCTCCAACTGCTTTCCGTCACGGGAATGACCAAAGTTCACAGGGGCATGTTGGAGGCGTAGCGAAGGCGGGACTTGGGCATGCCTAACACATGGGCGTCCTCGACCCATAATGGGAAAAAAAGGGCGTCCCTGATGAGCATTTGGACGACTTTACCTGGTCTAGTTTTTCTTACAACCAAGGAACAAAAAGGTGCCCGAACTGACCAGATAACCACTGGAGGGAATCGGGGATGACCTTCCCTTACTCCCCCAGTGGTCACTAACCCCCTCCCACCCTCAAAAAATAACTTTAAAAATACTTTTTTGCCAGCCTCTATGCCAGCCTCAAATGTCATACTCAGGTCCATCGCAGTAGTATGCAGGTCCCTGAAGCAGTTTTAGTGGGTGCAGTGCACTTCAGGCAGGCGGACCCAGGCCCATCCCCCCCTCTACCTGTTACACTTGTGGTGGTAAATGTGAGCCCTCCAAAACCCACAACAAACCCACTGTACCCACATCTAGGTGCTCCCTTCACCCGTAAGGGCTATGGTAGTGGTATACAGTTGTGGGTAGTGGGTTTGGGGGGGGGCTCAGCACACAAGGTAAGGGAGCTATGTACCTAGGAGCTTTTTCTGAAGTCCACTGCAGTTCCCCCTAGGGTACCCGGTTGATGTCCTGGCATGTTAGGGGGACCAGTGCACTGTGAATGCTGGCTCCTCCCACAACCAAAGGGCTTGCATTTGGTCGTTTCTGAGATGGGCGTCCTTAGTTTCCATTATCGGCAAAAATCAGAAACGACCAGGTCTACGGACGACAATCTCTAGGGATGACCTAAATGTCAAGATTTGGGCATCCCCGGCCGTATTATCGAAACGAAAGATGGACGCCCATCTTGTTTTGGTAATACGGATTTCCCTGCCCCTTCACTGGGACATCCTGCGAGGACGTCCTCAAGAAAACTTGGGCGCCCCTTTCGATTATGCCCCTCCACGCTTTGGTAAAAGGGCCCCAATGTGTGTTAATGGCATTATCAAGACGTAACTGTTGAAAGATCTTTAGAAGAGAAATGTGACAAGATCTCTGCAAGAACTGTGATGGATGGATTATTTCAGATGTTTTGGACTTTTGAACATGTCATGAGCTCTTGCTAAATACAGATATATAACACATTTGGGATCAGGAACACGACACTGTCAGTTTACACTAACTAGTAGGTTTCTCAAGATTGGACTCATATTTTTCTATATAAGATATTGATTTTGATATAATAATTTTCTTGGTGGAGTTTTTTGACCGGTGATTATAACTGTAAACCCGGAAAGTATCAAAAACAAGAGGCTTATTGTGAACATTTGACATGCCTTTTCTCCACCATTTTTTGATAACAAATCCTTTTGATGTAAGTGTTTTGGATGTTGGCAACTTGATAGTGGATTTTTATTATTGCTTTGTGGTAATTGAAATCAGCTATTATTATTGCATTGACAAATTTTTGAGCTTTCCTTATTTCTGTTAGCATTCATCTTCTGTTAATTCTGGATAGTAGTGTACCTCAGTGCTATTCTCTTCCCTTTCTCAGACTGAATTTCTATCTATAAACATTCTAAAGTACATTTTGGGGCTATTTTAATAAAATGTGGTATGATTTTGTACTTACTGCAACTTAAGTGATAAGTACAAAGCCGTGTGGCAAATGCAGGGGACATGCCTTAAAACTGCCCTGTATTTTACTGCAGAAGGTATCCCATTACACCTCTGCTTCATACTTCAGGACAACTTTTACTATCTGTAGGTTTGCACTTCCCAATACTGCTCTCACAGAATTCACCCTTAGGCTCTACCTCTCTTAGCCATTTTCCCTATACCTTATGAAGGAGAGAAAATTCTCTAAACTGGTGCCTTAACTCACCAAGTCTCACAGTGCTTATTCTTGGGTGCACTTTCAGCCCCTGGTCTGGCATTCACTCTTCCTCTTACTATCAGGCTTGAAATTTCTTAGGTTGTTTAAGCAGCTAGCATGACTTTCTGCCAGAGGGAAACTGGTCTTCCCTTTTCCAGGCCCCAAGCTTCTCACTGTGGAAAGATCATAATTCACCAGCCCAGCTGCCTGTCCATGAGGCTGAGATAGAGAAAACAAGAAGGAGGAACCCTGCCACAGCAACTAAATCCACTTCTATCCTAGGGAATAATTTTTCCTTTTCCCCATGTGCTGCTCTCCCTTCTATACTCCTGGCAGAGTTCTGCGCATCTGCGCAATGCAGGATTTGCCCAGAATTCCCCAGCCGCACAGGATTTACTTTTTTCACACAGGATCTGGAATCAGGTGACATCTGGCACTGCCAAACAGGCAGTAATAGGAACATTTTTAAAACTCACATGATACTACTTCGGTGGTACTACTGGAACGGCGACCACAATTTATCCAGTGGTAATGGGGAAAATTCAGCTGGATGGCTGCCCACCCCACTCCATCCCTGAGCCTTGGTGGGCCCTCCCCAGACCTACCTTAATGCTCCCTGGTGGTCTAGTGGCCTCTTCAGGGACAGGAAAGAACCCCAATCTTTTCTGCTCACTGCCACTGCTCTGGTCGATGCCACCACAAGATTGGATGGTATCTGTGTACAGGGTATGGGGCTGTAAGGTGGATGAAGTTTGGTTGAAGGGAGGTGGGCTGGAAAAATATGGATGGTTGAGGTATGTGTGCAGGGGGGCTGGAAAAAAGATGGAGTGTGGAGGGCTCAAAAAGTGTATGGAGTGTGGGTGCATGGAGGGGGCTTTGTTTTCTCTAGTATAGTTTAATGAAAATACTGGATTGTACTGAACTTCTAGCATGTGAAACAAAAAACTGTTTACAACTGTTGTATTGGGAATGGGCAGAAATCTAATTACACTACATATTTCTTAAACAAGAAGATTTTTATCTTTTTTTTTTTTTTTTGGAACATGAGATAAGGTTGTGCAGAGGAATACATTCTGACAATGTCTTTCCAAAGTCATGCAGCTTGAATGGCAAGAGATTTGTCAAAGAGCTGAAGAGCACTGTCTCTTCTTGCCCTTAGAAGAGGGGAAAATGAAGAAATTGGCAGCTTCTTGTCTCCTTGATCTAGTTGAGGTTGCAAAGCAGAAATGAGTTAGTAGGTAGCTAGGGGATCTTCCAATGTTTTGAAGAGGAAGCAGACCAGCTTGAAAAGTACTATCGCCTCAATGGGGAGCCAGTGTAGTTTGATGTAGGAAGGGGAAGACACTGTCAAATTTTGAAAGTCTGAAGATTAGTTTGATTGCTGTATTTTAAATGCTTTGAAGTCTCTCGAGTAATGTTTTTGTGCAGCCGAGGTGTATTAGATTGCAGTAGGCAAGTGATGATAGTACAAATGAGTGTACCAATTGTTCATATTGGTTGGTTTCGAAGTACTTCCGAATGGTATGGAGCTTTCTCATTAGGTAGAAACATTTTTTGGTCAGGGCATTGACTTACGCTTCGACAGAAAGAGTATAGTCGATTTGAATGCCTAGGAGTTTAATGGTAGAAGCGAGATTGAAGTTCACTTCAACTGTAATTGACTTAGGGATTTGGTCTGGTTTGATGCTGAAGCATAAGAATTTGGGGGTTTTTTCAGTATTGAGTTTTAGCTTGTGATCATGCATCCATTTTTCTAGTAGGTTGATGTATTGTTGGACCCTAGATACATCTATTTTGAAAGTAGATGCTATCATCAGCATAGATATAGTAGAGAAAGTAATTTTTATCTAGCATATACGCTTAGGGATCTGAGGAAAACATTGAACAGTATTGGAGATAGGGGGGAAGCCTTCAGGGACTTTGCAAATGTTGCTCCAGTTTAGGGATAAATCTGTATGTACTTTGACTCTGTATGATCTACTTTCTAAGAAGCCTCTGAACCATTTTAAAACATTGCCTGAGATTCCCATTTCTTCGAGGTTCCATAGTAGGCGAGTATGGTCTACTAGGTCAAATGCTGAGGATAGCTCACACTTTCTACCACAAGTGTAACACTTAGAGTGAGTTATGGGCTTGAGTCCCCTTCTCTAGAGTGCACTGCACTGACCACTAGGCTACCCCAGGAACCTGCTTCCTGCTCTAATAGACCCCCCCCAATACCCCCCCCCCAGTAATCACTGACCCCTTCTCACCCCCAAAACTGTGAATAAAAATATGACTTCCCAGCCTCTATGACAGCCTCAGATGTTAGAGCCAGGTCTATTAGAGTGGCATACAGGTCCCTGGAGTAGTGTAGTGGTCAGTATAGTGCAGATCGCCATGGAGTGGGAACTCTGGTCCCTATCTCCCTTTGTCACATATGTGGGGGAAACTGTGAGCCCTCCAAAACTCACCAGAAACCCACTGTACCCACATATAGGTGCCCCCTTCACCCATAAGGGCTATTGTAGTGGTGTACAGTTGTGGGTTTTGGGTTGTTTTGGAGGGGTTCAGCAGACAAGGTAAGGGAGCAAAGGTGAGATGTGTACCTGGGAGCATGTTTTTGAAGTCCACTGCAGTGTCCCCTAGGGTGCCCCATTTATCTCCTGGGATGTCTGGGACAGGGGCGTATCTGCGTGGGGCCTCAGGGGCCTGGGCCCCCGCAGATTTCGCCCTGGCCCCCCCTACCGCTGCCAACCCTCCCCCTCCGTTGCTCGCCTACCTTCGCTGGCGGGGGACCCCAACCCCCGCCAGCCGAGGTCCGCGTCCTCCTGCCGCTGCCGGCTGCCTTTGGTCCTTTCATTTTTCCATTGAAGCTGGCGCCGACGAAAGTTTCTTTTGAATCTGACGTCGCTGCACGTTGTACGTGCAGGACGTCAGACTCAGAAATTGTTTCTGAGTCTGACGTCCTGCACGTACAACGTGCAACGTGCAGCGACGTCAGATTCAAAAGAAACTTTTTCGTCGTCGGCGGCGCCAGCTTCAATGGAAAAATGAAAGGACCAAAGGCAGCCGGCAGCGGCAGGAGGACGCGGACCTCGGCTGGCGGGGGTTGGGGTCCCCCGCCAGCGAAGGTAGGCGAGCAACGGAGGGGGAGGGTTGGCAATGGCAGCGGCTGGGGGGAGGGGGATCGGCAATGGCGGCGGCGGCGGCGGCGGCGGGGGGGGGGGGCTATAATGTGCCCCCTCACTCTGGCCCTGGCCCCCCCTACCGCCGCAGGTCAGATACGCCCCTGGTCTGGGAGACCAGTCTACCAAAAAGGCTGGCTCTCTCCTACATCCCAATGGCTTGATTTTCTGTTTTTTCACTTGGATGTTTTTTTTTTTTTTTTTTTTTGGGGGGGGGGGGGGGGGTTAATGGACCAAAAAGAACAAAAAAACATCCAAAGCACAAAACCTTGTTAGAAACAGTATGTTTGAAAACAAAAGCTAGACATTTTTCTTTTTTGAACATGAACTTCTTTCCTATTCAGATTTTGGGTGTTTTTTGCAAAACATCTAAAGTCAGACTTAGTTGTCATATCGAAAATGCCCCTCCACGTAACTTTGTAAGTCTAAGTGCTTTGAAAATACACCTCTAAGTGTACCTTTAGTCTAACTAGCTCCTCACAAACACAGTCTTCTAAAAATCATTTAAGATCTAACTCACTTCCATTCATATTTGTGTTTGTCTTCTGTGGTTCCACTCTCAACCATTAAACACAGAATGAAAGTATTTGTTAAGGAATTTTACTTTATCCGTATTAACTTCTACATATTCCTCCCCTTCATCTTTGTGTCTCACAACATCACTTTTGCACTTCCTCCTGTCACTGACATATCTGAAAGAGCCCCCCCCCCCCGCCCACACTACCACCACACCACCAGCACACACACACACACACACACACACACACACACACACACACACACACACACACACACACACACACACACACACACACACACACACACACACATTTTATTGTATTGGCTATTTATGTATGTCCTTTGCAGCTTTGCTTACCAACTCCTCTTCACTTTTCCAGACATTGTTGCTTGTCTTCCTCTTTCTCTGATCTCTTGTATTTTATGAAGGCTAACATCTTTTTCCTTGCCTTTTTATTCAGAGAGAGAGAGAGAGAGAGATCAATCAGGAGCATAACTCCTGGAGGAGGTATTGTGAGGAAATATTTCATTTTTACAGAAAGAGTCAGTGTGGAAAAAGATTCCTAAAAGGAGAGACTGAAGTTTTATGCCCATTAGTTTGCCCAGTATCCAATATATTTCTGCCCTCTAAAATGCTGGTATTTATTGGGAAATTTGAGATGTGTGTCTGCACATTGTTTATCTAATGCTGTGCAATCCCAGGACAAAGACTATCTCAAAGTGGTAATTGTTTTGCACAATAAAAGTTAGTTTAAATACTCCTCCTCTGTCTCTGAGTATTTGTGGTGAAGAAGGAAATGTACACCTGATCAGTGAAGGAAAATTCCTTTCCCCCAGTCATCACTGTACCTATGCTGATTCTGTGCCAGCTCTCCTCCTAGGACCTCAGGAATGCAGCAGTTCCGGTCTCCGTGTTGCCCCCCCCCCCCCTCCAGTATACTTCACTGTTAGTATCCTTCTTTATTTTATTTTATTTTATTTATTTGTACCCCACATTTTCCAGACAGTTTTACTTCCTTTTCTATACACTATTGTCATGCTGTCTCTGATAACTGGACTTGTTGCTCAAGACTGGAAGAATGCTTTCATTTACCTTAAAATCAAGGATCCTAGAGAAGGAGTACAAGGTCCTGAGAAAGACAATTTTGATTTACAAAATATTTCTGACATTTTGGAACAATCTACTAATATTATAACGAATAGAGCTACAATGATTGTATCTATGGTGTTTGAGCAAGATTACAATGCAATTTTAAGACTTTATTTTAGGAATTTGAAAGCTCAATTCTATGGTTCTAAAGTTTGGATTTACCCAGACGTCACCAAGTCCACACAACAAAAAAGGAAGTTGTTTTTTGCTTTAAAACAAAGGACAATAGATATAGGTGCTTCCTTTTTTCTTCCATACCCGTGCGAAATTAGGTCAAACTAAGTGTACTTTCTTTTCACCGAAACAACTTAAATCGTTTGTAGAATTGAAACAAGTGAAATGAAATAGTACCTGGAGAGAATGCAGCCATTTCTTTAATTTGAAATTTATTTGTATCTAACTTCTCTCTTTTCCCCCCTCCATGTTAATTAGGGTCTAAGAAAGGTTAAATATTATGTTTGTTTGTAGAAACTTTCCAATTATTGTATTCTATATAAGTATTCTTTTAAATTTATTATAAGTGAAAGATTAGAATTCAGTTTTTATTCTACCTGTATTTCTGTACAAGGTTATCCTTGAATATTGTATTTAAAAGCATAAATAAAGAATTAAAAAATATATCCTAAACTCTCTCCTACTGATCCTTCTAATTATAGGCCTATTGCTAATTTACCTTTTCTTGAAAAGATTGTTGAAACTGTCCATTCACATCTCACCACTTTTACATCTAACACTAATGCTTTACACCCTAACCAAACTGGTTTCCACCAACATCATAGTACAGAAACGTCTTTGCTAGCACTTTTGAATATCATTCGTTATTTTCTAGATAAATCTCACTCTGTACTCCATCTCTTGATTTCTCTGTTGCTTTTGATCTTATTGACCATTCTGTTTTGCATTCCGACCTGCAATCCATTGGAATTACTGACTCTGTCTATCATTGGTTTAAACCTTACCTTGAAAATAGACAGTATACTGCTCATTCTGTTGATAAGCAATCCAAACCATTTCATCTTATTTTGGGTGTTCCTCAAGGCTCTATACTTTCTCCCTTGCTCTTTAACATTGTTTTAGCACCTCTTCTTACTTTGGCACAATCTATAGATTTGGCTATGTTCATATATGCTGATGACATCCAAATTCTTTCTCCATTTAACCTTATGGATCCACATGATATCTCGTCTCTTAATACTCAACTTAAACTCATTACACCATGGCTTACATCAGGTTCTTAATCTGGAGAAGTCCAAAGTACTCTTATTTACCCCTACTGACCAGCTATCTCTATCTTCTCCCAACCTTTTAAATGGTTTTCTAGTTTCTCTAGTACATTCCACATGCATTTTGGGATTAGTATTTGATTCTTCGCTTTCTTTCCATGAACAGATTTCAAAGGTAGTCCAACGATCCTTCTACAAGTTACATCTCATCAGATCTGTTCAGCCTTTATTAAATCTTCCTGTCCTTAATATGTTAATACTTTCCCTGGTCATCTCACAATTAGATTATTGTAGCTCCCTTTATTTAAACCTTCGGATCAATGATCTACACCACTTGCACTTAGTCAAAATACCGCCATCAGAGTTCTTCATCACCTCAAGCAATTCGATCACGTCTAATTTAGAACCCCCTCTATCTTATGAGATATCTCACCCTTTATACTGAAACAGGCATTGAGGTCATTGCAACTCAGCCTTCTGTCTATTCTGTTGCATAGAAAACTTTTTCATGAACATAGTAGACATACCATGTTCTCATTTCAAAGCCCAAGGCTATGGAACTCCTTACAATCTCACCAGTCAAATCACCTCTCTACCCGTCTGTAAAGCAAAGTTCAAGACTTTCCTCTTTCAAGATGCTTACACTTAGATTTTTTCCAGATGAGGTCACTCTTGCCAGACCGACAAATTTCCTTACCATATTGTTTTTTCCACACTCCCCCCTCTTTCCTGTTTATATTGTAGTTCTACCTATGTTCCTTTTGTTTCATGTTAGTAATGTATATCTGTTTCTCTTCTTCTTCTTTTTTTTTGTTTTGTTTTTTTTAGATTATACACCACCCAAATGGTTGTTCTGTTGGGCAGGTTAGAAAATCTTTAATAAACCTGAAACCTGTTCCTCAGAGAAGAGTGTCTATACTGGGTGAAGAGAGGGAGAGGACCAGGATAAAATACATGTTCTGTGGAGCCCGGGGTTGTGAAACTGTTTATGGACTGCCTCAAACTAAAGAACCCTCCCCCCCCCCCATACCACAAATAAAAAATATTCTACTGTTCATGGGACCCTATAATCAACCAATGCTATAGTGAGTGGATCAATGCCACTAGACTCTAGCCTTACCCCTATATCCTTAAAAACTTATATGTGTAGTATATACCTTTGCCTCCTCCTGTAATTAGATGTGAATCAAGAGTTGCAAAACAATAATCTGCACTGGAGCTGAAATAAGATTGGTAAATCATAGACAAGAAGTATGGGATTATATTTTGGGGTCATCTGAAGAGTTTTGATATCAAAGGCTAAGCCAAGTTTGGGGTTTAGTGTGATATTTGAATTAGGCATAGTTTTTCAGCAAGGTCTGTAGAAGCATACTGCTATCTGTTGTTGTTATTATACTGAACAATCATCAGCTTTCTCAGAACTTGTTTTGAGGTATATAATTTTAAGATTTTGGGTCTGTACTATAACCACTAAGCAGTTCAAAGATGAGCTATCCTGTTTAATGATCTCTACTAATTGGAGTGTTGTGTTGATTTCCAGAGTTTATCTTGATTTGGCAAGTAGAATTATAAATTAAAATTTTCTAACAAGCAGTATCATTAAATTGTCAGGAAATCTCTACTTTGCATTCAGTGTAAATCTGTATAATTATACTGTCTTCCAGTTTTATAGCCAAAGTTCTCTATGACAGTAAGTTTTGTAGCACCTATCTTTCATTTTGAGAAAAGTGAAGTACAATATATTTGATTTTACATTCTTTATATTTCATAGTCAAAGTTTCATTGTGGTGCCTAAGCAATTATTTATCTGTCATATAGTCTAATATAGAGTTTTCATTTATATGTTATACCTTTTTGCATGTCCCAACCTGGATGCACATAGCATGTTAAGAAGGGGACTGAGATGTCCAAGTCCGGATGTGCACAGTTCCCCCAGTATTTTACAAAAGACTCTGCCAATCACAGAGCTTTTTATAAAATAGCTACAGAGGTGTATAGGATTGCATTTGTATTTGCAAGCACTTCCACAGGGAGAAGCAATTTTAAAAAGCTGTACATGGGGGAAAAAAAGAGCATCTTGTTCTTCCCCAGCTGTGCATGGGAGCAGTTTTCCAGCATCCAAGTACCTCCTCGTCCACCCTCAAGCCCTCTCCTTTCAGTTCAGACATCTGTGGACCTCCATGGTATGTGACAGAGATTTGAATTAAATTGGATAAATAGTTCAAAAGTTATTGAGTTGGAAGGACATATCTACAGGAGCATACAGACAGACAAGATGATCTCATAAGGTCAGTTTTATTGTAGGAAATTGTAGAATCAAGGGCAAACATAAGTAGGGAATCCCCCACCCCCAAGACATTCAGCTGTATCACAACCCCCCCAAAACCAGTTCAGTCTACCCTTAACCCCCTGACCCCACCACCAGGCAATACTCCCCAATCCTACCCCTTGTACCTACCAGGGATATCCCGGGGTCCTTTTACTAAGCTGCGGGAAAAAGGGCCTTGCGGTAGTGGTGGGAGCTGCTTTTTCCACACAACAGGGCCCTTTTTACCACAGCAGGTAAAAAGCCCCCCCCCCCCCCCCCCAAAAAATGGCCATGCAGTAAGATAACTCTTACCACGTGGCCATGCAGCGAGAAGCACTTATAGCCCTTACCACCACCCATTGAGGTGGTGGTAAAGGCTCCCACGGTAACCCGGTGGTAACAAGACAGTGCACAACAATGCCTGATTACTGCTGGGTTACCGCCGCACTAGAAATGTTTTTTTTAATTTCTGGAGAACAGGAAATGGCGCACACTTGACCCGGAACTACTGCCGGCAGCTGCATTGGGCTGGCGGTAGTTCAGATTTAGCACGCTGTAAACCCACATTGGGTTTACTGAAGCTTTGAAAAATACCCCCCCAAGTGAAGAGCAGAAGCAATCTCCAGTTGCTCCTGCTCTGTCAGGCTCTGAGTTCAAAGTGGTGTTGGTGACCCCTAGCATTAGTTTCTTGGTTCTACTGCTTGGGGGTCAAACTGCCAAAAAATATATACAGAATAATTACAGAGAATTTTACTTGTGGGGAATTCATGGTATACTAGGAGCTCAAGTAAAATTTATCATATGGTAACTGGAAGGCTTTCCACCTTATAATTGAAAGAGAAAAACGCCTAGATTTCGACCCAAATTGGGAGATAGATGTTTATCTCACAAAAACGAATAAAGCGGTATAATGGAAAGCCGATTTTGGACGTTTTCAACTGCACTCCATCGCGGAAGCGTACAAAGTTGATGGGGGCGTGTCGGAGGTGTGGCGAAGGTGGAACTGGGGCGTGGTTATCGGCCGAGGAGAGATGGGCGCCTTTCACCGATAATGGAAAAAAAGTATGCGTTTGTAGCTAGAATTTAGGGCACTTTTCCTGGACCCTGTTTTTTCACGAATAAGGCCCCAAAAAGTGCCCTAAATGACCAGATTACCCCCAGAGGGAATCGGGGATGACCTCCCCTGACTCCCCCAGTGGTCACTAACCCCCTCCCACCACAAAAAATGATGTTTCACCACTTTTATTTTCACCCTCAAATGTCATACCCACCTCCCTGGCAGCAGTATGCAGGTCCCTGGAGCAGTTGTTAGGGGGTGCAGTGGACTTCAGGCAGGTGGACCCAGGCCCATCCCCCCCTACCTGTTACAATTGTGCTGCTTAATGCTTATTAGTCGTCCAACCCCCCAAACCCACTGTACCCACATGTAGGTGCCCCCCTTCACCCCTTAGGGCTATAGTAATGGTGTAGACTTGTGGGCAGTGGGTTTTGAGGGGGATTTGGGGGGCTCAACACACAAGGGAAGGGTGCTATGCACCTGGGAGCTGTTTTACCTTTTTTTTTGTTTTTGTAAAAGTGCTCCCTAGGGTGGCCGGTTGGTGTCCTGGCATGTGAGGGGGACCAGTGCACTACGAATCCTGGCCCCTCCCACGAACAAATGCCTTGGATTTATTCGTTTTTGAGCTGGGCGCTTTCATTTTCCATTATCGCTGAAAAGCAAAAACGCTCAGCTCACAAATTGTCGAATAAAACATGGACGTCTATTTTTTTCGAAAATACGGTTCGGTCCGCCCCTTCACGGACCCGTTCTCGGAGATAAACACCCATGGAGATAGACGTTTTTGTTCAATTATGCCCCTCTTTGTAATCTTTGGGCCAGATTTTTTGCTGGCGCAGTGACCATATTAATTTAAGCACTGATGCCAACACTTAAATTAATACCTATAAATCAGCAATGCTATCTGTTTAGGTAGCAGTGCTGAATATCCATATTGTGTAGTCACCATGCTGGCATTATTTGTTTAGGGGTCCTTTTACTAAGGTGCACTGTAAAATGGCCTGCGGTATTGTAGGCGCGTGTTTTGGGTGCGCGCAGATCCATTTTTCAGTGCACCTGCAAAAAATGCCATTTTTATTTTTGCCGAAAATGGACATGTGGCAAAATCTAAAATGGCACGTGTCCATTTTGTGTCTGAGACCTTACTGCCAGCCATTGACCTAGCGGTAAAGTCTCACATGGTAATCGGGTGGTAATGACCTACGTGCATCAAATGCCAAAGCAGGTAAAAATCCCCCCCCCCCCCCCAAAAAAAAATGGCCATGCAGTAAAATAACTCTTACCGTATAAGATGTGCGTAGCTGACACATGCCAAAAATGAAGTTACCACAAGAGTCATGTGGTAGCCGGGCAGTAACTCCATTTTGGCGCACACTGCGCATGCATAGACGCTTACGCGGCTTAGTAAAAGGGCCCCTTAGTTTAGACCTCTTCTAATTAATTCACTCTTACATAAAGAGAATTAGATTGAACAGTGAAATCTAGGAATCAACTGGTATTAAGTGGGGACATTAACAACATAAGCTGCTATGCCCATATCAGCCCTCTTCTAAAGTCACTTCACTGGCTCCCTATCCGTTTCCGTATACAGTTCAAGCTCCTCTTATTAACCTATAAGTGCATTCACTCTGCTGCCCCTCACTACCTCTACACCCTCATCTCTCCCTACACTCCTTCCCAGGAACTCCGTTCATTAGGCAAATCTCTCCTAATTGTACCCTTCTCCTCCATCGCTAACTTCAGACTTTGTTCCTTTTATCTTGCCGCACCTTATTCCTGGAATAGACTCCCTGAGCCATTACATCAAGCTCCATCCCTGGCCGCCTTCAAATGCGGGCTAAAGGCCTACGTACCTGTTTGACGCTGCTTTTAATTCCTAACTTGTCACCTACTCGTAACCTTTATCTTGTCTTCCTCTCTTCAATAGTCCCTTTCCCCATATGTCCTATCTGTCTGTCCTACCCTTATCCCTTGTTTGTCCTGTCTGTCTGTCCTGATGTAGACTGTAAGCTCTTTTGAGCAGGGACTGTCTTTTTCTTGATGTTAAATTGTGAAGCGCTGCGTACGACTGGTAGCGCTATAGAAATGATTTATAGTAGTAGTAGTAGTTATCTTACCACAAGTCAGGTTATTTTAGCCCACATTGGTAACTTCCCCTCTTATGACAGAGCAAATGAGTATGATTAACAGTAAAACTATTGTACATGACCTGGTATAGTAGAACAGTTTATCACCTTTTATTCTGTGCTCTCTCTCTTTCACAGCGTAAAACATTGCGTTGCATTTTGCAAGAAGAGACACAATATGGTATCTGAAAAGAAATCTGCCTACTTCCATTTTGTTTTGATAATACTAAAGATCCTTGTTCTCCTCAGTTTTTCCTAACCTAAATTTTGCCTTCAGCTCTATTCACAATTATTTTACTGGCTTCAGATGCAACAGGAATCTCTTTAACTCCATGACCTAATTGCATCATGTCACAATAGAATCTGATGTTTTATGTCACGCAATGAAACATAATACATCCCAAGGCAGCATGACAGAGGTTGAATTCCAACAGCCTTTGAAATGAGAAAAGGGAACTGTAGGGTATCTGTATCTTGCTGTAACCTGTTCAGACTTGCAATAACGAAGTACCATTGTGTTGATTCTTAATGGCTCTCCTCTTCTTGCTCAATGTTGTATAAATTAACAACTGTTGATGATCAAGCTAGAAACAGGAGGAGTTTACTTTGACTCTTTACTGTGACCAGGGTTTCACATAGAGCCTTTGTAATGTTCAATAACATTAAATATAAAATCCCTCTAAAGGTAGGAGGTTTATGTAAAAAAAAAAAATTTAAATGTGCATTTCTAAATGAAAACTAGGGATGGGCATTTTATATTGTTTCCCATGTCATTTACAAGAATTGTTTTATTCATTTTTATTTTGCCATTTTGTTGTTTTGTCAGTTTCTGAGAGTATTGCACACTCTTTGAAAATAGTGGTTACTGTAACAGTACTCCTGCAAAGCTCTGGGCCCATAGCTACACACTGTCTCCTCAGATCTGCTAAGGTACCCATTCCTAGAGGGAGACTTTTGGGCCAGTCCAGGATTTCTCCTAATCTCATCCTGGTGCATTATGGGACCTGCAGTACTGATTGCAGTGGAGAGAATCAGGGACTAAAAATACTACACTGCTTTGGGATGTAAGTTTAAAACCTGAACCGGCCAAAAACTCTCCCTCCTGGAATGGGTAATGTAGCAGCTCTGTCTCTCTCACAATTAAAAGCCTATTTCTAAACTAGGAACGTCTGTGCCACAAAGGATGAGGACATGTGATTGAGAGAGCAAAGCCCTGTACTTCCCCCCTTGCTGCAGCTGAGACCAAGTCAACAGTAAACCACTTAAAGGAGACAGCAATAGGCAGGAGGACAGGCTCTGTGGAAGGCCCCGCATATAAATGTGTGATGCTCCACCCTATAGCTTTGGGGAAGCTCCCCCAATTCTAGAAACTTCCACCTGCTGGTCTGACAAGATATGGCTTCCCAATGTAGAAGAACCTTACAGCATAGGTGACCTGTTCAACAGGAACAGAGGTCGAGAAAAAATAGCCTCAACATCATTACTTTAGCCAGAACAATCAGATTCAGTGCTGGAGAAATCAAATAACCCAAACGCCACCCTAGTAGCTGAGGTGATGTAGAGGTTAGGATGGTTGCTTTGTCATTTATTTATTTATCATTTATTGGGTTTGATATTCCGATTCTCACTGAGCCAAAATCAAAACGGTTTACAATATAGAATTTGGATACAGGAAAGGAACACCGTAATATAAAAGGAAAGCAGTCAGACACTCAAGGCAGAGATAGACAATTTAATCAGACACACAAAATAATCAGTCCATCAAATATAGACAAGGGACAGAGCACATCAGTGTATATATACACAATCTTATTCTTAAAAAAAACATTAATTAAAACCTATGGTCCCTTCCTCCATCCCAGAGAACCTCAGCAGAACAACCCTGAGTGTTCAAAAGCCAGTTTAAAGAAGTATGTTTTTAGGGACCCTGGAAAGGCAGGAAAAGAGCTCTCAAGCCTTAACTGTTTTGGAAGTGAATTCCAAAGAGAGGGAGTAAGGAAGAAGAAAGCGGAGGAATGCATAGATTCCCAACATGCCTTGGAGGGATGAGCAGAACAGGCTTATTGCCAGAGACCAAAGGGTGCTGTGAGAGGGTTTATAAGGGATGGTCAGAGAGGCAAGATAACAAGGGGTGGTAGTATGGAAGACCTTATGTGTTAGTGTAAGAATTTTAAATTTAATTTGGAATTCAATAGGAAGACAGTGGAGACGTTGCAATAAAGGTGAAACATGATCATAATGTTTAGCGTGGCAGATTATACGAGCAGTAGTATTCTGGAGGATTTGGAGATGTTTTAAATTAGCCTTAGTAATACCAGCATAATCAGAATTACAATAATCATAGCAAGAATTTATATAGGCATAAAAGAGAGAACATAGTGAGGATGGGTCTAACATATTACGAATTGATTTCAAATGACGAAGGAAACAGAAACCTGTTTTAATAACCTGAGAAATATGAGGAGTGAAGGTCAGCTAAGAATCCACAATAATTCTGAGATATTTGAATGAACTAGCAGGCGTGATTGACCTACCCAAGAGGAATGGAATTGTTGAAGGAAGAGGGGATGACCCTGTGATCCAGCTAGCAACAGAGGTTACAGGTTTGAATCCCACCACAGGTACATTCTCCTGATCCTAAATGAATAGCAGGTATCTTTAACTCTGTGCTGATTTTCAACTCCGTGTGGTGAACTTAATGATGATTAATTACCATGCCAATCCCAACAGGTGCTATAATTGGTGCTGAGATGAATGCCATTTTGTCTTTAGGACTCCAGAGAGTGTGATTTTGGTGTTCCTTGGTTATATTTTTTGCAATTTGCGATTTTGCTGTGTGCTCAAACCCAACCCTATACCCATTTCATCTCCAGCTTTCTCTCTTCTCACCTATACCTCCACTTCAGTCTATTCCTCCCTTTCCATTACCTGTTCTTTCTATCGCTTCCCCCACCCCAACTCTGTCTTTCACCATATTTGGCTTTACTATATAAGCCTCTTTTCTCACAATGGCAGAGAAAGGAGAAGGCCATGGGTACTCTTTTCACCTATAGGCACATCTTTTTTTATTTCTTTTTATATATTAATTTTATTAACAGACAAAAGTAGCTACTATCAGATTTGTAATTGCTATGCAAGATTTCCACATAAGTCCCCTTTTTGTATAATATAAAAGGTAAGTATGGGAAGTATTTCCCTCCCAGTAGTGGTCTCTTCCTTTCTTCCCAGTGAAACTGGCATTACCAAGACAATTTTTCCCAAAGGGTGGATCACTATAGGGAATATCTTAGAAGTGTGCACTACTGGTCAAACCCAAGCTGGCATTTCTTCATATTACTGCTGCCCTTGAAATTCAAAAGAGAAGAGAGGCTGGAGATGGGGGGTGGGGGGGAGGAGAAGAACCTAGAAGAGGTTATAGTGGAGGAGCTGGTGGGAGGAAGGAGCTATAGTGAGGCTGGGTGGAAAGGACCTGGAAAACAATCATGAACAAGTGGGGGAGGAGAAGGAGGAGGAGGAGCTGGGAAGACAGAGGAGAGAAGGGTGGAGAGAACTAGCGGAGGACCATGGCTGAGGGCAATTACCTTGATACCAAAATTTCATCTTGGGCCACCAGGAGTCTAAGCACATCACTGGTTCTGATAATAATCGGGCTACAAATGACACTGACATTTCATGGGTGATGTGAATGCTCAATACATTAAGGGGAGAAGACTATATAGGGTGCCCAACGTTAGGTGCTGGAATGATGCTCCCTAAGCACAAATTCTATAAAGGCAGCTCCACGTGGAATTGCCTTTATAGAATACTAGCTTAAATCATATTCACAGCTAACTTTAGGTGTGAGCATTTATGTCTGCTAAGGACTGCTGTAAATGCTAACATCTAACTACTGTCAGTTAGGCACAGAAATGGAAGTATTCTATAACATGCCCCGCCCATGCCCCTCCCTTGGCCACATGCCTTTTGTAGTTCCATATAAGGTGAATTAGGCATGCAGGTTACAGAATAGGGGTACAGAGCAGATAAATGTGTAACCAGTAATTAGTGCCAATTAGCATTTATTAAGGCCAATTATCAATTGTTATCACCCATGCCCAAAATTGCATGCCAAACTTTGGGTGACCTAGACAGAACTGAGGGGTAAACATTGCAATATCAAATATGAACATTTATTTTGTATATTATGATATTACAACAACAAAACTTAGTAACCAATTCTTTGAATATGAACAAATTGGTGCATAAAGTGGTTACACAGTTTCTCAGTAACTGGGTAGAGCAGAGGCGTAGCCAGACTTCGGTGGGAGGGGGGTCCAGAGGCCGAGGTGACCCGCACCACCATTTTGACCTCCCCCCACTCCCACCGCCGCCACCACCAACAACTTTGACCCCCCCCTGCACCAACCCTTTCGACCCCCCTTCCCGCCGCCACCAACCCTCCCCCACCGCCGCTGTCACCGTGGGTACCTTTGCTGACGGGGGACCCCAAACCCCGCCAGCCGAAGTCCTCTTCTCCAGCGCGGCCGCATTGCTGGCTGATCTGCAAGGCTTCGTTCTGTTTCTGTGTGTCTGACGTCCTGCAGGATGTCAGACTCACAGAAACAGAATGAAGCCTTGCAGATCAGCAACGCGGCCGCGCAGGAGAAGAGGACCTCGGCTGGCGGGGGTTGGGGTCCCCTGCCAGCAAAGGTACTTGACGGCGGTGGTGGCGGGTTGGCAGTGGGAGGGGGTCGAGAGGGTCGTCGGCAGGGGGGCCAGGGCCAAATCTACGGAGGCCCATGCCCCCATGGTCCCACATAGCTACGCCCCTGGGGTAGAGTCACAGTTTTCTATTTTCTTCTGTCTAGATCACCAACTTGGCACTGAGAATGTGCATGAGAGGAGCCTAGGTGAACTGTGGATGAGTAAAAAATGAAAGAACCCCATCACTGCGAGATACCAAAAAATTTAAAAATGTACACATTTTAGTTTAAAAAAGTAATAACACTCTGCCTGGGGCAGTTACTATGTAGTAACAGAGCAAGGGCTTGGAATCCATCATGTCCATCCCACCCACTATACTGGTAATTGCTGCAATTACACATTATGTGCAATTATGCATTATTGGCTAAATGACCTTATAAGGGGCAGGCATGATTAGTAAAGCTCTAATTAAAATATGGAGAGGAGAAAATGCCATCTATAGTAAAAGCTCCAGAAGTCCAAAGTGCCAGCCAGTCTGTTCTTCACAAATGTGATCAAATCAATAAAGCAAAGCCATCCTTGGCTACATAATCCTTCACATTCTTTCCCTGAAGAAATTTGGCCAAATGCAATTTGAATGCTTGCCCTGTTATTGTTTCTGCCACTGTATGTGCCACTTCACACATCACTCACATACCTCTCACTGCACCTTTGCTAAAGGTCCTATTTATTCAGCTTTTTTTCCCATAAACATAAAATTGGAGGGAACTGTTAATAAAGAGGCCCTGAACCGGTGGGGGGGAGGGGGGGGAGGCATTTTGAAATATAGTCTTCCCCACAGAGGTGGTTTTCACTCCATAAGTTTTATCGTCCTAACCGGGATCTGACCTAGCCCCACAGACAGAAGAAAAAGGAAGGAAGGAGACTAGAACTGAGGTACCAGATTATATGCACAGTCACTGATGTTTAGTTTAGTTTAATCTTCATGCCTCCTTTTGATCAAGATACAACAAACTGGTTTACATTAAATAGGGAGCAAATCAGGGCCAGCCCAACCATCAGGCAAGACTAGGCAGTCACCTAGGGGCAGCAAAGAGTAGCTGCAGTAGGGGCAAAACATCCTGACAGCCACAAATTCAAAGAACCGTCAATATGTACTTTTACTGAAGGAAGGATGTATAATTTTCAAATAGTGGAGGAGTGGCCTAGTGGTTAGGGTGGTGGACTTTGGTCCTGGGGAACTGAGTTTGATTCCCACTTCAGGCACAGGCAGCTCCTTATGACTCTGGGCAAGTCACTTAACCCTCCATTACCCCATCTCCTTATGACTCTGGGCAAGTCACTTAACCCTCCATTGCCCCATGAAAGCTGCATTGAGCCTGCCATGAGTGGGAAAGCACGGGGTACAAATGTAACAAAAAAAAAAAGCTCATTTAAGGGCCATTTTACTAAAGCTTAGCATGCGCTAATGGAATTAGTGCACACTAAATGCTAAGAAGCCCATAGGTATAAAATTTGCTTCTTAGCTTTTAGCGTTCCATTAGTGTGCACTAAGGTTTAGTAAAAGGCTCCTTAGCATACAAGTTAATTGGAAAGGGGCATAAGTACATAAGTATTGCCACACTGGGATAGACCAAATGTCCATCAAGCCCAGCATCCTGTTTCCAACAGTGGCCAATCCAGATCACAAATACCTGGCAAGATCCCAAAAAAGTTCAATACATTTTATGCTGCTTATCCCAGAAATAAACAATGGATTTTCCCAAAGTCATTTTAATAATGGTCTATGAACTTTTTCTTTAGGAAGCTGTCTAAACCTTTTTTAAACCCCACTAAGCTAACCACCTTTACCACATTCTCTGGCAACAAATTCCAGAGTTTAATCACACGTTTAATGAAGAAAACTTTTTTCTGATTTGTTTTAAATTTACTACATTGTAGCTTCATCGCATGCCCCCTAGTCCTAGTATTTTTGGAAAGAGTAAACAAACGATTCACATCTATCCGTTCCATTCCACTCGTTATTTTATAGGCCTCTATCATATATCCCTTCAGCCATCTTTTCTCCAAGCTGAAGAACCCTAGACGCTTCAGCCTTTCCTCATGGGGAAGTCATACCATCCTCTTTATCATTTTTGTCATTTCGGCATAAGGATAAAGGTTTGCTTAGAGCACCCAATACTCTCTCTTCCTCTGTTCACCAAACCCAACCGACACAGGGGAGCCCTATGCCTTAGGAAAGGTCTGAAAAAACAGGTAGGTTTTAAGACCTTTCTTGAAACGGGAGCAGAAGGACTCACTTTTCAAGGCACAGGGCAGAGAGTTCCAGAAATGTGGGGCCAAAATAGCCTTTGCCTTCTCCAGTATTCTAAGCTATGGCTTAGACATTGCACCAATAACCTTCATGTTGGAAAGAATCAGAGATCACTACTACTACTACTTAATATTTCTAGAGCGCTACTAGGGTTACGCAGCACTGCACAGTTTAACAAAGAAGGACAGTCCCTGCTCAAAGGAGCTTACAATCTAAAGGATGAAATGCTCAAGATTTTCTTTTGACATGCTAGCATAAGGACATCCAGGACCTCAGTCAATCAGTGGTTCAAGTGTATTATCCTGATTACAGGCATCATTTTGAATCATCCTGCTGACTACTGTGAGCAGTTTCTTGCTAGTCCAAGCTTAAGGGAAGTTGTACAAATCTGAGTTTCTTAAACAATTGTAGTGTACAGTTTTTAATAACAGTACATCATTGACTAGGTAGTTAAGAGTACTGCTATATCTGCCAGCTTAAATGATTTTTTTATGTAATCGCATGGTCACAGGGAGCTAAATGTGGTGATGTTTCATGCAAAATATCTTCATGTTGCATTAACAATATGCTTCTTTGCATGTAAACTAATCATTCTGATGCACATTGCACTAAGCTTTGATTACAATAACACCAATATATCCCAAACCTACTATATTTCTGTTGAAGATTTGGACTGCTAGATAACAAACTGAGGGGTCCTTTCACAAAGGCATGCTGAAAAATGGCTTGTGGGCACTACCGCTTGGGTTTTGGGCATGCGTGGATCCATTTTACAGCACACCTGTAAAAAAGGCCTCTTTTTGGGGGGGGGGGGGGCAAAAATGGACATGCAGCAAAATGAAAATTGCTGCACGTCCATTTTGGGTCTGAGACCTTACTACCAGCCATAGACCTAGCGGTAAAGAATCTGGGCAGTAATGACCTACGCGTGTTAAATGCCACATGGTGCATGTCCGTTACGCGTGCCAGAAAATAAAAAATATTTTTGAGGCATACGCAGCGGCCACACGCCAAAATTGAAATTACTGCAAGGACCACACGGTAATCGGGCAGTAACTCCAATTCGGTGTGCATTCGGCGCATGTAGACATCTACGCAGCTTAGTAAAAGGGGCCCTCAGTAACCACCAACAAACTCAAGTGGCACCAGAAATCCTCATAGGTCCTGTTTTATCCAATCTCACTTTGATACCTCTAGAGGGAAACATGGCCACATCAGGCATAAGTATTTATTTGGTGACATTAAAGTCCTTGTTTCTACTTTCTACATCGGTAGTCTGCTGTTCTGCGACCTAAAATGCACATACAGGACTATGGGACAAGGAGATCAAAAGATACTCTGAAGGACCAGAATTTAATGGTCAATGAACAAGAGTTAATACCTTAAATTGTAGGTGAAAGAGCATAGGAAGCTGATGATGGTCATAGGAGCCAGCTCTGAGAGAGCCAGTGTGTACTGAGCACCCCAATATAGAGCAAACTTCTTCACTGCGCCTAGGGAGGGGGTAATTTGTAATGTTTGGCACCCCCAATCACTTTGAAATGTTGGTGCCTATGAATATGGTGGTCATAGCTTTGACAGCCATTGCACAAACATATTCTGGTATTTTGAATACATTGCAATCTCTATAGTAAGAAGATCTTCAGTAGGAAAATTCATAGTACCTAGGCAACTTGAACTAAAAAATGAATTTGGAAATGAATATCCTCTGCTTCCAAATATGGTTAAAGGTCATTCATAACACACACACACACACACACACACACACACACACACACACACACACCAGACCTGTGCTGAAATCTGAGAATTGAAGGTCAGGTAGATGTCAAATGTAATCTCAGGTGTAGTCACCATATCCTTTAATTAAATAGGAATGCCTGCAATGGACAATAAAACAGATGGGCTGGATTTCCTTCTAGTGATTCAGATAGCTTCACATGTTTAGGGGTTAAGCTTTATGGGTTAAAGCCACCTAGCTGCTGTATTTATACAGATATTTAGACTCCAAGGCCAAGAATAGGGGAGAAATCAGGAAAAGACACTAATTAAATATCATCTGTATAGAAGAAGCATCTACCTCAAAACTTCAGATGATAGTGACTAAAGGAGGAAAGAAAAATCAAACAATGTGGGGGTTAAAATGGACCTCTATGGTCCCTCACCCCACATGTCAGTGCATAAGAGCTAGAAAGGTTCACATTGCAGATCATGCAAAAGGTTTGTCGTCCACACCATATCAGCACATAAGAGGAAGAAAGGTTTGCATTGCACATCACCCAAAAGGTTTGATTGTCCCAAAAGACTTGAACAGGGTTAATATGCTACCACCTATGCCAAGATCTGCAGTGCTGAGACCAGTAATGATTGACCTTGTAGTTCGAATGGCAAGATTAGACAGTCCAGGAGAGTTTCCAACCTCTGCATAAAAGAGGTCTGTAGTGAAACAGGAAATCTGTGCTGAAGGAGGGGAGAAAAAACAGTAGGGCCTTGAACCATACAGCAGATCAGCGACTCTGTTCATTTTTTATGTGAACTCTGCTTCATCAGCCAATATAAAAACATTTCTATTTATGAAATATGTATTAAATTCAGCATAGGGTTAAATGGATGATTGAGGATTAGGTTATACGTGTTCTCCATAAATTGTAATGAGCTCTATGCTAGTAATGTTTTAAAGTTTTTGTAATTCCTCGGTATTGAGCAGAATTTTATTCTGTAAGTCACTCTGAACTGAAAGGCTAGTATGGGTTATAAGTTTTGGTATTATTATTTTTTTATTATTATTATTACTGCTGGTGTTCCTCAGTCCCAATTCCTAGCAGAACTTGGCTTACACAAGTCTAAATGCCCAATAGAGCAATCCGCCCCTCACCCTAGGATCTGTCCTGGGACAAGGTATAATGAATGGCAACAAAAATGATGAAAGAGCTAGAACAGCTCCCCTACAAAGAAAGGTTAAACAAGAAAGGCTGTCAACTTGAAGACCAGATGACTGAAATTTGATATGATGTCTATAAAATCATGGGGGTGAGAGGGAGGTTGTTTACCTCTCAAAAAATACTAAAATGAGGAATGCTCCATTTAAAACAAATATTTTTCCACTCAACATAAAATTGATCTGTGGAATTTACTGCAAGAAGATGTTATCAAGGCAACTAATATACCTGGGTTTAAAAAGTGCATAGATATGTTTCTGGAGGGAATGTATAGAAACCATTATCAGCCATATAGATTTGGGAAAGCTACCAAAGGATTTACTCCTTTGGGATCCTGCCAGGTACTTGCGACCTGGATTGGCCATTGTCAGAGACAAGATGCTGGGCTTGAAGGGCCTTCAGTTTCACCCAGAATGGCACATCTTATATTTTTATACTAAATACTGTTGCAGTTCTTGTTTCCTCCCCCCCCCCCCCCCCATCTCAAAAAAGATATATAGGAACAGAGAAGGGCAACCCAAATGACAAAGGAGATGGAATAGCTCACCTACCAAAAAGAGAATGTGGGTAAAGGCTAATACAGCAGGGAGTGGTGAAGCATGGAATGCAGAGTTCAAAGCCTGCTGACGCTCCTAGTGATCTTGAGAAACTTGTTTAGCCCTCAATTACCTCAGATACAAATTTAGGGACCCTTTTACTAAGCTGCGCTAAGAAATGGACTTAACTCTTCCTTACACAGAACTTTCCCATGTGCTAAGACCATTTTTAGTGTGCCCGTCAAAATGGGCTATTTTCTATGTTGATTATGTGGTCATATGCTAATGTTAGCGTTAACACACGACCATTGAAAAAATTGCCACGGAAGCATATACTGTCTCCTATTTAAGGGCATTAAGGGCTCCCATGTTATGGACATGCTAACTAGTTTGTGTGCCGGTGATGTCAGTGTGCTAGCTGATTAGCACATCCACACCTATTCTCCACCCCAAAATAACCCCTCCAAAAATAAATAAATAAATATCACACAAAATTTATGTGGAATACCTTAACACAGGCTTGTCCAGCCTACAGCTCGAGGGCCAGAATCAGGTCCACCAAGTACTTTTTTCTGGCCCTTGGAAGCTTGGCAATTCTTGTGATCCTTACAGCAGGATTCCTGCTTCCCCACCACGACTCAGCTCTCTATAAGCTTGAACCATGTGGTGCTGGATGTTCGGGTTGCTCTTGCGCTTTCAAGTCTCATGAGACCAACCCAAACTTCTAGCGCCACATGGCCCAAGCTTGTAGAGATCTGTATCATGATAAGGAAGCAGGAATCCCACTGTCACTTTTGCATCTGAAGCCAGATGAGGGTGGAGACTGGGTGAAGACTGGGGAAGGGTAGATCATGAGAGAGACAGAGTCTGGGTGAAGGATGAGAAGGGAACAATGCACCATTGTATTTTGCCACTATTTGACAAAACATGCGGCCCTTCAAATATTACCAAATATAAAATGTGGCCTCTGATAGAAAAAGGTTGAACAAGCCTGTTTTAATACATCCTGTGTTAGGCCATTTTTGCTCTGTTAGGCATGCATTTGAACCTAGCACAGCTAAGTGAAAGGGCTCCTTAGATAGTAAAGCTTCAGGGAGGGGGGGGGAAGAAATGTGGCACCTTCATTTGAACTGGAAAGGGGCAAGCTAAGTTCAAATCCCCAAAGACTAAATAGGTTGAAGGTCTTTAGCTTGGAGAAGAGACAATTAGTAGGATGGAATGAGTGAATAGGGATTGATTGTTTACCCTTTCAAATCTAAGCTAAAAGCCCACCTTTTTGATGCTGCTTTTAACTCCTAACCCTTATTCACTTGTTTAGAACCCTTATTTTATCATCCTCACTTTAATATTCCCTTATCTCTTGTTTGTCCTATTTGTCTGTCCTAATTAGATTGTAAGCTCTGTCGAGCAGGGACTGTCTCATCATGTTCAAGTGTACAGCGCTGCGTACGTTTACTAGTGCTTTAGAAATAAGTAGTAGTGGTAGTAGTAAAACTTATCGAGTAAAGATACAAGGGTTGCTCTCAAAAAGCTGGTCATTGTGGTCTGGTGTTCCTCAGGGATTTCCACTGTCACCTGTTTTGTTTAATGTTCTTATGTCTTCATTGAGCAAATGTTTGGAAAGGGAAGGTTATCCTGTTTATTTACGTAGATGATACAAAGGTAGTTTTTACTATTATGACAGATCTTAGGGAAGCATATACTATTATTGCTCATTATCTTACTATCATTACTGACTGGATGGCTGTTCACTGCCTTAATTTAAACAAGGAAAAAAACTAAATTTTTTCTGTTAGGAAATAGACAGAGCTTAAATATAGACTCGCAATTTAGTACTGATGGTGACTTTTATTCTTTAGATTGTACAGTTAAGCTCTTGGGTGTTACACTAGACATGAAGTTAACAATGGAACGTCAAGTAAACTCTTTAGTAAAAAGCTCTTTCCATATGATGAAAAAACTAAGAAGCATTAGAAAATATTTATCAGAAGATTTGTTTAGACGGGTGGTACAGTCACTTATTCTTAGCAAATTGGTTTACTGTAATGTTGTGTACCTGGGTCTACCGAAACAAATTATTAGAAAAATCCAAACTATTCAAAATGTTGCACTTCATTTAACTGTTTCTCTTAAGAAAACTGGTCATATTACTCCATTTTTCATTAAGCTACACTGGCTTGGAGTGCTTATTATATAAGATCATTTATAGCCTGATGCCTTGCTATATGCTCTCTTTAGTATGATATTCAGATTCATTATCTGAATATAATTTTCGTAAGTCATTATTTTTTTCCTTCCCTAGTCCTCGGGGAATCACCTCAAAGAAGTTGTTTACATGTTTGTTTGCTCATCAATCTGCTATTTTTTTTTTTTTACCTGTTATGTCTATGTTAAGCTGCTTGCTCAGTTATATTACTCTTAAGAAAGATTTATGGACATGGTTGTTTCATAAATACTTATTAGGGAAGCAACTAAGATGAGATGTATATTGCTATTCCAGATCAGGATAATTTTGTCTAATCATTGTTACATCCTAGATTTTGTCTTTTGTTACCTGGTATCTTTGGGGTTCTTTTACTAAGCTGCGCTGAAAAATGGCCTACGGTAGTGTAGGTGCAGGTTTGGGGCGCACGCTGATCCATTTTTCAGCACGCCTGCAAAAAATGCTTTTTAAACTTTTTGCCGAAAATGGGCATGCTGCAAAATAAAAATTGCCGCACATCCATTTTGGCTCTGAGACCTTACTGCCAGCCATTGACTTAGTGGTAAGGTCTCATGCGTTAACCCGGCAGTAATGACCTATACGTGTACAATGCCACTTGCCGCACGTAGCTGACTCACGACAGAAATTAAAAATTATTTTTCAGACGCACGTAGCTGACGTGCATCAAAAATGAAATTACCGCAAGGGCCACACAGTAGCCTTGTGGTAACTCCAAATTCGCACCCGCTGGGCATGCATAGGTGCCTATGCAGCTTAGTAAAAGGGCCCCTTTCTAACCTGCTGTGAACTATTTTAATGGTTTTAGCGGGCTATAAATAAGCTGTTACTGTGTAGTCAATGATCAAGGAGGTGGAAGTTGGGGTCAAAGCAGTTAGCACAGCTGAGTTTAAAAAGGATTTAGCAAACTCATGGAAAAAAAATCCATTATTAGCCATGTTCACCTGGAAAAGCCACCACTTGTCTCTTGGTATGAGCAACAAGGAATGGGTTTACTCATTGAGATCCAGCTGAGACAGGATTCTGGGTTCTTCGGTCTGACCCAGATGGCACATATATATTCTGACTGGTTGCTGTTTCTTTCCAATGTGAACCTTCAGTAATGGAAAAGTTATCTGTTCCCTTTTTCTGGAAACAACTAAAAAGATGCACTGTTGCAATCAGAATAAAAATTACACTCATATTTTTTATTCCGATTTCCACTATTTGTACCTACAAGTGTGCAACATTTTAGGAAGCATTTACTAACAGTGCACTATCTGCTGCAGGAGCTATAAAAATTAAAAGGGGCTTTGTGGCAGAAAGCACAAGCTGAAGCAAGGAAAACAGAAAAACGCCTCTACAAAAACACAAAGGCAATAAAACAAAGTAGAGGAGGCAAGAGTAACAGCTCTGGGAGTGTATGCAAAAACAATCCCACACAGATAACTGTCCAGAGGAAAACCTTTATTTGCACCAGTATGGACCTGACACGGAGGCTGCTCTCAGCCAATGGTGAGGCAAAATGGTGCTAAAAAAGCCACACCATTCCCTGCGAGCAGCATCTGTTTACATTTATATATGGTACCCACTCCAGGTTATTTGGCTGTACTGTTTTCCAACATCCATCAGTGTCTGTATGACCACTGAGGCAGGCGGATTTGCCCCGCCAAAACAAGGTCCTGTGTCGGGTCCATACCAGATTGGAGTGGAGGAGTGGCCTAGTGGTTAGGGTGGTGGACTTTGGTCCTGAGGAACTGAGTTCAGTTTCCAGCACAGGCAGCTCCTTGTGACTCTGGGCAAGTCACTTAACCCTCCATTGCCTGCTGCTTTGAGCCTGCCATGAGTGGGAAAGCACAGGGTACAAATGTAACAAAAAAAAATAAAGGTTTTCCCCAGATAGCACAAGCTAACATCTTTAGTGGTCATTAGACATCCAGAGAATAATCCCCTTAATGACTGTTTTTCCTTTATCCTGAAAAAAAAAGCATTTGTTACCAAAATGTTTACATTTATTATTATGGTACTTCATATACCGCTTTTCAGTACAGGATTCAGGATTCAGCATGGGCTTACTGCTCACTAAGGAAGTACCACCGATA
Organism: Microcaecilia unicolor; assembly: GCF_901765095.1. Classification (NCBI taxonomy): domain Eukaryota; kingdom Metazoa; phylum Chordata; class Amphibia; order Gymnophiona; family Siphonopidae; genus Microcaecilia; species Microcaecilia unicolor. The sequence continues at coordinate 247,364,170 of NC_044037.1, read as the reverse complement.
CCGCAACAGCCCAGTGGTAGTTCCCATCCTGAGCGCACTGTCATATGCAGGATAATTTTGTCTAATCATTGTTACATCCTAGATTTGGTCTTTTTTTATCTAGTATCTTTGGGGTCCTTTTACGAAGGTGCGGTAAAAAATGGCCAAGTTAGCGTGGGAGCCCGTACCACCACCTCAATGGGTGGCAGTAAGAGCTCCCCCCAAAATGGCTGCACGACCATTTCTTTAAAAAAAAAGAAAGACCTACCTTTGCCCTGCTGCGGTAAAAGTGGGCCTCCGTGAGCATCATAAACACACACCGATGCCAGCGCAGACCCCCTTTTGCTGCAGCTTGGTAAAAGGGGCCCTCAAAGCAGTGTACAATTAAAATTACAGAAGAATGACGAAATGAGAGAAACTCCAGCAGAAGACAAAGACAGCTATTGGAAAGAATAGAAATTGGGAGAGGAAGGGGGACTAGAGAGGAACCAGAATAAAAAGAATGACACTGAGTGCAACTAAAGACAAATTACATTTTAGAAGTGCAAAGAAATAACAGCTCTTATTCTCTTAATATCTCTTTGCACCTCAAGATCTTGAAAAAGTGGTTCTGAACAGGTTGAGGAGACATGAACAAGTATTACTTTAACCACAGTACACTTTTTCATATTCTGTGCATTAAACAAAATGGCTGAAAAGTAAACTTTAAAAATTAAAGCTCATCTATCTAAACAGATATAAAATGCACATAGACAAAAAAAAAAAGTGCTACCCAGCTGGAGATGCCGGGGATTGAACCCGGGACCTCACACATGCGAAGCGCGCGCTCTACCACTGAGCTACATCCCCCAGCTGCTGGCTTGCGTATACGGTTGCTTATCTAAAGTCACAGAATGTACCAATTTTCTTGTCTCTTTTTTATTTTAACTACAGGAGTTTTAAGGCATCAAGCACCGCTTGAACTATAAGTTCTCCCCAATGGTAAATTTGTTCAGTAAAAAAAAACAAAAATTTAATTATTCCAGCATGAATATTAGGCATTTCATTTCATATACTTACGTAACATAGATATAAGGGCATATTTATGGCGAAGGCTTCCATTTGAAAACAAAATTGACTTCTCTTTTGCGAAACGTTTCATGTTTTATTTTAACAGTATCATGCATTATTCTACTGAGAACTGCACATTTGTGTCGTAGAAATTCATTTAAAATAAAAAGATTCAACTGCATTGGCCGGGAATCGAACCCGGGCCTCCCGCGTGGCAGGCGAGAATTCTACCACTGAACCACCAATGCCTTGTTGTCTATTGTATACACTGTGCACTTACTTAAAATTGTGAACTAGGGAACAGTAAACGTAGAACTGACGGAAGATCTAGCAGACGTAATCTTAGTACAATTTGATTTTTAGGACTAAAGCTGTAAGGAACTGTTCCAGAGACCGCAGCGCAAGAAAGCGATAGGGACGGGCTGAGCAGAAGTGTTTGTAAGCATAAGCGTAGGGCTAACCCCGGTATTGAAAGAATTAGGGCTTGGTGGAGGTGGCCCAGTGGACCTTAGGATCGCGGCAGTAAAGAGATAAAGCCTTTCGCTATGAGGAGTTGGCTGAAGCTGTATGCAAAGGATTCCCTGTTTACATTGTCATCTCATGGGGGCAGGGGGATCCCGAATGCGATAAGGGCCATACCCCTTGCCCGAAGACGTGGCAACAGGCTGGGGCCAACCAATGAACGAAACTGCCGTGAGAACTGAGCTATAGAGGTGACTTCATTTACATGACATAAAAGGGCAGCTCCCTTCTTACAGTTCACTGTATAAAATAAAAAACGACTGTGACTCAGCAGTGGAATAAACCAAGGAGACCTATGTGCTAACTTTTTATAAAGCTTGATATATGATTGCTGAGGGGGGTCTTTTACTAAAGCTTAGCTTGAGTTATCTGCAGCAGGGCCCATTTTATTCCTATGGGCTCTGCTGCAGATAATAACTCGAGCTAAGCTTTAATAAAAAAGACCCCTGCCCTGAGTTTTGTAATTTCCTTAGCTGTTCAGTGGGGTTTTCAAATCCGGTAAGTACTTCCTGTAAGAAAGTTTTGGGTTACGCAATGATTTGGCGCTTGGAAAAAATACCTAGTAGCACCACGGACACTTAAGGGAACAGTAGCTGATGCTGTATTTGGTTATGGTATCAAACAATTAAAGAATATTTTAAAGGTTTATTTTTTTTTTTATTAAACTAACAAACTGGCAAAGATTTAAGAAACGTACTAATTTTCTTTTGTACCGTCTGCAACTGCAAGCCCAAACGCTATCAAAGCGGTGTAGCTGTTGTTTTCTTAAGGAAACAGAAGGATGCTAGTTATTCCTTTGGGAGTTTTAAATGGCTGATATTAAAGTTTGAAAGCTTTCCTGGTAACTTTGCTAGCATTAAGAAGTGTAGTAAAATAAAGTTTTAGAAATATAAAATTTAGGGTGGGGGGGGGGAGTATACGAACGTAACGATATGAATCTGATTTGTAAGGAAATATGAGGACATAAAGACTTAAAACGTGCCATACTAGCTTACAGATTGCTTGAAAATGGCCTGCACTTTCATTTTTGAGTGTGTGTTTTTTTTCAGCGCTCTGGCATCTATACTTGATCCAGTTTGCTCCATTACATCCGATCTTCCAGGTTCACTGATGCACGCACGTCAGTTCTTCTGAGTCATCACTATCAAAGCTTAAACTCATTCTCTGATGACCAGTCCAGGGCCTCTTATAACATGCCTCCAGCACAGTAATACAACCACTTACTAACTAACTAACTGCTGAGGATGGTGGCAGCCATTTTACATGAGGTACTACAAGGGGCAGGCGCAAGGGGGGGGGGGGGGGTCCTCTGAGGCTGAGAGCAGTGACATAGCCACAGGAGGGGGTCTGGGCCCCCTCACTGTTCACCCCGGCCCCCTTGCATTCATGGCTGGTGAACACCATCCAAAGATGTTTCCTTCAAACCAGCAGCAAGTACTTCATTCAGCAGGCATGCTTCGGCCGCTAATGCTGGCTCTCCAGTGCATGGAAATTGGAACAATGAGTGAGGTGATTAAATTTACAGATGATACAAAACTAGTCAAGGTTGTTAAAACATGTTCAGACTGTGAATTACAGCTGCTGAATGAAGTGCTTGCTTCTCGTTCGGCTAAGCGGGATGGTGCAGGAGATGTCCTCAGCTGGCCAGGCTTGGCATACCCGCCAGCAAAGGTAATATTTTATTGTGGTGGTGATGGCAGAGGCAGAAGTAGCAGAGGGGAAGGGGAAGAGAATACCAGCCCCCCCCCCTCCCAAGTCCACCCCTCAGAACCCCCCTAAAATGGACTTCCGGCTATGCTGCTGGCTGGAGCACTGTTCCCTCCAAACTGAGTGGGAATCCTCCAACTGCATTGCTTTACTGTGTGGTGATGCTTCAACATTGTATCTTCAATCAACAGGGACCAGGGACGTATCTGTAATGGGGACACGGGGGCCAGGGCCTCCGTAGATTTGGCCCTGGACCCCCCTACCAACGGCCTCGCAATCCCCCCTCCCGCTGCCTACCTGTGCAGGTGGAGGACCCCAACCCCGCCAGCTGAAGCCGTCGTCCTTCGTTTGTTTTGTTCTTTCTGAGTCTGACTCGTCTCTGACGTCCTGCACATACACAACATGCAGGTCGTGTGCAGCACCACAGGTAAGTGACAGCGGGTGGGGGGGTCGAGAGGGTTGTCAGGCAGGCGACAGTTGGAGGTGGTTCTGGCGGCGGGGGGGGGGGGGGTGGCAGCAATGGCAGCGGGGGTCGCCAGGGGGGGGGTAAAATGTTCCCCCTCACCTCGGCTCTGGACCCCCCTACCGGCGAAGTCCAGATACGCCCCTGCTAGGGACAGGCAGGTTTCCTGGAGTCCTGCAGAGCTTGCCTGTCCTTCACTATTGAAACAACACCTCCCACTGGCAGAACTGTAGGTGGAGGACTCCCGCTCAGCTTAGAGCAGGGGTTCTCAACCCAGTCCTCAGAACACATCTAGCCAGTCAGGTTTTCAGGATACCCACAATGAATGTGCATGAGATAGATTTACATGCCTTACCTCCATCATATGCAACTTTATCTCATGTATATTCTTTGTGGCTATCTTGAAAACCTGAGGCTAGGTGTGTCTGGGGGACTGGGCTGAGAACCCCTGGCTCAGAGGGAACAGTGGCTAGGAGAAGGGGGCTCAAACCTTACACAGGGGCTGGGGATTTAATTTGACATTTCTAAACCATTTCTTTCTTAAAAATCTGGACAGTGTTCCACATAAAACACTATAACATCAAATATAAAATACAACACCAGTAAAGCAAAATACAAATCAGATAAACAATATAAAATGAGCAAAATTAACAATAAAATAACCTGAATGTGCAATAAAGTCATCATAAAATTTGATCAAGGTACTGTACTCCTAAGGTGAATTACATATAAAACAAATTTTCAGAGATCTTAATTTTTAATAAACCTGATTACAGATCTTTTAAAAGTTCTTTATAAAACTATGGCTTTACTTTTGTCATAGGTGGGACCATGATTAAAAAAAACAAAATTGCATATGGCAAGGTTTTTGTCATTGCAGGGGGCTGTCTGTCTGTGTCTGTCATTGCAGGGGGCTGTCTGTCTGTGTCTGCCCTATCTAGCCAGACTGGCCCTTTTCTTCTACTTCCCAACAACAAAGGAGTCACCAGCCACCTATATCTGTAGCTGTTATGGAGAGCAGTAGTGGACCTTTTTATTCAAAACTCAAGACTCTTTAAGTCTTAATCTGGATAGAGAATGGAGCAATTTTTAAAATCTTTGGAATAAACAATAGATCCTTTTGAGATATACATTGGGAGTGATTTGAAAGAGCAGTACAGTGTGACTAATGCAATTAAAATCAATAGTTTAACAAACCATTCCCCATTTTTAGATATTGGGTAAGAAAATGTATGTACTCGGTTGAAGGATTTGAATGTCAGTAATAACAGTTGCTTAGAAACATGACGGCAGGAAAGGGCCTTATGGCCCATCCAGTCTGCCCATCCTCAGTAACCACTAACTCCTCCTTTTCCTAAGAAGTCGCACACGTCTGTCCCACGCCTTCTTAAACTCTGACACAGTCTACATCTCCACGACTTCCACCGGGAGGCCATTCCACGCATCCATCATCCTTTCCATGAAAGACTATTTTCTCAGATTCGTCCTAAGCCTTTTTCCTCTTAACTTTATTTTATGCCCTCTCATTCCAGAGGTTTCCTTCATTTGAAAAAGACTCATCTCCTGTACTCCACTGTAACTCCACTGAAGTATTTAAACCAGGGGCGTAGCCAGACACCCAAGTTTGGGTGGGCCTGGGCCCAAGATAGGTGGGCAGAAGAACTCCGCTTTGTCACACAAGTGATTTGGTCTCTCTCCCTCTCTCGCCTGAATGCCATATGGTCTCTCAAACATCCCGCCTCCCCCGCATACCCTTTAAGTAGCAGATTTTCACTGGCAGCGAGCAGCAACTAATACACACTGCTCATGTTGGCCCCACAGCTTTCCCTCTGATGCAACTTCCTGTTTCTGCATAGGCAAGAATACATCAGAGGGAAGGCTGTGGGGCCGGCGCAAGTAGTGTGTATCAGTCGCTGCTTGCTGCAGGCAAAGGTCTGCTATTTACAAGGTATGCAGGAGGGACAGTTGTTTTCAGTGTTCTGCTGGTGGGGCGTGGGGATCCCTGCTAGCAACATCATAGGTGTGCTGCTACTGGGTAGCCCTGAGGCCCAAGTGGGTGGGCCTGGGCCTACCCTTGGCTACGCCACTGAAATGTCTCTATCATATCCACTCTCTCCCGCCTGTCTTCCAGCATATACATGTTGAGGTTTATGAACCTGTCCATATATCTTTTATGACCAAGACCGCTGACCAATTTTGTAGGCATCCTCTGGATCGACTCCATCCTGTTTATATCTTTCCATAAGTGTGGTCTCCAGAATTGCACACAAAGACCTCACCAGAGACTTGTTTGGCCACCTTAAGGTCATCAGACACAATTACCCTCAAATCCTCTCTTCTTTCATACACAGAAGCTCTTCACCCCCTATACTGTACCGTTCCCTCGGGTTTTTGTGACCCAAGTGCATGACCCTGCATTTCTTAGCATTAAATCTTAGTTGCCAATTTTTGGACCATTCTTCAAGTTTCGCCAGATCCTTCCTCATGCTATCCACACCCTCCGGGGTGTCCACTCTATTACAGAGTTTAGTATCATCTGCAAAGAGATAAACATTACCAGACAGCCCTTCCATAATATCACTCACAAAGATGTTAAAAAGAGCCGGCCCAAGGACCGATCCCTGCGGTACACCATTTGTAACGTCCTTTTCCTCAGAGCAAATTCCATTTACCACTACCCTCTGTCTCCTTCCATTTAACCAATTTTTAAACCAGTCAGTCACTTTAGGTCCCATACTGAGGGCATTCAGGCCCAGATGCATCAACCATACCTGTGTAAAACTATTGAACAACCAATCAACATTTAAATAAATGAGTTTTTACATGTTTCCTAAAAGAAAGAATTTCAACTGGCTCTTAACTCTTGTGGAAGTAAATTCCATAATGTAGAGGCATTATATGAAAAAAAAAACAACCTCTTTTACTACAATTCAAAGGGTGCTGGTGACTAATGTGCATCATGGGAATAACATATGATCTTTGCCGGTCAATGCATGTTAAATGGCAATATTGTGCATTATATTACCGTAATGCATGCTAGTTTAAGTTACCACGGGATACATAATTTTATTTATTTATTGCATTTGTATCCCACATTTTCCCACCTATTTGCAGTCTCAATGTGGCTTACAATATTACAACATGATGAGATGTAAAGCAATCAAATGCATGCAAAACACCTCATTATCATGTGTTAAACTTTGCAAGCTATCTTATTCCAAGAAAAATAACAACAGCTCAAAGCTAGCTGACCTGGAACATTGGGCCATTAAGATGTGGCTCAATGCTCCTGGGTGCCATCTTAAAGGAGCAGGTACAGCAGAAAAAGACAAGTGATCTAGGACTCCTCCTTCTCTCAGCAAAGACTCCCTCTCAAAAGATACCCCTACCTCCTGAAGACATGTTATAGCCTCATTTCAAACAACAAATCACAACCCCCCCATAGCCCCCCGATCCCCAATCATGGCTCCCCTCCCCAAAGACTGTCACCAGGCCTACATCAACTATTTTGTGCTGGTCTAGAGGTATATGATACCTGTCACCCCTAGTGGTAGTTTTGTAGTACTACCTCTAGGGTCAAACTGCCGTATAATTTTTCTATTACATCCCCCCTTTCTCCTCTTTCCTTCAGCTAATATATTTTGGGTGTCTCAAGCCTTATGTTGGATGTCCTGAATTAACTGCTGCTATCTTCTCAATGCCTTTATAAAGATGTGGCCTCCAGAACTCAACATGGTAGTCAAGGAAGACTTACACTATTAAAATAACTACATTTTCCCTGTCACCACCTCTATGTATGCAGCCAATATCTTCACTAGATTTCCCTGTTAGTTTATCAGATTTACTGTCTACCTTCAGATGATCTGAAATATCCCAGTTTGCTTTTGTCTGAGCATTCTTCAAGTTGGTCTGAGAAGTGACCTGGTTTATGTTCTAGGAATGGCTAGTCTATAGAGGTTAAAGTGACCCAATTCCAGAAGCATTTTATTCTGAGTTTATATTTTTGAAAGCTTTTTTTTTCTTTTTAAATTGTTTCTGTTGTGGTAGCATTCATAAACAGTGCAGAATAATGTGACGAGAGTGATCATGAGCCACTGGAAATGGGATTGAACCACCCCTATGGATTTTATTACATTGGCTCCTATTACATTTGCATATTCACATTAAAATTCTAAGCCTGATGTTCAAAGTCATTACAGGTTCAAGCCTGAAATACCTGAAAGAATGTTTGAAATGGCACATTGTTACAAAGCGTGGATTACATTCTAGACAAGATGTTCATTCAGTAATGCCTTTAGTAAAGGAACTTTAACTGGCCTGAATTCGATATTTTATAGGGTGGATCCACACTTTTAGAATCTAATGCAATCAGATTTTTGACAGGAACGGCTATTTAACCAGATTGTAATTTTGATGGCCATTTGAAAATGAACGCTATCTGTAAATCATCCTGCAGTGTTGATATAGGATCTCAACACAATCATTCAAACATACTTCTTCAAGTTATCTGTCTCCTCCATTTGCTCTGATATGTTCATCGAGGGAGAGGGTGATATGAATAAGCTGTAATATTGTATGCAATGTGCCATATACATAAGCATAAGCACCGCCACGCTGGGAAAAGACCAAAGGTCCATCAAGCCCAGCACTCTGTAATGCTTTATACTGTGTTTTTTTTAAGCTGTGTACATCCATTTCAAACATCCAAATGAAACATATAAAGAACCTTATTACAAAGATATTAGCCTTGAGAAATGGAATTATAGTCCACTAATAAAAATGGGAGATTCAAGATGGTATATAAGCCAAAGGAAGTTAGCATAACAATAAGTAGGTTAAAGGAATACAAGCAGCGGTTCCTAAATGTTTTTGGGATTCGACGTTTGGATTAAAGCCTGGTTCTTCTTCTTATCAAGGAAGGACCGCAATTGTTCAGGTTCAAAGAATATATATTTTTCCTCCTTGAATATCAGCATGCATTTACACGGAAATCGTAACTGGAAAACCGCCCCAGTAGCAAGAGATTCCTGTTTCATGTCCAGGAATTTTTTTCGCCTCTGCTGCGTCCATCTTGTAATATCTGGAAATATAGAGACCTTGCTTCCTTTAAAATCCGGGTGAATGTTTTTAAAATAAAGTCTCATTAAAGATTCTTTATCTTGTAAGAAAACAAATGTTACAATTAAGGTTGCTCTAGTCTCTGTATTGTCCATTGATTGCTCCAGTAAGTTAGTTAAGTCCAGCTTCTCAGGTGAATTAGCTTTAGAAATATCCTGTTGTAGAGTAGTTTTCATTTCCAGATAATTAATTTTTTGTAGTGGGGGTATAGATTGCTCTGGGTATTTAAATACCTCTTTCAAGAATTTTGCAAACATATCCTTGGGAGTGACAAATTTAGACTTTGGAAAATTTAGCAATCTTACATTCAGGTTTCTTGATTGATTTTCAAGGTTCTCTAGTTTCCTATGGATTAATATTCGGTCACCTGAAGTTAAGGCTTGATGTTGAGAAATTTTTCCTATTTGTCCTTCCAAGTCAGTTTGCTTTCTCAACAGCCCTTCAGTTTGACTTTTTAAAGAGTTTATCTGCATTGCATTATTCAGGGAGACGGTAATAAATGAGGTACAAACCTTGTGAAGAGATTCCAGAGCCGTCCATATCGTTTCCTCCATTTGCTCTGATATGTTCATCGAGGGAGAGGGTGATATGAATAAGCTGTAATATTGTATGCAATGTGCCATATACATAAGCATAAGCACTCTGTAATGCTTTATACTGTGTTTTTTTTTAAGCTGTGTACTCTGAGGTGTTTCATAGTATGTATGTCTTAAATGTTTCTAAGATAGGAAATAGATCCCGGTAGTGTTCTTTGGGATTATTGACCCTTATCTGTTATTGCTAAGGTTTTTATCTGATTGGAACTCACAATGAATAAGCTCTTACCAACCCAGGTAAAAACTAACCTAAATTAATGATATCACTATGTTTAAGTGAAGCCATCTAGATTTCATTATCTTATTGAAGGTTTGGAAGGAACGTATTCCGGTGATAACAGAGTGATATGCAGCATGTCAAAATGTATGATTTTCCCAGAACCATGTAATGAAGAAAATATCCCCATATGATTCTTAAAATGCAGGGGTCGAAATTCAGCTGACAGCGCTCAGTGTTTAGCTCACCACCACCGGTGTTATTCTCAGAAATTCAATTCCGGACCATATCCAGGCTCCGGCATTGAATTTCTGGGTTTCTGGAGCCTGCAAAACCATAGCCAGTCAAGTGTGGGACAGTATACATAAAGATAGGACTATTTATGCAGTTATCTTGTCCAGTTAAATGCTGAATATCAGCTTTTAACTGCCCAAGTGCTGACCCTGTAATGGTATCAGTTTATTACTGAAATATGTAGCATATTTGCTGGATTATATATACACCAATATATTTGTGTATCTTTTAAAAATATATATTTGACACTGCAGCAAAGAAAATAGTCTCATTCCAAAAGCCCTCTTCCCTCTCCCTTTGGGGCCTCACCTTGCCTTTTCTCATTCCTCAAACAAAAGACTTAAGACTGCTTTAAAGTTTTAAATTGACTCTATTCCTCTGATCAACACAACAAAGATTGGACCTAACCAGAGGATGCAAAGAGACAGACAGGTGGGAAAGGTGTGAAGAGCCCATTGAAGACAAAGACTTCAGAGGGGAGACCATAAACAGGACATTTGCTTGTCAAAGGTATACCTGCCCCTCCCATCAGCTGTCAGACATGTGCAGAAAGGAAGGACTTATAATGTGCTCATGTGAACAGACTACATTAACCATAATGCCTTGCAAAATATCCAAGACATGCATACACCATGCTTCTCTGCTAACATTATAAAAGGCCTGGAAACAGCCCAGCTCGTCCTCTTGGAACCTGCCTCCTCTTCGGACCTGCCTCCTCTTGGGACCTGCTGCTCTCTTTGGGGTCTGCTGATGCCTTGCTCCTGAAACATGTGCTCATCAATCAGCTGGACCACAGCATGCTTGTAACAGGGACTTGTAAGTTAACCTACCTGCTACTTTGTTCTATTTTATGCACAGATTACCTGTAAAGATCTCTTAAAACCTACCTCTCGTGTGCAAGTGTATATTAAATACGGTCTCTTTGTGTTCTGATACTTAATTTATTTAATTTATTGCAATTATCACCTTTGGTGATTGGTGGAGAAATTAATATCCTAAAACTTATAAATACAGCATCTGCTCTTAAATTATAAACAGTAGCGAGTGCTCTCGAGCTCTTTCCCCAAAATAAATAATTTCTTCTAACAACCCCACCTCCCAGAATGCCCCCAAAACAGGCAGTTTTGCTTTAGGAGCTAATAGGACCGAGGGACCATGGTGCCCTGAGACAACTATTGGTTTGGCGCCCTCTCATTGATATCCCCTCCCCCCCCAAAGGCCATCCTCTCTCCTCAACCTACCTTTAAAGCTTCTTTCTGACCTCATTTGCAACTTTCTTTAAATTAGTCCCTTATTTTCTTACTCCTGTTACTCTCTTACCGATCTATATATTCAGTGGTGTGCTGGAGCTGGCTCTCACGGGCTCGCGAGAGCCGTTTGTTAAGTTTTTAAGAATTTTGGGAGCCGGTTGTTAAAGTAGGCCTCCCCATGGCTACTTTAACAACTGATTCCCAAAATGTGGGCTTGGGCCCCCTCCTTAATTCTTTTCTTTGCTGGCAGTGATTCTGGCCCCACCAGCCAAGTAAATAGACTGCTGCTGCTCCCTGCTCCTTGTTTCTGACTCTGAGCAACAGGCTGGGACTTTTCATGCAAGCGCAAGAAGGTTCCATCATGTTGCTCAGAGCCAGAAACAAGCAGCAGAGAATGGTGGCAGTCCATTTATTGGCTGGTGGGGCTCGGCAAAGGTATGCCTAGCGTGCCCGCACAAGGGAGGGGAGAGAGAGACATGTATTCCCCCCCGCACACAAAATTTCAGGGCCGGCTATGCCCGGAGAGAGAGCCCGTTGTTAAAAGTTTACCAGCACACCCCAATATATTCCATCTTTGCTTATACCCTATGCTGTCTATTAAAATGTTTTATTACATATTGTGTTGACATTGTAATGTAGCATACTATATTATACTTTGTATTGTTATTTGAATATTTTTTACTGCTGTAATTGTCAATTACTTATGTTTGACTTATTCTTGTTGTACACCGCCATGAGTGAATTCCTTCAAAAAGGCGGTAAATAAATTCTAATAAATAAATTAAATAGATAAATTGGTCATTTTCAGCGGCACGAACCAGTTAAGTGCAGCTGAATATGACCGGTCAGCCCCAGACAAGCAATTTAGTTGGCCAGGAGCCGATTCTGGCCAGTTAAATTTCTTTGAATATTGACCTCATAGTTTTTACTCTCTGCAGCTAAATTTATAACCAAGGTTCTAGGCAGAGACACATTACTAGTCTATTTCTATTGCCACATAACCATAAAGAGTTTGTTTCTAAATATTAATCCAATATTAAGGGGGGGGGGATTATTAACATGGGCTTTCATTAAGTCATGTTGTATTATTGTTAACCCCACTTATTAGTAACTAGGTCTCATTGCATAAAATGGGACCTGTGGTAAAATAACACATCTTTACAGTAGGCCATAACTTCACCCCTAAATCTTTATCTATTAGAGGCGGTCCCATAGTTAGCACCTATGTGGTTTAATCTCCTGTCAGACAGGAGTGGGTTTGTTGAAAAAGCAACATGGGGCTCTTTTTACTAAGCCGTGGTAGTGATTCCCAGTGTGGCAAATGTGACAAAGTCCATTCAATTCTTATGGGCTTCGTCGCATTTGCCATGCAGGAATCACTACCACGGCTTAGATAAAGGAGCCCTTAATCTGGGGGGGGGGGGGGGGGGAGGAAGGAAGCTGACCAATACCAATGTAGTACCCGCTGCAGCAGCCTGCCAGACTCTACTGCATCTCTCTCTAGTTTTTCTTCTTTCCTTTACAAAATGGCGCTCCTTTCATTCTTTTAATTTTACATTTAAAATTGGTAAACTGCCCTGCTATGTTTGTAGGAAGGGCAATATGTTAAGACCAATAAACCATAACCACTGCCAACTGAAGGAGCAGCACCAATGGCACTCTCAAATGAGACTTCCTTCTGTCTCACCTAGCTTGCAAAGAGATGTATATCACCCAGGCCTGCCATGCTGGGGGTGGGGGCAGGACATTTATTTATTTATTTTATTTATTTATTATCTCGTTTGTACCCCACAGTTTCCCAACAGTGTTAGGCTCAATGTGGCTTACAATGCACCACAGAGGCAGGCGCCAATGCAGTAAAATGAAGCTAATACAGCAAACCTACAAGAGATAATGGGGAAGAATAGGAATGGATGGAAGGAGAAGGGAAGCTTTGAGGGAAGGGGGATATGTCCAAATGTCTCTAGATCGGTGTGCTTCCAGCAGTGGAGACACTGGAAGAGTCCGCAGGCAAAAATAAATAAGTGATATAAATAAATAGCAAATAAACTTTGGAGACCGCTTCCGCCATGTCACACTTTGTGGATGGATTTGTTTTTTCTTATGCACTGTAGTACAGATTACCTTCTTCAGTATCATGTTTGGTTATCTGCTTATGATTATTCAGTAAATCCCTGTGAGTCTGAAGTACCCACTAGCCTCTTTCTACTTGGCTCCAGGGAACACTATATAATATACAGAAGGTGACACTCAAGAATGTGCACATTTCTGGCATTGAGAAGCCCTGGGGGCAGCTGGTTTGTCACTTGGTTTAAATTAAATGATGCGCTTGGACAGAGAAAAAAACCGTTAACTGTTTAGCTATTCAGACACATCCTGACTGAGTAACAAATTGTTAAACCAATCTGGGAAAACTCTTCCTAAGGGTTAGTTTATAAAGGAAACAGCATCCCAAAATGTTTACCCAGTCCTTGCTTGATTTTTTTAAGAGAACAACTAAAGCAAACAAGCCGCAGTGTTAAAATGGTAAAAACTGAATTTTGTGGTGATTCCTAAAAAATCTTTGAGTGTGCATTAAAGATTTGCAGTAGCCTAAATAGCTCTAACATTCATAATAAGTAAATTGTGTAAGGAAAGATGGTGGGTTAGTTTCTTAGCTACTTTACCTACAAGAGAGAGGTGTAGGGCAATTCTATTAAGAGGGGGGAGGACTATTTTTAGGGGCCAAGAAGGCACCTATTTGGAGCTATTCTATAAAGGAAAGTAGATGCCAAGATGTGAATATAATTGTGGTGCAATCAGTTACATCAACTGTTTAATGCTTGTGCATTAATCACAGCATTCTATAATTTATGTGCATAACTGGGTGCCTCACCCATGCTTTTCCAGACTCCGCCCACCTTCAAAGTACATGCCTTCACATTTAGGTGCCATTTTACAGAACAGGACATAATCAGAGCATTGGCATTTAAGCATGTTTGCACATGTACTCCAATACGCTGGTAATGTATTTGATATACTGCCTTTCTGTGGTTCAACCAAAGCAGTTTACATATTATATTCAACTACCTTTTCTGTCCCTAGTGGATTCACAATTGAAACTTTTTTTTTCATGAGGCAAGGGAGGATTAAGTGACTTGCCCAGGGTCATAAGAAACTGCAGTGGGAATCAAACCCACTTCCCCAGGCTTTTTGGCCTACTGCACTAACCGTCAGCTACTGCTCCACTCTTCACATCTGTTCTTAGCACCTCACTGTTGGTGCCATCTTTATAGAATTATCCCCCCCTGTAGTGCATACATAAGTATAGACTTACTGCATTGGTAGGGACTTTCAGAACAAGGTCATATAAGGTGAGTTTAGATAAGTTTTCCTTTTTTTAATTTATGGATTTAATGATTTACATTCAAAGAACAAACTTATAAATGCACTGCAAAATCAGCAATATAATATACATAAAAATTAAATTTACCTGGTTTCAAACCAAAGGAAAAAAATACCCTCAAACTTAGTTCACAATTTTTCTGAACCAAGATACAAGGAAATAACTAAGGAAAATACTTTATAATTAATCTAGATCAATTATTAGAGAAGGAAAGGGTCAAACAGTTTTTCCTTTTAACACACAGAAGTGTAGAATGTGGGGCCAGTCTAGTTGAAACAAAAAAAACATCCAAAAAGCGGCATGTCCAAATCACAATTTTCAAAACACATTTTTATGATGTTTTTCTATGCAGTTCATCCGCAATGCATACAAATAAGTACATACGTAAGTATTGCAGCATCCTGTTTCCAACAGTGGCCAATCCAGGTCACAAATACCTGGCAAGATCCCAAAAAAGTTCAATACGTTTTATGCTGCTTATCCCAGAAATACAAAAATACAAAAACAATGGCACAGTTTTGTCCAAAAATAAATTGTAAAAATACACAACGTTAACCGGACAAAACAAATTTATTGCAACATTAGAATGTTGACTGGTGAGGGTATCTCATAACATCAAAGACATCTGTGTTTACCACCTTATAATGTGGCTCACAGGTCTATAAAAACTTGTAATCATAGATCACCCCCAGCCAACCAGTAGTACCTTGTATTATTCATGTATCAAAACCTACATATCGAATTGTCTTTCATTCATTGATGAACAGGCATAAAAAACCTTAAGTGTACTACTGCTCAAAAAATAAACATTATTGCAATAAAGTAGCAAATAATGCACCAAATCAACTTAGCTTGAGAGCTCCAAACTTTGTACAACGTCTTCTGAGGCTGGAGCTCATCAGGTTATAGCGGTGCTCTACGACACCATATTAGCAACTCCGATAACGCTGTAAGCCCGACAGGACCCTGTTTCGCGGTCTCTTGCTTTATCAAGGGCATAAACTTCTGTAACATAAAAAATAAGTTTTAGTGTTATGAACTCAATGATTTTAGCTTACTTGTTCTGTAAAACTGACGTCTGAACTCACAGCAACAGCACTTGATGTCAGTAAATCGCCTATCCAAAATGGCGTCGGCGTTTTAGTTATAGTAATTTCAGGCTCCACCCCTTACGGCATTACGTCGTGATCAGCTGTTGATTTTAAAAGAAACAGTTCCATTGAAGATGAGCGTTCAAACCATGAGGTTCTATTGTATTCAAACGAAAAATCCATTGAGTCTCTTTTTGGAGCAGTAGTCTGTTAATGTTACCTCCACGGGTATTTGGCAAAATGCGGTCGATCACCATGCATTTTAATGATTCGCTGGAATGTTGTTTCAAAATACAATGCTGGACAAGTGGAGCTCCGACAGTTCGAGCAGAGATTCTTGATCGATGTTCAACCATTCTCGCGTTCAATGATCTATTAGTTTTGCCGATATAAACTTTGCCGCATGGACAACTAACATAATAAATAATGTGAGTTGTACGGCAAGTAGTTTGATGTCTGAGTTGAACAGTCTGACCATTATGATAGAAACTAGCTGTCTCTATAGTCAAAGGACATGTTTTGCACCCATTTTTCTTACATTTTTTATGACTCCCTTGCATATTGAATCTAGTAGCTGTAAAAGCTGGCAAGTCGGCTGGACTTAGAATTTCACTAAGATTACGCGCGCGAGAAAAAGCCATCCTTAAACGACATCTTTCAAAAATGGGATGGGCGCGCATAATATCCCAATGTTGTTTAATAATATATGAAGCAGCTTCCCCTCCTTGCACATATCTCATAATAAAAGTCATGACAGGATCATCTTGTGGATCTGTTGTAGTATTTTGTAAAAGCAAGTCCCGATTCAAATGTTTGGCCCTCATATAGGCTTTTTTTAATACTGCTTTAGGATAGCTACGTTGCAATAATTTGGAGCCAAATGTATGGGCTTGCTGTCGAAAATCAATTTCCTCTGTACATATTCGTTTAAAACGTAAAAATTGTGAGAAAGGCAAGCTTTGACGGAGGGATTTAGGATGACAACTACCATATTCTAAGATAGAGTTCCTATCTGTAGATTTGGTGTATACCCTGGTTAGGAAACAGCTTACACTCTGAGTGATTATCCATTTCCTTGACGTTGAAATCACTCAGAGTGTAAGCTGTTTCCTAACCAGGGTATACACCAAATCTACAGATAGGAACTCTATCTTAGAATATGGTAGTTGTCATCCTAAATCCCTCCGTCAAAGCTTGCCTTTCTCACAATTTTTACGTTTTAAACGAATATGTACAGAGGAAATTGATTTTCGACAGCAAGCCCATACATTTGGCTCCAAATTATTGCAACGTAGCTATCCTAAAGCAGTATTAAAAAAAGCCTATATGAGGGCCAAACATTTGAATCGGGACTTGCTTTTACAAAATACTACAACAGATCCACAAGATGATCCTGTCATGACTTTTATTATGAGATATGTGCAAGGAGGGGAAGCTGCTTCATATATTATTAAACAACATTGGGATATTATGCGCGCCCATCCCATTTTTGAAAGATGTCGTTTAAGGATGGCTTTTTCTCGCGCGCGTAATCTTAGTGAAATTCTAAGTCCAGCCGACTTGCCAGCTTTTACAGCTACTAGATTCAATATGCAAGGGAGTCATAAAAATGTAAGAAAAATGGGTGCAAAACATGTCCTTTGACTATAGAGACAGCTAGTTTCTATCATAATGGTCAGACTGTTCAACTCAGACATCAAACTACTTGCCGTACAACTCACATTATTTATTATGTTAGTTGTCCATGCGGCAAAGTTTATATCGGCAAAACTAATAGATCATTGAACGCGAGAATGGTTGAACATCGATCAAGAATCTCTGCTCGAACTGTCGGAGCTCCACTTGTCCAGCATTGTATTTTGAAACAACATTCCAGCGAATCATTAAAATGCATGGTGATCGACCGCATTTTGCCAAATACCCGTGGAGGTAACATTAACAGACTACTGCTCCAAAAAGAGACTCAATGGATTTTTCGTTTGAATACAATAGAACCTCATGGTTTGAACGCTCATCTTCAATGGAACTGTTTCTTTTAAAATCAACAGCTGATCACGACGTAATGCCGTAAGGGGTGGAGCCTGAAATTACTATAACTAAAACGCCGACGCCATTTTGGATAGGCGATTTACTGACATCAAGTGCTGTTGCTGTGAGTTCAGACGTCAGTTTTACAGAACAAGTAAGCTAAAATCATTGAGTTCATAACACTAAAACTTATTTTTTATGTTACAGAAGTTTATGCCCTTGATAAAGCAAGAGACCGCGAAACAGGGTCCTGTCGGGCTTACAGCGTTATCGGAGTTGCTAATATGGTGTCGTAGAGCACCGCTATAACCTGATGAGCTCCAGCCTCAGAAGACGTTGTACAAAGTTTGGAGCTCTCAAGCTAAGTTGATTTGGTGCATTATTTGCTACTTTATTGCAATAATGTTTATTTTTTGAGCAGTAGTACACTTAAGGTTTTTTATGCCTGTTCATCAATGAATGAAAGACAATTCGATATGTAGGTTTTGATACATGAATAATACAAGGTACTACTGGTTGGCTGGGGGTGATCTATGATTACAAGTTTTTATAGACCTGTATCCCAGAAATAAGCAGTAGATTTTCCCCCTCAATTTAATAATGGTCTATGAACTTTTCCTTTAGGAAGCCGCCCAGACCTTTTTTAAACCCTGCTAAGCTAACTGCCTTTACCACATTCTCTGACAACAAATTCCAGAGTTTAATTACAAAGGGGCATGACAGGGGAATGTTGGGGGTGAGATTTGGGCATTCCCACAACTTGGATGTTTTTCTGCCATAATGGAACAAAGCAAAAACATCCAGCGCTAAAAGTTAGACATTTTGGTCTGGATCTGTTTCAATCATGTAAAAGGTACCCTGAGGGGCCCTTTTACTAAGCCATGTAGGTGCCTATGCGCGCCCAATGCATACTAATTCGGAAGTACCACCCGGCTACCATGTGGCCCGGGTGGTAATTTCATTTTTTTACATGCATCCACTACGCACACCAGACAATTTTCAGCACGCGGCACTAACCGGGATACACAAACCCTTTTCCGTAGCAATAAATCAATTTGTATTCCAAACAGTTAACTTGATCAAACTGAGGTTAATTGTCAGTTCAATTGTCCATTTGTAAATCCTATGGTATATACATATTTACAACTCCATCTGTCCATTACCCATCCTTTTTGGGTGGACAGCCTAAGGCTGTGCCTGCAGCACAGTTGCAGCATACGATCTCTACTATAAATCAGACCTCCCTGTCTGCCCACTTTCTACCAAAGGTGTACCTCTCCAGGCTACTCCCTTGGCTCCAAACAGGCTCCTTCCCTGTTCCTGCTCCTAAGCTGGGTTCCCCTGCTTCCCATCTGGAGCACTCCTCCACTTCAGGGTTAATGCTTTTAATGGCAGAAACATCCACTTAGTTCAACCTTAGTTTATTGAGCTCATCCAGGACATCCCCTCTCCTCAAGGGACCTGGCGGGGGGGGGGGGGGGGTAGAGGCAACCACAGTGTGCACACATCCTGAAATTACTACAGGATGCCTCAGTGTGTCCCCCCCCCCCCCCCCCCCCCCCCCCGTATACCATTTTTTGCTTCAGTAAATATGCATTACTATCTACCACAGTTTGGTAAAAGGGCTTCTTTGTAAGCAAAGCTGTTATTTACAGAATAGCACTTAGGATGATCATTGACATTTTTGCAGGTATATGCCTTCATGCATTCAAAAAATGTAAGTATTCTGTCCATTTATGCACATACCCCAGGATTCTATATAGCGCGCCTAGAGATCCACACCGAAATCCAAGCAGATTCTATAACAATGCTTGTAACTTAGAAGATGGCGTCCAGCGCTTGATCGCGTCTCAACGGATTTTGCCTGCGGGGCCCTTTACTTCTTGTTCTAAAAATTATTCTTTGCCAAATGCCGCATACAAAGAGGAAGGGGTTGGTAAAGAGTTTTCCACCATCAACTCAAATGCATACCCCGACTCAACAGACGATCCTTAGATATGCGACAAGCACTCCATTACATACTGGTGGGAGCCCTGCTGTTAGCTCTGCTGGAGGAGCGGCAGACCTACTGGGGCACGAAACATCTTTATCACCGCCGGGTTTTAAACTGTCACCTTGCCCTGCTGCGCTTCGTGGAGAGGTTGGAAATACTCGGCAACCGGAAGGCGGTGACCTGGGTAACCCTGATGGTGGTCCTCCGCGACAAGAAGCGACAGGAGATAAGACTCAAGAGACGGTAACGGCGTCTCCTAAGCTGGCGTCATTACAATCCATCTGGGAACTAATACAAGAAATGTCCACAACGCTTACTAAAACAGCACAAGATACTTCTTCTCTAGTAAGTAAAGTAGAAATTATTGCATCATCCTTGGAAACTTTGAAACAAGAAACTGATTTAAAAGTAACACAGTTGCAGACAGAGGTGGTAAACTTAAAAATGACAACAGAAACTCTTATAAAGGATAAACTAATGGTTTCGAGGAGACTTGAGCAGATAGAAAATCATAATCGCCGATTAAACCTGAGGGTGTTAAATTTTCCTGTAGCAACGGGAATTACCCCATTGGATTTTCTAAAGAAATATCTTACCGAAATACTTAGATACCCTCAGGAGGCAATTCCTCCTTTAAACAAAGTTTATTATTTACCGCCTCCGAAAACAACAAACATGATACCAGAGAAGTTACCGAATTTACCTTCTGATGGGATACAGGATTTATCTGCTTTATTGGAGGAATCTTTGTCGGAGATTGAAATAAGAAGAACTTTAATCGTATCCTTTATATTCGAACAGGACTTGAATGCTCTAATGAGATTATATTTTAAAAATTCAACTAAGCTCTTTTGTGGTCAAAAGATATGGATATTTCCTGACGTGGTAAAAACAACACAGGATAGAAGGAAAAAATTTCTAACTTTCAGAGAAGAAGTTAAAAGTATTGGTGCTAAATTTTTGCTTGCTTATCCTTGTAAGTGTTGTGTTAAATATCTAGGAAACAAATATGTCTTTTTCGATCCTGACCAATTACAAAACTTTTTGAATGCAAAATGAATAGTTAACTAGATGGTAAATTGTTAATGAAGGAATAACTGATTAAGATATAGAAAATATGGAACTTCTGGACAGGCCTATTTACCTTAAAAAGCATATTATTTGGATATCTCCTCTGTTTCTATTTCTCCTTCCCCCTCCATTATATTGTGGTCTAAGAAGTATAATTATTTTCCTTTTACTGATTGGAATTTTATCCAGTGTAAATGACTTTTTTTTTCTTTCGTGTTACTAAAGCAAGTTGTCTTGTATAAAACTATAAATGCAAAATAAATAAATAAATAAATAAAAAACAATGCTTGTAACTTAATTGGCTGTTGATAACAGCTCTGAACAAGCAATAATGAACACTAACATGGAGGGACATAATCGAACGGGGACACCCATCTATAAGGGCGGCCATCTCTAATGACGGCCCCGTAAAGCGGCGTACCTGACCGTATTATCGAAACAAGATGGGTGGCCATCTTTTGTTTCGATAATACAGTTGGGGACGGCCAAATCTCAACATTTGGGCCGCCCTTAGAGATGGCCGACATTGGTTTTCACCGATAATGGAAAGTAACGGCGGCCATCTCAAAACCGGCCAAATCCAAGCCATTTGGTCATGGAAGGAGCCAGCATTTGTAGTGCGCTGGTCCCCCCACATGCCACGACACCAACCAGGAACCCTAGGGGGCACTGCAGTGGACTTCACAAATTGCTCCCAGGTGCATAGCTCCCTTACCTTGTGTGCTGAGCCCCCCCCCAAAAAAAAAACAAAACCCACTCCCCACAACTGTACACCACTACCATAGCCCTTAAAGAGTAACGGGGGCACCTAGATGTGGGTACAGTGGGTTTCGGGTGGGTTTTGGAGGGCTCCCATTTACCACCACAAGTGTAACAGGTAGGGGGGATGGACCTGGGTCCGCCTGGCTGAAGTGCACTGCAGTACCCACTAAAAACTGCTCCAGGGACCTGCATAGTGCTGTGATAGAGCTGAGTATGACATTTGAGGCTGGCAAAAAAATGTTTTTTATTTTTTTGGGGGGGGGGGGGAGGGAGGGGGTTGGTGACCATTGGGGGAGTCAGGGGAGGTGATCCCCGATTCCCTCCGGTGGTCATCTGGTCAGTTCAGGCACCTTTTCAAGGCTTGGTCGTGAACAAAAAGGGACCAAGTAAAGTCGGCCAAATGCTCGTCAGAGCTGGCCTTCTTTTTTCCATTATCGGCTGAGGATGGCCATCTCATAACCACGCCCCCGTCCCACCTTCGGTACACTGCCGACATGCCCCCTTGAACTTTGGCCGGCCCTGCGACGGAACGCATTTGAAGCCGGCCAAAATCGGCTTTTGATTATACCGATTTGGCCGGCCTTAGGAGAAGGCCGGCCATCTCCTGATTTGTGTCGGAAGATGGCCGCCCTTCTCCTTCGAAAATAAGCAGGATAGTAACATAGTAGGTGACGGCAGAAAAAGACCTGTACGGTCCATCCAGTCTGCCCAACAAGATAAACTCATATGCACTACTTTATATGTATACCTGACCTTGATTTGTATCTACCATTTTCAGGGCACAGACCATAGAAGTCTGCCCAGTACTAGCCCTGCCTCTCAACCACTGGTGCTGCCACCCAGTCTCCGCTAAGCTTCTGAGGATTAATTCCTTCTGAACATGATTCCTTTATATTTATCCCACGCATTTTTGAATTCCGTTATTGTTTTTATCTCCACCACCTCCCGCGGGAGGGCATTCCAAGTATCCACCACTCTCCCCGTAAAAAAATACTTCCTGACATTTTTCTTGAGTCTGCCCCCCTTCAACCTCATTTCATGCCCATCTCGTCTTCCGCCAGGGTCGCTTTACTCATACTACCCCTCTCCTCAAGTCGCTTCACTGGCTCCCTATCCGTTTTCGCATCCTGTTCAAACTTCTACTAACCTATAAATGTACTCACTCTGCTGCTCCCCAGTATCTCTCCACACTCGTCCTTCCCTACACCCCTTCCCATGCACTTTGCTCCATGGATAAATCCTTCTTATCTGTTCCTTTCTCCACTACTGCCAACTCCAGACTTCGCGCCTTCTGTCTCGCTGCACCCTACGCCTGGAATAAACTTCCTCAGCCCCTACGTCTTTCCCCATCCTTGGCCACCTTTAAATCTAGACTGAAAGCCCACCTCTTTAACATTGCTTTTGACTCGTAACCACTTGTACCCACTCGCCTCCACCTACCCTCCTCTCCTCCTTCCTGTACACATTAATTGATTTGATTTGCTTACTTTATTTTTTGTCTATTAGATTGTTAGCTCTTTGAGCAGGGACTGTCTTTCTTCTATGTATGTGCAGCGCTGCGTATGCCTTGTAGCGCTATAGAAATGCTAAATAGTAGTAGTAGTAGGTTCATTTGCGGATTAATACCTGTCAAATATTTGAACGTCTGTATCATATCACCCCTGTTTCTCCTTTCCTCCAGGGTATACATGAAGTAAGCAATATTCCGCCTTCAAGGGGTATGAGATCTGCAGTATCAGCTGTAATCAATAACACCATGCCAATAAGGCTGAATAACAGGACAAGTCCACCAAACATGAAACACATCCCCGGGCTTGCAACAAATTACGCCAAAACATGCCAGTACCAGATTTAAACACCTTATAGAAGTTGGCAATAATTTAGAATTTACAAGCACAACTGCATTCTGTAATGCAGTGCGCCTAACTTCTAACACACGCATGCAAAAAGGGGTGTGATAGGTGGGGAAATGGGCATTTTGTGGGTGTTCTGAAATTTATGCGTATAGTTATAGAATATGGCCCAGTGTGCCTAAATCTACGCACCAGGATTTACACCACCACGTTTTCTTTGGTGTAAATGGATGCGTGTAGTTTTAGGTACTGATATGTCGACTAAGTGTATTCTATATACCGTGCCTAAATTTAGGCGCTGCTTAAAGAATACGATTAGTCTGCACTGATTTCAGAGCAGATTTTTTTACCACTATTTATAGAATCTCCCCCATAACGCAATCATAAATGTAAGTGCCCCAGTTATAGAGTTGCTCTTAAAGTGTTTAATCCAGCAGAGAATAGGAAAAATCCCCACGTTTCTGACCCATTTGCACCATCTTGAAAATTAGTGTTGCTTGGCCCCTAATTTCCAAACTTTTTAGGTTAGAAACAGATAACAATGAACAGTAGCAACTGTTACTGATAATTTAATTTTCTCAAACACCTTGGCCTTTGCATATAATCTAGCATTAATCAGGGAATTTATTGACTCCCATACCTATTTCTGTCAGCGAATTGTTTTCAATAAATATACTGTATATTATGATAGACTACTGTGATGAGAAAGGCAATGTTCCAGGTGGTCAGGTACTGGTCATTAAATGACTGCTGAATGATTGCTGATATTAAGAAAATTGCTTTACAATTTTAGGTAATTTTTAACTCTATTACAGTTAATGGGCTTTTATAATATTTTCATAGTAAAATGTTATGGAATGTTTCAAACTGCTAACATGATCTATTGGATTTACAGTTGCTAAAATTCATATGATAATTGTTTTATATTGTTTTTGTTTATACACAGCAGTGACCTTTTAAAATGTCTGTACTTTATGGAAATAATTTTGTAATGGTATGCATGCATAGAAAGCATGCACATACTTATACATGTGTGACTTCAGCAAATTGTCAATGTGAAATTATGCATATAGTTGAAAATTGCCCGGGAAGTTTATATTCTTATATTTACACCTCTTTGCGATATAGAAATTTACTGGGTCAATTTACATACATATAATCGCACCCCCTCCCCCCCCCCCCCCCCCCCCCACACACACACACACAACCTCATTCCTGGGAATGTCTTTGCTCAGTTCTTCTGTTGTACTAACCTGATTTTTTGAAGCAGGTAATCGTCTAAAGTGTTCATATACTAATATTTTGTTTTCATTCAAGTGTCACTGTTAAATGGTATCATTAATATTCTGTGATGATTTTATATTCTTTCATCAAAAATAACATTTAGAGAAAGCATGGCTCATAACGTTGTTTCCAACCACTGGGTTGTCTCTCTGTGTGTCTGACCTGAAGGGTGGGGGGGGGGGGGGGGAGGTATGAATTGAGTGGTTCTCAAACATTCCATTAGTTTGGAAAGAATAATAAAATGCAACTAAGGGCCACTTTTACTAGCATTTAGCACATGTTAACATGTGCCACCAGCTGTCACTGTGCCCATATGAATATAACGGGCCTTGACAGTAGATAGCACGTTCTAACTTTATTAGTGCACCTTAAGTGCTAGTATAATGGGGGAGGGGGTTCATTTTGCCTAGGCGATCACCTAGTTGATACATGGTTGGTAGATAACCCTGCATATAAACAATATCTATTGGTTTTGGGACAAGGGTCGGGACTGGCTTACACCAGAAGGCCAAATAAGCAGTTCTCTCAGACATGTATCCAGTCCGCTCATTAATAACTCAGGAGACAACTTTGTTGTTCTGAACCAATTATTTACTAAAGTCACTTTCTGGAAAATCACAATTAGTGTGGCAGAGGTAGTAGACACAATGGCAAAGGCATCAGTAACAATCTAAATATATATAAAGTCTCTTAAGCTATTCACTCTCAATTCTACTCTCAGAGAAAAGTCCAAATCTCCTAAATCCTGCTACTGAGGGTAGCAGGGGATAACCACAATTCCTTTTGACCTAAATGTTTGCTACTGTGGGTAGGTGTACAGTATAGTTCATTAGAGGTTCCACTTACAGTTCAGATGCATGGTAGCAAGGAGACTCAGGGGTTCTGAGAATCAATTGCAGGCTCTTTTGTTCCTGGGATCCATTGATGTGTACTGGGATCCTCAGGAACATATGTTGTAGATGTGTTTCCTTCAGCCCTGTAACTACCATTAGGTGAGATGAAATCTAGGCTGCCTTGCTGTAAAAGATATATAGACCAGTCTCTCCTTCTTCTCAGTTACTCAAGAGGTTAGTAAGGGTTCCCAGTTCCCTCTGCAATCCACCAGGACAGATGCTTTTGCATCTTTCTGTCACCTAGATACTTTTGTGTACTCCTTTTGATGGTTGTTAAAACCTGGGGGACTTCTTGCCCTTACGTCGGCTCTTAGGTTTCAGAGCCAAAGGTGTGTTTGAGGAAATAAACACACAACACAGTTTACAAGTATAAAATAATAGCTAAAGCTTTAGGAGAGACCATCGTGCAGCTTTGCTAGACAGGTTTCTAATCTCTATTTCAGCTGAGATGTTTTTATTAGTATGTCTCCAGATACAGATGCATTCCTTGGCATGATAATTGGCAAGCAATACACTTTTGCTTTCTCAGTCCCTTTCTATTACATTAACAGGTGCACCATCTTTCTGAGCTACACTCTTCTTTGGCTACACATACTTCGTTCAGTTTCCTTCATGTCTTAGGTTTCAAGGCCTTTGCTAGTACATTTGGTTCAACAGATAATTATCCTCAGCCAAATATTCACAGCTCATACCCTTCAAGACAACTCTTTTCAGCTTCAGAGAACCAAAACAATTCCTCTTCATTACATGACTGACTTAGACTTTTCTTTTCGCCCTCATCCCCTACTGCACCCCAACCCTCTAGTTGTCCTGGGTCCTCTCCAGGGCCCTTACAACAGTCCCCCCCTTTGATTATATCCAGAATCGCCCTCAAACGGCCTCTCCCACCAGCAAATACTGCTCCTTCTTGGAGATTAGCCAACAGCTTTTGTCACTTCATCACTGGTACTTCTTTCAGCAAAGATACGCAAAAACAAACAAGGCTTTAAGTTTATGGGTTTATGCAAATTGCTCTTTTCAGACTCCACCTCTTAGGCAAATTAACATTCTCCAGAAAAGGCTGACATTTTCTTTTTTTTTTTTTTTTGGGGGGGGGGGGGTCCCTTAGCCAGTTTTTCTTTAAGATCAAAACAAGGCTGACTGCTTCAATGTATTTAGGAGTTTCAGCCCAACAGCCACTATATCCTAGACAGAACAAAACTCAACATGACTTTACAGTCATGTCCTGTTCTCTACTCCTGGCTGTTAGTTCCAATTCAAAGTTCATGGTTAAAGCATCAAGGTAAGTACTTCTTACATGCTTGTACTTCCTTAAATTAAGGTCACTAGGCTTTCCAGGTCTGGGTGTCCTCCAGCAGCAGGCAATGGGTCCTCTCCTTCTTCTTCTCTCCCTTTCTTCTTCTGCCTGCTTGCAATCAAGGGAGCTCTTTTATGGGGTTTTGGGTTTTACACCCTTCCTGTTAGTTAACTTCCTACCTATTGGCAAGTCTTCCCCTTCCTCTCCCCAGTGAGGATAGGGGTCTTATTCCTCCCCTTTCTTTTCCTAAATGGGCAATGATCATCTCTTACCCTGAAAGTTCCCGTGCCTGTCAAAACTTAGAGGAAACACTTTTGTTAATGTTAGCTTTAACCTGAAACCAGGGAGGCAGAGATCCCCCCCCCCCCCCCCCCCCCCCCCCGTTGACAACTCTGAGACATTTACAACAGGGGATTCAGTAAATATGCCAAATAACAGGGGAAGATGCATCAACAAAACGTAAAACAACTGAAAATGTAAAAGTCATTACCGTTTTAGAAAAAATGAAGATGCACATGTTCGGCGCGGTGTTCAAACGTCGGATGCATGGAAGTATCGTTAATCTGGTGTAATCTCCACCAGCTGTATAGGAAACGCATGCGCACAATCGCCAAACCTAAGACTTGCCCGAAGACACCGCGCCGCTCACCCCCATTTCTCAGGGCAAGATGCACTAAATTAAACGAGCCTTTAACGAACAAGTTTTAAACCGTGGCATGCACTAAAGGCCATTTTTCGACGGCAGTAGCAACTAACGAAAATGGAATGCAGATGAGCAAATTGTGCAGAAACCCTATTGTAATGAGATGCACTAACCTTTTCTGATTGCCTTAATGGTGCAAATCGCCGGAAAATTTAACGAGAGGTTGTACCTCTCATTGGGGCTGCGCTAGATCGAAAAATTGTCAAAAACGTATGTCATATACGCCGCCTGAAGACGCTGTGCCGCTCACCTCCCCGTTTTTCAATCAGCTGATATTGGAGAGTGCAGTTGAAAGCGTGCATCACAAAAATAGCCTTCTATTTTGGCTGGGTTTTCAATCAGCTGATATCGGAGAGTGCAGTTGAAAGCATGCATCACAAAAATAGCCTTCCATTTGGTTTTCAATCAGCTGATATCGGAGAGTGCAGTTGAAAGCGTGCATCACAAAAATAGCCTTCCATTTTGGCCAAACAATAAAAACTTCCTTTTTGGCCGTGCTTCACTCAGCTGAGAGACCTGGAAGTCTCTGAACCAATCACAGCGCGTTTAGCTGAGCTAAACGCACTGTGATTGGCTCAGAGACTTCCAGATCTCTTAGCTGACTGTGAAGCACGGCCAGAAAAGACGTTTTATTATTTGGGTGTGAATAATGGCCAAAATGGAAGGCTATTTTTGTGATGCACGGTTTCAACTGCACTCTGCGATCATCAGCTGATTGAGAAACGGGGGTGAGCGGCGCGGTGTCTTCGGGCAAGTCATAGGTTTGGCGATTGTGTGCATGCATTTCCTATACCGCTGGCGGAGATTACACCAGATTAACAATACTTTCGTGCATCCGACGTTTGAATATCGCGCTGAACATGTGCGACTTTTTTTTTTAGTGCATCTATCAACATAGCACCTTCTCCCCCCACAAACATAAGTGGGGAGCTGTATGATGCTGATTGAGGAGGAATTACCCTGTGAGTTGGACATTTACTGCTATCTGCTTTGCTGCCAATTCCTGCTGTTCTGTTTGGACTAACAACTATTAGGCACAACTGCCCTCTGAGACCCTAATAGTTGTAGCCCCTGATGCAGCCTCTTGGAAGGCAAAGCGTGGCCATGTTGGGCATTGTTTTCAAGTGGTGGGAATAAAAGTATTTTTTGCACTAGAAGATGTGTATTCTGCTTTTATGGACTGCTTGGTGCCACCCTCAGCAGAGGCAGTGGGACTCAGTGATCCTAGCAAAACATCAACTGTATCTCTTCCCAAACCTCTTTCTCCCTGTAAACTGTACTCAACAGCTTCTTCCTTTCCCTCTCTTTTATTTGTTATGCTTCCCCTCAATCTTGTCTCCCATGTTGTTACGTGGACAGCAGTATAAGACACTCTCCTGTGTCTTATACTGCTGTCCACGTTCGTCTTCTCTCTTCCCCCATCCTCTCACTCTTACTACTTTCTGTTCTCTTCTTGTTGCCATATTCTCTTTCTTCCTATCCTGACCTTATCTCACTCTCCCCATCCATTAATTCTTCCCTTCTCATGCCCTGAACTTCCCCCCTTCTGCCTACTTCTCTTTCCATTTCTTTTATCAAAGACTCCCTCACCTCATTGTCCAGTATCACTCCTGTGTCCTTGTCTCTATGCCTCCCCCAGGTCCAGCATCTCCCCTCTGTCCATATCATCTTGGTATCCAGAATTGTCCCTCTGTCTATATCCTCCCCATTGTAAGCCCACAGAGGTGCTCTTAGGTCTGTAGCAGCCCTCTAGTGGTGCCTGCCCAGCCTGACCAGCCCTTTGCTTCAGGGAACAACCTTGAAACAAGACTTCTCTAGGACTCTGGTGACTCGGGCCTCTCTGTTTGGGCCTCCCCTTTCCCTCAGGGTGACCTATCCATTAACCTCCAGTCCTGGACCTGCCTCTCCGCTGTATCTCCTGGTAACCGACCCCCTTACCAGTTCTTCTGGTGGGGCCCCCTGGTCACCCTTCTCTGGAAGATAGCACGGATTCCTCTGCTTTCAGAAATATGCAAATTAGCTGAGTAAATGTAAATTCAGTTTATTGGAACTATGCTTCAGTCTTGTGGGAACCTTGCTTTCCAACTATTATTCGTTTTCTGCAAATTCACTCCCTGAGCCCATTTACTGTGGGACACCTGGGTCTCAGGATATAACAGCCACCACCCCTGGATAGGACTGTAAGGTTAATGAGAGTAAAGAAGGTCCTAGCCTCCACCCCACAGCTGTTTGTTCATTATAAACCTTCACGGTTCCAACATTAGTACTGGGGACCCACTGTCCTGCAAACACAGTCCTTCCCCTTGAACACACAGTTCTTTACAAGTACTTGGGCCACACTGTCTACCCTTCTTTGAACACACAGTTCCAGCAGTGGCGTAGCTAGGGTCGTTGACACCCGGGGCCAGTCATTTTTTAATACCCCCCCCCCCCCCCCCGAAATCCAGTACTAGACATACCGAGAATACAAAACACTCAGGACCTATAGAGCAATTCTACCATACCATAAGCAGTAATTTGTACGAGTCACACAAGGAAAAGGAAAGCATCTTAAACACTACAGTGAGCACTAGAACATCAATTCACCTATTGTAAAACAAAAACAGACAGATTAGTACAGATCGTCGATCCTGCACAGTCAATGCCAACCGAAAGCCATGTCTTTATCACAAATAGATACACCCTAATCCACTATAGAATAAGTAATCATAAACTTTCTATTTAGACAAAAATTAAACTGAACCCCCAAGATGCCAGACTCTGCATAC
Organism: Microcaecilia unicolor; assembly: GCF_901765095.1. Classification (NCBI taxonomy): domain Eukaryota; kingdom Metazoa; phylum Chordata; class Amphibia; order Gymnophiona; family Siphonopidae; genus Microcaecilia; species Microcaecilia unicolor. The sequence goes on along the minus strand of NC_044037.1, from coordinate 247,333,846 downwards.
AATGCAACACCACAGAAACAGAAAATGTCCTCTAGTACTGTGCAAAATATAAAGACAGCAGATGTAAATTTGAAAAACTAACAAATACCAATCACCACTTTACAAATTAACAAATAGAAATAAAACAAATAATATCATTTTATTGGACTAATGCATTTAGCTTTCAGAGGCCAAAACCTCCTTCCTCAGGTCAATTCAGTATAGTACTGTTACAGTGTCCCATCCTGACCTGAGGAAGGGGGTTTTGTTCTCCGAAAGTAAAATGTATTAAAATTAGTCCAATAAAAAGTTTACCTTATTTACATGTTCTATCATAAACATTTATTAACACAGCTACAATACTACTTTATCCTAAAGCAAAAAAATACAAATATATATTTACAGTTCGTTGTCTCTGGTTTCTGCTTTCCTCATCTTTTCACTGTCTTCCTTCTATCCAGCATCTGTCTTCGCTCTCTCTCTGCCATCCAGTGTCTGCCCTCTCTCTCTGCCCCTTCCATCCACTGTCTGCCCTCTCTCCCTTCCATCCACTTCTGCCCCTTCCATGCACCATCTGCCCCAGTCTGCCATCTCTCTCTCCCCCTTCCATCAACATCTGCCCTCTATCTCTGCCCCTTCCATCCACCATTTGCCCCAGACTGCCCTCTTTCTCTCTCCCCTTCCACCCACCATCTACCCTTTCTCTCTGCCCCTTCAATCCGTCTGCCCTCCCTCTCCCATCCATCCAGGGTCTGCCCTCCCTCACGTACCCCCTTCCATCCAGGATCTGTCCCCTCTCTCTCTGCCCCCTCTTTTCAGCCCCCAGTTCCAGTCCCCTTCATCCACCACATGCCTTGCATCCCCCCCTTTCAGCCCCAGACTCATTCTCCCATCTGCCCCAGGCATGGACCCATTTTCCCTCCTGCCCCCATGTCAGACCCCAGTTCCAGTTTCAGACCCCTTCTCCCATCTGAGCACTCCCCTCCCCCCTCTGAGCACCCCCACCCTCCCCAATCCCCTTCTCCCCTCTCTGAGCTCCCCCACCCTCCCTAATCCCCTTTAAAACCCCTCTGAGCTCCCCCACCACTCCCCAATCCCCTTCTCCCCTCCTTGATGCTCTCCCACCCTCCCTAATCCCCTTTAAGCACCCCTCTGAGCGCCCCCACCCCTCCCCAATCCCCTTCTCCCCTCTGATTCCCCCCTGAGATCCGTTCTCCTGCTGCTCCTACCCTGTCCTGCCTTTAACATTTTTTTTTTCGAAGCGCCGGAGAGTGGCAGGCAGCGCGCCTCATGTCTGCCCTGCTAGTAAAGAAGATCTCGCTGACGTCGTCGCCCTTCCCACATTGAGTCCCGCCCCCCTCTGAGGCAACTTTCTATTACCGCGAGGGCGGGCAGGACTCAGTGTGGGAAGGGTGACAATGTCAGCGAGATCTTCTTTACTAGCAGGGCAGACACGAGGCGCGCTGCCTGCCATTCTCCGGCACTTCGAAAAAAAAATGTTAAAGGCGGAGAAGCGGGAGCAGAGCACCCCACCCACCCGATGACACCCGGGGTGGACCGCCCCCACTGCTCCACCCTTGCTACGCCACTGAGTTCCAGCATTAATACTTTAGGGACTTCTTACCCCAGGATTTTCAGCCTGCTTATCTCCATCTAGAACATCTCCTAGGTTATCCTTCAGGTCTCCATCTCCTCTCCTTCGGGCAAAACTCCCTCCTCTACTGAGAGGAAGCTATTTATGAGGAGTCCAATAAAACTCCCCACCTCTTGAGACCTCACCCCTCTGGTTCCAGAAAGATCTGGGTCCAGAAGTCTCTTCTCACTCCCCCAGCTATCTCCCTGGAGCTCCCTCTACTGGCCCATGCACGTCAATACTCAGCTAGATCACTGGAGCTCCCTCTAGTGACCAGAATGGGCATTTTCCCGTTTCCAGTGGGAGAGCGCCCTCTGGCGGCCTCCTCATGTAAGGGCAGACACTGTGTTTATCACACCATGTCCAGTGTTGCTCCCATCCGTCCAGTGTTGGCTCTTTGTGTCCCTGTCTCTATGCTCCCATGATTTCTCTTCTGTGTTCTTATCTGTCCCCATCTCCAGCTTCTCCTCTCTCTCTCTAGTCTCCCCACCATACGTAGTCCAGCATCTTTCCTAACCTACCACTACTCCCATGTGGTCCAGCATCTGTCTCTTTCCTCTCCACTCCCACTTATCCAGCATCTTTCCCTCCATCTGCAGGTACAGTATCTTCCCCTCTCTTTTCTCTGGCCCCTAGGCTGGCATCTCCTCCCTTCTCTTTCCCCTGGGCCCAGCATCTCTCCCTACCTCTAAGGGTCCAGCATCTCTCCCCCTGTCTGCTGCAGTGGTGTAGCCACAGATGGACCTGGATGGGCAGGGGACCACCCACTTTGGTCTCAGGTGTAAACATCAGTGATGCACCCTTTTGAGGAATGGTAGGAGCAAACTGGGACCCACAGTTCCTGGGGGCTTCTGTGGTCTGGCATCTCCCTCCTCCCCATACTCCCCAGTCTACCTTAACATGTGTCTTCCATTATAGGGGTTGCTAACAACAGCAGTGATTCACTCAAACTCCTGCAGCTAACCTGAACGACTTCCCTTCTGCCCCTCTGCCACAACTTCCTGTTTCACATGGGAAGGCTCCAAAGTCAGCCACAGGCAGCATGAGTGAATCTCTGCCTCTGTCAGTGACCCCTATAATGGAAGACACATTAAGATAAACTGGAGGGATAGGGTCAAGTAAGATGCCAGACCACGGGTGGAAAATGGCATAGAGAAAACTTCATGCCCATCCAAAATAATCTGTCTGGCTATGCCACTGTTTTGTGGTCCCACATCTCTCTCTCTTACTCTCTCCCTCTCTAGTCCAGCATCACTCCTGTCACCCTCCTCCCTATGTATCCAGCATCTCTTCTGTCCCCTCCCCATCACAGGCCCATCTCCTGTCCCCACCCCCCCTAGGTCCAGCATCTCTCTTGCCTCGCTCCCCCTTCAGGTCCCACATCTCTCCTGTTCCTCTCCCAAATACAGGTTCTCCCACCCCTTTATCCCATGGGTCAAACATCTCTCCCTCTCCATCCCTCCTTGTGGGTACAGAACCTTTCTCTCTTCCCCCTGCCCTCTCTCCCCTCCCTCCACATCTTGCACCTCTGCTTCTTCCTCCCTTCTGCTCCCCTCCCCATGGGTCTAGCACTTATCTCTCTTCCTCCCCCTGCAGTCCTTTAAACCTTAGTTCTTTTGCTTGACAGTAGCAATGATAAACACACACTGCCTGTGGCTGGCCCTGGAATCTTCCCACTGCTATGCCCCACTCACTCTGATATAACTTCCTGTTTCTGTGTAGGCTGGACATTGCAGAGGGAAAGCTCCAGAGGCATCCATAGGCAGCATGTGTTTATCACTGCTGCTGCTAGCAAAGAAAACAGCTTTGAAGGATCACAGGGAGAAAATGGGGGGTGGGCACAGGAGTGATATCAGACTATGAGGATGGAAGGGGGAAGAGCAGGAAGAGAAGGGAAAAGAAAGAGAGAAATGCTCCTGCCAACTTGTATGCAAGTGTTATGGCAGAGTTTGGGATTCACTGAATCCCTTGAAGGCCCTGACTTGCTGTGCAGGAGGATTCATTACTGCGGCAGAAGACAAGAAGGAGGAGCCACCAGTGCCAAGAAGTAGAGTAATTTTGGGGTTCAGCGTGGGAGATGTTAATGGTGACAGTGGGGGGGGGGGGGTCAGAGAGAGGGATACTGGTATGGGTGGTATAAAGTGAAAGGTTTGAGAGAGAGAGAGAGAGACTGGTGGCACAAAGTGGGAAGTTTGCGAGAGAAAAAATAGTGAAGATGTATCCATCTCTAGGTAGCTTACACTCTGCATTATTTTTGGACGGGTCAGACTCAGACCTTGCAGTGCCAGGAAAGTTCATTATTGTTCTGGTTCTGGAGTGGACCTAGACAGAGATTGGCTTTTGAAACATATTTTTAGGAGTGTTTTTCTTTTACAACTGCAATTTCTATTTCTGCATCCTAAGAGCTTTGCGCCAGCATAATTTCATTTTAATAGGGCCATTGATAACAGTGCATGCTATCTACCATTGGGCCCATAGCAATAAAATTGGTCCTACAACAGATAACATGCACTAATGATGTTATCACATACAACGTTTTGTGAAATAATCTGTGAAGTGTGTGGTTTTGATCTGTCTCATTTAACACATTTTTGAGTGGCATAAATTGTTGCTGCAGAACTACTGATGTTATCTCCCATCTCTCCACTACAATTGCTTTGAGAAGTGTTAAAAACTGATTTAGATTCAACTGTCATAGTGCAACCAGTCAGCTCCATTTATTTTATTTTCTTTTTGACTTGTGAAATGGATCTCCATACGATGGACTGCAGAACAATGAAAACTAATTGTATTTTCACTTTCATTTATATTTTCCAATGAACTGTTTGAACCTTTCATCGTTTCTGCTTTTTTTTTTCTCTCAAGGCTTTCACAAGTGTATATCCTGGATTGATTAATTTTGAAAATAATAAAGTAAAAATAAAACTTGTAAAATCAATGTCAAAATACACACTTACAGAGCAATGTGTCATAGAGGTGCACATTATTTTACTGATAATGACTTAGGGGCCCTTTTACTAAGCAGCGTAAGCGTTTCAGACGTGCATATCGGACACACACCAAGTGGCATTTGACAGCGTAGGTCATATTACCGCCCGGTTACCGCGTGACGAGTCTTTACCGCTAGGCTAATGGCTGGTGGTAAGGTTGCAGACCCAAAATGGACGTGCGGCAATTTTGATTTTGCCGCACGTCCATTTTCGGCAAAAATTTTAAAAAGGCCTTTTTTTACAGGCGCACTGAAAAATGGATTGGCTTGTGTTCAAACCCCATGCCTACACTACTGCAAGCCATTTTTCAGTGCACCTTAGTAAAAGGACCCCCTAGGGCCCTGTTTACTAAGCTGTGCTAGAGACACATTAGCTTTTTTAGTGCACACTAAGCATTAGTACTAGGGGGGTAGCCAGACATCGCAGTGGGAGGGGGCCAGAGCCTGAGGTGGGGGACCACATTTTGGTCTGCCACCCCACTGCTGTCCCCCCGCTGCCTTGCTGCCCCCCCCCCCGCCCTGCTGATCCCCACCCACTGGTGCAGCAAATACATTGGCTGGCGGGGGTCCCCAACCACTGCCAGCTGAAGCGTTGTCCAGCGCTGGTCTCTGGCGCCGCTACGTTGCCTGTCCTACTCTGTCTTCCCCTCACATCCTGCATGTTCCTTTTAGTGAAATTGAATGCTCAGTTTCACTAAAAGGAGCGTGTCGGATGTGAGGGGAAGACAGAGCATGGCAGGCAAGAGGCGGCGCTGGACAACTCTTCAACTGGCGGGGGTCCCCAACCCCAGCCAGCAAAACCAGGGGCCCAGAGAAAATTTGGGGGGACCCAGGTCCCCGTGGCCCCATGTACCTACGCCACTGATTAATACGAGCTAACTATGTAGGTGCCCATAATATTCCTTATGGGGGTCTACACGGTTAGCGCATGCTAATTTTTTTAGCATGCACTAAAAACGCTAGTGCACTTTAGTAAACAGGGCCCTTAGCTTTTAATCTCTTTGCCCCTGCCCTTCAACATATATACTTACACATTAACCTATGTACATACTTTTTCCCATACAAAAGACAAAAATAAAAATAAGGACAATTATTCTGCGTTCTCTCAAGTTATAGGGCCTAAACAAGGTTGTTGTTTTTTCTGTTTTCTGTATGCTGGTGTGAACTGCATTGTTTTCTATGAAGAAGGATAATGATGATCACTGAGCATAATAAAGAAAAATGTTGCCCTAGAGCACTGGTTGATACACTAATGGGCTACTGTGTACAGCCTACCGGTATGGTTTGATTTCAAGCTGGGTTGGAATTGAAACCTTATTGATCAGTTATGTTTCCAGACCCAGACCTATGAAACCTAATAAGGGGGAGGATATGCTTTAGCAGCAGTTAGCCTCTTGGGGATACAAAAATACATTGCAAAGCAGCTCAGCTCTGGAGTGCAGAAAGTATTGCATCACTGTAGGCTCCAACAGTTTGAAGATTAGAGTCAAGAAAGAGGCTAATAAATAAAAATAAAACAGGGAAGATAAGACAATACCTATTTATTGCACTAACTTAATACATTTTTGACTAGATTTTGGAAGCCAAAACCTCTTCCTCAGGAAAGGGGCTGAGATGAAAAGGAGGGTATGAGCGGCTTAGATGTGGGAGATCACTGAGTAGTGAGTTTGCAGAGCAAAATTAGTAAAACCTGTCTAAAGGTAGCAAGTGGAGTAATGAATTGTATATTCTGTGGACCCTATTTTCAAATGACTTTTGCTACTCAAAAACTGGAGAAATCATTTTAGAAAGACTGTAGGGCCCTATGAAATATCACTCTAGCACCACATTTCATCCTTTTGGAAAATCAATAAACAGAATAGTAAAACACATTAATAGTTGCAGGTGGTTGGATTAATATGATGCTAATTAATATGATGCTTATTTTAGCATCTATTCCCAAAACAGTTAGCAACCCTCAAAAATACCAGTTGCATTCTTGTAAAATGCAAGCACTGTTCTTGATTTGCAATTGTGGCCTCAGCCAGTGGTGTAGCCACAGGTGGGCCTGGGTGGGCCACAGCCTACCCACTTAGGGCTCAGGCCCACCCAACCAGTGGCGTTCCTAGGGGGGGCGGTGGGTGCAGTCCGCCCTGGGTGCATGCCGCTGGGGGGGTGCCACGCGCCTGTCGGCACCGCTCGTTCCGTGCTCCCTCTGCCCCGGAACAGGTTACTTCCTGTTCCGGGGCAGAGGGAGCATGGAACGAGCGAAGCCGACAGGCGCGCGGCACCCCCCCAGCAGGTAAAAATGCACCCGGGGGGGTGTCGTTTCGCCGGGTGGGGCGCATCAGCTATCAGCCCTGAGTGTCAGCCGCCCTAGGAACGCCACTGCACCCAACAGTCAGTAGCTGGTGGGGATCCCAGGCTCTGCCAGCAGACATCCCCCTGATGGTAACAAAAACATTACTCTCTACAACACCAGCACCTGTGCATGCTCAGTTTTCAGCGTATGCCTGCTGCAGACTGCCAAGGTGGAAATAAGTGTTTTCCTGCCAGCTGAGATTTTGTTTTGGGGGGGGGGGGGGGGGGAGAACACTTGGTGCCCACCCAGTTCTTACCTAGGCCCACCCAAAATCTGTTGTCTGCCTACGCCCCTGGCCCTCAGCTGCTCTCGCTGCACTGTGCATCTTCCAGGTGATTGACATCCTGGCAGAGGTGTGTAGGGTGCTGCCCTCTGAAATAAAACTGTTGTTGCAATTACTGTTTTGGGGGGGGGGGGGAGGTATTGCACTGAAATTTGTGCTAAAAATATTTTTGCATGCACTTCTGAAACAATTCTAATAGAGTAAAGGGATACCTGCAACATACCAACTTGGAGCCTATTCTATAAAGTAGGTGCCCAAGAATTAAGGTTCAGTCACAAAAGAATGCATTAAGTAGTGAAATCAGCAAGCAGGAGAGGCTCCTGCCCAATTAAATTGCTTAGGGGCACCCAACTGCCGATTTTCAGCTGACCTTTACCAGGCAGTATCCCTAAGTATCGGCTCTGACAGATCAGGCAGGTTGGGGACGGGACAGAGGGCAGGGTTGGGGAGGAGCTGGCAGTTATGTACTGGCATCCGCAGAGGCTCAACAATTTTGATGAACATCCGATATTATGTCTTGTTCTACGGGAGTACCGCAAGATTCCTGTCTCTCTGCAGTACTTTTCAATCTATTTCTCCTCCCCCTTTGTCAACTTCTCCGCTATTTTGGTTTGCAGTATAAATTTTATGCTGATGATATACAATTTTTAGTACCGGTCGATAAAACATTTGCTAGCTTTGGCATGTTGCATTTATACCTTTCTGGTACTGACAATTGGATGAGGGGAAATCGGTCAAAATTAAATATTTTTAAGACGCAAATTCTATTCTTATCAGGTTCTATACCTGATGATGTTCCTGTCAATTTTGAAGGGCCCTTTTGTAAAGCTCTGTGCACCAAATCAGCCCTACTTCCGGGCTTGCTCGGGAGCCCGGCGGTAGTTCTAGCTTCCAATGTGTGGCGATTAGGGTGCTACAAAATACCTTTGTATTTTCTAACACAGGGGGCATGACCGGTGGTAATCAGGCAGTGCCATGGGCTGCCCGATTACCACTGGGCTGCCACCAGAGCCTCTAAATAGGAGGTGGTAAGAGATGCCCCAGGAAATGGCCATGCGGCAAGATAACTTACCACATGGACATTTCCTTTTTTTTCTTTTTTTAATCCTGTTACCAGCAGTGGTAAAAAGGGGCCTCAGTGTGCAGCAAACACATTTTATGTTGAACTTTGAAACTGCACCAGCTGGTACATCCTATGAGATCTTCACAAAAATTGCTCTTGGATGTTTCTTCTTATTGTGTGATTCAGTTGGAGGAATATAGGATTTTTCTACACCCTAGGTTCCAAACTCTGGAATGTTTTGCTTGTTGAACTTTGTACAATTCAAAATGTAAATCAATTTAAGAGAGTAAAAACCCATTTATTTCATCAGGCATATGGATTGGATGAACAACGAATTTATGTTATTAGCCTTTTTTTGTTAGGCATAAAGAATGGATGCAATTTTATGTATTTTTCCCCCCGATTCTATGTAGTGCAACTTAATTTGTGCACACAAATATGGCTGTATTCTGGATTTGTGCATTGCAACTTCATTAGTTAACAAGCCAATCAGTGCTAACTGCCAATTAACAAGCAATTATTGACACTAATTGGCATTGATTAGAATTTACACGCAGCATATTCTGTAACATGATGCACATAAATTCTAAGTCGCATTGCTGAAAAGGAGGCGTGGCCATGGACATGGAATGAGCAGGATATGGGCATTTCTAAAAAACTATGCACGTTGTTATAGAATACACCTAGTCCTTGCCTAATTTAGGCATCAGCATTTATGGCAAGTTTTACTTGGCACAACTGCCTGTGTCTAAATTTAGTCACACAGACAGGTGCTCAGCATATGCTATAAACTGCACAGAAATTTAGGTGTACTTTATAGGATATGCCTAGGCGTATTTTTTTCAGCGCTGATTTTTTAGGCATCATATATATAATCTAGTCCTTTATATATGAAGAGAGAGAGAGTGGGGACAGAGTCAGGCTCTTCTCAAAAGACCAAAGACGCTGAGTATGAATAACAAATTTTAATAAAAGTTGACTCAACATGGTACCATGTTTCAGCACTGAAAGTATCTTCTTCAGGAGTCTTGGTAAACGTGTCTGACAATCTTTATCTTCATTAAAGAGTCTTTGAAAAATGAAATGTGGTGGTCCTTTGGTGAGTATTGTGAGTGCTGTTGCTTCTAGATGCTGCTGTAAGGCACCATGTCAAATCATCTTTTATAAAAATTTGTTATTCATACTCAGCATCTTTGGACTGTTGAGAAGAGCCTGACTCTGTCCCATTCTCTCTCTCTCTACATGTGATTCCCCATTAGATATTGGCTTGTGTTCCACTTCTGTGGGTTTGTTTTGTGCCTTTATATATGAAAACATCTGATATTTAGAAAGAGTTAAAATGTATTCTTTCTATTAGGCAAATGGACTTGACAAGCAATGAATTTATTTCATTGGCCTTTTAGGTTGGGAATACTGTTATGTATGAAGATTCCAATTTATGTGCACATTGTTTTTATATTTATTTGTCTTGTTTTTTTTGTTTTCTATGCTCGTAGAATTTCAAGATAATGAGGAATGTACATAAATTATTATTATTATTATTATTATCAATGCAGTTACTGTATTTGCTAAAAAAACATATCTTGATGGAGTCACAATAAGTTTCATCTGTGAAAAAATCTCAGTCACTTGAGGAAATTGGAATATTGTCTTCTACTATGGATCTTATGTGTGCCATTAGGGAGCTAACTCTCTTTTGGTTTGACTTCAGCAATTACTAGTTCATAGTACCCTGAAGCAGTTAAATAAAACACTGGCCATTCTCAGATCTGGATAAGATACAACTTATGCCAATTTAAAGCTCTGAGCTTTTATAAAATAACTGAAAAATTTGTCTCAGTGAATTGAATGCTGAATTTTATAAATGAGATTTTGTGTTCCATTGGAAGTTTTTTTATGACAATGATATGATTTTGAGCTCATTGGATTTCTGAGGCTTTTCCCTTCCATTTAGTAGAGTTTTCACTGTTGTTGATACAGTGACATGGTTCCTTAAGCCCCCTTTTGAATTTTTATTGGAAATTGCAATGATGTGAAGAGTGTTTGAATGGATTAATTTGTACGGAATTAATTTTGCTCCAAATATTCTCTGAATCCATGAATTAACTCCTTTTCATTCAATCTTTCTGACAAATTTCTTATTTCTAGTTTACCAAATGTTAATTGCTTGAGGTGTCCTGTGGCCACTGTTTGGGATCTAGTGCTTAGGATCATTTTGGTAGATCAGTTTCCTCAGTATCAAGCAGTCTCTTTTCTACAGATGTTCAGGTTTTCATAAATTGCAATTCAACAGACTAGAAGGTTCTCATTTTTATCTTTTATATGGAAAGCAATCCCTTGGAATATGAGACTATTGGCAGCAATAATGGATTTATTTTTTATTTTATTTTTAGAAATATGGTACAGAATTTTCTCATAACTCTTCAAAAACTTGAACAAAACTTTTAGGCAGGAAGTTATCAATGTGGGCTACCATTAAGACATGCTATTTTACTGTTAACCCCAGTTATTGGTAACTAGGCCTCATTGCACAAAATGGGACCTGTGTTAAAATAGCACACGTTAGTGATAAAATAGGAAATCTTAACTGCAGCCCATGTTGATAACTATACTCCTAAATCTTTTGGGGGTTTTTTTTCTCTATAGAGACTCGTGTCACATTCTTGTAAGTCTGGGTTTAGTTAAGACAGTTCTAGATGTGCAACACACATCAATGCTAAATGTAAAACAAAGTCTACAGAATGTAATCTTCCTTAGCAGTCCTTCATACATGTTTCTGTCTTTGCTGTCTCTGGTACAATACTTTTTTGCTTCAAAATGAAGTACATTTAGCAATGCTTCATAATCCTGCCATTCCACAGAAACTGATCAAAAACTAGATGCCAGCCAACAAGTATTTCAAATTTGTCATATTTTCAAAAGCTGAATTTCCAGTGTATTTGTATATGATTGTAATTATCCACCATTTTTTGGTGATGCATGGTATAGCAATTATAGCTTATTAATGAATTATTTGAATCTATTAATTCCTGAAACAGCTTTTACAGCATCATAGACTAATTCTGTGATTAGTACAATGGCATACATTAATTGAGGAAAATTTGTCTTGTAGTAATTTCTTAACTCCATCACGAGCCACCAACACTACAGCTACTCTCTCACAAGCAACCAAAACTAAAGAATCCTGCAAGTATTCTCCTGTCATAACAATGGACTGGAGATGATGAAGCAAAGAGTTATCAATTCCTTTTGCTGTTACATCTTTTACTTCAAACGAGAGGTAAATTTATTGGTGTAGGCATTCTACAGTCTATGATAAATACTTGGAAATACACAATCAATGTCTTGAGTCAGCTGGAAGGAACTAAGCATAAAGATGGCGACTGTTTGTTGAGTGCAGTGCTGATACCGCTCTGTTTTCTTTTCTCCTTACTATCGGGAAATGTAAAAGCAGACAGCATGGGAAGGTTTCTAAGCCCGATGTTATGTCTATCTTGGGCCCAATGAATCTGTTTGTGGTTCAGCTGGACGAGCAACAATTGGCTCTGGAGGCTAGCATGCTTGGAAATGATCTAACAGTAATTAGTTAAATGGAATGTTGAAAATTCTCTGAGAAGTGTAAATATTAGAATTTAGAATTGTCCTAGGATCCAAAATCTTTCACCAAAGGATACTTTTGTGAAATATGCAATGAAAGTATTTCAGATCACCCTGAAAGATCTATCACCTATAGTGAAGGCTTGTTTTCTTCCTGGGAAAAGAAAGAGTAACTTCTGCAGAAGTTGAGACAGGTTTTACAATAGACCAGTGGTTCCCAAACCTGGTCCTGGAGGCACCCCTGCCGATCAGGTTTTCAGGATATCCACAATGAATACTCATGAGAGAGATGTGTATGCAGTGGAGGCAATGCATGCAAATCTCTCTCACGAATATTCATGATAGATATCCTGAAAATTTGACTGACTGGGGTGCCTCCAAGACCAGGTTTGGGAACCACTGCAATAGACTATTTGGACAGTACTCATTCAAAACATGAAGATGTATGAGTTATCTAGGGCTATATTTCTTGCAACCTTCTTGAACGTAGCTAATAGAGATAAATCCCTGGGTTCTATATAGTGCACCTAGTGTTCTGCGCCAGAATCCAAGTGGATTCTATAATAGCACATGTAACTTGATTGGCTTAAGAAGCCAATCAGCATTGTTAACAGCACTTTTGTTAATGAACACTAATTGACAATAATTAGAATTTACATGCACAAATTGCTATGTATATGCCAGCAGCCTCAAAGTGGCTTTTTAAAAAGCACTTTCTTTTTTGGTCAAATAATTTATTCCATAGGGTTGTGAACTGCTGCTGCTGTGTTTCATCAAAATAAGTACATTTATTATGGGCCTACTTTTTCAATGTTTTCATTCCCATCTTTTTCTTCACACCAAACAATCCAGCTTTTTGGCATGGCTTACACAAAGCTTTCTATTTTATATAGCTAGCCAGCCATATTTTTTGGTGGAGTTCCTTTTTCTTTTCTAACATCCAGCAGATAGGCCAATGATTATCATCAAACAGAAGAAGACACTGAAACAGTTACAGTCGATTCATGCATTAGTTTCTTCTTCATTATCATCTGTTTTCCTTTTATTAAGCATGGGAGCTGATGATGAAAAGTAACATTTTTGTTAATTATTATTATTTCTATAAACTTTTACAAATTCACTATAAGGTCAAACAAAACAGGAACAAGCCTCTACATTGAAACAACAGGGGAACAAAAGAGGAGTAGAGGATGATATGTATGATGATCAGCCTCGGAGACATTATTAAATACTTTATTGAGAAAGCACTAGTAGAAACAACTTCACTGTACCCACAATAACACAAACCAGATTAGCACACAGACTAGAAAGTAGGAGAACAGTGTTGCCAAATCTGAAACCTGACATAGCATAAAGGCACAAATTCCTACTACTTAAACAGTAGCAACTGTAAAGCAGTATAGGGCAACTAGACTCTTTTTCTGTGGTGTTCCCATCAACCATTATCTAAAATCCAACAGATGAGCTGATGGATTTAATGGAGACCACTGACCAAAATTTAGCATAAGAGAATCTCTGTTGCTGCTAGTGCTAGAAATCATATATATAAAACTCAACCTCAACGTTCTGAAGACAGTGACGTCAGTGAAGCCAAGCCCTGATTTCCTTCAAAAAGGTTCGAAGGTTCGTGGTGGTGAAGCCACCAAAATCGCTCCGGGCCCCGCCCTCGAGGGTGGAGCAATGGCAGAACAACGAAGGGGTTGGCAGGGAGGGAGGCAGGGAGGCGGGGGTGGGTGGGAAATTGCTACGGGCCCCGCCCTTGAGGGCGGACCAATGGCAGAACAACCAAGGGGTTGGCAGGGAGGGAGGGAGGTGGGGAGGCGGGGGGGGGGGTGGGAAATCACTACGGGCCCCGCCCTCGCATCAAATGTCATGACGTTGAGGGTGGAGCAATGCCACAACAACGAAGGGGTTGGCGGGGGGGAGGGGGTGTTGCCGACCAAAACCTTGCTAGTGCCCATTTCATTTGCTCAGAAACGGGCCTCTTTTACTAGTGTTTAAATAAACCATGTGATCTGAAAACATTTGGAAAATATAATGCTCCAGTATAACTAACTGTGCAGTACTCAATTTCCATGTGCTGCAGGGAATAGGCTCTCAGCTCACCCTCTCTTTCTCTCTCTCTGCCTCCATCCCTTGGCAGCCCCAGCATGACAGAAAAGGAGAGTGGTTTCACACAGGGCCACATCCTCCTCCTCGGCTGCTTCTGCAAGGAATGCAAAATTCAAACCATATAAGGCAGAAGTGGATGGTGCAGCCTAATACACAGCTACTCTCCTTTTATTCCTCTTCTACACAGCACTGTGCCAGGACTGCAGCTGCGGGGGAGGGGTGAAGATGCGTGCTGCAGAGGTGCCGTAGTTGGGGGGGGGGGGGGTGGATGGAACAGTACAGAGCATGTTATTGATGCCATGTACTTTCTGCAGCTTGTACTAAACTGCCCATGTGTTCTGCTAACATCCCCTAGATGCCAGGTCCAGTTTTTTAGTCACCATGGCAACCTGGTGCCTGGGATTGACTTTAAGGTATTCTGGAGTAGTGACCTAGTGGTTAGAACAGTGCCCTGAGAACCAGGGAAACTGGTCTGATGCTCCTTGTAACTTGTAGTCATCTGGGACATGACCTACCAGTTTTTTCCTGCTCTGGAACTGTCTTTGAGCATGAAGTTTGAAAGGAGAGTACTTAAATCCAAAATTCAACCGGAAAAAGCTGACTGCAATTGTTTCTACAACAATGATATTATATTACAAAGTGAAAGAAAAAATGTTGCTAAAAGCAAAAGCAAATCCAAGAGAAAATTGTTGCAAAACTTACTCAGAAGGGTGCATGTTCAAAGGCTTAGTCAGTATCTCTGTGTGTAATGTAAGGAGATACGTGAATAGATTGAAAGTTCCACTGAAAGTACATATGGATTTTTGCAAAATGCATACTACTACTACATTTTTAAAAAGGACATTCCGGTGGCTGAGGGGAGGGGAGCAGGCATTTTGAGAGTTTGGCTGGAAACTAGATGCATACATATGAAGTCCCATTTTAGCTGGAATGTAGAAATAGGAACTGAGAAGTAAAGGACAGGACATGTCAATTTCCACTAGTATTTTGGATCGCCAACATACAGCCTTTTTCAGGGGCGTAGCCAGAAGGCCAGTTTTGGGTTGGCCTGAGTCCAAGGTGGGTGGGCACAGAATTCATGCCCCCTGTCCCTAGGCCCCCCTCTGCTCTGCTTTGCTCCTCTGTCTTCTCTTCATCCCTCCCTCCACCTGCAAGCCCACAATATTAAATACCTGAGCAGGAGGGGATCTACAAACCCCGCTAGCTGAAGATTTCCTCCTGCGCAGGCAATCAGTGCTCTTCCAGACAGCAGCCAACAGCACTTTCCTCGAGCTGATGCCATGGCCAGCAAGCTCTGCATGCATGAAAACAAACTAAGCATGTGCAGAGGGCCTGGTACTGGTGTCAGCTCCAGGCAAGTTAAGCCAGCTGCCGTTTGAAAGAGCACCAGCTGCCTGAGGAGGAAATCTTCAGCTGGAGGGGTTTGAGGATCACTACCAGCCATAGCAAGAGTGCCACAATTTTGGGTGGGCATGAGTCCAAATAGGGTGGGCCCTGGCCCTTTCTAAAACAGATGCAGGAATGGGCATTTATGTCCTGACTACATGCAACAGGAGCATCTGCTTTATACGTGTCAACATCTAAGTTATCAGTGGGGTCAAAGGAAAGGGGATGGAATTTGATATACAGCCTTTCTGTGGTTACAATCAAAGCAGTTATACTTATTTTGTACCTGGGGCAATGGAGAGTTGACTTGTCCAGAATCACAAGGAGCTGCAGTGGGAACTGAACACAGTTCCCTTGGTTCTCCAACCACTGCACTAACCATTAAGCTACTCCTCCACTCCCAGTAACACACATGTCTTACTGTATACACATATGTTGGTATTTCAGGACACAGTACCTTCACCTTGGTGCCTAATAAAGAGTTTGTATTTGAATTCTCCCAGCTTGAGAGCCTTGTGCCACCCTCTATTTCCCTTTGGTATTTCAGAACATATATATGTAAGTGCCGACACATAGGTGTGTATATGTGCCATTTTAGAATCCTGATGTCCATATGTGCTCAATTAAGAATAGAACCCGCAATCATTTCACAGAACCAATTTTGTTTTGGAGGGGAGGGGGGAACAGAGGAATTAAAAGGTCAGCTTCCCTTAGTCCCTCCTGTAGACTGCAGCCCATAACAAATACTGTCAAAAATCTAGATGTCCCAGGGAGCAATGTAAATTCTGAAATGCAGAATACATGTGTGTATTTTGGTTCCACCCTCATTTTACCCTAACATTACCAAGCCACATCACCTTTCCACATGCAAGTATTCACAATTTGCATGTGTAAATCCTGGCTTTGTATGTTTATTTGATATCCACATGTAAATGTCAGGATTTACATATGCACTTCATAAATAAGGTTTCTAAAATAACCACATTAATTTTCAGAACCATAGGAAGTAATAAGAAATAATGCAAGTATGTTGGCGCTAATGATATAACTGTGCACCTTTATGTAGGCATCCAGAGGCAACTATCCTATGAAGAAAATTAGGTGCCTACTTTATAGCTTCATAGAACATTAGCCCCCTTGTTTGGTAAGCTTTACTAGTGGCTGCAAGCACACAACAGCCACTAGCATGGTATAGTAAACAGGGGGAGGGTAGGTTAATTGTGTAGGCATGAGCACTTATGCCAGCCATAGAGTTGGCATAAAAGTGTATGCACATAAAAGCTAGAGATATATATGTATCATATAGCATTTTATATTACACATGTAAGTGTGAGCCTAATTTCTGCTCTTCCCAGACTCCACTTATGTATACACCCAACAGTAAAATACACATTATGCAAGACACCCATGTATTTACAGAATAGCTTTTATGTGTGTATGAGCCTGTGTATGACATTACTCTAATAACTTGCACACATAGTGATTGTAATCATTTACTCACCTGCCAGGTGCTGGGGAAGTATTGCAGCCCCTCTTCACATTCCTGTCAGTATCTTTCAAGGTAAGTCCCAGGTTCTACTACTACTACTACTTAACATTTGTAGAGCACTACTAGGGTTACACAGCGCTGTACAAAATAAACAAAAAGGACGGTCCCTGCTCAAAGGAGCTTACAATCTAAAGAACGAAATGTCAAGTTGGGGCAGTCTAGATTTCTTGGGTAGAGGTGTAGAGGTTAGGTGCCGAAGGCGACCTTGAAGAGGTGGGCTTTAAGCAGAGATTTGAAGATGGGCAGGGAGGGGGCCTGGCGTATGGGCTCGGGGAGTTTGTTCCATGCATGGGGTGAGGCGAGGCAGAAAGGGCGGAGCCTGGAGTTGGCGGTGGTGGAGAAGGGTACTGAAAGGAGGGATTTGTCTTGAGAGCGGAGGTTACGGGTAGGAACGTAAGGGGAGATGAGGGTTGAGAGGTAAGGAGGGGCTGCAGATCGAGTACATTTGTAGGTTCTCCCTGAACCACTCAGACCTTTGCTCCTGCTATCTCATGCTCCTTCCTGCTGTCTACAACAAAAATGAGCGGAAGCTATCCAGAAGGACCAGACTGAAGCCACAGATATAGGAACCAAAATAGTTTATTACGACCCAACACGGTCCGTGTTTCAGCCAAAAAAGTCGTAATAAACTATTTTGGTTCCTATATCTGTGGCTTCAGTCTGGTCCTTCTGGATAGCTTCCGCTCATTTTTGTTGTAGTTTTGTCTTTTTGCGGGAGATTTTGGACTCTCTTCGTTGTTGTTTTCCTTCCTGCTGTCTGCCAGGTGGCACTCGCTCGATGGCACACATCATATTTTATCTCCATAGGTTTGTGTTGTTCCTTCTCCTTCTATTTCCTATGGCTCTACTACACTTTCTTTTCCTGATACTAAATCTTCTCAGTCTTATGCCCCATCTCAAAACACTATATACCTCAAGACCACACTGCCCATTTTCTACTTTCATCACCTTACCAGCCATTTTGTCTTTTACCTTCTCCTCAGCTCTCAGGCTTCAACGTTTTCTTGATGTCATTCAGATATCTCCATTCTGTATTAGCAAATTTCATCTTTGTCACAGTCAAAATGCATCCCCTACTCTTCTCCTTACTCTCTTGCTCCTTCTCCTCCTCTCCACTGGGAATATGAATACCAACTCTGGCCTCCAAATCAACTCTCACTTCACTTTTGCAGGTCAAACCACATTCTCTCCAATCTTGTTCCTTTTCCTCTCTTTCCTTCCTCTTTTCTCCCTTTGTCTGTGTCCTGTGTAATATCCGCTCTGACTCCAACACATTTGCCTACATTCAAAACTTCTTTATCTCTCACACTCTGCATCTTCTTCCTCTACCAGAAACTTGGCTTTTCCCTGTAGACTCTGTTTCAGTTACTGCCCTTTTCTCCCATACACCTCAGCTTGTTGGCGCTGGTGGTGGTGTCCGTCTTCGGCAGAATTGAGATATGGGCTGCCCCAGGTTGTGCCTGTTAGGAAGGACAGAACAGACTTCTTGGGAAACCCATATCTCACTTCTGCCCATGGAGATATGGCACAGCCCTGCTCCTGATGAATACTGAAACTTAGTGTTGGGGGGGGGGGGGGGGGGGAGAGGGAGGAAAAGCAGAAAACTTTTGCCTGTGCTGCATCCAAAATTCTGGCCACCTAAAATTCTTGTGTCCTTAAGTTCTGTATCATTTTGGCAGTGCTGAAATTACAACACCAAAACAGCAGCACCAAACTGTCCTGCTTCAGTGCTGCATCCTGATACACCATATGGGATCAAGTGCTGCCATTTTCAAAGATGATAGCATAGATACAGGAGTGAGTGGGTATCACTCCTGCCTTCCAATTCCACAGGTGAGCTTAGAGGGTTCTGGGGAGGAATTGATGAGAGATTGATAAAGCAAGGGGACCAACTGGAGTACAAGGGAGATCTTCGGGGTGGGGGGATAAGGGGTCAGGAGACCAGGGAATACTTGTGACCCCAGAGATTTCTGTGGGATGGTCGAGGGAGATTTGAAATGTCAAAGGGGTTTCAGTGGATCTGGGGCCCACCTATTTTTTCAGAGTGGGTATAAGGAATGAGAGTTGGGGATTCTGGGCTCTGTTTATTTTATTCCCACTCATACTCTGACACAAAGAAAGATATTCACTTGTAATGCAACAAACGGCTGCATATTACCACAGTGGTGTGCACTGCTTTGTTCTGACAGTACACAGTTTTTTAAAACAGTGGTAATTTGCATGCCATTAGTTTACTGCATCTGGAGTAAATTTGTTTTAGTGTATGTGTTAGAATGCTTTGTGCTGGAGCTTAGCATGCTTTATTGCTGTGACTATTGTATTGAAGTCTAGGATGTGAGGAAAGAGAAAGACGAAGGAAGAGAAGATTCAGGATCTGGGAGCAGAATCATAAATAATAGGGAAATCCAAACTATACTGGGGGAGAGGAAGTTCCTTATCCCTACTTTGGGCCTACTTCCGCTCAAGCTCTTCCCTTTCTAGCCTTTCGCTCTTACCCCCCCCCCCCCCCCCACTTCCCCCCGTCCTGTCTTGTCACACATACAGCAAGCTCTTTCACAGCTTTCAAGCTTGCTGTCCTCCAGTCAAACATTACTCCCAACCAACCTACAAGCTAGGACTTCTGGTCAGCTAGCTCCTCCACAATAAGCCAAGTAGACTGCCTCCGACCATCCAGAAAGCCTTCACCCCTCATCCCTGCCACAGTAAGCCAGTATGCTTGCTTCCAGCTCCCAATCAAGCCAGTCCCACTAAAACCTTGCTCCTTTACTCTCTCTCTCCCATGCCATCTGGAACAGCTAATTAGCAGATTCCAGTGCTGCACGGCTCTGTTTCTATCAAATGGGTGTCTACACGCCAGTGTTGCCAGGTGTCAGCTAAATTTGTAGCCCAAAGTTGCTTCATACTTGGCCGTGAATACTATAAACACTAATGCCTGTTATAAAAGAAAATCAATGGCAGCTCAAAGATTATTTTTTTATTATTATTACAGGAATAGCTTAGTGGTTACAGCAACAGGATGAGAACAAGAAAGCCAAGGTTCAAATCCAGTTGACACTCCTTGTGACCTTGGGCAAATCACCTAACACTCCACTGTTTCTGGTACAAACCTAGATTGTAAGCCCTCTGGGGACAGGGAATGCTGTACCTGAATGTAACTCCTGTCCTATTGAAAAGGCATGATCTAAATACAAAATACAAAAAAAAATAATGTAAAGAATGTTGGAGGCTGCATGTGTAGCATGCCTCAAAGCATGTATGTATTTGGAACCAAGGATGAGTGGGTGAGGACTTCAAGTTGCCTGGCGTTCAGTTTGAGTAGGTTGATGCTATGACATCAAAGTACAGATGAGCACTGTAAAGGGAGTTCACACCTTTTTAGAAACATTTCAAAGGAATAGCATCTGTTGAGGACAGTCTGTCTGTCCATCCATCTATATACATAGGTTTTTATGTGCAAAGAAAAGCAGAGTTTGCTGACAGTGACCTCCATTACCCACCAGCAGAGGAATGGCAAAGGGCAATACCCATACTGAAGAAAAAAAAAGAAAAACTGAGTGCACCAGTGAGTACCCTACCCCCTGCTGGCAAAAAGATTTGAGGAAGGTCAATGCCATGGTAAGGAGAGCATGCCAGTGTTTAATCCATTCCCTTACCAGCAGAGGAATGGTAGAAGACTGTGGCTGTGATGACAGTGCAATGGGGAACCTAGCAGGAATTTGAAAAAGAGGTTAGAAACTGGGGGAAGGCAGAGGGATGAATAAAATGTAGGAGAGAGCTAGGGGAAGTGCAAATGGAAAAGGAAGAACATAGAAGGGAAAAGAACTGAGCAAAAGAGGGAGACAGAGTGAGGAAAGGGTGTGGGCCGGAAGGGTAGGAAGAGTGCAAGAGGGTGAGAGGTTGAGAACTTGAGTGCAGGGTGGGAAGGGGCCAGAATTCCGGTACGTCACAAGAAACTCACACTTTACACACATAAACCCACCCAATTACCCACTGAAAACAGAGACACATAAAAGCATTCACTGAGGAGCTCACAGCTACTACCACCCTAAAGAGACACACATATTTAGACCTAGTACTTGACACCTTAATCTCCCAGTGGTTGCTGTCCTCCTCCATTTCCCCTGAACGTGAAACCAGCAAGGGATATCAGGTTCTATGACAGCTTCAGGTATTATGGACATTCTTAACAGAGCAGCAGGCAGATCTGAGAAGCCTAATGGTTAGTGAAGTAGATTGAGACCCAAGGAACCTAGGTCCAAATCCCACTTTATTTTATTTTTTTCAAATTGTGAGCTCTTCAGGTGCAGAAAAATGGCAGCGTAGGTATGTCCATGTCCCTTGTTCCCTCCCCCCCCCCCCCCCCGCTTGTTCATAATTTGGACATTTCGGTTTGTCAAATGGATGCTCGTGTTCTTTCCAGCAGCACATCCATCCATCTCACATGTATTTTAGAACATTTCAAGGTCCAAAACTTTGGAATAACATACCATTTCCCATATGGAAAATATCTAATTATCTTTTATTTTGGAAAGCCTTGAAAACTCATGTGTTTGTATTGTAAGAACTATGTTTAGTACTTTAAGGAATATTGTTAATCATAGAAGACATAGTACTAACACCAATCCCCAAAAACACAAAAAGCAAAATCAGCGACATCACAAACTACAGACCAGTAGCCTCAATACCACTGTTGACCAAAACTAATGGAATACCTTACACAATTTTCAATCCTTCACAAATCCAATCAGGCTTCAGACTACAACACAGCACTGAGACAGTCATAACCACCCTAATAATGAAGTTCAGAAGCTTAATATTGCAAGGACAAACCATATTACTACTACAGTTTGACAAGTCAAGAGTGTTCAACCTAGAAGATCACACAATACTAATGAGCCTGCTCAACAATATGGGAATCAGCAGAGCAGTAGTAATATAATAAGTACATAAGTACATAAGTAGTGCCATACTGGGAAAGACCAAAGGTCCATCTAGCCCAGCATCCTGTCACCGACAGTGGCCAATCCAGGTCAAGGGCACCTGGCACGCTCCCCAAACGTAAAAACATTCCAGACAAGTTATACCTAAAAATGCGGAATTTTTCCAAGTCCATTTAATAGCGGTCTATGGACTTGTCCTTTAGGAATCTATCTAACCCCTTTTTAAACTCCGTCAAGCTAACCGCCCGTACCACGTTCTCCGGCAACGAATTCCAGAGTTTAATTACACGTTGGGTGAAGAAAAATTTTCTCCGATTCGTTTTAAATTTACCACACTGTAGCTTCAACTCATGCCCTCTAGTCCTAGTATTTTTGGATAGCGTGAATAGTCGCTTCACATCCACCCGATCCATTCCACTCATTATTTTATACACTTCTATCATATCTCCCCTCAGCCGTCTCTTCTCCAAGCTGAAAAGCCCTAGCCTTCTCAGCCTCTTTTCATAGGAAAGTCGTCCCATCCCCACTATCATTTTCGTCGCCCTTCGCTGTACCTTTTCCAATTCTACTATATCTTTTTTGAGATACGGAGACCAGTACTGAACACAATACTCCAGGTGCGGTCGCACCATGGAGCGATACAACGGCATTATAACATCCGCACACCTGGACTCCATACCCTTCCTAATAACACCCAACATTCTATTCGCTTTCCTAGCCGCAGCAGCACACTGAGCAGAAGGTTTCAGCGTATAGTTCAATGGTTTCCTAAGGACAAGATCCTACATAGTAGAAATGTCCAACCAGATATCAGTCTCATGGCTCTCTGAGTGTGGGGTACCACAGGGATCCCCAATTTCACCAATACTGTTCAATATAAGGATGACGCCACTCAGAAAAAAAATGGAATGAATGGGCTTCCACCCATTCATATATGCAAATGATGTCACCATCTACATACCTTTTCACAACAGTATCAGAAACAATAGAGAAAATCAAAAAAGGGCTGGACCTCATGGAAAACTGGGCAACAGCTTTCAAACTCAATTTAAACAGAAACAAAACCAAATTCCTGGTGTGTTCCAGCCCACACAACCCCACATCTTATCAAAACTTCACAATCAATCATCAGACTTATCAAATTGAAACACAACTAAAAATATTAGGAATTGTTTTCGATAAATATCTATCACTGGACAGTCAAATATCAGCAGTAATCTCAAAATGCTTCAACACACTATGGAAACTGAGAAGGATAACAGATGATTTTCCAAGACAATCCTTCCGGATAATGGTACAATCGATAATACTATCACAACTAGATTACTGCAATGCAGTATACGTAGGGTGCAAAGAAACCCCATAGCAGCATTTGGATGCATTTACATAAGTACATAAGTATTGCCATACAGGGACAGACCAAAGGTACATCAAGCCCAGCATCCTGTTTCCAACAGTGGCCAATCCAGGTCACAAATACCTTGCAAGATCCCAAAAAAGTACAAAACATTTTATGCTGCTTACCCCCAAAATATGCAGTGGATATCCCCAAGTCCATTTTAATAATGGTCTATGGACTTTTCCTTTAGGAAGCCGTCCAAACCTTTTTAAAACCCCGCTAAGCTTACCACCTTTACCACATTCTCTGGCAACGAATTCCAGAGTTTAATTACACGTTGAGTGAAGAAAAATGTTCTGATTTGTTTTAAATTTACTACTTTGTAGCTTCATTGTTTGCCTCCCTAGTCCTAGTATTATTGAACAGAGTAAACAGACGCTTCAAGTCTACTCGTTCCATTCCACTCATTATTTTATAGACCTCTTTCATATCTCCCTTCAACCGTCTTTTCTCCATGCTGAAGAGCCCTAGCCACTTTAGCCTTTCCTCATAGGGAAGTCGTCCTATCCCCTTTATAATTTTCGTTGGCCTTCTCTGTACCTTTTCTAATTCTACTATATCTTTTTTGAGATGCAGCGACCAGAATTGAACACAATATTCGAGGTGTGGTCGCACCATGGAGTGATACAAAGGCATTATAACATCCTCATTTTTGTTTTCTATTCCTTTCCTAATAATACCGAACATTTTATTTGCTTTATTAACCATGTAGGCACCTACAGCGATATTGTAGGCGTGTACACAGTTAACCCATGTACATGGTTAACGTGTGCTAAAAATGCTAACGCACCCATAACGTGGCTTAGTAAACAGGGCCCTATGTATGTGAAACCAAGAAGGCTTATCACCTGAACCCTGTCTCTACCAACTTTTGTTTTGTAGCAAATTCAGTATACGCTACAAACTTTTAATGAGGTGAGAACATTTAGCAGAGCCAATTAACACACTAAATAGTTCTCAAAAGTAAAACTAGAAGTTGAATCATAATAATGTATTATAATGTGGAAGGAAAAAGCCTCAAAGTACTTCTAGGGCTATCACCCTTATGAAGCTAAAATGCCAAAAATTGGCTTCCAACATCCATCATCGGCATAAAACTTCTTCAAATGCCAGTTGTATCAAACTAGTTTTATTGCTCCAAGATAAAAGCAATATTGCAGTCTGCTCACAAAAATGAAAAGTCTTTATTTAGCTTGTAAGCGGCTTTGTTGCTGTTTGAAGTGTAAAGTCACTTAGCCATTATCCACTGCCAAAAACCAAAGCTGGCCACCATTTCGTCCTGTCAGTAGCTGTGTGAAGTTGAGCCGATAGCCCAGAGAAAAATTAAGCATTGACCCTGATGCAGTTGGACAAAACTATTCTTCTTGGTGGAATTCTGTTTGCCTTACATAAAAATATGAAGCGTTCATTGCCAGAAAATCTAATTGCTTTCACAAAGTTTTGTCCAAATGGTCATCTTTAGCACCCAGCTCTGAACATCGGCCTCCTAGTGCAGTGAGAGGCAAATTTGAAGGAGCAGATACTCAACAACTCACACGCATCACCCTCCCCCTCTGTCCCCACTTTGAATCTCTCCCTCTCTATCTCAAACTCAAATCCCCAATCCAGCATCTCTCCCTTAATCTCACTTCTCACCCCACATTGCACCTTCCAACTAGAGAGTTTTATGGGGACAGAAGTTTCACCCATCCCTACCTGTCCCCACTGGAATGTAACCCATCCCTACAAGTAATTTGCTCCATCTCCACCCGTATCCATAATCTTCAGAAATAGTTCTCTCATTTAATTATGTTACTGAAATACTTTAGAGCAGTGGTTTCCAAACCTGGTCCTGGAGGCACTTTAGCCAGTCAGGTTTTCAGGACATCCACAATGAACATTCATGAAAGCCATTTGCATGCATTGCCTCCACTGCATGCAAATCTATTTCATGAATATTGATTGTGGATATCCTGAAAAACCTGACTGGCTAGGGTGCCTCCAGGATCAGGTTTGGGAACCACTGCATTAGAGGGTCTGGAGGCAGTGGCGTACCAAGGGGCGGTGGGGGCGGTCCGCCCCGGGTGCACGCTGCTGGGGGGGGGGGGTGCCGCGCGCCGGTCAGCGTTGTTCGTTTCCATGCTCCCTCTGCCCCGGAACAGGAAGTAACCTGTTCCGGGGCAGAGGGAGCATGGAAACAAACGACGCTGACCGGCGCCCGGCACCCCCCCAGCGGAGTGCACCCGGGGGGGAGGGGGTTCTTTCACCGGGGTGGGGGTGTCCTTTCACCAGGGGGGGGGGGGTCGCTGCACCCGGGGGGGGGGGGGGCGCATCGGCGATCCGCCCCGGGTGTCAGCGCCCCTAGGAACGCCACTGTCTGGAGGAGACCCATTTATGAAGTATGTATTCTTTCAAATTAATATTTCCAAATAAGCAAAGGTACTTTATTAATTTGGAAATGTTAATTGGGAAGAATATATAATTTGTAAGTGGGTTTCTGCCAGAGCCTCTAATGTATTTTGTACATGTAAGGGTTAAATCTAATTCTCCCTGAAGAATAATGTTACATCGCTTTACTTTGAACCACATATTTAATTTGTGTTCACTCTAAATGACTGCATTTTTCACTACATCAAAATATAGAAATCTTCATGCAGGCAAGGCGGATCATATATAACAAGAAACAAAATTCAAAAAAAAAAAGTGGGAAAAAAATGAAGTCATTGCATAGTACAACTGCTTAAGCAGAACACATAAATCCTACAGGAAACTGGAGGAACAGTAGCTATGGCAATAAATTATGTTGGATCCTGCCATCAGACCAGAACTATAATCTGAGCAGGAACAATAACTACCACCAACAGAACATAAACACTGTCTTTGCCTTTATAAATTTATTTTACTGTTACTATTATTATTTTATAAATTATTTCTTTCTGTACCACTAGCTATTACCTTTATGCTCCTATTCAGTGGTTCCATTCATTTAAATTGCTATACTTATTATACATGGCTAAAGTGGTGTGATTGCCTGTTAATCTATTTAAAAGCATGGAAACAGACGTTATTAAATTAAAACAAACAAAAAGAATAAAGTAATACTTTTTTTTTATTGAACCAACTTAGGGTCCTTTTTACCATGGCACGGTAGGCCTAACGCTGCGAGAGGCGTGTCTGGGGGGTGGACAGTAAGCATGCCTGTGCTAATTGGGTAGCACGGGCACATTACCGTGTGCTACCCGATTAGCACAGGAGTAGCGCAGAAGCCCTTACCATCCCCTAAATAGGTGGCAGTAAGGGCTCCCGGGGTAATGGCCACGTGCTAATGCAGAAATGAGCGCATGGTCATTAAAAAAAACCCCAACTGCGGCCACTTTTCAGCCACATTAGAAAGTGGTCAGAGGGTGCAGCAAACCCATGAGCTAATTGCAGTGCCAGCCATTTTCTAGAGTGCCTTAGTAAAAGGACCCCTTAATACATATAGCTGTACCTTTGTCACCACTCATGCATATAACATAGACCTTTTATTTAGTTAGCCTAAGTTATATTCAGAGCAATGAAATTTCATGCTCTACCTTAGTGGCCAATTCTGGGTGGGCAGACATTAAATTCTCCCCCTCCCCGCCCAACAACACCGATCTCTGCCTTTGGCTCCTCAAAATATAAATACCTGAGCTGGCAGTTAGACCTGAACTGAGCATGAACGAGAGAGCCGGCATCCCCACCAGCCAGGAAACAGCAGGGCCCTGAACCCAGGCTCCCCCCCCCCCCCCCCCCGGCTATGGCACTGATTTGCCCACAACCTATGCTGGTCCCCAGACTACCCTTAACTCTGCCTCCAAGTCTATACATATCTTTTATGCATAACATTATTTGCAGAACTGGTGCAAATTAAAAAAAAAAAGACTTATGCAGTCAGCATCGGTGCTGATCTTATAACTCCTGGTGCATTATTGAACACTTACCGCTTTGTTGGCAAACCATGGTTAACTAGCACTGTGCAACAGGTCCTCCGTGTCCTTAATAATCCTGTCCAGCTGCACATGCTCTCTCTCCAGGCTGATACAACAAAATCAAGGAGGTTTTATGACAGGAGACGGCATGAGCCTATCTGGCCCATTATCTGGGCTGAAGGCAGTAGGCAGAACTTCCCGCCATATTGAGTGATCCCAAACATTCACAGATGCTCTTGAAAACAATAGCAAACTTGTGAAGTTTACATTGTTTAAGTAAACCTCCTTGGCTTTTGTATTCTTTCTGTTAGGAGGGGATTGGGGAGGGGGGATGTAAGGGAAGTTGGGGACTTTTTGAGGGGTCTGTGAAGGGGGGAGAGTTATATTCAAAATGTGTTTGCCAGTGCTCCAGAGCATGCTTTGTTATTTGCAATGCTGAATTGTGGATTTCAGTGCTATGCTATATGCCTTTATTTTTGTTTATGATCAGTGGCATTCCTAGGGTGGCTGACACCCGGGGCGGGTCGCCGATGCGCCCCCCCCCCCCCCGGGTGCAGCGACACTCCCCCCGGCGAAAGGACACCCCCCGGGTGCAGCGCGACCCCCCCCCCCGGTGAAGGGACACCCCCCCGGGTGCAGCGCGATCCCCCCCAGCGAAAGGACACTCCCCCCGGGTGCGTTTTTACCTGCTGGGGGGGGGGGGGGGGTGCCTCGCGTCTGTTGGCTTCGTTCGTTCCATGCTCCCTCTGCCCCGGAACAGGAAGTAACCTGTTCCGGGGCAGAGGGAGCACAGAACGAGCGAAGCCGGCAGGCGCGTGGCACCCCCCCAGCGGCGTGCACCCGGGGCGGACCGCCCCCACCGCCCCCCCCTTGGTACGCCACTGCTTATGATGAACAGTAAAGATATTTAGCTTCGCACTGGAGGTGAGAAGAAGCAAGTAGGAAAGTGCTTAGGTGGAAGTAAATGAAGGCAGCATCTCGTCTAAGAAGTTAAAGATGTTTTCTCTTTTTTGTACCTATTCTTCATGTTTGTGGAGTCAGGTATTTGGATTTTACTTCTCGGTTAACTGTTAGCTGATAGCTTGTTTAAAGTACACCAATATAGCAGTAGCCCTGGGGAGACAGCATCAGCTTTTTGACATCATGCCGTCTCCTGTCATTAAACCTCCTTGAACAAAGCTCTCACTAACACATACATGGGCCATCGAGATCAGAGGTCATCAGCCGATCTACTGGTGCATGGGTGTGGCCAAGGAGGTTAGAGTGCGAACAGGAGCGGCATGACATCAAAAAGCTGAAGTCAATTAGGTTAATCTCCCTTTCCCTGTCCCCCACCCCCCCACCCCTCACACACAGCCATCATCCCCATACACCCAAAACAAAGCGAAGAAACCTATGAACTGTTGCATCAACGATGTCATTCATTATTGTTGGTAGCATTTTTATTTAATCTCACTTATATTTTCAAACATGCTGCCTTCTGCTGCATACGGATTTACACAGAAGTATTAGTTTAATCGGTTAGAGTAGTAATTGGTTCTAAATCATAATCATTGTGTCATTTGGAGGGGCTGGTTACAGGGACTCCCTATATTCGTGCAGAGATGTTTTCACCTAATAAAGAACTAGCAAAACAGACATCATGTTATGAGAATCAGGTGCTCAACACTCACACTTATTATTTATAGGTACAATTTATTTTAAAAACATTAATTAAGTTGAAACCTGGGAGCATTTCACTTCTTTTTTTTTCTGTGCATACATTAAAAGAAAAAGATGGTATGTAGGAACTTGCTGCTTTTGTTTTGTGGAATGCAGAGGTATATTATAAAAATGTACTTGCTTCTTTTTATTACTACTATTTCACAAAAAGATATTGAATAATGAGGGAAAGGCTTTCTTCATGCAGAACTTCTGTGCAGACTCCATCTATATGTGGCAACATTGTCCAGTTCAGCACACTATTAGCTGTCAAGTTCATACAAAATTAATTATGTTCAGTAGAAAATAAATCTGTTGGCTCAGGCTGCTTGCTACATGAATATTCCATCACTGTTTCATTATTGCTACCAAGTATTACATATTTTGGACATTTGGTTTAAATTTTGATTGTTTTAGTTTGTTTATCCAGATGTTTCATTGCTTTTTAAACCCAAAGGGAAATCCTAAGGGTAGTTCAACAATTAGGCATAAATTGTGTTGTTTCTGACTTTACTTGCTTTGGATTGCTTTGGGTCCAATTGATCTGTATATCTGCTATCTAGAATTTTGGAAGATGGAAATGAGAAAATAAAAATGATGTTTTGGATGTACTTTGTAGATGTTGTTGTTTTGCAATGTGTGTATGGATGCCTGTTTTGGTGTGTGTATGTGATAATTTTGTTTGAATAACTGTCTATACATGTGGCTATAATTTCTGAACATGCGGCATCATTAAAGGACAGACTTTTAAATGCCCAGTTGGGTATATATGCTAATCTCAATTTTGTTAAATGTTTCAGGCATATTCATCTACTTGCTCCCATGGTGTTACTGAATTCTATCATTCTGTTTCACTGTGCGCCACTTTTATAATGTCACGGTAAGCCCAATGTGGGCTTACAGCTCGCTAAACAGGAAGTACCACCGGGTTACAGCAGCAGTCTGGCGGTACTTATCACCCCCAGCGAGCTGTCATATCTAGCACTATAAAATATATATTTGTAGCGCTGGGGTATACCCGGTGGTAATCGAGCAGTGCCGCATGCTGCCTGGTTACCGCCATGTTAGCGTGGGAGCCCCTACCGGTGGTAAGGGCTCCCCCGAAATAGCTGTATGGCAAGTTCTTTACTTGCCACATGGCCATTTCCTGCAGAAAATAAAGACTACCCTTTTATCAGCTCAGTAAAAGGGGGCCTCAGCATGCATCAAGAACACATGCTGACACCAGCGCAGGCCCCCTTTTGCCGCAGCGTAGTAAAAGTGGCCCTGCATTTCCAAATGTAAGCCTCATTGAACCTGTTTGCTTGGGATAATATGGGACATAAACGTAAAAAAAAAATCTTTATCCTCTACCTTTTTAAGGCACAGCCTATTCAGCTGGATGTTGATGGCACAAGGAAAGCATGTTTGGTCCATTAAAGACTAACTCAACCTATTCCTGTACCATATTTATTTTTTGTTACATTTGTACCCCATGCTTTCCCACTCATAGCAGGCTCAATGCGACTTACATGGGGCAATGGAGGGTTAAGTGACTTGCCCAGAGTCACAAGGAGCTGCCTGTGCCTGAACTGGGAATCGAACTCAGTTCCTCAGTTCCCCAGGACCAAAGTCCACCACCCTAACCACTAGGTCACTAATGCAACCATACCATGCCTCTGTGGTTATGATCCACTAATAAGTTAAACAATTAACTAGCTTTCTTGAAAGGATTATACAACCTTTGGATGCATGACTAGGAACACAAACATATATTTATTTATTCAATATCACAATTCCTTATTTATAGGGTTACAATATTTGCGGAAACAAAAAAGAGGACACAAAAAATTAAATTGTCGCCCTGCCCCCGCTGCACTGCACCCTGCTGCACAGTCACCTTGACCCTCTCAAGAAAGCCATTTTGGTAGATGGAGCAAGTTTAACTGAGCACTGAGGTAAAGAATATAATTGCTTATTCAGATAGCACATATTCCTGTGCAGAGAGAAAAAAGGCATCTGGAAAAGGAGACCAGGTAGAGAGTTTAAGGCAAGCATGCATGCTGCAGTGTATGTTCCTTCAGAAAATGCAGCATACTTAAACTCTCTACCTGGTCCCTTTGCCCAGATGCTTTTCTTCTCTCCATGGGGGTAGTCAGGCTCAGCCATCGCCAGCCTCCTCCTGGTCCTAACTCCAGTGGTGTGTGTCACAGGGGGATGGCACGGGGGGGGGGGGGGGCACTGCAGTGTGCATGTCATTGGCTGGAGAGAGGAGGCAGAGCCATGGGGGAGGCACCATGTAGCAGCCAGAATGAGAGCAGAGCAGCAGGAATGTGCTTGAGTCCCAGTTCAACAAAAAAAAAAAAGAAAAAAACGACCCCGAGAGCTGGGTCCTTGCGGCTGCCGGCAGGCTGCATGCAGGATGGATGATCTTCACACAAACGCCATAAGTCAACTCTGTTCCTCAGCCACACCATGCATGTACCAGTAGATCAGGTGACTATGACATCACTGGTGCATACGTGTGTGTGTGTGTGTGTGTGTGTGTGTGTGTGTGTGTGCAGTCATGTAGTGCAGGGTTCCTTTCCTAGGAAACTGGATGAAATGTGAAAAAAAAAAACCAAAACGGCAGGGCGCCCGGACAGCACCCTCGTAAAGAGGACATATCCGGGCAAACACGGTCAAATGGTACTCATATACAGCCACAAAACAACCTTTTAGGGTGGATAGTGTTCACAATGAGCTCCTTTTATTATCAGCCAGATAGAAAAGAAGAGTTTTCAGTTTTGGCACAGCACAAGTCAGCACAGGAACAAAATATAAGAAAACCAATGGACTGCATTAGGGACTTATAGCCCATTTAGGGCCCTGTTTACTAAGGTGAGTTAGTGCTTAGTGCACCTACACTTTGTGTGCGCACTAACCATGTAGGCGCCTACAGGGATATTGTAGGCACGTACATGGTTAACATGCATACATGGTTAATGCGCGTTAAAAACGTTAACGTGCCTATAATGCTGCTTAGTAAACAGGGCCCTAAATTATGATTAAACAAATGAGAGATCTGCATGAAACATTTATTTTTATTTTGTCTTACAAAACCACTTGTCCCTGAAACATGCTCAAAACAGAATAATCCATTTGTGTATCTAAAATGTAAACTTCTACAAAACAGATGATTGAAGATGTGATTCCAAGAGGGGCATAATCGAACGGGGTGCCCAAATTTGTCTGAGGGTGTCCTCGCAGGACATCCCCGTGAAGGGGCGGGGAAACCCGTATTATCGAAACAAGATGGGCTTTCATCTTTCATTTTGATAATACGGTCGGGGATGCCCAACCTGCTTATTTTCGAACGAGAAGGCTGGCCATCTTTCGACACAAATCGGGAGATAGTCGGCCATCTCCTGAAGCCGGCGAAATCGCTATAATCGAAAGCCGATTTTCGCCGGCTGCAACTGTTTGCCGTCGCAGGGCTGGCCAAAGTTTAAGGGGGCGTTTCGGCAGGGTCTGGAAAGTGGGACAGGGGCGTGGTTACGAGATGGCCGACTTCGCCTGATAATGGAAAAAAAAAAAGCCAGGCTTGACTAGCATTTCACCGGCTTTACTTGGTCCCTTTTTTTTCACGACCAAGCTTCAAAAAGGAGCCCCAACTGACCAAATGACCACTGGAGGGAATCCGGGATGACCTCCCCTTACTCCCCCAGTGGTCACCAACCCCCTCCCACCCAAAAAAATTTTTTTTTTGCCAGCCTCAAATGTCATACCCAGCTCCCTGATAGCAGTATACAAGTCCCTGGAGCAGTTTTTAGTGGGTGCAGTGCACTTCAGACAGGTGGACCCAGGCCCATCCCCCCCTACCTGTTACACTTGTGGTGGTAAATGGGAGCCCTCCAAAACCCACCCAAAACCCACTGTACCCACATGTAGGTATCCCGCCTTCACCCCTTAGGGCTAAGGTAATGGTGTAGAGTTGTGGGGAGTGGGTTTTGGGGGGATTGGGGGGGGCTAAACAACCAAGGGAAGGGAGCTATGCACCAGGGAGCTATGTTTATTTTTTAATTTTTAGAAGTGCCCCCTAGGGTGCCCGGTTGGTGTCCTGGCATGTGAGGGAGGCCAGTGCACTACAAATGCTGGCTCCTCCCACAACCAAATGCCTTGGATTTGGCTGGGTTTGAGATTGCTGGCATTATTTTCCATTATGGCCGAAAACTGATGTTGGCCATCTCAAACCTGGCGAACTCTGACATTTGGCCGGGCCCAACCGTATTAACGAAGAAAAACAAGGCCGGCCATCTTTTTCGAAAATACGGTTGGCTCCGCCCACTTACGGCACCGACCCCGAAGATGGCCGGCGCAGTTCGATTATGTCCCTCAAAGCCAACATGGATTTAGTGATGGGAAATCTTGCTTCACCAATCTATTGCATTTCTTTGAAGGGGTGAACAGGCATGTGGAAAAAGGTGAGCCAGTTGATATTGTGTATCTGGATTTTCAAAAGGCATTTGACAAAGTGCCTCATGAAAGACTCCAGAAGAAATTGGAGAGTCATGGGATAGGAGGTAGTGTCCTATTGTGGATTAACAACTGGTTAAAGGATAGAAAACAGAGAGTAGGGTTAAATGGTCAGTATTCTCAATGGAGAAAGGTAGATAGTGGGGTTCCACAGGGGTCTGTGCTGGAACCACTACTTTTTAACATATTTATAAATGGTCTAGAGATGGGAGTAACTAGTGAGGTAATTAAAGTTGCTGACAAAAAGCTATTCAAAGTTGTTAAATCATGAGAGGATTGTGAAAAATTACAAAAGGACCTTACGAGACTGGGATACTGGGCATCTAAATGGCATATGACATTTAATGTGAGGAAGTGCAAAGTGATGCACGTGGGAAAGAGGTACCCGAACTATAGCTATATAACGCAAGGTTGCAGATTAGGAGTCACTGACCAAGAAAGGGATCATGGCGTCATTGTTGATGATATGTTGAAACCCTCTACTCAGTGTGCTGAACTGGACAATAATGGTATTATTATTAGGAAAGGAATGGAAAACAAAAGTGAGGATGTTATAATGCCTTTGTATCGGTCCATGGTGCGACCACACCTCAAAAATTGTGTTCAATTCTGGTCGCCGCATCTCTAAAAAGATATAGTGGAATTAGAAAAGGTACAGAGAAGGGCGACGAAAATGATAAAGGGAATGGGATGACTTCCCTATGAGGAAAGGCTGAAGCATCTAGGGCTCTTCAGCTTGGAGAAAAGATGGCTGAGGGGAGAAATGATAGAGGTCTATAAATAATTAGTGGAGTGGAACTGGTAGACGTGAATCGTTTGTTTACTCTTTCCAAAAATACTAGGACTAGGGGGCATGTGATGAAGCTACAAAGAAGTAAATTTAATACGAATCGGAGAAAATTTTTCTTCACTCAATGTGTAATTAAACCCTGGAATTTGATGCCAGAGAATGTGGTAAAGGCAGTTAGCTTAGCAGGATTTTAAAAAGTCTGGACGGCTTCCTAAAGGAAAAGTCCCTAGACTATTATTAAATTGACTTGGGGAAAATCCACTGCTTATATCTGGGATAAGCAGCATAAAATGTATTGAGCTTTTTTGGGATCTTGCCAGGTATTTGTGACCTGGATTGGCCATTGTTGAAACAGGATGATGGGCTTGATGGTCCTTTGATCTGTCCAAGTGTGGCAATACTTATGTACTTATGTGCCATTACTATCCAGTTTAGCACACTATTAGCCAACAAGTTCATACAAAGTTACTGGAAAATAAATCTGTTGGCTCAGGCTGCCTGCTATGTGAATATTCCACTATTGTTTCATTATTGCTGCCATATGTTACATATTATGGGCATTTGCTTTAAACTTTGATTGTTTTAATTTGTTTATCCAGACCTTATATGCACATGGTTTTGCTTTTTTAAGTCCAAAGGTGAATCCTAAGGGTGGTTGAATAATTAGGTATAAACTGTGTTGTTTCTGACTTTACTTGTTTTGGAGTACTTTGGGTCATGCTGATCTGTACACCTGCCGTTTGGAATTTAGAAAGATGAAAATAAGAAAATAAAAATTAAATTTTGGATGTACTATGTAGAAGTTGTTGTTTACTTTTGCAACGTGATGGATGCCTGTTCTGGTGTGTGCATGTGATAATCTTTGAATAACTGCTTATGCTTATGGCTATGATTTCTGAACATGTGACATTGTTGAAGGAGAAACTTTTAAGTGCCCAGTTGGGTATATATGCTAATCTTTGTTAAATGTTTCAGACATATCCATCAATTTGCTCCCATGATATAACTGAATTCTATTATTCTCACTGTATTTTCAAATGTAAGCCATATTGAACCCAACTTTGCTTGGGATAATATGTGATATAAATGTAAAAGAAAATCCTTTATCCTCCTCCTTTTAAGACACTGCCTACTCGCTGGGCAGTGGTGGCACAAGGAAAGCAAGTTTGGTCCACTGAAGACTAACTCAAAATAACCTGTTCCTTAGCTGGGCCCTAGTACTACCATATTGAAAATGCGACCATACCGTGCCTCTGTGGTTATGCTCCACTAACAAGTTAAGGGGCGATCCTTTACTAAAACCTTAGCTTGAGTTATCTGCAGCAGGGCCCATTTTATTCCTATGGGCCCTGCAGCAGATAACTCGAGCTAAGCTTTAGTAAAAGATCCCCTAAACGATTAACTGGATTTCTTGAAAGGATTATATAAACTTTGGATGCATGACTAGGGACACAAGCATACACTTATTTATTCAATATGACAATTCCTCATGTTTAGCCACAAAACAATCTTTCATGGTGGATATTGTTCACAATGAGCTCCTTTTATTATCGACCAGATAGAGATAAGAGTTAGTTTTGGCACAGTATAAGTCATCACAAGAACAAAATATAATAAAACCAATGGACTGCATTATTGTTGTTGTTACATTTGTACCCCGTGCTTTCCCACTCATGGCAGGCTCAATGTGGCTTACATGGGGCAATGAAGGGTTAAGTGACTTGCCCAGAGTCACAAGGAGCTGCCTGTGCCGGGAATCAAACTCAGTTCCTCAGGACCAAAGTCCAGGACCAAAGTCCACCACCCTAACCACTAGGCCACTCCTCCACTTCATTAGGGGTTTATAGTCCATTTAGTTATGTTTAAACAAAAGAGATCTGCATAAAACAAAATATTTGTTTTTATTTTGACTTATAAAACCACTTACCCCTAAACATATTCAAAACAGAATAATCCATTTGTGTATGTAAAAGGTAAACGTCTACAAAACAGATAAAGATATGATTCCGTGTGCCCCAATGAAAGGAGAGTTTAATTCTACTTCCATTTAATTTGAACATATTCCATCATCTTTATAACACCAGGATTCCAAAGGCAGATTACAACAACAGTTAAGATGAACCCTAT
This sequence comes from Microcaecilia unicolor, assembly GCF_901765095.1. Classification (NCBI taxonomy): domain Eukaryota; kingdom Metazoa; phylum Chordata; class Amphibia; order Gymnophiona; family Siphonopidae; genus Microcaecilia; species Microcaecilia unicolor. Next base: position 247,297,531 of record NC_044037.1, on the reverse strand, counting down.
CAGGAAACAGGATATCCTCACTGAAATTTGGCCATCTGTATTGTTTAGAACAGTGTAGAAAAATAAGCACAAAATACAGAGTTTCTACCAGCTACAGTAATTTTTGAAGCTGTTTAATGATATTCTGTTTTGATTTCATGGTATTAATATCGCCAAAGCGGAGGACAGTGAGGCACTACGTACAGAAGTACACAAGAAAAGAGTAGTTTAACCAGCAAAGCTCTTCCGCAAAGATATAAGAGGACGACTGATTGAAAAAAATAAAACTTTTATTCAAGAGACCTGACACAGCACTGTGTTTTGGCAAAAATGCCTGCCTCAGGGGTCTGTCTGAAAAAGTCACAAAAGGATGTGGTCAATTGAAAAGATTTCTTTAAAAAGACGCAAAGTATGAGTTATCTTGTTGGGCAGACTGGATGGACCGTGCAGGTCTTTTTCTGCCGTCATCTACTATGCTATGCTATGTATCATATAGCTTCAAGAAGCAATGGAGTCTAGCAATTGGGGCACATTGAATCATTTAATTTCAATATATCCCATCATCTTTATAACACCAGGCTTCCCAAAGTAGATTACAACAGTTAAGATGAACCCACCAGGAAACAAGCAATCCTCACTGAAATTTGGCCATCTGTATTGTACAGAACAGTGTAGAAAAATGAGCACAAAATACAGATCTCTCATTATAATTGCTGTTTCTTTATACCAGCCACAATAATTTTTAAATCTATTTTAGTGATATTCAATTGTTATTTCATGACATTTATTATATCTACATTTGGAAAGCTTTCAAAGAAATTAAAAAGCTGTCCAATAAGTAAACCAAAAAACAAAACAAAACAAACTTTTGTTCTCCACCTTTTAAGGCACTGCTTACCCAACTGGAACAGCTTTAGACTTGTTACAGATGGATCACACAACAGGCAAGTCCCTTATTTCTAATAATCTTTTGTTATTGTTTTCAATAGTGTTTGCTTTTGTTTTGGGTGTACTAAAAATACGGCAACAAGCTCCGCCTACTGGCTTCAGCTCTTACAGTGGACTAGTTCCACGCCTGTTTGGTTTTGCTGCCCAGGCAGAGAGCAAGTGCGGCTGCGCTGAATTGCTGACGGAAGGAGGAGGCGGAACTCTGACGTGGTGGAGTGCCCACCCAGGGTAAGTAGGTGGTGGTCAATCGAGAAGCTCGTACGCGAGAAGGCCACAAGCCCCCGTTCCCGTGCAGCTCTTTACTTCCAACTTGTTTTTGAGAGATTGTTCGCAACAGACTCTGCAGCAATTTTCCTTTTCCGACGTCCCACCCTCTTCTGACGCAATTTTTTTTTTTTTTTTAACATTTTCAAGCGTCTTGCCTTCATCTGATGCAACTTCCGGTTTCCGAAAGGCGGGACGCATCAGAGAGGGACAGAGAGAGAGAGAGATCATCTGAGAACTTGTGGGGACAGGGCACCGGAAAAGGAAAGCTGCGGGATTGTTGGTGGGTGATTTCAGGTATGAGTTTGACGGGATGGATGGAGGGAGAGACCCAGTCGTGCACAGGGAGAAGGGGTGGGGGACATGTTGGACCGTGGACAGCGGAAGAGAGAGGGAGAGATGGCAAACCACGGGGAGAGAGGGGTGGGGGAGACTAGTCCCTTGGTTCGCTAATGCGTTTGAAGAGGGGTGCTCAGTGTGTGACCTGGTATCACTGTAGCAGCATAGTATATGTTATGAGCATGCTGTTATTGTTACTAAATTTCCAAACAGGGCAACTTTGGAAAAATAAAAAGCGTGAGAGTAAGCACTGACACATGCTAGTGCTCTAGTCGGAGGAGAGGGGAGGGGGAGGGGGAGGGTAGAGTCCTTCTCCAAAGATAGTCAGTGTGAAGCAACTGGTGTAATTCAAAGTCTGGTCTCCATAACTGGTATTTGCTCTCACTTCCACCCCCTTCATAGTTTGTCCTCTCCTCTAGTGTAGTGCTCATATTCCTTCATCGCCTTCACAGCATCCCATTTAGTCTCAACTGCACCTGCTTTTCCCATCATCTTGTCTTCAGGTCTCATTCTATTCACATTAACTGTTTGTCCCCCTTCCCTTTTCTTTGGAAGCTTAATGCGCTACTGCAGTGCTTATCAATCTTTTTGTGGCTGTGACCCCATGATTGAGGCCAGATAAAGCTGTGTGATCCCCGGGAGTTGGAGAATAATGATGCACCAATGCAGAGCCCACCTAGGTTGTGATCCTAAGTGTGGGTTTTGTGACCCCCATTCAGAGTCCTAACACAGTTTGGGAGGCTCAGCTGTACTGCTTGTTACATCACCTGTTCCTTTTTCTTCTGGTACTACATGAATGTTAGTCAGTTTGATATCCCGAGGGCTGTACTAGTCACAAGTTTCCAGAGAAGTGACAGAAGAATGTGTGTTGGGGAAGGGAGACAAAGCATCACAGGGTTGATTGGTCTGCCAGTGGTCTTTGGACCTTAAAAGGAAGATTGCTTTATTCCATAAGCAATATTTGTGAGAGGTTTTTGAAATTCTTAAATTGCTCAGAAGTCTTCATTTAGACAAAAATCACCAAAGCGAGTGAACATCATTTAATTTTCAGCACATACTCGCCAAAGATTTCCCAACAAGCTCATGTATTTGTCAACAAAGTTTTCACATATTTTAGAGATATTAGGTAAATTAAAAGTATAGATATAGAGAGGAATGCCTTTGTAAAACTCTGGTCAGTCAGGGTAAGTACACAGAAGTGATGCAGTCTACAGAGGATTGTTTTCATTTTTCAACATTTGAACAGCCTAGTGCAGTGGTTCCCAAACCTGATCCTGGAGGCATCCCAGCTAGTCTTGTTGTCTGGATATCCAAAATGAATATACATGAGAGAGATTCACATGCAGTGTCATTATGTGATTCTCCCTAAATGTGTGTGTTTGCTCTTTAAGTCAACTTCTTCACTGCTGGAAACATACTTTCTCCCCGTACGTGTCCCCTAAATACTCTGGAAGAAGGATGAGCGAGAGAGGATATGATAGACTCGTCTTGTGTACATTAATGTCTCGGATAGGAATGTTCATAAAAGTTGTACAATTGGACAGTATTCAGAACTGAAACCTTGACAACGTGCACTAGTACTCACATGTTTTGTACTTGTGTTAATTCAGTCTGTGGGTTTCAAAACATATTCACGTACAGTTTTATTTATGTATTTGGCCATTCTCTTGAACACAAAGTAAAACCATAAAGTGTTTCTGTCCTCCTCTTGTTCTGAGATGTAGTGATTAGTGTTAGAGCACAGCTCATTGAAAGGAAAATGTCCTAGATTTCAGGAAAACTTAGTTTGACCTGTTCTCAGGTAGCCAGATCATCCCCTTTCCTGTCATGGTGTCTGTGGTGCCTTTTAGAAAAGAGTTTATTATTTATTTATTTATTGCATTTGTACCCCACATTTTCCCACCTATTTGCAGGCTCAGTGTGGCATACAAGCACCTGTTATGGCATCGCCATTCCAGGAGATAGATATAATTGGTGTTACAAAAAGATTCTGGATGAATTGGTGAAGTGTTGTAATTAGTTATGGATTCCCATTGTAGGCCTTGTTGAAGAAATAGGTTTTCAAAGAGTTACGAAAGTTAGTTATGTAGTTGATCGTTTTCAAATCAGTTGGTAGTGCATTCCATAGCTGCGTACTCATGTAGGAGAAGCTGATCGCGTGTGATAGCTTGTATTTTAGTCTTTTGCAGTTGGGGAAGTGCAGATTAAGGAACTTGCGGGCTGATCTTTTAGCATTTCTGGGAGGCAAGTCCACGAGGTCTAGCATGTAGCTCGGGGCATCTCCTTGGATGATTTTATGAACAATCGTGCCGATCTTGAATGCGATACGCTCTTTGAGTGGGAGCCAGTGGAGTTTTTCTCGTAGAGGTTTCACACTTTCATATTTTGTTTTGCCAAATATGAGTCTGGCTGCAGTATTCTGGGCTGTTTGAAGTTTCTTTGCAGCCAGCCTATAGTGCGTTGCAGTAGTCCAGGTGACTTAGCACCATTGACTGTACTAGGGTACAGAAGATGGATCTAGGAAAGAAAGGTTTAACTCTTTTTAGTTTCCTTCCACATGGAGTGGAATATCTTTTTCGTTGTGTTCTTCACGTGGATGTCGAGTGTGAGATTTCGGTCTGTGGTCACTCCCAGAATTTTCAGATTGTTTGAGATTGGAAGAGATAGGTTTGGTGTGGATATGGTGGTGAAGTTGCTTGTGTTATGTTGTGAGGTGAGTATAAGGCATTGTGTTTTTTCTGCGTTAAGTTTTAGCTGGAATGCATCAGCCCAGGAGTGCATGATTTGGAGGCTTTGATTAATCTCGTTGGTGATTTCCCTTAAAACATGTTTGAACGGGATGTAGATCGTGACATCGTCTGCATATATGTAGGGGTTGAGTTTATGATTGGACAGTAACTTGGTCAGGGGCATCATCATTAGGTTGAAGAGGGTTGGTGAGAGGGGGGGATCCTTGGGGGACTCCACATTCCGGTGTCCATGGGGTTGAGATGTCCTCGTTCGCTATTACTTGGTACGATCTTGTGGTTAAGAATCCTCTGAACCAGTTGAGAACGTTACCTCCAATTCCAAAGTATTCAAGAATATTTAGTAATATTCCATGGTTGACCATATCGAAGGCACTGGACATGTCGAATTGTAGTAGGAGTATGTTATTGCCAGTTGCAATTGTTTTTTTGAATAAATTCATTAAAGTCACTAGTACAGTTTCAGTGCTGTGGTTCGAGCGGAATCCTGATTGTAATTCGTGTAGAATTGAGTATTTATTTAGGTAGTCCGTGGCCCTTCTTTCCTAAGATGAACATGGCACAAGGTGTGAAACGGCCTACTTCTTTCCCACTCCAGGTAACAAAGGCAGCCATTAATCCCACCTGGCAACACAACATAGGATAAGAGGCTGGGATGGAAGCAAAACAAGTGCAACTTATATTTGTAGAATATTCAATAGGACATAAAATTTGACTGCACTTAAGGATTAGAATTTGGCAATCGAGTATAAATTTACAGTGGCAATATTTTCACTCTCTGTTGTACTAGCATAACACTGGAAACATGTTTTGTATAGACTAAGAACCCTTCTAGGTACTTCTAAATAAAATTGTTTTAATTTAATAATTTATTTAAGCCTTTGTACTAGAATCTTCAAAAATCTTTCCCAGGTTACATAAGAACTGCCATACTGGGTCATACCAAGGTGGCCAATCTAGGTCACAGGTACCTGACAGGATCCCAGCAAGTAGATTCCATGCTGCTTACTCCCAGATATAAGTAGTAGATTTTCCCAAGTTTTCCTTAGTGATGTGTGGACTCTTTCTCCAGAAACTTGTTCAGACCTCATTTGAATTCAGCTATGTTAGTCACCTTAACCCCATCCTCGGACAACAGATTCCACAGCTTAATTATACATCACACATAGCCAGCAGAGATCTGACTGAGCTGCAGTCTTGAAGGGACACATTGTTCCTCCTGAAGGCGTAAAAATCGAAATCTGTGCTGTGACTTACACTTCCACATATTCTTCACCCTTCACCTCTGAATATCCTAGCTGTGGTTTTGCTCTTCTGTCACTCAACTTTTTTTTTTTTTTTAAGATTTTTATCTCCCTATCAAACGTATAAACGGCGAGTGACCGTACTCACTCGCAAATGCGCAGTAGAGACTTCCCTGTCTGTCCCGCCCCCGCGTCAATACGTGATGATGGGAGGGGCGGGACAGAGAGGGAAACTGCGCCGCCGAGGTTGCTACCCCTCCCCCTTCCACTCGGAGTTGCCGCCTCCGCCACCCCTCCACCCGGCCCGGGCCCTTTCTTCCCTTCTGAACTTACACATCCATTCGCCGAACGCAGCAACGCACATCAGCTGAGCTGCCCCTTCCTTTTCTGCCTGTGTCCCGCCCTTGCTGACGTTACGTCACAGGAGGGCGGGGCCACAGGCAGAGAAGGAAGGGCCCACGGCAGCTCAGCTGATGTGCCTTGCTGTGTTCGGCAAATGGATGTGAAAGTTCAGAAGCGAAGAGAGGGCCCGGGCCGGGTGGAGGGGTGGCAGCGGCGGCGGCGACTCCGAGGGGGGAGCGGTGGCGACCTCGCGGGGGGGGGGGGGGAAGGAAAACTCCAATACCAGCCCGTTTTTACGGGCTCAACAGCTAGTTTTAACTATAATGGGTTCCTGTCTTCTTTGGCTACCTTCAAATCATCTGAGATGATTACTGTTCTCATTAATGCTTGTCAATTTTCAGTTCTTGTCCTTCTAATGGATTTGTGTCATAAATATAATTTTTCATTTCATGTTCTCTGCTCATTTTTATAAGGTGCAGCACGGCTTCCAAAAGTACAACTGTTGTTTTTCCAGTTTTTACCCTTTTTGATTTGTCTGTCCTGTTTCAATAATTGACTTGCCAGACCTGCTGGGATAATGAGGTATATCTGTCTCCTTTTAGCAGAGGGAGACAAACGTCATGTCTAAAATGCCTTTCTAAGTCCAACTTTGGACATTTTGCTCAAAATGTCCAGAATCCAAATATCAAATATAGTCATTTTTGAAACAGCAACATTTTTTTTCTTCCAAAAATGGCCACTTGCTAGATGTTTTTGTGCTCTTTGAATTTGTGCTTTTGGTCCATTATTGGGGGGGAAAAAGTCCATGAAAAACGCAGAAAATCAAGCCATTGGGATGTAGGAGGAGCCAGGATTATTGGTAGACTGGCCACACAGACATCCCAGTAGAGCAGTGGTGCACCCTAGGGGGAACTGCAGTGGACTTCATATATAAGTTCTCAGGTACATATCTCACTACAAAAGCCTTTATGGCTGCAGGTGTCACTTATATATGGGTACAGTGGCTTTTTGGTGGGTTTTGGAGGGCTCCCCATATATTATAACCTGGATCCCCTTCTCAGTGTACTGTGCTGACCACTAGGCTGCTCTAATAAGACTGGCTATAATATCTGAGGCTGGTATGTACTGTTTCCTTCACATCTTTGGGGGGGGGGGGGGGGGGGGGGTGGAAGGGGATCAGTGACCACTGGGGGAGTAAAGGAGGGGGGTAATTTATTTATTCCTTCAGTGATCATCTGATCATTTAGGGTACGTTATTTGAGGCTTAGTCATTATTAAAACAGGTCTAGAACAAAATGTCTTAGTTTTAGTCCTGGACGGTTTTTTCATTATGACTGAAAAAATGTCCTAGGAACACCCAAATCCCACCCTTAATACAACCCCTTGAGATTTGGATGCACTGCAGACGAACAGTATAGCAAAAGTCTTGGAAAATGGGTTTTAAAAACACCAATTTGGATGTTTTGGTGAGAGATATCCAAATTCTGCTTTATGCCACTTTTTAAATGTTTTTCTCTTTTGAAAATTAGCCCCATAGTGAACCATCTTGTTCCCTATGTAGGTTGATGCGGCAGGGATAGTTGATTTGCTGTTTAATATCATATCTTCTTGGCTGGCCTTTTTTTTTTTTTTTTGTGGCCTTGGTGCCAGTCATTGTTCCTCTAATTTTTTCACAGCTGTGAGTGGATGTGGCCTGCCGTTGAGCACATAATTTTTGTAACTGGAACAAGTATGCCCAGTGTTTAAAAACGCTAGCTCCTCTTGGCCAATTTCCAGCTTTTCTTTTGTGGCAGTTTGAGAGAATTGTTCTAAGTGATTACAGGTTTATCATGATTCCTACCACCTTTTAGCACAGCTTTCTCAAAAACTATGGTGTGGGGACATTGCTAATATCAGTCTGATACCTTGAGGAGAATAGAAAAGAGTATAGAATTTCTTATGATTTTCCTGGACATGGCCATAGCATTTGATTCTGTAATTCTTAACCTGTCATTGAAGAGGTTGAATTTAGTAGGCATTGGGGTTGTGGTCTTATGGTGGTTCTCTTCTCACTTAGAGTGGAAACAGTAGATGTGATTTGGGAACCAAACCTCTAGTTGACATCTCCTGATAAAGAAGTGTCCTGCAAGGGTGTGCTTGATCTGCTGTGCTGTTTAACATTTACTTGCATTCATTATGTGAGATTATATAAGCACACAATGTTCAGTATAATTTATATGTGGACAATATTATGATTTGAACCTTTCATCATTAGATCTTACAAGTCTCAGCGATTTAATTGTTTCTGAGAACTTGCATCCTGATTGGGTGTCCATAACATTAAACTATTTAAAAAACCCAAAATCAAAACATAGGCTCTCTTTATTGTATGCGATGGCATTTGTGCCAAGGAAAAGTAGGGGATGACCAAATGACTTCCAGCCAGACAGATGGATCTCAAATGAAGTTTATTAACCAAGCAGGCAAAAGTAGAGGCTAACCAAATTCGAATCCATCACTGGAGATATAGTCCAACAGTCTTTTATCTCCAGTGGTGGATTCGTCTTTGGTCAGCCTCTACTTCTACCTGTTGTGATTCTTTGTTGTAGAGAGATCCCGTGCTTCGTTCTTTGTTTATTAAACAAGCACCATCTAAAAGGACCTGACACGGGACCGTGTTTTGGTGGATGAAACTACCTGCCTCGGGGGTCACAATCGCTGTTAAAACACTCAGGTAATCATTCCAAGAACCAGTACCAAATGGGAGCAACATCCCAGCATTTTTTCACTCATTGGATTGATGTGAACACTAGTTAGGCAGTTGATCTGAGCTGGATGTGCTTCTCATAATCTTGATGTGCAGCACTGTGTTCCGTTGCTTTTATTTGGTACTGGTTCTTAGAACGATTATCTGAGTGTTCAACAGTGATGATTGTGACCCCTGAAGCAGGCAGTTTCATCCACTGGAACACATTCCCGTGACTGGTTCTTTTAGGTGGTGCTTGTTTAATAAAACTATTTTTGATTTCCAGACAGACAGATTGATCTCATTTGGTCATGCCCCTACTTCTTCCTTGTGGTTTGGTCTACCATAGGGTTTTTTTCTGCCTGTGATGTCATTTGCCCCACCAGAGCTCAATAAAGGAGGAAATTGAGTACTTGGGAGTAATTGTGAACTGCTTCTTACCTTGAAATCCTCTTGTCAGTAGGATAGTATGCAAAAGATTTTTATAAGATGAATATTATGCTGTGACCCACTCTTTTAAACATAATAAAGCAGGGCCTAGGCTATGGCAATATAATCTTGCATGTTTTACCAGCTTCTACACTCAGAACTTCACAGTTGGTATAGAAAGTAGCTGCAAGGCTTGGTTTTAGGTATGTCTAGGTTTGACCATTTCGTCCCCAGCATTGATACAGCTTCACTAGTATTGATTGCTTGAGCCACATTCTGCCATGTTCTTTTCCAACATGTTTTTACTTTGACCTCTGTGCTAGAAAAAACAGCATATCAAATTTTAATTATAAACATTGAATATCGAATTAAATACAACATTCTGATGATGATCTTCAAGCTATCACATAACAGAAAGGTGGTATATCAATTTAATAAACATAAACATTCGTAATGGCAGACTGCTTAATTGTCCTCTTGACAGTGAATGTGATCAAATGTTCCCGTTGGGCAGGTTTATAAGGTGCTTATATGTTGCAATCATTATCTTTTTTGGTAAAAACCAATCTAGAAGGGGTTGAGCTTTCTCATGCTGTGTACCATAACTGTAGAATGCCTTTCCCAATCAGTTAGGGAGTGGTTTCTTCCTCCTTTCCTGGACTGCCACTTCTGTTCTTTGGTTTTGTGATTGACTTTGCAGAGGTTTTCTTTTTTTTTTTTTTTTTTTTTCTTCTCTTAAAACAATATCGAACAGAAAACTCACCTATTCAGGCAAGCCATCACTATTTTGTGAAATGGCGTTTGCTTTTTAGTTCATGCACAACTGTACCGGTTAGGCTTCTGTATGTGGAAGGTGGAATGCTATGTTAGTCCATAGAAACATTTATCCCACAGTGTACTTGCATATGTCCTTTTTGTATCACCTCATTTTCAGTTGTGACCTACTACTTGCAAATATCTGGTGATCTGGCATTAAATACTTCAAATACACAATTGTGCCATGGGGTAGCCTTGACCCTTCCTGTAAGCTGTTTATACTTTACTGCTGCCATAGTACCACCAGCCCACCTCCAGGGATGCAGGTTTGTTCTTTAAATTTGCTGTCCACATCTTTCTTTTCCTAGCTTAAATCTCTTTCTGTTTCTTACTGTCTCTTCTTCCTAGTTCTTCCCGTATTGCATTTCTTGCCTATTTTACTCTTCTAGCCTTCAACTTCCCGCATATTTCTCGTAATTTTGTCTCCATGCACACACCTCATCCATGCTTGCTTTCCTACTTCGCCCGCACGTCATCCATCCTCTTGCATCCATGTGCTATTCTAGTATCTACCCTTCTGCTTCTTTCCCTCGTCCTCAATATCTGTTCCCCTATCTCCTAACTTCAGCATCCTTGCCCCTGCCTCTTTTGCTCATCCCCTATTTTCTTTTCCTCTGAATATCTGCCTCCTGCTTTAAACCCCTGGAGAAAGAGGAAAGAAAAGAAAAATGTATTTGCTCTTATACTAAACTTGATGCAGACATTAAAAATTGCACTTTCTCAAAACTGGCATTTCAACCACTAAAACCTGACATTAAAATGTTTTATTTCTAACTTGTTTTTATTTTTGTATTGCTTTGGTCCTAGATTGTCTTCTATCTTTCCTCTTTTTGCTCTTATGTAAAATCTTTTTTTTTCCCTCCCCAGGGTCTCCCTTACACTTCTGTCTCCTTGTCTTTGTCCTTTACTTTTCTGCATCTAATATTGATATTTTCTCACTTTGGCTGTCTTCTCACTCACTCATGTATATACATACACACACAAAGTTCCAAAAGCATCCCCTGTGCCCACTCATATACAATGGCATCTCCTCTTTGATTTCACCCCATGTTTCCCTCACACACATCTCATGATATGCAGATTGTTCACATTCCTGTTCTCCTCTGTTTTTTTACTTGAGACCCACTTCCTAGTTCCCAGTTTCAGCTCTCTATGTCCCAACACCTTCCCACTTCTCCAACCCTCATTTGCTTTACTTTTGTCACCTCACCAGTCCCAGTCCTTTGCTGTCACCCATCTTCTCTCTGGCTTCTAGCCCCTTCTGTCTCTTATCTGTTATTCAGCTTTCCATTTCCCCCTTTTACTTCTTTCCCAGGAGATCCATGCTTTAACTGCTTCTGCTGTTGGTGCACTTTTAACACTCCAGTGTTCTTTGGAATGGAGATCAGAACTTCAGAGGCAGCAACAGCAAGCAAATATTCTGGAGAAGGGAATTATACAAGAGAACTACAACTCCATGTGTATGCAGTAGGGCAAGACCAGGACTGAATAACCTATTTGGTCTACGTAGGCTGATCTGGCAACTCCCCATCTCCATTCTCCAATAATTCAGTCTTTTTTTTTTTTTTTTTCCCCCCTTCCCACCCTGCCAGTGGTCCTTGATCCCTCTTACTCTAATCATCACAGTTCAAGACTCACTAGTAGCGAAGTTTTAGCAACTCTCCTAGACTTTCTATTCCCGGTGGGGGGGGGGGGGGGGGGGCCTGATAATACCAATGATCTGCTAACTCTCCTAAGTGGAGGCCTCACTTCTTTGACCTGTGATGGTTAGACTGGACCAGATGGGCCACTGGCTAAGAAAGTTCTACCTTGATCTACCTGTTCTGCATTGCTGTAGCATTTCTCTCTTCTGTTGGGGGCTCTGGTGGGACAGCTTGGTTATACTACCTACTAACTGTCTTTCCATATCATCAAGCAGATCAATCCATAGACTGGTGGGGTTGTGTCCATCTACCAGCAGGTGGAGATAGAGAGCAATCTTTTGCCTCTCTATACAGTGGGGGAAATAAGTATTTGATCCCTTGCTGATTTTGTAAGTTTGCCCACTGACAAAGACATGAGCAGCCCATAATTGAAGGGTAGGTTATTGGTAACAGTGAGAGATAGCACATCACAAATTAAATCCGGAAAATCACATTGTGGAAAGTATATGAATTTATTTGCATTCTGCAGAGGGAAATAAGTATTTGATCCCCCACCAACCAGTAAGAGATCTGGCCCCTACAGACCAGGTAGATGCTCCAAATCAACTCGTTACCTGCATGACAGACAGCTGTCGGCAATGGTCACCTGTATGAAAGACACCTGTCCACAGACTCAGTGAATCAGTCAGACTCTAACCTCTACAAAATGGCCAAGAGCAAGGAGCTGTCTAAGGATGTCAGGGACAAGATCATACACCTGCACAAGGCTGGAATGGGCTACAAAACCATCAGTAAGACGCTGGGCGAGAAGGAGACAACTGTTGGTGCCATAGTAAGAAAATGGAAGAAGTACAAAATGACTGTCAATCGACAAAGATCTGGGGCTCCACGCAAAATCTCACCTCGTGGGGTATCCTTGATCATGAGGAAGGTTAGAAATCAGCCTACAACTACAAGGGGGGAACTTGTCAATGATCTCAAGGCAGCTGGGACCACTGTCACCACGAAAACCATTGGTAACACATTACGACATAACGGATTGCAATCCTGCAGTGCCCGCAAGGTCCCCCTGCTCCGGAAGGCACATGTGACGGCCCGTCTGAAGTTTGCCAGTGAACACCTGGATGATGCCGAGAGTGATTGGGAGAAGGTGCTGTGGTCAGATGAGACAAAAATTGAGCTCTTTGGCATGAACTCAACTCGCCGTGTTTGGAGGAAGAGAAATGCTGCCTATGACCCAAAGAACACCGTCCCCACTGTCAAGCATGGAGGTGGAAATGTTATGTTTTGGGGGTGTTTCTCTGCTAAGGGCACAGGACTACTTCACCGCATCAATGGGAGAATGGATGGGGCCATGTACCGTACAATTCTGAGTGACAACCTCCTTCCCTCCGCCAGGGCCTTAAAAATGGGTCGTGGCTGGGTCTTCCAGCACGACAATGACCCACAACATACAGCCAAGGCAACAAAGGAGTGGCTCAGGAAGAAGCACATTAGGGTCATGGAGTGGCCTAGCCAGTCACCAGACCTTAATCCCATTGAAAACTTATGGAGGGAGCTGAAGCTGCGAGTTGCCAAGCGACAGCCCAGAACTCTTAATGATTTAGAGATGATCTGCAAAGAGGAGTGGACCAAAATTCCTCCTGACATGTGTGCAAACCTCATCATCAACTACAGAAGACGTCTGACCGCTGTGCTTGCCAACAAGGGTTTTGCCACCAAGTATTAGGTCTTGTTTGCCAGAGGGATTAAATACTTATTTCCCTCTGCAGAATGCAAATAAATTCATATACTTTCCACAATGTGATTTTCCGGATTTAATTTGTGATGTGCTATCTCTCACTGTTACCAATAACCTACCCTTCAATTATGGGCTGCTCATGTCTTTGTCAGTAGGCAAACTTACAAAATCAGCAAGGGATCAAATACTTATTTCCCCCACTGTATGTGGTCATGTGCTACCAGGAAATCCTCAGTATTCTCTCTATCTAGCAGGTGTGTGGTCACACGCAGCAGCTCTGGCTTGGTGTCCACGCCTATTTACTTAGGCTTTGTTGAGTACCTGGGGTTGAGGGCTCTTCGTGAGCAAGTGCAAACCTGGTGGTGCCAGATCCCTCCTTTTCTCCCCCCTCCCGCTGGCTCCGTTTAAAAAACAAAAAAAACAGTCTTGAAGCAGAAAAGATTTTACTTGCAGCTGCTCACTTGGACACCAATTCGTTGCAGCTCGGAGCAAGAAGCAGGTAATTTTACCTTTTCCTAGCGGGCAGGGGGTTCCCCAAACGTTTCCCTCGTGGATCATGGCGTTGGATGGTAAGGGCGCGAAAAAGCGTTCCCCGGACCATGATCGCGCGGCTAGTGGGGAGGTGCGGGGATCAGAGGCAGAGAAGCCCTTTTTGGGTGCCCTTCCGGACTTTGCTGATTTAGCCGGTTTTTCCTCCGCTGGGGCGTCGGCGGCCTTTCCCGCCTTAGGCGCCCATCCCCCAATGTCCGCCTTTCCGACGTCGGCTGCACATGCAGCTCGGACGGCCTCTGGTATGGCCGCCTTTGAGTTGGGCGGCGGTAAGAAGATGGCGAAGTTTAAGCGCCATGCTTCCCGCGCGGCTCCGCGGAGTGACGCGCCGACGCCATTTTTGATGCGCAGCGCTCCTCTCCCCCGCTCTGTTGAGTGGAGGTTGAGAGTTCCTCTAGGGCTGTGGCCCAGGTTGCAGAGGTGCACAAACGGGGGGTTTCTCTCCCAAGTTTATTTTGTTGCTGCATCAGGCCTTTCAACTGCAAAACGCTGCTCCTGCTCCCCTATCAGATATGGGGGAAGAGGCTTCCCTGATCAAGCGCCCTCAGGTGGACCTTCAGGTCTTGGGGGACTCTGTCTCCTCTAATGTAGATGAGGGCAGTGTTTCTGAATTCTCCCAAAGGTCCCTTGGGGATTCTTTGGAGGAGGCTGATCCTCGCCTTGATGGGGGAGATGACCCCTCTGCAGCACGGCTTTTTCACTCAGAGGAATTCCCTAACCTGTTAGTTCAGGCTATGAGCATCTTGAGTATTTCCTCACCGGAGGAAGGCCCTCCTTCAGCCTCGGCGGGTTCCGCTATTATGTTGGGAACCAAGCGCCCTTCCAGGACCTTCCACATCCGTGAAGCCATGAAAACTCTAATTTCGGCACAATGGGATTCTCCAGAGGCGAGCATCAAGGTAGCCAGGGCCATGACTCGTCTGTACCCTCTGCCAGAGGGTGAACAGGAGGCCTTGCGCTGGGCGGCAGTGGACTCTCTAATCACTGCTGTGACAAAAAAGACTGCTTTGCCGGTGGAAGGTGGCTCTGCCCTTTAGGATTCGCAGGACAGGAAATTGGAAGCGGCCTTAAAGTTAGCCTTTGAAGCGGCCGCCTTGAGTTTGCAGGCCTTGGTTTGCGGCTCCTATGTGGCCAGGGCATGCCTGACGGTGATGCAGTGGGCCTCCCCCTCGGATCCTTCCTTGAGGGCGGATTGGCCGGTCCTGGAGTCGGGCTTGGCTTACTTGGCAGACTTGCTGTATGATATTTTGAGAGCCTCGGCTAAAGGTACGTCTCTGACAGTCTCTGCGCGTCAATGGCTATGGCTTAAGCATTGGTTAGCTGACCATGCCTCCAAATCCCGCTTAGCCAAGTTGCCTTTTAAGGGCAAGCTGCTCTTCGGGGATGAGATGGACAAGATCGTGACGGATCTCGGCAGTTCTAAAGGCAAGAGGTTGCCGGAGGTCAAGGCAAGGGCCAGCAGTGCTCGCCCTGGTTCCTCAAAGGGCCGTTTTCAAGAAGCTCGTCGGTATCGCCCGGGCAAGTCGGGCTCCTCCTTCAAGCAGAGGTTCTCCCCGAAGCAGCATTCCTTTCGCAGAGACTGCCGCTCAGGAGGTTCTTCCTCCGGTCCTCCCCCAGGGTCTCATACCCAATGATGGGGCCCTGGTCCATGGCCCAGAGCAGATAGGAGGAAGGCTGTCCTCTTTTCTGGGCGAGTGAACCAGGGTAACTTCAGACGCTTGGGTTCTGAAGTCATCAGAGACTGCTACAAGTTGAAGTTCTGCCGGCCCTTAGAGATGGGTTCGTGAACTATCCCTACAAGTCTCCCCTCAAAGTGGCAGCAGTTCAGCAGACTCTGGACAACTTGCTCCGCCTTGGGGCGGTGGTACCAGTGCCCGTAGAGCAGCATGGCACAGGACGTTACTCCATTTACTTTGTGGTGCCAAAGAAAGGAGGCTCTTGTCGGCCTATTCTCGACCTCAAGGGAGTCAATCGGGCCTTGTGAATACTGCATTTCCGTATGGAGACTCTCCGCTCCGTGATTGCTGCGGTACAAGAAGGAGAATTCCTGGCATCCTTGGACATCAAGGAAGCTTATCTGCACATTCCCATCTGGCCGCCTCATCAGCGCTTCCTGTGCTTTGCAGTGCTGGGCCAGCACTTCCAGTTCAGAGCCCTCCCGTTCGGGTTGGCTACGGGTCCGCGGACCTTCTCCAAAGTGATGGTGGTCATTGCGGCTTATCTCCGCAAGGAAGGAGTGCAAGTCCATCCCTACCTGGACGACTGGCTGATTCGAGCTCCTTCCTTTGCGGAGTGTGGGAGAGCGACGGACAGGGTCATTGCTCTTCTGAGCTCCCTGGGATGGATTATCAACTGGGAGAAAAGTCAGCTGGGCCCGACTCAGTCCCTGGAGTATCTGGGTGTTCGGTTCGACACCCAAGTGGGCAGAGTGTTCCTGTCGGACAATGTGCAACTGTTGGGCTCCATGATGGCCACGATGGAGGTAGTGCCCTAGGCCAGGGCCCATATGAGACCACTACAGCACTCTCTCCTGCGGCGCTGGACTCCGGTTTTGGAGGATTACGCAATTCACCTTCCCCTGGACCCGGCGGTGAGAAGGGCGCTAAGTTGGTGGCTGATGTCAGACAAGTTGTCAGCCGGTATGCCTCTCACGTCCCCAGAGTGGATTGTCGTTACGACGGATGCCTGCTTGACGGGCTGGGGAGCCCACTGCCTGGGAAGGACAGCGCAGGGGATATTGTCGCCGGCGGAGGCGAAGTGGTCCATCAACCTCTTGGAACTTCGGGCCATTCGGTTGGCGCTTCAAGCGTTTCTTCAGGTACTGTTACTGAGGCCAGTTTGAATCCTGTCAGACAATGCCATGGCCGTGGCCTATGTCAATCGCCAGGGAGGTACCAGGAGCGCCCCCCTAGCACGGGAGGCCATGAAGTTATGCCAGTGGGCAGAGGCGAATCTGGACCAGCTGTCGGCGGCTCACATTGCGGAAGTCCTGAATGTCGAGGCGGACTTTCTCAGTCGCCATACCATGGATCCCGGAGAGTGGCAACTGTCTGCTCGGGTGTTCTTGGAGATCACGAAGCACTGGGGCATGCCGACCTTGGATCTGATGGCGACCTCGGCCGATTGCCAAGTGCCGCGATTCTTCAGCAGAGGATGGGACCCTCGATCTTTGGGGGTCGATGCTCTTCTCCAGCAGTGGCCGGTACAGGAGCTTCTCTACGTGTTCTCGCCTTGGCCTATGCTGGGCAGAATTCTCGGCCGGGTGGTCCTGGTGGGTCCAGACTGGCCCAGACGCCCTTGGTATGCGGACCTGATCCGGCTTTCCGTAGACAGTCCTCTGCGGCTTCCAGCGGAGCGGGGCCTCTTACATCAGGGTCCCGTGGTGATGGAGGATCCCTCCCCCTTTGGTCTTACGGCCTGGCTCTTGAGCGGAAGCGGCTGAAGAAGAAGGGCTTCTCGGACAAGGTCATCACCACTATGCTCAGAGCACGGAAGCGCTCTAGTTCTGCTACGTACACCAGGGTATGGCGTACCTTTGTATCATGGTGCGAGGCAGTAGCCCTGCCGCCCTTCACGGCGCCAATTGCTTCAGTGTTGGCATTCCTGCAAGAAGTTCTGGAGAAAGGCCTGTCGCTCAACTCTCTTAAAGTCCAGGTAGCGGCTCTAGCTTGCTTCAGGAGTCGCCTGAAAGGTGCTTCCCTGGCTTCTCAGCCAGATGTGGTGCGATTTCTCAAAGGGGTTAATCACCTACGCCCTCCTCTGCACTCGATAGTGCCTACATGGAATCTCAATCTGGTGCTGCGGGCCTTGCAGAAGCCGCCCTTTGAGCCATTATCGCGGCTGACTCTGAAGGACCTGACGTTGAAAGCGGTCTTTTTGGTGGCAATCACTTCACCCAGGAGGGTTTTCGAGCTACAGGCGCTCTCGTGTACAGAGCCGTTCCTGCGGTTCACGGAGGCAGGAGTGTCTATTCGCCCAGTGCCTTCCTTCCTGCCAAAGATTGTTTCTCGCTTCCATGTGAATCAGCAGCTTTGTCTACCCTCCTTCCGTAGGGAGGATTATCCAGAGGAGTATCGTGCTGTCAGATGCCTGGATGCTAGACGAGTTATCATCAGATACTTGGAAGTGACCAACGATTTCTGGAAGTCGGATCACCTGTTCGTGCTGTTCGCGGGCCCCCTTAGGGGTCTGCAGGTATCTAAGCCTACCATGGCACGTTGGGTCAAGGAAACGATTGCGGCGGCTTATGTGGCTGCAGGGAAGGTGCCACCTATCCAGCTGAAGGCTCATTCTACTAGAGCACAGGCGGCTTCGATGGCAGAGTCCAGGTCCGTTTCCTTGGAGGAGATTTGCAGATCGGCGACTTGCGCGTCGGTTCATACCTTCTCATGGCATCGCTTGGACGTGGCAGCACGGGCCGAGGCCCAGTTTGGAGCTTCAGTGTTGCGTTCTGGGATTTCCATGTCCCGCCCTTGGTGATTACTGCTTGGGTACATCCCACCAGTCTATGGATTGATCTGCTTGATGATATGGAAGGTAAAATTATGTATCATACCTGATAATTTTCTTTTCATTAATCATAGCAGATCAATCCATAGTCCCTCCCAGATATCTGTACTGTTTGTTCTGGTTCAGTTATATTTCAGGTTCAAGTTTAGACTTCAGTTCCTGTTCAGGAGGACTTCGAGTTCAAGTTCTTCCACTTGGATTTCCCTGGAGTTGGGATGACTTTGTGTTACAGTGAGCTGCTGCTTTTTTCCCTCCCGTTTCGATGGTGGTTGGATTCATAACTAAATTATGCCAGTGCTCCCTCCCACTTCGTGCGGTAGTAGGGTAGCTTTGTTTCCCTCTCGCTTTGGCGGTGATGGGTTAAGCCAGCTCCTCCCACGGTTGCGGTAGCAGGACATGCCAGCTCCCCCCGCGTCGGCGGGTGTGGGTGCCCCCCCCGCTTCGGCGGTGGTTGGGTGGCGGAGTGTCCCTTTGTGGGTGTAATTCTCTATGTTTGGTGATTCCTGCGGATGGAGCTTTGATACCGACTATACTGAGGATTTCCTAGTAGCACATAACCACATATAGAGAGGCAAAAGATTGCTCTCTGTCTCCACCTGCTGGTAGATGGACACAACCCCACCAGTCTATGGATTGATCTGCTATGATTAATGGAAAGAAAATTATCAGGTATGATACATAATTTTACCTTACTCTTGTCTAGAAATTTCAATAAATTGCTACCGCTTTCGAGACACTTCTCTGCACCCTGTTTGACCTCTTCCTGCACATCTTGGGTTGTGGGTACTACTGGTAAGAACCCTGGCACTAGCAGCTCTCTTCCTTTTACAGTTCTTTCTCTTTACCTCTCAGCATCAACTGCCCTGCCCCATTTTCTCTTCCTAACTTCCAGTTTTCTGTCCCCAGCCACATGCCCCTACCTCATTTCCTCCTCCCTCCCCAGCACATACCTCTTCTTTTTTTTTCCCCCACTTTCCTTGGGCATACGCTTTACACATATTTTTCTTTCTTCACATACCCTCACATCTTCTTTCTTTTCCTTCACTCCCTGCAGCTTTCTTCCCTCTCTGTCTCATGGTGCACACACTCCTGGTTGATCAGCCTCCTACCCCATAGCTTACTACTTTCATAAGACCTGTGGCAACACTTCTTGCAGTATTCTCCAGCCCCTACCCAATGACACACAACCTCGCCAGTTTTCAACTTTCTCCTGATCATATGATCAAGAAGAGCTGGTGCACAGCGGTTCTTTTGACCTGCACAAGCCTCAGTATAGCCAAACAGTTCAAAGAAACAGCCGGGGCCAAGGTGGCAGAGGAGGAGGATATGGTCCGATGTACAGTTGTGCACTGCCTCCTATCACATGGAAGGAGCAAGGCAGGCTGGGCTGCCGAACTGTCTAGCCTTTGAGGCTGATGCCAGCTGCCTGGACAGTATTCTGCACAGGTGGAGCATTTCTTGCAAATTCTGCATTGCATAGTTGTGCAGAATGCCCCCAGGAGTAATAAGATATGCAGTGTATTTGACGCTTGGTGCCAACTGAAGCAGATTTCTCCCCTTAAGATACTAATGTATTGCTTTTCTGTAAAATGATCTGGTTAAAGCTTAGCCTTTACTTGTCTTAATGTGCAGAGAGCGGGACTAATGTGTTACAAGAGCCCTTAACAAGGTAAACCTTTAGCAGCACACCTAGATGTAGTTCTGTTTTTGAAGGGAATGAAATATTTCAGACCATCAGTTTGACCAATGGTTCTGTTCATGGGATTTAAATGTAATACTTTATAATTGATGTGTTTAGTCTCTTAAAATGCACATTTTGTTTAAGCAAGTGTTTGAGAATTTTGATACTCGCGAGTCCTGTATATGTTGCCTGTAATTTTGTATGCTGTTTTATAGTTCACTATATTTTATTGATATTTTTTGGACATGTTAACACAAACAATGCAAAATAAAACTTAAAACGTGAGGGATATCAATAGTACAAAAGTATTGTACAATAGCAATGAGCAATGAAGTCAACTTAATTCAAGACTCATCTTTCAAGCTGGGTGACGCTGAGACAACCTTTTGCTTTCCACACCCCTACTGTTTCATTTCATCTGCTTACATAATAAAGACAAACTTTTCTCCTAGCCAATGTTTGTGTCTGTCATTTTCTGTTTTGGTTCCCTTATTAAGTGGAAACTGTTCCTTCTATCCATGTTTCTGGCTATTATTGCCTCATATTTGCAGGTAATACACACTGTACTCCACCAATAATGTTGGTCTAATGAGTGACTTCCAGTTCAGCAGTAAGACCCATTACCAACAAAATATCAGTATTTTTAGCTCAGTTTTTATTGAACACTTCAGATGAAATGGTGCTAGAATGCATCAGCTTATATATGATTCTTAACTGGAGTTGCATCACATTAACATATAGTCCTCCAATTGACTGCAAATTAGATAATACCATGGGACATGTATGTAGCATATATTAAAAACTATTCTGTTCTGAATGTCATCTAAGGAGTTCCTATTAACATTGGCTAGTTTTGTAGGTATCAGGAGAGCTTCAGACATTTAAAAAAGAGATATTAGATAATTGGAGCAGAAAATATGGGTCTGTTAGACTAAAAATAGGTAATATTCCCATTGTAAATCTAATAGAACACAAGAATAGCCATACCGGTTCAGACTGATGGTCCATCTACTCAGTATCCTTGCAACAGTGGTCAATCCAGGTCACAAGTACCTGGCAGAAACCTAATTAGTAGCAACATTCCATGCTACCAATCCCAAGGCAAGAAGTGCCTTCCCCCATGCCCATCTCAGTAACAGACTATGGACTTTTCCTCCAGAAACTTGCCCAAACATTTTTTAAACCCAGATACACTTACCACTGTTACTACATCCTTGGGCAGTGAGTTCCAGAGCTTAACTATTCTTTGAGTAAAAAAATATTTCCTCCTGTTTGTTTTAAAAGTATTTCCATGTAATTTCATTGAGTGTCCCTGGTCTTGCAATTTTTGAAAGAGTGAAAAATCGATTCAATTCTACCCGTTCTACACCACTTTTATTGATCTCAATCATCTCCCTTATCTATCTCTTTTTAAAGCTGAAAAGCCCTAACCTCTTTAACCTTTCCTCATATGGGAGGAGTTCCATCCCCTTTATCATTTTGGTTAGTCTTCTTTGAACCTTTTCTAATTCCGCTGTATCATTTTTGAGAATTGAACGCAGTACTCAAACTGAGGTCGCAGAGGCGTTATAATATTCTTGCTCTTATTTTGCATCCCTTTCCTAATAATTCCTAGCATCCTGTGTTTGCTCTTTTGGCTGCCGCTTCCCACTGGGCAGAAGATTTCAGTGTATAGCCTACAGTGATACCTAGATCTTTTTCTTGAGTGCTGACTCCTAAAGTGGACCCTAGCATCAGGTAACTATGATTTGAATTATTCTTCCCAGTGTGCATCACTGCATTTCTCTACATTAAATTTCATCTCCATTTGGATGCCTAGTCTTCCTGCAAATTTTCACAGTCCACATATGTTTTGACAACTTTGATTGTTTTGTGTCATCTGTAATCTTAATCACCTCACTTCTTGTTCCGTTTCCCAGATAATTTATAAACATGTTAAATAGCACCGGTCCCAGTTCAGATCCCTGTGGTACGCCACTATTCACCCTTTTCCATTGAGTGAAATGACCATTTAACCCTACCTTCTGTTTTCTGTTGAATAACCAATTCCTAATCCACAACAGAACATTGTCTCCTATCCCATGACCCTTTAATTTTCTAAGGAGTCTCTCATGAGGAACTTTGTCAAAAACTTTCTGAAAATCTAGGTGCAATACATCAACCAGCTCATCTGTATCCACATGTTTATTTAATCCTTCAAAGAAATGAAGCAAATTGGTGAGCCAAGACTTCTCTTGGCTGAACCCATACTGACTCTGCTCCATTAAACCATGTTTATCTACATGCTCCATAATTTTATTCTTTATAATAGTTTTCACTCTTTTCCCTGGCACTGAAGTCAGGTTTGCCAGTCTGTAATTTTTCGGATCACCCCTGGAACCCTTTTAAAAAAATTGGCATTACATTGGGTACCCTGCAGTCTTCAGGAACTACGGATGATTTTAATGATGGGTTACAGATCACTAGCAACAGTAATTTTATCTTTGGAGTTCTATTATTACCCTGGGGTGTATGCCATCTGGTCAAGGTGATTTATCACTCTTTAACTTGTCAGTTTGGCTCAGTACATTTTCTTCCAGGTTCACTGAAATTTCTTTCAGTTCCTCCACATTGTCACCCTTCAAAACCATTTCTGGTAGAGATCACTTACATCTTCTTCTGTAAAGATCGAAGCAAATCATTCAGTCTCTCTGCTATGGTCTTTTCCTCCCTGAGTGCCCCATTTGCTCCTTGATCTAATGGTTCCATGGATTCCCTCACAGGCTTTCTGCTTCTGATGTACCTGGTACTGAGATTTTGTCTCCATAAAACGTTTTTCTTCATATTATCCTTTATTAATTCTTTCTGCATGTAGCTTGACACTGCTTATGTTGCTTCTTAATTTACTTCATTTGGATCCTTTTTCCATTCTTTGAAGGATGCTTTTTTTTTGCTCCAGTAGCCTCTTTTCCTTCACCTATTAACTGTGCTGGCTATCGTTTGCTCTTCTTTCCATCTTTGTTAATATATGGAGTACATCTGGTCTGGGCTTTCATGATGGTATTTTTAAACAACGTCCATGCCTGATTTAAAGTCCTAGCCTTTGTTTCTGACCCTTTTAGCTTCTTTTTAACCATTTCCTCATTTTATCATTCCTGTTGCCCAACTTTGCATCATCCCACTACCACAGGCAGCATTTTGCAAAACAATATACTGTTGTGTCTGACAGTTAATACATTTTTCTGCCCGCAGTTCCTAATATACATGTTTCTTCCCACTCTTAATTTTAGGGTTACACTATGGGGGGGGGGGGGGGGGGGGGGGAGAATTTCTGCCATTTTTTAATTTTGTTTTTGCCATAATTTAATATTTATTTTGTATCAAGGGTAGACCTTTAACTTTGGAAACAGGTCATCACAGGAAGAAAATGCAATTCCAAGGGGAAGAATTTATCTCTTCCTGTTTGTACCCACAAGGATATCTTTCCTCGGAAGCATCAGACCATCAGATCCCTAACTGAAGAATGCAGCATGATAGTTTAAAAAAATGGTGAAGGTCACTCCTCCTTGAGGGTAGTATGAGGTGTCTTTTCAGTTTTACAGCAAAAAAAACCAAAACAAGTTTCTCAGCTTGTTTGAAAAGGGATTTGGGAATATACTTAATAAATAAATTACCTGCAGACAGATCATTTTACTAATATTTAGCATTTCTATAGCGCTACAAGGCATACGCAGCGCTGCACAAACATAGAAGAAAGTCAGTCCCTGCTCAAAGAGCTTACAATCTAATAGACAAAAAAAATAAAGTAATCAAATCAATGTGTACAGGAAGGAGGAGAGGAGGGTAGGTGGAGGCGAGTGGTTACGAGTGTCTAATCTGCTTCACCATGTAAGATGCAGAACACCTAGACAAACATGGTTTAATGGGACAGAGTCAGCCAAGGGAAGTCTTGCCTCAGCAATTTGCTTCATTCTTTGAAGGTGTGAATAAACTTGTGCATGAAGGCGAGCCCGTTCTATTTATTTTATTTATTTGTTACATTTGTATCCCACATTTTCCCACCTATTTGCAGGCTCAATGTGGCTTCATAGTACCGTAGAGGCGATCGCCAATACCAGTATGAACAAATACAAAGTTAGGTTATGGCAGAGTAATGATCAAGTGTGATAGGCATATTGGGGGTTGTAGGAAGAAGGATTAGGTTATGTCCAGTATGAACTTTTATCTTGTGTAGCGGGGTTAAGGCATTTAGGTTGGATCGTTAGAGTATGCCTTTTCGAATAGGTTAATCTTTAGGAGTTTCTGGAAGTTTAGGTGGTCATATGTTGTTTTCATGGCGATTGGTAGTGCGTTCCATAGTTGCGTGCTTATATAAGAGAAGCTGGATGCATAGGTTGATTTGTATTTGAGTCCTTTGCAGCTTGGGTGTTGAAGATTTAGGTATGTTCGTGTTGATCTTGTGTTTCTGTTTGGTAGGTCTATGAGGTCTGTCATGTATCCCGGGGCATTGCTGTAGATGATTTTATGAACCAGGGTGCAGATTTTGAACGCGATACGTTCTTTGATTGGGAGCCAGTGTAGTTTTTCTTGTAGAGGTTTGGCGCTTTTGAATCTTGTTTTTCCCAAATATAAGCCTGGCTGCTGTGCTTTCAGCAGTTTGGAGTTTCTTTATGATTTGTTCTTTACATCCCACATATATTCCATTACAGTAGTCTATGTGGCTTAGTACCATGGATTCTACCAAGTTGCAAAATATTTCCCTCGGGGGGGGAAAAAAGGTTTCACTCGTTTGAGCTTCCACATTGAATGAAACATTTTGTTTGTTCTAGCTTTCACTTGGCTCTCTAGTGTGAGATTTCGGTCGATTGTAACTCCGAGAATTTTCAGGTTGTCTGAGATAGGGAGGGTATAATCTGGGGTAGTTATGTTGGTGGGCTTGGTTGTGTTATATTGGGATGAGAGGATAAGACGTGTTTTTTTTCTGTGTTAAGTTGATGTAGAGTAGCAAGATTTTCAGAAATCTTTTGACAAAGTTCCTCATGAGATACTCATTATTATTATTATTATTTATTGCATTTGTACCCCACATTATCCCACCTATTTGCAGGCTCAATGTGGCTTACAGAGTGTTGTGACATAGTCATGACATGATCTTGTATACAATCGGTATTAAGCAGAAGATGTATGAGGAATTAGAGAAGGAGATGTTAGGGTGGTGTAAGAGGTGTATTTTGATACTTGAGTGGGTTGAGTGGTGATTTGTGTCGTTAAGGGTTCTTTTTGTAGGCTTTGTTGAAGAGATGTGTCTTCAAAGATTTACGAAAGTTGATTAGATTGTCCATGGTTTTCAAAGCTGTGGGTAGTGCGTTCCATAGCTGTATGCTTCTGTAGGAGAAGGTAGAGTCATGGGATAGGAGCAGTGCTTTTTTTTTGTAGAAAAAAAGGTGCCGATACTCATTATGGGCGGGGTCACCACATATGGCGCCACCCCTATTATAGCCACCCCACATTAGCCACTCCCCTTATACCAGCCATGGCACATATAAACAGACATCATTGAAAATATTATACTAGTATTGGAGAAAAAAAATAAAGTGGTTTTTTTTCATTATAAATCATTTCTGTAAGCTGTTACAGCTCCAGTATACCCAGTGCAAAATAAGACAGCAGATGTAAATTCTCAAATTGGACATATTCCAAACACTAAAATGAAAATAAAATGATTTTTTTCTACCTTTTGTTGTCTGGTGACTTTGTTTTTCTATCAATATTGGTCCCAGTCTCTGATTCTGCTGCTCTCTATCTGTTCTCTTAACTCCTTTTCCAGGGCTTCCGTTCCATTTATTTCTTTACTTTCATCCTTTCTTCTTCATTTCTTGCCCTACATCCATAAGTAAAAGCTGGGTCCTCCTCCGTGGAATTGACTGGAGGAGGTATAATGTGGATCCAGCTTTTGCCTATTTTCTCCATCCATGTGCAGTTTTTCTCCTCTCTTCCCTTTCCCTCATCTCTGTCCATGTGCAGTTTTTCTCCTCTCGTCCCTTTCCCTCATCTCCGTCCATGTGCAGCACTGCTCCTCTCTGCCCTCCATCCATGTGCCGCACTTCTCCTCTCTCTTCTCTCCCCCTCCATCCATGTGCAGCACTTTTCCTCTCTCCTCTCCCCTCCATCTGTGTCCAGCACTTGGCCTCGCCCCTCTATCCATCCGTGTGCAGCACTTGTCCTCTCCCCTCCATCCATCCGTGTCCAGCACTTGTCCTCTCTTCTCTCTCCTCCATCCATCCGTGGCCAGCACTTGTCCTCTCTCCTCCATCCATCCGTGGCCAGCACTTGTCCTCTCTCCTCCATCCATCCATCCGTGGCCAGCACTTGTCCTCTCTCTTCTCTCCCCTCCCATGTCCAATGATTCTCCCCTCCCCTCCATGTCCAGTGATTCATTCAAACCCCAGCCCCGCCCGCCCTCAGCTCCCCGACTTTCCGTTCGTGCACCCGTTCTCCCTGCCTTGAATTATTAGTTTACCTGAAGTTGCGGCGAACCGGCAGTAAAAGCAGCAGGCAGGCTCTCCTTGTCGCTTCCCTTCCCTCTCAGTGCGTCCCACCCTCGCTGAAAGGGAAGCGATGAGGCGAGCCTGCCTGCTGCTTTTACTGCTGGTTGGCCATGACTTCGGGTAAATTAAAGATTTCAAAGCAGGGAGCACAGGTGCACGAACGGAAAGGAGCGGACAGGTGAGCTGGACCTCTCAAAAAAGGTGCCAGTACACTGTACCAGCTCATACCGGCACAAAAAAGCTCTGCTGTGGATTAGGAATTGGTTATTGGACAGAAAATGAAGTATTGGTTAAATGACCATTTTTCTCAATAGAGGAGGGTGAATAGTGGAGTGCCGCAGGGATCTCTGCTAGGATCGGTAGTAATTAACGTTAATAAATGATCTGGAAATCGGAGCAAGAAGTGAGGTGATTGAATAGTTATGTCTCATCTGAAAATTTAGGGCCTCTTTTATCAAGCCGCATTAGCGGTTCCCATTTGGCAATGGCGATGGAGCTCATTCAAAGTGAATAGGCTTTGTTGGCATTACCGCACTGAAGCTGTTAGCGCGACTTGATAAGAGGCCCTTACAGTTGTTAAAACATGTGGACTGAAAAATTGCAGGCAGACCTTAGGAAAGTGGAAGACTGGGCATCCAAATGGAAATTAAATTTAATGTAGAGAAATGCAAAGTGATGCACATTGGGAAGCCTGATGTTAGGATCCACCTTAGAAGTTGGCACTCAAGAAAAAGTTCTAGGTGTCATTGTAGTCAATATGTTTAAATCTGGCCAGTGTGTGGCGTTGGCCAAAAGAGCAAACAAGATGTTTGGAATTATTAGGAAAAGGATGGAAAATATGACCAAGAATATTATAATGCCTCTATTGCTCCATGGTGCAGCCTCACCTTCAGTATTGTGTTCAATGATGTGTCTCAAAAAAGATATAGTGGAATTAGTTAAGGTTCAAAGAAGAGCAACCAAAATGATAAAGGGGCTGGAACTCCTGTCATGAGAGGAAAGGTTAAAGAGGTTAGGGCTCTTCACCTTGGAAAAAAAGTGGCTGAAGGGGGATATGATCAAGGTCTGCAAAATCCTGAATGGTGTAATGGGTACAAATGAATCATTTTTTTCTTTTCTTTTTACTCTTTCAAAAAGTGCAAAGACTAGGGGACACACAATGAAATTACATGGAAATAATTTTAAAACAAATAGGAAGAAATATTATTTTTTTACTCAGAATAATTATGCTCTAGAACTTGTTGCCAGATGATGTGGTAACAGCGGTTAGGTATCTGGGTTTAAAAAATGGACAGATTCCTAGATGAGAAGTTCATAGTCTGTTATTGAGACAGACATGGGGAAGCCACTGCTCGCCCTGGGATTCTTAGAACCACTTAAAATCATACATATCTATGAAAAAACATGAAATATACAAATCGGATTTGCTTCTTGCTTCAAGCCAAATGGAACAACTATAAAGATAAAACATTGGCCAGCTTTTAACAAATTTTTGTTGGTGTTGTCTCCTCTCCAAGACGGTCTTGGCTTAGATAAAACAAACAAAAAAGCCTCTTTAGAGGCAAATATTCTATCAAGAGTTTGTCTTGAGCAGATCTTTTTAAAGCACTTTTACGTCCAATAAGCCTCTTATTATACTGGTGTTTAGTCTTACCAATATATAAGACTACATAGCCAAGAGTGTTGCGTAGACCACTCCTACACTTTTGCAGTTGGACAAACATCTCAGTTCATATCTTTCTCTTGTTTTGAGATGTATAAAAGCATCAGTTTTCATGTTGATGCTGCAAACAGCAATTCCCACTTCTGAAATGTCTCATTGATAGTCTTGCTGTTGGAGTAGAGACCGTTCCTCACCTTCATTATTGCAATCTTGTGGGCTTGTGTTAGGTTTTTAGCTGTTTATCTGAAAATTAATATGTCTTATGTTCTAAATATTTATCATTTATTACGGCTAAGGATCCTTGTGCTTGTTTACTCATTATCTCGTTATACATAAACTGCATTTGAATTAGGTGTTGTAGGACCCTCTACTGCCCAGATTGTATATATTGTGTGACTAGATCTTCTGAATCTCAGGTAGCACTTTTTTTGTACTTCCTAGATATAGTGTTTTTTTTTTTTCTTTTTTGTTGAGTAGGCTGTAATTAAACATCCCAGATCATAGAAATTCACATTTGATCCTTCATGTTATCTAAAAATTCAATTGTTGCTATTACTATGTAGTCTGTAAATCCTGGGTGCTCCTTAAAGGGTCAATTTAAACCTCCAAAGCAAGGTGCCAAGACTTGAAGCTTCTAATTTTGAGCACACATGCCTGTGTGATCCAATATTAGAATTGGTTCAATCTTTTCTTTGGTCAGGAACTTAAGAAATTCTTTAGAACTTAAAAAAAAAAGTCAGTTCTTAAGTATTGTGTGGGAGTAAAGAAAATGTAAATTCATGATCCATAGGGTGACTAGTTTGCTTTTGAATCTTGTTTCCAGAAAGCCTGGCTGTAGAGCCTCACCCTGCCCTTGGTGTCTGTATCTGTTTGATTCTACCCTTGGCTCCTGCTTTTAGTCTAGCCCTGCTTTAGATTCTTGCTATAGTTAAGCACTGTGTTTGTCAACCTCTGTGTTTAGCCAAGCTCTGTTTCTGTATTCCCTGTTCTGTTTCCTGTGTGTGTGGTTCTTGTCTGTTTATTTTGAGTCTGTAGAACCCAGCATCATACCTGATTACTTCACTGCTATCCAGCTGTGGGTGCTGGTAAGCACGTTGCTTGTTTGTTTGTCTTCCCTTAGTCTGCTTAATCCTTTGCCTGCCATATTTGCTTCCTGGCTCTTGAGCTCTGTTTCTACCAAGTTCTGTTCCTGTGTGTGTTTGAGCTAGTTCTGACCCAGTTCCCTGCTAAGCCAAGTCCCTTTCAGGATCCTGCTCCAGCCAAGCCAAGTCCCTTTCAGGATCCTGCTCCAGCCAAGCCAAGACCCTTTCAGGATCCTGCTCCAGCCAAGCCTGTTCGAGAATCCCGTTTCTGCTTTGTTTATTGCTTGCTTCTGTTGTTCTTGTTGCCTAGCTCCTACCCTGTCTTGCCGGTCTAGGTGTGCTTTGTCTTGACTCTTTCAGTCTAGTCCTGTCCGGATCCAGTCCTTGCCTTGCCCTTTTCTGGACCCAGTTTTAATCTACTTCCGTGTTTTGCCTTGTCTTGCATTTCTGGGTCCCAGTTTTAATCCAGTTCCGAGTCTTGCCTTGTCCCGTCTGGGTTCCAGTTCAGGCCCTTTGCCTTCTTTTCCATACCTCGTCTGGATCCGGTTCTTGTGTTATCCATTGTGTTTAGTTACCTGTGTCCTGCCTTGAGTCTGTTTATCCTAGTCCAGTGTGTTCTGATTCCTGCCTGTGCCAGCCCCGGTGATTTGTCTGCCAAAGCTCCGGCTTTGGTCCAAGGGCTCATCATTCCTGACAGTTGTGACACCTTGCTTGGGTATATTTTATGTTCTAGCCAGGGATCCATAGGGATATTAAAATTTTTCCCTTATAATGGGGATAGAACCAAATGTAAGGGGTCATTTTATATAAGTGCGCTAATGGAATTAGTGCGTGCTAAATGCTAAGAAGCCCATAGCTATAAAAACTCCCTCAGTTCCTTTTATAGTAGCTGAGTTACTTTAGATAATACAACTACTCTATATCTAACCCAGTAATTTAAAAATTGATAAAAGATAAAGAGGTAATAGACAGAAGATTCATACAGAAACATTCTGAATGGTGGAGGTTTTTTAGACTGATGATGGTAGCTGTCAGTGTCCTGAAAGACAAAGTGACAAATAAGGCACTGATAATGCTGACATCTTTTCCTCTACATCTTTGGAATATATGCAGACTTATAATAGAGGTTGATTTGGTTGTATTAAGTCTGAAAGCTAACATAGTATCATGGTTAACAGACCACCATTTAGACCTTAACCTACAAAAGGCTACTGCTTGTTGGATATCTGGACAACTCACTCCTTCCGCAGTTATATCTGTATTATTCAGTCTTCCAGTACAACCAGTGGTTATTGACTCCAGACTCTGCTTCTCTTTGCAAATGTTGTTGGTGTTGAAATCTGGTTTTTATGCTGTTAGCAAGATAAGAGCTGTCTAAAACTTTTTGGATTTTCCATCATTGCATACTTTGTTCCATGCTTTTATCGGTTCTCATCTTGTCTTCTGAATGTAGTTTATGCTGGTATTTCCAATTGTGAGCACAAGAGACTTCAATCACTCCAGAACACAGTGGCTCATATCCTGTGTAAGGCTAAGCAGTGATATTGTATTACTCCTTTGTTTCAACAGCTTCACTGGTTTCCCATAAATCTAAGAATACAGTTTAAGATCTTATCTGTGACCCATAAGGCCCTACTTACTGGCCTCCCTGAATATCTAACCAGACTTACTATCCTATATACCCCCTCCCTGTATGCTTAGATCATTAAATGATCATAGATTGGTCATCCTTAACCTGCAATGCTAGACAAACCAAAGAGAGGCAAAACCCCCAAAAAAATCTTCCACAAAGAGGCACAACTGGATCATGAGAGTGGAAGATGACAAAACTTCCAGTGGATCAAGAAAGAGTTTATTATCCAATCCGTGCAAAACATGTGCTGACGAACACAACACGGGCCGTGTTTTGGCACTCCACTACTACTACTACTACTATTTAGCATTTCTATAACGCTACAAGGCATAAGCAGCGCTGCACAAACATAGAAGAAAGACAGTCCCTGCTCAAAGAGCTTACAATCTAATAGACAAAAAATAAAGTAAGCAAATCAAATCAATTAATGTGAACGGGAAGGAAGAGAGGAGGGTAGGTGGAGGCGAGTGGGTACAAGTGGTTACGAGTCAAAAGCAATGTTAAAGAGGTGGGCTTTCAGTCTAGATTTAAAGGTGGCCAAGGATGGGGCAAGACGTAGGGGCTCAGGAAGTTTATTCCAGGCGTAGGGTGCAGCGAGACAGAAGGCGCGAAGTCTGGAGTTGGCAGTAGTGGAGAAGGGAACAGATAAGAAGGATTTATCCATGGAGCGGAGTGCATGGGAAGGGGTGTAGGGATGGACGAGTGTGGAGAGATACTGGGGAGCAGCAGAGTGAGTACATTTATAGGTTAGTAGAAGAAGTTTGAACAGGATGCGAAAACGGATAGGGAGCCAGTGAAGGGTCTTGAGGAGAGGGGTAGTATGAGTAAAGCGACCCTGGCGGAAGATGAGACGGGCAGCAGAGTTTTGAACCGACTGGAGAGGGGAGAGGTGACTAAGTGGGAGGCCAGCAAGAAGCAGATTGCAGTAGTCTAAACGAGAAGTGACAAGGGTGTGGATGAGGGTTTTGGTAGAGTGCTCGGAAAGAAAGGCAGATTTTACAGATGTTGTAAAGAAAGAAACGACAGGTCTTGGCAATCTGCTGGATATGAGCAGAGAAGGAGAGAGAAGAGTCAAAGATGACCCCAAGGTTTCGAGCTGAGGAGACAGGGAGAATGAGAGCCATCAACAGAAATAGAAAACGGGGGGAGCGGGGAGGTGGGTTTGGGGGGGGGGGGAAATGAGAAGCTCGGTTTTGGTCATATTTAATTTCAGGTGGCGTTGAGACATCCAGACAGCAATGTCAGACAAGCACGCTGAAACTTTGGTTTGGATGCAAGGTGAGATATCAGGGGTAGAAAGGTAGATTTGGGAGTCATCAGCATAGAGATGGTAGGAAAAGCCATGGGATGAGATTAATGAACCAAGGGAAGAAGTGTAGATAGAAAAGAGGAGGAGATCAAGAACAGAACCCTGAGGTACGCCGACAGGCAGAGGGATAGAAGTAGAAGAGGAGCCACCAGAGTGAACACTAAAGGTGCGGAGGGAGAGGTAGGAAGAGAACCAGGAAAGGATAGAGCCCTGGAATCCAAGTGAGGACAGGGTATCGAGAAGTATGCTGTGATCGACAGTGTCAAAAGCAGCGGAAAGATCAAGAAGAATGAGGATAGAATATTGACCTCTGGATTTAGCCAGTAATAGGTCATTGGAGACTTTAGTAAGCCTTCATTGGGGCTCTTAACAAATAAAACAAAACAATTAAAATTCAAAAAAGTTAAAGGAAACCATAATACAAACTTTAATAAAAATGGATAAAAATGAAACAGGACAGAATAATATATTGTACCAAAATAATTCACAAAAACATGTTACATTTCTGATTGTCTAAAACATATCTTATTTGATCAACAGTAAAATCTTACTGTAAAATCAAGATGCGGTACAATGAAATTATGAAATAAAAAAATAAGAATAAAAACATAAGGAATTTAAGGAAATAAATATCACCCAAAACAAGCCTAATGTAACTAACAAAGGGGTTACTGAATAGCAAAGAATAAGGAAATAAATATCTATGGGTCAAAATTCTAAATAAGTGTTCTTTGGATCTCATGACATTGTTGATTGTAACGGCCAAAAGTAGGATAACTATATCTAAGACTGATTTGAATTTATATATGGATAAATTGAAACTAGAGGATATAGAGGATAAGAACTTTGATTTTGTGATGAAGGATGTTGATAAACCCATGGATGTTTTTAAAAATGATCTTAGAAAGGGAAAATGGAGAAATTTAAGAGAGTTATAGATGATTGCAAAAGAGGACCAATATACCCCTGGACTAATCTCCAGGGTTCCCCCATCAAGATAAGAAATCAAATAAGTTCATCTCAAGGGTAAGTTTAGAAAAATCTGACCATACAAGACCCATACAAGTAGATTCCACTTATGAAAATCAAGATAAAAATGATGAGAGAGAGAAGTTGGGAACAAATAAATCCAAATTACAGCGAGAATGTAATAGGAAAAGGATAAAAAGTGGTTCCATAGAGGATGAGTTGTTCACCTCCTCCACCTTATAGTCCCCCTCCTACAACGGGCCTATCTGGACCTTTTTCTTTCTTTAGAACAACTCTGGACCAAAGAACCAATGCGTATGGAACAGAAGGATTCTATCTCGGATCCCCGCTATTGGAACTAGAATCAGAAAACCATATTGGATATTACTCAGAATCTGAGACCCCAGCACAGTTGCAGAAGTAGGGGGAGAAGTTGAGGGAGGGGCGCTTACCCTCATGGCCAGTGGTAGAGGTATAAGTTAGCCTTTAACATCCACTGAAATAAATACACTTAAAGGGTTACCCTTTGTGCGTACTTCTACCTACAATTCCTTTCAAACGCGAATTGACCTTTTTAAATTTTTAAAGAAATTGAAAATCAAGTACTGTTTTTCAAATACAGATATTCCATCATGCGATCTCTCTGTAGTCAAACATGAATCTAAATGGGTTCTTCCTGGACCCCCTGATCCTTTAATTACTATATTTAATACGCTTGTTCTGCATGATATAGATGAGCTAGAAACAAGTAGTTTGAAGTGTCCCTATCACAATCTTGATAAGGCAGAATATTATGCACTCCATCATTTGTCTAATGATATTGAAATTGCAATCAAGCCGGCAGTTAAAGGTGGGGGAATTGTGATTTTTAGATAGGGACAAGTATGTGAATGAGGTGTTAAGACAAGTTACTGACCTTTTTATATACCTTTCGATAGTGATCCCACAGATAGACTTAAAAGTGAAATTACTGAAGTGATTGATTGCACTGCTCAAATGGGATATTTGACTTCTAAAGAAAAAAGTTATCTTTTATGGAGGAACATCGAGTGGTTCCAACCATATATGTCCTGCCTAAGATACACAGATTGACTACAGATCCTCCTGGTAATGGATCTGTATTAGAACCACTTTCCAATTTTGTTGGTTATTCTCTTAGACCTTTTGTGCCAATGATTGAGTCATTTATCCATGACTCATCCCATATGATTTCTCTGTTGGAAGACTTTGATGGTGACCTCACTGATTTTATTTTAGTAACAATGGATACCAAATCCTTATATACCAATGTACCTCAGTTTGAGGCTCTGCTTGTTATTAAAAAAAAAAAAAAAAACACATTTTCAACACACCACACATCGATGGATACCCAATAGATTTATCTTGACTCTCGCTACCATTGCCCCTACTGAGAATTACTTTTATTTTGATGGTAGTTTTTACCAACAAATCAAGGGCACTGCTTTAGGGGCCTCGATGGCCCCAGATATAGCCAACCTTTATGTTGTTGAATTTGAAAAGTGTATATGGTACAGAATCCATTTGAGTCTAACATCTAGATGTACAAGTGCTATATAGATGTTATATTTATACTTTGGAAAGGAGATTTGAACACATTACTGTCTTTCTACAGATGGGTCAATAGTAGGGATCCAAATTTGAAATTTCAAATTAACTATGATCAGTATGAATTGCATTTTTAGACATTCTTATTAGAAAAGATCAATATCAGTTTACTACAACATTATATAGAAAACCTACAGATAAGAATAATTTGTTACACTATTCCAATTATCATAATAGGCAGCTTAAAAATAATTTGTCTTATAGTCGATTTCTCAGACTGAGAAGATTCATACGATGAATTTGTTGCTTAGTCTAAGATGTTAACCTGTATGGCGGAATCTAGTGATCATCTCAAGAGATGAATTAAAGATAGATGTCATATAGCTAAAAATAAAATGTGAAAACTTAAAACAGTTACTAATAGGAGATTAATGCCAGATTTGGTGTGTATATTGAATTTTCATATTTATCACATAATATACAAAGAATCATACCTAAACATTGGCATGTATTAGACACACATATTTTAAAGACATTACATAGTCATTGCTTATTCATGTAATTTAAACTTGAGGAATCATTTGGTTCCTTCAGTTTTGCCATCTCATAAGGTTTCATCATTGCCAGGTATGGGCCACAGACCATATAGTGCAAAAATCTGTTCTTATGTAAGCACTCAATGAAGGTTTCTTCATTTATTCATCCAGCCTCTGGTAAAGAATACAAGCTGAATTTTACTAGTACATGTAACTCTAGCCTTGTAATTTATGTCATTATATGCCCATGCAAGCTCTTTTATATAGGCAAGACAAAAAATGATTAGAAAAAAAGCAGATCAAAAAAGACAAAAAAATGGAACAGGAGGGTAACAGAAGTGGTTTATTGCAAGGTTACCCGACGTGGCCACGTTTCGCCCTCAGGCTGCGTCAGGGGTATAAAAAACTACAAAATTAAAGTACATAATGAATAAAACATAAACATCACATAGTATATTTTATAATAAAACATATCTAAAAACGCAATCAAATCATATAAGATAAAAGCAGATCAAATCTAAAAACATAATACAATAAAATATATCAATTCAATCAGTTAAAAATATTCAGATTAAATATGCATGCAATAAAATAATAATTTTAATACAAGACATAAGATATCAACACAAAATATATCAACAGAACTGCATAAGACAGGTGGAGATATACAACACTAAAATTACTGAATGACCGTACATACTAAATATCACCTACCTAATAGGGATATGTTTTATTATAAAATATACCATGTGATGTTTGTTTTATTCATTATGTATTTTTATTTTGTAGTTCGTACCCCTGACGCAGTCTGAGGGCGAAACGTGGCCACGTCGGGTAACCTTGCAATAAACCACTTCTTCTGTTACCCTCCTGTTCCATTTTTTTGTCTTTTTTGATCTGCTTTTTTACTTTTGGTTTTGCTATTTCTGTGGCAGATCTTTGCCTTTATTTGTTTCTGTCCGAAAAAATGATTAGGACAAGAATAATAGAGCATAGAAGTTGTCTTAATAGACAAATTAGATCTGCTCCTTTAGTAGAACACTGGATTGAGAAACAACATACTATAGGTCTTCAGTTCTTTGCATTTAAAATGCTGAAACAAAGTTGGAGAGGAGGAGATTTAGATAAGGCTTTATTAGAGTTAGAACAAAGATTAATTTGAGTTAAATTCTATTGCTCCACTAGGTCTGACCCAAGAAGTTGAGATGGCCCATTTGAGATGGCCCATTTTTTGTGAGTTTGATGTCTGTCTCAATCCAGTACACTTCATTATTGTAGTGTCCTTAGAATTATGTCTTATTGGTTCAAATAAGGTTTTTTTTGTTGGATAGTAGGGTTAGTAATCATTACAATTACAATGACATATGTTGTTTTTATGTATGGTAAGTTTCATATATTCAGTTAATTTTTGTGAGTCAAGATGTGATTTTTGTAACATCATTATTTTTGGACTGCCTTTGTCATGGATTATCTTGACATTTTTAAATAGCCCATTCTTAAATATCTTTCTGATTAGGGTGATGTTTAGGTTAAACTTGCGTTTTTAACTAGCTTTTCATTAGTGTTCTGTTTATAACAGCGAGTACATATGATCTCTCATGGTTACCTTGTTTTATGGGCTGGTTATTAAAGCACTAGTATAAAAGGCCAGTTTCGGTAGGCAATGAAACGGGTGCTAGCAAGGTAATCCCTCCCCCTGCAGAGTCCCTCCTGTCTCCCCTGCAGCCACCCATCTGGTCTCAGGACCCCCTCCCCACCAACCCTCCTCTGCCCCTGCAGCCACCCATGTCCAGTGACCCTCCTCTCCCCCTGCAGCTACCCATGTGCAGCGACCCTCCTCTCCCCTGCCCCCTGCAGCCACCAATGTCCAACGACCCTCCTCTCCTTCCCCTTGCCCCCCTTGTAGCCACCCATGTCCAGCGACCCACCTCTCTCCCCTGCCCCCCTGCAGCCACCCATCTGGTCTTGGGACTCCCTCCCCACCTCCCTCTTCCCTGCCCCCCCGCAGCCATCCATGTCCAGCGACCCTCCTCTCCCCCTGCAGCCACCCATGTCCAGTGCCCTGCCCCCCTCCAGCCAGCCATGTCCAGCGACCCTCCCCTCTCGAAGCATCACCCAAGCCCCTCTGCAACGGCGCACCACCCAAGCCCCTACCCCCCCCCTCGGGCACATCAACCCCCTTCACCCGCAGCCGGCAATACTAACGCCGTCCAGCCGCTGCTGCGTCTCCTGTTGAGCAGCAGCGGCCGGTACAAAAAGAAAAAAGCCAAAAAAAGATTTTAAACCTGAAAAAGGGCTCCGTAGACAGCCATCTGGCATTGGCTGTCGTCTCTGCACCCGCTCCTCCTCTCCCCTGTGACGTCACTGCACTCCTCCGGGGTCTTCCTGCAGGGGCAGTGACGTGGAGGGGAGAGGAGGAGTGGCTGCAAAGACGACAGCCAATGCCAGATGGCTGTCTACGGAGCCGCGTTTCAGGTTTTAAATCTTTTTTTGGCTTTTTTCTTTTTGTACCGGCCGCTGCTGCTCCACAAGAGAAGCAACAGTGGCCGGACAGCGTTAGTATTGGTGGCTGCGGGTGGCGAGGGGGTTGATGTGCCCGAGGGGGGGTAGGGGCTTTAGTGATGCGCCAGGGGAGGGTCTTGGGTGATGCGTTGTGGGGGGGGGGTAGGGGCTTGGGTGTTGCGCCGAGGGGGGGCACTGAGCTGATTCATAGGCAGGGGGAGGAGTAGGGAAACATGCTCCGTGTGTTTCCCTACTCCTCCCCCTGCCTGGCTCGTGCTTTTGCAGGGCAGGAGCTTGGTTGTTGCGCCGAGTGGGGGGGGGGGGCACTGACAGCTGTTTCCCAGGCAGGGGGAGCCTACTCCTCCCCTTGCCTAGGAATCGGCTGTCAGTGACGTCACTGACGTACATCAGTGCATTCTAAGCTGCCTAGCAGACCACCTCCAAGGGAGCCACAGTCCCAGGCACATTAGAACGTTGAAGGTGAGAATTATTATATAAGAAGATATTATTATGTGCAGTTGTAATAGACATACTGTCACCTCTACATCATTATGCACCATTGTGGGTGTGTACTAATGCATATTTACGCATTGATATAGAAGTCATGCATTGATATAGAGCGGAGGAGTAGCCTAGTGGTTAGTGCAGTGACTTTGATCCTGGGTAACTGAGTTCGATTCCCACTGCAGCTCCTTGTGACTCTGGGTAAGTCACTTTCCCCCTCCAATGCCCCGGTACAAAATAAGTACCTGAATATATGTAAACCGCTTTGAATGTAGTTGCAAAAACCTCAGAAAGCCAGTATATCAAGTCCCATTTCCCCTTCCCCCTTATGTTCCAACTACTGAAGTTGCTGTCAAAGCCTACTCCAGCCTATTTGAATCTGTCTTGTCCTTTGTGGGGCACAGACTGTAAAAGTCTGCGTGGCACTGCCCTCACATTCCAAATTATTGGAGTCTATATCGAAGCCCTCTCCAGCCCATCCTAAACTGGATTGCTGTATGCGGGATATAGAACGTATGGGATAATTAGTGTGTGGCCATTAGTGATGAAATACAAAAACTG
Organism: Microcaecilia unicolor; assembly: GCF_901765095.1. Taxonomy (NCBI): domain Eukaryota; kingdom Metazoa; phylum Chordata; class Amphibia; order Gymnophiona; family Siphonopidae; genus Microcaecilia; species Microcaecilia unicolor. The sequence goes on along the minus strand of NC_044037.1, from coordinate 247,258,723 downwards.
ACCATTTATCAGCAGTGCTAAAAGTGTTCTTAGCACTTGGAAAAGCCCCATACTGGGCTAGCACAGGCTACTTTTTAGTGCTGCTTAGTAAAAGAGCCCCTTTAATCTTTAGACTTAAATATGGTTAGTATTGCACTCCTACTAATATAGTTTGCTATTTTCTTCCATGCAAATTATCAGGCTGTCCCTACAGTAATTCACAGCACAATGAACGGGGTTTCTTACTGAATGACATACTCAATGTATGCGTACAAAATTGGACTATTGTAATAGCCTTTTCTTGGACAATACAGGGGCTAGAATTCATGCTGTGCAGGTAATTCAGCATGCTGCTTTATGCGTGATTTTTGGTTTGGGACATTTTGAATCTGTTTCAGGTGCAGTGAAAGCCCTTCATTGGTTGCCAATTGCATATAGAGTTCATTTTAAGTTGTTAATATTGGTGTTTGAGACTATATATGATTCAGTTCCTGTCTATTTTAGGAAGGTGTTGCAATGCTATAAGCCTAAGTGAGTATTACGTTTTGAAAATACACTGCTCTTGATTGTTCTGTTATTTAAATACCTGCGCTCCACTATGACGACAAAGGCAGCATTATCCTATGCTGGCCCTAGTGGGTGGAATGAATTACTGTTGAGACTTCATTTGCTGCAGATGTTTGACATTTTTAAGAAACAGCTTAAGGCATTTTTGTTTGCAGAGGCATACTTAGGTTTTTAATGTGATGTCTGTATTTTATGAAAATGAAAGAGTACTATATATATGTACTAGTAAAAAAGCCCCGTTTCTGATGCAAATGAAACGGGGGCTAGCAATGTTTTCTTCTGTGTGCATGTGGGAGTGTGTGTGTCCCTGCCCTCTGGCCTCTCTCCCCTCCCCCCTCTGAGTCCTTCACTGTTACAGAGCCAGCGATTTGATTTTGTGCTCTGCTGTTTTCCTTCACTGACTGTGTTACAGAGAGGGCGGGGCAGACACTCATAGGGAAACCGGATATCTCGCCCCCTTCACACTTCCGGCTGGAGGCTTCATAGAACGTTGGTGTTGCCTTTTATATAGAGAGATATGCTGATTATGTCTTATACTTGATTTTGTCATATTACTGTTTGTTTTCTTGTAACCCACCTAGTTAGTAGGCAGGCTATAAATATTTTAAAATAAATACATTTCAAATTCATTTCTGGATATTTCTGTTCCCTATACAGTGAGAAAATGGCATTTCGAAGGGTAGTAAAAGGAACTGTTCTTCTTGGAGGAGGCGCTCTCACAGCAGTTTTTGGAATCGCCCAGCTGGCTGATTATAGAAAGAAACAGGTATGTGGAAATTTGTATTTTATGAAACATTAAATTGATAACATTTTAGTAGCAGTTACACATTAATTGTTAGCCATTTATTGCATTGAAAAAAATATAGAATGTTTCTAATTGGCTAATCTGCATTCCAGATTTTGTAGGACTATCCTTGATTTTTATGTCAAGGAATTTTGTTTTATAAAAAATTGAGAACTTTTTCAATTTTTAGAATTGATACTGATATAGTGTAGTAAATATTGGATAGTGGTGTCTAAATACTAGAAGGGAAAGGGAATGGGACTTGGTATACTGCCTTTCTGTGTTTTTTGCAACTACATTCAAAATGGTTTACATAGTATATACATGTACTTATTTGTACCAGAGGCAGTGAAGGGTTAAGTGACTTGCCTAGAGTCACAGGACACTGCAGTGGGAATCAAATCCAGTTCCCCAGAATCAAAGTCTGCTGCACTAACCACTAGGCTACTCCAATAGTTACGCTAAAAATGTAAGAGAAAAGTTTTAGGTGTGGGTGCAGATATGATTGCCATGGCCACCACAACCATAAATGGCAGTGGGGTGATGCTATCCAATGGAGCCTGGTATGCATGGTACCCAGTGTTCTGTATCTTTAAGAAGATTCTGGCAGCATCGCACCATTCATGTGAGAGTGCTTTCCTGCTCGACGTGAGCATGTGGGACCAGAAATCTTTGTTTTTCCATGGAGCAGAGAGGTGCGTTTGGTGAGCTCTAGTGGTTCATATATTTTTTATTTTTTCAGGTGCCTTTCCTCGTAAAACGTAGGCTTTGTTCTCATAATTTTTGTTATCTTAATAATTTCTCCCTATCCCTTTATTTGTGAAGAGTTTTTGGCAAGCTTAAACTTTTTCTTGATTTTTTTTTTTTTCACAGCTTCTGAGGCTTGCTTAGGCCTGAGCACCTGCTGGGGTAGTCTTTTCTTTTAATTAGGTGATTTCTTTATATCTCATAATTGTGTCATTTGATTTTGCACTGGCTGTTTTTCCCTCAATATTTGATGCTTCCAGACCAATTTGTTGATATTGGCAGCATTGGTCCGTATGACTGGAGGAGCTGCTTTGGACATTGAGGGTGCACGAACATGGAGGAAGTCGTCTTCTTTTTTGACATTGGGCAACTGCAAGTCCTTGTCGAACCAGTCTTCATCTGACTGGACACCACTGGATTTGACGACATCCTCGTCGGCACTGAGGGACCCCAATATCATGCATCAAGCAAAGGCAAAGAAGCACTGTTCCAGGAGCCCTGGATCATTGGCATCCCTGATACCTCCGGTCCCCCTGAAGATCCCCCCCCCCCCAGGTTCGGGGAGGGCTGGAGATCTGGTGAGTCTCCAGCCCCCCCTAACTCCCCCAGCAAAAGGTCCCTGGTGGCCTAGTGGGCGACCAACCAACCCCCCCCCCCCCCCCAACGACCCCTTTATATGGTGTATAGCCCCGCCCAGCGCATCCCAGGATACACTGGGCAGGGTTGGGCGCCGCCATTTTGTGGCGTTGCAGGAAGCGGAGGGAGGCAGGCTACCTTCCCTCCAACACACAAGGTAGGGGGGCAGGGGGTACTGGACCACCAGGGACCCCTTGCTGGGGAACTAGGGGGGGCTGGAGACCCATCAGATCTCCAGCCCTCCCTGAACCTGGGGGGGAGGGAATCGTCGGGGGGACCGGAGGTCCGCCGGTCCTCCAGCCCCCGTTGCTTGGGGCAGGGGTAGTTGGGGCCTGGTGGTTCCATGGACCTCCGGTCCCTGTGTTTGACAGGTTTGGGCTTTTGACAGCCCAGACCTGTCAAACAAGTGCGGGAGGATTGTGTTGAGCGCATGCTCAGGCACAATTCCCGGAGTTCTACCCCATGATCAGAGATAATTTACTTAAATTTTCATGCAATTATCTCTGATCATAGATCTAATAATGCCCCGCACTGTTCCAGTGCTATTTTTGGAGCACTGTTTGGAACAGCGCTGGGTTTTGATCATCTGTCTACAAGAACGAGGAGTCTCCTCTGCATCCCACCTTCAGTCCTCGCGTAGAACTGGCATCCCTTCAACTGCACGACGGTGTCTCCAAAATCCTGCTTGCTTCCAAGAAAAATATCTCTAAGAGGTCATATAATTTTAAATGGAAGAGGTTTGCTGTCTAGTGTGAGGACAATGCCTTAGATCCTTTTACCTGTTGTACACAAAAACTGTTTGAATACCTCCTACACCTCTCTGAGTTTGGTCTTAAAACCAACTCTGAGGGTTTACCTCAGTTTGACTGGGCTTAGTTTCTACATGGTGATGGTAAGTGCCATCTCTGTACAGTCTCTAGTTGTTCGAGTCATGAGAGGTTTGCTTTTGACTGAGCCCTGAATCAAACCTCCTACAATATCATAGGACCTCAACATCGCCCTCACTCAGCTGATGAAAGCTTCTTTTGATCTGCTAGATGTTTGCTATGTGAAGTTCTTGACTTTGGAAAGTTGTGTTCCTGTTGGCAGTCACTTCAGCGTGCAGAGTCAGCAAGCTTCAGACCTTAGTAGCTGCTCTACCTTATATGAGATTCCATCCTAACAGAGTGGTTCTCCACATGCATCCTAAATTCCTTCTAAAGGTGATGTCAGATTTCCACCTTATCACAGGTCAATGACTTAACTGTAGTTAACATGAGAACCTTCTTAATTCAATGAATCACACATGTCAGTTCCTACTCAATCACTGTTCATATCATCCAATGTTCTTTTTACCATATACTCCAATGTTTTTAATGATGCATCTTATACACTAATCATAAGCTCTCTGGTGTCCTCAGTGGTGCCTATTGCTACATCAATTTAATAGCAATATAACTGGCACCCACCTCCTCATCAGCATACCCTCTGAACTTTCTTTTTTATATTTTTGATATATTCAAGAATGAAGTAATTGATATTTAATAAATACTCATCTTAACTGATGTCAGATGGGGTGGGGAGGGGGGGCTTTTTCTATTGTCCAACATAACAACTACATGAGAACAGACAGTCAATAGTTCTTCCAACATTCTTTCCCAAAACCTCATGCCTGTCCTGGTGAAAGTGCATTGTACACTTTGGACTCCAAGCAATCCTTGGTCTTCTATATGGTTAGAACTAAAGCTCAAAGACAGTTCACCCAGCCTTTTGTTTCCTTTAACCCAAACAGGATGGGTCAGCCATTGGTACATACACCCTATCAGACTGGCTGGCAGATTGTATTTCCTTTGCATATGCCCAGGCTGGGCTGACTCTTGAGAGTCGTGTCACAGCTCACAGTTTCAGAGCCATGGCTGTGCCGGTATCCCACTTGAGATTAGCTTCCATTGAAGAGATTTGCAAAGCTGCAATGTGGTCTTCTGTCCACACATTTACATCTCATCATTGCATTGAACAGAATACCTGACATGATAGTCGGTTCAGTTAGTCAGTTCTGTAGAATCTGATGTCTAGAATCCAATGCCACCCTCCTAGGCCCATTTTTTATTCTGTTCCAAGCTGCACCCTCACAACAAGACTGTAAATAAGTTGAGGTTGATTGGTTTCTGGTTGGCCTTGCCGTTGCAAGTCCTTTTGGTGAGCCTGGTAGCTGGGGATTTCCATATGTGTGAAACACAATGTCCTGCTTGTTCTAGTAGAAAGCAAAGTTACTCACCTGTAGCAGATTTTGTCCGAGGACAAGCAGGGCATGTATTCTTACGCCCCATCCCACCTCCTCTAGGATAGGAGTTTTATTCTTTTAGCTTTGATATTGTTGCTACTGGTCCTGCTCACTTACGTTGGGCGGGAAGGCACTCGTGTCTTATCAGATCAATCCAACGCTTATTACGCAGCTCCATATTAAACATTCTCATACACTCATTGATGATTAGTCAGCTTGATTATTTTAATTCTCTATATATGGGCCTCCCTAGTTAAGGATTGACACAGGTTACAGTTAATTCAAAATACTGCCATTAAGCTTATCAACCACCTTAGAAAGTTTGATCATGTTGCACCTTCTCTCAAAGAGGCATATTGGTTTCTAATTTCACATTTCATCATGTATAAAATCCTTCTATTAGTATTCAAAATTCACACTTTTGATGAACCGGCTTACCTTTCTAGATACATTATTACAATCTCCTTCCCTTTACCTATCCTATCCTATCCTTGTCTACCTTCCCTACTCCAATTCATTATTCTTGGGCACTGTTGCCATTATATTTACCACAGTTTATAATATTCTTCTTACATGTACTTTGTAATGCTTTTCTTTACTATGTAAGCCGCATTGAACCTGCTGTATGTGGGAAAGTGCAGGGTACAAATGTAATAAATAAATAATTCCATACTACCCTACCAGGACTCTCATCTGCGCAACAACATTGCTTTCATGTCCCTAGTTAGAGACATACATGAACATTTGGTAAATATCATTATTCTCAGTCCAAGGACCAGAACTGTGGAGCACCCTCCCACCTTACCTGCACCAACTTTCCTCAGTAGGCCAATTTAATACCAAAATTAAAACCTTCCTGTTTTGCAATGCCTACCCCTAACCTCATCCCCTAAAGTGCCCTTTCTGTCCATTTGAAGATGTAGATCCGGTGATCCCACTGTGGGGTTCTATAGCTTGAGTATGTCACCCTATCATTCTTCCCCTACCCCCCTTTTCTGTCAACAGTTGTATTTCTACCCTTCTCACTTCCTGTCTGCTATATACTAGTTGTCTGGTTTTCCTATGTGTTTAGACTGTACGCCGCCGTGATGGTTTGTACTGTAGGGTGGGTTAGCAAATCTTCATAAACTTGATGTGTGGTGCAATGCTCCAAAAGCTTCTTAAGGATACAGAATGTTGGGTAGTGTCTGCACTGGGTTCCGTTAGATGATGTCACTCCATATGTGAGAATGTGTCCTGCTGTCCTCAGAGAACTTCTGCTACAATTGAGTAACTTTGATTTATTGTACTACTTTATAGGTAGCTGAGGATTATAAATATTTTAAATTAATAAATTCTAAGTCTTCCCTTATTCTGTCAACTGGCTATATAAAGCAAGTCAAGACAGGAGAGGAGTTTGGCCACACACGTTTTTTTAAAGTGCTGAAAGTACTAGGATGGATGACATCCTAGGATTTTGAGAGGAGCTGTTTTTATTCCATCCCAGTCTGTGGAGTATATGGGGAGTTTCTTCAAAAGAAGGAGAGGTTCTATGCCCTTGGAGGAAAAAGTTCATAGTTTTCCAAGTTTCCAGATCTTCCTTTTCCATTTCTGTCCCAAGCTTAGTTAATTGTTGCCCATTCTGGAGTTACTTGGGATAAATTTTTCCCATAGTTTTGAGCCTTGTCTCGTCTCTGAGTTACTGACCAAGGAAAGACATTTTTGTCTACATTAAGTTTGGTTTTGATGGATTTTGGAAACTGAATAAAACCAATTATTTTTTGCTATATTCGATGGTTTTTCTTCCTCTCTTCTGAGGTGTGAAGAGTTGAAGGCGGCATTGAGCTTTGTCTTCATGTGCTGGCATGGAGACATAACCCACTGGTCTGGTGGGACTCAAGTAAAGGATATTAACAGGTAAGTGCTTGTTTAAATTTCACCTTAATTTTTAGCTCCTGCAACAGCAAAATAAATGGAATTATAATCTGTAATTCTGGCAAAAATATTGTAGCTTGGCACAAGCAAAGATCAGTCTATTCTACATTTTAGAAACTTGGTAAATATTGCTCTGTCACATTTAGAGTATGTTTTCTTTGCTTAATTGTAACGATCAAGTTAATTATAAGGAAAGGGAAATGTATTATTGTCATTAAAGAAAGTGGCACTTAGATTGTTACATTTAGAATATCCTAGAGTATTTCATCTTTAATCACAAGACAGAAGTTCTTATCTGAAAGTCTTACCAGGATTTACTCAGGCTAACATTGCTTTAAGTGGCTTTACAATTAAAAGATGATTACGTTATTGTAATTGGGTGTTTTAATTGACTGATCTGCTGGGTAGGTTCATTAAAAAAAAAAAAAGCCCTCCTTAGTCAAGTTATTGAAGGTTCTTTAAATTAGTTAAGAAGGGAAAGCACTTCAATTATTCCCTCTTCCTGAGAATTTAGTCTATCTAATTATGTCCATCTATACAAGGGAAGTGAGGTTCTCTTGTACATTTAAAGTGTACAATTATGTCTTAAATTAATTTTTTATTCCAGTTTGATAAACTGGTGGAGATAAGTCATCTGTTCGTGGGTTTGAAGATACGAGGCTGAGTTTTACATAGCTTAGGGATCTGAAATCATTTGTGATTTATTGTGTTGACCACTGCTTCTTGGCTTTCAGAACTCATAAACAAGATCTCTTCAATAATCCTAGCACTGACAGAAAAAAATCCAGTCATTTGTAATACTAAAAAATGGTATATGATAGTAAGTTGTTAGCTTTTACTCTTATAGAAGATGCTACTTAGTAGAAAAAAAGTTATATTTTACTAGTTTTTTTCTAAGGCGATCAGAAAGTCTGTGCATGCTTTTACATTGAAACTTGCATTAGATACAGAGTACCCATGGACATTGGTACTCACTTTTAATGGTTAATTTTAAATGGAAAATAACTCTCTACTAGGCTTATGTGAAAAATGCTGTTATTTTTCTTTCTTGACTTAAATTGACCTCCAGGAATACCTCTTATAAAAGTGACTAAAGGTTTACAAGTGGTAGAACAATACACATACTTTTGCCATATTTGAGGGGCCGGTGTACTAACCAGTGAAAATGTTTGTGCGTTAGTACTTGTTTTTGTGATGATTATAGTTTACTGGATTTCATATTCTGCCTTTCCTGACAGGATAGCAAAGCGGATTAGAAAGCAAATCAAAAAAAAAAAATTTTAAAGAAGAAAGGAGCGCTATCATTTAAGTATCAGAAAAAGGTAAAGATATAAAAGGTAATGAAGGTGACAAGACATATAGATAGTGTCTCATCCACTTTCAGGCTGCTGGGAAGGGAAAAAAGCTAAACCTTCTCAAGCTTAGCAGTAGGAGGTAACATGTAAGTCTCTTTATAGATCTGACAAGCTTAAATAAGGAGAGGTAGGTGTGAATAGATAATGGAAGAGAATTTCAAAATAGAGTAGCAGCAGAAAACAGCTCTGAAGTGAGTAGATTCAAGGTAGGCCAGTCTAGGTGGAGGAATATAGAAGTGTCCTTCATGTAGTTTTCTTCAAGACCCTTGAGTGTATGTGTGATCATCATGAAAGAGAGGTAAGCGGCTTACCTGTGTAGAGAAATTTGTGTTAAGGCACAACATTTGTTTTGAAATCTGAAGTAAATAGGAAGCCTGTGATGGTGTACTAGCAGTGGTGTTACCTTGTCATATGTCTTGGCATGACACAGAACTCTTATCACCGTATTTTGTATCACTTGTAAATGTTTGATTAAATATTGTGGAAGACTATTATAAATTACATTACACTAATCAATCCGAGAGGTTATTAAAGTATGTACTAATGTTAGGTGAGAATCATTGTCTAAGTAAGAGTGAACCGATCGAAAGTATCGTAAATCCTAAAAGTACTTCTTAACCACGGCTGAAAATTGGCCCTCAAATGTCGGCTGTTGATCGATCAGGATCCTTAGATACTTAAATTGCTTAACAAAAAAAAAATAGATTTGCCACACAACAATAGGGTAATATCAGGGGAAGCTGGGTCCAAAATGTGGCTGTTTTGGGGTTGGAACAAGTTGATTGATAGCCAGCCACTATGAGATTGTGTCTAGACAACTTTGGCGAGGGGCAAGATCAGTATGAGAGGGATCAAAATAAGTGTACAAGAAAATATCATCTGCATAGTAGAAAGCCTTTATACCCCGATTTGGAATGATTAGGGCAAGAGGGCTTAGGAAAATATTGAATAAAAGAGGAGCCAGGATGGAACCTTGTGGAACATGTAGATATAACAGGTTTTCTAAGGAGGGGAAATCGTATTAGTCCCTATATGGCACTTAGTGGCAGCATGGGATTTAAAAGTATTACTTAATGCATTGATTAAGTGTCAGTTCAAATTCTTCAAATGAGTGTGACTTGCAGCTCTTACTTGGACGGCCACTAAGAAAACTGTCTTCTATCATGGCCAGTAGGGAGTGGATGTGTACCAGGATGGGCAGCTGGTCTGAACTTGGCTGGCTGCAGCTGGGCATTTATCTCCACTCCCTCAAAACATAGCTTCTCATTTTCATGTCAGTTTATAAAGTTACCAAGTGATATGTGATTTTTGCATTACCTGGATTTTAGAGTAGTATAGAGATCCATGAAAGCATGTCGTCATTTCATTTTTTTAAGTCTCACCTGTCTTCAAATTCTAGGCAGTTAACAGTCAAAATAAATATTAAAATGACAGACAGAACACAGAAGGGACATAACAAACCATGTCCTCTAAGCTTTCAGGTTTACAGAAGCTAGTTTTTAAGAAACAGAGAAACAGGCTAAATGTGCTGGCCAAACCTTTGGGGTTGGATTTTTGAGGAATACAGTGGATTCTTTCTGTTCTAGGTAGGGAGTACATTTGGTACTTTCCACTAGTTTGGATTGATCTGGAAGGACAAAATAGCAGATACAATTAAACTTATCTGATAACTTTCTTTTCTTGAGTCCTGCCAGACTAGGAAACCACCCAGGACACTTCAGGCAGCAAAACCAAAAGTTTGAAGATATAGTTCACGTAAGAGGGGTAAGGACATTGAAAGAGTGGAATAGGTGGTGAAGGAGAAGAGGCAGAAGCAACATGCTCCGGTCATGCATGCATATGCTCCTCCTCTCCCCCCCACCCCCCCCCCCAAAGGAAAAGAAAATGGGAAAGAAAAAAATTATAGCATACAGGAATGAGGAAATTGTGATGTGCTCTGTCTCTGCCTGCAGAAATAAGTGCATAACCCAGTAGTCTGGACTAGTCTGGTAGGACTCAAGGAAGGACAATTATAACATAACATAGCTAGTGATGGTAGATAAAGACCACATGGGCCATCTAGTTTGCCAATCCATACTGTCCACTATCTCTTCCCCTCCCTTAGAGATCCTGTGTGCTTGTTCCATGTTTTCTTGAATTCAGTTAGTCTGTCTCCACCACAAGATTGTTCCATGCATCCACCACCCTTTCTGTAAAGAAATATTTAGTTTAATTTAATAGTGCTTGATATACCGCCCTTCAGGGGACAATCAGAGTGGTGTATAATAAAAACAGCAGGGAAAGGAGCTACAAAAGCTCAAGATATAGGGAAAGCACAGAGAGAAGTAGGCTAGGAAGGACAATACATAGAGTTAGCAGCCATAGGGCAGGCAGCTGAGCCTGATCAGCTATGAGTAAATGAGAGTAGGACTGTTCACAATGGGAGCGCATTCTAAAGAGATGGAACCACTGCAAAGAAAGCCGAATGATGGGTTGATTCTAAACGGGAACAGTAAACTGGGGAAAGATACAAGAGTGGACCACAGAACTCTGGAGCTTGTATAGGGAGAGATAAGTACAGACAGATAGGAAGGATTTCCAGTATGAAGAACTTTGTTAACCAGGGTAAGGACCTTAAACAATATGAAAGGGAAAAAGGAGTCAGTGATGATGAGTAGGGAGTGGGGAGACATGGAGGGGCATTTTCGAAAGAGGCGTCCAAGTTGCGATTTGGACATCTTTGCAAAGTGGCGAAATCCAGGGGCGAGGAAACCCGTATTTTCGAAACAAGATGGATGTCCATCTTTCGTTTCGAAAATACCATCAGGGACGTCCAAATCCTTAAATTTGGACATCCCTAGATTTGGATGTCTCTAGACATGGACGTTTCTGACTTTTGACGATTTTCGAAACCAAAGACGTCCATGTCACAAATGCCCTAACGCAAGCCATTTGGGAGTGGGAGGAGCCAGTATTTGTAGTGCACTGGTCCCCCTGAAATGCCAGGACACCAACTGGGCACCCTAGGGGGCACTGCAGTGGACCTCATAAATTGCTCCCAGGTACATAGCTCCCTTACCTTATGTGTTGAGCCCCCCCCCCCCCAAACCCACTACCCACAACTGTGCACCACTACCATAGCCCTTACGGGTGAAGGGGGGCACCTAGATGTGGGTACAGTGAGTTTCTGGTGGGCTTTGGAGGGCTTGAGGTTTCCTCCACAAATGTAACAGGTGTGGGGGGGGGGGGGGGGTATGGCCTGGGTCCACCTTTCTAAAGTGCACTGCAGTAAAACTGCTCCCGGGACCTGCATGCGCTGTCATGGACCTGTATGACATCGGAGGCTGGCATGACACATTTTTAAAGATGTTTTTTTGATGGTGGGAGGGGGTTAGTGACCACTGGGGGAGTAACGGGAAGTCATCTTTGATTCTCTCCGGTGGTCATCTGGTCATTTCTGGCACCTTTTTGTGCCTTATTTGTAAGAAAAACACGTCTGGGTGAAAACGTCCAAGTGTTCATCAGGGATGTGCTTGTTTTTTTTCAATTATGGGTCAAGGACGTCCAAGTGTTAGGCACGCCCAAGTCCCGTCTTCGCTACGCCTCTGACACACCCCCTTGAACTTTGGCCGTCCTTGCGACGGAGTGCAGTTGGAGACGTCCCAAATCGGGTTTCGATTATACCAATTTGGATGTCCCTGGGAGAAGGATGTCCATCTTCTGATTTATGTCGAAAGATGAATGTCCTCTTTCGAAAATGAGCCCAATGGTCACATCTATGCGTATAGCAAGCGAATAGCAGTGTTCTGGACCATTTGAAGACATTTGTCAAGAAATTTAGGAAGGGTTAAGTAAGCAGTGTTAAAATAATCCAAGTGTGAGGATATCAGAGAAAAGAACAGGCGTGCACAGGAATTATCATTCAAGCAACTATAGAGAGATCGGATAAGAAAGAGGGAATGAAAGCAAGCCCAGACTGAGAGTTAAAGGATTGTTGAGGGTCTAGAGTGACTCCCAAATATTTGAGAGAATAAACTAACTGCAGAGGCAAATTATGAAGAAGAGTAGTAGAAGGAGTGAAAGAGTGACCAGTTATCTAGATTGCAATGGATTTTGAAGGATTCAAGATAAGACGGTTAGTTGTGAGCCAAACATCTATCTTACTTAGACAGGTTTGAAGATATGAAAGTTCCAGATTAGAAGGATTTTGTGGGTAAACTAGCAGAATATTGTCAACGTAGATATAAAACTTAATATTTGAGGATTGTAACCGGCCAGCTAAAGAGATTGAATAGCTTTGGGGAGATTATGGAGCCTTGGGGGACACCACACTTAAGGGGTAAAAGTGAAGACTGTGAATGAGGGAGCATAACCATGAAAGTTTGATCTTTCAGAAATGAAGAAAATGAGGACTGGACTTGAAATTCTGGGGGAAGCTACTTTCTCTAGGAGGGGAGCGTGACTGACAAGGTAAAACGCAGTGTTAAGATCTAAAGAGACAAGAGTATATATACCTCAGTCAAGAGGATCATGCAGATGATTAAGAAGGATGGTCATGATAGTTTCTGTAGAATGATGTTAACGGAAACTGGAATGGAACGGGTGTAGAAAGTGGGAAGATTTGAGATGTTAGGTTAATTGATCCAGAACAACTTAGAAAGAAAGACAAGGTTGGAAATGGGTCTGTAGCTAGACAGCATGCAAGGATCTAGCAATGATTTCTTGATAATAGGTTTGACTACAGTGGTCTTTCTTAGATTACTCCTAAGCCTACCCCCTTTAACCTTCTCCTCTATTTTACCATATTGTCTATTTTTTCTTCCATTTGTATCTTTGTTTTCCTGATTACCAGCTTATTTTAGCTTTTCTAGATTTTGTTGCCTGTTTTCCACTCTCTGTGATCTCTTGTAGTTGTGAAAGCTGACCTCTCTTTCCTTACTTTTTCAGCTACTACTTTAGAGAACCAAAGAGGGGCATAATCAAACGCAAACGCCCATCTCCATGGGCGACTATCTCTGAGGACGGGTACGCGAAGGGGCGGGACAGACCGTATTTTCGAAAAAGATGGGCGTCCATCTTTTGTTTCGATAATACGGTTGGTGCCGGGCAAATGCATTGGATTTGGGTGGATTTGAGCTGGGCGGGATCGGTTTTCAGCGATAATGGAAACCGAACGCGCCCAGCTCAAAAACGAACAACTCGAAGGCATTTGGTCGTGGGAGGGGTCAGGATTCGTAGTGCACTGGTCCCCCTCACATGCCAAGACACCAACCGGGCACCCTAGGAAGCACTTGTAAAAAGTAAAAAAAAAAAAAATTAAAATACCTCTCAAGTCCATAGCTCCCTTACCTTGAGTGCTGAGCCTCCCAAATCCCCACCCCCCCCCAAAAAAAAAACCCTCTGCCCACAACTCTACACCATTACCATAGCACTTATGGCTGAAGAGGGGCACCTAGATGTGGGTACAGTGGGTTTTGGGGGCGGTTTGGAGGGCTCCCATTTACCAGCACAAGTGTAACAGGTGGGGGGGATGGGCCTGGGTCCACCTGCCTGAAGTCCACTGCACCCACTAACAACTGCTCCAGGGACCTGCATACTGCTGTGATGGAGCTGGGTATGACATTTAAGGCTGGCATACAGGCTGGCAAAAAAAAGTTTTTAAAGTTCTTTTTTTTTTTTTGGTGGGAGGGGTTAGTGACCACTGGGGGGTCAGGGGAGGTCATCAGCGATTCCCTCCGGTGGTCATCTGGGCAGTTGGGGCACTTTTTGGGGACTTGTTCGTGAAAAAAAAGGGTCCAAAAAAAAGCGGCCCAAATTCTTGCTTCTGCCGCCCTTCTTTTTTCCATTTTCGGCCGAGCGCGCCCTTCTCTCCTCAGCTGATAAACACGCCCCAGTCCTGCCTTCACTATGCCTCCGACACGCCCCGTCAACTTTGTTTGTTCCAGTGACAGACTGCAGTTGGAGGCGCCCAAAATCTGCTTTCGATTATGCCGATTTGGGCGCCCATGGGAGAAAGGCGCCCATCTCCCGATTTGGGTCAAAATATGGGCGTCTTTCTCTTTCAAAAATAAGCTGGTAAGTGGCCTTCTTTTCATCTTATTTACTTTCCTTAAAAAAAAGTTTGCTGCACCTAAAATAGCTCCTTTCATTTCTGCCCACTGTTTTTCTACTTCTCCCAAATGTTCCCATCCAGCTAACATAGTAGCATAGTAGATGACGGCAGAAAAAGACCTGCATGGTCCATCCAGTCTGCCCAACAAGATAAACTCATATGTGTATACCTTATCTTGATTTGTACCTGCCTTTTTCAGGGCACAGACCGTACAAGTCTGCCCAGCAGTATTTCCCGCCTCCCAACCACCAGTCCCGCCTCCCATCACCGGCTCTGGTACAAACCGTATAAGTCTGCCCTCCACTATCCTCGCCTCCCAACCACCAACCTCTCTTCCCCCACCTGCTCCGCCACCCAATTTTGGCTCAGCTTCTGAGGATCCATTCCTACTGCACAGGATTCCTTTATGCATATCCCACGCATGTTTGAATTCCGTTACCATTTTCATCTCCACCACCTCCCGCGGGAGGGCATTCCAAGCATCCACCACCCTCTTCGTGAAAAAATACTTCCTGACATCTTTTTTGAGTCTGCCCCCCTTCAATCTCATTTCATGTCCTCTCGTTCTACCTCCTTCCCATCTCCAGAAAAGATTTTTTTGCGGATTAATACCTTTCAAGTATTTGAACGTCTGTATCATATCACCCCTGTTCCTCCTTTCCTCCAGGGTATACATCTTGATGAATTCTCCTATCTTGACAAAGGTTTTCTTTTTTTAAGGTAGAACCATCACTTTTGAATTGAACCCTCCATGTTTGTAAATATTGAACCATATCATCCAGTGAACACGATGTTAGATGTTCACCTACATTAACATCAGAAATAATCTCTCCATTTGTAAGCACCAGGGCCAGTATGCCCCATCCAGTGGCGTAGCAAGGGCGGGGTGGTGGGGGCGGTCCGCCACGAGTGTCATTGGGTGGGGGGGTGCTCCGCTCCCTCTGCTCCGCCTTTACAAATTTTTTTTCGAAGCACCGGAGAGTGGCAGGCAGCGCGCCTCGCGTCTGCCCTGCTAGTAAAGAAGATCTCGCTGACGTCGTTGCCCTTCCCATGAGGGCAGGCGGGACTCAATGTGGGAAGGGCGACGACGTCAGCGAGATCTTTTTTATTAGCAGGGCAGACGCGAGGCGCGCTGCCTGCCACTCTTCGGCGCGTCGAAAATTTTTTTTTTTAAGGCAGGAAAGGGTAGGAGCAGCAGGAGAACGGATCTCAGCTGTCGGGTCGGGGGGGGGACTCAGAGGGGAGAAGGGGATTGGGGAGGGGTGGGGGAGCTCAGAGGGGTGCTTAAAGGGGATTAGGGAGGGTGGGGGAGCTCAGAGAGGGGAGAAGGGGATTGGGGAAGAGTGGGGGAGCTCAGAGGGGTGCTTAAAGGGGATTAGGGAGGGTTGGGGAGCTCAGAGAGGGGAGAAGGGGATTGGGGAAGGTTGGGGGAGTTCAGAGGGGTGCTTAAAGGGGATTAGGGAGGGTGGGAGAGCATCAAGGAGGGGAGACGGGGATTGGGGAGGGGTGGGGGAGCTCAGAGGGGTGCTTAAAGGGGATTAGGGAGGGTGGGGGAGCTCAGATGGGTGCTCAGAGAGGGGAGAAGGGGAGAGGGGAGGGGAGTGCTCAGATGGGAGAAGGGGTCTGAAGCTGGAACTGAGGTCTGACAAGGGGGCAGGAGGGAAAATGGGTCCAAGCCTGGGGCAGGTGGGAGAATGGGTCTGGGGCTGAAAAGGGAGGATGCAAGGCATGTGGTGGATGAAGGGGCTGAAACTGTGGGGACTAGGGGCTTTAAAGGGGACAGGGAGAACTGGCTGGGGCTGAAGCTCGGGACTGGTGAGAGAAAAGGGCTGGGGTTGAAACTAGGGGCTGAAAAGAGGACAGGGAGAAGTGGCTTGGGCCTGAAGCTCGGACTGATGGGAGAAAAGGGCTGGGGACTGGTGGGATAGTGGGGCTGAAAAGGGGGGCAGGTGGGAGATGTGGGCTGGGGCTGGAACTAGGGGCAGGTGGAATAAGGGGGCTGGAACTGGGGGCTGAAAAGAGGGGACAGAGAGAGAGGGGATAGAAGGGAGGAGCGTGAGGGAGGGCAGACCCCGGATGGATGGTAGAGGGAGGGCAGACGGATTGAAGGGGCAGAGAGAAAGGGCAGATGGTGGGTGGAAGGGGAGAGAGAAAGAGGGCAGACTGGGGCAGAGATAGAGGGCAGATGTTGATGGAAGGGGGAGAGAGAGATGGCAGACTGGGGCAGATGGTGCATGGAAGGGGCAGAAGTGGATGGAAGGGAGAGAGGGCAGACAGTGGATGGAAGGGGCAGAGAGAGAGGGCAGACAGTGGATGGCAGAGAGAGAGCGAAGACAGATGCTGGATAGAAGGAAGACAGTGAAAAGATGAGGAAAGCAGAAACCAGAGACAACGAACTGTAAATATATATTTTTATTTTTTTGCTTTAGGATAAAGTAGTATTGTAGCTGTGTTAATAAATGTTTATAATAGAACATGTAAATAAGGTAATCTTTTTATTGGACTAATTTTTAATACATTTTACTTTCGGAGAACAAAACCCCCTTCCTCAGGTCAGGATAGGACACTGTAACAGTACTATACTGAATTGACCTGAGGAAGGAGGTTTTGGCCTCTGAAAGCTAAATGTATTAGTCCAATAAAATGATATTTGTTTTATTTCTATTTGTTAATTTGTAAAGTGGTGATTGGTATTAGTTAGTTTTTTCAAATTTACATCTGCTGTCTTTATATTTTGCACAGTACTAGAGGACATTTTCTGTTTCTGTGGTGTTGCATTGTATGCAGAGTCTGGCATCGGGGATTCAGTTTAATTTTTGTCTAAGTAGAAAGTTTATGATTACTTATTCTATAGTGGATTAGGGTGTATCTGTATTTGTGAAAAAGACATGGCTTTCGGTTGGCATTGACTGTGCAGGATCGACGATCTGTACTAATCTGTCTGTTTTCGTTTTACAATAGGTGAATTGATGTTCTAGTGCTCACTGTAGTGTTTAAGATGCTTTCCTTTTCCTTGTGTGACTCGTACAAATTACTGCTTATGGTATGGTAGAATTGCTGTAAAGGTCCTGAGTGTTTTGTATTCTCGGTATGCCTAGTACTGGATTTCGGGAGGGGAGGGGGGTTAAAAAATGACTGGCCCCGGGTGTCAACTACCCTAGCTACGCCACTGGCCACATCCCACATAGGTTCCAACAGTTCTCCCTTTACTTCTCAATGACCTTGCAACAGGGATTCTCCAGTCGACATCCAACAAGTTTCAAGTTTAATAAATTTGATATACCACCTAATACAAAACCTAAGCAGTTCAGAAAAGAATAAACAAGATAGTACACCATAAATAGCAAAGCACAACAATACATTTGCAATGAAAACAGAATATAAAAATTAACAAAGTATCAAAAATAACAATCCTGCTGTGTCCCAAACTCCATGGTCAGTAATTAAGATCAGGTTTCAAAACCTGCCCCAAATGCTTTTGAGAAGAAATAGGGGTTTAGCCCCACCTTAAACTTATGGCAAGACATCTCCAAGCATAAAATAACCAGGCAAGTCATTCCAAACCACTGGTGCTATCAGATTTGATATCGGCTCTGGAATGAGTACACACAGGAAATCCAATTTGTTAGTATTTAACTTTCAAAAAGGAGACTATGAGAAAATAAGGAGAACGGTGAAAAAAAACTTAAAGGACCCAGCTGCAAAGGTCAAAAATGTACATCAGGTGTGGTTGCTGTTCAAAAATACCATCGTGGAAGCCCAGGCCAGTTATATTTCATTTATTAAAGAAGGAGGAAGGAAGGTCAAATGACAACTGGCATGGTTAAAAAGTGAGGTGAAGGAAGCTTAGACCTAAAAGAAAATCCTTCAGAAAATGGAAGAAGGATCTGACTGTCTCTTAGCTCTGGTCCCGCCCTTGCGGAAACAGGAAATGAGGGCGGGACCAGAGCTGAGAGACAGAGACGGCCCGAGCCTGTATGCCGTTTACCAATGCTGCTGCTGCCGCCGTCGTCCGCTGTAACCCTGACTGGATAAGTGAGACTTCAAAAATACGTAATGCGATGGGGCTGGCAGTGGACGGGAGGAAGGGAGGCACGACCCTGGAACTGAGAGAGGGGGGATCCTGGAACTGGGAGGGAGGGACGGAGGGAGGGGGGATCCTGGAAGTGGGAGGGAGACCATGAAACTCGGGGATCTGGGAGGGAAGGAGGGGGACCCTGACACTCGGAAGGAGGGAGATACTGGGAAGGTGTGTGAAATATGCACGAGGCAGTTTGAGGGGGGCTGTTGGATCACTTTGGGGGGGGGTGAAGGGGGGAGCGGTGGCGACCTTAGGGGTGGTGGAGGGGGGAAGTGGTGGTGACCTGGGGGAAAACCTTGCTAGCACCCATTTCATTGTGTTCAGAAACGGGCCTTTTTTACTAGTTTATAAATGATCTACAGTTGGGAGTAACTAGTGAGGTTATTAAAATTGCTGATGACACAGAGTTATTTAAAGTTAAATTGCAAGAGAATTGTGAAAAATTACAAGAGGACCTTAGGAGACTGGGCATCAAAATGGCAGATGACATTTAATGAGATCAAGTGCAAAGTGATGCATGTGGGTAAGAAGAAGAACCCGAACTGTAACTACGTGATGCAAGGGTCTATATTAGGAGTTACTGACTAGGAAAGGGATCTAGGTGTCATTGTTGTTGATACGTTGAAACCCTCTGCTCAGTGTGCAGTGGAGGCTAAGAAAGCAAATAGAATATTAGATAATATTAGAAAAGGAATGGAAAACCAAAATGAGGACATTATAATGTCTTTGTATCGTTCCATGGTGCGACTCACCTCAAATACTGTGTGCAATTCTGGTCACTGCATCTCAAAAAAGATATAGTGGAATTAGAAAAGGTACAGAGAAGGGCAACGAAAATGATAAAGGAGATGGGACAACTTCCCTATGAGGAAAGGCTAAAGCGGCTACAGCTCTTCAGCCTGGAGAAAAGACAGTTGAGGGGAGAAATGATAAATATCTGTAAATGAGTGGAATGGAACAGGTAAACGTGAATCGCTTGTTTATTCTTTCTAAAAATACTAGGACTAAGGGGCACTTCCATATCATCAAGCTGATCAATCCATAGACTGGTGGGTTGTGTCCATCTACCAGCAGGTGGAGGTAGAGAGCAAACTTTTGCCTCCCTATATGTGGTCATGTGCTGCCGGAAACTCCTCAGTATGTTCTCTATCTCAGCAGGTGGTGGTCACACACAGCAGCAGCTCTGGCTAGGCCTCCAAGCCTAATTTTTAGGTTTTGTTGAGTGCCTGGGGTTGAGGGCTCTTTTGAGCAAGTGCAAACCTGGTGGTGCCAGGTCCCTCCTTTTCTCCCCCCTCCCGCTGGCTCCGTTAAAAAAAAAAAAATTTTGAACGTCCTTAAAGGCGTTTATTTCGACGTTTATTTAAGCGTCTATTGCAGCTACTCACTGGGACACCAGGTCGTTACAGCTCGGAGCGGACAGCAGGTAATTTTTACCTTTTTATAGCGGGCAGGGGGTTCCCCGATTCTTCTCCTCGTGGCATATGGCGTCGGAGGGCGAGGGCGCAAAGGGTCGCTCCCCGGATCGCTGGGGTGCTTCTAGAGGGGATGCGGGGGTCTTCAAGCCTGATTCGCCCTTGTTGGGTGACAGTTTTGTGACCGATGTATGTCCCGGTCCTTCCTCCGGCGTGGCGGTTTTTCCCGCCATAAACGCCCATCCCCCGCTCCTCGCCTCCGCCATCTTGGCCGGCCACGCGGCTCGGACGGCTTCTTCTTGGGCCGCCCTTGAGGTTGGAGACATTAATGCCATGAACGCCCTTAATTTGGGCGACGGCACAAAAGCGGCTAAAGTTAAGAGCCGTTCTTCCCGCGCGGCTCCTTCGCGGAGTGTCGCGCCGGACGCCATCTTGGATGCGCAGCATGTCTCTCCCCCGCTCTTGCGAGCGCCGGTTGAGGGTGCGTCTAGGGCTGTTGCCCAGGCGGCGGAAGTGCACAGTCTGGGGGGTTTCTCCCCCGAGTTTGTTTTGCTGCTGCATCAGGCCTTCCTCATGCACAACGCTGCCCCTGCTCCCTCGTCTGGTAAAGAGGTTGAGGTTCCCAGAGGCAAACGCCCTCGGGTTGATTCCCAGGCCTTGGAGGAATTTGTCTCCTCCGATGTAGATGAGGGCAGCGTGTCTGAGGTCTCCCAACGGTCCTTTGCGGATTCCTTGGAGGAGACGGATCCCCGCTCGGTTGGAGCGGATGACCCCTCTGCAGCGCGGCTTTTTAGCCCAGAGGATTTGCCCAACCTGTTGCTACAGGCCATGGACACTTTGAAGATTTCCTCTCCGGAGGACGTCTCTCCCTCAGCCCCTGTTGGCTCTGCCATTATGCTGGGGACGAAGCGCCCGCCTAGAACCTTCCACGTGCATGATGCTATGCACACCTTAATTTCGGCTCAATGGGATGTCCCAGAAGCGAGCCTTAAAGTGGCTAGGGCTATGTCCCGCCTCTATCCTTTGGCTGTGAGTGAACGTGAGGCCTATCTGTGGCCTACCGTGGATTCTTTAATCACTGCGGTGACTAAGAAAACGGCGTTGCCGGTGGAAGGTGGCACGGCCCTAAAGGACGCCCAAGACAGAAGATTGGAGGCGGCCTTAAGGTCGTCCTACGAGGCTACTGCTTTAAATTTGCAGGCCTCAGTTTGCGGTTCCTATGTGGCCAGGGCGTGCCTGACTATGGTGCGGCGGGCTTCCCCCTCGGATTCTTCCTTGAGGGATGATTGGCCGGCCCTGGAATCGGGCTTGGCCTATTTGGCAGACTTGCTGTATGATGTCTTGAGAGCCTCAGCTAAAGGCATGGCTCAGACAATCTCTGCGCGGCGGTGGCTTTGGCTGAAGCATTGGTCTGCTGACCACGCCTCTAAATCCCGCCTGGCTAGATTGCCTTTTAAAGGCAAGCTGCTCTTTGGGGTCGAGCTGGACAAAATCGTGACCGATCTCGGCACGTCTAAGGGCAAGAAGTTACCAGAGGTCAGGGCTCGAGCTAGTGCTCGCCCCGGTACCTCCAGAGGACGGTTTCAGGAAGCCCGTCGGTACCGCCCGGGCAGGTCGGGCTCTTCTGCCTCCTCTTCCTTTAAGAGGACCTTCTCCCCCAAGCAGCGTTCCTTTCGCAGAGACCGCCGTCCCGGAGGTGCTCCCTCCGGTCCTCCCCCAGGGTCTCGTACCCAATGACGGGGTCTTGGTCCACGCCCCAGTGCAGATTGGAGGACGGCTGTCCTCGTTTCTGGGCGAGTGGACCACAATAACTTCAGACGCTTGGGTGCTGGAAGTCATCAGAGACGGCTACAAGCTAGAGTTCTGCCGACCCTTAAGAGACGGGTTTGTACTCTCTCCCTGCAAGTCTCCGGTCAAAGCTGTGGCAGTGCAGCAGACCTTGGACAATCTCATCCGCCTGGGGGCGGTCGTTCCGGTGCCAGAAAATCAGCTTGGCAAGGGACGTTACTCCATTTACTTTGTGGTACCAAAGAAAGGAGGTTCTGTCCGGCCTATCCTCGACCTCAAGGGGGTCAATCGGGCCTTGAAAGTTCGGCACTTTCGCATGGAGACTCTCCGCTCTGTTATAGCGGCAGTGAAGGCAGGGGAGTACCTGGCATCCTTGGACATCAAGGAAGCGTACTTGCCTATTCCCATCTGGCCTCCTCATCAACGCTTCCTGCGTTTTGCAGTACTGGGCCGACACTTCCAGTTCAGAGCCCTCCCGTTCGGGTTGGCTACTGCTCCGCGGACCTTCTCCAAAGTAATGGTGGTCATCGCGGCCTTCCTGAGGAAGGAAGGAGTACAAGTCTATCCTTATCTGGACGACTGGTTGATCCGAGCCCCCTCTTATGCAGAGTGCGGCAAAGCTGTGAACCGGGTGGTTGCGCCCCACTCAGTCCCTGGAGTATCTGGGAGTTCGATTCGACACCCAAGTGGGCAGAGTGTTCCTGCCAGACAATCGGATTGTCAAGCTTCAGGCTCAGGTGAACCAGTTCCTAGTAGCCTCTCCTCTTCGGGCTTGGGACTATGTGCAGCTGTTGGGCTCTATGACGGCCACGATGGAAGTAGTGCCCTGGGCCAGGGCTCATATGAGACCACTTCAACACTCTCTGCTGCAGCGCTGGACTCCGGTGTCGGAGGATTATGCTGTGCGCCTTCCCTTGGGCCCAGCAGTGCGCAAGGCGCTGAGCTGGTGGACGCAGATGGACAAGTTGTCTGCAGGAATGCCTCTGGTGACCCCAGAGTGGATTGTCGTCACGACGGACGCTTCCTTGTTGGGCTGGGGAGCCCACTGCTTGGGAAGGACAGCGCAGGGACTCTGGTCTCCTGCAGAGGCAAAGTGGTCTATCAACCTCCTGGAACTCAGAGCCATTCGGTTGGCGCTTTGGAGTTCATCCCGGTACTGGCGTTGAAACCAGTACGGGTTCTGTCGGACAATGCCACGGCTGTGGCCTATGTCAACCGCCAGGGAGGTACCAAGAGCGCCCCTCTAGCCAAGGAGGCTATGAATCTTTGCCAGTGGGCGGAAGCGAACCTGGAGCAGCTTTCAGCGGCCCACATTGCCGGAGTCATGAATGTCAAGGCGGACTTTCTCAGTCGCCATACCTTGGAGCCCGGAGAGTGGCAGCTATCTGCTCAGGCGTTCTTGGACATCACGAAGCGCTGGGGCCAGCCGAGCCTAGATCTGATGGCGTCATCGGCCAATTGCCAAGTGCCGCGCTTCTTCAGCAGAGGACGGGACCCTCGATCCCTGGGAGTAGATGCTCTTCTCCAACAGTGGCCGACACAAGAGCTTCTCTATGTGTTCCCGCCCTGGCCCATGTTGGGCAGGGTGCTAGACCGGGTGGCAAAGCATCCCGGCAGGGTAATCCTGGTGGGTCCGGATTGGCCCAGACGTCCCTGGTATGCGGACTTGATCAGGCTCTCAGTCGACGATCCTCTGCGACTGCCAGTGGAGCAGGGCCTGTTACATCAGGGTCCCGTGGTGATGGAGGATCCCTCCCCCTTTGGTCTTACGGCCTGGCTATTGAGCGGCAGCGTCTGAGGAAGAAGGGCTTCTCAGACAAGGTCATCGCCACTATGCTGAGAGCGAGGAAGCGCTCTACTTCTACTGCTTACGCCAGGGCTTGGCGTATCTTTGCAGCGTGGTGTGAAGCAGGCTCTCTTTCTCCCTTCACTGCTCCAATTTCTTCAGTGTTGGCGTTCCTGCAAGAAGGTCTAGAGAAAGGCCTGTCGCTCAGTTCCCTTAAAGTCCAGGTAGCGGCTCTGGCTTGCTTCAGGGGCCGCCTGAAGGGTGTTTCCCTGGCTTCGCAGCCAGATGTGGTGCGCTTTCTCAAGGGAGTTAATCACCTGCGCCCTCCTCTGCACTCAGTGGTGCCTGCGTGGAATCTCAACCTGGTGCTAAGAGCATTGCAGAAGCCGCCTTTTGAACCCTTGTCGAGGGCATCTCTGAAAGACCTGACGTTGAAAGCAGTCTTTTTGGTGGCTATCACTTCAGCCAGAAGAGTTTCCGAGCTCCAGGCGCTCTCTTGTCGAGAGCCTTTTCTGCGGTTCACTGAGGCAGGAGTGACTATTCGCACAGTGCCTTCCTTCCTGCCCAAGATTGTTTCTCAATTCCATGTGAATCAGCAGCTCTGTCTCCCTTCCTTTCGTAGGGAGGACTACCCAGAGGAGTACTCTGCTCTTAAATATCTGGATGTGAGACGAGTCATCATCAGATACTTGGAAGTGACCAATGATTTCCGGAAGTCAGATCATCTGTTTGTCCTGTGTGCAGGTCCTCGTAAGGGTCTGCAGGCTGCTAAGCCTACAGTGGCAAGATGGGTCAAGGAAGCCATTGCAGCGGCTTATGTGGCCGCGGGGAAGGTGCCGCCTATCCAGCTGAAGGCTCACTCCACAAGAGCTCAGGCGGCCTCGATGGCAGAGGCCGGATCCGTCTCCTTGGAAGAGATATGCAAGGCGGCAACTTGGGCTTCGGCTCATACATTCTCCAAGCATTACCGTTTGACTGTGGCTGCACGGGCGGAGGCCCGGTTTGGAGCTTCAGTGTTGAGGTCAGGGATTTCAATGTCCCGCCCTGGGTGAGTACTGCTTCGGTACATCCCACCAGTCTATGGATTGATCAGCTTGATGATATGGAAGGTAAAATTATGTATAATCATACCTGATAATTTTCTTTCCATTAATCATAGCTGATCAATCCATAGCCCCTCCCAGATATCTGTACTGTTTTTATTCTGGTTGCATTTCAGGTTCAAGTTTAGTCTTCAGTTACTTCAGAAAGACTTCGTGTTCAAGTTTTTTCACTTGGATTCTTCAAGAGTTAAGACGAGTTTGTGTTACAGTGAGCTGCTGCATTCCTCTCCCCTCCGTTTTACGGGGCTGGATTGAGACTTAAAATTCTGCCGGCACTCCCTCCCGCTTCGTGCGGCTGTAGGGCAGCTTTGTACCCTTCCCGCTTCGGCGGTGTTAGGGTCAGTCAGCTCCTCCCGCGGTTGCGGTTGCAGGATAAGCCAGATCCCCCCGCATCGGCGGGTGTGGTGTCCCTCCCCCGCTCCGCGGGGATGAGCTGGACGGATTCCCCTCCCCCACTTGTGTGGGGATGAGCTGGGTTAATTCCCCTCCCCCGTTTCGGCGGTGGTGAGCTGGGCAGAGTGTCCCTTCGTGGGTGTAATTCTCTAAGTGCTGAGTCCTGCGGATGGAGCTTTGATATCGACATACTGAGGAGTTTCCGGCAGCACATGACCACATATAGGGAGGCAAAAGTTTGCTCTCTATCTCCACCTGCTGGTAGATGGACACAACCCACCAGTCTATGGATTGATCAGCTATGATTAATGGAAAGACAATTATCAGGTATGATTATACATAATTTTACCATTATGAAGTTACAAAGTAGTAAATTTAAAACAAATCAGCGAAAATATTTCTTCACTCAACATGTAATTAAATTCTGGAATTCATTGGCTGAGAATGTGGTAAAAACAGCTTAGCAGGGTTTAAAAAAGGTTTAGATAATTTCCTAAAAGAAAAGTCCGTAAACCATTATTAAGATGGAGTTGGGGAAAATCCATTGCTTATTTCTAGGATAAGCAGTATAAAATGTATTGTACTATTTTGGGATCTTGCCAGGTACTTGTAACCTGGATTGGCCACTGTTGGAAACCGGATGCTTGGCTTGATGGGCTTTCGGTCTGTCCCAGTATGGCAACGCTTATGACATGTTCTTATGTTACTACTGTGAAAATCATTTGGCAAATTGCACGACAGGAGGGAAGCACCAAGAGATTCTGTTGACTGGATCTCAAAGGTCATGCAGTAGTATATGGTACAGTGTATTTTAACAGAAAACATGGCTCTCCAGAATAGAAGATCTTATAATTAATATCAGTATCTTAAATGGAATATGATAAACAACCATCAACCAGTGCTTCTCCTGGAGCAGTGGAGTGACATGATTGTATTGTCCGGATTCTGTAAGAAATATGACTGGCATGTTTTGGGTAAGTGGCAAATTCTTAGTATCTTGCTTTTGAAAACCACAAAATAGAGCATTACAATAATCTAACCTACTCATGATCAATGTGCGTGTAAATATGGTAAATGACTTCTTATCCAATAATTTTCTGAGTAAGTAAAACATTCAGAGAACATAATAACTTTTCCTATTCAAAATCAGAAAGATAACCCCAGAAAGTTTTACATCCAAAGCAACTCCCGGGACCTTTATGCTAACGATGAGATGCATCACAAATCCAGCCATAGTTAGAGGGACTGCGAACCCAGACACATCTGTCCTTGAAAACAATAATGACTTTGATTTCTGTAGGTTTAACTTAAGCCTGTGAGCAGATAACCTGTCCACTACCTGATACAAGTTTCGATTGAGAGCCGCAACAGCATTTGGGTCACTAGGATCAACTTTCAACATGATCTGAATATCATCCGTATATATAAATGGCGAGAAACAGAAAAATTCAATAAGAAAGGCAAGAAGTGCCATAAATACATTAAATAGCACAGGTGCAATAAAAGATCCATGGTGGTATGTTACATCTAAGAGGAAAAGACTGAGAAACAGAATTCTGCCAATGAATTACACATTCTTTCCCATACAAATAAGAACGAAATCAGGCCAGCAAAGTGCGTATAATACAAGTACTCTCTAAACTTTGCAACAACAATGAATGATCTAAAAGATCAAAATCATAGGATAAATCCAAAGAAAGCAGAACCATAGCACCCTGATGTAGATATGTATAAATCAAAGTTGTCATTCCCACAAACAATGTCTCTTTTCTGTGGTTTTTCCAGAATCCTGTCTGTGTAGGATGTAAAACCATGGTATCAACTAAATACTCATCCAGGTGTTCGAGTACTACACGGTCTGCAACTTTTGAAACAAAATGCACTTTAGAAATGGAACAGTAATTTGACAAAAATGTTTGAGACAGCATACTATCCTTCAAATGTGGGCAAACATAAGTAGTCTTCCAAGCTTTTGATACTATGCCAACAGTAGGACTAGTCAAAACCATATGCTATAAATATGACAAAACTTGTTTCAAAATGCTTAACAAAATATGATAAACACATACCTAAGCATACTCTAGAAGTTCAAATAGTGAGAGGATTGACCTAATACGGTTCTGGGTGTTCTCACTAATAATATATAATTTTTTGATAATAGAGATGTCCTCAGAGATATTTAAACTCACCCAAATGAGGTGCCTCCAAATAGAAAGCCCTCTAGGGGTGGACAAGTTTCTCAATCATAGGGCTTCTCTAGAATATTTTTCTGTCCAATTTTTATATGCCAAACACCCTTATGTGCTTCTGTACTTCCATATATAATATTCACAAATCACAGAACCGAATAAGTCACACCTCACACTCGCTCCTATAAAAAACCTCCTGCACACCTAAATATTTCCGATGTGCACATAAATTTTCTGTGTCACAGTGTAATTGTATTATATCATTAACTGAATGCTATTCATATTATGAGCAATTCAAAAAAATCAAAAATTCAAAAGGCACTTAGCATATATGCAGTCAAGAGAATCCTCAATGGGTACAATAGGTGCAGTTCTTGTCAATCTCCCTCTTCCTACTGACGTGTAGAGAAAACTGACCCCTGGTTCTTTCTTTTCAGCTGTGATATCTCCTTAAATTTGTTTCTTTCAACAAGATGTGATCCGATAAATGTGGATCTCCATAAACCTCACTCAAATCGTCCCAACGTGATTCTCGACTACTGACTCTGTGTCCTTCAATATAAAGTCATAACAGGTCCGACTCTGCAGGGTTTCGAAAATCTTCATCAGGAACTCCGTATATGATAATCTTAATGTTCTTCCAAAGGACTGAAGTATAAACGTGCCTCTCCTTCTTTGATAGATGCTGTTGCCACTATTGAGGTTATTTAAATGTTCCCTGGCAGGAAATGAAGTCAACCCAATGAAACTGTTAGTTGCTAAGGAGCCAAAATATGATGGCATAAGATTGTAAGGAGAAGATGTACACCACAATGAACGCACTACTTTACTGAATACATTTAATAAAAGAAACTGAACATCAGAAATCATTTCCTTTCCAGGAATGCCATCAAGGGGTTTGTGACATGCTGAACTCCCTGGATGACTCGGTGACTATTGCATTGTGTTCACCCTCTCACTAAAGTGATCAGCCAAGTTCTGAGCACCAGGTGATGGTATGACTGTGCAGGTTGCACAAGGGATTTCAGAAGACTAAACAATTCAGAAGTGCTAAGTGCTGTAGCAATCACACTAGCATAGTATACCCTTTGCCTAAATGATTTCAGTTTTGTAAATCACAGCCCTAAACACATTAAAGTCTTCCTGAGTGCAGCTTTTACGCCAGCACCATTTGTGATGACATAAATGGTGACTCAGTAATTGGAGACCTCAGGTATACCAAGGAGGCATATTTTCAAAGCACTTAGCCTTCCAAAGTTCCATAGAAACCTATGGAACTTTGGAAGGCTAAGTGCTTTGAAAATATGCCTACAAGGCTACCAGCAGCTTGTTTAAGCTACAAAGGGCTGAGTTGAGCAAGCCTATGAAGAATCACACACAGTCTCTCATTCCAGGTCTCCGCCCCTTTTTCCATAGATAACTCCAAAAAATCACTTGTAGCTGGACTCGCTTCTGCAGACAATATGAAAATCATCTATTTTTAGTATGTCCTCTTTCATAGCTATATTTTGAATGTCTTCAATTAAATTTCAATCCACTTTTTCTGCTTGTGTATTACACTAATGAAAACAGAATTTCCATTCCCTCTTTCCAGATTAACCAGAAAAGCATAATTGTACCATGTGAATTAAGTTAATAGCCAATGTCATTGTTCTGTCCTATTGTGTTTTCATAACTGGCTGATTTCATGAAAGCCTGAAATTCTTCAGGGAAACAGGTGGTCAGTCAATCCTGTAGTTTGCTTTTTGCCCCAGTAAGAATATCTAATATTTGGGCTGAAATGCCTAGCCACCTGCCTGGGGTTACCCCACAGCCACTTAGAGGGTCTATCCCCAGCACAGCTCAGGTCTGCCTGTGCCTGCTTCTTTGCTGTACACTAGCACCCTTCTCCAACCAACTGGTTCACAACTGTCTCTGGGCAAGTCTTCTGCTCTCAAATTATTCCCAGTGATTTCTAGGTTATTAGAACCACACTCCTAGTGGTCCCACAGTTCCCAGAAAGCACTCACAGACCCAACACAAAAAACACCACTATTCTTTATCAGTCCAGACAGGCAGAACAAACAAACAATTGTGTTTATTCTCAGAACTTGAAACAGTGGACAAAAATGTGCAATTGGCAAACAATAACAGGTAACTGAAATATGGATCAATTATAACACTAACTAAACATCTATATAATATCTAAACAGTACCTGGGAAGAACAGGGCATATAATTCACCGAGCCTCGAAAAAGAGATCTGTCTCTCTTTCTCCCTGGCTAAGACTGAAGCATCAGCTAGCCATAACTGCTGGGTAATTTCAAAACTCTAGGCCAATCAGAGCCCAGAACAGTCAAGTTTCAAATAAAAACTGGTTACATCACTGCAAGGCACTTTTTATTATCTGTGTGCCAAATAAAAGAAAAAGAAGTCAGTCCTTTGCAAGAGCTTTAGGCATAAACATACACCATCTGCTGGCCAAACAAGAGAAATACACTTCAGACATAATTAAACAGGAAAATATCCAATACATTTTACAGGCTTAAAACACACTGTTTCTTCACAGTATTCCTGGGGGAATTCTGTACAGTGCAGAATTCTGTCTCTCCAGAACTCTGCATAGGAATTGCAGAAGCGACAGCTTTCCTGGTTGACTCCCCACTCGCCCCAATGAACAACATCATTGCCACTGTGGTTGCATGGCAAGAGGAGGTAGTGAAGGCTGTACATAATTTGTAGTCTGCTGCATTCTCTGCTGTACAGGGCCAGACTTTATTTGAACTATATAGTAGTACAGAGTTTTGTACAGCTAAAATCAGCAGTTGAGCCCAGTTTCGTAGAGGAAGAGAAGGACATGGCCTGATGGTGCAGCTGTTTACTTCCTTTAGCCATGCAATAGATGAAGGGGGCGGGTTATTGTAATCTATGACTGTGGGGGAAAAAGAGGGAGAGATGTCGGCATGTGATTTGTAGGATAGTCCTGGGGATCTTGCTGGGAGTTAGGAAGACAGATCTCTGGAAAGCGGAGAACATGCAGGGGTAGGGAGAGAAGACAGTAAGGAAACAGAGAGTAAGGTGGGGGGTGAATCTACCAGGGGAGGAGAAGGGGGTACAAGCTAGGAAGGGGCAGTCGAGACAGCTTAGAGAAGGTCAAGGCTGTGGGGGGAGGGTCAGGCTTTATGATGGGTCATCTAGATTTTTTTTTTTAATTTCACGTTTGTGGACATAAACTGCTGTTTGATTTCCTGATTCCTTTTTGCAAATCAGCTGGAATTTTCTCACTCTAGTTCTGGATAAATTCCTCCACAGGAAGAGTAAGAGGTATCATCCAAATATGAGAAACGCTCACTCCATCTATGTCCATGATCTTATAACTTCAGTCTTTGGGCTGTTTTATATTTGCTGTTAATCTTTAAAGCATGAGCATATTCCCTCATTTCATAATGGGTCACTGAAATTTACATGCCTTAAGGTTCACTCCCCACGTTATTCAGATGCCTAAATGGAGGCAACCTGTTACATAATTGTCTCTATAGTGTCCATAGTGCACCACCAATTTTAAAAGTGAGTATCTCAGAATTCTTATTTTCAGTTTCATGGCAGCAGCAACGTTTTTGGAATATCAGCAGTTTAAATAGTTACCCTAGTCCCCCTGCTTTAAAATCTTAAAACTTTTGTTCCCTAAAATCATTCTTAATCTCTGACTGTGGGGTATAATCAGTTCATACAAACTGTTCACAGTCACCTTACTTAATTCCTGGTTGCAGCAATAGCAATCATTTTTTTTTTGCAACTTATGTATAAAATTCCTTGTGGTTAAAATTTATGTTACTGTGGTGAATATCCAGTGTACAGAAATTAAACTGATTCAAGAACAGACTTTAAAATAGTCTTTAAACCAAGCAGGGCTGGCCTTTTGCTCTTCCTATAGCTTGTTCCAAACTGGCTATAATGAAATTTAACAGCTTGTAATTTTGTGGAAGTACATCATAGCTGATTATCTAGCACAGGAGACTGTAGTTATTAGTCTTACTTTCCAGTCTCTGGTTCTGTGGTCCAGTTGAAAGTCACTGGAGGTCTACCAGTAGGGAGTATTAGATGTAGGTCCATTTCAGATCATGAGAAGCTGTTGTTGAGATATGTTGAAGGGAAAGGTTGCCACCTTTGAACAAAGTAAACAAATTGGTGCTCAGTGCTATAATGGGTGCTCATTTTTTTAAAAATAGCATTGAATGCTGATTTTGACTCCCATATTTAGGCACCAGGATTTACTAAAGTTGCCAAAGGTGGATTCCTTGATGACTGCATTGACTAAGAAAACCACTCTCCCGGTGGAAGGTGGCTTAGCTCTAAAGGATATCCAAAACAGGAGGCTAGAATTTTCCTTGAAACTCTCCTTTGATATGGCAGCCCTTTCTTTGCAAGCTGCAATTTGTAGTTCCTATGCAACCAGGGCTTCCCTTAGCTGGGTCCAGCAAGCGGCTGATGCTTTGGTTGACAGTAATATGCCAGTTTTGTTGGAATTCCCATCTATTGAGATGGATTTGGCCTATTTGTCTGACTCGTGCGATTTGATTAGCCTCTGCTAAATGGCCCTAATGGTTACTTATAGACATTTGCTGTGACTGCACCACTGGGCGGCGGATGCTGCCTCCATAAAGTGTCTTACCAAGCTACCATTTATGGACAGATGCCTCATTGGGGAGGTTTTGGACAAGTTGGTTAAGGATCTGGGAGATTTTAAAACACAGCATTTGCCTGATGATAGGCCAAAGTCTTCTTTCAGGTCGAATCAAGTCCATGCTCGGCTCAAAGACTCTAAGAAGTACAGACCTGGTCTGCTCATCAGAGGCCCCGGAATCAACCAAAGCAGTCCTTTTGCTCAGACAGGATTCTCTACCCAGACCTCTCATTCTTCCCCTGCCTCTTGCTTCTCCTTGATCTTTCTTCCTGCACTTAACATTCTGGTCCATTCGCTTATCATTTCTCAGACTACTGCAGTTCCTTATACTAGGGCCTAAGAGGTAAAGATCTTCGACATTTACAACTTATCGAAAATACTACTTTCTAATTTGTAATGCCAGGAAGTATGATTGCATTACTCCCCGTATGAAAGATGCACACTAGTTACCAATAACCCATCGTATAACCTTTAAGCTTTGGCTACTTGTCTTTAAGATGCTCACATCTGGTGAACCACCTTATCTCTCTTGCCTCTTGACTTTGTATAGCCCAGTTCATGCTCTTAGATCCTGTGCCCAAAATTTGCTTCCTACCCCTTCCTGCCATCTAATTACCCACAAACATACAAGACATGCCATTTTCTCAGTACAAGGTCCCTGTCTCTGGAATGCCCTGCCTAATTGTCTATGCTCCCACACCTCTCTTAATATCTTTAAATCTGAGCTCAAAACATATCTTTTTATAGATGGCAATGATAGCTGAAGTAGCGGTTCAGTGGGTACTGATTGCCTGAGAAGTCTTTCCTCCCTTATGCTCCCCCCACCATACTTTTCTATTGAAATTATGTAGTTTTTCCCTCCTTTCCCCAGCTTTTCCTTGCTTCCATTCTCCTTTTTTTTAGCATTTCCCATTTTTGCCATTTTTAGATTGTAAGCTGCCCTGATGGTTCCCCTGACAGCGAGATAGAAAATTCTAAATAAACTTGGAAACTTGGTTCCAGCCCACTCTTTGTTGGAAGTAATTGGAGGGTGTCTGTCCCAGTTTTATGTGGAGTGGGCCATTATAACTACACTCCAAGGGTGCTAGACATTATCCGAGAAGGCTACAAATTCTTTGGACTCCCCGTGCAAAGCCTTACGCAAAAGGGAGGATATTTTTTAATCATTGCAGCTCATGGAAGTAGTGGTACCTTTTCCTTGGGCTGTGCGCTGTCAGGGGTGTTATTCAATCTGCTTCGTTGTTCCAGAGTAGTGGGGG
Source organism: Microcaecilia unicolor (assembly GCF_901765095.1). Lineage (NCBI taxonomy): Eukaryota > Metazoa > Chordata > Amphibia > Gymnophiona > Siphonopidae > Microcaecilia > Microcaecilia unicolor. Next base: position 247,225,713 of record NC_044037.1, on the reverse strand, counting down.
AACTTTTTGTCCCGTGCTTGATCTCAGGAAAGTCGACCAATTTCCGAGAGTCAAGTATTTCCAAATGGAATCCTTGTGGTCAGTCATGGCTGCAGTTTAGCTAGGAGAGTTTCTCACTTTGTTGGTCCTCAAGGAGGCCCATATTCCCATCTGATCTTCACATCAGTGTTTCCTTTGTTTTACCATGCTAGATCAGCACTTCCAGTTTGAAGCAATACCCTTTGGTCTCTCTACGGCCCCAGAGACCTTTTGCAAGGTCATGGTTGTAGTGGCGGTGTTCCTGAGGAAGGACGGAATCTGAGTCCATCCTTACCTGGACTACTGGATAATCAGAGCTTTGTAGATTCAGGACAGTTGCCAGGCTACATGCAGAGTAATTCAACTCTACAGTCCCTGGGGTTGGTGCTCAGTCTTCCGAAGAGCCACCTGGTTCCCAAACAGTCACTGTAATATTTGAGGGTCCAATTCGACACACTGGCAAAGTTGTTGTTTTTTTTTTTTTTTTGCTGGATCTCGAGGTGGGGGTGGGAGGGACAAGCTTCAGAGTACTGATTTTTGAGCACCATTTATAGAATTTCCCCCTTTAAGATCTGTCCAATATTTTTAAGTGTATTTAAGCCATTGATCAAATCATTTAAGCTGCTGTTTTGCAAAATTGATATGCATACCAAATATGAATGAGCAAATTTCAGTGAGATAAAGCTAGTACCAATAAAGTGTTCCAGACCAGATATTTCCAGATATTTGTTCAGTTGAATAGTGAAGAAATTTTGCAGAGTAGAAACCAGAAATTTGAAAATATAGAGGCCAGAATTCATAAGAAAATGAAAGCATTTGGTGTCTATGAAGTCATTTGCATGAAACTCTACACTATACTCCAATTAATACTGTACATGATTACAGGACAACCTGGTTGTTAATTGCCTGTGGTCTTTAAATATGCACTTCTTTCAGAAATAGACACTAATTATTAGATCTTGTTTGCTGTAACACTGTAAGTTGCAAATGTCTAGGAACGGTTTTAAATTTGCAAGTCTAATGGAGCATGAGCACGGGGAAAATTGATCTAATCATTTAGAATGAGTGTTGCATGCAAAATGAATAAAATGTTCTCTGACATTAGAAAATCTTAAATGTGGATTTTATCAAACATTTATTTACCTTGCCCAAGTAAAGACTTTTTTTTAGGATATATGTTGTTGAATTTAGCATGTTTGAAGTGTTATATTGCGCACATTTTTTTTAAAATATATGATATACTTAAAATATAAGTAATTAAAAGTAATATATAGATTGTACTTATAAATGTGCTATATATACTAGTAGAACTTTATTGTTTATAGGTAAACAAAAGATGGTTCTTGTAACGATTTATATACTACTACTACTACTTATAATTTCTATAGCGCCACATGCTAATTAGCCCCACAAGGTTGAATTGGATATTTGGTAACATTTGGTATTCTACAAATGATCCGTAAAAGATCCGTAAAAGAGGGACTTATCCATTTTGATATATATATTTGAACTTTGAATCATATTGGGCAGTGGACAAATATACATTTATGTGCTCCTACCATGGACCCCATTCACTTTTCTTTACTATTCTTATTTTCATAGGGTCATATTCTCTTTACAGGCCCCTCCTCTAGGGATCTTCATTTATGGCTTCCTCTCTCCCCTCCACACACTGTTCCTGTGCAGACATAGCGTGGAGAAAACTGCGGGGCTTAGCACTGGGTATGATGGCAGTAATAGCTTGTGGGTAAGCATGGAGTTTGGAGTGGTTTAATGGCTAGAATAGTAGGCTGGGAAGTCATTTTCAGTCTCCACTGCCTCTGGTACAAACCAGAGATGCCAAGGGTGGCCCAACTCAGAATGGAATTTACTAGGGCTACATTTCAGTTAAAACATCTCACAATAAAAAAAATGATTGCAATTAATCGTACAATTAAAGGTATTTATTTATTATTTATTTATTTACTTATTTACCACTGCAGCTCCTTATGACTCTGGACATATCATTTAACCCTCTATTGCCTCAGGTGCAAAATAAGTATCTGTATTTAATATGTAAACCACTTTGATTCTAATCACAGAAAGATGGTATATGAAATCCCATCCCCCCTTTCCTGCCCTAAAGGACTTATAATCTCCCTCTCTCCAGAAGCTTTATCTTTGGCTTGTCCCACCTCCTCTGAAATCACTTCCTGTTTCTGCATGGGCTGGACAGGTCAGAGGGAAAGCTTTAGACCGGCCCACAGGCTGTGTATGTGCAATGCTGTTGGAACTGTGGATGAATAGAAGACCAACTTTAAGGTAGATCAGCGTAGGGTGTGGGGAAAGATACCAGATCACGTATGGGGTTGGAAGTAGACAAGAGCAGAAGAGATGTTTGGAAGAGGCAGGAGACACTGCAATGCGATTAATTATGTAAATCACGATTATGGGTGATGTGTCTGAAGTATATCTCTAGAGCAAGGCTTGACAAACCCAGATACCAGGTCGGTATGGTGACTTAAAAATTGAACCTGGCACTTAGGCTTTGCTGGCACAAAGCAAAGCAGACCAACAGCAACAGGCTCTCTTGTTCCACGTTGAGAAGCTCTGACGTGCATATGTATGCACATGTTTCTCTCTCTTCCTTCTCCCTGCTCCCACCCCGCCGACACTCAGTTTTACTATAGAGAAAAGTAGAAGAAAAGCAGAGCAGCTGCCTATCATGCAGCAGCCTCTTCATCTGTTGCCCAGTGCTGAAAGTAAAACTTGAACCATGCCTGTGTTTACTTTCACCACCAGGCAGTAGAAGAGGTGGCTGCTGCTGCTTGATAACACATCTGCTCTTTCCTTTCTCTTGTCTTTAAGGCTGGCCAGGAAAGGGGAGGGGGAGAATGCTGGATGTCTTGTGTTGGGGAAGGGGGCAGATAGAACTGGGCGTCTGCCAGGGGGTGGTTCGAGGGTGTGAGCTGGGTGCATGTGTTGCAAGGGGGGGAAGAAGTGAGCCGGGTGCTTGTGTTGCAGGGGGGGAGGGAGAGAGCTGGTCACTTGTTTTGTGGAGGGTGGGAGGAGTGAGAGCTGGGTATCTCCTGCCCGTGCTGGTTCCAGTCACAAAATGGCTGCTGGGACCTGTCTCAGCCATTGAGTGCTGATGGCTGGAATAAGGAGTGGATGAAGCGGATCAATTTTATAAAATGACCAGCGAACGACAGCATTGAGTTGCTTGTGAAAGGTTAGCTTATTGTTGAAAACAACTTCATGAATGAGGATAATTGTGCAATCCTGGGGGATTGTCCTGGTTTCTTGATGAAAGTGTGAACTGCTTAGAACGCTATGGTCATAGTAGTATTTAAATATCAGTGTTGTGTTATATTACTATAAAACCTCTCTGTGGGTTTCATTTTTAAACCCGGAGAAGTAGTGAGCAAGACTGTATGTGTCAGCTCACTGTCCTACAGTGCAGGGGCACTGATAAGCTTGATGGGGAGGAGAAAAATAAAGTTTAAAGAATAAGGACTGGAAAAAGGAGGAAAGTAGAAATACAGTTGTAGGTTTGGCTTTAAGCAAGGACAACAGGGGTGGCCACTCAGTGCCCCGTGTTTAACTGAGTCAGCTTTGCAACTGGTGGCTGACAGAAGCTGAAGCTTTTCCCTTTCCATCTCCATCTTCCTCTTGGCCGCCTCCTCTCTTCCTTGCCTTCCCCCTTGGCAATCATTCTCAGCCCTGACACTTTATACTCCTCCCACATCACTACCAGCCAGCCCTTACATATCCTCCCTCTCACTTGCTGTTTGGCTTTGTGCTTCTCAGAGCCATTTTTATAGCCTTTTTGGCAATTAAAGAATTTGATTTAAATAAATAAATACATCCTTGACCCATCATTTGAAATCTTAAGTCGGGGGGGCGGGGGGGGGGGGGGGGAAGGAGAGGACGCACCAAACTGTCTGAACAGGGCCCTGCAGTTGCTAATGCTGGCTTTGCTTAGTTGGATTTTCTTCTGATTGTCAAGGTTTGGCTTCTATCCTCACTGAGTGCACACTCTTCATTAAGTAGAATTACTTAGTTTTCCTCACTGTGACCAACAGCATCCAGTACAAGAGATGGCATGATGTGGAATGTGGCAGTGTTATCCATATGAAAGTTGTTAGCCATTAACTTCTTCCACTTGCACTAGTGTCATATGGTATGCTAATGCTGCTCATACAGTTAATTGGCCACATTTTGCCTTCTTCCTTGCTATTCATTAAAAGAAATTTTGAACGGCATTTCAAAAGTACTCAACAATAGTAAAATCTTGTATCAAAAATGTTGCCATGCTGTTATTCTGTACATTTATTGCAGATCCCTCAGTCCCTTTAACTGTGTACATCATTGTCTGGAAGAAAATCACAAATTGCCCTTCACTTATTTTATATAATCGATTAATATTTGCTTTGATGGCATGAACCACTACTACTACTTATCATTTCTATAGTTATACTAGATATATGCAGTGCTGTACACTTGAACATGAAGAAACAATCCCTGCTCGAAACAGCTTATAATCTAATCAGGATAGAGAAACACAACAACTAAGGGATAAGGGAATTAATAAGGTGGGAATGATAAAACATACAAGGGTTCTATACAAGTGAATAGGGGTTAGGAGTTAAAAGCAGCATCAAAAATGTGGGCTTTTAGCCTAGATTTGAAGACGGCCAAAGATAGAGCTTGACGTACTGACTCAGGAAGTCTGTTCCCAGGCATATGGTACAGCAAGACAAAAGGAACGGAGTCTGGAGTTGGCAGTGGAGGAGAAGGGTACAGGTACGAGAGATTTACCCAATGAACGGAGTTCCCGGGGTGGAGTGTGGGGAGAGATGAGAGTGGAGAGGTACTGAGGAACTGCATAGTGAATGCACTTGTAAGATTTATGGAGCAGCTGGTCCAGGAGCCGACGAGAGAAGGAAAAATTCTAGACTTAGTCATTTGTGGAGCGCATGATCTGGTACAGGAGGTTGTGGTCCGGGGGCCGCTTGACAACAGTGATCATAACATGATCGGCTTTGAAATTTGCTTTCAAAGAGGTAAACATAGGAAGTCAAATATGTTAGCGTTTAACTTTAAAAAAGGAAGCTATGATAAAATGAGAAGAACGGTAAAAAAAAAAACTTGATGATACTTGCCTTGTAGGTCTGCATCAGCAAGCAGGTGTCAGCTCGGCAACTGTTGAGATTAATGGGCCACATGGCCTCGACTGCACGTCATTTGCATGGTATGTCTCCACTTGAAAGAGGCCCAATGGACTCTAGCTTCCCAGAAGTCTCAGGTGATGGGGAATCTAGTGAATGTAATACAGATTACCCTGGAGTTGGCCCACAACCTTCTATGGAGGCAGTGGAGATATGACAGTGGGCCCTCCTTTGGGGAATGGACCTCCAGGCCACATACCTGCGTAAGAAAGATAAATGACTGGCAGAAAGACTGAGCAGGGTACTGCAACCACACAAGTGGTCTCTAAATATGCATGTAGCCAGCAAAGTCTTCAGAATGTGGAGCATCCCCTCGTTGGATCTTTTTGTCACTTATCTCAACAGCAAAGCCCCTCAGTTCTGCTCCAGGCTCCGATCACACGGCAGGCTACTGTTGGATGCTGTTCTCCTTCATTTGGGGAGGGGTTTCTATATGCATATTCCCCAGTACCCCTCAAAGAAAATTTTGCTGAAACTCAAACAGGATCATAGGATCCTTGGAGCCAGAGTTTTTTTTGGACATGCTATTTTGCAGGTGGCAGCGTCGAAGGAAGAGGAGGGAGGCCACCTCCCTCCTCCAACTCAAGGTAGAGGGGGTGGGGGGCCCACTGGACCACCAGGGACTTCTTGCTAATGCTGGGGTGGTGTTAGGGAGGGCTGGAGACCCACCAGATCTTGTAGCCCCCCTGAAACGGGGTCGGGGGGACCGGAGGTCTGCCGGACCTCCCACCCCCTGTCGCTAGGGGGGGGGGGGGTTATCAGTTGCCCACTGGGCCACCAGGGACTTCTTAGAAATGCTGGGGGGTTAGGAGGGCTGGAGACCCAGCCCTCCCTGAACCTGTGTCTGGGGGGGGGGGGGGAGAGTTTGTTGTTGGAGCACAATGTTAAGGGGTACAGATAACATTCTAAAGGTTATGTATGAGATGATGCTTTTCTTTTGAAATGAGTGATGTATTGATGGAGTTCTTTTACTATTATTTGTATGCTTTATTTTATTGTAAACCACTGTGACCTCTTTAAGCTTCGGTGTATAGCAAATTTGAATAAACCTAAATCTATAAGTAGTGCTGTCCATCCCTTGATAATCCTGCTGAAAATCATTGCAGACAGTCCTTGTACTATCTGGATAGTGCCAAGGCAGTTGGTGGTCAAAGCGAGGTTGGCTCTATTGGTTACCTTTTCGCGGCAATATTCAGTCCATTAACTGGATAAATATTTGGACATAGGATATAAAAAAAACTTGTTCTTGCCTTATCCAGTGTGCTGTGTAGGTACTGGGCTAAATATCGCCAGTATCCAAATAGTGCTGGCAGTGTGGGATACAAATATGAAATAATTCAGCTGTGGCAGATGGCATTAAAAAAAAAAAAAACCCAAAAAACAATAAGCTGAAGTTCCAGCTGAATATTGGCTGGTCACATTTTATTATTTACATACAACAGCATGTCCGCTAATATTTTAACTAGCAATATTTGCTTCCCCATCTAATTTTTATTTTCAGTTTTTTAGGAAGCATTGGAAGGAAAGACAAGGGAAGAAATTAATATAATTTCTCTTATTCCCATGCTCCCTGACCACCACCTATGTAACTAGTTAAGCTGGAATTGACTGATCATGTCTAGCCTTGCCTTTTTTTTTTTTTTTTAATATTCTTGCTGTATGAACATTCTGTAATTGCCATAATAGTTTTGTTTGTGTTTTCATTTCCTCAACCTAAGTATAGTATAAAATGTTCCTTCTCCTCTGGAAGTATGTTTTAGTGTTTCTTTTTTTTTTGTCTTTCAGGTTACTCTTGGTTGTCTTGCAGCAGCCGAACCTTGGAGGCAACATATCCAATATGAACTTCCCTCAAGAGAGGCTCAGCTTCTAACTCTACAAAATACCAAAGAGTTTGACATACTCATTATTGGTGGAGGAGCAACAGGATGTGGGTGTGCTTTAGATGCTGTCTCTCGAGGTACTACTTAGAAATATTAGTTTACCTTTTTCCAGATCACTTTATGCTGATTTTCAGACAGTAAAGGACCTTGTGTGTAGCTTATTTACACTGTTGAATTTTTAAACATTTTAAAGACAAGCTATGTTCATTTAATTACATTGTGGCAGCATGGCTGGCGGACAGACTGGGAACTCCACAGACACAGTCAGGGTGCAGTGTGAATCAAAAGAAAACTTCATTGCTGAACAGACAAACAAAATAGCAATCTGTTTCTGTCACAGACTCAGGGCTTAACATGGGAACAGTCACATTAGTAGTAGTTTCCAGCAATCCTAACTTGTCAAGCTTTTACAGCATAGTTGAAGTCACTCATGCATAAATCTGGGTCTGGCTCTTGTTAGGATATTCAGGTCTGAGCTTCACAAATAAAGAAATGCACTCTTTACCTTTGCAATCTTCTATTCCTTTTCTTGTAACCCCTGGATTGTTATTCTTTACCCTCAGGGGCAAACCTTGCAAATAGGGCCATAGCTTTTCTGGGTCTCCCCCATAGGTACTGCAACCCAGCCAACATTTTGGGAGAATTTCTTCACTCCTAGTCTTCCTCCAGGAGATCTCTGTTCTCACTGTTTCGCTCCTGGAGACCTCTTGCCTTGGGGCCTCCCCGAACTACTCCAGGGCATTTAACCACCTCTCGACCTGAGCCCTCCCCTCTGACTCAACCTCTGACATGGCAGGTTAGCTCCACCTGCTGTAAGGTGGCTTAACTGCAGCATTAGTGAGGGAGTGTTCTCGGGGACATCTGCCATTATACTACTCACTTCCTCACATTTATCAAATCCGTAGGTACAGTTTAGATGACCTCTGGGTAGTCAGTCAGTGTCATAAAGTAGGGAACGCTGATAATACACTTTGGTGCTTAAGAAGGAATAACTAGTAGAAAGAGGGAAGTATTTATTCTCGCTACAGGTCTCTGACCTTGGGAACTGCATTTAGAAATGTAAAAGCATACTGGCAAGGCTGAGACAAATCATCAAAATGATGCATGGAATTTTACTTCAAACCCAATTTTAACTTTTCTTTCCATCAGGGGACACTTGAAGGATGGTGCTTTGCATATTTTCCTTTCTCTTGTTTCCAATGCCTGTAGTACACTTTCTTCTCTTGATACTTACTTTTACCTCAGGAGCACATTGCCCACCTTCTACTTTCATCGCCTCATCATTCCTTTTGTCTTCTATCTTCTCAGCTCTCAAGCTTCAGCATTTCCTTCCTCCCTTTCATTCTACCATCTACATTCTGTCTGAATGCATCTTCGTCACTGTTGTCATGCCTGGTGACAAGGTTCATATGATTATTCTTGAGTTCTTGACTTGTCACCTCTACCTCTCCTTTCCCCGGTCCATTCTGTCAACCTCTTTCAACCCCTGCCATCTTTTCTTCCTTTTCTGAAATCATAAGAACATAGGAACATAAGAATAGCCATACAGGGTCAGACCGATGGTCCATTTAGCTCAGTATCCTGCTTCCAACAGTGGCCAATCTAGGTCACAAGTACCTGGCAGAAACCCAATTAGTAGCAACATTCCATGCTACCAATCCTGGAGCAAGCAGCGACTTCCACTATATCCATCTCAATAACAGACTATGGACTTTTCCTCCGGGGACTTGTCCAAACCTTTTTTAAACCCAGAAATGCTAACCGCTGTTACTACATCCACATCCTCCAGCAGTGGGTTCCAGAGCGTAACCACATGAAAAAATATTTCCTCCTATTTGTTTTAAAAGTATTTCCATGTAATTTAATTGAGCGTCCCCTGGTCTTTGTACTTTCTGAAAGAGTGAAAAATTGATTCACTTCTACCTGTTTTATACCACTTACGATTCTATAGACCTCAATCATATCCACGCTTGGCCTTCTGTTTTCCAAGCTGAAGAGCCCTAACCTCTTTACCTTTTCCTCATACTACGGGAGGAGTTCCATCTAATTTATCATTTTGGTCGCTCTTTGAACCTTTTCTAATTCCGCTATATCTTTTTTGATATATGGTGACCAGAATTGAATGTGGTACTCCAGGTGAAGTCTCACCATGAAGTGATACAGAGGCATTATAATATTTTCAGTCTTATTTTGCATCCTTTTCCTAATAATTCCTAGCACCCTGTTTGCTTTTTTTGGATGCTGCCACACACTGGGCAGAAGATTTCAGTATATTGTCTATGGACCCTAGCATCAGGTAACTCTGATTCATAACATAAGAGTAGACTTAATGGGGCAGACCAGTGGTCCATCTAGCCCGGTATCCTGTTTTCCAAACAGTGGCCAAGCCAGGTCTAAGTACCTGGAAGATACTCAGAGAGGGCAAAAAGGTTCATTATTCTTTCTTGAAGCTTTGCAGTATGCATAGAGTGCTCACTAGATACCTGGAAATCACAAATGAGTTTTGCAAATCGGACACAATATTTACGTTTATTGGTAAAAAGAGGCATGGTCTCATGGCTTCTGTTTTTATTTACCCCTCTCTAAACCCCCGCAGGACCCTTCCCCACGGAGGTGTACAGAGGGTTTGTTCTTCTAAGATCTTGTTAATCACCCCCTCCCTGAATTCCAGTGACACCCCATTCCATGGCGTTATGTCTCTGGGTTCTAAGGAGCGCCTCCAGTCATGGAGGCGTAGGGGGGGTGACAGAAGGTGCAGTTCGAATCTAATTCCCATGACCACAGCATTCTGTCTATCTGGATCTAAGTGAATCTTTGGCCATTTATGTTCCCACATGAAATCTATGTGAGTGAGAAAGAAAGAATCTTACTTGTGTGTGTGTAGTATTCTGTGAAACAGGTGGAGGAGAGAGAATAGATTGAAACAGAGACTGAAACAGTTTAGTGAAAGAAATAGTCTTTTATTCTCACCCAAATCAGGACTTCAATTTGGTACATTCATCAGACAGATTCTGGGTTCAACCGGCCAGAGCTTCGCCTTTCGGAGATTCGTTGGGGAAAAGTGTTCCAACGATAGCTCTGGTGCCCACTTCTTATATAGCATTTTCAGTACATACAAGTCAATTGGAGAGTGACTTTTTTCTCTAATCTTGCTTCATCTCTGAATCACACTTAACCGCAGATCAGGTGCCCACCTGCCCCTCCTCTTAAAGATTTCTTTATAGTGCCAATTTCAACACTTTTAAAACCTCTTTCCTAATACTGAGAGAGATCTGTGTCTTTATATCTTGTGATACTGGAAGCCATGTTGTAAAGACAGACACCATTTTATGAACCAAGCTTTTTACCATTTTTGTCATTAATTTCTACATCTTAAGTGTTACGCTCAATTTGAAAGTTGTACCAGGTTTCAATAAGACTCACCAAGCAGTCCTGCTCTTGCAGGCTCTCTGCTATAAGGCCATCAGCTGGTTATCAGGCCTAGTTAGTGCTTTTCAGCTGTTTTAAGCCATGTAGCTTGGCCCACCACTATTCCAGTGGATAGGTCTCAAGCTAGAACACATATTAACACTTCCAAGCCCACAATTGCTAGATGGCTGAAGGAGACTATCATGTCAAGTTATTGGCTTGCGGGCAAACTGGCTCCTCAGACCTTGTGGGCTGATTCTACGAGGCATACAGCGACAACCTAGCCGGAGAATTCCATGCTGTCTGTTGCAGATATTTGCAAGGCAGTGATGTGGTCAACGCTGTGTAACTTTGCCAGGCAGTATAGGGTGGATGTTGCGCTGCTCTCGCAAGCCAGTTTTGGGCCTTCGGTCTTCAGGATGGTGGTGCCAGAATCCCACCCACTAGGGATTGTTTTTTTTTTTTTTAAATGTCTTTATTCATTTATAAAAAAATATCATCACGATAACTCTTGAACATAGAAATACAGACAAAGCAGTTAGCTGCCCTTGAGAGCCAAGCAGCAGTGGAGTAGCTACAGGAGGCCACGGGGGCCTGGGCCCTCCAAATTGGCTCTGGGACCTATGGTTTGGCTGATGGGAGTTAGGGACCCTCACAGCTGAAGTGTTTGTCCAGTGCTGGTTTCCGCCGTGTTGACTGCCCTGCTCTTCCTCTCATGTTGCGTGCATGCTTGTTGTAATGAAATTGAGCATGCGCGAAATGTTGCGCATGCTCAGCTTCACTAAAACGAGCATGCACGCGATGCGAGGGGAAGAGCAGTGCTGGACAAACGCTTCAGCTGGAGGGGGTGTCCCACATCCCCCGCCAGCCAAGGTATGTGAGGAGGTGGTGGGGAGGCGAGCCAAAATGTGCCCCCTCACTTTGGACTCTGGACCCCCTCCATGTTGAGGTCAGGCTACACCACTGCCAAGCAGTACCAGCCTGAAGATGGTCAGAGGAAGAATGGTGCTTTCAATACAGTTAGAATTGTATGTGAGACAATACTTAATACCAGCACACTGCCCACTTCCTACCAGTTACTGCTTCTTACTGAATCAGCCAGTCTGCTTGCCAAAGTGAGAGCCACCAATCCCTGCTTCTCTGACTTCCAGCAGTGGAGTAAAGTGTGATACACTGTCAGGCCCAACGACACAACTCAGTACAGGGGAACCTACTGTGCAGGAGCAGCCTAATGGTTAGAACAGTGGGCTGAGAATCAGGGAGGCCTGTTTCAAATTGTGCTGTGTTTCCTTGAACTATAGGTGAAAAAAGGTATACACTAATTACAAAATCCCTTCTGTTCCTTACTATAAATGATACATAGAGAGAAAGAGAGACTGTCTGGAAGGGGAGGTATGATACAAATTGGCATTTGTAAAATACCAGAAAATTAAATGAAGTTGAAGGGAGCATAACTCGATAAGCATGTTATTAAAAAAATAGTTTTAATAATCATGAGATGATGCAGATATAATTTATATTTGGTGAAAGGGTAGTAGACACCAACAATATCATTCCATCAGAGGATAGACATAAAATGACCTAAGTGGCAGAAAGATGGAAAAGACCATGAATCAATTAAGACCTATGACATCAAAGTACATGGATATAAATGTGCAGACTGGGTTGCCAGGTGATTCTTTTCTGCTGTTTTCCTTGAAGTCAATATTCAAAAGTTTAATCTCACTAATTTTGGTAGTTAGCCAGAATGTTGAAATAAGGGTCAACAGCTAAGTTAACCTTTTCCTTGAACTAACTTAAAGGTATCACTTATAACTTGGGAGCTAGCCAGGCAGATCTTCATGGTTAAAGTTTACCTGTGGATGTTTTGTGTGGCCATGTCTTAACATGCATAAAATTTACCTGGATAGAAAAACAGGACATACCCAGGGCACAGTTTCACTTGCTCAACTTCAGTATTTAGGGCTTACTAGACAAAGTTAGCGAGAGAACTTCAGGGTGTGGTTATTTATCCATTCAGTTATCAAAAAAATTAGAGTTGAGAGGCTATGATCCGCAGGATTTCAGCGGGAAAGGAATCACAGCAGATCAGAAGAATGAAGAGACAAATGAGATTTAAGTGAATTTATTGCTGCAGTGTCTAGAGGGGATAAAATAACAGAACCCAATGTGACCACGTTTCACCCAGTTAGGCTGTGTAAGGGGCAAACTGTTGATTGAACATAAAAATAACCAAAAGTCAACAATCATATAAAATAATAAAATAACAAAAACATAATTTGCCTGATATTCAAAGGGATTTAAGTGGGCAGGAGAGGCTCCTGTCTGCTTATATCCCCTGGGGTCATCTATCCCTTGATATTCAGCAGCACTAAGCCAGGCAGTGCTGCTGAATATTGCCTCTGATCGCGCAAAAAAAAGTGGTCAGATCAGAGGCGGTACAGGGGGTGGCGTTAGGGAGGAGCCCGTGGTTGTATGGGTGCTGTTAATATTCAGTGCCAGCACCCGCATATCTAAGCGGCCTAATTTAGAACAGCACAAAAGCATGTAATAGAAAAGCTCAAATCTGTCATAAATTAAGCAGCTTAGTTCTATGGGTGTTGGCACTGAATATCGGCCAGCAACTGCATACTTTTTTTTGTTTTGTAAAATAAAGCCTCTTGATCCTTGTGCCAGAGCCGGTGGTGGGAGGCAGGACTGGAGGTTGGGAGGCAGGGATAGTGCTGGGCAGACTTATACGGTCTGTGCCAGAGCCGGTGGTGGGAGGCGGGACTGGAGGTTGGGAGGCAGGGATAGTGCTGGGCAGACTTATACGGTCTGTGCCAGAGCCGGTGGTTGGGAGGCGGGGATAGTGCTGGGCAGACTTATACGGACTGTGCCCTGAAGAGCACAGGTACAAATTAAAGTAGGGTATACACAAAAAGTAGCACACATGAGTTGTCTTGTTGGGCAGACTTGATGGACCGTGCAGGTCTTTTTTTCTGCCGTCATCTACTATGTTACTATGTTGATCCCTTTACAATGCCCCCTCCTTTCCTCCTCATAGCCCGCCACAATGAATACGACCTCTCTCCCTCCCCCCCACTCCCTCCATGGTATAGGTAGGCCCCATCAAGCCTACCTTAGTCCCTGGTGGTCTGTGGGAGGTCATTGGGGGCAGTAGCAAAGGCCTCTCGCTCCTGCCCCTTGTGACTGTCGCATCCTCTCGCAGATTCGGCAAAACGAGGGACTCCTTGTTGAGTACTGCATGCGTGCATTGAAGACTTTTCAGTTAAGTTACATTTGTTTCCTGTATGTGATATGTTTATTTGTGTTTCAGACCTTTCCTTCTGATACCATTCTTTCTGTCTTTTGCATTCACACTGATTTGTAGTAACTGTTTGTTGACATACTATGACTGTTCACGTTTTTGTAGTGGAGTTTTTTATGCCGTTTTGTTTTTTTTCTCCACCTGTTTTACATTTTGTGCTAGTGACAGGGAGTGGGCCTGTGATAGTTTCTGCTGTAGTACCTCTTGTTGAGACTTTGTCTTGCTGGGGGCGTTTTGCTTTGAGGCTTTGCTCCTTGCCTTTTCCTTTTTCTCTTTTTAATCAACACAGTTTATTGACAATATCGCACAACATACATGTTATCAGGTATCCATTGAATCCCTAAAATACATCTCAACACCAACATAATATACAGAAATAAAACATCTTTCATCAATCTTTTAATCTTTTCTCCCTTCCCCCCTCCCCCCAAATCCTTTAATACCTCATAAACCCACTAGATTTGATTTTATGTAGTGACCACACTTATGTCAGCAAGTTGAACAGGGTATTTTGAATTATTTTGTAGTTGGCCCTGTTCCCTCCGTGGATATTTTATTTTTAGCACTGAAAACAGCAACTTGATCTTCATCCATAGGCCATTGAAATTAGATTGCATCTCTTCAACGTATACTGCGCTGCAGTTTGACATTCTAACAAATAGGTACCATATCTAAGCCCTTCTTAATGTATAAAGGGATGAATTCTGATCTTTAGTGTGAAAGACAAGCTAAGATGAGTTGTGCAAAGTCAAAGAATCCTATAGATGGAAGACTAGGACACCAGTTACAAAATACTCTTTCTAGTTGATAATTTTCTTCAAGATGATGAGCCGTCTGTTCTGTTCAATACTAGTTGCTACCAGATTCAGCTTCCTCTCCACTTCAAAGTGACCCAACTCATCACTGTTCTGTTTGGCTGGAGGCCACTAACCAGTTAAACAAATAGAAGCTACTCCACTGTCCTTATAGGTTATATTCACTGAACAGCAAAATTTCAGATGAGATGTTCGTTTGCATGTTCCCAGTTTTGCTGTTTCATTTGACTTAATAAGGAATTGTCATTTACATCCCTTCTGCATTTACTTTATACTTTTAACTGCAAGCGTAACTTGAGTAAAAGTAGTAAAACTGGAAACATTATTACTTCAGTAAAAGCATCACATGTTATCCTGTACTTCTTTACAAGTAAAAGTAACAAAAGTTTACTTAAGTAGAGTACTGCTTCCACATACACTGGCGTAGGAGTGAAGTTGCAAAAATAACTCATTTGGAAAATTCGCCTCCAGAGAGAAACTTAAACCTACTCCCCTAATACCACTTCAACACATACCCTCCCATATATGCCTCCCTACCTATCCACATATCCCCCTCCACTCACCACACATTTATCCTAGCCACTGAACAATTAATTGCAAGACACATACACATCCAGAGCATATATAATATGCATATGCAGATCATGCAGTCGTAAAACATACTTTTTAAAATTCTGACCCTAGATGTTAGTTGTTGCACCAACTGAAAGTTTATTGGTTTGAGGAAATAGTAAAATGAAATAAGGGCATTGCAACATGAAAGTGACTTTTGTAACCATCAGCCTATAGGTGAAAAACTTGAGACTTGCTTCCAAATACAGTGCTGAACCCAAGGATTTGTTTCTTTGACTAGTAAGTAAATAAGGTCAGTTTCTTTAGTCTTCTTTTCTGCTTGTCCCCTTGTGCTGGTAGACCTCTGAGAAAATTGCCATTGTAATTAAAGTGAATAGAGGATTATTGAAAGTAATGTATATTTATCCTTTTGCTGCATTTTCCGATCGGATGAGTAGCTTTCTGAAGTGTCAAGAAATCATAAGCATTTGGTTAATTGTGCATTTTTGCTATTCATTTACTGAATTTGCTCTCTTTCCATGTTTGATGCTTCACTTAACAAAATTTTTTTTCTTTGAGTGTGAAATGTTTTCAACCAGATTATTCTTGATTGTACCCACTGTTCTGTAGTCACGATTCACAAAAGCTAAATTACTGTGGTCTTAAATTTACCATCTATAATTACATTTTAAGGGCATCAAAATTCTTGCTTACCTCTATATGCTCACACACATGATAAAATGATTAGATATAGATGAAAATAGTACTTTGGTAGAAAAAGGTAGTGGAAAAATTAACAACTTTTACCTTCTAGAGAATGCAGAGACTTGAATTACAATGTTAACTTTTATGCTCATTGATCTGTGCAGACATTACTGAAAGGATTTTGTGCTTCTCTATTCATGTGTTTACCCTCTTAAAAACAAAATCAAATTACAATACACATTGCATCAGGTGGTGAATTAAACCCATGCAAATATTTAGGTCTTTTTACCACCTCTACAAATCTTCATATATCAGTTACCCACGATTTGCAGAGATGAAAGACCAAGGCCGCATCTATGAGAGAGGTAATTTTATTCACTTACCAAGTATTGATACAATTAATATTTTTCTCATGGGAGAATAGAACTACTGCATAAATATGCTGGCTGTGTCTATCGCTCCAACATACTGGACTGAAACAGCTATTTTTATACACTTATGCTTAACAATGATTTACAATGCCTCAACAAGTTATCTTACCCAGGATCATCCTGCCTTCTTTCAAAGTCATCTGGTTTCTCTCACCTGCTAAACCACATTCCCATGTTTGTTTATTCTTCCTCCTTTCCCAGACCTGTTTGCCCGTAAGGATATCATATCAGATCATAAGTTCCTGGGCCTCACGATTTATGGCCTTTGCCCTTTGACTCTACTCCAGGGTGCATAACTGTGTTTATTATCTACAGTGGTGGTACAGCTCTTGTTGGAAAATGTACATACTTTTGGCAGGGTTGAAAACACTCCTAGACATCAGTTTGTCCAACCAACTGAATTCCAGAGCCATTGACTGGAGAGAAAGTATTCTGGCTTGGAGAAGCCCTTGCTGTCAGACCAGATAGAGCAATACAGGGAGGTAAAAATTAAAACAAAAAAACTTTCATAAATATGAAAAAAAGCAAAACACTCCTCCCAAAACAAGCAAACCCACCCCTAAAAATTAGTAGATGAATTGAGCTAAACTGCTTCTCTGTCCTCTAAGAAAATTTTGATTGGTCCCAGAATTTTCTAAAAATTTTTCAGCCCTACTTTTTGTGCTCATTGTAGTATGACTATGCAAAATTATAGTGAAAAGGACCCCAGGAATATTTATGGCAATCTTCAAAATTAATTTGTCTAGGTAAATACTGCTTTACTCAAGTAACATGGTTTTAAAAAAATGAGTCTCCCCCCACATGTTTAAAAATGTATGTGTTATTGTACAGTGGTAGCAAATTATGAAGGCAGTCCCCTCCAAATACTTCTGTCTGAACAACCATATACAAAAACGGAGAAGAAAAGTAAAGAATCAATTGGCAATTCATCTGACCATACACTAAATTTAAAGGTACAGGAGGTGACGCCTCAAGAAGCCCCCGGCTAAATAATTTGAAAGCTCGCAGGGGCTGGGCTGCTTCATCATCGGCAACCACCTTTAAAAATTTTTTTTTTTTCTCTTATTGCTTTTCCTTTACTTAGAAATTTTACTATACAAAACACTTAGCTTTTATTCCATCTGGGCTCTCAGGACGCTGAATATGACAATGACCAACGGTGGCCAGCGTTTCGTCACCTGCCTCAGGGTCAAATGGTCTGCGTCAATCTGTAAAGGAAAAATAATAATGAGAACAACAAACTAAATAGCATGGCACTAGTCCAATCCTAAAAATTTTTTTAAAGACCTAAGCTCAAAGAATACTCAGCTTCAGCGGGCCAGCAAAAGAAAAAATGGCCTCTGTAGCTTAAATACTGAGTTACGTCAGACGCCAGGATACAACCTGACCAATCAGCTTGTAGACAGTCCGTTACATCATCCAAACAAAGCTCATGATCTCTTTTATTAAAGTGACCCAGCCTCTCAAACTAGAAAAAATGACCCCATTCAATTTTACCGTTCAAACCCACTGGAACCAGTGAGTTCAAGCGGTGTATCCACTTCTGTTCACACTGGAACAAAATCCGCTTCCTGTTAACTCCTATCCTTACTGGAGAAACCTCAATCTGTTGTAAAACAAAGCATTTTAATTCAGAGAAGGAGTGTTGCATTACAGCACAGTGATGAGCAAATGGAGTGGCAACTTTGTTGGTGTTTAGCACGCTACGATGTTCTATCAGACGAACATATAGCGTGCGTGAGGTTTGCCCCACGTAAAGCATCCTACAGGGGCAAACCAAACAATACACTACATAGTCTGATTTACAGTTAGTATTCACTTTTAAAACCACCTCTTGTGAAGTAACCGGGTGTATAAACACCGTAATTTCCAACATAATGTCACACATACAGCAACCCCCACAACATTTATGCCCTTCAAAGGTGGGGGGTATGTCCCTATGCCTCGGGAGCAGAGAAGGGCATAAAAGTTCTTTCAAGTTCTTAGATCTGCTGTAGGCAAAACGTATCTTCTGGTTTTTAAATACTGGTAAAGTCTGTATTATACTCCAATGTTCTCTAAGTGTTTTGGCTATTCTGTGTGCATCACTGTTGTACCGCAAAACACATGTAATTGGTTCCTCTTCTTCGCAGGGAGTTACAGTCCTTCCTTTGGGCTGTAATAATAACTCACGATGATTGTATTTTGCCCTGCGATATGCATGTTTAACAATCTTCTTGGGATAACCCCTCTCATATAAACGTTTGCTTAAAGTCCTTGCCTGCTCACGAAAATCTTCTATCTCAGAACACAGTCGGCGATATCTCAACATCTGAGAAAATGGGAGACTGTTCTTTAAACATCTGGGATGACAGCTTTCATACTGCAAGAGGCTGTTGACATCCGTCTCTTTCCGATATACTGTAGTCCCAAAAGAAGATGCACCCTTCTTAACTTGAACGTCCAAATAATTGATCTCTTGAACATCATGGTGGCTCGTGAATTTAATAGTGGGATGACATTGATTCAGGAACTGAATGAACTGTTCCAAGGTCTGTAGGTCAGCCTCCCAAACGAAAAATATATCATCTATAAATCTGCACCACAATTTAATGTGGTGCCAGTGAGGGCAGGTGTATACAAACTTCTCCTCAAAGAGTGACATAAAGAGGTTGGCTACCGAGGGCGCTAGGGTGGCACCCATAGCAACCCCCGAAATTTGTTGAAAAATCTTCTGATCAAATTGGAAATAATTCTTCTTCATAGCCAAGGACGCTAGTTTTAATATAAATGAAGTAAGCGCCACTCCATGTCTTTCCAACAATGTCACTTCAATTGAAACTAGCGTCCTTGGCTATGAAGAAGAATTATTTCCAATTTGATCAGAAGATTTTTCAACAAATTTCGGGGGTTGCTATGGGTGCCACCCTAGCGCCCTCGGTAGCCAACCTCTTTATGTCACTCTTTGAGGAGAAGTTTGTATACACCTGCCCTCACTGGCACCACATTAAATTGTGGTGCAGATTTATAGATGATATATTTTTCGTTTGGGAGGCTGACCTACAGACCTTGGAACAGTTCATTCAGTTCCTGAATCAATGTCATCCCACTATTAAATTCACGAGCCACCATGATGTTCAAGAGATCAATTATTTGGACGTTCAAGTTAAGAAGGGTGCATCTTCTTTTGGGACTACAGTATATCGGAAAGAGACGGATGTCAACAGCCTCTTGCAGTATGAAAGCTGTCATCCCAGATGTTTAAAGAACAGTCTCCCATTTTCTCAGATGTTGAGATATCGCCGACTGTGTTCTGAGATAGAAGATTTTCGTGAGCAGGCAAGGACTTTAAGCAAACGTTTATATGAGAGGGGTTATCCCAAGAAGATTGTTAAACATGCATATCGCAGGGCAAAATACAATCATTGTGAGTTATTATTACAGCCCAAAGGAAGGACTGTAACTCCCTGCGAAGAAGAGGAACCAATTACATGTGTTTTGCGGTACAACAGTGATGCACACAGAATAGCCAAAACACTTAGAGAACATTGGAGTATAATACAGACTTTACCAGTATTTAAAACCAGAAGATACGTTTTGCCTACAGCAGATCTAAGAACTTGAAAGAACTTTTATGCCCTTCTCTGCTCCCGAGGCATAGGGACATACCCCCCACCTTTGAAGGGCATAAATGTTGTGGGGGTTGCTGTATGTGTGACATTATGTTGGAAATTACGGTGTTTATACACCCGGTTACTTCACAAGAGGTGGTTTTAAAAGTGAATACTAACTGTAAATCAGACTATGTAGTGTATTGTTTGGTTTGCCCCTGTAGGATGCTTTACGTGGGGCAAACCTCACGCACGCTATATGTTCGTCTGATAGAACATCGTAGCGTGCTAAACACCAACAAAGTTGCCACTCCATTTGCTCATCAATGTGCTGTAATGCAACACTCCTTCTCTGAATTAAAATGCTTTGTTTTACAACAGATTGAGGTTTCTCCAGTAAGGATAGGAGTTAACAGGAAGCGGATTTTGTTCCAGTGTGAACAGAAGTGGATACACCGCTTGAACTCACTGGTTCCAGTGGGTTTGAACGGTAAAATTGAATGGGGTCATTTTTTCTAGTTTGAGAGGCTGGGTCACTTTAATAAAAGAGATCATGAGCTTTGTTTGGATGATGTAACGGACTGTCTACAAGCTGATTGGTCAGGTTGTATCCTGGCGTCTGACGTAACTCAGTATTTAAGCTACAGAGGCCATTTTTTCTTTTGCTGGCCCGCTGAAGCTGAGTATTCTTTGAGCTTAGGTCTTTAAAAAAATTTTTAGGATTGGACTAGTGCCATGCTATTTAGTTTGTTGTTCTCATTATTATTTTTCCTTTACAGATTGACGCAGACCATTTGACCCTGAGGCAGGTGACGAAACGCTGGCCACCGTTGGTCATGGTCATATTCAGCGTCCTGAGAGCCCAGATGGAATAAAAGCTAAGTGTTTTGTATAGTAAAATTTCTAAGTAAAGGAAAAGCAATAAGAGAAAAAAAAATTTTTTAGAGGTGGTTGCCGATGATGAAGCAGCCCAGCCCCTGCGAGCTTTCAAATTATTTAGCCGGGGGCTTCTTGAGGCGTCACCTCCTGTACCTATAAATTTAGTGTATGGTCAGATGAATTGCCAGTTGATTCTATACTTTTCTTCTCCGTTTTTGTATATGGTTATTGTACAGTGGTACATGTTTTTACCTACGTTCTGAGAAGTCCTTTTCAGTAGGTGGAGGAGGAAGAGAGGACAAGAACAAAATTAGGTTGGAGGAAGCAGCAACATATGCAGCATTGTATTTTTAAAACTGTGCATGTTATTTTCAACAGAAGGTACAAATATGTGTATTTTCATGGACAGTTTTCAAAAAGAAAGAATGTGCATACTTTCCTTTTCCTTTTGACTTTGCTACTATGTTGGCTGATATTAAAATCAGTATGTATTAAGGAATTAGAAGAATTATAAATCATAGAAGAGAATATTAATAGACTATTAAAAAAAACCTGGATGGAATAGCAATTGTACCAAGATCAATTAAAAAAAATACTTCCAGCATGCAACTCAATAGAGTTCATTATGTTTCTGAATGTCAGCCACAGGTCTGCCTAATGACTTGGCTGTTTGTATTGGGTTTGGGAGCAGGGCATATGAAGTTCTGAGGATAGCTTGTGGAATTTTGGGTGGGTGGAATTTTGGTATAGATAACATTCTAGTAGACCAGATCAAGTGATAATTCGTGGGCCTGATATTCAGCCGACAGCAATCAGTGTTTTACTGACTGCCATCGGTGTTATCCCAGGAAATTCAATGCTAAGCCAGGTCCTGATATTCAGCTGGCAGTAATCGGTGTTTTACTGACCGCCACCGGTGTTATCCCTGGAAATTCAATGCTAGACCATGCTCTGGCATCGAGTTTCTGGGTTTATGGATTCGGTGAAAACATAGCCAGTTAAGTGAGATAATCTAATTTCCAAGACAAAGACCCTAGCTACAAAAAAATTGTATTACTAGAGAATGCTACATAGGTAGACCTTGCATGCAGTATGACACCAGAGAAATAAGATACGGTTTCTGTTGTGCTGTGCAAAATATAAAGATACATGTCATGGATAACGTGGTGTGTGTGTGTGTATGGGGGTGAGGGTTACAGCTAGAGCAATTACCCTTGAACCAGGGCAGCCGAGAGACTAGGTCGGGCCCGGGGCAAGGCTGCTGCGCCCCGCTGCCGCCCCCTGTAGCTCCCCCCGCCGCTCCCTCCGCCACTCTGCATGCTTTCCTAACTTGCTTAACAAACTTTCAATTCCAACTGTTACATTTATCCATATTCAGTACAATCTTTCATATGATCATCTTTCTTTCCTCTAAAGAAGCCTCTATAATGAATTTTACTGAAATTGTATTCAGTTCAGAAAGTTATTTCTGTTGTCTGCTTAAACATAGGTCTAAAAACAGCTCTTGTAGAGAGAGAAGATTTTTCATCTGGGACCAGCAGCAGAAGCACCAAGTTGATACATGGTGGTGTGAGATACCTTCAGAAGGCTATTATGAACCTGGATGTGGAACAGGTAATTATTTTGTAATAGCTATTACACTAACATTAAAGTAAAAATTGAACTTAGTCTATAGTTTTTATGGTTTGCTTTATTTTTAAACAGTTCATGAAAAATATGTAGTCTGTAAATTCTGATAGTCTGTGAGGAACTTTCAGACTGAACATGGATCTTGCT
The DNA here is from genome assembly GCF_901765095.1 of Microcaecilia unicolor. Classification (NCBI taxonomy): domain Eukaryota; kingdom Metazoa; phylum Chordata; class Amphibia; order Gymnophiona; family Siphonopidae; genus Microcaecilia; species Microcaecilia unicolor. The sequence goes on along the minus strand of NC_044037.1, from coordinate 247,203,139 downwards.
CATGTCCCAGACAGAGAATCCAAAATCCAGAGCCTGTTCTCCAGCCAAAACCTAGTGTCATTGTTAAACTACCGTTTAGTAGGGGAAAGCTATAGTTTTATATAAACTATTGGCCCTTTATAACTTCCAACCTTTTGGGTTCACAAAATTGTTTGGCATGGATCCAGATTCCCACGTATTTAATTTCCCACCAAATTAACCCAGCTGGTAGCAGCATTCCATGCTACCAATTCTGAGGCTCGCAGTGGCTTCTCCCATGGCCATCTTAAGACTTTTCCTCCAGAAACTTTGCCAAACCTTGGGCAGATCCCCAGCATCAGGAAATACTTGCCAAAGTGCTCTCTTGCCTCTTAGATAACAATGCGATTGAACTTGTTCCAGCAGGGGAAAGAGTAGATTTTCTCACTCACACACACACACACTCTCTCTCTCTCTCTCACACACTCACACTCACACTCATCCTAGACCTAAGGGCCTTTAATAAATTTCTGGTTCTAGAGAAGTTCAAAATAGATTCCCTAGGCTTCTTGATTCTCTCACTTCTGAAAGGAGACCGATTTATCTTTTTGCAACTAAAGGCAATTTCCTTGTCAGACCAGACCAGTCCAGACCAATGGGCTATGACCGTCTACCAGTGGATGGAGAGAGAGAGAGAAAAGTAGTTCTTGTGATTCGCCCCTTAAGGTTATCATGCAACCTTGAATGTTCAATATCAGTACAGTTTTTATAAACCAGTAACTTCCCTAAGAAGGGTTCAATGCAGTGTACAATAATAAAATTAAAAAAAATAATGTCATCTTTCAGTACATAACATTAGTATTTTTCTCTGTCTTTAAGAGGATGGTTGATGGTGCTCCTTTGTGGTGCTTTTCAGCCAGCTCCTGACCCAGTTCCAACTAGGTGGCAGTTGAGCAGGGGGTTTCATCTTGGAGGGTATTAGCTCCTTTATTCTCTACTACTCTGGATGGAGCTTGGTGACACCCGGTGGTGCTGGGTCCTTCTCCCCCTCACTCCCCTGTCATTTAGCAGTTTCTGAGGAATGTTTAGGATGCTATGGATGGACTGCAAGTGGGTATGTGAGCTGAAGATTTTTTCTCACAGAAAGTAAGTTTCTTCACTGGGTTCTTTCTCTCTGCATGTATTGCTGCCTGTATTTCTTATTGTTCGATTTTTGACGACAGCGGGTGAACACGAGTGCAGTTTGTGTACTTAGACTGTTAGTTACTGAAGAGTTGTTTCACTGGGGTTTTTTTCTATTTTGGGGTTTGCGTTGCCTTCTTGTTTGGCTTCTCAGCGATGGAGATGCCAGACTCAATGCTTCCTGCGTTCCTCTCATGTGGCAGTTATGGTGGCTCTGGCGTCACATGGGTTCTGCTTGTGTCCCTGTGCCGTAGAGGTCTCTGGTGGTATTGTCTGCCTTGGGCTTCTTTCCAATGAGTTATATCTACATCACTATCCTGGCTTCTGGGTCAGCTATTATGGTACTTGTTGTGACATCCTGGAGCGGTCTGCTCCATCTCTCAGGATGTCTCCATCTGCTGGTATATGGTCATAACCTATTGTAGGACTAAAAGAAAGAAAATTATCAGGTAAGACATACATTTTTCCATATTCCCCCATTGATACCTCTGGTGGCTGGGATGTATCTCAGTTTTCTAATAGGGAGACACCCCCAACAGAGTCACATCCTGTTATTTGGCCCAACATCAGTTTTACATATGTGTTCATGTAATGTCCAGCAATGGTAGTCTTGCATCTAGGCTAACTGGGTGTGCACCTTATTTCCCTCTGAGGACTGGGTCGACCATGAGGAAAACGTTTTGTTTACACTTCTCTGTGTGAGCTAATTGCTATTATGCAATATGGTAATTCATTACAGAACACGTTTCAAAGTGTATTTATTGAAGTGGATTTTTATTTTAACTATTTAGGCCTCACAAGACACCCCCTCCATACACAAACTCACTGCTCCCATACTCCCTTCATGGGTATCCTGCCAACATACTTTTCTCATGTGTGTACACACCTTCCTCCCACCTATGCACACATTCATGCATTCACCACATATACACTTATGTTAAAAAAGTATCAGTCAGTGCACACTTATACCTCCATATTCTAGTAAACATCCTCTCTCTCTTCCCTCCCTCCCTGCCCCTCCCACCTGTGTCCCAGCTTCTCTTTCTCTCTTAACCTCGCTCCTTCCCAGTCTCCCTTTAAACTTTTTTCTTTCAGAGGTTGCTGGCACTGGCAGTAGCAGTGATTCACATATGCTGCCCATGGAAGGTCTTGGATCTTTCCCTGTGCTGTGTCTACCCTGCTGGAATCAGGGCAGAACGCAGCAGAGGAAAGGCTCTTCTCTGTCCTCTGACAGCCTCGCACTAGTTTATAATGTGACCCTAAAATGTGTTTAATGCTTTTACTGTTATTCTCACTTCTAAGGATTTTCATTGCTGCAGCTCTCACTGCAAAGATACGTGAGCAATGCATTGTGTGTAATGTAGCTCACAGGCAATGCAGCCACACTTGCCTGTCTGTATAAGAATTGTTCTCCGAGGACAAGCAGGCTGCTTGTTCTCACTGATGGGTGACGTCCACGGCAGCCCCTCCAATCGGAAACTTCACTAGCAAAGTCCTTTGCTAGCCCTCGCGCGCCCGCGCGCACCGCGCATGCGCGGCCGTCTTCCCGCCCGAAACCGGCTCGAGCCGGCCAGTCTTCTTTTGTCCGCACTCGGTACGGTCGTGTTTTCGCCGTGTCGAGCCCCGGAAAGTCGACCTCGCGCGTCCAATTTGTTTTGAACGTGTTTTTTTCCTTCGGGAAAGCTTTGTCCTAGTCGGGAAGTGCTCCGGAAACCCCCCGCCGGGTTTCGTGTAAATCCTCCCCGTACTTCCAGTTTTTTTTGCCCCGGTAAGTTTTCTTTCGTCGTCGGGGTAGGCCTCTTTTCGGCCTCGGTCGAGATTTTTTCTCCCTCTAAATTTGATTTCGCCGGCGTGATTTTTCCGCCCATGACATCGAAGCCTTCCAGCGGCTTCAAGAAGTGCACCCAGTGCGCCCGGGTTATCTCGCTCACTGATCGACACTCGTCGTGTCTTCAGTGTCTGGGGGCCGAGCACCGCCCTCAGAACTGCAGTCTGTGTTCCCTGCTTCAAAGGCGGACTCAGGTAGCGAGACTAGCCCAGTGGAACGTGTTGTTCTCGGGCTCTTCGTCGACATCGGCACCGGGATCTTCGAGTGCATCGACGTCGTCAGCGTCCAGACCATCTTCCTCGGCCGCCCCTGCATCGAGTGCATCGAGGCATCGGGCCTCTGCATCGGCGCCGAGACATCGGATAGCTGCATCGACGTCGGTGGTACCAGGACCTCGTCTGCTGATGTCGTCGGACGGTGGTGCATCGGGTGGAGTGCAGGTGAGGGCTGTCCATTCCCCTGCTGGTGGCGGTGAGCCCTCGGGTGGGTCTCCGCCTACCCTGAGGGCTCCTGCGGTACAGCCCCCCCGAGATCGACCTTCTTCAGTCTCGGCCCCGAGGAAGCGACGGATGGATTCGACGTCCTCCTCGTCGGTGCCGGGGAGCTCCGGTGACATGCTTCGGAAGAAATCGAAGAAGCATCGACACCGGTCTCCTCCCCGTGTCGGCACCGAGAGCTCTGGGTCGCCGAGGGATTCGGCACCCAGCAGGCATCGGCACCGAGAGGACCGCTCACCCCTCTGTTCAGGAGGTGTCGATGCGCTCCGCTCTGGACAGCCCGGAACAGCCTCCACGCCCGGAACAGGTACTGACGTCGACGCCTGCATCGACCTCTCAGCCTTTCTCTGCAGCCGCTCTAAACGAGAGCCTCCGGGCCGTTCTCCCAGAGATTCTGGGAGAGCTGTTGCGCCCTACCCCTCCGGTACCGGCGGTGCTTGCGCCACCGGTACCGTCGAGCGTGGCGCCGGCTGGCCCATCGCCCAGGTTGAGGTCCCCGACGTCGGTACCGCGTGCGGTACCGACCGCGGCCACCTCCCAGGAAGGCTCCCCGACTACGTCGGCGGAGGGAGCTTCGCCGATGCGGGCGAGGGAGTCTACCTCTCGACGCCCCCATCGTGGACGGGGTTCCACGGAGTCGAGCAGGGCGAGGTTGCAGACACAGGTCCGTGAACTTGTGTCTGACACCGAGGGTGAGGCCTCGTGGGAGGAAGAGGAAGATCCCAGATATTTCTCTGACGAGGAGTCTGAGGGTCTTCCGTCTGATCCCACTCCCTCTCCTGAGAGACAGCTTTCTCCTCCCGAGAGTCTGTCTTTTGCCTCCTTTGTCCGGGAGATGTCTACGGCCATCCCCTTCCCGGTGGTTGTGGAGGACGAGCCCAGGGCTGAAATGTTTGAGCTCCTGGACTATCCTTCTCCACCTGAGGAAGCGTCCACTGTTCCCTTGCACCATGTCCTGAAGAAGACATTGCTTGCGAACTGGACCAAGCCATTAACTAATCCCCACATTCCCAAGAAGATCGAGTCCCAGTACCGGATCCATGGGGACCCAGAGCTGATGCGCACTCAGTTGCCTCATGACTCTGGAGTTGTGGATTTGGCCCTAAAGAAGGCTAAGAGTTCTAGGGAACATGCTTCGGCGCCCCCGGGCAAGGACGCTAGAACCTTAGACTCCTTTGGGAGGAAGGCCTACCATTCCTCTATGCTCGTGTCCAAGATCCAGTCTTACCAGCTCTACACGAGCATACACATGCGGAATAATGTGCGGCAGTTGGCGGGCTTGGTTGATGCTCTTCCCCCTGAGCAAGCCAAGCCTTTTCAGGAGGTGGTCAGGCAGCTGAAGGCGTGCAGAAAATTCCTGGCCAGAGGAGTTTATGACACTTTTGATGTTGCGTCCAGGGCCGCTGCTCAAGGTGTGGTGATGCGCAGGCTCTCATGGCTGCGTGCCGCCGACCTGGAGAATAGAATCCAGCAGCGGATCGCGGACTCGCCTTGCCGTGCGGATAACATTTTTGGCGAAAAAGTCGAGCAGGTGGTAGAGTCTCTCCACCAGCGGGACACCGCATTCGACAAGTTCGCCCGCCGGCAGCCTTCAGCTTCTACCTCTACAGGTAGACGATTTTTCGGGGGAAGGAAGACTGTTCCCTATACTTCTGGCAAGCGTAGGTACAATCCTCCTTCCCGACAGCCTGCGGCCCAGGCTAAGCCCCAGCGCGCTCGCTCTCGTCAGCAGCGTGCGAATCAGCAAGGCCCCGCGGCTCCCCAGCAAAAGCAAGGGGCGAGCTTTTGACTGGCTCCAGCAGAGCATAGCCGACATCCAAGTGTCAGTGCCGGGCGACCTGCCTGTCGGAGGGAGGTTGAAAGCTTTTCACCAAAGGTGGCCTCTCATAACCTCCGATCAGTGGGTTCTCCAAATAGTCCGGCAAGGATACACCCTCAATTTGGCCTCACAACCTCCAAATTGTCCACCGGGAGCTCAGTCCTACAGCTTCCAGCACAAGCAGGTACTTGCAGAGGAACTCTCCGCCCTTCTCAGCGCCAATGCGGTCGAGCCCGTGCCATCCGGGCAAGAAGGGCTGGGGTTCTATTCCAGGTACTTCCTTGTGGAAAAGAAAACAGGGGGGATGCGTCCCATCCTAGACCTAAGGGCCCTGAACAAATATCTCGTAAAAGAAAAGTTCAGGATGCTTTCCCTGGGCACCCTTCTCCCCATGATTCAGCAAAACGATTGGCTATGCTCTCTGGACTTGAAGGATGCCTACACACACATCCCGATACTGCCAGCTCACAGACAGTATCTGCGATTTCAGCTGGGCGCACGCCACTTCCAGTACTGTGTGCTACCCTTTGGGCTCGCCTCTGCGCCCAGGGTGTTCACAAAGTGCCTAGCTGTGGTAGCAGCGGCGCTTCGCAGGCTGGGGGTGCACGTGTTCCCATATCTCGACGATTGGCTGGTGAAGAACACATCCGAGGCAGGAGCCCTGCAGTCCATGCAGATGACTATTCGCCTCCTGGAGCTACTGGGGTTTGTGATAAATTACCCAAAGTCCCATCTTCTCCCAGTGCAGAAACTCGAATTCATCGGAGCCCTGCTGGATTCTCGGACGGCTCGCGCCTATCTCCCAGAGGCGAGGGCCAACAACTTGTTGTCCCTCGTCTCGCGGGTGCGAGCGTCCCAGCAGATCACAGCTCGGCAGATGTTGAGATTGCTGGGCCACATGGCTTCCACAGTTCATGTGACTCCCATGGCCCGCCTTCACATGAGATCTGCTCAATGGACCCTAGTCTCCCAGTGGTATCAGGCCGCCGGGGGTCTAGAGGACGTGATCCACCTGTCCACGAGTTTTCTCGAATCCCTGTATTGGTGGACGATTTGCTCCAATTTGACTCTGGGACGTCCCTTCCAAATTCCTCAGCCTCAAAAAGTGCTGACCACGGATGCGTCTCTCCTGGGATGGGGAGCTCATGTCGATGGGCTTCACACCCAAGGAAGGTGGTCCCTCCAAGAAAGCGATCTACAGATCAATCTTCTGGAGTTGCGAGCGATCTGGAACGCTCTGAAGGCTTTCAGAGATCGGCTGTCCCACCAAATTATCCAAATTCAGACAGACAATCAGGTTGCCATGTACTATGTCAACAAGCAGGGGGGCACCGGATCTCGCCCCCTGTGTCAGGAAGCCGTCAGCATGTGGCTCTGGGCTCGCCGTCAAGGCATGGTGCTCCAAGCCACATATCTGGCAGGCGTAAACAACAGTCTGGCCGACAGGTTGAGCAGGATTATGCAACCTCACGAGTGGTCGCTCAATTCCCGTGTGGTGCGACAGATCTTCCAGGCGTGGGGCACCCCCCTGGTGGATCTCTTCGCATCTCAAGTGAACCACAAGGTCCCTCAGTTCTGTTCCAGGCTTCAGGCCCACGGCAGACTGGCGTCGGATGCCTTCCTCCTGGATTGGGGGGAAGGTCTGCTGTATGCTTATCCTCCCATTCCTCTGGTGGGGAAGACTTTGTTGAAACTCAAGCAAGACCGAGGCACCATGATTCTGATTGCTCCCTTTTGGCCGCGTCAGATCTGGTTCCCTCTTCTTCTGGAGTTGTCCTCCGAAGAACCGTGGAGATTGGAGTGTTTTCCGACCCTCATCACGCAGGACGAAGGGGCTCTTCTGCATCCCAACCTCCAGTCCCTGGCTCTCACGGCCTGGATGTTGAGGGCGTAGACTTTGCCTCTTTGGGTCTGCCAGAGGGTGTCTCCCGCATCTTGCTTGCTTCCAGGAAAGACTCCACTAAGAGAAGTTACTTCTTTCATTGGAGGAGGTTTGCCGTCTGGTGTGACAGCAAGGCCCTAGATCCTCGCTCTTGTCCTACACAGACCCTGCTTGAATACCTTCTCCACTTGTCTGAGTCTGGTCTGAAGACCAACTCCGTAAGGGTTCACCTTAGTGCAATCAGTGCATACCATTACCAAGTGGAAGGTAAGCCGATCTCAGGACAGCCTTTAGTTGTTCGCTTCATGAGAGGTTTGCTTTTGTCAAAGCCCCCTGTCAAGCCTCCTACAGTGTCATGGGATCTCAATGTCGTTCTCACCCAGCTGATGAAACCTCCTTTCGAGCCACTGAATTCCTGCCATCCGAAGTACTTGACCTGGAAGGTCATTTTCTTGGTGGCAGTTACCTCGGCTCGTAGAGTCAGTGAGCTTCAGGCCCTGGTAGCCCAGGCCCCTTACACCAAATTTCATCACAACAGAGTAGTCCTCCGCACTCACCCTAAGTTTCTGCCAAAGGTTGTGTCGGAGTTCCATCTGAACCAGTCAATTGTCTTGCCAACATTCTTTCCCCGTCCTCATTCCTGCCCTGCTGAACGTCAGCTGCACACATTGGACTGCAAGAGAGCATTGGCCTTCTATCTGGAGCGGACACAGCCCCACAGACAGTCCGCCCAATTGTTTGTTTCTTTTGATCCCAACAAGAGGGGAGTGGCTGTAGGGAAACGCACCATATCCAATTGGCTAGCAGATTGCATTTCCTTCACTTACGCCCAGGCTGGGCTGGCTCTTGAGGGTCATGTCACGGCTCATAATGTTAGAGCCATGGCAGCGTCGGTAGCCCACTTGAAGTCAGCCACCATGGAGGAAATTTGCAAAGCTGCGACGTGGTCATCTGTCCACACATTCACATCTCATTACTGCCTGCAGCAGGATACCCGACGTGACAGTCGGTTCGGGCAGTCAGTTCTTCAGAACCTGTTTGGGCTTTAGGATCCAACTCCACCCCCCGAGGGCCCTGTTTGTTCTGTTCCAGGCTACACTCTCAGTTAGTTGGTAAATTTTTTTAGGTCAATCTCAGTTATGTCCTCGCCGTTGCGAGGCCCAATTGACCAATGTTGTTGTTTTGAGTGAGCCTGGGGGCTAGGGATACCCCATCAGTGAGAACAAGCAGCCTGCTTGTCCTCGGAGAAAGCGAATGCTACATACCTGTAGAAGGTATTCTCCGAGGACAGCAGGCTGATTGTTCTCACAAACCCGCCCGCCTCCCCTTTGGAGTTGTGTCTTCCCTTGAAGTGTATTGTCTTGCTACATACTGGACTGGCCGGCTCGAGCCGGTTTCGGGCGGGAAGACGGCCGCGCATGCGCGGTGCGCGCGGGCGCGCGAGGGCTAGCAAAGGACTTTGCTAGTGAAGTTTCCGATTGGAGGGGCTGCCGTGGACGTCACCCATCAGTGAGAACAATCAGCCTGCTGTCCTCGGAGAATACCTTCTACAGGTATGTAGCATTCGCTTTACTACTGGTTTGTGCTGCTGCCCAGACCTCCTCTGTTTCTCAACCAAGCTTGGCTCCTTTGTCTACCTGCTATCATTTCCTGGTCATTCTTACTGTCTCTGTCCTGAGAGGTCAGCCAGGTATGACCTTTCCCTCCAATCGAGGGCTGTCCTCTGGGACCACCCTTGCCACCTGGTGGCAGGCTCTGTCCCCATTGGTCTTTACCTCCTCCTCCCTGGGCCTTTGTGAGCCCTTCTTGGTCCCTCCCTCTCTCGCTCCATGAGGCATTCTCCATCTTGCTTCAGACAGCACTTGTCCTGCTAATACTCCCTGGAACGAACTTGGTTTTTTTTTTACCTTGAATATATCCTCCTAATGAGATATTGCACTCTCCAGTCACTCAGCTCTGAGCTACTTCTACCTGTTCGACTATTTCTCACCTCTGCAATAAAGCTGCCTCTCTTCAGATTTCTACCTCCAACCACTGTTACAGCTCTCAGAATCACGGAGTCTCTGTGCCCTGGGGCAACACTTCTGAACATCTGACTGTGAGTAAATTACCTGTATTTATTCAATAAAGGAAACTTCAGAAAGCAATAGAGACTTCAGGTGTGTGCTGGTGTGCCAAGGTTATACTTCAAGATATTGAGACTTTACAGTTAACAAGTCTTAAGAGGCTTGACAGGCTCCAGTATCAGCTGTGGGCAATGTGTGTGAATCACAGTTGCTTCAGGAGACCTCTGAAGGGAAAGACAAGTTTGTAGGTAGACTGGGGAATGGGGGAGGTTGAGAGAAAGGGAGAGATGCCAGGTGGGTTGGAGGGGAATGAAGAGGGAATCAGGGTGCCTATGTGCCTCTGCAAAATAGCATGCCCTCAGCACGTGCTTAGAGGGAACATTAGTGTGCACGTGTTTCTATATATGGATGATTGGGTAGTTTATGACGAAGCCTAATAATTCCACCACCCAGATGATTATGCCTATTAGCTCCTGACAAGCCAAATTCAAATTTGAGCTCGTCACCTTAATTGGAATTCATAGGAGCTCTGCTAGATATAATTCAGACAAGTACCTTTACTTCCACTAGAAAAAAAATATCACCTTGGTGCCTGTTATTTGTTAGGTTTTTTTTTAAGTCAGCAAATATCAGCTATAGGCCTATCGAGGTTGTAGGGCCACATAACTTTGACAGTACTCGAGCCTTCATCAGCAGGTCTCAAAATGAAATAGGCTCAGAGGAACTCATGTTCCCAGAGGACTCAAGCCACTCAGAGCTTTATGAGATGTGGTCTAGCTCCCTAGCCTTCTCAGTGACTTTTTGGGAGATAGAATCACCATATAAATTCCTTCCATACAAATTGTTCTCAAAACAATTATGGCCAGCTGGGATAGGGACCGATGTTGATGGGCTTCTCATTCTGGGTCCTTGATCTGTGTAGGAAAAACTTCATCAGATCAATTACTCAGTTGAGGCCTGTGTGGAATGCTCTAAAGCAGTGATTTTCAACCCAGTCCTCAGGGATCACCTGGCCAGCCGGGTTTTTGAGATATCCACAATGTATATGCCTGAGACTGATTTGAATAACAAGAAGGCAGTGCATGCAGATCTATCTCATGCATATTCATTGTGGATATCCTGAAAACCCAATTGGCCAGGTGGTCCCTGAGAACTGGGTTAAAAACATTGCTTTAAAGGCTTTCAGTGATTTGTTGTCAGGTTATGAAATTGGGCTATCTTTGACCAGATGACTCGCAGAGCCACATACCTGGCAGGGAAAGACAATATCCTGTTACTTCAGCCACATGAGAAGCCACTAGGTTCAGTGGAATAAAAAATAATCTTTGGCAAATGGGGGGCACACCTCTGGTGGATCTCTTAATGTCTCCACAGAATAAAAAAGTATCTCAATTCTCTTCCAGTCCAGGGATACATGCCTCAGATGCTTTTCTCCTGAATTAGAGGGAGGGCCTTTGTAGACATTTTCTCATACTGCTCCTTAAATTTAGACCATGATTCTCACAGCCCCATATTGGGCAAGACAGATCTGATTTCCTCTCCTTCTAGATTAGTCTATAAGGAAAACCATCAGACTGGGGGACTCTCCAACATTAGAAACAAGCTTGGGGGACAATATTGCATCTCATTGATAAGTCCCTCACCTTCACACTTTAGATGTTGAGAGGGAAATCTTGGCTGCCCTGAATTTTTCTGATAGGTTCGTCTGGCTTCTAGGAGAGACTCCACTAGTCAATCTTATGGTTTTAAGTGAAAGATGTGCCCTGAATTTTTCTGATAGGTTCGTCTGGCTTCTAGGAGAGACTCCACTAGTCAATCTTATGGTTTTAAGTGAAAGATGTTTGCTATCTGGTGTGATGGAGCATTCCCTAGATCCTTTTCCTGGCCCACAAGAAATCTGTATCTCGCCAAGTCGGGGTTGAAAAACAAATTCATCAGGGTTCACCTTAGTGCAGTTGGCACTCATCATCATTATTATTATCATCATGCAGATGGTAAACATATCTCTGAACAGCGTTCAGTTCACTATGGGGCTCATTTTCAAAACAGATAGATGTTAAAACATCCAAATCACTATTTTTGAAACCCATTTGTAAGATGGTTTTCTTTTCAATTCATATGCAGCGTGTCCAAATCACAAAAGGGCATGCTGGGGGCGGGATTGACAGTTTTCTTCCATAATGGAACAATGCAAAAGTGTCCGGGGCTAAAACTTTGATATTTTGGTCTAGACCTGTTGTAATCATGACTGAGTCACCAAAAGGTACCCTAAGTGAACAAATGACCACTGGAGCGATTGAGGCATAACCTCCTCCCCCTTCTTACTCCCTCAGTGGTCACTGACCCCCTCGCACCCCCCCCCCCCCCAAAGATGTGAAAGAAACAGTACATACCAGCATCTGACAGCTTTAGATGTTGTGGCCAGTCCTATTAAAGCAGCAAGCAGGTCTCTGGAGTAGCCTAGTGTTCTCCGAGGACAAGCAGGCTGCTTGTTCTCATGACTGGGTTGACGTCCACGGCAGCCCCCACCAACCGGAAGAAAACTTTGCGGGCGGTCCCGCACGCAGGGCATGCCCACCGCGCATGCGCGGCCCTCTTCCCGCCCATGCGCGACCGTTCCCGCTCAGTTTTTTTCTATTCCGCGCTGGAGAGAAACGTGTTATCGTCTCTCTGTTTGTCAGCCCCGGAAACCGGATTGCGGCCTAGCCGCGGCCTTTTTTTCTGTTTCGCGTACGCGTTTGCGTATTTTTTCTATCAAATTCCAAAAAAAAAAAAAAAGAAAGTGTCCTCGTCGTTCTTAGCCGCGAGGGCACTTCGTCGTTTCTTTTTCGGGTGTGCTTTTCACCACCACCATCGACGACATTGACTTCGCCGACGCAAAAAGTGTGGTCGGTGCGGCCGGCAGATCTCGCAGACCTATACTCACGCTTGGTGCCTCCAGTGCCTCGGACCGGAGCATAATTCCAAGACGTGCACCTTGTGTCTCGTCTTGAGGAAGCGGACACAGGTGGCGAGGCAAGTTCTTCGGGACCGTCTTTTCGGAACTTGCGCCGGCCCTTCGACGGCATCGGTGTCGACAGCCAGGTCTTCGTTACTGGTACCGATGTCGACGAAATCGGCGCCGACCCTGGCACCGACCCCAGGAGTACAGGTACCGTTGGCCCGCCGGCCTGCCGGTCTGCCGGTGACGGCGGGGTTGAGCGGCCGCGCGGACAGTCAGCCCCGGCCACTCCCTCTACCCAGGGCCATCGGGACCGAACCCTGTCGGATCCGATTCCTCGAGGCCGGGGGGGTTCTACCTCCTCTTCGTCTCTTCCGCCGAGCGCCGATGACAGGCATCGAAAGAAAGCAAAGAAACACTGTCATCGGTCGCCCACGGCGCATGGGACTGCCAGCTCCGGTACCTCGAGGGATGACTCGACGCCCAGGAAGCGGCAGTGCCGAGAGGAGCGTTCCCCCTCGGTTGAAGAGGTGTCGCTGTGTCAGTCCGCGGGTACTTCGGTACCGTCTCCTGGACCCGAGCAGCTTCCGGCACCGACACCCACACCGGCCCCCCTGCCTTTCCCGACAGCGGGCCTCAACGAGTGCCTCCGAGCCATCCTTCCCGGGATCCTGGAAGGGCTGATGTGCCAGGCTCTGCCGGCACCGGGGGTGCTTGCGCCCCCGGCGCCATTGCTGGAGGCACCGGTGTGCTCTGGCCTGATGCCGAGGCCTCCGACGCCGCTTGCGGCACCGGTGTCGATCGCCACGCAGGTGGAGTCCCCATTGACGTCGATGGAGGGAGCTTCATCCCCGCCGGCGCGGGAGTCCACCGCTTGACGCCATCATCGAGGACGTGGTTCCTCGCAGTCGAGACGGGCCCGGTTGAGATCTGAGTTGAAAGAGCTCATGTCCGACACCAAGGAAGAGGAGGCCTCGTGGGGGGAGGAGGAGGACCCCAGATATTTCTCCTCAGAGGAGTCTGTGGGCCTTCCCTCCGACCCCACTCCTTCACCGGAGAGGAAGCTCTCACCCCCTGAGAGCCTCTCCTTTTCCTCCTTTGTCAGGGATATGTCTATTTGCATTCCCTTTCCAGTGGTCACTGTGGATGAGCCGAGGGCGGAGATGCTCGAAGTCCTCGACTATCCATCACCACCTAGAGAGTCTTCCACGGTGCCGTTGCACAATGTCCTTAAGGAGACACTGCTTTGGAACTGGCTGAAGCCACTATTTAATCCCACCATCCCCAAGAAAGCGGAGTCCCAATACAGGATCCACTCATGACTCGGCGGTCGTGGACTCTGCTCTCAAGAGAGCACGAAGTTCGAGGGATACCGCCTCGGCGCCCCCTGGGCGGGAGTCTCGCACTGTGGACTCGTTTGGGAGGAAGGCCTACCAATCGTCCATGCTCGTGACCCGCATCCAGTCATACCAGCTCTACACGAGCATTCACATGCGGAACAATGTGAGGCAACTGGCGGACCTGGTCGACAAGCTCCCCCCGGAGCAGTCCAGGCCTTTTCAGGAAGTGGTCAGGCAGCTGAAGGCGTGCAGAAAGTTCCTGTCCAGGGGTATCTGTGACACCTGTGATGTGGCATCTCGAGCTGCGGCCCAAGGTATAGTGATGCGCAGACTCTCCTGGCTACGTGCCTCTGACCTGGACAACCGCACCAAGCAGCGACTGGCGGATGTCCCTTGCCGGGGGGGATAACATTTTCAGCGAGAAGGTCGAGCAGTTGGTGGACCAACTACACCAGCGGGAAACCGCTCTCGACAAGCTCTCCCACCGGGCGCCTTCAGCATCCACCTCTGCAGGTGGATGTTTTTCCCGGGCCCGGCAGGCTGCATCCTACGCCTACAGCAAGCGTAGGTACACCCAGCCGGCCCGAAGGCCTCCTCAGGCACAGGGACAGTCCCAGCGCGCTCGTTCCCGTCAACAGCGTGCGCCTAAGCAGCCCCCTGCGCCTCCACAGCAAAAGCCGGGGACGGGCTTTTGACTGGATCCATGGGAACATAGCCGCCGTCAAAGTGTCGGGGGGAGGTTGAAAGCTTTTCACCAAAGGTGGCCTCTTATAACCTCCGACCAGTGGGTTCTCCAAATAGTGCGGTGCGGATACACCCTGAATTTGGTCTCCACTCCACCAAATTGCCCACCGGGAGCCCAATCCTTCAGCTCCCATCACAAGCAGGTACTTGCAGAGTAACTCTCCGCCCTTCTCAGCGCCAATGCGGTCGAGCCCGTGCCACCCGGGCAGGAAGGGCAGGGATTCTATTCCAGGTACTTCCTTGTGGAAAAGAAAACAGGGGGGATGCGCCCCATCCTAGACCTGAGAGGCCTGAACAAATATCTGGTCAAAGAAAAGTTCAGGATGCTTTCCTTGGGCACCCTTCTACCAATGATTCAGAAAGACGATTGGCTATGTTCCCTGGATTTAAAGGACGCTTATACTCACATCCCGATACTGCCAGCTCACAGACAGTATCTCCGATTCCGTCTGGGGACACGGCACTTTCAGTATTGTGTGCTGCCCTTTGGGCTCGCCTCTGCACCACGGGTGTTCACGAAGTGTCTCGTGGTGGTTGCGGCGTATCTACGCAAGCTGGGGGTGCACGTGTTCCCATATCTCGACGATTGGCTGGTCAAGAGCACCTCAGAGGCAGGAGCTCTTCGGTCCATGCGGTGCACTATTCACCTTCTGGAGCTGCTGGGGTTTGTGATAAATTACCCAAAGTCCCATCTCCAGCCAGTCCAATCTCTGGAATTCATAGGAGCTCTGCTGAATTCTCAGACGGCTCAGGCCTTTCTTCCCGAGGCGAGGGCTCAGAATCTTCTGTCCCTCGCTTCCCAGACCAGAGCGTCTCAGCAGGTCACAGCTCGGCAGATGTTGAGACTCCTGGGTCATATGGCCTCCACGGTTCACGTGACTCCCATGGCTCGCCTTCACATGAGATCTGCTCAATGGACCCTAGCGTCCCAGTGGTGCCAAGCTACCGGGAATCTAGAAGATGTCATCCGCCTGTCTGTCAGTTGCCGCAATTCGCTACACTGGTGGACGATTCGGACCAATTTGACCCTGGGACGTCCATTCCAAATTCCGCAGCCCACGAAGGTGCTGACGACGGATGCATCTCGCCTGGGGTGGGGAGCTCATGTCGATGGGCTCCACACCCAGGGACTGTGGTCCCTCCAGGAACAAGATCTTCAGATCAACCTCCTGGAGCTCCGAGCAGTCTGGAACGCACTGAAGGCCTTCAGAGATCGGCTGTCCTACCAAATTATCCAAATTCGGACAGACAATCAGGTTGCAATGTATTATATCAACAAGCAGGGGGGTACCGGATCTCGCCCCCTATGTCAGGAAGCCATCAGGATGTGGCGTTGGGCTTCCCAGTTCAGCATGCTTCTCCAAGCCACATACCTGGCAGGCGTAAACAACAGTCTGGCCAACAGGCTGAGCAGAGTCATGCAACCGCACGAGTGGTCGCTCCATTCCAGAGTGGTACGTAAGATCTTCCGAGAGTGGGGCACCCCCTCGGTGGACCTTTTCGCCTCTCAGACCAACCACAAGCTGCCTCTGTTCTGTTCCAGACTACAGGCACACTGCAGACTGGCGTCGGATGCCTTTCTCCTCCATTGGGGGAACAGCCTCCTGTATGCTTATCCTCCCATACCTTTGGTGGGACGACCTTGCTGAAGCTCAACCAAGACCACGGCACCATGATTCTGATAGCACCTTTTTGGCCCCGTCAGATCTGGTTCCCTCTACTTCTGGAGTTGTCCTCCGAAGAACCGTGGAGATTGGAGTGTTTTCCGACTCTCATTTCGCAGAACGACGGAGCGCTTCTGCACCCCAACCTTCAGTCTCTGGCTCTCACGGCCTGGATGTTGAGGGCGTAGATTTTGCTTCGTTGGGTTTGTCTGAGGGTGTCTCCCGCGTCTTGCTTGCCTCTAGAAAGGATTCCACTAAAAAGAGTTACTTTTTCAAGTGGAGGAGGTTTGTCGTTTGGTGTGAGAGCAAGGCCCTAGAACCTCGTTCTTGTCCTGCACAGAACCTGCTTGAATACCTTCTGCACTTATCAGAGTCTGCTCTCAAGAGTAACTCAGTAAGGAATCACCTTAGTACGATTAGTGCTTACCATCATCGTGTAGAGGGTAAAGCCATCTCTGGAGAGCCTTTAGTAGTTCGATTTATGAGAGGCTTGCTTTTGTCAAGGCCTCCTGTCAAGCCTCCTGCAGTGTCATGGGATCTCAATGTCGTCCTCACCCAACTGATGAAACCTCCTTTTGAGCCACTGAATTCTTGCCATCTGAAGTACCTGACCTGGAAGGTCATTTTCTTGGTGGCAGTTACTTCAGCTCGTAGAGTCAGTGAGCTTCAAGCCCTGGTAGCTCATGCTCCCTATTCCAAGTTTCATCATAACAGAGTAGTACTCCGCACTCACCCTAAGTTCTTGCCAAAGGTGGTGTCGGAGTTCCATCTTAACCAGTCAATTGTCTTGCCAACATTCTTTCCCAGACCGCATACCCGCCCTGCTGAACGTCAGTTGCACACATTGGACTGCAAGCAAGCGTTGGCCTTCTATCTGGAGCGGACACAGCCCCACAGACAGTCCGCCCAATTGTTTATTTCTTTTGACCCCAATAGGAAGGGGGTCGCTGTCGGGAAACGCACCATCTCCAATTGTGTAGCAGATTGCATTTCCTTCACTTACGCCCAGGCAGGGCTGGCTCTTGAGGGTCATGTCACGGCTCATAGTGTTAGAGCCATGGCAGCGTCAGTGGCCCACTTGAAGTCAGCCACTATTGAAGAGATTTGCAAGGCTGCGACGTGGTCATCTGTCCACACATTCACATCACATTACTGCCTCCAGCAGGATACCCGACGCGACAGTCGGTTTGGGCAGTCGGTGCTGCAGAATCTGTTTGGGGTTTCAATCCAACTCCACCCTCCAGGACCCGATTTTATTCTGTTCAGGCTGCACTCTCAGTTAGTTCTTCTTCATAGGTCAATTTCTGTTATGCCCTCGCCGTTGCGGGGTTCAATTGACCTGGGTTCTTGTTTTGAGTTAGCCTGAGAGCTAGGGATACCCCAGTCATGAGAACAAGCAGCCTGCTTGTCCTCGGAGAAAGTGAATGATACATACCTGTAGCAGGTGTTCTCTGAGGACAGCAGGCTGATTGTTCTCACCTACCCTCCCTCCTCCCCTTTGGAGTTGCGTTTTACTCATTCCTTTGCTTGTCATTCAACTGAGCGGGAATGGTCGCGCACGGGCAGGAAGACGGCCGCGCATGCGCGGTGGGCGTGTCCTGCGTGCGGGACCGCCCGCAAAGTTTTCTTCCGGTTGGTGGGGGCTGCCGTGGACGTCAACCCAGTCGTGAGAACAATCAGCCTGCTGTCCTCGGAGAACACCTGCTACAGGTATGTATCATTCGCTGTTGGTGCAGTGCACTTTAGAGAAGGGGACCCTTGTTCTAATCCAACCAAGAAAAGCTTTCTTTGAACCACTGGACTCCTGAAGTATGTGACCTGGATATGGAAATTGGAACGACAAGTGAGGTGATTAAATTTGCAGATGATACAAAATTGTTCAAGGTTGTTAAAACACGTGGGGACTGTGAAATATTGCAGGAAGTGCTTAGGAAATTGGAAGACTGGGTGTCCAAATGGCAGATGAAATTTAATGCGGACAAATGCAAGGTGACACATGTTTATTTAATTAATTGTTGCATTTGTATCCCACATTTTCCCACCTATTTGCAGGCTCAATGTGGCTTACATAGTACCGTGATGGCGATCGCCAATTCCGGTATGAGAAATACAGAGTGTTATTGCGTTAAAGTTTGAGTGACAGAGTAAATTAGGTATTCATTAGGTAGTCAAGGAGGGAGAGTTAAGTTTTGTCCAGTTCTGGCATAGGTTTCGTTGTGTTGCAGGGTTCAGGTCTTTAGGTTGGATCGTTATGGTATGCCTTTTTGAACAAATTGTTTTTTTAATGATTTCCGGAAGTTTGTTAGGTCGTGCATTGTTTTCATGACGTTTGGCAGTGCATTCCATAGTTGAGTGCTTATGTACGAGAAGCTGGATGCATATGTTGATTTATATTTTAGTCCTTTGCAGCTTGGGTAGTGGAGATTTAGGTATGTGTGTACTGACCTTTGTGCTTCTAGTTGGTAAGTCTATGAGGTCTGCCACGTATACCGGGGCCTCGCCGTGAATAATTTTATTGAAAAGAATAACCTGAATCATAGTTACCTGATACTAGAATCCACCTTGGGGGTCAGCACTCAAGAAAAAGATCTAGGTGTCTTTTTGGATAATATGCTGAAATCTTCTGCTCAGTGTGTGGCGGCGGCCAAAAAAGCAAACAGGATGCTATGAATTATTAAGAAAGGCATGGTGAATAAGACCAAAAATACTATAATGCGTTTGTATCACTTCATAGTGTGACCATACCTTGAGTATTGTGTTCAGTTCTGGTCGCCGTATCTCAAAAAAGATATAGCGGAATTAAAAAAGATTCAGAGAAGAGCGACTAAAATGATAAAAGGGATGGAACTCCTCTCGTATGAGGAAAGGCAAAAGAGGTTAGGGCTCTTCAGCTTGGAAAAGAGACAGATGAGGGGAGATATGATTGAGGTCTACAAAATCCTGAGCAGTGTAGAACGAGTAGAAGTAAATCGATTTTTTACTCGTTCCAAAAGTGCAAAGACTAGGGGACACTCGAAAAAATTACATGGAACTCATTGCCGGAAAATGTGATAACAGCGGTTAGCGTATCTGGGTTTAAAAAAAAGTTTGGACAGATTCCTTGAGGAAAAGTCCATAGTCTGCTATTGACACAGGCATGGGGAAACTACTGCTTGCCCCAGGATTGATAGCATGGAATGTTGCTGCTAGTTGGGTTTCTGCCAGGTACCTGTTACCTGGCTTGGCCACTGTTTGAAAACAGGATACTGGGCTAGATGGACCATTGGTCTGACCCAGTATAGATACTGTTAGTTCTTATGTACATAGAGGTAATCTACAAACAGGAAAATATACACATGCACTGTGCTGTTTCTCAAAAGCTACTAGAGTAATCTAAGCTGCAAACGCTTCTCTGCTTCTGCTTCATTGGTGATGCCACTCCTCTGTGAGGACTTGAATCCTGTTGTCCACTGAGAACACAAGCAACTTCATTTTCTTTTCCTGTGGAATCGTTGCAAACCGGGGTCTTTGCCTGTGAAGTTCCTCAATCTATTGTACCCATATAGCAAACGTGAAGACCTATTTTGCATAGGGGCAGACTACTGTTTACAGAGTCTGGCTTTCTTGAAGATATCTGTATTTCAGTTTTTGTGGCTCCCTATTTTGTATCACATGAAGGTGTGTCCATGTTCTGCATGTGTGACTGAGCTGAGAGATTCTGCTAGTATGTAGTGTCTGTGTAGGAATGTGTAACAGTCCAGTTTGTTCCACTTTTCCAGTAGCAGGTATATTGATGCTCTTAGGGCCCAATGTAATATTTATAGCACTCTCTTTTCATAGGTGGGTTAGGGCTGTTGTGTGTTAAGTTTTCTGTATAGGTTTTGAGTGTCTTTTTATAGGGTTTTATGTTATTTCATAAAGTATCTGGCCCTATTGTTTTTGACATCCTGGCTTCATATTCTGCATTTTAGTCTGGCGTGTGTGTGTGTGTGTTTTTAAATAGCCATAATAAACATATATGAGATGTATATATGCAAATATGCCAAGCCACACCCTTTGCTGCCCCCCCCCCCATGAAAAAGTCAAACTACGCCCATGAGGCAGAGCATAAAAAATGGGATGTCCAGATTGGTATGCTTACATTTTCCTGGTATTTTATAAAAGGCTCTGTTGAATAACCCATTGCAAGCAAAACACTCTGAGCAAAAAGGTTTCTTTATATTTACTTCTCACATTTTCAAGTCTGCTTCCTGCTCTCATAAAGAAATGAAACAAATATTATCGTCATTCATTATTCTTCAAAATGATTCCTTTAATTATTATGCAAGTGCAACACACAATTTTTCTTTAACCTTACAAATCACAGAAACCAATCTGAGCTAGCACATTCTGGAGCTGAAAACTGAGATTCATTCTTAAACTAGCCAGGTATGCAAATGTGATAGACATTAAAGCCAATTCTTAATCTAGATGGCAGGTAAATGACCATGAAGAGAAGTCTTTATATTTATTGCTTATATTTTCTAGTATGTTTCTTTCTCCCATAAAGTAAGGAATTGGCGGAAACTGCACTAACACCCTCAATTAGCTGTTCAAAAATCCAGTCTGTGTTAGTATGGCATGACACCCAGTTTGTTCCATTCAGTAGTCTACAGAGAATAAACTAGTGGTATTGATCCTTCTCTTGGTAATCAAGTTTGCACATGAAAGATATTTTAGTCTGTGTTGTAACACTTGGATCTATATCTGTTTTTGTTTGTATTTTACTGTCCTTTGATACCAAGAATATTAAAGACATCAGGATAATCAAAATTTACAAATGAGCTAGAAAAATTTGTTCCTAGCAGAAATAGATGTTTAAACAGTATTTTATTCATTGAGATTGTTTCACCATCTCCAATACATATGATCTATTACTCAAGTTCAAAATCCTGATTGAATGTTTCTGTTTTCAGTATAGGCTAGTCAAAGAAGCACTTCAGGAGCGTGCCAACCTGCTAGAAATTGCTCCTCATTTGTCTTCTCCTTTGCCTATAATGCTTCCTGTTTACAAGTAAGAATCAACCTTATTTTTATTTACCTCTGCATTTGGTGAAAAATGTAGCACAACCACAGGTTCATTGCTTTTATTTGGTGTATATCTGCTTTATAGAAAGGCTAACATAACCGAAGAGGCAGTTGGTAAGAATGTGGATTTTCTTTTCTTAAAATACATTCATTTATTTATTTTTAATTTTACATTTCTTAAATACTGCCTGAAAGCTATTGAAGTGGTGTATATTCAAGTATAGTAGGTATTTTTTTTCCTGTTCTTGGAGAGCTCACAATATGAGTTTGTTCCTGAGGCAATGGAGGATTAAGTCAGTCACCCAAGATCACAAGGAGCTGCTGTGGGATTTGAACTGGTTTCTCTGGCGCCCAGCTTGTTGCTTTAACCATTGGGCTACTCCTGTACTCCATGGGCCCTGTTTACTAAGCTGCACCAGAGGCACTTTCACATTTTTAGCTCGCGCTAACCATTTAGATGCCCATAATATTCCTATGGGGCATCTACACGTTAGCACACGCTAATTTTTAGCACATGCTAAAAATGCTAGCACACCTTAGGAAACAGGGCACCATATGTCTTATGGCTCAGAATAGCTTGAAAAACAATTTTTCCTGGGCCCTTAACATTTTCTTCAACAGGTTTCTCATATGTAAGTTGAAGAAGTTTCTCTTAGAGTAATTCAGATTGTCAAATTGTACCAAATGTAATACATTGCAATTTCTTCTAATGTTATCTGCAGTGAACTTTATAGGTAGCTGCAGTATACAAGCATTTAATGTAATATAATGTAATTTCATACATTTTCCTGTACATGGTTTTGTGATTTGAAAGTTGTAGGCATCTTTATTAGTTGTTAACACTTCAAAAACAATCATTATCATTTGGGCGCAGGCCCATATTAAAAATGACACTGTGAGGCTATACTATAATGTTTTTGAGAGGAGACATGTGACTATATCAGTTTGCCAGGGAAAATAACCAGGTCTGATTATACCTTGTAGTATTATATCCCCACTTCTACAAAATATCCACAAACTTGTTTTTCTCCATATGCTTTGTTCTTGATAATATATGTAAAAGGGATGGGCAGCACTGAGCCCAGGCTTAGTATATTTGCCTGAACCTTCATGATGCTCCTAACCAGAGAATGAATGACAGTATTTTCACTGGAATTGAAAGTGGAACACAGCCCTCCTGATTTCATTTATCCCGCTTCTTAACTTTATTTCTCCTTTTTTCGTTTTGTTCTTAAATATGCTTCATTCTACTACTCCATTTTTTCCCCTATGTTACAGTTTCAAAGCACATAGACTTACCAAGTTACATAGGTTACTATCCAGCTCATTTTCGAAAGAGAAGGGCACCCATCTTCCGACACAAATCGGGAGATGGGCGGCCTTCTCTCAGGGCCGGCCAAATCGGCATAATCGAAAGCCGATTTTGGCTGGCCTCAACTGCTTTCTGTCACAGGGACGGCCAAAGTTCAAGGGGGCGTGTCGGCAGTGTACCGAAGGCGGGACAGAGGCGTGGTTAAGAGATGGCTGTCCTCGGCCGATAATAGAAAAAAGAAGGGCGGCCCTGCGAGCATTTGTCCGACTTTACTTGCTCCCTTTTTGTTGATGACGAAGCCTTGAAAAGGTGCCCGAACTGACCAGATGACCACCGCAGGAAATCGGGGATCACTTCCCCTTACTCCCCCAGTGGTCACCAACCCCCTCCCACCCAAAAAACAAAAATTAAAAAAACATTTTTTTCCCAGGCTCTATGCCAACCTCAAATGTCATACCCAGCTCCATCACAGCACTATGCAGGTCCCTGGAGCAGTTTTTAGTGGGTACTGCAGTGCACTTCAGGCAGGCAGAACCAGGCCCATCCCCCCCCCTACCTGTTACACTTGTGGTGGTAAATGAGAGCCCTCCAAAACCCACCCGAAATCCACTGTACCCACATCTAGGTGCCCCCCGTTACCCTTTAAGGGCTATGGTAGTGTTGTACAGTTGTGGGTTTTGGGGGCTCAGCACCCAAGGTAAAGGAGCTATGCACCTGGGATCAATTTGTGAAGTCCACTGCAGTGCCCCCTGGGGTGCCCGGTTGGTGTCCTGGCATGTGAGGGGGACCAGTGCACTACAAATGCTGGCTCCTCCTACGACCAAATGGCTTGGATTTGGCCAGTTTTGAGATGGCCGCCCTTAGTTTCCATTATAGGCAAAAACCGAGGCCGGCCATCTCTAAGTCCGGCGATCTCAACATTTTGGTCGACCTAAATGTTGAGATTTGCCTGGCCCCAACCGTATTATCGAAATGAAAGATGGACGCTCATCTTGTTCAATAATATGGTTGGCTCCGCCCCTTCCCGGGGCCGTCCCCGGAGATGGGCGCCCTTAGAGATGGGCGCCCCCATTCGATTATGCCCCTCCATGTAACTTGGTAAGTCTGTATTTTCTGTTGCTAGGCAGGATAAAGTAAGGCATACAGGTGGGCGATGTCTTTCCACCTCATTGGGACAGAACAGCTTTCCCAGAGCTTGGAACTTAGTGTTAAGTTGTGAGTACATGTGGCCTTCCCACACACAGTGGTCTCCTCATCTCATTGATTTTTCTGTTCAAATACTAAACATTTTTCTCCCAGCAAGCTTTTTCTCCGAGGAAAGAGTACTTCAGTGTACTCTTTTATTTCTTTGTTTTTCTTTATCCCTTTTGGTATGCCCTTGAAATCAAGATTCATACCTTGCTCAAAATGTGGCAGGAAAATTCCAGAATTTCATCAGTTGCTTCAAGTGTTTAATCTGCGTAGGTGCGGATCATATCTGGAGCAATTTCAGGTATTATGTGCATATCCCAGCCCATAGGGATCATTTCAGTCCCTTTCCCAGTTACTACAGAGCTGAAGAATAGACTACTTCAGTGCAGAAGGATCTAGAGAGGGTCTCCTTTATGCAGACATGTGTGAGCCCTGTGCATACTAGTTAATCTTCCATGGGATGATACTCAACCTGTTGTCATAGTGTCTTGAAAAGTCCAGTTTCTAACACAAATGGGCATACACCTGGCATCAAATCTCTTTTGGTAGATATGAACTCCCCTTTAAATCACAAGTCAGGAACCTTGGAGTACAGCTAGACTCAAAACTTACTGATCCCCTCACCACACACACACAATCAAATCAACTTTCAAAAGCTGCTGCTACCACTTGCAACAACTATGCTGCCTCTCTCCATAAATTGAGAAGGCAAGTCTTCTCACAGTGATTCACACCATGATAACATCAAAACTGGATTACTGTAATGCATTCTACAACAGTCTGTCTACAGTAGATTCAGAATGCTGCAGTAAGACACAGAGAAGGTTGTAAGCAATGTGACCACATCCCATCATTTCTGCAAAATCTTCACTGGCTACCATTACAATACAATGCTACATTTAAAACTCTATGCCTGACCTTCAAGACCCTTAAAGGAAATGGGCAGAGTACTTGAAGAACTGGATCTCCCTCTACACACTTCCAAGATCACTTCAGGTCCTCTCAAGGAATATCCCCAACCACACCCTCTCCAAAGGACATCACATAATGTGAGTCTCTCTCTCTCTCTCTCTCTCTCCACATACTGTAGCAGGACTTGCTTACCCACTCCTACCGTAACTGAGATTATATTCATGCACTCTTCTGACTTCACATAACTTTCTTTAAATTAATCTTTTTGTTTTCTAACTCTTGTTACTCTTATCTATGTGTTCCACCTTTGCTGTCACAACAGAATTCTGCTCGGCGTTTACCAACTGCACTTTGTTCCAAAGTCATCCTTCCTACATTGCATCAATCACTAGTCTTTCTAAAGACTTGATTTGGTATATGCTTTCATTTATTTTCCACTGGTCTTATAATGAAGCGACCGTTATACACAGACCCCTGTGGCAGTCATTGTTGCCGAAACATGGTGCCGTGTCGAGTCCCATTTTATTTGCTTTTAAAAAATATTTTTCTACACCACATCTCCTTGGCTTTTTGGAAGAGTCCTGTTGATCATGCTGCTCCTTTGTTGTTCCACCTTTGCTTATACCCTATAGTTTATAATTTATAATTAATTAAAATTTATTATACCGCTAAAACTGACAATGCAGAACAGAGCGGTATACAGTCTAAATGTTTAAAATAGGAAAGAAACTCCAATCAAAAACAAGACAGAATCTCAAACACACAGAGGAAGAAACAAAATGGAAATGGGACTTGATATACCGCCTTTCTGAGGTTTTTGCAACTACATTCAAAGCGGTTTACATATATTCAGGTACTTATTTTGTACCAGGGGCAATGGAGGGTTAAGTGACTTGCCCAGAGTCACAAGGAGCTGCAGTGGTAATCGAACTCAGTTCCCCAGGATCAAAGTCCACTGCACTAACCACTAGGCTACTCCTCCACTCCTATAGAAAGAGAGGCAGATAATAGGGAGGGAAAGGGGAGGTAGGTGGGGAGAAAGAATAGAGAGGGAAGGTACAGAAGAGCAAGGATGTAGTGGACTTTCATCAAACATTCCAGGATTTAACTAGAATTCTTACAGGCTTGATTAAATAACCAGGTTTTCAAATCTGATTTGAAACCCTTGAATTACAAGTTGCTGACTATTAAGATATTTTATTGTGTATTATGTTGACAATTTAAGTAGCATACTATGCCATACTTTGTACTGCTTATTTTAATGTTTTTACTGTAGTAATTGTCTGTTGCCTGTGTTCAACTTATTCTTGCAGTATACAGCCTTGGGTGAATTTTTTCACCCAAAGTGAAAAACCTTGGTAAACCGCCTAAGTCCACTACCCTGCAACCTCAATTCATGTTCTGTAGTTCTACCACTTCCCTATATTTGGAAGAGATTTCTTTGTATATTAGCACCTTTTAAGTATGATATCTCCCCTGTCCCTCCTTTCCTCTAGGGCGGGGGTTCTCAACCCAGTCCTCAGGACACAGATTTCAAGATTCCCACAATGAATATGCACAAGATAAATTTGCATCTTTCTCAGTAGTAGCTGCAGGTGAGCCACATTGAGGTACATTTATGTATTTCCCTGTCCCCAGGGGAATTAGAATCTAATTTTGTACTTGAGGCAATGGAAGATTAAGTGACATGCCCAAAATCACAGGGACCAGCAGCAAGATTTGAACCTGGCTTTGGTGGTTATCAGCCTAGTACTCTAACCACTAGGCTATTCCTCCACAAAGCTGCAGTTACTTTCATAAGTGTTCTAGGTTCTATTCTATCAGGTAGTGCCTAAGTTGAGCCTCAACAAATTTTTACTGAATCTTGGAGCCAGCCCCAAATCTTAGGAGCTAGCAGCTGAAACTTCTTTTGTTTCCTTTCCACCCCACACCCAACACTGTCCACAGTGAAATTCAAATTTATATGGGGTTTGGGGTGGAATCCCCCTCTGTAATCAGCAGCAGTTCCTTACAAACTCATTTACTAAGGCTCTTCCCCATTCTGTGTTTAAAAATTTAGTAAATCAGTCCCCTTTAGGTACCAGTGCACATCACTGCCAGAAACTTGTAGTCTCCGTTCTGGAAGTATGGTGGCAGCTGTGTGACATCACCTACCTCATGGGTGACACATGACAAACGATCACCTTGCCTTGCACATCCTCCCCCATCCCCAAGGCACACAATCACCTTGCGCAGACCCCCCCCCCCCCCCCCCAATTGCACACAATTAGCTTGCTCAGCCCACACCATGGCACACAATTAGCTTGCTCAGCTCCCTCCAAACTCCATGGCACACAATCACCATACTTTGTGCAGCCCCCTTCACAGCCACAGGCAGCAGCTGAGCTGTTTACTCTCTCTCTCTCTCTCTCTCTCTCTCTCCCTCTCCCCAGCTAAAATCGTACTGCAAGAGAAGGAGAGAGTGATTACCCCGTAATAAGCCATATGGGAACAGATTGATGGGAACATTGGACACTAATGGGTTTTAACTGCATATCTGGCTGCTTCTTTCCCTTGTGCCTGCCTAAAGCCAACTGCTCATGTGAACCACAGGGCTATACAGAGGACCCCGTGGTTGACATGAGCAGTCAGCTCCAGGCAGACACAGGAGGAGGAGGAAGCAACCCATTCACGCTTCTCCTTTTGCAGTATGATTTAAGTGCGGGAGACAGAATGAACAGTGCAGCTTCACGTGTCTGATTTTCCAACTCTTACCAGTGGCTCTGAGGGGGTCCCAGCGGTGATGCCTGCTTTCAGGGGGTTCCCAGCAACACCAGCAGCTCTCACAGGAAAGGGGGGGGGTCAGATGTTCAGGTAGCTCTGGGGAGGAGAGGGGTCAGTGACACCAGCTGCTACAAGGTGGGGTGGGGGGTGTTGGAGGTGGGTGGGGGGTCAGCAGCAGTAGAAACAGTTGTAAAGGTGGGAGGGGTAGCGGCAGCAGCTTTGAAGGAGACCAGCAGCATGGGTGGCTCTGAGGGAGGATCGGCAGCTCTACCAGATTTAATGGCAGGAGATGCCCCTTCCATCATCCCCAGTAAGCCAGAATAAGGCTTGGAATGCCAAGAGAGGCTATTGGAGCGGCAGAATGAGGCTTGAAGTTCCCTGAGAGAGGCCATATGTGCACCAGAATGAGGCTTGAAGTTCCCTGAGAGAGGCTATTGGTGCACTGGAATGATGCTTGGAATACAAAGAGAAGCAGTCAGTGAAAGGAGTTAAGGTGAGCCGCAACACGTTAATTGTTCAGCCCTACTCCATTCCCATATATATTTTTGTCAGCTAACTGAGGTCCTTCTCCATGATTTTCTTCTGTGAACACAGAACAGAACTATTTGTTTAGCTCTCTGTCGGAGTCCCCCAGGGATCTGTCCTTGGACCCCTCCTTTTTTCAATCTACACCTCTTCCCTGGGCTCCCTGATCTCATCTCATGGCTTCCACTACCATCTTTATGCTGACGACACCCAGCTTTATCTCTCCACACCAGACATCACTGCGGAAACCCAGGCCAAAGTATCGGCCTGCTTATCCGACATTGCTGCATGGATGTCCAATCGCCACTTGAAACTGAACATGGCCAAGACCGAACTTCTTGTCTTCCCACCCAAACCCACTTCTCCTCTCCCTCCACTCTCTATCTCAGTTAATAACACCCTCATCGTCCCCGTCTCATCTGCCCGCAACCTCGGTGTCATCTTCGACTCCTCCCTCTCCTTCTCTGCACATATCCAGCAGATAGCCAAGACCTGTCGCTTCTTCCTCTATAACATTAGCAAAATTCGCCCTTTCCTCTCTGAGCACACCACCCGAACTCTCATTCACTCTCATTACCTCTCGCCTTGACTACTGCAACCTACTCCTCACTGGCCTCCCACTTAGCCATCTATCCCCCCTTCAGTCCATTCAGAACTCGGTTGCACGTCTTATCTTCCACCTGGACTGATATACTCATATCACCCCTCTCCTCAAGTCACTTCACTGGCTTCCGATCAGGTACCGCATACAGTTCAAGCTTCTCCTACTAACCTACAAATGCACTCGATCTGCAGCCCCTCCTTACCTCTCTACCCTCATCTCCCCTTATGTTCCTACCCGTAACCTCCGCTCTCAAGACAAATCCCTCCTTTCAGTACCCTTCTCCACCACCGCCAACTCCAGGCTCCGCCCTTTCTGCCTCGCCTCACCTCATGCGTGGAACAAACTCCCTGAACCCATACGCCAAGCCCCCTCCCTGCCCATCTTCAAATCACTGCTCAAAGCCCACCTCTTCAATATCGCCTTCGGCAGCTAACCACCACATCTCTACTCAGAATTCTAGGCTACACCAACTTGACATTTTGTGCTTTAGATTGTAAGCTCTTCTGAGCAGGGACCGTCCTTCTTTGTTAAATTGTACAGCGCTGCGTAACCCTAGTAGCGCTCTAGAAATGTTTAGTAGTAGTAGCACGCCCATAATTTCCTCCTCATTCTCCAGTTCTCTGCATCTTTCTGTCTTATGATTTAATTTCTGGCTGTCCTCCTTTCTTGTCTCTTCTGTTTACATCTCTAGCCATTTTTTCTTCTACCTGTCCTTTTTCCAGCTGCATTTCTCTTTAGTTCTTCAAACTCAGACCAAGATTTTACCTGCTACTAATACCATGTCCATGAGAAAATAGTGGTACATTCTGTTCAAAGCCTTTCAGGAATCCACATGAGAACCTTCCACACCCTGGACTATAATGGGCTCTCATATACTACCTCAAAAGAACTGAATCAATCACGAAATCTATGCATCTTGTTGTCTCCTTTGAATCCAAAAGAATTGATATATCAGTTGCCAAAAGAACTCAAGCAAATTGGATGGTATTATGCATACAATTCTGTTATGAACGAGCAGGTTTTTCTCTGAACACAAAAGTAAAATTGTATCAGATTAAAGTCTCTGCAGCTATTGTGGCTCTCCTAGTTTGCTTCTCTGGGTACAATTTTTAAAACAGCGACATGACCCTTGCTTTATATTTTTATTTCACACTACTACTTGGACCAGCAGATTTTTTTGGACCAAGCTCTGCTGGACAATCTGCGTGATATAGCAACACTTGAATTTTTTTCGGTGAAGACTACTCCTAAAAAATGGGTCAGTACATAAAGATGTGACCAGCTCCGAGCTTGGCAGTTAATTACTTGTGTGCTTGAATCATTCATTCCTGCTTGTTGATGGAAAAAGCATTGTTGCTTACCTGTAGCAGTTTCCATAGATGGCAAGATTGATCAGGCACACAGTCCCTCCCAAATCCCCAAGAGTTGTCTTGGATTTTTGAGGTTTGAAAACTAACTGGGGAGCTGAGGAGACTGCTATGTAGGAAGGACTGCATATGCATTCTGGACTTGGTTTCTTTTTCTGCACATACTACCCCTACACTAGTTCTGAGCTTTGGGAGAACTATTCTAGCCCAGCAATGTGCAATGAAATCACTCATGTGTGCCTGATCAATTCTGCTGTCTACAGAAAACTGTTACAAGTGAGCAACAGTGCTTTATGCATACCCTCTCTCCAGCACACACATTTTCTTTAAAAATGATAAATACAGACCAAATTTAGTGCCCATTTCTTTTAACGAAGACCTCATGTTTAGGACACGTTTTTGTTTAGCAGCGATTGTTTTAGAGAGATCTGCTACTATGAGGAATTTTCTTCTATTATATAACAATGAAGAGGTCCGCGCTGCTATTATTATTTGGATGGCTTGAGTATATCAAAGCATTTTTGCTAAAAGGGGTGCAGGAATTTCATTTCCAGTCACGGTTTGCTTGGAATGCGGTGGGCCCTTTCAATTCCTAGAAGAGGTTCAAAATTTATTTTCAATGTTGTTAGAAGCCAGTTTATGAGAAATTTGGTCATATCGGGACCATCTGTTCCCTCTGCCAGACCAAATAATATTACTGCGATGGCTTCTATTAGAGGGATCCTCTAGTGAAAGCTCTAATTGCCGCAATCTTGAATTAGTGTGATCTTAATCATTTGCTGTTTTATCGACTTTAACTTCTACCAAGTCAAGTTTATTTTGAAAATTGCTTTCCGATGAAGAGTGAAAAGATAATTCCGTGCTCAATTCACATGTCTTCTCATAGTGCTTCATAGAGAGATCGCAGAGGCTTTTCAGTTCATCCATGAGGGTGTCTGGTATGGATGCCGAGGATTTCCCAGGTGCCATTTTTTCAGGACTGAACAGATTGCTTTTCGACCTTTTGGATCCCAGTAGAGGAGTTGAAGTGGGATCCTATTTAGATGGCCTTGCTCATTATCTATGCTGCCATCACGTCTGGCGTCCTCTAGCATCCTAGTTACGTACTGAACAAGCTCTGTGGTCCCCATACCATATACAATCTCACAACCTGCTTGCCTTACTTGAATATCTGAGAAATGACATTTTGATAAATGTATGTCTCAACTAGACAAACTCATGGATATTCCTACCAAAACCACTGTACATTCAACCATATGAAACAATCCTAAATTACTTATTGATCACAAAACCATCTTATGGAAAGACTGGTATCATAAAGGAATGTGATAACATCTAATGGAAAACTGAAATCCTTCTCATGCTTACAATCTCAATTTGGCCCCTTAAAGAATCAATACTTTTGGTGGCTACAACTAAACCATTGTATAACAACATCAAAGTATGTGGAATCATTAACCACATTACAACCATCTCTTCCTGAATTTACATCTGCATTATATCAAAAGGGCCATGTAGCGTCCCAAATTTATAAATGTATTAGAGACTCTACTTTCAAGCAGAAAAACTGTCTACAATCAACATGGGAAACAGAAGCTCAGTACACTTTATCTGTACATCTTTGGGAAAAGTTTTGGTCCAAAATAAGTAGACCCATTTCCTCAGCCAGTATATTATAATCCTTATTTTTTCTATATCACAGGACCCTATGGACTCCACAAAAATTATTAGCAGCAAAATTGGTTACACAAAACAAATGCTTGTCTTGCAATACTCAGCAGGGTACCTTACTTCATATGTTGTATGAGTGTCTTTTAACACATGCTTTTTATACCCAAGTTATCCAGATAATTTCTTGTCTTAAAATTCTCTATTATTCTCTCTTCTAAATTAATAATTTTAATCTCTTTCCTTAGAGACAATTTTAAGT
The DNA here is from genome assembly GCF_901765095.1 of Microcaecilia unicolor. NCBI lineage: Eukaryota > Metazoa > Chordata > Amphibia > Gymnophiona > Siphonopidae > Microcaecilia > Microcaecilia unicolor. Next base: position 247,171,568 of record NC_044037.1, on the reverse strand, counting down.
GAATTTGATTTGAAACTTTTAGGTTTTTTTACTAACCATAGTACTAAAAACAATTTTACTAAATTGGGAAAATAATGCAGATCTTAATATTCATTTCTGGTGGCATTCAGTCCTACAAATTCACAAATTTGAAACATATTTAGCTGATAAATTTAAAACTACCATTACTGTAAATAAAGTTTGGTCTTCCATGAAGAGTTACTTAGAAAGAAATAACTATATCCTGATAACCATCTTCTTCTTCACAACCATGTAACGAATGTCTTTTCTAATCTCAGAAAAATTAAGTCTATCCCTTTAAGTTTAGTTCACTGGTCTTGGCGGTCTCTTCTTTGTTAATAATGGAAGTCATGTGGAGGGGCATTTTCAAAAGAAATGTCTGTCAGAATTTGGACGTTTTGCAAAGATGTCCAAATTCCGAAGCTGGGAGAAGATCATTTTTGAAAAAGATGAATGTCCATCTTTTGTTTTCGAAAATACCATGGACGTCCTATGATTTGGAGATTTTGTGATTTGAATGCCTTTGATTTTTGGCCATTTAAAAAAAAACAAAAAAACGTCCCAAGTCTAAAACGTCCAAAGTCAAACCATTGGGACGTAGGAGGAGCCAGCATTTTTAGTAGACTGGTCCCCCTGTGACATGCCAGGACAGCAATCGGGCATCCTAGGGAGCACTGCTATGGACTTCATAAAATGCTTCCAGGTACACAGCTCCCTTACCTTATGTGCTGAGCCCCCCCAAAACCCACTACCCCCAACTGTACACCACTACCATAGCCCTTGCAGGTGAAGGGGGCAGCTATATATGGGTACAGTGGGTTTCTGGTGGGTTTTGGAGAGCTCACAGTTTCCTGCACAAGTGTAACAGGTAGTGGGGGTATGGGCCTGGGCCCACCTGTCTGAAGTCCACTAAACTACTCCAGGGACCTGCATGCTGTTGTCATGGACCTTAGTATGACATCTGAGGCTGGCAAGTAATGTTCTTCAACACAATTTTTGGGGGTGGGAGGGGATTAGTGACCACTAGGGAGTAAGGGGAGGTCATCCCTGATTCCTTCCAGTGGTTATCTGGTCATTTGGGGCACCTTTTTCTGCCGCCTTCGTAATAAAAACAGGTCTAGCTCAAAACATCTAAGTTTTAGTGCTGGACGTCTTTGCTTTGTTCCATTATGACTTTGTTCCATTATGAACGCCCAAGTCCTGCCTTGAACATGCCCCTGATACGCCCCCTTCCAACGGACTTTGGAGAAAGACGTCCAAAATGAAGTTTTGATTATACCGATTTGGACGTTTCTGTGAGATGGACGTCCAAATGCCGATTTATGTCACTTTTTGGACGTCCATCTCTTTTGAAAATGAGCCTGTTGGTAGCCTACAATTCCCTGTTCCCCCACTTTTCCCATTTTTTTCAACATTCCATATTTTATGTGTTCTTTTTAACTTTTTTTTCAATTTATATGTTTCATCAGATATGTTGCGTAGCTGTCATTTCTCAATTGTATTACACCTAAGATGCATGACTGTTTATAACAATAAATGCCATCCTTATTTATATAATTATTGTTATAATTGTTCATTCTATGCAAGATGATTTATGAATCGTTTATTTACTGTATCACTGTTTTCCTATTCTCATTATGTACAAAAATTAATAAAAATACATGGAATCAAAATAAAAATGATAAATATTTTTCTTTTCAGTCACTCCATTTCTATATGATGATTAGACCAGTTTTATAAAGATAGTATTAGTACAGATTTCTGATGGCATTCTGAGCAGCAGCATACTTAAATTACATAGATTTTTGTAATGATGAGTGTGTCTAAATAGGGGACAAATCTAAAATCTTCATATTCTAGTTTTCATTACTGGTAGATTCAGTGTTGGTAAGAGAGAAATCTTAAATTTATGTGTGTGTTGTTTTTGAAAACAGTGAAGCACAATGGTTTTAAAACTAATCAAAGCTACAGTTTTTATTAATGCCAAGTATAACATTTGTATTGTGCAGGAATGGAAGTGGAGATTAGATCACAAAAAATGCTTTCCTGAAATTGTTCTCTATTAATTACATCAGGGAAAGCTATAGGGAAACTTGTTTTTTAAAGAATTCATTGGGATCTGAGTAAAGGACCTCAGAACTTCTCTATTCCTTGTTAGTACTCCTCTAAGGTCACTTTTTCCTTTGGAAATTAAAAAATGCAGAGCTAGCAGGCATCCTGATTTACTTTACTGTCTCATGATAGTTACTCCTTTTCTGTATTTTAATGTTTGCTTTGTCACATGATCTTCAATAGGGTGCAAACATTCCTTGGTGAATTGTAAGATATTCATCTTTTCTTATTAGATATTTGTTTGTTATGCTTTAGATGGTGGCAGATGCCTTATTACTGGATTGGAATAAAAGCATATGACCTTGTAGCTGGAAGTCAGTGTTTGAAAAACAGTTATGTCCTCAGCAAATCTAAAGCCCTGGAACTTTTTCCAATGCTGAAGAAAGACCAGCTTGTAGGAGCCATTGTGTACTATGATGGTATGTTACTTTGCATTTTCTCTTTTGATTATACCAGTGACACTTGTATGATAGACTGTTTTGTATATTAATTTACTGTAATTGGTTCTCACAAGTAAAGTGTATCTTAGAGCAGTGTTTCCCTAGTCGGTCCTGGAGTACCCCTTTGCCAGTCAGGGTTTCAGTGTCCACAATGAATATAAATGAAAGAGATTGGAGAGGAGGAGTAGCCTAGTGGTTAGTGCAAGTCACTTAACCCTCCATTGCCCCAGGTACAAAGAAGTACCTGTATATACTATGTAAACTGCTTTGAATGTAGTTGCTAAAACCACAGGCAGTATATCAAGCCCCATTTCCTTTTCCCTTTACATACAATGGAGGCAGTATATGCAAATCAGTCTCATGCATATTCATTATGGGCATCCTGAAAATCTGGCAACGAGGTACTCCAGGACCGACTTGGGAACCACTGTTTTAGAGAAAGTACTTCATGTTGTAAACTACTTCCTTTGGTTTAAAGCAATTTGAGATTGGAATTAATACTTTACTATCTAGTTTGTTAGACTTGTCTTCTACATCAACTGCTCTCTTACTGGAAAATCCAACATTTCTCTCTGTCAGATTCAGTAGGTCATCTGAAAGTATTTTAATATTCTTTAAACCAAAGCATTCTTAAAAAGTTTTTTTTTTTGCCTAGATCATTGCTAGTATATTTAGTTTTTAACTCTAGATTATTTATGCAGGTATGCATGATTTTACTGCATTCGCTTAAGGCAGCGTTCTTCTACCAGTGTGCTGCAGGCAGGAGCAGACTGACCCAGCAACTGAGAACCCAGAGCAGCAGGGAGCCCAGTGCCGCTTTTCTCTATGTTTCTTCTATTGTACTCCCTCACCGCCCCCCCCCCCCCTTAGTCTATCTTAAACCACATCTAGGAAGGAAATTCCCAGGTTGCAGCAGTATTCACAGCTGCTGCATGCAGGTTGCTTGGAGCATCTATTCTGCCCTGGTCCACCCTTGCATAAACAGGAAGTTGCATCAGAAGATGGCGGGTTGTGAAAGAAGAGAGGCTGCAAACAGCGGTGTTGAATTACTGCTGCTGCCAGGGAACCTCTTTGAAGATGCGGTTTAAGGTAGACCTGAGGGGGGGAGGGGAGGAGAAAGAAAAAGAGAGAGAGTGAAAGGTTGACCTGGGAGGGGTGGGGGGGGGGGGGGGGTAAGGGAAGAAAGAGAAAAATACTGGACTTGAAGAGTAGAGGGGAGTTACGGAAGAAAGAGAGAAGCCATGGACTGGGGAGGGGGGTGGAGATAGGAGCCATGGACTGGAGGAGAGGGGGGGGAAGAAGCGGTGGATCCAAGGGGTGGAGGGGAAGAAAAAATGGACCTGACTGTGTATAGGAGGGAGAAAGACATTGGACCACAGAGGGAGGGAAGAGAAAGGAAGGGATGTTGGCCATCAAGTGGGTGGGGGAGAGGAGGGAGGAGAGAAACTGGGAATGGGGAAACCTTAAGGGAGAGGTCATCGGGAATTGTCAAGGAGATAAGTGAGAGGAGGATAATATGTACAGAGGACAAAAATGCAGTAATGGGGAGTAGAGGAAAGGTAGAAGGGATTAATAGGCAGGGAAAGGAATGAGATATGAACTGGGAGAGCTAAGGGTTGAGAGAAGGAGATGGAAAGTTGGTAGATAGTTGAAAAGATAGATGAAGGACTGCGGGGTGAGAAAGTGGTTGAAATCTGAGTTGACAGCAAGGGAGAAAAAGAAAGGGAGGGAAGCGCTAAAAGGGATCAATATAAGAACATAAAAATAGCCATACTGGGTCAGACCAATAGTCCATCTAGCCCAATGTCCTGCTTCCAACAGTAGCCAATACAGGTCACAAGTACCTGGCAGAAACCCAATTAGTAGCACCATTCCATGCTACCAATCGCGGGACAAGCAGTGGCAGATGACATCAGAGACAAATGTAATAAGAGAATGGAAAGAAGACGACAGGAGGATAGAAGAGAAATGAACAACGGGTTCTGGAAAGAGAGTAGAAGACAGGAAAGCAGAAAAGAAACATTAGGATCAACATGATGGGAAAAATGTCCAGACAACAAAGGTAGAAAAAAGTGGTTTATTTTGCATTTATTAACTATATTGGTTTATGAAATGTACATCGTGGGAGTATTTGTATTATGTTCAGTATAAGAAGAAATGCATTTCTGTTTTTATTTCTCCTACGTTGTGGTACATGCCTACTTTGACTTCTTGGGGTTCCCAGTTCAATTTTGGTCTTTTTATCTCCATTTCTAATTTGTAATCCATTTCTAATTTGTGATCCCATTTTGTATTTGAGGAGGGTCTGTCTTGTGTTTTGCATGTGACTGATGTACGGTATTCTGTGGGCATGCAGCTTCTGGGTAGAGATCTGTATCTGTCCCGCTTGTTCTATTTTACTAGTAGGAGGAGGTGTATTTGGCATTTTTGAGCCCAGTGTAATATTTGTAGTGCTACCTATTCATATGTAGCTGTTTGAATCATAGGAATTAGTGCTACTGTAGTATGATATATTTGTACATGTATGTTAAGATTTTTTTCAGATTTTGTATTTTTTCACAATGTGCATAGTAGTGGAGAGTTTTGTTTTGCTATGATTCAGATGATATGAGAATCAGAGGCTTTTTTGAGTGGTGCCTTCCTTATTTTTGATTGCATGTTATTTGTGGCTAATTTCATTAACTTTGAAGTGTTTTGCTGCCCTTTTGCTAGCTTGTCTTCAATAAAAATATTCAACTATAAAGATAATACAATGATTAAAAAAGTAATTATTGAACTTTAAATACAATCTTAATACTTGTTAAATGGTAATGTATATATCCTTTAAAAAACTGATGGTGTGCCTTGACAATTTTTGTGCCTTGTCAGTTTGCTGTGACATGAAAGAGGTTGAAAATCACTGACTGGCATACTTGAAGGGCAATTAGAAAGACCCCAGATATTTTTGTCCAGTGTCTTCCTTTCAGGAAAAAAAGGGCAGCATCCACAAGTCTGACTCAAGCTGAAAAGCTTAAGCAAAACAACAACTGCTCAAAAGAGAGAGGGAGGGTGAAGCAAAAATCAAGGGGATAGAGAGGGGTACTTCAGGAGCTGAAAGGGTATGAAAAAAGGTGCAAACTGGAGGGTTGGAATTTGAAGTGAGTTAAGGGGTAATAAAGAGTGTGATAGGATTAATGAAGATGAGCAGCAGAGATAGAGATGTTGAGAGGGAGCAGATAGAAGTCTAGTAAATGAGAGATTGTGAGGCAGAGAGAGAAAATTGTGGGAAGAGATACATGAGTAAGGCTGTTGTTTAGGTGAAGAAGAGAGGTGAATGTGAGCCCTCCAAAACCAACCACAAACCCACTGTACCCACATCTAGGTGCCCCCTTCACCCGTTAGGACTATGGTAGTGGTGTACAGTTGTAGGTAGTGGGTTTTGGGGGGGTTTGGGGGGGCTCAGCAGACAAGATAAGGGAGCTATGTACTTGGGATCTTTTTCTGAAGTCCATTGCAGTGACCCCTAGGGTGCCCGGTTGGTGTCCTGGCATGTCAGGGGAATCAGTGCACTACAAATGCTGGCTCCTCCCACGACCAAAGGGCTTGCATTTGGTCATTTCTGAGATGGGCATCCTTAGTTTCCATTATCGCCGAAAATCAGAAACGGCCAAGTCTAAGGACGACCATCTCTAGGGACGACCTAAATGTCAAGATTTGGGCGTCCCCGACCGTATTATCGAAACAAAAGATGGACGCCCATCTTGTTTCGATAATACGGGTTTCCCCGCCCCTTCGCCGGGATGTCCTGTGAGGACGTCCTCAGAAAAACGTGGGCGCCCCTTTCGATTATGCCCCTCTGTGTGTATTTATAAAATCAGACCATCAGATGTATCCCTAATAATGCTACTTTTCCACAATTTTTAAACTTGCTGAAAAGAATATGTAAATATGTGTGACCTCTATAAACGTACGATCATATTGTATTAAAAAATGCATGTACATTGCAACTCCCCTGTCCTCGGCTGTGCCCAGACTACACTCTTTTGGGAACACCTAAGTATGCATGATCTTGGTGCACATGTTCTGCTGTGCATTTTTATAATATTTGTTTTCCATGTGTAAAACATACTATATATATATATATATATATATATATATATATATATATATATGTGTGTGTGTGTGAAAAATGATTTATAAAACTGGGGGACAAGAGAGGGGAGATTGGTAAAGAGAGAGACACTGGTAGGGATAGGGGAAGCATTTGAGATGGAGAATGTAAGGACAAGATGAGGGACTGAGAGTGAAATGAGGCTTTGAGATAGCAAGTAGGATACTGGTGGGAGCCAGGACTGTGGCGATAGCTGAACCTGAGATGGTTGTTGTTTGCTCACCCATCAAGGGGAATATAGGCATATTGTTAATGGTGCTTTTGTTTGAAGAAGGGGAGCAATGGCTTTGTGTTCTGTCAGCATTGCACAACTCAGATTAAGAAGCTAGCAACAGATCTTTGGAGGGGGAATCCATCATTAGAGGGTCTTTGCCTCTCCCTATTCTCCAGCTTTGGTGTGAATGGGAAGTTTGAGAGCGTTCTCAGCTGCAGGCTCTTAGATTTGAAAGGTTGGGTCTCATACGTGTAATACATTTTTAAGGTTAGGCCTATGTAGCATATTTACTTTAATAATACCTCATTTAATTTTGCTAAACTTATGACTAGCAGTGTAACTTTAAGCTTAATAGTTACTAAATCAATTTGTCTACAAACTAGTTGGCACATATAACCTGTAAATCATACCTAATTGAGCTTCTCTTTTAATGATTTAGACTTCTAGGTAAGACTAGTAAGCCTCCTGGGAGACATTGGAGATTAAGAAATACAATTTTGAACAAATGAGAGACATCAAGAGCAAAGCACTGATGAGGGAAGCTATAATCATTCCCTTGGGCAGAGCATTGGCGCATCTGACAGAAAATCTAAATATCTCTTCTTATTGTATCCTATGTAAAATGGGTTTGTTTATTAGCAAGAGTTTTGATATAAAGTTAGTTTATTTCTCACTTCCTGAAGGCAGTGTCTCTTCAATAGGATTCACACTGATGGATCATATTCCTAATCACATGCAGCTTGAAGTCTCTTCCCAAACTTAGTTGGAAGTTAGAATTCTAATAACAATGAGAACTTAATAACAACATATCAACTCTTTTCCATGACTGTTTTCCTTTTTTACAACTTGTTGAGGAGCTTTTCATGTTTGTCTTGCTTTTATGTAATTTATTTCAAACATTTTACACATTTTCTTTTTTCACGTGTTTTTAGTTTTAAGGTTTTTCAGAGTATGCACATTTCCCTGAAGTTTCATCTCCTGTTCCATTTGAGAAAATAGTTGAGTGCTCTGCTACTGTGCCAGTGATTCTGAGCATGGAGAGAAGGGGTAGACGAAGTACAGTCTAGTAATATTGCAGGCCGTGGAATAGCCAGACTGGTACCAGTACGTTACAGTTTCCCAGAACACTTTAGTTTATAGTATCAGAGTACCATCCACCAACACCACAGAGACCTAGGAGACTAGATTTTGAGCCTACAGCCTTATTACTTTTGGGTTTTAGATTATTACCATGGTTGGGATGGGGGCAGGGAAATGTTAGATTAATGCTTGGACCTTGTATGCCTGTGTAGTAGAGAACCAAAGAATAATACAAAAAAGATTGGATAAAGCGAATGCTACATACCTGTAGAAGGTATTCTCCGAGGACAGCAGGCTGATTGTTCTCACTGATGGGTGACGTCCTCGGCAGCCCCTCCAATCGGAATCTTCCTAGCAAAGTCCTTTGCTAGTCCTCGCGCGCCCGCGCGCACCGCGCATGCGCGGCCGTCTTCCCGCCCGAAACCGGCTCGAGCCGGCCAGTCCAGTATGTAGCAAGACAATACACTTCAAGGGAAGACACAACTCCAAAGGGGAGGCGGGCGGGTTTGTGAGAACAATCAGCCTGCTGTCCTCGGAGAATACCTTCTACAGGTATGTAGCATTCGCTTTCTCCGAGGACAAGCAGGCTGCTTGTTCTCACTGATGGGGTATCCCTAGCCCCCAGGCTCACTCAAAACCATGGTCAATTGGGCCTCGCAACGGCGAGGACATAACTGAGATTGACCTAAAAAATTTACCAACTAACTGAGAGTGCAGCCTGGAACAGAACAAACAGGGCCCTCGGGGGGTGGAGTTGGATCCTAAAGCCCAAACAGGTTCTGAAGAACTGACTGCCCGAACCGACTGTCGCGTCGGGTATCCTGCTGCAGGCAGTAATGAGATGTGAATGTGTGGACAGATGACCACGTCGCAGCTTTGCAAATTTCCTCCATGGTGGCTGACTTCAAGTGGGCTACCGACGCAGCCATGGCTCTAACATTATGAGCCGTGACATGACCCTCAAGAGCCAGCCCAGCCTGGGCGTAAGTGAAGGAAATGCAATCTGCTAGCCAATTGGATATGGTGCGTTTCCCTACAGCCACTCCCCTCTTGTTGGGATCAAAAGAAACAAACAATTGGGCGGACTGTCTGTGGGGCTGTGTCCGCTCCAGATAGAAGGCCAATGCTCTCTTGCAGTCCAATGTGTGCAGCTGACGTTCAGCAGGGCAGGAATGAGGACGGGGAAAAAATGTTGGCAAGACAATTGACTGGTTCAGATGGAACTCCGACACAACCTTCGGCAGAAACTTAGGGTGAGTGCGGAGGACTACTCTGTTATGATGAAATTTGGTGTAAGGGGCCTGGGCTACCAGGGCCTGAAGCTCACTGACTCTACGAGCTGAAGTAACTGCCACCAAGAAAATGACCTTCCAGGTCAAGTACTTCAGATGGCAGGAATTCAGTGGCTCAAAAGGAGGTTTCATCAGCTGGGTGAGAACAACATTGAGATCCCATGACACTGTAGGAGGCTTGACAGGGGGCTTTGACAAAAGCAAACCTCTCATGAAGCGAACAACTAAAGGCTGTCCTGAGATCGGCTTACCTTCCACACGGTAATGGTATGCACTGATTGCACTAAGGTGAACCCTTACAGAGTTGGTCTTGAGACCAGACTCAGACAAGTGCAGAAGGTATTCAAGCAGGGTCTGTGTAGGACAAGAGCGAGGATCTAGGGCCTTGCTGTCACACCAGACGGCAAACCTCCTCCATTGAAAGAAGTAACTCCTCTTAGTGGAATCTTTCCTGGAAGCAAGCAAGATGCGGGAGACACCCTCTGACAGACCCAAAGAGGCAAAGTCTACGCCCTCAACATCCAGGCCGTGAGAGCCAGAGACTGGAGGTTGGGATGCAGAAGCGCCCCCTCGTCCTGTGTGATGAGGGTCGGGAAACACTCCAATCTCCACGGTTCTTCGGAGGACAACTCCAGAAGAAGGGGGAACCAGATCTGACGCGGCCAAAAAGGAGCAATCAGAATCATGGTGCCTCGGTCTTGCTTGAGTTTCAACAAAGTCTTCCCCACCAGAGGGATGGGAGGATAAGCATACAGCAGACCCTCCCCCCAGTCCAGGAGGAAGGCATCCGATGCCAGCCTGCCGTGGGCCTGAAGCCTGGAACAGAACAGAGGGACTTTGTGGTTCACTCGAGATGCGAAGAGATCCACCAGGGGGGGCCCCACGCCTGGAAGATCTGTCGCACTACTTTGGAACTGAGCGACCATTCGTGAGGTTGCATGATCCTGCTCAATCTGTCGGCCAGACTGTTGTTTACGCCTGCCAGGTATGTGGCTTGGAGCACCATGCCATGCCGGCGAGCCCAGAGCCACATGCTGACGGCTTCCTGACACAGGGGGCGAGATCCGGTGCCCCCCTGCTTGTTGACATAGTACATGGCAACCTGGTTGTCTGTCTGAATTTGGATAATTTGGTGGGACAGCCGATCTCTGAAAGCCTTCAGAGCGTTCCAGATCGCTCGTAACTCCAGAAGATTGATCTGCAGATCGCGTTCCTGGAGGGACCAGCTTCCTTGGGTGTGAAGCCCATCGACATGAGCTCCCCATCCCAGGAGAGACGCATCCGTGGTCAGCACTTTTTGTGGCTGAGGAATTTGGAAAGGACGTCCCAGAGTCAAATTGGACCAGATTGTCCACCAATACAGGGATTCGAGAAAACTCGTGGACAGGTGGATCACGTCTTCTAGACCCCCAGCAGCCTGATACCACTGAGAGGCTAGGGTCCATTGAGCAGATCTCATGTGAAGACGGGCCATGGGAGTCACATGAACTGTGGAAGCCATGTGGCCCAGCAATCTCAACATCTGCCGAGCTGTGATCTGCTGGGACGCTCGCACCCGCGAGACGAGGGACAACAGGTTGTTGGCTCTCGCCTCTGGGAGATAGGCGCGAGCCGTCCGGGAATCCAGCAGAGCTCCTATGAATTCGAGTTTCTGCACTGGGAGAAGATGGGACTTTGGGTAATTTATCACAAACCCCAGTAGCTCCAGGAGGCGAATAGTCATCTGCATGGACCGCAGGGCTCCTGCCTCGGATGTGTTCTTCACCAGCCAATCGTCGAGATATGGGAACACATGCACCCCCAGCCTGCGAAGTGCCGCTGCTACCACAGCCAGGCACTTTGTGAACACCCTGGGCGCAGAGGCGAGCCCAAAGGGTAGCACACAGTACTGGAAGTGGCGTGTGCCCAGCTGAAATCGCAGATACTGTCTGTGAGCTGGCAGTATCGGGATGTGAGTGTAGGCATCCTTCAAGTCCAGAGAGCATAGCCAATCGTTTTGCTGAATCATGGGGAGGAGGGTGCCCCGGGAAAGCATCCTGAACTTTTCTTTTACGAGATATTTGTTCAGGGCCCTTAGGTCTAGGATGGGACGCATCCCCCCTGTTTTCTTTTCCACAAGGAAGTACCTGGAATAGAATCCCAGCCCTTCCTGCCCGGATGGCACGGGCTCGACCACATTGGCGCTGAGAAGGGCGGAGAGTTCCTCTGCAAGTACCTGCTTGTGCTGGAAGCTGTAAGACTGAGCTCCCGGTGGACAATTTGGAGGTTTTGAGGCCAAATTGAGGGTGTATCCTTGCCGGACTATTTGCAGAACCCACTGATCGGAGGTTATGAGAGGCCACCTTTGGTGAAAAGCTATTAACCTCCCCCCGACCGGCAGGTCGCCCGGCACTGACACTGGGATGTCGGCTATGCTCTGCTGGAGCCAGTCAAAAGCTCGCCCCTTGCTTTTGCTGGGGAGCCGCGGGGCCTTGCTGAGGCGCACGCTGCTGACGAGAGCGAGCGCGCTGGGGCTTAGCCTGGGCCGCAGGCTGTCGGGAAGGAGGATTGTACCTACGCTTACCAGAAGCATAGGGACCAGTCTTCCTTCCCCCGAAAAATCTTCTACCTGTAGAGGTAGATGCTGAAGGCTGCCGGCGGGAGAACTTGTCGAATGCGGTGGCCCGCTGGTGGAGAGACTCTACCACCTGCTCGACTTTTTCCCCAAAAATGTTGTCCGCACGGCAAGGCGAGTCCGCAATCCGCTGCTGGAGTCTATTCTCCAGGTCGGCGGCACGCAGCCATGAGAGCCTGCGCATCACCACACCTTGAGCAGCGGCCCTGGACGCAACATCAAAAGTGTCATAAACTCCTCTGGCCAGGAATTTTCTGCACGCCTTCAGCTGCCTGACCACCTCCTGAAAAGGCTTGGCTTGCTCAGGGGGAAGAGCATCAACCAAGCCCGCCAACTGCCGCACATTGTTCCGCATGTGTATGCTCGTGTAGAGCTGGTAAGACTGGATCTTGGCCACGAGCATAGAAGAATGGTAGGCCTTCCTCCCAAAGGAGTCTAAGGTTCTAGGGTCTTTGCCCGGGGGCGCCGAAGCATGCTCCCTAGAACTCTTAGCCTTCTTTAGGGCCAAATCCACAACTCCAGAGTCATGAGGCAACTGAGTGCGCATCAGCTCTGGGTCCCCATGGATCCGGTACTGGGACTCGATCTTCTTGGGAATGTGGGGATTACTTAATGGCTTGGTCCAGTTCGCAAGCAATGTCTTTTTCAGGACATGGTGCAAGGGAACAGTGGACGCTTCCTTAGGTGGAGAAGGATAGTCCAGGAGCTCAAACATTTCAGCCCTGGGCTCGTCCTCCACAACCACCGGGAAGGGGATGGCCGTAGACATCTCCCGGACAAAGGAAGCAAAAGACAGACTCTCGGGAGGAGAAAGCTGCCTTTCAGGAGAGGGAGTGGGATCAGAAGGAAGACCCTCAGACTCCTCGTCAGAGAAATATCTGGGATCTTCTTCTTCTTCCCACGAGGCCTCACCCTCGGTGTCAGACACAAGTTCACGGACCTGCGTCTGCAACCGCGCCCGGCTCGACTCCGTGGAGCCACGTCCACGATGGGGGCGTCGAGAGGTAGACTCCCTCGCCCGCATCGGCGAAGCTCCCTCCGCCGACGTAGTCGGGGAGCCCTCCTGGGAGGTGGCCGCAGTCGGCACCGCACGCGGTACCGACGTCGGGGACCTCACCCCGGGCGATGGGCCAGCCGGCGCCATGCTCGACGGTACCGGAGGCGCAAGCACCGCCGGTACCGGAGGGGTAGGGCGCAACAGCTCTCCCAGAATCTCTGGGAGAACGGCCCGGAGGCTCTCGTTCAGAGCGGCTGCAGAGAAAGGCATGGAGGTCGATGCAGGCGTCGACGTCAGAACCTGTTCCGGGCGTGGAGGCTGTTCCGGGCTGTCCAGAGTGGAGCGCATCGACACCTCTTGAACAGAGGGTGAGCGGTCCTCTCGGTGCCGATGCCTGCTGGGTGCCGACTCCCTCGGCGACCCAGAGCTCTCGGTGCCGACGCGGGAAGGGGACCGGTGTCGATGCTTCTTCGACTTCTTCCGAAGCATGTCACCGGAGCTTCCCGGCACCGACGAGGAGGACGTAGAATCCATCCGTCGCTTCCTCGGGGCCGAGACCGAAGAGGGTCGATCTCGGGGGGGCTGTACCGCAGGAGCCCTCAGGGTAGGAGGAGACCCACCCGAGGGCTCACCGCCACCAGCAGGGGAAAGGACAGCCCTCACCTGCACTCCACTCGATGCACCACCGTCCGACGACATCAGGAGACGAGGTCCCGGTACCACCGACGTCGATGCAGCTATCCGATGTCTCGGTGCCGATGCAGAGGGCCGATGCCTCGATGCACTCGATGCACTGGCAGCCAAGGATGAAGGTCTGGACGCTGATGACGTCGATGCACACGATGACCCCGGTGCCGATGCCGACGAAGCGCCCGAGAACAAAACGTTCCACTGGGCCAATCTCGCTACTTGAGTCCGCCTTTGTAACAGGGAACACAGACTGCAGTTCTGGGGATGGTGCTCGGCCCCCAGACACTGAAGACACGAAGAGTGCCTATCAGTGAGCGAGATTACCCGGGCGCACTGGGTGCACTTCTTGAAGCCGCTGGAAGGCTTCGATGTCATGGGCGGAAAAATCACGCCGGCGAAGTCAAAATCCGAAATGACGAATTTGGAGCACCAAAACTTTAAGGGAGAAAAATCTCGACCGAGGCCGAAAAGAGGCCTACCCCGACGACGAAAGAAAACTTACCGGGGCAAAACTGGAAATACGGGAAGGGGAAAATGAAACCCAAGGGGTTTTTCGGAGCACTTCCCGACAGATATAGAAACTTTTCCGAAGAAAAACACGTCAATAAAACACGGACGCGCGAGGTCGACTCTCCGGGGCTCGACACGACAAAAAACACAGCCGTACCGAGTGCGGACGAAAGAAGACTGGCCGGCTCGAGCCGGTTTCGGGCGGGAAGATGGCCGCGCATGCGCGGTGCGCGCGGGCGCGCGAGGACTAGCAAAGGACTTTGCTAGGAAGATTCCGATTGGAGGGGCTGCCGAGGACGTCACCCATCAGTGAGAACAAGCAGCCTGCTTGTCCTCGGAGAAGGAGTGATATCCTACAGTTGCTCGGCTGGGATATAAACTTTGTCCATAGGACTATCTGGGCAGGATTAATAGGCAAAATGGTTGTTTTTTGCTCTTACCTACTATGATAATTAACATTCATATAGCACTTCTCCCTGTGAACGTGTTTTCTCCTGTGTCATTCACTAAGTGATTGCTTCCGTTGTCTCTGTAGTTAAAGGATTGGACAATGCTCTTCCTTATAGTTGCTATAGTTGCTGCTTTGTTTACAGAAAACATATTCTGCTGCTTCAGAATATATTTCTGTTGGTGGTTTATATTGCTGGCACATTGATCCATAGCTTACTGGAAGAGTCCATATATGAACAGGAGAGGAGGCTACACAAAGATCCAATGCAATGTGAAATGGAAAGAAACAGGCACAGGAAACTGGGACAAATGGACCTGTATGGCTGAAAGGAATGAATATAGAAGCAGACCTATTATAGCTAAAACGACATCTTTCAAAAAGTGTAAAAAGGATCCAAATTAAGAAAATAGGAAATACCTTAACAACTGGCAAGTTAAAAGCAGATAAAGAAGGCAAAAAAATTTAAAAACTCATAATAAAACCGTTTTTAAGGTACATTCAAAGCAAGAAGATATGAGGGGAGTCAGTTGGACCTTTTGATCAGCACTTCTCAGCTCAGTCCTCAGGGCATACCAGCCAGTTGGATTTTCAGGATGTCTACAAAGAGTATGTATATGAAGAGATTTACATACTGAGGAGGCAGTGCATGCAAATCTATTGCATACATATTGTAGATAGCCTGAAGACCGGACTGGCTGGGTATGCCCCAAGGACTGGGCTAAGAAGCAGTGCATTACATGACGGAGAGGGTGAAACCGGCACGCAGGGAGGGTAAGGTCATAGTGGAGAGACTGAATAATTTCTTTGCTTTGATCTTTACTGAGAAAGATGTAAAGGAGCTATCCATGCCAGAAATGATACATAATGCTGACTGTTCGAAGGAACTGAAACAACCATAGCTGCTGCAATTGTTTATTGCTTATGTTTTGTTTATGCCTACTGTACACCACCTTGAGTAAATTCCTTCAAAAAGGTGGTAAATAAATCCAAATAAATAAATAGCGGAGGACACAAAACTGTTCCAAATTGTTGAAATGTGGATTGTGAGAAATTGTAGGAGGACCTTGGGAGAGTGAACATCCACATAGTAAAGCACAGAAATGCAGAAAAGTGGAGGCAGATAAAGATCAAATGGCCTATGCTGTCTGCCTATCCATACCATCTATTATCTCTGCCTCTCCTTTACAGATCCTATGTACTTGTCCCAAGCTTTCTTGAATTAAGATACAGTCTTCATCTACCGGGAGGCCGCTCCACAAATTTACCATCCTTTCCTTAGTCTGTCTCCTTATACCTTCATCCTAGCCCCCCCCCCCCCCCCCCCCCTCAATCCAGAGTTTCTTTTCAAAGAAACTTGCCTCCTGTGCTTTTATGCCATGGAGGTATTTAAACATCTTTATCAAATCTCCCCTCTCCCACCTTTCTTTGAAAGTATACATATTAAGATCTTTAAGTCTGTCCCTATACACCAGAGGTTTTCAACCCAGTCCTTGAGGCACACCCAGCCATTCGGGGTTTTCAGGATATCCCCAATTGAATTTAATGGGGATATCCTAATAACCCTGAATGGCTGGGTGTGCCCTAAGGACTGGGTTGAAAACCCCTGCCATACACTTTATGATGAAGACCACTGACTGTTTTATAGCTGCCCACTGGTTCGACTCCATTCTGTTTCTCTTTTTTAGGGATTAATTGAAACGCACAGTTTGACCAGGGATGCTAAACATTTCCATGCAGTTATAACATGGCATCTGCATAATTGGTGCTGTGGAAGCTAGTGCTGATAGAAACTTATGCACGTCTCATTTAGTGCTATATGCCCAATGCATGATCAACAAAACGCTTCTTGTGTGCTGCAGATATTTTTCTGTCTGAGCACACAGTTTGCCAAATAAAGTAGTGTTTGCAGTTGCTGCTTATCAGGATAAGTAGCATTAGTTTTACTACTAGACATGTGCCTCTCATTTAAGCTGTCTGATAACTGTTTGAGCTCTGTTCAGTATTCATGATATCATTAAGGCATACGTTTTGCCTTGTCTAAGAATAACTGAGCTACAGATCACATGCTACTAATGGTATTTGTTGATTATGCAAGTACGTAAAGATAGGACAGTATCATAAATGCTGGAAGTACCAGCAATAGCAAATCAAATACTACTGGAGGCTAATTTTGCTATATTTTGGCATCTGGAATCTAAAGCATATGTTGGATGTTAACCTGACTGAACAGAATGTGTCTGATTTTTTTTTTTTTTTAAAGGTTTCCTTTGAAGAGACAGCTTGCAAGTTTATTTCATTTCACATTTGTTGGTGTTCACATATTCCTCCTAAACAAAAAGGCAATATTTTGAGGGGAAAGAATGTAGCTGCTACATGAACATTGAACTGTCAGTCTCATTTATGTATTTCAGGGAAAACTGGAAATAAGCACTATGAAGAAGTTAGCTGAGATTTTAAAATTTTAGGAGAAAGTATATCCAAAATTAACTATTGCAGTTCTGTATATAATGGTCTGCCCCTTGTCGTTCTCAAATGCTTGCAATTTGTTCAATCTACTGCCATCAAGCTCTTGGAAAACTGAGAAACTATCCAGGCAATACCTCCAAAATAAGGAAATGTAAAAAAAAACAAAAAACTGCATGCTAGATTGCTACAAGAGAAACATATCTAATAACTCACTTTAACAACTCCATCTTCACTACTGTAAGAGCCTATCTAGCAGCAAGAAAGTTGGTTAAGTGAAGGGGTTCCCAGAATAATATTTATTGGATTGATAGTAAATTATACTTTTAAAGGGAAATTTGAGATAGAAAGAGGCCCCTAACTGAGTCACTCCTGGACAGAGCAACAAAATCTGTCTTTGCTGTTTCTGGGTTGCTCTAGAAACGTCTGGAAAAATCCAAACCGTAACATCTCTAAATCAACTCTCTTTAGATCTGAAAGTAATAGATGTTTATCAACATCATTAACCAAAGTTGCAACTAAAGTCATTTGGTATTCTCCATCAAATTTTCTGAAGCTAATTCTGAGTTCCTAGGTTCTAAGGAGTAACAGTCAAATCACCATTGTATTCGCCTTCCCCACAACTGGGAAATAGTCTAATAATCTGTGGAGTAAATTCATGTGGTAGTTTCAATGTTTCCAATAAGTAGAGCCTACGAAGTTCTTTAGCAGACATGTTCTGAATATGAAGAATATTCAAAACTCTCAAATTTACACTCGTAGCACGATTTTCCATGTTCTACAATTTAGTTTGAATTGCTGTTAAGTCAAAAATACAAGCAGATTGTTTAGCTTGTGATTGGAATTCTACTTGATGTTGATGAAATTTGAGTAACAGTAGTTTTCAAAATAGTCAATTCACCTTCTAAAGAATTAACTTTGTTTTCTATAACATGCAGACAAGACTTCGTCATTTATTACTGATGTAAGAATCTTTACAACTGGTTTATGTAAAATTGAACTAGGGAGATTCCATGTATCTGGGGAAACAATAGGTGCACTTACAATGACAGAAAATCAAACTCCTTCCTCAACTGCTTCTCCAGTTGCCATCTGGGTTTGAAGAAGCTCTCCTCTGTCTTAAGTAAGGACTTCCCCCACATCTGGTTTAGTTTTTCCAGTGAGAGTAACAGTATTTCCTGATGGCTAGGGAAATACCTGTACCCCTTCGAGCTGCACTTCTCCTGGCAGACTTTGAGAGCCTCGAACAGGGGAACTCGTTGCTGGGAGGTGGAGTTTGTGCATCTGGGCTCAGAAAACATCTGGCTTCTGTCTCCAGCCATAGATTCCAGTGGGGACAGTTCCTGAGCAAAATGGTATTTCTCCTGCACACTGAGAAAATGATCAATCAGACCAGCGATAAGGGTAGGCAGAGAGGGGGGTTCTAGGTTGCCCCCATTTCTGTCATCATTTTTGTTTTCCCATAAAGGCAGATTGTTAGAAGAAAAACAGCATTTGTGCAGCAGCTAACAAGCAGTGGCCAAACCTCTATCTCATTAGCTTGATAATTCTTTACATTCCTCTGTTCCTCTCAAGCCTCCCTGTTGGCTCTCCCTCTTCCACTGTATCTCTAGCTTGAGATTTCTCATCATTCTGCTTTATCTTATTGCAAACCATCTCTGGAATTGTCTGCCACTTTATTTGTATTTGTGCAAAGAGCCCTCTTTCCCTACATTAAAGAAGGCTGTTAAAGCCTGGCTTTCAAACTTTCCTTTGCTCTTGCCCTTAGGGCACAATGCTGATGCCTGTTATCTGTGCCATCTATTTTGCTTTCTTCACCTTTGCTATGCCTTCTCATTTAGTGTTGATTTCTGCTGTTTGTATAGTAATGTCCTTTCTGCTTTCATTTGGTTTTAAATATTATACACTGCCCTGTTGGCCATTGCGTTCCATTATGTAGCTTTCCACTATTCAGAACCTGTGGGATAGTTGTGTGCATCAACCAGCAGGTGGAGATAGAGAACTGAAAACTGAGCTCAGACATATCTCTTAGCATCTAGTCTAGCTCCTCAGTATTTTTATCTCCAACAGGTGGATGGACACACTTGTCAGCCTGTCGTTCTGAGTGATTTGCTCCTGGTCCAGTTGGTCAACTTGTCCCCAGTTGAGCTTCACAGGTGGTTTGAGTCTGCAAAGTCATATCTGGAGGGCTTCAGATTCCTATCTATGGTGCCCTGCAAATTTACTACTTCCCTCCCTTCACCTCTCCCCTGTTTCCTATGAAGCTCTTCTTTTGCAGCAAAACAACCTTAAAAAAAAAACAGAGGAGAAGGAAAGAGTTTTACTAGAGAGTGTGGGACAGAGTATTAGTCCTGTTTGTCTCATCAGGAGTAAGACTTGTGGAGACTATGAGCTTGGAGAGAGCAGCTGACAGTTTGACTCAGAACCAATTGGAGGGCCTCAAGTTCTACTTGGTGCAGAGGAGGGATCCTGAATCACCACTTGGTACCATGTGGTGTGTCACTTGTTACAGCCTGGATGAATGGCGACTTCCCCAAAGGCAATTAAGCGGTTTTCCCACTGGGGGACCCGCCAGATGGAATCAGGGTGTTCAGTGCGTGCAAGCTGGGAATTCCACTGGATGTGGAGGGAACGGTTGGTGCCAGCATGTCTTCGGATTTGGTGCAGCATCTGGATATGCCAGGGAGTTCGGGCTCTCCAGCAGGGCTGGTGCACAGTTTGATGCAGAAGAGTGTGAGAACGGGCGCCATTGTGTTTGGGGGCAACTGGCAGTAGAGGAGGGAAAGCTTCCTCCTGTGGAGGGAGAGATGACCTGAATGTACTATTCATAAGGAGAAGCTCAATACTCTTATTTCTAAGGCAGTAGCGGTGCTTTCCATTGAGGAGCCTTCCATGAGTTCCATCTTTGCCCATCATGATGGGGCTTAAAAGATCTTTTAAGGCCTTCACGATGCAGGCTGACATTCAGGACCTGATTATAGCAGAATGGGTCTCACTTGATGCAGGGCTGAGAGTTCCATGGCTCGCCTCTATCTGTTCGTTCAGAAGGAGAAAGAGAAATTGCAGCTTACCAGGGTGGACTCCCTTGCTATGGTGGTGACTTAGAAGACCACTTGCTGGTGAAAGAGGGCATTGCTCTAAAAGACCTACAGGATAGGAAGCTAGAAGGCTCACTGAACAAAGCATTTGAAGTGGCCTCTTTGGGGTTTCAAGCGACAGTGTGCAGCTTGTTTGTGGTAAGAGCATGTCTGAAGTGTCATCAGTGGTCTGCAACTCAAAATGGACTCCATAATGCCCATCTAAAAGCGAGGTTGGCCTCCTGGGTGGATACTGTTTATGGCATCGGGTTATGGCCCGCAGTATGGTAGGGCAGCTCTCTTCACTATCTCTGCAGTAGTGCTGCTCTTTAAATCTCTCTGCTGAAGACTTTGCCCTCGTAGTACAAACCTCACTGTCCCTTAATATTACACATCTAGTAATGCAACCACTGTATTGTCTCCATGTTTTCTTCATATACAGGTTCCTCAACCTTTTTATCTCTCTTGAACCCACAGCCTACTTAACAGCCAGTCAGTAATCTAATTTCAATCAGGCCATCCTTATATCTTTGATTAAGCTTGTAACAATTATAAAATTAACAACTTGTCCTCTGGACCCTATTCCAAGTCCCTGCCTATGATTCCATACTCATGGTTTAATCCCACTTATGTTATCAATGGTTAAACAAAGAGGGGCATAATCAAAAGGGATGCCCAAGTTTTGTTGAGGACATCATCGCAAAACATCCCTATAGAGGGGCGGGGAAACCCGTATTATTGAAACAAGATGGACATCCATCTTTCGTTTCAATAATACGCCCAAATCTTGAAATTTAGGTCATCCTTGGAGATGGTCATCCCTAGACTTGGTCGTTTCTGATTTTATGCGATAATGGAAACCAAGGACTTCCATCTCAGAAACGACCAAATGCAAACCCTTTGGTTGTGGGAGGAGCCAGCATTTGTAGTGCACTGGTCCCCCTGACATGCCAGGACACCAACTGGGCACCCTAGGGGGCACTGCAGTGGACTTCAGAAAATGCTCCCAGGAACATAGCTCCCTTACCTTGTCTGCTGGGCCCCCCAACCCCCCCCCCAAACCCACTACCCACAACTGTACACCACTACCATAGCCCTTATGGGTGAAGGGGGGCACCTAGATGTGGGTACAGTGGGTTTGTGGTGGGTTTTGGAGGGCTCGCTGTTTCCTCCACAAACGTAACAGGTAGAGAGGGGGATGGGCCTGGGTCCACCTGCCTGAAGTGCACTGCACCCACTAAAACTGCTCCAGGTACCTGCATACTGCTGTGATGGACCTGAGTATGACATCTGAGGCTGGCACGACATATTTTGAAAGATGTTTTTTCAGGGTGGGAGGGGGTTATTGACCACTGGGGGGGAGTAAGGGGAGGTCATCTCCTTATTGTCTCTGGTGGTCATCTGGTCATTTCGGCCACCTTTTTGTGCCTTGGTCGTAAGTAAAACAGGACCAGGTAAAGTCATTCACGTGCTCGTTGGGGACGTCTTTTTTTTTTTTCCCATTATGGGTCGAGGACGTCCATGTGTTAGGCATGCCCAAGTCCCACCTTCACTACGCCTCCGATACGCCCCCATGAACTTTGGCCATCCCTGCGATGGAAAACATTTGGGGCTGTCCAAAATCTGCTTTCGATTATACCAATTTGGACAACCCTGGGAGAAGGATGCCCATCTTCCGATTTGTGTCGAAAGATGGGCGCCCTTCTCTTTCGAAAATGAGCCTGTCAGTGCCGATCTTTCCTGTAACTAGAGATCTAGTTCAAACATACCAATCCTATCGAAACTGACTGAAAAATTTGTCTTTTCACATCTTTTCCAACATGTTGAACACTTGCACATTCTTCATGTTTGTCATTCAGATTTATATCAGGACATAGTAACCAAACTTTCCTCCACAGTTCAGATCAGTGAATGTCATAGCACTTTTGATTGCGGTAGGGTAGTTCTTGCAATTTCTATAGACCTTAACTCAGATTTTGATCTTGTCTATCATAATTTGTAATTGTCAAAATTGTTTGAAATAAGTTTATCAGTGATTCCAGTCATTCCTTTCAAATCGAACTTACACTATCTTTTTTACTTGCCATCACCTCCTTGCCATTTTAATTTCTCTGCAGTGTCCCTCAGTGTTCCATGTTAGCTCCACTACTCTTAAATGTATTATTAAGTCCTCTGTTTATCATAATTTAGAATTATAACTATAAAATGTTGCCCTGTTAAATGCCTCAAAGTTGGTGTGATTTTACAAAATAAAGTTTTACTAATAAGGATAGCTCTCCCTTGAAGCCCCTAAGGAGGCATGATATGCTTTCCCTACCCAACTTTGCCTTAATATCTGGTGTTCAGCATCTGTCAGATATGTCTCCTGCAAACTATCAATACCTGCTTTATGATGCCTAATAGCATGCAGTTTTAAAAAAATGCTTAATGGGGGAAGATCTAGTCCTCAAAAAAAAAATTAACTTTTGTCAAGATGGAGGAATACCTCAAGGAGTTAAATGGATTGGAAAAGCTGAGGGAAATAGAAAAGCAGTGGGCAAAACTGAAAGGAAATATTTTAAGGGTACCATCTTTTTGCTACGAAAGTAAAATAATGAAGAAAAGAAGGTTGCTTTGGTTCTCAAAAGTAGTGGCTGGAAAGGCAAGGAAAAAACGTTAGCCTTTATAAACTAAAAGACATCACAGAAAGAGGAAGATGGCAACAATGCACAGAGAAAGATAAGAGAAGCTAGTAAAATAGCCAGAAAAGGAAAGGTGCAGATGGATGAAAAATATAGCCAATAAGATAAGGGGAGGAGGGAGCAGGCATTAAAAAAAAAGATGTTTTAGTGATAGGAAGAAGTACAAAAGTGGCATTATGAGCCTCAAGGATGAAGAAGATGAATATGTAGATGGTAAGGATAAGGCAGAATTGCTTATCAGATATTTTTTTTTCTGTGTTCACAGATGAAGGGCTGAGAGTAGGACCACAGAAGACAAAAGCCAATAT
This sequence comes from Microcaecilia unicolor, assembly GCF_901765095.1. NCBI lineage: Eukaryota > Metazoa > Chordata > Amphibia > Gymnophiona > Siphonopidae > Microcaecilia > Microcaecilia unicolor. The sequence goes on along the minus strand of NC_044037.1, from coordinate 247,148,489 downwards.
GAATGGATGGGTGGTAGAGCTTGACTGATTTTTAGAAGACTGTATTCGTGAAGAGCTAGCTAAACTAAAGGTAGATAAAATGATGGGTCCAGATGGGATACATCCAAATATACTCTAGGAATTTAAGGAAGTTCTGGCGGCTCCACTATGTGACCTGTTCTGTTCTTCTTTAGAGTCTGGAGTTGTTCCAGAGGACTGGAAAAGGGTGGATGTGGTTCCTCTCCACAAAAGCAGAAGCAAGGAGGAGGTTGGGGAACTTACAGGCTGCCTAGTCCAACCTCTGTGGTGAGTAAATTAATGGAAATGCTTCTAAAACAGTGTAGGGAGGTTTCTGGAATCCAAAGGATTGCAGAACACAAGGCCGCATGGTTTATGAGAGGTATATCTTATCAGTCGAATCTGATAAATTATTTTGAATGTGTGACCAATCAGTTGGATCAAGGGAGGGATGTGGTGTAGTTAAATTTCAGCAGAGCCTTTGACACAGTTTTACATAGATGACTAATAAATAAACTAAATGCCCTTGGTATGGGCCCTAAAGTAACTGACTGGGTTACAAACTGGTTAGGCAGAAGGTGACAGAGGGTAGTAGTAAATTAGAATTCACTCCTAGGAAAGAGATGGTATCAGTGGTATACCTCAGGGATTAGTTCTTGGTCTGGCTCAACATTTTTGTGAAGGACTGTCAGGTAAGGTGTCCCTTTTTGCAGATAATACCAAACTCTCTAATAGGGTAGACATCCCTGATGGTGTGGCTAGCATGAGGGAATGGTCTAGCAAATCTTGAAGTTTGGTCTAGAATTTGGCAGCAAAGATTTAATGCTAAAAAATGCAGTCATTCATTTGGGCTGCAAAACCCAAGGGGGTGGTACTTTATAGAAAGTGAAGTACTGTGTACAAAGGAAGAAAAAGAGGGTGATTATATCTGATGATTTTCAAAACAGGTTGAAAAAGCGATAGCAAAAGCCAGAAGGATGCTTGGTGTCAGACTTGTGAGTTCTTGTACCAAGTAGAGCGCTGCTGAGCCCGGTACTTGGACCAGATTCTGCTTGGCGGCTGGACAACCCTGGGTTTCACCTGTGCTGACCGCCGTTCCCCAGAGGTTGAGCCCCTAGGTGTGGACGGCCTGCAGGACTTACGGGACGGAGCTGGAAGCGGGGTGATGAATGTATTGGCCAGGCAGGCATCAGGATAAGAGAGTAATACAGGTACAAGCGGCAGTCAGTAGGCAGGCGGCAGGCAAGAGAGTAATCCAGGTACAGGCAAGTCAGTAGGCAGGAACCAGGCAAGAGAGTAATCCAGGTACAGGTGAAAGTCAGTAGGCAGGCAGCAGGCAAGAGGGTAATCCAGGTACAGGCGAAAGTCAGCAGGCGGCAGGCAAGAGGGTAATCCAGATGCAGGCGAAAGGCAGACAGCAGGCAGGAGAGTAATCCAGATGCAGGCGAAAGTCAGTAGGCAGGCAGAAGGGTAATCCAGGTACAGGCAAAGTCAGCAACGAGGGACCAGAAGATGATAAGCAGACTACAGAGTTAGAAACATCTACCAAAGTAGAAGCCGAAGCATGGAGTCCAGGGAGAGCTCAGCTGATAAAGTGCTGGCGTCTGACATCAGCAGGGAGAAGGGGCACAGCCACAGGACATGAGCAGGGGAAGGTGGAACCGGAAGACCAATAGGAGAGAAGCAAGGGAAGCCAGGCAGAGGAAGAGCAGACCCAGTTGAGTGGAAGCAAAGCAATCAAGGAGCCTGGAAGCCAGTCAGAGAAAGAGCAGAAACAGGTGCATGGAAGCAGATCAATTAAGGAGCCTGCAACCACCGCTCTCTGAACAAACCCAGAGAGGACCACACACATGGCTCAGGCAGTGCCAGTCAAGTGTGCATGTCGACGGGACCCTGCGCAGCCCGAGGATGCCGCTTGCATTGAGGTAGGGGACATGACACTTGTGTGCATAGGGAGAGGAATGGCCAGCAGGAAAAAGGAGATGAGAATGCATCTAAGTCTCTGTTGAGGCTCCATTTAGAGTTCTGTATGCAATTCTGTAGACTACACCCTCAAAAAGATATAAACAGGATGAAGTTCATCTAGAGGCTGGCTACTGTAATAGACAGTGGTCTTTGTCATAAAGCATATGGGGACAGACTTAAAACTCTATGTATACTATGAAGAAAGTTGAGAGAAGGGAGATATGATAAAGATATTTAACTATCTTAATGGCATAAATTCATAGGAGGCATGTTCTTAAATTGCAAGAAAGCCCTGCAATGAGGGGCATAGGATGAAGGTGAAAGTGGATAGATTGAGGAGTAATCTAAGGAAAGAATAGTGGATGCATGGAATGGCCTCTTAATGGAGATGGTGGAGACAGACTGGATCTGAATTCAAGACAGCATGTGAGGAAGGGATAGTAGATGGTATGGATGAGCAGGCCTATATGGTCTGTATCTGCAGCCATTTTCTCTGTTTCTATGAGGTAATCCCAGCTACATTCCAGAAGACAATTAACAACGTGTGCTCTCATATATATATATATATATATATATATATATATATATATATATATATATATATATATATATATATATACACACACACACATACATACTATTTTATATAATTCGTCACAGACCCGTCTTCCCAGGCCTCACCCAGACTTCACCAATACCTGTATCTTACTTTCACGTTAATACCGTTCACTATAGAAACCCGTTGATATTGCTCATACCTAACTGCACCCTTCCACCAGTCTCTCAAAGCCCACTAATACCCTGCCCCCAAATCCCCACCCTGCAGACATTCAGTAACATCATCGCCATGTATAACAGAAACCTTCTTTCATTCACTCTGGCTATTGAGTACTCTGACCATACTGATATCATGCATAGAGGATAAGCTTCCACCAAACCCCCAGCCTAACTCTTTTCTTTCACACATATACACACCCCTCAAAGTCTATACACCCATACATAAGTATTGCCACACTGGGACAGACCAAATGTCCATCCTGTTTCCAACAGTGGCCAATCCAGGTCACAAATACCTAGCAAGAGCCCCAAAAAGTACAAAACATTTTATACTACTTATCCCAGAAATAGTGGATTTTCCCCAAGTCCAATTTAATAACGTTCTATGGACTTTTCCTTTAGGAAGCCATCCAAACCTTTTTTAAACTCTGCTAAGCTAACCGCCTTTACCACATTCTCTGGCAATGAATTCCAGAGTTTAATTATACGTTGAATGAAGAAAAATTCGTTTTAAATTTACTACATTGTAGCTTCATCGCATGCCCCCTAGTCCTAGTATTTTTGGAAAGCGTAGACGCTTCACATCTACCCATTAAACTCCACTCATTATTTTATAGATCTGTATCATATCTCACCTCAGCCGCCTTTTCTCCAAGCTGAAGAGCCCTAGCCGCTTTAGACTTTCCTCATAGGGAAGTCATCTCATCCCCTTTATCATTTTCGTCACCCTTCTCTGCACCTTTTCTAATTCCACTATATCTTTTTTGAGATGCGGCGACCAGAATTGAACACAATATTTGAGGTGTGATCGTACCATGGAGCGATACAAAGGCATTATAACATCCTCATTTTTGTTTTCCATTCCTTTCCTAATATTACCTAACATTCTATTTGCTTTCTTAGCCGCAGCAGCACACTGAGCAGAAGGTTTCAATGTATCAACGATGACACCTAGATCCGTTTCATGGTCGGTGACTCCTAACATGGAACCTTGCATGATATAGCTATAATTCGGGTTCCTCTTTCCCACATGCATCACTTTGCACTTGCTCACATTAAACGTCATCTGCCATTTAGACGCCCAGTCTCCCAGTCTCATAAGGTCCTCTTGTAATTATTCGGAATCCTCCCACGATTTAACGACTTTGAATAACTTTGTGTCATCAGCAAATTTAATTACCTCACTCCCATCTCTAGGTCATTTATAAATATGTTAAAAAGCAGCGGTCCCAGCACAGACCCCTGGGGAACCCCACTTACTACCCTTCTCCATTGAGAATGCTGACCATTTAACCCTAGTCTTCGTTTTCTATCTTTTAACCAGTTTTTAATCCACGATAGAACACTACCTTCTATCCCATGACTCTCCAATTTCCTCTGGAGTCTTTCATGAGGTACTTTGTCAAACGCCCTCTGAAAATCCAGATACTCAATATCAACCGACTCACCTTTATCCACATGTTTGTTCACCCCTTCAAAGAAATGTAATAGATTGGTGAGGCAATATTTCCCTTCATTAAATCCATGCTGACTTTGTCTCATTAATCCATGCTTTTGAATATGCTCTGTAATTTTGTCTTTATAATAGTCTCTATCATTTTGCCTGGCACTGACGTCAGACTCACCGGTCTATAATTTCCATGATGATCTCTGGAACCTTAAAAAAAAAATCGGCATCACATTGGCCACCCTCCAATCTTCCAGTATCACGCTCAATTTTAAGGATAAATTACATATTACTAACAATAGCTCCGCAAGCTCATTTTTCAGTTCTATCAGTACTCTGGGATGAATACCATCTGGTCCAGGGGATTTGCTACTCTTCAATTCGTAGAACTGCCCCATTATATCCTTCAGGTTTATAGAGAATTCATTCAGTTTCTCCAACTCGTCAGCTTCGAATTCAATTTCTGGCACCGGTATCTCTCCCAAATCTTCCTCGGTGAAGACCTAAGTAAAGAATTCATTTAATCTCTCCTGCTATGGCTTTGTCTTCCCTGATCGCCCCTTTTACCCCTCGGTCATCTAGTGGTCCAACCGATTCTTTTGCCGGCTCCTTTCAGTACCCTTCTCCACCACCGCCAACTCTAGGCTCCGCCCTTTCTGCCTCGCCTCACCCCATGCTTGGAACAAATTCCCTGAGCCCATACGCCAGGCCCCCTCCCTACCCATCTTCAAATCATTGCTCAAAGCCCACCTCTTCAATGTTGCTTTCGGCACCTAATCACAACACCTCTACTCAGGAAATCTAGACTACCCCAACTTGACATTTCGTCCTTTAGATTGTAAGCTCTTCTGAGCAGGGACCGTCCTTAGTTGTTAATTTGTACAGCGCTGCGTAACCCTAGTAGCGCTCTAGAAATGTTAAGTAGTAGTAGTAGTAATATACCTAAAAAAAATTTTTACTATATGTTTTTTTGCCTCCAATGCAATCTTTTTTTCAAAGTCCCTCCTAGCCTTCCTTATCAGCGCTTTGCATTTGACTTGACATTCCTTATTCTGTTTCTTATTATTTTCATTCAGTTCCTTCCTCCACTTTCTGAAGGATTTTCTTTAAGCTCTAATAGCTTCCTTCACCTCACTTTTTAACCATGCCGGCTGTCGTTTGGTCTTCCGTCCTCCTTTTTTAATACGCGGAATATATTTGGCCTGGGCTTCCAGGATGGTGTTTTTGAACAGAATCAAGGAAGGCTCTCTCCCCAGAGTGGATGAACACAAAATCCCACGGAGTACAGATACAGAAAAACAAAGTGAGAAGTGGACCAATGACTTCAGGACGCCGAGACTAAAGTGATATAAAGTAGAATAAACTTTATTGTAGACTCAACACAGTACTGTGTTTCAGCCACAGGCCTGCCTCAGGAGTCTAATCAAAGACTTCCAAGATCGTCGAACAAAGGTGTAGCAGTACGAAAATGCTTGTAGCTTCAAAAGGAAAAAAATACCCAGGATTATTTCTTCAAACTGTAGGTAAATATTACATGTATACGAAGTTGAATCAAGATGGCATCAAGAGCAGCCGTCTGGTTTTTTCAGCTCCTGAATGCCCACAAGCGACCTGACGGGCGACTATTTTCCCCGACCTAAAATGGGGAAAAGAAAAGGGAAAACGGCGATAACTACCACCAAAGTATCGCCGTCAACTCCTGTCCTTCGCCAGACAACTTTGCAGGGCTTTCGGGCTGGAACCCCTGGAGCGCAGATGTCCATTTCGATTGGTCCGGTGCTATCTAGCGCCGAACACAGCACTGAGGGAGCGTCGCTCAGCCCCCCCATCTCTCACTGCACCTCTGCAACTCGGAAGCGATTTTTTAGCTATGGGAGAACAGCGTTTGGAGGCCTTGGAGCATCCTAGAGCCTCGGCGCTGGTGGAAGGTGGCCCCATAACTACTTCAACCCCGGGCAAAGAATCATCACTGCAGGAACCCCTTCGGGGAGGCGTGCAGACTGCCTGGGAGATCGGAACTGTGAGTAGCGGAGGATTATTAAGACCAAGTGTAGTGACAATGGATTCACTATGGGAAACTATCCAGAGCGTGAACAGCACGCTACTTTTGATTAATGCTTCCTTTAAAAATGAAATAACGGAATTAAAAAATGCGGATCAAGTATTGAACACTCAATTTCAAGAACAGAGTGCTAAGAACTTAGTAATATCTTCTTGAGTTTTCAAGAACTTGAAAACTCAAGAAGATATTACTAAATTACAGCATATAACGGAAGCTTTGATCAAAGAACGAGAAGTACAGGAAAGAAAGAATATCTAGAAAATAATGTTTGTAGAAATAATTTAAGATTTCTTAACTTTCCGAAATCTCCTCTAAATAACGCTTCAGATATGCTTAAGAAATATTTTAAGGATGTTCTGGGAATTCCAGAGGAGGCATATCCCCCTATAACACGGACACAATACATAACAGGTGTATTCAGTGGGCCCCAAGATAAAAAAACAACCAACTACATCTCAAGATTTAAATTTGACTGAATTTTTGGAGTCTTCTCTGGAGTTGATCTCTGAACGGACGACATTATTGGTCACATTTGTACTTAAATATGATCGAAACAATATCCTAAAGTCTTACTTCAGACACATTAACGAGGTATTTTTGGGACAAAAAAAATTCAAGTATTTCCGGATTTAGCGCGAACTACTCAAAAGAAAAGGAAGGAATTCTTAACTTATAAATCTAGAATTTTGAATTTGGGTGGCTCCTTTAATTTAAAATTTCCTTGTCGATGTTTTATCTCCTTTCAATCGGTAAACTATCTTTTCTTTAGTCCTAAAAAATTACTTGAATTTTTTTGAGTCAAAAGAAAAAGCTGTACCGCCAATAGAGATAGTCCCATAGTTAAGAAGAGTGCTGTAAAATTGGCTGTGGATATTTTGCTTTCTCGACTGCTAGTTAAATTTATGTAATTTTTCCATTTCTTTTATATTTCTTAGTTCTTGATTCAACTTATTGTGGACAAAATGAAAATGCTTTTTCTTCTGTTATATGTGGTATTTTGTAATGCCGTATTATATTTCTGATATTCCCATACATTTATGTTCTGTTATTAATATAAATGTGAAATGAATAAAGAATTTAAAAAATATATGTATACAAGCTATATTTGTATAGGTTTATACTGTACACATAGGTTGGCAATTTTGTAATGAGCAATTTCTGCTCATACAGCACTATATAAGTCACATAAATGCCTTTGGAAATACCATCCGTATAATGTACCTTTGACCAAGAAACTTCATTTGGCATTTTATCCAACAAAATATATATATATATATATATATATTTTTTTTTTTTAATATTCAAAAGGACTAAAATCAGAACCTTAAAATGATTTACATGTTTAACTCTGTTTTTCACCCTGTCAAGAGTACAGTATTAATAGTTTATCTACAGGAGTAATAGATAAGAAAAGAAATGCATTCCATAACAATTTTTTTTTTTTTTTTTTGCTGGAAGCATAGTTTCCAAAAGCATGCAGATGATCACTACATCTCCTGCTGTACCTGTAACAATGTAATTGTATAAGTCAGCCCAGTCAAGCATCCCCAGCTCATGACTAGGAGACCTGAAATTCATTGTCATTATTGTCCCTGTCATTTTGGATCATTATATCCTGCTGTAGAATTTTCCTCACTCCAGTGCCTTTTTACCTCCAGGAACCAGGGATTATGGCTGAGGTTGGGGTGGGGGCAGGACTCTGAACTACATTTACCTCAGGGGAGCCACAGATTAAATTGGCTTTGCTCTCTGACTTGCTGGATTCATCTATTTGTACGCTGTGAGTTTCAGGATGGAAATGATGAATATTCTAGTGAACTCTGTGCTTTAATTTCTTTAAACATTCATAAACTAGCAGGATGATGGTCTAATGAAAAATAAGTGTGCATTAATTCTTTAGTTCAAAACTTACTTAGAAGTCATAGAAATGATGTTATTCCATACTATATCGCATGCATTTTAGATTTTAGTGTATTTTAGTATACTTTGGTTTCTAGGGAAAGTGTTACAATGAAATGTTTATTTGTATGTGAAGATGTGATGCTATAGTATTGCATAAAGTATGCAGAGCCCCATTTCTCAAGATCACTGCATGATCAACCTCACTCAGGTTGTCTTTTCTAGTCAATAACAGTACAGTATGAAGCAGAAATCAAGATACCAGAACCAAACTGAACCCCATGCCTCAAGACAGCAGAACTGAAACTGGAAACCCTCCAGATCTAAGAATGAGAGTAAAAATAAAGAAAGTGCTATAAATGTAAATGAACAAACAGGAATACAGTAGGTGTACATACAGTACTGCACAAAACTCGTGCACAAGAATCTTACCATTTCTAAAAAAGCATGCCCTCAGATCAAAATGGCTCCCTGGCATGAAAGCAAGGTCTCAGCTCAAAACATCTTTAATGTTCACTTTTAGCACTTCCTTTCTCAAAGGTTTCTGCTCTGTAGACAAAACAACTTTTTTCCTGTTTCAACTAGCCAAAAATTGCTGTCATGCTGTAAAAGCAAGGTCTCGGCTGAAAACGTTCACTGATTTCCCCTCTGCAAAAGTGGAGTTCCAGGTCCAAAAATTGATGTCATGCTGTACCATTGTAAAAGCAAGGTCTCAGCTTAGAACTTTTTCAACTGTTCCCATGCTGCACAAGCGGGGTCCCAGATCCAAAAATTCATGCGTAGATGCATGGGCTCAAATCACAAACAGGAAGAGAAGCCACATGCTTCTCAGCTCAGATGAGGGGTGCATGAAGGAGTATCAGCAGAGAAGCACAGTCTCAGCTTCCTTGCAGCATGTGAAGCCAGAAAACAGAAAGAGAAGCCATACACATCTTAACAGTAATATGATGACATCACTGGGGGGGGGGGGGGGGGGATCTGTTGGATATGCCAGAATGTCAAATTAGCAAACGTTGGATGATTGAGACTTCGTTTTTCTAATAACAAGTCAAGGTGTGTTAGGTGCACTGACTGTTATTGGACTGCAAAGGAAAGTTATACCTAGATGGTGGTGGTCATTAGCATTCAGGACCACATGGATCCTTTTTCAGATATCAAAACAACATTTTCTTAATGAATTGTGTTTCGATTTGAATTCTGGAAATCTTCTTGTCCAGTGTACTTGTTTTTATATTGTTTGGTTTCCTTCAAATGTTTAAGCTGATTCATATGTGCACATTATAATGAAAATAGTGGAAATCTAACCTAAATTGTTTACAGATGAGAAAAAGTAGAAGACAAGAAAGACCTAAATTAAAGCTGGTCTTGACCTTTTTCTGCAAGGATCTGTATTATGAATTTTAGACTGTGATTAATACAGGCTAAACTGAGCAGGAATGCAGTACAGACAAATTATAATTACAAACAAGCTTTGCACATGGCAGTAGTTAAGTAAAACAGAGAGAGGGAGCAAAGCACAGCAAAAGCCAACAAACAAAACAAAAAGCACCAAGGGCCTCCAAAGAAAAAGACTTGATCCCTTTTCTTTGGAGGCCCTTGGTGCTTTTTGTTTTGTTAGTAGTTAAGTAAATGCATATTCACACAGTGTAGGAGAATCTGCCTGTTTGTTCCTACCATTTGTCAATTCATTTTTCTGTCCATTTTTAAGAGTAGAAGTGAACTTGTAGTGTTGTTTGACCTCTATCTTGTTATAAAAGTCTGTAATTCAAAGAATGAAAGACTACAAAGTCTGATAATGAAGGCCTGATGTTGATTCTTCTGGGTACAGTACCAGAAAGTCCAGCTGACTCAGTGTCTGGAAGCCTTTAATTGCTACAGCTCTAGAAATCCGCCCTGCTGTTAGAATATTTATTTCACTGCATGGCTTTACTGTTCTACCCACCATGGCAATTGCTAACAGGCAATAAAGAAAAAATAAAAACTTACTGTATCATCCTACTTGGCTGTGGAAAAACCTTAATAAAGTAAGGGGTAATTACCTTTAATGTACTAATTATGTAACCCTATTTTATCGTAGCCCATAATGGAATACTCTGTGGTGCTGTATGGTTCCTTTAAGCAAGGAACCATCTTTTCTGCTGTTTTGTGTGTGTTTAAATAAAGTTTTTATGTTTGTTAGAATTTATTATACTGCTTTTTCTGGACAGGCAGGTCAGTATAAGGTTAATATAAGGTTTTGAAACACTTTTACTGGCAAATTAGTGTCTTCCTGTAGGTTTGTTTGCGTATACACACCATAGCAGGAGTGAAACTCACTTGTCAGCCAGAGTATGTGTAGTATATCATTGCATTAAATTGAAAGCTTCAAATTGTCCATGGCTGTTTTGTGACTTCACATCTGTGTGCTGATTTAGATCTATCTTTACACATTTTGGTGATTGCAAATTGGAAACTTTCTGCATCTATTGCATGAAGTACTGATTACTTCATATGCAGTTTTTACTGTACAGATACTTTGAGAGGTGATTTTAGGCATCAAACTGAGCTTATCTAAACAGAAGGTCATTTCAGTAACTGATGCTTATGATGACATTTACTTCAGACATTTGCTTTGCTTCCACAAAACCTTCAGGGTAATTGCCTGTAGTTCACATGTACCTTAACAAATACCAACTAAACTAGACAAATTATTAGCTTTTATCGAAGTATGGGTACTTCCTCATTGAATGATTATCTGTATATATGGATTCTTTTATTGAGTGAATGATACCCTTTTTTATATGAATGAGTTATGTACTTTGCTATTATTTGAATGGAGTTCTTCATTATTTTATTTTGTAAACCTTCGTGATCTGTACAAGCTTGACAGTATATCAAGTTTTTATTAAGAGGACAAACAGGCCTTTGTAGTCTCACACCTGGGTGATGTCATCTGATGGAACTCAGTGCAGATGTTGACTAGAGAGACTGAGAACTATCTAGTATCATCCCAACCCACCTGCGGGTCCCTTTTATGCTTTTGACCCAAACAGGATGGGGGTAGCCATCAGCAAGCGCACAGTTTCTAGTTGGCTAGCAGATTGCATCTTCTTTACTTATGCCCAGGCTGGGCTGACTGTGGAGGGTCATGTCAAGGCTCATAATGTCAGAGCCATGGCTTTGTTGGTAGCCCCCTTGAGGTCATCCTCCATAGAGGAGATTTGCAAAGATGTGACGTTGTCATCTATACATACATTCACATCTCATTACTGCCTTGAGAAAGATACCTGACATGATAGCTGGCTCAAGCAGGCAGTCCTGAAAAATTTATTCGGTGTCTAGAATCCAGCTGCCCCCCCCCCCCCCCCCGGGCCTAACTTTGTTTAGTTCCAGGCTGCACTTTCACAGCTAGTATGTAAATATTTTCATGTTAATTGACTTCCAGACCTTGACATTTTAAGTCCCTATTCTCCTAACGTTGTTTTTGATGAGCCTGGTAGCTAGGGATTTCCAGCAGTCAGATTATGAAGCTCCTTGTCCTTGGAGAAAGCAAAGTTACCTGTAGCAGGTGTTCTCTGAGGACAGCAGGCCAAATACTCTCATATACTTTTCCACTTCCCCTTAGAGTTGTATTCTTTAGCTACCATATATGACTGAGGGACCAGTGCTCTCATGGCGGGGGGAATGGCTGACGAGACTGCTGTGGGAGGTCCCAGGAGCCATTTTGCAACTAAAAACAGCACAGGCAGGAGCAAGTCCCCTGCCCATGCTGGTTCCAACCACAAAATGGCTGCTGGGACTTCCCACGGCAGTCTTGGCAGCCATTTCCATTGGCACAACGGCATGGGGCAGGAACTAGTGGAATTCATTCTTGCCTCTGAAGATACCACCAGGGCTTCCTTCTGGGAGAGGGCTGGGAGTGATCTGGGGGGAGAACTAAGTTTCTGTTTCAGCTGAAAATGCACAGGCATTTTCTGCCAAAACCCTAAACTAGATTTCGGGTCATTTTCAATACCAAAACCAAAATTCAGTTGGCCTCTAAAATAGACCACATTCAACAAATGCCCTCAATCTAATTCTTTAGTCACCCTGTCAAAGAAATTGTTTGGAACAATCTGCCTCTGATAAAAAAGAAAAAAAAACAGCGTTTCCTTAGAGCTTGCAACCTGCTGGATTGTAGATGGTTTATTATCCTTTCAACAGAGTCTCGACTACTTTTCCCTCCATCGAGGTGATGCTTATTGGCTTGTAGTTTCTACCTCTTCTTCATTATTACTTCTTTGAAGGGAGAACACATCTGCCCTTCTCCAGTCCCATGAAACCATATCTGTCTCCAAATATTTGTCCTATATAGAAGGCATGGAGCCAAACAAATTTAGTGTTGATTAGTTGGCAACACCAGTAATTGGGAAGCAAAGCCAGTGCTGGGCAGACTTGTTTTCTGTGACTTGATCATTGCTGGACAGATTCGGATGGGCTGGAGTGGGACATCGATGACTACTTTCTCATGTATTCTCACTACTCATGATGTATTGTAAGCCACATTGAGTCTGCAAATAGGTGGGAAAATGTGGGATACAAATGCAGCAAATAAATAAAATAAATACTTCAGAAGCTGGAGAACAAGGCGATTTGTTGTGCAGACTTCTACGGTTTGTGCCCTTAAAATGATGGGGACAGGTTGAAATTGGGTAAGCATGTCCTTCTGCTGTGGGTTTGTCTTATTGGGCAGCTTGGATGGACCATGCAGGTCTTTATCTACTGCCATCTACTATGTTACTATTAAAATAATCTTCAGTGAACCTGCCAGGACCTTTCTAAGCTCCGTTAGTATCCTGGGATGTATCTTGTCCACTTTCAATTTAGTAAATAGTTCATAAACACACTTCTCTTCCATGAATGGTGAAGTTTCTGTTCCTATATATACTACTGTTGGCTATCTATGATCTTTCTTGTCTGTATGTTAGGAAGAATTTGAAGGTCTTCTACTGTAGTCAGGCCTTTGATATTTATCCTTAAGGTTTGCATTACTGCTTTATCTAATAAATTGTTGGAAATAATTTATACATAAGTGCTTACCATAGCATAGTAGAAGTCCTTAGTGATTCAGATGTTTATTTTGTTGTTGTTGTTGTAAATTCTGCTCTGAAACCTAGTGACTGAACTGTATAACTTTCTTAATGGTTTCTATGTACATTGACATAGGGCATCATTCTTAAGGAGCCATTTAGATTTAGGTAGCAAGAACATACATAAATGTTGGCATTCTAGTCATTTACACATGGCTGTGGACCCATGTACAGTGGTGGAAATAAGTATTTGATCCCTTGCTGATTTTGTAAGTTTGCCCACTGACAAAGACATGAGCAGCCCATAATTGAAGGGTAGGTTATTGGTAACAGTGAGAGATAGCACATCACAAATTAAATCTGGAAAATCACATTGTGGAAAGTATATGAATTTATTTGCATTCTGCAGAGGGAAATAAGTATTTGATCCCCCACCAACCAGTAAGAGATCTGGCCCCTACAGACCAGGTAGATGCTCCAAATCAACTCGTTACCTGCATGACAGACAGCTGTCGGCAATGGTCACCTGTATGAAAGACACCTGTCCACAGACTCAGTGAATCAGTCAGACTCTAACCTCTACAAAATGGCCAAGAGCAAGGAGCTGTCTAAGGATGTCAGGGACAAGATCATACACCTGCACAAGGCTGGAATGGGCTACAAAACCATCAGTAAGACGCTGGGCGAGAAGGAGACAACTGTTGGTGCCATAGTAAGAAAATGGAAGAAGTACAAAATGACTGTCAATCGACAAAGATCTGGGGCTCCACGCAAAATCTCACCTCGTGGGGTATCCTTGATCATGAGGAAGGTTAGAAATCAGCCTACAACTACAAGGGGGGAACTTGTCAATGATCTCAAGGCAGCTGGGACCACTGTCACCACGAAAACCATTGGTAACACATTACGACATAACGGATTGCAATCCTGCAGTGCCCGCAAGGTCCCCCTGCTCCGGAAGGCACATGTGACGGCCCGTCTGAAGTTTGCCAGTGAACACCTGGATGATGCCGAGAGTGATTGGGAGAAGGTGCTGTGGTCAGATGAGACAAAAATTGAGCTCTTTGGCATGAACTCAACTCGCCGTGTTTGGAGGAAGAGAAATGCTGCCTATGACCCAAAGAACACCGTCCCCACTGTCAAGCATGGAGGTGGAAATGTTATGTTTTGGGGGTGTTTCTCTGCTAAGGGCACAGGACTACTTCACCGCATCAATGGGAGAATGGATGGGGCCATGTACCGTACAATTCTGAGTGACAACCTCCTTCCCTCCGCCAGGGCCTTAAAAATGGGTCGTGGCTGGGTCTTCCAGCACGACAATGACCCAAAACATACAGCCAAGGCAACAAAGGAGTGGCTCAGGAAGAAGCACATTAGGGTCATGGAGTGGCCTAGCCAGTCACCAGACCTTAATCCCATTGAAAACTTATGGAGGGAGCTGAAGCTGCGAGTTGCCAAGCGACAGCCCAGAACTCTTAATGATTTAGAGATGATCTGCAAAGAGGAGTGGACCAAAATTCCTCCTGACATGTGTGCAAACCTCATCATCAACTACAGAAGACGTCTGACCGCTGTGCTTGCCAACAAGGGTTTTGCCACCAAGTATTAGGTCTTGTTTGCCAGAGGGATTAAATACTTATTTCCCTCTGCAGAATGCAAATAAATTCATATACTTTCCACAATGTGATTTTCCGGATTTAATTTGTGATGTGCTATCTCTCACTGTTACCAATAACCTACCCTTCAATTATGGGCTGCTCATGTCTTTGTCAGTGGGCAAACTTACAAAATCAGCAAGGGATCAAATACTTATTTCCACCACTGTAAATGTCTATTTTCCAGCTAAGGTCTATTCTATGAAATTGTGCCTAAATGCACCTACTTTATGGGTGGGCATTACTTGGATAGAGTATGGGTGGGGAACAAAATTACATGTGTAGATTATAAAATACTATAATCTACATGTGTTCTTAATCTACAGTAGGTGCATACATTTCCATAAGCTCTATAGCTGGTTTAAATGTTGATACCTGCAGAGTAGGTGGTGTTTTTGACCTGTTATACTTAGTGTGCTATAAAGAAAAGTAGGCACCTGCCTTAATTTATAGAATAGACTCCAAAATGCTGAGTGCCTATTAGGTGTCTACTTGGAGAGTTACCTTCTTAGTGATGGAACTGTGCAATTTGGTACTGGTTGCTATATGAGTTGCCAATTAATGACTGAGAAGCACAGCAGTGCCAGTGTCACCCTACAGTAAGTCTCTAAAACCTATCCTTTAAAATCTGTTCACAGTAACATTCCCCCTTCATCCCTAATCCCTCAAATTGAAAAAGTAGTCCAGACAAGACTCCCCATCCCCAACTCTTATAGGCCCCCTCCATGGGCCTACCATTACTATCCCTAGTGATCTAGGGGTCCTGAGGGCAGGAATGATGCCCACTTGTTCTTGCCCTTCATGCCTCTGACTCAAAATAGAGGTGCATTGGAGGAAATTTGCAGACCTGTAACATGGACTTTGGTCTTTACATGCCACATCTACTTATTAAGAAAAAGTTCCTGATGTGTCTCTAGGGTTGGTCAATCTGTCCTTCAGAATCTCTTTGAAGTTTAGAATCCAGCTCCAACTTGCCTAGATCCCTTTTTTTTGTAATTACTTGATAACCTTTATTGAAAAAGAAGAAGGATGGTAAGTGTTATTGCCACAAAAAAAACAATGTACCTCCTCATTAGCATTCTCCTTTTTTTTTTTTTGTTAAAGGTAAATTGTACCTAGGGAGTCGCAGTTGTGAGGACTTACATATTGTTTGTTCTTGGAGAAAACTGTTACTTACATGTAGCAGATGTTCTTTATAGACAGCATCATGCAAGCCCTTACATACCCTCCAATCTCCCTTGGGAGAGTTTTCTTCCATCATTAGTTCTTAAGAACTGAGGGGGCCCTATATAAAGGGTAAAGGGTCATGGATTTGATATACCACCTTTCTGTTGTACAGCCAAAGCAGTTTACATTTATTATGTGGTACTTTCTCTGTCGCTGGTGGGATCACAATCGGATTTTTTTTTACTTGGGGCAATGAAGGGTTTAAGTGACTTGCCAGAGTCACAAGGAACTGCAGTAGGAATCAAACCCAGTTCCTTAGATTCTCAGCACACTACACTAACCATTAGGCTACTGGAGGTAATGCACATGCATGATGATGTCAGATAAAAGTTTCTAAAATTTTCTAAGCAGATTGAATCTTTTCCGTGCATGAGCGCCATAGGATGACATCAGCCAGTTGTAAGTATTTTCGTCCTAGTATCTATGCTGATAATCTGATAGGTGTTCTGCTGAGACAAATGGTGATGGAATCCATGAGGGAAGAGGGTAATGCTGGATCTAGTATTCACAATGGAGAAAGTGTGTCCAATATCTTGGTGTCCAACTGGACAGTATTGACTATCACATGGTACATTTTAATGTAGGAGTAGGAGCTAAAGCAGAGAGCAGACACACAAAACTCAAAAGTATTGAATTTTAAACATACTGACTTTTTAAATAGAGTCATGGATTAGATATACTGCCTTTCTGAGGTACAACTAATGTGGTTTACATATATGCAAACACTTTCTCTGCCCCTACTTGGGGCAATGGAGGATTAGCCTAGTGGTTAGTGCAGCGGACTCTGATCCTGGGGAACCGGGTTCAATTCCCACTGCAGCTCCTTGTGACTGTGGGCAAGTCACTTAACCCTCCATTGCCCCAGGTACAAAATAAGTACCTGTATATATGTAAACCGCTTTGAATGTAGTTGCAAAATACCACAGAAAGGCGGTATATCAAGTCCCATTTCCATTTCCCCTTAAGTAACTTGCCTAAGGTCACAAGGAGCTGCAGTGGGAATGGTTCCCCAGTTCTCATGCCACTGCACTAACCATTAGGCTATTCCTGTACTCCTAATAAAACAGGGATGCACCTGAAGAAAAAGTTGGCAAGAGAGAGGAGACAAGGGATGTGGAAGACAAGTAGACGAAGATGAAAGGAACTATAAAAATTGCAACAGATCATTGTGTAAAGAAAGTAATAAAAGCAAGAGGAAATGAAAATGTTTTTTTCCAACTTGATATACCGCCTTTACTAGGTAAAAAAGGTCAGTGGTAACAATAAAGTCTAAAAACATAAAATCTTCAGGAAAAGAATGCCAATTTTGGTAGTAAAGAACATAACCATACATACAAGGCACAGTAGAAAACAAATCTTGGGAAAAGGGAGGGGGGAAATAGACAGAAAAAGAGAAAAAAAAAGGTACTCGAATGCAATCCCAAAAGTAGCTGGTTAACTAAGAGTAGGATGAAAAGCCATTTGGAAGTAGTAGGCTTTCAGTTGTTTCTTAAAATTGACCAAAGAGAGTTCCTTCCTGATATCTATGGTTAAACTGTTCCAGAGGGAGAGGGTTAAGAAATAAAAGGCAGAACTCCGGGTGGACTCATAGCAGGTCTGCTTAGGGGAGCGAAGTGATTCAAACAAGAAAGGCAAAAGTAACATTCACAAAATAGAGAACAACGCAAGCCTGTATTATAGAGCGGAAGTCATAGTATGAAGCAGTCAATATATGAGCAAATACAGGGATCTAGCATCATTGAATGTTAAAGGGCTACTTTCATCTTTGGACTCGCTTTCTAGATAAGTTGGTGTTTTAATCTGTTCGATATTCTTATGATGTTTGTGAAGAATTTTATCTGCATAAAAAAGGTTGAAACAAAAAATAATTTAGTAGGAATTGAAGCTTTGATGAAATACCTACTGCAGTGATTAATTCTCCCTATTACGGTTTGTGAAGAAGTGGTATATGGATTTTGAGCCTTGTTACTAGAAAACTGTTATCTTCAAAGAAAAGGGTGCTGTGTATGAGAGCAATGGAACTGAAAGTGTGACAAAGATTATTATACGCAAATTAATTTGCACTTGATTAATTTTATAGTTTATTGAACTGTTTATTCTACCGGATGTTTGTGGAACTTTTTCAAGCTTTCAGTGCTGATCATGAAAGGGTTTTCAGCTTCATGAATGCCATTAAAACTAAGATAAGACATGGGTTAGAAGTTAAACACCTTAACAGTTTAATGAGGATTAAAATACATCTGCACTCAGGAAGCAGTGTTAATCTGGACAGTATTTATAATTTGTTGGAAAACAGAGAGATAGAAGAGAGACCGATTTTGCTCCCTGACTTATGGGTACCCAGTTTTTTCTGTATATTTCAGCTTGTTTGTGTCTGGTTCTGATGAGTTTGGAATGGATGTGCAAGTGATATGTCTTCATGTCTTATTTCAGCAACCTACAGTCTTTCTCTGTCCAAACAGTGGTCCAGTCCCACTTAGCATTGGTAAATTACACCCACTGAGAGCTGAATATGAGAGACAGCAGTGATGATATAAAACTCTGTGCAGATTGTATTCCTGATTGTTTGTTGAAGTAGTACATGACATCTGATAATGGAAATATTTTTATTTTACACTCTTGTGATGCCTGGATAGTTTAAATTGGTGGTTTTTAACTTTTGTTTTCTAGTCGGGACACATCTGGTAGACAATGCTCCTTTATGTAACACGCTGCTTACGTGACCCTCATGGATCTTTGATCTGACACAGCATAGCAATTCTTGAGTTAAATGTAACCCACACACACACACCCATAATAGGTGCAGATCAGAATTAGCACATTTCTTCATGAAAGTTATCTATATAAAAAAAACACCAATAAATATTCTGATTCTCATGTTATCTGATTAATAGTAACTACCAAGCACATTGTTAAATGCAAAACTTGAAAAATTCCTAAATCAACATACATGTAGTAAACCTAGCATACAACAGTAGAACTAATTCCTATGATTCAAGCAACACAAACACTACCTATGAATAGGCAGCACTACAAATATTATACTGAGCCCTAGAACACAAACACCTACTACTGTTAAAACAGAACAAGTGGGACTGCTACAAAGTTCTACATAAAAACTACATGCAATCAGACTACCCATACCTTGGCCACATGCAAAACACAGACCCTTACCAAATACACAACAAGGGATCACAAATTAGAAATAGAAATATGAAGGCAAAAATTGAACTGAGAATCCCAAGAAGTCAAACTAGTCTTGTACTACAACATGGGAAAAATAAAAACAGAAATGCATTTCCTCTTGTACTGAACAAAATAAAACATTTTTTTTTCCTTTGCTGCCTGGTCATTTTATTTTTCCAAATATTTTGATTCCAATTTCTCTTTTCTGCTTTCTTGTCTTCTGCTCTCTTTCCAGTGGGTGCTGTCCATTTGTCCTTTTTCCAGTTTCCTCCTGGCTTTCATTCCCTCACAACATCTGTTTCTGACATATTTCCTCTTTCTTTTCTGCTTTCACTCAAATTCCACTCTCTCACACTTTAGTCCTCCATCTACAGTTCCACCTATCTATTAACTTTCCAGCTCTTCCCCTCACACCGTAGCTCTCCCGTTCCTTCCCTAGCCGCCTCTTATGTCTTTTACCCACTCCCTATTGCTACACTTCTACTCTATGTACTCAGCATTTTTCTCTCTCATATCTCCTTAACAACTCCCATGGTCTCTCCCCTCCAACTTCTTCCCTACACTCTTATAGTCCAGCATCTCCCCTTTCTCTTATTCTCCACCCACACTTTGTAGGTCAGCATCTCCCTGTCACCCCAGTCTCTCTCTACTCTTATGGTCTAGCATCATCCTATTCCCTCCACCCCTGTGGTCCAGCATAACCCCATCCCCAGTCTCTCTCTCCCCTCCATCCCTTATGGTCTACCATTTTTTCTTTCCTCTCTCCCTTCTCCTTCACCTTTATGGTCCAGCATCTCTGTGTCCCCACTCTTCCCTCTCATCCTACAGTCCAGCATCTCTGTGTCCCCACTCCTCCCTCTCACCCTACAGTCCAGCATCTCCGTGTTCCCTATCCTCCCCCTCATCCCCGTAGTCCAGCATCTCCATGTCCTCTCTCTTTAATTTACACTTATGGTCCACCAGCTCCCTGTATCCTCACACCCCTGTAGTCTAACAGCTTCATGTCTCCTCTCCTCCCCCCCCCCCCCCCAAAAAAAAAGAGGGGTAGCAGGAGACAGCTACATGAAACCCTATACTGTTTTCCTTCCTAGTCTGTGCAGGAAGCAAACTGCACTTGACAGGCTTTCACTTCCAGTGTCTCTGCCCAGTTGAAGTGAAAGCCTTCTAAGCATGGTTTGCTATCTGCACTGCCTGGGAAGGAGTGTGGCATCAAGGTTCGTGTTCATGCATCTACTGTGCCAGTCTATTTCCTGCTGCCCGCTGCTCTCCCCTTCCTACCACTACTGTTTGTGCCAGCTGGCCTCATGACACATCACACCAGTTGAAAACCGCTGGTTTAAATAAACATGCCATTTCAATAGATTCATTTTCAAAGAAACATGATTGCAGATAAGGGCCAAATGGTTCATCTAGACTGGCCATCCCCTCACCAACCACTATCTCCCTCTTTCTTTAAGAGATCCCTTGCTTTCTTAAATTCAGACATAATCCTTGTCTCCACTACCTCCACTGGGATGTCATTCCATGTCGCCACCACCCTTTTTGTTAAAAAAGTACTTCCTTAGATTACTCTTGAGCCTATAACATCTTAACTTCATCCTTTGCCCTCTCATTCCAGAGTTTTCCTTCATTTGAAAAAGGCTCACCTCCTTTACATTAAAGCCATGAAGGTATTTAAATGCCTCTAATCATATCCCCTCTCTCCCGCCTTTCTTCCAGAGTATACATATTGAGGTCTATAAGTCTGTCCTCATATGCTTTCACAGAGACCACTGACCAATTTTGTGGCCACCCTCTGGACTGACTCCATCCTATTTATATCTTTTTGTAGGTGTGGTCTCCAGAATTGCACACAATAGTCTAAATGGAGCCTCACCACAGACTTATACCTCTTTTTTTTTTTCCTGCTGGCCATTACTCTATGCATCCAAGCATACTTCTGGCTTTGACTATCACCTTTTCCACTTGTTTGTCTTTCTTAAGGTCATCAGATACGATCACCCCCAAGTCCCGCTTTTCTTTCATATACAAAAGTAGTCCACCCCCTATACTATACCATTCCTATGAATTTTGTAACCCAAGTGCATGACCCTACATTTTTTGCATTAAATCGTAAATGCTAGATCTTTCCTCATTCTATCCAACCTCTGCAGGGTATCCATCCTATTTCAGAGTTTGATGCCATCCACAAAGAGACAAACCTTACCAGACAGTCCATCCACAATATCACTCACAAAGATGTTAAAAAGAGCTCACCCAAGGACTGATCTTTGCAGTACACCACTGATAACATCCTTTTCATTGGTGTATACTCCATTTACCACTACCCTCTGTGTCCTTCCATTTAACCAGTTATTAACCCAGTCAGTCATTTTAGGGCCCACACTGAGGGCACTCAGTTTATCAGTTGCCTGTGCAGAACTGTGTCAAAGGCTTTGCTAAAATCCAAGTACACCACATTTAGCTCCCCTCCCACGTCCAACTGTTTGGTCACCCAGTCAAAGAAATCAATCAGATTTGTCTGACAAGACCTGCCTCTAGTGAAACCATTCTGCCTCGGGACCTGCAGTCCATTCAGTTCTAGAAACCCCGTAATCCTCTGCTTTAGAAGCATTTCCATTACTCACCACTGAGGTCAGTCTAACAGGTCTGTAATTCCCAGCCTCCTCCTTACTTCCATACATCCATCCTCATTAGCATTTGTCTTCAGTCCTACCCCTGGCCTTTCATCTGTGAACATAAAACAGAAATAATTGTTAAGCACTTCAGCGTTATCCTTTTCAGCTTCTACGTATTCCTCCCCTTCACACTTGAGCCTTATAATGCCATTTTGGCACGTCCTCCTATCACTTACATATCTAAAATTGCCTTGTCCCCAATTTTACAGTATTGGCTGTCTTTTCTTCCATTTGCATCATTGCCTTCCTGACAGCGTTTTGAACTTAACTTTTCTAACGGATTGCCATATTGCAACATAGTAAGTAGTGCTCACAGGGTAATATCACTGAAAAGTTTTGCAAACAAAGAAAAAATATTGTACATTTCAGCCCAGTCCTTAGAGGAAGATATGGTCACTGCTGTTCCCAAATTATGCCTTTGGGAACACAAACGTGTAGTGTGTTCATAAGTACATGCTATCATGTCAACATGTATACTCAAACTGAGCTGTGCAATTTTATAAGTTTCAGTTTCCATATGTAAAACATGCTTTATTCATGAAAAGGGCATTATAAAATTGCTCCTAAAGCAAGTGACTATCTTTTCTCTTGGTTTTCCGTTGCTGGAATTTATAGTAAAACAAATCCAATGTAGTGATTAATTTTGTTGTTATCTTTAGAAGGTTAAAATGCATGCTTTCCAATGCAAAATTTACTGAATGAGTTTTTAAGAATAGCTCGATAACCTTGGAAAATAATTTTAGTGTTGTCTTTTCATATATAAAGAATTATTAATGAATACTCTAAAATATATTATAAATATTTTAGATTGTTTTATTGTAGCAATTGAAGTCTAAATAAGTATATTTTTGATTACTCTTTTAAAATGCTATCTATACCTCCTAATTTCAAACTATTTGTTAGAATTTGAAGCCTGGGTCTTATACATGATACAGTCCTTTGCCACTATTCATATAGAGCAAGATTCTGCTCTGATCCAGAAGGGACAGTATATCTGTAAATAGTTCTTATTAGATCTGACCAAGCATCACGCACATTTAGTATGGTAGGGATAGAAGTGACAAATCAGTTCTGACACACTTCCTGTACCAGAAATCAGTGGCTTGAGGTGACTCGTGCTTCCTTGATTCTGTCTTCTGCTGCAGGACAACACAATGATGCACGAATGAACCTTGCCATCGCCCTCACTGCTGCCAGGTATGGTGCTGCCACTGCCAATTACACTGAAGTGCTACATTTGCTGAAGAAGACAGATCCAGAGAGTGGAAAGGTGCATGTTTGTGGTGCACGGTGTAAGGATGTTCTAACAGGTATGTGGACTGTATTCCTTGGGATGTTTGCTACAGCAACTCATTTATTTCACCCAGAAAGTAATTTTGAAAAGCATTTTCAAGGTAAACCTGTGTTTTCATGACAAATAGGCTTTTATAAAATTGCTTTTCTGATGTGTGCATACATGTATGTGTATGCACCTTGTATATACACAAGTTTAGCCAGACTGAGCAGAAGGATTTGCAGGGGTGAGGTTAGATAAGGGTTAGCATTTATATGTGTACATGCCCTAGCCTCTACAACAGATGAATCCTGAAACTGGTGGGTAGTATCTGTCTACCAACGGGTGGAGATAGAGACAACTGAACTGAAGGCATTGATACCAGACGGCCATCCCCTCCATCAGTTAGTATAACTTTTTCTCCAGCAGGTGCTGGACAGCTTCTCACCAGTTCCTGAATTCTGTGTTTTTTGGGGTGCTCCTGAGCTAGGCCTAGCCAGTTGGGTCAGGGGGTGTTTGGCTAAGGGTGAAATCTTTGGGGGCATACTTGGTGATCTGGATCCCTGTCCCCCTCCCCCCAGATTCCCCTTCCCCCCAGATTCCCCTTCTCCCAGTTTCCTGACTGCTTCTGTGCTGAGCTGTTCCTGCCTCACAAAACAAAAAAAAAAAAAGGGTTTGCATACAGCAGCGTTTCAGCCGGTTTAAAATAAAAAAAAAAAAAAAAAAGGGAAAACTGCATTGTACCTGAGAATCAGCTTTCTGTTGGGGAGCCTGATTGGCTGCAGGCTTCCTACCGGGAGACTCCACTGCTGCAGGAGCACTGCATGATATCGCCCGTGGTGAGTGCTAGTTGTTTCAGGCTCTGGAGGGGGGACAGATCTTCTCTCTTTCCCGTTGTTGCGGTTTCCCATGCAGAAGTGTCTGGTGTGTGCACCATCTTGGCTATTCCCGCCGACGCAGTCCCTGACTCTTTGCAGCTGGCGCCTTCAGAGTCCATGCGTGCAGCTTTGCCCTCCAAGGTTGGTGCTGACTGTGTTTTGGTGGGGTGGGGGGGTTCCCTCATCTTCTGGATTTTTTCTGGGTGTGACTGTGGGGTCTGGAATCTCGGGAGAGTTTTTCTCTCCCGATTTTGTGCTTCTTTTGCACCAGACCTGTTTGCTCATGCATGCTGTCCCTCGTTCTCAACCGGCTCCGGTGCTCGTGGCCTTGGGGGGAGGGGTCCTTTGGAGACTTGGAGCAGCTTTCCCGGCCCTTGGCAGAAGATCTCACACAGGAGCAGAGACAGATGGCTTCCATGTCTGAGATGGGGTCGTTGAGGCCCATGTCTCCTGCCCCTTCACTTACAGCCCTTTCTGAGGGGTCATTGCAGCCTTCTAGGCTGGATGAGGTGGAGGAGGGGGAGCTTCTCCAGAAAGAACCGGATAACCCCACAGCTGTCTGCATCATTCACAAAGAAGAGCTGCTGCCTCTCATTTCTAGTGCCTTGGAGGCGTTAAACATTTCGAATTCTGAATCTGAACATGGCAAGCACACGGAGGCTGTTTAAGGTGTTCCCGGTTTATGAGGCCATCCAGGAGCTGATTTCAGCTCAATGGTCAGATCCTGATGGAGGCCTCAAAGTGGCTTAGACCATGGCATGGATTTATCCAGTGGGTGTAGACCAGACTGACAAGTTTTCTCTCCTTAATATGGATGCCCTCGTGATGGCAGTCACCAAGAAGGCCACTCTCCCAGTGGGAGGGTGTTGTGGTGTTGAATGACATGCAGGATAGGCGTCTGGAGCCCTCTTTGAAGCATTCCTGTGAGGTGTCTGCCCTTGCTCTGCAGGCCTCGATTTGTAGTTCTTACGTGACCAGAGCATGCCTTAGCTGGCTTCAGCAGGAGCAGGATTCAGCCTCCTCTGTGGCAGCCTCTACACCCTGTATGGAAGTGGGGCTAGCCTAGTTAACAGATGCCCTGTATGATTTGGTGCATGCCTTAGCCAAACAGATGGCATTGGCAGTTACATCCCGCCATTTGTTGTGGCTCCGTCATTGGGCAGCAGATATGGCATCCAAACAGCATCTCACTAAATTGCCTTTTCTGAGTAAACTGCTGTTTGTGGAGAATTTGGAGGATAAGCCGGAGGATAAGCCGAAGTCCACTTCTCAGGCGGGAATGTGGCGGCCTTGGTTTCGGGAAGTGTGTTGGTACTGTCTGGGTTGAGCATCTACAGTGTTCCAGCAATGCTCTTCATTTTGGAATGATAAGAGGGCCTTGGGCGCAGCTGCTCAGCAGGGGGCTGCTGGATACTCCTCCCAATGATGGGGCACCAGTCTACACTTTGGTGCATCAGATATGGGGGTTGGCCAACTCTCCTATCAAGAGTGGGCCAAAATTACCTCAGACCAGTCCTGGATATTATCAGAGAAAGTTACAGGCTGGAATTCTGTTTTCCTTTTCCTGATTCTTTTTTGGAGTCTTGGTGCACCACAGCATCCAAACAAGTGGCAATAGAGGCTACGTTGCAGTTTCTGCTGGCTCTGAGGGCGGTCATTCTGGTGCCCCTTCTAGAGGCTCGCATGGATCGGTTTTCCAGTTATT
Organism: Microcaecilia unicolor; assembly: GCF_901765095.1. Taxonomy (NCBI): domain Eukaryota; kingdom Metazoa; phylum Chordata; class Amphibia; order Gymnophiona; family Siphonopidae; genus Microcaecilia; species Microcaecilia unicolor. The sequence goes on along the minus strand of NC_044037.1, from coordinate 247,122,692 downwards.
TCATATTGTCCAGGAAAAGGGGCTCCTTCCATCCCGAGCTTGATCTCAGGAAGGTGAACCAGTTCTTGAACATCCGGCCAGTGGCGTAGGAAGGGGGGCAGTGGGGCTGTCCGCCCCGGGTGCACGCCATTGGGGGGTGTCGACGTGTCGCTGGTTCCTTGCTCTCTCTGCCCCGGAACAGGTTACTTCCTGTTCCGGGGCAGAGAGAGCAAGGAACCAGCGAGGCGCCAACACCCCCCAGCGGCGTGCACTTGGCGGATTGGCTCTCCCGCCTGCCCCTCACCGCCTTCCAGGTATCTTCTCGCGGAGGGGGGAGGGTGCGTCGTGCTATACCCGGGGGGGGGGGTGCGCAGCGGCGACCCGCCCCGAGTGTCAGCTGCCCTCGCGACGCCACTGCATCCGGCATTTCTGCATGGAAACCTTGAGGTCTGTCATTGCAGCGGTGCAGCCAGAAAAGTGTGCAGTCTGTTGCATTTGACCAGCCCCTGAGCCTGGGACTATGTTTAGGTGATGAGCTCTATGGCGACCATGCTGTAGGTGAGGACTCACATGCGTCCTCTGCAGCACTCCATGCTGAGCAGGTGGTTGCTGGTGTCCCAGAAGTGTCTGCATCTGCTTCCTTGGTTGCCCCGGGCGAGGTGCAGCATGGACTGGTGGCTCCGTGACTCCAACTTGCAACGGGGGATGCTGTTGGCCTCTCCGCAGTGGGTTGTGATAGTTACGGATTCCAGCCTTTCAGGTTGGGAAATTCATTGTCTCCACCAGTATGCGCAGGGGCATTGGACTGTCAGAAGCGGCGAGGGCCGTCAATTGGCTAGAACTGAGGGTAGTAGTGAATACATTGCAGGCTTTTCAGGATGTACTGGAGGGCGCCACGGGTCAAGTGCTGTCAGGCAACACGATAGCGGTAGCCTATATCAATTGGCAAGGCAACACTCAGAGTTTGACTCTGGCCACTGAGGCGTGCCATCTTCTGGAGTGGGCGGTGAACTACATGCAATGCCTGTCAGTGGCACACATTGCGGGTCATAAAATGTACAGGCGGACTTCGTCAGTCGACATCTCCTGGATTCAGCGGAATGGAAGTTGTCAATGAAGATGCTTCTTCAGATATTCCAGCAGTGGGGAACACCAGAGATTGACCTGATGGCTACCTGGGAGAATGCCAAGGTGGACAAATTCTTCAGCAGAAGAAAACAGCTCGGGTCCACAGCAATAGATCTTCTGCTGCAGCTTTGTGGCCGATGGCGCTGCTCTGCATCTTCTCTCCGTGGCCCTTGATAGGGTAAGTTCTCCACAGGATTGGGCGACATCCTTGCTATGCGAACTTGGTCTGTCTGCTGATGGGCAAGACTTTGCAGCTTCCAGTGTGGCCGGACCTCCTGCACCAGGGTCCAGTTTGGATGGAGGATATCTCCCGCTTTGGTCTTATGGCCTAGCTCTTGAGAGGTCGAGATTGAGGAAGAAGGGATATTTGGATGCGGTGATAGCTACATTGCTTCAGGCTAGGAAGCGGTCTACCACGATGGCGTATGCTCGAATGTGGCAGGCCATTGCGGAGTGGTGGTGGTTTGCATATGTTCACCTTTTAAGGCGTCGATCTCCCAGATATTAGGCTTCCTGCAAGATGGGCTGCAAAAGGGGTTGACCTATAATTCTCTCTGGATTCATGTGGCTTCCCTCGCCTGTTACAGGGGGCACGTGTCCAGCTCTTCCCTGGTGGCTCATCCGGATGTGGTGCGTTTTTTTGCAGGGGTTCTTCACCTTTGTCTTTCGCTTTGCCGGCCGTGCCCGGCTTGGCACCTGAATCTGGTTCTTCAAGCTGTGCAGAAGGTGCCTTTCGAGCCTTTGCAAAGGGCTTCTGATAAAGATCTTACCCTGAAAGTGGTGTTTTTAGTGGCTATAGTGTCGTGTTTCGGAGATTCAGGTGTTGTTGTGTCAGGATCCTTTTCTGCAGTTTTTTGAGGCGGGCGTGACTGTACACACAGTACCGTCCTTTCTACCGAATGTCTTTTTGGTATTTCATCTCAATCAGCCTCTCTTTCTCCCTTTGTTTCGGAAGGAGGGTTATTTAGTGGTTTGCAAAGCTTCGCCTGTACGATGTTCAGCGAGTTCTCCTTCAATATTTTCAGATGTTGAATGAGTTTCAGCATTTGGATCATCTCTTTGCGCTCCTTGCGGAGGCTCAATGGAGCAATGCAACATCGAAAGCGACTATTGCTCACTGGCTTAAAGAAGCGATTGCTTTGGCGTACATCTTGGATGGTAGGGCTCCACTGAAGGCCTTACAAGCTTATTCCACATGAGCGCAGTGTACCTTGTGAACGGAAACGTGTTTTCCCATTGGAGGAGATTTGCCGGGTGGCTTTTTGGGCTTCTCGGCATACATTTTTGAAGCATTACAGAGTGGATATGACTGTGTGGACGAATGCTCATTTTGGAGCAGCGGCTTCCTACCCTATTTAGGGAGTGCTTTGGTACACCCCACCAGTTTCTGGATTCATCTGCAGCAGAGGCTAAGGAAGGTAAAATTATGCCCATTTCTACTCCTTGATGTTCAAAAAATTGTCCTTGAAAAGAGAAATAATTCTTTATTACTAATGTGGCCAATGGGATTTTTATGCAATAATATCCCGCATGTTCTGCAGATTTATTTCGTCCTTAAAATTTATTAAAATTTGATCACATCACCAGGTCATCCACATACAGTGTTGGAGCCACTGAGCAAATTGTTTAGATTATTTTTTGTAACCTAAAGTGAAGCTAATTAAATCTTATCTCCAGGATACTACTCATTTTCTTGAATACAATTTCTGACATTTAATTGACATCTAATTCATTATTGGTTACCATGGACGTAGTATCCCTATATAAAGCATGTTCCTCAACAAATGGCTTTGAAGGTGATACAAAAAACTTTGAGAGTCGTGATGATAATCGATGTATTTCCACATTACTTCTTATGAAATTGGCCACATTAGTAATAACAAAGAATTGCTTCTTTTTTCAAGGGCGATTTTTTTTTGTTTGGACAACATCAAGTAGTACCAATGGGAGCCTCTTTAGCCCCCTCTGTGGCCAATTTGGTAATGGCTGAGTTTGAAGACAATTATATTTATCCCTCCATTTGGTTCCAGCATATTAAATTATGGAGACATTATCTGGATGATAGTTTTTTCATCTGGGAGGGAGGTCATGATGTATTACAACAGTTTCAAGTTTGGATCGATTCAGTAACATTGATATTTCAGTTTACTATTCAGTTTGACAGATTTAGTATTCAATTTTTGGACGTTCAGCTTTGTGTTAAAGATATATACATTCATACCACACTTTATAGAAAAGACATAGCTAGGAACACTCTATTGCATTTTTCCAGTGTTGTCGGTGGCAGGTGTGGTTATTCCTATGTAGATTGAGGTAAGAGTATTGGGTGTAATCATGGATTCTAAGTTTAACTATGCAGTGACGTATTGATTCATTGGTCAGGTTTGTCATTTTTTTCGTTTATAAGGGGTGTGGAATTTGAGGCCTTACTTATCCAGGGAGAGTTTGTAATAAGCCATATTGATTTAAGTAACAGCTGGCCAGTTTACAGCATTTCCAAAGAGAACTTGGATAAATACAAAAGGATATAAGAAGCAAATGGTCATTATTTCAAAATTGCACTCTTTATTAAAGTCTATATAAAAATGGGGAAGAGGCGTAGATGCATAATATCAGGAGGAAAAAAAAAAGAGAGACAACAAGTGTACAGAATGAAATCCCTAACAATTCAATCTATTAGAATTAAGTGTGTGTGTTGGGGGGGGGGGGGGGGGCGGCGGCGGCAGCAGTGGTAGTCTGATCACCAACCTCTACGGAGGGAGACATGGAACGTTTCCCAATACAGAAAGAAGAAATTTGTGATGGTTCATAAAAGATATATTTGGTATTGTTACACAATATTACAATTTTACATGGAAATTTCAAGTAATAATAAGCCCCGATCTGCTGTATCCCAGGTGGAAGTAACAGAAACTGTTGATGCCACATCCGGGAAAACGCAGAGCTTAGTACTGCGGAAAAGAACTTGTTTATACTTAAAGAATTTTTTCAAAATCTTATCTCAATCAGTCTTTTTAACAAACGTAGCTACCAATGTTCCATACTGTATAGAACCTAATTTCATTGGCAGAAACATCCACCTTTCTATCGGAATGACCTCCAGAAATATTCACATTTTCTTCAACTTCCAATGAAACTGCAGTCCTGGTCTGAACCGATGGAACATAATATACGTTCAAAACTTTAGGAGACTTCAAGATTTCACTTCACTCTGTATCGTTGGGAAATGAATAAATCTCAAATTTATTGATCTAGTTATATTTTTTAAGGCATCCAGTTTTCTATTAATATGTTTTCTTTCATTATAGCTGCATCAGCAGATTCCAATTGAGATGGTCTGAATTCCAGATCTTGTACTTTTCTTTCTTGTTCTTTCAGTTGAGTCATATTGGCTGCAGAAGCTTCTGTTAGTTACTTGAGTTGCTTGCAGTTGATATTGCTCAGTTAAAGATATTTTTAAGTCATCAACAGATACCCAATAGTTGTATACCTAGCGTTCTTGACACCTGGGCTGATCATTTTTAACACCCCATCCCATATGAAATCCAAAATCTAGTACTAGACCTGCTGTAGATTAATACAAAATACAACAAATGTCACCTATGACCTACAAAGCAATTCTACCATAAGCACTAGTAACTTATACAAGTCACACAACAAGGGTGTACCTTGGAAAAAGCAGGATCGTAAACATTGCAGTGAGCAGTCGAACATCAATACATCTATTGTAGAACTAAACCAGCCAGAATAGTGCAGATCGCCAATCCTGAATATTCAGTGCCAACAGAAAACCATTTCTTTTTCATAGACACAGTCTAACTCAGTGTTGAATAAAAGTAAGCACAAACTAAAAATAGAAATATGTAGAGAAAATTTAAACTGAAGCCCCTAGAAGCCAGGCGTATGTAACACCACAGAAGCAGAAACAGTGATAGTGATGATGTATACATGTCCCCTAGTACTATGCAAAATATAAATATAACAGATATACATTTGAAAAAACTAGCAAATACCAATCACCACTTTACAAATTAACTAGAAATAAAAGAAATATGGAAAATAAGATACAATTTTATTGGACTAATATATTTAGGGGTCTGTTTACTAATCCGCTGTAGCGGCTGGCGGTGCGTTAATGCCGCCACAGCCCATGCAAAATGAATGGGCTGTGGCGGCACTGCCACTAGCATGTCTTAGTAAACCCCCGCGTTAGCTTTCAGAGACCAAAACCTCTTTCCTCAGGTCGATACAGTATACTGCTGTTACAGTATCTGGTCTTGATATGAGGATGGGGGTTTTGGTCTCTGACTGAAAGTTAGTCAAAATGTTTTAAAATTAGTCCAATCCATTTTCTATTTATAAACATTTATTAACACAACACTACTACTTTATCCTAACGCAAAAAAGAAAAATAAATTTTTATCTACCAGTTTGTTGTCTCTGGTTTCTGCTTTCTTTATCTGCTCTTCACTCTTTCCTTTCCATCCTGCATCTGTCCCCCCCTCTCTCTGCCCCTTTCATAAGTACATAAGTACTGCCATACTGGGACAGACCAAAGGTCTATCAAGCCCAGCATCCTGTTTCCAACAGTGGCCAATCCAGGTCACAAATACCTGGCAAGATACCCCCCCCCCCCCCCCCCAAAAAAAAAAAAAAGTACAAAATATTTTATGCTGCTTATCCCAGCAATATTTTCCCCAAGTCCAATTTAATAATGGTCTATGGACTTTTCCTTTAGAAAGATGTCCAAACCTTTTTAAAACTCTGCTAAGCTAACCGCCTTTACCACATTTTCTGGCAATGAATTCCAGAGTTGAATTACACGTTGAGTGAAGAAAATTTTTCTCTGATTAGTTTTAAATTTACTACTTTGTAGCTTCATCGCATGCCCCCCATGACCTGATGTCTGTGCCAAACAAAATGGTAGAGACTTTTATAAAGAACAAAATTACTGAGCATGTACATGGGCATGGATTAATAGGAGAAAGCCAGCATGAATTTAGTTAAGGGAAATCTTGCCTCACCAATCTGTTACATTTCTTTCAAGGGGTGAATAAAACATGGATAAAAATGAGCCAGGTGATACTGTATATCAGGATTTTTAGAAGGCATTTGACAAAATACCTTATGAATGACCCTTGAGGAAATTAGAAAGTCATGAGATAGGAGGCAATGTCCTCTTACAGCTTAAGAAATGGTTAAAAGATAGAAAACAGAGAGTAGTATTAAATGGTCAGTATTCTCAATGGAGAATACGATAATGATTTGACTACTGCAATAGTTTATTGGTAGGACTTGAATACAAATCTGTTTAAAGCTTTACAAATTAGCTCAAAACACTGCAGCAAGAATTGTCTTAGGTTTTTCATGGCTTCATTGGCTTCTGATAGAACAAAGAAGTACAGTACAGTCTTGATTATTCAACATAAAAGGTATTGAGCCGTTGTCGGATAATACAGAAAACCAGTGCTTTTTTTGTAGAAAAAAAGGTGCCGGTACTCATTATGGGTGGGGGTCACCACATATGGCTCTGCCCCTATGATAGCCACACCCACATTAGCCACACCCCTTATACCAGCCATGGCGCATATAAACAGACATCATTGGAAATATTATAGTAGTATAGGAGAAAAAAAATAACTTGTGATTTTTTTTTTCATTATAAATAATTTCTGTAAGCTGTTACAGCTCCAGTATACCCAGTGCAAAATAAGACAGCAGATGTAAATTCTCAAATTGGACATATTCCAAACACTAAAATGAAAATAAAATGATTTTTTCTACCTTTGTTGTCTGGTGACTTTGTTTTTCTATCCATATTGGTCTCAGTCTCTGATTCTGCTGCTCTCTATCTGTTCTCTTAACTCCGTTTCTAGGTCTTCCTTTCCGTTTATTTCTTTACTTTCCTCCTTTCTTCTTCATTTCTTGCCCTGCATCCATAAGTAAAAGCTGGGTCCTCCTCCGTGGAATTGATTGGAGGAGGTATAACGTGGATCCAGCTTTTGCCTATTTTCTCCATCCATGTGCAGCTTTTCTCTTCTCTTCCCTTTCCCTCATCTCCATCCATGTGCATCTTCTTCTTTTTTTCTTTCCTCCACTCCATCCATGTCCAGCATTTCTCCTCTCTCTTCCGTCCCCTTTATCCATATAAAACAATAATTCTCTCTCCCCTCTCTTCCATCCAAGTCCAGCAATTCTCCTCTATCTCCTGCTCTCCTCACCATCCATTTCCAGCATTTCTCCTCTCTCCCCTCCCCTCCATGTGCATCTCCTTCCTGTCTTCCCTCCCCTCCATCCATGTCCAGCATTTCTCCTCTCTTCCCTCCCCTGTATTCATATAAAGCAATAATTCTCTCTCCCCTCTCCTCCATCCAAGTCCAGCATTTCTCCTGTCTCCCCCCAAACCCCTCCATCCATCCATGTGTCCTGCTCTCCTCTCCATCCATTTCCAGCATTTCTCCTCTCTTCCCTGCCCTCTCCTCCCATCCATGTGCATCTCCTTCCTGTCTTCCCTTCCCTCCATCCATGTCCAGCATATCTCCTCTCTCCCCTGCCCTCCCCTCCCATGTCCAGCGATTCTCCTCTGTCCCCTGTTATCCCCTGCCATCCATGTCCAGCGATTCTCCTCTATCCCCTTCCCTCCCCTCTCATCCATGTCCAGTGATTCTCCTCTCCCCTGCTCTCCCCTTCCGTCCATGTCCAGTGAATCTCTCTTCCCTGCTCTCCCCTTCCATCCATGTCCAGTGAATCTCTCTTCCCTGCCCTCCCCTCCCATCCATGTCCAGCGATTCTCCTCTCTCTCCTGCCCTCCTCTTTTATCGATTCTTCTTTCCCCAGCCCGTCCTCCTTCTCCACTGCCTGCCTACCTGCTACGAAGCAATAAAGAAAGGCTGCCAGTGTCGGACTCAGCAGCGTGAACGGTGCAGGCAGCGATGGAGAGAGGCTGGCCTATGCAGAAACAGGAAGTTGAAACAAAGTAGGCGGGACACGTAGAGGGAAGCTCCGACGCTGCCAGCCTCTCTTAATCGCTGCCTGCACCGTTTGCGCTACCGAGTCCTAGAAAAACAGTAAGTAGGGGAGTGACCGAGTGAGAGAGAGGGTGCAGGACTCGCCGGGAGAAAAAAGGTGCCGGTACGCCGTACCGGTGTATACCGGCACAAAAAAAGCCCTGGTCTTTTTTATATACACTATCTTTCTTTAAAAATAGGTTATATGCATAACTCTACCCTTAATAAGCCTTTACCCTGTGTGAACCTTTTAAAATTTCCCCCACAATATTTATTTTTATGTAGAATAATAACAGTTAAGCTCTGGTTTTAAATAATATGGGAGTAGATAGTGTTTAAAGAAAATTTATTTGAATTTCAAAGTGCAGCATCATAACACACAAATACCGGTTCTCTTTGACTTCAGATATTCTGTCAGGTAAACTGACAGGCATGTATTCTAATCGGGCACTGAGCAGTGTCGATTACATTTTTGTATCCAAAGCTTTTTGAACAACAAAGCTGGCATTATCAAATATATGGCAAATACTACTGCTTACCTACATCAATGTTTAAAGGTTAGAAAAGCTGGTTTTATCTTCATTTTTTTCATGGATTGCTGTCTATAAGAGATGACAAACAAATGGGTAAAAATGCTTTTAAAAATGATGAATGTGTTATTTCTGATAAATATATCTTACATTTTAGTATTGATAAAATAAATTAGTTCTTTATTCTTTTATGGCATCAACCATTTACATCCTTCTGAGTGGCTTTATCTACTTCACAATTGCATAAATTCATGGATAAATTAATAATTAAATCCTTCAGCGAGTAGAAAAACAAATGGAAGATTATTTGATTTATGTGGTCTTATTTCACAGAACAGGAGTTTGATGTCAAAGCAAAATGTGTCATCAATGCTACTGGACCTTCCACAGACTCTGTGCGCAGAATGGATAACCAGGAGGTCGAAAATATCTGTCAGCCAAGCGCAGGGGTGCATATTGTGATGCCTGGTTATTATAGGTAACAATAGTAAAACCAAGTCAATTGTTTAAAAAAAAATCTAATTGCAAATAACTAAGGGGCCCCTTTACAAAGCTGCACTAAAAGTGGCCTGCACTGTTAAATGCGCTGAGGCCACCTTTTAATTCGGGGGTAACATGGCCGATTTTTGTATATCTACATTAATGACCACATGCTGATTTTTGCACTAGCGTGTGGCCATTAGCGTGTGAGTCCTAAACTACACTCATTTTCTAGGCAGTAAGGGCGCACACACTTAATGGGTAGCATGTGGCAGTGCTCATGTGCTGAACATGCTTACTGTCTGCTCCACATGAGAAGTTTGTGTAGATGCAATATCTACTGCGGAACACCTTAGCGGGCCCCCATGGTAGGCATTCGTAGCCTATAGTAAGCATGCTTTAGTGCTTTACGGCTGCATAGTAAAAGGGCCCCTAAATCTGCATAGACACTTTGTTCAACATAATCCATACCTAACAGGATAGATTAGAGATTACTATGCAAAAAAAGTCAGGTTATTGGAAATAAGTTTTCAATGTTTTTTTTTTTTTTGTCTTTAATCTGTATCCATGACAGAGCTCTTTTGAAATTAAAAGGGGGAAAAAACCCTCACTATGTATCCTCAGCTTCTATACTCATAAATCCACTGGGTAAGGGGCCTTAAGCTTATGGTAATGTAACAGATAAAGTTGTAAAGTGATTATCAGGGTATACATAACATAAAATAACTTGGTTGGACTGTGCTTCTCTCAACATTTTAAAAAGAAGTGCAGTTGAGATCAAGCCAACTTGGAAAGTTAGTTTCGCATATTCTTAATTGGAGTGGTTTTTCCCAAGATGCTGGACTTAACAAAGCAATTTTCTGTTTTGGGGGAGAAGTAATTGTGAATGATGATGGGTCAAGATTTTCAGCAGATATTTTCACAGTTACTAGGGACAGTATTACACATGCTGGATCCCAGGGCAGAAATTTGGGAAGGGCCCCAAAGCTCACCAGTAGATTGTTTTTCCTTTAGCTTCAGGCAGATCTGGAGGCCAAGGGTAATTGCCCTTGTTCCCACAGCCATCACTGACCGTGACTATTAAAACTGTACATGCTTTCTATATGATTTTTTTTAATTAGTGCCTTTATCTTTATAAACACAATATCATCTTAAGTATACTTATAAAAAGACGGCATTTGTAGATATTTAAGAGGTTCAGCTAGAGGTCAGTAAGTTAAAGGATTTCCTTGGGAGATGGCGTGAAAGGAGAATCATTGCTAGGCTATATATCTGTGTCAGAGGATAGGGAGGTGGATTATATGTGAATATGAGAGTGAGGGGATGATGCCATTGGGGGAGAGAGAGTCAATTTTGAGAGAGCAGGGAAGGGAAAGAGGGCTGGGGGATGGAATATAAGGGGAGCAACAGTGGCGTAAGGAAGGACTAACTTGCTCTTTGAGATTCAAATATTCTTCCTACATTTCCTATGTTTTCCACCCACAGACCCTTAGTCCCACCTCCTGAGCCCTGAAAATCCCTTGACAATGGATTTTCTCTCCATTCCTAGTATCTTCCCAATCCTAAATCCTCTGTCATAGCCAAAGCAAATAGTACAGCACACACTAGCAGAACACAGGAAGAATGTTGGTGAAATACTTCTGTCAGTTATTTTTTTTTTCTATTAGGTCACTTTCCTCTTGGCACATGTTGAACTAAGAGAACATAAGAAATGGCATGCTGGGTCAGACCATTCATCTGTCAAGCCCAGCATCCTAGCACCAACAACATCCTAGCAACCCATCTTCAAATCTCTGCTTAAAACTCACCTCTTCAATGCTGCTTTCGGCACCTAACCTTTCGTGAAATATAGTATGCCCTATCAGACGGACTTGTCTTTAGATTGTTTGGATTGTCTTTAGATTGTACACCTGTCTCTTAGATTGTATGCTTCTTGAGCAGGGACTGTCCTTCCATGTTAAATTGTACAGCGCTGCGTAACCCTAGTAGCGCTTTAGAAATGTTAAGTAGTAGTAGTAGAAGTCAATTTGCAGGAATTTCTGCAGCATCCACCAGCTGCTTTATCTTGAATTGTTACTGGTCCTTTGCTAATGCACTTTATCTCATTACTATAACTGCTCCCTTATCTCCAAATAATAATGACTATTATTCAATGTAATATCTGTTCTACATTAATTCTGAGAGAATCCATTTGGAGACTTAATGTTTGCCCTATCTTCTCCAAGTCTCTGCTTTTAGAACAGAATTTGCCCAACTATGGGAAGAATTAAGTGTACTAAAGGGGGGGGGGGCTCCTCCTCAGGGCCGTGTGCCGATGCGGTAAGCGGGGTAAGCAAGGCAGGGGGGCGCCTGCTTTTGAGGGGCGCCGCTGCCCTGCCGTCCCTGCCTTCCGCTCACTTGCAAAATCTTTCACCTGAAGTTGCGATCCCGGAAGTGAAAGCAACGCAGCAGAATTCACTGAGGTAGGCAGGCTCTTCAAGTTATTTGAGAGAATGCAACCAGATTGCTATATATGCTTTGGTTTGGGGATAACTCCTCACTCAGGGTGAGCTTCAGAGCTTGAACAGCATTCAAATTAAAGAGAACCTGAAATTTTAAAAGTGCTAAAATAAGTTTTAAAAGTATTTGCATTAAATCTAATTGCAGAATTCAGGTGCTGGGAGTCTGTACTTGGTTGTCATATGCTCAGATTTGTTTAAATCATATGCAAATTAGTCCGTTTTTGGGAAGTTCTCATTTGCATATTTAAGGATAAAAAAAATGATGGAAATGTTTACAGCTTTAATGTTATGTCATGGCTCTGATCAAAAGTGTGAAGTTTTATCCAAAAACGAAGGATTTATCTAGTGTTTTTGACTAAAACTTCCCATTACAGTGTCTGTATGTTAATCTGCATTCAAATAGAGCTCACTGATTGGATGATCAGCTTCTGTTAGCAATCTGCTAAGGGAACAGAGTGAGACAGTAACTGACTGTCGGTTTGGCCAAGAGAGACATGCAGCTGTGAGTTCCTGTGTGTGTTGACTGAAATTATAAAAGTGTGCCTGATTATGTGGTAAATGAGAAAATATGAATGAAAAGAGGTTGGTGGAGATTGAAGTTTGAGGTATCTCTAGTGAGAAAAGGATCTGAATATTTCAGGATTACTTGAAGTTTATGAAGAATAGAAAAGGGTGAATTTCAGTTTGAGTGTTTAAATCCTATAAGCTATATAAAGGCTAGGTAGATTTAAGTGACTGTAAGCAAGGAAACCTTAATATTTGATCTGAAATAAATATTTGATCTGAGATAGTTGATCAGAGATAAATGTTTGATCTGAATTATATCCTTTGGTGCAAAGGAGATTAGAAAAAGAATCTTTGGAAACTAAGAGGACTTTGCTCACATTTTGAATTAGCATTCCTATTTTGAGTTGGAAATCTTTGAAGTGTTATGAAAATACATTTTGCTTTAATGAAATTGCTAAACTTTAGAGTCAGAGACTTATCAATGAGGGATACATACAGTGCTATTTTTTCCTGAGGTCTGGCTTACTTGCCTGCGCCCTTCTGTTCCTGCTCTGCTAGATGGAGGGGGGGGGGGGGGGCGCCAACTGATAGTCTGCAGGGGGGCACCAGAGACCCTAGACACTACCCTGCTCCTCCTCCACAAAGACTCAATATCAAAGCCTTCTCCCTAAAAGGAGCTTCTCCCAGGATTCAGTAAGAAGCCTTTCCACCCTCACATCCACTCTCACAAATAATCAAACATCCTAGGAATAAATGGTTTACTAGGTGTTCTGTCAGGTACAGATCTGTTACACAGAAACATCCACTCCCCCAAAGGATATCCTTAAGTAATGCCTTCTCTGTCCTGGAATTTAGATACTTTCTTCATCTCTACCACTTCCACTTAAAGTCTGTTCCGTGTAACCAGCACCCATTCTATAAAAAAATATTTCCTTTGAGTGTTCCTGAGTCTATCCCCCTTCACCCTTATCCTATGATCCATCATTCCAGAACGTGGATTCAGTTGAGAGGCCCACTTTCTATCCATAGAAGAATTTAAATGTCTCTATCTCTTCTTTCCCACCTTTCTTCCAAAGTATATATTTAGGGCTCAATATTCAGATGTTGCCATTTTACTCACTGCCGATGTCATTATTCCCGGATATTCAAAGCTGAGACATGTGTGGACTTTGGCTTTGAATATCTGGTTATTTTAAGCTGACTAACACGTAGCAGCTTAAGTCAGTATTCATTATTTAAGTGGCCATGGATTGCCACATAAAAATGAAACAGATTTGTATGCAGTCCCATTTATGCGATAAACCTGGCTGTTTAGTGGATGAATATCAGCACTAAACAGCCAAGTACTGACTCTGTCTCTGGAACACCCCCCAGCATAGCCAGCTTTGTGATTCGTGCTAACTGCGATCTTCAGCGGCACTTAGCTAATTAAGTGCCACTGAATAGTAATTGCTAGCCCAGACCAAGCGATTTACCTGTCAGCAGCTGGCTAAATTGCTTTGAATATTGGCCAGCATGTGGTGCATGTTTATGTTTAAAGCTGTTACAAAGAACTGACTGTTCTTTCTTTAGTTAACACAGATAAGAGGTAACATGCAGTGATGTGGCAAACTATTTTTAAAATTGGCCCAGGAGCTCAATTTCATCTAGAATGTACTGGCTTTTGCTCCAGTCTTAGGGAGAAAAGAGAGAAGGATCTCTTTGCAGAGGCCCTATGAGCAGCTATATGTCCTGATCTCCCCAGATACTATTTAGATAGTAAGCAAATGTTTAGATAGTTATAATTGATCCATATTTCAGTTACCTGTTATTGTTTTGCTGATTGCCCCTTTTCTGTTCATTGTTCTAATTTATCATGGCAATAAACATTTTTAGTTTATTGCTTCTGCTTGTCTGGACTAATTAAGAATCCTGGTAGTTTGTGTGTTGGAACTGTGAGACCACTGGGAGTGTGGACCCAGTAACCTATGAATCACTGGGGATAATTTGAGAGTGGGAGACTTGCCCAGATGTGGTAGAGACTCAATCGATGAGAGGAGGGTGCTAGTGTAAAGCACAAGCGGCAGGTGCAGGCGGACCTCAGCTGTGCTGAGGATAGACCATCTAAGTGGCTGCAGGGTAGCCCCAGGCAGATGGCTAGACATTTCAGGACAATTGGGCTCTTAGATTTTAAGTCTGTCTTCATATCTTTCAACAAAGGAGCCTGGCCTCCTTTGAACTGACCCCATCCAGTTTTTATATCCTTTTGAATGTATGGTCTCCAGAACTGCACACAGTGCTCCAAAGGAGGTCTCACTAGAAACTTTTAAACAATTAAGGAATAAGTAGGTTACTTTGCTGAGTAAATCTGTGTGAATGAGTTCAAGCATCCCGTCTTATATAAAGTTCCAAAATATTTTGAATTGCATCTTTACCATAGTGGTAACTCATCATCCCATGATCAAAAGGAATTTCAAAGGCGCTACAAAAGAGTAGTTGGTCCTCATCTGTCTGGAAAAGGTTAGAAGATCGCTTCTAAATATTTAGGATACCATCCATTCACTGTCAGGCTACAGATTGAAAGATTTGAAAACTACACAGACTATGCCCTGGTGTAGAGGGCAGGGTTCTAGATCTGTTTTCCTGTCCTACCAAAAACTTCTTTAGTACCCTAAACACTTATTGGAGCCAGTTCTCAAGATCAGCTCTGGTGGGGTTCACCTCGGTGCAATTGGCACCTGCCTTCATCATGTAGAAAGTAAACACATCTCTACCCATCCGTTAGTTGTTTGATTAGTGAGGGACTTGCTTCTGTTGAAGCTTCCCATTAAGCCACTGGCAGTGTCATAGGCTTTCAATGTTGTGTTACTCTAGCTAATGAAAGCTCCTTTTCAGCCACTGGGCACCTGCCACATGAAGTACCTGAGATGGAAGCACCATTTTTTTTTGGTGGTGGTCACTTCAGCTCGCAGAGTCAGTGAGCTCCAGGTCCTAATTGCTGATCCACCTTACACTAAGTTTTTCAGCACCAGAGTGGTCTTGTGCACCCATCCTAATTTCCTTCCTAAGCGTATCTTTCACTAAGCTGCAGTAGAAATCAGCGGGTGGTAAACATCAAGAAGCCCATTATATCTCTATGGGCGTCTCAGTGTTTACCGCCAGCTGATTTCTACCACACTCTAAAGATGCTATCACGGCTTAGTAAAAAAACCCGCTAAGGTAGGGAAAGGGAAATGGGACTTGATATACCGCCTTTCTGTGGTTTTTGCAATTACATTCAAAGCTGTTTACGTAGTATATACAGGTACTTCTTTGTAAAGAGTTCCATGTTAACCAGTCAATTGTTCTACTAACATTATATTTTCCAAAACTTCGTGCCCACAAAGGTGAAAGTGCACTGCACATTTTGGACTGTAAGAGAGCCCTGTTCTTCTATCTGGGGGGGGGGGGGGGGGGGGGGGGGGGGGAGGAACTAAAGCCCATAGATAGTCCAACCAGTTATTTGTTTCTTTCAACCCAAACAGGAGGGGCCTGCCGCTGGCAAACACACTTTTTCAAACTAGCTAGCAAGCTGTATTTCCGTTACTTATGCCTAGGCTTGGTGACTCCGGTGGGTCGTTTCATATCTCTGTCATGTCGGCATTGGTAGCCCATTTGAGATCAGCCTCCGTAGAGGAAATTTGCAGAGCTGCAATGTGAACTGCAGGTCAAACATTCACATTTCAACACTGTTTGGTCAGATAGTCTTTCAGAATCAATTTGGGTTCTAGAGCCCAAATTCACCCCCTCAGTCCCATTTCTTTCTGTTCCAGGCTGCTCTAAAAATAGATATAAAAATAAATAAATATAGTTTCAGAATCCCATAAGGCCTGTTGTAGGCCTTATTAGTATTCTCTGTTTTTGTTTAAGGCAGCTTGAGTAGCTAGGGATTCCCATCTGTAAGAATATATCGCCTTGCTTGTCCTCAGAAATACCAAGGTCTGCAGTCATTTTTATATGCTGACGACATTGCCATCTACCTGCCTTTTGACAATTAGATCCAAGATATCTTTAATGTCATTCAGACAACCCTTGATCTGTTGGAGAAAACTAACCACCCTGTTTACTAAACTGTTTGGAAATACTGACACAGCTCATTCAAAGTGAATGGGCTGTATTGGCATTAACACATGGCAGCCACTAGTATGACTTAGTAAACAGGGGAGTAAATTTCTTATAAGTTCTAATCCTAATAACTTTCACAAACAGACCAGCTTCACCATTAACCAAACTACTTACCCACTGGAAAACACTTTGAAAACATTTCAGGTCGTTATTGACCAATTCTTAACGTGAAGATCAGGTCAACTCTGTAGTAACTAAGGGACCCTTTTACTAAGCCCTGTAAGCATCTACGCACACCCAGTGCGTGCCAAAATGGAGTTACCTCATTACTCTTGCGGTATTCTTATTTTTGGCTCATGTCTGAAAAATAATTTTTATTTTCGGACGCGAGCCAAGTAGCATTTGACGCGCATAGGTCATTACTGCCTGTTTACCATGTGAGTCTTTACTACTAGGTCTATTTTCGGCAAAAATTTTAAAAAGGCCTTTTTTACAGGCGCGCTGAAAAATGCATCGGCGTGCACCCAAAACCTGCACCTACACTACCACAAGCCATTTTTCAGCACACCTTAGTAAAAGGACCCCTAAAGCCTTCAAGTCTTTATGGAAGCTGAAAAGAATCGGACCTTTCTTCCCTTCTGCTACCTTTCGTTCACTTGTGCAAACAGTCCTGTCGCAACTGGACTACTGCAAATCAGTTTATTTAGGGAACAAGGAAACTAACCAAAAAGCCTCAAACTACCTTAAATACAGCTGCTAAACGTGTCCTCAAAGCTTCAGAATTCGACAGGGCTTCTCCGTGACTCTCCAAACTACATTGGCTTCCGATCAAAGTAGAATCATCCATGAAGTAATTTATAGTTTGGCTTCAGACAAATGTTGGATTTGATTGATCTTCCAGCCTGAAATGTGTCCATAAGATCAAGAGAACATCTCATGCTACACTTCCCTAGCTTTAAAAACATCAAATTTAAGTCTACATTGTATAGAGATTTTTCATGCATAGGTGGAATTCCATTCCAACTGAGATAAAATGTATTACTAATTTTTAACATTTTGCAAATTTTTAGAAGTCTTCTTTTAAAGAAAAAAATTGCATTAATTGTACAGTTCACTGAATAGAAAACTGTTATGAACTTTAATTTGTTAATCTGAAAAGTCCCTGTATCAATACTGTCTTTCATCTTACTTGAAACTATATTTTGTATGAATTTTTATTTCTTTGTTATTGTAAGCCACAAAGAACTGAATGAAGGAATTCAGATTATGTGGGATATAAGTACCAATAAATGAACAAAATTAGTAATCTGTAATATGTGCCATCTCTGAGGACAGCAGGATATATATATTCTTACTTACCTGCCCACTTCCCCTTGGAGTTGAAATCTAAAAAATGTACCAGTGATCAGGTTCTGTGCAACAACAGCATGTGGGAAGTTGCAGCACACACAGTGCAGTGCTTCCCAAAAGCTTCCAGAAAATGAAGCTGGCGTGTGTTCCAGTGTGGGCTCTATCGGATGATGTCATCCATCTGTATGAATATATATCCTGCTGTTCTTGGAGAACACGATACAGTAATAAACTGTTTTCTCTCTTAGGCTTTTTATTAGGATTTAATCATATTTTGAGCATAAACTTTGCTAAAATGCAAACCATACCAAAGATTCACAAACTTTCTTAGGGGCCTTTTTACTAAGCCGCGTAAGTGTCTATGCGCGCCAAAATGGAGTTACCGCGTGGCTCTTGCAGTAATTTCATTTTTGGCGTGTGTCCGATAAATATTAGTGACACACACCTACCTCATTCGACCACAATACAACCTTGTATTTGTTATCAACCGACTGGCAAACACCTTTATGGTATTATGTAAGCCACTTTGAGCCTGTAAATAGGTGGGAAAATGTGGGGTACAAATGTAACAAATAAAAAAATAAAATATCTGCATGGTAGCCCTACTGCGGCTTAGTAAAAAGGACCCTTATAGAACTGCATGTTACTGGTAGAAAACAGAACAACTAATATGAATGTAGTGCCAGTGCAAGACTCTGGAGATTGGGATAGAGCCGGGGACCACATTCTGGGCCTTCCAAAGAAGAACACTGTTACACAGTAAAGCTTTGTTGTTGTTGTTGTTTGCTTCATTTGCCACGGTGTTAGTACTGCTAGATTTCTCAGCAGCTCTTGACACTGTGGATCATGATATCCTGGTAGCACGACTGGCAGAAGCAGGTATCAATGGAACATTACTTGCTTGGTTCAGATCCTATCAATCAGACAGGCAACAGTCCATAATGTTTGGCCACACCTCATCACCACCATGGGCACTGGCCTGTGGGTACCACAAGGATCGATACTGTCACCTATTCTGTTCAATATCTATCTCGAGCCACTAGCCTAGCTGATTCGGTCAATGGACACTCAGTTCTACATCTGTGTGGATGATGTGCAGCTACTCATACCCATTGAACCTGACTTACCTACAGCCCTGAATAAACTGATTACCTGTCTAACATCAATTCAAGAATGGGATAAATACAACAAACTTTGCCTGAACCCAAGTAAAACTGAGCTTCACTGGGTCCCTAACACAAGTGGACACATACCTGACATCAAAATATCTTTTGAGACGTGCGAACTCCACCTCAAATCACAAGTCAGGAACCTTGGAATACAGTTAGATTTAACACGTATTCTGATACCCCAAATTCAAGCTACCTTTAAGAGCTGGTTCTACTATTTGCGACAACTATGCTGCCTCTCTCCTTACACTGAGAAGGCAAATCTTATCCCAGTTGTGCATGCCATGATAACATCAAGACTTGTAATGCACTCTACAGCTCCAGTTGATTCAGTATGCTGCAGCAAGACTAATAGAAGGTTGCAAGCAATGTGACCATATCACTCCATTTTTGCAAAAACTTCACTGGCTACCAGTACAATACAGGTCTATATTTATATCTGATCTTCAGGACTCTTAAAGGAAATGGTCTAGAGTACTTGAAGAACAGGATCACTCTCTACACACCTCCAAGGACACTAAGGTCCTTCCAAGGACTATCACTAATCACAGCCTCTCCAAAAGACATTACACAATGTTGTCATACCTGCAAGCGAGCCTTCTCCGGATTACCCCCCCCCCCACACACACACACACACACACACAGACACACTCTGGAATGCACTTCCTGAAAGGCTCCGCTTAACACAAGACTATCTGTACTTCAGGAAGCAGGTGAAAACTTGGCTGTTCAATCAGGCCTTTAATGGAAGAAGTAACTAAATTATTAGTCTCACACACACATACAAGGAGTGACACGGGCTGCACATACTGCAGGGCATGTTTATCCATTCCTGCCCTAGCTGAGATAATATTTAATCACCTCTCTGACCTCACGTGCAACTTTCTTTAAATTAGTCCCCTTATTTTCTAACTCCTCTTTACTCTCTTACCTATCTATATGTTCCATCTTTGCTTATACCCTACGCTTTCTATTAAAATGTTTTATTATGTATTGTGTTGACATTGTAAGTGGTGTACTATGCCATACTTCGTATTATTTGAATATTTTTACTGCTTTAATTGTCTACTGCTTATGTTTGATTTATTCGTACTGTATACCACCTTAAGTGAATTTCTTCAAAAAGGCGGTAAATAAATCCTAATCCTATATAATAAAACGCACCTCCAGCATTCTGAAGCTGACTGCATGGCTGAGGCATTCCTGCTCTCTGTATCCATCTCCTGAATTGACATCACGTACTTCCGGGTTCGTCACAAGCAGAAGTGACCAACCACACGAGGTTTCTTGGCTTCAGAATGTTGGAGGTGCATTCTATTAAATAGGATTGGTCAGTTCCTTGAAGCACAGCCAGAGCTCAGCGTCCTGCACAGTAACGCTCAGACACCAGCGAGAGAGGGGGGGGGGCTGACACCAGAGAGGGGGGGGGAGGTATCTCTGTCCCACACACTCTCTCTCTCACACAGTCAATGTCTTTCTCTCTCTCACTCTCACACACTGTCTCTCACACACTCTATGGCTCACACTGTATCACATTCACTCTCTATGTGTCACACAGTCGTTCACACACTCTCTTGGTCTCATACACTCAGTCTCACAGAGAGTCTGTGTCTCACACACACTCTCTCTCTCTCGCACACACTGTATCTGTGTGAAATGCACTCTCTCACACTGTGTCTCACATACGCACTTGCACACACTCTCATTCTCACACACACTCTTCTCACAGACACATTCGCACCCAGACTCACTCTCTCTCTCTCACACACACACTCGCACATTCACTCTCTCTCTCACATACACTCTCTCAAACATACATACTACGAGGAAAACCTTGCTAGCGCCCGTTTCATTTGTGTCAGAAACAGGCCTTTTTTACTAGTTAATAAATAAAATTATAGCACCTCCAATCTGGATGTTGTACTTACAACAGCAGGCTTAAAGAAAGGATTCTTTTTACTTCTTCAATTTTTATCTCTTCAATTTATTTTATTTGCCAAATTTATTGCCATTTTTTGATGAAAAAAGCATAAGTAGATTTTCTTAAAGAAGTAAAGATATGCTGTTGTTGCTTCAGTTAAATCAGTTTGAAAGACCACATTAGAGAGCTTCATTCATTCATTCATAATTGTTTGTTTTCCTGATGCTCATTTTCCATTAAACTTAGAATGATGCTGCTGTTAAATTATTATGAAATCCATTGGTAAAGATTAAAATGTAAATAACACCTATGTTTTTCCCAGCCCTGATAACATGGGACTACTTGATCCAGCCACTAGTGATGGTAGAGTTATTTTCTTTTTGCCATGGGAGAAGATGACTATCGCAGGTACTACAGATACACCAACTGAAGTCACCCACCACCCTATCCCTAGAGAGGAAGATATTAACTTTATTTTGACTGAAGTGCGCAATTACCTTAGCACTGATGTTGCAGGTAAATGACATTTTTTTCTTTCCTAAAATATATTTCCAGTATGAGATTATTTTACCCATAGTTGTTAATGTTTTCTTGGGAATAGATGTTTACTTTTTTCTTACAGGATGCCTGGATGAGTTTTTAAAGACTGGCAAGGACACCTTAATATCTGTTTATGTTCTGTACTTATCTGTGATGTTTTACTTCCATTTCATACTATATAACCTCAAAAGTTTCTCTCATATATTGGCACAAAGTATTTTGTATGTCTGACAATTGTTCTGGGAAGTGCATTTCAAAATGTTTTAACTGTTAAATTCAACACTTCCTTTTGAAGAAAAGGGGTATAGTATTGTTACTTCTATTTCATACCTGGTTATTTATATAGATACCTCTCAGTTAATCCTGGGCCAGTGCAATTCTGATGTACTTTCTGGCCTAATGAACAAGAGTCTCAGCTAAGACCAATCTTAAATTACTCTTCTGCTTGCAGGAGTCAGTCTTGTGCTCCAGCTGTAGGGATGGAGTGAAAATGGCTACCTCTACCTCAGCCTAATGACTTACCAAGTGTTGCCTGCCCAATGGAGAGGATACACAAGACTAGAGAGTTGCACGGGGACGAAAATCTTACCCATCCCCGCCCGTCCCTGCTAGAATCTCACCCGTCCCCACTGGAATCTTACCCATCCCCACCCATCCCTGCAAAATTTAACCCATCACAACCCGTCCCCACCCATCCCCGCAAGAATTTAACCCACCCCCACCCGTCCCCACAAGAATTTAAAGGCACATAAAAGAAAATTCTGGTCAGCTCCCTCAGTCTCTCTCTGGATTTGAGCCACATCACTAAAGGCAAGGAAGGAATAGAAGCTGAAACTTAGAACACTCTGGTGTTCACATGTAAGATTTGTCTCTGATTTCTGGCCCTGTGTGCTGAGAGGTCACCACATGCACGCGCCAGTAGGTCATGTGTCAGACCTGAGGTCTGCGCATCAGCCCGGGAGCAAAGAGGATTAATTGTAACATAGTAAGTGACAGCAAATAAAGACCTTAACGGTCCATCTAGTCTGCCCAATAGTCACACTCATTATCAATTCATGATTAAATCAATGAGTGTAATATTATATACTTTCTTTCGTGTTTCTGGAACATAGACCATAGAAGTCTATCTGGCCCTATACTTATGTTCCAACTGCTGGAGTTCTTGTTGAAGCCCACTCCAGTCTATTCGTCTTCTCATTTGTGGGATACAGACCGTAAAACTGTCCTTATGTTCCAGCCACTGAAGTTGCTGTTTAAGCCCTTTCTAACACATCCTAAACCAGACTGCCATATATTAGACACAGACCATACAAGTCTGCCCGGTATCGGCCCTAGTTAATCGCATCCAGAGTCGCCATCTAAGCGTCACTTGACACATCCACACACATGCAGCCATTTAAGGTTAGGATTTTTATAACTTCCATTTTCTAATTAGAGATCCTCTGTGTTCATCCCAAGTCTTTTTGAATTCCATCATCATTTGTGTCTCTACCACCTCCTTAACGGAAGACTTTCCACATTTGTGCTGTTAAAGCAAGGAGGAAGAGGAGGAGGAGGAGACAGCATTCAAGGTACTCGGTAGATGAGAGGCTGATGCAGTGCAGCTTACACTTCCACAGGAACCCCGCAGAACTGCTTCCATCCCCGCGGGAGCCCTGCAGGACCTGCTTCAGTCCCAGCGGGAACCCTGCAGAACTGCTTCCGTCCCTGCGGGAATCCCGCGGATTCCCACAAACCCCGTTCCTGTGCAGCTCTCTACACAAGACCAAATTTGGGGATTTTCTTTTTCAAATTAATTTTAAATAGGATAAAAATACAAAATGTTAATGTTTTCCAAATGGAAGTTGGAAAGAATCATTCAAAAGGGGGTCACGGATGTCTGTCCATCTGTCTGAGGGCAAAATAACTGTCCAAGAAATTAAAGGAACGGAATAAAAGTTGGCACATAAAAAAAATTGTAAAAAAAACCCCACATGCATTGAGTTCAAAAAATGGGCAAAATTTGACCCTGGGGTTCCAGAGAAATAAGCCCCCCCCCCCCCCCCCCCCAAAAAAAAAATGTCCTGATGTATTTCTATGGGAGCAAGAGTTACAGTTTCTGTAGCATAGAAAACTTGGTGTGGGGGTAAAACTGGTAAATAGAGATCTCCAAGTTCAAAAGTGGGCAGATCAGACCAGAGGTTTCAGAGAAATAAGCCACCTCCCCCTCCCCCCCAACAAAAAAATGGCCCAGTGCATTTCTGTGAGAAAAGGAATTCTAACTGCAATATAAAAACTTATATTCAGTGAGACATAGCAATTAAAGAATTTCTCCTTTTAAACTGCATTTCCCTGTTCTTTACTATCCCTATCTTACAAACCGTCCCTACTTACAAGTATTTTGCCTCAACAATTTGCCTCACCCCCAAAAGCTACCCTCTGCAACTGCCCCAGCATCCTGCAAACTGCCTCCACTCCCACAAATTATACCCCCACAAACTTCCCCAATCACCAAAACTTACCATCCCCCACAACTGCCCCACTCCCCAAAATTGCCCTCCCGCTCCAAACGTGCAACTGCCCCAATACCCCACAAGCTGCCCCATCCCCCCAAACTACCCTGCAATTGCCCTAATAGTCTACAAACTACCCCTTGCAACTGCCCCCACTCCCAAAAGCGACTCTCTTGCAACTGTTCTTCCACCCCTAAAACTGGCCCTCCACAACTGCTCAAATACCCTGCAATTTGCCCCTCCTATAAAAACTTCCCTCATAGACCTGCCCCATCCCTACTTGTTCATCTGCATTGGAATCAGTATTTCTACTAACAAGTGCAATACAATTCAGTACAAAATATAGGGCTACAAATCATAAAATGTTCAGAGATGAAAGCTTAAAAACTGATTCATCAAACATTTTCTCATTCTGCTAAGTGTATGGTTAAGCTTAGAGGTATTACTTCTGGGACCCTAAACAATTGAAGAAAATTATCCAGTAGAATCAGGACATTAGTTAATTGCATTGATAGGAGTAATGCAAGATTGAATGAATGTAACTCATTGGTTTCTTTTTCTTCTTTGGCACTTTGTTTCTTTAGTATTGTTGCTTTAAGACCATGTCCTAGTTATTTTCTGGAATCTTTCATGCCTATACTTTTGAGGGACTTGTTCAAGTGATTATCTGAATTTTAGTGTGCTTAAGTGGTTTAGAGACTCATTTTCAAAGCACATAGACTTCCATAGTATCTTGTTGGGCAGACTGGATGGACCGTATTGGTCTTTATCTGCCATCATTTACTATGTTATAGTAACCTATGTAGCTTTGTAAGTCTATATGCTTTGAAAATGAGCACCTTAGTAGTCTTCTGTTTCTCTTTTCCTTCATTTTTTGACTGTCACTTGTATTTTTTTCTGGGCAAATAAAACACAAAAAAATTTATTTTTCTCATTCTGTGGCTGTGGGGAAAAAATGCTTAATAAATCAGACTTTAGTTTGAGTAACATAGAAGTTGATTTCCAAAAAAAATGCCTGATTGGTCATTCAGAGCATTCAAGACCACCTATATTAGTGCAAATTGTTTTTAAGACAAGTCTGTCTGTATCCACAGATTAAAAGCCCAGATGCAACACAACTGTATGCCTTTTGAGTCTCCTTCTAATGTGATCTTAGGGGAACCTCTTTCGCAGATGTATACTTTTTTGTGTGTTTAGTATTGCCTGGAAGTTGAATTAGGCTGATACTGATTTTTGCTCCTTTAATAGGAGGAGAGAATCATTTTTCCATATCATCATGCTGATCAATCCATAGACTGGTGGGTTGTGTCCATCTACCAGCAGGTGGAGATAGAGAGCAATCCTTTTGCCTCCCTATATGTGGTCTTGTGCTGCCGGAAACTCCTCAGTATGTTCTCTATCTCAGCAGGTGGTGGTCACACACAGCAGCAGCTCTGGCTAGGTCTCCAAGCCTAATTTTTAGGTTTTGTTGAGTACCTGGGGTTGAGGGCTCTTCTTGAGCAAGTGCAAACCTGGTGGCGCCAGGTCCCTCCTTTTCTCCCCCCTGCCGCTGGCTCCGTTAAAAAAAAAAAAAATGTGGACGTCCTTAAAAGGCGTTTATTTCGACGTTTATTTAAACGTTTATTGCAGCTACTCACTGGGACACCAGGTCGTTACAGCTCGGAGCGAGAAGCAGGTAATTTTTACCTTTTTATAGCGGGCAGGGGGTTCCCCGATCGATCTCCACGTGGCCTATGGCGTCGGAGGGCGAGGGCGCAAAGAATCGCTCCCCGGACCGCGTGTGCGCTTCTAGCGGGGATGCGGGGGTCTTAAAGTCTGATTCGCCGTTGTTGGGTGTCAGTTCGGAGGCCGGTCAGTGTCCCGGGTCTTCCTCCGGTGCGGTGGTTTTTCCCGCCATAAACGCCCATCCCCCGCTGCTCGCCTCTGCCATCTTGGCCGGCCACTCTGCTCGGACGGCTTCTTCTTGGGCCGCCCTTGAGCTGGGAGACGTTAATGCCATGGCCGCCCTTGATTTGGGCGACGGCAAAAAAGAGGCTAAAGTTAAGCACCGTTCTTCCCGCGCGGCTCCTATCTTGGATGCGCAGCATGTTTCTCCCCCGCTCTTGCGAGCGCCGGTTGAGGGTGCGTCTAGGGCTGTGGCCCAGGCTGCTGAAGTGCACAGTCTGGGGGGTTTCTCCCCCGAGTTTATTTTGCTGCTGCATCAGACCTTCCTTATGCAAAACGCTGCCCCTTCTCCCTTGTCCGATAAAGGGGTTGAGGCCCCCGGAAGTAAACGCCTTCGGGTGGATTCCCAGGCCTTAGAGGACTCTGTTTCCTCTGATGTAGATGAGGGCAGCGTATCTGAGTTCTCCCAACGGTCCTTTGGGGATTCCTTGGAGGAGGAGATCCTCCGCAGCGCGGATCTTTCGCTCAGAGGATTTGCCCAACCTGTTAGTGCAGGCCATGAGCATTTTGAAGATTTCCTCTCCAGAGGACGTCTCTCCCTCAGCCCCTGTTGGCTCCGCCATTATGCTGGGGACGAAGCGCCCGCCTAGAACCTTCCACGTGCATGATGCCATGCACACCTTAATTTCGGCTCAATGGGATGTCCCGGAAGCGAGCCTCAAAGTGGCTAGGGCTATGTCCCGCCTCTATCCTTTGCCTGAAAGTGAACGGGAGGCCTTTCTTTGGCCTACCATGGATTCTTTAATCACTGCGGTGACTAAGAAAACGGCGTTGCCGGTGGAAGGTGGCACGGCCCTAAAGGATGCCCAAGACAGAAGATTGGAGGCGGCCTTAAGGTCGTCCTTCGAGGCGGCTGCCTTAAGTTTGCAGGCCTCAGTTTGCGGCTCCTATGTGGCCAGGGCGTGCCTGACGATTGTGCAGCGGGCTTCCCCCTCGTATCCTTCCTTGAGGGCTGATTGGCCGGCCCTTGAATCGGGCTTGGCTTATTTGGCAGACTTACTGTATGATGTCTTGAGAGCCTCGGCTAAAGGTATGGCTCAGACAGTCTCTGCGCGGCGGTGGCTTTGGCTGAAACATTGGTCTGCTGACCACGCCTCTAAGTCCCGCCTGGCTAAGTTGCCTTTTAAAGGCAAGCTGCTCTTTGGGGTCGAGCTGGACAAAATTGTGACCGATCTCGGCACGTCTAAGGGCAAGAGGTTACCAGAGGTCAGGGCTCGGGCCAGTGCTCGCCCCGGTATCTCCAGAGGACGGTTTCAGGAAGCCCGTCGGTACCGCCCGGGCAAGTCGGGCTCCTCTGCCCCCTCTTCCTTCAAGAGGAATTTCTCCCCCAAGCAGCATTCCTTTCGCAGAGACCGCCGTCCCAGAGGTGCGCCCTCCGGTCCTCCCCCAGGGTCTCGTACCCAATGACGGGGTCCTGGTCCATGGCCCAGTGCAGATTGGAGGACGCCTCTCCTCGTTTCTGGGCGAGTGGACCAGGGTAACTTCAGACGCTTGGGTGCTGGAAGTCATCAGAGACGGCTACAAGCTAGAGTTCTGCCGACCCTTAAGAGACGGGTTTGTACTCTCTCCCTGCAAGTCTCCGGTCAAAGCTGTGGCAGTGCAGCAGACCTTGGACAATCTGATCCGCCTGGGTGCGGTCGTTCCGGTGCCAGAAAATCAGCTTGGCAAGGGACGTTACTCCATTTACTTTGTGGTACCAAAGAAAGGAGGTTCTGTACGGCCTATCCTTGACCTCAAAGGGGTCAATCGGGCCTTGAAAGTTCGGCACTTTCGCATGGAGACTCTCCGCTCTGTTATAGCGGCAGTGAAGGCAGGGGAGTTCCTGGCATCCTTGGACATCAAGGAAGCGTACTTGCATATTCCCATCTGGCCTCCTCATCAACGCTTTCTGCGTTTTGCAGTCCTGGGCCGACACTTCCAGTTCAGAGCCCTCCTGTTCGGGTTGGCTACTGCTCCGCGGACCTTCTCCAAAGTAATGGTGGTCATCGCAGCCTTCCTGCGAAAGGAAGGAGTACAAGTCCATCCTTATCTGGACGACTGGTTGATCCGAGCCCCCTCTTATGCAGAGTGCGGCAAAGCTGTGGACCGGGTGATTGCTCTTTTGAGCTCCCTGGGGTGGATCATCAACTTGGAGAAAAGCCAGCTGCGCCCGACTCAGTCCCTGGAGTATCTGGGAGTTCGATTCGACACCCAAGTGGGCAGAGTGTTCCTGCCGGACAATCGGATTGTCAAACTTCAGGCTCAGGTGGACCAGTTCCTAGTAGCCTCTCCGCTTCGGGCTTGGGACTATGTGCAGCTGTTGGGCTCTATGACGGCCACGATGGAAGTAGTGCCCTGGGCCAGGGCTCATATGAGACCACTACAACACTCTCTGCTGCAGCGCTGGACTCCGGTGTCGGAGGATTATGCTGTGCGCCTTCACTTGGACCCAGCAGTGCGCAAGGCGCTGAGCTGGTGGCTGAAGACAGACAAGTTGTCTGCAGGGATGCCTCTTGTGACCCCGGAGTGGATTGTCGTCACGACGGATGCCTCTTTGACGGGCTGGGGAGCCCACTGCTTGGGAAGGACAGCGCAGGGGCTCTGGTCTCCTGCAGAGGCAAAGTGGTCTATCAACCTCCTGGAACTCAGAGCCATTCGGTTGGCGCTTTTGGAGTTCCTCCCGGTACTGGCGTTGAAGCCAGTACGGGTCCTGTCGGACAATGCCACGGCTGTGGCCTATGTCAACCGCCAGGGAGGTACCAAGAGCGCCCCTCTAGCCAAGGAAGCCATGAATCTATGCCAGTGGGCGGAAGCGAACCTGGAACAGCTGTCAGCTGCCCACATTGCCAGAGTCATGAATGTCAAGGCGGACTTTCTCAGTCGCCATACCTTGGATCCCGGAGAGTGGCAGTTATCGGCTCAGGCGTTCTTGGACATCACGAAGCGCTGGGGCCAGCCGAGCCTAGATCTGATGGCGTCATCGGCCAATTGCCAAGTGCCGCGCTTTTTCAGCAGAGGACGGGACCCTCGATCTCTGGGAGTAGATGCTCTTCTCCAACAGTGGCCGACACAAGAGCTTCTCTATGTGTTCCCGCCCTGGCCCATGTTGGGCAGGGTACTAGACCGGGTGGCAAAGCATCCGGGCCGGATAATCCTGGTGGGTCCGGACTGGCCCAGACGTCCCTGGTATGCGGACTTGATCAGGCTCTCAGTGGACGACCCTCTGCGGCTGCCAGTGGAGCAGGGCCTGTTGCATCAGGGTCCCGTGGTGATGGAGGATCCCTCCCCCTTTGGTCTTACGGCCTGGCTATTGAGCGGCAGCGTCTGAGGAAGAAGGGCTTCTCAGACAAGGTCATCACCACTATGCTGAGAGCGAGGAAGCGCTCTACTTCTACTGCTTACGCCAGGGTTTGGCGTACCTTTGCAGCGTGGTGTGAAGCAGGCTCACTTTCTCCCTTCACTGCTCCAATTTCTTCAGTGCTGGCGTTCCTGCAAGAAGGTCTGGAGAAAGGCCTGTCGCTCAGTTCCCTTAAAGTCCAGGTAGCGGCTCTGGCTTGCTTCAGGGGCCGACTGAAGGGTGCTTCCCTGGCTTCGCAGCCAGATGTGGTACGTTTTCTCAAGGGAGTTAATCACCTGCGCCCTCCTCTGCACTCAGTGGTGCCTGCGTGGAATCTCAACCTGGTGCTAAGAGCCTTGCAGAAGCCGCCTTTTGAACCCTTGTCGAGGGCATCTCTGAAAGACCTGACGTTGAAAGCAGTCTTTTTGGTGGCTATCACTTCAGCCAGAAGAGTTTCCGAGCTCCAGGCACTCTCATGTCGAGAGCCTTTTCTGCAGTTCACAGAGGCAGGAGTGACTATTCGCACAGTGCCTTCCTTCCTGCCCAAGATTGTTTCTCGCTTCCATGTGAATCAGCAGCTCTGTCTCCCTTCCTTTCGTAGGGAGGACTACCCAGAGGACTACTCTGCTCTCAAATATCTGGATGTGAGACGAGTCATCATCAGATACTTGGAAGTGACCAATGATTTCCGGAAATCGGATCATCTGTTTGTCCTGTTTGCAGGTCCTCGTAAGGGTCTGCAGGCTGCTAAGCCTACAGTGGCAAGATGGGTCAAGGAAGCCATTGCAGCGGCTTATGTGGCCGCGGGGAAGGTGCCGCCTATCCAGCTGATGGCTCACTCCACTAGAGCTCAGGCGGCCTCGATGGCAGAGGCCGGGTCCGTCTCCTTGGAAGAGATTTGCAAGGCGGCAACTTGGGCATCGGCCCATACCTTCTCCAGGCATTACCGCTTGACTGTGGCTGCTCGGGCGGAGGCCCGGTTTGGAGCTTCAGTGTTGTGGTCAGGGATTTCAATGTCCCGCCCTGGGTGAGTACTGCTTCGGTACATCCCACCAGTCTATGGATTGATCAGCATGATGATATGGAAGGTAAAATTATGTATCATACCTGATAATATTCTTTCCATTAATCATAGCTGATCAATCCATAGCCCCTCCCAGATATCTGTACTGTTTATATTCTGGTTGCATTTCAGATTCAAGTTTAGTCTTCAGTTCCTGTTCAGGAGGACTTTGTGTTCAAGTTTTTTCAATTGGATTCTTCAAGAGTTGAGACGAGTTTGTGTTACAGTGAGCTGCTGCATTCCTCTCCCCTCCGTTTTACGGGGCTGGATTGAGACATAAATTCTGCCGGCGCTCCCTCCCGCTTCGTGCGGCTGTAGGGCAGCTTTGTACCCCTCCCGCTTCGGCGGTGTTAGGGTCAGTCAGCTCCTTTCGCGGTTGCGGTTGCAGGATAAGCCAGATCCCCCCGCATCGGCGGGGTGGTGTCCCTCCCCGCTCCGCGGGGATGAGCTGGACGGATTCCCCTCCCCCACTTGTGTGGGGATGAGCTGGGTTAATTCCCCTCCCCCATTTCGGCGGTGGTGAGCTGGGCAGAGTGTCCCTTTGTGGGTGTAATTCTCTAAGTGCTGAGTCCTGCGGATGGAGCTTGGATATCGACATACTGAGGAGTTTCCGGCAGCACATGACCACATATAGGGAGGCAAAAGGATTGCTCTCTATCTCCACCTGCTGGTAGATGGACACAACCCACCAGTCTATGGATTGATCAGCTATGATTAATGGAAAGAAAATTATCAGGTATGATACATAATTTTACCTTAGTTTATTATTTTGTTTGATTTTTTGCATGTTTTGTATATTTATGCTTTAAAAAAAGGAACACGCTAAAAATCCATTTTAACTCATTACTGATCAACATTGATTATGAACAGAAGGTACAAGATCAGAATTACAAAATGACAGAAACACAGTGAAATAAAGGCTTAGCTTATCATACGCACTACTGCAAACAAGTCCCACTCAGCGCTGTATGTATTTTATATAGGACTGTCAATTGTTAGGGTTATGACTTAACACTGTGAAAAAAAATTCACTGCACAAAATCTTCCACTAATGATTTTGGTAATATTTCAACCCTGTTCCCAAAGTCCAAATACCAAGGTTTTCCTGTGTTTCCAAATTATAACTGTTCCTACACATACGGGGTCTTTTACTAAGGTGCACTAGCGTTTTTTTTTAGCATGTGTTGTTTAGGGCACGCTAAAAAACCTAGCAACATCCATATATTCCTATGGACGTCGCTAATGATAGCGTGCCTTAAATAGCATGTGCTAAAAACATTAGTGCCATAGTAAAAGAGTCCCATAATAAAGTGCACTTATTTTTATACCTTTCTTATTTGTAACTTTATTAAATTGAAATAGTTGCTTTTAGCCATGTTAGGAAGCTTTTTCATTTAGTCAGAAAGCAGGTATAAAATAAAATTATATTATGCTATAGTATAGTATACTTTGTCAATTTTCTTCTATATTCCAACAAAGAGCTTCAAAATTTACATACTCATCTACCTCATACTTAAGGTGTTTATTCTTTAATTAGCAAACAATTACTAAAATGCTATCCAAAACCTATATACTGAATAAAATTAAAGCTGTTGCTACAATAACCTTTTGTATGAAACCCAAATGCTGAGCTAAAAAATCTTTGATTCAACATAGATTGTTTAAATTATAACAGTTTGAATACATCTAACATTAAAAGTGTCTGATAAATCTGGTTCATCACTATTAGAGAAGTATTGTAGCACAGATTTCACATTTTTCTTTGCCTATTTTAGCAGTACTTGTCCATTTTCTATTATTTCACTATAGAGAATTGTTATTGTAAAAAGAAAAAACTATTTGGGAAATAAGCAGGTTCCTTATTTTCTCAAAAGGCAAATGATCAGTGGAGTATAAAATGAAGCAGCTGATTTGAAGACAATGTTCAGTGTCAATGAAATATATTTACTAAAGTAGAAAAAAATAGCACAACTTTCGAGTGGTGAAATTCTGATTAATATATTAAACTGCGGTTCAGCTAGGAGTCAGGTGCTGCCATTTTGAAACATAACGATGTTGAGAAGGGAGCAATTGGAAATCGCTCCCACTACAGATTTAAGAAGACATGAGGTGTAAGTCATTTAGGGGCCAGAGCAGAGGCATTGGTTGTGGGGGTGGGGGCACTAAATACATGGCAGAGTGGGGCTACCCAGTGAAAGGGGGGATGGGTAAGTTCTTTGTATCTTACTTTCTGCTGTACACCAGGACCAGCTTAGGGTGCTTTTTGGCTTCCCAAAAGGGAGGGCCCTTTGACAAAGGGCAGGGGGTCACTGGACCACCAGGGATTTACATTTTATTGTCCACAGGGAATATACCATGCGGGATAGGGAGCATTTTTTGTTTTGCAACAGTAGTCCCTTTTAAGACGGTCCTCATATTACTAGCTCCCATATTAGGGAGTTGAAGCTCCTATGTGAAAGCCAACTATATAGTTATTAGTTGTTGGGGCCAGAAAGATAAAATGATTAACACAAGCTGTATTAATCCCTTTACATAGCAGTGATTGATTTTTTATGCATTGACAGGCATCACAGCACATTATATGACTGTGCATTGGATTGATTTATTTTGCATTAGAAGCTGAGCTAACATGGTTTAATATATGTTAAATACCCGATAACATACATTAACATGACTTAGTAAGTAGGCTTGAATGACTTAAAACTCTTCTTTGCTGTAATGCTTCCTGTATTCCAGTGGTTCTCAACATTTTTCCGGTTGGGACACACCTAGTGGACGATGCTTGCATATGTGACATATTGTATTCATGACCCTCATGGACTTTTGATCTGACATAGTATGGCAGTTCTGATGAATTAAATGTAAACATGCTCTGGTATCGGCAAAAAAAACCTATCTCTACCCCCCCCCCCCCCCCAACAACAGTGGCAGATCAGAACTTTCCATTACATCCCAAGGATCAGTCCAGACAAATGGGTTGTGACCATCTGCCAGCAGGTAGAGAGAATTCAGAGTTGTGCCTCATCAGCTTACCAACCAAGCCAGTATTCTGTATCTCCAGCAGGTGAGAAAACAGCTCCTGTGCACAGTGGTGACTTCTGTGTGGCCTCCTGTCCTTCTTGCAGGTTCACTTGAGTTTGGGGTTGAAAATATCCTGTGCCTCAGGTGTAAACCTAGTGGTCTAGGCCCCTCCCTGCTCCTCCGTTGCCACTTTTTACCTCTTTATCTCAGTCTTCCCTTCTCTCTTTTCACCCAGTTCTGGATCTCAGAGGGGTGAACAAATCTCTGAGGGTTGCACTTCCACATGGAGATTCTTCATTCTGTCATAGCCTTAGTCCAGCCAGGTGAGTTTCTCACCTCATTGAACCTCAAGGAGGCATGTTTTCATAGCCCAATTTAGCCTCCTTGCAGGAAATGTTTCTGTTTGTGATCCTGGGAGATCATTTTCAATTCAAGGCTATGCCTTTTGGCCTCGTCACTGCACCTCGCACATTTTCAAAAGTTATAGTGTTGGTGGTGGTAGCCTTTCTTTCCTGCAAGGGATCCAGGTACATTCTTACCTGGATGATTGGCTAATTCAGGCAGCTTTTTATCAAGAGAGCCTTTGCAGTACGCACAGTCCTGTCTCTTCTTTCTGCACTGGGTTGGGTGGTGAATTACAGCAAGAGTCATCTCACCCCCACCCAGACCCTGGAATTTCTGGGAGTGTTCTTTAATACTCAGGCAGGAAAGGTTTTCCTGATTCAGCATTGTCAGCTCAAACTCAAACATCAAATTCTCAGGCTTCTTTCTTCCCTGCCTGCAGGCGTGGGATTATGCTCAGGTTCACAGTTCTATGGTGGAAACTTTGGATGTTCTACATGCAGCCCCTACAATTGTTCCTGTTGAGCTGGTGGTCTCCAGTCTCAGGAACTTAATACCAGCTGGTGCGTGGACGCCTCAAGCCAGATGGAGTTTGACTTGGTGGCTTCTCCCTGCACACACTCAGGCAGACTTGCCCTTCAGACTCCCAGTTGGTGTGTTCTCATCTCTGATGCCAGCCTCTTTGGATGGGCCCATTATCTCCACCACTCTACATAGGGCCTCTGATCAAGAGTGGAGGTTTCCTGGTCCATCAACAGATTGGAACTTTGAGCTGTCTGGAAAGTTATACTAGCCTTTGCACCTCTTCTTCATGAGAGGCCGGTGTGCATGCTTTTGAACAATGCCACAGCCGTGACTTACATCAGCAGACAAGGAGGAACAAAAAGTTTATCTCTAGCCTAGGAGGCGCATCTTCTTTTTCAGTGGGCAGAATTGAACATTCTGATGATTTCAGTGTCTCACATAGCAGGTTCACTGAACTCACAAGCGGATTTCCTCAGCAGAGTGTCTCAGGACATAGGGGAATGGCAACTGTCAAAGATTGTGTTTTGCCTCATCTCCACAGAGTGGGGCCTTCCGGTTCTGGACCTCATGGCATGTAGACTCAATGCACAGGTACATAGGTTCTACAGCCACTTCAGAGAGAAACTCCCTAGAAATGGATGCACTGGTACAGCCTTGGCCGTCAGACGATCTTCTTTACATGTTTCCTCTGTGGCTTCTCGTGGGAAGGACGTTGCATCATCTCGGGAAGGTCATTCTTTTCGCTTCGGACTGGCCCAGACGTCCTTGGTATGCAGACCTCATCCCTCTTCAAATTGTTCCTCAGTTGACTGTTCCTCCACAGACGGGCTTATTGCATCAAGGTCCAGTACTTATGGAGGACCCCCTCCCGCTTTGGTCATACGGCCTGGCTCTTGAGAGGGCGAGATTGAGGAAGAAGAGTTACATAGATGATGTTTTTACTACCTTGGTGAAACCCGAAAGTGGTCCATTTCTTATGCCAGTGTGGAGAACGTTTGAGAGCTGGTCTGCACAGAATGGTGTTAATCCATTTCATGCTTCCTTGTCTCAAATTTTGTCCTTCAGGAGGGATTCAAAAAATGCTTGACTCCCAATTCGCTCTAGGTTCAGGTGGCAGCGTTGGTGTGTCATAGAGGCAAGGTATAGAATGCCTTGGCTGCTCACCCTGATATAGTGTGATTCCTTAAGGGAGTCACTCATCTGTGTCCCCCTCTCCACTATATTTGTCCTCAGAGGAGTCTTCAAATGGTTCTTAAGGCTCTTCAGTTGGCTCCCTTTAAGCCCCTTCATTTGATAACTATCAAAGATCTTACTTTAAAGGCAGTATTTCTAGTTGCCATTTCGTTGACATGGAGAGTTTCAGAGCTTCAAGTTCTCTCTTGCAGGGATCCCTTTTTTCCGCTTTTCTGACTCGGGAGTTTCCATACAGACTTTTTGCCGAAGATTTTATCTCCTTTTTATGTCAATCAGGTGTTTCTTCCTTCTTTTCCCAGGGAGGTCTATTCTGCAGAATTCGCTTCCCTGCGACTGTTGGATGTAAAGTGCGTCCTTATGCTACCAACAATTTCAGGCAGTCTGATCATCTTTTTGTCCTCTTTATGGGACCCCGGAAGGGCTTTCCAGCCTCCAAAGTGATAGTAGCCTGATGGCTTAAGGAGGCTTATTTCTTACATTCTGAAGGGTAGATCTGCTGCCATGCACCTCAAGGCTCTTTTCTACTAGGTTCTTGGTGACTTCTTTGGCAGAGTCTAGGGCAATTTTGTTGGCAGAGATCTGTCGGTCAGCGATTGTTCTTATTCCTTTCTTAAGCATTACCATTTGGATGTGTCTGCATGAGCAGATGCTTCCTTATCTTCCGCCTGGTCCGATATACTCATATCACCCCTCTCCTCAAGTCACTTCACTGGCTTCCGATCAGGTACCGCATACAGTTCAACCTTCTCCTATTAACCTACAAATGCACTCGATCTGCAGCCCCTCCTTACCTCTCTACCCTCATCTCCCCTTATGTTCCTACCCGTAACCTCCGCTCTCAAGACAAATCCCTCCTTTCAGTACCCTTCTCCACCACCGCCAATTCCAGGCTCCGCCCTTTCTGCCTCACCTCATCCCATGCCTGGAATAAACTCCCTGAGCCCATCTTCAAAGCCTTGCTCAAAGCCCACCTCTTCAGTGTCGCCTTCGGCACCTAACCACCATACCTCTATTCAGGAAATCTAGACTGCTCCAACTTGACATTTCGCCCATTAGATTGTAAGCTCTTTTGAGCAGGGATTGTCCTTTTTGTTAAAGTGTACAGCGCTGCGTAACCCTAGTAGCGTTCTAGAAATGTTAAGTAGTAGTAGTAGTAGTAGTAGCAGATGCTTCCTTCAGGGCCACAGTTTTGCAGGGATATCACAGTCCCTCCCATTTGTCTGGACTGATCTGGACTTAATGGAAGGAAAAATTAGATAATTACCTGATAGTTTTATTTTCTTTAGTCCCAAAGGATCAGTCCAGAGTCCACCCTTCTGTGATGGTTGTGGTGTTTACGGATTCTATGTGATTTCAGGTGTTTGTATTGTTCTGGTTCCATTATTTCTAAGGCACAAGTTTTGCCCTTTATTTCATAGTTCGTTTTCTGTCGAGAGGCTGGAGTTTTTTTTTCTGTGGAAGTCACTCTCATTCACTGCTTTATCAAATACTGGCTTGGTTGCTAAGTGTAGGAGCTTATGAGGCACAACTCAGAGTTCTCTGTCTCCACCTGCTGGCGGATGGTCACAACCCATATGTCTGGACTGATCCTTTGGGACTAAAGGAAAGAAAATTGTCAGGTAATTAACTAATTTTTCCATGGAAGTTACCATACAAAAATATAAATATTCTGATTTTCATGTCATCTGATTAATAGCCAAACTACTCCTATAGTACCCAATATCACATCTTATATTGTGTATTTGTTATGAGGTTTGGACTATAAGTGGTGAACTTCTCCAATTATATTTAGAGAAGAAATAGTTCACCTAGTATCTTCATTGGTCCAATCACTTTACATCAGTTATCGTATATCACTTTAGTCATCTTCAAAGTCCTGATATTCTTGAGAATGTTTTTCTCAATTTCAAATATATATCAAGTATTCATGGAAGTTACATCTTCACTCAGAAGTACTTATCTTTAAATGCAGAGGGGAATTGGTGCAGATACAAATTTATGTTTTGCCTGAATAGGCTGTTTCAAGGCTTCCCCTTTTAACATATCAAGCACTGGCAGATTTTCCTCTACATGTGATACTGGATACTATAGGAGTAGTTTGACATTTGAATTTATCCAGACATGAACTTTATTACAATTCAATATATAGCCTTTATGTTCTATCTGATTAATAGCACCATAAATCTTTCCATAACCAGGTACATTATGAAATATAAAACCTGAAAAAATTCCTAACACACACATGAGCAAACCTACCATAAACCAGTAGCACTAATTCCTATGATTCAAACAACATGAGCTACAAATATTACACAGGGCCTTAGAACACCAATACATCTACTACTGGTAAAACAGAACAAGTAGAACTGCTACAGAATTCTACAGAGAAACTACATGCAAACAGAATACCATACCTCGGTCACATTCAAAACACAGACAGACCCTCACCAAATATTATTATTTTTATTATTTATTGCATTTGTATCCCACATATACAATACAATACAAATAAAATACAATACAAAGGGTCACAAATTAGAAATAGAAAAATATGAAGACAAAAATTAAACTGGGAACCCCAAGAAGGCAAACTTGGCTTCTACCCGAGCATGGGAGAAATAAAAACAGAAATGCACTTTCTCTTGTACTGAACAAAATTAAAGACGTTGGTAGTGCACATTTCCCAAAGCTAACACATTCCACTTAAATTCAAAATAAAACACTGTTTTCTACCCTTGTTGTTTGATCATTTCTGTTTTTCCAAACATGTTGGTCCCAGTTTCTCTTTTCTGCTTTCCTGTCTTCTGCTGTCTTTCCAGGGGGTGTTGTCCTTAGTTTCCTCCTGTCTTCCATTCCCTCATTACATTTGTCTGTGACATATTTCCTCTATCTTTCTGTCTGCCCACTCAAATTCCACCCTCTCACAGTTCAGTCCTCCATCTTCATTTCACGTACCTGTCAACTTTCCATCTCCTCCTCTCATGCCTTAGCTCTCCCATTTATCTTGTTTCATTCCTCTCTGAGCCTCCTGTTCCTTTCTATCTTTTACCTACTCCACATTACTGTACTACTTCTCTCTGTTTTCAGCATCTCCCTTTCTTTCATTTTATTAACAACCCCCATGGCTTCTCCTACACAGTTCCACCATGCCTGTCATCTCCTCTCCCTCTTCCTCTCTACATTCTTCAAAGGTCCATCAAGACAAATATCCTGTTTCCAACAATGGTCAATCCAGGTCACAAGTACCTGGCAAGATCCCAAAAAAGTAAAATAGATTTTATGCTGCTTATCCTGGAAATACACAACAAACTGCAGGAGGAGCAGCTATTACTCAATACACCTTGTACTGTTTATTACAAGTGTATCCTGGAAATAAACTCTGAATTTTCCCAAGTCCATCTTAATAATGGTTAATGAACTTTTCTTTTAGGAAATTATCCAAACCTTTTTTTAAACCACTATGTTTCTCTCCTCTCACACTCTCTACTCCCTACCCACCACTTGTAACCCATCTTCTTTGTCTCTACATCCTATTGTCCAGCATCACCTTGTCCGCCCTCTCTCTTCCACCCCTATAGTCTAGCATTTCCCTGTTCTCTCTCCTTTCCCCTCCACCCCCTATGGTCCAGCATATTGCTGTCCCTTCTTTTTCTCTTCTCAACCAATGTGGTCCAGTATTTCCTGTCCTTTCCCCTCCACCTCTAAAGTCCAGCAACTCTTTGTTCCCTCTTTCTCCTCCAACCCTATTGTGCAGTAACTTCCTGTCTCCTCCTCCCTTCCACCCCTATGGAGTAGCAGTTATGTGTCCCCTCCCTTTCCCTCCTCGTTATGGTCCAGCAACTCCCTGTCTCCTCCCACTTCTCTTCCACCTTTATGGTCCAGCAGCTCCATGTCCTCTTTCCACCCTCCCCCCCCCCCACCCAAAAAAAGTGCAGCATCAATGCTTAGAAGAGCAGCCGCTCAGAGGGAAGAGCAAAGCAAGAAACAGCCCATGTTCTTTCCCAGGTTTTGTAGACAGCAAACTGTGCTTAGCAGAGAGACACAGTTTGCTGCCTGCACAACCTGGTAAAGAGCATGGCGTCAGGATCCTTGTAGCCGCATCTCATGCCTTCGAGCTGTGTTTCCTGTTGCCTCTCTTCCCTCCGAGTCGCTGCTGTTTGTGCTGGCTGGCCCCGCCACACACCTCTCTTATACTCGAACACACACACCAGTTGAGAACCACTGCTGTATTCTGTAGTGTATAAGTACATAAGTATTATTGCCATACTGGGACAGAGCGAAGGTCCATCAGGTACTACTACTACTACTACTTGACATTTCTAAAACGCTACTAGGGTTACGCAGCGCTGTACAATTTAACATAGAAGGACAGTCCCTGCTCAAAGGAGCTTACAATCTAAAGGACAAATGTATAGGTCCAGCATTCTGTTTCCAACAGTGGTCATTCCAGGTCACAAGTACCTGACAAGATCCCAAAACAGTACAATGCATTTTATGCTGCTTATTCTAGAATTAAGCAGTGGATTTTCCCCAAGTCCATTTTAATAATGGTCTATGGACTTTTCCTTTAGGAAGCCAGCCAAACCTTTTTTAAACCCTGCTAAGCTAACTTCTTTTGCTACATTCTCTGGCAACGAATTCCAGAGTTTAATTACATGTTGAATGAAGAAATATTTTCTCTGATTCGATTTAAATTTACCACATTGTAGCTTCATTTCGTGCCCCTAGTCCTAGTATTTTTGGAAAGAGTAAATAAGCGATTCACGTCTACCCGTTCCACTCCACTCATTATTTTATAGATCTCTATCATATCTCCCCTCAGCTGTCTTTTCTCCAAGCTGAAGAGCCCTAGCTACTTTAGCCTTTCCTCAGGGAAGTCGTCCCATCCCCGTTATCATTTTTGTCGCCTTTCTCTGTACCTTTTCTAATTCCACTGTATCTTTTTTGAGATGCGGTGACTAGATTTGAACACAATACTCGAGGTGTTTTGTTTCCATATATATATGAATCAGTATTGGACTCTACTAGAGTTTCTACTTCCTTAGCGTTCCGTTTAGGGGGTGCAACTTGTTGATATCAACTATCGGGGAGAGGTGGTTTGATGAGCAGACAACGAGGTAGCACCCAACTTGTATCTAGACAAGGCAGAGGCTTCAATTCTTGAGACTTTTCCTCTGATTTGTGTTTAATTCTTGAGGCAGCAGTGAGAGACATAGTGTGGACGTCCCTAGAAAGATTCCCTGTAGAGAGTTGCATTTCAGCCCCCTTTGTCAACAGGTGGTATTAGTCCTGCTGGTCAGAGGCTGAACTGCAGAGTTACTATGGCAGGATTAGTGCATTATGGGAGAGTGAGGTTGGCTGACCGAAAGAAGTGGCTTCACAGTAGACAGGAAGCTAAAAGCCCTGAGATAGAGCAGAACAGAGAGAGGCCCAGGGGTGAAAGAGAAGAAGCTCCAGCGTATGCCTTGACTGAAGACATCCCAATTCTGTGATTGGGCTGATGTAAACCCTTGTTGAAAACGTTAAATCAGTAGCAAGTTTGCTGGAGGTCTGGCCGAGCAAGGCTGTATTTGGGGTGTGGCAACCACACAGCTGTGGACTGTGTTTGAGCCTGCGTCCAGAGACTGGTTTACTGCTGTTTGCTGAACCACCGGGGTTTTCCCAATTCTGTGCCTTGGGCTCTGTGAAGCAACAGGCCCAAGAGTACATAACAATAAATACTAATAACTGTGTTCTTGAACCACAGGGGTTTACCCTCGCTACTACTACTCGACTCTGTGAAGAAACAGGCCTGGGAATTTTGGTTCTTGTGAATATTTATTTATTTTTGCATTTTACCCTTTTTTACCATTTGTATTATTTTCTCCAGTCATGCCCAAACTCCACTCAGGGTCTCACAATGCTATATACTCAACAGGTATGTAGTTTAGTCTTGACAGGTGGTAAAAGCAGTTAGCTTTGCAAGGTTTAAAAATGGTTTGCACAGCTTCCTAAAAGAAAAGATCTTTAAGTCATTGTTATGATGGACTTGGGAAAATCCAGTGCTATTTCTAGGATGAGCAGCATAAAATCTGTGTTACTTCGGATTTTGCTATGTACCTGAACTTAGGTTGGCCACTGTTGGAAACAGGATACTGGGCTTGATGGACCTTTGATCTATCCCAGTGTGGCAGTGCTTATATTTTTAAATCCTTCTTGAAATGCTACTTTGAATCTTGCTGGCTGAAGCTAGTGTACACATTGGTTCATTGGTCACAGCATCAATATTTTTGAGATAAGTTGCATTCTTAGTTATCGACTTTTCCTTTTCCCGAGGTTGGAAAATGTTATATTGGATTTTGGAAATAGTGTTCCATTTTTATTAACTTTAGATGATAACTTTGAAAAGGACTTGCCGGCAAAAGCTGCACCGCTTAAATGCTGAAACTATAAATACACATTCTAGTCACTGAATTTTTTTTTCTATATAATACTACTCCTTTTACATTGTTTTATTACTGTTTTGATTCTTGCATTTTTTAAATAATCTGTATATTTATAAAGATAGGGTTTAATTTGTGCTGGAATTGGATGGAACAGTGTTCCAGCATGTCAGGGTGGTCATGAGCCCTTGAGTCTAGGCCGAGGCCTAGTATAGCTTTTAGGCCAAGGCCTAGGATGGACCAAGCAGGTACTATACGCCACCCCAGCTACCAAGCCCTGCACACACACACACGCGACTAACTTGCACTACCAGAAAGGAGAAGATAGGGCATTCAGGCGGGCCTCACGGCCTATCGGGAACCAGCTCAAACCCAGGGAAAGGAAAGAGAAAAAAAACGAGGGGTTCCCACGGGGACTAGAGCACCAACACACTAAGTGCTCGCTAAGGACACAAGGGACAAATGAACTAAGAGAGGTAACTATAGGAAACACGTCAGACTATACCCCACAGCAAACAAAGAAAATGAGGGACTGAGAAATATGGATACAGAGAGCAGAGACCCCCAGCAGACAGGAGAGGGAAAAGCCAGCAAAAAATAGAGAGCCGGGCCTGAGACGCACCCCGCTCAGAAAGAGCAGTACACAGTAATAGCGAAGGTAGTGACAGTAAAAAAGAATTAAAACAGTCACAAGGGAAAGACTGCTCCAAACACTCAGCTGCCAGAGGCAGGCAAAATACTGCAATCAAAGGGTTAACCAGGCTCTAAACACACAGCTGCCAGAGACAGGAACACTGCAGACAAGGGTTAAGTAAACACAGGGAAGAACAAACAAACAACCCCCAAGGAAAGAAACAAAGGTCTTGAGTCTGCCACAAAGACAAGAAGCAGGACAAAATACAAACACAGCAC
Organism: Microcaecilia unicolor; assembly: GCF_901765095.1. Taxonomy (NCBI): domain Eukaryota; kingdom Metazoa; phylum Chordata; class Amphibia; order Gymnophiona; family Siphonopidae; genus Microcaecilia; species Microcaecilia unicolor. Next base: position 247,080,266 of record NC_044037.1, on the reverse strand, counting down.
AAAGGGTAACTCCAAGGGAAACAAAACAAACAACCTGGAACAGAATGATAAACCAGCTTACCACAAAGCACCACAGTCAAACAGAGGAAATCACAGGTGAGGGAAGAGGGGAAATCAGACTCACGCTGGAAGCAGCAAGCACAGTGAGACAGAGCAACAGAGGGCTACAGCAAGGAAGGAGAAAACAAACTCCACAACACACAGAGCAAAAGTTCAAAGAATGCAAGGTAAGGCTTCAGCAAAAAACAAAGGGCAACGCCAAAGCAAGGGTTGTAGGAAAGGGTAAGCTTAAGTAGATCAGACTGATGTCAGCTCAGCCCAGATGGGCCAATCAGGAACGGTTCCAGGCATACCACTGTCTGATTAGCAGAGTTAAACAGAATCATAACACAGCACTTCCTTAATTCCAAGTATGTGATGTCATGGTTTCTTCCCCACCCGTTCCTTCTGAGATGTGTGGCCACACACCTCTCTACCCCAGTTATAACTACATAAATACATAAGTATTGCCACACTGGGACAGACCAAAAGTCCATCAAGACCAGCATCCTGTTTCCAACAGTGGCCAATCTGGGTCACAAATACCTGGCAAGATCCCATAAAAGTTCAATACATTTTATGCTGCTTATCCCAGAAATAAGCAGTGGATTTTCCCCCAAGTCATTTTAATAATGGTCTGTGGACTTTTCCTTTAGGAGTCCGTCCAAACCTTTTTTAAACCCCGCTAAGCTAACCGCCTTTACCACATTCTCTGGCAACGGATTCCAGAGTTTAATTACACGTTGAGTGAAGAAACTTTTTCTCTGATTTGTTTTAAATTTACTACTTTGTAGCTTCATCGCATGCCCCCTAGTCCTAGTATTTTTGGAAAGAGTAAACAAACTATTCACATCTGCCTGTTCCACTGTACTCATTATTTTATAGACCAACTAAGAAGGTGGCTGGAAGTTACATGTTGTATAACTTCCGACCACCTGTTGATTGCCTCATTTCTGCCTTGTGCATATCAAAGTGTCGTCAGTTCTTACTCTTTTCCTTCTGCTTACTTCTTCGAAGGCCACTGCCTGACCTACCCACTTCTGCACCAGTGCTGTAGAAATTCCCAGTGTGGACTGCCCAGAAGATTTCTCTCCCACTTTGCAGCACCAGTGCACTGCAGCAGAATGTTCGCCACGCCAGCTGTCTGGCACTCCCCCACTTCAGCAGGCAACCCGACTCCATTCAGGCTAGTCGGAGAAGTAGTATTGGTGGGGAGGGCTAGAGAAGAAAAGAGCACTGGAGTGAGAGTGCTGGAAAAGAAAAGAGCGTGGAATGGGGCAATGCTGGATTGGAGTGTGGAGAGAGAGCGAGAGAGACTAAAACAATGCTGGATTGGGGAGACAGGAGCAATACTGCTTTAGGGAGATGCTGGGCAATGCTGGATGGGAAGGAGGAACAGGACAATACTGGATGGGGGAAGAGAGACACTGGGGTAATGCTGGATGGAAAGAGAAAAAGATGGGACAATGCTGGATGGTACCGGGGGAGGGGGTAGTGATGAAAGACAGAGACCAAGTGTAACCCTTGGTTTGTTTAAGAATATGATAGAGTGAACCCTGGGTAGCAGGTCATTAGGGCAGTGACTGGAGTACCTGAGAGGAGCCAGAGGTTATCAAAGGGAAACTCAGAGGAAAAGATGTGTCCCTGGTTCTGCCCCTTCATAGAGTAACTATGTCCTTGGTTGCCTGAGTTCTGAGCTACCAATAGCCCCCTGCCAGGTGACCCATTGGAATTAAGGGGGGTCCTGAAGTGCTGTAATCAGCTGATTGACAATATAGACAGTGAGCTTTTATATTGCATCAGCATTTGAGGAGCCAGAAATTTGGCGGATTGGGAAGTCCAGCCGAAACCGGGGCTCATGTAGAGTGTGGTCTACTCGTAGCTGAGGCGAGACCTTCGGGATGGCAGCCCAAAGGGAGAAGACAGTTATATTGAGTATGTACCGGATGGTATTGAAGTACATCGGGAGAGCGAAATGGTTCCAGTTAGGCTGCTGGACAGGCATACAGGTTGTACGCATGTGTTAACCCAGAAATGTACTATTGCTTGTGACCACCTTGAAAGCAATTATGAATTACATCTGAACTGTATGAAGATCAATGCAATGAAACCATCAGTTAAGCAGTTAAATAAATGTTCCATTTACTTCTTTAATCCTTTGAGTGTCATGTGGTTCCTGAGTAGATGAACTGACGGAACCTGGACTAAGTAAGTAGAGTGCGAGCCTCTCGAGCCCCTCCCCCCAACCCAGAATAGCAGAATCAGGTTACACAGGCAATGCTGCCTGCTAGAGTGATGGAGAGACAAATGGGGGGAGGGGGTCAATACTGGATGGCGAGGGGAAGGGACTGGAGATGCTGAATGGCAGGAGGGGGAGGGAGAAAAGTTAGTGAAAACGGGGGAAGAAAGGGAATGGAGGACTGAGGTGAAGGAAAGAGATGGGAAGGCGGTAGAACGAGAGGACATGAAATGAGATTGAAGGGGGGCAGACTCAAAAAAGATGTCAGGAAGTATTTTTTCACGGAGAGGGTGGTGGATGCTTGGAATGCCCTCCCGCGGGAGGTGGTGGAGATGAAAACGGTAACGGAATTCAAACATGCGTGGGATATGCATAAAGGAATCCTGTGCAGCAGGAATGGATCCTCAGAAGCTTAGCTGAAATTGGGTGGCGGAGCAGGTGGGGGGAAGAGGGGTTGGTGGTTGGGAGGCTAGGATAGGGGAGGGCAGACTTGTACGGTCTGTACCAAAGCCGGTGATGGGAGACGGGACTGGTGGTTGGGAGGCGGGAAATACTGCTAGGCAGACTTATACGGTCTGTACCCTGAAAAAGACAGGTACAAATTCAAGATATGAGTTTATCTTGGGCAGACTAGATGGACCATGCAGGTCTTTTTCTGCCGTCATCTACTATGTTACTATGTTAGCTGTAGGTAGACGCAATAAAAACACTGAATACTAAGAGTGAAATCTGGATAGAGAGGAAAAAAGCTGAAAAAAAAGATCAATATTAGAGCTAGATGTCGTGGAGAAGATAAAGACTAGGGGAGCGTGAAAAATGACAAGTGAACAGGAGATTCTTGGAAAGAGACTTAAATGAAGACAGGAAAACAGTAGCCAGAGATTTGGACCACCACAATTAACAAAATGAATTGGTCAGAATACAATGGTAGAAAAATTAATTTTATTTTTAATATAGGATGAAGTAATGTAGTAGCTGTGTTAGTCTACTATAGAATTTAATAAAAGAAAAAATGAAAAATATGGTAATACCTTTTTATTGGACTATCTTAATAAATATTTTGACTAGCTTTTGAAGGCCAAAACCTTCATCCTCAGGTCTGTCTCCTCACCATCCAATAGAATGGTGTCTTTATATTTCTCCAAGGCCTTTGTATTTTCAAAGCTGGGTGATGTCATCTGATGGAGCCCCGTGTGGATGCGGACTAGCAATATTAACAGAGAACTTTCTAGCACCATCTTACCTTGCATGTACTGGTGCCTTCTGCCCAACTCAAGAGTCCCTCGGTCTTCATTTTTCCATGGAGCAGGGAAAACACATTTTCATGTTCTCAAGTGCATACTTTTGCTCTTGTGCCTTCCCATGCACTTCCAGGTCCTCTCAAATAGTTTTTTTTTCTTGAATTTAGTCTTTCTTCAGTTACTCTTTAATTTCTTTTACTTTTTTGTCCTTAAAGTTTGCTTTATTTTTCCTGTATTGCAAGGCCCTTTTAGGCCAAAGCTCCTACCTCGATTTGAACACTACCCCTTTTTCTAGTTCAAAATTGAGAAGTGTAATTTGGCTGCGATCTTTTTCTTGATGTCCAAGAAGACACCCAGTGGCTTCAAAAGGTGCACCCAGTGTAAACGGGTAATTTCCATAAAGTACTTGTGCCTTGGACCTCATCATGAGCCTAACTCTTGTTCTCTCTTTTTGCAAATGCAGCTGAGGACACAGAGGGTGAGGCAGGTTTAACAGGAGAAGCTTTTGGCTCCTCGAAAGTCTATATATCAACGTTGGCACCAGAAGCATCGACCTTGATGGCTGCCAATACTTCAGCATCCACTTGGAGTGCACTTGGAGTGCACTGGCATCGAAGAGGTCTCTTATTTCTCCTCGACATTGGACGCTGAGAGTAGGCTCTGGGCCGTTCAGCATCGGACCCGACAGTGAGGGTAAATATGGGTTCGATATCATCCTCATTGTCACCGAAGGACCATGATGCTGTGCATCAGGAGAAGCCCAAGAAGCATAAGCATTGGTCCTCCATGCATGCAGCTGGGGGCGCTGGGGCATCAGCATTGCTGGTACCCGAGGAGCACTGGGAGCAGCACTCCCTCTCCTTGGAAGAGGTGCCGGTGCGCAAGTCTCCCAACAGCCAGGTCCCCTACTACCAGTCAAACAGCGACATTCTCAGGCTGCCTCTCTTCCGGCTCCTCCGCTTTTGCTGATGCCTTCCTTTGATGAGCATTTCTGAGCCATGCTCAGGAAGGAGCTGGTTCAGACACTGCAGTTGCAAACTGCTGAGGCATTGAGGGTGCTTGCACCAGCTGCGGATCTAGCCCAGATTCTTCCTGAGGCTCCTTCAATGTTGGTGCAGAGATCCTTGATGCCAGCACTTCACAGGGTGCATATAGTAGTGCTCTCAACATTGGGGGAGGAAGCTTCCTTGGAGCCGGAAAGTAAGGCTGTATTTCAGTGCTCTACGTAGCATGGACATAGATCCTCTGAGTCGAGGCAGGCACAGACTCATTTAGTTCAACCTGAATATGGTGAAGAGTCTGAATGGGACTGCTCATGGGATTCAAAGGAGGACCCACATTACTTCTCGGGGGAGGAGTCTTATGGGATAGCTTCTGATCCATCACCATCTTGAGAGATGTAAATCTCTACCTCAGGGTCTCTTCTGCCATCCCATTTAAGTTGGAAATGAAGGAAGAGCCCAGGACAGAGATATTGACTGTCCTGACTACAAGTCTCCTCCTAAGGAAGGGGTCACTGTACCATTGCACCCTATCCTTAAGGATGCATCCTCTTCCTCAGAGAGATTTTTGAGTGGGGCCTAGACAGCGAACTTACTACTCTAAAAAGCATAAGTTCCCTCTGGCTTTCCAATCTGCTCAGCAGCAGCAGGCTCAGCGATCTCAGCCTCGCCAACCTCATCCTTAGAAGCCCCAGCTGGCGCCTTAGTTGGAACAAGGGACAAGCTTTTCACTGGCTCCAAGAGAGCATAGCCATCCTCAAACCATTCTGCACTGCCTTCCGGTAGGGGGGGTACTGAATTTTTATTATCACGTGGCTTCTTGTAACCTCTAACCAGTGAGTTCTTCAAATAGTCTGTCTCGGTTATGCCCTGCATTGGTATGGTATGCCCCTACTAAAGGAAAGAAAATTAGTAGGTATGACTAAATTTCACCTTATTCTAAAGTGAGTTTGAACTATTCATAAATCTCTAATCCAGACCTTTCTTGCTCCTTGGTTTACATGTTTGTATTTAATTTGAATTATGCTGTACACCCTTAATAATTATGTGTGTATTATAGTTGTTAAAAGTATTTCTATTGTTGGAAAACACTTTTCATTCAGTGTGTGTATATATGTGTGTATGTATGACATGCCTCAAAAATATGGACTCTTATGCAGGTTTAAAAATCCTTCAGTTTGCAGCTCTGAAATTTTTAGGTTATATATGTTTATCTTAAGACAATTGATATTACGTTTATTTATCTGAAAATTGATTTGCTTAAATATATATCATAAAGTTTATTTTGCTGAAGTAAATCAAAAAGAGATGGCGTGCAAGTAAGAGTTGTAAGCCACTCTGTAGTAATGTTTCAGTGGCAGTGAATTCTGCAGAGTATTTCATAGTAAGTAGTGTTCTGATTTGGTTGTGCTTTTATATTTTACTTGAAGGAAGCAAACCTAGTCACATGCTGTTTTTCATTTATGCAATTAGCTCTGTTTATAGATTGCTTGTTATTGAATTAACAACTGTGCTAACCATATCAACTCACTGCAGACCTGCCTTTTCACTGCCAGAGCCAGTACCAGGATTATCGACTTACACAGGCTTGGATATATTCCAGCTGTTTTATTATAGTGTGTCACAAGCTGCTATTTCTAGTTCCATTAGTTTATAAATATAATATGGTATCTTATTTCTGAGGTTACCACTTCATTTATTCCAGTTAAATATACTGGCAGCTTATCATCTATTTTCCCATCTTTACTGCATTTTCAAATTCAGGTACAAGTCACAATGAAAAAGCAAATAGGAATTCCTTATTGTGAAGTGTCTTCATAAAATGAAGACACTAAATAATTATTTCAATACTAAAAAACGTACATTTTAGGCTTTATTTATTTTCTTATCCTTTTGAAATAATTTGAGTATTTAGTTCTTACTGTAGGTAAGTATTTGTAGTTGACAATGTAGGTTAACTACTATTAAAATATTGTATTTGTTAATAATTGCAGTATTTCCTTGGCGCAGGCAGCAGATGAATCCAGTAACTGGTGGGTTGTGTCCGTCTACCAGCAGATGGCGATAGAGATTACAAACTGAAATGAGTGATACTGGATGACCAGCCCATCAGCCAGTACATCTCTATCTCCAGCAGGTGGTGGACGTCCTCTCACTATCTCCTGGATTCTTCTAGACTGAGGCTACTCCTGGGCCTCTTTTTTGGCCAGGTGAGTCTAGGTGTGTTTGTCCACATTGAGCCATCCTTAGGGGCATATCTATCTGGGTCTGTGCCTCACCCCATGTCCCCTTTCCTCTCTGCAGGTCTTTCTGGCTGTTCCCTTCCTCACCAATTAAAAAAATAAAGGCAGCTGACCAAAAAAAAAAAAAGCTGAGTTGGAGAGCAACTGGAACTGCACACACAGTCAGTGCTCCTAGTCAGTTTGCCTGCTGGGTCTTTTGGCAGCAGGTCTGTGGTTGGAAGGCATTGTCTTAGCCCAGGCAGCCGGTGTGTAGTGTGTACCTTTGATTTCTTCTTCCTCCTGCGGTGCACCTCGCAGGAATGGCGGCAGAAGCGGTAAAACAGTGGTCCCACTGTCAGAGCCAAAGATTCGCCAAAGGGTTGTGTATGGCGGGCTGTTCAGAGTCTTTGCTAGGAGATAGTGCTGTGGCTCCAGAGCCATCCCTTTCCCGCTGTGATGGGGTTGGTGCGCACGCCATTTTGGCTCCCTCTTCTGGCGCAGCTTCCGCCTGTCAGCTAATGGCAGTTTCAGAGCAGGTCCATGGTACGCTGGAGGTTGCTGTTTCTCCTGCGGGTCTTTCCTGTATTCCATTTGCACCTGCTGTAGGAATCTCCACGGGGGGGGGGGGGGGGGGGGGGGGGGGGGGGAGCGGGCTCAGCTCTAGGGAGGCTTTCTCCCCACAGTCTGTCCTTCTTGTGCATCAAGCCAACTTCAGGCCCTGGCTATGCCTTAAACTAATGTGGCTGAGTTGTTGGCCCCTGTCCCTCTTTGTCTCCCTGAGAGCCCTTCCCTAAAGAGGAGGCGAATATCCTCTCTTTCAGAGGTGGCATTGTTGGGGCCTGGTTCCCTGTCTCCTTCCATTACTGCATTCTCTGGGGACTCCCTTCATCCCTCCTGGGTGGATGACCTGGAGGAGGGAGAGTTGGGCAGGGGAACCGTTTCCCCAATGATCTGGAGATTTGAAGGAGCAAAAAAGTTGCTAGGCCATGAAAAAAATTCAACATCATTAGAATGAGGAATGTCACACTATGGTGCTCATTTTCGAAGAAGATAGATGTCTCAAATAGCCAAAAAAAGTCCTTCTGCCAAAAAACATCCAAATTGTGATTTTCAAAAGGCAGAATTTAAATGTTTTTACACTGTAGCTCATCCAAATAGCAAGGGGGGAGGCATGGAGGAGGCATGTTTTGGGCAGGAGAGGGTGGACCCAAAATTAGGATAATGTGGAAAGAAATATCCAAGGCAAAAAAGGATGTTTTTATCTAGACCTGTTTGTCACTTCCAGGGTACAAAAAGGTGGCCTGATTAAGCAGCTGACCATTGGAAGGATGAAGGCATGACTCTCTCTTCATCTCCCAGTGGTTACTGACCCCCTCACACCCCTCTGAGAAGTGAAAGTGATAGTGGATACCAGGCTGTATGACAGCTTCAGGTATTTAGGCATTCCTAATAGAGCAAAAATAAAGTGTAAGGAGTAGCCTAGTGGTCAGTGCATTGGACTCTGAACAATGGGACCCAGGTGTAACTAACTCTTATTTCTGTACAAATATGTGAGCCCTCCTGGAATATAGAAATATACCTACTGTATCTGAATTTAAAAGATACCTGCAAGTGTAATGGCTATTATAGTAGTGTACTTTTATGTACAGTAGGTTTTTATCTGTTCCTAGAGGGCTCACAATAACATATAATGGAATTAAAGTGGAATTTGTACATGAATCCCATTATTTAATGTCCACTGCACTGCATTTTTGTGCCTGCTTTTTTGGTGCTCATATTTAGGACATTTCATTTTGGAAAGTGGCTGTTCATTATGGACATTTTTAACACAAGAACATCCTTCTCACATTTTCAAATAGGAAATCCTGACATTTTTCCTGTTCAAAAATGACTGTAAGATGGACAGGGTTTTTTTTTTTTTTTACATTATTAGCAGGACATCCTGATTCTTACCTGTACGTTCTTTCGAAAATGCTCCTCCATGCATCTTCTACAACTGTTATTAAAGATGGTAGAAAATTAGATCCCTTGTAAACTAGTGCAGTGTAAATATAAACTCATTCACCAGCGGCCGTGAATGAAATACACAAAGGCATATTTAAAAGAAGCATGTCATGTTGCAATGCCCTCCCCACCCCCACCCCCACCCCCATCCCCATACACGCATGCACACACTTTTTTATTTTACTCTTCTATTTTGTAGACAGGAGTTAGGGATGTTTTTCTATGAAGATGTGATGAATATTTCAAAAATAGAATGTTTTATTTTTCAGACTTTGCTATGCAGATTACATTCTTATTTACCAGTAGTGCAGACTGTATAAGGTGTGAGGCAAGGCTGGTGGCCATCAACTATGGCTGTGCTGTTGCAGTATGTCTAGTAACACTTTGCCATTAGTGACAAGAGCATTATTTGTCAGCTTATTGTAAAGCTTGGGCAATAAATTTCAGATATCCAAGTGTGCCAGGAACTGATTTGCTATGAACCAGGTTCCCTGCTATTTTGGCGAACATCCATATTGTCAGCATTAGCAGAGCAATCGGTGATGTCAGTATGTCTTTCACTTATCATAGCAGTACAGATTTGCTGACATCACTGCTGTTCAGCTATAAAGCAGTATGGATGCTTCCAATAAGAGCAATATATGATATATTAAATTAACAAGATATGTTTGTACATATGTGTGTATAATCTGTATACTGATTAATGTCATAGAGAGAACTGTTTCAACAGCTGCTAATAGAATCCATGTGGGAGGTGTCCATACTGCTTCTGGGGCTTATGAATAAGAAAAGTATTTCTCATATTATAGTGGATGATCATTTGGCATCCAGTGATTACCAAATGGTATGGATCAGTATTAGGACATGGGTGGAGATGCTCATGGAAAAATGAGGATACTAGATGTCAGGAAAACTTAATTTGTTGAGATGAGGGAGTATGGAAGAAGAAAGAACTGGAGTCTGGAGAGGAATGGAAGGCTGCATGAAGGATAACTTTTACCCGGCTGATGGAAGTTACCCCTATTGAATCAGTAGAGAATCTGGCAAGTGTGTGACATCATCCTCAAGGGCCTTTCTCCCCCCTGCTATAAATCTGAGTCTGTGCTGTATTATGACCAACCCCTTTGGTCACACCCATTCAGAGCCACTGCAGAGCTATCTTGGAACCAAGGTGGGTTTACAGCAGAGATGATGGCAGATTTTAGCTGGCTAGCCCTTAGAAGAATATCTGAGTTGAGTTTTGTCCTTTGCTCATGCAGTATTGGTGTTATTTACTCTTACCTTTGATATGGGGAAGAGGAAGGGGTAGAGTTATGCAGGAGCATAATGGATTTGTTAGGGCTACTACTGTTACTCCTGCAGCAGCAAGTGGGATGCTTCACTCAGTGAGTGAATGTCTTCACTTGAATGTACACTCTTCAAGTCCAAATGAAAGCTCACTTCCCTTGCTACCAATTCAATATGTGCTTCTCCCTTAGCATATACATCCATTTTAGGAGTGAAGGCTGAGATGGAAAATCTTGAGGATCTTGCTATTAATCAGGAAAATGAAGGGGCTGATTTACTGTCAGCATGTTCAGATATGACTTAATTCCAACTCCTGATTTGGCAAGGAATATGATGGCTCTTGTTTATCCATTCTTGAAGCCTGTCCCCTTTTCTGGATACCCTTATCCTTAACTCCTCCTAGAGAGGTGACCAGCTTGGAGATTTGGATGATAATGGCAAAACATTTAAGCAGCACCCTTGGAGTGTTTGGCCCAATTGTGTCAGTTCTTTGGAGATGCTGCAAATGAACTGTTTTCTATGGAAGAAAAGTTGAGATCATTAGAAACATAGCTGGAAGATCACTCTAGGAGACTTAAGAACATAAGAATTGTCATACTGGGTCAGACAAAAGTCTGTCTAGTCCAGTATCTTGCTTCCAACAGTGGCCAAGCCAAATCACATATATGTGATAGAATACCAATTACTTCAGGCCATTATTCCAGTTCCCCAGGCAACACAGGGTCAAGGCAGTACTCCATCTACTTCATTATCCCAAAGAAGGAAGGCATCTTTCATCTGGTCTTAGATCTCAAAGGTCTAAACCACTGCTTCTGAGTCTCCTGCTTTCGCATGGAGACACTAAGAGCAGTCATAACTGGTTCAAGCATGAGAATTTCTCACTGCCCTTGATCTCAAGGAGGCATACTTGCTTATACCCATATGGCTGCTGCATCATAGGTTTCTATGTTTTGCAGTGCTTGGCCATGACTTCCTGTTCATGGCTTTGCTCTTTGACTTTGCCACAACTTCAAGAACATTTACCAAGGTTCTTGTGGTGGCGGCTTCCTTCAGTGCCAGGGAATCATAGTTCTCCTATATCTCGATGACTTGCTCATTCATGTGTCATCCTATTTGGACAGTGTGGCAGCGATGGACTAAGTTGTCCATCTTCTACAGTCGTTTGGTTGGGTGATCAATTTCAAGAAGAGCAGACTAACTCCATCATAGATGCTGGAGTACCTGGGCATTCTATTCAACACAGCAAGGGAGAGGATCTTCCTCACGGAGCACAGGAGGTAGAAGCTGGTTCAACAGATTCATCTTCTCTTCAGTCAAGGCGAGCACAAGGTCTAGGCTGATTCTTCCATATAACACATTTTTAACTCTTGACAGTTGAGGGCTTCCTTGCATGAGGACCTTGTTTCAGGTCTTGCCACAGAGAGTTTAGTTTGAGATTTTAATCTGGCCCGTACATAAAATCTCATCCTCTTTAGCTATTCTGTAGTAGATTTGTTTGAAGGTTTAGGATTGTTGACTGGCTACAAGACCCACTTTCATCTCAGTTTCAACTCATGGACAGATAGCCTAATATTCTCTTCAAGAATTTTCTGATATATTTAGTTCCATATGTAATGGCAGTCGATTTAAATCCTGGTACACCAAAGCAGCCCCACACTGCTTGACAGAATGAAGTGCTTCCTTTTCTAAGGCAGTGTTCAACTTTTGCCAATTATGTTTGTTGGTGTGGCCAGAAAGTTCAACTTTTGACCGCATTGTTGGTTGGGTGGTGATATGGATCTTTGGATCCCTTTGTTGAGTAATATTGGGTAATATAACTAATAAGGGTAGTGGTACAATTCTTGTTTTATTTATCCCGTTTGACAAGTAAATTCTCTGTCTTTTTTTTTAATCTGTTAAATTTGCAGATTTTTCTATCCAGCTATGTTTAAATCTTTTATTAAAGCCACAAAATAACATAACATCAGCAAGCAAATCCATACACAGCTATTACATGCAACAATGAACAGTAAGACCTTATTGAACAGTAAGACCTTAGAGGCAAATTTATCCAGTTTTACCCCATTCCCATAGAAGCATCTAGTACAATAACACAGAACTATCCAGATCTAAGTCACTCATGTGGTTTCTTCATGGTGACTAGATTCCTACATGAGATGAAAACAAGATATTCCATTTTCCCTGCCAAAACCCCACCTCCCATCCCCTCGGTAGAGATATACGCTTGCTTACAAATTTAATAAATAGCTTCAGGCATGATGTGGCAAACTAGCCCAAAACACTGACCAAATTTGCTGAAAATGCCTCCAAGCCTTAGGAGATCCCCACTTTGCATCTAAATCCTATTAAAGAAGACCGCTTCATTTATTGAATAATTCTTATTTACATATGTTTTATATCCTGAGGTAAGTAGAGACTACTGATGAGCCTCTTTTTAGATTGGTCTGGAATGCTGATTTTTGCTTGTGTATTATTATACGTAACAAAAGAGAGGAATTTGTACATAGAAATATTTGTGTATCAAGTTTTGAAAATAACCTTCTTCCTATCAGTTTCTTTTACCAAATAAAAATGTAGTCTGTGAATGTATTGCTTGACTGTCTATATATGTGTAATAGTTTTATTTAATATGAATATACAGTGTTGATCTGTTTGAAAGAAGTACTTTTACACAAGGAAAACTATTATTTTTTTCCTGTAGATATAGATAGATATTTAGTGTGTGAGCTAAATCCAAACAAATAGATATATAACATATTTGAGTTGATTTGTTTTTTGTGTGAGTTAATTTTAAAAGTATGATTGATTTATGGAGCCATGATGCATGCAGGAACTGAAAACATGTCCATGTTTGATAATTTTTATTAATGTTAAAAAAAAAAAAAACTAATATGTTCTTGGCCTTCCCACCTATGTTTTTTATCTTAGGGCCCTGTTTACTAAGCTGCGCTGTAGGCGTGCTAGCATTTTTAGCATGTGCTAAAAATTAGCGCACTAATGGTCGAGACACCCATATATATATTCCTATGGGGGAGTCTATCATTAGCGTGCACTAATTTTTAACGCATGGTAAAAATGTTAGTGCACAATATTAAACAGGGCCCTTCATTTGGCATAGGACTAACCTCTCTTTCAGCTGTTTGTGGGTTTTTTTTTAATTTCAGAAGTCTTATGGGTCATTAAGATGCTTACAAGGATACATGGGGGGGGGGGGGGGGGGGCAGCAGCACTTTTTTTTATGAGACCCATGGTTTATTCCTAGCTATTCTCCCATGAATACCATTCTGATGACACATGAAACCTTACATTCAATGCAACGAGAGGCCTGCAGATCTTTGTGACTTCAAAGATGATTTTCCAGTTTGGTCTTGGATGATCTTGGTAGAATGTTTGCTTTTAGGCAGAGCTACTGTAGATGTCAACATTTTCCATCTGTAGAGTATCTTACAATAGATGGATGGAGCCCTAAATGCTTAGAAATGGTCTTTTAACCCTGGCCATACAGATGAGCATCATACAGTATTGTCAGTCCTCCAAAATTTCTTTTGATTGTTTACATTGCTGAGAGAAGACCATATTTGGATGAATGATATATTAAGATGTTCATAAATAAGCTCCTATTATCTTTTATGGTAAAAAACCAAACTCAGAAGCTTTTGAACCTTCATATAAGACAGGATTCCCAAAGACAGCCATGCTGTTTACTCTGTCATGTGTTTTACTTGTTATTTATTCAAGCACCTGATTCTAATTAGCCAATTAATTGTGCTCAGGAAACCGAGAGTTTCATGTACTATTTCACACTTTGAATCTGAATTAGTCTTATTGGATTCAGTATTCAGTGTTATTTAATTGGGCAGGAGAGGCTGCTGCCAGGTTAAATAGTGCTATGCAGCTGAGGTGCTGATATTCAGAAGTATACTAATCATTTGTATAGCTGTACCAGAAAAAAATCTCTATTGGGTTTCTCTAAATCTCAGGTGGTCCCGAGCTGATTGAAGTTTATATAGATATAGATATATATAATTTTTTTTTCCTCAAGCAATTGGCCAGAAAAAGATGAGAGTCTGGAAATACATAAGTTTAATTTGTACCATTTTCTGTCCATACTGCATATTCTAATTCACTGACCTATGTTATTGGTGAAATGCTTAACTAGACTATAACAATGTCATACAACCTCTTTTGTCGCTATGCTTAAAAGATTCCTGTTATAATTGTGCATTGTAAATAAGTGAGGGGGGTCTTTTACTAAGGCACGCTAGTGTTTTTAGCGCATGCTAATATTTAAGGTACGCTAAACGTTAGAGATGTCCATATATTCCTATGGACATATCTAACGTTTAGCATGCCCTAAATATTAATGCGTGCTAAAAACACTAGCACTCCGTAGTAAAAGAGGCCCGAAGTAATTTTTCACTGTGCATTTAATAATGGATATTAGCCTAGACATTTCATCTTTAGTTATTTGATACTGGCAAAGCAAGATTTTCAAATTCCATCCTAATCTGGGGTTTTTTTTTTCCTCGATGATAGTGAGACGAGGTGATGTCCAGGCTGCTTGGAGTGGTATTCGTCCACTTGTTATAGACCCTAACTCAAAAGACACCCAGTCAATAGCTCGGAATCATGTTGTTCATGTCAGTGAAAGTGGCCTTGTTACAATAGCAGGTACTGGAAAGTTTTAATTAACACTTTTAAAATTAAGATTTGTTAGAAGCAAAATATATTTTGATTTTATTAATATTAATTACTACTACTACTACTACTATTTAGCATTTCTATAGCGCTACAAGGCATACACAGCGCTGCACAAACATAGAAGAAAGGCAGTCCCTGCTCAAAGAGCTTACAATCTAATAGACAAAAAATAAAGTAAGCAAATCAAATCAATTAATGTGTACAGGAAGGAGGAGAGGAGGGTAGGTGGAGGCGAGTGGTTACAAGTGGTTACGAGTCAAAAGCAATGTTAAAGAGGTGGGCTTTCAGTCTAGATTTAAAGGTGGCCAAGGATGGGGCAAGACGTATGGGCTCAGGAAGTTTATTCCAGGCATAGGGTGCAGCGAGACAGAAGGCGCGAAGTCTGGAGTTGGCAGTAGTGGAGAAGGGAACAGATAAGAAGGATTTATCCATGGAGCGGAATGCACGGGAAGGGGTGTAGGGAAGGACAAGTGTGGAGAGATACTGGGGAGCAGCAGAGTGAGTACATTTATAGGTTAGTAGAAGAAGTTTGAACAGGATTAATACTCTGAAGAGTCCTTTTACTAAAGTGTGTTAAATTTTGCTGTTACCATGACTTAATGCAAGAAATTGACATGTGGTAACTGAAAATTTAACACGCCTATTAAGAGCATGGTCAGAAGTTTTGTTGCAACTTGTACGTCAAAACATCCATTAGCATGTGGTACTCTGGTTTCAGTTATAGCTGATGTATTTAGGGCCAGATTCTATACAAGGCACCTAAAAAATCCACACGCAAACATTTCCACCTAAGCGTATTCTATAAGGGGCATGTAGATTTACACGTGGTATATAGAATACTGTTAGTTGATATCCCAGCACCTAAAGCTACATGCCTCCATTTACACCAACAAGAACATGGCGTGAATCCCTGCACATAGATTTCAGCGCACTGGACCATATTCTATAACTATGTGTGTAAAATTTGGAACACCCACGAAACGCCGTGCCCCTTTTGAACTGTACACATTAGAATCTAGATGCAGTTCATTACAGAATAGGCTTAGCGAGTTGTGCACGTAAATTCTAATTATTGCCAATTAGTGCTCATTATTGCTTGTTTAGTTTCTTAAGCCAAATAAGTTATGCGTGTTGTTGTAGAATACGCCTGGATTTCAGCACAGATCTCTAGGTGTGCTATATAGAATCTGGCAATTAGTGCCTTCTATTTAGAAAGTTCTAAGTGGACTCGTACTAACTGCGGAATTATCAATGTGTAGTTACCACGTGCTAACTGTAGTATGCTCTCCATACTCATTCTCCGCCCATGCCCTGCCTGGTTATCCCTTAACATAAAAATCCTATAACACATAAATTAGCATACACTACTTGTAAGAATACTGCAAAAGCAGTTATCATGATTGTGCAGTAGACGTTAGTGTGCCAGTTTGTGGGATAAGTGCTTCACACAGTTTAGCAAAAGGGGCCCTTAAGTGTTTAATTTTAATGTTATAATTTTTACAGTTATACAGATGGTTGTGTCTACTTAAAACTTGCTTCTAGGAGGAAAATGGACAACATATCGTTCAATGGCTGAAGAAGCTGTGGATGCTGCTATCAAAGCCCATAATTTCAAAGCAGGATCAAGTAGGACAATAGGTCTGGTCTTGGAGGGGGGCAATGATTGGACACCTACCCTATACATCAGATTGGCTCAGGATTATGGGCTTGAAATTGAGGTAAACAGCTATATTTTAAGTTGGTGAAATGGTCTTTTTTGATGGTTTGTTTTCCTTTGATTTTGATGTTGCTCACCATCCCGTATGCATTACCATAAACATAGGCATACCCATTCTTAAGTCTTGAGCCACTAGTACTTAAATGTCCTAAAATGCAGTGACTATGGGATTAAGTCTCATGTGAACACCTGATTGGGGGCTTGTCTCACCACTTTCCCCAAGCTAAGTGCACAATACTAAAACTGTCAGGCTAGGTATTCTTTCTCTTTAAATCTTTGTTTGCCATGTTTCATTTGGTGATACAGTGTACTGTCAGTAGCAAGTGGTTCCTACCATAAAATATTATTTGTAGGCCAAAAATACATTTTTTGCTAAACGCAGTGTTAACTCATTCATTTCATTAAGATCACAGAACTAATCTACTTCTGATGTGTGTAACAATCTTGAGTTCATCAACCTGTGATCACAGTTAGCACAAAGTAACTGACACATCATCAGTCACAGTTATATTGATACGTGCATAGCAGTGTTAGTGCTAGTCTAAGCATCCCAGCAGAAGTAGTTTCCTCCCACACAATCAAGATCTAATAGCCTCTTCAGTCTATTTTTTACATGCTTGTAGAAAACTGATGAGTAGCTTACACATTTTCTCCTGTGTTTGAATAACCTACATAGAAAATACTTGACATATGAGGGTAATTTACCTATATGAGACATGCAAAATAGTGCTTGTTATATAAACGTAACGGACATCTATGTGACTATATAAAATAAGTTTCTGGAACCAACCCCAGTAGTGCATAAATACCCACACACAAATTTACACCTGCTCCGAGAAAAGGTGTAAAAGTGTGCATGTACGCTGGGAACAGGTATATGCATATCCACACAAAATTAAGCACACCATTTCTGTTCACCTACTTTTTACACCTATATGTGAGCATGCAGTTCTGTAAAAGCTCTTTCTGCCCTTTACACACAGAAAAAGCTTTATAAAATTAACTCCAAAAGAATATTCTGTGGACCCTTATAGAGTTAATCAGTGTATTTATAGATGTAATTTGCTAAGTCAGTACTACTTAATGTACTTGGATAAAGATAACAGAATAACTTATAATAGAGAGTTATTAACTTATCTTTATACCTCCTATTTTCTGTGGACGAACCTAACTGATTAACTTTAGCCAGCACACCTTTTGGCCCTTCAAAATTAAATTATTAAATTGTGGATGGACGTCGTTTCTAACCAAACTTTAACTGGTCTGTGTGCCAAAATTTCTAGTTTTAAAGCTGTGATCCAGGTAATTGCTGACGTTACCTAAAACAAATCTCAAATCAAAAAGGCTTAATTCTTGTTGTTAATTACCCTATCAATCCGAAGGTGAACAAGACATACCATTTACAAAACTGAATCAAATCTCACAATCATTCATTTTTAGCTTTGAAGGAAAAGACTTCAGAAGCTCTCTGGCTTATCTGCTCTAAACGCAACTGGATCCTTGTCCTGATGATCCACCTCATCATTAGTCAGACAAACCTCCGTGCTTTTTTGAAATAAAATTTTCAACCTTTTATCAAATCCATTTTCTTCTAAACTTTATAAAACTTCAAGGAAGGCAACTTAACTTTGACTTGTTGATAGCTCCACAAAGTGCTACAGTTTCACGACCTGCTTCTTCAGAAGCTTAACAGCTATTTTTCTGTTCCAGTTTACATTTTTTACCGACCTCTTTGCTCTACTGCATCCCGCCTCTGAGGAAATAGGAAGTTATGTCAAGAGGCGGGCAGTAGTAGGGAGAAGAGGCCAGTGGCAGGGCAGGCTATGGGAATTACTGCTGCTACCGCCTTTTGGAAAAGGAAAAAAATAAGGTAAATGTTGAGAAGAGGTTTGAGGAGGAAAGGTGGAGAGTGCCGCTTCTGAAAAGTGCCACCTCGGGCCCCGCCTCAGTTGGCTTAATGGTAAGCCGCCACTGATTGTGAGATTTGAATCAGTTTTGTAAATGGTATGTCTTGTTCACCTTTGGATTGATGAAGTTACCTAGACAAATCTTCTGAATATCAGCTCAAAAATATTAATTAAATGTGGTTTACAATCCTATAGGTTGCTAAGCATCTTGCTTCTGCATATGGAGACAAGGCTTTAGAAGTAGCCAAAATAGCAAAAGTTACTGGAAAGAGATGGCCAATTGTTGGAAGACGTCTTGTATCAGAATTTCCATATATTGAAGCTGAGGTATGCATGGGACAAAATTAGATTGTGCTTTAGTTATTTTTGGATACATGTGAAGGCTTCACATGTGTACTGTAGTATTACAATGTATTTTTCCCAATGGGGATCTTTAATTTGAACCTGCAACTTTATGGATCCCACCCTGGAAATCTACTGCTGAGTTAGAAGTAGTTTTCCTAGTTATGCTAGTAGGAGAAACCTATTCACTTTAACCAAGTTGTACATATCATTCCCATAATTATGAGTCTATCTTGCCATATTTTATTGCCTGGGTACACCTGATACAAAGTTTGGCAGATCATGGAGTTAACTCTAAAAGGTTAACAAGATCTATCCAGTTGTTGTTTTGAACCTTCATTGATTTTACTATGCCTTTTCCAAACTAAAGATTTCAAAGGGACCAAAAAAATACACAAGAGAAACAACTCCCTAAAAAACAAGTATTGCACTACTCCAATAGTACTGTAAAAACCAGAATAAGACAATCTATAGGAATGGAGATATTCAGTTTTCATGCGATAGTGTAGAATACACTGCCGCCACCATTACGCTGTATGCTGAGCTCACACAGGGCTCAAAGAACAGCTTGCGTGCAAATCTATATCAAAAAACTCACATTCCTTAAACTGAAAGTGCTAACCAAGGGGTCCTTTTACTAAGCTGCGGTAAAAAGGGCCCTGCAGTAGTGGCAGAGACCATTTTTCCTGCATGCCAGGGCCCTTTTTACTGCAACGAGTAAAAATCACCCCCCCCCCCCCCCCCCCCCCCCCCCAAAATGGCCATGTGGTAAGATTACCCTTACCATGTGGCGGGGAGCACTTACTGCCACCCATTGAAATGGCAGTAAGGGCTCTGGCGGTAACCGGGCAGCGTGCTGCTCTGCCCGATTACCACCGGGTTAGCACCGTGGTAAAAATTGTAAAAATATTTTCTGTCATGCTGGAAATGGCGCACACTTGAGCCAGAACTACCACCACTGGCCGCATTGGGATGGCGGTAGTTCTGGGTTCCAGGTTGCTGCGTGGCAACCCTTTCATAAAATGGCCCTTCAGTGTTCATAATCTAGTGCAAAAGCATTAAGTTCAATATTGATAAATGTCTCACAACATGCCCAGTAAAAATATATAGACACATAAATAAATGAAAACTTAGCTGTGTCTTAATGCCTAAACCAATGACTGAACTGTGGTTGGAATTGGGATACGTTTATTTATGTGTCTATATATTTTCATTGGGCACATTGTGAGACATTTATCAATATTGAACTTGATGCTTTTTTGCTAGATTATAGACATTGGTTAACACTTTCAGTTTAATGAATATAAGATTTGTGATGTAGATTTGCACGGTTGCTGTTCTTTGAGCCCTGTGTGAGCTCAGCATACAGCATAGTGGCAGCAGCAGTGTATTCTACATCATGACGTAAAAACAGAATATCTCCTTTCCTATAAATTGGCTTATTTTGGTTTTTACAGTTTATTTATTCATTGCATTTGTATCCCACATTTTTCCACCTCTTTGCAGGCTCAATGTGGCTTACAATACATCATAAATGGTGATCATATATAAGAGAGTAGACTTTAGTGTTAGAAGGATTTTGGGCAAGATGATAATGAAAAACATGATAATAGTATAACAAGCAGAAATTGATAAGGAGTAGATTGCTAGGAGTGCTCTGGTGGTGTTCATTGTGATTTTGGTTTTGTTGGAGTTCAAGTTCTAATTGGATTCCATTGGAGTAGTTCAATATTTGTTTTATAGGGAGTTGTTTCTCTTGTGTTGTTCAATTGATTTTTAATAGATAGATGTGAAATAGCTATCCTATATCAGCTGAAGCTCCAATCTTGTTACCTAAACTAGTCATTCCAACACTACTTGTTTAAAATACTGGTATGTGATAAAATATGAACCTTTGTGTAAATTTGTTACATATTTATGAATTAAGGATCATTTGTATGTTAAAAATGATTACAGAGTTTTTGCTGCTGCTGTGATTCTATGCCATGTTGTTGCTGTTTGCGGCAGTATTTGTAGACTAGGATTTATTTTATGTATTTTTTTATTTTGTTACCATCTAAGCAGTTAATGTCAATACCCTGTAAGACAAAATATTACAGTTACAGAAGGTTTAAAATTTTTCTTCATTTCACCTAGGTCAGATATGCAATTAAGGAATATGCATGCACTGCAATTGATGTTATTTCACGTCGCACTCGGTTGGCCTTTCTAAATGTTCAAGCTGCTGAGGAGGCTCTACCAAGAATTGTGGAAATAATGGGCAAAGAATTACAATGGTCTGAACAGAAGAAAATGGTATGAAATACAATTCTTTAAAGAGGAAAGGGAATATTAAGTACCATGTTCCATAGCTGGGAACTTAAATTTACAGGATGGTGGTTGCCTAATTGAAAAAGGTAAAAATCATTAAATAAGAATTGATGTAACTGGTCAAAAATCATTGAACATAAGAAATATAGGGGTCTTTTTACAAAGGCATGCTGAAAAATGGCCTGCGGTAGTGTAGACGCATGATTTGGGCATGCACAGAATCATTTGTCAGTGCACCTGTAAAAAAAAAAATGCCTTTTTTTATTTTTGCCAAAAACGGACGTGCGGTAAAATGAAAATTACTGTGCGTCCATTTAGGATCTGAGACCTTATCGCCAGCCATTGACCTAGCGGTAAAGTGTCACGCGGTAACTGGCCGGTCATGTCCTATGTGTATCAAATGCCACTTGGCGCACGTCCAATACGCACATACGAAAAAAAAAAAAAAATTTTCAGACGTGTGCCAAAAATGAAATTACCGCAAGAACCATGCAGTAACTCCATTTTGTCACATGTTGGGCGCGCATAGACGCTTACGCGGCTTAGTAAAAGGGCCCCATACACTTCATTTTATTAATTTAATTACAATCTAGTACAATCACTTTAAGATTACTTCTTCACTATGTACTTTATTATCTTGTTTCTCCGAGGAAAAGTAGGCCTATAATTTTCACATATGGGAACGTGGAGTCTGCGTTGCCAGTCCGGATCCTGTAACAAGCTTAAATAGGTCTTTGAGCGTGAGACACACTCCACTGCATATGTGTGAGTGCCTTCCTGCCTGCTGTGAGAGTGTAGGACCAGCAGTTCTCCTCCTGCCTCGACGCCAGCCACTATACGGGCCTCCTGGGAACAATCGGCCCTGAGGCAATAAGAGGACTCGATGTTGTCCTCTTCAGCACTGGGGATCATCAGCTCACAGGAAGTATCTTTTGGTTTCTGCTGGAGGCCTTTTGGCCTCACATCGACTCTAGAGTTTTCACCGTGTCTTTCAGTAGTCGCAGAGTGGCTGCATAGACTGGGATTCCATGTGTACCCCTACCTCGATGACTGGCTGGTGAAGAGCACATCTCAGGATGGTGCTCAGGAGTCTATGTGGAGGACTGTTCGGGTATTAAGAGATTCTAGGGTTTGTTTTAAACTACCCCAAGTCCAATCTGCTCCCTGTCCAGCAGTTAGAATTCATTGAAGCCCTGCTAGACACTCAGCTGGCTCGGGCTTTTCTCCCTATGATGCGGGCAGATGCTCTTGTCGCCCTTGCTGCTCGATTCCGAGTAGCTCGACAGGTCACAGCCCTGCAGAATTTGAGGTTGTTGGGCCACATGGCCTCTACTGTTCATGTGACATCCATGGCAGGTCTTTACATGAGAACTGCCCAGTGAACCTTAGCTTCCCAGTGGTATCAGGCCACAGGTAACCTAGAGGATGTCATCTGAGTTCACCAGAGATGATTCAGTCCCTACTTTCTCTAAAGGTAGAAACTTAACAGATAAGAGTGAAAAACGGGTAGTAGCAAGGCTTAAACTGTCCTGAAAGAAAGTTATTTTCTGTTCTTGCCTGCTGAAAAGGTAGCACTGCTACTGATCTGAATTAGGTGTTAATTAAGTAGAATATTTGCAAAGGTTACTGAGGCTACTGATGCTCGGCCAATTCTTTGCTTTTAAAATTTGCAACTTTGAATTTGCCGGGCGGGCTTCTTCATCAGCGGAGGAGTAGCCTAGTGGTTAGTGCAGTGGGCTTTGATCCTGGGGAACTGAGTTTGATTCCCATTGCAGCTCCTTGTGACTCTGGGCAATTCACTTAACCCTCCATTGCCCCTGGTACAAATAAGTACCTGAATATACTCTGTAAACCGCTTTGAATGTAGATGCAAAAACCACAGAAAGGCGGTATATCAAGTCCCACTTCCCTTTCCAAAATGAAATACTTATTTTATTTTTATTTTTGTTACATTTGTACCCCGCGCTTTCCCACTCATGGCAGGCTCAATGCGGCTTACATGGGGGCAATGGAGGGTTAAGTGACTTGCCCAGAGTCACAAGGAGCTGCCTGTGCCTGAAGTGGGAATCAAACTCAGTTCCTCAGTTCCCCAGGACCAAAGTCCACCACCCTAACCACTAGGCCACTCCTCCACTCCACTTTACAATTTTTTTGTTTTTATTTGCTATTTGCTTAATCCTATTTCTTTATATTTCTTCAATTCTCTTTACAGATTTTTAACAGTTATGTTCTTAAGGGTGTCACAGATACTTATCTTTGTAAATATGCTGTTGGCATAGATTTTGCTCAACAGAGCGCTCCCGCTTCGTTACTTCTTTAGAAGACAAACCGTGCCACACATTTTCTTCTGTGTCCTGCCAAAAATAGAGCAACTCATATGAGCTAATGGACCTTTCCCGCTGTGGAAATAAGCAAAGCCGTTCTGATGTATTCTTACCCTTATCTGTATCTCTCCCTGTGTGTCAGTTTTTTTTAATATGGTGCTGGGTTGTTTTAAAGGGACACCGATTCTGCCTAACCAATCAGCTATAGATTTTATTCACTCTTTTCCTTTTCCAGTAACATATCGTATTGACAGTAAAAGGAGAGTGTTCAAAAGAACACTTTCCACTCTATTCTACTCCAAATACAATAGCCATGTAACATCTACTTGAAGAACAGGTTTATCCAATAGAAACAGTTCCAGATTGGCAGGATTTTAAACAAGCGGCAGCAGTGAGAGACTCAGCGGCTGGGAGGGCAGTAGTGGGGATCTTTCCTGCAACAAAGTAAGCCACTAGTCTGCCAGGGTGATCTGAGGTACGTGGGGGGGAGAGGGAAGTAAAGCTCGGTTCATTTTACCATTCCGCAGGACCCAGGCCCATCCCTGCAGGATCCCTGTGAACCTCGGTCCATCCCTACGGGATCCCCGCAAGATTCCCGTTATCCCTGTTCCCATGCAGCTCTCTACTCTTCTTATGCACCCGAGCATGTTTCTGGCTTTGGCGTCGCCTTTTCTACCTGTTTGGCCACCTTAAGATCATCAGACACCATCACCATCAAGTCCCATTCTTTCATACACAGAAGCATTTCACTCCCTATATTGTACCGTTCCCTTGGATTTTTGTAACCCAAGTGCATGACCCTGAATTTCTTAGCATTAATTCTTACTTGCCAATTTTTGGACCATTCTTCAAGCATCAATAGATGCTTACTCATGCAATCCACACCTTCCAGGGTGCCCATCTAATTACAGTGTTTGGTATCGTCCGCAAAGAGACAAACCTTACCAGACAGTCCTTCCACGATATCACGCACAAAGATGTTAGAAAGAGCTAGCCCAAGGATTGATTCCAGCATTACACCACTGATAACATCATTTTCCTCAGAGCAAGCTCCATTAACCAATTTTTAATCCAGTCAGTCATTTTAGGTCCCATGTCGAGGGCACTTAGTTTATTTATCAGTCGCCTGTTCAGAACTGTGTCAAAGGCTTTGCTAAAATCCAAGTACACCACATCTAGCACCCCACCCATGTCCAACTGTTTGATCACCTAGTCAAAAAATCAATCAGATTTATCTGACAACACCTGCCTCTAGTGAAGAAAAAAAACATGTTCTGTGGAGGTGCAGTGATTCCTACGAAAAGTAGTCAGGTCAAGGAGAGAGGGGTAGGACAGGTGGAGCTATCCAAAACCAAGGAAGACATGTCGATTTCAAAAACCTTTATTGAAGAACATTCTAGTGAAACCATGCTGCCTTGGGTCCTGCAGTCCATTCGATTTGAGAAACCTCACAATTCTCCACTTTAGAAGCATTTCCATTAGTTTACTTATCACTGAGGTCAGACTAACCGGTCTGAAATTTGCAGTCTCTTCCTTTCACTCTTCTGCAGAGTGACCACATCTGCCCTTCTCCAGTCCTCTGGGACCACTCCAGACTCTAAGGAATCATTGAAGAGGTCAGACAGCGTAGCCGCCAGAATGTCTCCCAGTACTCTCGGATGTACCCATCAGACCCCATCACTTTGTCTACTTTTAGTTTAGCTAGCTCCTCACGAACACAGTCTTCTGAGAATTGGTCCTGGCCTATCATATATTCAACCCCATTAGCATTAGTTTTTTTGTGGTCCTGCTCACAGCCTTTCATTTGTGAACACAGAACAGAAACAATTGTTAAGCAGTTCAGCTTTATTCTTATCAACTTCTACATATTCTTCCCCCTCAGCCTTGAGCCTCACATTGCTATTATGGCACTTCCTTCTGTCACTTACATGTCTAAAAAATGTCTTGTCCCCCAATTTTACCATATCAGCTAACTTTTCTTCCATTTGCCTCTTTGCTTTCCTGACAGCTTTTCCTGCTTCTCTTAGCTTTTCAAGGTATTTTTGCTTGTCTTCCTCTTTCTGAGTTGTCTTATATGAAGGCTAGCCTTTTTTCCCTTACCTTTTCAGCTACTATGTTTGAGAACCAGAGCGACCTTCTTTTCCTCTTACTTTTATGTAATTTTCTAACATAAAGGTTTATTGCCTTTGAAATAGCTCAGTTTTACCCTCTGATGTTCTACTTCCTTCAGCTGTTCCAATCCAACTAACTCTTCCTTGAGAAATTCCTCCATCTTGTCAGTTCTTTTGAAATCTAGGACCTTCATTCCTGAATAAGCCCTCTCCTCCTGTGTCTTAATATTGAACCACACCATTTGGTGATCACTACATGCCAAAGGATCTCCCCCCATAACGTCAGAAACATTCTCCCTGCTTATAAGTACCAGGTCTAGAATCGCTTCATCCTAAGTTGGCTCCATTACCCACTCTGGAACAATTCTTTCTGTAGAGAATCCAAGATCTCTGTTTCTAGACTGCCCTGCAGCAGGAATGCTCCAATCGATGTCTGGCACATTAAAATCATCTATATCAGTAGTACTTCCCCTTTCCTAGCTATCTTGTGAATGTTTTCAGTGAAGTCTATGTCCATTTCTTCTAACTGTAAAGGTAATCTATATATTACCCTAATGTAAATACATTTTCCTTTCCCTCTGTGGATAAAGGTGAGTCAGTTTAATGTAGTGTATCCAGATTTTAAGAAAGCTTTTGACCAAGTTCCTCACTAGAGACTCCTGAGAAAGTTAAAAAGTCATGAGTTAGGAAGCAATGTTCTATTGTGGATTAGGAATTAGTTATTGGACAGAAAACAGAGGGCAAGGTTAAAAGGCTATTTCTTTCAATGGAGGAGGGTGAACAATGGAGCGCCGCGGGGATATGTACTGGGACTGGTGCTATTTAACATATTTATAAATAATCTGGAAATTGGAATGATGAGTGAGGTGATTACATTTTCAGATTATACAAAAAGAAATCAAGGTTGTTACAACACATGTGGACTGTGAAAAATTGCAGGAAGACCTTAGGAAATTGCAGGACTTGGCATCCAAATGGCAGATTAAATTTAATGCAGACAAGTGCAAAGTGATGCATATTGGGAAGAATAATGCAAATCACAGTTTCCTGATGCCAGTGTCCACCTTGGGGGTCAGGACTCAAGAATAAGATCTGTGTCATTGTAGACAATATGCTGAAATCTTCAGCTCAGTGTGCGGTGGCGACCAAAAAAAGCAAACAGGATGCTAGGAATTATTAGGAAAAGGATGGTAAATAAGGCCGATAATACTATAATGCCTCTGTATTATTCCATGGTGCAACCTCACCTTGAGTATTGCATTCAGTTCTGGTCGCCATATCTCAAAAAAGATATAGCAGAATTCCGAAAAATTCAGGGGCCCTTTTACTAAGGTGC
Organism: Microcaecilia unicolor; assembly: GCF_901765095.1. NCBI lineage: Eukaryota > Metazoa > Chordata > Amphibia > Gymnophiona > Siphonopidae > Microcaecilia > Microcaecilia unicolor. Next base: position 247,053,485 of record NC_044037.1, on the reverse strand, counting down.
GTAGGCGCCTACATTGCTTCTAACACACGTCAAATTGGCACTACCGCCTAGCTACCTCATGCCCAGGGCAGTAATTCCATTTTTGGCAAAACCATGGGGCCCTTACCCGGCAGTAATCAGCAGTTGGAACACGCTGCACGCTTACTGCCCGGTTAGCACGTGAGACCTTGCCACTAAGTCATCGGGTGGTGTTAAGGTCTCAGGCCGAAAATGGACACGTGCTGGGTTTCATTTTGCTGCATGTCCATTTTCTGGCACATTAAAAACAATCCCCTTTCTTCCAGGCGCACTCATGAAATGGACCAGCGCGTATCCAAAACACGTTCCTACACCAGCACAGGCTACTTTTGGGTGTGCCTTAGTAAAAGGGCCCCTCAATGATAAGGTGAATGGAACTCTTGGAAAGGCTAAAGAGGTTAGGGCTGAGGGGGACATATGATTGAGGTCTACAAAATCCTAAGTGTGTAAAACGAGTAGAAGTGAATCCATTTTTTCAAAAAGTACAAAGACTAGGGGACACTCAATGAAGTTATATGGAAATACTTTTAGAATAGGAGGAAATATTTTTTTCACTCAACAGATAGCTAAGCTCTGGAACTCTTTTTCTGAGGATCTAGTAACAGCAGTTAGTGTATCTAGGTTAAAAAAAATGTTTGTACAAGTTCCTGGAGGAAAAGTCTATAGTCTGCTATTGAGACAGACATGGGAAAGTCACGCCTTACCCTAGGATTGGTATCATGGAATATTGCTACTATTTGGGGTTTTGTCAGGAACTTGTGACCTGAATTGGCCACTGTTGGAAACAGGATACTGAGCTAGATGGACCATTGTTCTGACCCAGTATGGCTTGTCTCAATGTTATGTTCTTAAATTGTAATCCATTTTGAACCTTTGGGAGTTGGCAGAATACAAATGACATGTGACATTACATTACAGTTTCAAAGTTAAGGAAGCAGTAGATATCAAAGTTCTCACGTTTCCAGGGGTAATAGGTGTCAGAGCATGGCTAAAATAATTGATCTATAGGGCCGCTTTTTCTTTTCTTTCCCCTATCTTGGTATACAGCAAGAATTTCCTGCTCCTGACTCCTCAAGGCTCCAAAGGGTTGGGGGGATGGAGGAGTACTGCTAGACTACTTTGGTGCTATACCCCTATTTGCATCGTGTGGCTGGTAACGTTTGCATAGCTCGCACCTTAACTGCATTCTTCTTCCTGAGGTAGCTCTCTGCATCAACAGCTCAGAGCTATACAGTTCCTTTCTCAAGTAATTTTGGAATCTCAGTACTTAGCCAGTAGAATTCTGTTGTTCATGTTCACCCATTAATTCCCGTATCACTGTAAGGAGTTCTTCCTGTACCCCAGACTCAGAAGAACCCAGTTTAGGGATTAGAAACTGTCAGAATGAATATTCCAAATTAAGAATCAAATCATTTTGTGCTTTTCAGCTTAATTGTATAATGACAAAAAAAAAAAAAGAAGAAACTAGAGATGTAACTGAAGCATGCAGTGTTTTCTCATCCTAATTACACAGTACACATTTAAGCACCTTTTTGGCCATTAAGTGCTGAAAGTGATTGAATTCCTCAAAGGAGAAACAATTATAATTAAGTGGAAGGAGCGGATAGGATAGCAGTGTCAAGACCTTTCCCTAAGGGATCAAGGTAGGAAACACATTAACATGGTAGCTCTTTCCTTCCCTTTCTGCTTTGTTGAAAACATGCAGCACCTATTAACACTAAAGCAGTGGTGTGAGAAGATTGAAATGTGACATTTAGCAGTAGTAAAAAGACAGAGGACAGGGTAGGGAAAGTACTGTGAAGAGGAAATACATTGAAAATATGTACCTCCAGTAGCTTCAGAATTTTGTTATTTAGCTTAGTTTTTAATGCATTCAGAATTTTCAGCAATACTGCCTTGGCTTTGAACAGGTCTTGATTTTCTAGGGAGTAATTAATTTTGCCCACTTAAAAATTTATCTGAGAAGACATTTGTATGGGATACAATTTATAAATGTTATTGCCTAGAGTTTTGTCATATTGATCCTGAAGGAAACTGGATTCTCTTCAGATGGAACCAGCTTAGGTTTTACACAATGAGAATGATGTACATTGGTTTTTGAAATCACCAAAACCTATTCATTATCTGACTATTGATCTCTCTGTGTAGCATTTTCATTGCAGATTCCTAGAATACAGCAGAAAACACATAAGCTTGTCCTTTTAGTTTTCCAAAAAAGTAACACATACACAGAAGAGGATATTAGATCTTGTTTATTTGGTTGCACTTACAGTATGTGAAGAAGTTTTATGTAATCTCACATGCTTATTTGAGTTAGGAACCTAGATGGGCTCAAAAGCTCATATCATCTTTGGACAGAAATAATGTTGGACCAATAAAAAACATCACTTTCTCAAAAATCCTGAAAAAATAAACAGTAACAGTAATCAGTTGAAGTCATCAAAAAACAACAATACTCACACCTTACTGTTAAATAAGGACCCTGTTTACTAAGGTGCACTAGCGTTTTTAGTGCGTGCTAACCTTATATTATGGGCATCTACACAGCACACTAAAAATGTTAGCACGGCTTAGTGAGCAGGGCCCTAAATGTCTTAAATATTGCTGCGAAAAAAAGCACAGGAGCAAAGGGAGATAAAATGACTTCCAGCGTGGGAGGAGGTATTTGAAAGTTCTTTATTTATAAAGCACCAGAATAACGACTTCAAGGTAGCAAACTGCTCTCAATGTACGATGTACATTCTCTCGAAACAGCTTGGAATGCACAGCCACAATGAAGAGATGTGGAGGGGAATTTTTGACATCCAAGTCGGAATTTGTTCTGCTCTTAATGTCTCCGCCCCCCCCCCCCCCCCCCTCCACACACACAAAAAATAAAGTCCACCTCACAGCTATTTTCAGACAGGAAAAATGGGGTTTCCTGCTGAAGAATACATGAGAATGTCCAAAATGAACAGCTATTTTCCAAAATAAAACGTCCAAATTGTAAACATTAAAAAAAAAAAAGGGTTGGGTTGGACTACCAAACAATAAAAGCCATGCACAAGATTCCACTCATCCCTTTTTTGGTTGCCAGAACACAGTCATGGAATGCTGTACCATTAACAATACACTTTGTGCATGATCTTTCCTTTTTATGAAAGAAACTGAATATTGTGGCTTTTCTAGAGAGCCTGCAGGCTTATATTTTATACAAGTTATAAAATCAAAAAAGGTTTCAGGACTGTGACTGCTTTGCGTACGGGTTCAAATGATTGACGCAGTTGCACACTGTGAATGGCCCTGAAATCTAATATTGTTCTTAAGGCTTATCTTGCCAGAAATTTATAAGAGCCCACAGTGGATTGATATTTGGTAAGTTGACACATCGGGCTACTGTATAATACATTCAGTGCTTGATTAGATATCCATATGTTAATTGTACCTAGTCAAAAAATCATTTATTAATTCAAGATTTTAAATTAACTGTAAAATTAACGCAATGAATATTGTCATTTTGAATCAGTGAATGAATAGTTAAATTGAGTTATGGCTGTGATTCACATACCTTGTTTACAAATGCTACATTTTAAGGTTTGTTTGCTTGTTTTTTTAAACACAGTAACAGTAAAATCAGTTGTGATTTTTGCTGTACAAATGGAACAGTCACTTAGCTTTAGACATAACCTTAAACATTCTGTCCAGTGAAAGTGAAATTAAAACATATCTTCTCATATATGTGTTGATATGTAAAAGTCTACACTTTGCCAACCTCACTCTCTGTATTTATAAACACACACATGTAACATAAGTATGTTAGTTTATTTTTTGAGGTTATTTGTGTAGGTGCTTACAATCTGAGAGGTATTGTGCCATGGGTCTGACATTGTAACCGAGAAACGTCCATGCTATTCCAGAAGTATAATGAAGTTACTGTGGTGGTGATGGTACTACACAAATGGGCAACACTATTTGGTATGCTTCAGTTTACAAGAGATATTATTTAAGACGTTATTACCAGATGGAGTGGACAGCATGATGCTTGCATATGCTTAAAAGTGTTTGGATTTCTCAGCTGGAGAGGATTTTATTTTTGGACAGGGAGATTAACATGGCTGTCATGCCTAGGTAGAATTGCTTGGTGCCTCTCAAACTTTAGTCCTATGAAGAAGGTCTGTTCTTTGACAAGACTTACAGCTTTACTTAGTTTAGTATAATGATTATATTTATGCTTATCATGTATATTGGCTATGTTTGTTTTCTTCCCATTTTAGTAATGCTCTAGGGAATGCAACATTAAGATCTATTAAATTATACAACATGTTTATGTTATACTTCAGGAAGAAATGGAAGCTGCAAAACAGTTCTTATATTATGAAATGGGGTACAAGGCAAGATCAGAGCAGCTTACAGACCAATCTGAAATCAGTCTTTCCACATCAGATATGGACAGGTATTTGAAAATTTATGCTGCTTTTTTAGTTTTGTGCCTTATATAGGGGCCCTTTTACAGAGCGGCGGTAAGTCCAATGTGGGCTTACCGCTTACTATTCTAGGACTACAGCCAGCCCAACATGGCTGCTGGCGGTAGTTCCGGGTTGAGCCATTTTCGGGGGGGGGGAACCCCTGGAAATGGTTAGCGTGACAGTAACCTGGCAGGGATCAGACATTGCCACGCGTTGCCTAGTTACAATTGGGTTACTGCTGGAGCCCTTACCACCACCCATTGAGGTGGCGGTAAGGGCTCCCTGCGCATGGCCACGCAGTAAGAGTTTTCTTACCGCATGGCCATTTTGTTTTGGGGGCTTTTTACCCACTGTGGGCATGGCCCCTTTCCTGCAGCTTGGTAAAAGGACCCCATAGTTTGCTGAATGGTAGCAAAGTAATGTTTTGGAATTTTTTACAAAATCAAGAACATTTTCTTTATGGAAATGTTGAATATTTTGGCATTGGAGGAAATGTCCTAAACTGGTTCAAGGGGTTCCTAACCCAGCGGTCATATCAAGTCACACCGAATTCAAGCACGTCTGCTGCATGGACACCTGAATGTGGAGTACCACAAGGATCACCCCTCTCACCAACCATTTTCAACTTAATGATGATCCCCTTGGCAAAACTCCAATCAAACCATATCCTCAACCCATATATATACGCCGATGATGTAACAATATACATCTCTTTCAAACAAGACATTAAAGAAATCCTCAATGAAATTAACCAAAGTCTACACATCATGAACACCTGGGCAGATGCATTTCGCTTGAAACTAAACGCAGAAAAAACTCAATGCCTGATACACACTTCCCAGTACAACACGAATGAATTCACTGCTATAAACACACCAAAACTAAACCTTCCAATCTCAGAAACGCTAAAAATCCTTGGAGTCACTATCAACCGCCACCTAACACTCGAAACTCATGCAAACAACACAACCAAAAAGATGTTCTACTGCATGTGGAAACTGAAAAGAATAAGACCATTCTTCCCAAGATCCGTCTTTTGCAGCCTAGTGCAATCCCTCGTACTCAGCCATCTGGACTACTGCAACTCACTATACGCAGGTTGCAAAGAGCAAATACTGAAGAAACTTCAAAAAGCCCAGAATACAGCAGCCAGACTCATCTTCGGAAAACCAAAATATGAAAGTGCAAAACCCTTACGAGAGAAGCTACACTGGCTCCCACTCAAGGAACGCATTACTTTTAAAGTATGCACATTAGTCCACAAAGAGGGGCATAATCGAACGCGAACGTCCATTTGTAAAAACGTCCATCTCCGAGAACGGGTCCGTGAAGGGGTGGGCCGAACTGTATTTTCGAAAAAAATGGACGTCCATCTTTTTTTTCGAAAATACATTGGATTAGGGCGTTTTTTGAGCTGGGCGTTTTTGTTTTTTAGCGATAATCGAAACCGAAGCGTCCCAGCTCAAAAACGACCAAATCCAAGGCATTTGGTCATGGGAGGGGCCAGCATTCGTAGTGCACTGGTCCCCCTGAGATGCCTCTATGCCAGCCTCAAATATCATACCTAGCTCCATGACAGTAGTATGCAGGTCCCCAGAGCAATTTTACTTTAGTTGGTGCTGCGCGGGACCCATGCAGAGAGGAAAAATCGGAAGAAAAAAAAAACAAGCAAGCAAGTGCAGTCAGGGACGTCCAAATTAAAAGATAGTAAAAGGGGGAATTGAACCAGCAACCTTTTGATTACAAGCTCAGTGCTCTAGCCAGTGCACCACTGATTAGACGTCCTTCCTTTTCCATTAAGTCTCTCCAAGTTTCTGTCAGCCAATTACAGCTCATTTAGCTGACATCTGTGTCAGCTAAACAGCGGTGATTGGCTGACAGAAACTTGGAGGGACTTAATGGAAAGGGACAGACGTTTAATCAGTGGTGCACTGGCTAGAGCACTGAGCTTGTAATCAGAAGGTTGCTGGTTCAATTCCCCCTTTTACTATCCTGGTAATTTAGACGTCCCTGACTGCACTTGCTTTTTTTTTTTTTTTTTCTTCCGATTTTTCCTCTCTGCATGGTTCCCGCACAGCACTAACTAAACTAAAATTACTTCGGGGACCTGCATACTGCTGTCATGGAGCTGGGGATAACATTTGAGGCTGGCTTACAAGTTGGGAAAAAAGTGTTTAACATTCGTTTATTTTTGGTGGGAGGGGGTTAGTGACCACTGGGGGAGTCAGGGGAGGTCATCCCCGGTTCCCTCCGGTGGTCATCTGGTCATTTAGGGCACTTTTTTGGGACCTGTTCGTGAAAAAAACGGGTCCAACAAAAGTGACCTAAATTCTCTCTGAAAACGCCTTTCTTTTTTCCATTATCGGCCGAGCACGCACATCTCTGCTCAGCCAATAACCACGCCTCAGTCCCGCCTTCACCACGCCTCCGACACGCCCCCGTCAATTTTATGCATTCCCACGACGCAGTGCAGTTGGAAACGCCCAAAATCGGCTTTTGATTATACCGATTTGGGCACCCACAAGAGAAAGACGTCCATCTCCGATTTAGGTCGGAATTTGGGCGTTTTTCTCTTTCGAAAATAAGCCTCAAAATCATTCACGGTGAAGCCCCAGCCTACATGTCTGATTTAATAGACTTACCACCCAGAAACGCTAAAAGATCATCCCGAACTTTCCTCAACCTCCACTTCCCTAATTGCAAGGGCTTGAAATACAAGGCGCTGCACGCGTCAACCTTCTCTTACATGAGCACGCAGTTCTGGAATACACTGCCGCGCAACCTGAAAACGATCTACGAGCAAACCACCTTCCGCAAACTATTGAAGACCCATCTTTTTGAGAAAATTTACGGAAAGAACCAAAACACATAAAGCCCACACTCACTGTTCAGTAATGCATCAATACAGCCACTTCTGAATTCTCATCCCCCGTAATCTCACCACACTCATACCTTTACTCACAGAAAATGTATACCAAATGTTTTCCTGATACTATATATTGCCCCTTTTTGTTTCCGTTACTTCCTTCCAACGTTTCAGTGCTCGTTTCCATTATTATATTCCTTATCGATACTTTGACTTTGTCTCGCATAACTCATCACAATGTAATCCATAACCGATTTGTAACAAATTGTATTTCCATGATTCATAATATATTGTAAGCCACACAACCCGTAAAAAGGTGGGAAAATGTGGGATACAAATGCAATAAATAAATAAATAGGCCTTTGTAATATGTTAGTATTGAAACCAACTGTGAATGGGGAGAGTTTATGCCAGTAAAAGGGATTTACATGCTAGAAGGAGTGAAAATGAAGTTTTGCAAATAGTGGCCTAGATACATCGAGAGTGAGCTTGTTTCTGGAACAGAGAATATGAGATTTGAAAACAAATTAGTGTAACTAAAGTGAAATCAAGTGGAGATAAGTAAAAGTATAAACTGAATCCAAAATGGAGCTGTAAACCAATACAATGGTATAAAAATAACTAATTGAAACAATTGTTTAAAAGTACTTTTGTAGATGAGGTAAATTAATTTAGGCGATAATCTGAGAGCCTACTAAAACAAAATCTGAAAGGCTTTTACATTAGATTATACAGATTTATTTCCTTAGCAACTTAAATAACTAACAACAATATTAAGTGCAGACCGCAATCTAACAGAAAGATAGAGGCTATCCAGTGTTTTGCTCAAAGTGCCACATATGTGATTATTTCCCAGTTGTTGAGGGGTTACATGCATGCACTCAGTGCAAGGAACTAATAACTGGTAAAGAAATAATCTGATCTCTAGAGGCCAGAGTGGCAGACAAAGGAGCTGAGGTAGAAAGGATTGTAGAAGGGTCCTATAAGAACATAGTAGTAAGATCTCACCTCCTTGAGAAGCAAGGTCTCCTGATGTAGCAAGAAATGACCCTGTAGCTGCTGTCCAGACAACATAGTATCATCTCCTAGTGAGGAGGGATCTCCAAGATCTTCTGTCCAGGTAGGAATGGTTAGAATGGCTGTTTTAGTTGGCGATTTCATCTTTAGGAATGTAGATAGCTAGTAGTGGTGGATATATCACTTAATAACTTGCTTGCCTGTTGTGAAGCTGATGGACCTCATATGTCACCTAGATAGGATTCTTGACCATGCTAGGGAGAAGCTGACTGTTGTGGCAGAGTGGAAAACCCAAAACTGAGGAGACTACTTTGTGTTTGTGGGGGTGGGGGGGGGGGATGCTCATGCTGAAGTCTTTGCACTGGTTCTGGGCTCTTGAGGGAAGCTGTTCTGTCCCAAGGTCTTGCAACGTGTGTGTCTGATTATATTCTGCTAGTCAATGGAAAACACTAAAACTGAATAATTATATGCTTCAGGCCATATATTGATTTTGTTTAGGGTATGATCACCGTATTCCCATGTATCTAGTTCACTTTGAAAAAATTTGCATGAACAATTCCACAGCTGTAAGTTCTTCCATTTCAGGTATGTTTTTTAAAAATGTATTTTATTAACATTTCAACAGTGCAATACAACATCCAAAGCAAGTTATATATATATATATATATATATATATATATATATATATATATATATTAGTGGCCGCCCATGTAGTGCTGAATTCTCATTAGAGGTCACTTGACCCCCCCCCCCCCCCCCAGAGTGGCAGAGGTGGAGTTGAAACTGGATGATATATATATATATGTATCTGGGGGGGGAGGGGTCAAGTGACCTCTAATGAGAATCCAGCACTACATGGGCGACCACTAATCCCAACCGGACCAGCCAGTCCTACCACCACCACCTCATCCAGCCCTGGGATTGGCATATTAAGCAGAGCAATCTCCAGGAATGGGGCAAGTAGTATACCATCTAAACATTACCTTATAACCATTCGCCACAATAGAACTGGTCAATCCCAACACTCGTGTCCTCTGACAAACTCCCTCCCACTCAATCCCCGTAAACTCCCTCTCCACATCAGCCTCTTATGATCTCATATACCTCAGACGCATCCCATAGAACCAATCAGAACATCAAAACAGCTCAACCAACAGCCAATAAGAACAGGTGAAAGATTCAAAATAGAGAAGCCCTTTGTTTAAACCCACTGAAGTAAAGTGTTGATTAACTGATAATTCGGACCTATGAGGAGTCAGGCGAGTCGAGCGGAATTGCTCTTCTGAAACAAGTCACCGCTGAGTTCTTGAATCAACCATACCGTATAAGCCTGCTTGATTTTTTAAAAATAAATGCTATAAATTTGTTTTGCCCTGGGTTTCATTTTTGCTGATGTTTTCGTAGAAGCACATATATTGATGAGTTGATTGTTTTGTAACTGAAGTGTTAATTGATCTGGAGAGTTCAGAAAGGGCCTTTTTTACTAAGGTTCGCTAGCATTTTTAGCGCGTGCTAATCATGTAGATGCCCATAGAAATAATATGGGCATGTACACGGTTAGCGTGTTCTAGTAACACTAGCGCAGCTTAGTAAACAGAGCCCAGTGTCCCTAATTTTAGCAATATTAGGTTAAATTAGTACTAAATTAGTAATCAGTATAATACATTTCATTTTATGCAGTTTGGTTTACCATAAGCAGTATAGACATTTTGCTGAGAAAATATGCTTATTGTTGGTTGTGTATATAATAAAATTGAAATATATGTTTGCTTATTAATGGTTAGACAGAAAATTGTACTTAAATAGAACTATTTATACATTGCACCGTGATATAACCTGAGTCCCTTGCAGATATTTGAATCTAGACAAGTATGCTTTTCTATCTACTATACCTTTGTACATAGCTTTCGGTCCTTGAGTTTGGACTACCTCACTGTCTGCTGTCTCGGGGATTGTCCACCAGGAAATCCTGATATGCTATGTGTGCATGCATGGGTATGAGTGTTTGTGATTTTTTTTTGTTTGTTTCTGTGTTTTGTCTTCTGTTTTTAACTTTGCTTTCCTATTATTGATTGGCATTTCTTTCATATGATATTTGTTTGATTTTAGTATTATAAACTGACTAGGCATTTTTGAGCAGTATAATAAGTTTTAATAAACTTGGAAACTTATTAGCATACATCTTTCTAATAACACATTTAACTTCCAGGTATAAAAAGAGATTTCATAAGTTTGATAAAGAAAAGAAAGGGTTCATCACAGTAGTTGATGTCCAGCGTGTACTAGAGGTAACATTTCTTTTCCTTTGTTTCGATTTTACCTATCTTTTATCATAGGTTAGCTTAAAACCCCAGAAATAATTAGCTATGCTGTTTTATTTGATTTATTGTGTGATGATATAATTTTAAAATTCTATTACTTTGCTGCAGCCTGAACTAATGGTGGGAAAGCTGTATTAGTAATACAAATAAATAAATAATTGATACCAGCAGTGTCTCACACTCATGGCAGGATTCAAATTTGCTGTAAAAAGAGGCAGTATCTATTATCCAGAAATTGTAAGAATGTTCAACAGAGGTACTGTGTTTCCTCCTATTAACTTTTCATCATGCATTGATCTGCAAGTTGAAAGTTACTTTTTATATGACCAGCTAGACAGTTTGGATAATGATGACAGGAAGAGCACTATGGAAATTGATGATCATCTTTTTTTCTTTTCTTTTTTTTTTTCATTTATAACATTTCATATATTATGCATTCATTAATTCAAATTGAATGACAGAAATAGAAATAAAACAATCAGTAAAATATCTATCTATATCTGTCTATCTATATCTTAAGAGGAAATAACAATCAATTATTAGTCCTCAATAGAAGGACCTAAAATCAGGTAAACTGATATAGGAAAAGAAAAAGGTTAATATTTTATTGATTTATGCATCCCACTTGTATCCCACTGTTATCCAAAACAAGTTTCGGTTCAAAGTGGCTTACAGTTTACATTTTAGGTGAGAATTATATATATATATATATATATATATATTATAATAAAACTCACCCTCAACGTTCTGAGGACACTGACGTCAGTGAAGCCAAGCTCTGACTTCCTTCAAAAAAGGTTCGAAGGTTCGTGGTGGTGAAGCCACCAAAATCGCTCCGGGCCCCACCCTCGAGGGTGGAGCAATGGCAGAACAATGAAGGGGTTGGCAGGGAGGGAGGCGGGGGGGGGGGGGGGGAATAGCTCCGGGCCCCGCCCTCGAGGGCGTAGCAATGGCAGAACAACGAAGGGGTTGGCAGGGAGGGAGGCGGGGGGGTGGGAAATCGCTCCGGGCACCGCCCTTGAGGGCGGAGCAATGGCAGAACAACGAAGGGGTTGGCAGGGGGGGATCGCTCCGGGCCCCGCCCTTGCGTCAAACGTCATGACGTTGGGGGCGGAGCAATGCCAGAACAACGAAGGGGTTGGCCAGGGAGGGAGGGAGGGGGGTGTCGGCGATGAAAACCTTGCTAGCGCCCGTTTCATTTGCTCTGAAACGGGCTTCTTTTACTAGTATGTATATATATATATATATAATTTTTTTTTTTTTTTTCAGACAGTGAGCCCGCCCGTGTTCCCAAAAATTATACCATGTTGCTAAGGTGTGCTTCCCAAGTTAATGTAGCAAACATCTATTTCAAGCTGTGCCTCAACCTTTTGCAGCCATCCTCCTCCATTAATGGACAGACACAGCAGTTCTCAAAAGTTGGCCAGACAATGAGGGAGGGTCCTGGGGTATGGAAGAGTAATTCCGAGGTTTCTCCTTTCTCTTCCCCATCTAAGTCCAGCACAACCTCTTCTGGCACCATCTTGATCTTCCAGCAGGTTTGGGCATTCTGATGAGTTTGAATTTCTGTTTTTATTAGAGCATCGGTGTCCAGATGGATGCGAATACACTCCATGAAATCCTTACTGAAGTGGATGTCAATAAGAATGGACAAGTTGAGCTCAATGAATTTTTGCAGGTTAGTGTTTTTTGTCACAAGTGATGAGTGAGACAAAAACAAAAGTCTTCACCATAGCAAAGGATTAAATAAAATCTACATTAGTCTTGCTTAGTCCCTCATTTTAATTGTGCATCTTGTAAAGACACAAGGAATTACTGGGTAACAAATGACACATTTTAGCAAACATTGCCAAGAACATTTTGAAAGGCGCAGGAATTATAACAGCTTTGGGATACCTATCTTATTTTACTCCCATAAAGAGTTTTATTTTTTTCAGTCCAGCCCGCCAGGTTTGATTTTGTGAAGTCTTTTCATTGGGGCAGGTATTTCAAATGACTGCCAGATCTTTCCTGCACCATGGCAATGATGAATGCTTAACATGAAATAAATTAATGCTAGGGATTTTGGTCAATGTCAGCCCTTTCTTCATTGTGTCAAGTTAAACAAACAGGATGAAAGCAAAGGAAATGGTAATTGTCTCTCTCGAGATGAGCTGTAGATAAGATCATTCTTGAATCTAAATGCAGAACATTTTCACAGGTTGTGTCCTGCATTAAAAGAGGATATTCTTTAAAACATTATCACCATATCTATTTGTCTGCTCTAAAACAGCATCATATCTATTTAAACAAGTGCATATTTTATTTTTAAAGTCATCAAGAGGAAAGAGATATGCCATAGAGCAAAAGAGGTTGATGCAATGACTTGGTTAATCTAATTGGAATCCCACTTTTTCTTCAACAAATTAGGAGGATAGCATATTTCTAACTGCAGAATTAATTAATTCACCCCCTCTGCTGTGTGTGGTTTCCCTCTTTTTCCATTAACAGAAAAGAGGGAGACCACATACAAACACAGCAGACACTGGAGTTTGATAGGGTATTTATTTATACTCTTATCTTGAGATTCTGTCAGCATATTGATTTATATGCTTTGCTTTTTAGAGATTCTGACCGCATTGTACAATCTCCAAATATAGTTTGTTTGTTTTTTAATTTAAAGTTTATAAGAAGACAGTCCACAGAACAAGGACATTGGCTATATACAGAAACACACACACACACAAAAAAACAGTCATTACCCTTTAATTCCAAAGTATCAAACACAGTGCACCCTGCACCCCACATCTTCTTAGTTTTATATAAAACACCCCATCTCCCCCCCCCCCCCCCCCCCCCCCCCCCGAGCGGATCATTTAACACAAAGTTAGTCCCTCCTTCAACAACAGGAAAGAAAGTCTCAGCAGCTCTAAGAATTGTCCTGTATCTTCTACCGCTGCAAAAAGGGATCTCAAGTTCTGTTGTGGGCCTTCAATTTATGATTCCTATATATACTGGGTGCTCCATCTGTTAGACAGCTTCTGTATCACTTCCAATCTAGAAGACTGAATCTGGTGTTTCCAATATCTAGCAATACAGTTCTTAGCTGCCACCAGATATAAACAAATCAGATGCTCAGTAGGAGACTTACCCTGCAATATCCCCACAATGAGTAAACACAGATGAAGTTCCAGCACAGTACCACACCTAGTAATTCCCTGAATCATTTCCCCAACTATAGCCCAAGAACTTATAGGGGGATGATCAGAAGCAAACGCCAGCGCTAGAGACTGTTAGCGCCATACTAGCACGGGCGTTTGCTACCGCCCCATGATCAGAGCCCTCGAGCGCGTGAAACAACGCACTCAAGGACTCTAACGCAACTAGCATGCAAATGCATGCTAAACAGGGCTAAACATATTCATCCCGAATGATCAGCGGCCAGCGCGCCAAAGATTGGGTCGCTGGCTGCGGCAAACCCTAAGCCAACTCCGAGCTGGCGTTAGGGTTTGCGTATCATTGGGGAGGAATGGTGAGCCGTGTGCAGCATGCATTTGCATGCTGGCAGGCCCCCCATTTCCCTCAATAGCAATCTGCCAGCAACATGGGGCTGGAGTTTCGGAGGACCTCCGGTCCCCCCGACGATCCCCCCCCCCCCCCAGGTTCAGGGAGGGCTGGAGATCTGGTGGCCCTTTCTGCGTCGCCTCACCCCATGGAATAAACTCCCTGAGCCCATACGCCAGGCCCCCTCCCTGCCCATCTTCAAATCTTTGCTCAAAGCCCACCTCTTCAATGTCGCCTTCGGCACCTAACCACTACACCTCTATTCAGGAAATCTTGACTGCCCCAACTTGACATTTCGTCCTTTAGATTGTAAGCTCCTTCGAGCAGGGACTGTCCTTCTTTGTTAAACTGTACAGCGCTGCGTAACCCTAGTAGCGCTCTAGAAATGTTAAGTAGTAGTAGTCTCCAGCCCCCCCTAACTCCACTCAACATGTGCAACCAGTCCCTGGTGGCCCAGTGTGCAACCAAGCCCCCCCCCCCCCCAGTGACAGGGGCTGGAGGTCCGCTGGACCACCGGTCCTCCCCCCTAAGATCCCCCAACCCTCCAGCAAAGGGTCCCTGGTGGTCCATTGATCAATCCACCCCCCCCCCTCTCCCTGCCTACCCACCCCCCTCTCCCTTGTGGGTCGGAGAAGGGAGGTAGTCTGCCTCCCTCCTCTTCCTTCGACACCGCAAAATGGCGGCACCCTGCCCAGTGTATCCTGGGATGCGCTGGGCAGGGCTACACACCCTGGGACTGGTTGCACATGTTGAGGGGAGTTAGGGGGGGCCAGAGACTCACCAGATCTCCAGCCCTCCCTGAACCTGGGGGGGGGGATCATTGGGGGGACTGGTGGTCCGCCGGACCTCCAGCCCCCATTGCTCGGGGAAGGGGTAGTTGGGGCCTGCTGGTCCCATGGACCTCTAGCCCCTGTGTTTGACAGGTTTGGCCTTTTGACAGCCCAGACCTGTCAAACAAGTGCGGGAGGACTGTGCTGAGCGCATGCTCAGGCACAATTCTCCCGCACTTCTACCCCATGATTAGCGATAATTGCATGCTTAAATTTGCATGCAATTATCTCTGATCATTGGTATGGTAAAGCCCCATGCTGTTCCAGCGCTATTTTAGAGTGCTGTTTGGAACAGCACGGGGCTTTTGATCATCTGTCTGTTTAGTCTCAGGTCATTCCCACCAAAGGTGATAAAAACTGCCAACCTCGCCACCTTCTTTCCAGCATGTATCCGTGCCTGTTTATACCAATGCATCAATTGTTTGGGAATAACATACATCTTATACAGTACTTTATATTCCAGTTCTTGCATTTGAGCAGAACAGTGTGGCAGCTTACTATTTTGAAAAAAAAATCCCAGCCCACTCCCTATCCCCCAGTACTTTCCCTAAATCCTTGTGCCATCTATCCCAGTATTTCCTTGTAGCCCACTTAACTTCAAAGAGTAAACTATACAACCCAGACAGTCTCACTCACACACTACCCTTCACAATTTTCTAAAACTTTTCAAATAGCGAGGGAGGTCTTCAAGTCAGTCTCTCCCCCACCCTTGTATATAATGTCAAACTTGCCCGTAGTATAGCCTTTCACTATCCTTTAAGTGGTAGGCCTCTTTCAATTCCTCAAACCAAAGTACCATCCATCCTGAGGGAATGTCCCAGATGATGAAGCCCCTGAGTCTCCCAACAATCGTATCTGGAAAGTATGATCTCTGGGGGAAAAGCCTTTACTTCCCTTAAACCTAGTGAAGCACTAGTATTCCTTACCCCGGAGCCATCCCATTCAAACCTTGTACTAGATACTCAAGGTAAAACTGGTATACCTGCTGGAAATTGTGTTCAAACTTGGAAAAAGGTAAACTTGGAGTTAAATACTTAATTTCATTGTCTCTCTCTTTTTTTTTTTTTACTCTGCTTATTTAGCCAAGTCTGTTTAGAGAATAGTGTAGCCTCTAAAGTCTGTGTTAGGGTTTTATATAAATCGTGTTTAAGAGTCTAGTTTGATACTTTAGTTTGCATTTTAGTATAACATCACTTTAGAGCACAGATACCAATTAGGGAAGCCTCTGTTTAGTGGTTAATTCCCTCCCTCTCACCCAGGGTGATCTTTGATTTATAGGCTCAGTTAGGAAGAGGACATTGTAGATTTTTTTTTTTTTTTTGCTTTTTTGCAACAAGTAATGTGCCTGATAGAATTTAAACAAAACATTTCTTAAAATAAAATTTTATATTGCCAAGATAACTGTTGCTTTATTGTTGTTTTCTTATCTTAGTATAGAGTACTTAGTTTAATTTTCTCTTTAAGGAGCTTATTTGCTTGTTCTAGGATTTCTTTTTACCTCCATTTCAAAAGAAGAGGTGACCTAATTAATCTCAGTCCCTCACTTCTGAAGGTTAGATCTCGCACAAAAGAAAGGATTGCTGCTGCTTTTAACCTACAGAACAGCTGAGGAAAAGTTAGCAGCTTTGGTAGGTTTTTTTTTGTCTTGTTTTGTTTGTTTTCACTTTTCTTTCAACATGTGCAAATACTTCTGCAACTGCAGTATGGCTGGAAAATATCACGTCACCAAAGCTGTTGCCCCAGTTACAGCTTTTGCCTCTGTGCAGACAGAAAATGTGATCCAAGGAGCGGGGCTGGTTCTGTGTTCGAGATGTCTTGCACATGTCCACAGCTTGAATCCCTCACGAAAGAACTGAGATACAAGGTGGCAAGTTTGAGAAGTATCCATGAAAATGAGAAATACGTTGATAAAATACTTAATGGATTATCAAAGATGTCCAGCAGTGGGGAAGAATAAGCAGTGCTGAAAGAGAACAACTGGACTTGGATCACGAGACCCTACAGGATTGATGCCATGACTCCACCTGCCCTCAAACTGAAGAATCGGTGTGCAGCCCTTGAAGTGCAGGAGGTGAGAGCCTCTTGGAGAGGAGGAACTGAAGATCAAAATCCCCAAAGTTACTGGATCAGTGACCGTTAAGAGGTGAAAGGTAGTGGTGGTTGGCAATTCTCTACTGAGAAGTACAGAGACATCCATCTGCAAACCAGGCATGATGTCTGGGACTAGGTGTGCTGTCTGCCAGGTGCAAAACTCAAAATGTTACGGAGAGCTTGCCGAGACTCATCAGTCCTAATGACTATTAACCAATGCTGTTCATCCATGTTGGCACAATAGGAAACAAAGGAATTCAAAAAGTCACCCCCAGAATAATATGATGGCAGAGGGAAAAGTTGTGTAAATAAATTAAAAAAATAAATCCTAAGTCTAAGTAGAAAAGCTGAAGATATGCAAGCACTGATATTTGAGGAAAACTAAGATATTATTGCTATTACAGAGACATGGTTCAATGATTCTCATGAATGGGATACATCCCAGGATACTGAGGGAGCTCAGAGAAGTCCTGGTGGGACCTCTTAAGGATTTATTTAATAACTCTTTAGAGACAGAAGAGGTTCCAGGGGATTGGAGATGAGCTGATGTGGTCCCTCTTCACAAAATTGGAAACGGGAGAAGTGGGAAACTACAGGCTGGGAAACCTCAAGTCGGTGGTAGGAAAAATGGGGAAAATAATGGAATCGCTGCTAAAGGAAAAGATAATTGACTTTCTAGAAGCCAATGGGTTATAAGATCTGAGGCAACATGGCTTTCCCAAAGGAAAATCCTGCCAAAAGAATCTGACTTCTTTGACTGGGTGACCAAAGAACTGTATAAAGGACGTACGATAGATGTAATCTACTTGGATTTCAGCAAAGCCTTTGATGTGTCCCTTACAGAAGACTCATGAATAAGCTGAGAGGGCTGAACTTAGGACTCAAAGTGGTGAACTTGATTGGAAACTGGTTGCCCGACAGGCGGCAGAGGGTGGTGATAAATGGAATCAGCTCTGAGGAAAAGAAGGTGAGCAGTGGAGTGCCCCAGGGGTCTCTGCTGGGGCCAATTCCATTTAATATATTTGTGCGAGACATTGCTGAAGGGTTAGAAGGAAAACTTTGCTTTTTTGCGGATGACACAAAGATAGCCAATAGAGTGGATACCCTGGAGGGAGTAGAAACCATGAAAAGGGATCTGGGGGTCATATATGATGACTTCAAGATTGATAGTGTGCCAAAGCAGCCAAGAAGCTAATTGAATACTGGGTTTCATATAAAAATATCTATCACTTAGTAGAAAGAGAGAAGTAATATTACAACTCTAAAGATCTGTGGTGAGACTCAATACTAAGTTTTGGTTTCGGTTCTGGAAAATATATGTATAGAGGGACACTGATACTGTGAGGCAATTAGGAGGAGGGCCATCAACATGGTACATGAACTTCACTGCAAGCTTTACACATAAAGACTGATGTACTCTCTGAAAGTATAAAGGGAAAGGAGAGATATGGTGCAAATATTGAAATATCTAACAGCCTTAAATAAAGTATCAGAAGTTAGCTTTTTTACATAGAATGAAAAGTTCAAGAACAAGGGGTCATCATATGAAACTCAAGGGTGGGGAGCACAAAAGAAATATGAGAAAATACTTTTCTTTTTACTGAGAATGTGATGAATTCTAGAACAGATATCCAGCAGAAGTTATAAGCTCCAAATCAGTGACAGGGTTCAAGCACATATCTGGTAGACATATACTCCCTGATTATATAAAGGGCACCCTAAATATCTGTGCCCAATTTTGGAAATGATCCAGAGAAGTGCATGCAACCTATTTGGTTAACGAGCAAATTAATATCAATAATTGGATGCTAATAATTATTGACATTAATTTTTACCAATTAGGGGCTGCATATGCACCTGGCTGCATGCTATTACATAAGCTTGGGAGCCCACAACTCAAAAGAGGAGGGGCATAACTGTGGGTGGATCAGGGACGTTCTCAAAAGATTCACACAGTGTTATAGAATTCTGGTGATCCGTGCCCAGCTTATGCACCAAGGTTTATACCAGGTTTCAGCTGGAGTAAGTCCTGGCGCCCAAAGTTGGGCACTGGAATCCCCACTAGGCACTATTCTATAAAGGGCACTCTTCCCAGAGCACCCTTTATAGAATAGCACTGAGCGCCAATTTTTCAGCACAATTTACTGAATCCAGCCCATAGGGGCTAAATTGGGATTTGTCACACAAAAAGGCCTTCATATGCATATATATGGGCTTTTATAAAATTACCCCATGTACTACACGCATAAAAGTACATACTATAAAGAGAGAGTAGTGCACACTGACATTTACATCTGTGGTTTCATTTTATCCACAATCTGCCGCTTTGCCCCTACTATTTCATAAAGACACACAGGTAACAAAACAGACCTAGAATGTGCACCTACTTGGCCTTCACACATAGATGGCCTGTTATAGATGTACTTTTATAAAGTATATTTTGCATATAAAACATGTTTTAAATGAGTAAAATAGTTGTTGTAAAATTACAAAACTGAATAGGTACTTCTCAGCTTACAAAAAAACCCCAGAACTACTAATTTTTTTTCACATAAGCCGTCATATATGAGGTAGAATCTATGATTACACCTAAATCCTTCATTTCATTAGAAATAGGAATACAAGC
Source organism: Microcaecilia unicolor (assembly GCF_901765095.1). Lineage (NCBI taxonomy): Eukaryota > Metazoa > Chordata > Amphibia > Gymnophiona > Siphonopidae > Microcaecilia > Microcaecilia unicolor. The sequence goes on along the minus strand of NC_044037.1, from coordinate 247,033,728 downwards.
ATCAATCTCAAACTGTGGCGGTACATCAGAAGCAGGGGCGTAGCTAGGTGGGGCCACGGGGGCATGGGCCCCTGCAGATTTAGCCCCCCTGGCCACCCTGCTTTCACCCCCCCCCCCCCCCCGCCACATTCAACTCCCACCACCACCAACCCTCCTTTGCAGCCTCCGTCAGGTACCTTTGCTGGTGGGGGTCCCCAACCCCCGCCAGACGAAATCCTCTTCAGCGCTGGTCTCCGGCGTGTTGCTGATCTGGATTCTGTTTCTGTGAGTCCTGACATCCTGCATGTAGGAATGTGCAGGACGTCGGGACTCACAGAAACAGAATCCAGATCAGCGAACTAGCCGGACTCGGAGACCCCCACCAGCAAAGGTGGTTGGCGGGGGGGGGGGGGGGTCAAAAGGGACAGGGAACGGGCGGTGCTGCCGGGGGGGGGGGGGGTCAAAAGTGGCGGGGGTTGGCGGCACCGAGGGGGGGAGGGCTAAAATGTGCCCCCTCACCTCGGGTTCTGGACCCTCCTGCCGAAGTCTGGCTACACCCCTGATCAGAAGTAGGGTATCCAGATAACAATAAAATTTGAGTCTTTTTCTTATTCAGCTTCAGATGATTTCCTCTTCACCAATCTTTAATAAATCCCAAAGACAAGTATATTTTATTTATTTATTTGTAGCATTTGTATCCCACATTTTCCCACCAATTTGCAGGCTCAATGTGGCTTACATTTGCCGTAATGGCGGTTGCCATTTTCGGGTAACAGAAGTACAAATAGTATTGCATTAAGGTGCATACATTCATGGTAGCATAAATGGAACATAACATATATGGAACAGATCATGGTATATATATATACCATGTGCATACATACATGGTAAAGAAGAATACATTAAGATATTGCATGAAGGTTCCTGAGTAATAGATTGGATTGTAACATACATTAGGTCATCGATTATAGAGAGACCCTATTCGACATAAGGTTTTAGGTGGTAGTGCTTGATCGTTAATAGCAAAGAGGTTAATCAGTCATGTGATAAGATTTCGGTTTTGTATAGATCTTGTATAGTGTTGTTATTTAGAATTTAAGATGGATGTTTATTGTATGCCTTCTTGAAAAGATCTGTTTTCAGTAGCCTTCGGAAGATGGTTAGGTCTTGCGTTGTTTTTTTGGCCTTCGGTAGTGCATTCCATAGCTGCGTGCAGATGTATGAGAAACTGGTCGCATATGTGGATTTATATTTTAGCCCTTTGCAGTTGGGATAGTGGAGATTGAGGAATATGCGTGATGATCTTTTTGCATTCCTATTAGGCAAGTCTATAAGGTCTGACATATAAGGAATAATTGTCCTCTAATTTAACATGTAAAATGAACAGTTATCTATTTAGAACACTTAGGCACTCATAGACTTCTTGAAATGCTCAAAAACAGTCCATCTGCCCAAAATGTTCAAATTGTGATTTTGAAATGGCAGAATTTGGACGACTTACGATAATACAGTGCATTCAAATAGCAAGGGGGTATGTTTTGGGTGGGATTAGGGAGGGCTCAAAATTAGAATGTCCATCGGCGATAATCGAATGGGAAGGAGCATCCAAGTCTAAAAAGGATGAGGTTTTTATTTAGACCTGTTTCAGCCACGTCCAGGGTTCAAAAAAGTGCTCTGATTGAGTAGCTGACTACTAGAGGGATTAAGTCATGACCACCTCATGAATTCCCCAATGATTACTATTCCTGTCCCTCACCCCTGAAAGTGACACCGGAAAGGGAAACTAGACTCCCTGACAACATCAGGTATTATGAACATTCTGAACACAGCAGCAAGCAGGTCTGAAGGGTAGCCTAGTGGTTAGCACAAGGGACTGTAAACCAGAGGACCCAGGTTCAAATCCCATTTCAACTTTTTTTTTAACCTTTAATTTGTGAGCCCTCTAGAACCAGAGATATATGTACTGTACCTAAATATTAGACACCTGCAAGCCTGAGGACTATTCAAATGGTATATATTCAGGTACAGTAGATATTTCCTTTCTTTGGAGTGCTCACCATCGAGTTGCATTGGAATATGAACCTGGGTGCCCTGGATTAAAGTCCACTGCACTGACCTCTAGGCTGCCCCTCTGCTTTGCAGGGACATCTGTGTGGCCATTTTTGTACAAATGCTGCCAGACAGATGTCCTTGTCCTCGGTTTTTTGGCATTCATAATTTGGACTTTTTATTTTGGAAAATGGTTGTTCATTTTGGATGTTCTCATGTACTTTCGAAGAGGAAACTCCAAAGTTTTTCCTGTTCGAAAATGGTTGTGAAATGGACTTTTTTTTTTTTGGTTGTTATGAGTGGAACGTCCCAATTCTGACTTGGATATTCTTTCAAAAATGCCCCTTTTAAAGTTTCTAAATTAAAAATTATTTCATCTTTGTAACAGTAACTCTCTCAGTGGTATACTGCAGCAAAGAGAAGCCAGGTTGAATTGACTTTATTTATTTATTTATTTATGTATTTATTTTTTTAATAGTTGATGAGTGCTGTTCAGAAAGGTTATGTGTCGAGTAGCCGACTAGCAGCAATAATGAAGACTGCTGAAGAAAACCTAGATCAGAGAAATCCAATTCCCGTGGATCGCAGTGGTGGAGGAGTGTGAGTCTTACCAGCAGAACACTACTTGCAAGTGGATGTATGCAACTGCTGCTCTATGCTGTAAACCATTCCAGAGCTTTACAGTTCTCATTGCTTATTCAACATGATCAGCGTTTGGCACCAAGCATGGCTTATGGGAAAGAAAGTATATTGAAATTTCCTTTTCATTGATTAACCATTTTCTTTATACTTGTGTTCTTCAAACTGTGGATCTCTTAGATCAGGTAGGCTCCTCTCGTGCTCTAAAAGCAATAGACTAATTAAAATTACGTGCACATAACTGAAATATTTATGGACATCTGTGTAATATTAGGTGCTTCGTATATCACAAGTGCCTGAATTGGACAATCAAATTGGAAATTTAGATGTTTCTATTGCATCAAGAGCCCTTTATGTTAATGTTGTTAAAATGGCAGTAGAAAAGACCAAGTGACTCGGGCAGTTTACAAGTTTTTCCTGTCCATGCTGCCCAAGGATAATAAATCCCAGCTACCTTGAGGATATCACTCCTGTCCAAAACAGTTTTGTTACATTCTTCCTTTGTTCTCCATCTTCCTATATACTATAGCTGAACATGCAATATCCCTATTCCGTTCACACCCAGCACTCCTCCTTTCCCTTATCTAAACCACTAACTCATTGATATCCAAACCCAGCACCCCTTCTCTCCCTTGTCTAAACCAGTAGTCCATTGATATCAACATATGCATTGCCTCCAGGTTTTCTTGTTCTTTGCAGGTAATAGCCCTGCCATCATCAGCCTGCTGCAGTGCCCAATCAACATGAGAAGCATATGGGGTACCAAATATTCCTGGATACCCGAGTACCTGTCTTTCTGCTAGAATTTCTGTTACTGCTGTACTTGTAGCTGCAATCCAATTATCTCTGAACTTCTTTGCAATTAAGAATTTTCTGTGCTTATCCTATGCACTCTTAAAATCTCTTACCATCTCAGCCTCCACTATCTTCTGGGAGGGCGTTCTGTGCATCCACCACTTATGTGGAAAAGTGTTTTATGACATTTCTCCTCCATCTGTCTCCTTGTGGAACTTTCTTTCCAAACATACAAGTTGGGTTTTTTCAGGTGTGTGAATGTCTGCATATATTCCATATTTATTTAGATTATTTGGAAGCTCTTACCTGAACACTTTTACTCTGTCTATATCCTTCTGGATGTATGGTCTCCAGAACTATACATAATAGGCAAACTGTATTATGTAACCCAGGCAGCATTAGGGGCTTTATTGAACATTGCCACTAGTAATTTTTACCCCACAGAAGAAATCAAGGTAGCTCTTTGCTGCAGTCTCCTTAAGGGAGAGGCCCTATTCTGGGTACCTCACTCCTGGAACATATGACAGTCCACTCCTATACAACCTAAAAGACTCTATAACTGTCATTATCTCCAGGTTGGGGGAGCTGAGTGGAGAATTTTTTGCTGGTCTTGCATTGGAGAAAACACCAACCTATCTAGACTGGGTTACAGCTGTTTTTATCCTGGTGACTCCAGTTTATATGACTCCAATCCTATTTACAGTTACTTCTGCATCAGTGACTCCTGCTTCAAAGACTCCCACTTATGTGACTTCAATCCTGCCTTTAGTGGCTACTGTACAATGGGTCCAGCTTCCCTGATCCCTGGTTCCAAAGTCTCTTAGTTAATTGGAGACTGTTCTCTGAGCTTTCTAGGGTCTAACTCTTTCATAGAAACTTTGTCCCAAGCTTTAGAGTTCAGTTCTGGAGCCTTTGCAATTCCAAGTCCTGATTTTGCTTTAGAGAATCCATTTCATGTTTCAACAATTTTGGGTGTGTCCTGCAAAGGTCCACTTCCTGCCTTGGGTTCAGTTCTGGTCTGTAAGCAGAAGCGGCTTAATCTATGGACCAGGTGAGGTCTGCATTATCAATACAAAGTCTTACTGTTTGGCTTGGCTTTGGCCAAGAGTCTTAATGAAATGCCTCATAGTGGTAGCTGCAGTGCTGTGCAAATGGGGCATATACATCTTTCCTTACCTCAACAACTGGTTAATCAAGGCAGCTTCCCGAGATTCAGCACAGACCTTGTTTATTCTACCATATGGCTCCTAGAACTCCTTGGTTTTGTGATAAATTACCCCAAATCACATCCTCAACCAGTTCAGACCTTACAGTTCAATGAGGCTCTCCTGGATACTACTCAGGGTTGAGCCTTCCTCCCTCAATCCCCAGAGCAAACAACATAATGCATCTCTCTGCTCAGGTTTCCAGGTGTTCCACCTACTCAGCCACATGGCTTCAACAGTCCATGTAATACCTTTGGTTCAGCTTCACTTCCGCATTCCTTAGTGAGCACTCTCCTCTCAGCAGTCCCAAGCCACAGGATTGCTCTCAACTACACCACTCTACAGCGGTGGATGGTTTCCCCAGAATCTCACTTGGGGACTTCCATTTCAACCCCCCCCCCCCCCCCCCCGCCATACACACACACATATCACAAAGTCCTCACTACGGTTGCCTCCATGGTAGGTTGGGGTGTTCACCTCGATGGTCTGCACACATGGTTCTTGGTCCCTATAGAAGAAACATCATCATATAAATCTGGAATTGCAGGCAGTCTAGAACACCCTCAAAACTTTCCAAGACCACATCCTTGATCAGATAATACTCATTTGCACAGACAACCAGGTTGCAGTGTATTACCTGAACAAATAAGGAGGAATAGGTTCTTACCTCTGTTGATAAGCAGGCCAGATATGGATTTGGGCAGCTTCTCAAAACATCTCTATAAGAGCTGTTTATCTAGCCAGAAAACAGAATGTTTTGGCAGACAAATTGAGCAAGGTCCTTCAGCCTTATGATGGTCCCTCAGCATGCCTCTAGCTCATTGAATATTCCAGCAGTGGTGGACCCCAGCAGTAGACCTGTTTGCTTCTCCTCAGAACAACAAGCTTCCTCACTTTTGTCCCAGAATCTGTGCTCCTAACTGTGTAGCCCCAGATGCCTTCCTTCTTCATTGGAGTATAGATCTTCTATACGCCTTTCCCCCACTGCCTCTCATAGGGAAAATTCTTCTCAAGCTAAGTCAAGACCAAGGGGCCATGATCTTAATTACTCCCTACTTACCACATCAAATTTGGTTCTCTTTTCTCCTAGGGTTATCATCCAAGGAACCATTGAGGTTAGATCATTTTCCAACCCTACCAACAGAACAAGGAATCCTTTCTCCATTTAGACCCTCACTTTCTGGCCCAGACAGCTGGATTTATATTGACATAGACTTGCATTCCTTACACCTTCCAGAAGGAGTCTCTACAATACTATTACCATCTAGGAAACCTTCTTTGCAGAAATGTTACCGTTTCAAGTGAAGAAGATTTTCCCTCTGATGTACAGTCAGAGCATTTGACCCTACTACATGCTTTCTTCCTCCATCTTTCTGATTCTAGCCTCAAAAGTAACCCAGAGTACACTTGAGTGTCATTAGCGCTTTTCACTCTAGAGTTGATAATAAGCTGGTTTTCATTCATCCCTTGATTGTTAGATTTATGAAAGGTTTATTTTATACCAGACCTCCTATCAAACCACTCCTGTCATCCTCACAGCTCTCATGAAACCTCCATTTGAACCACTCCATTCCTGTTCTCTGAAGTTCCTCACTTATAAATTATTATTCTTAACAGCACTTCTGCCAGAATAGTAAGCAAACTTCAAGCCCTTGTGCAGACCCGTTTTACACCAGGTTCTACACAATAGGGTTGTTCTCTGAACACACCAAAAATTCCTCCATAAAGTGGTACCAGAGTTCCACCTCAATCACTCTATTGTACTTCTGTCATCTTCCCTAAGCCACACTTTCACCCTGGAGAAGCAGCACTGCATACCTTAGACTGCAAGCATGCTCTAGTGTATTAATTGGAGCATACAGAAACTCATAGGAAGCCCTCTCAGTTTTTTGTATCTTCAACCCTAACAGATTAGAGATCCCCATCACCAAATATATGCTCATCTTGGCTGGCTAACTGTATCACCTACACGTATGCTCAGGCTGGGCTGACTCTTCGTAGTTTGGCACCACTCACAGTGTAAGAGCCATGGCAGATTCAGTAGCTCATTTCTGCTCAGCTTCCATTGAGGAAATTTGCAAGGCAGCAATGTGATGTATCCACACCTTCATTGTTCGCTACTATCTGAAGCAGCATTCTAGGTGGGATATCTGGTTTGGAGAAGCAGACCTGCAAAATCTTTCTACTACTTGAATGTCAACTCTGCCCTCTGGCTGAATTTCTCCTTAGTTCACAAAATAATTATCCTATTTGTGAGCCTGGAAGCTAGTGAGTCCAACATGTGAGAATATCATCCCTGCTTGTCCTCAGAGACAGCAAAGATACTTACTGCAGCATTTGTTCTCTGAGGACAGCAGGCATATATTCTCACACCCCTCCTGCCTCCCCTTGGAGTTGTCTTCTTAGCTTAAATATTATACTGCTGGTCCCATGCTTGAGCATCAGGCGGGAAGACACCCGCACATGTGCGGTGAGAGCACTGACTCAGTTTTAAAGTGACAGTGCACTATGGTAGTGTCTGCACCGGACTCCATGAATGATGTCACCCACAAATGAGACTATATTCTTGCTGTCCTCAGAGAACACGTGCAGTTAAGTAACTTTGCTTTACATCCTCTCCAATTAGTTCGCTGCTCTTCCACTTTACCTATATCTACGTACCTCGTCAGCATCTCTTTAAAAGACTCTTCCATTTTACCAACATAGTTCTTTGTTTTTAAAATGTAAGATTTTAATATCATGTGTTTCCTCTCCTCCTCTTCTAGTACTGTCTGATTGATCTCTTGTACTCAGCTAGTCACCTGTCCAGACATTAGAAATCCTTTCTTTGTTCTTAAGTACCAGGTCCAGTATCACCGTTTTGCATTGTAGGTTCCATTACCATATGTCTCAGGAAAGCCCCCTGATGGGAGTTCAGGATCACTCTACATCTAACTGATTTCACAAAGGGGACAGCCAGTCCACATCCTGCAGGTTAAAATCTCCCACTCATACACCCCCTTTCATTCCTGCCTTTTGGATATTTTGTTTCCCCACTTTATTTTTATTAACTTTTTCATTTTGGAATGTAGATGGGAGCAATATCTGACCTTTCCAAGATAACCACAGCATTTCTTCTTTTCTTTACAGTGTCCATAGTTCATTCTTTTACAACACTTTTTCAATAATATGCTGTGATGGTCATAAATATTCTGTCTTCTGCACTGTGTTAAAAAGTTCAGTCTTGGCTCTCTACCTATAAGTAAATAAGCACACTGGAAAGGAACAAATAAGCGTTATTTTTAAAGAGAGAGAGAGAAGGCATACAAATTAAATACTGCTTAACTTTTAAAGTACTTATATTGTAACATGTTTATTTTTGTTTAACCAACTTAATTTTTCTAAGATTTGTGGGATGTTATTTATAAACAATTTTCTAATCCCCCTGTGTTTTTTCATAAAATGGCATAGGTGAGATTAGAGCCAATATACTTAAGGAGAAATTATCAATTTTTGTTCCATTTATTATATATATATGGTCTCCCTCAATCTATATGTACGGAAGGTATGTTGTCTGCCTTCTATTGTAATGCACTGTATTTGTGAATTTTTGCACAAAGTTAAATTATTGTTCACAAAGACTTTGCACTGAATTTGAGTAGCCATTCATCACCTGTGTTGTAACTATTGTAAGCAAAGCTATTGTTTGTGATTTTACAGAACCTTACTAAAAAATATTTCTTGCTACAGAATCTGTTTACTCCTCCTTAATATCTCCTTTTTAATATTTTATATTAAGCTACTATTTTTAGATGCATTTTTGTTTTTCAAAATATCTTCCTAAATACAGAGTTTCCCGAGTGCCTAGGGGGTTGTTTACTAAAGCTTAGCTCGAGTTATCTGCAGCAGGGCCCATAGGAATAAAATGGGCCCTGCTGCAGATAACTCGAGCTAAGCTTTAGTAAACAGGGGGGCTAATTCGCAATAGGAAATTGTGCATGTACTCATAGGAGCCAATCTTTCAAAATGATTGGGGATGCTAAACCCAACACGGATTACCAGTCTTTGCACATAATGAAAGAGTTTGCTTAATAGTGGGGCTGCTCAATCACCCACATAGCTGGAACCAATGTATATGCTTTTTCTTTTGAATATTGTTGGACAAAAAAGGACACGCGGTTTACATATACATTTTTCAGGTGAAATTTCAATCGAAATAGTGTGCATAGATTTGAACATAAAATTTATGTACTTTATTTTCCTTCCTGACTCAAGCCTCTGGAAACATGTCTTTGCAGTCAAGCTAAAGGTATCTATGCTATAGAAAACTGCTTTTAGCCAGATGGAGAGTAGGTATTTTCAGGCAGCCAGTTTACCTGAGTTAACTACTATTTTAGGTACTATACATACTTATGTATAAGTCGATTTTGTGTATGTTGAGAGCAGTTTGGAAACTAAAAATGGCAAAATTGCTGTGACCCATGTATAATTTAAGGCTGAAAATGGGTCCAGCATTGAAGTATGAATACTTAACCTGTGTGGCCTAGTGAAGGTAGACAAAGCTGATCTTATGTATTTGCATTTATGGCCTGATTTTGTAACAGCATGCCTATGTGTGAAATCAAAAAAGGTGCTTATTTTAAAAAAGTAAGGGTGGACAGAGTAAAACCACTTTGGTTGTATGACAGAAAAGCGGTATATTAAATCCATGACCCTTTACTCTTTATTCCATCTAACCCAATGGAGAGAAATTATATGTAAGAGGTGAAGAAGATCTGTCTGGGAGCAAAATAACTCTCACTTGAAAAATAGTGGTTAGAGTTTTGCTCCCTTCAATTGCCCTGCCCCCTGTTCCTGTTCACAGGCATAAGGAGCCAACACTCACACAAGCATTTGCATCTACACAAAACATTTGCATGCATACCAAATATGTCTTCCTCACCATGCCCCTCTCTCCTGTGGCCACATTGTGCTAGGCTAGCTTTTAGTTACTGAGAGACATGTATTCCATTTTTTTCTGTTTTAAATTTTAGCATGAGACCTAGTGACTGAACCATATGCCTTTCTTTGCGGTTGCTATGTATGGTGACACCTAGTGAAAGAACTTTCTAGTTTTCTACTGCTTGCTATATGGCCTGCCTCATAATGGTAAAGAAGTACCTGTGCTTGGTACAGTGACACCATGCAGTTAAACTGTAAAACTCATTCTTTGAAATCTGTTGACAGTGACATCTAATGTTTAATTATCTGTTTCACAGTTTGTTGGAAAGAAATTATACATAAGGGCTTAAAAATGTCTTTGGGTGCAAGATGAGTCTCTCTAACAAAATTAACAGAATAGGGCAAAATTTGTCTTAGAGATTAAACCATGGAAAATACACACAGACTTTGAAAATCATCCGGTTCAGATTTGGGAGGGGGGAGGTGGTCTCAAGAAATAACATCTCCAAAAGAATGGCCCAATGCACTTCTGAACTGTAGCAGTTAGGGAACTGCTCCTTCTGATAATAAACTCACACAGACACGTGGACAAATATATACAGAAACATGCACTCACAGAGACATACACGCGTGGAGACTCAGAAGCACTTATGCAGTCACTCCAAAGGGCAGGCGCAGACACACACATGTGCAGAGGGGTTAGAAATAATTCCATCAGGCATGTTCTGCATGCTTTCCCTTCTATGAATCCAAACCCCTATCCCTGCTGAGCTGACTTTCAGTGATTATAATGTGTATTTTGTTTTCTTAATTGTACATTTTACTATGAAACCAAGTAAATGAACTGTATATCTTTTGTAGTGGTTGCTAGTAACACCTAGAAGTAAATTCTATAAAACAGACGCTAACATTTACATGCCAGTTACATGTGTATTTGTTTAGAATACTATCATATCAAACATATAAACGGCGAGTGACCGTACTCACTGCAAATGCGCAGTAGAGACTTCCCTCTCTGTCCCGCCCCCGTGTCAATACGTGATGACGGGGGGGGGCGGGACAGAGAGGGAAACTGCGCCGCCGACGTTGCTACCGCTCCCCCCCCCCCCCACTCGGAGTCGCCGCCGCCACCCCTCCACCCGGCCCGGGCCCTCTCTTCCCTTCTGAACTTACAGATCCATTCGCCGAACGCAGCAACGCACATCAGCTGAGCTGCAGTGAGCCCTTCCTTCTTTGCCTGTGGCCCCGCCCTCCTGTGACGTAACGTCAGCGAGGGCGGGACACACACAGGCAGAGAAGGAAGGGGCAGCTCAGCTGATGTGCGTTGCTGCGTTCGGCGAATGGATCTGTAAGTTCAGAAGTGAAGAGAGGGCCCGGACCAGGTGGAGGGGTGGCGGCGACGACTTCGAGGGGGGGGGAGCGGTGGCGACTTCGCGGGGGGGAGGGGAGCGGTGGTGACCGCGGGGGGAGGAAAACCTTTATACCAGCCCGTTTTTACGAGCTCAACGGCTAGTACATATATAAATGGGTGGTGCATGGGTGAGACTCACGCCTATATATCTTACTGTAAGTAATATGCATACCTCTGGTATGTATCAATACACAGTCCAACTTAATTAATTTCAATAGTGGGGGTTATTCAAAAATGTACCATATATCACCCAACACTAAAAATTCAATTATTACAAAACCATACCGTATATCAGACTTCTGGACCTCAGTGGCAACCTTTTTCACATGGATCTCTCAATCCGTGGTTTGAGTGCTTCCTCATCGGTCACTGTTTATTGATTACCATTTATAACTTCCATTGTAATATCAAACTCATTAAAAAAGCATTTTCTCTTAAATTTTATATGTAAGCTCAATGCCACTTATCTTAATTTTTTGATGGACCTTGCTGTGTTGTGCCTTAGAACATATGCACATATATACCTGGTTAAACTAGTATACTGTAAGGAAAGTAGGCACCTACTTTCCTACATGGTTATAGAATTGGCCCTTATTGACTAGTGTGCTACTTATTTATTTAGATTTGCTCACACCTTTTCCAGTAATAACTCAAGGTGAGTTACATTCAGGTACACTGGGTATTTCTTTATCAGGCTCACAATCTAAGCTTGTACCTGAGGCAGTGGAGGGTTAAGTGACTTGCACATGACCACAAGAAGCAGCAGTAGGATTTGAACTGGGAACCTCTGGATGTCAAGACTGGTGCTCTAACCACTAGTCCACTCCTTATTAACATGCATACTGTCACCTAATGATAAAGAATCACAGCAATGTCTGTTGCCTATCTCATCGATACCTTGTAGTTAAAATGTAAAATACAGCCTTTCAAATCTGTTGACAGTGATATATAATGGTGCTATATGTTATCACTATAGGTTCCTTTTTATAATTCTTTCCAAACCAACATAATGTTTGGAAACCGCTTCATTCAAACCACCTCTCCCCTTCAGGGCAGAGAGGCAGGCACAAATACATGTGCCACATTCAAAGAGATTGTGAAGAATTCATGAGCTATGCTCCACATGATTTTTTCACTTATTCTTGTTAAATCATTCCAGCTGCCCCTCTTCTCTCCAGGTTTGAGTCATGCAAACACGCATAGAGGCAACACATAGAAGCACATGCACACATAAACAGGGTAGGAAAAAATAACCACAAGCCATGATTTGCATGCTTTCCACACTTATTTCTGCATCAGTCTGTAGGTGTTCCCCAGCTGCCCCGTAAGAACATAAGAATTGCCATACTGGGTCAGATGAAAAACCCATCTAGCCCGGGTATCCTGCTTCTAACAGTGGCCAACCCAGGTCATAAGTACCTGGCAGAATCCCAAAAGTAGCCAGATTCTATGCTACAGACCCCTAGATCTTAATAATGGTTTATGGATTTTACCTCTAGGAATTTATCCAGAACTTTTTAAAACCCAGCTAAGCTAACTGCTTTTAAGACATCCTCTAACGAGTTCCAGTGCTTATCTATGTATTAAGTGAAAAAATATATTCTGTTTCTTTTAAAAGTATTACTATGTAACTTCATGGCAGGGGATGCAATGGATGGGGAGTGATTTTTTTTGTGCCCCCATCTTCCTTGCACCCTGTGTACCTGTTCCTCCCACACAGCCCTTGGGATGGCTCAGATAATTTGGGTTATCCTTTCCAATGTGCATTCCTTTGCACCTGTCGACATTAAATTTCATCTGCTCCAACTTCCCAGTTTCTAAATGTAGGATTTACTCTTTCAAGAGTGAAATAGAAGTATATTTTGAATCAGACATAGTATCCAAGGAAAATCTACTGATGTGCTGGATGGTCTTGTATACATAATTTTCTACAAAAACATCATCTTCAGCTAAACAAGCATGCTTAAACCGTTCGGGTCAACACTGTGCACACAAATACACCTTGTAAACTTTCATTACAAGAGTAATCAGGTTTTCTACACAAGAGACATTTTCTGTGTAAATCTGTATCCAATCATTGGACCTATAAAAATCCTGATATGCTAATTGCCAAATTGTATGTATAAATAGGAAGCGTAATGTATGCAAGTTTACTGGTTCTTAATGAAGGCTTATTTTTCAACTACATTTAAGTCCTGTTCTTTATGGATCTCATAGTATACTTGAAAAATATATTAAACATAATATTTTTGTTGATTAGTAGTTTTCTTCCTTAATGTATAATTTTTATGCTGACAAACCATGACTCTCTTTCAGGAAGAGAGGTCGTTTGTGTCTCCCAAATTTATTTTTAGGTTTCTTTTTCCTGTGTAAGCAAGTTTATTTACAATCCACCAGTGGGAGTATGGAGCTGGATCTGCAAGTGTACTGTGATGTGATTTTCTGCAGGTCCAAAGAAAGCTGTCTCAGTGCAACAAAGCAGAATCAGTCTTGAAGCACTGCATGCTTGCTAGTGAGTTATATATATATATATTTTTTTTTTTTAAAGGAAAACAAATTCTGCTGGCAAGATTTCCTGAGACTAGGAAAAATACATTTTTTTTAAAGGTTTTTAATCACTACTGGGGTATGCTTTAGATTTTTTTGCAAAGGAAAAAGGACTACTTTTGGAGGACTGTGATTCAAAATGCTATGTAAACAATGATTTTGAAATGGAAAAAATGGAGACTCAGGTGCACATTGTATATAAGTTCAAGCAAGATGGATAAGACGTTGTGAGTAAAAACGCAAGTACTGCTTTGTTTAGGAAAAACAATGTATACACAATTTGCTATGCACATGCATGTTTCCATTTATGAAATTTTCTTGAAGCTCTGGCTTATTTATGGCTCTTGGTTTCTGCTTTGCTCCCCTTTGGTGCAAAATACATTTTTGAGTGTAACTGTTTTGTCTTAATTTGACTGAATGCAATGAAAGTAATTCTTTGGCTGACATTCATAACCTTTTTTTTTTAAAGGTCTTTTTACTAAGCTGCAGTAGAAAGTGGCCTTTACATGCCCTTACACAGGTTTTTCACATGTGCTAAGCCATTGTACTGCTGATTTTCCATTTTTCCCTATTAATGGTCATGTGCTTATCTCGCCATTAGTGCATGGCCATTAAAAAAATGTTATTGCCATAGCATGTACTGACACCTATTGTGTTGGCACTTAAGGACTCCCGTGGTAATCCTGTGCTGATCAGCACACGGTAATGTGGACACACTAACTCCCCTGTTTACTAAGCCATGCTAGCAGCTGCCAGTGCGCTAATGCCGACACAGCCCTTTCATTTTGCCGCGCAGCTTAGTAAACAGGGGGGTAACTGATTAGCACAGAAATGCCCACTCTCCGCCCCCAGACATGCTTCCTCCGTGAAAAATGTTAAAAATATTTTTACCACATGGGGAATGTGTGCCAATTGGAAACTTACCGCAGGACGCCTCAGTGCATCCCGTGTAAGCCATGCACTAGTGCCTACCACAGCTTAGTAAAAGGACCTTTTTTTTTGCCTTTGAGCAAACATACAATGTGTGGAAAAAAAATTAACAGATGCCAATGAAGCTACAAACTGTCCTATGCATGTTTTTGATATGTGGCATTTTTATGTGTTGGTACTAGACTGGATTGTTGAATACTTTGTATGAAGCGGCATTATCATTTCTAAATCTGGTGTTTTATTGGCATTGTTTATTACTTCTAATATACAGAATGAGCTACATGTTTTTATAGATCAATAACATGATGTTTTTCATTTGTCTTATTTTGAACTGAATAAGAACTGAAAGATGAATCAATAAAAAGATTAAAATGATCCACTTGTTTGCATTTTGATGTTAAGGCCAGGTTTAAAAATATAACTTTATGATGTGTCTTAAAGCAGTACAACTAACAAAAAACAAGTTCTTGAAATAATACACCAGAGAATTATTCACAAGCCTCCTGTGTCATTTTTAGTTGTTTTTTTTTTTTTCAATTCCCAACGAGATTTTGGAAAAAGCTTCTATTCAGAACTTCCACCATTATGAATCATATGTAAATTTGTGCACTGTGGATGCCAAACCTTTTCTTTTATTATTCTTCAGTTTCCATACCGTAGCTCAAGATAAGTTACTTTCAGGTACAGTTGGTATTTTCTTGCACCAGCCTAAGGAGTCTTTTTATAAAGCAGCAGTAAAAATTGCCCTTATGCTGTTTTTTTTTCCATGTACTAATGCCATTTTTACCATGGCTGTATAAACCCCTGGTTTTGTATTTATTTCATTAATGGCCAGGCCCTAATGTTGCCATTAGTCACAGCCATTTTTAAATATTATCATGGGAGCACTTAACCATCACCTATTTTGATGGCGGTAAGGGATCTCACATTATCTGAGCACTAACTAGTTAGCACGTGGGGTAATAGGTTAGCACAGGAAATCCCATGCTCTACCCCTGGCAGAACCCTTCAAAAATGCAAAAAAAATATTTACTGCACAGTTAGTGCATAAATGTGCAAAAACTAATGTGTGATGCTTTAGTGCGTCCCGTGTTAGGCCATTTTTGCTGCATTAGGTGGGTGAAGTGACTTGCCCAGGGTCACAAGGAATGTTAATGGGAGAAGTGAGCCAAACATGCGGGCTTCCCTGGTTCTCAGCCCACAGCTTCAGCCACTTTATCACTCCTTCATTCCACAAGTAAAGTGCCATTGTGAATGGAACTGCCCTTTGTAGAGGGGTTTATTGAAAATAAGGAGAGAGAAGAAATCGTGGTCTATTCTTTCTGAAGTGAACTGGGGAGTTCATAACTGCCAGTTTGGCTTTCTTTGGTAGAACTGCACAGGAATATAGCTCATTGAACATTGTTACATTGTAGGAGGGGGATGGGCCCCACAGATCTGTCTGCATTCAAATGGGAGCGAGCAGGCAGGCTTACATAAGCACTTTCACACATTTTGAGGGAGGTGATTGAGCGAAAGGAATAAAGCTTGTGGAATAAATGATGCACACAAACACTAAGTGGAGGAACTGGATCAGAATAAGGGAATTAGAGAAAACGTGCTCCCCATGAGTTCAAGAGGGGGGTTGAGAGAGAATGGTAGCCTTCACAGAGAGAAAGAGAGAGCTGTGAAGTGAATTTGAGTTCACCTTGGGTGAACAGCTTGTCTCTTGCTGATGGTTGAAGAGATGTGGTCTTAGCCTCTGTCTGAGATGGGAGACAGCCCTCTAGTGGGGAAACCCTGTTACTGGTGGTTGTAGAGCTCTATTAAGGCTGGTAATTCTGAACCCCAGCAGGTGAGTACTCCTAGAGGTTCTCTTGAAGACAAGAGCAGTAGCCCTTGGGAACAGTACTTAAGGCACGGGAGCCTTTGGGAGCAGCTCAGAGCAGAAGAAAGTGGCCTGAACCCCAGGAAGTAGAAACCCAAGAGGCTCCTCTTGAAGAGAGAACCAGCAAGGGACAAGGCCCCTAGAGTGGAACACCAATGAGGTAAAAGACCTCCAGGGTGCAATCGGCATTAGGAGCCCAACAGCAGAGGAGGATAGTTCTTAGGAGGACATCCGGTCCTCAGATCCAGGGGAAGTTTCCAGGAGGCCACAGCAGTATCAGACATAGCCAACCTGGAAGTCCACCAGCCCAAGAGGACTCCAGTTGGAAGGGTGAGATCTGGGAGACTGGGTGAGGGTACAGATGTATGGAAATGAGAGATAGGACCTAGGCAATATAGCCATGTTCTCACACACACTTAAACTGGGAAGGGCTTACAACTACTACCTTGGCAATCAAGAATGGAAGGGTGTAAAAGTCTATAAGGTACTGGTTCTGAAGATCTGTTTTAAAGTCTAATGCTGTTGGTTTGAGTGCACAAAGTAGAATGTGTTTGATTTATTGGTTTACGAGGTTAAGTAACAAGACTGTTGCCATTTGTTTATGGTAGCTGAGTTAATGTGATAAGAATCCTCATTTCTTAGGTGCATAAGATGGTGTATATAGATGCCTATGTGAATAATTCAATAAAACCTGTTTATTAGCTAGTCTTATTCACAGCGGAATTTTGGGGTTTTTCTTTGGGGAAAAGAAGAGTGTACTCCCACCCACTAACACTTTTCTTCCCCAAGTGGAGGCACCGAGTGCCAAGTGAATAAGGGACCGACGGAGACTGCCCTCGGGAGGTTCCAGCTAGGTCGGGCCCCATATCCAAGGGCATCCAGAAGGGGGCGCTACATGCATCACTCACCAATTCTTCATTATTCCTCCTAATTTCAGAAGTAACACTGTGTCGGCCCCATGTCAGAGAATAATTCTATATTCAGTTAAGCTAATTGAAGTAAGCTGACTTTATTGCAACAGACATGAAAAATTATGATTCAGTTGTACCTTGACAAGTTACGCATAGAAGGGATTTTTAATATTTCCTAAATTCTGTTTGGATTATTTAGCAGGTACCAGATTAAGAAAATGTCAATGGCATTAGTGGCTTTCAACATGTAAGGGTCCTTTTACAAAAATGCATTAAAAATGAGCAGTTACCATAACTTAGTTATAACTGCCAAGCATGTTCCCAGCATCTGTACTTGCAGTTAACACAGAAACAATATACTTATCATTCAGTAAGTGCACAACAGATAATGTGGACACATTTTATGCCACCTGTTGAGGTGAATTTAAGTGATCTACCTAGATTTGTAGATAGTGTGGTGTATAAATTTTTAAAATAAATAATAAAATGTCTGCCATGGTAACAGTCCACATGCGGTAAGGTACCATTGCTAACTGCAAGAATTAGCATGTGCTGATTGGCAGTTTTCCATATTATTTATTTATTTAAAGTATTTATATCCCACATTTTCCCACTGGTTGTAGGCTCAATGTGGCTTACATCAGCTATATCAGGACTACAGTACAATAGTATATTAAAACAGTACAGACAGTAACTTAAAAGTTAACCATTAATGCAAGCTAATTTATGTGCTAAATCCTTAATACACTTTACTAAAAGTGCCCCATAATGTTTAATTTTTTCCACCTAACGTGCAGTAGGACACATTCATATCTGTTTTACAAAGGGGATATTATGCTCGATTAGTGCCATTATCAAATTTCCCTCTTCCACCCACTCTCAGGCATGCACAGCTTTTCTGTGTTTTTTTATATGCTTATGGGTAAATTCTGTAAGTAACATCTAAAAATTTGCGCCGATAATATGATGTGCTTAGCGCGATTCTGTAATGAATATGCTTCCTTTATAGATTTGCGCTTAGCAGTACAGTACGCCTAACTTTAGGCAGCTGCAATTAGGCCTAAATACTTGTGCCTAAATTTGGTGCACTTAGGTGTGATTTTGCCCCCAGGAATGTCCCATAACAACACTCCCAAATTGTTACATGCGTTAAGATTTAGGAGCAATCCGTTATGGAATCGGATATGTGCCTAAATCCTCAATATTGCCAATTAGTGCTGATAATTGATAGGTATCTCCCAATTATCAGCGTTGACTTGCTAGTGATTCAGTTAAGTTGTGCCTACTCTTTATAGAATCACACTAAGGGGGGGCTCATTTTCAAAAGAGAAAAAGTTCCAAAAAGTGGCACAAATCTGCATTTGGACCTTTTTCTCACAATACATCCAAATTGGTATTTTCAAAACCAGTTTTTAGACTATTTTTATGTAGTCAGTCAGAAATGTGTTCAAATCACAAGGGGGTGTGTTAAGGGCAGAATTAGGTATTCCTAACACTTGGATGTCTTTCTACCATAATGGAACAAAACAAAAATATCCAGAACTATAAGTTGAATGTTTTGGTCTAGACCTGTTTATTAATGAGTAAGCCACAAAAAATAGTGCCCTAAATTACCAGTTGTCCACTGGAGGGAATCAGGTTACCAACCCCCTCCCATCCCCAAAATGTGATTAAAAATATTACTTGCCAGCCTCTGATGTTATATTCTGGTCCATTTCAGCAGCATGCAATTCCCTTGGATAGTCTAGTGGTGGGTACAGAGCACTGCGGGACAGGTGGACGCAGGTCCATACCTCCCCCTACCTGTTACACTTGTGGTGGAAACTATGAAGCCTCCAGAACTCACCAGAAACCCACTGTACTTGTATATAGGTGCCCCTTTCGCCTATAAGGGATGTTGTAGTGGTGTACAGTTGGGGTTAGTGGATTTTGGGGGGCTCAGCAGACAAGGGAGCAACGGTGAGATGTGTACTTGGGAGTATTTATTTGAAGTCTACTGCAGTGCCCCATAGGGTACCCCATTGTTCTCCTGGGATGTCTGTGTGGCCAGTCTACTAAGAGTGGACCAAAAAAATAAACGTACAGAGCAGAAAAACATCTATCAAATAGCTATTTTAAAAAAAAAGACTTTTCTGTTTTGAAAATGGCTATATTCCCCCACTTGAATTTTGGAAAGTTGGACTTAGACGTCATTTCAAAAATTCCCCTCTATGCATGTCTTTAATTGGCGCTGTTTTTCAGGTGCAATATGCAGAATTTGGCCCTTAATTTGTGTGTTTTTCAAACAAGTCATAAGTGTAAACCCCATCCCTGGGAGTACCTTCAATCAGGTCTGTCAACTTATGCATATACAAAATTTATGCACACAAGTTTACATACATTTACCCCATGCACTTCTGTAATCCCTATTTCTGTGTATAATATTTAAAAAAAAAAAAAAAAAGATAAGAGCTGGGAGTAAAAGATAAAGTGATGCATGCCTTGATGCAGTCAAAATCAGTATTGGAATTCAAGAACATGTGAAGTAAGCAAAGTAGAATAGTGGAGGCATGAAGGTAAAGCTGGAGATTGGGGGGGTGTCTGAATGGGCCTGCTGACATTTTATGTTTGTCTGCCTTCAAAGAGAAGTTCTTCTGACCAGAAGTTTTAAATCTGAAATAAAGAGTAAGCAAATTTGCTACTTAATACATATGCCATAAGTTACATTTTGTTTGATTTATTTCTGTATCTTTATTACTAAAATGAATGGGATGGATGCAAAAATGGTTCCCAAGCAATTAAAACCTGGTTTTTCTTTGTTTTTGTTTTTTTTTTTGGGGGGGGGGGGGGGGGTGGTGGTAGGGATTGTTCTATTTTGGTAATCCAGAATCTTCCTAGTTTGATGATATGTTGCACTCCAACAAATGTTGTTGAATCTTAAAAATCAATAGATGGACAGGATTATGCAATCTTTGCCATTTACAATTACTTAACATTATACCTGAGTTCAGAGTTAGTACTAGTGAGGAACATACAACTGGAAAAAAATGTTTCCTATTCCAACACATTTTCATTCGTAATGTTCTTTTTCTGTCTTTGGAGGGGAGCAGGGCGCTATGGGCCAGATTCTATATAAGGCGCCTAAAAAATCCACATAGTAAACTTTTCCAGCTAAGCGTATTCTAAGTGGCGTGTGAATTAGCATTGTGCAAAGTGTCATGCCGCTGCGGAAGTTGTTAGCCTGCTTCTGCAGTAGGAAAAAAAATACTCCTCTTTTAACCCCCCCCCCCCCCCCCCCCCCCGGTGATTGGGATATAAAAGTCCATGATGTCAAAGGAAAGCAAGTTTTTGTAATTTTAAGACGTGTTGTTTACTGATCTGACATTTTTTGAATTCCATTTAAAATCCTCATTGTTACCCATCAGATTTTCTACAGAAAGCAGCCTTGTTTTTTGTCTAATCTGCTCATACCGGCTGTTTGCTTCCTCACAGCACAATCTTCTAGTTGCCCCATCCCATTCACAGATGTATTTAGACTGCACAAATTATTTATTTATTTATGGCATTTGTACCCCACATTATCCCAAACAAAGTTCTGGTTCATTGTGTCTTACATCAAACTTTTAAAGCAAATTTGAATAAGAGAATTATAATGAAAAAAAAAACAATAATATGTAAAAACATCCAAGCAGTAAGATGACTCATTTTGAAATAACAGATCAACTAAGAATAACAATCAACAACAGTGGTGAGGAATTCACTAAATAAGAATGCTTTCAACAGTTTACAAAATTTAAAGTAATAAGTAACATATCTGAGTGAGTTTGGTAGGGAATTCCATTTCCTAATAGCTTGGTATGTGAAGCTTGCATCATGAAGAGATCATCTCTCGACGCCGGATGAACATTACGTAGAGGTAATTCTAATAAGTATTGTACATAATCAGGTAAAAGACCAAATACAATTTGATAAACAAGTACACATAGTTTAAAGGTAACTCTTGCATTTATTGGAAGCCAATGCGGTTTGATTAAAATAGGAGCTGACTTGGTGAATCAAGGAGCTTGTTCCAGTATACTAGTTTTCTCTTTGGAATAGTTTACCCTAAACATTCACGTAGAGATTTCTTCATAAGAAATTTACCCCAGCTCTAAAAACCCACTGTTTCATCCAGACCTTTCCTGATCAATGTTCTGGGTGCTTGTGGACTTGTCCCATTCTGCAGCATCCAGCAATATGTCAGTCTCAATTACCGCTCCTCCTCCTGTTTCTTACTGATTATTGCTCATCTGGTACTGTAATTTTATAACTCTTATTTAAATTGTAACCTAAGCTGTCTCTTTTGTTCGCATTTGTTCATTGCTTCCTCAAACCTTATTGTAAATCATTTAGGGGTCCTGTACTACACTTCAGGAAGCACTAGTGCATGCTTACCTCAACTCAAACTGGGTTACAACAGGATGCGCCCAGGCATCCTGCAGTAATTTCCTGATTAGTGTGTGCAAACCATGCACTAAAAAATATTAATTTTATCACTGAGGGGGCATATCAGGAAGTGGAGAGGGGGTGTTTCTGTGCTCATCAGTTAGTGTATCCCCATTACCATGCACTAACAGATTGGCAGAGGATTACCGTGGGAAATCTTACTGCCTATAAAATAGGTGCTTCCACAGTAATTTTTTTAATGGCCATGTGCCAATGGCAATACTGGCTATACGGCTAAACCTTAAGTGGGAACACTCAAACAAACTTCAATCCAGTGTTTTCCCACTATTAATTTTTACTAGGACCCTGAAAACCTCAGCGGTGCTACTTGCATATAAATAGTGTTTCAATGCAAAGATTTACAGCACCCACCTTGTCACTGGTTCTCCAAGGGTTCCACCACCCGTTTACAAACTATACTTTACTCTTTCAAATGTTCAAATTTCCCCACAAATTGTATGTTCAGCACTTCTTTAAGCTAATATTCATTTAAATGCACTTAAAATGTAGCGTTCTTCAATATACACTTATATTAGGCAGAGCTTAAATCAAGCGGGGGATAATCTATCTGACATGATCATGTTTCGCCAGTGGCAACATTAGTGCATGTGCGAGCAAGCCAGAGGGAATCAGCAATGCAAACCAAATGACGCAACAGATGGAACTGAGAAATGAAGCCTTAGGTTGAAGGAAGAGAAGTTTATTGAAGGACCCAACATGGTCCGTGTTTCAGCAAAATGCCTATGTTAGAGGTCATAGAATGTTCCCTTGAAAAAACTGCTTCCTGCATGATTCCGCCACAAAGAAATTCAAAAACATATAAGCCACACTGAGCCCGCAAAAAGGTGGGAAAATGTGGGATACAAATGCAATAAATAAATAAATAAGCACTGTCGACAACTCTGTGATCATATCACAGAGCTAAAAAAAAATAAAAAATTTTTTTGCACATGGCCATTAATGGAAGAAATAGAAAATCGGCTATTTTCCACCTTGGTAAAAATGGCCTTAGCACGTGAGAAAAACCTGCATAAGGGTACAATGCAGTCTAGTAAAAGGACCCCTTAGATCTACTTTTTGTTTTAGAAATATATCAAATAAAGTTGAAATGTTAAATCCTTATAAATTTCAAAAGATATCCACCTTCTTAAGTTTGGCTCTTATTACAGCTCTCTATCTGGAAACAAATGCTATATAGTCTAGTGTTGCTCCACAACTTGAAACTACTGAGGTATATCAAATTAGAGAATAAAATCTTTCTAAAAGCTACTCGACAGTGAGATTTTGCTGAAACTTGGTTTTAATTTGGTTTGTTGATCTTAAGGTTGCCAAAGTGTGTCAAAGAAGTGGGAAGATCCATGGAATGTTAAGGAAGATAGAGGTAAAGCTAACAGAAGAGGAGTTGACAATGCCTTTGTACAAATTATTGGTGAGAACATATCTGACGTATTATGTCCAGATCCAGAGGCTACATCTGCAGAAGGTTGTAAACAGAGTTGAGTCAATCTAAAATAATGCAGTCTGCACAGCATGCAATGTAATGTGTTGCCAAGGGGAAAGGACGCAAACAGGGAATTATAACAGAAACATTCATATACCACAAAGGTAATAATGCAAAAAAATAAGCATTCATCAGTAGAAAAAGAAAATCTAGCACATGGTCATGAAAAAATCCTGGAAGTGAGTAGATTTAGAGGTAACAGAATTATTTCTTCACAAAAATGGTTGTTGCAAGGAACTGCCTCTTAATGGCAACGATGTAAGCAAAAAATAAAACAAAATTCAAGAAAGTATAGGATGAACATAGAAGATATTGGTAATAGAGCAGCAAGGCTTAAAGCCATAGACCAGCTAGACTGCAGCACTTCAATAGGCAGATAAAATGGACAGATAAATGGCTTTTGCAATCTCTATCTGCCATCATATGTTGTTTCATATTTGTTTTTTATGTATATGTGGAGGGGCATAATCGAACAGGGCGCCCAGGTTTTCCTGAGGGCGTCCCTGCAGGACGGCCCCATGAAGGGGCGGGGAAACCACTATTATTGAAAAAGATGGGTGTCCATCTTTCATTTCGTAATACGGTCAGGGACGCCCAAATTTCAACATTTAGGTCGACCTTAGAGATGGTCGTCCCCGGTTTTCGGCGATAATGGAAACCGAGGACACCCATCTCAAAAACGACCAAATCCAAGACATTTGGTCATGGGAGGAGCCAGCATTCATAGTGCACTGGTCCCCCTCATGTGCCAGGACACCAACCGGGCACCCTAGGGGGCACTGCAGTGGACTTCACAAATTGCTCCCAGGTTTATAGCTCCCTTACCTTTAGTGCTAAGCCCCCCAACTCTCTCCCCCAAAACCCACTCCCCACAATTGTACACCAGTACCATAGCCCTAAGGGGTGAAGGGGGGCACCTACATGTGGGTACAGTGGGTTTCGGGTGGGTTTTGAAGGGCTCACATTTACCAGCACAAGTGTAACAGGTGGGGGGGGAAGGGCCTGGGTCCGCCTGCCTGAAGTGAACTGCACCCACTAAAACTGCTCCAGGGACCTGCATACTGCTGTGATGGAGCTGGGTATGACATTTGAGGCTGGCATAGAGGCTGGAAAAAATGTTTTTTACATTTTATTTTTAGGGTGGGAGGGGGTTGGTGGGGGAGTAAGGGGAAGTCATCCCCGATTCCCTCCGGTGGTCATCTGGTCAGTTTGGGCACCTTTTTGAGGCTTGGTTGTGAAAAAAAATGGACCAAGTAAAGTCGACCAAATGCTTGTCAGGGACACCCTTCTTTTTTCCATTATCGGCCGAGGATACCCATCTCTTAAGTACGCCCCAGTCCCACGTTCACTACGCCTCCGACAAGCCCTCATGAACTTTGGTCATCTCCGTGACGGAATGCAGTTGAGGGCGCCCAAAATCGGCTTTTGAATTTGCCGATTTAGGCGACCCTGAGAGAAGGACGCCCATCTCCCAATTTGTGTAGGAAGATGGGTGCCCTTCTCTTTCGAAAATGTCCCTAAAAGTATTTTAAAATCTTTTATTTACTAGGTTTCCTGCTATTTGCCAGCAACTTCTAGCACCTGGCATTTAGCCTTGGTAGTGTGTTCTGGGACATGTGAATGCCAGTACAGATTATTTGATTGGCGCTCAATGTTGCAGGCATTTTTACTTCAGGTGAAAAAGAAGGTGGTAGATTTCCACAAGCAAGCTGCTTAGATGAAACAGCAACACTGAATCTTGATAGGGGCTGTTATTATCTGGTTTGCTCAGTTTCATCATTGGTGGTCATAGTTCACCTCTGGCTTTCACTTCATTTTTTCTCACCTAGGGGTCCTCTGTTCTTATCCCATGTTTTCTCAAACTCTGTAACTTTTTATCCATAACCTTCCTTGAAAGGCTGTTCCATGCATCCACCATGCTGCCCTTGGAAAATAAAATATTGTCAGCTGAATCTCCCTGGAATCTTCTACTGTAATCTCTTGTCTTGTTGGATCCCAAGAATTTAGTCCAGAAAAAGCTTGAAAAACACTTACTTCTGCAGTTTTGGTTTATAGTAATCTCTCACACAGTACCCATTCAATTAATGCCCTATGGGAGATGAAGACCCTCAGACACACCTTGGATGATCATCTCCTCCAGGTATAGTGTTAGCAATTGGTAAATATCTTCTTTAGTGGGGTTTACAACTTTAAGATGTTAAGCTCCTTTAATTGTGATCTAAAATTATGCTTTGGGTATTAAATGGGACAAGGTAGAGTATAATGTGTGAATCATAGTGCCATTTTTGAAAAAATACATTTCTGCTGAAATTAAAATGATAGTGTAGTATAATTTTCAATGTAGCTCTTTAACGGCAGATATATTGGGTATGTAAATTCAACTTTTCCTTTCCTAAGGGGTCTGTTTACAAAGCTGTGGTAAAAAGTGGCCTGTGGGTAGTGTGGGCATATGAAATTCCATGTGCCGAGGCCACTTGTTACCACAGCAAAAAATCCTATTATTTTAAATGGAAGTTGTTAATGGCCATGCGCTAATAAAAATATTGGCATGCGGCAATTTATTACCTGAGCCCTTACTGCCACCTATTTTGAAGGTGGTAAGGGCTCATGTGCTATCCCAGTGAAATGGCTGGTTACCACCAGGCACACCTACAGTGCGCCTACATGCTAGAAAATAGAAAAAATATTTTCTGGCATGGGAAACCTACGCAGCAAACGCCAAACTACCACAGGGTACCTGGGTGTGCCCCACAGTAGTGTTGTTTTGTCAGACGCTACCCACATGGAAGACCTACCATGGCTTAATGAAAGAGACCCTTCAACTAGACAGATTAGGTTCTAACATATAAACATACCTTAATGCAGTGGTCCCCAAACCTGATCCTGGAGGCACCCCAGCCAGTCAGGTTTTCAGGATATAAATCCACAATGAATATTCATGAGAGAGATTTGCATGCATGTAAATCTCTTCCATAAATATTCATTGTGGATATTTCCTGTAAATCTGATTGGCTGGGGTGCCTCCAGGACCAGGTTTGGGGACCACTGCCTTAATCTGTTTGAATGGTGTAAATGTAATTAGCTTGATCAGTAAAGTTGATGAACTGAAGTTGAATGAGTCTAACTTGACTGCATGGTCTTATTCAGACTGAGAATCGCTTACCTACATTTTCACTGTTCCCATCTCCCTTAAAAGAAAAAAAAAAAGTCAAATTGTCTTTACTTTCCGCTCATTGTCAATTGTTATAGAAAGTCTCATTCAATTCAGCAATTTAGTTTATTTGCTGCTTGCTGGAGCATTGACATTTATATATTTTTTTTATTTTTTCATTTGTACAATTAACTGATTTGCAATTCATTTTTATGCATGCTGAGTTTTTCCTGTCGAAGTCAAGAAGCTGTAAATCTCAGATCTATTAAGTGACAGTGAAATATTTCATTTTCGCCATGAATCATTTGCCATCCTCATTGCAGAAAAATGGAAAAATTATAGTATCCCGTGTTTTCATAAATTATTGCTTTTCTCAATTTTTTTCTTGATATGTTTGGAAAGAAAGTGAGTGTGAATCCAAAGAAAAGCTTGAGAAATCAGGCAATTTCCTGCATATTTACAAGAGTTACTAGAAATCTTAGTGACCATTCGGTTTCTGATTTTTTTTTAATATTTCCATATATTGTCATGAATCTCCAGTGAAATTATAGGATAGAAGCAGAAGCTCAGTGGGTGTAAATCTAGATTAAAATGGGCTAGTGGTCTGATTAGTGTAGAAAAGAACACAGTGAAAGTCTTAACTGCTATTGCAGACAGTCCATTTCATGCATTTTCCCAATAAACATTTCAAGTTTATATTGATGTCAATTGAAAGTTCTCAGGAATCTAACTATAATGAATATATATATATATATATATATATATATATATATATATACATTTTACACAGCCTTATGTAGTCAATTAGCCAGACTTAAATTTTATTACAAAATAGGCAAAAGTACAGTAAATATTACATTTATTGGATGTCATGGTTATCTAATTAGTTAATACTGATGATGATCAAATGTGTTAAGACAGTCAAGATTAACGCTTTATTCCCCAGATCAAAAGTGTTCATCATAGTAAACTGTTCTGTTGTTTTTGAAATTGACCATATTTTTTTTAAAGGAGCTCATCCAGCTACATAAATGCTTAATGTAACACTGAACCATTAAATATAAACCTAGAATAAAATGACTTTAAAAAGGGTTAATTAGTTTTAATATTTCATGCAGAGGACCAACACAGTTGAATGTTTATTTTTGTTTTGGATCATTAAAAAACTGTTTTTTTAAAAGAATGAAACTAAAGGAAGTAAAGCAGCCTATGAATATGCTATATGGAGGCACAGGTATTAAAAATAGATCTGAAGAAATTTCAACTTTTTCTTATTGTGCCGATGGACTAAATCTGATAACAGAGCCCTCATACTAATCTACCTCTGCAAACTCATCAATAGCCCATTTATAAGACTAGAAATCAATTGATGCACTATCCTATGTTTTATTTCTTTTCAGAAGTCATCAGAGGAGGGATGAATAATTCCTTCATATGTAGATACCAGTGTTGACTAATAAGATTGTGCTTCCCAGCATATGTCTTTTGTGGTAATTGTCTACGTTGCATTCCTCAAGTATGGAGCATGTTTTCCCTGTGCTTAGACAAGTGCATACTACGTCCTAGGAAAAACCACTGCCAAGCAAACTTGATTTTATTCATTCTAAATCCAGGAATGAAAAGACTCGGTACTGCTTCTGCATATACAATTATGTGGCTAGTAAACAGTTCTAAGATTAAGTAACAATCATTGCAGAAAAATGAATTTTTATCTTGAATTCAGTTCATTTTAGTTTTCAAAATTGCCATCATTTTTCTGTTCTTTCTGACCTGTTCTTTTTCTGTTTGTCTTTATGGCCTGTTTTTTTCAGTTACACATTGTTTCGGAATCTTAAAAGTTTACTTAGGAAATCATACATTTAAGCTTGCCTGCTAAGGGCTGCCTGCTTCTCTCCATTGTTTCTGTTCTCATACTGCCCTCTAATGGAAGATAGATCCACACATTTTGTCAGGATGAAAAGTCACATTTGTTGTTGGTTTGTTTAAAATCTGTATTCTGAACTTTCATTGTGTTTTGTGTATTTTATATATGCAGACAGCTTTAAAAATATTGTTTAAAAAATTCTTGTTGGGGTAGGGGGCTGTGATAGAAAATTGTAGCTTTTTTTTTTTTTTTTTAATTTGGGGAGGGAACACCCAGTCTTGGATATTTTTTTCACAATTTAAAAATAAGAACCAAACCCATGCTTAGAGCTGTGTTAAAATGATATGCCTTATGTTTTATCAGCTATGAGCACATATTCAGAAGACAAAAAAATTAGCAGCAGTGGTTTGGGAATAGGCCCTATGCACTGGGTGTATACCAGATCCATACATGAAGAATATCAGCACTTTTCACATGCTGCTTTCTGACATCCATTGCTATAGCTGAAAAGTATCTCTATTGTCCAGTTTGATTGCCTGAATCAAACTGATTTACAGCAAATCCATCTGAGCTTTGATAAATCTATTACAGTTTCATTTCACTGATTTCATTAACGTGAATAAAACCAGCCATGCTTTCTGCATAACTGCCTTTTAATGGCTTGGCCCTGTCACCTGCCTGAATATTAATCCCCCTGACTTATTGCTCCACAGAGGGAATGAGTAATGGGTATTTGAATGTGATCAGCACAGTACAATGCAATTAAGGAAGCAGTACTGTTCTGTGCCTTTAATCCTGAACTAATTTGAATTGCAGTTTGATAGCACAGTGAATCCTGCATAATTATGTAGGGTGCATATTAAACTCTGTGACAAACCAGAGAGGCTTTTAACCATCACAGCTATGGTAGACAAGTGAAGGCTACAGTCAGATAGCCAACTGCTGGACTGAAAGCTCAATCAATAGAAATCCTCCAATAGGAGTATGGCTGGAAAATAAAACAGCATCGAGTTGGTACAAAAAAAAAAGAGTATTGAAAATTCCTTGCATGAATTTTTTAGTTTGCTTCATAAAAACTCTGCATCAAACCACATTTTTATAAATGTAAGTTTGTTTCACATTTCTTCTCATGTTCTTCAGGTTTTTTTTTTTCCTTTGTGCTACTGTCCCATGAATTCAAATAGCTAGTAAAACTGGCTTCTTAATTTCAAGAGATTGCTTGCAATCTATTAAATGTTCTAAAGAGTAATCTTATTTACTATTCATAGCATCTACTATCTGTTTTTCTTTCATTTCTTTATAGATACAGGCATCTAAATTTATAAAGATGTCTTGAACTTGATTAGAGTCCAGTGAAACAGTCCTTGAGCCTGCTGTGATATAAGCTGTCACCCCAAACATCTGTTTCATCGCGCCAAGCTAACAGCTTTCATTTGCATATTACAAATAGATATCTTCCAGATTAGTAGGACCAAGTACAACATGCTAAGTCATCAAATGGAATGCCTGGTACCCTCTATGTATACTATAGATAGAGAAATAATAGCAGTAGATTTATAGACTACAGTTTTGGCAGGTGCTTACCAAAGTTTGTGCTTTATTATTATTTTTGTTTATGTAATCATATTGGGGGGGGGGGGGTCTTTTACTAAAGCTTAGTTCCAGTCATCTGCAACAGGGCCCATTTTATTCCTATGGGCCCTGCTGCAGATACCTACAGCTAAGCTTTAGTTAAAAGATCCCCATTTTTTGTAATCAATTGATGAAGTGAACCAGATCCTGCAGTAGTCAAGAATTGCACCTAATTTTCAGTTTTAGGAGCACTAAGGTCCCCTAAATATTGCCTCTAAAAAAACAAACAAAATGTTTCTGGTTTCTTATATAACCTGTAATTTCCAGAGCTTTTTTCTGCAGGTAAAACAGGGTTCTACCTGCAAGAATGCTATCTGGCAAAATTGCCTGCCCAGTGGGTGAGTAAAGTTACATATGGTCACCAACGTTACCTGCAGTTTGAAAATGCATTCCCAGGGGCCTAGTCAAGGAGGGATTTATACTTAACTCACATGCCTTTGAATTTTAAAAAGTATGCATCTGTTTTTCCACATGAAAACTGTGCACAAATTAATAGATTTGTGGGTAGCTCCCCTGGGGTAATTTTCAAAGTGAGGTTATGTGTTCAATTTCACTTTGAAGAGAAATTTTAAATATGTAAACCAAATTTGCCTGTGAACTTTACATCAATGTGGGCAGTTAGAAAATTTCCCCGCAAAAGGGTTCAGTTTTCTAACTAGTTTTTTTAGTGACCAAGCAAAGCATTGTAGTGCACAATGTAGCTTTTGAATAATCAGTCATGTCTCATGGAAGTCCATATTGTAAACATATTGTAAAATGGCAGCTTCATGACTAGGGGGGTGTGGGGTGGTGGTGTTAGTGCAATTATCAGATTGCTTATAGGTAAGAGTAATTGCTTGTTTATATTTGCATTTTCAAAACCTTCATATTCATTCATTTGAACATATGAGAATTAACAGAGCTTTCTACAGTTCAGCATCTGTCTAATGTTCCCATTTTGCAATGTATGAATTTTCAAAGCAAAAGAGAAAGCATCTTATTTGTAAGCAAATCAAGGAAGCGTATTAATTTTAAGAAGCTAACCTGCATCTTGTTCCAAACAATGTTAAAGTACCTTGTGCTCTACAAATTTTACCTTGTTCAGAACATGCATAAGAGATTTCTGTAAGATGTGACTATTTCATGCTGTAGTATTGCTGTGAATTAGAAAAAAAAGCACATTTATTCTGAACTCTGCTGAAAATATTGTAAACTGCATGTCTCAGACAAAAAAAAATCACTTGTGAGGCTGCAAATATAATCAATTGGTTGCACGGTTTGTCCTGATAATTGCTTTCAACAGATTTGTTTCTGTAACACCATTAAGGTATTACACAAAACGTTTGATTTTTGAGGTAGGATTGTATAAGAAGTAGATATGTGCATAGGTAAGAGAAATCTTTGACCAAAAGAACTAGTAGATGTGTAATAAGCATTGCGCGTTTTTAATTTGAAAAGCAGAACTGTGAAAAGTTGTATATACTGTATTTTCACACATATAGGAGGAGATTCTATATATGGTGCCTAAAAAATCGACACTGAAATCAGTGCTGACTAAGCATATTCTATAATTGATGCCTAGAGAGTTGATATTCCAATGCCTAAATCTATGTACATCCATTTACACCAATGAAAATGTGGTATAAATCCTAGCACACAGATTCAAGTGCATTGGGCTATATTCTTTAACCAGGTGCATACATTTCAGAACGCCCACAAAACGTCCATTTCCCCACTCATAACCATCCCCTTTTTGCTTGCATATGTTAGTTCAGCGCACATCATTACAGAATACACATAGCGACTTGTGTGCCTAAATTCTAATCAGTGCCAATTAGTGCTCATTATTGCTTCTTAAGTGCTGTTATCAGAACACATTAGCTCGTTAAGCTTAAGTTACATGCATTGTTATAGAATCCGCACCAATTTTGGCGCAAATCTCTAGGCACGCTACATAAAATCCATGGGATAATGTGTATGTAATGTGCATTTTTACAAGTTATGCACACCACCCCCTGCCTGCTATACCAGTGTATTTGTTTTTACCAAGACTCACTAATTATAAAATTAGCACATTTTCTTTTTAGTTGTTTTGCAAGTTTTGTGCAGTAATCATACCCGCAAGAAGGTAAAAAGGAAAGTCCTTAAAAATAAATGTTAGCTTGGAAACTAGCATGTCTTAGAAAACTAAGCTGGTATAGTGTGCGTTGTATGTGTGGGCTCGCTAGACCAGTTTACTTGTACATAGACTCACAATTTGCATGTGTTATGCATGTGCATATTATCCCCCGGATTCTACATATGGCGACTAAAGTTGGGCTTGAAAATCAATGCGCATAGCTAGTTTGCAGGGCAACTTAATTGATTCGTGTGCCAATCTGTGCCAGTATTTGGCTGCTGACAACCAATTATTGGTATCCATTGGCCTTAATTGGGAGTTATGTACACATCATATTCCATGTTCAATATGTAATACCAATTGCATGTTCTCCTCTTTTGTACCTAATTGTTCATTATATCATCCATGTTTCTATATATATTACCAATTGTATCTGTACTCTGAAATGGCATATGTCATGACGGAAATTGTAAGCCACATTGAGCCTGCAAATAGGTGGGAAAATGTGGGCTACAAATGCAACAAACAAATAAATAAATAATGATGTGCACGTGACTCCTATGCTGTGTAATTTCAAGGGGGCATGTTTAGGAGATGTTCCTATGTGTTATGTGCATTTTTATAGAATATGCCGAATCCATGCTTAATTTAGGCGCCATTTACACCTGTTTTTTTTTCAGCAGGCATAAATACAGGCAACTTAAGGGCCCCATTTACTAAGATGCTCTAGAGGCGCGTTAGTGCTTTTAGTGCGTGCTAACTGTGTAGGCACCCGTGATATTCCTATGGGTGCCTACACGGTGTGCGCTAATTTTGTGCACCTGCTAAAAACGCTAGCGTACCTTAGTAAACAGAGCCCTAACTTAGTTACAGATTAGGTGCTTAGGTCAGTGGTCCCCAAACCTGGTCCTGGAGACACTCCAGCCAGTCAGGTTTTCAGGATACCCATAATGAATTTTCATGAGAGAGATCTGCATGCAGTAGAGGCAGTGCATGCAAATTTCTCATGAATATTCATTATGGGTATCCTGAAAACCTGACTGGCTGGGGTGTCTCCAGGACCAGGTTTGGGAACCACTGCCTTAGACATTATTCTATAAAGTGCAGATACTCTTTATAGAATATCGCTCAACATACAAGTTTTCCTTGCTGATTTTTCAGCACAATTTACTGAATCTAGTCCAAAATGCGTAAAAGTATGCTAATCTTTTCAGTGCCTCTTAAATATCTTTAAAACTAGGCCTTAAAAATACAACAGTTGAGCCACATTATTAGGAAAGAAGAGCGCGTAGGTTTTCTATGTATTGACATTGCTTTGAAGGGTTCTGCCTGGTATCTGACAGGATATTTTACATCTTGCTTTGCATACATAAATAGAACTCTTGCTCTGATTAAGCATGAGCTCCATGCTAATTTACAAACTGCGGCTTTACAAAGCACATTGAAATAGCCTTGTTACTTCATTTATATTTTAAAATATATTAATAGCCCATTGTTGCTATAGGACACAACTAGGATGTCATAGCAATCTTTGTTCACTGATCTATTTAGAGTAAAGAAGGATGTTAATTATGGCTTATCCTTTGTAGTGTAACAAGTACTTTTACTAATCCAGCACTGTAAAAATAAAAAAAAAACCCTTTTTATATAAAACAATTCTAGACAGCAAGGGTAGTGTGTTGCTTGGCTAAGGCTGGGCTGTTAGCTAAATTAAGCCATTGTGACTCAAAATCCTCCTTTAATAAGGTTCATGCTGTCTACAACTTCATCATTTTCTGCTGAATGATAATTACTTTATTCAATCATGTTCAAGGTTTTAGTGAAAGCTAGCATTGATTGATTAACTTCAATTACCATGCTTACATTTGCATAGATAAAAACTGCTTTTCAATTTGTGAGTGGCACGCCAGTGGAAACCCTGCGCTGATATTTGCATTTCAATGTGAACAGTGAAGAATAAAGGTGGATGAGAGGTCTGATCTGTGCTAAGCCCTTTCTGCTTCAGTGCTTAAGCATTTTTCCATAAACACTCTTGTTATGATGTTGGTTTGTTCAGACCACTCTGAGGTAAGTGAGGAAGGATCCTGTTTACAAGCCCACATGACAATTTAACTTTATGGATTGGGGAAATCTGAAGTCATGATTTTATCTATGGATGGTTGCGTCCTAAGTAAATATAACTGAAAATGTCTGCTTTCAGTTGTGCAATGAAAATTTTAAGACCCATGAATACATTGGAAAGCAGCCTTTGTCTGCCACTAATTTGGACTTTTACGTTATATTTCTCACTTTACACAGAGTTAGCATTGTTTTCAAGGTCTGGTGACTTAGTGAACAAAACGCTTGCTTTTCCTTTATCCTTCTGCTGTTCAAGTCAAATGCAAGATCCTAAGTGGAATGAATTTAAGACTCTCAACTTGATCCCTAGTGAATAGTCTGCATCACAAAACTATTATTCGTAATTTGATTAAATTTATATTCCAGCTGTGCAAGGCTGGAGATACCTGTGCTTAGTTGAAACTAAAAGTACATTTTGAAATTTCCAGGTATACTCCACCACCCTTTATTGACAAGTCAAGAAGAAATAATATGGCTAGCTTAATCAAACATAGAGTTGTTTTGTGTATGTGAAAATGAAATGATGCTTCGTGGGGTTGTGTGACTTTTAAATGGCTTAGCTAGCAAAATACATTTCTCTATCCATCTAGGTTTCTGGTTTTCTAAGATGTTCTGCTTTAAATACAACTTACTATTAGAGACTGACTGTAAAGGTAAGGATGAAACCTATTACAGACATACTTGGAGTAGGTAATAATTGTCAGAAAAAAATTGCATGAAACAAACAACAACAACAACAAAAATATAGTCTCCAAAGTGTCAGACCAACAAGAAAATGAATGGGGGGAGGGGAGTAAATGTAATAATGATTGCTGATGATTGTAAATGTCAAGAATGTTCCTAAAGCACAAGTGATCCGGCCTGGAAATTTTTTCTTGGTCTTAAAAATATTTGTATAAATGTCAGAATAATCAGGATCATATATGATTGGAATCTGGAAGAATATCATTTTCAAATATTATGTTTGCATTATTCAAACATACAGTATTAAATATAAATAGTCTGTCTAACCTCTTCAACTCAGCTATGAAGTAGCATGTGGCTTCTTTGATTGAATATGATATATCATGTGACAAATATCGCAACATTTCAAACATACCATACTGAAAAAAAAAATCAAGCATCTTCCTAGTCCATTTATTTGTCCGGATCCTGGAGAAGAATACGGATAGTTCACTGCCTAAATATTTATCATAACTTACGGAGAAAATTCTGAAACAGCTGCTTTTGTTACTCTTTGAGTGATACTGAACAAACATTTAGAAAATTCTACAAAACTCTGCATCTTTTATCTCTAATATTTTGTGTAGAATCCCCACTTCCTTAAAGGCACGGCTTTTCCCTGCCTTAGGTCAGACACTCCCCAGCTTTTTTTCCTGCTCAGTCTCAACCCAACCCCCCCCCCCCCACACACACACACGCACAGCAGTCTCATTTCCCAACTTAGATTGAACCCCTCTCTCTTGATTTGATCTTTCTTTGACCCCTGTCAGAAGGTTCAATTACCTGCTTCTCTGCCCCTCTCTAGAGTGGACACCTCCAGCTTTCTTTCCCTCTCTCTGATCTCCAGTTTTCTCTCTAGCTGGGGGGGGGGGGGGGGGGGTGGAGGTGGAGGGGGGGATGTGCCAGATCAGATAGGAGCAGAAACATGCACATAGCCACTGCTGCTCTTGCCCTGTGCATGGCAGGTGCAGAACGTTACAGAGGAGGGGCATTCCTCAGAAATTCTAAATTGCGCAGTGGTGCAGAATTCTTTCGGGAGTAAACAGTTGTAAAGTGCTAACAATTGCCACTAAACATATATACCCATGCAAAAATGTGTTTCAGCCAGCAATATGGGAAAGCAAAACAAAAGGGTTTGCCACGGCAGTGGTACCAGCAAGACGAGGGATTTAGCTAATTGTGAATGTCCAACCCAAAGGAAAAGCAATTGGCCTTTATTCCCATCACGGTGTATTATCTGCCAATGCATGCCCGGCTTAGACTGTCTAGGCCTGTATTTCCCGCTTATAGTTTTCTGAAATGGAACATTCATAGATGATGTATTATCCTGGGTTCCATTTCTCAAAGGAGGAGTTGGATTTGGCCTCTAATTCACATCAAGCACGTTAAGAACAATCATCAATGTCAATACTAAGCATTTTTAGGTTGTAGTAGAAATCAGCTGGCGTCAAACATGAGATGCCCATAGGAATAAAATGGGCATTTACCGCCTGCTGATTTCTACCGTGAGCTAAAACGTCTACTGTGGCTTACTAAAAGACCCCTACCTTTATCCAAATTTAGGGGCATTATTTCTCCTGCTAGAGAGTTTACAGAATCAGCTGTTCTGTGTGAAAAAAATCACCATGGAGTCCATTTATTTTGATATGGTTTAGGTCCCTAAAGTTCATCCTTTTGACTAAAGCTGCATTGCTGTATGTTGGTCAACGTTCAGTTGGAGCGGCCACCCTTTAAGGCAGAGTTCCTCAAATTTCATCTTTGAGCTCCACAAACCAACTAGATTTTTCCAGATTTCTCCAGATTTCCACAATGAAATCCTGAAAACCAGGCTGGGTTGTGAACCTGGAAGTCTGGATTTCAGGTTCCCCTGGTTTAAGGTTGGAGGAGTGGCCTAGTGGTTAGAGCACCGGTCTTGCAATCCAGAGGTGGCCGGTTCAAATCCCACTGCTGCTCCTTGTGATCTTGGGCAAGTCACTTAACCCTCCATTGCCTCAGGTACAAACTTAGATTGTGAGCCCTCCTGGGACAGAGAAATATCCAGAGTACCTGAATGTAACTCACTTTGAGCTACTACTGAAAAAGGTCTGAGCAAAATCTAAATAAATAAATAAGAAGCAGCTTCAGTACTTAATTTAAATGGATAGTGTCACTGAATATACATGTAAAAACAGTGGAATTTTGTCTGCTATTCAGCAAGCATAAATTGAACAGATCACTTGTCCATTTAACAGCTGAATATTACTGCTAAGCAGATAGGAGTCAATGGGTACTGAGCACTATTCTGTAATGGCATCTAGAATAGAATAGCATGCAAGTTGGCATTTGTGCATCAACATGGAGGCACGAGCAGTTATGCTGGGTCAGTGGCAGGCATAAATGTTGGTGTCAGGGCCGGTCTTAGCGGAGGCGACCAAGGCGGCCGCATAGGGCCCCGCACTTAAGGGGGCCCTGCGCCTCAACTCTGCCTCTCCGACCGACCCCTCCTCGGACCGCCAGTGGCGTCGCGAGGGCAGCTGACACCCGGGGCGGGTCGCCGCCGTGCACCCCCGCCGGGTGCAGCGTGACACACCCTCCCCCCTCCGGAGCGCGACGCACCCCCCCCCCCACGAGAAAACATACCTCAAAAGGCGGTCAATCCGCCGAGTGCAGCCACTGGGGGGTGTCGGCGCCTCGCTGGTTCCTTGCTCTCTCTGCCCTGGAACAGGAAGTAACCTGTTCCGGGGCAGTGAGAGCAAGGAACTAGCGAGGCACCGACACCCCCCAGCGGCGTGCACCCGGGGCGGACCGCCCCACCGCCCCCCCTTCCTACGCTACTGCGGACCGCATCATGACTTGATCCCGCTCGGCCGCTCCGCTCCCGCCACCAGTCCAGTACCTACCCCCCACTGAGCCCGCCGTCAGCTCCCGCCTCCCCGGACCCCGACAGTTAACTTGCAGCGACAGCCCGGCCCCGACACACAGTTGCAGGCTTGCAGCGACGGCCCCGGCCCCCAACAGACAGTTGCAGCGACGGCTCACCCCAGCTTTTCACTTCCCGCTCAATGTCCTGCCTTCTGATGATGAGGTATTTCCCGTTTCCGCTAGGGCGGGCGGGAGTCACTGAATGGGAAGGGAAAAGCCTGGTTGGAGGTGAGCCATCACCATCGCTGGTGTGAGTGCGATGCAAAATAAAATAAAGTGAAGTAAGTGGAGGAAATCAGCCTTTTATTTTCTAGCACCTTCTTTGTTGAATAACCTGCCCTCAGAACTTAGATCTGAGCTCTTCCTTCCATGTTTTAAAATCCTGTTGAAGACCAAGACCTATTACTTTCAACTGACTTTCAGTTGGCCTCCGGATTGAGCATTTTGTTGCCCCCCCTGTAATATAGAGCAATTGAAGCTTTGCTACTTATAATTTTAACTTATTGTATGATTTAATCACTTGTTGAATTTGTCTTTCCTATCCTAAAATGGAGTTCTTTTCCTTGCTATATTCTTGTTATTATTGTTATTGTAAACCGCTTTGACCTTTTTAGACAAGTTGGTATATCAAGTACCAATTAAACATTGTGGTCCCACAAGGAACTCAGCTAGATTAGTGGGTCCCTGTAGAAAGGTTAAGCTAAGCAGATCAGGGTGCACCCTTGTGCTACAGCTTCATTTGTCTTTATTTGAAATTTCATAAATAAAAAATTTTCTAAAAATGAAATAATCTTTTCAATGGAGTGGAGCTAGGGTAAGGGCGGAGCTAGGGTGGGGTGGGGCTAGGGTGGGGGCGGGGCTAGGATGGGGCCCCACCAAATTGGTCTGCATAGGGCCCCGCACTTGCTAAGACTGGCCCTGGTTGGTGTGCAATGTTGCACTTAAGTGCGTGGCTTACACAGGTCTTTAAGGGGCCCTTTTACTAAAGGGGTTGGCATGCGGCAATCTAGAGCTACTGCTGAGCTACCACAGGAGCCTGGCAGTATTTCCCACCCCCAGTGCACCATTTCTGGAGCTACAAAAATATTTTCTATCTTTGTAATGCCTATGCTTACCTGGCGGTAATCGGTTACCACTGGGGTAGCGCAGGAGCCCTTACCACCACCTCAAGTGGTGGTGGTAAGTGCTCCTCCTTGAAATGGTTGCGCAACAAGTGGTTCACTTACCACATGGCCATTTCTTTTCCTGACCAAAAGATAGCCATTTACTCACTGCAGTCAAAGGGGTCCTCAGCGCATGCCAAAAACATGTGCTGACACTAGTGCAGGACCCCTTTTACCGCAGCTTAGTAAATGGACCCCTAAATTGAACTCATAAGTTCGGGTCCTGCTCTTGCCATGCCCAGAGCCCACCCACATATATGACCTCTTGCAGATGCACGCTATCCCCCCTACACATGCATCTTTATAGAATAGGGATTAGTAAGCTGCATGCATAAATTCAAATTGGCACCAGTTAACGCCAATAATTGTTAGTGCCCAAATATTGACACTAATTGGCTCATTACTCAAATTGTGCATGCGACAATTTTGAGCACCGTATATAGAATCGGGGGGATAGCTTACAGAACAGTGCTAATTGGCACCG
This sequence comes from Microcaecilia unicolor, assembly GCF_901765095.1. NCBI lineage: Eukaryota > Metazoa > Chordata > Amphibia > Gymnophiona > Siphonopidae > Microcaecilia > Microcaecilia unicolor. The sequence continues at coordinate 246,994,376 of NC_044037.1, read as the reverse complement.
AATAACCATGTGCTTAGCATGATTCTAGAAACTACGCCTAAAGTTAGTTGTAGTTTATAGAATATGCTTAGCAGCCGTTCTTCCGACTGAAATGTAGGCACACCCATTGAGGTCACCTAAAAACAGGCCTAAATACCTGCGCCTAACTTAGGCGCAGATCAGGTGTATTCTATAATAGTGAGCATAGTTTTTTGAAATGGCCATGACCTGCCCATGGCCACACCCCCTTTTTTGCTGTGTGCATTAGAGCTTACTGCACCATGTTATAGTGTATGCCTAGAAATTTGTGCGCTTAAATTCTAATTAAAGCAAATTAGTGTCACTAATTGGTTAAGTACCAATTATTGGCACTGATTGGCTTGTTAAGTTGTGCTTGCAATTTATTAGCACACACAACTTAAGTCACAATTTATAGAATTTGGGGGATAGCACATGTGTGACTGTTACATTCATACCATTTAAGAATCTTAGTGCACAAATGGTGCCTACATGTAAGCGCTAAGATTAGAGAATGAGATATTACCCAGAATGACCTCTGTCACCTCAAAAATCCAGCTCCTTTTCTCTTTTAGTGAGTGAAACAGCTTGATAACCCTAGAAGTTAAAAAAAATGCATGGATTTGCAAGTTATGACCTCCATTTAATGAAGTGCAGCAGAAAAGAAAACGGTAACTGTAACGGAAAAGAAAATGGTAACGGAATTCAAACATGCATGGGATAAACATAAAGGAATCCTGTTCAGAAGGAATGGATCCTCAGGAGCTTAGCCGAGATTGGGTGGCAGAGCCGGTGGTGGGAGGTGGGGCTGGTGGTTGGGAGGCAGGGATAGTGCTGGGCAGACTTATACAGTCTGTACCAGAGCTGGTGGTGGGAGGCGGGGATAGTGCTGGGCAGATTATATGGTCTGTGCCCTGAAGAGGACAGGTACAAATCAAGGTAAGGGTATACACAAAAAGTAGCACATATGAGTTTATCTTGTTGGGCAGACTGGATGGACCTTGCAGGTCATCCAGTCATCTACTATGTTACTATGTATTTCTAAATTTAACCAGTCCTAGTGGAGGCTGAGAATGACACGGTGACAGCATTTTTCCCCGTCCCTGCCCGATGGGCACTCTCCTCATCCCTGCCCTGGCACCGTGGGCTCTGTCCTCATCCACACAAGCCTCAAACACCTATGATTTTCTGTTTAAATCTTTTTATTAAAGTATAAAGAGGAACATATTCTGTAAAACTATTGTCTATAAATCACAAACAAAAAATAATAATAACGAGCAACTGAAATACCCCCCCCCCCTCCCGCCACCCTCTATCCTTCTAACCCTGACAATATCTTACTTCTAGTACCCCAAGGAACCCTATGCCACCCTGTATGTCTGGGGGGACAAAATGCAACCCGCTCTGTATGCCCTAGTGGGAGAAAATTATGCCCTATGAAGTACTGTTATGATTTTTTAATCTGTGAATGAATAAGTCGTCATCAACATTCTCCTGTCTTCCACAGTCCTTCCTGCAGTAGAAGATTTCCTCTCAGAAGATGTGCTGGTAGTAGGAATGCACAGGATCCCCTGTGCAAGTTTTGCCAGTTTTGGCCAGCACTTTTGCTCATTCCTCCAAACAAATCAAAACATCATCATATGCTTCACTTAGACATAAATAACTGTTCAATTCATTAATAGCCTTTGTTGAGAATTGAGGGGTCCCGAGCCCCCCAAGAAGGCTAGAGTGACCTTAATCTGACTCCATCTCTAAATAGCACTAGTACTGGGGTAATCAGGGAGTTGTGAAGTTCTAAGAGGAATTGCCACTGAGAGAGACGTTAGGTCTAAGGGACCCGCATTAGTCCGCCTCTCAGCACTGGCAAGGAATAGATACCAGCCTTATGACAAACTGGATTTAGGTTACAAGTTATACAATGCCGCGAAAGATAGCCTGATATAGCAAAAGCATTTATACTTACAGCCTTTCATCATTAAGTGAAGCCCACAAATCATCATTTGGAATGAGGAGTTTATTTGCTAAGGTATAAGTCAAATCAGTGATTGACAACAGGCATGTACAATCAATTAATTATAGGAATATGGTAAGCTGCAAACAGGTGTTAATTATTTGCTAATCTTTTATAATTTCTTTTACCAATTAGAGGTTTTACAAGGGAAAGCAATTAGGTAATTTGTCAATTCTGCTGGACACATTGGTTTCCCTTGGAGAGAGAGTGCCAACCCTTTTCTCTCTAACTCAAACCAGGAAATACCCTGATTTTTATAGGTGCCCTCAGGATATGGGTAATATGACAGTAGATATACCTCATTGGATCTATGCTAATGTCATGGTTGTCACTGATTGGCTCATGCTAATGAGTAGCTTCTATCTTGCTAACATGGTTTTGTCTTTAGCTCGCTTGACCACAAATCTTAAGCAAGACCCTGCTCACAGGAAAGTCTCCCTCCTCTCTTGGACAGCTAGTTCCCTATTTTCTTTGCACCTGGTATGACTCACTCATTTCTCAACTTGTTTTTCTAACTTACATTAGAGAAAATTCCACTTTGTAACAGATACGGCTTCCATTTTGTGCTGAAATCCTCCATTTTGTTTCCATATCTATTGACCTAACTTTTAGGCCTCAATCCGGGCTACAAACTAGGCCATACTTTTCCAGTAAGCTCCCAGTTATGCCAGCCATCAGATTTCTGACTCAGCCAAGGTCTGTAATGGCCTGAGCTCTATGACTGGGCCCTCCACCATTCCAGTGGGGGGGTCTCTGGCTGTACCATAATTATACACCTTCAAAGAAAGCATTGTTCCATAATAGTCACTTAAACTTCTAACATCCATTTTCATTCTTTTTTTTTTTTTTGAAGGGGGGGGGGGGGGGCTCTTCTACAGATGTGACACTTTCTGGGAATATGAATTGTAGAGGATCCTGAGTTGTTGATGTTGGCCGCAAGCTTTCCATTTTGATCTGGAGCAAACAGATTGGTGTTCCTTTTGGCAATTTCTGGAACCACAAGTTCAAGGTACGCTCATACCTCTCAGCCACCTCTTCTCCTTCTGCTATGTAGGTGCTAAACAAACACTTCTTGCATCTTGCACTGCAGTTGGTCAACAGGATTAAAAGGGACAGCAGTGGACTCTAATACACTGGACTATGATACTGATGATTGTGTGTACCCAGTTCATTGTACAGATGCATTGTTCTCTATTGGACACACTCAGTTGTGCCAGCCTGTGGGGGAGGGGAAGAGGCCCTGAGAATGGATGTGTGCATCCCTCATGGTCAAGGGCTCCCCATTCTCTCTATGTTCTCTGCATTCAAATCTTACATCTATTTTCACCAGGTTTGCCGGTGGTTGCTGTGCAGTGGTGGAAGGAGAATACCACTTGTTGCTGCATCAGGGCTGTACTGTGTGCTTGCAGGTCACACCGTAGACCCTTAATGCTATGCTCCAGCCATTGGAGCTGCTGTACCGCTTCCCGATGGACCTGTACCGCTCCCTGGTAGGTTTCATCCTTCTTTATGTGGTGAACCCCAGTCCCCTTTTATGAAGTGCCCATCCATTCTTAAAGTTGCGGGGGGTGGTCGTGGGGAAGCATATATGCACTGAATGTTTTTTACACATTATTCAACAGAGTCCTACAATCCTCCATAGTTATGGAACAACAACATTTCTAAATTCTATCCTGCAAACCATTTTCAAGGTGGCCACAGGTGCATGCCTACCACGGCCTTGAGCCCTTAAGTCGTGGTGCGGGAAATGGGATTCTGGTTGCAGTTTCTATTCTAAATTACCTGCAGGTGGCTACAGCCCGGTGCCTATATAATTCCCCTAGCCTGTGCCTTTCTGTACCTGATGTATTATATTGCAATTGTGATGACGTAAACATCCATCTAATGCTTTTACAGTTGTTTTCCCTTTTCTCCTCTGCACTATATACCATTGCTGATACATTCAATGTGAAAAGATGGCCCAGCTATTTCTAGCTCCTTCCCAATGTGGGTTTGGTTGTGGGTAAGGGTGTCCTGGTGATCAGAGAGCAAACATCGTCTATGCGCTACCTATGGTTATCTGCAAGTTTCTACTTGGCAGATCACTAGTGCTAGACAACATACCTATTATTTACACAACTCTGTGCTGTGGGGCTCTATGGTAAGGGGGGGGGGGAGAGGCTGTATAGGCATTTCTGTTCCTCAAAAGAAATGCCAACCCATTCTCCCCCCCCCCCCCTTACCATACAGCCATGCAGTTTGGAAGGAACAGGTGGCCTTCTGTATGGCCACACTTATGATACATATGTACCAAAGTTTCTCTGTCACAGTTCACCTGTCATGCAACCTAGATTGCTGCCTCCTTTCACATCACCCCATCATTTGATAATACCACTGTAGTGCACAAAGTACACACACAGACCCTGGTAGTAGAAAGTGTAATATCATAATATATTTTCATAAACAAGCTATGTACAAAAAAAGTCCCATCAATGAGGCTGCTGTCCCTCCAAGGCCCTTCTCATAAGTTATATCAGTAGCAGCATGAGCCCGGCTGTGTGTATCCTGCCTTTGCTCGACAGAGTGCTGCAGTGCTGTCACCTCCAGCAGCAACTGGTGATTACAGCAACCAGTTGCTGCAGGAGTTGCAGTACTGCGGCACCGTTGTCCAGTGGTGCTGCGGGGGCTGGGTGGTGGTGTTGCTGGGGGCTGGTGGTGTTGGTGGGGCTAGTGGGTGCTCTTCCTCTTCCCCCTCCAGAGGAGGCATATTTGTCCATTGGTCCTCCTCATGTAAGAGGGACGTCCTTCGGCAGTTCTGTGAGAAACACGTCCTTGTTACTGTACTTTACACTTATGAATGTTCCTTATATTTCCCATACCTGGATGTCCGCAACTACATGCACTGTACTTGCGGAACAACCAGGTACATCAAAGAAGTCCAAAGTATAGTAATAAGGACGTCTTTCTCATAGAACTGGCGAAGGATGTTAATATGACAGTACAGTGAGTTTTAGGGACGTCCTTTTCGCAGTCCTGGAAGATGGGCGTCCTTTTTACTATACTTTGGGCATCCCTGATTTGGGCAGTTTTGCACTGCGATAATGGAATGTCTAAGGGCGTCCATACTATTTTTCGATTATACCTACTTGATTTTGGTCGACTTCGCGAGGACGTCCTAATTCATAACTTGGACGACCTTTCGAAAATGCCCCTCTTATTAACTAGTCTCCATACCCTTTTTCACATAGTTTTAAAACTTGAACTTTCTGCCACAATAGCGTCTAGAAGGCTCAGCAGGGCCTAGTTCAGTCTTCATACCCACCTACCCCCTCCCCAACTCCTTCCCATACCTAGCACATCTTTTCATTTATAGTCTTGTCTTAGTCAATTATTCTAATTAGGATAATGAGGGGAGTTTTCATTAAAGAGTTTTAATATATTTAATTCCTTTCTGAGAAGCAAACACTAAATAAATCACACAATATACCATATAATCTAAGGATCTTTATATTAATCTAATATTCCTAGTACCTTAAGAAGTTTACAATTCAATAATACTAAGATGTAGACAGCAGCCTAGCAACTAGAGGGGTGCTATCCAGTCTTTTACAATCCAAGTCTTTTTCACATGTATGATTATTACCCAGTTGGTGAGAGGTTATATGTGTGTGCTCGGTGCAAAGAGCTCCTAGCTCTCAGAGAATGAGTCCGGTTCTCTTGACGCTAGACTAGCAGACTTGGATTAGCTGAGGGAGGTAGGTATATAGAGGATGCCTACAGGGATGTTATAGAGAAGTCCCACCTCCAGTCTGGCAGTCCCTTTGCTGTCTTGGAGATGGGAGTTCTCCTATAAGGAGAGCATCACCCTGGTCAAGTAGAAACTAATCCTGTAACCAGGACCTGCAGACCAGGGCATGCAATATGCTCTTGCACTGAGGATGTGTCTCCAGGAGCTTCTGCCCTGGAGGGAAGGGTTAGGACAGAAGTTGTAGTTGGTGATTCGATCATTAGTCATGTAGATTGCTGGGTGGCTAGTGGACATGAGGATCGCCTAGTCACTTGCCTGCCTGGTGTGAAGGTGACAGACCTCACACGTCACCTAGATAGGATTTTAGAAAGTGCTGGGGAGGCGCCAGCTGTCTTGGTACATGTAGGTACCCATGACACAGGAAAATATGGGAGGGAGGTTCTGGAAGCCAAATTTAGGCTCTTAGGTAAAAGTTGAAATACAAATTCTCTAGGTAGCATTTTCAGAAATATTCCCCCTTTCATGCACAGGACCCAAGAGGCAAGGAGAGCTCCAAAAGCTCAATATATGGTTAAGAAATGGGGTAGGAATGGGGGATTTAGATTTGTTAGGAACTGAGCAACATTCTGGGAAAGGAAGAGCATGTTCTTAAAGGATGGACTTCACCTTAAATGGGATGGAACCAGGCTGCTGGCCCTAACATATAAAAATGAGAGATAGCTTTTAAACTAAAATGGGGGATGGTGGGGGTAAGTTAGCAGTTTTCTAGGAGCACATGGTTCAGTGTAGAGTATCCTTGAAGGATACTATTGAAATAGGATCTTTAGGGAATCCCAATAAAAAGATTTCAATAATGATGAAAGAAAGCCAGGAGTGTTTAATGGGAGAACAGAGTAAAGAAAGCAAATTATCCCCATCACCTTCCAAGCAGCTTGTAGAATCGAGGAAAAAACACAGTTTCAAATGTCTATATACAAATGCAAGAAGCCTAAAAAATATGATGGGAGAATTGGAGTATATATTGCACTACTGTTAAGAGGTAGATATGACAGACATCTCATCGGACTGGAGGAAGGAGGACGACCAATGGATACTGTGGTAAAGTACAAATTATATAGCAATGGTAGAGTGGATCAAATTGGAGGGGGGTTGCGCTATATGTTAGAGGGAATTGAGTCAAACAAAATAACATTCCACATGAAACAGTGTGGATCTTTATAGTTAGAAATTCCTTGTGCGAAGGGAAGGAGTTTACTGGTAGAGCTGTACAACCATCTGCCAGGACAGAAGAACAGACAGATGAAAAAATGTTTACAGAAATTAGGAAAGCTGGAAAATGGGCAACATTATCATAATGGGTGATGTCAATTACCCTATTATATAATAAAGGAATTGGTAGAATAATATCAACTAGTCTCACTAAATGACTAAATGAATTATAACACCTTCAATACAGGTTATTTATGAGACTAGTTGATGTCAATTACCCCAATTTGACTGAATAAATGTTAGATCAGGAAGTGCTAGGGAGGTAAAATTCCTAGATAACATAAATGACTGCGTCTTGGAGCAACTGGTCTTAGATCTGACAAGGGGTAGCTATTTTAGATCTAGTCCTTAGTAGAATGCAGGGCATGATACAACAGGTAACAGTGTTAGATCCACTGGGAAACAGTGATCATAACATGATCAAATTTGAGCTGATATCTGGAGTGAAGTCATTAAGGAAATATACTGCAGCAGCATTTAATTTTTGAAAGATTGACTACGAAAAAAAAGGTTAAAAAGCTAAAAGGACTGGCCGCAAAAGTTTAGGACTTTAAATCAGTCTTGGACGTTGTTTAAAAATACCTTTGTGGAATCCCAGACCAGAACTATTCCATGTATTAACCAAGGTGGAAAGCAGAGCAAATGACAGCCAGCATGGATAAAAAGTGAAGTTAAGAGGATATTAGAACCAACAGAACATCCTTCAAAGAATAGAAAAAAGATCCAAATGAAGAAAATAAGAAGCAACATAAGCACTGTCAAGCTAGGTACAAAACCAGTTGGTGGACTACATAGAACTCCATATCATTCTTCCTTCATCATTGTCAGGGTTTAGAAAATATTTTAGTACTGAGACTTTGCTAACTTCTCTATATTCAGAGGCCGGAAGAGATATCAGTATGAGATTTAGGGTGCTTATAATTCAGTTTGGTATGTCTGCTGCACTCAATCTCGTCAACCATGAAATGTTACTGAATCTGCTAACACACTATAAGGCACTTTAGGATGTGTAAGGGGATGGCTCTCAGGTTTTTTAGAGAGTAAATGTTACCAAGTTAAAAAAGGAAACCTGCTCCATTCATTTGAATGGGTGCCTGAGTGCAGTGTTCCATAGGGTTCAACCCAAGTGGTGGCCCTACCAATAGGTCAACTGAGGCAGGAGCCTCAGGAGGCCATCTTCAGGGAGTGACATATCCCTCCTCCCCACCGGCTATGGTCTGGCATCTCCCCCTTCCTTCTTCAATCCCCTTCCCCAAGCCTACCATTGTTCATTAAAGGTCAATGGCGGTAGTGATTCCCATTGGTTGGCCTGCCAACGTCACCGGCCTCTTTTCTGTACTGCAGCTTGCCTCTCTGACATAACTTCCTGTTTCCTCAGAGGTGGGCTGCAGTAGAGAGAAGAGGCTGGTGCCAACAGCAAGGCAGCCTATGGGATTCGCCACTGCCTTTTGGAAAACAAACGTAGGCACGGGGAGGGGGTTGAAGAAGAAAGGGGGGAGATGCCAGAACACAGCCAGAGAGGGGGGACCATCTAACTCCCTGTCTCAGCCGGCAGATTGCCTTGGTCTGCCTCTGGTTCACCCCTTTCTCCCATACTGTTTAATTTGTTAAAGGCTGAATTAACAATTCGGTTGGCATCTGCTGGATACAATACATATATATATGTAGATGATGTGATGATTACAATACCTTTTGATACATCACTAGTTTCCATCTCTCAAGCAATTGAGCAACTGCTTTTATGCTACAAAATCAAATTTTTAGTACTGGGGAATTCCTACAAACCGTTTTCACGAATTTCTATTACTATTCAAGGAATTTCTTAAATAGAAAAACAGCTAAAGATTTTGGGTGTCATCTACAATGAGAATTTAATACTTGAATCTCAAATCAATTCACTGATAATGAAAACTTTTAGTACTTTGTGGAAATTAAGAAGGATCAGGTTCCTTTTTAATTAGTCAGCTTATAGGCTATTGATACAATCTTTAGTTTTGTCCTATCTGGACTACTGTAGTGTTCTGTATGTGAGACTAAATGATGGTCTTCTTAGAAGTCTTCAAACACTACAGAGCATTGCAGCATGCCTAAATAATGCATTGATCATCTAGATATGTGCACTCTTTTCCATTCCTGAGAAAGCATCAATGACTTCTATTAAGATCACATATATTGCTTAAGCTTTATTCTATGACTTTTAAAATAATCTATAGCTATGTTCCCTTATATCTAGGAAACTTAAGCCATCTCTCAGACATTCAGCATTAGGATGCAGATTACCTTTGTTATTGTTATGGCCAAAACTGAGCTTCTCATCTTTCCCCCTAAACCTACCTCTCCTCTCCCCCCTTTCTCTATTTATGTGGATGGCACTTTTATTCTCCCTGTCCCATCTGCTCGTAACCTCTCTCTCCTTTGCTGCTCACATTCAGCAGATTGCCAAAACCTGTTGTTTCTTTCTTTATAATATCAGCAAAATCCGTCCCTTCATCTCTGAGCGCTCTACCAGAACCCTTATCCACACTCTTATCACCTCTCGTCTTGATTATTGTAACCTGCTTCTCACCGGCCTCCCTCTTAGCCATCTTTCTCTCCTCTTCAATCAGTCCAAAACTCTGCTGCATGACTCATTTTCCACCAAAGTTGCTATGCTCACATTAGCCCTCTCCTTCAGTCACTTCACTGGCTCCCTATCTGTTTCCGCATTCAATTCAAACTTCTCTTATGACCTACAAGTGCATTTCACATCTGCCGCTCCCCAGTACCTCTCACTCTTGTCTCTCCCTACGCTACGCCCCCCCCCCTCGGGTACTCCGTTCTGTGATAAATCTCTCTTATCTGCCCCCTTCTCCTCTACTGCTAATTCCAGACCTCCGTTCCTTTATCTTGCTGCACCCTCACGACCTGGAATAGAATTCCGAGCCTGTACGTCTAGCTCCCTCGTTGGCCGTTTTCAAGTCCAAACTAAAGCCCACCTCTTTACCACTGCTTTGACTCCTAACCCTCACTTGCTCTGTCCTTTTATCCTCACCGCTCTATTCCCTTACCCTTAATTGTTCTATCTGTCTGCCTGTCTTATCTAGATTGTAAGCTCTTTGAGCAGGGACTGTCTTTTTGGTGTGGTGTACAGTGCTGCGTATGCCTTGTAGTGCTATAGAAATGATAAGTAGTAGTTATTTCAATGCCCCAGTCCAAGAGGTGTGAAATACAAAACCCTGTTTAATAGAACATTCCTTTATCAATCACCACACTAATGGAATTCATTGCCACTGAATATTTGAAAATTTTCTCAATATCTGGCATTTAAGAAAGCTATTAAAACCAATTTTTATGATTTATTTAAAACATATTTGATTCGTATTGTTGGATATTTAAATTGATGTACATCCAGGAGTTTCTCCTGCCTCTTCTGACTTTGTGCACCACATAGAATTCTCATGGGACATTGTGATATAGAAAGAGCAAAATGCAATGTAATGTAATTGATAAAGAAGGCTAAAGAGAATATGAATAAAACTTGCCACAGAAACAAAAACTCATAGTAACACCTTTCTCAGTTATATCGAAGCAGAAAGCTTGTGAGGGAATCCATGGGACAGTTAGATCATGAAGGAGCAAAGGGGCACTCAGGGAGGAAAAGGCCATAGCGGAGAGGTTGAATGAATTCTTTGCTTCGGTCTTTATGGAAGAAGATGTAGGAGATCTACCTGCACCAGAAATGGTTTTTAAGGGTAATGAGGCTGATGGACTGAAAGAAATCTTCGTGAACCTGGAAGAGGTACTGATCAACAACCAACAAGTAAAGAGTGATATATCACCTGGATGGATGGTATACACCCCAGGGTACTGAAAGAACGCAACATGAAATGCTGATCATCTGCTAGTGATCTGTGTTAAAATCATCTGTAGTACCTGAAGACTGGAGGGTAGCCAATGTAATGCCAATTTTTAAAAAGGATTCCAGGGATGATCTGGGAAATTATAAACAGGTAAACCTGATTTCAGTGCTGGGCAAAATAGTGGAAACTATTATAAAGAATAAAATTACCAAACACATAGACAAACATGGTTTAATGGGACAGAGTCAGCATGGGTTCAGCCAAAGGATGTCTTTCTTCACCAATTTGCTTTATTTGAAGGTGTGAATAAACAGGTGGATAATGTTGAGCCAGTTGATGTTAGTGTATCTTGATTTTCAGAATGCTTTTGATAAAATTCCTCATAAGAGACTCATGAGAAAATTAAAGAATTTTTTTCTCCACCTTATAAGGCACTGTCTATCTAACAAAATCAATGTTAGACTTGTTACAGATGGACCAACAATAAAGAACGACAACATGGATGCAGTAGCTCACAGGATTGATTGCTGTGTTTTGAGTGAACTGCGACGGCTGCGCGGGGGAGTGGAAACAGAGATTAATCAAATGTCTTCCTTACTTACAGTGGACTAGATAGGCTCACTTCCACTCCACTCTCTATTTACCGAAGTCGCAGCGGCGAACCGGCAGGTGGTGGCTGTAAAGGCAGCAAGCAGGCAGGCTCGCCTCCGTCCTTCGCTTCTCTACCCCTCTCAGCGTCCCGCTCTCACGGAAAGGAAATGACATCAGAGGACATCTTCTCCCCTGGAATTCCGTTCATTGGGTAAATCTCTCATCTGTACCCTTCTCCTCCACTGCCAACTCCAGACTCTGAATGTCCTCTTCCCTGTGTTATTCTCTAGTGGCTATTACTTCTTTCTAGGTGCTGCGTTCTTCACAAGTCCTTCCACTGTAGAGTCCCATTGTGATGTGATGTTTGCATTATCAATTAGCCAATTCAGTCTCTGTGAAATAAATAATACAGCTCATACTGTAGGGAATGTTTACAGGATAGAGATGATGATGCATAATTTCCTTTCTTCTGAAGGCAGGTAATAAGATGTCCTCTCTTAAAACTTGCTGTCAGGGCTGGAGTGACTTCCTTTATTACTCTTGATCATTTTTTGTTTCTTTGCAGAGACTGAGGTGGAGGTTGATGATGCTATCCATGGATTTGGGACCCCAAATTGTCAGAGAAGTTACCTGATACTTTACAAGCAATTGTATATACTTCAGCTCTGTCTCTGTTCATTTCTTGAGATTTAAAGAATTTATCAAAAATGCTTATATGTTTTGAATGACTGCTGCTGCATTTTTTTTTTACCAATAGTCATCGTATTTATTAAATAAATCTTTTTATAGGCTACAAAGAATTCAATGTGGCTTATTTTAAATCAAGTATAATAATTTAAGACAAAGTTTTAAAAATATTGACACGGACAACAAAAAACAGATATATTATGGTACTTTTAGTCCAGCTTGCCAGCAGACTTAACTGCCAGCAGACTTAACCTCAAGTTTTCTCAATTAAATAACATTTAATCCCTTAATTCTGTAAAGTTGTGCACCTGAATTGGTACCAACTAATTTGTGCAATTTATAGAACAAGGTCAGTTGTGTGTGGCATTAATTGGAAGTTACATGAATAACTGCCCTTAGTATTCTATAGATTATGTGCTCATACTCCAGAGTGTGCAACTCCAAGGGGGGCATGGTCAGGGCAGGGGCATAACAGAAAGTCCTAACTGCCTACAGTTAGGTGGTGTGAGCACTTACACAAGCCATTTGGCTTGCATAAATGCTCACGCCTAAAGTTAGGCATGTAAATCCCAGCGCCTAACTTTAGACATTCTATTAAGAATTACCCCCTTAATATAATTGGATTCTAGTCTAATGCATCTCAAAACTAGGGCCTGGCCAGCCAAAAAGGTGAGGCACGTACACTAGCTAACCTAACCCACTGCAATAACTTTTCACTGCTGATGGTAGAGTCCTCCAAGGACAGTAGAGTTCAGTGCAATGTGCCAAACAGTCAATGTGACCCAGACAAAATCTTAACAATCAGGGGACCATCTTGCACTGCATCCTTTAGGCCACTGGCAGCCAACGTAAAGATGTTAGCCTTGGTGTAACACTGAACTTGAATGCTGTGTGCAGTTCTGGTCACCACATCTCAAAAAAGATATACTGGAATTAGAAAAGGTACAGAGAAGGGCAAAGAAATAATAGAGGATGGGATGACTTCCCTGTGAGGCAAAGCTAAAGTGGCTAGGGCTTTTCAGCTTTGAGAAAGACAGCTGAGGGGAGATATGATAGAGGTATATAAAATACTGAGTAGAGTGGAACAGGTAGACGTGAATCGCTTGTTTATGCTTTCCAAAAATACTAGGACAAGGGGGCATGCAGAGGGGGAAGAGAAATGGGACTTGATATACCGCCTTTCTGAGGTTTTTGCAACTACATTCAAAGCGGTTTACATATATTCAGGTACTTATTTTGTACCAGGGGCAATGGGAGGGGTTAAGTGACTTGCCCAGAGACACAAGGAACTGCAGTGGGAATCAAACTCAGTTCCAAGGATCAAAGTCCACTACACTAACCACTAGGCTATTCCTCCACTCTACTAAGTAGTAAATTTAAAACAAATTGGTGAAAATATTTCTTCACTCAGCAAGTAATTGAACTCTGGAATTTATTGCCAGAGAATATGGTAAAGGCAGTAAGCTTAGCAGGGTTTAAAAAAGGTTTGGCTAATTTCCCAAAGAAAAGTTCATAAGCAATTAATAGGATAGGCTTCGGGAAATTCCACTGCATATTCTAGGATAAGCAACATAAAATCTCTTTTACTGTTCTGGGATCTTGCCAGGTACTTTTGACCTGGATTGGCCACTGTTGGAAACAGGATACCGGGCTTGATGGGCCTTCAGTCTGTCCCTGTATGGCAATGCTTATGTTCTTATAGCAAACAGTAAGAAAGAGAGTCACTAAAAAAAAAAAATGCTGTGGGGAAGAAGGGCAGAGCAGACAGCAATGAGCCCAAAGGCAGCCAAAGGGAGGAGGAGATGGTGCATGGCACCAGCCTCACTGCTGGCCTAAGCAGGAAGACATGGGAAATCTGAGGGGGGAGGAGGAGACACTGGTGGAATACTCCAGGAAGAGAAAGGGTATCGTCATGCATATAACACACATGCATTATATATGTGTGCGCATTATATAAGTTTTTTTTTACATCCATACCCAATTTGTTTGTGTGATATGCATGGGCATGTTATATGTATGAAAATATGGAATATTAAGATTTATGCTCTATCTGCACTATTAGTTGATTTGTCTAATGTTGGCTTTTAACTGGACTTAAAGATTTGAATCAAGTCAGAGGATGAAATAACCATAGAAAAATGACCCACTTTTATTCTAGTGGACTTTCCTAAATATTTGTCCCCCTTTCACAACATGGTTAGACCTAAACAAATTTGATCTTCTCTTAGATATATCAAATGTTATACTGTGCACAAAGGATTTTCTCTTAAACAAGGTTAAGATCCTGTATATAACTGAGATTTATTTCAACACAATCCAAAAATTCAAACAAAACTGTTGAAATAGTTTTTAGCATTGAAACCGTTTGAATAAGATGATTCTACATTTAGCTGTCAGTATGACAGGATGATTAGTACTCAATCATAGAAGAAAACAGATGAGATGACAACTTCTGTTTGGGTGCTTGATAAAGATGTGTCCAGTCAATGCACAGACGACCACTATCTCAGACTGAACCAAGCGCTTCAGCCACACTGATAAAGAGGTGGACGTGCTCTCATCTGCCAACACCAATAGCCTATGAGTGGAAAATCATATCACCATTCATGCAAGAAATAGATTAGATCTAGCTCCTCATTCTTCTCCTGCAGACTCTATAGTCCATAATGGCTGGATCTAGAAGGTTTCTCGTTGAAACACATTTGCTTTCTATCTCCTTCACTTTTCAAGTCTGATGTGTTCATTTGGCACAGATCTCAAACAATTAGGTTGATTTACACTTCCTTTCAGTGACTAGCAACCAATAAATACTTAATCTTTCTTTTCTTCCAAGATTGCTGATTTTTCCCGAATCGTCCTGTACTCTTGCCAATCTATGAGAATCTACATGGGTATCTAGACCCATATACAACAAAATTTATCTTTCTTTTTATTGATATCTTATGTTGTTTATGCTATGTAATATATAGTCAGGCCTATTTGTGTGTATTTTAAAATATTACATGGACAATATCAGACCATTTAACTCATTTAACCATACAAACAGGGGCCAAGTTGGGGAGGGAGGGAGCGAGGGTAGCTCTAAAAATTATCTGTACAACAGCAATATTCAGTCACTCTCTGGATAATTGTCTAGCAGGCCTACACTAAATGGCTAGCTCTGGTGTAGTGATTGGCCAGTAGGTTCCTGGGATACTTTTTGGTGGGTATAAACTGTTGTATTACATGGTTGTGGGGTTAGGGGTTGGTCTCAGCTGTAGGATAGCAGCAAAACGAAATGGGATATAGAGATGTTTGACTCGGTTGCAGTTAAGGGAGAGAGAGGTGAAGGGATGCATCGGGATTGCTCATGTGTGACACTGCCAAATGAGGTGGGGCCGTTTGTCACCATGAATCTCACAGGGGGGGGGGGCAGGGGAGTTTGGTGTCATCTTGATGATGCTGTTGATTCTTGTTTGCAGGGTTAGTTCATTAACAAATTGCTCCATTGCAGTATGGTAAGCTGCACTGAGCAAGAGAATGTTGGAGAATTGTCATGGTACATATGTTAATGTTAACTTTGTTGTGAGTTAATAAGGCTGCTGCCCATGCTTTTGCCACCAAGTTATAAGTGACTATTTATTTGGTGGGGAGTATATGGGTGCCTATTGTGTATAAATATTATTCAAATGCAAGTATATACAGATACAGATGCTGAATATACTCACACACACACACACACATATATATATATATATATATATATATATATATATATATATATATATATATATATATATATATATACAGTGGGGGAAATAAGTATTTGATCCCTTGCTGATTTTGTAAGTTTGCCCACTGACAAAGACATGAGCAGCCCATAATTGAAGGGTAGGTTATGGTAACAGTGAGAGATAGCACATCACAAATTAAATCCGGAAAATCACATTGTGGAAAGTATATGAATTTATTTGCATTCTGCAGAGGGAAATAAGTATTTAATCCCTCTGGCAAACAAGACCTAATACTTGGTGGCAAAAACCCTTGTTGGCAAGCACAGCGGTCAGACATCTTCTGTAGTTGATGATGAGGTTTGCACACATGTCAGGAGGAATTTTGGTCCACTCCTCTTTGCAGATCATCTCTAATCATTAAGAGTTCTGGGCTGTCGCTTGGCAACTCGCAGCTTCAGCTCCCTCCATAAGTTTTCAATGGGATTAAGGTCTGGTGACTGGCTAGGCCACTCCATGACCCTAATGTGCTTCTTCCTGAGCCACTCCTTTGTTGCCTTGGCTGTATGTTTTGGGTCATTGTCGTGCTGGAAGACCCAGCCACGACCCATTTTTAAGGCCCTGGCGGAGGGAAGGAGGTTGTCACTCAGAATTGTACGGTACATGGCCCCATCCATTCTCCCATTGATGCGGTGAAGTAGTCCTGTGCCCTTAGCAGAGAAACACCCCCAAAACATAACATTTCCACCTCCATGCTTGACAGTGGGGACGGTGTTCTTTGGGTCATAGGCAGCATTTCTCTTCCTCCAAACACGGCGAGTTGAGTTCATGCCAAAGAGCTCAATTTTTGTCTCATCTGACCACAGCACCTTCTCCCAATCACTCTCGGCATCATCCAGGTGTTCACTGGCAAACTTCAGACGGGCCGTCACATGTGCCTTCCGGAGCAGGGGGACCTTGCGGGCACTGCAGGATTGCAATCCGTTATGTCGTAATGTGTTACCAATGGTTTTCGTGGTGACAGTGGTCCCAGCTGCCTTGAGATCATTGACAAGTTCCCCCCTTGTAGTTGTAGGCTGATTTCTAACCTTCCTCATGATCAAGGATACCCCACGAGGTGAGATTTTGCGTGGAGCCCCAGATCTTTGTCGATTGACAGTCATTTTGTACTTCTTCCATTTTCTTACTATGGCACCAACAGTTGTCTCCTTCTCGCCCAGCGTCTTACTGATGGTTTTGTAGCCCATTCCAGCCTTGTGCAGGTGTATGATCTTGTCCCTGACATCCTTAGACAGCTCCTTGCTCTTGGCCATTTTGTAGAGGTTAGAGTCTGACTGATTCACTGAGTCTGTGGACAGGTGTCTTTCATTACAGGTGACCATTGCCGACAGCTGTCCTGTCATGCAGGTAACGAGTTGATTTGGAGCATCTACCTGGTCTGTAGGGGCCAGATCTCTTACTGGTTGGTGGGGGATCAAATACTTATTTCCCTCTGCAGAATGCAAATAATTCATATACTTTCCACAATGTGATTTTCCGGATTTAATTTGTGATGTGCTATCTCTCACTGTTACCAATAACCTACCCTTCAATTATGGGCTGCTCATGTCTTTGTCAGTGGGCAAACTTACAAAATCAGCAAGGGATCAAATACTTATTTCCCCCACTGTATATATATATATATATATATATATATATATATATATATATATATATAGTGTGTGTGTGTGTGTTGTTCTTGGAAACTTAAGTAACATTTATGAAATATTCAGCAGGGTAAATCTGCCTAAATTGCATGAATTTTCACTGCTGTTCCCTAAAAGTCTGTTTGGTGTCAGTGTTCTCACTGCTAGCTGTGAGCTGTGTGTGGTAAAGAGAGATCAGTCAGCCAATAAGAAAGAGGTGTCTGCAAGTTATTCCAGTACTGTTCCTGAGTCCCATTCTAGCTGTAGCCCTTTGCTGTACATCCTGCACCTGCTAGAAATGGCTCCGGCTAGTTTAGAATGTGCTGGAAGTTGGTAGAAGCCTAGGAGGGGCTATGCCACATTCAGAGAGAAGGTTCTAATGGTAGTAGAACACCCCCTCTGAGTATTTAAGCCCACTCCCTCCTATCCCATTTTGTTTAAGGTCCATCTTCCGTCTCGCACCTTGCAACTACAGGGAGATCTCTTCACATATTCCTATAGCAGCAACCTAACTGAAAGAATCAGCCAGTTCATACTTTCACAGGTTGACCGTTAAAGGCACTTGCTAGAGGAACAAGGCTTCAAGAAGGCTCAGGGACAAGAAACAGAAATAAAAACAGTTGCTGCCTTGTTTTAGTGAACAGGAATGGGGAACCTGCCCATGCCTACTAAATCCTTTAAAAAAAGGAGCAGGAGGTTAGTTTGTGTTTCTGTTACAACAGCCAGGGTGCCCTTTTCCATCTATACAGGGCTGAAGGGTATAACATGCTACCATTTATTACCATCTTGTCTAGTGGAGCCACCTGCCAACAGCTGGAGGTTAGAAAAACTGTAATTGAATAATAACTGAGCACTGATATGTGTTTAACATCTGTCCAAGTGAACAGTAGATATCCTAAACTGTGTGCTTGAAAGACCCTCACCAACCTGGGGAGTAGATTTAACCATTTAAGGGAATTAATGTAACCATTAACTGTATTTTCATCTACATCAGGAGAAAGGAAGAAAGAACTGTAAATAGTTGTTACTTGATTAGTGAAGATAAAATATATTGTTCCTAAATCATTTAAAGGACAGTAAAGTTTGGTTTATCATTCATTTATTTTGCTATACCATCACTTATTGCCAGGCAAATCAGAACTGTTCACAGAGCAAATCATACACTATAACACAAATTAATTTAATTAAGAACTCCATTAAGTGATAGGAAGGAACAGACAAATCTTCCATACCAGAGATAACAGCACTAACAATCAACTCACATGGCAGTCATACATAATACCCAACACAAACTCACTTGCAATAATCTAGAAACCTGTGCAGTCTTCCAATTAAAATGCAGTAGCGTTAGATGGCAAAAGCTATTTGATAGTAATAAGTTTTCAATGCTGTACGGAAAAGAGAGTATGATTTATCTAATCCGCTAGGCTGTGGTAAAGAATTCCATAGCGCTGGAGATAGAAAGTAAAAAGCTGACATGTGTGAAATGGAGAGACTTTGGGCAAAATGTTTCCACACTCTGTCTAAGTGGGAAGCCATTTGGGATCCTTTAATCAATGTTCCTGATGGAAGTTCTGGATTATGGAGGGGGGAGGAGGGTAAGGGGGGTAAGGGGTTCTTCGGGTTTGTTTGTTTTTGCCATCTAGGGTGGGGTGTGTGAGATATTAATAAAACCTGGTAAGAAATCCTAGAATTATAATTGTTTTGAATATTTATGACTTGAGAGTTAAATGTATGCTCTTAATGCTCGTTTGAGCTTGGGCGTTGTTACTGTTCTATTGTCTTTGCATAAACAGCTATATGTGGCTTGATGTTTTTCTTCAATAAGATGTATCTCTCAATTCTTAATAAAGACTTCTTTAAATTAAAAAAAAAAAAAGCAAAAAAAAAAAAAGCTGACGTGTGCTGATTCTCATCTAGCCCTAGATGGCGGTGGTAAAACCAGTCTATTATCCGTTAACGAACAAAGAGTTTAAGCAGGTGTGTAAGGAATAGTCAGAGCTACAAGATAAGATGGGGTAACAGTATAAAGCACCGGTTGTGTCATAGTAAGAACTTTAAATTCCACTCTGAGTTCAATAGGGATCCAATGAAGATGACGTAGACGAGGAGTGGCCCTATCATACCTTGAGACACAGCAGATGACATGAGCTTCAGTGTTCTGAATAGTTTGTAAATGCTTCAAGCTAGTTTTCGTGATACCGGCATAAATAATATTGCAATAATCATAACATGTTGTATAATATAGGCATATGATAGAATGCTTAGGGATTCTTGATCTATAGAATTTCTGATATGTAACTGTCTAAAGTAATAGAATGATTTTTTCACAACATCGGAAATCTGACATCTGAAAGAAAGAGTGGAGTCTATGATCACTCCTAGATATCTAAAAGAGGATACCGGAATGATCTGCCTATCAAATAATATTGGGATTAAAGATGATGCTGGACTATGTCCTGTTATCCAGGAGGCTATTGTCTTTTCTGGGTTTAGGACCAAATGATGTTCAGTAAGCCACCTGGCAACCCCACGAAGATAGTCCTGGACTGGTCTCAGATCAATGAACGTTGGGGTCACATAATTGATTAATAAGAAATCATCAGCATAGGAGTATGAACTGATCCCTATGGAGCAGGGCCAATGGGCAATTGAATAAAGACTGCGTGTGGAGTGAATTATGGAGTAAAAGTCTGGTGCAGCTTGTGGCGGCTTCCCTGAATAAATCTGGATCCCGCCCCTGGTCCCAAACCTACAAATTTGATGTGTGCCCCTTCCACCCAGCTTCTTGGGTTTACACCAGACAGCCACCTAGGTGTACAGTCAATGGGGTTACATTTATACCCCTGGATTCTATACAAGACACGGTGATTAGCGCACATTAAATTGTGCATGCAGCCAATTTCTGAATGCTACTCAATTGAGTAACGAGCCAATTAGTCATGATTTATTTATTTATTTGTTACATTTATATCCCACATTTTCCCACCTATTTGTAGGCTCAATGTGGCTTACATAGTACCAGAGAGGCATTACAGACTCTGGTGTAAACAAATACAAAGTGATGATGTGGTAAGATAAAGTTCATGTGGCACAGCCACACTAGGGAATCGTACAACGGAAGAGATGTGTTATGTCCATTATGTTCTTTAGTTTTGTTGTGTTGCAAAGATCAGGGATTTATGTTGGATCGGTAGGGTATGCCTTTTTAAACAGGTTAGTTTTTAGTGTTTTCCGGAGGTTTAGGTGGTCGTTCATAGTTTTCAAGGCTTTTGGTAATGTGTTCTACAGTTGTGTGCTTATGTAGGAAAAACTGGACGCGTAAGTTGATTTGTATTTGAGTCCTTTGCAGCTTGGGTAGTGCAGATTTAGGTACGTTCGTGTTGATTCGGATGTGTTTCTAGTTGGTAGGTTGATCAAGTCTGTCATGTATCCCGGAGTTTCACTGTAGATAATTTTGTAAATCACAGTGCAGATTTTGAAAGCAATGCGTTCTTTGGGAGCCAGTGTAGTTTTTGCTAAGGGGTTTTGCACTTTGAAATCGCGTTTTTCCAAAGATAAGCCTAGCTGCCTTGTTTTGAGTGGTCTGAAGTTTCTTTAAGGTTTGTTTTTTGCATCCCGCATAAATTCCATTGCAGTAGTCTACATGGCTTAGTACCATTGATTGTATCAGGTTGCAAAATGTTCCCCTTGGGAAGAATTGTTTCATGCGTTTAAGTTTCCACGTTGAGTGGAACATTGTTTTTGTTGTGGATGCCACTTGGCTCTCTAGTGTTAAGTTGCGGTCCATTGTAACGCCGAGGATTTTCAGGCTGTCTGAGATAGGGAGGGTGTAATCTGGGGTGTTGATAATAGTGGGGTTGTCCGCGCCGTCTAGGATAGGACAGTGTGTTTTTTTGTTTAGTTTTAGTTGAAATGCATTTGCCCAGGAGTCCATGATGTTCAAGCTTGATAACTGGTCAATGATAATTGGTCAATAACAGCCAATTAGCAATAATTAGCAATAATTGAAATTTACGCTTGCTTCTTTGTAGGCATATTCTACAAAGAGGTGTGTGGAAATTCCAATGCATGTAGATGAAAAGGGAGCATGGCCATGGGAGGACTGTAGGCATGTTGGAGGTTCCATCACATTTACATGCGTTGTTATATAATTCGGGGGAATGCACATTTAGGCTGGGTATTTATACCAGGTTTTCAGTGGCATGAATGGCTGTGCCTAAATTTACGCACATTTCCCCAGCCTATGTGCTATTCTAGAAACCACGTCTTACTGTAGATGCGGTTTACAGAATAGTGCTACATGTGTTATTCTGATGTGCCTACATTTAAGATGCCTTATATATAATTTACCCCATATTGTAGAAGTGATATTTTTATATTGATATTTTGTCCTTTTGACATTATTACATTTCGTTTTCTCTTATGTCACTGTTCTATGCTGTTTGTTTAACCTTTTGCACACTTTGAATGTGGTGGTAAGGCATAAATTAAATGTTATTAAAAAAACAAAAAAGTAGCTCCTTATATATATTATCTGGGGATCTCTATAACTTTAAAATATTCAAATGCTTATATAAAATTGTGATAAGGTTTTGTTGTAGAGAAAATGAAGTGGAACACGGGGGGGGGGGGAGGGAAGTATTTAAAGCAGGGAAGGGAAGGTTATGTATGTATATATATTATATATATGTATGTGTGTGTATACATATATGTGTGTGTGTGTATACATACATACATACATTTGGAGGGGAGCAGTGGGGGGGGGGAAAGAGGGTTAGGAGGGTGGCAGAGCCACCATTTATAGAATAACGCTTAGCGCACATTTTCTGGTGCCGATTTTTCAGCACCATATATAGAATTTGGTCCTACGTATATTAAATTATTCAAATGGTGACTGACTATCTCTGGTATCAGGATCACTTTGGTCCCATGATTAGCATGCCTCTCATCTCACTCCACTTTACCCACATAACTTTTGTTCAAATATTAACTTAAAACAGCTACAAATTATTCATTCAGAAGGGCAAGAATTTGAAAGCAAAAGGACTTAATCATGTGACTAATTCAAATTTGCACAGAAGTCCTTTCCAGTATTGACCAAACTGTATTTCCATATATTAAGAGCCAATATTAGTGCATTTTAGTATATCAGCTACGTGACTCTCAAGACAACCACACAAAGGCGTACTTTAGAAGCACATACACTTGCAAAGATAGTAACCTATGGAACTTTGTACATCTAAGAGCTTTGAAAATGAGCCTTTTAAATAGAGAATAAGATGCAAGTCCTAACATGACATTACTGGGTAGTCATCTTTCCTTCACTTCACACTAGTGAATTACATTTCTAAATAACATTTTGGTTTCTGGTAGTAAACTTTTGCTTTTGCATCTTCAAAATTACATAGAGAAAAACCAGAGTAGGGGACTGCTTCATGGGACTGCCCTTTGAGTTCTTTTGGAATGCTATGGGTTCAATGACCTTGTCTGCTGTTTTTGAAAAATATATTCTCTTCTTTTAGTCAAATCCCTCTAGCTTGGATGTTATCAGGAGGTATATCTGAGTGACTCTTTATAGACTATTCAGCTAGATACATGGTAACATTCTGCTTTACAAAAGCTTTAGTTTAGCATTCAGGTAGCTTATCTGTACTAAAATTATAATTCTCTTTTTGTAAAAAGGAGTACCTGCATGCACCCTATAACTTTTTATATAATAAAATCTGGATGCACCACTGCTGACAGTTTCTTTATTCCCAGCATTTCACATTTGATCTTTGAGCTGTGTAGTTATGTTGGGTGGAAGTAACACAGTCAACATTTCAAGGATGCAAAGTCTTTGTGATTCTTGATCAGCTACTGAGAATTCAGACTTTACCTAGAAGTCACTAATGTGATGGTGGGCACTGTGCTTGTATTTGAATTCTGTTGTAAGCATTCTGCTGTGAATACCTTCTCTGTGGAAAAAAAAATGTGCAAGGGGAATGGAGACTTGATATACCGCCTTTCTGTGGTTTTTGCAACTACATTCAAAGCGGTTTACATAATATACACTCATCTGTTCCTACACTCCTCCCCGGGAACTCCATTCACTGGGTAAATCTCTATTATCTGCACCCTTCTCCTCCACTGCTGACTCCATTCCTTTTATCTTGCTGCACCATATGCCTGGAATAGACTTCCTGAACCAGTACGTCAAGCTCCATCCCTGGCCGTCTTCAAATCTAGGCTAAAAGCCCACCTTCTTGATGCTGCTTTTAACTCCTAACCCTTACTCACTTTTTCAGTACCCTTATTTTATCATCCCCACCTTAGTAATTCCCTTATCTCTTATTTGTCCTGTTTGTCCTATTTAGATTGTGCAGCGCTGCGTAACCCTAGTAGCGCTATAGAAATATTAAGAAGTACTCTTCATGTTCAAGTGTACAGCACTGTGTACATCTAGTAGCGCTATAGAAATAATGAGTAGTAGTACTTATTTGTACCTGGGGCAATGGAAGGTTAAGTGACTTGCCCAGAGTCACAAGGAGCTGCACTGGGAATTGAACCCAGTTCCCCAGGATCAAGGCCTGCTTAACTAAATACTAGGTTACTCCTCCACTCCAAGTTGAAAATGCAATCTGTATTATTTTCTCCACTGACCAACATTCCACCCCTCCCATTCCCCTCCTGAAAACAACTTCTGTAATTACAACTAAAAATATATGGATTGTGGAACAATGTTTATACTTTGTCACATTGAGGGGGGAGGCAATTTTAAGACAACTGGCTTACACAAATACATCTCTATTTACCCATATAAATTGTTTGAAAATATCATTTTAGAAAGTCAATTTTAAGGGGCATATATTGTTAAAAAGTATGTTTGTGTAGATTTAAAAATTTTCAAAAGGATAGCTGTATTAATCTGGTATAATTAACATGGTGTTTTGGACATGGTGCTGTGCACCATTTGTTAAGATAAAAGAGATAAAAGAAAATGGGTTTTTCAAGACAGCCCAGAACAAAAAAGAATCTTGCAACACTGGTCCACTGCTCAGCAATACCCTAACGCCAGCTGTGAGCTTGCGGAGAATTTGCCATGGGAGGAGAACCTTGTTTGGCATACTGCCCGTTGAGCATTGGGGAGGAATATAGGGTGACCTCTTTAGCATGCATTTGCATGCTCATTGAGCTCAGAGCCAGCAAGCTCATTGATCCACATTCTCATTGGCTTTGAGCATTCAGGGCCAGATGCACTAAACTTTACGAGCCAATAACGAGCAAGCAGTAAACCCTCGCATGCACTAAACACTTTTTTCCGACGACGGTAGCAGCTAACGAAAACGGAATGCAGATGAGCAAATCATGTAGAAACCCTATTGTAATGAGATGCACTAACCTTTTCTGATTGCCTTAATGCTGGAAAACACTGGAAAATCTAACGAGAGGTCTGTAACTCTCGTTGGGGCTGGGTTGGATCGGAAAAATTATTAAAATGTAAAAAAAAAACCCTGGAAGCCTCTGAGCCAATCCCAGCTCAGAGACTTCTCAGCTTAGTGAAGCACGGGCAAAAAGGACGTTTTTATTATTCCTGGGTTGAATGATGTCCAAAAAAGAGCTTGCAGCATCGGAGCCTGTTTGATTTTTTAAATAAAGCTTCGCTTTAAAAAAATGTCCATTTTGTGCGTCCTCCCCCTCAATAATAAAAACGGCCTTTTTGCCCGTGCTTCACTCAGCTGAGAGACCTGGACGTAAGGGAGGGACATCCAAGCACATAGAGCTGTGGCGAGTGGTTAGAGCACTGGTGGTGGTGGGTTCAAATCCCACTAATAGTTTTGTTAAAATTGGAGTCATTTATTATTTTCTCCCCGTTTTTATTTATTTATTTATTTATTTGAACATTTCTTATTCTGCCATTCATGAACCTTTTCAAGACTAACAACTTCCCAACTGCACAACACATTAGCAGAAGCAGCATCAGAGCCTGTGATTTTTTAAATAAAGCTTCGCTTTAAAAAAAACGTCCATTTTCTACGTCCTCCCCCGCAATAATAAAAACGTATTATAAAGGTGTATTTGGCATGCACAGAGCAGCAAGCATAACGCTTTGCTGCTCTGCGCATGCTTGACCGGCCGATTCTCCGACTGTTTTAAGAAGGAATAGAGAATGCAAGTGAGCTACAATGAGTAGCTCATTTGCATTCCCTTTCCTTGGTGCATAGCCGTTCCCTACCGATTCACTATGGAATTCAGTACGGAACGGCTCTAACGATGACTTTAGTGCATCCCCCCCTCAGTGCAAGCAAATGCTGGCACTAGTCTAGCACTAATGGCCTCTAGCACCTGCATTTTCTTCTGAGCATTGGGGCATAAGTGAGAGAAAACAGGCTGGCCTAAGAACAGTCCATTCATATCTGTAGTGAGCCACCAGTCCATTGTATCTATTCAAGCACAGGATGATAGTGTTAAGCTTTTTAACGAGTTCCAGTTTGTTTCATACTGGAATGTTTCTTTGATGTTCCATTGTAGGAGTATGGCAACCTTAAGGTCAGATACAGAAAGTCCTGGAAAGTTGAAATATTCTATGTTTTTTTAGTGTTGTTATTTCTAATGCGAGATTTGTTCCCAGTATTGTTAGGGATTGACTTGTTTGTCCTATGTAGACAACAAAGGGACATTGCTAGCAGATGATAGTATATATAACATTGGAAAAAGAATAAATGAATAAGCCCTTGATACTGTAGTTGATGATGTTGGGTCCTGTTTATGGAGTTTCCTAGGTGAATATGGGAAAAGAGTTGGTATCTAGGCAGTGGCGTAGGAAGGGAGTGGGGCGGTCCGCCCCGGGTGCACGCTGCTGGGGGGGGGGGGGGTGTCGGCTCCACTGGTTCCCTGCTCCCTCTGCCCCGGAACAGGTTACTTCCTGTTCCGGGGCAGAGAGAGCATGGAACCAGCGGAGCCGACGCAGCTCCCAGCGACATGCACTCGGGGCAGTTCGGCCCTCCCGCCCATCCCTCGCCGCTTTCCCTCGTAAGTACTTGCTCTGGGGGGGGGGTGCGCTCCGGAGGGGTGACGGTGCGCCGTGCTGCACCCGGAGGGGGGGGGGGGGGGGTGCGTAGCGGCGACCTGCCCCGGGTGTCAGCTGACTTCGCTACAGCACTGTATCTAGGTATCTTTGTATAGTTTGTGATTCCTGGTGCGTTTCTATTTAAGGTTAGGGGACTGTCGATACACCAGGATAAAGATTTATCCAAGACCTGAGAAAGGATGGCATTTTCTAGGATGGGCTGTAGACACTTGGTGATATGTTTTAATGGTGGAGATGGTTGGGGGGAGATATGATATAGAGGTGTATAAAATATTGAGTGAAGTGGAATGGGAAAACGTGAATCACTTGTTTACTCTTTCCAAAAATACAAGGACTAGGGGGCGTGAAAGGAAGCAACTAAGTAGTAAAGAGTGCTAGACATGGAGGCTCATTTTCAAAGCACTTAAACTTACAAAGTTCCATAGGTTACTATGGGGCTCATTTTCAAAAGAGAAAAAAATCCAAAAAGTGGTATAAATCTGCATTTTGAATTTTTTTCTCACAAAAACGCCCAACTTGGTATTTTCAAAACCAAATTTTAGACATTTTTCTATGAAGTCCATCAGAAGTGCATTCAAATCACAATGGGGCTTACCAGGGGTGTGTTAAGGATGGGATCTGGGTGTTCCTAACACGTGGACATTTTTCAGCCATAATGGAACAAAACAAAACTGTCTAGAACTAAAACTAAGATATTTTGAGCTAGACCTGTTTTTATAACAAATAAGGCACAAAAAGCTGTCCTAAATGACCAGATGACCAATGGAGGGAATCAGGAATGACTTCCCCTTACTCCCCCAGTGGTCACTGACTCCTTCTCCCCCCCAAAAAAATGTGAATAAAAATATTACTTTCCGGTCTCTATGCCAGCCTCAGATGTTATACTCCGGTCCATTAGAGCAGTATGCAAGTCCATGGAGTAGTCTAGTGGTGGGTGCAGTGTACTGCAGACAGGTGCACCCAGGTCCATACCTCCTCCTACCTATTACACTTGTGGTGCAAACTGTGAGCCCTCCAAAACTCACCAAAATTCCACTGTACCCACATATAATTAGCCCCTTCATCCATAAGGGCTATTGTAGTGGTATTCAGTTGGGGATAGTGGGTTTTGGGTGACTCAGCACACAAGGTAAGGGAGTAACAGTGAGATGTGTACCTGGGAGCATTTATATGATGTCCACAGCAGTGCCCCCTAGGGTGCCCCATTGCTCTTGGAATGTCTGTATGGCTACTAAGAATGCTGGCTCCTCCTACATTCCAATGGCTTGATTTTGTGCATTTTTCACTCGGACGTTTTGTTTTGAAAATGGACCAAAAAGATAAATGTACAGAGCACAAAACATCTAGCAAATAGCCATTTAAAATAAAAAAAAGATTTTTCTTTTTTTGAAAATGGCTATATTCCCATTTAGGATGTTTTTAGTAAAATGCGCAAAGTTAAACTTAGATGTCAAATCGAAAATGCCCCTCCACATAACTTTGTAAGTTTAAGTGCTTTGAAACTATGCCTTATGGTGTACCTACATTTCAGTAACATGGTTCTGCATAGGTAATTTATAAATAAAGTAAGCAACCTCCTTATGGGCCCTAATGTGACTGCCCCCTTCCCATAGAATATCATGAAATGATGACGCACCCCACAGAGCTGATACCTATGGCTATTTTGTTGTTTGTGAATCAGTTTAAGAACATCTAAGCATTCTTACATAGTAGTGATTATGGCAGAGCTGGACAAAATGTTTATTTACTTAGATTAGTTATTCTCAAAATGGAATTCAAGTGGGAATGACATTTCTTTTCTTTACTTACCAGTGTTCCAGTTCATGCTGTGGTTGCATTGTATTATGATATATGATACAGAATGATGGTTAACATATTTACATATAGATTTTCTCCACTTCCCAAAAAGATGCAGTCATTTAAAATTACTTGAGATGGATGGGTAGCAAATATAATACTAAAAAATTAACACATACATGCTGTATAATGACACAAAAGTCATTGGCTTATATTTTAAATCTTATTGCAATGGCTGGTATAAGAACACAAATTATGTGTACATTTTAATGTATCTATGCTTCATAATTATGCATGGTTGTGTGCTGTTATAATTGACATAAAATATAAAACAGGTCAAAGAGCAGCTATTAAAACTATTTTTCATTTTGTTTCTTGACAGCCGGCTACAGCGATGCGTAGTATATTTAATAAACACTTTCACAGAATGCAAAGATAGTTATATAATTTAAACCATATCCAGAGCTGCGGAATTTGCAACCTAATTGTTCCATGCATCTTTGCTAACTATGATTTTGTTTGGCCACTAAGCATTTTAAGCAAAATAGAAATAATCTAGGGAGAAATTTGTAAAACTTGCAGTCATGCTTCCTGTGTCAAGAAAAGAAGTGATAACAGGAGAAGATAAATTTTGCCACCTAAAATTGTGCTAAACGATACCAAGAGAAGCCCAGGTCGGGAACTGTATTTATTTCAAATCATTTGCCCTTTATATAGAGAGTAAGGCTTTGCAAAATGTTGTTATTTATCTTATTCTTTGCTGCTGTATTTTATCATGCCTTGTAGTGTGTTAACCACTCAGATATTTATGGGGTCCTTTTACTAAACTGTGACAAAAACTGCTCACAGCATACCCTTATGTGGGGTTTTCCTGCACACTAAGGCCATTTGTACCACAGCCATTAAAATGGTCTCTTTGTATTAATGGCCCAGTGCTAATGCTGTCAGCATGTGGCCATTAAAATTTTTTCCTGTGTGAGCACTTACTGTCACTCATTTTGTAGGACTCATGTGGAGGGGCATAATCAAAAGGGACGCCCAAGTTTTGCTGAAGACATCCTCGCAAAACATCCCGGTGGAGGGGCAGGGAAACCCATATTATCGAAACAAGATGGACATCCATCTTTCGTTTCAATAATACGGTCGGGATGCCCAAATATTGAAATTTAGGTCGTCCTTAGAGATGGTTGTCCCTGGATTTGGTCGTTTCTGATTTTCGGCGATAATGGAAACCAAGGACGCCCATCTCAGAAACGACCAAATGCAAGCATTCGTAGTGCACTGGCTCCCCCGACATGCCAGGACACCAACCGGCACCTAGGGGGCACTGCAGTGGAATTCAGAAATTGCTCCCAGGTACACAGCTCCCTTACCTTGTGTGCTGAGCCTCCCAACCCCCTCCCCCCAAATCCCACTACCCACAACTGTACACAACTACCATAGCCCTTACAGGTGAATGGGACACCTAGATGTGGGTACAGTGGGTTTCTGGTGGGTTTTGGAGGGCTCACATTTACCACCTCAAGTGTAACAGGTAGGGGGGGATGGGCCTGGGTCCGCCTGCCTGAAGTGCATTGCACCTACTACAACTGCTCCAGGGACCTGCATACTGCTGTGATGGACCTGAGTATGACATTTGAGGCTGGCAGAGAGGCTGGCACAAAATATATCTATCGATATTTTTTTTAATTGTTTGAAGATTTTATTATACATTGGAAAATCATACAACAACTATAGAAGCACCAGGACATAGCCAAAACATAGATCACTTTAACTCTCCCTCTCAGCCCAAAGCCGTTTATGCAAATTCAACATTTCCAACAAGACAAACTGTATCTTGAAATTTAAAGGAGGGTGGGAGGGGGTTAGTGACCACTGGGGGGGGGGGGGGAGTAAGGAGAGGTGATCCCCGATTTTCTCTGGTGGTCACAGATGTGTAGACACCAAACAAATGAGTAAGGCAAATACAAGGAGGATATTCAATGTTCAAGGACCTTGATTATAGCAACACATTGAAGGAACCGTCACGACTATGGTTTGGTGTGTGAGCCTGCCTCAGGGGACATCAAACCTGTGAAGCTTATGTTGGTAAAAAAACAGGAAACTTGTAACAAAACAACAGTGATTTCCTTAACCAATCACAGTGCCTGTGTATGAATAAGCCGCTACTACTCTGCTATGTGATAACCACACCAGAAAATAAAGGTCCTTGAACAATGAATATCCTCCTTGTATTCGCCTCACTCATTTGTTTGGTATATTCAGAGCTCAGCCACCTAAGTGACGCTACATAAAGATAGGATTGACTTTTATGAGGTTTAATTTGGCTGCTTAACTGAAGCAGCTAAGTGCTGAATATTGGCACTTAACTGCCTAAATGCTGACTCTGCCCCCAGACTGCCCACAAAGTAGCTGGCTTTCACTTTAGTGGTCTGTGGTGATATTCAGTGGCATTAACCTGTTAACCCCGGGATTTTATATAGAGGGGCATAATCGAACGGTGCCGGCCAAATAGATGGCTGTCCCGAACCATATTATCGAAAAAGATGGCCGGCCATCTTTGGTTTCAATAGTACGGTTGGGGCTGGCCAAATGTCAGAGATGGCCGGCATCGGTTTTCGCCAATAATGGAAACCGAGGCCGGCGATCTCAAACCCGGCCAAATCCAAGGCATTTGGTCGTGGGAGGGGCCAGCATTTGTAGTGCACTGGTCCCCCTCACATGCCAGGACACCAACCGGGCACCCTAGGGGGCACAGCAGTGGACTTCAAAAATAGCTCCCAGGTGCATAGCTCCCTTACCTTGGGTGCTGAGCCCCCCAAATCCCCCCCCAAACCCACTCCTCACAATTGTACACCATTACCATAGCCCTTAGGGATGAAGGGGGGCACCTACATGTGGGTACAGTAGGTTTTGGGGGGGGTTTGGAGGGCTTAACATTTACCACCACAAATGTAATAGGTAGCTGGGGATGGGCCTAGGTCCACCTGCCTGAAGTGCACTGCACCCACTAAATACTGCTCCAGGGACCTGCATACTGCTGTCAGGGAACTGGGTATGACATTTGACCATTGGGGGAGTAAGGGGAGGTCATCCCTGATTCTCTCCGGTGGTCATTTGGTCAGTTGGGGCACCTTATTGAAGCTTGGTTATGAAAAAAAAGGGACCAAGTGAAGCCGGCGAAATGCTTCCCATTATCGGGTGAAGCCGGCCATCTCAAAGCACGCCCCCATCCTGCCCCGTCCTGCCTTTGCTACCCTACCGACACGCCCCCTTGAAGTTTGTCCGACTCCACGATGGAAAGCAGTTGGCGCCTGCCAAAATCGGCTTTCGATTATACCGATTTGGCCGGCTTTAGGAGATCGCCGGCCATCTCCCGATTTTTGTCGGATGATGGCTGGCGATCTCCTTCAAAAATAAGCTGGATAGTATGTCTAGAGATCCGCGTTGAAATCCAGGCATATTCTATAACAGCACGCATAACTTAATTGGCTTAACAAGCTAATCAGCGTTGATAACAGCACTTAATAAGCAATAATAAGCACTAATTGGTAATAATTAGAATTTACATGCACAAATCGCTAAGCGCATTCTGTAATGAGTTGCGCCTAAATTCTAATGTGCACAGTTCAAAAGGGGTGTAGCTATGGGCAGGGAAATGGGTGTTTCATGGACATTCCAAAATTTAAGTGCGTAGTTATAGAATATAGCCCAGTGCGTTTAACTCTACGTGCGCTTAACTCTAGCCCAGTGATTTACACCATGTTTTCATTTGTGTAAATGGAGGCGTTGAGTTTTAGGCACTGGGATATCAACTAAGCGTATTGTATATACTGTGCCTAAATCTAGGCGCTGCTTATAGAATACGCTTAGGCAGAAATGTTTCCCGCGTAGATTTTTTAGGTGCCTTATATAGAATCTGACCCTAAGCGTCACAGAATGTCAGCATATAGTTCTGCAGAAGCGATTTAACTGGCCAGAAGTCATTTCAGGGCAGTTAAATCACATTGAATAATGAACTTGTGTAAGCTTGATGTTGTGTGCACAGCAAATTCATGGTTTAAGAGATTCTGAAAGTGCTTGCTAACAGGTAGCATGTCTGATGAAACTCCCTGTAAAGCCTTGATTGCTGATACAACTGTGAACATTTTCTGCCACATAAGTAGTGTCATTCTGTCTCTCTTGCTCATAGGATGACTCCTCTGGCAATGGAACAGCACAACTCTTATTTATTGCTTTACTGAATTTAATAATGCATATGACTGTTTTTCGAATACCTTGTATGGTCCCACACAATTTTTTTTATCAGGTCTGCAGATCCACGTAGCTGTCTTAAAACAACATTCATTATAGTATTAGTAATAATAGAACGGCACAAAAACAGACTCATTTTGTGTTATAAAAAAGTATGTAAGAAGTTTAAGAACTCCAAGCATTTCTATTGACATGAAATACCACTCTTGTCTCTCCCTACGCCCCCCCTCGGGCACTCCGCTCTGCTGATAGATCTCTCTTGTCTGTCCCCTTCTCCTCTACTGCTAATTCCAGACTCTGTTCCTTTTACCTCGCTGCACCTCACGCCTGGAATAGACTTCCCGAGCCTGTACATCTAGCCCCGTCTTTGGCCGCCTTTAAGTCCAGGCTAAAAGCCCACCTCCTTGACACTGCTTTTGACTCCTAGCCACTACTCACTTGCCTGTACCCTACCTCTTTAATTCCCATGCCTTTAATTGTTCTGCCTGTTTACCTGTCTTATTTAGATTGTAAGCGCTTTGAGTAGGGACTGTCTTTTTGTGTATGGTGTACAGTGCTGCGTATGCCTTGTAGCGCTATGGAAGTCATAAGTAGTAGTAGTAGAATGACAATTATATGTGCATATATTTTTTCCAAGTGTCAAAACACAATAAATGGCAATTTTGTCAAACAGTGGCCTGCTTTCTACATCTTATTATAAAAGTAAAACACTGATCTGTCTTGTATTCTACACTCCACCTGCATAAAGAAGGCCATTCTGGTTATGGCTGTACATAATGTCTTTCATCTTTTTAACCACTGTTACTATGAAGGCAGCATTGTCTTCTGTGGGCCCAAGTAGATGGAATGAGTTGCCATTGAGGCTGTGTTTATTGCAGGATCTTGATGCTTTTAAGAAACAGTTAAAGGTATTGTTATTTGCATAGGCATACTTTGGGATTTAGATGATTTTAGGGCTTTTATGAGGGGTGAAGTCATAATGTTTTTGAATTTATGTGAGCGTATATGTATGTTTTATATGAGTTTTAATGATTATGTTTGTATTTCTGTTACCCATCTAGTTAACAGGCAGGCTATAAAATGATTTTAATAAATGATAATTTCAGGACTAAGGGGTGTCTTTTTTACCAAGCGGCGGTGAGCCCATCGCAGGCTTACAACACTGTCAAAAGGAATTACTGCCAGTGGCAGTTTTGGCTGCAGCGCTCACCATTTCCAGTGCTCTGAAATTTTTGTCTCTAGTGTGGCGTTAACTTGGCAGAAATCAGGCATTTCCAAGCGCTGCTCAGTTACTGTCGGGTTACCACCAGAGCCCTTACCACCACCTCAATGGGTGGCGATAAGTGCTCCCCACTGCATGGCCATTTTTGGGGGCTTTTTACCCACTGCGGTAAAAAGGGCCATGGTGCACAGGAAAAACAGTCCCTGCTGCTACTGTAGGTCCTTTTCCCCCCGCAGTTTAGTAAAAGGACCTCTAAATCTTTGCCTGTTTATAGTTACTTTATGGACTGGGGGCTGACACTGGAACACCACCCTCTCTCCTCTGTCTCCCCCCCCTTCCAAAGCGTATTCTCAGGCTTCACTTTGCTTCTCTTCTCAGGCCCTTTTAATGACAATCACAAAGGTGGACTTAATCTCTCATATGGCCTCCTGCAGCTCTGTTTCCTCAGCTTGAATGATGTGTTTGATGTCATACAAGTGATGTTTGGAAAGCTAAATCTAGAGATTGTTATTGATTTCTCCTTTCATCCATCCTACAGTGATAACACCAGCAATAGAGTTCTTCAAATAAACTGAAACAGTGAACAGTAATTTTGTGTGGAATAGCAGAGATAGTAATACCTTGTTAAGGTGCTTTACTTGTTTATATTGACTTTTTGGTAACGTATCACTTACCTCTTTGGAGTTCAATGGTGTAGACTATATAATTCACAGTCACTTATTTAGTCATATCATTTTTATGTCTTTGTCACAGGATGCACCACAAACACATTTCATAGTTATGCCATACCAATGCAAGGAACTATTTACATAAATTATGGCTATCCCTTGTTTTTGATACTTATTATTATGGATGCTGGTCTTTCTTGATATGGGATTTTTCCAATAGTACAGTATTTTCCAGGCCTTATTGATCTGGAACTCTCCAAATCATGTTAGTGTACAGTGAAGACCAGGCCTATATTTTGGAACAATTCAGGGAAATGTGATGCAAACAAAGAGAGAGAAATTCAAACTATGTTGATATTAGTGACAAGTTATAATGAATTTCATAGGCAGATTAAAACTTACCTATTTAAAAAATTAGTCCTGAATTATAGTGATCAATAAACTGACTTGTTTCATTCTTTTTTCTTTCTTTTTAAGGATTGTATTTCCAGGTAATACCCTGCTTCTTTAATCATGCAATCCGCATTGAATCGCAAGCTATAAGGGCGAAATATACATGTATTGTTATTGTTAAAGAATCTTGCTCTACCACATCTGTAAACCCCTCTGCCTAGCTAAACATATATGTGGGTTTCCACAGCTTGTGTGCTATTAACTGTGTTAAAAAAGAAACGTTCCCATGAGCACATTTAAGTCAATAGAACAAACTAGCAAGGGTATATTTGATATTCAAATGCACACACATTATTTTGTCCTCACTTTGCTTCTCTCACATATAGAAGATACTGAGTAGATGGGCACATTTAACATATGTACTTTGTAGCTGCTAATTTTCAAAAGGAAACAATGCAGGTGCTTTCTACTTGAAAGTGGGCTCTGATGTATGTAAGCTCCCCTGTAAAGAAGTGAAGGCCATTCCATGTTTAATATCACTTTCTATATATCCTCCTGCTTTCCTTAAAATGCATGCTCAGATGACACTGGGATCACCACACTGCTGACCTGTGGGCTGGAGGGGGCGAGGGGATGCCTTTGAATGGGTTAATTTTGTACATACCATGACAGGGATGAACATCGCTCCTAATCCAGAAGTACAGTGTCTCCTTTTTATCTAGAGGGGCCCAATTACTTGTAGTCAACCCTTTTAACATTTTTGTATTAATTCCTGTGGTCTATCTCTTGCCAGAGTAGATCCATGATCAACTTCATCATGGCGTGTTGCTGCAGCAGTCATGCTATCTCCATCTATATGGTCTACACTGTCGTTTGCACCATTTTTAACCCTAATGCACAAGCTACTTACATAGTAACATAGTAGATGACGGCAGAAAAAGACCTGCCCAACAAGATAACTCATATGTGCTAATTTTGTGTATACCCTACTTTGATTTGTACCTGTGTTCTTCAGGGCACAGACCATATAAGTCTGCCCAGCACTATCCCCGCCTCCCAACCACCGGCTCTGGCACAGACCGTATAAGACTTGGTGGACACCTTTTCATCATGGGTGACGTGTAGTCAGTATTTATTCTTCCTTTTCTCTCCTACTATATTTCAGTAGCAGTGTTTCTTTGCTGAGGTTTAATACAACAGGATCACCACGTACAGATACACATCAAGATTTGAAGCAAGGGATTTAGTCTTTTCCACTCAGAGATGTAAGGCACTCACCAGCTTTGCTCCTGCTGACTTTTGTGTTGTGCCCTCTGTTATGAGGAGCCACCATTTTAGCATCTTTCCTTATTCCACAAAGCTTAAACAGGTCACCTGCATAGCTTGTATAAGCACCATTGGCAGGAAACTCAAACTTGAGGTTCCTGTGACCCTTAGAGAAGTTTGAGGAGCCCGTTGACAGAACTACAAATTAAAACCCGTCATTTATGCACAGGACAATTACAGCAGCATCTCAACACCACCATGTTAGTTCTTGATTTGAAGGGGGGAGGAAAATTTAATTTCCATGTTTTTTTTTTTTAAATTGATGTTGTTTCAGTATCAATTAGTACTACATTTTGATGAGGGCTTTAGTGCTGTGGATAATGGTCCATAGAAAGCAGGGCTAAGATCGCTAATAATGTTCACGCAGCAGCTTTCATATAGCAATAGCATGCAGTCAATGCTGACTTGACCTGGTGACCTAGAGGTGAAAGCTCCCATAGTGCAATAGTCCAATGCTAATCCCCTGAGCCGTCCAGTTCCTCTTATCACCTATGCTTTTTTTTAAATTTAAATTTCATCATGGTTGCTATGTGGTCCATTGACACTGAACATCTATTTATTTAAAAACATTTTATTCTGCTCTATCTACCATTCTAGGTGGAGTACAAAAAGCGTACACTTAAAATACACAATTAAAAAAATAAAACAACATTCATAATCGTATAGTACAAACATGCATTCGGTAAATTAAACGTGGGTCAAAACCACAATGGAATTGCCTACCTGTAAAACTTCACTGCCCCAGACACATCCATTTCAGACATCTGATATGTCCATATTTATCCCTCTTGGAAGAAAAAGGGAGATGATTGGTGATCACAATACTACTTTATTGAATTAAAAAAAAAATGTCTTCTTTATCTATGAGAAAACATCTTAGTGTATGATTGAAGCTGGCTGCTCTGGAGAAGTATGTAGTTGACTTATATATTGTGATAGTGTTTGAAATCACATCAGAAGCACAGTATGAGCTGCAGTACAAAATTGCATGGCACATTTATGACTACTGGGCATATGGTTGCTGGCACTAAAGCCTACAAGTACATTAAAGCAATTTGACATGCATGCTAAATTGTGAATTGCATGCTGTAGCCCCAGCATGCATGTTGAACAGTTTAAGCCTAATGGTTAGAGCAACAGGCTGAGGACCAGGGGAATCTGGTTCAATTCCCACTGTGGCTTCTTATGATGATGAGCAAGTTGCTTAACCTTCCATTGCCTCACAGAAACAAACTTAGGGGCATATTTACTACAGTGCAATACATTAACTGCAATGCCTGTGTGGTACATGCAAGAGGTGTATTTATTTATTTATTTGTAGCATTTCTACCCCGCTCTTTCCCACTCAATAGCAGGTTCAGTGCGGCTTACAATGTATGGGTACACAGTATCCTGAGCAACATAGTTATAAAGAGTAGGACAAGAGGAAGAGATGTGGGGGGAAAGATTGAGGTATGTACCTGCATCTGCACTGCAATTACCACACAGAGCAGTTGCTGGCTGTACAGGCACTGCATTACATGCAGCTCTAGATAGCACGTACCTGCACTATCAGGTACTGCATGTAACACGGTGCCAGCAAGTTAAAAACTCCTTGCATCTAGCCATTCCCTACCACCTAACATGATCAACCCTTTTGATCCATTTAGCTAACACAATAAACCCTTCCAATCCCAATGGAGTGGAGGAGTGGCCTAGTGGTTAGAGTGGTGGACTTTGGTCCAGGGGAACTGGGTTCGATTCCCACGGCAGGCACAGGCAGCTCCTTGTGTCTCTGGGCAAGTCACTTAACCCTCCATTGCCCCAGGTACCAATAAGTACCTAAGCCGCATTGAGCCTGCCATGAGTGGGAAAGCGCGGGGTACAAATTAAAAAACCCCAAACAGTAGTACTTCCCCCCCCCCCCCCCCGGACTGATAAGAAACCCTCTGGATCTCTTCCTGTAACAAATAGAAGTAGCACTCCTGATCCTCCTTGACTGCCATAAGAAACCCTCCAGATTCCTCCACCTGACAAATAGAAGTAGCACTCCTGATATCCCCCCCCCCCCCTCAAATTGACATAAGAAACCCTCTGGATCCCCTGACAAACAGAAGTAGCCAGTACTCCCAACAATGAATATCCCCCCACATGGGCAGGTTTCCTCCTGTGATCAAGAACCCCAACCCAATCCCTACCCAACCCTCCCCCATCTCTCAGGACCTCTTAGAATCTCCAGGACTTATCCAAGGACCATTCTTGGTGGGCTACAGGGCCCCAGCAGGAGCAGTTCCCCTCCATTTCTGCCCTTTCTGGCTCTGGGTTCAAAATGGCAGATCCTGAACTCCTAGTGACTGTGCACATCTGACATCTCCTACAACTTCTCAAGGCAGCAGTACACATGAGCAAGATAATAATGTCCAGAAAACTAGAAAACACAACTCAACTACACATACAGTGACTCTCTGAATGATGACAACAATTAAAAGATGTGGAGAAAAAAGACCTCGGAGTCAAGGCTCAAGCTTATACAACCAGGCAAAAAGCTGGAGCACAACAAACCACCACAGGTCAGAAAAAAACCTCCACTCCCATCCAAAGTGCAAATTCAACAGTCCTACAGAGTGAAAATTGTATGCACAGGCACAGGCACAGGCACAGGCACAGGCACAGGCACAATGAAACGTAAGACAAGCACTCAGTTCATATTGTCACAGTTCCAAAAGTCATAGCACTTATCTTTATAATATTGCAACTCTTCGTAAAGGTATCCACATGAGGCTTGTCCCCAATACCTGACAGGGAATCCCCATTTCACAAAAGCTGCTTTAGGGTAGAGAAATCCTGTGTCTTAGCCGCTGCAATTGGTCATTCAGGATACTGAAAGAAATCAAACATATAAGTGCGGATCTACCACTAGTGAGTGATCTGTAACCTTTCATTAAAATTGTCCATGGTACTTGAAGATTGGAGGGTGGCCAATATAATGCCAGTTATTCAAAAGGGTTCCAGGGGTTGATCTGGGGAATTACACACTGGTAAGCCTGACATTAATGCCAGGCAAAATGATAGTTTCTACTATAAAGAAAAGAAATTGCCAAACATATAGACAAACATGGTTTAATGAGACAGAGTTAGGTGGATTCAGCCAAGGGAAAATCTTGCTTCATCAATTTGCTTCATTTCTTTGAAGGAGTGAGTAAGTATGTAGATAAGGTTGAGCTGGTTGATGGTAATGTATCTAGATTTTCTGAAAGCTTTTGACAGTCCCTCAGGAGAAACCTCTGAGGAAATTAAAAAGTCTCGGGTAGGAGGCAATGTTCTGTTGTTTACTGGGAAAGATAGAAAACAGAGGGTAGATTTAAATGGCCATTCTCTGAATGGAAGGAGGTGAATAATGGTGTGCCCCAGGGATCTGTACTGGGACCAGTGCTACTTACCAAACTTATAAATGATCTGAAAATGGTAATGACAAGTGAAGTGATTACATTTGCAGATGGAGCAAAACTATTCAAAATTGATAATTGTATATGAACTGTGAGAAATTGTAGAAGAACCGTAGGAGATTGGAAGACAGGGCATCCAAATGACAGATGAAATTTAATGTGGACAAATGCAAAGTGATACACATCGAGAAGAATAATCCAAATCATAGTTACTTGATGCTAGGTTCCATATTAGGAGTCACTACCCAAGAAAAAGATCTGGATGTCATCATGGACAATGCATTGAAATCTTCTGTTCAGTGCACATGAGTGGCTAAAAAAGCAAACAGAATGCTAGGAATTATTAGGAAAGGGATAGAAAATAAGATAAAGAATAAAATGCCTCTATATCACTCCATGGTGCAACCCTTGAGTATTGTGTGTAATTCTGGTCTTAGTATAAAAAAAAAGATATAGCAGAATTAGAAAAGGTTCAAAGAAGTGTGACCAAAATGTTTAAGGAGATGGAACTCCTCTCACATGAGGAAAGGCCTTAGTGATTAGGAATCTTCAGCTTGGAGAAGATACGGCTGAGAGTGAATATGATAGAATTCTGTAAAATCCTGAGTGGAATAGAATGGTTAAATGTGAATAGATTGTTTACTCTTTCAAAAAACAAAATTAGGGAACACTCCATGAAGTTGCATGGTAATACTTTTAAAGCAAATAGGAGGAAATATGTTTTCACTCAATGAACAGTTAAGCTCTGGAATATGTTGCTGCAGGATGTGACAACAGGTAGCGTATCTGGGTTTAAAAGTGGTTTGGACAAGTTCCTGGAGGAAAAGTCTATAATCTGCTATTAAGATAGACATGGGGAAAGCCACTACTTATCACTGAGATTGATAGCATGGAATGTTGCTACGCTTTTGGTTTGTGCCAGGTACTTGTGACCTTGATTAGCGATTTTTGGAAGCAGATAGACCATTGATCTGGCCTGGTATGGTTATTCTTTTGTAATTAATTTTGAGGTTATTTGTTGCCTTGAACTATGAGAAGCCTGTATAACCACTTTTTTGCCCTATGTATGATTTTCAGCTGTTTATATTTTCGCTCCACTGACTGTACACAATCAGTTCTGGATCCTTGAAGCAGGCATTCTCACTGAAATATGGCCAGGTCTTTATAACATTTATAAAGTCAAATCTGATCACACCAGTAGCACAGCCAGAAGTGAATTTCTCTGCCCCCCTCCAAAAGCATTTAAAATTAATACCTTGGCTGATGGGAATTCTCAAGTTCCTCCAGCTGATTACCTCTTCCACTGGAACCCCTGGGCAATAGCATGCAGGAGACTGATTTTTAAATGAACATTAATACGTGTTTCCAAGCAGGGGGTACTGCTTGATGAGGAAGTTAAAGATGGTAGAGTTGTGATCTGGATCTTATAAAATGGGTAAGGAAGGTGATAGGATAGGCAAGATCATATATGTACTAGTTATTCTGAATATGATTTTATGTATATTTATTTTAATTTGTAAACCACCTTTAACTCTAATAAGGGAATAACTAGGCTATAAATGCCTTTCTCTCCTCCCACCTTCTAGCATTGCCCCTATTTCTGTCTCTCTCTCTCTCTCTCTCCATCCATCATCCAGCACTTTCTGTCTCTCTCTTCCCTCCCCCAACTAACATTGCCCCTCTGCCTTTCTCTCTCTCTCCCTCTCTTCACTATCCAGCATCCTCCATCTCTCCTTTTCCCCCCTCACCACCCACCACTGCCCCTCTCTCCCCTCCACCATCCAGCATCACCCTATCTCTCTATCCTTGCCACATCCAGCATTACCACTCTGTTTTTCTCTCTCTCCTACAATTCAATATCTCCGTTTCTCTCCCCTTCCCACTATCATCAACTAGTATCACCCCTTCTTTCTCTCCCCATTCAGCATCACCCCATCTCTTCCTCTCTTCCAGAACCATCCAGCAACGCCCCAACTCTTGCCCCTTCTTTTCCTTCTCCTATTAGCTCACTCAATAATTTGCTGATTCTTCTGCTGCTTCCATGGGTCTGCACAAGAATGGTGGCAGCAACAGCAGCAGATCGAAGACAGGTGTGGGGGCATTGCCCTGTGTATTCCACTGCAGGCTCTAATAGTCATTGTCTCCTCTGTTGTACCTTCCTGTTTTGGTGTGGTATGACATGTAGATCTAGCAGTGGTGCACACAAGGCAGTGGCCCCATGCCTGTCTTCTATTTGCTGTTGCCACTGCTGCTGTGGTGTAGACCTGGGAAGCAGCAGGCTTGACATAGGAGTCAGCAAGTAAGGGAGTGATCCAGTGGAAGGGGAAAAACAGGGCAATATTGGATAGGGAGGGTGAGGCAGAGGGGTGGTGCAGAACCAGGAAAGGAGTGAGCCCAGCAAGTGGGTGGCCAGCAGGGAGGGGAAGGTCATGGTTAGGGAGGTTAATCACATTAAATTTTTTAATACACATTAAAATTTTAACACATTAATCATGTTAATGCATTAAGGGATCCTTTCACTAAGCTGTGCTAAAAAGTGGCCAGCATTGTTGTTGGGCCACATTTAGTGAGGCAGTAAAATGACTGTGTTTGGGGATTTATTTTTGTAATGGCCACGTACTAATTTCCCCATTAGTGAATGGCTATTACCACCACATATTTAGGAGGTGATAAGGGTTCCCACACTACTGTTGCACTAATTGGGTAGTTCTCAGTAATATGCCCACACTACCCAATTAGTAAATCTCTGTTATCCATTCAATTGCGAGATTCAAGCCATGTGGTTCAACAGTATTAAGAAGAAATAGACAGTGTTGCTCTTTATAGTTTAATAAGGACACTGAAGGGTCCAATTAGCAGCTAATTATTATATTAAGTTATGAACACATCTGACACTATTTTATAACTTGTGCGCTCAACTTTGCACGCTAAACCCTGGATTCTATATATGGTGACTAAAGTTGCGCATGCAAATCAGCACACATTCAGGCTTATTTTTGAAAGCGAAGGAAGCCCATCTTTCGACACATATCGCAAGATGGGCATCCTTCTCACAGGGTTGCCCAAATCTGTATAATGGAAAGCTGATTTTGGGCGTCCCCAACTGCTTTCCGTCGCGGGGATGACCAAAGTTCACAGGGGCGTGTCAGAGGCGTAGCGAAGGCGGGACTTGGACGTGTCTAACACATGGGCATTCTCGACCCATAATGGAAAAAAAAGGGTGTCCCTGATGAACACTTGGACGACTTTACCTGGTCCTTTTTTCTTACGACCAAGCCACAAAAAGGTGCCCGAACTGACCAAATGACCACCGGAGGGAATCAGGGATGACCTCCCCTTACTCCCCCAGTGGTCACTAACCCCCTCCTACCCTAAAAAAATTTTTAAATATTTTTTGCCAGCCTCAAATATCATACCCAGCTCCATGACAGCAGTATGCAGGTCCCTGGAGCAGTTTTAGTGGGTGAAGTGCACTTCAGGCAGGCGGACCCAGGCTCATCCCCCCCTTCCTGTTACACTTTTTGTGGTAAATGTGAGCCCTTCAAAACCCACCAGAAACCCACTGTACCCACATCTAGGTGCCCCCCTTCACCCATAGTGGTGTACAGTTGTGGGTAGTGGGTTTTGGGGGGCTCAGCACACAAGGTAGGGGAGCTATGTACCTGGGAGCTTTTTCTGAAGTCCACTGCAGTGCCCCCTAGGGTGCCCGGTTGGTGTCCTGGGATGTCCGGGGGACCAGTGCACTACAAATGCTGGCTCCTCCCATGACCACAGGGCTTACATTTGGTCGTTTCTGAGATGGGCGTCCTTAGTTTCCATTATCGCCGAAAATCAGAAACGACCAAGTCTAAGGACGACCATCTCTAGGGACGACCTAAATGTCAAGATTTGGGCGTCCCTGACCATATTATCGAAATGAAAGATGGACGCCCATCTTGTTTTGATAATACGGGTTTCCCCGCCCCTTCACTGGGACGTCCTGCGAGGACGACCTCAAGAAAACTTGGGCGCCCCTTTCGATTATGCCCCTCATTGCCAATTTACATATGCAACTTGATTAATGAGCTAATTGGCACCAATTATTGTCTGCGAACAATTATTGGCATTAATTGGCTTTAAGTGGGAGTTACACGCACATTGGTTTCTATAATGCTATGCGTGGAACTCCAATAGTGCATTAGTTCAAGCATTAAGTGTCACTACTTAAACATACAAAGCCCCAAGTGCTGTTGCTCTTTTTTTAAAGACACCTTTTTAAGCAAAATGGCTAGTTTTGCTCTATGTGCTGCAGAATATATATGTGTGTTTTACAAGGGGCTGCACGTTCAGAGAACCTTATGAAAAAAACCTCGCCAATATTAAACATCCTGATTTGGATGTTCCTTTTCCAGTCTAGCCACTGTATAGAAAATTGGGCTGCAAAAGATATGTTCAGCCACACACTAAGTATGACTGAATATCTAGATATAGATATCTGAGCAACTCTACATTGTAATTCTTATCTGCCCTGCAGCTTGTCCCCTTATTGTTTGATCCCTTTTCTCCCATTGTCTCTATTCTTTTATTTTCCTCTCTTTAGCCACTCGACTGTTACTCACTATGCTTCTCTCATCTGCTTTATCACTACCATAGACATTAAGGCTATGCACTTGTTAGCTTGCATTCTGTTCACTAATGCACCTTCAAAAAGGGGAAGGAATGGATAATCAATTCAACGTGTTTTTAACCCTCTAAACTAATTTCCTTACATTGAAATGTTCTAATTTTTTTCCACAGGACTATGTTAAATGA
Organism: Microcaecilia unicolor; assembly: GCF_901765095.1. NCBI lineage: Eukaryota > Metazoa > Chordata > Amphibia > Gymnophiona > Siphonopidae > Microcaecilia > Microcaecilia unicolor. The sequence goes on along the minus strand of NC_044037.1, from coordinate 246,949,911 downwards.
ACCATAAAAAAATGAAAAGCCAAATTTTCCAAAAAAACAAACCAAAACATTTTCCCTATATGTATCTTTACTAGACATACATACATACAGATGATTCAGATATGCTGTGAAAACTTGAGCATACTTTTACCCATTCTGAGAAAGACAGCTTTCAATCAGGCCAATCTACCGCATGGCCATGTTAGGTCTTTTATATTTCAAACTTTAAATACAACTGGATTGAAGCGTTTTATTAATCTGGACTGTTGTTTTCCTTTTTGGTGTACTATTTTGGTCTCCTCCCTGCTGTAGACCTTTGCCTCTCCTTGTAGTTATCTCAGGAAATGTGTGTCAGAATAATTATGAAAAAGACACTGCGATAAAAAGAATACTGATAAAAATGTTAAGGTATTGGTTTTCTATCTATCTATCTATCTATCTATCTATCTATCTATCTATCTATCTATCTATCTATCTATCTATAATATAAGAACCTGCAGGTACCACAGGGTTAATGCTACAAATCATTTTATCTTTTATGTTATCTATTCTATTAGCATTATAATTCCATTAAACTCAAACTTCAGAAAACAAGATCATCCCATAAAATTCCAAAGACAGAAACCATGCAAGATAAGCAAAATTCAGGACTATTGACTACTATTCAGCATGGAACATTATGGTATTTATTTTCAATATCATCTTTTTGCATTACTTTCCAAAAAAGTAGTAATTCTTGAAAGAGTAATTGGATTTGTATAGCAGGGGTGCAATTTTCCCTGCTTTGGTCTATTTTTTCCAGTGGGATTTAAAAGAGACCAGCAATTTAAAAACTATTATTCGTCCAGAAATGCTTTCCCACTCTTAACCATCTAGCTTTGTTGCTATTGTGGTGTGTCTTGCTCAATTTTCACCCTCTCCTATTCAATAATACCTTTTTTTCCCCCCAGAAAATAACTAGAATTTTAAAGCTGGTAAAATCTTGGCATTTTACTGCATTATGGAAAAAAATAATGAAATAATATTTCCTAACTGTTGGATGATGCTCAAAGTTCTTTTTCAAAACATTCATTGAAACAAACTTAAAACGATACTTTCTGTTTCCTGTTTGGAATGAAGAAGGAAGAATATTGATGGAATCAGTGATTTTCCTACGTGAATTTATATCATCTGTTCAATAGTGAAGATATATAGATGTTGTAAAGATATACAGATATCTATCTAGTACAGATACATAAATATTAATGTTTCCTCGAAGCTGTACAGAAGTTCTCCACCTACATTCCTGTCAGCGGGAGGTGCTATTTCAGTATCACATTTTTGATAATGAGGGACAGGCAAGTTCTGCAGTACTCCAGAGAAACTGTCTGTCCCTAGCAACTGAAAACACAATATTGAAGCTTCAACCCACTGGCAAGAATTTGGTTGGAGGATCCCTGCACAGCTTAGAAGGAGCATTGATTGTCACATATTTTAATAACTGTACCTATGTGAGAGTTAATATTCGATTCCTATCCTGAGAGGAATTACACTAGCGTTTCCCACACAGCAGATGTGCCGCAGCCCACTCAAAATGAATGGGCTGCGGCATATTTGCAGTGCTGCAAATCGCTAGTGCGGTTTAGTACAAGAGGCCCTTAGTTGAGTAGCTAATTGTGCTGCAGAAGTGCCAGAAGTTGGAGAGACAGAGTTCATAGGAACCTCAATATGGGACCTTTTAAGCAGTTAATATGTGAATTAGCGTGCAACTATTACCCACACTAGCACAGTAACTGTTTCTGCAGTGGTATAGTAGTTAGCACATGGTAATTCACACATTAGGTTAGTTTCTATATATGGTGCCTCAAAAATCTGTGCTGAAATAAAATATGCCAAGGCGTATTCTATAAAGTACACCATAATTTAGGCGTACTTTATAGAATAAGCCTAAATTTCCATGCGGATTATAGAATACGCCAAGCGCCTGTGTGCACGACTAAATTTAGTCGCAGGCAGTTACACAAGATAAAACTTGGTGTAAATCACAACACCTAATTTAGGTGCAGACTGGGTGTATTCTATACCAATGCACATAGGGACCCTTTTACTAAGGTGTGGTACGGACTATGAGAATGCAGCGCATGCCAAAACAACACTGCCACCAGGCTAGCATGCCCCTGGTGGTAATTTCAGATTTGGCATGTGTTCATTCTGATGGTAGAAATTATTTTCTACCATGCGTGGCGTTTCCAGCAGTAATCACAGTTTGTGCGTGCTGAACGGTTACCACATGTGTAGTGTGTGAGCCCTTACCACTAGATCAATAAGTGGCATTAAGGACTCAGGCCATAAATAGGTGCATGCTAATTTTAATTTTAGTGCAGTCCCATTTCCCGGCCCATTAAAAATAAAATGCCCTTGTTCCCAGACTCGATAAAAAAAAAATGGCCCGGCGCATGCCAAAAGCACATGCTCACACTACTGCATGCCACTTTTTACTGTAGCTTAATAAAAGGACCCCATAGATTTGAGAAATGCCCATGACTCGCTCATTCCACACCCGCGGCCATGCCCCCTTTTGAACTCTGCTACTTAGAATTTACACACATTATGTTATAGAATATGCTTAGACAGTTGTGCATAGTGTGTGCAAATTCTAATTAATGCTAGTATCAATAATTGCTTGTTAAGTGGCAATTATTGGCGCCAATTGGCTTAACTAATTAACTTGCATGCACAAATCCAGAATATGATTGGATTTGCGCATGCAACTTAAGTCGCGCTATATAGAATCCAGGGGATTAAGTGTATTTTGTGTTAGGAGAGATAACTAGGCAGGGCATGGATAGCATAATGCAGTAGCCTGGGATACATAACATCCGCTGTCACTTCGGTAGCTAGCTTGAGTTCAGTTAGCACTTCCTCAATAGGAGGTGCTAAATGTGTCCATGCTAATTGCAACCATAGTTCATGTCACTAATGAACATTTCTGCTCAGGAACTGCAGAGGACATGCTGGGCTTGGCCCCCAACACTTGTTGCACTGCCTTTAGAGTTACTGCACATTAGGTTTTACTGTTAAGGCACAGTAAGTGCAAAACTGTTGCTGTTGCTATAATTGTATTTCTTTTGGAGTTGGTGGGGAGTAGGAGGATGTGGAGGAACTGAATTCTAAACCCAGAGATAAAGTTCTGGTAAGTTACTAAAAAAAGACAAACGTTTAAAATTACCACAATCTTATTTAGTCCGAATATGTCTGTTCATAGGAGACAACTTTTCAAAAATTATTGGGGATGCTAAGCCCATGTGGAAATAAACCTTCCCTGGACACATACAAGGAATTTTCTCAATATTGGGGGTGCTTGGGCACCCACAGAATCGGCTCCTATGTGTCTGTTCCCAAAACTACTGATGGTTCAAACTTGTCTGTTGGAAGTAAAAAGCTTATGAGCCCCGGCTAAGAGCTAAACAAGCATTTTCTCAATTTTCCAGGAGACAATGACTTCAACGGTAAAAAAAACTTTTCTAAATTGATAAAAGTATTCACAGCAGCAAAAACACTTATTATTTTAAATAACTGCTTATGTGAAAAAAACATCTACTTATCTGACAAAAACTCTGATGTCTGAGCTATGGTCAAATCTTTAAGGGGCCATTTTATCAAGCCGCAGTAGGGCTACTGCAGGCATGGTGCACTGCGATTCGGCCCTACTGCTGGGCTACTGCGGGAGTCTGACAGTAGTACTGACTCCCATCACATGGCAATTCTGGCGCCAAAAAATTATTTTTTTATTTTTTTAGCACCAGGGGCTTACCCGGCAGTAATTAGTGCAGGAGCCCTTACCGCCTCCTGTCACAAAATGGCTAGTCACCCACCTGGGGTTACCCTGCGGCCACTTAGAAGGCCTATCCCCAGCACAGCTCAGGTCTACCTGTACCTGTCCCTCGTGCTCTACACTAGCACCCTACTCCTACCCGACTGGGCCACAACCGCCTCTAGGCGAGTCTCCTGCTCTCCAATTATTCCCAGTGATTTCTAGGTTACTGGAGCCACAGTCCCAATGGCCCCACAGTTACCAGAAAGCATTCACAGACCTAACACACAAACCACCAGGATTCTTTATCAGTCCAGACAAACAAGGCGAACAAACAATTATGTTTATTCTCTTTAAAAAATACTGAACAGTAGAACCAAAATAATGCAAATAGTAAGCAATAACAGGTAACTGAAATATGGATCAATTATAACACTAACTAAACATCTATATACTGTCTAAACAGTACCTGGGAAGGTCAGGACATATAAGTCACCGAGCCTCAGAAAAGAGATCTGTCTCTTTTTCCTCCCAGGCTAAGACTGAAGCAACAGCCAGCATCTGCTGGGTAATTTCAAACTCCAGGCCAATCAGAGCCCAGAACAGTCCAGTTTCAAATAAAAACTGCTTACATTACTACAGGCACTTCCTATTATCTGTGTGCTGACTAAAAGAAAGAGAAGTCAGTCCTCTGTAATAGCTTTAGGGCATAAACATGCAACATTTGTTGGCCAAACTAGAGAAATACTCTTCAGAATTAATTTTGAAAGGAGAATATCCAATACATTTTACAGGCTTAAAACACGCTGGGACCTTTTTACTAAGGCATGCCAAAAATGATCTGTGCTGGTGTAGGCACATGTATTGGATGCACGCAGGTCCATTTTTCAGCGTGCCTGCAAAAAGGACTATTTTTTTGGCTGAAAATGAACGTGTAACAAAATAAAAATCATTACATGACCATTTTTCGCCTGAGACCTTACCGCCACCTATTGACTTAGCAGTAAGGTTTCACATGTTAACTGGGCAGTAATCATCAGCATGTGTACAATAGCGATTACCACCCAGTTAGCGCCACACAGTAGAAAATAGAAATTATTTTCTGCTGTACGTTTTGGACACGCATCAAAATTAGATTTACCGCCTGAGGCACATGGTAGCCGGGCATTAGTTGTAATTAGATGTGTGTTGTACATGCGTAGGTGCCTACACACCTTAGTAAAAGGGCCCTACTGTTTCTTCACACCTCCTAAATAGGAGGAGGTAAGGTTCCCCCCAAAATGGCTGCATGGCAAGTGTTACACTTACACACCACCATTTCCATTTTTTAAAAAAAAGTTCTTTTACCAGTGGCAATAAAAGGAGGCCTTGGCGCACAGCAAACCCACACACTGACACCACTACAGAGGTCCTTTATCATCACTTGGTAAAAGGACCCCTAAATGCCATAGCAAATGATTAAAAGTGAAATGATGGAGAAGGGTAGTTAGTGGGGTTTCCTCAGGGGTCTGTGCTAGGACCGCTGCTTTTTAATATATTATAAATGATTTAGAGATGGAGTAACTAGCGAGGTAATTAAATTTGCTGATGACACAAAGTTATTCAAAGTCGTTAACTCGTGACAGGATTGTGAAAAATTACAAGAGGACCTTACGAGACTGGGAGAACTGGGTGGCTAAATGGCAGATGACGTTTAATGTGAGCAAGTGCAAGGGTGATGCATGTGGGAAAAAAGAACCCGAATTATAGGTACGTCATGCAAGGTTCCACGTTAGGAGTTACGGACCAAGAAAGGGATCTGGGTGTCGTCGTCGATAACACGCTAAAACCTTCTGCTCAGTGTGCTGCTGCGGCTAGGAAAGCGAATAGAATGTTGGGTATTATTAGGAAAGGTATGGAAAACAGGTGTGAGGATGTTATAATGCCGTTGTATCGCTCCAAGGTGCGGTCGCACCTTGAGTATTGTGTTCAATTCTGGTCGCCGCATCTCAAGAAAGATATAGTAGAATTGGAAAAGGTGCAGCGAAGGGCGACTAAAATGATAGCGGGGATGGGACGACTTCCCTATGAAAGAAAGACTAAGGAGGCTAGGGCTATTCAGCTTGGAGAAGAGACGGCTGAGGGGAGACATGATAGAGGTCTATAAAATAATGAGTGGAGTGGAAGCAGGTGGATGTGAAGCGTCTGTTCACGCTTTCCCAAAAATACTAGGACTAGGGGGCATGCGATTAAACTACAGTGTAGTAAATTTAAACAAATCGGAGAAAATTTTTCTTCACCCAACGTGTAATTAAACTCTGGAATTCATTGCCGGAAATGTGGTGAAGGCGGTTAGCTTAGCAGAGTTTAAAAAAGGGTTGGCGGTTTCCTAAAGGACAAGTCCATAAACCGCTACTAAACGGACTTGGAAAAATCCAAAATCCCAGGAATAACATGTATAGAATGTTTGTATGTTGGGGAAGCTTGCCAGGTGCCCTTGGCCTGGATTGGCTGCTGTTGTGGACAAGATGCTGGGCTCGATGGACCCGTGGTCTTTTCCAGTATGGCATACTTATGTACTTATGATTCGCTGAAAATTGCATCAGGATAAGGACCATCAAACTCAATGGCATGAAGTAAATGCAGTATGGAAATATAGGAAGGTTTTTTGCCAATGAAATTATTGTCCATGGAAATTTAAAAAAAATGCTTGTTTTATCTCTCACCAGGACTCAGAGGCTTGTGCCTTCCAACAGCCAAGTTTGAATCATCAGTAATTCTGAGATAGCTGTTTGGACTAAGAAATCATGGGAATTTTTATGACTTGATTAAATATTTTCCACATACTTATGTGATAGTTTGGTAAGATACTAACAAGAAGTGTGTCAGGTTCCTGAGGTGTTGACAGAAAGTTATCATAATGTGAATAATTTAAAAGTGTGCACCAGAAGCTCCAGCTAAGCTGGAGTCTGAAGCTTGTTTCCCTAAGTATCCAAGAATTATAGTCCTGGCACACATGTTTTTCGAACCATGGGGCCTCAGTATGGTTATCACAGAGGTGCCATGAAATAAGATCATGTGACCCATTCTTTTCAATTGTTTTTTACTAATACATTTGGATGTTTTCTTCTATAAAATGAAAATGTACATTAGAGCTTTAGCAGCTAGCTCATAGATTTATAGTCTCTATCGAAAGGGAAAATGAAAAGAACACTCTAATAAATATCAGATTATTTTAGATAGACTAAATAGGAATATTTTGGATTTCTAATTGGTTAGTGTTGCTTTTGCAATTTATCTCCAGATTAAACATACATTCAGTCAAATAAATAACCTCAATTTAAATTAAGATGAATGTTTAATTATTTTTCTTGATTGAAATTTGCTTTTTTAGCTTTTATCCTTTAGTTTTATGTCACCATTTGAGCGCTGGAAATAAACAAAGGGAAAAAAAGGTGCTTATTTTCAAATAATTAAAATATTAGTATTCAAATAAATTAATGGGCATATCTTTTTAGAGCTTTTCTATTTTGTGCTTTTAAGGAGGGTCTGAATGCTGTTTATCTTCTGAAGACCTCTTCATAAATTTAGCTAGTAAAAGAAAAAAAAAAACAATTCCTGTCTAAAAGGTCATTTCAACATTTTGAGGTCGAAAGGCTTTGTACTATCTTGTGTTGGTAAAATGGTTCATCAGGAGTCTGAACAGAACAAAGTAGGCTACTACTAAGTGTATTAAGAATGTTGGGTAGGCTCCTCTCTTAGGCCCAGAAGGCATTATCTTGTCATTAAAATATGCCTGTGCAAGTCAAAGGACCTTGAACTGGGTAGAGAAAGCACACTGACGCATGTTTAAGGATAATGCCATTATGATACAAGGGCAAGAAGTTAAATATGCTTGTCCACTCTTCAGTCACAACACTGCTTCATTTAAAATCCTCCCAAACATTTATGTAGCTTGACTTCAGTCAGCAGCATATTAAGCTATGATAAAAGTGCCCTGCTCTAGTGTGGGTGCGTGAAATTGTGTGTGTGCTGGCCATTTGTTACCGCAGTGGGTACAAAGGCCTTTTTAAAATGGGGCAGTAAATGGCTGTATGCTAATGTTAAAAGTAGCACATGGCTATTAACTGCCTGAGTCCTTACTGCCACCTCTTTCCTTGGCGGTAAGGTCTCATGTGCTACTCATATGGTAATCAGGCAGCGCACGGCAATGTGGCTGTGATGCCGATTACCGCCAGAACGCCCCCGAGGTAGAAAATAGAAAATTATTTTCTACCGCGAGAAACAGCATGTGCCAACTATGGAATTAGCACTGGGTGCCCGAGCTACCCCAATGGTAGGGTTGATTTGGAATGTGCCACCCATGCAGTAGACCTACCTCAGCTTAGTAAAAGGGCCCCATAGAGATGGGGTAATTTTTAAAACGGTGTGAAGGGCCATTTTTGATATCATGTCTAAATCCGATTTTGCACGTTTTGCTTAAAACTGCCAAAAATCAAGTGGTGAACATAACGATTTTCAAACCTGAAAAACGTGTATATTTTTCTTTCAAAAATGGTCATTTTCCTAGATGCTTTGTGCTCGGTGAGTTTTTCTTTCTGTCATTTTTGAAAAAATATCCAGGGGAAAAACACACAAAAACAAGCCATTGGGATGTATGGGGGGGGGGGGGGGGGGCAGCATTCTTAGTAGACTGGCCACACACAGACGTCCCAGCAGAGCAGTGGGGCATCCTAGGAGGTGCAGTAATGGACTTCACATAAAAGGTCCCAGGTATACATCTTACTGTTACCCCCTTATATTGTATGAGGAGCCCTCCAAAACCCACCAAAGCTCACCAAAAACCTACTATACTCAATCGTACACCACTACAATAGCCCTTATATGCAGGAGTCACCTATATGTGAAACAGCTAGAGGGTATGTGGGTCTGGGTTCTCTTCTCTACAGTGCACTATACAGGATACTCCATGGACTGCTTACGCTCTAATAGGGCTGGTAATAACATCTGAAGTTGTCAGAAAGGATGGTATGTACTGTTTCTTTCACATCTTTGGTGGTGTGAAGGGGGTCAGTGACCACTAGGGGAGTAAGGGGGGTCATGCCTTCATCCTTCAGTGGTCATCAGATCATTTAGGGCACCATTTTGGGACTTAGTTGTGATTGAAACAGGTCTAGACCAAAACATCTAACTTTTAGGCGTGGACATTTTTGTTTTGTTCCATTATGGCGCAAAAACATCCAACTTGTGGGAATGCCCAATCCCATCCCCAACATGCCCCCTTGTGATTTGGATGCACTGCAGATGAACTGTTTAGAAAACATCTTAAAAATGTGTTGCAAAAATAGCAATTTGGAAATTTTAGCAAAATAATGTCTATCTGCTGCTGTGTGCCACTTTTTGGACATTTTTCTGTTTCGAAAATGAACCCCTAAATCTGTTTTGGCATGCCTTTTAAAAATTGTACAACAGTATGAGGGTAATTTATAAAGAGGGCAGTAATATTTATCAATTGCACACGTACATGACTAGAAAAGTAATCACCAACAAAGGAGAAGGTATAAACCCATTCACCTGAAAATGATACCAGTCCCAAAGTTTTTGTAAGGATTGCAAAAAATATTTCTACTTTTAATTTTTTTGTTTTATTTATAATAATCAAATGCAAAATGGGAAGGAAAACGCTCAGAAACTCAGGTGGCACCAATCTCAACAATGGGCAACCTGTCTCTCAATTATTGGCAACTGCCTCCCCACACCTTCTTATCATTATATTCTTTAACTTGAAATGGATACAATTTTAAAGTCTTATCTGTTGGTTAAAAAAAAATCCTCCACTTCCGATAGGTGTCAGCATGTCAATAACTTCAGGGAAGTGTGGAGTGATACATATTTAAACCAGATGTTCAGGACTTGATCCAACTATTTACACCATCCTAGGGCAATTTCCCTAGTTACCTCCTATAATTCTAGCCCTGACCTCTACTGTTTTTATATTTGAACAGTATGGGGAAAATATATATCTTACTATATATACTATTGCTCTGCATACAGAGTTTGAATTCAGCTTAATTTTGACACCATTCGTATTTAGTTCATTTTGTGGTCACTTATTCTATATTTAGCAACGGCCTGTCTATGTTCTCTGTTTATGTCACAAAAAATAGTGAAGATTACTAATAGGATCAAAGTGAGGCCACAAATGTCCTTGACAGGCCACCAATGTCTTGGTGTCAAGAGTACTTCTTTCTTGACACAAGCTCACATATGGTACATAAAAACATACAAGATTTTCAGAGGACTCAATATGGGCTGTGTTTTGGCTATACTGTCTGTATCAGGGTGTCCCAAAACAAATCTAAATGGCAAAATAATAACAAACAGCAAGGTATATCAACGAACACCACCCCCAGCGTGCCTTCATATCGGGTGCTACAAAAATATTTATTTTTGTAGTGCCAGTGTGTACCTGGTGTTAATCACTGCCTGGTAACCACTGGGTTAGTGTGGGAGCCCTTACTGCCACCTCAATGAGTGGCAGTAAGGGCTCCTCCCAAAATGGCTGCACCGGCAAGTGCTTCACTTGCCATATGGCCATTTCATAAAAAAAAGAAAGACCTACCTTTTACCTACTGCAATAAAGGGGACTTAGCGCACATCCTCTCTGAACAGACCACCCTAACCCTCATCCACTCGCTCGTCACCTCTCGTCTTGACTATTGCAACCTTCTTCTCACTGGCCTCCCGCTTAAACATCTATCCCCTCTTCAATCTGTCCAAAATTCTGCCGCAGTCTTATCTACCGCGTGAACGATACTCTCATATCAACCCCTCTCCTCAAGTCACTTCATGGCTCACGATCCACTACCGTATACAGTTCAAGCTTCTCCTTTTAACCTTCAAATGCACTCGATCTGCAGCCCCCAAGTACCTCTCTACCCTCTCTCCCTGTATGTTCCCGCCCTTAACCTCCACTCTCAGGACAAATCACTCCTATCTGTACCCTTCTCCACCACTGCTAATCCAGACTCCGCCCCTTCTGCCCTCGCATCACCAATGCCTGGAACAGCTTCCCGAGCCCATACGGCATGCGCCTCCCTGCCCATCTTCAAGTCCTTACTCAAAGCCCATCTCTTCTCCCTTGCTTTTGGCGCATAACCACCTTCCCCCACTCATGATACCTACACCGAATACATAGTTTGTAACCTTTAGATTGTAAGCTCTTTTTAGAAGGGATGGTCATTCCACATGTTAACTGTACAGCGCTGATAACCCTGGCAGCGCTATAGAAATGCTAAGTAGTAGTAGTACCATAATATGACCACTCATGCATGGGCGTAGTTTTGGGGGGGGCGAGGGGGGCAGTGCCTCCCAAACACAGGGCAGCACGGCAGGCAGCTATCCCTTCGTCCTCCTCAGCTCCCCGTTCCTTCTCTCCCCCCCCCCAGGCGCGTTTTACCTTTTATTGCAGAGGCAGTGACGGCAGGTAAAGAAGTAAAACACTGCAGGCTCGCCTCCAGCTACTTCCTTCCCTCATGCAGTTGTCCCGCCCTTCGCGGAAACAGGAATGCATCGTACAGAAGGCGGGACACTGGTGAGGAAAGGGAGAAATTGGAGGCGAGCCTGCAGTGTTACTTCTTTACTATGCTGCCTCTGCAGTCCTGCTGTTTCGGAGGAGGTGCCTGTCGTAGATGTCGTTCAGCTGCTGGTTGCCGTTTGGGACCGCCATCAGGATCGGGATCGGACTCAGGAGGTGGAAACGGATAGCGGGCAAGACAGACACATCTTGTGTCCATATCTTGTGACTGACAGTGTCCTCCCTACACGGAAGCTCCAGAGGGCCCTGCCCTGCCAGCCAGTCTTTCAGTCGAGAGATTCGTACTAGCACATGTTGCATTGTGTCAACTAGCCACGTTGGATGGTCTGGATGGCTGTGCTGCACAACTAGAGAGTTATCCATTGATCAGCTGTTCGTCATCGTTGGTGAAGCCTGATAGTGCCTCTTCCTGCCAAATATGACGTTTCTTCTCGGCTCTGCTGCCCTGTTCGCCTGACTCCAAGATTCCCAGTGAGTCAAGACCTGATTCTGGACTTTTCCTTTTCCTTCCTTCCTCCTCTTTTCTTTACTTGTCTCTCCCATACCTGCCTATTTATTTGTTTTAAGATTGTATTTTTATTCCCTTCCTTCCTCCCTCTTTCCGTTCCATCCCTTCTCCCTTTTCATTGTAATTATTTTATTAGTTCATTGTAAGCCGCTTTGGGGCTGCAAAACTGTGGCAAAAGGCGGGGTATAAATGACCTAAATTAAATTATAAGGGGAATATGCCATTGCCACTGTATTGATGTTCCACTATGTGTTTTATTAAGTTATTTTAGTTATTATCTATTATGCTTTCTGGTTTACTTTGTTCCAAAAAAAAAAACTCTTGCTCCCTTCCTTCCTTCCTCCATATTAGCATAATTTGCATATACATATATGCAAATAAATATGCTAATATGCCCCGCCCCTTCCCCCCCCCCCCCCCCCCCCAAATGAAACAGTCAAACTACACCTATGGCTCCATGCCTAACTTAGAGTGCGAATGAATGGCACACTTAATTCGAGAAAGTAGAAGGCTTCACGTTAAGCATTGGTTTGGCTTTAACCCAAGTCCCTGATGAAAGACTCATTGAAACCCGCGGAGTCGGGTATTTCCAAGGGAAGCCAAATTCAGTTAGAGATAGAGGTGGACAAGAGTGAAGCAGCAAGTCAAGGAACACAGCACACTTTGGAGAGAACGTTAAGAGATAAGTTCACATTTTGAGTTATTTTGATTAAGCACTATATTATAGGCTATAGCACACAAAGAAATAAGAGTGACCCGATGAAAGAAGTGCTAGACTACTTGGCATTGAAAATATATTATAAAAAATCAGGAAGAACAAATCCAACAAACCAAGTTAAACCATAAACTCACTATAATAAACTTGGGTTCAAAATAATTTATCTTTTTTTATATATGCACTTTAAAATGCTATAAATATTATAAAGTGTTTTAAATGTGCTCAGACCATACAGTTATTGTGATGGTAAGATTGGAATGGATGAATGATATGTGATTTTAATGAAGCACGAGCACAATATACCCCAAGGGAAGTGAAATAACTGTGTGAATATATGTGTATATCGCATTGTGGGTTGGTTTATGTAAGATATGTGGGGGAAGTGAGATCAGTGTGTCATGAATTAACATATACCTCCTTTAGGTTCAAACAAATGTTGTATTAAACAAATGTTGTATTGTATGTTCTATTATCTATGTATCGGATGGTAATATGGAATGCACCATAATGTAAGGGCGGAGGTTTGAGCTCAAGCCTAACAGTATTTAATGTGAGTAGTTTATGACCTATACATATTTATTATAGATATATGCATACACTGGTGATAAAGATCTACTTGGGCTCAGCTGTATGTACATACACAAATTAGGAGGCGGAACATCGTATGTGCAATGATGGTTCCATTGTGACCACCACATATTCCTCTTGGGGATATAATGGGTGTAAACGGTATGGTCTGAGCACATTTAAAACATTTATAATATTTATAGCATTATATTGAAAATATATTGCCTTAAACATTGGTTTTCTTTTTTTTTGCTGAGGGCACTCTGTAATATAAGTAAGAAAAAAAAAAAAACATATATTTAAATGCTGGTAGCCTTATTTATATTTCAGCCTATTCAGTCTTGGTTTTAGTAGTTCATGTTAACTTAGATGTAGGCATTTACGCCAAGTTTTACTTGGCGTAAATGCCCACAACTAAATTTAGTTGTGCAGATGGGCGCTAGGCGTATTCTATAAACCGCGACTAACTTTGTGTAGTTTATAGAATATGCCTAGGTGTATTTTTTTCAGTGCTGATTTTTAAGGCACCACATATGGAATCTAGCCCAATGTGTGTAGTTTTGATTATATAAACTTTTAAATACAGAAAAGTTCAGGAACAACCAGAACCCAATTTTTCTTGGCTAAAATGCTGTTGTCTTGAAAAAAAGGCTTTCATTATTGCCTTCCCTATGTGAGAGTAGATTTAAAGATGAGGTAATCTTTAAAGGAAGGGAGGGGCACACATGGAATCCTTGGGTGGCTGTAGGATCTTGTGGAGAAAGCAATGGTGTCTTTTAAAAAGTGTTGAGAGGCTTTCACATTGGCTGTCTTTGAGGCCTTTCTCCAATTCTGTGACTTCTTTCACTTAGCTTGCCAATGAAATATTGAACAGTAGTTTCCAATCAAAGGAAAAGAAACTAATTTTCATAAATGTTGTCCAAAAGATATAATAGGATCTGTACAACCAAAGGAGAACCATCAATACTTAGTCCAACTTTAGAAAGGAGTAAACATATTTTGAGTGGAAACTTCAGGGAGGCAAATAGAGCCCTGCGTAAGTGTATGGGTAGATGATTCCTTTTGGGCCAGTTCCTGGTAGTGCAAAGCCTGTTGATAAAGTATCTATGGTAACTTTGCTCCTGCAGTACTGTTAGTGCTCAAGCTCTAGGCCTTCAAATAATTGGGCAGATCACAGATTAAATGCAACAAAAGCTGTATTAGATACAGTGGGGGAAATAAGTATTTGATCCCTTGCTGATTTTGTAAGTTTGCCCACTGACAAAGACATGAGCAGCCCATAATTGAAGGGTAGGTTATTGGTAACAGTGAGAGATAGCACATCACAAATTAAATCCGGAAAATCACATTGTGGAAAGTATATGAATTTATTTGCATTCTGCAGAGGGAAATAAGTATTTAATCCCTCTGGCAAACAAGACTAATACTTGGTGGCAAAACCCTTGTTGGCAAGCACAGCGGTCAGACGTCTTCTGTAGTTGATGATGAGGTTTGCACACATGTCAGGAGGAATTTTGGTCCACTCCTCTTTGCAGATCATCTCTAAATCATTAAGAGTTCTGGGCTGTCGCTTGGCAACTCGCATCTTCAGCTCCCTCCATAAGTTTTCAATGGGATTAAGGTCTGGTGACTGGCTAGGCCACTCCATGACCCTAATGTGCTTCTTCCTGAGCCACTCCTTTGTTGCCTTGGCTGTATGTTTTGGGTCATTGTCGTGCTGGAAGACCCAGCCACGACCCATTTTTAAGGCCCTGGCGGAGGGAAGGAGGTTGTCACTCAGAATTGTACGGTACATGGCCCCATCCATTCTCCCATTGATGCGGTGAAGTAGTCCTGTGCCCTTAGCAGAGAAACACCCCCAAAACATAACATTTCCACCTCCATGCTTGACAGTGGGGATGGTGTTCTTTGGGTCATAGGCAGCATTTCTCTTCCTCCAAACACGGCGAGTTGAGTTCATGCCAAAGAGCTCAATTTTTGTCTCATCTGACCACAGCACCTTCTCCCAATCACTCTCGGCATCATCCAGGTGTTCACTGGCAAACTTCAGACGGGCCGTCACATGTGCCTTCCGGAGCAGGGGGACCTTGCGGGCACTGCAGGATTGCAATCCGTTATGTCGTAAGTGTTACCAATGGTTTTCGTGGTGACAGTGGTCCCAGCTGCCTTGAGATCATTGACAAGTTCCCCCCTTGTAGTTGTAGGCTGATTTCTAACCTTCCTCATGATCAAGGATACCCCACGACGTGAGATTTTGCGTGGAGCCCCAGATCTTTGTCGATTGACAGTCATTTTGTACTTCTTCCATTTTCTTACTATGGCACCAACAGTTGTCTCCTTCTCGCCCAGCGTCTTACTGATGGTTTGTAGCCCATTCCAGCCTTGTGCAGGTGTATGATCTTGTCCCTGACATCCTTAGACAGCTCCTTGCTCTTGGCCATTTTGTAGAGGTTAGAGTCTGACTGATTCACTGAGTCTGTGGACAGGTGTCTTTCATACAGGTGACCATTGCCGACAGCTGTCTGTCATGCAGGTAAGAGTGATTTGGAGCATCTACCTGGTCTGTAGGGGCCAGATCTCTTACTGGTTGGTGGGGGATCAAATACTTATTTCCCTCTGCAGAATGCAAATAAATTCATATACTTTCCACAATGTGATTTTCCGGATTTAATTTGTGATGTGCTATCTCTCACTGTTACCAATAACCTACCCTTCAATTATGGGCTGCTCATGTCTTTGTCAGTGGGCAAACTTACAAAACGCAGCAAGGGATCAAATACTTATTTCCCCACTGTAGATTGCAACATAAGGAAATGTAATTGATACATAAGAGAGGCTTGTTCTGTCTTGCAGGCTATAGAGTATTAAACTCTTCCATAGTAGTCTCCTCTAATCATGGAAGGAAGCCTGATCTAAATTGCAGCAGTTGGGAATCAAAACTCTTACTTAGCAGATCTTAGAAGTCTTGAGGTTCATTCTAGAGGCTCCCTCCTTTTCCCTCTGGGTCTCTCTGACTATACCCAACTCTGGGTTTTTATCTTCCCTGGTTGGACCATGCCCTCCTGGTTGAACTCCCTCACATACTCCCCCCTCAGCTTGACTTTCTAGGAATGAGTGCCTGCCTACATTGGGGTCAACTTGACTATTGCACTGAGAAAGGGATATTGGATATTCAGATGTTCCAGTGCCGCTTCTGCATACTGGACCCTTTTCCACTTTGGGATGGTCATCTCTGATTCTCCAAACCAGAAAGCCTTCTTTGTTGACTTTTCTTTCATAGATGAGCTAGTGATTCCACTGTATCCTTTAAGTATGACATGCAAAGGTTCCAAACTCTTGGTTCAGAGATTTGGCCACATTTCTTTCTCTGTATTTATTCCTCAACAACCTTTCTTAATTATTTTAACAAGAGCTCTTCTCCCAGTTCCTTGGCCAGTAGGAAAGCTTATATAAGCCCTGTTCCATAGCTGTCTGCAATTTTAGGCTTCCTCCTGAAATGAATGTTGCCATGGTTCAGAAGAGATACTGCGTGTATGGCTTACTGCAGCTTAGTAAAAGGGGCCCCCTAGTTATTAACACCTTAATTTAAGAAAATGTAAGTAGGATAAAAATGAGATTTGAAAAATGTTATATATTATCAGGTAGTTATTTCTTTAAAATGATTCTTTTTTTTAATAATATAATATTAGATTAGGCTATGATGTAAGCTAAATCACTGATTTAGAACTATTTAATAGTAAATATCTGTTACTGAAAGTTTTAAATTCATTTCTTACTTTTCCTTTGATTTTTGTATGTGCTCTTAACCCTCCCCCCCCTTTTGTCTGTATGGAATTACAGCTTTTGTTTTCCATCTATCGGGATCAAAGTATACCTCAAATGGCACACTGCCTTATTTTTTAACATCTGGTAATTTGTGCAATTACAATTAGAAGAATGCACATAAGCACTTAAGTGCACATTAAGTTGTAATCAGTCTAGTATTTCATACGCTGTATTAGGGAGAAAAAATGAATTGGATATAAACAATGTTGTTTGTTCAAAGGTTGGAAAGTATATTCAGTATTCTGTTTTGATGCTTCTAGTCTGGGCACTGCTCATACACTGTAGTGAAATTTAAGAATTTGAATGGAAGTAGCTATGGGGCCTTAGGTTAGTGCAAGTTATCTGCCACAGGACCCATTTTATTCCTATGGGCTCAGCTGCAGATAACATGCAGCAATCTTTTTTAAAAGACCCCTTATATTTATGACTTATATTGTAATAATTAAAATTCAGGCCCAACTGCCTTATCCCTTAGAAAGTATAGAGAGACAGAAAGGAGCTATCAAGAAGCCACCAAATTTTTATGTTTAGAAGAAGGCTTGCAAGCCTCAGTTTCAGGGTAATTAAAATAAATATGCGTGAGATAATTTGAATGCATTGGAGGGCCAGTATATGAAAATGTAGCTTATGGATATTCACTGTGAATATCCCCCAAAATTGATTGCCTGGAGGGGGGTCACCAGGACAGGTTGGGAAACACTAGTATAGATAAAGCATGTATGACAAATGCAAAGGAGGACAGGGGTAGAAATCAAATTAGGGGTAGGGCTCAAATCAAATTTATTTTGTACTACTGTGGTTTTAAATTGAATAAATGGTCCATATAATGCAGGTCAGTTGTATTTATTTAAATTAAAGTACGAAACATTTATATGTGTGTTTCCCACATTTGTAGGGTTCATGTTCCTAGCCATACTTCTCCATATTACCTGGTCAAGTGCTGCTATTTTGTTTGTACCACAGACCTCTATTCTGGTGAACAGATCTCTATTACCTTCTTATATTATACTAGCCGTTGAGCCCGTAAAAACGGGCTAGTAAAGGAAGGGGGGGTATGAAAGCCCCCCCGGATAGGTCACCGCCGCCCCTCCCCCATGGGGTCGCCGCCACTGCCCCCCCGGAGTCCCCTCCGCCACCCCTCCACCTGGGCGGGGTACCTGGCTTCACTATTCAAACCGCCGGAACGCAGCACACAGCTCATCTGAGCTGCCGTCGGCCTTCCTTCTTCTCTGCGTGTGTTCCACCCTCGTGTGACGTAACATCGGCGAGGGCGGGACACAGGCAGGTAAGGAAGGGCCAACGGCAGCTCAGATGAGCTGTGTGCTGCGTTCCGGCGGTTTGAATAGTGAAGCCAGATACCCGGGCCGGGTGGAGGGTGGGTGGTGGTGGCTACTCCGGGTGGGTGGGGGGAGCGGTAGCGGCAACCCTGGAGGGGGAGCATTGGCGATGGCAATCCCCTCACTCGCAGGTGCGCAGGTTTCCTCTCTGTCACGCCCCCGTCATCACGTATTGATGTGGGGGCGGGACAGAGAGGGTCTCTACTGCGCATTTGCGAGTGAGTACGCCTCTTGCCATTTATATGTTTGATGATTTCTGGCCTTTTCCATTCCACTTGCATTTATGATATCTTTCTTTCAGTGTTAGTTTCAGCATTTTAAGCTGGATGGGTATTACCCAAATTGTCATGCTCCTTTGTACGTGATAAGACAGATGAGTAATAGGATGCTGCTGACATCATCAATGCTATATGTAATTCCATGCTGTTCTGGAGGCCACCCCTCCCCTTCTTTGTGTACTGCTTTCATGCACAGCTTTTAGATACTGTTAGAGAAACTTCTTAAGATGGTTGCTGAGCTTATGAAGTTGTTAAGACGGTGGACTAGGAACCCAAACTTGTTATGAACTTAATGAACTTCATATAACTTTATAAAACTTAATTACCTGAATCCAGCAACTCAGTATGATTTGGGATGGAAGAAATAGAGATTAGGGTTCCAAGAATTCCCCAAATGTTTATAGGCCTTTGCAGATTCTTTAGTGGCCAGTTCATGAAAGAGGTTAATTGTCCTTTATTAAAATTTTATTTGGTAAATGCTGAGTGATTCATTCTGAACTAGCTATTATTTATAATATTATTTTACGTCAGAAATGGATCTCTTTAGGGTTATTGAATTTTGGTAAAATCTCAATGGTAGGTGACACTGGTAGAGGCATGTCCTCAAGGTATCCTACCTTTCTTGTGTACTTTGAAGGTAAGGAGAAAGGGAGATTGGTTTTGCCTGTGGTTATTTATTACTTCCCAGGTTTCTATTCCACAGATAAAAATATGGAATGTCTTTTATTGAAACTGGGTGACTGGCAGGATTGGAGATTTTAATAGTCTGTTTTCCCTTCTACTTGTACTGCTGATACAGATGTGTCAGGTAAAAGTCTATTTAGTCATTTGGACTGAGGCTAAGGCTTCAGAATTTTAAACTTCATTATCGGCATTCAGTTTCTCTCAGTGGGGCAGTGAGTCAACGCTTTAAAAAGGTCAGAGGCTTGATTTAGTCTTGCTGTGAAATATTGGAGAAATACAACTTAATATTATAGATCTCCTGTATTCCATCTAGTTATTTGGTCTGACCATTTTTGATTTTGACTTATTTACTTTAATGAGGGTCGTGTGCTAAATCACACGAAAGGAAGCCTTGTACTGGGTAGATCTGGTCAGATCTAACAGCTTCTTTGCTTGCTGAAGTACTTGATCCTAATGGGCTAATGAATTTGGAGGGATACAAATGGAAGCATATATGGGGCACTTTTACTATGCTGAGCTAGTAAATGGGCTTAGTGTGTATGTATGTGGGTCTTTCCCATGCGCTAAGTCCATTTCTAACACAGCTGTCAAAAAGGGATTTTTGAAGTGAGGGTTCTTACCTGCTAATTTGCTTTCCTTTAGTCCTTCTGGACCGGCCTAGAATGTGACTGATGGGTTGTTCACGACTTCCAGCAGGTGGAGACTGAGAACTTTGACTTTAGAGAGAGCTAATAAGAGCCCTGGCCAGCTACAGATAGATCCAGTATTATCTTAACAAAGCAGAAGAAGAAAATGAAAGAAACATGTTCTGTGCAACTGGGAAACTTGATCAGCCGTCCTCACATTACAATGAACAAGTATGTGCCTCTTGCATAATGTGCTTGTCGCAAATTCAATAGAACAATTGCTGCACAATTTGCTTACTTTGCTGTTAATTTGTTTTGTTTTTAAGAAAAGAAACTGCGAACTTACAAAGCAGCTCCAACCGAAAAATTGATGAACTGAACTGCATAACTTGAAATAATTTCAAACATTTCCAGGGAGAGATCTTGGCAGGTCCAGAGGGAAAGCAAATTAACAGGTAAGAGCTAATATCTGCTTCCTTAGCATCCCTCTGGACTGGCCCAGAATGTGACTGATGGGAAATAACAAAGCAGTATCTTTATGGAGGGACCCTAGCAAACCCGACATAAGAACATGCACACCAAAACTGCCTTCTGACAATACTGAACATCCAGTCTGTAATGTTTAGAAATGAATGCAAGGAAGACCATGTTGCGGCTTTACAAATATCCAAAGAAGACACCGAGAAGCACTTCACCCAAGATGCAGCCTGCCATCTCATAGAATGGGCTTTCACTCCTTCTGGTATAGGTTTCCCAGAAAGAAGCAGTGGCGTAGCTACGTGGGGCCTGAGGGGGCCGGGGCGGGGGATCCACTCCCCGCCAGCCGACGTCTTCTCAGTCCTTCCTGCTCTTCAATTTTTTTGCTGACGTCCTGCACGTAATTGTACATGCAGGACGTCAGACTCAGAGAACAGTTCTATTCTCTGAGTCTGACGTCCTGCGTCAGCAAACAAATTGAAGAGCAGGAAGCGACTGAGAAGAAGACGTCGGCTGGCGGGGAGTGGGATCCCCCGCCAGCAAAAGTAAAGGTAGGCTGCAGCGGCGGCGGGTTCGCGGCGGGAGGGGGGGGGGCGGCAATGTCGGCGGTGGGGGGGGGGGGGGCGCCGGGGGGAGGGCTAAAATGTGCCCTCCCCCACGGAAGGCTGGCTACGCCCCTGGAAAGAAGGTAAGCTGAAGCAATCATCTCTTTAAGCCACTTAGAAATAGTGGGTTTAGACATTGCTAATCCCTTAAGGGAGCCTCCAATCAGGAGGAACAGATGATCTGTTCATCTAAATTCCTCTGTAGTCTTTAAATGGTGCTTAAGTACTGATGTCTAGAGTCTGCAAATGGCGCTGATCCTCCGAACCAGAGGAAAAACCTAATACAGGTAAAACTACCAATTGGGACAAATGAAACCGTGACAATATTTTAGGGAGAAAGGAACAGACGGGGCGTAAAACTACCCGTTCCTTAGAAAGATCCAAAAACAGAGACTGACAAGACAGCGCTTGCAACTCCGACACTCTCCTAGCCAAGAGAATGGCTACCAAAAACATAGTCTTGAGCGTCAAATTTTTCAAACAGCAGGATGCCAAGGGCTCAAAGGGAGACCCAGTAAGAACGAAGAGAACCAGATTAAGATCCCAAGTCGAAAAGATGGCCCTAGAAGGAGGACGAACGAGACTCGCTCAGTGAAGGAACCAAGATATATCTGGATGAATGGACAATGTTTTTCCTTGAGCACGGCCCCAAAAACAAGACAGAGCTGCAATGTGGACTTTAAATGAAGTTAGCACCAGGTCCTTATCAAAAACTAGTTGTAAAAAAATCCAAGATCTCCACTACCGAAGTGCAAAACGGAGAAATCGCCTGATCCAAACACCATGCCTCAAAAAACCTGCCAAGTCCTGATGCAATTCAGCAAAGCTGAACAACGATGCAACCTAAGCATTGTGACAATCACATTGGCGGAGTAACCTCTCTTTGTCAACCAAGCCTGCTCAAGAGCCAAGCCGTAAGACAAAATCAAGCCGAATCTGGATGAACCACCAGCCCCTGGACTAGGAGACCTGGATATCCTGGCATTCTGAGCAGTGGG
This sequence comes from Microcaecilia unicolor, assembly GCF_901765095.1. Taxonomy (NCBI): domain Eukaryota; kingdom Metazoa; phylum Chordata; class Amphibia; order Gymnophiona; family Siphonopidae; genus Microcaecilia; species Microcaecilia unicolor. The sequence goes on along the minus strand of NC_044037.1, from coordinate 246,927,940 downwards.
CCGATGACAAGGCGCATGAAAATAGGCATACCAAGGCCTGCAAGGCCAATCTGATGCCACTAAGATCATCAGACCCCTGTGCACCTTGATCTTTTGAATTAGGCACCCTAGCAGAGGCCATGGAGAGGAAATGCATACAGAAGTCCTGACGGCCAAGAAAGGAGAAAAGCATCTACCCCTTCTGCTTTGGGATCTCTTCTTCTACTGAAGTACTGTGGCACTTTTGCATTGAGATTTGAGGCCAAGAGATCCATGAACAGAAGCCCCCAGTGATCCATGACTCCTTGAAACGCTGTTGCACTGAGTGCCCATTCTTCCAGGCTTAAAATGTTGTAACTGAGAAAGTCTGCCTGAATGTTCGCCATTCCCACTACATGAGACGCTGAGAGGGCGGCCAGATAAACTTCCGCCCAACTCATGAGCTGTGCCACTTCCATTTCTAACCAGTGACTCCTCATTCCCCCCTGATGATTGACATAAGTCATTGCTGTGGCGTTGTCTGAAAGGATGCATACCGACTCACCTGCTAGCAGTGGGTGAAATGCTTCCAGCACCAAATGAATTGCTCTGGTTTCCAATAGGTTGATCAAACAGGTTGTCTCTGACCTGAGATCAAAGCCCCTGTACATACCTTCCTTGACAGTGAGCTTCCCAGCCACTGAGGCTGGCATCTGTTGAGACTACAATTCATCACGGTGGATCCAGAGGCATCCACTTGGACAAATTGGATGTCTGAAGCCATCAGTGGAGGCTGCCGTGCTCCTGAGCTTGCAGTGGCAACTTCACCAGCAAAGAATCATTCTTCGGTGACCACCTGGACTGCAGGGACTTCTGTAGAGATCTCATATGTGCCTTGGCCCAAGGCACTGCTTCTATAATCACTGTCTTTGATCCCAACACTTTAAAAATAATCCCTTACACATGGCACCGACTTATGCAGAAATGCTTCAGTCTGAACCTGCAAATTGTGAATCCTGATCTGAGGAAGAAACATTCAACCTTGCAATGTATTGAAGGACACCCCAGATAGTCAAGGGACTGAGATGGAACTAGACGACTCTTGAAAGAGTTGACCACCCAACTGAGGGACTGAAGAAACTGAACCACTTGAACTGTGACCTGATACGACTTTGCCTTAATCAGCCAATGGTCCAGGTAAGGATGAAATAGACTGTATTTCCTGAGAGCCACTGCTACCAGTACCATAACTTTTGTGAATGTGTGTGGGGCCGTAGTGAGTCCAAAAGACAGAGTCTGAAACTGATAGTGCTTGCCCAGAACCGCAAAGCGAAGAAACCGCTGATGCATGGGCCAAATCAGAGTATACAGATAGGCCTCCATTAAGTCCAGGGCAGTCAAAAACTCCCTGGACTGGACTGCCACTATGACCGAGCGAAAGGTCTCCATACGAAAACTGGTGACCTTGAGGGCCCGATGGACAGCCTTAGATCCGGAATTGGTCGGAAAGATCCTTCTTTCTTTGGGACAACAAAGTAAATGGAATAACGACGCTGTCTGATCTCTGAGAAGGGAACTGGACAAATAGCCTGTAGATTGATAAGCCTTTGGAGAGTATCCTTGACTGCACCCGCCTTGAGGCGAGACTGACAGAGAGACTCCAGAAAGGCATTTGGAAGATGCCGCTTAAACTGTAAGGCATACCCATCGTGAATAACCTCTAGCACCCACTGATATGAGGTAATCTGGGCCCACTGCCAATAAAACTGTGTTAAGTGAGCTCCCACAGGAATCAGAGGCTGGATCCGGAAACTTTCATTGTGCAGGACAGCCTGCTGAGGTGAAGGAAGCTCCAACATCCCTGCCTCCTCTACAGGCTCCTTGAAAGGACTGATTTCTCTGAAAGAAACAGGACCTCTGCATAGGAACTCCTCTATTCGCTCTATACCTATGAAAATCTCTACCCCGATTTCGTCCCAAAGGCATGCCTTGACCCGACACCATAGACTGGTCCTCCGGAAGACGGGGCACCTTCATACCCCCTAAACTGTGTATTAACATCCAATTAATCTCCAAACAAAAGGGACCCCTGAAATAGAAACTTACTCAATTTAGATTTAGATGCTGCATCTGCGAACCAGCCCCACAGCTAAAGAGAGCATCTAACTGCCACACCTAAAGCCACGACTTGGAAAAGGCTCTCAACACATCATGCAAGGCATCCACCAAAAAGGCAGCACCCATCTCAATCTTAGCCACTTCGGCATATATTAAAGCCATATCACCTGAAGCCCTATCCAAGACTCTCTCAGACCAGTGGAAACACACTCAAGGTACCAAAGAACCGCAGATAGCTGCTGCACCGCCAACACGGAGACATCAAAACTACTTTTTAACAGAGCCTCCATATGGTGATCTTGAATGTTTTTAAGAGCTGTGCCCCCATCCACAGTCACAGTATTCCTCTTAGTTATTTCTGAGACCACTGCATCCACCAAAGGAGGTTTGAGAAGAGACTTGTCTGAATCAGGGACTGGATAGAGATGGACCATATACCTAGTGAGATGAAAAGGGGAATCTGGGACATCCCACTAAACTTGAATGATATCCCTGATGTTCTGGTGCATTGGGAAGGGTCTACCTGGTTTCTGAATGCCCTTCACCAGAATATCTACCTTACAGCCTTCCACTGCCGTAGATTCCTCCTCTTCAAAATGTAAAGTAGCGGCCACCAGAGAAATAAGCTCCTGCAAGTCCTCCTTGTGAAAGATCCTAACTACTGAAGAATCCTCTCCCGAGATGAAGGTTTCAACACCTGTGTCTACTGGGCCGGAGTCCTCAGAAACCTGCTCTTCCTCTAAATAATCTACCTTGTCTAGAGGGAGCATCTCTCGATATGGCTTAGAATCCAGATCTTCCTCCAAATCCCAGGACACCCGAGGATGCTTTGCAATGACCACCTGTTTCCAAGCACCCTCCCGAAGGTGCTGGAGGAGGCCATGACTTGTGCAAAGCAAATGCCTTATACATTTGAAGGACAAATTCCAGAGGGAAACTTCCCTCTGGCACTACTGAAAAACCAGGCAGAGCTACTCCAGACTGCTCCGACGAGAGGAGCAGTAAGGAATCCAGCTGCTCCACTGCCCCATGCTGAGAGGGTAAAATGGCAGTGGTTCCTGTCAAAACAGGATTTGGTGCTATAGTCTTACTGACCCCTGCATCTACCTGAGGTGCGGCTGCTGGAGAAGCAGAAGCTGTCTAAGAGGGACCAGCATCGGCTGAAATTTCCACCACAGTGCAATATTTACAAGCACAGTTCACCGTGACTCCCCACTGCTGACAGACTGCACACTGGTGTAGCTTCGCTGCCATCCTGCTGTGCTGTAAAGCACTGCTGCGGCTGCATCTTTACTGTGGAAACTGGCTCCTCCAAAAAGGGAAACTGGAGCCAATAAAACAAGCAAAACCGCCGCAAGGAATTGCTGGTTCATATGCCCATTTCTCCTCCCATAACCACGCCCCTTTTTGCCTGCATGTGTTAGAAGTTTGGTGCACTTCGTTATAGAATATGCTTAGTAAAAGTTGTGCATGTAAATTCATATCAGTGCCAATTAGTGCGCATTATTGCTTGTTAAGTGCTGTTATCAGTACTCAGCTTGTTAACTTACAAGTATTGTTACAGAATACGCCAGAATTTTGGTGCAGATCTCTAGGCGCGCTATATAGAATCCAGAGGTTAATGTCTAGTTTTTTTCCCCAGTCACCTTTGCTGTGTTTCTGTTAGTTCGAATTACTGGAAGGGTTTTTGTTCTTCCGTATCTAAGTTGGCATGTTTGGCTTCATCAATATTAGACAAATTGGGGGTTCCAGACTTTTAGTGTTAAATTGAACTTTGAAGGCAGCAATGGCAGAACTTTCAACGAAAAAGGGAAGAGAAATATGGTAATTTACCTCTAAGAATAAAAGATGTGCTCTTTGAACATTCCTCTTATTTCTATTATTCTTTAAAACCTGAAACGCTACTTTTACCCAACTGTGGGTTTCTTTTACTTTAAAAAAAGAGTTTGCGCCAATCTAAAATAAATGTAGAGCCCCAGCTGTGATTCATTTCTTCTTGATACATTTTTTCCTATCTAGTTTATAACCTATAACTTTTAGCTCTGTGCTACTGAAGATCATTAATCATGGATATAATTTAATGACAGCAGGGTCATGTCCCACTAACTAAGTACACCTTGTTTGTCTCAAAATGCTAATCACTGCTGCAGCTCTAATAAGGAACTGTGGATATAAGGCTTCATAATCATGTGTGGTCCGGTTAAAGAATAATTCAAATAAACTAATTTTATCAATGGAAAAAAGAACTATCATGCACGTCTATATTTTCTTAAACAGAACTTATTTCCTATGCTCATGACTGCTGCAGGCTCAGTATCTGGTGTTAAATGTTTTGTTGTTATAGGCATGATAGTTAGCTAGTGAAAGAGACTTGTTTGTTGATCTCATCTTGTCTGTTGTTTAGGTGTGGCAATTTATAAAAATTTCATCAACTTTTCCTGGCTCCTGCAACTTGGTTTATTCACTTCAATTGGAAAGGTTCTTTTGAAGGGATGTGAAAACAATGGACAAGGTACCTCTCAAGAGCTGGTCACAGAGGAAGATAAAATATAAATGATTATCATTCTAACTACAAAGTCAAAGAGCTGAAGTATATAGAAAAGAATGAAAGCATACTGCTCAGGCCTACACACATTTCACTGGTTCCTTTTAAAGGGGTTATATGAACTGGCCATTATTTCACAATAAAGTCACACATTCAATAAAATGTAATAAGAATGGACAAAACTATTTGTGTTAGAATACTCAAACTGGATATAAATAGGCATATGAGATATTTTTAAACATAAAGAAGTCCTTACACAAAGGCGCACTAGTGTTTTTAGCATGCACTAAAAATAAACATGCACTAAACCGCTTAGCCACCTATCCCCCCTTCAATCTGTCCAAAATTCCGCCGCACGTCTTATCTAACGCGTGAACCGATACTCTCATATCACCCCTCTCCTCAAGTCGCTTCACTGGCTCCCGATCCGCTACCGTATACAGTTCAAGCTTCTCCTATTGACCTTCAAGTGCACTCAATCTGCAGCCCCCCATTACCTCTCTACCCTCCTCTCCCCCTATGTTCCCACCCGTAACCTCCGCTCTCAGGACAAATCACTCCTATCTATATCCTTCTCTACCACCGCTAACTCCAGACTCCGCCCCTTCTGCCTCGCATCACCTTATGCCTGGAACAGACTTCCCGAGCCCATACGCCATGCACCCTCCCTGCCCATCTTCAAGTCCTTACTCAAAGCTCATCTCTTCTCCCTTGCTTTTGGTGCCTAACCACCTTCCCCATTCATGATACCTACACTGACTACATAGTTTGTTACCTTTAGATTGTAAGCTCTCTTGAGCAGGGACTGTCCTTCCCCATGTTTAACCTTGTACAGCGCTGTGTAACCCTGGTAGCGCTATAGAAATGCTAAGTAGTAGTACTAAACGTTAGAGATGCCGATATATTTCTATGAGACCTTTATCAGCTAGCAATCCATCCCAAAAACATTAATATTGTCCTAACATAGACCAGCAGAGCAGGTATAAAGCTGTTAGTTTACAATAGTGTCTTCTTCGTGTTTGTGATTATTATATACCGGGATTATCAGAATTTGATGCATCAATGCTGCTTGTTGAACTAATCATTAGGCAGCGATGTGCAGTTCGTCATTCATCCACGGTTATTTTTTTTATATAAAGTATGACCACTTCTCATAGTTGAATATTTTATATTTTTATATGATTTTAAAATTTTAAACCCTTTACTTAAAGTCTCTTCAACATAACCCTTGTGATCTCAGTAGTGATTAGATGCAATCACATAGCATTACTAAACTAGCAGCAAACTTGCTTGTAGAGATAACCTCCGCCAACATGGCCAAGTTTCGTATCTTCATCAGAGAAGAAGTTCGCTAAGAAAAAACAGCCAAAATAACTGCTGAAAGTTCAACATCTGAAGTAAAACATCAACACTTGTGCTTATATCAGTCTCTCTTACAAATAACAACTTACATATGTAACTGCAGTAACTTTCTCTCCTTCAGGAAAGATGGCCGCGGCATTTTTGTAGAGCACTCACTTTTAAGTATAAATTAGCTGACTATTACTAGACTTGCTCTGATAGGTTGTCTTGCTGCAACTTGGCAGACCAATCAGATTAAGGGCCACCAGTGTAGTTTGGAGTTTAACCCCGTAGGATGAAGAGTTTTCAGTGAAAAAATCCAACACTGTTCTTTAACATTAAGCAATTGTTCAACATTCCCGCCCTCCCACCCTAACTGGACACTATCTAGTACTCTCCATCTGATGTCGCTTAATTGATGATTCAACTCGAGTCAATGTTGTACTAATGGAGCTGTCAAAATATTGTTTTTAATTCTGGATTTATGTTCAGTGAGTCACACTTTAATAGGGTGACTGGGTAGCCCTATGTACAATAATTGTCAAGGACACATAATTATATTCACTACATTTCTAGTTAGGCAATTGGAGAAAGTATGAGAAGTGATGCACCGTGGGGTTAGAGGGTGTTTCCATTCAAGCCCTTCTATAGTAGTGGAGCACCATTGGCATTCCCCTCATTTGAAATAGCCCAGTGGAGACGTAGGATAATAATTCTCCTACGGTTCTACTGTGTCAGAATGCACAGATAGGATGATCGTCAAAGCATTCATGGACCTGTAAAATCCTCCAATGGGTGTAGATAGCGTTGTTAATTTTAGAACTAATAGGGGAGTATGGTAGCACTGCTACAAGCCTGTCCTCTTCTGTGTGCTGTTTGTAATGTAGAAGTAACTCACGTTGTGGAAATTTGGCTCTCAGATAAGCCTTTCTGATGACTCTCAGAGGATACCCTCTTTCCAAAAACCGTCCTGTCATTCGGGATGCTTGGTCCTCAAAATCATTCTCATTAGAACAAATGCTCTTAAGACGTAAAAATTGACTGATAGGTAAACTAGCTTTCAGATGGTAAGGATGAAAGCTAGAAAAGTGAAGTAATGTGCTAGCCACTCTAGCACCCTCCATAGCCACCTTATATTTAGCCAAATTTGAAGAAACATACATTTATGGATCAGATGATTTCAAAACTATATCTCTATGGAAATGGTACTTAGAAGATATTTTTTTTTTATCTGGAATGGTTCAGCTCAAACTCTTGCAGCACTCATGCAATGGTTGAACTCCCTGCAACCTAATTTGAAATTCATTTCACATTTTCATAATCAAGGACTGGAATTCTTGGATGTTTGGATCTATAGGAAGAACAACAAAATATATAGTACCTTGTTTCAAAAAGCCACAGCTTGAAACACGTTACTTCACTTCTCTAGCTTTCATCCTTACCATCTAATTAACTAGTTAACCAAGTAAGTTACGTGCACTGTAATAAAATACACTTTGATTTCCACGTGGAAATTAAGACACCATATATATAATCCTGGGGTTAGTGAATAAATATTTTCTCTGGTTTGTTTTAAATATTCTACTTAGTAGCTTCATTGTGTGTCCCTTAGTCCTAGTATTTTTTTGGAAAGAGTAAACAAGCTTCATTATGCTGGAATTCTCTCTCCCTTTTTATTAAGAACATAAGCATTGCCATACTAGGACAGACCGAAGGTCCATCAAGCCCAGTATCTTGTTTCCAACAGTGGTCAATGCAGTTCACAGGTACACGGCAAGATCCCAGAATAGCAAAACAGATTTTATGCTGCTTATCCTAAAATATGCAGTGGATTTTCCTAAATCTATCTTAATTATGGCTTACAGACTTTTCTTTTAGGAAATTATCCAAACTTTTTAAAAACCCTGCTAAGCTAACTGCTTTTACCATATTCTCTGGCAACGGATTCCAGAATTTAATTACTTGTTGAGTGAAGAAATATTTTCTCCAATTTGTTTTAAATTTACTACTTAGTAGCTTCTTTGCGTGCCCTCTAGTCCTAGTATTTTTGGAAAAAGTAAACAAGTGATTTATATCTACCTGTTCCACTCAGTATTTTATAAACCTCTATGATATCTCGCCTCAGCCATCTTTTCTCCAAGCTGAAGAGCCCTAGCCGCTTCAGTCTTTCCTCATAGGGAGGTTGTCCCATTCCATTTATCATTTTTGTCGCCTTTCTCTGTCTCTTTTCTAATTCCACTATATCTTTTTTGAGATGTGGTGACCAGAACTGCGCACAATATTTGAGATGCGGTCGCATCATGGAGCGATACAAAGGCATTATAACATTCTCTGTTTTGTTTTCCATTCCTTTCCCAATAATTCCTAACATTCTATTTACTTTCTTAGCCGCCTCTGCACACTGAGCAGAGGGTTTCAATGTATAATCAACGATGACACCTAGATCCTTTTCCTGAGTGATGACTCCTAATGTGGAATCTTGCATCATGTAACTATGGTTTGGGTTCCTCTTTCCCACATGGATCACTTTGCACTTGCTCACATTAAAAGTCATCTGCTATTTGGATGCCCAGTCTCCCAGTCTTGTAAGGTCCTCTTGCAATTTTCCACAATCGTCTTGCAATTTAACAACTTTGAATAACTTTGTGTCATCAGCAAATTTAATTATCTCAACAGTTATTCCCATCTGTAGATTATTTATCAATATGTTGAAAAGTAACGGTCCCAGCACAGACCCCTGAGGATCCTCACTATCTACCGTTCTCTATTGATAATACTGACCATTTTACCCTACTCTCTGTTTTATATCTTTTAACCAGTTTTTAATTCACAATAGGACATTACTTCTTATCTCATGACTTTCTAATTTCTTCAGGAGTTTTTCATGAATTACTTTGCCAAATGTCTTTTGAAAGTCTAAATACACAACCTAGTGGTTAGGGTGGTTAGGGTGCTTGTACTGTCTCCACTGTATGCAAATCTATCTCATGCATATTCATTATGAATATTCTGATAACCTGTCTCACATGCCCTCCACTATCCTCGCCTCCCAACCACCAACCTCTCTTCCCCCACCTGCTCCGCCACCCAATTTCGGCTAAGCTTCTGAGGATCCATTCCTACTGCACAGGATTCCTTTATGCATATCCCACGCATGTTTGAATTCCGTTACCGTTTTCATTTCCACCACCTCCCGCGGGAGGGCATTCCAAGCATCCACCACCCTCTCCGTGAAAAAATACTTCCTGACATCTTTTTTGAGTCTGCCCCCCTTCAATCTCATTTCATGTCCTCTCGTTCTACCGCCTTCCCATCTCCGGAAAAGATTTTTTTGCGGATTAATACCTTTCAAGTATTTGAACGTCTGTATCATATCACCCCTGTTCCTCCTTTCCTCCAGGGTATACATGTTCAGGTCAGCAAGTCTTTGCTCATACGTCTTGGAACGCAAATCCCATACCATTCTCGTAGCTTTTCTTTGCACCGCTTCCATTTTTTTTAACATCCTTCGCAAGGTACGGCCTCCAAAACTGAACACAATACTCCAGGTGGGGCCTCACCAACGACTTGTACAGGGGCATCAACACTTCCTTTCTTCTGCTGATCACACCTCTCTCTATACAGCCTTGCAACCTTCTCGCTACGGCCACCGCCTTGTCACACTGTTTCGTCGCCTTCAGATCCTCGGATACTATCACCCCAAGATCCCTCTCCCCCTCAGTACCTATCAGACTCTCCCCGCCTAACACATAAGTTTCTCATGGGTTTCTACTCCCTAAATGCATCACTTTGCATTTCTTCGCATTGAATTTTAATTGCCAAACCTTAGACCATTCTTCTAGTTTCCTCAGATCCCTTTTCATGCTTTCCACTCCCTCCCGGGTGTCCACTCTGTTGCAAATCTTAGTATCATCCGCAAATAGGCAAACTTTACCTTCTAACCCTTCGGCAATGTCACTCACAAATATATTGAGCAGAATCGGCCCCAGCACCGATCCCTGAGGCACTCCACTACTCACCTTTCCCTCCTCTGAGTGAACTCCATTTACCACCACCCTCTGTTGTCTGTCCGTCAACCAGTTCCTAATCCAGTTCACCACTTTGGGACCTATCTTCAGCCCATCAAGTTTATTTAAGAGCCTCCTGTGGGGAACCGTGTCAAAAGCTTTGCTAAAATCTAAGTAGATTACGTCTATAGCACGTCGATGATTCAATTCTCCAGTTACCCAATCAAAGAATTCAATGAGATTCGTTTGGCACGATTTCCCTCTGGTAAAACCATGTTGTCTCGGATCTTGCAACTTATTGTCTTCTAGGAAATTCACTATCCTTTCCTTCAGCATGGCTTCCATTACTTTTCCAATAACCGAAGTGAGGCTTACCGGCCTGTAGTTTCCAGCTTCTTCCCTATCACCACTTTTGTGAAGAGGGACCACCTCCGTCGTTCTCCAGTCCCTCGGAACCTCTCCCGTCTCCAAGGATTTATTAAACAAATCTTTAAGAGGACCCGCCAGAACCTCTCTGAGCTCCCTCAATATTCTGGGGTGGATCTCGTCCAGTCCCATGGCTTTGTCCACCTTTAGCTTTCCAAGTTGTTGATACACACTCTCTTCCATGAACGGTGCTATATCCATTCCATTCTAAGGTGTACTTTTGCTAGTCCCTCGCGGTCCTTCTCCAGGATTTTCTTCAGTGAAAACCGAACAAAAGTATCTATTTAGCAAATTGGCTTTTTCTTCATCATTATCTACATAGCGGTTCGCTGTATCTTTTAGTCTCACAATTCCCTTTTTAGTCATTCTTCTTTCACTAATATACCTGAAGAAATTTTTGTCGCCCCTCCTTACATTTCTAGCCATTTGTTCTTCCGCTTGCGCCTTCGCCAGACGTAGCTCTCTCTTGGCTGCTTTCAGTTTCATCCGGTATTCCTCCCTGTGTTCCTCTTCTTGAGATTTTCTATATTTCTGGAACGCTGGTAGTAAGGGCTTCAGCGCTAACCTGGTGGTAACTGGGTAACACTTGGCGCTGCCCTACTACCACCGGGTAACCCCTTGTGGAAATATTTTTTGAATATTTCCACTAGTGCCAGAAATGCTGCACTCTGGGAGTGGCACTACTGCCAGCACCAGTGCTGGGCCAGCAGTAGCTCCAGATTGGCACGCGGTAAGCCCACGGTGGGCTTTACCACCTCTTAGTATAAGGGCCCTTAGTCCGTATTTACAAAATAGCACTTAAGCAGAATCTTGGCAGTTACATGTGTATGTATGCACGTATGTGCAAAAATGCCATTATTCTAAACATTTATATATGTAATCAGTGAGTAAATATTAGTACCTATGTTATAGAATTACTCCCCATAGTGCTGCTGACTATATGGATAATTTGAAATGACTAGATTAGACGTTTCAAGTTCTTTGGCAGACATTGTGCTGAAAATTCTCTTCAACAAATATATCATACACACAAATGTGTGTGCTTGGATGGAAGAATGACAGAAATTGATCACTTGGTCTACATTTTCATAGTATATATATTCCTGTATTTATAGCATAAGGAAACCTGGTTTATATACTAAAGCTTAAAAATGTAAATTTAGCCACCACCTACTAGCTTTTTTAATACAAACTCTCAAAAAAGATTGAAAACTCAAGGCTAATAAGATTATCATCAATCTTTTGAATATATAAATCTGTATTGCCAGGCCTTTCTTCACTGAGCAGAAGATTGTAATCATTGCTTAAGTCCCAGGTTTTTGCCTCTGTGCACAATAATGAAATCAGCAGTGTATAGTTGAATGCCTTCCAGATAGCAATAGCATGTCATTACCATATGTGACAGTATAAATGCTTACAAACAAAAAAAAAAAAACAGTGAATGCAAATATGTTACATTATTTGTGCAAGACATGCAAAAGGAATATCATTTTTGTTTATAAATTATTACATCAGTAAATTCTCAATTAAGAAAGTTCATAATGTTCTGTACATCTCTTTTTAATCTTAAAGGATATAGTTGCAAGGGCATGTTTGTACTATCTAGCATGCATAAAAGAACCCGATTTTCAATCTAAAGATACCCATGTGAGGTGTATGCACAGAAATGTTTTTTGGTTTGTTCATTTTTGGATATTGAATAATTCATGTGAAGACAGGTTTTTAGAATTTAGAAACATAGAAATTAGAATATCCAGGTCGGAATGTGTAAAATTCTTGTAGTATTTTAGAAAAAGATCTGCTGACAGAGAACCATTTCTAAAATACATGTAGGAATGGAGATATATGTGCTGGCTATGTGCAATGGCAGCACACATTTTACAATTGTCAGCATCTAAAACAAGAAGGTATAATAAGACAGGACATGGCATGATGTCAAAAAATTGAAGCTGGTTTCCCCCAGCAGCCACCATATTGGTATACCCAAAAAAACCCTTGAAAACTCCCCCCCCCCCCCCCCGAACGCCCCTCCTAACAGGAAAACTGCAAAAGCAAGGAGGTTTTATAAAACAATATAAACCTCACAAGTTTGCTATTGTTTTTCAATAGTGTCTGCGAATGTTTTGGGTCACTCAGTATGGAGGCATGGGCTCATGCCATTTCAAGTCTTATTAAACCTCCTTGGTCTAAAACATTGATGGAGGCAACTAAGCAACATTCAAATCCAAGTGTTGGCACTTACACTTTCATTTTGGAAACTTAGATTAGGTACAGAGTCCACAAACATGCAGCACTATCAATTTCATGGTGGTGGGGGGTACAAATGGATTACGCGGACAACCTCATCTAATTCCTCCTGTAGAGTGCTGCTCAAAATGAATACTTTTCAAAACCTAGACATACTCAGAAACAGATGTAAATCCCAAGGTTGATCTTGGTGCTCATAGATATGTATTCCATTTCTGAAATGGTAAATACACACATATATTTTGGTCCTGCCCAAATTACATGCTTTTGCCATTTGCATGTGTAAATCATAGCTTTTTAAAATCAGGTTTTGTACATTTATTTGATGTGCACATGTAAATGAAGTTGCATTATCCCAATAGCTTAAACTTTACCATTATAGTGGCAATCCCGTGAGAGTAGAGCTGACATGGGAAAGAGTGACTGGGGATCACTCCTGCCCTGAATATAATATTAGACAATCAGAGATTGCAAGGTAGTTGGGGGGGGGGGGGGTCTATTTGCTTTTTTTATGTGTGTGTAATGTGATTGCAAGTAATGCAGTTATAATCTTGCATAGTAGTTTATATGGTAAATAGAGTGCTTCAAATAACTTCTTTTAATAAAAATGTTTAGCAGGTATTTAAGTCCGTAAGGAGCCCTTTTACTAAGCTGCAGTAAAAAGTGGCCTTTGACCATGTTTACACGTGTCATTCTCACAAGCTAAAGCCATTTTTACAGTGTGATGTTTCACACTGGTGTGATTGCTTGTGTATGTGCACACTAGAAACAAAGGGTATGCACTATCCTTAAAATTACTATAGAGAACGCCAAATATTGGGTGTGTAATTGCGCATACAGGGGTCATTTATGCATGTAACTAAGTTAACTAATTAGTGCTAAATTGGCATTAAGTACTAATAATTGGCATCAACAAGCACTAATTGGCACTAATTTATAGTTACACGTGTAAATGACTTATGCACCTATTCTAAAAACTTAGGGCCAAATTCTGTAAGTAGCACCTAAAAATCAGTGCTGAAAATTTAATGCACTTACCCCCAGATTCTATATAGAGTACCTAGAGATGACGATGCACATAACTTAACAAGCTTAACAAGCTAATGAGCGCTGATAGCAGCACTTAACAAGCAATAATGAACACTAATTAGCACTGATAAGAATTTACGCGCACAACTTGCTAAGCATATTTTGTATTGAAGTGTGCCGAACTTCTAACATGTGCAGGCAAAAAGGGGTGTGGTTATGGTGGGTGAAATGGGCATTTTGTGGGTGTTTCAAAATTTCTGAGTGTAGTTATAGAATATGTCCAGGTGCTTGTAAATCTGTGCACTGGGATTTATGCCACATTTTTATTGATATAAATGGATACAAGTAGTTTTAGGTGCTGAAATATCAACTGAGAAATTTGCGGGATGATCTTGTGGCGTTTCTGGGAGGTAAATCCTCAAGATTTAACATGTAGATTGGGGCGTCTGCATGAATGATTTTGTGTACAATTGTGCAGATCTTGAACGTAATGCGTTCCTTAAGTGGAAGCCAGTGAAGTTTCTCTCTTAGGGGTTTTGCGCTTTCATATTTAGTTTTTCCACATATGAGTCTGGCGGCTGTATTCTGGGCAGTTTGGAGTTTTTTGATTGTCTGTTCTTTACGCCCGGCATATAGTGCATTGCAATAGTCCAGATGACTTATTACCATTGACTGTACCAGGGTACAGAAAATGTATCTCGGGAAGAAAGGTTTTACTCTTTTGAGTTTCCACATGGTGTAGAACACCTTTTTCGTCATGTTTTTCACGTGGGTATCAAGAGTAAGGTTTCGATCAATGGTGCAAAGTGTCCAAAATCGGACTTAGAGGTCATATCAAGAATTGTCCCACCACATGTGCCTCCAGGAGATGTTTGAAAAACAGTGGTATAGATAGATAAGATTACTAACAATGCCTTTATTTAACCCTAGTGGTACTACTGTAAGACTACTGCCTGAGGTCATTTTGACCAGCAGGAAAAACCCGAGTAACAGCTGGATAAGGGTGTTGGGGGGAGGGGGGTGTCCAGTGGACTGTTATGGTGTTGATGTTGGGGGTAGGGGATTATAATTGCTATCTGGGGGTACAGGGTTTATGATGTGTGTTGGTTTTAGGGGGAGGGTGATCCTGTATTGTGGGGGCATTCGAGGGGTTAGCATTGGGAGGGAGAAATGTCTGTACCATGTGGTGTAAGTGCTGGAAACTACATCATAGATTGAAAAATAGGCATCTGTATGTGGATTGTTGGTACCAACTCTTGTAAAGCCCTGTGGACCATGCTTTTTGTTCACATAAATATTTATGAAATTGTGAGTGTCTCTGTTCGTGCTGGCAAATACATGTGTATTTGCTACTGTCCACAGCAGAGCATTTAGTAACATTTCAGGGGAATTGAGCACATCTCAATCTGGACATCTCAATTCCCATCTCAACAATCTATGAAAAATGGAACTTTCTATCTGTTAAATACTTGACTTTGAGGACTCTTAGGGCTTTTAATACGAAACCCAACAATTTGAATTTCACCTCACCACAACTGGTAACCAATGTGGATTTTTAAAATATTGGTCTCTCTCTCTCTTTCTTTCTCTAATTTCTCAGTGATCAAGCAGGCTGCCACATTTTGTTCTAACTGTAGCTTTTTAACAGAATTGCTGGGCAAATGCACATACCAGGGATTATAGTAATTTAAGTGGGAAATTACAAGATAGTCACATTTGTCAAAGTGTCTTTTCTGGGAAAAAGCACAGTACTGTAATGATAGGTAGTTTTCAGAAAACTTTATAAGCCACCTGATGGACATTGGATCTTAGTTTGGCCAGCTTCTCGTTAAAGCGGTAAGGGCATCTCTGGGGGCTCTGCAGAAAAGAAATTTATCAGGGCACCTGTCTCTCTAAAAGGGAGAAAATATAATAAAACAATAGAACAAGGCACCTAAAATAAATACAGGATCCTGTTGGATAGGAAGAGATTAAGCTTAGGACTTAATTGGGAGTGAATCAGACAGACAAGGCAAAAAGTATTTTTAAGCCAAAATACCTTTATTAGGTGATTCCCCCTCCCTCCCCCCCCCCAAAAAAAAATCTACTCTCCTTAATTCAGAGAAGACAAACATGTACATTGTTGTTGAAAGTCCTGGACTTAAACGCTCTCCTTTATACTTTTCCTTTTTTATTCTTTCCTGCTGGTTCCTAGGTGAGTAACCTCCTCTTCTCTATTTTCCTTGTCTGCTTTCTTTGATGTTCTCCTGGGAGAGACAGTATATTTTTCTTTGGACTCTCTGAACAAACACCCACTCTTTCCTACAAGTCCTCTCATAAAGAAGGGTATACCTGCGTACTGAAGATATGCTCCAGGAAATCCACTTCCACTCCTCTCTATAACTGCAAAAACATAGATACGATACAATTTGATTCTTAAGCGCCATTTGTGTTTTGAACATCCATAAATCAGCTCTTAGATGTCTATCATGCATAAACATCAACGTTCTGATTAAAGCTGGCATATGAATGTCTTAAACCCAAGAACATGCAAATGACAAGACAGCATGGTCTGGGCGTAAGAAAGCACTGGGACCCGAATTCCAGAGAAGAAAGAAGAAAGTGCTATGTACGTTTGGTTGAAAGATTGGTTTATAAGACTTGCTAAAAAGTACTGATCAGCTGAAAGCACAAATGAGTGTCTGGGGGCAGAACGTGGGCATGATGGCATGAATCAGTTAGTGCAACCACCCTACCAAGGGTTAACTGATTAGCAAGGGAGCCCTTATCCACCTACAAAAGAGGTGGCGGTAAGAACTCAGATGCTAATTTTTGGTAATGGCTGTGGGCTAATGGCAACATTAGCACATGACAGATCAGCTTCACTGAAATCAATTGTCCATATGGATCAGAACCCAACCAGTGAAGAGTGACTTTGCAAAGAGGAAAAAAGATCTCATACAACTGTGGCAAATAAAGAAAAAAATGCTTTTGTTTAGCGATTCTTCTGCACACAGTGCAAAAAGTAATCATGGATCAAAAAACCCCCTGAAAATAATTTTTTATCTTACAGTATAAAATCTTCTTATTTTCCATATTATCATTCAGGCACATCATCAGCACTGCCCCACAGTCATTTATAAACAGTGCTAATCAAAACGCACTTGACCTTAAACAATAAAGGACTTATCTCTGTGGCGCTGTGCAGTTCATGTGAAGCGTGGTTACACCCCAGCTGGCTGATTTAACACTGTGCGGTCCCAACCATCCCGTTTCGCTTCTGCCTCTTCAGGAAACCACACCAATGACCAGTTTGGTTTCTGGCTCACTGGTTTCCACTAGAAAGTCTACCCTCCAGCGTCAAAGGAAGAGCATTCCAGATTAGTGCTGCCTGATAGCGTAATGAATTGCCTAACAATTTATGAGATTTTACAGATTTCAATGATGAAAATCCCAGCGGTAGTTTCTCTTTCATTTTCCTTGAGGATAAACCTGGCAACAGTTGGAAATGATCTGCCATATGCAGCAATTTCTTTCTACAAAAACTAAGAAGCAAAAAACATAAACTTTAAACTGTAATTTAGCTTCAACCGAGAGCCCATGTAATCTTATCAGTAGGGGAGTTATTCAATCATATTTAGATGCAGGACAAATCAGTCTGGCTGTTGAATTTTGAACCAATGAAGCTGAGATTTCTGAGACATGTCCAGAGTAGTCCAACTGTGAAAGGAGTAAGGGGCTCATTTTCAAAGCACTTAGACTTACAAAGTTCCATAGGTTACTATGGAACTTTGTAAGTGCTTTGAAAATACGCCTCTAAGAGTTGAACAATAAATCCAAATACTTCTATTATGGGATGAGACTAGTTAGGCTGGAAGCAGGGCCGCCGAGAGACTGGGCCGGACCCAGGGCAAGGCTGCCCCCGGCACCCCGCCCCCTCCGCCCCCCACCGAGGTCACCGCCGCCACTCCCTCCCCAAGGCTGCCACTCCCCTTCCCAAGGCCGAAGCCCCCTCAAGGTCACCACCGCCGCCACTCCCCCCCGAGGCCGCTGCACTGCCGCCGCCCCCTCCATCCGCCACCGGGCCAGGCCCCCTCCATTGAAATCACAGCACCTTTCACCTCCGTGTGAAAGCACTGTAGGAAGCAGCAGATCGCCTCCCTTTGGGCCTCCTTCCCTCCCTGTGTCCCGCCCTCATCTGACATAACTTCCGCGAGGGTGGAACACAGGGAGGGAGGGAAGGAGGCCCGAAGGGAGGTGATCCGCTGCTGCCTGCAGCGCTTTCACATGGAGGTGCGAGGCACTGTGATTTCAATGCAGGGGGCCCGTCCCCCCTTGGAGGCCCGAGCCAGGGGAATTTTGTCCCCCCTGCCCCCCCTCTTGGCTGTCCTGGCTGGAAGGTCATTGGCCCCTGGGATCACTCACTCTGGCACTTCCAATTTCAAAAATTCCTTGCCCAGTCCAGAGTTTATTCAGGACCAATCAAGTTTACTGAAGGTGTTTAGTAGTCAAAACAGTACTCAACAATGAATGTAGAGTCACCTTTTCTCCTCCTATATCTGAGGGAAGAGAAAAGCATTCACCACCTTCTCTCTCTTTGCATCTTTTACCCTGAGTGTAAATCACAGGCACAGGGTCATTCCTTGAATCCTGGATCCTCTTGGATCCAGCTCCTATCAGATTCCTTGTAATTTCTAACATACTCAGATGGGAAAGTGGTCACTTCCTACCCCTTGACACCTGGCCGTTTGTCTCAGCTCTTGGTATTCTCTGAGTCCTCCTCTTCATTTCCAGGATCCGTGGAAATCTTTTTATTTTCCTTCTGTCAAATGCCAGATGTGTGAAGCAGTATATTACTATAGTAGATAACTGGACAAATATTAATTTTCTTAGATTAAATAAACAGAAAACCAAACTGCTCTGGTTTGGCGATTTACAATCAATTCCATTAAATGAGGTTATTTTATCCTCAGGTGAATTGCTAAAAATAGAATATAAATTCAGAGTTTTGGGCATGGTGCTAGATCTAAACTTCTCTTTTGCATTGCAGATGAATGAGTTTTCAAACAAATTTCTCTTTAATTTGCCCTGCTTAAGAGCTATATGATCATCATTAAGGGGGTCTTTTACTAAAGCTTAGCTCAAGTTATCTGAAGCAAGGCCCATAGGAATAAAATGGACCCTGCTGCAGATAGCTTGAGCTAAGCTTTAGTAAAAGACCCCCTAAATCCTGTGAGGCTTAGAAGTGTTGCTCAGTCTATTTTAATTCCTTACCTGGATTAATGCAATTCTTTGTATTCTCTTTCTTTGAAATTATGTGGGGAAATTGCAACTGTTGCTAAATACATCTGCTCAGCTGATTTTCTCATTAGGAAAGTTTCATGAAGCAACTTTTTTTTTATTTAATTTTTTATTTATAACCATTTAAATTTTTACAAGCGATAAAACAACTTGCCGGAAATACAGAGAAAGTAATATATAGGAATTATTTCAGTCAGGTAATTCTATTCTCTTCCTTAGACCACTAAATAGGGAGAGTGAAACAAGACAAGGAGATCAATTAAACAGTAAACAGAAAAAAAAGTGGTATTAACCTGATTATCCCCAGATATTACTCATCTAATTCATTATTCCACATTGATCATCTGGCTTCTTCAAGGCCAATACGGTGTATAGTCAAATCATTTCATTGAACACATACTTATTGTCCAATATTAGTTAGAAATAATACATCTGATTGCATTCTTTCTCTTTTAAAAACCAGAAGTTATTTAACAATACATATACTTAAGTCTCTAATTCAAATCCCACTCATTAAAGTAATCCCAGTCTTCACGGGCTTCACTCCTTTTAAAGTAATAATTGAGGAAATATTTCTGAGGAAAACTTTAGGAGTCATAACCAGAACTCTGGGAAAAACAATAATCTCGATAGTAATCATCTATAATAATATTCATTTTATTATTCAGAGTTTCTGGTCTATTATCATTTTCAAAATCATAACCACTTCTTGCTCGTGTAGAATCATTTGTTTTATCAATTTTTCGTAACTCTTCTTTTAAAGAAACTACACTGGCTTAAAATGGATTTGTGTCTCCCTTTTAAAATAGCCTGTATGGTTTATAAAAGTTTTCATGGACTGAATTCAGAAAATATAGTACAACTTTTGCTATTTCCTATGAATAGATCAAATTCAAGAATTATACATAGGTTTAATTTAGATTGTCTGTCAACGAAGAAGGTACGTTTAAAGTCTACCTGGGAACAAACTAACTTACCAAAGTGCGAAAATTTGTAATAACATTCTATATCAAATCTTTCAAATTTTATCTTATTAACTTTTTTGAAAAGGCACTTAAAACTTATTTTTAGATCAACAATTGTAAATTTCAAGATAATTAAGGATACAGCTGTTGATTCCCTTTTATGCGAAGTTTCTTTCTATGTGATCTGTCTTGGATCCTAAGGGTTAAAGGCAGAATATAAGATTCATTATATAATACAATAGAAAAACAGTCCAAGCTCCTGTATAGTGCACTAGATTTGCCCCTCAAAGACACATACACTACCATGGTGGAGTGGCTTAACCAGTCAAAGACAGAAAATTGCCTTTGTGCCCTTATTTGTAAGGCTGTCCTCTAGCAGTAGTACATCTACTGCTAGAGCTCGCAGCAGTCATTTTGAGGCATGTAGCCACTAGTGACAGGACCAAGTGGGGATTGTTCCCGCCTGGAAGACCACCACCACCATCACCACTGGACTATCAGGAAAACCGGTAGGCCCTGAGGGGGTCTTGGTCAGAGGGAATGATCCTTGGGGGGGGATCTAAGGGGGAGGGTTCAGGAGGCAGGTAACAATTTGTGGGGGGGTTTGGGAGGGAGGGGTGTGCATGCATGCAACATTAGCTACTACCTGGAAGCTATGCGTGTGCTGGTCGATATTCAATTCTACCACCCACATAGCTGAGCAATCAAAATTAGGACTTCTTTTTATGCAATCCTACTTGGCCGCTTAGCTATGCAAGTACTGGCAGCTGTATAGCTGCCAGCAACTCCCTGACTCTAACTTTGAAATGCTCCTCTCTGGCCCACTTCAAAAATGGCCAGTTAGGTGCCACTGAATAATGATTGCTGGCCACTGAGCATCATTTCAGCAGGCAGGAGCCTGTTCTGCCCATTTATATTACTTTAAGTATCAACATGGGCGTAGTTTGACAGTTTCATTTGGAGGGGCAAAGGGTGGGGCGTGTCTCTCTCCTGCATTTGGTTTCAATATAAGTGAAATCAGCAGAAAGAACAGATTTGGTTATCTATTTATTTATTTATAATTTCACAAATAATTACAAGATAATCTTGCTACAGCAACACAGAGATAGCATACCTCATAAGAAAAAACAAGTAAAATTCTTATTTCAGAAAACTTATTTCCCTATTCTTAGACCACAATAATAAACCACAATAGGGGGGAGTCAAATAAATTGAGGAGAACAAATTATTTATCATTGCTAGAAAATAGGATGGGTATGTTTTGCTATACCCAAATCCAAGAGTCATTTGGCAATCTTCTTTAATTCAACAAAGCTTTTCAGTTGTTCAGGTTCATAGAAAATATACTTGTTATCTAAATATTTTATCAGGCATTTACACGGGTAAGCTAGCAAAAAGCTAGCTCCCAATGCCTTGACCTCGTCTCTCAATAAGAGAAACTCTCTCCTTTTTTCTTGGCTAAACCTAGTAACGTCCGGGTAGATCCACACTCGGGCCCCTAAAAAGGTTTTTTCAGCATTCTTAAAATACAATTTCATTATCGAGTTTAGGTCCTGCTCAAAAACAAAAGAGATTAACAAAGTTGAGCGAGTGTGAATATCAGGCAGTGAATTTTCCAAAAATGCTGTCAGATTTTGTAGTCCATGACTTTGTAAATCCTGAACCTCTGATTATCTCTTTTGTTGCTCCATCTTCTTTTGTGGAATTGGAAGGTAATATATTTTGTTTATGGGAGGAATCATCTCGGGGGAGCAATTGAGAACTTCAGATAAATATTTTTTGAATAGTTCCAAGCCACTCAATTCAACCATTTTGGGGAAATTTAACACTCTCAGATTAAATCTGCTGTTGAAATTCTCCAACTGATTTATTTTATTGTGAATAACACTTTTGTATTTAATCAAACATTCAGTTGTATTTTTTAAAGAGGGAAATTTCTTGGTGAAAAATAGCATTTTGTGTGCTAGAGTCTTGCTTTATTTTTTTCAATGGGGTCCTGCAAAGAATCTACCTTAGTTACCAGGGAGGCAGTATCCACTGCAGCCTTTGTAACTGTTTTATTCAAATTTTTTAGCATTGCCCATATGGCCTCTAAGGTTACCTCCGTGTGAGCTTCCAGCTCTTGTTGTTGAATATCTTCACCGCTTGCTCCGGACGCGACCCCAACCGCCAAAAATTCTTCAGCGCCTTCTTCGGACGCTATTGAAGATTCTGCCGTGTCACGGTAGCTCGCAGGACACGGAGGTGGGTGTAGATCAGGCGAGGAGAGGATGGTATCCTGTCCCAAGGAAGTCGTTGCTCCTCCGCACGCTTCCACAGCAGGACTCCTCGCCTCCTTCGCCCGTGCTGTACTTGTAGTAAACCCATCGAGAGTCAGTTGGACCGTTTGAGTGGTCGTTGCTGCGGGTGGTAAGCTCTTGACTACCCCTTTCCTTTTAGTATGAGGCATGTCAGATAGCAAGAAGTTTAATTATAATTAAGAAAAGGAAAGGAAAAAGTCCACGGAGACTCGACGAGAGCTATCAGGCTGCGTCCGCCATCTTAGGGCTCCTCACCGCCTCTTCGAAAGAATAGATTTGTATAATACATTTTTGAAATTTGGTGGACAAAGTAAAAGGAAATCTCTGGGTTTAAGGGAAGCTTTACGACAAGACGTTTCTATTAAATGTACAATGTCATCCCGTCAAGGATTTGTTAAATGAAGGCACACAGTTATTCTGGTTTTAATGGGGAGCCAATGTAATTTCATTAGTAAAGGAGTAGCTCGCTTAAAACGAGCAGCTATGTTTTGTACAGTTTGGAGTCCTTTTATTAGGGCATGATAAAAATTAGTAATTGTCCCCCCCTAAATATTTCAGTGTTAATAAGAAGTTTGATGTTATATTTTAACACACTTATACCTAAATGTATGATTAGCATATTATAAAAGATGAAAAACAATGAGAAAGGAAGTGTATGATTGTAGCTTTGAATTGGCAACAGCAATTTCTAATTTAGGGTGTTTTTTTTTACAAAGCTGCGGCAAAAGGGGTTCGTGTTTTTGATGCGTGCTGAGGCCCCTTTTTACCGCAGCGGGTAAAAGGCAGGTTTCACTTTTCGTAAAGAAATGTCCATGCGGCAAATGAACCACTTGCTGCGTGGCCATTTCGTGGGGGGGTGGGGTACTTACCACCATCCGTTGAGGTGGCAGTAAGAGCTCCCATGCTAACCGGCAATAACTGGGCAGTGTGTTGCACTGTCTGATTACCGCTGGGTACACAGTGGTGCTATAAAAAATATTTTTGCAGCTCTGGAAATGTCGCGCGCTGGGAAGGGAACTATAGCTGGGCTGCTGTGGTAGCCTGGTGGTACTTTTACCGCCGCTTCGTAAAAGGGACCCTTAAAGAAGTAGCCTGCTATCACGATGAAGTGGTTTACAATCAATAAGACATGTTCTTCAATTGCTTTTCTCTGATTGGTATGCTAGTACTGCACTTTGTATACACTTAGGGCTGATGTCAATAAACTGTCAGAATGACCTACATTGTTTATTTTCATTTATTGATACTACTCAGCATTTCAAACAGCGCAATCACATTTGAGTGAGTTGTTTGTTAACAGAGTTCCATAAGGCAGTCTTACTCTGATAAAAAAAAAAAATGTCTCCGTTACAATCTTTTGAAGTATTCACTGTGAGAGAAAGATAAAAAGATCTTTCGAGAAAGCAAATGAGACTTTAGCAATCAAGTAAGATGGGCGAGAAGGTACACAGGAGAGGAAGGATTTTAGTATTTTTCACTCCACAATAGAAATGGGAATAGCTAGCATTTACAAAAATAATAGTCTTTGGTGGAAGATGATGAACTGATAAGATCAGTTAATACCTTAATCATGATCTATATACAATATTTTGTGAGAAGTGTTTTATGGTGAACTGGCCATGCCATTTGACAACAAAATGTGCTGAAATTATTTAGTGGCAATCAGTCTTATACTGTATTTTAAGAAAAATGATTGAAATTGGTAAACTAGCTGGGAAACAGAGAATATCATTGCAAAGAAAGGCTAAAAGGGCAGTCTAGCCTGTCATTTTTTACTTCCCTACATGATTGTAGACTTGCATCTTGCCAAGGAAATTCTGATACTTAAGTGGCACAGGTAGATCGGGGATTCAGGATATCCACAAAGAATATGCATGAGATAAATTTGTATGTACTGCCTCCATTGTATGCAAATCTATATCATGCATATTCATTGTGGCTATCCTGAACAGTGGCACTCGAGGACAAGAATTGCCTATCACTGCTCTGGACTTTTCCAATTTCTTGAAATTTAGTTCTTCACTACCTAGTGTTCCCTGATTCTTTTCACCTCTTCCTCTTCCAGGACAGTGTATTCCTGAAATGATGGAGTCGAGGTGGTGTTTCTGGAGACTGACGATCTGTGTTCAGCTATCACCTTTTAGCACAGTTTCAGTTTCCACTCTGCTGGAGATTTTAAATGTTTCAAGACGCATTTCATCCATGGAACTTTTATTGTCACAGATTCTTCTCATCCCTACCACTTCCTCTCTCCCTGTCCACCTGTTTATTGAAGGAGGCAACTGGAAGACATCTTGTACTCTAAACACATCCCACACCCTGAGTCGTTATCCAACTGGATGAAGGCAGAAGTTGATACAGGGGTGACACCTTTGGTGGCATGATGTTTTTCAGCCATATTTCTACTATAGGACCTTTGGTAGTTGTTGAAAGGAATAAAAAAAAAAATACCACAACATTCTGTCAATAAATTAAAAAAAAAAAGCAGCTAGCTGCTGTTATGTGAAATCTATCACTTCTATTCTGATTCCCTGTGTGTAGACCTACTTGTTTGCTTTCTGTTATTGGGGTATGTGAAACAGTTTTTCTTATGCCTACAAGAAATGATAATCCTAAGCTCAGAAAAATAAGAAACTAAAGAAAGTCACTTTGGGGATAGTTCTATAAGGAATGGCCTAATTTTAGGTGGCAAGAACACATGTAAATGGCAGTATTCTAGAGAGAGAGAGAGAGAGAGAGAGATTATTACAGCTAGCACATAGTACTGTGAATTTAAAACTAAATTCTACTTGAGAAACTTCATTTGCATGACCAAATAAGCCCCAAACAAATATAAGTTTAGTTAACAATCATGTTTATAATGGCACTGTAAATGTTTTCATGGGTTTGATGGTAAATTACAAAGATATTTAGATATAGAAATTTTTTTTATTTGGAAATATGAAAACACACATACTCCTATAATTCTTAGATTCAAAACCAATTTACTTTAACATGCTGTCGCGTGCTCGAGGACCTTGGCATACTGTCAGGCTTCTTCCCCGGGAGCACTGGATTCGTGAGCCCATGGGCCACTACCGTGGAGCGGCAGTGGCAGGCAAGATCACCTCCAAGGTAGAGATGAGACAAAACTTGACCAGAACCCCGGACTGGAGTTCTACACCGGAATACACGGAACTGGAACGCACCGGACGGGTGCACACTGGAGTGGAGCCCGCTGGACTGGAACACACTGGAGGGCCCCACAGGACTGGAACATACAGGAGTGAAACCCGCTGGACTGGAACACACTAGACCTAGGCTTCACCTACGCTTGACCACCTTTCCCTGAGGGTTGAGCCCTCAGGTTCTGGCAGCCGGTAGGACTTACAGGAAAACCCGGAACTGGAACTTGCAAGCAGGAACAGCAGGAATGAAGATCCATGAGTGCCCCCTGGCACCTAGGCGCAGGCAAGGCCGACAGGCAGGGACTGTCCGGGTTCTGGCAGTCGGCAGGTTTAAACACAATGACTAGTAAACTGTACCTAGGCTAATGGAAACGCTATACCCAGGCAAACCAGTCATACACAAGAAACATACACAGAGCACACTCAGGAGACTTGAAAGCTATACACCAGCTAACAACAAAGCTGTGCCCAAGCTAACAAGTCATGCACTGGAAACAAACACAGAGCACTAGCAAAGCTATACACAGGCTAACAAGCCACACGGTGCCTAAGCTGGCTAGTCTAAACAAACACAGAGCACTAGCAAAGCTATACACAGGCTAACAAGCCACACAGTGCCTAAGCTATCTAGTCAAACATAGAAACTCACACAGAGCAAACACTGAAACAGTGTACAGAGCACTCTATACACCAGGGCCCTAAATGAAATGCAAAGGCCAGGGCTGTAGTCTCTAAGTGATTAATAAAGCCCTTCCACACCAGAGGCACAGCTGCAGCAATCACCTTGCATCCAAACAGAGGCTTGACACACAGAGAAGTCAGCCTAGTGGGAGCCATCTTGGATACTGGCATAGAGGAGTCGGCGGCAGCCATCTTGGAAAAGGCATAGCCCACACAGGTGAGGTTCAGTAGGGCAATCAGCACACAAAGCCAGAGAGAAACTAAGACAGAGACAGACACAGAGACAAGCAGAAGCCAGCACAGCCACTGACTCCCAGAAACAGGGTAAGTCTGAGGGTGGTCCCGGCCACAGACGTAACACATGCATTGGTGGAGAATAAATTCATTACTATGGGGTCTGTGTACTAAAGTTTTTAGTCACCTCACTTGTCATTCCGTTTTCCAGATTATTTATAAATATGTCAAATAGCACCGGTCCCAGTACTGATCCCTGTGGCACTCCACTATTCATCCTTCTCCATTGAGAAAAATGGCCATTTAACCCTATCCTCTACTTTCTGTCCAATTACCAATTCCTAATCCACAGAAGGACATTGCCTTTTATCCCATGACTCTTTCATTTTCTCAGTAGTGAAAATCCAGATGCACTACATCAACCAGCTCAACTTTATCCACATGTTTATTTGCGCCTTCAAAGACATGAATCAAATTGGCGAGGCAAATTGGCTGAACCAATGTTGACTCTGTCCCATTAAACCATGTTTGTCTATGTATACCATAATTTTATTCCTTATAATAGTTTCCATTATTTTCCTTACACTGAAGTAAGGCGTGCTGGCCTGTAATTTCCTAGATTACCCCTGGAACCATTTGTAATTATTGGCATTATATTGGCCATCCTCTAATCTTCAGGTACTATGGATGATTTTAACAACAGTTTATAGATCACTAACCAACAGATCAGCAATTTCATGTTTGAGTTCTTTCAGTACCCTGAGGTGTATGCCATCCGGTCAGGTGATTTATCACTCTTTAACTTGTCAATTTGGCTCAGTATGAGGGGCATAATCAAACGGGGCGCCCAAGTTTTCATGATGGCGTCCTCACAGGCCAGCCCCGTAAAGTGGCAGGGCAACCCATATTATCGAAACAAGATGGGCGTCCATCTTTCGTTTCAATAATACGGTCAGGGACAGCCAAAAAATGAAATTTAGGTCGACCTTAGAGATGGTCATCTTTAGGTCATTTTTGAGATGGTCGTCCCCGGTTTTCAGCGATAATGGAAACCGAGGACGCCCATCTCAAAAATGACCAAATCCAAGCCATTTGGGCATGGGAGGAGCCAGCATTCATAGTGCACTGGTCCCCCTGACATGCCAGGACACCAACCAGGCACCCTAGTGGGCACTGCAGTGGACTTCAGAAAAAGCTCCCAGGTGCATTGCTCCCTTACCTTGGGTGCTGAGCCCCCCAAACACCCCCCAAACCCAAAACCCACAACTGTACACCACTACCATAGCCCTTAGGGATGAAAGGGGGCACCTAGATGTGGGTACAGTGGGTTTGTGGTGGGTTTTGGAGGGCTCACATTTACCACCACAAGTGTAACAGGTAGGGGGGATGGGCCTGGGTCTGCCTGCCTGAATTACACTGCACCCATTACAACTGCTCCAGGTACATGCATACTGTTGCGATGGGCATGAGTATGGCATTTGAGGCTGGCATAGAGGCTGGCAAAAAAGTATTTTTAAAGATTTTTTTTTGAGGGTGAGATGGAGTTAGTGACCACTGGGGGAGTAAGGGGAAGTGATCCCCTATTCCCTCCGGTGGTCATCTGGTCAGTTCGGGCACCTTTTTGATGCTTTATCGTGAAAAAAAAATGGACCAAGTAAAGTCGCCCAAGTGTTCATCAGGGACGCCCTTCTTTTTTCCATTATCGGCCGAGGACCCCCATCTCCTAAGCACACCCCAGTCCCGCCTTCGGCACACTGCCGACAGGCCCCGTGAACTTTGGTTGTCCCCGCAATAGAAAGCAGTTGAGGGCGCCCAAAATCGGCTTTCGATTATGCCAATTTGGGCGACCTTGCGAGAAGGACGCCCATCTCCCAATTTGTGTCGGAAGATGGATGCCATTCTCTTTCGAAAATTCACCTGTATGTCTTCCAGGTTCACTGAGATTTCTTTCAATTCCTCCACATCATCACCCTTGAAAACCATTTTCAGTACAGGTAGATCTCTTATATCATCTTCTGTAAAGACCAAGGCAAAGAATTCATTCAATCTCTCCACTATGGCCTAGTCCTCCCTGAGTGCTCCTTTTGCTCCTTCATGATCTAACAATCCCATGGATTCCATCACAGGCTTTTTGCTTCTGATGTACCTGAAAAAGGCGTCAAAAAGCAACAAGTCAGGCGGCCCACCAAATCCAACGTGGAAGATAAAAAACCAAGAAGCAGACCTTGTAAAAAAAATGCAGTCTTTATTAGCAGATTCACAGCTCCCAGGAGTTCAACATTCATTTATTCACAAGGTCTGCCTCCTGAAAAAGGTGTTACTGTGAGTATTTATCTCCATGACAAGTTTTTCTTCATATTCTCCATTAGCCTTCTTTATGACTGCATTGCATCTAGCTTGAAACTGCTTATGTTGCTTCTTATTTTCTTCATTCAAATCCTCTTTCCATTCTTTAAAGGATGCTCTTTTGGCTCTAATAGCCTCTTTCACTTCACTC
The DNA here is from genome assembly GCF_901765095.1 of Microcaecilia unicolor. Taxonomy (NCBI): domain Eukaryota; kingdom Metazoa; phylum Chordata; class Amphibia; order Gymnophiona; family Siphonopidae; genus Microcaecilia; species Microcaecilia unicolor. Next base: position 246,899,145 of record NC_044037.1, on the reverse strand, counting down.
TTTAACTACTCTGGCTATCATTTGCTCTTCTTTTCACTTTTGTTAATATGTGGAATCAGGGACGTAGCCAGACCTCAGCAGGAGGGGGGGTCCAGAGCCTGAGGTGAGGGGGCACATTTTAGCCCCCTGCCACTTTCGACCCCAAGCCACCGCCCCTCCCCCGCCGCTGATCTGTTTCTGTAAGTCCTGATGTCCTGCACATTCCTACGTGCAGGACGTCAGGAGTCAAGACTCACAGAATCAGATCAACAAATGCGCCGGAGACCGGACCGCTAAACAGGGCTTTGGCTGGCGGAGTCAGCAAAGGTACCTGGCGGCGGCAGGGGGGGACGAAAGTGGTGGGGAGGGTTGACAGTGGGGGGGAGGGGTTGAAAATAGAGGGGGCCAGGGCTAAATCTGTGGGGGCCCATGCCCCCGTGGCCCCACCTAGCTACGCCCCTGTGTGGAATATATCTGGTCTGGGTTTCCATGATGATATTTTTAAACAATGTCCACGCCTGATTTAAAGTCCTAACCTTTGTGGCTGACCCTTTTCAATTTCTTTTTAACCATTTTCCTCATTTTGTCATAGCCACCCTTTCAAAAACTGAATGCTGCTACACTAGATTTCTTTAGTGACTTCACTCCAGATATCAGCTCAAATTTGATCATGTTATGAACAGCGTTTCCCAGCACATCCAACACCGTTACCTCTCGTACCATGTCCTGCATTCCACTAAGGACTAGATCTGAAATAGCTCTTCTTCTTGTCAGTTCTTGGACCAGTTGCTCCAAGAAACAGTTATTATATCTAAGAATTACCTCCCTAGCGCTCTCTGATGTAGCATTTCTCCAGTCAATATTGGGGTAATTGAAATCACTCATTAGTATAATGTTGCCCAATTTGCCAGCTTTCCTAATTTCTGTAAACATTTGTTCATATAACTGATTGTGGATATTTTCTAATACATGTTCATACATTTCATTCAGCAAAGCATACCCGCACCTGCAACTTACTCAACATTTCTTTATAAGCAATATTAACAAATATCTGAAAAGGACAGCCTAATATATTTCAAATGTCAAAGTTTTGCATATAAGCACTTATGTCATAAACTGTATAACACATGCATTATATATAAGTGGAGAATGAAGTCTTTAATTTATTGCTTTAAAAATATATATGACTTGACCCAATGATGATAATCCCTATTCTTTTAGTCATTTAGTTATGGTTCAGCAGCTACTTATTGAATAATAGGTGCTTGACATTAATATGTGTGTAAGATGAAAATTTCTCTTAATGATAGCGAGCATTGATTTAAATAATATTTTTCATCTAGGGCTAATTTTACAAAGCTTTATTTGTGTGTGTGTGTGTATGTATATATATATATATATATATATATACTTTCATGCACAAGTAAAATGCTCCATAAAAGTTACACAATGTAAAAGTATGCACGGTGACAGGATCATGTGCACTTTTATGTGTAGATGTTTTTGGTGGACCAAAAAATCTTTGCAGCTTGGAGTTCATAAAGACAATTATACTCAGCAACACACAAGTACATGACCTGACACGGGACCGTGTTTCGACGAAACAGCCATCTGCTTCAGGGGGGTCTGACGCTCACTGTTGAAAATCACAGAATATTTGTGTAGAACAATACAATTGATGATCAGAAAGCCACTTTGGTATGAACTAACACTTGCTGTCAAGGTGCAACAGAAGCAAGTCAGACGTTGATGAACAGGTTGGATCAGGTCATGCATTTGTGTGTTGCTGAATAAAGTTGTTTTTATCGACTCCAGGCTGTGAAGATATTTTGGTCCACACCTACTTCCTGGATTTCTGGTTTAGATTGTATGTAGGGTGTTTTTACCTTTGGGTTTTGGTTTGTGTAGATGCAGAGCTTTTTTTGACGGGGTACTTGGGGGTACTGAGTACTGGCACCTTTTCCATTGTCTGCTAAAATTGACCCATGGTCCCCAAGTTTTAATGAAGGTGCTCAGGCTCTACACATCAATTCTACCTTGTCATAGGTTCTGTGACTGGTTACAGGGGGCCTGGCTATTGTGGGATGGGTTCCTCAGTGATCACCCCCACACCTGAAGGGTGACCTGGCATTTGAGTACCGGCACCTTTTTTGCTAGAACAAATGCACTGTGTAGATGTGCTTAGTGGCAGATAATGGGAGGAACCATGATTTTCCACATGAACTTTATAAAGTATGTGCATCTGAGTGGTGATTATGTGTGAACATTTTTGCCTGCTTACATGACTACTTTATAGCGACAATTGCTGCAGCATTTTATAATGATATATAGACATCTATATATTTCAGATTGATATGTGGAAATATTGGCATTTACGTGTATAAATAACATCCATGTGGAAATTGTGTGACTTTGTAATATTTTCGATTAACATATGGATGTGCTGGCTATGTCTACATTTCCACATTTTTAAATGAGGTGTGTCAAGGGTATGGTATGGGCGGTGCAGAGGTTTACAGATGTAGAACATATTTTACAAAGCACACTAATGCAGAAGACATTTATAGGTGATATATATACGTACGAACACTGACCTTTCTTGTTTTATAGGACTGCTTGCATTGATGATGATTTGAGATTTGATTTTAAGCCTTTGCCCTGAATATATCATCTGTGTCCCCATAGGTTTACCTTTGGCTACCATTTATTCCTATGCACTGTGTTATCTCCCTTTTATTAATCCAATATATAAACCCCCATCCACTCACCCTCATTCTAAAAGCCCCAGAACTCTTTAGGGTCACTTCACTTGCCCTCTCTAGATATCAGGTTAAGGCATTTGTCTTCTCATCAAAGATGCCTCTGTTTTTTTTTTTTTCTAAATTCAATAATCTGCATGTGGTTGTTTTCCGTCCCCGAGCAACACACAGAGGGATTAGTATGCAATGCATCTTTTCTGCCTGTCAGCAACTACCTATACAACAAATCCTGTTTCACTCAAAACCTTTCTATATAGATTCATATATAATATAATGCTTGTTTCCCCAGGGTCACATTTCCAGGCTCCTGCCATGGTGAATGCATCCTTTCCTACTTTGGTATCCATGAAAGGTTTGAGAGAGGCTAGATCACAGGTGAATGGTTGCTAGTATAAGCCCAGCATTACATCACACTCTATAAAGTCTGTTGTACCCTTTCAGAGTTACTACCATATTTCTACAAGCATCCTTGAATTGAACTACACAACACAACTCTGTTAATCTAGTCCTACTGTCCTCCTGTTTTATCTTTCCCACAAAGGTAAAAAAAAAAAAAAAAAGCCAATCTCAAAGGAAGTGTCTAATAAACCTTATAGTAAGTAGCACTCCAGACAGATTCAAAAGAGCAGTATAACAGGACCCACTGCAAAACCAGGGTCATCATAGAGAAGAGGACCCATTGGCCTCCTGAGAAGCTAATTCCAGTGTCTTGACTGATCAGGGGGAAACTTTGTATATAGGTTGACCTCATCTGTAGGCAGGTAGACAGGAATCCAGGCCAAAGTATCAGCCTTCTTGTCTGACATTGCTGCCTGGATGTCTCAGCGCCATCTGAAACTAAACATGACCAAGACTGAGCTTCTCATCTTTCCCCCTAACCAACCTCTCCTCCTCCCCCATTCTCTATTTCTGTGGATAACACTCTCTCCTTCCTGGTCTCATCAGCTCTTAACCTTGGGGTCATCTTCGACTCCTCCTCTCCTTCTCTGCACATATTCAGCAGACTGCTAAAACTTGTTGTTTCTTTCTCTATAATATCAGCAAAATTTGCCCTTTCCTTTCTGAGCATACTACCAGAACCCTCATCCACACTCTTATCACCTCTCGCTTAGACTATTGCAACTTGCTTCTTACAGGTCTCCCACTTAGCCATCTCTCTCCCCTTCAATCTGTTCAAATTGTGCTGCACGACTAATATTCCACCAGTGGTGTTATGCTCATATTAGCCCTCTCCTCAAGTCATTTCACTGGCTTCCTATCCATTTCCACATACAGTTCAAACTCCTCTTATAGAAGTGACCAGTATAATCAGTGGGAGGTTCTGGTGGCAGCAGAATCCTTCTCTGACTATTAAACTGAGATACCTTCTTGTAACAACACCTTGGTTTGAATCTCCCTCTTCTGACCATCCTAGAGTACCTAGGCTAGAAAACCTATTAGCTGTGACACTCAGACTATAGGAGCCAGCTCTGTGGGTGCTTGAGCAACCCCTAATAATGAAATTACCGCACAGGCCTTGCGAAGCTGGGTGGTAACTCCAAATTTATGCGCATTGGGCGTGCGTAGGCACATACATGGCTTATAAAAGGGCACCGAATATAAGAAGGTAGAATGAAGTGTGCAGGTATCCAATCTACTGCCCTGTCTGCATCCCTAAAGAATGAGGGATTCCTCTATATCCCTTCTATTCTACTCCTAAAGTAAGGGGAAGAGGAGACTGGACCATTGTATGATTTACAACCTTGCACTTGGACCACAAACCTTGTGGTTCAGAGATAAAACATCTTAAGGCTGAAGAACTAAAGAGTTTATCACCTCGGCAGGAGAGTTGTAGGTTCTAGTACTGCTAGAGATCCAAATCAGAGAGTCATTATTTGAAACTCAGTGTCCCTGAGTTTCCATCAAGAGTGTCATAAGTACATAAGTATTGCCCATCAAGCCCAGCATCCTGTTTCCAACAGTGGCCATCCAGGTCACAAATACCTGGCAAGATCCCAAAAAAGTACAAAACATTTTATGCCGCGTATTCCAGAAATAGTGGATTTTCCCCAAGTCCAATTTAATAATGGTCTGTGGACTTTTCCTTTAGGAAGCCATCCAAACCTTTTTAAAACTCTGCTAAGCTAACCACCTTTACCACATTCTCTGGCAATGAATTCCAGAGTTCAATTACACGTTGAGTGAAGAACAATTTTCTCTCGTTCGTTTTAAATTTACTACTTTGTAGCTTCATCGCATGCCTCCTAGTCCTAGTATTTTTGGAAAGTGTAAACAGACGCTTCACGTCCACCCATTCCACTCTACTCATTATTTTTATAGACCTCTATCATATCTCCCCTCAGCTGTATTTTCTCCAAGCTGAAGAGCCCTAGCCAATTTAGCCTTTCCTCATAGGGTTTTTGTCCCATCCTCTTTATCATTTTCATCGTCCTTCTCTGCTCCTTTTCTAAGTCCACTATATCTTTTTTGAGTTGCGACGAACAGAATTGAACACAATATTCGAGGTGCAGTCGTACCATGGAGTGATACAAAGGCATTATAATATCCTCATTTTTATTTTCCATTCCTTTCCTAATAATACCTAACATTCTATTTGCTTTCTTAGCTGCAACAGCATATATATATATACCACTGACCAAGCAAGCAAAGGGTCCTATGCACCTTGATCCTCATTAATACTACCCTAATGTATAGAGGTATATGCTGCTGTAGGCATAACCTGCTTTTTAGACACATGCCACGGCAACACAAAAGCCATTTTGGCATTAAGAGTAGATGTCACTACTGGTGCGATAAAGTTGGCAGGCTCTTCAGAAAACAGAGAATCCTAGAGCACACAGCAAAGCCTAAGAAAGTGCACAATAAACATAACCGTTCAACATAATAGTATACAGTAATGCAAGTGAACACAAAACACTGCTTTGGTATTACCTTTATAGTTACGAGTACCACAGGTGAGGGTATTCAGGAAACAGTGTCTAGCAGAAAATCCAAGAAAGAACAATAAAGCCTATGAAAGAAAACAACAAACACAAGAGAATCCAACACTCCCCCCCCACCAAAAAAAAAAAAAAATCACTGGATCCCTCTGATTCTTACCAGGTATTTCTGGTTGTTAATGGAGAGCGAGAATGATTCTGGACTGCCTCTACACCATCTCTGGTCCTGTTTCAAAATGCCAGCTCTCTGACCCTTAGCAGACTTGTGGTACTATCGCTAGGGGGTCAAACTGCCATGTCAAAGTGAACACTCTTCTCAGCTGGACCCTAGCAGTAGTATTATGAGTCTACTGCTAGAAAACAGAGCTGTCAATGGAGCAGAACAATTTGGAGATGGCTTATGCCCCTCACTAGTCACCAGGGACCCCCATTAAGAGTCAGGGATCCGGGATGGGAGGGAATGGAAGGGTAGGCAGGGGTTTGTTGGAGCTTGCCAGGAACATTGTTGCTATGGATATTAGCAGCCCGTTGGTGCATTGCCGATGGCATGGATGCAGCCATTTTGTTTTAGCAATGCACTTAAGAAATGGTAAATTTCTGGCCTGTATGGTTAACAGGATAGGTAGATGCTGAGCATGCTCTGACACATACTGCATAGACTTTGTATTTACTGTGCATTTATCTTTGTAAGCAGCAAATCTTTACTGCACTGTAGGAAACAGGACCCCCTACATCTTAAGAGATATTGCATATTTTTACAAATGATTTGAAGTCTCCCATTATTTTCTTTCTCTGATTCAGCAAGATGGATATGGTACAGCTGGGGCCTAGTGGCTAGAGTAGCAGACTGAAACCTGAGAAGCCAGAATTCAAATCCTGCCTCTTATACTGAACCTTTGTGTCCTGGAGAAAGCCACTTAACCCAACACTAGTCCAAATACAAAACCTAGGGATCTAATTATTAAGCTGTGTTACTGCAATAATCCATATTATTTGCCAATGATGCTTTTTAATTGTCAGTATAACACAGGTTAATTTCCCAATAACTCAGCTTAACACAAAAGTTTCCCCCCATAATGCCTGTTAAATACAATGAGCTTTGAAACATGAAATACATGCAAAGCAGCTCATTATTATGCCAAATAAAAGATGCAGGTTTTGGCAAACTTCACAAGCTGTTTCATTTATTGAAAGTTAACAACATCTAATACATGGTTCAATGGTCCCAGAGAAAAACTGAAAGGGCCAGTGATGGATGTAAACTAGCCCCCCCCCCCCACCTCTAATCCCTTAATAACATATACACCTCCTACCCCCTCCTATTCAACCATCCCTGATTCTTTACAAAATATTAAAGGAGACCCCTTAGTGGCCATCTACTGAACTCCCCCCCTCCTCCCATACACACATCTTGATCCCTTTTAGAAGTATGACAAACCATACTTTTGTGCATTGGCAGGAGAGGTTGAAAGTCATACTATTAATAGAAAGCTTAACTGCATTCTGCCATAATTAGATGGAGAAGTTTGAACACTGTTGGGATGAGGTCAGAGGGTACTTGAAGAAATGGTGCACATCTTTAAAGTTATGCTTATAATCTGCTCTGAAAAGTGAAAACAGTTCTGTAGGGGAGTTGCAATGGTAGTGATAAGAAATGAACTAATTAAAAAAATATATAAAATGGAAATGGGGAGGGGCTGGGGTGGGGTGGGAGGAAAATGGGGAAAGGGAAGATTGGAATGTTGAAAATGTTGGTTGTGCTTTTATTGGAATAATGGTGTTTGCTACTATATAGCAAGTTTGCTTTAGTGGGAAAATGTTGGAAAATGCTAATAAAGTTAATTTTAATCTTTCAGGAGGTCTTTTACAAAGGCATGCTAGCATTTTTAGTGCGCGCTAATGATTAGCATGCACTAAACACTAGAGATGCCCATAGGAATATATGGGTGTCTCTAGCATTTAGCGCACACTTATTTTTAGTGCGTGCTAAAACCACTAGCGTGACTTTGTAAAAGGACCCGTCAGTGTGTTTGGGTTATTTACAATCTAAGGGGCTCTTTTGTTAAAACATAGCGTGTGCTAAATGCTAAGAAGCTTCTAGGGAGTGCCCAGCTTTAGTAAAAGGGCTCCTAAAGTGGTTAATGCTTTTTTGTTTTTGCTTTTAATATACAGTAACTTATGGCATTGGATTTTGATTATTGTAATTTTAATGTTAATTTCAAATCTATTTGTTTAATGACTAGCATTTCTTTGTTAAATATGCAGGAAATTAATTGATGGTTGGGGTATGCATTTTATTATTAAGCTGTGGTAAAAAGTGACATTAGGGTACCCTTGCATGAATTTTTATCACAGCCGAAAAGATGGCCTTTTACATTATTTGTAGTAATGGCCATGAACTAATATTGCTGTTAGCATATGGCCATTAAAATATTTACTGCCACCCATTTTGTAGGTGGTAAGATATAGTATTCCTGTGCTAAACAGTTACTGCGCAGTAATGTAGCTCTGCTATCTGACTAGCACAGGAATGTCCACTCTCTGCTCCCTGATACACCCCCTCAAGAAAAAAAATGACAAATATTTTTTAGTGTGTGATTAGCGTGTTCTAATGTGGCAGTTACCCGCAGGATGCCTGAGCACATCCCCGCAGTACGCCATTTTAAGCTGTGTTAGACACATGTTAGTGCCTAACACAGCTTAGTAAAAAGGACCCTTAATTAACTAACCAGTTTCATTATGGGGTGGATATTCAGCTCTCATCTGCCTGGATATTCAATACCAGGCCAGAATTAAATGTATCCAGTTATGTGCAGTCAGCTCGATGCTGATAAGTGCAATATTCAGCACATAACTACATAAGTTAAATCAAAAATAAGACCGAGTTTTATGCAGTCTGATCTGTCTGGTTAACATTGGTGGTTAAGTACCAACTCCATCCACGGACCATTCACAAAATCACCAGCCAGTGGCATACCGAGGACGGGGCGGTGGGGGCATTCCACCCCAGGTGCACGCCACTAGAGGGGTGTAGAAAGCAGCCACGCGGCTGTCGGCTCCACTGGTTCCCTGCTCCCTCTGCCCCGGAACAGGTTATTTCTTGTTCCGGGGCAGAGGGAGCAGGGAACCTGCAGAACTGACAGCCCCGTGGCTGCTCCCAGCAGGTAAGAATGCACCCGGGGGGGGGGGGGGGTGTGTGTCGTGCTGCACCCAGGGAGACGGACGGACGCTGCTGCACCCGGTGGGGGGGGAGGGTGCGCCACGGCGATCCGCCCCGGGCGGCAGCTGACCAAGGATCGCCACTGTCACCAGCTATGGCCATAGCAGTTCTTGCTGATATTCCGCAGCACTAACCGGTGAACTGCCATTGAATTTCAGCGACTTAACTGGGAAGGAGCCTCTCCTATTGTTAAATTGCATTGAATATCGACCCTGTATGTTTTAATTGGGGTGTGGAATCTCCCAAGGAATTTGCCTGGAGAGGTAGGTGGTAAGAAATGAGGCAGGCAATATTTAAAGCCATTTCCAAAGGTAAAACAGAGGTTTTCCTGCAGAAATGGACTTTGAACATTGGCAATCCTCAATAACATAATTTTTATCCATATAGTTTAGAGGATTTCCTGAGGGTGGGCTTAGGTCAGGGGATGAAGCAACCTATAAAGCACTAGATTTTCAAAATTATACCGATTATTTTTCCTGGATTATTGTTGCCAGAGAATGTGGTAAGGGCGGTTAGCTTAGCAGAGTTAAAAAAAAAGGTTTGGACGGTTTCCTAAATGAAAAGTCCATAGACCATTTTTAAATGGACTTGGGGAAAATCCACTATTTCTGGGATAAGCAATATAAAATGTTTTGTACTTTTTTTGGATCTTGCCAGGTATTTGTGACCTGGATTGGCCACTGTTGGAAACAGGATGCTGGGCTTGATGGACCTTTGGCCTGTCCCAGTATGGCAATACTTATGTACTTATGAGAAGCTACCCAAAGAAAAAACAGATGCATTTTTTTTCTGAGTAGCTTTGCTTTTATTAGTTCAGCAAAACCTGGGGCCCTTTTACAAAGGTGCATAGGCACCTACACACCTCCAACACATATCAAATTGGCACTACTGCCCAGCTACCACATGCCCGAGGCAGTAATTCCATTTTTGGCATGTGCCCAAAACACGCAGTAGAAAATATTTTCTATTTCCTACTGTGGGGCCCTTACCCGGCGGTAATTAGCAGTTGGCGTGTGCTGCACGCTTACTGCCTGTTTAGTGCATGAGACCTTACTGCTAAGTCAATAGGTGGTGGTAAGGTCTCAGGCTGAAAATGGACGCGCGCTGGTTTTCATTTTGCCGCACGTCCATTTTCCAGCACATTAAAAAAAATCCCCCTTTTTCCAGGCACGCTCAGGAAATGGACCAGCGCACATCCAAAACACATGCCTACACTAGCGCAGGCCACTTTGGGTGCGCCTTAGTAAAGGGCCCCCTTATTGGTAAAATTAAGTACACACATAATTTGCACCAAGCAAGCAGCTTGATTACAGTTTTACTTTGGATTCTAGGAGAAACCTTTGTGAAAACCTCCCATGTAACAAATACTCAATTACATAGGTTGGGTACTGCTCTAATAAATTACTGGGAGTACTTTTACAGGACATTGATTTAATTGAAATTTTTGTTAGGCACTACAAATGTGCTTGGTTTATGCCACAGTATCTTGGAATTTATAAATGGGTTCAGAATGTTGTTCAGGCACCAGAAAATAAACCTTCAAGCTATTTACTACCTCTATGATATATAAAGTTTGCAGTTTTGATTTTGTGTGATTATGTTCAGCAATGGTGACCTTTTGAGGCAACAATATTGAAGTGTAATGAGGAGATGTTTGATCACTGATATACAATGAACAGTCAGTACTACTTCTCCATTCCTTCCTGGAATTCGTGAAATTCAACTGACAAGCTTTAACCTTTAGACTGCTGAAGTTGTAAAATGTATAGGGATTTAGACTGCTGTAGACCTCATTGGAAATACGAAAGTTTTATAAAGTAACTGCTTGCGTTCTATCCCTCCCAGAAAATGGTGGTGTGTATTTTGCATCACAGAATGGCGTGCAAATTCAATTATTATATATATAATGCAGCTTCAGTTATTAACTTTTAACCCAAACCAACCCATTTCATCTTCACCAAGAATAGGCTGACTGAAAAAGTCAATGAACATCCGATTCATCCATAATTTGACTCTGAAGATTCTAAGAGGAGTAGATTGTTTAGGAACTGGTCCCCTGTAGACATAAGGTCAGCTTGAAGAGTCATTTTTTGAGACCACCAAAACTCTGGAATGATCTCCCTCCTACTGATGTGGAGGACCAGGATTGGGATTATGTCCCCAGCGGAGAGCAGGAGAAGGAGCAGAGAGTATGGAGAAGAGTATGAGAGGTATGACGACAGTGACGAAAGCGAAATGTACTCAGATAGAAAGGAAATGGATGAATGGAAGGAAGGAAGGAAATGTTGAAGGTTGAGAGCTGAGAAAAAGGAAGAGGTAAAAAGAGATGGTGAGATGATGAATACAGAGGGTGGACAATGTGTTCCTGCAGTGTACAGTGGTTTCACATGGAGAAACAGATTAGGAAGGGACAGTACCAAGAAGAAAAGTGAACTGGAGCCATAAGTAGTAACTGGGAGAAAAATAAATGTAAAGAGAAAAATGCCCGCGTGCGGCACCTAGAGCGAAGGCCCTGAGTGGATCGGTTTCAATTTTATCTCCCAGTTGGTTAAATTTTGTTTATTGCCCTTTACCATGTTTGTTCATCAGTTGATCTTCGAGAATATCTTTATGCAGATGATATTATTGGTGGTTCATGATTCCTGGGTTGATGATTTTTTGGCTCTCTGGTTGTTGAACACAAGTTATTCATTAACCCTGGTAAGACTTGAGAGTCTCTGGTTTTCTCATGTTTCTCCTTCAGTTCCTCCATGAGTTTTCTTTGGGCAAACCACGATTCTGATTAAGGAGCAGCTTCTTCTCTAGGAGTTATTATTGATAATCATCTGTCATTTAAACCTCATATTTCCAGAGTAGTTCAAAAATATTTTTCTCCCCTTTGGAAGATAAGGGGTCCTGTTTATTAAGGTGCATTAGTATTTTTAGCACACGCTAATGCTAGAGACATCCTATATTCCTAAAAACAATAGAGTGCTTAAAGCACGACTTAGTAAACAGGTCCCTAGCAGGCTTATTTTCGAAAGAGAAGGACGCCCATCTTTCGACACAAATCAGAAGATGGGCGTCCTTCTCACAGGGTCACCCAAATCAGCATAATCGAAAGCTGATTTTGGGTATCCCCAACTGCTTTCCATCGCGGGGACGACCAAAGTTCCCGGGGTATTGCTTTCAAAATTAAACAAGTTTATGAAAGTTCATAATATTTAAATGATATTTATTGAAGTTATAGGCAGCCCATGGTGGGCTTGTCCAGTTCACTACTGCCACAGCTGCCTATGGTTTGCCTGCCAAAAACAAAATCAATTCCACAAAAATGTACAATTCACATGACAGATACCACAGGAATTATGCAAATATTTCAATTCTTTATATAAAGGTGAAAAGGAAGTGAGGAATTTCTGTATAGGTTGTATCCTATGCCGAAATTCGTCTCACTTAAATGCTCTATACATCGTAATGTTCTTCAACATTTTCCTACACCATATATTTAAGCAAATGATTTCTAAGGAACTGTATATAACAGTAATAGTAATAACTATTTCTTCAAACAATAAATTCCGCGAGTATAGAGCATTGTAAGTGAGTCGAAGTTTGGCCATTTTCTCACTAAGATTCAGTTTCAGCTGTAGATACAGCCTATACTGAAAGTTCCTCACTTCCTGTTCACCTTTATATAGCAATTGAAATATTTTCATATTTCTCGTGCTGTCTGGCATGTGAGTTGTTTGTGGGATCAATTTTATTTTTCGCATTGATACGTGTAAAGAAGTTTTGTTAATATTGTATTTTGTATTAATATTAATTGTCTTGTAATGCTTCTTAATTTGTTATGTAAGCCGCATTGAACCTGAGCTTTCTTGGGAAAATGCGGGGTACAAATGTCATAATAAATATACCTCTCCTTTGGGGTTTATATTTTGAAACATATGGTTTCCCTGGCAGTATACTGCTATGTGTGTGTAGGCTGTGAGGTTGTAAAGAGGGGTTGTCACCACTGCCTTCACACAAACCCTTGTGGTTAGAATCGGGGCAGTTCTCCTGGACTCACTGTGGTCTGCTTCCTGTACCAGTGGAAGCAATGGCATTTCCCTGTCCTTTGTCAGGTGACACTAATCACTCTTTCCCACTCTTTCGCACAAATGACCCACTTCCACCTCAGGAAAATCACAAATGGCTCTAAAGACAGGGTTGCCCTACGCAAGAGTGTTTTTAAGCAGGTCTAATTATACAGCTTGTTAAAATGTTTTGTGTGCTCTTGGGTCCAAAGACATGGGTTTCCCCCTCATTCAAAGCTCACAAGGAACTACCTCAGGATGCATATTCTAAGCCCCGGACACACTCAATGCAGCAATTTTCTCCAGTCCACAGATGCTTACCCAGCCACTTACTGTGTCCTTCAACTCCCTTGGGATCAAGTTTCGGAGACATACCCCTCCTCTCCTTTCTGCTGCTTTTCAATCTCTTATTTCTCTGGCTCCCAGCATTGTAACCAATCTCCTCTCTCTCCACAGGTTTCAGTTTCACTGTTCAGCTTCTGGAGGTGTGAAAGGAAGGGCTTTGTACATGTGAGTATATGAAGTCCTCCAACTGCATGTGTCTCACACCTAATATGTGTGACTTGGTATCTTTGAATGATCCCTTAACTTCAATTAAAGTTTAAGAAACATGCAAAGCTCAGTTTGATTTAAAATGCAAAATAAAGAAAGAAAGAAAAAAATAAAATAGTAGTAATAATAATAGTAAATAAATAAATTATAAAACCAAGCTACATCTAAGATACCGAAGTTCATTTAAGCAAAAATCACTATGACAATTTTATAACAGGGTGCCTGGTTTAAGAGGGTAAGTAGTCACCTATTTAGGTGCTATTCTATAACAATTTATAGGCTCCAATGTGTCTTTATCAAATACTTGTGTAAACAGCAGAAATTGCACCTCATTGTAGATATGAACATTTACACCTGCTGGAGCCTTGATTATTTTAGTATGTGCGAGTATTAGCACATTCTATAATCCATGCGCGTGCCTATGAATTTTGCTCACCATCTGCCCAATCTTCACCCCTTTACATGTCTACTGGCAAAGTATGTGCCATCGTGTCAATGTGCATACTTTTACATCAGTTTGAATATTATAATAGGTCTTTACACTTCCATTTATGTAGCACAAGGAACATGAAAATATCTTTATGAAATCATCCCCATAAGCAACAAATGAGGTTAAAAATGTGTGCTAGTTGATTTTTTGCATAGTCCTGTTCTTGAATCAAATTCTGTGAAACTTTGATATGTGATTAATGCTGGATGAGACATTTGTGTTAAGAGAAAATATTAGGATGTTACTTCAATTTCTGATTGCACTCAGCAAACGAGGATGTTAATTTGTTTTAATTCTTAATCATAACCTAGAGGGATTTACAAAAGATTCTAATAATGAAACAGCAGCAGAATTGAAAGTTAGTTCCAAAAATAAGTCTTTTGGAGACAGAACATGCTTAAAAGCTTTAGTATTTAGAAGTTTAATTAGTATATTGGGTCATTATGACATCTAGTTCATTTCATTACTCTCATAATGCATTATTAGTTGGCAGTTAAATACTGTCTGCCAGGACCTGAGAATTTTCCCCCCTTGTCTTTCTGGTCATACATATTGCCTAGGCAGACAGCTTACCTGTAGTGAGAAAGAAATGGAACACCAATTAGAAAGCTTTCAGCCCAGCACCCATGGAAAAGCCAAAAGCTGATAAAGGTCAGCGTGAAATTTGAATGACAGGGCTAAAGTCTTTTACTCATAATTTTGTGTTTGCAATAGAATTCAGAGCAATTCACAGCCTTAAAGGCCTTAAGTGAGAACAGCAATTAATTGTAATGAATAATCTGACAAATCTGGTTGACATATGGCTGCTAATGCCCTCCTTTCTAGTGGGAGCAGTGGAGGGATTAGATTAACTCAAATGAAATCTGGGACCGCCATGCCATCTGCATGTTCAGTAGGAGATGGTACACGTTAAATGGTGAGTGGGTAGATATCTGTCTTGCTCTCATCTCTCTCTGAGCCTTTGGCAGATATGGGAATAGCAGTTTTATTATTGCACCAGCTGCCTGTCAATCCAATAATGCTGGAAAGTCATCTACCACAACCCTAGAAAGTTAATATATCAAAAGAGCCGTGAAAATTAAGCAGAAATAATTTTTTATATCAATTATTTATCTTGCCATATTTATTCAGCGTTTCATTTTGATTACCTGACTGAATACACTATAATTTAACAGCACCGTTTCCAGGTTTCACAGTGTTTACAAAGTCAGCTCAAAAGCTGTTGCAATGACATTTTTATTCTGATATCATTAAACCTAGAACTCTAAAGGCCTGCTTCGCATTACTTTATTTCTACAGATAAAGGGAGAAAAGCCTAAGGGGGGCCATATTGAGTAGCAAAGTCTAGTTAATTTTATCCAGGCATTTAGTGGTTGACTGTAACCAGATAAAGATATCTGTTCAGCTTTAGGACAGCTTCTGTCAGTGACCAGACTTATTTAAACTTAATTGCATGCTTAATTGAAAAAACCACTAAAAGCATATAACAATAAAATAATAATAATAATAATAATAATAAAAAAATACTTCATGAATCACCACCATAATACAATACCAAAACCAGTACAAAACAATAAATTACACCATATCAAGAAAGCACTGTCTGGCTAAACTTACCAAAGTGCCCCAAGTGTCTCTGCATAACCTAATACATTTTGTCCAACTAGTGAGTTGACTGGGCAAAATTTAATTGGTCGGTGGGATCGAATGAGGACAGGAATATAAAGTGAGAAAATTTATCTAGGTAATACCTAAAATAACCTGGTCAAATCTTTTGCATATTGGCCTCTGTTCATATGGTCTTAACTGTGCTCTGAGAACATAACAATAATCCATTTGGCAGCCTGTATTTGGATACATTTTAGCCTATGCATACATTCAGAATAACTTTTTTCGTACATGCTTTTTGGTGCTCAGTTAATTTTAATAGTTCAATATGAAATAGTAGTCAAGGAGGAAATGTTTGACCAGCCAGATATTCAGCTGGTGGCGATTAGCATCTTGCTGCCTGCTGCTGGTGTTAAACATGGAAATTCAATGCAAGTTACTGCATAAAGGGCTCCATTTACAAAGCTGCAGTACTGGTTAGGGTGCAATGAATGTAAAGATGCTCATGGGAATAGAATGGGCTTCTTCTCATTCAGCACACTGCTAGCGCAGCTTTGTAAAAGGAGACCAAAGATAGGACTGGCTTTTATGTGGTCCTGTTCATGCAGTTAACCTGGCCGGTTAAGTGAAGAATATCGTCATTTAACTGGCCAAGTCCCAACATCACCCCTGGAACGCCCCCAGAATAGCTGTTTTTCAGTTCTGTGCTAACCAGTTATTTTTGGCGGCACTAACCAGTTAAGTACCACTGAAATTTAGTGGTTTACTCTGAATGGGTGACTTACCAACCATGAGGCATTTCTGGCCAGTTAATTCACACTGAATACCACCCTTAAATGTTTTATGTGAATGAATGCGTTTTTACCCTATATAAGAGCAATTCTATAAGCTAAATGTTCACATTTAGATGCACATTATGGGCTAGAATCCATATATCATGCTTAAAACATTGGCGCCAAAACAAAATACACCTAGACATATTCTATTACATATAGCTAAATGTAGGCGTACTTTATAGAATAAACCTACATTTCTACACGGTTTATAGAATATGCCGAGTGCCTGTCCACGCAACTAAATTTAAATGGTGTAAATGCTAATGCCTAAATTACACACGGATGGGGTGTATTCTGTAACAATGCGCATAGGTTTAGAAACGTCCATGACCCATCCACTCCACGCCCATAGCCAAGCCCCCTTTTCAACTATGCAACTTAGAATTTACAAACATCATGTTAAAGAATACGCTTAGACAGTTCTGCACATAAATTCTAATTAATGTCAATTAGTGTCAATAATTGATTAAGTGGCAATTAGCGCTGATTGACTTGTTAACTGATTAAGTTGTGTGCTCAAATCCAGAATATGACTGGATTTGCAAGCGCAATTTAAGTCACACTATATAGAATCCAGGTGTATGGGTGTAAATGTTTAGAATATTAGTTTTTACACGTGTGGGTGAGCACTTATGCATGTAAATGCTAGTAGAACCTGTTTAACTTACATGGCACGTATTTGCAAAGGGGTTTTTGCAGGGGTGGAACATGGGCAGGACATAGATGGGTCTTCCACTTATGCATGTAACTTACAGAATACTGAAAGTTACACACGTTCCTGCCATACTTAGGCACTTACGCTTACACCAGCTGAGTGGCTGATATAAGTGCATGAACCAAATTTTAGGCACATTGATAGCCAGTTATGCTAGTGTTCTATAATGAAACCTAAGTACCTAGACTACAACTGTGTGCCTAATTAAAGGTATCCAATTATAGAATTGCCCTCAAAATTGGTAAAACTATTTGTACTATAAAAACTGCCACTTCCCCTTAAGAATACTCCCTCACAGTGTCAGGCTATCTTAAAACCCCTAGTCCCACCCAAGGGGGAAGTGACATAGGATGGGTGGAATCAGGAGGGCATCATCCAGGAAGTATAAAAGTATAAAAGGCTGGGCCACAGTTAGGTTAAGGAGGCCCAGAGGGAAGCAGTGACACCCACTGCAGATGCTTCTACCCTGAAGCTGAGAAACTGTAACTACTACATTCAGGTAGGCCAAGTTCAACTTGGAACCTTGAAGAGTTTGTGTTTTGACCTGGCTGGCTGCAGGCCAGTCTTGTGTATCTGCTAGAGACTGCTCTGGTAACTCTAGAGGGTCCCAAAAAACAACAAGGCAAATGATCTGCAAAATCCAATATGGGAAAGAAAGCCAGCAGATCAATGTCACAACAAAAAGATTTTATTGAAGATACCGTGTATCTTCAATAAAATCTTTTTGTTGTGACATTGATCTGCTGGCTTTCTTTCCCATACTGGTAACTCTAGATCCAGGGACCAAGCCAGAGACCAGTAAACGTTGCTGCTGAGCTGAGAGACATTCATGTATGTTGTGGCCTTGCAGGAACAGGCCACCCAAGGACACTGTAATGTTTACAGAACTAGCTTTGAGTATTGTTTCCTCCCTTCCTGTGAAGTGAACAGTAGCTCTTGCTGGACACCTTTAACAAATATTATTTGCTTCCACCATACTTTGTTGAGTGTGTGTGGTTTGTCTTTCCAGGATCCACAGCCCGCTCTTGCTCACATTACCTCATATGGTTCTTGCCAGGAAAAGCCAGAATTCTTAGCCTCCAGAGCTCTGGGCCTTGTAGTAGTACTATGTGGGACCAGGATGGGTTAAAGGGATTAACTCTGCCCTGAGATATAGAGAGAACCTTTTAAAGAATTTAATAACAGCAGGACAGGCAGCTTTTTATTTTTATTTTGATTCTCATGCAGTGCACTTTGCGGGTATATAGAAAGAATGGAGAAGCTCATCCAGGCCCTACTGCAGCAGCAACAGTAGTTCATGCAAGCTGAGTGTGAGCTTCAGTGGCAGCAACAGCAGAAATTTATGCAAGCCCACTTTGAACAGCAATGGCAACAGCAGTAGGAGCAGGTGTAGCAACAACTGTTGCAAAAGTTGGTAGAGATGCAACAGGGATCTCTGGGCCAGGCAGCCCTGGCATCCAGGCTACAAGCCACTCCAGTTCCAGTGCTAAAAGAAAGATGACCATAAAATGACCAGGACTATTTTTAAAACAAATTTTGAGAGGACTTCTCGCCTATCGGGTTGGCCAGAAGCATCATGGATGGCCTATTTAGGAATCCTAATCGATAGCAGCCAGACTAACTTCCAGGATGTCAACTCCACTGGGATGGCCACCTTTGTAGAAGTGAAGGCCACCATTCTGGAGAGGGTAGGCTGCACACCAGAAGCCCATTGCCAACAATTTTGGAAGGGGTCTCTGCAAGTAAAAGAGAATCCCTGAAGGTTTTTTTACAGGTTCAAAGAAGTGGCCTGGAGATGCCTCCAGCTGGAGCTGACTGTCCTCCTCAAACAATTCCTTGAGGGGCTACCCCAGTCCATGAAACAGTGGGTACAGTGGCACCCTATATTGACACCGGAGAGTTCTATGGATGTGACCGAAGCCTTTTACCAAGCGTAATCAGAACCAGAACCCTACAAAGAGAGCAAGCAAGCTGGGAGTCATGGGGAAAAAAGAGAAAATGAAAGAAACTGCCTTCTAGCCTGGCATATCTGAGAAGAGGGTCAGAGCGCTGAAGACCTTCATCACCACAAACCTAGCATACTCCACTGACCCAGCTGTATGAACCACCTTGTTCACCTCAGATATAGAAAGAAAGACCACATAGCCAGAGACTGCAAAGAGTTTGACAAAAAGGCCATGGATGTGAATGTGGATACACATTCTTGCAACTTTATGGAGGCCTCTCAACCCCAAACAGGAACTGTGTGATGAAAGCTGTGCTGAATGAGAACCTCTACAAGGTGCTGATAGACTCCGGCAGTGTCAAGACCCTCATTCAGAGAGAAATAGTTAACTGACTACAAGTAAACTATGAGAGGGCTGTGACATTATCATGTGTGCATGGGGACCAATGACAGTATCCTACAGCTCAGGTATCTCTCAAGACCCAAGTCAACTGAAGGTGGCAGTCTTGTCGTGGATTTCCTACCCAGTTGTCTTGGGCCAGGATTTCTTAAAATATGGAACTGTCTGGGCTCAGCTAACTGCTGGCCCAAAGAAGAAGGAGGAGGAGTCTTTCCCTGCGATTTCCCCAAAGCTGCCTAAAATCTGCTGGAAGCAGCAGTTGGAAAAATTGTGCTGCCCACTGAACTTGGGGGCTGCAGTTGATGAGGATCTACAGTCAGGCAAAGATAGACATAACAACCAAGATCTTTTGATAGTCTACCTGAGTGGAGTGGGGGAAGGACCCCGGGAGATTTTAAGAGGGCTCAAGCAGAGGACGAATCCCTTAGAAAAACTCAGGCCAAAGTTATAATGGTAGATGGAAACCCTGTAGGCAATCAGGATCCCTCCAAGGTAGCTTTCCCATATTTCATAGTATAGAATTATCAGGGTGATCAAGGGAACCCTGGAGAGAGAGGAGGTAGAGCAGTTTTTAGTTCCCCACTCTCTTCGCAGACAGGTCTTGTAATTAGCCCATAATCACCTTTTAGGGGGTCACTTGGGGGAGGAGAAAACCAAGGAAAGTATCCTGGCCTGTGTTTAAACAGGTAACATTTTCTGTCAATCCTGCCCAACCTGCCAGCTGAGTAACCCTGCAAGGGTTCCACCTGCTCCTCTCATGTCCATGCCCATTGTTGATATCCCATTTGACCGGGTGGCCATGGATTTTGTGGACCACTGAAACAAACAACATGTGGCAACAAGTACATTTTAGTCATTTTGGATTATGCCACACATTACCCAGAGGCCATCGATCTGCGTAATATGAAGATTGCTACTGTGGCCAATGCTCTAAGGGAACTTTTCTCCCTCATGGGGATCTCTGCTGAGATAGACTGACCATGGCACCACTTTTATGTCCTGAGTCATGAAGCAAGTGTGCGTCCTGCTAAAAGCAAAGACTTTGCATTTTACTTTCTTTCTCCTAAACTGTGGAATGACTACCCCCCCCCACCCCCGCTTAGATCTGAACTTTCTCTCCCCAGATTCAAATCCCTTTTGAAAAGTCACTACTTTTCCTTGGTTTTCAAAGTTCCCTTAGATGGTCCGCAGTGACTGAATGACCTTGTGGAGACCTTGAGCCCATTCAATTCTGGACTACCCTAGTATTTTTCTACCTGGCCGATTGCCTTCTCGTGTGACTGGCTTTACTGTCTTATTTTTACTTTGAGTTCCCGTCTCAATTTTCTTTGATTTTAATTGTTTTGTACACTGCTTTGACCTATTTAATGTAAAGGTGGTATATCAAATAGTCAATAAACATAAATATCAGTATATCATCCATAGGCAGACAGTCTGGTGGAACTCTTTAATAAGACTTTCAAGCAAATGCTGAGGATGTTTTTGGCAGAGGATGGGAAGCACTGGAACACCCTGCTCCCATAAACACTGTTTGCTGTCTGGGAGGTGCTCCAGAGTTCAATAGGATTCTCTCCATTTGAACTAGTACATGGCCGGAGACCTAGAGGATTCTGAATGTGGTTTGGGAACCCTGGGAAGAGGAGCCTAGCCCGGAGAAGAATTTGGCTAAATACATGCTCACCATGCATTAAAGGTGGAAGAAAGCTAGTAAAGCAGTCAAGGTATGCTTAGAGAGGCTCAAGTGCGGCAAACCCGAGCCTACAATGATAAGGCTGTACAGAGAACCTTCAGCCGAGGAACAGTTTTAGTCCTTCTGCTCTGATCAGAAATCAAACTGTTAGGCAAATAGCAAGGGCCTTATGAAATAGTAAAGAAGACAGGACCTGTCAATTAAAGGTGGCCCAACCAGACAAAAGAAATAAAGCAAAAAGTTTCCATATCAGTTTGTTAAAGAAGTGGACCCCGGTGACTGTGGTGCTGGTTCAAGTGGATGATTTAGGTCCTGAAGTACCAGCACAGCTTGACCTCTTGCAAGTCCCTCTTGGTGAGCAGTAGAAGTGTGAATGGAGATATAATCTGGCCCCCATCCCTACCAGTCCCCACCCAATTCTATTCCATCCCCACCTCATCCCCATAATTTTGCTACCGTCACCAGTCAATTCTTTTCCATCTGCACACCATCCCCATCATATTGGTACCATCCCTTCGCTATCCTCACAGGTTTCTTTCCCATTCCCATCCCCATCCCCAACTTGCATTTAAAAGATTTTGTAAATTCAACAAAGCATCCTATAACTTATTAAATTTTAACACAAAATGATAGGCCTAACTTTGCAAGAAAAACATTATTTATTAACATGGACTGTAAGAAAACAATAATTTCAAACTATGTAAAAATAATAAACCATCTATAGACCCAGTTCCATTCTACGTTCCTCGATCGTTCATCCTGCAACTGAAAAAGAACGATCTGATGATATACTGGTGACAGGAGTTCCAAGCAGGGAACAGACAACACATTCACATGTACAGCGCTGTGCGCATCTAGTAGTGCTATAGAAATGATAAGTAGTAGTACTAGTAATAGTAGTAGTGTCAGTTTTAACCACCATGAGACCTCTGTTGCCAGTAGGTAGTAAGAGAAGAGCAGAATTCCTTGTCTGAGTGCAATAGGTAGGTATCCACTTTGATGATCACTGAAACCATTTCCTGACTCTTGAAGTCTCCAAAACAAAAATCTACCTCTGATACTTCTCATTTTGGATGTTTTGTTGGCAGTTCATCAATTGGCTGCACCTCAACTACACAGTAGATGATGGCAGAAAAAGACCTGCATGGTCCATCCAGTCTGCCCAAGAAGATAAATTCATATGTGCTACTTTTTTATTTGTACTGTCCTCTTCAGTGCACAGACCGTATAAGTTTGGCCAGCCCTATCCCCGCCTCCCAACCACCAGCTCTGGCACAGACCGTATAAGTCTGCCCAGCACTATCCCTGCCTCCCACCACCGGCTCTGGCACAGACTGTATAAGTCTGCCCAGCACTATCCCCGCCGCCCAACCACCAGCCCCGGCACATACCATATAAGTCTGCCCAGCACTAGCCCCGCCTCCCAACCACCAGCTCTGCCACCCATTCTAGGCTAAGCTCCTGAGGATCCCTTCCTTCTGCACAGGATTCCTTTATGTTTATCACACGCATGTTTGAATTCCATTACCGTTTTCATCTCCACCACCTCCCGCGGGAAGGCATTCCAAGCATCCACCACCCTCTCCGTGAAAAAATACTTCCTGACATTCTTCTTGAGTCTGCCCCCCTTCAATCTCATTTCATGCCCTCTCGTTCTACCGCCTTCCCATCTCCGGAAAAGGTTTGTTTGCGGATTAATACCTTTCAAATATTTGAACATCTGTATCATATCACCCCTGTTTCTTCTTTCCTCCAGGGTATACATGTTCAGGTCTGCAAGTCTCTCCTCATACGTCTTGTAACGTAAATCCCATACCATCCTCGTAGCTTTTCTTTGCACCGCTTCAATTCTTTTTACATCCTTAGCAAGATATGGCCTCCATCAGCAAATAGGCAAACTTTACCTTCTAACCCTTCGGCAATGTCACTCACAAATATATTGAACAGAATTGGCCCCAGCACCGATCCCTGAGGCACTCCACTACTCACCTTTCCCTCCTCCCAGCGAACTCCATTCACTACCACCCTCTGGCGCCTGTCCGTCAACCAGTTCCTAATCCAGTTCACCACTTTGGGTCCTATCTTCAGCCCATCCAGTTTATTTAAGAGCCTCCTATGGGGAACCGTGTCAAAAGCCTTGCTGAAATCTAAGTAGATTATGTCTATAGCACGTCCACGGTTCAATTCTCTGGTCACCCAATCAAAGAATTCAATGAGATTCATTTGGCACGATTTCCCTTTGGTAAAACCATGTTGTCTCGGATCTTGCAACTCATTTTCTTCCAGGAAATTCACTAACCATTCCCAGGGCCGCCGAGAGGGGGGGACAGGGGGGACAAAAGTCCCCGGGCCCGGGCCTCCAGGGGGGCCCGACGCCGCATGCTCATAGCTCCGCCCCTCCCCTCCGAGTTCCAGGGCCCGCCCATCATCCGTCGAGTTCCAGGGCCCACCCGTCGTCCGTCCCTTTCACCCGAGTTCCAGGGCCCACCTTCTGTCCCTCCCTCGTCTTCTTGTTCTTATCTGACCTCGTGGTTACGCCGCGAGCAGCACGCAGTGAAAATCGTGCAGGCTCGCGCTTCAGCCTTCCTTATTGTCTGTCTATCAGCTGAGGTCCCGCCCGCCGCCCTTGCAGAAACAGGAAATGAGGGCGGGACCTCAGCTGATAGACAGACAATAAGGAAGGCTGAAGCGCGAGCCTGCACCATTTTCACTGTGTGCTGCTCGCGCTGTAACCACGAGGTTAGGTAAGAAGATCGCTTTTGACATTCGGACGGAGGGGGGGGGTGGATCTCGGAGGAAGGGAGGGCGGGAGGGGGGCCTTGGATCTCTAAGGGAGGGCTTGGATCTCAGAGGGAGGGAGGGGGGACCTTGGATCTCTGAGGGAGGGAGGGCTTGGATCTCTGAGGGAGGGAGGGGGGGGTCTTGGATCTCCGAGGGAGGGAGGGCTTGGAAATCTGAGGGAGGGAGGGGGGCCTTGGATCTCTAAGGGAGGGCTTGGATCTCAGAGGGAGGGAGGGGGGGCCTTGGATCTCTGAGGGAGGGAGGGCTTGGATCTCAGAGGGAGGGAGGGGGGCCTTGGATCTTGGAGGGGAGGGAGGGCTTGGATCTCAGAGAGAGGGAGGGGGGGCCTTGGATCTCGGAGGGAGGGGAGGACAGGGGGGAGAAAGAATATATGGCTGGACAGGAGGGGAGAGAAGAGATTGCTGGACAAGAGGGGAAGGCAGGGCAGGGGGAGAGAGAAGAGATTGCTGGACAAGAGGGGAGGGCAGGGGGGAGAGAAGAGATCGCTGGATAAGAGGGTAGAGGCATGGGGGAGAGAGAAGAGATCGCTGAATAGGAGGGGAGGGGGAGAGGAGAATTGCTGGACAGGAGGGGATGGCAGGGGAGAGAGAAGAATTGCTGAACATGGATGGATGATTGGAGGTGCAGGGGAGAGAGGAAATTTACTGGATATGGGTGGATTGAGGAGAGGAAGTTAGGAAGGAGATGCCATGGATGAGGTGAGGGAAGAGAGGAGAAATGCTGGACATGGATGGAGTGGAGGGCAGGGAAGAGAGAAGAAATGTTGGACAAGGATGAAGGGAAGGAAAGACAAGGAAGGAGATGCACATAGATGGAGGGGAGGAAAGACAGGAAGTACATGCACATGGATGGAGGGGAGTGAGGAGAAATGCTCATGGATGGAGGGGAAATTGCTGAATTTAAGGGCTGGATCGGAACACTTTCAGGGCAGATGCTGAAACTGGAGGAATGATAGGGACAGTGCTACAGATGGTAGACAGGACCGCATAAGGACACAGGAGGATGGTGGACATGGTGAGAGAAAAAAATATCAATGGAAAGAAGACACTGCATAAAACAGAAGACACTGGGACCAAAGCGAATAGAAAAACTATGATCAGACAACAAAGGTAGAAAAAAAGTATTTTATTCAGAATTTTTTATGTCAGCTTTTGGAAATGTGTATCTGTGATGTTTTCATGTAAGTTTCAATTTTTCTAGTATTGCTGCATGCTGAGTCTGACTTCTTCAGGTAACTTCTAGTTCAGTATTTTGCCTTCATATTTTTTTTTATTTCTAGTTCTTTGTGTCATATCTGTTGCCATGTGTTTTTCATGTGTGATAAGGTACAGTATTCTGCTAGTGTGTAGTATTTGCAGCCCTTTTTGTTTTGTTTTTCATTAGGTTGTGTACTGGTGTTTTAGAGCCCGGTGTAATTATAGTGCTGCCTTTCCATGCATAAGGTTGTAGCTCGTCCTGTCCTTGGAATTAGTGCTGTTATGGTTTGGTAAGGTTATGAGTGGGTTTTTGCACAAGTTTGTGTATAGTGTTTTGCAGTGGAGAGATTGTGTTTTGACCTTACTGAGGTAGCACCAAAACATCAGAAAAAGTGTAGAGCCTAAATCATGACACACTACCTCTTGAAGGATTTACATATAGTGCAGGGGCCCGGCCCGGTGGCGGGTGGAGCAGCCGTGACCTCGGGGGGGGGGGGGGGGGGGGCCCAGGGGTGGCCTTGTCCGGGCCCGGCCCAGTCTCTCGGCGGCCCTGACCTTTCCTTCAGCATCGCTTCCATTACTTTTCCAATAATCGAAGTGAGGCTTACCGGCCTGTAGTTTCCAGCTTCTTCCCTATCACCACTTTTGTGAAGAGGGACCACCTCCGCCGTTCTCCAATCCCTCGGAACCTCTCCCATTTCTAAGGATTTATTAAACAAATCTTTAAGAGGACCCGCCAGAACCTCTCTGAGCTCCCTCAATATCCTGGGGTGGATCCCATCCGGTCCCATGGCTTTGTCCACCTTTAGTTTTTCTAGCTGTTGATACACACTCTCTTCCGTGAACAGTGCTATATCCACTCCATTCTCAAATGAACTTTTGTCAGTCCATCGCGGTCCTTCTCCCAGATTTTCTTCAGTAAAAATAGAACAAAAATATCTATTTAGCAAATTTGCTTTTTCTTCATTACTATCTACATAGCGGTTCGCAGTATCTTTTAGTCTCACAATTCCCTTTTTAGTCATTCTCCTTTCACTAATATACCTGAAGAAATTTTTGTCACCCCTCCTTACCTTTCTAGCCATTTGTTCTTCCGCTTGCGCTTTCGCCAGACGTACCTCTCTCTTGGCTTCTTTCATTTTCCTCCGGTATTCCTCCCCGTGTTCCTCGTCTTGAGTTTTTTTGTATTTCTTTAGCCTTTATTTTCTCAGTCACTTGCTTGGAGAACCATAGTGGTTTCCTTTTTCTCTTGCTTTTATTTACTTTCCTTACATAAAGGTTTGTGGCCCTATTTATAGCTTCTTTCAGCCTGAACCACTGTCCATCCACTTCTCGTACATCCTCCCAGCCCATCAGCTCCTTCCTTAGGTATTCCCCCATTTTACTAAAGTCAGCATGCTTGAAATCCAGGACTTTGAGTTTTGAGTGGCCACCCTCCTCTTCAGCTGTCATATCAAACCAAACCGTTTGATGGTCACTACCGCCCAGGTGGGCACCCACTCGAACATTTGACACGCTATCTGCATTTGTGAGCACCAGATCCAGCGTTGCTCCCTCCCTCATGGGTTCCATGACCATTTGTCTGAGCAGAGCACTTTGGAAAGCATCCACAATCTCTCTACTTCTTTCCAATTCCGCAGACGGAACCTTCCAATCTACATCCGACAGATTGACATCTCCTAGCTACAGCTTGATCTACTGTCAGTATTCACAGTCTGTTTATGGCACACTTCTTTTCAACATTTTTGTAGGCAGTGTTGCTGAAGGGCTGTCTGATAAGGTTTGCCTCTTGGCGAATGATACCAAAATCTATAATAGGGTAGACATCCCTGATGGTGTGGATAACATGATGAAGGTCCTAGCGAAGCTTGAAGAATAGTCCGGAATTTGGCAGCTAAGGTTTAATGCTAAAAAATGCAGGGTCATGCATTTGGTCTGCAAAACCCTGAGGGAACGGTACAGTTTAAGGGGTGAAGAACTTTTGTGCACAAAAGAGGAGCGGGACTTGGGGGTGATCATTTGTGATGATCTTAAGGTGGCCAAACAGGTGGAAAAGTGATGGTGAAAGCTTGAAGGATGCTTGAATGCATAGGGAGAGGAATGGCCAGTAGGAAAAAGGAGATGATGATGCCTCTGTAGAAGACTCTGGTGAAACCTTATTTAGAACATATGTACAATTCTAGAGACCGCACCTTCAAAAGATATAAACAGGATGGAGTTGGTCCAGAGGGCAGCTACTAAAATGGTCAGTGATCTTTGTCATAAAGCATATGAGGACAGACTTAAAGATCTCAATATATATATATATTTTAGAAGAAAGGCGGGAGAGGGGAGATATGATAGAGACATTTAAATACTTCTGTGGCATAAATGCACAGGAAGCAAGTCTTTTTCAATTGAAAGGAAACTCTGGAATGAGGAGGCATAGGATGAAGTTGAAAGGGACAGACTCAGAAGTAATCTGAGGAAACAGTTCTTCACGGAAAGGATGGTGAATTCGAAGAATGGCCTCCCGGTTGAGGTAGTGGAAATGAAAACTGTATCTGAATTCAAGAAAGCCTGGGACCAGTACATAGGATCTGCCACCAGTGGCCGTGTTGGGCTGGCGGTAGTCCCAGAAGAGTGAGCGATAAGCCTATGTTGGGTTCACTGCCGTACTGTAAAAGGGCCCCTAAGTTTTGTACCTGGAGCAGTGGAGGTTTAAATAACTTGCCCAGAGTCACAAGGAGACACAGTGGGAATTAAACCCAATTCCCTATATTTTCAGCCAAAAACAATAAAATAAGAGAACAGATTTAAATCTCATGAATCAAAAGACACTTCATCAAAAACATAGCGGTCCTTTCACTAAGATGCACTAACCAGGGGCGGACTGACCCCTGAGGGCTCAGAGGCTCTAAGGGGCTCAGAGGCTCTGCCCGGATCCCTGTCGTGCCACTGGTGAGCTAGTGGCCTCAGTGGGAGTGGGGGGGGGGGGACATGTTCTTTCTTGCCCGGCCTGCTGGGCTGCCACTATTCCCCCCTGCCCAGCACCACTGTATTTAAAAAATGGCAGCTAAGACTCCCTGCAGAAGTCTTGCGAGACTGTCGAGACCCGTGAGACTACTGCGAGAAGTATTGGCTGCCATTTTGAAAACATGGTGGCACCGGAAGGCGGGGGAATAGTGTCAGTACAGTGGGCAGGAAAGAACATGATCCCCCCCTCCTCAGAGGCCACCAGACTACCAGGATCCCTTAGGTAGGACCGGGGCAGTGGCAGCGGCTGCAGTGGCAGGGGGAGTATCAGGCAATGGCCGGGTGGGGGACCCAGACCACCCTCAGTGCACGGGGGCCCCTGGTACTAACGGCTACAGTGTGTGCTAATGATTAGCATGCACAAAAATGCTACACAGCCCATTATATATCTATAGGCTGCATGATACTTACCATGCACTAATCGGTTAGTGCATGCTACATCCATTAGCTTGCCATTGTAAAACGGGCTTTTATGGAGAGCTCATTAGAAATATGAGAATGCATTTTTAAATAAATTTTCAGCTGCTTTGTAAAAATTAATGTGTGCTTCATAGAATAAACTTCATTTGTTGAGTGTATTTCTAGTCACTGTGAAACCATTTGCCACTTGTACATTGGGATTTTTTTCCCCATATCATTGTCAAGCACTTTTAAATGGTTGATTTTGCCATGTTTACTGCCATCTGGATATTTCTTAGGGATTCGTATTCTGGATTGTAATTCATTAATCATGGTTCAACAGAGGGATTACCACAGCTTAAAATGACTAACCGCAGGATGCGTTCAGGTGGCCCGTGGTAAGTTTGAGATCTGTGTGCACAAACTGTGCGCTAAAGAAATATTGTCATTTTTTCTGCGGAGGTGCATGTTAGGAGCAGAGAGCAGGCATTTCTGCACTGATCAGTTAGTGCAGCTCCATTACCGTACACTAATTGATTAGTGCAGGATTAGGACGTGCGCTGTTACTGCCTACAAACTGCTAATTTTTTTAAATGAATGTGCGCTAATGGTAACATTAGTGCACGATCATCAATTGGAAAAAAAATGGAAAACTAGCCATTTTACTGCTGCAGTAAAAATGGCCTTAGTGCGTAGGAAAACCCCACATAACAGTACACTAAGACAACTTTCTTCCACAGCTTACTAAAAGAATACCATGGTGAGGTGTGACACATATCTAATTTTCATGTAGCTCCTCTTTTGGCTACTAATATTAGATTACATGCTCCATTAGCTCCAGGTCTCATTCCCACAGATTATCAGCAAAACCTGGGATTGTCTAATGGGGAAAGAGATTCTCCACTTCAGGGCCCAAGGTGTAATATTTCTAGCTCAGTAAGGCAAGTCCAAAAGGATTGTGCTATTCCATAAGTATTTACAGTTTTTCTTTGAAGTATGCAGTCACAAGATCAGATTCTGATGAACTTTTACAGCATGCAAGTAGAGATCTACAGAGTATGGGTAAATTCTATAAACTTCTGGGACACCCACTTTCCTTCCCTTTGGATTTCGGGTCCCTTTGGACATTTCAGCGCCTGCTAAAAATGCCAGCCCGCCTTAGTAAACAACCCCCTGTGTTTCTGCCTCAGGAATCTACAATAAAAACAAAAATTACCAATACAAATATCAGTATAGATACAAAAATGCATATACATAAAAATATATCTTTCATACATATAAAAACCTTTTTATTTATTTTACAAACAGAACACTTGCGGAGAAAGATTTATAAAATGAATGGATAAAATATAAACAATCAAAATATCATAACAAGGAACATTAAAATTTAAAATAAGCCATGATTAGAAATTACATACTCATAGTAACATACAAATGTAAATGTGAAGAAAAGGAACTAAGGTAATGAAATAAGGTGAAAGAGAATTAAAACATTGGATGGTAAAAAGACATATAAATATAATACCAACCTGATAGAGTGAAAGTGAGATTGTGCGATTGAGTGAAAATGATGGTGTGACCTACAGGAGGGAAAAAAAGACAAAAAAAGAGGAAGAAAAATGAATTTATTGAAATAAATAATAAAATAGGTTGTGTTGGAATAATGTACATTAAAAATTGAAATATAATCAAGAAATTACTTACATTAGTGCATGTATGAAAAGGGAAAGAAAACAAACATTAATGCTTTGAGCCTAACGTGCCTTTGCAAAAGGGTCCCTAAATCAGGCATGGACTTTATTCACAAATACCTTCATGGAAGCCTAGACCAGATGCATTCCATGTATTTGAAGGTGGAAAGAAGAAGAGAATGACAAACAGTATGTTTAAAAGGAAAGTGAAAGAGGCTATCACAAATTTTGCCCCTGCATAAAAAATGACCTTAGCGCATCCTTACACGGTCATTCCTGCGCGCTAATGCTATTTTACCGCAGTTTGGTGAAAGGGACCCTATCCTGCTTATAATCGAACGAGAAAAACGCCCAAGTTCCGACCTAAATCGGGAGATGGATGTTTATCTCACAAAAACGAATAACGCGGTATAATCGAAAGCCGAACTTGGACGTTTTCAACTGCACTCCATCGTGGAAGCGTACAAAGTTGATGGGAGCGTGTTGGAGGCATGGTGAAGGCGGGACTGGGGCATGGTTATCACCTGAACAGAGATGGGCGCCTTTCGCCGATAATGGAAAAAAAAGTATGCATTTGTTGCTAGAATTTAGGGCACCTTTTCACGAATAAGGCCCCAAAAAGTGCCCTAAATGACCAGATTACCACCAGAGGGTTCGGGGATGACCTCCCCTGACTCCCCCAGTGGTCACTAACCCCCTCCCACCACAAAAAAAATGATGTTTCACAACTTTTTATTTTCACCCTCAAATGTCATACCCACCTCCCTGGCAGCAGTATGCAGGTCCCTGGAGCAGTTGTTAGGGGGTGCAGTGGACTTCAGGCAGGTGGACCCAGGCCCATCCCCCCCCCTACCTGTTACAATTGTGCTGCTTAATGCTTATTAGTCGTCCAACCCCCCCAAACCCACTGTTCCCACATGTAGGTGCCCCCCTTCACCCCTTAGGGCTATAGTAATGGTGTAGACTTGTGAGCAGTGGGTTTTGAGGGGGATTTGGGGGGCTCAACACACAAGGGAAGGGTGCTATGCACCTGGGAGCTCTTTTACCTTTTTTTTGGTTTTTGTAAAAGTGCCCCCTAGGGTGCCCGGTTGGTGTCCTGGCATGTGAGGGGGACCAGTGCACTACGAATCCTGGCCCCTCCCACGAACAAATGCCTTGGATTTATTCGTTTTTGAGCTGGGCGCTTTCATTTTCCATTATCGCTGAAAAACAAAAATGCCCAGCTCACAAATTGTCGAATAAAACATGGACGTCTATTTTTGTCGAAAATACGGTTCGGTCCGCCCCTTCACGGACCCGTTCTCGGAGATAAACGCCCATGGAGATAGACGTTTTCGTTCGATTATGCCCCTCTATGTGCCATAATTTGGATATTTTTACTTCTGTAATTATCTGTAATATAAGTCTGACTTATTGTTACCGTATACTGCCTTGGGCGAATTTCTTCAAAAAGGTGGTAAATACATCCTAATAAATAAATTAATTCTTTGTTATGCATGATAAAACCTTTCTGCAATAGCTAATTATTTTAAACTTCATATGAGGGTCATAAGATGCATGTACAGGCACTTAAATGATCAGATTAAAGTTTTGCGAAAAAGTGTAAAAAAAAAGTCAGGTTGGTTATAAAATTATAAAATTCACTGTGGAATTTTTAATTCTTTCAGGGTTTTTTTTTTTACAAAGGTGTGTTAGCGGTTTTAGGCTCCTTTTACTAAACAGCAGTAAACCCAATGTGGTACTTCCCACCCCTAGCGTGCCATCATTTCGGGTGCTAGAAAAATGTATTTATGTTTGTAGCGCCGGAGTGTACCTGGCGGTAATCGGGCAGTGTTGCATGCTGTCTAGTTACTTCTGGGTTAACACTGGAACCCTTACCGCCCCTCAAGGGGAGGTGGTAAGGGCTCCCCCTGAAATGGCTGCATGGCAAGTGCTTTACTTGCCTCACGGCCATTTCCTGTAGGAAGCCAAGACTTCCCTTTTACCAGCTGCAGTAAAAGGGGGCCTCAGTGCATGTGTTAAGCACGTGCCAATGCCAGCACTGGCTCCCTTTTTGCTGCAACTTGGTAAAAGGATTCCTTAGTGCGCACTAATGATTAGTACATGCTAAATGCTAGAGATGCTTAAAGAACTATATGGGCGTCTCTAATATTTAGCGTGTGCTTATTTTTAGTGCACACTAAAATGCTAGCACGCCTTTGTTAAACGACCCCTCAGTAACTTGCAGGACAGAAGATGGGCTATGTTGTATCTGTGACTTGCCTGCCTGGTGCGAAGGTGGTGGACCTCACGTGTCATCTAGATAGGATTTTAGATAGTGCTGGAGAGGAGCCGGCTGTCTTGGTACATCTGGATACCAATGACATAGGAAAATGTGCGAGAGAGGTTCTGGAAGCCAAATTTAGGCTCTTAGGTAGAAAGCTCAAATCCAGAACCTCTAGGGCAGCATTTTCTCAAGTGCTACCCGTTCCATGCGCAGGGCCCAAGAGACCAGGCAGAGCTCTGGAGTCTCAATGCATGGTTGAAATGATGGTGAAGGGAGGAGGGTTTTAGATTTGTTAGGAACAGGCAACATTCTTGGGAAGGGGGGAGCCTATTCCGAAAGGATGGGTTCCACCTTAATCAGGGTGGGACCAGGCTGCTGGCATCAGCGTTTAAAAGGAGGTCTGTCAGCCTTGTTTATTGAACCTTTTTCTTTTTTGATACCTTCTCAGATTTCATAACTCCCCCCTCACACCTAGAGGTCTAAGAAAGCGTAAATTTATATTTCTTCTTTAGTTTTAAAGTTTATGTTCTCAATAGTTAAATTGCTGTTTATTATCAAATTTAAATCTGAATATGATTATGTGAATATTAGTGAGAAATGTTATTTGTATTTTTGCTGTGTTTCTGTTTACAAGTTTAATACTTGTAAAAGGTTGTTAAAAATTATAAATAAATAAAAAAGGAGATAGAGCAGCTTTTAAACTAGAAACTGGGGGAAGGCCGACAGTTGCTCAAAAGCGTATGATTCGGGATAAGGTATCTTTCAAAGATATCACCAAAACAGGGAAGATAGGGTATCCTGATAGTGAGATTGCAAAAGATACCATAGTAGATCAGGTGTCCTTAAATAAAAATAAATATCAGACAAAAGATTGCAAATTAATACTGTCAAGTACTGAGCATGATGTAAATAGGAGCCTAAGAAATAAGATGGGAGAGTTAGAACATATTACACTAAATGAAAAATTAGATATGCTAGGCATCTCTGAGACCTGGTGGAAGGAGGATAACCAGTGGGACACTGTCATACCGGGGTGCAAATTACATTTCTTTGAAGGTGTGAACAAACATGTGGATAACGGTGAGCCAGTTGATATTGTGTATCTGGATTTTCAGACGGCGTTTGACTAAGTACCTCATGAAAGATTCCAGAGGAAATTGGAGAGTCATGGGATAGGAGGTACTGTCCTATTGTGGATTAAAAACTGGTTAAAAGATAGAAAACAAAGAGTTAAATGGTCAATATTCTCAATGGAGAAGGGTAGTTAGTAGGGTTACCCAGGGGTCTGTGCTGGGACTGCTGCTTTTTAACATATTTATTGACCTAGAGATGGAAGTAACTAGTGAGGTGATTAAATTTGCTGATGACACAAAGTTATTCAAAGTCGTTAAATCACGGGAGGATTGAGAAAAATTACAAGAGGACCTTACGAGACTGGGAGACTGGGCGTCTAAATGGCAGATGACATTTAATGTGGGTAAGTGCAAAGTGATGCATGTGGGAAAGAGGAACCCGAATTATAGCTAAGTCATGCAAGGTTCCACATTAGGAGTCACCAACCAAGAAAGGGATCTAGGTGTCGTCGTTGATGATACGTTGAAACCTTCCGCTCAGTGTGCTGCTGTGGCTAAGAAAGCAAATAGAATGTTAGGTATTACTAGGAAAGGAATGGAAAACAAAAATGAGGACGTTATAATGCCTTTGTATCTTTCCATGGTGCGATCATACCTCAAATATTGTGTTCAATTCTGGTTGCCGCATCTCAAAAAAGATATAGTGGAAATAGAAAACGTGCAGAGAAGGGCGACAAAAATGATAAAGGGGATGGGACGACTTCCCTATGAGGAAAGGCTAAAGCAGCTAGGGCTCTTCAGCTTGGAGAAAAGGCGACTGAGGGGATATATAATAAAGGTCTATAAAATAATGAGTGGAGTTGAATGGGTAGATGTGAAGCGTCTGTTTACACTTTCCAAAAATATGAGTACTAGGGGTCACGCGATGCAGCTACAAAGTAGTAAATGTAAAACAAATCGGAGAAAAATTTTCTTCACTCAACATGTAATTAAACTCTGGAATTCATTGCAAGAGAATGTGGTAAAGGCAGTTAGCTTAGCAGAATTTATAAAAGGTTTGGACGGCTTTCTAAAGGAAAAGTCCATAAACCATTATTAAATTGGAGTTGGGGAAAAGCCACTATTTCTGGGATAAGCACTATAAAATGTTTTGTACTTTTTTGGGATCTTGCCAGGTATTTGTGACCTGGATTGGCCACTGTTGGAAACAGGATGCTGGGCTTGATGGACCTTTGGTCTTTCCCAGTATGGCAATACTTATGTACTTATGTAACAGGAATCTGACTTGCAGATTTTTGGTACTTTTCTTATTATATTTTTCCCTGAAACTTAAATCTGATCCAAAACTTGGTAAAATGTATCTGCTGGAAATTTATTTGTTTATAGGGATAAGCATGTTTTAAGCATCATTCAAATCAGATATTCTGAAAAGTATAAACACTTTCCCACAGTTCATTTTAGAATGCAAAAACATGAATATGTTGAATCTCTATGAAAAACTGTGTTGCTCTGAAACAGGGAGGATAATGGGGGTGACCAGTAGGCCTGGATCAGTATAACTACAATAAGTTCATAGATAGGGTTGCCTGTAGCAATGCTCCTTAACTCACTCCTGGAGGTATACCCAATCAATCGGGTTTTCAGGTTTACAGCAATGAATATACGCGAGACACATTTCTATACATTGGAGACCCTTGGTATACAAATGTATCTCTTGCATATTCATTAGTGGTAATCTTGAAAACCCTACTGGTTGGGCCTGCTTCTAGGAAAGGGCTGAGAAGCTCTGGCCTACAGTTTTATAGCAAAACTTATAAGAGAAAAGATGCTATGTATATCATTATGTACTACGGCCTTTCAAAGTCAACTTCCAATGCTTTTCCATTTGATAATTTAATGTTAAACGTTTTTCATTGCTTTGAAGGATTCAATGTTAAATTGTGTTCAATCATACTCATTTTTAATTTCTCTGGATACCGTGACAAATGACTCTAAAATGTGTCCCACAGACTCTTTGATACCCTGGTATAATACAATAGCCCAAGTATTGCTGCAATAATATAACATAATTATTAAGTGACTCTGTTTTATAGACTACTAATACAGTATAATGTAGCCCTAAAAAGTCCAGGCAAAGTGTGAATGTTGGAGGGATTTTTATGTCATTAAACACAGCAGGTGCAGCTAAGGAGCATTTCTGGCTGTAAATTTGGGTCTACCAACAGGCACTGTAATTCACAATAATTTCCTCTGGTACTGTAACTTATCGTATCCTCTAGCTATTTGCTTTCAACACTTAATTGGCATGATTTTTTTTAAATATAAGGATAATGGTTACCAAAAAAAGCTGCTCTAAATTGATCTTCATTTCTTTTTCTTTCCTTTTTTCTAATAGGTTTAGATTATATATTAGTTTTGAAAACCATGCATAATACTAAGTTGAGGGTTTTCTGCAGCCACCAAACCATAATTTTAGACGGCCGCCCTGTTCAGTAAACAGCTTAATTGTGTTTTTCAGTTTGGATCATATAAACACCTTTTTGTTCTATTTCCCTGTATAGTTATAATAAATTTTGAAAGCCACAGTAACTACATCCTTTTATTTTAATAACTGTCATCTTGGATAAAAATTATGCTTAGGTGAAAATGCAAACAATACTACTACTACTACTTCTGAATTTATTTTGTTAATGAAGCAACTACATAAATTTAGAACTTTTTTATATTATTAATTGCTAGCTCTGCAAAGAGCTAAATTCAGAATAACTCTCTGTTTCAAAGATGTAATTGCCAAGGACCTAGCCTTAATATTAACTAGGATAATTACTATGCAAAGCATACCCACCCAGAATGTTTGCATAGCTATCACAAGCGCTTTCATAAATGATGCTTTAATTAGTCTTAATTAGAATTTGTTTAAGTCAGCAGGGAATGCAGAGCCCGTGAAATGATGTATGTAATAAGCATCAGGCTCACTTTTTACTTGGGGAATAGAGCTGACAAAATCACATCACGTTAAATTGATTCAGTCAGAATTAAAATTCTTATGGTATTAATTAAATGGGGGATCTCATTAGCAGGCTGCAGGGTGACGGCGCGACTCTTTGGCGACCAGATGTGAAGGAAGCTGAACTGAACAGGACCAAAAAAAGTCTTCCTGTCCCTCTCACAGGAAGACTGTATTAGGCTAGCTACAGTGGTAATATTAAGATATCTGCATATAGAGCTCTTCCAGTCAGTTTTTCACCTTTAGTTGATAAAATTCAGAATAAATGAAATTAGAAATGTCAAAAACCAGATTGATGCCTTCAAAATGAACCTAAACGTATGATGATTACCTTGATAGTTAACGTAGCCTATGAAAGATACATATCTTACAAAAATTTGTGTGTGTGTGTGTATATATATATATATATATATATATATATATATAATGGTGGCCGTTTTAAAAGACTTGAGTGATATTTATATGTGTAAATACCTGCATCTTTGGTGTAAATGTCCTTTGCATTAAATATCACTTGTAGATCTGAAGCTTGAACTGTTTGGAAGGGGATGTAGTTTGGGTATGAAGGAAAAATAAGCATGCATTTACAATTTTGTAATGGCAGTGTGCATATACTTTTAAACATTAGGAATTCAGCATTTACACCTACTTCAAGGCAGGTGTAAGTTGTAGGTTGCTCCTCGTTTTGGACCTGGGGTATGTATGAGTGAAGCCCCTCTTTCCTGAATGTATTCCTTTGTAAAATGGCTGCTCCCACTGATGTGCTGCAATTTAAAAGTGTATTTTTTGTATCCTTCTATACATTTTTCCAAAAGGTCCATATTCAGCAAACCTTTTGGAAAGAGGGAACTACCCCTGTTTGGAAGTTGCAATTCCTACTAGAGCTCAATACTAATGTGGGCTTATTAGCAGTAGCAGGGTGCCCATGTTGGACAGTGAGCACATGTATACATCAATGTTAATGTACAGACTGCCCATAAGATTTGCAGTTAGGCCAGTGTGTAGGGGCTGTGTTGAATTTGCTATTTCATTCCTGGCAGTGAAGATGGGAGGGATAAGGAGATGTAAATAATGTCAAACCTCCAGCATTATTCACACTTCACCCCTTAACTCACAAAGAATGGCAGGACTCTGTCATGGTGAGTAGTATATGTTACAGGTACTAGGTTCACTTTCAGGTTCTCAGCCAATCAGAATTGAGGATCTGCCTAAGCCACACTCACTCACCACCAAGCACGCCTACTCCCTGGCCCCAATCCACCCCTTTTGATGACATCACTGGATGTGATGTAATAGCCCTGCTCCTTTTGTATAACCCTGCCTCAAACACCACCCTTTTTGCATAATCTTGCCCCAAACCCCACTCTTTTGGTGACATCACAGGAAATGACTTTATAACTCTGCTCAGGCCATGCCCCCTTTTCAAGATGGCAGTGAGTAGTGGATGACCCTATGGGCATTTCTTGTTCCATACTACTTGTCACAATCTTAGATGTGTCACGTGATGGGAAGTGACATCAATCTATATGTCAATCGTCTGACACCATCCCGAGCAGTACTAGAGGAGCATGCACAGTTTGTTTTTGCACTGTCCTTAAACCATTTCTGTTTTAAACTGTTCATCCCTTCTATAACACGAGTCGACAGGGAGAAGTCCATTACATCTACAATGTTCAGTCAGCCATCACATCTGCCTCTTAAGAACACATTTGTGCAGGCAAAAGGTCTGTACAATTGTTTTAAAAGGCTTTTTGTTTAACAGTACACTGCAAAGCCCTCAGGGGCACCACTTTCAGTCTGAAAGCCCCTCATTCGTTCATTACAGCAAGACAGGTTTCATAATGCTTTCTCTTCTTTTTTTTTTCTGTGTGTGATTAGCTGTCTGCTTTCTCTCAGGAACAAAAGGATGTTTCAGGCTTCACAAGGAGAGAAATATAATCTTTTATACACAGCCCTCTCTGTAGTTTGTTTTTGCCTGTCCTTAAACTGTTATTTTTTAAGCAGTACTTTCAGTGGGTGGAGAGTCACATGGCTTGGGCATATCCTCGATTCTGATTGGCTGAGAACCTGGAAGTGTGTGTGGCACCTGTGAAAACTGATTAGTTTGAAATATGGTATGTAACTTATACTACAATGGTGTTTCTCAGACTCTGCAATCGCAAGAGTACACTGCAGAGAGAGGCAAAAGACAGGAGCCACAGGGGAAGCTGGCAGTTGCCCATCTGGTATAGAGGAGAGGAAAGGGTGCCCACTTAGAAGGTAATTTTATAAGGGGGTGACTATTTTAGGCATTTATTTAATATATAGAATAGGCTCTAAATAGGCGCTTAAAACAGGTGTCCCCTTACAAAATAAAATAAAAGTAGTCTAGCATTATAAGTCAAAAATGTACCTATATTTTTGGTGCAAACTTATACCAGCCGTAGAGCTAGTGTTAATGCTTGTACCTAAATTGCTAAGGAATGCACACACACTATAGTATTTTATACTGTAACCCCTGGATTGTATAAAAGGTGTGGTGAGTAGCACATGTTAAACTGTGTGCACAGCCAATTTAAGCATGCTACTCAATTGAGCAATTAGCCAGTTAGTCATGATAACTGCCAATAACAACCAATTATCATCACGAATTGGCAACAATTGGACTTTAAGCATGCTTTTTTAAAGGCATATTCTAAAAAGAGGAGCATATATATTCCAACGCATGTAGTTGAATAGGGGGCACGGCCATGGGAGGAGTGTGGGTTTGTTAGGGGTGTCAATCACATTTACACATGCTGTTATAAAATTTGGGGGAACACTTGCAGGCATTTACACCAGGTTTTCAGTGGAATAAATAACTGCACCAAAGGGCCTGCCACAAAGTGTTCTGCGGTAATGTGGGCACACGTATTGGACACACGCTGGACCATTTATCCACCGTGTCTGGAAAAAAGTTTTTTTGGGGGGGCTGGGAAATTGGCATGCTGCAAAATGAAAACCAGCGCGTGTCTATTTATGGCTTGAGCCCTTAATACCACCCATTGACTTAGCAGTAAGAGCTCACACATTACCCGCATGGTAACTGTCCAGCGGTTGCCAACTGCCGATTACTGCCAGGAACGCCTCCGCAGTAGAAAATGATTTTCTACTTTGGATTTTTGGTGCATGTCAAACACGGAATTACTGCCAGGTGTACACGCTAGCTGGGTGGTAATACAGATTTGACACTCACTGCACGCGCAAAGGCCGTTACGCACCTTTGTAAAAGGGCCCCTTAAAGAATAATGTGTATCTAGAAATTGCTCATTTACATGCAGATGTGTTTACATCAGCAGGTAAAATGACTAGAAACTGGAATTACCCCCTTTCATGTTTCCTCCCTGAACAAGAAAAGATAAAAAGGGGGGGGGGGGTGAGAAACAGGGCCGTGCCAACACGGTAAGCGAGGTAAGCACTGCAGGGGGGCGCCGACCTCTGGAGGGCGCCTGAGGTCCGCTCAGTTGCAAAATCTTTTACCTGAAGTTGTGATTCTCCTCTCTCCCCTGCCCTCCCCTCTTCATGTAGCAGTGCTCACTGAGGCAGGCAGGCTCTGCTGAAGTTGTTTGAAAGAATACAACCAGTGCTATATACAGTGGTGGAAATAAGTATTTGATCCCTTGCTGATTTTGTAAGTTTGCCCACTGACAAAGACATGAGCAGCCCATAATTGAAGGGTAGGTTATTAGTAACAGTGAGAGATAGCACATCACAAATTAAATCCGGAAAATCACATTGTGGAAAGTATATGAATTTATTTGCATTCTGCAGAGGGAAATAAGTATTTAATCCCTCTGGCAAACAAGACCTAATACTTGGTGGCAAAACCCTTGTTGGCAAGCACAGCGGTCAGACGTCTTCTGTAGTTGATGATGAGGTTTGCACACATGTCAGGAGGAATTTTGGTCCACTCCTCTTTGCAGATCATCTCTAAATCATTAAGAGTTCTGGGCTGTCGCTTGGCAACTCGCAGCTTCAGCTCCCTCCATAAGTTTTCAATGGGATTAAGGTCTGGTGACTGGCTAGGCCACTCCATGACCCTAATGTGCTTCTTCCTGAGCCACTCCTTTGTTGCCTTGGCTGTATGTTTTGGGTCATTGTCGTGCTGGAAGACCCAGCCACAACCCATTTTTAAGGCCCTGGCGGAGGGAAGGAGGTTGTCACTCAGAATTGTACGGTACATGGCCCCATCCATTCTCCCATTGATGCGGTGAAGTAGTCCTGTGCCCTTAGCAGAGAAACACCCCCAAAACATAACATTTCCACCTCCATGCTTGACAGTGGGGACGGTGTTCTTTGGGTCATAGGCAGCATTTCTCTTCCTCCAAACACGGCGAGTTGAGTTCATGCCAAAGAGCTCAATTTTTGTCTCATCTGACCACAACACCTTCTCCCAATCACTCTCGGCATCATCCAGGTGTTCACTGGCAAACTTCAGACGGGCCGTCACATGTGCCTTCCGGAGCAGGGGGACCTTGCGGGCACTGCAGGATTGCAATCCGTTATGTCGTAATGTGTTACCAATGGTTTTCGTGGTGACAGTGGTCCCAGCTGCCTTGAGATCATTGACAAGTTCCCCCCTTGTAGTTGTAGGCTGATTTCTAACCTTCCTCATGATCAAGGATACCCCACGAGGTGAGATTTTGCGTGGAGCCCCAGATCTTTGTCGATTGACAGTCATTTTGTACTTCTTTCCATTTTCTTACTATGGCACCAACAGTTGTCTCCTTCTCGTCCAGCGTCTTACTGATGGTTTTGTAGCCCATTCCAGCCTTGTGCAGGTGTATGATCTTGTCCCTGACATCCTTAGACAGCTCCTTGCTCTTGGCCATTTTGTAGAGGTTAGAGTCTGACTGATTCACTGAGTCTGTGGACAGGTGTCTTTCATACAGGTGACCATTGCCGACAGCTGTCTGTCATGCAGGTAACGAGTTGATTTGGAGCATCTACCTGGTCTGTAGGGGCCAGATCTCTTACTGGTTGGTGGGGGATCAAATACTTATTTCCCTCTGCAGAATGCAAATAAATTCATATACTTTCCACAATGTGATTTTCCGGATTTAATTTGTGATGTGCTATCTCTCACTGTTACCAATAACCTACCCTTCAATTATGGGCTGCTCATGTCTTTGTCAGTGGGCAAACTTACAAAATCAGCAAGGGATCAAATACTTATTTCCACCACTGTATGTCTTTGGTGTGGGAAGAACTCCTTAGTCAGGGTGAGCTTGAACAACATTCAAATTAAAGAGAACAGGTTTGGAGGGAGGTGTGCAAGTGAGACTGGGGAGAAATAAAAAATAAATAGTGTAATTGTTAAAATCTGTAAGTGGTTCAAAGTTTTTCTGAGCATGTACACCGAGAGGAGGGCATGATGACTGCAATGATGTGTGCATAATTATCAGGTAACCTGAGATATCTAGAGCTAAAAGCCATTTCATTGGCTGATGGTTCCAACAGTAGTTTCAAAGAAGTTTAGCTGACTGTTTAGTGTTTGAAGAGCTGGTAAGTGAAAATCTGATTGCTTACCGCCTTTACCACATTTTCCGGCAATGAATTCCAGAGTTTAATTACACGTTGGGTGAAGAAAAATTTTCTCCGATTTGTTTTAAATTTACTACACTGTAGTTTAATCGCATGCCCCCTAGTCCTAGTATTTTTGGAAAGCGTGAACAGACGCTTCACATCCACCTGTTCCACTCCACTCATTATTTTATATACCTCTATCATGTCTCCCCTCAGCCGTCTCTTCTCCAAGCTGAATAGCCCTGGCCTCCTTAGTCTTTCTTCATAGGGAAGTCGTCCCATCCCCGCTATCATTTTAGTCGCCCTTCGCTGCACCTTTTCCAATTCTACTATATCTTTCTTGAGATGCGGCGACCAGAATTGAACACAATACTCAAGGTGCGGTCGCACCATGGAGCGATACAACGGCATTATAACATCCTCACACC
This sequence comes from Microcaecilia unicolor, assembly GCF_901765095.1. Taxonomy (NCBI): domain Eukaryota; kingdom Metazoa; phylum Chordata; class Amphibia; order Gymnophiona; family Siphonopidae; genus Microcaecilia; species Microcaecilia unicolor. The sequence goes on along the minus strand of NC_044037.1, from coordinate 246,856,536 downwards.
TGTTTTCCATACCTTTCCTAATAATACCCAACATTCTATTCGCTTTCCTAGCCGCAGCAGCACACTGAGCAGAAGGTTTCAGTGTGTTATCAACGACGACACCCAGATCCCTTTCTTGGTCCGTAACTCCTAACGTGGAACCTTGCATGACGTAGCTATAATTCAGGTTCTTTTTTCTCACATGCATCACCTTGCACTTGCTCACATTAAACGTCATCTGCCATTTAGCCGCCCAGTCTCCCAGTCTCGTAAGGTCCTCTTGTAATTTTTCACAATCCTGTCGCGAGTTAACGACTTTGAATAACTTTGTGTCATCAGCAAATTTAATTACCTCGCTAGTTACTCGCATCTCTAAATCATTTATAAATATATTAAAAAGCAGCGGTCCTAGCACAGACCCTTGAGGAACCCCACTAACTACCCTTCTCCATTGTGAATACTGCCCATTTAACCCCACTCTCTGTTTCCTATCTTTCAACCAGTTTTTAATCCACAATAGGAAATTTCCTCCTATCCCATGACCCTCCAATTTCCTCTGTAGCCTTTCATGAGGTACCTTGTCAAACGCCTTTTGAAAATCCAGATACACAATATCAACCGACTCCCCTTTGTCCACATGTTTGTTTACTCCTTCAAAGAATTGAAGTAAATTGGTCAGGCAAGATTTCCCCACACAAAAGCCGTGCTGACTCGGTCTCAGTAATCCATGTCCTCAGATGTGCTCTGTAATTTTGTTTTTAATAATAGCCTCTACCATTTTCCCTGGCACCGACGTCAGACTCACCGGTCTATAATTTCCCGGATCTCCCCTGGAGCCTTTTTTAAAAATGGGCGTTACATTGGCCACCCTCCAATCTTCCGGTACCATGCTCGATTTTAAGGATAAGTTGCATATCACTAGCAGTAGCTCCGCAAGCTCATTTTTCAGTTCTATCAGTACTCTAGGATGAATACCATCCGGTCCAGGAGATTTGCTACTCTTCAATTTGCCGAACTGCCCCATTACGTCCTCCAGGTTTACCGTGAAGTCAGTAAATTTCTCCGACTCGTCTGCTTGAAATACCATTTCCGACACCGGTATCCCACCCAAATCTTCCTCGGTGAAGACCGAAGCAAAGAATTCATTCAGTCTCTCCGCTATGTCTTTGTCTTCCTTGATCGCTCCTTTTACCCCTCGGTCATCCAGCGGCCCAACCAATTCTTTTGCTGGCTTCCTGCTTTTAATATACCGAAAAAAAATTTTACTATGTTTTTTTGCCTCTAATGCTATCTTTTTTTCGTAATCCCTCTTGGTCTTCTTTATCTGCGCCTTGCATTTGCTTTGACACTCCTTATGGTGCTTCTTGTTATTTTCAGACGGTTCCTTCTTCCATTTTCTGAAGGCGTTTCTTTTAGCCCTAATAGCTTCCTTCACCTCACTTTTCAACCAGGCTGTCTGACTTTTGGAGTTCCGTCTTTCTTTTCTAATTCGCGGACTATGTATGGCCTGGGCCTCCAGGATGGTATTTTTGAACAGTGTCCACGCCTGTTGTACAGTTTTTACTCTCTCAGTTGCCCCCCTAAGTTTTTTTTTTTACCGTTCTTCTCATTTTATCATAGTCTCCTTTTTGTACAGTTACTTCAAGGTCGATATCAAAACTGATCATATTATGGTCACTGTTATCAAGCGGCCCCAGTACCATAACGTCCCTCACCAGATCATGCGCTCCACTAAGGACCAAGTCTAGAATTTTTCCTTCTCTCGTCGGCTCCTGCACCAGTTGCTCCATAAAGCTGTCCTTGATTTCATCAAAAAATTGTATCTCTGTAGCATGTCCCGATGTTTCATTTACCCAGTCTATATTTGGATAATTGAAGTCACCCATTATTATCACATTGCCCATTTTGTTCGCGTCTCTGATTTCTTTTATCATTTCTGTGTCTACCTGTTCATCCTGGCGAGGCGGACGGTAGTACACTCCTATCACCGTTTTTTTCCCCTTTTATACATGGAATTTCAACCCACAATGATTCAAAGGTGTGATTTGTGTCCTGCTGAATTTGTAATCTATCTGAGTCAAGGCTCTCGTTAATATACAATGCTACCCCTCCACCAGTCCGGTCCACCCTATCACTACGATATACTTTGTACCCCGGTATGACAGTGTCCCACTGGTTATCCTCCTTCCACCAGGTCTCAGTAATGCCTATTATATCCAATTTTTCGTTTAGTGCAATATATTACAACTCTCCCATCTTATTTCTTAGACTCCTAGCATTTGCATATAGACATTTCAGAGTATGTTTGTTGTTCTTATTTGCATGATGCTTAGTACCTGACACTATTGATTTGACATCTTTTGTCTGATCTTTAGTTGTATTTAAGGGCACCTGGTCTACCACGGTCTGTTGTGCAACCTCACTATCCAGAAACCCTATCTTCCCTGTTTGTGAGGTATCTTTGCAAGATACCTTTTCCCGAACCATGCGCTTTTGAGCGACTGTCGGCCTTCCCCCCATTTCTAGTTTAAAAGCTGCTCTTTCTCCTTTTTAAATGCCGACGCCAGCAACCTGGTCCCACCCTGGTTAAGGTGGAGCCCATCCTTTCGGAATAGGCTCCCCCTTCCCCAGAATGTTGCCCAGTTCCTAACAAATCTAAAACCCTCCTCCCTGCACCATCGTCTCATCCACGCATTGAGACTCTGGAGCTCTGCCTGTCTCTTGGGCCCTGCACGTGGAACAGGTAGCATTTCAGAAAATGCTACCCTAGAGGATCTGGATTTGAGCTTTCTACCTGAGCCTAAATTTGGCTTCCAGAACCTCTCTCCCACATTTTCCTATGTCATTGGTACCCACATGTACCAAGACAGTGGACTCCTCCCCAGCACTATCTAAAATCCAATCCTCTGAGGACTGCCTTAGAGGCCGACCAAAACAGAGCAGGATCCTCTTGTGCGTGTTCCTTATTGTAAAACGCATAGTCACCCCATTTACTTAATAAATAATCCTGAAAGGAAGACTCACCGCTAAGGTAAGCGGGGTACCTCCAGCCCACCCCCCCATTACCATCATTTGGGGCAGTCAAGTCTAACCACACCATGGCGTGGTCGGATATCTCCTCCGGGCCAATTTGGGCGGCTTGTACCTGCGGGAACATAGACCGTTCTACAAAAATGTAATCTAACCTTGCTAGTGTTCCATGAGCCCTGGATCTGTGTGTGTAATCTTTTTCCCCAGGGTGTAGCACCCTCCATGTATCTATTAAGTTTAATGTTCTTGTAAACATTCGCAACTCTCTCGCTTTCTTCCCAGAGTAATGTGATGATGTCGGATTTGAAGAATCCAACTGCGGGTCCAGGACTAAGTTAAAGTCACCGAGTACTAATAATTTATCTAGTTTATGCTGTAGGCATCTACTACCCAGGGACTGGAGAAATTCTTGATCGTAATCATTGGGGCCATAGACTCCTACCAATAAAAATTCAAAGCCTTGAACCCATACCCTTAAGGTGAGAGAGCGACCATGATCTCCCCTCTCCACTACTGTCACTTTACATGCTAGCCCTTTGTGAAAGAGTACTGCTACACCACCCCTACGTCCCGCAGCAGCAACCGCATGACACTCTCCCACCCAGGAACGCTGTAGTTTTGCATGCTCCACGTCACTAAGACGTGTTTCCTGCAGACAAGCAATGTCTGCTTTATGTCTTTTGAGTGCCGTCAATATTTTATTTCGCTTTATGGGGGAGGTTATTCCCCCCACATTCCATGATATTACTCTAATCGGCATTCCCCCCTGATTAGCTGGATTTTCCTAGAACCTCCATAGTTCAAGAGATATCGCTGTATAGCTTGGTACATCATATGTCCCATTTGAACCTCCACAGGATGTATATTTCCCCCTTCCCTTTGCAAAAGCTCTACCCAAATCCACGCATTAATCTTTTGTACAAGGCTCTTCCCCACCCTTACCCCCCATCCCCCCTCCCATCCCTGTACTCCCCAAACCGAATCAATACCCTTTTTCATCCACCCGATCTAGTCAGGTGTTGAAATTGAGACCCCGGTGGCTACTAGAGACCCCAGACCCCACAGTTAACCAGACAGTTTAAATACATGTATTTCACTCACAAAACATTTAGGCAATTTAGCCCCCACAGAGCACTCCCCTACACATCAGATAGTACCTTATCAAACAGCGTCAATAACTTTGTTTTCAATTAAACATTTCTTTGCGTCTGCCATTGTAGAAAATGTCTGCCACTTGTCTCTTATGTGAACTTTCAATTGGGCAGGGTATTGTAACACAAAACGAATATTCTTTTGCACCAGGGCAGAGCAAAGCAGGTGATATTGCCTCCGTTTCTCTTGTACTATGGTGGAGTAATCTTGAAATATCAAGATACTTCTATTGTTGTACTTCAACAAGTCTTGCTTAAGTTTGAACCCCTGAAGAATTTTGATTTTGTGACGATAGTTTAAGATCTTTGCAATGACCACACGCGGGCGGACGTGGCCTTCTTTCTTCTGGCCTACGCAGTGCGCTCGTTCGATCACAACGGGGCCCATCGTGTCCGTAAGGGCAAGCTCTTTGGATAGCCAATTTTCCAGCCATATTTCCAAGTTTCTTTCAGGTAAAGCTTCGTCTAGGTCGACGATCCTGATGTTATTTCTACGAGCTCGGTTTTCGTAGTCATCCAGCAGGCTCCGCTGCTCTGCGAGTTGGCAGCGTAGTGCTGCAATATCTGGACCAAATCCGCGGGAGTCATCTTCTACCGCTGATACTCGTGTCTCCAGATCTCCCACTCGGATTCCCATCCCGTCCAGCGAGGTCTGATAGGCCTCTAGTTTGTCATTTAATGCCGCCCATTTAGGCTCCCAGGCCTTCTCAATTGCCTGAGTAAGTTGGAGCAGCTGATTCTCTATGAACGTGGGTCCAGGCGCCATGGATTCTTCCGTCATCTTTACATCGCCACTATTCGCTTTGTTTTTGTCTTTTTTTATGGGTTTTTGTGCCATTTCTGTTGGTACAGGTTTAAGGTACCTTTCCATACAACGACAGTGATCTGCAGGGACTTTCTCTCGGCGTTATACTTGTTAGCGGAGCCTAGGGTCTCGGAGCTTCAGCAGCACGTTGCTCCCTAGCTCATGACGTCACCGGAAGTCCTGTGTTTGTTTTTATATAAAACATTCTCCTTGGATAGGAAGAGTAAAGAGTTTGTGATATGTGAAAATACATTTTGCTTTAATGAAATTGCTAAACTTTAGAGTCAGTGCTAGCGATCATTTTCACAGTTAAAAATCATTAAAAAATTATTTGTGATCAAGTATTTTGCAAGAAAGGCTTGTAAGCCTTGCCATGATTGCTATTGAGAATGATACATGTGCCCAGTTAGATATCAAAGATTTAATTACCAATTTCATGAACATGAAAGCACGAAACGCTAAGTGGTTGTAAACCCTTTATTTGTTCAGCAATCCCACAAAGATGCACTCCATCTTTCAGCTCCTATTTCCTTTGCATCTTGTGCCACATGGGGGGGGGGGGGGCACCAACTGATAGTCTGCCCTTGGCACGGTCCTGGTGAGAAAGATACCAACAGGCTTATTTTCGAAAGTGATGGGCACCCATATTTCGACCCAAATCAGGAGATGGGCGCCCATCTCGCAAAGGCGCCCAAATTGGTATAATCGAAAGCCGATTTTGGGTGCCTGCAACTGCACTCCATCGCGGAAACGGCCAAAGTTGACGGGGGCGTGTTGGAGGCATGGTGAAGGCGGGACTGGGGCGTGTTTATCGGCCAAGCAGAGATGAGCGCCTTCAGCCGATAATCGAAAAAAATGGGCGTTTTTAGCTAGAATTTAGGTCACTTTTTTTGGACCCTTCTTTTCACAAACAAGTCCAAAAAAGTGCCCTAAATGACCAGATGACCACCGGAGGTAATCAGGGATGACCACCCCTGACTCCCCCAGTGGTCACTAAATCCCTCCCACCAAAACAAAAAAACCTTTTTTGCCAACCTGTATGCCAGCCTCAAATGCCATACCCAGCTCCATCACAGCAGTATGCAGGTCCCTGGAGCAGTTGTTAGTGGGTGCAGTGGACTTTAGCCAGGTGGACCCAGGCCCATCCCCCCTACCTTACACTTGTGGTGGTTAATGTTAAGCCCTCCAAACCCCCCCCAAAACCCACTGTACCCAAAGTACAGTAATGTAGGTGCCCCCCTTCACCCCTTAGGGCTATGGTAATGGTGTAGACTTGTGGGCAGTGGGTTTTGGGGGGGGATTTGGGGGGCTCAGCACACAAGGGAAGGGTGCTATGCACCTGGGAGCTATTTAAATTTTTTTTTTTAATTTGGAAAAGTGCCCCCTAGGGTGCCCAGTTGGTGTCCTGGCATGTCAGAGGAACCAGTGCACTACGAATCCTGGCCCCTCCCATGACCCAATGCCTTGGATTTGTTCATTTTTAAGCTGGGTGCCTTCGGTTTCCATTATCGCTGAAAACTGATAGCGCCCAGCTCAAAAACGCACAAATCCTAGGCATTGGCCCCGCACAACCCGTATTATCGAAAAAAAGATGGGCGCCCATCTTTTTTCGAAAATACGGTTTGTCCTGCCCCTTCGCATGGCCGTCCACGGAGATGGGCACCCACTTTCGATTATGCCCCTCCAAGGCTACCTCAAATGTTAGTCGGGAGTCTGCTAGTATTTAAGTATTCTGATAACAACATATCACATTAAACACTAAATTGGTGGCATATAAGCTTAGATATTTCAAATGTTATTTTATGATAACAGTGCAGAAAATGTGATTCTTTGCAGGTTGTGATATTTCTTAATGGGTGAACATAAAATATTAACCAAGATGATATAGATCAGTGTTTGAGACCACAGAAGCATCTAAGGAAGTGACTCATTGATCAACTATACTGTAACATTATCTTTGAATAATTCATATTCTGGTTCAACCTGCAAAGAATTTGTAGAAAGCATTCTAGTAACCAAACTATTTTATGAAAACGTACTCCTTTGTGAACTAGTAGTACATCGGGGCTTAACAAATTCCAGGTATCAGGTCACTAGAGTGCCTAGAAATTGGACCCTGGCACTTGGGATTTTGTGCCCCTCAAAACTGGTTTTGTAGGCTTGGATGTCTCCATCACAGAGACGTGCTTTCATGCTATCCACTCTGTGTGATTTGGCTCTCAGTAAGTTTGAGCCACATGGTATTGGAGCAGCTTGCTAATCTAGCTGTCTCAAAACCTTGCATGACTTGAGACACTGAGGTGAACAGGCTGTTCTTGCACTTTGCAGCCCAAACTTACTGAAAGCAAAGCCATGTCATGCTGATGGTGAGAAAGCCTATTTTTGTAGCAGCAGCATGAACAGTAGTGAACAATGAGGTGAGGGAGATGAAGGATGGCAACCATAATCTAAAAGGTTCATCAACTGCGCTCTACATTATATATTGGTTTGCTAAGTAAGAGAAGCTGGGGAGTGAGGGAATAGAGACTCCTGGGAATGAGCTGGGGTTTGGGAGGAAGAGACACAGTCTGGGTGAGAAAAAAATGGGGAGTATTAGAAAAAGACAGATTAGGTAAGGAGGATAGGGTGTATGAGTAGCAGAGAGAGTGAGCTGATTTTCATATATTTGCGCCAAATTCAGTTTAGTAAAGTGCTCTTGTTAAAGGGTATATTTTGTGATTTGATTTATTGATTTGATGTAACACTAAATATAATAAAGTGTCAAAGCAGTTTACAATAAAAATAAAAGATAAAGAAAAAAATATATGTACAAAGTACTATCTCTAAACAAAAAATTGCATAAATACAATATAAACTTAAACAAAAAAAATGTTTAAAAATTATAAAACACTATTTTAATAAAAGAAATACAAGCCTCAGAGAGACCATATCTGTCTTTGAATAACCAAGGGACCCTTTTACTAAGCCGTGTAAGCGTCTATGCACGCCAAACGTGCGCCAAAATGGAGTTACTGCATGGCTACAGCATGGCTTTTACGGTTATTTCATTTTTGGTGTGCAGCTGAAAAATAATTTTTATTTTCTGCTGCGTATATCGGATGCGTACCAAGTGGCATTTGGCGCGCGTAGGTCATTACCGCCTGGTTACCGTATGAGAATTTACCACTAGATCAATGGCTGGCGGTAAGGTCTCAGACCCAAAGTGGGTGCATTGCAATTTTGATTTTGCCACACGTCCATTTTCGGCAAAAATGTTTTAAAGGTCTTTTTTTACAGGTGTGCTGAAAAATGATCCTGCAAGCGCCCAAACCCCGTGCCTACAGTACCGCAGGCAATTTTTCAGCGCACCTTAGTGAAAGGACCCCCAAGTCTTCAAAATGCAAAGTCACTAGGAATACTATGAAATTCAGTGGGTAATGAATTTCAAAGAAAAGAACCTGCATAAAGAAACATCAGAATGCAAAGAAGGAAACTGTATCAAACATTTTTGAGAGAAGCACAGAGCTGATGAAGGTGCAATACATGCAAAGAAATTGTAAACTACTTAAGTATAAGCAGTATATAAGTAAATAAATAAATTGTTCAACAGGTATTTTGGTAGTCTCATATGAAAGGGCTTGTAAACAAGGCAAAGCAATTTAAATGAGATTCTAGCTGTAATTGGTAGCCAATATACAGTAAATAGACCAGTATTGGTGTCACATGATCAAACTTTTTCTTTCCTGATACCAAATTTGGCTGCAGTATTCTACACCAGTTCTAGCCTCCTTAATCAATTTTTTGACTGTTTGTGGTATAATGAGTTACAATAGTCCAAATGACTTGTAACTAAAGCATGAACTATTTTAACCAACCTGTATGTTTACTAAGGTGTGCTATGGGCATTTTAGCGTTTTTAACACGCATGTTAAACGCTAACACGCCCATAGAAATGTATAGGAGCATTAGCATTTAACATGCCTTAAATTTAAGGGCGTGTTAGAAATGATAACGCACCTTAGTAAACATACCCCCAAATAAAAAATCAAGATTTAACTATAGCACTAATCTGCAAAGATTCCCCCCCCCCCCCCCCCCCCCCCCCCGTTTACTAAGCCGTGCTAGTGGCTGCATGCGATAATGTTGGTACAGCCCATCCACTCTGAATGGGCTGTGTTGGCACTGCCGCGTGGCAGTTGTTAGTGCGGCTTATTAAACAGGGAGGTTAGACTCAAAAACCTGTCACTTTGAAACCTAGCATTTTTTAGCTCATCTAAAAGTGGAAGATAAGTTCCCTGATTTTTTTGGTAAATTAGGGGCTGTTTCAGTGTTATTGGTAACTCAAACAGGTGTTAAATTAATGCATGTTAATGTAGATTGAACCTAGTGTTAGCACCAATTGAATGAAACAGGATGTGAAGTAAACTGCACTGTTTCAAAAAAAAAAAAAAAAAAAGAAAAAGCTATATGAAGCTTATTTTCTGCATAATTCTGTCAAACCTTGACCATTAAATTTGAGATAAATCATGCTGAATAAATTAGCAATAAGCCTACACTCATGCTGGCCACCTCATCTAAATGGTGCCACTTCACTACATAAGTACATAAGTATTGCCATACTGGGAAAGACCAAAGGTCCATCGAGCCCAGCATCCTGTTTCCAACAGTGGCCAATCCAGGTCACAGATACCGGCAAGATCACAAAAATGTACAAAACATTTTATACTGCTTATCCCAGAAATAGTGGATTTTCCCCAAGTCCATTTAATAACGTTCTACGGACTTTTCCTTTAGGAAGCCGTCCAAACCTTTTTAAAAATCTGCTAAACTAACCGCCTTTACCACATTCTCTGGCAACGAATTCCAGAGTTTAATTACACGTTGAGTGAAGAAACATTTTCTCCAATTCATTTTAAATTTACTACATTGTAGCTTCATTGCATGCCCCCTAGTCCTAGTATTTTTGGAAAGCGTGAACAGACGCTTCACATCTACCCGTTCAACTCCACTCATTATTTTATAGACCTCTATCATGTCTCCCACTCAGCCGCCTTTTCTCCAAGCTGAAGAGCCCTAGCTGCTTTAGCCTTTCCTCATAGCGAAGTCATCCCATCCCCTTTATCATTTTCGTCGCCCTTCTCTGCACCTTTTCAAATTCCACTATATTTTTTGAGATGCGGCAACCAGAATTGAACACAATATTCAAGGTGCAGTCGCACCATGGAGCGATACAAAGGCATTATAACATCCTCATTTTTGTTTTCCATTCCTTTCCTAATAATACCTAACATTCTATTTGCTTTCTTAGCTGCAGCAGCACACTGAGCAGAAGGTTGCAACATATCATCAACGACGACACCTAGATCCCTTTCTTGGTTGGTGACTCCTAACGTGGAACCTTGCATGACGTAGCTATAATTTGGGTTCCTCTTTCCCACATGCATCACTTTGCACTTGCCCACATTAAATGTCATCTGCCATTTAGACGCCCAGTCTCCCAGTCTCGTAATGTCCTCTTGTAATTTACCACAATCCTCCCGCGATTTAACGACTTTGAATAACTTTGTGTCATCAGCAAATTTAATTACCTCACTAGTTACTCCCATCTCTAGGTCATTTATAAATATGTTAAAAAAACAGCAGTCCCAGCACAGACCCCTGGGTAACCCCACTAACTACCCTTCTCCATTGAGAATACTGACCATTTAACCCTATTCTCTGTTTTCTATCTTTTAACCAGTTTTTAATCCACAATAGAACACTACCTCCTATCCCATGACACTCCAATTTCCTCTGGAGTCTTTCATGAGCTACTTTGTCAAACGTCTTCTGAAAATCCAGATACACAATATCAACCGGCTCCCCTTTATCCACATGTTTGTTCACCCCTTCAAAGAAATGTAGTAGATTGTTGAGGCAAGATTTCCCTTTACTAAATCCATGTTGACTTTGTCTCATTAATCCATGCTTTTGAATATGCTCTGTAATTTTGTTCTTAATAATAGTCTCTACCATTTTGCCCGGCACCGACATCAGACTCACCGGTCTATAATTTCTCAGATCTCCTCTGGAACCTTTTCTTCACCTGGTTCTTCAGCTATCACAATGTTTTCTTCAGTAACAAAAAATATATCATATACTTAAAAATAACATTCTAAAATATACTAGAAACATATTAAAACTTATATTAAGAACATATAAAATAATTAAAATATATAGCCAAAATAAAAAAAAACAACCAAAAATTTAAAAATGCACATTAAAATAAGTAGCCAGTAGGCTGCAAAAAACATAAATAAATATGTATGGAAGTCAATAAGACAGTCTCAAAAGTAACATAGATGAATCATGGGATGTGTCTGTATACATAGAAAACTAATTACATAAAATGAACTATGGAGAAACTTGAGGGTTATACAGATTCAAACGGAGGTGAAGGCATATCAAAATAACAATGCCCTGATAAAATGGATAAACAAAGGAGCCTATCTCTGGGGCCCTTTCACTAAGCCGCGTAAGCGAGTCCTACTCGCATCAATTTTGAAGTACTGCCAGGCACCTGTGAGGCCCAGGCGGTAATTACATTTTTTACGTATGTCCACTAGGCATGCCAGAAAATTTCTGGCACACAGCGCTAACCAGGTGGTAAGCGGCACTGTACACATGTAGACCATTACTGCCGGGTTAACGTGTGAGACTTTACCACTAGGTCAATGGGTGGCGGTAAGGTCTCAGGCCCAAAATGAATGCACGCCAATTTTTATTTTGACGCACATCCATTTAGCATGTTTGGTTTTTGCCCATATATATATGTTGATATGGGCAGATAATAATGTAAATCACTAGACTGGTATTGCAGTTAAAGGAGTGCCTTAACAGATATTCTTTTTGAGCTTGTGGATGGCAGAAATTGGTAATTTGAAGGACATATGAACACACACTACATTTGCCATATGACCTTTGTCTAAAATGTAGATCTTCAAAGGGATCCCTCAGGTGATCTGTGAGGGCTGACAGCACAAGCCTTTCTTGTACCAGTGCTTCCTAATGATCTTCTATATCTGACTGGCAATATGTGAGTATCTGTCACGCTTTCCAAAGCAGGAAACTGGGTTTGTGAGCCCTTGGGCCACTGCTGCTCCTCGGCAGCGGCAGGCAAAACCACCCCCAAACCGGAGACAAGGCAGAACAGAACTGGAACCCCGGACTGGAGTTGCAGCAGAGGCAAACAAGCTGGAACAAGCAGAGCAGGCACACTTAAACTTTACCTGCGCATGGTCGCTTTTCACCAGGAGTTGAGCCCCTGGCTGCAGGTGGCTGGCAGGACTTACTGGGCAAGGCAGGACTGGATACCCACTAGGCTGAACCAGGACTGAGGGTCAGAGGGGAAAGGAACACACCGGGACAGCAGGGCAAGGAAGGGATAAGCTAAAGGACAAGACTGAAAGCTACAAGCAGCCACTAAAACAGGGAACAAATACTGACAGAGAGGAGACAGGACTGGAAGCTGCAGAGCAGCCACTAAAAACACAAACAGACAAGGACTAGACACAAAACTACAACTCAGAGACAAGACTAGAGAACAAGCAACAACCTAATCTAAACTACACACAGACTAACTAGAACAGACAAGAATCTCAGGCAAGAATCAATATAATAAAACCAGACCAGGCAGACGTGCACACAGCACACCGACAAACCTCAGAGCCTTAGGCGATGCAAAGGCAAAGCAGAAAGGTATCAAACTAGCTAATAAACCCAGCAGCAGCTGAGGCTCAGCTGTAGCAATCACCAGGAAACTACGGGTGCTGTGTAGGTTCAAACAGAAAGAGCAAGTCTGGCAGTCTGGAAGATCCGGACCGGACTGGGCTGAAATCTGGAACGGGTGACAGTAACCAGACAGTCCACTGCAGCCACCAGGTCTGGCCACCAGGTGGTGTGAGGAAGGAGAGCACGAAACATGGGCACAACCGTGACAGTATCTTTAAAGTTCACCCCTGGATTTCATGCTTGCTTTGACATATCCTTCTATGTAGTTCTTAGGATAGCCTCTTTTGGAGAACCTCTCTTTCATGAACACTGATTGTTGCTCAAAATCTTCAAACTCAGCAAATTTTTTTGAGGTGAAGAATTTAACAGTTGGGCAAGTTACATTTGAGGGATGGGTTGTGAAAACTGGAGAACTCCCAAAAATGCATTTTTGTCCATTGTCTTGCGATAAAGAGATGTTTCAAAGCCATATTCCTTTTTGCAGATAAGTCCAGAAAACGTATTTGGTGTGCATCATACTGTAATTTAAACATCAGATGAGTGTCTCTCTTATTAAGCCATGTAAAAAAAACTCTTCCAAGTGATAACTATCTCCATGCCACATTAGAAAAATGCCATCTAAGTAATGTCTGTAAAAGATGATATTATGCTTATGCTTATAGGGATGATCTCATAGATATACTTCCTCAAAGTGAGCCACATACAGTTTCACTACATCGAGGGCCATAGCTGTCCCCATTGCTGTTCCACAAATCTGTATGGGTCTAAAAAAGCTTAAAAAAGTTTAGTCAAGGCTATTGTGGCAAGTGTAATGATGAATCAACTAGGGACTTGGTGGTTGGAAGTGCGGTTCTGTAAAGCTGTTCCTATAATCTGGAGGGCTTCTAATTTGGGAATGTTTGTATATAGGGAATCAATATTAAGTGTCATTAGAAGTACATCTGAAAGTTCACTGTCAAAATCCTCCAATAGACATTCCAGGGGGGGATTTGTGGATCTTAGGCAACATATATATATATATATATATATATATATATATATATATATATATATATATATATATATATGGTTGGTATAATGGCGTGTTTTATCAACAAAAGGTCTTTCTCCTTAGATGTTAGGAAACCCCTGGATGATTCTAGAGCACCTACTTCTTCTATATCTTTCTGTAAGCAAATGGTAGGATCTGAGTCCAAAAGAGCATAGTACCGTCTATAAGAACATAAGAACATAGCCATACTGGGTCAGACCAATGGTCCGTCTAGCTCAGAATCCTGTTTCCAACAGTGGCCAAGCCAGGTCATACGTACCGGGTAGAAACCCAATAGTAGCAACATTCCATGCTACCAATCCCAGGACAAGCAGTAACTTCCCCATGTCTGTCTCAATAGCAGACTATGGACTTTTCCTCCAGGAACTTGTCCAAACTTTTCTTCAACCCAGATATGCTAACTGCTGTTACTACATCCTCCAGCAAAAGAGTTCCAGAGCTTAACTATTCGCTGAGTAAAAAAATATTTCCTCCTATTTGTTTTAAAAGTATTTCCATGTAACTTCCTTGAGTGTCCCCTAGTCTTTGTAATTTTGGAACGAGTAAAAAATCAATTTACTTCTACTTGTTCTATACCACTCAGGATTTTGTAGACCTCAATCATATCTCCCCTCATCTGTCTCTTTTCCAAGCTGAAGAGCTGTAACCTCTTTAGTCTTTCCTCATATGAGAGGAGTTCTCACCCATCTTATCATTTTGGTCACTCTTCTTTGAACCTTTTCTAATTCTGCTATTTCATTTTTGAGATATGCATGGCAACCAGTACTGAACACAAGGTGAGGTCACACCATGAAGCAATAGAGAGGCATTATAACATTTTTGGTCTTATTTACTATCCCTTTCCTAATAATTCCTAGCATCCTGTTTGCTTTTTTGGCCACCACTGCACACTGGACAGAAGATTTCAACATATGATCTACAAATACACCTTGATCTTTTTCTTGAGTGCTGACCCCCAAGGTGGACCCTAGTATTAGGTAACTATGATGCAATTTATTTTTTCCAATGTGCATCACTTTGCATTTGTCCACAGTAAATTTTATCTGCCATTTGGATGCCCAGTATTCCAATTTCCTAAGGTCTTCCTGCAATCTTTCACAGTCCGCATATGTTTTAACAACCTTGATTAGTTTTGAGCAAATTTAATCACCTCACTCGTCATTCTGATTGCCATATAATTTATAAATATTTAAATAGCACCAGTCCCTGTGGTACTCCACTGCTCACCCTCCTCCATTGAGAGAAATGACCATTTAACCATACATTCTGCTTTCTGTCCAATAACCAATTCTTAATCCACTCCAGAGCATTTCCTCCTATCCCATGACTCTTTAATTTTCTTAGGATTCTCTCATGAGAACTTTGTCAAAAGCTTTCTGAAAATCAAGATACATTCCATCAACCGGCTCACCTTTATCCACATGTTTATTCACACCTTCAAAGAAATGAGTTGTCTTAATCTGTGCAACATAATTGTCTCTATTTTTAACAACGATTCCACCACCTTTATCCGCGAGCTTTATGACAGTGTAGTGATTTAACAGCCAGTGCCTGCACTGCCTCATCTTCCTTATGATAGAGATTGTAGAAATGTTGTTTATTATTATTCCCAGAAAACAACAAGGCAGACGATCTGCAAAATTCAATGTGGAAAACAAACCAGCAGATCGGTACAATATCCAAAATACTTTATTGAAGATAATTGCAATTATCTTACATACGGTATCTTCAATAAAGTTTTTTGGATCTTATACCGATCTGCTGGTTTGTTTTCCATGTTTATTATTATTCTCCAGTAAGAACATGTCCTGTTGTACGCAATCATTGAAGGTATGTATTGTATAAGAGGCTCCACCAATCCTGGAGGTATCCACTGGGAGGGTTTTTTTTAACAGTGGGAATGTCTGTATGTGGCACTGCATCCTTAGAGAAGGCTTGGTTGATCTGTAACTTTTGAGTGAATCTGAATAGGTATATTCTGGTTTGTAGGGCATTATATCTAGCTGTTGGAATGAAAGATAATCCTTTGTGTAAAACTTGGATCTGTGTATCAGAGAGGAGAGTATGGGGCAAATTGAAAACTGGAATGTATATCTCCAATTGTGCTTCTATTGTTGTGGTTGATAGTGGTATGGGGGAACCTGCCTTTTATGATCCAGGAATAGGCCCTCCCTCTGCCTCTGGGTTGATAAATGGATGAAGGTTGTCTCCAAGATGGGAGCCATTCCTGCATCTGATGTGTTAGAGGGTCCCGGTTCCTTGAGGGGGAGGGGAGAAAACCAGACTTGGGAAGGGTGATGTGTAAGATTCCCCTGAATTACTTCTCACACATTTTCTGCCTCTGTCTGGTGAAGTAATAGTGTAATGAGCTGGTGGCACAGGAGCTACAGCAGGAATATTATTCCTACCTGGTCTACTCTGATTGATGTTTATACTTCTCTGTTTTGTGTGTGCTCTAGCATGACTGTATAGATAAATTGATCCTTTCTTATAGTCTATTTCATCTATCCTAAACTTATTATTCTTGACATCCATAATATCATGTCTGAAGGAATCTATGTGCTTATTCATATCTGATAATACTACATCAGAACTTGAATCAACTTCCCTTCCTGTTTGCTCTACTTTCTTTCCCACTTTAAAAACATAAAACAGCATTATCAATCAGTCTCATAATGTCAGCATTTATTTATATTGGATTTAAGATTTATCCATGTCATGTTTTGTTTTCAAATTAAGGTTAATCCAAAGGTTCTATAAAATTAAAAAGAGAAGAGAATGGAAGACCTGAATATGTATGCCCTAGAGGTGAGGAAGGACAGGAGAGATGATACAGATGTTTAACTACTTGAAAGGTATTAATATAGAAACAAATCTTTTCCAGAGAAAGGAAAAACGGTAAAACTAGAAGACATGAATTGAGGTTGTAGGGTGGTAGATTTAGGAGTAATGACAGGATTTTTTTTTTCATGGAGAGGGATGGTTGATGCCTAGAATGTCCTTCCATGGGAGGTAGTGGATACAAAAGCGGTGATGGAATTCAGAAAAGCATTGGATGAACACAGAGGATCTCTAATTAGAAAATGAAGGGCATAAAAAGAACTTAAATGGTTGCATGTGTGCAGAGATGGGTTTGTCATATAAAGTGTTATCCCAAAAAATATTCAAGTAAAAGTAAAAAAGTACAGCTTTTAGAACTACTTTGAATGTGTTGTCAGCATTACTGCACCAGCAGCTGTAATTGCAGCTTTATAAAAAGGTAGGTAATTTTGCATTAAGCAATTAGTGCATGGTAATTATGCATGGTAATACCCATCCTCTGCGGAAAAATAAAAATGATCTTTCATAATGTGGTTTATGCACGTACATTTCAAAATTATCGCAGGACGCCTCAAACTGTCCTGCAGTAAACCCTTCTAAACTGCAGTAAAAATGCACCAGTGCTTACAGTATCTTAGTAAAAGAAGCAGATAGGTGTCTATGCAACTTTATAAAATACAAGGGCCAAAGCAGCAGCAATTACGTCTAGACTGAAGTCACAGATGTTTACACCTGCTCAGGAAAAGGCATAAATGTTTACATGTAAAGTACACCTGCTCCTGAGCAGGCATAAACGTCAGTGTTAGTGTGTGAACTCTTACAGACTTCAATATAGGTGTTGGAAAGTGCTCATGCACTAATTTTTGTTAATGGCTGTGCACTAGTGACCACATTAGTGCATGGTCATTAATTCAGAAAATGGAAAATCAGCCATTATCTAGCTGTGCTTAAAATGCCTTCAGTGTGTGGCAGAGACCCACGTAAGGTTGCGCTTAAGGTCACTTTTTCCCACAGCTTACTAAAAGGAGCCCAATGTGTTTTTATAACATAGGCTTGAAATAGGCCTATTTGGCCTTCACACTTAGACAACTTATTATAAATATTATCTCCTCCAAGGGGGTCATTTTGTAACTTTCTACACTGGTGAAAGGTATGTGCATCCTTTTCATTGTAAAATTTGCTGGATTTTTAATGTAAATGTATGCACACAAGTTCATTTTGAAAATTATTCCAGGGAAAGTGCCTGCACAAATTTATGCCTGCAAAGAAATACACACATACTTTAAAAATTCATAAATATGCACCTAATTCTGATACTCATCCCAGCCCTGATCTAGGATTACTGCTACCTACAGTGGGTAAAAGTGCAAAAAAAAAATTACTATTGCATGTGTACTTTTGCAAGCATTTAGGATGAAAACCTTTTATTAAAGCTTTTCTCCATAGATAAAGCACTGTTTGGCCAGAGGAAATGGCATTTAAAATTATTTATATCTTTGTTTTAATTTAACTTCAGGTCAGAAAATTGATGAACTATTAAAATATTTCCTGCTTTCTAGGCTGGATATAGAAATGATAGTATAACTAAACATTTACAATAGTTTTCACATCCAGCTCTGCAGTTGAAGCATAGTGCTTCCCTCTCATTGGTTAAATAATGAGAAACAGCTGCTATGTGTATGCATTAGTTAATAGTTACTTTTCATTTCACGTAAAATTTTATTAGCGTTGTTAAGTACTGAATTAGTATGGCTAATTAATTACAGCTTAATCAAAAGTTAACTCTATATGGAATACACAGAAGAAGCCAGAGAGAATAAATTCATCTAACGAGGTTGCTCAGTTTGCTAAAAGAAAATGGAACATTGCTTTAAAGCATTTTCTACATATTTCCATTTGTAATATGAAATTTGGTTGACAGGTGCTAGAATTATTTTGTTCTGTTAAATGATATTATGGGTCTCATTAATGATATTTTTTTCATAGCTACAGAAGGGGCAAATCCAATAAGGCACATTGGGGGTAATCTGATAAAGGATACGTAGGAGAGGGGAAGCACACAAGCAAAGGATGGGGCGGGACATATTAGCATATTAATTTGCATATATATATATACACACACACACACAAATGAATATGCTAATATGGAGGGAGGAAGGAAGGAAGGGAGAAAGGAAGGGAGAAAGAGATGGCTTTTTTGGGAATAACCATAATGAATATGTATGAGATATCTCATACATATACATTATGGTTATTCCCAAAAAAGCCAGATCTTTCTCCCTTCCTTCCTTCCTTCTTTCATCCTTATCCAGAACTCCCTCTTCCTCTCCAGTAGGATTTCCCCACCCCCTTTCCCATATCATGCCAGTGTAGACCTTAGAAATGCATAAGCTCTATATATAGATCCCTCAAGAGGTAGTGTGTCATGATTTAGGCTCTACACCCTTTCTGATGTTTTGCTGCCACCTAGAGTTACCATATGTCCGGATTTACCCGGACATGTCCTCTTTTTGATGACATGTCCGGGCAACCGGGCGGGTTTTGCCAATCTGCCTGTTTGTCCAGAAATCCGGACAAACGGGCAGATTGCTAGCCTCCCCTCCCCTTAGTTACTACTGTCCTGGTGGTCTAGTGACCTATTCGGGGCAGGAAAGAGCACTCTATTTCCTTCGCGGAGCGCTGCCCTGCATGCATCCTTCCTGTTGGTGATCTCGGCGCCGATTCAAAATGACCGCACCTCGCGAGACTTCAACTCTCGGTGGCCATTTTGAATCAGCGCTGAGATCACCAACAGGAAGGATGCATGCAGGGCAGCGCTCCGGGCAGGAAAGAGGGGGCTCTTTCCTGCCCCGAAGAGGTCACTAGACCACCAGGGCAGTAGTAGGGTAAGAGAAGGGGGTGACGGGATGTGTGACAGGGGGAGGGGAAAATGTGACAGGGGCGGAGCGAGGGTGTGAAAGGGAGCGGGTGGGGTGTGTGGTGGGGGCGGGGCATGTGTCCTCCTTTTTGGGGGACAAAATATGGTAACCCTAGTGCCACCTCAGTAAGGCCAACACACAATCTCTCCACTGCAAAACACTATACAAAAACTTGTGCAAAAACCCACTCATAACCTTACCAAACCATAACAGCACTAATTCCAAGGACAGGACGAGCTACAACCTTATGCATGGAAAGGCAGCACTGTAATTACACCGGTTTGTAAAACACCAGTACAGTGGCGTTCCTAGGGGGGCTGACACCCAGGGCGGATCGCCGATGTGCCCCCCCCCCCCCCGGGTGCAGTGCGCTCCTCCTGGCGAAAGAACCCCCCCGCCCGGGTGCACGCCGCCGCTCGGGGGGGGGGGGGGGGGTGCCACCGCGCGTGCCTGTCCGTCGTTCGTTCCATGCTCCCTCTGCCCCGGAACAGGAGGGGGCGGTGGGGGATTTCCACCCCGGGTGCACGCCGCTGGGGGGGTGGTGCCACGCGCGCCTGTCCGTCATTCGTTCCATGCTCCCTCTGCACCCCCCCCCCCAGCGGCGTGCACCCGGGGCGGAATTCCCCCACCGCCCCCCCCTAGGAACGCCACTGCACCAGTACACTACCTAGTGACAAAAAAGGGCTGCAAATACTACACACTAGCAGAATACTGCACTTTGATCACACATGAAAAGCACATGACACAACAGATATGACACAAGGAACTAGAAATAAAAAAATATGAAGGCAAAATACTGAACTGGAAAGTTATCTCAAGTCAGACTCAGCATGCAGCAATACGAGAAAAATTGAAACTTACATGCAAAATATCACAGATGCACATTTCCAAAAGCTGACATATTCCAATTAAGAAATTCTGAATAAAATACTTTTTTCTACCTTTGTTGTCTGATCATTTAGTTTTTCTATTCACTCTGGTTCCAGTGTCTTCTGTTTTATGCAGTGTCTTCTTTACATTTCATATTTTCTCTATCACCATGTCCACCATCCTCCTGTGTCCTTATGCGTCCTGTCTACCATCTGTAGCCCTGTCCCTATCCTTCATCGAGTTTCAGTATCTGCCCTCAGTGTTCCGATCCAGCCCTTAAATTCAGCAGTTTTCCCTCCATCCATATTCAGCATTTCTCCTCTCTCCCTTCCCCTACATCCGTGTGCATCTCCTTCCTTTGTCTTTCCTTCCCTCCATCCTTGTCCAACATTTCTCCTCCCTTCTCTGCCCTCTACTCCATCCATGTCCAGCATTTCTCCTCTCTTCCCCCCCCCCCCATCCATGTGCATCTCCTTCCTGACTTCCATCCCCTCCATCCAATCATGTCCAGGAACTCTCCATTCTCCCCTGCCCTCTCCTCCATCCATCCATATCCAGCAAATTTCCTCTCTCCCCTGTCCCCACTCATCCATCCATGTCCAGCAATTCTCTTCTCTCCCCTGCCATCCCCTCCATCCATCCATGTCCAGCAACTCTCCATTCTCCCCTGCCCTCTCCTCCATCCATCCACATCCAGAAAATTTGCTCTCTCCCCTGCCCTCCCCTCCCCTCCATCCATGTCCAGTAATTCTCCTCTCTCCCCTGCCCTCCCCTTCCCTCCATCCATGTCCAGGAACTCTCCATTCTCCCCTGCCCTCTCCTCCATCCATCCATATCCAGCAAATGTCCTCTCTCCCCTTCCCCCATTCATCATTCCATGTCCAGCAGTTCTCCTATCTCCCTTGCCTTCCCCTCCATCCATCCATGTCCAGCAACTCTCCATTCTCCCCGCCCTCTCCTCCATCCATCCACATCCAGAAAATTTGCTCTCCCCTGCTCCATCCATCCATCCATGTCCAGAAATTCTCCTCTCCCCTGCCCTCCTCTCCATGTCCAGCGATCTCTTCTCGCCCCCTGTCCTTCCCTCCCATCCATGTCCAGCAATTCTCCTGCCCTCTCTCAGCTCCCCGACATCCCTGCTCTCCATTCCTTTTTGCCCTCCCCCCCCCGCACATTTAACCCTTTTACTTTCAGTCACAGCAACGGCAGTGAAGAAGACAACACAACAGGCTTGCCTCCAGCTACTCCATTCCCTCACACAGTGTCCCGCCTTCTGCAATGATGTATTTCCTGTTTCTGTGAGGGCGGGACACTGTGTGAGGGAACAGAGAAGCTGGAGGCGAGCCCGCTGTGTTGTCTTTTTCACTGCTGTTGCTGCAACTGAAAGTAAAAGGGTTAAATGTGTGTGTGTGTGTGGGGGGGGGGGGGAAGGAACGGAGAGGAGAGCTGTCAGTCGGGGAGCTGAGGGCGGGAAGGAGAGACCATCCGAGAGCTGCCTGCTGCCTGTTGTGTTGCGCCACACCGGCCCTGCATTTGGGGGAGGGCAATGCCCCTCTTGCCCCCCAAACTATGCCCATGACAAGGAGCCTTCAAAAGGGGGGGGGGGCGTCACACCAGTACTTTATTGATAAGACTCGACACGGGCCGTGTTTTAGCAAAACCGCTTGCATCTTGTGTGTAGTAGGCACCTTGTTAGCACTTATGTGCATAGATGTACACATAAATGCATAATGCTAGTATTCTAAACATTTGCTTTCAAAGTAAAACACATAACTAGGGGCCAATGAATTAAGCCACAGAAAAATAATAACAATTATGACTTAGTGGCCATTTTTGAGAAATTTAGCTATGAAATACTAGCAAACTCCCAACTCATTTAAATGCCTTAGTTAAAATCATAAGCTATTTCTCATGCATTGCCCGTTGTGGTAATGCATGAGAAATTTCTTAAGCAAATGTCATCTCTCACATGGCAGCAGTGAGGTCAGACTTTAAAAGAGCCACAAGTCCCACTCTGCAGGTTTGTGGGAACCTCAAGACCTTGACTTTCTAGTGCCCCCAGATACCCCTCCTCCCACCCCAGCCTAGGAATAAAATTACAAAGGCTGATACCTCCTGTAAACCATGCCCCCCTTGTGTCTAGCCATGATTCCTTTAAAACTCTCTTCTCCATGCCTCCATTATCAGCCTCAAATTTCCACTTACCCTCATTAGTGCATCCTTTGTCAGGGGCATGAGCCATCCCTACTCCCTCCACCTTTCCACAACTATGCAAAATGGCTGTGCCTGACTCCTAGTATTAGGTTAGAATGTGCTACTAGGGTTCAGTCTTCAGAAGACTGCACAATGGAAGTGTCAGGACTGGGAGGAAGTTGAGATGGTTCCTGACAGTGGGAGTGAGTGGATTGTGGAGGCACATGGGGGGTCCTTTTGAAGAAGGCAAGACTAGGCATGTGTGGGGGGGGGGGGGTGGAGGAGAGAACACAGAAAAGGCAATCATTAGGACTGGGAAATCAACTGTAGGGAGTTTCAAAGGCACACATAAGTGATGAGCTTGATGGGATAGGATTAAGATGGCCACTTGCAAGTATAGCAAAACAGGAAACTGTGATAGAACAGCATTGTGAGAACAGGTTATATATATGCAGGACTTGTGTAAGTCAAGAAAAAAGGGTGCTGCAAAATTTGAAAGATCGTAAAAAGAGGAGGTGGGATATGGGGTATGAAGGGAATAGGAAAATTAAGGAATGCAAAATAAGACCAAGAATGTTATAATGCCTCTATCACTCCATAATGTGACCTCACCTTAAGTATTACATTCAGTTCTGGTCACCATATCTCAAAAAAGATGTGGATGGGCATTTTCAATATGACGCCTAGGTCAAATTTGGACGTTTTGTGCAAAACGTCCCAAATCCAAATAGGAAAATACAGTTTGCAACAAGGTTTTATGCTCCGTGTATTTATTTTTGCAGGTTAGTTTTGAAAGAAAAACGTACAAGTGAAAAACTTGGAAAATCAAGCCATTGGGATGTAGAAAGGGCCATCATTTTTAGCAGACTGGTCCCTCAGACATCCCATGAGAGCAATGGGGTACCCTAGAGGGCACTGCTGTGGATTTCTTATAAATGCTCCCAGGTACACATCTCATCATTGCTTTCTTATCTGGTCTGCTAAGCTCTCCAAAACCCACTACCCCCCAACTGTACACCACTACAATAGCCCTTATGGGTGAAGGGGCACCCAGGGCCATGCCAACACGGTAAGCGAGGTAAGCATGACAGGAGGGCGCCATCCTCTGGGGGGCGCCCCGCCGCACCATGCTTACCTCGCCCTCTTCTCCCCAGATCCTTTTCCTTTTTTTTTTTGTTTAAATTTACCTCTGTCCGGCGGCAGCGTATCGTTAGTGAGGAGGCGGCGCTCCCCTGCCCCGATGTGTCAGTTTTCCCTTCGCTCAGTTCCGCCTTCTTCTGACATCAGAAATGACGTCAGAAGAAGGCGGGAACTGAGCGAAGGGAAGACTGACACGTTGGGGCGGGGGAGTGCCGCCTCCTTCTCACTAACGCTACGCTGCCGCCGGACAGAGGTAAATTTAAACAAAAGAAAAGGATTTGGGGAGAAGAGGGCGGGTAGTGTAGCGATTGTTTTTTTTGGGGGGGGCGGGTGGCGGGTAGTGTAGCGATCGTTTCGGGGGGGGCGGCGTGGGGCCAACTGCAGGGGGGTGCCGGAGACCCTAGGCACGGCCCTGGGGGGCACCTATATGTGGGTACAGTGGGTTTCTGGTGAGTTTTGGAGAGCTCACAGTTCCACCATAAGTGTAACAGGTAAGGGGGAGGTATGGGCCTGGGTCTACCTGTCTACAGTGCACTGCACCCACCACTACATTACTCCAGGGACCAGCATGCTGCTCTAATGGACCTGGCTATAACATTTGAGGCTAATGAGTACTATTTTTAATTCACATTTTTAGGGGGTGGGAATGAGTCAGTGACCACTGGGGGTGTAAGGGGTGGTCATTTCTGATTCCCTCCATTGGTCATTTAGGTCACTTTTGTGCCTTGTTATAAAAACAGGCCTAGACCAAAACATTGAAGTTGTCGGCCAAGATTTTGTTCCATTATGGCTGTAAAACATCCAGATGTTAGGCATTCCCTAATCCCACATTAAAAATGCCCCCAACATGCCCTCTTGTGATTTGGATGCATTGCAGACGAAATGCATAGATAAACCAGGGGCGTATCTGGACTTCGCCGTTAGGGGGGTCCAGAGCCGAGGTGAGGGGGCACATTTTAGCCCCCTCCCCCCGGCATTGCCAACACTGCCGCTATTGCCGACGCCGCCCACCCACCATTGCCGCCACCCCCCCGCCGCCACCAGAACCACCTCCAACAACTGTGTCCCATCCGCTGACGACCCCCCGCCCGCTGTCGCCGTAACGTCACCTACCTTTGCTAGCGGGGGACCCGAACCCCCGCCAGCCGAAGTCTTCTTGCTTCGTTTGGTTTCTGAGTCTGTCTGACGTCCTGTACTGTAGCTAGTGGGCAGAGCTTGCCACCATATTGTGTGACCCCAAACATTCGCAGACGCTATTGAAAACAATATCAAACTTGGGAGGTTTATGACTGCCTATGTATGCTTTTTTTTATTTGAAAGCTTCCAATATGTAACCCAAGATTTTTTTAACCTCTGTGGGTCTTGGGGTGTGAGCCACAGTCTGCGGGTGTGGGTGCTCCGGAACAACAGGCTTGTTTTGGGAGCTGTGAGAGGCTCGCTTTTTGCAGGGGGCAGCTTTAAGAAAGGCCCAGCTCTGTCTGAGCCTTGGGGCCTAGTTGTGGAGCCCCCCCCCCCCCCCAAGGTAAAAAAAATAACCTTGGGTTACTTATAGGAAGCTTTCAAATAAATAAATAAAACCCACACACATAGGCAGTCATAAGCCTCTCAAGTTTGCTATTGTTTTCAATACCATCTGCAAATGTTTGGGGGGGGGGGGGGGTATCACACAATGTGGTGGCTGCATGGGGGAGACAGCTTCAATGACCACATGGTAGTTGCAAAATGAATGTAGCAACTATTGAAGCTGTTCCCAGCAGTTTGTTTTACAGGTCATGCATTAACATTCCCATTAGCCTGTGGCACCTGCTCATGGTTAATGCAGGAGGACTTAGCGCCTCCTATTTAGGAGGCAGTAAATGGTCCTGCATTTTTGGCAAAAGTGCTGGTTAGCATATGGTATTTGCCATGCACTACCTACAAAATGCTTTGCACATCCATTCTCTGCCCATGTTCCACCTAGTTAACACTCCCTAACAAAAAAAAAGCACCTCGGAATCAATATATATAAATGGCGAGTGTCGTACTCACTCGCAAATGCGCAGTAGAGACCCTCTCTGCCCCGCCCCTGCGTCAATACGTGATGACAAGGGCGGAACAGAGAGGGTCTCTACTGCGCATTTGCGAGGGACACCGCCGTTGCTAATGCTCCCCCCACCCGGAGTTGCCGCCGCCACCCACCTTCCACCCGGTCGGGCCCTCGCTCCGCTATTGAAACAGCGAGGGCACGCAGTACACAGCTCTGCTGAGCTGCCGTTGGCCTTCCTTCTTCTTCTCTGCCTGTGTCCTGCCCTCGACGACGTTACATCACACAAGGGCGAGACACAGGCAGAGAAGAAGGAAGGCCACGGCAGCTCAGCAGTAGAGCTGTGTGCTGCGTGCCCTCGCTGTTTCAATAGCGGAGCGAGGGCCCGACCGGGTGGAAGGTGGGTGGCGATGGCTCCGGGGGGGGGGGGGGGACTCGGAGGGGGAGCGGCAGCGGCAAACTCGGCGGCGGGGTGGGGGGCCTTTCAACCCCCCCTCCTATACTAGCCCGTTTTTACGGGCTGAACGGCTAGTAGATTCTATATATCACACCAAAATGAAATACACCTAGGTGTATTCTGTAAAGTACACCTAAATGTAGGCATACTACTACTACTACTACTTATCATTTCTATAGCGCTACTAGGCTGTATAGAATAAGGTATGACTGGATTTCCACGCACAACCTAAGTCATGCTATGTAGAATCTGAGGGTTAACGTGCAGTTTACTACTCCATAACTGCTAAAATATTACAAAACCTATTACCATAGTTGTATGCCAGCAGTTACTGTACAGTAAACTGCACATTAACCCCCAGATTGTATATTATATAGGTTGCCCGAATTTGGATGCAGATGCCAGAAAAACGCAGAAACTAATTAGTTAATGAGCCACTAACAATCAATAATTGATGTTAATTGGCACTCATTTGGGTTTACACGCGTGCTATAAAATGCACGCCAAAATTTTATAGCATGTATCTCAAAAGGGGGAGTGGTCATGGGAAGGGCATGGGCAGGTCAGGAGCTTTCCCAAAAATTAGGCACAATGTTATAGAACAGGGTCATTTAGCAAAGAAAAGCTACGAGAATGGTACGGGATTTGCGTTCCAAGACGTATGAGGAGAGACTTGTGGACCTGAACATGTATGCCCTGGTGGAAAGGAGGAACAGGGGTGATATGATACAGACGTTCAAATATTTGAAAGGTATTAATCCACAAACAATCTTTTCCGGAGATGGGAAGGCGGTAGAACGAGAGGACATGAAATGAGGTTGAAGGGGGGCAGCCTCAGGAAAGATGTCAGGAAGTATTTTTTCACGGAGAGGGTGGTGGATGCTTGGAATACCCTCCCGCGGGAGGTGGTGGAGATGAAAACGGTAACGGAATTCAAACATGCGTGGGATATGCATAAAGGAATCCTGTGCAGAAGGAATGGATCCTCAGAAGCTTAGCCGAAATTGGGTGGCGGAGCAGGTGGGGGGAAGAGGGGTTGGTGGTTGGGAGGCGAGGATAGTGGAGGGCAGACTTATACGGTCTGTGCCAAAGCTGGTGATGGGAGGTGGGACTGGTGGTTGGGAGGCGGGAAGTACTGCTGCGCAGACTTGTGTACGGTCTGTGCCCTGAATAAGGCAGGTACAAATCAAGGTAAGGTTTACACATATGTTTGTCTTGTTGGGCAGACTGGATGGACCGGGCAGGTCTTTTTCTGCCGTCATCTACTATGTTACTATGTTTTACGCATCCAATTGCTATTATTGCATGCCAGCATTTACACCAGCTTTCAGCAGGCATATGTGCCATGCCCAAATTTAGGTACGAGATCCAGGCTAAGCTAATATTCTGTAAAGGGTGCTTCCCGGCAGCTAACTTTGAGCGTCAGGAAGTATTTTTTCACTGAGAGAGTGGTGGATACTTGGAATGCCCTCCAGCGGGAGGTGGTGGAGATGAAAACAGTAACGGAATTCAAAAATGCGTTGGATAAACATAAAGGAATCCTGTTCAGAAGGATTTGATCCTCAGAAGCTTAGCAGAGATTGGGTGGCAGCACCGGTGGTTTGGAGGCAGGACTAGTGCTGGGCAGACTTCTACGGTCTGTGCCCTGAAAATGGCAGATACAAATCAAGGTCAGGTATACGTATAAAGTAGCACATTTGAGTTTATCTTGTTGGGCAGACTGGATGGTCCATACAGGTCTTTCTCTGCCATCATCTACTATGTTACCATGTATTTATAGAATTCTCCCCTAAGTGCTTAACACACTTTAGTAAAGGAAGCCCTAAGTTTGCTCTGACATTTTTCTTTTTGTCCTTTATGTTTACATTTTGACTGGTTTAGTTCTATAAATGTGAGCTGCTTGTTTGGTTAACGTTGAAGACAAAATATCTTTTTAAACATTTTTAGATCTTTTTATATTTAATCTAATATGAGACAAATCAGAAACCACATTACATCATGGCTCTTTTTTTTTTTTTTTAAAAGACCACAAGCTTTATACAATCTAGCAAATTCATTTTTCAAGGACCAGTTTATATTCTTGAAGCACATTTGGTAAATAAAGAAGGTAGTTTATTTACTGGGACCTGGCCAAAAGAAAAAAATTTAAACAAAATTTAAATGGAGAACATGAGAAATAGATATCCCAATATGCAAGACAGCATGGCATAGTATGAGAAAACCCAAATTCTCCTTTTGTTCACAAAGAGATAAATTGCTTTTGTTTGAATAGGGTCTGTCTGGCGAAAGGACAGCTTTTCATACAGAAAGCAAGGTAAATTTCTAATTAGAGACAAAACCAGCTAGGTTGTTCTGCATTCTGGCACAGGCTAGAAATATTTTAAATACAATAAATAATCCAAATCCTATCAGTCCTAGACACCAGGATATTTCAGTTCTCAATTCCAAATTAACTACCATTGCAAACTAGTTAAAAGACAATAACATGCAACTGAACTTAAATAAGACCAAAGTTGTATTTCTAGATGACAGAATACACCCACATTAAAATGTGTTACCCTTGCAGGTATGATAAACCCTATTAGTCAGACCATGAAAATATTGGTTGTCATTAAAGACTCAGAAATGACTTTTTGCTCACATATTTCTTCAGTAGTTGGGAACTGCTTCTTAAGTTAAGTTAGATTCGGGCACTTACTGAAACCATATGCCCTCTGTATCCTCACACATTCCTAAGTTCTTACTCATTTAGATTACTGCAATGCTTTATATAAGGGAGTATGGGGCCCTTTTGCAAAGCGTCGGTAAGCTCAATGTGGGCTTACCACATGTTAACCCGGAACTACTACCGGCCCAACGCGGCTGCTGGCAGTAGTTCCGCCTCGAGTGCATGCCTTAAAAAAATCTTTATTTTATAGTGCGGCGCTAACCTGGCGGTAATCAGGAATTGCTGTGTGCTCCCCAATTACCTCAATGGGTGGCTTTAAGTGCTTCTCCCTTCCCCCCCCTCCCCACATGGCCATGCGGTAAGAGTAATCTTACCATATGGACATTTTTTAAGGGGCTTTTTACCCACTGCAGTAAAAACGTCCCCTTCCTCTACCTCAGGGCCCTTTTTCCCACAGTTTAGTAAAAGGACCCTTATGTAAGAAAGAGATTAGGAGACTACAACTAATGGTATGAAAAAATGTGATCATGTTAGTCCACTACTGAAAGCTGTGCACTGGTTACCTATTGAGTCTTGCAATCTGTATAAGGTATTAAGACTAGTACATAAGATTCATTGCTCTTTTTATCTGCCTCTCTGTTATTTACACCCTTTGGTGGTTCCAACATTTTGTTATGTCTTCATAGATATATTTGGTAACTCTATGGTTAGTGTCACGGGCCCAACATTATAGAACCAGCTTCCTACTTCCATATATCTTGAAGATTCATATCAGAAATTTAAAACCTCTCTTTAAACATATCTATTTTAAAAGGTGTTTAAATGATGATTTTCTGGATCTATACTTTAATGGCAGTTGCAGATGGGATATAGCATTAGGGAAACTGAACACTGTGAATGCAGTGATGGAGTGACTTTCCTCTTTCAGGGGCCCTTTTACTAAGCCACGTAAGCGTCTATGCGCACACAACGCAAGTCAAAATTGAGTTACCGTATGGTTACCACGTGGCCTTTGTGGTAATTTCAATTTTGGCGCACGTCCGCTACGCAAGCACGGAAAATATTTTTTATTTTCTGGCGCGCATCAGCTACACGCACCAAATGGCATTTGGCACACGTAGGTCATTATCGCCCAGTTACCGCGTGAGACTTTACCACTAGGTCGATGGCTGGTGGTAAGGTCTCAGACTCAAAATGGACACACGGCAATTTTGATTTTGCCGCACATCCATGTCAGCAAAAATTTTAAAAAGGGCTTTTTTACAGGCGCACTGAAAAATGGACTACCGCAAGCCATTTTTCAGCGCACCTTAGTAAAAGAACCCCTCAATCCCTTGTCAAGTTTAGTTCATTTTTACCTTTCCCTCCAAATTCTATAAAAGTTGCTAAAAAAAATGTGCAACACACCTAATTCACTTGCGTAATTTAATTGAATATGGAGCCAATTAACGTTGATAATTGAGATTTTAATAAGCAATTATTGGTACTAATTGGATTTAATTAAAATTTACATGTGTAAATTTAGGCCTGAGATCTGCGTGTGTTTATGTGTGGATCCAAAAAGAGGGTGTGGCCATGGGGGTCATAAGTGGATCGGGAGCATTTAATTTGTACACATTATTATACAATAAAAGGAATCCATGTCTAATTTAGGCCGGAGACTTACACCAAGATTTTGTTGGTATAAAAAGTCACACCTAAATGTAGTTGCAGTTCCTGGTGTTAAGCACTGTTCTATAAACTGCGCCTAACTTTAAGTGCCATTTATAGAATTTAGGGCCCTGTTTACTAAGCTGTGCTATAGGCACGCTAGCATTTTTAGCGCATGCTAAAATGCTAGAGACACCCATGCATTCCTATGGCTGTCCCTAGCATTAGCATGTGCTAATTTTTAGAAACAGGACCATTAGTCCTTTATATATACTTGTTAATATATTGTTATTTATATTGTAAACTCCCTGGGTGGCATGTCTATAAACAGTATAGCAAATAAAAATGAAATTATATGATAGTCATGATGTTACTGTAACCCCTCCCCCACTCCTGGGTTCAAATAGGATATAGTCTGAACCGAGTGTTCCACCCAGGGCAGAAGAAGGGCACAAAAAAACTTTGAAATAACAATAGATTAGTAAAAGTTTACTTTATTCTAATATGAACGTAAATGAACACAATAGATTCCACACCTCAGTAGCCTTAACCTTACATTTCTTTATTTCCCATAGGTTCCTCTATTCTCTATAAGGCTCAACTTCACAGTGACTGCACATCAGATAAGTAGCAGCGCAATTTCCTAAACCCAAGTTTAAACATGCATGCAAAAGATTATATTCTAGTATGAGTCCCTTATATAGAATTGATTCTTTGTTTCTTTTCTTCTTTTTCAGGTTTTGGTTTTTCCTCCGGAGACTTCAAGGTAAGTATACTATTTTTCTCTTTATTCCATAAAAAGTTCAAAAGGATACTTTTGTTGACATCTATTTAGCTGGTTTCCTGTTTTCGGTTCTGCCAATCGTTGGGTACCATAAACTTGCTGCAGAGTTGAACCCTGGCCAGGGTACAGGATTCAGGAACTGAAGTGTACCTACTACTCTAAACTTTAAATAAAGCAATAACCCTAAAACCTAACTAAGCCACACAATTTTCAGGTGCCTACTGCTCACACCTCCTATCTAGCTTCCCAAAAAAACATGTAATTGATAATCCCTATTCTATTTCCCTTCCCCAGAATTTAATTAATTCAAAGAGTGTGCTAAATAATATATTTTTTTAAGAATTACTGGCAAAATTCTCAATTTCCGAAATCCCCTTTTTCTTTAAAATCATTTAGGAATTTCATCTTTCAGGATAGCTTTTCACTTTTCAGCTCTTTTCAAAACCATCCAAGTTTAAAAGTCTAAAGTGTTCTACAGCTATCACTGGAGCAGGACCTTTTTACCATAACACACATTGATATGATATCAAGATTTATTAGATCCTTTTATTTTCAATACCAGTTCACTGCCATTCATTCCTCACTAAAGCCCTTAAATACGCGGCAGGCTTTCAATTTAAATTACCTACTGATCACCTTTCAAAGCACACTCATCAGGTCCCTTTTTAAATACTTTTTACTTTATTTTTACACAAAATTCTCCCTCCGCTGAGCACTGCTCTTAAACACAGCTCTGCTCAGCTCAGCACTCACCTCCCAACTGCCTAACTGCCAAGCTTGGAACCCATTCCACAGCTCATGCTGCTAGCACGAGCTCTGCATTCTAACATCCCTAAATACATAACCACAGCATTTTAAAATCAAAATAACCATTTTTTTAAACATGTAACATAAACAGTATGTTCAAACAATGTAAATTTTGTACCTTTTTCTTCCCTGAAGCCTGAAAACCTCCCTTTTTTGTCCGTGCACGAGCCTCCTCCCACTCCATCCATGCGACAGTCTCCGGCTCGCTCCATCAGCTGTTCCTCCGCTCACAACTCCTCCTCAGCGCGCGCCCATCTGCTTCCCGGTCACCAACTCAAAAGACTGCAAGAAAAACGCCGGAGAAGTGCACTGGAGCACTTCCCCCTTCTTGCTTTGTCCCACGCTGGTCTCTCTCCCGGTCCGGAACACGGCTCTGTACATTAATTTGAGCCGATTCCTTTAAATTCAAGATATTCCCGGCCCTGCGTCAGCAACGTGCGACTGACGTCATTACGCTAACGTCACGCACGGACGTAGGGCCGATCGGGTTCCCGGCTCTCTTCTCTGCTCTCTCTACTCCTTTTCCCGCCTTTGCTCTGTCCCTGACCACCCCGCAAACCGTCCCAGTTCTCCCTGACGGCCCAAACAGGATCGCAAAATCCTGCAGCATTTTTTTTCCCTTTCCTTTGGCGCTGCAGGCCCAACCCCCAAATCACTCAAACCCCGGCATAAAATTTCCGCCTCCTTGCTGCCTCCCGATCCCGCCAAAAGCCCTAAGCCCAAAAGCAACTTGGGTTCCGGCGCGATCGCTCTCCTCCCTCCACCCCAAAACCGCCGATCAATTCAACAGCTGATCGCCGCTCCAGACGGCCCCCGCCCGAATTCCAGCAGAAGCCCCAAACCCAGAAACAACCCGAACTCCAGCGCGAGCCGGCCAGCGCTCCCGCAACCAGCAATCCCAAGTAAGTTTTGTTAACCCTGTGGGTTACATTGCCATAACACAAATGAAACACACTAGCAGACATGAAATAAAACATTAAAATAGCATATGATGTTAACACTATCAGTAAAATAAAATGCAATGAACCATCTTAATAGGCAGATGAGGGGGCAGCCTGCAGTTGAAATATATAGAGAGGACAAACTGAAGGCAAATTATGTGTACAGTTGGACAAGATATGTGTCATAGTCCTTCCATGACTCAGGGTCCGGATCATACTGCCAGTGCGCAGTGGGAGGAGCCACCCGTTGCGGAACCTGCAGCATCCAGTGCACCCTGATGACATCAGACACCAAAGCAAGGATTTAAACCCCTTTGGATCTCTGCTCTGGCGCTCTTGCGTCGAAGCTGCCCTGCTGCATTCTGCTTCTTGTGGGTCCTGAGATGCCAATCTCGCTCTTGTTTCTTTGAATTCCTGTCCAGTTTTGTTGCCTCAGTGAGTGGGTTCCAGCTACGTTGCCTGTGTGAGTAAGTTCCAGGTACATTGCCTGTGAATGTGGGTTGTAGCAGCTTTCTGCTTCATTGTGTGTGTGGGTTCCACCAGCCTAGCATTTCATTATGTGGGTGGGTTCCAGCAGTCTTACAATTCATTGGGTGAGTGGGTTCCTAAGAAGCTGTCAGCTTCTGTGTGCCTTTGAGTCTGAGTCACCGAGGCTTGCTTACTCAGCCTTCTCCGGCCCTTACTCTGTTTCTGATATTAACTCTATTGTGGGCCTGTTTGAGTCCGCTACCAAGATTCAGTATTTCATAGATTTCCACTACGTACCAAGGGCTCACTACCCTGAAATATAGCAATATGTTTTATAATCTTATTGGAAACCAGTTTGGGTCCAAGGTCCTTGGGAAAAGGCAATATAAAAATGTAAATATTAGATTGGAT
The DNA here is from genome assembly GCF_901765095.1 of Microcaecilia unicolor. Taxonomy (NCBI): domain Eukaryota; kingdom Metazoa; phylum Chordata; class Amphibia; order Gymnophiona; family Siphonopidae; genus Microcaecilia; species Microcaecilia unicolor. Next base: position 246,822,621 of record NC_044037.1, on the reverse strand, counting down.
TAAATTAGATGAGGAACTAGCCTAAGTTTCAGGGTGTGCAGAAAACTAACCCAGGGTGTAGTGTATGGATAGTCAGTTGCCACACGTATTAAAGGCTTCCTGAAATCGAGATAGTCCTGAGACACTTAACAAAATATTCTTTTTTTATTTTATTTTTTTATTTATCATTTTACTTAATTACATTCACATTTAATTACATTCTCTTCTACTTCCAGTATCCATGATGAATTGTAAGCCACATTGAGCCTGCAAAGAGGTGGGATAATGTGGGATACAAATGCAATAAATAAAAATAAATAAATTTATCACGTAAATGTAAGGAAAAACAGAAATTAATATAAGGAAAAAGAAAAAACATTTTCTCTCAACAATATATATAATTGTCCACAATTGGGGGATCCAAGATCAGGAAAACAATCTCAAAGAAAATAAGAAAAACACCAAGTGGTTAATCTTACAAATTCATATTTTCTGAGGGAGGAAGGTTAGTCGGTAATTGCAGCCGGTACAGTGGTAACTAAAGGAAGTTGCTGCAGAGGGTTCTTCATCTGTTCTTTTAACTCTACAAACTCTTGTAATTTCTTGGGTTCAACAAATAAGTAATAAGGAAATAAAACACTTACAAGGGAATCGCTCTAGGAAGGTCCCGCCTAGGGCAATGATTCTTGGCTTAAAAGCCATGAGTTCACACCTCCTAGTCTGAGATTCCCTTGATATATCAGGAAATATATTTATCTTTGAACCCAAAAAACTATCAGCCATGTATTGGAAATACAATTTCAAAACATTGCTCCTATCTAAATCAAAGGCAAAAGTCACTAGTAATATAACTCTATATGTAGGATATTTTAGGAAGATTTATCATTCTCAAGTTATTTTTCCTTAATTGGTTCTCCAGAAGTTCCACTTTTTTACAAGAAACATGACTGTCCTTCATTACCAGATTAACTGATTTTCGTAGAGAAACCATTTCCGTAATCAAAGTCTCTATTTTTATATCTTGGACTTCCACTTTATTAGATAAGTATTGATATAATCACATATTTATTCCTGAAATATTTTTGACATCTGAAGAAGAGAATTATTCACACTCTGCAGCACTTCCCATAGTGCATCCATTATGACATTTTTTGGCTTCACCAGGTCCAATTTCTCCACAGAAACCGCTCCAGATACAGTGGGGGAAATAAGTATTTGATCCCTTGCTGATTTTGTAAGTTTGCCCACTGACAAAGACATGAGCAGCCCATAATTGAAGGGTAGGTTATTGGTAACAGTGAGAGATAGCACATCACAAATTAAATCCGGAAAATCACATTGTGGAAAGTATATGAATTTATTTGCATTCTGCAGAGGGAAATAAGTATTTAATCCCTCTGGCAAACAAGACCTAATACTTGGTGGCAAAACCCTTGTTGGCAAGCACAGCGGTCAGACGTCTTCTGTAGTTGATGATGAGGTTTGCACACATGTCAGGAGGAATTTTGGTCCACTCCTCTTTGCAGATCATCTCTAAATCATTAAGAGTTCTGGGCTGTCGCTTGGCAACTCGCAGCTTCAGCTCCCTCCATAAGTTTTCAATGGGATTAAGGTCTGGTGACTGGCTAGGCCACTCCATGACCCTAATGTGCTTCTTCCTGAGCCACTCCTTTGTTGCCTTGGCTGTATGTTTTGGGTCATTGTCGTGCTGGAAGACCCAGCCACGACCCATTTTTAAGGCCCTGGCGGAGGGAAGGAGGTTGTCACTCAGAATTGTACGGTACATGGCCCCATCCATTCTCCCATTGATGCGGTGAAGTAGTCCTGTGCCCTTAGCAGAGAAACACCCCCAAAACATAACATTTCCACCTCCATGCTTGACAGTGGGGACGGTGTTCTTTGGGTCATAGGCAGCATTTCTCTTCCTCCAAACACGGCGAGTTGAGTTCATGCCAAAGAGCTCAATTTTTGTCTCATCTGACCACAGCACCTTCTCCCAATCACTCTCGGCATCATCCAGGTGTTCACTGGCAAACTTCAGACGGGCCGTCACATGTGCCTTCCGGAGCAGGGGGACCTTGCGGGCACTGCAGGATTGCAATCCGTTATGTCGTAATGTGTTACCAATGGTTTTCGTGGTGACAGTGGTCCCAGCTGCCTTGAAATCATTGACAAGTTCCCCCCTTGTAGTTGTAGGCTGATTTCTAACCTTCCTCATGATCAAGGATACCCCACGAGGTGAGATTTTGCGTGGAGCCCCAGATCTTTGTCGATTGACAGTCATTTTGTACTTCTTCCATTTTCTTACTATGGCACCAACAGTTGTCTCCTTCTCGCCCAGCGTCTTACTGATGGTTTTGTAGCCCATTCCAGCCTTGTGCAGGTGTATGATCTTGTCCCTGACATCCTTAGACAGCTCCTTGCTCTTGGCCATTTTGTAGAGGTTAGAGTCTGACTGATTCACTGAGTCTGTGGACAGGTGTCTTTCATACAGGTGACCATTGCCGACAGCTGTCTGTCATGCAGGTAACGAGTTGATTTGGAGCATCTACCTGGTCTGTAGGGGCCAGATCTCTTACTGGTTGGTGGGGGATCAAATACTTATTTCCCTCTGCAGAATGCAAATAAATTCATATACTTTCCACAATGTGATTTTCCGGATTTAATTTGTGATGTGCTATCTCTCACTGTTACCAATAACCTACCCTTCAATTATGGGCTGCTCATGTCTTTGTCAGTGGGCAAACTTACAAAATCAGCAAGGGATCAAATACTTATTTCCCCCACTGTATCTTCGGGGGGGGGGGGGGGGAGAGCTCACTCTCCAATTCCCCAGTTGGTTTATTATCCGGAGTCAATGCTGCGCCAGAACCTCCTCGGATCGCATGAGAATCCTAACCCACTTCGGGCGTTTCCACTGTCGACCTCCATAGCGCAGCGTCACTGTTTCCAGGTCTTGGAGAGGTCATGCCAACAGGGGGACTCAAAGTCACTCCCTCTCCACTGAAATTCGGCAATAAAGCCTTGCTGTTCCCCGAAGCAGGAACCGATATCCCCGACGTTATGACCCCGAATCTCTCCAAAGTAGACTGAGAAGTGGTGGGAAGCCCAGCCGTGTTCGAGGAGGACAACACCACGGCTTTGCCTTTTTTCTTCCCCATTCTCTGGGGAGCGTGCCTACTTCTTCAGGTATTCTGGTGTAAAACGGGAACTCAACTAACGTACGTCCTCCCTCGACGCCATCTTGGATCTTCCAGTTTGGGACACTCTTTGTCTGGTTTCTCCTCAGAGGCCTGTCTGATATGGGTAACCCTTCAGCATAGCCCTCTAAGTCATTGAAACACAGAAGCCCCTCTACCACTTACAAGGTGGTGTCCCTTCGGAGGGGCACTTAGCAAAATATTCAACGGTAACATGGATCTTACATTTGCTGTTAACAAAACTGTAAGTTTTATGTCACTCTGTATCTTCTGTACACCACCTTGGGCAAATCTTCATAAAGATGGTTAATAAATTCCAATAAATAAACAAAATAATAAAATAAATATTCACAACCAGAGGTCCCAATAATATAACCCTGCAATTAACACAAACCCATTTACCCTCCCACCTACTACCTTTCTAACATTTCTAGTGTAAATTGGCATTTGTGTGCCTCAACGTAGGCGAAGTCTATAGCTGGCATAAGTGGATGTGCTAAATGCGACAATATATGTGTTTAAGTTACAGTGTTTTGTTAGCTAAGCAAGTAAATGTCGGCTAGGCCTATGACACTGCCATTCCCCTCTCCTGAGAATGCCCACTTTGCTTTTACACGCTAGACCCAGATTCTATATAGCTCGCATAGCATTCTGTGCTGAAATCCAAGCATATTCTATAACAACATGCATAACTTAATTGGCTTATCAAGCTAATCAGCGTTGTTAACAGCACTTAACAAGCACTAATTGGCAATAATTAGAATTTACATGGATAACTTGCTAAATGTATTTTGTAATGCACTGTGCCTAAATTCTAATGCATGCAGGCAAAAAGGGGCAAGGTTATAGGTGGGGAAATGGGTGTTTTGTAGGTGTTCTGAAATTTACACACGTAGCTATAGAATATGGCCCAATGTGCCTAAATCTGTGTGCCAGGATTTATGCCATGTTTTTGTTGGTTTATGGTTATAGTTTATTAGAACTTTCTAAACCTCTCAAGCTGCCGTGTAAGTGTGTGTGTGTGTGGGGGGGGGGGGGGGGGGGGGGGGGGGGGGGGTAGCTTCATGCGCTAGGATATCATTTTTTTTATTTTTTTTTTTTATTTGCATCAATAAGAGACAGTACTTTACATTTCCAAATAGTATTCTGCACTTCACATCTTATTCAAACACTAGTACATATGGCATTAAAATCATTTAAGCATATTCTATATACCGCACCCAAATATAGATGCCCCTTATAGAATTCACTTAGGCAGAAATGTTTTCCATGTGGGTTTTCTACACACCATATATAGAATTTGACCCTAAGGGCCTTTTTCTATAAAGCTTATGCTCCTAAATTTACAATCATAACAGCAACATGTCTCCCGGCTGATATTCAAAAAAGTGATTTAAGAAGGCAGGAGAGGCTCCTGTCCACTTAAATCGCCAAGGGCCGTCTGACCACCGATATTCAGCAACTTTTAACTGGTTATTGCTGCTGAATAATCACATTAGCACCTGAGCTGAAATCAGCTAACGTGTGCATTCTGGGGGCGGAGTTGTCACTTAAGTGGTTAAGTGCTGCTATTCAGCCCCTAATCGCATAAGATATCTGCTTAAATTGGGCTGCGTAAGTAGCAGTCCAATCTTTAAGCAGTTCAGCTTATATGATCAAGGGCTGGATATTTGAAGCCGATGCCCAGACATGGCACGGCATTGACATAGTAAAATAGTAGATGACAACAGATGAAGACATGTATGGTCCATCCAGTCTGCCCAAAAGATAAACTTATGATATGTATACTTGATCTTGATTTGTCCTTGCCATTTTCAGGGCACAAACCATACAATTCTGCCTGGCACTGGCCTTGTTCTCCAGTTACAGAAGCTGACTCTGTCTAGCCACGATCAAGGCACAGACCGTAGAAGTCTGCCCATCAGTGGCTTTGCTTCCCAATTACTGGTATTGCCATCTAATCACTGCTAAGTTTGTTTGGTTCCATGCCTTCCATACAGGATTCATTTGTGTTGATCCCATGCATTTTTGAATTCCATTACCATTTTCCTCACCACATCCTCCCGTGGGAGGGCATTCCAGGTATCTACCACCCTCTCTGTGAAAAAGTACTTCCTGACATTCCTGAGTCGTCCCCCCCCCCCCCTCAATCTCAATTCATGTCCTCTAATTCTACCACCTTCCCTTTTCTGGAAAACGGTTGATTGTAAATTAATAGCTTTCAAATATTTGAATGTCTTTATCACATCACCCATGTCTCTCCTTTCCTCCAGGGTATACATGTTCAGCTCCCCAAGTCTCTCCTCATATATCTTGTGACAGAAACCCCATACCATTTTGGTCATTTTTCTTTGAACTACTTCAAGTCATTTTATGTCCTTAGCAAGTTACGGTCTCTAAAACTCACCAACGACTTGTAAAGGGGCATCAACACCTCCTTTCTTCTGCTGGTAATACACCTTTCTATGCAGCCTAGCATCCTTCTGGCTATGGCCACTGCCTTGTCATATTGTATTGCCACCTTGAGATCCTCGAACACCATCACCCCAAGGTTCCTCTCCCGAGCTCTGCTTTTCAATCTCTCTCCTATCTGCTACATCTCCTTTGGATTTATGCACCCCTAATGCATCACTCCTCACTTCTTGGCATTACATTTTTTAATAAGAATTTAAATTTACAAGCAATAAATAACTTGCCAGAAATACAGAGAAAGTAATACACAAGAATTATTTCAATCAGGTAATTCTATACTCTTCCTTAGACTACAAAATAGGGAGAGTGAAACAAGACAAGGAGATCAATTAAACAACAGTAAACAGAAAAAACGTGGTATTAACCTGATTATCCCCAGTTATTATTTATCTGAATCATTATTCCACATTGATCGTCTGGTTGGCTTCTTCAAACCCAAAACAATGTATATTCAATTTATTTTGTTGGAAACATACTTATTGTCCAATATTAGTAGAAATAATACACCTAATTTCATTTTTTCTCTTTTAAAACCAGAAATTATTTAACAATGCGAACACTTGAGTCTCTAATCCAATTCCCACTGATTAAGGTAATCCCAGTTTCACAGGCTTCACTCCTTTTGAATTAATATTACTAAGTAATAATTTATATTACTAAGAAGAATCATTACAAAGGAAAATAACAAACTTTTCAGGAAATATTTCTGAGGAAATCTTTAGGAGTCATACCCGGAACTCTGGGAAAACAACAATCTCAATATTAATCATGTGTAATAATATTAATTTTGTTCAAATTTCTGGTCTATTATCATTTTCAAAATCTTAACCGTTTCCTACTCTTGTAGAACTTCATTTGCTATATCAATTTTCTTTCTCAAAGGGTTTGATTAGGTTATCCATGTAACTCACTAATAAGATTATATCTGAAGCAAAGTTATTTACTACCACCGTTAGGTCCTGGAGCGCCTTCCAGATGATATTAAATGTAACCTCAACGGGAGCCAAAAACTCCAAGCTGATAGCTCTTATGGGTTTAGGAGTGGCACCACTGACTTGGGTTCAGCTGTAAACGACTTCCATTTCAGCATGGACTCCTAATTCACTCCTCCACTCCTTTGGACATGGTGGTTAAATGATTTGGGAGCGATGAAGTTGTTTCCAGGTCCAAGAGTGTTGACGCTCCTTTGCCGGCGCTAATCAAAGGACTCACCAACCCAGTCATCTGTGGGCAGCTCGTCGCACAGTGGTCCCACACTTGTTGCACAGGGGACAAAACTGGCCATCAGCGGCTGACCCCCGATTGTCCCCTTCCTCTCAGTTAAGGTAACTGCAGTTGCAGAGAGGAAATTTCAAGTAAACAGAGACAGAACTTCAGAGGACAGCTGGGCCATTGAGAGTACGAGCTTCAGGTCGCAATCTTTCCACTCTCCCTAGTTTGGGACACTCTTTGTCTGGTTTCTCCTCAGAGGCCTATCTGATATGGGTAACCCTTCAGTATAGCCCTCTGAGTCACTGAAACACAGAAGCCCCTCCACCACTGCAAGGTGGTGTCCCTCCGAGGGGGGCATTACATTTTATCTGACGGACTTTTAACTATTCTTCTAATTTTGAGAGATCTCTTCTCATGGTTTCTACTCCCTCCAGGGTGTCCACTCTATTGGCTATCTTCGTGTCATCTACAAAAAGGCAAACTTTTTCCCTCTAATCGTTCAGCAATGTCTCTCAAAACTATATTAAACAGAATCAGCCCCAGTACAGATCCCTGAGGCACTCCACTACTCACCTTCCTTTCCTCTGAGCAGATTCCATTTATAACCACTCTCTGCCACCTGTTGGTCAACCAGTTTCCAACCAGTTCACCACATTGGTTCCTAAGTTCAGCCCTCTCAACTTATTCAGGAGTCTTCTGTGAGGAACAGTATCAAAGGCTTTGCTGAAATCCAAATAGATTACATCTAACGCATGTCCTCCATCCAGTTCTTTGGTCACCCAGTCAAAATATCCAGGACTATAGCCAGCGGTGGACATAAACATGCTGATTGTCACCAGCTGAATATCTCCTGGTCTGTCTTTAAAGACAATTTTCAAAAATGTTTGTGTGCGGGAGCTTGTGTTTGTCTGTGTAAAAGTGATGCTTGAAAACAGCCCCTTTCCCAGCTTAGTGTGGGTGCAGATAGGCATGCTCCTTTTATCTACAGTGAAAAATGTATGGGGTTAGATCAGGGAGTAGAAAGCATACACAGGCAGGGTTTTACAGTTTTCTATGCTATTATGTGTTTGAGTAAAAGAAGATCATTGGTTTTTACCCAAAACTAAATAAAATCATGACTTTGTCAACATTATTCCCCACAAGGAGCTGTGGAAATGCATAATCACTTCAGTCACAGTTAAAGGCAGCCTTGAGTTATGGTGAATATATTCAGAATCAAGGGCTGTCAGAGGCAAATAAAAGACACTTGTGTATTTGGGCTTAGAGGTGCTTGTGGACATGTCTGGAGATAAGTTGCAATTTGTTCATGAAACATCTTTGCTGACTTTTCCAAAAATCTTTTTTTCATGTTATTTTGGAATTATTTTTCCTATCTGTTTTATCCAGTGCTGCCTTATGCTTACATAGGGCCTAACGTAATGGGAAATAAAGGACTCACTCAGGGATCCCGTCAGTGTCCCAAAATCCCAGAGCACATGTAAACACTTCAGTGTCTCAAGGCACAAATATGAGAAGTGAATAGCTAATATCATTTTTCCTAACTTGCTGCCTGAGGCTCCCCATAATACAGAAGGTCCAGGGTCAGTGCCATGGTTGCCCCAGCCTAGGGCCATAACTATTTCCTTTTTGTTTGTTTCTCTCTTGTTTTTTTGTTTTTCAATAACTGGCTTCCAGAGGTCAAAAAGACTTGGAATAAATCAAGCCCTTAGTGCATATGGCCCATGTCTAACCACATGGGGGGAATTCAGTAAAGGTTGGGCATGCAAGTTTGGACACAGATCATAGATCTATATGCAAACAACTGAGCTAATTAGGTGCTAACAATAATTGGCTTTATCAAATGCTTAATTAGCAGTAATTATGAGTTATGCATGAAACTGCACTATGCCCTATTTTATAACATGGGTGCCTAAATTTTATAGCACACAATTCCAAGGGGGTGTGGCCATCAGAGGGGCATGGGCAGATGAAGGGCATTCCCAGAAATTAAAGGGTAAATTCTATATATGGCGCCAAAAGAATTGGCACTGTAAAAAGTGCTATTCTATAAAATGTGCTTCAAATTATATGAGATTTGTAGAATAGTGCTTATGCCCAGAAATTGCACCTAATTTTAGGCATGGCCATTTGCACCAACTAAAATGTGGTACCAATACTCATGTGTAGAATTAGGTGCAGATACCCTTATTCTCTAACTAACCACGTAACTTAAAGGAACGCCCCCGAGCAACCCATGGCCCGCCCATGACCCTCCCATTTACACACCCCCTTTTATGACTTGTGTGTAAAATTTAGGCATGTACATTTCAATCAAATCTATGTGTGCCAATAATTGCTTGTTAAAAAGCCAAGTAGTGCTAATTAGCTCGTTAATTAATTAAATTACACTTGCAAATTGGGCATGCACCCAAGTTTGCACACACAATTTTTAGCGACTTTACAGAATTAGGGGGTAAATGCGATGTTATAGAACAACTGCATTTATACACCCAACTGCCATAAGTTGGGCACCAGCCTTTGGCAGGCGTAAGTGTTTGCCCTGAAATTTAGGTGTGAAAAATGCGCTAAGCTAGTATTCTGTAAAGGGCCCTTTCACAGACAGCAACCTTCACAGAACACTAGCTTATTATGGATCATCTCAGCGCCTAACTTCGCGCACCATTTATTGGATTTCCCCCATTCTGCATATTCATTCAAGAAGCAAGCAGGAGAACAATAAAAAATATGGCTGTTCTACTCTGTCCTTCCTCCTCAATTCACCATCACCACAAAAGAAAGCAAGCACAGCAGTTCTTGGCAGGAGAAAGCCAAGGGGAAGTATAGTCAGAGTTGATATTTAAAAACATTTCATGTTCATGTTTCCGATTTATAATAGTTTGACTGCCAAGAAATGTGAAAACCATAGACAACTTTCTAATATCCCTTATATGTTTTACCTTAATGAAAATGGAGACCACAATACGACTTTTGGTTTGGTCACTCCAAAATATTAACATGGGTTTTTATTTGGTTTAACTGTACATGAGTTTGATTTCTCGCTGTCCATTGACCAAATTAAAAAATAAAATGGATTGCTCTATTACAAAATGATTGGAGCATGTTCCAGCAACTAATGTATGGGACCAATCTGTTGTATACTTAGCAAGTTAGTGCACATATCTATTTTACACATTTCTATCAATTCAAAATGCTCTACTTCATCAACCTGACTTTAAATAACAACAGAGCAAGCAGAATGTTGAAAGCCAGCTTGGTGTACTCAATCTTTTTAAACTACTGAACCAATTTTCAGTTTGTGAGTTTGACTGTGTATTTGCCCCTCTATAAATAGGGCAAATACACAGTATATCATTTTTACACTTGAACTGTATCATGATTTTTATGCAGGCACAAGTCAGTGGAGGTCAGAGGATACAATTATATGGGCCTGGTACCAGCTGGAGATTAGGGTCTCTTTAACCATGCTTGGGTGATTTATCCATCAACATCTCATGTACTGCTTCATAAAAACCTGATACCTTTCTAAAAATGTATTAAAATATAGTGTTCTTTTAAAATTAGAGACTAAAATATTGTGTTGTTGTCAGCAGGTAGTTTAGTCCATATTCGGTAAAACAGTCTTGCAAAATATTAGGTGTTAAAACACAACCAATACATGAGTGTGTGGTGTTTGTTACTCTCTGTAGAATCTATACATCATTAAATTACAGGAAAGAATCTGACACACAAAAAGTTTGTTGCTTTAAATGAATGTTGAAAAATCTTTATAGGCAGAATTGTAATCCTCATAATTTGGATAGTGTAATGCAATATGCGGTGTCCTTTTAAGAGAATATTCAACAAATATGTTTATGGAAAGCATTTAGGTCACTGCTATATTTCATTATGAGCTTAAAAGTAATCCTGCTATGAATGTATTATGCAAGGTAGCTGAGCAGGGCATTAGCAAAGCATTTTCATTTTAAGCGTTTAAAGCAGCTTAACAAGAAAGCATGCATTGCTGTCAATTATACATAATTATGCATATTTAAAACAAAAAGGACCTTAATTAAATGAGTGTTTAAGTTGCATTTTGATTCAATACTTGGTGAAAGAAAAACAATTCTGCCAGCCCTTTCCAGTAATTTATTTATTTTAGTGATTTGTATTTCAATAATATACAAATAGCAATAATAAATTACCGTAATGCTTCATTTTCATTAAGAAAGCTGACAGGTTTTCAAAATCTTTTCCATTGGGAGTTGACTTATAATTGCACAATCCTTTGGGGAAAGTTTCAATATTATTTCAATCAATTTCATCCAGAACCCACAATATGGATGATTACATCACAATGCAATTTGCAAAGTTACCTTTTTCATCAGTCATTTGAGAAAAAGAGATGCTATATTTATCTGTCTGAGTAATATTTATCAGAAGGAAATCTACCAAAGCAGTTGCAGGATCAGTATTCTCTATTTTCATGCTGCTTCAGTCTACATTTATTTCATACATGCCAACACTTTTATGTACCATTTCACACAATATACTAACATAATATTACAGTACAATAACTATTAATAGTTATAAAAGGTGGGTCATATCAGAACTATAAGAGGCAAAATATGAACATTAGTATGAGCAACCTTACCCAGCAATGAACATTTTAAAAGCTTCTACTTTTTTCACCAGGTAAATCTGTATACAGAGTCAAATTTCCTTTCAATACAATTATGGGGTCCTTTTACTTAGCCGAGCTAAAAAGTGGCCAGCGGTAGTTTTAGCTCGCGCGTTTCCAGCATGCTCCACTTTTTGTATTTCTTTTTCTGCCATTAATGGCCTCATGTTAATTTCCAAATTAGTGTGTGGCCATTACCACCTGAGCCCTTACTGCCACCTATTTAGCAGATGGTAAGGACTCACATGCTACTCGTGCAGTAATTGGGCAGGGCACGGCAATGTGCCCATGCTGCCTGATTTTATCCAGTGTTCCTGCAACCTCGAGGCACGCCGCTGACTCCTCAGCTGGTTGTCACTGAGTATTGTGAGGGTGAGACTATGCAGTCCTTCTAGGCTAGAGTGCGCTGTGGTGTGCCGATGTTTGATTGCACTGTCGATCCACGTCTGCCTGTTCTGATCCGCTGACACCAGACTGCTCTGTCGAGCAGCATTGTCTAGTCAGTCCGCAGGATAAGGATGACTTTCAAAGCTAATTTCCCTCCTAGGTTCCTCCAGACAGGTTGTAGTGTCACTCTCTGTCTGATTTGACAATTTCCTTTGGGAATTGCAGTTATGGTTTCATCATTATGCAGTTCCTGAATCCTGGTGTTGTTTGATGATCCAAATGATGCAGATGCAAATTCACTGGAGGCTTTTTCTTTTGTTGTTTTAATACCAGTTCATCACAGGAAAGAGAGAAGTTGCTTCCTTTTACAGTGCAGGGAGACAGAAAGTTGCTTTTATCCAGTCAAAACAAAGAGATTAAACTAAGTGAAGGAAAGAAATCTCAAAATAAACTCAGGGCTGGTGACCCAACATATACTGAGCAGAAGTATAAACTTGAGCAGTAAATAAACAAATAGAGTGTTATTTAGCCTGAAATGTGGGAGCTCATGTTAACACGGCACTGTAGCTGAGTTGCTCCTGGACTGCTTATTTATGACATTTGTACCCCACATTATCCCAAACAGATTTGGGTTCAATGTGGCTCACAATCAAGTTGGACAATTAACAGCAAGTTCAAGATACATTAGATATACTGCACTGTATTAACAAAGAATGTAGTAGAATTAGCAGGAATAAATGCCTAGCCACCCACCTGGGGTTACCCTACTGCCACTTAAAGGGTCTATCCTTAGCACAGCTCAGGTCCACCTGCACTTGCTGCTTGTGCTCTACACTAGCACCCTACTCCCACTGACTGGGTCACAACTGCCTCTGGGTGAGTCTCCTGCTCTCAAATTATCCCTATTGATTTCTAGATTACTGGGGTCACACTCCCAGTGGTCCCATAGTTCCCAGAAAGCACTCACACACCCAACACACAGAACACTAGGATTCTTTATCAGTCCAGACAAACAGAATGAAAAGAGAAATCTGTTCATTCTCAGAACTTAGAACAGTGAACAAAAATGTGCAATTGGCAAACAATAAGAGGTAACTGAAATATGGATCAATTATAACACTAACTAAAAATCTATATACTGTCTAAACAGTACCTGGAAAGATCAGGACATATAATTGTTTTTAGAGCCTTAGCAAATAGATCTGTTTCTCTTTCTTCCTGGCTAAGACTGAAGGCAAAATCAGTATACTCTAAAACCCAGAGCCCAGTCAATAAGAATTGAAAGTATTCTGCTGCTTGCTTCCTGCTTATGTTAAAGAAAAAGAACATTCAGTTCCATAGATAGCTTTACAGCAAAGAAACACCACCTACTGGCCAAATAGGAGAAATACACTTCAGGACATAATTAAAATAAGAAAATATCTAATACATTTTACAGGCTTAAAACACACTGTTTCTTCACATACTTCTTTAAGATTATCTGATAAATCACTTTTGTCAGCTAGAAATGATTTTACTGAGTGAGATTTTAGCAGTTTGCAAAATAAAAAAATAGTCATTTATTTGGGAAGGGAATTCTATCTCTTAGTACATTGGTAAGAGAAACCAGCATTGTGAATTGTTTTATATTGAAGTTTACTGCAATTTGGGAACTGTAGAGTGAGGAAGTCTCTAGAAGATTTCAATGTGTGCATTTGGCAGTTCAATGAGGTTCTGCATATAGGATGGAGATATGCATATATAATTTGATAAGTAAATATGCATAATTTGAATGTGATGCATGCATTTATTGGAAGCCAATGTAAATTTAGTAGTAAGGGAGTCGTTTTAGAATTTATCAAACATGGTAACTATTATATGCTCATCTTTAAGAACAAAAGATTTTTTTACTTAACAGAAGAATTGTCAGTGTCATGCAGATTTCTTCAACATGTGCTACTCCTCTTTATGCTCTTGTAGCCTCCAAATTGGACTATTTCAGCATAATTTATGCAGGCCTACCAGCTGTAATGCTTAAAAACCTTCAAACAGTTCAAAACACTTCAGTGCAACTTTTATCTCATGCCTCTCGTTATGCCCTTGGTTTCCCCATTTTTGGTCCAACATCATTGGCTTCCCATTAGCCATCATATACAACATTGACCCATAAGGTACTTTATTCAGGGGCCCCATCATGACTATAAATGATGCAGACAATCTCAGTCACACACTGTTAGTGAAACTACAACCTCCAATAAAGACTGAGAGTCATTATAGTTGAATTTTGATCTTCACATCATAGTATTAAGGGGTCCTTTTATAAAGCTGAGGTAAAGAGTGGCCACTTGTTACCACAGTCAGAATTTCCATTATTTTAAATGGGAGTCGTAAATAGCTGTGTGCTAATAAAAATATTGGTAACTATATTAAAGTCTCTATACTTCCATCTTTACCAAATGCCTTAAACTTTATCACATCTGAGCTCATTTCAGACCATGTAGTCAATGTACTGTGGTGAACAGTGAAATGAAGACTCTCCTGGAAACCATATCTTCTGAGTTATAGCTTTTCATTTCATGCATACCCCTTGGTCAGTATAAGTTTATGAGTAGTAAATGGCAGCAATTAGCATTTTAATTAATGTTACATAAAGAAAGCAGTGGACAATTATGCTATTAATGCTAAGAAGCTAATTGGTGTTAAGTTGATAGCACAGATCAGTTTTGTGGGCTTGAGCTAAAAAAAAAGCAAAAAAAAAAAATTATATATCTATATCTATCTATCTGGCCAGCATAAATCTTTTTTTTTTTTGCCCAGCCAACTGATGAAAATCTCTGTCTGTCTGGAAACAAAATAACTCTCCTAAAATGTAAAGTAATAGTTTGACATTTGTCACAGGGGAATAACCAGTAAAAAGACACATTGAGTTAGAAAGTGGGCCTGATGAGAGAAAGGATTCCAGAGAAATAAGCCTCTCAAAAAAAAAAAAAAGGCTCTATGCATTTCTATGGGAGATTGCAATCCAGCTTTATAGAAACTTAGAAACAATGCAACATAGCAGTTAGGAAATTCCTCCTTTCAAACTCCTGTTTTCTTTCCACCGTTGCAGTTACCCCTTCTTTTGCATCACCCCACTCAAACTACTACTACTCCAAATTGACCCCTATAATTGCCACAGACAAACTAAACAAATAAGGGATAAGGAAATAACTAAGGTGGGGATGATAGAACAAACAAGGGCACTGAACAAATGAATAGAGGTTAGAAGTTAAAAGCAGCAACAAAAAGGTGGGCTTTTAGCCTAGATTTGAAGACAACCAGTGATGGAGCTTGATATAATGGATCAGGAAGTCTATTCCAGGCATATGGTACAGCAAGGTGAAAGGGAGGAGTGGCCTAGTGGTTAGGGTGGTGGACTCTGGTCCTGGGGAACTGAGGAACTGAGTTAGATTCCCACTTCAGGCACAGGCAGCTAGCTCCTTGTGACTCTGGGTAAGTCACTTAACCCTCCATTGCCCCATGTAAGCCACATTGAGCCTGCCATGAATGGGAAAGCGCGGGGTACAAATGTAACAAAATAAATAAATAAGAGAGATTTATCTAATGAACAGAGTTCTCGGGGAGAAGTGTAGGGTGACATAAGAGTGGAGAGGAACCGAGGAGTTGCAGATTGAATCACTTGTAAGTCAATAAGAGGCGTTTGAACTGTATGCGGAAACAGATAGAGAGTCAATGAAGTGACGAGTAGAAGGCTAATATGAGCATTGCGAGACTGGCAGAATACAAGCTGTGCAGCAGAATTTTGAACAGATTGAAGGGGGGAGAGTTGACGTGGAGGGTCATAATCAAATTGGACCAGCCATCTCTAAGGGCGGCCATCTCCGGGGACAGCCCCGTAAAATGACGTCTCCGACCGAATTATCGAAAAAGATGGTCGGCCATCTTTCGTTTTGATAATACGGTCGGGGACACCCAAATCTCAACATTTGGGCCGGCCTTAGAGATTGCCGGCGTTAGAGATGGCAGCCATTGGTTTTCCCTGATAATGGAAACTCATGGCGGCCTTCTCAAACCCGGCCAAATCCAAGGCACTTGGTCGTGGGAGGAGCCAGCATTTGTAGTGCACTGGTCCCCCTCACATGCCAGGACACCAACCGGGCACCCTAGGGGACACTGCACTGGACTTCACAAATTGATCCCAGGTGCATAGCTCCCTTACCTTGGGTGCTGAGCCCCCCAAAACCCACTACCCACAACTGTACACCACTACCATAGCCCTTAGGGATTAAAGGGGGCACCTACATGTGGGCACAGTGGGTTTCGGGTGGGTATTGGAGGGCTCCCATTTACCACCACAAGTGTAACAGGTAAGGGGGATGGGCCTGGGTCCACCTGCCTGAAATGCACTGCACCCACTAAAAACTGCTCCAGGGACCTGCATACTGCTGTCATGGAGCTGGGTATGACATTTGAGGCTGGCACAGAGGCTGGAAAAAAATGTTTTGGTTTGGTTTTTTGGGTGGGAGGGGGTTGGTTACTACTGGGGGATTAAGGGAGGTCATCCCCCATCCCCCCTGTGGTCATCTGGTCAGTTGGGGCACCTTTTTGAGGCTTGGTCATAAACAAAAAGGGACCAAGTAAAGTCGGCCAAATGCTCGACAGGGCCGGCTATCTTTTTTACATTATCAGCCGAAGTCGGCCATCTCTTAACTACGCCCCCGTCCCGCCTTCGGTACACTGCCGACACGCCCCCTTGAACTTTCGCCGGCTCTGCAGTGGAAGCAGTTGAAGCCGGCCAAAATCTGCTTTCGATTATACCGATTTGGCCGGGTTTAGGAGATGGCTGGCCATCTCCCGATTTGTGTCAGAAGATGGCCAGCCTTCTCGTTCGAAAATAAGCAGATTAGTGGGTTACCTGTGAGAAGCAAGCTGCAGTAGTCTAAGCGAGAAGTGATAAGAGTGTGGGTAAGGGTTTTGGTAGTGTGCTCAGAAAGGAAGGGATGAATTTTGGTGATAATATAGGGAAAGAAACAACATGTTTTAGCAGTCTAATTAGAACCCAGTCCAATCAGGTAAGTATATATATATATATATATATATATATATATATATATATATATATATATATATATATATAATTTTTTTGGGGGGTGTCTTCTTCCTTGAGCAGCTATACTTCTACTTCTTTGCATTGGGTGCCTTGCTGTAAGTTGTAGCTTCAGTTCAGGACCGGTTTACTTACTAGCCTAACAAAAACAAACTCAAAAAGGGAGTATAGCTCCCTAACTGACTGTGCAAAGCATACTATCTAAGGAGCCTTTTACAAAAGCTTAGCATGTACTGACACACATTAGCATGCATTAAGTGCTATGTGGCCCATAGGTATAAAATAGGATGCTCAGCATTTAGCACATGCTAATCTTTGTTAGCATGCTAAGCTTTAGTAAAAGGACCCTAAATTATTCTTCTTGAATCTGGATACTTAACACTCTGTAGTTAACTAACATTAAAAGATAATTGAGTAACTTTGTCTAGATTCTTGTTAACCTAACTACTGGCAGCTGTTTTTGCTTTAATATAGCATTAAACATTTTTTCAACCTGCTATGTACAGTCCAACACTGAAAAACTCAATCACTTTCTTACAAAAATCTTTCACTTTTACTGCCTTGTCTCCAATATCCATTCAGCAGTCAATATAATTTTATTTAACAGCCCTCAACCTGCTTCTGCTTTGGTTACTGAATCTGCACTAGCCCTGGCCAGTTATAATCACCAGGACATATTCCTGGTGAAGAAACTCTGAACTAGCTTCCCTGTTTCACTCATGCCTACTCTCAGTCATAAAACCAGGAATTTGACCAGCTTTAGTTAAAATTTTCCCCCATAAACTGCTTCAACTTCACAATTAGCTCTGCAATTTTAAAGTTCCTCATGTATATGTCCTTTTAAGCTTTCTTTTTTTTTTCTCAAACACATTCAATCAAAAATTCTCTTTCTCTCTTAACGGGCAAGTTTAAATGTTTCCTTAATTAAAGATAGCCAAGTTTGTCTGTAAATTCAGGGGGTCTTTTACTTAGGCTCGCTGGCGTTTTTAGCGCATGTTAAAAGTAGGCATGTGCTAAATGCTAAAGACGTCCATAGGAATACATTGATGTCTTTAGTGTTTAGGGCACGCCTATTTTTAGTGCGCGCTAAAAACACCAGCGCACCTTAGTAAAAACATAGTAACATAGTAGATGACAACAGAAAAAGACCTGCACGGTCCATCCAGTCTGCCCAACAAGATAAACTCATATGTGCTACTTTTTGTGTATACCTTACCTTGATTTGTATCTGCCATTTTCAGGGCACAGACTGTAGAAGTCTGCCCAGCACAAGCCCCGCCTCCCAACCACCAGCCCCGCCTCCTACCACCGGCTCTGCCACCCAATCTCGGTTAAGCTTCTGAGGATCCATTCCTTCTCAACAGGATTCCTTTATGTTTATCCCACGCATGTTTGAATTCCGTTACCATTTTCATCTCCACCACCTCCCGCGGCTAAAACTGTTAAACCTGTCCATCACATATTCAATGGGCAAGGATTCAGTACAAGCAAAGATATTCAGTGAAATATTAAAGCACTGTTGCTTTAAATTCCCTTCTTAGCTACTTACTTCCAGAACTATTTTATTTAGACACAATCCTCTCTGTTCTCTTCAATAGTTGTAACTCACAGCATTCGCTCCTCAGCAATGTCTGTCTTTTTAGTTCCAAACGATTCACTCATTCATCTCTTTTCTCACATCAAATTTATACAGTTTTTAGTCTCTCAGAGACTCACTGACAGTAGTAGATCTTATCCACACTCTCGCTTTCTAAGCCTTACCCCTGACTGCCAAACTGTCATTGTGCCACAGCTAAAATAAATCAGCCTGCACCAACATTCTCCTGCCTGTGGCAGTGCAGTAAGTTAGGAGCATGTACCATGTTCATTATTTATATTCCAGTGCAACATGCATTTCATCTGCAGCACAGCTTTTCAACATTATTTCTTTATGTAACACTAGGGTTGAAAATTGGATTCTGATTTGCCCAACAGTGTTCATCCAGCCCTGGGTTTACCCCAATGCATGCAGGGTCTTGTAGCCTTGCTTTCCTTAGGAAATCCAACAGGGAAATCAGAAATACAAATCTCTGCGTGCAATGGAGTAAGCCCAGGACTGGATCAAAGCTGTCAGGCGAATCGGATCTAGTTGGCAACCCTATTTAACACACACCCATTACTAGGGTTACCATATGGCTCCAGAAAAAGGAGGACAGATTGAGCCAGTCTGGGTTTTACTTCCATTGCTTTCAATGGAAGCAAAACTTGGACTGGATCAATGTGCCCTCCTTTTTCTGGAGCCATATGGTAACCCTACCCATTACCAATTCATTCAGCATCCCAAGTAGACAAACATTACTATTACTACTTATCATTTCTAAAGCGCTACTATGGTCAGTCCTTTTTTCCACATGTGTCACCCCTGTCCCAGCACAGCTCCCAAATCAGCTTATAGTCCCAGCTTTTACTCGCGCCTTTGGTTTTTGTCTGCCCAAGACTAACTCTGATCCATGCCATACAACCCCAGACCTATCATCTGCTCTTCCAATCTGGTCCAGTCTTAATTTCTTGGCCCAGCACCTGCCTCTGATTCTGGAGGTTATCTCTGAGCTACGCATACATGCACACACAGGATCACCCACTTGACTGGACTCATACACCCAGCTCTCTCAGCCCAGGCCTACCAAACACGAACCTGGCAGCCTCCCGTGCATGCATGTGAATCTCCAGGTACAACTCAGACCTGGTTCAGCTCTCCACTGCCATCCTCTCCTCCCTGGCTGTTGTATTGCCCAGCCCTGCCACCCCAGCCTCTCACAAATGCAAATTTGCATGCAGGTACACCCAGGTTTGGAATAGGAGCACATTCCAGAACCCAATTTTGGCATTGCCACGTTCCTACATTGCAGGCCCTCTTTCCTAAACAACAAGAAAAAAAAACCATTTGTGCCCTCTGAAGACAGAGCCTGGGCAATCCTCTCACAGACCCAGCAGGTGAATAAACAAAACATGTATTTTTAGCCATACATTATAAGAGATCCCAATCCCTTTGTGGTGAAAGGGGGTAATGGGCCTTCTGTCGTTAGCAGAGAGAAGCAAATCCCACTCCAATCCCATAAATGATAGAGTAGACAAGTGCTTGAGCCCTGGGTCTCCTGGAGGCCTATAAACAAATACAGATGCAACTCTTCATTCAAGACAGATATGCAAATATAGACAGCCAGGTCTACCTTAGACTATGGAACACTCGGGGACCCTCAGCTATCACTGAGGTTCTTGGAGGATTCCCTCAACTTCTCCTGGGCTCTCCCTAACTTTCCTCAACTGAGTGGCTTTCCAGCCAAAGCACTTCCTCATAGGTATCCTTTCCACCGCCTTTTCTATGTTTCTCTTCCAGTATATCTCTGTTCCTACCAAATCCCCTTAAGGGTTCCTTGTAGGTGCACCCACAGTATGACGGCTAGTGCAGTCCTATCTATTTCTGATCTCTGCCCTCTCAGTATCTTCCTTTGCTCCCCATCATAACCATATGTGACTTTCTTTGCTTTTCCCTCACCTCATGACCAAAGTGCACTCTTTCCCCTCATCTTTCTCCCCCTTTCACCGCCTCTCCCTTTCATTTTCCCCTACTCATCTCATGCTCATCCTTCCCATTGTTGTTCTGTATTTTTTTTTTCATTTTGCAATATGAATGTACAAGATAAACTTGCAGAGAAACACTGAGTGAACAAATTAAAGAAAAAGAACATATGAAAGCAGAAACTGTAAGAAAAATGCAAACAATACATTTTTGTTCTGCATAAGAAAAACAAGGGTACCAACACAATTAAATTAAAATAAGAAACTAGTTAAGTCAAATACATGGTTGCACTGGAGCGAAACAGAGATATGAACAGAACGGATCAAATAATGCTTATATAAGCAAGTGCCCCAGCATCTAATCACAGTGAAGAGAAAGTCACTTACTAGATAATAGAATACAGGAAGAAACTCAGCACCTGTTTTGCTTTTTAAATCATCCTCTAATTGGTCTGTGCCCCCAAAAAAAACATCTATGTATTCACCTAAATCTCACCATGCACTTGCAAGGAAACTTTTTTTTAAAATCCCATCCCCCCCTCCCCAGGAGATAATCTCAGATTACAAGGCAAATTTTTTCTTTCTCTTGAACTGTACAACCCTAGCAACATCTGGGAAAATAAGTGCATTTCATCCCAGAAAAACAGCATTCTTATTCAGAAAAAAAAATCTGATTCAAAATTATGAGTTACTTGTAGAGTAGCTGAAGTGAACTCTTCCCCCTGAGACGTTTCTAAAAAGCAAGGCAGGTCAAAGATTTCTAACGGGAGCTGACTCTTTTCTCTCATCACCCCCCTCTGCCTCCTTGGATGTAGGGAATGAAAAAGCTTTCACATTGAGTGGCACGGCCTCTCCAGTTATTATAGGCCCAGTGGAAGCAGGTGATTGGAAAAATGGTCTGGAGGGGCAATGTACTGTACCGACCACAGTCCTTTTATGAAACACTTGTCATCTGTACCTTTCATAAAGAACCATGGGCCGGCCGAACATTAGTTTTTGTTCTTTTATGGTTTCAGCATTTGTTTTTTAGACTTTGATTTAATAGAGCGCTTTTTCAGTAGTATAGACAATTACTGCACAGAAGTATTAAGGAACCAAGCTCAACAATCCAGGAGTCAAAAATCAAGCAAGGGTATCCAGGAGTCCAGAATCATACGAGTCAGTTAATGCATCAGACAGGACTATCTGTTCCTTCTGGCTTTGCATCCTACTCCTTACTAGGGTCTGTTCTCTCAGTACTCCAATCACTGATCTCTGGGGGTTTCTGCTTCCTTTGTATTCCTGTGGTACTACAGTTTAATATCCTGTTTTGAGGGTCAGCATCTACTGGTTCAAATTCTGGGATTACTGAAACTCTCAATTTTCTAGGTCATCCTCTTTCCTGTGAAGGACAATATCAGATTTAATACTTCATTTGTTTAAGTTCTTTACTGAGGAAATGTGGCCCTATAGGGGCTTCTACTTGATACGATATATCCAAGGAATCAATACAGTTTGATGATTTCTTTCCATATATCATCAAGTGTAACGTTCTCAGACATTAAGCGGTATCAATGTTTGCACAATTCTTGTTCTGGACAATGAAAAAGAAGGTTCCGATATTTCCAAAAGTAAGGGCAGGATAGGCAGTTCTGGGAACTCCATTCTCTCACAGCTCTTTCACCACCAAACTCAGAGTCACATTAGATCTCTGTTCAAGTGGGAAATATACTCTTTGTGCAGTGCTAGCTTTGTGTCTCCTCTATGCAGAATCTAATCTAGCACCTCTTCAGACCCCGAGGAGCTTGCCATACTATCAGGATTGAACTAAAGTAGTGAATAAAGTCTGCAACATTTTATACAGTCTGCTCTTTTTCTTGATACCCATATTGGATCTTGCAAACCATTTGCTTTGCTCTTTTCTTGGACTACCAGGAATCACGCCGTATGGCCACCTTGGGTTCTCCCTTGTAATTCTGTGTTTTAAATTGATGTGCACAATTTTCCCATAACATCCAAAGTTACACACAAGTTTTTTGCATGTCAAAATGAACAATAACATAGATGGAACTGGTCAAGCATATAAAACAGTCATATTACTATATATAATTCTTCTAAAGCAATGGTTCTCAACCACGATGTCAGGACACACTGGTATGTCATGAAGACTTGAGAGGTGTATCACCAGGCCAGTAGGAGGCTGCTCTTTCTCCCTCCATACCAGAAGAGAGAGATAAGGAGAACGGGGGAAGAAAGGAAATAAAGAGATGGGACATAGTGATCAGGGCACCTGGGGGTTATGGGGATATTGGGCAAGGATGGAAGAGTGTGAGAGGCAGTAATTGAAACATAATTTGGAGAGAGAAAGCAGTTAAACTGAGTATGATGGGTTGAAAATCATAATCAGTCTGGGGAATATATATTTTTTCCGTCGTACTTTGCTAAGTAGAGGAGAAAATTTTATTTCTGTTTTTACTGTAGTTCTTTAGTTTGGACATTGCATACCAAGTGGACTTGAAGGTCTGACTTTTTTCTTTGTGTGACCAAGATGAGGTATTTTACTAGTGTGTAGGGTCTCCAGGATGATAATTGAACCACTACCTTCCATATCTTCAGGTATTCCCAGTATGTAGATGTTGTTCCTCCATGTTCTATTATTTAAATCCTCCAACTCATACTTTAACACAGAAACAGCTCTCACTTCATGTTGTAACTCTGCTATTGCATTTGCTGTAGCTGTGGCCTTGTTTTCAAGAACCAGTGTTTGAGCTTGCAACACAATGACTTCAGTTTTCAGAGTCCCAAATGCTAATCAAATTTTGTCAGTGGTTTCCTTGGTTTCTTTAATTAAGTTCTTTCATTTTATATAGCTCAGTCATGATGCTTGCTAACAAAAGTTCACTAATCTTACCAGTCACCATTTTCTGGGATGAAGGAGGATCAACCATTGTTCTTTTAATGCCTAGCAAGAGTGGTGAGCTGGCATTTCCTTGCCCAGCTTTTGTCCCAGACATATTTTACAAATATGGACAGCAATTCTGTAAATTGGCATCTCAGTTGAGGCACTCCAATGTTATGCATTGAGCACCAATTCTATAATGGCTTCTTGGCACCAAACTTCTATTATAGAATACTAGCATACATTGGCATTGGTGTGCCCATGTTTAGGTGCACACTCATATGCCATGTCAGTGGCAGACAGTTGGCATATCTAAGTGTGCCAAGTGGCGTGTGTAATTTATATGCCTATGATTTGCCCATGCTCTGCCCACATGTACACCTTCTTTGCAGTTAGGCACTATGGCATTTAGATGCTACCTAATAGAATAGCACCTGTCAATTAATGGTGCCTTTGATGTGCATAAGCAGTGCGTACTTCTAAGTGCCAGTTTATTGAATTGCCTTCATTGTGGGTAGATATTATCACCTAAGAAAACTAATATGGTGTAATAAATCTTAAGTAAGTAATACGACACTCAGACCATTCACCCTACACTGCCATGTTCATCAATGCTTACCAGCACCTGGCGTGTACATTATAAAATTCCTTAATTTACATGTGTACGTATGGAAAGTATATGCTAATATTTACACCAGCCATCAAACTATTGTAAGTGGTAGCAGCTTTCTGTATGCAAATACTTTCATGCCTACGCTAGTATTATATAAAGTCAGGTGGGCACATACTTGACTTCATAAAATAGGCCCAGGAAAATGCTCATTAAGTAGGCACAACTAGTGAACCTCTTCCTTGAAGAAGAAAATCGAAACCTGACCATGTAGGTAGAGGTTCTGACTGTTTTTGAAATTTGAAGCTAAGTAGCTTTATTTTTTTCCTGCAATTTTAGTTAAACAAAACATTCTTGAAAAATTATCTTGGATCAATGACGATTCACACTCGGCTGCTTAAGATAAGTTGGTTCTGCAGCACCTGTGTTGTTATATCTAAAGATCCATATTATCAAAATGATATGTTTTGCAAACTAGTTAAAGATATGTGAGTTCTGTATGATGCTAGGAATAATTTTGGGCATGTTTTAAGGTCCCTGCACAAAAAACTTTTTTATCCTATCTATTTGATTTATTTGGCATGTAGCTAATGGCAGTTGGGTGTGTAAATGATCCTATTCTACAGCATTGCCCTAGTTTCTGAGAAAGCCTCTAACCCACCCATGCCTCTCCCATGGTCATGCCCCCTTGTGACTTACACTCTATTAAATTTAGGTGTACATTTTATAGAATAGAGTGCAGGGCAGATCTGTACATAAACCTAAATGAGTGCCAATTAATTATTGATTGTTAACGGCACATTAACTAATTAGTTTACACGCGGATCTGCGCTCTGCACCTAAATTTGGGTGACATATAGAATCCTGGGGAAATTCTATAATGATAATTAAGTGCTGTAATAGATAGGGCTAAATTTAAAACTCTCTGTTTGATATTCAAGGTCCTCAGACAAAATGGGCCAGAGTACTTAAAGAATAACAGGCTTTTTTACTCCTGCCCGCTTAAATTGCTTTGAATATCAGCTGGTGAGATAATATTTATTTAATTTGCCCCCAAAGCTGATTGAATTAATAACATTAAGGGACCCTTTCACTAAATCTTAGCATGCACTATTTCCTAAAAACCCATTATAAAGCTGTGGGATTCTTAGCATTTAGTGGACGCTAAGCTTTTGTAAAAGGGCCTCGAAACCTTTTTTTTTTGTGTAAATATTCAGTTCAGTAAATTTCCAGAAGCACTGCATGAAGGGAAAAGCTAAATAAATCTAATTTTTTTCAGGAGGTGGAATACAGCGTTATTGCAGAATGCTTGGAAATCTATGTAGACAGATGTCACAAACCTGGTGACTGAGAGAACCACAGATTTCACAATCAGACTTTGATTTTCCTGGGTTTTTATTTTGTGAGGCTCAGAGTCAAACTGTGGAAACTGTAATTCTACCACAAGTATCAGCAGCCAAAGGAAGTCATGACTATTGGTGACTTAGGGATCCTTTTATCAAGCTGCGGTAAAAAGAGCCCTGCGCTAGCAGCACTTTTTACCGCAGCAAGTAAAAAGGCCCAAAAAATGGCATGGCCATGCAGTAAGATTTCACTTACCGCATGGCCATGCCGAGGGGGGAGCACTGAACGCCATCCATTGAGGTGGCGTTAAGGGTTCCCGCGCTAACCCAGCGGTAACTGGGTAGTACGCAGCACTGCATTACTGCCGGGTTAGCACCATGCTGGAAAATATCTAGCTATTTTCTGTAGCACGGCAAATGGCGCACACCGGGGCTGGAACTACCACTGGCACCTGCAATTGGCTGGTGGTAATTCCAGATTAGCGTGTGGTAAGACCACGTTGAGCTTATCGCCGCTCTGTAAATGGGCCCCTTAGAGCACTATCAAGCTCCAAGCCATGCAAAATGAAGTTCCATCAAAACCATAAGCTCTAATAATTTTTATTTATTTGTTACATTTGTATCCCACATTTTCCCACCTATTTGTAGGCTCAATGTGGCTCACATAGTGCCGGAGATGCGTTTGCAGACTCCGGTGTAAACAAATAAAGAGTGATGTTGAGATAAGATAAAGTTCATGTGGTACAGCCACACAAGGGCATCGTACAATGGAAAAATTGTTATGTCCATTCCATATTTTAGTTTTGTTGTGTTGCAGGGATCAGGCATTTATGTTGGGTTGGTAGGGTGTGCCTTTTTAAACAGATAAGTTTTTAGTGTTCTCCGGAAGTATAGGTGGTCATACGTAGTTTTCAAGGCTTTTGGTAATGCGTTCCACAATTGTGTGCTTATGTATATACCATCCGGCCTGGGTTATTTACCATCAGCCTGATTGAGCCACTTCAGGTCTCGATCATGAATAAACTTATCTCCTCCTATAAACGCATCTTCACCCTGATCGCTTATCTGCTCAGACCCCACGTGCGCTGTGGCGACGGTCCCATATCACCTCAGGAGCTGGATAATGTACTATCGCGCCCGATCCGTGCACCCACCCCGGATGCTGCCGCAGAAGTAGATCTGCATCGCACCCTGCGTGGGCTCTTTTTACCGCAGCTTGATAAAAAGATCCCTAACTTAACTATATTAATGATATAAAAGCATTCTCACCAAAGGGGTCAAAACAACATCTTCACTACAAAATATCATTATGGCCATTATAAATAGGAAATAAGGGACTCTCTTACTAAGCTATGCTATGAGCTATGATTAGCACCTGGGTTTTCCTGTTTACATAGGCCATAAATTTAACCTCAAGATTGTTACTCTCTACCCCCAATACGTGTGCTCCTGCCACAGGATCACTGATTGTCAAATGCCATGTGGAATAGACGTATTTTCAGGGCAGTCCTGAAAGAGGTATATGATTTTTTCATTCTATGGTTTTGTGGTAGAGAGTTCAATAGTGCAGGGGCTATAAAAATAAAAATCGTTGGAACTGGTTGACTCTCATTTCACTTTGGATGTGTGAGGCAATACAAGTCTATTGTCCCGTGGGGAGTGTAGGGAATTATTGGCGCTAATTGGCTTGCTATTCAATTAACTTGTGCATGCAAATTGGATGGGTGCCCAAATATATATATATATATATACACACACACACACACACACACACACACACCACACACACACACACACACACACACACACACACACACGCACACGCTTCCAGTCAACATCAGCATCCAATTTGTGTTGACTCATTAATTTAGTAGAAGAGGATACATTCTGCCTGCAATAAATTCTTCATGCCAGCTTGGTGCTAGCTTTCTTTTCTTGCCCTATGTTAGCACCAGTATGACACCCCTCATGGCGATATGGCCATAACACAAAGCTCAGATTTTATAAGCTCTCAAATCTGTAAAATGTATGACAATAAGGTATATTAGGACATCATGAAGGAAGACTAAAGAAGATCAAAGCAAGGGAAAAAAACCAGACAAATTGTTAAATTGTTTTCTTGAACTACTTCAGGACATTATGGACTGTACAGATGATCAACAGTGTACCCCGAAAATATGATCAATGTGTCTTCTACAAGCAAAACGGGGGGGGGGGGGGGGTGTAACACTTGTAGAGGGTAAATTTATAAAGGCACGTCTACTTTAAGTGAGAAAGTAAGCACTAATTTAAACACATAGATGCCCATGAGGCTCATTTTTGAAAGAGAAAAACATCTAAAAAATGGTATAAAGCAGCATTTGGACGTTTTTCTTATCAAAACATCCAAATTGACATTTTCAAAATCAATTTGCCAGATGTTTTCTACGCAGTTCATCTGTGGTGCATCCAAATCTCAAGAGGGTGTGTCAGGGGCATGTCAAGGGTGGGATTTGGGCATTCCTAAGACCTGGACATTTTTCAGCCATAATAGAACAATAAGATGTTTTGAGCTAGACCTGTTTTAATAACGACTAAGCCTCCAAAACGTGCCCTAAATGATCATATGACCACTGGAGGAATAAAGAAATCAAGCAAGTAGCCATTTTAGAAAAAAAATAGACATTTTGCTGTTTTGAAAATGCCTATAATTGCTATTCAGATTCCGGACATTTTGAGCAAAACATTCAAAGTCAGACTTAGACGTCATATTGAAAATGCCCCTCCATGTGTCTTTAAAAATACTAGTGTTAGTGGCATAATGAGTGTCTATATTGCATGTGTGGACTTTTACAGCTGTCCTGGAGCAGGTGTACACATCTGCACATAATTTTTCAGTACATATGTAGATTACTGTATTTTATGTTTACATCATTTTTATTATTGCCAAACCAAAGGGAGCAACATAGACCCATGTAGGGCCAACAAACATAGCAACATTGTATGCATTTGCCTAAAGAATTTAAATCATGTAAACAGAGAAACAGCATATACAAATAACATCCCCATCCTCTGCTCACCAACTCCTTCCCCTCCCCTCCCTCCCAAAGGAGATCCTGCAATAAAATAACAATTATAGAAAGTCGGGCTGCAAGGTGAAAAAAATGGTCAAGTGTTCAGCAACCGGCTTCTGGCTTCAGACATAAGAGTCTGCCAAAATGTCTCCCAGACTTGATGAAAGTGAATGCCCCTGGCATTGGTGATATCATGGACCTGAAGCCAATCCAGGCACAATTGATAGAGTATATAGGAGAGCCATCATTGACCAGATGGCGCCGCTGGGGACATCCAAAAAAATTAAATTGTTTTTAAGGCCATCAAAACTACCAGTCGTAAATATGTCTTGCAGCCTAATGAGACAGGGCTGTCAAAAATGTAAATATTAAAAAACAGTGGAGGTTGACGATGAACAGTAATGGACCACAATCAGTGCAAGGCCGAACCCTTTAGTGTCCAATGTTCCCATAATAAGCCATATGGGAACAGATAGATGGGAACATTGGACACTAAAGGGTTAAAAGCTTTCCCCAAAACTGCTGTACCACTGAACAAGACTAAAACATGTGGCTCAAAGTGGCACCAGGCTGCCCACATTTCAGATATGTCCCATCAGTGGCAGGTCCAGCTCTAGTTGCTTGATGTGAAGAAATTTGCACGTGAAAAGCAAATTTGTAAAGAAGTTCCCGGTGAGAGATGCTACCACGGCATGATAATAGTCAATTAATGGCTCCACGATTTGTGCCTGCATCTACTTAGAATTCCCATGAGTAACCATCGTAATCCAAAGCAGAATGATCTTTCAAAGCCTATATAGCCAATTGCAGCTCTTTACCAGAGATTGGGGCATTGAGAACTGTAGCCTCACCCACAGAAAGACCAGGGAGGCCTGCAGAGGCTAAGAAATCTTGAATTGTAGAGGATGGAGGCCGTAGGACAGTTCAGATACAAGGCCTGAAAGTATGT
Source organism: Microcaecilia unicolor (assembly GCF_901765095.1). Lineage (NCBI taxonomy): Eukaryota > Metazoa > Chordata > Amphibia > Gymnophiona > Siphonopidae > Microcaecilia > Microcaecilia unicolor. The sequence goes on along the minus strand of NC_044037.1, from coordinate 246,793,237 downwards.
ATTAAGAATCAGGGCAATCTGATCAGTACGGGTAGCTAAGGTGCTGTCATCTGCCCTCAAGACAGAAATGGCTCTGGAACCCCCCCCCCCCCCCCCCCCAAGTCTTGGCTACGTGCACCAATATTTTTCCAGTCTTATTATTATAGTTATAGAATTTATGTCTCCAATAAAGAGAACTTCTGGTTGTGTTTTCATGAACAAGAGTATTAAGTGCCGCCTACGTGGCCAGGTAATTGTCATGCAATTCTTTGGAAGGGCGGCGAATAAAAGCCTTCTTGTCCCGCTTCAACTGAGTCTCTAAGGGGGTCTTTTACAAAGGTGCAGTAGTATTTGTGGTATGCACTAAACCCTGGAGAAACCCATAGGAATATATGGGCATCTCTAGCATTTAGGGCAAGCTTATTTTTAGCATGTTCTAAAAGGGGCCCTAAGTGAATGATGCTAGCCGCATATTGCGAAGACTTGTATAGACAATAATATCCCCATGCAGAACAGCCTTTGCTGTATTCCAAAAAAGAATGGGTTGGACAAGGTGAACACCATTATGAGAGAGAAATTGGTCCCATTTATTTAACAGATATTTGTGAAAGTCTGGGCTATACCGTAGGTAGACCGAGAATTGCCATTCTGCTGGTGCTTCCATGTCCACCCACACCAAAGCATGATCCGAAACTCCCCCCGATCCCACTGCCATGGATGAAATCGAAGGAAACAGGGCTCACTTGACAAAGATGTAGTCCAGACATGACTAGGTGCTGTGAGAGTGAGAAAGATAAGTATAATTTCTTTCCTCGGGGTAGAGGAAATGCCAACAATCAATCAAGTCTAAGGCCTGTCAAAAGCAGAAAGCATCCCCTCTCCGGACCCACAGACCCGACCCCCTCGAGTTTCCTGGCAACAATCATCAGGAGGAGACATTACAAGATTCGTATCATCTACCACAATGAGGTCCTAAGAAGTGTAAGGAGCAATTTTGACAGTATTGTAGTATAAAAGGATGCAGAATAGGGGGTTGGGCCATAGATAACTTGAAGGTAAAATTCCCTGCTTTCTATGGGTCCAAACTAAGAAGTTGTATCACTGCTCAATCACAAAAATTAACTTAGTTGTATAATGGAGAGACTTTCTAAATAATAGTGCCACCCCCTTATCTACTTCCAGATGACACACAAAGAACATCACCCACCCACTGCTTCTGTAGTTTTGGTGTTCTAAAGAAGAGAGATACAGTGGGGGAAATAAGTATTTGATCCCTTGCTGATTTTGTAAGTTTGCCCACTGACAAAGACATGAGCAGCCCATAATTGAAGGGTAGGTTATTGGTAACAGTGAGAGATAGCACATCACAAATTAAATCCGGAAAATCACATTGTGGAAAGTATATGAATTTATTTGCATTCTGCAGAGGGAAATAAGTATTTGATCCCCCACCAACCAGTAAGAGATCTGGCCCCTACAGACCAGGTAGATGCTCCAAATCAACTCGTTACCTGCATGACAGACAGCTGTCGGCAATGGTCACCTGTATGAAAGACACCTGTCCACAGACTCAGTGAATCAGTCAGACTCTAACCTCTACAAAATGGCCAAGAGGAAGGAGCTGTCTAAGGATGTCAGGGACAAGATCATACACCTGCACAAGGCTGGAATGGGCTACAAAACCATCAGTAAGACGCTGGGCGAGAAGGAGACAACTGTTGGTGCCATAGTAAGAAAATGGAAGACGTGCAAAATGACTGTCAATCGACAAAGATCTGGGGCTCCACGCAAAATCTCACCTCGTGGGGTATCCTTGATCATGAGGAAGGTTAGAAATCAGCCTACAACTACAAGGGGGGAACTTGTCAATGATCTCAAGGCAGCTGGGACCACTGTCACCACGAAAACCATTGGTAACACATTACGACATAACGGATTGCAATCCTGCAGTGCCCGCAAGGTCCCCCTGCTCCGGAAGGCACATGTGACGGCCCGTCTGAAGTTTGCCAGTGAACACCTGGATGATGCCGAGAGTGATTGGGAGAAGGTGCTGTGGTCAGATGAGACAAAAATTGAGCTCTTTGGCATGAACTCAACTCGCCGTGTTTGGAGGAAGAGAAATGCTGCCTATGACCCAAAGAACACCGTCCCCACTGTCAAGCATGGAGGTGGAAATGTTATGTTTTGGGGGTGTTTCTCTGCTAAGGGCACAGGACTACTTCACCGCATCAATGGGAGAATGGATGGGGCCATGTACCGTACAATTCTGAGTGACAACCTCCTTCCCTCCGCCAGGGCCTTAAAAATGGGTCGTGGCTGGGTCTTCCAGCACGACAATGACCCAAAACATACAGCCAAGGCAACAAAGGAGTGGCTCAGGAAGAAGCACATTAGGGTCATGGAGTGGCCTAGCCAGTCACCAGACCTTAATCCCATTGAAAACTTATGGAGGGAGCTGAAGATGCGAGTTGCCAAGCGACAGCCCAGAACTCTTAATGATTTAGAGATGATCTGCAAAGAGGAGTGGACCAAAATTCCTCCTGACATGTGTGCAAACCTCATCATCAACTACAGAAGACGTCTGACCGCTGTGCTTGCCAACAAGGGTTTTGCCACCAAGTATTAGGTCTTGTTTGCCAGAGGGATTAAATACTTATTTCCCTCTGCAGAATGCAAATAAATTCATATACTTTCCACAATGTGATTTTCCGGATTTAATTTGTGATGTGCTATCTCTCACTGTTACCAATAACCTACCCTTCAATTATGGGCTGCTCATGTCTTTGTCAGTGGGCAAACTTACAAAATCAGCAAGGGATCAAATACTTATTTCCCCCACTGTATGTCTCCTGAAGACATGCTGTGTCCAATTGATAGCAGTTGAAGGTAGTTAGGATTTTGGCCCGCTTAATAGGTGATGAATCCCCCAGACATTCCAGGTCGCAATCCTACATTTAGGGGAAGTCAGTAGAAAAGCTCAACTAAATGATAATGTAATCATTTCCTAAACACAGGTGCCCCCCCCCCCAAAAAAAAAACAGGAACCCATCAACAAAGTGTCTGTAACATACGTGCCCCATAAACAACAAGGAGCACCATCAGCCCAATTGGAAAGTGCAGGTGCAGGACCCCTGCATAAACCTACCCATAGCTCCCTCCCACCTCCCTCCCCTATCACTCCACTCCCCCATTACCTTAGTTGCATGGGGTCCCGCCCCTCCTTCAACGGGAACTCTTGTTACAGACAGTGCTCCAAAGTAGACAGGATATGCATATCAGAGATGGACTCCGGAAAGCCGACAGACTGAAGATTGTCCCTCCACAATGCTTTTCAAGCTCCTCAAGCTTGTCATCATGTTGCTGAGACTGCTGGCGCAATGTTGTTATCTGGCCCCAGATAGAGTTACCATATGGCTCCAGAAAAAGGAGGACAGATTAAGCCAGTCCAGGTTTTACTTCCATTGCTTTCAACAGAAGTAAAATCTGGACTGGCTCAATCTCTTCTCTGGAGCCATATGGTAACCCTAGTCCCAGAGCTCGTGGGTATCATGTTCAAGTGTGGACACTCATGTTTCCAACTCTCTGTTCCTGGTAGTTATATCAGTACAAAATTGGGCTCATTTTCAAAGCACTTAGATTTACAAAGTTCCATAGTTAAAGTGCTTTGAAAATATGCCTCGATGTCTCCAGATGAGTTAGTTGACATGAAAGCTGGGAAGAGAGCTGGGAGAGTCGAGGCTCCAGAGTAGTGGTAACAGCCAAAGTAAGCTCCTCTAGTGTCGTGGTGATAAACTGTGCATTCACCATTTTCTCCTCCAGGATCTAGGAATTTTCAGCCCGTTTGCACTGTGGTTTTCCGGACATGAGTGCAGCTGTTTTACTTAAATATTTGTCCATGTCCTTTAGAAGATTAACCAAGAGGTATAGAGAGATAAAAACAGCAAGCCAAGGTAGGATAGAGGCAGGAAAGCCAAAGGCTGAATACTTATATGCTCTATCCAAACTCTACCCATGATGCCTACTGGCAAAGTATATGCCATCATGTCCAAATGCATACATTTACACATATATGTAACCATATATATACAGGGATGACTTTATAAAAATACCTCTAAGCTCTGCAGCATGACCATATAGATAAAATAACTATGAAAATATTTTTGCCTTTTTAACTTTCTCTTCAAGAGACTGGATAGAACGTTGGTCTTTTTCTGCCATCATATTCTATGTATCTGTGTTATAGGGTCATTAATATTATCCAAATTAATATTACCCAACTGCTTTTGAACAATGGTATAAAAAGCCAATTAAAATTCACAGCCTAGAGTCATGCTCTTCCACCACCCCTGATTTTGCCTCAGAAAGAGGAATGCAAATACATTCTGCTGCTTGTTTCCCAGTTCTTGGAGCCATTCTGTTCTGAAGTGACTATTAGAAACCATGGGGCCCTTTTACTGAGCTACATTTTAATACTAGAAGTTCTTTCTCATTTTCCTTTCCGAGCCCCAGGGGTATTCGCTCGAGGAAATCTTGTATATGTTTATTTGTGTTTCAGGCTGCTAAGTTATGGAAGTTTTTACCCTCAAATTTAAGATTTCTTTCTAGTTATGATATTTTTAAGAAGGGCTTAAAGACATTAATGTTCTATAAATATGTGATTAAGAAATAATTATTTGTAGTTACATTATTAGATGTGCTCCTTATGGACTTCACTATGATAATCTGATTATATTTATGGTTATTTTGTATTTTAAATTGTTACATCCTAGACTTATTGTGTTCTAGTATCTTGATGTAATCCGCTATGAACAATGTGAATGGTATTAGCGGGCTATAAGTGAACTAACTAACTAAAATTGCTTACCATGGGAGGTACTCAGGTGTCCTGCAGAAACAGCCATACACAACAAAATATTTATTTTTCTGAGGGGGCATGTCAAGGGGGTGGAGAGTGGGCATTCCTGCACTTAACAATGCATCTACACTCACATGCTTTAACTGGTTAACAAGAATAACATATGAACACTTACCACCTACAAGATGGGCGCTCATGCAATCATTTTTTAAAATGGTTGTGTGCTAATGACACAAAAAACAGTGAAAATGACCAACCATGTGCAAGTATAACTTTAATGGTAGTCTTCCATCAGATTCGACATGGGCCAGGTCTCGGCAGAATGGCTTGCATCAGGAGTCTAGAACCATACAAATCAACAAACAGTATTGGTACTCAAAATTGTTGAAGAATCCAGACAAACTGAATGGATATGATTAAACAATCAGTCGAAAATCAATCTGTTGATACCCAAACTGCACCACTGTCATTGTGCTAATAACAGAGATGCCAAGGGTAACCCTTGTTTTTCTCTACTTCTTAATTTCTTCCACTCAGACATTAATTTTGTTTTTCATTCTCATCTTCCTCCGATACATTTTTTTTGCTTCTCAACTTTTATCCCTTTTTCTCCTCCTCCAGTCTTCCAGCTCCCTCTTTTTACTGCTTGTATCTAGCTTTCCATCTCTTCCCCCCACCCATTTCTAATATCTCCCCTCTCTTCCATTTCCTTTCCATCTGTGCCAGGCATCTCTCCTGTCTTCCCTTCCCTCCTGTCCAGCATCCCCCCCCCCCCCAGTCTCCAATTTCACCTTCCTTCCTCTCCAGCACCTCTCCCTGATCTTTCCTTTCGCCTTCACTCCTCTGTGCCTAGCATGTCACCCCATCTCCATTTCTACCTTCCTCCATGCCCAGTATGACTCCCCATTTCCCCTCCCACATGCCTCCATGCCCAGCTTGTCTCCCAATCTCCCTTTTTCACCATGTCCAGCATGTCCCCAATCTCTCTTTCCATCCTCTATACCCAGAATATTCCCCAATCTCTCCTTATTCCTCTGTGCCCAGAATGCCTCCAATCTCCCCTTCCACCATATTCAGCATGTTCCCCAATGTTCCCTCCCTCCTTCCTCTTTGCCCAGTGTGTCCCTCTGATCTCCTTTTCCACCTTCCTTCATGCCCAGCATGTCCTACAATCTCCCTTCTACCCTCATGCCCAGCGTGTCCCTTCTATCTCCCGTTTCCACCTTCCTTGAGGCTGCTGAGCTGCAATGTGTGTGTGTTGAACGTAGCAGCAATCCTCAGCCACTGCTATGTGTGCCGGCTTCTAAGTTTAAAATGGTGGCTGTGACCTCTTGCGGAAAGGGGATGGGACTTGATATAATGCCTTTCTGTGGATACAATCAAAGCAGTCTGTATATTATATACAGATACTCACTTTGTACCTGGGGTAATGGAGGGTTAAGTGATTTGCATAGAGTGAAAAGGAGTTGCAGTGATTCTCAGGCTGCGGCAGTGAATTACTCCTCCAGATAACTAACAAGCTTTGTTGATTTAAAAATTCAAAGTTACATTTTGTCAGCCCAACCTCAGAGAAGTCTGTGGTTAGGCTCTATTTAGGTCAAGCTATTAGCATGCGCCACTAAAACCAGAGACGTCAGACTTATGTTTGATTGAAGCCAACAGGAAAACGATACAATATGCAGCTGTTAACGACAATCTTTTTTTAACCTTAATTTTTTGTACTAAGTGTAGCCTTACACACTAACTGATCTGGTAACATCAAGATTAAACTGGGCTGTATAATCATTTTATATTTCATTAAAAATCAATACCTTGATACACGACGATATTATGCGTTAGTGTTCTAATTTAACGTACATCTTTTGGAGCTTGTTAATAAGGTTTTTAAGAAACTGAATAAGCGAAATTAAATGCTGTGTGATTTACTACAGGTATTGTGATGATCCCTTCAGCCTTCAGACCACCGTGCTACTCAGGCAATCGGGCAGCTGCTTGTACTCCCAGTTTAGTAATTTCTATAACTCCAAGTCAAGGCCGCCAATAGATCCAGTCCAGGTTTTCTCTTTTATTTGAACCCAAAATATTTCCATACTTTTAGGCAACAAGCATAATCCAATAAGCAAAAGGTTCACAGCTTCCATGGTTCCAAAACATTTCAGGGAAAACCTCCTTAAACAATACCTTCTTGGGGTACCACTCAGGCCCTTCCTTTTCAGGGTGGGTCTTTCCCCACATTTTATCAGGCTTAGCCACATCCCTCGCTTCCAACCTGCCTTTAGGGAATAATTGATTCTGGTCTAACTTGTACTTAGGGGTCCTCATTGCCCCGGGTTAGGTAGCCCATTTACTCTCTCCCAGTTGGCCAGGTCCTAGGAAATACTTGACTCTGGTCCAGCTTGTACTTCGTGGTCCTCACTGCCCTGGGTTAGGTAACCTGTTTACTCTCTCCCAGCTGGCCAGGTCTTAGGGAGTTCCTGCCTCCCTTCCTTCTCTTCTCACCTCCTCTTCCTTTTTTTTTAAGGCGCCTTTTTTATTTTTAAATACCCTTTACATCACACACATCACCCATTGCTGCAACAGCAGAGTTTGGTTCTCGTCCAAGGATTACCTTCTGACCCAGAGGTATTTTGATCTCATACTGTTTAGAATTGTTATGTTTCATTTTTCCACATATTCTCTTTTAGCCCACCGCAGTTCATCAGCATGATTTTATGCCTTTGCTGTAGCTTTTTGTTGTCCAGCACACCCCCGTTTATTGGCCAGCATGTTGCAACACGCACTGCATATTTCTATCTTTTTTCTAGCCTGCTATCATTTTGCGGCATGTTTTTCAGTGTCCTCTGCAGCTTTTTGTTCTCTAGCACATCACTCCCGCTAGTGTCCAGCACTTTAAACACACCCTGTGCCTGTTGAAATTTTGCCTCTATTTTCACTCATACTATCTCCTACAGACCACATCTTTATTGCCTCTCCACAACATAACCACTTGTGCACTGTGTTCCGTACAACCACGGTGTTTCTTTTCATTATATTCTATATATCTTTTTCGCACACAATAGTTGTTCTCCTTCCCTTCATAGAACATTAACTCATTGCTTGTCCAACATTATTCTCTAGTATATGAACTTCTACAAAACCATACCCTCCTTCGTTTTATTATGGTGTTCCTTTCCACTACACAGTCACATATTTGTTTCATAAATTACATTTGTTGTCTTTCATTTTTTACCATTATCTCTCTCTCTGACTTTGCGCTTTGGTCTTTTTTGTTCAGTTTCATACCGCATCATTGCTGTTGCGTTCACCAGTCTTTTTAAGGTTTGTTTCAAAACACATTTCTTACTATACTTCCCTTTCTGTTTTTCCTCTCACCCAAACTTGGTTCCACAATCTTTTTCCCTCAGTCATTGATTAGTCACACCACTTTGCAAAACACTTTCCCCCAATATCTATAAAATATAGTTATGCTTTGGTCCTTTTTATTTATTTGTTTGTTTTTATGTCTTCTTTTTCCACCTCATACTTCTTTTCTTTAACACCTCTATTTTGCCCATTTTTATCATGCCCACATGCCTAAATGCATCATCTCATTCTTTGACATACCATTGCTTTTTTTATATAAATATTGTTCTTCTACTTTGTTGTAGACTTGATCTGGTTTATTTCCACTTTGTACATCCAAGCAATTTTATTTTGCATGCTACAACTGTATACAGGTCAGTTTCATGTGAAAATTTGTTATATTGCCAGCAATATGTTTAAGTACACCCATATATTTTATAAGCCCATTCCATACCTCCTTTTTATAGTCCACTTTGCTACTCAGAATGGCTTTTACATGACTCCTTGTCATTGTAAGTCTCTTCACATTACATGTATTTGTATGTGTGCCTTTGTACTAGATTTCCATATGAGTGCATTTATACGTTTTTATTGTAATGTTTAGGCTCCTGAGGCAGGCCCTTTTGCCGAAACACAGTGCAATGCTGAGTCCATTGTTATCATCAATAAAAAGCATCTTCTCATCCCGTCTCCTTGGCTTTTAGGAATAGTCTTGTTGATCATGCTACTCCTCTGTTGTTGAATTGCTCCTCTCGTAGTGGATCCAGTTTTTCCACCTTGGTGGTTAAACTTTTTTCTATAGCAGAGGTCTTCCAGGCGCTTCTAGAACTCTGTCGTTTTCCTTTCCCAGTGGATGACATCACCAATCCTCTAACTTTCTATGGGCTTGACTACATTCCCTAGGCTCTAACTACTGTGGAGTCAGGCAGCCTAGTTGCCCCTCCCCCACTGATCATAGAAATACAGCTTTCTTCTATTACACAAACACTCCCTTGCCTCTCCCAGGAAGGAATCTTTTACAAAGTATTCTCTGAGGATCACCTGATAGGCAGGGAGATTAGCTTCTCTCCCTTCCACTGGAGAACACAAAGACCTTACACTCTGCTTTGGGCAACAGACACAAAGCCCCCCCCCCCCCCCCCCCCCCCCCCCCCCCCCCCGAGCTTCCCACTCTTGGTCATTCTTTCCAGGTAAGAGCTTGTTTGCTGACTGTATCCTTATGGTTCCCTTCCTACTCAGTGCTGAAGTTTCCCTTACAGATTCTGAGGGAAACCACCCTATTCTATTAAGGCAGCACCACTCCAGGTTTTGAGCTGCTGCTCCCAATGCCTTCTCTTAACAAGCCTTTTCTTCTGCCTTGTCACAGCATTTCCGTTCAGGACTTTAATTTTCTTTCACCATGTTATTGCTTGACAATATACTAGAAGTATTTAAGAGCTGAGGTGTTGTGATGGTCAGGCTAGGTGTATTAACAGGTCCTGATTAAACAAACTTGGATCCCTTGCGATTTTTCTAACCTGGTAAAACTACTGGTATATACCCCTGCTGCTTGTTATAGGCACATTAGCAAACCATGTGAATAGCCCACCAGAGGAAAGTTGTCACATTCACTGATTCATCAACACTTTCTCCAGCAGTAGCATTACCTGTGCCATCTGTGTTTAGCACTTGCAAAGAAACCACTTTGCAACTGCCATACAAATCAGGGGCACTATCAAGGTCACACTGAAGGGAATTTTGGGACACTAAGAAGATGTTCAGCCACATGACAGTAAGCAGTAACAGCATCTTGACACAAATTCTCCAGCATCCCTAGCTGCTGCTCCCCGGCCTAGAGCTGTTTGGGGTCCACTGGGAAATGCGTATTATGCCTAGGTTAATTTACTGATTAATCTCTAGTCAGTGGTTTGTGCTTTCCCCAGATGGCCAATTAAAATTTACAACTGGCAGAACAGTGCCCTGTTGGCAGTCTGCTGTGGGGCCAAAGCTGGAGGCAGTGACAGAAGGTGTGGGCCTAATTTTTCCTTTCCCCTTTTTCTTTCTTTCGTCCCTTTTTTTTTTTTTAAAGCTATTGGCTTTAATCAAAGGAAAGCGTAAGCCAGGCTTATGCATTAGGTGTGGGATGTGTCTTGTGCAGTTTACAACTCGGCTGCTATTTACTCTCCAACACTCCCAGGGCTGCTCCAGTATTCAAGGCAGCCATGGTTTTACCAACAGCAAATATAGCTGACAAAATCAGCCAGGGGGCATAACTGATTTAACAGCTTCTGAAATGTAATAGCTTTTTTTTTTTTCCTGATTTGCAGTCCCCATGGACCTGCTGGTCTAATATCATTCACTTTCTCACAAATATATAAAACATTTACAGTTGTTTACATAAATCAAAGACCAAAGTATCTATCGTATGTGAAGCCGATAAAAAGTAGTGCTATGATGAATGTAAAAGCCAACATAATTTTATAACACTAGAAAAATAAAAATAAAAAAATTTTGTCACCTACAATGTTTTACCAATTTCAGCGAAGCATGTGATGGAATAATACTATGGAAAAATGTACTTAAAGACATCATTTCAGATGGTGTTTCATGCGTGGTAAAATGCTTGAGATATGTGTAAATAACATGGATTATACAACCGGGACAAAGCTGGTTTTCAGAACAAATAGAGTCTGAAGCCAATTATAGTAATGATAACTTTACTGTTATGTCAGCATTTGTATAGCATGTTTTGCACAAAATAAAAAAATAAGGCGGGGGGGGGGGGGGGGGGCAGGTGAGGAAACTACAGGAACAAGTTTGTATCCCAGTGAATGTAAAATCTAAGGGGTATCTACAGAAACTGGAGATGTGCTCATGACACAAAAAGGATTTAAACCTGAGATTCCTGTCTCCCAGGCCATTATTTTAACCACCTGCTCTATTGTGGGAGAAGGAACATTGCACTGCATAGGAGGAAATATGTTTTCACTCAGCGAATAGTTAAGCTCTGAAACTCATTGCCAGAGGATGTGGTATTAGTGGTTAGTGTATCTGGGTTTTAAAAAAGTAAAAAGGTTTGGACAAGTTCCTGGAGGAAAAGTCCACAGTCTGCTATTGAGTCGGGGATGCCACTGCTTGCCCTGAGATTGGTAGCATGGAACCTTGCTACTATCTGGGTTTCTGCCAGGTACTTGTGATCTGTGTTGGCCACTGTTGGAAACAGGATACTGGTTAGATGGACCATTGGTCTGACCCGGTATGACTATTCATATGTTCTTATGTGATGCTGATTAGCGCATGGTTAGTGCATGAGCCCTTTACTACCTACAAAATATTTGTCAATAAGTGCACACATTCTGATGGTCATGCACTAATGGGAAACTTTGTGTGTGACCATTATCACCTAAACAGAAAAATTGGTCATTTCCTGGCAGTGCTAAAAGTGGCTTTAGCATGCAGGAAAGACCTGCACTGGGGACAGAACAGGCCACTTTTTTAGCGCTGCTTAGTAAAAGGGCCCTTAGTGTTCACTCAACTAGATTATTGTAATGTTTTATGATAGGTTGCTCTGTTAAGCAAAGAAAAACATTACAGATATTACAAAATATAGTGGCTCATATGATTTGCAGCGCAAGAAAATATGACAGTCTCCACTTTTAATTCAGCTGCTCTAGCTGCCTATAGAGGCCAGAATTATATTCAAATTATGTACATTTGTTTTTAGAGCTTATTATGGTTTTGGTCCATTATATCTAGTTAAGTTATTAAAATTCACTCCTCCATGTATCCTTACTTGTCAAAATAGATCGTTCTTTATTACCCTTCTGGGAAGGGATTAAAAGTAAAGGAATACTGTTTTCTTCAATGACCCATCTTGCTGTCTGTTGGTGGAACTCTTCCATTTGAAGTTAGGCATAAGGTTAAATACATGAAATTTCAGAGGAAATTAAAAACTTGAAAAATTTTAGTCAGTGTTATTTAGTTATACATTTGATACATATGTGTATTTCCTTGTACTGTTCTAGCTTCTTGTTTGTAAACCACTTAGAACCGGTCTTACTGGGTGACTGCAGTCAATAAAAAACTATATTGTATTGTATAAATAGCACAGGGGATTGACCCAGGACAGGAGCCCACTCACATATATCTAGAGCAGTGAACCAGTGAGTCCCCAAGTGGTGAGAAGTGTGTCACAAAAACTTTGATATAGACAGGAAGCCTGTGCTTTCCTTAGCAAGCATCTGTGCCTGCAAGCTGGGGAGAGCAGAGATCCAGAGAATCAGGTTCTTGAAATCCCCATAGCTGGTCCTTATTTCTGCTTCTCCACTACCCACAGTGATAACTGCTGCCACCAGCCCAAAGTGGAAATGTTGAATATCCGCTGGCCAAGGGTTCTGTTTGCTACATAGTTTCTGAGTAGCAAGTTTGCAGGTTTTTGTTTCAAGTATCTGGCAGTGGATGAGTTTTGTGTTGCTGTTACTGAGATGGCATCAGAATTTGAATACATAATTGTTTGGTATGGCAAGTGAGATATCTGGGACTGATCTGTTCCATATAGTTTTTTGATATGGAATTGAACAGTAGGTAAATTCACATAATACTTAATGTCAACAATTAAATATTTGTCAAAGCCTCCAGCAGGTCCATGTCCAATTAGGAAAGTCACACAAATTCTCCAGTCAAACCTGCTCACCTCTTCCTGGCCCTATTGAAGACTTGCTGCACTGTTGCACTTTATTCTTAACCTCCATCACTGTGGCCATCAGGGCCTGAAGGGCTACTGCAGCAGGTTCCAGGCCTCCTCCAATGTTTTAACTTGATGAATTTTCCCTGCGCTGCAAAACATAATGCAAAGTGAAATACCCACTGATAGCATTTTTTTCTTATTAAGAATGTCCACAACTGATTTCAAAGCCTTGCAATTCTGACATGTCAATGCCGATGCATCTTGGTAGACCTGGACTACTGCATCATTGTATGTCATATTAGTAGCCTGCTGTATGCACTGCGAAATACACTCCTTGCTGATGAATTTAGTGAATTTCACAATGGTATCCCAGGGCTTGTTGCTGGAAGGTATTCTGAGAGCATAATGTGCCCTTTCCAACTCCAAAGGTTTCAATTCCCAGCTTCAGGCATACCCTGAAATTGCAATTTTTTCCAGTGATCCTTACTTTCAATGTCATCAGTATTATAAAGCAAATCTTCACACTTTTAGTGAACAAGGTGTCAGTACACCCACATGCTTCAGTTAAGGCCTCAGCTTGCTCATTCGCTCATACATCAAGCGCCTCAACCCAACCCTCAAGCTCTTTTAAGTTGACATGCAAAGTTTCTATTCTTTCCACTATGTCCTCATGCATACTTTTAATCTCTTGCTCCAATACTTGTAAGTAATTTGTAAGGATATGTTTGTCTTCACTAGGCCTTTCCTGCTCCCAGTGCTAATAATAATAATAGTGACTGACTGAATACTAAGAGTATCCAAGGCTGACTTATGTGCTGGAGAAGTATAGCAGGACAAAGCTGTCCCACTGCATAATTCAGGACCTCTTTTACTAAGGCGCGCTAGCGTTTTTAGCACGCACTAATATTTAGGGCACAATAAATGTTAGAGATGTCCATTTATTCCTATGGATATCTTTAACATTTAGTGCACCCTAAATATTAGTGCACGCTAAAAATGCTAGTGCGCTTTAGCAAAAGAGGCCCTTGATCCCCTTGCCTCACTTTCAGCGAGGAGGATGTTGGTGCTCACTGACTGCTTTCAGTGCCACTGGGGTGAGTCAGGAGATCTGGAATCTTTAAATAATTTTTTAAAGTGGAAAAAGATATGTGCACAATCAAATGCTCCCAATACTTTTTCACTGTTCTGTGTGGGAAAACTTTCCCCCTTATGGATCTAGTTGATTAATCCAAGTTTGTCAGCAATCTTACTTTAATTGTATCTCTGGTTTGCTATAATATGCAGAAGTTAATGCTATATTATATGTGAAAGAAAATACAAATGCATATTATTAAAATTTCATAATACATTTACTTGGTTCAAATATAGCATCAGACTGTTACATTTTAAAATATTTTGCTATGGACTTTGATATGACACTATAAAATAAGTAATCATAGCTACGTTAAATAAACACAATCTATCCATCATAGCTTGAGCTTGTTGCAACATAATATACAGGTATGACCAGCTTTAGTTTCCGAAGCTTTGAACTCTCTAAGTAGAAATGTAAGTTCCAAATATTACACTGGCTTCACTAGAATCACTTAGAAATGCACAGTAATATTATGCGGGCAAAGGGGTGGAGATTTGAGATCCAAATCAATAATTAATCCCCACACAGATGCTGAAATCAAAGTCTTATATAAAATATAAAATATTAAATCAATATTTTGGTAATGCACATGTATGTGAATATTATGAGCTGTAGAGTTACTGTCAGCATGGATAAAATAGTGATATTTAAAAGGATATCTTCTCGGGATGAATGGCAAAAAATGACACAAAAGTCACAGAAGTCTCACTTGGAAAAGGTTGTAGTTTTGAAGAGTGTAATTAAGGCTGTTGCTGGTCCTTTATTACCAGGAATACGTGAACAAGAAAGGAAGAAAAGGGAATTAGTGAAAAGCATCAAAAAAATCAGTGATTAAAAATGAAATGAAAATACTGTAACAATGACAAATTTTAAAATATGAAACTCTGTTAGAGAAAATAATATAGAAACATGAAAAGAGATGGAAAATAAGGACCAATTTTCATTCCTCATATAATGAAGGGTCCTACTTGATGGTGTCACCAGTTGATCTGCAGTTATGGTTATTTTGAAATTGAATGGTTTTAAGTTGGAATGTCAGGTCTTGGTGTGATTGGTTACTGCCCTTTTAAGATTTGGTGTCCCTTATATATATATATATATATATATATATATATATATATATATATATATATATAATGTTAGATTGTAATCCACCCTGACTCATTGTAGGAGGATGGTATATCAAAAATCTTGAGTTTCACTTTTCCACCACTTGAGATTTATTGAGGAGTTTCCAATGTCTTCTTGAACTATGATCAGCTTCCTTGAAAGGCTGAGCCATTGGTCTACCTTCCTTTTTTGATTAAATTCTTTCATACTTCACTTGAGGTATCACCTTCAACAATTATACTTTAAAACTTTTTTTCCCAGTGAAGAATACTTGCTAGGACATATTTTTATATCAGAGTTAGTCCTCAGGACACACCTGGCCAATCAAGTTTTCAGGATACCTACAATGAATATGCACAAGATAGCTTTGCATCGAGTGGAGGTAATGCATGCAAATTTATCTCATGTATATTCATTGTGGATACCTTGAAAACCAGACTGGCTTGGAGTGTCTTAAGGAATGGGTTGAGAACACTATATATTTACTACATAGAATGTGTATTGTTGATAATGTGGATGAACTTACAGTCTCCTGAAGAGGACAATGTAAATGTATCTTCACTATCAGCAATGAAGTCTAGGCAGCCATTTTGAAAACCTAGCGGCGGCGCCTGCAGTTCAGAAGAGCAAAGCGGAGACAGAGGAGCAGCAAAGTGCAGGAAAGAATGGGATTCTTTCCTTCCCCGCAGAGGCCACCATACCACCAGGGCGGATCAAGGATCAAGGTAGGTCTTCTTGGGAGGGTTGTAGTATGTGGGAGAGGGGGGTTGTAGTATTTGGGAGGGGGATGACAGCATTACTGCAGCAGCAGCGGTGCGTGGGTGGTTTGGGGGATGGTACAATATAAGTCATCACAAGGACAAAATGTAAGAAAACCAATGGACTGCATTAGGGGCTTATAGCCCATTTAGTTATGTTTAAGTCCCCAGATTGACAGTCCCACCAGTTTGATTGACATACTCATGGACACTTGAACGTTGGTCATTAATTAGATTACAAGACTCATTAGCAGGGATGGGGGGAGGGAGGGGGGGGGCTGGGGATTTGCTAATATTCAGTTATTGTCATAAATGCTTGATATGTGATGGCTATGTGAATTTAAAACTTTAATAAAAATAATAATAATAAAAAGAATTACTTCCTTTAGTGTACAGTAGTGTATATATAGTATGTACAAGAAATACAGCACTGTAGTGTACTTTACTTTTAAAAACAGTACTTTTTTATTAGAACTACTGTATTTCATTCTTTTTTCTATAAACAACACGCTCTGTCTCCCCCTCCCCTCCCCTCCCACCCCCCAAACCCACCCACCTCCTATAATACTCCACCATCCTAAATGCATGTCAATCACTGTTGTAATCAAGCCCATCCGCCTTTATGTCGCAGTACCTCCTCCCTGTGGTATGCCGTTAGGCGCTCCATTTGTATTAACTGACCCAATTTGCACTTCCAATCACCCAATGTCGGGGAGTCTGCCCTCTTCCAATGCTGTGCTACGAGGCACTTAGCTGCTGCCAACCCCCAGCAAAGCCATTTACGCTCCTCCCATGAATCCCTCTCATTATGTAAGCCCAAGAGGCACACCAAAGGACTGCACACCAAAGATGATCCAATCAACTTTACAAACGCTGCCAAAAGGGCACCACCCTGGGGCATGCCCAGCATATATGTTAAAATTATCCCAGTTGTGAATTACACCTCCAGCATAGACCTGAAGTACCCGGGTTCATCCGCTGCAACCTCTCCGGTGTATAATACCATCTAGTGAGAACTTTATACGCATTTTCATGCACCAAAACACACACTGAAGCTTTCTGAACCTTCCCACAAATAGCTTCCCACTCCTGATCGGAAATTTAAATCTGCTTCCCAAACCCCCCCCCCCCCCCCCCCGAAAAAAAATTATATATCACTGATATAGGTCTGGGCACCATCCTCAATAAAAGCCACAGGTTTTCTAGACTTTCCATCTCTTGGGGGTTCTCCCCCCTCCAACCTAATGTCCCCACAAAATGTTGTATCTGCAAATAAGAAAACATATCCCCCCCCCCCAGCAAACTATGGACTTTTCCTCCAGGAATTTGTCCAAACCTTTTTTTAAACCCAGATACACTAACCACTGTTACCACATCCTCTGGCAAAGAGTTCCGGAGCTTAACTATTCATTGAGTGAAAAAATATTTTCTCCTATTTGTTTTAAAAGTATTTCCATGTAACTAGTCTTTGTACATTTGGAATGAGTACAAAATTGATTTACTTCTACTCATTCTTCACCACTCAGGATTTTGTAGACCTTAATCATATCTCCCCTCATCCATCTCTTTTCCAAGCTGAAGAGTCAAGTAAGGGCATGCTAAGGCCACTTAAGGCTCCAGAGAAGATTTTTGGGTCTGAGGATTCAGAGAAGACTGTTCAAGAGCTGAATTAGACCCAGTGTTCGGAAGCGATAATGAGGAGTTCTGATTTCCAGTACCCCTTCTTATAAACGAGGAGACTCTGGTACAGGCAGGTGCTCAACCCAGGAAGGTTGAGTTTAAGGGAAGGGTATATGAAGGGGTATATAGGAATCAACCTTAACACGTACATAACTGGGAAAGCTGAGTCATGGACAGAAATCAGGAGAATCAGCTAAAACCTCCAGTTCCAAACTAAAGCAGGGAAGAAGCAACCTCCAAGATGTATTCCTGGAATTGTTAAGAAAAGGTTTGCAGCTTTATAGTCTGCAAGGTACTGTGTCAGTGAGTACTCAGCTTGGAGAAAAGGCGGCTGAGGGGAGATATGATATGATAGATATGATAGAGGTCTATAAAATAATGAGTGGAGTTGAACGGGTAGAAGTGAAGTGTCTGTTTATGCTTTCCAAAAATACTAGGGCTAGGGGGCATGCGATGAAGCTACAATGTAGTAAATTTAAAACAAATCGGAGAAAAGTTTTCTTCACTTAACATGTAATTAAACTCTGGAATTCGTTGCCAGAGAATGTGGTAAAGGCGGTTGGCTTAGCAGAGTTTTAAAAAGGTTTGGACGGTTTCCTAAAGGAAAAATCCATAGACCATTATTAAATGGACTTGGGGAAAATCCACTATTTCTGGTATAAGCAGTATAAAATGTTTTGTAATTTTTTGGAATCTTGTTAGGTATTTGTGACCTGGGTTGGCCATTGTTGGAAACAGGATGCTGGGCTTGATGGACCTTTGTTCTTTCCCAGTATAGCAACACTTATGTACTCAGGAATACTGTGAACTCGTCTATTGTTCTGTTAATGTAACATAACATAACATATCAATTCTTATATACCATATTTAACCAGAAGATCAAAATGATTTATAATGGTAAAAAATATAAAAATGAAAACAACAATTTTATATGTAACCCAGGTCTCACCTGGTTCAAGCTCCAGACCCGGGCCACAAAAAAGTTCACTATCTTTCTCACTTCAAACCTCACAGTCTTCGCTTTCACGTGGGCCATTCTTACCCCACTTACAGTCTAGCTGAGGTGGATCATTGGCCCGGAATAGTGATCTGGGGGTGTGGGAAACACTTTACCATTCAGTGTTCCACTCAGCTCTTCAGTCCAGGAACCATGCTGCACTCCGGAGCTTAACAACTCAACTTTTATTGAACTTCTGGTAAATTAATATACTGGCAACACAATTGATTGAAGTACTCTTGAAAAACATAAAGTCAGCTTCTGTTGTTCCGTGGGAAACACCTATACCACTTACTTCACGGGTATATTTACAGGGATATGTCAGGAATATTTACATAGAAACAAATGCTCCTGTCCATGCCTATCCTGTGAAGCAGTGCTAAATCCCAAAGGCTGCTTTCTCCTCTCTCAATACACAGAAAATACAAATATGCAATAAGACAAACCAAAAGGTCCTACTACAAAACTAAAATAGGACCAGATTACAAAGATTTGAAGAAACTATTCCAACTCGTAAATAAGTTACTAGACACCACCCCTATCACCACAACCAACACAGACATCCCACCCGCAGACAAACTTGCTAATTACTTTAACGAAAAAATAATAAAACTACGCAGCACACTTCCTCAGCACAACACCGACATCGACAAATACATCAACGACCTAGACCTAATCCCTGGTGGATACCCAGCTGACCATATCTGGTCAACATTTACCCTCCTCACCACTGAATCAGTTACACAAATGACTCGTAGGTTCGCCAACACCCACTGCAAACTGGATATATGTCCCAGTCATCTACTTAAATCCGCCCCCGGCCACTTCATAGCAGACCTCACATCCCACCTAAACTTCATGCTACAACAAGGTCTCTTCCCCGAGGAATATGGTAATATCCTACTCACCCCAATACCAAAAGACACTAAGAAAAACACAAATGACCTCACCAATTACCGCCCAGTTGCGTCTATCCCATTATTAGTCAAACTGATGGAAAGCTTGGTGAAGAAACAGCTCACGGAATACTTGGACAAGTTCTCAATACTACATGACTCACAATCAGGATTCCGCCCCCACCATAGCACTGAAACCGTCCTAGTCACTCTCCTGGTGGAATTTAAGCAGGAAATAGCCACAGGTAAAAGCATACTCCTCCTCCTCCAATTCGACATGTTGAGCGCATTCAACATGGTAAACCACAATATACTACTAAGACTCCTCGGCCACTTTGGGATTGATGGAAATGTACTTAATTAGATCAAGGGCTTTCTAACCACCAGAACATACCAAGTAAAAT
The DNA here is from genome assembly GCF_901765095.1 of Microcaecilia unicolor. Classification (NCBI taxonomy): domain Eukaryota; kingdom Metazoa; phylum Chordata; class Amphibia; order Gymnophiona; family Siphonopidae; genus Microcaecilia; species Microcaecilia unicolor. The sequence continues at coordinate 246,773,415 of NC_044037.1, read as the reverse complement.
CAAACTCAAACATATCACCACTGGGAAAGCAGCCTGCGGAGTACCTCAAGGATCACCATTATCACCAGTACTCTTCAATATAATGATGATCCCACTGGCAAAGTCCCTATCCAATCAAGGCCTCAACCCGTTCATCTACGCGGGTGACATTACAATCTACATTCCCTTCAGACATGACAACAGAAATAACCAATGAAATCAATGATGGCCTGAACATCATGGACTCGGGCAAATTCATTCCAACTGAAACTGAACACTGAAAAAACACATTGCCTCACCCTCTCATCTCAACATAACAAGTACAAACCCACAACCATAAACACTCCAGGACACACCCTCCATATCTCAGACAGCCTAAAAATACTCGGAGTCACAATCGATCGTAACCTTACCCTTGAGAGCCAAGTAAACTCCCTAATAAAGAAAATGTTCTATTCAATGTGGAAACTTAAACGATTAAAACCTTTCTTCCTGAGAGAAATTTTTCGAAACCTAATACAATCAATGGTCCTAAGCCATACAGATTACTGCAATGGAATCTATGCGGGATGCAAAGAACAACTCACAAAAAAACTGCAGACTGCCCAAAACACAGCAGCCAGGCTGATATTTGATAAAGCACATTTCGAAAGTGCTAAACCCCTCCGAGAAAAGCTGCACTGGGTCCCAATCAAAGAAAGGATCATCTTCAAAATCTGCACTTTGGTCCACAAAATTATCTACGGCATAGTCCCAGGATACATGATAGACCTCATAGATCTACCAACCAGAAACAGAATCAGATCATCACGATCATACCTAAACCTACATTACCCAAATTGCAAAGGACTTAAATATAAAACAACCTATGCATCCTGTTTCTCATACAAAAGCGCACAACTATGGAATGGACTCCCAAAAGCTGTGAAAACAATCCAATACCATCTAAACTTCAGGAAATCACTAAAAACCAACCTCTTCAAAAAGGCCTACCCCACTGATCCACCATAAATCCCCACACACAGCAACACAACATAACCAATGATCGTACTGGACAATATACAGTCCTCACTCTCTTCGACCCTCATGTTGCCTGATACACACCTACCTCTTGCGACCACAATATAACCTTGTATTTGTTATCAACCGACTTGGCGAACACCATTACGGTACTATGTAAGCCACATTGAGCCTGCAAATAGGTGGGAAAATGTGGGGTACAAATGTAACAAATAAATAAATAAATTATCTCCAGTGGGCTCAGACCCCTCAGTATCTGACCCTTCTCTAGCGTTGATCCCTATCTTGATCCACCCTGGACCTGGGACTGAACTCTCCCTGTCTCCAATTCCACTGCTTCCGGGCTGGGACCCTTCTATGCCAATCCATAGCACTTGTAATTCATTGGTTGCCACTTTGTGGAGTAGCCCCCTCCTTGTCCACCAAAGGTTACACTTCTTCTAACAGGACTCCCCTCTCTCCTCCTGATCTCTTGGCAGGGGATTTTCAGACAGCCAAAAGACATCTGCAGTCAACCAAAGACCAAAAGACCATGTGCTTCCACATGCAACTACTTTTATTAACCTCTAACTCCTCCCAAATCTGTCACTTGCCCCCACACGGGTACTATCTTTCTGTACTTTATTCCATAAACACTCCCATGGGCTGGGTTCTCCCCCACCCAGAGACCTCCCAGTCACTCCCCGCCAGTGACTCTCCACAGAGACTTACTCTCTTCAGTAATCCCAAACTTAACCAGGGATTACATATGATAAAAGAATTTCTAGACAAAGTTTAACTAAGAGACAAAATATCTTCTGAATACCCAATAATTCAGTAGTTTATGAAATCTTAAGTAATTATGTTCACATCTTAATCTGGATGGCATCAAGCTTCCATAATGAAACTACTACAAAATTGAAACCTTTTTTTTTTATGAGAAGATAGTCTCAGGATAGACAGTGAAGGGACGGAGCGCTTTTAATATGAACCAATCTGCTAGAATGGTGACAGTCTGCAAAGAAATCATTGAGGACAAATGTCCTGGACAAAATCCATACAATATGTTAAAAGCCAAACATAAAATTTTAAATTCTATTCTGGCAATCACTGGAAGCCAATGAAAGGATTTTAGAAGTGCTGTAATTCTGTCAAATCTTCAATTGTGAAGAAGTACTCTCGTTGCAGCATTTTGTAATAACTGAAACCTGGATAGGGATTTTTTAGAAAGTCCAGTGTAAAGTAAGTTGCAATAGTCAATTTTAGAAAATATAAGAGCAGAAATAATTTTATGCACGTCATCTAAAGAAAAATATGAAGGAATGTGATGCAACAATCTGAGCTTACAAAGCATAGATGAAGTAAGGTGTTTGATGTGACAACCTCCTTTCTAGTCTGTATCAAGCCAAACTCCTAAACTATGAACCACAAGTTGAAGTTTAATTGATTTGCCATAGCATATAGGGTTTTGAGAAGGACAAGTGAAAAATTTTCCACTTACCCAGAGAAAAGTAGTTTTGTCAGCATTTAATTTGAGAAGATGTTTTGACATCCTACAGGTTATCCTAGAAAAACAATTATATAATTGACAAATCCTGTACAGTTGTAAAGGAAAAGTGACTTGTACATCATCAGCGTAATAATTTAAGTAATTTACCAAGGGATCCTTTTACTAAGCTGTGAGAAAAAAGTGGCCTTAGTGTGCTCTTACGCGAGTCTTTCCTGCATGCTAAGGTCAATTTTAATGCATCTGGAAAATGGCCGATTTTCCATTTTCCAAATTAATGGCTATGCTCTGTTGCTGCCATTAGTCTACAGAAAAGATTCTTAATTAAAGTGTGAACTATTTGAAACAGAGCACAAGAATCATTTGGATCTGTAAGGATTGTCTTAGCATAATAAGTTCTCATAGCAGAACAAATTGCAGGTTTATAATCTTGAATGCATACTCTCCAATTTAATCTGTCACTTTCCTAGCCGGAAGAATCCCAAATTCGCTCCAGTTTCCTGCAGTCTTGTTTTTTAGATACCAAGGAGAAACAATTGGGAACCAGACTTCCTTTTGATACTTAACCCTGAGCTGATTTATATATAAACTTCAGCCGACAGCCTGTGAGGGAAGACAGACTTATTTTGAGTACTGAATCCAGTGGCGTAGCTAGGGTAGTTGACACCTGGGGCCGGTCATTTTTTAAACCCCCCCCCCCCCCCCAAATCCAGTACTAGGCATACTGAGAATACAAAACACTCAGGACCTATAGAGCAATTGCTACCATACCATAAGCAGTAATTTCTACGAGTCACACAAGGAAAAGGAAAGCATCTTAAACACTACAGTGAGCACTAGAACATCAATTCACCTGAATAGTACAGATCGTCGATGCTGCACAGTCAATGCCAACCAAAAGCCATGTCTTTTTCACAAACACAAATACACCCTAATCCACTATAGAATAAGTAATCATAAACTTTCTATTTAGACAAAAATTAAACTGAACCCCCGATGCCAGACTCTGCATACAATGCAACACCACAGAAACAGAAAATGTCCCCTAGTACTGTGCAAAATATAAAGACAGCAGATGTAAATTTGAAAAAACTAACAAATACCAATCACCACTTTACAAATTAACAAATAGAAATAAAACAAATACAGAAAATAAAATAATACCATTTTATTGGACTAATACATTTAGCTTCTAGAGGCCAAAATCTCCTTCCTCAGGCCAGTACAGTATAGTGCTGTTACAGTATCCTATCCTGACCTGAGGAAGGGGGTTTTGTTCTCTGAAAGTTAAGTCAAAATGTATTAAAATTAGTCCAATAAAAAGATTACCTTATTTACATGTTCTATTTATAAACATTTATTAACACAGCTACAATACTATATCCTAAAGCAAAATAATAAAAATATATATTTACAGTTTGTTGTCTCTGGTTTCTGCTTTCCTCATCTTCTTTTCACTGTCTTCCTTCCATCCAGCATCTGTCTTCGCTCTCTCTCTCTCTGCCATCCAGTGTCTGCCCTCTCTAACGTCCCTTCCACCCACTGTCTGCTCTCTCTCTCTGCCCCTTCCATCCGCTGGCTGCCCTCTCTCTCCCTTCCATCCACATCTGCCCTCTATTTCTACCCCTTCCATCCACCATCTGCCCCAGTCTGCCATTTCTCTCTCCCCCTTCCATCAACATCTGCTCTCTCTCTCTCTCTCTCTCTCTCTCTCTCTCCCTCCCTTCCATCCACATCTGCCCTCTATCTCTGCCCCTTCCATCCACCATTTGCCCCAGTCTGCCCTCTTTCTCTCTCCCCTTCCACCCACCATCTGCCCTTTCTCTCTGCCCCTTCAATCCGTCTGCCCTCCCTCTCCCATCCATCTAAAGTCTGCCCTCCCTCACGCTCCCCCCTTCCATCCAGGGTCTGTCCCCTCTCTCTCTGCCCCCTCTTTTCAGCCCCTAGTTCCAGCCCCAGCCCACATCTCCCACCTGCCTCCCTTTTCAGCCCCACTATCCCACCAGTCTACAGCCCTTTTCTCCCATCAGTCCCAAGCTTCAGCCCCCAGCCACTTCTCCCTGTCCCCTTTTCAGCCCCTAGTTTCAACCCCAGCCCTTTTCTCTCACCAGTCCCAAGTTTCAGCCCCAGCCAGTTCTCCCTGTCCCCTTTAAAGCCCCTAGTCCCCACAGTTTCAGCCCCTGCCCCTTTTCAGCCCCCAGTTCCAATACTAGCCCCCTTATCCCAACTACCCTCCTTTTCAGCCCCCAGTTCCAGCCCCCTTCATCCACCACATGCCTTGCATCCCTCCTTTTCAGCCCCAGACCCATTCTCCCACCTGCCCCAGGCATGGCCCTATTTTCCCTCCTGCCCCCTTGTCAGACCCCAGTTCCAGCTTCAGACCCCTTCTCTCATCTGAGCACTCCCCTCCCCAATCCCCTTCTCCCCTCTGAGCACCCGCATCTGGGCTCCCCCACCCTCCCCAATCCCCTTCTCCCCTTTGAGCAGCTGCAACTGGGCTCCCCCACCCTCCCCAATCTCCTTCTCCCCTTTGAGCACCCGCATCTGGGCTCCCCCACCCTCCCCAATCCCCTTCTCCCCTTTGAGCAGCTGCAACTGGGCTCCCCCACCCTCCCCAATCTCCTTCTCCCCTTTGAGCACCCGCATCTGGGCTCCCCCACCCTCCCCAATCCCCTTCTCCCCTTTGAGCACCTGCAACTGGGCTCCCCCACCCTCCCCAATCCCCTTCTCCCCTTTGAGCACCCGCATCTGGGCTCCCCCACCCTCCCCAATCCCCTTCTCCCCTTTGAGCACCCACACCTGGGCTCCCCACCCTCCCCAATCCCCTTCTCCCCTTTGAGCACCCCTCTCAGCTCCCCCATCTGAGTCCCCCCTCCCACCCGACCCGACCCGACCCGACACACCTACCCACTCCGTTCTCCTACTCCCACCCTGTCCTACCTTAAAAAAAATTTTTTTGCAGCGCCAGAGTGGCAGGCAGCGCCTCGCGTCTGCCCTGCTGGTAAAAATCTCCTCGACGTCGCGTCCAGCCTTCCCACATTGAGTCCCGCCCGCCCTCGCGGTAATAGGAAGTTACCTCAGAGGAGGGCAGGACTTAATGTGGGAAGGCCGGACGCAACGTCGAAGAGATTTTTACCAGCAGGGCAGACGGGAGGCGCTGCCTGCCACTCCAGCGCTGCAAAAAAAAATTTTTAAGGTAGGACAGGGTGGGAGCAGCGGGAGCGGAGCACCCCCTCACCCGCTGACTCCTCCCAGATAGTGCCTGGATATTCAGATGTGCTGTCCAGTTATTTGCTGCTGAAAATCCTGGTATGACCCCTCCCTTGCATTTTAATGCTATGCTACTTATGCAGGCCCTTTGTAGGGAAGTGTACATTTATGCATGTAAGTTCTAGCATTTTGTACAATGGTGTAGCAAAGTGTGCATTGTCATGGGCAAGGCATCTCTGGTACAGATTAGCTTCTCCTGCCAAACCCCTAAGCCCTGGGGGAAATGAGGGAAACTCCCCTTTCATTATTCCTTTGTAAGTCAGGACTTTGGGGGCCCAGATAATAACTTTCCCTTGCCCCACCCCTTTTCTTCTCTCTCTTTCTCTCTCTCTCTCTCTCTCTCTCTCTCTCTCTCTTTAGTTAATCCGTTCTTTTTTCTACAACTTTGTTCTGTCCCAAAATTTTCTTTCCAATCTTGCTCAAAATCAAAAAACAAAGCTACAGCCTTGACCTTTTCCTGTCTTTAACCACCAGGACTGGGGCAGCTACCTTCCCTGCAGTGTTACTAGACACACTGGCCTGCTCGCTACTGCCTTGGGCAAAATAAACCACAAGCTCTTAAGACTGGGGGAAAAAAGGTAGCCAATCAAGAACTTATCTCCTCAAGGTCCTCCTCTCTAGTATTAGGGCTGTACATTTCAAACCCTTACTTACAGGTCTTGCCTATATCCATGTCCTCAGGCCTTTCCATAGCGTTTGTGTTTTTAGGCCCAACCAGCCAATTATTGGAATTAAGTTACTACTACTACAGATCATTTCTATAGCGCTACCAGTCATTACATTTGCAACTGATCTTATTTTATAACTTGCGGAAGCAAATTTGTGTACTAGTTAGAAATTTGAGTGCACGGATTTATAGAATTAGAAGTTAAGTATGTAACAGAGAAAATGGTAGTCTGAGAAGGACCACAAAGATTATCTGTGGCAGATGTTGGAATCAAATTCTGGAATCCTTATTCATCTGATCATAGGTGTCATGATGCCACTTCATTGCCCTAAAATATAAATGAAATGAGGAACATCTACTGCAACACATGGGGCTAGATTCAATAAACGACACCCAAGATGATCCGCATGTTCCCATCAATCTGTTCCCATGTGGCTTACTACGGGAACATTGGACACTAAAGCGTTAAGCTAGTATTCTGTAAAAGGTGCTCTGCATGGAGAGTCCTTTATAGAATACTAACATAGTAGGCATTTTTCTCCGGATTCTATATAACGTGCTTAGAGATCCATGCTGAAATCTAGGCATATTCTATAACTATGCATGCAGCTTAATTGGATTAACAAGCTAATCAGCATTGATAACAGCGCTTAAGTAATAATGAGCACTAACTGGCAATCATTAGAATTTACACGCAGAACTTGCTAAGCATGTTCTGTAATGAACTGCGCCTAAATTCTAATGTGTGCAGTTCAAAAGGGGTGTGGCTATGGGTGGGGAAATGGTGTTTTGTGGGCATTCCAAAATTTACATGTCCAGTTATAGAATATGGTCCAGTGTGCGTAAATCTATGTGCAATGATTTAGGCCACATTTTCATTGGCCTAAATGGACATACGTAGTTTTAGGCACTAGGATTTCTACCTTGGTGTATTCTATATACCATGCCTAAATCTAGGCACCGCTTATAGAATGCGCTTAGGTGGAAATCTTTATCACATAGATTTTTTAGGCACCACATATAGAAACTGGACCTTTGTGCCTGACTTTGGGTGTGGCCATTTAGCTTGCCAAATGCAGGTATTCTATAACATCTCACCTAATTTCTATGAATGCCCCTTACCCACTCATACCCCTCCCATGGCCACACCCCCTTTGGAGTTGCACGCTATGAAATTTAGGCACATGTTATAGAATAGGGCATAAGGTAGATCCGTGTGTAAGTACTAATTACTGCCAGTTAACACTGATTATTAATTGTTAGTGCCTAATTAGCTAATTATTTTGTGCACAGATCTGGGATCTGTGCACATATTTGCATGTCCAGCTTTGGACGATCTATACAGATTCCAGCAGATGGTGAGCATCGTATTAAATTCAGCATACACTGTACTGGGTCACACATGAGGCATGCTTGGAATGCCCTGTGCACTTACTGAAAGGACATACATTCCATCAACTGCCATTTTAGGCTGAGTGCTCCATATTCCAATCTATTCTGCATAGCAGCATATGTGATGTGTAGGAGTAGGTTGTGGCTATATGACACTCTCTTGGTATGGGGAAAAAACATCTTACCTCCATAACAAGGCCACTCTAACCATTGGCTGGCTGGCTGCATGCCAATACCCTTTGCAATGTGGTCTTCTACTTGCTAGCTGGATCCTGAAGAGGTACTATATTTACTAGTATTTAGGAATTGTAAAGAACATTGGATCCTGTGTCATAAGACATGTGAGAATTACATTAGGCAACAGCTGAAGTCTAGTTTAGTGCTTACTACTCATACTAAGCAGTACGGAAAATGCTTTTAACACTTACATGAAAAGTTCTCCTGTATGATCTGGTTACAGATTTGACTACTAGCCACAATCGTCTCCTAGGCAAATCCATATTAATTTCCATTGGGATATTTTTTATTTATTTTATTTTTGTTACATTTGTACCCCACGCTTTCCCACTCATGGCAGGCTCAATGCAGCAGACAATGGAGGATTAAGTGACTTGCCCAGAGTCACAAGGAGCTGCTTGTGCCGGGAATCGAATTCAGTTCCTAAGTTCCCCAGGACCAAAGTCCACCACCCTAACCACTAGGCCACTCCTCCACTATTTCCTAATTGCAATATTATGAAGAATGCAACAGGCCAGAATTAACTCAGCAACATTTTCTGGATCATACTGTAAGGCAACACCTAGTAACACAGAAACATGGAGCAATGAAGGAATTTACAGACCATCAGCTTATTTTCGAAAGTGATCGCCAGCCATCTTCCGACACAAATCGGGAGATGGCCGACGATCTCCTGAACCCGGCTAAATCGGTATAATCGAAAGCCGATTTTGGCCAGGTTCAACTGCTTTCCATTGCGGAGTCGGCGAAACATCAAGGGGGCGTGTCAGTAGGGTAGTGAAGGCAGGACAGGGGTGTGCTCATGAGATGGCCGACTTCGCCCAATAATGGAAAAAAAAAGTCAGGCTTGACGAGCATTTCGCTGGCTTTACTTGGTCCCTTTTTTTTCATGACCAAGCTTCAAAAAGGAGCTCCAACTGACCAAATGACCACCGGAGGGAATCGGGGATGACCTCCACTTACTCCCCCAGTGGTCACCAACCCCCTCCCACCCCAAAACAAATACAAAAGAAACTTTTTTGCCAGCTTCTATGCCAGCCTCAAATGTCATACCCAGCTCCCTGATAGCAGTATGCGGCCCTTTTTACTACTGTAGGTAAAAAAAGGCCAAAAAAGGACATGGCCATGTGGTAAGATTGCTCTTACCAGAAATGTCACACGCTGGGAGAGGAACTACCACCTGTGCCCACGTTGGCTGGCGGTAGCTCCAAATTGGCGCACGGAAATCAAACAGTGGATTTTCCGCCACTTAGTAAAAGGTCCCCTGTATGTGAGCTGCAGTTCTTTTCTATTGAGAAGGTTGCAAACATGGCAGAACACGGCTACAAGGTTAGTTTATTCTGTGGGCAAATATGAAAGTGCAACACCTCTCTTAATTAAAGCTCATTGGTTACCTATTTATGCCAGGATTAAGTTCAAGATTTGTATACTGTTATTTAAGATACTCCATGGTTTAGCTCCCTATTACACGCATTCTCTAATCATCTGTCCTACTTCAGAAATACTGTCAAAACTATGAGATCCTCTTGTATTGTGTTTTCTCTCTTCCAAATGGGTTCGTTATCAGAGCATTTTGAAATCATCGTTCATGTAATTGTGTGATAGTTTTTGAAATTGCCTCCCGAAAGAACTTAGATACCTATCGATTTACAGGTATCTGTGTTATAGAAAACACCTGAAAACTTGTCTCTTTCAGAGATATCTGAGTTAAGCTTCTCTGTAAATAGCCAGATATAAAATCTCTGCCAATTTCAGTGATCAAGAATATGAGAAACACAAACAAGGATTCTACTAGGGAACACAATTTCTTTTGAAAACTCCCTTTATTCATAGCAGTTAAACGTATGGCTGTATTTTATTCTTTAACAATATATTTTAGCATTGTTGATAGACACATCAGTGTACAAGATATGTCTCTATATTGATGTATCTAGGTGTAACTGATTACAAATGTCATAAAGACATAACAGTTAGGGGAATTCCCTGTCCCTGAGAGTTTCAAGTCTAACTGGGAACATCACATACCCTGTACACAGCATAACCCATTCTCTGTCCTGACACCTCTTTCATGTAACACCTGCAGACCCATATGACGTCAGATCTATTTATAACACAAGTTCATGAATAATTTATGAACTGTGTGACATTATGGCATTATGCCAATTAAAAATGAAGCTTAAAATGTTCATTGACACAAAATTAATCAGCTCAGATTCATAAGAACAATACTATTTTCTTTGATCAGCTATCTCAAGTACGAACATTTCCTGCTCTTCTTTTCACTTGCTGGATGCATTGGTATTATTTGTTTCTTTGGTGATACATAAAGATATAGATATATGTATTTTATATCTATCTATATGGGAAAAATTGCAGGTTGCTAAGCCCAAAAGTAGTAATAAAAATACATTGTTATTAATGAATCATATTCTGCATCAAAACATTTAACTTTGACATTTAATAGAACATATACCCAGAAATCTACAGCTACAGCATATTAAATAGGAGCTACATATTGCATGTTTAATATTCATTTATTATATACTTATAATATTCTACAGAAAATATCTCTTCACCAAGAAATAGATGAACATGAATGCCAATTAGTCAATTAGCAAATGGCCCTATGTACAAATCAGTTATGCTGATATTTCTATATTATGCTGATTTGCAAAATAATAAATTTACCTCTTTTGTAGATTTGATTTCAGAAAATTATATTTTAATTGCTTTAAAGCCTATTCATTCTTCCCCTAGCCCACTAAATATACTTGGAAATGCTTAATACTGAACGCATTAGCAGAAATCACAGTTCTAGATTTCTAAGAAAGACCTGTCATGTGTTACAAGGAAAGGAAAGATGGTAAATTACAGGATAAGAAGGAAAACTGTTGGTAGCTTGTAATGTCTTACCTTTTTTACATTACTACAAATCAAATTCTTGAAACACGGGAAGTGGATGAATGATAATTAACCAGCATGACACCTTCTTCCCTAGATAATAGGTGACTTGAGCCCAGCATTCTTATATGCGCTTCTTTGCTTGTATGGAGTGCATTTAATACCAAAGAACACAACAGCTTAAATGCCATTCACTTGGTTTTTATGAAAAAGCAATATAAGAGAGTAAATAGGGCAAATACCAACAAGGTAGGACACACAAGTTGAGTCAAACAATAAATTCAAATAATAGATCTAAATCTGAGAATAAAGCCCATGTTTGAAAGCTCCTCTTGTGTGTATTAGCTATTTGAAAACCCTATCAGCATGGCAAATTTAAGAATATTCCATTATCTTCAAAAAATAATCAATTTTGTATTAGCCCTGCTGATTGAACTGTCAACTTAGTTAAAACCTACCATATGCAACTGTAGTAAACAAATACCGTGACCTGCTCACAGTTATTAATCATCTCAGACCAGCTGCTAACTTGTTACAATAAATAATCAGTGCTAAATGTCTTTTATTCAGGAGTTTAAACCTGAAATTATGCTTTAAATGAGAAGAATCAGTAAGAAAGCTGGAAAATCACTTTAAGCTTGTGGGAGGCAATTTTAGAACAAGGCATCTAAGTGAAATGTCCAAAATGGTGCCTATTTTATAAAGGCGTTTAAACGTCACCTGATATTACAGACATGCACCATGTTTCACTAATGCTGTTTCAAGGAACCCCTTATTTTTTTAAAAAATCACAATTAAGATGTTGATCTTTATATTATCTCTCTTACCAACCATAAGATATAAAAATGTATTTTTACCTCATATTCAGCCAGACCCGTCCTGCCGACTAATCACTTTACTTCAGTTAAGATGGTGACTCCCATTACAATCCTGTTTTTATATAACCACCTGACTAAAAACCCACCAATTACAGAGCCCTGACTTAAACTAATGTCATCCACTCTCTCTCTGCATTTAATCCCGTAGGTGTCACTTTTCAATTTAAAGATCCATTGCTGTTCCTTAAAATTCAAAATCTTCTCAGTATGACCACCCTCCCACCACATTATAACTTGAGCTATCACCCACTATTTTAGGTCATGAATCATATGGTTATTTAATAGCCAATGCCTCACCAGAGGTAAATTTTCTGTAACAATACTTCATTTTTGCTCATTTAATCTCAATTTCACTGGTCAACTACTCCTTCCCACATAAACCAACTGACACAGACATTCTACAATATATGCTATAGTTGCACTGTTACAAGTAGTATTAGTCCTAGCTTTAATCTTAATCTTAATTTGGTCTATGGATCTATCCAAATAGGGCTTCTTTAGCAGTGCATCATTGGCATCTCCCCCTTGTATGAACCCCTTTCAAGATTTTGTACTTCTTGTTGGAACTTCTGCTTAGATAACAGGTCTCCCAATGTCCTTTTATATGCTATCACTGGAATCTCTTCAAATGGTGAATATAATTGCATCAACAATTGACTGCAAATAATCACACTTTTTATGTTGAAAGACCCAAATTCCAAATTCAGAATAAGAATTAAAAATAAAAAAAAAGGTCTCAAAATGCCGAGGTGCTGGGATGAACTTAGTCATCAATGTATCTCAAGGCACACTCTAGGCTAGGCTCATCACAGACCAAAAAACCTCCTGTTCTTTTATTAATTATCAAATCTGTGTAATCCCATTTGCATATAAATATTTTTGTAGTTTTTTTTAATTTGCTTCTAACCATTCAACGTGATTCAGAAATCTTCTCAACAAAAATAGATATGATGAAATAACTTCGCTTTTCACTTCAGACGTGGGTCTGGCTGTCAAACGCCCAATCATGAGACTCCCAACTCCCAACGGGGACCCGTTTCGCCCACCGGCTTTATCAAGGGAGGACGCACCCTCCTGTGAAAACACGGAATGAGACTGTCAAAGCATCTGGACTCCTTCCTTTTCTTCCTAATTTTTTATTCTTAATTCTTATTCTGAATTTGGAATTTGGGTCTTTCAACATAAAAAGTGTGATTATTTGCAGTCAATTGTTGATATCAATATTTGAGATTCGGCAAAGGAGTTTGATACTGCTAGAATACAACTGCTTGACATGCCAATGCATCTCATCAATTGTATCAACTGATAAAGCAGAAAATGGTACAACACAGGTCAAAATCTCTTGTGCCCCGATGCTGAAAAGTAAACGTGGACACTAGAGGTCACTAGCACCGGACTAGCGCCCGCATTTACCTGCACAGAATGATCAGAGGCTCGGAGTGCAAGAAAAATGAGTGTGCAAACAGTGCAAGTAGCATACTAATGTAGTCAAGCTCATGAAAATGAGTTCATTTTGTATTCCTCCCCATTACTCAGAAAAAAGCACCCAAAACAAAACTGCCTTACTGCTGCAAAAAATAATGCCAGGTCACAGAAGGCATTAAGGTGTTGAAAGAGAGGATTTCTCATGATTCTTTCTTTAAAATCTGATGGTTTTGATTGCTTTTGAAAGCAGAAGGAAGCCCATGAAAGCCCTTAAGCGCTGGTCGTGAGAAACGAATTTGTGTAAGTCACAGCTGACCCAAAAGCGAAAGCACACATTGGCATCTGTTTCCTGCATTTAAATATAAGCATCCAAGCTAAAAAAATAAAAATGCATATATTTAGGCTGCAGAAAACAGACGCCAATGTGTGCTTCATGTTTGGGTTTTGCCAGGTGCATACCCACAGGAACCGAGCTTACCGTGGGACTCCTCTGCACATACGCCAAGCACAATCCTCCCACTGAGCTGCCTAATGCTCAATGCTATGAGTGTACCTATACTTGCATCTCATTAGCGTTAAGCATTAGGAACTTGGCTTTTATGACACTGTTCAGAACAGTGACGGAGTTTTGAGCATCTGGGCCTTGTTGATTTAACTGTTTGTCCTGCAGTAACAATTCATGTTGGGCATATCTCACTCTTAAATAGGCCTGTGCCAAAGCTTTCTTGGGATACCCCCTGACTTTAAACTGAGATGTCAATAACCATGCCTGATGTTTAAAATCTTCCACATTTGTAGAAATTCACCTCAATTGCAAAAATTGACTTACTGGTAAATTTTTTAGTGGAGGAGAGGCCTAGTGGTTAGGGTGGTGGACTTTGGTCCTGAGGAACTGAGTTCGATTCCCAGCACAGGCAGCTCCTTGTGACTCTGGGCAAGTCACTTAACCCTCCATTGCCCGCCGCATTGAGCCTGCCATGAGTGGGAAAGCACGGGGTACAAATGTAACAAAAATAAAATTATACTTCAGTCTATATGGGATAATTACTGTATTTTATAAAGGCAACATAAGCAGTTACATGCTTTACAAAGGAGGCTTATATGGCCTCTAATAGCCCACAAATCCTCTTCTACCAATTTAGCTCTGCCCTGAAAAGGCATGATTGTGTGCAGAGACTCTTTGGGATCTAGGTAGGAGAAGCTCCTTTCCGGATGAGTCCTGCTGACCAGGCCATACCCAGATTTTCAGTGGAACATACCCAGATCGTGAAGTTGACCATCTGGGCAGACTGCTGCAGCACTATCTGGGTAGTGTCAGGGTGGTCATGGGGCAGTCCAAGGACAGAGTCGGAATGGACCTTGAAGTTATCTGGGCACAGATGATCTTCAGTGCCTGTGGCCTAGTGGTTAGGGCGGTGGACTTTGGTCCTGGGGAACTGAGTTTGATTCTCACTTTAGGCACAGGCAGCTCCTTGTGACTCTGGGCAAATCACTTAACCCTCCATTGCCCCATGTAAGCCGCATTGAGCCTGCCATGAGTGGGAAAGCATGGGGTACAAATGTAACAACAACAAAAAAATACCTGGTTAGTTATATGCATACAGTACTATACTGGCTGTAGCCAGATAACTTCTGGATGCTTCTATAGATCCAAATATTCAGTGCTGATACCCAGATAACTGCTAGCACTGCATATCCAGGTCTAATTCAGCTAGCACTGGGCACTGTTTTATTGGTTGGTATGTGTCAGAAGTGTATTTTCTAAAATTTTGAATGTAGGACTTTACATTACAATTCTGTTCCAGCTCCACCCAGTCTCCCCCCCACCCCCCACCCCCGGGAATCCCTGCACGAATGTCACGTAAATGTAGGCTTGGCATTATGCAAGTGTTACAGCTAGCATTAGCAGTAAATCTGAGAGACTGGGATCACACACCACATACCCTGGCCTAGGAGTGAGGTTCGTTTCTGTCATGGCATGCGCAAAACTAACTCATTTGGAGAAAGTGCCCCCAAGAAAAAAAAAACATTTTCTGTATGTAAAACATGCCTTACATGCAGAAAATAGTTTACAAAATGAATCCGTTAAGGTACACGCACCTTTTAATAACTGGAAATTATAAGATGGTACAGTTCATAATACTGAATAACACTGTAGTACTGATTTTCACTATTGAAAAAAAAACAAATAACATTGTCAATAAACATAGTTTGCAACCTTTGGTAGTGAACAAATAAAATGATATTGCTGTTTTAATTTAAAACATATTTTTTTTTCTTTTTTGCCGAAGTGCAGTCTGAAATACTTTAGCCATAACTCCTTTCTTTAAAACAGAAGGCAAAAAAAAAAAAAAAGATTTGAGATTTGCAGATCTGATAATGAGCCAGTTAATGACATAAATGATACCTCAAGAACCTCACTAAACCATCCAGGTCCTACAATTTAATCTGTAATAAATACTCCTGCATCATTGTGAGATGGCTGCTCATAATGGCAAATGAAATATGCTGGTATGATAGGTACAATAAATCTGGATTTTCCTATGGTTCCCTCAGGCTAGAACAATATGTAACCATAGTGTGCACTGTCAGGATGAGCAGATCTCAAAGCCATCATAAAATCTAAATGGGGACTAATTAGGAGGCCCTTCCCTTACAGAGTTACTATTTCTATTGACATTTTCCATGCATGAGCCCCTCCATAACATCATAAGTCACCAAGATAAGAACTCCCTAGATTATATGGAAAAAAGCTTTAATGGAGAAGTTGAACTCAAAGGCGATGCATAAATTTTCCTTTTGATATTGGAGGAAGTCTTTGTTCAGTACTTTCTTTACAAACTTTCATTCTGTTCACCGAGTACTTGAAAATACTTTTTGCTTTCATATAGATCTATGCCGCAGTGAGAGAGCACTAGCTCAAAGGGAGCAGCAGGCAACATCCCTTTTGAGACCAAATGATTCAAGCGCTCCCAGGTGAGGTGGTGTTTATAAAAAAAAATGATCAATTGTCTTAGGCAACCACACCGGCGTGCAAGTCCTACTTGAGAGATCTGACTAGAATGTGGATATCAAGAGGATATTTTCTCACAATTCTGATCTCAAAAGATCATTTTACTCGCTAGAATTTAGGGCACCATGTACTAACTTGCTTATAATTGCAAGATAATTTGAAAAGCATTCATTATGGAAAAGGAAGACAGAGGGTCACATGCATTTCTTTCACCCAAAATCAGAGAAAATGTTTAACAAATAAATTTAACAACTACCAAAAATTCCGAGAAAGGCCCCCAGTAGCTGCTAGAAGTTAAGCCATCACTCTCTTGCATTTCTGATACCAATCTGAAGTGCTGAGTTTGTTAAACAAAATACCACACAAAATTTAATGAAAGCAAGGCAACAAAAAGTAGAATGTCAACAGCAATCACAAAGTCAACAATGTTAAAAATATATTAATCAGAAATAATGCCAACTATTAATGATCATTTTGGACGACAGTACTCAAAGTGACAAGTTCTCATGTATAAAATAAAGACAAAAACAAGGAACTACATATAGAATTCTGCAATGTACTAGTAATAACTTACTATTATATTGGCAACTGCAGCAATTATCAAATATACTGATTGGGAAGAATTTATCCATTAAGGCTAAGAGCGTTAACAAAATGTACCAAATCAAACTGTTTGGGGAGATGAGAAATTCTGTATTCAATACACCAGCTCCCTACCGTCATGTTGTTTACTTGAACTTTCAACTTATTGCCCTCCTGATTAGTCAGAAGTGTTCCCAGAATCTGATAAAGTCCTGGCTGCCGCTACTTCCAGTCCCATATTATCAAGGCCAACATTAAATCCAACATACATGGATTTGATTTGCAGATAGATCAGAGACATATCACCTGCACTCAGAGCAGAATAGGATTGGGACTGAGAGAGGACAGCATATGTGGACAGGGCACATATGAGCCAGCTGTCCTCAAATGGACACATCCTACACCTAAACACAAGTCCCTACATGCAGTCACTGCTTTTATATGTTCAGTGTATTTTATATGTTACTAGTAAAAAAGGCCCGTTTCTGAAACCAATGAAACGGGCGCTAGCATGTGGTATTTTTTGTGTGTATGTGTATGTGTCACAGAGTTATTTTGTGTGTGTGTGTGTGTGTGTGTGTGTGTGTGTGTGTGTGTATGTGTGAGGGTGCGGTGTATGTGCAGGTTGTTGATGTGTGTGGTTTTTTTTTGTTTGTTTTGTTTTTTGCTTGGGGGTTGGGGGATGTGCTGTGCTGTGCTGGCGAAGTGGGTTGGATTGGTGTGTGGCTTTGAGGGTGTGTTTCTGTTGTATTGTGTGTGTGTGGTTTTGTCTGTCAAGGAGGTTTGTGGAGGGGGGTCTTTCTGTTGATGAAATGTAAATGTGAAATGTAAATGTAAATTTTTGCACATACCCACAGCAGGAATATTCTTCTCTCGTTCCAGCGGTGGTTCTGTGCTCTCCGTGCTGCACAGATAATGAGCCATTCTGCTGGGGAATGCTCCTCCCTTATTGTCACTTAGTTTCCTCTGATTGGTCCGTCTTACGTTGCCTAGTGTTGCCTGGGAACGGTGTTGTGATGGTCCTTTGTGTTTCAGAATGTTGAGGGTGTTTTTTCTGATTGGTCCGTCATGCGAGGGCGGGGCAGAGAGACATGGTCAGTGTTGAGGCTTCACCACCATGAATCCATGAACCCTTCAGTGACTGACTGAGTGACTTCAGAACGTTGTCTTCAGAACTTTGAGGGTGAGTTTTATTATAGTAGATACAATTGTTTTATCTTAGACTCCTGAGGCAGTTACTCTCAGAATAAAGACTACCATTTTGTGAACATCTTGACCACATCATCATTTTTCCTCGAGTATGGAAGTGTCTTGTTGCATACGTAACTCCCTTGCTTCCTCTCTGAGATTGTTGTGGTTCTGTTTTTCCACCTTGGCTGTTTTGGCAGTGTGACAGCACACATCCTCTTCCTAGGCTGCTGTCACTGGTACAGCATCCCTAAAATAGTAAGACAATGATTCCATTTTGATTGCATTTCTGACCAGGTTCATGGATCTAACTGCTTCCATACATGTTCATTACCACAGCTGGACTCTCTGGAGTAGAAGGCACAGGCCTGGCCCCTGCCGCTCTATCAATAGAGGTGGAAGAAGGGACATATATGGAAGGAGAAGAGGAAGAGACAGAAGCTGCTGAGGTCCCTCCAAGCTCTCCATCTCCTCCTTCCCATCCCTCATAGTTTCTTCTATCCCTCTACCTCCACCATCCCAACAATCCCTCACAAGTTCTTCTGTTCTTCCTCCCCTCTCTTCAAACCATCTCTAACAATTCCCTCCACCCCTTCATCACAGTCACCCAGCCCAAGAAGAGGATGCCAACATTCAGGAGGCAATAATAATCTCAGATAGTGAAAGGATCCAGGCCCTCTTATTCCCTGCCCCTCATGCAGCCAATGCACCATCTCCTGTGCCATCTGCTGGAGCATCTCAGTCTTTGACCCCCAGGTGCTGCAGGAAATAGGGGATTAATTGCACTTGTGCAGAAAATGAACTGGCAGCAGGAAGCTTTGGAGCAGAGGCTAAGGCTTATAGAGAAGCACACTGTGAGGCAGGGCCAGCCCTAGGGTTTCTAGCGCCCTCCTGCAGTCTATTAGTCGGCCCCCCTACCCATCCAGAGGCGGGATCACTATGGCTCTGCCCCCACAGTAGACACACCCCTTTTACCAGCCATGGCATCATTGAAAATATTACACCAGTATAGAAGAAAAATAACTTAGCACACAGACCAGGAATTAGGAGAATAGACAGTCTTGCCAACTCTGAAAAACAATGTGTTATCAAAATTTCAGAATCTAACAAACAGATCCCTATTCAGACACTTGGCCTTGCAGTCACACATGTAGAACAGAGATAGCCCCTCTGCAAATTCTTCAAAAATTAACCTGAAATCCTAAGAAGTTAGACTCTGCTTGCAGCACAATAGCCTTCCCATCGAGCACAGCTTAGGATCTAGCTAGGACAGACTTAATCAGCATAAACTAACATATTCTACAATCTGAGTTGGACAGACTAACAGGAGTTACTGAAGTGGGAATGAGAGATAGGTGATGGTTAGGAATTGAAAGCAGGCATCTAGCTCTCCTGTCCTGTGAGTTGCTGTGTTGGGGGTGGGGGTGGAAAAGGGTGGGTCACGTGCAGCACTAAACAGCAGTCTCTGACAAAACAAGGGTCCAGGCTGTGCTGTGCTGTCTCTGTCTGAGCCCTCTCTGGGCAGAGGTTAGCTGAGCTCCCACAAGTTATTTCAGAGCCAGATTCAGTTGGAGCAGTGACATCCTCTGACAAACACAAGGAGGATATTTCTCTGCTTGGGAGGGGGGAGGGGACGGGACATCTGTCCTGGAGCATGTTGCCATCATCCAGATGCCCTCCTGTCATGATCCTTAGCCCAGATATCTGTCCTCCTCCTCTTGTTCAGGAGACCTCCCACATTCCCTCCATCTGTAACACCCCCCCCAAAAAAAAAAAAATATTTTGTAAATATGAAGATAAATGTTAAATATTGATGTTATCAGAGTTATCAAGGGTATTTCATACATGCAAATTACTCCCCTTTCCTTCTGCCTTGCCCACATGCACATAGCCAATATCCCAAAGCATTATAGATGGTAAGAGCATCATGAGATAGAGAACAACCCAAGTAAGCTATAGCCCTACCTTCTCTAATGGAGTTGCACTGGCCCACATGCCACTCCTTTGTCCAGCTTTCCCCATGCACAGAGTCACATGTGTATGTGCACTGAAACAGTGACTAGGTAGTGAACCTCTATTTCCTGCCTGATATAAGCAGTGCACAGCTATTACCCATCCCCTGGTTCTACTACTAATCATTTCTATAGTGCTACTAGGCGTACACAGCACTATACACTTGAACATGAAGAGACAGTCCCTGCTCGACAGAGTAAGGGATAAGGAAATAACTAAGGGGGGAATGATAGAATAGACATGGGTCCTGAACAAGTGAATAGGGGTTAGGAGTTAAAAGCAGCATCAAAAAGGTGGGCTTTTAGCCTAGATTTGAAGACAACCAGAGATGCAGCTTGACGTACCGGCTCAGGAAGTCTATTCCAGGCATATGGTACAGCAAGATAAAAGGAAGAGAGTCTGGAGTTGGCAGTGGAGGAGAAGGATATAGATAAGAGAGATTTACTTAATGAACAGAGTTCCCAGGGAGGAGTGGAGGGAGAGAGGAACTGAGGAGCTGTAGAATGGATGCATTTGTAAGTCAATAAGAGAAGTTGAACTGTATGTGGAAATGGATAGGGAGCCAATGTAGTGACTTGAGGAGAGGGCTAATATGAGCATAGCGATACTGGTGAAATATAAGTCGTGCAGCAGAATTTTGAACAGGTTGAAGGGGAGAGAGATGGCTTAGTGGGAGACCTGTGAGAAGCAAGTTGCAGTAGTCTAAGTGTGAGGTGATAAGAGTGTGGATAGGTTTTTTGGTAGTGTGCTCAGAAAGGAAAGGACAAATTTTGGTGATATTATAGAGAAAAAAATGACAGGTTTTAGCAGTCTGTTGAACATGTGCAGAGAAAGAGAGAGAGGAGTCAAAGATGATCCCAAGGTTATGAGCTGATGAGACAGGGAGGATTAAAGTGTTATCCACATAGAAAATTGCTTGATCTCCCAAACTATGTAATCTAAAATATAATTACCCTAGGGGCCTTTTATAGAATTCTGACCAACATAAAAGCATACACATTGGCATCATGGCACTTATTTTGCTGGTAGGCATCTACATGGGTGGAGCAGGTGTAACTGTCTGGTAAGCATTTTATAAGAAGTCATTCGTGTATGCATTTTTGGGAATGTTTGTTTCAATTGTTTTTGCTGACAACTTTTTCATCTCAGGAGCAAAATTGGTGAGTTTGCATTCTTTTGAAAGAGGGTGCACGCTTTCTGAAATAGTTCATACTCCTTGCCTGATAGCATGCACAGTGTTCATGCATACATAGTGACACATTACTGGGAAAAGAGTAAACTCTTTTTCCAAACAGAGGGGCCCTTTTACAGAGTGGTGGTAAGCCCAACATGGGCTTACCACTCGCTTTTTCAGGACTATCGCTGGCCCAACGTGGCCACCAACGGTATTCCCACCCTGAGCGTGAGCCATTTCTGGAGGAAAAAGAAGACCTCTGGAAATGGCGTGTGTGGTGGTAACCCAGTGGTAATCAGGCATCGCCATACACTGCCCGATTACTGCTGAGTTAGCGCAGGAGCCCTTATCGCCTCCTCAATGGGTGGCTATAAGGGTTCCCCATCGCATGGCCATGCGGTAAGAGTTCTCTTACCGCATGGCCATGTGTTCTGGGTGCTTTTTTCCCACTGTGGGAAAAAGGGTCCCAGCACACAGGAAAAACGGCCCCCATCGCCAGCGCAGGGACCTTTTTCCCGCAGCTTGGTAAAAGGGCCCCAGTATGCCTTGTTTCAAAAGAGTGTACACTATTATTAGAAAACACACATTTTCATGTTTTTTTTCTACTCATTTTTGGATTGTAATGACAATGACACGCAACAACATGGGATATGTTGGGCCAATGACAGCCCATTTTTACTATATATATACACCTAATATTTAGGTACAAACACTTATGCCAGCTATAGAGGTAATGTAAGTGTGAGCACATAAGTAGCTTACAGTATTCTGTAAGTTATGTGCGTAAGTGGGAGCCTCGCTCATGTTCCTCCTCTCCTTCCCTGCCTATATACGTTATTTAGGTTAAGCAGGTATTTGCAGAATAGCACTTAGGTGGCATGTTGGCATATACATGCATAAGCTTGCACATACACATATATATGCCTGTATTCTAAACATTTATGTGCATGGAAGCAGATTTTAGATAGAATGTGGAGAGGAGAATTCACATGTCCAAGAACCTCTGCCAAACATAGAGCCTCTCATAAAGCCCTTTTAAGGTGTAGGACTGCATGTCAAAGTTCCTCCACATCCAGAAGAAGCAGTAATTTTAGAAAAGAGCACATAAGGAAAAAAAAAGCACATTGGAGCAGCTTTCTAAAATTATTATTATTACTATTATTATTATTATTATTATTTGTTGCATTTGTATCCCACATTTTCCCACCAATTTGCGGGCTCAATGTGGCTTACATTATGCCATAATGACGATCGCCATTTCCGGATAGAGAAATACAAGTGGTATTGCATTAAGGTGCATAAATGGTGAAATAGAATACACAGTGGTATTGCATTGAAGTTCCTAAATGATAAAGTGAATTATAGAATAAGTTAGACAATCAACTATAGAAAGTTAATTTCCGGTATGTGAAATAAAGTGGTAGTGCGTATTGTGTAACTTTCCTTAGTAGCACGTAGGTTATCAGTCTAGTGTGGAGATTTCGGTTTTGTCTAGTTCATGTAGAGTCCTAGTATTTAGGATGGATCATTATGGTTCCATCACTGCTTCCTCTGAAAAAAGTCCAGATCCTAGCAACAGCGGCCTCCTCAACATCTTGGTTTCTCAATAAAGACATAGACTGCCTATGTGAAATTGGGAAAGCACATCTGTATTGTAGTCCCATCCAGACTACCCCCTCTCCACCAGACTTGTAGCTAGGTGGGTCATCAGGGGAGTGGCCGCTCCCACAAACAGACTTCCAATGGCGCCAGCACCTATTTTTCACACGATCTGTCGTGTTTAAAATACGCGCCGGTGGCAATCTGTTCTCCGCTCCCCCTGCACCCTCTACCTGGCTACGCTACTGCTCTCCACCTTTCCCATGCACTCTTGCCATTTAGACATGCTCAGGTACCCCACAGGTGAATAGTCCATAGTCTGTTATTGAGATGAACATGGGGAAAGCCTGTGCTTGCCCTAGGATTGGTAGCATGGAATGGTGCTACTAATTGGGTTTGGCCACTGCTGGAAGCAGGATACTAGTCAAGATAGACCATTGGTCTGACCCACTATGGCTATTCTTATGTTCTTATGTTAATATGTTATATTTATTAGGGCTATACTGAATATTCATATTTGATTTGATTCAGCCATGAATACATTATTTGTATTCAGCTGAATAGTGATTTAAATTTGAATTTGAATAATCCAGGGCTCTACTGTGCTAAATCTTACTGAAATAAACCCTTGATATCTGATTCCATGTTGCTTTTTTATTTGTTATGTTAAAACTTAATGCTTATTATTCGTATTTGGTATTCGTATTCGGCTGAATAATATTTTTCATTAGTATTTGGTCGAATAGTAAAATATGCTATTTGCTACAGCTTTACTATTTATAGAATGTGCCTATAATTTAGGTCTGAACACTTATGCCTGCCATAGAGCTTGTGTAAGTGTTCATTCTTAAGAGGAGGGGGGAACAGAAAGAAATATGTGCATAACATATAGTATATATAACTTATGTGTGTTGTGTGTGAGCCCTGCCCATAGTCCGCCCAGAGTCCACATGTGTATGCCCATTTGTCATATAAATGCTTTGTAAGATGTGTATATTTTTGCTTGTGCGGGTCTTTCTTGCACCACGGCCAGACCCGCACAAGCAAAAATCAATTCATGAAAGCTAAGTAACTTTGCTAATTAACCTATTATAACAGACAAGTTACAAAGAAAAGAGGTTTTTGGCCGATGATGAGGAAGTCCAGTCCCCGAAGCTAATATTTAGGCTGGGGGCTTCTCGAGGCCTTTTCCTCAATAACAATATTGAAGTTTTTTTCCTACAGTCAGATGCATCGATGCTCTTTATTTGATATCCCCTTATTTTCTATATTTGAGTTTGATTTACAAGGAGATAACCTCTATACACATCTTTAGATTTATATGTATATGTGCACACATACACATGTATATGCTGTTATTCTAAACATTTATATGCGTAACTGGTGAGAAAATGTTAGTACCCACTTTACAGAATTGCTCCCTTAGTGCAGGGGTGGGCAACCTCAGTCCTTGAGGGCCACAACCCAGTCCAGTTTTCAGGATTTCCCCAATAATGTGCATGAGATGTATATCCATACAATGGAAGCAGTTCATGCAAATAGATCTCATACATATTCATTAGGAAAATCCTGAAAACTCAAATGGGTTATGGCCTTCGAGGACTGAAGTTGCCCATCCCTGTTTTAATGAATAGTACATCAGATGCTCCAAGCTATTTCTATCTAGTCAAAATGAGGAATTTTGTTGATCATCGTGCATGTGTAACAAATGGAACACTTTTGTTGGGCATACATCACCATATTTATCTAAGAAGTACTTGTGCATTTGAAAACATAAGCATAAGGAGTAGCACCTGGAGGGAAATTTTGAAGTTGTCATCTGTCTGAGATTATAGCTTCCCGAGAATTGCTCCTGCACCTGAATCTTTACATCTATGTCTGGATTAATTGCATTTATGTTGAGCTTGACCTTTTTGTGAAACTTTTGGTTGAATCACAAGAACAAATTAATAGCTCACCCTATAGTTCAACTCTTTCATATATGAAACTGCAATTAACCAATCAATTACTACAAACTGACAGTGAAAAACACAAGTGTTACCTTGGAGTACTCAGAGATTCATTTAAAAAATATTCCAGGGGAAATTTTCTAACTAATCACATTATTGCAAAGTCTGCAGGTATTTTCTCCCATGGTCTTTGCACCAGTTTTCTAAAGTAAGGGGTCCTTTTACTAAGGTGCACTGAAAAATGGCCTGCAGTAGTGTAGGCACAGGTTTTGGGTGCACACAGAATCATTTTTCAGCACACCTGCAAAAAAAAAATGTGTTTTTCTACTTTTTGCCGAAAATGAATATTCAACAAAATGAAAATTGCCATGCGTCCATTTTGGGTCTGAGACCTTACCGCCAGCCGTTGACCTAGCAGTAAAGTCTCACGCGGTAACCGGGTGGTAGTGACCTATGTGTGTCAAATGCCGCTTGGTGTGCGTCTGATACACACGTCGGAAAATAAAAATTATTTTTTGAGCGCGCGTATTGGATGCGCACCAAAAATGAAATTACCGCAAGAGCCAAACAGTAGCCGGGCGGTAACTCCATTTTGGCGCACGTTGGGCACGCATAGATGCTTACGCGGCTTAGTAAAAGGGCCCCTAAATGTGCATACTTTCACTTTGTGTGTATTGTTTTTCAGCAACATTCAAAGACTTACACTTTCTTTTCTGTTGGTAATTTTTCAAACTAAAACAACGTGTATAGTTTTGAAAATAGCTAACTATAAATGTTGTATAAATCTCCACCCTAACCCAGGCCTCAGAAATACCTCCAATAAATGTGAGTGAAAGAACATGCACAACTTGTCCCACACATAGGGGGAAGTTAATATAATGAGGCAAAAGTCGGGCTTTTAACACACCTTGATTTACCACAGGAGTCACCAACCGGCAGTATCTCAGTACTGCAGATTACTGATTTCCATAGTATATGCATAATTCTGCTTGTGAACCACCTCAAAAGCAATATTATGCCACCATCCCAGGAACATCAGGCCACCAAGGTGTGGTCCAGTGCTCCCAGGAACAGCTTAAAGGGGTTGGTCACATTCACAATAAAGAGCTCCCCAAGCCCACCCCCAGTCAGAAGGCCCCTCTTGAAGACCCCCCCCCCCAGAAGTCATTCTCCATCCCAACAGCTCTCCATTGAAGACCCCCTATGAAATACCTCCCACATCAATGGTTGCCCAACCAGAAGCCCCACCCAAGCAGATGATCACCATACCTTACCTACAAAGACCCCCAATAGTCCGTTCCCCATGGAAATACCCCAAAATGTGAAGGTCCCCCACTCACCCTTAAAGCACTGGAGCCCACTTGTAAGGGCCCCCTTCAAGTCTATGTTAACATCCCTGGTGGTCTAGTGGAGTACGGGCAGGAGCAATATATTTGTACTGGTGATATATCTTTCATATCCCTATATAGTGCCTGCATACACTCCAATAAGATTGTAACATAATCAGAAAAAAAATCCCAGTTTTATTCGGAGCCAATATATTTGCAGATACTCTTCAATTGTGTTCTTGGAATCATTTGGAATTATATTGTTTCTAGATTTTGCTGTTACCCAGTGAAGGTTTTTCCTCTTCAAGGAACATTTTCAAATCATCATCCTGATCATCCTGGTACCTATGGACCTTTTGCTTAATTTTCAGAGAGAAAGTAAATCTATATTTACAATTTTAAAAATACCACACCTAGAAAGTACCCACAAATGTTCCACTTAAATTTTGATAGGTACAATTCCTTTGGGAAAAAATGAGCATAGATTAAAAAAAAAAACAACAACAACAATCCACATGCATAATTCACATGCACTGTGAAACAGCTTGGAAATCTGTATTTTTTACACTGAAATAATAAATAACAAATCATAATTTTATTAGGCATGTGTTGTCACTTCAAATGAAAAAGGTCATGCCAAATGACATTTTATATTTTGTTTTGCTTCATTTCTTAAATTAAACCAAAGAAAAAATGAATGCAATGTCATTTGTTTTCCCTTTGGTATCATTTGTGCCACCATTTTTAATACGTGTAGTCCCTTTCTGACATATGCCATAGGGTGTGATGCTTGCCCAAGGACAGACAAAACATTTTTTTTTCTTGGCCTTCTCTAACCCTCACTTAGTCCATGCACTTTTACCTCCAGGGGAAAATTTGCCACTGGGGGAAGGGACTCCCTTCATGGCCCAAGGTGTACAGTGCACTAAAAACAGTGGAGACAACCAACAAAGCAACAAAATATCAACGGTGCAGTGATAACTTTAATAATTGATTTCTATCAGACTCGACTCAGGCTGTGTTTTGGCTGACAAGCCTGCATCAGGAGTCTCAACTAATGCAAATCAACAGATAATATTGGTGCTCTAAAACCTTGTGGAATCCAGAACACTTGTGAAGTCATAAAGCAGTAGTCAATCAATACTCAGTTTTCTGTTGCACAAGAAGAAACATTTGTTGAAGGCTTGCAATGACACTGCTCTATGAATGCCAACGTTCCATCAGATACAGCGCAAGACAACCTAACAGCTTCGGTCTAAGGGCCCTGTTTACTAAGCCACGCTGTAGGTGCAGTAAGGGCCCCTTTTACTAAGCCGCGTAAGCGTCTACATGCGCCAAAATGAACTTACTGACTGACTACCACATGGCTTTTACTGAAATTTCATTTTTGGCACGCCTCCACAAAATTTTTATTTTCTGCCATGCGTGGCTAAGGGGTCCTTTTACTAAGATGCGCTAATGATTAATGTGCACTATATGCCACCTCAGCCCCTTGTATATGCAACCCGGGTCTCACCCGTGCACTAACTCCAGCCCTGGGCCTCAAAAGAAAATCCTTTCAAAAACTTTGCAGTCTTCACTCATTCTCAGGCAACTCTCCCCTCACTCCTCATTTCCAAGCCACTTACAGTCGATCTGGGGTGAGTCAATGGTCTGGAATAGCGATCCGGCGGGTTCTCTGGTCGGGAAAATTAAATTTTTACTGGGTCTGCTCTCTAGTCCTTTCTCATTATCCCAGGCCTACATGCCAGGCCCTTTTATTTGTAATCCACAAGCAAAATTATTCAGTCTGTTCTCCACAGTCAGACAAATTTTGTAATCCTTTATGAAACTCACTGCTCCTCTTCAGTCTCCCAAATGCCCCACATTGGGTACCATTTTGTGTAACCCGGGTCTCTCCCATGTGCTATCTCCATCCCCAGGCCACAAACAGAAAATCTTTTCACAAACCTCAAAGTCTTCACTCACTCTCAGGCCACTCTCATCACACTCCTCATTTCCAATCTACTTACAGTCAAGCTGGGGTGGGTCAATGGTCCGGAATAGCGATCCGGAGGTTTGGGAGACACTTTTCCAGTTCAAGGTTCCACTGAGCTCTTCAGTGCAGGACCCACATGGCACTCTGAAAGGATTTAATAACCAAATTAACTTTTATTGCAACCTCTGCAACAGGCAGACTTAACTTTAATTCTCGTACAGTCACTTAACTCCAGTACAATTCAATTGCAGACTTCTGTTGTTATTCCCGGAGGGAACACCTTTTCCACTACTTTCTTCAGGTATATTTACAGAGGCACTTTGTTTCAGGGGCTATATATATATTCATAAGGCTCCTGTCCATGCCTGTCCCAGAGAATGTTGTCCTAAAGGCCGTGCTCCTTACTTTTATTTATTTATTTATTTATTGCATTTGTTTCCCACATTTTCCCACCTATTTGCAGGCTCAATGTGGCTTACAATGATTCGTTATTGGTAAATAAAGATTAAGGTAACAGTTATTGTTGCATACAGGCCATGAATAAAATGATCAAGAATATATAGTCAAGCATTTGGATACAGAGTACATTTCTGATGTAGGTAAGGGGTGAGTAACATTGTAAAGAATATAAAACAAGCATTTATAATAAGAAGACATTTCTGATATAGGTATGGTGGCGATGAGTTGTAATTATATCTGCTGATCTTTGTGGTATGCCTTGTTGAAGAGCTGGGTCTTTAAGGATTTACGAAAGTTTGTTTGTTCCCAGATGGTTTTTACTTTGCACGGTAGTGCGTTCCATATTCGTGTACTCAGGTAAGAAAAGTTTGACGCGTGCATTAGTTTGTATTTGAGACCTTTACAGCTGGGGAAGTGGAGGTTAAGGAATGTTCGGGAAGATCTTTTAGCGTTTCTGGGTGGCAAGTCTATGAGGTCTGACATGTAGGCTGGGGCCTCTCCATGAATGATTTTAGGAGTTAGAGAGCATACTTTGAACGCGATTCGTTCTTTGAGTGGAAGCCAATGTAGTTTTTCCCTTAAGGGTGTAGCACTTTCATATTTTGTTTTACCGGTCCAGACCCTCCTGGCCTGACCTCTCTCCAGTACTCACCCTGGTCCTGGGATGGGCACTCCCTGGCTCCTATCCCACACTACTGGACTGGGTCTCTCCTCTGCCCACCTGTAGCTCTCCTCTGTCACAGTTGCCACTTTGCTGAGCCACAGCTCCTCTTTACAGCCAATGGCCTGCTTCTCTTAAAATGGGATTCCCCTTTACACCTCCAGGTCAGTTACAGGGGACCATCAGACAACCAAACACCCCTCAATAGGGCAAACACAGGATGTTTCAGTGGGGGGGGGGGGGGGGGTTGTGGCTAATATGATCCAAAGAAATTGGGTCATAGTACGTTCACACCCGGTGTTTGAACAACAAAGTTTGAGAGTTACCTTTTCAAGACGGAAAACTTGAAAAGTCCTGCATACCCATTTTCTAAAAGAGTGATGACTTCATTGTCTGAAGCGGGGAATCGCAGATGTGGTTTATGCAAGGACTGTAGTATAAGAGAGTGTCATGAGTTTGAAAATCTTTGGAATGGGGATAAGTTTCAGCTCAGACAAAAAAACGGATTGTCGGTCTGATTTTGTAGTATATGCCCTACAATGTCCTTGTGGGAAATTATACCTAGGTAAAACTACAAGAGTATCTTGAACCAGCAGATGATAGCTCCATTGGTAATGCATTCTGTACAGTTTAAATATAGCTTTGATGATTTTCAATGTTGGGTGATAGAGCAGACATTACCCTCGATACAAGGTTGTGACAGAGATAAATCCTTGAAACGTAGTGAGCAACGTTGGATACATAAACTCAATGCTTAAAACCAAGGGGACTGAATGTGGTAGTGGAATGAGCTGTTTTCTTTGATTAATTTTCTTTGGTTATTTTTTGTTTTTTGTTTTTCAGGGAAGTTGTTTGCTAGCATATGCCCGATAGTTGGGGTGTTTAGATAGCAGGAAGTTATGCCACTATTGTTAGCTGAAGCGGTTTTGATAGCAAACAGACCGGATTGGCCAAGCAGAACGTCATGCTGCTGCTGATTGGGAATGGAAAGTATATGTAGCATCACTGTTGATGCGTTGAAATCAGCAAGAAAAGAAAATGGTGGACATGAGTTAAAGGTGTGTACATGAGAGCCAAATTGTGATACCGAACAGTAGATGAGTAAACTTGCATATGTTTCTTGGTTTTTATAGGCTGTTTTTTTTTATTTGCAGCACTGCATCCCTGATGAAGCCTGAGGGTGAAACAGGCCCCGCTGGGTACAGATAAGTACGCTGGATGCTGCATATGTTTTTTATAAACAAAAGAATTCTGAGACGCATAAAAAAGATTGTTGGGAATAATTGGTAAAACAAATGTTTCGAAAGGGTTTTGCCAATGATAGATTGAGGTCTATTGTGGACAGCTTTGAAAGAGCCTTAATTGAGCACTAAAGGAGTGTTCCACAGACTGGTCCACTAGAGTGCTGTATTACCACGGACCTATGAGGCTTTCCCTTTCTTTTCATGTAAGTTGTTTGAACAAACTGTTTGGCATCAGTTATATTATCCACTTTGGGTTTGGTAGATTTCTACAACACCACCATACCACAAGAGAAGAGTAAAGGTCTCTGGCCAATCTAGCCTTTGAATCACTACAGAAAGTAGTGATAGGGACAGCAAAGGCCACAGCACAAAAATACCAATTAGGGGAATTTAAAAAGACAAAAAAGAGCCTTTAAATATCAAGAAGGAAAGAGAGTCACTGTATCTGGAAAAAGAAGAACACAGTGGGAGGGGAGGGCAGGGGAGAGAGGAGAATCGCTGGACATGGATGGGAGGGGAAGACGGGGAAGAGAGAATTGCTGGACATGGATAGGAGGAGAAGACAGGGAAGAGAGAATTGCTGGACATGGATGGGAGGGGAAGACAGGGGAGAGAGGAGACATGCTGGACATGGATGGGAGGGGAGGGCAGGGAAGAGAGAATCGCTGGACATGGATGGGAGGGGAGGGCAGGGGAGAGAGGAGAATTGGTGGACATGGAGGGGAGGGCATGGGAGGGAGGAGACATGCTGGACATGGATGGGAGGAGAGGGCAGGGAAGAGAGAATTGCTGGACATGGATGTGATGGGAGGGCAGAAAAGAGAGGAGAATCGCTGGACATGGATGGGAGGGGAGGGCAGGGGAGAGAGGAGAATTGCTGGACATGGAGGGGAGGGCATGGGAGAGAGGAGACATGCTAGACATGAATGGGAGGGGAGAGCAGGGAAGATAGAATTGCTGGACATGGATGGGAGGGGAAGGCAGGGGACAGAGGAGAATCGCTGGACATGGTGACACTGGATGGCAGGTTGAAAAACAGATTAAAAAAAAAATCAAAAAGTGACTGTTGCATTAGTAAAAGATAAAGAGATGATGCATAGAAAGGCTAAACAGCTGGAAAATTATAACAGGAGATTAAATTTATGTATACTAAATTTCCCTAAATTGAGAGGTATGGCTCTGTTGGAGATCCTGATGAGCTACTTGGTGGATGTTTTGCATTATTCCTTAGAAAATATTCCCCCTATTAATAAGACTTCTTGCCTGTTTCCTCTAATGTTGGAAGTAATATTTCTCAGGGAATAATTCAGAGGGAAAAACATATGGAGAACAGTGATGTAGATTTGAATAATCAAACAGCTTTTTTGGAAAATTCTCCAGTGGAAGTTGTAGTACGAGCTACGTTACTTGTAGCATTTGTTTTTGAGCAAAATCTGAATTCTCTTTTTCGCCTCTATTTTCAAAAATCTGAGGAATTGTTTTTGTGTCAGAAAATCTGGATGCATCCGGATGTTACTGAGACAACTCAGGAAAGAAGAGATGCTTTTTTAGCCATGCGTCAACAAGTTAGAGAATTAAGAGCATCCTTTGTACTGAGCTCTCCTTGCAAATGTGTTGTATGTTATGTTGGAATCAAGTTTACCTTTTTTTTTTTTTTGCTCCTGAACAACTAAAGTCTTTAGTAGATATGAAGAGGTTATCAATGCCCTCCACTTGATAGTTGCAGATTGTAATTAGATGAAGAGGGTTGGTCTGCTAGCAGCCTTTCTTTAACCTTATCCACTTGTTGGGTACTCCTAGGTTTCCTTACTTTGTACCCTCTTTATTGTGGTCTATCAAAGAGGAAAATTGTCTCTTTTCTATACTACTAATAAAATTTGTTGGATTTATTCCTTACTAGTAAAAAAGGCCCGTTTCTGACAGAAATGAAACGGGCGCTAACAAGGTTTTCCTCGGAGTGTGTATGTTTGAGAGAGAGCGTGTGTGAGAGATGGAGTGTGTGTGTCAGAGAGAGAATGAGAGAGAGACAGAGTGTGTGTGTGTTTGTGTGAGAGAGTGTGTGTGACAGACAGAGTGTCTGTGTGTGTGAGACTGTGTGTGTGTGACAGAGAGATAGAGTGTGATAGACAGAGTGTGTCAGAGAGAGTGTATGTGAGAGACAGTGAGTGTATGCCCCCCCTCTCATAGGTCCCCCACCCCCCACTTGCAGGGCCCCCTTCCCCACCTCTCTGGTCTCAGGACCCCCTCCCCACCTCCCTCTCCCCTGACCCCCCTGCAGCCATCCATGTCCAGCGACCCTCCCCTCCCCCCCGCGCAACAAACCCCCTCGCCACCCACAGCTGCCACTGGTAACGCTGTCCAGCCGCTGCTGCTTCTCCTATTGAGCAGCAGCGGCCGCTACAAAAAGGAAAAAAGCAATAAATGTTTTTAAACATCAAGCGCGGCACCGCAGACAGCCATCAGGCATTGGCTGTCTGCTCTGCAGCCGCTCCTCCTCTCACTTCCATGTCACTACCCCTGGAGTAAGACCCCAGAGGAGCGCAGCGATGTGAGATGCGAGAGGAGAAGCGGCTGCAGAGCAGACAGCCAATGCCTGATGGCTGTCTGTGGTGCTGCGCTTGATGTTTAAAAACATTTATGGCTTTTTTTCTTTTTGTAGCGGCCGCTGCTGCTCAACAGGAGAAGCAGCAGCGACTGGACAGCGTTACCAGTGGCAGCAATGGGTGGTGAGGGGGTTGATGTGCTTGGGGGGGGGTGTTGATGTGCTTTGGGGGGGGGGGTGTTGATATGTTTCGGGGGGGGGCTTGGGTGATGCGCCGAGGGAGGTGTTTGATCGGCGCACTCACAGCTGTTTCCCAGGCAGGGGGAGGAGTAGGGAAACACGCAGAGCAAATTGCTCCACGTGTTTCCCTACTCCTCCCCCTGCCTGGGAATTAGCTGTGAGTGACATCAGCCTGGCTACGGAGCCTAGCTCAGCAACTCCAGGAGCCACGGACACAGGCAGCTACTTTAGAACGTTGGTGGTGAGAATTATTATATAGGATAGTAATGTGCTCTGTGTTTCTTTAAACAGGTTTAAGCTGTGTATTTTGTTTCAAAATATAAATAAATAAATTTAAAATTGTTAGGTGCAAGTTCTGTTTTAGAATAAGCTCCTACTAAGCAGCCCTGAGGCATCTAAATCAAACTGCCCCCTTAAAGAATTGCCTCCTTAATTCTTATTATAAGGTAAAGTGCCTGAGATTGTTAAATTTAAAACAAGCCATAGAAAATATTTCTTCAGTCAATGTGTAATTAAACTCTGGAATCCATTGCCAGAGAATGTGGTAAAAGCAGTTAGCTTAGCAGGGTTTAAATAAGGTTTGGATAATTTCCTAAAAGAAAAGTCCATAAGACACTATTAAGACGGACTTGGGAGAATCTGCTGCTTATTTCTAGGATAAGCAGCATAAAATCTGTTTTACTCTTTCGGGATCTTGCCAGGTACAACTGATCTGGATTGGCCACTGTTGGAAACACGATACTGGGCTTGATGGACCTTCAGCCAGTCTCAGTATGGCAATGCTTATGTTCTTATGTTCATTTAAATCAAATTGTATGTTGGTGTGTTCAGATGGAAATCAAAGCATTTAACAATGCAATTGTGTTATTTTTAACATAGACATTAAAGAAAAATCTTTTGTAACCCAATGTACTAGCAGGGAGCTACTATAGTTCTATAGATAAAAGAAAAATGAATCTCA
Organism: Microcaecilia unicolor; assembly: GCF_901765095.1. NCBI lineage: Eukaryota > Metazoa > Chordata > Amphibia > Gymnophiona > Siphonopidae > Microcaecilia > Microcaecilia unicolor. The sequence goes on along the minus strand of NC_044037.1, from coordinate 246,739,229 downwards.
GCTCCTAGGAATGGAAAAGGGTAACACTTTTTCTGCTTTGCAATTCATTTATTTGGCTCTATAGTTAACATGTATCAAAATTTGATGGTTGATTCTAAGGCTGCTAATCTTTTACTGTTCCCTTGACTCTCATAGTGAGAGAGAAGTTCAACCTTCATTACACTTCCCTGAGGCATAGGCTGCTTGTTGCAGTGCAAATATTTCTAGGTTGCTGAGCACATATACATAGTAGCATAAAGTGCATGTATTCTTTATAACAGTGCTTCTCAACCTATTTTATTTTGTATCACACTTTCCAGTTGACTAGATCCTCATGGCACACTAGTCCACATTGCTTGCAATCCTTACCCAACCCCTGTCTTACACAATCGTGTCTCTATCACTCCTCTTGTTCCCACTTGATATTCTCTTATTTCCTCATTTCTGACTTAATATAAGAACACAAAAATTGCCAAGGTCTTTCTAGCCCAGCATTCTGTTTCCAACAGTGGCCAATCCAGATCCTAGCAGGGCCGGCGTTAGGGGTGGGAAAACAGGGCAATTACTCTGGGACCCCATGTGACTGGGGGCCCCAAACCTGCCTAAAGTTGAAGGGTCAATCTGCAAGCAAGCTTTGGGGCCCCCTCCCTAGCATCTGCCCTGGGCCTCATCGTGTCTAGTATGAGCCCTGGTCATAAGTACCTAGAAGGATCCCCAAAAGTAATTAAGTGGGAGATTTCTCCAAGCCTACCCTTATACTGATTTATACACATTTCCTCAAGAAATGCTATATTAATTAATAATCCCCTATCTCTTCTGCTGGGGATGACTCATGGGGGCAGAAATGAGTTCCCTTTCCAAGCCAGTTTGAGGGTTGTGTACCAGTGGTGAAGTGTGGGCAGTAAATGCGGAGCAAGAATGAGGGTGTGAAAGGGTTATTGTTTTTCTCTCAGATGGTGGATTTGAGGTGCGATTTATTTTTAGTAATTGATTATCAGCTTTTCTAACTGGATTTTGCACAGTTTCTGTGTAATGGTGTGGCTGTTTTTCAGTCTGGCCGTGCTGTATTTTGATAGTTTTTCTCCTAGGGAGGGCTGATGCATCTGCCAGTATGGTAGCCATTTGTTTGTTACCCTGTGCATACCAGTTGGAGCCACTGTTTCCTCTAAGCTAAGTGGGTGTCCTCCAACTACATTACTACCTATAGGGGGTGGTGCTTCAATATTGTGTTTTCATTCTCTAGGGACAAGCAGGTTCCCTGGAGTCCTGTAGAAATTGCCTGTCCCTCACTATTAAAAATGTGATAGTGAAACAGCCCCCCCCCCCCCGTCCATTTTTCAGCGTGCCTGTAAAAGAGGCCTTTTTTGGGGCCGAAAATGGACGTGCAGCTAAATAAAAATTGGTGCACGTCCATTTTGGGCCTGAGACCTTATCACCACCCACTGACTTAGCGGTAAGGTCTCACGTGTTAACCTAGCATTAATCAGTGTACACTGCCGATTACCATCCGGATAGCACCACGTACCAGAAAATAAAAAATATTTTCCAAAACGTGTATCGGATGCATGTAAAAAATGGAATTACCACTCGGGCCATGCGGTAGCCGGGTGGTAGCTCCAAACTGGCATGTGTTGGACACACGTAGGCGCCTATGCACCTTTGTAAAAGGGCCCCTTAGTGAATTGCATATGCCATTTATAGAATAGCACTGAGTGTTCATCTAGCACTTGCATGCACGTCTACAATTATTAAGATAGACTAGGGGGGAAATCCACTACTTATTTCTATGATAAGCAGCATAAAATGTATTGTACTGTTTTGGGATCTTGCCAGCTACTTATAACCTAGATTAGCCACTGATGGAAACAGGATACTGGGCTTCATGGACCTTTGGTCTGTCCCAGTATGTCAACATACTTATATACTTATGTAAGTGCTAGTATTCTATTAATTAAAGCATGAAAATGGCATTTTATTATTATTATTATTATTTGTAGCATTTGTATCCCACATTTTCCCACCCATTAGCATGCTCAATGTGGCTTACATTTGCTGTTATGGCGATTGCCATTTCCGGACTTTAGATATGCACATGATTTTGCAATCAAGTGCGTACATACATGGTAGAAGAATGCATTGTGTGCTTGCGTACTTGTTAACACGTGGTTTTGCAATCAAGTGCGTATGTATGTGGTAGAAGAATACATTGTGGTCTTGTGTAGGTGTCGGCTTTATGTAGTTGCTCAGATGATAAGAGTAATAGTGTTGGGCAGTGGTTGTGTCGTTTTGGTCTTATTCTTCGTTGTTGTTGTTTAGAAGTTAGGACGATTGTTTGTTGTATGCTTTTTTGAATAGGTCCGTTTTCAGTAGTTTACAAAAGATGGTTAGATCTTGCGTTGTCTTTATGATCTTCGGGAGTGCGTTCCATAGCTGTGTGCAAATGTAGGAGAAGCTGGTTGCGTAGGTGGACGTATATTTTAATCCTTTGTAGTTGGGGTAATGGAGGTTGAGGAATGTGTGTGTCGATCTTTTAGCATTTCTAGCAGGTAGGTCTATGAGGTCTGACATGTAGGCCAGTGCTTCTCCATGTAAAATTTTATGGACCATGGTGCATACTTTGAACGCAATTCGTTCCTTTAGTGGAAGCCAGTGTAGTTTCTCTCTTAGCGGTTTGGCGCTTTCGTATTTTGCTTTCCCGAATATAAGTCTGGCTGCCGTATTTTGGGCTGTCTGAAGCTTCTTAATGACTTATTCTTTACAACCCGCGTATATTGTGTTGCAGTAGTCTAGGTGGCTTAACACCATTGACTGTACTAGGCTGCGGAATGTGTCTCTTGGGAAGTAGGGTTTGATTCTTTTAAGTTTCCACATGGCGTAGAACATTTTCTTTGTTGTGTTTTCACATGGTCTTCTAGTGTAAGGTTTCGATCAATCGTTACTCCCAGGATTTTCAAACTATCGGAGACCGTAAGAGTGTAGTCTGGGGTGTATATAGTGTTGTTTTTGTTTGAGTTGTATTGTGAGGATAGGATGAGACAATGTCCTGCTTATAATCGAACGAGAAAAATGCCCAAGTTCCGACCTAAATCGGGAGATGGACGTTTATCTCACAAAAACGAATAACGCGGTATAATCGAAAGCCGAACTTGGACGTTTTCAACTGCACTCCATCGCGGAAGTGTACAAAGTTCATGGGGGGGTGTCGGAGGCGTGATGAAGGCGGGACTGGGGCATGGTTATCACCCGAACAGAGATGGGCACCTTTCGCCGATAATGGGAAAAAAGTATGCGTTTGTAGCTAGAATTTAGGGCACTTTTCCTGTACCCTGTTTTTTCACAAATAAGGCCCCAAAAAGTGCCCTAAATGACCAGATTACCCCCAGAGGGAATCGGGGATGACCTCCCCTGACTCCCCCAGTGGTCACTAACCCCCTCCCACCACAAAAAATGATGTTTCACAACTTTTTATTTTCACCCTCAAATGTCATACCCACCTCCCTGGCAGCAGTATGCAGGTCCCTGGAGCAGTTGTTAGGGGGTGCAGTTGACTTCAGGCAGGTGGACCCAGGCCCATCCCCCCCTCTACCTGTTACAATTGTGCTGCTTAATGCTTAGTCGTCCAACCCCCCAAACCCACTGTACCCACATGTAGGTGCCCCCCTTCACCCCTTAGGGCTATAGTAATGGTGTAGACTTGTGGGCAGTAGGTTTTGAGGGGGATTTGGGGGGCTCAACACACAAGGGAAGGGTGCTATGCACCTGGGAGCTCTTTTACCTTTTTTTTGTTTTTGTAAAAGTGCCCCCTAGGGTGCCCGGTTGGTGTCCTGGCATGTGAGGGGGACCAGTGCACTACGACTCCTGGCCCCTCCCACGAACAAATGCCTTGGATTTATTCGTTTTTGAGCTGGGCACTTTCATTTTCCATTATCGCTGAAAAACAAAAACGCCCAGCTCACAAATTGTCGAATAAAACATGGACGTCTATTTTTTTTCGAAAATACGGTTCGGTCCGCCCCTTCACAGACCCGTTCTCGGAGATAAACGCCCATGGAGATAGACGTTTTCGTTCGATTATGCCCCTCCACGTCTTTTCTGCGTTTAGTTTCAGTTGAAATGCATCTGCCCGTGAATTCATTATTTGGAGGCTATGTTGGATTTCTTTTGCAATTTCTGTTAGGTCATGCTTGAACGGGATGTATATCGTGACATCATCTGCATAAATATATGGATTAAGACCTTGGTTGGATAGCGATTTAGCTAGAGGTGTTATCATTAGGTTGAATAAGGTTGGTGACAACGGTGATCCTTGTGGGACACCACATTCTGGTGTCCATGGTACTGATGTTTTTGATTTTGAGATCACTTGGTAGGTTCTAGTTTTTAGGAATCCTTGGAACCACTTTAGTACATTTCCTCCAATCCCGAAGTAGTCTAAGATGTTCGAGAGTATTTGGTGGCTAACCATGTCAAATGCGCTGGACATGTCGAATTGGAGGAGTAGGACACTGTGTCCTGTTGCTATTAGTTGTTTGAATTTAGTTATGAGGGTGGTTATCACTGTTTCTGTACTATGGTTGGATCTGAATCCCGACTGTGATTCATGCAGTATTGTGAATTTGTCTAAGTAGTTAGTAAGTTGTTGTGTTACCATACTTTCCATTGTTTTGACAATCAGGGGGATGGATGCCACTGGTCGATAGTTGGTCGTGTCGTTTAGTTTTTTCTTTAGGTCTTTAGATCACATCCAATCAAAAAAAAAAACTCTTCTACAGAATCTCAAAATCTCTTCAAACAAACCACTGTAGAGTATATTGATAATGGGTCCTCTTAAAAAGCAAAAAAAGGAGGAAAAGACCTCAAAAGACCCGGATGCCCAAGTCAACTTGCCACTTATGTCTTCACAGCACTCACCAGGCCAGTACATCATCACTGGCCAAAAACCTCCTTAAATATGTTTTCATTCTTTTTAATGCTCAAAAAACATCGTGCTGAACTCAATCTGTGAAGAACAAAAAAACCAAACTTAAACAAAACAAAAATGTGTATACTGAGCAACTTAGCTTAACTCCCGATGGGAACCCGTTTCGCCCTCCGGCTTTGTCAAGGAAGATCTCAGAAGCATTTTGTCTTCCTCTTCAAAACATATTTTTAGCAAATATACTCTAAACGCAAACATCAAAGTGCTAGGAATACTGACTGACCAACACCTGACACTAGAACCACAAGCATCTGCTTTAGTATCTAAAGTATTCAGGTCTCTCTGGAAATTACGATGATTAAGAACATATATCTCAAAATTGCCTTCTGAATTTTAGTCCAATTCCTTGTTCTGTCCCAGATAGACTACTGCATTGTGGTCTATGCAGGATGTAGGGAATACATACTCAAAAAATACAAACAGCACAAAACATCTCAGCACGCCTGATCTGTGGCACAACCAAATACGATCACGCATTGCCATTGCTGCAATATCTACACTGGCTACCATTAAGAGCAAGAGTGATCTTCAAAATTTTCACTTTCGTTTACCAAGTTGTATACGGCACTACACAGTGTCAGTAATTGAGATACCACAACCAACCCTCAAAGATAAACTCATCATACACCCTCCCAGCTGTAAAGGGGTGATCTATAAATTAGCCCACACCACTAATCTCCCATTCAACGCAGCCAGATGGTAGAATATACTGCCCAAGGACATACAACAAGACAACACCTATGAAAGCTTTCACAAAAAACTAAAAACATTCTTGTACAAGAAATTCCTGAAGATCGATGCAACATAGCATCAAACAACAAACAACCCGACTCGCTTTACCAAGATCAGAAGACGACACTCCCTCCCTCCCCAGACATATCTTCAACCAATGATCTCTTCCCTCCCTCTTCACGCAACCCTGACCTATTTAGGCACATCCGACTTGTCTGATTTGTATTTCCGGCCCACTATAGACACTTTTGATCTGTATTTCTGACCTCAATTTGTAATTCTGACTTAATCTTTTGTAAGCCACACAGAACTGAGTCCTAGACTCGGACATGTGTAAGGTATAAATCCTATAAAGAAAAGTAAACTAAATGTTGCTCCTCAGGAAAGGTCAATCCATCTAAAAAGTCAAGTGAATCTGACCTTAGAAGTCAACCAGTTATTTGAATGATTTGGTCCTACTTGTCCACAGAGAATGCAAATTTGCTTACCTGTAACAGGTGTTCTTTCAATACTTCTCAGAGAGTTGTATTTCTTCTTGAGCTGTGTAACTAGCTGAATGGATTGATAAGACCATTGCATATGGAAAGGGCTATTTATGCTCAGAAATAGCTGTTCCATCCCATTGAAATGCAGTGACATCATCCACTTGTGCCTGATTGATCTCTGCAGTCTATTGGTCTGAAACTTTGCTACACTGGACATCTGACATAATCTCCAAGGAGACACGCAACAGACAGTAGTAAGCATCAACAAGTTTTATTGCTGCTAAGCTCTTTACTTTTGAAATTCTCTGAGATAAAGGGTAAAGAAAAGGAATGCCCAAGGCTAAAGTGGGTAAGAAGCAAGCATTCAGACTGAGCTGGAATGCTTTGCCTTAATACATGATTTATTGTCAGCTTTAGTCCAGATGTGAAAGCCCATTTATGTCTAAGTAAGGACATGTTCTGTTTCAGTAATATTTTAGAAAAGGCTTTGTTTTCTAAATACCTGCAGGAATACACATGTATTTGGCTGCGTGTGCAGCAGGAACAGCCTATACACACTGAAAAATTGAATGGCATGAACTCAACAACTTCCTTGTGGAAGTGGCACTGCTTTCACGAGTATCTGCCCCATTTTGGAAACCTAGACCTTTAAGTGCTGCCAATATATAGTGAGGCTGACATTTGAGTTTTCTTTGTTTTTAAAGGAGAAATATACAATGGGGGATTAAGGTCCATTACTCCCTTAATCCCTCATGTAAAGTCCAGGTCAGGACAAGCACTTTTTAAAAAATCTGTCCGTGTCTATGAGCTGGTTTAAAAAGCATGGAAATTTTTTCCCACTATATATGCATGCATGCATGCATTCCCTTTGTGAAATGGTAAATACATATGTAGCTTTTTTTCCCACCCAATACATACCCAAACCACACCCCCACCGTTCCCCCTTGAAGTCTCTGTGCGGTGTGGATCTCCATGTGTATATAGCCTTCTAAAATTGCTATTCTGGTTCAGGTTTAGTTTATTTAATATACCACAAAATTTTCAAAAAGAAATCTAAGCAGTGTACATAGTAAAAAAAAATATTGTTTGGGGAGGGGAGAAGGAGAAAAGACTACAATCAAACAAGTAAGACAATCAAAAGAAACAAAAGGGCAGTAGGGAAAGTAAAGAATTGCAAAGGGCTTCTTTTATCAAGCCGCACTAGCAATTCCTTTGCGGCAATGCCGACGAAGCCTATTCAAAGTGAATGGGTTTTGTCAGCATTGCCGCACCAGGGACCGCTAGGGTGACTTGATAAAAGAGGACCAAAGTAAACAAAGGGAGGAGCAAAAGAGTGGCATGACTGACTGCTCCAGGACCATGCCTACAGTGCAGAAAGGAAATATGCAAATTAACCATTTCCAGAGGAAGAAGGAAATACCAGGGAGAAATAATATATTTTAAGAAATGATGGGGGTCTTTTACTGAGGCGCGCTCACGTTTTTGGCGTGCGCTAAAATTGTAGGTGCACTAAAAGTTAGAGATGCCGATGCATTCCTATGGGCGTCTCTAAGGTTTAGCGCGCCCACAATTTTAGCTCGCGCTAAAAACATGAGCGCGCCTTAGCAAAAGGTGCCCGATATGTTTTAAGCCAAGACTTAAATTTAGAAAAGGAACGTTCAAGCCTCAAATGAAGAGGAAGGGCAACCTACACATGTAAATGCTGCCACTTACATGTGGATGTGTTTCTAAAATAAAAATCTTTGCCTGGTTAATCATGTTTGCTCCTCTTCCTTCCTTTCATTCTTTCTTACGGGTCACTTTTATTGTCTTTTGACTTTGATCTTTGCCACTGCAGCTCATTAAGGCCAGTGGGTAGTAATTGGCATGCAACGTGTCCCACCTAATCAACTGTATAAGTCTTCATTTGAAAAGGTTGATTTAAAATGTGTCTCAGTGGAAGCAAAATCAGGTGCCAGCATGACATCGTAGCTAACATGGGGGGCCTATGAAAGTGAATGGTTTTTATGTATCTCTTTTTTGCTGATCGACTCCTCTAGGTAAAGTGAGCTGTGAATATTTCTTTTTGAAATCTTTTCTTTGAAGGGAATGTGGACATTGGAAGCTATGCTGTGTTTTGGTACGTAGCCCTCCCATTTCATTCACTGGGGGTCCCTTTTATTAAATGGTTGACACGTGGCAACAAGCTTGCCACACAGCAATCCGGAACTACCGTAGGAGCTGGCGGTAGTTCCCACTCCCAGTGTGTGCCCTTTCTGTCGCTACAAAATATTTTCTAGTTTTGTAGTGCCGGTGCTTACCCGGCGGTAAGCCCTGACTGCCATCTCAATGGGCGGTGGTAAGTGCCCCCCCTCCCCAAAATGGCAGCACAGGAAGTGGTTCACTTACCACACAGCCATTTCTTTTCCAGAAAAAAGATAGCCTTTTACCTGCTGCGGTAATAGGGGGACTCAGCGCATGTCAAAAACATGCGATGATGCTAACGCAGGCCCCCTTTTACTACAGCTTAGTAAAAGCACCCCTGTGAGATTTATAGAAAGAGACATGCAAGATTTACCCCTTGCATGTATCTTTCTATGAGGCACTATACCACCTTGGGTGATTTCATAAATTATGGGACCCTCTTACAAATGCTTAGTGTGCATTAACAGAATTAGTGCATGCTAAGTGCTGTGCATGGCCACCTGGTACTTAGCACACACTAATAATAATAATAATAATAATAATAATAATGTCAGTATAAAGATTTTATTATTGCCTTCAGTACTTTTTTTCCCTTTAATAGTACCACTGCTTATTCATGTTTCTTCTGATCATTATTGAAATGTTCAAAGAATTCGAGTACATCTTGTCCCCCTAATCCTTCTAGAATATAGTGATAGTAGGCTCCTTAGTAAACTGGTACATCTGCTGTACCAGGTGCCTTGGTTCATTGTAAACACAAATATCTGCAATGCTGATAGTGCATTCATTTCATTTTCCCAGCCTGTATAGATGCCAGGAATGTCTGCCTGTAAGTAATGAAGGTTTAAGGGGTCAACAACCTGGGATTTCAGAGAATGAAGTGAAAACTTGTACAAAGCTTCTTTCTGTATATAGCAGGCAAAGTCATTTGCCACTGCTCGGACTAGTCGAGAAGATATATGGACAACTGGATTTAGAATATATCCAATGATTATTTTCTGCCAGATCATGCTAGGTCATGGGCTTGGAACCTTTTAGAATTTGCTTCTTTTTCCTCATTACTGCTGGAGCAGAAGCTGAAGGACATGGTTGGCCCTGACCTGGTACCTTTTATTGCTAAGAAAATTACAACTGAATATATCTATCCACCATCTTGCAGACTATACAGCATAAGAATATTTCTAGAAAACAAATTGTGAAACATGTTAGAGGCTGGGTTTCTTACTCATTCATCTGTGATTCAATGCACTCTATTATTTTGGCTTCTACAGGGTGAACAGCAACAAATAACACCTGTATTAGAAGGAAATTGTCATTATGGGAGGTAATTTCATAACACGATACCTATAAAAATTCTCAAATAAGTGCCTATTTTGTGCCTATGTGGCTTTATAAACTAGGCTCTCAGAGTTATTTTTAATAGCAAACAAATATTCTTCTAAATTTTAGAGAAAACATACAAAATAGGCACCTTTGGATTTGTCTTGATCAAAAATGATATTACTTTAACCCCCTGTGTCGACTTGTTGAGTTTGCCAATTCCATTCCATTTCAATAATGAGCCAGTGACTCATTCTTGAAACCCCTTTCTATATATGTTGAATAATGTTTTAAAAAAATTATGAGAAGCATTCTTTCACATATACATGATTCTGCCCATTCTTACAGTCTTATCACAGAGTCTATATAAGGTAGAAGAGCACATACTTGTACCTTTGGATGTTAAACTGCTTTACCAAAGTGTAACAGCCTGAAGAATTCAGCAGTAACGAGTGCTTGCTTGAATCCTCAGTGTTTCAGTTTTAATCCTCCAATAGGATAAAGCTCTCTGTCTGACCTCATTTGTAGGCAGTCCTACAGGTGAACTTTCTAACTTCCTGACTTTCCAGAAAGGGATAGAAGATACAGGAAGCTAGCAGAACAAAAGGAGTGTCCAGTCTCACCAGTGGGGGCTCTGGTGGCAACTAAATCCTCCTCTGATTATAAAACAAGAGCTCCTACTTGAAACCATGTTTTAGGTTTATTTCATCCACCTCTGACTAGTCCATCTGCTAGGAAGAACCTTCAAGCCAAGCCTTATCAATATAGGTCTCAGAAATATTGAGGTTTTACTGTGTCATCCATACCAGTACTCTAAAAGGCATAAAGTGTGATACTGAAGTACAAGAAACAGAACCTAGAATGTTCCTGACTTGTGTGTCTGTATGAGGGTGAGGATCCCTCTGCAGACCTTCTAATTACAAGAGAGAAGGAGAACCTGAGCTACTTTATTGAATACCAGTGAGATGCCCTGGTCACAAATCCTTTGGTGCCCTTTTATTAAGTCTGTGGTAAAAGGAGCCCTGCGCTAGCGGCGGTGGCCATTTTTGCTGCATGCCAGGGCCCATTTTAATACAGGCAGGTGAAAATAGTCAAAAATGAAATGGCTGTGCAGTCAGCTCACATTTGCCGTGCGGCTACTGATTACTGTATGTGCTCCTAGACTTTTCTGTACAGACTGTCTTGATTACTGTAATCAGGTGTCTCTATAACCTAACATTTTTGGACTTAATTGGTTTGGGCTTTGGGCTTGAGGGCGCTCCCTTCACATGTGTTATCAGCAGCCCTGAGGCAAAATTAAAGACAGAGATTTGAATTTTGCACAAGGTTATATACTCCTGAGCAGTTCTCTCTGACTTGAATACTGGACTCAGGGGGTACAAGGCAGAAACGTTCAAAAGTGTAATGCTGCTTCCCAGTAACTAGTGATGTCACTGTAAAGTTCAGATTATACTGCTACTGATATGGCCTTTGCAATTTTCTACAGACACTCTACTGCAGGATTCCCAATGTCTCTACCTGTGGCGTAGCTAGGTGGGGCGCAGGGGGAGTGGTCGCTCCCCCAAATGGATTTTCTCAATAAACAGCACCTATGTGCATGTGCGCTACTGTTGCCTTCCCGCGCGGAGTCCGTGAGTGCTTGTTGCTGCTCTTCACCAGAAATGGGAAGGGAACAGACCTCTGAGGCTCAGCTGCTGCTGCTGCTAAGCTAAGTTACCCATGCGCTCTCATCAGCACTCTCAACGATGTTCCTGTGTCCTCTTTTTTTCTCTGACATGACTCCACTGCAGTGCAGCACTGTGAGGCAGGCAGAGCCAGGCCTGTCACCCGGTCCAGGGGTCCTCCTCTCCTCCTCAGGCACAGGTTGGCGCGACGCGATGTTAGGCACCAGTGCAGCTGTTGCAGCCCATGCTGCCCACCCACGCCCAGCTGTTCGGCGCTCGGACGATGCGGAGCCTCTTGGCCTCAGCTGAGCTCTTCTCTGGGATAAGGTAAGGCCAAGGGACCACGTGCGCTGTGCTGGCAGTCCGCGGGCTGACTGACTGTGTGTGGGGGATGGAAATTGGAAGGGTTCCTCGGGCACTAGCTGTTCCAGCTAAAAATAAAATATAATTCTCAGGGCCCGAGGGGGGGTTGGGTTACATTACGTTATGTTACAGAAGGCGATCGATGGGGGGGGGGGGGGGGTTACAGAAGGCGATCAGTGGATAAGGGGGGGTTGGATTACAGAAGACGATTGATGGATAGGAGGGGGAGGGTACACACAGCCTTTTTTTAGCCCATAAAATTAGATTATTTAAAGCTGTTCCAGTTGGATAGGCAGTGCCTTAAAAGGTGGAGGACAAACGATTCTGTTTTCTTTTTTACTTATTTGATAGCTTTTTAATTTATTTGAAAGCTTCCCATGTCTAGATATAAATATCATGAAATAAAAATTGAACATCACTAAAACAGCTTAAAAATTATTATAGCTGGGAGAAACCGCAGTTATAATCTCTGTATTTTGTGCTCATTTTTCTACAGTGTTCTATACAATACAAATGACAGCATTTCAGTGAGAATATCCTGCTTCTTGATCTTAACTGTTGCTGTAATCTGCCTTTGGGAAGCCTGGTGTTATAATGATGGAATATGCTGAAATTAAATGGAAGTAAAATTAAACTTCTGTCATTGGGGCACATGGAACCACATCTGTTTTGGTGACCCTTTACTAGGTGAAAACATCTCTGCACGAATACAGGAGGGTGAGGGGAAGTCCCTATAGTCAGAGTATTTTGTAGAATACAGGAGAAAATGCATTTCTGTTTCTTGTGTACTGATACTGCACTGCTTATAGAGCCTAGCTTTCTTGGATAGAGGGGAGGGGGGGGGGGGTCACCATTTCAGTTTTTATAAATGTTTTTTGTGGTATCCCTATTTTGTACCAGGTGTGTTTCTGCATGTGTGGAGATTAGTTCTTCCTTCTCTGCTGTGGGATGCTATGGCCGGTCTACCCTTCTGGCGCCTATTTTACAAAAGTCTGCTCCCCCAGACATCAAAACCTAGCTACGCCTCTGGTCTCTACAGGTATAATGGATGGCAGCTCTGAGCCTAGTGAACACTGTCATCTAAAGAAAACAGATTGCAGGGTATACACACAGTTCAAGGAGGAGCTGCCATACTGATGTACCCAAAATGAAACCCTTGAAAACTCCCCCACCCCTTAACTACCCTCCTAACAGAAAGAATGCAAAAGCAAGGAGGTTTACAAAAACAATATAAACCTCACAAGTTTGCTATTGTTTTTCAATACCCAAAACATTCTACAAATGTTTTGGGTGACTCAATATAGTGCCAATCTCCAGCCCACATATTGGGCCAGATAGGCTCATGCCGTCTCCTGTCTTATTAAACCTCCATGACACATCCATGGGATATGGGCCATGTGCACATACTGCAGTGGGACATGTTTAGCCACTCCTCCATGTGCAACTTTCTTCAAATCAGTCACCTTACTTTCTAATTCTTCCTACTTTCTTGCCCATCTATATGTTACAACTTTGCCTTACCCTTCACTACCAATTATAATGTTCTATTACGTATTGTGTAGACATTGCTAGTATACCATGTCATACTTTGCATTGTTTTCAAATATTTTTACTCCTGTATTTGCCTATTGCTCATGTTTGATCTATTTTTACTGTACACCGTCTTGAGTGAACTCCTTCAAAAAGGCGGTAAATAAATCCTAATAAATACATAAAATATGTGCAAATATATCCTCTACATCCTGTACCCCAGTAAAGCTGGCTTAGTCCATTAAGATTGCTGAACCAGCCCTGCCTCAGCAGCATGCTATTCTCTTCCTTCTAGGGCCATGATTTCATGGATATCTGCTTTTAAGGTAGGGTTTAGGAAAGACAGGAATGCGAAGTAAATTACAACAGCAAGGAGCCTGCAATCAGCAGAACATCGGAATGGTGAGAGTGTAGCAGGATTCTTTGATGGGCTAGGAAAGAAACACCTGAGCAGAGAAAGAGTCAAGTAGGGATTTTACACTCACTGTGTGTGATAATGACTATGGTCATGAGGTGCTGAGCTGTTCTGTTTTGTTTCCTACCTGCAGCAGAGGCCACAGATTCTGATGGAAAATAGGTGGGGGGAGCAACCATGATACTGTTGTACATTCGGAAGCATCTGAGGAGACCAGCAGTGAGTGTCCCATGCACAGACACAGTGATGTTGTTGAGGAGGAGAATGAAGACCATCTGCCTCCAGGAGCTGAGCCACGTATGCCTGACCATGCTGGGATGACTACTGCTACTACTACTATTGCTTATCATTTTTATAGCACTACTAGACGTACGCAGTGCTGTATACTAAACATGTAAGAGACAGTCCTGCTTGACAGAACTCACGGTCTAATCAAAATAGACAAACAGATTGGAGAGTAAGTAGAAGAATGGTTACCACCACCTTCCTCCTACATGGCTGAGTCTGAGCCTGCAGATGAGTCACCAACACCTGATCATCATGGTGAACCATGGAGCTGCACAGAGCACTGTCTAGCTTGCTTGGTGTGGGGATTGGATCCATGACCAAAATGAGAGGATGCTTGCCCTACAGTGATGCAAATTGGCCCTGCAAGAGGCCGATTGAGCTAATCCAGATGCTGTGACAAGCATGCATATAGGAGGTAGCAACCCTACACCAAAAGTTGCTGCCACAATGTTACTGTGCTTTCTAAATTTTAAATGAATTAAATGCAGCAACATCATGGAAGCTACATAGCCACCTTGTCAGCTCTGGGCTCAGCATCCTTGGAACCTCAACCAGTGCAGCCTCTTCACCTCAGCAAATGGACCCCAGCTCTCAGCACCAGGGCCTTCCTGTACACTTCAGCACTCTCTATCATCAGGGTCACAGTTAGGCAGCCCTCAGTGTTATCCAGGATGCCCATAAGACTCGTGGTATGAAACCTTCCAATGGTTTTCCTGAATATCTATGTAACTGCATGGAGTGCTCGGCATAAAAATGAGGAGTCACTGCCCCCCTTCCAGACTACTGGCACTTTATCTCACACCCAGTATTCCACAGTAACCAGTGTGTTTGAAGGGGGCAGAATGGAACTGTCTACCCATGGCATGTGAGAAGAAGAAAAATATAACATGTGCACCATTCACTGTAAGTAAAAGCACATTTCTTCACAGAAAAGGCCTAATTGAGGTCATTCCATGCAGCCAGGCCCTACTTGTGGGGATGGCCAGTTTTCTTATTTGTTGAAGGCTCAGCATCCTCCTCTATATCTGGCTGCTCTGGCACCCCTTAAACAAAGAAGGTATCATATGGGTTGGAGAGAAATTTTGGAGCATACAGCATGCTGTGACTATTTCAGATAGCTTGGGTGGTCTGTATGAGTCCCCCTCTACCAGTCCAGACACTTGAAGCAGTTTTTGAGAAGCCAAATGACCATGATAGCCCTGGTTTGACAATGGGCCCTACTATAAGGTTCCTTGGCCTCACTCTGGGGCCCCATAATGGGAGCTATGAGGGTAGCCCTAGCACTTGCACGGCAAAAGAGAAATAAAAACACAGTCAAGTAGGGTGAAACAGACAATCAGCTCATTTAGGCAAGTACTCCCCTGCTTTAGGAAATGTTGTAGGAGGTCAGCAAGATGCCTAAACTAAATTTATCTGGATAGGGACTGAATATCGTCACTATCTGAATAGTTTTTTGGCCCTCCCTCAATCTTCCTCGAAAATATCTGGCTGCCTAGCAATTTAAATGACCCGTTAGTGTCTGTATATTTGTTATACAGGGTCTTGGTTGCCATCCGTGATAACTACACACAGTCAAGCTCAGTCAGTTAAGTTAAGCTGAACCTTTATTTTTATACGGTTGGCAGTCGGAAGCACTGGTTACACAGCTATAATCTTTTTTTCTTTTCAAGTTGCTGCATAATGCAATTAAAAAATTCCAGCAAAAATATATAAAAAGAGACACAAATCATTTTGCACAACCTTTGTGGTTGGCTGGGGGTCTTTTGACCGATGATTATACAGAGAAGACATGTGACCAGGATGGTCTAATTGCTACAGACTTGGAGTAGCAGGTCACCATTTTCTGAGGTCTTTTCCCCCATTTTTTGCCTTTTTTTTGATTGGGTGGTGTTAGTCACATTCAAAGTTTTTGTTCGCTTTCTGCAGTACTACTGTATATTTGTTAAAAATGCACAGATAATGGAGTTATGTGTTGGCCCACCAGTGGCTAGTACATCACCCCTTTGAGTATAAGCAAAATCATTTATATTTAGAATGCAAATTGCTACTGTTCCATGTTATACATTGAAGGTTATTTCAGTGTGCTCCTCTCTACAGCATGTTGGCAGCGTGCTTTCTCTGGTATTGTTTTACATGTCTAAATATTTTGTAAGCATCACATGTGATAAAGGAATTGCTGCTGTCTTCCAGATGTGGTGGCTTTGCATATTATAATCAAAGGGAGTTATGAAATTGTATTTATTTGTCTGTGCAGTGGGAAGCAATCTGATTATAACCACAATAATGCACTTTTGAAAAAGCCAAAATAAATAAAAATACACTCCAGCTACAAGGAAATAAATTGACTATAAACTAGTGGTAAGGAAAGGGCAAATTGCATCTTTTTTTTTTTTTTTTTAGCATGGCCTACATCATGTTTTCATTTTTAGTGAATCAGGTCCAGAGCAGAAAAATTCTCTTCCGGGAACATGGTATGAAACTGACAGCTAGTTTATCAACTAAACCTATCTTATTGCTTGGAGAAGCTTTAAAACTGATTGTTAGAATACCAAATTGACACCAAAGGGGGTCAAGTAAATAAATATGCATGCCTCACCAGTTCAAAATAATAAAATTCCAATGTGTGCAAGCCTGCTTGTTGAACATATGTTTGAGGCACGGCTAAGCCATCTGGCTCAGTGTCAAGCATTTACACCAACTGCAGTCTTACAGTACCTGACAGCAGAAAAGCTTTATTCCCTTGGTGTTTGGGCACAAATGGAGAAATATTATTGAAATGATTATCTGCATCAAGACTCAGATTTGGTTTGACATTTAGCTGGCTCTGTTTAATCCAAAGGGTTGCCTGAAAGAATGAAGAGAAGGGTTCTTCTAGAAGATGCTGCAAGCAGACAGGGAAAACCAATGATTAATGAGAGTGAAAGGCTGGATGGACCCTACCCACCTCCACCCAGACCTCTGTGCATATAAAATTACTCTGAAGCTTTTCATAGCTTGTCAGCAGGATGCTCATAGTTTCATGATGGCTCTTTTTTGGAACCTCGTGAAAACAAAAAGGAACACTTCTGATTCCTACAGCCTATTCAGTATTTATAGGTAAAATACATATCTGCATATTACATAGAAACATAGAAAATGATGGCAGATAAAGACCGTATAGCCCGTCAAGTCTCCCTACCCATACTGTCCACTATCCTTTCCTCTTCCTTAGAGATCCTCTGTGCTTGTCCCATGTTTTCTTGAATTCAGATAAGTCTCTGTCTCCACCACCTCAACTGGGAGGCCGTTCCATGCATCCACCACCCTTTCCATAAAAAAGTATTTCCTTAGGTTACTCCTGATTCTATCCCCTTTCTCCTTCATTCCTATGCCCCCTCATGCCAGAGCTTGCTTTCAATTGAAAGAGACTCTCCAAGAGACAGAAAAAGCAGCAGGAGTTTGTGTAAGTTTGAAGTATATGAATGGTAGCATTGATTATCAAGGCTTCAGTATGTCAAGACTCTTTGATGAATCAGGTCCACTACTTAGACATATGTCCTTATGCCTACTGTAAGCAGAGAATAAAGGAAGGATTTCATATTCTAGCTTTTGCCATTGACACTGTTGGTTACCTTGGCAAAGTCACTCTGAGGCCTTTCTACTACAAATTGCTAGAATCTGGGCTTAGCACATTTTAATACGGGAAGTTCCTGCATGCTAAGCCCAGATTTAATGCAGCAATTTGAAGAGGTTTTTGTTGTTGTTGTTGTTGTTGTTGTTGTTGTTTTGTTTAAGGCCTCACATTAAGTTTTCTATTAGCATGTGGAACCTGCAAAAAATTAACTTGGGAGCACTTACTGCCTCCTATTCTGGGGGGTGCTAAATGCTCCTGAGTTAAGTTTGCTTTATCCCGAGTGGAGGAGTGGCCTAGTGGTTAGAGTGGTGGACCTTGTTCCTGGGGAACTGGGTTTGATTCCCACTGCAGGCACAGGCAGCACCTTGTGACTCTGGGCAAGTTACTTAACCCTCCATTGCCACAGGTACAAATAAGTACCTGTATATAATATGTAAGCCGCATTGAACCTGCTATGGGTAGGAAAGCACAGGGTACAAATGTAAGAAAAACAAATTAGAATGCACTAATCATAATGCATGAGCTGGATAACACTTCCACAACCATTCCCACCCATACCATGTCCCCTCTGAAAAATATTTTCCCAAAAATAAATAATGCACGATTAGCACGCAGAAACAGGCAAAATACTGCAAAATGCTTTAATGCATTTTGTGGTAGCTTGTTTCTGCCATGCTGAGCGAGCATTAGGGCTTAACGCACCCTTTAGCAGAAGGGTCTCTTTATCTGCCTTTGTCTCAGATACTCAATTTGACTGTAAAGATTTTGGGCAGGGGCATATCATACCTGAATACTTATCACTACTGCATAGTGCTGCATACATCCAGTTGCATTATAAAACACTATAATTAATTATTATTTTAATTAATATCATAATCAGAAGTATGCCTGTACAGGGCAATTCTATAAAGTATGCACTCACAGTTACTCACTGATTACACACGTAAGTCAGTTTCGCAAACATTTGAAAACATATGAGCCTCAACATGTATACACTGGAAGAGAAGCGAGAGATGAAGACATTTAAATACCTCAGTGGTGCTAATGTACAGGAGGTGAGCCTTTTCCAAATGAAGGAAACCTGTGGAATGAGAGGGCATAGGATAAAATTAAGAGGAAATAGGTTTAGGAGGAATCTGAGAAAATACTCTTTCACGGAAAGGGTGGTCGATATGAGGAATGGCCTCTCGGTGGAGGTTGTGGAGACGAAGACTGTGTCAGAATTTAAGAAAGTGTGGGACAGACACGTGGGATATCTTAGGAAAAGGAGGAGTTAGTAGTTAGTGAGGATGGGCTATTCAGCCCTTATCTGCCGTCATGTTTCTATATTTGTTTGTGAAAGCATGGGGCTGATATTCCTGTTTTGACTAATGTGAGAAGAGTTTGTAATGTTTATAGTTTTATTGTTTATGTTCTGCTGTGATTCACTTAGTTGTAGGCGGAACAGACATTTTTAAATCAATCAATAAATAAATAATATGCATTCAAATGTGCACACATATATGTGTGTGTTTATGCAAAAATTAACTCTCTGAGCTGGCATAGGGTGAAGGCGCTATTTGGCCCGTATGATCAGCGCGCAATGTTCTGATCATATGGGCGTAATACTGCAGAACTCAGAGCGGTATTCCTGACGCCCTCTGATCATAGGCACTGTGTAAATGCAGGCGCTAGTCTGGGGTTGATGGCCTCTAGCGCCTGCATTTACATTTGATCACGGGGCCCATAATAGTTTGCATAGCGCATATTTTATAGGTAGATGTACTCATAGGTGGAGTCTGAGTGAGGTGCAAAGTTATGGGCAAAACTTATAGACGGCTATATGTCACAATCTTATCTCTGGCACTTAGGCATGCCCACTTATGCCAGTTCTATGTCTGGTGTAAGTGCTGATGCCTAAATTATGGGTGCATATTTTTGCTGTTATGCTAGGATTCTATAAAGGAAAGTAGATGCCTATATTCCTTTATAGAATAGGCTCCATAGGTACCCAGTTATAGTATTTGTTAGCCTATATTGCATTGTCTGTGGGCAGCTATCTCGATATTGTGAGTAGTTGATGTGTGCTAGTAATCACTGTGGGAAAGAGGCAGCTAGCCCTCCGATTTTGCAGTCCAAAAGGTGGACAGATGGGGCAACATATTCCCTCCCCCCAGTGCATTACAAATAATGCCTTTGCTGGTGAGGATGCTGAAGCTCTACCAGCCAAAGAAATTCCCTGCTGAACTGCTTCCCTCCTCCTCACACTGCTGCAGTAACCTGGAAGTCGGCAAAGTCCCTTCAGCTGCCAATTCTGGGTCTTCCCAAGCAAGCTTAGTTCTTGCATGAACCGAGCTTGCACAGAGTCCCAGTGTTGGCGGGTGGAGGAAGCAGGACAGGCAATGTGCAGAGAACAACGCTGGAGAAAGGCTTCAGCTGGTGGGGTCGGGGACCCCCGCCAGCCAAATCAGGGGCTCTGAAGGCCCCCTGTAGCTACGCCACTGCTGCATGCCAACCCTTTAGTAAAAGGGCCCCTTAGTAGCACTAGGCTCCTTCATTTAGGAACTTGAAAGTACATTGAAGCAGAGCATCCCTAAATACCAGTCCCTAATACTTGAGTGTGCCGTTCACAGCCGCTGCCTTGATTTTCTCTCCTCTCATGCCATCCTCGATCCACTTCAATCCGGTTTTCGCCCTCTACACTCGACAGAAACAGCACTCTCTAAAGTCTGTAATGACCTGTTCCTTGCCAAATCCAGAGGCCACTACTCCATCCTCATCCTCCTCGATCTATCCGCCGCTTTTGACACTGTCAATCATGACTTACTTCTTGCCACACTGTCCTCATTTGGGTTCCAGGGCTCTGTCCTCTCCTGGTTCTCCTCCTATCTCTCCCACCGTACCTTAGAGTTCAGTCTCATGGATCTTCCTCCACCCCCATCCCCCTATCTGTTGGTGTTCCCCAGGGATCTGTCCTTGGACCCCTTCTCTTCTCAATCTACACCTCCTCCCTGGGCTCCCTGATCTCATCTCATGGTTTCCAGTATCATCTCTATGCTGATGACACCCAGCTGTATCTCTCCACACCAGACATCACCGCGGAGACCCAGGCAAAGGTATCAGCCTGCTTATCCGACATCGCTGCCTGGATGTCCAACCGCCACCTGAAACTGAACATGTCCAAGACCGAGCTCATCGTCTTTCCACCAAAACCCACTTCTCCTCTTCCTCCACTTTCTATCTCAGTCGATAACACCCTCATCCTCCCCGTCTCATCTGCTCGCAACCTCGGAGTCATCTTTGACTCCTCCCTCTCCTTCTCTGCGCATATCCAGCAGATAGCCAAGACCTGTCGCTTCTTCCTCTTTAACATCAGCAAAATTTGCCCTTTCCTCTCTGAACACACCACCCAAACTCTCGTCCATGCTCTCATTACCTCTCGCCTTGACTACTGCAACTTACTCCCACTTAGTCATCTATCCCCCCTTCAATCCATTCAGAACTCTGCTGCACGTCTTATATTCCGCCTGAACCGATATACTCATATCACCCCTCTCCTCAGGTCACTTCACTGGCTTCTGATCAGATACCGCGTACAGTTCAAGCTTCTCCTTCTTACCTACAAATGCACTCAGTCTGCAGCCCCTCATTACCTCTCTACCCTCATCTCCCCTTACGTCCCCGCCCGAAACCTCCGCTCACAGAACAAATCCCTCCTCTCAGTACCCTTCTCCACCACCGCCAACTCCAGGCTCTGCCCATTCTGCCTCGCCTCACCCTATGCTTGGAATAAACTTCCTGAGCCCTTACGCCAAGCCCCCTCCCTGCCCATCTTCAAATCTCTGCTTAAAACTCTTCATTGCTGCGTTCAGCACCTAACTCTTACCGTTCAGTAAATCCAGACTGCCCCAATTTGACCGTTCATTTGTCTACTAGATTGTAAGCTCTTTTGAGCAGGGATTGTCCTTCTATGTAAATTGTACAGCGCTGCATAACCCTAGTAGCGCTTTAGAAATGTTAAGTAGTAGTAGTAGTAGTAAAGATGACACCAGAAAGATCAGTGAACTCAGTAATTACAGACCAGTGGCATCAATACCACTTCTGACAAAAACAATGGAGGGACTAGTAGCACAACAATTAATGGAATACCTAACACACTACTCAGTCCTTCACAGCTCTCAATCAGACTTCAGACCATGCTATAGCACTGAAACAATCATAACCACTCTGATCACAAAATTCGCACCTACCTCAACCTCCACTTTCCTTCCTGCAAGAACTTACGTTACAAGCTGCTCTTTGTATCTTCATTTTGCTTCCAGTGTCCCCGTTATTGGAACACTCTCCCATCATCGTTAGAAGAGACCACGGATCACAGCCTATTCAAGAAATCCCTGAAGAACTACCTCTGTGATCGTTCATTCTCCTCAGCAGCTTGATCCTTACATCCCCTCCTTCCTTTTCCCTTCAGTTTTCCCTCCCTCCCCTGCTCTCCTTTTTTTTTTCTTTTCTCTCTCTTCTCTTCTGCTTCGCGCTACTGTTATTTGTTGTACTTTCTCCTGCCTTGTACGCCACATAGAGCCCACCTTGGTGGGAATATGTGGGATATAAATGTTCACAATAAATAAATAAATAATAAGCCAAAGCCAGTCAATACTACTACTACAATTCAATATGTCAAGCGCCTTCAACCTAGTAGGTCACACAATGCTAATGACCCTGCTTGACAACACAGGAATAACTGGAGCAGTAGCAGCCTTGTTCAATGGTTTTCCAAGCACTAGATCCTACCTTATCAAGATGTACAATGAATTTTCAGCCTCCTGGATCCCTGAATATGGGGTCCCTCAGAGTTCCCCAATATCACCAATATTATTCAATGTCCTGATTGCTCCACTTGGCAAGAAACTGGAAAAAATGGGTTGAAACCCATTCATATACATAGAAGATGTCACCATCTACATACCTTTCAACAACAGGCTCGGTTTAGCTTTTAGGGGTCCTTTTACAGAGCAGCGGTAAGCCCAACGTGGGCTTACCACTCGCTCTTCCGGGACTACCACTGGCCCAATGCGGCTACCAGTGGTAGTCCCTCCCTGAGCATGTGCCATTTCCGGGGGAAGAAGAAAACCCCTGGAAATGGCTCATGTGGCTGTAACCCGGCAGTAACTGGGCATCACCACATGCTGCCGCTGAGTTAGCGCAGGAGCCCTTATTACCATCTGAATGGGTGGCAGTAAGGGCTCCCCGTCGCATGGCCATAAGGTAAGAGTGCTCTTACCACATGTGCATGTGTGTCTGGGGTCTTTTTACCCACTGCGGTAAAAAAGGCCCTGCTGTGAAGGAAAAATGGCCCCTGCTGCTAGCGCAGGGCCCTTTTTCCCCGCAGCTTGGTAAAAGGACCCCTTAATATGCTATTTAAGTCTTCTTGAAATTATCCATCTCTTTGCAACCCCAAAATGAGACTTCTGAGCACTGAACAGATCTATAACATAAAAGAAGGGCTGCTGGATTTAAAATCAATATGTGGTGGAACAAATTATTAAAATAGCTTATTGCATAACAATATCTAAAGCAATTCTGTGGTCTTCCATAGGACATCACAAGGTTTGTATTTTCTCACAAGATCTGCCCTTAATGACTTGCTTAAATAAATCCCTAAGAAATTAGATTCCTTTATGATATTAAGAACAATGAGCAGAAGAAAAATATAATATGACATACTTAAACAGAAGGCTATAATTTCCAAACTGCATAAATTACATGTTTTCCCCATTATGATCCAGACAGGCAAACTGAACATTTTTGAAAGAAAATGACCAACGCATGATTAATTGCAAGTGCACAGATTTTGCGGCTTCAAGAGTAAATCAACTGCTAAGAAGTGCTAACTTGCTAAAATATAAACTAATTTTAGTCTCTGGATATTAAAATATAATCCATCTTCTTCCTCCTCTGGGAGAGCTAATTAGAAATTGTGACTGGCATAAGGAGAAGAACCCAGAGAAGTCTGGGATTAAGTTCACTTGCATAAAGCCTGAGCGCAAGGAAGCTGGCCAGATTTCTCTACATATTGCACTTCAGATGGTACAGTGTCCTGGAAAATACGATTTCTTTAATATCCTAATGTCAACTCCTAAAATATTCATATAACAGAAAGAGGATCCTGTCAGGAAAGAACTATAAACTTGCTATGAATTTATTTTAATTGAAGCAATGTTTGTTCTGACTGTATACATAGCATATTGGATAAAATAGAACTATGAAAAAAAACCCACACTGCTAGTGAAGCAATGAGAAGCAGATATTTCAAATGCGGGCTTCAGGACTCCAGTGACAGATGATCAATATCAGCATTTAAATGGTAGTACTATTCAACTGATCTTTGTTTCCCTATGCTGTACTGGTTTCAAATAAATCTCAAAATAACCGGTTTACCTTCAGAAGCTAACAGAAGCCTTTGGACATCTTTATATTATGCAACGCAAATAATTTGTAACATTTATAGGAAGACTAAGGGGGCCTTTTACTAAACTTTATTAAGCATGTAACACCTGATTTGCGGTTCATTAACTGCTAAGCCGTGTTAAGGAACTTTGAGGTATTTCCACAGTTAACGTGTGATAAACTGCATCTTAAGTGGTTATTGTGCCAGGTTCATGGCATAGAGGGAGAGTGAGTGTGGAAGGTGTTTAGCAGTTGAGGCACTGCACTAACAGCACACTTACTGCTTAACACAGAGTTAATGTGGTGGCACCACTTGCCATCTCCTAAATAGAAGGAACTAAAGTGCTCACTTTCAAAAGAGAAAAATGTCTCAAAAGTGGCAGATGGACATTTTTAAAAGGAAAACGTCCAAGTCTCAATTTTTCAAACTCAGATTTGAGATGTTTTTCTCTGCAGTTCATCTAAATCACAAGGGGGCATGTTGAAGATGTTTTGGGCGGGATGTTTTGGGCATGTTTTGGGCGGGATTTGGGTGGGTCCAAAGTTTGGATGATTTTCAGGGATAATAGAACAAGCTAAAAACTTATAGGGCAAAAATTGGGACATTTTTATCTAGACCTAGGCTGCTCCTCTGCTCTGCTGGGATGTCTGTGTCGTCAGTTTACTAGGAATGGTGCCATTTAGCCATTCCCGTGGCTTGTTTTTATGCATTTTTCTCTGGGACTTTTTTTTAAATTGTACCTAAAGAAATATGTACTGAGCACAAACGCATCTGTAGAACAGCAATTTTTGAAACAAAAAAATAAATATTTTTCTGGTTCGAAGATTGCTATGTTCAGGATGAAAAGTTTGGACATTTTCAGCAACACATCTACAATTGGGCTTGGATGGCATATTGAAAATGCCCCTCCACGTGTTTCTGTGTTAACCAGGAGCAGGTATCACACATTAATCTGAACGTTAATGCATGATTTGCAATGCAAAATAGTGGGAACAACCCCAATGTTTGCCATATTACATTTTTCAGCTACCACGGACTAAAGTCTTGCATTAAACCATGGTAACTGCAAATGTTACCACATTTTAGTAAGAGGGTTTCTAAGAAACGCTATTCCTAGATTCCAGAGGCAAAATATTTGAACTTATATAGTTGTTCTCCGAAAGGTTTTCCAGCCTTTTCCAACCGGCAACATGGGTGCCATCAGGTCTGTCATGAGGAGTGGGGAGAAGAACAATATATCTGGATTTAAAAAAGGTTTGGAGAACTTCCTGGAGGAAACGTCTATAGTCTGTCACTGAGATGGACATGGGGGAAAGCTACTGCTTGCCCTGGGATTGGTAGCATAGAATGTTGCTACTAATTGGGTTTCTGCCAGGTACTTGTGACCTGGATTGGCCACTATTGGAAGCAGGATGCTGGGCTAGATGGACCATTGGTCTGACCCTGTATGGCTATTTTTATGATCTTATTTAGGAGCTGTTGGGACTGTGATTGATAGAAAGAAGAAAAGAAGCTGCAGCCTACAGGAATTATGGCAGTGGTGGGAGGATCAATAAAAGGAGACACCAGGGATGGATTCAGCCTGGACAGCTGGAACAAGCACAGTCCAGTGAAATGAACCAGTGCCAGTACAGTGGGTGAAAGAAGTGGCAGCACTGTAGGAATGAGGGCATGCCAGTGATAAAGGAAGACAAGGGAAGTTTGCTATAATTATACAGCCATTGGTAAATTCATCAGGAAATGTAATTGCTATAAAGCACAGCAAAGCTAAACTATTGTATCACACTATTCTGTCAATGCATGTATATTTATTTGATTTGTATTTATTATATTGAAATACATTTATGTTATAATTACAGAGTTCTAGATAGTTACAATAAATGTAGGCATCTTAAATGCATTGTGAGACTATTTTCCATGTATAAAGCCTCTATTACAAATGAAGAACAGGCTTTTTTTTTTAAGTGCTTAACTCTGTATGTATATATAAGTATGCAGACTGGCAATAATGCTTGTATTTATAAATGAGCTTTGCATAGGTGGTTCTGGGAGCATCTTCTTTATAAAATACACTTCTACACTTGCCTCCAAATTATATAAATGGTGTCTAAAGTTAGGCATCCAATTGCATGGCCAGTTATAGAATACGGTTAATTACCATGTAAAATAATTAGCTAATTGGAGCTACATTTGCACTTAATTGGAGATAAGTACCAATAATTAGCATTAACAAGCACTAACTGACCCTAATTAGCAGTTGCAATGCACATGTAACTGACTGGCACCCTATGCTGTAATCTGAGTGCTTAACGTCTCTTGTGCGCAGCTGCAAAGGGAGCACTGACATGAATTTTAAGGTGTGATATGTAGAATCTAGTCCCATATACAGAATCATGCCCAATGCGGATCTCCATCTGTAAATAGTGAATTTTTGAAACAGGATACATGTGCAAATTATTTCTATGATATAAATTATAAACATACAATTATGTCTGCCTTGCACCAGGTGTAAATTTGTATGTTTGCATTTGTATGCTTTCTTGGGTGTGTGTTTTGTAAGGATACCTATTTTGTCTTTATAAAATAAGATCAAAACAACTTAAATAATGGTACTCAAATAGAAGTATAACTATGACTGAGCATTTTGACATCGTATCTTAATTAGATTGTAAGCTCTGTCGAGCAGGGACTGTCTCTTCATGTTCAAGTGTATAGTGCTGCGTACGTCTAATAGCGCTATAGAAATGATAAGCAGTAGTAGTAGTAGTTATCTGTGATTCTGCTTTTTATGGTGGCTCTGCATTATACTCAATAGCTTTATTCATAGATATTTAGACTGCTATTTCAGTAACATTATTTGAATTGTTTTGATCTTATTCTTATGTCTGGAATTACTCAATGATAGGGATCCATTTTTGATTGACCTTTATAAAATGAGCATAAAATAGACACACTAATTTGACTGCTGTTAATAGCATTGGAGAGGCACTCATGAGGTGGAGAGGCTTCAATACAAATGGAAAGATTTGAGAGCAGAGATCATATGTAAGGTTACCAGAATCAGAGAGTAGATCAGAAACACCTAAGGAAGCTCTCATCCTTCCAGAAACAATTTATACCTCTGAAGGTGATGATTACTAACATGAACCTTTTTAGAAAAGGCTAAGGACCATTTAATCTTAATCTGGTAAGATATAAATTTGAGTAGCATACAGTTTCAGTACCATACTTCAACACAATAACTAATAGGGTGTCTAGGCGGTGAGAGCACTTCTGTGCTTTCGTGTCTATTTTATAAAGGCAAAATAATCACTTCTTCCAAACACTACAAAAAATATTATTAAAACTTGAGAATTTCCTCAATTAATATCAAATTCTAAGCATATATTCTTACTTTAAAAATGTCAACAGAACATCAAAAAAAAGGGAACCACCCAGGACCAATCCTTCTACTTGGTTCCTTATCACCTTATTTTTCCTGTAACAATTCCCCGAGTGCCATAAGAACATAAAAATATCCATACTGGGTCAGACCAGTGGTCCATTTAGTTCACTATCCTGTTTCCACAATGATCAAAACAGATCACAAGTACTTAGCAAAAACCCAAATAGTAGCAGCATTCCATGCTATTAATTCCAGGCCAAGCAGTGACTTCCCTATGTCTGTCTCAATAGGGAAGCCTTTTCGTAGATGAGAGGAATTCCATCCCTTTTATCAATTTTGTCACTCCTCTTTGAATCTTTTCTAATTCCACTATGTCTTTTTTGAGATATGGCAACCAGAACTGAATTCAATACTCAAGGTGAGGTCGCACCATGGAGTGATACAGAGGCATTATATTATTTGTGGTCTTATTTGACATCCCTTACCTAATGATTCCTACCATCCTGTTTGCTTTTTTGGCCGCTGCTGCAAACTGGGCAGAAGATTTCAGTGTATTGTCTACAATGACACCTAGATCATTGTAGACAATACAATGATCAATACAAGACAATGCTAACTCCCAAGGTGCACCCTAGCATCAGGTAATTTATTCATCCCAATGTGCATCACTTTGCATTTGTCCATATTAAATTTCATCTGTCATTTGGATGCCCAGTCTTCCAGTTTCCTAAGGTCTTCCTGCAATTTTTCACATTCTGCATGTGTTTTAACAACTTTGAACAGCTTTGTGTCATCTGCAAATTTAATCACCTCACTTATTCCAATTTCCAGATCATTTATAAATATATTAAATAGCACTAGTCCCAATACAGATCCCTGTGGCACTCCACTATTCACCCTCTTCCATTGACAAAAATGGCTATTTGACCCTACCCTCTGTTTTCTGTCCAATAACCAATTCCTAATCTACATCAGAACATTGCCTCCTATATCATGACTCTAATTTTCAGGAGTCGCTCTTAAGGAACTTTGTCAAAATCTAGATACACTACATCAACTGGCTCACCTTTATAGACACATTTATTCACACCTTCAAAGAAATAAAGCACATTGGTAAGGCAAGACTTCTCTTGGCTGAAATTTTCCCTTTAAACCATGTTTGTCTACATGTTCTGTAATTTTATTCTTTATGGTAATTTCCACTATTTTGCCAAACACTGAAGTCAGGCTTACCAGTCTGTAATTTCCCAGAACCATTTTTTTAAAAATCTGTGTTGTATTGGCCACCCTCCAATCTTCAGGTTATATGGACGATTTAATGACAGGTTACAGATCACTGACAGCAGATCAGCAATTTCATATTTGAGTTCTTTCAGTACCCTAGGGTGTATGCCATCCAGTCCAGGTGATTTACTACTGTTTAATTTGTTGAGTTGGCTCAGTAACTCATCCAGGTTCACTGATATTTCTTTCCATTCCTCTGCATTAAGGGACATTTTTGAAGGAAATGTCTATGTCGGAATTTGGACGTTTTACAAAGACGTCCAAATTTGGAAGTGGGGAAAAGGTCATTTTCGAAAGAAGATGGACGTCCATCTTTCGTTTCGAAAATACCAAGGACTTCCTGATTTGGATGTCCTTTTTTAGGTCCATTTTCAAACAAAAAACATCTAAATGCAAGACATCCAAAACAGAGGAGGAGTTGCTTAATGGTTAGTGCAGTGGGCTTTGATCCTGGCACCATAGGTTCAATTCCCACTGCTGCTTCTTGAAACTTTGTGCAAGTCAAATATAGAAAGGGCATTTTTGAATATGACATCTAAGTCTGAATGTGGACGTTTTTTTGTAAAACGTCCAAAATCAGAAGAGGAAATTGCCTTAACACCCCCCCAACCCCCCCATGCATTGCCCTTATTTGT
Source organism: Microcaecilia unicolor (assembly GCF_901765095.1). Lineage (NCBI taxonomy): Eukaryota > Metazoa > Chordata > Amphibia > Gymnophiona > Siphonopidae > Microcaecilia > Microcaecilia unicolor. The sequence continues at coordinate 246,709,947 of NC_044037.1, read as the reverse complement.
CATATTTGGAGGCTGATGCACTGAAGTGTGTAAAACATCCAAAATCAGAAGAGGAAAGGTTATTTTTTTTTTACAAAAAAAAGTCTATCTTTTCCTTTTGAAGGTGCTGTGTAGAAAAATGTTTTGTGATTTGGGGGGTAAGGGGAAGTGATCCCCGAGTACCTGGTCATCTGGTCATTTGGGGCACCTTTTGTGTGGAGTAGAGGAGTAGCTAAGTGGTTAGTACAGCAGACTTTGATCCTGGGGAAGTGGGTTCAATTCCCACTGCAGCTATTCATAATAAAAACAGGTCTAGCTCAAAACATCTGAGTTTTAGTCTTGGACATAATACTACTACTACTACTACTTAACACTTCTAAAGTGCTACTAGGGCTACGCAGCGCTGTACAGTTTAACAAAGAAGGACAGTCCCTGCTCAAAGGAGCTTACAATCTAATGGACAAAATATGCGGTCAATCAAAATTGGGGCAGTCTAAATTTCCTGAATAGAGGTAAAATGGTTAGGTGCCAAAGGCGACATTGAAGAGGTGGGTTTTGAGCAAGGATTTGAAGATGGGCAGGGAGGGGGCTTGGCGTATGGGCTCAGGACATCTTTGTTCCATTATTGCTGAAAGACATCCATGTCTTAGGAACAGTGGCGTTCCTAGCCTGCATGGCACCCGGGGCGGATCGCCGATGCACCCCCCCTGGGTGCAGCGTGCCCCCCCCCCCGGTGAAATGACACCCCCCCAGGTGCACGCCGCTGGGGGGGGGGGTGCCGCGGCGCGCGCCTGTCAGCTCTGAAAAGTTCGCTAACTTCGCTCGTTCACTGCCTGCAGCTCCCTCTGCCCAGGAACAGGAAGTAACATGTTCTGGGGCAGAGAGGGAGCTGCAGCGAACGAGCAAAGATAGCGATCTCAGAGCCAGGCGCGCGCCACGGCACCCCCCAGCGGCATGCACCCGGGGCGGACCACCCTCACCGCCCCACCTTGGTACGCCACTGCTTAGGAACGCCCAAGTCCACCTTGAACACGCCCCTGGCACACCCCCCTTGAGATTTGGACATCCTTCTCATGGACTTCAGAGAAAGACATCCAAAAAGATGTTTTCATAATACAGATTTGGACATTTCTGTGAGATAAACGTCCAAATGCTGACTTATGTCACTTTTTGGACATCTATATCTTTTGAAAATGAGCCTGATTGTCACCCTTGAAAACTACTTCTGGTACAGGTAGATCTCTTACATGTTTTTCATAAAGAGTGAAGCATACAATCCAGTCCATGTGATTTACTACTGTTTAATTTGTTAATTTGACTCAGTACTTCTTCCAGGTTCACTGATATGTCTTTCCCTTCCTCTGCATTGTCACCCTTGAAAACCACTTCTGGTTCAGGTACAAAGACTGAAGCAAAGGATTCATTCAGTCTTTCTGCTATGGCTTTGTTCTCCCTGGGTGCTCCTTTTGCTCCTTGATGATCTAACAATCCCACAGATTTGTCCCCAGAAGTGCTTTCAAATCCAATCATAAATCCTCTCTGTATAATTTAAAAATAGAAATTACTTAGCTCAATTTAAAGCGCTGCAGCCACAGACCCAAGATCAGTGTTTTGGCATCCTTGCCTACTTTGTGGGTGCAACTGCTGTACAAACTTCCAGCCCAGCACTTTGTGGGTCTATATTTTAAAAATAAACATATTTTAAAAAAATAATCATATATCCTTAGAAACTGATATTAAGGAATTTTTCAAGTTTAACAAAATGTTTCTGGGGTTTTGGTGAAGAGTTTTGTTTTTTCATTATAGGAGCATTACCACTTTTATTTTGGCTTCTTTAACACATTTTTATGGTAAATTCATAATAACAACAAGAACAACAAAAAAAGAACTAAGTCTGGATCATATGTTCATATTCTAAACAACATTCAGTTGCCCAATTAAGTGCAGCTTCTTTGTTCCCTTTAGTTTTTTTATTTTCACGGGAGGATGACTTCCATTTTGATTTGTATCAGCCTGGTCCTCTTTACTGCACATGTAAATCCTGAGATATGTATAGATTGCAACTTTATTTTGAACGTTTGCGATCTTGATACTTTTCATACTTAGCGGTTACAGCAGCAATTTTTGTTTTCATGGAAAGATGACGCCATTAGAGAAATGTCTTAGACAGTCTTATGCTTATAAAGTTTTTTACATTCATTCACGGTGTGCGCTCACAGTAGTTGCATCATCATGCTCAGAACACACGCATCAGCTGTAAGTACCCTAGATAATCTTTTACCATTTTACATTTGGTGGGTCAATTCGTTTTTAACTCTGTGCTATGTTTATATATCTGGAGCACTGCAGATTGATTATGAATGGAAAGCTGCATTGGTAAGCTGATGCTGGTTTGTTCAGTAGGCACACATATCACACCGTAGTAAGCCATTAATAAGATGGACTTGGGTAAAATCCACTGCTTATTTCTAGGATAAGCAGCATAAAATGTATTGCACTGTTTTGGGATCTTGCCAGGTACTTGGAACCTGGATTGGCCACTGTTGGAAACAGGATGCTAGGCTTGATGGACCTTCGGCCTGTCCCAGTATGGCAATGCTTATGTTCTTATGTTTTGTTTGTTTATCGATAATGTATATAGTTCACTATGCAGGGATGGTTGTATAATGGTTGCCACTTTGCCACAGTGATGTTTCTGTCCCAGCTTCACCTTTTCTACATGATGTAATGCATTCAATTTCTAGTCATATGCTCCTTTTCCCCCTTCCCTTTGCCCTTCATTTCCCCATCCCCCTCTCTGCCTTTGTCTTTTCTTCCCCTTTCCCTTCCTTCCCTCTTTCCTTTTCCCCTTCCCCCTCTCTCCACTCCACCATTTTCTTTCTTTCTTTTTTTTTCTTCTCTTTTTCCTTCCCTCCTCTTCACCCCTTTTCTTTTCCATTTTCTCCTCCTCTCCCTTTTCTTCCCTTCCTTGTGATTCATCACTCCTTACTTTTGTTCTCGCTATTTACCCCTTTACCCTTTCTTTCCCCCCCCCCCCCACTTTTTCCCTTTTATCTCTCTTCCTATCTTTGTTTTCTTTTTCTTTTCCTTCCTTATTAATACATATATGGATTGACATATGTTTACATTTATGTTCTATGGAGACATTATTTCCAATCTCATACCAATGGATTGTAGTAGGAAGATTTGTTCCAGTAAATTGAAGATATTCATTCTATTCAGTACCATGTGGCATTCCTAGATCGGCTGCCACCCGGGGCGGATCACCGCTGTGCACCTCTCCCACACACCCCGAGTGCAGCACCCCGAGTGCATCACCCCCCCCCCCCAGCACATCGCCTCCACCCCCCAGTGCATTGCCTCAACACCCCCCCGGTTCATTTCTCTTGTCATATTTGGAGGCTGATGCACTGAAGTGTGAAAACTTTTGCAGCTTGGGTTTTGAATGCTAAAAAAACTGGGAATCTTCATGCATTTTAGTGTATGAATCCTTGTTTATAGATGCTTCTACAAAATGTATCCTTTTGAATAGTAAATTCTTGCATACAGTCTGCTGTAAGCAAGTGTACTTAGATACAAAACCAATGAGCTCCTATGTAGAAAAAAAATCATGCAGAGCAGTTCTTCAACTCTGAATTCAGCAAAAATCAGCACATGAAAATGTCTGTGAGTTGGTTTTCACACAAAAAAAAAAAAGGTTAACTGCACCTGTGTCACAAATACATAAGAACATAGGAAAAACCATGCTGAGTCAGACCAAGGTCTATTGAGTTCAGCATTCTGTCTCCAATACTGGCCAGTCCAGGCCTCAAGTACCTGGCAGATTCTAAAAAGGAGATCAATTTCAATGGTTCTCCCAAGCCTACTTGGTGAATAATTTTTTTATACTTTTCCTCTAAAATCTTTTCTAACCCTGTTTTCAATCTAATTATGTCAGTCACCTTGACCGCAACCTCTGGTAACAGATTCCGGAGCTTATTTACATGCTGCATGAAAAAAGCTTTCCGTGAATTATTTTCACTCTGCTGATCATTAGCTTCATGGAGTCTCCTCTTTTTTTGTTGTTCTTTTTTGAAAGGATAAACAATAGTTACAGAGACATGGTTTCAATCAAAGGAAAAACCAGCTTTGTTAAATATATGTCCACAGGTTATAAAATTGTGCATCTGCGTCATGAAGGTTGAAGAGAAGGAGAAGATATAGCCATGATTTACAAGGAGTTCTTTAGCGTTTCTCTAACAGAGTCCTTTTTAAACTCTAACTTAGACATTTTGGGACCTTTTTACTAAGCCGTGGCAAAAAGTGGCCTGTGGCAGTGCGAGCGGGTCTTTTGGGTGAGCACCGGGCCAGTTTTCTCACATCGTATAAAAAGGGGCCAGAAAATGGATGTGTGGCAAAATAAAAATCAGCGTGCATCCATTTTTGGCCTGAGACCTTACCGCCATCTGTTGACTTAGCGCTGCCACCTATTGACTTAGCGGTAGGGTTTCACGCGCTACCCGGGTTGTAGGCATGCGATGCATGTCCACAGCCATTTACCATTGGGTAAGCACCACATAGTAGCAAATAGAAAATATTTTCTACTGCATGTTTTTGGCGTGTGCCAAATTCAGAATTACTGCCCGGGGCACATGGTTAAGTGAGCGGTAAGGCCACGCATAGTAATATAGTAACATAGTAGATGACGGCAGAAAAAACCTGCACAGTCCATCCAGTCTGCCCAACAAGATATACTCTTATGTGCTACTTTTTGTGTATACCCTACCTTGATTTGTACCTGTCCTCTTCAGAGCACAGACCGTATAAGTCTGCCCAGCACTATCCCCGCCTCCCAACCACCAGCCCCGCCTCCCACCACCGGCTCTTAGTAGAAGGGGCCCAATCTTGGTTTACTCAAGAGTTACTTTGTTTAAAACAGAATTGTAGATGCTTTTATTGGGATGGTATAAAAAAGGAGTCTTAAAAAAGTAAATTATTATGGAGAAAAGTATCTAATAAAAGAAGCTAAAATAGTTGATTATTCAAATATTATAGAAATGAATCATATAAATCAAAAGCAATAGTTCCATATAGTTGTTACACTGAGTTGGACAACTGATATTACATCTTTGAATATTTCGACTTCACCAAGTGTAATGGATTTGTGGGAATTATTTCCAATCCAAAATTTAAAATGTCTGTGCTCAAGAACTTTTCACAATGTTTTGATCACCCCTCTTTAGAAGTTTCATCAGTTATTCCTGCAAATTGAGTGTGGGAAGCATTTTCTTCCCCCCCCCCCCCCCCCCCCACAACACTCTGAAGTGCATTTGTTTACTTATAATTTTTCCTCCTCATTCTGTAATTTAGATGTTTGCTCTATAAATTCATTGAAACATTTTTTTTGCCAAATTTCCTATGCTTGTTCTCATTCTCCTGACTCCTATACCTATCGGTAGAAAGGTGGATTGTAAAATTATTTCTAACTATAGACTGGTTGCATCCATCGCCTTTGTGGTGAAGGTGATGGAAGGTTTAGTGGCCAAATATATATTTGTTAGCCTTCTCTGAACCTTGTTGAATTCTACTATATCCTTTTTGAAATAGAGCAGCTAGAACTGCCCACATTATTTACTTTTTAGCAGCCGCTGCACACTGAGCTTACAATTTCAATGTATTGTCCACAGTGTCACCAAGATCTTTTTCGTGGGTGATAGCTCATAAATCAGAATCCAGCAAGTTTTACCTGTAGTTGAAATTATTTTCTCCTGTGTTCATCACTTTGCATTTTTTACGTTTCATCTACCATTCAGATGCCCTGTCTCCTAGGTTCACAAGATCCTCCTAAAAAATGTTTGCAAACCTCTGCTATTTTAAGAGCATTGAATAATTTTGTCATCTATCTGATTGCTTCACTCATAAATCCTATCTTCAGATCATTTATGAATATGTTAGACAACAATTGGTCATTTAGGGGAGAATTCATCAAGTGCCATTAGGGCTTAAAGTCGCTTTAAATAGCCCTTAATGAGCCTTAAATGCCGCTTCACTAAAAATATCAAGGTGATATTTAAGTCAGCGCTGGTTACATAGTAATGAGATGCAAAACATGCAAATGCCTGTCATGTTATGGATCAGAAATCACAGTAAAATAACCCCAGCTTTTTATATGGAAATATGACCCCTAGCTGTAGGCTCACATGAGATTACTGCTAGGGGCGCCATTTTGAGGCAGGCGCTAAACTGGGCAGCAGCTACTGTCAATGCTCCTGCCCAAAGATGCATGAAGATCCCCCAACCCCCCCTGAAGACCAACCTGGACCAATGATATCAAGATAGCCCATTGAGAGGGCAAAGGCTAACTGTGGGTTGTACCTGTGAGGTGGGGGTAGGGAGGAAGAATGGAGGACTTGAACATGTAGGGGGTGGGCAGGGAGAGCCAAGGGATAATCCTTAAGCTGGGGGGGGGGGGACTCTGCTATGTGCCAGCTTTGCGGCCCAATGATCCTGGGTTCATACAATAACACTGTTTGAAAGGTGGCTCGCAACCAGTGTTATTCTTTTTGCCACAGGTTTCAACAACTTGTGGTACAGAGATCCTGCAGGTTGCTGTATCCAGTGGCACATCAAGGTGTGGTAAAAGGCAAATTTCACCACACTTTGATGTATTCCCCCGTTAGGGCTAGTTGTTAAACTGTGTTACCGCCGTATCTTGAATTATTTTACTCTTAACATGTGCTAAAGAGCAATAACATATGTTATATTTCTGTAATATATGATAATTAAAGGTACCATGGCACACTGTAATGAGATGCAAATCACTTAAATGCATGCAAAACACCTCGTTGCTATGTAAGATGAATAATGGAGCTTGCAGTGAACACCACAAGCTGCATTATTCCAGGAAAAAATAATTCCAGCAAAGAGCTGATATTATTTTTCCTGGCTGGAAGCATTGGGCGACTAATCAACAGTCTGATGCTCCCTGACACTTCTTAAAGGAGCTGGTATGAATTTAGCAGCTGCCTCTCTTCCTACCTCCCCCAATGCCCTCCCTGCACATCCCCCTCCTCATGCCCTCTCAATGCCCTCTCAGTGTATGACCATTCTGATGCCCCAATATATTCTCCCTCCAGATGGTCCCCCAGCACAAAAGACTTCCTTTTCCCCAAAGTCCCTCACCCTCCTTTATGACCCCTAGGACTACCTGGTGATCCTGGCTCTAGTCTTGTAGTACTGCCACTAGGGTTGAAGCTGCCAAGTAAGGTCAAAAGGCCCTTATAGCGCAGCTTGACCCTAATGATAGTATGATGAAGGTACCATTAGGAGGCACTGGGATCATTTTGAACCTGGTACCAGCAAGGGGCAGAATGATTTGTGCTCAGTCCTGCCGTGACAGCACTAGACACCAGCCCCCCCCCCCCCCCCCCGATATTCGAAACCATTTAACTGGCTATAGCCAGCTATCCCCGAATATTAAATCCCTATCCAGCTGGTATATCTTTAGCCAGTTTAAAGATAACTGGCTATTTTTGAATATCAACACAGCCAGTTAACTTTAAACCGGCTAAAAATAAACAGGATATTTGACGCGGTCACCGGAAACAGCCTGGCATTTAATATCCTGGTTGACTGCCAATTGTGGGAGTTAGCTGGGCTCCCTCCCATGGTCTGAATATTGGCCTCCAGGGATTTTGAAAGGTAGACACATAGAGGGCAAGGGAGAGGGGTCTACTGGAGGGTGAGGGCATCTTTGGGGTAGTAAGAAAGTTGATTGGGGGGTCTTTGAGAGGTGCAGTATCAATAACTCTGCTTGTAAATTTTAAATACAAGAAGTGGTGTTGATCTACCATAGGAGTAGCTAACCTGTGGTACTGAGCTACCACAGATTTGACACTCAAATGGAAAATTAAGCTTAATAACTATTCCCTTACTACTCCTCTCTATTTTCAATCCACAAAAGAGCATTGTCTATTCTTTTGCTTCCTAAGCAGACCTTTATGAGATAAATTGTCAAATATCTCTCTATATAAAATGCACCTCCAACGTTCTAATGAAGCCTCCACAAGTCCCAATGTTCTAAATCCATGGTGGTGTAGATCAAAATTCGCCCATGAGTGTTTGCCCCGCCCTCGCGTCAAACGTGATGACATCGAGGGCGGAGCAATGGCACTCAACCAATCGCATCGCTACGCCCTCAACGTCATCATGTTTGACGCAAGGGCGGGCAGACATCGATCTACACCACTACACAAACGTTGGTTTTTGGAGGCTTCAAAACAACGCTGGAGGTGCGTTTTAAATAGAGAGAAAAGAGATGAGGAAAACCGACAGGTGGCTGAAGGGGGGGCAGGGGAGAGAGCACAATCGCTGGGTGGATGCAGAGGAGGAAGATGGGGGGGGGCAGGGGCACAGCACAATCGCTGGGTGGCTGCAAGGGGGCAGGGAAGAGAGCAGATTCGCTGGGTGGCTGCAAGGGGGCAGGGGAGACAGCAGAATCGCTGGGTGGCTGAAGGGGGGTAAGGGACACAGCAGAATCGATGGGTGGCTGTAGGGGGGCAGGGAAGAGAACAGATTCGCTGGGTGACTGGGGGGGGCAGGAGAGAGCAGAAACGCTGGGTGGCTGCAGGGGGGCAGGGGGGAGACAGCAGAATCGCACACACTCTCTGCCTCACACACACACTATCTGTCTCACAGACACACTCTCTCTCTGTCACACACACACACACACTCACACGGTGCTGCAAACCACGCAGAGGGGGGGGAGAGGTAGGGAGTCCTGAAACCACAGGGGGGAAGGGGGAGGGGGTCCTCAGACCTCAGAGGGGGGAGGGGGTCCTGAGACCACAGAGGGAAGGGGGAGGTATCTCTGTCACACACACACTCTCTGTGTCACACACACTCTCTCACAGTCAGTGTCTTTCTCTCTCTCACACAGTCTCTCACACTATGTCTCACACAATCACATTCACTCTCTATGTGTCACACAGTCGGTCTCACACACACTCTCGGTCTCACACACTCGCTCAAATATACTCTCTTGGACTCACAGAGAGTCTGTGTATTGCACACATACTCTCGCACACTCTCTCACACACTCTCTCTCTCACACAGTGTATCTGTGTGCAACACACTCTCAGAGTCACTGTGTCTCACATACACACTCGCACACACTCTCTGCCTCACACACACACACTCTCTGTCTCACAGACACACTCTCTCTCTCTGTCACACACACACGCACACACACACACTTGCACATTCACTCTCTCTCTCACTCACACAGTCACTCTCACACACACTGTCTCAAGCAAACACACTCCCAGGAAAACCTTGCTAGCGCCCGTTTCATTTGTCTCTGAAACGGGCCTTATTTACTAGTATGCTATAGATCTAGGTACGATATATCAGCTGGCTCACCCTTACCCACTTATTTGTTTACACCTTCCAAAAATCAAATACATTTGCAAGATTTGTTTTTGCTGAATCTTTCCCAACATTCACATTAGGCTACGTCTATATATATGGTGAGCAGCTTTGTTTTCTAGTATATCTTCAACTTTTTTGCTCAGCACCAACATCAAACTGACTGGTCTACAGTTTCCCAAATCACCCCAAAGGCTGTTTTTTGTTTTGTTTTGTTTTTTAAGAAATTGGTATTACTTTGTCTCTTTGAGTCCTCAAGTATTGTGGCAATTTTGAATGATAAGTTACAGAGTACTAGTAATAGATAAGCAATTTCATACTCTTGAGTTTAAAAAATATTTTTTTAATTAAGAAAACTTCAGATTCATAAATATTTTAAATTTAATCAGTTGAAGAAAATTGTACAAGTATTGATACTATCCCAACTAGATTACTGTAATGTTATCTATGTTGGTTGTGTAGAGAGAGTACACCCTCCGAAATGTAAGAGCCAGAATATTGTGCAGGCCATGGAGATTTGCCAAGATAATCCTGTTATTACAGAAGCTTCATTTATTTTGCTTGTAGACTTACAATGATATGCTTCAGTTGCTGTGAATCATCACCATCAATGAAGGTTTCCATTGTGACTATGAACCCAAGTATTCTTCTCATTAAGGGGTCCTTTTACTAAGTTGTGGTAAAAAGTGGCTGTAAAACGGCAGATTTTCTATTTTTTGTATTAATGGCCATGAGCTAATTTTGCAACACAAAAGAGAGGCTTTTCAGGTCCATAGTAGACAACCAGAAGTACAAAACATAGCAGAAAAAAAGTTCAAGGAATTCTTTATTAAAAAAGACCTGACATAGCCATGTTTCAACAAAATGGATGCAACAGGGGTAAAACACTTAACTAGGGGTTGAAAGCAGTGCTGCCTCTAACTGACAAATGTGTATTGTGATTATAAGAAACACAAGTATGGTTGGCAGCAGAGTGAGCCCCTACTGCCTACAAAATGGGATTCCAGTGTCGGCAGCATGGGCTCACGCAGTATTCCTGTGCTAACCAGTTAGTACATGCTAATGCAGATGTACTAAGTGATCCTTTTACAAAGCCGTGGTAAAAGGTGGCCTGTGGTAGTTTGGGCACATCTTTTAGGCGTGCGCTGGGCCATTTTTTACTATGGCTGGGAAAAGGGTTTTTTTAATGGGCCAGACAATGGGTTTGTGCTAATATTAAAACTAGAAGGCGCCTATTTTCGGCCTGAGCCCTTTCCATCACCCATTGACCTAATAGTAAGGGCTCCCACGCTATCCATATTGTAACCGTGCAGCGTGTGCCAACATGAGCACGCTACTGGTTATCACCGGGAATGCCCCCGCAGTAGAAAATAGAAAATTATTTTTTACTGCAGGATTTGGCATGCGCCAAAGTCAGAATTACTGCTGGGCGCACACGCTACCCCGGAGATAATGCTAATTGGGCACATGCGACCTGCGCATTAGCCCTCCCACTTCTTTGTAAAAGGGCCCTTAATTGTTTAACGCTAGAATGCCCACTCTCCACCTCCTGACATGTCTCCTCAAAAAATATATATTTAGCATGCAGTTAACAAGCACATATTTGGCAGTTACCACAGGATGCCTGAGCATATCCTGAGGTACACCAATTTAAGCTGCATTAGGCACAGGTTAGTAATAGGGCCCCTAAGTCTTTCTGTTATTACCTTTTCCTCCCTGAGCACTCTTTTTACCGCTTGGTCATCCAGCAGTCCAACAAACTCCTTCACAGGCACTCTGCATTGGACGTGCTTGAAAGAGATTCTAGTATTAGTTCTCGCCTCCATCGCAAGATTCTTTTCTAAATCTCTTTTCACTTGCCTTATTACTTTTTTACATCTAACTTCCCTGTGCTTCTGCTCATCCATATTTTCTTTATTAGATTCTGCTTTCCATTTTCTGAAAGATGCCCTTTTGGATTTCACCGTCTCTTCCACGTCACCATTAAACCGTACTGGCTGTCATTTAGCCTCCTTTCAACCTTTTTTGTTATTAGAATATATTTTATATCGGCCCACAAAAGGTCTTTATAAATAATATCCACACCTCATGTAAACTTTTGATCCTGGCAACAGCTCCTTTTAGATTTTTTTGCTAACAAATTTCCTTATTTTGTCATAGTCCTACTTTTAAACATGAAAGGGGCCCTTTTACCGAGCTGCGCTATAAAGTGACTTCACTATTTGTAGCACGTGGGTTCCCCACACACTGAAGCCACTTTTAGTGTAGCTGTAAAATGGCCACAATTTCTTTTTTTTCTGTTAATGGCCACGTGCTAATTTCCCAATTAGTGTATGGCCATTACTGCGTGAGCCCTTCCCGCCACCTATTTTGTAGGTCAATGTTTTTCAACCAGCGTGCCATAGCACATTAGTGTGCCGCAGCTGATCCCCAGGTGTGCCACAGGAGTTGGGCCAGCTTAATTAGTGCCAAAATGGAGTACGTTTTCTTGTTTCTAGTGCTCTGTGGAAGGGAGCAGTGTTTCATACAGCCTGCTCACACCAACTCTGGAGCCTTCTATCTGACACTTCCCAAGTTCCCCTCCTATGTGGAAGCATGAAGTTACATTAGAGAGAAGGCTCCAGCATTGGTGCAAGCAGACTGTATGAATCGCTGCTCACTGCCACCAACCTCTAGTGACAAGAAAAAAGGTACATGGGGGGATGACAAGAGAGACACCTGGTTGTTGTCTAGAGAGGGAATAGGAAGGGAAATGGGACTTGATATACTGCCTTTCTGAGGTTTTTTGCAACTACATTCAAAGTGGTTTACATATATTCAGGTACAGTACATTTAGGATGTTGAGCAACACTCCACTGGAGAGATTAGGGGGGGTTGCCCCGTAATCCCTGGGTGGTTTTTGCACTCCCTCTCCTCACCCATACCAAACAACATCAGGATAATAAGTGGTTATGTTTCTAAGGTCGCAAATATAACTTGTTATGTGTCAACATTTCCTTTGCCATTGTTAATGACTGTCTATCCCTAAAAATGATTGTGCAAGCAGAAGAGGCATGCGTTGGAATTTTCAGGAGTATATGCTTTAATGAAAGCCTACCCTCAAGAATGCACATAATTTTAGCTGCATGTAGGATAGGCAAAGGGGGGAGGGTGTTATTAACATGGGCTACTATTAAAACATGGTATTTTACTGCTAACCCCAGTTATTATTAACTAGAAAGATAATTCTATAAATTGGTGCCTAGACATGTGCTATATATGCATGCTATATGTGCCAATAATTGGTAGTTTCATGTAAACGTGCACAAGGAGTTATTCAATAAAATAACACCTAAATGTTCTACCATGATCCTGCAAGGGGACATATAGATGGGCAAAGCATGAGTTGTGGGTGCAAAGTACCCATTGATATCTGTATCTGATTTTTGCATGGGTAGATTATGTTTAGAAAATAATGCAACAACTGAAATACAATCTACATCCAAAACTACCTCACCCCCAAATTCCAGAAAGACGGTTCCTATCCAGAACTACCTCACCCCCCCTCCCCCCCAACCCAGAAAGACAGGTCCATGTGTTGCTCTAAAACATGCATACTTGTTGCTGCATTGAGAAGGGAAATTTTCAGATAGCCAGTTTAGGAGCACTTTTCCTAAGCTGCGGTAAAAAGTGGTCTTAGCACGCATTATGAGAGTTTTTCCTGTGGACTAAGGCCATTTTTACCATAGCCATAAAATTTCCTATATGTATTTTTTTGTATTAATGGCTATGCATTAATATTCTTTAAAGTGTTTACTACGTGGTATTCAAAATATTGAGCGCACTTATGAAACTACAGTGCAAACCGCGTTCTGAATAGAACAGCCAAGCTGGGAAGTTCTGAGGTCCATTTAATAAAAATTGGTAAACAACCAGATTCGAATGTTTGGAGCAGGATATTTTGAATACCACGTGGTAAACACTATAAGGATTTGAATAAGAAACCAGTGGTCCCTATTTTTAACATACTTTATGCATTAATATTGCCATTAGCGCACGGCCATTAAAAAAAAGCATTACTGTGTGAGCATTTACCGCCACCCATTTTCTAGGTAAGAGCTTATGTGTTATGTGTGTGCTAACCAGTTAGCATGCTAATGTATCTGTGTTGATTAGAGCAGGAATGCCCACTCTCTGCCCCAAACACATCCCCTCCCCCCAAAATATGTTTTAGCACACATTTATCATGTGCAGATTTGGCAAGTACTACAGAACACCTGAACATGTCTTGCAACATGTAATTTTTAGCTCTTGGGTACATGTTAATGCAAAACACAGCTTAGTAAAAGGCCCTCCTAGGGAGGTAGTTTCTGGCATGTGTCAATGAAATAACACTTGGTATTTGCCACATAACATATGCTAAATGGAAATATTGTATGTTATATTACTATTTCCAGCAACTTAGCAGCAAGCACAGTTGATTCAGCAATCTGCACTCACGAGTGTTTTGTTTTGTTTTATTATGTTTGCTTTTTTGACTTTCAGTTTATATTGAATATTGTAATTGTAATTATTATTCTTTATTTGTTATTTGTCTATATTCTGAGTATTTTATTTTAGTTTTATTGTTTTTTTTTTAGTTTGACTTTTATGTATTGTATATTTTTAATTGTGTACATTCCAGCTGTATCCCACATTGAGCTTTTGGGAAATAACAGAATATAAATTTTAAAACAGATAAAGCACATTGGTCTAAGTTACTATAGGATATAGAATAATAAGATGCAAAGCATGCAAATGCATGCAAAACACCTCATTATTATGTAAATCAAATAACACTGCTTGTGTTCAATTTCCAGGAAAAAGAATGCCAGCTCAAAGCTGGTACTATTAAAAGCAGTACACTAGCAACCTTGAATTTCTGGATGGCATCAGGGCTTATCGCATCCTGTTCCTTCTAGAAAAAAAAAACAAGTGATAGTATGAGCTGATACAATGCAATCGTTTAGCAAATTTTATAATGAAGCAAAGAAAATACTGCAGCCAGGATAGAGTGATGGATTAGATAATTAGGCTCTGTTTACTCTGTATCAGAGCCTACAAGCACTGTAACACCACTTGATTTCCCCCTTCCTAATTGTTAAGATAATGCTTTCAATTGTAGGAACAGAGCTCACTATAAACATATATAAATGTAGTCCAAACATCAATGCAGATTTAGACCTTTAATACTGATAATTTTTATTCAAGAGGATTAGTAATCAACCTCTTTTTTCTGTATACATGATTTGCATAAAAAGAGACTTGCTGAAGCTTTTAGTTCCATTGTAAAGCTTAATCATGGCAGCTTTCCGTGCTATTTATGAAATTTTTTTATAGATAGATTTATTTGTAGCTGTGATGCCTATATAGTAAAGCTTTTCTCTTGTTCAATGTCTAAGGGATAAATGATTAGTTGATAGGACACATCTTCTGTTGTATTATTTTACTATTTATCATATTTTTAGATTGTGAATATATGCAAAATTGAGATTTTAGCAATAATGCTACATGGACAGAAAGATATTTTATACTGCAAAAGTTATATTGTTTAGTAAAATTAATGCATGAGAAGAACCCATTTGTTCAGATATATCCCCCCCCCCCCCCCCCCCCCCGTTTACTAAAGCTTAGCTTGAGTTATCTGCAGCAGGGCCCATTTTATTTCTACGGGCCCTGCTGTAGATAACTCAAGCTAAGCTTTGGTAAACAACCCATAAACAAAACCAGAAACATAAATTCACAAAAGTGGCTCTGACTTCCTAAATTTTGCTTAAGATTGAAACTTTAGCATCAGAGCATTCACCATGAATTCCTGCTAACAATGGCTTTGTATACTGGGAGAGAGCTGGGTGGCCAGAAAGATGAATGAGTTAGCTGGTTTTATTAGCTGCTTACCTCTCTCTGAAAGATGGTCAACAAAAAAGTGATTTTATTCTTACGTGCAAGAAAAAAAATGACAGCCCTATCTAATTTGATGCTATTAATGAAGTTCGTTCTGTTCTGAAGGTCAGTAGCTCAGTTAGTTATCTAGTACTCCCGCTTTCTAAGATGAAAGAATACATGCTCAGTTACTATTTATATGATATCACCTGTCAGGGACTTTGTGGTTCTTGCTTTGCATTAAAGATAAAGCAGTCTTTTCAGCTGAACCTGCTTGGAAGACCTCCTGATACAGGAACGCAATTAACTCTTTGTAGCCCACACTAATTTCTGCATTTTAAGAATAACTTGGTAATGACAAAAGTGGAGCACTCAATCCACAGGGTGGCCATTAACTGCACTCAGTTACTGTACAGGTTCAATTCAGACTACAATTACTGTCAAAGAATTGTATTGGAAGGTGCTCCTTGTACACAAACAGAAATGCTATTCATTAAATAGCACTTTCAATAAAATACAATGTATGTTATTTAATGAATATTTGAGAAAGAAAATCCAATCTCCGGTTCAGAAACCTGCGATATTATTATTATTCTTTTTAATATCATAGGTATTCTCATGTACATATATTGCCAGATATAGTAGTAGAAATAAGAACTGAAAGGCTGTAGATAGTGTAAGAGCTTTAACTCAGAAGAAATGAAAAAGCAGAGCTGAAAGTAAACTGAGTCAGTGTTAAATAAGGTTTTCTTATAACCACCTACAGTAGACATAGCTTTTTATATGGTCTTTATTAATGCTTCCAGTATACTATTCTTAACCCTTGCTTTGCTGAGTTATATTACATTTTAAAGTAAAGTCTCCAGCACTCTAAATTATTATGATCATTGAATGAAACTAACCTTAGTTGCAGTTATAAGAAAGAAGTGTATGGAAGAAGTGCAAATCAATTGAAAAAAAATCTATAATTCTGTCTATCAATTGTGCAGCTTCAAGGCTAAAAGAATAGACTGAAAACAGTAAGGTGTATATAATTTAGTAGGGGGAAACTTGTTCAGTGAGAGCTAGGACTCCATTTCTGTTCTGGCATATAAGATTGGGAATCACTCCTCCAGTATTTATTGTCTTTCTATGTTTTGACATCTTGAGGCACAGGGAAACAAACATGGCAAGATTTTAAGCATATGCCAATCTAGTATTGATGATTCCTGATCAAAAAGTGTGATTGGTCATAGGCCTGTATCATAAGTTCCATGCAGGTTCATGAACAATGCAGAAATGGTTTAAACAAATTGCAAAACACAAATCAATTTTGTTTTCATTTTCATTTCCTCTCGCTCTCACTCTCTCCTTCCCCTTCCCCTTCTCCAACTTGCAATATAATGCAATTGAAAACATAAACTATTATCGAGATCAATGTTTTGCTAATTAGAGGAGAGAAAAATATTATAAAGATTAAGAAAGCAAAAAAACAAGAGCCCCTTCTACCAGTAATAGGAATGTACTACCTGAAAGTGCTATAAATTTGCATACTCATTACGTTTAAGGGCTCACTTCAGGTTTTAAAGATTTTCTTTTTCTTTCCTCCCTTTTCCCCCTTTGTGACACAGTTCAAAAGAACACAACAGCAATGCTTCCCAAACCTGCCATGGGGACTGCACAATCAGTGAGGTTTCATAATATCCAAAATGAATATGCATGAGATAAACTTGCATATGTCAGGTTTCCAAGGCATGCAAATTTATCTCAAGCATATTTCTTGTGGATATCCTGTTAACCCAACTGGGTGCGAGGTCCCCTGGCCAAATTTGGGAAGTCTTGAACTAGAGCAAGCTTGCTGCACTTGGTCTCTGATATCCCATCATTACCATAGGGGCCCTTTTAGTAAGCTGTGGTATGAAATGACCTCAGTGTATCCCTGTGCAAGTTTTCTTGCATGCTATGGCCATTTTTACTGCAGCTGTAAAAATGGCCTTTTTCCATTTTTTGTTTTGCATTAACGACCATGCGCTAATTTTGCCATTACTGTGCAGCCGTTAAAAAAACTTAGCTCATGAGCACTTACCACCACCCAATTTGAAGGTGGTAAAGGCTCACACACTATTCCTGAGCTAATCAATTAGCATGTGGTAACCCACCTTTTCACTGCTGCTTTTGGCTCCTAGCCACTACTCATTTGCCTCCCCCCCCCTTTGTTCCTTCTCACCCAGTACTTCCCTCGCCCTTAATTGTCTTATCTGTCTATATTATTTTAGATTGTAAGCTCTATTGAGCAGGGACTGTCTCTCTGTGTGAGGTGTTCAGTGCTGCGTGCGTCTGGTAGCGCTATACAAATGCTAATAATAATGTCGTAATGTAGCTGTGCTGATTAGCGCAGGAATGCCCACTCTCTTCTCCCAGACATTTTTATGTATTTATTTATTTCATTTTTATTCCACATTATCCCAATAGATCAGGTTCAATGTGGCTAACAACTTATTGTAATTAACAGTACAAAAATTGATGTAGGGATGGTATACAGTAAGTAGTAATAACAAAGTAAGAGGGTCTTTTACAAAAGTGCACTAGTGTTTTTAGCACACGCTAATGATTAGCGTGTGCTAAACATTAGAGACGCCCATAGGAATATATGGGAATCTCTAGCATTTAGCGTGCACTAAAAATGCTAGCATGCCTTTGTAAAAGGGGCCCTAAATGAGGATTGAGTATTACAATATATAATATGGAAATAAATTTTATAGTCATCCAATTAGAATGGAACTGAGAAATGCCCACTCAAAAAAAAATATTTTTAGCATGTACACATTTTGCAGTTACTGTAGGAGGCCTGAGCGCTCCCCATGGTTCATCATTTTAAGCTGCATTAGGTGCATGTTAGCATCTAATGCGGCTTAGTAAAAGGGCCCCTTAAATGGGAACAAAACAGACCATCCTGGACAAGGAAAGAAAGCTCACAGATGATCAGGCTATGTGGCTGACAGCTGAGATATATCCTTGGTAGTGTAGAATAAATAGGGAGAGTGGATAAGTCAATTGATCTTTTTCTGCCATTATATAATATTATTTATTATGATATTTGAAAAAAGTATTATATAAATAAAAAGGATATCTACCAATATTACATATAAGCATATTATTATTTATTGTTTTATGAGCATCCTTTAGTTTTTGCATTGCAAAATGAGAAGGAAAATATTTAATTTCAATTGCACATCTAATAGTAAATTCATAGGCTATAGTCAACTAAGAATCAAGAGAGTTTTCTTTCAGTCACTTTATAACAATGCGCTACAAAAACCATATTAGAATGCAAGTAGCTAGATAATTCACTAATTTAATGCTCATTGCTTGGAGTAGCTGAACATATTTAATCGATTTAAGTAGTTTTGATATTTGCCTACTATAATGCAAGTAAAATGAGAAATCAACATATTTGACGTGAGTGTGCTTCTGGTAACAAATTCCAGTTATGCACAGAATATAATTTGTAAACCTCTTATCAGATTGGAAGATGCTCTGGTTAATAGGTAGAGCGGATAAGTTCTATAATAGTAGTGAAGTCTCTACCTAACTGCAAAATAAGTAGACATGTGAAATATTGAACACGGTGCAGAAATGAGATAGAGGCAGTTATTTACTAAGTTGCAGTGCAGGCTTTCGAAGCAGTGTGCTCGTCGGAATTCTGAACATCAACATTGCCCTCTTTTGGCAAACCAGTGTATATCAGATTCTAGAGTGTGTGAAGCCCTTTCTCTTCTAGAATTGAACAACCTGATAACAAAGAAAGGAGAAACAAGCATTCATGACAAAGTAATCATTAAAGAAGGATATAAAAATAGTTGTATTCAACAAAATAACATTGGTGATAAAAGTCTTTCATGTGAGCTTCCCAGGAAAACAATAATAAAGATGAAATGCTATCTTAAGACGAAAGGTGATTGAATTGGAACAAATGTGAAACTTGAGGAGCAGTGCAGCCATCAAGACTTCACTCATGCTTAGCATTCATACAGTAGCACAAGATGATGTATTCAGATGTATGATTTTTCACCAGCTTTAAGTCTTATTCATCTTTACTGTGTGAAACATTGTGTACAATTTGTGCCATTGGCATTTGGAAGTAACATTAAGGGGTTCATTTTACCAAGCTGTGGAAAAAGTTGGTCTTAGTGTGCCCTTACATGGGTTTTTCCCACAGCTGGAAAATGGCTGATTTTCTTTATAAAAGAAAAAAAAAGATTAATGGGCGTGTGCTAACATTGCTATTAACATGAGTACTTACCACCACCTATTTTATAGGTGGTAAAGGCTCATGCAATAAACCTGTGCTAATCAGTTAGCACACGGGGCCAGAAAATCCACGCAGTAAACATTTTCGGCTAAGCGAATTCTACAAGCGGCATCTAAATTTAGGCATGGTATATAGAATATGCTTAGTTGATATCCCAGTGCCTAAAATTACGTTCCTCCATTTACATCAATGAAAATGTGGCGTAATTCTCTGCATGTAGATTTATGCGCACTGGGCTATATTCTACAGCTACATGTGTAATATTTAAATTTCTTTATTAATTTCAAATTAAACAAAGATACATCTCTTTGAATAGATACATCCATTTCAAACATCAAAGAACATATAAGGAATATTATTACAAAGAAATTTTCTTGAAAAATGGAATTATAGTCCACTAATATAGGATGGTGGATTCAAGACGGTATAAAGCCAAAGGAAGTTAGCATAACAAATAAGTAAATTAAAGTATACTAGCAGCGGTTCTTAAGTATTTTTGGGACTCAGTGTTTGGGTTAAGGCCTGGTTCCTCTTCGTATCAAGGAAAGACCGCAATTGTTCAGGTTCAAAAAATATATATATTTTTTCTCCCTAAATATCAACATGCATTTACACGGAAATCGTAACTGGAAGATCGCCCCAGTTGTAAGAGATTCCTGTTTCATATCTGCGGTGTCCATCGTGCAATATCTGGAAATATAGAGACCTTGCTTCCTTTAAAGTCCGGATGAATATTTTTAAAATAAAGTCTCATTAAAGATTCTTTATCTTGTAGGAAAACGAATGTTACAATTAAGGTTGCTCTAGTCTCTGTATTATCCATTGATTGCTCCAGAAAATTTGTTAAGTCCAATTTCTCAGGTAAATTAGGTTTAGAAGTATCTTTTTGTGGATAAGTCTTCATTTCCAGATAATAGATTTTTTGAAGTGGAGGTAATGATTGTTCAGGGAATTTGAATACCTCTTTCAAAAATTTTTCAAACATATCCTTGGGAGTGACATATTTAGATTTTGGGAAATTTAACAATCTTAAGTTCAGGTTTCTTGATTGATTTTCAAAATTCTCTAGTTTCCTGTGAATTAGTATTCGGTCCCCTGAAATTAATGATTGTTGAAAAATTTTCCCTAATTGTCCTTCCAAGTCAGTTTGCTTTTTCAACAACCCTTCAGTTTGACTTTTTAAAAAGTTTATCTGCGTTGAATTATTCATGGAGACAGTAATTAATGAGATACAGACCTTGTGGAGAGATTCTAAAGCCGTCCAAATCGTCTCCAGCGAAACCTCATGAGGTTTAACCAGGGGCTGCATCGCCAAAGTACAGGAAGTAATTTCCTCCTGTGTTGCTGTTGTCGGCGGTTCCTCCATGGTTTCCCCCACCGTTATCCCGGGCATTCGCTGGGCTCCCTGCACCGATCCTAGGATTGAATTTGGCTTCGCTATTGCCTCCGGAGCGCGCCACTCCTTCGATCCCGTTCTATCTTCGGTGGTCGGTACAACGCTTCCGGCTGCATGCGGCGGTGTCGGGGTCAACGGTCCCAGTGGGCTGAGCGAAAAATCGCTCTCCTGAGCAGGGCTCTTCCTTTCCCCGCTAGTGGAAATGCCCGCAACCGGAGTGGAAACCAAAAATGCTGACAAAGACTGCTGCCCAGGCAAGGAAGGGATCTGCTTTGGGAGGGGTGGACCCCTTGGCTTCCCTTTCCTTTTTGGCATGATTCAACAGGAAAAAGTCCGTTGTAGAGTAATTCTCGGGAGCGTCTTTGTCGCACATCCTGCTAGATCGCCATCTTGAATCTCACACATGTGTAAATTGTATAATGCCCACAAAATGCCCATTTCCCCACCTCTAACCATGCCCCTTTTGAATGCATGCATTAGAATTTAGGCACAGTTCATTACAGAATACACTTAGCGAGTTGTGTGTGTAAATTCTAATTATTGCCAATGAGTGCTCACTATTGCTTCTTAGGTGCTGTTATCAATGCTGATTAGCTTGTTAAGCCAATTAAGTTACGCGCATTGTTACAGAATATGGTTAGATTTCAGTGCAGAATGCTAGGCTTGCTATATAGAATCTGGCAGTTGGTAATGTAGATGTGCTGATTAGTGAAGAAATGCCCATTCTCCAACACACCCCCTCCATGTAAAAAAAGTTTTAAAAACTCTTTTGCACGCGGTTAGCATACGCTAATGCCAAGCTTACCATAGGATGCCTAAGTGCATCCCACAGTAAGTTCTTTTAAACTGTGCTAGGCACATGTTAGTGCCTAACACAGGTTAGTATAAAGGCCCTAAGAGACCTTTAAGTATACAGCAAATTCAGGTAAGGAAAACTGTGGAAAAGACGATCATGGTTTAAGGGATCCTTTTACAAAGCAGCTGTGGGCTTAACACTCGCTAAAAAGGAAGTACTGCCAGGATACTGCAGCAGCACAATGGTAGTTCTCATCCCTAGTGCACATCATATCCAGCACTAGAAAAATAGTGCTGTAGCACCCGGTGGTAATCGGGCAGTGCCGCACTGCCCAGTTACCACCGGGTTAGTGCAGGAGCCCTTGAGGGGCATAATCGAATGGCGCCGGCCAAATAGCTGGCCAGCCATTTTTGGGGCCGACGCCATAAGTGGGCGGAGCCAACTGTATTTTCGAAAAAGATGGCCGGCCATCTTGTTTTTTCGCTAATACGGTTGGGCCCGGCCAAATGTCAGAGTTCACCGGGTTTGAGATGGCCGGCATTGGTTTTTGGCCATAATGGAAAATAATGCCGGCCATCTCAAACCCGGCGAAATGCAAGGCATTTGGTCATGGGAGGAGCCAGCATTTGTAGTGCACTGGTCCCCCTGACATGCCAGGACACCAACCGGGCACCCTAGGGGGCACTTCTAAAAATTAAAAAAAAAAATGAATATAGCTCCCAGGTGCATAGCTCCCTTACCTTGGGTGCTGAGCCCCCCCAAATCCCCCCAAAACCCACTCCCCACAACTCTACACCATTACCATAGCCCTTATGGGTGAAGGGGGGCATCTACATGTGGGTACAGTGGGTTTTGAGGGTTTTGGAGGGCTCCCATTTACCACCACAAGTGTAACAGGTAGGGGAGTAGGTGGGCCGGGGTCCGCCTGTCTGAAGTGCACTGCACCCACAAAAAACTGCTCCATGGACCTGCATACTGCTGTCAGGGAGCTGGGTATGACATTTGAGGTTGGCATAGAGGCTGGCAAAAAAGGTTCTGTTTGCTTAGTAAAAGACACCCATCGTCTTTTATTTCTGGCAATCTTAGTTCCTGTTTCCTGATTGGCCTAGCAGGAAACAGTTCAGACAGGTTTGAGCATTTCTGCCCTGTTTCTGGTCTTGTTTTCTGTTGCTTCATCTTTATGCTCCTAAAAAAAACTTTATTTAAAAACTCCCCCCAAATTTTATAAAAACAAAACTAAACAAAATGAACAAGCTTGCAAACAACACAGGAAAATAAAATAAATTGTTTTTACCTGCACATCACTTGTTATTTCTTCCTTAATACTGTTGGTGTAAGGCTAGATGACTGACAGACCTCTTGTCTCTCTGTTGGGATTCATGGGCAACATCTAAAAATGGAGATCCCTGGCTCTGAAGAAAAGCTTTGTCTTTCTGTGTTGATTCTTGGTGTCAGATTTAAACCTGGGGCACAAATCTCACAGCACAGTTATTGCTTGTGTTTCTTTGTTATGGTTGACTTCTTAGGTAAATTAATGTTTGGGCAGAACAAATGCAGTTTTTCACTTATGCTTAATGCCAAATAGAAAGCAAATTTTAAAAGATAAGTTTATCATGCAGTTTTGACAAAGTAAAAATGTGAATGATACTGAACCCTGTTGTAGATAGTGTTTTTGCTTTTTTTTTGGGGGGGGGGGGGAATTGTCAAAAAGTGAAAGCAGAGGCAATGGGGTCTCTTTCTCTCTCCTGCTCTGGACGGGAACCAAGTGATCGCATCTTGACAGGAGCAGGAGAGAGAAAACTCCGGTGCCGGGCCCCCCTTGGAGGCTAGAGAGCACCCGGAGCTTTCTCCAGCACTGCTCTTCTGCCCAATTGCTGAGCGGCTGCTTTTCCTCTCAGGCACAAATGCTCGGTTTTGAAACCAAGCATGCCCTGAGAGGAAAAGCAGCCGCAGGGGCAGGCAGTCAGTGCTGGAGGAAGGTGTCTTCTGTTGGCAGGGCCTCTGGATCCCCACCGGCCAAAGTATTTAGGCAGCAGCAGCGATCGGGGGGGGGGGGGGGGTGGCAGCAGCCCTGCCCCGGGCCCGGTTTGGTCTCTCGGCGGCCCTGAGTGGAAGGGATAGGCTGTGATTTACAATAAAATAGGAAATGTCAATGATATATCTTCTGTGGTTGCATGTCATCACCAAACAAAAACAAGCAGAAAAAAAAATGATATTCCATGTTTTTGTCATTGATGAGAATACTGCACACTATAGAGCCCTTTTACTAAGGTGCAGTAGGCCTAACACAGGCCTATCATGTGCAAGAAACAGCACTACTGTGCACTAAAAGAGCACTAGAACACACAAAAGTGCACTACCATGGGATGCACTGAGGCGTCCCATTGTAGTTTTCTGCTTAGTGTATGCTAATCCTGTGCTGGAAAATATGTTTTATTTTCTAGCGCAGGAGGAGTGCCCATAGGCAGAGAGTAGGTGTGCCTGCTCTAATCTGGTAGCGTGGGCGGATTACCACATGCTACCAGATTAGCATAGGAGTAGCAAGGGAGCCCTTACCGCCTCCTTAATATGTGGTGGTAAGGGCTCTCACAGTAATGACTATGCACTAATAGGGAAATTAGTTCGTGGCCATTACAAAAAAAATATGCAATGGCAGCCATTTTGCTGCCTCACTAAAAGTGGCTGCAGCGCTCAGAAAACCCACATGCTGACACCAGCACCAGTCACTTTTTAGCACAACTTTGTAAAAGGACCCCTTGTGAAAACAGTGAGTGATGTTTCAGAAATAGTGTGTACTCTTTCCCGAAAGTGAAACCGCCACACATGTGCATTATGCAAACTAGTGTGGATGTGCAAATGCGGAAAAAGAGTGTGCCCTTTTTCTGAAATTAGTGTGCCCTCTTTGAACATGGTGGAGACTATTATCAGAAACTGACAAATGGTCCAGAAAAAAAACAGAATAAAATAAAAATTCCCATAAACGATACAAGAAGACACAAAATTAAAATCTTCTGGCTGCCCATCCGTAAAAGGTGGTACAGCTTCCAAGCAAGATGAGAATGCTTGTTTCTTACAATTTGTTTCTCCTCTTGGGAGCACCTCAAAAGAAGGGAGCAATTACAGACACATGAATGAGTTTGTACACCTTTTGAAACTTAAACTGTTACTGTATCCTTCAAGATTTTTGCAAATCTCCCTCAAAAGTCTATGTGATCTTTTAATGTAACACCACCTATAAGACACAATCATGATTTTAAAACATAGAATTTGTGTTCAGTCCTACCGCAATGCAAACCAAAGAGAATAATACCCTCAACATACCTGTATAACTTTAATAGACTCAAGCCCCAGCTTTGAAAAATTTCCCAAAAAAATCCTTTAGATGTTCCATAAAAAATAAGCACTCATGCAGACCCACTGTTAGAATCATAGAAGATTTTTAACTATATAAACCATTCCTCGTGTAATTACTGGAAAATTCGAAGTTATGTATTGCACTGTACAAAATTCTTAAATCTGTCTTATATCATTCAAAAATAATAATAATAATAATAATCCCCTTGGAAACATTTCACATTGCCAGCGATCCTGTAACTGACACTAAACATTTCTAAAAAGCAAACCACATAAAGGGACACATAGAGGGGCATAATCAAAAGGGGCGCCCAAGTTCTCCTGAGGACGTCCTCGCAGGATGTCCCGGCAAAGGGGCGGGGAAACCCGTATTATCGAAACAAGATGGGCGTCCATCTTTCGTTTCAAGAATACGGTCGGGGACGTCCAAATCGCGAAATTTAGGTCAACCTTAGAGATGGTCGTCTTTAGAAATGGTTGTCCCCGATTTTCAGCGATAATGGATACCGAAGACGCCCATCACATAAATGACCAAATCCAAGCCATTTTGTCATTGGAGGAGCCAGCATTTGTAGTGCACTGGTCCCCTCACATGCCAGGACACCAACCGGGCACCCAGGTTCATAGCTCCCTTACCTTTTGTGCTGAGCCCCCCAAAAACCCCCAAAACCCACTCCCCACAACTGTACACCACTACTATAGCCCTAAATGGTGAAGGGGGGCACCTACATGTGGGTACAGTGGGTCTCTGGTGGGTTTTGAAGGGCTCACATTTACCACCACAATTGTAACAGGTGGGGGGGGGCTGGGTTCGCCTTCCTGAAGTGCACTGCACCCACTAAAACTGCTCCAGGGACCTGCATACTGCTGTCATGGAGCTGGGTATGACATTTAAGGCTGGCATAGAGGCTGGCAAAAAAATATTTAAAAGGTTTTTTTAGGATGGGAGGGGGTTGGTGACCACTGGGGGAGTAAGTGGAGGTCATCCCCGATTCCCTCCGGTGGTCATCTGGTCAGTTCGGGCACCTTTTTGAGGGTTGGTTGTAAGAAAAAATGGACCAAGTAAAGTCGCCCAAGTGCTCGTCAGGGACGCCCTTCTTTTTTCAATTATCAGTCGAGGATGCCCATGTGTTAAGCACGCCCCAGTCTCACCTTCGCTACGCTTCCGACATGCCCCCATGAACTTTGATCGTCCCTGCAACAGAAAGCAGTTGAGGACGCCCAAAATCGGCTTTCGATTATGCCGATTTGGGCAACACTGGGAGAAGGATGCCCATCTCCCGATTTGTGTCGAATGATGAGCGCCCTTCTCTTTCGAAAATAAGCCTGCTAGATAAACAAATATGATTATGACTAAAAGTAGTCATTTTGTTTTTGAAACTCTAAATAAATATGTTTTTGAAGTGTAAATAAATTTGCATAATGGGTTAGTTTGTTTTGCAAGAAATATATTTAAATCAAGTTATGGCATTTGATAAATTTGGGGAGGAGGTTCTGGCTTTGGAAACTACATGTATTCCATTATTTCCCACCACAGTTTTATAAATAAAAATCAGTAAAAGTGATTGGCAAGAATAAACCATATTTCAAACAGACAGTCCTAACATAGGCATTCACATTGACCCCTTCCCAGAACATAAAAAAGATGGAGGTTAGGAGAAAACAAAGCCGTAGCTTTATTTTAACTGTTGCTAAATTAATTCATATGCTAACAAGTTCCAGTACTTACAACTGAACAATCCCTCCTACCACTTCCCATCATCAGCCCCAAACATTATTTCTCCTTTATGCTTCTTGTGTAGCATATTCACCAGCCCAAATCTTTCTACCCTTTTCCACAATGGTACTCAGCCACTCAGCTGGTGAGATGTGATTCAGCCATAGTGGAGTGTCAGTATCCTGTGGATATTATATGTATTCTACCGTAACACAAGGCCATAAATTCCTCTCAGTAGCCTCATTGTGCTGTCAGTTATCGGCCTCAACACTCTAAAAATGAACTCTGCACATAACTGCTGTCCCCTATTAGTTTGATTCTGGGAGATGGCTACACTTAACTATTTCATTTATAAGAATTCAATGCATATTGGAAGGTAAGATACTAGTATACTAATAAGATCAAGAAAAATGTTTACCACTAGCCAATTGGAACCATCATTATGTTACTATCAATGAAACATAAATTTAAATAAAGCAAGCCTCAATCGCCCAGGGTGAGATTACATATTATCAAGCACCCCCTACTGGACATCTCATCACAGGCGTACCGCCAGACCTAGAAAAAACAGCAGCGGAAAAACTCCACCCCCCCCCCCCCCCAAAAAAAAAAAAAAAAAAACTGGAGAAAACCACTGCTGCAAAAAACAAAACAAAAAAAAAAAATAGCAACAACAACAAAGGTCTGAAGGCATTCTATGTACAAACATTACAAATCCAGCATAACCTTATTCCAACAAAGCTCCAAGAATATTGATGAAATCATAAAAAAAAACTTGTCTCAAGAAAACAATATACTTTAAATGTAGAAGAAGGCTAACCACTTATCTGTGCTATAGAGTCCCCAAGATAGGATTATTCATGCATCCCACAAAATCTAACATCCAACGACTCAGTATTCATAGGTGTGTATTCTAATTCTTGTCCACTCCCACATAGTCCTGAAAAAAACCTCCAAGGGTATACACTATAAAGATTTTCCTCCTCAACAAGAGATTATGGGCCCTCCTTGTTTTGTAGCCCTGCCTCACGAAGGGAAACAAAGAATGTAGTGTTTGCAGCAGTGGTTTTCTCTAGTTTTTTTTTTTTTTTTTTGGGGGGGGGTTAAGTTTTTCCACTGCTGTTTTTTCTAGGTCTTTCGGTATGCCTGTGATGAGATGTCTGGCAGGGGGTGCTTGATAATATGTAATCTCACCCTGGGCAATTGAGGCTTGCTTTATTTAAATTTACGTTTCATTGATAGTTATATAACTATGGTCCAATTAGTTCATGGTATATATTTTTCTTGATCTTATTAGTACACCTAACTACCCCCAATTACTTTCTCCACCTCTGGAAAAAGAAGTGGTGAGGGCAGAACGATGGTTCACTGTCTCTCTATCACTCCCTTGCTCAACCCTGCCATTCCAAAAACACTCTAGCCAATTAGTTCCAGTCCAATGTGCCATTGGCTCCAAAGTCCTCTCAGGGAAGGAAAGCCATTTCCCTTTTGTACTGCTAAACTTCTGTTTTACAACACAGCCCCACTCAGGGCTCTAATGCCTTATTTACCCCTCCCCCCAGCCAAAGGTTTCCCTGCCAAGAAAAGGGGGATGGAAGCATGGGCTTTTCTTATGTTTATACAGAAATAAAGTGTATAGTTACTAACATGTGCTACTGTTGGCATGTGTAATTTTACCACTAACTAGTGCTATTTTTGCACAGGATCCATTTTATGCAATGAGACTAAGTCACTAATAACTGTGGTTAACAGTAAAATATCAAGTCTTAATCAGTGTTCAAAGTACTATGTCAAATTACTTAATTAAAAGTAAAAATAATGTGTATTTTAATGCTCAAGTAAAAGTACAGTGAAAAACACATTTAAAAAATGTACTAAAGTGAAAGTTAAAAAGTTGTTACCTAATATGATACTGCAACTACAATGAATGCAACTATTGTCAATGGTTTTATCCCAACAACTTTATTGCTCTACAATTCAATTCACTTTGCTTTTAGTAAAACTAAATTTTTGAAAATGACTGTGCTTGTGAGTAATTAATCCAGCACAGCTAAAAAGGTTCAACAACTGCACTAGCAGAAAGCGAATTGTTCAGTCTGATAAAAAAAGTTCCTTCAGTTCAGACCAGGCTGCAATATTACTGATGTCTTCTGACTTTACCATCATCATTGTCATCATCTGCATTAGAAGTAGTGCTATCTACTCATGTCAAGAGAGACCTAAGCTGATGAATTTGTCACGAGCGATAATATGACCGCACTACATAACTAATCTGGGGACCATTTTACAAAGCTGCGGGAGAGCTAACATGCGGATTGTGCGTGCCAAATCAGTACTACCGCCGGGACAGCGCGTGTGCCCAACAGTAATTCTAAATTTAGTGCGCACTGAATCCCACGGTAGAAAATATTTTTCTATTTTCTACTATTGGGGGGGGGGGGGGGGGCATTCCTGGCAATAATCGGCAGCACGGCCATGTTGGTGCACACTGCATGGCTACCATATGGGTAGCACGTGATCCCTTACTACTAGGTCATAGGCACGCACTAGTTTTAATTTTTGTTCACACCTCTTTCCCAGCCCATTAAAAAATGGCCTTTTTCCCAGCCATGGTATAAAGTGGCCCAGCGAGTGCCAAAAAGGTGTGCCCACAATACTGCAGGCCACATTTTACTGCGGCTTTGTAAAAGGACCCCCTTCTTTCCAAATTTCAATGCACTAATCCAATGAAATCCTAAAGTTAAAATGTCTTTCTAAAGAGGAATCAAACAGCCACTAATTGAAGGAGAAGCAAACAGTGGCTTATTCTTATGAGAAAACCATATAGCTGCAGATTTATCAATGTTTAAAATCTTTCTCTAACCCTTCAATCTTCTTGAGGCCAGACTAGAGACTTCCTCTCTAAAGACTCTATCAATCCAGTGCACAGTCACCCTAAGGCAACATTTTTCTATGGAATGACCAACAGTCTGCTGTGATAGAGACATATGTCTCTTCACAAAGAATTGCAACCAGCTTCAGCTTCATCTCTACATCAAAGTGACCCAATTCATCATTGGTCTGTGTGGCTGGAGACCAGTAACCAGTTCAACAAACACAGGCAACTCTGCTGTTCTCATAGGCCGTATTCCCTGAACACCAAATTTAAGATGAGTCGATCTACTGTTTGCATGATGAGGTTTGCAATAGCAAAATCCTGTTCCAGGTTTTGCTGTTTCATTTGGTTTACTGAGGAAGCATCATATTTATTTAGATTTTGCTCACACCTTTTTCAGTAGTAGCTCAAGGTGAGTTACATTCAGGTACACTGGATATTTCTTTGTCCCAGGAGGGCTCACAATCTAAGTTTGTACCTGAGGCAATAGAGTTAAGTGACTAGCCCAAGATCACAAGGAGCAGCAGCAGCAGGATTTGAACTGGCCACCTCTGGATTGCAAGACTAGTGCTCTAACCACTAGGCCACTCCTCCACTTCTAAACACATATACATCTCACTTTCATTTTTACTTTTTATTTTTAACTGCAGGCCTCAGATATAACTGAGAAAATGTATTAAGCATTGGTGAAATTATTACTTCAGTACAAGTAACAAATATTATCCTGTACTTCTTTACAAGTAAAATTAACCAAACCTTTATTTAAGTACAGTAACTAGTTACATTTACTTAGTTAATATACAACACTGGTCTTAATGGTAGTCCACTTTAGTAACTATGCCCCTAAATGACACCGCTACAACAAGCAAAATGGGGATTCAGCCAGCCCAAATTCTTGCTGGAATGTGTTGCATGGTCTTGCCCCTAACCCCTTCTTCTTCTCTATCACTGAAGGAGAGGATGCAGTGGTTAATGGTACCTGTGCAGCTTGGCCCATACAGTAGGAATAGTGTCCCTGATTTATTGCCACCTGGCTCCAGATTTTCAGGATGACCCAATCCTGTCTGATTTTGCTCCTCTGTCTGCAGGGACTTGCCTTAAAGAAATCAATAGGACACCATAATTACAAGTCCCAACAGGCAAAATGTTCAAACCAGAAATGAATACATCTGTCCATAAATTCTGGACCTGTTAGCAACCCTGCACTGGTTGATGATTGACAGGTGGGAATTCAGGAGATAAACGAGTATTGCTGGGCAGATAAAAAGAAGGAATATGAAATATACCGTTCTTTGCCATTCACACTGCTCCAACCAACCCTTTTATCCACCCACTTATTTTTTATTATTGTATAATAATAATAATTAGTTTAATCTTATTTTGCAAGTTGGCATGGGGAGCAGGATACTCATGCCATTACTTGTTCAGGGTAGTGTGGTTCCATATTATTCAGCTTTCAGTGGACTACACTGGGAGATCTTAATGATCCTTTGGTAAAACTGATGGCTGTCATCTATGAAGATGACAGCATTGGTGTGATTAAAGATAATTGCACCTGATGAGATTAGCCCAGTTGGGATAAAGCAGGGGTCCAGATAATGATGATGTTCCTCAGGTTGAAATGCGAAGGTCATGCAGGCCTAAAGTTGACTCATTTTGAATGAGATGCCCAGGCAAAGATGGGCACTTGAAGGATGGTGGCATTCCAAGATATGATGCTTGAAGACTACTGTGATCTGAAGATAGCCCATGTTGTTTGCCTATGGCGCCTAAGACTAAGGGGATAGGGGGAGGGAGGGTAGATAATTCAGGCTACCCGTTTGTATATTAATTCCTATCGTTGCATTTTCAGGCTACTTCAAATTGATTTATTGATTTATTTATTTTTATTTATGTTAATTTATATACCGTATCTTATTGCAACTGCAAAACAGAATGGTTTACATATGTATAAAAACAACTAGTGTATACAAATAAACAAACATAGGAATTCCATTCATGACAGGAAAGCACAGCAAACCAGAATAAACTACATAATAAAATCAATACAAATTAAAAATCTAATATACAGTTAAGCTACCCCTTTTTTTTCTTTTTCTTTTTCTTTTTGACCTTCTCTCTTATGCTAAGTTCTGTTCTACATAGCTTATAAAGAAGAAGGTTTTCAAAAGTTTTCGGAAATGGATATAGGATTTCTCTAATCTGATCTCCTTTGGGAGGACATTCCAAAGGGAAGGGGACAAACAGAAAAAAGCCGATCTCCGTGTAGATTCCCATCTAGCCTTAGCAAGAGGGGGAATAACTAACCTGTTATCTGTTAGGGATCTAAGAGTTCGCATAGCGGTGTAGGGGATTGTTAAGTTCGACAAATAACTAGGGTTTAATGTGTAAAAGGCCTTGTGAGTCAGAACAAGAGCTTTAAACTTTACTCTTGCTTCGACCGGGAGCCAATGCAGACGATGCAGTAAAGGTGTTACTCTGTCATCCCTCCGGGCCCTGCAGATCATACGTGCTGTTTTTGTGATATCACTACCAATTCTAAAAGCTGTTTTGTATATCCTTGGGTTCCCCAAAGTTAGCCCTCAGGACCTTCAGCCAAATCTATATGCAAATATAGTTCAGGATAATTAATTGTGGATATGTGAAAAACAAACCTGGCTGAAGATCTTTAGAACTGTGGGGGTCCTTTTACAAAGGTGTGCTAGCGTTTTTAGCACGCACTAAAAATAAATGTGCACGAAATGCTAGGGATGCCCATATATTCCTATGGGTGTCTCTAGTGTGTAGTGTGCGCTAATCATTAGCATGCGCTAAAAACGCTAGCGTGCCTTTATATAAGACCCCCTGAGTTAGGGAAACTCTGCATGTATCCCTTGCCATTTGATATCCACAGCAACTGAGTTTTAGGTAACAATTTCCTATTGGAACCATACAGTTTCATCCACATAGCTATAGAATAAAACAAGCAAGAGCATAAATTTGCCTATATAATGAGTTATTTTTCTTGTGTAGTGCACATAGCCTCAGAATAATTGCAGGTTTTGTGGCTGAATATGTCGAAGGACAAAATAATTAAGGCTGAATCTGTCATAAAGTAGCCATTTGCACAGCTGGTTGAGCACTAACCAATGGCAGCAGGGCAGCTCTTACAATAGCTCATGACATCAAAAAAACATCAAAAAGCTATTATACTCTGGCAGTTACTAGCAATGATTAAACTAAAATAACTTCTACAGCTGAATTTTGACAGTAATAGATAACATGTTTTTTTCATAAAAAAAATTAAAATGTGTAAGCGAAAATAGAAGGTTAAAGAAAAATATTGCATAAATCAGATATTTCACTTGACTGGAAATGTGAGACTTAATTTTACATGTGAGTTGACCTCTAGTATACCTCTCACACCTGTCATAAGGGCCTTGCCTAGCTTATAAAAACCTAATATTTACAATCAGGCTGGGTGAGATCCTACTTGCATTTTGCAAATATTGGTTCTGATCTACCAACGCTTTTTCCTGCTGATATGTAAAGGAATGAAACCTTTGATAAATTAGGCTTATTGAATATCACAGCAGAAGATATTTTCTGCAAGAAGGAACACAGTGGCCAACAAGATTAAGAGGGAAAGTTGCTAAACTGCAATAAAATACTGCATTTTTCTGCAGCGTAATTTACCATGGGAGTCACTAACTTGTAGTAACTCAGTACTGCAGGTTAGTAACTGTTATAGGAAATTAATAATGCAACTTGAGAAAGGGAAAGGAAAAGCGGATGGAATTTGATATACTGCCTATCTGTGTTTACAGTCAAAGCTTTTTATGTATTTACACAGGTACTTATTTTGTACCTGGGGCAATGGAAAGTAACTTCCCCAGGATGGCAAGGAGTTGCAGTTCCCATGGTTCTCAAGCCACTGCATTAACCATTAAACTACTCCAACACTCCACAATTTTGCTATTTTTCCCCAGGAATATTAGACTTCTAATACATGGCCTGATTCTCCTGGGAGTCATCTTAAAGGGACTGGAGGTATACTGAGTGCCCATAGGCCCCTCTTAGCCAACAGCAAAGACTCCTCTACCTTTTGAGAACACTCCCCAAACCTCCCAAAATCTCCTTAGCCCCCTGGAACAACTCCTTGGATCTACTGGCCCTATCTTTGGTATCTATTGGGGGCGGGGGGGGGGGGGGGGGGGGGGGGGGATAGGAGAGATTCCAAGTTACCACTGCCTCCTAGCTTCCAGGTTCAAAATGGTGCCACTTGACCCCTAGTGGCAGTCTCACGGCACTACCACTAGGAGTCAAACAGTTATTTTTCCATGAAAAAAACAGCTTGCAAAGTTCAATGCAAGCTGAGTTATTCCGCTTGCATATATTTGTATGCTTTGCATTTCATTAGCGTGTAGCATGTGTTATGTGGCAAATTAATGTCTGTTAAGGGCAATTAACACAGGAATTTGCATTTTAACATGCATTAAGTGGCAAAATCCTTTGTTATCCTCTTAACACTGGTTACTAACTACCTATCTAAGGGGTTTTTTTATCAAGCTGCGGGGAAAAGAGCCCTGCGCTAGCGGCAGGGGCAGTTTTTCCCACATGCCATGGTCCTCTTTACTGTAGCAGGTAAAAAAGCCCTCTGATGCAGTGAGAGAACTCTTACCACATGGCCATGTGGCAGGGAGCTCTTACCATCACCCACTGAGGTAGTGATAAGGGTTTCTGCACTAACCTGGCATAACTGGGCAGTGCACAGCGATGCCAGATTACTGCCAGGTTATGGCCACACAAGCCATTTCCAGGGAGTTTTCTTTTTCCCCAGAAATGTCACGCTTGCTGCGTTGGGCCGGCGGTAGCCCTGGAATAGCAAGCAGTAAGCTAGGTTAGCGCAGGAGCCCTTACCATCACAGGGCTCTCCCTAGAAATGGCCATGCACCAATCCCTGTGATCAACACTGGGCCATTTCTTTTTTCAGACCAAAACCAACCTTTTACCCACTGTGCTAAAAGGGGGTTTCAGCACTCGACAAATTCATGCACCGATGCCACTGCAGGCCCCCCTTTGCTGCAGCTTGGTAAAAGGGGCCCTTAGTTCCCTCAAGTGTTTAAAACAATTTATATATTAGGAAATATTGCTGCCTTTTTGGAGAAATTCACCCAAGATAGTGTACAACAAAAATAAGCTGAACATTAGCAATAGGTTATTATAGCAGAAGAAAATATTCAAATAGTAGTTTGTGTTATGGTGTGGAGGGACATAATCGAATGGGGCCCCCAAGTTTTCATATGGGTGCCCTCTCAGGACGGCCCCATAAAGGGGTGGGGCAATGCGTATTATCGAAACAAGATAGGCAGCCATCTTTCGTTTCGATAATATGGTCAGGGACGCCCAAATCATTATATTTAGGTCGACCTTAGAGATGGTCGTCCTTAGGTCGTTTTTGAGATGGTCGTCCTCGGTTTTCGGTGATAATGGAAACCAAAGACGTTTATCTGAAAAACGTCCAAATGCAAGCCCTTTGGTAGTGGGAGGAGCCAACATTCATAGTGCACTAGTCCCCCTCACATGCCAGGACACCAACCGGGGGCACTGCAGTGGACTTCACAAGTTTCTCCCAGATACATAGCTCCCTTACCTTGGGTGCTGAGCCCCCCAAACCCCCCCCCCCCCCCAGGTCCACCTGCCTGAAGTACACTGCACCCACTACAACTGCTCCAGGGACCTGTATACTGTTGCGATGGACCTGAGTATGGCATTTGAGGCTGGCAAAAAAGTATTTTTAAACTTGTTTTTTATGGTGGGAGGGGGTTAGTGACCACTGGGGGAGTAAGGGGAGGTGATCCCCAATTCCCTCTGGTGGTCATCTGGTCAGTTCAGGCACCTTTTTGAGGCTTGGTCGTGAAAAAAAAAATGGACCAAGTAAAGTCGTCCAAGTGCTCGTCAGGGACACCCTTCTTTTTTCTATTATCGGCCTAGGACGACCATCTCCTAATCATGCCCCAGTCCCGCCTTCGCTACCCTGCCGACACACCCCCGTGAACTTTGGTCGTCCCCGCAATGGAAAGCAGTCGAGGGTGTCCAAAAATTGGCTTTCGATTATGCCAATTTGGACAACCTTGCGAGAAGGATGCCCATCTCCCGATTTGTGTCGAAAGATGGGCGTCCTTCTCTTTCGAAAATAAGCCTGATTGTATTCTATTTGCAGCATAAGGTATAAGCAGAAGTGTAAAATAGAGACAGATAAATTAGAATAACAGTAGTTAGATTGAAAATAAGGGTGATTAACTTAAGGAAAAATTGCATGTGGAGTCTGAGAAGCTGGTTGGTATTAGTCCTTGTGAGTATGACTAGCTAGTTAGCTGCTTCTTCCATAAAAGGCTTGGAAGAAAAGCCAAGCTTTCATGATCTCTTTTGGGCTGCAGTAGGTGCCATGAGAGCTCCAGGGATACCACTCATGCCAGGTTGCGGGAATCTATTCCTGCTATCTTGGCTCAGCATGACATTGAACTCAGACCAGGACAGGATCCTCACAACTGGAGCAGGAAACTCTTGCACCAGTTGCATCAGCTGAGGTACTAAGTGCTC
This sequence comes from Microcaecilia unicolor, assembly GCF_901765095.1. Lineage (NCBI taxonomy): Eukaryota > Metazoa > Chordata > Amphibia > Gymnophiona > Siphonopidae > Microcaecilia > Microcaecilia unicolor. The sequence continues at coordinate 246,673,651 of NC_044037.1, read as the reverse complement.
CATAATGCTATTTGGGGAGAGAGAACTAGAGAAGGATCTCTATAAGTTTCTCCTTTTCTTAAGCATGATTAAATTGAAGGGAATAAATAGCAAGACATATTTATTTATTTATTTTAAGCATTTGTAGTCCACTTTAATCCCAAAGCAGAATAGAATAAAAACAGGCATGAATTCAATGAAACACAACAACAAATATTCTTGGTATATCTAGGGCAGTGTATATTACTCCTGCATTGAAACCACTGAATTGGTTGCCAGGATTTTATAGGGCACAGTATTCAAAACATTTGTACTGTACCTCAACCATAAAAATTACCTACAGATATATGACTGCAATAATAGGTTCTGTGTCATTACTTCAACTCGGGTAATCCTGTGCAAAACAAAAAGTTTTCAAAAGCTTCTCAAACTGAGAAACCAGTGCACAAAGCCTGAGATAGCCAGAGTGTTTGTTCCACATCAAAGGTCTCACCAATGAAAAAGCATGATTTCCGAGTTTCTACATATTAGAAATCAGTAGCTGCTGGTAAAACTAATTGTCTAGATGTTTCAGATTGCAATTCCCATCACAGGTTGTACAACGATAGCACTCTAGAAACATAAGCTGGAGCTACCCCAGAGATCCTTTGGTGAATCAGTGAATCAAGTTTATACTGTGTCCTATAAAATATTGGCAACCAATGCAGTGGTTTCAATGCAGGAGTAATATGCACTGCCCTAGATATACCAAGAATTAATTTTGCATTTTGGATTACCAATAATGCCTGAAGTTGAGAAGAAGCAATTCCCAAGGACAGCAAGTTACAATATTCAGTCATGATAATACTAAATTTTGAACTATGGTTTGAAAATCAAGGGGTCCTTTTACTAAGGTGCACTGAAAAATGGTTTGCGGCAGTGTAAGCGCAGGTTTTGGGTGCACGCCATCCATTTTTCAGTGAACCTGTAAAAATAGGCCTTTTTAAAATTTTTGCCGAAAATGGACGTGCGGCAAAATCAAAATTGCTGTGCGTCCATTTTGAGCCATTGACCTAGCGGTAAAGTCTCACGTAGTAACCGAGCGGTAATGACTTACGCATATCAAATGCCACTTGGTGCATGTCTCATACGTGTGGATGAAAATAAAAATTATTTTTCAGCTGAGTGTATCGGCAGTGACCCAAAAATGAAATTACCGCAACAGCCATGTGGTAGCCGGGTGGTAACTCCATTTTGGCATGCATTCGGCGTGCATAGATGCTTGTGCGGCTTAGTTAAAGGGCCCCCAACAGCAGAAAGCATAGGTTTCGATTTACTCAGAAGTTGGAAATGTGTTCATGCATTTATTGCTTTATGATTATTGTTGTTTTGTGTCCTATTGGTTTTATTAATTCTATGCATGTTCTTTTGTTACCCAATTTGGGTAAAGGCAGGATATAAATAAAATAAAATTGAGAATCCTTTAGCACATTAGCAGATCCAAACACCTCCTCATTTCAAGTTACCCCAAAAGGCTAATTTTATAATAACTCATCTAGATTTAGAGGGCAGAGAGCACCTATTTGTAGCCTATTTTATAAATATACATTGAGGGGCATTTTCAAAGTCGGACTTTGGAAGTTTAGTGCTAAACATCCCAAATCTGAATAGGAATAGAGGGGCATTTTTGATGTAATTATACCGTAGGGATGTAGGAAGAGGCAGCATTTATAGTAGACTGATCCCCATACATCCCAGGAGAGCAATGGGGCACCCTAGAGGGCACTTCTGTGCACTTCTTGAAAATGTTCCCAGGAGCACATCTCAACTTTGCTCCCTTATCTTGTCCCCTGAGCCCTCCAAAACCCACCCAAAATACACTGTCCCCAACTGTACACCACTATAACAGCCCTTAGGGGTGAAGGGGGCACCTATATGTGGGTTTGGGAGGGGTTTTGGTGAGTTTGGGAGGGGTGTCACAGTTTCCACCACAACTATGACAGGTAGAGGGAGATAGGGACCTGGGTCCCCCACTGTATATAGCACCAACCACTACACTACTCCAGGGACTTTCATCTGTTTTAATAGACCTGCCTTTAATATCTGAGACTGTCATAGAGGCTGGTAAGTCATATTTTTATTTACATTTTTTGGGGGTGGAAGGGGGCTAGTGACCACTGGAGGGGATATTGGGGGAGTAACTCCTGATTCCCTCCAATGGTCATTTAGGACACCTTTTTCTGCCTTATTTATTCTGAAAACAGGTCTAGACCAAAACATCTTGGTTTTAGTCCTGGACATTTTTGTTTTATTCCATTATGGCTGTAAAATGTCCAAGTGTTAGGCACTCCCTAATCCCACCTTCTAAACGTCCCTGACACACCCCCTTGTGATTTGAGAGCACTGCAGATGAATTGCATGGATAGTCAGCAAAATAGGTTTTGAAAATACTGATTTGGATGTTTTGGAAAGAAAAATGTCCAAATGGTTCTTTATGACACTTTTTGGATGTTTTTCTCTTTTGAAAGGCTGAGAAGGTTAGGGTTCTTCAGCTTGGAGAAAAGGTGGTTGAGGAGTGATATGATAGAAGTCTACAAGATAATGAACGGAGTAGAGCGGACAGATGTGAAGCGTTTGTTTACACTTTCAAACAACAATAGAACCAGGGGACACAAGATGAAGCTAGAATATGGTAGATTTAAAACAAACAGGAGAAGGTTTTTCTTTACTCCGCGTGTAGTTGGACTCTAGAACTCGTTGCTGGAAAATGTAGTGACAGCAGCTGGCCTGACGGAGTTTAAAGGGGGTTGGACAGATTCCTGAGGGAAAAGTCCATTGAACATTATTAAAAATTTATTTTTTATTTTTTTTTGGGGGGGGGGGTTTGCTGGGTTCTTGAACTCTGGATTGGCCGCTGTCGGAGACAGGATGCTGGGCTTGATGGACCATTGGTCTTTTCCCAGTATGGCGGTGCTTATGTTCTTATGAAAATTAGCCCTATCACCATCTTCAAAAAAGCAAAACATTTATCTTTTTTTTTTTGTTTTCAAAAATATCATTTGTGACATCTTTTTGTGCTTTGCGCATTTATCTTTTCAGGCCATTTGGAAAAAAACAGTATAAGTGAAAAACATAGAAAATCAAGATATTAGGATGTTGGAGAGGCCAGTATTTTTAGTAGACTGGTCACACAGACATCCCAGGAGAGCAATGGGGCACCCTAGGGGGCACTGCTGTGCACTTCATATAAATGCTCCCAGGTACACATCTCACCATTGCTCCCTTATCTTGTCTGCTTACCCCCAACTGTACACCATTACACTAGCCCTTATAGGTGAAAGGGGCACCTTTATGTGGTTACAGTGGGTTTCTAGTGAGTTTTGGAGGGCTCCACCACAACTGTAACAGGTAGGGGAAGGTATGGGCTGGGTCCACCTGTCTGCTGTGCACTGTACCCACCACTATACTACTCCGAGGACCTGTCTGCTGCTCTAATAGGCCTGGGTATAACATCTGAGGCTATCATAGAGGCTGGGAAGTATTATTTTTATCCACATTTTGGGGTGGGAGGGGGGGGTCAGTGACCACTGGGGGGGGGGACTAAGGGGGATCATCCCTGATTCCCTCCACTGACCATATGGTCATTTAGGGCATCTTTTGGGTATTATTTATTCCAAAAAAACAGGTCCAGACCAAAATATTGAAGTTTCTGCCCTAGAGGATTTTATTTTGTTTTCCATTATGGCTGTAAAACATCCTAAGCCCACCCCAGAAACGCCCCAACACACCCCTTTGTGATTTGGATGCATTGCAGATGAAATGCATAGATAAACATATGCATAATAGGTTTGAAAAATACTGATTTGGACCTTTTGAGAAGAAATTCATCCAAATGCTGTTTTATGATACTGTTTGGACATTTTTCTGTTTCAAAAATGAGCCCCATAGGGAACAATGTGTTTTAAAGAACTACCAGCACAGATCTTCCAGAGATCATAGCTACTACGAGCTGCTCAGGACTCGACCTGCACTCCACCCAAAACCCGCCCCACAATATCTACACCCGGTTCATGTAAAAGTACATATGCTCTAATCATCATGTGCTCTTTTAAGTATGAGGTAATTTAATATGAGGTATACTGTCATGTACATGCAAAAATGCTTTTATTAAAATACCTCCATGGGTGGGTGGGGGGGGGGGGGAATAATTCTATATAGTAGGTAGTAACATTTATTTTCCAATCACCAATACAGGGAATATAATCAAAATAATTCTGTGCTCCCAAACCACTATTCTATAGCAAGCACAGTGAATAACTATAAACCAACTTAAACAAAATATTATATAAAAAATATTATATAAAAATATATAATCATAGATTATTCAATTTCAGTGTCTCTAGCATTAGCGTACTTAGCGCTCCTTAGTAAATTAGGTCCTAAATCTGCATTAAATCCCATTTTAAGGAAAGTGAACTTTTTAAAGCATTTATTTACTGATATTCTGCCAGCAGTAGTCAGCGTTTTGTTTTTAAATGTTAACTTTCGCTGGCTAGATTGGCCCTCAGTATTCAGTTCTGGGTAATGTCCTGACACTGGTACTGAATATCAGGTACTAAATTAGGCTGTTCTGTTTCATGTTCTCATTTTGAGGCATTTTCCTTGTTTATTCATTAGGTTGAGGAGCAAGAGTCAGATGATGGGAATACTAGTCATTGTTTGGATGATTTACTTTTTGTTGAATCTGCTGGTAGTGATATTTGTGCATAGTTGATGGCTACCTTTGAAAAAGTAGTAAACGATCATTATTTTTTTGATGTCTAATAGTGAGAGATAGCATTATAATCTCACAATATGGAAATTTTGGACCTTCAAGATTACAGATTTACTGTATCTGAATAGAATATTTTTGAATCATCTGTAAATACAACTGAATTTTTCTTCAACAGGAGGGTCCAAAATGCACACAATAGAAAAAGAAAGAAAAGGATTTTTAAAATGCAGGCAAATATTGTTGCTTTAAGCGTGTGGGGTTTTTTTTTTTAAATCATGAAGAGGATAAAAAGATTCATGTAGATTTTCTTTATCATCATGGATCTTGTCAGTATGAATCATCATGCCATTTTCCACTCACGGTGACAGATGTGAAAAGCAATTTAAAGGAAAATTAACACTGAAAATGTGATGTTTAATACAGAAATCAAATGTGCAGAAATGCTTACCAGGGAAGTTTCTAAAGGAAAGACACCTATTAACTGCTCTGTTGGAAAAAAATGGCTACTCTAGTAACACATGCAAATCTTTGAAGAGTTGAATGGCCTTCCCTCAAATCTTTCTGTTTCCCAACTCTATCAGCCACGATTCTGCAAATCAAACTGAATAACAAATCCGAGACAGAATGGAATAAAAGACGCTAATTTCAGAAAAAAAATAATGATGGTAACATAGGAGTAAAAGTATAGCAATACATTCTAAGCACAGACTTCTTTCTCTCCCCAACCCTAGTGAGATAAACATGGACTGCCACATTCAGAGATTATTGTACAGTATAGGAATAATCAGAATATATTGTTAACACCTATTTTCAATCATTCAGTTTTTTTTAAACTGGCAACAAAAGTAGATCTTAGTATTCTGCTTTTCATGGGGAGAAAGAATTATCTTTTAAGAAAGACCACTGTGACCAAAATAAAAAGGAGTGTTGTTGAAGCTGTTTATGATAATTCACATTCTGTCTGGGAAACATTGGCTTCAGTACTTGCTTTTGATAAAGTAATTTTCTAGTTTTGTTATTATTGATACACATCGCATGATGCCTGTATTAAATCAATACTCTTTTGTGTGGTTTTCTTTAAAGGCACCAGATCTAAACGCATTTTGAAATTCTACAGAACTCACACAAAGGCTGGTCGCTCATCCAGATGACTTATCATGCCAACAAATGGTTTTCTGTGCAGTCTGTCATCAGTGTGTTACACAAGCTTCAAGTATCTTCACAGGCCTGAAAGCTCAACAAACATGAAATCCTTCAACTTGTATATACTGTAAAGGCACTCAGATGAGGCACAATAATGTAAATAATTCATAGTATTTTCATTGCTGGATTTGTCACATATCAAAATTATTTAAAATGGATTTGCCTTCTCTGGATATATACAGGCCTGATCATGCTCAAATATAAAAACAGATTCTGGCAGATATTCCAAATCTATTTAACCAGCCAGAAACAGCCGCTGAGTGGTTAAATAGCTTATTTGCAGCTAACCACAAATATTTAATGGAACTTTACTGGTTATATCCACTGAATATTTACGGTTAGCACCTACTGTGAAACTGGCTAACTTTGGGGACTTATGCAGTTAGGCACCGATATTCAGTGACTGACAGCATAACATAACCAGTTAAATTGGGCCATATAAATAGCAGTCCTATCTTTGATCGGTTTAACTTAAGCAGTCAAGCACTGAATATTACCTTAACCAGGTAAGGCCAATATGGCCCGGTACTGATTATCCAGGTTTAATGCCGATGGCAGACACTAAGGGGCCCTTTTACTGAGCCGTGTAAGCGCTTATGCATGCCCAATGCGCATCAATTCTGAGTTACCACCCGGCTACCACGTGGCCCGGGCAGTAATTTCATTTTTTACATGCATCCACTATGCGCACTGTAAAATATTTTTATTTTTTGGCGTGCGAGCAGTAATAGGCATTTGAACGCACATTGACAATTACTGCCTGGTTAACATGTGAGACCTTACCGCTAAGTCAATGGCTGGCAGTAAGGCCTCAGACTCAAAATGGGAGTGCGCCAATTTTCATTTTGCCACACATCCATTTTCGCCCCCCCCCCCCCAAAAGGCATTTATTACAGGTGCGCTGAAAAATGATTCTGCGTGCGTCCAAGACACACATCTACACTACAGCAGGCCATTTTTTAGCCCACCTTAGTAAAAGGACCCCTAAAAGCACTGTCCACCACTAGCTGAATATCGGACAAACTTTTTCTATATTTTTGTTTGAAAATCTAAAAGATGTCTAATATTGCTAACACTAATAGTGCCCTAAGGGGACCTTTTACTAAAGGGTTACCGCACGTGAAAGGGTTTGCCGTGCAGAAACCCAGAACTACCGCCAGCCCAACGTGGCTGCCAGCGGTAGTTACACCTCGAGCGTGCACCCTTTCCAGTGCTTCGGAAATTTTTTCCATAATTATTAGTGTGGTGCTAACCTGGTGGTAATCAGGCAGCACCATGCATTGCCCGGTTACCACCGGATTACCACAGCAGCCCTTACTGCCACCTCAGACGGAGGTGGTAAGTGCACCCCTCACATTGCCACACAGTAAATGCAATTTTACCACATGGCCATTTTTGGCCTTTTTTACCTGCTGTGATAAAAAGGGCCCAGGCGTACACCAAAAATGGCAGCCACCGCTACCACAGGGCCCTTTTTACCACAGCTAGGTAAAAGGGCCCCTAAGTCTACTCAACAGACTGAGCAGACTGGATAGACTATACAGGTCTTTATCTGCCGTTACCTAATATGTTATCAAAGGGCTCATTTGCAAAAGAGAAAAACATCCAAAAGGTGTCATAAAGCACCATGTGGACAGATTTCTTCTCAAAATGTCCAAATCAGTATTTTTGAAATCTGTTTTGCAGACATCTACAGTGGTGGAAATAAGTATTTGATCCCTTGCTGATTTTGTAAGTTTGCCCACTGACAAAGACATGAGCAGCCCATAATTGAAGGGTAGGTTATTGGTAACAGTGAGAGATAGCACATCACAAATTAAATCCGGAAAATCACATTGTGGAAAGTATATGAATTTATTTGCATTCTGCAGAGGGAAATAAGTATTTAATCCCTCTGGCAAACAAGACCTAATACTTGGTGGCAAAACCCTTGTTGGCAAGCACAGCGGTCAGACGTCTTCTGTAGTTGATGATGAGGTTTGCACACATGTCAGGAGGAATTTTGGTCCACTCCTCTTTGCAGATCATCTCTAAATCATTAAGAGTTCTGGGCTGTCGCTTGGCAACTCGCAGCTTCAGCTCCCTCCATAAGTTTTCAATGGGATTAAGGTCTGGTGACTGGCTAGGCCACTCCATGACCCTAATGTGCTTCTTCCTGAGCCACTCCTTTGTTGCCTTGGCTGTATGTTTTGGGTCATTGTCGTGCTGGAAGACCCAGCCACGACCCATTTTTAAGGCCCTGGCGGAGGGAAGGAGGTTGTCACTCAGAATTGTACGGTACATGGCCCCATCCATTCTCCCATTGATGCGGTGAAGTAGTCCTGTGCCCTTAGCAGAGAAACACCCCCAAAACATAACATTTCCACCTCCATGCTTGACAGTGGGGACGGTGTTCTTTGGGTCATAGGCAGCATTTCTCTTCCTCCAAACACGGCGAGTTGAGTTCATGCCAAAGAGCTCAATTTTTGTCTCATCTGACCACAGCACCTTCTCCCAATCACTCTCGGCATCATCCAGGTGTTCACTGGCAAACTTCAGACGGGCCGTCACATGTGCCTTCCGGAGCAGGGGGACCTTGCGGGCACTGCAGGATTGCAATCCGTTATGTCGTAATGTGTTACCAATGGTTTTCGTGGTGACAGTGGTCCCAGCTGCCTTGAGATCATTGACAAGTTCCCCCCTTGTAGTTGTAGGCTGATTTCTAACCTTCCTCATGATCAAGGATACCCCACGAGGTGAGATTTTGCGTGGAGCCCCAGATCTTTGTCGATTGACAGTCATTTTGTACTTCTTCCATTTTCTTACTATGGCACCAACAGTTGTCTCCTTCTCGCCCAGCGTCTTACTGATGGTTTTGTAGCCCATTCCAGCCTTGTGCAGGTGTATGATCTTGTCCCTGACATCCTTAGACAGCTCCTTGCTCTTGGCCATTTTGTAGAGGTTAGAATCTGACTGATTCACTGAGTCTGTGGACAGGTGTCTTTCATACAGGTGACCATTGCCGACAGCTGTCTGTCATGCAGGTAACGAGTTGATTTGGAGCATCTACCTGGTCTGTAGGGGCCAGATCTCTTACTGGTTGGTGGGGGATCAAATACTTATTTCCCTCTGCAGAATGCAAATAAATTCATATACTTTCCACAATGTGATTTTCCGGATTTAATTTGTGATGTGCTATCTCTCACTGTTACCAATAACCTACCCTTCAATTATGGGCTGCTCATGTCTTTGTCAGTGGGCAAACTTACAAAATCAGCAAGGGATCAAATACTTATTTCCACCACTGTATGTATTTCATCTGCAGTGCATCCAAATTGTGTTAGGGGCATTTTGAAAGTAGGATTAGGGTGTCTCTAGCACTTGGTGTTTTACAGCCATAATGGAACAAAACCAAAATGTCTACAAAAACTTCAACATTTTTGTCTCAACCTGTTTTTCTAATGAATAAGGCACAAAAAGGTGCCCTAAATGACCAGATGACCATTGGAGGGTTTCGGGATGACCCCCCTTACTCCCCCAGTGGTCACTGACCCCCTCCCACCCACCTACAAATGTGAATAAAGATAGCCTCTATCTTTATTCACCAGTCTCTATGACAGCCTCAGATGTTACAGCCAGGTCCATTAGAGCAGCATACAATCCTCTAGAGCACTACAGCAGTGAGTGCAGTGCACTGTAGAGAGGTGGACCCAGACCCATACTTCCCCCTACCTTTTACACTTGTGGTGGAAACTATGAGCCCTTCAAAACTCACCAGAAACCCACTGTACCCACATATAGGTGCCCCCTTCACCTATAAGGGCTATTATAGTAGTGTACAGTTGGGGGTAGTGGGTTTTGGAGGGCTCAGCAGACAAGGTAAGGGAGCAATGGTGAGATGTGTACCTGGAAGCATTTATATGAAGTCCACAGCCGCGCCCTCTAGGGTGCTCCATTGCTGTCCTGGGATGTCTGGGGGAACAGTCTGCTAGAAATGCTGGCCCCTCCTACATCCCAGTGGCTTGATTTTATATGTTTTTCATTTGTGTTCTTTTTTTTCCAAAAATAGCCTGAAAAGGTACTTGCACAGAGCAGAAAACCTTGTTACAAACGGTATTTTCAGGGGGGGGGGGGGGGAAAGACAGATGTTTTGCTTTTTCGAAAATGGTCATATTTTCTGTTCGGATTTGGGACGTTTAGTGCTAAACGTCCAAAGTCTGATAGATGTCATATCAAAAATGCCCCCCCCCCCCCAAGTTACTTTTAGGTTTGTACAAAGAGGAAACAAATTAAACAGCGGAGGTCAGGAGAGTGCATGTCAAAAATTTTGTTCTGTTTAGTTTGGAGTTTCAGTTTCATTTTCAAAAATTTGAAGAGTGTTTTTTTTTAATTTTTTATTTATGCATTTTCAATTAATATCCAAAGCAAAGCTTTGTCCAGAAATATCAGTGGTTAACAAAATAAGTACATACAATGGGAAAATCCCTTGAAATAAATTCTAAATTAACATAGTCCTCAATTAGGAAGGGGGCTAAAATGCATAAACCTTATAAGAGGATTAGGTACTATTATAGCAACAAATACAAAGAAAAAGATGGTGGTTCCTGGTATGTTACATCAAAACTATTACAAGTCCGTACTTAGAAGCCCTTATGGTGGTTTAGGGATTCTTGCGTTTAGGAAAGATCAAAGCTGTAAAGGTTCAAAAAAATGGTATGTCTTAGTCTCATAGACCACTACACATTTACAGGGAAAACGAAGTTGAAATTTAGCCCCCAGTTGAACTGTCTCTTGTCTCATTAGCAAGAATTTCTTTCGTCTTTCTTGTGTGGCTCTTGAAACATCCGGAAAGATTTGAACCTTTTCACCCATAAAAGTAACCGAGGAAGTCTGTCTCAAATATAGCCTTAATAGGGCTTCTTTGTCCGCAAGAAAGACAAATGATACCAGTAATGTAGATCTAAATTCGGCTTCTTCTTGAGATTGTTCAAGGAGATCAGATACATCAAGAGCCTCAGAAGCTTGTGCTATAGTTTTTACCTTTGAATCTCTCACGGGCAAAAAGAAATTTTTTTGAACAGGAGGAAGATTACCTTCTGAATACTTAAATATTTCTACCAAAAATTTATAGAACACATCTCGTACAGAAGTATATTTAAGAAAATGAAAGTTTAATAATCTCAGATTTAAACTCCTACTCTCATTCTCCAAATTCTCTATCTTTCTCTGCATCAAGTCCACACTTTGAGAAAGTTTAAAGTCTTGATCTTTTATTTGAGATATTGAAGTTTCACACTTTTGTAAGGTTTTCGCTTGGGTGGCTAAATCAGTTTGAAGAAGTTCAATTTTTAAAGAATTAGCATTTGAGTTTGTAACGAAATTAAGGCACACTTTATGCAAGGATACCATAGCTCCCCAAAGGAATTCTAGCGTTACCTTTGATGGCTTCTCCAAAGGCAGCAGGGGCGTTTCTGGGACAAGCCGTTTAACAAAAGATTGCTTGCGGCAGATATATTCTCCAAGATGGTTTCTTTGCCTCCGCCTTCTTTAGGAACATTTGCCTGGTTCAAATCTTCGCGGGAAATTCCCGCTGCAGGAAGCACCATCTCTCCAGGGGTGTTCTCCCTGCCCGACTCTACTGCCGCTGTCTCCAGCAGAAGGGCGGGACTTCCTCCCGGGTCATTTCCTGCTTCACGAATCTGGCAGGGACTTCGAGGGCTTAGCGATATTTTGCTATCCAAGCCCGGACTCCTCTCAGTCACGGGCGGTGGAATGCCCTGGGATGTAACCGGATCCATGAAGTCGATTATAGGAGGCTGCCTTCGGTTCAGGTCTGTGGAGGGTAGGGAGATACCTCCTCGCACTTTTCCTTTCCGTTTAGGCATAGTATCAAAAGTAGAGATAGAATTTAGGAAAATTCTCTCCTGCTCCGTTTTCAGCATCCTACCAGACCGCCATCTTAAGTCACGCCCCCCCCCCAAAAAAAAAAATTTGAAGAGTGTTATTTGTGAAGAGCCCATGCTATTTGGAAAGAATGAGTAATATTTTTCGATAGTGTAATTCTTCAGAATGAGGGCCTTCTACTAAAATGCATTGCGTTTTGGGCTTAATGTGCTATAACGCAAAATTTTAACATGCAGCAAGCCCAGAATTAATGCTGCATCAAGAAAGGGCACACCACTATTTTTTTTTATTGCAGCTCATGCATTAACATTCAGATTAATGCACAGTATCTGCTTAACTGCTCCTGGTATACATGGAAGCACCTTGCACCTCCTATTAGGAGTTAATAAATGGACTTTGTTATCTTTGCAGTAGCCAGTTAGAGTGCGGTAAGTGATATGCATTAATAGCCAAATGCCTTCCATGCCCACTCTCCACCCATGCCGTGTACCCTGACATGAAAATTCTGATAGATTCAGTAATACACAGTTTAATGCACAAAAATAAGCAAACTATCACAAAACCTCTTAATACAATTGCACAATAGTCTGTTTCTACATGTTAACCACACATTAAGTACTTGCCCTCAGATAAAGGTCTGAAATTTTGAACCAAATTCCGGGCATTAACCTGAAATGCGCATGCAGTATAATTACTTAAGGAGCCAAGTAACATTGTTCATTTGCTTTAATTGGCAATTGTTTGGATTTACGTGTGCTTCTGACAATGCTGTTCTATAAAGTTACACGCCAAAATTGTCTGACATGCAACCCAAAAGTTAATAGAAACAACACTACTAAAACAGATGATAGTGCCATTCCTGCAATCCAGTGGCTTGCAAGGTCCTAGACAACATGGCTTTACTAGAAGTAGGTCTTGTCAGATGAATATGATTAATTTCTTTGACTGGGTGACTAGAGAATAGGATTGAAGAAGAGTGCACAATGTGGTGTATTTATTTTTCAGCAAGCCAAACCACTTTGTCATTATCTGGATAGTTCTGAGGCAGAACATGGGCTTTCCAATATGGTGACTTATAAATACACTGAGTACCTTTAATATGGGCCCTAATGTAGCTGACTGGGTTGGTATAGTGGGAGGTGATAAAGGGTAGACATAAATGGCATTCATTCTGAAGATCAAGGCATAACTAGTGGTATGCCACATGGATCGGTCCTTGGTCCAGTTCTTTTAAACATTTTTGTATGCGGTATTGTAGAAGGATTCATAGATAAGGTTTGCTTCTTCAAGGTAGACATTCTGGAAGGTATGAATAACGCAAAGAGGGATCTAGTGAAACCTAAAGATTAGTCTACATCTGGCAGCTAAGTTTTAATGCTAAGGAATGCAGTTTTGTGTATTTAAACTGCAAGACCCCGAAGGGTCAGTATAGTATAGAAGGTAAAGTACTTTTGTTCATGAAAGAAAATTGAAACCTGGGGGTGTTGTATCTGATAATTTTAAGGTGGCCAAACAGGTGATGAGAAAAGACAGATGCTTGGGTATATAAGGAAATGATTGGCCAGGAGAAAATAGAAGGTAATAGTGCTTCAGTTTAAGTCACTGGTAAGATTTCACCTAGAGGACTGTGTACAATTCTGGAGTTTGCACTTTCAAAAAGATGTAAATATGATGGAGTCGGAACAGAGGATAGCTATTAAAGTGGTCAGTGATCTTTGTCATAAGGAAGATGGGGACAACTAAGATCTCAATATGTATACTTTGGAAGAAAGGTGGGAGAAAGGGGATATAATAGAGATATTTAAATACCTCCATGGCATAAATGCACAGTAGGCAGGCCTCATACAATTGAACAAAAACATTGTAACAAAGGGGCATAGGATGAAGGTTAAAGGGGAGAGGTGCAGGAGTAATCTAATGAAATATTTATTTACAGAAAGAGTGGCAAATTAGTAAAACTGCCCCATAATGGAGGTAATGCAGATGAAGATTGTATCTGAGTTCAAGAAAGCATGGGACAAGCACAGATGATCTCCAAGAGAGAGTAACGTATTGTAAAGTGACATGGATGGGCAGACTGAATACGCTGTACGGTTTTTATTTGCCTTCATTTGTTTTTCTCCATGTTTCTATACATATTCATCAATTTATTAATTTTTACCTGTATCTACTTCAGTAGAATTTGTTGTGTTGTGGTTGTGTTCTATGTTCATGTCTTAGTATTATAATTTATAGTTTTATAAAAAAAAAAATCTAGATTTCAAACATATGGTCATATAATACTGTATCTTCTCTGGGATTACAGTGTAATCCAGCATATGAGATCTTTCCCCTTATATTTATCACATGGTTCTGTTTTTATTGGTGATGGTTATGTTACCTTCCATCATTTGTTACCTAAATAGTTTACATTTTTACTATAAGACTTTTTATTGCATTCACTAACTCTTCTTATTTTCTTCCATATAGGAGGCCGGTTATTCAAAAGATTCCATTGTTCCTTTAATTTGTTGCAAACCAGCAAGGGGCAGGTCTTTCTCTCATAGTACTGTTTTCCAAAGCTCTATGACCTTTAATTTGCAATGACCTGATCCCTTATTTCCTCAGTAAAGTCATCACACCTGCGGGTCTTTGATGGGCATATTGATGTTGTCATATTGTTTTTTCTACTTCTTGAATTGCCTGTATTTTAAGGCTAATATTCTTTAGCTGAAAATACTTATTCTAGTTTTGTAAATACTGTATTTTGCATGTCTTAAAAAGCAAGACTTTTTTTTTTCTGCTAATGCTATATCATTCTTCCATCCACAAAATGTAAGCCATAGCCCTTCCTTAGAAACGTACGTTTGTTAGAATCTATTCAAGTTATTAGTGCATCTTAAAAGTTTTGGGCCCTGTTTACAAAGACATGCTAATGGAGTGGCGTTCCTAGGGTGGCTGACATCCGGGACGGATCGCCGATGCGCCCCCCGGTGCAGCGCGCCCCCCCCCCCCCCGGCAAAAGGACACCCCTCGGGTGCAGCACGACCCCCCCACCCCCCGGCGAAAGGACACACCTCCCCCCGGCAAAAGGACACCCCCGGGTGCAATTTTACCTGCTGGGGGGGTGCCGCGCGCCTGTCGACTTCGCTCGTTCCATGCTCCCTCTGCCCCGGAACAGGAAGTAACCTGTTCCGGGCAGAGGCAGCATGGAACAAGCAGAGCAGACAGGCGCGTGGCACCCCCCCAGCGGCGTGCACCCGGGCCGGACTGCCCCCACTGCCCCCCCTTGGTACGCCACTGTGCTAACCTTTTTAGTGCATGCTAAAAATTAGCACATGCTAACTGTGTACACACCCATAAAAATATTATGGACATCTATACGGTTAGTGCATGCTAAAAATGCTAGTGCCTTTGTCAACAGGGCCCTTAGTTTGCCTAACTTTGATTTAAAAAGTCAAAATAAATCAGTATGGAGGTCTTTTACAAAGTGGCAGCAAGTCCAACACAGGCTTACCGCTCACTAATCTGGAACTACCGCCAGCCCAACACAGCCACCGGCAGTAGTTTCAGTTGGAGTGTGCGACATTTCCGGTGCTCCAGCAATTTTTTAACCCACCAGTAATTAGGCATCGCTGCATGCTGCCCTGTTACTGCTGGGATACCGCAGGAGCCCTTACTGCCACCTCAATGGGTGGCAGTAAGTGCACTCCATTGCATGGCCACATGGTAAGGGTTATCTTTCCATGTGGCCATTTTTGGGGGGAGCATTTTACCTACTGCGATTAATGCACGCTTAGCGTGTGAGCCCTTACTACCTAGATAATGGGTGGTGGTATGGGCTCACACGCTAGTCTGTTTTAATGGCCATTCGCTAATGGCAAAATTAGCGCATGGCCATTAATGTAAAAAAAAGGAAATTAGGCCATTTTACCCCAGTGGTAAAAATGTTCTTAGTGAGCTGGAAAGGCCCACATAAGGCCATTGTTTGGTAAAAGTGCCCCTAACCGATCTGCTGGAAACTACATAAGCAGGGGCGTATCTGCGTGGGGCCACAGGGGTCTGGGCCCCCGCAGATTTTGGCCTGGACCCCCCTAACGCCGCCAACCCATCGCCGATCTTTGCTGGCGGGGGACCCCAACCCCCGCCAGCCGAGGTCCTCTCTTCCGTTGCAGCAGGCTGCAAGTTGCAAAGCTTCCTGTTCTTCTGAGTCTGACATCCTGCACGTACAGGACGTCAGACTCAGAGGAACAGGAAGCTTTGCAACTTGCAGCCTGCAACGGAAGAGAGGACCTCGGCTGGCGGGGGGTTGGGGTCCCCCGCCAGCAAAGGTAAGCAACGGCAGTGGGGGAGGGTTGGCGGCGGGAGGGGGTGGAGAGAGTTGTTGGTGGCGGGGGGGTCTGGCAATGGCGGAAGGGTCTGGCAATGGCGGCAGGGGGGTCGGTGGTAGTGGCGGGGGGGGGGTCAGTGGTGCAGGGGGGGGCTAAAATGTGCCCCTCCCTCTGGCTCTGGCCCCCCCTACCGCTGGAGTCCAGATACACCTCTGTACATAAGTACATAAGTGTTGCCATACCGGGACAGATTGAAGGTCCATCAAGCCCAGCATCATGTTTCCAACAACTTATCCTAGAAATAAGCAGTGGAGTTTTCCCAAGTTCATCTTAATAATGGCTTATGGACTTTTCTTTTAGGAAGCTAATCAAACCTTGTTTAAACCCCACTAAGCTTGCTGCTTTTACCACATTCTCTGCGAATGAATTCCAGAGTTTAATTACATGTTGAGTGAAGAAATATTTTCTCCTATTTGTTTTAAATGTACTACTTTGTAGTTTCATTGTGTGCCCCCTAGTCCTAGTATTTTTGGAAAGAGTAAGCAAGTGACTCACTTCTACCCCCACTCCACTCATTATTTTATAGACGTCTATCATATCTCCCCTCAGCCATCTTTTCTTTAAGCTGAAGAGCCCTAGCCACTTTAGCCTTTCCTCATAGGGAAGTCGCCATATCCCCTTTATCATTTTCATCACCCTTCTCTGTACCTTTTGTAATTCCACTATATATTTTTTGAGATGCGGTGACCAGAATTCCACACAATATTCGAGGTGTGGTTGCACCTTGGAATGAATGATGCAAAGGCATTATAACTTCCTCATTTTGTTTTCCATTCCTTTCCTAATAATACCTAACATTCTTTTTGCTTTCTTAGCCACCGCCGCCGCCGCACACTGAACAGAGGGTTTCAACATATCATCAATGAGACACCTAGATCCCTTTCCTGGTCAGTGACTCCTAATGTGGAACAATGTATTACGTAGCTATAGTTCGGGTTCCTCTTTCCCATATGCATCACTTTGCACTTGCTCACATTACACGTCATCTGCCATTTGTATGCTTGGAGGGGCATTTTTGAAAAGGGGACGACCATCTCTAAGGGCGCCCATCTCTGAAGATGTCCCTGCGAAAGGGCGGGGCATCCCGTATTATCGAAAAAAGATGGGCGCCCATCTTTTGTTTAGCTGATAATGGAAACCGAGGACGCCCATCTCAAAAACGACAAGGACGCCCATCTCAAAAACGACCAAATGCAAGCCCTTTGGCCAAGGGAGGAGCCAGCATTCGTAGTGCACTGGTCCCCCTCACATGCCAGGACACCATCCGGGCACCCTAGGGGGCACTGCAGTGGACTTCACAAATTGCTCCCAGGTGCATAGCTCCCTTACCTTGGGTGCTGAGCCCCCCAACTCCTCCAACTCCCCCCAAAACCCACTCCCCACAACTGTATACCACTACCATAGCCCTAAGGGGTGAAGGGGGGCACCTACATGTGGGTACAGTGGGTTTTGGGTGGGTTTTGGAGGGCTCACATTTACCACCACAAGTGTAACAGGTAGTAGGGGATGGGCCTGGGTCTGCCTGCCTGAAGTGCACTGCACCCACTAAAAACTGCTCCAGGGACCTGCATACTGCTGTGATGGAGCTGGGTATGACATATCTGAGGCTATGGATGAACTCTTGTGAACCCTGGCTTCCCTGATTCTCACCCTGCTGCTCTTTGCGGCTCCTCTTCTCACATCTTTTGTGGTGAACAAATGGATCTCTTTCAATCCAATAAAATACTTGCCTAAGTAAGAAAAAATAGAGGTGTTTTGTGGGGTAATTATGAACTAAGGGAAATATCTCATATTATATAATATAATGAGGTTTGTAAGACATTTATAACAGCAGCAATATTTGCATTTTACATGATCACGTTTCATATCATATCATGCTACTCAGAAGTTCCATATTTTTTTGCAGACATCTGACTGACATAATACATAGCACTTCATTCTGTTCACCACACTGTGCTGCCAAACTCTCTCCTGATAACTAGCATAGTAAAATTTTAGTAAGATGACATGTTCACCATTTCAGTGTGTAGGAATCATTTAATGAGGTTTTACCTCCTGGAAAATTCATTGATTTACAGTACAATTAGAATGAGAAATGGCAACCGTTCAATGTGGGAGTTTTGGTTGTTTGTGAAATAGGAAGAAAATGAAAGGACTACGTAGAGACCTCAGAAATCCTCCAGTAAGGACATCTGCAAGGAACTGCAAAGGCCCTACTAATAGCCGTATAGGTTAAACTTTATACTGACATCGCTAGTTGCTGGGGAGGAACACTATTCTCTTGACCTTGCCAGCCCTAAACACATTCTAGAAGGTAGGAATGTCCCCTGGGTCCAGTATTCTAATCAGGGGAGGGGATTAGTATTGGAGGGAACCAGTGGCGTAGCCAAGGGAGGGCTTGGGTGGGCCCAGGCCCACCCACTTTGGGTTCAGGCCCACCCAGTAGCAGCATACCTATGATGTGGCTGGCAGGGATCACCAAGCCCCACCAGCCGAAAACTCCCAACAAGTGTCCCTCCTGCATACCTTGTAAGTAGCAGATTTTTGCCTGCAGTGAGCAGTGACATACATACTGCTCACACTGGCCCCACAGCCTAGGCAGAAACAGGAAGTTGCATCAGAGGGAAGGGTGTGGGGCCAACGTGAGCAGTGTGTTTTAGTTGCTGCTCACTGCTGGTGAAAATCTGCAATTTAAAAGGTATACAGGAGAGGGGGGATGTTTGAGAGACCATATGGCATGCAGGCGAGAGAAGGAGAGATCAAATCACCTGTGGGACGGGGCGAGGTTCTTCTGCCCACCCATCTTGGGCCCAGGCCCACCCAAAATTGGGTGTCTGGCTACGCCCCTGGAGGGAACTGATCAGGTGTATAAAACTCTGCAGAATTCAAATTTGTCTTTGGTTCTGCCTCCCTGCCATTGGCCACACTTACTCTTCAGCCTAATGCTCTAGTTCAGTATTTCCCAAGTCTGGTCCTGGAGTACCCGTTGCCAGTCAGGTTTTCAAGATATTCACAATGAATATACATGAAAGAGATTTGCGTATAATGGAGGCAGTGTATGCAAATCAAGCCATGCATATTCATTGTGGATAACCTGAAAACCTGACTGCCAGGACTAGAATTGGGAAATACTTCCCTAGCCAATTACGTCCAAGCAGTTTTAGGTTATAGAGATACCTGATTACATTAATCAGGACAGTCTGTACAGAGAAGACTAGGAGTAGATACAACAATCAATAACTGCTTAACCTTAGAGCTTGGGAGTAAGGGTAAATTGGGGCTTATTGTGTAATTCTAGCAGGAGCCCAGGACCTTCCAAACCACACATATTCCTGGAACAATATCCAGAGGCTGAAGAAACTACAGAAACCACTTACAGCAGCCAGTCTCCTAAGAATACCATCTCCATCATGCACCAACTGAGACTCTCAGCACTGCAAATCTCAAAGACTGCAAGTGCCTCTCCTCTTTGATATATACCTGATACTAAGAGAGACATAGTTTGAAGGAGAGGGGTGTCCATATTTTCTTATAAGGAGGAATAGGTAATTGCAGCTGTTATTATGTTGTTACCTTTACTGTTGACAAAAGACTTTAGTAAACCCGCTGGCTTACTGACTGAGTAGAGAGTGGATACAGTCATTTTTTGTGACGTTTAGAGCTTTAGAAGAGTAGCCTAGTGGTTACAGTACCAGGCTTGACATTCAGGGGTGCCCAGCTCAAATCCCACTGCTGCTCCTTGTGATCTTGGACAAGTCACTCAAGGGCCCTTTTACTAAGACATAGGTAGTATGTGTCAAATCGGCACTAGCGCATGCGACCGGCAGTAATTCCGAGTTTGGTTCATGCTGAATCCCACGGTAGAAAATAATTTTCTATTTTCTACCATGGAGAGTGTTCCTGCCAGTAATCAGCAGTTGGCACGCGCTGCGTGGTTACTGCGTGGGTAGCGTGTGAGTCCTTGCTGCTAAGTCAATGGGTAGCAATAAGGACTCAGGCTGTAAATAGGTGCGCACATAGTAAAAGGACCCCTTAACCCTCTATTGCCTCAGGCACAAAACAGTGGCCCTTTTACTAAGCTATGGCAAAAAGTGGCCTGCGATACTGTGGGCGTGTGTTTTGGGCATGCGCTGGGCCATTTTTACCGTGGCTGGGAGAAAGGGCTTTTCTTAATGGGCTGGGAAATGGGCGTGCACTGAAATTAAAACTAGGTCATAAATTCAGTATATCCAACTAGTAGCACATCATTTCAATGATTTAAATAATTTAGATGACCTCAGCGATGTCCGTTGCCATCATATTTTTTGTAATGGCAACGTTAGACAACATCAATCATCTTCATTGGTCCACTATAAAGTGATTCAAAACTTTTATTATTAACTTTTTAAATTTTAAATTAACTTAGCTTTCGACTTAGCTTTTAAAGTCCATCTATCTTCAGACTCAGGGGGTCAAAGGCCCGACATATGTTTCGCCCGAGACTGAGCTGTCTCAAGGGACTACCCCTACATACACAGAAACAAAACTTATTACTCCCATGCAAATAACCCAAACGCTCTTCTATGGGAAATAAACAGGGAAAATATTGTTATAACACTTACCCTACAGGTGTTTTAGCGTCAGCTCTGCCCTATATAATACGAACAAAGATGGCGCCAGCGTTTTTTCACAGGTTTAAATATCCCCTCCTAATGACGTACATAGCTCCTCCCCCTCTATTCCTATTGGACAAAATCTAGATCAACGATGCCCAATCCAACTCGCTATTCAAACCATTGGGATAAACTGTCTGTAAAGAAAAGATATACCACTGTTCCCGAAAATTCAAGATCTTAGCGACAGATCCTCCTTCCCTCTTATCTACAATTTGTTCAATAATCCTCCATCTTAAATCCTCTATCCGATGTTTCATTTGAAGCCAATGTTCTACCAGAGGAGCTTGGAGGTTTTGAGTATGTATACGAGATTTATGTTCTGTGAGACGAGTTTTAACAGATCTTGAACTCCTCCCTATATAGATAAGGTCACAAGGACAAATAATCACATAAATCGAATTTTTACTCTCACAATTAGTGTACAAAGTAGATTTTAAAATTTTATTCTTACCTGGAACCACCCAAGAACTGCCTAAAATCGTCAAAGAGCACCACTGACAGTGCCCGCATATTCCATGATTCCCTCCCGTTCCACATGGTTCTAAATCAAAAAACTTTTTAGACCCTAGCCACTCCCCAATAGATCTACCTCTAGTATATGATATTATTGGTCTTTCTACAAAACAGGGGTATAGTTGAAGAATATGCCAGTGTGTTTTGATGATTTGTGCTATTTTTTGGCTAATGTCTGTAAAAGGTAGTACACAAGTTAAACTATCCACCTCCTCACTCACTAACATTCTTTTCCATCAAAAGCCATGGTCTATGAGCATATCTAGCTCTAGTGTATGCTTTTTTAACAGCAGCTTGAGGGTATCCCCGTGAAAGAAATCTTGATTTTAATTCTTGTGACTGAGTTTTGAAATCTTCAACAGAGGAACAAACCCTCCTGATCCTCAAAAATTGGCTTACTGGAAGATTAAACTTCAAGTGATAGGGGTGGAAGCTCCCAAACTGTAGAAATGTATTTCTACTGACAGGTTTACGATACAAGGATGTTAGGAGCTTATTATCTTTCTTATACACCCACAAATCCAGAAATTCAATAGCTACTTTACTAGATGACATCGTAAAGGAAATATTAACATCCAATGTATTTAACCATTCAACAAATTTCTGCAGAATTGATTCTGACCCAGTCCATAGAAAAAAGATATCATCTAAGAAGCGTTTCCACATAGATACTGATTCAAAAAAATGAGAACCATAGATTTTCTTCGATTCTAGCTGAGCAATGTATAAAGTGGCCACAGAAGGGGCTAAAGTAGCCCCCATCGCTACTCCCTCAGTTTGCAAATAGAAATTCTTATCAAACCAAAAATAGTTGCTCGAGATCACTAATTCTGCCAACATGAGAATAAACTCTGATGATATCCGTTGGGGTCCCGATCGTGCTTCCACTATATCTTTAATAATCTGTAAAGCTCCTGATTGGGGAATCTTCGTATAAAGGGACACAATGTCCAAAGTCACCAGAATAGTATCTGCAGATATTCCATCAATTTCTTCGAGCACTCTTAAAAAATGTGAAGAGTCTTTCAAAAAGGATTTCATTTCAGATACTTGCTTCTTCAGGAATACATCAATAAAGATAGATAACGGTTCTAGAACTGATGACTTAGTGGAGACGATCGGGCGACCCGGTGGCAAGTCCAGACATTTATGTATTTTTGGTAAGAAATATATTTTGGGAGTTTGAGGATTTTCCTCAATCAGAAATTTCCCTTCTTTAGAGGTAAGCATATTGATCTTCAAAGCATCTGTTACTAGCCCTTTAATACGGGCTTGTAATGCCTCCATAGGATCTCCAGATAATTTCCTATATGCCACCTGATCACTCAGTTGTCACTCACTGGCATATTCTTCAACTATACCCCTGTTTTGTAGAAAGACCAATAATATCATATACTAGAGGTAGATCTATTGGGGAGTGGCTAGGGTCTAAAAAGTTTTTTGATTTAGAACCATGTGGAACGGGAGGGAATCATGGAATATGCGGGCACTGTCAGTGGTGCTCTTTGACGATTTTAGGCAGTTCTTGGGTGGTTCCAGGTAAGAATAAAATTTTAAAATCTACTTTGTACACTAATTGTGAGAGTAAAAATTCGATTTATGTGATTATTTGTCCTTGTGACCTTATCTATATAGGGAGGAGTTCAAGATCTGTTAAAACTCGTCTCACAGAACATAAATCTCGTATACATACTCAAAACCTCCAAGCTCCTCTGGTAGAACATTGGCTTCAAATGAAACATCGGATAGAGGATTTAAGATGGAGGATTATTGAACAAATTGTAGATAAGAGGGAAGGAGGATCTGTCGCTAAGATCTTGAATTTTCGGGAACAGTGGTATATCTTTTCTTTACAGACAGTTTATCCCAATGGTTTGAATAGCGAGTTGGATTGGGCATCGTTGATCTAGATTCTGTCCAATAGGAATAGAGGGGGAGGAGCTATGTACGTCATTAGGAGGGGATATTTAAACCTGTGAAAAAACGCTGGCGCCATCTTTGTTCGTATTATATAGGGCAGAGCTGACGCTAAAACACCTGTAGGGTAAGTGTTATAACAATATTTTCCCTGTTTATTTCCCATAGAAGAGCGTTTGGGTTATTTGCATGGGAGTAATAAGTTTTGTTTCTGTGTATGTAGGGGTAGTCCCTTGAGACAGCTCGGTCTCGGGCGAAACATATGTTGGGCCTTTGACCCCCTGAGTCTGAAGATAGATGGACTTTAAAAGCTAAGTCGAAAGCTAAGTTAATTTAAAATTCAAAAAGTTAATAATAAAAGTTTTGAATCACTTTATAGTGGACCAATGAAGATGATTGATGTTGTCTAACGTTGCCATTACAAAAAATATGATGGCAACGGACATCGCTGAGGTCATCTAAATTATTTAAATCATTGAAATGATGTGCTACTAGTTGGATATACTGAATTTATGACCTAGGATTGTATGCTTGGTTTCCAACAATCTATTACAAAATAATAGCCATTAGTGTGAGTTATATACGATCTGAAATTAAAACTAGCACATGCCTATTTACAAGCTCAGCCCTTAGTGGTAAAGGCTCACTTGCTAACTGTACGGTGACCATGCAGCATGTGCTAACTGCTAATTACCGCTGGGAATGCCCCCTGCGGTAGAAAATAGAAAATTATTTCTACCATGGGATTCAGCACACGCCAAACTCTGAATTACAACTAGCCCAGCGGTAGTGCCAATTTGGCGTGCACTACCCATGCATTAGCCTTCTCGTACCTTAGTAAAAGGGCCCCTTAGATTGTAAGCTGACAGGGAAATATCTAGTGTACTTTAATATAACTCAACTTGAGCTACTCCTGAAAAATATGTGAGCAAAATCCAAACCAATAAGTGCTTGCATGCTTAGTATCCATCCTTTTGCCATTTAGGGATCCTGCATAGTCCACTACTTTTCAATTCCATTGTCGTTTCTTTCTCAAGCATCAATTCTGAGAGGGCATTCCAGGCATCCACCATCCTTTCTCATGAACAAATTATTGCTGATGTTGTTCCTGGGTTTACCTTTTTGCAGGTTCCCCCTTTTATGAAAAACGTTTGATTATTGTGCATTAATACCTTTCAAAGTATTTAAACATCTGTATTATATCTCCCCCATGTCTTATCTTGTACATTTCTTTTCCACTTTTTCCCAGTCAAGGTTCAAGGTGGATTAGAGAAAGAGAAGCCAGACAAGCCCTGAGGAAAACATAAGATCAAAGAATCGATTCAGTCTTGATCATTAGAATCTTGTATAGGATATTTACAAAACAGATGTGTCTTGACCTGTCTGCAAAATATGCTATGAGAAGAAAATTTGCCTAATATGTAAGGGGATAGAATTCCAAATAAAAGCAGCCTAAAAGAGGAAAGAAGATTCCATAACACACTTAAATTTCACTCTTTTTGCAACAGGGAATTTAAGCAATACGTGATTTTTGGCTCAGTGAGTAACATTAGAATCTAAAAGCTCAATTTGTTGAGATAGAAGATCAGTAATCTGTATGGTGAATCAGTAATTTCAAAATCTGCACTTTCCTTACACTAGAATGACTCAAAAAATCAGTATATTGTGCTGAGATAATATTAAGGAGGAAAAAGAGCCTCACAGAGCTCCTAGACAATATATCTGTCTACTGGAGCTAAAACGGATCTTATATAGATCCTCTGTTCATCATTGGCTCTGAAAAAACCTCCAAAGAAATTTTATACTATTTCAACCACAGTGACAAATATAGTGGTTCCTTACTATTGTTACTTAACAAAATGTTGGAACTGATTGTTGTATCACAAAATATTAGACTAAAGTGTAAAATGAACACTTATCTATAGCATGGGAAGACTTCAATCTCTCTTTCTTAGAAGGCTTCAATCTTTCTTTCTTAAGGCGCTCCAAGCCAACGTGGCCAGCGTTTCGTAAAAAACTGCTTCAGGGCTTAGAGAGCGCTCATTTTCTGAAAAAAAGAAGAAAAGACGAAAAAGACATTCTTATTATTCATCGCCGTGGTAGCAAAACAATATTCAACCGATTTAATCAAACTTGCCCGCTCACATGAAAGCCGCTATAGCGGTGGTGTCCTGCATTCAGCATTACGATTGCTTCAAAATGGCTCCGTTTTATATTTAATGACGTCAGACGCTATGCCGCGGAGCAGCCTATCACTAGATGGCAGTACTAAAAGATGTTTAAAGGTGTACCGCCAATCGTAACAGTTTTAAAAGAAATGGCACCATTCAACCTTAGAATTAAGCCCTCCTGGTTCTAGGGATTGCAATCGGTAAATCCACCTTTGCTCAAATTGCAGTAACAGACGACGGATATCTCCTCCTCTCGGAGATCTCCGGATGCATTGCAAAATGACACATTTGAAGTCTTTAAGTTCATGTGCTTTTTGTTTACAATGTGTGACCAATGGTAAACCAATTTTTTCTGTATGGATTGCACTTCTATGTTCAATTAGTCGTGTATTTAACCTCCGGGATGTCTGTCCAACGTAGATTTTATTACAGGGACATTTTAAGGTATATATTACATTCTCTGATGTACACGTTGATAATGATGTTAATTTATATATCTTGTGGTCAACTGGATTAACAAAAATAGCAGTTTCATCCATAATATCACAAAAACTACAATTCCCACATTTAAAATGTCATTTTTTTGATATGGGCGAAGAACGCACTGATATTTCTGTAGTGAAACGTAAATCCACATGGTCTCCCCCTGGGCCAATGAATCCGCTTTTAGAATCATTCCGACATTTAATTCTACAAGATTTTGATAGAATCACTAAAAAAGCAAATAAGTTTAAGCACTTCAATCTAACATTTGAAGAACATGAAGCCCTCATTTCTCTGAAATCTAATCCAAGAATAGTTATTAGGAGAGCTGATAAAGGGGGAGCCATAGTGATTTTAGACACACACAAATATAGAACAGAAATCCTCAGACAACTACAGAATCCCACTGATTATGTGGTATTAGCTACAGATCCTACCACTCAATTACAACAATATATTTTCTCTTTAACAAGTAAAGCCTATGCTGATGGGATATTGACGCAAAAAGAATATAATTTCCTTAACACCACTCATCCTAAAATTCCAGTAATCTATATTTTGCCCAAGATCCACAAGACGTTAGTTGATCCACCAGGAAGACCAATTATTTCCAGCAGAGGCTCGGTTTTGGAGCCGCTCTCTATGTTTGTTGATTGCTTCTTACAACCATTTGTTATTGAGGGTGAATCATATATAAAGGATACAACTGAATTTCTACAGAAACTAGAAGCCAATAGTCACCTTGCAGAGAAATCTTTAATGGCTACGCTAGATGTCACCTCACTATATACAGTAATTCCACAAGATGAGGCGTTAGAAGTATTGAAAGTCTTTTTAGACAAGAGATCCGTAAGCAGAGTCACTACATCATTTATTTTATCTCTAGCTACGTTAGCCATGAAAAAGAATTATTTTCAATTTGAAGACACCATATATCAACAAACATCTGGCGTCGCGATGGGAGCCACGATGGCTCCCTCAGTAGCAAATCTATTCATGAGAGCATTTGAATTGAAATATGTCTATACCTTACAGGCATATGATAAGGTCAGCTTATGGGTAAGATATATTGATGATATCTTTCTATTATGGAATGGAGATATCAACACATTAACTCAATTTGTAAAAGATTTAAACCAATGTCATCCACGCATCCAATTTGTTATGCATGCAGATTTAAGCACTATATCATTTCTTGATGTTCAGGTTTCAAACATAGGGAATAACTTTAAGACTACAGTTTTTCACAAGATTACAGATAGAAATACCTTTCTTGCTTATGGCAGCTGCCATCCGAACACACTCAAGAACAGTTTACCCTTCTCGCAGTTTTTAAGATATCGTAGGGTTTGTTCTGATGACTATGAATTTCGGCATCAATCTAAAGATTTGACGGCTAAATTATTACAACGTGGATATCCCAAACAGGTTGTATATACAGCATATAGAAGAGCGAAATATAACCATAGAGAATTACTTCTAACTCCTAGAGCTACTCCAAATGATTCAGAAGATGAAGTTTTTACTTTTGTGACACAATATACTGCAAGCACACCTCAAGTAGTCAAAAGTATCAAGAGACATTGGCCCTTGATTCAATCATATTCTATTTTCAGCAAGTCTCGTGTACGAATTGCATATAACAGAGGCAGAAATTTGAAAGAATCTTTATGCCCAGCAGTGCTTTCTACCGAAGATGTTTTTCAGACACCTAATGCCCACGGACATTTTAAATGTGGGAATTGTAGTTTTTGTGATATTATGGATGAAACTGCTATTTTTGTTAATCCAGTTGACCACAAGATATATAAATTAACATCATTATCAACGTGTACATCAGAGAATGTAATATATACCTTAAAATGTCCCTGTAATAAAATCTACGTTGGACAGACATCCCGGAGGTTAAATACACGACTAATTGAACATAGAAGTGCAATCCATACAGAAAAAATTGGTTTACCATTGGTCACACATTGTAAACAAAAAGCACATGAACTTAAAGACTTCAAATGTGTCATTTTGCAATGCATCCGGAGATCTCCGAGAGGAGGAGATATCCGTCGTCTGTTACTGCAATTTGAGCAAAGGTGGATTTACCGATTGCAATCCCTAGAACCAGGAGGGCTTAATTCTAAGGTTGAATGGTGCCATTTCTTTTAAAACTGTTACGATTGGCGGTACACCTTTAAACATCTTTTAGTACTGCCATCTAGTGATAGGCTGCTCCGCGGCATAGCGTCTGACGTCATTAAATATAAAACGGAGCCATTTTGAAGCAATCGTAATGCTGAATGCAGGACACCACCGCTATAGCGGCTTTCATGTGAGCGGGCAAGTTTGATTAAATCGGTTGAATATTGTTTTGCTACCACGGCGATGAATAATAAGAATGTCTTTTTCGTCTTTTTCTTCTTTTTTTCAGAAAATGAGCGCTCTCTAAGCCCTGAAGCAGTTTTTTACGAAACGCTGGCCACGTTGGCTTGGAGCGCCTTAAGAAAGAAAGATTGAAGCCTTCTAAGAAAGAGAGATTGAAGTCTTCCCATGCTATAGATAAGTGTTCATTTTACACTTTAGTCTAATATTTTGTGATACAACAATCAGTTCCAACATTTTGTTAAGTAACAATAGTAAGGAACCACTATATTTGTCACTGTGGTTGAAATAGTATAAAATTTCTTTGGAGGTTTTTTCAGAGCCAATGATGAACAGAGGATCTATATAAGATCCGTTTTAGCTCCAGTAGACAGATATATTGTCTAGGAGCTCTGTGAGGCTCTTTTTCCTCCTTAATATTATCTCAGCACAATATACTGATTTTTTGAGTCATTCTAGTGTAAGGAAAGTGCAGATTTTGATATATTTTTTTGAGATAAACTTTCCCCACCTTGTATATGTTTTTTAGTGAATCAGTAATTTCACCATACAGAGTTTTAAAGACAGTACAACAAATCTTAAAATCAATGCAAACATTCAAAGGAATCTAATGCAATTGGAATTTAAAAAAAAAGGGGCGGGGGGTCGTTCTGCCACAATTTTTTTCCAGTCAAATTTTGTAGAATCTGAATCTTCCTCAATAATTTAACAGATAATCCACACTAAAGTGTATTGGAATAATCTTCTATAGAGTAGTCATATGTAGGTCCTCAAATCTCATCTCATCTCATACTAAAAAATCAAAGGTCTGAACTGGACCCAGAAAAGTCTAACCATATTATAATAAATATGATTAAATAAATCTGGGTTAAAGCTTTGTTGTATTTAGAAAAAAAAAGTTATAAAAATGTAGGCCTTTCATATTACTCACTTTTTCATAAGATTTCATACCTTCAGGAGAAAAATTGCTAACTTTGAGCACACAGAAAGTTATTAATAACAAGATGAAAAAACATTCCAAGCAAGTGTTTTAGCATTCATTTTTACAGCTTTGCTACAGTGCTATAAAAATATGTTTTAATAAGATGTGGAAGAAAAACTACAGCAAACAGTTTCTGACCAGTATCTTCTGATAGCTTTACCAAAATTTGCATTTCAGTCACTTGCTAGCTTTTCCACCTATTGTATTTGGAGCAGTATCATTTAGCTTATGCAGAATGAACTACTGGCTGTGAACTTCAGAAATGCAGCCAACTCTGGATAGCACATAGAATACTTAAATCAAGCCTGTCTTTGTTATACATCCAATTTGTCTGTTATCTGACATTAGCATAGCTAAGCACCTAATTGCTAAGTGCCTAACATTTCAGATATTGCACCAACACACCATTCATTTGATCCAATAGAAACGAAAGAATGATCTTAGCAGAGAAGCTGGAAACTGAAAATGGTATAAAATGGCAGGAAAATTAAAAGAAAAACACTTTCCTAGGGAGTTGGTCAACAACTTGTCTGACCTGCAACTGGAAGCTTTCTTCCTCCAAGGCAAAAGAATTTCTTCCCTCCACTTAACCCTCCATTGCCTACTCTACTTGAATATAACTCACCTTGAAGAAATAGTACTGAAAAGGAATTGACTAAATCCAAATCCCCCTTCCTACACTCAAAAACTTCAACTTCTCACTATGTGTTGCTTTTGTCTTCACATCAACACCAGCAATGAAGGTCTTCTCTTTTCCACTTCTATCACGCCAAGGTGCTCTCTTTACTATCCTAATTCTAACTACACAATACCTCTCTTTTTTTGATTGATCTTTGTTATCGAAAGATCGTTGTTTCATTTTATTGTTATTATTTTGATTGCTATGTTTTTCTTTTGTTTCTTTTTCAGATTTGCTAAATGGCTGTATTGCTCTTATAAAGGGGATAATTCTAAGGAACCACCTAGTTGTAGAAAGCAAGAAGGCATGTAAATTTTGGCACTTTATTCATAGGCATGAGCAGATTTCGAGTGGAGCATGGTTGGAACACACAATTATGCATATATGATCATATTCTATAATCTACATACATAAATTTGTGACATGTCCATGCCGGCACATGGCCTCCCCCTGTGAATATTCCCTTGCAATTACATGCTATGTGACTTGTGTGCTTACATTATAAAATACCTCTTAGTGCGCACATAGCAGTTACACACATGAATGTTACAATCACACACATAAGTGCTAGTGGAGTGGAACAGGTGGATGTGAAGCGTCTGTTCACGCTTTCCAAAAATACTAGGACTAGGGGGCATGCGATGAAACTACAGTGTAGTAAATTTAAAACAAATCGGAGAAAATGTTTCTTCACCCAACGTGTAATTAAACTCTGGAATTCGTTGCCGGAGAAAGTGGTGAAGGCGGTTAGCTTAGCAGAGTTTAAAAAGGGGTTGGACGGTTTCCTAAATGACAAGTCCATAAACCGCTACTAAACGGACTTGGAAAAATCCAAAATTCCAGGAATAACATGTATAGAATGTTTGTACATTTGGGAAGCTTGCCAGGTGCCCTTGGCCTGGATTGGCTGCTGTCGTGGACAGGATGCTGGGCTCGATGGACCCTTGGTCTTTTCCCAGTATGGCATTACTTATGTACTTATGTAGTATTCTGTAATCCTGGCATGAAAATGGTGCTTATATTTAGGCACCAGGGTTATAGAGTAAGAGGGCTAGTGTAATACCTAAAAATCTACACATAGAGGAGTTATGTGTTGACCACCCAAAAGCCAATGCATAACTTCCTTTGAAAATCGAGCCAATGGACTATCTAAAGGTTCTCATACCTTATAAAAGTTCAACAAAGTGACTGTCATAGTATATGAACTTTAAAAATGGCAAACGTTCCTTTTTCATGTGTGTTATCTTTGGTCATATGTTACAAAATATTGAATATTTCAGTTAAACCTATTTTTTTCCAGTAAATGAGATGTATAAGATGATTTTTCAGTTGTTCAATGCAAAGAAGCTATGCACAACGTTTAATGCTTCTATAGGGTTTATACATCAATAGTCCTTTGGGTATGCTGTTCTCCCATGAAACTGAAAACAGAGCTGGCAAAGAAGCAAAGAGTAGTGCCACTTCTCTAGGAAGAAGGAGGCTGGATCAGGGATAAAGGGAGGCTGATGCTGTTGCTGTGAGAGGTGGGTGATGCTGGAGCTGAGAGAACGATGTTGATGCTGCTGGTAGGACTGGGACTTGGAGAAGGGGAGTGATGCTGGTGCTGGGAGAAGAGACTGGCACTGGAAATTTGTGTTTTGCGTCAATTAATGGACTCCATCTTAGAAACCACCTATAAACATCTGTTTTTCTGCTTAACAAATAAACCCCTAAAATTCCACATGATAACTCTGTAGCATCAGAAGTCCTATGAGCAAAGGTCCAATGTTCTGATTATATATGGTGTTGATATGTGGCTATATTACCTAGAATAGCTCAAATGCAAAATCAAAATTGTCCATTTAGGACCTTTTTTTACAAAGCAGCGCTATTGATTTTTGGTGCGGCAAATGAGAGAAAGCCCATTCAATTCCTATGGGCTTCCTCTCATTTGCCACATAGGAATTGCTAATACAGCTTTGTAAAAGAAGCCCTTAGGTTATTGTATATCAGCCATAAAATAGTCCAGATTCTCCCCCAGATTCTATATAGCATATCTAGAGATCCATGCCAAAATCCAGGCCTATTCTATAGCAATGCACATTACTTAATTGGCTTAACAAGATAATTAACATTGATAACAGCACTTAACAAGCAATAATGAGCACTAATTAACAATAATTAGAATGTACATGCATAACTTGCTAAGCGTATTCTGTAACGTAGTGCACCTAACTTCTAACTTACGCAAGCAAAAAGGGGTGTGGTTATGGGTGGGAAATGGGCTTTTTGTGGGCATTCTGAAATTTACACGCATAGTTATAGAATATAGCCCTCTGTGCCTAAATCTACGCACTGGGATTTATGCCACATTATTGTTGGTATAAATGGAGAGGCATAATTTTAAGTGCTAGAATATCGACTAAGCATATTCTATATAAGGCGTCTAAATCTAGGCGCCACTTATAGAATACACTTAGTCAGAAATGTTTTCTGCATGGAGTTTTTAGGCCCTAAGCTCTTACACATTTCACCCTATGGATTTCAAAAATGCCAGGATTGTGGGTTGTAGGCTTTATGTATTGAAATATCATAGTTAAAAACCATGTTGTCTTAAAAATATTAAATATTGTAAATTTATTCCATGCTCTTAAAAACAATTATTCTGAAACAAATTGAGATCTAATAGCTTCAAATCAGCATGCCTACACAGTTAATATGTTGATTGATGTTCTGTTAAGACCTAGAAGATCATTTTTATCTCATTATTCAACTAACTGTTTTCCCATGGCTACTGAATAAAAAAGTGATGATTGCTCTAAATTATGTTATTATAAACCTTTGCTATATTTTCATGATAAACAGCAATCCATATAGTTAATTCTATAACATTTAAACTAAAAATTAATTGAACCTGCTATTGCATGTAGTAGTGTTGGTGTTACATATTTAAAAATTCACAGCACTTATTTAAAATTCTGCTCATTTGAAATGAATATGTATATGAATAAGCAGCTGACAAATATTTAATGCAGTTTAATTTTTTAATCACAGCTTTTCAGTTCAAAACCCTCTTGTATTCCACTTTTAAATTGCTGGTCAGGCATTCGAATGCTCTGGTAGTAAACAGATGAATATAATATTGAGGGTATGATAAAGAGCAAAAAGGAGGAAAGCAGAGACCACACTGGGGCGATGAGATCCAAGAATGGCCAAGGTTTTCAAATATAAAGCTGCCAATTGTCATATTTAAGCCAGCATTTGATGGTGGTAAAGAAGATAAAGATGATGCGGAAGAAATCTCTTTGCCCAGATGGTGTACCGAGGTGACCAAATGCTGGAGGCAAAGTACCCATGCAACTTAAACCTTAGCATCACTCTTTTAATAGCAAGGGACATCACAGAAGCAGCAATTATCTTCTCACTGTTACCGGAGTTCAAGTGCGCCTTTGTGACACTCCCAAAAACTGTCAGCTTGATCAAACAAGAGTCTTCTGTATTCCAGGATGGCCACTCAGTCATGAAGACGGCAGAAACATTTGTCACTTTTGACCATGTTGTCTAGAATGAACATTATCTTTGCTGATGCCTTTACTCCTAATATCATGCATTATTCACAAAACAGATCAACAGAAAATGTTCGATATGTTTCCTGTGCTTAGATCCATAGAACATAGAAACTTATGAACTCATATTGAATGTTTCTGAGTTGTGGTTTGTACCCTTCATTGGCCAAAAGTTTGCCTTTAGAGCTATACAAAACACATAGGGATGTGTATCTGTTACCATGTATTTGGTTTATTTAGAACAGCATTCTAGAAAGGACATTCAACTCAAAATAAGAGTGACTAGGTCCGTATTTTCTGACTTGTAGAAATGGATGTTCATGTGCTAGTTATAGCCGGCATGAATGTCTATTTTACACACTGAAACATCCAAGTTATGAATGGGGCAAAGCAAGGGACATGGATGTCATTGTGGCAACATAGGAACATCCATGTTATAAAATGGTCACGTGACTTCCAGGTGGAGTGGAGGAATAGCCAAATGGTTACAGCAGGAGGCTGAGAACCTAGGGATACCAGTTGAAATCCCACTGCAGCTCTTTGTAATTTTTTTTTAAATCATGAGCCCTCCAGGAACAGAAAAATACCTACCATATATGAATGTACACCACTTCAATAGCCTTCAGGCTTGCAGGTGGAATATGAGAAATGAATTTAAAAAGAAATTAAGTTTGATGGTCTTCCACAACGTCTTCTCAAAAGCTGAATGATTGCAGTTTTGAATGCTGCTGTCATTTTTAAAAAATCCATTCTGAACAGTTGCTACCTTCGCGTTGCTGATGATTTAAGTTGCTTCCACTATTGATTTAAGTTGCTTCCAAAGTTGGAACACATGAATGATGTCACTGGAACACTGATATGATATGATATTATACGATGCTTGTAGTCCGCCAACTCCCATAATTTAGGCTCAAAGCAGATAACAAAAGGAAAACAAAATATTGATTTATGTAATTAAAAATAAAGTGGACCCTCAAGATGCAGTACGCACTAATGCAGTTTAAAAACCATTATCTCCGGGCGTGCTTAGGCATCCCACAGTAGTTTTGAGATCAGTGCATGGTTCCCACATGCTAAAAAATAGATTTTAATTTTAGCACTGGGGTGTGTTTGGGGCGGAGAATATTAATTGATTAGTGTAGCTACATTGCCGCATGCTAACTGATTAGCGCAAGATTAATGTGTGAGCCCTTAACGCCTAGAAAATAGGTGTCTTATGCGCTATTGGGAGAATTAGTACATGGCTATTAATAGGGAAAATGGAAAATGGGACCATTTTACCACTGTGCTAAAAGTGGCCTCAGCACGCAGGAATGTCCCATGTTAAAGATAACGTTGACCACTTTTTAGCCCAGCTTAGTAAAACGGCCCCATGATTTCTGGAACAAGTATGTCTTCAAATGTTTTCAAAAAGATAGATAAGAAGGTATAATCCTTAGCTCAATAGGCAAAGAGCACCACATATGGACTGCTTGATAAGAAAAAGATGCCTGTAAACATTTAAAAAATATATTTAGCCCCAGATAATAAAGAAAAATAAAGAAGAAAGAAATCTCCAGCTTGAGAGGAAGTAAGAAACAATGGGAAAGAAAACAAACATTCTGGTCTTTGCCTTCAAACATTTTATAAACCCAACAAGTTAACTTAAAAGAAATATGAGAATTCATAGGTAATCAATGCAATTTTACCAAAAAAGGAGTAGCATGGACTAGTGTAACCCGAGGGGTTAATAAAATAAATAAAATTACCTGGGTCCCAGAGTTCCATTGTGGCCAGCAGCATAGGTCCTTAGAATTTGCTGAGACCTGAGCTTCTGTTGGCTTGGTAACAGCAGCTGGCAGTTGAGAGAGAGTGAGTTTGGGTCTCAGAGGGAGAGGAAGCACTGCACTGGTTGTGTGTGAGTGAGAGAGGAGTAATTTGAGTGGAAAAAGAAAGGAAAAATAATTTTAAAGGTAGTTGGGATAATTGAAGGTAGGGAGAGAACTAGGAGAAGTGTCTGTTTTAAGAGAGAAGTGTTTTTGCTGCAATTTATGTGTTTGGTGGGGTTAGTGTGTGAAAGGTATGTGTAAGAGCTTAGTTAAAATTTAATGAATGTGAGAGAGAGGTTAAGTAGGGAGGTTAAGTAGGGGGATTGAGTAGGTTTAATACATTTTTGGGGAAAATTATACATTGTAAGGGGAAAAGAATTTTTTTAAAAAACTGTGTATGTAGGGTGAGAACAGTGAGTGGAATGTTCAGAGCTGTGCTGCTGGTGGAATGTTGAAACTGCTGCACCACTGAGAGACAGACCAAACGCACTGGTTAAGAGTAGGGAAGAGAAATCAATAGCATAGGCGCTGGAAAGTAAGGGCCATTTATTTATATTGATTTTACTTAAATAGAGCCCACAGTTCCGCTGTTGACAGCACTCCCTGATAAAGATTATTAAAAGAAGAAAGTAGGAAGAGTAAGGTTTTCCTTCCAATTATTTTAATTAAGAGAGAGGTGAAGGAGGAAGACCATAGAAAAAGTGAAGACAACCGGACAACTCACGAGCTCCAACGCAAGCAAGGCCGGGAAGAGAAAGAAAGAAAACTTCTACAGCTAAGTAACTGTATACACTGAACAAGAAACATAATAGGAAAGAAATATACACAGAAATACATGAAAGAAAATAAAGAAAGAGATACCCACCCAAAGTCCATGGCAAAGAAAATTGGCTGAAAACCTGAAAAGAGAGAAAAGCAAAGAATCAAATTCTTGTCAAACTATACTCACGTGAATGATACACAATAACATTTACATCTCCCAAGGAAAAGGTTAAAGAAAGAGACACTTATCTGACAGTGCGCTGAATACAAGTAGATGTTTGATTTATCTGTAGGAAGATAAAAAGTTATTTTAATAATAAAAAAAAGTATTATATGTTTGGTTATAGAGTTTTAAGCAAAGTTTGATTAACTGTACAAGAGAGTTGAGTTTATGTTCGTTTTAAATGCTTAAGTTATTAAATTAAAACTGTTTAAAACAACATGGGAAACTAAGTTTGTTCTCCTTTATCAGAAAAATCCTGAACTTTAGTTTTAATTCCTCTTCCGTCCTTTGAGGGCGGAAGACGCGGATAGTATCCTGCACTAGTCCCCTAATCCTGAGTGTGTTTTCTGACAGCAGCCACGACTATAACATCGCTGTCCTGAGACCACATCTCTGGGAAATAACCCTGTCTGGGGGGGGGGGGGGGGACTAGTTACACTAGTACTCCCTCCTCCTGTGGGTGCCGCCTCAAAATGGCAGTGCCCTGGGCGGGGCTTAACTACCATAATCACAGGGAAGCCCCTGCCTACATGCAAGATCTGATAGATCTACCCTCCAGAAATGCTTCCATGACTGCTCGATCCTACCTTAACTTAAACTATCCAAGCTACAAGTATGTTAAATATAAATTACTCTTTTCCTCTTCCTTCTCCTACGTCAGCCCAAAGTCTTGGAACGATCTACCTAGATATCTAAAAGAAATTGACGACCACCAGCTTTTCAAGAAATCCTTTAAAACATTTTTATTCGAGAAAGCTTATCCCAACAATAGCAAACAGCCCTCACCTTCCTCCTCGTGACTGCACCAGTTTCACCACCGACTGCAACAACCTCGTCCTGCATCCTTATATTATCTTCATGTTCTAACCATTTTTCTGTCTTTTTGTATCACTACCCTCATTGAATTGTAACCTTATGTAACCCTGTAAGCCGCGTTGTGCCCGCACTAGTGGGAAAATGCGGGGTATAAATGTACTAAAAATAAAATAAATAAATATAAGGGAGAAACTCCAGATCCCTTATATGGTAGTTAAACCCTGCCAAACACATCCCAGGATGCACTGGGGAAGACAGAGCACCATCATTTTGAGGCTTCACCTGCAGGAGGAGGGAGGGAGTGCTAGTCTCTCCTTCCACTTTAAGATATGAGGGGGTTTGGGGGGGGTAAGCCCACAGCTAGACCACCAGACTAGCCCTCAGGTGGGTGGGAGGTCAGGTCTGGCCTGCTCTGGTAAGGTACCACTGGACCATCAGGTTTTAGTGTATTTTCAGTGTGGGGAGGTGTTTATGATTTTGGGGAGGTGAGAGGTCTGGTAGTCCACAGGACCTCTAGGCTCTTGTGTCTGGGGAGCTGGGAGGTTTGGAGGTCCATTGGACCTCCAGGCCCTTACGTGTTTGGACCACCAGGGCTTTAGGTTTGACAGGTCCGAGCTTATCTTCTGTGGGAGAAAAGCATGGGCTTGTCAAACCTCTTCTGCAGGAGGATTGTGCTCAGGCACAATTCTCCCACAGAACTGTTCAGCGTTGACATCACACCTGAATTTGCATGTCATTAGCACTGAGCATTAGGGAGATGTTTTGCAGTGCTGACCAAGCAGTATTTCTCCAGTGTTGTTCCGAACAACACTTTTATTTTGAGCATCTGGACCTTAGTGCCTCTTTCCACAGAATAGCTGGCACTGAATATGCATATTCATCAATAACTGGTGCTAGCTATACAGAAAGAATCAATATTCAACAGTTTTATGGATACATATGCAACTTAAGTAGGATAGCAATCAACAGAGTTAGGAAGAATGTCAATGCTCTGCTCTTACTCCACGCAAGCACTAACTGAATAGTGCCACGGTGGTCTTTAAACATTTTCAGCTGAATATACATTAAAACTTGGTGGTCCAGTGGGACCCTTACCAGACCAGACCTGACCTGACCTCTCACCCATCTGAGGGCTGCTGAAAATTCACAGATGGGGCATTTCTCTGGATATTGATTGCAACTATCCAGATAAAAAGTGATTTTAGGTGATTCAAGATATGTTTACTTCTATAACAATACATTTTAAAATTGCAACCTCCTACCATATGCAGGAAAAAGGGTGTGCACTATTTTATAGCATCGTAATCCTGCATAAAACAAGCTGAGGAAGGGTAGTGTGTGTGTGTGTGTGGGGGGGGGGGGGGGGGGAGGTTATTGAAATCTCCATGCTTACTTTCATCCAGGTACTTTGATGATGCAAAATATGCAGGTATAAAAGTATTGGGTCACATGCACTATAAAAATTGCCCATTTATTGCTCATTTCCAGATCCAGATGTGTCCTTGAACTGAACTGATTCCTGGTGACCCCTATGCCCTTGAGCTAAACTAACTCCTGGTGACACCTCCCCACCCCCCTTTGTGGTTTTCATGGCATTATAGAGGAATGGTTTGCCATTGCCTTTTCCTGAGGCATGAAGAGTTAAATGACTTGCCCGAGGCCACAAGAGTTGCTGTGGGATTTGACCCTGGGCCCTCTGGTTGCCAACCTCCTGCTCCAGCCTTCAGGTTACCCCTCTGTTCCTTATTCAACTGTTATGTAGGTTACAATAGAGCTAACAAACATAAGTCAGCTGTGTGGGTAAATAGATTTTCATCTGCCTCAAAATAAGCACAGTCTTAGAGGACAATGTTCAAACTGTTATCCACAACGAGCCAAAGACCACACATATATTTTGCCTGTGGGCTATGTACCTCAAAGCAAAAGCATGTACTGCTTTCACTTTGAAACATGAAATGGGTACAGAGTACACACAATCACTTGAACCTGCTTTTTCTGGAGATAGATTTCTGAAATTTGGAAATGCCATGTATGCACATACTTTCCTTCCTTGACCAAAACATATCCCCAAAATGTTTCCTTTCAGTGCAACCTTTGTAGTATATCACAAAGTGATGTATTTTCATAAAAACATATGAGTAGCCATACTTGGTCAGACCCATGGTCCATCTAGCCCAGTATCCTGTTTCCAGAGTACTTTTCAGCAACAGGCCTAGAATTCTTTCCAAAGAGCTTGTTCCACCAGTGCAGCTGCTTTGCATATTCAGTAACGTCCAGTACTTCATACACCTCATCTTTTCTCTCAAGTTAGGCATCACTTAGATTTACAAAGTTATGTGGAGGGACATTTTGAATATGACATCTAAGTCAGACTTTGGATGTTCCAAAATCCAAATAGGAAATATGGTCATTTTCAAAACCGCAAAACATCTATCTTTTTTTTTTTCTGAAAATACCATTTGTAAAAGTGTTTTGTGCTCTGTGCATTTATTTTTCCAGGCCATTTTTGAAAAAAAAAAAAAAAAAAGTATAAGTGAAAAACGTAGAAAATCAAGCCATTGGGATGCAGGAGGGGCCAGCATTTTTAGAGCAGACTGGTCCCCCAGACATCCCAAGAGAGCAATGGGGCACCCTAGGGGGGCACTGCTGTGGACTTCGTGTAAATGCTCTCAGGTACACATCTCACCTTTGTTCCCTTATCTTGTCTGCTTAGCCCTCCAAAACCCACTACCCCCAACTGTACACCACTACAATAGCCCTTATAGGTGAAAGGGGCACCAATATGTTGGTACAGTGGATTTCTGGTGAGTTTTAGAGGGCTCACATTTCCACCACAAGTGTAACAGGTAGGGGGAGGTAAGAACTTTGGTCCACCTGTCTTAAGTGCACTACACCCTTCACAACACTATTCCAGGGACCTGCATGCTGCTCTAATGGACCTGGCTATAACATCGGAAGCTGTCATAGAGGATAGTGAGTACTATTTTTATTCACACTTTTGGGGGGGGGGAGGGTAAAAACTTACTTATTTGATAAGTATATGGAGGATTAGTTCTATGTGTTTGATATTGAACTAATTACTATTTCTCTGTTCCTTTCCTTTCTTTTCTGAATGTAATTCACTTTAATTCCAAGATGATGTAGGTGGGATAGTATTACAGGAATAGAATAGAATCCCTGATTCCCTACAGTGGTCATCTGGTCATTTAGGACACCACTTTGTGCCTTGTTATTAAAACAGGTCTAGGCCAAAATGTTGACGTTTTCCCCCTAGACATTTTCATTTTGTTCTATTATACCTGTAAAATGTCCATGTGCTAGGCCTACCCTAAGCCCGTCCTAATCCCACCTCTGCAATGTCCCTGACACACACCCCCATCTTGTGATTTGGATGCATTGCAGACCAAGGACTCTGTTTACTAAGGTGCGCTAGCATTTTTAGTGCTGTAACCAGGTACCTCTCGGTGCAGCCAAGGATAGAACAATCTCCTCCAGCCATAGGCTCCCAGTACAGTCAAGAAATAAATGTCCACCAGCAACTTCAATCTTAAGGACTTTATTCCATGCAGGTTTCTAGTAGACCTAATATACCGTTCCAACAGCAGCATTCACCTTCAATCAATGTAAGCCACCTGAAAGTGTGTGGCAAATAGTCCCCTTTAAGCAGTAGGCTATCAGTACATATCAGGATTCAATACAGGCTCACAGTCAGCTCCAGTCTGGGCTCTTTATCCAGGGCACAGTAACAGTAGTTCAATTCCAAATAAAAGCAGTTCATTCAGTTCATCATCACAGTTAAATCACAAAGCAAATGTTTCTATCTTCTACTCTCTTTACCTTCATAATAGGTTCCATACTTTAGGGACTTCTCATACCCAAGGGATTCCACCCTGCATCTGCTTCACTGGTAGACTCAATATTTTAGGGACCTCTCTTACCCAAGGGTTTTCAGCCTGCACAACTTTTAGGGACTTCTCTTACCCAAGGATTTTCAGCCTGCATCTGCTTCACTCTACCCTCTTCTCTCTTCTCTCTCTTGGGACTCCTTCCCACCTGCCTAATCAATTCCTGGCTTCTGCTCTCACAACCAATCACTCTCCTTCCATTAGCTTCCCCCACACCCATACCAGCTGAGTTAAGCATTAGACTAATGATGAGCTCCTGCACACAGGGTTTCCTATCTCTCGTTCCCCCTAGTGGCAGCCAATCTACATATCCTGCCAGCTTACAGCGCGAGCACAAAATTAGGGCGAGCTATATAGGCTCCCATAGGAATATTGTGGGCGCCTACACAGTTAGCATGCACTAATGGTTAGCATGCTAAAAGCACTAACGTGCCTCTAGCACTGCTTAGTTAACAGGGCCCCAAATGCATAGATAAATGTCTGCAAAATAGGTTTCAAAAATACCAATTTGGATGTTTTGAGAATAAATCTGTCCAAATGGTGCTTTATGACACTTTTTGGATGTTTTTTTTTTAATGAGCCCCATAGTAACTTATGGAACTTTGTAAATATAAGTGTTTTGAAAATGAGCTTCACAGTCTTGTAGCTGCATTGAGAGAGGAAAATCTTTAGATAATCTATATTATTATTATTATGATGATTGATAGTAATGATAGTGGTAAATATTTTTAATATACCACTTCCTTTAAAGCAATATCAAAGTGGCTGCTCCTCCGCACAGATTGATTGGGAAGCCTGCCAGAGGAGAGCAAGAAGCTAATTTTGTCTGGTCTGAGGAATGTCAACAAACATTTGATACACTGAAAGAGAAATTGACATCTGCCCCAGTTCTGGCATTCCCTGTGTTTACTGAGCCTTTCATCCTTACCACTGATGCCAGTTTCAGAGGGCTGGGGAGTATTTTGAGCCAAGTTCAAAACGGAGAGGAAAAGGTAATTGCTTTTGCCAGCAGAGGGTTACGGAAGTCAGAGCACAATGATAACAACTATTTTGCATTTAAGTTGGAGCTCCTGGCCTTGAATTGGGCGGCCATGGAGAAGTTCAGGGAGTACCTGATCTACAAAAACTTTATCATTTGGCGTGACTATAATCCCCTCAAGTATTTAGAGATGGCAAAAGTGTAGGCCGTTGAACAATGCTGGTTGACACAACTGGCAGAACTGGAATTCATGGTGGAATATAAGCTGGGGTACAAAACCAAAATGCAGATGTACTTTCCCATTTACCAGAAGATGAGGAACCAGAAAGAGAAGAGGATGTAAAAAAAAAGACTTCAGAAACTAAACTGCTCTAAAATTTTGCCTCAAAAAGATACTTCTGTGGGATCTGTAGGGTGTAAAACAACAATCAAGCAATATAGTCACTCATTAGATGAGAGACTTACATAAGTACATGCCATACTGGGACAGGCCAAAAGTCCATCAAGCCCAGCATCCTGTTTCCAACAGTGGCCAATCCAGGTCACAAATACCTGGCAAGATCCCCCCAGAAGTACAAAATATTTTATGCTGCTTATCCCAGAAGTAAGCAGTCAGGGCTGGTCCTAGGGTCTCTGGCGCCCCCATGCAGACTATGAGTTGGCGCCCGCATGCCCCCCCTCCGGCACCCGTGCGCCCCGCCCCCCCCCCCCCAGCATCTCCTTTCTCTCTTCTCCCACCCTGCCCCTGTCCAGTGATTCTCCTTTGCCCCATCCCCCGCCACCCTTGGTGCTTTAAATCTTTAATTTACCTCCGTTCCAGCAGCTGCATCATTTGAAAGCCTTGCCCCGTCTCTAGCCTTCCCTCCCTTCTGAGTTCGTTCTGCAGTCCCGCCCTCGAGGAAATGACATCAGAAGGTGGGACTGCGGAACGAACTCACGAAGGGAGGGAAGGCTAGAGACAGGGCAGGGCTTTCAAATGATGCGGCTGCTGGAACTGAGGTAAATTAAAGATTTAAAGCACCAAGGGTGGCGCGGTATGGCAGCACAGCACCGCAGTGGCGCCTTTGAAGGCAGGCGCCCCCCTGCGGCGCTTACCCCGCTTACCGGGTTTGACCAGCCCTGTAAGCAGTGAATTTTCCCCAAGCCCATTTTAATAATGATCTATGGACTTTTCCTTTAGGAAGCCGTCCAAACCTTTTTAAAACTCTGCTAAGCTAACCGCCTTTACCACATGTTCTGGCAACAAATTCCAGAGTTGAATTACACATTGAGTGAAGAAAAATTTTCTCTGATTCGTCTTAAATTTACTACTTTGTAGCTTCATTGCATGCTCCCTAGTCCTAGTATTTTTGGAAAGCATAAACAGACGCTTCACGTCTACCCATTCCACTCCACTCATTATTTTATAGACCTCTATCATATCTCCCCTCAGTCATTTTTTTC
Source organism: Microcaecilia unicolor (assembly GCF_901765095.1). Classification (NCBI taxonomy): domain Eukaryota; kingdom Metazoa; phylum Chordata; class Amphibia; order Gymnophiona; family Siphonopidae; genus Microcaecilia; species Microcaecilia unicolor. The sequence continues at coordinate 246,630,206 of NC_044037.1, read as the reverse complement.
TCCAAGCTGAAGAGCCCCAGCCGCTTTAGCCTTTCCTCATAGGGAAGTCATCCCATCCCCTTTATCATTTTTGTTGCCCTTCTCTGCACCTTTTCTAATTCCACTATATATTTTTTAAGATGCAGTGACCACAATTGAACACAATATTCGAGGTGCGGTCACACCATGGAGCGATACAAAGGCAGTGCAGTGCATAGATGATGTGCTAAACAATATAATTCAGTTCTTAGAATCCAATCAAACTGTGGATCTGAAGCTAACTGAGCCTGAACCAAGATATTTATTTAGTTATTAGGATTTATTTACCGCCTTTTTGAAGGAATTCACTCAAGGCAGTGTACAGTAAGAACAGATCAAACATGAGCAATAGGCAATTACAGCAGTAAAAATATTCAACAATAGAAAGTATGGCATAGTATATGACTTACAATGTCAACACAATACATAATAGAACATTTTAATTGATAGTGAAGGGTAAAGCAAAGATGTAACATATGGATAGGTAAGGGAGTAAGAAGAGTTAGAAAGTAAGGTGACTGATTTAAAGAAAGTTGCACATGAGGTCAGAGAGATGGTTAAATATTATCTCAGCTAGGAGTGGATAAACATGTTACATGTGCCAGAGCCGGTGGTGGGAGGTGGGGCTGGTGGTTGGGAGGCGGGGATAGTGCTGGGCAGACTTATACGGTCTGTGCCCTGAAGAACACAGGTACAAATCAAAGTAGGGTATACACAAAATTAGCACATATGAGTTATCTTGTTGGGCAGACTGGATGGACCGTGCAGGTCTTTTTCTGCCGTCATCTACTATGTTACTATATTGATATGGAAACAAAGACAGACTGGAATCGAAGGATAAAATCGTTTATAGAAAATATGAGGATTGTTGACATGGAGATGACTTGTGGCAATTAGTGGTTCCTGATGCCTTAAAATCTGAGTTACTTACGAATTTCCACAACTGCGCTGGTCATTTTGGGCCTGAAATTACATTTAAAATCTCAGGAAACATCACTTTTGGGTCAACATGAAAAATTATGTTGAAAATTGGTTAAAAACAAGTTCACATTGCTGTTTTGCAAAGGAATAATTTCCACAAGAAAAGACTGGGTTGTTTCCAGGTAATTCATCCCTTGGAGACTCTAGCAATTGATTACACAGTGCTAGAGAGAAATGCCAGGGGCTTTGAAAATGTGGTCATCATGACTGATATGTTCACAACGTTCACGGTGGCGTAACAACAAAAAAAACAAACAGCAAAAACAACTGCTAAAAACTTGATTATATAAGAACATATGAATAGCGATATTGGGTCAGGACAATGGTCCATCTAGCCCAGTATCCTGCTTCCAACAGTGGCCAATCCAAGTCAGAAGTACCTGGCAGAAACCTAATTAGTTGCAACATTCCATGCTACCAATCCCGGGGCAAGCAGTGACTTCCCCATGTTCATCTCAATAACAGATGGTTCGTTGTGTATGGGACACCTGAAAAGCTTTAGTCAGACCAAGGTGGAGCATTCGAATCAGCAATTTTAAAAGAAGTCTGTGAGTGGTATGGAGTTAGAAAAACCCATATGACTCCTTATCAACCACAGGGTAATGGCAGATGTGAAATGTTCAATAGGACATTACACCAGATCCTGCGTACTTTCGTGAAAAAGAAAAAAACAAATTTGGTTCAAGTACTTACCTGAGTTGAACCTAATCTAGAACAGCTCCATTCACACCTCCATTGGTTACTCACTAGCACACCTTTTCCTAGGTCAAGACACTTTGCTTCCTCAACACTCTGTAGTGTCAATGGAATTCACTTCAGTTGAAAAAGTACACAGATTGGATGAGTGGGTTCAAGCATGGGCAAAGAATCATCATGACACTTCAGAAATTGCTCGAGAAATGTCTGAACAGAAATTCATCAAGCTGAAAACTTCATATGACTGGAAAGCTGGGATTGAGGTCCTTCGGATAGGGGATAAGGTGTTATTGTATAAACAGAGTTTCCAGGGGACAAATTCTGGGGACAAATAAAAATGCATAGGATAGGGAGGCAAAAGTTATTCACAGAAATTCCTTGAAATTATTTGATTCAGAGTTGGAGAGTTCTGAGGTCTTCGAGCCACCTGTTGGAGAATGTAAATTGAAAGAAGTTCCAAAAGTATTAATCAGTGAGTTAAGTACACCCAAATGTTCAACTGTACTTGGTACACAATACAAACCGAAGTGAAATTTAGAATGATACAGGACGGAAATAGAGATTTGGTTGATCATGATATTCCCACAACGTCTAGTAGGAAAATAAATGAAAGTTGTTCTGTTTATTTAAAGGAATAAAGAAATTCTCTACTAACTAGATTTAAAATGATTTTAGAAGTTGGTTACTTTCATACCAGTTTTGGTGGGACTAAGCTGGTGAGGAAAGGATGGTGAATCTCTAGTGTTCAATGAATCAGAATTGAATACTAGTAACCTCTCCCCATTCGTGTTCTGAATAAAGAGAATACTGTTGTTTCTATAACATGATTTTTTATTACTTTTTTCTGTTTGACAGAAACTATGTGAGACATATAGAGGGACATAATTGAACACGAACGCCCATCTCCAAGGGCGTCTATGTCCGAAAACGGATATGTGAAGAGGCGGGACAGACCGTATTATCGAAAAAAATGGTCGTCCATCTTTCATTTCGAAAATACGGTTTGGACGGACCAAATGCCATGGATTTGGTCCTTTCTGAGATGGGCTTTTTTTTTTTTTTTTAGCGATAATGGAAACTAAAAACGCCTAGCTCAGAAACGTCCTAATCCAAGCCATTTGGTCGTGGGAGGGACAAATGTACAACACTACCATAGATCTTAGGGGTGAAGGGGGCAACTACATGTGGGTACAGTAGGTTTTAGAGGCCTCCCATTTACCACCACAAGTGGTACAGGTGTGTGGGGGGGGGATGGGCCTGGGTTTGCCTGCCTGAAGTGCACTGCAGTACCCACTAAAAGTGCTCCAGGGACAGGACTTGTTGCTGCTGTATAACCTTGGCACAGCAGTTCACACCTGAAGACTAATCTCACCCCTAAGACCTATGGTAGTGTTGTACATTTGTCCCTCCCATAACCAAATGGCTTGGATTAGGACATTTCTGAGCTGGGCATTTTTAGTTTCCGTTACCGCTAAAAAAACCCCCACCCATCTCAGAAAGGACCAAATCCATGGCATTTGGTCCGTCCAAACCATATTTTTGAAACGAAAGATGGACACCCATCTCTTTCGATAATACGGTCTGTCCCACCTCTTCACATACCCGTTTTCGGACATAGACACCCATGGAGATGGGCGTTCGCATTCAATTATGCCCCTCTGTGTGACACATAGAGAGTGAATGTGATACAGTGTGAGACATAGAGTGTGTGAGAGACAGTGTGTGAGAGTGAGAGAGAGAAAGACATTGACTGTGTGTGTGTGACAGAGATGCCTCCCCCCTCCCCTCTCTGGTGTCAGGCCCCCCTCCCTCCCTCTCTCTGGTGTCAGCCCCCCCCCCCCCCCCCCCTCTCTGGTGTCTGAGCGTTACTGTGCAGGACGCTGAGCTCTGGCTGTGCTTCAAGGAACTGACCAATCCTATTTAATAGAATGCACCTCCAACATTCTGAAGCCGAGAAACCTCGTGTGGTTGGTCACTTCTGCTTGTGACGAACCCGGAAGTACATGATGCCAATTCAGGAGTTGGATAGAGAGAGCAGGAATGCCTCAGCCATGCAGTCAGCTTCACAATGTTGGAGGTGCGTTTTATTATATAGGATAGGATGTGTATTTTTTGTTCTTCTCCCAGAACTATGGATGGAGCAGGCTATAAATATTTTAAATAAATTAAATAGTACATGAATCTAAATAAATATATAAATAAACATTGAAATATTGTGCCATTTGACAATTACGTTTCTTTTTCTATGGAAAGAACTACTTCTTTTTACTTTGCTGAACAGTGCTAAATATTTCAGTGTTTCTATCATATCTACACCATAGGTCCTTCTTCAAAGGAGACTAGCATGCCCCCTTATTAATTTTCTGTACTTGCTGTAGAAACAGAGAAACAGAAAACAGGAAGGCAGATAAAGACCATATGGCCCATCAGAGATAAGTGATAAGTGCATTACAATCCTGTAATAGGCAAGAACTCACTTTTAAGAGAAAAGTTCAAAATTGAATTGTACAGTATTCTGGAAAGCTAATTCAAAAATTGTATTTAAATCCAAAAAGTAACTTCAAATTAGCATTCATCCATATTCTGCATTAGAAGTGTGCTCCCTGGGATTTTGGGGGGACTTTGTACCATATTGCTGTCCATATGTTACAAATTAAAAGTTTGTTTGATTGATGTTTTCTATTCCTAATTTGCTTATAGTTTAACAGAGCTTGAAAAGAGAATTCTTCCACAATATGTTTCAATGAATGTGAGTATTGCTCAAAAGAAAATGTGCCTCACACATCAATGAGGGAAATGTCTAACTCACTTTATTGAAACTGATTTATCCTTTTCATTACTGAGTAGTCAAATATTTAAATTTCATCTCATTTACAACAATCACTTTTCCATGTATCCTCTTCTTGAATTTTCAGTCTGTTATCTGACCACAAGTACCATGACAGGACATTTCTCAACATTCCACTGTAAAATCAGATCAAATAGCCATATTGTAGACCCCCCACTTTATGCTGATTTTCTAACATTGCTTCTAAATTTATTACTTCTGCTCTTATTAGCCTTTTTAACCTAAGCACCTTTTTAAAAGTGATCAGATTTTCTAACATTGCACTCAACAAATCATTAAGCTCTGGAACTTGTTGCCGGAGGATGTGGTAACAGCAGTTAGCATATCTGGGTTTAAAAAAGGTTTGGACAAGTTCCTGGAGGAAAAGCCCATAGTTTGCTATTGAGATAGACATGGGGAAGCCATTGCTTACACTGAGATATGAGTATTATTAAGACAGAAGTGATTTTTTTCAGAGGCTCTGGGGGGAGGGAGGTCCCTGTCAGTGGGCTGGGGAGAGAGTTGGAGGCCTGACCAAGGGAGGGGTTGGCAGAGAAGTTGCAGAGATAAAGTGGTTTCCTGAGGTGAGTGACAGCAAGGGCGGAGTTGGAAAACAATAAAGCAGATTGAAGCGAGGTACACAAGGTCTTTGGTTGCCTGTATCCTGCCATAGATGACGTGTTCTTGCTATGGGCAAGTGATGAACACGAGCTGCGCCAGTGTTAAAAGAATTTTACCAATGATACTCACGAACACCACGAGACCAAGTCAGGCTTAAAGCAGTTTTATTTCTTGCAAGGAGACAAATCCAGCATACCCTCATGAAGTTGTCTGCCCTCCCCATACCTTCCCGTTTCTTATATACCTTTTTAGACTCTCATCTACGTGCAGCTGTACATGAAGCATATCTTTTAAGCTTGGATGAACATGTTACAGTTTTAGACTATTAGGAGGTTTTTACAAGCTAGCCAAAAAGCTTATCTAAGAACATTCAGTTCTTCTTGTAACACACAAGGTCAGAAGCCGTTTCTTTTCTTATAATCTACACTTGTTTAGTATATGTTAAAATGATTAACTCAATAATTTCCATACAGCCAGTTTGTTTCAGACCTGAATAGTTGCCATCCTCGCATCCAGTTTACTTTACATTTGGACTTTTTTTTAGATACCTTTCCTAGATGTACTTGTAAATAACACTGGGACTGGCTTTACTACCACTATCTTTCAGAAGAAAACGGTCAGAAATACTTTTTTGGATTATGGGAGCTGCCACCCCTGGGCGTTGAGAAACAGTTTGCTGTTCTCGCAGTTTTTGAGGCACCGCCGAGTGTGTTCGAGCAACCAAGACTTTAGACTTTAGGCGACAATCACGTGTTTTGTTGGACAAGCTGTTAGCCCGTGGATACCCCGAGCAAGTAGTACATACAGCATATCGCTGAGTGCGCTACAACCATCGTGATCTTCTTTTATTACCCAAAGTGACCAAGCCAACTGAGGAGACTTCAGCATTGACCTACGTGATATAATCCGGCTTTACCACGAGTAGCGGCTGTCCTCAGGAAACAGTGGTCACTAATACTGACCATGCCTCTGTTTAAAGACACCCGCATACACTTTGCATACAGTAGATGTAAGAATCTAAAAGAATTTTTGAGCCCTGCGGTTTTACCTGACATAACTGGGACTGCGGAGTTTACGCTGGCAAACGCAGGCCATTTTAAATGTGGCAACTGTGCCCTGTGCCCTATTATGGAGGAGACCTCACTGTTTACCAACCCGCTTGATCAGAAGAGTTATGTTCTGAAAACCAGGATTTCCTGTAGATCAAGTCATGTCGTCTATTGTTTGACATGCCCATGTAATAAAGTATACGTGGGACAGACCTCAAGGGCCCTCTCGGTCTGTCTGACAGAACACAAGAGTTCTATACAAATGGGGAGGATAGGACTGCCTCTTGTGACTCACTGTAAACAGTACCAACATTTATTTGAGGACCTTAGATGTGTGGTGTTACAAGCAGTGTTTTGTTCCCTGTGTGGAGGTGATTACCGCCGGGTCCTCTTACAACAAGAGCAGAAATGGATCTTTAAATTACGCCCCCTGGATCCCTATGGTTTGAATTCCCATTTGGAGTGGTGCCATGTTTTCTAGTTTTTTGATTGGCCACCATCTGGATGGTGTTTGACATCATGCCTGCTATATCACTGAGTGCCTGTGCGTTGTGTCAGATGCCGAGTGGAGCACTTTAGAGTTGAGCTGTAGCTGTCCCATGTACTGTGACTTCTTGATTTTTTATGTAATGGATGACTTGGTTTGAATCAGTTGTGACTTCATGTTCTTCTATTTTGGCCGCAGCAGTAACCCTGTCACCAAGACCCTGAAGCAGCAGCGCGAAACACTGGCCACCGTTGGCTTGGGGCAAAAGGGTGAAGACAGTGTGGCACGCAGTGCGACGGAATGAAGATAGTACCGACTTATAAGATAAGTGTCTGTACTAGTATTAAGCACTAAGGTCATTGTGCATTTGCAAAAAATAAAATATTAGAATAAAATTAATATATTTAAGGATACCCACTATAGTTGGAGCGGTAGGAAGTCAACTATAAATTGAAGGTTTTTTGGCCAATGATGACGGGAAGATCTTAAGGATCTGTTCAGCTCTGGTAGATCTTATGTATCTAGGAGCTCTTTGAGGCCTTTTTCCTTCTCGTTGAAGTACATTCATTAGGAGCAGCTCAGCTTGAAATATCTATGCAATAATTTCTCTGGGGACGATAGTCAGTAGGCAGGAAAATTCAATAAATGTACCGATAGTCAAAGACTCTTGCTCACTTAAATGCTCATGACTACCGAACTGCCAATATTCACCACTTAACTAGGCAGTGCCACTGAATAGGCCATTAAAAAAGTGGGCAGATCAGGGGCAGTACAAGGAGCGGGTTTGGGAAGGAGCCAACAGTTATGCAGGTGCTGGCAATATTCAATACTAATACTTGAACAGCTAAGCGAGCGAATTAAGGACTGCTTTTGAGCAGTTCTAAATTTGGCTGCATAGCTATGTGGATCAATAGGAGCCAGTTCTGTGGGTGCTTGAGCACCCCCAGCATTAAACAAAGTCTTTGACTGTGTTCAGGGAGAGGTGATTTCTGTTGGGTTTAGCACCCCAATAGTTTTGAAAAGTCGGCTCCTATTGATGCTGGTACTAAACAATGGCCTGCACCCACATAGTTTTTAAAACGTTCCCCAGCCCCTCTGTTCCTTCTCTTACCCCTCCTCCCAGAACAGACTTCCCTTCTGATCCCTTTCCCCTAGGATAGCCCCCCTTCCTGATCCCTCTTATCCTCGGAACAGCTCCCCCCTCTGATCCTCCTGCCCTCCACCATCACAATAGGCCTCCTCACACCTACCTAACATCCCTGATGGTCCACTGGGGATGTTGGGGGCAGGAACTAATCTCACTTGCTTCTGCCCCTAGTGGTTGATTCATCAAAATGGTTGCTGTGACCTCTAGTAGCAGCTTCATACTACTACTGAGTACTCAAGGTGTGGTTGCACTGTGGAACAATACAGAGGTATTATGATATTCTTTGTTTGTTCTCTATTCCTTTCCTAATATTCTGTTTGCTTTGTTGGCTGCTGCCACACACTGAGAAGAAAATTTCAACATGTGGCCAATTCAGGAAAGCAAAATCTCAAATCCTTTCCCTGGGTGATGACTCCTGATGTGGAACCTAGCATCATGTAGCTATAATTAGGTTATTCTTCCCTTTGTGGATCACTTTGCATTTGTCCACATTAAATTTCATCTGCCATTTGGTTGCTCAGTCTTCTAGTCTCCCAAGGTCCTCCTGCAATTTTTCACAATCCTCATGTGATTTAACAGCTTTTGAATAATTTTCTGTCATCTGCAAATGTGATCATTTCATTTGTCATTCCCATTTTCAGATCATTTATAAATATATTAAAAGGCACTGGTCCCAGTACAGCTTCCTGTGGTATTCATTTTCCTCCTTTGAGACAATTGGCAATTTATCCCTACTCTCTGCTTTCTTTTAACCAGTTCCCATTCCACAGCAGGACATTGCCTAAATGCCTCCTGTCCTATGGCTTTTTAATTTCCTCATGAGGGACTTTTTCAAAAGCTTTCTGGCACATAAACAGTGATGCATGCAGTCCTAAGTCTGAGACTGTTAATACTTAAGAAGAGCTAAATTTGCAGTGAAAGTCCTCCAGATATTTTAATGAAGGGATCAGAGAAACAGCACCAGCATCATGGGGATATGGATTATTGATACCACCACCCCCCTTGATCTTTCTGATTTGAAAGGTGTGCCTGCCTTTTATTCTTATGTACAGCGGGTATTAATACCAAGTTTTCGAAGAGTGAGAAATATTTAGATTTGTTGCAAAAGGTTAATTGCCTGAGATGAGGTAGGATTCAGTTTGTTTGCTCTAGAATTTATGTAATGTTATATCAATATTAGGATACACTATTTGTATGATTTCATTTTCCCACTGCTTTACTTCTACTCTATATTAGAAGCAATATTTTATATATATGATGACTAACAACTACCATAATGAAATATATCCCAGGAGGGCATAGTGATGCAATTTTCATGTGTTTGATATCCTCAGCATATATATTTTCATTAGGGCTGCACATTTAAAGCGTTAATAACGCGATCAACATGTTAAATGTGCATTAACAATTTTAACGCATGTTAACACCAGGTCTGGCTCCGTCATCCACTGCTCCCTTTGTGGGCATACCTGGGCTGCAGAGATTGGCTGCTGGGTCCCGGTACGGTTCGGCTCTACTGCTGTGCTGTTCCCAAGTGATGTGGGGAAGGTGGAGCCACACCCATAACCCGAAAGTAACCGCGGAGGTATGAGTCCATGGCACTTCGGGTCTGGGGCAAGGTTGGAAGGGTTCTAAGCAGCAGCACTGCTGGGGTCCAAAAGAGGTGGAGTGTGATTATTCTCTCCTCCCTTATTGCTGCTCCTCTCAGCTCTCTGACATTGCTTTCAGTGCTGCAGCACTGAAGGCATGCTGCTTCTTTAAACCACACAAACCCTCTCTCTGTAGCGTCCTGCTGGGAAACAGGAAAGTCTGTCAGAGGAGGCAGGACACTACAGAGGCTTCAGGCGGTTGACAGAAGCAGCATGACTTCAGTGCTGCAGCACTGAAGACAAGTCGGAGGGCTGAGTGGAGCAGGTATAAGAAAAGAGAGAATGCAGAATGCGACCACGGGGGTGGGGGGAGAGGGTTCAAGAGCAAAGGATTTGGGAGAAAAGAGAGAGAAAGAGAGAGAGAGAAATGGGGACGGGAGGGGGGGGGGGGTCAGAAGCACAGAAAAAGTTGTTGGGGGAAAGAGGGAGAGAGAGAGAATGGGGATCATGAGGGGGGGGGGGTTCAGAAGCCCAGGAAGATTTGCTGAGAGAGAAAGAGATGTGCTTGAGAGGGACAGATGCTGGGAATAGATGATGGAAAAACAAGGGAGATGGTGATTGAGGAGTGGAGGGAAGAGACAGTGCCCATGGAGTGGATGGGAGGGGAGAGGTGGTGCCCATGGAGAGGAAGGGGAGAGAAGAGATGGTGCCCATGAAGGGGAAGGGAAGGGGAGAGAAGGGATGGTGCCCGTGGAGGGGAAGGGAAGGTGGAAAGAAGAGACGGTACCTGTGGAGGGGAAGGGAAGTGGAGAGAGGAGGTGGTCCCTGTGGAGGGGAAGGAAAAGGGAGAGAAGATAGACAGAAGGAGACAGTGCCCATAGAGAGGAACAGAAGGGAAGGGAAGAGGGATAGGAGGAGACTATGCCCAGGGATGGGAAGGGAAGAGAGAATGGAGGAGATGATGTACATGAATGGAGGGGAAAGGAAGAGATGGAAATAGAATTGAAAAGGAGGAAAAAATGGATGAAAGTTGAATGTGAAAGATGGATATGTCAGGATGAGAAAAAAAAGAAATAGTGAATAGTAGGAAGTCCTGGAAGCAGATTTCAGAACACAGGGAAGCAGAACCAAGACAGGGAACAAGATGATTGGAAAGATAAAATCACCAGACAACAACGGTAAGATAATTATTTTATTTTTAGTTTAGTAATTGAAATATATAAGTTTTGAGAATTTACATCTGCTATCTATATATTCCGCAGCACAGGAGGAAATGTGAGTGGGCCGTTTTATGCGATTAATCATGTGATTAAAAATTTTAATCAAGATTAATCATTTGATTAACATTTTTAATCGATAGCCCTAACTTTCATACATTTTTAATAAAATGCATATTATTTATAAAATAATATCAAATAGGCACAAAGTAAAGGACAATTGATTATGCTTTTGTTAAAACTATATTTTAAATATTGTCAAACATACATTTTTAGGCACAGTAAGACTGAGATTGCTTACAATTTTTAAAAAAGTTTAGAAAGGTGGTGGGATCAGTGTTTAAAATACATAATTTTTACATCACTGTATTTTCTTTTGCTAATTCATCTAATATTGAAAATATATAAAGTTAAATTCAATCAACATTATATGCATTCTATTAGTGAAGAATGGAATATAATGGCCCTTAAGGACCAGGGGCGTATCTGGACTCCGGTGGTAGGGGGGGCCAGAGCCAGAGGGAGGGGGCACATTTTAGCCCCCCCCCCCGCCCGCCCCCCCCCTCCCCGCCATTGCCAGACACCCACCTCCTTTCCCGCTGCCAACCCTCCCTCCCCGCTGTCGCTTATTTTTGCTGACGGGGGACCCCAACCCCCGCCAGCCGAGATCCACTTCCTCCTCCGAGTCCTACCTTTAAAAATATTTCTTCAGCTGGCGGGGGACTCCAACCCCTGCCAGCCGACCTGAGATCTTCTTTAACTTTCTTCTATCTTCGTCCTCCGCGTGGCCGACGTGTTGCTGCTGTTGTGCAAAGCTGAAATCCAGTTTCGGAGTCTTACTGATGTCGTAACGTGCTGCGATGTCAGACTCCAAAACTGGATTTCAGCTTTGCACAACAGCAGCAACACGTCGGCCACGCGGAGGACGAAGATAGAAGAAAGTTAAAGAAGATCTCGGCTCGGCTGGCGGGGGTTGGAGTCCCCCGCCAGCTGAAGAAATATTTTTAAAGGTAGGACTCGGAGGAGGAAGTGGATCTTGGCTGGCGGGGGTTGGGGTCCCCCGCCAGCAAAAGTAAGCGACGGAGGGGAGGGTTGATGGCGGTAGGGGGGCCAGGGCGAAATCTGCGGGGACCCAGGCCCCTGTGGCCCCACGCAGATACGCCCCTGTTAAGGACTGGAATGCCAATCTAGTTTCTCCAGTTTCCTTCATATTGCAATAGACCCATCTTGATCTCTGATTTTATCTTAATCTTTTAACAGCTAAAGGCCTTCTGTTTCTATCTTATGATTTCTTGAATTCTGTTATTGTTTTTGCCTGCAGCACCTCAACTCAGAGGCCATCCCATGCCTCCACCAGCCTTTCTGAGGATAAATATTTTTGAGATTTCTATTAAGTCTACCCATTTGAGCATTTTAACATATCAACATCATATCATTATAATTGTCTATATTTCAAGCATAGAATCCATTTACATTTCACACCTAGGACAATTAAGCTGTGTACAACAGCAACAGCATGGTATATGCAGTCCTATCATGGTTTGGATCCCTTGTTTTTCAGTCTTTCATGTCCTATTTAATGTTTGATCTTCATTTGCCAATACTTGTCTTCAAAATATACAAAGAATCTTAAAAAGAAGAGCAGAGGAAAGAAGACCTGGATAACTGAAAGAAATGGAAGAATTCAGGAAAGCAAAATCTCAAATGGAAGAAAAGATATTTAAAGAAGTAAAATAGGATGACAACTTTTGAGTAGAGAAAAGTATTACTTTAATGTGGCTGACCTTCCCAGACGCAGGAACGAAACATGGTCCATGCCAGTTGGTCTGTATGATTTAAGATAAGTGCCTTGATGATTGGCTTTATTCAGTTGTTGAAAGAAAGAAAGAAAGAAAGAAAGAAAGAAAGAAAGAAAGAAAGAAAGAAAAAGAGTATAAATAGTGAAGATGAAAAGCATGTTTAAAGGTCGACAATGACAAATATAGGAGCCAATAAAGAGTAAGACAAGTCATGAGTACTAACTCATGTAAAACAAGTTGCCACTGATTGCTCAGAAGATTGAGAAAGCTACATGCGTTGGCTTTAATTCTTTGAAGTTGTTAAGTGTTGAGATTGATGGGTTGAGCATGGGGATGGTATGGTACACTGTATGATTGCTCCCCCCCCCCCCCCCCCCCCCCCCCCCCCCACACACACACACTTGAAAGCTACTCCAATTAAGCAAATTGTGATTTAGTAAAAGAAGGAAAGCATGAAGTGATATTGCAAGACTGAGAAGAGACATGAGTAAGGTATGGAGAGATATGAGTTGAAAACAGCAATGCTTATGTAGCCAGTACCTTGAGTAAACATCGTTTTTGGACCTTCCAAAGGCTACATAGTTGAAGGTGGAACATGCTGCTTACCTTCAGTGTGTGGACTCCAATCACTACCAGTAACTGGACCCTTACAACCCACTGGTGGCTGACAGGTTGGTCTCTAGTTACCTGAGCTGTCAGCAGCTAGCACTGAAAAGAATCCAACTGTCAGTTTTTATCAGTTGGCAGGGATCAGCTAATGAGAAGAGATGTGTGTGTGTTGACTGAAATAAAATTGTTAGTGAAATTGACCTCAGCGCTATAAAAGAGGAATTCTGAATATATGTGTTAAAATGAAACTTCTGATGGTGATATCCTGAGAAGGCTTAAGAAAATTTGAATAAGTGTACAATCATTGTATTAGATGAAAGAGCCATCAGGATCATAGGGCTCTGTGTATTAGATATGCTTGTTGAGCAAAATATTAACTACAGAACTAATATATATATTTAATTGTTAAGGTGATAATTATTTGTGAAGAGACTACTGAAATCAGAAGAACTTTTTGTCCTATAATATATTTTTACTACAAAAATAGCAAGCTAGTACTTATTTTACCACTCGAAGGAAAAGACCTCAGAAGCTCAGCCTGCCACTGCCAGACAAGTTAGCAATTGAATTGTCCTATAATATAATACGTTTCTACAAAAATTGATAGAGAACTCCATCACAGCCAGACTCTGAAAGCCAAAGTTCAGCTTTTAGGTGAAGGAAATTTATCTTGCCACTGAAAATTATCCGGATATTGTGGATAAAAGAAGAAGTTGTTTGGGGCTAACTGAAGTTTTATGATCTCTGTTGTTTCTGGCAAGTTAAGTTTGACATATATTGTAAATGACAAGTAACATAGTACCATAGTGGATAATGGCAGATAAAAGACATGGATGATTCATCCAGTCTGTCCAGCAGTTACGCTCATTATCAATTCATGATTAAAAACCAACAATGAATGCAATATAAAATATTCCTCCTTGATCCTGATCTTTATTTGCCGTAGATGTCTGCCCAGCGCTATCCTTATGTCCCAACTATTGGCGTTTCCATCAAAGTCCACTCCAGCCAATCCTGATCCATCTTACTATATATGGCACATAGGCCATAGAAGTCCACACAGCATTGTCCTTACATTGCAAAAACTGGAGCTGCCATCAAAGCCTTTCCAGTATTTATCTTGCCATATATGGCAAACAGACCATAGAAGTCTGCCTGGTACTGGCCTTAGTTCCTCACAGCTGGAGTCACCATCAAAACACCACTCAACACATCAACATGCATGCAGTCAATTACGTTTTATTTTTATACCATCCTCTTTCTAATTAGGGATCCCCTGTGTTTATCCCATGCCTTTTTGAATTCCATCACTATCTTTGTCTCCACCACCTCCCTTGGGAGGGCACTTCAGGCATAAACCACCCTCTCTGTGAAAAAGTATTTCCTTACATTACTCCTAAGACTACCATCCTGCAACTTCAATTCATGTCCTCTAGTTTTACTGTTTCCCGAACTCTGGAAAACATCTGTTTGTATATTAATACCTTTCAAATATTTAAACATCTGTATCATGTTTCCCCGTCCCTCGCTCTTCTCAGTAGCAGGGATCCTGTTATGGAACTCTCTCTATCAGGGCAGAAAATAATTACCTCAGCTTCCGGAAGAAGCTAGAAACCTTCTTCCCAAAGACTGCAAAATAATACTCACCGATCATCGATCCCCTAACAAACTTTAGAAATACAAGTCCTACACCATATCCACAGCGTCTGATCTCGCCACAGCTGACCCTCTGGACATGAAGACCCTCCCCTAGTCCCTTCAACAAACCCCTATCCCCATCCCCCAATCCTATCCATACACCTACTGGTGCTTGTGGTAGTCTTAGAGGGAACAGGAGCAATCCCCATTTGCTGTTGCTCTTTGGTGGCCTGGGTTCCAAAATAGTACCCATGACTCCGTTTGCAAATCTTGTGGTAACTGAGTGTGGAAAAGGCTTCCAAATTTCCAAATAAGTACAAAGTGCCAAATAAGGAGCTGTAGGATAGATTTGGGGGTAGCCCTAACCATGTACCTTTGAAATCTAGATGAGATAAGAATCCCCATGTGTAAATAGAGGCATTCTAAGATCATAATTGACAACTACGTGGTTAAAAGCTGCTATTTACACAGGGGATCCTTCTAAAATAAGAGTATTAAGCTCTTACCAGCAAAATAATCATCATACACCCCACTATCTGACATCTTCTAGAATCTATTAGAAAATGGCAAAGTACTGAATAATAGGGAGCAGCCACAAAGATGGAGAAACGGGATCTACTACGGGAATACTGAATAACAACATGTGTATCACTCTAATAGTTTCTTGCTTGTTAGTAGCGATCATTAAATCAAAATCCAGCTTTGTATAACCAACAGAACCTCATTCCTATTGCTTGTGATAGGCTGTGTCTTATAATTCATGATTTTTTTATAGCGATCAAATAGTAATTTCATTTTATCATGTAGAACATAAAAATGCTAACTGAAAGTTACAGTATAAACTGTCACAGACAAAAGGATTTATATGGCCCTAACCTGAAGCAGATAGGGTTTCTTCCATCAAAATACTTTTTCAATATTTCCATAGTCATGAAGAAGGCCTTGAATATAAACAATAAAGTTCAAGTATGGTCATGAAATTTTACAGTATCTATTTTGTCATACCTATTTGCTATTTCTTCTTTTTCTTTCTTTCTCTATGAACCTCTTGGAATTTGGAAACAGAATCAGTGGAATAAAATAATATTGTTGGAGCACATGCATTTTTTTAACTTCCATCAGACAAATCAGGTTCATCTATGTCAAGAACACCTATACTCCACCTCATCTGCCCTGAAAAATGTAAATCCTACAGCATGCTCTCAGCTTTATGCTAAGATCAGGGTTGCAAACAGCTGTCCAATGTGATCCTGTTGCCACGAAACCCTATGCCCATCCTACAGCTTCTCTACCTGCTAGACCTATATCATCCTCAGTCTTGACAAACAAGTTAAGTGCTGAAAGACAATATAACATCAGACATGCTAGGGAGGTAAAATTCCTTGACAAAATCAAGGGCTGCTTTATGGAGCAGCTGGTACAGGAGCCAACAAGAAAAGGAAAAATTCTAGACCTAGTCCTTAGTGGAGTGCATGATCTGGTGTGGGAGGTAATGGCGCTGGGGCCGCTTGATAACAGTGATCATAATATGATCAGATTTGATATTAGCTTTGGAGTAAGTATACACAGGAAATACAATATGTCAGCATTTAACTTTCAAAAAGGAGACTATGATAAAATGAGAAGAATGGTGAAAAACAAACTTAGAGGAGCGGCTGCGAGGGTCAAAAATTTACATCAGGCATAGATGCTGGAAATTATAGACTGGTAAGCCTGACGTCAGTGCCGGGCAAAATGGTAAAGACTATAATAAAGAACAAAATTACAGAGCATGTTCAAAAGCATGGATTAATGAGACAAAGCCAACATGGATTTAGTGAAAGGAAATCGTGCCTCATCAATCTACTAAATTTCTTTGAAGGGGTGAACAAACATGTGGAGAAAGGTGAGCTAGTTGATAATGAGGAGCATAATCGAACGCGAACGCCTATCTCCATGGGCGTCTATGTCTGAAAACGGGTACGTGAAGAGGCTGGACAGACCGTATTTTCGAAAAAATGGACGTTTTTCAGCTGGGCATTTGTTTGTTTAAGCGATAATGGAAACTAAAAACGCCCAGCTCAAAAACATCGTAATCCAAGCCATTTGGTCGTTGGAGGGGCCACGATTTGTAGTACACTCGCCCCCCTGACATGCCAGGACACCAACTGGGCACCCTAGAGGTCAGTGCGGTAGACTTCAGACAACGCTCCCACATGCATAGCTCCCTTACCACGGGTGCTGAGCACCCAACCCCCCTCCCCCAAAACCCACTATCCACAAATGTACAACACTACCATAGCTCTTAGAGGTGAAGGGGGCACCTACATGTGGGTACAGTGGGTTTTGCAGGCCTCCCATTTACCAGCACAAGTGTTACAGGTAGGGGGGGGGGGTGGGCCTGGGTCCGCCTGGCTGAAGTGCACTGCGGTACCCACTAAAAGTGCTCCAGGGACCTGCATACACGCAGGCCTCTAGGACTGGTTGCTGCTATATAACATTGGCACACCAGTTGACACCTGAAGACTAATCTCTCCCAAAACGTCCTTTATTGGAATAAGCACGCTTACTCACAGTTAACTGCAGATCAGAGGTTGTGCCCCACTGGCAACGAGTCTCCCTGCTACTGAGATGAGCAGTAGGTCAGAGCTGGCAGAATGCTGTACAATGCCCTCTTTCAGCCACATTCAAGGGAAGAACTAAGTTCTGTAGCATGGCTAACACGTGAAAGGGATCTAAGACTGGCTTACAAAAATGGCCACTACCTCATGGACTACCGGAAACAAAACAGGGCACACTCTGACCCAGTAAGCAGGGGGAAAAGCACCATGGGAGTAGAGCCTACCAACTACCAACATAATGAGCATTTGCCACAAGTTAGTGGAATCACGGAGCCCAATACCCTACACCCACCACAATGGATTGCTGATGTGACTCTGCAGTGCGCATAACAGAAAAGGTGTCACACTCACCTGAGAGCCACATCATAACCAGGGAAAGGCTGTCAGAGGATAGAACAGATTCTGCTGTCATAGAGGTGGGTACGGCATTTGAGGCTGGCATAGAGGCTGGAAAAAAAGTTTGTAAAGTGGGAAGTTTTTTTGGTGGGAGGGGGTTAGTGACCACTGGGGGAGTCCGGGGAGGTCATCTCTGATTCCCTCCAGTGGTCATCTGGTCAGTTGGGGCACTTTTTTGGGACCTTTTTGTGAAAAAAAGGGTCAAAAAAAGTGACCCCAAATCGCGGTAAAAACGCCTTTTTTTTGATTATCAGCTAAAGACGCCCATCTCTCCTCGGTCGATAACCACGCCCCAGTTCCGCCTTCACCACGCCTCCATCATGCCCCCATCAAATAAACCCGTTTCCGCGATGAATTGCAGTTGGAAACGCGCAAAATCGGCTTCCGATTATACCGATTTGGGCGCCCAAGGGAGAAAGAAGCCCATCTCTCGATTTGGGTCGCAATATAGGTGTTTTTCTCTTTTGATTATAAGCTGGATTGTGTATCTGGATTTTCTAAAGGCGTTTGACAAAGTACCTCATGAAAGTCTCTAGAAGAAATTTGAGAGTCATGAGATAGGTGGTAGTGTCCTATTGTGGATTAAAAACTGATTAAAAGATAGAAAACAGAGAGTAGGGTTAAATGGTTTGCATTTTCAATGGAGAAGGGTAGCTAGTGGGTTCCCCAGGGGTCTGTGCTGGGGCTACTGCTTTTTAATATATTCATAAATGACCTAGAGATGGGAATACCTAGTGAGGTAATTAAATTTGCTGACAACACAAAGTTATTCAAAGTTGTTAAATCGCAAGCTATCAGTGGGGAAGAGGAAGATTAAAACCAAGGTAAGTGCTGGAGGAAGTTCTGCTAGGGATCCCTTATATGGTCATTTTTCATCTACCATTCAGGAGAGTGTGGGTGTACCTCTGTCTGAACATGGCATAACATTAAGCTCTGCAGAGGATACTCCCCAGGACCTCCATTGTTTGATGTTTACCTGAGTCCCAGTCTTGGGTAATTAAGTGTTGGATCTACTGGAGGTTCAAAATGGGGAAATATTGGAAAACTTTCAGACCCAGGAGAAAAATTGTCCCTCCACAGGCTAGTTTGGACAATGAGGGTCCTGGGACTCCTCTGGGAATGGAAGACTTGTCTTTGGTTTCTAATACAGCAGTAGCTGTACAAATTGCAGTCTCTTCCCATGTGCCCTCATCCTTGGTGCTTTCTCTGCCTGAGGAAGGGACAGCCCATTTTTAAAGAGCCAATACTAGCCTTAGAGGTATCATGGACTGATATTTGATGAAAAGAATCTAGAAGTGAGTTAGTGATGTATGGTTCTATATTATAAATACATGAATTTTCTCAAAACACTGTACTCAGGTTTGATGCACTGGAAGGAAGAGTGGTACAAGTGAAAACTAATTGGATAGATAAGGCCAGGAAACCACAACCCTCCAGGTAACTAGTGTTACTCAAAATGACTCATTAGTTATCTACAATAAATAGGAACTTTTAGAGAATTTAACAAGAAGCAGGAGTTTGAGATTGTTGAATTTCCCTGTTTATTTAATTTTATCTTTTGAATTAAGTTGCATCGTTAGGATATCTTGAACTTAACTCAGCTTAGAAATATCAATTCTGATTTCTACATTCTATCTAAAATGGGCCTTCATGCATCTATTTAATAACTCCAACCATGCTCTGCCCAAACTACACATTTGAGAACATCTACATGATAGCTGCAACGCACTTCTTGTCACCATGTGTGTTTCTATACGCATATATGGGGGTGGGGGGGTAATTTTATATAAAGCTATTTTCTGCAGGTAATACAGTATTTGCCCACTGGAAAAAAAATTACTCACAAAATGTTGTACATTTAATGTTCACAGCTCATCACATAATTTTTATTAATTAAACAGGAAAAGGATAAAAGCTTAAAGAGTGAAGTGTAGATCACAGAGTCTTCTGTTATTCAATGACAGGGGCTAATTTAACAATTCCAGGGTCAGAGTCTGTAAAAGTACCAACACAGCTTACATGCATTAGTATCCAGCTTTTAACAATGTGCACACTGGGATAATGAACTTAAAACAATAATAATTAACAGGCTAAGACAAAGGATTAAAATTAAAAATGAATGGTATAGAGCTTTCAGTCTGCTTGTAAAACAGCATTAAGCCAACTTAATCCATTTTAATTCAGAGTGAAACTCACAGTGCAAAAGAAATGGATTGGAGGTCGAGTTCAGCTCCTGAGAAAGTGCGATACATTCACCTGTGACAATTCTTTCTGGAATGATAAAGTAAGGGAAGTCTCTTAAGGACTCTGAGTGACTCTATAAGGTCCCTAGAGATCAGGTGTCAAACTTGTCTATCAGATGCCTGAAAAGAAAAAAGAGAAGCATTACTCAGTGCTATTGTGAGACAGTTGTCATTGACTGATCAGGCCTTTTAAGCAAGCTTTCACAGTCAATGAAACCACCTGAATAGATGAAAGCGAGACAGCTTCTGACAAACAAGAGACTATGGAATATTCATTGTGCATCTGTGAGGGAAAGATTAATGTATTAGAAATTAAAATGGGACCAGAACGTATGATCTTGCTCTAACACTTGGCCAGACCTGTGTCACCCACTGCTAGTGCCTGAAGTCGACAGACAATTCTGCCAAGGTAACTGAGAATCATTAAGCATCCTGCTATTGTGCATGGTGAATAATAAAACTTTCCCCCTATTCTCTGCTTGCAGCTGACAATGAATAATTCTGGAGCTATTTGCAATGTTAACAGCACCTATCTTGCCCATCCATTCCTTTATGATAAGGATGGAAATATGCATTTCAACAGTCTGTACAGATACTGATTCACAGGCATTTCAAAGGACACCTGTCACTCAAGTGAAGGACCTGTCAGTCTCCAATGTATGGCAGTGCCAGGAAAATGGCCAAAGAGATTATCTGTACTTTATTTCTTTTTATTTTTCAGATTATAACACTGTTACATTTGCCAAAGACTGACAAGTGATTTACTCTCACAACTGTACTGTGTTTAAAACTAGAAAGGAGCTATTCTCCTAGGCAGCTTTATTCTTCCAAGGTTTACAACTGTATCAAATATAATATCACAAATGAGATCTAGACTATACAGAATATCATTATGCTGAATATTAAAGGCATTTAATCTGTTTGCTGACATAAAGGTGACATTGATAAAGCTGTATCTTTGACGTCAGGACCAGAGGAGATGAACCTATTTTTAAGAAATGCTACTCTACAGCAGTCCTCAAGGTGCACCGAGTATATATTTGACAACTTCAATTTATCTTTTACAATAAAAAAAAATTTTGTATGCAAATATGCTTTACTTTTCAGTTTTGAGCTATAATAGTGAACTGATTTACTACTACTACGTAGGAATGTTTGCACTTAAGAGCCAGAAATGCATAAGAACATAAGAGTAGCCATAAAGGGTCAGACCAATGGTCCATCTAGCCCAGTATCCTGTTTTCCAAACAGTGGCCAAGCCAGGTCACAAGTACCTGGCAGAAACCCAATCATAGCAACACTCCATACTACAAATCCCATGGAAAGCAGTTGTTTCCCATGCCTGTCTCAACAGCAGACTATGGACTTTTCCTCCAGGAATTTGTCCAAACCTTTTTTAAACCCAGATACGCTAATCGCTGTTACCACCTAAGTGTGATTCTGTATGTGAACACAATGGCATGCATCTGCAGGCTGTCACGTAAGTTACGTGCACATGAAGGGGGGGATCAAAGGGGAGGGGTATGGGCAGATTTAGTACCTGCAAAAATAGTATATATAAACTGCTTTGACTGTATATCAAGTGTGGAAGAAACATAAACGTAAACACATACCCAGCACTGGCACGTGCAGGGAGAACTCTATAACACGTGTGCAGGCTGATGACACACTATTGCTGTGACCAAGTGTATACCTGTTATTTATGACACCTAATTGGCTGCAAACGTGGGTTTTGTGACCTGAAGCATTTGTTAAGGAGTTTTGCTGCTCTTTGGAGTTTGGGTTTATACTCTGACCTTACCTATTCTCGCATTCCAAATATTTCTACCTGGAGTGGAGGAGTAACCTAATGGTTAGTGTAGCGGACTTTGATCTTGGGGAACTGGGGTTCAATGCCCACTGCAGCTCCTTGTGACTGTGGGCAAGTCACTTAACCCTCCATTGCCCCAGGTACAAAATAAGTACCTGTATACATGTAAACCGCTTTGAATGTAGCTGCAAAATACCACAGAAAGGCTGTGTATCAAGTCCCATTTCCCTTTCCCCTTACCTACCCCTGTATTCCCCCTTGTAGTATCTATCTTTCCTACACCCTCTATCTCTCCTCCAACACTTGATCCCTTCTCACCTCTTCAGCCTTCTCTCTGACAGCTGCTCCCTTTGTGCTAGAATATGTTACTGTTGTGTGTTTGTCTGTGCCTCAACTCAGGGGAACTTGCCTACCATCAGTCACTGTGACCAGTAGTCATTTTGCTACTGTACTGAGTTGGGGTAGTGTTGAAGCCAAGGGAGTACTACAATTATGACAGTATTTATCTGTGTGGCTCTCTGTGTGCTCATGTTACATAGTTGGTGGGGGCTACATGCATCACTAACAGGCACTGGAGGCAGTTTTGGCATTATAATACGGGGCATTGATGAACCACACACACAAAACTGGTGTCAGGCTACAGTGAGAAAGAAGGCTGAATACTAGGGCTGCTCACAACCCATCACCTATCCAACCAAGTCAATAAACTTCTTACCATGGCATTAAAACAAAAAAATTATATTCTTAATTAACACATTGATAATGATTAAATAGTATTGTACTCATGCCTTTGTAGAAGATTTACAAAAATCAGGTGGGAGGGAGGGAGGAGTACAGGGATGAGGTAAGTTGGAGGAACATGCTCTAAGATGGGCAGATTATTATGGCAATGTGGTGGGGAACCATGCAAGGACCGCATCATGAAGCATTGATGAGCATTGATGAGCTAGGTTCAAGGTTCAATTTATTTGATATACTGAATATTTTCAAAAAGGAAATCTAAGCCATTTACAATACAGTATATAATTGGGAGAAGGAAAATCATGGTTTAATCACTACCAACCGAGAAAAGAAGAGGAGGGAGTTAGCAATTATTTATACATTTTTATTGATATCAAATTAAGGGAAGAACTTGTTTCACTCTCTTTTGGAGATTTTAACACGTGTTATTAAAGATGATTCTTTGGAGGATTGGCTTGGACGTGTTTTATTTTACTGTCCTTCAGGTAGATGGAGAGATACTCAGGAGTAATGTTTTGACTTTGTACTTAGCATGGATGTGGACTACTCAAATGTTATTCTTATAGGCGATATTAATCTTTATCTTGAAGATATGTTAGGTAGGGGAATAACTCAGCTAAGTTCACTTCTAGATTCAGTGGGCTTTATTTAATCTCCTCCTCCTATGTCTCATAATCAGGATCATTATTTGGATTTATGTGCATATACAGTGGTGGAAATAAGTATTTGATCCCTTGCTGATTTTGTAAATTTGCCCACTGACAAAGACATGAGCAGCCCATAATTGAAGGGTAGGTTATTGGTAACAGTGAGAGATAGCACATCACAAATTAAATCCGGAAAATCACATTGTGGAAAGTATATGAATTTATTTGCATTCTGCAGAGGGAAATAAGTATTTAATCCCTCTGGCAAACAAGACCTAATACTTGGTGGCAAAACCCTTGTTGGCAAGCACAGCGGTCAGACGTCTTCTGTAGTTGATGATGAGGTTTGCACACATGTCAGGAGGAATTTTGGTCCACTCCTCTTTGCAGATCATCTCTAAATCATTAAGAGTTCTGGGCTGTCGCTTGGCAACTCGCAGCTTCAGCTCCCTCCATAAGTTTTCAATGGGATTAAGGTCTGGTGACTGGCTAGGCCACTCCATGACCCTAATGTGCTTCTTCCTGAGCCACTCCTTTGTTGCCTTGGCTGTATGTTTTGGGTCATTGTCGTGCTGGAAGACCCAGCCACGACCCATTTTTAAGGCCCTGGCGGAGGAAAGGAGGTTGTCACTCAGAATTGTACGGTACATGGCCCCATCCATTCTCCCATTGATGCGGTGAAGTAGTCCTGTGCCCTTAGCAGAGAAACACCCCCAAAACATAACATTTCCACCTCCATGCTTGACAGTGGGGACGGTGTTCTTTGGGTCATAGGCAGCATTTCTCTTCCTCCAAACACGGCGAGTTGAGTTCATGCCAAAGAGCTCAATTTTTGTCTCATCTGACCACAGCACCTTCTCCCAATCACTCTCGGCATCATCCAGGTGTTCACTGGCAAACTTCAGACGGGCCGTCACATGTGCCTTCCGGAGCAGGGGGACCTTGCGGGCACTGCAGGATTGCAATCCGTTATGTCGTAATGTGTTACCAATGGTTTTCGTGGTGACAGTGGTCCCAGCTGCCTTGAGATCATTGACAAGTTCCCCCCTTGTAGTTGTAGGCTGATTTCTAACCTTCCTCATGATCAAGGATACCCCACGAGGTGAGATTTTGCGTGGAGCCCAGATCTTTGTCGATTGACAGTCATTTTGTACTTCCATTTTCTTACTATGGCACCAACAGTTGTCTCCTTCTCGCCCAGCGTCTTACTGATGGTTTTGTAGCCCATTCCAGCCTTGTGCAGGTGTATGATCTTGTCCCTGACATCCTTAGACAGCTCCTTGCTCTTGGCCATTTTGTAGAGGTTAGAGTCTGACTGATTCACTGAGTCTGTGGACAGGTGTCTTTCATACAGGTGACCATTGCCGACAGCTGTCTGTCATGCAGATAACGAGTTGATTTGGAGCATCTACCTGGTCTGTAGGGGCCAGATCTCTTACTGGTTGGTGGGGGATCAAATACTTATTTCCCTCTGCAGAATGCAAATAAATTCATATACTTTCCACAATGTGATTTTCCGGATTTAATTTGTGATGTGCTATCTCTCACTGTTACCAATAACCTACCCTTCAATTATGGGCTGCTCATGTCTTTGTCAGTGGGCAAACTTACAAAATCAGCAAGGGATCAAATACTTATTTCCACCACTGTAGGTTAAATTCAAGCACCATTATGAGTTTCAGACCTATGGTGGTCCACTTATCTGGTCAGATCATTATAGTTTAGGCCTAACACTCTACTGGCAAGGTAAAATGAAAGATCAAATTAAAGAACAACCCAATGTATATTTATCTAAAGGTAGGATTGAGTCCTCTCTCTTTTGGCAGAGGATTGATAAGGGATTGGATACATACAGTATCTCTGAAAAATCATTAAGAAGTTGGAATGAATTTAGCAAAGGATGAATTGGCAATTGTAAATTAAAATCAGGGCCAATCATTAAGCGTGAAGGCTGATATTCTGTTGAACTATCCCATATGAAAAGGGAATGTAGGAAATTAGAGAGGAAATGGTTGAAGTGTAAGTCTGAGGATATTAAGAAGTTGTGGAGGAAGGCCATTTCTGCTTATAAACTAAAAATAAATTACCTGAAATTGGCATACTAGACTGATAAAATTGGGCAGAATAAATTGGACTTCAAGGTTCTGTATAGATTAGTAAATAAACTATATAAAACCTGTGACTTAAAGGAATTAAATAGCAACTGCCCTAGAGCAGGGGAACTAACCTCTTACTTTAGAAGTAAGGTTGAGAATATTAGAGAGAGAGTTCCTTTGAATTGTCCTTTAATACCTCTTGCAGGATCTGCTGAAAATAGTAATGTATTCCATACAGCAGCGGATAGCAGCTGGGCTGACTTCATATTGCCATCACTTCAACTGACTGTTACCTGTCTGAAGAAATATTCATCATCTTATTGTACACTAGACTCATGCTCTCCATTCCTTATGAAGTCAATGTCACCTAAATTTATTTGTTGTATTACAGAAATTATTAATTTACTTCTTTCCTTAGGGGAGTTCCGCAGAGAAGATGGTAATATTATTTTACTCCAAGAGCTAAAAGTTCAGCTACTTCCTATAAAGAGATTACCAATTATAGACCTGTGGCGTTGATCCCACTTTTGACTAAGCTTGTGGAGGGTTTGGTGGAAATGCAATTGGCAGATTACCTGGGAAAACATAGCATCTTACATTCTGCACAATTGGGGTTCCACAGTGGATTAAGTACTGAAACAGTTATGGGTACCCTGATTTCTAATATCAGGAGGGACATTAGCATTGGCAGATGTGTATTATTGTTACAATTTGACTCATCAGGTGCATTTGACCTGGGGAACAAAATATTTTATTGAGAGCCCTATTTATTAAGCCGCGCTAGCATTTTTAGCATGCGCTAATGATTAGAGCACGCTAAGTGCTACAGACACATATAGGAATATATGGGTGTCTCTAGCGTCTAGCATGTGCTAATTTTTAGCACACACTAAAAATGCTAATGGACCTTAGAAAATGGGGCAATGAATTTGTTGAGTGATTATGGAATAACAGACTCTGTTTGGCAATGGTTTAGAGGTTTTCTAACTAGGAGATCTTATCAAGTAAAGATGCGAGGAGACTTGTCAGATAAATTGTCTCCTAAGTGTGGAGTACTACAAGGATCTCCCCTGTCGCCAATCCTTTTTAATGTCCTCATGGCCCCTTTGGGTTTCCTATTGGAATGTTGGATTTATATCTGTTTATTTATGCTGATGGTATCTCCATATATATATCCCTTTTCAGGGTGATCTTCAGTCTGTTTTTCCTAAACTTAGAGTCTGAAGACTTTGGAATTATGGGCAGCATCTTTAAAAAAAAAGTTGAATACAGAAAAGTCAAAGTTTTCAATGGTTAGTCACCCTCATAGAGCAATCTATGGGAATACTTTAGATCTGGATGGTGTTAAATACAAGTTGGAACCCACTCTAAAAATTTTACAAATAACTCTAGACAAGCATTTAACTTTTGAGCCTCATGTCCAAATACTTACAGCTAGGGTGTTCAACTTCTGTGGAAACTATGTCTTGTTCGGTTTGAAGTGGGTATGTTTCGTTTAATAGTCCAAATGCTGGTAATGTTCCACTTGGACTACTGCAACATTATATATGTGGGTTGCAGAAGGGCTATACGTTGTCATTTGCAGATGTTCCAAATACAGTTGCCAGACTAATAAGTAGAGTTTCTAGGTATGAGAACACCAGACCTTTACTTGAGAAGCTGTACTGGCGTTCTATGAAGGCCCGATCTATATTTAAACTGTGTTGTTTCATTTTTAAAATAGTATACGGATTTGCTCCTCAATATATGCTACCCTCGATCACGATGCTAGATAAGAATTATTCTCGGACTTCCAGGCATTATTTACTGCTTCAATTTCCCTCTCCTCTGGGGACTATATTTTCATTAAGGTTTATGTATCAAACTGCAAAATGGTGGAATCAGTTACCACCCTTCATTCGCTGGGAAACTAATTATGGTAGTTTTCGTAAATTACTTAAAACTTGGTTATTTTCTAAGTTTTAACTTTGTATAAGCTCTATCAATTATGACAATGTAAATTCAGGATTCTGTAAGCCGCGTTGAACTATTTATGGTATGCGTGGCCTATAAGACATAATTGTATTGTATTGTGCTGTATAAATCTCTAGAAATTATAATCTCCAAATATTTTAATTTATATAACACCTGAAAGTCCACATCTCCCTGTACCCAATCCAACTTGAGCAGAGCTGTTTTATATGGTAGTAAAGCTGATTTTTGACGATTAAACACATATCCTAACACATCGTTAAAAGATTTAATATCCATAATCTTAGGTAGCGATATCAGTGGGTCTCGAACATAAATCAGAATATCATCAGCATATAGAGAGGTGGCATGGAGTTCTCTCCCCCCCCCCCCCCCCTCCATTACTCCAAAAAAGCTCTGCTTGAGAGAGAATAGTAATGGCTAAGGGCTCAATTTCTAAAGCAAATAGCAGAGGTGACAAGGATCAGCTCTCTCTGGTGCCCTACCTAATAAAAATGGAGAGGATATACAACCATTAATTTGTACTGCTGCAAAGGGGGCTGCATAGGTAGCTGCAATCCACTTACAAAAGTTGTCTTCAAACACAAAGTGTCTAAATACTAGGAATAAGACCATTTAATGTTATGAAAAACTTTTTCAGTGTCTAAAGAGAGGTCCGCATACTGTGTGGGAACCGCACATACAGTATATAAAACATTAATGCAATGACGCACACTATCTGTTCCAAACTTGCCTCTGATGACATCTGTCTGGTCTGAATGAATAAACTACAGAATAGTATTCAATGCTGGCATTCAATTGCTTGCTTAAAAAAACCTTTACAATTCATGTTGAGGAGCAAAATGGGTCTATAATTGCTGCACTGCATATGGTCCCTACCTTCCTTAGCTATCACCAATATTGTAGCATTATAAAAAGATATAGGCAATGACTGCTGTGTCACAATTCCATTAGAAACTTGTGCCAACATGGTAGCGATCTGGTCTTTTAAAATTTTGTACAACTCTGCATGGAGGTGATCAGGGCCAGAAGCTTTATAAATTTTGAGTGAGACATTGCTTGGTATGCCTCAGCAATTTCAAAGGGACAACCCATTATATCCAAATGAATACATATTAGATAGATTTACATACCAAGGAGCCAGTTTATGCAAATCTATCTCATGACTGGCAGGGAGTGCCCTGAGGACTGAGTTGTCACCACAATGTCAGGCAGCAGGGAGGCAAGTCTAATGGGTACAAGGATTACCCAGTACATCTCAGTCAGAAGACCACACATTGGCAAGGCAGCTTGTCCCTTCCACAGATGTGGACATTGAAAGGGGAGCAACAGTACTTTCAATCATCTGGAGTACACATTCCCCTGAATTCTATAAACTTGGGTGCCCAACGTTATGGCTTAAATTGGTGTTAATTGGCACCAATGGGCAGTAGCACATACAACTGACCTTAGTCGCTATTCTAGAAGCTGCAGGAGCAATTTCTGTTGCATGCAACATCTAGGGGGTGTGCCGTGGGAGGGTATGGGCAGATCAGGGGCATGCCTGTGACTTATGGATTCATTTTATAGCATACTAGGGGTTAAGCACCTAACTGTCAACAGCTAGGTGCAAGAACTGACACGAGCCTTTGTCATGGTGTAAGTGCTCACACCTATAGATAGGCGTGAAACTGCAAACTTATGCTAGTATTCTATAACAGCAGTTTCACATGGAACTCAATGTACATCATTCTGGTGCCTAAATTTTACTGCCATTTATAGAATTTACACCATTTTGGGAAGGGGATGTCATGAGCCACAAATCACAATATGTGACCATTGCTTAGCAGGGATTAAAAATGGTTTGGATAATTTCCTTAAAAAAAAGTCCATAAGTCATTATTAAGATGGACTTGGGGAAAATCCATAGCTTATTTCTAGAATAAGCAGCATAAAATCTGTTTTATTGTTCTGGGATCTTGCCAGACACATGTGACCTGGATTGGTCACTGTTGGGAACAGAATACTGGACTTGATGGACCTTTCATCTATCCCAGTATGACAACGCTTATGTTCTTATGTAACACCGATATATAATACACTCAAAAATAGTCTAGATATTTTAAGATAAACCATTTTTGTGCATTAACCTCTGCTTTATGTATCTAAATTGCATTTAAATTACCTCCTTTATGGCTCATCACAGTCCTTACATTCATAATGCTTTCATCTTTTTATACATGAGAACCCCATCATGAGGGGTATAAGTACCAAAGACAGTAAGATTTGCAAAGTAGTCAGCACAGCATACATGTCACACCACTCCTCAGCTACGAATATTGGCTTCTGGTCACTGCCCACATCAAATACAAAATCCTCCTCTTTGTTTACAAATCTCATCGACCATCAGCTCCATCCTATCTCAATTCGCTTATCATCCCCTACACTCCTCTCCGCTGTCTTCGCTCTGCAGACCAGTATCTACTAACTCTCCCCCGTCCTCTGTCCTTCACCTCAAGGTCTCGAGGAACTCTGCCTTTAGATACATTGTGGACCCAAACTCTAGAATGACTTGCCCCTTCCCATCAGAAACCAACCAAACATTGTCTCGTTTAAGAAACTACTTAAGACCCACCTCTCCTAGAATCCTTCCCCTCCACTACTACCTAGGACTTTGCTAGTCCCCATTCTGTATAGGTCTTCCTTTTTCTTATACTCACTTTTTATTTATTGATTTATTTTTGCTTTATTTTATTGTAAACCGCTGTGGTATTGTGCAGTATATCAAGTGATACAATTAAATTAAATTAATAAAGCTCTGACTTTGCTGTGATAATACCTTCATATCTTTCCCTTTTATTTCTTCTCCTTCCACCCTCATCTTACTTTGCCCTAAATAATATATTTTACAGTAAGAAACACAAGACCTTGTCTTGAAATTCTTCTACAGAAAGATTATCTGCTGATTTTGACCTTATTTTAGAACTATCCCACCTGTAAATAGCAGCTTTCATACATGTAGATTGGCTTACACATATAAAAGCCATTTTAGAAAGAAGACTTTTTATTTGTGGGGATGGCCTGCATGTTCACTTTGGAAAGTGCAAATGCCAAGGCCTGCCCCTATCCTGGTCCACCCTTCAAAATCATGCTTGCCAGTCTCTGATGACCTCAAGTCCTGTAACACATCATATCCCCCATCATGCCCCCCAGTCACATCTTCTCCCCATCAGCCCTTCATCATATCTTCTCCCATCACCCCCCCCCCCCCCCAGCTATAACATTCAATTCCCCCAACCCACCTGGATGTATCAGTCAATCTCCCTCCCACTCTCAATCTCCCAGAAACAATGAATTTCTCCTAAGGACCCCCCCCCCCAGAAGACCCTTCACCTCTACCCCTTGACTCCCATCCCCATCCTTACCAAGGCCCCTCATGTGTTGTGAAAGCAGAAGTGATGTTCACTTGCTCCAGCTCATATAACACTGGTTCTCAAAATGGCCACCACTTACCATAGTGGCAATCTTGCAGTATTACTGCTATGGGTCAGACTGCCAAATAAGAAAGTATTTCAGGCAGTTCTAGAAATGGCTTGCAGCAGGTTGATGTGCCTTGCAATGGGGAGTCTATATTGCCAGTTAAGTGTGCTAATGCACTACATGCTATTCTGTAAGGTGCTGCATAAGTGCTTTTTTTTAATTGAATTTATATTACACATGGTCATACAACATAAATGTCAGAAAAAGGAAACAAATTATCATTGCATTACATATTAGGAAATAAATCAAATACTTTTAGACCACAATTACAAGGGCAAGAAACAAGGAATATTAAAAGAAGAAAGGAAATAAAAAACTAATCGAAGAGCGGTGGCATGCAAATTACTCACAGCCGAATATCAGCGTAGCAACCTATTGAATATTCAGGTTTGAATTTCTCTACTTTCTCTAGAGCTAATAAAGACTTTCATTTTGGGGGGGGGGGGGGTTCAAGAAACATATATGTAACTGAATCTATAGATATAATGCAGCGAAATGGAAATTTTAAGACAAAGCGCCTAGGGCTATTGCTCTAGGTCTAAGTCTCATAAATTCTCGTCTCCACAACTGAGTATCTTTATTTAAATCTGGATATATGCGGACTTGTTCCCCTAGGAATTTTTCATTTAAATGTTTAAAATATAATTTGAAAACATTATTTCTGTCCAACTCCATTGCAAATGATACCAGAAGGGTTGTTCTCTCAGTCACAGTGTCCAGTGAATTCTCCAAAAAATCTGTTAAATTTTCAAGTGGAATTTGGGCAGCCAAGGGAGCCAATTTCTTATTCCCAGTTAAATACTGCACTTTGTTAATCAGTGGAAAACCCTCAGCTGGGATTTTAAGTATTTCCTGGAAATATCTACAAAGCATATCTATAGGCGGAGACAGAGGAACTTTAGGAAAATTTATGAAGCGTAAATTATTCTTCCTCCCCTGATTGACCAAAAATTCCATTTTCTTCTTCAATATATCCCCTATCTTTAGAGACCTCTCCTGCAAACAACTGCAAAGTAGAGAGTTCAGCCTTTAAACTTCCGACTTGATTATCTTGATCTTGAAATGTATCCACTAACTTCTGCTGCAATTGTTTTAAATCCGAAATTTCTTTAGTGAAAGAGTTAGTTACCGTGGTCAGTAAGGAGTTCATCCCCTGAAGTATGTCCCATAGGGAATCCAATGTTACCACAGCAGGTTTTATCATCTCTGTTTCACCAACGGTTGTAGCTCCCGAAAGCGTGGGGGGTCGAGGTTGCATTAACCCTCCAAGTTTCAGTTGTTCCCACTTTCGGAGCAAAAGTCACCGAGGTACCTCCTAGGAGCGCTTTGCTACTCTCCTCTCTGGGAACCGAACGCGGCGTTCCTGCCTCGGAGATGAAACTACTTCCGGGTCACGGAGGAGCTGTATTTTCGAACGGGCTCAGTGAGACTGCTCCTTCGCTGTGACCCAGGGAGACCTCCGTGGGTGCATTCAAGGTGGGTATCTGCATAGCCTGTGAAAGGACGTCAACTTGCTCAAGGGTCAACTGCCGGGAAGCGGAATTAGTTCCAGGAGCCGAGGAGGCCAGATCTCTGGGTTTCCCCTTCCTGTTCCCCATATCCTGGGGTAGGAATTTCTCGCCAGAAGGAGATTGCCTTGAGGAGTCAGGAGGTCTCTTTCACGCATCCGCTCTTATCCGCCATCTTGCCCGCATGTGCATAAGTGCTTTAGTGTGCACCTTGAAAGAGGGTGTGTACATGGTGGGCCATGGGCATGTCCATTATCAATGTATGCATCTTATAGAATGCTATCAGATACACACATTGACTGGCGCATTTAGGTGTGCCCACTTACACCTGTCATTGACTTGGCATAAACAGGTGCCCTTTTCTTTTGGGTGCACCAATGCAGGTTTGAACTAGTATTCTGCAACGGAATCAGAGTGGCCAGCTTCCGTTATAGAATTGGTGCTCCCCACGTTGTAATGGGACACCCAAAAGGAGGCAGCACTTTATACAGTTGCCCTCTTTGCCTTTATTTGGCAGCCTGATTCCTAGTGGTAATACCCTGAGATTACTGCTAGGGATCATGGTGGCCATTTTGAGACACAGGGCCACATGACCAGGAGCAAGTGAGCATCACTCCTACTTCTAATAAACACCAGGCAGAGGTCAATGCCTTGGTGGTGGTGGTGGGGGGTTGCCAGGGTGACTTTGGTGAAGGGGGTTCATTTTTGCAAGGGAATGAGGGTAGAGGCATTGGCTTCTATGCCTGGAGGGGTTGGGGTGGGATTGGATACTGTGGCTGGGGTAGTGATGGGGGAAGATACTGTGGCTAGGGAGGGTAATGGGGAGATATGATGCTGTGGACAGAAGCGGTGATGGGGAGGGTATCAAGCTGTGCCTGGGGGGGGAGGTTATAAGAGGGGCAGAATGAGATCTGCATGATCAAGGCATACGGAGAACAAGAGCAGTGACAGGAACAGGAGCAGTGATTTCACAAAGCTGTTCCCATATATATGTTGGGAGCTGTTGCACTTGTGTTTTGACCATGTGCAGCTTTTTTGAAATTGCTGTTCCCATTCAACATGGAGAGACATGCATGTGCTATCCTGTACCTCTTCAGAAGAGGTTCTACATTTTGGCAGAGGCTCTTGTAAAATATTGTGGGAGTTGTTTTAACATTATAAAGTATATTAAGCTGTTTTTCACCTAATTAGAGGTACTTTGAGGGAATAAAAAATGTTGTTAATCAGTGTTATTATTTCACAAATGCTATTGCTTGGTATCTTTTTTGGTAGTATCCATACTGTCAGTGCAGGAAATGGACAAAAACTGAGCTAAGGATACAAAACAGAGGAAGGATGAAAAAGTACTAAGGGAAATGTTTTTTCCACTGTTTATCCAACAAATGCCTATTTATATAAGCTTGAGATTTGTTTGCAGCTAGATAATGAAGTCTGAAGTAATCCCCTCCCTCCCCCAGAGAATGGCACATGCTCAGGCTCATGATGGAAGGCGAAGCAGCCAATCAGGGAGCAGAATTGGGAGTAGGAAGAGAGAGCTCGATGGCCTTAGGTGGCTATTTAAGGCATTTTTTTGTGTGAGAGGGTGAAAGAATAATAGTGTTTTGTTTACCCCCTCCCCCCATTTGGGTGCCTAACTTCCAAAATTAGGCACCTATTTGGCACCTGACTTACAGCGCACTATATAGAATATGGGGAATGTGTTCATTACTGTAGATGACTAGAAAAATATATAACTCTGTACCAAAGACCCATGGCAAAGATTCTAACCCAATTGTATCTGTAAAGTAAATGCACAAGATGATACGCTCTTCTGCCTTTGCAACACAGCTATATAGAGCCTTGAAGCATCCCAGAAACCTTAACAACAACATGATCACCAAACATACACATGAAATAACCTGTGAATGGGGAATGGGAGAAGGGAACAGCCCACAAATACCACCCAACATCCATATGTGCCACCCAACAAAGCTGAAAACAAATATGCACTCACTCTACACCAGGGGTGAGCAACCTTGGTCCTCGAGGGCTGCAACCCTGTTGTTTTTTTCAGGATTTCCCCAGTGAATCTTCATGAGATCTATTTGCATGCACTGCCTCCATTGTATGGGTTGTGGCCCTCATGATCAAGGTTGCCCACCCTTGCTCTATACCTATTGGGTGGCAGAGCTGGTGGTGGGAGGCGGGGCTGGTGGTTGCGAGGCGGGGATAGTGCTGGCCAGACTTATACGGTCTGTGCCAGAGCCGTGGTGGGAGGCGGGGATAGTGCTGGGCAGACTTATACGGTCTGTGCCAGAGCCGGTGGTGGGTGGCGGGGCTGGTGGTTGGGAGGCGGGGATAGTGCTGGGCAGACTTGTACGGTCTGTGCCCTGAAAATGACAGTTACAAATCAAGGTAAGATATACACAAAAAGTAACACATATGAGTTTGTCTTGTTGGGCAGACTGGATGGACCGTGCAGGTCTTTTTCTGCCGTCATCTACTATGTTACTATGACATACATCCAGCTCTCTCTCATACACACACCTTTCACAATGTGCATGCATACAAAACTCTGTGGTTGTATCTCATCTAAGGGCCCCTGGAAAAGTTGTTTAAGCACCCTCAGATAAATCATTCAATACTATTCAGTTTTTGGTATATAGCGCTTAGAAGACTCTCATGTCCTGACCCCTCCTTACCCAAGTGAATTTAATCAGGTTCTTCAGCTATTGAAAAACAGAGGTTTTATTGTGGAAAATCACTTTGAAGATAGCAAGACGGGACAAACTGTAATGGGCATCGAGGGCTTTCAGTCTCAGGCAGAGCTCCAGATATTTCTTCAATTTTGGATTGGTATAGTCTGGCATTATATAAAGCTTGCTTCCTTACCATACTACAGGTGCCATCCCCCCAGGCTCCCGTAGGATCTCTTCAACCTGTGGGAAGCATAGGAGTTTCATTGTAATGGGTCTCAGGAAGTGCATATTGAGATCCCTGCATGCAGCCAGATGGTGGGTCCTTTTCATTTCTAGTTGTTGGACTAAAGCAATACACAAAAGTTTCTAAAGAAACTGTTAAAAAAATGATTCATTTTTATTGGACTAACAATAAATTTTTAAACAAGCTTTTGAAAGCAGAGCCTTCTTCTTCAAAAGCTTGTTAAAAATTTATTGTTAGTCCAATAAAAAAGGTGTCATCTTATTTTCCTTTCTTTTGTTTTAGTTCTACTTAATACTTTAAAGTGAACTAGCATTGCAACTATTCTACCCTGTTTAAAAAAGGACACAGGATCTTGGCCTTCAATCCCTTTGGATAGGCCATATTTGTGAAACTTGTTGTGGTGACTCCAATTATTAACATCCTCTGGTTGTTTCCTCAGAATGCTGTCTATTTTAATCTATGCAGTCTTCCTCCATTTTGTCAAGTCATTCCTCTAAATGGTTTATGCTTATCTGAAAGTCCTCAAGCTTATCATTAATAGCCTTGCCTTCATTAGATTCAAGGTGGAGCAGAATAGCCACATTTAAAGTGTCACCTGGCTTCTCTGATGGCTTCTTCTTAGGCTTAGGTTGATCCAGCTTTGAATATTTCACACAAGGACAAAGACTACAAGACTACCACTAGGGATCACCAGCGCCATTTTGAACCCAAGAGGGAGGAGCAACTGGGGATCACTCCTACCATGACTCAATTAGACACTAGGGATTTTGCAAGGTAGGCCTGGGGGCCTATGGGAAGGAGAGCTTTGGGAAAAAGGGGGGGGGGGGTCTTTGGGGCAGGGAAAATTGATTTGTGGGTTTCAGGTTAGGGGAAATTGGGTGGCGTGGCTGAAATCAGGGCAATTATCCCTTACATATAAGGCTGACCCCTAGCAGTATTACTGCAAGACTACCAATAGGGTCAGAAGCAGCTCCATCCCATAGACACCAGGGAGCATCTCTGGGTAAGTTCTGGGGATCTGAGGGGAGCTAGTTGGGAGATTGGGAAACAAAGTAGGGAGATCATGGGTATCAGAAATTTTGGGGAACTGGGGTGATCAGAAAGGGAGAGATCAGCGAGATCGGGGAAATGCAATGCACCTCTGTCTGTGTCCTGGGTGATATTTAGCTGGGACCCAAATAAGTCTTTATATGCGTCCCAGCTAAATATTAGCTGGGAACCAGAGAATTACCAGCAGCTGCTTCCCAGCTGTTCATGCCAGGATACTCAAGGCAAGTGCCAAACAGAGCCTAGCATTTAATATCTGAGTCTAACTTATCTGGAAACACTAGGTATTTTTTTTTAAAACACTCACCATCACCAGCTGAATATTGACCAGTCTATTTATAATGTTTGTATTTTTTCAGGACCAAAATCGTGTTTTGCACCTGTATTTCCTGAACAAGAAGATCTTATTTTGAGTTTAAAGTATGGATGTTTCCTGATCTGTGTAACTCTTCACTGGACAGGTGAAAAATGTTTTGTTCAAATGCCGAGAAACTGTTCTTCATGGTACTTCTTTCCAATAGCATTTTCCATATAAATATTTATTTATCTAATATCGGGGGCCCTTTTACTAAAGCTCAGCATGCACTAACAGACATCAGCATGTACTAAGTGCCACATGGCCCATAGGTGTAAAATAGGACATGTAAGTATTTAACGCACACTAACTCTGTACTAAGCTTCAGTAAAAGGACCCCATTGTGTTTGATATCTATCTATCTATCTAGACAGATAGACAGATAGACAGACAGACAGATATTTTTTTGGATTATAAGAAGCTGAATTGTGTCAAAATGAAAAATGCTTATCCCAAAGGAAAAAGAAGTCATGCTTAGGAGAGAAACAACAGGTTATCCCCCAGATTCTGTTTAGGTTGCCCATATTTGAGCACAGATTAAAGATCTATGTGTAAACTAATTGGTCAATTAGGCTCTAGCAATCAATTACTGGAGTTGATTGGCACTTAGTTGGCACTAATTAGGAGTCTGCTCTACATCCTATTCTATAAACTGTGCGCCTAAATTTTGCAGAGTATAATTCCAATGAGGGTGTGGTCATGGGAGGGGCTTGGGCGGGTCAGGGGTGTTCCCAGAAATTGGACATGATGTAATAGAATACTTGCTATGCGTGTCTAACTGCCATCAGTTGGTCGTGAGCATTTACGCCAACTTTTGGCATGTGTAAGTGGTAGCACCAAACGTTTGGTGCCAGAAGTGTGCCATGTTAGTATTTTGTAAGGGTGCTCTGCGCAGTGCGCCCTTTACATAATACTTTCATAGTGCAGGTCATAACTGTAGAGGAGTAGCCTAGTGGTTAGTGCAGCGGAACTCGATCCTGGGAAACTGGGTTTGATTCCCACTGCAGCTCCTTGTGACTCTGGGAAAGTCACTTAACCCTCCATTGCCCCAGATACCTGTATATACTATGTAAACTGCTTTGAATGTAGTTGCAAAAAAACACAGAAAGGCAGTATATCAAGTCCTTTTCCACCATTTACTGCCACCTTCTGCTCAGTGTGCTGCTGCGGCTCAGAAAGCGAATAGAATGTTGGGTATTATTAGGAAAGATATGGAAAATAGGTGTGAGGATGTTATAATGCCGTTATATCGCTCCATGGTGTGACCGCACCTTGAGTATTGTGTTCAATTCTGGTCGCCGCATCTCAAGAAAGATATAGTGGAATTGGAAAAGGTGCAGCGAAGGGCGACTAAAATGATAGGGGGGGTGGGACGACTTCCCTATGAAGAAAGACTAAGGAGGCTAGGGCTTTTCAGCTTGGAGAAGAGACGGCTGAGGGGAGACATGATAGAGGTATATAAAATAATGAGTGGAGTGGAACAGGTGGATGTGAAGCGTCTGTTCACGCTTTTCAAAAATACTAGGACTAGGGGGCATGCGATGAAACTGCAGTGTAGTAAATTTAAAACAAATCGGAGAAAAGTTTTCTTCACCCAACGCGTAATTAAACTCTGGAATTCGTTGCCGGAGAACATGGTGGAGGCAGTTAGCTTGGCAGAGTTTAAAAAGGGGTTAGACGATTTCCTAAAGGACAAGTCCATAAACCGCTACTAAATGGACTTGGGAAAAATCCATAATTCTAGGAATAACATGTGTAGAATGTATGTTTGGGAAGCTTGCCAGGTGCCCTTGGCCTGGATTGGCCGCTGTCGTGGACAGGATGCTGGGCTCGATGGACCCTTGGTCTTTTCCCAGTGTGGCATTACTTATGTACTTATGGTATAGAAGGGTCCAGTACTCTCCAGATTCTATACATCTACCATGTCGTGCTTACCTGGCAGTGGGTGCGTGAGACCTTACCGCTAAGTCAATAGGTGGCGGTAAGGTTTCAGGCCAAAAATGGACACACACTGGTTTTATTTTGTCGCATGTCCCTTTCTGGTCCCTTAAAAAAGGACCCTTTTTCCAGGACATGGAAAAAACCTGGCCCAGCGTGCACCCAAAAGCTGTGTTTGCACTACCACAGGAAATTGCCGCAACTTAGTAAAAGGACCCCTAAGTCCTCCGTTGCCCCAGGTACAATATACTACTTAGGTGGTCTTTTACTACGCCGTGGTAGCATTTTTAGGTCAAAGTAGAAATCAGCAGGCGGTAAATGCTGAGGCACCCATTATGGGTGTCTCAGCATTTACTACCAACTGATTTCTACCGCAAGCTAAAAACGTTACCGTGGCTTAGATTGTAAGCCCATTAGCAACAGTACCAGTACCTGTAAAGAAAATGTAAACCGCTTAGGTGTAGGTGGTGTATGAATACTGAAAATAAATAGCACAGCATTTTTCCATTCTTATTTTATGATTAAGACTGGGGAACATGGGTTTTTTTCTCTTTTTTTTCTTTAGTTTCCTTGCATCTTCGAGCATGTAGATTTGTTGACAGTTCTGTCAGTCTTTGCACTTCAGACAGGCGGACCCAGCCCCACCCCCCCTACCTGTTACATTTGTGGAGGGAACAACGAGCTCTCCAAAACCCACCACAAACTCACTGTACCCATATATAGGTGCCCCCTTCACCTGTAAGGGCTATGGTAGTGATGTACAGTTGTGGGTAGTGGGTTTTGGGAGGCTCAGCACACAAGGTAAGGGAGCTATGTTCCTAGGAGCAATTTCTGAAGTCCACTGCAGTGCCCCCTAGGGTGCCCGGTTGGTGTCCTGGCATGTCAGGGGGACCAGTGCACTACAAATGCTGGCTCCTCCCATAACCAAATGGCTTGTATTTGGACATTTTTGACATGGACGTCTTTGATTTTGAAAATCGTCGAAAGTCAGAAACATTCATGTCTAGGGATGTCCAAATTTAAGGATTTGGACATCTCTGACGGTATTTTTGAAACAAAAGATGGGCGCCCATCTTGTTTCGAAAATACGGATTTCCATGCCCCTGGATTTTGTAGTTTTGCAAAGACTTCCAAATCGCAACTTGGACATCCCTTTCGAAAATGCCCCTCCACACCACATAGTAGCTATAAATGTTAGGTGGCAGCCAGTAGGGGCAGAACCATCACTTCCTAATACTGGTTCCACATTAAAGTGCCAATTAACAAGTGGTACCTGGCTGAAATTAATGTGAGGGCACTTACCACCTTCTAAGTGCTCCCGTGTTAACTGTATGCAAGCTAGTTAGTGCATGGTAAGTGTAGCACTTACCATGCACACCCACTCTCACCCATGCCATGTCCTCAACACAAAAAGCACAGTTTATTGCATGCAGGGCCATGCCTAGGGTCTCCGGCGCCCCCCTGCAGTTGGCCCCGCCCTGCCCCCCGAAAACGATCGCTACACTACCCGCCCTCTTCTCCCCAGATCCTTTTCCTTTTTTTTTTTGTTTAAATTTACCTCTGTCTGGCGGCAGCGTAGCGTTAGTGAGAAGGAGGCGGCGCTTCCCCGCCCCAATGTGTCAGTCTTCCCTTCGCTCAGTGGCCCGCCTTCTTCTGATGTCATTTCTGATGTCAGAAGAAGGCGGAACTGAGCGAAGGGAAGACTGACACGTCGGGGCGGGGGAGCGCCACCTCCTCACTAACGCTATGCTGCCGCCGGACAGAGGTAAATTTAAACAAAAAAAAAAAGGAAAAGGATCTGGGGAGAAGAGGACGAGGTAAGCATGGTGTGGTGGAGCACCCCCCAGAGGATGGCACCCTCCTGCCATGCTTACCTCGCTTACCGTGTTGGCACAGCCCTGATTGCATGCTATCTGCTAAAATACTCTGTTTTAGCAGTTACCATGCATTAACCCCCAGATTCTATATAGTGTGACCGAAATTGCATGTGCATATTCCGGATTTGGGCACAGAATTTAATTATTTAACGAGCCAACCAGCGCTGATAATTGCCACTTAACAAGCAATTATTGATACTAATTGACATTAATTAGAATTTACGTGCGCAACTTGCTAGGTGTATTCTGTAAAGTGGTGTACGTAAATTCCAATGCACGCTGCCAAAAAGGGGGTGTGGCCATGGGTGTGGCATGGGTGAACCCTGGGTATTCTGAAAATCTACGCGCACGGTTATAGAATACACCTGCTCCACGCCTAATTTAGGCGCCGGTGTTTACATCAAGTTTTACTTGGAATAAATGGGCGTGCCTAGAGTTAGGCATGGCTACTAGGGATATTCTGTAAACTGACCAGGCCTATTCTATAAACCGCACCTAAATTTAGGCACGGTTTACAGAATATTTTTGGTACAGATGTTTCAGGCACCATATAAAGAATCTAGTCTTTAGTGCTTAACGTGGTTTAGTAAAAGAGCCCTTAAGTTAGATTCCTAAAAGATCCTTTTCCTAAAGTACACTAACAGATTTAGCTAGTGTGCATTAAGTGCCATGTAGCCCCTAGGTATACAAAGGGCTGCATGGCATTTAGGGCTAGATTCTATATATGGCGCCTGAAAATTCTACATGGAAAAAAATACTCCTAAGCATATTCTCTAAAGTACACCTACATTTTATAGCATAGGCTTAAATTTCTGAACAGTATATAGAATATGCTGAGCGCCTCTCCACACAACTAAATTTAGTCATGGCCATTTATACCATGTTTTACTTGGCATGAATCCCGATGCCTAAATTTGGTGCAGGGTGGGTGTATTCTATAACAACATGCATAGATTTTAGAAATGCCCATGCCCACCCAGGGCCATGTCCCCTTTTCAACTATGCAACTTAGATTTTAAGCTCGACACGTTATAGAATACGCTTAGCGAGTTGTGCGCATAAATCTTGATTCATGCTAATTAGTGCTGATAAATGCTTGTTAACATCCAATTGACAGCGCTGATTAAGTTATAGAATATGCTTCGATTTCTGCACAGAAATTAAAGCATGATAGATAGAATCCCGGGGTTAGTGTGCACAAATCATGAGTTAGCACACCTTAGTAAAAGGACCCCTAAATATGTACATATTTTTAGCTAAGGTTAGAAGCCCAAGGCTTCAGCTGAAGGTCATCTAAATATAGGAACTGAAAAGTTATGCTCCTAAATTTAGGCCATCCTTTGATGTGCCTTGCTTTAGGAGCCTAATTTAGGGGCATAAAGCTGAAAATTAATGCTAATCTCTTAACTAAATCTGTCTCTATTGCTACTCATTTTTGTTCTTACATTTAGGAGTTTTTCTAAAAGGATCAAAAATTAGTATCACAGCCTTAGTAAAATTTCAGAGGCCAATTTAGGAGCCTAATGCCCAAAGTTAGGACCATAAACTTTTGAATATTGGCATCAAAGGTTTCTATTTTGGAAATGAATTGTACAATATCAATTTTCAAATGTAATGGAATATATGCCTATATTTCATTGGACACTGGTGGCAATTCAATAACACTGTGCCTATATTTGGACAACTTAGAATAGGCCTATGTGGGCTTATTCTAAGAAGGAAAGTAAGCACTTTTCTTTATAGAATACTATAATTGATTATGTACACATGAGTATGTTAGGTATAAGCACATATGCCAGGCATATACCTGTAGCTAATATAAATTCTCACTCCTAGATCCTGCAGGTATGCACATAACTTATAGACTACTAAAAGGTATTTGCATATGTGTGCCCTGCCCACATTTCACCCAGACTCCATCCATGTGTACACCTACCCACAAACTATGCACTGTTGAAGATAAGTACATAGCTACAGAGTAGTTTAAAGTCAAATTTCTGACATTTATGTGTGTATGTGCCAGTGGCATACATATGGGGGGAAGGGGTGGTGGACCTGACCCCCTTGTGCTTAGACCCTCCCAAAAATTGCAGTACTGTCTGTTATTATGACTGGCGGGGATCCCCAAGCTCTGACAGTGGACAAGGTCTTTCCCCAGCAGACAGAAACCCTCCAGTACTGGCAGTGCCTCCCCCTACTTTGGGC
This sequence comes from Microcaecilia unicolor, assembly GCF_901765095.1. Lineage (NCBI taxonomy): Eukaryota > Metazoa > Chordata > Amphibia > Gymnophiona > Siphonopidae > Microcaecilia > Microcaecilia unicolor. The sequence continues at coordinate 246,587,653 of NC_044037.1, read as the reverse complement.
TCAGCCCCCCCCCCCCCCCCCCCCATTCAATATCTGGCTATGAAACTGCTATATGCCAGTATTCTGGTCAATTACATGTTGCCTAAATGTTGGCACATTATTTATAGAATTATCCCAATAATAGTCATTATTTGAGAAACAGATCCACATGTAAATATTGCCAAATACACAATTATTTCACATACATGTGTAAATACAAATTTCGGAAAGCCTCTATTTGAATGTGGAGATCCACACAATGCAGAGAATTCACATTGGTATGGTTTGGATAGGATAAAATCTATATGTGCATTCCCCATTTTACAAAGGGAATACATGGGTATGGGGAAAAATTTCTACATCAGGATTTATATCAGCTCAAAGACATGCATGGTGTTAAAACAAAAATCTTGTTTCAGACAAGACTTTGCACAAGGGAGACATTCTCTTTAGTCTTCCATTGTTTGTTTGTTTGGGTTTTTTTGTACTTCCAAAATGACTAGTTAAGCTCTGGAACTTGTTACCAGAGGATGTGGTAACAACGGTTAGCGTATCTGGGTTTAAAAAAGGTTTGGATAAGTTCCTGAAGGAAAAGTCCATAGTCTGCTATTGAGATAAACACGGGGAAGCCATTGATTGACCTGGGATTGGTAACATGGAATGTTGCTACTATTTGGGTTTCTGCCAGGTACTTGTGACCTAGATTGGTTACTGTTGGAAGCAGGATACGGGGCTAGATGGACCATTGGCCTGACCCAGTATGGCTATTCTTATGTTCTTAATTGTGGCACTTAGACAAGTAGGTTTGTAAAATGGGACAGCTGCACATGGAAATGGTGCCACTTACACATACATGCATGTTGCAGAAACACAGCTTCCATGTGTTAAGTGCTGACACATCAACTTGGAAGTTATTGGGTTTGTGATGTTAATTTTTCCAGCATGCATATTTATAAAGTAGCTACTCTTGTTGCATGTGACCACAAATTCACGTGCACTCCTGCAGGTATTTTAGAAAACAACATTGAAGTTGAGCATGTCCCACACTGGATATCTCAATTCCGATCTCTAGTTTCTAACTTATACAAATATATTTACTGTATTAAGGCTGTGGCTGAACAAATCGTGCCTGTGCATTTTGGTAATACAAAATGTGTCTCCTTTAATGTGTCACATATTCAACATTTTTCATAGCATTGCATTTGCATTTTTTTCAAGTTTAAAGGCAGAACTGGCATGTACCTTAAATTATCAGACAAAGCTGATTATTCTTTTCTAATAATGAACAAGAAAAGTTAAATGTTTTCTGGATCTGGGCTTTCTAATAATAAATAACTCTCTACAATTTGAACAGTTTGTATGAAATATTTTATTGTTTGAGAAATAGTTTTTGACACTTTGGAAGGAGGAGAACAATGGACCATTTACAGATCTACACTGTAGATTAATGAATCTAATTGAGTCTGTAGGGAAATGTTTCAGTTTAACTACTGGAACTAATTTATACATTCACTACATTGTAATAAGTCAATTTAAGTTTCTAGAAATAAAACTAGATATCCTGGGTATAGAGTTGAACTATAAATTTCTGCAAGAAAAGAGTCTGTGTGTTCATTATACATTGTAAAATTACCATATGGACCTGTCAACACTTCTTAGCACAGCTTTATAATAATGTCAGTTAGTTGAACATTCTAATGTACCAGCTGAATTAATGTGTGTGACACAATGAGTGCCTCTCAACCCCTGGTTCTGGAAAGCTTTGCAACTTTTACAGATTTTTGTAAATCAGAGAATTTCCCACATACCCATCCCTGTCCATCTCACCTATCTCCGCCCTACATATTCCTATCACCAATATATTTCTTTTGATTGGACTTGTTTTCATATCCATCAATCTGCAGGAATTAAAATCATAAATTCTGCTTTTTCCTACCTGAAGGTTTTAGGTTTCTAAGGATCTTCAGGTTTAGTTAATTCTGTAGCCATGCCCTCTCTTCAAAAGTACATTACTTGTACTATATATGATTTACTCAGGGCCGCCGAGAGGGGGGGGGCAGGGGGGACAAAATTCCCCGGGCCCAGGCCTCCAAGGGGGGCCCGGCGCTGGGGTCAGGCCACCGGTGCTGCAGTCCCCGGTCTCGCATGCCTGCCTCCTCGGCTCTGGGCCCCCTGCATTCGAAGCGGTAGTCACAGATCGCCTCCCTTCAGGCTTTCCCTTCCTGTGTCCTGCTCTCGCGGAAACTGGAAGTTACATCAGATGAGGGCGGGACATAGGGAGGGAAGGCCCGAAGAGAGGCGATCTGCAACTGTCGCTTCGAATGCAGGGGGCCCGGAGCCATGGAGGCAGGCAGGTGAGACCGCGGACTGCAGTGGCGGGGGAAGCGACGGGGTCAGCAGCGGTGGGAGGGGGCTTTGCCCCAGGCCTGGCCTAGTCTCTCGGCAGCCCTGGATTTACCAATGAGGTTTCTGGTGAGTCAAAGCCTAGGCATTTTCCATCGGCTGTCGTCTTCACCTTGTGGATCATTTACTAACATGCAGCAATTCAATAAGCTGGTACCTAGAGGTAGGCGCCATGTATGTGCATCATAGGTACCATTAATTGACATTTAGGCTCCTATGTACTCTGGGCGCTATTCTATAAGGGAGCACCTAAGTGCCATTATGCCTAACTGCAAGGGGGTGTATACATGGGCAGATCATGGGTGGGTAATGGGTATGTCTCCCAGTTATGTGTCTAGAGGGGCTTGTTCGATATGACATCTACGCCTGACTTGAGACATTTTGCCAAAAATGTCTCAAAACAACGCAGCCATAATTGAACCAGAAAATGTTTTAGGGCCTCTTTCATCAAGCCACGCTAGTGGGTCCTGTGTGGCAATGCTGATGGAGCCCATTCAAAGTGAATGGGCTTTGTCGGCATTACCGTACTGGGAGCCGCTAGTGCAACTTGATAAAAGAGACCCTAAATTTCTGATTCAATTATAGCTTTGAGCTTGATGGTGTCAGGCTCATCACGTCCATCTATAAGTATCATTTTTTGAAAAAAAAAATAAAACTCAGTCCCAGGGGAAAACAGAGAAAAACAAGCCATAGGGAGGTCTGTCTGGCAGAATTCATAGTGAACTGCACATCTCCAGCCTCAGGTCACACTGGCCCAAATTGCTGAGTGCCAAGGCAGTTGAGGCAGATATTCAGTGGAGCTGTCTAGTTAAGTGTTATCTGAATTTCAGCTCCTGGAATATAGTAACATAGTAGATGACGGCAGAAAAAGACCTGCGCGGTCCATCCAGTCTGCCCAACAAGATAAACTCACATGTGCTACTTTTTGTGTATACCTTACCTTGATTTGTACCTGTCCTTTTCCGGGCACAGACCGTATAAGTCTGCCCAGCACTATCCCCGCCTCCCATCCACCAGCCCCGCCTCCCACCACCGGTTCTGGCACAGACCGTATAAGTCTGCCCAGCACTATCCCCGCCTTCAAACCACCAGTCCTGACTCCCACCATCGGCTCTGGCATAGACCGTATAAGTCTGCCCAGCACCATCTCCGTCTCCCGCTACCGGCTTTGCCACCCAATCTCGTCTAAGCTCCTGAGGATCCATTCCTTCTGAGCAGAATTCCTTTATGTTTATCCCACGCATGTTTGAATTCCGTTACCGTTTTCGTTTCCACCACCTCCCACGGGAGGGCATTCCAAGCATCCACCACTCTCTCCGTGAAAAAATACTTCCTGACATTTTTCTTGAGTCTGCCCCCCTTCAATCTCATTTCATGTCCTCTCGTTCTACTGCCTTCGCATCTCCGGAAAAGGTTCGTTTGCAGATTAATACCTTTCAAATATTTGACCGTCTGTATCATATCACCCCTGTTTCTCCTTTCCTCCAGAGTGTACATGTTCAGGTCCGCAAGTCTCTCCTCGTCTTGTAACGCAAATCCCATACCATCCTCGTAGCTTTTCTTTGCACCGCTTCAATTCTTTTTACATCCTTAACAAGATACGGCCTATCCAGCATGATCTAACTGAGCAGAAGCCTCTCCTGCCCAGTTAAATTGCTTTGAATATCAATTCCTATATTTTTTATCAGGTAGAAATAAACTATAATGCTATTAATAAATTAATTAGTAGTTCAGTTTTAAATCACATTTATGCTTTTCTCATCACATTCTTATCAGAAATAAACAACGTGCTCCCAACATTCCTAATCTGTTTTTTCTTTGCATGGACTCAAATTTGTCTACAAGCAGTAGTGATGTCCATCTGTTATTTCTTATGTAAACACGAAGCATTTATACTGCATGTTATAGTCTCTTAAGCAGTGCTTTTTTTGTGCCGGTACGCAACGGTACGGCGTACCGGCACCTTTTTTTTGCCCCTCCCCCCCCCCACCCCCGACACTCCGGGCGAGTCCTGCACTTACTTTTTTTTTTTAAGACTCAGAACGTGCGAACGATGCAGCCGGCAGCGATTGAAAGAGGCTGTCTGGCGTCTGCGTCGGAGCTTCCCTCACCCTCTGCGAGTCCCGCCTTCGTTGTTACAACTTCCTGTTTCTGCATAGGCGGGACTCGCAGAGGGTGAGGGAAGCTCCGACGCAGACGCCAGACAGCCTCTTTCAATCGCTGCCGGCTGCATCGTTCGCGCGTTCTGAGTCTTTAAAAAAAAAAAAAAGTAAGGTCAGGACTCGCCGGGAACGTCGCCGGGGGGGGGGGGGCAAAAAAAAGGTCCAAGAATTGCTGGACATGGGAGAGGAGAGGACAGGGAACGGAGAATTGGTGGTGGACATTGCTGGGAGGGGAGGGAACAAAGAATTGGTAGTGGACATTGCTGGGAGGGGAGGGAACGGAGAATTGATGGTGGACATTGCTGGGAGGGGACGGCAGGGAATGGAGAATTGCTGGACATGGCTGGGAGGGGAGGGAACAGAGAATTGCTGGACATTGAGGGGAGGGGAGGGAACGGAGAATTGGTGGTGGACATTGCTGGGAGGGGAGGGGAGGGAACGGAGAATTGGTGATGGACATTGCTGGGAGGGGAGGGCAGGGAACGGAGAATTGGTGGTGGACATTGCTGGGAGGGGAGGGGAGGGCAGGGAATGGAGAATTGCTGGACATGGCTAGGAGGGGAGGGGAGGGCAGGGAATGGAGAATTGCTGGACATGGCTGGGAGGGGAGGGAACAGAGAATTGCTGGACATTGCTGGGAGGGGAGGGGAGAGAATGGAGAATTGGTGGTGGACATTGCTGGGAGGGGAGGGAACGGAGAATTGGTGGTGGACATTGCTGGGAGGGGAGGGGAGGGCAGGGAATTGAGAATTGCTGGACATGGCTAGGAGGGGAGGGGAGGGCAGGGAATGGAGAATTGCTGGACATGGCTGGGAGGGTAGGGAACAGAGAATTGCTGGACATTGCTGGGAGGGGGAGGGCAGGGAACGGAGAATTGCTGGACATGGCTGGGAGGGGAGGGAACGGAGAATTGCTGGACATTGCTGGGAGGGGAGGGCAGGGAAGAGAGAATGGTTGGACATGGATGGCAGGGGGCAGAGAAGAATCGCTGGACATGGGAGGGCAGGGGAGAGAGGAGACATGCTGGACATGGATGGAGGAGAGGTAAGATAGGAAGGAGATGCACATGGATGAGATGGCAGGGGAGGAAGGAGAAATGCTGGAAATGGATGGAGAGGAGAGCAGGAGATAGAGGAGACTTGCTGGACATGGATGGATGGAGGGGTTGGCGGGGAGAGAGGCGAAATGCTGTACATGGAAGAATAAAGGAGGAAAGTAAAGAAATAAATGGAAAGGAAGCCCTGGAAATGGAGTTAAGAGAACAGATAGAGAGCAGCAGAATCAGACACTTGGACCAGTATGGATAGAAAACAGTCACCAGACAACAAAGGTAGAAAAAATCATTTTATTTTCATTTTAGTGTTGTGGAATTTGTCCAATTTGAGAATTTACATCTGCTGTCTTATTTTGCACTGGGTATACTGAAGCTGTAACATCTTACAGAAATGATTTATAATGAAAAAAAATCACAAGTTATTGTTTTTCTACTATACCAGTATATTTTCAATGATGTCTGTTTATATGCGCCATGGCTGGTATAAGGGGTGTGGCTAATATGGGTGTGGCTATCATAGGGGTGGAGCCATATGTGGTGACTCCGCCCATAATGAGTACCGGCACCTTTTTTTCTACAAAAAAAGCACTGCTCTTAAGTGATGTAGAATTACAACAACTATTAGATTTGCCTTGATGGCAGGTGGGTAATACACCTTCTAATCATTATTTTATTACTCACTATCCTTGTTTGAATAAACAAGTACAAAATGTTTTAACTCCTGTTCATTTCACTATCATGTAAATATGATAAAATCCCACTGGTGCATTAAAGGAAATAACATTTTTAAAAAAAGAGGTATGGAATCTTAAAGATGTGTGATAAGCTATCAGTCTCTTATGATAAACATACTGTTTGAGGGAAATTCTACAAGTGAATGCTTCCATTTAGACACCCTGATGCTGTGTGGTGAGATTTTATTCTATAATGATATCTGGGTGCCCAGATTCTGGTAATAATACTAGTCTAACCCAGTATCAGTGTGTCTTAAATAAACATGCCTGCAGTTATATCAGTCATAGACATGGTGTAACTGTGGTTGTGTAAATGCAGCAGGGACACACCTAGCAGTTTTCTGTAAGTTATGTGTGTAATTATAAGCCACAGGCGTGTCCTACCTATGCTCTATCTACGTATACACCCCCTTCCATTTACACTTTATGGGCTAGATTTTATATATGGTGCCTAAAAAAATCAGTACTGCAAAAGGCATTATTCTATAAGTTATGCTTAAAGTTATGCATGGTTTATAGAATAGAGCTTATATCTGGGAATAGCACCTGACTCTAGGCATGGCTATTTACACCATCTGAAATGTGGTGCAAATGTACGCACCAAAATTAGGTGCATATACCCTATATTCTATAACAATGCACTTAAATGCTAGGAACGCCCCATTCCGCCCATGACCCTCCTGTTTCCACACCCCCTTTTTTTTACTCAAATGTAAAATGTAGGCGTGTAAGTTCCAATTAAATCTAATTAGTGCCAATAATTGTTAAACAGACAATTATTGGTACTAATTACATAGTAGATGACGGCAGAAAATGACCTGCATGGTCCATCCAGTCTGCCCAACAAGACAACTCATTTGTGCTACTTTTTGTGTATACCCTACTTTGATTTGTACCTGTGCTCTTCAGGGCACAGACCGTATAAGTCTGCCCAGCACTATCCCCGCCTCCCAACTACCAGCCCCGCCTCCCAGCCACTGGCTCTGGCACAGACCGTATAAGTCTGCCCAGCACTATCCCCGCCTCCCAACCACCAGCCCCGCCTCCCACCACCGGCTCTGGCACAGACCGTATAAGTCTGCCCAGCACTATCCCTGCCTCCCAACCACCAGTCCCGCCTCCCACCACTGGCTCTGGCACAGACCGTATACTCAAATGTAAAATGTAGCGTGTAAGTTCCAATTAAATCTAATTAGTGCCAATAATTGTTAAACAGACAATTATTGGTACTAATTAGCTTGTTTAATTAAATTGCACTTGCAATTTTTGGCTACTTTTACAGAATTAGGGGTATGCCACTTCCACATGCTGTTCTAGAATAACACTTAGGTATCCTGCTGGCACTTTCAAAGGTAAAGATACCTTTTCAAGCATAAGTGCTAGTATTCTGGACAATTAAGCACACGTGGAGGGGCATTTTTGAATGGGGATGCCCATCGCTAAGGGCGCCCATCTCCAAGGACGGCGCGGCGAAGGGGCGGGGCCAATCGTATTTTCGAACGAGATGGGCGTCCATCTTTCCTTTCGAAAATACGGTTGGGGGCACCCAAATCTCGACCTAAATGCTGAGATCGCCGGATTTAGAGATGGGCACCCTCGGTTTTCCCCCATAATGGAAACCGATGGTGCCCATCTCAAAAACGAACCAATCCAAGGCATTTGGTCATGGGAGGGGCCAGGATTCGTAGTGCACTGGTCCCACTCACATACCAGGGCACCAACTGGGCACCCTAGGGGCACTACAGTGGACTTGGCAAATTGGTCCCAGGTGCATAGTTCCCTTACCTTGGGTGCTGAGCCCCCCAACCCCCCCCCCCCCAAAACCCACTCCCCACAACTATACACCACTACCATAGCCCTAAGGGGCGAAAGGAGGCACCCACATGTGGGTACAGTGGGTTTCTGGTAGGTTTTGAAGGGCTCCCATTTTCCACCACAAGTGTAACAAGTAGGGGGGGATGGGCCTGGGTCTGCCTGCCTGAGGTATACTGCACCCACTAAACCTGCTCCAGGGACCTGCATACTGCTGTCATGGACCGGAGTATGACATTTGAGGCTGGCAAAAAAAGTTCTTAAACTTATTTTTTTGAGGGTGGGAGGGAGTTAGTGACCACTGGGGGAGTCAGGGGAGGTCATCCCCAATTCCCTCCGGTGGTCATCTGGGCAGTTTGGGCACTTTTTTGTGACTTGGACCTAAAAAAAAAGGGACCAAAAAAAGCGGACCAAATTCTCGCCAGGGACGCCCATTTTTTTACATTATCGGCCGAAGCCGGCCATCTCTTAACCACGCCTCGGCACGCCACTGTCCCGCCTTCACTACCCTTCCGACACACGCCCGGGAACTTTGGCCATCCCGGCGACGGAAAGCAGTTTGGGGACGCCCAAAATCGGCTTTCGATTATGCCGATTCTGACGCCCCTGAGAGAAGGGCGCCCATCTCCCGATTTGTGTCGAAAGATGGATGCCCTTCTCTTTCGAAAATGAGCTGGATAGGGCCCAGGTTTAAAATTGCCATTTCCCCCCTAAATCTAAAGCAATGTGCACACATTTTTGTGCTTAGAGAGCAAAATTATGTGCATAGGTTATAGAATAATGGCAGTTATACATGTAAGTTAATTGATTATTAAGGTGCAAATTGGCACTAATAACCAATTATTGGGTATAACTGGAGTTAACTGCTGCTAATTGATGCTAATTTAGTTGTGCGTCTAACTGCACTTAGGGGTCCTTTTACAAAGGTGCATTAGCATTTTTACTGCACACAAATGATTAACATGCGTGAAACGTTAGAGACTCCCATAGAAATATATGGAGATCTCTAAATGTTTAGAGTGTGCTTATTTTTAGTGCACACTAAAAACATTAGCGCGCCTTTGTAAAAGGACCCCTCCTTAGGCACTATTCCATAATGTTAGCACTTAAATTCTATAGCATGTAACTATGAAGGGGTATGGATGTGGGAGGGCTGGGGCAGGGGTGGGAAAGGGGCGTGCCAAGAATTTATGTGCTAACCTGTCTGAATACTGCTAGATACATGCAGTGGTGTATCTAGCTTGGTTGCCACCCAGGGCGGAGCACCCACTCCTCCTAGCACATCATACCCCTACTGCTCTGAGGTATTTAAACGTCTCTATCATATCCCCTCTCTCTTGCCTATCTTCCAGTGTATACATTTTGAGGTTCCTAAGCCTGTCCCTATATGTTTTATGACAGAGACCGCTTACTAATTTTGTAGCCGCCCTCTGGACCGACTCCATCCTGTTTATATCTTTCCGTAGGTGCGGTCTCCAGAATTGCATGCAGTACTCTAAATGGGTCTCACCAGAGACTTATACAAGGGCACTATCACCTCTTTTCCCCTGCTGATCATCACTCTCCTTATGCATCTTTCTGTCTTTGGCCGTCACCTTTTCTACCTGTTTGGCCACCTTAAGGTCATCAGAAACAATCACCCCCAAGTCCCATTCTTCTTTTGTACACAGAAGCACTTCACCCCCTATAATGTACCGTTCCCTTGGATTCTTGTACCGCAAGTAAATGACTCTGCATTTCTTAGCATTAAATCTTAGTTGCCAGTTATCGGACCATTCTTCAAGCTTCGCTAGATCCTTCTTCATACCATCCACACCCTCCGGGTGTCCACCCTATTACAGAGTTTGGTATCATCTGCAAAGAGACAAACCTTACCAGACAGTCCTTCGGCACAAGGTGTTAAAAAGAGCCAGCCCGAGGACCAAAACTTGTGGTACACCACTGATAACATCCCTTTCCTCAGAGCAAGCTCCATTTACCACTATCCTCTGTCTCCTTCCACTTAACCTGTTTTTAAACCAGTCAGTCACTTTAGGTCCCATATTGAGGCATTTATCAGTCGCCTGTGCGGGACCGTGTCAAAGGCTTTGTTAAAATCCAAGTACACCACATCAAACGCCCCTCCCACATCCAAATGTTTGGTCACCCAGTCAAAGAAATCAATCAGATTCATCTGACACGACCTGCCTCTAGTGAAGCCATGCTTCTTCGGGTCCTCTAGTCCATTCAATTTGAGAAACCTCACAATCCTCTGCTTTAGAAGTGTTTCCATTAGTTTACTCATCATCGAGGTCAGACTGGCAGGTCTGTAATTCCCAAACTCCTCCTTACTTCCACTTTTGTGCAGAGGGACTACATTTGCCCTTCTGCAGTCCACTGGGACTACTCTAGAATCTAAGGAAGCATTGAAGAGGTCAGACAGCGGTGCCACCAGAACATCTCCGAGTTCCTTGCATACCCTCAGATATATCCCATCAGGCCCCATCACTTTGTGTACTTTAAGTTTAGCCAGTTCCTCCCAAACAGAGTCTTCTAAAAATCAGTCCCAGTCTACCATATATCCATCCCCATTAGCATTTGTTTTCTGCGGTCCTGTCCCTGGCCTTTCATCCGTGAACACAGAACAAAAATAATTGTTATGCAGTTCATCTTTATCCTTACCAGCTTCTACATATTCCTCCCCCTCAGCTTTGAGTCTCACAATCCTACGATGGCACTTCCTCCTGTCCTGGAGTGGAGGAGTGGCCTAGTGGTTAGGGTGGTGGACTTTGGTCCTGAGGAACTGAGTTTGATTCTCACTTCAGGCATAGGCAGCTCCTTGTGACTCTGGGCAAGCCACTTAACCCTCCATTGCCCCAGGTACAAATAAGTACCTGTATACAATATGTAAGCCACATTGAGCCTGCCATGAGTGGGAAAGCACGGGGTACAAATGTAATAAAAATAACATTTATATATCTGAAAAATGTCTTGTCCTCCAATTTTACTGTATCAACTATCCTTTCTACCATTTGCCTCTATGCATTCCTGACAGCTTTTCCAGCTTCTCTTAGCTTTTCCAGATATTTTTGCCTGTCCTCCTCTTTCTGAGTCTTCTTATAATGTATAAAGGCTAACCTTCTTTCCCTTACCTTTTCAGATACTGTGTTCAAGAACCAGAGCGGCCTTCTTTTCCTTTTACTTTTATGTAGTTTTCTAATATAAAGGTTTGTCGCCTTTAAAATAGCTCCTTTCAGTTTTGCCCATTGCTGTTCTATTTCCTTCAGCTGCTCCCATCCAGCTAACTTTTTCCTGAGAAATTCTCCCATCTAAACAAAGTTAGTTCTTTTGAGACCTAGGATCTTCAATTTTGAATAAGCCCTTTTCTCTTCTGTCTTAATATCGAACCACTCCATTCAGCGGTCACTAGATGCCAGATGATCTCCCATCAGAAACATTTTCCCTGTTTGTGAGCACCAGGTCTAGGATAGCTCCATCCCACATCGGTTCCTTTACCCACTGCTGAAACAATTCTTCCTATAGAGAATCCAAGATCTCTTTGCTTCTAGATGACCACATGTCAGGGATGCCCCAATCGATCTCCGGCATGTTGAAATCACCTATCAGTAGCACTTCCCCTTTGCTACCTATTTTGTGGATATCTTCAATTAAGTCTCTGTCCATTTCTTCTGACTGTGAAGGTGATCTGTATATTACACCAATGTACATACATTTTCCTTTCCCTTTTACCAGTTTAATCTACAGTGCTTCTTCCTTACCCTATATGGCCTGTAGTTCTATCACGTTAATACTATTCTTAACATATAATGCCACTCCTCCACACTTTTTTCCTACTGTCCTTCCTAAATAGATTATAGCCAGGTATAACTACATTCTAGTTGTGACTCTCCATGAACCACATCTCCGTGACTGCCACTAAATCCAAGTCAGCTTCTATCATTGCAGCCTCTAGATCTAGAAGTTTGTTTCCCATACTATGGGCATTGGTATACAAGGCTTTCCAGATGTTACTTTTTTCCCCTTTTCTATAATGGTATTTGATGTCTTATCTCCCTGCGGGTTATTAATCACTTTCGGGCTTTTCTTACCCATCCCTAGCAGATTTAGTTTAAAGCCCTCTTTAGTACTTTAGCAGATTTAGTTTAAAGCCCTCTTTAGTACTTTAGCCAGTCTGTTACTGAAGATACTTTGTCCCATCCTTGAAAGATGGACACCATAACCACTCAGTAGCTCTTGCAAAATCATCCCATGGTCTAGGAAACTGAAGTACTCATGTTGGCACCAGCCACACATTTAGCTCCAGGATGTGAGCTTCCCTCATTCGGCCTTTAACTTCAACAGGAAGAATCGATGAGAATACCACCTGCGCACCTAGGTGATTGTCTGACCCAGAGCCATGAAGTCACATTTGATATGTTCAGTAGAATACCTAGCAGTATCATTTGTGCCAGCATAGGGTAGTGATCAGTAGGCTTGATGAGTCTAGGTAATCTTTCCACTACATTTCGAATTTTGGCACCAGGCAGACATAAATACAGTGCTCCTCTGATCTACATAAGAGCTGCTTTTAAGTTTATAATATAAATATAACACTGTTATTCTACAGGCACAGAACCTAATGTGTTTGCTGTTGCAGAACATAAAAGATCCTTTATAAGTTTGAACCTTTTGTTTCAATTAAGCAACCTTAGTGTTTGTTCATGCTTGGCATACAATAGTTCTATATTGTGTGATAAGTGCTAGCATTTTTTTCTTTGAGAGGGAACTAATTAACTCTTTGGTGAAACTACATCAACGCAACTTAGCTGCTGGTGTTCACTGTTGTAGAAACCTCTTTAAAATAAAAAAAGGCATCTTGGCACTTGGAAATGAGCCACACTGGTCGCAGCTGTAGCACAGCATTTATCTCGATAAACCAAATCTTTCAATGCCAAATTCGTATCCACTAAAATGTGTTTGGTATTATTTTTGTGTCTGTAGGCAGAATTCAAAATGCAATTTGATCAACTGCATTAGAAAATCCCCAGTGAGTTTTCTTTTAAAAAAAAGTGCAACAAACTATATAATAATAAAAAAAAGAGAGAAAGAAAAAAAAAATGAGAGTCTTGGGAAGAAACAAAAGAAAAGGTTGCAATTTATTCATGACTCTTTCTTTCTTAGGAATTATAATTATTCATTTCATTAAACTGAAGTAAAAAAAAGATGTTAATGAAATAAAATTTAGGATATGTGATGTTTTAAATATTTGTATTCATGAGACTTTCTGGGTAAGACATTCTCTTTTAGGCATTTTAGTGTCCCTAGTTTTCTCAGCCATTCTAAAGGATGAACTGTATTGTTGGAAGAGTAGAATATTAAAAATATTTTAAATAAAATAAATATTGCATATTTCAGCATAAATACAATAGCACCATCTGGAGGTTTTGAACACTTTAGATGACTTTAGTAAATTCAGGAGCAAAAGTTTCATTCACCGAACTCGGCTTTAACTTTAGGCATGTTGCTTGCAGTCTCCTAACCTTTCAGATTGTGCAAATTGCCATTCAGAGCCTCTACGAAAATACAGAACTTCATGATATTACAAATGTTATTTCCTATTCTTTTCTGAATCTAAGAAGAAATTATCAGCATCATTCCAGCAAGAATGGAACAAGAATTAATGGTATTTCCAATAAAATAAATATTGGAGATACTTTAAAATAAGGCCAACTTCAAAACAAACAAATTAAATGCATACTATTTTAAAAATAAACTTGTCATCTAGTCAGAACCTCTCCTTCTTAGATTCAACTTTCTTTTGTTTATTGTCAAATCCTTTATTTAGAAGAAAATGTTTTATTCCCTAACCTCTGTTGATGTCATACTTGCTAGGGCTATTCTAGTCAAGTTGAAATTTGTTAGGAATAGGATTGAAACAAGGAAAGATGGTGCATATATGGGGTCAAGGGCCAGCAGTTAAGAAAAATACATGCAACATGAGAGTGAAGAAAGAAAAAACATGCTTCCTTAAAATCCAGTGGCTAATTTGTGGTTCCATAGCAAAATGCCACTCATATCAGCCACACTTTATCAGGTAAGAATACTATAAGTTAAGGGTTTCATCTACTAACAGTTAATAGAAGTTGTTTTATTCCTATGAGCCCCACGACAGATAGTATGGACTAACTGTTAATAAATGACCCCTGAATGTTCTATAAGTCATAAATTTTAATGTTCATTTTTAAATTTTTAGATTTTTCAAAGAATGATTTAAAAATTATTGAAGTCCTTTCAAACTCCTCTTGAAAACTAAAGCAACCTGTAAAACAAGATTAACTGCACCTTTAACAAAGCCTATTCAATAACAGAAAAGAATAACACATGGGAAGTTTGTGAACAGGGCTGTTTAGGTTTGGAGCTTCTGAGGAACAGGCAACCTAGCTCAGTAAATCCTATTTGCATTGGCATCGAATCTGGTTAAGAAAGCTACTGCTTGATATTCTAGTTAAAATGCTAACCTCAAGTAGAATAACCCGGTCTCTTTTTTTTTTCTGAATCATACTGTATATCACAGACATTTCCAAATATTGTGGAGAAAGTATCAGTACCCAATCAAAAATGATTCTTCCAGTCTTATCTACTAGTGATCTGTGTTGCAGTCATATTGGGTAGATTCAACACCATAGAGGTATCTAAGGGGCCCTTTTACTAAAATGCATTAAAAAAAATAGGCTTAGCATGTGACATTTTTAATGCAGCCATAAAATAGATCCCACAGTAATTTTTTCCATTAGTTTGCTGCTGCCAATTTAGGACCTTATATATCAAAGCTGCTATATTATTATATGGTCACTATCAAACACTGGGACAATGAAAGGGAGGGACCATTTTACAGATTTTTCTTTGCTAAATGCTTGTGTCATTTTGCCCATTCACTCATGGGTACTAAAGTGAGCAGGTCCTTCAGCAGGAAATTTGCAACTATTTACATATACAGGAATAATTAGCATTTGGAATGTCAGTTCATTGTGAGGTCAGTTTGTTCTACTAATTAAGTTTTATTTTAAAACTGTATATATCATCAGTAAGTTCAAATTGGTTCTAGATAAGAAACCAATATTTGCTAAAGTTCATCATAACAAAGCAGCCAAGTGCATTGAAACCAAGCACTTTAATATATCAATTGGGGATTTGAATTTTTGGTTAAAATAAAAGCGATGTTGAGTATGTGTTAAATTTTCTGTTCATGAATAAAGCATAATAATCTTTAATCACTTTTGCTTCTCACTACAGTATTCTAATATATACTTATATCAACCTATATGTGTATCTATCTATCTATTTTAAATACTCTAAATACTTTCTAAAACTTCAGCAAATTATAGATAAAAATATGTTTGTTTTTTATTTTGTTACATTTGTACCCCACACTTTCCCACTCATGGCAGGCTCAATGTGGCAATGGAGGGTTGAGTGACTTGCCCAGAGTCACAAGGAGCTGCCTGTGCTGGGAATTGAACTCAGTTTCTCAGGACCAAAGTCCACCACCCTAACCACTAGGCCACTCCTTATGTTAATGCCCCTACTTATTTCTGTAACTGTAAAACAGAGTAACATAAATTAATTAGCAGACAAATCTACCTTACAATGAAGTACAATAGTCTCTACACAAGTTTTGCACACGCAAACAAATTCAAATTTTATGGTTGATGAATCTGCCAGCAGAATGTGATATTCTCAATGGCTTCTGTTTCAAGTACTATGATCTTATTGTAAATATACAACACTATTAACACGGATGCTTTATCTGTGTGTATGTGTGTGTATTAATTTATGTATTTATTTATTCCACATGTAAAGGACCCCAAGCAACTAGGAGATATAGTGTGGATTTTCTCATCAATTCACAGTTATTATCCCAAATACTTTCTGGTAGAAACCCCTAGATTAAAAACATCATTCCACAGTTTTGTGATGGAGTATAGCAAAAGAAATAGCTCTCTCAGGGATAGAGGTGAAAAAAATGATGCAGTTAAAAGTCAAAGTTAAATTTTAATTTTTTTTTATTTTAAAGGCTTCTTGTCTTAGTACAATTACAAACTACCTCCAATACATATGAAATTTACCATAGACCTCAGCGGTGTCACTTACTGAACTTAAACTTTTCAGTCAGTAAGATTTACAGTGGGGGAAATAAGTATTTGATCCCTTGCTGATTTTGTAAGTTTGCCCACTGACAAAGACATGAGCAGCCCATAATTGAAGGGTAGGTTATTGGTAACAGTGAGAGATAGCACATCACAAATTAAATCCGGAAAATCACATTGTGGAAAGTATATGAATTTATTTGCATTCTGCAGAGGGAAATAAGTATTTAATCCCTCTGGCAAACAAGACCTAATACTTGTGGCAAAACCCTTGTTGGCAAGCACAGCGGTCAGACGTCTTCTGTAGTTGATGATGAGGTTTGCACACATGTCAGGAGAGAATTTTGGTCCACTCCTCTTTGCAGATCATCTCTAAATCATTAAGAGTTCTGGGCTGTCGCTTGGCAACTCGCAGCTTCAGCTCCCTCCATAAGTTTTCAATGGATTAAGGTCTGGTGACTGGCTAGGCCACTCCATGACCCTAATGTGCTTCTTCCTGAGCCACTCCTTTGTTGCCTTGGCTGTATGTTTTGGGTCATTGTCATGCTGGAAGACCTAGCCACGACCCATTTTTAAGGCCCTGGCGGAGGGAAGGAGGTTGTCACTCAGAATTGTACGGTACATGGCCCCATCCATTCTCCCATTGATGCGGGGAAGTAGTCCTGTGCCCTTAGCAGAGAAACACCCCCAAAACATAACATTTCCACCTCCATGCTTGACAGTGGGGACGGTGTTCTTTGGGTCATAGGCAGCATTTCTCTTCCTCCAAACACGGCGAGTTGAGTTCATGCCAAAGAGCTCAATTTTTGTCTCATCTGACCACAGCACCTTCTCCCAATCACTCTCGGCATCATCCAGGTGTTCACTGGCAAACTTCAGACGGGCCGTCACATGTGCCTTCCGGAGCAGGGGGACCTTGCGGGCACTGCAGGATTGCAATCCGTTATGTCGTAATGTGTTACCAATGGTTTTCGTGGTGACAGTGGTCCCAGCTGCCTTGAGATCATTGACAAGTTCCCCCCTTGTAGTTGTAGGCTGATTTCTAACCTTCCTCATGATCAAGGATACCCCACGAGGTGAGATTTTGCGTGGAGCCCCAGATCTTTGTCGATTGACAGTCATTTTGTACTTCTTCCATTTTCTTACTATGGCACCAACAGTTGTCTCCTTCTCGCCCAGCGTCTTACTGATGGTTTTGTAGCCCATTCCAGCCTTGTGCAGGTGTATGATCTTGTCCCCTGACATCCTTAGACAGCTCCTTGCTCTTGGCCATTTTGTAGAGGTTAGAGTCTGACTGATTCACTGAGTCTGTGGACAGGTGTCTTTCATACAGGTGACCATTGCCCGACAGCTGTCTGTCATGCATGGTAACGAGTTGATTTGGAGCATCTACCTGGTCTGTAGGGGCCAGATCTCTTACTGGTTGGTGGGGGATCAAATACTATTTCCCTCTGCAGAATGCAAATAAATTCATATACTTTCCACAATTGTGATTTTTCGGATTAAATTTGTGATGTGCTATCTCTCACTGTTACCAATAACCTACCCTTCAATTATGGGCTGCTCATGTCTTTGTCAGTGGGCAAACTTACAAAATCAGCAAGGGATCAAATACTTATTTCCCCCACTGTATACACCCACCTCCTCATCGGTCTAACGGAGGAAATATTTTCATCTTTTCATCCAAGAGTTGTATTCTCTTTTCAGGTACCTTATTCAGCTTCCTTGCACCTACTGTTACTCTATTTTCCACTCTGTACATATTCCCGGAGTTGGTACTCTCCTCTCTCGAACCTGTAAGCCACACTGAGCCTACCTGCTATGCGGGGAAAATGTGGGATACGAATGTACTAAATAAATCTTTCATATTAAACTTTTTCAAAACTTTTTCATCTTCTATATAATATGGATAAATATATTTTTCTCTTTAACACTTCATTAAAGTTAGTTAACAAAAATACTCATCCCTAGATGAAGGACCACTTAAGCGTGTAGCTTACACATGTAACAGGGAGCCCAACCCATGCCCTGTCCACATGAATGCACTCCTTGCTCTATGTGTAAATTATAACAGCTAAGTGGCACATTTAGACAGTTATGCCTGCCATAGACCTGGTATACTGTTCATGCCTACATTTAGGCATATCAATGCCAACTTATGCTAGTATTGTATAATGGCATCTTAGCACACTGATGCCATTATAGAAATAAAACTCAGCACACCTAAATTGTGGTACTCAGTTATGCAATTGCCCCCTACATAGAGTATAATTATTCATTCACATGGTATATTTCCAAAACAACAAATAAAACTCCCAGCAGCAGGAACAGAGCAGAAGTATAATTACATAGTAACATAGAGGGGCATAATCGAACTGGGCATCCATCTTTAAGGGCGCCCCCAGCAAAGGGGTGGGGCATCCTGTATCGAAAAAAGATGGGCGGCCATCTTTCGTTTCGATAATACGGTCAGGGATGCCCAAATCTCAGCATTTAGGTCGACCTTAGAGATGGCCGACCTCGGTTTTCGCCTATAATGGAAACTGAGGACGGCCATCTCAAAAACGTTCAAATCCAAGCCATTTGGTCGTAGGAGGAGCCAGCATTCGTAGTGCACTGGTCCCCTCTCACATGCCAGGACACCAACTGGGCACCCTAGGAGGCACTGCAGTGGACTTCAGAAATTGATCCCAGGTGCATAGCTCCCTTACCTTGGTGCAGAGCCCCCTCAACCCCCCCAAACCCCATACCCACAACTGTACAACACTACCATAGCCCTAAAGGGTAACAGGGGGTATAGTGAGTTTCGGGTGGGTTTTGGAGGGCTCCCATTTACCACCACAAGTGTAACAGGTAGGGGGGGATGGGCCTGGGTCCCGCCTGCCTGAAGTGCACTGCAGTACCCACTAAAAACTGCTCCAGGGACCTGCATACTGCTGTGATGGAGCTGGGTATGACATTTGAGGCTGGCATAGAGGCTGGAAAAAATGTTTTTTAATTAGTTTTTTGTGGTGGGAGGGGGTTGGTGAGCACTAGGGGAGTAAGGGGAGGTGATCCCGATTGCCTCCGGTGGTCATCTGGTCAGTTTGGGCACATTTTCGAGGCTTGGTCATGAACAAAAAGGGACCAAGTAAAGTCGGCCAAATGCCTTGTCAGAGACGCCCTTCTTTTTTTCCATTATCGGCCGAGGACGCCCATCTGTTAATCACGCCCCTGTCCCGCCTTCGGTACACTGCCGACACGCCCCCTTGAATTTTGGCTGTCCCTGCAACAGAAAGCAGTTGAGGCTGGCCAAAATTGGCTTTCGATTATGCTGATTTGGATGCCCCTGAGAGAAGGACACCCATCTCCCGATTTATGTCGGAAGATGGGCGCCTGAAAATGAGCTGGATAGTAACATAGTAGATGACGGCAGAAAAAGACCTGCACGGTCCATCCAGTCTGCCCAACAAGATAAACTCATATGTGCTACTTTTATGTGTACACCTGACATTGATTTGTATCTGCCATTTTCAGGGCACAGACCGTAGAAGTCTGCCCAGCACTAGCCCCGCCTCTCCCCACCGGCTCTGCCACCCAACATTCTGTTCAAATTCTAGTGGCACATCAGTTAAAGCAACAGAAACTCCTTCCACTACCATACAGTGAGAAGTAATACAAAACCTTGCAAATAGACACTCAAAGTGCACCAATCCTACCTATGAAAAGTCAGCACTGCAAATATTCTAGAACAGCAGAACGCCTCCAATTGGAAAAAAGGACACCCAAACACAGAATCTATATGTTAAAAGAATCCTTCTCTGTGGTTAGAAAATAAAACACAGACTATCACCTAGTTAAAAAAAAAAGGCAAAAGGAAAAAAAAGATGATTACAGATTAGAACCAAATACTAGTGCCTGTTACTAAACTGTGCTGTGCATAAGTTTGCATTATATAACATACACACACAAATGGCACCTAACTTTAGGCACCCTGTTATAGAATTAGGAGATATATTATTTACATAAAGTTGACTAATTGTGGGAACTGGAGATGGAGCTGGGGCAGAGTTTGGGTTTCCCCAAAGAAAAAGGTGTTCTGCTACCCTTGGAGAGGGGAGAGCAGTGGCGTAGGAAGGGGGGTCGGTGGGGCGGTCCACATGTAACAGGGAGCCCAACCCATGCCCTGGGTGGGTGCATGCCGCTGGAGGGGTGTCGGCTCTGCTGGTTCCCTGCTCTCTCTGCCCCGGAACAGGTTACTTCCTGTTGCAGGGCAGAGAGAGCAGAGAACCAGCGGAGCCGACACAGCTCCCAGCGACGTGCACTCGGGGCGGAGCGGCCCTCCCACCCGTCCCCTTTCCTACGTCAGTGGTAAGAATGCGCTCCGGGGGGGTGCGCCGTGCTGCACCCGGGGGGGGGGGGTGCGCAGCGGCGACCCACCCCAGGTGTCAGCCGCTCTCGCTACGGCACTGGGGGAGAGTAAAGAGAGAGGGAATACTAGATGGGGGGGAGGAGTTGGGAGGAGGGAAAAGTGAATAAAGATACTAGATGAGGGAGGGGAGGGTGCCAACTAATAGGATGCAGGGGGCGCAAGAAACCCTTGCACCAGCCCTGAGCCATCCTTCCAGTGCTCAGATCCAACTGTCAAAACCCAACAGACTTTTATAAATGACTTCTTTTTTTTTACCTTTTTAGCTTGAATTCTTCCCAGTCTCAGCACGAGACTGCATCCTTTTTCAAGCCACATCCATCAGCGTTTAGGACTGCCACTGTAACTGTGCCTCCTTCGCTTCCCTCTTTAATATCAGCAGGAACTTCTTCAAGGCTCCTGTAGCAAGTGAGAGTCACCCACAACAGTCCTCAGTTCAGCACTGACTGAAGAAGTGCAACCCATTTTTAAGTTTGTGTGTTTCTCAGTGGTGGTTCATGCCATTGCTCCTGCCTCTGCTATTTGCCATGGTCTGCTCTCCCCCCCCCCCCCCCCACCCTTTTGCTACTGTAGTGCGGCCCCAACCTCTACAGTGCCACAGACTACCTCAGGCTTACATTCAATTGCCAAGGTCTCAGCCACAGCCTAAGAATACCTCCAGCAAACCCTCAGAACAGAAAAAGCACCAAAAAAAGCTAATATAGCTGTCAGCTGTTCAATTCTTCCCTTGCATCAGCTGCACCAGTCCAAGCTCCCACAGAGCCCAGATCTCAAATCTACCTCCAACTAGTACAAATGTATATACACTTAATACATCTTTTACTCATATACACACAGGCTAATATTCTAAACTAATGACAATATAAATATAAGAAATATTAAAACACAAATATTATGAAATATATCATGAAATACAAAGCAAAATCAGCAATAACAAAATAATACAATAAAAACTGCAAAAACAGCACATTAATGATAATTAGATTAATATAATAAAATCATAAGCCAAGTCAAGAACTACATCTTTTAATGCTTATTGAAAGAGGTAAGTCTTTCTGGAACTGAAGAATCACTCTCTAACATGATATAAAGAGGAAGGGAATTTATCAAGGCCTACTTACCTTCTGCTTCTGGGAGGTGCTGGGGTTAGGTTCCATGGCCCTCTCAGGGCCTCAGATCTTTGTACAGCAAGTCAGATTGTCTGATGCCAGAATCCTGGTGTTCACACACACACCCCAAAGAAACTGGTTTAAAGGGCATGCAGTGGGAAGTGCTGGATCTTCAGGGATTCCTCAACTTCCTCTCGGCGCCTATTTAAGGAAAGCCCTGGTGCTCTTGTTGTGCCTTCGCAATAGGTCTCCAACCTATCTTGCCTGACTTCCAGTCTGCCTTGCCTGACCTCCAGACCAGCCTGCCTTGTCTTACCTACAGTCCAGCCTGCCTAGACTTGTTTTGCTTGTCTACAGTCAAAGTTGCTTTGTCTTGCTTGTCTACAGTCCAGCTTGCCTTGCCTGTCCCCAGTCCTGTTTGTCTTTCCTATCTCCAAACCAGCCTGCCTTGCCTTGTCACCTGCCAAGTCCTCAGCTCCAGTTAAACCTTGTTTTTGGTTCCAGCCTGCCTAGACTCTGGTCTGCCTAGTGTGCCTAGTCCTGTGCCTTTGCTTGTGTGACCTGCCTGATATTAGTCAGGGCCTGGCTAACCCTCGGGTTGATCGGGAAGTGCTAACTCAGCTGTGGCCCAAGGGCTCACCTTCCTTGCATTGTGACAGATTCTGAAGGATATGAGCTCAGACAGGTCACCTGCTCTACAGCTGCTACAGCAACTGACTCTCCAGGAAGATGGCCTGCAGAGCACCCAGTTATCATCAAAATCCCTGCATTTTCAGCCAGGTGGGCTCACCCCTTGATATCGAGGAACCCCATGCAGGTGGACCACTCCCCTATCTCTGCTTAGGAGAAGCAGAGGTGTCAGACTTTGAATTTATGTGTTTTGGAGAGAAAGGACACGATGCACTGAAATGCCCTAACAAATCTGGTTCTTCAAGCCTAGTTCTGGCTGGGGATGTGATGCTAGATCCACCTCCCAGGACTCCTCTTACTCAATTTCTACTTCCAGCAGTGCTTGATTTGGAAGAAGGGAAGGGAAGAAAAGAATATAGGTTTTCTTGGATTTGGGAGCAGAAGGGAACTTCATAGATAAAGGGCTTGCTTGGCATCTCAAAATCCCACAGGATTTGTATAGGACCATTCCAGTCTCCTCTGTTTATGGGAATTTTCAAGAACATCTTAAAATCCAGATAGTTCTACACCTGTGCATAGGTGACCACAGAGAGGACATTACTTTTTATGTCCTCCAGACATTGTGAATCCCATCATCTTGGGTATGGCTACAGAAACATAACCTAACTTTAGACTGGGAAACAGGTGAAATTACTGCCTAGAGCGAAACCTGTCTCCAACGGTGTTTGGACCTGTGATACCTGCTGTTACCCTAGCCACTACAGGTATCCAGAGAACAAAGGTACAGTGGATGATCTACTGGGAAGGAGGTTTCTTCAGAATCTAACTTGCTTGCTCTTCACATCCAAGATCCAGGCCAGGACTATCTACATGGCTAGAGATCTTCCAGAGCAATCTCCTCAACCTACTACTTTATTTACCGTGTCTGAAGAACCTGACCTTGGGTGCATAGTCCAGGACACCCCTGATTTCAGGAAGGTCGACAGCTCTGAGGATAATTCATTGGAGGCTGCTAGCCACCTTCTTGTTCTATTGCTCCTGAGAAGGTTCCATAGCTTGTTTCCTTAGAAACCCAACCCTGGACCGAGGAGAGGAAGCCCCTTGAGGATGGGGTATTTATTTATTTATTTTATTTTTGTTACATTTGTACCCCGCGCTTTCCCACTCATGGCAGGCTCAATGCGGCTTACATATTGTATACAGGTACTTATTTGTACCTGGGACAAAGGAGGGTTAAGTGACTTGCCCAGAGTCACAAGGAGCTGCCTGTGCCTGAAGTGGGAATCGAACTCAGTTCCTCAGCTCCCCAGGACCAAAGTCCACCACCCTAACCACTAGGCCACTCCTCCACTGTCATGGCCACTGCCTCCCACTTCCAGGGGTGCTGGGGTTGAGTTCCATGGCTCTCTTCATGGCCTTGGAACTTCTTACCATGCGTTGGGTCAGCCAACACCGGCATCCTGATGTCCACATACGGGCATATGCTGAAGAGACTGGTTTAAAGGGCTAGTGGTGGGAAATGCCAGATCTTCAGGGACACCTCAACTTCCTGTCTGGGTTCTATTTAAGGAAGGCCCTGGCTTTCCTGCTGTGCTTTCACAATAGGTCTCCAGCCTGCCTTGTGTGGCCTCCAGCTTCTTTGCCTGATCTCCACCCTGCCTTGCCTTGCTTGTCTACAGTCAAACTTGCTTTGCCTTGCTTGTCTACAGTCCAGCTTTCCTTGCCTGTCCCCAGTCCTGCTTGTCTTGCCTGTCTCCAGACCAGTCTACCTTGCCTTGTCTCCCGCTGAGTCCTCAGCTCCCGTTTAACCTTGTTTTCGGTTCTAGCCTGCCTAGACTCTGGTCTGCCTATTGTACCTAGTCTTGTGCCTTTGCTGAGTGACAGCCTGCCACCAGCCAGGGCCCAGCTAACCCCCGGTTGACCAGGTAACGCTAACTCAGCTGTGGCCCGAGGGCACACCTTCCCTGAGTTGTGACAGGAATTCAATAAAATGGATCCAAAGTTCAAAAAAGCAAATGCATGAGTATCAGTATGACAAAACTGCCTGTTAGATTTAACACTGAGTCAGCCTTGGTGTATAGACCTCTGTGAAATATTTTTCACATAATTGCACACATCCTGAAAGTGTGGTCACACCATGAAGTAATACAGAGGCATTGCCTGTGTTTTATTCTCTATTCCTTTTCTAATAATTCTTGATACTGTACTTAATTAGCTAACTTGCATTGCACACTGAGAAGATTTCAGCATATTGTTCACAATCATGCCTAGATCTTTGTCCTGAGTGGTTACTCCTAATGCAGTACCTAGTATCATATGGCTGTAATTTTTGGGTTATTCTTCTATGTGTACATCATTTTGCACTTTGTCACATTGCATTTCAGCTGCCATTTGGATGCTCAGTCTCTCAGTCTTGAAAAGATCTCCTGCAATTTCTCATAACCTGAATGTGATTTAACAGTTTTGCATCCTCTGCAAATTTAATCACCTCATTTTTTGTTCCCATTCCCAGAGCATTTATAAATATGCTAAAAAATCACTAATCCCAGTACAGATCCCTGTAGTATTTCTCTATTCACCTTTTTCCATTGAAAAAACTGACCATTTAACCCTACTCCAGAAACACTATGGTGGTTATTTTAGAAGTACCAGGGTCAATATTCAAAGTGATTTAACTGGCCAGAAATGGCTCCTGGCTGGTTAAATTGCTTTCTCAGGGCTAACGAGTCATATTCAGTATCACTTAACCAGATGGTGCCACTGAAAATTTCAGGTTAACACCCAACACAAAACTGGCTATTTTACGGCATTCTGGGTGCAGCATTAGCACTTGACATTCAGCACTTAACCGGCCAAGGTAGCCACATAAATAGGGCGGCATAAAAGTCAGTCCTATCTTTATGCAGTTCACTATAGCCAGTTAAGTGCCTAATATCTTGCTTAACTGACTATGGTTTGCCAGTTCCGTATACCTGGATATTCAATGCTGGAGCCCACACTGCCTGCCCTTATTTGCAATTTGGGTGTGCATAAACTAGTATTTAGATCAACTCCGAATGAAAAATATTCCTGAAAAGAGGAATCTTAAACACAACAGCATAAGCTTCACTCCAAAATAAGTCGGACTCAACTGAATGCAATATAAATATATAACTTTTTGTATTTTTTAATTTTCTAAGAGAGACTTTCAGTGATATAAGTGCACCAAAAGCAACAAACCAAGAGGATTTCTTATTAATCTACCAACATGTCATGTAAGTAAGCTCAAAACAACTCACCGTGGCTTTTTTTTACCATGCTCACGTCATCAATCTATTTTGAGTATAAAAATAATATCCAGTGTCTGTTTGTCCAACTTCACAATGTGCCCAAAAGAGTGAATTTAATCAATGTCCCTATAACCTTAAACATATAAAATGTCTAGAAGCTGTTGGAAGAAAATATGATCTTTGCAAAGGTGGTAAACCCATATCAAGATAGTTACAAACTTCTCTTTAAAATGTATAAAATGTCGAAGTTCAGAAATCTCAGATTCAGTAATATAGCACCATTCTCCAGGCTTTCAATCTTATGATTTAGCAAATGTTTATTCTGCAATAAATGTCTCTGGGTCTCTAACATGGGAGGTAGTCCCTTCTAATTAAGACGCCCTTTTACAAAGGTGCGTAACGGTCTATGTGCACCTAGCGCATGCCAAATCGGCATTACCGCCTGGCTACCATGTTTCCCAGGCAGTAATTCTGAATTTGGTGTGTACCAAAACACATGGTAGAAAATATTTTCTGCTGCATGGCGCTTACCCGGCAATAAACGGCAGTGGATGTGCACTACATGACTACCACCTGGGTAGCATGTGAGACCTTAACGCTAAGTCAATGGGTGGCAGTAAGGTCTCAGGCTGAAAATAGAAGTGCACTGGTTTTTATTTTGCCACAGGTTCATTTTCCGGCCCCTTAAAAAAAGGCCCTTTTTCAAGAACATGGCAAAAACTGGCCCGGTGTGCTCCCAAAAGACAGGCTCATACTGCCGCAGCCCACTTTTTGCTGCGGCTTAGTAAAAGCCCCTAAGAGAATTCCCATATGAGAATCCAAAACTTTAAAGCACTGTATAATTGACCAGGATGGCAGAAAAAACAGATGCACAGATTTTGTGAAGGAACTTGATCTCAGGTGGCCTCACCAGCAGCTGAATTACACTGGTGTCCAACACCACACCTTTGAATGAAGAGCCCAGCATGCCTCCAGACTGATTGCTGGCAAGTGCACTGCTTGCTGCCATCATAGAGGCCTCTGCTTACATAGTAACATAGTAAATGACGGCAGATAAAGACCTTACGGTCCATCCAGTCTGCCCAACAAGATAAACTCATTTTACATGGTATGCAATACTTTATATTATTATTATTATTTATTACAATTGTACCCCACGCTTTCCCACACATAGCAGGGTATATGTATACCTTAGTTTGATTTGTCCTTGCCATTCACAAGAAACACAATTTTAAGGACAAATAGAGCTGCTAATACTACACACACTCAGGGCTTACAGGAAAATGCCCCACCATAGCCAGCACAGGGCTCACAATCCCACACTATGGGATTTGGGAATGCAGTTTTATAGAATAACATAGGGAAAGGGAAACGGGACTTGATATACTGAATGGAGGGTTAAGTGACTTGCCCAGAGTCACAAGGAGCTGCAGTGGGAATTGAACTCAGTTCCCCAGGATCAAAGTCCACTGCACTAACCACTAGGCCTCCACTCATAGAGAAAGATGATTGTGAAAATCCAAATTGGTGCCAATTAACATCAATAATTGATTGTTAACACCAAATTATTGACATTAATTGGCTCATTACCCAATTTAGTTGTGCATGCATCTCACAATCACACCCAAAATTGGACATGCAAATTTGAATGCCATGTATAGAATCGTGTGAATAATGTGCACTTTTTCAGAACAGTGTACATTCCTTCAAAACAATGTGCATTATTAATGACATATGAAAAGAAATGAGATTTTTTCCTGTCATTTTGGACAAAACACAACATGAAACAATGTGTGCAGTTTTTATGTGGATATATAAGGGGCATTTTCGATATGACGTCTAAATCTGATTTTGGATGTTTTGCTGAAGATGTCCACAAATCAAGTGGCAAACATGGCCATTTCGAACAAGAAAAACTTTTTAAAAAATAATGATGCCTAGATGTTTTGTAGACGTTTTGTGCTCGGTGTATTTTTCTTTTGTGACCAGTTTTGAAAAAAAAAAAAAAAAAAGACAAAAACGCACAAAAACAAGCTATTGGGATATATGGAGGGGGGGGGGCAGCATTCTTAGTAGACTGGCCACACAGACATCCCAGAAGAGCAGTGGAGCACCTTCGGGGGTACTACAGTGGACTTCACATAAAAGGTCCCAGGTACACACCTCACCATTACCCCTTTATAACCCTCCAAAAGCCACCAAAAACCTACTGTACTCAAATTATACCACTGAAATAGCCCTTATGGCTGCAGGGTCACATATATGTGACTGTAGTAGGTTTTTGGTGGGTTTTGGAGAGCACACACTTTCCATCACAGTGTAACAGAGTGGGATATAGGCCTGGGTTCCCCTTCTCTACAGTGCACTGCAGTGACCACTAGGCTACTCTAGGGAACTGCTTGTTGCTCTAATAGGACTGGCCATAACATCTGAAGCTGTCCTAGAGACTGGTATGTACTGTTTCTTTCACATCTTTGGGGATGGGAGGGGTCAGTGACCACTGGAGGAGTAAGGGTGTTCATGTCTAATCTTCTCCATTGGGCATCTGGTCATTTAGGGCACATTTTTGGTGACTTAGTTGTGATTCAGCAGCAAAATCCCCACAAAAGGGCCTCAAGAACTGGAACAATGGTATAATCTTTAATTAATTTATTTATTTGTTGCATTTGTACCCCACGTTTTCTCACCTATTTGCAGGCTCAATGTGGCTTACATAGTACCGTCAAGGCATTTGCCCAGTCGGTGGATAACAAATACAAAGTTGTTATAGTGATCGTAGGAGGTATAAGTGGAGGGTTGGAATGGATGAAGATTGCGTGATGTCCTGTTCGATCATAGTCATGCTGTGTTGGTAGGTGAAGAGGGTTACGTGGGGTCGACAGGGGCCGTGTTTCGGCACTCAAAAACGCCTGCCTCAAGGGTCAAACTGCAGTCAGTCTTCACAAGTATTATAGCCGACTGTACCAAAGTCCGTATAATCACTGTCAACATCCTTCTGAAAGAAACGCCCCCCCCCCCAAATAAAACCCATTGAAACAGGTCTAGACCAAAACATCTTTTAGCCCTGGACGTTTTTGTTTTGGTCCATTATGCAGAGAAAACATCCAGTTGTAGGAATGCTCAAATCCTGTCCCCTAACTCTCTCTCTCCCCCCCCCCCCCCCCCCCCCCACTGACATGCCCCATTGTGATTTGGACACACTGCAGATGAACTACATAAAAAAACATCTTTAAAATATGTTTCAAAAATAGTGATTTGGACATTTTGGAGAAAAAAAATCCATCTGCCGCTTTGTGTCGCTTTTTGGATATTTTTCTGTTTAGAAAATGAGCCCCTTTATATCCTATGTATCAAAATAGTTGCCTACTTGAACTTCCAGTCTAGATGACTTGTTATAAAATTACCCTCCTCAGACAAAGTATAGAATTTAAATACAATAAATAAAATAGCATAAAAATAAAATACTAGAACTCTACTTTAATAGAAGAATCATAATTTTGCCATATCTTACGATTAAAGATAAAGCTCATATATGATGAAGGTATTCTGTGGCTAAGTCTTAATTCTTTTATGTTAGTACTTGAGATGGGTTTATTACCAGATGTCAAGTATAGAGAACAGGTTTCTGTTGTCAAAAATAATTTAGGAGATGAGAATGTTGATGGTAGAATCTATGCCTCTGTTTCATAGCAAAGAGCAGGAAGCACAGAGACACTGTAATCTGTAAAGTAAATGACTAGTGTACAATTAAAGAATTCTAAACCTGCCACATGGGACATATTTAACATTCTGATTCCCCTTTATTAGACTGATGCTAGACTGACAATGGCTTTAGATAAATGTTACTAAGGAGACACCTGATGCCTGATGGAGATATAGTGCATTTCTCTGGTTCTCGATCATTTAAAAAAGTATTATGAATTTTCTATAGCTGTCCCTTTCTAAGAATACTAGTTTGAGTCAGCCATAGTAAGATGCTGAGGGAAGTGGATTATGTCAAGGAATACAGGAACAGCCTTGGATTATTACCAGTCTCTGGGATGGATAAAGGACAGGAGTACCTGAAAATGTGTAAATATTAAAGTCACTAAGAAGGTCAAGTTTGGTAAAAATGTGGGTTGAGATTTTATTTGACAGTCTTGAATGGACAAGAGGAGTTCCACTATATATATGGCGTTATAAAGACCTTCATCTACCTGCTGCTTGGAGCAAAGAAACGCATACAAATTGGCCATTGTTGTAACGATTGGGATGAAAATGTCCAAGGTATGATAAAGAGAAATTTATGGTTGAAGTTGTTTATCAAGAAGAATGTGACAAATAAAGAAAGAAAAAGAAAAAAATGATGTTGTGGGTTTGGAAATAAAGTTGGAAACTGTTGTGTGGGGTTAAGAAGCTTCTATGGGGGTGAAGGACCCCGGGCTTTAAGAGATTGTCTCTTGAGCACAAGGGAGGATGATTTCCTGTGATTGAACCAGGAAAATCATCTTTTCTTTACTGGGGAGAAAGTGTAATCCCCCATTATATGGGGATTACTGAGTGGTGTCAGCTCTCTGGATATTACTGGGGGGAGAGCTAGGATGTCTCTGGGTGGGAGGAAGGCCCAGCCCAAGGGGAGTGGTGTTGAAATAAACTGCAGAAAGAAACTGGGGTTTATGAGTTGATTTATAGGGGAGGTGGAGCTAAAGGGGATAAAGGATCCTGTTTGGGGGGAGTGGTGTTTGGTTGCCTGTACCCCACTGGGACCCTTGATGGAGAGGGGGATCTCAAAGTGGTTAAATAAACTGAGGCTGAATTGATGAGCAGTTGCTGCCCACGCAAGTGGTAACTGGGATGGTGTGAGACACTCTGGGTGGGTAAGGGGAACCCAGCCTGAGAGCAGGACTAGAACAGAGAAAGCCTGTTCAAGGCCAGGGTGCAGCTCTAGAAGTGCATCGCTGGAAGGAAGGCAGCCCAAAGGGTCTGTGCATGAGGGAAGCAGATTGGAATCAGATGAGTTGATAACAGCCTTGATTACCAGCCCCTGGGATGGGTAAAGGACAGGAGGTCTTGTAAATGTGTAAATACTAAGGAAGTCTACTCAAAAGATCCAGTTGGAGAAAAGCATGGTTGGAGATTGTGGTATACAGTCACGAATGGAGCAGAGGGGTTCTACTGTACATTTCAAGTTATACTGAAACTGTTTGGCTATCGTTTGCAGAAATTCAGTAAAGTTGTGTTTGCTTTAAATGCAACCTTTGGAGGGCAGTGTGGTTTGTCTCTGAAGAGGAAGCAGGATGCTTGCCCCTGGGACTTGGAAGACATCTGCTAGAAGCCCTCACTTATTCTTCCCCCATACCTCGGATCTCCAGTCTAAATCTTTGACCCACTCCTGTGTTCAAACCAAAAAGGACTGTGTTGGATGGAGAGTGTGGAATGAGCCAGAGTGTGGTGTAAGGGAGGCAATTGACAGGAGGAGAAGTGTGTGTGTATTGTGTCCCTGCGACCCGGGTTGGGAGGGTGGAACTGAACTAGAAGTGTCGGTGAGACCTGGGTTTCACACAGTACTTTTCAATATCTAGGTCCATCTGTAAGGGTCTGCACAAATGTAATTAATTACCACTTATATGCTGCAGATAATATGATTGTTGGTCCATTTCAATAAATTGTGGGTCTTCCAACAGTGCAGATATCCAGTTGCTTATGTCAATCACATCATACTTAACTGAAAATAATCTTGCCCGTAATGTGAAGAAGTTGAAGCACTAGTGATCACCAGTGATCCTAAATATTGTATTCCTGATGCTGCAGTATTCAGTGAGTCCCTGTTTCTCTTGTAATTTGATATTTGAAATTCTCTTGGAACATAGGCTTGATTTGAAACCACAATTAAGGACCATAAAGAAATTTTCCTTTTACAAACTAACTAGTTTGTATAGGTGAAGACCCTTTTTTTAATTTTAATTTTGGATTCAGCAGATTTCCTTATGGTTAGTATTACAGATATTGATTTTGCCAGTCTTGGGCTATTGCAGGTCACTATACTTTTGTCTTTCTTCGAAGTCAATAAGAACTTTGAAGTGGTTTAAAATGTTGTCACTTGCTTTTGCAAATGCATTGAGTATATTATACATGGACACCAATTTTAGAAAAGACATGAGGACATGAACTGAGACATCAGGGTGGGACATGCACAATTCTCTGTGTATTTTATAAAGGCTCTGCCAAATGCAAAGCAACTGTAAAATATAGGTAAGGACGTGTTGGACAGCATGTCCATGTATCCTCACATCCAGCAGGGACAGTGATTTTAGAAAGATGCACGTGGGGAAAAAAAGGTAAAAGTGTTTTTATTATTCTACATGTACATGTACAAAAATTGCTCCCCCATTCCCCATGCACATTTCAATAACTCCACTCTGCCATCAAGCCTCCTCTGAACAACACCTAGCTCCAGGGGGTTTGGTAACGGAGACAGCAATGAGCCCATCTGGCCCCATTATCCAGCTTATAATCGAACGAGAAAAACGCCCAAGTTCGACCTAAATCGGGAGATGGGCGTCTTTCTCACAAAAACAAATAAAGCGGTATAATCGAAAGCCGAACTTTGGACGCTTTCAACTGCACCTCCGTCGCGGTATGCGGACAAAGTGGACGGGGCGTGTCGGCGGCGTGGTGAAGGCGGAACTGAGGCGTGGTTCACCCGAACAGAGATGGGCGCCTTTCGCCGATAATGGATGCGTTTGTAGCTAGAAATTTAGGGCACTTTTCCTGGACCCTGTTTTGTTCACGAATAAGGCCCCAAAAAGTGCCCTAAATGACCAGATGACCCCAGAGGGAGTCGGGGATGACCTCCCCTGACTCCCCCAGTGGTCACTAACCCCTCCCACCACAAAAAATGATGTTTCACAACTTTTTTATTTTCACCCCTCAAATGTCATACCCTCCTCCCAAGCAGCAGTATGCAGGTCCTGGAGCAGTTGTTAGGGGGTGCAGTGGACGTCAGGCAGGTGGACCCAGGCCTATCCCCCCCCTACCTGTTACAATTGTGCTGCTTAATCTTATTAGTCGTCCAAGCCCCCAAACCCACTGTACCCACATGTAGGTTGCCCCCCTTCACCTCTAGGGCTATAGTAATGGTGTAGACTTGTGGGCAGTGGGTTTTGAGGGGGATTTGGGGGGCTCAACACCCAAGGGAAGGGTGCTATGCACCTGGGAGCTCTTTTACCTTTTTTTTGTTTTTGTAAAAGTGCCCCCTAGGGTGCCCAGGTTGGTGTCCTGGCATGTGAGGGGGCCAGTGCACTATGAATCCTGGCCCCTCCCACGAACAAATGCCTTGGATTTATTCTGTTTTTGAGCTGGGCGATTTCATTTTCCATTATCGCTGAAAAGCAAAACGCCCAGCTCACACCTTGGCGAATAAAACATGGGCGTCTATTTTTTTTGGAAAATACGGTTCACTCCGCCCCTTCACGGACCCGTTCTCGGAGATAAACGCCCATGGAGATAGGCGTTTCTGTTCGATTATGCCCCTCTATGTGGGCTAAAACCAGTAGGCAGAGCTTGTTGCCCTATCGATTTTATTTTTTGGGTGTACCAAGATGGCGGCAGCTGCAGTGGGGGTAATTAAAATCTCCTTGGGTGGAGTGGACAGAGACTGGTTTCAGCCTTGTGACCTCATGCAATCTCCTGTTGTCAAACCTCCTTGCCTAGTCCCACACCACAACTAGTGCACCCCTCAACAACTATCCATCCCAGTCCACAACTAGCCCCTCCTATTTTCCAATCCCCCTGACATCTACAAGCCTCCCTGCCACCCAGTAACAAGCAAATTCCCCAATGGGCCCCATACTGAACCCTACCTCCTGATCGTCCTATCAGGGTCCCAACGGTTTCTTGTATTTAATGAGAGAAGGAGTGATGCCCAACTATTCCTGCTCCTCCATGTCCTGGGTTCAAAATTGTGTGCATGACCCCTAACAGTAATCTTGTGGTATTACAACTAGGTCAGGTCACCAAATATTGCACACATACAGACACAGACGGTTACATATGATTGGTGTGGGAGGAACAGTTCTGCATTGGTTTGCTGATTTTTTAGCAGAACGCTTGTAGTGGCTCAGGAAGAGGAGACATCAGGTTCCAGGCCATTACAGTATAGGGTACCGCAAGGATCGACTTTGTCCCCTATTCTATTTAATATTTTTGTGGCCCCTTTGGTGGGGTTAATTCAAAGCTTTGGCGTCAGTCCACATATGTATGTAGATGATTTTTTGTTGGTTTGGAGGGCCCAATGTCCCAATCTTGATCTGGTAGGTTTGCAAGATGGGTTAGTGGTGGTTGAGAAGTGCATGGCAGGAAATATGTTGATTTTAAGTGTGGAGAAAATGGTGGTTTGCTAGATTCATGGTGGTCAGGGAATACCTAGCCCCTCCGTGAAGTTATTTGGGCAATCTCTGTCAGTGGTGGACTCATTTAAATACTTGAGTGTAATGATTGATGATAGGTTATCATTTTCATCACATGTATATGTTTTAGTGTGCTGCAGATATATGACATGTAGGAAATTGTGGGCAATCCGTAGTTTTGACGAGCTTGATTGATTTTTAATACTTTTACATAACCTTTTTGTGTCTCAATTAGACTATGCTAATGCAGTTTTAACTGGTCTTACACAGGGGAGCTCCACAAGTTGCAAATGTTGCAAATATGGCATTTGGTTGGTCATGTTCCTCCATCATATATAAACATTTTCATTGGTTATCAGTCCAACAAAAGACTGGAAAACACCATAAGAAAGTACCAGGGCTGCCAAAGGCTCATTTTATTCTTCAAATCCAATATATAGGGTACACTGGCAAGATATATTCACAGTTGGCTCTTCAAATACAATGTACAGGATGCGCTGAAAAGTAATACCCAACATAGGCCATATTTCAGTGCATAGGTCTTCATTAAAATCATCCACCGTGCCTGAAGATTGGAGGGTGGCCAAGGTAATGCCAATTTTTAAAAAGGGTTCCCGGGGTGATCTGGGAAATTATAGACCGGTAAGCCTGATGTCAGTGCCAGGTAAAATAGTGGAAACTATTATAAAGAATAAAGTGACGGAACACATAGATAAACATGGTTTAATGGAACAGAGTCAGCGTAGTTTCAGCCAAGGGAAATCTTGCCTCCCTAATTTGCTTCATTTCTTTGAAGGCGTGAATAAACATTTATTTATTTATTGCATTTGTATCCCACATTTTCCCACCTATCTGCAGGCTCAATGTACCTTACAGAGTCCTGTTATGACTTTGTCATTCCAGGATGTCAGATACAATTAGTGATGTGAAAATATTAAATAAGTGAGAGAAAAGAAGATTTAGGCGGATAGGTATAGAAAGTAGACTTTCATAACTGGGTGGTTGGCGAGGTGATTTAGTAAGGATGTGGGTTCTCTTTGTAGGCCTTGTTGAAGAGATGTGTCTTCAGAGAGTTACGAAAGTTGGTTATTTCGTCAATAGTTTTCAAGGTGGTAGGTAATGCATTCCACAACTTCGTGCTCATGTAAGAGAAGGTAGTTGCATGCATCAGCTTGTATTTTAGTCCTTTACAGCTGGGGAAGTGTAGATTCAGGAATTTGCAAGATGATCTTTTGGCATTTCTGAGAGGCAGGTCCATGAGGTTTAGCATATAGGTTGGGACATCTGCGTGGATGATTTTGTGAACAATCATGCAGATCTTAAATGCGATGCGTTCCTTAAGTGGGAGCCAGTGAAGTTTCTCTCTTACGGGTTTTGCACTTTCATATTTAGTTTTTCCAAATATGAGTCTGGCGGCTGTATTTTGGGCTGTTTGGAGTTTTTTTGATAATCTGTTCTTTGCATCCAGCGTACAGTGCGTTGCAGTAGTCCAGGTGACTCAGTACCATTGACTCTACCAGGGTACATGTTGATAAAGGTGAGCCAGTGTATCTAGATTTTCAGAAAACGTTTGACAAAGTTCCTCATGAGAAACTCCTGAGAAAATTAGAAAGTTATGGGATAGGAGGCAATGTTCTGTTGTGGATTAGGAAAACAGAAAACAGAGGGTAAGATTAAATATACATTTCTCTCAATGGAAGAGGATGAATAGTGGAGTGCCACAGGGATCTGTACTGGGACTGGTGCTATTTAACATATTTATAAATGATCTGGAAATTGGAAAGACAAGTGAGGTGATTAAATTTGCAGATGAACACAAACTGCTCAAGGTTGTTAAAACACGTGCGGACTGTGAAAAATTGCATGAGGGGCACCCCAAATGGCAGATGAAATTTAATGTGGACAAATGCAAAGTAATGCACATTGGGAAGAACAATCCAAATCATAGTTGCCTAATGCTAGGGTCTACCTTGGGGGTCTGCCCAGGGATTGGTAACATGGAATATTGCTATAAATTCTGTTTCTGCCAGGTACTTGTTAGAAACAAGATACTGGGCTAATTGGACCATTAATCTGACCCAGTATGGCTGTTCTTGTATTCTTCTCCTCATAAATAAATATGACAAAATATAAAATTACACATGACAATGTAAAATATCATAAACAAATATGCTGAACAAAGTGGCAAGTGAAAAGAGTCATATGCAAAGTGCATAAAAGTAAAAATATAATCAGATCCAGAGTGAATGAGTGATATGTGGTGTATAAGAGTGAATAAATAATATTAAAGTATGAAATCAATATGTAGTAAAAATATAAAATTATAAACATGCAAGTGTGTCTGGAGAAAAAAATATCAAAATAAACAGAGTAATGATAACATCTTAAAAGAGTGATTATGTCTTGGTACTTTCTTATGGTGTCTTCCACTCTTTTGTTGGACTACTGATTGTAGAAGGTTTGTTTTCCTGATTTTGTTTTTTGTATCATCATTGGTTGCCAGTTTTTTTTACAGAGTGCGGTTTAAAGTATTGGTTTTAATGCATAAGGTATATTATACGGGAATTCCGCTTACATTGTGCAGCTTATTGATACCGTATGTGCCAAGTCAGACATTGCTTTCAGGATCCGGACTGTTGCTTCAAGTTCCAATTGTGAAGAATTCTCGTTTAGAGGCTACACATAAGGGAGCATTTTATTGTTTGTCACCTTGGTTGTGAATGCTCTACCACAAGAACTCTGAGAGGTCCAATCATTGGTTTAGGAAATTGCTAAAAGATATCGTTTTCCAGCAGGTATTTGTGGTCTTGGTCCCTGAGGGATAGCCTGGTTGAATGCCAATGATTTGAACTGTTAAAATGTTATTGTATTTTATCTTATTATTGCATGGATGGGATAAATGAATGCACTGTTGATTGTGCTTTACTATTTTTTAATGAAATTTTTTCAGTTTTACATAATTATTGTAAATCACTTAGGTCACTGTGGTAGGGAGTGGAATATCAAGTTTGAATAAACTGTAAACTGATTGTCACTAGCAGTCATGGGCACCATATTGAACCTGGGACATGGAGGAGTAGGAGCGACTGGATATTGTTCCTGGTCCCACTAGACACCAGGATCATTGGGAGCCTGGTAAAAGTTGGGGTACAGCGATCAGAGGGTGGAGGTAGGTAAGCTTAGGATCCCACCAGGGCATTTGCTTATTGTCTGGTGAGGATCTTTATGCTAGGATACTCAGATGGCTGGGTGGATAGCAGGAATTTTCACCTGCTACCTGTATTGTTACGTAGATTAAGTAAGGCCAGGAAAAATGCTGGTTGATCATCCCCAATATATACATTAGGTGGAATGCCTTTGATCCATCCTAGCACTATTTGAATAGTGCCAGAGAGGTCAGTAAACCATTTCAGAACCACCACCTCTCAGAGTGCAGTATATAAATATGTTTTTTCTTTTTTAATACTGTAGCTGACTTTTAAACCATCTGCTTGCCTCAGTGACTGAATATTGAGCTGATAGTTTTTAAAACATGGTTCTATAAACTATTAGGCTTTTCTCCCTATCTTACTTGTCATCTGCCATACAAAGATGGCAGGGGACTGATAACACAGTCAGCAATATCCTTCTGCCCATCTGCCCTTTCAGTGGTTTGCAAAGTCACAGCTGTCTTTTAAAACTATTTAATTTAATGGCAAAAAGCTTATGCAATATTTAGACTTGTATTATACCAAATTGATGCTTACCATGAAAAATCTTAGCTTACATAGCAGTCTTTGTCATTGATTGATTGACCAATGCATAATATTTTAGGAATGTGAAGACTCAGTAGTGTTATTTTCTTGATCTATGATAGGATTCAACTCTATTCTATTACAAATGAATTTAAATAGTTCCTGCATCTTCTCCTTTGATGTGATTACAGAATGGATGATTTTTAAATCTAAATCTTTATAATTTGGGGAGTTTTGGATTTAAATAGATCTAAAAAATAACTTCATTGTGACAGTAGTAAAAATGTGAACCATGAAGCAGCACACTGATGGTTCTGTTTGACATCTATGAAGGGGGATTCTCTTCCTCCATTCCAGAGGAAAGAATGCTCCTCTTTCTACCTGGTTGACAAAGAGCTACCCTCTGTTTCTCCCACACTCCAAGTCCCTTTTCTGTTTACTATCCTCCAAATATCTCATCGAGCCCCAGTTTTTGGTTCCATAGACGTGAACTAACTTGCTGCTCCCTTTTTTTGCTGTTCTTTCCCATCTCATCTCCTCATTTGCTACAGGTAATGTCAGACTGTTCAATAACTATCCCCCTTCCTGGATGAGAGAGAGAGAGAGAGAGAGAGAGAGAGAGAGAGAGAGAGAGAGAGAGAGAGACATTTCTGATCTGATTATTGGGGGGGGGGGGGTTGGAACTTTTCAGATACTCATTTAATAAATATTGCTTAACGTGCATTAGAACTTTTTAATGCATACAGATTGATTGCACATTTGTTAATTCATTTGTTCATGCATGGTAAATCAGTTTTCCATACGCTACATTTTTAAGGCACACTAGCAAATATGCATCCCTACTGATAAACATTCATGTTTCTCCATGCAAGAGAGCTGAAAACAGTGTAACAGCCATAGGGAATCACCCAAATGAATCAAAGATTGCTATTACAAAGATATGAAATAAGGGTTATTTTATTTTAAAATTATATTCTGCTGACCACTACCAGACTTCAAAGTATTCCATAGCAACCTATGAAATGAAAAATCCTTAATAACACTATAGGGATGACTCAAACAAGCTAAAAATAAAATTAGTAAATGAAAAAGAGTACATGATTTGCAGATAAAAATCAAAATTGCTCATCCAGTCTACCCACTTCAGATTTGTTTTCCTTGAGTAGATGAGCACATAAATTCCTACATATAATCTTACACCAACTCCTCCTCCCCCATGTTTTTAACCAGCTCCACATTTTCCCTCCAAGAATGACCATTGGATATGGGCTGGCCATTACCCCACACCTCTACCACCACAATATTGCAAAGCATCTAATTTAGCCAGCTATACACTCTAGCGATGCAAGCATGACCACCAAGCTTGGAGGAAAATGTGAACACAAAATCAAATGTTATTAATTTTCCACAAATCAAAAGTTTATTAATTTCACATAAAAGTAACTGGATCATAAAAGCAAATATGCTACTCCTAAAAGCCATACATGGCCATCTCTGCTCCTTGTCTAATACTGATTTAGGTGTCCTTTTACTAAGCTGCTCTTAAAAGTGGCCTTAGTGTGCCCTTACACAGGTCTTTCACGTGCTAAGGCCATTTTTTACCACAGTCACAAAATGGCCAATTTTCCATTTTCCAAAGTAATGGCCTTGCACTAATGTTAGTGTCCAATCAATTGCCCACTTTAATTATCTATTCAGTAATCACTACAATGTATTTCAAACACTTGTGTAACTAACTCCAATATACTAGTCTTAGGAGACATCAACCTTCACCTAGAAGACCCTAACTCTACCACCGCACGCGAATGCAAGGAATTCCTCCACTCATAGGATCTTAAATGGCTGCACATACAGTCAACCCACGTTAAAGGATACACACGACCTCTTCTCACACAAATTGTCCACTGACCAGAACCCGATAATAACAGATATTAAATGGACAGAAACACCTTAGACAGACCACTACAAACTAAACCTATCCCTAAAATGGCGGAAAAAGGGTTCATATCGCACTCAAGAGCAAACAACCTACACCACAAGGGGTCAAATAGACCCAAACACATTCTGGCAACATATATATAATAACGACTGGACAGCACAGACGGATGCCATAAACTTCCTTTCTGAATGGGACGAAAGATGTAGAAACATATTAGACGAAATAGCACCCTTAGAACAAGAACTTCACATAGACACAACCCAGTACCATGGTTCAACGACCGAACTGAAAAAACTAAATAACACAAACCAGGAAGCTCGAATGAGCATGGATAAAAGACGATCACACACTCAACGCTTGGAAGCAAATACATAGAAAATAGAAATACGCAATAAGACAAGCCAAAAGGTCATACTACAAAACCAAAACAGGACCAGATCACCAAAGACACAAAGAAACTATACCAACTCGTAAATAAACTACTGGACACTACCCCGGTCACCACAACCAACTCAGACATCCCATCGGCAGACAAACTTGCCAAATACTTCATTGAAAAAATTGTAAAACTACAAAACAATCTTCCTCAGAACACTGCCGATATTGAAAATTTCATCAATGGCTTAGACCCAACCTTAGGAGAATACCCAGCGGATCGAATCTGGTCAAGGTTTGCTCTCCTCACTGCTGAAACAATGGCCCATGCGATTAACAGTGCCACCGACACTCACTGCAAACTGGATACCTGCCCCAGTTACCTTTTAAAATCCGCCCCCAATCACTTCATAACAGTAAGCCACATTGAGCCTGCAAATAGGTGGGAAAATGTGGGGTACAAATGCAACAATTAAATAAATAAATATATTTTGATTACTGTTGTAACTAATATAAATATTCAGACATATAAGATATCTTCGGACCAACAGAGGTGGTACTCCGTTTATTGGCGGTACACCGTTATCATTTTTTCATACTGTGAATATTTCCCACCTTTCTCGTCATCGGTCATGATAAAGAATATCTTTTACACATTTCTTAGTTTTTGATTTTCTTGAATAAATTTCTTTAAATAGTATTCATATATAGGAAAATCCTTTACTATCTTCTAACTGATCTTATATCTTGTCAGGCTAGATATTGGAGCTGCCTACCAACACGTGTTTCGCTATCTCAGCTTTATCAAGATATACCCCTTTGTGTCTCAAAAGTGAGTAACTAGTCCTTCTACCCCTTCTTGGTCCGAACAGCAATGCCCCATATGAATGAAAATCTAATCTAATCCCTAGGAATAATTTCATGGAATTACCACTGGAAATCTCAGTGGTCATATTTGAACCCAGTATTTTTAAGACTGGGAGTGAGTGGGCATCATTCCCACTCCAGTAGATACTAGGGACCTCTGGTAAGGCAGGGAGAGGTTCAAAAGTAGAGGGTGGGGAGTCTGCATGGAGGGAGCACCTCGTAGGATGGGATTATTATTGAGGGAGTGCCTCATGGGTGGTTGACTCAGGGGGTATCAGATGCCGTGGAAGGATGGAGGAGCAATGTTTCCTCTAAGTAGAGTGCATGAGCAATTTCTCCTACATCTTAGAAGAGTCGCTCACAGATTTTTACAAGGTTGCTCACAAAAAAAATTTTGTGCTATATACAGAAATGCATTGCTAATACTGGCACTCAAAAATTGCTGGTTTTTAAAACATGTTGCTCACATGAAAACAAATTGGCACACTCTAGGCCACTCCTTAGAAGAAACATTGGTGGGGGAATAGGATATCATAGAGGTGATCCTGGGGGAGTGGATTCAGGGGGGGGATAGGGGTCAGCCTTCAACATGTATAGCTGTTTCTTACAGCAGGTACAAATGTGACTTGGGGCAGCCTCACAGCAGGCACATATGTGCCTTTGGGGAGCTGTAAGTGCCAATCAGGGGCGTATCTGCGTGGGGCCACAGGGGCCTGGGCCCCCGCAGATTTCACCCTGGACCCCCCTACTGCCGCCGTGGGTACCTTTGCTGGTGGGGGACCCCAACCCCACCAGCCGAGGTCCGCTTCTCCTGCCGCTGCGAGGTTTTTTTAAGTTCTTCATCGGGATTCGTCCTCCGTCACTCTGTGCTGCTGTCAAAGAAGCTGCTAGCTGAATGCAGTTTCGGACTGAGTCTGACGTCACTGCTGCACGTTGTACATGAGTCTGTCGTCCTGCACGTACAACGTACAGCAGCGTCGTCAGACTCAGTCCGAAACTGCATTCAGCTAGCAGCTTCTTTGAACAGCAGCACAGAGTGGACAGCGAACGAATCCCGATGAAGAACTTAAAAACCTCGCAGCAGCAGGAGGGAAGCGGACCCGGCTGGTGGGGGTTGCGGTCCCCCACCAGCAAAGGTACCCACGGCGGCAGGGGGGGTCGGAAATGGTGGCGGCGGCTGGGAGGGGGGGCTATAATGTGCCCCCTCACTCTGGCTTCGGCCCCCGCTACTGCCGACTTTTTAGATACGCCCCTGGTGCCAATGTCTATCTTTTGCCATACAGACATGAATTCCCTATGTGAGATGAGGAATCCATGGCTGACTTGGCTTGCCAAGGACACTCCCTTTCCCTGCCCTACCTCTTGGACCTATAAATATATTAATCCTCCCCACATGTAAATTGTTTCTGTTATTAAATGCCATTTACCCATGTAGGCCTCTCTGAATGTGGTTAAAATAAGGGCCTAAGGGAGAGAGTTACTTCAGAGGTGCAATGTGTGAGTGATTCATTCCTCCAATGTTTTCATCTAGCGGGAGAGAGGAGGCTCCTGGGAAGGAGCAATTGAGCCAATTCCTTCGGGCACCAGCTGACCACCTGTTGACGTCATTGGAGGTCCTGAACCTTTCTTTAAGAGTTGCTACAGGGCATGACCTTAGAAGCCCCTTGGAAGTACCGAGGAATACAAGGATATCTTTGGGTGTTAATAGTGGTTCAAATGGGGAAGTGTAAGATTAAACCAAAGATTTCTACACCAAAATCGGCAGGCCCAATGGACAAGCATGTGGTATCTGGAATACCATCAGAGCAGGTACTGTTGCATACGTAATTCCCACTAGGAGCTTCTTTGAGCTCTCACGAACGTACTCCCTTCTGCCTGTATCATCTTTGGTAGGGGCGTCCCAAGAGGTTGCCCCCCCCCCCCTCCCTCTGTATCTGTACCTGCTGATAAAGTCTTGCTTTCATGTGTGAAATTACCTACTCCTTTTCAGACGATTGAAGTAGGCCAGACTTTACAGCAATCAGGAGACAAACAGGATATTTCTTTGAAGGATTTATGGGACCTTAACTGTTGGATGGAGAGATTGCTCAGGGCAATAATGACACAAAGTGTTACCTTCTCGCAAGAAGTTGTGGAAAAATGAACAAATGTGGATTTAAATATTCAAACCTTAGATAAGCGTTATACAAATGTAGAAACCCAAGTAGCTAAACTACAGGCCACATCATCATCTGCAGTTAAAGATTCTTTAAATTTGCATTTAAAATAAAAAATGATGGAGAATGACATTAGAAGTAGAAACCTTTGTTTTTTGAATTTTCCTATGGTCACCTGAGTTTCTCCTGAGGAAATACCTCAAGGATATTCTCAGTTTATCAATGGCAGATACAATTCATAGTTAATTGTTATTATTTACCTGACAAAAAAAGGTTTCTGATACCCAACAAGGGGCTGACCAATTATTTGCAAAGGAGGTTGATCTAACAGCTTTCCTAGAGGATTCTCAAGATACAATTTTTTTTTGTTACATTTGTACCCCGCGCTTTCCCACTCATGGCAGGCTCAATGCGGCTTACATGGGGCAATGGAGGGTTAAGTGACTTGCCCAGAGTCACACTAGATCTACTCTGTTGGTGACTTTTGGTCATAAGAAAGATAAATCTTTAGTTCTGAAAACTTTTTTTCCAAAAGAAAGATCTTGTTTGTTGCGGGAGCCAAGATTAATCTATTTTCAGATGTTGCTAGAGCCACTCAATTTAGATGAAAGGCTTTTTTTTAGCCCTTAAACCTAAGAGTTGGAAATAGGCATTTAAAAAAAAAAAAAACAAACAACAACAACACCTGTAAGGGGTCCTTTTACTAAGGTGTGCTGAAAAATGGTTTGTGGTAGTGTAGGTGCGAGTTTTGGGGTGCGCGCCGATCCATTTTTCAGCCCCACTGTAAAAAAGGCCTTTTTTGGGTTTTTTGCGAATATGGACGTGCAGCAACATCAAACTGCCATGAATCCATTTTGGGTCTGCGACTTTATCGCCAGCCATTGGCCTAGCGGTAAAGTCTCACACGGTAACCAGGCGGTAATGACCCACACACGTCAAATGCCACTTGGCGCACATCCGATACGCACATCTGAAAATAAAAATTATATTTTAGCTTTAATTAGTTAATGATGATTTTTCTCCTCTAAATGTGGGCTAGTTGGGTTTTCTAAAGATGAAAATTTGTGGAATTAATTGTCTTTGCAAATTTTGTTTATTCCAATAAAATAAGGGCCTAAGGGGGTCTTTTACTAAAGCTTATCTC
This sequence comes from Microcaecilia unicolor, assembly GCF_901765095.1. NCBI lineage: Eukaryota > Metazoa > Chordata > Amphibia > Gymnophiona > Siphonopidae > Microcaecilia > Microcaecilia unicolor. The sequence goes on along the minus strand of NC_044037.1, from coordinate 246,543,365 downwards.
AAGTTATCAGCAGCAGGGCCCATTTTATTCCTATGGGCCCCTGCTGCAGATTACTCGAGCTAAGCTTTAGTAAAAGACCCCCTAACTCTCTTGAATGATTAGCTATCCAAGTTGATTAATGTCACACGTTAAACAACTGTTGCTAAATGTAATAATATTTTTCATTACAAACTGAGTGCTAATTGAATACAAACTATCTAAAAATAGGCCTTAAAAAGTCAGTAACTAATTAGGATGAATATTGTATTTTAAAAAATAACTATTGAATAATGAAACTCTGTGAGAAACCGACTACTATCATATAAATTTAAACATATAAGTTACCAAAACTTTCAATGCTGCTATCCATCCAAGTGGTGCCACTGAAAATCCATTTATAACTTTAATGGATAACTTAAATTTATACCTACTATTTGTGCAATGTCAGGTGGCAGTTATCAGTTATCAGTTTGGTGACTAAATATTGTTTACTCTTTCAAAAAGTACAAAGAATAGGAGACACGCCATCAAGTTACATGGTAAAACTTTTAAAATGAATAAGAGAAAATATTTTCTCACTCAACAAATAGCTAAGCTCTGGACTTGTTGCTGGAGGATATGGTAACAGCATTTAGCTTATTTGGGTTTAAAAAAGGTTTGGACACATTCCTGGAGGAAAAGTCCATAATCTACTATTAAGGTAGACATGGGGTATGCCACTGCTAAAACCACCAATCTCTGGGACTGGTGGCATGGAGGCCTGCTACTCTTTTGGGATTCTGTCAGGTACTTGAGACCTAGATTGCCACTGTTGGAAGGAGGATACTGGGCTATGATAGACTCATTATGGCTCAGTGGCATAGCCACAAAGTGGTCTTAGAAGCCTGGGCTCCCGCACTTTGGTTTCAGGCCCCCTCCAAAACTGCAGCATCTATTCAATAGCTGGCAGGGATGCCAAAATCCATGCCAGCCAGAAATTTTATGCCCAAGCTACCCCCTCATCCTCGTGTTGCTGCAGGACAGCAGCATTTAAAAAGGAGATAGATAGAGTAGCTTTTAAACTAGAAACGGTTCGGGATAAGGTATCTTTCAAAGATATCACCAAAACAGGGAAGATAGAGTATCCTGATAGTGAGGTTCCAAAAAAAAAAACTGTAGTAGATCAGCAGGCTCATTTTCGAAAGAGAAGGACGCCCATCTTTCGACACTAATTGGAAGATGGGCGTCCTTCTCACAGGGTCACCCAAATCGGCATAATCGAAAGCCGATTTTGGGTGTCACCAACTGCTCTCCATCGCGGGGATGACCAAAGGTCATGGGGGCGTGTCAGAGGCATGGCGAAAGCAGGACTTGGGCGTGCCTAACACATGGGCATCCTCGACCCATAATGGAAAAAAAGGGCGCCCCTGATGAGCATTTGGATGACTTTACCTGGTCCAATTTTTCTTACGACCAAGGCACAAAAAGGTGCCCGAACTGACCAGATGACCACCGGAAGGAATCGGGGATGACTTCCCCTTACTCCCCCAGTGGTCACTAACCCCCTCCCACCCTCAAAAAAGAACTTTAAAAATATTTTGTGCCAGCCTCTATGCCAGCCTCAAATATCATACTCAGGTCCATCGCAGCAGTATGCAGGTCCCTGGGGCAGTTTAGTGGGTGCAGTGCACTTCAGGCAGGCAGACCCAGGCCCATCCCCTCCTACCTGTTACATTTGTGGTGGTAAATGTGAGCCCTCCAAATCCTACCAGAAACCCACTGTACCCACATCTAGGTGCCCCCTTCACCCGTAAGGGCTATGGTAGTGGTGTACAGTTGTGGGGAGTGGGTAAGGTAAGGGAGCTATGCACCTGGGAGCTTTTTCTGAAGTTCACTGCAGTGCCCCCTAGGGTGCCCATTTGGTGTACTGGCATGTGAGGGGGACCAGTGCACTACGAATGCTGGCTCCTCCCATGACCATAGGGCTTACATTTGGTCATTTCTGAGATGGGCATCCTTAGTTTCCATTATTGCCGAAAATCAGAAACGACCAAGTCTAAGGACGACCATCTATAGGGACAACCTAAATGTCAAGATTTGGGCATCCCCGACCGTATTATCGAAACGAAAGATGGACGCCTATCTTGTTTCAATAATACGGGTTTCCCCACCCCTTCGCTGGGACATCCTGTGAGGACGTTCTCAGGAAAACTTGGGCGCCCCTTTCGATTATACCCCTCTAGGTGTCCTTAAATAAAACTTAAAATCAGACAAAAGATTGCAAATGAATACTGTCAAGTACTGAGCATGATGTAAATAGGAACACCAAACATAGTTTGAAATGTCTATATGCGAATGCCAGGAGCCTAAGAAATAAGATGGGAGAATTAGAATATTTTGCACAAAATGAACAATTAGATATAATAGGCATCTCTGAGACCTGGTGGAAGGAGGATAACCAGTGGGACACTGTCATACTGGGGTACAAATTATATTGTAGTGATAGGGTGGATCAAATTGGTGGAGGGGTAACATTGTATATTAAGGAGAGCCTTCAATCAAATAGATTGAAAATTCTGCAGGAAACAAAACACACTTTGGAATCACTATGGATTGAAATTCCATATGTAAAGAGGAAAGGGATAGTGATAAGAGTGTACTATCGTCCACCTGGCCAGGATGAACAGACGGATACAGAAACGTTAAAGGAAATTAGGGACACAAACAGACTGGGAAACACAATAATAATGGGTTATTTCAATTACCTTAACAATATTTGGAATCTGTAGAATATCAATATGATGGCGTTAATTCTACAATTATATACCAGGTATTTGAAGGTGTGTCTTGTAAGTTTCAATGAAGAGTTGGTGGAGAAAAAAAAGACTTCAGTGTTCACGGAGATACCTCAATTTGAATGACAAACCTTTCTGAGTAAAGAGGACTCCTCATTAATCATAAGTCTTCAAAAAAAACTCCACATACAATTTCATATTCATGAAACAGCTACATAACCACCTTTCCACTATATCTATGGAGTGAGACTCAATTTTGTAGTGAAAGCATATAAATAGATATTACTTATCTTGGATGACAAAATGTTCTCCTTATCCAATATCCTCTTCGCGGTAATAATGATCAGGGGTCTGTGCTGGGACCGCTGCTTTTTAACATATTTATAAATGACCTAGAGATGGGAGTAACTAGTGAGGTAATTAAATTTGCTGATGACACAAAGTTATTCAAAGTTGTTAATAGTTAAATTGCGAGAGGAATGTGACTGGGAGACTGGGCGTCTAAATGGCAGATGATGTTTAATGTGAGCAAGTGCAAAGTGATGCATGTGGGAAAGAGAAACCCAAATTATAGCTACAGCACGCAAGGTTCCACGTTAGGAGTCACTGACCAAGAAAGGGATCTAGGTGTCGCCGTTGATGATATGTTGAAACCTTCTGCTCAGTGTGCTGCTGCGCCTAGGAAAGCAAATAGAATGTTAGGTATTATTAGGAAAGGAATGGAAAACAAAAATGAGGATGTTATAATGCCTTTGCATTGCTCCATGGTGTGACCGCACCTTGAATATTGTGTTCAATTCTGGTCGTCACATCTCAAGAAAGATATAGTGGAATTAGAAAAGGTACAGAGAAGGACGATGAAAATGATAAAGGGGATGGGACGACTTCCCTATGAGGAAAAGCTAAAGCGGCTAGGGCTCTTCAGCTTGTAGAAAAGACGGCTGAGGGGAGATATGATAGAGGTCTATAAAATAATGAGTGGAATGGAAAGGGTAGACGTGAAGCATCTGTTTACGCTTTCCAAAAATACAAGGACTAGGGGGAACGAATCTGAGAAAATATTTCTTCACTCAACGTATAATTAAACTCTGGAATTCATTGCCAGAGAATGTGGTAAAGGCGGTTAGCTTAGCTGAGTTTTAGAAAGGTTTTGACGGCTTCCTAAAGGAAAAGTCCATAGACCATTATTAAATTGGACTTGGGGAAAATCCACTATTTCTGGGATAAGCAGTATAAAATGTTTTGTACTTTTTTGGATCTTGCCAGGTATTTGTGACCTGGATTGGCCACTGTTGGAAACAGGATGCTGGACCTTTGGTCTGTCCCAGTATGGCAATACTTATGTAAGTTGGCAGTGTGCTTCCAGCTGCTGACTCCAGGACTCCTCATACTCTTGTGTGAACTGAGCATGCGTGAGGAGTCCCAGCATCAGTGAATGGAGGCAAGCCACTAACTTCCAATGTCCTGCAGCAACACAGGGACGAGGGGGGATGTTTCCAGCAGCAAATCTCTTTGGCTGACGAGACTTCGGTATCCCTATCAGCAAAGGTATTATTTTTTAACATGGGTGGGGAGGAAAGAAGGGAGGAAATGCATTACCCCCCACCCCGAGTCTACCCTTGGGCCCCCCCCCCCAAAAAAAAACAAACAGCTGGCTACACACCTGGTGGATAATGGTACCTAGCATCAGCCCAAAGGCTTTTTAAAACTCTTAACTTTAGCAGTTTAGTGAATTAAACAACCAAAGTTATAAGCAATTTTGTCTGGCTTTTGAAATAAAAAGCACTGCCACTTGTATAAGTGCTTTTGAATAGTGGCCAATCTATATCTATTGCTTATGCCTCAGATATTGTGCGTAATAATGTCTAAACATCTCCATGAAACTTCAATATATCTCAATGGTGATGTGTCAATCATCTTCCCCAGCTTCAGCATTGTTGCATCAAAGGTGGTATTGTTTTTGATGGTTAATCAAAGAGTCTGTTATCCTGTCACTCTACAAGAAGAAGAAAACCCAACGGAATAACAGCAGTTTCTCAAGATGTAGCTAGGGGTTAGTTGTGTTTTCTGTTTTGAAATTGCATTCAGTGTTACTTTTTGTTGGTTGTTTTGTAAATGTACTTTAAGTTTCCATGTTATAAACACGATACAGTAAATTAAAATAAAAGCCACTATAGGTTTTCTTCGGCCACACAGGTGCATTTTATAAATTACTTACAATAAAGATTATAAGACTTGTGACATTCTTTGTAAAATAATCCCTCTTTGCCCTATATTCTTATAACTAGAAGCTGGTCCTCTCTGATTTGTTCACCAAAACAGTAACCATCCTCAAATACCTTGTATCTCCATGGAAACAGTTGCCGTGGTCATAGACAAAGGTCTGCTTATAATGCAATGCCCTATGAGTTTCTCAGGTTGTAGACCCCCTTGTTTAAATCTCTGTGCAAGAGTATACTAGCAATATTTTTTTTGTATGCTTGTGTGCTTATAACTGGTATGGCTTCATTTCTAAAATAATTTTTTTTTCATATGAAACAGCAAAAGCAGGCTTACATATCTTTATGCCTCCAAGCATAAAATACAATAAAAACAATGCCTGTGCTGCCACTACCTGATTCAATCAACTGGAGAACATTGGAAACCCCCAGGCAACAAGTGCCAGGAAAAGCTGATTTCTGTTTTAATTAATAGTGTGGCATACTATCTAAGCAGCTAAGCCTTTGGCAATATGATTTGCTTTGTTCGTTATTTTCTGTAAACAATTTTCAAACAGCATGTAGGCATCTCTGTTTCTGAAAATCTCCTGCTAAATCAAAAAAAGAAAACAACATATTAAACTTAAATCACAGGTCATGTATAGAAGATATTGCACTTAACTATAAAGGATAGAATAGTTCAAAAATTGCATAATGTCCTACATGGCTGTCTTGATCAACAGAGTGGGAAGATCATGTCAAATTTAGGACAAATAAAACGCCAAGCTAATTTCCATATCCAAGCTACACTTTATATATATATATTGCTTTCCTGAAGGTCTTTTTCAGTTCAGTGACATATGAATGTACAGCATTGATAGAGAGGTATGCATACCAGGACATACTATCCTGCTTATTTTCGAAGGAGAAGGCCGGCCATCTTCCGACACAAATCGGGAGATGGCCGGCCTTCTCCTAAGGCCGCCCTATCGGTATAATCGAAAGCCGATTTTGGCCGGCTTCAACTGCTTTCCGTCGCAGGGCCGACCAAAGTTAAAGGGGGCATGTCAGAAGTGTTCCAAAGGCGGGGCAGGGGCGTGGTTAAGAGATGGCCTGCCTCGGCCGATAATGGAAAAAAGAAGGCCGGCTCTGACGAGCATTTGGCCGACTTTACTTGGTCCTTTTTTGTTCATGACCAAGCCTCAAAAATGTGCCCTAAATGACCAGATGACCACCGGAGGGAATCGGGGATGACCTCCCCTTACTCCCCCAGTGGTCACCAACCCCCTCCCACCCAAAAAGAAAATTAACATCTAGGTGCCCCCCTTCACCCCGTAAGGGCTTTGATAGTGGTGTACAGTTGGGGGTAGTGAGGTTTGGGGGGCTCAGCACACAAGGTAAGGAAGCTATGTACTTGGGATCAATTTGTGAAGTCCACTACAATGCCCCCTAGGGTGCCCGGTTGTTGTCCTGGCATGTGATGGGGACCAGTGCACTACAAATGCTGGCTCCTCCCATGACCAAATGCATTGGATTTGGCCGGGTTTGAGATGGCCACCATTAGTTTCCATTATCGGCGAAAACCAATGGCGGCCATCTGTAACCAGCTATCTCTAAGGGCAGGCCAAATGTTGAGTTTTGGCCGGCCCCGACCGTATTATCGAAACGAAAGATGGCCGGCCATCTTGTTTTGATAATACAATCAGGTACACTGCTTGACGGGGCCGGCGTTAGAGATGGCCACCCTTATAGATGGCCGGCCCTGTTCGATTATGCCCCTCCACGTCATTTAGGGCTCTTTTTACTAAGCTGCGGTAAGCTGGCACGTGTTTACCACAGCTTAAAGGGGCTTACCATGGGACACACTGAGGCATTCTACAGTAGAGACCCAAAGTGTACGTGCAAACCACATACTAAAAATTGCCCTTTATTTTTCGCTGAGGGGGTATGTCTGGGGGGTGGAGAGTGGGCATGGCAGTGCAAATCAGTTAGTGCAGCCACATTACTGCGCACTAACTGACTAGCACGGGATTAGCACATGAGCCCATAACATCTACAAAATAGGTAGCAGTAATGGCTCACACATTAATGTTTAGTAATGGCCACGTCCTAATGGCAACATTAGTGCATGACCATTAATTCATAAAATGGAAAATTAGCCATATTTAGCGCATGGGAAGAGCACACTAAGGCCACTTTTTACTGCAGTTTAGTAATTTAAAGATGGTTTTATAGACCAACAGTCCTCGATTCAGTTCTTAGAACACACCCCATTAGCCTGGTTTTCAGGATATCCACAAAGAATATTTATGAGATATGTTTGCATATAATGGAGCTAGAACATGCACATCCATCTCATGTATATTCATTGTGGGTATCCTGAAAACCCATCTACTTATCCCTTGGATAAGTATCATGATATCTATCTTACCATTTGGGATACTGTCAGGTACTTGTGACCTGGATTAGAAATGGATAGTGGACTTGGTGGACCTTTGCAATCTTCTGTTCTTATATATTTAACTTTCTCTGTACGTCCCAAGGACTAGATTAAGTACTGTTTTAGACCACATTTTGGTTTCATAAATTGCATTTTAAGTAGAAGATATTCTTAATGTATATATTAATTTGCTTTAATTATTTTATAGCTCTAGATCTATATGTATTTTTTAGTAGGCTGTAGTTAGAACCTATGGGGCCGATATTCAGCCCATTGTGGTCAGCGATTTTTAAGCTGAATAAAGCCCAGATGTTCAATACCAGGCCATGTCTGAGCTCCAGCATTGAACATCTAGGTCAACACAGCTAGATGTCTACAAAAATGATTATTTTATCACAGAAACTTCCTATTGTCTTCTTGGGTGTCTGTCAGTATGGTCACACACTAATTTTGAACATCATATCCAATAAAAATTAAATGTACCATGTCTCATAGCTTCCCAAAATAAGGCTAAGGATGAAATCACCTGGAACATGAGATGGGAACATAACCGACTGGCACTGGAGAGATATTTCTACCCCAGATTACAGTAGCATAGTTGCTATTGTTAGTCAACTGGATGCACAGAACTAAAAGCCAGCAAAAAAGTTGTAAGTAATGCCTATTTGCAGGAATAACTTAATACATTTTTTAGGTTTGGGGAACTATAAAAGAGAGCAGAGCTCTTAAAATTTACTCAATAATATATAGTATTGTCTGTCCAATGAAAAAGTATCACCTGGAACAGGTAGTGCCAGAAGCATAAAATCAAGCAGAATAAAATGGAGAAACAGTTGTTCTCTAGACCATCTCCAGCTTGTTTATATCCTTTCAAAGGTGTGGTCTCCAGAATTGTACACTGTACTCTTAATAAGGTCTCATTAGAGAGGTACCTCATTTTTCCTGCTGGCTGTTTCTCTCCCTTTGTACCTAATCATCATTCTGGCTTTTGCCATTGCCATTTCTACCTACTTAGCCACCTTAAGATAATCACATACAATTACCTCCAGGTCTTGTTCTTCTTTCGTACACAGACATACTTTATCCCCTACATTGTACCACTCTCTTGGGTTTTTGCAGGCCAAATGCATGACCCTGCATGTTGTAGTTTAAAAAAAAATAGATTCCCAATTCTAGATTGTTCTTTAAATTTTGCTGTATCCCTTTTCCTGATAGCCCTTCCACAATATTGATAACAAAAATGGTAAAATGAAGTAGACTACGGGCCAATCCCTTCAGCACACTATTAATAACATCCCTTTCCTCAGATGAATTCCATTTGCCACTGCCCTTTGTCACTTTCCACTCAATCAGTTTCTGACCCAATCAATCACTTTAAGGCCCATACCAAGGGTGCTCAGTTTATTTATAATTTGTCTGTGTGAAACTGTGTCAATGGCTTTTCTGAAATCCCATCATATCTGGTGCTCTCCCCCATGCAAATCTCTGGTTGTCCAGTCAAAGAAATTGGTCAGATTCATCTGACAAGATCTACCTTTGGTAAAAACCATGTCACTTTGGATCCTGAAATCCATTAGATTCCAGAAACTTCACTATCCTCTGTTTTAGCACTGTTACCATTAATTTACTCACCAGTCTGTAGTTCCCAATATTTATTTATTTATAACATTAAATATCCTCCTTACTTCCACTTTTCTAGACAGAAAACATAACTGCCCATTTCTAGTCCTCTTCGAGAACCACTTCTGACGCTAAAGAAACATTAAAAAAAAGATTAGACAATAGATCCTCTAGAAGTTTCTTCATTATACTGGGTTCAGATGTATCCCATCTGGTCATATTGTTTTGTTTACTTTCAGTTTAGCTAGCTTCTTATGAATGCAGGCTTTTGAAAATCATTCAAGGTTTATCTCTTTTTTCATTCGTATTTGTATTTGTATTCTGAGGATTTGCTCCCAGCCCTTCATCTGTGAGCATAGAACAGAAATATTTGTTAAGTAATTCAGCTTTATCCACATCAGCAGGAACAAAGAGATTTGAGCATATTTCTCCTACCTTGAAATGTTTACATTGGTTGCCAGTGAAATGTCGTGGACAGTACAAAATATTGACTTTGATTCATCAATGTATACATGGTGTAACTCCACAATATTTTATGTATTCTTTGACTATCAGGGGCATTTTCGAAAGAGAAGGGCACCCATCTTCCTACAAAAATCGGGAGATGGGTGTCCTTCTCACAGGGTCGCCCAAATCAGCATAATCGAAAGCCGATTTTGGGCGCCCTCAACTGCTTTCCGTCGCGGTCATGACCAAAGTTCCCGGGGCGTGTTGGAGGTATAGCAAAGGCGGGACTGGGGCGTGCTTAACAGATGGGCATCCTCGGCCAAAAATGGAAAAAAGAAGGGCGTCCCTGATGAGCACTTGGCCAACTTTACTTGGTTCAATTTTTTTCACGACCAAGCCTCAAAAAGGTGCCCGAACTGACCAGATGAACACCGGAGGGAATTGGGGATGACCTCCCCTTACTCCCCCAGTGGTCACCAACCCCCTCCCACCCAAAAAGAAAATTAAAATTTTTTTTTTGCCAACCTCAAATGTCATACCCAGCTCCCTGACAGCAGTATGCAGGTCTGTGGAGCAGTTTTAGTGGGTGCAGTGTACTTCAGCTAGGTGGACCCAGGCCCATCCCCCCTACCTGTTACACTTGTGGTGGTAAATGGGAGTCCTTCAAAACCCACCTGAAACCCACTGTACCCACATGTAGGTGGCCCCCTTCACCCCTTAGGGCTATGATAGTGTTGTACAGTTGTGGGGAGTGGTTTTTTTTGGGGGGGGCTCAGCACCCAAGGTAAGGCAGCTATGCACCTGGGAGTAATTTGTGAAGTACACTGCAGTGCCCCCTAGGGTGCCCGGTTAGTGTCCTGGCATGTGAGGGGGACCAGTGCACTACTAATGCTGACTCCTCCCATGACCAAATGGCTTGGATTTGGTTGTTTCTGAGATGGGCGTCCTTGGTTTTCATTATTGCCGAAAACGGGGGACGACCATCTCTAAGGTCGACCTAAATGTTGGGATTTGGGCGTCCTCGATCATATTATCGAAACGAAAGATGGACGCCCATCTTGTTTCGATAATACGGGTTTCCCCGACCCTTCACCAGGATGTCCTTAGAGATGGGCGTCCCCGTTCGATTATGCCCCTCTATGTATGAACCACAACAAGAACTTCATTCCACGTTGAAGATGCAGCTATATCTGTGTCCGTTTGTCATTTTTCAGAAACGCAGAATCACACTTTTTCAATAGCTGGGGGGAATTTGTGGAACCAGCTTCCAGGTTATTTAATACTTTGCACTATCAACATTTTAAGAAATTTATTAAAAACTTTATTTTGTAAAAGCATTTATGGTATAAGGACAAGTCTATTTCTTTGGCAGTTCGCCCTACTTTATTTTTGATAGTCACGATTTGTGATGTTATGTGATTCTAATGTATGTTTTGATATTGTGAATGTTTTTTTGTAACCCACTTTGATGTTAAAGTGGGATATCAGTCTCTGAAATAAATAAATATATTCCTCCCCTTCATCCTTGAGTTTCACAAGGGCATTTTTGAACTTCCTCTTGTCATTAAGTTATCTACCAAAGTCTTGTCTTCTAATTTATATTGTACTAGCTATCTGACTACTTGACCATCTTCTCTTAGCTTTTTCAGATATTGCTGCTTGTCTTCCCTCTTTCTGTAATGTTCTGTATTTTATGAATGCTTATTTCTATTTCCTTGCCTTTTGAGGTACTTCTTTCAAAAACCAGAGTGGCCTACTTTTTTCCCTCTTACTTTTACTTACTTTCCTAACACAAAGATTCATGGCCCTTAAATTATCTCCTTTCAATTTTGCCCACAGATTTTCTACTTCCCTCAGAAGTTCCCAACCTGATAACAACTCCTTGAGGTACTACTCCATCTTAGCTATGTTAGGATATAAATTCAGCATGGTTTAAGCAGCAAGGTGCTGATCTGGCTGGCTGTCAATATTCAGTGGTACTTAACTACTGAATATAGACTCTGACCACCACAGCACTGTCTACCCGGGGCAGTTATGGAAGCTATGTGGGCACTGGCAGTATTCCGTGCTGGTGCCCACATACATATCCTGGCAAGTAGGACCACATAAATAGCAGTCTTAATTTTGCCCATTTAAGTATGCAGGTATGCCATTGAATATCAGCAGTACCCTCAAAGAGCCAGACACAGTAAATGGTGCTCAATTAAAGCTTTATAAAAAATGTGTGTCAACCGCTATTCTATAAAGGATGCTCTGGGCTGAGCACCCTTCATAGAACAGCACTTATCCCGGATTTCATACCCAATTTTGGGCAGGAGGACTTATGCCTCTTGAAACCTGATATAAATCCTGGCGTGTAGGTTTGGTGTTTAACCCCAGTATTGTATAACATTGAATCTAAATTTTTGAAATGCCCTTGACCCACTCATGCTTGTTTTGGGTTGTGCGCAAGACACTTTGGCCATGCAGTGTTATAGAATAGCACAAATACAGTGATAAGTCCAAAGTAGTGGCAATTAACTATACAGTGCATTTCCCTTCCCTTCTCCTCTGATCCTTCTGCCCCCCTATCCTGTCATTGAAATTGTAATTGTAATTTTGTTTCCTCAGTTCATTGTAAGCCACTTGAGGCTGCGTTAGTGGTATTAAGCGGGTATAAAATGTTCTGAATAAATAATAAATAATAATTGATTAATGGCTTGTTAACTATTAGTTGTGCATGTGGATCTAAAATTCATGCCAACATGTGGATGCCCAATATGAGGGCTATATAGAAAACCATGGGGGGATCACTTCCAGATATTACCCCAGAACTGAGATTTCAATGCTGGTTCCCAGACATGGTCCATTATTAATATCTGGGTCTATTCTAGCCACGTGGTGAAGCATCTACAGTTATTTTTCCTGAAGTCTAGACCTCCTCAATCTTCAAAAACCAGTTTAACCGTCCAGGAACGGCACTTAACCGCTATCCAGGAATATGCAGGCAGGAATAACAGCTATCCTCCACTGATATTCCTGGTAGTGGCTAGGAGGTAACAGGCTATATCGTGTGATATAGCCGGCTATCCCCAAATATTCAGCATTTGAGGCCAGCTATAGTAAGCAGGCCACATGGGCCCTGTAAATAGCTGGAGTATCTTGGCCCGTTTAAACTTAACCGGTAGTATCTTTGAATATAACTTAGCCAGTTAAGTTTAAACTGGCCAAAAATAACAGCCATATATTCAATGCTAGTTCACTGGAATGGCCTGTGCATTGAATATCTGGCTTACCGTTGACGGGCGGAGTTAGCTGGGCTCCCTCCCACGGTTTGAATATCAGCCCCCAGACACTATATGTTGAAGTGAACCATCTCTTCCAATGTCCAATACTGAACTACCACCATTGGTTGATCACTAGATGCAAGATGATCACCATACTTCAACATTAGAGTTTCCTCATTTATAAGCCACAGGTCCAGGACTGTCCTCTCCCATGTGGGGCTCTGTTATCAAAGATGTTGGAATAGTTCTACCTAAAGAGAAGTTCTCCTTACTTCTAGACTAACACTGCAGCCAGAATGTTCCAATCATCCATCTGGCAAATGAGATCACCTATAAATTGCACGTCACCCTTTAAAAATAATACTGGTGATGTCTTCAGTTCCATATGTGATGTGGAACAGTATAGGCAAGTAAGAACAATGAAATAGACTACTATCCTTGTTGCTAGGTGGAAGGAACATGGTGAAATGCCAACATAATTAGGAAAGCTAGACAGAAGTCGCAATGCAGTAATAATGGGAGATTTCAATTACTCTAGTTATTGATTGGGTAAATGCCTCATTAGGGCACTTTAGGGACGTAAATGTTCTATATGGCCCTAAATGAGTGCTTTAATGGGATGTGGACTACTGATTGCAATGCAAGGTCTAGTGCAGGATACAATGTGAGGCCTAGTGCAAGGATTAACAGTGATGGTTTTGCGTGGTAATAGTGATCACAATATAATCGTATTTGACCATAATCACTGGAGGGATAATGTTAAAATAAAACTACAGCAGTAGCATTAATTTAAAAAAGACAGACTATGATAAACTGAGGAAAATTGAAGAAACTTAGTTAGGAATATGGTTACAATCATTAAAAGTTTGCATGTACTGTAGCCTCATTGCATATTAACCCAAACTAGGTGATAAACTAAACAATATTAGATACTAGTTGACAAAAGATACTCCTATCGAGCTTCAACAATATATTTCAGGAAAATTCATAAATAAATCAAGATTCAATAAAAGCATCATACCTTAAGAAAACAACCCCAAACTTAGGAGGTTATCTTAGAAGACTCTGCATGGGTACATAGAGGGGCATAATTGAACAAAAACGTCTATCTCCATGGGCGTTTATCTCCGAGAACGGGTCCGTGAAGGGGCGGACCGAACCGTATTTTCGAAAAAAATAGACGTCCATGTTTTATTCGACAATTTGTGAGCTGGGCGTTTTTGTTTTTCAGTGATAATGGAAAATGAAAGCGCCCAGCTCAAAAACAAATAAATCCAAGGCATTTGTTCGTGGGAGGGGCCAGGAGTCGTAGTGCACTGGTCCCCCTCACATGCCAGGACACCAACCGGGCACCCTAGGGGGCACTTTTACAAAAACAAAGGTAAAAGAGCTCCCAGGTGCATAGCACCCTTCCCTTGGGTGTTGAGCCCCCCAAATCCCCCTCAAAACCCACCGCCCACAAGTCTACACCATTACTATAGCCCTAAGGGGTGAAGGGGGGCACCTACATGTGGGTACAGTGGGTTTGGGGGGCGGTTTGGAGGGCTCCCATTTACCAGCACAAGTGTAACAGGTGGGGGGGGGGATGGGCCTGGGTCCACCTTGCCTGAAGTCCACTGCACCCCCTAATAACTGCTCCAGTGACCTGCATACTGCTGCCAGGGAGGTGGGTATGACATTTGAGGGTGAAAATAAAAAGTTGTGAAACGGCATATTTTGTGGTGGGAGGGGGTTTGTGACCACTGGGGGAGTCAGGGGAGGTCATCCCCGATTCCCTCCAGTGGTCATCTGGTCATTTAGGGCACTTTTTGGGGCCTTATTCTTGGAAAAACAGGGTCCAGGAAAAGTGCCCTAAATTCTCGCTAAAAACGCATATTTTTCTTCCATTATCGGCGAAAGGCGCCCATCTCTGATCGCCCGATAACCACGCCCCAGTTCCACCTTCACCACGCCTTTGACACGCCCCCATCAACTTTGTCCGCATCCACGATGGAGTGCAGTTGAAAACGTCCAAATTCGGCTTTCGATTATACCGCTTTATTCGTTTTTGTGAGATAAACGTCTATCTCCCGATTTGGGTCGCAATATAGACGTTTTTCTTTTTCAATTATAAGCTGGATAGTGTCATGTACATGTGTAGATGCCATACACATGTAAATAGTGATATCAGACCAGTGGCGTAGCCAAGGGTGGGCCTGGGTGGGTCCAGGCCCACCCACTTTGGGCTCAGGCCCACCCAGTAGCAGCATTCCTATGATGTGGCTGACAGGGATTCCCAAGCCCCACCAGCTGAAAACTCTCAACAACTGTCCCTCCTGCATACCTTGTAAATAGCAGATCTTCGCCTGTGCAAGCAGTGACTAATACATATTAACTTGCACCATCCCACACGCCTTCCTCTGACCTAGTCCCACCTATGTAGAAACAGAAGGTTGCATCAGTGGGAAGGCTGTGATGCCACATGAGCAGTGTGTATTAGTTGCTGCTTGCTGCTGGTGAAAATCTGCTATTTAAAAGGTATGCGGGAGAGGGGGGATGTTTGAGAAGACCATATGGCAGTGCAGGTGAGAGGAGGAGACCAAATCACCTGTGGGATGGGCGGGGTTCTTCTGCCCCCCCCATCTGTGCCCAGGCCCACCCAAAATTGGGTGTCTGGCTACACCCGTGGATCAGACCGTCCGCTATTTACATGTGTTGGTTCAGCCAGGATGCATAGATTTAAAAGAGCCTTTTTGGGGTGTGGTCTGGTCAGGTCAAGGAGAAAACATGGCAATTCTATAAATGTAGATGCCAATTGCATACATTGATTTTATAGAGTAGGTTGAGCTTATGTGTGTGAATGACATTAGACATGTGGATGCAGTAGGCACTATTTATAAAAACAGTACTCTAGTACACATAGCACATAAGAACAAATGGGCTGTACCAGTGTGCAGAGCGGGCATATCATGAGTGTTCCACCTAAGCAACGCATGCACCTTATAGAATAGTATCAGATATGTCATTGCAGGCGTACTTAGACACACTAGAGCTTTTACCAGCCATTAAACCTGGCAATACAGTTGTTGTACCTAAATTTTGGCATGCCACAGCAGCTTTGTGCCTATGTTATCGCCTAAGCTAACTTTCGTTCTTGTGTATTGGATAGTTGTCCTGCATTACTTATTGAAATATCCGCCTTCTTTGCGAATTGAGTGGCTTACTTCATGTTACTTTCTTTGTATGAGAAGCTGGCCAGGATCGTCATATGGTTTAGGAGATATGTATCTTACACCTAGACGTCAAAAAAGTAGATGCTGACCCCAGTTCACCTGTCAACTTTGACCAGTGCTAGCAGTCTCTTTAATTTCTAAAGAACGAGTGTGACTACTTGTTTATCAGCTCACTTGGACAAATGTGCATGTCTTCATCCACGTCAATTTGATTTAGAGTGTTTGATAGCACTGAATCTGCATTACTAGCATGACTTGGATCTAAATACCTTATGGCAAAAGAAAAAGAGTTTATTGTTACAGGTTTGACTTAACTGCCGCTTTGATACAGTGGAGCACGGATTTTTACTGTATAAATTGAATCTGATTGGTATTCTGGTAAAGTTGTTCAATTAATTAAATTAAAAATGAGTTTTTCTGTGTCCTTGGAGACAGTTGTGGGTCTCACAAGGGGCCCCTTTATCATCCTTGTGAGACACCACAAACGGGGTGGTCGCACAAGGGGTTTATTTAACATCGTCATGACCTTTATTGGATTTGGGCTGCTCCTCCTTGGGAGTTAATTATGATTCATATGCTGATGACATTTTGTTGCTTGGTTCCAAGCTGTGATTATCTAACTGGATACTATTCTGAAGGTGGTTAATTGTATGAACAAGGATTAAATATCTTAAGTTCTATTCCAGTTTCAAATTAAATGAAGATAAAAGTAAGTTACTCTGGTTAGCTTGTAGAGGATAGTAGTATACCTAGACCAGTGCATTTTTTTTCTAGCATAAAGGTGCCAGTACTCAATGCCAGGCCACCCTTCAGGGGTGGGGGTGAATCGCTGAGGGACCCACCTACAATTAGCCAGGCCCCCTGCAACCAGTTACAGAATCTATGACAAGGCAGAATTGGTGTGCAGGGGTCGGAACTCTTTCATTAAAACTTGGGGACCATGGGTCATTTTACGCAGACAATGGGAAAAGGTGCCGGTACTCAGTACCCCCAAGTACCCCCTCAAAATAGTCCTGCCCGAGATTCTGCCCCCTTGACTAAGGATTTATTCACTTAAAATGACTGTAACCTCTAAAATTTTAGGTGTTATTTTGGATTCCTCTCTTTCCCTTAGAACCTCAGGTGAACCATCTATCACGAATTGCTTTTTTTTTTATTATGTCAATTACATTGGATTCAAAAGTATGTTGACAGCTAATTTACTATCTTAGTACAGCCGTACAGAGAGGGAATCAAAGCACACAGGCAACAATACAGAAGAAAAAAGCACCAAGAGCCTTCAGATCCAGAACAGGTCCTTTATCAGTCATATGAATGGATGCTGTACATTATGGGACCTTGTCGGGTTTCGTACTCAATGGCCTGCATCGGGGGTCATACAGCATAAAGATTCCAAAAAATGAAGTAGCCCATCCTCAGCCTTCTAGTAATAATGAGAACTGACCTGTGAAAGGGTCAGTCTTCCAGCGATACTTGTTTAAAAGTCATTATTGATGCTAATTAGATTGTTATTCAATTAAATTGCAGGTGCAAATTAGGTACATGCCCAAATGTGCACATGCAATTTTTGGTGACTTTTACAGAATTGAGGGTATTCATTTAAGTGCAAACTTTTTCTCGCTGCACGTTACATGCACAAAGGGGCAGGTCCCCCTTGAGCAACTAATTATAGAATTGTCCTTCACTATTTTGTACCCTCAAAGCACCCCTAATTACTAGAAAAATGAACATCTAAATTTATAGATAAGCCCTTATTATAATATGCATAGCAACCCAAAAGAACGTTAAAATAATAGTTAAACCTCTACTTAGAAGTGCTATTTTACCTCAGTGATGAAGCAAATTCATAAAGCGCAACAATGTTTATTTTATACATATACATTGGAAGTGCAGAAATCAAATAATAATACATTATATAATCTAAAAAAACACATTAGTCACCAAATTTATATCCTTCAGCTATATAAATTGCAGTATATTTGCATTTTTAAATAATGTAGCCCACACCAGCAAATTAAAATGACTACGACAGAGAAGCGATGTTACCCTGCAGTGCTATCAAAAGGTCAACCCATTGCCTGAAAACTTTATTGTGAACACAATGACCTGAAGAACCATTGATATGACCCTATGATTGCATGTCTTGAAGATTTATTCCTTTCACATACAAGCAGCCTAAGGCATTTCACCTGGTATTTTTCACATCTGAAATGTACACAAACATATGTATTATAAACTATTCAAAACTCCTGTGTCTAAAATACTGAATCCTGATTTAATTTGCCAAAGACTTTGCATTATCTCAGTTCCTTTGCTTTCATGAGCAAAACCAGCTTGCTTATGGCATCCAACAAGATGGTGGGTTGAAGGTTGCAAGGTCCATCTAGAATATTCAAATTCCTTACAACTAGATAACGCTTGGAACTTCAAGCAAACTGCAAACCAAAGGTTATCACTCAGTTAACCTAAGCTAGTACACTCCTCTGCCTAAAATTTGTAGCATGTCATTTGTATTTAGCCAAGGCCTTTTCAATAGTAGTTCAAGGTGAGCTGCATTCAGGGTATTGAAGGGTAGTTTCCCATTCCCAGAGATTTATAATCATGAGGGTCAATTCTATAATTGGCACCTAAATTTAGGGGCCAATTGCAGCACTAATTTTAGAAAAAGCGTGCTTATGTGCATGATGATACTTTGGCATTTACAGTATTTGTCTAGGCAGATAGTCTTATAAAATTATTGCTCCAGTAGCATGGTGCCTAACAGCAAAATGGGCTTACCAGTGGGCAGAGCTTGGACTATGTCCAATGAGTGTTCCAATTAGCAACGCATACTGATTATCCTGACGCAGCTAGGCAAAACAAGGGGGATCCTTATGCTTTGTCGAGGATTTCTGGATGTGGTGACAGCAGTGAGGACTCTGTTGGAGTATGTTACAACCCCTGAACTCTGTTTCTGGCCTTACAGGAAGATTGTTGAACGTGACCTTTTTGCTCAGATAGCGTCCTGTTTTTTTTGGCCGTGACAAGTCTATGTTGCTGTTGGAATGATTGAAGTTTCTTTTTACTTAGGCACGCTAACGTTTTAGCCCACATTAAAAAAAGGCATGCGCTAAACACGCCCATAGGAATACATTGGCATCTTTAGCGTTGAGCGCGCCCTATTTTTAGCACATGCTAAAACGCCAGCGCACCTTAGTAAAAGAACCCCTTGAGTTTGTTAATTGAGAGAAAACTGGGCGTTGAACTTTGAAAATTGTTTGTTTATGCACAATTTTTTTGGAAGCAATCTTTTCTCTCTTAAGTGTGATTTAAGAGGTTTTTCATTGCTCTTTTTACTGAGTTTTTATTCTTAGAAACTGATGATAGGAAGCCATTTTGAGATGGATAGCATTGCTGGCCTCTCAGGGGCAGTTGAGGTTTCATTGTTTAACATGGTTTGTGGTGGTTATGATTCACCACTTGGTGTCTTCATTACCAACCTAGTAAAGGTATTGCCTGTATTTTTGATAGATTTTTGTATACCTTTGCGTTTCAATTTATTTTTGCTTCTACATTATAAAATAGTATCAGATGTGTGTGCATTGACAAAGGTGCCCTTAGGTATTATGCAGCTTATGCTGCCACTTTACCAGGCATAAGCTGTCATGTCTAAGTTTCAGCAGTCAGCTGCCAAAGTGGCTTTTTCACTACTATTCCAGAATGGTGTTAAGGCACGCCTTAGAATGGGTCTAATGCACTTCTTTGTCACTCCTACATTTAGATGCCACTTTATAGAAGTGCTCCCAGAGTTAGTAACCTTGGATCTATATATTGCACCTAGTGTTCCGTGCCAAAATACAGCGTATTCTATAATATCACGCGTAACTTATTGACTTAACAAGCTATCAGCGTTGATAACAGGTCTTAATGAGCAATAATGAGCAGTAATTGGTAATAATTAGAATTTAACACACATAACTCATTAAACATGTTCTTTAACCCACTGCACCTAAATTCTAAAGCAGGACCCATGGGCATTTCATGGGAATTCCAAAATTTACATGCACTGTTATAGAATATGCCCCATGCGCCTAAATTTACATGCCCTTGGTAGTAAATAGAATGCACAGCTTTAAGCGCTGTAAATATCCACTAAATACAGGCATCAGAATACACTTAGGTGGGACATTTATTCCGCAAGGAGTTTCCAGGCGCCATATATAAAATCTGGTCCTAAAGTGACTAACTCAAGGCCATGGTACTCAAATCCTGGCAAAGGAAATGTTGAAAACTGAAATCAAATACCCAGACAGCACATTGCACCTACCCTAAGTCCATGGTGATTAACATTTTTAAAACTTGGACCCTAATAGAATGCTATTGATATTTTGCTTAAAACAGTGGGTGCGACACAATGAGTCTAACCATTGATACATTCTATTTAGCATTGACCATAGTCCATACGTTTTACCATCTTCAGATGGTTTGTTCATCCAGAATCAATAAAACAGTTACAACAATCCATGTTCATATAAGCAGGTATGTAGTACCAGCAGGATGCCCACAGGAATATGTACCAAATCATATAAAACCTTATTTTTGTTTCTTTTCTCTGAGATTTATTGGGGTGAAAGATTTATTTACAGCTGGAGTAGGGACAAAGGCAGCTAGGGCTTGGTATCCTGGCAGTCATATTAAATTTATGGCCCACCATTAGTAATTAGTAAAGTCCACCTTCTACACTTACCATATTCACTTCCTTCCTTCTTTCTTCCCTTAATTAATCCCTGCACATTACTAATTATATCTGATATCCTGAAATGACAATGTCATAACAAAACTATGTAAGCCACATTGAGCCTGCAAATAGGTGGGAAAATGTGGGATACAAATGCAATAAATAAATAATATACTTTCGAGTGTGGCCAAAAAGAATAGCACAGTTGTCAGAAACTCCTGAAAACGAAGCTGCAGGGTCCTTCGTGTAGCAGACCCAGCTGATTCAGCTGCTGAAATGTCTTACCATTCATCAGAAGACATGGGACAAAAGTAAAGTGAAAACAGTCACTAAACTTCTTTTTTCTGTTGAGCATGGCTGTGATGCCTCTGTGACTACCGATGCAGTAATAGCAATTGCTAGTGATAATACTGCTGTTGGGGATGGAAACATTCAGGTCAATATTGAAGAAAACTACATTTATTGGCACTAAGTTAGTTGCCTACATTGTGCCTACCACAGCTGAAAATGCCTTACGATAAGGCACATTCAGGGCATCCTACAGTAATTTTAACATCAGTCCACTTCCCACAGCTAAAAATAGATTTATTTTTAGTGCTAGGGTCAGGTCAGGAGTGGATAGTGGGTGTGTTCTGTGCTAATTGGTTAGCACAGCTGTATCATCGCATGCTAACCAATTAGCATATGATTGTGATATTCTCCGCTTTGAACCGAAGTGACTCTTGAGTTCTTCCTGTCACCAGTTCCCCCTATCCAGGGAAGTGTGGCAGAAACTCTAACAGGTTCCTCCTACCTTTTAACAGAGGTGACCACTTGGTCCTGTCTCTAGCAGCTGTATGGTAGAAATGGCCGCCATAACCTCCAGTCTTACACACACACACACACACACCTTACACATACACACACACACACACACACACTTTACAATCCCACTCAGGCACTTGCTCACCATTGAGGAAGGCATTTTGTAATTAGCAAGGAAGAAAAACATTGTAATTGTGCATCATCCACTTAGAAATGCTACCCTATTTAATTCTTTATCATGTTCTCTCTCCTGAGTATCATCTGCTGTTTACATTAAATACAAGAGACTCTAGAATGGATGCCAAAGTAGCCAAAACCTTGCTCAGGTTTACTCAGCACACAAAACCTTCATTGTATATATCATCTGACTATAGAACTGAAAACATTTGAATTTCAGATGAAGTGATTTAATGTTTTTTTTTAGTTGTAGATCTTATGAAGTTAAACTACATTCGGACCTATCATTTAGCTAGAATAACCCATGCGGGGTTCTCCAAGGGTCCTTGCTGTTCCCAATTTTGTTCAAATGTCTTTTTATGATCTTTATTATTAACTAGATATGATTTTCTTCATATATTTACGCAGATGATATTTCTGTCTTGATTCCTTTACAATCTATTTCTGATATAAATACTGCTAGAGTTCAAAGATGCATGAAAATTGTTAGAAGGGTGGCATGAAATAGACATAATTGAAACTTAATACAGGAGCAAACCAAAATTTCGATGCTTCATTCAAGATCTGAACAAATTCCTCAGTCACTCAGTAATCAAGAATGTTTCGAGTTTCTGCTATAATTAAGATCTTGGGGTTTCGGTTGAGTATCGGTCACTTTCATTGGAATCACAGGTAAATTCAGTAGTTAAAACGTGTGTTTTTTTAAAAATGAAAAAAACTTCAGACCATAAGATAATATTTTGAATCCTCAACTATGAACGAGGTAAGTTCATTCTATATACTGATATCAATTCTTGATTACAGTAACTGATTTTACGTGGAGGGGCATAATCGAACGAAAAACGTCTATCTCCATGGGCATTTATCTACGAGAACGGGTCCGTGTTTATTCGACATTTGTGAGCTGGGCGTTTTTGTTTTTCAGCGATATGAAAATGAAAGCGCCCACTCAAAAAACAAAATAAATCCAAGGCATTTGTTCGTGGGAGGGGCCAGGATTCGTAGTGCACTGGTCCCCCTCACAGGCCAGGACACCAACCGGGCACCCCAGGGGGCACTTTTACAAAAACAAAAAAAAGGTAAAAGAGCTCCCAGGTGCATAACACCCTTCCCTTGTGTGTTGAGCCCCCCAAATCCCCCTCAAAACCCACTGCCCACAAGTCTACACCATTACTATAGCCCTAAGGGGTGAAGGGGGGCACCTACATGTGGTACAGTGGGTTTGGGGGGGTTGGACGACTAATAATCATTAAGCAGCACAATTGTAACAGTAGGGGGGGATGGGCCCTGGGTCCACCTGCCTGAAGTCCACTGCACCCCCTAACAACTGCTCCAGGGACCTGCATACTGCTGCCAGGGAGGTGGGGTATGACATTTGATGGGTGAAAATAAAAAGTTGTGAAACATCATTTTTTGTGGTGGGAGGGGTTAGTGACCACTGGGGAGTCAGGGGAGGTCATCCCCGATTCCCTCTGGGGGTAATCTGGTCATTTAGGGCACTTTTTGGGGCCTTATTCGTGAAAAAACAGGGTCCAGGAAAAGTGCCCTAAATTCTACTACAAACGCATACTTTTTTTCCATTATCAGCGAAAGGCGCCCATCTCTGTTCGGGTGATAACCATGCCCAGTCCCGCCTTCACCACACCTCTGACACGCCCCCGTCAACTTGTACGCTTCCGCGATGGAGTGCAGTTGAAAACGTCCAAGTTCGGCTTTCGATTATACCGCATTATTCGTTTTTGTGAGATAAACGTCCATCTCCCCCGATTTAGGTCGGAACTTGGGCGTTTTTCTCGTTCGATTATAAGCAGGTTAGGCTGTTTGAAAGGTCTATTAATAAAACTGCAAATGGTGAGAATACTGCAATTAGGCTGATTTTTGGCATATATCCAAGTATAGTTCCTTTTTACTTAAAAATTCATTGGTTACCAATTGCAGCTAGAGTTTTGTTTAAATTGCTTGTATTCTTTATAAAGGCATTAGCTTCAGAACTTTAGTACAAGAACAGTGCTGGGCAGACTTCTACAGTCTGTGCCCTGAGAATGGCAAGGATAAATCAAACTCGAGTATACATATAAAGTATCACATACCATGTAAAAATGAGTTTATCTTGGGCGGACTGGATGGACCGTACAGGTCTTTATCTGCCATCATATACTATGTTATGTTACTATATGTAAAGTCTTGCATAGGCAAATTCCTGCTTATATGCTAAATCACTTCTCTTTTGCATCTCTCAACAGAGTTTGGAGACATTTGGCTGACATTTTTTTTATACTTCCATATGTTAAAGGAAGAAAAAGGCTAGGTCTTTTTGATAGGCTATTAGCAGTTCAGGGAGTACATTGGAAGGAAATAGCAGAGTTATTTTCTCTATCAGTGTCTTATCTATCACCATTTAGAAAGCGTTTAAAAACATATCTTTCAGAAAATCTTGTGTTTAAAATTGGTATTGATATTGCATCCCAGAAATGAGTTCTGGCTTCTTTGATTGGAACCCGCTTAGAACTGTTGAGGTATTAGCGGGCTACAAGCCTGGTGTAATGTAATATAATGTAACATGCAGTGAAGCCATTGTGGAGATTTGTTTAGCACTTTCTAATGCTATGTAATATGGTTAAATCAGAAAAGGGGTCAACCAGAAAAACAGCGGATACAACCATAATTGTGAGATAGTTTATTATAATAGAGGGGGAGAGGACCTCAGACCGGTGAACAACTTTTGATCAATAAGATCACATCGGTATAGTCACCATTATATAATCACTGGTCCTCTACCAACCTCCTCCCTGGGTGTTTGTGCGCTTCTAAATATTATAAATGCTATATATCACAGCCAAAAATGTAAACCACAGCTACAGCTTATTGCTGCTCAATCAAGGGCCTCCGCAACGGTCCCGTTCGCCAACTGGGGCTTCGTCAGGGGAAGAGGACCCCGCAACATCAGACTGTGCAAAAACCCAGCAAGCCGTTAATACCGCAAAGAAAATGAAAAAGAAAAGGAACATTTTTCATTGAGTAAGTCATGGTTTTGTTACCTTGTCCTTTTTTAACATTAAGGGGCATAGTTATCAACATGGGCTACCATTAAGATAAGTTATTTTTCCATTAAATCATAACATTTCAGCACTAGACCAACTTTATACAATGAAATCTAGTTACTAAGAACTGGGGGTAACACTAATATAACACGCCTTAACGGTAGCCCACATCAATAACTTAATCCCCTAAACTGAGTCACAAGTAAGAAGGTCATTTTAGAAGAGTTGTCTGGCATCTACACATAAAAATTAGGGCTGTACCAAATATTCATATTTGATTCAGCCCTGAATAATGCACCGAATACATTATTTGTATTCAGCCAAATAGTAATTTAAATTTGAATATGAATAATCCAGGACTCTACTGTGCTAAATCCTACTGAAATAAACACTGATTTCATGTTACTTCATTTATTATTTGTTATGTAAAAGCTCAATGCCCATTATTCACATTCAGTATTCGTATTTGGCCGAATATTTTTCATTATTTGGCCAAATAGTAAAATATGCTATTCGGTACAGCTCTAATGTAGATAGCAGCAATTACATCTGTAAATGACATATATTTATTTATTTTATTAATTTATTAGGATTTATTTACAGCATTTTTGAAGGAATTCACTCAAAGCGGTGTACAATATGAATAGATCAAACATGGCTCCATAAGAGCAGCCATACATAAGAATAGCCATACTGGGTAAGACCAATGGTCCATCTGGCCCAGTATCCCATTTCCAAACAGTGGCCAAGTCAGGTTAAATGTACCTGGCAGAAATCCTGGGGTAAGCAGTTGCCTCCCCATGTTTTCTTCCAGGAACTTGTTCAAACTTTTTAAAACCCAGATACGCTAACCACTGTTACCATATCCTGCAGCAAAGAGTTCCAGAGCTTAACTATTCATTGAGTGAAAAAATATTTCCTAAGTACATAAGCACCACTACCACAGCACTTTTTACACACACCGCTGCTAACCGGTTAAATAGCGCTTAACCGGCTATCCGCCGATATTCATCGGGGGATAACCGGCTATCCCCCGCTGAATATCCCTAGTTTATATCAAGCAATATAACTGGCTATCCGCCAGTTTTTAAGCTAGGTTTAGCAGCCATATTTGGCCGCTTGAAAACCTAGTGTATCTTTGGCCAGTTTGAAGATAACCGGCTAAGTCTGAATATTGACCTAGCTAGTTATCTTCAAACCGGCCAAAACCGAACTGGATATTCAATGCCGTTCACCAGAAACAGCCCGGCATTAAATATCCGGGCTAAGCACTGACCACGGGAGTTAGCCGGTCTAACATCCGCAGTCTCAATATCAGCCCCACAGTGTTTAAATATATTACGTATATTGAGTGCCCCTATCATAAGTACATAAGTGCATAAGTATTGCCATACTGGGACAGACCGAAGGTCCATGAAGCCCAGTATCCTGTTTCCAACAGTGGCCAAACCAGGTCACAAGTACCTGGCAAGATCCCAAAACAGTACATTTTATGCTGTTTATCCTAGAAATAAGCAGTGGATTTTCCCCAAGTCCATTTTAATAATTTTCTATGGACTTTTCCGTTATGAAGCCATCCAAACCTTTTTTAAACCCCGCTAAGCTAACCATTTTTACTACATTCTCTGGCAACGAATTCCAGAGTTTAATTACACGTTGAGTGAAGAAATATTTTCTCCAATTCATTTTACATTTACTACTCTATAACTTCATTGCATGCCCCCTAGTCCTATTATTTTTGGAAAGCATAAACAAGCAATTCACATCTACCGGTTCCACTTCACTCATTATTTTATAGACCTCTATCATATCTCCCCTCAGCCATCTTTTCTCCAAGCTAAAGAGCCCTAGCCACGTAGCCTTTCCTCATAGTAAATAGCACTGAATATATATATAGAGAGTAGTATCTTCCACTATGTTATCCTGCAATGCTATCAAAAGGGCAAGCATTGCCTGAAACTCTATTTTGCACACAGTGACCTGGGAGAACCATTGATATGACCCTATGATCGCTTGTCTTGAAGACCTATTCATTTCATATACAAGCAGCCCTATGGTGTTTCACTTCACATTTTCATAACTGAAATGTACACAAGCAATATGTATCATAAGCAATTCAAACCTCTGTGTCTAAAATAAATCATGAAATCTCAATCTCATTTTGCCAAAAACTTTGCATTATACAGATATTGGCAATATTCAGCCACTATTTGTATAGCTATGCAATTTAATTTGAGACAGCTTTCTTGTTGAATATTGCAGTCTATCCATAGAGTTAGATGAAAAGCTTAGGCTCCGCCCTTGCTCCACCAGGCACTACCCCGCTCAATCTATACCAGGACTTACTGGCTAATACACATATAATTACCAGTATCTTTATATATATTTTACAAAGGGCTCTGCATTCACCAAAGGAGTGGTCAGCACTATCCCCAATGCGGGTTTTTCCTTCATGCTGGGACCACTTTTAGTGTGGCAGTAAAATGGCCCCTTTTTCCATTTTTCCTATTAATGGCCATGTGCTAATTTCCTCATTAGTGCCAGGGCAGCCAAGAGGGTGGCAGGGGCAAGATTCCCCAGGCCCAGCCTCCAAGGAGGGTCTGGTGCCGGTAAGGCTTCTGGAGGCAGGAAGAAGTTTCTGCTCTCTCGCTCTGTCTCTCTCCTGCTCCTGTGTGTCGAGACCCAGGTGATTGCATTAACTCAATAACCCAGGTCCCAGCACACAGGAACAAGAGAGTGGCAGACCAAGGGAGGAGCAAATGCAAGAAGATAAGGGGGTGGGGGTGGTGGCAGCCCAAGTGGAGGGGGTGGCAGCTACAGCCCAAGTGGTGGGGGGGGGGGGGGGTAGTGCCTGCAGCAGCCCTGCCCCAAGTCCAGCTCTGTTTCTCAGCGGTCCTGATGGCCATTGGCGCATGAGCCCTTAAGAACATAAGTCTAACCATACTAGGTCAGACCAATGGTTCATCTAGCCCAGTATCCTACTTCCAACAGTAGCCAATCCACATCACAAGTACCTGGCAGAAGCCCACTTATAGCAACATTCCATGCTACTAATCCCGGGGAAGCAGTGGTTTCCCCCATGTCCATTTCAATAACAGACTATGGACTTTTCCTCCAGAAACTTGCCCAAATCCTTTTTAAACCCAGATACGCTAACCTCTGTTACTCCATCCTCCAGCAATGAGTTCCAAAGTTTAACTGTTCCTAATATTTCCTCTTATTTTTTTAAGTATTTCCATGTAATTTCATTGAGTCTTTGTAGTTTTTGAAATAGTGAAAAATTGATTCACTGCTACCTTTTCCTCATATGGGAGGAGTTCTATCCTCTTTTGGTAGTTCTTCTTTGAACTTTCTAATTCCGTTATTTCTTTTTTGAGATACAGCGACCAGAATTGGTGAGGTCACACCATGGAGCAATACTGAGGCATTACAATATTCTTATTTTGCATCCCTTTCCTAATAATTCCTAGCATCCTGTTTACTTTTTTTGGCCGCTACTGCACAGTGGGCAGAAGATTTCAGTGTATTGTCTGCAACAACACCTAGATCTTTTTCTTGAGTGCTGACTCCTAAGGTGGACCCTAACATCAGATTACTATGATTCTGATTATTCTTCCCAATGTGCATCACTTTGCATTTGTCCACATTAAATTTTACTTGCAATTTGTATGCCCATTCTTCCAATTTCCTAAGGTTTTTTCCTGCAATTTTTCAAAATCTGCATGCGTTTTGTCAATTTTGAAACATTTTGTGCACCTCATTCATCATTCCGTGTTCCAGATCATTTATAAATATGTTAAATAGCACTGGTACAAGTACAGATCCCAGTGGCACTTCACTATTCACCCTTCTCCATTGAGAAAAATGGCCTTTTAACCCTATCCTCTGTTTTCTGTCCAGTAACCAATTCTTAATCCACAGAAGGATATTGCCTCCTATCCCATGATTTTTAAAAATTTTCTCAGGAGTCTTGCATGAGTAATTTTATCAAAAGCTTTCTTAAAAAGCTACACCAACTGGCTCACCATTATCCACATGTTTATTTATGCCTTCAAAGAAATGAAGCAAATTGGTGACGCAAGACTTCCCTTAGCTAAACCCATGCTGACTCTGGCCCATTAAACCATGTTTGTCTATGTGTTCAGTAATTTTATTCTTTATAATAGTTTCCACTATACTCCCCAGCACTGAAGTCAGGCTTACTGGTCTGTAATTTCCCAGATCACCCTTGGAACCCTTTTTTAAAATCAGGGTTACATTGGCCACCTTCCAATCTTCAGGTACTAACAGATCATTTTACAACAGGTTACAGATCACTAACATCAGCAATTTGTAGGCAGTAAAGGCTCACAAGCTAACTGCATGCTAATTGGTTAATGCATTGTGATGCAGCTGTGCTAACCAATTAGTGCAGAACATGCCTACTTTCCACCCCCAAACACACCCCCAGTGCTAAAAATTACATTCTATTTTTTAGTGCATGGGTAGCATGTGCCAATCCCAAAACTACTGACATGTGGGACATCTGAGCACATCCTGTGGTAGTTCTTTTTAACCTGCGGTAAGCATGTGCTAATGCTTATTACAGCTTGGTAAAAGGACCTCTTATTGTCAAAGCAGTTTACACTTAACAATTTCAGCAGTGGTGTTCCTTGGTTGGCTGCCACCCGGGGCAGATCACCGCTGCGCATCCCCCCCCCCCCCCCCCCCGGGTGCAGTGTCATCCATATCCCCCCTAGGGTGCAGCATGACACTCCCCCCCCCCGGCGCAGCGTCCCACCCCCTAGTGCATTCTTCCTACCTGCAGGGAGCACGCTGGTTCCCTACTCCCTCTGCCCCAGAACAGGAAGTAACAGCAGAGGAAGCAGGGAACCAGCAGAGCTGACAGCCACGCAGCTGTTCCCTGCACCCCTCCTGCCGCGTGCACCCAGTGCGGACCGCACCCACCACTCCACCCTAGGTACACTGCTGAATTTCAGTACACAATATTACAGAAATACAATTCCACTATAATAACATCTCTAGCACATCAATTAACCTTTGTATGTGAAAAACAGAATATCATATAAGCTTTAGCACAGCTTGGTATCCAACCTGTGATCTTCCATAGCTTCCACAGGTTAAACTGTTACACTGGACTATTTGCCAGTTTTTCTAAGCAGAACTCAAATTTTACAACATTATTTCAGAGTCCACCACTACATTGTTTCATTAAAATTCAGACTTCTATATTTTATTTTCCCTATGCCTTTTTTGGCATCAAAAGTTTTAGTCCTAATACAATAAGAAAAATAAATATTTGTAAACTGTAAAAAATGCATTGTCTCTTTATTTTACTTCACTAGAAAGCAAGAAATGAGACCCAATGCTTGCCATGTGTACTGTTTTCGAAACTGTACATTAGTTTTATTCAGCTACTTTTGCCTATGGCTATCCACTGTACTGCATATTAGTTTTAAATACAGATTGCTTGCAATAACACTACACCTGAATTTCTGCCTCCAGTTAAGAAATGGTTAGGATTGCTTTACATCTGCAACCCCATTGAAAACATTTATTCAATCAAAGGGAAAAATAAATGTGGTCCCTAAGCTCTGTCAAGTAAAACTGTTATTGATCCCCTAAATGAAATTTGTTCATGCTGATCGATCAAACACATTATCTTTTTTTCCAGTCTATTACCAACAATTGGAAACTCTTAGGCATCAATAGTAGTCAGAGCACAAGCAGCTGTATATTTAACCTATCCAATTTCAAAATATGAAATATTTTGCTATTTTTCTTTGTCTGAAAAATGAACCATTGAATTACAGTGATTTCCTTTCCTCCAGCCCAAGGCTAGAAAAAAATGCAATTTCATAAAGTGTTTGAAAATTGTTTGTGTCATATACAACTCAAATAGCATGAACATGCCCATTAAAATATGGAAAAAATGAGAGAGCCACAGAATGCTACAGACTTTCAATGTCAAACATATATAACTTCTTAATGAGATATAATGGCACTTTAACTGCTAATCTAAGGACCCTGTTTACTAAGGTGCGCTAGCGTTTTTAGCACAAGCTAAAAATTAGTGCACGCCATCAACTCTAGAATTCGTTGCCAGAGAATGTGGTAAAGGCGGTTAGCTTAGCGGAGTTTAAAAAGGTTTGGACAGCTTCCTAAAGGAAAAGTCCATAGACCGTTATGAATGGGCTTGGGGAAAATCCACTATTTCTGGGATAAGCAGTATAAAATGTTTTGTACTTTTTGGGGATCTTGCCAGGTATATTGTGACCTGGATTGGCCACTGTTGGAAACGGGATGCTGGGCTTGATAGACCTTTGGTCCTTCCCAGTATGGCAATACTTATGTACTTATGTAGATGCCCATACGAATATTATGGTCATCTACACAGTTAGCACGTGCTAATGCTTAGTGTAAGCTAAAAATGCTAGGGCGCCTCTAGCGCGGCTTAGTAAACAGGGCCCTAAGTAAGGTAAATAGGTATACTGTATAACCGGAATGATAGAATTTATTGAGCCTGGTTGTCTAATTATCCCCTCCCCCTTCCCCAAATGTACACACACTAAAGTGGATTTTATAGTAAGTATATCCTCACCATCAGGTTTTATAATAAGTTGGTTTTATATCTATAGATATTAGGATTGTCAACCTGGTGTTTGGGGTAAAATACATTTTACTAGCTTTAAATGTCAGGTTGATTCCTACTCATGGCAGCATATTTTTCTCTGTCCGTCTTCTGCTACGTCAACAGCTCCAAGTGAGCTTTTACTATCACTCTATGAAGAGTTGAAAACATGGCCTACCAATTATATCAACAACATGTCATTGATTTCATGGAAGTCGCTCTACACAACAGTTGCCTGCTACAAAAATGCATGGAAGGATAGAGTCTATATACAGCCATTTTAAGAAACTGGAATTTCCTCCCTCCTCCACCTGAAGATTTCTCGTACCCCTGCATTCTAATGGCCAACTCAAATAGCATATTGTTTGCTTGTGTAAATAAAAACAATTTCGTATTTATTATTCCAACATTCCTACTTGTAATTACTTTCAACATTCTTAGATGACTAAAGTATCATTTCCAGTTAACCTTCTTACATTGCACATCTGACCTAGAGATACAAGGTTTTAATATTTGCTAGTGTATTATTAAATAATAACAAGTAAATGCACCGTAAAGCTTTTTTTATTTTATTTTTATGAAATTTACTTGTAGAATATACAAGTATAGCTTGAACAGAAATAATAGAGCAAATGTACAAGCAAAATCAATCATAACGTATAGGGGCCCTTTTACTAATCCACAGCAAATGTGGCCTGCAGCAGTGCGAGTGCATCTTTTGGGTATGCACCAGGCCAGTTTTTGCCATATTCTGGAAAAGGGCCTTTTTTAAGGGGCCAGAAAAATGGACATGCAGCAAATAAAAACCAGTGCTATATTTTCTATAGCGTGTTTTCGGTGTGCGCCAAATTCAGAATTACCCGCCCGAGGCACGCAGTAACCGGGCGGTAATGCTGATTTGGATCATGCTGGATGCGCATAGGCCCTCATGCGTCTTTGTAAAAGGGCCCCATATAGAAAAAAAATAAAGAATAAAACTCAGTTACATCCACTCTAATTTTAATATCCTCAAGAAGAGAGATGGAGTTACCTAAATGGGAGACTTAAAAAAGAAGAATTTATTCATATGAAGCAAAAGCAATGAGATCTAAATGATCAAGTGCACAACACTCAAAGGCAGACTACTGGACATTTTAAGCAGTCAGGTCTGGGAGATCACCATCAGAAGCAACGTTACCACCCAAAAACAAGCTCAGATGTAATGGCTCAAATATATAAATAGATACTTCACATTCTTATACCAGATAGTGCATTCATAAGGGAAATTCAAAAGAAAATGGGCTCCAACTGAAGGATCCTAGATGTAATTATTAAGTGTATCATTCTCTTCTGCGTAACCCTAGCCACATCTGGAAACACACATATTTGAAAGTGCTGTTGCCTATGTCTAAAAGAAATAGTCTCAAGACAATGGGGAAATTCTACAAATCGTGCTCAAAAATGGGCAGAAAAGTCTGGTACTATGTGCTATTCTAAAAAGGGTGTATACCGTTTATAGAATAGCACTTGACTCCAATTTCAACACCCAGTTCTGGGCACCAGACTTATGCCTGCTAAAACCTGGTGTCCAAGGTGGGCATGGATTCCCATTATTCTATAACATTGCACATAAATTTTAGAACCCCCATGGCCCGCCCATGCTCCTCCTGTGGCCCCACACTCTTTTGGTCTGCACGCTATGGGATTTATGTGCCTAGCATTATAGAGTAGCGCATAGTCAGATGCATGCACAAATCTTAATTGGTGCCACTGAGAGGGGGGGGGGCATGGGGTCAATATTCCCCGGGCCTGGCCTCCAAGGGGGGCCAGGAGCTGGCAAGCTTATTCTTGCTGCCTGCTTCTAGGTCTGTCCTCCCCTACACCTGTGTGCCACCCAGGACCTGGATGATTGCATTAGCGCAATATCGCATCAATGCAATCATCTGGGTCCTTACTCCTGGCACGGACAGAAGCAGGAGAGGACAGACCATGGGAGCAGGCACGCAGGAAGTGGCTTGCTGGTGCCGGGCCCTGTCCCCCCCCCCCCCCCCCGGAGACTAAGACAGAAAGGTAAGGCGGCAGGTGGGCGGGAGCGGCATTGCGAGTGGGGGCAGCGGTAGTCTGGTTCTGCCCCAGGCCTGGTTATGTCTCTTGGTGGCCCTGTTAACAGCTCATTAGCAAATTAAGCTGCAAGTGCATGTTGGCAGCATACTCAAATTTGGACACTATATATAAAATCCGGGGAAATATCTCTCTCTACTTACCAGGTGAATGTAACTATCCAAGGAGCTGGGGAAACTAAGGGCCTCTTTTACTGTGCTGTGCTAGTGATTCCCAGCATGGCAATTGCAACACAGCCCGTTCAATTTCAATGGGCTTCATTGCATTTGCCATGCAGGAATCACTAGCACAATTTAGTTAGAAGAGCCCGAAACCTAACTCAGAGGAGGTTCTGGGTGGATTTAACCTATACACACAGTACAAAGAATACTTGAAGACTAATAAGACACCATATCAAATCACATAAGTCTTCCAACTTTAGCAGACAGAGGAACAAGTAGAGATTAACTTGTGGAGGAGTGGCCTAGTGGTCAGGGTGGTGGACTTTGGTCCTGAGGAACTGAGTTCAATTCCCACTTCAGGCACAGGCAGCTCCTTGTGACTCTGGGCAAGTCACTTAACCCTCCATTGCCCCATGTAAGCCGCATTGAGCCTGTCATGAGTAGGAAAGCGTGGGGTACAAATGTAACAAAAAAAAAACTTACTGCAATTAACTAACTGCTCTAATACTTGCCTATATGGGAAGAAAGGGTCTCTGAAACTGAATTAAATAAAAGTTTGTCCTTGAGTTGTCCAGATGTTTCTGAGATCCTTTTCCTCCCATATAGACATGTAACAGAGCTGTTAGTTATTTGCTAACTGTAGTAAGTTAATCTATATTGTTCCTCTGTCTGCTATAAGTTTGGAAGACTTATGTGATTTGATGTGGATTTAAACTATCCAAAGAAATATCTATTTCAGCTGAATTGTCAGTTCAATTCCTCAAGGATTAGAAATTGGAATATAATAAGCTCTAATCATTTTAGGCAGAGTCTGCTGCCATACCTGAAATTTAAAAAAAGGGGTGTAATTATCAATGTGGACTACAGTTAAGATGTGTTATTTTACTAACTCATGCTATTTTATCACAGGTCCCATTTTATACAATGAGACCTAATTACTAATAACTGGGGTTAGTTAATGTGTTAACGATAGCCCATGTTTGAAAACTTCCCCTAATATAACTGTTTCGACATAGCTTCTGAAGTCAGTCCAGAGATCTTATGAAAGTTTATAAAAATGAAGATTCTTAGACCTAAACAAAATTTCCATAGTTTACAATTTCTTCTGCATTACCAAACTATTCTTTATCACAGCAATTTCAAAAATGTTCCATTTTGAAGTATTACTACTACTACTATTTATCATTTCTAAAGCGCTTTTAGACGTACGCAGTGCTGTACACTTGAACATGAAAGACAGTCCCTGCTCGACAGAGCTTACAATCTAATTAGGACAAACAGGACAAACAAGAGATAAGGGAATATTAAAGTGAGGATGATAAAATAAGGGTTCTAACACTGAATAAGGGTTAGGAGTTAAAAGTAGCATCAAAAAGCTGGGCTGGTTGGTTTAGGGAGAAAGATGAGAAGCTCAGTATTTAGTTTGATGCACTAAGAGATCCTAACACAGCTTAAAATGGTGTACTATGATAACTTCAAAATGTGGGTACACTAATGGCCTGCTAATTTTTTTTCTTGGAGGGGACATTTCAGAGTGGCAGAGAGTGGGCATTCCTGCATCAGTTAGAATGTCTACATTACTGTGCACTAACTACATAGCGCTGGATTAGCTTGTGAGCCCTTACCGCCTACAAAATAGGTGTGGTAGTGCTCATGTATTTTTAATGACCATGTGATATTTTTACTGCTGCAATAAAAGCCTTAACATATAGGAAAAGCCTGCACATAGGACCACTAAGGCCAGCTTTTAGTAAAAGGGCCTCTAATTTAACAGTATGTTCTGAGACAGTTTAAGGCAAGTTGGATATTTGTTCAATAACCATTTTAAATTTTTGAGACAAAGCTGTCCCTAAATTGTCAGTAACAGCCACAAGGACTCCAAAGTCATGACCCAAGGCTTTTCAATTGAATACAAAGTTAAGATTTCAATCCATGCAAGCAAATCGTGCTCAACATACTGGCTAGAAAAAACCAGCATCAGCGATGTCACCATGCCTGCTGCTGCTGCAGGGGCGGAATGATGGGGAAGTTTCTTCTAAGGGTGGACCATCCGTACTGGCTCGACTTACATACCATCCGTCTCTCCTCTGACGTCTTTATATGCTGAGGCAGTTGAGCACGGAGGGAACCTGCACTCCTTGGGGAACAAAGAGGTCTCATAGGCCTCGTAAGACACTGCCTCTCCCTATATTGGACATTTCTGCTAGCGGTCATGCTGTCAACTGGGAGTGAGGTGTAAGATACAAGGCATGACATAATAAAAGAGAAGGAAGTGGTGGCAAGGAACAAAGAAGAGGTGGAAAGGGAAAGGGAGGAGCAAGTAGGAGCTGCAAAGGAAGGAGAGGGGGTAAGAGGCAAGGGATTGAGAAGCAAGGGGAAGAATGGCAGGGATGGGTGAGAAACAGATGGAGTGGAAAAATGGAGGAAGTAGCATACAAGAGTGTATGCAGGATACAAGGGGAAGACAGTGCACCACATCTCACTTTCATATTCCTTTCCCTTATACACCCACCTTACAAACTACACTCCCACATATCTGAAACCCTTCCCACACTTCTCATCCACACAAAACAACTGCAAGACACAAGACACACACACTTACCCCCTAATTCTATAAAAGTCACCAAACTTTGTGCACGTAAATTTGGGCACACACACACAATTTAATTGAATAACAAGCTAATTAGCACCAATAATTGACTGTTTAACAAGCAATTATTGGCACTAACGACACTGAATTGGAGTTTACATGCATAAATTTTGGTGCAGGATCTGTGCCTCAATTTAACATGTGAATAAAAATAGGGGGTGTGGAAATGGGAGGGTCATAGGCAAAACAGGGGTGTTCCTAGCATTTGCACATGTTATTATAGAATAAGGGGGGGATACACAAATAATTTAGGTGCGTACATTTGCACCACATTTCAGTTGGTACAAATGGCCATGTCTAAGTTAGGCACAATTCTTGGCCATAAGCTCTCTTCTATAAACCGTGCCTAACTTTAAGCGTGGCTTATAGAATAGCACTTTTTTTGGTGCCGATATATGTAGAATCTAGCCCTTAGAGCTACCAAAAACACACATATGCCCATAACAACTGTAACATCCACATGTAAGTCATGAAGCTATAACACGCCAAGCCCCCTCCCTACCCATCTTCAAATCCTTGCTTAAAGCTCACCTCTTCAATGCTGCTTTCGGAACCTAACCTTTCGGAACATATAGGTTGCCCAATCTGTCTGACCTTTCAGATTAACTGTACATTTGTCTTTTAGATTGTAAGATCTTCGGAGCAGGGGACTGTCTTTCCATGTTAAATTGTACAGCGCTGCGTAACCCTAGTAGCGCTTTAGAAATGTTAAGTAGTAGTAGTTTTAGAGTTGCTGTGAATTCTACAATTATTTCCTATTCTTAGGTACTAGTCAAACACACATTGGGTATTATTCAACAAACATATTTTCAAAACACACAGAATGAGAAAAAAATATCCCTTTTCAATAAGGCATTTAGGTCTTCATTGGATATGGCTTTTAATAAAGGTTATTAATCAATTTGCCTTATCACATTTTCTCCCCTTTTTGGATGAATTTGGACCCTTCAAAGTTTACTACACCATGGACCTTCAAATATGGAGTTAATTTAGAATAGTTAAAATGTAGCTATCATTTCTATAGCCAAGCAAGGGAGTTCCTTCTCCTGCTGTCAATAGCCCATACATTTGTCTTCTGTCTTCTTGATAGGTAATAATTTTCCAAGCATGCTTTGGAAGCAATGGGTCTACTGAAGCCAATAAGAAAAAAGGCACCAGTGTTTTAAAAAATCTCTTCAGAAATTATTACTGACATGTGTGCCACAAATTTTCTAACTCAAAAAAGGGTGTGAAAAGCTACAATCCCATTCTGTCACTGTGAGGATGCTTTTAATTTTTTTTTAAATGTGCAATGGTGATTTTGTAAAAAAAAAAAAAAAAAAAAAAAGATTTCTTTAAATCCTTACGCTAGCCTTTGTATCTGACTATAGGTTTCATAATGTGCCTGAAATGATTGAAGCTCATAAATGAGTAATTAGCATGGAGATTGGAATTTTATTTAAATCATAAGGAATTGCTCATGAATTATGCAGCAATTTCACTAATTTGATTAACTCAATTATCATTTTTTTAATAAATTATTAGCTCTGCAACTTCAAATACTTTGACCCATGCTACACGAATAAAAACATTATGTAACTGCAGACTTAAAAGAGGAAAACATTTTGACTATTATGCTATGCAAAGCTCCAAATATATGAAAACCAAGATAGAAATGAAATCGTCAATTATGGGGCTCATTTTCAAAACAGAAAAACACCCACAAAGCAGCACAAAGCAGCATTTGGACTTTTCATTTTGCCCAAACTTCCAAAGCACTATTTTCAAAACACATTTAAGATATTTTTTTCTATGCAGTTCATCTGAAGTGCATCCAAATCACAAGGGATGTGTCAAGAGTGTTAGGGGCAGGATTGGGCATGCCTAACACTTGAAACGCTTTCTGCCATAATGGAATAAAGCAAAAATGTCCAGGTTTAATAATGACTGTCACAAAATTTTTGTCTACATATTTCTATTTTTAGTTTGTGATTACTTATTCTATACTTCATGAGGGACTACCTCTATTCATAAGTGAAAAAGGTGGGGTATTCTGTTAGCATCAATTGTCTTTGTAGAACTAATCTGTACCAATCCAGTTTTTTTGTTTTCCAATAGGTGTATTGATATTTTTCTGCCCACTGCAACGTTCACAGTGTTGTTTTGTTTTGCTTTTTTCTAGGAAGGACCTTGCGTGACCCCCTGGAAGTTAGCTTGTAAACATATTAGATTCTGTGATCCAACTTGTTAAGAAAAGTTTTAAGAGCTCTTTTATTATTTTTACTTGAGTAAGGGCCCTGTTTACTAAGGCGCGTTAGCATTTTTAACGCGCCTACAATTAGCGTGCGCGCTGTGTAGGTGCCTGTAAGGATATTGTAGGCGCTTACACAGTTAACGTGCGTATATGGTTAACGTGCATTAAAAATGCTAACGCGCCTATAATGCAGCTCAGCAAACAGGGCCCTAAGAGGGTCTTTTACTAAGGCGCGCTCACGTTTTATTGCGTACTAAAATTGTGGGCGTGCTAAACA
The DNA here is from genome assembly GCF_901765095.1 of Microcaecilia unicolor. NCBI lineage: Eukaryota > Metazoa > Chordata > Amphibia > Gymnophiona > Siphonopidae > Microcaecilia > Microcaecilia unicolor. Next base: position 246,504,638 of record NC_044037.1, on the reverse strand, counting down.
TTAGAGATGCCAATGCATTCCTATGGGCGTCTCTAATGTTTAGCACGCCCACAATTTTAGCGCATGCTAAAGACATGAGCGCGCCTTAGTAAAAGATACCCTACGTTTTTTGGATAAGACTTTCTACTTTAACTTCTCTACTTTTGAAGCCAGTACTTTTACTTTTTTTACTTAAGTACTTTAAAAAGTAACAAACCCATCTCTGCTCCCGGGATGAGTGCTCTTTACAGCACACTGAGAGCTATGCAAAGCAGATGAGTAAAAGCTCAGTTTTGGTGGTGAAGCTGTTAATTATTGGAAGCAAAATATTAGCAGCATGAAAATCCCAACTGTCATAGGGAAACCTTTAAACAACTATAAATCCCAGCGCTTTAAATTTAGATTGTATGCAACACTGGTTGACTCCTCAGTGGTGACTTGCTTCACATTTTGGAGATGAGGGTAGAGTAGGGTGGGGTGGGGTGGGGTAAGGAGGGGGTGGATGGCAGTGGGGCATGAGTGGAGATAAAATTTCTTGCCTACCCATAGTAGGCACACTCAAAATTGGCCCTCTGGCTACACTACTGTCATAGACGGGAATAGAAGCTCCTAGTGAAAGATACCTTTAAGATATTTCTCCCCAAAGATATTTTGAGGGAGAAACTACAAGCAACCTTTTATTTGTTACTAGAGCAGTTTACTATGGGATCTCTAAAAATATTCTGGAATTCCAAAGCAGCAAAGATAACAAAACAGGGTGAAAGAAAGAGTGACAGCCAGCATCATATTAGAGAAGGCTGCACATTGTCTGTATGCAAGAGCCAGGATCTCCAAATAATGGGGACTGTTGGAAGGATTAGTGATAGTTGCAGTGGAGATTAGAAGCAGGTACAAAGATTGCCAAAAGCCTCTCTGGGACTTAGGAAGTTGGGCTAAAAAGCACTGAAATCAAGGCATCATTCAGGTAGAACTCTTTGGGTAGACTTTAAGCCACAAAATCAGCCATAAAGATGTCATAAATAAAATGTAGAATGTAGACTGCTTTCCCACCAAATGTATATGCAATGATTTCTTCAGAATACCAGCTTTGTGTGAAGCATTGGCGCTCAGGTTCCTGATATAATGCATCAGTGCAGCCTTCAAATGTAGATTCTACCTTATGGGAAGGAACCCTGAAATCTTTTCTACGAGTAAGGCATAGGAAGAGATCTACAATGGCCTATAACTTGCAATTTCTTTCGCTTAGGATTTCTATCCTCTGTCTTCTATCCATTTCCAAAATAAACCTCAGCAATTCAGTTCATCTTGTCCGTCCTTCACTATGTCCCTTGGCTTAGGAAGTATTCCTTTTCCTTGATTTCTAGATCATTTTGAAATATTCATTTTGGCTTGTGCTTTCTCTCAAATGCCCTTTCTTATCTTCTTTCTTAATACTTAGATCCCTCTCCTGTTTATGATCTTCAGAACTTTTCTCTCTTTTATCATTTCTTTCTTTCCCGTCTGCTTGTTTCCATTCTTTCTCCTTTGCAACTCATCTTTTAAGCTAAAACTTCCAGATTCTTTTCCACTCTGTTGCAGTCATGCAATTATTCGAGCTACCAATCAGCTTTCATTTGTTTCCTTTTTTAATATGTTTCTTTTATATCTATCTGGTTCTCAATGATGGTATACCAAATTTCCTTCATTTGAGATAGAGTTCAAGCATTCTGGGCAAATACGTCAAATAGGTGTGTGATCCTATTACACATATACAGATAAACACACATACACAGAGACTTAGGATGCAATTTGATAAGGGATACCTATGTAAAATGCCTGTTATAGCATTGCTTCACATGTAAAAGTATGACAATGCAATTAGGTGTGTACTTGTGCACAACTTTAATGGAGGTGTGTTCATGGGAAGAGTTTCAGTGGAGCACAAGTGGAATCATGTTTTACATATATACTTTAAATGCTAACATTTAGCATATACTGGTTTTAAGAGATTATCTGAGACCGGAGAAAAAAAAGAGGGTAAACACACATACTCCCATAGAGTAAAATCAAAAAGAATCAGAGGAGTAAACTCTAGCAGTAGCATAAATCAACGCAGAGGCATCAGAAGAGTATTGGACACGAGCTATTGGATCTCTTACAGTGCACAGCCATTCCAAATCCTAGCTTTCTTGTAATGTCATCAATCATTTGCCTCCGGAGCGCTAACGCAACTTGAAGAAAATATGTTTCACCATTAAATACCTTTCCATTTATTAATGTCAAAATAAATTCACAAATTAAGCTGTAAAACTATGACCACTTAGCGTAGGCCACTTGCTTGGAAACAGCGCTGAAAGTTAGAAAGCTCCCGATGCCTACTTCTGTTCCAGGCATTGTGGCCTATGTGACCTGCTTTGGGGGATCATAATGTGGTCACAAAGTTTATATTCATTCTAACATGGCGGCAGCTAACTAAACTCTACCTCTCTGATTCTTATAGATTATCTAGCAGACATGGAGGAGTTTTCTGTTTCTTACATGCAATGCTTAAAGATCTTTATGGGATCAGTCTACCATTTCAAATCTGTACAACAACACAGACATTGCAGGCTGATAGCTTACGTGGAGGGGCATAATCGAATGGGGCGCCCAAGTTTTCCTGAGGGCGTCCTCGCAGGATGTCCCGGCGAAGGGGCGTATTATCGAAACAAGATGAGCGACCATCTTTCATTTTAATAATATGGTTGGGGATGCCCAAATCTCAACATTTAGGTCGACCTTAGAGATGGTCGTCCCCAGTTTTCCCCGATAATGGAAACCGAGGACACCCATCTCAGAAACGACCAAATCCAAGCCCTTTGGTCATGGGAGGAGCTAGCATTCGTAGTGCACTGGTCCCCCTCACATGCCAGGACACCAACCTGGCACCCTAGGGGCACAGCAGTGGACTTCACAAATTGCTCCCAGGTGCATAGCTCCCTTACCTTGGGTGCTGAGCCCCCCAAAACCCACTCACCAGAACTGTACAACACTACCATAGCCCTAAGGGGTGAAGGGGTCACCTAAATGTGGGTACAGTGGGTTTCCGGTGGGTTTTGAAGGGCTCACATTTACCACCACAAGTGTAACAGGTAGGGGGGGATGGGCCTTGGTCCACCTGCCTCAGGTGCACTGCAGTACCCACTAAAACTGCTCCAGGGACCTGCATACTGCTGTCAGGAAGCTGGGTATGGCATTTGAGGCTGGCAAAAAATATTTTTAAAGTTTTTTTAAGGGTGGGAGGGGGTTAGTGACCACTGGGGGAGTAAGGGGAGGTCATCCCCGATTCCCTCCGGTGGTCATCTGGTCAGTTCGGGCACCTTTTTGAGGCTTGGTTGCAAGAAAAAATGGACCAAGTAAAGTCGGCCAAGTGCTCGTCAGGGACGCCCTTCTTTTTTCCATTATCGGCCGAGGACGCCCATGTGTTAAGCACGCCCCAGTCCCGCCTTCGCTATGCTTCCGACATGCACCCGGGAACTTTGGTCGTCCCCGCGATGGAAAGCAGTTGAGGGTGCCCAAAATTGGCTTTCAATTATGCCGATTTGGGCAACCCCGTGAGAAGGACGCCCATCTCCCGATTTGTGTCGAAAGATGGGCACCCTTCTCTTTTGAAAATGAGCCCAATTGTATTCTTCGCTGTCAAAGCACTTTTCAATATCATTTTCACTTTTCTGTAGTATTCTTTGCTGATCTTTTCTCTCAGTAATTTGAGCTGGATTTTCATACTTTCGTCTGCTCCTAGGTATTTATATATACTTTCTTGCTCAAGCTCAGTCTTCTGTCAGAGAGATGTTTTCAGTTTTGCATAGTTTTCTATTCAAGAAAACTTCATCAATGTCAGATTAACCTTTTCCAAATACAGAAAAAGTGACAACAAGTTAGAAAATAGAAATGTACAGAAAAAATTAAACTACAAACCTTGAGGAGCCAGAATCTGTTTGTATTGCAACACCTGAGATATAAAAACAAATACATTTCCTCCTCTACTGAGCAAAGTACAAAAATATCAGAGACACACATCTCAGAATATGGCATATTTGAATCACTAAACTAAAAAGAAAATTATTCTTTCTACTTTTATTTTATGTGCATTTTAATTGTCTAATCAAATTGGTCACAGTTACTTTTCTTCCTTGCTTTTTCTGTCTTCTTCCAACTCCTTTTCAGGATCTTCAGTCTGTTTATGTTTTATTTTCTTTTATGATTTTCATTATCGCTTTACAACTGTTTCTGACATTGATCTTTCCCTTTCAACTTATTCTCTGTTTCCTCTCCCTCTAGTCATTGTATGATTTCATCCCTTCTTCTTCCCCTTTCATTCTTCTATCCCCAATTTCCTTCTATTCACTTCTTGCCTATCAACTTTCCATCTTCTACTCTTGTTCCCTTCCCTCCTTCCACTAACCATCTCTCCCCTTCTGCTTCTTTCTCATCCCATTTCCCCCTATCATTTACTAATCTTTAGTTCCCATTTTTGCCTTCTGTACTGACCCCTTCCCCAGCCCTCATAAATTTCCCTGTCTCTCATTCCTTTCCTAGCCCAGATTCTTGTCACTCACCCATCCCCTGCTTCCATTCTCTTTCTTTTGTTTCTTTCTACTCGGCCACCATATCTTCCTAGCTTTTTTCCATGCTCTTTTACTCACTCACAGATCCATGCCTCTCCATTCCTTCTCACCAATCCATTCTCCAACCCTTTCCACTGCATTTCACCCTTCCTCTTCCTACCCATGTGCTTCTGCTCTGAAAAGGGAAATAAACCAGAAGAGGAAGGAGGGGACCATTGGGATCAGCAGAAATAAGCATGCTATAAGTCAGGGGTTCTCAACCCAGTATTCAAGACCCATCCAGTCAGTCAGGTTTTCAGGATATTCGCAATGAATATGCATGAAATAAATTTGCATGCACTACCTCCATTGCATGTAAAGCTATTTCATGCATATTTATTGGGGATATCCTGAAAACCTGACTGGCTAGGTATGTTCCAAGAACTGGATTGAGAACCATTGCTCTAAGTACTCATGACCTGCATTACGAGAAGCGCAGTCTGAGAAAGTGGAAGTATTTTAGTTCCTGCCTACCACCTGAGATTCACTTTGGGGGCTGCTGTTCAGAGTTCCAATCCGTATGATGCCAATTCAATTTTTTAGACTGCACTGGCTGATTCAGACCTGTAGCATTTACAGAGGGCATTATCCCCTCTGGCCTCACATCATCCAAACTTCATTTCTGCCATGGAAAGAGAACTGGGTGGAAGAAACGCTTAGACGGGATACAAAGGTGTGATGTGAAGAGGACTTTAAAAATGACTGAGGCAGCAGCCACACTGAGAGACCCTTTTAGCAGTAAGTCCAATGTGGGCTTACCACTCACCTACCACTCCTTCCCCCAGTGTGTGCCATTTCTGGCGCTGTAAAAATATTTCAATTTTTGTAGCACCGGTGTGTATTCAGCAGTAATCGGGTAGTGTTCCCCCCCCCCCCCCCCCCCCCAATGGCTGCACAGCAAGTGGTTCACTTGCCACACGGTCATTTTTTTTTAAGAAAAGGGAAACCTGCCTTTTACCCACTGCAGTAAAAGGGGGCCTTAGCGCATGTCAAAAACATGAGCTGACGCCATGCTAACCATTTCTGGGGTTTTTCCCCCCGGAAATGGTACGTGCAACCCAGAACTACTGGCGGTGGCCATGTTGGGCTGGCGGTAGTCCCAGAATAGTGAGCGTTAAGCCCACGTTGGGCTTACTATCACTCTGTAAAAGGGCGCCTTAATTAGTTAACAAGCGAATCAGCACCAATAATTGCCACTTAACAAGCACTTATTGGCATTAATTAGAATTTACACACAGAACTATCTAAGCGAATTCTATAACATGATGCATGTAAAGTCTAAGTTGCATAGTTGAAAAGGAGGTGTGGCCATGAGCATGGAATAGGCCGGTTGTGGACGCTTCTCAAATCTATGCGCATGGTTACAGAATACACCTGGTCCACACCTAATTTAGGTGTTGGGATTTGCACCAAGTTTTACTTGGAATAAACTGACCATGACTAAATTTAGTCACGCAGATGGGCACTCAGCGTATTCTGTAATCTGCCTGGAAATTAAGGTTTATTCTATAAAGTATGCCTAAATTTACTTTACAGAATACACCTAGGCGTGGATTTTTTAGGCACCATATATAGATCATATCTAGCCCTAAGTGCAGAGATTTGTCAAAGGTACTGCACTGGATTTTTGCACAGCACAAGTGTTTCTTTGCAAAATGTTTCTTTAAATGTTTTCTTTTTTAACTCCTTGCTCTAATTCAGCCTTTCTATGGGGCCTTTTTACAGAGCTGAAGTAAGCACTAATGCACGCTTACCACAGCAAAAAACGGGGTACCGTGGGGCACACTGAGGCAGTAATTTCGCCATGTGTATACGCTACCAATGTGCTAAGAAAATATTTTTTATTTTTTGGCGCGGGGTCGTGTCTGGGACGGAGAGTGGGTGTGTTCTGCACTAATCAATTAGCAGAGCTACAGTGCCACATGCTAACCAATCTGTGCAGGTTTAGCATGTGAGTCCCTACTACCCATAAAACAGGTGGTGGTAGGGGCTGATATGCTTATGTGAACATGAGCACAAGGCCATTATTGAAAAATTCAGACAATCGTCCATTTTACCTCAGCATTAAAAATGGCCTTTGTGCGCAGGAATGACTCAAGTAAGAGAATGCAAAGGCCACTTTTTACTGCTGTTTGGTAAAAGGGCTCCTATATGTTTAGAGTTACTGATTACTTTCCCATTCTACTTCATTATTTCTGTGGCCTTACTAAAATTTCTCTTAAAGGAGAAAAGCATATAGGATATGAGAGATAAGGCTCACTGATTTTGATAACTTGAAGTACAGTGACAATATTTTTGTTTTAGTCACTTTGGATAGGTTGTTTTTGGTCCAGATTAACAGTATATACAATTATGAATTAAATTATGTCCCAAGTATATTATTTTCTTCAAGAGTAACTATTTGTAAAATATTTGCTGATTCCAGCAAAATTCACCAGACTGTTAGGAATTGTTTTAATTGGTCTATTTTGGCATTTCAGATTGCAAATGGAGATGCAAATAGATTCAATTGTCTGTCATATTAGGAGGGAAATGTCTTTTCAAAGATATCCCACTTTCTTTATTAGAGACAATATTAATCAAGTCTAATATTGGAGGCAATCCAATAACTCAGCAAGATGCTAGAATATTTTTTTTTCTTTCCTATATCCCTCTCACAGGGAATTTAACAAATCATTCTTACTAAGCTTCTAAGAGGGGGAAGTTATCAATGCGGGCTACCATTAAGAAACCAAAGAACTGTGCCTGGCCTGGTGGTGGAATAATTCTGGTTGAAACACTGACCTTGGGAGGTAGATAAGAGATGTGTCTGCTGCAGCCAGCCTGGGCCCTCACCAGAAAATCTCTTGACAGAAAAGCTGTGAGTAAAGTTCCCTCAAAGAACCATGTTTCAGTGAGCAAAATATTTTCATCAAGTGCAAAACTTTTCAGATACACTTCCCTGTGAGCATGACATGCTGTAGAAAAATTAAAATATGAGGAGGTAGGAGGTATTAATGCATTTCTGATTATATATCAAAGATGTGCATTTTCCAAATTAATAAATTAAAAATAAATTATTATTATTATTATTATTTTCTTCAGCTTGGAGAAGAGACAACTGAGAGGAGGTATGATAGAGATCAATAAAATACAGAGTGGAGTGTAACGGGTAGACGTGAATCGCTTGTTTACTCTTTCCAAAAATACTAGTAGGGGGCATGCAATGAAGCTACTAAGTCTAAAATATAAAACAAACCAGAGAAAACATTTCTTCACTCAACATGTAATTAGACTCTGAAATTCGTTGCCAGAGAATATAGTAAAAGCAGTTAGCTTAGCAGGGTTTAAAAAGATTTGGATACTTTCTTAAAAGAAAATGGGAAAATCCACTGCTAGGATAAGCAGCTTAAAGTCTGTTTTACTGTTTTACTGTTCTGGTATTTTGCTAGGTACTTGTCACCTGGATTGACCAGTGCTGGAAACAGGATACAGGGCTTGATGGTCCTTCAGTCTGTCCCAATATGGCAATGCTTAAGTATTTATATGTACATGCAATTTATCCAGATGCGCTTGGAAATTCGTTTTGATGAGGCCTGTGGCGCCCAAAACAATAGGAAATATTTCTGTATCCTTCTGTCACATTTTCTTGATCTCAGGCTGCATTTCTTAATACTTGATCTTTTCTCTCTGTACACCATTCACTGAGTAGCTGCTTGAAACTGTTACCTCTTTAATCAATGCTGTCCTGGTGTTTTTCTTTTTCACTACTGTTTCCAGTTTCCTGGCATTTAGCTTTTTATCTGACGGAATGGGGATGTCTCAGGTGATCTTCACCTCTTCATTCTTCATGATTCCAATGCTTCCCAGCACAGCAATGTTGCTTTCTAGCTGTGAGCAGCATGTGTTTGCATGGTCCTGTTTCCAGCTCCAGCAGTATGGTTGTGCCTAAAAGCAACAGCTAGACTGCACTGCAGCATGGTTTATATGTGTGGTTGTTCCCTACCACTCTCATTCTAACTAAGGAGTTTTGTATGGTTTCAATACAGCCAAATCATTTGTGAACGGATGGCTTAGAAGTTATTTAAATATTGCCTTAAAAAATTGAAATTCGACAACTTTTTATCTGTTACTTCTGGGCGTATGGATACTGTAGTTGTAAATTCCTAAATGTTAGGAATGTTAACACCAGGTTATGCTAGTATTCTAACATGGGAGGTAGGTGCACTTTCCATTATAGAATAGGCTCCTCTGAGGACCTAATTGAAAGAGCAGAGTAGCCTAGTGGTTAATGCAGTAGCCTGAGAACTTGGGGAATTAGGTTCAATTCTCACTTAACCCTCCAGTGACCCAGCAACAAAATAAGTACCTGAATATAATATGTAAACTACTTTGATTGTAACCACAGAAAAGCAGTATATCAAGTCCCATCCCCTTTCCCTAAAGAATTACCCCAGGAGGGTGAGGAGCTTAAAGGAATCAAACCCATGGGGACATATAAAGATGTAATGCAAAGCATGAAACAGATTCTGTTTTATGCTTGAATGACAATGAGGTAGGATATATAGATATTTTAAGGCAAATAGTTTATAGGTGCTTATGAGCCATTCATATGTTCTGATCCCCAAATTTTATGTAGAAAGTGATGCCATATAATACATGTTTTGAATGTTCTAGAAATTCTAAAGCTAAGATAAATAGGGGCCTTTTTACTAAGCTGCAGTAAGCATAAACACGTGGTTACCACAGGTTAAAAATCACTTCTGTGGGCCGTGCTCAGGCTTCCCACGGACGTTTTGGCATCTGCACCTGCTTCCCACATGCTAAAAAATACTTTTTAGCACCGGGGGCATGTTTGGGGGGGGAGAGTAGGTATGCTTAGTATGATTCGCATGGGAGACCTTGCTGCCTAGAAAACAGGTGTTAGTAAGGGCTTCTGCGCTAATGGCCATTCGCTAATTGGGAAATTAGTGCATAGTCATTAAGGGGGAAATTGGAAATGTGGTCAAGTCACAGCTGCACTCAGGGGACCTTTTACTAAGCCACGAGGCCACATACACGCATCAGGTTTTAAGTACCGCCTGGCTACCGCATGGCCTGGGTGGTAATTTCATTTCTAAGCACGCCCACTATACGCCCCGGAAAATTTCTGGCAAGCGGCACTAACCGGGCGGTAATCAGCATTGTACGCACATTGACGATTGCTGCCTGGTTAACACATGAGATTTTACCGCTAGGTCAATGGGTGGCAGTAAGGTCTCAGGCCCAAAATGGACATGTGCCAATTTTTATTTTGGCACACGTCCATTTTCAGCAAAAAAGGCCTTTTTTTTGCAATTGTGCTGAAAAATGGACCTGTGTGCATCCAATACACACGTCTACACCAGCGCAGGCCACTTTTCAGTGCACCTTAGTAAAAGGACCCCTAAAAGAGGCCTCAGCACAAAGGAAACCCACACCCTAATCATAGCGCAGGCCATTTTTTTAACGCAGCTTAGTAAAAGGGCCCCCTAGAGAGTACAACCTGAACTGAGCAATTTGTATCAACAGGACCATAAAGCAGTGTGCAAATCACCCAGCATCTGAGCAAGATGTTACAACATATTTTTCCTCTCTCTCTTCAATGTCCCTGTCATAAGAGCCTGCAAAAGTCACGCTTACTAAAACTCTCAGGAGCCCTTTTACTAAGGAGCGCCGAAAAATGGCCTGCGCTGGTGTAGACACGTGTATTGGAGGTGCACAGGTCCATTTTTCAGCACACCTGCACAAAAGGCCTTTTGTTTTGGCCGAAAATGGACGAGCAGCAAAATAAAAATTGGCGCGTATCCATTTTGGGACTGAGACCTTACTGCAACCCATTGACCTATAGGTAAGGTCTCACACATTAACTGGGTGGTAATGGTCTATGCGCATACAATGCCGATTACCGCCCAGTTAGTGCCGCTTGCCAGAAAGTTTCTGGTGTGCTTAGTGGCTATGCGTAAAAAATGAAATTACCGCCCGGGCCACGCGGTAGCCGGGTGGTAGTTCAAAACTGACGCACGTAGGACGCGCATAGGCACCTATGCGGCTTATTAAAAGGGCCCCTCAGTGCATCAGGACACAGAACAAAAGTAAAGGGTTCTCTCACATGGTTCTAGTTTAGCTAAAATGTTCTGCTAGCAAAGAACAGTAATTTGCAGAGTCCTATTTGGTTCTGCTTTACATATCAGCTAAGAAATTCTGAACATCCAGATTCTGTTTTGTGGAGGGGGGGGGGGGGGGGGGGGGTTCTTCTAGGATATTCACCAGCGGATATTCAATTATTATAGAAAATTATTTTAAACCTTTGGGTACATAAAGTTCAGTACTGTTCTGATTCTGCTCCCATCGCACAAGCTATTGATAAGATGTCTAAATTTATTGCAGAATAATTCTGCAGGAAAAGAGATAAAAGGTTCTTGAATAAAATATGAGACGAGAGCTGTAAATTGTAGCAATGCATATCATTTCATTCAAATGTAGGAAGCAATTACCATCTGCTATACTCATCAGTTCCCTCCTTTATGACTTAATTATATGTTTAATGCTATCAGATCAAGAAAAGGGCACAATAGATGAATGAGTGAGAGAAAGAGAAAAGATTCGGCAACAAGACAAAAGGCAGATGAAAAGTAACCCAAGAACGGAATTGATTTCATTTGTTGGGGATAGAAGTTAATTTGAATAGTATATTCTATCATCTCCTGTGCTGTGCTGAGATAATATAAATCATGTGTTTGTGAATTTGCTTCATACAATTTTAACAAAAGCATTTAAGTTTCTGAAAACCTAAGGTCTCTGGGTTTTGATTTATTTATGAAAGGGGTAACATTTACAAAGAAGGAGCAGTGACTGGCAACCACAGCATTTAAACTGTTATTAGCAGTACTTTGCTGTACAAGTATTAGGCCACAGAAGAAAATCTATCAACTTCTTTGCGTTCCTTCACTGTTTAGTTTTAAACCCCCTTGACTATGATGCTTTTTGACATATTGCAATAGCTACCTTTTTGCCACATGGCATGTACAGAACACTGTTAAAATTTAGGCTATCTTAAAGCCCCTCTGTAAGTAATACAAATGCTTAGTTCTGGATCCCACCCAGTGATCATGGTAGCTTTTTACGGGAATTTTAGGTTTGTGACCTCAGGACTCTTGAAGAAAGTAAATATGCTTTCCTTGCCCTTCCCAGCAGAAGATTCCAGCTCAGTGATTTCCAAACCATTCCCTGGGGCACATTCTGATTCTCTAGATTGTGGGACAGCCACAATAAATTTGAAAAAGATGTAGTTGCATGTTTTGGGGCTCCAGTGTATGTAAATGCATTTCATCATTAAAACTCTGAGAGGCTCTTTTTATTAAACTGCTTTAACTGTGGCATGGGGCCATGACATGGGTGGAGAGTAGGCATGGAAGGCATTTTCCAGTTAACATGCTGGACATACTGCATAGTAACTGGCTACTGTGGAGTTCATGCAGGACTACCTCCAAAAGAGGACATGCTAAGTGCCTCCACATTAACTGGGAGCACGCAGGTATCATGCATTAATTGGAATGTTAATGCACGACCTGCAGTACAAATATTGGGAACACCCCTAACATGTGCTGTGTTAAATTTGTACCTATTGCATGGAAAAGTCTCACATTAAGTGGTGGTTACTATGAATTTTATTGTGGTTTAGTGAAAGGGCCCCTAAGTTTCACATTTCTGTCTTTGCCTAGGTCATAGGCTTTTTATCATTAAAGTATATGTATTATGGATGAACATTAAAAAAATTGCATTTTATTTTTGGACTTTTTCAGATTTTTCAGACTTTGTTTCAGCTAATTTCATACTTTCATGTTAATAACAATTTTTAAAGCACATTAGAACTTTTCATCTAGAAGAAAGCAACCGTACACGTTAAAATCAATGTGTTAAATCAATTTCGCATGCACTTTTTATAAGTGCCCAACTGAATTGAATGCATGCTGACAAAACCTAGTAACCTTAACCTCTATTCATTTAGACTCCCTATTCAAAGTTTCAGGTGTGTGCAAAAACATTTGCAGATGATGCTTACATAAGCAATGAAATATCCTCAAAATTCGTAGCACTAAGCTCAATTATTTTTTCATTTCAATAGACTAAAAGAATAAATAAATCTTCAAGCTGAATCAGTTATCCAAAATTTTAAGTTACTAATACTTAAAGAATAACTTGTTTTTGTACAGTATTCTAATCTAATTTTTTATATCGCTGAATTTGTAGGGTGAGATAAATAATACCTAGGGCAACAGGTACCCACAGATTACTTATACCAAGATTCCCTGATGCATAAGTCTGCCTAACAGACTCACTAGCTCTGTCTAGGGTGAGATACAGGAATCTTGCTTCTGGCACCTCTCCAGGTGTGTTGGTGTGTAGAGTGAAAAAGAAAGACACAGCTGATAGATAGATAGATAGATATATATATTAGCTTTATTATGGATAAGAAAATAGAAATACTCTGCGCTAGCTTATGCAATAAAAATATCCCTTACTGATATGAGCACTACCGAAAATATATTGTCTAACTACACTCTGATTATCCTGAGACTAAGTACGGTAATGATTAGAACAGTACAATGATAACCTAATAATCCTTATGAAACTTATCACATCTTATGCAAAATACACATTAGCAGCTGTCCCTGACCAAGAGCTGACTAAACCAGTCGTACTTAGATAAAACCACTGCCTAACCCCAGACCAGGAAATATATCACTGTGATCTTACCACGCTGTCCTGATGACAGCTTCAGATAAGACCGGAGCAGAATCTCCCCAGACGCTATTTTAGCTGTCTGTGTCTTATGTAGTGCAGGTCTTTATCAGCCCACGTAGGTTCCCGTCACTCCTTTGGTTATCAGAGCCAATATCTCTGCCACAGGTATTGCACCAGGATGCAGGTCACGAGGTTGGTATCATACAAAGTCTCTGGCTCCCCCGAGCCTTGCTGGATTTCTCAGGTCCTCTTACCAGTTGCTCCTCTTCCAAGGGTCTCCGACTCACTCCCTTACTTCTGTACCCGCTTTCCCCGTACCTCTCGGTCAGGTGACGGTAGGAACCAATCAGGATCTTGTCCAGTTCAGTACATGGCAAGAAGAGTTCTTTGTTTTGTGACCTTGGAGAATGGTAACTTCTGGAGCCATGTCTGCCTCCCTACTCCGTTCTCAGGGTGATAGAAGGGGGTGTTTAGAACACAGACTGTCCATGGCTTTAGCAAGCCTGTCAGTGATTTTCCACAAGCTGAAGCTGGATCTTGCTGACACAGAGATGTTGCAGCAGCCATCTTATTATACCAAGATGTCATAGGCTTGTATAGGCCAAGACCAGCTTAGGCTAGATCACAGGGAAATACCCCTACAAATTCCCTAAGGGTCCAAAGCAGTTTACAACAAAGTAAGATCTAAACAATAATTTTGCAGATTAAAATAGAAAATTACAGACAATAATAATAGGAATGATATCTAATCATTATACAGTTAAGTCAATTAGTCTAGAAGACAGGAATTTGACAAATAAAGAAGTTAACAGGAACTCTTGTTTCTGTAATATATTTAGTAGTTTTGAGGGCAATTTTGTAATTGTGCAGATGTGTGTCCAGAGATTCCCTGTGTATTTTTAGGTGAATTTCAGCACAAAATAGCACTCCGGTTTACGAAGCAGCACTAGCGGGTGTCCATGCGCTAGTACTGACACACTTGCGCATGGACACTCACTAGCGCTGCTTCGTAAAAAGGTCCCTAAGTTTGCACCTGGAGATTTTTAATACACTAAATTTATGCCTACTCTTACCACACACAAATCTTGGGGATTAATTTATATGCAAGGAGCACTGGGGTCCTTTACTAAGCTGTGGGAAAAAGGGCCCTGCGGTAGTAGTGGAGGCCATTTTCCTGCACACCAGGGCCCTTTTAACTGCACCGGGTAAAAAGTCACCCCCCCCCCCCCCCCAAAAAAAAAGCCATGCGGTAAGATAACCCTTACCACGTGGCCATGCAATGGGAAGAACTTACCGCCACAGTGCGAAGCCCATTACTGCCGGATTAGCGCTGTGCTGAGAAAAAAAATATTTTCCAGAGCACCAGAAATGACGTGCACTGCAGCCAGAACTACCACTGGCAGCCCATTGTTTCCTCTAAGCTGAGCGGGAGTCCTTCAGCTACAGTCCTGCAGGGTGAGGGGGTGCTGTTTCACTATCACATTCCAATAGTGCGGGGCAGGCAAGCTCTGCAGGACTCCAGGGAACCTGCCTGTCCCTAGCAATTGAAAATACAATATTGAAGCACCACCTCCCACTGTCAGCATTGCAGATGGAGGACTCCCGCTCAGCTTAGATGAAACAGTGGCAAAGAGTTGAATTTTGAAAGTATGCTTGTAAATGCAAACTCCCAGCCAACCCTTCCTCAGGAATGCCTCCACTCATTCTGGATAAGCTTACATTCCTACAGACTGTATGCACATAACTTATGCACATATTGGGTGTGCAAACCGTATAAAAGCCTATTAGGGGCATAATCGAAAGAGAAGAGTGCCCATCTTTCGACACATCGCAAGATGGGCATCCTTCTCACAGGGTCACCCAAATCGGCATAATCGAAAGCCAATTTTGGGCGTCCTCAACTGCTTTCCGTTGCGGGGATGACCCAAGTTTACGGAGGCATGTCGGCAGCATATCGAGGCAGGATGGGGGCATGATTAAGAGATGGGCGTCCTCGGCCAATAATGGAAAAAAGAAGGGCGTCCCTGATGAGCATTTGGTCGACTTTACTTGTTCCCTTTTTTTCATGACCAAGCCTCGAAAAGGTGCCTGAACTGACCAGATGACCACCGGAGGGAATCGGGGGTCACCTTCCCTTACTCCCCTGGTGGTCACTCCTCCCAGCCAAAAAAAATAAATTAAAATACATTTTTTGCCAGCCTCTATGCCAGCCTCAAATGTCATACCCAGCTCCATCACAGCAGTATGCAGGTCCCTGGAGCAGTTTTTAGTGGGTGCAGTGCAGTTCAGGCAGGCAGACCCAGGCCCATCCTCCACACCTGTTACACTTGTGGTGGTAAATATGAGCCCTCCCAAAACCGACCCAAAACCCACTGTACCCAAATGTAGGTGCCCCCCTTCATCCCTAAGGGCTATGGTAGTGGTGTACAGTTGTGGGTAGTGGGTTTTGGGGGGGCTCAGCACCGAAGGAGCAATTTGTGAAGTCCACTGCAGTGCCCCCTAGGGTGCCCGGCTAGTGTCCTGGCATGTGAGGAGGACCAGTGCACTACGAATGCTGGCTCCTCCCATGACCAAATGCCTTGGATTTGGTCATTTTTGAGATGGGTGTCCTCAGTTTCCATCGGCGAAAACTGAGGTCGCCCATCTCTAAGGTTGACCATCTCAACATTATCAAAACGAAAGATGGACGCCCATCTTGTTTCGATAATACGGAATGCCCCGCCCATTTGCAGGGACGTCCTCAGAGATGGGCGTCCTTAGAGATGGGCGTCCCCGTTCGATTATGCCCCTCTATTTGTGCATGCAAAGCCCTGTTTTAACCACACAGCATAAGAAATGCCACACTGGGTCAGACCAAGTGTGTATCAAGCCCAGCAGCTAGGGCTAGATTCAAGAAATACCCCCAGATTCTATAGAGTGCGCCTAGAGATCCGTGCCAAAATCTAGGTGTATTCTAAGTGTATCAGCATTGATAACAAGCAATAATGACCACTAAGTGGGGAAATGGGTGTTTCATGGGTGTTGCAAAATGTACATGCGTATTTATGGAATATGGCCCAGTGCGCGTAAATCTGCATGCAGGGATTTAGGCCTCATTTTCATCTGCTTAAATGGGCGTGTGTAGTTTTAAGCACTAAGATTTCTGCCTAAGTGTATTCTATATACCGTTCCTAAATCTAGGCGCCGCTTTAAGAATACGCTTAGTCGTAAATCTTTACTGTATGGATTTCTTAGGCGCCATATATGGAATCTGGCCCATAGCACCCAAAGTTAGGCACCGGGATGATTTACTCTAAGCTGGTATTCTATAAAGGGCATTCTGCGTGGAGCATCCTTTATAGTTTGGAATAGATTCTTTATATGGTGCCTGAAAAATCAGCACCAAAAATAATTCCACCTAAACCTAGGTTTAGGCAGGGTTTGTAGAATACACCTAGTGGGTTTACTGAATACACCTAGCGGCCATGCCTGTGTCTAACTCTAGGTGCATCCATTTACGTCAAATACAACTTGATGTAAATACCAGCAACTAAGTTAGGTGCTGAGCAGGTGTATTCGATAACCCTGCGGACAGATTTTTAGAACACCCATAGTCTGCCCATTCCATGCAAATCTCTATCATGCATATTCATTGTGAATATCCTGAAAACCCGACTGGCCAGGTAGTCCCTGAGGATTAGGTTGGAAACCACTGCTCTGTACCATACAAATTGATGAGTAATTAAATGTTATGTGTGTGGGTGAGTAATTTTCACACAGCAGGGGTACCTGCAAAGACCATGGATGCTCTATACTCACAGATGTTATAGCTAAATAGCAGTTAGAAGAGGGAAAATTTCAGAAAGGCCAAATTTATCTAGGAAAATACTGTTCAGGAAATAGCTTTGAAAATTGTATTTTTAGAAGATAATTTAAAAAATAAACAAATAATAAAAAAAGAATATTATAATGCACGTGTGTTGGTTTTTTTTTCCTAGATCCATGGTGCAACTGCATCTTGAATACTGTGTGCAGTTCTGGTTGTCCAATGTCAAAAAAGACACTGCGGATATCCTGGAAATGGAAGGCATTGGATTTCCTGAAACCTGACTGGCCAGGTGATCCCTGATGACTTGGTTGAAAACCACTGGTATAGAGAATACTATGGGACCAATATTGAGACTGTGGGAGGTAGCCGGGCTACCTCTTGCAGTCAGTGCTGAGCCCCGATATTCAATGCTGGGCCGTTTCTTGTGACCAGCACTGAATATCTGGTTTAAACTTTGGCTGGTTTCAACTTTACTGACCAAGCTGATATTCAGCACTGGCCGGTTCAGTTGGAACGGTCAAAGTTATTCCACCTATTGTAACGACCAAAGATGGCTGCCACACTTAGCCAGCTGTGTGCTGAAAATCAGTGATATGCACTGCCTCCACTGCATGCAAATCTATCTCATGAAAACCTGACCGGCTGGTGTGCCTCCAGGACCCAGTTTGGGAACCAGTATGCTAGGTACTAACCGGCAATATCACTGGATAGCTGGCTAAATGCCATTTCGGTGGCTAAATTGATCTGAATATTGAGGGGGGGAATATATATATATTCCATGCACTGAAAAAATTAACGGCTAGATTCACTAGAGACTTTTCCCATTTGTTTCTAATGGGGAAAAGCTTTAATGAATCAGGCCTTGCATTTGATTCATAGAAAATATAACACAACTTTTCCAACCTGAATTACCTAGCATGATTGAGGATCTAGAAAAGTGTGCACTTGAAGATGGACCTTTAGTTAGTTGAGAATGAGAGTCACCTCTGAAGTGAACACATAATCAATTTGTAGGATCTATGACCAAAATGTACTAGAACACTCCTCTTTCTCAATCTCATGACACACAGACTATTAAGGGTTCCCTTCCAGTAGTAAACTCACTACAGTAAATAGCAAAACGTTGACCACAGGAAGAAAAATAACTAGACCATGCTAGCTTTAAGATAAAAAGTGACTTTAATGATACTTCTCTATTTAACAAGTAGGTAATAGAAAAAATATAAAAAGTAAAATTGTCTATAAGATTAGGGTAAATTGATTGCAACAATGAAGAGAACACGTGAATTTAAAAAAACCTTGAAAAATGTCCTTGGGGGGTAACTTCACTCACTTCCAACAACAGCATCTTTCACATGTTTATTAAGAGCAGAGATGATAAAAATATTGTGCCACTCCTTGCTACTTATGAAGGTGTATCAAAGTATCAGTAGATATTCTATATCCCTTTCCTTTCAGATTGAATGAAATGGTTAGATTAGATGGTTATTGAGCCTTTAGCATCTCTCCTAGTTGGGTGGCGACCGTGCTCTTATCCCAATAGTGTTGTAGTCAATTCACTTTTAGATGTTAATTGTGTTCCCTGAGTGCAGTAAGCTTGCTTTTTGAACAGAATGAGGATAAACCCTGGGTGGGTGAATTATTCCCTGATATGAGATAGTTGACAGTCACTGAGTACACAGCCATCAAACCCTTCACTGATTGCACTTTACTGTTGTCAGCAACTTCAACCTTTACTCTTCTCTGACTAAGGTTTATGATCCAGTCTTCATGTTAGCAGATCTTCTGCCTTAGGGTCAGTGGCGGCCCTGCCATTAGGCTACCAGAGACGGGGTCCTCAGGTGGCAGTCTTCTGGGAGTGGCATATCTCCCCATATCGGCCGCAGTCTGGCATCTCCCTCTTCTTTCTTCAGTCCCGTTCCACGAGCCTACCTTTATTAAAAGACGGCAATGGCAGCGATTCCCATTGGCTGCCCTGCCGCCAGCACTGGCCTCTTCTTTCTAGTGTGGCCCGCCTCTGATGTAACTTTCTGTTTCCTCAGAGGTGGGCCGCAGTAGAGAAAAGGCCGGTGCCGGTGGCAGGGCAGCTTATGGTAATTGCTGCAGCCGACATCTTTTTGGAAAACAAAGGTAGCTTGGGGAAGGGGGTTGAAGAAGGAAGGGGGAAATGCTAGACTACATCTGGTGGGGGGGGGGGGGGGGGGATTGCTATCTCAGCCCTTGCCTCAGATTGCCTTAGGCCGTCCTACTTAGTATTATCTCTGTTTCAAGGGACAGCTGTAATTGACCTCTCTGAACAGTTCACTGCAGGTAGGAAACACTTGGCTCTGCTTCTTATGGCTCTATGGAAGAGCCTATTAACAGACTAGCAGCCCCTATATTATTACTTCTATTCCATTAGTCTAAGCTAAGGCTCTGGGACATCCCAGGGTGAGGTTCCCCCCTTAGTACTCCTCTACATCCTTCTTAGTTGGATCCCCTCTAGGAGAGGAAGGACATGGCTCCTCCCTTGTTCTTAGGTTTTATACTTAGCTCCCAAAACTCTTAAGCAAATTCTATTGGATCTCACACTCTGAATGTATCTCTTACAGTTACACTTTAATTGTATCTGCTTTTCTGGAACAGAAGCCCAGAATGTTCTATCTGCAACTGCAATGACAAAGCATTTTGGCAGCCTACTACAAAGGTATTTCCAACGCACATTTGTACATGGTACATTTCAATTAGCTTGCTCTGAACTAGATTTACTAAAGGCAAATTAATGTTGCATTATTTTCTGCAGCTCTATTTATCCATTTGGACTTTAGAACTAATGGTATTTGAAAGTGCTATCATGGCAGCACTCTTAGAAAATCTAGCCCTCTGCCTACCAAAATCTGAGCACTGTTTAAGACAAATGATCAAAGCAGTGAGTAAACCTAGACTTATATTGTCCATTTTTATATAGATGTTTAAAAAATTAAATTAAAATCCAATATTTTTGCTGAATGAATTTACAAGTATTATTTGCAAAACGACTTTTCTGTTGGAGACAGCAAATAATTAACATGCAAAGTATGAAGTGAACAAAGCTTCTGTAAACACCAGGGAATTGTAATGCTTCAGAAAGAATGGGAGGTGAAAATGTGTCCAGATATGGAGCAGATTGGAGCATAGGGATGAGACTCAGAAAGGGTGTATGAGAGACACAAATGACCACAGCAAGCACAAGCTGGCATATAACCGAGTAATTGCACACCCTGCTCTAATTGTAAATGCCACTCATTCTAAGTAAGCAGTTTGCAGAACATATTGGGGGTTGCTTTTCTTCCTTCCACGTATATTTGACATTCATGTGCAGTAGGGTGAACATATTTTGACCCATTTGAATCCGGGTCTGGGTCTTAAATATTTATCAGATTTACACATATAATCAAAGTTGGTTTCAACCTGGTTTGGGGGGTGCTTTTTTTTATTTTGTTTTCTTTCCTTTGTAATTCAGACTTTCAAGGTTTGATTTGGATTTCTGTAAATATTTGCAGACTTATCTTTCAGAGTAGTCAAAGGATGGCATAACTCTTGGATATAAGAGCTACTCTGTAAATATTTGTAAACCCAGTGAAAAGATCCAGAGGACAGGAAGGCTGAATCAGACCAAAAGTGGTCTGAATTGAACACAATGAAATGCAGCATATTTATTTCATTTGGATCCCGCCTTAGGTAACAAAAACCATACATAATATCAATTAAAACATAAAACATAACAAACAACAAAAATCAACAGCAATCAATACATTAACCCAATTAGCTGTAAAACATTTATTCTTCTACAAAGGCTTTAAAAAAATAGTGAGTCTTCAAGAATCGTTTAAAATGCTGAACATTATCACACAGTCTTAAATACCCAGGCAAAACCATTCCATAGTAAAGGACCAGCAATCGAAAACACTCACATCTTTGTATCCATATAGTGATACATCGCTGAAGAAGGCATACAAAGCTGTTAGAGGTTTCAGATTTTAATGATTGTCCTGGCTTGTACATTTCTATTTTGATTCATTGTATCTGATACTTGCAGCCATGTTGAACAAGGTTCAGAAGCAGCAGTGGGAGGATAATATTTAGAGAGACCTGCATCAGTATGAACAGAGAAAACTCATGACGATAGAAAAGAAGCAAACCAGTCCAGAAAAAAGCCCAGTATCATACAGATGGGATAGGAGAAGTGAGTGATCATTAAGTCAGAAGCAGCTGAACGATCCAGAGATACCACAAGTGAAATATCCGATGGTCCATCCAATCTGCCCAACAGTCAACTCATTATCAATTCATGATTAAACCAACCATGAATATGGTTATAAAAATAATTCACATGGCCTTTCTGGGGACATAGACCATAGAAGTCTGTCCAGTGGTGTCCTTACGTTCCAACTAATGGAGTTGCCATCAAAGCCCATTCCAACCTATTCCAGTCATTGTTCCCTCCAATTTTGTCCAATTTTAAGATGTTATATTATGGGGCTCATTTTCAAAACAGAAAAACATCAAAATATGGGAATTACAGGCAGATATATGTTTTTTCTCGCAGAAAAACTTGACGCGTATAATAAAACATTTTTTAAAACACCCAAGACCACTAGTCACTTAACAGAAAATGTTCCCATAATGGGCGTTTCGTGGACATGACATGGGGGGGTGTTACGTCATAAACGTTTTCTGCCCTAATGAATAGCAAAAAGACTTCCTGGGATCGGGAGTAAGAACATCCGGAATTAGATTTGCTTTCAAAGCATCTAGGGTAAGGCCAAAACCTGTCTTTAGACCAATTTGTTATTTTACTGAGTTGGAGAACTGAGAGGTGGAAGTGGTTGTGAGAAAAGTGGAGAGTTGTTGATGTGTTTGTTACCTTTGTCTCTTTGCCCCAGTCTGAACTTTTGACCTTTATGTTTTCTGCCTTGCCTCCTCAGTCTTACCTCCTCAAGTCCTTGCCAGACCTGCTGGCCCCCCAGCCACACCCATCCCTTCCTCTTACCTCACCCCCTTCCCTCACTAGACCTGCTGGCCCCCCAGCCACACCCATCCCTTCCTCTTTACCTCTGCCCCCTTCCCTCACCAGACCTGCTGGCCCCCCAGCCACACCCATCCCTTCCTCTTTACCTCGCCCCCTTCCCTCACCAAACCCTCACTGTCACCAAACCCCCATACCTTCCTTTCTATATCTATTTACTTGTCTTCTGTCTCTCATTGTTCCTCTGTTTGTCCACTCCCAGTTTGCTACTGTGCTGTGTGCTGTTCCTGAAAGAGTGAATGCTTTGTGCTGCTGATGTGTGTGTCAGGACTGTTTGCTGATACTGGGATGTGAATGCTTAGTGCTGTAGCTGTGTGTGTCCAGATTGTTGTTGTTGTGGGAGAGTTGAGTGTTTTGGGCAGCTGGTGTGTGCCTCATGACTGTGTGCTGGTTGTGGGGGGCTGGTGTCCGTTTCACAAGGTGCAGTAGGCGGAGGTATGCCACAGTGGATGTTTCTGGGTTCAGTAGGTTACACCTGTGGTGGTGGGACACCTACACACAAATCATGGATGCGCTGAATGCGCATGTTGCTGGAGGTGGATGAGAGTTTGGAGAGGAGGCCCTGGAGGAGATATCCTATCAGAGAGACTTCAGGTCCGTACCTGCTTCATGAACCTCACTGACCAGGAATACCTAATTAGGTTCCATTTCGACAGTGCTATCATTCAGTACCTCTATGACCAGCTACAATCTCTCCTCCTGCCAAGGACACGCAGAAAAAATCCTGTGCAAGTCCACCTGAAGGTCACTGCCTCCCTCACCTTTCTGGCCACCAGCATCTTCCAGTCAGTGGTAGCAGTCAATGCAGACTTGACCCAGCCCGCCATTTCCAACTGCCTTCCCCACTTCCTCAATGCCTTCCTTACCCACACCTCTGACCACATTACCTTCCCCACTATAGCCGAGGCACTCTAGAAACAACATGGCTCAGCTCTATGCCATAGATCACTTCCCCTTGGTCACAGGTGTTATCGACTGCACACACATTTGCACTCAGACATCCAGGCACATGAGGAGTCCTATAGAAAAGAAATCAATTTCACTATATGAACATGCAGGCTGTGTGTGATGCCCATGGGGAGACTGTGGATATATGTGCCTGCAACCCAGGCTCCACCCATGCCTACATCCTTCAGCATTTAGGAATCTACCACAGAGATCAGTGGCGGCTGGCTCGTAGGTAAGCAGTACAGAAATTCTCAAACTCTGTACCCCCTCCCCCTCCTAAACTTCTATACACTCCCTCCCTCTATATGCCCCCAAAACCCCCAACTATTACCAACTTTTTATTGTTCTTTGGAAGCCCTAATGCAACTTGCAGTATCTCACGGCAAGTCGCGTTAGGGTGTTTGCATAGCAATGAAATACAAAATATGCATTTGCATATTTTGCATCTCATTACTCACTAACCCATAGCATCTTAAATATTGCTGCGGTATGGGCGGAGCAAGATGGCGGCGGTAACCAACTGCTTGCGCTTGTTACTAGCTCAACGCTGCTGGGGATAAATTTCCTCTTTGTTTTTCTTGCTTTAAAAAACCTTTTCTTACTTGCCATATGCCTCACACAAAGAGGAAAAGATTGTTAGGACGGTGACCCGGCCCGTCACTAACGTCAACGCCCGACCAGCAGACGATTTGAGCAGTTCCTGATGCAGCATTCCACTGCTCAAGGGTTCGGAGTTCCCGCGTGATTTAACGGCGATAGGAGACGCTGTAATCCAGGGAATAGACACGTCGTTGTCTCCTCCAACCCTCTGCCCACCTTCGCAACCGGCGATACTCAACTTGACGGGTGGATTGTTGACCCCGGAAGTCAGAGAAAGCGCTCCACCGCCGGGCCAGAAAGTTGGATTTTTCGCCGGGGCTTCCTCGAAAACGGAGCCGGAGGGTGCAGTTGCTCCTCAGGAAAGGCCAATAACTTCTACGGCCTCGAATGCGAAGGTAACACTGGAGACAATATGGAGGTGCTCCAGCGTTTGGACAATGCGGTCAGGACCTCAAACAGGCAAGATTGCTACTCTTTTTGAAAAGGTACAAACTTTGAACAATGCATTTACTATAATGAGAGATGAGGTCAACGAGAAAATAAATCTATTGGATGTTGATTCCACCAAAATGAAAGAAACAACTGTGAAGTTAATACAGGACAATACACTTATACATAACAGACTTGAGTACTTTGAAAACTACAATCGGAGATTAAATCTTCGATTGTTAAATTTCCTAAGATAGCAGCGTATTCTCCAATGGATATATTCAAACGGTATTTGGTGGAAACTTAAAATTTACTACGGACAAAAATACCACCTCTGAATAAAATCTATTACCTGTCATCAAAAAATCTTAATGAGGCTCAACAGATTCCGCAAAGTGATTTAAATGTTTCAGAACTGTTGGAAAGCTCTTTGACTTCTACAACTGATAGACAAACATTGTTGGGTCTCATTTGTATTTCAACAGGACTTGGAGCTGGTAGAGGAAACTGGCTCTAAGAAACCTCGATAATCTTTTTATGGAGGGAAAATCTGGGTTTTCCCAGACATTACTAAAATAACACAAATGAGAAGGAAAGAATTTTTATCTTTACGACCTGCTGTTTTGGCGTTAGGCGCCACTTTCAATTTAAATTATCCGTGTAAATGCATTATAAATATATGGATGTTAAATATGTTTTCTTTACCGGATTACTTAAAACAATTTATAGATCAGAAAAAAATATCATGAAAACTGTTGGGAAACTACCACATTAATCCTGGGATAAGAATGTAGAAATACAGTGGAAATCCGTTAATGCCTTTCTTTATAGTTTCTTTAATTCTCTTTCTCCTGAGAGTTTTTGGCTTACGCCCCTGAAAAGTGGTCTAAGATAAGATGAAAATATTAGATTTCTTTGTTGAATATATTCTTACAATAATGTTAAATCTGTTTTTCCTACTCAAGTGGAGGCTTGTAAAATGTTTAAAATGATAAATAAAAAATTTAAAAAAAAATAAAAAAATATTGCTGCGGTATTTTAGAAAAAACAGCATTAGGGCTGTTTAAGTCACGTTAAGGCCAATTAACACGGCAAAACCTTAACGCCGTTGGATGAATCCCCCCCTAAGTCAGCTATAAATCAAACAGTACATGTGGTCTTGGTGAATGCACATAAGCAAAGTGGGACTCGGAAGTTGTAGTGTGGTAAATTCAACTGCTTTCTGTAGAACTGATTCTACTACTACTATTACTGCTACTACTACTACCACTTAGCATTTCTATAGCACTGTTGATGGTTTAATGGTTTAAATATTTATATTCCACTTTGCCAAAGGATTGCAAGAGCACACACATAATAAAATAACAAAACATTTCCAGACAATTAAAATACTGTTACAATCATACAGCTATTCTCACTATATTACATAGCCCCACACAAGTTACAAGTCAATCATTTGTCACAAAGCACCACTCTAAGTAGCATAGCATTGGGGAAAAAAGATAACCCTTCAGATGTTTCCTGAACAACACTGAAACCACTCAAAATCTCCTAAATGTTGGAATCTTTGGTAATTCAACTTGTCAATACACCAAACCAAAGACAAAGAACTTGTGGTATGCACTCCATGTACCTATAGGAATTCTTCTATATTTCTATTAATTTTCTGTACTTATAAAATAACATAAGCCCAAACATCTGAAGGTTCAAAAGCATGAATATACTCTAGAATATGTTTGGGAATCCTCAGAAGACACCACTTCCGGCACATTCAATAATGATTGTTTTTTAGCCTAGTGGCATAGCGTCTCCTCATCGGACAATCCCTTAGGTAACTGTTTTATAGTGCTTTTGCGAACACTCACTGCAAAAAGTGCTCAAAACTACATGTGCTCGCTGCTACAAGTGCTCTAAATCAAAATCAAAAAACTGTTTAAAAGGACTTATCTTAAGTTCCTCTCCGTGTAGAATACTGTTGGAGTCCTTCTTTGGCTTTCCCTAAATAAACGCCCGACACCGCGGGTTTCAATATTTTCGTCAGGGACTCGGGTTAACACTCGCCCATCTTCCCTTCACAACAGTCTGTACTTCCGGACATCGATAATTAACACTGACATTCATCTGTGTCTGTTTACTATCGTCTTAAACATTGTTGAATCTACAGTGGCCACTGCTGAAAACTGGTGTTTCTTGAACAGAACTGAATTCTGTAGTAAATATATCTTGTTTAGTGCAATGACCTTTGGGACTGAGCATTCACCTTCCAAGCCCCACCATTTCTCTGAGGCTGGCCCTTGAACATGTCCACAAGCAGGTACAGTTATGAGAAAATCAAAGAAATTTATAATAATTTGCCTTGTATAATCACCTCAATGTCATCATAGTGTTGTATAGAAATCCTTAATGAGTTTAAAATAAACTACCCCTGAGGCAGGAAAATAGTTATCAGGTACAGCAGCAATGTGTTTGAGCAAGCTTGTTCAGCACTGATTCACTGAGAACGTGATTCTCTTCATGCAACTGATATTTATAAGAAATTCCTTGGGCCTTTGGGAAAACCCTGCTCTATGTTATGCCCTAGGGGTTCTTTTAAAATTAAAAAAAAAACTGTGTGCATAAAAAAAAGAATATGGAAAGCTTCTTCCAAAAAAAATGCACAAGTATCTTGCAGATCAGTCAATGAATTGCTCTTTACAGCCTGACAAGCCCAGCTTACTTTCAAAACAAACTATCAGTATACATTGCTTTATGTGGCTAAAAGCATTTTATGAAATGCAGAATAATGGCAAATATACACACATTATTGGCATGCCTATTTGGTGCAGACCTTTTTGAACATAAACACCTGCTAGATTCTAGCTAAATTCCCAAATTTAAAGTGGATGTCAGTATGCAAATTGTGAAAGTAAAATGTAGAGTTCAAGTGGCTAGAGATCCACTTAAGTAGATTCAACCAATCACCTTTTACATTATGCAAGAAGAGCACAACAGCATCTTTCAAAATCTATCCCCTGTATTAAATTGAAGTTATCTGGGTGAAGGGTAATTCTATAATCTAGGTACCTGCATTTATAAGATCTTAAGAATAGCTATACTGGGTCAGACCAATGGTCCCATCCACCTCAGTATCCAGTTATCAACAGAGGCCAATCCAGGTCACAAGTACCTGGCAGAAACCCAAATAGTAGCAACATTCCATGCTACCAAATCCCAGGGCAAGCAGTGGCTTCCCCATGTCAATCTCAATAGCAGACTATAGACCTTTCACCTGAGTTCCCTTTTTGCTCCCTTATGCACCCCTTGTGTGTATAAACATATAGAAAACTAGCACCCATGCACGCAAGTACATTTACCCCCAAAAATGCCAATAGGGCACCTAAGCACTAATCTGTAATGGAGCACCTAGCTTACATAGCATGTAAATGCAAGGTGACATTTACATGGGCAGCACAGGGATAGGGCTCCCAATTACATGCATAATTACAGAATATTTAAGCTATAGTTTATAGCTTATTAAAATGTACTATACCTTCCATATACACAAAGTAGGCAGCCAGCAAGAGAGCATATGCCACAAATCAATAAAAGACCTAAGAGAACAAGTAAGTTTTTAACCCACCTTTAAACTTTCTGTAAGAAGCCACTGAACACAAAGAAAAAGGTAATTGTTCCATAGAAATAGAGCCAGAAAGTAAAAATCACTCTTTCTGGTGGATTCCTAATAAACCTTAGCCGATTAGGCAGGACAAGTGTGTGATCATTAATGGAACAGAAGTAATTTATTATTTATTCGTTACATTTATATCCCACATTTCCCCACCTATTTGTAGGCTCAATGTGGCTTAATAGCACCGGACAGGCGTTACAGACTCCGGTGTAAACAAATACAAAGTGATGTTGTGGTAAGATAAAGTTCATGTGGCACAGCCACACTAAGGAATCGTACAGTGGAAGAGTTGTGTTATGTCCATTACATTCTTTAGTTTTGTTGTGTTGCAAAGATCAGGCATTTATGTTGGATCGGTAGGGTATGCCTTTTTAAACAGGTTAGTTTTTAGTGTTTTCCGGAAGTTTAGGTGGTCGTTCGTAGTTTTCAAGGCTTTTGGTAATGCGCTCCACAGTTGTGTGCTTATGTAGGAAAATAATGAATGAAAGTGTAAGGAATCTAAGCTTGGCAAGATGATCCGGTAGACCTGTATGAAGAGCTTTGTGAGTTAAAGAAAGAAGTTTAACATGAATTCTTTGCTGCCCGGTCCTATCAGAAATCTTCTGTTTCTTCTGTTTTGTTTTGTTTTTTTAACACCAAATGAAGGCAAAGGAGCTCTCTTGGGGGTTTTTTTTTGTTTGTTTTTTTTACTGGTGAGGAAGGCTAGAGCTCTAAAGACCGGGAGGCAAGGGGGGAAGGGTGAAGCAGGGACCCAGAAGACTGAGTATGCCCCCAAAGTTGGCACCACCAGCCAGACACCCCTAAACTCAACTGGCCACAGGACCCAGGAGTATCCCCAACAGACAAATCCAGGAGCTGCTGAAGCGCCGTCCACCACCTGCTGGAGATAGAGATGTACTGAGGTGAAGGAGGAGCTGGCCGTCTGTTATCACTGCCTTCAGCTTTGTAATCTCTATCTCCACCTGCTGGTAGATGAACATAACCCACCTGTTCTTGGATTCATCTGCTGCATACACTAAGGAAAGTCAATGAAGTTTCATACGAAGACGGGTAGTGTGGTCTCTTTGCTTTGCCTGATACAAGACTCAGAGCATCCAGTTATAGAATCGCCCCCTTAATGGATACCAAAAATGATGCAGGGTCTGTTCAGAAATGGAACTTAGAAATCTAAACACGTATATTCTAACGGAGAGGAGAGAAAAAACAGGGAGATATTCCAGATATATTCAAATACCTGCAGAACAAGCAAAACAGTTTCAAGGGAGTTTGTTAGAAGTAATTACCTTGAAGCACAAATCTGTAGGAAGGCAGGAGTTCAGTAGCTCTCAATCTTGAGGGAGAGCTGACAGTAGAAGCTGCCTCTACTGAGGGGAAAGCAGGATGTAATTGTAATTTGAAAGTGGAAGAAAACAGGTATGTGTCTTTGAAAGTTGGAAGCAAGAGAGAGAGAGATTATTTATCATTTATTTATGTCTACACAGAGTGATAAAATGTTTGCTGCATGAAATAGGTTGCAAAAGTATATCGTATTGCTGTGAGAACATGAAAGAAAACTTTCCTATAAAGTACTGATCAGTGATGCTTTTACCCACTCTTCCTATGCCCATTCCTCAATTTATAGACCTTTACACATTTTACATTCATACGTGAATAATTCTCCCCCTGATATTTAACATCACAGTCAGTGCTGGATTTTAGCTCCAGCGCTGGTGTTTAAAGCTATACCTGAATATTCAATAGGAATGTGCATTCATTTGAAAGAGGGCGCACTGTTTGCAAATAGGATGCACTCTTCGTGAATAGTGCACACTTTAAAAAGAGCACGTGCTCTTTTGGAAAGTGTGCACTGTTTCTGAAAGAGTGCACTTTCTTTCCAAAAACCACACACTCTTAATTATATTCTGGCCAATATTCAGCCAGCGACAGTGAGTGACTGCTGTGGGTAAAATTAGGTCTTCAGTATTCAATGCTGCGCCATGTCCAGCCACTATCATTGAGAAAATCCAAGGAGTGGGGTAAATTGGCTCTTCCAAAAGACCAAGGGAGACGCTCGTTCAAAGGTGATCTTTATTGACACAATTCAAATGACTTGACACAGCTGCTGTGTTTCGGCATCGAAACGCCTGCTTCAGGAGTCTCGCAATGTTCGTTGTGCAGAGGTAGGTACTATTTCCAAGATCATATGTAAACTTTGGCAAATAAGGTGTGTCTGGGGTAAATGGATATGCATGAAAACTTCTGTCATTTGCTTTTTTCGAAAACCGGTTATTCGGATTTGGTACTTTTAGCGCAAAACGTCCAAAGTCTGACTTAGATGTCATATAAAAAATGCCCCTCATAGTAACATAGTAGATGATGGCAGATAAAGACCTGTATGATCCATCCAGTCTGCCCAACAAGATAAACTCATAGCATAAGGTATGCTGCGATATTTCATATGTGTATCTGATCTTGATTTGTCCTTGCCATTTTCAGGGCACGGACCATAGAAATCTGCGTGGCACTGTCCTTGTTCTCCAACTTCTAAAGCTATCATAGCATGAGCCACTGTATCTTCCAAAGTTTTCACATTCTGAGCTAGCACATTAATATATGGAAACAACAGTTTAGAAAGCTGAGAAATAGCTTCCCAAATCATCTCCAAATTAATCACTGAAGTATGAGATAGAAACAAGCTAGTCACAGAAAAACCTTTAATGTTATCAAGAGTCTGCAGAGTCAAAGATCCAGCCAGGGCTTCAGGATCGTTTATCATTTATTAAAATTTACTATACTACCTTACTTGTGAACAAATCAAAGAAGTTAGATAAAATATAATATTTTTTTAAAAACAACGCCAATTAAGATAGGAAAGACCTAACTACCTAAATCAATCAGACAGAGCACAATCATACAGTATAACAAAATTACATGCAAACAAGCAAACGATGTCCTTCAAAGAGTGAACATGCACATCCTTACTAGAAGACTACCGACTCCTGACTCTCCTCACAGAAACCAGGAAAGCCTGGTGGAAAAAATGTATCTTCAATAAAGTCTGAAAGGAGGTATATGAAGGCTCTAACTGGAGAAATTGTTACAATGAATTCCATAAGGCCTGGTGAAAGAAAATAGAAAGCACTGCTTTGAGTAGATTCCCATCTACCTTTAGATGGGTGCGGGAGAATTAGTCTGTTGTCTTTAATGAACACAAAGAACAGGATGTTGTACATGGGATGATGTGGAAAAGCAGAGTTAGAATGTGTGTCAAGTGAAGGTGAGCTGGCTGTCTGTGTTGGTAAGTGTGCACAAGAATGTGTCAATGAACATGTGTACACTGCAACTGAGGTTGGCTATCAGGATAATATCTCCAAATTGATTATTATTGTGTATATCTTGACAGGAATAAACCTCACCCCTATGCCAAGGATATGTTGGAGCTTATCTCAGAGTCATTGATACTGTTTGGCTCAATATTTCCAATATTCCGAAGACAGCCTCTTCCAGAGGTTTAAACAGTATAACATGTGCAGGCAACATGTTTGTTCATTCATTCAAATGTATTTTTCTCTCATCTATCAATATATTCCTAGGCAAATCACAATTAAAAGCATTCATAAAAATATTCAAACAAAACAACAGAAAACCAATGTAGCATGGCATACATTAAGAATATGCCCTAGTGAATAAAAAGGCTTTCAGTTTCTTATAGATGCAATAAAATCTTTTTCCTATTGAAAGTCTTCAGGATTCAATATTGTATCACACAATAGATAATGTTTACAAGAATGAGTTGATGCTTTTTGAGCAACTGAAATTAAAAGAAGTGAGAAAACTTCTTATTGTGTGGACTGCGATGTTTAGCCTGGGTTATAGAATTGAATCATTGACACTAAATCAACATCTATATTGCCCTGAAAGCCAAAACACAGTAACTCAATTTTCTGCCAAAACTAAGCTACTCGCCAGATGTCCTGTAGTTACTGTGTACTTCTCAATATGGAAGCCATTTAAAATTTGGATGCATTTTCAAGCCTGTAGCAAAAGTCCAAAACACAGTTCCCTGCTATTCAGCGCTATTTAACCGGCCAGGATGGCTCCTGACCAGTTAAAATGGTGTCTAGCCAGCTAATATCCGTGGTTAGCGCATAGCATCTAACTGGCTAAATCGCACGATATAGCCGGTTAGCACCAATATGCAGCTCAGGGTTAAACGGTTAAATAGGACCGCTTAAATAGCGGTCCTATTTTTAACCACTAGGAACTTAAATGGTTAAGTTCAGCAGCCAAAATTAAAACCGGATATTCAATGCCGGTCACCAGAAATGGCCTGCCATTGGGTCAGCGCCAAACATGGCACTTATGCGGGCTGCCTCCCGCCGGCTGAATATCAGCCCCATTATCTGTTGATTCTCAACAGTTACTGTGTTTGGCTTTTCATGGCAGTATATTGTTGTTAACAGCTTTACATATCAGAGACAAGCATTTAAATTAAATAATATATTTGACTAATAACCATATACACAGGGCTTATTTTCAAAAAAGAAAAACGTCCAAAAACAGCACAAAGTGGCAGGTAACCTTTTAGTTGCAAAAAATGTCCAAATAGCTATTTTTGAAACACATTTTCAAGATGTTTTCTATGCAGTTCATATGCACTACATCGAAATCACTAGAGGGTACATCGGGGCGTGTTGGGCAAGGATTTGGGCATTCCTAACACTTGCACAATTTTTTCCCATAATGGAACAAAACTAAAATGTCCAGGGCTACAATGTAAACGTTTTGGTCTAGACCTGTTTCATCATGACTAAGTCAGAAAAAGATGCGCTAAATGACCACCGAAGGAATAAAGGAATGACTGCCCCTTACTCCCCCAGTGGTCACTGACCCCTCCCACCCCCCCACCCCCAAAGATGAGAATGAAGCTATATGTTGCAACTATTTGGGTTTTCAGCCAGGATTGTGACCTGGATTGGCCACTGCTGGAAGCAGGATACCAGGCTAGATGGACCATTACTCCATTTGTTGTCTTCAAAGGAGAAAATTTTGTTGCTTCTTAGAAGTTACAACTTAATTGACCCCTGATGCAGGCGCTGTGCGTCGAAACACGGCCCGTGTCGGGTCACTAAGGAAAGAATTGCTGTTCAAGTTACATGATTAAATAAATTGTGTCCTGATTTTGAAGGCTCCTGGTGCTTTTTTTTTGCTGTTTACACAAAAAGATAAGACATTTTTCTTGTTCGAACATGGCCGTGATCACCACTTGATTTTTGGACATTTTCAGCAAAACATCCAAAGTTGGATTTAGACATCATATCAAAAAGGCCCTCCACAGCTTTTGCAGGGTGGATAGAATATGTTTCATTATTTTTCCTTCCACCTATCACATCAGTAGCTGCATTCTGAACACTTTGAAATTAATTAATTAGAGTACCATGGAGTCCTAAATATTGGGTATTACAATATCCAGAAAAGACAAAATGACAGCTTATACAACCATTCTAAAGTTCTCTGGTTCTAGGATCTGCTTTTACTGACAGAATATCCGGAACTCAAAAAATGCTACCTGAACAGCCTTTTGTATTTCTAGCTTTAAAGTAAGATGTGCATCCCTTGTGATGCCAAGGTATCTCGCTTTTAGTGTTAATAATTCATCATTCCTCTCTAGCAAATAGAGACAGAGGTGGATAGCGATAGAGCAGGTTTTGTTGGGCTCATGCCCGTTGCAGTCTTTGATTTGGCTTCCCCGGTGCAGCCGTTCTTTGGATAGTACTTTATGTCCCTCTATACGACTACCTTTTATTATTGGGATGGTTTATTTGATAAGCCTGGATTGGTGCTTTCAAGACTATCTCCTGTATTACATAATCCTTTCTTTCCACCAGGACTAGGGCTGGGCACTTTCTTAAGTGGTTTTTCTGCAGGATTGGAGACTTTGGATCAGTTTATTGAGAATGGCAAATTGGTGCCATTTGATTCTCTCGTGGATACTTATTCTGTTTCTGCACGGGATAGTTTCGCTTATGTCCAGGTTCAACATTTTCTTTCATCAAAGGCAATTCTGAAACAGGTGACTAGGGGGGATTCTTTTTTGGAGAATTTGTGTGAGGATTCAAGTTCTTCGTGGGGTCTTATTTCTTGTTTGTATGTGTATCAGCATAATAAGATGCAGCCTCCTGTTGATCATCGTTTGCATTGGCAGCGGGAACTGGGGTTCACAATGGGTGATGATGCATGGGCACATATGGAAACTGCTTCATTGAGGGGTTTCTGTGTCAACTCCTTTTCTTGAAAATGCTGTTTAAAGTCTTATATAAGTGGTATCTGACTCCTGTACGTTTGCATCATATGTTTCCGACTCTATCATCTTTGTGTTGGAGGGGTTGTGGTCAGAGGGGTACTATGGGTCATCTCTGGTGATCTTGTGTTAAGGTGCGCGCTTTTTGGAAAGCGATTCAATATAGACTCCAGAGTTGGCTTTCAAAACCCATTAAGTGGTCACCTGAATATTTTCTATTTCTGGGTAAGCCTCCGGGTCTGACTCTGCCTCAGTCATTGTTGGTTTGTCATGCCATGTCGGCAGCTAGAATTACACTGGCTGCTTCTTGGAAGTCCCCTCAGGTACCTTCTTTGATAAAGTGGTTAAATAAGCTGTGGTATATTTGTGAAATGGAGAGACTGAGGGCTATTAGTGGTAACACTTTATCTAAGTGGGAGGAGGTTTGGGTACCTTTTACTTCAAAATGTTCATTTTAATTACTGTCAGCAGAAGCTTAAGGGGTAATGAGATGGGGTTGTTGGGGTTTTTTTTTTTTTGGGTGGGGTTGAGTTTTTGTTTTCTTAAAATTATACTACATTATGGAAGTTTCTAGGTTGTTTATTGATAACTGCTGTTGCGACTTGTTCCCTTTTGGGACTTCTATTGCTGTTTATTTTCAGTTATTTGACTTGTTGTATCACATCTATTCTTGGTTTCAGTATTGTATATAACTGTTTAATAAAGACTTCTTTAAATTTCAAAATATAGAGAGGCATATTTTCTTTTTTTTTTTTTTTTTAACAATTTTTTATTAATGAGTAATTGCAGAACACAAATGACAGCCAAATTCTTTAGCTCCAATACAACTTAGCCAACAGTATAGACAATTTGGTAAAATAACATCACTTTCCTTTTTCTTAATACAGAAAATAAACGCTCTTCAATAGAATGTGACAGTCATTACATAAATACAACATAAATATTCAAAACATCCAATTACATCAAATACTTTTTGATCCCCTAGTCTTCCCTTTTCCCCCCTCCCCCCCACCCATCTTCGGTACATATCATAGCCTCATTAAATTCCTTTCCATTGTTCATACTCATGCCATATTTTTTGGAATTGTTGTATTTGCCCTTTACGGATAGCTGTCAACTTTGACATTTGATAGAGATGGTGCAGTCTACCTTTTATTATCTGCATTTTGGGGACTTCCTTCTGTTTCCAGGCTTGAGCTAGCGCTATTTTAGCTGCTCCCAGGAGATGGATAGCCAACTTATGGCAGTGTATAGGGCTCTTCCCTGGGCGTGTATTCAGTAGGCAGTATTGGGCTTGAGCTGGGTATTTTATCTTTAACATGTCATATATCATGTCTAAAATCTTGGTCCAGAACTCCTGGACCCGGGGACAGGCCCACCAGATGTGCCAAAATGTCCCTCGTCCCCCACATTCTCTCCAGCATTCTGTTGCAATCTGTGGATAGATTTTATGTAGTCGCACCGGGGTATAATACCATCTATACAAAATTTTATATCCGTTTTCTGCCAATGGCTGGGCAACGGTCAGTTTCAACAAATGTCTATACCCAGCCGCCCACCATTCCTCCGAGTACTGTGCCTGGAGATCTTCCTCCCATCGTCTCGTATAAAAGCCTTGGGGCAACGAGAGGAGGAGCAGTGCTCTATATAAGCGTGTTATGCTACCTTTCCCATCCCCCCCTCTCATCGCTTGCTCCAACCCTGTCTCAGTCAGTTCTAGTTCATCCCTGGCCCGTCTCAAAATGTAGTTCCTTAAGCAAACATAAAATACCAGGTCCCTTTCCTCTAAATCAAACTCTTCCTGCAAATCTTCAAAGGTTTTTATTTCTCCATTACTCCCTAACTGTCCCAGTCTATCAAGCCCTTTCTTGGCCCATATTAAGTACGTTTTCTCTTCTACCCCAAGGGGGAAGCCCGGTGCACCTCGTATAGCCATCTGTAGAAAGTACTTTCTATCTGGAAATACCTTTCTCCTGACTTGGAGCCATGTATTTAGTAAGTGTTTGAGACCCATCGGGACTTTCCTTGCTGCTGCTAAGATCTCTCTTCCCGAGCCCCATAGTATGTCCCTCAAGTATCGGGTCCCCAGCCACGCTCTTTCCCAGTGTAGCCACTTCTTGTTGTTCATTGAATCCCACTCCGCTAGAATCCTAAGTTGTGCTGCCTGGTAATATAGATAAAAATTAGGGACTCCCATTCCACCCTTTGCTGGAGTTTGAAACATCATACTCCTTCGTACTCTTGGTGGTCTCTTTCTCCAAATATATGCAAACAATTTCTTATTTAGTTGTTGAAAGAAAGCTCGGGGAATCGGCAATGGGAGTGCCAAAAATAAGTACAGCAATTTAGGTAAGAGCATCATCTTTACGGCCTGAATTCTACCCAGCCATGTTATTGTTAGGCTTTCCCATCTGTCTAGCTCCTCAAACAACTCCCTCAGTTTCTTTGGGAAATTTTCCTGAACTATATTCTCAATCCTAGGTGTGACCATTATGCCTAGATATCTAATTGCTTTGGTTGCCCATTGAAACGGATATAGTGCCTTCAACCTCTGGGCCTCCTCCTGGGGCATGGTAAGGTTAAGTATCTCTGATTTATTTACGTTTATTTTAAATCCCGACATCTTCCCATATTGTCGCATTTCCTCCATCACCTGCCCAAGCGATTGTGCAGGGTGGGCCAATGTCATCAGCACATCATCAGCGAAGAGCATAATCTTATGCTCTCGCTTCCCTCTAATTACTCCCCGTATATTCCCGTGTTCTCTAATCTTCTTAGCTAAGGGTTCAATTGACAGTGCAAAAAGCAGAGGAGAAACTGCACAACCCTGTCTCGTCCCCCTTCCCAGGTTCAACAATTTCGTATGAGAACCATTTATTTTTAGCATTGCCATAGGGCTTGTGTATAGCAATTGCAACCACTTTAGAAACCTCCCACTCACTCCTATCTGTTCTAGGACTGCAAATAAAAAGGACCATTCCACTCGGTCAAGCCATAGAGAGGCATATTTTCAAAGCACTTACCCTTCCAAAGTTCCATAGGTTTCTATGGAACTTTGGAAGGCTAAGTGCTGAAAATATGCCTCAGACAGTCCAAGAATAATTCATATTCTCACAGATCACTGTTACCTCAGTTTATTTTTAACAGTCCAGTTTAATTCAGTCATTTAGGGCTTCTTTTACAAAGCCGCGCTAGCGATTCCTGTGCGGCAAATGAGAGGAAGCCCATAGGAATTGAATGGGCTTTCTCTCATTTGCCACACTGAGAATCGGAAGTGCGGCTTTGTAAAAGAAGCCCTCGGTAATTTGAACAAATCAGTTACAATTTTAGCTGAGGTAATCCCACACTCTAAGGAAAAAGAGGCAACTAAGGTACCATCTGCATATATCCTAAAGATGGTATTCAAAATGGGGCCCTTTTACAAAGGCACATAAGGGCCTATGCGTGTCCAGCATGTGCCAAATCAGCATTACCGCCCGGCTACCACATGCCCCGGGTGGTAATTCTGAATTTGGTGCATGTCAACAACATGCGGTAGAAAATATTTTCCATTGCGTAGCACTTACCTGGGGATAAACAGCAGTGGGCGCGCACTGCATTCCTTTCACTAAGTCAATAGGTGATGGTAAGGTCTCAGGCTAAAAATGGACTTGCTCTGGTTTTTCTTTTGCCACATGTCCACTTTCCGGTCCCTTAAAAAAAGGCTCTTTTTCCAGGATGCGGCAAAAGTGGCCCGGCGTGCACCCAAAAGACGTGCTCGCAATGCCGCAGGCCACTTTTTGAACCGGCTTAGTAAAACAGCCCCTTTACGCAGAAACTTACACAATGGAGTAAGACAGATAATTCAGATTCCTGAGACAAAGCCCACTGAAATCAGTCCACTCTGATACCTCTCTACCAAAACCATATCTGATGCCATCTATTTATCACATATGAATAAACCCAGGGTAATATTCTGTTCCCATCCCTACAGAGGCCAGATGGGACATCGGTATATCCAGGACTAACATATCAAATACTGATGACATATCAGTGAACACACATAGGCATTTTTCCTGAACTTTCACTCTCTTTAAGATCTAAGAAACCGGTAATGTCTCTGGGCTATGGTCTATCCTAAATCCATGGTTTTAAAGGTCAAGAACAGCATTAACTTCTAAATATTCATCTAACCATGTCGTTACAATTTGCTCTGCTAGATTCCCAAATAAAGATATGTGTCACGGCCATGGCAGTGACCCACACCCTGGATCACTTTCTGGTCATGGTGGTCCTTTTTGGGCCTTGGGGGCTCTGTCTACTGTGCAGCGGGTCACCCGTGCCATTGCTTCAGGTGCACTGGGATGCCCACCAGGCTGCTTCTCCAGCCTCCTGCACTGGCTACGCTGGGAGCACCTAGGCATGTGCATGCTCCAGAAGCCCCTCCTTTGTATATCCAGCAGCAGGAAACTTCGGGGGATGCCTTCCTGTGACGTCTGAAGCACAGCCCTATTTTAGGGTGTTTGGGACTCTGCAATAGGTCTCCTCGTGTGTGTTCCAGCCTCACCTTGTCTTGTCTCCAAGTTCCAGCCTCGTCCAACCTTGTCTTCAGTTTCCAGCCTTGCCTCATGAAGAGTCCAGTCCAGCCTTGTCTTTGAGTTCCAGTCCAGCCTTGTCTTCGAAGTGTTGCACGTGCTCAATTTCACTAAAATGAGCATGCACGGCACTGAGAAGAGCAGGGTAGGCAATGCGGTAAAACCAGCGTGGGACAAACGCAATTTTCATTCTTAATGGCGTTGTTTTATTTGCCAAATTTTTTATATTGCTTGTGGGAATCATTCCTTAATAAGAAAAATTTATATTCAAGATTGTTTTCTTGATGTATATTTGAAACTCAAATAAACAGTTAAAACAAGCCACATAAATAGCAGACCTATCATTAACTGCTAAAAGGTTAACCAGTTACTGCTGAACATCAGCTTAACCAGTTAACGTTTTATGGTTTACATAAAATGGATATTCAATGTTGGTCGCTGGAAATGGCCTGACATTGAATATCTAGA
Source organism: Microcaecilia unicolor (assembly GCF_901765095.1). NCBI lineage: Eukaryota > Metazoa > Chordata > Amphibia > Gymnophiona > Siphonopidae > Microcaecilia > Microcaecilia unicolor. The sequence goes on along the minus strand of NC_044037.1, from coordinate 246,465,468 downwards.
TTTAACATCGGCAGCAGACAGCAAAAGCACTGTTTGTTGCCAGCTGAATATTGGGCCCATTATATCCAGATATTCCACTTTAATTTGAAATACAAAAGCAGAAGAGGAAAAAAATGGAAAACCTGAAACACAGATCTATATTATGACAGTCCATATACTTTAAGAGAATAATAACATTTAACAGGAAAAGGCAAACATTAGCCAGTGACATTTATACTATACTAGTAAAACATGCGCGTTTCGAGGCAATGAAACGGGCGCTAGCACGGTTTCATTCCGGTCCTTCCCCCTCCCTACTCACCCCGTCGGCTTTCATCCGCCATTGTTGCGGACCTCGGCACGCCACCGTCAATCTGCTGACATTGCTCCACCCTCGACGTCATCACGTTTGACGCGAGGGCGGGGCCCCAACACAGTGTTTTCGGTGGCTTCACCACCACGAAGGCTTCAAACCGGAAGGAAGCGCCCGGAGGACCTAACAGTGACGTCAGTGTCCTCAGAACGTTGAGGGTGAGTTTTATTATATAGGATGTGCTTCAGTTGGACAGCAAGAGAGAATGAAGTCAAGGGAATAACTAGAGCTGATTTATTTATTTTTTAATTTCTTATATATCACCTGCAAGCCCAAAAGCTATAGAAGTGATGCACATTCAAGTACAGCAGATATTTTTCTATCCCTGGAAGGCTCACAATCTAAGGGGTCCTTTTACTAAGCTTGGTAAAAATAGGCCTTAGTGCAACCTTATGCAAGACTTTCCTGCATGCTAAGGCCATTTTTACCGCATCCATAAAAAACCCCAAATTTCTATTTTTTCCATTAATGGCCATGTGCTAATGTTCAAATACCAAGCTGAAGTTTTTATAATATTTTTTACCCTTAAGTCTCTGGAACCAAAATGACAATGCAAAGATTGAATGGGCTGTTTTTTTTAAGGATAGTTTGACGTACATTTATTAAATGACGTAAATCATTTAAATAGCCTGATCCGACTTCTGGCTTGACACTCAAATGTTGGTGTCAATAGAGTCAGTGGGTGCCATGTTGTAAGGTAGGCTAGAATTATAAAATCTTTTATAATACTTTACTGTTTTCATTGTGAGGAGTATTTTGCTAAAAGTTGCATTTTTTCCAGAATCTTGGCACAATGAACGGTTGAAATGCACTGATGAAGCTCAATAGTAGAGTGAAACGGAGAGCCTCCTTTTAGTAGATGAACAAAGCAATTAGGAATTAAATTCAATACCTCACTGTGAAAAGTGAATGTTTGAAACTTCAGCTTGGTATTTGGGTCTTCATATGAAATTTTACTGAAAAATTGTTTAGTTTGTACTGTATTCATGTGCTAATTTTGCCATTAATGAATGGACATTTTTAAAAATAAATCGGAAAGTACTTACTGTCTCTTATTTTGTAGGCAGAAAGAGCTCCCTGCCTTATCTGAGCACTAACCAGTTAGCATGTGGTAATGTAGATGCGCTAACTGGTTAGTGCAGGAATGCCGACTCTCCCATCCTTGACACATTCTGTCAAAAAAACTACACTCACATTTAAAAACTACTAAGTCACACTGTAGCACATCCCACGGTATTTTTTTTTTTGCGGCATTAGCACCTAACATAGCTTAGTAAAAGGACCCCATTATAATCTAAGGGGGGGGGAAACAAAAAGGGAGATCACAGCTTTGTGGTGCAGATCCTGCTTAAACTCCTCATTGTTTTTTAATACAAAAATCCTGATTCTTTGAGATCTTATCTGTTCATAAGAGCAGGATCGCAGAGGGGGGAGGGCAAAATTTCACAGGCCAAGCCTCCAAGGGGGGTCCTGGCGCCGGCAAGCTTCTTCCTGCTGCCTGCTTCCGGGTCTGTCCTCTCCTGCTCCTGTGTGCTGCCCAGGACCCAGATGATTGCATTAGCGCAATATCACATTAATGCAATCATCCAGGTCCTGACTCCCGGCACACACAGGAACAGGAGAGGACAGACTGTGGGAGCAGGCAGGCAGGCAGGAAAAGGCTTGCTGGCGCTGGGCCCAAGCCCCCCCCCCTCTCCTTGGAGGCAGAGACAGAAAAGTAAGGGGGCGGGTGGGAGGGAGCAGCAGTACGAGTGGGGGGCGCAGCACATGGCGGTCCAGTTCTGCCCCGGGCCCAGCGGTCCAGTTCTGCTGCAGGCTGTGTCTCTTGGCAGCCCTGCATAAGAGGTCAGCAATTGCCTAAAATGTTCTTGTAGATTATAAGCTACTTAAAGCAGGGACTTTCTCTTAAATGTATCTGTGGTTCTTACCCCAAATTTTGTCTATACATTTGTGTAAGACCCCAAGTGAGGTTTGGGCATGACCAGTGAAATAATACAGCTGGACTCAAAATGAAGTATTTATTTTGCATAATCCTCAGCCTGTTACATCACAGAACTGGGCTTGTAAAATAAAACAGTTCCTTGTGATTAGTATCAACTGTATAGGCCTCTGCCTAGCAGGCCAAATAGTCTGTAGTTGCAGGGTTTCCGCCCCAAAACTGCTCTCAGTTCTACTCCACTGGTCGGGTCTGACTTCAGACCAACCTCCAGCACACTTGCACAGTTCAGTTCAAAGAGTACAATGGCTTACCTCAGCCACAAAGCAATTACATGTCCTCATGTCTTTTTCCTTAGCCAGCTCACAGCAATTAAGTTCACTCATGGTTTACATCAGCCAGATTAAATGCACTTGTTCAGGTGGAGCTCCTGTTTCTCCTCTCTTGGGGCCTTTCTCTGTTCTGTTCTGTAGTCCAAGCACTTTTAGCTTCCTGTGCACTGTGAAGCCACTCCCTCCTGGCCAGGCAACCTAACTTTCCCATAATGCACTGTGAGCCTGCTACAGTAGCTGTGCAGTTCAGCCCCGCCCCCTACCACCAGTGTTGCCAGGTGGGCGGTTTTACCGCCCAATTGGGCGGTTTTCCACGACCCGCCGCAGGAAAGTTTTGCCCGCGGCGGGTTGCGGTTTTTTGGGCTGTTTTTTTGGCTTCCAGGCGGTTTTTTGTGCGGCTTTTTCGGCCGCGGGGGGCGGGGTTAGTGACGTTTTTGGGCGGGGTTAGTGACGTAGGAGGCGGGGCCGATGACGTGGGAGGCGGGGCCGATGACGTGGGAGGCAGGGCCGATGACGGGGAGGCGGGGCCGATGACGTCGGAGGCGGGGCCGGTGACGGCGGGGGCGGGGTTGATGACGGCGGGGGCGGGGGTGATGACGCGGGGGTGGGGGTGTCAGGGGCGGGGTTTGTGTTTGGGCGGGTTTTGGGGCTGTTTTTTGGGCTGGATTGGGCTGGAAAAAAAATTTCCACCTGGCAACCCTGCCTACCACAGCACAGCACAGATCTAGCTGCTGCAAGGTGTGGCTGAACTGTAACTCCCCATGAGGGAGTAGTATATCTAGGGACATCTGCACTGTGTCCCTCACTGCTTCACAGTTTGTAACTTGTGTTATTCTATCCTTGATGACAAGAGTGTCCCAAGCTGGAATTGCAACCTATGTGATAGAGCCCCTAGTGCCCTCACCCGGCCCACTGCACTGCAAACACTGCAAAGAAGCCAATGGTTGGGAAGTGATTTTTGCACCCCAATTTCCCTTGTGGCCTATTCAGTTGTACCACTCACATAGCCCTTGGGCCAGCCCTGCTTGATGAGGGTCTGTCTACTTTATGTGTATGTCATCAAAGGAAAAGATTTTGCTAGTATGTAGATTCTGTATATGGATCTATAGAAGTGGGGGGCAATGCAAGAATATTAGGTGCACCCCTCCTCCCCATTCCTGCTATTACTGCCACCACTGCCACATCTCTCTTGGAAATGCAGCAGTGATGCTGAGACTCTGTCTGAACCCCTGCATGTTGCCCTCTGAAAGTCCAAGTCCAGCCAGTCCCAACCCATGCAGACAGGAAGTCTTAATCAGAGGGGTTTCTTTGTTGTTTTATTGCTGCTGCCGCCGCCATTTAAAGGATAATATGGCAGTAGCAGTAATGGCAGGGATGGGAGATCAGAGGATGCCAATGCAACAGCTTTTGGGGTGTCATTTTCTGCTACCCTCAAAAGTTTTGTACTCTAGGTGACCACCCAGCTCACCTAATGTTAGCATTGGCACTGTATAGTAGTCCAACTTGTTTTGCTTTCCAACCTATACCTCCCACTGGCAGGCATATTAATGTTCTACAGTCTATTATAATATTTCTACTGGTGCCTCTTCATGAGTAGGGTTCTTTCTCCTTGAGTCCCAGGAATTAGTGCTGTTTTGATAAGGCAAGTTTGCCAGATAGATGTTGATAATGTTTTTCAGGCCATTGCATTATACCAATAAGGGGACAATTCTATAAATGGGCACCTCTATTTAGGTGCTCCAATGATATTTGGTAGGATCCTATTCTATAACTGCATCTGAATGCCTAGGTTTCATTATAGAATATTAGCATAACCCGGTACTGGCATGCCTTACATTTCTGTGGCCACAGTTACACTAGCCATAGACCGGATGTACCTGTTGGCAAGTAAATGAGGCAGGGACACATGTATCTTACAGTATTTTGTATGCTGCACAGTCCCTATCCCACCTATGCCCCCCTTGCATTTATGCTAAGCCACTTGTGCACACTGTTACAGAACAGTGCTTAGGTACCCTACTGGCACTTTTTAAGTATACACTTATAGGCATAAGTGTTGGTATTCTACACATTTACACATCAAAGGGCACATAAATATAGGCACCTAGTTTAGATAAATGCCCTTTAAGTGCCTGATAGTAGAGGGAGTTTGTGTTGCTGTTACTGAGATGACACCAGAATTTGATTATTATTTTTGTATGGAGCTATTATGGGAAAAATCCGTAATTCTGCTCTGCATTTATTGTTAAAGTATCTCTGGAAGATTTTCTTCTCTGATTATTACTAACTTTTATGTCCAATATTCATTCCCAGAGGTTAAAAAGGATTTGGGTGAATTGAGTCCTAAGGGATTAGTTCAGTGAAATTTGGCAGTGTGCAAAACAGAATTAACTCACAATCATATTCTGCCTGACAAATAGATAATAAATAGTTCATTCAGAGTTCAAAGACAAGACCAGAAGGGTGCTGTGAATCTCATTTACATGTTTCTTAAGACCAACTCTGCTCACAGTCACAGAATACTTTATCAGCCTCTGTTTACCCTTACCTTTCCTGTTATCCCCTTTCTAACATGCATTAATCAACTCACATATTTATTTATTTATTTATTTGTTTGTTTGTTTGTTTGTTTGTTTGTTGCATTTGTATCCCACATTTTTCCACCTATTTGCAGGCTCAATGTGGCTTACATTATGCAGAAATGGCAGTAACCATTTCCGGAATGAGAAGTACATATTATTAGTTATTACAATTAAAGTACAGAAATATGAAGTACATTAGAAGTAAATGGATATACAGCACATTTCAGGAGTTAGAAATCAAGGGTAATGAATAACATTCAGTAATGAAAATGAAATAGCAATTAAAGTAATCGAATAGAAGAGTTCACTGTTAACTTGTTCTGGTTGAGTTTTGATGTCAGATCATTTATGATTTACTAGTAAAAAAGGCCCGTTTCTGGAACGAATGAAACGGGCGCTAGCAAGGTTTTCCTGGGAGTGTGTATGTTTAAGAGAGAGAGCCAGAGTGAATGTGCGGGTGTGTGACAGAGTGAGACTGTCTGTGTGACAGTGTGTGTGTGAGAATGAGAGTGTGTGACAGGGCCCCCTCCCCTGTTCCTAATGCCCCTCACCCCGTTCTTCCCCTCCTTTTCCTCCTCCTTCCCACACTTTGGGTTCCTTAAGGCTTTCAAAAGTCTATGTACCCCCGTGGCCCTAATGCCCAGTATCCGGATACCCCACCGCTTTCCTCCTCACCCCTCCCCGAAGATGTAATACTTTCACGTCCTTCATTTTTTTAAAAAAGTGTCCTATCTACCCTGTGTACAAATGCCCGGCATTCAGATTGTGTTCCTCTCGTAAATTTTCATTTCTTTCATTCATTCAGAACTTGCCCCCCCCCCCCCCCCCCAACACTTGTGGTTCCTTCAGTCTTTTAAAACTATCCTATGTACCCTGTGTGCTAATGGCCAGCATTGAGATTGTTTTCCTGTCCCAAATTTGCATGTCTTTCAGTCATTCACAACTCCCCCCCCCCCCCCCTTCTCCAGTTTAACACTTTCGTTTCCTTCAGTCTTTTAAAACTCTCCTATCTACCCTGTATCCTAATGGCCAGCATTCAGATTGTTTTCCTTTCCCAAATGTTCATGTCTTTCAGTCGTTCAGAACTTCCCCCTCCCCCCATTTAACACTTTCGGTTCCTTCAGTCTTTTAAAACTCTCCTATCAACCCTATGTCCTAATGGCCAGCACTCAGATTGTTTTGCTTTGCCAAATTGTCTGTCACTGAGGTCAGTGAGTGCCTGCCTAGCAGATCACTTCCGGCAGGCAGGGTCCCAAGCACATCCTGTTGGAGGTGAGAATTATTATATAGGATGTCATCACATACAAAAATATGCACTTTTTGCAGATCAATTCACAGAACACTGAAAAATTGTAATGACTTGGAAAAATTCAAAATCTCATTGACTTGGTTCAACAAACTTTTTTTGTGTATAAAACACCAAAGCAGTTTTCATCAGATCAGCAGACTGAGGCTGGATTATTTGATAATCGAAAATGGAAGATCAAATTTTCAGCCAGCCACTAAACATAAAAACTTATACAGACAAATTACTCATATACCTTTGACAGATTTTCAGCCAGGCATTGCAGTTAACCCTGGATGCTGAAAATGCTGGTATTACTTTATATGGAGTGCAAGAAAAAGTGTAGTTGGCACTGGTAGGATAGAAGAGAAAGTAATGTAGAAACACTCTAAAATGATAAAGTAATATTTATTGAATGAGACATCTGACACAGCTCATGTTTTGGCAGATTGCCTGTGTCAGGGGTCTAAAATGTAGAACAAATTAAATTAATTTAGAATCACAATTTTTTAAAATTAGGGCTTCTTTTACTAAGCCACGCTAGCGATTCCCATGCGGAAAATGAGAGGAAGTCTATGGGAATTGAATGGGCTTCCCCTCATTTGCTGCGCCAGGAATCGCTAGCACGGCTTAGTAAAAAAGGCCCTTAGTGACTGAGCATGCACATTAGCACAAATAACAGAAAAATGTAAATAAGTTAAATGAATTAAAACATTATAATACAAATAACATAAACACATGCCATATAACAGGTCGCAGAAATGCAGTGCTTCCTGTATCAAATATTGACAGTTGTCATTCCAGTAATAAGTACAGAGTAAATTTACTGCAATGAAACTAAATAAAAGGGGAAATCATCAATATTAGTGAGACAAAATCAATATGCATTCTAAATTAATGCTGTCTGTACATTTTAGACCTTTGACACAGGCAGTCCTCTGAAACATGGGCTGTCTTAGTCAATAAATATTACTTCCTCATTTTAAAGTCCTTCGACTGTCTCCTTCATTCCACCAATGGTCAACAGCATTTACTCTTGCAATGTCTCTTCTGTGTTACTGTTTCCCTCTGTTTTGCCTACTTATTACTTTATATGTTTAATTATTCCAGCCATTTCTATGTTCAGAGTGAAACACTGAATTTTGTGTTTTCCATATAACTTTTTGCTCTTCTCTAAATTCCAGCCCATTATGGCAGGATTAATTTTGGCCATGTAGGGGCTAATTTTATAAACCATCTTCCATGTATAAAGCATATGGAAAACTGCAGGTATAGAACTGCATGTGGATAGACAAGCATTAAAAGGTGCACTGCAAGATATGCCTACATTTATGTGTAACCCTTGTCAGTTTGGTGTGCCCTTCATAGGGCTATTATGCAATGGGGGCACACTTTCAGAAGATAACACTGGTGTGCAGGGCTATTTTCACTGGATACATTACTTGGGTCCAGGTCAGGACCAGTATAACTGGGGGGCAAATTAAATCATACTTTTCACTCTTTACTAGCACTCAGTAACTCAGTCCAGACTAGAATTAAAGTTCTAAACCAAAATGTTTAATAAAAGTAGTCTTCAAGTAAAAAGGACAGACTTCACAACAATAACAGTAGGCAGAGACCAAAAAAATAATAACAGCAGACACTTACAGACCCTTAATTCTACTGGACCTCTCCAGTCTTCAAGATATTGCTCTTCCATTTTCTCTCTCTCTCTCTCTCTCTCTCTCTCTCTCTCTCTCTCTCTCTCTTGAATACCTGCTAGAGCTGATCTCAGATATGGTCACAGATACAGTTCTCTATAGCTCTCTGGACCTCTTTTCTCAGATCCAAGGGCTATCTGTCCATCCTCTCCAGAACCAGTGGCTGCCTGGTACTCATTTGTTCTCCAGAGCTACTTAATTTCCTCCAGGACTGTGCAGAGGACTAAACAACCCCTGTCACCTCTCACCATTCTCTACCCTTTGTGATACAATGGCTGGGCTAGCCAAAGTCTCTTCCCCTTACTTTCTGATACAATAGCTGGGGAACCAATGACAGGAAACATCCTTAGGGCTTGAGTTTTATATCAGCCCCAGTTCCCCTTCAAAAGGGGTCTCCTATCATTACCCCTCTGAAGACCATGGGAACATACACAGGTCACAGCACAATACTATAGTACAACGTCTAGAAGACTCTTCCATCCAAGCTGGGCAGGACCTTAGGAGTCTCTACATAAGTGTGCCCTCTTTGCCAATAGTGTGACCACTTTCAGAAAAATGTGCACTGTTAATGGCATACGAAAAAAATGACATTTCAGATTTTTTTTCTTAGCATTTCAGGGGGGAAAAAAACAACAAGAAACAACATGCAATCTGAAATGGATGTAAATCCCTACTATATCGTTTCTATAACTGGAGTTCTCAACCCAGTCCTCAGGACACGCCTAGCTAGTCAGGTTTTCAGAATACCACAATGAATATGCATGAGATCAATTTGCATAAATGGAGGTAGTGCATGCAAATCTATCTCATGCATATTCGTTTCTTGGTATCCTGAAAATCTGACTGCCTAGATGTGTGTCGATCACAGGGTTGAGAACCCCTGGTCTATAAAATATTCATAACATAAGTGCCATATTGACATTTCACATCAGCAACCTTTTAATCATTTACCCTCTTGGGAGCAATTCAATAACTGAGTACCTGGTAGGAGCCTATTCTATGAAAGAAAGTAGGTACATGTGTGGTTTTTAGGTGTGAGCACTTACACCAGCCACAGAGCTGTTTTAAGTGCAGGCGCCTAAATGCCGAAGATATATGCATACTTTATAGCAGTGGTTCCCAAACCTGATCCTGGAGGCCTCTCATGGATATTCATTCCTCTTACACGGAGTGCCTATGCAGTTCATACTGATATTCAGCAGCTCTATCCAGCTGAGCATAAAGGTTTGTGAGAGGAGTATTCTAGTGATTTCTTTTTGATTGTACTACAGAAAGCTGGTATATCAAATCCCATTACCCTTGTCTTTTGGTGCCACTGAAAATCAGCAGAGAGCCCTTCACAAGCCTCTTCTGACTGGTTAAATTGCTTTGAATATCAAACCATTTGAGACAACATTTCAAAGCTATGTACCCATGTAAACATCAGTTTACCTGGGTAAATTGGTCTTACTAAAAATTGCTTACTAAAAAAAGCACATGAAGACTTCTATAGTATATATACGTTTACCCTAGTTAAGCTAACATATTGCTAACATATTTCCAGGGATGTGTAGTTTGGGAGAAGCAGAAGTGGATTTGTGATATATGAACACATTGTATTAAACACACATGCACACATTTACGCCAACTTCAAATCTAGAGGGACTGGTTTTGGGTTCCTATTGTACAAGGTACACAGATGCCTGTGCTGCCTTTATAAAGTAAAGTCCAACAACAGGCTCCACATACAGAGTTGCCAAGTTACCCATTCCAGGAGGGAGACTGTGAACCTCATCCTGGTACATTATAGGACCTGCAACACTGATTTCAATGGATAGAATCATGCCCCCCAATATTCAGTCGGTGGCGGTGAGCGTTTTTTAAACGCTTAGCCCCCAATATTCAGTGCCGGGTCATGTTCAGGCACTTAACACTGAATATTGAGTGTTAAGTGTGGGCGGACAGGCTGCCGGAGCTTATGCAAGTCTGGCCAATATTCAGTTAGGCACGCATAAGAAAGTTATGCAGGCCTCAGCTGAATAATGGGCCAGGACCCGCATTTTAAAAAACGGTATTTTCACCCTCCACACTCTCGATGTGTGGGGCCCTACCAACAACAGCTCCCCTTCTGGGTGGCACCCCCACAACAATAGCCCCCTTGGGCAGCGTCCTCAACCCTACCCCCTGGTAAGGACAGGACCCCCCGGGGCCTACCTGACTCCCTGGTAGTCCAGCGGGCAACAAGGGCAGGAGCAAACCTCCCTGCTGCTAGGGGCAGGAGCAAGGGGGGTTCGCTCCTGCCCCTGACACCTCACTGGACCATCAGGGAGGTCAGGTAGGCCCCAGAGGGGGTTCTATCCTGACTGAGAGATGGGGATAGGAATGCTTCCCGGGTGGTGGGCTGTTGTTGGGGAGGTTCAAACATCAAGGGGGGTGGCAGGAGGGGGACAAGAAAGGGAAAAATACCTTTTTTTAATGTAGGTCCCAGCCCAATATTCAGCCGAGGCCCACATAAGATAAGCGGGTGAATTTAGGACAGCCTTTGAGCTGTGCTAAATTCACCTGCTTAACTTACATGGGCCTCGGCTGAATATTGTCGGTGCCTGCATAAGCCCTGGCTCCTCCCTAGCACTGCTGTCGGCCCGTCCCCGACAGCCCACTTTTGTTGGGCTGGTCAGAGGCGATATTGAGTGGCACTCCCCGCTTTAGTGCCTCTGAATATCGGCAGTTGGGCTGCGACAGGTGATTTAAGCAGGCAGGAGAGGCTACTGCTCACTTAAATCACTATGAATATCAGCCTCAAGGATTACAAATACTACACTGCTTTGGATGTCAGTTTAAAAGCAGGACTGGCCAAAAAGTCTCCCTCCTGCAATGGGTAACTTGGCAGCTCTGCCACATATATTCAGTTCATTTCTGCTAGGATAGAACATGTAACCACAAGTATCTACATAACAATCACAGAATCCCTAATATAAGTTGATGTTTATTGAGACTATCAGAGATATCAGGCCTTCACAACCTGCTGCATATAATGGGCAGTCGTCAATTGTCATTGGTCCAATAATTTTTCAAAATGTTCTACTAAATGCATTTTTGTCACATAAGAAATCTTTTCCACTGTGAACGGCCCATATATATTTAAATGTTCACTGACTTATGTGATTAAATGCAGAAAATAATCGTCTTCAAATTTCACAGGAATCATTGTGCCCAAAATGAATCATGTTTTGTCCCAAGCTATATCAAGGAAAAATCTCCTGAGATTCAAACATTAAAAAGAAAAATATTAAGTATCTACCTATTACCAATTGTTATTGCAATACCTCTTTCCACTGTAACTTTCTTCAATCACAACTTGCTTCTCAATAAGCATATAAAAACTATGGCATTTGTAGATCCCTCAAAAGAGGTCACATGACTTGCTAGACTAACATCACCCATTCCACTTCCTAGTTCAAACCACCCACACTGAAAGTATTTAATAAAGAGATCCAATGCTGCTCTTTAGACTTCAAAAAAACTCTCAAAATTTCCACCCTCCCACCTGTCACTTCATCTATGATCTTCCAGCATATATCCAAATGTGTTTTTCTTTCCACTGTTGAACAAGAGCTGCTTGGAAATCTTCAGTTGTTATATGGGATTTGAGCTCATTTAAGTGTATTCATACAGAACAATTGCTCCTTCCAACATAAACCAAATTACATGGGCACAATTCTACATACAGGATATTATAACCAAAGAAGTACCAGTCGTGTTTTCTCTAGATCGTATCCAGCGTCTTCTTTGAGGATCCTACCATAGTACTGGCCCTTTAATTGTAGTTTGACACCACCAACACCAGCCACATTTACTGTGACCAAATGTTTCAACAGAGACCCTCCTTTCCAAATTCTTATTGGATAAATATTCCCCTATTGTTTTACTTTTTTGGCAAGCCATTATAGCAGAACTAAGAAGCTTTCATGCAACTGGACATGCCAATTGGTCTGAACTGACTTAGCTGTGTAAGCATTTAGGATGAAATAAGGGAGAAATATTACAAGTTAGCATTCTTATCAGCCCAATATAATTTTCAAAAAAAGTGACTAAAATATAAGGACAAAAATAAATAACATTCAAAACATACAAGGAATCGCAGATGCCACATAATTTAAGGAAGAGTGTGTTGAACTAGGAAAAGTAACAGTTGATGGGATACTGGGATACATCTTAGGATATTAACCCCCCCCCCCCCCGCCACCCCCCCACACACACACGCACACACTTTTTACAAAGCCATGCTAGCCACACGGTAGCCACTAGCATGACTTTGTAAAAGGGTGGGTAAGGGAGGTCAGAGACATTCTGATTGTCCAGCAGCGAACCAAGGGCAGGGCGGTGGAGGCGGTCCGCATTGGGTGCAGGCTGCTGGGGGGGTGCAGAGAGCTGCTATAAATGCACCCGGGGGTGTCATTGCACCATGGGGGGTGTCATTGTGCCATGGGGGGGGGGGTCGTGCTACACCCAGGGGGGGGGGGGTGCGCATCGGCGATCCGCCCCGGGTAGCAGCTGACCTAGGATCGTCACTGCGATTGTCCATTAAGGGCCTTGTTAAAATCATCTTTGGAGCTTGGAGCAGTTTCTCAGGAATGGAGAAGGGCTGACGGCATCCCTCACAAAAACAGTAATTAGAGATGCAATATCCCTGTGCCCAATCAGCTTGGGGCTTGGGACAATCCTGGCAGAAGTCTATCTGAGGCAGGCTCCATCAGCCCTGATCAACAACTCCCTTCTACCAAAGATTCTCTGGTAAACTGCTGGGATCCAGACCCATTCCCCAAGGTGCTAACTCTCCCCCTTTCTGTTTAACTAGCCGTTGAGCCTGTGAAAACGGGCTACTTTTGGAATGGGGGGGTTCCGAGCCCCCCCCCCCGGAGTCATCGCCGCCGCCGCTGCCCCTCCACCCGGTCCGAGCAGCACTGTAAACTTACATCAGCACGCAGCAGCAGGCACATCAGCAAAGCTGCCGTCGGGGCGGGCTTCCTTCTGTGTCCCGCCCTCGTGTGACGTAACGTCGGCGAGGGCGGGACAAAGGCAGAGAAGGAAGCCCGACGGCAGCTTTGCTGATGTGCCTGCTGCTGCCTGCTGATGTAAGTTCACAGTGCTCGGGCCAGATGGAGGGGCGGCGGCGACTCCGGGGGAGGGGGGGGAGCGGTTCCGACGTCTGCAGCATGCCAGTAGAGACTTCCCTCTCTGTCCCGCCCCCATCATCACGTATTGAAGCGGGGGCGGGGCAGAGAGGGATGTCTCTACTGCGCATTTGTGAGTGAGTACGGTCACTCGCCATTTATATGTTTGATTTGTTTTGAGCTTGTTGGCCGCTCTTATAAAATCAAGAGGCATATCTAAACATTTTTATTCAGATGACATTTTGCTGATTTATCCAACAGACCCTTTCTCTTCTTCTATTGGTTCTCTTCAAGTTTGTTTAGATGCTGTTGCAGAGTAACTATTTAAACATAGATCACGTATAACTGGTCATCTTTCTAAGTTATCCATCACTATCTCTCTTTATGGAAATGCTATCACTGGTTAATTCTTTCAAATATCTGGGGATTCCAGATTGTCATTTGTCCCACAAATATCACAGTTATGTAAGAGCTGCTTTTTCACATTGCGTTAATTACGTTCAGTATGACATCTCTTTGATCAAGGCATATTTCACAGTATTATTTTGTCCCTGCTTATAGCCAAACTTGATTATTGTAATATTTATTCAGATTTGCCACATACACACATAAACTGCAATCAATTCAAAATATTGCAATATCATGCTGAAAAGTCTGATCATGTTACCCCTATGTTCAAAGAAAAGCAGTGGTTACCTATAGAACAAAGGCGGGGCTGGTGGTTGGGAGGCGGGGTTAGCGCTGGACAGACTTATACGGTCTGTGCCCTGAAAAAGACAGATACAAATCAAGGGGCTGGTGGTTGGGAGGCGGGGCTAGTGCTGGGCAGACTTATACGGTCTGTGCCCTGAAAAAGACAGATACAAATCAAGGTAAGGTATACACAAAAAGTAGCACATGTGAGTTATCTTGTTGGGCAGACTGGATGGACCATGCAGGTCCTTTTCTGCCGTCATCTACTATGTTACTATGAATCATTTACAAATTATTATTACTTACGTTTAAGGTGGGTGTCCCAGATTATTTGGCCACTTTTACATTCCCATATACTCCAGCAAAAGTTTTACATTCAATAAATGATTATCGATTGGTCCTTCCTGGACCAAAACAGGCACATCTCGAATCAACAAGACATAATGCCTTCTATGTCTTGCAGCACCCGCTACATAAATATTTTGTCACTTAATATCCGCAGTATTACCTCTATTAAAGAATTTAAAGAGCCCTTTTACAAAGGCACGTTAGGCGCTACGACGTGCAGCCTGTGTCAAAATGAGACTACCGCCAGGCTACCACACCCCCTGGTGTTAATTTCAGATTTGGCACATGCCCGTACTGCCTGGATGATTTATTTATTTATTTCCTCCCACGCGCATCGTTTCCGGCGGTAATCGGCACTTGGTGCGTGCTGACCAGTCACCGCACATGTAGCACGTGAGCCCTTACCACTAGATCAATGGGTGGCATTCAGGGCTCAGGCCGGTTTTGGGCACGTGCTGGTTTCAGTTTTACCGCAGGCCCTTTTCCCGTCCCATTAAACAAAAGCCCTCTTTTGCAGGCGCGGTAAAAACTGGCCCAGCGCTCACCCAATACACGTGCCTACACTACCGTAGACCATTTTTTACCACAGCTTAGTAAAAGGACCCCTAAGAAAACTATAAAGGCATGGCTATTTGAGAAAGCTTTTTAACTTATAGGTTTTTCTGTAAAAGAGTATCAGTCTCTTTCTGTCGGTTGATTATCCTTTGAAGCATTCTTGAATTGATGTTTTTAATTTGTCTCCTCTTACTTGTTGGCTTTCAATTGGTACTTATCTTTTCTTCTGTGAATATTTTTCTATCTTATGATTATTGTAGTTCCTTTTTTGTTGCTTTAAAATGTATTTATTGATTGTACACCGCCCTGTTCTGTGTATCAGTATGGGTGGTATAGAAAGTCTGGATAAAGTGTAAACTGTAACTGGTCCAACATATCCCAGGCCAGGTCCATCAAGCACTGCAAAAGCCTCAACCAGAAAGCCTCCGTATTGTTTCATCCTCTTGGACCAATAATACCTGGTCTAGAGAAGCATCCAATGGTGTTCTGATTCTCCCAATCCCATCTTGGAAGATGACATCTGGCCTTTAGAAGTATGTTGGGATGCATTGCTAAGGTTACAGCGTGCCAAAAAGGGAGTACTTCCCAATGAGGGAGGTAAGCCCTTATTTTGAAGACTGATCCCCAGCGGTGCATCTCAAAGCACCACTACAGGTAAGCTGCTGTCATTTTTCAAGATGGCAGCTCAAGAAGTAGAATGCTGCTAAATGCCTCCCCAGACCAGGTAAATATTATTGGTCTGGGGGCAACAGCAGCATGGAGACTGTCTAATTGAGGGACTTTCTGTGCTGGATTTCCTGTTCAGGAGTGCCCTGACTCAGGATGCTCTGGACCAGATAGCCAGGGGAGGGGGTGGTGACTATCAGGCCCACTTGGGCCATAAGTCCTCTGAGGAAAAGTGCTGCATTTGCCTCAAATGACCTGCTGCTCCTGTGTAGAATCTTTACTTCACCCTGAGGTGAAGTAAATATTATGCACAAAAGGGAAAGTAAAAAAAAAACTGTGCCAAAATTGAGTGGTTTTTTTTTGTTTGTTTGTTTGTTTGTTTGTTTTTTAATATCAGGAGCCATTCCTGATTTGGTAGGTTTGCATAAGATTTACATGAGTAATATACTACCCTTTAGCATTATGGTTTTACTATGGATTTTTCTGAGCAAAAATCCTTACTGCATTGAGAGTAAGGTTAGTGCAGGAAAATTGAAAGTAAACCGCTTTGCTAAAAGATAGTGCATCTTATTATATCGGCCCCTGCGTGAGAATGCTCAGTAATAGAATGGGATAACTGGAAATGTGGGGGAAAAGGGCATGTAGAGAAGCTTTGGGACAGGGAGGCAGGTAGAATGGGAGAAAAGAACAGCACAGAGAGAATGCCAGAGATGGAAAGAGATGGAAAAATAAAGTATCCTGAATTGAAGGTGGTGGAGGGGGAAAGAAATCCAGGGAAATAAAGGTAGAAGGAGGAAGAAGAAGAGATAACACATGAAAAAAGAAGATGAACAATGAAAGGAAAGCAAGTAGGAAGAGGAGACAAAGGAAAAAAGGAGAAAGAGAAAGAAAGGAGAAGACAGAAGAGGAAGTATTAAAATATCTGCTGCTGGATAATAACAGACAGAACTGAAAGAGAAAAGAAAAAGGAGGGAGGTAGAAAATAAGGAATACAGTCAGGGTTAGGGTGGTGGACTTTGGTCCTGGGGAACTGAGGAACTGAGTTCAATTCCCACTTCAGGCACAGGCAGCTCCTTGTGACTCTGGGCAAGTCACTTAACCCTCCATTGCCCCATGTAAGCCGCATTGAGCCTGCCATGAGTGGGAAAGCGCAGGGTACAAATGTAACAAAAAAAATGTAAAATGGCCACAACTTAGGCTGTTTCTGCTTGTTAATTTGGTAATGAGCTTCTTTCTACTAGGCAGTAAGGGCTCAGGCACTAACCCCGTGCTAATCATGCAGCACGTAGCGATTTACCCGCGCTACCTGATTAGTGCAGGGCATGCCTACTCTCTGCCTCCAAGCATGCCTCCTACACTAAAAAATAAAACCTATTTTTTAGCACATGGGTAGTGCGCACTGATCCCAGAACTACCATAGGATGCCTGAGCGCATCCTATGGTAGTGACTTTAGCATGCAGTAAGCACCCGTTTGCTTAACACCGCTTAGTAAAACAGCCCCAAAGTTTGGAAATACTTGCATTACCTGAAAGAGAATATTAAGAAAAAGTAGCTCTCTGGGGGAGGCAGTGGAGGAAGGGAATAGTCCACACAGTAGCCCCTTACTAATCTCATGGTGAGCAGAACTCACAGATTCCCAGGTATGTATATATACATAGTGCAGCACCTTCTAAATACTAGGAAAGTCAAGTCAAATATCTGTACTCGAGCATCAAAAAAGTTCCCACATCCAATTATCTCCTGATATTTACCCCTTCTCCCTCCCCCAACACGTCCAGAATTTTGCAGCGTGAAGCTCTATCAGGACTGTACACCAATCTGATGGTTTTAATGTCAGCATTACATCAGCCTTTAAAGCATAATTTACCAGGCTAATGAGACAGAATATAGCAGAAGCACTATGACTGCATTAAAAAAATACTGTCAAGTTGGGCAACTTGAATTTCCTTATTCTTACTAGAGATGTGCACTAGTTTCATGTTTTTTTTTTTTCCTGAAATGATGGGGAAAATACATGAAATTTCAGGGGGGTTTTCATGTGTCATTAATAGCCTGCACTTTTTAAAAGGCTGAACGCTATTTGCAAAGAGTGCACACTCTTTCAGCAGAGTGCATGCTTTTCCCAAAAGAGTACATAATCTTAACAATATTCTCCCATACGGAAAAGAAAATCAAGCAAACAAAATGAAAACTCCTGAAAATTACATCGGAAATTCTAGTTTAGTTTATTAAAACTTACTATTACGTCTTTCATATAATCAAAGTGGTTTACAATCAATTTAAAAGCAATAGAATATGAAAAGGAAAAGGAACGCCAACTGAAAAAAAGAAAAAGAGACATTAGTGAAGCTATAAAAGGGAGAAATCTTTTTAGGTCATCGGGAAATTGAGATCCATAAGAAAGTTCTTTAATTGGGATATATTTAGGACCCTGGTTCAATCTCTTTTATTATCCCAATTCGACTATTGCAATCTGCTGCTCAAAACACTAATCAGTCTAATACTGCTGATTGATGGTCTGTCCAAATATGACTCAGTTAAAAGTTTTTTTTTGAAATTACACTGGCTACCAATCATTGCTTGCATTCATTTTAAATTGAATATTTTAGTTTTACAAAGTTTGTTTGGTGAAGCTCCTTCCTATATGGTAAATATGGCCACACTCTTACAGAATGTTGGATCTAAGCACAATACTTGAAATCAATTTATTTTATGTTTCCCTGACAAAATTAACTTAAAATCAATTAAACATTTCTCTTCTTCATTACATTATCAGATGGCCACACTGTGGAATGCCTTACCAAGAACTTGTTGGCACTAACATTTAGGAAAAAATTGAAACCCTTCTTATTTTGTGATATTGGTGTTGTATCCTCAGAATCGAATTAATAGGATTGTACTGGTTATATTTTATGTTAATTACTAATTATTTATATTCTAATTCCTGGATTATTGATCTAGCTTCTTTTGATGTAATCTGTCCTTGAACTGTAGAGGTAGAGGTGGAATAGAAGTTCTGGGATAACATAACATTGATAAGATTAGCTAAAATTAAAAATTTCAGGCTGCATATCCCTAATACTTCAGTCCAAAATGAAAGGTGATTAGCTAGGGGTACCTTCCTCCTCCCCATCCTCAGAAATATCCCAGTTCTTCTACCGGTTCTTCTAACCTCATAAACCTGCTACTTTCCCATACAGAATATTGACCCTCTGAAGCAGCCTCCAGACAACCATGGACTTCTTTGATCTGCATTATATAACCACACCCAGATTTCTAGCCTTAATCCACCCCTCCCCCTCCCCAAGAAAAGAAAATCTGAACTATGAGCCAGTTCCAGTAACCCTCCTCAAACAGGTCTGACTTCCAGGTCTCCTTCTGTAGCCTTCCACTTCTGGACCCTTCACTTACTATTGAAAACATCCCCTGAGTCATTGCCAAAAGAAAGGGCTATGTACAAGTGAAGCTTGCTGTGTATGGGTGGGTGTTAGGTGGGACATCTATTAACACACATTAAGCAAGCACACTAACACTAACATCCTTTACTAATAGACCCCTATGTCACTAATAGAATAGAATTAGGGCAACTTAGAAGGAGGTGCAATGACCAAGTCTCATTTTTGAGTTAAGTACTTTGGTTAAAAAAAAAATATATATATATATATCCAGGAAACAGAGAGAAAAGCTTGTTACCAAATTAACAGGCAGAAACAGCAAATATAAAGATGCTAGTGAACAAATCAGTTTCATCTGTTAGGTGGCTATGGGATACAGGATGGGAAAAACAGCCTGGCATCCTGACTTGATCACAAGTCTTACTACGATTTAAGGAGTCCAAAAGCACCACCTTGTGGTTAAACAGAATTAACATACAGGCAGCTTTGCATGTTACTGCTCTGACATAGTTCGTTCTTCTGGAGGAGAAAATCATTTTTCAACATTCTTAATTAATTGCATCATTACATTATTAATTGCATTATTCTGTTATTAGATATTTCCAAAACCATTTCATAAAAGTGTGCTTTATATGAAAAAAAAGCTGAAAACATCAACAGGTCAGTTTGCAAATGGGGAGTCCAGTGATGTCTGCTAAGGCAGGCGAGGTATACACTTCGATTAGGTGCATTTTCAGCAGCACTGCACACAAGTGTGCACTACTGAAAATACACAACTACTCTTCTTTATTTGTCCATCTCTGGTATTCTCTCTGTGCTGTTCTCTTCTCCCATTCTACTTGCATCCCTGTCCCCAATCTCTCCATGCCCTTCCCCCATATACGTACATATACATCTGGCATGTCCACCCCGAACATAAATGCTGGATGTATAAGCACTCAAAATGTGTATCTATACATCTAGAGTAGGCGCATAGGGGTGAATTCTATAAATGGCATCTAAAAAATCAGCACAGAAAAAAATAGCCTTCACTAAATATGAAACTCAAACAGCACTTAGACATTTGTTTGAAAATGGTCTCCAAAATTTTTGTGTTCTTGCTTAATCTTTTTCTTTTGGGGGGGGGGGGGGCATTTTGTGCTTTTCTTCATGCAAACCACACTCTTTGTGATGTGGTTATGCAAAAGTGCTTTTTGCAGCCAAACTCACATTGTGCACAAGTTTACATAAATACCACATTAATGAGCTCCTGCAATGCAAATTCATACAAAGCAGCTCGCTAACTTGGAATTTTGAGAAAAACAAGTGTTCCAAAAAAAGGCTTTCAGTTGGCTTCCACAAAAGTAATGATACCTCACTAAGGTGTACTTATTTTTCAAATGTCCAGATCACAATTTCTCACAGTGGCGGCAGATGCTCAGCGGGGAAATTTGTCTCAAATCAGAGCCCCCCCCACCCCCATCCTGGGAGGGCTTAGAATCCCTTGTGGGTCAGGGGGCCGCTAACACCACTCCTGATATCCCCACCTTCTTAAAAACCACACATGGCTTTAGGAATGCCTAGAATCCCCCTTGCCTCCAAACTCTAATTCACTTCATAGTTCACTAGTTCACAAGGTGGCAGAAGGGATCCCACTACTTCCTTTTGTGGCATCAACATCATCTGAAGTTAAAAAGAGGAGTGTATTGAACCCATCAGGAACTAAAGGCCCCTGAGAAGCCTCTCAATCAGGGTAAATGCCCCTTTCAAGATGCTGCTACTGCCTCATGAGGATCACATTTTGGGGCAGGAAGGGATTTTTCACAGCTGTGGCAACTTGCAAAAAATTACTCATGAAATATAGCTATGACTTGAAAATAAGTTATGAGCTCATTTGCATGTCATAGCTAAATTTCCCAAAACACATCTGTTCACCTGGGAATTTTTTTCATTGGCTAGTATATCAACCCTACAGTTATACCATACAAAATATTGTTCTATATTATCAGAGTACAGTAGTTATTTGCTGATAGAGGTGCATTTTTATAACATTTTACTGTACTTGTTTCTCACTAGACAAAGATTTTCAGCTTTAAAAACTATGAGGGGCATAATTGAAAGGGACGTCCAAGTTTTGTTGAGGACGTCCTCGCAAAACATCCTGATGGAGGGGCGGGGAAACCCGTATTATTGAAACAAGATGGGCGTCCATATTTCGTTTCAATAATACAGTCAGGGATGCCCAAATCTTGAAATTTAGGTCGTCCCTAGAGATGGTCATCCCTAGACTTGGTCGTTTCTGATTTTCAGCGATAATGGAAACCAAGGACGTCCAGCTCAGAAACGACCAAATACAAAATCTTTGGTCGTGGGAGGAGCACTGCAGTGGACTTCATAAATTGCTCCCAGGTACACAGCTCCCTTACCTTGTGTGCTGAGCCCCCCAAAACCCACTACCCCCCAACTGTACACCACTACCATAGCCCTTACAGGTGAAGGGGGCACCTAGATGTGGGTACAGTGGGTTTGTCGTGGGTTTTGGAGGGCTCGCTGTTTCCTCCACAAATGTAACAGGTAGGGGGGGATGGGCCTGGGTCCACCTGCCTGAAGTGCACTGCACCCACTAAAACTGCTCCTGGGACCTGCATACTGCTGTCATGGACCTGAGTATGACATCTGATGCTGACATAAAGGCTGGCAAAAAATATTTTGAAAGATATTTTTTGAGGGTGGGAGGGGGTTAGTGACCACTGGGGGAGTAAGGGCAGGTCATCCCTGATTCTCTCTGGTGGTCATCTGGTCATTACGGGCACCTTTTTGTGCCTTGGCCGTAAGAAAAACAAGACCAGGTAAAGTCGTCCAAGTGCTCGTCAGGGACACCCTTTTTTTTCCATTATCGGTCAAGGACATCCATGTGTTAGGCACGCCCAAATCCGATTTGTGTCGAAAGATGGGCATCCTTCTCTTTCGAAAATGAGCCCTGTTTACTAAGACGTACTAGTGTTTTAGTGCATGCTAATTTTAGGCATGTGCTAAACACCAGAGACACCTATATATTCTTATGGGTGTCTTTAGCGTTTAGTGTGCACTAATGTTTATGTGCACTAAAAAGGCTAGCACGCCCTTAGCACTGGTTAGTAAACAGGGCCCTAGATCAGAAACAAGCCTGTGTCAGATCCAGATATTAGTCACAAAGCTCTCACATTGGGTGTTTAATTTAAAAAAAAAAAAAAAAAACTTGTTGTTTTAGTGTTTCCACTAGCCATGTGGTTTAATGAATTTAGAACTTAAAAGACTTTAACAATATTGGTTTACTTTACAACTTAAAGGTCTCATTTACAAATTTTAGGATTCTTCATGCCTGCACTTGGGTTAAATAGCCCTCCACTGTGCCAAAGCATAAACCTTACCGCTGGAAGTATATGCAATCCCCAGGCAGGTTTATGATTCACAGTGTAATTGATGTGCTATTTAATTAGGTCTGATGCATCAGCTCTGTTGGTTAGAGCTTACTGGGAATATTGCACTTTTGAAGGGCAACCCTCAAACTTTGAAAACATTTGGGCCAATATTCAGCCGACTGCTGTGAGTGTTGCTTTTTTAAAACACTGACCACAACTGGCTATATTAGACTTAGATATTCAGTTCTGGGACAGTTCTGGGCATCAATACCCACTTTCTAGGTCATTGGTGGCACCCAGAAGTTATGCGGATATGCTCAATATTCATTGTTGAACCTGCATAGCTAATCTTAAAAAAAGGTTTGGACAAGTTCATGGAGGAAAAGTCCATAGTCTGCTATTGAGAGAGACCTGGGGAGTTCCTGGAAGAAAAGTCCGTATTCTGTTATTCAGATAGACATGGGGGAAACCACTGCTTGCCCTGGGATTGGTAGCATGGAATGTGGCAACAAATTCCAGAGCTGAATTACACGTTGAGTGAAGAAAGATTTTCTCCGATTTGTTTTAAATTTACTACTTTGTAGCTTCACCGAATGCCCCCTAGTCCTAGTATTTTTGGAAAGAGTAAACAGATGCTTCATGTCTACCCTTTCCATTTCACTCATTATTTTATAGACCTCTATCATATCTCCCCTCAGCCGTCTTTTCTCCAAGCTGAAGAGCTGTAACTGCTTTAGCCTTTCCTCATAGGGAAATCGTCCCATTCCCTTTATCATTTTTGTCACCCTCCTCTGCACCTTTTCTAATTCCACTATATCTTCTTTTAGATGCGGTGACCAGAATTGAACACAACATTTGAGGTGCGGTCGCACCATGGAGAGATACAAAGGCATTATAATGTCCCTCAGGTTGAGAACTACTGCTCTAGAATCAGATATGCCTGCTCCCCAAATCTCATTGGTAGGTGTCTGGAATTTCCTGTCCTCGGGGCTGTGAACACTAATCTCATAGTACCTCATCCTCATAAGTACGTTAGTACTTTGAATGGGCTGTGTCAACATTGCCGCACAGCAGCTGCTAGGGTGGCTTAGTAAACAGGGGGGTAAATAAAAATAAAGAGAAGCTCAGTGTTAAAGCTGGAGCTAAGTCCTTAGCTGTTTCCTTAACATTCACTAAATAAACCCCACAAATGTTTGATGGTTTTCCTGTAATAAATAATTTCCAAGCAACTTTGAGAAATTAAACAGCATGTATATTCTAAAAATAAGAGACACTATAAGATAAGCAGTTCAGTGATGAGATCTCAACTAGGGATGTGCATGGAAAACAAATTATTGTGTTGGGTTTTTGGTTTATTTTCACATTTTTGGCTGACTATCAGACTTTTTAAAATTTGTTTAAATTATTTTTATTTTAAAAATGTTTTCACATATGTAAAAACTGTATTATGAAAAGGAAAATGAATGTATGTGCATGAATGTATAGGCTAAAGTGTGTTAAATCAATTTTACATGTACATTTTTGTGCATGTAAAATTAAGCTCAATGCATGCTAAAGAATGCACATTCCCTCTTGAACCCTGAGATTTACTGGTCTCTAAACATTACCTCTTTCTGGGGTCCTTTTACAATGGTGTGGGAAAAAGTGGCCTTAGAGCACCATTACATGGGTCTTTCCCACGTACTGAAGCCATTTGTTTCCACTTCTGAAAAATGGCCGATTTCCAATTTCCAGCATTAATAGCCATGCGTTAAAGTTACCATTAACACATGGCCATTAAGAAAGATTAGCATATGAGCCCTCCATGAAAATTTTTTTTTTTTTAGCACATGGTGTGGGTGCACAGATTGCAAAATTACCACAGGACACCTCAGTATGTCCCGTGGTTAGCTCTTTCAAGCTGTGGTAAGTGCACGCTAACACTTACCACAGCTTAGTAAAAGGTCTTCTCCTTCCATTTCTTTAGTGGTTATGTATTTGGAGTAACAGTCACTCCAAAAGCAGTTAGCTGATAAAGGCCTTTAGGCTTACAGAATTTGACCAATTTTGTCTCTTTTCACTGTTCCACTATAAAACCCATTCAATCTCCAAACTTCCCTTCCCTGGCCTTTACCACGGCCTTTACCAGTATGCTTTCCTGCTTATAATCGAACGAGAAAAACGCCCAAGTTCCGACCTAAATCGGGAGATGGACGTTTATCTCACAAAAACGAATAACGCGGTATAATCGAAAGCCGAACTTGGACGTTTTCAACTGCACTCCATCGCGGAAGCATACAAAGTTGATGGGGGCATGTCGGAGGCGTGGTGAAGGCAGGACTGGGGCATGGTTATCACCCGAACAGAGATGGGCGGCTTTCGCCGATAATGGAAAAAAAGTATGCGTTTGTAGCTAGAATTTAGGGCACTTTTCCTGGACCCTGTTTTTTTCACGAATAAGGCCTCAAAAAGTGCCCTAAAGGACCAGATTACCCCCAGAGGGAATCGGGGATGACCTCCCCTGACTCCCCCAGTGGTCACTAACCCCCTCCCACCACAAAAAAATGATGTTTCACAACTTTTTATTTTCACCCTCAAATGTCATACCCAGCTCCCTGGCAGCAGTATGCAGCTCACTGGAGGAGTTGTTAGGGGGTGCAGTGGACTTCAGGCAGGTGGACCCAGGCCCATCCCCCCTACCTGTTACAATTGTGCTGCTTAATGCTTATTAGTCGTCCAACCCCCCAAACCCACTGTACCCACATGTAGGTGCCCCCCTTCATCCCTTAGGGCTATAGTAATGGTGTAGACTTGTGGGCAGTAGGTTTTGAGGGGGATTTGGGGGGGCTCAACAAACAAGGGAAGGGTACTTTGCACCTGGGAGCTCTTTTACCTTTTTTTTTGTTTTTGTAAAAGTGCCCTCTGGGGTGCCCGGTTGATGTCCTGGCATGTGAGGGGGACCAGTGCACTACGAATCCTGGCCACTCCCACGAACAAATGCCTTGGATTTATTCGTTTTTGAGCTGGGTGCTTTCATTTTCCATTATCGCTGAAAAACAAAAACGCCCAGCTCACAAATTGTCGAATAAAACATGGACGTCTATTTTTTGCGAAAATACGGTTCGGTCCGCCCCTTCACGGACCCGTTCTAGGAGATAAACGCCCATGGAGATAGACGTTTTTGTTCGATTATGCCCCTCCACGTATCTTTCTAAAGGATGCTTCGATTCTGTTACTAGTTTGGTTGCCGCCATCTGTGTTGGCAATCAAGCTTCCACTCCTCTGTGAATGGAAAAACTACTTCACGTTTTCTCAGACCTGCATATTTCCAGCTTCATATTATGATCCTTTTTCCCTGAGATTCCTTTTTTTCTTCATTTTTAATCAGCTTGATATTTAAGTGTTCTTGTCATATCCTCCTTCATCTTCAGAATAGAGTGAGTTCTTTATTTATGACATTTATAGCCCACATTATCCCAGCAACCTGAGTTCAATGCGGCTAACAATACAGTGAAATTACATCATACAGAACACAAAGTGAACATACTACTTGACTATAATACATATTACATTGCAATAGAAAGTGGAAGTAAAAACAAAAAAAAACAATAGAGAAAAACAAGTTTCAGTAACTAAAAATTGACTAGGCAGGAAGATCAGTATCCACATCTATAAACTTTCCAAAGAGGAAGGTCTTTAACATTTTACGGCATCTCATGTAATGACGCTGACCCCTAACTGACTTCGGCAAGGAGTTCCAACATTTTGTGCCATGATAAGCCAATCCAGCTGCAAGAACTGATTTGAAAACAATTATCTTACAACTTGGATAGTGAAGGATTTGATAATCTCTAGACTCAAGTACAGCAATACATGGAGGAAGATCAACAAGAGAAAACATATAGCCAGGGGCCATATCATACAATATTTGGTAGGTAAGTGCACAAAGTTTAAAAGTGACCTTTGCTTTTATTGGAATGTAGCCAATGTAGCTTAGATAGCAGTGGAGATGCCTTCTCAAAACGTGAAATTTTACAGACAAGCTAAGCTGCGGTGTTTGGGGCAGTTTGGAGTTTTCTTAACAGCAGTTTCCTGCAAACAGCATAGATTGCATTGTAATAGTCTAATTGTGACAAAACGAGCATCTGCACTAAGAGTCTGAAGGTCACAGTAGGGAAGAAGGATCTAATTCTCCTCAGTTTCCATAAGGTTTTAAAGGATTTGGTGTAACAATGGATACTTGTGGCTCAAAAGTTAGGTGACGATCAACAACTACTCCCAGTAATCTTAGTGTAGACTCCAACGGATAAGCAGTGTGGTCAGTTGTACAACTGTCTAAAGGTGTATGATCAAAAGAATTAGCGAGGACCAGGAGTTTTGTTTTGTCCCTATTCAATTGTAATTTGAAATCAGATGCCCAAGATGCCATTGAATCTAAACCTGATTTAACTACTAACAGGATTTCTTGAAACTCTTGTGTACAAGGAATGTAAATTGTGATATCATCTGCATAAATAAAGGAATGGAACCCTTGTGCCTCCAATAGCCTACATAAAGATGCCATCATGACATTACATAAAATGGAAACAGAGGAGAACACTGAGATACACCACAGTCAGGAGTCCAAGAGAATGAGATAGAACTAGCCAATTTTACCTGATACAACCTAGCCATTAGGAAACCATGGAACCACTTAAGGACATTCCCACAGATTCCGAAATGACCTAGCAAATGAAGTAGTATGTCATGGTCAACTACATCAAAAGCACTCAACATGTCAAATTGTAACACTAGAACCCTTCTCCCTAAGCTAATTTTTTTCCTCAAATTTGCCATGGTTTAAACCATTTTAGGGGATCATTTACTAAAGGTTAGCTCGAGTTATCTGCAGCCGGTTCCATTTTATTCCTATGGGCCCTGCTGCAGATAACTCAAGCTAATCTTTATTAAAAGACCCCCTCAGCACTGTAACATTGTCTGAATCCTGATTGTGAACTGTGTAAAAAGAAAAAGGTGGAACAATATTCCATGAGTTGGTGCCCAACTAAACTTTCCAGTATCTTCGTCAATCAGGGGATGGAAGCAACTTGTCTGTAATTAGTGCCTTCACTTTTTCAAGCCAGTGAGTTTATCGGGATGGGAGTTAGCATAATAGAACCCTTCCCCTCAAGGAAGACTATGTGACAACATGGAAAGACAATGTGACAACATATAAGAAATGTTCATTGTAAGGAGATCAATAAAAAGGCTAGGAGCAACTTGCAGTAGATAGTTCGGGCAAACATCTAAGAAGCATTGTGAGGAAGAATATTTTAAGAAACAGAACTTAACACTCTCAGATATGGGTAACTGAAAGGAACAAATCATATCAACTTTTGCATCTTCACACAAAATGGAAGGTTCTCTGAAGTGCTCCTCATGATTACTCTTGAGAATCAATACACCATATCTGATCATCTAGATTTTCTGCTCAAAGCAAGTGGCAAGCTGATCTGCAGAAGGAACTACTTCATTAATAGCTGATAGATGTTCTGTATTGAAAAGACTACCAATCAGATTAAACTTTTTTCCAGTGTTCAAGAAGTCACCACCCACGAATTTGCTATAGTAGCTAGTTTTTGCTTCCTTTATATCATTTTTATAGTCTCTGAGTGCTCTTCTCCACAGTAATCTACTCTCATCTGAGCAAACTTTAGACCATTTTCTCTCAAGACTCCTGCACTTCCACTTCAATTGATGAGTATCTTGATTAAACCAAGATGACAACCTATGCATTAGTCTAACCTTGATCTTTAATGGGGCTATATTATCAAGGATAGACCTGCATAGATCGTCCCACTTGGTCATGAAATCTTTTGAAACAGCCAGGGTGAGATGGTGTCTATCGAAGACAGCAGACCAGAACTTCATAATGTAAATCCTACTCATGGTATATTAGGACTGAAGGTTGTCACGGCGTTGTAGAGGTTTGGCCATTTCCATCCAATTTAGTGTGAATACTAGCCTGCTGTGACCAGACCAAAGGGGGACCCAGATTGCATTATTAACAGAAAAAGTTCCTGGATTGGAGAACCAGAAGGCTAAGAGGTCCAGCAGGTGGCCCCTGGAATGTGATGAAGGAACAGAAAACTGGATAAATTGCCAGGAAGTGAGGAAATCACCAAGCCATTTTGTTCTTGCATCTCCTAAATTATCTAAATGCAGGTTGATGTCACCTGCTAGCAACATATTTGTGAACTTGAGGCAGATGCTATGCTATGAGATCAATGCCAGACCAAGTTGTTCCTCCACGATCCATTCTTTTATAACTACAGCTTTATTCATAACTGATCTGGCATTCACATAACCAACCGGGATTGGTAAGTAAGAGACAACAGCATCTTGACTGAGCTTTATATTAACTAAATGGAATCAAGCATGAGAAGGAGCTCCCAGTACAACCCTGTAAGAATGAGAGTACACCGAGGAGGAGCTAGAAGATCCATCTCAGGCCAATTAATGTATATCTCTGCTATTAATGGATTTTCAGCCCATCTACAGATAGAGGCACACTGAAAATCTGTCTAACCTCACCACCACTATCGATATAGTGAGGGCTGGCGAGGGTAGAGAGGGGACCACATATGAGGGGACATCAATATTCAGCCATTATAAGGATAGTTTATGATATTTAGTTTAGGCTTGATGAATAATGGCAGTAGTGCTCAATAGTGAATGCATATATCATAAATATAGCAGTGCTGAAAATCTGGCTCTCTGTGGATGGCCTACCATAAATGGACCTACAGTGGGAGGGGGGGGGGGCAACATTCAAACAATGCATGTATAGTATGTGTAAAGTCTGTAGGTACTTTTTACTCATGGACTTTTTCAAAAATAACAATTTCCCTGACTGACTAAAGTATACGCACAAATCTGTACCTTCAATTTGCATGGGCACTGTTTCCTCTTGAGCACCTACTTTTGGAAATTCACAAGTATGTATGTATATGCACTCTCCATCCCAACTCCACTTGTGGGAACACCCAGCAATGCACATGTACAGATATGCACATGGAGGGTAATTTTATAAAGTGGCACATTGAGCGACTGTAAATGTCCATGTCTTGATTATTTAAGTATGCATGTAATTTAGCCTATTTTTAATCTATATAAATATTACAAACTCTGACCCATATACACCTACTGGCAAAACTGGCAAACTATGTACCTCATGTGAACATATGTACTTTTACACCAATCAGAATTTTATAAGAGGCCATTTCTGCCTGTATATCTACATCCAGGTGAAAATGACTGTATACTTCATATTGGCCACATGCACATAATTGCATATGCATATATGATAATCAATTTTCAAAAACTGTATTTCTGTATATATGTTTTATACATGGAAATGCCTTTGAAAATTGCCCTCAAAGAAATAATTTTATAAAGGCCTTTTCCAGGTCTAAAGCCTGCTCTACACACAGAAAAGACCTTTTAGTAAGATTGCATTCTTATATTTATCAACAAGAGGGATGGAGAGCAAAAGGCTAGTGGTTAGAGCTACAATCTAAAACCAAAGAAGCTGTAGTTTGAAGATTGCTTGTTCTAAATGTAATCAAGATCTTTAAAACACTTTTATGAAATACCCATGTTTATAGCTACATTTTCATTTTAGGGAAAGGAAATGGGGATTTGATATATCACCTTTCTGTGGTTACAAACCCCCCCCCACTAAGCCAAACTGGTGGCTGCAGTGCTTAGTACAGAAGCAGGGCTTAGTAAACAGGGGGGAGAGTGATTTACATATCAAATACGGGTCCATACTTTTGTACATGGGGCAATAGAAGGTTGTGTTCCAGAGACACGAGAAGCTGCAGTGGGAATCAAACCCAGTTTTCCTGGTTCTCAAGCCACTGCACTAACCATTAGGTTGCACCTTGTGAGCAGGATAGTATATTGCTGGGTAAGGTTGATGAGGAAGGAATTATTGCAAGTTAACATAAAAGCAGGTGTCACAGTGTGAATTAATTGGGGGATGTGGGCATCCAGGTTGGAGGAAATGAATCTCTTTCTATTTCTTTGGTGTTACATTGCACGTGGAGTCTTACTTCTTTGGGTTTCCATTTTAATTTTGTCTACATATTTCTTGTTGCGGTTTGTGACAATTTATTCTGTACTTGGTGAGGATCTATTTGTGTTCAACATGTGTGACTGAAGCCAGGTATTCTGTTTGCTATGAAAGTGCAATTTTATAAGGAGGCACCTACTTTAAGCTTGAAAGAAGGGGCCTACTTAGGTGCTATTTTATAAAGAAAAGTAAGTTAGAGGCCAACCAAAACTGCTTTTTTGTAAGTTTCAGCTGAAATCAAAACTGGCAGTGAAACTGTCTGAAAGCTTTTGGCTGAAACCGAAGCTGCAGCTAAAACGTATCACCTGGTTTCAGCCTAAGACAAAACTGAAAACTCAAGTTTGGTTGTGTGAATGTAAACCAATGAGTGCCGCTGGGGATTGTAAGAGCTTGCAGTCTGTATCCCTCTGCTAAACCCACAGTATCCAAGCCAGAATATAATAATTTAAATAATGAAAGACTGTATTTTACCTCCAAGCAAAATATCCTTCACACACATGGACCACCACAGCTAATAAAAACTTAAAACTAAAAGCCATAGTGCTTTTACAATAGCTGACTTTGCAACACACGTGGCAGGGCATTTTCGACAGTGCATCTAAGTCGTACTTTGGATGTTTTACATTAAATGTATCAAATCCGAATAGGAAACACACCCACTTTTGAAAAAAGAAAAATGTCTCTCTCTATTTTTTTTTTAAATACTGTTTGGAACAAGGTTTTGTGCTTTGTGTGTTTATCTTTTTAGGCCATTTTCGGGGGGGGGGGGAAAAACCTCACAAGTCAAAAACACACAAAATAAAACCATTGGGATGTAGAAGGGGCCAGCATTTTCATCAAGCTGGTCCCCTAGACATCCTAGGACAGCAATGGGGCACTCTAGGGGGCGCTGCTGTGGACCTCATATAAATGCTCCCAGGCACACATCTCACTGTTGCTCCCTTATCTTGTCTACTGAGCCCTCCAAAACCCACTACCCCCAACTGTACACCACTACCACAGCCCTTATGGGTGAAAGGGGCAACTATATTTGGGAACAGTGGGTTTCTGGTGCGTTTTTGAGGCCTCACAGTTTCCACCACATCTGTAACAGGTAGGGGGAGGTATGGGCCTGGGTTCACCTGTCTACAGTGCGCTGCATCCACCACTGCACTACTCCAGGGACCTGCATGCTGCTCTAATGGACCTGGCTATAACATCTAAAGCTGTCATTGAGTCTGGGGAGTACTATTTTTATTCACATTTTTGGGGGTGGGAGGGGGGTCAGTGACCACTGGGGGAGTACAGGGGGTTCATCCCTGATTCCCTCCAGTGGTCATCTGGTCATTTAGGGCACCCTTTTGTGCCTTGTTAGAAAAACAGGTTTAGACCAAAACGTTGAACATTTTGCCCTAGATGTTTTCGTTTTGTTCCATTATGACTGTAAAACATACAAGTGTTAGGCATGCCCTAATCCCACCTTATTTGGAGCACTCTATTTACCAGCTCATAACTGCATTGCTTGCAATCGCAGTACAAAAAAAAAAAAAAAGAGTCCCCCCCCCCCCAGTGGTCTAGTCACAGACATGCCAAGTCACACACATTAGACTCCTTTTTCCAGCTCACATGCAAAAGTGCCCTTTCTCATACACTGGCGCCTTCCTTCTTCCTCCCTTTGCGGTAAGGCAAGCTCCCCTTCTCTGGTTTGGTATCTCTTTCTCCCTCACCACCTCCCCCCCCCCCAGTCCTTTAAGAGTCTCACCCTAGATCGCCAAAAGTGGCAGTAGCAGCAGCGCTGAGAATGGGATGTGTAATGTTGGCCAGTCACCAGGACCTACTCTCTGCTGGTCCAACCTCCTCCAGAAACAGGAACAGGAATTAGAATCAGAGGAGGCAGGACCGGCAGACGGAAGGTTCTGCGGGCTGGCCAATACAGCCTGTTCTCAGCGCTGCTGCTACAGCCACTGTTGGCAATCTAGGGTGAGACTCTTAAAGGACTGGTGGGAGGGTGATGAGGGAGAGAGAGAGTTGTCTGCCTTACTGGGAGGGCAAGGGAAATGACTGAGCTGCCTTACCACAAGGGGAGGGGAGGGGTCAAGGGAAAAGACTGAGCTGCCATAAGGAGAGGAGAGGGAGATAAGGACTAAACTGCTATACCACAAGAGGAGGGGAGGCAAGGGGAGTAAAAGGAAATGACTGAGCTGCCATACCACAAGGGGAGGAGGAAAGAGCTAAAGATTGCCAGAAGCAGGCACCTGACTGAAACACAGCACATGTTGGGCCTATAGAATAAAGATTATTTTCTTCAATGCACAGCCTGACTATATCATTGTCCTTCATTGTGTTTGGAAGTGCCCTGTTGCATACACTACTCCTTTTGACTTTATTTCACGTTCATAGTGTCTCCGTTTTCCAACCTTGGTGGGTGTCTTCTCTGGGTTTCTGTAAAATTGCCCTCTGAGTGTCTATTCTAGGGCTCACTGCAATAGTTACTCTTCTGCCTCTTCATAAGCTGGTCCATGTTGATGGTGTTATAGAATGGTAGATTTTTCCTATCCTGAGAGACTTCTGTAGGGTTTTGTATTACTTCACAGTGTGCCTGGTACTGGAAAGGGTTTATGTTGCTGTCACTGAGATGAAACCGGAATCAGACCTTTTTTTTTTTGGTATGGTGAGTTCTATGGGGAAATGTCCTAATTCTTCCCTGCACCCATTGTTGGGTGAAAGTTTCTTCTGTGGATGCAGAATATATGGTTGCATTTAACCCTGTCTAATATGCAGGATTAGGGGTCAGTATTTTTATATTAGTGTTCCAAACTACATAATTTAACTGCAATAATTTTTGCTGGGTATAACCAGCATTTGCAAAGTTGTGATATTTTCCAAAATATAGCCTGGGAATATATGTTCTATTCTTCTTTTCCTTGGGACAATTACCTGACTGGTGTTCTGGGTAAGAAAACCTCCTTACCCTGCTCCTCGACTGAAGTTCTGAGGGTCCCTCCCTTGCAGGTGCTTTGGAGGGGGAGGAGGCACCATCTCATCTCTTGTATTAAGCAGCAGATTGCCCTGAACCACCTCTGTCTTCTGGGATATCAGTTTTCCAGTTTTTGAAAAAGTAAAATAGGGAACCATCAACACATTTTTGTTTGTTTACACAATTAGGACTAGATCCTATATAAGGTGCCTGAAAATTCAGCGCAAAAAATATTTCCGACTAGGCGTATTCTGTAAACTGTGCCTAGATTTAGGCATGGTTTATAGAATGCACCTAGCCAGTTTACAGAATACGCCTAGCAGTCAAGCCTGCACCTAACTATAGGGTCCATTTATACCAAGTAAAACTTGGTGTAAATACTAGCACCGAAGTTAGACGCAGAGCATGTGTATTCTATAACAGTGCACATAGATTTTTGGAACACCCATGGTCCATCCATTCCATGTCCATTGCCCCTTTTTGGCCTCATGCATTAGAATTTACACATACCACTTTACAGAATATGCTTAGCAAGTTGTGTGCGTAAATTCTAATTAATGCCAGTGTCAATAATTGCTTGTTAAGTGGCAATTATCAGCGCTGATTGGCTTGTTGAGTAATTCATTTGCATGTGCAAATCCAGAATATGGCCGGATTTGTGTGCACAATTTCGGTCACGCTATATAGAATCTGGGAGTTAATGCTGCAGCTGACCAATCATTTTATTCTATGGTTTTTCTCAACTATATTTCACTTACCTGCTAAGACACAGCAGAGTGCAAATGAATATTCTTCAGTGCCTGCTGCTGCTGCAGTCTGTCAGCCATAGTTTCCTGAGGTTTTGCATTAACAGCCTTTGCCAAGGCTCACACAGTTGACACATTTTGATGACAGAAGCTTCCAAACTTAAGAAAAATGATATGTGACAGGCCTAGTGACAGGAACATTATTGTTGAAAACAAATCTTTGAAAGGGACATTTATTTTCTGAAAACACTGCTTTCTTGAAGCAGTCCTTGAGTTGATTTAGGATGATGTGATATGTCATGTCAGATTACAGGAGTCATGTTTCGTTGTGTCACATTTTAAAAGATGATATGATGCAGTGTGATCAAAGATATCCAAGGTGTTAAATCAGAGACACTAGGAATAAAAGCATGGCCTATGAGAGAGGCTGAGCATTTTGCAGGGTAATTTTTTTTTAATCATTTCATTGTTTTCGTTTGAGTAAATAAATTAAGCTCATTTTAAGGAAATATCAGAGCTGTTTGAAAATCTGGAAATAACTCATTTTAAGCAGTATTTCAGCACAGGCCAAATTTTGCCAAGCAAAACAGGTTCAAAAACATAAAACATAATTAAGGTGCCCTCAGTTTTTAGGATGAAAGGTAAATAACATCATCTGACCCCAGACCTTTGGTAAGAGATATAGAAGCAATGAAAGCAGGAGGGGGGAGGATAGGGAATGGGGGGGAGGGGACTGGGAAGCAGGGTTTTGACATAGCAACAGCAGCAGGTAGAGGGAACATTATTTGGTGGGATATGAGAATTGGATGGGAGTGGCTAATGCAGAAATAGATTTCCAGCTGGAATTTCGTGGACTTGGGGAATTGTAGGATTTGGAGGTTGTTGAGAAAGAGTGGGTAGCATTTGAAAGGAATTTTCTGAAATAATTCCATTCCACCTTCTTCCTTTTTATTTGCTGTGGGTAGGAGATATAATTGGAGGTTCATGGTTGGAGTTGGCTGGTTGCAGCTTTTGGTAATGGCAGAAAAAGTGGTCTTAGGCCCAGATGCAATTGGAAAGCAATGTAGACATTGAAGAATAAGTGAGAATGAAATGGCTCACTTGTGGACTGCACTCCCATGAATTAAAAGTCTGACCCAGCATCATCACTGGTCCTGCTATGGCTGATGTTGTTTAATACTGTATACATATTCAGATAACGCTAGTTTATTATTGACTAGCTGCTGTGGCTTGGATAAGCCTGCACTGGAAAAACGTATAGATATTCATTGAAGTCTACTTGAAAGTTCTATGTTAATGAATTTCTGGTTGTGTTATTGTATTAATTAAGCTATGGCCAATGTTTTTACCACATTTAATCAGATGTTGGCTTATATGTTTTATTCTAAGAGTGTGGGAGTGTGTTTTGAGAGATGAAGAAAAGGATTGGTGTGAATGCCAATGTTACATAATTAACAACAACTGTCAACACATGTTGAATTTCAGTAATTGTTTTTCAGATCTCCCATGCTTTTCATTAAAGCTGATTTATTTTTTCAATCTTAAGACTACCGTATCTGCTTATGTAGCTTCCAAAGTACTTTATGTAATATAAGAGCCTTGCCAAATGCTTGCAAATGTATAGATGTACAAACAGAACATTGTAAACTGTATGAACAGACACCAGAGGTGTAGTCAGACACCCAATTTTGAATGGGCCTGGGACCAAGTTGGGTAGGCAGAATAACCTCACCTTACAGGCAATCCAGTCTCTCCTTCTTCTGCCCGCCCACCCACGGGTGATCCAGTCTCTCAATGACCCCCACCCCCACCCCCCGCAGGCGATCTGGTCTCTCAACCCCCAGATCTTTGCCAACAGCGAGCAGTGTGACTGATATACATACACTGCTCACGCCAGCCCCACAGCCTTCCTTCTGACGCACTTCCTGATTCAGAATAGGCAGAGTACATCAGACAGAGGCGTAGCCAGACCTCGGCGGGAGGGGGGTCCAGAGCCCAAGATGGGGGGGGCACAGTTTAGCCTGCCTCCCCGAGCTGCCGACCCCCACGACACTTTCGACAGCCCCCACCGCCGCTGACCTCCCCTGCCACTTTTGACCCCCCCACTCCCGCCGCCGACCCTCCCCTGTCACCGCCGCCAGGTACCTTTGCTGGCAGGAGTCCTCAACCCCCACCAGCCAAAGTCTTCTTCAGCACCGGTCTCCAGCGCCTTCGTTGATCTGTTTGTGTCAGTCATGACTCCTGAGGTCCTGCATGCACATCCTGCATGGGGCTACATACAGGAAGTGGGGACCCCCGCCAGCAAAGGTACCTGGCGGCGGTGACAGGGGAGGGTCGGCGACGGGAGGGGGGATCGAAAATGGTAGGGGAGGGTCGGCGGCGGGGGGGGGGGGGGTTGAAAGTAGAGGGGGCCATGGCTAAATCTGTGGGGGCCCATGCCCTCGTGGCCCCACCTAGCTATGGCCCTGCATCAGAAGTAAGGCTGTGGGGCCTGGTGAGAGCAGTGTTTATTAGTCACGCTCAGTGGTGTGCTGGAGCCGGCTCGCACCGGCTCGCATGAGCCGGTTGTTGATTTATATCCAATTTTGCGAGCCGGTTGTTGCTGTAATCAGCTGGGACAGAAGCGATCCTCATATGCTCCTGCCCATGCAGTATCCACTCTTCTCCATACTGAAAGTAAGAAATATATATCTTTTCTAATTTTGCATTTAGCGGATTATGAAAGAAAATGCATGTCTGTTACTTTTACCAGTATTTTCACTGCATATATAATCTGGCTTTCTTGAGGGGGGGGTCTCCAGTTTTTCTCTGCATGTTTCTTGTAGCCCCCTATTTTGTCTATTTTGTATCAGTTGAGGGTCTATTCATGTTCTGCATGCATGACTAAGGTGAAGAATTCTGCTGGCATGTAGTGTCCGTGTACGAATGTGTAACCGTCCAGCTTGTTCCAGTTTCCTAGTAGTGGGTAGCTGGTATATAGGGTGAAAAATAGTCTGATAGTAAATCATCTGTCAGATTTAATGTCAATAAATTTATTGTGTAAAGAATCTCCGCGGAGATTTAAGCAAGTGTTATAAAAATATATATCTTATGATGTGCCTCAGAATGTCATAATCATTAGAAAATATAAAAGAATGTGAAGTTTTTTGACCAATGATAATAATGGAGTCTAAACAAAGCTGGCACTTAGAAAATTTTGATC
This sequence comes from Microcaecilia unicolor, assembly GCF_901765095.1. Taxonomy (NCBI): domain Eukaryota; kingdom Metazoa; phylum Chordata; class Amphibia; order Gymnophiona; family Siphonopidae; genus Microcaecilia; species Microcaecilia unicolor. The sequence goes on along the minus strand of NC_044037.1, from coordinate 246,428,091 downwards.
TGCTGCTAAGCATAGTCTATTGAGGTCTTTTTCTCCACAACATAAATTAGAATTATATCATATGGCAACAGCTCACAGTGATAAGTTATCATTAGTGGGAGCATTAGCGCATGGCCATTTAAAAAACTGTGGGAGTACTTGCCGCCTCCAACTTAGGAAGCACTAAGGGCTCCCGTATTATGGACGTGCTAATCAGTTAGCATGACAGTAATGCCAGCACACTAGCTGATTAGTGCATCTCTTATACTTCTGTCCCATCCCAGTTCAGGATCTCTCTCCGAACACCCATTGACTGTCCTGCCAGAAGTGAGGCTCCCCCCTCCCACTTCTTCTACCTGGGGTGTCTTTTCCCTAGGGCACTCCTTCTCATTTCCAGGTCAGGAACTCCCCGCAGGCACCCTTGACCTGTGGCAGGGGCTTCATCCACTGGATATTACAGACGTCCACCTTTTTGTGTCCAGGACTTCCCCTACGGTGCTTGGGTCTTGGCGGGGGTGGGCAACCAAAGACCAGGTTCTCCTAAAACCATTCCTTTTTTTAACTCCTGGCCCTGCCCATTAAAGCTGGCCAGGGGTGGACTGACCATTGGGACAATAGGGCAGTGCCTGAGGGCCCACAACAGTAGGGGGCCCCTTTGCCCTTTCTAATTTAATCACTTTTGATAGGTGGTGGGGAGCCCATGACCCTTTTTTGCCTAGGGACCCAGATCACTGTCAGTCCACCCCTTCCCACGTCCACCCACCAGGCTGGCATTCCCAGCCCTCATTGCCTTCATCAATACTGCGGTAATTGATATCCCCAGTTACTAGTGTTTCCTAATTAGCTTTACTAACCTCTGTTAGCATTTCACTGCCTCTTCATCCTCTTCACCACTATGTTCTTCCCCGGTGCACATGAAATTTCTATTCATGCAAATTCAATATTACTTTTTGTTTCTTATAGGACTTTTATCCTGTTTGACTGTATAACATCTTTAACATATAGTGCCACCCCACCTATTTGATATAATTTCTACATTAGGACCTCAGTGTCCCATTAAGTCATTTCATATGGTATGTGGCCACTTATATTTATTTATTTATTTATGACATTTTTATCCCACATTATCCCAAACAGGATTAGGTTCAATGTGGCTTACATGTAAGAAAAATATCTAGGTAGAATACAATCAGATAAACTGTAACATTTTACAGATAAGGAATAATACATATTTACTATGAAGTTACGGCTAGAGTACTGGTTAAGTAGGAACAGATAATACTAGGTCACATTAGTTTACTGTCTATTAACAAGAGAGGTGCTTAGCAGAAAGACCTTTAATAATTTACAAAATCTCAAATAATTAGCTATACGCCTTAACTGCTTAGGTAGAGAATTACATAATTTGGTACTCTGGTATGTGAAGCCATGTGGCCTTCTAAAATATTGACTGGTATAAAAGTATATGCGATGACATAATGGGGAATACTTTGCCTGTAGGCATATACAGGGGGGTAGTTTGGGCAAAGCATTGGCCAGAATTCACAAATATGCACATAAATTATAAAATATGATAATCTGTGCATGGATTTGAGAGAAAAATCTGAGCAATACTGCAATCTTAGGCCCTCATGATCAAAAGCAAACTCCGGCGCTAGAGGCTGTTAACGCCATACTAGCGCCGGAGTTTGCAGCCGACCCATGATCAGAGCCCTCGAGCGCCTGAAACAACGCACTCGAGGGCTCTTAGCGCAAGTAGCATGCAAATGCATGCTAAACAGGGCTCTCAGCGCAATTAGCTTGCAAATGCATGCTAATCAGCGCTTAACGCATTCATCCCCAATGATCAGTGGCCAGCGTGCCAAAGATTGGGTCGCTGGCCGCAGCAAAATCAACGCCAGCTCTGAGCTGGCGTTAGACTTTGCGGATCATTGGGGAGGATTGGTGAGCCCTTAGACCTTAGACCTTAGATGGTCTGTAGCCCCACCCAACGCATCCCGGGATGCAATGGGCGGGGCTGGGTGCCGCCATTTTGAAGCAGCGTCGACTGGAAGAGGAGGGAGGCAGGCATGCTGTGTCCCTCCAATGAAAGGTAGGGGGCCGGGAGGGGGGTTGTCACCCACCACGGACCACCAGGGATTGAAAGAATGTTGGGGGGCAGGAGTTGGGGTGGGCTGGAGGTCCACCGGACCTCCAGCACCCCCCCCCCCCATCGCTGGGTGGCAGGGTGGGAGAGGGTTTGGTTTGGCCAGCGGCCACGACATTTTGTGGGGGTTTGGGGGGGGGCTGGAAACCCTCTGGATCTCCAGCCCTCCTTGAACATGGAAGGGGTGGAATCATCGGGGGGACCGGAGGTCCACCGGACCTCCGGCCCCCCCCCCATCGCTGGGTGCAAGTGTGGGAGAGCGTTTAGCCGGCGACGGCCACAACATTTTGTGGGGGTTGGGGGGGGGGGGCTGGAGACCCACCGGACCTCCAGCCCCTGTTGTTCGGGCCTCCAGCCCTTCGTTGTTCGGGCCTCGGCAGGCTGTTTGACAGGTTTGGGCTTCTGACAGCCCAGATCTGTCAAACAAGTGCGGGAGGATTGTGCTGAGCACATGCTCAGGCGCAATTCTCCCGCACTTCAACATGATAATCAAAGATAATAGCGCTACTTAGATTTGCATGCATTATCTTTGATCATCGATGCAGAAAGCCCTGCGCTGTCCCGGCGCTATTTTTAGGGCGCTGTTTGGAACAGCGCGGGGCTTTTGATCATGAGGGCCTCAGTCAGGGCAGGATTAAGGCATAAGCAAACTACACAGGTGTCTAGAGTCCCAAATGTTTCAGAAGGGGTCTCTCAGATGTGTAATTCAATGGCTCAGAAAGCAGATTTTTGCCTTGGTAAGTCAGCTACTAGCAGAAAGAAAGGGGAGGGGGCAGGGGGAGACCTGAGCTACAGCTGCCCACAGAGGTCTCTTTTCTCCCTATGGTCTTTGAACTGCTCTCCAGGCTTCATACTTGCTTACTCCTCTGTTTGCTTTCCAGAGCAGTCAGAACCAGTGGTGTCCTTTGTATGTGTTTTAATATGCATTTATATTATGATGGGGGACCAGCATACTTGTCTGCCTAGGGTCCACCAGATGATTAATTCTGCTGCTCCCTCAGAGACATTCAGACAGCTGCAGAAAGCAACCAAGGTGTGAGCTAAATCTTAAATTTAAAAAACAAAACAAAACACTGAGCTCACTGGCTGCTGGAACCAGGTACTGCTGAATATCTCTGCTAACCTCCCATTCCCTAACTGGCTAGGGGGCCCTTTTACTAAGCCGCATAGATGCCTACGCTTGCCCAACATGTGTCAATTTGGAGTTACCGCCCGGCTACCATGTGGCCCTTGCAGTAATTTCATTTTTGACGCGTGTCCACTGGTGCACGGCAGAAACCGGGTGGTAATCGTCATTCTACACGCATAGATGATTACCGCACGGTTAACGCGTGAGACCTTACCACTAAGTCAATGGCTGGCCCTAATTGGTTAGTGCACAGTAATGTAGCTGCACTACCCAATTGGCATGGAACGCATCTACTCTCTGCCCCAAGCACTAAAAATAAAATCTATTTATTTAGCACGTGGCAAGCACACACTAATGCCAAAATTACCGTGGGATGCATGAGCACGCCCCACATTAAAGCACTTTAAGCTGTGGTAAGCACACATTAGTGCTACCACAGCTTAGTAAAAGGACCCCTATATATATTATTTTGGTGTAATAATTTATCAAGGGTATTGAGGCAATATATATTGAATAAATCAAATATCTTACATAACGAAATATTGCCTAATCCAAACGTACTTCATTCTTCTTTCTTAATGAATTCCCTAATTAATTTAATGCACACTTTATGCATAATTTGAAATTTAAAAATGTCACTAGGTCAGGTTTTACCATCCTGTTTTACATGCTGTCTGCTTCTGCAAGACACATATTAGCAATACATGACCTCTATGCAAATTACAAGACCTATTGTTGTTTTTAAAATTCAGAATCCTGATGGAAATGAGCTATGTTTAATACAATTACTTCTAGAGTACTGTTCATATTTCTTTAACATTTTGATTACAAGCAGAGCACAATTATTATTACCAGACATTTTACACATAGGTCACTGCATATTCTACAGCTATGGTGCTTATTTTTGAAGTGCTATTTGGGTTTTGGACATGCATAAACCAGCATGTAAATGTATATATTGCACAAATGTCTAAATTCTGATTTTACAAAGCCAGGAGTATACAAGTCTAAAACTGAAAAATATGCACCTGGCAAGGTAGTGTGGTCTTGGCGTGTTTTGGGAGGGGCTCGGATGTGCCTAAAAAATAAACGCATGGGGGAAATTCTATATATGGCACCTTAAAAACTGGCATTGTAAAACCACACTGTTAGCATGATTCTATAAACTACTCCTAAAGTTAGGTGTAGTTTATAGAATATACCTATGTGCCATTCTTGCAAACAAAATTTAGGTGCACCCATTTAGGTGCACCTAAAACCAGGCCTAAATACCTGCACCTAAGTGCAGGTGTATTCCATAAGAGTGTGCATAATTTTTTGAAATACCCAAAACATGCCAATTTCACGCCCATAGCCATGCCCCCTTTCTGACTGCATGCATTAGAATTTACGTGCACCACGTTGTAGAATACGCCTTGACAGTTGTGCACATACATTCTAATTAAAACCAATTAGTGTTGATAATTAGTTGTTAAGTACCAGTTATCAGCACTGATTGGTTTGTTAATCAATTAAGTTGTGCATGCAAGTTAGCCATGCGGCCAAATTAGCATGCACAACTTATGGCGCCATATGACTCTAGGAGTTTTTTACCATTTTTATGAAGATGATTTGCAGTTTTTTTTCTGAATTGTATCCTGGGGTAATAGCTTAAATTCTCAGTTGAGTGGATATATGATGCTACAGCAGTGAATGAGAGCGAGTAGTTTGTTTTGAACATGTCAAAAACCGAGGTTATGATTGTGGATAGACTAGAGAAGAGTTAAGGTAGTGGCCGGAGAATGTTTGTTTAGGGGATCTGTGTATTCCTGTAAAGAAAGTAATGAAATTATTGGGAGTACTGCTTGATAAGACACTTACAAAGACGCCTCATGCTGCTAGTGTTGTGCAAATGGCTTTTAAACATTTGTATTTGATATATTGATTACAACCCATGCTATCTTTGTATGATTTTCGATATGTAATTCAAAGTATGGTGTTGATGCGATTGGACTACTGCAGTGCCCTTTATGCTGGTTTATCATCTTTGAGTGTAAAGCCATTGCAAATGGTTCAAAAATGCTGCTGTTTGACTAATTGTAGGAACATCAATGTTTTCTCATGTTACTCCACTACTACTACTACTTTCACTACTACTACTACTTATCATCTCTATAGCGCTACTAGACGTACGCAGCGCTGTACACTTGAACATGAAGAGACAGTCCCTGCTCGACAGAGCTTACATTCTAATTAGGACAGACAAACAGGACAAACAAGAGATACCTGTATTACCTGTATTGCAAAGGATTCAATTTAAGTGTTGATTATATATCAGATTTTGTTTGCTGATGCCCCATTTTACCTGAAGCAAGCTTACTATTTATCATTCGACGTGTATTGAGGTCAGATACAACTATGAAGTAGCATACAGGGCCGGTGGAACATGGTAAACAGGGTAGACATGGCAGGAGGGCACCAACATTTGGGGGGTGGGCACCAGAAACTACTGATGCTTACCCATTGCGCTCCACTGGCTTTAGCCCTCCCCAGCTGCCCTGCGCTTTACTTAGCAGTAAGGAAGCATATTTTTCACTGCAGCAGAAATCCTACAAATGCATCTCCCCTCAGGCAGTAACGTTTCGTATAACACTACTGGCACCAGTCTCGAAGCCTTCCCTCTGTCAAGTTCGGCCCCTGCGGTGGCAGGAAGTTATAATAGCAGAAGGGAAGGGGACATAGGCAGTCGGTGGCCTAACTGTTTGGGGAGGCTAGAGGGGGCGGGGTTAGGGGTGAGGCCAGGGGTGGAGCTTAAATCCATAATTGTCTGATAACACACAGAAAAAATAAATAAATAAAAATAAAAGTCACAATTAATACCTTTTATCAAATTTAGATATTACATATATATCATATGTGAAAGAATAAAGTGGTTGTTCAAAGCATATACTAACCACAATCGCTCAACTGCAAAACACACTATGCACAACTTTGTGCAAAAACACACTCAGAACCTTACTGTACCATAAATATTACACTGGGCAGAACCTAATACACCAATATACCACCCATATGGAAAATGCAGATCGTCAACAATATGAAAAAAGGGATCATAATATCACAATTCTCATGTACAGCCACAAAACACCCTAATTCATGTTTAATGTGGGATAAAATGCCATAAATAAGTAAATAAATATAAACTTTTAATGTTCAGCACCTGATTCTCAAAGTGGACATATTCCAAACACTATAATGAAAATAAAATGATCTTTTCTACCTTTGTTGTCTGGTGACTTTATTTTTCTGATTATGCTGGCCCAGTATCCGATTCTGCTGCTATCTGTCCTCTTAACTCCATTTCCAGGGCTTCCTTTCCATTTATTTCTTTACTTTCCGCCTTTCTTCTTCATTTCTTGTCCTACATCCGTAAGTAAAAGCTGGGTCCTCCGCAGACTTGACTATCCAGTGGATCCAGCTTCTGCCTATTTTCTCCATCCATGTGCAGTTTTTCTCCTCTCTTCTTTTTCCCTCATCTCATCTCCTTCCTCTCTCTTCCCTCCCCTCCCCTCTATGTCCAGCAATTTCTCCTCTCTCCCTGGGCCCAGTCCTCCCATCCATGTCCATCCATGCTCCTCTCTCTCCTGCCCCCTCCATTCATCCATATCCAGCAATTCCCCTCTCTCCCTGAGCCCTGTCCTCCCATCCATGTCCATCCATGCTCCTCTCTCCCCTGCCCCCCTCCATTCACCCATATCCAGCAATTCCCCTCTCTCCTTGAACCCTGCCCTCCCATCCATGTCCATCCATGTTCCTCTCTCCCCTGCCCCCCTCCATTCATCCATATCCAGCAATTCCCCTCTCTCCCTGAGCCCTGCCATCCCATCCATGTCCATCCATGCTCCTCTCTTCCCTGCCCCAAGTGCCCACCCTCTTCTCCCCCCCCCCCCTAAGATCCCTTTCCTTTTTTTTTTCTTTTAAATTTACCTCCGAATCTGGCAGCGCAGCGTCAGTGAAAGCGCTTTCAGTGGGAGCGCTTTCACTGACGCTGTCGCTGCGCTGCCGGACTCGGAGGTAAATTTAAAAGAAAAAAAAAGGACAGGGATCTTGGGGGGGGGAGAAGAGGGCGGGCAGCTGGGAGGGACATGGGAGCGGGAGGGCGTGAGAGGGAGGATAGACGCTGCATCGGGGATGGGGGATGAGAGAGAGCCTGCCAGCGGCGATCTGAATTAGAGGGACTGCACTGCAGGGAGGGAGTGAGAGGGATAGATGGACGCTGCATCGTGGGGGGGATGAGAGAGAGACACTTGGGGCTTGCAGCTGGGGAGGCTTAGCCTCCCCAAGCCTCTTATACCGGGCGCCTATGGAAGGGGAGCCAAACTTGGCAGAGAGAAGGCTTCAAAACCGGGAGTACTGTATTAAACACTACTGGGGACCCTGAAGGAGGACGCATTTGCAGGAAGGTAAGGCAGGGAGGTGTAATTGAGCAATGAGGTGTGTTGAGAGTTGGGGTGGGGGGGATAATGTCGGACTCGGGGTTGGTGGAGTCAGGGTGGGAGATGTTTACCGGCAGAGCAGTTAAGGCAGGATTTTGGCCAAGGAGATTACATTGAGAACAGGAGATGGCATGACATGAAAACCTGAAGCCAATTTGGTTAATCTCTGTTTTCCGTCCCTCACACAGCCATCATCCCCGTACACTCTATTATTCTGTCTCAATGTATTTCTAGTTTTGGCACACTATAAGTCATCACAAGGACAAAATATAAGAAAAACAATGACTGCATTAGGGTCTTATAGCCCATTTAGTTATGTTTAAACAAATGAGAGATCAGCATTAAAGAAAATATTTATTTTTATTATTTTGAATTATGAAAACCACTTGTCCCTGGAACATGCTTTAAACAGAATAATCCATTTGTACAAAAGAGATGAGGTGAAGATGTGATTCCATGTGCCTCAATGAAAGAAGAGTTTAATTTTTATTCAATTTAATTTCAGTATATTCCTTCTCAAGGCAGATTTCAATAACAGTTAAGATGAACACATCAATAAACAGGATATCCGCACTGAAATTTGGCCATGTATTACTGTATTGTATAGAACAATGTAGAAAAATGAGCACAAAATACAGACTTTATTAGTGCTGTTTTTACTACCTACAATAATTTTTTAAGCTGTTTTAGTGATATTCAATTTTATTTTATGATATTTATATCTATATATGAGAAGCTTTCAAATAAATTTAAAAAATCACACACACAATTTGTCCTCCACATTTTAAGGCACTGGGCTGAAAAGGGGGCAGGGCTGAAAAAGGAGGCAGGTGGGAGAAGGGGGAGGGAGAAGAGAGAAAGGATATGCTGCACGGGGGGGGGGGGGGGTGCACCAACTGATAGCTTGCAGGGGGATGCCAGAGAGACCCTAGCACTAGCCCCGTGGATATACAAGCTTCAGCTTTTGCTCCAGCAGGAATTACTATGTTGAATGTTTTCCCTGGTCAGTTTCTCCACTGTAGTAGCTTTGTGCAGTTTAAAAAAACTTTTGAAGACTCATTTATTTTCTGATCATGTATGGAAATATGTCCCTTGTGGAATATTACAGAACTTTTATATATTGCCTATTTTAAAGTGTATTAAGTTGGTTTTTTTTGTTTGTTTTTTTTATTATGAATGTTCTTATGGAAACCACTTAGACATAGGTGGTCTATACTACTACTACTACTACTACTTAACATTTCTAGAGCGCTACTAGGGTTACGCAGCGCTGTACAATTTAACAAAGAGAGACAGTCCCTGCTCAAAGAGCTTACAATCTAATAGACAAGTGAACGGTCGGTCCGATCGGGGCAGTCAAATTGGGGCAGTCTGGATTCACTGAACGGTAAGGGTTAGGTGCCGAACGCAGCATTGAAGAGGTGGGCTTTAAGCAAAGACTTGAAGATGGGCAGGGAGGGGGCTTGGCGTAAGGGTTCAGGAAGGTTGTTCCAAGCATAGGGTGAGGCGAGGCAGAATGAGCGGAGCCTGGAGTTGGCGGTGGTGGAGAAGGGTACTGAGAGGAGGGATTTATCCTGTGAACGGAGGTTACGGGCGGGAACGTAAGGGGAGATGAGGGTAGAGAGGTAGTGAGGGGCAGCAGACTGAGTGCATTTGTAGGTAAGAAGGAGAAGCTTGAATTGAATGCGGTATCTGATCGGAAGCCAGTGAAGTGACCTGAGGAGAGGGGTGATATGAGTATATCGGTTCTGGCGGAATATGAGACGTGCAGCAGAGTTCTGAACAGACTGAAGGGGGGATAGATGGCTAAGTGGGAGGCCGGTGAGGAGTAAGTTGCAGTAGTCCAGGCGAGAGGTAATGAGAGCGTGGACGAGAGTTCGGGTGGTGTGTTCAGAGAGGAAAGGGCGAATTTTGCTGATGTTAAAGAGGAAGAAGCGACAGGTCTTGGCTATCTGCTGGATATGCGCAGAGAAGGAAAGAGAGGAGTCAAAGATGACTCCGAGGTTGCGGGCAGATGAGACGGGGAGGATGAGGGTGTTATCAACTGAGATAGAAAGTGGAGGAAGAGGAGAAGTGGGTTTTGGTGGAAAGACGATAAGCTCGGTCTTGGACATGTTCAGTTTCAGGTGGCGGTTGGACATCCAGGCAGCAATGTCGGATAAGCAGGCCGATACCTTTGCCTGGGTCTCCGCGGTGATGTCTGGTGTGGAGAGATACAGTTGGGTGTCATCAGCATAGAGATGATACTGGAAACCATGAGATGAGATCAGGGAGCCCAGGGAAGAGGTGTAGATTGAGAAGAGAAGGGGTCCAAGGACCGATCCCTGGGGAACACCAACAGATAAGGGGATGGGGGTGGAGGAAGATCCATGAGAGTGAACTTTGAAGGTGCGGTGGGAGAGATAGGAGGAGAACCAGGAGAGGACAGAGCCCTGGAACCCAAATGAGGACAGTGTGGCAAGAAGTAAGTCATGATTGACAGTGTCAAAAGCAGCGGATAGATCCAGGAGGATGAGGATGGAGTAGTGGCCTCTGGATTTGGCAAGGAACAGGTCATTACAGACTTTAGAAAGTGCTGTTTCTGTCGAGTGAAGAGGGCGAAAACCGGATTGAAGCGGATCAAGGATGGCATGAGAGGAGAGAAAATCAAGGCAGCGGCTGTGGACTGCGCGCTCAAGTGTCTTGGAGAGGAAGGGTAGGAGGGAGATGGGGCGGTAGTTGGAGGGACAGGTAGGGTCTAGTGATGGTTTTTTGAGGAGTGGCGTGACTACAGCATGCTTGAAGGTGTCGGGGACAGTTGCAGTGGAGAGAGAGAGGTTGAGGATATGACAGATGGAGGGGGTGATAGTAGGAGAGATGGTGTTAAGTAAGTTGGTGGGGATGGGATCAGAGGAACAAGTGGTGCATTTTGAGGAGGAAAGAAGGCGGGCGGTTTCCTCCTCGGAGATATCAGGAAAGGAGGAGAAAGAGGTCTGGGTTGGTTGGTTGAGGGAGAGGGTTGAAGGGTGAAGAGGAGGAGGTGGCTTGGTAGTGAACTCAAGGTTGATCTTTTGCACCTTGTCGCGGAAGTAGTCAGCCAGTGATTGAGGAGAGAGTGACGGGGGGGTGGGAGCGGAGGGCACTTTGAGGAGGTTGAAGGGGGGGTGGGAGCGGAGGGCACTTTGAGGAGGGAGTTAAGGGTGGCGAAGAGACGACGAGGGTTAGAGCTGAGAGAATTAGTCAGTTGGGTGTAATAGTCCTGTTTGGCAAGGAATAGTGAGGACTGGAAGGAGGATAGCATGAATTTGTAGTGAAGGAAATCTGAATGGGTGCGAGATTTCCTCCAGAGGCGTTCAGCAGATCGGGCGCAGGAGCGAAGGTAACGGATGCAAGGGGTCAGCCAGGGCTGGGGATTAGTACGCCTTGTGGGACGGGAGGTGGATGGTGCAAGGGTGTCCAGAGCAGAGGAGAGAGTGGCATTGTAAGCGGAGACAGCCTCGTCAACAGACTCGGAGGACATGATGGAGGGGAGGAGATTAGAAATACTAGATGATAAGGTGGGAGGGTCAATAATCTGGAGATTCCTGGAAGTAGTGGTTAATGTTGGGCGGGGCTGAGGGGGAGGGTGAAGAAGTGTGAAGGTGATCAGGTGATGATCAGAGACAGGAAGAGCTGAGGTGTGGAAATTGGAGGGTGAGCCGGAAGAGGAGAGGACGAGGTCAAGGCAATGGCCATCACGGTGAGTAGGGGTGGTGGAACAAAGCTGGAGGTTGAAGGATGATGTTAGAGTGAGGAACTGAGAAGCGTGAGTGTTGGACAGGTCATCAACGTGTATGTTGAAGTCTCCGAGAATGAGGGATGGAGATGAGGGTTCAAGAAAAACAGAAAGCCAGGCATCGAAGTCGGTGAGGAAGGAAGGGAGGGATTTATCAGGGGGGCGGTAAATGACTGCCACTCTGAGTGGCAACGGGTAGAATAGACGGATGGAGTGGACTTCAAAGGATGAGAAGCAGTGAGACTGTGGTAGGAGGAGGGGTTGGAAGCTACAGGAGGGCGAGAGTAGTAACCCGACGCCTCCTCCACGGCCAACTAGGCGGGGAGTATGGGAGAAGAGATAGCCTCCATGGCATAGAGCCGCAACTGAGGCAGAGTCGTCAGGGGAGAGCCAGGTTTCAGTTAGGGCAAGCAGGTGAAGGGAATGAGAGATGAAGAGATCGTGGGTGAAGGGAAGTTTGTTGCAGACCGAGTGGGCATTCCACAGTGCACATGAGAAGGGGAGGGAAGAGGGGGGGAGGAGGGGAATAGATATGAGATTGGAGACATCCCGGAAACGTTTGCATGGATAGGACGAAGACAGGTGTGGGGGACCTGGATTGGGATTGATGTCTCCTGCGGATAGCAGGAGGAGGAGCAAGAGAGTGCGGAGGAGGGTGGGGGAGGTAGGGCGACGAAGGCGACGAAGACGGGATGCGCTTAGGAGGAATGGGGATGGGTTAATGGCAGGAAGGAAGTGTTGAAGGTTGAGAGCTAGGAAGGAGGAGGGGGACAGGAGAGATGGTGAGGTGGTGAGGGACGGGGGTGAGTAGGGTATTGCAGTAGTGAGCAAGATGGGAGAGGACATGGGTGGGCAGTGAGTTCCAGTGGTAGACAGCGGTAGGGGGAGGGGAAAAAGATTAGGAAGGGACAGGGCAAGGAAGAGAATGTGTAAAGGGGCCATAAGTAGTAACTGAGGTGTTATGGGTATATATGTAGTGACTGAGGTGTTAAGCGATAGATAGAACGGCAGAGCTGGATTAGAGGCTTAAAACTGGAATGGTAGGCAGCAGGCAGGTAGGCACTGCCCAGTAAGAACAAGTCACACCCACTATGTTTGAAAAATGTGGGAGGAAAGGAGGTGAAGAGCCTGAACACAGAGACAGAGCAGTTATATTATATCTAATATAATAAAACTCATCCTCAACGTTCTGAGGACAACGTTCTGAAGTCACTCAGACTCCCAGAACGGTTCGTAACTTCATGGTGGTGAAGCCACTGACCATGACTCGCTGCCCCACCCTCGCGTCAAACGTCATGACGTCGAGGGCGGAAAACCTAAAGAAAAATGAAAGAAGGGACCGCATCCAGGCAGGGGGAGGAGTACCTACTCCTCCCCCTGCCTAGGAAACGCTGGCCATCAACCTCGCAAACCACCTGAAAGCTACGGAGTTAAAATGAAGCCCCGCCCACAGAATGACCGAGGTCCAACACCCACCCACCCCCGCGCCACCCCCCCCGCACACCGCCCCCCCAAAACAACCAACAAAGCTCATCAGAAGAAAAGAAGCCCAGCCCACAAAATGCTGGAGGTGCAACACCCACCCCCCGAACCGCCCCCCCCCCCCAAGCCACCCACCGTCGCATAGCTTTGCTGGCGGGGGACACGAAACCCAGCCAGCACAAGTCCTGTCTTCAGACTCCGGCGTGATCTTCAGCATTTACTAGCCTCTGCAGGCTGAACCCCGCCCAGCACAGACTAGCAATGCCGAAGATCACGCGGAGTCAGCAGACAACACAGGACTTCTGCTGGCGGGATTTTGGGTCCCCCACTAGCAAAACTATGCAACGGTGGGTGGGATGGCGGCGGGGGAGGGGGCATCGCGGTGGGTGGGATGGCGGCAGGGGGGGAGAGCATCGCGCGGAGGAGGCAGTGACGGCAATAAACGAACACACCCCTGCAATCAGGCAGCGCTTCCTTCCCTCATCTTCAAAGCACCGCTTCCAGAAACCCCTGCCCCCCCACACACACTCACTCATCTGGCAGCGGTTCCTGAACCCCCCACCCAAACACACACACTTACTCACTCTCATTTGGCCACACTTCCTGAACCCCCCACCACCACATACACACACACACACACACACTCTCTCTCATCTGGCAACGCTTCATGAACCCCCCCCCCCCCCCCCCACACACACACACACACTTACTCACTCACTCTCATTTGGCCACACTTCCTGAACCATCCCACCACCACCACCACACACACACACACACACTCTCATCTGGCAGCGCTTCCTGAACCCCCCCCCCCCCCACACACACACACACACACAAACTCACTCTCATCTGCAAACACTTGATAAACCGCCCCCCCCACACACACACACACTCACTCATTTGGCAGCGCTTCCAGACCCCCCACACACCCTCTTCTTCCAAGCTGAACCACCCAACACACCCCCACCCACTCTCAAAATCTCATCTGCCACCCCCCTCCACCCCCACCCCCACACACTCACTCTGTCTCATCTGGCAGCGCTTCCTGAACCACCCACACCCCTCTTCTTCAAAGCTGAACCCCCCAACACACCCCCACCCCCACCCCCAAAACACACACACACATGCTCTCTCTCATCTGGCAGCGCTTCCAGAAACCTCATACACACACAAGCACTCACTCTATCTCTCATCTGGCTGCGCTTCCTGAACACCCCCCCCCCCCCCCCCTCCCCCCCCTACCCCCCCCCCCACACACACTCACTCTCTCTCTCTCTCATCTGGCAGCGCTTCCTGAAACCCCATACACACACACTCACTCTCTCTCTCATCTGGCAGCGCTTCCTGAACCCCCTGCCCCCCCCCCCCCACACACACTCACTCACTCTGTCATCTGGCATTGCATCCTGAACCCCCACACCCCTCTTCTTCCAAGCTGAACCCCTACAACACATCCCCCCCCCCCCACACACACACTCTCTATCTCCCCCTCCTCCAGCACACCAATTGCTTAGGTGCAGCGGCGGCAATCTCAGACACCAGAGAGAGAGGGGGCCTGACACCATAGAGAGAGAGGGAGGGAGGTATCTCTGTCACACACACACTCTCCGTCTCACACACTCTCTCTCTCACACACTCTCTCTCAGAGACAATGTCTTTCTGTCTCTCACTCTCACACACTCTATGTCTCACAGTGTATCACATTCACTCTCTATGTGTCACACAGTCACTTACACACTCGCTTGGTCTCATACACTCAGTCTCACAGAGAATCTGTGTCTCACACACACTCTCTCTCTCTCGCACACACTGTATCTGTGTGAAACACACTCTCTCTCTATCACACTGTGTCTCACATATGCAATTGCACACACTCTTATTCTCACACACACACTCTCTCACAGACACACTCACACCCAGACTCACTCTCTCTCTCACACACACACACACTCGCACTTTCACTCTCTCTCTCTCTCACACACACAGTCACTCTCACATACACTCTCCAAATATACACACTATGAGGAAAACCTTGCTAGCGCCCATTTCATTTGTGTCAGAAACGGGCCTTTTTTACTAGTTTTTAAAATAAATAACAAATATAGAATTTGGGGGATACTGTATGCCCTATTTTAGAAGGGAGTAGACATCTATATCCAAAGCAATTTACATCAGGATTTATACCTGCTAACCAGGACGTGTAAGTTTCAGAAAAGTGATCCTATTGAAGAGTGCTCCACTGGAGGGATTAGGGGAGGTCACCCCCTTAATCCCCCAGCAGTTGATATCTCACACACACACACACACACACACACAAACAGATTGGTTTGTGGACAGAGCACTTTGGTGCCATTCTGGCATGAATGGGCATCCCCTCTTATCCCCGGGTACTTCCGGCAAGATGCAATCCATCATTCAGAGGTTGCGGAAGACCTCCTCATTAACAACTTCCAAGAGGTCCTTGAGAGACATTGCTGATCAGGACCTGGGGAGGAAAATGGGAGGGGCGGGCCAGGGCATGCTTCGCAGGCCCCGGGTGTGGTGGAGGCACCCAAGCCTAGGCATTGATGGAGGTGATAGAACAGCAAGCGAAAGGGAGCTTGGCCGCTCCTGTCAAAGGACACTCACTGGCGGCAGACTAATCACCTAGCTGGCTCGACACAGTGGGTGGAATGCTGGTCGAGGGTGCAGTCCAAAGCAGATGGACACTGGACCACGCTGGGAGCGGAGTTATGGTTGGCCGCCATGTGGAAAAATGAGTCATGCTCCCTAGCTGGTAAGGCATGGCGGGGAGCGGAAACTTCTACAACAGAGAACCCTTGTCTCGGGTGCTTCCTAGGGTTTGTTTAACATTGTTTCAATAAAGCTGTTTCCATATATTCCAAATAAAAATTTGTTTCATGCTTGTTATTGTGTGCTTTAACTGTGTGGTTCGGGGAGGGGGTGAGAGCATGTGCAGCCTGCCTATGTTAAGGAAGGCAGGCGAGGAGCATACCGAGCAGCCGCACATAACATGGCGGCTGCCATGCGGTAGCTCCCCAGCCCGAGCTGCCCTTCTCTTCCGGCTTCCCCACCGGTCAGCAGTGACGTCATGGTGAATCCTGATGGGCACAGGTGGGGATGCTGGGAGGGGGCAGGACTGAGACGCTGCAGCACGAAAAAAAATAAAAAGCTGCCGAGGAGGCAGGGGAGCCTCTTCGGCAGAAAACGGTGGATCAGTTTCCCAGCCCTCCCTCCCTTCGCACTCCCTGGGGTTGCAGTGGCACACGGTTAATCTCTACTTAGTTGAACTGTTAGTCAGACTTGGCATAGGTGTATGATAAGTACATAAGTAATGCCACACTGGGAAAAGACCAAGGGTCCATCAAGCCCAGCATCCTGTCCACGACAGCAGCCAATCCAGGCCAAGGGCACCTGGTGAGCTTCCCAAACGTACAAACATTCTATACATGTTATTCCTGGAATTGTGGATTTTTCCCAAGTCCATTTAGTAGTGGTTTATGGATTTGTCCTTTAGGAAACCGTCTAACCCCTTTTTAAACTCTGCTAAGCTAACCGCCTTCACCAAGTTCTCCGGCAACAAATTCCAGAGTTTAATTATGCGTTGGGTGAAGAAACATTTTCTCCGATTTGTTTTAAATTTACTACACTGTAGTTTCATCGCATGCCCCCTAGTCCTAGTATTTTTGGAAAGCGTGAACAGATGCTTCACATCCACCTGTTCCACTCCACTCATTATTTTATATACCTCTATCATGTCTCCCCTCAGCCGTCTCCTCCAAGCTGAAAAGCCCTAGCCTCCTTAGTCTTTCCTCATAGGGAAGTCGTCCCATCCCTGCTATCATTTTTGTTGCCCTTCGTTGCACCTTTTCCAATTCTACTATATCTTTCTTGAGATGCGGCGACCAAAACTGAACACAATACTCAAGGTGCGGTCGCACCATGGAGCGATACAACGGCATTATAACATCCTCACATCTGTTCTCCATACCTTTCCTAATAATACCCAACATTCTATTCGCTTTCCTAGCCGCAGCAGTACACTACTACTACTACTACTACTATTAAACATTTCTATAGCACTACTAGACTTACACAGCGCTGTACAAATTAACATGAAAAGACAGTCCCTGCTCAACAGAGCTTACAATCTAAATTGGACAGACGAACAGACAGCTAGGGGTGGGGAAATTGCAGTGGTAGGGGTGACAAGTGAGGGTGTTGAGTAAGAGAGTCATGGTTAGGAGTCGAAAGCAGTAGCAAAGAGGTGGGCTTTAGGCCTAGACTTGAAGACAGCCAGAGACTGAGCCTGACGTACTGGCTCAGGGAGTCTATTCCAGGCATAGGGAGCAGGGAGATAGAAGGAACGGAGCCGGGAGTTAGCAGTGGGGTTGAAGGGGGACGACTGGAGACATTTACCCAGCGAACGGAGTTCACGGGGAGGAGTGTAGGGAGAGATGAGAGCGGAAAGGTACTGAGGAGCTGCGGAGTGGATGCACTTGTAGGTCAAAAGGAGAAGTTTGAACCGTATGCGGAAGCGGATAGGGAGTCAGTGAAGCGACTTGAGGAGAGGGCTAACGTGAGTATAGCGACTCTGGTGGAATATAAGATGCGCAGCAGAGTTTTGGACAGATTGAAGAGGAGATAGATGGCTGAGTGGGAGACCAGTGAGAAGCAAATTGCAGTAGTCTAGGTGAGAGGTGATAAGGGTGTGGGTAAGGGTTTTGGTAGCGTCCTCGGAGAGAAAAGGGCGAATTTTGTTAATATTATAGAGAAAGAAACGACCTGTTTTGGCAATCTGCTGAATATGAGCAGAGAAGGAGAGAGCGGAGTCAAAGATGACTCCAAGGTTGCGCGCAGACGGGACAGGGAGGATGAGAGTGTTATCTACCGAAATAGAGAACGGGGGGGGAGAGGAGAGGCAGGTTTAGGGGGCAAGAGGAGAAGCTCAGTTTTGGTCATGTTTAGTTTCAGGTGGTGGCGAGACATCCAGGCAGCGATGTCAGACAGGCAGGCCGATACTTTGGTCTGGATTTCAGCTGAGATATCCGGTGCGGTGAGGTAGATCTGGGTATCATCAGCATAAAGGTGGTATTGAAAGCCATGGGATGAGATCAGAGCACCAAGGGAAGAGGTATAGATGGAGAAGAGGAGAGGTCCTAGGACAGATCCTTGGGGTACACGACTGTTAGCGGGATAGATGTGGAGGAGGAACCACCAGAGTATACGCTAAGAGTACGTTGGGAGAGATAGGAAGAGAACCAGGAAAGAACAGGGCCCCGGAATCCAAGAGAGGATAATGTATCAAGGAGTAAGGTGTGATCAACAGTATCAAAAGCAGCAGATAGGTCGAGGAGGATGAGAATAGAGTAGAGACCTTTAGATTTGGCCAGTAACAGGTCATTGGAGACTTTGGCAAGTGCCGTTTCAGTCGAGTGAAGAGAGCGAAAGCCAGATTGGAGCGGGTCAAGAATAGCTCGAGATGAAAGGAAGTCGAGGCAGCGGTGGTGAACAGCATGTTCAAGTATTTTGGAGAGGAAAGGGAGGAGGGAGATGGGCCGATAGCTAGAGGGGCAGGTAGGGTCCAGTGAAGGTTTTTTAAGGAGCGGTGTGACTACAGCATGTTTGAAGGCATCAGGAACAATCGCAGTGGAAAGCAAAGATTGAGGATATGACGGATAAAAGGGATGACTGTGGGGGAGATAGTGTTAAGTAGGTGAGTGGGAATGAGATCAGAGGGGCAGGTGGTACATTTGGACGAGGAAAGAAGATGTGCAGTTTCCTCATCAGTGACATCAGAGAAGGTGGAAAAGGAGGAAGGGGTTGGAGGGTTGGGGGAATGGACTAGGGGAGGGGAGGGCGGAGGTGGTTTGATTCAAGGTTAATCTTTTGAACCTTGTCATGAAAGTACTCGGCTAGAGTCTGAGGAGAAAGCGAAGGGGGAGTAGGGGGCGAAGGCACTTTAAGGAGGGAGTGCAGCGTGGCAAAGAGAAGGCGAGGGTTAGAGCCAAGAGAGTTGGTCAGCTGGATGTAGTAGTCCTGTTTGGCAAGTGAAAGGGCAGATCGGAAGGAGGTCAGCAAGAATTTGAAATGAACGAAGTCGGCAAGGGTACGGGATTTCAGCCAGAGGCTGAGCAGAAGGTTTCAGTATATGACACCCAGATCCCTTTCTTGGTCTGTAACTCCTAACATGGAACCTTGCATGACGTAGCTATAATTCGGGTTCTTTTTTCCCACATGCATCACCTTGCACTTGTTCACATTAAACGTCATCTGCCATTTAGCCGCCCAGTCTCCCAGTCTCGTAAGGTCCTTCTGTAATTTTTCACAATCCTCTCACGAGTTAACGACTTTGAATAACTTTGTGTCATCAGCAAATTTAATTACCTCGCTAGTTACTCCCATCTCTAAATCATTTATAAATATATTAAAAAGCAGCGGTCCTAGCACTGACCCCTGAGGAACCCCACTAATTACCCTTCTCCATTGTGAATACTGCCCATTTAAGCCCACTCTCTGTTTCCTATCCGTTAACCAGTTTTTAATCCACAATAAGACATTTCTTCCTATCCCATGACCCTCCAATTTCCTCTGTAGCCTTTCATGAGGTACCTTATCAAACGCCTTTTGAAAATCCAGATACACAATATCAACCAGCTCCCCTTTGTCCACATGTTTGTTTACTCGTTCAAAGAATTGAAGTAAATTGGTCAGGCAAGATTTCCCCACACTAAAGCCGTGCTGACTTGGTCTCAGTAATCCATGTCCTTGGATGTGCTCTGTAATTTTGTTTTTAATAATAGCTTCTACCATTTTCCACGGCACCGACGTCAGACTCACCGGTCTATAATTTCCCCGATCTCCCCTGGAGCCTTTTTTAAAAATGGGCGTTACATTGGCCACCCTCCAATCTTCCGGTACCACGCCCGATTTTAAGGATAAATTGCATATCACTAACAGAAGCTCCGCAAGCTCATTTTTCAGTTCTATCAGTACTCTAGGATGTATAACATCCGGTCCAGGAGATTTGCTACTCTTCAGTTTGCTGAACTGCCCCATTACGTCCTCCAGGTTTACTGTGAATTCAGTAAGTTTCTCTGACTCATCCGCTTGAAATACCATTTCCAACACCGGTATCCCACCCAAATCTTCCACCTGAAAAAGGTGAGAGCAAAATCTAAATGAATAAATAAATAAATAAATAGCGAAGGATGTCCTCAACTGCCGTCATGGAGGCATAGCGGAGGACATCCTTCACCCATACTCTAAAAAAAAAAGACAAAGTTTTTAACGTTGTTTTTTTCAGGGTGGGAGGTGGTTAGTGACCACTGCATGCCTTTTTCCATTCAGTTAGTGCATCAGTTAGTCCACTGCAGTGCCCCCTAGGGTGTCCGGTTGGTGTCCTGGCATATTAGGGGGACCAGTGCACTACGAATGCTGGCTCCTCCCGTGACCAAATGACTTGGATTTGGTTGTTTTTGAGATGGGCGTCCTCGGTTTCCATTATCGCCGAAAACCGGGGATGACCATCTCTAAGGTCGACCTAAATGGGGTAAAGAAGAAAAATGCACAATGTCTAGTAGTCAACAGTCAGGAGTAAGGAAACCAAAAAAGAGGAAACCGAAGCATAGGTGAGGTTTGAAGTTCCTCTTTTTTGGCTTCCTCACTCTTGACTGTTGGCTTTTTATGCACACGTGAGGGTTGGAGTTTCTCCTTTTTTTGTTCTTTGTGACAATTTTGTAGTAGTCTCATAACGAGCTACCTTAGGACAAGGGAGGACTAAGCAATGGTCATTTAGCAATCTAAGAATGCAGGTTAGGGTATAGGGAATAAAGTATTAAGGTATGGAGGGGCACCCAGCCTAAAAGCTTTGAATGTGAGAAATAAGACTGAATATAATCTGCTGTTCCACTGGAAGCCAGTGGTGTTTTTGAAGAAAGGAGTCACATAATATGATTGACTGGCATGGCAAATTAACCATATGGCTATATTCTGTGGTATTTGTAGCTGTTTCAAAGTGGAGTTTGGAAGACCTGCATAGACCACGTTGCAATAATCAATACGAGACTTAAGAAAGGAGAGTGACAAAGAATGGAATGAATTAAGATCAAAATAGCTCCGAACTTGAGCACAGTTTTTCTAGTATAAAATATCCCGCCTTGTATAGAAGGAAGTCACTAATGGCAGAAAAGAAAGCTGATAATCTAGGATAACCCCAAGATATCGGAATGAGCCAACTGAACTAATTTTGGTGCTTAATAGGTAAAGGTCAGAAAATGGGCGGGATTGACAGCTAGTAAGCCAACAGATGACAGTTTTATCCAGATTCAGGATTAAGTGATACAATTGTAGTCACTGGGCAACAGAATTAAGACAAGCTTGTAAGTGAGAATTGTCTGGATCTGTGTAATACAACAATAGAATATCATGAGTACATAAGTACATAAGCATCGCCATGCTGGGACAGACCAAGGGTCGATTGAGCCCAGCACCCTGTCACTGACAGCAGCCAAAAGAACAAGCAATTTGTCCCGCCCATCCTAGAAATACTGTATTCCCTTGTCCATTCAATAACATTCTATGGCTTTTTCCTCCAGGAAGCCGTCCAACCTTTTTTTGAAGTCCGCTAAGTTAACTGCCTTAACCACCTTTTCCGGCAGCGAATTCCAGAGTTTAACTATGCGTTGAGTGAAGAAAAATTTCCTCCGATTCGTTTTAAATTTACCACACTGCAGCTTCATCGCATGCCCCCTTGTCCTAGTATTTTTGGAAAGTGTAAACAGACACTCCACATCGACCCGTTCCATTCCACTCATTATCTTATAGACCTCTTTCATATCTGCCCTCAGCCGCCTTTTCTCCAAGCTGAAGAGCCCCAGCCTCTTCAGCCTATCCTGATAGGGAAGCCGTCCCATCCCCTGTGTCATCTTTGTCGCCCTTCTCTGCACCTTTTCCAATTCCACTATCCTGCTTATAATCGAAAGAGAAAAACGCCTATATTCCGACCTAAATCGGGACATGGACATCTTTCTCACGCGGGTGCCCAAATCGGTATAATCGAAAGCCGATTTTGGGTGTTTCCAACTGCACTCCGTTGCGGGAACGAATAAAGTTGATGGGGCGTGTCGGACTGAGGCGTGGTTATTGGCTGAGCAGAGATGTGCGTGCTCGGCCGATAATGGAAAAAAGAAAGGCATTTTTAGAGAGAATTTAGGTCACTTTTGTTGGACCCGTTTTTTTCACGAACAGGTCCCAAAAAAGTGCCCTAAATGACCAGATGACCACCTGAGGGAACCTGGGATGACCTCCCCTGACTCCCCCAGTGGTCACTAACCCCCTCCCACTAAAAAAAACAAACTTTAAACATTTTTTTTTCCAACTTGTAAGCCAGCCTCAAATGTCATCCCCAGCTCCATGACAGCAGTATGCAGGTCCCCGAAGTAATTTTAGTTTAGTTGGTGCTGCGCGGGACCCATGCAGAGAGGAAAAATCGGAAGAAAAAAAAAAAAACAAGCAAGTGCAGTCAGGGACTTCTAAATTACCATGATAGTAAAAGGGGGATTTGAACCAGCAACCTTCTGATTACAAGTTCCATGCTCTAGCCAGTGCAGCAAGTTGTTCAGTTGCTTAGATGTCCTTCCCTTTCCATGAAGTCCCTCCAGTTTTCTGTCAGTCAATCACAGCTGTTTAGCTGACACCGATGTCAGCTAAACGAGCTGTGATTGGCTGACAGAAACTTGGCGGTACTTAATGGAAAGGGAAGGATGTGCCAAGCAGCTGAATAATGTGGTGCACTGGCTAGAGCACTGAGCTTATAATCAGAAGGTTGCTGGATCAATTCCCCCTTTTACTATCGGTTTAATTTGGATGTCCCTGACTGCACTTGCTTTTTTTTTTTTTTTCTTCGATTTTTCCTCTCAGCATGGGTCCCACACAGCACCAACTAAACTAAAATTGCTCTGGGGACCTACATACTGCAGTCATGGAGCTAGGTATGATATTTGAGGCTGGCATAGAGGCATCTCAGGGGGACCAGTGCACTACAAATGCTGGCCCCTCCCACGACCAAATGCCTTGGATTTGGTCGTTTTTGAGCTGGGCCGCTTCGGTTTCGATTATCGCTAAAAAACAAAAACGCCCAGCTCAAAAAACGCCCTAATCCAATGTATTTTCGAAAAAAAAGATGGACGTCCATTTTTTTTCGAAAATACAGTTCGGCCCGCCCCTTCACAGACCCGTTCTCAGAGATGGACGTTCTTACACATAGGCGTTCGTGTTTGATTATGCCCCTCCAGGTCTTTTTTGAGGTGCGGCAACCAGAATTGAACACAATACTCGAGGTGAAAAGAAATGGCAAAGCTTTGAATTAAAGTGGCTAAATGACAAAGAAAGAGATTAAATAAAGCTGTGGAAAGGATATAGCCTTGTGGAATACCACATGAAGCAGGTTTTGGGCTTGACTCTTCAGTAGACCTAATGTTTATGTTCCGGCACATAAACATGTATGTTGCTATTTCATAACATTAACTATTTAAGTGCTGGAACATAAATGTTTATGTGCCCACTTTGACCCATTCATGTTTTAGACATTTCTGTTTCTGAAATGGATGGTCCTGCTGCATGTAGCTGGCATATAAATGTTCATTTTTCCAACTTTTTTTGTACAGGCTCTATGTTCTAAAATAGTGGTGGAACTTGAGATGTCCTGACCTGGACCTCTTAATTCCGATTTATATGTCCTTTCTAAAATGCCACTACACATCTTTCATTACATTTTCCTTTACATTGTAACATGCTGTAAACTGTGCCAGCAGATACAGGACCCTACAGTTAACAAAATGGAAAAAAAAAAAAAAAACTTTCAACATAAGGGGATCCTACTCAAGCTTTTCCTCTAACGTAGTATGTATTGTTCAGTGCAGTAAGACAGTTGCTATATTAGTGAAACAGGCCAGATGGTAAAGATAAGAATAAATTCAAATCAACATAGGATCAGATGGCATAAAACAGACCAAGGTAACACCTCCATATGGAAACACTCTTTGGTACCAGAGATCTGTATCAAGTACCTTAGAATCAGGATACTCAAAGGAAACTTTACAACTTTTGAAACAAGATACTTTAAAACTGATTTTAAAAATATAATAATGGAGCTGCAGATGAACTCTATCAATTATCTGCAACAGTCTTTGTAAGGGCCATGGTGGTGGTGAATGATGAGCTGCAATTGAGCTCTGAACACTGGAGGAATGTAGAGAAAGGAAGCTGAATATTCCACCCTCCTTGTAGCCTTTATTATGTATGTTCTTCCTGCTTGCTGACTGGAGATTAGAGCACTGTCCCTTTCAAGTGATGCCATCAACCTGAGCTAGCCTGGTCTTTCCTAAACTCTGAATATTGGAGGGAGCTAACTGCTTATACTCTCCTTGCTGCCTTACTACAGAGCACAGCAGGAAAATCATCCCACCAGTGGCCTTTGAGGTTATTAAAGGTGAATATAAAATTAGGTTCCCCCAGAGATTACCACCCAGTGTCTAACACTTCTGCCCTGTTTCCTGTTCTTTTACTTATTCTGGCCAGTGGTGCTCCCAGAGGTGTCAGAGCTGCCAAGGGGTCCCGATTTTTGAAAGGGAGATTTTAGTACATGCCCCAGCTCCACCTTACTCTGCATTGGCTCCACCCACTCTACCTATTGGCTCTGCCCCCTGGAACACCTTAATCCCATGGCTATTCCAGAAAATATTTATTTACACCAGTAACAGCAGGGATGTGTAAGAGGGTGTATTTAAGTTCACTCTATTACACCCCCCTATTCAACATCTAATCCCCCCCCCCCCCCGAGACATAACCAGGAGGGGGCCTTGGACCCCCACTTTGAGCTTAAGCCCACTTCAAAATTGTGGCACTGGTTGAATTGCTGGTGGAGCTACCCAAGCCCTGCTAGTTGAAGAGGTCCACTGCATGAGCTTCTACCATTCTGTTTGAGCAGTGCCGGCCCTCCCGTATAAGCTCAGTTCAGGCACTTGAAACTGGAAAATAAGATGATAACCTTTTTATTGTACTAACCTAACACCCTGAAGTGGAGGAGTAGCCTAGTGGTTAGTGCAATAGACATTGATCCTGGGGAACTGGGTTCAAATCCCACTGTGGCTCCTTGTAACTCTGAGCAAGTCACTTAACCCTTAATTGTCCAAGGTACAAATAAGTACCATATATAATGTAAACTACTTTGAATATAGTTGGAAAAACCACAGAAAGGTAGTATATTAAGTCCCATTCCCTTTTCAATTAAGCATTTAGAGGCCAAAACCTCCTGCCTCAGGTCAGGACAGTATACTGCTGCTACGGCATCCTCTCCTGACCTGAGGAAGAAAGTGCTGGTCTCTAAAGGCTAATCAAAGATGTATTAAAATCAGCACAAATAAAGGTATCACCTTATTTTTTTCTTTTGTTTTATTTGCATTTATTAACCTATATTAAACACAGCTACCAAATTACTTTATTCTAAATTAAAAATAAAATTATTTTCTGTATCTTTGTTGTCTGTCCATTTACTTTTTCTAATTGTGTTGGTCTCAGTCTCTTGATTCTGTTTTCCTTCATCTTCTCTTAACTCTCTTGCCACTCTCTCCCCATCCTTCCAGTGTCTCCCATTCTTTCTCACTGCATCCTTCCATCCAGTGTCTCCTCTTTTCCTCCCTATCCTGCCATCCAGCATCTTCCCTCTTTCTCTCCTAACCTTCCATCCAGTGTCTTCCCTCTCTCTCTCCCCATCCTTCCACCCATCTACCCTCTCCAGTCCTTTCATTCAGTGTCTCCCTCTATCTCCCCTTCCTTCTAATCAGTTCTCTCTCTCTACCCTTTTCCATTCAGCTTGTTCCCCCTCTCTCTCCCCATCCTTCCAGTGTCTCCTTCTTTCTCTCTGCATCTTTCTATCCAGCGTCTCCCCCTCTCTCTCTACCCTTCCATCCAGTGTCTTCCTACTTTCTCTCCCATCCTTCCATCCAACATCTACCCTCTCCCCTAATCCTTCCATCCAGTGTCTCTCTCTCTCTCTACCCTTTTCCATGCAACATGTCCCCTTTCCCTCCCCATCCTTCCAGTGTCATTTCTTTCTCTCCCTACCCTTCTATCCAGCGTCTTCCTTCTTTCTTCCCCCTCCTTCCAGCATTTCCCCCTTTCTCTCCCTTTCATCCAGCATTTGATTTCTCCTCTTTCTCTCTCCATCTGACCAACTAGGGTCTCCCCCTTTCTCCCCAGCAGCTTTGTCCCCTTTCTCGCCCCATCTTTCCATGCATCTCTCTCTGTACTCCTGTTCCATCCTGCCTCCCCACTCTTCTTTCATGTTCTCTCCATTTAGTACCTCCTTCCTTCCTCCCTCTCCACTCCCTTTCCCTCTTCCCCCTTCCTTTTTCACCCAGTAGTGCTTTCTGGCCACTGCTGCTTCTCCCGATGAGCAGCAGCGGCAACAGTAAAAAGAAGAAAAGCAAGCACAGGGCCGCAGTAGTCTTCAAGCATGTGCTCTCGGCTCTGCCATCCTCTTCCCCCCGCTGATGTCAACTTCCTGTTCTGGGGGCAGAGGACCGCAGAGCCGACAGCGTATGCCTGAAGGCTGCTATGGCCCGCCCTTGCTTTTCTTCTTTTTGCCGCTGCCACGGCTTCTCATCAAGAGAAGCAGCAGCAGTAGTGGTGGTAACGGTGGTGGCAGTGAATTCCATGGCATATCTGCCTCAGCGGGAGACTTTCCAGCTTTGGCAGGTGATGAGCCGCCAAAGTCGGAGTCTCCCGCTGAATGTGGGAGACTTGGCAGGTCTGGAGGTGTGTGGGTGTGGTTGGGGGAATAATAAAAAAGTATTACTATTTGGTTTAAAATACAAGGTATAAATAAGGAGAGTAAAATTTATTCAGTTGGCTACCATTGAAGTACAGGGATGGGATTTGATATACTGCCTTTTTGTAGTAATAATCAAAGTGGTTTATATATATTATATGCAGCTGTAACTCATGGTTTGTTTAATAACATGATAGAGTGGGCCCCTGGGTAGCAGGTCATTAGGAGAAGTGACTGGAGGACCCGGGGGGAGCTCATAGGATACATAAGGGAAATCTTGTGGAAAGGAAGGAGGATTTTTGTCTCTGGTTCTGCCTCTTGATAAAGAAACCAGCTCTGGATGTGGGAGTTAGGTGTTACTGTCAGTTCCCCTGCCAGATGACCCACTGCAAGAGAAGGAGAAGTCCAGTAGCATTGTAACCAGTGGCTGATAATCTTTACAGTAAGCTGTTATATTGCATCAGCCATTATAGGAGACAGAAACTCGGCGGATTGGGAAGTCTGGCCGTAACTGGGATTCAAGTAGAATTGCAGTCTACCCCGGCTGATAGCGAGACCTTTGGGATGGCAGCCCGAAGTTTGCTCTTCTCTCCCCAAATCCCCCCATATCACTTCCCTCTCTCAAAGAGCCCCCACATCACCTCTCTCCCTCCCACCACCACACTACTAATGTCCCCCTTCACATCCCTTCCTCCCCGAAGCCCCACATCACAAACATAAGCACCAGCTCACTAGATGCCAAAGCACCCCCAATATTTTGTTCCTGTACTGCGTGACATCAGAGATTCAGAGCTGAAAGCTTCCAAAATCCAAATACAGACACTGCAATCAGGAACTAAGGCTGGTCTCTCCTAGCTACTGCTACTGCTCCTGCCTCCCCTTACAACCTATTGGTTAGCTAAGGAATGTCTGACCAATGGGCTACAGGAGAAATCAGAAAGCAAAGTTGGTGTCCCTAAACTACTACTCCTGCTTTCTCTTGCAGCATATTGGTTGGCTAAGGAATATCTGACCAATCAGCTAAAGGGGGGAGGGAGGGGGAGAGTAGAGAAGAGCAGCAGTAGTGTAGATCAGACAGGCTTCCTGGCTTTGATCTACAATAGAGAGAGGTTGAAGTGCTGAGAGAGGCACAGGTAAAGGTAGAAAGGAGCTGATAGAAAGCAGGGGGAATGAAAAAATGGGTGAAAAGAGGGCTAGAGGACATATGAGGGGTGTGAGAGAGCTGCTGGCAGAAGAACTGATAGAAGAGCTGGGAGAGGGGGAGGCTAGCTTTAAAGGGGGGGGGGGTACTGGCTAGGAGAATATATTCGTTTGAGGTTCTGGAGGAGCTACATACGTCTAGTAGCACTATAGACATGATTAGTAGTAGTAGTAATTAAGAGAAGAAATCCTGGCTGGAAAAGGAGGAAGAGATCTGAAGGGAATGGGATGGAGAAGAGGCTGAAAGTGGGGCTGAGGGAGAGGGAGAAGAGTACACACAGGCACTGAGAGATAGAAGACATGGGTTGTGAGGGGAAGAGAGGCTGAGAGAATAGACACGCCCTGTGAAAGTGAGAACAGAGCTGAAAAAAAGAGAAACAGATAGATGAAAAGAAGAGGGATAGGAACTGTGCTCAACTTAATTATGGAAGAAGCTGATAGAGATGATAAGCTGAGGAAAGGGTTCTGAAAAAAGAGAGGATTGTGGTTGAAGAGAAGAAGCACAGTGGTAAAGAAAGAGATGGCAGTGGCAGATAGGATGAACTAGGAAGAGAATGTCAAGAAAAAAAAGCATAGAAAAAAGATAGATTCAGGCCATAAGCACACAAAATTAACAGCTGCTCTCTTCAACTGAGCAAGCCCAAGAATCACTGAGTAGGAAATGTAACATTGCTGTTTGGGCAAGGTCAGTTTTGGGTGGCTGCTGTTATCTGCTATTTTCTTCAACCTTGCAGTCACTGTGATAAAGAAGGTATTTTATTAGGAGGATGTGGAAAGGGGAGGAGGTTGTGGTATCATGGAATATCATGAGTGAAAATCTCCCTTGTAAAAATTACTTTCTCTTGGCAGCTCTGATATTGAGAGGGGCTATGGTCAGGAATTGAACTGAGGGGGGATGGATTCCTGTTTTTCATAAAAAAATAAAAATATACCACATTATATCTCACAGGAGGTAGAAACGGTGGGCTTAGTGGGGGCATTGGGCTAGATGAGCCTAAAAAAAATAGCATAAGAGCAACAGTAGGAAGAGGTGACAGGAGACAATAGTAACATAATAGATGACGGCATATAAAGACCTGTACGGTCCATCCAGTCCACCCAACAAGATAAACTCATAGGATAAGGAATGATGTGATACTTCATATATATACCTGATCTTAATTTGTCCTTGACATTTTCAGGGCATAGACCATAGAAGTCTGCCGGCACTGTCCTTGTTCTCCAACTTCTGAAGTTGTCATCAAAGCTCCACTCCAGCCCAACTCTGTCAATAGCAGTGTTTGGGTGGGGGGGGGGGGGGGGGAGGGCAGGGGTCATACTGTCTCACAAACTCTATATGTTTCCTTTTTTGGCTCCCTGGCTTTCCTCTTGCTAAATTGCTGAACCTTTGTTCCCCATTGCTCTTAATAAAACTCCGAAGCCATCTCTCAGCTCTTGACTCAGCTCCTTGAGCCAGATGTTTGCTCCTTGGCCACTGAAGCAATATCAGCAGGCACCCCAGAAAACAGTAGCTTAGTATGAGGAACATGTACTTCCAGTCAGCATGTAATCTGAGGTTTCAAACTGTGATCCTTGACTGGCTTTCACAGATCAAGGTGGGCATTTGGCAAAGAATCTCATATAGTTTCTGCAAGCAGGGGTTGGCCATTCACCTGGAGTGTGTGAGAACCAGGAGAAGTGCTGCAGTGTAGTTTGAAAAAAACAGGGATGTGCCTGAGGCCAGGGAAATGAGCAGAGAAATGATCCAAACAGGAGTCTCAAATTTAGAGATGAGTTAAACCTATAAATAAAAGGAAATCTCACCTGCAGAGAAGAGAAGCAGTGAAGGTATGGGTGAGCCAAGTCTGCAAGGAAGACCATCTGGCTAGGGAGAGGTCATTGGAGCTTGCTGGTGAGCGGACAGGATAATCTGGAGAAGCAGAGCAGGCTAAAAAGGTGCAGGGAGTGGAGAAGGCAGAAAGCTATTAAACTTCCTGCCCCTAAATATAAAACATCAAATTATGCCTGTGCAGGAGAAAAATTAAAAAGCACAGAGAGAGCAAGGAGGGGGAAAAGAGAACAAGAGGGAGAGAGGAGGAAGAAGAAATTAGAGAAGAATGAAAGAATGGGGGGGGGGATGACAGTGTGTGGTATAGACATGATAGACATGATGAGGACTGATTGAGGGAAAAGTGATGTGGAGGGCTTGAAGGGAAAAATAGAGAGTGTGATGTTGACCGATGGGAAGGAGAGACTGGCAGGACCCTAGCTTTTGATCTGGGAGGCTGAGTCTTCCGCATGTCCACATTACCTGCCCTGCTCTTGACATTTAGATGTATATCACTCATAGCCAGCGACTCCTAGGGTTTGTTTCATAGAACTACTGCTGTGTTCAAATTAACATATAAGGGCTATTTGCTCTTACAGTGCAATGTAACGTCTGTCGGTAGTACTGCAAGACTACCTCTAGAAGATTGGTCGTGCCTAGACCCCAGTAGACCCCAGGGATTTGTAAAGGTAGGCCTTGGGTAGCTAGCCTACAGGGTGGTGGCTTTGGAAGAGAGAGAGACCCTTTGGGGAGTGGTTGGGTGGGATTCTTTAGGGGCAAGAAATGATGTGAGAGGAGACTTCAGGAGAAGGGGAAGATAAATTATTAGTGCCTGTCTCCTACAACACTGGGCCACGACTTTGCAGCCCAATAGTCCCAGCTAGGAAAAATGGCAATAATTGGGGTTTTTTGTTTGTTTGTTTGGGTTGTTTTTTTTTGCTGGCATGAATAACGCAGCTTGTAGTGTTCACTACAAACTGTTACTTGATTTACAAAGTAATAAGGTATTTTGCATGCAATTGCATGCGTTGCATTCCAGATAATATATTTAGTCATAAACAGGCTATTCCAAAGATTCAATCTTATGTGATTTTTCTCTTTTACAGATATGTATTAATTATTATAAAACAGAAGTCTTAATATTTCAGGTACGTATCAAGTAAAGAATTTTATTTTGGTGTGTGCTAACTTTCTGTCCTTTAAAATCTGATTGAAAATGCAGTCTTACTATATAATAAACAACTATCCAGAGTGACCAGGAATAAATTCAGTTTAAATATCCTTTTAAAATGTGTCCCAGGTAAAATATATCTTAAAATGTACTCTCTTAAAATGTCCTTTTTAAATTTGCTCTGGTAAAACTGTCCTTTTAAAAACTTCTTCCCTGGCCAGGTTTAAAATAGCTGGTGTAGGTGTGCACGCTTATCTCATTTTCTTCTGTTTCCCTATGCATATCTCAAGATCTCTACTCTGAAGTCTTCTTTGTCTAGGCTTAGAACTCCAGCAACTATCTCCTGCTGATACATTGTGCCTTCACATAAAGCACTTCCAAAAAGATTTTGACTAGATGCCATTCTCTGTTTTATGTGAAGGCACAGTATACCAGCTCAGAGCAGTTTGCTGAGTCCTTACAACCTCCAGTGAAACACAGCTGAGAAAAGCAAAGAACTTATCCCTTGATGCGGGCAATTTTATAACTATTGGCAATGCTGGCAAGGGGAAAATGTCACTTCCCTTATTTTAAAAATCCTACCCCCTACTCAACTACCAATGAAAAAAAACAGATTACCAATCGCAAACAGAAGTTGACTGTTCATAAGAAATCTGTATAATTAGTGTCTTAATAAAGTGTGAAAAAATATGCATCTCTGCTCATATTTCAATGATAATTTACCAGCACCCTCACATCTCAGTGATGACAAAAAAAATCAAAGCTGCTGGGGATATTATTGCACAATATTCTAGAATGATGAATCTTAGAATACAGCAAATTATTTTCATAGGTAGATTAGCAATATATAGGGGTCCTTAAACCTCTCATATTTGAAAAATGACACATCCAAAAATAGAATCTTATGTGGATCTGAATGGCAGAGCAAGGAACTGGGCCAAGAGAAAATTCATTTTCTATAAGTCCCCCACAAACCTCATATACACCATAGAAGAACAATCTGAAGTAAATAACTATCACAAATCCATTGAGCCAGAAACCACTATTTGTTTAATATTGAGAATTGGCTTTATTTTCCCCTTCTACTTCCCCATCTGTCTCAACAATGTAGTAGGGAAGGGAAGAGGTCACTTACTGATTTCCACAAGATCTTCATTGGGTCTCCATTAGGACTCTACCAAAGCTCTGAAGGGGCACCTAAGGGGTATGGCTGCTTGCTGTTTAATGTAGCAAAGGGCACTTTCCAATGACTGTCCAGAAAGGATTCCTCTGCCAACGTCAATGATGTCTCAGCATCTTCAGGTAGGGAATCCCTGTCAAATCTCTCTCCTGCTCTCCTCACCAGCTCTGTTTGTGCTATTGCAGTTGACCTTCCTCCATCAACAGTAAGTTCTAAACACAGAGGGCCCCCGATGCACAAAGCTTACTGTGCTGGCAACATTTGCTTTAAACTGGTTGTAGCCAGTCTAAAACAAATGTTATTTAGCGAGTTATGCACAAGAGGGTTTTCCGAGGCTCTAATGTGTGCCATTAGCAGCTACCGAAAACCCTATGGGCGAGTAAATAAATTCAAAATGCACTGGAAGGAGCTCATTAGTTTTAAAATGAGCATTCCAAGCAATGCACAGACTGTGAGCACCTACCTTTAAAATGCAAAATGTTATGACAGGTCTGGATCTGTCGTTATGGGGAGCAGCCTGCATGCACTGTGCAAGCAGACTGCTCCCCATGGTAGGCGCTCACAGTATACCCCCCGACCTTACCCAACCCAACCCCCCCCCCCCCCAACTGACCTGGTACAACCGGACCCGACCCCCCACGCAGCCCCTCCCGGCCCCACCCTCAAGCATGAAAACCCTGGTGGTCCGGTGGACCCCGCATCCCCTGGCCTCCCAAGCAAAAATACCCTGGTGGTCCAGTGGATCCCAGCTCTCCCAAAGCAAAAATCTACCTGCTCCTTCCTTCCTTCACCATTCCAAACCTTAAAAAGTCAGAGTTAGGAGGGCAGGAGCAACATCTCCTCCCTCCTGCCTCTGGGCCAGTCTTCTCAAAATGGTGGCACTCAGCCCCTGCCTGATGCATCCTGGGATGCACTGGGAGGGGCTTAGCACCATATTTTCCTTATATGGTGCATAACTCCTCCCAGTACATCCCAGAATGCATAGGGCAGGGACTGGGCGCTGCCATTTTGTTCCGGGCAGGCACAGAGGCAGGAGGAAGGAGGTGTTCCTCCTGCTCTCCTGCCTCCAACTTTTCAAGATATGTGAAGGGAGTCACTAGACCACCAGGTAGATCTTAGCTTGGAGGGGGTGCGGGGTCCACTGGACCTCCAGGGTGTTTTTGCTTGGGGGCCTGGGAGAGGATTTGTTGTGAGGGGATATGGGGGGGTGGGGTTGGGTTGAGTTGGGGTGCTCCAGAGGCGGTCCACTGGACCTCCAGGGATTTTGGTTCAGGAAGCGCTGGGGGGTGCCGGGGAGAGGGTCAGGATGCAGTCCCCTAGACCACCAAGGATCTTGTACAAGCTATTAAATGCATTTGACAGCTCTGAGTCGCAAACAATGACCGATACACAAAGGGTGATCCGTGTATCTCATTTGCAAGCGATCCCCTTGCATTTGTTGGTGTTTGCAGCTCGGTATTTTTTCCCGTGGCACCCATGTTTAACGTGTGCCATCATGCATCGTCCCCAAGGTGAGTGTTTCCCTGGTTAAGCCACCTATGGTCACTTTGATTGCCATCTGTTCAGCATTGGTAAGACTAGACTCTTCAATGGTTATTATTCTAAGATATCTTTCATTAACAGTCTAAATAACTTTGGAAGTTATCCAGGCAGACCTTCATAGTTAATATTTCTCCCATGTTAACTAGCTACATTTTCCATGGGGAGATTGTAGCACATTTAATCTTTTTGGTTGGAAAATTTAATAAAGCACCCCTAATATGGAATTTTGATTTTTGTCATTATAACTGAAGTCTCCCCTCAAGAATTGGCTTTCCTCAGTGATCTGATGGCATTATCTAGCGGCTGACATATTGCTACAATATCTCACCCCCCCCCCCCCCCCCCAGAGGCCAACCAAATTTTGGTTTTGGTTTCAGATTTAGCACCGAAACCGACCCAAAATCTAGGTTCAGGTTTTGGCTGAAAATGCTTGTGCATTTTCAACAGAAACCAAAACTTGGCCCCGTTCCCACTTCCGCAAGTCCATTCCCCCAAGCTAGCCTTCCTCCTCTCTTAACAGAGAACCCGTCCTCACCCCCAGGGCAGCCTACCACTCCCACCTCCCACCCATAGGCCATCCCTAGGCCTACCTTCTAAAAGCTCTGGTTGCCTTGTGGTTTCTTTGGGGCAGGAGCATCCTGAGTGCTCCTGCCACCACTGGCTGTGTTGTGAAAATGACGGCCATGACTTCCCGCAGCAGCCTTGCAAGACTGCTGCAGGTGGTCACGGCTACCATTTTGGGTTTGGAACTGGCATTGGTACTAGTAATCCCTAGTCTCTCCTGATGCCATTTTCAGTTTCAAAATGGCGGCTGCAACCTTCCATGGCAGTCTTGTGAGGCTTAAGTATTCATTGCATGAAAAAATATTTTCTCCTATTCATTTTAAAAGTATAGCCATGAAACTTCATGGCGTGTCCCCTAGTCTGTACTTTTTGAAAGAGTAAGCAATCGATTCACTTCAACTCATTCTACTCCACTTAGGATTTTGTAGACCTCTATCATATCCCCCCCTTAATTTTTTCTTCTCCAAGCTGAAGAGCTCTAACCTCTTAAGCCTTTTCTCAAATGGAGGCGTTCCACCCCTTAATCATTTTGGTCACTCTTCTTTAAACCTTTTCTAATTCTGCTATATCTTTTTTTGAGATTCTACAACCAGAATTGCACACAGTACTAAAGGTGGGGGATCACCATGATTTATATAGAAGCATTATAATAGTCTTTATCTTATTTTGTATCCTTTTCTTTAGAATTCCTAGTTTTCTGTTTGCTTTTCTAGCCACTGCTACCACATAGTGAGCAGCAGATTTCAGCATATTGTCAATGATGATATCTAGATCTTTTTCTTGGGTGGTGATTCCTAATGTGGATCCCAGCATCAAGTACTCAAGTAACTAAGATTTGGATTATTCTTTCCAACTTGCATTACTTTGCATTTGTCCACATTAAATTTCATCTGCCATTTGGATGCCCGGAATTTCAATCTCCAAATGTCTTCTTACAATTTCTTACACTCCATATGCAATTTTACAACTTTAAATAGTTTTGTGTTATCTGCAGGTTTAATCACCCCAGTTGTTGTTCCCATTTCCAGATCATTTATAAATATGTTAAATAGCACGGATTGCTGGGGCACTCCATTATTCACCTTTTTTCATTGAGAGAAATGGCCGTTTAAGCCTATCTTCTGCTTTTATCTTTTAACCAATTCCCAGTCCACAACAGAACATTGCCTTCTATCCCATGGCTTTTTAATGTTCTCAGGAATCTCTCATGAAGGACTTTATCAAAAGCTTTCTGGAAATCTAGTTAAATTATATCAACCTGCCACATGTTTATTTACTCCTTCAAAGAAGTGAAGCAAATTGGTGAGGCAAGATTTCCCTTGGCTGAATCCAGGTGGAATCTGTCCAATTAAATAATGTTTGTCTATGTGCTCAGTAATTTTATTCTTTATAATATTTTCTATCATTTTGCCTGGCACTGACAGCAGGCTTGCCAGTTTGTAATTTCCCAGATCACACCTAGATCCCTTTTTTTAAAAAAATGGCATTACGGTCACAGGAAGAGGGAAAACAAAGATGGCTGCCGCACCGGTTGATTGTTGAAGCGCTCTGTGCGAGACTGAGCAGAAAGCTTCTTCTTTTCTTTTGGAAAATGCCTCATACTAAACGTAAAGGAATGTTGAGGGTAGTGCCTCCACCTACCTCAACCTCTTCCCCTGCTCAGCCGTCGCTGGAGCGCTTCTTTCCCGGTGTTTCCAAGTCCCAACGGGGAAAGGATCCCATTGCGGGGGGTATCAGAGAAGCGGACTCCCTGCCGGGAGAGGAAGTCTCCCTGTCTCCACCATCTTCAGTACAGATACCTCCATGTACGGCGTCGAGAGCAGCCCTGGCGGGAATCAAAGCAAAACTAAATGACCTTCATGCTTTAAACAGGATATAGAGGAGTTCAAGCTGCATGGAGCAGCAGGTACGACTCGGCCTACCTTGTTGGGCAGACTGGATGGACCATAGAGGGCTTCACCTGCTGTCATTTAATATGTTACAATGAGGGGCATAATCGAAAGGGACGCCCAAGTTTTCCTGGGGATGTCCTCGCAGTGGGGGTCCCTAAGAAGTTGATAGGTACATTAGAAGTTTGGATGAGATTATTTTGGGGTTAAGTAGTGAAGTTTTAGGTGCAGAGGTCCTGCGCACTAAAAAAAATACGCGTTTTGATTTCCAACAGTTATGGCCATGAGAGGCAATTTTTATTAATTGGTTTATGGGATTATTTGGAAATTTGGGAGTATTTTAAAGTGCTTAATTTGAAGAAAATGTAGGACGTTCAAGACAATGTGTATTTTTCAATTTTAAAAACAGCGGAATATTGAAATAGATGTGCTAATGTGGCATGGGAATTTTGATGGAGTTTGGATGTTGCTTTCATACAAAAACATGTAAAAATGTACTTTTCCCATGTAAGTCTATGGGAATTTTTACTTTCAAAATGGAGACCATAGTTGCAAAAAGAGTAGTTACTTACCTGTAACAGGTGTTCTCCGAAGACAGCAGGCTGCATATTCTCACAAGTGGGTGACGCCACGTCGGCCCCGGAGGATTTTAAAGCAAAATCTAAAAATCTCTTCTACGGCGTTCCGTCGCGCGAGCGAACGCACTGCGCATGTGCGCACACCTCTTCCCGCTCGCCGTGCGGACACGCCCCTCAGTTAAATCCAAAAGATGGAGGAGACAACTCCAAAAGGGGAAGGTGGGAGGGTTTGTGAGAATATGCAGCCTGCTGTCTTCGGAGAACACCTGTTACAGGTAAGTAACTACTCTTTCTCCAAAGACAAGCAGGCTGATATTCTCACAAGTGGGGTATCCCTAGCTTCCAGGCTTACACAACACAACAAACAGTGGTCAATTGAGTCTCGCAACGGCGAGGCCAGAATAAAATTGACCTGAAAAGAAGAAATATCTAAATGAGTGTAGCCTGGAACAGAACAAAAATGGGCTTAGGAGGGTTGGAGTTGGATTCTAAACCCCAAAGAAGTTCTGCAGCCCCGACTGCCCAAACCGACTGACGAGTCGGCTATTGCTGAAGGCAGTAGTAAGATGAAAATGTGTGGACTGATGACCACGCCGCAGCTTTGCAGATCTCTTCAATAGTGACTGATCTTAGATGAGCCACCGACTCAGCCATGGCTCTAATTTTGTGAGCCGTGACATGGCCTTCTAGAGTCAGTCCAGCTTGGACAAAAATGAAGGAGATGCACTCTGCTAGCCAAGAAGAAATTATGCAGTTTCCGACAGCAACTGGCATTAAAAGAAATAAACAACTGGGCGGACCGTCCGAGGGAGCTCGTCTGCTCCACGCAAAAAGTGCGGAGCTTGCTTTCGCCAGGGCTTGTAAGATGAGGGAGAAAGAATGTTGGCAAGACAACTGACTGGATCAGCTGGTACTCTGATACCAGCGCCAGTAAGAACTTTGTCTGCATGCAGAGAACTACTCTGTTAAGATGAGAAGTAAGGTAAGGCGCTTGAGCTACTAGAGACCGAAGCTCACCGACCTTACGAGTTGAAGGAACAGCCACTAAGGAAAACGACCTTCCAGGTCCAATACTTCAGATGGCAGGAATCCAGTGGCCCGAATTGAGCTTGCAGCAGCTGGATGAAAACGACATTGGGACCCCAAGATACTGGATAAGGAGTGATAGGAACTCTGACCGAAGCATAAGAGCCAACTGTCAAAATTATTGTGGGTGCTAAGCCCAACAGAAATAATCTCCCCTAGACACATACAAGGAATTCTCTCAATATTGGGGGAGAAATAAACCTCTCGTGAAGTGGACAGCTAAAGGCTGACCTTTCACACGTTGATGATAAGCTCTATTGCACAAAGATGAATACTGACAGAGTTGGTCTTGAGACCAGACTCAGACAGGTGTAGAAAGAACTCAAGCAAGGTCTGTATAAGACAAGATGCAGGATCTAGGGCCTTGCTGTCACACTAGACGGCAAACCTCTTCCATGAAAAAGAATAACACCTCTTTGTGAAATCTTTTCTGAAAGCAAGCAAGAGTCGGGAGACACTCTGGAAAACTCAACGAAACCCCACTCTCAACATCCAGACCGTGTGAGCCAGAGATTGGAGGTTGGGATGTAGAAGTGCCCCCTCGTTCTGCGTAATGAGAGCTGGAAAACATTCCAACTCCAGAAGAAGAGGGAATCCTATTTGACGCAGCTAGAAAAGAGCAATCAGAATCATGGCTCCACAATCTTGCTTGAGAAACAGCAAAGTCTTTTCCACCAGATGTATGGGAGGATACGCATACAGAAAACCTGTCTCCCAAAGGAGAAAGGCATCCGATGGTAGCCTGCCGTGAACCTGCAGCCTGGAACAGAACTGAGGGACTTTGCGATTGGACTAAGTAGCAAAAAGATCCACTGAGGGGTCTTTCGAACTATAGGCATGCTCAACTGTAGCATTATCCTGCTCAGCCTGTCGGCCAGACTGCTGTTTACGCCAATTAGATAAGTGGCTTGGAGAAAACATGCCGCATTGCGGGCCCACCGCTACATCTGCATGGCATCCTGACTCAGAGGGCAAGATCCAGTACTCCTTTGTTATCGAGTACATCACAACCCGATTGTTTGTTGAATTAAAATAATTTGGTTGGATAGCCAGGAGGGATGCAACCTTCGTCAGCAGCTTTTGACTGAGTAAGATGCCTCAGAATCAAAATAGAGAGAATTAACCACCTCTGAGGGGAATACCGAAGACTGGCGAACAGTTGGGTTACATCCTCTAGATACCCTAAACTTGATACCACTGGGAAGCTAGGATGCACTGAGCGGATGTCATGTGCAAAAGTGCCATGGGAGTTACATGAACTGTGGAAGCCATGTGTCTAGAAGTCTCAATATGTACTGTGCTGTAATCTGTTGAGACGGGCAATCATCGTGTTAAGGGAACACATGCACTCCCAGTCCATGAAGATACGCTGCAACAACAGCCAGGCACTAGGAAAAAAACATATTCTGGATGCAAAGAGAGTATAAGTATCCTGTAAATCCAGAGAGCATAACCAATCGTTTTCCTGAAGTATGGGAAGAAGGATGCCCAGGGAAAGCATCCTGAACCAAATCTGTTTAGGCCCCTTATGTCTATGATGGGACGCAACCCACAAGGAAAGACCTGGAATAGAATCTCAACCCTTCTTGCCCTGGTGGAACGGGCTCGACTGCATTGGCGCTGAGAAAAGCAGAGAGTTCCTCTGCAAGTACTCACTTTTGATGGAAGCTAAAGGATTAAGCTTCCAATGAACAATGTGGAGGGTTTGATTCCAGATTGAGAATGTATCCTAACCGGACTAGTTGAAAAAACCCACCGGTTGGAGGATAAAAGAAGTCACCTTTGGTGGAGAAAATTTAAACTTCCCCCCCGACAGGCAGATTGGCCGGTACGGACATTTTTTTTTTTTTTTTTTTAGTGGCTATACTGAATTGGAGCCAGTCAAAAACCCCTCTGGTTCCTGGGGAATAGCTGCAGGGGCCTGATTAGGTGCACGCCGCTGACTAGAACGAGCGTGCTGAGGCATAGCCCGAACCGGCTGTCGAGAAGTAGGAGTATAGGTACGACCCCTTAAGGCACAAGGAAAACTACTCCTCTCTCTAAAGAACTTCCAAGATGAGGAAGTGTATGCACAGCATATCTACAGTTTTCTGCTGAGTCTCCTCCTCCAGGAGAGAGGCACACAGTCATGAGAGTCTGCGCATCACTGTACCTAGAGCAGAAATCTAGGTGTTACATTACAAGTGTCGAAAATGCTCTTGGACAGGAACCTGCGACACACCGTGTGCTACCTGACCACTTGGTGAAAAGGTCTAGCCTACTCCGGTGGGAATGCTCGTAAAGATCTGACAAGACTTGATTTGGGATGCGATCATGCCAGCCTGGTACGCCATTCTCCAAAAGAGGCTAAGGATGTATGCTCTGGCCCCGGGGGCGCCGAAGTAAGTTCTTAGAACTCCTATCTGTTCTGAGTGCAGAAGACTCAGGTGAAGATAGTAGTCCAGGACCTCTAGCATCTGGGCATTGGGATTCACAATCTCCACTGTAATGTCAGATGACCATCATTGAACTGAACTAACTACTCAAACAGAGCAGCTCAGATCCAAACACGTCCGATATGGAGGCTACTATGGGTCGAGGAGTTGCCCCAGTAGGGTGCGAACACCCATACCAGAGGCAGCATCGGTGAAGGAGACCAGGTGAAAAGCTAGATGCCGCAGGAGGCGGTAGCACCCATGGCATCCAATGGTACCCATGGTCCCGAAGCCAAGGACAAAGTCTGGAAATGCAAGAGAATCGAAACCAGACTGCTAGACCATGGCACCGACGGTACCGATGATACACATGGTACCGATGGACCCAGGTACCAATGGTACCCATGGTACTTGGTACCGATGATAGTCATGATATCTGGTATCAATGGTACCCATGATACCTGGTACCGATGGTAGCCATGACATGTGGTACCGATGGTACCCATGATATCCGGCACCAACAGCACCGACGGTACCGATGGTACACATGGCACCGACGGTGCTCATGACACCTGGTACCAATGGCACCCATGGCACCGATGGTACCTGGTCATGATATCTGGTATCGATGGTACTCATGTGTCGACGCCGACGATACACCTGATACTATGGTACCGATGGCACTCATGATACTCGGTACCGATGGGCGATGATACCTGGTACCGATAGTCGATGGTGCCCATGATACCTGGTGCCGATGGTGCCCATGATACCCGGTACCGACAGCACCCATGGCACCGATGACACTCGGCATCGATGGCACCCATGGTACCGATGATACCCGGTGCCGACGGGACCCATGGTACCGATGATACCCGGTACCGACGGGACCCATGACACCGACC
Organism: Microcaecilia unicolor; assembly: GCF_901765095.1. Taxonomy (NCBI): domain Eukaryota; kingdom Metazoa; phylum Chordata; class Amphibia; order Gymnophiona; family Siphonopidae; genus Microcaecilia; species Microcaecilia unicolor. The sequence continues at coordinate 246,386,959 of NC_044037.1, read as the reverse complement.
ATGGTACCAATGTTCTTGGTATCGATACTCCTCGGTACCGACGCACCGATGATATTCGGTACCGACAGTACCCATGGCACCGATGATACTCGGTACCAACGGCACCCATGGCACCGATGATACCCGGTACCGACAGCACCCATGGCACCGATGACACTCGGCATCGACGGCACCCATGGTACCGATGATACCCGGTGCCGACGGGACCCATGGTACCGATGATACCCGGTACCGACGGGACCCATGACACCAACCATGGTACCAATGTTCCTGGTATCGATACTCCTCGGTACCGACGGTACCCATGACACCTGGCACCGATGGTATCCACGGCACCGATGATATCTGGTACCGATGTACCGGTGCATCGACGTCCAATGCCAGGATACCTCCATAACAGAGGGAGCAACGCTCTCGGCACCGACTGATGTCTGAAGCCCGGATACCTCCATAACCGAGGGAGCAAAGCTCTGGGCATCTCCTTTGGGCATCCCTGGCAGAGTAGAATACGTCTCGTCTTTGAGACACTACTTGCGCTTCACAGGGAGATGATCCGGCCCAAGACACATCCGCCGATGCGCCCGAATGACCTGCCAAGCAGGAGGCGCCGAGGCAGGTGGAGACCTATTCGATGCATAACTATACCCAGCGTGCATCGGTCTCTGTCGGACTCCAGAATGATCTCCTTTGGGCATCCCTGGCAGAGTAGAATACGTCTCGTCTTTGAGACACTACTTGCGCTTCACAGGGAGATGATCCGGCCCAAGACACATCCTCCGATGCGCCCGAATGACCTGCATAGCAGGAGGCGCCGAGGCGGGTGGAGACTCACTTCAAAGGTTACACCACTGATATTGTGTCACCAGGTTGCCCATTCAGTGGCTGACCAGGAATGCACCTGCTTAGGTTCCTGGTTTTTCCTGTGACATACACCTTCACCACTTGTGTGGCTTAAAGACACTGGTGTGCTGGAGCAGGCTCTCACAGCTCTGGAGAGCCATTTGTAAAGTTTTAATAAATGGATCCTAAAAATGTGGGCTTGTTTAGTTTGCTGGCGAGAGAGAGCCCACAGATAACAATATGCCAGCACTTTTATAAGAAAAAAGAAAAAGAGAAGCTTATATGCTTTGTTTTCCTTTCAGGCACAGCCCCTTGTGACTCTGGCAACTACTTAACTTTTCCTTGCCCCAGGTACAAAAAAGTACCTGTATATATAAGCCACAATGAGCCTGCCATGAAAGGATCAAATGAAAAAATAAAGAACACCCAAAAAGGGTAAAATAAAAAAAGAGATTTTACTCCGAGGACCTGAAGAAAACACGAAGCACTAACGAACTCCGTGTCTCCTCAGACGCGGAAAAAGAAAAACTGAGGGGCGTGTCCGCACGGCGAGCGGGAAGAGGTGTGCGCACATGCGCAGTGCGTTCGCTCGCGCGACGGAACGCCGTAGAAGAGATTTTTAGATTTTGCTTTAAAATCCTCCGGGGCCGACGTGGCGTCACCCACTTGTGAGAATATCAGCCTGCTTGTCTTTGGAGAATGGAACTTTTTGCATTTTAAAGTTTTGGAATGTCCTTAGGTGCATGCATTTGATTGGTGTTTTGTATGCTGTGATGTCATCTGAGTCACTGTCACCCTGGAAACGGCTAGGGTAGCAGTTGCTCAGAAGAGCTGTGGAACTGAGTGTGTGTGGAAGCGCAGGTGCTCTGTATGAGAATAGGAAATTTTCTTTTAGGAGTGTAACTCTGTTATCTACTGAGTCACTGTGAGAAGTGAGTGACTAGCTTGACTGAATGGAAGCTAGTTTTGGGAAAATATATGTTTTTTCCTTATAAAATTCTGCAGCTATTGGCTGAGAGGTATGTAAGTCTGACTGGGTGGCTATTAAGTGAAACATATAGCCAGCTGAGAGTCTGATGAATCTGAGTGGAAAATTTTTCACAAAACTATAAAATTGCCTGGATTAGGGTCCATGGTCAGGCCTAAGTCAGTGAAGTCAGACCTATTGCCGGTGAGCCAAACTAAAGCCTGATAGTGTGAGTTGTAATTTAAAGATTCAAACTGCTGAGGTGGGAGTGACAGTGGTATGTGTTAAAGTTGCTTTTTGCTTACAAGTCCATGAATGTGGTGTGATAGAAGTACTGCAAAGCCGACAGCTCTCTAGCATAGGGACAAACAGTTCTAAGAAAGGGTTTTATAGTTAGGGACATTACTTATCTTTCATTTCCAAAATAGTTAGGGAAGTTTTGATGTCTGGAATCCCAGTCTTAATTATTAAATCTGGGATCTGAAAGTCAGGGTTTTACTTTATTGAGTTTTTTACAGTTAGGGAGGTAGTGTGTTAATCTGTTTGTGAGCCCTTGAGCCCTGACCAAGGCCTAGGAAAGATCTTGGCCAAGGCCTAGGGTAGACCAAACAGGAGCTATGCACAACCCCAGCCACCAAGCCCCGCACACACAGGACAAACAACTAGCACCACCAAAAGAAGGGAGATAGAGCACTCAGGCGGGCCTCATGGCCGAACGGGAGTCCAAGCGTGCGGGCCTCAGAGCCGAACAGAAACCGAGCCATACACTGGGAAGGGAGAAAGAACAACGAGGGGTCCCCCAAGGTTTGGAGCACAACCAACGCACACAGCGCTAGCTAGAGACACAAGGAACAGGGCGGCAAGCAGAAGCTGCTATAGGAATATACAAGGCTGGCGACACGGCAGACAAGGATAAGGGAAGCCCCTCAAAGGAATACTCTAGGCTGTACTGTACAGCACTCAAAGGTAAGGGAAAGTCACCTATAGGAAAACACAAGGCTGTGCCACATAGCACACAAGGGTAAAGGGAATCCACACACAAGAATGCACAAGGCTGGCCCCACAACACACAAGGGTAAAGGGAAGCTAACAGAGAAAGTTGCCTTAACATACACAAATCAGATAAGGAGCAATGTTCACCATAATCAGGAGACAGACTCAACAAACAAAAGGAAAGAACAACCTAAAGGGAAGGCTGCTTCTGAGACACCAAACTGCAGGAAGCAGGGCTTACATGGCAGACAAAGGTAAGGCAAACAAAGGAAAACTTAAACAAACAGGAGCAATACAAGGACATGGAGGCTGCCAACAGAGGCAGGACAACAGCAGACAAATACTAAGTCCAGCACATAAAGGGTTACACAGAGGAAAGGGAAAGTTAAACAAACAGACTGGAACGATACAACGGACAAGCTTACCACAGACAACACTACACTAGCAAAGCAGGGACAGACTCAGGTGCAGGGGAGTGAAACAATCAAGCTCACGCTGGGAACACCCAGCAAGCACAGAACCTATAAGCTACAAAGAGAGTAGGCAAACTCCAGCAAACACACAGTGTGTACAGCACAGACTGAAAGAAAGGGAAGCAGGCTTCAGATGGCAGGAATCAAACGCTAAAGCAAAGCTTGTAGGGAGAGGTAAGGTTAAGTAGATCTTGGCTTCTGACTTCTGCAGCTACAGACGTCAGCTCAATCCATGACAGACCAATGAGAAGCGAGCTCCAGCCATTCCCCTGTCTGTTTAGCAGAATCATAACATAGTGCTTCCTCAGTTTTTGAGCTGCCGAGAAGACAACACACCACTGGAGTTGCTGAAGGGCTCCACCATTCAAGCAAGACCAAAGCCTGAGTCAGGACAGATCAAAGCTAAGTGAAATGTTCACTTATACACTGGACTAATATTTGGGGTGGAAAAGAACACAATTAGAGCCATACTTACCTGGAGAAGTGAATCCAGATTCCTAACTGGGACTGGAACATTTAAAACAAAAGGTTTACACAAAGAATTATTTGCTTTATAGAGGGAGAAAAAGTAAAAGAATTAGTTAAATTTAAAAAAGATATGATAGCTGGATTGGGGTAATACTTTTCCTTGATGACAGTAGTTCACTGAAAGTTACCTGAAAAGCAAAATTGTTACATGGTAAGCCATTGTTGTATCTGAGAAAAGCTGATGTTAATGTCTAAATTGCAAATTTTTGACTAAATTCACATTTTTGAAACAACACAGTGGTCTGGCTCAGCCTGGTTAAATCCTGTAATTTAGTTTTATATTTCCTGCATCTGATTTAAATCAGGTGTACGAGGTTAGTGAATTTGAACTCCTCTCACTGAACAGGGACAAGCTTGAGGTAATCGGCCACAACTACAAGGTAAATGTAGAGCTTGTGTACTCTTCATGAGGGTGGGTTACATATTTTTGCGTAGTCTGCAGAATTTTTCCAAATTTTGGGGTCCCAAATTGCTTAATTTGGGGGTATAATTTAGTAAAATCTGTTCCTGAGGGTCTGGAGCTAGCTGCTGAGCACTTTGGGAAAGTTTCTTTTGCAGTACAGTTTAGCTGTGTTTGGTGTGATGGTGTACCTTAGTTTGGTGAGGTTTAAAGGAAAAGGAAGGGAAGAAGGGGAAAAGAAAACTTTTCTCCAGGTGATCATTGCTCTTGAAGAAATTCAAAGGAGCTAAGAATAGTGGAAGCTTGGAGAACTGAATTTGGGAGAGAGTCCTGACTTCCACCAGAGTAGTCGTTTTGGGAATAAAAGCTTACTAGGTCCTGAAAAGTACTTTGGAGGAGTTTCAAAACTGGAACCGGAATACCATAGGCTATAGTCCTCACTTCATCAACTTCGAAAGGTATTTGAAGTATCTTCAATGGAGAAAAGAGAATTTGGGACAAGGAGGAAGACAGGAAAAAGCTTTGGAAGAGACTGTATTGCTGTGGAGCTGAATGGAAAAGGTGAACTGGTCGTTTATTTAAGAAGTCTGTGCCTGAGACACAAAAGGTGTCTGTCACGTTCCCAGGCTTTGAACAACCAAGTGTGAACTCTGGAACAACGTGAGCCCTTGACCTACTGTCGTCGAGCTGGGCTTGACTAGACTGGAACTGGATTCAGGAACAAGCTTGGCTGAATTCAGGATACTCAAGCAGGATTCAGGATTTACAAACAAGTTTGGCAGAAACAGGATTCAAGATACTCGAGCAGGACGGGAACTGAAGCAGAAGACACACAGGCAGATACAACAGTAAGGAACTGAAGGTAAATACACACAGGGCAGATACAACTGCAAGGAACTGAAGGTAAAGACACACATGGCAGACACAACTGCAAGAAACTGAAAGTAAAGACACACAGGGCAGATACAACAGCAAGGAACTGAAGATAAAGACACACAGGATACAAAGCTGACCCACACAGACAAACAACAGAACTAAGACTGAAGCTAAAGTAGAAGGGACTAGAGCAAGCAAGGCAGACTAGGCTGGACACAAAGCACACAAACAGACAAACAACAGAACTAAGGCTAAAGGCAGAGGTGCACACAGGCACCACAATAAGAAGACAAGACACAGAAGTGCCCACAGACAAGAACAAGGCAACAAGGATCTAGGCTGAAGTGCTCACAAGCACACAGACTAACCTGGGGACCTTTGGCATTGCAAAGGCCCTGAATGAAAGTGAACCACTTCCTTATAACAGGACAGAGACAGGAAATACACAGAACCCATAGTGAGACTTGAAACACAGAGGAAGTGGAAACAGGACAGAGACAGGAAACACTGAAGTGAGGCTTGGAACACACAAGAAGTACAAACCCTACACTCAACACCAACATGAGGCTAGGAACACACAGAACAAACCCAACCATGTAGAAAAGAAGCCAGCTCATGAGCTGACCAGCAAAAAGGTAAGTCAAAAGAGGGGTCATGACCACATGCATGCCGAGTCCATGCAGATCCAGTACCAACACTAAACGTCGCAGACCTAGGTCATCCTACAGAAGCTGTAGAGATGGGTCTAGATCCAGGGACCATTACCCCCACAGATCCAATATGAGGCGCTACAGGAGCAGCTCAAGGCGACGCGGATCTACTTCATGCACCAGAAGCCACCGATCTGCATCTTGATATGGCCACTTTAGATCCCCGTCCTGCTGTAGACATCATACACATCACAGATATCGCATGCACAATTCAGATCCTCCTCCACCCCTAGCCGTGGCCGGTCTAGGTCCTTGAGTGCGCGATGTGGACAAGGAAGATCTGGAGCAGCATCGCGACACATGTCCCCAACCTGAACTAGGAACATCAGACAACTAAGCGCTCAAACTGGATTACCTCACATGGAACCTCGGGATGAATCGATACAACAAACGTTTCTGGAGGAGTATCTGGAGACCACGCTGTCTCTACGGGAGAGGACATCACTGACCCTCAAGTCTCCAGCAAACACTGTACAGCAAAGAGGAAGAAGAAAGGTAAGAAGCGTAAGCGCTCTGGACGGTCGTGTTCCACATCCTCTGATTCTTCCTCGTCTTCCTCCTCCTCCTCCTCCTCCTCTATCAGGGAACCAAATGTGCAACCCTCGGTACCTGCACTTGCATACTGTTATGGTATCCCACCGGAGCATTTATGGCAGAAGGTTCCCAGGTCCCTAAGGAAAAAGGTCAAATGACGGCAATATTTTGGTATTTTCAAAGTAGCCGAAGGAAGGCTTAGACGCAATGCCAAGAAATGAGCCAAAAAGGGCAACTTACCATTGGATCATAATAATACGATTCCTCGCAATCTTGCCTGTTGCGTAATGTCCTTCGCACGCATAATGAGCATCGTATGCAGGAAGCACAGTGACCAGATTGATCCAATGCTCTGTTACCTTGAAACGGTCGTCAGCATCTATCTTGAACACGAGGGACTTTCACAACAAAATGGAATCTAACCCTGATATAGCATAGGACATGGACGACGGAGGGCTGTGGCTTTGGATTGTCCTCATACGGCCCAGTGTTGCTTCAGGACGTCCCTACTACCACAGGGCACTACCACCAGGGAAAAGACAGGGGAGGCCTACCACGCTGTCCCGAGATGTCTGCTGGAAGTACAACAGAGGCACCTGTACTATCCTGGAATGCAAGTTTAAGCACCTGTGCGCCACGTGTGGTGCTCCACACCCCCTTGTCCTATGCCCCCGGAAACCCGCATCAAGACAAGGAGGGCCTTCAAAATTGGGGCCCCTTTTCCTAGGGCTCCCACTCCAATTCGTGTTCATGCCATGATGCCCTGGTTGGCCCTGTACCCCAAGCAGAAGGATGTGAGTCTTCTACTGCATGGCTTCCAAGAGGGATTTGTCATACCATTTTGTGAATCCATACCGCTAGCCCTTGCCGCGATACCAGCCCAAGGACTCTCCTTGCCCACATTATTTCAGGCAAGCTAGCAGTGGAGCTATCAATGGGCCTTATGGCTGGCCCTTTCCTCACACCTCCCTTCCCAAACATGTTTGTGTCTCCCCTTACTGCAGTCCCCAAAAAGGAACACGGAAATTACCACCTAATCCACAACCTCTCATACCCCCCTGGACATTTGGTGAATGACTCCATACCGGACAGCGCCACTTCCGTCCAGTACACGTCCTTCGACTCAGCATTGGTCTGTACGGCTGGACACAGTGCACTCATGGCAAAAGTGGATATTGAATCTGCTTTCTGTCTATTGCCCATCCATCCGGACTGCTACCTGTTATTGGGTTTTTCCTATGCAAACTAGTTTTATTTTGACAAATGCATGCCCATGGGGTGTGCGGTCTCATGCAACCTTTCTGAAGCATTCAGTTCCTTCCTGCATTGGGTGGTGTCTCAGCGGGTGCCGGCAGCCACGATTGTGCATTACTTGGATGACTTCCTCTTTGTAGGTCTGAAGGAATCCAGCATATGTAAAGACCTCATGGATGTGTTCCATGCAGTAGCTCATGAATTTGGGGTACCCATTGCATGCAGCAAGACCACAAGGCCCAGCCCAGTCATTACCTTCTTGGGAATTGAAATAAACACATCAGCGCAGACCACCAAACTACTGGAGGACAAGCTCTAAGGGCTAACGCAAAAGATCCTTAATGCACTGGCGTCTAGTCTACTAAGTTCACACTCCACCAAATGCAGTCTCTTATTGGCTCGCTCAATTTTGCCTGCAGGGTTATTTGAATGGGCAGGGTCTTTGTCCACAGACTTGCTTTAGCCATGGCTGGCATGTCGCGCAAGCACCACCACATGCGGGTATCCCTCCCATCAAGCAGGACCTGCGCATCTGGCTACGTTTCCTCCAGGACTTCAACAGAAAAGCTTTGATCCAATCGGCAACAATTTCTAGTGCTGACCTCGACCTTTTTACGGATTCCGCCGAGGCTACAGGGAGTGGAGCTTATTACAAGGGGGCCTGGTTCGCCATCCCATGGCCGCAGCAGTGGATCCAGGATGGCCTCACCAAGAACATCACCTTCCTTGAACTATTCCCCATTGTCATAGCCGTTCATGTGTGGGGCGTGGCACTGACCAATAAAAGTGTCATCCTCTGGTCAGACAATGCAGCGGTGGTGAACATCATAAACAAACTGCCCGCAGGCCGCTGAGCTTATCTGACATTTCGTACTCCGTTGCCTGCAGATTAATCTGACTGCGCAACCAAACATGTACCTGGAATAGACAACCGTATAGCTGGCACTCTCTCACACTTTAATTTTTCCCTCTTTCGACAGCTTGCTCCCTCAGCAAACACAGATCCAACTCTAGTCCTCGAACAGCTATGGCACCTGGGAACAACACTGCGGACCTGCTGATCACCAGCTCATTAGCTGGTTGTACCTTGCGCGCATAAAACAATGCTTTTCACCAGGTCTGCGAATACTTACAACAGCACAGAAGGAGAGATGGGCCAGTACCTGATCACCTTATTGCTCGCTACATCACGTATGCTTTTGAGGACGAAGTCGCCAGAACAGCGGTTGTCTCACGCATCACTGGCCTCGCCTTCTTCGCCAAACTCCGAAGATGGGGCAACCCGCGAAACAGTTTCCTGATTCGTACGCTCTTGAAAGGATGGGCGCGGCATATACTGACACTGCCAGACACTAGGCGTCCTGTCACGCATGAACTTTTGCATCTGCTATGACTAGCGCTTGGAAGCGTGTGCAAGAATGCCAACGAGACAATGCTGTTCAGGGCAACATTCCTGCTGGCCTTCTTTGCTGCTCTGCGTATTAGCGAACTTATAGTATAATTCAAGCACAATGCAATCGGCGGTCTGCAGATGGATGACATCTCTATTGCGCAAGCATTCGCAGTAAAGGGCACACCATCACCCTACATGGTGTCCCACATCTACCTACCTGTCTGTTGGCCAACTTTCATGCGTACCTGAACATTAGACCGCCAGGGGGTCACCCCCTATTGCTACACCAGGATGCTACCCCCCTCACATATTACCAATTTGCGGCAGTGTTTTGAAAAGCTCTCCTGGAAGCCAGTCAGCTCCCGGCTAACTATGGGACTCACTCCTTCCATATAGGAGCAGCTACTACTGCATCCCAACATGGCCTCTCCTCCCAGGTGATCAAACAGCTGGGCCATTGGAGGTCGGCAGCATACTGAACCTACATCAGACCATCAGTGATTGTGACCCCTACACAGTGTAACTAACAACTCCCTTCCTTTTGCAGGTCTCCAAGGGTGCCAATGGTCAGTGTGGATCATCGGACATTCTTATATTGTCAACGCTCGAAAGCGCTTAGTAGCCTGAAACCGTGGTCTACACCTCGGGCTGAGTACCAGAAACGCAACGGTTACATGGATTGGGATTCCTGATATGAGATGGCAACAGCTCCTCCCATCTGTTCTTACATTGATTGACACCCCACCATCTCCAGATGCCCTGCTCATTCACTTAGGGGGCAATGACATTGGACACACCCCGTGCAGACGACTTATCGCTATGGCAAAAAGCAATCTATTTGAGCTCTCTGTCCTTCTGAGCGGGACCATTCTTTTCTGGTCGGATATCATTCCTCGATGGCATGGGTCCCATTCCAGGTTGTGGGCCAGAGGCATCAAGAAAATCAATCGCCAGATTGGTTTGTGGACAGAGCACCTTGGTGCCATTCTCGCATGAATGGGCATCCCCTCTTATCCCCGGGTACTTCCGGCAAGATGCAATCCATCTTTCAGAGGTTGCGGAAGACCTCCTCATTAACGACTTCCAAGAGGTCCTTGAGAGACATTGCTGATCAGGACCTGGGGAGGAAAATGGGAGGGGCGGGCCAGGGCATGCTTCGCAGGCCCCGGGTGTGGTGGAGGCACCCAAGCCTAGGCATTGATGGAGGTGATAGAACAGCAAGCGAAAGGGAGCTTGGCCGCTCCTGGCAAAGGACACTCACTGGTGGCAGACTAATTACCTAGCTGGCTCGACACAGTGGGTGGAATGCTGGTCGAGGGTGCAGTGCGAAGCAGATGGACACTGGACCACGCTGGGAGCGGAGTTATGGTTGGCCGCCATGTGGAACAGTGAGTCATGCTCCCTAGCTGGTAAGGCATGGCTGGGAGCAGAAACCTCTACAACAGAGAACCCTTGTCTCGGGTGCTTCCTAGGGTTTGTTTAACGTTGTTTCAATAAAGCTGTTTCCATATATTCCCAATGAAAATTTGTTTCATGCTTGTTATTGTGTGCTTTAACTGTGTGGTTCGGGGAGGGGGCGAGAGCATGTGCAGCCTGCCTATGTTAAGGAAGGCAGGCGAGGAGCATACCGAGCAGCCGCACATAAGATGGCGGCTGCCATGCGGTAGCTTCCCGGCCCGAGCTGCCCTTCTCTTCCGGCTTCCCCACCAGTCAGCAGTGACGTCATGGGGAATCCTGATGGGTATTGGTGGGGATGCTGGGAGGGGGCGGGATTGAGACGCTGCAGCACGAAAAAAAATAAAAAGCTGCCGAGGAGGCAGGGGAGCCTCTTCGGCAGAAAACGGTGGATCAGTTTCCCAGCCCTCCCTCCCTTCACACTCCCTGGGGTTGCAGGGGCACACGGTTAATCTCTACTTAGTTGAACTGTTAGTCAGACTTGGCATAGGTGTATGATAAGTACATAAGTAATGCCACACTGGGAAAAGACCAAGGGTCCATCGAGCCCAACATCCTGGCCACGACAGCAGCCAATCCAGGCCAAGGGCACCTGGCGAGCTTCCCAAACGTACAAACATTCTATACATATTATTCCTGGAATTGTGGATTTTTCCCAAGTCCATTTAGTAGTGGTTTATGGACTTGTCCTTTAGGAAACCGTCTAACCCCTTTTTAAACTCTGCTAAGCTAACCGCCTTCACCACGTTCTCTGGCAACAAATTCCAGAGTTTAATTATGCGTTGGGTGAAGAAAAATTTTCTCCAATTTGTTTTAAATTTACTACACTGTAGTTTCATCGCATGCCCCCTAGTCCTAGTATTTTTGGAAAGCATGAACAGATGCTTCACATCCACCTGTTCCACTCCACTCATTATTTTATATACGTCTATCATGTCTCCCTCAGCCGTCTCCTCCAAGCTGAAAAGCCCTAGCCTCTTTAGTCTTTCTTCATAGGGAAGTCGTCCCATTCCCGCTATCATTTTACTCGCCCTTCGATGCACCTTTTCCAATTCTACTATATCTTTCTTGAGATGCGGCGACCAGAATTGAACACAATACTCAAGATGCAGTCGCACCATGGAGCAATACAACGGCATTATAACATCCTCACACCTGTTTTCCATACCTTTCCTAATAATACCCAACGTTCTATTTGCTTTCCTAGCCGCAGCAGCACACTGAACAGGTTTCAGTGTATTATCAACGACGACACCCAGATCCCTTTCTTGGTCCGTAACTCCTAACGTGGAACCTTGCATGACGTAGCTATAATTCGGGTTCTTTTTTCCCACATGCATCACCTTGCACTTGCTCACATTAAACGTCATCTGCCATTTAGCCGCCCAGTCTCCCATTGTCACAGCAGTGGAGGCACCCGAGCTTAGGAATTGATGGAGGTGATGGAACAGCAAGCGAAAGGGAGCTTGACCGCTCCAGGCAAGGGACACTCATTGGCGACAGACTAATCACCTAGCTGGCTCACCACGGCAGGTGGAATGCTGGTCAAGGGTGCAGTCACTCGGCCATGCTGGGGGCGGAGTTATGGCTGGCTGTCATGTGGAACAGTGAGTCATTCTCCCTAGCTGGTCAGGTATGGCGGGAAGCGAAAACCTCTACAACATAGAACCCTAGGCTCAGGTGCGTCCTAGGGTTTATTTAACATTGTTTCAATAAAGCTGTTGCTATATATTCCCAAAGAAATGTTGTTTCATGCTTGTTATAGTGTGCTTTAACTGTGTGGTTTGGGGAGGGGACGAGAGCATGTTCAGCCTGCCTATGTTAAGGAGTATCACGTGAGCTCTTAGTGTAAGTGCACATGTGCTAATTTTTTTTTTAATGGCCGCATGCTAATGGCAACATTAGCGTATGGCCATTATTACAAAAATTGGAAAATCGGCTATTTTACTGCTGCAGTAAAATGGCCTTAGAGCAGAGGATAAACCCAGGCAAGGGTGCGCTAAGGCCACTTTTTTTAACTGCAGTTTAGAAAAAGGACCCCCTAATTAGGTGGGAAATAAACTTCTAGATTTACAAATTGTAAACCTCTAGTTTCAAATATCAGAAAGTAGGGAAGTCGGTATTGCATGGGCATTAAGTTTTGCAGTATTAATGAAATATCTACCATGAAGCAGACAGAAATAAGTGAGTCACAAATTTAAAACCCCGCACCTAAATAATGTAAGCAAACTAGCTTGCTAGAAACGGATAAGTTGCTTTCCAGACTTAAGTGCAATGCATATAACACTTTTTTTTTTTGTTCGTTCTAGCAGTCCCACACTATTGGTTAGAAAATAGAACACGGAAGGTGAAGGTCTGCTTTAAGATGACTGGCTCATTGCACGAGAGTGAAAATGGTCTCCTTATGTGTGGTGGTGTTAAATTACAACACAAAGAATGAGAACTGGGTGGAGAGAGAATAATCCCTCTGATTTACAACCTCTGCTCTGGTGCTAGTGTGTGTGCACTTTAGGTAAGGCGAATCCCAGCTAACGTGGATATAATGCAAAGTTTATCCTTACTGCTTTCTCGATCGTCTGTCGTCACTGTTCACCGTGGTGGATTAAGAGAGACTGTGTGCAGTGGTGCTCTTGGGTCTATCTGTTGAAGTAGCAGAGAGAGACTCAGTTGCCCTGCTGTAAAATGCCACGCAGGCAGGCGATGACATGCAGCAGGAGCTGAAGACTCCCGGCCGTCAGCACTTAGCCGTGCATGAGACCAGCGGCTCCTGGATCACTGAAATAAAAGAACTTGGCAGGTAAAACTCGTTCTGAAAGATGAATATTATCCGGAAGTTTTTCCGTGGCAGTGGGAGAGCTCTGGCATTTATATTCATTGCCTCTGTGATTTGGCTACTCTTTGACATGGCAGCCCTGAAACTCTCCTTCAACGAAATCAATCACAAACTTCTCAAAGAAGAACTGGTCCGAAAAGAACGAGGGAGATTATTCAGAGCTTGGCAAAGTCAAGAAAAAACCCCCACCATCAGCTCCAGAGAAAGAATAAAGCCTCCTTTGATAGGGCACGAGAGTGCAAAGCAGGCAGTGACAAAGGCCAACATCCCCATTCAAGGAAAAAAGTTACAGAAGGATTTGGATAATGCAAAGAAGCACAAAAATGAAATAGAGAAGTATAACTTTATTGGGAAGGAAGTTAAAATACCAGAACCTGTTTTTAATAAATCCATTTCACTACTTGCAACAATTGCAAAACCGGTCGGAATCGAGTACCCTGTTGCCCCTGAGCACAGCAATGAAAAGAGCACTCATGGAAGAATTACAACGAACTCCAGGAACCTGCAGAGAACAAAGGAAACTATTTTCAAGAAGCCCCAGCAGCCCACACTAACTGCTGTCAAAAAACTAGCAGGAAACTTATCCATTACATTCAGAAGCAAAATTACAAGTAAAGTGAGTGATCTGGTCACTGCAACAGTTAGGGGACCAGCCGGGGATATTCAGGTCCCTATCCCAACAAAAGTCCCTCGAGTTGGACAGAAACAGGATTTTCAGGGGAAGGTTAACGATACTAAGCCAGATATTTTACTCAAGGTACATGTAGCTAAGAAAGAAAACATAAATGGAACAGAGAAAAGAGCAACCAAGAGTTTGCCTATGCCCATTCCCAAGTCCAATGTACATGAAATGAGAGTTCTTTCTAATGCAACCGTACCAGGAAAGTTACCAAAGAAAGAGCAAATCCAGGCAGCAGAAAATCATTCTGCCACTGTTACCGGAATGGTAAAAAGGAACCATTCAGAAATTCAAAAGATCAAACTCAGTTCTAAAGAAAACTTCTTACCTGAGTTAGAGATGAGCAAACAATCCCATTTTATCAGTAACAAAAGTGAGAACACAAGCAAAACAAACCTGAACCACCCAGTTAAAGGACAAGATATGAATTTAAATGGTAAGGGGCAAGTACAAATAATAAAACACCCTGTAGAAAGTAATAACACCTACTTGACAAAGGATACAGGAATGCACAAAGTGTTAACCCTTGATGAAACCATGTCTCCAAGAGACCCAAAAGCACCTGGTCAGTTTGGACATGCTGCTGAAGTCCCCAAAGGAAAGGAAACAGAAGCAAGCCAGAGATGGAAGGAAGGGAATTTCAATGTCTATCTCAGTGATTTAATCCCACTGGACAGAGCAATTGATGATACAAGACCAAAAGGGTAAGATCAAAATGTTTGTCTTCAAATACTATAGTATAAATTGCTCATTAATTGTTGCTAATGTGCATATATAAGTTGATCAAAGAGTATCACTATGATACTCATGCAAGTTATGTGTTGCCTTTTTCCCCCCTCAGAAGTTATAAGCAGAGTTTGGGCAGTATTTTCGATGACTGTATATGGTTGCCTTTGAAACATTAACAAATCTGCATAGAGCTATCTGTAATAAGAAACTAAGGAATAAGCTCTAAATAGCTCTATAGAGTGACTATGCTAATGTCCATATACCCTGTTTCCCCGAAAGTAAGACATCCCCCGAAAATAAGACCTAGTAGAGGTTTTCCTGAATTGGTAGATATAAGGCCTCCCCCGAAAGTAAGACCTAGCAAATTTTTGTTTGAAAGCAGGGCCACCGAGAGCCGGACAAGGCCGCCCCCGGGCCACCCCCCCCACCCGAGGTCGCCGGGCCCCCCCTCCACCCACCCTCCGTCGCTCCTGGAACTAACCTTAAACACCTCCTTTCACCTTTGCAGCAAGCAGCAGCAGGGCAGACCTCTCCTTCCTTCCGTGCCCCGCCCTCGCGGACGTTACGTCAGGCGAGGGCAGGACACGGAAGGAAGGAGTTGCCTGCCTTGCTGCTGCGAAGGTGAAAGGAGGCATTTAAGGTTAGTTCCGGGAGCGACGGAGGGCGGGCGGGCCAACCCCGATGTTTCCCCGAAAAATAAGACAGCCCCTGAAAATAAGATCTAGCACATTTTGGGGGGCAAAAATTAATATAAGACAGTGTCTTATTTTCGGGGAAACACGGTATTAAACAATTTTAAATAAAGAGGCCTCAATAGCCCAGGGTACCAACTCAGTGGACACACCTGATAAGGCTTTTTATCATGGGAGAAAAATGTGGAGGCACCTCCCGTCTGCTTTTTTCCCGGGTTTAAAGCTAAGTACTCCAGTTATCGGTGTTTTGCAACTTTTTCAGTCAATTTTCTCTTGATATTATTATTTTTTCTCCCTTCCAATTTACACTTTGTCATCTTCATGTTCCTATATTGTTGATTATGTTAACAATATGGTCCAATATTTAAATTATTAACATCTTACAACCTCTCTGTTTTTTACTACAGATTGTTTGAAGTATTTCACTCTGTAGGTTTTTTCAGAGGGTTGTTGGCCCATGATAAAAAGCCATATCAGGTGTGTCCACTGAGTTGGTACCCTGGGCTATTGAGGCCTCTTTATTTAAAATTGTTTAATATATGGACATTAGCATAGTCACTCTATAGTGCCCTTGAAACATACATGTTTTTATAAAGCCATACCAGGTACCAGATGTGGGAATGCCCGAATCCTGCCTCTGACACGCCCCCTTGTGATTTGGACACAGTGCAGATGAACTGCATAGAAAAATATGTTTTGAAAATAACAGTTTGGATGTTTTTGCAAGAAAAATATCCACGCGCTGCTTTGTGCTGGTTTTTTTGGATATTTTTCTGTTTCAAAAATGAGCCCCTCAATCACACTAAGGGCCCTGTTTACTAAGCCACATGTCTCTCATTAGTGTGTGCTAAAAGGTTTGTGTGCGTACAGTGCACCTTGGTAAACAGGACCCTCATAGTCTTAGGATGGCTTAATTTATTTTATTTTGTTGGATTTTGCTGACACCTTTTTCAGTAGTAGCTCAAGGTGAGTTACATTTGGGTGCACAGGGTATTTCTCTGTCCCTGGAGTGCGCATAATCTACGTTTGTACCTGAGGCAAGGGAAGGTTAGTGACTTGCCCAAGATCACAAGGAGCAGCAGTGGGATTTGAACTGGCCACTTCTGGATGTTGAAAACAGTGCTCTGACTACTAGGCGCTCCTCTACTACCAGTTAGTGTGCGTTAAATCTGCTTTAATGTAATACAACCTGTAATTCTCCATCCGGAAATGGCGATCGCCATTACAGTGTAATGTAAGCCACATTGAGCTTGCAAATTGGTGGGAAAATGTGGGATACAAATGCAACAAATAAAAAATAAATCAAATTAGCATGCACTACAAATTTCCATTAAAATGAATGCGTGAAACTAACTCAAAAAGAAGCCTGAAAATCAAGACAAATTTCTGAAAAACTAATTGAATTTTTCTTGCCTGGTCAACCGACCTATCCAGCTTACTGCACTGACAGGGGGATGATCAGAAGAAAACACCGGTGCTAGAGGCTGTTAGCGCCATACTAGCACCGGCGTTTGCTACCGCTCCATGATCAGAGCCCTCGAGCCCGTGAAACAATGCGCTCGAGCGCTCTGAACACAACTAGCATGCAAATGCATGCTAAACAGGGCTAAACATATTCATCCCCAATAATCAGCGACCAGCGCGCCAAAGATTGGGTCGCTGGCTGTGGCAAACCCAACGCCGGCTCCGAGCTGGCGTTAGGGTTTGCAGATCATTGGGGAGGAATGGTGAGCCCTGTCCAGCATGCATTTGCATGCTGGCAGGCCCCTATTCCCTCCAACAAGACAAGCCTGCCAGTGATGGGGCTGGAGGTCGGGTGGACCTCCAGTCCCCTTGACGATCCCCCACCACCAGGTTCAGGGAGGGCTGGCGATTCGGTGGGTCTCCAGTCCTCCCTAACTCCCCTCAACATGTGCACCCAGTCCCTGGTGGCCCAGTGAGCGACCAACTCCCCTCCCCCCCAGCGACAGGGGGGCTGGAGGTCCGCTGGTCAAGGGTGCAGTCACTCGGCCACGCTGGGGGCGGAGTTATGGCTGGCTGTCATGTGGAACAGTGAGTCATTCTCCTTAACTTACGTCAGAGGAGGGCAGGCCCAGGAAGAACAGAGGGACGTCGGAGGAGGCATCACTGATCGCCGATTAGCTGTTCTTGCCCGTGCAGCGCCTTCACACAGAGGTGAGAGGCGCTGCGCGGGCCGGTAAGGCGGAGGGGGGTCCGGTGGAGGGGGCGGGGCACGGGGGCGGAGGATGGCGGGAGGCGGAGCTGTCTGTGGGAGAAGGAGAAAGAGAGAGACAGGAAGGGAGGGGGGCCGGGGCTGCTAAACTTTTCATTTTTGTTTTTCTTTTTTATTTAATACAGGGGGAAGCGGGGAGCAGCGGCGACCGCAGGGGGGGGGGGGGGCAAGGCCGTCCATACAGGACACTCCTGACGAGCGGCTTTGCCCCCTCCCGATCCTTTTTTGCTTCGGTTTGATTTTCCTTTTTATTGCAGGAGGAAGCGGGGAGCCACGTGTTTGTGGGGGGAGAGGGTTGTGTTTTGTTTGTGGCATGCGCAGAGCAGCCAGCAAAACGCTTGGCTGCTCTGCGCATGCTTTAGGGGCCGACTGCCGATGGGGATTACGAATCTTTGATACATTGTACTTTTCAATACCGTACCGAACATGTGCGACTTGTTTTTTTGGTGCATTCTTCGTTTTTTCAAATTCGTTAAGGACTTTAACGTTTTAGATTCTTTTACGTTTGGTAGATGCATCTTGTCCTATGTCAGCTAGGTATGTGTGCGCCTAAATTACAGGCATGAGCACTTTTGGCAGGTGGTATAAGTGCTTGTGCCTAAATGTCATTGATGCATGCATAATTTGCAGTATTCTGTAAGTTTGAGCCTTCCCATACTCCACCCAAGTTACATTCATGTGTGCCCCCTTCCAAATACATGCTATTTATATATGTTAACTGGACGTTTGACATTTATACGTGTATGTGGGAACATATGTATGTAAATACCATTAAACATTTACACACATAATGGGCATGTAAATATTAGCACCTATGCTATAGAATTGCCCCATAGGCATTTAAATATAGGCACACTGTGTTAGAAATTTTCTCCATGTGCTTCCTTTCACTCTCATATAGCACAGAAAATGCATAGATTTACCCTCAGTAATAGCCAGGACTGGGGTTGGGAGGGTGTATACAGGGCCCCAAACCTGCCAGTGTCCATGGGACCCCCTCCCAAATTGAGGCCCTGTACCCCAGCATGTATAACAGCAGCCCTGGAAATGGCTGTGAAAATTACATTACCCCACAGAATTTTTCACTCATTTTCCCATTGTTGTGCTTTCCTACCTCTTCGTCTTTCTTTGCATTCTCTATGATAAATCCACTCTTCTGACTCCTACTTTAATTCTGTTAAAACACATAAACTATCCACATTTGGTTGCAGAACTCTCTTCACTGCTACTCAAAATCTTTTCTCAGGAGTTTACATCTACCCCCTTGCCTAGTTGTGAAAATTCTTATCCTGATCTGTTAGATACAGCAATAAATCATTATTCATTCTCTTATATGCAACGTGTGTGGTATAACTTTCTATGGAAGAAAAGTAAAGTTGTACTGTTCATTGTATCTGAATATCACATTCATCTTGCTGATAGATACCTGTCACACTTATAAATATCTTTTACTTGCTCTCCTTTCAAAAGCTTTGCTAAAGCAGTGCGGTTACTGTGCAGGTTCACTTGGATGCACGGAAATAAAGGTTAACAAACAATTATTACAAGACGAAGATTTTTTTATTGGATTAATTTAATTCATTTCTTAAGTAGTTTTTGCCAATCCGCGCTCTTTTCCTAGGGTTTAAAATAGGAGCACAAGAAGACTGCCAGAAAATCCAAGTGAATCATAAAAGGCTTGATCTACTAAAGCAGAGGTGGGCAACCACGTCCATCAAGGGCCACAACCCAGTCAGGTTTTCAAGATTTCCACAATAAATATGCATGAGATCTATTTGCATACAATGGAAGCAGAACATGCAAATCAATATCATGCATATTTATTGTGGAAACCTTGAAAGCTCAACTGGGTTGTGGCCCTTGAAGACCATGGTTGTCTACTCCTGTACTAAAATGTGTTACCACACTAGCCCATATGAATGCACACTAACAAGCATTGTTACTGCAGGTGCCTTGCTATACAATAGCCCCTATTGTATTTCACGAATAATACACATTAACCCAGTACTGCATTTATGCCCCAATGCTCAGAACTCCGGCAGTAAGCCAACAGTGCAGAAAACTAGCTCATCAATGCTCAAAGGAAATAATATTCAAATTAGATGCGTGCTGTAAAAGCGAAAGCAAGTGGGGAACATGCATGGCACATGCGCAGAAGAATTTCACGGTAAGCCCAGTGCACTAACCACTAGACTACTCATTCTGCACACACTAATGTGAGCACTAATGGCCTCTAGTGCCCGCTTTGCTTCTGAGCATCGGCCTGCTAGTACATCTATCCAAAATATATGACATTTAAAAACTTTCAAAGCTTGAAGGGGCTTAGAGGCAGATGCACTAAACGTTTTTCATCGTTAAATGAGCCCTCGGGGAAGAATTTCCGATCCTTTCCATGCACTTAAGCCTATTTTCCGACGACAGTAGCAGCTAACGAAAACGGAATGGAGATGAGCAATTAGTGTGAAAACCCCATTGAAACGACATGCACTAACCTTTTCCGATTGCCTTTACGCAGGAAAAAGGCAGGAAAACTAACGAGAGGTCTGGACCTCTCGTTAGGACAGCTCTGTGCCAGGAAAAAGTGTTAAGTGAAAAAATAAACAAACTTTGAGCCAATCCCAGCGCATTAGCAGAGCTAAAAGCGCTGTGATTGGTCCAAAGGACCTCAGAAAACACATAAAAAAATAAAACTAAAAAAAGGATCGGGAGGGGGCAAGGGCGCTCATCAGGAGCGTCCTGTACGGACGGCCTTGCCCCCCCCCCCCCCGCCGCTGCTCCCCACTTTCCGCCGCTCCCCCCACCCCGAAAAAGCAAAATTGTAGCAGCCCCTGCCCCCCTCCCTTCCTCACTACTCTCAGCTCCGCCTCCCGACATCCTCCGTCTGTGCCCCGCCCCCTTTGGGGGTCGTCGCCGCCATTCCCCTTCTCCATCGGGCCCCCCTCCCTCTTACCGGGCCCGTGCAGCGCCTCTTTCCTCTGTCCGAAGGCGCTGCACGGGCAAGAAGAACGCTGAATCAGCTGATGCCTGCCTTCGCGATGGCGCGTCTTTCTCCTGCTGCGCCCGCCCCTGTCTGACGTCAGTTACTGACGTCAGACAGGGGCGGGCCCAGGAGGAGAAAGACGCTCTATCGCGAAGGCAGGCATCAGCTGATTCAGCGTTCTTCTTGCCCGTGCAGCGCCTTCGGACAGAGGAGAGAGGCGCTGCACGGGCCCGGTAAGAGGGAGGGGGGCCCGATGGAGAAGGGGAATGGCGGCGACGACCCCCAAAGGGGGCGGGGCACAGACGGAGGATGTCGGGAGGCGGAGCTGAGAGTAGTGAGGAAGGGAGGGGGGCAGGGGCTGCTACAATTTTGCTTTTTCGGGGTGGGGGGAGCGGCGGAAAGTGGGGAGCAGCGGCGGGGGGGGGGCAAGGCCGTCCGTACAGGACGCTCCTGATGAGCGCCCTTGCCCCCTCCCGATCCTTTTTTTAGTTTTATTTTTTTATGTGTCAATTCAATTTGCCATGTGCTTGTGATTTGACTGTTTGTGGCATGCGCAGAGCAGCTAACATAACGCTTGGCTGCTCTGCGCATGATTTGGGGGCCGATTAACGATGTGTATTGTGATTCTTTGATACATTCTACGTTTCAATACCGATTCCAGCATGTGTGACTTTTTTTTTTGGTGCATTTTTCGTTATTTTAAAATCGTTAGGGACTTTAACGATTTAGATTTTTTTACGTTTGGTTGCTGCATCTGCCTCTTAACAGAGACATGAGCTTTCTAATTCATTCTCTCTGTCACATTCTTATCACCATGCTAACACATCAACCTCCTTCCCCTTTACACCTTTGTAATGTAATCTATGATTCAGTTGTTTAAACATCCTGTTACTAAGAAATGCATTCAGGGTCCCAAGCAATTAAGGTACTTAGAAGATTATCTGAGATTCCGTAAATTACTAAAGGCTTTTCTATTAAGTACATATCTTATCAAAATACAATAAACTAATGTTACTGTTTCTTATATGTTTCAGCATAACCAATACTCTAGCCTAACTTCATGACAAACACACAATTATTCCTAATATGTTAAATGTTATAATTATCTGACTGTATCATATTTTTAATGTTTTTCTTGAATGTAAGCGACATTGAA
The DNA here is from genome assembly GCF_901765095.1 of Microcaecilia unicolor. Lineage (NCBI taxonomy): Eukaryota > Metazoa > Chordata > Amphibia > Gymnophiona > Siphonopidae > Microcaecilia > Microcaecilia unicolor. The sequence goes on along the minus strand of NC_044037.1, from coordinate 246,365,234 downwards.
CCTGAGCTTGCTCGGGATAATGTGCGATACAAATGTCATAAAAAATAAATAAATATGCAAGCATGACTAGGGTTACCATATTTGCTCTGATAAAACAAGAGGACACCTGTCACACCCCATCACACAGTGTCACCTTGACCCCCCCCCCCCCCCCCAAGAAAGCCAGATTCCCTCCTCCCCCCATGTATGTCCCCTTCCCAATCTTTTTTTCAGCCTCCCTCCACCCACTGGTTGAAGGATAGGAAACAGAGTGGGGTTAAATGGACGGTATTCACAATGGAGAAGGGTAGGTAGTGGGGTTCCTCAGGGGTCTGTGCTAGGACCGCTGCTTTTTAATATATTTATAAATGATTTAGAGATGGGAGTAACCAGCGAGGTAATTAAATTTGCTGATGACACAAAGTTATTCAAAGTCGTTAACTCGCGACAGGATTGCGAAAAATTACAGAAGGACCTTACGAGACTGGGAGACTGGGTGGCTAAATGGCAGATGATGTTTAATGTGAACAAGTGCAAGGTGATGCATGTGGGAAAAAAGAACCCAAATTATAGCTACATCATGCAAGGTTCCATGTTAGGAGTTACGGACCAAGAAAGGGATCTGGGTGTCATCGATGATAATACACTAAAACCTTCTGCTCAGTGTGCTGCTGCGGCTAGGAAAGTGAATAGAATGTTGGGTATTATTAGGAAAGGTATGGAGAACAGATGTGAGGATGTTATAATGCCATTGTATCGCTCCATGGTGCGACTGCACCTTGAGTATTGTGTTCAATTCTGGTCGCCCCATCTCAAGAAAGATATAGCAGAAATGGAAAAGGTGCAGCGACGGGCAACAAAAATGATAGCGGGGATGGGACGACTTCCCTATGAAGAAAGACTAAGGAGGCTAGGGCTTTTCAGCTTAGAGAAGAGACGGCTGAGGGGAGACATGAGAGATGTATATAAAATAATGAGTGGAGTGGAACAGGTGGATGTGAAGCGTCTGTTCACACTTTCCAAAAAACTAGGACTAGGGGGCATGCGATGAAACTACAGTGTAGTAAATTTAAAACAAATAGGAGAAAAATTTTCTTCACCCAACTCATAATTAAACTCTGAAATTCGTTGCCAGAGAACGTAGTGAAGGCGGTTAGCTTGGCAGAGTTTAAAAAGGGGTTGAACGGTTTCCTAAAGGACAAGTCCATAGACCGCTACTAAATGGACTTGGGAAAAATCAACAATTTCGGGAATAACCTGTATAAAATGTTTGTATGTTTGGGTAGCTTGCCAGGTTCTCTTGACCTGGATTGGCCGCTGTCGGGGACAGGATGCTGGGCTCGATGGACCTTTGGTCTTTTCCCAGTATGACATTACTTATGTACCTTTTTTTTAATAGCTCACTCCATCCATATCCCATCCCATCCCTTATCGTGCCTGGTGGTCTAGTGGCCTCTTTAGAGCAGGAAAGAGCCCCTTCTTTCCTTCCCGGCGCTGCCGCAGACCTCTTTCTCCCGGCGCCACTTCTAAATGGCTGCCAAGAGTTCAAGCAGTGACCTCGCAAGATGCTGAACCATGGGCAGAGGGAGAGAAGTAGGGGAAAAGATGCTGGACCATGTCACAAATGGAGGATAAGCGAGTGAAAGAGAGAGGAAGAGCTAGGGCGAGAAATGATGGGAGGAGACAGGTGGGGAGATTATACGGAATTAGCACATGCTAAATACAAAGAACCCCATAAGTATAAAATGGGCTTCTTAGCATTTAGTATGTGCGGTAAGCTTTAGTAAAAGGGCCCCTAAAGAATGCCGGAGAGCTGACTAGCGAGCAGCCGCATGTAACATGGCGGCTGCCACGCAGTAGCTCCCCGGCCCGGGCCGTCCTCCTGTTTCTGGCTTCCCCGCCAGAGAAGTGACGTCAGAGGAGATCCCACCTGTGATTGACGGGGAGGCCGGAAGGGGTGGGGCCAGCCCGACGACACCAAATTTTGAATAAAGAGCTGCCAGAGAGGCAAGGGAGCCTCTTTGGCGGTGGGGCGGCAAATTGGAGGAAATGCTGCATGACCTCAGGCTGTGGCCTCTTCTAAGATCAATCTGCATCGCATGCAGTCTCTCATTGGCTCTCTGAATTTCGCAAGCTGGGTTATCCCAATGGGCAGGGTATTTGTCCGGAGACTTGCGCGAGCTACAGTAGGTATTACACGCAAACTTCATCACATACGTGTCTCCTTGCCCATGAAGCAAGATCTGCGTATTTGGTTAACCTTCTTGCAAGACTTTAATGGAAAGGCCTCAATCCAATCTGCAGCTACATCTAGTTTTGACCTCAATCTTTTTACAAATGCAGCAGGAGCCACAGGGTGTGGAGCCTACTGCAATGGAGATTGGTTCGCTGCCTCATGGCCGCAGCATTGGATTCACTCAAGACTCACCAAGAACATCACCTTATTTGAGCTCTTCTCCTTTGTCATTGCGGTGCACGTCTGGGGTTCTGCATTGGCCAACAAAAGTGTCATCCTATGGTCAGATAATGCAGCAGTGATGGAGATCATCAACAAACAAACTGCATGCTGCTCACACGCCTCCAAAATTATCAGGCATTTTGTCCTGCGTTGTCTACAGATTAACTTGACAGCCAAAGCAAAGCATGTGCCTGGTGTTGATAACTGCATTGCCGATGCTCTCTCAGGCTTTCAATTTCCGCTCTTTCGACAGCTTGCTCCATCTGCGCAAGAGGATCCCACCCCTGTCCTCGAGCACCTGTGGCACCTGGGAACTCCACTGCAACGCTACTGATCACCAGCTCCTTAGCCCACTCTACCTGGTCTGCCTACAAGAGTGCCTTTAACCAGGTATGTTCATACTTGCGTCGGCAAGGATGGAAATGTGGAACCGTACCCGAGCACCTTATTGCTTGCTACATCACAGACGCCTATGATGAAGGCACTTCAAGGACAGCGGTCAACTCGCGAATCACTGGCTTTGCTTTCTTCACCAAACTCAGGGGATGGGGCAACCCACGAGCCAGTTTCCTGATTCGGACAATGCTGAAAGGATGGGCTAGGCACACCCCTGCACCACCGGACTCCGGTGCCCTGTTACACATGAGCTCCTACACCTACTGTGGTTGGTGCTCATGAAAGTGTGTTCCACAGCCTATGAGGTGCGGTTGTTCAGGGCTGCTTTCTCTTTGGCTTTTTTTGCTGCACTACGCATTAGCGAGTTGACTGTGCGTTCCAAATGGTGTGCTTGTGGCGGTCTGTGCCTGAATGACATCTCTATCATGCAAGACCAAGTGTGCATTTGTGTTGCTAGGTCCAAGACTGATCAGAGCGGAAAAGGTCATGCCATCACACTGCGCAGGGTTCCCGTCCTTCCCACCTGCCCTCTGGCCAACCTCCAGGCCTACCTGGCTGTGAGGCTGGCATCTGGCCAGTCCCTCTGGCTGCACCAGGATACCAGCCCCCTCACCCAGTACCAGTTTGCTGCTGTTTTTCAAAAAGTCCTGTACAAGGCTGGTCACAGCCCCCGATACTATGCGACCCATTCTTTTTGTATAGGAGTGGCCACTACTGCCTCCCAGCATGGACTCCAACCTCAGCTCGTCAAACAGCTGGGCCGCTGGAAGTCAGCAGCATATAAGACTTATCTCAGGCCACCACCACTGCTGGGTCTTAAGGCACACTAACTACTCCCTTCATATTGCAGGTCCTGGAGCACGACAATGGGCGGTGTGGATCATTGGACACTCTTACATTGAAAGGGCTGCTAGGCGCCTGGTATCCCGATCCCCTGGTGCACATCTTGGACTAGACGTGAGGGGTGCAAACATCACCTGGCTAGGAGTACCAGGGATACGATGGACTCAGCTCCTCCCATATGTTCAGACATTGCTGTATGCTGCAACCTCACTGGATGCTTTAATCATTCATCTAGGGGGCAACGACACTGGCCGCATCTCCTGCAAGCACCCCATCACAATTGTAAAGCGTGATCTCTTTGCATTGTCTGTGCAGCTGCGCAACACTTCGCTCTTCTGGTCCGACATCATCCCAAGGTTGCACAAGGCTGAACACAGTTATGGGCCAGAGGTGTTATTTTATTTATTTATTTATTTATTTATTTTTGGTACATTTATACCCCGCATTATCTCACAAGAGTGGGCTCAATGTGTCTTACAAATTTACTAAAGGATACAATACTGGGAGTGTACAGATTCAAGAAATCAAAGGGAGGGGTAAGAACATGAGGATAAGATTAGGGTGCATGGCGAGGTTAGTACAAGGGTACATGTCGAGGTAGGTACAAACGGTGGTCAGGCGGGTTCAGTCAATGTGAGGAAGGTTAGGACTTGGCATTGGCTCGGGGGTAAGCTTTCTGGAATAAAACGTTTAACCGCCAAATTGGTTCATGGACAGAGCAGCTTGGTGGAATAAAGATCTGGCACGATTGGGTTTCCCCAGCCATCCCGGGACACTTCAGTGAGGATGCACTGCACCTTTTGGATATTGCGCAAGACCTGCTCATCATTGACTTCCAGGAGGTACTGGAGCAGCATTTCTAAACACATTGTTTGAAATGCTCAGACTGGGGGGGACCCAGGGAATGCTTCGCAACCCCGGGTTGTGGCGGATGCACCCGAGCCTAGGGTCTGTTGGAGGTGTTGGAGCAGCGGACAAAAGGAGTTTGTCGCTTGAGGCCAGGACAAGAACACTTACTGGTGGCAGACTGATCACCTATCTGGCTCTAAACGGCAGGTGGAATGCTGGGCTGCGGTACTGTGTAAAACCAGAAAGACACGCGGCCACACTGGAGGAGAGAATATGGCTGGCCGCCACATGGATCAGTGAGTCATGCTCCCTAGCTGGTGAGGCAGGGCGGGGAGAGAAAGTCTCTAATATGTTGGCCTCAAGGCTCAGGTGCTTCCTAGGGTTATAAGTTATTGTGTTCATTAAAGCTGTGCCCATTTACTCCCAAAAATATGCATTCTGTCCAGTCACTGTGTGCCTTATGTGTGAGGGTCGGGAGTGTGAGTGTGTGCAGCCTGCCTATGTTAAGTGAGTTGCACACTAAAGTTATAGAATACTACATAATTGCGATAGTCACACACACGATAGCATTCTATATCTTATGCGTACGCGTGGTGCATAAAGGGGTCCTGTTACAAAGTTGCGCTAGCGTTTTTAGCTCGTGGTAAAAATCAACTGACAGTAGCTTAGACGCCTATTATATTCCTATGGGCATCTTAGCATTTACCGCCAGCTGATTTTTACCGCAAGCTAAAAACATTAGATTGACTTTGTAAAAGGCCCCCAAAAGTAGGCCTCAATTTATAGAATGAGGGGATAAGCCCCTCCCCTCTTTTAAGCTCATTGGTCAAAAACATGCTGAATCATTATCTAGTGGAATATAAACCGAACTACATGTACAAAACAAAAAAAGGAAAATCAGTAATGTATTGGCTCCAGGTTTCAACTATGTCAACAGCACCAAAAATGCTGCTTCTCCTCAGTTACACCCCTGCACCACCCCTGATCTGCCCACTTTCAATATGGGCAGTCAGAGATGATATTCAGCAGCACTGCCCGGTTTAGTGCCTGTGAATATCGGTGGTCAGGCAGCTCATAGCGATTTAAGCAGGCTGGAGCCTTTCCAGCCTGCTTAAATCGCTTTGAATATCAGACCTCCTATGTAAAACTGGGCTTCAAAGGTGTAAACATTGAAAAGCTGACCTGAAGGCTGTTTCTTCATCTCAGTTATAGTGTCCGTGTTTTGCATTTTGATTTCCTTAGCTTTTCAATTTTAATTTGCTATTATTCCTTCAGCCCCCTGAAATTTCCTTTTCTTTCCTGTCATAATTGTAAATTTGTAATTAGCTATTCCAAAGCAATGCAGAGAAGCTTATAACCTGCGTGCTGATGTCTGCAGTGCGAGAAATCTGCCACTAGGTCTGAGGCAACATAGAAGATATAGGGGAGCCCCCGTTCTGAGTCCCCTGCTCCTGGTGGTAGCTTTCTACATTGTTCACAGGTAGTCTAGCGGCTCCATCCCTCCACCCACAAACCTGTCCAACTCCTTTTGACCCCCCTGCAACATTACCAGAATTCTTAGTTAGTGTTCCCCTCCCTCCTCCAGGCCCCAGTGTTAAAAAAAGAAATCCCTAGTGCCTACTGGCAACCTCCCACCCTTTGACCCCTACCCAAGCCCCCACAGACATGCAGCTCAAAAGAGGCAGATACCTACTCACGCCTGCCTTTGATGTTGCCATCTTGAAAAATGGTGACGCACGGCCCCATGCATTGCATCCTGGGATGCACCAGGTGGGGTCAGTCTGTCATATAGGGGGAGCTTAGGGAAGGGTTGGGGGGGGGGTGTTGCCACTAGACACCAGAGATTTCTTATTTTAGTATTAGGGCTAGGATGTCAGGTCAGGGGGAGAGAAGGAGGCAACTAGACTACCAGGGATGTTTAATGTTACATAGTAGATGACGGCAGAAAAAGACCTGCATGGTCCATCCAGTCTGCCCAAGACAAACTCATATGTGTATACCTTACCTTGAATTTGTACCTGTCCTTTTCAGGGCACAGACCATATAAGTCTGCCCAGCAGTATTTCCCGCCTCCCAACCACCAGTCCCGCCTCCCATCACCGGCTCTGGTACAGACCGTATAAGTCTGCCCTCCCCTATCCTCGCGTCCCAACCACCACCCCCTCTTCCCCCCAACTGCTCCGCCACCCAATTTCAGCTAAGCTTCTGAGGATCCATTCCTTCTGCACAGGATTCCTCTATGCATGTCCCACGCATGTTTGAACTCCGTTACCGTTTTCATCTCCACCACTTCCCGCGGGAGGGCATTCCAAGCGTCCACCACCCTCTCCGTGAAGAAATACTTCCTGACATCTTTCCTGAGTCTGCCCCCCTTCAATCTCATTTCATGTCCTCTCGTTCTACTGCCTTCCCATCTCCGGAAAAGATTCGTTTGCGGATTAATACCTTTCAAATATTTGAACGTCTGTATCATATCACCCCTGTTCCTCCTTTCCTCCAGGGTGTACATGTTCAGGTCAGCAAGCCTCTCTTCATACGTCTTGGAACGTAAATCCCATACCATCCTCATAGCTTTTCTTTGCACCGCTTCCATTTTTTTAACATCCTTCGCAAGATACGGCCTTCAAAACTGAACACAATACTCCAGGTGGGGCCTCACCAACGTCTTATACAGGGGCATTAAAACCTCCTTTCTTCTGCTGGTCACTCCTCTCTCTATACAGCCTAGCAATCTTCTAGCTACTGCCACCGCCTTGTCGCACTGTTTCGTCGCCTTCAGGTCCTCAAATACTATCACCCCAAGATCCCTCTCCCCGTCTGTGCCTATCAGACTCTCCTCGCCTAACACATACGTCTCCCTTGGATTTCTACTCCCTAAGTGCATCACTTTGCATTTCTTCGCATTGAATTTTAATTGCCAAACGTTAGACCATTCTTCTAGCTTCTTCAGATCTTTTTTCATGTTTTCCACACCCTCCGGGGTGTCCACTCTGTTGGAAATCTTGGTGTCATCCGCAAAAAGGCAAACTTTACCTTGTAACCCTTCGGCAATGTCACTCACAAATATATTGAACAGAATCGGCCCCAGCACCGATCCCTGAGGCACTCCACTACTCACCTTTCCTTCCTCCGAGCGAACTCCATTCACCACCACCCTCTGGCGTCTGTCCGTCAACCAGTTCCTAATCCAGTTCACCACTTCGGGTCCTATCTTCAGGCCGTCTAGTTTATTTAAGAGCCTCCTGTGGGGAACTGTGTCGAAAGCCTTGCTGAAATCTAAGTAGATGACGTCCATAGCACGTCCTTAATTTAATTCTCCCGTCACCCAGTCAAAGAATTCAATGAGATTCGTTTGGCACGATTTCCCTTTGGTGAAACCATGTTGTCTCGGATCTTGCAACTTATTGTCTTCTAGGAAATTCACTATCCTTTCCTTCAGCATGGCTTCCATTACTTTTCCAATAACCGAAGTGAGGCTTACCGGCCTGTAGTTTCCAGCTTCTTCCCTATCCCCACTTTTGTGAAGAGGGACCACCTCCGCCGTTCTCCAATCCCTCGGAACCTCTCCCGTCTCCAAGGATTTATTAAACAAGTCTTTAAGAGGACCCGCCAGAACCTCTCTGAGCTCCCTCAGTATTCTGGGGTGGATCCCGTCCGGCCCCATGGCTTTATCCACCTTTAGCTTTCCAAGTTGTTGATACACACTCTCTTCCGTGAACGGCGCTCTATCCATCTCATTTTCAGGTGTACTTTTGCCAGTCCCTCTCGGTCCTTCCCCAGGGTTTTCTTCAGTGAAAACAGAACAAAAGTATCTATTTAGCAAATTGGCTTTTTCTTCATCATTTTCTACATAGCGTTTTGTTGTATCTTTTAGTCTCACAATTCCCTTTATAGTCTTTCTCCTTTCACTAATATACCTGAAGAAGTTTTTGTCTCTCCTCCTTACATTTCTAGCCATTTGTTCTTCCGCTTGCGCCTTCGCCAGACGTACCTCTCTCTTGGCTTCTTTCAGTTTCATCCGGTATTCCTCCCCGTGTTCCTCCTCTTGAGATTTTCTATATTTCTGGAACGCTAACTCTTTATTTTCTCAGCCACTTGCTTTGAGAACCATATCGGTTGGGGGGCAGAGGGGTTAAAAGGAAGGAGGGGGCCACTAAATTACTAGAGATTTTATTTTTAATGTAGGAGCAATTGTGTTGGGTCTAGGGGAGGGAGAGGGACACTAGACCACTGGGACTTTTTAAAGATTTGGAGATGGTGGTGTTTGGACGGGTTGGGTTTTGGGGGTGGAGGAGAAAGATCAAGGGTGATGCAATCACTGATCAGGCAAAAACTGGAAGGGGGACATTTCACAATGAGCTGCAGATTACTGTCACATTTTTAACATGCTCATACTGAGTATGATTCAGGAAGGATTTTCTCCTATTCTCTCAGAGACACAGACATATATTTCCTGTTTGTTGTATCTGACTTACTTGTGAACCCAGTGGCACCTTCACCAGCCTACATGATGCAGTTCAGGGCTTGTGGAGCAGTGGATGAGAAATAGTTGAGATAATTATGGATTAACCTTGTTAAAGTTTGCTGTCTTTTAAAAGATTCAGGCTGAATGATGTGGCAAGGGCCAGTCATATACTGCTGATTCACCTGATCAGAGATTCTTAAACTTGTTCCACTGAACTCACTGTCAGCTGGGTTTTTCATGATAAACATAATCAGTATGTATGACATAAATTTCTGGTACTGACATCCAGATGCACAGTACCTAACGAGCCAGCACCATGGTTTTTACACTGGTTCTAGCCAGTTTAGCAAGCACGGAGTACAGTCAGACATGCACAAAAGGGTTCTGCAAGCTCTTTTCCTGTCACAGTAGCAGCTAACGAAAATCATATGCAAAGGTATTATGATGAGCTAATTACTATACAAATGCGAATGCAAAGTGATGCACAGCCGTTTTCCGAGCAATTCATAGAAGCAGCCCCTACCTTTACCATATAAAATTTAACGGGTGGTCAGGAGCAACCGAAACAGTGGAGGGAAGGGGTGGAGAGACCCGTCATAATAGTCCAGCAACAAGATTGTACACTTCCAAGTAATGAGAGAGATGTCTACAATGTAAACACAGAATGTCAATTTTCCAACTATTTATATGCATTTCTTAGACTTTTTTTGATAGGTTTGGAGGGGGTGGCTATAATTTTCTTCTCTTTCTCGCTCCCCCTTCTCTCCTGCGTGGGCAGACCGCAGTCCCACGCTGCAACCAGAACGGGTTTTCTGCTCAGATCCAGGCCTTTCTGGAGCAGTGGTTTCTCCCGATGCGGCACAGGCCAGCAGCGGGCTCCCCCTTCTCTCCTGCAAGGGCAGACCGCAGTCCCATGCTGTAACCAGAGTGGGTTTTCTACTCAGGTCCAGGAGCAGCGGTTTCTCCCAATGGGGCACGAGCCAGCAGGAGGCGCTAGCGTTCAGGCGAGCAGTCACCCAACAATTCCTGTCTCGACCCCCTACCACCTCTATCCTCTTGGGCACTGTGCTCTTCCACCCTGCCTGCTTGCTTTCGTGCATGCAGCTTGTCTGCATGTATGAAAGACATCTGAAGCATGCGCAGAGCAGCCATGGTTCGACTGCTCTGCATATGCTCAGCTGACCGACTGGCTTCCCCGCTATTGCATGCAAATGAGCCTGTTTGCAGAAGCAGCGAGCAGCTCATTTGCATGTGATTCGCTTTGGGAATCGCTCCGTATTTCCAAATTGGTAATTTTACCGATTTGGAAGTATAGAAGGATTCTTTACGGGGACCTTTGTGCATCTAGGCCTCGGTCTTGTATTCATGGTGAATATCCTGTAAACCTGACAGGCTGGGTGAGTTGGGCAAGGAAGGGGAAGAGGTATCACCAGGACAGGTTTAACAACCACTGAGTCAGATTTTTATACAGTATTAAAGTATACCTTGTAATGCCTGCTACCATTACAGATATGTCAAGGAAATTAAAGAAAGAAAAAAACTGTATAGTGTATTTGCCTACAAATTGTACTTCAGAAATATGTATTGAAAAATTGTTTGCTTTCAGAGGTCAAGTAACACAGGAATGCTAGTGCTTGATTTCCAAAAGAGTTTTCCTGTAGGTTTGACAGTAAGCCAAAATCTGTCATATATTTCTTTTCTAAATGATACCACAAGGTTTAGGAGAAGAATGTTTAAAATGCTGATCAGGTTGCTTGGAATAAGCTTCCATTTAATCTTCACCCAGGTGTAACTGTAAACAATCAGCACTATCTGATCTAGCAGAACACTGAAAGCCTTTACCAATTGCTTCCTTGAACTAGCCTTGTGTTTGTTCTTTGGAACCACTGGAAAATCAGGCTTTTGTCCTGCTCTGGTTTTCTGAGTAGCTGAATTACCATAAATAAAATGCACAGCTAATGGCTTTTGTTTAAAAAAGAAGCTTCAGTAAATATATTATTTCCTGTTCTTTTACAAATCTAAGTCTGGGTTCACCATTCCTTTTGCTAATGAGATCATAATGTAATACTTAATTCTAGATTACAAAAAGAAAAAAAAAGCAAAGTAATGTTTAGCAATATATGGTTCAGTCTCATGTAATTTGTCTCAAATGCATTTACAAATAAAATGTATTTAAAAATACATTGGGCAAATGATAGCAGACACAAAAGGGGAATCAAATGTATGCTAATTCTGGAGGTTTCAGGCTAACATGGTAACATAGTAAATGACGACAGATAAAGACCTGAGCGGTCCATACAGTCTGCCCAACAAGATAAACTCATTTTACAAGGTATGTGATACTTTATATGTATACCTGAGTTTGATTTCTCCTTGCGTTTCTCATGGCACAGACCGTAAAAGTCTGCCTAGCACTGTTTTTGTACTAAAAGTTCTAAAGCTAACATCGAAGCCCCTTAAAATTTACACTCCAGCCCACCATATCTATTCAGTTACGATCAGGGTGTAGATCGTAGTCTGCCCAGCACCGGTTTTGCTTCCCAATTACTGGCGTCGCCTCCCAATCTCCGCTAAAATTCCATAGATCCATTCCTTCTAAACAGGATTCCTTTGTGTTTATCCCATGCATGTTTGAATTCCATTACTACTACTACTACTACTACTACTACTACTATTATTTAGCATTTCTATAGCGCTACAAGGCGTACGCAGCGCTGCACAAACATAGAAGAAAGACAGTCCCTGCTCAAAGAGCTTATTACCGTTTTCATCTCCACCACCTCCTGCGGGAGGGCATTCCACGTATCTACCACCCTTTTTGTGAAAAAATACTTCCTGACATTACTCCTGAGTCTGCCCCCCTTCAACTTCAATTCATGTCCTCTAGTTCTACCACCTTCCCGTCTCTGGAAAAGGTTTGTTTGCGGATTAATACCTTTCAAATATTTGAACGTCTGTATCATGTCACCCCTGTTTCTCCTTTCCTCCAAAACGGTTTACAACAATACGCTAAAAACAAGTAAAGTGAAGAAAAGAACTCCAGTTTAAAAAATAGGAAAGAATTAAAAACTTTCAAGAACAGTCACACAATTTGTTTAGAGCATTACGAATTATTGCAGGTACTGTGCTGTGGCTAGTCCAGTCACTACAAACTTCATGGGCTATTAACTGCTTTGTGATAAAAGTACGATTTGAGACCTAACCAAAAATTAGCATAAGAACTTTAAGATCCCAAGGAGAGTGGCTGAGAATTCCACAGGAAGGGAGAAAGGAAATAAAATGCACTTCATCGGGTTGATTCCCACTTAGCTCTTGATTGGGGGGGGGGGGGGATTACAAGATGATGGTCATTTAGAGGATGGAGGCATTGAGATGGTATGTATGGTATAGTCACTGAAGCCAAATAGTCATGTTTACCCTTGTGGAGGGCTTTGTGTATTAGAATAAGGACTTTGAAGTGCATTCTGTGTGCAATGGGAAGCCAGTAAAGTTGTTTCAATAGCAGAGTCACATGGCCCCACGTTCTGCATGACAGAGAATATGGGCGGTTGTGTTTTGCAAAGTTTGCAACTGTTTTAGATCTGATTTAGTTATACCGGTATAAACAATATTGCAATAATTGTACCGTAAGTTGATGAAAGCATAGAACAATATGCATAGAGTATCAAAGTCAAAACCTGATTTCATAACCAATGATATCTGTTGGAAAAAGGAAAAGGATGAGGGAATGGGACTTCATATATCACCTTTGTGTGGGTTTTGCAATTACATTCAAAGCAGTTTACATATTATGTACAGGGTACTTATTTGTACCAGTGGCAATGGAGAGTTAAGTGACTTACCCAGAGTCACAAAGCGCTACTCCTCCACTCTTGGGCTGTCAAAAAAGAATTGGGACATGAGTTGGAGGAGGTAAGGAACCAGTAACCCAGCAGGCTATAGTCTTCTCTAGGTTTAGAACAAGATGCTGAGTTTTCAGCCAAACAACCACATTATGCAAACAGAGGTGCAGAGGTTGAAGGTCAGGTAATTTGCGGTCAGTATAATGTACTAATTGGGTTTGTGACCTGGATTGGCAACTGCTTGGAAACAGGATACTGGGCTAGATGGACCATTTGCCTGACCCTTATGGCTACTCTTATGTACAAGTAGAATATTATCTGCATAATAATATGATAAAATCCCATGGGTCTGAATCAGGGTGGCTAGAGGACTAAGTAAAAGATTAGAGAGAGAGAAAGAGTCAAACCCTGAGGGACACCACAACCAAGAGAGTGCAAGGTTGAGTGCAAAAAGGAAACCTGGAAACTGCAATTTTGCAGATAAGATGCAAAACACTTTAGAACTGACCCGCCAATACCAAGTGAAGAAAGTCTGTTAGTCTATAGTAGTATTCTGTAACAGGGATTCTCAACCCAGTCCTCGGAACACACTTAGCCAGTCAGGTTTTCAGGATACCCACACTGTGAATATACATGAGAGAAATTGGTATGCATTGCCTCCAGTCTGTTCAAATCTGTCTCATGTGTATTCATTGTGGGTATCCTGAAAACCTGATTGGCTGGGTGTGTCGTGAGGACTGGGTTTTTTTTTGTTTTTTTTGTTACATTTGTACCCCGCGCTTTCCCACTCATGGCAGACTCAATGTGGCTTACATGGGGCAATGGAGTGTTACGATCCCTTGTTCTATAAAATATGCTCTACGTTCCTTTATAGAATACGCTCCTACCAGATATCCTCTGTGCGCTTATTTGTGGGCTCCCAGTTATAGAATTAACTCCTATATGCCTTACTGAAAATAAATAACTTGTTGCATTTTTGTTATCAGGCCTTACACTTAACTTGCTGAGAAATGTAGTTATATGTACTTTTAGTCTGTATGCACTTGCTCTAAATAACTAATGGTATGACAGAAGGAGTGCATAGGAGAAAGGTAAACTTTACTTACTAGCAATGACTCATGTTCTTAATTCATTCAAAGAAGTAATCAGATTCAATGCAGTGGCAGAAGTTTAATAGTGCTAATTAGTCCTATTAAGGTCTGCAAACATTAGAGAATCCACAACTTGAATGAGGTTCAATCGTTTACCTTTATGGCAGGCCTTTGAAGTTATATTATCCTGCTATATTCATGCTCATTTTTGCAAAACTTTAAAATGATCAGCCATTTACAACTAGCAGAACTTTCATACATCTTCAAAATTATTTCTGTAAAACCTTCAACATAAAATGTACTACACTCTGAAATGACCCGATTGTTTTAATGCACCAATCTCTCTTTATATATCAACTCACTTAGGGCTTTTTTACAAATCTATGCTAGTGATTCCCGCGCAAAAAATGAGAGGAGGCCCATAGGAACTGAATGGGCTTCATTTGCCGCACCGAGAATCGGTAGCACGGCTTTGTAAAAGAAGTCCTTAATATACTTACAATATAATGGAATTCCTGTTTGGGGGCCTGAATTCAGTAGGCCGAGTGGACATTCAGTATCATAGAAATGTGACCCCATGTTCTTTCCATATTGTCACAGTGTCTGGGAGGCATAAGTAAAGCCAGCCATTCAAAAGTAGAAATTACTGCAAAGCACTATAAACAAATTGAAAATGTATTACTTTTGATGTGAATTAAGAAGGTGTCTTGAGTCTTCAGAAAAACTGACCCAAATATCAAAAACAATAGAAATTATAACAAACTGAAAAGTAAGGCAAAATAAATGCAAGTTTGACTAGGTAGTTTTTCCATAGGAGTGATGTCCTGAAAAACAGGAGAAAGGGAGGGAGGGAGGGGGGCCGGAGCTGGCCAAAGTTTTGTGATTTTGCCTACAGTTTTGTGATTTTTAATGCAGGGGGGAGCGGGGAGCTGCGGTGACCTCAGGGGGGGGGGGCAAGGACGCTCCTGACGAGCTTTTTTGCCCCTTCCCTCCCGATTTTTTTTTTTTTTTACATTACAGTTTGGAAGCTGGGCAGCCCTAACGAGAGGGTACAACCTCTTGTTAGCTTTCCGGTGGTTTTCTAGCGTTAGGGCAAGCGGTAAACTTTGATGCATCTCATTGCAATAGGGTTTCTACACAATTTGCTCATCTGCATTCCGTTTTCGTTTGCTGCTACCATCGTCGGAAAAAGGCCTTTAATGCATGTCACGGTTTAAAACTTGTTTGTTAAAGGGTTGTAAAAGGGTCGTTAAAGTTTAGTGCATCTGGGCCCTTGGTACAGTAGTTTACTATAGCATCTGAAGATCAAGAGCATATGAGGCACCACAAGCTCTGGTCATACAATTAGTTGCCTTAGAATGGAGGGCTACAGCTGATTTTTCCATGTTACAGAGCTTGTGGTGCCTCATATGCTCTTGATACAATTAGATTTGAGAACACAAAAATAGAGAAAGAAGATTGTTGGTGGCTGAGAAGAATCAAAGAGGTAATAGAGATAGCAAGACACCCAAATAACTTCAATGGAGACAAAAGACTCATCTTAGACGAAGCATGGCAACCAGTCATTCTAAAGAAATTTAGTGCAAAAAGGACTGGCGCTGAGGACAAACATTTTTTCCCCTTCCCATAGTTTCAGAATATAACCTGCAGAAATTCCTCCCCCCTCCAGAAGCAGAACTCTGCCAGAATGAAACCAATGAATATTCACACCAAAATTCAAATTTGTGACCAATGGACTTTCCTGACAAAATTCAAATTTGTGACCAACAGACTTTCCCGCCTCAATTTTGCAAAGCAGACATATTGTTTCAGAAAAAGTGCACCGTCTTTCCCAGTAATGCAATCGTGTGTGAAATGACATGTATGTGCAGGCTGTCACACATGAGTGTACCGTCGCACATGTGGGCAAGATTGGGAAGAGTATGCACTCTTCTCTGAAAGTTTGCACCCCCTTTGTAAATAGTGTGCAGTGTTTGCAAAGAGGGTGCAGTATTTTGAAGACTAACCAAAACAAACAATGCTGCATACGGCATGGGAAATGAAACAAAATGAAAATTTGCGGGCTACAGTCTGAACGTATTCTTTCCCTGTATTCCATGCCCCTGCTGTCTCACCTTTTGTTACCTTTGGCAAGTCTTTACTACCCAACACTGATCAGCACTTTGTTAATTAATTAGACAGTGTTTCATAGGACAGTGATTGGATGTAGTCAGGGCCAGATTAACACTATATTGGGCCCTAGGCAAACATATATTTGGGCTCCCCCTCCCCACCAGGAACCCCACCATCATTTCACCTCTTCAGAAGTAGCAAGGAAAAGTGCAGAGCCTAGCTGTGAGTATGATATCAGTAATGGTTTGTGAGTGAGCATGGGGACTATGCAAGTTCATGCTTTGAATAGAGAGGCTTAATGGTTAGAGCTGGGGAGCTGCCAAGTTACCCATTCCATGAAGGAAATCCTGAGCCAGTTCTGGATTTCTGCAGCCCTATAATGGTACATTAGGGAACCCAAAGTGCTGATTTCAACTGGTGGCATCAGGGACTACATAGAGAACATTGAATTGGAATACAAGTTCAAAACCAGGACTGGCCAAAAAGTCTCCCTCCTGTAACTAAGTAACTTGGCAGCTCTTAGTAATGGGCTAAAAACCAGGGAAGCTGGACAAGTCATTTTAACTCTCCATTGCCACTGGTACAAAACCAGAAATTAGAAGGGTGGACTGCCTGAAAGAGTGAGATTTAAGGGCAATGTGTCCAAGATATAAATTTACAAAGTTTACATATGAAAAAGGTTCACAACTGGAAAAGGCAAAATAAAATGTTAGGGTTTTTTTTTTTTTTTATGCTTCTGAAAGAATATTGGCAGAGTACAGGCAGTATTAGCACAGCGTTCAAAGGAATTTGCCCAAGTAGTTTAATAGTTAACAGGGTAAGCTCCCTGGGCTGAAAATTTCTCTTCACTGAACTTCTTCATTCCAGCCCAGATTTTCAAAGGGAAGCTTTATTTATATGAGCCTGTCCTCACCAGATACAGGGAAGCATACACAAATACACTTTCTAGCTCTCTTTTTTAGTGCTGTCTTGCTGCTCATGTGCTCATTCAGACAGTGCTCCCACCCCCTACCAGGTCTGCCTACCATCATGTAAAATTCTGGCATTTGTTGCCAGGTTTTTTTTCCCCTCAGCTGACCCTTCACACTTTCCCCCCTTCTTCAGTCCTATTCCTTGCAACAATCTCCTCCCCCTCCACAGAACACTCAGTGGTTCTCTCCAAAGACCCTGTGCAGAGCAGCTCAGCTCACCTTCCCAGACAGCCCTTGCAGCTCACTTCCTCCTTCCTGTGACTAGACTAGAAGACTTCCCATTGGCTGGATTCTACCATAGCTTCTGCACTGGAAGGGGGGAATATTGGAGAGCTATAGTGAGCTATACTCTGAAAAAGCACCACACAGCCATCCTTCTGGCTTGAAAACAGGTAGATTACAAATGTTTAGAATCCTGAAAACAATCCAGTTGGAAATCCTAGTCTTCCGAGTACATCTGACAGGGCCCCCCTAAACTTTTGGGCCCAAGGCACATGCCTAGTTTGCCTATGCCTTAATCTTCTCTTCTCTGGATGTAGTCAGTTGTTGATGACAGTGATACTGTTTTTTAAAATTATTATTATTTTTAGACTTGTAGTGACCCCTTACCGCTCACTCTTCTGGGACTACTGCCAACCCAACATAGCTGGGGGCTTTTTTACCCACTGCATTAAAAAGGGCCCTGGCGCATGGGAAGAATTGGCCCCCACCACTAGCGCAGGGCCCTTTTCCCCGCAGCTTGGTAAAGGACCCCTCAGTATTTTATAGACTTCTGTCTTATCTTCTTCAGCTGTCTCGTCTCCAAGCTAAATAGCCCTAGCCATCCCATCCCCTTTATCATTTTTGTTACCCTTTCTCTGTACCTTTTCTAATACCGCAATATATTTTTTTGAGATGCGATGACCAAAATTACACACGCTATTTGAGGTGCAATTGCACCGTGGAGTGAAACAAAGCAGGGGCGTAGCCAGACACCCAATTTTGGGTGGGCCTGGGCCCAAGATGGGTGGGCAGAAGAACCCCACCCCATCCCATAGGTGATTTGGTCTCTCCTCTCACCTGCATTCCATATGGTCTCTCAAATATCCCCCCTCTCCTGCAAACCTTTTAAATTTCAGATTTTCACCGGCAGTGAGGAGCAACTAATACACACTACTCATGTAGGCCCCACATCCTTCCCACTGATGCAGCTTCCTGTTTCCGCATAGGCGGGAATATGTCAGAGGGAAGGCTGTGGGGCCAGTTTAAGCAGTATGTATCAGTCGCTGCTTTCTGCAAGCGAAGATCTACTATTTATAAGGTATGCAGGAGGGACAGTTGTTGGGAGTTTTCAGCTTGGGAATCTCTACTGTCCACATCATAGGTGTGCTGCTACTGGTGGGCCTGAGCTCACCATTCCTTTCCTAATAATTCCTAACATTCTATTTGCTTTCTTATCCACCGCTGCACACTGAGCAGAGGGTTTCAACCTATCATCAACAATGACACCTAGTTCCTTTCCCTGGGTGGTGACCTCTAATATGGAACTTTGCATCATGAAGCTATAGTTTTGGTTTCTCTTTCTTGCAACACTTTCCACTTGCCCATATTAAATGCCATTTGGATGCCCAGTCTCCTACTCTTGTAAGTTCCTCTTTTTCACAATCCTCTTGTGATTAAACAACTTTGAATAACTTTGCATCATCAGCAAATTTAGGGGTCCTTTTACAAAGGTGATCTAGCGTTTTTAGCAAGTGCGTTAAATGTGCGTATGCTAAATGCTAGAAACGCCTATATATTCCTATGGGCGTCTCTAGCATTTAGCACACGCTAATCAGTGCGCGCTAAAAATGCTAGCAAGCCTTTGTAAAAGGACCCCTTAATTACCTCTCTCGTTAGTCCCATCTCTTGCTCATTTATAAATACGTTAAAAAGCAGCAATCCCAGCACAGACCCTTGGGGAACCCCACTATCTACCCTTCTCGACTGAGAATGTGCGCTAAGAAATGCACATCTCTAGAATTTGCATAAGAGACTACCATGAAAAGTTATTCCTGCAAATCCAACTTCTGCAGAATGACTTCTCAAAAGTAAGCTTCACCTGGAAAATAGTGCAAAACACCAGAATCTTGGTGACATTTTTGTATTTTGCACTATTTTTGCTAGAAGCCCACTGTTGCCGTCATTTCCCTCTTTAGCACATCAGCCTCATGCTTCTTAAATTGCAGTCAGTATTGTATTTGTCAGACCGTACAGTGAGTTTGCCAGAAAATTAGATCTCCATTCTACACATTAGCAAGAAAATGGTAAAAAAGAGGATAAATTAATTTCGCCATTAAGTGGTTTTTCGTAAGTTAAATATATTTTAAATATATACTTAACCATACTTATAACTGCATATTATGAAACTGTACATATTTAGGGCTCCTTTTACAAAAGTGTGCTAATGGATTTAAAAGCACTAATGATTAGCATGCATTAAATGCTAAGAAGCCCATAGGTATAAAATAGGCTTCATAGCATTTAGCACATGCTAATTATTAGAATGCGCTAAATCCGTTAGCGCACTTTTGTAAAAGAACTCCTAAAACCTTTTACCTTTGTAGTCAGAAACTTAAGGTAGTGTAGTAGATTTGTAAGGGAAAAAATACATGCTGTGTATTTAGGATATGAGAATGGATTTCATTTGAATATATTCCTTTTTCCATAGCATAAACAGTGGGGCAAATCAACTAAGGCTTTTCTCCTGTTTTTCATCTACAAGAAAAAAATATGTAATCAGGCCTTTACTGCTATGACTATTTTTCATCAGGTAGAGTTTGACCTTGGAGTTTTCTGCACTAACAGGAAGTTTGCTTATCCTGAGAAGGGATATTCAGAGGGGAAAGAACACAAATCGAGCGGCACTTCATCAGCTAAGAAAGAGGGAAAAAAAATTCTTAGATATTCTTTAATAAAAAGGAATACAGCTCTGAATAGGATTGTTCAGTAAGATGTTCTATATTATGTATTCTTCAAGATTCACTTGAAGATACAAGAGTCTAGAGAGTGAAATCTCCCCCGAAGGCACACATCAGAGCAAGAACTGAATTGCAAATAGACATTGAGAAACCTTCTCATCCGCCTTTTATTCAGAGACTGAGAATGCAGCCTTGACCCAGCCATCACATTTTGACTGTCATAATCCTGGCATGAAATGACAAACTCATAGAAATGTAAGCATTGTTATCACTAAATCTCCTGTGCTTGAACTCTCCATATTTGATAGCCTACATCCGAATCTAGCTGTAGAAGAACTCATATATTTAACATTCTGAAAATTGTCAAGTAAACAGTGACCTTAAAGTAAAAGCTCATGAAACAGAAAAGCGAAACAGACACATTCTTTCAGATTAGACAAGAAGGGTGTTTCAGAGAATGAGAGTTGATTTGATGGTCAAGAACCAGATGTATGAAACCTGGGGCCTCAGATTTAAATGTTGTCACCACCACCACTTACTACTACTACTACTATTTAGCATTTCTATAGCGCTACAAGGCATACACAGCGCTGCACAAACATAGAAGAAAGACAGTCCCTGCTCAAAGAGCTTACAATCTAATAGACAAAAAATAAATAAAGTAAGCAAATCAAATCAATTAATGTGAACGGGAAGGAAGAGAGGAGGGTAGGTGGAGGCGAGTGGTTACAAGTGGTTACTAGTCAAAAGCAATGTTAAAGAGGTGGGCTTTCAGTCTAGATTTAAAGGTGGCCAAGGATGGGGCAAGACGTAGAGGCTCAGGAAGTTTATTCCAGGCGTAGGGTGCAGCGAGACAGAAGGCGCGAAGTCTGGAGTTGGCAGTAGTGGAGAAGGGAACAGATAAGAAGGATTTATCCATGGAGCGGAGTGCACGGGAAGGGGTGTAGGGAAGGACGAGTGTGGAGAGATACTGGGGAGCAGCAGAGTGAATACATTTATAGGTTAGTAGAAGAAGTTTGAACAGGATGCGAAAACGGATAGGGAGCCAGTGAAGGGTCTTGAGGAGAGGGGTAGTATGAGTAAAGCGACCCTGGCGGAAGATGAGACGGGCAGCAGAGTTTTGAACCGACTGGAGAGGGGAGAGGTGACTAAGTGGGAGGCCAGCAAGAAGCAGATTGCAGTAGTCTAAACGAGAGGTGACAAGGGTGTGGATGAGGGTTTTGGTAGAGTGCTCGGAAAGAAAGGGGCGGATTTTACGGATGTTGTAAAGAAAGAAACGACAGGTCTTGGCGGTCTGCTGGATATGAGCAGAGAAGGAGAGAGAAGAGTCAAAGATGACCCCAAGGTTTCGAGCTGAGGAGACAGGGAGAATGAGAGAGCCATCAACAGAAATAGAAAACGGGGGGAGCGGGGAGGTGGGTTTGGGGGGGAAAATGAGAAGCTCGGTTTTGGTCATATTTAATTTCAGGTGGCGTTGAGACATCCAGACAGCAATGTCAGACAAGCACGCTGAAACTTTGGTTTGGATGCAAGGTGAGATATCAGGGGTAGAAAGGTAGATTTGGGAGTCATCAGCATAGAGATGGTAGGAAAAGCCATGGGATGAGATTAATGAACCAAGGGAAGAAGTGTAGATAGAAAAGAGGAGGGGACCAAGAACAGAACCCTGAGGTACGCCGACAGGCAGAGGGATAGAAGTAGAAGAGGATCCACCAGAGTGAACACTAAAGGTGCGGAGGGAGAGGTAGGAAGAGAACCAGGAAAGGACAGAGCCCTGGAATCCAAGTGAGGACAGGGTATCGAGAAGTATGCTGTGATCGACAGTGTCAAAAGCAGCGGAAAGATCAAGAAGAATGAGGATGGAATATTGACCTCTGGATTTAGCCAGTAATAGGTCATTGGAGACTTTAGTAAGCGCAGTTTCGGTTGAGTGGAGAGGGCGAAAACCAGATTGTAATGGGTCAAGAATAGCATGTGAGGAGAGAAAATCAAGGCAGCGGCGGTGAACAGCACGCTCAAGTAATTTGGAGAGAAAAGGAAGGAGGGAGATGGGTCGGTAATTAGAGGGACAAGTAGGGTCAAGTGAAGGCTTCTTAAGGAGAGGTGTGACCACAGCATGTTTAAAGGCAGCAGGGACAGTTGCAGTGGAAAGTGAGAGGTTGAGAATGTGACAGATAAAAGGAATAAGAGTAGGAGAGATGGCATTAAGAAGGTGGGTAGGAATGGGATCAGAGGAACAGGTGGTACATTTTGAGGAAGAAAGGAGAAGTGTAGTTTCCTCAATAGTAACTTCAGGAAAGGAGGAAAGGGAATGAGGGGAAGGAGAGAGAGGGGGACGGACTAGTGGAGGGAGAGGTGGTGAGGTAGAGAAAGCAAGGTTTATCTTTTGAACCTTGTTGTGAAAGAATTCAGCAAGGGTCTGAGGAGATAATGAAGGGGGAGTTGGGGGAGGGGGCACCTTGAGGAGAGAGTTCAATGTGGTGAAGAGAAGTCGAGGATTAGAGCCAAGAGAGTTGGTCAGTTGAATATAATAATCCTGTTTGGCACGTAAAAGAGCAGATTGGAAGGAGGTCAGCATGAACTTAAAGTGTAAGAAATCAGCAAGGGCCCGAGATTTCCGCCAGAGGCGTTCGGCGGAGCGGGTACAGGAACGTAGGTAGCGGATATTAGAAGTCAGCCAAGGTTGGGGTTTTGTACGCCTTACAGGGCGGGTCATCAAAGGTGCAAGAGTGTCTAAGGCAGAGGATAGAGTATTGTTGTAAGAAGAAACAGCCTCGTTGACAGACGTGGATGGTGCCACAGTAGAGAGGAGGTTAGAAACATGGGAGGATAGAGATGAAGGGCCTTAATTTAGGGCCTGTCCATTATGTTGGTAATTCTATAACAGGGCACTGATATTTAATACCAAGAAGAAACCTACTTGGAGCCTATTCTATTAAGGAAAGTATGTCAAATTTGCGCTTATATTTTAGAGCTGGTATAAATGCTCACGCCTAGATGTTAAAAATGCACAAAGATTGTGTGGCATTCCATAATTTATAAGTGTAACTGTGTGCCTTGCCCACCCTCCAACCATGTTTATGCCCACCTTCAAAGTACTTGTAACCCTGGTAAGGGAACTATGCACCTGGGAGCTTTTTCTGAAGTCCACTGCAGTGCCCCCTAGGGTGCCCGGTTGGTGTCCTGGCATGTCAGAGGGACCAGTGCACTACGAATGCTGGCTCCTTCCATGACCAAAGGGCTTGGATTTGGTAGTTTCTGAGATGGGCGTCCTCAGTTTCCATTATCGCTGAAAATCAGAAACGACCAAGTCTAAGGACGACCATCTCTAAAGTCAACCTAAATTTCCAGATTTGGGCGTCCCCGACCGAATTATCGAAACGAAAGATGGACGTCCATCTTGTTTCGATAATACGGGTTTCCCCACCCCTTCACGGGGATGTCCTGCGAGGACATCCTCAGAAGAACTTGGGCGTCCCTTTCGATTATGCCCTTCTTTGTCTCTCCCCTGCTGGAGCCTCTGAGCATTCTGTGCTCACTAATACCGGCACTGGTCTGGCATTAGTGAGTGCCTCTAGCGCTGGCGTTACATTTTGAACATCGGCCTGCAGGAACATTAACTGCTAGTCAGAATGCAATGATCAACCAATTGACCCTGAAAGGACCCCAGTATAGCCACCGCTGCCCTCACACCCATATCTCACTAAAAGCCTGCTAATTACTTGCTCTACCTGTAAATTAGTTGTTGTAACAAAACTACTCACTCCAGTACTACCAAAGGTCTGAGTAAACAAGTAAACTTTCAGACACTTTTTCAATTTCAAATAATCCGATCCTGTTCACAAAGAAACTTTTAATGAATTCTTAAAAAACATGATCACGCAGAAAGCAATGGATGATACATTGCTGAGTCTCACTTCAGTCACAGAGGGTGTAACTAACTTTTTGTGTCTTTAGATGCAAATTAACAACAGACTCACATATCTTCGGTGCTTTTTTTCTGAAAGATGGTGAAAAATCGATTGCCTAATTTAAGTTCATAAGCATCGCCCTACTGGCACAGAATGAAGTCCATTGATTTCCAGGTCACAAGTACCTGGTATTACATAGGAGCCAACGTTTCAAAATTATTGGGGGTGCTAAGCCCAATGGAAATAACCCCTCCCTGGACACATACAAGGAATTTTCTTAATATTGGGGGTGCTCAAGCACCCACAGCACCCACAGAGTCGGCTCCTATGCGCTGGTAAGAGCCCAAAAGAGTAAAACAGATTTTAAGTCTATCTTAATAATGGTTTATGGACTTTTGTTTTAGGAACTTGTCCAAACCTTTTGTAAATCCTGTTAAGCTAACTGCTTTCTATCACATTTTCTGGCAACAAATTCCAGAGTTTAATTACATGATGAGTGAAGAAATATTTTCTCCAATTTGTTTTAAATTTACTACTTAGGAGCTTTATTATGTGCCTCCTAGTCCTTGTATTTTTCGAAAGAGTAAACAAGCAATTCACGCCTACCTGTTCTACACTACTCAGTGTATTATAGACCTATACCATATCTCCTCTCAGCCATCTCTTCAAACTGAAGATCCCTAGCCTCTTTAGCCTTTTCTCATAGGAAGTCATGCCTTAATCCCTCCAGTGGTTATCTGGTCATTTAGATGCTGGGCTCGATGGACCCTTGGTCTTTTCCCAGTGTGGCATTACTTATGTACTTTTGTGACTTAGGCGTGATTAAAACAGTTCTAGACCAAAGCACCTAACTTTTAGCCCTGAACGTTTTTGCTTTGTTCCATTAAGGCAGAAAAACATCCGAGTTTTGGGAATGCCCATATCCCACCCCCAACACGCCCCCTTGTGATTTGCACACACTGCAGAGAAAAATTTCTCAAATCCAAGTTTCAAAGATCGTGATTTGGATGTTTTTTGGAGAAAAATGACCAGATGCCACTTTCCTGCTTATAATCGAACGAGAAAAACGCCCAAGTTCCGACCTAAATCGGGAGATGGACGTTTATCTCACAAAACCGAATAAATCGGTATAATGGAAAGCCGATTTTGGACGTTTTCAACTGCACTCCATCGCGCAAGTGTACAAAGTTGACGGGGGCGTGTCAGAGGTGTGGCGAAGGCGGGACTGGGGCATGGTTATCACCCGAACAGAGATGGGCGCCTTTCGCCGATAATGGAAAAAAAGTATGCGTTTGTAGCTAGAATTTAGGGCACTTTTCCTGGACCCTGTTTTTTCACGAATAAGGCCCCAAAAAGTGCCCTAAATGACCAGATTACCCCCAGAGGGAATTGGGGATGACCTCCCCTGACTCCCCCAGTGGTGACTAACCCCCTCCCACCACAAAAAATGATGTTTCACAACTTTTTATTTTCACCCTCAAATGTCATACCCACCTCCCTGGCATCAGTATGCAGGTCCCTGGAGCAGTTGTTAGGGGGTGCAGTGGACTTCAGGCAGGTGGACCCAGGCCCATCCCCCCCTAACTGTTACAATTGTGCTGCTTAATGCTTATTAGTCGTCCAACTCCCCAAACCCACTGTACCTACATGTAGGTGCCCCCCTTCACCCCTTAGAGCTATAGTAATGGTGTAGACTTGTGGGCAGTGGGTTTTGAGGGGGATTTGGGGGGCTCAACACACAAGGGAAGGGTGCTATGCACCTGGGAGCTCTTTTACCTTTTTTTTTGTTTTTGTAAAAGTGCCCCCTGGGGTGCCCGGTTGGTGTCCTGGCATGTGAGGGGGACCAGTGCACTACGAATCCTGGCCCCTCCCACGAACAAATGCCTTGGATTTATTCGTTTTTGAGCTGGGCGCTTTCATTTTCCATTATCGCTGAAAAGCAAAAACACCCAGCTCACAAATTGTCGAATAAAACATGGACGTCTATTTTTTTTTAAAAATACGGTTCGGTCCGCCCCTTCACAGACCCGTTCTCGGAGATAAACGCCCATGGAGATAGACGTTTTCGTTCGATTATGCCCCTCTGTATGTGTCATTTATGCAGTTAATTGCTGCTGAATATTGGTTACGTGGCTCCTGGTGATTTAAGCAGGCCTGCCCACTTAAATTGCTTTGAATATCAGCCAGGTAGTCTCTATTTTTCTATATAAAAAATTTGTAATAATAACAGAACAGTTTTAGGTCCCAGTTTATGATTTTAAAAGGCATCTCTGGGTAGGTGTTATAACTTGAACAAGAATGGGAAAGGGTGGCGATTAAAAAGCAAAGCACTAGGAATTAAATCTAGTGACACGACCATCTGTATCCAGATCATTTGGTGAAACAATAAAAGGAAAAGCAACCTTTGCACCAAGCAAAAGCAACACACAAACAGCAAAGGTGATAAGAAAAGCCCCAAAAGAATGGTGTGGTGCAGAACTTTATTAATTGGTATCAGTGACTCTACACACGAGCTGTGTTTTGGCCATAAGGCCTGCCTCAGGACTCTACGAAAAATCAAAACACATCAGTAAAAAACAATATGTATGTATACAATAGGTACTTGAAAAATGAATACATAAAGAATGCAGAAGACCAATAATTAGATTTAACAAATGAAACATCCAAACTTATACATTAAAGGATAAAAACCCACCAAAGTATAACAAACTACTGGAGAGAAGAGAGCATATATGAAAAACAAACAAAATATATATGCATATATTTGAAAAATGAAAAACAATACTATATCTATTTATCTATCTATATAGTATAAATAATATATTTACATACCATTACCTGACAATTACACAGTGGTCTAATCATTTGGCAACATTTCCCTGTTATGATCAGTTCTTCACAGTCCAAAAATATTTGATGTTTAATATGTGTTGTGACATTGCAGGTGTTCAGAACAAGTGGTCCATAATGATCTTCCTACCACCAGTATCATAATGTGCTTTGTGGATGAAGTATGGTCTACTCTTCAACGATCTGTTCATAGTGTCCTGAATCGATCTCCTCCCCATCTTTTAAAAGAGATCATTCTAGTGGATGACTTCAGTACAAAAGGTCAGTATAATATTCTTCATGGCCATGAACAGATGTTAAATTTACTTTTCTGTGCCAGTTTGAAACATTCTTATGAAAGAACATAGAAAATCCATAATCATTCTAACAAATACCTATTAAGAAAGTACTGGTGGAGTGACTATTGACACCAATCAGGAGAACTTTATAGTATAGACGTTCAGAACAAATGATTTGAAGGAAAAATTCTCTCTGCTGGAGCAGTTTAAATTCACATCAGAGTTTACAGTGTATGATGATGATGATGTATTCACTCTACCAAAGTACCAGATTTATTTTAAACTAGTAAAAAAGGCCCATTTCGGTATGAAAGGAAACGGGCACTAGCAAGGTTTTCCTCCCCCCCCCTCCCTCGCTCTCTCCCTCTGTCCCCTCCAAGTCCCACGGCCCCCTTTCTTCCCTTCAGATTTCCATTGCTTCCTCCCTCCCTCTGTCACTCCTTCACTCTGTCCTCCCTCCAACTTCCAGTCCCCCCTCCCTTCCTCCCTCTGTCATTCTCCTTCGCTGTGTCCTCCCTCCAAGTGCCAGTCCCCCCATCCCCCAATGTGCACGTCAACCCCCCCTCCAAAATCGCCAATCCCCTTCTCTTACCGGGGTCCTGTCGGCAGCATTGAAGAGCGAGCAGGCTCAGTGAGTCTACTGCCTTTCCATTTCTTCGCTCTGAGCTCTGACACTGGTCCCGCCCTCATTTCCTGTTTCCCCAAGGGCGGGACCAGAGTCAGAGCTCAGAGCGAATAGAAGAGAAGGCAGCAGACTCGCTGAGCCTGCTTGCTCTTCAATGCTTCTGCCGGGACCCTGGTAAGAGGAGGAGGGGGGTAGGGAGCCTCCTGCACGCAGGGATGCCGCTTTCGACAGGTTTTTTTTTCGCTTGTGTTTCAGCTGTTCCTGTGGGACCACAGGAACAGCTGAATCAGAAGGTCATGACGTCACTCTGATCTACCGACGGAAGCAGACCACATCCGAGGGAGCCACAGTCCCAGGCAGCGTTCGAACGTTGGAGGTGAGAGTTATTATATAGGATGTGTGGAACAGTGTGGGTGATTACTTAGATGATTTGGCTAAACTATTTCAATAATTCTTTTTTATATGTATTTATAAACTTTTACAACAATAACCAAACAAAACATTTGTATAGAAATTGGCACAGTTTCAGAAATATATCTTTAAAGAGATAAAAGAAAATACAAATTTAAAAGAAAATTCACATAGCCTGACCCTTAATTCAGTCCACAATATATCCAAGGAGAGGCAAGAATCATAAAGCACATCTAGATTACCAGTCAACTCCAGTATTATAATTACTCTTGGGGTGAATTCTGCACAAAATGTTTTAAAATTCTGCTCTGTTTTAGTGTTTTTGTACATAATTTGCTCATGCTAAGGACCTGAAATTCTTTCCTCTTGTTTCCCTCCTCAAGCTTCAGTCTCCCCAGTTCCATCTCTCACTCCATCTGCAGTTCTCACTTCCTCTCAGCAAAACCACTAATTCTGCCCCCAAAGTCTTCTCCTGCTTGTAGTACCCAAACTCTCATTATCTCTCCCTCCAGGTATACACTCCTACCTCCTTATTCTTCCTCCCACCAGGTATACACCCCCACTTCTCATTCTTTCTCTTCCTCTGCTTGGTTATCGTATCTCTCCCCCCCTCCCCAAGGCACACCCTCAAGCTTGATCTTCCCCCCCCCAAACACACACACAAACACTAGTGTCATACTCTCAGCTTTTTCTGCCGCCTTTCCCACGCCATGTTACATATTCTGTTTTCTCTTCCCCCCCTCCCATCCCCATAGTACACCCTCATCTTTCTCTGCCCCCTCGCAAAAATCCAAATGGCACACTATCAGCTTTTGTTTCTCCTCATCCCGCCAAACCCCAGAGCACATGCTCATCTTACACTGTTGCTCTGCTCCCACTCCCCCTCTCCATGGCACATTCACCTTTGTCTGCTCCTGCCTTCCACCATCTCCATAGCACATTCACCTTAGTTTTGTCAGCTCACCTCCCTTACCATCCCCTTTTGTTTGCCCTCTAGCCAGGGCCGTGCCAACACAGTAAGCGAGGTAAGCACGGCAGGAGGGCGCCGTCCTCTGGGGGCGCCCCGCCACGCCATGCTTACCTCGCCCTCCCGCGTCCCAACTGCCCGCCCTCTTCTCCCCCCCCCCCAACAAGGTCCCTTTGAAATTGACCTCCGTCCGGCAGCGAAGGTGCAGCGTCAATGAAGGAGGCGGCGCTCCCGACGTCTCTACTAGTCTTCCCTTCGCTCAGTGTTCCGCCTTCTTCTGACGTCATTTCCTTGATGTCAGAAGAAGGCGGGACATTGAGCGAAGGGAAGACTAGTAGAGACGTCGGAAGCGCCGCCTCCTTCACTGACGCTGCGCCTTCGCTGCCGGAGAGAGGTAAATTTAAAAGGGATCTTGAGGGGGAGAAGAGGGTGGGCAGTTGGGACATGGGAGCGGGAGGGCAGCGATCATTTTCATGGGGGAGAGGGGGCGCGTGTACGCCAACTGTTCGTCTGCGGGGGGGCGGGGGGGCGGGGGGCGCCAACTGATCTCCTGCAGGGGGGCGCCACAGACCCTTGGCACGGCCCTGCCTCTAGCCTTCCCAATAGCACATTTGCCTTTGTTTGCTTCCCCCCCCCGGTCCCACCCCGTCCCACCATCTCCAATGCATATTCAACTTTGGCTGCATAAAAAGTCTGGTCTAAGCTGGAGGAAGTGACCTGATATGCAGGATTTCACTTCTTCCTGCTCCTCTTGCCATGCAGTCTCTGTGGGGAAGGGGGTGAGAGACTAGGGAGAGACTGAATGGATGCAGCTTCACAGAATTCTGCGGCACTGGGGAATTCTGTACAAATTCATCCAGGAGTATATAATAAGGTGTTCGTTAACCAGAAATCTCAACAGTAACAGCTGTAGAAGACTCACATGATATCTTGCTATTAAGGAAAGCTGACAATTAAGAAGGCTCAAGAAACACATATTTCACAGAATCAGTGGCGTTCCTAGGGGGGGCTGACACCTTGGGCGGATCGCCAATGCGCCCCACCCCCCGGGTGCAGCGCCCCCCCCCCCCCCCCCCCCGGCGAAAGGACACCCCACCCCCACCCCGGGTGCACGCCGCTGGGGGGGTGCCGCGCGCTGCTCAGCTTCGTTCATTTTCATGCTCCCTCTGCCCCGGAACAGGTTACTTCCTGTTCCGGGGCAGAGGGAGCATGGAAACGAACGAAGCTGACCGGCGCGCAGCACCCCCCCCCCCCCCCCCAGCGGCTTGCACCCGGGGCGGACCACCCCCACCCCTTGGTACGCCACTGCACATAATTCTACTTAATGAGTCATTTACTGGGACACTTATGAAAAAAACAATCCGGCTGATATTCAGCTGGTGCCAGGTAGTACGCTTTTCACCCGATGCCGGCGCTAAACCCAGATATTCAATGCGGTGCCATTTCCAGTGACCAGCATTGAATATCTGGGTTTTTTTTGGCAGGCTTAAACTTAACCGTCTATGTAATATTCAGCGATGGCCTGTTAAGTTTATAACGGCCAAAGATAGGTCTGCTATTTGGTTGGCCTGATTTGGCCGCCAAACTTAGCTGGCGATGCACTGAATATTTGCAGCTAGCCAGCTATATCACACTATATAGCCGGTTAGCCACTATGGAGGAGATTCTATATATAGCGCCTAAAAAATTGGTGCTGAAATCAGTGCCAACTAAGCGTATTCTATAATCGATGCCTAGAGTTAGGCGCCGATTATAGAATACGCTTAGTTCATATTTCAGTGCCTAAATCTATGTGCACCAACAAAAACTTGGTGTAAATCCCTTAATGTAGATTTAGGCGCAGTAGGCCATATTCTGTAACTAGGCTTGTAAATTTTGTTATGCCCACGAAATGCCCATTTCCCTGCCCGTAACCACACCCCTTTTGCCTGCACGCGTTAAAAGTTTGGTGCGTTAGAAATGTTTCGGGCTTCATTTATTCTTCATCCAACTTTTCAATCATATCAATAACATCCAGCAAATCCATCTCCTGGGCTGGATCTTGTTGTACCTCTGAAGCTTTTCTTTTAATGGAGAGATAATAAATCTGAGAAATAGGTGGTAGAGGCGCTTCAGGAACCTTAAGTACTTCCAGCAGATATCTTATAAGAAGAAACTAAAGAGAGACGTGGAAAATTAATAATTCCGAAATTGCAATTTCTAAATATATTTTCCAGTGCCTTTATTTTTATTTCTAAGATTGAGAGAACGAATTAACACTAACCTTAATATTTTTCATTGTTTTCTTTAGTACATTCTTCCTCCAGTTTTACTATTCGTAACTCATTCCCATGCTGTTTATCAAATAACTAGCCGTTGAGCCCGTTAAAACGGGCTGGTATTGGGGTTTTCGGAGGTCGACGCTGGCCCCCCCCTCCGCGTGGTCGCCACCGCTCCCTCCCCCGCGAGATCGCCGCTACCATTCCCCCCCACCCCCGGAGTTGCTGCCGCTGCCAGCCCTCCACCCGGCCCAGGCCCTCTCTCCACTACTGAACTTACATCCATTCGCCGGAACGCAGCAGGGCAGATCAGCTGAGCTGCCGTCGGCCTTCCTTCTCTGCCTGTGTCCTGCCCTTGTGTGACGTAACGTCAGCGAGGGCGGGGCACAGGCAGGGAAGGAAGGTGGACGGCAGCTCAGCTGATGTGCGTGTTGCGTTCCGGCGAATGGATGTAAGTTCAGTAATGGAGAAAGGGCCTGGGCCGGGTGGAGGGCTGGCGGCAGCAACACCGGGTGGGGGAGCGGTAGCGGTGACCTCGGGCGGGGGGTGCGGAGCGGTAGCGACCTCGGCGGCTTTGCGCAGTTTCCCTTTCTGTCCCGACCCCGTCATCACGTATTGACGTGGGGGGCGGGACAGAGAGGGAAGTCTCTACTGCGCATTTGCAAGTGAATCGGTCACACACCGTTTATATGTTTGATAGTTTTATTTGAGGAATCATAGCCTGACTGAAATCTAGCTTGCCAATTAGTCTGTATGGTGAAAGAACTCCATCAGGTCAAAGCAAACTCAAAAGCAGGAGGAGCATTAGGTTTTTCACTGCCAATACTCACAAATGTTGCTTTCAGTAATACTACTTCCATTAAAACAGATGCTTCAGGTCCAAGAAGGTGGAATGTAGGCTGACATGCTGTGTCCTGTCTCCTGTTTCCTTTGAGCTGTTTTTCCTATTGTAATGCCGAAGCATAGAGGGAAAGCAGCTGCACGGTCTTCTCTGCAACAGCGAACCACTACTGTTGGCCCAATGGATTCTTTCGCGAGACGGACTGGGTATACCGTAGTGTCAGAGAGTGGCTTGCTTGGGGCAACAGGAGGAGGAGAATCCATGGCGTCCTTTGGGCTGGATACCATGCTGAGCCCCGACCGGAAAACCCCTCCTCCACAACTGCAGGGCAGCAGCTCACCACTTTCGGTTCTGCTTCTGCCACTTGGTGTAGATAGTGGGGGCCTGCGAGAGATCTTGGATCAGCAAGTGGGAGCTCCGAGGAGCCTAGCAGCTGTGGCCTCCACTGGAGGGCCTATAATGTTGGTAATTCCAACTGAAGGCGGAGGAACAGTTAAGGGAGAGCAGCAGGATTCATTCTCCCTTCAACAGAAACCGACAATTACAACTATAACATTTCTTCTTATGAAGCTCTCTGAAGTTAGTGTGGACAGTTTGTGGCATCTAATAGTTTATTTGGGTAAGAACTTATGTTGTCCTCAAGTACATGCTTTAGAAAATAAGGGGTCCTTTTACTAAGGTGCGCCAAAAATGGCCTGCGCTGTTGTAGGCGCGTGTATTGGACATGCGCAGGTCCATTTTTCAGCGCTCCTGCAAAAAAGGCCTCTTTTTTTTGGCCCAAAATGAGCATGCGACAAAATTTAAATTGACATGCGTCCATTTTGGGCCTGAGACCTTACCGCCACCCATTGACTTAGCGGTAAGGTCTCACGCGTTAACCGGGTGGTAATCGTCAGAATGTGTACACTGCTGATTACCGCATGGTTAGCACCACACGGTAGACTTCCACGCACATCGGGTGCACATAAAAAATGGAATTACTGCCCTGGGTATGCGGTAGACGGGTGGTAGTTCCAAATTGACGTGCCTTGGACGCACATAGGCTTGATAAGAATATTGCTGAGGGTGAAAACTCTTTCTAATTGATTGGGTCAACTGGTTAGAGGAATAAGACTCAGCTTGTGCAAGCTACTATAATAAAAGATGTAGTTACTTTGAGTTTTAAATGTGAGTCTTTAACAAATTTCTCCTAGAGTAATAATCTTTGCTTTCTAAATTTTCTGAGAATGTTTGCTGTTGCACCTCGGGAAATGCTGAAGCATTATCTTAGAGATTTTAAAAATACCAGAAGAAAATTGCCACCTTTTTCACGGGTATATTATTTACCACAAAGGCTAAAGGAAAGGCAGCAAAATATTGATTAGAACATATCTGGATTGGATGTTTCTGTTATCCTGGAATCTTCGGAGACTGACTCAGCCTCTGCAGACACTTTGATAGCCACAGTGGCTTTATTACTAGATAAAGACCAGATATTGAGAATGTTTTCAGGAATAGAGATATAGAGTTTCTTGGATTTAAAATGTGTATATTTCCGGGTGTTTCCAGGGACACACTGAGGCGTAATAGATAGTTTTTGTTGTTAAAACCTGGAGTTCTTCAGATAGGAGCTACTTATTTTTTAAGATATTCTTGTAAGTGTATTGTCAGGTGTCAGTCAAGTAAGTAAGTAAGTACTTTTTAATCCTGTGCATCTTACTGCATCCCTGGCAACTAAACTAGTTCAGGGGGAACATTTATCCTACTTGTTAGTTCTTCATGAATACTGTAATGCTACCTGAAGGTTTTGACAGTGTTATGTTTTTCCTTATTATTTTCCTAAATTAGTTTTGTTCTCCTATTTGAAGTCCTGGACCTCTTATTTGTGAACTTGAGTGATAACTTCCTCTTTGTATGTCTTTATAGAATTATTTTCTTCATTTTTTTCTTTTCTGTATGACCACTTTTCTGTTCAAGTGTAGTATGTTTGGTTATTATTTTGAAATGTATAAAAAACAGATGCTCCAGGGGTTATCACACCAACTCCTATTGATGTTCATTGCACAGAGAAAGTTCTGCATTGATCAGACAGGACCTCCTTCCTCTGTGACCCCCTTCCTTGCCACATCATCCATCCATGACTCATAGAGGGGCATAATCGAACTGGGCGTCCATCTTTAAGGGCGCCCATCTCTAAGGACGGCCCGACGAAGGGGCGGGGCATCCCGTATTATCGAAACAAGATGGGCGTCCATCTTTCGTTTCGATAATGCGGTCAGGGACGCCCAAATCTCATCATTTAGGTCGACCATCTTGACATTTAGGTCGACCTTAGAGATGGGCGACCTCGGTTTTTGGCGATAATGGAAACCGAGGACGCCCATCTCAAAAACAACCAAGTCCAAGGCATTTGGTCATGGGAGGAGCCAGCAATCATAGTGCACTGGTCCCCCTCACATGCCAGGACACCAACCGGGCACCCTAGGGGGCACTGCAGTGGACATCACAAATTGCTTCCAGCTGCATAGCTCCCTTACCTTGTGTGTTGATCCCACCAAAACCCACTACCCACAACTCTACACCACTACCATAGCCCTTAGGGATGAAGGGGGGCACCTACATGTGGGTACAGTGGGTTTCGGGTGGGTATTGGAGGGCTCCCATTTACCAACACAAGTGTAACAGGTGGGGGGGGGGGGGGATGGGCCTGGGTCCGCCTGTCTGAAGTGCACTGCACCCACTAAAAACTGTTCCAGGGACCTGCATACTGCTGTCATGGAGCTGGGTATGACATTTGAGACTGGCATAGAGGCTGGCAAAAAATGTGTTATGTATTTTTTTTTGGGTGGGAGGAGGTTGGTGACCACGGGGGAGTAAGGGGAGGTCATCCCCAATTCCCTCCGGTGGTCATCTGGTCAGTTCGGGCACCTTTTCGAGGCTTGGTCATGAAAAAAAGGGACCAAGTAAAGTCGGCCAAATGCTCGTCAGGGACGCCCTTCTTTTTTCCATTATCGGCCGAGGACGCCCATCTGTTAACCACGCCCCCGTCCCGCCTTCGGTACACTGCCGACACACCCCCTTGAACTTTGGTCGTCCTTGCGATGGAAAGCAGTTGAGGATGTCCAAAATCGGCTTTTGATTATGCCATTTGGGTGCCCTTAAGAGAAGGACGCCCATCTCCCGATTTGTGTTGGAAGATGGGCGCCCTTCTCCTTCGAAAATAAGCAGGATAGTCAATAGGCCTAGAGGGCTCTCCACTACTGGAGGGGCTGGCAGAGTGCGCTGTTCAGGCCTCAGACACACATCAATTCTGAAACCCAGCCTCAATGCCGGGAATGTACCTGGTGTTCTTCCTACTACTACTACTACTAATCATTTTTATAGCACTACTAGATGTATGCAGTGCTGTGCATGTCATATGCAGGTACTTTCTCTGTCTCCACAGGGCTCACAATCTGAGTTTTTCTACCTGGGGCAACGGAGGGTTAGGTGACTTTTCCAAGTTCACAAGGAGCTGCAGTGGGATTTGAACCCAGGTCACCGGGCTCAAAGCCCACTGCACTAACCATTAGGCCCGTCCTCCACTAGAGGCCTTTCTGCACAACAAAGGAGTTCAAAGGTCGGTTTTAATATTCATGAACTTCGATCACTTCCTTTCTGGTCAACATAGTGGTGAACTTGGTGTGAGCATACACTGGGGGTCTTTTACTAAGGCACGCTCACATTTTTGGCGCGCGCTAAAATTGTAGACGCACTAAACATTACAGACGCCAATACATTCCTATGGGCATCACTAACGTTTAGCACTCCCACAATTTTAGAGCGTGCTAAAAACGTGAGCGTGCCTTAGTAAAAGACGCCCATTGTTTGTATCTCTTACATATACTGATCTTAATGACGTTCTGATTTGACTGAAATGTTCTAACTGGTGCAGAATAAATTGTGGGTTTTTAAGCTGGCTATCGAGTGCCTGATATTTGGACTTCTTCATGGTGTTGGGAAGCCATCTCGGAATGAAGGTTTTTTTCACTGTTTGCATCCCTTTTTATCTGCTTGATCACCTGTCTGAGCTCCTGGGTACAACAAAAAAAGTGGGAGAACGACCAAGGAAGCCAAAGACAGGAAGATGTACATTAATAAGAAGGTTTATTTGAAGTATGAAGTATGAGCTCCTGGGTGTCACACCACATTCTTCTTTCATTAGCAGTTTGAACTAAATCACTTTCCACTTTGTGCATACAAAGCTCTAATGCATGCAAAAAATATGCAATGTGTATCACCGCCATAGCATTAACCATAATGGTTCCATCACAAAAGGTTGTTGTCTCATTTTTTTATACCATCTGTTGTCTGTAATTTTATGACTGTGAGGCACGGGTTCTTTAGACCAGAAACATTAGTACAGAATACCATTTTTAATTTGAATTCTCATTTTGTCTAAATGTCAAGAATGATTTTTCCTGTGTAGAGGAACGGAGAAGTATTCATCTAGGCTTAGCTGCTTTAGGCTTAGTGCTCCTATCATCAATGCAAAATTATACTCACAGCATATCTAGTGTACTAACTCTGGCAGAGTAAAACATAAAATAGCTTCCAGGAACCACTTTACCTTTCCTAATTAACTTTTTAGAAAATTGTTTACAGTTTGACTTCATGAATGAGCGGCTTTGCTAGTACCTTGAAGGTGGAAGGAGATTTTCAACTTCTACAAATAATGAGGTTTGTGTATCCATCCATTTCTTCCTTCCTCATGCTACCCTGAGTCTGAAGACGTTATCTATCATTAAAGCTTCTATTCCTGGGTGTTTCTAAATTATACAATCAGTTGCTTATTTTCCAGCTAATTAGGGGTCTTTGAGGGTACAAAAATGAGTGTTTATTGGTGTTTTCACACCACAGGTACTACTGCTGCTTACCTTTTTTTCTGGAATCAAATATGTACATGTATGTCAGGAATCATCAGCGCACAAATAGTACAAAAAAAACTGGGTGGAATGTTGATATTTCTGTAATGGCCAGTGTAAATGTGTATGCTTTTTTGGCACATACATGTATATTTTGTAATGTTATAACAAGTCACTTCTATAAATAATATATTCTCTTTTCCAAAATTTTAAAAGCTACTTCAATACCTCAGTATACAAATGGAGTGCAATCAAAATTCTTGAAAGGGAAAAAGCCTTAGCCGCCCGCTCCTCCATCCTTGTATTTCATATAAAAGGTGACAGGATGTTTAGCGGGTTATAATTCTTCATAGGCATAAAAAACCCTTTCAGAAAAGATTGCTAAAACTCCAGTTGTCTTCAATTCAAAGGGACCAGAACGTGTGGACTTAAAAAAAAAAAAAAAAGAAAATAATATACAAAACCAAACTTAGCTTTGGTGAAGAGGTGTTTGTCAACTAATAAACATTCACTCGTATCAACTGTGGCCAGAGTTTCACCGTAACTGCTGTATCAAGATGTGATGAAAAAATTGTTTATTAGCTTTAGACTTCACCCATTTCTCAGCATTCACAGGAGGGAGCCACAGGACATATGCAGTGCTGTATACATTATTTGCAGATACTTTCTCTGTTCCTAGAGGGCTCCCAATCTAACTTTTTGTACTTGGGCAAAGAGGGTTAAGTGATTTGCCCAAGGTCACAAGGAACTGCAGTGGGAATCAAATGCAGGTCACCAGGATCAAAGCCTACCTCACTACCCATTAGGCTACTTCTGCACGCCAGAATTTTACATTAACACATAAAACACTCCATACATGACTACTGGATTATCTTGCCATAGTAACAATTCCATGTTTCAGTTCAACACCCCCGATACTTGAACAGTCATAGGCTTGTGCCTCCTAACCCTTCATGAGCCTATTGGGAATCCACTAGAAAAAGTCATTTTTTAACCCGTTTCTCTGGAATAATCTACCTCTCCCTCTCCGTTCAGAGCCTTGACTTAGAAAATTTAAGATGGGACTAATAACCTATTTTTTTAAGTTGGCCTTTAACAGCACATAGAATATATGGTTTTGGTGGCTTGGTTCACTTTGGAATTTGAGCAGAGGAAACCTGCAGTCAATTTTGTGATATCTGAATGTTCTTAATGTGTGTATGTATGGCTTTTCTACATTTAATGGAGTTCCTTTCTAAATGTGTTGTAAATTCACTTCAATTTGCTCTGTAAAAAAGGTGATTTTAATAAACACAAATAAGCAATAAACGTAGCTCATTTTTGGCAATCAGCTTGTATGACTTGCAAAACATCTTTGCAGCTATAGTACTCCAGTAAAGATAGTTATATCTTAAGAAGTGTAGCTAACTTTACACAGGGAGCATTGACAGGCTATGGAGCCTGGTCGTGCTCTTGGGTCTGCCATTTAATGGGGCTTCAAGTCCTTGTAAAATCCTCCAAACCCTGTTCAAAATTTTTGATGGCCCATTGGTAAATGGTAAGCCCTTGGGTTTTCCCACGCCCGCCATGGTCCATGAATGTAAAAAAAATATATGGAGGGGCATATATGACGGAGTGCAGTTGAAAACATCCAAATTCGGCTTTCGATTATACAGCTTTATTCGCTTTTGTGAGATAAACGTCTATCTCCCGATTTGGGTCACAATATAGGCGTTTTTCTATTTCGATTATAAGCAGGATAGTGTGATTAAACAGCATCCCTCCCCGGCAAGTCCCCAGTCTTCAGTTTTAAAAAATGAAAGAAAGAAAAAAGAAAAAGCCCAAGCTGCTGACTTGCAAAATACCTTATCCCTACCTCTGGGGATTGCCCAGCGTACCTCTGATTCCTCCCCCTCGCCCAACTTATTTCGTTTTGCTATTGGTCTTCAAGGAGCAGGAGCAATTTCCACCATGACCTGCCCCTGCCTCATTGGTGCTGTAATTTGATCCCTGCCTGGGTAATGGGACAGAAGCAAGCAGGGATTGCTCCTTCCCTTTAAGGATCCACAGCCTAAGTAGGTAAGTGGGAGGACAGTCCACAGGAGGAGGAGATAGTGCAAGGGTTTCAACGATTTTTATTTTTGGTTAAAGGAGTGGCTTTATGCTAAGGAGAGGTGGGGGTTAATCACACTACTTTATTGATATTAAGTTCCTGGTGGGTTAAGGATAATCAGGGGACTTATCCTTTACTCCCACAGACCACCAGTGATACACAGCCTTGCAGCCTAAGGGGCCCTTTTACTAAAGGGGTGCCGTGCGGCAACCTGGAACTGCTGCTGGCCCAGTGCGGGTGCCGGCGGTAGTGCCATCCCATAGCGTACGCCATTTCTAGCGCTAGCATAAATATTTTAAAAATATTTCCACAGGGGGTTACCCGACGGTAATCGGGTAGCGTTGTGCGCTACCTGATTACCCCAGGGTTAGCATGGGAGCCCTTACCGCCACCTCAGTAGGTGGCGGTAAGTGCTGCCTCTGAAATGGCTGCATGGTAAATTCAAACTTACTGCATGGCCATTTCATTTTATGGCCTTTTTACCTGTGGCGGTAAAAGAGGACCTGGTGCGCAGCAAAAACGGCTACCAGCACAGGGCCCCTTTTACCATAGCTTAATAAAAGGGCTCCTAAACTAAGTCCTGCTTTTTTGTTTTGCCACAGCCAAAGATTAGTAAATCCTGTGGGAATTTTCTTGTACTAAAAGAGCTGCAGGAATGCAATGTTTTAGTGTGGATTAATAGTCCTCAAAATTACATTAACTGTGTAGCAGTTATGTAATAGTTAATTAGTACTTTGTATTTCACCCTGGAAATGCCTGTGTGTATATTATAATTATGTATTTCGTAATGGTTATTTATTTGTAGTATTGAAATCCTTCAGAGCTTTAGGCAAAGTTTTAGCTTGCAGAATTTTTCTGTGCAATTATAAGTTGCAGACCATTACATGCTAGGGCAAAAGCTGCAGTATTTAAAAAAATATATACAAAGCTAACAGATTACAGTCCTTTTTTTCACATTCCCCCCTTCCCTTCTTTTTCCCTAAACATAAATCTGGCTGAACACTTTCCCCCAATTCTATAAAAGTTGCCAAAAATTGAGCATGCAATTTAATTGAATATTGAGCTAATTAGCGCCGATAATTGGCTTTTTAACAAGCAATTATTGACACTAATTTGATTTAATTGGCATTTTCACATGCAAATTTAGGTGCGATCTGAAAAAGGGGCACATAAATGGAGGGGCAAGAGCGTTCCTAAAATTAATGCATATTTTTATAGAATAACAAAGATATGCATCTAATGTAGGTGTGTACATTTGCACCATGTTTCAGTTGGTACAAATGGCTGCACCTAAAGTTAAGTGAAATTCCCAGGCGTAAGCACTATTCTATAAACCGCTCTTAACTTTAGGCTTATAGAATAGTGCTTTTCTTAGCACCTATTTTTTGGCACCATATATAGAATCTAGCCCCGTATTCTGATTTCACATGGGTATGGAATCAGTTCATTCTTGCTCATTAACCTCCCTCATTCTATAACTGGATACTTACATTTAAAGACCATTTTCACACTTAAATGTTTAGAATACTAGCACTTATATGATGAATGTA
This sequence comes from Microcaecilia unicolor, assembly GCF_901765095.1. NCBI lineage: Eukaryota > Metazoa > Chordata > Amphibia > Gymnophiona > Siphonopidae > Microcaecilia > Microcaecilia unicolor. Next base: position 246,324,623 of record NC_044037.1, on the reverse strand, counting down.
CACTTGGATATGTAAGTACTAGCAGAGCACAAATCACTTGCCCCCGGATTCTATAAAGGTCACCCAAATAATTAGGCAGTGGGCTCCAATGATTTAATTATTGGAACTAACAAGCACTTAATTGACACTCATTGTGATTCTGGCACCGATCTGGCTATATGCTATTCTGTAACAATAGGTACCTAAATTGGATCAGGCACAACTCAGAAGGAGACGTGGCCTTGAGAGGGGCATGGGCAGGTCATGGGAGTTCACAAACGATGCATGCAGTGTTACGGAATAGCGGGGATCCATGCCCCATTTGCACACCAGGATTTACAGCAGGTGTCAGCAGATTTAAGTTCTCATGCCCAAAGTTGAGCGCCGATTTCGGTACTCAATGCTATTCTGTAAAGGACGCACATCCCAAAGCGCTAGAATAACTTTGATTGCCAAATGTTATCGGCGCTGAATTTTCACACCATTTATGGAATTTGACATGAAGTATCTTTATAAAACTTTGTAAGCATACAGATATAACAAGATTATATCAGAGCAAACATCGTATTGAGCATTAATAAAATAAAGACAACCAACATTCTAGATAAAAGTGGATATAAATAGATGGATCCGATGTGTATAATGAGAAGAAGCAAAAAAAAATGTATTTTAAGAGAACACAGCCTGAGCAGTGAGAAACTGATGTGTACTGAAGCAAGGAAGCACTTCATTCTAATTTGACTTGTTCTAGAGCTACTAGATTTATTTATCCAGTGTAATTTTGTTTTATTTTGTTGTAGCATACCTGAAACATTATTTAGACAAATATATGGAGAAATTTCCGAAGGTTCGGGTTCTTCATCTGAAGGAGAGGTATGGTTTGATACGAGCCAGACTTGCTGGAGCAAATATTGCCACAGGTAAGATATTTGTTTTGTTTTATATCAATGATTTACATATTTAAGCATAAAGCTCAAATTAAAGTAGATTTTTGAATATATGATGCCCCATTTTACACAGAACATTAATATTGGAATTTAGTCATCCGGGTCGGAACATGCTCAGTTCCAGCGGTATTTTCTGAAAGGCTCTACCGAACACAAAGCCTTTTGTAAAATATATATAAGGAAGTGCATGGGTGCACATGAATTTGTCAGCATGTACAGCAGAAGCAGCTAGCTTTCAAATTTACACATGCAAAGAGAGAATGGCATGTGTAAGTGACAATTTTGCAAATGGCTGACATTTACACATACAGGGCTAGGTTCTATATTTCACGCCTAAAAAATTGGGTGTGGGAAAAAAATGTGCCTAGGCGTATTCTATAAAGTATGCCGAAATGTAGGTTTGGTTTATAGAATACGCCTAACACCCATCCTTGCGACTAAATTTAGTCGCAGGCAGTTATGCCAGTAAAACTTGGTGTAAATGCTGACACATAAATTAAGCGTGGACCAGGTGTATCCTATAACAACGTGCATAGTTTTGGGAAATGTCCACGGCCCTCCCCTTCCACGTCCATGGCCATGCCCCCTTTTCAGCTATGTGCCTTAGAATTTACGCGCATTACTTTACAGAATACGCTTAGACAGTTGTGTGTGTAAATTCTAATTAAATGCCAATTACTGTTGATAATTGCTTGTTAATTGGCAGTTATCAGCGCTGATTGGCTTGTCAGCTAATTAAGTTGCGTGCACAAATCAGAATATGACCAGGTTTGTGCGCATAAAATAAGTTTTGCTATATAGAATCCAGGGGGCAACTTGTCCCATTTTACAAGTTTATTTATCTAAACATTCTCCGAGGACAAGCAGGCTGCTTGTTCTCACTGATGGGTGACGTCCACGGCAGCCCCTCCAATCGGAAAACTTCACTAGCAAAGTCGTTTGCTAGTCCTCGCGCGCATGCGCGGCCGTCTTCCCGCCCGAAACCGGCTCGAGCCGGCCAGTCTTCTTTTGTCCGCACTCGGTACGGTCGTTTTTTCGCCGTGTCGAGCCCCGGAAAGTCGACCTCGCGCGTCCAAAGTTTTTTTGAGCGTGTTTTTTCTTCGGAAAAGCTTTGTTCTAGTGCGGGAAGTGCTCCGGAAACCCTCCCCAGGTTTCGTGTCAATCCTCCCCGTACTTCCAGCTTTTTGCCCCGATAAGTTTTCTTTCGTCGTCGGGGTAGGCCTCTTTCGGCCTCGGTCGAGATTTTTCTCCCTCTAAATTTTGGTGCTTCAATTTTCGCCATTTCGGCTTTTGATTTCGCCGGCGTGATTTTTCCGCCCATGACATCGAAGCCTTCCAGCGGCTTCAAGAAGTGCACCCAGTGCGCCCGGGTTATCTCGCTCACTGATCGACACTCGTCGTGTCTTCAGTGTCTGGGGGCTGAGCACCGCCCTCAGAACTGCAGTCTGTGTTCCCTGCTTCAAAGGCGGACTCAGGTAGCGAGACTAGCCCAGTGGAACGTGTTGTTCTCGGGCTCTTCGTCGGCATCGGCACCGGGATCTTCGAGTGCATCGACGTCGTCAGCGTCCAGACCATCTTCCTCGGCCGCCCTTGCATCGAGTGCATCGAGGCATCGGGCCTCTGCATCGGCGCCGAGACATTGGATAGCTGCATCGACGTCGGTGGTACCGGGACCTCGTCTCCTGATGTCGTCGGACGGTGGTGCATCGAGTGGAGTGCAGGTGAGGGCTGTCCATTCCCCTGCTGGTGGCGGTGAGCCCTCGGGTGGGTCTCCTCCTACCCTGAGGGCTCCTGCGGTACAGCCCCCCCGAGATCGACCCTCTTCGGTCTCGGCCCCGAGGAAGCGACGGATGGATTCTACGTCCTCCTCGTCGGTGCCGGGGAGCTCCAGTGACATGCTTCGGAAGAAATCGAAGAAGCATCGACACCGGTCTCCTCCCCGTGTCGGCACCGAGAGCTCTGGGTCGCCGAGGGATTCGGCACCCAGCAGGCATCGGCACCGAGAGGACCGCTCACCCTCTGTTCAAGAGGTGTCGATGCGCTCCACTCTGGACAGCCCGGAACAGCCTCCTCGCCCGGAACAGGTTCTGACGTCGACGCCTGCATCGACCTCTCAGCCTTTTTCTGCAGCCACTCTGAACGAGAGCCTCCGGGCCGTTCTCCCAGAGATTCTGGGAGAGCTGTTGCGCCCTACCCCTCTGGTACCGGCGGTGCTTGCGCCTCCGGTACCGTCGAGCGTGGCGCCGGCTGGCCCATCGCCCGGGTTGAGGTCCCCGACGTCGGTACCGCGTGCGGTACCGACCGCGGCCACCTCCCAGGAGGGCTCCCCGACTACGTCGGCGGAGGGAGCTTCGCCGATGCGGGCGAGGGAGTCTTCCTCTCGACGCCCCCGTCGTGGACGTGGTTCCACTGAGTCGAGCAGGGCGAGGTTGCAGACACAGGTTCGGGAACTTGTGTCTGACACCGAGGGTGAGGCCTCGTGGGAGGAAGAGGAAGACCCCAGATATTTCTCTGACGAGGAGTCTGAGGGTCTTCCGTCTGATCCCACTCCCTCTCCTGAAAGGCAGCTTTCTCCTCCTGAGAGCCTGTCTTTCGCTTCCTTTGTCCGGGAGATGTCTACGGCCATCCCCTTCCCGGTGGTTGTGGAGGACGAGCCCAGGGCTGAAATGTTTGAGCTCCTGGACTATCCTTCTCCACCTAAGGAAGCGTCCACTGTTCCCTTGCACCATGTCCTAAAAAAGACATTGCTTGCGAACTGGACAAAACCCTTAACTAATCCCCACATTCCCAAGAAGATCGAGTCCCAGTACCGGATCCATGGGGACCCAGAGCTGATGCGCACTCAGTTGCCTCATGACTCTGGAGTTGTGGATTTGGCCCTAAAGAAGGCTAAGAGTTCTAGGGAACATGCTTCGGCGCCCCCGGGCAAGGACGCTAGAACCTTAGACTCCTTTGGGAGGAAGGCCTACCATTCCTCTATGCTCGTGTCCAAGATCCAGTCTTACCAGCTCTACATGAGCATACACATGCGGAACAATGTGCGGCAGTTGGCGGGCTTGGTTGATGCTCTTCCCCCCGAGCAAGCCAAGCCTTTTCAGGAGGTGGTCAGGCAGCTGAAGGCGTGCAGAAAATTCCTGGCCAGAGGAGTTTATGACACTTTTGATGTTGCGTCCAGGGCCGCTGCTCAAGGTGTGGTGATGCGCAGGCTCTCATGGCTGCGTGCCGCCGACCTGGAGAATAGACTCCAGCAGCGGATTGCGGACTCGCCTTGCCGTGCGGACAATATTTTTGGCGAAAAAGTTGAACAGGTGGTAGAGTCTCTCCACCAGCGGGACACCGCATTCGACAAATTCGCCCGCCGGCAGCCTTCAGCCTCTACCTCTACAGGTAGACCATTTTTCGGGGGAAGGAAGACTGTTCCCTACTCTTCTGGCAAGCGTAGGTACAATCCTCCTTCCCGACAGCCTGCGGCCCAGGCTAAGCCCCAGCGCGCTCGCTCTCGTCAGCAGCGTGCGACTCAGCAAGGCCCCGCGGCTCCCCAGCAAAAGCAAGGGGCGAGCTTTTGACTGGCTCCAGCAGAGCATAGCCGACATCCAAGTGTCCGTGCCGGGCGACCTGCCAGTCGGAGGGAGGTTGAAAGCTTTTCACCAAAGGTGGCCTCTCATAACCTCCGATCAGTGGGTTCTGCAAATAGTCCGGCAGGGATACACCCTCAATTTGACATCAAAACCTCCAAATTGTCCACCGGGAGCTCAGTCTTACAGCTTCCAACACAAGAAGGTACTTGCAGAGGAACTCTCCGCCCTTCTCAGCGCCAATGTGGTCGAGCCCGTGCCATCCGGGCAAGAAGGGCTGGGATTCTATTCCAGGTACTTCCTTGTGGAAAAGAAAACAGGGGGGATGCGTCCCATCCTAGACCTAAGGGCCCTGAACAAATATCTCGAAAAAGAAAAGTTCAGGATGCTTTCCCTGGGCACCCTTCTCCCCATGATTCAGCAAAACGATGGCTATGCTCTCTGGACTTGAAGGATGCCTACACACACATCCCGATACTGCCAGCTCACAGACAGTATCTGCGATTTCAGATGGGCAAACGCCACTTCCAGTACTGTGTGCTACCCTTTGGGCTCGCCTCTGCGCCCAGGGTGTTCACAAAGTGCCTAGCTGTGGTAGCAGCGGCACTCCGCAGGCTGGGGGTGCATGTGTTCCCATATCTCGACGATTGGCTGGTAAAGAACACATCAGAGGCAGGAGCCCTGCAGTCCATGCAGATGACTATTCGCCTACTGGAGCTACTGGGGTTTGTGTTAAATTATCCAAAGTCCCACCTTCTCCCAGCGCAGAGACTCGAATTCATAGGAGCTCTGCTGGATTCTCGGACGGCTCGCGCCTATCTCCCAGAGACGAGAGCCAACAACTTGTTGTCCCTCGTCTCGCGGGTGCGAGCGTCCCAGCAGATCACAGCTCGGCAGATGTTGAGATTGCTGGGCCACATGGCCTCCACAGTTCATGTGACTCCCATGGCCCGCCTTCACATGAGATCTGCTCAATGGACCCTGGCCTCTCAGTGGTATCAGGCCGCCGGAGGTCTGGAGGACGTGATCCACCTGTCCACGAGTTTTCTCGAATCCCTGTATTGGTGGACGATTTGCTCCAATTTGACTCTGGGACGTCCCTTCCAAATTCCTCAGCCACAAAAAGTGCTGACCACGGATGCGTCCCTCCTGGGATGGGGAGCTCATGTCGATGGGCTCCACACCCAAGGAAGCTGGTCCCTCCAGGAACGCGATCTGCAGATCAATCTTCTGGAGTTACGAGCGATCTGGAACGCTCTGAAGGCTTTCAGAGATCGGCTGTCCCACCAAATTATCCAAATTCAGACAGACAACCAGGTTGCCATGTACTATGTCAACAAGCAGGGGGGCACCGGATCTCGCCCCCTGTGTCAGGAAGCCGTCAGCATGTGGCTCTGGGCTCGCCGTCAAGGCATGGTGCTCCAAGCCACATATCTGGCAGGCGTAAACAACAGTCTGGCCGACAGGTTGAGCAGGATTATGCAACCTCACGAGTGGTCGCTCAACTCCCGAGTGGTGCGCCAGGTCTTCCAAGCGTGGGGCACCCCCTTGGTAGATCTCTTCGCATCTCGAGTGAACCACAAAGTCCCTCAGTTCTGTTCCAGGCTTCAGGCCCACGGCAGACTGGCATCGGATGCCTTCCTCCTGGATTGGGGGGAGGGCCTGCTGTATGCTTATCCTCCCATCCCTCTGGTGGGGAAGACTTTGTTGAAACTCAAGCAAGACCGAGGCACCGTGATTCTGATTGCTCCCTTTTGGCCGCGTCAGATCTGGTTCCCTCTTCTTCTGGAGTTGTCCTCCGAAGAACCGTGGAGATTGGAGTGTTTTCCGACCCTCATCACACAGGACGAAGGGGCTCTTCTGCATCCCAACCTCCAGTCGCTGGCTCTTACGGCCTGGATGTTGAGGGCGTAGACTTTGCCTCTTTGGGTCTGTCAGAGGGTGTCTCCCGCATCTTGCTTGCTTCCAGGAAAGATTCCACTAAGAGGAGTTACTTCTTCCATTGGAGGAGGTTTGCCGTCTGGTGTGACAGCAAGGCCTTAGATCCTCGCTCTTGTCCTACACAGACCCTGCTTGATTACCTTCTGCACTTGTCTGAGTCTGGTCTCAAGACCAACTCCGTAAGGGTTCACCTTAGTGCGATTAGTGCATACCATTACCGTGTGGAAGGTAAGCCGATCTCAGGACAGCCTTTAGTTGTTCGCTTCATGAGAGGTTTGCTTTTGTCAAAGCCCCCTGTCAAGCCTCCTACAGTGTCATGGGATCTCAATGTCGTTCTCACCCAGCTGATGAAACCTCCTTTTGAGCCACTGAATTCCTGCCATCCGAAGTACTTGACCTGGAAGGTCATTTTCTTGGTGGCAGTTACTTCGGCTCGTAGAGTCAGTGAGCTTCAGGCCCTGGTAGCCCAGGCCCCTTACACCAAATTTCATCACAACAGAGTAGTCCTCCGCACTCACCCTAAGTTTCTGCCAAAGGTCGTGTCGGAGTTCCATCTGAACCAGTCAATTGTCTTGCCAACATTCTTTCCCCGTCCTCATTCCTGCCCTGCTGAGCGTCAGCTGCACACATTGGACTGCAAGAGAGCATTGGCCTTCTATCTGGAGCGGACACAGCCCCACAGACAGTCCGCCCAATTGTTTGTTTCTTTTGATCCCAATAGGAGGGGAGTGGCTGTAGGAAAACGCACCATATCCAATTGGCTAGCAGATTGCATTTCCTTCACTTACGCCCAGGCGGGGCTGGCTCTTGAGGGTCATGTCACGGCTCATAATGTTCGAGCCATGGCTGCGTCGGTAGCCCACTTGAAGTCAGCCTCCATTGAAGAAATTTGCAAAGCTGCGACGTGGTCATCTGTCCACACATTCACATCTCATTACTGCCTGCAGCAGGATACCCGACGCGACAGTCGGTTCGGGCAGTCAGTTCTTCAGAACCTGTTTGGGCTTTAGGATCCAACTCCACCCCCCGAGGGCCCTGTTTGTTCTGTTCCAGGCTACACTCTCAGTTAGTTGGTAAATTTTTTAGGTCAATCTCAGTTATGTCCTCGCCGTTGCGAGGCCCAATTGACCATGGTTGTTGTTTTGAGTGAGCCTGGGGGCTAGGGATACCCCATCAGTGAGAACAAGCAGCCTGCTTGTCCTCGGAGAAAGCGAATGCTACATACCTGTAGAAGGTATTCTCCGAGGACAGCAGGCTGATTGTTCTCACAAACCCGCCCGCCTCCCCTTTGGAGTTGTGTCTTCCCTTGAAGTGTATTGTCTTGCTACATACTGGACTGGCTGGCTCGAGCCGGTTTCGGGCGGGAAGACGGCCGCGCATGCGCGGTGCGCGCGGGCGCGCGAGGACTAGCAAACGACTTTGCTAGTGAAGTTTTCCGATTGGAGGGGCTGCCGTGGACGTCACCCATCAGTGAGAACAATCAGCCTGCTGTCCTCGGAGAATACCTTCTACAGGTATGTAGCATTCGCTTTGTCAGTTAATTAATGAGTCCACAAATTTGAAGGTATGTTTTGGAACCAGCAATAATTAATGTGGATTAAAGCAAATTACTCCCTTTCTCCATTGTGTAAAACCTTAGGCTAAACGAGCACTTCTGAAAAATCTATGTCTACCTCCAAGATGGTTCAAAACTTGATGGGAGCATTCTTCACACAGTTGTGTATTGTCTCTCTAAGATGGAGGATGCATGTGCAGATTTTTGGCCTGCCTGAGTCATGCCCCTTTGAAATCTCTACATCCAGGTGATCTCTGCATGTACATAGCGGCTTTCTGAAATCACTGTTTACACATGTATAGTATGCAATCAAAGACAGGAAAAAACAAACAAACAACCCCCCCACCCCCACACACACAAAGGCCAGGTGTTAAAACCAATCTAGGAATATCACCACAGTTCATCGCATCCTGTTAGGTGTGCCATCAAAAGAATATCACCAATGCAATCTATACATGTAAGTGCCAGTATTTACAAAGCAGTTGAGAAACTAGACAAATTAGTTCTGCCTATGATTTCAGCTAACTTTAAAATATAGGAATTCATTTCCACTTATAGGTGAGAGTCATTTGTACTAGTGACCACTTGTCGCATCAGAAAGAAGACTCAAAAGACAAGGGTACATGATCCAGCATAGACCAGTGAATACCTAGTTATCCTTACACAAAAAGAATAAATAGGTAGATCCCTAACTTGTATGAAGTTTCTAAACAGGATGCAAGAAAAATACACAAAATTGTTCAGTCTTTCAACAGCTCCATATCAGTGTATGAAATAAATGTATGAACAACTATTCTACATACAGCATCAAAAGCAGCTAACCAGCACCCATGTCATAACTGATAATTATCTGGAATTGTTCACTAATTGGAGAGAAATTAGGATGCACCCAACACCCACAGGCAACTAGGATTTAGTCATATGTATGTAGTTCCAGTAAGCAGCACTCTCTTTTTGAAACCTAATGTGTAGCTATGCTCTCTGGACCTAAAGGATGCTTCCGCATACAGATACATCCAAGTGACAAAAAGTATCTCAGATTTCAAGTAGGGAGTGTCACTCCCACTCTGCAAGAGTTGCTTTTGTAGTGGACATTTAAGGGTAAGCTCATCTCTGTAGAGCCTCTAATTGTCCAATTCATGAAAGGTTTGCTTTTGATTAAGCCCCCTATCAAATATAAGATAACAAAAGAACATAACATAAGCATTGCCATACTGGGACAGCCGAAGGTCCATCGAGCCCAGCATCCTGGTTCCAACAGTGGCCAGTCCAGTTACAAAACAGAACAAAATACATTTTATTCTGCTTATCTTAGAAATAAGCAGTGGATTTTCCCCAAGTCCATCTTAATAATGGCTAATTATAGTCCATCTCTGCCTGGATGCATTTTTCTGTCTACAGACTAACCCCCTGTTTACAATGCCACGCAGCAATACTGACACAGTCCATTCGACATTACCGCACCAGCTGCCTCAAGTACGGCTTTGTAAACAGGGGCCTAAAAAATACATCCAAGAGTAAACCCTTTTATATTTTAAATTTTTCCTATTCCATAACATTTTGCAAATCATAACATATTTAATAATTTAAAAGAGGATCCATTCACAGTTTTTACAGTTTCACTAGTTTTGTCTAAAGTTTTCAAATTGAATTCTAAGATAAAAAAAATTCACAGAGCTTGGATATTTTTTTTTTATTTATTTTCTGCAAAGGCAAGAAACCTAGAGGTAAATAGTCAGCTGCCAGCGGTCATTGTGTTTTTTGTCCGCCACTGCTGTTATGTTCAGATATTAAATGCTGGGCCATGTCCGGGTCATATCCGGGTTTATATGGCCAGCTACTTCTTATGCGGTTAAGTGCAATATTGAGCACTTAACTGCCTAAGCGAAACTGGATGTTATGTTTCTGGGTAGTGAGCCCTTGGTTCATAGAAGAAGTCTATGAAAGACCAAATCTAGTCAGAAACGTGGCAGACCCTAGACAGGGTCGATGTCAAGACAGGACTAGGGCTAGTGTAAGTTGACACAAAAAAAAGCACTGAGGCTCAGGAACTCACTCACATACCGAAGCTGATAGCAGCTCAGGAACCCACTCATACACAAAGAAGCTGGTGGCTTCTCAAGAACCCACTCCCACACAGATACAGAATGAAGCACTGCTGGAACTCACTCACACAGACACAGAGTGAAGCAGATCTTCACTGGTCAGAGCAGATCAGAAGAGCGCGTCTCAGGACTCTCCAGAGCAGAATGGCATCAGGCTAATGATGCAAGAGCATCTAGGCTAGCAGCTGACGGGGTTAAATGCCCGGCTTCTGGCATCTGATGTCATCAAGGATGCGCTGGCACCAGGCGATGCAGGTCCCTCCCGTTGCGCACCAGCAGCGTGGTCCTGGCCTGACTCCAGAGTTACAGTAAGGCTGTGACACTGGATAAAGATAATCTAGGCAGTTAAGTGCTGAATATTGTCACTTAACCACATAAGTGCTGACTCCGCCAACAGACTGCCCACAAATTAGGTAGTTTTTACTTTAGCAGTTAGTGCTGATATTCAGTCGCACTAACCAGTTATCTGCCAATGAGTATCAGCAGATAGCACCGTACAAGCATAATCAGCCAGAAGAAGCCTGTCCTGGCTGGTTAAATTGCTTTGAATATCAACTTGCTAAATTTTGTCATATTTTCATGTATCTTCAACCATGACAACACAAACATCACTCCACTGCAGTTATTGAATTTGGGCTAGAGTTACCAAAGTGGGCTACTGCGTCAATTCATGTTCCCTACGTATTAATAGCTTTAGCCTGTTCTAGTCTAGCAGCACACTTTAGTAATTAGCCATTTCTTACTGGAAGTATGCATTCAAATATCAAATTGAAAAGTGTTTTTTGAGGAGTCTGTTTATCCACCCCTCCCTAGACCTCCGCGGAACCCCTTTCCACGGTGAGATGAATCGGGATCCAAAGGAGTGCCTTCGGACACGGAGGTGTAGGGGGGGTGGCAGAAGGCGCAGTTCAAATCTAATTCCCATGACCACAACTTTCTGTCTTCTAGGATCTAGGTGAATCTTTGGCCATTTATGTTCCCACATAAAGTCTACATGAGTGAAAGATAATTTACTTATGTGTATAGTATTTATGTGAGGCAGTTTAAAGAGAATGAAGAGATTGAAACTGAGACTGGAGAAGTTTAGTGATAGAAATAGTCTTTATTCTCACCAAATGAATCTGCCAGCTGTTACACACATCAGTCAAATTCTGGGTTCAACGGACCGTAGCTTCCCCTCCTGGGAGCGTTAGGGAAAGAATCCGATTTTAACTCAGATTCACACCCCTAATATAGTATTTGCAGTCCATACAACTCAATGGAGAAAGACTTTTTTTTCTAATTTTTTTTATCTATGAATCATACTTAACTGCAGGTCAGGTGCCCACCTGCCCCTCCTTTCTGAGATTACTTCATAACGCCAATTTCCGGACTTGTAAACATCTTTCCTAATATAGACAGATCAGTTTCTTTGTATTTTGTGACTCTGGGAGCCATCTTATAAGGACAGACTCCATCTTATGAACCAAACTTTTTACCATTTCTGGCATTAATTCCTTCATCTTAACTCTTACACTGAATTTGAAAGTTGTACCAGGTTTCAATAAGACTCACCAAGCAGTCCTGCTCTTGCAGGCTCTCAGCTATAAGGCCATCATCTGATTTTCAGGCCTAGTCAGTGCTTTTCAGCAGTTTAAGCTATGTAACTTGGCCCACCACTATTCGAGTGGATGGGTCTCAAGCTGGGGCACATATTAACAAAAGACAGTTGTACAAGCAACAATCTTATTATGGTAGATTAATTTTGATTATGCTATTTTGAAACAATAATAAATTCCAAGTTATTTATTGACATTTTGCAGTAGAACTTGGTAGGTCTTACATAGCCCAAATACCTTTTCTATTTCATAGTACACATTCTTTATAGGTTCCTTCCATTTACTACTTTTGATTATAGAACTAATTTATTTCAAACATATTATTCCCACAAGGGTTTTTGTTGTATATATTGCTTATATAACATATCAGTTTTAAAAGCTTTCTCCACATCTAAATCTTGTTTTACACTTCTTTTGCACTTCTAAGATTGCTTAGGGGTATATATACTTTTAAAAAATAGAGTCTACTTTTGCAAGGTCTTGCAGAGGCATTCCCTGTTGTGTAGCTTGAGTTTACTAGGATAGTGCTGCAACATACCTGCATATTTTATTTGATATACATTTATCCACATCAAGTAAACACTCTTCATGACATCTATAGACTTTCTGAAGTTTCAGGTCATTAAATCCTTGTGCAAAGGTTGCACTGTTTAAAAAATGTACAAGCAAATGGTTCACACTCATTATTGTACTCCTCTCTTGCTTTTGCCTTGAATTTAAATCTGGTTTAGTGTTGAATGTTAATACCACAGAACTCATTTCTATTTTGACATGACTGGTGGAACACTAAAGAGCTCCCATTCTGAACCAGGTTTGTGTAGACTCAGAATGGGGAAAAAGTTCTTAATTTATTTATTTGGATTTTGCTCACACCTTTTTCAGTAGTAGCTCAAGGTGAGGTACACTGGGTATTTCTCTGTCTCAGGTGGGCTCACAATCTAAGTTTGTACCTGAGGCAATGGAGGGTTAAGTGACTTGCCCAGGATCACAAGGAGCAGCAGTGGGATTTGAACTGGCCACCTCTGGATTTCAAGACTGGTGCTCTAACTACTAGGCCACTCCTCCACTCCTTATGTGCTTATGTTCTTCTCTACTTCATTTCTTTGAAGGGGCGAATAAACATGTAGATAAAGGTGAGCTGGTAGATATTGTGTATCTGGATTTTCAAAAGACATTTGACAAAGTATCTCATGAAAGACTCCTGAGGAAATTAAAAAGTCATGGGATAGGAGTCAGTGTCCCACCATGAATCAAAAACTGGTCAAAGACAGAAAACAGAGTAGGGTCAAATGCTCAGCACTCCCAAAGGAGAAGGGTAGACAATGCGGCTCCCCAGGGTTCCGTGCCAGGACTGCCGATTCCCAACACATCTACAAATGATCCAGAGATGGGAACAATTAAAGGTGAGGTAATTAAAGGTTGTTTTACTAAGATGTGGTAAAATGACCCCTGCAGTGGCGTCAACGTGCAGGTTTTCCGTGCGCCGAGGCCCTCTTTTACAACAGTGGGTGAAAGGCCTTTAAAAAAGGAAATGGCCATGTAACAAGTTAACCACTTGAATTATCATTTCTTTATTTGGATTTATTAATCACCTTTATGAAGAGATTCATCCAGTATTCAAAAGCGCCTATGTGATCACTGTCAACACCAGTCAAAAGTGCTTTTGTACAGAAAATCGTCGACAGGTCTATGTGTAACTTCATGTTTTGCAGCAGGCCAAGGAGGGACAGAAAAGTTTTATACACTCTTTAATTTTATGTACTCTACAGTGAAATTTAGCCACAGAGGGCAGTTCTGTAACAGTATGTCTGATAGTGGTGCAGAAAAAAAGTTCTACTCTATAAGCTACACTTAAAGTTAGGCATGGTTTATAGAATAGCACTTACAGTGGTGGAAATAAGTATTTGATCCCTTGCTGATTTTGTAAGTTTGCCCACTGACAAAGACATGAGCAGCCCATAATTGAAGGGTAGGTTATTGGTAACAGTGAGAGATAGCACATCACAAATTAAATCCGGAAAATCACATTGTGGAAAGTATATGAATTTATTTGCATTCTGCAGAGGGAAATAAGTATTTGATCCCCCACCAACCAGTAAGAGATCTGGCCCCTACAGACCAGGTAGATGCTCCAAATCAACTTGTTACCTGCATGACAGACAGCTGTCGGCAATGGTCACCTGTATGAAAGACACCTGTCCACAGACTCAGTGAATCAGTCAGACTCTAACCTCTACAAAATGGCCAAGAGCAAGGAGCTGTCTAAGGATGTCAGGGACAAGATCATACACCTGCACAAGGCTGGAATGGGCTACAAAACCATCAGTAAGACGCTGGGCGAGAAGGAGACAACTGTTGGTGCCATAGTAAGAAAATGGAAGAAGTACAAAATGACTGTCAATCGACAAAGATCTGGGGCTCCACGCAAAATCTCACCTCGTGGGGTATCCTTGATCATGAGGAAGGTTAGAAATCAGCCTACAACTACAAGGGGGGGAACTTGTCAATGATCTCAAGGCAGCTGGGACCACTGTCACCACGAAAACCATTGGTAACACATTACGACATAACGGATTGCAATCCTACAGTGCCCGCAAGGTCCCCCTGCTCCGGAAGGCACATGTGACGGCCCGTCTGAAGTTTGCCAGTGAACACCTGGATGATGCCGAGAGTGATTGGGAGAAGGTGCTGTGGTCAGATGAGACAAAAATTGAGCTCTTTGGCATGAACTCAACTCGCCGTGTTTGGAGGAAGAGAAATGCTGCCTATGACCCAAAGAACACCGTCCCCACTGTCAAGCATGGAGGTGGAAATGTTATGTTTTGGGGGTGTTTCTCTGCTAAGGGCACAGGACTACTTCACCGCATCAATGGGAGAATGGATGGGGCCATGTACCGTACAATTCTGAGTGACAACCTCCTTCCCTCCGCCAGGGCCTTAAAAATGGGTCGTGGCTGGGTCTTCCAGCACGACAATGACCCAAAACATACAGCCAAGGCAACAAAGGAGTGGCTCAGGAAGAAGCACATTAGGGTCATGGAGTGGCCTAGCCAGTCACCAGACCTTAATCCCATTGAAAACTTATGGAGGGAGCTGAAGCTGCGAGTTGCCAAGCGACAGCCCAGAACTCTTAATGATTTAGAGATGATCTGCAAAGAGGAGTGGACCAAAATTCCTCCTGACATGTGTGCAAACCTCATCATCAACTACAGAAGACGTCTGACCGCTGTGCTTGCCAACAAGGGTTTTGCCACCAAGTATTAGGTCTTGTTTGCCAGAGGGATTAAATACTTATTTCCCTCTGCAGAATGCAAATAAATTCATATACTTTCCACAATGTGATTTTCCGGATTTAATTTGTGATGTGCTATCTCTCACTGTTACCAATAACCTACCCTTCAATTATGGGCTGCTCATGTCTTTGTCAGTGGGCAAACTTACAAAATCAGCAAGGGATCAAATACTTATTTCCACCACTGTATGCCCAGGAATCGCGCCTAACTTTAGGTGCAACCATTTGCCATCAACTGAAATGTGGTGCAAATGTACATGCCTACATTAGGCGCATATCTCCTTTATGCTATAATAACGCATGTTAATTTTAGGAACGCTTCCGTTACGCCCATGACCTTTCCATTTCCACACCTCCTTTTTAAGACCGCACGTAAATTTTAGGCACGGATCCTGCGCCCAAATTTACACATGTAAATGCTAATTGTGCCCTGAAAAGGACAGGTACAAATCAAGGTAAGGTATAAACAAAAAGTAGCACATATGAGTTTATCTTGTTGGGCAGACTGGATGGACCATGCAGGTCTTTTTCTGCCGTCATCTACTATGTTACTATGTATGTAATTAAATCTAATTAGTGCCAATAATTTCTTGTTAAAAAGCCAATTATTAGCGCTAATTAGCTTGTTATTCAATTAAATTGCATATGCAAATTGGGCACATGCCCAAATTTACAGTTGCGGTTTTGGGTGACTTTTATAGAATTAGGGGGTTAGGGACCAGCACTTATGTCAGCCATGGAGCTGTTGTGTTAGCGCCTAAGTGCTGCATATACCCATGTAACTTATAGTATTCTGTAAGTTACAAGCATAAGATAGAGATATGTATAGCGAGATAGAGAGATTTAATTATGACATTGATTTGTCAATATTAATTAAATCTTGTTTGCTTTATCAGGTGATGTTCTGACTTTCCTGGATTCGCACGTTGAATGTAATGTTGGCTGGTTGGAACCACTTCTGGAAAGAGTGCACTTAAATCGAAAGAAAGTGGCATGTCCAGTCATTGAAGTAATTAGTGATAAAGATATGAGGTAAGTTTCTCTCTTCTCATGCCACACTCTTTTTGAAATGCTTTTTGCCAGATTTTTCACTGGCTTGCTCCCCTTCTCTAACTACGGGAAACATCTTTAATAATTATTTAAATCAAACAACTTGTGAAAAAACCCCAAATAGGCACTAGTACAGCAAAAAAAAAAAAAAAAAGTATGTGATTCCATATGGAAAGTCAGGGCAAACAATTTAGGTGTCTGTGCATTAAGAGGGTTATTTTATTTTTTTAAAAACCCACCTAGGTTAATTATGTAGGAAGGCAGGTATTTTGAGCCCATTTCATAACGACACGTAAATTGGCATTTTAAAAAGTGGAACAAGAGCACGGCTTTGATTATTGAACACAGACTTCACTATTTTAGATACACAGGAAGCCAGCAGCACTTCAATACCGGATACCAGCTTTGAAATAAGTGACTTTTGATCTATTATCACAGAGAATACAAGATTATATTAGTAACTTTGAAATATAAATGAACTGTGATTAATAATATCCTGTGAGTTCACTTACAGGATAGGGAGAGATGGATCCGATGGTATGATGGTATAAAGTTGACGTGCTATATGCTGGTACCATGTTGAACGATGGTGTGACACTTCAAATACATTGAGCACTATTCAAAAATTTTATGAAATGAATTAGCATAAGAGTTAACTGGTATAAAAAAATTTGAGTAATAATTTTTAAAAGGATGCCAAACTCAGAATAAGGACATCCGGGTTAGTAAATCACTGACCAGGAACTGTTCTAAAATAAAGCAATAGCCTTCGGGCCTTCAGCTTTCTTATATGCCACCTGCAAAGCCCCAAAACTGTTAAAGCAATGTACATTCGGGGGCAAGAGTATTTTTCTGAACCTGGAGAGCTCACAGTTTTAAAAAAAATCACAAAGGGCAGCAATGAGATTTAAACCAGGGTCCCTGGGATCTCAGACCCCTGCTGTAGGCAGCTATTAAGATACTCCTCCACTCAACATTGACGTTTAATAAGACGTTAATTGTAAAGCAATTGTAGTACCATGAATGTTCATAGTTCCTGAAGCTGTCACAGAGCCCCATTTCTCTTTCCAGCTTCAGACTTGGGGAAGGGAGGGGGACATCAACCACAATGGGATTGAGGTGACTTGCCTTATTTCCTCCAGTGTACAGTTGCTCAATCAGAGCACCGTTCTATGTTCTGGACGTGCCAAGTACCAAGTCTAATTAACAACATCCATCTTTCTGGGCATAAACATCCCTTCCCCTACTGAGATTGGAGTTGGTTGTCTATGTTTTGGCCCCTCCCTAGTTCTGCCCAGACCATGATTCTCTTGCCATATTGTACTTTTAGACGTCCATATCCCGGCTATTTAAAATCAGGATTTGGGTGTCCATGCATTTTACAGACATCCAAAACACAAATAGAGGTTCTAAAATAAGGGCTTTTACAGGCCCTTTTACTAAACCATGATAAAAACTTTAGTCTCCTTTGCTTAACATGAGATTTTACTGTGTGGTAGCTGCATCTTTTAATATGGCACCTACTGGGGTCATTCCCACTCTCTTCTATTGCAGGTGGTGTGTTAGCATTCAGGTTAATGCAGTACCTGCTCTCAATTAATTTGGAAGCACTTAATGCCTCCTTTATAAACATTAAGCAGTTAGGGGTAGATACTATATGGTGCCTAAAAAATCGGCACGGAAATCAATGCTGATTAAGCGTATTCTATAAGTGGCGCCTAGATTTAGGTGCGATATATAGAATACGCTTAGTTGATATCTCAGCGCGTAAAATTACATGCCTCCATTTACACCAGTGAAAACGTGGCATAAATCCAGATGCGTAGATTTAGGCGCAGAGGGCCATATTCTGTAACTATGTGTGTAAATTTTAGAACTTGCATTTCCCCGCCCATAACTATACCCCTTTTTTGTCTGCGCATGTTAGAAGTTAGGAGCACTACGTTACAGAATAAGCTTAGTGAGTTGTGCGCATAAATTCTAATTATTGCCAATTAGTGCTCATTATTGCTTGTTAAAGGCTGTTAGCAATGCTGATTGGCTTGTTAAGCCAATTAAGTTACACGTGTTGTTATAGAATCCGTATGGATTTTAGCGCAGATCTCTAGGTGCACTATATAGAATCCGGGGGTTAGTGTGCAGTAAGCACAGCACATTGACTTCCAGATGCTTTCCAAATGCACTCTCCACTTATGCCATGCCCCTGACACAAAAAAACACAGCAATACAGTTTCCCGAATGCTAACCCCCAAAATACCATTCTTCACTAGTGGTTGCCATACAATAAAATGTGCCTTAAGGCTTCTTTTATGAAGTGGCGCTACCGATTAGCATGCACTGAATGTAAAGAAGCTCAAGGGAATTTAATGGGCTTCTTCTTATTCAGCGCATGTTTAATCAGTAACGCTGCTTCTGAGGTGTGACCAGCAGAAGAAAGGGGGTGTTGATGCCCTTGTATAAGTCGTTGGTGAGGCCCCACCTGGAGTATTGTGTTCAGTTCTGGAGGCCGTATCTTGTTAAGGATGTAAAAAGAATTGAAGCGGTGCAAAGAAAAGCTACGAGAATGGTATGGGATTTGCGTTACAAGACGTATGAGGAGAGACTTGCGGAACTGAACATGTATACTCTGGAGGAAAGGAGAAACAGGGGTGATATGATACAGACGTTCAAATATTTGAAAGGTATTAATCTGCAAACTAACCTTTTCCGGAGATGCGAAGGCAGTAGAACGAGAGGACATGAAATGAGATTGAAGGGGGGCAGACTCAAGAAAAATGTCAGGAAGTATTTTTTCACGGAGAGAGTAGTGGATGCTTGGAATGCCCTCCCGCGGGAATTCAAACATGCGTGGGATAAACATAAAGGAATCCTGCTCAGAAGGAATGGATCCTAAAGAGCTTAGTCGAGATTGGGTGGCAAAGCCGGTGGCGGGAGACGGAGATGGTGCTGGGCAGACTTATACGGTCTGTGCCAGAGCCGGTGGTGGGAGGCGGGACTGGTGGTTTGGAGGCGGGGATAGTGCTGGGCAGACTTATACGATCTGTGCCAGAACCGGTGGTGAGAGGCGGGCTGGTGGTTGGGAGGCGGGGATAGTGCTGGGCAGACTTATACGGTCTGTTCCCTGAAAAGGACAGGTACAAATCAAGGTAAGGTATACACAAAAAGTAGCACATGTGAGTTTATCTTGTTGGGCAGACTGGATGGACCGTGCAGGTCTTTTTCTGCCGTCATCTACTATGTTACTATGTTACTATGCTTCGTAAAAGGAGCCCTAAGTGCTTACTGTGGCTTAGTAAAAGGGTCCTTTAAGTGCCTGTCTAGCAGAGCAAACTAGAGGAAAGCAGCAACACAAATCAAACATGGAATAAAACAGCAAAGTGGGCCGCAGTTGGAACAACACGGCGAAGCCAACCGTTAGAGGAAGCAGATTTTATTAAAGGACCCACACGGCCTGTGTTTCTGCAAATGCGTCAGGGGTCAAAGCTGTACGTCACAGTAGCACAACACTTCCTAAGTGATATCTTCAATAGCAATATTTAAAAGTCATGCCACATACACTAGCTATATGTGCCCACTCCCCCTAACAAACCGCCAGATGCCAAGTACTAGCATATATCCTTCTGTAAAGCAGATGTAAATGTGAGTGTGCATTTTACCCGTTTGCTTGTACGTTTCTTAAACAGTGCAACCTTTGCCCAAGGATTTAATGACTGTAGCCTGAAACTTCAGAAAGGAACAGAAAATCTACAGAAAAATTCTACAGACTGAACCTTGGCCAGTAGTGCTGTGGGACTTAAGATGAAAACTAGGAGAAATTAGGAATAAAGCCTGTTACATTTCATCACAAGATTTCTGTTGCATGATTTTTTTTTCTATGGGCAGTTTAGTTTAGTCTCATATTTGATATACTGCCCTAGTCTTAAAAACATGCATGAGCCCTCCTGCTCTCCCTCCTCCAAGCAAGGGGGTGCACTGAGCAGTTGTGCGGCTGTCGGCTCTGCCAGTCCCCTGCCCCAGAACAGGAAGTTGACATCAGAGGGGGTGGGTGACCTGCAGAGCCGAAAGCCATGCAACTGCTCAATGCACCCCCTTGGAGGAGGGAGCATGGGGGGATTACACGTGCCTGGAGGAGAGGGGTGCTCTGCCCTGGGTGGCAACCAAGTTAGGTACGCCACTGCACCAGCCATAGAGGTGGTGTAAGTATGTGCACCTAATTGTGACAGGGAATAAGTGGGAGCCCTTCCTGTGTCCCACCCATATTCTGCCTGTGTGTGCGTCCCCCTTGCAAATATATGCAATGTACGTTAAGCAGGTATCTGTAGAATAGCACTTAGGTGCCCTGCTAGCACGTATGTGTGTATATGTGAACATACGTGCACAAGTGCTAGTGTTCTAAACATTTATTCACTTACCCCCAGATTCTATATAGGGTGCAACAAGTAGTGCACATTAAATTGGGCGTGCAGCCAGTTTACGCGTGCTACTCAAGTAACGAGCCAACTGGTAATAATTGGCAAATAGCCAATTATCATCACTGATTGGCAATAATTGAAATTTATGTGCACTTCTTTTTAGGCATATTCTAAAAAGAGGCACACATAAATTCTAACGCACATAGCTGAAAAGGGGGCGCAGCCATGGGAGGAATGTGGGCGTGTCAAGGGTGTCAGTCACATTTATGCATGTTGTTATAGAATTTAGGGAAATGCGCATACATTTAGGCGCTGGCATTTACACTAGGTTTTCAGTGGCGTAAATGGCTGCACCTAAATGTACACGCGTTCCCCCAGCCTATGTGTTATTCTATAAACCACGTCTTACTGTTATTCCAAAACGCCTACATTTTGGACGCTATGTACAGAATCTAACCCTTAACTTGTGTAAATGTGTCTAGGTTATAGAAGAGCCCTAGTGACTGCATCTGTTGTATTGTTGTATATACAATAAAATAAATAACTAAATCATAATGACCTAAAACTAAAGATACTCCAAATGCACAGGAAAAGGATCTAGGATCTATGCTCAATGCTCTATCAACACTCTCCAGTCCACCTGTTGCCATTTATAACATCAGTAGCTTTTAAGATAGGAACACCTTTCTGCTGTCAGGCTATGGCCCAGATTAGAGATTGTGCTTTTATTTGGAATAAATCAAAAATTCCTGTTTAGTTTTATTTGATTTTGAACTGAAGAAAATTTTGCTTGTTTTATTTATTTATTTATTTGCTGCATTTGTACCCCACATTTTCCCACCTATTTATAGGCTCACTTTTGTTTTCAGCTTCTAGATCCTTCCTATGTTGCCACTGCCACAAAACGTGTGCCTTCAGACCCCAAGGCCCTGTTACTCCCACCCCTGAACCTCAATCCTCAATTGCTCCTCCCCACTGGTGCCTATTGTAGAACGCATTGACTGACCTCAAGCTGACACCAATGTTTGCCGTACAGTAAAAGAGTGCCAGCACTTGACGCCGCTTCTTTGGGTGCCAGTACTAGCTTTGGGCCAGCATACCAGCAGGGCAGAGCAATTGAGGATCGCTTTTGCCTCTGTTTCATTCTATAAATAGGGTAAGAGAGGTCCCAGGAATGAAGCACAATGGACAGAAGATCCAAAAGAATGATTTTTGTTGGTTTTCATTGTGGAGCACAGACCACATATTTTTTTCTATTATATTTTCTTGTATTTTTTATGATGATTATGATGATTTAATTTTGTTTAAAAGAAATTAAGAAAATGAAAGAAAACAACAAATAAAATGAAAACTAGAAAGAAACCAAAATATTCCTGTGTACATCATTAGCCTTGATCCTCAAGCTTTAAATGCTGTAAAAGCACTTTCCTAGTGAACCTATAAGTCTTAGTATGAGTCACATGACAATAGAAAGCTAGAATGTGCAGGATATACTATAGTGTCTTGGTACTGCTGAGATATAAACACTTTAAGTTTGTGCTTTGACCTTTTTCATTGTATTTAAAGCAACAGTAAGAACCAAACTATCAAATTACCAGTGCCTTGGCTTTAGTGTTTTGTTTTGTTTTTTCTTTTTGGGTGTACTCCTGGGTTTTCTTTTTTTTTTTTTTTTTGTCCCTCAATTTTTAAAATTTTTTTTGTATTTGCATTTCAATTATACATTAGCACTTGCGTTTTTTGAAATCAAGTGTATACTTTCTTGAAGATACCAATCCCATTTTTAAACTACCTTCTTTCCTGAGTTCACTCTAGCTGTCCATATTATATTTATGTTTTCCTAATGTCAGGGTAAACCTGTAGGTCATTCTGATATGGATCAGCCCAGCAAAGCCCCAAGATGTGGGACTGGCCAGCCAAGAGGAGTTTTCAGAACCTTCATGTGCTGACATTTCCTCAAGAATAATTTAACAATCTGAAAAATGTCCATGGGGAGGGTTAGGGTTTGCAAATCTACCCACAAGATTTCAAGCTTATTTTCAGCAGGACACGTTGAGCTCATGATCCATAACAGACAGGGCACTCAAATCTTAATACCAGTGCCACAGTGCACAGCACTTCAGCCTTAGCCACAAGGTCAACCCAGTAATTTTGAATTAGGTAAGTAACTTAGAATAAAACCTTGATGTCATAAATTGTATGCCACATCCAGGGAGCGCAGATCGTTCAACTTTCTTTTTCTCCATGTAGCTACATGACTGTGGACAACTACCAAAGAGGCATTTTTACTTGGCCAATGAACTTTGGATGGAAGCCAATCCCTCTGGAAGTCATTAAAAAAAATAAAATAAAGGAATCTGATCCAATAAGGTAAGAGAAGCTAGACGAAGAGAGATTAGGAATAGGACTTAGCTCATGACTTTCTGAGAAGTTCAAGGCGAGTTACATTCTGGTACAGTATGTATGAAAGATCCAGGTTTTGTAATGGCATTGATTTCATGGGCATAACAAGAAGCAATCATGTATAGTAAATAAGTAAAAGTGATGAGAGCTCCTAAAAAGTATTTCTTCCCTATGGAAGCTTGCTTTATTTAGCTGAGGATTTCTGAAAAGTCACACATATCAGAAAACAAAGTTCCCGTTGATGGTGTCATTATGCCCCCTATATATCATCCTTAAGAAAAAGAGCGCTTAGCACAGTCCATTAATGCTATGCTATGCTGTGCTATTAGAGTCTTATATTCTGTAAAAGCAGGTTCAGAGCAGGTTACATTAAGCACATAGATCAGAAGAAGAAAGAAACACACATAACACAATGTCAAAATATACAGCTCATTGTAACCATGAAAAGTATCAAAGAACCATGTTTTCAATCTCTTTCTAAAAACATTATACGATGAACTTTGACGAATGTACAAAGATAATAAATTCCAAATCTCAACTACAGAATAATAATATGACCCTTGATATACCCTCTTATATTTAATACCCCTTAACTGATGGAAAAGATAAAATCAGTCGTTCATAATTACGGGTTCCAAATTGACCACCCAACAAAATAATCAACCAAAACAGCATAATTTGAATTTAATATGTAGCTCGACTGGCAGCCAATGTAACTCCAATAACAAAGGGTTCACACGATCAAACCTTGATTTTCAATATATCAATCTCGCAGCCGTATTCTGAATCAAACATAATTTCCTCATAAGCTTTGTTGACAGCCCAGTATACAGAGAATTACAATAGTCCAAAGAAGATAGAATCACTGATTGGACTAACACCCTAAAATGTTATTGGTGAAAATATCAACAAACTAGTTGTAATTGTCTTAGTTTAAAAAAAATATTTTAACAACTAAGTTAACCTGTGGCTCAAAGATCAACAAGGAGTCCAAAGTGACACCCAATACTCTTGAGGCAGTATCAATCTTAAAACTAGCACCATCAAACAACCGAATAGACTCTGGGATAATATTCTTTTTCAAACCAAACCACAAAAATTTAGTTTTCTCAGTGGTAAGTTTCAAATGATAATTCACAGACCAACTTCTAATCTGTTCCTTAATTTCTGATACTGTAACCAGGGCCACTGAGAGACAAAGCTGAGCCTGGGGCAAACAACCCTTTGGAGCCGCATCCCCCTCCGGTCCTACGCACACCCCTCCTCCAAGCCTACTTACTTGTCTCCTCTCCTGCTCCACTCTGCTGCACTGCACAGGTCCTTCTTCCTGCTGTGTCCAAACAGGAAGTACACACATATGTTACGATAACTCTGCGGCGCACAGAAGCAGGAGAGCCATGCTAGCACTGGGCCCCCCCTTGGAGGTCGGGTCCTGGGGAATTTGCCCCAGAATTGATCTATATTCAACCGAACAGGAATCAATAAAAATATATCATCAGCATATGAAAAATTTGTTCTCCTGAAAACAGCCTAATCATGTATAATGTGCTCATATAAATATTGTACAATAAGAGAGATATAGGTAAACCTTGCGGAACACCACACAATGGCACCCAAGGTTCAGAATAAACTCCATCTTTCAGCTCCATATATTATCTATGCTTCAAAAAGCCTTCAAACCATCACAACACGGTTCCAGTTACTCCTATC
Source organism: Microcaecilia unicolor (assembly GCF_901765095.1). Lineage (NCBI taxonomy): Eukaryota > Metazoa > Chordata > Amphibia > Gymnophiona > Siphonopidae > Microcaecilia > Microcaecilia unicolor. The sequence continues at coordinate 246,300,059 of NC_044037.1, read as the reverse complement.
TCTGACAACCTATATAACAAGATGTCATGTTTGACAGTGTCAAAGGTCGCAGATACATCAAATTGTAGAAGCAATATTTGGCCACCCTGACTTAACTGTTCTCTAACACAAGAACCATTTCTACCAGCAAGGTTTTGGTACTAAATAAAACTTCTAAAACCATGCTGAGATGGCAATAAAACATTGAAATCCAAAATAAAATCACCTAGTTGAGAAGCCACCAAAAATTCAATCAGTTTTGTAATGAAAGGAAGTCCTGCGACTGGTCTAAAACTAGCCATTTGTGACAAATCCAAATCTACACCTTTCGGTATTTGAGTAAGTACAATTTCTCCAAAAGAAGAAGAAAACCAACCTCGAATCAAGATTGTATTCACCAAAGACACCAACCAATCAACATTTGAAGAAACATCAGCCAATAAAAAACCCAGGGAAATATCCAAAGGACAATGAATAGTTGAAAGTCTCTTAACAATATGTCCTACCTCAAAGCTTGAAACTACTACTACTAGAAAAGACGACCAATACCTTATCAGCAGGTATACCATCAGAAATAATCATAAACGGACTAGATTCTCTACAATAACTGTAGTCTAATATGTTACTCTTAAAAGACCTGCTAGAAAATTATAAAGCATGATCCCTTGCCATAGGTTGCGTTATTTTAGGAACAGTATTAACAGGACATTTAGTTAAGGTTTTCTGATGTGTTCTCTTTTTCCTTTCCCTTCTTTTCCCTCAACCACCTTCCCCAATGCTGTGAGTTCTCGACACAATTTTCAAGTAATCCTACATGTTTACCAGCAGCCAGTAAATTTTCAAATGCTATTCAGATAGTAACAGGCCAAAAATCCCTCTTACCAGCCTAATACTGTGGGAGCAATTCTGTAACTTGGTGCCTCAAGTTAGGTAAATCACAGAGCAGAGCACAAAGGCCAGTATCTGGTGATTTAAGCCTCAGTTTTATTAAAAGTGGAAACTGTGAATCTGATTATAATGACCACATACCCAACATGCTTTGGCACTTCAGTGCTTGCCTCAGGGGTAGTATTCAACAAATGTAGACAGTAATTCCACCTATGAAGCAGGACGCACTGGGCAGGGCTGGGCGCCGCCACCTCCCTCCTCCAACTGCAGGTAGGGGGGTGGGGAATTGCCTCTAGACCACCAGGTTGGGGGGAGGATTTACCCGCGGCCTACTGGGCCACCAGGGACATTGGTAGGATGCTGGGGGGTTAGGAGGCCTGGAGACCTCCAGCCCCATGTCACTGGGGGGGAGGGGGGGCGTTGGGTCGGGTTTCCTGCGGAGGGCTGCTGCATTGGGGGGAATGGGGAATGTAAACAAACTTTATTAAAAATAACATCTAGAGTCATATGGTTTGTGCCTAAGTCATATGGTTTGTGCTGTTTTTTTTCTAACCTATGAGAGAAAACATTTGGTTTCCTGAGCATTCATTATTACTGGTGCACACATTCATCAGATAATATAGTAAGGATCACTAAGTAGCCCCTGACACAGCCCTGCTGGGCGAAATATGGCCTGTGTCGGGCAATATACTCTAGATGATATTTTTAATAAAGTTTGTTTACATTCTCCACTGATCTGCTTCATTGTTTTCCATCTTGAAGTTTGCGGATCGTTTGCCTTGCTGTTTTCTTGAGGGGAATGGGGCCAGCTAGCATGCAAATGCATGCTGCACAGGGCTTTCCATTCCTCCCCAATGGTCTGCAAACTCTAACGCCAGCTCCGAGCTGGCATAGGGTTTGCCGCAGCCAGCGATCCAATCTTTGGTGCGCTGGTCACTGATCATTGGGGATGAATAGGTTTAGCCCTGTTTTGCTTGTGTTTGCATGCTAGTTGCGTTCAGAGCCTGCAATTGTTTCACACGCTCGGGAGCTCTGATCATGGGGCGGTAGCAAACGCAGGCGCTAGTATGGCCCTAACAGCCTCTAGCACCTGCGTTTGCATCTGATCATCGGCCATCAGATAGTTATTTTTTGTCCATAGAGACAGACATTTTTGACCCCCTATATATAATTTCTTTCCAACATCTGTTATGTTGGCTATTTATGTGTTTCTGAAATTTTGCAAAGTTGAGCCCTTTATCACTTATAGCTAGTCGTGTATTAAATTTCTGAATGTGTTATGACTGATAGTTATTGTGAATTTCCAAGTGTCCAAATGTCTAAATATTTAAATTAGAAATTAATTATTCCTTTCCTTTCCTAGGTGTCCAGTAATGGCGGGTGGATTATTTTCAATTGACAGAAAGTATTTTTATGAACTGGGAACATATGATCCTGGACTGGATGTATGGGGTGGTGAAAATATGGAACTTTCCTTCAAGGTACTCAAAATATTATACATATGGATTCCACAGTATTTTCAGTAATCCTTGGTAGGACAAATTTCAAAGTCATTACCAAAGAGGATATTCTGAACATTGTACCCTTTAAATTATTATCGCTCTGATTAGGCTGAAAAAGGATCAATTGCACTCTACATTTGACCATGAAAATAACATGCAGTGCTGGATTTTGCATGTTTATTTCCATGAACCACTTGTACATTGACTAATCAAGCTTAAAGGTCATAAGATTAAATGGGCATTAAATTCCTGCATATTTTAACTGGTAGGACAAATGTGAGGGTGTATACAGAACACTGCCCCTCACCTTTAAGGAGGATTCCTCAGATAGCCTGAGCCACCTTAAGGTCGCTAGTCCCATCCTCGGAGGAAGTGAGCCGGGAGGGGTGGAGGCAGAACCAGGAAGTATAAAAGGCATTGTCAGACTGAAGTTAAAGAGGCCCAGGGAACGAAGAATCAAAGGCCCAGCATACGCCATTACAACTCACGTTTAATGATTGTGACCTGGCTGAGGTAAGCAATTATTGTTTCCTGTCTGAGACTTGCAAGCCTTGCTTTGAGGTCTGGCTGGATGAGACCCTAGAACTCAGAGTAGAACTGAGAAGGATTTACAAGCTGTGTTTGGGGCATGGCAGCCCCACCAGCCACAGACTCTGTTTTGGGCCTGCCAGCCAGAGGCCTGCTTAAGACTGCTTCTTGAACTACAGAGGCATTTTACCTTGTATCCCTGGCCTTGTGATGTAACAGGCCTCAGGATTCAATGAAATAAGCACTTGTTTTCATTTATATCCCTTGTCCGGCAGTGTTATTTCACAGGCCCACCCTCAGTCCTCGCTTGGGGTGTCACGTTGTGGCAGCGGTGGGATTTTTGGAGTTTATCCTGGCCAAGGAAACCGGATCTGTGACCTTCGGTGCTCTGGTCCTATCAATGGTGCTACGGCATGACATCAGGCAAAAAGGGTTAACCCTTTCCTAGTTAGGGGGGGGGGGTACATATAGTTAGTGCGGGACATGCAGGTTTTATTTTTGTTTTCTTCATTCAGTTCACGTTCCTGGGCAAGGCAGCTATAGCAAGACATGAAGAGACTACTCCAGGCCCTAGTGGAGGGCCAGCAACAGCTGCAGCAAATAGTACAGAGGCAGTGGGTACACCAGCAAGTGTCCCTCAGATCTCTGGAAGCCCATCTGGCTGGATTATTATCTCAGGTGATGAACCCTGATAAAGCAAGCACTCAACTGGGTAGGGTTGAGCTGAGGGGCATGGTTTATGAGGGGGTATACAGAACACTGCCCCTCACCCAAAAAAAGGATCCCTCAGATAGCCTGAGCCCCCATAAGGTTGCTAGTCCCATAGCAAGGAAGTGTAAAAGGCAGGACCAGACTGATGTTAAAGAGGCCCAGGGAAGGAAGAATCAAAGCCCAACATATGTCAGTACAACTCCCGTTTAATGATTGTGACCTGGCTGAGGTAAACCACTTTTGTTTCTTTTTGAGACTTACAAGCCTTGCTCTGAGGTCTGTCTGGAGCCAGACTCTAGAACTTGGAGAAGAACTGAGAAGGTCTTACAGGCTGTGTTTGGGGCATGGCAACCCCACCAGACACAGACTATGTTCTGGGCTTCCAGCCAGAGGCCTGCTTAAGACTGCGCTTCTTGAACTACAGAGGCATTTTACCTTGTGTTCCTGGTCCTGTGATGTGGCCTCAGGATTCAATGAAATAAGTACTTGTTTTCATTTATATCCCTTGTCCGGCTGTGTTATTTCACAGACCCACCCTCAACCCTCGCTTGGGGTGTCACAGGTAGTCTGAACTCACAAACTCACAAATAGGTAGTTTTACCTTTTTAAAAGAAAATATATCATAGAAAAATAATTTTTATGTGGACATTGTTTTGTTTATCATCATACAAAGTAAAATTGGATATTATGAGTTCCTGTATAATACAGCATTAATATATTTCTGTAATATACAGTGGGGGAAATAAGTATTTGATCCCTTGCTGATTTTGTAAGTTTGCCCACTGACAAAGACATGAGCAGCCCATAATTGAAGGGTAGGTTATTGGTAACAGTGAGAGATAGCACATCACAAATTAAATCCGGAAAATCACATTGTGGAAAGTATATGAATTTATTTGCATTCTGCAGAGGGAAATAAGTATTTGATCCCCCACCAACCAGTAAGAGATCTGGCCCCTACAGACCAGGTAGATGCTCCAAATCAACTCGTTACCTGCATGACAGACAGCTGTCGGCAATGGTCACCTGTATGAAAGACACCTGTCCACAGACTCAGTGAATCAGTCAGACTCTAACCTCTACAAAATGGCCAAGAGCAAGGAGCTGTCTAAGGATGTCAGGGACAAGATCATACACCTGCACAAGGCTGGAATGGGCTACAAAACCATCAGTAAGACGCTGGGCGAGAAGGAGACAACTGTTGGTGCCATAGTAAGAAAATGGAAGAAGTACAAAATGACTGTCAATCGACAAAGATCTGGGGCTCCACGCAAAATCTCACCTCGTGGGGTATCCTTGATCATGAGGAAGGTTAGAAATCAGCCTACAACTACAAGGGGGGAACTTGTCAATGATCTCAAGGCAGCTGGGACCACTGTCACCACGAAAACCATTGGTAACACATTACGACATAACGGATTGCAATCCTGCAGTGCCCGCAAGGTCCCCCTGCTCCGGAAGGCACATGTGACGGCCCGTCTGAAGTTTGCCAGTGAACACCTGGATGATGCCGAGAGTGATTGGGAGAAGGTGCTGTGGTCAGATGAGACAAAAATTGAGCTCTTTGGCATGAACTCAACTCGCCGTGTTTGGAGGAAGAGAAATGCTGCCTATGACCCAAAGAACACCGTCCCCACTGTCAAGCATGGAGGTGGAAATGTTATGTTTTGGGGGTGTTTCTCTGATAAGGGCACAGGACTACTTCACCGCATCAATGGGAGAATGGATGGGGCCATGTACCGTACAATTCTGAGTGACAACCTCCTTCCCTCCGCCAGGGCCTTAAAAATGGGTCGTGGCTGGGTCTTCCAGCACGACAATGACCCAAAACATACAGCCAAGGCAACAAAGGAGTGGCTCAGGAAGAAGCACATTAGGGTCATGGAGTGGCCTAGCCAGTCACCAGACCTTAATCCCATTGAAAACTTATGGAGGGAGCTGAAGCTGCGAGTTGCCAAGCGACAGCCCAGAACTCTTAATGATTTAGAGATGATCTGCAAAGAGGAGTGGACCAAAATTCCTCCTGACATGTGTTGGAATGTATTGTATTTTACATGCATTGCCTGTCAGAAATCTTTTCTCTGTGATTACTCTGTGACCTCTGATGTAAATTACTTAGAGAGGTCACACCCATGCAACTTCCTGTGGGGGTTAGGCACAGCATATGGAGCTCATGATCTCTCCTAAGCTGAGAGAATCCATGGTGTGAGCATCCATTACCATCTAAGCACATGAAAGAGCTGATAATCCAAATGTATAGTATTATGTATATATAAGCCTGTCTGATTATAATCTAACTACAAACTGTGAGTAAACAGATGTTTTGTTACTTCAACTTTAAAGTGACTCAGCAGTGAATTATTCTGGGGTGAATGAGAGAGAGATGAAGAAAGAAATTAACATTTCTAAAGCTGAAGCTGTGTGTACTAAAATCTGCTAATTATTTACTACAAATAATCCAACAAAAGGGTTATGGGCCCAGGAATTGAAAAAAGAAGAGAAATATTACCAGGCAGTAAAAAAGCCACATTTTTCTCTTAAGTTTTAAAAGAAAGATTCAGTCTGTCTCTCTCTCCCCCCCCCCCCCCCCCCCCCCACACACACAGAAGACAGAAGGCTAAGAAAATGGCTGAGGGAGGAAATTCACCATTTTTCTACTCTCTCAAGGTGCCTAAATTAACTGAATTTAATTATCAGCAGTGGGAATTAAGATTCATATGTCTCCTTCAAGCAAAAGGATTAATTATATGCTTAGACCAAGACAGAACAGCTGAAAATATGGCTGAATGGGACAATGCAAACTATTATGTGAAGTGCATGTTTTTGGAAGCTCTCTCAGAGAAACAAGCCATATTGCTGGAAGAAAAAGATACAGCAAGGGACATTTTATATAAACTGAGAACTATGTATGCAACTACATATGCAAAACAGCAACCAATTTGGTTGGCAGAGTTGAATGAAACCAAATTAAGGGATAAAAGTAAATGTAATGATCACATTATGCATCTTATGTCTTCATTTCAAAAGTTAGAACTTTCTGGAATTCCCATGTGTGATGCATTGAAAAGAGCATTTCTTTTTACCTCACTATCAAAGAAGTTTGATGTTTTTAGGTCTGTAAATGAAGCCATTGAAGGGCAATCTTTTGAACAGGCAGCATCAAAACTAAGGCAGGAATGCATAATAAATGATTCTGAGGAGATGTGTTCTCAAAGCAAGTCAGAGAGAAATGAAACAAATTTCTTGGCAAAGAACAGAGGAAGGCGGAGCTATGGGAAAAACTCCACCCAAGGGCAAGCTGATTTGCTATTCATGTGGAAAGGAGGGACATGTATCTAAATGGTGTAAGGAAACACAAAACACTCCCTCTAGCTCACCTAAGCCAATGGAACTAAAGAATTTTCCAAGCAGAAAATGTATGAAAGACAATGATAAACACAAGGGCTTTCTAATGGCAGAAAAATCTTTGACTATGGTAAATAATAATTCAAATGAAAGTACTTGGATTTTGGATTCAGGGAGCACATGCCATTTAACCAATTGTAAGGATTTCTTTCAGGAAATGAGTCCAGAAGAAGGTATTCTTAATACTGCAAACGCAGGGACTGCTCAGATCCAAGCAAAAGGCATTGGATTCTTAAAATGCAAAGTGTCTAATGAAGTTAAAGAAATTCCTGTAAGTGATGTGTTGTATATTCCCCAAGCAGTTTGCAATATGCTTAGTGTATCTACATTAGATAAGAAGGGATTTGTGATTCATTTTGAAAACAGTAAGTGCACAATCTCTAAAAATGATGAAGTGTATGCTGAAGCTTTTATGCATAATGATGTTTATAAACTGAGCATTTCAGGTGAAGCCTCACATATGGCGCAAGTAAGGAAGAATGATGGTAAATGTAGTCTGGAAATCTGGCACCGCCGCCTGGGACATCGTGATTTAAGGTGATCCAGGATCTTTACAGTAAGCAACTAGCCACTGGCATTCAGATAAGTGCAGATGCTGGTAAAATGGAGAAATGCATAGACTGTGTTACTCAAAAAGGTGTGAGACCCTCATTTCCTGCATACACAGGAAATAGGAGTAATAAAGTACTGGACTTAATACACAGTGACTTATGTGGACCGTTTAATATCCCATCATTGGGAAATAACAGATTTGTGCTAATATTCTTGGATGATTTCTCTAGATACTGTGTGGCCTATTTGCTGAAAGAAAAAAGTCAAGTCACAGACATGCTGAAGAAATACGTAGCCATGGTGAGCAATAAATTTGAAAGAAAACCAAAGGTTCTTCAGACCGACAATGGTGGTGAGTTCACTTCACAAAGCATGCGCACATTTCTAGAACAAGAAGGCATTCAGCATATCACAACAGTAGCTTATACACCAGAGCAAAATTCTGTTGCAGAGAGAAAATTTAGGTCACTTGTGGAAATGACCAGATGTATGCTGTCAGATAGCAATCTCCCTAAAAGACTATGGGGGGAAGCCATTCTCACAGCAGTGTACCTACAAAACAGAATGCCAACTAAAGGCGCTGAGTGCACACCACATGAGACATGGCATGGTAGGAAGCCAAACCTGTCACACATAAGAACATTTGGAAGTACAGCATATGCTCATGTACCAAAGCAAAGAAGGCATAAGCTGGATTCCACAACAGAAAGGGGCATTTTAGTTGGCTATGCTCCAGGACACAAAGGATATAGAATTTTGAATCTGAAAACTGGCATTGTTGGCATAAGACATGTTACATATTTTGATGAAAACAAAAGGGTTGATAAAGGCTGGATTATCCCAGATGAGCCTTATCATCCAGAATATGAAACTAGAACCATAATAGACATGCCAGTGTATATAAATGCCATACCAAGGCAGATGTCTGAAAGCAACTCATCTGTATCTAACGAGGAACAGGCAGAGGAAGCAGACACAGAAAGGATCATTGAAGAAGACAGTACAGTTGGAGAAGGGGAATCAATTGGAGAAGGACTCTCAGATTTAGAGGATGCGGAAAGGTCGGACCAACCTGTTGTCAGACGCTCATCCAGGGAAAACAAAGGTGTTCCACCCCCAAGACTGTCTTACCTAACAAAGTCAGCAGAAGCTCAAGAGCCCTTAACATGGGATGAGATTGAGAAAATGCCAGCAGAAGAAGCTGCTGAATGGCGTAAAGCTGCACAAGAAGAAATTGATGCATTGGATAAAAATAATACTTGGATTCTTACAAAATTACCTCCTGGCAAGAAAGCTATAGGATGCAAATGGGTATTCAAGTTAAAAAGGAATGCACAAGGAAAAGTGGAAAGGTATAAAGCCAGATTAGTCGCAAAGGGATATCTTCAAAAATATGGAGAAGATTTTGATGAAGTGTTTGCACCTGTAGTGAAACACACGACAATTAGAACACTTCTGAGCATTGCAGTCTCAAAAGGCATGCAAGTCAACCACATTGATGTGAAAACAGCATTTCTTCATGGAGATATAACTTGTACATGGAACAGCCAACAGGTTTCATAAATACAAAACAAAGACAGCTAGTGTGTAAATTAAACAAAGGTCTTTATGGATTAAAGCAAAGTGCAAAATGTTGGAATGACAAATTGCATGAAATATTGACAAATTTAGGATTTAAGCAAGGTGAAGCAGATAAATGCTTGTACACTAGGTGCAGAAATGGACAATATGCATACATTTTAGCTTTTGTTGATGATCTGCTCATTGCAAGCGAAAGTGAGCAAGAGTACAAGGACATTGTAAAATATTTAAACCAGAATGTTGAGATAAAAGAACTTGGTAATGTGTCATACTATCTTGGTATAGAAATTGAGAAACAAAATGATGGTTCTTATCTTCTAAGCCAGAAGCAGAAAATAAATGAGCTTATTGAAAGTTTAGGTATGCAAGATGCCCAAGTTGTAAGCACTCCCATGATCACTGATTTTCTGAAGGATGAAACAGTAAGAGAACCTTTACCAGATAACATCCAATATAGATCAGCCATAGGTAAGCTTTTATATCTAACTACCACATACAGGGCTGATATAGCAAATGCAGTAGGAATTTTGAGCAGAAGGGTCAGCTCACCTACCAAATCAGATTGGACTGCAGTTAAAAGGATGGTAAGGTATTTAAAAGGTACCATTGATTGTAAATTAAAGATTTCAGCCAATAGTAATCCAAAACTAATATGTTACTGTGATTCAGATTGGGCAGGGGATCATTCTGATTATAAATCCACAAGTGGATATGTGTTTATGTATGGAAATGTACAAATTTCATGGGCCAGTCATAAACAAAGTATTGTGAGTCTGTCTTCTACAGAAGCTGAATATGTGGCCGTATCGGAAGCGTGCAGAGAACTGATGTGGATTGAAAAACTTTTGCTGGATTTTGGAATAGCTGAACAGAGACCAATCCAGATAATGGAAGATAATCAGAGCTGCATCCGACTGTCACAGAATGACAAGGTTCAGTCACGCACCAAGCACATCGCAACGAAATACCACAACGTGCGAGAGTTGGCAAAAGAAGGGGTCATCAGGCTAGACTATTGTCACACCAGTAAGATGACAGCTGACATCATGACCAAACCGTTACCCAGAGAACGTTTTGAGAATCTGCGTATAAAGCTTGGACTTTGTATGAATTAATAATTGCATGACAGTTATGCATGAGAAGGGGTTTGTTGGAATGTATTGTATTTTACATGCATTGCCTGTCAGAAATCTTTTCTCTGTGATTACTCTGTGACCTCTGATGTAAATTGCTTAGAGAGGTCACACCCATGCAACTTCCTGTGGGGGTTAGGCACAGCATATGGAGCTCATGATCTCTCCTAAGCTGAGAGAATCCATGGTGTGAGCATCCATTACCATCTAAGCACATGAAAGAGCTGATAATCCAAATGTATAGTATTATGTATATATAAGCCTGTCTGATTATAATCTAACTACAAACTGTGAGTAAACAGATGTTTTGTTACTTCAACTTTAAAGTGACTCAGCAGTGAATTATTCTGGGGTGAATGAGAGAGAGATGAAGAAAGAAATTAACATTTCTAAAGCTGAAGCTGTGTGTACTAAAATCTGCTAATTATTTACTACAAATAATCCAACAACATGTGTGCAAACCTCATCATCAACTACAGAAGACGTCTGACCGCTGTGCTTGCCAACAAGGGTTTTGCCACCAAGTATTAGGTCTTGTTTGCCAGAGGGATTAAATACTTATTTCCCTCTGCAGAATGCAAATAAATTCATATACTTTCCACAATGTGATTTTCCGGATTTAATTTGTGATGTGCTATCTCTCACTGTTACCAATAACCTACCCTTCAATTATGGGCTGCTCATGTCTTTGTCAGTGGGCAAACTTACAAAATCAGCAAGGGATCAAATACTTATTTCCCCCACTGTATGACATACACCCACTAGTGGAATTTAATATAGAATGCAAATCTCTGGTGTATAATGATAGACAAAGCTGATTATGATAAATTACAGTCTGAGTTTTAGATGATCCTAGGTTAGCAAAAATTAATTGTTAAACTAATTTCATTTAATTCATAATAAGAGGTCTTTGTTCTAAACTGCACTCAACCAGCCTAATACAAGATCTCAAGAAGATGGAGGCATCCTTCTGTCATATTTATCAGGGCGTGGGAGCCTGGATGCCTGAACTGTCGGTAGTTTTTCAAGGATGATAAAGGAGTAGCACGGTCCAGTCTTGTTTTTCTTGAAAGGGGAGGAGGGGTTAACTTCTGGGGCTCAAAGACCTGATGTTGTCTTCAAGGAGTGCTAAGGAGAATGCCTAGAGGCACAATCTTGTTTTCAGGGATTTGGGAAAGGTGAATGGAGGCCACCTTGATTATCATGTATTAACTCAGCCATCCTAATATGGAATGAGACAGAAGTTGTAGTTAACTTTCCTGCAATGAGTAGTTTGTGAAACTTTTCAGATATTAATACTAGATAGAAATCATACACACCTCTCTACTTAATACTAGATAGGAAATCCAATATTAATACCTAAAGAGCCAATTATATTCTGAACTAATTTGTATTATTGTTGTGTACTTCAGTAGTGAAACTAATCCAGGTGCAAATTGCATGGTGTAGAAGTTTTAGTATGTAAGTGCTAAATTACACACACTTCATTGATAATGCACTTTAATAATTATTATATAAACCCCTAAGTATCTGTTTCCACTCTTTTTAAAGTCTATTATGCATTTCTTTATAAGCCACATGGCTCTAACAATACAATGTGCTGGACCTGAATTTAGGATTTTCCATTATGAAATTCTCATTTTATTGTTTTTCTTGATGAGGTTTGGATGTGCGGAGGAGAAATTGAAATCATCCCCTGCTCTAGAGTTGGCCACATCTTCAGAAATGATAACCCATACAGCTTTCCCAAAGACCGCATTCAAACAGTAGAGAGGAACTTGGTCCGTGTTGCGGAGGTCTGGTTGGATGAATATAAAGACATTTTTTATGGTCATGGTACCCACCTGTTGATGCGAAGCTCTGATGTTGGAGACCTAACTCAACAAAAAGAACTCCGAAAGTCTTTAAATTGTAAGACTTTCAAGTGGTATTTGCAGAATGTTTTCCCAGACCTTCATGCTCCCACAGTAAGAGCTAATGGGGTGGTAAGTTTTATTTATTTATTTATTTATTTATTTATTTATTTATTTACTTGAATTTGTCTATATAGAGTTACAGCTATTCATATCTCTCTTACTTCCTCATTCTTTTTCTCTGTGTCACAAAACGCCTAGCCACTCACCTAGGGCTAACCCTGTGGCCATTTAGAGGGTCTATCCCCAGCACATCTCAGGTCTGCCTGCATCTGGGCATGTGCTCCACACTAGCACCCTGCTCCCACTGACTGGGTCCCAACTGCCTCTGGTCGAGTCTCCCACTCTCAAGTTATCCCTGGTGATTTCTAGGTTACTGGGGCCACATACCCAGTGCTCCTGCAGTTCCTAGAAAGCATTCACAGACCCAACACACAAACCACCAGGATTCTTAGTCAGTCCAGACAAGCAGAGTCAATAAACTAAAAAAAAGTGTATTGTCATAAAATATATTAAACAGTGAACTATAAAAAACAGATGGAAATTACCAGGCAAATAACAGGTACTGAATAAGGATCAATTATAAAACTATCTAAATATTTTATCACTACCTGGATAGTGCCTGGGAAGTACAGAAAATATAACTGCTCACAGAGTCTCAGTAAAGAGGTCCTTCTCTCTCTACTTCCAAACTGAGACTGGAGAAAAATCCAATATTTCCAGACTGAATTTGAGCTCCTGGACCAATCAGAGCCCAGAACAATATTTTTTAAAAGTAGCTGGCCACATCACTGCAGGTTACTTCCTCTTTGTGTTAAACCAGAGAAGGAGCAATCATTTCTCTGTAACACCTTAAAACATAAAACATGCACCATCTGCTGGCCCAACTAGAGAAACACACTTCAAGAAATAATACAGTTTACAGGCTTACAAACCCACTATTTTATCACACTGTGTCATTAAGACACTAAGGTACAACAGTGCCACCGATGTAATCAGTACTTATGGGGTAGATTTTCCAAGGGTTGACTTGCTAACTTTGAGAGTAGCTGGTTAAACCTCTGATGTTACAAATTTACCTCCTCTGAGCAGCTAAATTTAGCTACCTAAATTCAGTGGCCCACTAAATTTAGTCATTCAAAAATAAGTGGTTCCAGGAGCCATGCCCAGGGCGAGATCGTGACTTAACCAACTAGTGTTATTTGACTGGCAAGATGTAGGGAATTTTCAGTTGTAAACTGCAGAAGTTATGCTTAACATCTGTAAATAAATATTAGTCATCAATCTTAAGTGTATCTGGCCCATTTCAGAATTTACATCATAAGGTTTAATTTTCTATGTGACAGATTCCTCCTAAGATCATCAGCTAAAATTTAGTTAGCAATGTTAATCACATTCTCAATGTTTACAATCTAAATGTAGACTTCTGAAATGTGGCCGATGAGATTAAGGCTATTCAGATTGAGAACTGCCATGTGGCCCACCTAAACTTAACTATGGAATTTCAGTGCTAGCTGGCTAAATCATGAATGTGCTCTAGGAAGACTTTAAAGGGGAATTCCGTAACCTAGATGCACATATTTTCATGAGTGTTACATTCATAAATGTTTACAATACTAGCATTTGCATGCTTATATGAGCACTTACCCGTGTTCGTGCTAGCCTGATGTTTAAGTGCTCTTTTGGAAATATGCAATGGGAGTATGCAGGGGGGGGGCAGAGTAAGGGAAGGGGGCTTTCACACACGTAACTTACAGAATACTGTAAGTTATTCGCATCCCTGCTTCATTTAGCTATGCGCACTTCCAACAGCTGTATGGCTGGCATTAGTGTGAGTACCTAACTTTTAGGCGATTGAAAACCTGGGGACCTTTATAGAATAGGCTTCTACTGTGAAAGCACTCAGTTATAGAAATTCCCCCTTAAAGGCTTCCATTTTTCAACAATTACATTTCTCCCCTAGTGAATTCAGAGGGCTAAATTCAGGCATTTGACAAGGAAAGATTTTTTTAACACCACTAGAACTTTTCTCCCACTCTGTGTCTATAGAAAAAATGTGCAATGAATTAGGCCTGGCAGTGGGCAGGGAATGTAAGATTTTAGAAAGATAAACTTTCGATGTAGAATTAAAGACTGGTTGAAGTAGGTCAGATGAATAAGTGATGCAAACTAAATTGCACCAAAGTGAAAGCAAGCAGAAGCATCCAAGAGGAGATACGGAAAGTAAGTTCTGAAGGAAGCCACTGGTTTTTTTTTTGCATTATAAAGTCATGGGGGAAACCACTGTTTGCCGTGGGACTGGTAGCATGGAATGTTGCTACTATTTGGGTTTCTTCCAGGTACTTGTGACCTGGATTGGCCACTTTTGGAAACAGGATACCGGACTAGGTGGACCATTGGTCTGACCCAGTATGGCTATTTGTATCTTCTTATTGTTATGGAATTTTTCAATGACTCTGTAATAGTTTAACACATCCATAATGTTTTTGATTTTGAATCAGAACTTGAGAGATTCGTAGAGCTTTCTGAAATAGTTTTCACAGATATGCACGTTAAAAGTTACACCATCTTCCAGTGTTCTAATTCTAATCAATCACCACTAGAGGGTGCTATAAATCTATTTTTTAACTTGTTAAAATCTTCAAAGTAAAAGAATCCAGGTGCATAGTATTTTCTTTTGCTAGTCTGGAAGCATGATAATAAAATGAGGAGCCCCTAATACCAGACTCCCCCCTCCCCACACACACGCTTCAGTATGTATGTATCAAATATGAATTACATAAAGATTTTCAATTTCTGTTCTTCTTTACTCTCCACTTTTTATATTTTTCCTTCACATGGTTATTCCTTGGGCTTCTTTTAGTTCCTCTGAAAGTTCTCAGAGAAGATACTACTACTTTTCATAAACTGAGCGGAAGAGGGCAGTATAAAACAGTGTTTGACATCTCAGGAATGTTCTAATATACCCAAACTACTGTTAGCTGGATACAGTTTAAAACATTTGAATATCTCTACATGTTACAGCACTGAAACCTTAATAATGATTGCAGTGGATAAGAATGTCAGTTTTGAGAACCTGTTTCTGGACATGAAAAAAAATGTGTATTAGTGGTGCCATAAGCCCTGCTTCTGGAAAGGAGTGCTCTTATTCTGTACATTTCTTATCCACTTTTAGCATTCATCTTTCTAATAAGTGATATGCAGTGCTTTTTTGTGCCGGTACGTGCCAGTACGGCATACCGGCACCTTTTTTGTGAGGTCCAACTCACCTGCCCGCTCCCTTCTGTTCGTGCACCCATGCTCCCTGCTTTGAAATCTTTAATTTACCCGCAGTCGCGGCAAACTGGCAGTAAAAACAGCAGGCAGGCTCACCTCCTCATCTCTTCCCTTCCCTCTAGCGCGTCCCTCCTTCCTCTGATATAATTTCCTTTCCACAAGCCTGGCTGCCAGTGCCTGCCTGCCTGCTGCTTTTACTGCCAGTTCGCCACGACTTCGGGTAAACTAAAGATTTCAAGGCAGGGAGCACGGCTGCACAAACAGAAAGTCGGGGAGCTGAGGGCGGGGGGACAGCAAGCGTTTGAACGAATAGCTGGACATGGAGATGGAGGAGAGGGGAGGACAGGGGAGAAGAGAATCGCTGGACATGGATGGCAGGGGAGGACAGGGGGAAGAGGAGAATCACTGGACATGGATGGCAGGGGAGGGCAGGGGAGAGAGGAGAATCGCTGGACATGGGAGGGGAGGGAAGGGGAGAGAAGAGACATGCTGGACATGGATGGAGGGGAGGGAAGACAGGAAGGAGATGCATATGGATGAGAGGGGAGGGCAGGGGAGAGAGGAGAAATGCTGGAAATGGATGGAGAGGAGAGCAGGAGATAGAGGAGAATTGCTGGACATGGAGGATGGAGGAGTTTGTGGGGAGAGAGGAGAAATGCTGGACTTGGATGGAGGAGAGGGGGGGAGAATTATTGCTTTATATGGATACAGGGGAGGGAAGAGAGAGGAGACGTGCTGGACATGGATGGAGGGGAAGAGAGAGGAGAAGTGCTGGACATGGATGGAGGGGAGGAAAGAAAAAAGAAGAAGATGCACATAGATGGAGATGAGGGAAAGGAAAGAGAGGAGAAAAACTGCACATGGATGGAGAAAATAGGCAAAAGCTGGATCCACGTTATATCTCCTCCAGTCAATTCCACGGAGGAGGACCCAGCTTTTACTTATGGACGTAGGGCAAGAAATGAAGAAGAAAGGAAGAAAGTAAAGAAACAAATGGAAAGGAAGTCCTGGAAATGGAGTTAAGAGAACAGATAGAGAGCAACAGAAACAGAGACCGGGACCAATAATGGATAGAAAAACAAAGTCACCAGACAACAAAGGTAGAAAAAAATCATTTTATTTTCATTTTAGTGTTTGGAATATGTCCAATTTGAGAATTTTCATCTGCTGTCTTATTTTGCACTGGGTATACTGGAGCTGTAACAGCTTACAGAAGTTATTTCTAATGAAAAAAAATCACGTTATTTTTCTCTCCTATACTAGTATAATATTTTCAATGATGTCTGTTTATATGCGCCATGGCTGGTATAAGGGGTGTGGCTAATGTGGGTGTGGCTATAATAGGGGTGAATCCATATGTGGTGACCCTGCCCATAATGAGTACTGGCACCTTTTTTTCTGCAAAAAAAGCACTGGTGATATGTATGTTGAAAGATGCAGAACATAAACACATTAAGGGCCCTTTTGCTAAAGCGTGGTAAGATTTTGCATTTACCACACCCTTATTGCTAAATTTAAGGTGCAGTAAGTGCAAAGCCTGTGCGGTAAATGCAGGGGGTATAGCCATAGTCTATGCTGTATTTAATGCCTGGGGTAGATACCACACAGGCCTGCATTACATTCCTCAGCAGACAGTATGGATGCATTTGCGTTATCTGCCCAGGTATGGAATGCGGACCCTAATGATAAAAGCTAAAGAAAGAAAGAGCCATGGCGGTGGTTGTTGCCCCCCCCCCCCACACACATACACACAAACATGAAGCCACTTCCATACCATTGGATCAAATTGTGCATGTTAAAAAATAGAAATAATTTTATGCTCGTAGACAGGGAGCAGTTTGCAAAATGTCCATATCAGTGGGTAAGAACAATGGGTTTGATATTCAAAGTAATTATGCTTAGCAGGCCGACTGCCAATAACTTAACAAGGCAGTGCCGCTGAATATCAGCACTGACCAGACATTTCTAAAGTGGGCAGGAGAGAGGAGTTCCAAGTGCAGAGTCAGGGAGGAGCCAGCAGCTATGCGAGTGCTGGCACTGAATATCCGCCGGCACCTACATTGCTTCCAGGTAGTGGCCAAAGATATGGATGCACTCCCTTCACTTCTGCCACTCCCCGTCACTGAGGTCACTTACCCTTCCGAGATCCCTCTCCCCCATAGATGAGATATAATACCAAACCCCCTTCTGAGATCAGACCCCCCCTAATCTCTCATCAGAGATCAGATTTCCTCCCCCCCCCCCCCCCCCCCAGCCTACCTTGCATCCCTGGTAGTTCAGTGGGATAGCTTGGGGAAGAGCGAGCCTCACTTGGTCCTGTCTCTAGTAGCTTCCTAAGGTAAAATGGTGCCACAAGTTCTAATGGTCTAGAAGTCTAGCAGTCTAGAGGTCTGTTCAAGGGTGGTTGTGAACGGGTACAGAAATTGGCAGGGGAGAGGGAGAAACTGACAGATGCGCTTATGTGGGTCCTGGCTGAATAAGTTTGTGCGGCCAGGAGCAGTTCAGTCAAGGCTGTCTATTCAGTGCCAGTGCCCGGACAAGACCTGCCATTGAATATCTAGGCCTAAGTTAGCTGACACTGGTTTCAAAGAAGCCTCGAACAAAGTAGCAGCAGAAAACAACTCGTACACTGGAGAAAAAACTGCTGTTTCAAAAAAAAAATGAACACTACCATTTGTAACAAAAATTGACAAACAGTTTCTTCACAATCAATATTCATATATAGCCAGAGAAGTTACAACGAAAAAGTACTGAGCCTGTGCACAGAAAAAAAATACTTAGCTCTCAAATGAGAAATCCCGACAAAACACAGTCCAGGTATCCTCAGCTGGTAAATCCACTACAGATCTCATGTAGCACAGAATCCATAATCCTCATCAAGCGTCCCCCTCGTTTCACATTCTTCATCAGGAGGAAAAGCTGGCTATGTATGAACATTGATTGTGAAGAAACTGTTTGGCAGTTTTTGTTACAAATGATAGCACTAGTTTTTTTTTTGTTTTTTGTTTTTTGTAACAGCAGTTTTTTTCTCCTGGGTAGGAATTGTTTTCTTCTGCTACTTTTTTTGAGATTTCATTTTTTTTTTTAATTAGCTGTTTTACTACAGTTTTCTTCCTTCAATATTCTGAACAAAATTGCTTTTGGGGGAATTTATTTTGTAATTTTATTCTCCAATATTTTATATTTGTGAGTTCTCTATTTGTTACCATGTGTTAGCTGCACAGCAGACATTGAGGGGCATAATCGAACGCGAACGCCCATCTCCATGGGAGTCTATCTCCGAGGACGGGTACGTGAAGGGGTACCGTATTTTCGAAAAAGATGGGCGTCCATCTTTTTTTCGATAATACGGTTTGTGCTGGGCAAATACATCGGATTTGGGCGGATTTGAGCTGGGTGTTATCGTTTTTCAGCGATAATGGAAACTGAAGGCGCCCAGCTCAAAAATGAACAAATCCAAGGCATTTGGCCTTGGGAAGGGCCAGGATTCGTAGTGCACTGGTCCCCCTCACATGCCAGGACACCAACCGGGCACCCTAGGGGGCACTTGCAACAAAGAAAAAAAATTTTTAAATACCTCCCAAGTCCATAGCTCCCTTCCCTTGGGTGCTGAGCCCCCCAAATCCCCCCCAAAACCCACTGCCCACAACTCTACACCATTACCATAGCATGTATGGGTGAAGGGGGGCACCTAAATGTGGGTACAGTGGGTTTTGGGGGCGGTTTGGAGGGCTCCTATTTACCACCACAAGTGTAACAGGTAGGGGGTGGGCCTGGGTCCACCTGCCGGAAGTCCACTGCACCCACTAACAACTGCTCCAAGGATGCATACTGCTGTGATGGAGCTGGGTATGACAGGCTGGAAAAAAAAGTTTTTAAAGTTCTTTTTTTTGGGTGGGAGGGGATTAGTGACCACTGGGGGAGTCAGGGGAGGTCATCCCCGATTCCCTCCGGTGGTCATCTGAGCAGTTGGGGCACTTTTTGGGGACTTGTTTGTGAGAAAAAACGGTCCAGAAAAAGTGACCCAAATTCTCGCTTCTGACACCCTTCTTTTTTCGATTATCGGCCGAGGGCGCCCATCTCTCAGCCGTAAACACACCCCAGTCCTGCCTTCTCCATGCCTCCGACACGCCCCGTCAACTTTGTCCATTCCCGCGACAGATTGCAGTTGGAGATGCCCAAAATCGGCTTTCAATTATACCGATTTGGGCGCCCACGGGAGAAAGGCGCCCATCTCCTGATTTGGATCGAAATATGGGTGTCTTTCTCTTTTGAAAATAAGCTGGAATGTGTGTGTACTTAGTCAGACCCCTTGAAAAGAACTTAACGCCTCTGTATGATCCTTGATCCTTATACACCACTTGCTTTTAAACTACTTGAGAGCGAGAGAACTAGAGTCATTCTGTTAAGAAAAGAGTGTATCTTCCCATGGACTGAGTAGTATTAGCATCTTGAAGTGAATTAAACCTATCATTTCTTTGCTTTTAAAAATGCTAGGGAAGGTGACACATGAGAGCTGGTTTAGCACAGAAAAGAGAATAAGGAAACAACAAGCACAGTCTTGAAGTAATCAGTGGTGAAGAATTCTACAACCAATATATTAAAGCCTTTTCCCAATTGCCAGGCTAGGATACAAAAAAACAGTTTCTGGTTTATTTACTTTCTGGTCAGAAACAGATATAAGTCTAAATAAAGCAATTAGCTAAAAAATGTGCCTTACTTTTTAACTATCTGAGACAATAAGAGGTAGGGACATGATGTGCTGTCAGACCTGCTGCTCTCCACTTGCTACTGGTTTTACAGATAGAGATATTTTGGTTTTACAACAGGAATTTAAAGTGCATGATGCAGGCTTTGTGAAAGCAGAAACATAATTCTAACAAAAAATAAAATTTGCACAAGCCATTCTCAGGATTCCAGGAAGACATTCTATTGAAAGCATTTGTTGACTTCATGACCAAATCCTCTCTCTGATCTCTTTCTATACATGTGCATTAGCTGGCTTAAGTTTCTGTTACAGCTAGCACTTAACAAACATAGCACATGGTATGTCACCCAGTACCCTTGCTACCTTTCCAAGGGGCCAATGTTCAAAAGTATCTCAGGCATTAACAGACTGTTAACTCTGGGTTTCCATGCAGGTTAGACAGGGTGGCACTGGTGCTGAAACCTTAGCTCGGACTTCATTTAAATGCGGTCATTAATTACCCCACAGCTGTGTTCAAAAGAAAAAAAATAGTTTACCGTGCATGTTTAGTGTGGGAAACTGTACTGTGAACCTTGAGGAGCATTGGCCCCCAAGCTCATTACAGGTTTATGTTTCAGCAAAACACATTTCTATCTTGGTAAGTTTGCCAGTGTCCTTTGCAGTCCCTTACTGTGGTCTCTGTCCTCTTTCTGTTCTCCAGCTTGCTAGTGTGGCATTGGGTCAGTGTGTCTGCGTTCAAAACTTCACCATTACTTTTGAGACCTGTGATGTTTTCAGCAAGGTAGGCTATGCAAGTTTTTTCCATCTTAATTGCTATATTTGTTGTCAGGTATAACTTTTATAAAATGCACTAGTTGCATGCTGTTTGGGGTTACATTTTCAATGATTCAATTTAGCATCACCATTCCTTTCCTTTACAAACTGTGAAGCCAGCTGTCTATACTAAATTCAGCCTAAATGTGCAGTTCTTTTCTGTTTTCTTCTAGCTGCCTCACATATGATCTGCACTCTCAGATAACATTTTACCTCTTTACAGTGACCAAGCTGTGTGTCCAATTTATTAGCTTTTAAATGATTCAGCTTTCATACTAAACCTGCATTATTGAACACATCCACATGGACATTAATATAAAAATCTTCCAGCCTTTGATGATTTAAAGGTTGAGGTTTAAAAGAGGTAAGGTAGGTTTATTGATAAAGACAGAATTTTAAAAAGTAAACTTTATTAACTAGTCTCCCTACCTTTTCCCTCATAGTTTCTAAAACTTGAACCATAGCATTAACAGAAAAAGCACAGCAGGGCCTAGTTCAGCCTTTATTCCCATCCACCCTCCCGAACTCCTGCCCACCCCTAGCACGTCTTCACTTATAATTATTCTAATTAGGATAACAAGAGGGGAGTTTTCATTAAACACTAAATCACACAATATACCATATAATCTTAAGGTTCTTTATATTAATCTAATATCCCTAGTACTTTAAGAAGTTTAAACAACACAATAATGCTAAGATGCATACAGCAGTCCAGCAGCAAGAGGAGTAGTAGTAGTTGGCAAGAGGTTATATGTCACGATCTCTGGCTTCTCTGACACTGGGATAAACGTGAGCCCTTGGGCTACTGCCTTAAAGCGGCAGCAGCAGGCAAAAACCCCCAACCAGAACTGGATTACCAAACAAACAAAGACAGGAGCTGCAGATGCAGACAAACAAGGCAAGAACACACAGGGCTAGAGATTGGAGTGTAACTAAGCTATAGGCAAGCAAAGCTGGAAAGACAGGACTGGACCAACTGGACTTCACCTGCAGTGGCCGCCGTTCCCCAGAGGTTGAGCCCCTAGGTGCGGGTGGCCTGCAGGACTTCAGGATTCCACACAAGACACACGGTACAGGAACAAGCTAGACTGAAGCAGAGTTAGGGTTCAGAGGGGAAAGGAATAAACATGAGAGGCAAGGCAGAATACTAGGCTAGGACTCACAAACAAATAACACAACACTAGGCAGAAAACAGACAGACTAAGGAACAGGGACTGAAAGCTGTCAAGCAGCCACTAGGAGAGATACAATCAGTATGCTAAAAGCTAAACTACACACAGACTGAACAGGAACCAGGCAAGATTAACAGACAAGAAACAAGACTAGGAAGTAATAAAACTTAAGCTAACCAACACAGACTGAACAAGAACCAGACAAGGAATTCAGACAAGAAGCTAAACTAGGCAGAAGTGCAACAGAGCACACCAACTCACCCAGAGACCTTTGGCAATGCAAAGGCCAAGTAGCAAAGCCCACAGATGCTTAATAAAGACCATCACCTGCTGAGGATCAGCTGCAGGAATCCCAAGACAAGTACGGGTGCTTGTCTTGTTTGTCCATAAGCAGTACGGGTGCTGCTTATGGACAAACAAGGCAAGCAATTCTGGCAGACAGGAAGATCCGGCCCGGCCTCTGACACAGGCTTGGGAAACAGCAACAGCTAGTCTATAGCAGTCACTGGTACTGGCCACCAGAGGACGAGGGGAGCACAAACCAGGAAAACAGTCATAATCATGACATTATATGTATGTGCTCAATGCAAAGAGCTCCCAGCTTTCAGAGAATGAGTGTGTTCTTTTGAGGCTAGAATCGCAAACTTGGAGGCGCTGAGGGAGACAGAGAGGTACATAGAGGAGGCCTACAGGGACGTTGTAGAGAAGTCCCACTTCCAGTCTAGCAGCCCCTTTGCTGCCTTGGAGGAGGGTGGTCTCCTAGAAGGAGAGCATCACCCTGGTGAAGTAGGAAGTAATCCTATAGCCAGGACCTGCCCAGCAGGAATACAATATCCTCCCGCACTGAGGATAAGTCTCCAGGAGTTCTTCCCAGGAGGGAAGGGTTAAGATATCTATTGTAGTTGGTGTTTCAATCATTAGGCATGTAGATAGCTGGGTGGCTGGTGGGCATGACGATTGCCTGGTCACTTGCCTGCCTGGTGCAAAGGTGGTGGAACTTACGCGTCACCAAGATAAGATATGTAGATAGTGCTGGGTTGGAGCCTGCTGTCTTGGTACATGTGGGTACCAATGACATAGGAAAATGTGGGAGGGAGGTTCTGGAAGCCAAATTTAGTCTGTTAGGTAGAAAGCTGAAATCCAGATCCTCCAGGGTAGCATTTTCGGAAATGCTCCCTGTTCCACATGCAGAACCCAAGAGGCAGGCAGAGCTCTTCAGTCTTCAATGCGTGGTTGAGACAATGGTGCAAGGATGAGGGATTTAGATGTGTTACGAACTGAACAACATTCTGGGGAAGGGGGAATCTGTTTCAAAAGGATGGACTCCACCTTAACCGGAATGGAACAAGGCTGCTGCGCTCACTTTTTAAAAAGGAGATAGAGCAGCTTTTAAACAAAAATGGAAGGGAAAGCCGACAGACGCCCAGAAGCGCATGGTTCAGTGTGGAGTATCCTCGAAGGATACTATTGAAACAGGACATTTATGGAATCCCAAAAGATCGGTTTCAATAATGGTGAAAGAAAGCCAGGAGTGTTTAATGGGAGAACAGAGTAAAGGATGCACATAATCCCCTTCAACTTCAAAGCAGCTTGTACATGCTAGGAAAAAACACAATTTGAAGTGTCTATATACAAATGCTAGAAGCCTAAAAAATAAGATGGGAGAGTTGGAGTATATAGCACTAAATGAAGAGGTAGATATGATAGGTATCTCAGAGACCTCGTGGAAGGAGAACAATCAGTAGGACACTTTTGTCAGG
Organism: Microcaecilia unicolor; assembly: GCF_901765095.1. Taxonomy (NCBI): domain Eukaryota; kingdom Metazoa; phylum Chordata; class Amphibia; order Gymnophiona; family Siphonopidae; genus Microcaecilia; species Microcaecilia unicolor. The sequence goes on along the minus strand of NC_044037.1, from coordinate 246,276,138 downwards.
GTACAAATTATATCACAATTACATAGTGGATCAAATTGAGGTGGGGGGTTGCACTATATGTTAAAAGAAAAAATTGAGTCAAACAAAATAAATATGCTACATAAAACAGATAGCAGCGTAGAATCCTTGTGGATAGAAATTCCATGTGTGACAGGAAAGAGTATACTGGTAGGTTTCTACTACTGTCCGCCAGAACAGAATGAACAGATGGAAGAACAAATGTTTACAGAAATGAGGAAAGCCGGAAAACTGGGCAACATTATAATAATGGGTGATTTCAATTACCACTATAATAAACAGAATCTGTAGAACTCAATATCACCAATACCAAAAAACGTCTACAAATCTAATACCGATGTGTTCAATTTCCCATTTTCATTAGTAATCCAAATATCCAAAAAAGAAATTCCTGAATAACTGCTATGTACATCAGATTTAATGGTGTTATGGCAACAGTTCAAATAATTCACAAATTGCTATAATTGATCCTGAGTGCCTCCCCATAACATAAAAATGTCGTCAATATAACGCCACCAGCATATGGCAAACTTAAACCATCAAGAGTGGTTGCTAGCTCCAAAAGAGAATTGAGAGACGAAAGAGGAAGTGTTGACATTTTTAAGTAAATATAACACACAGGATGGAGTTGTATAGTGAAGTAAGTAAGTTAAAGTAAACAAAATGGCAAGGAGTGTGATTGTTCAGTATAAACCTCCTTCCAAACATAGGAAAATGGCATTCTGATTTGTATTATGAAAATGGTGACATGGAGGGGAGAATATAGACTATCATATTAAACATTGGTCATCATAAGATAGTTATTTTTCTCCACAGAACCAACAATTCAGTTATACTTGGTTAAGATTAATTAAGCATCAGAACTTCTGCATCGCACCAGTGGAACTGAAAGGTATTTTGGCACTCCAACCTTGTGATAATAAGAACAACAATCTTCGGTGGTTGCATAAATCTCTGATAACTTTTCAACCATTGCTGGTAAGTACAGCTTTAAAATATCTGAAGGATCAGCCTTATCATAGCTTTCTAACTGTTCAGTGAATAGAGAGAGGGAGCCTGCAGAAAAACCCTTTTATAGGTGAAGACCTATAAGTTCTAATCTAATAAAGGGTTTGCAAAGCAGCAATAAGCACCAAAATGCACTACCGCGGAGCACGCTCAGGCGCCCTGCAATAGTTCAGACACCTGGGGACATGTTTAGGGGCAGAGAGTAGATGCGCCCAGTGCTAATTGATTCGTGCAGCTACATTGCCACATGCCAACTATTAGCTCGTGGTTAGTGCATGATCCCTTTCTGCCTACTAAACAGGTAAGGGTTTATGTGCTAATTTAGAAATTAGTGCCCAGCCATTAATAGGAAAAATGGAAATGTGGCCATTTTACAGCGGCTGCCATTAGCATGGCTTAGTAAACAGGGGGGTTTAGTACTTGGAGCACCGCTCGCCAGTCCCACGCTAAAAAATCAAATATGTTTTATGGAGGGGGGCTTGTATGGAGGTAGAGAGTAGACGTGCCCTGCATTAATCAGGTGGTGCAGGCAAATTGACGCACGCTGCCCGATTACTGGGGGGTTAGCGTGGGAGCCCTTTGCGCCTAGAAAATAGGTGGCAGAAAGGGCCCACGTAGTAATAGCCAGGAGCTAATTGGGAAATTAACACATGGCCATTAAAGGCACAAATTAAATTGCGTCCATTTTGTAGGAAACACACGTGCTAAGAACTGTGCCAGCCACTTTTTCACGTGTCTTTATACAATAGGTTTCAAATAGGCATCTATTTGCCCTCTCAGTCCAGATGACCAGCTGTAAAATTACCTCATGCCACCTACTTTACTCAATGTATGCATGTGATGCTTATTTTAGAAGCACTGTTTGGGTTTCAGATATGCATAAAGCAGCATTTACAATCCTATGTGTGTAAATCCTATTGACTCTAACATCTAATTGTATTTGTTCCTCTACCGGACTTGGCAAATGCCTTTACGGTACTATGTAAGCCACATTGAGCCTGCAAATAGGTGGGAAAATGTGGGATACAAATGTAACAAATAAATAAATAAATTCAGCCATGTATATTTGCAGCTGCGCCCAGATGATGTAAATATACACAGCTGCATTAAAATCGTAATTTCTCTGGCTTTGGTGGAATAAGTTCATAAAGAAACATAGTCATGTTTGTATCTTAATAAAATAGGCTTGTAATAAGCACCTAGTTGGCCTTCCTACCTAGGCAAACTGTTATAAAATTACCCTTGTCTTGTTCAGATCCAGTTTTCACAAGAAATCAGTAAAGGAAGCCCCCGTAATTTTTTATGGGAGTCATGAGGGTTTTCGGGAAGAGGATGATCATGTGAAAACAGTAGCTAAACAATGAAGAATTCTGTCATGGGTTACATTTTCAAAGACTGAACTAAGGGGCCATTGTACAAAGCATTTTTCCTTGATCACAAAGAAGGTAATTTTATAAAGTCTTTCCCGCACATATGTGGCCACATACCTACATAAATGACCTCTTATAAAATACTGACTGGCATAACAGTACAAGCCATGACATGATGGCACGTACCTTGCCGGTGGGTGTGCAGAGATATAGAATTAAGGCAGAGTGTAACAGGTGATAAGTGATCCTTTGTGTAAGAAAGCTAAACTTCTGTATATTTTATTTTGTCTGGATCCAGAACATATAACTTGTGCCAGGATGCTTTATTGCCAAGTCACTGTTTTTTGCAGATAAGCTTATTCAAGGAAAACCGGGCCTCACCACCTCTATCATGAGAACACTAGGCATTTCCTGAGTAGGCTGGGAACATACCCACTTTTCACTGTGAAAATGCTATCTGAGTAATATATTTTTTTAAATATTTTCTATTTTTGAACAAAAAAATTACAAGCAGCCACTTGCATAAGAAATTATCAAATACATTCAACCAGCAAAAAAAAAAAAAGAGAGAGAGAATGTGAGAAAACACGTGAGGCTAATTTATTATACAAGATAATATAACTCACAATAAATCCACAATAATACGGATGAAGCCTAAATATAGGAGAGATTAGGGAAAAATGAATATTCCCATAGCACCAGAAAAAAGAGGCAAAATAAGCTATCGGACATTTATAACAACAGGTATCATTTAGATACGAGGAGGTCAACACGTCCACTGGTAGGAGTGGATGTTGGGGCTTTATCACTAAGAAAAGCTATCTGAGTAATATTAACTTCCATCACAAGTTTCCATATATATATATATAGGGATGTATCACAGATCTCTCATGCAAAGTTTTGTTATCCAAAAATCTTGTCCTCCCCTCTTAATATGAAGCAACTTGAGGAAATCAAATGGCATTACATATATTTAATGCATGAAAGTATGAATAGGGATGTGTGAAGCTTTCATGAATTTGCACAGTGGAGTTTCTTTGCTTTCCTGCATGTTCAAACTACTCAGCATAATTCTGTTGACCTTAGAAATATGATCAAAATATGGAAAACTTAGGTCCAGTATAGTGCAATTCCAGTAAGTTTGCTGAAACAGTGCTGCTATTTCCATTGCATAGGGGTCCTTTTACTAAGGTGTGCCAAAAAATGGCCTGCGCTGGTGTAGGCACGTGTATTGGACGTTCGCAAGCCCAATTTTCAGTGCACCTGGAAAAAAGACCTTTTTTTTTGTGACCGAAAACGGACGTGCGGCAAAATTAAAACCAGCACGCGTCCATTTTTGGCCTGAGACCTTACCGCTACCCATTGACTTAGCAGTGTAAGGCCTCATGCGTTAACTGGGTGGTAATCATCAGTGTGCATACACTGCCGATTACCACCTGGTTAGCGCCAAGCGGTAGAAAATAGAAATTATTTTCTGCTGCGTGTTTTGGACACGCATCAAAAATAGAATTACCACTCGGGGCATGCGGTAGCTGGGAGGTAGTTCAAATTTGATACGCTTTGGACTTTCGTAGGCACTTATGCACCTTCGTAAAAGGGCCCCATAGTTTCCCACTATTCCAGAACCAGTGAGATACTTGTGTCCATCAACCAGCAGGTGGAGATAGGGAACTTACACTGAGCTGAGACATATCTCTCTTGGTATCCAGTCCAGCTCCTCAGTGTTTTCTTTCTCCAGCAGATTGGATGGACACACTTTTCAGCCTCTGGTTCTGAGTGATTTGCTCCAGTTGAACTTTGCGGGTGGCTTGAGTCTGCAGAGTCATATCTGGAGGTCTTCAGAACCCTGTCTCTGATGCCCTGCAAATTTACTTCTTCCCTTCCTTCCTTCACCTCTCCCCTGTTTCCTGTGGAGTTCTCCTTTTTCCAGCACAACAACCTTAAAAAAAAAAAAGAAAGGAGAAGGAAAGATGTTTATTGGCAAGCGTGGGACAGAGTATCAGTTCTGATTCTTTCTCAACTGGGTTAAGACTTGTAGAGACTAAGCTTGGGGGGAGCATCTGGCAGTGGTAAGTTTGATTAAAGTATGACTCAGAACCGCTTGGAGGCCTACAAGTTCTACTTTGTGCAGGGAAGTGATCCCCGCAGAGGCAGTTAAGCGGGTTTCCCACTGAGGGACCCACCGGCTAGCGTCGGGGCTTTGCTGTGCATGCAAGCCGAGAATCCCACGGGATGTGGAGGAAACAGTTGGCAACAGCACATCTTCAGATTTGGCGTAACATCCGAATATACCAGAGATTTCAGGCGTAACCCATCACCATGGTTTAACGATGTACTAAAAAATCTAAAATCACAAACCAGGAAACTAGAAAAAACATGGAGTAAATCAAAAAATAACCTCACCTACAACGCATGGAAGCAATCACACAGGAATTACAAAAATGCTATTAAGTGAGCAAAAAGAACCTACTAAACACAAACAATTACAACCAGCGGCACAGACATAAAAAAACAATATCAACTCATAAAGAATCTTCTTAACACCAACCCAATCACATCCTCACCCTCAAAATACCCATCTGCTAACCAGATAGCCAAACACTTCAATGACAAAATTACCAATCTTTGCAGCACGATTCCCCAAGACTGTGCAAATATCGATACCTTTCTTGACGAACTGGACCCCTACATAGATGAAATTCCAGCTGACTGTTCATGGACAAATTTCACCCTCTTCACCACTAAAGAAGTTTCTATGGCAATCACCAAGCTCTCCAAATCTCACTGCCATGTTGACCCATGTCCCAACTACCTAATGAAAGATGCACCAGAACGCTTTATTACAGATCTTATCTCCCACCTAAACTTCCTGCTACAGCAAGGTTCATTCCCTACTGAACATGGTAATATACTATTACACCAATACCTAAAAACCCCAAGAAACCAGAGAGTGATGTCACCAACTACCGTCCAGTTGCCTCCATCCCTTTGCTAATTAAATTGATGGAAAACAGGGTGACCTCTCAACTCAATGACTTTATACAAAAATTCTCCATTCTACATGAATCACAATCGGGTTTCCATCCAGCCCACAGTACAGAAACCGTCCTATTCACTCTAATATCCAAATTCAAACAGGAAATCTCATTTGGAAACAACATCCTCCTTCTACAATTCGATTTATCCAGTACATTTGATATGGTAAATCACAATATTCTAACCAAACTACTGGATAAACTTGTCTCTCTCTACTGGCAAAAATCACACATAAACACAATCAATAAACATGAGCGAACAACATACACCACGAGAGGAAAAATAGACCCCACAACATTTTGGCAACAGATCTACCAGAACGAATGGTCAACCAATGCTGACATCATCCAATTCCTCCAAGAATGGGACGATTTATGTACAACAACATTAGACAAAATCGCCCCAATCCAAACCAGAACATCACACAGAAAAAAACAAAATCCATGGTTCACCGAAGAGCTGAAAAAGCTCAAAACACAAGTCAGGAAACTAGAACGTGCATGGAATAAAAAAAGAGATGAACAAACACTAAATTCCTGGAAACTACTCCGGAGGAAATACAAATATACCATAAAACAGACTAAAAGACTACACTACAAGACAATAATAGGACCAAACTACAAAGAAACACATAAACTCTTCTACCTTGTGAACAAACTGTTAGACACCACACCAGTTACAAACAACAGCAAAGATATACCAGACATAGACAACCTTGCAAAATACTTCAAGGAGAAAATTATACAATTACGACTTAAAATACCTGCCAGCCATATTGAATACGCCGCACCCCTAGATTGTCTAGACCCAGAAGATGGAATATACCCAGCAGACAGAACCTGGACCGAATTTGAACTACTATCAGAAGACCTCATCTCTGATACACTTAAAAGATATGCCAAATCCCACTGCAAACTAGACATATGCCCAAATAACCTCATGAAATCTGCTCCTCAACAATTCATAACAGACCTAACGAACCACATAAACTTCATGCTACAAAACGGACTTTTCCCAAAAGAAAAAGGAAAAATTTTACTCATCCCAATACCCAAAGATACAAAGAAAAGTGCAAGAGAAATAACCAACTACAGACCAGTAGCATCCATACCACTAACAACCAAAATAACCGAAGGAATGGTAACTAAACAACTTACCAACTATCTAAACAAATACTCAATACTACATGATGCCCAATCAGGATTCCGATCGAATCACAGCACAGAAACAGTATTAATTACCCTCATGACTAAATTCAAACAAATGATTGCAACCGGCAACAATATACTCCTTCTACAATTTGACATGTCAAGTGCCTTTGACATGGTTGACCACGGAATCCTATTACACATACTTGAATATTTTGTCATTGGAGGAAATGTCCTAAACTGGTTCAAGGGGTTCCTAACCAAACGTTCATACCAAGTCACATCAAATTCAGCCACGTCTGCTGCATGGACACCCGAATGTGGAGTACCACAAGGATCACCTCTCTCACCGACCATCTTCAACCTAATGATGATCCCCTTGGCAAAACTCCTATCAAACCATAACCTCAACCCATATATATACGCCGATGATGTAACAATATACATCCCTTTCAAGCAAGACATCAAAGAAATCTTCAGTGAAATCAATCAAAGTCTACACATCATGAGCACCTGGGCAGATGCATTTCGTCTGAAACTAAATGCAGAAAAAACTCAGTGCCTGATACTTACTTCCCAATACAACACGAAGGAATTTACCGCTATAAATACACCAAAACTAAACCTTCCAATCTCAGAAACGTTAAAAATCCTTGGAGTTACTATCGACCGCCACCTAACACTCGAAACCCATGCAAACAACACAACCAAAAAAATGTTCTACTGCATGTGGAAACTGAAAAGAATAAGACCATTCTTCCCAATATCCGTCTTTTCCAGCCTAGTGCAATCCCTGGTACTCAGCCATCTGGATTACTGCAACTCACTGTACGCAGGCTGCAAACAGCAAATCCTGAGGAAACTTCAAACAGCCCAGAATACGGCAGCCAGACTCATCTTCGGAAAACCGAAATATGAATGTGCAAAACCCTTACGAGAGAAGCTCCACTGGCTCCCACTCAAGGAACGCATTGCTTTTAAGGTATGCACATTAGTCCACAAAATCATTCACGGCGAAGCCCCAGCCTACATGTCTGAGTTAATCGACTTACCACCCAGAAATTCTAAAAGATCATCCCGAACTTTCCTCAACCTCCACTTCCCTAACTGCAAGGGCCTGAAATACAAGGCGCTGCACGCGTCAACCTTTTCTTATATGAGCACGCAATTCTGGAACACACTACCGCGCAACCTGAAAATGATCTACGAACAAACCAACTTCCGTAAATTACTGAAAACACATCTTTTTGATAAAATTTACGGAAATCCACACCCACTGTTCAGTAATATATCAACACATCCACTTATGAATTCTCAATCCTGAAATCTCACCACACTCATACCTTTACTCATAGAAAAATCTATACCATATGTTTTTTGTCATTATGTATTGCCCTTTAGTTTCCCTTTGTTTCCTTCCAATGTTTCAATGTTCTTTTCCATTGATATATTCCTTAACGATACTTTGATTTTGTCTCATATAACTCTTCAAATGTAATCCATAACCGAATTGTAACAAACTGTATCTCCATTATTCATAATGTATTGTAAGCCACACTGAGCCCGCAAAAAGGTGGGAAAATGTGGGATACAAATGCAATAAATAAATAAATAAATAAAATCAGCGGAAATATCATTAATTGGATAGAAGGCTTCATAACCTCAAGATCTTACCAAGTTCATTCAACCTCAACTATCTCATTTCCATGGTCACCAAACTGCGGTGTACCTCAAGGATCACCTCTATCCCCGATCCTATTCAATCTTTTGATGATCCCCCTAGCCAAAGCTCTATTCAGGCATGGGCTCAACCCTTTCATATACACTGATGACGTCACCATATTCATTCCCTTCAAATCTAATCTAACTGAAATCTCCGACAAAATATCCTTGGGCATGAACATCTTAACCTCTTGGGCCAACGCCTTTATGATGAAAATGAACAAAGAGAAAACGCAATGCCTAATCCTCTCATCCCAACACTCCACGCTCCTCCCTACTAATTTTAACATCTCCAGCACCGCAATCCCCATATCTGATAACTTAAAAATCCTTGGAGTGACATTAGACAACCATCTCTCGCTCGAAAATCACGCAAAATCCACTACAAAGAAAATGTTCAACATGATGTGGATACTGAAACGCGTAAAACCATATCTCCCCCTGAAAACATTCCGGAACTTGGTGCAATCCACAGTACTTACCCACGCTGACTTCTGTAACAGTATCTTCTTAGGCTGTAAGACCCATATTCTGAAAAAACTTCAGACTGCCCAAAATACAGCAGCAAGACTCAATTTTGGCAAATCACAATTTGAAAGTGCAACACCTCTTCGTGAAAAACTTCACTGGCTCCCTATCAGAAAACGAATCAACTTCAAGGTCCATACAGTAATCCACATGATTATCCACGGTGAATCTCCGGGCTATATGCTCAATCTGATTGACCTTCCCACCAGAAACATGTCTGTAACTTCACGAACTTACCTCAACCTACATTACCCCAATTGCAAAAGACTCAAATACAAAACCTATTATGGATCCAACTTCTCCTCCTTAGGCAGCCAACTCTGGAATGCCTTCCCCAGACCTATCCGATTAATCAGTGACTATCTACCATTCTGGAAATCACTAAAAACCCATCTGTTCAATCCATCTCACCCAAATGTCCAAGACTAATCCTATGAACCCATCTACCCATCACATATCCAGGAGACAACGACAATGACCTAGACCACTTCTCCCACCTAATTTCCCTATGCTTATCCCATGTCCCATCCCCCTTCCGCCTCCTCTACCCCTCCTCCAATGCTCACCTACCCTTGCTCATACCTCTCCTACTCCCTTCTCTCTTGCCCACCTCTACCTATTTATTTCTTTTATTATTCTGAAATACTTAACTTATTTTTTCTTCATCAATACTCTGTAATCCCTGTTACTATGTAAGCCGCATTGAACCTGCTCTGAATGGGAAAGCGCGGGGTACAAATGTAATAATAAATAAATAAGGGGGCATTTTCCTAAATGACCTACAGGATAGGAAGCTAGAAGGCTCGCTGAAACAAGCTTAGTGTCTTCTTTGGGCCTTCAAGCGACAGTGTGCATCTCATTCATGGCTAGAGCATGCCTGAAGTAGCATTCGCAGAGAGGACGAAGAGGCTCAGTGTCCTTCTTTGAAGCTTCTCGATGTGCATAGATTCCTCTTTTGATTTGGAGTGCTGCATGCCAGACAGCTAAGCTTTGAATATATATATTTTCAGATAATTGTGTTTGGATTGATTCATAGATTCTAAACTGCTCTTACCCGTGTTTCCTTTTCTTAGTATCTCCTTGATAATCTGCTGACTTTACTTCCATCTATCCTATAAAGGGAAACAAAAGAAAAAAAACTCCCTTTCTTTTCACTTGCAGAGGTTCTGGCCTCTAAAAGTTACTATATTTCTGTCTTCCTCCAGACTTTATAGCCCCTCCATATCCACCCCTGTCCTACCCACCCCTAGGCTAACTCTCCCTATAAAGGAAAATCAAGAGACAAGTATCTTCAATAAACCCTACATCTGTCAATGCTGCTCATTCATATCCGTTAACACAGTGCACCTTTTCACACTTGTTAATCACTGACTCTACGAGCTGAAGTTACTGCCACCAAGAAAATGACCTTCCAGGTCAAGTACTTCAGATGGCATGAATTCAGTGGCTCAAAAGGAGGTTTCATCAGCTGGGTGAGGACGACATTGAGATCCCATGACACAGTAGGAGGTTTGATGGGGGGCTTTGACAAAAGCAAACCTCTCATAAAGCGAACAACTAAAGGCTGTCCCGAGATCGGCTTACCTTCCACACGGTAATGGTATGCACTGATTGCACTAAGGTGAACCCTTACAGAGTTGGTCTTGAGACCAGACTCAGACAAGTGCAGAAGGTAGTCAAGCAGGGTCTGTGTAGGACCAGAGTGAGGATCTAAGGCCTTGCTGTCACACCAGACGGCAAACCTCCTCCATAAAAAGAAGTAACTCCTCTTAGTGGAATCTTTCCTGGAAGCAAGCAAGACACGGGAGACACCCTCCGACAGGCCCAAAGAGGCAAAGTCTACGCTCTTAACATCCAGGCCACGAGAGCCAGAGACCGGAGGTTGGGATGCAGAAGTGCCCCTTCGTTCTGGGTGATGAGGGTCGGAAAACACTCCAATCTCCATGGTTCTTCGGAGGACAACTCCAGAAGAAGAGGGAACCAGATCTGACGCGGCCAAAAAGGAGCAATCAGAATCATGGTGCCTCGGTCCTGCTTGAGTTTCAGCAAAGTCTTCCCCACCAGAGGTATGGGAGGATAAGCATACAGCAGGCCTTCCCCCCAATCCAGGAGGAAGGCATCTGATGCCAGGCGGCCTTGGGCCTGAAGTCTGGAACAGAACTGAGGGACCTTGTGGTTGGCTTGAGATGCGAAGAGATCTACCAAGGGGGTGCCCCACACTTGGAAGATCCGGCGCACTACTCTGGAGTTGAGCGACCACTCGTAAGGTTGCATAATCCTGCTCAACCTGTCGGCCAGACTGTTGTTTAGGCCTGCCAGATATGTGGCTTGGAGAAACATGCCGTGACGAAGAGCCCACAGCCACATGCTGACAGCTTCCTGACACAGGGGGCGAGATCCGGTGCCCCCCTGCTTGTTGATGTAATACATGGCAACCTGGTTGTCTGTCTGAATTTGGATAATTTGGTGGGACAGCCGATCTCTGAAAGCCTTCAGAGCGTTCCAGACCGCTCGTAACTTCAGGAGATTGATCTGTAGACCTTGTTCCTGGAGGGACCAGCTTCCCTGGATGTGAAGTCCATCGACATGAGCTCCCCACCCCAGGAGAGACGCATCCGTAGTCAGCACTTTTTGCGGCTGAGGAATTTGGAAAGGGCGTCCCAGAGTCAAATTGGACCAAATCGTCCACCAGTGCAGGGATTCGAGAAAACTCGTGGACAGGTGGATCACGTCCTCTAGATCCCCAGCAGCCTGAAACCACTGGGAAGCTAGGGTCCACTGAGCAGATTGCATGTGAAGACAAGCCATGGGAGTCACATGAACTGTGGAGGCCATGTGGCCGAGCAATCTCAACATCTGCCGAGCTGTGATCTGCTGGGACACTCGCACCCGGGAGATGAAGGACAACAGATTGTTGGCCCTTGTCTCCGGAAGATAGGCACGACCCGTCCGAGAATCCAGCAGAGCTCCTATGAATTTGAATCTCTGTACTGGGAGAAGATGGGACTTTGGATAATTTATCACAAACCCCAGTAGCTCCAGGAGCCGAATAGTCATCTGCATGGACTGTAGAGCTCCTGCCTCAGATGTGTTCTTCACCAGCCAATTGTGAAGATAAGGGAACACGTGCACTCCAAGTCTGTGAAGCGCTGCTGCTACCACAGCCAGGCACTTCGTGAACACTCTGGGCGCAGAGGCGAGCCCAAAGGGTAGCACACAGTACTGGAAGTGACGTGTTCCCAGACGGAATCGGAGATACTGTCTGTGAGCTGGCAGTATCGGAATATGCATGTAAGCATCCTTTAAGTCCAGAGAGCATAGCCAATCTTGTTCCTGAATCATGGGAAGAAGGGTGCCCAGGGAAAGCATCCTGAACTTTTCCTTGACCAGATATTTGTTCAGGGCCCTTAGGTCTAGGATGGGACACATCCCCCCTGTTTTCTTTTCCACAAGGAAGTACCTGGAATAAAATTCCAACCCTTCTTGCCCCGGTGGCACGGACTCGACCGCATTGACGCTGGGAAGGGCGGAGAGTTCCTCTGCAAGTACCTGCTTGTGCTGGAAGCTGAACGACTGAGCTCCCGGTGGGCAATTTGGAGGCATGGAGGCCAAATTGAGGGCGTATCCTTGCCAGACTATTTGGAGAACCCACTGGTCGGAGATTATAAGAGGCCACCTTTGGCGAAAAACATTCAACCTCCCCCCGACCGGTAGATCGTCCGGCACGGACACTTTGATATCGGCTATGCTCTGCTGGAGCCAGTCAAAAGCTCGCCCCCTGCTTTTGCTGGGGAGCTGAGGGGCCTTGCTGAGGCGCACACTGCTGACGAGAGCGAGCGCGCTGGGGCTTAGCCTGAGCCGCAGGCTGTCGAGAGGGAGGATTGTACCTATGCTTACCAGAAGAGTAGGGAACAGTCCTCCTTCCCCCATAAAAACGTCTACCTGATGAGGTAGATGCTGAAGGCTGCCGGCGGGAGAATTTGTCGTAAGCGTTATCCCGCTGGTGGAGCTGTTCTACCACCTGTTCGACTTTTTCCCCAAAAATGTTATCCGCACGGCAAGGGGAGTCCGCAATCCGCTGCTGGATCCTATTCTCCAGGTCGGAGGCACGCAGCCATGAGAGTCTGCGCATCACCACACCTTGAGCAGCGGCCCTGGACGCAACATCAAAGGTATCAAATACCCCTCTGGCCAGGAATTTTCTACATGCCTTCAGCTGCCTGACCACCTCCTGAAACGGCTTGGCTTCCTCGGAAGGGAGCTGGTCCACCAAGTCCGCCAGCTTACGCACATTGTTCCGCATATGGATTCTTGTGTAGAGCTGGTGAGATTGAATCTTGGCCACGAGCATGGAAGAATGGTAGGCCTTCCTCCCAAAGGAGTCTAAGGTTCTGGGGTCTTTGCCCGGGGGCGCCGAAGCATGCTCCCTAGAACTCTTAGCCTTCTTCAGGGCCAGATCCACCACACCAGAGTCGTGAGGCAACTGAGTGCGCATCAACTCTGGGTCCCCATGGATCTGATATTGGGATTCTATTTTTTTGGGAATGTGGGGATTAGTTAGTGGCTTGGTCCAGTTCGCCAGCAATGTCTTTTTCAGGACATGATGCATGGGTACTGTGGATGCTTCCTTAGGTGGAGAAGGATAGTCCAAGAGCTCAAACATCTCAGCCCTTGGCTCATCCTCCACAACCACCGGGAAGGGGATGGCCGTAGACATCTCCCGGACAAAGGCCGAGAAAGACAGACTCTCGGGAGGAGAAAGCTGCCTTTCAGGGGAGGGAGTGGGATCGGAAGGAAGGCCATCAGACTCCTCATCAGAGAAATATCTGATGTCCTCCTCTGCCTCCCACGAGGCCTCATCGTCGGACCTGTGTCTGAAGCCGTGTCCGTCTCGACTCTGTGGAACCACGGCCACGGTGGGAGCGTCGAGAGGTGGACTCCCTGGCCGGCAGCGGCGAAGCTCCCTCCCCCGACGTTGTCGGGGAGTCCACCTGGGAGGCAGCCGAAACGGGTACTGCAAGCGGCACCGGTACCGGGGACCTCACCCCGGGCAAAGGGCCAGCTGTCGCCTCACTCGACAGCACCGGTGGCGCAAGCACCCCCGGTACCGGAGGAGAAGGGCGCAACAGATCTTCCAGAATGCCAGGAAGAACGGCCCGGAGACTCTCGTGCAGAGCGGCTGTGGAGAAAGACTGAGAAGCCGGTGCAGGCGTCGAGGTTAGAATCTGTTCCGGGCATGGAGGCGGTACCGGGCTGTCTGGGGTAGAGCGCACCGACACCTCCTGGATGGAGGGTGAGCGGTCCTCCCGGTGCCGATGCCTGCTGGGTGCCGACTCCCTCGGCGACCCAGAGCTCCCGGTACCGAGTCGGGAAGGTGACCGGTGACGATGCTTCTTCGACTTCTTCGAGCGAAGCATGTCACCGGAGCTCCCCGATACCGATGAGGAGGATGTTGAATCCAGACGTCGCTTCCTCGGGGCCGGTGCCGAAGATGGTCGATCCCGGGGGGGGGGGGGGGGCTGTACCGCAGGAGCCCACAGGGCAGGAGGAGACCTACCCGAAGGCTCACCGCCACCAGCAGGGGAATGGACAGCCCTCACCTGCACTCCAGACGAAGCACCACCGTCCGACGACATCAGCACCAGAGGGGGTCCCGGTACCACCGACGCCGACGCACTCTTCCGAAGTCCCGGTACCGACGATGCAGGAGGAAGACGCCTCGATGCAATCGATGTCGATGCGATCTCCGAAGACTTCGGTGCTGCCGATGCACCCGACGAATCTCGAGATGCTGCTGCCGTCGAAGCGCCAGAGAACAGAATGTTCCACTGGGCTAATCTCGCTACCCGAGTCATCTTTTGCAAAAGAGCACAAAGACTACAGGCCTGCGGGCGGTGCCCAGCCCCCAGACACTGAAGACACGAGGCGTGCCTATCAATGAGCGAGATTACCCGGGCGCACTGGGTGCACTTCTTGAAGCCGCTGGAAGGCTTCGATGTCATGGGCGGAAAAATCGCGCCGGCGAAATCAAAATTTGCGATGATGACAAGAGGCACCGAGAAAAAAGTGAGAAAAACCCGTGCGGGCGACCAACAAGGCCGCTGCCGAAAGCGAAAGGAAACTTACCCTGGGAAAAAACTAGAAATACGGGAAAAAAGGTTCTCTCTTTTTTTTTTTTTTTGAAAGAAACACGAAAGACGCGTGAGGTCTTCTGAGGGGCACGAAACGGCGGCAAAACACGACCGTCCTGAGCGCAGACAAAAGAAGACTGACGATCACGAGCCGGTTCGGGCAGGAAGACGGCCGCGCATGCGCGGTGCGCATGGGCACGCGAGGGCTAGCAAACGTCTTTGCTAGTGAAGATTCCGATTGGAGGGGGTGCCGTGGACGTCACCCATCAGTGAGAACAAGCAGCCTGCTTGTCCTCGGAGAATATATATTCCACATAAAACAGATAGCAGCGTGGAATCATTAAGGATAGAAATTCCATTTTATCACCCCTACCACTGCAATTTCCCCACCCCTAGCTGTCTGTTCGTCTGTCCAATTTAGATTGTAAGCTCTGTTGAGCAGGGACTGTCTTTTTCATGTTGATTTGTACAGCGCTGCGTAAGTCTAGTAGCGCTATAGAAATGTTTAATAGTAGTAGTAGTAGTATTCTTGTAGGGCTGTACTACCGTTTGCCGGGACAGAACAAACAGACGGATGAAGAAATGTTTACAGAAATTAGGAAAGCTGGCAAATTGTGCAATGCTGTAATAATTGGTGATTTCAATTACCTCAATATTGTCTGGATAAATGTTACATCAGGGAGTGTCAGGGAGATAAAATTTCTAGATGTAATAAATGACTGCTTCTTGGAGCAACTGGTCCAAGAACCGACAAGAGGGGGAGCCATTTTGGATCTCGTGCTTGGTGATGTGCAGGGCATAGTGTGAGAAGTGGCGGTGTTAGGTCCCCTTAGAAACAGTGATCATTACATGATCAAGTTTGAAATACTATCTGGGATGAACCCGCAAAGGAAATCTACCGTAGCTGCATTTAATTTTCGAAAGGGCGACTATAATAAAATGAGGAAAATAGTTAAAAAAGAAAGTATAAGGATCGGCTGCTAAGGTTAGGACACTAAATCAGGCATGGACGTTATTCAAAAATATCATCTTGGAAGCCCAGTCCAGATGCATTCCACATATTTGCAAAAGTGGAAAGAAGAGAAAATGACAGCCAGCGTGGTTAAAAGGTGAAGTAAAAAAGGCTATTACAGTCAAAAGATTGTCCTTCAAAGAATGGGAAAAGGATCCAAATGAAGAAAATAAAAAGCAACATAGGCATTGGCAAGTCAGATACAAAGCATTAATAAAGAAGTCTAAAAAAGAATATGAAGAGAAAATTGCCGCAGAGGCTAAAACTCACAGTAAGAACTTTTCCAGGTACATCAGAAGCAGAAAGCCTGCAAGGGAATCAGTGGAACCGTTAGATCACGAAGGAGCAAAAGGGGCACTCAGGGAAGACAAGGTCATAGCGGAGAAACTGAATTAATTCTTTGCTTCTGTCTTTACAGAAGAAGATGTAAGAGATCTGCCTGTACCGGAAATGGTTTTCAAGGGTGATGATGTGGAGGAACTGAAAGAAATCTTGGTGAATCTGGAAGATGTACTGAGCCAAAATAACAAATTAAAGAGTAGTAAATCACCTGGACTGGATGGCATACATCCAAGAGTACTCAAAGAACTCAAGCATGAAATTTCTGATCTGCTGTTAGTAATATGTAATCTGTCGTTAAAATCGTCCGTAATACCTGAAGATTGGAGGGTGACCAATGTGATGTCGATTTTTTAAAAGGGTTCCAGGAGTGATCCAGGAAATTACAGACCAGTGTGCCTGACATCAGTGCTGGGCAAAATAGTGGAAACTATTATAAAGAATAAAATTACGGAACACATAGACAAACATGGTTTAGTGGGACAGAGTCAGCATACCAATTTGCTTCATTTCTTTGAAGGCGTGAATAAACGTGGATAAAGATGAGCCGGTTGATATAGTGTATCTAGATTTTCAGAATTCTTTTGATAAAGTTCCTCATGAGAGACTCCTGAGAAAATGGGATAAGAGGCAAGGTTCTGATATGGATTAGAAATTGGTTATTGGACAGAAAACAGAGGGTAGGGTTAATTGGCCATTTTTCTCAATGGAGGAGAGTGAATAGTGGAGTGCTGCAGAGATCTGTACTGGGACAGGTGCTATTTAAATTATTTATAAATGATCTGAAAACAGATCAACAAGTGAGGTGATTAAAATTTTCAGATGATACAAAACTATTCAAGGTTGTTAAAACACCTGCAGACTGTGAAATATTGCAGGAAGTCCTTAGGAAATTGGAAGGCTGGGCATCCAAATGGCAGATGAAATTTAATGTGGACAAATGCAAGGTGATGCACATTGGAAAGAATAATCTGAATCATAGTTACCTGATGCTAGGGTTCACCTTGGGGGGTCAGCACTCAAGAAAAAGATCTAGGTGTCATTGTAGATAATATGCATATTCTTGGTCTTATTTTGCATCCCTTTCCTAATATTTCCTAGCACCCTGCTTGCTTTTTTTGGTTGCCGCTGCACACTAGACTAAGAGGGTGGTAGATACTCGAAAGCCCTCCCATAGGAAGTGATGGAGATGAAAACAGTAACAGAATTTGAAATTGCGTGGAATAAACACAAAGGAATTCTATTTAGAATGAATGGATCCAAAGAAGCTTAGCGGTAATTAGGTGACAACACCAGTAAGTGGGAAGCAAAGCCAGTTCTGGGAAGACTTCTACAGTCTGTTCCCTGATCCTGGCTGAACAGATTTGGATGGACTGGAGTGGGGCTTTTCAGGAACTTTGATGACAACTTCAGAAGTTTTAGAACAAGGACAGTGCTGGACAGACTTCTACAGACTTTGCCCTGAAAATGGTAAGGACAAATCAAGATAAGGTGTCAGGTGTACATATGAAGTATCACATCATACCTTATGCTATGAGTGTAACTTGTTGGGCAGACTGGATGGATTATCTGCCATCATCTACTATGTTACTACATTACTATATTAGATATCTGGAAGTCACGAATGAGTTTCGGAAATCATACAGACTGTTCATGTTGGTAGGCAGAGGCTTGGTCTCATGGTTTCTAAGCTCAGAAGTGCTAGATGGCTGGAGGAGGCTATCACGTCAATTTATTTGCTTGCAGGGAAGTAGGCTCCTCGGGCTTTGTTGACTCATTCTATGAGGCGTACAGCAACAGCTTGGAAGGAGACTACCTTACTGTCTCCGGCAGATATTTGCAAGGCAGCGATGTAGTTGTCGCTGCACACATTTGCCAAGCACTACAAGTAGACATTGTAGCATGCTCGGAAGCCAGTTTTGGGGCTTTAGTCCTCAGGACAGCGGCACCAGGATCCCACCTTCTCTAGGGATTGCTTTTAAACATTCCACAGGTTCTGGAGTAGTGGGAATCTATGTAATGGAAGGTAATTAGTATCTCATATCTCAAACTAATTATTACCTGAATTGGTTATTACTGTATTTACCATTAACTTCTCTTTGCTTCATATACAATTTCTCCTTCTTAAAAGATTTTCTAAATGTTAAACATCCATAGTTATCCCAGTACGTTTATGATACTGTATTGTAAAATTGGATTCTTACAACAAATTACTTTCTTATGCATTATTGTTTATTATTATGTATCCTATACTGTTTATTGTAAGCCATATTGAACTCAAACTTGTGTTTGGGATAATGTGGGATATAAATGTCACAAATAAATAAAATTACCTGATACCTGAGGAGCTGGACTGGATGCAAAGAGAGATATGTCTCAGCTCAGTTTTCAGTTCTCTATTTCCACCTGCTGGTTGATGGACAAAACTATCCCACGGGTTCTGGAATACTGGGAAGGACTAATGGAAAGAAAATTATCAGGTAAGACCTAATTTCTCCTTAAAACCCTGACTAACTGAGAAAGTGGACATATGTAAGAACAACATCATTCATTATATATCTTAACAAGTAAATTTACACCAAGGGATTTAACTAGCAATATAAGCACCCACAGGCCAATATTCAGCAGTGTTTATGTGATCAGCAGCACCTGTTAAATGGATAAGTGCCACTGATCAGAATATTCAGCGGCATTATATGGGTCTTCTACAGACTTTCCTTATAGACTGCCTCAGCACTATCGAAATAGTGCTGGGGCGATACAGGGGTGAAAAGAGGGCAAAGCTGGAGGTTTTCTGATTAGCAGCAATATTCAGTCTACTAACCAGAGAAAAATCCAAATAACATTAAGACAGCAAAAAGTCTGCCAGATAGTGGGCCTCTTGCTCCGGATATTTAGTGCTCACAACTATTTAGATGCTGGCACTGAATATCTGGATTATTTTTAGCCATGCCAGCCAGCATTTGAAAGCAATGTTGCCCACTGAGGCTCAAAATTGGGCCTCTTGTTTTCAGCCCTCACAGACTACTACTACTACTACTTAACATTTCTAAAGCGCTACTAGGGTTACGCAGCGCTGTACAATTTAACATGGAAAGACAGTCCCTGCTCGAAGAGCTTACAATCTAAAAGACAAATGTACAGTTAATCTGAAAGGTCAGGCAGATTGGGGCAACCTATATGTTCGAAAGGTTAGGTTCCGAAAGCAGCATTGAAGAGGTGAGCTTTAAGCAAGGATTTGAAGATGGGTAGAGAGGGGGCTTTGCGTAGGGATTCAGGAAGACTGTTCCAGACCCAACCAGTTTTCAAACACAAGGTTCCCACATGTATTTATTATATGACTGAAAGAAGGAACTTACACAAACAGCTGGTGGTAGTCATTATTTTTGGCTGCTGCTGGTATTGTGCCCGGATATTCAATGCCAGGCCATGTCCAGGTGCCAGCATTCAATATCTGGGTTTATTTGGCCAGCTATCTCTTATCTGGTTAAGTTCGATATTCAGCACTTAACTGCCTAAGCAAAACTACATAAAGATATGACTATGATTTATGCAGTCCAATTTGTCTGCTTAACTTAGGCGGTTAAGTGCTAAATATCAGCATTTAGCTGCAGAAGTGCCAACTCCGCCCCCAGACAGCCCACAAAATAGCCGGTTTTCAGTTTAGTGGTTAGTTCTGCTGAATATCAGTGGATCACCCTGCACAAGCGATTTAAGTGGCCTGGAGCCTCTCCTGGCCAGTTAAATCATTTTGAATATCAACCTCATAGTGGTTAAGTCCATATATACCTGTGGTGTGTCAGAAATCCATTAGGCACAATATTCAGACCATGGGAGTTAGCCCGGCTAATTCCCATGATCGGCGCTGAGCCCAGATATTCAATGTCGGGCCACTTCCGGTGACCGTCATTGAATATCCATTTAATTTTGAGCAGTTCAAACTTAACCTGCCAATCCAATCTTCAGCGCTGGCCATTTAAGTTTGACCCGGCCAAAGATTAGCCTGGTATTCATGCAGCCAAATATGGCCGCCAAACTTATGCTGAAAATAGACAGATAGCCAGTTTTCTCATGATATAACTGGCTAGCTGCTAACCATGAATTTTCAGCAGGTCATGGCCGACCATGTCCTGCTGAAAATTCATGGAGAACTGATTATGGGGCATTTAACCAGCCAGGTGCCGATCCTGGCTGGGTAAATGCTTTTGATTATTGGAATGATTATCTCTATTGAGACCTGGTGTCATGCTTTTTGATGACTTCCAGTTCAGCAGTTTTGTGCTGGAGTGACCCTTTGAAATTCCTTTGTAAGAGTATGGCAATCTTAGGACCTCATGCCTCAATAAATTGATTAGTAAGGTGCCAGCTGCCTTTGTCAATTTTGTTATACCAGACTAACACAGGCACTACATACCTGTTAAAAAATGAAATTCACATGCATAGCTTTTTAAAATGAAGATTACATTTCTAAAGCATCCTTTCCATCCCCAGAACGATTGTTTCCCATGAGACCAAAACTATTTACCTATTTAAGGCAGGTATAGGTGAATTAGCTCTATTTTTGCCAGAGTAAACATTGTCTAAGCCCTTGAAGATATACGCCTAGATATTTAGAAGACTGTGATAGCTGGCTGCAGGACCTCACGTAAATGTAGTACACACACACACAGGTGTAGATAAGAAGTCGAAATACTTTTATTTATGTACAGCCAAGAAGTATAGTCAGCCTGTTTCCTCAGAGAATTGGTACTTCCAACACAATCTCAGTTCCAGTAGCATGCCTCTGGCTACACTCTTCAGTATGCATTAACTTCCTTTATCATAATCACAGTTCCAATAGCCAAAGGATAATTAGTCTACTTTGGCAGTCTTCAGTTATGTCGCTTGTGATCACACAACCCTGGAATCGCTGGAGGCATAGACCTATGACTCCTTATCACACAGAAATGCAAGGGTCTAAGCTAGGGCCTCTTCCCTGGAACTCTCCTCAGCTACTACAGCCAAGCCAGAACTCCTTGGAAGGATCTTTGCTCAGGGTTCCTCCGACATCTTCCCTTGGGGCTTCTCTGATCCACTCTACTCCAGGGCATTTAACCACCTCCCAGCCTGAGCCCCGCCTCTCTGACTCAGCCACCTGCTGTAAGGTGGCTAAACTGCAACCTCAGTGAGGGAGTGTTCTCATTGACACCTGCTGTTATACACTCACTCCCTCATAGAACCAAAATGAGAAATTGTGCCAGAGCAATAAACTTCTGAAATAGGACAGCCGGCAGTGTTGAAGTCTAGTACCAGCATATCTATATATATAAAAGGCAACCCCAACGTTCTGAAGCCTCCACGGAAGTTGAGGCGCCCGAGATATCTGGTGTGCCCTGGAGTGTCTGCACCGCCCTCGCGTCAAAACGTCATGACGCGTCAAAACGTCATGACGTCGAGGGCAGAGCTATTGACACTCGAGGGCCGAAACGGCCCACAGCGAACAAGGCAAGTAGCTTCGAGGGGCGGAGGGAGGGGGCCCCTTGCTAGCGCCCGTTTCATTCCGCTCAGAAACGGGCATTTTTTCCTAGTTGGTAAAGAATGGTTTCGCAGACAGCAATGGTGAATTGCTAGTGGATTATTAACATGTGAATGAGAGAATTAGTGTAGGTTGTCCAGGACATAACTGGCTTTGAAAACTGTTCTCATAGCATTCAGTAATGCCCCCCCTGTTTTTCTGTAAACAAGCTATTGGAGTGTTTCATTCTGAATTGGTTTTATTTTTAATTTTTTCCTTCAGACAGATCATTTTGTTGTGGAACACCTTTCTCAGCCAATGTGTTTGGAAGTGGACCCAGTACATAAAACTGTTAGGGTAAATTCTTGTGACCTCACGAATCGCTACCAAAAGTGGCAGTTTGGAAATTATTACATTGAATGAAGAGGAGGCTTTCACTGAAGAACAGAATGCTCTAAAACCATAAACAGAAGAACTCTACCTCCAAGATAACAATTCAACAAAACACTTCTGGGATTTATTGGTAGAGCAAAGTTGCCTTTTAAGGATGCAATAATTTCATTTTGTCATCTCATACTATACAATGAATTCTATCTTAAAAAAAAAAACTAAGGAGTATTCCATTTAGAAGAACATCTTGTCAAAATCATTACATGTTTCTTCCTATGGAAGTAATTCCTGTAGCATTCTGTGCAAAGCACCAGTTTTGTTTTGCCTAAAATGTTTTGATGTAAAATGTATCTATTGCATTGATACCATAAATTCATGACATTAACCAGTGTACAGTAGGGCACATCTGGTTGTTGCTCATGTTGGCTGAGTTTATGAAAGCAACATGAGAAGGACTTTTGTGACAGGTGAAAATAGGGCATTTCCAGAATACATCTCTGTTATAACCCCCTGAGTTATCAGTTTCATGTTAATACTTTTTGCATAAGAGTAGAGAATCCACAAACGTGGAGAACTGAACGAAATCCCACGGATAGTCACAATACAACAAAGCAGTGGGTAAAAAACCAGGAGTTCCAGAGTGAAGATGACCCAAACTTTATTAATCAGTATATTGACTCGACACAACGTTGTGTTTTGGCCAAAGGGCCTACATCAGGAGTCTACAAATATTGTTTTTTAGTGTTATATTCTTTTATATTTTGTTTATATATTGTTTTTATTTGTAGACTCCTGATGTAGGCCCTTTGACCGAAACACAACGTTGTGTCAAGTCAATATACTGATTAATAAAGTTTGGTTCATCTTCACTCTGGAACTCCTGGTTTTTTACCCAATACTTTTTGCATATGCATAAGCCAAGATGTTGCAGGGGAGGGAAGTTTGGGAAAGTTAAAATATCACATGCAGTTTAATGTGGCTACATTTGTTACTTTGTCCAGAGTTCAAAATTTGCTAATGGAAATTTGTTTGTTCAAATTTTTATGTGAAGATTAAAGAAAATACAGTCGTTGTTATATATACCTCCTTCACACTTTACCTGCTTTGGTGCTTGGAACTTGAATACTATATTTAGCAGCCTATGTAGTAAGAATTATCATTCATGCTGAAGTCAGCATAGTGAGTTGTGTTCTAAAGCCCCACCTTGCACATTAACCTAGTGTGAAAGATGCAGGTGGGCTATGTACAAAAATTAGTACATACCTATATATAACATATACAACTTAGGTTTTAGCAGGTGCATGGTAAACGAAGTGGGATGTACTAGAGATGTAAAGCTCAAATTTTCATGTTGTGTTGTGTCCCATGTCATTTATGGGATTATTTATTTTTGTTGGGGGGGGGGGTGACATTTTTTCATTATAGGAGCAATGTTGTTAAGGGTGCATGGGTTGTACAGGGTGATGCCGGATTTTCAATTGCGGGCAGTTTCCAGTAACTGGTATTGAATAACCGGTTTATTTTTGGCCAGTTTGAACTTAACCGGCCAAGCCTATATTCGGCGGTAGCTGGTTAAGTTCTAACCAGTCAAAGATATTCCAGCTATACCCATGACGAACGATAGCTGCCAAACCCACGATAAAAATTGGCAAATAGCCGGTTATATCTACAAAATTGTACAGCGCTGCGTAACCCTAGTAGCGCTCTAGAAATGTTAAGTAGTAGTAGTAGTACTACTACTACTTATCATTGCTATAGCGCTACTAGACGTACGCAGCGCTGTACACTTGAACATGAAGAGACAGTCCCTGCTCGATAGAGCTTACAATCTAATTAGGACAGGCAAACAGGACAAACGAGATAAGGGAATATTAAGGTGAGGATGATAAAATAAGGGTTCTGAACAAGTGAATAAGGGTTAGGAATTAAAAGCAGCATCAAAAAGGTGGGCTTTTAGCTTAGATTTGAAGACGGCCAGAGATGGAGCTTGATGTACCGGTTCAGGAAGTCTATTCCAGGCATATGGTGCAGCAAGATAAAAGGAATGGAGTCTGGAGTTAGCGGTGGAGGAGAAGGGTGCAGATAAGAGAGATTTACCCAGTGAACGGAGTTCCCGGGGAGGAATGTAGGGAGAGATGAGAGTGGAGAGGTACTGAGGAGCTGCAGAGTGAATGCACTTATAGGTCAATAAGAGGAGTTTGAACTGTATGCGGAAACGGATAGGAAGCCAGTGAAGTGACTTGAGACGAGGGCTAATATGAGCATAACGACCCTGGCGGAATATTAGTCATGCAGCAGAATTTTGAACAGATTGAAGAGGAGAGAGATGGCTAAGTGGGAGACCTGTGAGAAGCAAGTTGCGAGAGGTGATAAGAGCGTGGATGAGGGTTCTGGTAGTGTGCTCAGAAAGGAAAGGGCAAATTTTGCTGATATTATAGAGAAAGAAATGACAGGTTTTAGCAGTTTGTTGAATATGTGCAGAGAAGGAGAGGGAGGAGTCAAAGATGACCCCAAGGTTACGAGCTGATGAGACAAGAAGGATGAGAGTGTTATCCACAGAAATAGAGAATGGGGGAAGAGGAGAGGTTGGTTTAGGGAGAAAGATAAGAAGCTCAGTCTTGGTCATGTTTAGTTTCAGGTGGCGCTGAGACATCCAGGCAGCACTGTCAGACAGGCAGGCTGATACTTTGGCCTGGGTTTAAGCTCAGATTTCTGGTGTGGAGAGGTAGATCTGGGAGTCATCAGCGTAAAGATGATACTGAAAACCATGGGATGAGATCAGAGTACCAAGGGAAGAAGTATAGATGGATATAACCGGCTATCCACTAACTGGCGCTATTCATCGGGAGACAGCTGGCTATCTCCTGCTGGATAGCACAGTATAGCCTGCTAAGTACCATTTAACCATCCAGATGCCGTTCCTGGTTGTTTAAATGGTTTTGAATATCGGGGTAATATGCCCATAGAGCCAAATTTAACACTAGAGCAGAGCTTCCCAAACTGTGGAACAAGAACTTAAATATTGGGGATTAGGCAACTAACAAATATAAAGACCCCAAATGGGGTCACAAAACCTATGTTTGAGGTTGTAACCTAGGTGTTTTCTCCATAGGTGCATTATTATTCTGCACATCTTGGAGGTTGTGGGTGGGGGGAGTCACACAGTTTTCTTTGGTTGCAAACACAGAGTCACAGCCACAAAAAGATCTGATAAGCATTGCACTAAGCAGCATGCTTTTAAACTGTCTGGATTTCACTTCAGTACTCCAGGATATTATTGAGTTCTCCAAACTTTGGCTGCTGCATGTCAATCTGAAAGGAAGCTATGGATGAAGGTGGAGCAACATCCAGCAGCTTCCACATAGGCTAGAATATGGTGGCAGCTGAATTGAATCATGAGCTGAAGGAAGAAGGTGACATCAACCATGAAGACCGAAATAAGAAGGAAGCATCAGCAACTGAAGTGCCTCACAAAAGCTGTAGTGGTCTCAGTTTACAGGTGAAAGGCTAATGGGGGAATGATAAGAGAGAACATTTGTGAGGCCCCCACCCAAAACACATCTGATCATGTAAAGTGACCCTCTTACCTTAACATCTAGGGTTCTCTTTTCCCCTTCAACTCACCAACCCCCCCTCCCAATCAAATGATTAAGGGAGTTTCTTGCCCCGAGCACCAAAAGAACAATGGGATTGGTGACCTGGTTCACCCTCTAATTCCTGCATGTGTGTGAGGGAAAGTTGAATGCAATGCCAGCTAGTTTCAACTGAGAGACAAGAACAGGGAACCTTGCTTTCTCCTGTACCAATCTTCAACTTGGGTTATTTGGGAGAGATGCAGGGGTTTTGAATTGCGGCACCAAGCTCCATAATCTTTTGGCAGTGGATGGAGGTGAGGCATTGAGTTAGGCTAATGTGCCTCTTGTTCTTTTTTTGCCAGAAGATGGGGAGGTAGTGATCAGAGCCACCAAGCCTTTTGTTACGTTGTGCTGAGGATATGACTCAATCCACTGGAATCCTTGATGTTGTGCCTGGAGGGTGGGAGCAGAGAGGTTATACTGAATCACTAAGACCACTTGTTACATATTAGTTGGGGTTGAACCAGGGGCTGGGGCCACCAAGTCCCTTCTTACTTCTCTTGGGGGAGATAAAGGGGATGATTACCAAAACGGATGTCAATAAGCAGCTTTCACTTGCTATAGCTTTTTGCTTAGAAGGCATGCTTTTTTTCTGCACCACTATATTGGCTGTATTTTAATAGCACACAAAAACACGTATACCACCTGTTAAATGACATCTTAGCATGTATATTAAACAAAAGTTGTGTGTGTGTTTTACAACTTTGAGCATTGGCCTCTTACTATGACCTAGGAGATTACATGAGTGAAAAAGAGACAGCTCTCGAGTTAGCTAACAGGATGTTATTCCTTTACTCATTCTGACAGTCTAAAGTTTCCATTGCTAGCTAGAGATCTCATCAAGAAAGTAAATATACTTTCAATATAAACGCTGTTTCTTTTTTGTTCAGCTATCATCCATCCCCAGACACATCAAGGGCTGTTGCTCTGCTGTCAATGTGCTGATATCACAAGTATAAATCAATTGAGTATAATTATTGACAAAAGCAAAACAAATCTTTTGGTGAGCATCTAAGGTTAAATAATTTCACAATGCCCTTTGGTTTCTTCATTGTGCACTTATTAATATAAAATTGGATAAAGCATGTTCACCAGTTATGAAACCATGCAAGCAGATATCTTAAACATAATTCATGTGGAGGGACATTTTCGATATGACATCTAAATTCGATTCTAGACGTTTTGCTGAAAACATCCAAAAATCCATTAGCAAACTTGGCCAATTTCAAACCAGGAAAAACATCCCACTTTTTGTTTCGAAAATGGACATTTGCTAGATGTTTTTGTGCTCAGTGTCTATCTTTTTATATCATTTTCGGAAAAAAAACATCCAAGGGAAAAACGCACCATAACAAGCCATTGGGATGTATGGGGGGCCAGCATTCTTTGTAGATTGGCCACACAGACATCCCAGCAGAGCGGTGGGGCACCCTAGGGGGCACTGCAGTGGACTTCAAATAAAAGGTTTCAGATACACATTTCACCATTACCCCCTTATATTGTATGGAAATGGAAATTGGACTTATTGCCTTTCTGTGGTTTTTGCACCTACATTCAAAGCAGCTTACATAATATAGACAGGTACTTATTTGTACCTGGGGCAATGGAGGGTTAAGTGACTTGCTCAGAGTCACAAGGTGCTGCAGTGGAAATCAAACTCAATCCCCAGGATCAAAGTCCACTGCATTAATCACTAGGCTACTCCTCCACTCCAGGCTACTCCTTGGTTTGTCCTTCTTAAACAATAAATGTACCTTTCTGCCTTCTTTGTCAGAGGAGAACAAAAGCTGACTTGTATTATACATAAAAATTGTCTGTGTAGTTTTTATGTCTTTCTTTCCATTCAATACACTTCTATAATCCATTGTTGCTATTTTTTGTTAGCTTCCAATTGTTTTTTTTATTTTTAGACTCCAAGCCACTTTATCAGCTTTGTTCTCTAGTCTTTTGTGAAAGTGAATGTATTCATAAGAGGAAATTGAAATGGATTTGATATTGGCTTATTTACGTTTCCCTTCACAGCATTATTTACTGGATCATTTGGCAGAGGAGAGTTAGGGGGGAAGGGAAGGTGCAGAGAGCACTTGTCATAATTTTAGTGCACTCTGCTAATACCACAAAACTACCTACCGCTAGAGGTCATGAGATACTGCGAGGGGCAGGAGCGAGTGGAGTTCACTCCTGCCCCAAGGACCACTAGACCACCAGGGCTGGTAGGTAGACCAGGGAGGGCGGGGATGTGTGAGGAGTGATCATATGGTTCTAGGGGGGGGCAGTGGGAGGGAGGAATCAGATGGTACTCAGGGATTGGGAGGGGTAATCAGATGCCGGCTGATATTCAAAGCAATTTAAGTGGGCAGGAGAGACTCCTGCCCACTTAAATTGTCTGGGGCTGCCCAACCATCGATATTCAGTGGCACTTAACCAGGCAGTGCCACTGCATATCGGCTCTGACCCCCCCCCCCTAAAAACAGGGCAGGTCAGAGGTGGTACAGGGGCAGCATTGGGGAGGAGCCAGCAGTTGTAAGGATGCCAGCAATATTCAGTGCCGGGACCCACGTAGCTAAGCAGACGAAATTAGCTCAAAAGCTGTCCAAAATTCATCCACTTAGCTACGCGAGCGCTGGCACTGAATATCGGGCCAGCACCCACATTACTTTAAAATCATTTCCAGGCCCTCCTAACCCTCATCTATTCCCCCCCCCCCCCGAACCAGCAGGCCTGTTCCAGTCACCCTCCCCCTCAAATGACCCCCCACAACATCAATTCCCCAACCCCACCCATCCTGCCATCCCCATAGGCACTGCCCCCAACACTGAATATCCAGGCCTAATTTAGTGAGCCATGGTCAGTGTTTTAGAAAATGCTGACCACTGCAAGCTGAATATTACCCCATAGTAGCTGTCCCTGTTGTCGTTGCTCAGTGATAGTTTAGTACTTTGTAATTGAGAAAAGCATGGTTTATTTGTGTGTAATACCACTGTATAAGTATGGTGAGGGGTGGAGGTGTGCTACTCTGGGTGTGTGAGAATAGGTGAGTGTCAGTGGGGATGTGGTTCTGAGGGGTGAGTGTGAGTGGGGGTGTGTGATTGGGGTTGTTTTACTGAGGGGTGTGTGGGAATGGGTGAATGTGAATGGGGTGTTTTGCTGAATGCTGTATTAGAATGTGTGAGTGGGGATGTGTGAGAATGGCTGAGTGTGACTGAGGTGTTTTGCTGAGGGGTGTGTGTGAAAGTGTGTCATTGACATTGAGTTTAATACTCCCTTAAATCAGAAAATGTGTAGACTGGATTCCTACCTAGCACTAACTTTTCTTTTCCAATCAATTTGTTTAGGTTGATTTTCTTGATTAGTTGTTTCTTTCTATCTTTCACCATTTTCCTGTCAAAACACAGCCTTCTTTTCAAGGGCATATTGAAATTCAGTTTCCCGCCCTTTTTGAGGAGCATTTCCCTGGCGGGGTAGTGAATTCATGCACTCACTTCCCAGCCTGATCCCAATACTTTCTCTCTGCCCTGTTCCAAGCAGTCTCTGAACCCCCCTTGTACTGAAATTGTTCGGGAAGAGGGTATTAGAGAATGAGAGAGGGACAACTGCATAGCTGTTGTCCGTGTTTCTCCCCAACAGTCTAAGCTCTCACCCTGTCCCAGTCAGTCTGTCTCTGTCTCTGTCACAGTCTCCCAACCCCTCAGTTTGTCGCTTAGTAGTCTGTCTCATCTCACGAACTTGGGAGGGGGTAGTGCATTCATGCACCCACACACACACACACTTCCCACCCAGACCACAATACTTTCTCCCTATCCTGTTCCCACCAGTCTCTGAACCTCCCTTGTACAGAAATTGTTAGGGAAGAGGGTATGAGAGAATGAAAGAGGGACAACTGCACAGCTGCTGTCCGTGTTTCTCCCCACCAGTCTCTGTCCCTGTCCCAAGCAGCTTGTCGCTTAGTAACAGCAAGAAAGAACTTTCCGATCTGCAGCCTGTTTATTTAATGGATAGAGGTATTGCTCCCCCTCCCCTGAGTGCCCTCATGAACTGAATCGCTTCAAACTACACAATAACCTCGGCAACGGCAGGTAGAGTCTGCATGCCGGGTTTGGTCTACTTTATATATATAGATGTACTTGCCAGCATGTGCAGTGGCAACAGCCATTTTATGTAGAAAGAAACACACTGAAAGGTCATAACAGCCATTTTGTGAAAGCTGCAACTAGAGACAGGAGCAAGTGGGCTTTGCTCCCCCAATGCTCCCACTGGACCACCAGGGATACTAGATAGGCCCATTGTGGGCCACTGGTAATGGGCCAAGAGGTTGGGGGGAGTGATATTGCAGATGGTCATTTCGGGAAGAGGAGGATCTGAAGGTGCCTGCTGGTTCTGGGAGGATGATCAAAAGGGGAATCAGAGGATTTTAAAATTATGCAGGGCCCAGCCAGTATTTTGCTGGTGCCAGCATAACTGTCTTATGTGGACCCCAGCTGATTATTGGCCAGGACCCGAATAAGCTCCGATGTCCAGGACACACAACATTAGCTCTGGATATTTAGTGCCAGTACCTGCACTTGACCCAGAACTGAATATCCAAGGCTAATTTAGCTAGCAACATCAGTGTATAAAAAAAACGCTGACTACCACTAGCTGAATATCTATCCTGTGGTGCTTGGGGCCAGGAGGGAGAATCAGGTGGTACTGGGGGGGGGGGGGGGGGGGGGGGGGGGAATGGAAGCGGCTATATGTGGACTTCACTTATTTAATCATGGCAGATATTCAGCCAGGTTCCACATAAGTTCCTATGGATAGCTTTCAGTCCTGTCAGGCCCGAATATTCAATGCTGCTGTCCGCACATGGCCCAGTATTGACTGCCACAAGCTGAATATTGACAGGTCAAGATCTACCCCACTTCCCTTCCTATTTATGTTTGTCTTCAGCGGGGGATAACCAGCTATCCTCTGCTGAATATTAGTGACTGACAGATAACCATTATATTGTGCAATATAACCAGCTATCTGCCAATATTTAAACTGGATTATCTTCAAACTGCCCAAAAGAAACCCTGATGTTCAATGCCACTTACCGGAATATCTGGATTCAACGTGGACTGCAGGATCTCCCACGGTCTGAATATCGGGGCCTGTGTAATTTTTTAAAAATCCACCATTTGTTTTCAATTGGCTGGTCATTGGTTTCTAGGAGTGTCTTCCCTTTTTCTCTACCCTGTTCTGCCTGAATAGATTATAGCCCGGCATGACTATATCCCATTAAATATATGCACTCAAATGTTAACCCCTCTCCCTAACCCATCATTAGGAATGGCTCCACTCAACTTTGGTGAACTTATGAACATGCATGTCTGGACAATTTTACAAAATGATGTGCACATAAAACTCTATTTTACCTGTGCAAATGGCTTTTGAAATTGCTCCCTCGGCATGCGTGGTTTCCTAAGAGAAGCTACCAGAGAAGTCTGTCTTTGACAATTATTTACAAATTATGGGGCCCTTTTGTGAAGGTGCAGTAGGGCTACCGTGTGAATAGTGCACGGTAAAACAGCACTACCACCGGGTACGCCTGGGCACCCTTAGTTCTGGGTTCCCGTGTACTTTCTCTTGTGCAGGGAGTAGGTGTTCCTGATGGTAATCAGGCAGTGTGGGCACATTGCCGCGCGCTGCTCGATTACTATATGAGTAGCGCATGAGCCCTTACCGCCTTCTAAATAGGAGACTGTGAGGCTCAGGCGGTATTGGCCGCGCACTAATTTGAAAATCAGCGCATGGCAATTAATGGAAGAAACTGAAATTCGACTGTTTTACAGCCATGCTAAAAAGTGGCCAGAGCGCACAGGAAACCCATGCACTAAAACCTCCGCCAACCACTTTTTAGCACAGCTTAGTAAAAGGACCCCTATATATGGTGAACATATTCATATGTTCTCAGCTATGCTGGCTATTTCAACATTATCAAAACTAATTTCAGTATTTATGACTGGAAATTTCCTCCTGCTCTTCTATAGTGTTTCAGCCCAATTATAATCTACCTCTATTAGGGTCACCATGCCATAAGCCTTCATTTTCAAGTACCTGAGATTTATCTCCGTTTTCTAACCTTCTTCTAGTAATCCCAGTCATCACAGATACAGTCTTTGACCACAAGCTTGGAAATAGAACCCAGACAGAATGCCTCTATATCTAGAAAAGTTTAGTTCCCCTCTCTTAGCAGATACTTAAACTCTTAGGGACTGATATTTTAAAATATTTATGTGGTCAAAAATTTGCTTGTAACAAAATAATTCTAAGTGATTAAAATGTCCCCCTCCCTTTGCAAAGCAGCTAAATGTGTTCACACAAAAAGGTCTGGGTCTGTCTCTGTTAATAGATTAATGATTTAATGGCACCTACTTTGCTGGTAGGTGTGGACACAGTCAGAATTTGGGCAGAGCATGGGTGGAGCAAACACTGAGTTTACTGTTTTTAAAGGATTCCCTGTGCAATAAACTTCTAATAGTGACCTACAGGGGAAAGGAATGCATGTAAACCACTTCAAGTGCCAAATGCTAGAGTACCACAGAACAATTTACAAAAGTTGGTTTACAGAGGGAAGTTTTAACATGCTGAGCACTTTATAACTGCTACCAGTTTCAACACTGTTTACTGTATCTTTCTCCCTGGTCCACCTCCTTTCACTATCCCCTCTTCAACAGCATGAATTTTCTGTTCACCATTCTTGCCTCTTTCTCTCCCCTGCCTAACAGCATCCTTTTCACTCTAAACCACACCCACTTTCAGCATTCACCCTGTTTTTCTCTCACCCAGTCACACCACCTTCTTTTGTCCATCCCTTGCTCAGAAGAAGCATGCATCCCTTGTTTTGTTTTTTTTTTGTTACATTTGTACCCCGCACTTTCCCACTCATGGCAGGCTCAATGCGGTGGGCAATGGAGGGTTAAGTGACTTGCCCAGAGTCACAAGGAGCTGCCTGTGCCGGGAATCGAATTCAGTTCCTCAGTTCCCCAGGACCAAAGTCCACCACCCTAACCACTAGGCCACTCCTCCACTCACTTGTCTCTCACTTGTCTCTCTCACACCCTCCTTCCTTCTACCAGCAGTGGCTCTGTCAGGATCCAGGCTGCTTTTGCATCACTCTTGCAATGTTGGCAAAACTTCTTTTTTGCAATCACATAATGACTGGTTCCTGTACTGCTTGAAGGCTGCCACCTGCACTGAGTTTAAGTAGCCTTCAGGATGATGATACATTGAGCAGAGATACAGCAGATGCCCTTTTTGTTGTCATGTCCTGAGTAAGTGCCCTGTTCATGCTCAGCTGATGCCTCCAAAATTTGCATCATAGACAGTTGCTTGTTTTCTCTATGGTTGTGGAATAGCCTAATGGGTAAAGCAGAGGGCTGGGAACTAGGGAAGCCCAATTCAAATCCATTGTGGTTCCTTGAGACTGTGGGCAAGTCACTTAACCCTCTATTGCCTCAAGTGCAAGCTTAGAACATAAGCCCTCCAGTGATAGAAAAAATACCAACTGTACCTTAATGTAAATTGCCTTGAGCTGCAATTGAAAGCACATGAACTAAATCCAAAATCCCTTCCCTTATTGTATCAGGCTTGTTGGACAGAAGGCTTAAACTTAAGAGACTCTTATGCAAGACATGATCTGAGCCATAGGGTCACCTCTCTTTTTTAAATCAGTTTTTCTTTTAAAATATACCAAAATATTGTGCTTCCAGACCAAATCCGAACCCTATAGCAATACTTCTAGAACATGCCTGATACAATTTTAACAGGATCCAATCAGTTACTTCCAGTAGATTATACAGCAAAAGTTTGGGGAATGATTTTAGATTCATCACTATCCATGGAGCCCCAGATAAGAAATCTGTATGAAAACGTTTTCTTTAAGCTTAGACAGTTGAGAATAGTGTGCTGTTGTCTAGAGTATAATCCTGACACAACTAGATTACTGCAATTCAATTTATGCTGAGGTTTCAGTGAAGATGCTGAAGAAGATCCAATTCCTTCGGAATGCAGAGCCAGGTTAGTTTATAAATAGCAGAAGTTTGATCACGTTTCTCCAGTGTTTATAAAATTACATTGGCTGCCAGTGAATGCATGGATAGTGTTTAAAATATTTTGTTTTGCAAGGTGGTTTGTTGTTTAGATTCTAAAAGGAGGGGGAAGGGAAAGTAGAAAATATTTGAGGACAAAAAGATGATGGGCAGTTATTTGATGTATTAGCAAGCATCTTTTGTCTGTTTTCTTATGATGGCAATAGTGTGCATGTATATTGCTTGATTTTCTTTTTGTCAATAAACAGATTTAAACATTAAATTCTTAATGAAGCGGTTTCACCACAGTTAGTGGATTTAATTTATATTCTCTTGAGTAGGAAAGGCTTACATTCAAAAGATCACCTTACATTGGGTTTTCCTCCTGCAGAGGGATACTTTCTAGAGAATTCAGAATAGCTCCTTTCCTTATTTAGTAGTTCAATACTGGAACATAATTCCGTTATTCATTAGACAACTACAAACATATTTAATTTATTTTTTTTGAGATGTATTTGGAAGTAATGTAGGTGAACTTTTTATCTTTTTGAGTGCAATTTTTTTCTGATTATATTGTATGGTTATATGGGGTTTATTTTGTTAGCTGCACTTGAACCAGTTATGGGATTAGGAAGTTTATAAACTGTATGATTGTGATTATGTAAACTCCACACACTATTGAATCCAATCATTCATGCAGTTCTTAAAATCAATCAGTTGACATGGTGGAGACTGACAACCAGTGTTTAAGCATGGATGTGGCAGAGTGGCAGGCGCGGCTCTGGCCACCTTGTTGGGCAGACTGGATGGACTGTGCTGGTCTTTATCTGCCATCATTTACTGTATTACTGTGTAGTTATCTGTATGTCTTCCATTCATAACTTGAATTCTGATGTGGTTTTTACCTCTTCTTTGCAACTAGGAAGTTGTATTCACCACCGTCCTATTGTTGCTCCTTTGTCCCTTCCTTTGGAAAATCATATCATCACACCTTGTTACAGAAAACAGCTTTTTCACTGAAATAATGGTGAATGCATGAAATAGGCTCTCAGTTTGAATGATAGAGACAAAAAAGTAACATCCGTTTTCAAGAAGGTGTGGGTATACAAAGAGTATCCTTATTTGTAGGTAAGAGATATTAAAACTGGATATGATTAAGTAGTATCTATGGCAATGTCACAAGATGGGCAAATAGGTAGATTTGTGGTCAACACATTCCCCCAGATTTTTCAAATGGCACAAATTTCCATGTGCAAAACTGAGCATGATCCAGAGATGTGCATGTAACAAAATTGGCTAATGAGCCAATTAGTGCCAGTACTTGGGTGCTAATAATCAAATATTGGCACTAACTGGCAACAATTTGGATTTGTGCATGCTTGCTATTCTGTAAAGATCCACATGTAAATCTTTTAGCATGCAACTCAAAAGGGGGTGTGGCCATAGGAAGGGGCATGGGCAGATCAGGGGCATTCACTAAAGATAAGTACAGTATTACAGAATACTGGGGATCTGTGCCTAACTTACGTGCCAGGATTTTCACCTGGTTTCAGTTGGTGTAAATCCTCACACCCAAAGTTGAGCGTGCATCCCAGCATCACATGCTATTCTATAAAGGGTGCCCATGCCAGAGTGCCTTTATAAAATACCATTCAACACTGATTTTTCTCAGCACTGAAGTTTGAGCACCATTTACTGAATCTAGTCCATTCTGTCTTTCCATATATGACAAATTCACAGCTGTTCTACATACCTCAATTTATAGCCTGGCCTGCAAGCTTCAAAGCTGTTCATGAAATATTCAGTATTTATATATATATTCACTACATTTTATACTTACCATGTAATATGTTGATGTTGCATTAATTTCTTGTGTAAAGTGACCTTGGTTTCAACGTTACCCTGTCTCGATGTCAACAGCTGGTGTTGCTGCCGGTCATAGTGGTCAGGGTAAGTTGTTTCTCTCTGAGATAGGGTACTCTTCCACCTTAACATGTTTCAGAAGTTCAAAATTGGTTCAGGTACAGAGTGAGGGTCACAGCAAGCACAGGACAACAGACTCCTTTCAGATGTTAAATGTATTTTAAAAGTTTATTGCACAGAGAATCCCTTAAAAACAGTAAACTCAGTGTTGAAATTGTTAGCAATTATAAAGTACTCAGCATGTTAAAACTTTCCTCTGTAAACCAACTTTTATAAATTGTTCTATCTTACTCTAGTGTTTGTCACTTGAAGTGGTTTACATGTATTCCTTTCCCCTGTAGGTTTACACTGACATTACAGAACAACAACAACCCAACCTTCAGTTCAGCCGTTGGTTTCTAAAACTGCTAGCAGCTATAAAGAGCATAATAAGTTTTTAAAAAATTCACTTCAAACAACTTCTGTAAACAATTCTATGAAACTTTCCACTTAAGATACTTTACATGTGCTTCTTTCTATAGGTTTATCCCAGTATAACAACAGAATGATAGCCACCTATCAAATCAGATAAGTATCTCTCTCCTATTCACCACCCCTTTTTACCATTTACTCTTAACCATTAAGAATGTGTTGCTTTGTGTCTGAATTTTTTCCCTTCCAGTCTTGTTTCTGCAGATCAACGAAGATGGAAGAGAAAAAGTCCCACCTTACCCAGGTAAGTATGTTCACCTTTTAATGTTTAAATGTCCCAACACACTTCGAATTACAGTTCTGGCAGAGTGTTCAGCTGTGCAGTGTGCGTCAGTGTCCCCAAAAATAATGCATTCTAAAAAAAACAAACAAAAAATAAACAATTTGTGCATACAAAAAGGAAAAGCTAAAAAACTTATCCTCTCCTCTTCCCAACACTCTCTTGCGCTGGCCAGCCTCCTCACTTCCGGGCAGAAATCTTTGTGAGGAACAGGACCTGGTCTCTGGAACCACAGGATCTCTGGCGTTGGTTTATGGTGTATCTACCTACCCTACCTTTAAATAAATCAAAAGAGAAAACTGACTCCCTCTATGTATGTGCTAAGCGTACCCTATCTGCAAAAGGAACCCTAGTGAAATTAGCTATTTTCAAAATAAAAGATAAGCTAATTTCCCTACCTGTAGGAACTCCAGCACAGTGTTCCCAGCAAGTGCTATCCTTTTCCCTGACAGACCACCCGTTTTACGGCTCCAGCCTGGCTTGGCTTCAGCCTCCTCAGAAGCTTGACTACTAGACTAATTTCCTTATTCAGCAGCAAAGGCGGTCATTGGCCCAACCGTTTGGGGAGGCTAAAGGGGGCGGGGTTAAGGGTGGGGCCAGCACACAATCCCTCAACTGCAAAACACTATGCACAAACTTGTGCTAAAACACAGAACCTTACTGTACCATAAATATTACACTGGGCAGACCCTAATACACCAATATACCACCCATACGGAAAACACAGACCGTCAACAATATGAAACAAGGGATCATAATATCACAATTCTCATGTAAAGCCACAAAACATCCTTTTAGGGTGAATAGTGTTCATAATGAGTTCCTTTTATTAATGACCAAACAGAGATAACAGTTTTCAAATTTCAATTTTGGTACAGTATAAGTCATCACACAAACAAAATATAAGAAAACCAATGGACTGCGTTAGGGGCTTATGGCCCATTTAGTTATGTTTAAACAAAAGAGATCTGCATGAAACAAAATATTGATTTTTATTTGGACTTATAAAACCTCTCTCTTTCTCTCTTTCTCTGCCCCAATCCAGCATCGCCCCATTATGCCATTAAACTGGTACCTGGACAAAGTGTAAACAGTAACATATCCAATCTGTTGCCTTTACCAAAATCCAACAGGTTGGATGGGTGGGCACTAGACAGTGGTGTGCTGGTAAATGTTTAACAACAGGCTCTCTGCCCGGTCCACCTCTGCGCCCCCCCCCCCCCCCCCCCGTCCACCTCCCCTCAAAATTGCAGAGCTGGCTATAGCCGGGGAGAGAGCCTGGGGGAGGGGAGGCAATGCATTACTCTCTCCAGGAAAAAGAAAACATTAAATGATCCCAGGTTCCAATCTAATTCATGTTTAATGTGGGATAAAATGCCATAAATAAGTAAATAAATATAAACTTTTAATGTTGAGCACCTGATTCTCAAAGTGGACATATTCCAAACACTATAATGAAAAC
The DNA here is from genome assembly GCF_901765095.1 of Microcaecilia unicolor. Taxonomy (NCBI): domain Eukaryota; kingdom Metazoa; phylum Chordata; class Amphibia; order Gymnophiona; family Siphonopidae; genus Microcaecilia; species Microcaecilia unicolor. Next base: position 246,238,120 of record NC_044037.1, on the reverse strand, counting down.
CTTTGTTGTCTGGTGACTTTGTTTTTCTGATCATGCTGGCCCAGTATCCGATTCTGCTGCTATCTGTCCTCTTAACTCCATTTCCAGGGCTTCCTTTCCATTTATTTCTTTACTTTCCGCCTTTCTTCTTCATTTCTTGCTCTGGGTCCTCCGCAGACTTGACTGTCCAGTGGATCCAGCTTCTACCTATTTTCTTCATCCATGTGCAGTTTTTCTCCTCTCTTCCTTTTCCCTCATCTCATCTCCTTCCTCACTCTTCCATTCCCTCCATCCATGTCCAGCATTTCTTCTCTCTCCCTTCCCTCTCCTCCATCCATGTCCAGCAAACCTCCTCTCTCCTGCCCTTCCCTCTATCCACCCATGTCCAGCAACTCTCCTCTCCCCTCCATCCATACCCAGCAATTCTCTTCTCTCCCGTCCCCTCCATTCATCCATACCCAGCAATTCTCTTCTTTCCCCTGTCCCCTCCATCCATCCATACCCAGCAATTCTCTTCTCTCACCTGTCCCCTCCATCCATCCATCTCCAGCAATTTTGTTCTCTCCCCTGCCCCCCTCCATCCATCCATACCCAGCAATTCTCTTCTCTCCCCTGTCCCCCTCCATTCTGTTGGAATGTATTGTATTTTTACATGCATTGCCTGTCACCTATTATTTCTCTGTGATTACTCTGTGACCTCTGATATGAATTACTTAGAGAGGTCACACTGCTATGCAACTTCCTGTGGGGGTTAGATGCAGCAGATGCAGCACATGGAGCACATGGAGCTCATGATCTCTCCTAACCTGAGAGGATCTATGGTGGTGTGAGCATCCATTACCATCTAAGCACATGGAAGGAGCTGATAATACAAATGTATAGTAATATGTATATATAAGCCTGTCTGATTATAATCTAACTACAAACTGTGAGTAAACAGATGTTTTGTTACTTCAACTTTAAAGTGACTCAGCAGTGAATTATTCAGGGGTGAATGAGAGAGAGATGAAGAAAGAAATTAACATTTCTAAAGCTGAAGCTGTGTGTACTAAAATCTGCTAATTATTTACTACAAATAATCCAACACATTCATCCATACCCAGCAATTCTCCTCTCTCCTCTGCCCTTCCCTCTATTCTTCCATACCCAGCAATTCTCTCTCCCCTACCCTTCCCTCCATGTCCAGCAATTTCTCCTCTCTCCCTGGGCCCTGCCCTCCCATCCATCTCCTGCTCCTTCTCTCTGCTGTGCCCCATTTCTCCCAGTCCTATCCACCCTCTACTCATCACCCCTCCCAGTCCCATCCTTCCCTCTGCTCATCACCCCTCCCAGTCCCATCCATCTCCTGCTCCTTCCCTCACTCTGCTCACCACCCCTCCTTCTGCTGTGCCCCACCTCTCCCAGATCAAGTTACGCCCCGCCCGCCCGCGAGGTCCAGGATCGCCGATTCCGTGACCGTCTACCCCTCTCTTCTTCCCTCCGGTGCTTCTACCTGGGATCCCGGCAGCATTGGCTATGTATCCACGCTGCCTTCGCGCTGCCCCGGAAGCCCTCTCTTTAAGAGAAGGCTTCCGGGGCAGTGCGAAGGCGCCCGCCCGCAAGGTCCAGAATCGCGCGATTCCGACTCTACCCCTCTCTTCCTCCCTCCCTCGGTGCTGCAGTAATGTACCTGGGAATGGGATCCTGGCAGCATTAGCGATGTATCCACGCTGCCTTCGCACTGCCCTGGAAGCTTTAAGGCTTCCGGGGCAGTGTGAAGGCAGCGTGGATACATCGCTAATGCTGCCAGGATCCCAGGTACATTACTGCAGCGCCGAGGGAGGGAGGAAGAGAGGGGTGGAGTCGGAATCACGATCGGCGGTGGCAAACTGTTTGGGGTCTGGGAGCTGACGGACTCTGCTTCTGGATGGGGCGGGCCTGAGGCAAAACTGGGTGGACCTGGGCCCACCCAGGCCCACCCGTAGCTACGCCCCTGACCCCTCCCCTTCCCTGAGAGTTTCTATAAATTGGTTAAATCAAAATTAAGCAGGCTTCTATGGAGAGAAAAGACCCCATGCATTGCCCTCAAAATCCTCCAATGTCTCAAAATAGCAGGAGGGGTCAATATTCCAAATTTCAAGCACTACAGTAATGCGTTCCACTTATGTGAAGCATGCTGGTAGATACAATCTAGATTATGTCCAGTCTGGGCTTTGATTGAGCATCAGCTCTCTTTACCCTTTCCATAATACATATTGACTAATATGCAGTCTATACCACTACTAGAAGATTGGCCTGTACTATGAGCTATGGCTCATGCGTTGAAAAAGTTGGACCAAAATCTGCCAGTCAAGACCCTAGATACGACTTCTATCCCTCTTGAACAATACATTATTTCATATTGGTAACTCACCCCTCTATTGGGACTTATGGATTAAGAAAGGCATTTTTTTATTGTGCAAGATCTACTAGGAACATGTGGTTTAATAAAATTCTCTGAACATAAGGATACATTTGACCTTCCTAGGGCACAGCTGAAGTTCTTTCAATATTTGCAGCTGAGAACACTTACCCGCTTGCTTGCTTGATCCACTGCCTCCTTCCCTGGCTCGGTGACAGACTGAAAATAAGAGCTGCATGCTGCAACGTTCACAGGCAGTCTGTCACAGCCAGGCTCTGCTGCAAGAAATGCAGGAAATGTGTCACAGGACTGGGGAAGGACTGTCTCGGAGCCTTAGGGAGAAAGCGGGCGTCAGGTAGGCAGCTGGTGAAAGAAGAAGTGAGGAACTGCGAGTGGGGGGTGGGCGCCGGCACCTGGCGGGGAAAGGAGAGGAAGATACAATTTTGTTCCATCTTGCCTTTGAGGAGGAGGCAGCCAGGGGAAGGTCATGGTTGGCCTCCCCAAGCCTCTTATACAGGGCGCCTATGTTCAGCAGGCTTCCTTCCCCAGGCTCCGTTCTGCACTGGTTCTGGGTTTTTTTTTTTTTTTAAATCCCTTGCCCCTTAAGGCAGTCGGGGAAACTAGCATCCTTATTTTCGAAAGTGATGGGCGCCCATATTTCGACTCAAATCGGGAGATGGGCGCCTTTCTCCGGTGGGCACCCAAATCGGTATAACCGAAAGCCGATTTTGGGGCACCTTCAACTGCACTCTGTCGCGGGAACGAACAAAGTTGACGGGGGCGTGTCAGAGGCATGGTGAAGGCGGGACTGGGGCGTGTTTATTGGCCGAGCAGGGATGGGCGCCCTCGGCCAATAATGGAAAAAAGAAAAGCGTTTTTAGCGAGAAGTTGGGTCACTTTTTCTGGACCCTTTTTTCTCACGAACAAGCCCCCAAAAAGTGCCCCAACTGCCCAGATGACCACCGGAGGGAATCGGGGATGACCTCCCCTGACTCCCCCAGTGGTCACTAACCCCCTCCCACCAAAAAAAAAATATAACTTTAAAAACTCTTTTTGCCAGCCTGTATGCCAGCCTCAAATGTCATACTCAGCTCCATCACAGCAGTATGCAGGTCCCTGGAGCAGTTGTTAGTGGGTGCAGTGGACTTCACCCAGGTGGATCCAGGCCCATCCCCCCCTACCTGTTACACTTGTGGTAGTAAATGGGAGCCCTCCAAACCGCCCCCAAAACCCACTGTACCCACATCTAGGTGCCCCCCTTCAACCATAAGGGCTATGGTAATGGTGTAGAGTTGTGGGCAGTGGGTTTTGGGGGTGATTTGAGGGGCTCAGCACCCAAAGGAAGGGAGCTAAGGACTTGGGAGGTGTTTTACTTTTTATTTTAAATTGTTACAAGTGCCCCCTAGGGTGCCTGGTTGGTGTCCTGGCATGTGAGGGGGACCAGTGCATTACGAATCCTGGCCCCTCCCACGACCCAATGCCTTGGATTTGTTCGTTTTTGATCTGGGCGCCTTCGGTTTCCATTATCGCTGAAAAATGAAACCGCCCAGCTCAAATCCGCCCAAATCCGATGCATTTGCCCGGCACAAACCGTATTATTGAAAAAAAATATGGGCGCCCATTTTTTTTGAAAATACGGTCTGTCCCACCCCTTCACATACCCGTTCTCGGAAATAGACGTCCATGGAGATGGGCGCTCGCATTCGATTATGCCCCTCTAAGCCTCCTAAACTAACAGGACACCCTTTAGCATAAAGGCCTGAACCAGCTAGGCACTTTCCTTTAACACAGCATTCCAGGGAACTTTGCCAGCTTAAACACTTAAGTTTAGCTTGAAATCAAGCCCTTCATCCACATACCACCAGGCCCTTCCTCAAGATCAGCCTGTTTTTTCAAAATGCCTTTAGAATTCATCTAATCTTTCAGCAAAGTACTGCAGGTACTGTCATGCAATGGCCAATGAGTTCCCTTACAGCCCAGTCATTTAAAACACCATTCTCCGAGGACAAGCAGGCTGCTTGTTCTCACTGATGGGTGACGTCCTCGGCAGCCCCTCCAATCGGAATCTTCCTAGCAAAGATCTTTGCTAGCTCTCGCGCGCCCGCGCGCACCGCGCATGCGCGGCCGTCTTCCCGCCCGAAACCGGCTCGAGCCGGCCAGTCTTCTTTCGTCCGCACTCGGTACGGCTGTGTTTTTTGCCGTGGTGAGCCCCGGAGAGTCGACCTCGCGCGTCCGTTATTTAATCGACGTGTTTTTTTCTTCGGAAAAGTTTCTTTTCGTTCGGAAAGTGCTCCGGAAACCCTCTTGGGTTTCGTTTGCCTCTTCCCGTATTTCCAGTTTTTGCCCCGGTAAGTTTTCTTTCGTTGTCGGGGTAGGCCTCTTTTCGGCCTCGGTCGAGATTTTTCTCCCTTAAAGTTTTGGTGCTCCAAATTCGTCATTTCGGATTTTGACTTCGCCGGCGTGATTTTTCCGCCCATGACATCGAAGCCTTCCAGCGGCTTCAAGAAGTGCACCCAGTGCGCCCGGGTAATCTCGCTCACTGATAGGCACTCTTCGTGTCTTCAGTGTCTGGGGGCCGAGCACCGTCCCCAGAACTGTAGTCTGTGTTCCCTCTTACAAAGGCAGACTCAAGTAGCGAGATTGGCCCAGTGGAACGTTTTGTTCTCGGGCTCTTCGTCGGCATCGGCACCGGGGTCATCGTGTGCATCGACGTCATCAGCGTCCAGACCTTCTTCCTTGGCTGCCAGTGCATCGAGTGCATCGAGGCATCGGCCCTCTGCATCGGCGCCGAGACATCGGATAGCTGCATCGACGTCGGTGGTACCGGGACCTCGTCTCCTGATGTCGTCGGACGGTGGTGCATCGTGTGGAGTGCAGGTGAGGGCTGTCCATTCCCCTGCTGGTGGCGGTGAGCCCTCGGGTGGGTCTCCTCCTACCCTGAGGGCTCCTGCGGTACAGCCCCCCCGAGACCGACCTCCTTCGGCCTCGGCCCCGAGGAAGCGACGGCTGGATTCTACGTCCTCCTCGTCGGTGCCGGGGAGCTCCGGTGACATGCTTCGGAAGAAGTCGAAGAAGCATCGACACCGGTCCCCTCCCCGCGTCGGCACCGAGAGCTCTGGGTCGCCGAGGGAGTCGGCACCCAGCAGGCATCGGCACCGAGAGGACCGCTCACCCTCTGTTCAGGAGGTGTCGATGCGCTCCACTCTGGACAGCCCGGAACAGCCTCCACGCCCGGAACAGGTTCTGACGTCGACGCCTGCATCGACCTCCATGCCTTTCTCTGCAGCCGCTCTGAACGAGAGCCTCCGGGCCGTTCTCCCAGAGATTCTGGGAGAGCTGTTGCGCCCTACCCCTCCGGTACCGGCGGTGCTTGCGCCTCCGGTACCGTCGAGCGTGGCGCCGGCTGGCCCATCGCCCGGGGTGAGGTCCCCGACGTCGGTACCGCGTGCGGTGCCGACTGCGGCCACCTCCCAGGAGGGCTCCCCGACTACGTCGGCGGAGGGAGCTTCGCCGATGCGGGCGAGGGAGTCTACCTCTCGACGCCCCCATCGTGGACGTGGCTCCACAGAGTCGAGCCGGGACGGTTGCAGACGCAGGTCCGTGAACTTGTGTCTGACACCGAGGGTGAGGCCTCGTGGGAGGAAGAAGAAGACCCCAGATATTTCTCTGACGAGGAGTCTGAGGGTCTACCTTCTGATCCCACTCCCTCTCCTGAAAGACAGCTTTCTCCTCCCGAGAGTCTGTCTTTTGCTTCCTTTGTCCGGGAGATGTCTACGGCCATCCCCTTCCCGGTGGTTGTGGAGGACGAGCCCAGGGCTGAAATGTTTGAGCTCCTGGACTATCCTTCTCCACCTAAGGAAGCGTCCACTGTTCCCCTGCACCATGTCCTCAAAAAGACATTGCTGGCGAACTGGACCAAGCCTTTAACTAATCCCCACATCCCCAAGAAGATCGAGTCCCAGTACCGGATCCATGGGGACCCAGAGCTGATGCGCACTCAGTTGCCTCACGACTCTGGAGTTGTGGATCTGGCCCTAAAGAAGGCTAAGAGTTCTAGGGAGCATGCTTCGGCGCCCCCGGGCAAAGACTCTAGAACCTTAGACTCCTTTGGGAGGAAGGCCTACCATTCCTCTATGCTCGTGGCCAAAATTCAGTCTTTCCAGCTCTACACGAGCATACACATGCGGAATAATGTGCGACAGTTGGCGGGCTTGGTTGATGCTCTTCCCCCTGAGCAAGCCAAGCCTTTTCAGGAGGTGGTCAGGCAGCTGAAGGCGTGCAGAAAATTCCTGGCCAGAGGAGTTTATGACACTTTTGATGTTGCGTCCAGGGCCGCTGCTCAAGGTGTGGTGATGCGCAGGCTCTCATGGCTGCGTGCCGCCGACCTGGAGAATAGAATCCAGCAGCGGATTGCGGACTCGCCTTGCCGTGCGGACAACATTTTTGGAGAAAAAGTCGAGCAGGTGGTAGAGTCTCTCCACCAGCGGGACACCGCATTCGACAAGTTCTCCCGCCGGCAGCCTTCAGCTTCTACCTCTACAGGTAGACGATTTTTTGGGGGAAGGAAGACTGTTCCCTATACTTCTGGTAAGCGTAGGTACAATCCTCCTTCCCGACAGCCTGCGGCCCAGGCTAAGCCCCAGCGCGCTCGCTCTCGTCAGCAGCGTGCGCCTCAGCAAGGCCCCGCGGCTCCCCAGCAAAAGCAAGGGGCGAGCTTTTGACTGGCTCCAGCAGAGCATAGCCGACATCCAAGTGTCAGTGTCGGGCGACCTGCCAGTCGGAGGGAGGTTGAAAGCTTTTCACCAAAGGTGGCCTCTCATAACCTCCGATCAGTGGGTTCTGCAAATAGTCCGGCAAGGATACACCCTCAATTTGGCCTCCAAACCTCCAAATTGTCCACCGGGAGCTCAGTCTTACAGCTTCCAGCACAAGCAGGTACTTGCAGAGGAACTCTCCGCCCTTCTCAGCGCCAATGCGGTCGAGCCCGTGCCATCCGGGCAAGAAGGGCTGGGATTCTATTCCAGGTACTTCCTTGTGGAAAAGAAAACAGGGGGGATGCGTCCCATCCTAGACCTAAGGGCCCTGAACAAATATCTCGTAAAAGAAAAGTTCAGGATGCTTTCCCTGGGCACCCTTCTCCCCATGATTCAGCAAAACGATTGGCTATGCTCTCTGGACTTGAAGGATGCCTACACACACATCCCGATACTGCCAGCTCACAGACAGTATCTGCGATTTCAGTTGGGCACACGCCACTTCCAGTACTGTGTGCTACCCTTTGGGCTCGCCTCTGCGCCCAGGGTGTTCACAAAGTGCCTAGCTGTGGTAGCAGCGGCGCTTCGCAGGCTGGGGGTGCACGTGTTCCCATATCTCGACGATTGGCTGGTGAAGAACACATCCGAGGCAGGAGCCCTGCAGTCCATGCAGATGACTATTCGGCTCCTGGAGCTACTGGGGTTTGTGATAAATTACCCAAAGTCCCATCTTCTCCCAGTGCAGAAACTCGAATTCATAGGAGCTCTGCTGGATTCTCGGACGGCTCGTGCCTATCTCCCAGAGGCGAGAGCCAACAACTTGTTGTCCCTCGTCTCGCGGGTGCGAGCGTCCCAGCAGATCACAGCTCGGCAGATGTTGAGATTGCTGGGCCACATGGCCTCCACAGTTCATGTGACTCCCATGGCCCGTCTTCACATGAGATCTGCTCAATGGACCCTAGCCTCCCAGTGGTATCAGGCTGCTGGGGGTCTAGAAGACGTGATCCACCTGTCCACGAGTTTTCTCGAATCCCTGTATTGGTGGACAATCTGGTCCAATTTGACTCTGGGACGTCCTTTCCAAATTCCTCAGCCACAAAAAGTGCTGACAACGGATGCGTCTCTCCTGGGATGGGGAGCTCATGTCGATGGGCTTCACACCCAAGGAAGCTGGTCCCTCCAGGAACGCGGTCTACAGATCAATCTCCTGGAGTTGCGAGCGATCTGGAACGCTCTGAAGGCTTTCAGAGATCGGCTGTCCCATCAAATTATCCAAATTCAGACAGACAACCAGGTTGCCATGTACTATGTCAACAAGCAGGGGGGCACCGGATCTCGCCCCCTGTGTCAGGAAGCCGTCAGCATGTGGCTTTGGGCTCGCCGTCTCGGCATGGTACTCCAAGCCACATATCTGGCAGGCGTAAACAACAGTCTGGCCAACAGACTGAGCCGGATTATGCAACCTCACGAGTGGTCGCTCAACTCCAGAGTGGTGCGCCAGATCTTCCAAGCGTGGGGCACCCCCTTGGTGGATCTCTTCGCATCTCGAGTGAACCACAAAGTCCCTCAGTTCTGTTCCAGGCTTCAGGCCCCCGGCAGACTAGCATCGGATGCCTTCCTCCTGGATTGGGGGGAGGGCCTGCTGTATGCTTATCCTCCCATTCCTCTGGTGGGAAAGACTTTGTTGAAACTCAAGCAAGACCGAGGCACCATGATTCTGATTGCTCCTTTTTGGCCGCGTCAGATCTGGTTCCCTCTTCTTCTGGAGTTATCCTCCGAAGAACCGTGGAGATTGGAGTGTTTTCCGACCCTCATCACGCAGGACGAAGGGGCTCTTCTGCATCCCAGCCTCCGGTCCCTGGCTCTCACGGCCTGGATGTTGAGAGCGTAGACTTTGCCTCTTTGGGTCTGTCAGAGGGTGTCTCCAGCGTCTTGCTTGCTTCCAGGAAAGATTCCACTAAGAGGAGTTACTTCTTTCTGTGGAGGAGGTTTGTCGTCTGGTGTGACAGCAAGGCCCTAGCTCCTCGCTCTTGTCCTACACAGACCCTGCTTGAATACCTTCTGCACTTGTCTGAGTCTGGTCTCAAGACCAACTCTGTAAGAGTTCACCTTAGCGCAATCAGTGCATACCATTACCATGTGGAAGGTAAGCCGATCTCAGGACAGCCTTTAGTTGTTCGCTTCATGAGAGGCTTGCTTTTGTCAAAGCCCCCTGTCAAGCCTCCTACAGTGTCATGGGATCTCAATGTCGTTCTCACCCAGCTGATGAAACCTCCTTTTGAGCCACTGAATTCCTGCCATCTGAAGTACTTGACCTGGAAGGTCATTTTCTTAGTGGCAGTTACTTCAGCTCGTAGAGTCAGTGAGCTTCAGGCCCTGGTAGCCCAGGCCCCTTACACCAAATTTCATCATAACAGAGTAGTCCTCCGCACTCACCCTAAGTTCTTGCCAAAGGTCGTGTCGGAGTTCCATCTGAACCAGTCAATTGTCTTGCCAACATTCTTTCCCCGTCCTCATTCCTGCCCTGCTGAACGTCAGCTGCACACATTGGACTGCAAGAGAGCATTGGCCTTCTACCTGGAGCGGACACAGCCCCACAGACAGTCCGCCCAATTGTTTGTTTCTTTTGACCCCAATAGGAGGGGAGTGGCTGTAGGGAAACGCACCATATCCAATTGGCTAGCAGATTGCATTTCCTTCACTTACGCCCAGGCGGGGCTGGCTCTTGAGGGTCATGTCATGGCTCATAATGTCAGAGCCATGGCTGCGTCGGTAGCCCACTTGAAGTCAGCCTCCATTGAAGAAATTTGCAAAGCTGCGACGTGGTCATCTGTCCACACATTCACATCTCATTACTGCCTGCAGCAGGATACCCGACGCGACAGTCGGTTCGGGCAGTCAGTTCTTCAGAACCTGTTTGGGCTTTAGGATCCAACTCCACCCCCCGAGGGCCCTGTTTGTTCTGTTCCAGGCTGCACTCTCAGTTAGTTGGTAAATTTTTTAGGTCAATCTCAGTTATGTCCTCGCCGTTGCGAGGCCCAATTGACCATGGTTGTTGTTTTGAGTGAGCCTGGGGGCTAGGGATACCCCATCAGTGAGAACAAGCAGCCTGCTTGTCCTCGGAGAAAGCGAATGCTACATACCTGTAGAAGGTATTCTCCGAGGACAGCAGGCTGATTGTTCTCACAAACCCGCCCGCCTCCCCTTTGGAGTTGTGTCTTCCCTTGAAATGTATTGTCTTGCTACATATTGGACTGGCCGGCTCGAGCCGGTTTCGGGCGGGAAGACGGCCGCGCATGCGCGGTGCGCACGGGCGCGCGAGAGCTAGCAAAGATCTTTGCTAGGAAGATTCCGATTGGAGGGGCTGCCGAGGACGTCACCCATCAGTGAGAACAATCAGCCTGCTGTCCTCGGAGAATACCTTCTACAGGTATGTAGCATTCGCTCTTAGGCTAATAAAACTTCCTTTGAACTGTCAGCCCCTTTTCAGCAATCTCCCCTTACCACAGTCTGTCCCTAACTGAATCTAACTGTCCCCAAAGCCATTGTTATGGCAACAAGGTCCTGGCTGACATCACCTGACCCCTGTGGCCAATCAGAATTTGCAAGCCTAATGCCACAGTTTTTTCCAAGAGCATGGAACCTAGAACTTTAAATTGCCAGCTCCATTTTGAAACCTCAAACCCACTTAGCCTATAATGGGAAAAGGAACATTTCCTAATTTTTTTCCACAATAAATACGTCACATTTCCCATTCGTTGCATAGCTTAAGCGCTAATATCCTGATATCCCAATAATTTTACATTTTAAAAATACTCTCTTCCCTGGATGCCCTGTGTTTTCCTCACAAAAACCAATAATGATATCAATAAAGTTACTTAATAATCACATAGAAAATTCCCCTTTACGGGCTATAACTGGTGAAACTCTCAATCTCGCGTCTTAAAGTATACCAGCCCCCTGTAACTTGATCTCTCATTTTATGGGCCTAAAATGAAATTTTCCCCAGTATAGTCTCCCATTGCCCACCAAAGGGAAGTCCATGGAAATCCCTACCACCAAAAAGATTTTTCCAAAAATTTCCCTGGAAGCCCAGCTAACACAGCCTAAAACCCACATTTGAAAATTAAAATAACAATATTCAAGGCCCAGGGGACTTCTCACCTGGCTCCCTAAATGCTGAAAAGGCCACCACTCCCTCCAGATATGGTCTTTATGGACCTCCTGTGCTCCCTTTAATAAAGCTTTGCTGGGCATGCTCAAAAATTGAGGCCCTGGCTTCAATTTGGTCCTACTCAGAGCTCCAGACCCACACTGAGCATGTGAAAAAGTTTGCATGTGGTCAATTTGCTTCCTGCCAGCAGCCCAGACCTCAAACCGGCCATTTTCCTATTGGCCTGCCTCCAGACACCCTCACATTTGCGGGCAGTGTGCCTTCATGGCTGCCATGTTTTTTTCCTCTCTGGAGCTCCCAACTGGTCACTGTCCACCAATTCAGCCTCAGATTGGGCCAAAAATGACCCAAAGAATGTCAGGCCACCTGGCCACCTCCCCCCGCCCCCAGGATTTCCTCTGGATTTCCAGACTAGATACCTGCAGCCCGGGCCAGCCCCAGATCATCCCAGAACCAGTGAGCACCACCTTCCCCATGACTGCAGCCACCACGGAGGCCTGCATTTTCCAGGCAGATAGGGGAAAAACTTTAATAACCCCTTTACACTTGCATTGCACTAATGTAGCACTCAATGTTGTTGATTTTCTACATTTTAGGCACTGATAGCCAAAATAGTTGGGATGTATCCTATAAACGGACAAGATATATATGATTGTGAATTTGAATCTTGAATCCACCTTGTCACATGAAGGTATAATTTTTGTTTCCCTTACCTTGTCCCTGTGTTCTTAACTTTGTTTATCATGAAGTGTTTCTGTATGAATATTCTCTTTTTCACTTTTGTCTTTTGAATCATTCAATAAAATTGTGTGAACTTAAAAAGAGGATGTATTCTGTAATGATTTTCTCAACTGAATTATTATTATTTTTTATCTTACCAGACACAGTAACCGTCCCTGGTTTTAACAACTCCAAGCGCAGATATTGTGAACAATTTGTTCTATAGTACAATGAGAGCTGTTATCCTTCTTTCACAATAAAGAATTGTCTTTGATTTTATTTTTTACTGAGGCAATATATAATCGTCTTCTATGTGGAAACACAAACAAAGGCAACTGGGTGAAGAATTTTTTTTTTTTTTTTTTACAAGAGTGTGTTTGAGCATTCAGTCACCTGACTTGCCAAGCTAAGTTTCACAAAATCAATGTTTCATCTTTTTGGCCAGTGCTTCAATCATTCTGTGTAGCTATTTTTCTACCATTGTTATTATTTTATGTACTTTCATTTCTGTATATATTTATTAAGCACTTTTCACCAAAGCCAAGGCCAAACACAACCCATAGTTAAATGGACACAAGAAATAGGAGCAGTCAGATATTCAAAGATGTTTATACATTTACCCCCTAATTCTATAAAAGTCGACAAAAATTGTGCATGATGAGCTAATTAGCATCAATAATTGGCTTTTTAACAACAGTTATTGGCACTAATTGATTTAATTAGGACTAACTCAAGTAAATTTAGGCACAGGAACCATGCCTAAAATTTACACGTGATCTGAAAAAGGGGGGCATGGAAACGGGCAAATGGCCTTGCATAAAGTTAAAAAGCAGCAAGGCAGGCTGTCCATCAAATCCAATATGGAAGGTAAAACAACAAGGCTGACCTTGTAAAAAAATACAGTCTTTATTAATAGATTAAAAGCTCCAAGAATTTCAACATAAAATGCCTGACATAGCCATGTTTCGCCAGTACAAATGGCTGCATCAGGGGCAGTAGGTCACCAGCTGATATAAAATTCCAAAATCAGCCTGGCTGGTGTAGCTGTTAAAATATAGCAAGCAAGATTCTGGGACCAGTCGCTCATAAAATCGCTGTGATTGCAGTGAAGGCATTTTTATGTGCCATATGAAGAATCTAGTCATTGGGTAATTTTAAAACAGGTTGTCTTGTTTTAAGCTACGAGTATTGGCTCATATGGCATATTCTACAGGATTTTATATAGCGCACCTAGAGATCTGCGCCAAAATCCAGGCATATTCTATAACAATGCGCGTAACTTAATTGGCTTAACAAGCTAATCAGTGTTGATAATAGCACTTAACAAACAATAATGAGCCCTAATTGGCAATAATTAGAATTTACACACACAACTCACTAAGTATATTCTGTAATGAACTGTGCCTAAATTCTAATGTGCACAGTTCAAAAGGGACCATAATTATGGGTGGGGAAATGGGCATTTTGTGGGCATTCCAAAATTTACGCACTTAGTTATAGGATATGGCCCAGTGCATGTAAATCTACACATGGGGATTTACGCCACGTTTTAATTGGTATAACTAGAAGCCCATAGTTTTAGGCACTCGGATCAGGGACATAGCCAGACAACAGATTTTGGGTGGGCCTAGGCAAGAAGTGGGTGGGCACCAAGTGTTCTTCCCCACCTCCACCACCACCAAAAAAATATCTCAGCTGGTGGGAAAACGCTTCTTTCCACCTTGGCAGTCTGCAGCAGGCTTGCGCTGAAAACTAAGCATGCGCAGGTGCCAGTATCGTGGAGAGTAGCATTTTCGTTACCATCAGGGGGAAGTCTCCTGCTGGAAGAGCTTGAGATCCCCACAAGCTACCGCTAAACGTGTTCTACTGTTGGGTGGGCCTGAGCCCTAAGTTAGTGGACCTCGGCCCACCCAGACCCACCTGTGGCTATGCCATTGACTGGGATATCAACTAAGCATATTCTATATACCGCGCCTAAATCTAGGTGCCACTTATAGAATACACTTAGGCGGAAATGTTTACTGTGCAGGTTTTTTAAGATACGTTATATAGAATCTGGCCCATTATAATCAAATACTACTACTACTACTACTATTTAGCATTTCTATAGCGCTACAAGGCGTACGCAGCACTGCACAAACATAGAAGAAAGACAGTCCCTGCTCAAAGAGCTTACAATCTAATAGACAAAAAAAAAATAAAGCAAGCAAATCAAATCAATTAATGTGAACGGGAAGGAAGAGAGGAGGGTAGGTGGAGGCGAGTGGTTACAAGTGGTTACGAATCAAAAGCAATGTTAAAGAGGTGGGCTTTCAGTCTAGATTTAAAGGTGGCCAAGGATGGGGCAAGACGTAGGGGCTCAGGAAGTTTATTCCAGGCGTAGAGTGCAGCGAGACAGAAGGCGCGAAGTCTGGAGTTGGCAGTAGTGGAGAAGGGAACAGATAAGAAGGATTTATCCATGGAGCGGAGTGCACGGGAAGGGGTGTAGGGAAGGACGAGTGTGGAGAGATACTGGGGAGCAGCAGAGTGAGTACATTTGTAGGTTAGTAGAAGAAGTTTGAACAGGATGCAAAAATGGATAGGGAGCCAGTGAAGGGTCTAGAGGAGAGGGGTAGTATGAGTAAAGCGACCCTGGCGGAAGATGAGATGGGCAGCAGAGTTTTGAACCGACTGGAGAGGGGAGAGGTGACTAAGTGGGAGGCCAGCAAGAAGCAGATTGCAGTAGTCTAAATGAGAGGTGACAAGGGTGTGGATGAGGGTTTTGGTAGAGTGCTCGGAAAGAAAGGGACGGATTTTACGGATGTTGTAAAGAAAGAAACAACAGGTCTTGGCAATCTGCTTGATATGAGCAGAGAAGGAGAGAGAAGTGTCAAAGATGACCCCAAGGTTTCGAGCTGAGGAGACAGGGAGAATGAGAGAGCCATCAACAGAAATAGAAAACGGGGGGAGCGGGGAGGTGGGTTTGGAGGGGGGAAATACCCACATACTTAGCAATACAGGCAATTTCCTATTCTCCAGGAAGAGCTTTGTGTTCATTAAATGATCAGCATATGGTTGTTCCCCCTTTATCATGTGCAAATTGGGTGATAAACTGGGACAGTGCTTTTTTTTTTTTTGGTTGGTTCCTATTTTGAGAACAGTCTACCAAGATCAATAAAAGAGGAAGCCTCTTTGAAAAAGTTTA
This sequence comes from Microcaecilia unicolor, assembly GCF_901765095.1. Lineage (NCBI taxonomy): Eukaryota > Metazoa > Chordata > Amphibia > Gymnophiona > Siphonopidae > Microcaecilia > Microcaecilia unicolor. The sequence continues at coordinate 246,222,929 of NC_044037.1, read as the reverse complement.
TAATATTAAAGACACATTTCTTCCAATTGGCATTTGGTCAGGAAATTCGGGAAATGTAGATTGTAGATTTGAAGCTTTACTGTAAGACAATAATTTATGTACAGGAATCATAGACAATGGATATTAGGAGAATGAGACATGGTGTGTGCTTTTAGGGGATGAATAGAATCATTTATGCTCTTATTCTCTTTTGTGGGTATGAATGTTTAAGTATGTCCTGTTTATTACTAGAGTTCTTTACTAATTGGCATTTGTACTTTCTTTTTTATGTTAACCACTTTGACCTGTTCTGAGTGAGTCATATATATAATACTAATAAACATAAGCATAAACTTTGGAATCTTTTGGGAGGAAAATATTTCAGAATGTTATGCTAGCCTCCCCCATATTCTTATCAGCTGTTTATGAGCATGCACTTGAAGTGGTGAACAATGTGGTGCAGTTTCCAGATACTCTGCCATCTGAGCAAGCTGCACAGCAGCGGGGGGTGGGGGGTAGGGTGAAAAAACATTGCACAGGCAACCTATGATGCTTTTGATGTGGCATCCAGAACCTCTGCTGTGGGTACGGGGATGTGCAAACTTGCATGGTTACATGCCTCAAATCTAGAACTAGCAGTTCAACAGAAGCTAGCAAACATCCCCTACCAAAGTGATAATGTTTTTGGTGACAAAGTGGAGGAAGTCACTGACCTTATCAAAAAGAGAACTACTACCATTACGTCACTCTCTCAGCCCACTCCTACTGTGACCTCATCTTCCAGGAGGCCTACAGACATTGGACAGATGAAACCCTACTACTCTCAAACACTTCCCGCCCTTCCCAGTTGGCCCAGAGCCTTGGCTTTCTATCTGGAGTGGACTTTAGCCCATAGACAGTCCACCCAGCTTTTTGTTTCTTTTGACCCAAACAGGATGGGAGCAGCCATCTGGAAATGCATGTTATCCAATTGGCTAGAGGATTGCAGCTCCTTTACTTACACCCAAGCTGGGATAATTCTGGAGAGCCATGTCATGACTCACAATGTCAGAGCCATGGCGGGGTCGGTAGCCCACCTGAGATCAACTTCTATTGAGGAGATCTGCAAGCCTGCAACATGGTTTTATGTCCACACATTCATGTCTCACTACTGCCTTGAGCAGGATTCCCAATGTGACAGCCAGAATTTATTTGGGGACTAGAATCAAACTTCGCTCCACTAGGCCCATATTGCTTCTGCTCCAGGCTGTTCAAAAATTTAATTAAACAGTACCATGTTCTTGTTGTTACTGTTGGCCTTAGCCTGTTGCTTGGTAAGCATGATGCTAGGGATTCCCATATGTGGAATTATTGCTTGTCCTCAGAGAAAGCAAAGTTACTCACCTGTAGCAGGTGTTCTCTGAGGACAGCAGGTCACATTTCCATATACCTGCCCTCTTCCCCTAGGAGTTATTCGAAGTCGTTAAATCGCGGGAGGATTGTGAAAAATTACAAGCGGACCTTACGAGACTGGGAGACTGGGCGTCTAAATGGCAGATGAGGTTTAATGTGAGCGAGAGCAAAGTGATGCATGTGGGAAAGAGGAACCCGAATTATAGCTATGTGATGCAAGGTTCCACTTTAGGAGTCACGGACCAAGAAAGGGATCTAGGTGTCGTCATTGATGATACGTTGAAACCTTCTGCTCAGTGTGCTGCTGCGGCAAAGAAAGCAAATAGAATGTTAGGTATTATTAGGAAAGGAATGGAAAACAAAAATGAGGATGTTACAATGCCTTTGTATCGCTCCATGGTGCGACCGCACCTTGAATATTGTGTTCAATTCTGGTCGCCACATCTCAAAAAAGATATAGTGGAATTAGAAAAGGTGCAGAGAAGGACGATGAAAATGATAAAGGGGATGGGACGACGTCCCTATGAGGAAAAGCTAAAGCGGCTAGGGCTCTTCAGGTTGGAGAAAAGGTGGCTGAGGGAAGATATGATAGAGCTCTATAAAATAATGAGTGGAGTTGAATGGGTAGATGTGAAGCGTCTCTTCATGCTTTCCAAAAATACTAGGACTAGGGGGCATGCGATGAAGCTACAATGTAGTAAATTTAAAACAAATCGGAGAAAAGTTTTCTTCACTCAACGTGTAATTATACTCTGGAATTTGTTGCCAGAGAATGTGGTAAAGGCGGTTAGCTTAGCGGAGTTTTTAAAAGGTTTGGACGGCTTCCTAAAGGAAAAGTCCATAGACCATTATTAAATGGACTTGGGGAAAATCCACTATTTCTGGGATAAGCAGTATAAAATGTTTTGTACATTTTTGGGATCTTGCCGTGTATTTGTGACCTGGATTGGCCACTGTTGGAAACAGGATGCTGGGCTCGATGGACCTTTGGTCTTTCCCAGTATGGCAATACTTATGTACTTATGTACTTATGAGTTGCATTCACTTAACTAAAATATTAGACTGCCTTGGTCCCACATGGTGCTCACAGACAGAAAGGTGCACACTTGCACGGTGCTGCTTCCAAAAGCTTCAAGATTTAGAGTTCTGGGCTCCATTGGATGATATCACACGTATGTGGAAATATGTGTTCTGCTGACCTTAGGGAGCACTGGCTACAGGTGAGTAACTTCACTTTCACATTCCTCTTGTAAGAGCACCCAAGGATTTCACTGCTCTCCAGCACCGATTTATTGTAATAATGATGATTCCAAACAAATATTGTCACAAGTATGAGCATCCTCTTTTTTTGTTTGTTTGTGTATAATAATTGCCCATAAACGTATTTTAGAGCCCACTCATTTATTAATCCACACTATTGCATTATATTCTTTTTTCTGGCCACTGTAAAATGATTTTCAATATTTCCCAAATCTCTCTTATTGCAATAGATGCTATTTGACGCAAAAAAGAACTTGAATGAATTGATTTCTAAATGAAATGATGTAGAATTTGTGTTTAAAAGTTTTTCATGGAAAATGATACTTAAGGAGATAGTTATTAAGGTGCAAAATGCACCTTAGTTTACTATTAGGCTCATTTTTGAAAGAGAAGGACGTCCATCTTTCGACATAAATCGGAAGATGGACATCATTCTCACAGGGTCGTCCAAATCGGTATAATTGAAACCCGATTTTGGACATCTCCAACTGCAGTCCGTCGCAGGGCAGCCAAATTTCAAGGGGCATGTCGGAGGCGTAGCGAAGGCGGGACTCGGGCGTGCCTTACACTTGGACATCCTTGAGCCATAATTGAAAAAAACAAGGACGTCCCTGACGAACACTTGGACGTTTTCACCTGGACGTGTTTTTCTTATGAATAAGGCACAAAAAGGTGCCCGAAATGACCAGATGACCACCAGAGGGAATCGAGGATGACCTCCCATTACTCCCCCGGTGATCACTAACCCCCTCCCACCCTCAAAAAAACATCTTAAAAAATATGTCGTGCCAGCCTCTTTGCCAGCCTCAGATGTCATACTTAGGTCCATGACAGTGCATGCAGGCCCCTGGAGCAGTTTTAGTGGGTACTACAGTGCACTTCAGACAGGTGGACCCAGGCCCATACCCCCCTACCTGTTACATTTGTGGAGGAAACAGTGAGCTCTCCAAAACCCACCACAAACCCACTGTACCCACATCTAGATTACCCCTTCACCCGTAAGGGCTATTGTAGTGGTGTACAGTTGTGGGTAGTGGGTTTTGGGGGGCTCAGCACACAAGGTAAGGGAGCTATGTACCTGGGAGCAATTTATGAAGTCCACTGCAGTGCCCCCTAGGGTGCCCGGTTGGTGTCCTGGCATGTCAGGGGTACCAGTTCATTACAAATGCTGGCTCCACCCACAACCAAATGGCTTGCATTTGGTCGTTTTTGACATGGACATCTTTGGTTTCGAAAATTGCCGAAAGTCAAAGATGTCCATGTCTAGGGACGTCCAAATCTAGGGACAGTGAAATTTATAGATTTGGACGTCACTGACGGTATTTTCGAAACGAAAGATGGGCATCCATCTTGTTTCAAAAATACAAGTTTTCCCACCCCTGGATTTTGCCGTTTTGTAAGGACGTCCAAATCGCAACTTGGACGTCCCTTTCGAAAATGTCCCTCTATTGGGGTCACTTACCAGTGGTAACACACTACTGTAGGTTCATGACTCCCAAGACAAAGATAAAAGCAAATTGCAACCAACCTCATAAGTTGCATTATTATGCTGCATAGGAGCATTTCTTAAGCCAGAACATAAGGTGCTTCCTCCTCCCCCCCCCCCAAGACACCCCCCCCAGAGGTCTCCCCATAGACGACCCCTCCACTGAAGATGTCTCTTCCTGTAGCACACCCCATAGAGTTCTCCTTCTGTACAGGCCCCCTTCTCTACTGACGACATCGTCCTAAATAGGCCTCCTCTCCTTAGAACCCCTCCCCCCATGACATCCCACAACCGTCTCCCAGTAGACCCCCCCCCCCCCCCCCCCCCGGGCCTACATTATATCTATACTAACAATGATGTGCACTAGTTAATACTGAGCTTAATCAAAGCTAAAATTAGTTTGTTTAAAGGAGAAAGAGACTTCAGAAAGCATTTGGATAAAAATCTTTGGTTACAACCAGCATCAACTTTAGCCGATATCTCGTTTCTATCATTGGACTCAAAAAACTCATTTTTTTATTTGATTTTCTGTGCCATCGTTTACTGTGCATCAAAAAATATATATAAATCAATAAGGTGATCTAAGGCGCCAAAGCAATAATATTGTTAATAAAACAGCACTTTATATCTCCCTAGTGGTTTAGTGTAGGGCAGGTAGGAGTGATCATGAGTTGTTCCTGTCAGTGCTAGCTCTGGGATCAAAATGGTGGCTGTATCATCTAGCAGTAGTCTCGTGGTACTACCAGTAGGAGTTAGGCTGCCATATAAGGACAAAAACATTTACCCAACACTTTTCATGAACAAGTTTGCTAAGCAGGCCAGTTTTATTGTAAACTTTCATAGGAAAGTTTATATAAATTTCTAATTAATGAATTGTTACAATGCACATTTATACAAAGCAGTCCACTAATGAGACATTTTGAACAAATGAGCATATGAACAAGGCTGTCCCTGGGAGTGCAGGAGAAGCATAGTGGTTAGTGCAGCAGCCTGCAAACCTCAAAAAATGGGTTCAAGTCCCACTACAGCTCCTTGAGATTCTGGGTAAGTCACTTAACCCTTCTTTGTCCCAGGTACAAAATAAGTGCCTGCACATAATATGTAAACTACTATGATGGTCACCACAGAAAGACAGTGCATCAAGTCCCCATCCCCTTTCCTTTCTCTTCCTTATTTGGCAGCCCAACTGCCAAATAAATATTAAGGGTCTACTGCTAGGGATTTAGCAACCACCATTTTGCAACAGAGAGCCACTGGAGCAGGAACAAGTGGGAATACTCCTTGCACCCATTGTCCTCCTGGATCTCTTGTGTGTGAGATATGGATACCGGGGGAGGGGTATTTGAGGCTGGCCCTCAATTTTATTGAATAAGTGGGGCCTAGAAGGTGTAGGGCTTCCATGGGTATGAGATAACTTGAAGCTTTTTAACCCAGGGTCAGAGCTAGAAGAGTGGTTAGAGGGCCACTGGCCCACAAGTACGTTGAAGTCTCACCAGTGAGTCCAGAGGGACCCTTTTTTATTCATTAGGGCCTGACAGGGAATTTGGATGAAAGGCAGTAGATACCAGGAATGGAATGCAATCCAGTGGATCCTTTAACTGTATGCCATCATCTCACAAAGAGCATTGCTTTTTGAAAAATTCTCAGCTGTGCAAAGCTCATGGTTCTGGCAATACATGAGAAATTTCTTGCAAAATTTAGCTAAGACATGCAAATAAGCCAAGATCTCATTTGCATCTCATAACTAAATTTTGCAAAAACAGGTACTCATTTGTGAACGTCTTTGTAGATTAGTACATCATCCTCAATATGACAATCTAATCTGGTAATGTTGACAATAACAGGTTATCTTCAGTTTTTAGAAATTATCTCGTATAATACTAAAATTCTATAAAGTTGTTTGTGTTTCAATTCAAATTGCATAGAACAATTGTTATTACTGAAATAATTGTCAAGCGACCTTGGATTCTGTGGTCCTACTTCGAATTAGTTTGGGCTTCCATTTTAATTAAAATCTGCAACAGAACTCTTTGGGTATTTCAGCCCACATTGTCTATATAGCATAGTAATGATATAAATAGAAATACAAACTTGAATAGAAAACAGCATTATTTGCAAATTGTGATAGCTTTTTATTGAGAACAACATAAGAAGAATTCAAATAAACAAAAGGCAACCTAATACTATAGATTTTTGTCTTTTCACCATTTTGAATTAACAGATGAAGTCTTACAGAAAGACAAAAAAAATTCCAAAAAGTTGCAAAATTATTCACAAAGCAAAAATTATTGTGACTATACATCTTTAAGTACAAACATATGACTAAAGAATCCAACACATAAATTAATATGGTATTTGAAGTATAATTGCCAATTTTTCTTAACTGTTAAACCAAACAATAACAATGACTTATTGTATCCATCATACATAGATACATTTAACTATGTCATGATTGATTAGTCATCCTTTATGGTTCCTTCATCTAGTATAATAATTTGCTATGTGAACGTTCCAAAGTGTCTCACTGGGATCGTAACCACCTGCTGACGTCACTGGCCAGCAGTAGAACCCTGCTTGCCTGACGTCAGCAGGGGGTTACGATCCCAGTGAGAGGCGCGCATTGAAGAACAGCAGGAGCAGGCAGAGACATCCCTACATGTATGTCGCCCCCCCTCCAAAATCGCCAACCCCCCCTCTGCTACCCTCCCCTCCCCCCCTCTTACCGGGGTCCTGGTGGCAGCAGTGAAGAGCCTCGCGAGTCTGCTGCCTTTTCTTCTCTTCGCTCTCAATCTGACTCTGGTCCCACCCTTGCGGAAACAGGAAATGAGGGCGGGACCAGAGTCAGAGCTGAGAGCAAAGAGAAGGGAGGGCAGCAGACTCACGCGGCTCTTCACTGCTGCCGCCGGGACCCCAGTAAGAGGGGGGAGAGGAGGGTAGCAGAGGGGGGTTGGCGATTTTGGAGGGGGGCCGACGTGCACATAGGGGGATGGGCAGGGACAGTGTCAGGGAGGGGAGGGCCGGGGGTGGAGGCATCGCAAGGACATGTCTGTGAGACAGAGAGGAGGGGGGACTGGAACTCGGGGGAGGGACAGAGGGAAGGAGAGAGAGGGAGAGAGAGAGAGAGAGGGAGGGAGGGCCTGGAAATCGGAAGGGAAGAAAGGGGGCCGTGGGACTTGGAGGGGAGGGAGAGAGGGATAACCTTGCTAGCGCCCGTTCCATTTCATACCGAAACGGGCCTTTTTTACTAGTTTAATAATAAAGTTTGAGCAATCGGGATTACTTTAGATCAAATCATGTTAGCAAACTTTGATTTTCTTCTCAACAGGGGACACTTCCTCATGATTTCAACACAGACTATAGAGATACTGTACAAATTTTATCTTGCATCATAAATTTTGTGTATAGTACAATGGCACCCACTATCATTTTTCTGCAACATCAGAGAACTTCAAAGTGAAGCAATATGGTCAAAATGTTCACTGTGATGTTTCCTGAATATCATCCACCTCAGCTACAGAAAGCAATGAGTAGAATGATCCTGTCATCATTCTAAATCGTGCACAAGTTAGTACCGCATGAACAGAAATCTCTAGACCAAGTGAACACATCCAAGCAAGATCAGTTTATAAGTTCATGGACTCAAATTCATCTACTCGTTGTTTGGTATTTCCTTTTCTAATTTTTTGATATGATACTGTGTCATATCTAGAATAACTATGTCTGGAGATATCAGGTTTATTCCCTGAACCTGGCAGTACCTGGGTGCTAGAACCGACAAAAGGGGGGCACTGGGGGCTATTTTCTTGCCTGCTTGAATATAACTCCTTTTCATTTTTTCCCTGGTCTTTTATCAACTGCATGTTCTGGTCAACCATCTTCATTTCTAGTTCCTCCATTATTTTCGCTGTTTGTAATTCATCTTGGGTTTTCTCTCCAGAATCAACTAGTTCTTCCACTTCTTTGATCTTTCTTAATGAATTGTAGGTTTCCTCCTTAGTTCCTTCAGCTGCCATCTGGTCCTGGCAAGTTATTTCATTTTCACTGCTATCAACTGGTGTTTCCGTGTCAGATTCTCCTGTTCCAAGAAGCAATCAGTGTTTTAATGGTATTTGTTAATGCACCAGACATTGTTGTTTAATCTCTGTGTTGTTGCCCACTGAAACCACAATGAGCAGGCAGGCTGCTGATATCCACTGGCACTTAATTATCAGTCCCACTGAATATCAGCACTGACCAGGGCAGACAGTAGGTGGAGCTTGGGAAAAGCCAGCACTTAACGAGTTCACAGTTAAATAAGCAAACAAAGTTAAGACAACAAAAATGCTGTCCTATCTTTATCTGTTGGGCTAACCGGGCACCAGTCTGAATATCAGCCGGTACCCAGTTAACTTCCAGGTGACTCACTGACCTGAATATTCAATGCTGGAGCTCAGATATGGCCCAACATTTTACATCTGGGCTTAAGAACCACTGACCATTGCAGGCTTAATATTGGGCCCTCCATTACCTAATATGCAAACATAACCGGCCCAGTTTTCAAAAGCAGTTATATCTTCAGTGCCATGCTGAACTTACGTGCTTTCTTTAAAAAAAAAAAAAAAAAAAACTCAAGTCAAGGAGATAGGATTTGATGTGGTTTGCATATTTTATAAAGGTACTTATTTTGTAACTAGGGCAATGGAGGATTAAATGATTTGTCTAGAGTCACAAGGAGCTACAGTGGGAATTGAACCTAATTCCCCAACCACTGCCCTAACCAGACATACATATGCATTACACATAGGGCTTCTATTCCCAGATATTTAGAAATTGTAAATTTAGGGTTCCATTTTCCAAATAGTTAATGGGCCCCTTTACTAAAAAGTATTAAGCCCTAATGCTTCAAAAGCATTTACTGTAAAATCTGTTACAGCATTTTGTGTTAATTTCCCCTTCTATGTGCATTAACCGTTCATTATTTTTTAACAATATTTAATGGAGGAAGCATGTCATGGGCAGGGAATAGGTGTGGAACCAGCAGAACCATCAAAAGGCATGGCCAATACAAAAGCTCTGCCATTTGGCAAGGGGCTAAGGAAGCTGTGCTGCTGGACTGGGGGGGGGGGGGGCATCCACAAAAAGTTTGTCTGGGGCCCCATAGTTGATTAAATGGCTCTGTGCTGCAATATCACAACATCATGCCAATAGTCTAAAGAGCAGTTTAATTGTTGCCTCAATATAGTTATGTTCATTATGATAATGATTAAACCAACAATCCAACCGTATTGCTTATTAACAACTTTTTACTCTCTAATTTTAACCTTAAGATGTCTTCTCCTCCACGTAGAGCGAGTCTTTTACATAGGCACGCTGGCGTTTTTAGCGCGCATTAAAAATAGGCGCACGCTAAATGCTAAAGATGCCCATAGGAATACATTCAGCTATCATACTCAATGCAACAACAAAAAATTTTGTTTAAACTTTTTATGGGGACCATCAGATATGGTAGCAGCTCACACCATAGGGAACAATCAGTTCCTTTCTCAGTTTCACTCAGGAAAATGGTTGTGGTGCAGATCTTCATTGGATCACCCTTCAAAGTCTTTTTTTAGAAACTATATATCTCATAATACTTTAGTATTAGTCTTAGCAAAAAATGTTGCTGCCATTTTTGAAGGTAAGTGCTGGGCTAATATGCACATTATGATATTTATTAAATTGTATTAGGTGTACTGGTGCACTGCCACTGCTCTAAAGAAAGAGAGGTTTAAAGGTACATTGGGGGGGGGGGGGGTGGAACTGAGATGCCGAACTGCATTGGTGGAGAGAGGGAAGTGGATCCAGATTCCAGGTCATGCTGCCGACGGGTGTGTGGGGGTAATTAAATCTCTTAGCACTACAGGGTGTTAGATTAGATGACTTTTTTTTTTTTAGGCATTTTGAAGCCCATATTTCTCAGCTTATAGTCAAGTACATACGCTACACCTGTATTCTTGTGCGGACAGTTTTCTGTTGACAATAATCAGAACAAAACTACCCCACTTAGCAGCCCTTTTACCAAACAGTGACTAAGGCCATTTTTACTGCTGGGGTAAAATGGCCCAAATTCTTATTTCTGGTAATAATGGCCATATACTAATTTTGTCATTAGTGTATAGTAGTAAGGGCTTATTCGCTAAGCACATGCTATTTATTTATACATTTATATTCTGCTCAATTCTTCAAGGATTACAAGTATTACATATACAGTCATAAAACAAACCCACAAACATATCACAAGTTAAAATTTATAAAAATACATAAAATACACATAAAATTAAGGCCACTACTCTGCTGAGATTTCTAAACAATACACACATACTGCTGGATTCTATATAGGGCACCTAGAGATCTGCGCCAAAATCCAGGCATATTCTATAACAGTGCATGTAACTTAATTGGCTTAATAAGCTAATCAGCGCTGATAACAGCACTTAAGCAATCATGAGCACTAATTGGCAATATTTAGTTTTTACGCACACAACTCATTAAGCATATTCCTTAATGCACTGTGCCTAACTTCTAATGCAGGCAGGCAAAAAGGGGAGTGGTTACAGGCAGGGAAATGGGCATTTCATGAGGGTTCCGAAATTTACACATGTTATTATAGATTATGGCCTTCTGCGCCTAAATCTATGTGCCGAGATTTGTGCCACGTTTTTGTTGGTGTAAATGGAGGCACATAGTTTTAAGCACTAGGAAATCAACTAAGCATATTCTATATAGCACGCCTAAATCTTAGCACTGTTTATACACTACACTAAAGTATAAATGTTTTCCACATGGATTTATTAAGTGCCATATATACAATCTGGCCCATAATATACTCATGCTCAAAGTACCCATGTGCTTTATGAACACTGCAGGCTATTGAAAATTGTACTGAAACTGCAATACTATAAACCAGTGGGGAAGGGGGATTTCAACATGGCCAATCTTTAGTCAAGCCAATCTTTTAATCAGCCATGCCTCTCTTGTCTTATATTATTCGCTAGTCTGCAAATTAAGTCATGCTGATTGCATGTTTATTATCATTACCTTGGCACTGTTTATTGTTTACTGTTAAAAAGCATTTTATATCCCCCACATCATGTTAAATTGTTTAGTTTTCTTCAACATTGCTAAGTTAAGCTGTATAGTATTTCTTGTTACCTTTCCTTGCTGCCATTTCATTAATTCTTGATTCGTGGGAGGACATGCTATTTCTACCCTCTTCCATTAAAGAGCTATTTTCGACCTGTTTTTCTTTAGAAGATGCAAGACAGAATTGACAGTACAAATATACTGATTAAAATTCCATGTAGTACCATTAATAAGTCATATACTTTAGGTATTATATACAATAGCTTTCATGTACATATGTAAATACTATAACACGGCTTGCAGTGTACATAAACCCAATGCTCCCAGGCCCATGAAATAAAGCTACATGCAAAGTGACTCGCAAGCAGCAGTGGCGTTCCTAGGGGGGCGGACACCCGGGGCAGCGCCCCCCCCCCCCCCCCCCCCGATGCAGCGCGGACCCCCCCCCCCGGCGAAAGACCCCCCCCCCCCGCAAAAGAGCCCCCCGGGTGTATGCCGCTGAGGGGGGTGCCGCAGCGCATGCCTGCTGCGAGTTTACTAACTTTGATCGTTCGCTGCAGCTCCCTCTGCCCCGGAACAGGAAGTAACCTGTTCTGGGGCAGAGGGAGCTGCAGCGAACGAGAGAAGTTAGCGAACTCTCATAGCAGGCGCGCGCCGCAGCACCCCCCAGCGGTGCACCCGGGGCGGACTGCCCCCACCGCCCCCCCCCCCTTAGTACGCCACTGGCAAGCAGCACTATTCATTTGCCATAGGCGTCATTATTCATTTGCCATAGGCATTGCAACGTAGGAGCTGCTGGTACCATGACACCCCCAAAATTTTCCTTCCCTGCCTCCCTCCCCTGTGAACTGTTTATTTACTTACCTTGCTCCCCTGGGGTAGCAATTCTACAATCTGCATAAGAAGAGGTATTGCACATCTGGCCAATGTGGGCCTTGAGCATCTGTGCATGCTCAAGGCCTGTCAGCTCCTGCTCCCTCCAGACTTCCTGTTTTGGAGGGGACAGAAACAAGCAGGTCTTAAGATGAGCATGAACAGATGGTCAAGGCCCCCCAATGGCTGGCCGTTTGATGCCTCATCTTATACAAATTGTAGAGTCATTGCCCCAGAGGAATAAGGTAAGCAAACACCTCATTGCAGGGTGGTGGGAAAGGAAGGGCATGAATGCTGAAGTCCATGAGAGGAGGAGGGAAAGAAAGACATGTGTGAGACCATAGAAAGAAGGGGAGGGGGAGGAGAGAGATGCTGAAGAGGTGTAGGAACTAGGGATGCTGAACTTCATGGGGGGTTGAGAGGGAGGGAAGGAGAGACATGCTTGATGCCATGGGGGGGGGGGATGGTTGAGAGAGAGGGAAGGAGAGAGATGCTGGATGCCATGGAAGGAACCATCGGGGCTGGGGGCTGGGTTTGGAGGTGGAGCTTGGGCAGCTCCAAAAAATATATGCTCTGCTACCACTCACTCCTGTGGTAATTCAAAATATGGTAAGAGCTCATCTTTTAACACACCTTGTTAATGTCTCCCCTAAATATACATACCATAGAAGCTAGGTGGAGCAGGGATATGACAGACAATCAAATGTTTCAATATTAATAACACAAAAAAATGAACATGTATTTTTCAGTGGCAAAGGAATTATAAAATTCATGATATAACACTCATGGGGTAAAATGAAGATTAAAAAAAGAAAAACAAAAATATAACTAAATAGCTAAGGGGCCCTTCTACTAAAGGGTTTTAAGACCTTAACACACAATTAACACAGTGAAGCAGGCAACTGCAAGATTGAACTAAGGAATTTTGCAGTAGCTTCCCTGTTTCCACATGTTAAACTGTGTGTTACTGAATGTTTCTATGAGGGGGCATGGTGTGGGTGGAGAGTGGGCATGGAAACGTTAGCTAAATAGGAGGCAGTAACCCCCGATTCTATAAAGCACACCAAAAATTGTGTGCACAGATTTAGGTGCAGTCCTAATTTGCATGCGCAATTTATTTCAATAACAAGCCAATTAGTTCAAATAATTGGCTTTCAACAATCACTTATTAGCATTAATTAGATTTAATTGGGATCAACACATGTAAAGTTAGGTGCAGGATCTGCACCTCAAATTTACATGCAGTCCAAAAAAGGGGGCATGGAAATGGGTCATTGGTATTTCAGGGTGAACAAGGGTGTGGCTTCAAGTTACACACATAATTACAGAATAATGGTACTTCACATTTAAATTTAGGCGAGGGAAATGGCTATGCCTAAATTTACGCACGACTCTCCACTTAAGCATGTATTCTATAAAACATGCTGAACTTTAGGCATGGCTTATAGAATACTGTTTACATGGGTATTTTTCAGCGATGATTTGTTAGGTGCCATATATAGAAAATAGACCCAAGTGCTTCCACATTAACTGTGAGCAAGTACCACACATTAATCCGAATGTTAACGCACCACCTACAATAACAAATAGTGGGAATGCCCCTTCTTGATGCAGGTGGGTTTGCCGCCCTTAAAATCCCATAGTATAGCACGTTAAGCCCAAAACATAACACTTTTTTGTAGAAGGGCCCTTAAATTATTGTTTTTAAACATGGGACTATTTGCACATGTTGATCTCTATCCATCTCCACTATGGTTTCCCCTTTATCAGCAGGTTTAATAATTATATCCATGTTATTCTGCAAAGATTTAAATGCCATTCATTCTTCTAGGGATAAAGTGTGAAACCATCGAAAACATTGTGAATTTAACCAAGACATATCTGTCTCCACAATGTTTACGATAGTTTCACAATTTATCTTGAGTGGTGCTGGATAGAAATCAATATGAGCAACAGATTGAGACACAGTTCTCTGATGACATCTATATTTTGAGTTTATAAAAAGAATTATTGGACTGACATCTTTTAGTCCTGCTTTTTTATATAATTTACTAAAAAAGGAAGAGTAACATAAATAGATATTTCTTCGTAAGATGGTGGATACATGGAGCAGCAGCCTCTGATGTAGAGATGGAGGAGGCAAAACAGTTATAGAATTCAAGAAAGCATGAAATAAGAACATGCAAGAAATGAGGCTAATTTGGAGATCTAAAGGGGTCCACTCCTGCAGGAAAGGAAGTTCAGAATGGATAGGTCTTACTGTCCCTATCAACCTTTGTATTCTTTACACACTGCTTAAATTATATATTAAGCTCAGGTTTGACAACTATTTGCTCATTTTGAATTCTCAATATCATCTTCAGACATTTGAAATAAAAGCACATGTAATGCATCTTGTCACCAGTATAATGTCAAAAAGCAATTTCAGTTTTTAAATGACATGAGTCACAATACCTTCTGTTTTCATGTCCTCGTTCAGCAGCTGGATTGAACTTCTAGATTTTGAAATATCATGTGCAATCTTCTTATTTTCTGCTTGATTTTCTTGTACAAAAGTATCTTCAGATCCAAGTTTTATATTCTCAAAGCGAACCATTCCAATAGGTTTATCAATGATCGGTACCTGGGTGTCTTCACTGGGTGTGTTTTCATTGTACTCAGGCATGCTTGTGGAGGTTATGGCTTCATCTGACATGATTAAAATTGAGTGCTCTGTCCAATTATTTTCTTGATAAACACACGTTCCTTAAGGTAAAAGAACCTAAAGTTTTGTAATACCATCAACAATGTGATCTTTACTTTTCTGTTCTCAGCTTTTTTTCTCTAACAGTCAACAATTTCTTCATCTGAAAGCTTACAGCAACTATAGGAGAGGATTTAGTCAAGACTGGCCAGCATTTCCTTTCTAAAACTTAGCCAATCAGACTTCTCTGTTGCTTGCATTTTCCATTTGCATAATTAAATGCACTGATTTTTTTTTTCATTTACATAGACAAAACATCTGAAGTAATGAATCTTTTGTGCTGGAATGTAGAGGGCAACATTCAGCATGTCAGCCTACTGGGAATAAACAGTGATTGTGTAGTTTTGTCATAATGGCTCTTTGTGCAGTTCCTTAAAACTGGAGCAACATTTGTTCTAAGTCTTTAATCCACAGCAAGTGACCACCTTTCATCACATTAGTTATGTATAACCTGCTTAACATTCCCAAACAGCTTTTGGTCTAATAAAGCTAGACTACTATTAAACACTCATACCATTGAGCCTACTGCTATGCGGGAAAATGTAGGATACAAATGTAATAAATAAATAAAATCAGACAATGTGTTCATTTTATTTTTGAAAAAATAAATCAGATTATTTTACCCTATTAAATTCAAAATCCAGAGTACAGCATTGATAAAATGGTAACAACACGTCAGTTTACACCATGTTGAGACATTGCAAGTTCATCCTTGCTGGACCATTTAGCTCACTCTCTCAGTCTTTAACAAATACCTGAGGAGCCATGTGTCCCCTTTACTCTGTTCCAGAAGGGCAGGGAATCCCTCTCTGGGCAAACTTTTAAGTATAGGTTGTCCTAGTGGTAGCGCAGTCCCACCTTCAGTCTGGCAGCCCCTCAGGAATTTAGAAAGAAACTTAACATAGTAGTTGCAAAGGTTAAAGGTTTACAAGAGGCATAGACACTTTGATGTCCATAAGTACATAAGTAATGCCACACTGGGAAAAGACCAAGCGTCCATCGAGCCCAGCATCCTGTCCACGACAGCGGCCAATCCAGGCCAAGGGCACCTGGCAAGCTTCCCAAACGTACAAACACTCTATACATGTTATTCCTGGAATTGTGGATTTTTCCCAAGTCCATTTAGTAATGGTTTATGGACTTGTCCTTTAGGAAACCGTCTAACCCCTTTTTAAACTCTGCCAAGCTAACCGCCTTCACCACATTCTCTGGCAACGAATTCCAGAGTTTAATTATGCGTTGGGTGAAGAAAAGGTTTCTCCGATTTGTTTTAAATTTACTGCACTGTAGTTTTATCGCATGCCCCCTAGTCCTAGTATTTTTGGAAAGTGTGAACAGACGCTTCACATCCACCTGTTTCACTCCACTCATTATTTTATATACCTCTATCATGTCTCCCCTCAGCCGTCTCTTCTCCAAGCTGAAAAGCCCTAGCCTCCTTAGTCTTTCTTCATAGGGAAGTCATCCCATCCCCACTATCATTTTAGTCGCCCTTCGCTGCACCTTTTCCAACTCTGGAATATCTTTTTTGAGATGCAGCGACTAGAATTGAACACAATACTCAAGGTGCGGTTGCACCATGGAGCGATATAATGGCATTATAACATCCTCACACCTGTTTTCCATACCTTTCCTAATAATACCCAATATTCTATTCACTTTCCTAGCCACAGCAGCACACTGAGCAGAAGGTTTCAGTGTATTATCGACGACAACACCCAGATCCCTTTCTTGGTCCGTAACTCCTAACGTGGAACCTTGCATGACGTAGCTATAATTCAGGTTCTTTTTTCCCACATGCATCACCTTGCACTTGGTCACATTAAACGTCATCTGCCATTTAGCCACCCAGTCTCCCAGTCTCGTAAGGTCCTTCTGTAATTTTTCACAATCCTCTCGCGAGTTAACGACTTTAAATAACTTTGTGTCATCAGCAAATTTAATTACCACGCTAGTTACTCCCATCTCTAAATCATTTATAAATATATTAAAAAGCAGCAGTCCTAGCACAGACCCCTGAGGAACCCCACTAACTACCCTACTCCATTGTGAATACTGCCCCAGACCAAATGTAAGTGGGAAAAGGTCAACAAAACCAAAGCACTGCCAACATAGTTAAATAGTGAATACAAAAAGGCTATTTATGCCAAAAACATATCTTTCAAAAAGGAAAGAGCACAAAGAATGGCAAATTAAAGGTTAAGCTTTAATAAAATAAATCCAATTTGAAAGGAAGTTTGCCATAGAGGAAAAAATTAATAATGACATTTTTGAAGTATATTCATACCAAGGTGTTTGTCAGGGAGTCTGTTGGGCATTAGATAACCAAGGGCTAAAATGGACAATGAGGGAGAATGAGGCCATACCTGAAAAACATTTTTTCTTGAGTCTTTACTGAAAGGGATGTTGGATAAATACCCATACCAGAAACACTCATTGATGGTGATGACTCAGGAACTAAAGCACATTGTGGTAAATCTGGAATATGTAATGGAGCAAATTGACAAATTAAAGATCACCGGGACTCAATGGTATACTCTCCAGAAGTTTAAAAGAACTCAAAAATGAAACAGCAGTCATATCTGTATTAGTTCAAACATTTTAATATTTTTTAGAAATCATACAAACCAGAGCAAAACAAATCAACTATCTCCCAGCAACCAACAATTTCATAGCTAGGTAAGATAACACACACAGGGGTCCTTTTAGTAAAGTGTAATAGGCACTTAATACGTGAATTAGCACACATTAACTGCTACCACACAAACACAGTAACTGGTTATGTGTTATTTTAGCTGTTTGCAAGTGCTAATTCATGCATGATTTGTTAGGGGATGGTTACTACTGTAGGTGGGGTATGGATGGAAGATGGGTGTGGAGAGTATATTGGAGCTAGTGCATGGCATATACTGTGCTCTGACAATTGTACAATTAGTGCAGGTCTACTCAGTGTCTCCTAAGTAGTCATTTTAATGCAGAATCTGCAAGCACACTCTAGGCATCCTTCCCAATAGTTTTTGCACTAAGGGGGTCTTTTACTAAGGTGAGGTCATAGGCATTTTGAAAATCTTTGCACATCATTATAGAATATACCCACTCTGCGCCTAATTTAAGAGTTGGGATTTAGGCCAAGTAAAACATGGCCTAAATGGACGCAACCAAATTTGGTTGCGTGGAGAGAAGCTCATCGTATTCTAAATACCACATGGACATTTAAGTAGATTCTATAAAATTTAAGCATATCACATGGATTTTTCAGGCACCGCATAGAATCTAGCCCTTTATGAATATTTCTCACCATTGTAATAAATCCAGAGGAAGTTTACATGGATAAAGAGTTGTGAATGGCTCAGAAGAAAGGGATTGGATATGGCTGGCAAAAAGCCTGTTGTTTTGTAAATTAGAAAATTTAATTTGTAAAGGAATAGGTAATTTAGCTTTGGGGGTGAAGTGCTGGGCAGCAGAAGTGCATGATCTTTGAAGAGAGGTTATATGGTTTCTAAGAAAGTCACTTTTCTGATTTTAAATAGTTGTTTGACATGTTTATGGTCTATAATGGAATTGTGAAGAATCGAAATGTCATCTGTTTCATATTCTGTTCTTTTTTTAATAATAAAATGATTTGACAAAAAAGAAACAATAATTTGTTATTTAAGCTGCCCTTCTCCCCACGGCTTAAGGAGAACATTAACATTTACACAAATGGCTAGTTTGCATCATATGGTGCAGATAACACTCTACTGCTCTTGGGAGACAAATTTTATATACAGTTACATGCTGTTACCCTAAGCTTAAATGCAGGGAACACCTACAAGATCAAGTAATTGAAATCATAGTTGTATTCAACTCTGTTTAAACAGATGATATAATATGATGGAAGGAAAGAACTGTTTATACTAGAGATGTGTGGGTTGAAACCGATGAATATTGTTGCTGCACATGCTGCTGTACAAGACTGATGTTTGATTCATTCTTACTTTTTAGATTCTTTAGGGGAGGGACCTCAAGGACCTTCAGTCCTCTAGGAAGATAACACATAAGCTTAATATCAGAAGGTTCAAAAGACAATTGCAAAATGTCTTTCAAATACGTTTTGAATAACTGCATAGATGAAAGATAGTGAGTAAATGGAAATGGCAAAATCCTCAAATTAGTAGCTCTTGATGAATTTTCTAAATTCTCCAGTTGAGAATTTAGAAATTCATCAATTATCTTTAATTGAAGAGGCCACTGGGAAGGAGATAGAGGGGGACAGGTGCTAGACTTTAAAGGGAAGGGCAAGAGAGGGGGTAGATGCTAGACTTGGGGGGGGGGGGGGAAGCAGAGAGAAAGAGAGAGAGAGAGCCTACACCAGAGGAGAGAGGGATTCAGATGATGGACCAGCAGAGGGAAGGAGTGGTCAGGGGTCACAGAGGGGCAAAACTGGACACAAAAGGAGGTAAAGGGATACAGAGGAGAGATGCTGAATATGGTGGGGGGGGGGAATAGAGACAGGGACACAGAGGGCAGACACTGGACTGGACAGATAGGGATACACAGAAAAGATGAATGCTGGACATAGAAAAGAAACATCAAAAGGACTGGAGACCCTGGAAAGAGTTTTAAAAAAAAACAGAGAAAAGCAGAAGAGAGACACCAGGACCAAAGCAATGCTCAGACAACAAAGGTAGAAAAAAGTTGTTTTATTTATTGTAATATGTCAGCTTTAGGAAATGGAAAAAACATGAGAGGCAGAAGATCTGCAATGTAAGCACAGCAGAACAAACAATAGACCAACATGTGGAAAGTAGCAACAAGGAGTTTTAATTCTACCAGAAATAATTATGCCTAATGTGGTCACATTTCGCCAAAGGCTGTGTCAGAGGCAAAACTAAAGCGGCAAAGACAAACACACACTTCTTTCTAAAGTAACAATCTAGGTGAATTAGTCTTGCAGCATATCCTCAGGATTTGCTGGAGACTTTCCTTTTCCCTTTTTTTTTAAAGAGTTATAAATCATTACATAAAACAGCCATCAAGCAAATACCAATAGAAACAAAAATATATAAAAGAAAAAAAACAAATTATGTATAGCAACTAACCCACATTACTGGGAACAATAGGGAGCATGAAAAAAGAGGAAAAAAGAACCCAAAATAATTATCCAACAGGCCTGGACTAATTTACAACAGTTTGCCCAATTATACCAGCATGCATTAAATTTGAATAACAGAAGCTCCCACTTTAGTTGACAAGAAACCTTCCAACTGAACAGGGTCAAAAAATATGTATGAGTTGTTTCGTTAAGTAACTAGGCACTTACAAGGAAATTTCAGAAAGAAAGTGCCTCCCACAGCCAAGATCCTAGGTCTGAGCTGTAAGAAGGCCCTATGCCTCAGTTGGGTAGGCCTAGATACATGTGGAAATATTTGAACCTTCTGGCCACAAACGTTTAAGGGGGTCTTTTACTAAGGCACGCTCACATTTTTAGTGCACACTAAAATTGGGTGTGAGCTAAATGTTAGAGAAGCCCATAGGAATGCATAGGCGTCTCTAACATTTAGCGTGCGCCCAATTTTAGTGCACGCTAAAAACATGAGCGTGCCTTAGTAAAAGGGAGTCTAAGTCCTTTTTTTAAAAGTGAGCTTTCATAATATCCATTTTTTTTAATCAATAGAGCAAAAGGAAAACATTAATGTGGTACACTTTTCAATATTATTTTTAGATGTTTTCAGAAATTTTGTAAAGTCTAAACTATCAGGTGAGTTTAAATATCAAACTCCTTCTCTGGGTTAGAAACCTTCAGTCGTCTAGGAAGATAATACATAAGCTTAATATGAGAAGGTTCAAAAGACAATTGCAGGATGTCTGTAATATACATTTTGAATATACATTTACATTTACAAAGGTATGGTAGTGTTTTTAGTGTGTGCTAAACACTAGAGATGTCCATAGGAATATATGGGCATCTCTAGCATTTAGCACACACTAGCATGCCTTTGTAAAAGACCCACATAGTGAGTATTATTAGGAAAGGAATGGAAAACAAAAATGAGGATGCTATAATGCCTTTGCATCGCTCCATGGTGCGACCGCACCTCGAATATTGTGTTCAATTCTGGTCGCCGCATCTCAAAAAAGATATAGTGGAATTAGAAAAGATGCAGAGAAGGGCGATGAAAATGATAAAGGGATGGGACGACTTCCCTATGAGGAAAGGCTAAAGCAGCTAGGGCTCTTCAGCTTGGAGAAAAGGCGGCTGAGGGGAGATATGATAGAGGTCTATAAAATAATGAGTGGAGTTGAATGGGTAGATGTGAAGCGTCTGTTCACGCTTTCCAAAAATACTAGGACTAGGGGGCATGCAATGAAGCTACAATGTAGTAAATTTAAAATGAATCAGAGAAAATATTTCTTCACTCAACGTGTAATTAAACTCTGGAATTCGTTGCCAGAGAAAGTGGTAAAGGTGGTTAGCTTAGCGGAGTTTAAAAAAGGTTTGGACGGCTTCCTAAAGGAAAAGTCCATAGACCGTTATTAAATGGACTTGTGCTGTGTTTGGAACTGTGTGGGCTGTATGGCGGGGAATGCTGCAGGTGCAGCGGCTGAGGCCACGTCACGAGGTATCTCTGGAGGAGGAAGCAGTGCTTGAAGCGCAGAGGAGTCCGCGTGGGCTGATCCTGGCCCTTGGGTGCTGTGCATGTCATATACCCCCGGGAATTCTGCTGTAATCTCTGTGTTTCCCAAAACCAGATGGTAGTAGTCGTGCCAAGTATTGGGAGTATACTACTGAACACCGGGGGTGATGCAGGATCACTAACCACGTCTCCCATCCTCTAAGTACGGGAGAAGAAAATAAACTAAATTTAGGATTGTTTCCAAAATTCTATAGGAGACCAAGAAACCAAACAGTTTTTCTTTTGTTAAACAAGGCAACAGATTTATTTAGAAATAATTTCCCTTCTTTTGTAATAAAGTAACAAATGTATTCTCTTTTTCAGTAAAACAATTTTTAACTACGAGTCACTTCAAATAGTATTTGTAATAAATAGCGTTCTGACTTTCTTTCTCTTTGTAGATCCCTTCTGTCATCAGAATAAAATGATTATCAGATAAGTACTTTTCCTCAATTTACAAATTTCCTAACTAAACATAAAGAGGGGCATAATTGAACAAAAACGTCTATCTCCATGGGCGTTTATCTCCGAGAAGGGGTCCGTGAAGGGGCGGACCGAATCTTATTTTCGAAAAAAATAGACGTCCATGTTTTATTCGACAATTTGTGAGCTGGGCGTTTTTGTTTTTCAGTGATAATGGAAAATGAAAGCGCCCAACTCAAAAACGAATAAATCCAAGGCATTTGTTCATGGGAGGGGCCAGGAGTCGTAGTGCACTGGTCCCCCTCACATGCCAGGACACCAACCGGGCACCCTAGGGGGCACTTTTACAAAAACAAAAAAAAAGGTAAAAGAGCTCCCAGGTGCATAGCACCCTTCCCTTGGGTGTTGAGCCCCCCAAATCCCCCTCAAAACCTACCGCCCACAAGTCTACACCATTACTATAGCCCTAAGGGGTGAAGGGGGGCACCTACATGTGGGTACAGTGGGTTTGGGGGGCGGTTTGGAGGGCTCCCATTTACCAGCACAAGTGTAATAGGTGGGGGGGGGGGATGGGCCTGGGTCCACCTGCCTGAAGTCCACTGCACCCCCTAATTACTGCTCCAGGGACCTGCATACTGCTGCCAGGGAGGTGGGTATGACATTTGAAGGTGAAAATAAAAAGTTGTGAAACGGCATATTTTGTGGTGGGAGGGGGTTAGTGACCACTGGGGGAGTCAGGGGAGGTCATCCCCGATTCCCTCCAGTGGTCATCTGGTCATTTAGGGCACTTTTTGGGGCCTTATTCGTGGAAAAACAGGGTCCAGGAAAAGTGCCCTACATTCTCGCTAAAAACGCATATTTTTCTTCCATTATCAGCGAAAGGCGCCCATCTCTGATCGCCCGATAACCACGCCCCAGTTCCACCTTCACCACGCCTTCGACACACCCCCCATCAACTTTGTCCGCATCCGCGATGGAGTGCAGTTGAAAACGTCCAAATTCGGCTTTCGATTATACCGCTTTATTCGTTTTTGTGAGATAAACGTCTATCTCCCGATTTGGGTCGCAATATAGGCATTTTTCTTTTTCAATTATAAGCTGGAAAGTTTCAATTATCGTTTACCAGAATCTTTAAGTGTTTGATTCTTTGTGCCCTTTTTCTATTTATTTCAGGTACCTTCACATGTGTATCAGTGTTCACTATGAAATAAGGTAAGTACCCCTTTATTTTTTTATTTTGCTTTCCCTATCCAAGTTTAGTTGGATTTTCTCTGTCCTTCTCAATTTCTTCCTAGTTACTAACAAAGTCACTTAGCTGCTGTGGACTCAGTCGTGCTGCGTGCTCTTTCTTGCGATGGGGCCCGTGATGTTCTCTGGATTTCACCAATCGTTCCTTGTGCCGAGCTTCTTCCTAAACCTTGCACTTAACCAAATTAAAAGTAGGCAAAACCCTTTCTCCTTAGCTTATTTTTGAAGATCCCCTCTAGTGAAACAGGTTGACTGTGGCCAAATAACTTTTTTCAAAATAAAATTAAATAAAATTCCCTCTCTTCCAGGGCTTAAGCTATTTTTTTTTTTTTATTGTCCCTGCGCTAAGACAATGTGACTGGCAAGCCTTGCATCACTGCACTTCTTCAGCATTCCATGCCCAGCACCATTCACCAACATTCTATTTTACAGCATACCATACATCCACTCACTTCACCAAGGTTCTTTTCCTTTTAACAGTTATTTTATTCTCTAAAATCCCTTCCCTTACTCTCACAATGCTTCAATTGTACACATAGGCGGTTGGTGGCCAAACTGTTTGGGGAGGCTAAAGGGGGTGGGGTTAGGGGTGGGGCCAGGGGCGGAGCTTACTCCATAATTGTCTGACAACACAGAAAAAAAATAAGTAAAAATAAAATAGTCACAGTTAATACCTTTTATTAAATTTAGATATTAGATGTCAAAGAATAAAGTGGTTGCTCAAAGCATATACTAACCACAATTGCTCAACTGCAAAACACTATGCACAACTTTGTGCAAAAACACACTCAGAGCCTTACTGTACCATAAATATTACACTGGGCAGACCCTAATACACCAATATACCACCCATACGGAAAACACAGACCGTCAACAATATGAAACAAGGGATCATATCACAATTCTCATTTAGAGCCACAAAACACCCTTTTAGGGTGGATAGTGTTCACAATGAGCTCCTTTTATTAACGACCATATGTAGATCCTTCAAGAGGTAGTGTGTCATGATTTACGCTGTACACCCTTTCTGATGTTTTGGTGCCACCTCAGTAAGCCCAACACACAATCTCTCCACTGCAAAACACTATACATACACTTGTGCAAAAACACACTCATAGCCTTACCAAACCATAACAGCACTAATTCCAAGGACAGGACTAGCTACAACCTTTATGTGTGGAGAGGCAGGACTATAATTACATGGGCTCTAAACACCAGTACACAACCTAGTGAAACAAAAACAAAACAAAAAGGGCTGCAAATACTACACGCTAGCAGAATACTGCATCTTGATCACACAAGAAAAACACATGACACAACAGATATGAAGGCAAAATACTGAACTGGAAAGTTACCTCAAGAAGTCATACTCAGCATGCAGCAATACTAGAAAAATTGAAACTTACATGCAAAATATCACAGATGTACATTTCCAAAAGCTGACATATTCCAATTAATAAATGTTTTCTACCTTTGCTGTCTGAGCATTTAGTTTTTCTATTAGCTTTGGTCCCAGTGTCTTCTTTCCATCTGATATATTTTTCTCTCACCATGTCCACCATCCTTCTGTGTCCTTATGCGTCCTTTCTACCATCTGTAGCCCTGACCCTATCCTTTCTCCAGTTTCAACATCTGCCCTCAAAGTGTTCCAATCCAGCCCTTAAATTCAGCAATTTCCCCTCCATCCATATAAAGCATTTCTCCTCACTCCCCTCCCCTCCATCCATGTGCATCTACTTCCTCTGTCTTCTCTTCCCTCCATCCATGTCTAGCATTTCTCCTCTCTTCCTTCTACTCCATCCGTGTGCATCTCCTTCCTTTATCTATCTTTCCTTCCCTCCATCCTTGTCCAAGATTTCTCCTCTCTTCCCTGTCCTCCATCCATGTCCAGCATTTCTCCTCTTTTCCCTCCCCTCCATCCATGTGCATCTCCTTCCTGACTTCCCTCCCCTCCCTCCATCCACCCATCCATGTCCAATAAATTTCCTCTCACCCCTGCCTCATCCATCCACATCCATGTTGTCCAGCAATTCTCCTCTCTCCCCTGCCCTCCCCTTCATCCATGTCCAGGACCTCTCCATTCTCCCCTGCCATCTCCTCCATCCACCTATATCCTGCAAATTTCCTCTCTCCCCTGTCCCCATTCATCCATCCATGTCCAGCAATTCTCCTCTCTCCCTTGCCCACCGCTCCATCCATCCATCCATGTCCAGGAACTCTCCATTCTCCCCTGCCCTCTCCTCCATCCATCTCCAGAAAATTTGCTCTCTCTCCTGTCACCTCCATCTATGCCCAGCAATTCTCCTTTCTCCCCTGCCATCCCCTCCATCCATGTCCAACAATTCGCCTCTCCCCTGCCCTCCTGTCCAGTGATTTCTTCTCTCCCCATGCCCTCCCCTCCAACCATCCAAGTCCAGTAATTCTCCTGTACCCTGCCCTCCCCTCCTCTACAGCAGTCTGTTCTCTCCTCTTGAACTCACCTTCTCTCCACATCCAGCGATTCTCCCTGCCTCCCTCAGCTCCCCAACAGCCCTCCTCTCTGTTCCTTTCTGACCCCCCCCCCCCCATGCAATCCTTTTCCTCTCCATGGCAGCGGTTTTGCGAGGCAGCTCTGGCTCACCCTCCTTCCTTCCTTGGTTCCCGCTCTGACTGACTCCCCGAATCGATCGGCAGCCCCCCCCCCCCCCGCGTTTTAACCTTTACTTTACGACGTGGCAGCGACGTCAGTCAAAGAAGAAGAAGGGCACAACAGGCTCCCTCGCTTCCAGCTTCTCTCTTCACACAGTGTTCCGCCTTCAGCATTAGTGATGATGCATTTCCTGTTTCCGCGAAGGTGGGGCACTGTGTGAAGAGAGAAGCTGGAAGCGAGGGAGCCTGTTGTGCCCTTCTTCTTCTTTGATTGACGTTGCTGCCACGTCGGAAAGTAAAGGTTAAAACGCGCGGGGGTGGGGGTGCTGCCGATCGATTCGGGGAGCCACAGAGCGGGAACCAAGGAAGGAAGGAGGGAGAGCCAGAGCTGCCTCGCAAAACCGCTGCGCTTGTGAGGGCAGCAGGGAAATTGGAAGTTCACGATTGGGCTGGGGAGGCTTAGCCTCCCCAAGCATCCTATATGGGGCGCCTATGATTGTACATTCCTTTAATCTTCCATACCTGTTTCCCCAAAACCTCACTCAACCAATACCAAAACTTCCAATTTCAGTAAAATTTTAATTAACTCTCTTCTCAACAGCACATCCACCCTCACCTTAACCACAGTACACTCACTGCTACTCAAATCCCTACAAAATTACCTCTATTACTTTAAACTACCCCTTCCTCGCTCCCACTCAGCACAGCACATCCACTCACTCTGGCTGTCCGTCTCACTCTGGCAACTGTCAGCAACCCCCGTCACCTAGGAAACCGGACTTTGGCTTGCGATTCCGTGCTCCATCAGCCAATCACCCGTCCCTTTTAAAATTCTAAATTTCTTTGCTGACCAACGGAATGTTGGCCAGTGCTGCTCCATCTCCATTTTAAATACCCTTTTACCCATAGAAACAATGGGAAAATCAGATATTTAAACTCAATTAAAATCTAGCCCAATTACCCCAAAATTTCCATACACATTAACCTCATTCCTAATAACGGTATTCAAATTTAATTTTCAAAAATAATCAATTTTAAGTTTCCGCCCTACATTTCCTTACCTAAAACCCATTTTAAATGTTCCTGCCCACAACCTCCGCTCACAGCACAAAGCCCTTCTCTCAGTACCCTTCTCCACCACTGCCAACTCCAGGCTCCGCTCATTCTGCCTTGCCTCACCCTACGCCTGGAACAATCTTCCTTTACCCTTACGCCATGCCCCCTCCCTACCCATCTTCAAATCTCTGCTTAAAACTCACCTCTTCAATGCTGCCTTCGGCACCTAACTGCTCGAGAAATATAAAATGCCCCAAACTATCCACCCTATCAGATTAACTGTTCACTCGTCCTCTAGATTGTTCACTTGTCTTTAGATTGTTCTCTTGTCTTTTAGATTGTAAGCTCTTTGAGCAGGGACTGTCCTTCTATGTTTAAATTGTACAGCGCTGCGTAACCCTAGTAGCGCTTTAGAAATGTTTGTTACTAGTAGTAGTAGTAAATTCCCAAATTTAATCTAAACACATATCAAAAATTAAATTAACTCAACATTTACCTACCCCGTCGAATTAAAAATTTTAACCCCTTCCGAACCCCTTTAAATTAACCCCCCCCCCCAAATCACCCCCTAAAAATATTTAAATTTAAAAACTAACCCCCTCCAGAAAAATCACCAAAAATACCCCGACCCCAAATCTGAAAACAGAATTTAAAAAACTTAAAACCCTGAATTTTTAAAAATAAAAAATGCAATTTTTGCATTTTTTAAATAAATTAATAAACATTTCGGGCCAAATGACCCCTTACCTTAATCGGGAATTTCTCCACACGTGATGACAACCAGTGGATCCGGTCCCGCTGCTCTCCAACCAAAATGGAAGTAAAAATAAAAAACGCCTGAAAATCATCATTTTGCCTGGAACTCCGGTCTAAAATCGAGGCCCAGGCTTCTAGGCCTCACTAGAGCTCCAGCAAAATGGGTTGGTGCGCGCTCCCGATTAGTGCATGAGGCGTGCGTCCGCCGGGAGCGCGCACCCCCTCCAACGTCCTCCTTCTTGCTCCCTCATCCTTTCTCTTCCCTCGGACCTCCAACAGCCCCAAACCAGCCCAAATCCGACGGCTGCCGCTCTCCCAAAAGAAATCGGCCCGAACACATGCCCGCCAACCTCAGGAGATCTCCTTCCAACGCTTCGGACCCGAAATCACCGCTTGCTCCAGGGCCCTGCTCCTTCGCTGACCTCTCTTCCGGCGCTGCCTTCCCCCACGAAAACTGCCCAAAATAGCAGCGCTGCCTCGCATGGCTCTGCTTCCTGCGTCACTGCTTCCTCCAGCGGTCTTCCATCTCCCCCCCCCCCCGGGTATAGCGGCAGACGCGGCAGCAAGCCACTTCTTCCTCCGCCTTCGTTTTCCCCCCACATCGGCCCAAAACACGTCCCAAAAATGCCGGGTAAAACCTGGTTTGCCCATTCATGTCCGGGGATGTACCCAACCGTCCCCGGACCTCCAGAAACAGCAACGCTGCCTCAGGTGCTCTCCTCCTGCAGCGCTGTCCCCTCTGGCAGCCCCAAACCAACCCCTCACCCCATACTGGCCCAAAACTGGAACTCACAGCATCGGAGCAGTCTGGTTCTTTCCCCGGACCCGGAAAACCCTGCGCTGCCCCATAGACCGCGACCAGCCCCGCAAAAACAATCAGCGCTGCTTTCCACTGGCCCTGCTCTCCACTCTCCTAACTCCGGCTCTCTCAGATCGCTGACCCCCAGCCAGAATTGGCCCCCCCAAGACCCCAGAAGTCTCCTGGCCCTACCAGAGCCCAGAACAGCGGCGCTGCTTCCCCCCAAAGGTAAGTATTATTTTAAAAAATGTTATTTTTCTTTTATTTTCTCTCTGTGTTACATGCAGGGCCGTTGAGTCTTCTACCTTGGGAGCATCGGCTCAGGTCTGGCTTCTTCACCATGCTTGCCTTGGGAGCGTTGACTCAGGCTTTGCTGCTTTATGTTGCTTGCCTTGGGAGCATCCAGCTCAGGCGCCTCAGTGACTGTTTGCTTGTCTTAGATGACATCCCTAGTCATCCCGCTCTTGCCTCCACCTGCGGTGCAGGTCCTCAAGAGACTCTTCCTTTTCCCTTTGTTTGGCTTCTGCTCCACTCTGGTTTTGAGGGAGCTTGCTGTGGTTGTTCCGCGGCTCATCTGAGTGTACTGAAAGAATGAACCCTTTCCTGAACCACTAGTGGTGTTACCTCTGTCAGCTAAGTATTACCTGTTTGTCTTTAACCCGCTAAGGTGGGCTTTTTGCCTAGTGTATTGTGCTCTATTGTATGCCATATGTTTGCATTGCTGTGCTAGTATTGAGAGGTGCAGCTAGGCTGCTTATCTTTGATTTCCCTATATTGCTAGGCTGTTCTACTTTACCTTTACTGTATACTATATGCTTTGCATTGTGGTTGCTAATATTGAGATATGTAGCTAGGCTGTTCTACTTTGCCTTTACTGTATAAGTTATGCTTTGCATTGTTTACGCTAGTAGTGAGATGCACAGCTAGGCTGCTTATGTTTGATTTCCCTATACAGCTAGGCTGTTCCACTTTACCTTATTCTGTGTTTCATGTTTGCCTTGCTTCAGCTAGGTTAGACAGTATAGCTAGGCTGTCTGTTTTCCTTTCTGTGCCATTTGGCTATCCTTTTAGCCCTGTGTTTTTTGCTGCTAATAAAGCTGTCTCAATTCACCTCCACTTGCAGTCCGGTCCAGTTCTTGGGAGCACACTTAGTTCTGAGGGGACTTGGTCTACCCAGAGGTGGGTGGGTGATTCTCTCGTGGCCACCTCTGGGCAAAGGGCTCACAAATGTCACAGATTTAAGCGGGCAGGAGCCTTTCCTGCCTGCTTAAATAGCTTCCCGCTGCCTAACTGGGGATATTCAGCAACATGTAACTGGACAGTGCCACTGAATATCCCCTGAGACCGCCCAAACACAAAGTGGGGAGGTCAGGGGTGGCACTGGGGAGAAGCCAAATTATGTAGGTGCCGGCAATATTCTGTGTACTTTGTGTAGTACCACGAGTTGCCACAAGAGGCCACGGCAGCCATTTTAGACCAGTGCCACAAAGGGCAGGAGCAAGGGGGCTATGCTCCTGACCCCCAATGACCCCAGTGGACCAACAGGGATACAGCTAGGCCCGGAGGGAGGGCCTGCCTGCACAGCTGGGAGGGGGAAGGGAAAGAAGGGGACATTGGCGAGGGGGCTCTAGTTAAAAGAAGAAATTTTTTTTTTAAGTTATGCGGGCTGGCCAGCCTGGGCCACATAACTTTTATGTGGTTCTGGCTGAATATCGTAAGTGCCAGCCTGCCCAAAAAAATCCCCGATATTCAGTGCTGGTGCCCGGCCATGGCCTGGCACTGAATATCGGGGGATGTTAGCCGGCGATGATCAGTGTTTAAAAAAATGCTGAATGCTGCCAGCTGAATATCGGGGGGATGGACAATAAGCCTACTTTAGAATACATTTTAATGATTAGAGTATGTGTGAGTGTGTGTATTTTATAAAATATGTACATAAAATGTGACTCCACTCCACTCTGTCCAGGCTTCTTCTTTGAGAAAGCCTACTCTACAACAGGGGCGTAGCCAGCCTTCCATGGGGGAGGGGTCCAGAGCCCGGGGGGAGGGGGCACATTTTAGCCTTCCCCCGGCGCCCCCCCCCCCCCCGCCGAAATTGCCGCCCCCCCCTCCCGCCGCGAACCCGCCGCCGCTGCAGCCTACCTTTACTTTTGCTGGCGGGGGATCCCACTCCCCGCCAGCCGACGTCTTCTTCTCAGTCGCTTCCTGCTCTTCAATTTGTTTGCTGACGTCCTGCACGTTGTACGTGCAGGACGTCAGACTCAGAGAACTGAACTGTTCTCTGAGTCTGACGTCCTGCACGTTCAGGACGTCAGCAAACAAATTGAAGAGCAGGAAGGACTGAGAAGACGTCAGCTGGCGGGGAGTGGGATCCCCCGCCAGCAAAAGTAAAGGTAGGCGGCGGCGGGGGCGGGTTTGCCGGGAGGGGGTCCGGGGGTGAATCTGCGGGGGCCCCGGCCCCCTCAGGCCCCACGTAGCTACGCCACTGCTCTACAATATCCCCAGATTCTATATATGGTGCCCAGATTTGCATGTGTGCATTCCCAAGATACACATGCAAATTAATTGAATAATGAGCTCAAAACCATCAATAACTGGGTGCTAACAACCAATTATTGATAATTGGCACCTATTAAAATTTACCCACTTATATGGCTGCATGTTATTCTATAACACTGGGCGTCTACTTCCCATAGCGTGTATCTGAAAAGGGGTGTGGCTGTGGGAGGGGCATGGGCATGTCAGGGGCATTCCAAAAAGTTGTATGTGTAGGTATAGAATAGTGACACAGTGCACCTAACTTGTGTGCCAGCATTTCCACCAGGTTTCAGCAGGCATAAGTCTGGCACTCAAAGTTAGGGTGCAAGGGTACATACCCTTTATTGAATAGCGCTTAGTGTGGATTTTTTTCAGCAGACATTTTTGAGCACTCACACCACATGTAAATCTGCACATGAACTAATTCTACCAGTGTTTTATTTGTGAAAAAGTTTTAAAATTATGGCTTTAATGTCCAATTTTGTATAGTTGTCTAGGTTAGAAAAGGGACTTCTAATTTGAGTGAATGTGGAGCCATTTTATAAAATATATCTACTATAATAAAACTCACCCTCAACGTTCTGAAGACAACGTTCTGAAGTCACTCAGTCACTCCCTGAAGGGTTCATGGATTCATGGTGGTGAAGCCACAACACTGACCATGTCTCTCTGCCCCGTCCTCGCATGACGGACCAATCAGAAAAAACACCCTCAACATTCTGAAACACAAAGGACCATCACAACACCGTTCCCAGGCAACACTAGGCAACGTAAGACGGACAAATCAGAGGAAACTACGTGACAATAAGGGAGGAGCATTCCCCAGAAGAATGGCTCATTATCTGTGCAGCACGGAGAGCACAGAACCACCGCTGGAAAGAGAGAAGAATATTCCTGCTGTGGGTATGTGCAAAAATAGACCTGGGGGGGGGGGGGGAGAAATTTTTAAATGCCTAATGCCAGTACTGAAAGGGCCTATAGCACAGACTATATTTGGGATCACTTGACATGGAGTCAGAGGAGCCAGAAAACAACGTGCCCATCACCATCTGGGACGTGGGCAAACAGGACAAGCTGCGGCCCAGCTGGAAGGATTACCCATGACCCAGCCAGCAGCAAACAGCGACCAAGGAAGGGGGAGGAGTACTCCTTCCCTGCCTAGGAATCACTGGAGACTGGCTGCCAAACTAACGAAACAACCGCACACCGACGCACCACCTCCATCATTCGAAAGGCATCCACTCTTTTTTCAACAGAAATGCAAACTAATAATACAAAACAAAAAAAGAATACATGGTTTCTCAGGTGGCTGCAGGTAACTCCCCACCCCCTTCCTCTTCCCCTTTTGCCGAAGCGGCCAAGGACATGCCCAACCATTCCCAGCCTCAGGCAAGCTGTCTCCCACCTCGGGGATTCCCCGAGCACCCGGAAAAAGACAGCGCTGATTCCCGCAGCGCATAAATGTTCCAGCATTCCCCTGCAGCCGGCCTGAAATGGACCAAACTTACCGGATCACCCCTCGACAGCCTGAGACCATGCTCTTCTCCCTTCCGCCAACTTAAAACAACCATCCCCGTCCTCAGGCAAGCTGTCACCCACCTCCAGGATGCCCAGAACCCCAGCCCAATGGAAAAAGATGGCGCTGCTTCCAACAGCACATTTCTCTTCCAACATTCCCCTACAGCAGCCCTGAAGTGGCCAAAAAATAACGACAGACAAAGAACTTGCTCCTCTACCTTCCACCCATCTAAAACAACACTGCTGCCTCAGCACAACACAAAAAAAAACCCTGAAAAAAAAAACAACACTCAGCAAAGGCTGACCCCCCTACAACCACATTTACATTTCAACAACAGAAAGACCCCCCTCCACAAACCTCCTTGACAGACAAAACCACACACACACAATACAACAGAAACACACCCTCAAAGCCACACACCAATCCAACCCACTTTGCCAGCACAGCACAGCACATCCCCCAACCCCCAAGCAAAAAACAAAGCAAAACAAAAAAAGACACACATCAACAACCTGCACACACACCGCACCCTCACACCCTCCCATACACACACACACACACACACACACACACACACACACACACACACACACACACACACACACACAAAATAACTCTGTGACACATACACACACACAAAAAAAAAGCCTCATGCTAGCACCCGTTTCATTGGTTTCGGAAACAGGCCTTTTTACTAGTCTATATATAAGGCTATGGTGAAAATATTGCCATCTGGTGGCACATTACAAAGAAACACATCCAAAAAAGAGTGGCTTCACTGTGCTTGTAAATGCTGGCCCTTACATGCATAAATGGTGGATTTTGCAACCTACACAGTGGAAGCTGGTTGGGTGACAGCTTGGTCAGATCAGAGGGGAAAGTTCCTGCTATGAGATCAATCAAAATGGATGAACACCAGTCACCCACATGAGAGGACACAAAATATTGTTAAGAGTATCTGTCAGCATATATTTAAGATGCACAGATTTATAGACTCTCTTGAAAGACAACAATTTGGACAATTTACTATATATTTTCATGGGATTGGTTCATAGTGATTTTGTGATATACTTATTTTTACAAATATTTTGTAATTAGTTTTGAAAGTATGTAACAGTGTTTTGAATGTTTTGATGATAATTAGAAGCAGATAACCCCATGGTATTGTGAAGCTGAAATAATATATCTAAACAGTAGAAAATGAGTTTTCTTACTGTTTCTTTTGAGTTTTACTTATGTTATCAAGTATTACAAAATACTGGGGTCCTTTTACTGAGCTGCATTAACCATTTAATATTGTGTGACAGATGTTAGCGCTAACCTACACTAATGACTAAAGTGCATTAAACCAGCTAGTACGATTAAAAAAAACATGCTAGCTCATTATGACAGGTAAGGGTAGTCTGTAGACATATTAGGGGTAGAGCAGGGGAGTGGCCAGTGGTGACAGCTTGCACACGGACAGGTACTGTACGATGGCTGACATGACTGATGATAGCATAGGAGCACCTCAAGAGAACCTCCC
The DNA here is from genome assembly GCF_901765095.1 of Microcaecilia unicolor. NCBI lineage: Eukaryota > Metazoa > Chordata > Amphibia > Gymnophiona > Siphonopidae > Microcaecilia > Microcaecilia unicolor. Next base: position 246,188,947 of record NC_044037.1, on the reverse strand, counting down.
CAAATTCTGCATCTCTTTATATAGCCAAAATTTATCCATTAACCCACTAATTCTATATTTGGTATAAATGGTTAGGTGAGGGAGGCGTGATTTGTGTAAGATCACAATGAGCCACAGTGGGATTTGAACCAGATTTCCTTGTTTTTTCAGGCCACTCCCTTTCTCATTAGGCTATTCTTCCAAATGGGCATCTGCCTGAGATGCAGAACTCAGTCTACCAAACATATATGTCAGAGCCTTCCAATTCCTCCCTAATCCCAGATATGCATGAGTACTTCCTAGGCTGGCCAATAGCAGCCCACCTTGCCCCAACAGAGCACTGGAACCTCAGAGCCACCTAGGGATCAAAGATAAGTGCCAGCAAGGGAACCATGATGAAAGACAATCTTGACACATAACCACTTAAATTAGATATATTAAGAAAGTGTACTGCTTCCTTCTCAATATAATTCCATCCATATGGAGGTCTCTTTTTATCTATTTTGTAATCTGCTTTGCACCGCAAGGTTAAAAGTGGAATAGAAGTAACCAAGTACAATACAATGGCATCATCTAGAACATTCTTGTTGCATTTTAGATCTACATATCCAGGTAGTAACCAAAAAAGAGACATCATCGTGATTTTGTTTGCTTTAGCTGTCAAATGATTTCTCTGAAATTGTGATGTCTGATGCTTTGGTTAGTATTCTCTATGTGATTGAATTAAATAGAAAAATGAAGAGGAGTTTTGGTTACTTTTTCATAAGATCAGTTAATGCAATTCTTTGTGAAGTTGATAATTATATAGTTTTATTTAAACATGTTTATATCTAAAAGATGCTGACAATGTGAAAGACATTTTCACTTTATTGTTGGCTCCTCTTGAATATTTATGTTGCGTTACAGTATAAATGTTAAAGTATCTTCTGACAGCAGTCTTTCAGTAAATCAAGCAATAGGAATGTGGACTAAAAAATGTCTTTGTCTTGTGATTTTCCTTTGCTTATCTGTCAATGAAAATCTTACATTCAAACAATGCAGCCCTTTTAATACAATGAACCCTAGAACAGTGATTCCCAAACTTGTTTTACATGCATATTTATCTCATGAATATTCATTGTTAATTCCCTCGAGATCTCCATTTTTCCAATCCAGACACAATTCAATATCTAACTTTCAATCACGTGACTGCTAATTATTTAAATATTATGCACTAATCATTTTATTGATATACTGTATATACTCTCCAATGTAACAAATATCCTGATGTATTTGTATCTTCATTCACCTTCTTTCAACACTCGTTCATTCTAACTCGCATACATCCTACATTTCAATTCAATTAGTGCCAAGGTACGAACATGATACTTGAATATTCTAGAATAGAATCCACTAATGTGCACTTTGTTTATGGATCTGAATAATAACTTGGCTTGAGACACAAGCTCTCTGGTGATATTCACGTTTACCAGTGTCCAAAGTTCCTAGAGCCAAGTCAGTGTCCTAGATGTTAAATCCAATAGACAATGTGCAAAACAGTTCTTCAGAAAAATATTCTTCAAAGAGATACTCCTCGAAAAAGGTTCTTCAAATATCGCCCAGCGGCCCGCCGATTGGCTGTTACAAAATCTGATGACAAGTACCACTATCCTTCCTTGGGTAACTATAATTCTTTTTAATTTGTTGGTCTCTACTGTTGTTCTTTAATGGTAGACCAAAAACCATAGCCAGCACCTATACATTAAAGTCCATCAAACCCAACGCTTGCAAAGCGTTTCTCCTATTGGCTTCTTCAGGGGTTTAACTGTAATGAGATAGATACAAGATCCAGCTAAAATATTCATCCATCTTCATACTTATCTATAATGAATGTTTTAAATATCTTAATATGCATACCTTTTTGTCCCTCCATTGGCTGCTTGCACAGGATCGACCTGACAGGTGTCCTGGAAAAAATGGCGCTGCTGCTGGAAATGCCAGCGCATGCGCTCTTATTATATTTATCAGGGGGGACAGATGTAGCCAATCAGTGCAACGTACTCATAACCCTGCCCACTCCACTTCCTTATTGAGACCCAACGGGTATACCGTGCCCCATTCAAAAATCATACTTTGCTCTTTTTCAACATTTTATGCAAAATATTTCCTACACGGGACCTGTCAAATTGATAGAGGACCACAAACCGAAGTGAAGAGATCGCATGATTTTCAGACAGCCAATGCTCTACTATCGGAGCTTCTAGTTTTGATAACCTGATATTACTTAGATGTTGCGCCACCATCTGACCTATATACCACTTACAACAAGGGCAAGTGATTCCATAAATGACCATATCAGAGTCACAGTCTGTCCTACTTTGAAGATAATATTTCTTATTGGCTTGATTAGGGATGGGTATCCATGTAGTTACCCAAGCTTATTTACAATATACGCACCCTTTACATTTAAAGTGACCTCTTTCCTGAATATCTGTCGTGTAGTGGGTGCTTAATCGTTCGCCTATATTATGGCCCCATGAGAATGCAAATCTAGATCTATCCTCAAATCCAGGTATAATACCTAATACCGGCCAATATTTATTAATAATCTTTTTAATCTGAAGTATACCAAGCTCATTAGGTAAAATACACGTTATTAGGTTCTGTTTATCTTGTAGTGCTCTATCTACACCTAACAACCTTTCTCTTTGAGCATTATATGCTTGTTTGAACGCTTTCCTTATGATTTTTGGGGAGTAACCCCTTTGTAGAAAGCGTTTCTGCATGTCAGTGGCTTGTTCCATAAACACTTTCTTGTCAGAGCACAACCCCCGGATCCTTAGAAATTGACCTGCAGGTATATTGTTTTTCAAAGAGCACGGGTGATGACTCTCATAATGGAGTAGTGTATTACAATCTGTAGGCTTTCTATAACCACTGGTTTCAAAACTCCCTTCCTTGTATTTAATGGGAATATCCAAAAAATCAACTTCTATCCCCCCTTCCTTGACATGAAAAAGTGATGTTGCTGTCTGCCTGATTCAAATACACAAAAAAGTCTTGTAATTCTTCCTGGCTACCTTTCCAAATCAAAAAAACATCGTCTATGTATCTCCACCAGGAGATCATAGATGACCTGAAAGGGCCCCTGTTAATAAATTCTTCTTCAAAGGAAGCCATGTAAAGACAGGCTATCGTGGGGGCTACAGTCGCCCCCATCGCCACCCCTTTAGTTTGCAGATAATATTCTTGATGGTACTTAAAGTAGTTCTTAGTGATCACTAATTTAGCCATGTCGCTTTATAAAGATATATGCATATCTGATAACTCTAACTTTGCCAAATGATGGTTTATAACCGTTAAAGCTTCTTCTTGCGGGATGTTAGTGTATAATGCTTTGACATCAAGAGTCACCAGCGTGACAGGTACATCATCAGGTAGAGAAAGTTGATTCAAATGAACAAGCATCTTTAGAATGCTGTATATAGGAAGGGATTTTTTGTACTTCTACTGACAAATGAAAATCTAGATATTGGGATAGGGGTTCCCATAAGGAGCCCCTGCCATTCACAATGGGGTGGCCAGGTGGATTTACTTGATCTTTATGAATTTTTGGTATAAAGTAGATGTGGGGAATTATGGGTTACGGATGGTATAGATATCTGTATTCCTTGATAGAAATAACTCCTGCTTGATTAGCCCTTTTTAATAAAAATTCGACCCCTTTCTGATACTCTTCAGTAGGGTCATTTTGTAATGGTGAATAAAACTCAATATCTCTCAATTGATTGTTAGCTTCCCTATTTTTTTTATCTTGAGCTATAACCGCTCCCCCTTTATCCGCCCGATTAATTACTATTGAGCTGTCTTGTCGAAGCTGTTTCAAAGCAACCCACATCTCTTTATCCATATTCCCATAATTTCTCCTCCTAGTGGCTTCGAGGCGATAGAGGAGGATAGATGTACTGCACAGGGTGGGGAGGGGAGAGAACAGAAGAGATACTGGGCACCTTGGAGGAGGCCTTTAATGGCTGGTGTTCTTTATACTAGGTTAAGCATGGAGAAAGAATCTCCATCTAATTTTCAGAACTGTAGTTATTTTCAATACAAACTTAATGTTCTCTTAGACTTCCTGGCTGGTGTCATGATTGTCGTTGTCTGGATGTTGCCATGTCTGAGTAAGTGGAACCAATGTTGCAGCCATCCTTCTGTGACTTTTATGAAGAATGCCACAATGACCCTTGTGATGTTTTCTCTCCTACTGGAGACCAGATGGAGAGGGAGGAGGAGGATCCTCTCAGAGCTCCAGTAAGGTTTGAAAGTTCGAGGCCACTGCATGAGAAACTACATTGGCTACCTGTTAAAGACTGGATCACTTTTAAAGTTTGCACCCTGGTGCATGAAATCCTCTATGGAGAAGCTCCAGCTTATATGGATAACCTTATCAACTTACCACCTAGGAACTCTGACAGATCATCTCGTTCGTACTTAACTCTCCATTACCCTACATGTTCTGACCTCAAGTATAAAGCCACTTACGCATCCACCTTCCCCTATGTTGGTGCTCATTTGTGGAATGGATTACCTAAATCTGTAAAAACTACTCCTGATCATCTGACCTTCAGGAAAGCACTCAAGACCACCTTATTTGGAGTAGCTTATGCTAAAGTCCCGCCGTTGCATCCCTAACTGTTGAACTGTACCTATCTTAATGACATCCTCCACTTTCTTACCCCTTCCCCTTCTCTGTAATTACTTACTGATCATGCCTACTTCCATGTACTTGATTGTTTATGCCAAATTAATGTATGCCTTTTCAGCCGTTTACTGTTGTAAGCCACATTGGGCCTGCCCGCGGGTGGGAAAATGTGGGATATAAATGCAATAAATAAATAAATAATTGATTGCCGTTTTCACATAGACCTATACCTTTGGATCTCTTACTCTTGTGCACACCCGAAGAAGACAAAATATCCATCAAGTTTTTATTTCTTGCATAAGACACCATACAGCAAGACTTCCGAAACATATCATGTGTTCCAAGTACCTTGCAATCTTTTTGCACCACTTTAGCTATTTTTAGGGTAAAAATAATATATTTCAATATGCATACAAAATCTTCTTTCTCTGCTTGTTGTCCTTTTGGTTGAATCAATAATTATCTATTGTTAAATAAGGCTCTCTTATATGCATTTTTCACAATTTTGTGTGGATACCCTCTATCAGTGAATTTATTAGGCTAATCACCATTTTTTAAAATATTTTGCTTCTGAATCACAGATACGTCTATATCTCATAAACTGAGAAATAGGAAGACTATTTTAGTATGTACAGGATGCATACTATTAAGCATGAGCAAAGAATTATGCTCAGTAGGTTTCAAATATATATATATATATTGCTACATATTTGTCCTTCTTGTAGCTGAACATGGACATCTAAAAATTTACATTCAAAGGGATGACATTTGTATTGAAACCGAACAGTGTATATTTTTAAATTCTCTTACAAATGATTTTAAAGTTTCTTCAGTACCATTCCACATTACAAAAATGTCATCAATATACCGCCACCAAGGGGTGTTATTGGCAAATCTTAGTGCCAATTAAAATGCTTTTAGTAAATAGGCCCCTTAGTCTGTATGCCCTTTGGGGACATGGATATGCTTACTGTACTTAAATCTAACTTGTCTCTGAACTATCAAAACAAAAAGGTATCAGGTAAATCCACTTAAGTCCAACCTTCCCATAGGTAGGCCTCACGTCACCTTCTGTAGCATGGAAAGAGAAAATATGATGCATCTTGTTTCTGTCTATACTGATATAAGATAATGTTTCATTTGCCTTCAGTAACAAGATTGCAGCTTAGTTAATTTGAATCTGAATCTCATTATTAACCTACACTTCTGCATTCAAAACATAAACAAAGGATTTTTTTTCCTCAATGCATTTTGAGAAACATTTCTGTTGTTTCTCCTTATATTTGACTGCTAAAAGCTGAGTGTATGCCTCCATCTCACCCACATCCTGTTTTTGATCAGAAGCATTTTGTGGTTATGATAGAAATGTCATCCTATGGACAGAAAATGAGATTTTCATTCAAATTAACCCATCAGATTTGAATACACAAGTCTAATACGACACATTTTCCAGTTCTTTTGGCAACTGACAAAGATGTTGAGTAAAAACAATAACCTTTTACTTTAGTAAAAGGGCCTCCTAGTTGTGTCCTTACGTGAAACAAGTCTCTGCCTAGGTCCAGGGTATAATTTTTGTGTGATATGGGTACCTTGATTGAAAGATTATATACGTTTGGGCTTTGAAAAGTATATTGATAGACAAAGGAAATAGCATACATAGAGATAGTGAGTGTGACTATCTTGAAAATGTGGCTTTATTGCAGTATTCAATAGCCAGACTCACCTATCGCAGAAGTATGTTAAAAATAAACCAAATAGGAAGGTGTCTCAGTGCTGGGTTATTTATGTGCAGGAGTATAACAATTATTTTATGGCTTACAGATAATGGAGGAACAATAGAAGGCACAAATAAAATTCATTTTCAAGGGGATAATTCTATAAAAGAGCCTATTCTACAAAGGAGAATAGACATCTACTTTCTTTTATCGAATACTAGTATAAAAGCAAAAATTCACATCTATGTGTATAAGTTAGACATGAGCACTGATGCCAGCTATAGAGCTGGAATAAATGTGTGCATCTATGTTCTCAATATACGTGTGTAACTTATATTTTTCTATAAGTTACATGTGCAAATACGAGTCCTGCCATCTACTCATAAAATATGCACATATTTACAAAATGATGCTTAGTCATAATTTTGGCATTTACGTCACATATGTCCATATATATGTGTAAACATGCCTTTATTCTAATGATTTACTCATGTATTCAGCATGTAACTTAGCATGTATGTTATAGAATTACCCTCCAAGGGAGTAATTCTCTATAGATCGCCTAAAGTTAGGCACCAAGATGATGCAGGCTAAGCGTGAATTCTAGAATGACAATTGTGTGTGCATTTGCTGTTATATAATACTAATGTTATGTGTCGAACTTAACATTAAGTTATGCATCTAAATTTAGGCACAAGCACCTATGCTGGCCCAATTGCTGGTGTAAATGTTCATGCCTAAATTAGGCACGTAACATCTAGCATTCTGGAACCTGTGCATGGAAGTGCTAAGCACGCTTCTGACCTGCCCTTCCCCCTCCCAGGTTCACACCCCCTTGCAATTGTGCACTATGGATTTCACGTGCACAATTTGCAAAATCCAGACTAAGCGCAGTTACTTGCATAACTGATAATTAATGGCAGTTAGTGCTAATTTACACCTGTTATAGTCAATAATTGCTCATTTATGCCAGTTAGCAGCTAATTGTCATATTAAGTTATGTATGTAGCTGACAGTATTCTATAACTTGCTTGTGCAACTTTACATGTTAAGGATAAAATTATTTGCACAGATTTATAGAATTAGGGGGCAAATACTTTTTGATTGGGTCTAAACACATATCAGCCTATGAGTCCACTCCAAGGTTCAGGTTACTTCTATTCCTCATGACAAACAGAAAGTTTCCCCTGGCCATGACTTTAGACTACTTCACATCCATATAACATCTTCACATAGTCAATACGTCTGCCCTAGGATGCACCCAGCTTTTTGGACACTGCCCCATCCAAATGTTGGAAATGCCTTCCAGACATTCCGGTGTTCCATGCTTCCAAGCCATTCTGTGGCTCCATGATTAAAAATGGCACACAGAGACTAGGCTCATAAATACTCACCTTTGTTACATTTCCCCCAAATCTTTAAATACTTGTTCTATTAAGGTAATAACATATCTGTCCTATAAATATAATCTCCAGTAATGTTAACATGCACTGCCAAGTCCCAGAAGACCATATTTACCAAGCGTACTTTCCATAGGCACATGGGGTAGATTCAAGAAAGGGCACTAAAAATTAAGGACAAATAAACTGAGCTCTAAGCAAGTAATCTACATCAACAAAGTCAGGCGCTGAAGCCATTATAGAATACTAGCATAAATCAATATTTGAGCGCCAAACTTTAGGTGCCAGCATTTACGCCATGTCAAAGGCTGGTGTAAATAGTTGTGCCTAAATACTGCCAGTGGCATGCATAACTGACAGCATTCTATAAACTTAGCTCATAAGTGCTTGACATGCCCCTGACATGCCCATGCCCCTCCCATGTTAACGCTCCTTTCTAGTTATGCATTATAGAACTTAGGTACTAATCTCCTGATATTCAGTATTATTTAAACAGTCAGAAATGGCTGATGATTGCTTAACCAGTTAGACACAAAAATACTGTTTATCTCCCACTGAATATGTGCGGTTAGCGCCTACTGCTAAACAGGCAATATCACGCTATTTATCCGGTTATACACGGATATTCAGCACCTGACTGGATAAAATTAGTGGTTAAATTGGACTGCATAAATACTAGTCCTATCTTTAACAGCTATAGCTCAACTGGTCAGTCGCTAAATATGGCTTAACTGGGTAAGTGTTTAACAACCAAAAAAATACCAGATATTCAATGCCAGTTGATAGGAAAAAGCCTGGCATTGAATATCCGGGTTTAACGGCAGCGATGGGCAGTGAAAGAGCTGCCCACCACCGGCTGAATATTGGGCCTTATGTTCTTAGAATATCGCCTAAGTTCAGTCACACACATAACTGCCAATTTGTGCCAATTAACACCACTAAAGGTCATTATTGGCAGGTAATTGCCAATTAGCAACATTTAAACAAGTTAGGTGTTATGCTATAACTTGTGTGTGAAATTTTGTGCTCTAGTCACAAAATTGTGCACCCAGCTTTATAGAATTAGGGGTATAGTCAGTAATTTCATAACTGGGTGACCTCCATTTAGGTACCACAAGGGTGGGCAGTAGACGCTTATTCTTGAATGGAACCCAGGCAGCTAGATTCCATTCTAGAATACTAGCATAACCCGATATCGATGTACTTAGCATTTAGGTTCCCACACAGTCCATGTGTACACCACCTTGCAGATATTCAGTGATTTAGGGGTGTAGTTATTAATGTGGAGACAGATTACCTAAATTGGCTCGCTTGTTAAAGTGGACTAGATAGGCTCACTTCCACTCTGGTCAATTAAACCTCCCTGGGCAGATTTCTCCCTTCTCCAGCTCCCCCCCCCCCCCCCCCCCCCCGAGTGTTGCATCTTCCACCTTCTCTTCTGCCCATCTCTCCCATCCGCGTGGTCACTTTTTACTTCCCTGAAGCCTTCTTCCTGTGCAGCACTGCACCGGTAATTTACAGTCAGCCTTCTGCCAGCGTCGGGGCCTCTCCTCAGGCGCATCCCGCCTACTGTATTCCAACTTCCTGTTTTCCGCAGAGGTGGGACGCGCCTGTGGAGAGGCCCCGACGCTGGCAGAAGGCTGACTGTGAATCACCGGTGCGGTAATGCGCAGGAAGGAGAAGGCTTCAGGGAAGTAAAAAGTGACCATGCGGACGGGAGAGATGGGCAGAAGAGACTGGAAAAGATTAAGACTCGGGATGGAGGGAGCAGAAAAAAATATTTATTGGCACGAGGCATATAGGTGCCATTTTTTTCAAAACAGCTGTTTGGGGGAAAGACCGCTCCCCCTGCGCCCCACCTAGCTATGCCACTGGCACATATACTTAAGTGCTATTCTGTAAATACCTGACATAAGGCATAAGCATCGCCACACTGGGACAGACCAAAGGTCCATCTAGCCCAGCACCCTGTCTCCAACAGTGGCCAATCCAGGTCACAGTCACCCGACAAGATCCACGGAGCAAAGCATTTTGTACTGCTTGTCCCAGGAATAGTGGATTTTTCCCTACATCCATTTAATAACATTCTATGGCCTTTTCCTTCAGGAAGCTGTCCAAACCTTTCTTAAACTGTGCTAAGCTAACCGCCTTAACTACATTCTACGGCAATGAATTCCAGAGTCGAATTACGCGCTGAGTAAAGAAAATTTTTCTCTTATTTGTTTTAAACTTACTGCACTCCAGCTTCATCACATGCCCCCTTGTCCTAGTATTTTTGGAAAGCGTAAACAGACGCTCCATATCTATCTTTTCCACTCCACTCATTATTTTATATACCTCTATCATATCACCCCTCAGCCGCCTTTTCTCCAACCTGAAGAGCCCCAGCCGCTTTAGCCTTTCCTCATAGGAAAGTCGTCTTATTTCCTTAATCATCTTTGTCACCCTTCTCTGCACCTTTTCCAATTCCACTATATCTTTTTTGAGGTGCGGCGACCAGAATTGAACACAATACTCTAGGTGCGGTCACACCATGGACCGATACACTGGCATTATAATATCCTCATTTTTGTTTTCCACATTCTAGTTGCTTTCTTAGCCGCAGCAGCACACTGAGCAGAAGATTTCAACATATCATCAATGATGACTCCCAGGTCCCTTTCTCGTTCCATGACTCCTAACGCTGAAGCTTGCATGACGTAGCTATAGTTTGGGTTCCTCTTTCCCACATGCATCACTTTGCACTTGCTCATATTGAACATCATCTGACATTTAGATGCCCAGTCTCCTAGTCTCACAATATCTTCTTGCAACTTTTCACAATCTACCCACGATTTGATGACCTTAAATAACTTTGTGTCATCAGCAAATTTGATAACCTCAATAGTTACCCCCACCTCCAGGTAATTTATGAAAATGTTAAAAAGCAACGGTCCCAGCACAGATCCCTGAAGGACCCCACTAACTACCCATCTCCATTGCGAATAGTGGCCATTTAACCCTACTCTCTGTTTCCTATCTTTCAACCAGGTTTTAATCCATAACAATACACTACCTCCGATCCCATGACTCTCTAATTTCCTCTGGAGCCTTTCATGAGGGACTTTGTCAAACGCTTTCTGAAAATCCAGATACGCAATATCCACCGGCTCACCTTTGTCAACACGTTTGTTTACCCCTTCAAAGAAATGCAGTAGATTGGTGAGGCAAGACTTCCCTTCACTAAATCCATGCTGACTTTGTCTCATCAGTCCATGCTTTAGAATGTGCTCTGTTATTTTGTTCTTAATGATAGTCTCTACCATTTTGCCCGGTACCAACGTCAGACTCACCGGTCTATAATTCCCCGGATCTCCCCTGGAACCTTTCTTAAAAATCAGCATTACATTAGCGACCCTCCAATCTTCTGGTACCACGCTCGATTTTAAGGATAAATTACATATCAACAACAGTAGCTCCGAAAGCTCATTTTTTAGTTTCATCAGTACCCTGGGATGAATGCCATCTGGCCCAGGAGATTTGCTACTCTTTAGTTTGCAGAACTGCCCCATTACATCCTCCAGGTTTACAGAGATTTCATTACGTTTCTCCGACTCGTCAGCCTCGAATACCCTGTCCGGCACCAGTATACCAACCAAATCTTCCTCGGTAAAGACCGAGGCAAAGAACTCATTTAATCTTTCCGCTATTTCTTTATCTTCCCTGAGTGCCCCTTTTACTCCCCAGTCATCCAGTGGCCCAACTAATTCTTTTACCGGTTTTCTGCTTTTTATATACCTGAAAAATTTTTTACTATGTGTTTTTGCCTCTACCGCTATCTTCCTTTCAAAGTCCTACTTAGCCTTTCTTATCAGCGCTTTGCATCTGATTTGACATTCCTTATGCCACTTTTTATTATCTTCAGTCGGTTCTTTCTTCCATTTTCTGAAGGATTCTTTTTTTGTTCCAATAGCCTCCTTCACCTCTCTTTTTAACCACGCTGGTTATCGTTTGGTCTTCTGCCCTCCTTTACTGATACATGGAATATATTTGGCCTGGGCCTCCAGAACAGTGTTTTTGAACAGCATCCACGCCTGTTGTAGGTTTTTTACCCTGTTCTTCGCTCCTCTAAGTTCTTTTTTTACCATTCTCCTCATTTTATCATAGCTTCCTTTTTTGAAGTTAAACACCAGCATATTTAACTTCCGTTGCCTACATTTTTGACAGCAGATTTCAAACCTGATCATATTATGATCACTGTTATCAAGCGGCCCCCACACCGTTACCTCCCGTACCAGATCATGTGCTCCACAAATGACTAGATCTAGAATTTTTCCTTCTCTCGTCGGCTCCTGTACCAGCTGCTCCATGAAACAGTCCTTGATTTCATCAAGGATTTTACCTCCTTGGCATGCCCCGATGTTACATTAACCCAGTCTATATTGGGGTAATTGAAATCACTGATATATAATAAAGGAATTAGTAGAATATAAATCCACAAATAACACAACAAATTCTACTGAAAATATCCGTGTATTGAAGGTGTTTTAATCCATTTAATCATGAAAATGTGGAGAAAAAAAGACTTCAGAAACCATGGAGAAATCTCTTAAAGGAAAACCTTTTCAAATATACAGAGAAACTCCTCTTCAATCACTAGTCTTCACAAAATAAAGTCCACTCTTCATTCATGAAATACTTGTTCAAACACCTTTTACAATACACTAGGGTAGAGGCATTATTTCAACCACATATATCCGGTGAACAAACATTCATTTGTAACTTAGCTTGAATGATGATGATGCCACTGGTCCACATTAAGTTTCACAATCCTCGATGTCCAGAAAGCCCAACAGTAGACCCTGTTTCGCCACCATCGGGCTGTTTCAAGGGCTAGACACTGCATCCAAATTTTCAAGCTTAACACATTCACCACACACAAAGCCTCTTAATGGCGTCTTTAAATCCAGGACGGTTTCCCCTCACCATATATACGTCATTTCCTTCCTCATTACTTGCTGACGTCAGCCTGCACAGACTCAATCTCCCAAGATCCATTCACAGAAACGCTTTCCACTCAATTGATATATTTAACCCTTTAGGGATTACGGTTTTCAGACAGTATATCCATCTTTGTTCTTTCTGTCTTAATATTCTCCTCACATCTCCTCTTCGCTCAGTCACACGGACTTGTTCCAAAACTAAACATTTTAAGTCAGCAAAATCATGCTGTTTCTCAATGCAATGAGACACCAGAGGTTCATAAGTTTTCTTAGCCTGTACACAATGTTTGTGCTCAATCAACCTCGTTTTTAACATCCGCGACGTTTGTCCCATGTAGTACAAATTGCAGGGACATTTCAAAAGGTAGATCACATTACTAGATTGACAATTTGTTAAAGATTTTAAACCATAAATCTTCCCTGTGTGCACATCCATGAATCCATCCGCATCTAGCATGTTGTGGCAAACTATACAATGACCACATGCACTAGGATGTCCCTTCATCCTATCACCAATTGTTTGACGATTCCACGTGTCAGCCACACATAATAAGTCATTCAAATTGCTCTGTCACCCATTATTATCGCGTTGCCCATTTTATTAGCGTCCGTAATTTCCTTTAACATGACTGCGTCCGTCTGCTCATCCTGGTCGGGCGGATGGTAGTACACTCCTTTCACCATCCTTTTCCCCTTGACACATGGAATTTCGATCCATAGTGATTCCAAAATGTCATTTGTTTCCTGTAAAATTTTCAGTCTATTTGATTCAATGCCCTCGTTAATATACAATGCCACTCCTCCCCCAATCCGGTCCACTTTATCACTGCGATACAATTTGTATCCCAGTATGACAGTGTCCCACTGGTTATCCTCCTTCTACCAGGTCTCGGAGATGCCTATTATATCTATTTTTTCATTTAGTACAATATATTCCAGTTCTCCCATCTTGTGTCTTAGGCTCCTAGCATTTGCATAAAAACACTTCAAGTTATTCCTAGTCACATTATGTTGATTACTTGACAGTATTAATGTACTATCTTCTGCCTGATTTTTATTATTTCTGTTCACAGACGAATCTATTACGGTCGCCTTTGCAACCTCACCATCAGGAACCCCCATCCTCCCTGTTTGGGCAATATCTTTACAAGATACCTCATTCCGAACCATACGCTGTTGTGCGACTGTCGGCCTTCCCCTCGTTTCTAGTTTAAAAGCTGCTCAATTTCTTTTTTAAATGCCAATGCCAGTGGCCTGGACCCATCCCGGTCAAGGTGGAGCCCATCCTTTCGGAATAGATTCCCCCTTCCCCAGAATGTTACCCAGTTCCTAACAAATCTAAAACCCTCCTCCTTGCACCATCGTCTCATTCACGCATTGCGACTCCGGAGCTCTGCCTATCTCTTGGGCCCTGCAAGTGGAAAGGGTAGCATTTCAGAGAATGCTACCCTGGAGGATCTGGATTTGAGCTTTCTATCTAAGAGCCTAAATTTGGCTTCCAGAACCTCTCTCTCACATTTTCCTACGTCATTGGTACCTACATGTACCAAGACAGCCGGCTCCTCCCCCCCCCCCCCCCCCCAGCACTATCTAAAATTGAATTGAGATGAGGGTTCTAAGGGAAGGAGAGGTTATAAAGAAGGGGATGTACACATGGTGCAGCATGGGCTCGATATAGGCAAGGCTCCCACTTAACCAGACACATTATAGAATACTGTATCCCTGTTCTTTATGTGCCCGCACTTATGCCTGTTTTATGGCTGATGCAGTGGCGTACCTATCTTGGTTGCCACCTGGGGTGGGTTGACGCTGCACTCCCCTGGCATGTAACACCCCTCTGAGGTATGTCACCCCCTCCAAGACATGTCACCCCCACTACCCTTCCTTCTAGCATAGGGAATGCATGGAGCAGTCGTGCGTCTGTCAGCTCTGCTGATTCCCTGCCCCGGAACAGGAAGTAAAGTCAGAGGAGGCAGGGGACCACAGTCATGTGAGTGCTCCATGCACCCCTTTGCTGCCTGCACCCATGGGGGACCGCCCCCCACTGCCCCACCCTTGGTATGCTGCTGGGCTGGTGTAACTTCAGGTGCTGAAATGTTAGGCACCAATACCAGGTTATGTTGATATTCTATAGTGGAACCCAGCCTTCTAGGTTCTCTTATAGAATAGACTTACATGTGACTTCAAGGTACCTAAATGGAGGAGCCCAGTTATAGAACTGCCTCCTTAATGCATGGAAAATGCTTTTTCTCTGTATTAATTGCATGGGCAGATGTTGTGAACATCTTCAACATTGAACACAGAGGCTTTGCAGTCACTACACAGTAATTTAGCCAAGTACCATGCAGTAACTGCAAACATTACCACACTTTATTAAAAGGGACCCTAAAATGTTACAGCATTATTAAAAGTATGTTGCATACTAACATAGATTTTTTATTTATTTTAAAACCATTTATGTCTCGCCCATCTGACATTCGGAAATGGTTATAATATAATATAAGAAATAAACTCCAGCAATGAACAAACATTGCATAAAATCACTTCCTAAGAATCAGCTCCCTATGGATTACTAACATGCACATGTCTGAATAAATATGTTTTTAATTGCTTTCTAATTTAATAAGATCCTGTTCTTGCTAGAATGATAACAGCAATTTGTTCTATGGTGTCGGACTAGCAGATGAAAACACATGCTGCCTCTGTCACATCCTACCAAGACTTTTTATAGAAGGAATCTCTAATAGTTCCTAATTTTCAGATGTACAGAATACTTAGTTTTCAAACCTCCTCAAGTTCATGAACAAAAGCAAGTAATATAGTAATAGGTTCACTCCAGATCTTCTTTTTTGTTTTAGTCATCAGAAAGGTTTATAACCACAAAAGGTGTCCATTTTAGATAAGAAACAAATCTGGAAACTGATCAGGTGCAGGTTTTTGATTCTGACTGATCTGCCAGGAAGCCATGTCTGACTTTCTGTAGCATCAGCACAGATGTGAAATAGACCACACTGTTTCAGTCTGCATGAAGTTCAATAACTGTGAGTACTGCAAGGGAAATTCCACTCACCTTAAGTCTTATTTCCTGAACAAGGGGAGAATAACCTTACACTAGCTTCACAGTTGCTGTGAAAATGTGCATCAGAACAAAAAGCTCAGACATCAGGCAAGCAAAATAATTTATCATTTCATGAGCATTGTTGTTTGAACAAACCAACCAACCTGTTAGATATGCCCTCTATCATCATTTAAGCAGCTAAGGGATATCGTTATCAATGTGGGCTACCGTTAAGACATGTTTTACCATTAACTCATGCTGTTTAAGCAGAAGTCAAGAGATATGAGTACAGATGTCATCTCAGGCCAAACAGGAAACATCAGTCTTCAGAAAAAAAGAATGTTTCATTTCAGTAAGCAGCACAAAATAAAAGAAGTTTGCCACAAGTCGTTTATTATGGACATGAGAAACAAAATTTAGTAAATAAAATATGTTGAGGAAAATGTTATTTGGCAACTTCTGCAAAAAAAAAAAAAAAAACCCAAAAAACTACACATCTTGGGGTCTCTACTCAAAAACCTGTCTAAAACTAATTTTAGCTTCGGCCAGTGGCTAGTCAGACCATAATTTTGGGTGGGTCTACAAGCAAAATAGGTGGATACAAAATCTTCTTCATAACCTCTCCTTCCCTTAGCACCCTCATCTCAATTCAACTTAAAATATTAAACACCTCAACTAGTAGGGATCCCCAAGCCCCGCCAGCTGAAGACCTCCTTGAAGGCACCCAAAACTCCTTCCAGCGCAGCATGGCAGTTGGCAGCAGCTTCCCTGTGCTGCTTATCACTGGCACTCAGTAATTGTTCAGTTTTCATGCATGGCATCAACACAAAGAGTTCAGGGACAGAAAACTAACATGACTTCCTATTTAAATATTTATGTCTTATATGAGGTTAAATGAAACGTAATCCTCCACCTCCATAATTCATCAACAGATGACAACACTGACACACTACACATATTCACTTGTTCTTTGAAATCTCTTCCTTCACCTCAGTTGACAAGAAGTGTCTTTGTGAAGAGACTATTTTGCTGTTGCTTGTGGAATGGAAGCATGCAGTGAGTGCTCGTCAGTGTGATTTAAGCAATGTGCTGTGATAGAATTTCTGACTGTTAAAGGAGTTTCTCCAAATCTAATTCACCATTGCATGCCAAGTATATTAGCAGTTTCCATTTGTGTGATCCTCTGATTTCCTTTATAAGTTCATCAACTTTTCTCATGTGAAACTCATCCGTTGCTGTCATGGACTGTCCATTTCATTTCTGATCATACAAACCAGCCCTTCTTGGCCTATTTTGGCCCAGCAGCACACAGTACTCAGATCAATACAATCATTACCATAAACAACCTTCATGCAATGATGAATTTCAATTGGAGGGACTCTGTGAAGAAGTACTTCATCTTGCAACATCAATTCATGTCCACTAGTTCTACTGCTTTCCCGTCTCTGGAAAGGATTTGTTCATAATTTAATACCTTTCAAGTATTTAAACATCTGGATCATATCTCATGTTCTCTACTTTCTCTAGCAAACTTTTCCTTCTAACCCTTTGGCATTAACTTAGAAGGAAACATTGGCCTTTTTGTGGATGTCACAAAAATTTCCAAAAGAATGGACACCCTGGAGGGAGTAAAAAGCACGAGAGAGATCTAAAAAAAATTATAAGAATAGTCATAAGGTGGCAGTTAAAATTTAATGCAAAGAAGTGCAGAGTAATGCACTTGGGATGCAGAAATCCAAGGAGATGTATGAGATAGGAAACACTTTTCAGGAAAGGGACCTTGAGGATGATGATGAATTAACATGCATTAGATTACATTTAGGGTGGAAGTTATCAATGTAGGCTACCGTTAAGATATGTTCCCCTGATATTCAAAACCATTTAACTGGCCAGGAACAACACTTAGCCGGTTAAATGGTACATAGCTGGCTATCTGGCAATATTCAGCAGGAAATAGCTGACTATCAGAGCTGGCTATCTCTCGCTGAATATCATCGGCTTATGGCTTATGGCTATTCGCCGATTTTTAGCACAGGTTTGGTGGCCATCTTTGGCTGCATACATAGGTGATATATCTTTGGCCATTTTGAACTTAACTGGCCAGCACCAAATATCGGCTTGGTCAGTAAAGTTCAAACCAGCCAAAAATAAACCAGATATTCAATGCCTGTCACCGTAAACAGCCCAGCATTGAATATCTGGCATTAGCGCCAACTGCAGGAGTTAGCTGGGCTAACTCCCTTGGTCTGAATATTAGCCCCATTGTTTTACTCTCAACCCCAGTTATTTGTAACTAGGTCTCATTGCATATAATGGGACCTGTGCTAAAATAGCACAAGTTAGTGGTAAAATAACACATCTTAATGGTAGCCCATGTTGATAATTGTGACCCTTAATATTCATTAATTTAATTAAAGTTATTAGTAAATAGGACCTACTGACAATAATGAAGCTTGTGTTAAATAATAATGTGCATTAAGGGGGGGGGGAGATAATAGAGATAATGTTAAGAGGTGCTATTTTACTGTTAATCCCTGTTATTAGTAACTAGGACTCATTGCATAAAATGGGACCTGTATTAATAGGATGAATTAGTGGTACAACCACCCATTTTAATGGTAGCCCACATTAATAACTACACCCCTAAATCACAGAATATCTGCGATGTACACATGGACTACTGTGTGGGCATCTAAATGTTAAGTACATCTATATCGGGTTATGCTAGTATTCTAGAATGGAATCTAGCTGCCTAGGTTCCATTCAAGAATAAGCATCTACTGCCTACCCTTGGGGTACTTAAATGGAGGTCACCCAGTTATGAACTTGCTGACTATACCCCTAATTCTATAAAGCTGGGTGCACAATTTTGAGAGTAGAGCACAAAATTTCACACACAAGTTATTGCATAACACTTAACTTGTTTAAATATTGCTAATTGGAAATTACCTGCCAATAATGACCTTTAAGTGGTGTTAATTGGCAAAAATTGGCAGTTATGTGTGTAACTGAACTTAGGTGATATTCTAAGAACATAAGGCTCAATAGTCAGCTGGTGGTGGGCAGCTCTTTCACTGCCCATCGCTGCCGTTAAACCCGGATATTCAATGCCAGGCTTTTTCCTATCAACTGGCATTGAATATCTGGTATTTTTTTGGTTGTCAAACACTTACCCAGTTAAGCCATATTCAGCGACTGACCAGTTGAGCTATAGCGGTTAAAGATAGGACTAGTATTTATGCAGTCCAATTTAACCACTAATTTTATCCAGTCAGGTGCTGAACATCCGTGTATAACCGGATAAGTAGCGTGATATAGCCTGTTTAGCGGTAGATGCTAACCGCACATATTCAGTGGGAGATAACCAGTTAGACACAAAAAAATGCTGTTTAAGCAATCATCAGCCATTTCTGACTGTTTAAATAATACTGAATATCAGGAGATTAGTACCTAAGTTCTATAATGCATAACTAGAAAGGAGTGTTAACATGGGAGGGGCATGGGCATGTCAGGGGCATGTCTAGCACTTATGAGCTAAGTTTATAGAATGCTGTCAGTTATGCATGCCACTGGCCGTATTTAGGCACAACTATTTTTTTTTGTCTATTAGATTGTAAGCTCTTTGAGCAGGGACTGTCTTTCTTCTATGTTTGTGCAGCGCTGCGTACGCTTTGTAGCGCTATAGAAATGCTAAATAGTAGTAGTAGTAGTAACTATTTACACCAGCCTTTGACATGGCGTAAATGCTGGCACCTAAATTTTGGCGCTCAAATATTGATTTACGCTAGTATTCTATAATGGCTTCAGCGCCTGACTTTGTTGATGTAGAATACTTGCTTAGAGCTCAGTTTATTTGTACTTAACTTTTAGTGCCCTTTCTTGAATCTACCCCATGTGCCTAAGGAAAGTACGCTTGGTAAATATGGCCTTTCTGGGACTTGGCAGTGCATGTTAACATTACCGGAGATTATATTTATAGGACAGATATGTTATTACCTTAATAGAACAAGTATTTAAAGATTTGGGGAAAATGTAACAGTGAAGTAGTCTAAAGTCATGGCCAGGGGAAACTTTCTGTTTGTCATGAGGAATAGAAGTAACCTGAACCTTGGAGTGGACTCATAGGCTGATATGTGTTTAGACCCAATCAAAAAGCATTTGCCCCCTAATTCTATAAACCTGTGCAAAAGGAAGTTATAGAATACTGTCAGCTACATACATAACTTAATATGACAATTAGCTGCTAACTGGCATTAATGAGCAATCATTGACTATAACAGGTGTAAATTAGCACTAACTGGCATTAATTATCAGTTATGCAAGTAACTGCGCTTAGTCTGGATTTTGCAAATTGTGCACGTGAAATCCATAGTGCACAATTGCAAGGGGGTGTGAACCTGGGAGGGGGAAGGGCAGGTCAGAAGCGTGCTTAGCACTTCCATGCACAGGTTCCAGAATGCTAAATGTTACGTGCCTAATTTAGGCGTGAACATTTACACCAGCAATTGGGCCAGGTGCTTGTGCCTAAATTTAGATGCATAACTTAATGTTAAGTTTGACACATAACATCAAACATATAAATGGCAAGTGACCGACTCACCTGCAAATGCGCAGTAGAGACTTCCCTCTCTGTCCCGCCCCCGCATCAAGACGTGATGATGGAACAGAGAGGGAAACTGCGCTGAGGAGTGCACCACACAGAAAGGGAGGGAGGGAACCACCGATGTCGCTACCGCCCCCCCCCCCCCAGGTCGCTGCCGGCCCCCCTCCACCTGGGCCAGGGCCTCTCTTCTCCATTGAACTTACAGCGCCGAAACCACAACAGGCAGATCAGCTCCCGTCGGCTTTCCTTCCCTGCCTGTGTCCTGCCCTCGCCGACGTTATGTCACACGAGGGCGGGACACAGGCAGGGAAGGAAGGCCGACGGGAGGCGATCTGCCTGCTGCGGTTTCTGAAGTGAGGTGCTATACGTTTAATGGAGAGGGCCCGGCCCGGGTGGGGGGGGGTGGCGGCGACCCCGGGGGGGGGGGGAGCGGTAGCGGTGACCTCAGGGGGGGCGGCAACCTTGGGGGGGAGGGAGGGGAGAGCAGGAGAAATGCTGGACATGGGAGGTCTCAGAATGAGGGGGGCCTTGGAGCTGGGAGGGAGGGGGCCTTGGAGCTGGCTGGGAGGGAGGGATGGAGGGGGGCCTTGGAGCTGGTAGGGAAGGAGGGAGGATGCTGGACATGGGAGGTCAGAAGGAGGGGGGCCTTGGAGCTGGGAAGGATGGACAGAGGTGGGCCTTGGAGTTGGCTGGGAGGGAGGGATGGAGGGGGGCCCTTTGGAGCTGGGAGGGAATGGGGCCTTGGAACAGGAAGGGAGGGCGGGGGGCCTTGGTGCTGGGAGGGAGGGGGAGGGGGGCCTTGGAGCTGGGAGGGAGGGAGTTAGACATCAAAATAGAACATACCAATACTTGCCCGTTTTAACGGGCTTAACGGCTAGTTAGTATTATATAACAGCAAATGCACACACAATTGTTATTCTAGAATTCACGTTTAGCCTGCATCATCTTGGTGCCTAACTTTAGGCGATCTATAGAGAACTAGCCGTTGAGCCCGTGTAAACGGGCTAGTTTTGGAATGGGGGGGTTCCGAGGCCCCCCCCCCCCGAGGTCGCCGCTGCCCCATCTTCCCCCCGGCCCAAGCACTGTCTGTTATTGAACTTACATCGCACCATGCAGATGCAGCAGGCACATCAGCAAAGCTGCCATCGGGACGGGCTTCCTTCTCTGCCTGTGTCCCGTCCTCGTGTGACATTTTCAAGATAGTCACACTCACTATGCATGCTATTTCCTTTGTCTATCAATATACTTTTCAAAACCCAAAGCCCAAACGTATATAATTTTTCAATCAAGGTACCCAAATCACACAATAATTATACCCTGGACCTAGGCAGAGACTTGTTTCACGTAAGGATACAACCTTATGATTCGCTGATCTCATTGGTCCACTACATTTTATTTTTATCTTTTTAAAAAAATCTTACTTTGATCTTTTTCTCTTAAAAAGCAATATTTATTGACCCCAACCTTGACTTCTCTTAAAAAAAAACTTTAGAAATTCAATACTTATCATTGTAAACTATAAACCGCTGAGAGGACCCTAGCCAACATGGGCCATGTTTCGCCAATGCTGCATCAGGGCTTGGTTCTAAAATTCACCGTAGCATAGTCACTTCATATTCCAATCCATGCATATTCATTCCTAATTTCCTGACTATCCGACTGGATTGTGCCACTAGAGCAGTGCTTCTCAACCCTGTCCTTGGGGCACACCCAGTCAGGTTTTCAGGATGTCAACAATGAATATGCATGAGAGAAGAGGCGGTTCATGCCATTCTCTCTTATGCATATTCATTGTGGATATCCTGAAAATCTGACTGACTGGGTGTGCCCCATGGCCTGAGCAGAGAAGCACTGCTCTAGAGAACCATCATTGCCAATCCTTGATTTAAAGCCTTGTTTGGACAGGCAGTTAAAAAACGTAACGTATGGCAGGGTGGACTCCTACTGCCAGTGCTTCCAATCTGACAATGGGATTCAGAGCAACAGTTTTAACTGTCACTGCTTTGATTAATTACATTGGAGATGTGGTATATAAGACTTACAACAAATAAACAAGGGAGTAGTGTATTTAAAAAGGTGAATGGGGAAAGGCCAGAGAGAGAGGCAGAGAGACCCCCCCCCCCCCCCCCCCCAATATTTAAAACCATTTAACCAGCCAGGAATGGCACCTGGCCAGTTAAATGGTACATAACTGGCTATCCGGTGATATTCAGTGGGAGATAACTGACTATTTCTCACTGAATATCCCCAGTCAGAGGATAACGGCTAGCCAGTTATATCACGCAATATAACTGGCTAGCCAGAAATACTCAGCATCAGTTAAGCGGTCAGATTTGGCTGTATAAATGCCTAGTATATATTTGGTCGGTTTGAACTTGACCGGCCAGTGCTGAACATTAGCTTGGCCAGTTAGGTTCAAACCAGCCAAAAATAAACTAGATATTCCATTCCGGTCACCAGAAATGGCCCGGCATTGAATATCAGGTGCTGACCATAGGAGGCAGCTCAGGTACCTCCACAGTCTGAGTATCAGCCACAAAAAGATAAATTGAGGATAATAAAACATGTTTTAAAAGCTGCTTTTTATGTATTTATTTAGTTTCATTTATTAAGTAGAATGATTGAAGACATACTTTAAAATTTAAATACTGTGTAATCAGTCAGTTATATATAAATGGCAGCACCTGAAGACAGGACCTATGCAAAAACCCCTATACTTCAAGTGGTAAGTAATTGTTATAATATCATGCCTGGTTTAAATGGCCAAGTAGACACCTACACTATATAGGCTCTATTTTATAAAGACACATACGGGTCAATATTCAAATGGGATTAATTGGACAAGAGAGGCTTTTGATCAGTTAAACCCTGTTGAGTTGGTCAGCCACCAATATTCAGCAGCATTTAACCAAATGGTGCCTCTGAGTGTTGGTTCTAACTGCCCATTCCTAGCCAACTACGGGGCCCTTTTACTAAAGGGTTGCCATGTGGCAACCCGGAACTTTCGCCAGCCCAATGCAGCCACCAGCTGTAATTCCATCTTGAGCACGTACTGTTTCTGGCACTATGGAAAATAATTCAGTCATTTCTAATGTGGTGCTTACCTGGCAGTAATCAGGCAGAGCTGTGCACTGCCAGGTTACCATGGGAGCCCTTACCGCCACCTCATTGGGTGGCAGTAAGTGCTCCCCCCCCCCCCCCACCGCATGGCCACATGGTAATAATAATCTTACTGCATAGCCATGTCTTTTTTAGGGGCTGTTTACCCACTATAGTAGAAAGGGCCCTGCAGCTTGTAAAAGGACACCTAGGTTAGGAGTGGTCCAGGAGCAGATTTTGGGCAGAGCTGCTATTTACCCTATTAGCAGCAATATTCAGACCACTAACCGGCTAAGTATGTGTATAAAGTTAGAATAGCAAAAAGACTGTTCTAACTTTATCCACCAAGTTAACTGGGCACCTGTCTGAATATCAGCCAGTACCCAGTTAACCTCTGGGTTGCCACGCTAACCTGGAAATTAAATTCCGCAGGCTGGTCATGCTCTGACATTGAATGTCCAGGATTAATTCAACCCACGGCTGTGAGCGGCTTACAAGCTGCTTACTTCTGCAGGCTGAATCTCGGGCCCACAGTTGCCTATCAGGCTTATTTTTGAAAGAGAAGGGCGCCCATCTTTTGACACAAATTGGGAGATGGGCGTCCTTCTCCCAGGGTCGCCCAAATCGGCATAATCGAAAGCCGATTTTGGGCTGTTTTGTTTAGGACCCACTAGGATTCTGCACAAAAATGGAAGTATGGAGGAGGTTGGGATCTAAAGGCCAGTTAATTTAATGAAAAGGCTGCTAAAAAAAAAAGAGGATAGTATAATTTCTGGAATCCAGTGGATTGCAGGATCTGAGGATTTGGGGTAAAGTTTGCTCTCTCTGTATGATACCAAAATCTACATCTACTCTGGATGACGTAGAGGGATCTAGGAAAGCTTCAGGAGTGGTCTAGAATTTGGCAGCTAAGATTTAATGCTAAATGTGGAGTCATACATTTGGGGCTGCAAAAATCAAAGGGATTGATACCGTACTTCTATACACAAAAAAAGGAGAAGGACCTGGAAGTGATTGTATCAGCTAGGCAATTATAAGTCTCTGGTGAGACCTCATTTGAAGTATTGTGTACAATTCTGGAAACTGCACCTTCAGAAGATATAGAGGATGGAGTAGGTCCAGAAGTCAGCTACTAGAATGATTAATGGATTTTGTCATAAATCATATAGGGACAGACTTAAAGATCTCAATATACTTTGGAAGAAAGGTGGACAAGTAAAGATATGACAGAGACATTTAAATACCTCTGTGACAGAAATGCACAGGAGATGGGCCTCTTTGAATTGAAAAGAAGCTCTTGATTGAGAGGGCATAGGATGAAGGTGAAAGGAGATAAACTGAGGAGTAATATTTCATTGAGGAAAGGGTGGTGGACGCATGGAGCATCCTCCCAGTGGAGCTGGTGGAGACGAGGCTTTTGAAAACGAGGGCTGTGTCTGAATTCTAGAAAACATGGCACAAGCACAGAGGGAGAGGAAAGAATTGTAGAGCCTAGTGGTTGGTGTGGATGGACAGACTGGATAGGCTGAATGGTATTTTTATGCCATCATTTTCTATGTTTGTTTGTCCAAACAGGTCCTAAAAGTAAGTTAGGTGACTTCTGCTTTTAAAGCAATTACTCTCATTGTATTTTCTTATGGAAGAATTCCTAACTTCAGTAGTAATGGACTGATGAGTATGTAGAATATGTAACTGGAGTGGTAAATTAAGAGCTTGAAAACGTATGGTTCAAGCATTCCAGATATGTCTGTTGCCTTAGCAACTTCAATACCATGAGAAGCATATTTTTAAGCAAAAGTTTCAAATCCTTACTGCTCTGTGTAGCAAATGATCATTTTCTCATATCTTTTCCCCTTTGTCCATTTTCTTTTAAAGATCCTGCAATTTAAGATGTCCCTTGACTGATTCTAGGAAATAAATATTTGCATTGCACAAGGGTTTTGATTCTTTGTTGTACAAATAATGGTTCAACACATTGAGAATGCCCTCTAAGCTATGTCAGTTCTGCTTTAAAGTTATGTATGAGAAAACAGGAAAGCAGTTTATTGTCCAAGAAGTTTGTCTTTCCTTCATTGTATGCCTCATAATTTTCTTAATCACCCTAAGGGTCTATAGCATGAAATTTATTTTATTTAATCTAACACTGTAATATAGTCAAAGTATATTGTGAAATGTCAGCCATGACTTTCTTCCTCTTCAACTGCTCTATGTATGCCAGGAATATACTTCAAGAGATGCTTGCGAACACTGCCTCTTCTATTTTTCCGTGGAATCGTGCCAAAGAGACTTGAGACACTTCCTGAATCCCATGAAGGTGACAGAGATCCACTTCCACTGCTGGCCACACTGATACTTCTGGTTCTTGTCAATGAAGTCTTCTTAGGGGAAATGTCATTGTTCTTTCTAACAAAACAGTCTTCTTCCACACTTGCCTGTCGACTGAATGTCTCACTAGCTGAATCATCAAATGCACATATCTGGTAGAAACAATCCTCACTGTCTTCTGTCATTGAGCTAAGTCTGCTTTTGCAGCTGCTTTCACTGGAGAACCTATATTTATTCAGAAAGGCAGATCTAAATGTAGATGGACTACCTAGTAATTTAGATTCCAGGGATTCCAGAGTGTTTGCATAACTGTGATCATTTTTTACACCTAGAAAATATGAAGAAAAGAAAGAGGAAGGATTAGAATGTCTCATTTCCAGTAGCATTTAAAGAATGTGCCCATAGTGAGGAGTTCCAGATTGTAAGCTCCTTTGAGCAGGGACCGTCCTTTGTTAAACTGTACAGCGCTGCGTAACCCTAGTAGCGCTTTAGAAATGTTCAGTAGAAGTATATAGCCTGGTGAAACTGGAAACGAGCCGGAAACACCAGAAGAGGAACGAAATGTTCTGCAGTGCAGGAAATAGTCCAAAGAAGAGCAGAACACACCTCTTAGTATGATAAATAGGCTTTATTTGTGCCACTCTGTAAAAAATTCCCAATGTGGCCATGTTTCGCCTCACTAGAAGCTGCATCAGGGACTAAAACAGCTATTGCGGTCCCAAAAGGCACAAACACGCAATAGAGCTAAAATCCAATGAAAGCATCAACAGTCGTCTTGCAGGATAGATAGAAACACAGCAACCATCTCCCTCATTCCAGACAACTAGTGAGGCAAAACATGGCCATGCTGGGACATTTTTACAGAGTGGCACAAATAAAGCCTATTTATCATACAGAAACTGAAATCTTTGCAGGCAGTGACACCTTTTATCAAAGTGACAGAAAATACGTTGAAGTACAGTACATATGCAAATGAGATCACATAAGGGTCCTTTTACTAAGCTGCGGTAAAAAGTGGTCTTGGCATATTCTTGCACAGGTTTTTCCACATGCTATGGCCATTTTTATTGCAGCTGTAAAATGGATGATTTTCTATTTTTTTTATTAATGGCCATGAGCTGATGATGCCATAAGCACACATAAGCCATTAAAAATTTACCACGTGAGCACTTACCACCACCCATTTTGGAGGTGGCAAGGGCTCATGCAGTAACCTTGCACAAAACAGCGCTATTTAACACAGGAAAGCCCACTTTCCACCCCCCGATGTGCCCTCTCAAAACAATTTAAATATTTTTTAGCATGTGGTTAGCGTGCACACATTTGACACTTACGCGGGATAACTGAGCACGTCCCACGAAATGCCATTTTAAGCTGCATTAGGAGTGTGTTAGCTTAGTAAGAGATCGCCATAGTATATAGTACGATGAGTAAATGCTCTTCAAAGACAGTGAATCTTAGAAATATGTATAAAAATGGCACTTGCTCTTATCAAAAATATCATTGGACTAACATGTAGCTTCATCAGCGGATCGCTGTACATCAACCTGATAAACATCATGATGAGTAAATGCTCTTCAACAAAACATCCTGGATGCAGTCTTACAATCAAAAAACACTTTCTATGCTCAGAATCCGCTTGCATTCATTGAAAACAAGTGTTGTTTTCAATGAAGTGTTAAGTCTCTCCTTTCATTTTTCCTTACTGTTCCAATGATTAGAATAGTGTTGAATATTACATTTTTCTTCTTTTCCATTTCTTTAATGTAAATGTATAATTCTCAATAAAATAAAATAAAATAAATGGTGATTGCTCTTATCAAAACACCAACTGTCCCACAGCAACCCATGTAGAGCAAATATCATTGAACCAAATAATAATGATAAAAGACTAATCCAGTGCAATCAAAAGTGTATTTTATGACTTAAATCCCTTGAGCCACATGGTCTCAATAGTAGTTTGGACTTGGGCAGCTTTTTATGACATATAGATATGATTTGACCCAATGGAGTTATCAGCAGTATGCAGGTCCCTGGAGCAGTTTTTTTGTGGGTGCACTGCACTTCAGACAGATGAGCCCAGGCCCATCCCCCCTACCTGTTACACTTGTGGTGGTAAACGGGAGCCCTCAACCCCCCCCCCAAATCCACTGTACCCACATGTAGGTGCCCCTTCACCCATAAGGGCTATGGTAATGGTGTAGAGTTGTGGGGAGTGGGTTTTGGGGGGACTTGGGGGGCTCGGCACACAAGGTAAGGGAGATATGCACCTGGGAGCAATTTTTGAAGTCCAATGCAGTGCCCCCTAGGATGCCCGATTGGTGTCCTGGCATGTCAGGGGGACCAGTGCACTACAAATGCTGGCCCCTCCAATGACCAAATGCCTTGAATTTGGCCGGGTTTGAGATGGCCGGCATCGGTTTCCATTATCGGCAAAAACCGATGCTGGCCATCTCAAACCAGGCCATCTCTAGGGTGCTTGGAATGCCCTCCCGCGGGAGGTGGTGGAAATGAAAACGGTAACGGAATTCAAACATGCGTGGGATAAGCATAAAGGAATCCTGTGCCGAAGGAATGGATCCTCAGGAGCTTAGTCAAGATCGGGAGGCGGGGCTGGTGGTTGGGAGGCGTGGATAGTGCTGGGCAGACTTATACGGTCTGTGCCAGAGCCGGTGGTGGGCAGAGGGACTGGTGGTTGGGAGGCAGGGATAGTGCTGGACAGACTTGTACGGTCTGTGCCAGAGCCGGTGGTTGGGAGGCAGGACTGGTGGTTGGGGGCAGACTTATACGGTCTGTGCCAGAGCCGGTGGTTGGGAGGAGGGGCTGGTGGTTGGGAGGCGGGGATAGTGCTGGGCAGACTTATACGGTCTGTGCCCTGAAGTGCACAGGTACAAATCAAAGTAGGGTATACACAAAAAGCAGCAAATATGAGTTATCTTGTTGGGCAGACTGGATGGACCGTGCAGGTCTTTTTCTGCCGTCATCTACTATGTTACTATGTTACTCTGACATTTGGCTGGCCCGAACTGTATTATCGAAACGAAAGATGGCCGACCATCTTTTTTGATAATACGGTTCGGGACCGCTGTTTGCGGCTCCGGCCATATAGATGGCCGCTGCCGTTCAATTATGCCCCTCCACGTGTCAAGGGTAAAAGGGCACCTATTTGTAGCCTATTTATAATGACACATAGATGCCTATGTTTTTTTATAAAATACTAGCAGCTTGAAAGCAGGTGTAAACTTACATGTGTAGAATACACATGATTATGTGCATTTTATAAAGTATGCATGTAAATTGTGACTCCACCTGCACTCCACCTAAACTGCACCCCTACACCCTAAATTACACCAGTCTCATAAACAAATATGCATATTTTTGTTATTGCACATACTTGTATGTGTGGGGTAACCCTATAAGAGATTTTTTACACACATACTGTATATTGGCCTATATGCATGAAAATGCCTTTACAAAATTACCCTCTTAGTCATCATTAAGGGGCCCTTTTACCAACCGACGGTAGGGCTACCACCAGGGTAGTGTGCAGCAAAGTAGTTCTTATTCTGTCACATGCCATTTCCAGCTCCAGTGGGCGGGGAGTAGGTGTGCCCAGTGGTAATACTGTTGGAGCCCTCACCACCTCCTAAATAGTAGGCAGTAAATGGCTTCATGCCAAATTTTTAAGTAGCGCACAGCCATTTACAGCCTCTATTAGGAAAATGCCATTTTGCCCGCTGCAATAAAAGGTGACCTCGGCGCATGGCAATCCCACACGCCAACACCACTATGGGCCGCCTTTTACCACCACTTTGTAACTTTATGTCCATCCCTCTATGGAGTTCTAGTACAGCTAAGTTTTCAGCACCACTTTTTTCTCTGATCTCAGTTTTTATGCTCTTATCTGTTCTTCTTTCTTGGTTTATCACTTTGTCGAACTTCTAGCAAAATGCATAAAAGCTCTGTGCAGAACTTATAAGTAGTTTGAATTCCAGTCTATATGGAGTATTAAGAGGGACAATGGAAACGATTACTGAGACAATGGGACTAGAAGCATCTTTACTTTGGCAGAGATCAGACAATTGATCACAATTCTTTCAGCCTTGGCATTTTTAAAATCCCTCCTACAATTATATTGCTCAAATTGTAGATGATTCAAACACAAGAAGGACGCAAATGTTTTTTTTTCTTCAAAAACATATTACTGGCTGCAAAAGTTACAAAAGAAAAGAAAAAAAGTATTCTAGTTACTTAACAGGAAGTGTAACTTTACCATGAAGCAGGTTCTGTTCCTGTAAAAGCAGTGACCGAAGCTCCATCCGTTTTTCATGTAAATTTTGCTGTGGGTTCAAAAGGATAAGTTACTCATTCCTTATTTCTCTTCTATCATTTTATTTCTCTTAATACATCATAGTCCATTTTTTCTAAAATGGAATGCATCATATTCAAAATGCTTCGTTCAAATTCCAAGCCTCCATAAGAGCAATTATCTGATGATAAAGTCTGATGCTGCAGATATTAGGACTTAAACACTTCTGTCTGATTAAACTACAACATTTAAGCACCTGTATATGAAGCTGTATTAGATGCTAATGTGGTAGTTGGTATGTACTAATAGCGTATGAGGGCACCTTCTAACAGTTAATGTGGTGTCTTAACAACACACACTAATTTCCATATTAATTGCCCAATGTTGAAGGAATGTGTTTACATTTACCCCCTAATTCTATAAAGGGCACTTTGAGATGTGTGTGCAAATTGGGTGCGCGCCCAAATTGTGTGCACATCTTAACTGAATAATTAGCTAGTTAGCAACAGTAATTGGCTTTTTAACAAGCTGTTATTGGTGCTAATTGGAATCTATTAAGTTGCACACACGTAAATTTAGGCATATGATCCACGCCTAAATTTTTTGCATGCCCCGGAAAGGGGGGTGCGGAAATGGGAGGATCATGGGCAGTTCGGGGTGGATCGTGGGTGTGTTTTTTGGTTATGTGTGGAATTATAGAATAAGGGGGCTCCGTGACTAAATTTAAGTGTAAAACCTAGGACTATTCTGCTATTCTATAAACCATGCTTAACTTTAGGCATAGCTTATAGAATAGTGCTCACCGTTTTTTTTTTCAGTGACAATTTTTTTGGCTCCATTTATATCTAACCCTTAATGCGGGAGTAGTTACCATGAATTTATTGTTATCACAACAGATACCACACTGCAATTAATACCCACCCCAACAGGTGCAGCTAACTGTATCACATAATCTGTCACTTATTCAGGGGCCCTTTCACGAAGCTGAAAAAAATGGCCTACCACAGAACACGCGTTCCACATTAGTTTAGCCATTTGCAAGTGCTAAGCAGAAAGTATTTATTTTTTGCATTTTTTTTGGAGAGAGCATGTCAGGAGTGGAGAATGGACAAGGAAACACACACTAACTGAATAACGTTAACAATGCTGGAGCCTTCGCACCTCCTAAATAGAAGGTGGTACGTGCTCCCATGTTAATGTTTTTTTAACGGCATATCCAGATATTTAACAAATGGGAAAATGCTCACTTTATAGGTTATGCTAGAAATGGGCTTAGCACACAGGAAAGTCCACTAGTGTAGCTTAGTTAAAGGACCCCTTAATGTGTAGTAAGAATTGTTTTCTGCATTATCTGAACAGCTGACCAATGATCGATTGACATACTAGATTCAGTAAATCGCACCAAAATATTGTCAGGGAAAAAATTGTGCATTGAGCGCTATTCTGTAAAGGGTATCCACACTTTGAAAAATGGTGCCTAAACCATGCCTGACTTGAGGTGCCTGTATTTACATCTGCTGAAACCAAGTGTGACTGCCGGCGCCTAAATTGTGCGTGGATTTGGTGTATTCTATGAATGCGCATTACTCATAGGAATGCCCCCCAAATACCCCCTTGTAATTATACACTACAGGAGATGCATGCACATCATTATACAATACAATGTGCACAGGGCTGGCCCAAGACAAGATGCCACCTGAGGCGGAGCTACGATGCCGCCCCCCCCCCCCCAGGCTGAGATGCAGCTCCCGACTCCATGCTGAGATACTGCCCCCCTTCCTACCTCCAGCCCGCTCACGACGTTTACCTCGTCACTTTCCAAACCCGGCAGCAGCAGCGATTCCCATACGCTGCCCTGCCGCTGGCATCTGCCTCTTCCCTTTACTGCGGCTTCCTGAGCCTCTGATGAAACAGGAAGTTACATCAGAGAGGCAACCACAGTAAAGGGAAGAGGCGGGTGCTGGCAGCAGGGCAGCATATGGGAATTGCTGCTGCTACCAGGTTTGGAATGTGACGCAGTAAACGCCGCGAAGGGGGAGATGCTGCTCCCCGAAGAGTGGGGAGATGCTGCTCCTGAAGAGTGGTGCTGCCTGAGGCCCCTGCCAATGGTTGGTTGTTAACAGCCAATTGTTTGTGCTGATTGACTCATTAATGAATTAATGAATTAAGTTGTTCGCCTAAGTCAGCTTTGTGCACTGATTTGCACATACAACTTTAGTTGGCATATATAGAATCAGGGGACTAATGTATGAAACTGTTTTACCAGTGGTTAGAGCCTAATTTATTTAAGAGTTCCATAAATAGCAATTCACACGCTGAACATATGACCATGTACTAAAGAGGGAAAAAGGTATAAAACCTTCAGACATCTTGCTAAAAAGTAAGAGTGTTTATTCCATTCAATGCTATAAGGTTGTTGTTGTTTTTTGTTGTTTTAAAAAGAGAATATTGGAATGTGTTTGAAGACATAACTGCTTGTTGGTTGTTGTAGTGCATCAGCGTTCAAAAGTAATAAGAAACTCTTAAAGCTACATTAACCCATCACTCAAATAAGCTTCATTGTACCAACATGTTGCACTAAAACCTTGTCAGTCATAGACAAGAAAACATTTATCTAAAAACATCAGGAGCAACATAAATCAAACATCTGGCGATTCATACATATTACATAAGGAACCATTATCAAGTAATAGGCCCCTCCATGACAGGGAATCCATAAATTAAACCTTGAGCTGTGGTAGCTGAATCAAATCATTTCCATTGTTCATCTGAGTAAATCGTCAGTATTGCAGGATATAGAAGCATGAATCTAATTTTACGCTCAAAGTAGTGCAGATAGTACTCAAATTTCTGCAATGCTCCAAAAGCACTGAAGAGTAGCTTTTGAAAAATACAAATAGGTACCTCATCATATTGAAATGAGTCCTTCTTAGATTTGTATTTCCACAATATGAACTTGGGAAATCCATTGCTTATTTCTAGGAAGCAGCATAAAATCTGTTTTACTGTTTTGGAATCTTGCCTGATACTTGTGACCTGGTTTAGCCATTGTTGGAAACAGCATACTGGGCTTGATGGACCTTTAGTCTGTCCCAGTATGACAATGCTTATGTTCTTAATGTTTTGCACTTAATATGCATTGAATATAGTCATTAACCATTGACAAGAGCAAACGCTTATCACAACTTCATAAATAGGTTCCTTTAGAAATTGCAGAGGCTGGCATCGGACATGCGGGGAATGCGCTCCTGTCTTTACTTTCTACTATTTTCTAACATTAAAGTTTTCATGCCAAAATGACAAGGCAAGGTGAGGTGATCTCTTCTTCCTTCAATACCTGTTCCCTTAGCACAACAGACCATGATTACCACCTTTGTGGTTTCACTAGCTTCAAGCACAGCCGCTGTTGAAGCAAGGAAGTACACAGACTTGGCAAGTGATCCATCACTGAGCCCACTGAGTCTTCAACTGCCTCCTCAACCTTGGGTTTCCACACTGCTGCAGCCGCTATTCAAAGAGACGGGGATACCTTCTAGGAATGTAGGCCAGGCAGTGATGCAGAACCCTGATCCAACTGATCAGACACTGATGCCAATAACTTTGGGTGGGTTGGCTATGGAGGTGACCATCAAGGATGTCCCGAAACCAGTTGACACTACATTCTATGTTTCTTCTGAATCTATGCAACAAAGTTCATCATTGGTGGTAAATCCTCTGCCTACTTTGGAGATGCCCTCGGTGGTGATATTAGATGCTCTATGGTCAGCTATTGAAAATGTACACAAGGTTTGCTTCTCATTTGTGACTATATCAATGAATTAACTAAGTTACAGGATTTAGATAATACAATAAACATGCAAGTACCTAAAATTGACAGCTTAGAAAAATCTTCTACTGAGTTAAGGGCTCTAGTATCTAACATTTCTCAAGATAACAAAATTGCTTCTAAGAAAGATTGAGAACCTGAAAAATAACAACAGGAATCTCAATTTGAGATTCCTGAACTTTCCGCAATCTGAATTTCATTCTGCAAAACATCTTCTAAATAAGTTTCTGAGTTATCCAAGTACTACACTTTCACCAATACAGAAGGTTTATTATTTGACCCCACTAAGGATAATGGAAAAAATTGCTCCATTGGATGTTTCTACGATTTTGGAATCCTTTTTAGAAGAAATTAAAAGTAGATCCATATTGTTGATTTCCTTTGTTTTTCTACAGGATAAAGAGACGATTATGAAACTTTATTACCTGAGGGGAAGATCAAGATGGTCGCACAGTGAATATGCTGGTTGTTTTGATCCTGTCTTTGTTTGATATTTCCTAGCTGAGTTTTCTCCTTGTTCCTTTTTTCCTATGCTCAAATAAAGAGGAAAGCAGGCAGCTTCTGCCAGGCTGCAGGAAGTCCCTCCTCCTGTGTGCCTAGTAGCAATCACCAGTTTCATGACAAGCTTGGACACTCCAGCTGGAAAGGTTGAGCCTTGGGAGCAAATTTTCACTCAGCCCTGCAGGACCAGCACCTCCTTTACAACCTTGAGATCCTGTAGTGTCGAGTTTGCGCCAAGCTATGGAAGCCGTGTTCGCTGCTGAGTTCATGGGCAAACTGACTCTCCAGGAGTTTACAGTGGCTGGTACAGCATCAGGGGATCTGGGTCAGGTCTCCCAGTTAAGTGAGGGAAGGATCAGAGGCATAGCTAGGTGGGTCACCAGGGGAGTGGTCACTCCCCCAAACAGACTTCTGAAGGTGCCGGCGCCTATTTTTCACATGATCTGTCATGTTTAAAAAACACAACAACACCATCAGCAGTCTGCTCTCAGCTCCCCCCATTCCCTCAACCTAGCTACGCTCCTGGGAAGGATGGATGGTCAATCAGAGAATAGGGTGATTCCAGCTGTCCCGCTTCTGGTGAGGCCTTCAGAGGTAACCGTTAACGCTATCTGGACAGCTTTATACTCTCTTTATAAGGTTTGTGCGGGAATTTCTTGCCTTACTCAGCAGCACACACTAAGGATTGCCAAGTGTGAATCAGATAATATGTTAGACTCTCAACTTCAGAAGTCTCAGGTAACTCAAGGGACTTTGGTTCAAGACAAACTGATATTACGTTGAAAAATAGAAAATTTGGATAACTTCACTAGGCTTTTGAATCTGAGACTTTTGAATTTCCCAAAGCTACCTACTGCTACCTCTAAGGAATTGTTTTACAAATTCTTAAAAGAGAAGTTTAAATCTTCTGATTCAGCAAATATATTATTTGCCAATTCCTAGACATATGAATTCTCCTGCTGGCAATTCATTGGTGGAAGTGCCTTCTGGTATTAGTCTGAATAATACTATTATCTTGGAAAGTTTAGCTGAAGAAGTAACTTTAAGGACTTCGTTATTGGTGACTTTTATTTTTAGCAGGATAAAGAGGTGCTTTTGCCTCTCTTTTTTAGGTCTGCTGATGTAACTTTACTTGATGGACTCAAAATAGGAAGAAGAAATTCCTGTCATTAAAGCAACAAGTTATTTCTTTGCTAGCTAGATTTCAGTTGAGATATCCTTGTAAATGTGTCATCTATTTTGATCAACATTCCTATGTTTTTTATAGGGCTGTTCACCAATTAAAATGTTTAATCGCATGACTGGTCACAATTAAAATCTTTAATTGTGCGATTAATCACATTAACTGTCTCCCTCGCATTTTCACCTGTATAGTGCAAAATATAGATTGCAGATGTCAATTGTCAAAATTGACGTGGAGAGGCATAATCGAACGGGGCGCCCAAGTTTTCATGAGGGCGTCCTCGCAGGATGGCCCCGTAAAGGGGCGGGACAACCTGTATTATCGAAACAAGATGGGCGTCCATCTTTCATTTCGATAAAACAGTTGGGGACACCCAAATCATGAAATTTAGGTTGACCTTAGAAATGGTCATCCTTAGGTCGTTTTTGAGATGGTCGTCCCTGGTTTTCTGTGATAATGGAAACCGAGGACGCCCATCTCAAAAACGACCAAATCCAAGCCATTTGGTTGTGGGAGGAGCCAGCATTCGTAGTGCACTGGTCCCCCTCACATGCCAGGACGCCAACCGGGTACTCTAGGGGGCACTGCAGTAGACTTCAGAAAAAGGTCCCAGGTGCATAGCTCCCTTACCTTGGGTGCTGAGCCCCCTAACCCCCCCAACCTCAAAACCCACAACTAGTAACTGAATATTCATAGGAATATTAAAATCATTTAATATCACCAAACTAAATCATCAGTTCTGTAATATACTCTTAACAAATTAGATTTTTTTAAATCACTCGTCCCTTTCCTGGAGGATTCTATACCAACAGTGAATACATTTGGTTTATCCCTTGGAGTTTATGTACATAGTCTTCCAATTTTACTGCTTCCCATCAATTATGAAATGTTACAGCCAGTCCAAACCTCCTTAAACACCTAGCTTTTAAATATGTATAGTCCAAAGAGCTGTAGAAGTAACCTCATTACTCTCCCTCAACTAGGTTTCAGTAATGAAAAGCATCTGAAACCCATATTTCATAATATAATCATTAACTACTTTGTATTTATGTGACTCCTTTGTT
Source organism: Microcaecilia unicolor (assembly GCF_901765095.1). NCBI lineage: Eukaryota > Metazoa > Chordata > Amphibia > Gymnophiona > Siphonopidae > Microcaecilia > Microcaecilia unicolor. The sequence continues at coordinate 246,152,225 of NC_044037.1, read as the reverse complement.
TTACTTTACTTCATTTTATTATATTTGATTTACCTCCAGAAATATCATGACTATATTAAAATAAATATTTCATTAATACCTCTTGTAAACTTAGTTGTAGGCATGGTCATTTTAGCCTTCCCCTGAATTTGTGCTGAAACCAAAATCCATAGAGGCACAAAATTTCCCTGTCGCCTTTCTTATCTTCTTCTCCCTATTCTCATTGGAATTTCAGAACTTAATACAATGCACATAATTATTCTTTACCAATCCAAGCAAGCCTTTTTCTAATAAGTCAAACTTTTACTCACAATTTACAAACCCAACATGCAAGAATAGACAAGCAAAATTTCCAGGCCATATTTCAGGATCATGCAAAGGGGCATTGCCCCTTTAGTGTACCCCTTCAGCTACAAGCCTGCAGTGGCACACTCCAAAGCAACTGTAGAAACAGTATAGGCAGTTGGCACAGCCTGATAACATTGATGGGGGTGAAACTCATTGTTCCTAGAATCAGAAATACTACAAAGTGCCCAATGCTAGGAGGAAACAAAAGAGTAGAAAAAGCACCAGAAGTAAAGTGCAGAGAGCTTGCAGAATTAATTTTCCAATCAGCAGGAATCAGAAGTCCTTCAAGCAAGCAGGAAAGCTTGGCACACCTTAAAATCATTTGCAGAAACAGCTGTTTACAATGACAAGCCTCTCGAAAAAGCAGTAAACCAGCACAACTTAGTCTCTCTGGCATAATAGTGTAGACAGTTAGTGCAGCATGATGATGTAACCGGAGGTGAAACTCACTGTCCCCAGGATCAAAAATGTTGTAAATTGCTTAGTGCACGAAAAAAAATGATGAGCTGAGGAAAAAACACCAGAAATAAATATGCATTGTTAGGAAACAGCCAATTCATCAATTTATGTCAACCTGGCCTAGGAGAATGTACACATTAGCAGCATGCTTACTAAGCTGCGCTAAACAGCAAATATAGATTTTACCATACCTTACAAGTTAGCACAGTCCTGCACTAATGGATAATACATGTTCAAAAAGTCATAACATAAGAACATAAGAGTAGCCATACTTGGTCAGACCAATGGTCCATCTAGCCCAGTATTCTGTTTTTCAAACAGTGGCCAAGCCAGGTCACAAGTACCTGGCAGAAACCCAAATCATGGCAACACTCCATATTACAAATCCCAGGGTAAGCAGTTGCTTCCCATGTCTGTCTCAATAGCAGACTAAGAACGTTTCCTCCAGGAATTTGTCCAAACCTTTTTTAAACCCAGATACGCTAACTACTGTTACCACATCCTCCGACAAAGAGTTCCAGAGCTTAACTATTCGTTGAGTGAAAAAAAATATTTCCTCCTATTTGTTTAAAAGTATTTCCATGTAACTTCCTCAAGTATTCCCTAGTCTCTGTGCTTTTGGAAAGAGTAAAAAATCGATTTACTTCTACTCGTTCTACACCATTCAGGATTTTGTAGACTTCAGTTATATCTCCCCTCATCCGTCTCTCTTCCAAACTGAAGAGCCCAAACCTCTTTAGCCTTTCCTCATACAAGAGGAGTTCCATTCCCTTTATCATTTTGGTCACTCTTCTTTGAATCTTTTTTAAATCCACTATATCTTTTTTGAGATACGGTGACTAGAACTGAACACAATACTCAAGGTGTGGACTCACCATGGAGCGATACAAAGGCATTATAGTATTTTCGGTCTTATTCACCATCCCTTTCCTAATAATTCCTAGCATCCTGTTTGCTTTTTTGGCTGCCACTGCACACTGAGCAGAAGATTTCAAAGTACTATTTACAGCGACACCCATCTTTTTCTTGATTGCTGACCCCCAAAGTGGACCCTAGCATCAGGTAACTATGTTTTGGATTATTCTTTCCAATGTGCATCACCTTGCATTTGTCCACATCAAATTTCATCTGCCATTTGGATGTCCAGTCTTCCAGTTTCCTAAGGTCTGCCTGCAATATTTCACAGTCCGCACGTGTTTTAACAACCTTGAATGGTTTTGTATCATCTGCAAATTTAATCACCTCACTCATTGTTCCGATTTCCATATCATTTATAAATATTTTAAATAGTATCAGTCCCAGTACAGAGCCCTGCAGCACTCCACTGTTCACCCTCTTCTATTGAGAGAAATGACCATTTAACCCTACTCTCTGTTTTCTGTCCAGTAACCAGCTGAACATAGAAACAGAATATTAAAACAATGGGAAACCCTAGAAAGAGAGTTGAGAAGAACACAGGAAAGCAAAAAAAAGAAACAACTAAGGTAGGGGAACAAGTATATATTTTTTCTGAATCTTGTATTTCAGCTTCTATTTCTATTACTATGACACCTTCTCTATATAGGTGTGGAACATGTTTGCTTTTTGCAGAGTTTGTTTACTGTTGCTTTGAAGGGGTTTCTCCTCTATCCACTCCACACCCCCCACCCCCCCCCCCCCCCCGGTGCCCACTACCTTGGGAGAGATGGTATTATGGGTGGGGGTGGCTTCTTAATTTTTCTGTTCGGGGCTCATTCACTCCTAGCTACGCCTTGCAGATCAGTGTTATATTTTAGTACTTATACACTTTGAGGCCCTTTTACTAATCCGCATCCGATGTGCACCAAAATGGAGTTACTTCCTGACTACTGCGTGGCTCTTGTGGTAATTTCATTATTGGTGCACGTCCGATATGCGTGTCTGAAAAATATTTTTTATTTTCAGGCGCGCGTAACAGACATGCGTCAAGTGGCATTTAACGCATGTAGGTCATTACCACCTGGATTCTTTACCATTAGGTCAATAGCTGACGGTAAGGTCTCAGACCCAAAATGGACGCACGGCAATTTTGATTTTCCCGCACGTCCATTTTCGGCAAAAAAGGCCTTTTTTACAGGCACACTAAAAAATGGATCGGCACGCACCCAAAACCTGCACCTTCACTACCGCAAGCCATTTTTTACAGCCAACAAATAGGCAAGTCATACATATAAAATATCACATACCATGTAAAATTAGTTTATTTTGTTGGGCAGACTGGATGGACTGTTCAGGTCTTTATCTGTCGTCATTTACTATGTTACCACGTTATTTATACTCGCCAGGTAGACTAAATTATTGGATTGCTATATTGATGCAAATACGAGAATTGGGGATGAGGGGTTTTGATCACTTTTTCATTTCTAAAAATCCACCTGATCTTATGGCCAAATCTCTTCACACCTCTACAATATCGACTGCTCCTCCAGCTGAGCTCCCAACAAATATACCAACTATTTCTGCAGCTGGTGACACACTTAGATAAGTAGGTATAGAGGTGTGATGCCTAGACCACTGGGGTGCAGTCAGGGGAAATTACAAAAATTGTATGAGGAAGCCAAGCTAGAAGGAGAAAAGGTACTGGGTTCTATTATATCTTGGTCAATATGTATTTTGAAAGTAAAAATGTATTTTGAAAGTAAAATGTTTTACTCTGGCAAAATGCAGGGGGTTCATTTTTTGGAAGATGAACTTGTCATACTCAAAGATCACTAACTTATGAGGGTATAGTTTTAAATTACTTGTAAAATGAAAAAGTTAAATTAAAGACAAAAACAAATCAGTCAAGTACATATCAAATTAAATTACCTTCAAAATCTGTAGTCTAACTTCAAGTTCATTTCTTTTCATCTTGTCTCCATTTATAGTCTCCAATCTAAGGAATAAAATATTTAGATGGGAGAATCAGTCAGTAACAAAACCAGCCAACGAGATAGTGTTCTGCCAAATCTTAGATGAGTGCAACTGAAAATCTAGCACAGTTTTCTTCCATAATTAGCATGCTAAAAATATGAGAAGTGCTGTGGTTATTTATTTTATTTTCAAAAGATCCATGTGTGGAGACTACAAGAAATTCATACAGCAGCATTCAGGGTCCAATTAAAAAGAGTAGGCTAAGGAATTTTCACCACTGACATAATGAGTTGGTGGGCAACCTAAATATTTATGAATACGGTAGTTTAGAGGAAGGGACCCAAAAAGAAAAAAAGGATAACACTGGCCATCATCATCTTAGTAGGTGGAGAATATTTTTGGACGGATTATAAAGCCTGAAGTACAATTTGAATCTTTGTCTGTTGGTTTTTACCTTCAGACTTGGACTCACATCATAAGAGAATACCCCTCAGCCTTAATCCCTGGCAGCAATGTTTCCTCTAAGGTGTGGCTTGGTCTATAGAAAAAAATTTTCATATGAGCAACAAGTTTTAAAAACCAACAATTTTTGAGTGCCAGTATTAACAATGCATTTCTGTATATTGCACACATACACACACACAACATTTTTGTGAGAACCATGTAAAATCTGTGAGCAACGCTCCTAAAATATATGATCAATTGCTCATGCGCTCCGCTTAGAGGGAACATTGCCTGGCAGTTTAAGGTCATACTGAACTGCAGTGATAATTGAGTATTTTTAGCCAGACCTACCAGGCCCGGTTTGGAATTGAAACTTTTCCAAAATCTACGTAAGTCCAGCTATTTAAGCCAGCAATTTGTGCTTTGTTGAGAAGTGAAGATACAACTATTTGATATATAATTTTTTTTTTTTACCTTAGACAGTTTCCAGAGGATTTAATTAGGTCAACCAACTGCATGTGACTGAAGTCTTTTGTGTCAACTCCATTGATGCTGATGAGAATATCACCTAATAGATTTATATAGAAGCAGAATTAACATTTTAGTAAGAAAATTGTTACTACTACTACTACTTATCATTTCTATAGCGCTACTAGACATATGCAGCACTGTACACATTCCCCCAAATTCCATATATGATGCCTTAAGTTGTGCATGCTAATTTGGCTGCATGGCCAAATTGCACGCAGAACTTAATTGATTAGCAAGCTAATCAGTGCTGATAATTGGTATTTAACATCCAATTACTACAGAGTGGAGGAGTGGCCTAGTGGTTAGAGCACCAGCCTTGCAATCCAGAGGTGGCCGGTTCAAATCCTACTATTGCTCCTTGTGATCTTGGGCAAGTCACTTAACCCTCCATTGCCTCAGGTACAAACATAGATTGTGAGCTCTCCTGGGACAGAGAAATATCCAGAGTACCTGAATGTAACTCTACTTGAGCTACTACTGAAAAAGGTGTGAGCAAAATCCAAATAAATAAATAAATTAGCAGCAATAATTGGCTTTCATTAGAATTAACATGCACAACTTTTTAGGCATATTCTATAACGTGGTGCATGTAAATTCTAATGCATGCAGTCAAAAAGGGGGTGTGGCCATGGGAGTGAAATGGGTAAGCTGTGGGAGTTTCAAAACACTATGCACACTATTATGGAATATATATGGAATACAGCCAATCTGCACCTAACTTAGGCTCAGGTATTTAGGCCTGGTTTTAGGTGGCCTAAATGGGTATGTCTAAATTTTAGTTACAAGAGTAGCACGTGAGCATATTCTATAAACTACGCCTAACTTTAGTTGTACTTTATAGAATCATGCTAACCGTGTGGTTTCTCAGCACCGATTTTCAAGGCGCTATATATAGAATTCCTCCCATTATGAATTAGATTTAGTAAATGGCGCTCAAAATTTGGCACAAAAAAAATGGTGCTTGGCGCTATTTTATAAAGGGCATTCCGGGATGGGTGGTTTTTATAGAATAGAACCAGGATCTGTGCCAAACTTTGGGCATGAGGATTTACACCAACTGAAAACAGGTATAAATCCTAGCACATAAAAGTTATGCATTATTATTATTTATTGCATTTGTATCCCACATTCCCCCACCTATTTGCAGGCTCAATGTGGCTTACATAGGTTTGATAACATTGTCATAGCTGGATATCAGATACAGTTAGTTATGTGTGGCGATTAGGAAGGGGAGAAGGAAGAAGGAAGAGAGTTGTTAAGGTAGTTATAGAGGGTGTGCGATCATAATTGAGTGGACTTAGTGAAGTTATAGGTTTTCATTGTAGGCCTTGTTGAAGAAGAATGTTTTCAGAGATTTTCGAAACATAGTTGTTTCTTTGATTGCCAATTATCAGCACTGTGCGCATCTTTAGTGAACACCCCTGACCCACCCATGCTCCTCCCATGGCCACGCCCCCTTTTCAGTTGCATGTTAAACGATTTGCATGCAGATCTTTATAGAATAGCGCTTAGCAAGATATGTGCACAAATCCTAATTGGAGCCAATTAACTGCAATAATTGGTTGTTAGCACCTAATGATTACTAGCTCTAGGCTAATTAATCAATTAAAATGCTCACACAACTTGAATATGTGCCCAATTTTGGGCATGCAATTTTGGGCACCATATAGAGAATCCATGGGTATATGCAGGTACTTTCTCTGACTGATATTACTTTCAAAAAAAGAAAACAAATGGCAATATTAACCACAAAAGAAGAAAGAAAAACAAAAGCACGAAGCATAAATAGTTACCCATTTTCAATCCAGCATTATATGATGGGCTATCTTCATGCACTTTACCAATACAGGTGTGCGTTTTGGAAGTCTACAAAATACCACACGAAGAATGTTAATAAAAATATAAACTCTCTGGTTGATATTCAAAATGATTTAACTGGCCACTGACCAGTTAAATCAGTTGTTTGGAGCTATCTGCTCATTTTCAGCAGCACTTAACTGGTTATCTCCGCTGAAAATTAGTGGTTAGCACCTAAGTGAACACTAGCCATTTTGGAAGCTTTCCAGGTGCAGAGTCAGCCGTTGGCCGGTTAAGTGCCGATATTCAGCACTGTAATTTAGCTACAGATGCTAATGAGCCTTTAACTCATTTGAATCCATATCTAAAGAGAAATGTAATGCATTGTCAATGCTGGGATCCTTGTATGCTCCCGATAATGGCGATCTGTGTTAAATTCAAAGCCCAGTTTGCACAGTGGTACAGCCAAATTTAAAGGGCCAACTGGCCCCTTTATGATTATTATTATTATTTCTAGATTTTGCTCACACCATTTTCAGTAGTAGCTCAAGGTGAGTTATATTCAAGTGTACTAGGTATTTCACTGTCCCTGGAGAGCACTGTTCCCTCTAAGCTGAGCAGGAGTCCTCCACCTACAGTCCTAACAGTGAGGACTGCTGTTTCACTATCACAGCTTCAATAGTGAGGGACAGGCAAACTCTGCCGGAATCCATGGAATCTGCCTATCCCCAGGGTTAGACTGACCATTCAGGCAACCAGGAAGTGCCCAAGGGCCCAGAGGTTTTAGGGAGCCAAGAGGCTTTGCCCAGCTGCCCACCGCCACTGGTGGTCCTACCTTGAAGGGCTCGGTAGTCTAATGGCTTCTTTGGGAGCAGCTGGGCAGGAAAGAATCTCACTCTTTCCTGCCCGCTGCCACTAGTGTGCCCAGGGCCAGTGCTGCTGTGTTTTAAAAATGGCTGCCGAGACTAGGAAATCTCGGCAGCCGTTTTGAAAACATGCCAGTGCCAGCCCCAGGCACACTAGCAGCAGGCAGGAAAGACTGGGATTCTTTCCTGTCTGGATTCCCCCGAAGAAGCCACTAGACCACCAAGAACTTTTAAGGTAGGACCCACTTTCAGGAGTCTGTAGTGTGTGTGGGGGGGCAGCAATTGTGGTGGTGGGGGAGCCGTGATGTGCATGAGGGCGGCGGGAGTGCAGCAGTGGGGCAGCAGGCAGTGGCTGGGGGGGCCCCGATGACCATTACTGCTTGAGGGCCCCAACCACTGTCAGTCCGCCCCTACCTGTCCCTATTGATTGAAAATATAATATTGAAACACCACTGCCACTGGCTGCAATGCAGTTGGAAGACTCCCACTTAGCTTAGAGAGAACAGTGCTAGAGAGCTCACAATCCAATTCTGAACCTTCATTGCCTTCAGGGACAGAGAAATATCTAATGTACCTGAATGCAACTCACCTAAAAAAGATGTGAGCAAAATCTAAAATCTTATATAATAAAAAGCACCTCCAACATTCTGAAGCTGACTCCGTGGCACTGTGGCAGTGTAGGGTTCATAAGTCTGTAGTTCAGCATTTCATTGGCTCTCACTGTCAACGAAGAACCAATCAGACAGAATGGAACTTGGAGGAGGGAAGTGGAGTGGATTGAATCTCTAACAAACAATCATATACAGGGAGGTACAAACATCAGTGGAGGCAAGTGCACAGAATGGAAGGGAAGACAAACATTTAATCACTTTGTCACTCACACACATCACACACACAGGGCCGGTCTTAGGCAGAGGCGACCGAGGCGGCCGCATAGGGCCCCGCGCCTAAGGGGGCCCCGCGCGGCCCACCTCAAGTCTGCCTCGCCTCTCCTACCACCGCCAATGCTCGCCTGCCCTCCATGTCCAGCGACGTGACTCTCGGGACGGTGTAAAAACCAACCGCTTAAGGTAGTACTTAGATCCGGAGGATCCCGCGGATCTGGCTTTTACAACGTCCCACTCTCCAGTCCTTGTTCCCCTGCTCCACCTCCCTCCAGCAGTCTGAGCCCCCCCCCCACACTCCCCGACCCGCCAAACGACCCTCGTCTACCACCCGACCCACCGGCACCTCACCTGACCCAGCATTTTTAAAAAAGCTCCAAGCGGCAGTGCCTCCTCGCGTCTGTAAAAGAAGAAAAGTCGCTTCGTCCATTGGCCGGCCTTCCCTCATGTCCCGCCCTTGCGGAAGTTACATCAGAGGACGGGACATGAGGGAAGGCCGGCCAATGGACGAAGCGACTTTTCTTCTTTCACAGACGCGAGGAGGCACTGCCGCTTGGAGCTTTTTTAAAAATGCTGGGTCAGGTGAGGTGCCGGCGGGTCGGGTGGTAGACGAGGGTCGTTTGGCGGGTCGGGGGGCTCAGACGGCTGGAGGGAGGGGGATCAGGAGAACGAGGAAAGTCGCGACGCTGGACATGAGTGGAGGGCAGGGGGCACAGGAGGGTCGCTGGACATGGGGGGATAGCAGGGGAGGGGGGGTCTGGAAATAGGTGGAGGGCAGGGGGCACAGAAGGGTCGCTGGACATGGGGGATAGCAGGGGAGGGGGGCTTCTGGACATAGGTGGCTGGCAGGGGAGGGCAGGGGGCACAGGAGGGTCACTGGACATGGGTGGATGGCAGGGGAGGGGGTTTCTGGACATAGGTGGATGGCAGGGGAGGGCAGGGGGCACAGGAGGGTCACTGGACATGGGTGGATGGCAGGGGAGGGGGCTTCTGGACATAGGTTGAAGGCAGGGGCACAGGAGGGTCGCTGGACATGGGGGATAGCAGGGGAGGGGGGCTTCTGGACATAGGTGGCTGGCAGGAGAGGGCAGGGGGCACAGGAGGGTCGCTGGACATGGGTGGATGGCAGGGGAGGGGGGCTTCTGGAGATAGGTGGATGGCAGGGGAGGGCAGGGGGCACAGGAGGGTCACTGGACATGGGTGGATGGCAGGGGAGGGGGCTTCTGGACATAAGTTGAGGGCAGGGGCACAGGAGGGTCGCTGGACATGGGTGGATGCCAGGGGAGGGGGTTTCTGGACATAGGTTGAGGGCAGGGGCACAGGAGGGTCACTGGACATGGGTGGATGGCAGGGGAGGGGGTTTCTGGACATAGGTTGAGGGCAGGGGGCACAGGAGGGTTGCTGGACATGGGTGGATGGCAGAGGAGGGGGGTTTCTGGACATAGGGGGAGGGCAGGGGGCACAGGAGGGTCGCTGGACATGGGTGGATGGCAGGGGAGGGGTTTCTGGACATAGGTTGAGGGCAGGGGCACAGGAGGGTCGCTGGACATGGGTGGATGGCAGGGGAGGGGGGCTTCTGGACATAGGTGGATGGCAGGGTAGGGGGGTTTCTGGACATGGGTGGATGGCAGGGGAGGGGGTTTCTGGACATGGGTAGATGGCATGGGAGGGGGGTTTCTGGACATAGGTGGATGGCAGGGGAGGGCAGAGGGGACGGGGGGTTGCTGGACATAGATGGATGGCAGGGGGGACAGGAGGGTCGCTGGACATGGGTGGATGGAGGAGAGAGAAGAAATGCTGGACATGGATGGAGGCGAGGGAAGAGCGAGGAAGGAGATGAGGTGAGGGAAAAGGAAGAGAGGAGAAAAAGTGCACATGGATATAGAAAATAGGCAGAAGCTGGATCCACTGGACAGTCAAGTCTGCGGAGGACCCAGCTTTTACTTACGGATGTAGGGCAAGAAATGAAGAAGAAAGGCGGAAAGTAAAGAAATAAATGGAAAGGAAGCCCTGGAAACGGAGTTAAGAGGACAGATAGCAGTAGAATCGGATACTGAGCCAGCATGAGCAGAAAAACAAAGTCACCAGACAACAAAGGTAGAAAAAAATATTTTATTCAGGATTTATTAATTGGAATATGTCAGTTTTTGGAAATGTGCATCTGTGATATTTTTCATGTACGTTTCAATTTTTGTAGTATTGCTGCATGCTGAGTCTGACTTCTTGAGGTAACTTTCCATTTCAGTATTTTGCCTTCATGTGTTTTTCAGGTGTGATCAAGGAAGGTGCAGTATTCTGCTAGCGTATAGTTTGAATCCCTTTTTGTTTGTTTTTTTTCACTAGGTTGTGCACTGGTGTTTTAGAGCCAGGTGTAATTACAGTTGCCTTTCCACGCCACGCATAAGGTTGTAGCTCGTTCTGTCCTTGGAATTAGTGCTGTTTATGGTTTGTTAAGGTTATGAGTGTGTTTTTGCACAAGTTTGTGTATAGTGTTTTGCAGTGGAGAGATTGTGTGTTGGCCTTACTAAGGTGGCACCAAACATCAGAAAGGGTGTAGAGCCTAAATCATGACACACTACCTCTAAAAGGGTGTTTTGTGGCTCTGCATGAGAATTGTGGTATTATGATCCCTTGCTAGCTTCATATTGTTGACGGTCTGCATTTTCCGTAAGGCTGGTGTATTGGTGTATAAGGTATTAATTGTGACAATTTGTTTTTACTTTTTTTTTTCTGTGTGTTGTCAGACAGTTATGGATGACAGACAGAGTCGGAGTCTTCTTGAGTCAGAGAGCTGTGGTATATATTTTAAAACAATTTTAATACCTTGGTGGTCTATATGTTTTTATATTGTACATTATATTTCACACATCACTTTATTTTATTGTATATCTTTTCATTTCATTTTTATTTTATTGCATATATGGGTTACAGAGTAATAGGGGAATTTGAAAGTACTGAATCTTTTCTTAATATTTTTCCTTTATTCTCCTTTGTTATGAGAATTAGAACTACTAATTGTAGTGGACTTGAACTGAATAATTTCTGGGGAGGGGAGGTTTCATGATAGCATTGTGCTTATTATTTCAATCAGTTTTTTGTACAAGTTTAGCTTCATTTGTCTTTATTTGAAATTTCATAAATAAAGTTCTAAAAATGGAATAATCTTATCAATGGGGTGGAGGTAGGGGCGGGACTACGGTGGGGCGGGGCTAGGATGGGGCCCCACCAAATTGGTCTGCATAGGGCCCCGCACTTGCTAAGACCGGCCCTGCACACACACAGACATCACACACACACACACACACACACACTCAGTCACTCTGTGTATCTCTCTCTTACACTGTCTGTGAAACACACTGTCACTCTCAGTCTGTATGTTGCATTCTCACGAGTAAGGAGCTCTTCTGATGTGATTGTTAAACTGATTGTAGGGCCTGAACAAGGAAAACTTTTACCACATTGTAAGACAGTTTACACAAAACATATTGTATATAAAGAAATCTTACACATGTAAACAACAATTATATTCAGAATACAACCGTGGAAACATTAATGGCAGGAACTCATTACAATGCTAGCGCCCGTTTCATTGCATTAAGAAACGGGCCTTTTTTACTAGTAATAATAATAAAGGGGCCAATTTCAGGGGACCTGAAATCTGAAGTGGGATAATCTATTGAGCTTCCCCCCCCCCCCCCCCCCAAGTTCCAGCCAGACCTTAGGATGCCATTTTCCAAGATGGTACCAGTGGGAAGAAGCAATCTAGCTCTGCCCCCTTTATTATCTAGAAAAATATGGGGTAATGCTTCAAGGAAATGTATGGGGAGCAATCAGGAAGACTTTGGCCCTCAATTTTTTTTTACATTAAGGCAGAATTTCAAGAAGCTGGGTTGGGCAGTAGGAAATTACTTCTTTTAAACATTTTGCATGGCATTGATCATAGAGGTTTGTAGAACAACCAAGTCCAACATGGTTTTGGACCTCCAGGGAGACTCTAAAATAAACTGTGCTGCCCCTTTAAACTCGGCTCTTACCAAATGAAACTCTAGTTTTAGGATAGTTTAAAAAAAAACAACAGGTATATGGTGCCACTTATGTTCACCCATTCTTACAATACTGCCTTGCTGCAGCTCATTATTGTTAAAGTTTCATCAACATTTGAACAAAGCAGACAGCAGGCAAATATCTTCCACTATAAAGCCCAACTTTGTGAAGACTTTCTGTAAAAATGTGCTTGATATAAAATGTTATCATTTTCACTCATTTGTAGTTATTTTGTACTTCTTTTTAGCAAAGCACACTTTTGTGAATTTTCAGGCAAAACACACTTTTGTGAAGTGACAACGCCTCAAAACACACAAAAAAAATGTCATAACCCAATTCTGAATATATATAATGGACATAGGTATTCATGCTTTCCTAAGTGTTACCGAATTGAATGATTTTTTGTTCAAATAGTGGACTTTTACCTGAATGTGAAATCCAAATGTTTCATCATCCTGTTTGACTATATTAAGATGCCTCCTGTAACAAATTATAAAACTGTATGATTGTCTTGTAATCAAACTTTGTACAGCAACTTGAGTTTTATAAATCACATATTGAAACTAAATGTAGCATACTTAACAAAAATTGAGCAGGTCCAACCTAAGGAAAAGTTTAAAGGGAAATCTCATCTAAAATAAGAAAATCTATTTTGTATATCTAAACAAGATACGAAGGACCATTTTATTAGGAACATTGAGATCGGAACTGAGAAAGCAAGGTCAGAGCATGCTGTGCTTTTTACAAAAGGCACAGTCAAATGCAAAATACCTATAAGCACTTATAGGAGTGCTAAGTATTTGCCATCATGCACAGTAGAAGCAGCTATTTTATAAATATACACATGGAAATATGCGTGTTTTGGACATATGCAGATCCATGTTTCAGCGCGCCTATAAAAAAAAGGCCTTTTGGGGGGGGGCCGAAAATGGACGTGTGGCAAAATGAAAATTGGCGAGCATCCATTTTGAGCATGAGATCTTATCGCCACCCATTCACTTAGCAGTAAGGTCTCACACGTTAACCGGGTGGTAATCGTCAGGGTGCATACAATTAGCGCCAAGCCCCAGAAAATAAAATATATTTTCTGGCGTGCATAATGGGCACACGTAAAAAATGAAATTACTGCCTGGGCCACACGGTAGCCAGGCGGTAGTTCTGAATTGGCGTGGTTGGGTGCACGTAGGTGCCTACACAGCTTAGTAAAAGGACCCATAAATAGCGAGGCCATAACTTTTAGTTTTATTCATTTTGGTGGTGGAAATTAAACAACAGGGGGAGAAGGCGAATCACTCCTTTAATCCCTCATGTAAAGCCCTGACCAAAATGAGCACTTTTTAAAAATCTGTGCTTGCCTTTCAGCTGGTATAAAGCCCAATAGGGAAGTATTTTCCCATAAATGTGTATTCCCTTTGTAAAATGAGGAATACATGGGTAAATATTTGCTTGGCCCAATAGAAACCTTGCCCTCTCCAAGCCCCCTTGAAATCTCTGCATAGCCAATTACACACGTATGCAATCTACACATATGGAAAGGCTTCTTTAAAAACTCTCTATATTAGCACTCACCAGTCTTTCTGCAGCCATGAGCTCAATTTGCACAGCTGCAGAAAACCTGCCACCCCCATTGTTGCAGGACAATGACATCCAACGAAGCACCCATCATGGTATGGAATTGTAATTTACATTATATACTGGTTAACATTACTGAAAAAGACGTTCTGCTGTTGCGATGGGAATGTGTTTTGCTGGCTGTGGCAAGTAAAAAAAAATCTATATGCAACGCTGTTAACCAGATAAGTGTTGCTACGAAATGTAAGTAGAGAGTGTTTACCAACAGCTACAAGTATTGGGATGATCTAGAGCCACTACCCCCTGGATTCCATGAATGGCACCCAAATATAGGCACCCAAATTTCAGCACGAATCAAAGATACACACTCAAGTAAATTGTTTAACGAGCCATTAACTAGCAATTAATTGATGTAATCAATTTTTGCAGTTAATTGTCAATAATTGGGATTTGCATGTGCATATGTCTGTGAGCTAGACTGGGCACTAAATCTCCTAGGGGTCCTTTTACTAAGCTGTGGTAGAATGGGGCCTGTGCTAGCATCAGTGTGTGTTTTTGATATGCGCTGAGGCCCCCTTTTACCACAGTGGGCAAAAGGCTGTCTTTTAGAGGAAAAAAAATGGACATGCGGTAAGTGAAACACTCACTATGTGGCCATTTCGGGAGGAACCCTTACCATCACCCATTGAGATGGCGGTAAGAGCTCCTGTGCTGACCTGGCAGTAACCGGGCAGTGATTACTGTTGATTAAGTTCCGGTGCTACAAAAATAGGCCATATTTTTGTAAGAAATGGCGCACCCTAGAGGTGAGAGCTACCACTGGCTGCTGCGGTAGCCCGGTGGTAGTTCCAGATTGGCGCACAGTAAGCCTGTGGTGGGCTTACCGCTGCTTCGTAAAAAGGCCCTCTAGTGTGCTACTCAGAAGGGGGCACGACCAGGGGAGGGGCGGGGCATTTCAGAAAGTTGTGCACAGTTTTATAGAATAGTGCTATTTCCATGCTCAAATGCTAAGTATTGGGCACCAGGTTTCAGCTGGCTAAATACTGGTGCCCAACCTTAGGCATAGGAATCAATTCTAAGCACTATTTCATAAACGGCACTCAACCCAGAGCACCCTTTATAGTAGTGATATTCAATCTTTTTCATTTCGCGGCACACTTACAAAGCACAAAAAATTGTCAAGGCATACCACTGGAATTTAACCTATACCTGCCTTTTCCCACTAAGATCCATTCTATCCCCACCCATCTCCACAAGTAATCTCCTTCATTCCTGCCCCCCTCCCCACCCCATACCTTCAGGAGTAGTTATTTCATTTAGTTATGCTACTGAACTATATTAGACTATGACAGAGACCCATTTACTAAGTATGTATTCTTCCCAATTGCTGCATCAGCCCAGGCAGACAGCAAGTGCGCCTGAGCTGAATTATTGAAGGGAGGAGGCGATACTTGGATATCCTGGAGGACTCTGGGTAGGTAGTTGGCCACAGCGGCTCATACACTCCCATGGAAACCCCATAGACTTGCAGGGGATTCCCGGAAACCACATTCCTATGCAGCAGCTCATTGTGGCACACCTGGGAAGCAGCCGCAACACACTGGTTGAAAAACGCTGCTTTATAGAATAGAGATTGGGGCCGATTTTATCCGGCACCAATTTTTGAGTACCATTTATAGAATTCCTCCTATACCTATAGCTAAGCAGGTTAACGTAAGGTAACACTTAGCTCTATGGATAGTAGCTGATATTACCACTATTGCCATAGCTGGATGAGACATCCTCATTCCATCCTCAGTCTACTCTGGTACCATCCGTATAATGCTGCTGAAAATTCACATATAGGGATGTCAGCCTAGCAGAAGGAGGGGTGTTTGGTGTGTGGTGGGGAAAGCATACAACACATGCTTCATGGAATAATTTACAGCCTTCCTGGACGTGGTCATGCCTATATTTGTGTGTGCCTGTGATTGTGTATGTGTGTGGCTTTATGTGTGCATATATATACAGTATATTTTTTTCTAGGCGTGTTTGTGTGTCAGTATATATGTTTGCATGTGTGTCTGTGTATGTACATGTGCATACTTGAGAGTGTGTGCATGTATTTATTTATTTATATACTAGCCGTTAAGTCCGTAACAGCAGGCTATTTTTTTGTTTTCCTATGGCCTCCCCCCGTCCACCAACCCTGCTCTCTCCCCTGCCCTACCCCCATGTCCAGCAACCCTCCTCTCCCCCCTCCCATCCGCTCCATCCACCTGTGTCTATCAACTGTTCTGTCCCCTACCCTCCATCCTCGGGCTCCCATCCACCGTGATTGTGACCTCCTGTGCCCTGCCGTCCCCGCCGCCACCATTTCGCCATCCCCGCCGCTGCCATTTCGCTGCCCCCCGGCATCGCCCCCCCCCCTCTTTCCGCCGTCGTCGTGTCGTCAGTTCTCCATCGCTGCGTCTGTTTCCCTCAGTTCCGCCCCTCCTTCCCTCCCTGCTCCCTCCTCCTCAGATTTCCACACCCATGTCCAAGCCCTCCTCCCTATTGGGCTGTACTGCTGGTGGAGGTGGGGCTTGGACTTCTACACTCTCAGCGTTCCGATTCTACTGCGCATTTGCAGGTGAGTCGGTCACTTGCCGTTTATATGTTTGATTGGGATTTATTAACTGCCTTTATAAAGAGATTTACCCAAGGTGGTGTACAGCAGGTACATTTTAATATAAAACTAACAATTTTGTTAACAGCATAACAGTAGTAAAATAAACAAGTATAACATAAATACAATAAATGAGGTAAACTTGAAAACAGCAAAACAGTATATCTATGTACATATCTGTGTGTGTCTAATGTTTGTGTGTATATTTTTCTGTGTATTTATGTGTACGTCTCTGGGAGTACTCCTGTGTTGTGTGTTTATGTTTATATGTTTGCATAGGAATCAGCTGTGAGGGTGCAGTGGGTGCTTGAGCATCCCCAATATTGAGCAAACTCTGACTGTGTCCGGGGAGGGGGGGGGGGCTAAATTCCATTGGGTTTAAAACCCGTAAACCTTTTAAAAAGTTGGCTCCTATGTGTGTTTCTGTCCTTCTGTCTGTGTGTATTTCAGTTTTAGTGTAAATGTGCGTGTCTTTAACTGGGAGAGGATAGGAAAGCAGGGAGCAGTTTGAAAGGAGCAATTTCTAACAGCTATGCTTCAATCTTTCTGTGTTGCATGGAATTCTCTCTCCCGTAGAAACACATTAGACGATTTTGTGAGGAATTTATTTTTCTGGAACTACTATTTAAAAATTCAATATGTCTTTTCCTGGGGTATTCCCAAACCAGATTTGGTCCCTTCCATTTTCAGAGTGTTATTTTGACCACATCAGACCGATGGACAGATTTTCTTTCGACCCCTTATGTATAATTTCTTTCCAACAATAACAATTTTTAAGGCATAAAGCAGGTCAGAACCTGGAGAAAAAGCTTTATATGTTGGAGGATCTCTATTTTGAAAATGGATGGTATAAAAAAAAACCTTCTTAAATGGCTGTATGCGTGTGGATGTGTGAGTAACACTTGGATAGCGACTCCGGCTGTGAAGAACTAAGGCCAGTGCCAGGCAGGCTTTGTAGGTCTGTGTTATGTACTGTATATGATAATTCAGTATAGGATGGGCTGGAAAGAGCTTCAATGGCAACTTCAGTAGCCAGAACAGAGGACAGTTACTAGTGGTGCACCACAAGGATTGGTTCTTGATCCAATTCTTTTTAACTTTTTGGAAGCGATATGGGCTATCTGGTAAGATTTGCCTCTTTGTAGATAATATCAAAATCTGCAATTGGGTAGATACACCTGATGATGTGGATAACATGAAGAGGGACCTAGTAAAACCTGAAGAATGGTCCATAATTTGCTAGCTAAAATTTAATACTAAAAAATACAGGGTTATGCATTTGGGTTGCAAAAACCTGAGGGATGTGCAGTATAGGGGGTAAAGTATTTTTGTGCATGAAAGAACAGTGGAGGTTGGGGGTGATCATATTTGATAATCTTAAGGTGATCAAACAGGTACAAAGGCGAGAAGGATGCTTGGGTGCATAGGGATAGAAATGGGCAGCAGGAAAAAGGAGGTGATAATGCCTCTGTATAAAACTCTGGTGAGACCCCATTTAGAGTACAGTGTACAATTCTGGAGACCTCTTCAAAAAGGTATAAATAGGATGGGGTCAGTGCAGAGGGTAGTTACTAAAATGGTAAGTTGTCTTCATCATAAAGTGAATGGGGACATAAATAAAGATCTTAAAATGTATACTTTGGAAGAAAGGTGGGAGAGGGAAGATATGATAGAGATATTTAAATACCTCTGTGGCATAAATGCACAGAAGGTGAGTCTCTTTCAACTGAAAGGAAGCTCTGGAATGAGGGAGCATAGCATGAAGGTGAAAAGGGGTAGGAGTAATCTAAGAAAATGCTTTTTTTATGGAAAAGGGTGTTGGATATGTGGAATGGCCTCTCAGTGGAGGTGGTGGAGATGAAGACTCCATCTGAATTCAAGAAAACATGGGACAAACATATAGGATTTCTAAGGGAGAGGAAGGAATAGCAGGCGGCATGGATAGGTAGACTGAATAGGTCATATGGGCTTTGTCATCATTTTCTATTTTCCTATGTAACTTTTCAGATGTGGTTGCTGGCAGCTGGTCAGGGTTTTTAGGGGCTTTGATTCTAAATGGGTGGCTACAGGGATCTTTGATAGAGCAAAGGGGTCACTATTAAATAGGACTCAATTTATATTACTATTATTTGGTAATTAATAAACAAAGATTAGTATTGGGAACTAAGAACCTGATTCATCAAAGTCTATTCCTATAATAGACACTGAATGGGAAAAAAAAAAGGTCAGAGCTTAGCACTGAAGCTATTTGATAAATGAATCCTCATGTTTCATGATGTTTAAGATAAGGTCATAAAATATGGCACTTTATTTGGATCATGAGAACTTTCCCCATGTTTTCTGCATTTTCAAATGAAGATTAAGAGGCTATTTTGATGTACGGATTTGCCACACTAACTCCCCCTCCCCCCCATTCAATTTTCATGTGCTAAGTAGAGTGGTTTTAAATTCATGTTGTTATACCATCAACACTTCAGAAAGCTGATATGAAGAGCTGTTGTGCTTGAAGCCCCTGAAGAGCTATTGGATCTGTGCCATTGTCTGTATGTTATTGACTTCTGTAACCCTCTGTAGAGACTTAGGGAAGCTTCAGCGGAGATGAATCTATTTGTCCTTTCTGCCTTGTCCATTGCGTGTACCCTGTAATGTTGAGTCACACTAGGAATGTATGTCTACGTTTTTTGCTCCCTGAATATTCTCTCTGACACCATGTTCTAGAAAACTACTGAGCACAACTGTCTTTTTGAATTCCGTCACCATTTTTATCTCTACCACCTCCCTCGGGAGGTCATTCCAGGCATCGATCAACCTCTCCCATGAAAAAGAATTTCCTGACATTATTCCTAAGTCTACCGCCCCGCAACCTCAGCTCATGTCCTCTAGTTTTACTGTTTCCCCTTCTCTGGAAAAGATTTGTTTCCATATTAATATCTTTCAAGTCTTTAAATATATGTATCATACCTTCCCTGTCCTTTTTTTTCCTCTAGGCTATACATATTCAGGTCTTCCAATCTTTTCTCATATGGCTTACAGCGCAAGCCCCATATCATTTTTGTCGCCTTTCTCTGGACCGCTTCTAGTTTTTTTTACATCCTTAGCAAGATACGGCCTCCAAACCTGAGCACAATACTCTAGGTGGGGCCTCACCAGCGACTTATACAGGGGCATCAACACCTCCTTTCTTCTGCTGGTTACGCCTCTCGATGCAGCCTATCATCCTTCTGGCTATGGCCATTGCTTTGCCACACTGTTTTGTTGCTTTAAGATCTTTGGACACCATCACCCCAAGGTCCCTCTCCCTGTCTGTGCATATCAACCTCATACCTCCTAGGACAATTGGTGCACTTCTTTGCATTAAATTTTAATTGACCAACATTAGACCATTCTTCTAATTTTTGTAGATCCCTTTTCATGTTTTCCACTCCCTCCGGGGTGTCCACTCTATTTCAAATCTTGGTATCATTCACAAAAAGGCAAATCTTATCTTTTAACCCTTAGGCAATATCACTCACAAATATATTGAACAGAATTGGCCCCAGCACCGATCCTTGAGGCACTCTGCTACTCATAGGCGCCCAGTATAAGAGGCTTGGGGAGAGCCACAAGTGCACAACAAGCAACAGGGGATCTGAGAGACCCTACCTTCTTTGCAGGAAGTTTCTCCCATCTTTCTTCTCCAGTCCTCTGTTCTTTGCAGCGCCGTGGTTTCTCCTCTCCTCCCCCCCCCCCCCCCCCCACCTCGACTACTCTCACTTCAGGGCTGGCATCTCTCCTGCTCCCTTAATCGCTACCAGTAGCGGTACTGTAGCGATTACAGCAATGTGCTTCAGCGCCTCAGCCTTCCCTACCATGGCTCCCTCCCATCTCATTTGATGCAACTTCCTGTTCCGCAAAGGCGGGAATGCACGGGACCTATCATAGTAGGGAAGGCTGACTGAGTGGCTGAGCTTGAATGCTGTTCCCATACACTGGTCTTGAATCAAATTCAAAAGAAAATTGTGGCATGTTGGATTTCAGGAGAGGCACTGAGGCAGATTGCTGATCTCCCTACAGTACTGCTACTGGTAGCAGCATCAGTGGTCAACTTCAAGGCAAGTAGAATGCAAGGGATCACTGGGCCGTGGATAGGGCGGGAAAGGTAAAGACGCTAGAACCACGATGGGGGGAGGGGAGAGACACAAGACCTGGCTGCAGGAACGATAGAGGCTGGAGGGAAAAAGGTGTAGTGTAGGTGCTGCTCCCCTTGACCTTGGGGGGAGGGGGACTAGGTCAGATAGAAAGTGCTGGAGGGGGAGGGGAATAATTAATGTCGACCAGCTGGTAGGAGGGGGGAGAGAGGAAGCGTGATTCATAGGAGGAAGCTGGAACTGCTGGGGAAGGATTGAAGATCAAGATTGGTAAGTGTTTTCAGCTACAAATAAGAACTGTGCTGCAGGTTTTATAAGTCAAAATAAAAAATAAATATTTTGTTTCATGCAGATCTCTTTTGTTTAAACATAACTAAATGGGCTATAAGCCCCTAATGCAGACCATTGGTTTTCTTATATTTTGTTTGCGTGATGACTTATACTGTTCCAAAATTGAAATTTGAAAACTCTTATCTCCATCAGGTTGTTAATAAAAGGAGCTCATTGTGAACGCTATCCACCCTAAAAGGATGTTTTGTGGCTGTACATGAGAATTGTGATATTATGATCCCTTGTTTCATATTGTTGACGGTCTGTGTTTTCCGTATGGGTGGTATATTGGTGTATTAGGTTCTGCCCAGTGTAATATTTAATGGTACAGTAAGGTTCTGTGTTTTTGCACAAGTTTGTGCATAGTGTTTTGCAGTTGAGGGATTGTTGGCCTTATTGAGGTGACAAACATCAATACTTTAATTTAATTTTAGTTTGTCATAACATCAGACATGGTTTGGTTTTAGAATATTTTGGGGGATCTGGTGTTGAATTGTTCCATAGATGTGTATGTGTATGTGGTTTAGTATTGGTTAAGTGTTTTTAATAATTGAGTTTAAAATATGATATGTCTAGTCACCAGATGTTACTTCACTAATGTGACCATTTCATTTTGGGATTTTCCATGGATGGAAATAGCAGTGTTTAATAATTGATAACATTTTTGAATAGTATACACTGGTTAGTTTATGTTTTGAGCAACCACTTTATTTTTTGACATAATACCTACATTTAATCAGTGCTTTTTTTGTAGAAAAAAAGGTGCCGGTACTCACTGTGGGCGGAGTCACCACATATGACTCCACCCCTATTATAGCCACACCCACGTTAGTCACACCCCTTATACCAGCCATAACGCATATAAACAGACATCATTGAAAATATTATACTAGTATAGGAGAAAAAAATAATGCGATTTTTTTTTCATTATAAATAATTTCTGTAAGCTGTTACAGCTCCAGTATACCCAGTGCAAAATAAGACAGCAGATGTAAATTCTCAAATTGGACATATTCCAGACACTAAAATGAAAATAAAATGATTTTTTTTCTACCTTTGTTGTCTGGTGGCTTTCTTTTTCTGATCATGCTGGCCCAGTATCTGATTCTGCTGCTATCTGTCCTCTTAACTCTGTTTCCAGGGCTTCCTTTCCATTTATTTCTTTACTTTCCTCCTTTCGTCTTCATTTCTTGCTCTATATCCATAAGTAAAAGCTGGGTCCTCCGCAGACTTGACTGTCCAGTGGATCCAGCTTCTGCCTATTTTCTCCATGTGCAGTTTTTCTCCTCTCTTCCTTTTCCCTCATCTCATCTCCTTCCTCTCTCTTCCCTCCCCTCCATCCATGCCCAGCATTTCTTCTCTCTCCTTTATCCACCCATGTCTAGCAGCCCTCCTCTCTCCCCTGCCCTCCATCCACCCATGTCCAGCATTTCTTCTCTCTCCCTTCCCTCTCCTCCATCCACCCATATCCAGCAACCCTCCTCTCCCTCATGCCCTTCCCTCCATCCACCCATGTCCAGCAAGCAACCCTCCTCTGCCCCCTGCCCTCCCCTCCATCCACCCATGTCCAGCAACCCTCCTCTCCCCCACCCTCTCCTCCATTCACGCATGTCCAGCAACCCTTCCTCTCCCCCTGCCCTTCCCTCCATCCACCCATGTCCAGCAACCCTCCTCTGCCCCCTGCCCTCTCTGCCATCCATGCATGTCCAGCAACCCTCCTCTGCCCCCTGCCCTCCCCTCCATCCACCCATGTCCAACAACCCCTCCCCTCCATCTACCCATGTCCAGCGACCCTCCTGTCCCCTCGCCATCCACCTATTTCCAGAAACCCCCCTCTCCTGCCATCCACCCATGTCCAGCGACCCTCCTGTCCTCCCTGCCCTCCCCTGCCATCCACCTATGTTCAGAAACCCCCTCCCCTGCCATCCACTCATGTCCAGTGATCCTCCTGTCCCCCCTGCCCTCCCCTGCCATCCACCTATGTCCAAAACCCCCCCTCCCCTGCCATCCACCCATGTCCAGTGACCCTCCTGTCCTCCCTGCCCTCCTCTGCCATCCACCTATGTCCAGAAACCCCCTCCCCTCCATCCACCCATGTCCAGCGACCCCTCCTGCCCTTCTCTGCCCTCCACCTATGTCCAGCGACCCTCGTGTCCCCACTGCCCTCCACCCATGTCCAGCAACCCCATCCCCCCTGCCCTCCACCCATGTCCAGTGACTCGCCTTGTTCCCCTTCTCCCCCTCCCTCCAGCCACCTGAGCCATCTGAGCCCCTTCCCGTCTGAGCCCCCCCTCCCCGACCCAGTCCCCACCTGCCGCCAGATGACCCTCTTCTGCCATCCGACCCGGCTGGCACCTGACCCAGCATTTTTAAAAAACTACGAAGCGGTGGAGCAGTGCCTCGCGTCTGAGAGTAAAAGAAGAAAAAATCACTTTGTCTGCCGGCCTTCCCTCACTGTGTCCTGCCCTCTGATGTAACTTCCGCAAGGGCGGGACACAGTGAGGGAAGGCTGGCCGACGAAGCAATTTTTCTTCTTTTACTCAGACGCGAGGCACCGCACCACCGCTTGTAGATTTTTTTTAAATGCTGGGTCAGGTGCCGGCCGGGTCGGGTGGCAGAAGGGTCATCAGGCGGCGCGGAGGGACTCCGGAGGCTAACTCGGGGGAGGGAGGGAGGGAGGAGAGCCGGCTCCAGCACAACGTCGGAGAGCCGGCTCCAGCACAACTTCGGACCTAAAAAAAAGGTGCTAGTACGCCGTACCGGCGCGTACCGGCACAAAAAAAAGCACTGCATTTAATAAAAGGTATTAATTGTTACTATTTTATTTTTACTGATTTTTTTTCTTTGTGTTGTCAGACAATTATGGATGTAAGCCCCACCCCTGGTCCCACCCCCTGGCCCCACCCCTAACCCCACCCCTTTAGCCTCCCCAAACAGTTGGGCCACTGACCACCTATGCTGCTACTCACATTTCCTTCCTTCGAGTGAATTCCATTGACACCCTCTAGGGTCTGTCTGTCAACCAGTTTCAAATCCAGTTCACCACTTTGGGTCCTAACGTCAGCCTGTCAAGTTTATTTAAGAGCCTCCTATGAGGATTTAAGATACAAATTACAGGGAAGGCTGTCCAGTGCAAGGAGCAGATCATTTTTGAAGCTTTTACCTGGGTAAAACAGCTGTTTACTTGTTGAAAAAGGAGCGATGAAAAACAAATCACCCCCTCTATTGCATGAGAAATAGCCTCACTATTTGACATCTTGCTTACATTTCCCCATGCTAAAAGGAGCGGGCTTAGGGCAGTA
This sequence comes from Microcaecilia unicolor, assembly GCF_901765095.1. NCBI lineage: Eukaryota > Metazoa > Chordata > Amphibia > Gymnophiona > Siphonopidae > Microcaecilia > Microcaecilia unicolor. Next base: position 246,128,024 of record NC_044037.1, on the reverse strand, counting down.
AAGGTGGAATCTGCACACTTGCCCCTGGATCCTATAAACATGCACGCCCAAATTTATGCCTAGTGTGAAAATTTGCATTAAATTGGTGTTAATTAGCGCTATTTGGCACTAATTAGGATTTGCACGCAACTGCCTTAGGGGTCCTTTTACTAAGGTGCGCTGAAAAATGGCCTGCAGTAGTGTAGACATGTGTTTTGGGTGTACGCAGAATTATTTTTTAGCGCACCTACAAAAAAAATCCTTTTTTAAAATTCTTGCCGAAAATGGATGTGCGGCAAAATGAAAATTGCTGTGCATCCATTTTGGGTCTGAGACCTTACCGCAAGCGATTGACCTAGTAGTAAGGTCTCACGTGGTAACTGGGTGGTAATGGTCTACTTGTGTGTCAAATTCCACTTGACGCGCTTAGCTGCTGCGCATCAGAAAATAAAAAGTATTTTTCAGATGCGCGTAGCGGATGCGAACCAAAATTGAAATTACCACAAATGCCACACGGTAACCAGGCGGTAACTCCAATTTGGCATGTGTTGGGTACGAGTAGGCGCCTACGCAGCTTACTACTACTACTACTACTACTACTACTACTACTATTTAGCATTTCTATAGCGCTACAAGGCGTACGCAGCGCTGCACAAACATAGAAGAAAGACAGTCCCTGCTCAAAGAGCTTACAAGCTTAGTAAAAGGTCCCCTTAGCCACTGTTCTAGAAGTTGCGTGCACTGATTTCATCCCATGCAACTTCTAGGGGACGTGGAAGTGGGAGGGTTATGAGTGGATCAGGGGGTTTGCCAAGGAGTTAGGTGCACAGGTTATAGAATACTAGGAGTTATGTAAATTTAGGTTATGCTCCTAAATTTACAATCCTAAATTTATGAGCATAATCTATGCTCCTAATTGTATGCTAAATCTATGAGTGTAATAGGCCCTAAATTAGGAGAGTAAATGTAGGAGCATAGATTACGCTCGTACTTTAGGAGCATAAATTTAAGAGTGTAAATTTAGGAGAATAACCTCTACAGAATAAGGCCCTATGGGCTGTACCATTACAGAGACAACACTATCCCCCAGATTCTATATAGCACGCCTAAAGGTCTGCATCAATATCCAAGCATATTCTATAAAAATGCATGTAACTTAATTGGCTTAACAAGCTAATCAGCGTTGATAACAGCACTTAACAAGCAATAATGAGCACTAATTGGAAATAATTAGAATTTACACACATAATTCGCAATGTGCATGCTATAATGCAGTGCGCCTAACTTCTAACGCATGCAGGCAAAAAGGGGTGTGATTATAGACAGGGAAATGAGCATTCCAAAATTTAGAAGCGGAATTATAGAATATGACCCAGTATGCCTAAATCTAAGCATCAGAATTTGCGCCGCATTTTTGTTGGTGTAAATGAAGGCAGCGTAGTTTTAGGTGCTGTGATATCAGCTAAGAGTATTCTGTATACCGCGCCTAAATCTACTTGCTGCTTATAGAATACGCTTAGTTGGCATTGATTTCTCACTGGATTTTTAGGTGCCATATATTGAATCTCCTCCAATGTAGGGTTACCATATGTCCGGATTTACCCGGACATGTCCTCTTTTTGAGGACATGTCCGGGCAACCGGGCGGGTTTTGCCAATCTACCTATTTGTCCGGATTTCTGGACAAACGGGCAGATTGCTAGCCTCCCCTCCCCTTAGTTACTACTGCCCTGGTGGTCTAGTGACCTCTTCCGCCTTCAGGGCAGGAAAGAGCCCCCTCTTTCCTGCCCAGAGCGCTGCCCTGCATGCATCCTTCCTGTTGGTGATCTCAGCGCCGATTCAAAATGGCCACCGAGAGTTGAAGTGACCTTGTGAGACTTCAACTCTTGGTGGCCATTTTGAATCGGCGCCAAGATCACCAACAGGAAGGATGCATGCAGAGCAGCGCTCCGGGCAGGAAAGAGGGGGCTCTTTCCTGCCCCGAAGAGGTCACTAGACCACCAGGGCAGTAGTAAGGTAAGGGGAGGGGTGGTGACGGGGTGTGTGACGGGGGAGGGAAAAATGTGACAGGGGGCAGAGCGAGAATGTGAAAGGGGGCGGGGTGTGTGGTGGGGCGTGGCATGTGTCCTCCTTTTTGCGAAACAAAATATGGTAACCCTACTCCAATGTGCCTAACTGCCAACAGTTAGGCATAGACACTTACACCAGCCTTTGACATGGTAGAAGTGTTTGCACCTAAAGTTAGGTGCTGAACTGTGGACTTATGCTAGTATTCTGTGGACTTATGCTAGTATTCTATAACGGCAAATCCACGCAGAGCTGCTGTTATACAATTCATGCTTAGCGTGCATCATCCTGGCACCTAAATTTTGGAGTTGTTTCTTGAATCTACCCCTTGGTATGACAGCCTTTAAATTTCAAAAAATTTTATGCAGGGTTTCCCTTTGAAAATGGTCTTGCTATACCTTAGCTTTAAAAATTGCTCCTTCTTAATCACACATCTTGTTTGATGCTTCTTCTGATAGATTTTACAGTTCACTTGTTAAAATATTGGCACCTGTCTTAAGCATTCTAAATTGTAAATGAGAATCCATGTGTGCAGAGAATCATACAAAGTGTAATAAAAGTATTGTGTTTACCTCTCAGGCTCCGGAGAGTCTAGTAAGGAATTCGATCTGGATAAAACAAGCTGGAAATACAAAATATTTTCATTGTTATTATTCTTATGTGCTCTCATTGAACTCTTGCTGCAATATGAAAAATACCCTAATCAAAAATACACAAAATGAACTGTAATACGTCCTGAACTCATGAATGCCTCATGAATGATTTCAATGCCTGAGAATGTGAATGATTCCTCTTAGAGCCAGGAAATCAAAAAAGCTTTCTACTGCTTTAGACAGCACAAATGATTTATGGAAACTATAAATACTTTCTACCGATATTCAAAACTATTTAACTGGCCAGGAGCTACTCCTAAGAAGAGCAGAACACACGTCTAATATGATAAAAAGACTTTATTTGTGCCACTTGCAGAGTGGATAGAAGCACAGCAACTGTTTCTCTCATTCGAATGAGAGAGACAATTGCTGTGTTTCTATCAACCCTGCTAGCTGCAAGGCTGATTGTTGCTGCTTTTGATGTTGCTTTCATTTGATTTTAGCTCTATTGCGTGTATGTGCCCTTTGGGACTGCTATAGCTGTTTTAGCCCCTGGCGCTGTCTCTAGTGAGGTGAAATGTGGCCACGTCGGGACATTTTACAGAGTGGTAGAAACAAAGCCTTTTATCATATTAGACGTGTGTTCTGCTCTTCTTTGGACTGCTTTCTGCACTGCAGGACGTTTCGTTCCTCTTCTGGTGTTCCAGGAGCTATTCCCGTTATCATATTCAGCGGGAGATAACCAGTTATCTCCCACTGATTATCCGTGGTTAGCAGCTAGCCACTAACTGTCTATATCGTGTGATATAGCTGGTTAGGTGCAGATATTCAGTGCCAAACTGGCTATGTTTAGCAGTTAAAATAGGCCGCATTAATAGGCCTATCTTTAACCACTAACCTCAGGATTCTAAATAGCGCGACCGAAATTGTGTGTGCAAATCTGGTCATACTCTGGATTTGCGCATGCAATTTAATTACTTAACAAGCCAATTAGTGATGATAATTGCCACTTAACAAGCAATTATTGATACTAATCGGCATTCATTAGAATTTACGCACAAAACTTGCTAGACGTATTCTGTAAAGTGGTGCATGTAAATTCTAGTGTGTGCTGCCAAAAAGGGGGCATGGCCATGGGTGTGGAATAGGCGGACCGTGGGCATTCCGAAAATCTGCGCGCATGGTTATAGAATACACCTGCTCTGTGCCTAATTTAGTCACTGGTATTTATACCAAGTTTTACTATAAATGGATGCACCTAGAGTTAGGCACAGGCATGGCCGCTAGGTGTATTCTATAAACCGGCTAAGTGTATTCTATAAACCTGCCTAATCTAGGTGCAGTTTACAGAAAACACCTAGGTGGAAATAGTTTCGGCATTGATTTTTCAGGTGCCATATGTAGAATCTAGTCCCAAGCGCTTAACCAGTTAGCACTGAATATCAGCTTAACCGGTTAAGTTGTTGTGGTCAAAAATGAAACCAGATAGTCAATGCCAGTCACCAGATTCGGCTGGCACTGAATATACAGTCTGACTGTCGGTGTCAGGCAATCACCATGCTCCTGACACTGGCTGAATATCGGGGGCAGGGGGGGGGTGTTTTTTTTTAAATATGATAACAGAAAACCATTACAGTTGAATAAGCTCACATGAAAACAAGTTATTTTTTATGTTCAACATATTACTTAGTGAAGTCAAAAAAATTGATCCAGGCCACATTAGTAATATTGAGCAAGATGTAGAAAGCTCACCATGGCTTATAAGAAAATAAGAAAAAAAAACATGCTAAATTAGACCAAGATCCATCAAGCCCAGCGTCCTTTCTTTAAGAGTTGATGGCCCAAGTTATAAGTATCTGGCAGGATCCCAAAATGTAGATCAGTCTCTCAGAGCTCATTTCAAGTATTATTTCAAAGGTTAAATAACCATTCCCTGTTTCGTTGTTCCATCCCACTCATGATGTCATTAACTTCTGTCATAGCCCCTCTCAGTTTTCATTTGTCCAATCTGAAGAACCGGACTCAGGCCCTGTTTGCTAAGCTGCGCTAGAGGCATGCATTAAGCATTAGTTCACGCTGTGTAGATGCCCATAATATTCCTATGAGTGTCTACACGGTTAGCACACACTAAGTTTTAGCACGTGCTAAACATGCTAGTGCATCTTAGTAAACAGGACTCCTGATTTGTTTAGGCAACCAGAACAGCAAAGTGTAGTGGCACCATGGACCTATACAGAGGATAATGATATTCTCAGTTTTGTTCTCAATTCCTTTTTGAATAATCCCTGACATTCTATTTGCTTTGTTTTGGCAGCCAAAGCACAAATCTTGGAGCAACTATGTAGAATATGTTGACATTTTGGGGCTGAAAATGTCAAAATATTCTATATAGTTGCTCCAAGATTTTTTTTTCTTGGCAGGTAATACCTAACTCAGAACCCAACATGGGGCTTAGGTGCATCATTTTGCATATCCACATTACAATTTAATCTGTCATTTAGATACCTAGGACTGGAGTTACTACCATGCATTAAGAGAAAACATACATGCCAAATAACATGTAAACAGGAACAGATTCCCACAGTGAGAGTGCAATTAATAGCTGGCAAGTACTCTATATTTATGCTTGTTTTTACATCATTCTTGATCATTTTGTTTATTATTTATCTTTTGAACACTTTGGAACATGTGGAGGGGCATAATTGAAAGGGGCGCCCAAGTTTTCCTGAGGACGTCAAAATAGCCATCTCATTCCTCCTGCTCCCCTCCCCCAGCAGTAGTCTTACAGGACTGTCATTAAGAGGCAGATGCACTAAAGCTTAATGAGCCTTTAATGACCCTCCAATGAGGAAAATTTGATCCGTTGCATGCATCAAAGGGCTTTTACCGAGGAAGCCAGCAGCTAACGAAAACGGAATGGAGATGAGCAATTAGTGTGAAAACCCCATTGAAACGAGATGCACTAACCTTTTCCGATTGCCTTTACGCAGGAAAAAGGCAGGAAATCTAATGAGAGGTCTGGACCTCTCGTTAGGACAGCTCTGTGCCAGGAAAAATAGTAAAGTTAAAAAACAAACAAACTGTGAGCCAATCCCAGCGCATTAGCAGAGCTAATAGCACTGTGATTGGTCAAAAGGAAACTGAAAGGCACAATCCATAAACAGAAGCCTCTACAAGCCCCAAGGAGTTCAAAAATATTTTTTTTCTAGGCATGCATCCCCGTCCTCAGACTGCAAACAAAACACACGTTGCTTAGAAGGAGAAAAAATAAAGGCTTCATCATCTGTCTCTCGATCAGCAACAGAGAACATTTTTCATGGCAATAAATCCAGGGGCAGGAGGAAGAAATGGTCCCCAGAACTTCATGCCACTCTTTGCAAGATCTTTCAACCCTGTTTTCGCACAGCCCCAGCCCCCCTCCCTTCCTCACTACTCTGTCTCCCCTCAGCTCCGCCTCCCGACATCCTCTGCCCTGTGCCCCGCCCCCTCTTGGGGTCGTCGCTGCCATTCCCCTCCTCCATCGGGCCCCCCTCCCTCTTACCGGGCTCGTGCAGCGCCTCTCTCCTCTGTCCGAAGGCGCTGCACGGGCAAGAAGAAAAGCTGATGCCTGTCTTCGCACAGCTTCGGTCGTGCGTCTCTCTCCTCCTGCGCCCGCCCCTGTCTGACTTCAGTAACCTACGTAGGTTACCGACATCAGACAGGGGCGGGCCCAGGAGGAGAGAGATGCGCGACAGAAGCTGGGCGAAGGCAGGCATCAGCTTTCTTCTTGCCCGTGCAGCGCCTTCGGACAGAGGAGAGAGGCGCTGCACGGGCCCGGTAAGAGGGACGGGGGCCCGATGGAGGAGGGGAATGGCGGCGACGACCCCAAGAGGGGGCGGGGCACAGGGCGGAGGATGTCGGGAGGCAGAGCTGAGGGGAGACAGAGTAGTGAGGAAGGGAGGGGGGCCAGGGCTGCTAAAGGTACGTTTGCTTTTTCATTTAGAATGCAGGGGGAAGTGGGGCAGGGGGGAACGGCGACCTCGTGTGGGGGGGCAAGGACGGCCATACAGGACACTCCTGACGAGTGCCTTTGCCCCCTCCCGACCCTTTTTTTATTTTTGTTTTGATTTGGGAGCCATGTGCTTGTGTTTTGACTGTGTTTTGACTGTTTGTGGCATGCGCAGAGCAGCTAACATAACGCTTGGCTGCTCTGCGCATGATTTGGGGGCCGATTAACGATGTGTATTGTGATTCTTTGATACATTGTACGTTTCAATACCGATCTCAGCATGTGTGACTTTTTTTTTTGGTGCATTCTTCGTTATTTTAAAATCGTTAGGGACTTTAACGATTTAGATTTTTTTACGTTTGGTTGCTGCATCTGCCTCTAAGTGGTCAAGCTGCCTAATAAGGTTGTTTGTTGATGGGTGGGTTGGTAGTTATATGGAAAGTGGATCGGGATGGAGGTAAGATGGATTGGGGTATCAGGGTGAGCAGTGAGGGCTGAATAGAAAAGATATCAGTGGAGTGTGGGGGGGGGGGGGGCGAAGATGTAACAAGGTATATGGATGTGGGAGGGTAATTTTCCCCTGCACCTGTCTGGTCCTTTAATAACTTTGAATAATTTTATGTACCTGCAAATTTGATTGCTCTACCTATTGATCCTTTTTCCAGATCATTTATGAATATGTTAAACAGACACAGGTACTAGATGCATTCTTAGGCCATTCCACTACTGACTTTTTTTCCATTTTGCCAAGTATCTTGCCATTTTGACAGAAACTGATCCTTTTCAGTCACATAAAAACTTTGTCATTAATGAGTATATTGTTGGGATCATCAGTAGAACTTCATAGCACCACATTACATGTGTATGAATTTTCTTACGCATTTTGACAAATACATTTTGCACAATGTAAATATAGGACTTTGGTGTTTTTTGTCCTGTCTACTGCCAGAGGGTGTGACTGATGCTCCATTTAGGATGATTCAGCCTTTTTGGGGGAAATAATATGATTGCTTGTCATGGGTATATTGTCTTTGTATGTGTATGACTGATTTTTTTGTAATGTTCCTCTTTCATTTCTGGGTGTTCCCATTTTTGCTTCTTCTGTAATTTGTCTGACTGGCAGGTGTGAATTGTACATAATAAGTGGTAACAACAGGAATGTGTGTAGTCAAAACAGATTGGGGCCCTTTTGCTAAGCTGTGCTAAAAAGTGGCCTGCACTATTACTAGCGCGTGGGTTTACCACACACTGAGGACACTTTTAGCACAGCAGTAAAATGGCTGCATTTTCTATTTCCCCCAATTAGTGCATGGCCATTAGTGCATGAGCCCTTACCACCACCTATTTACTGGGCGGTAAGAGCTCACCCACTAACCATGGGCAAACTGGTTAGCATGCAGCGATGCAGCTCCTCCAACTGATTAGCGCTGGGTATGTGCCCCCAAACACACCCCCAGCACTAAAAAATATTTTCTATTTTTTAGCACATGGGTAATATGCACAGAACACAAAGCTACCATGGGACACCTGAACGAGCCCCGCGGTAGTGGATTTTAACCTGCAGTAAGCACGTGTTAGTGCTTACCACAGCTTAGTAAAAAGACCCCTATGTTTGCTTCATTTTCAAGTTTGTTGATTCTTAACTTGTTTCACTTACTTATTTGTGACTGATGTATTCCATATCTGCAGATGAGGTTAATGGGCGGGAGAGGGGGGGTTATGTGCTTATATTTAGAAATTCAATAAATGCATACAGAGGTCAATACTCAGTGGCAGAAACATAACTGGTTAGGGGGTCCTTTTACGAAGCTGCGGCAAAAGGGTGCCTGCCCTGGCAGCCAGTAAAAGGCAAGTCTTTGTTGTTTTTTTTTTTTTTCAAGAAATGACCTTGTGGCAAATGTTTCACTGCCCAATTTCCGCTGGGTACACGATGGCGCTACAAAAATTGAAATATTTTTGTAGCACCAGAAATGGCACGTGCTTGGGAAGGGTTCTACCGCCGGGCTGCTGCGGTAACCCGGTGGTACTTCCCTTTTAGCGAGCGGCAAGCCCGCATTGGGCTTACCACCGCTTCATAAAAGGGCCCCTAAGTTGGCACTACTAAATATAGTAGGTTAAAATTAACCAGGAGCCCCTTTTAGCAAGCTGTGGCAAAAGGGGGCTTGTGCTGGCATCGGCACGTGTTTTTGACGTACGCCGGGGCCCCCTTTTACCGCAGCTGGTAAAAGGTAGAGCTTTCTTTTTTTCAAAAAAGAAATTACTGTGTTGCAAGTGATGCACTTGCCATGTGGCAATTTGGGGGGGGGGGGGGGAGCCCTTACCGCCACCCATTGAGGTTTTTGTAGCACCGGATATGATGGCATGCTGGGGGTGGGAAGTACTTCCTTTTTAGCAAGCGGTAAGCCCACGTTGGCCTTACCGCCGCTTTGCAAAAGGGGCTCTAGATTTCTTACCCATTGCTTATATCCCCTTCCAAATAGAAAATAAATAAGAATTGTGACCACATATAAGTTTGCAAAATGGCAGAAATTCACATGCTCAGTGTTAGCAATTTTCATGTGTACATGTTGGCGCTTACATTTGAAAGTTCCTGTGTTTTCTCCATTCAGTATTTCAGTGTGTGTCTTTGTGAAATGGCTGCTTCCGCTGCACAAGTAGGCAAATATACATATACTCCTGCATCTATTTTAGAAAAGACTCTATGTCGGCAGATCCTTTTCTAAACTTCTAACAGAATAGGTAAGCCCCCATGGGGCAGGGGAAGGGTCCTATGGGGTGGGGTTTTGTGCAGAGGTGGTATTTAGATCAGGGGAGTTTGTACAGAGGGGGCTTCAGATTGGGGGGAGTTTATGCTTGGGGGGGCCCCTCAGATTGGAAAAGGTTAGGGTGATCATTGGGGGATGGCAGGGACAGCACCACAGTTCCTTTAAGATGTGGCCCGGGGGGGCATCGAGTCATGCTTTGAGGCCTGATGCTCCTGGGTCAATGGACTTGCAGACACTGTTAGTCCTTTACCATGGGAGTCAGCAACCTGCAGTGTAGAGATACCATGGATTGGTGACTCCCATGGTAAATCAAAGTGCAATAGAAGTTTACTTTATACTGCACCTTTATAACTTCCCACCTAAGTGTGCTGCATTTTCTGCTGTGTTCATATTTGGTTAATTACTCTGTATTAACTAAAGGTGCTGTCCATACCCATTCTCCATCTATTCCTTGCCCCATTCCATGCAGTTAACATGGGCATTGATGCACGTTAAATATTCTGCTACCACATCAACTGTTAGCATTAATTCCCACATTAATGCTAACAGTTGATGTGGTAATGCACTTCAATAAATGTCCCCTTGGTGACAAAAGGAGATAAAAAGCAACATGTTGAATACAGTCTGTAACAACCCAGTAGACAGGCAGAAGTGGGAATATTTGGGTGGACCAAGTATCCTTTGTTGCAGATGTCATCTATGTTTCTATTCTTTCTGTCCCTTTGGTTGCATGTTCTCAGAGTCTGACCTGAATCACTTTCCTGATTAACTTATCATGGTGTGAGACAGAAGGAGAGGATCTAGTATCTGGAAAAATACAGAAGGCTGCATTCAGTGGGCCAATATTTGGTTACTTTAAGTGAATATTGTGAGAGCTATCTGTTTCAATATAGTCACTTAAAGATAACCAGGTAACTTCATCTGGTACATTAGGCCTAGAATCTCTGTGGCCATCTTATCTGGTAAAAGTTAACTAGACAATGCTGAATTACTATTATCAGGTTAATTTTTGGACACACCTCCAGAATGCCTCTGATCCCTCCCATTGCTAAACAAATATATTTTGGGTAGACATCAACTTATTTGAACAAAACCTAACTAGTTTCTGGAGGGGGATGGGGAATTTAAAAAAAAGTTAATTAGATAAATGCCTTCAAATATTTATCTCTATTTCTAGGATAATGTTTTGGTCTGAAACTTTGAGTCTAGTCTGCTCAATAAGCAAAACAAGGCATGCAGAAAGAGTTAGCCAAAAGTCATCCTGCTGTACCAGTGACAGCATTATTACTGTGTGCACTCCATAATGCATTGCAGTCCTCTATTTCACTACTGCCATAAACAAAGAACAAGCAGGCCATATAAACCAACAGAGCAACTGCAGGTTTAAGCAATTTAGAACTTCCTGTGAATCAGGAATTACCACATCCTGGATTTGTCATCATTGATGCAAACGTCAAACACTATGTCAAAGAAATAAAATGTTTAGTCACATTTGAGCCATAATTGTATTGTTACAAATAGTATGCTTGACAATATTTTTTAGGTAAAATGAACCATTTCTTTAGTAAGAAACAAATAAGGTTTAAATGCAGCATGACAAATCTGTAAAACATGTAAAATGAAGTATAGCAGGGGATAATTTTATAAAGCCTTTTCTGTGCGTAAATCCTGCTTTACAAGTGGAAAAGGGTTTTTTCATAAAACTGTGTGCCTTTATACAAGTATAAAAAATATACACATAGAAACTCTCTCATTCTGGAGGGCAGGGGCATAGCCAGACTTCGGCGGGAGGGGGGTCCAGAGCCCGAGGTGAGGGGGCACATTTTAGCGCCCCTCCCCGGCACCGCCGACCCCCCCAAACCATTATCAACCCCCACTGCCACCGCTGACCCCCCCGCCATTGCCGACCCCCCCCCCCCACTGCCGCCACCAACTTTAATGACCCCTGCCAACGACCCTCTCGACCCCCCTCCCGCCGCCTACCCTCCCCCGCCATCGCCTACCTTTGCTGGCGGGGGACCCCAATCCCCGCCAGCCGAGGTCCTCTTCTTCCCGCAAAGGCTTTGTTCTGTTTCTGACGTCCTGCACATTGGCGTCCTGACGTCCTGGCTGATCTGCAAGGCTTCGTTCTGTTTCTGTGAGCCTGATGTCCTGCATGTACAACGTGCAGGACGTCAGAAACAGAACGAAGCCTTCGCGGGAAGAAGAGGACCTCCTCGGCTAGCGGGGATTGGGGTCCCCCACCAGCAAAGATAGCCCACGGCGACAGCAGGGGAGGGTTGGCGGCGGGAGGGGGGTCAAGAGGGTCGTCAGCAGGGGGTCCCGGGCCAAATCTACGGGGTCCCAGGCCCCCCCCGCCCCCACATAGCTACACCACTGCTGGAGGGTCTTTTATTAAGGTGTGGTAGTGTTTATAGCGCACGCTAAAAATTAGTATGTGCTAAATGCTAATACACCCATAGGAATATGTTTTCAATGGCCTGCTTGCTTTTTGTTTATGGAAGTAGTGAAATGGATGACTTCAACACGTTATATAGTTACAGTAATAGTGCTGTCAGTTTTGCATTCATGGAGCAATTTGGCCTCTCCCCCAACAACTGGTGTACAGCAGAACTTAGATATTTCCCCATAAAACATGCTGTACAAAAAATATTTGTTTCTAATATAATCTCAATAAACTCTGTCAGTACTAGGCATATTGTAAAGTAATTAAAAACTGTACAAAAATTCACTCATTCTGCCATAACTTCCAAAACTCACATAAGGACCAAACCAAGGGAGAGGAAGCAAAATACACACGTAGTGGGCCCTGGACCCTAGAACATCAGTACAGCTATTGGGAAAACTGAACAAGCCAGATTACTACAGATCCTTACACAGAAACTCCATGATAACAGAATATCTGTCCTCCACTTCTCACACAGAGCCAGGGCCGCTGAGAGGGGGGGACAAAATTCCCCAGGCCCGGGCCTCCGGGGGGGGGGCCTGGCGCCGCCGTCGCAGTCCAGCCCGCCCGCCCTCCGTTGCTCCCTGATATTGAACTTAAGCGCCTCACCTTCAAAAGCGCAGCAAGGAGCGGCAGACCACTCATTCCTTCCGTGTCCCGCCCTCGCCTGATGTAACTTCCGTGAGGGCGGGACACGGAAGGAAGGAGTGGTCTGCCGCTGCTTGCTGCGCTTTCGAAGGTGAGGCGCTTAAGGTCAGCGCAGAGGGCCCGGGGGTGGAGAGAGGGCCCGGTGGATGGGGGGCCCGGCGACCTCGGGTGGGGGGGCGGGGGCAGCCTTGTCCCGGGCCTGGCCCAGTCTCTCGGCGGCCCTGCATAGAACACAGAGAGACCCTCAACAAATACAAACTCAGTGACCATAAACTAAAAGAAATATATAGATAGAAGTTCATCTGAAATCCCAAGAAACCAGACTCTAGCATACAGTACAACACATTGTATGCAAATAGATCTCATTCATATTCATTGGGGAAATCCTGAAAACCCGTCCTGGCAAGGGCTGAGGTTGGACACCCCTGTTCAAAATGCTTTGACGCATTTTACAGTAAGTCTTTTTTCATGCGCTAACCGCATGTTAGGGTATAACATTCTTAAGTAAAAGGAACCCCTTAATGACTCGTGTTTGAGCTATATTTTTTGCAGCAATTATTATTTTAGTGTGCAATCTTTGTCTTTTGTGCTTTTTGTAATTCAGTGCTAGTAGGTGACTGCAATGGAAAATGGTGGACAGCAGCTCATTAACTTTGAACACACAGTTAAATTATGTATGAAAAATTCTAGAAGTGCTATTTCAGTCTATAAACATACCACATGTGCTGTTTTGCTACAGGAGTCATTTGTATATGCTGCCAATAGCAAAAGACCATGCACCGTTTGCTCAGTAGTGTGGAAACTTGTACCAAGTGTTGCACACTTTATTACATTGGCCTCTTCCATTCATGCTTAGTGACTTTACCTCTTTATTGTTACTATACAATAGTTTACTGTATGCTGTATTAGGTCAGATCAGCTGTCTGTTTTAATTTGTACTATATTTTCAAATGTTCCTTCCATGTAACTTGTTACAAACACATTTTTTTTAAAGTTTCTGCTTATTTGATACACCACTCAAGGGCATGCCATCCAAGCCGTTTACAACATAAGGCAAACATTACAGAAAAGGTCAGAAGACAGAAATGCAAATATCATAGGATAGTGAGGAGTCAATCATGCTGCTGCTGCATCCGCAGCATACCACACCCCTATGCCAACATGCCCCATGGGCTGTAAAATGATGGAGAAAATTAACATTCATAAGCCTTACAGAAAAGGTAAGTCTTCCACAATGCCTTAAAATTCTGGAACGAAGGCCATGGGGAGTTTATTCCAAAGGACAGGACCAACTACTGAAAACAGGGAGTCTCTAAATTTATTGAGAAAATATGTTGGAAGGAAGAGTTGTGAAGTAAATTCTGTTGTGAGGATCGAAGAAGACAGGCAGTTGTTTAAGGAACCAGAAATTATGACAGAAATGGCAGTGTACCAGAGGACTTAATATGGTGGATCAACTTGAGACTTTTGAACAGAATAGGTAACCAGTGTTCGGCCCTCAAAAATGGGGCGACATGATCAAATTCAGCAGCACCCTAGCTGGAAGTAATGCAAGCAAAGCATTGCAGTGGTGAAGACGCGTGAGGACCAATGAGTGGGCTCAGACCAGCTGATATTTAAAACTATTTAACTGGCTGATTTTTAAAACTATTTAACCCGCCAGGAAGATCTCCTGGCAGGTTAAATAGCCTAAAGCCGGCTAAGTGGTAATATTCAGTGTGAGAGAGCCAGCTATCTTGGCTGAATATTACTGCTTAGCAGCTAGCCCGGTCACTGGCAATGTCGTGCGACATAGCTGGTTAGCACTAATATTCATTGGGTGACCAGCTAATTTTAACAGCCAGATAGAAAGACCTGCTATTTGCACAATCTTTTGCTGCTATAACTTAGCCAGTCAGCCGATGAATATTGGCTTCACCAGCTATGTTTTAGCGGCCCAAAATAACAGAAATTCAATGACAATCACCGGATACACCCCGGCATTGAATTTGCAGGTTCACCGGCAACCACAAGAGTTGGACGGGCTCTCTCCCTCGGTCTCAATATCAGCCACAGAGTGTCTTAGGTATCAAGAAATTACAAATAGAATGAATCTGGTGCATTTTGAAAAAACATTTCCCTATGACATTTGAGTTATAATTAAAATGCCCATTTGCTTTAACATAATTAAAATATAACACATTTTATAAATGACCATTAATTACTCATCCCTTTTAACGCTACTGTAACCAGGAGAGACTTTTTAGACCCCTAGGTTCCCATCATACTTTTTATTGTAGCACAGAGTTACTCTAAAATCAAACGTGGATTTAAGAAACTTTACAGCGTTTTCTGAAACAAAAACCTTTGCTAGGTTACGAATCACCACATCCTGTGTTCCTCCACAAGGTTGCTAACACAGAGTGTGTCAGCAGTACTCTGAATAAGTAAGTATGGTGTATCATAGTTTGAAGTTTCTTGAAATACAAATGACCTACTGCCCATTAGTACTGTCAAAGTACACAATTCTTCCTCCTTTATTCTCTAGTCCCAGTTCACAAATCACGGAACTTCAGTGCCTGCATATCAATCATTACTTCTTCACACCTTTCTTTTAGTATGCTTTTCACATTATAAATTTAGTTCTTTGCATACATACATAGATAAATCTTTTTCCAGCTTTTAACATTTAGGTACACTTCATCTGTAGCTTGGCCTTAATATTTTTTTAAAAAATAGACACCATACCTGTTTATGTCTTGGAAGCAATATCCCAGGGATACCATAAATTCTTCCATTATCCATTTGACTGCCACGCAGTGATTCAAAAGAAGGATTAAACTCAGCTCTAGCAGAGATATCCGCAAAGTTGTCGTTATTGTTTTTTCTTATAAGACTTCTTAAGGCCATCTTCAAGGAAGGCTCTTCAGACAAGTGTTGCTAAATATTATGCCATTGCCTAAAAAATGTATTACACTGCCTAGACTGCCTTCCTCTACAAACAATCAAAGAGTAAGTATTGAAACGGAAAAGGACCCATGTGACTTATGTGGTTTTCCTCTCTGCATTATACATAAATCTGTTCTTGCAGATCGCCAATGTTTTCAATCATCCTTACAGCCCATGGGAAAACTAACATCGAGTTTTCTCAATGAAATAAATCTGCTTATCTTTGACTCTTAGAAATAGCTAGAGCACTATCGTTTACTCCCCACCCTCTATGATTCTGCCTCAAAAGTTTCCCTAATTCAGATGTGTTACATTTCTGATATGCTCAATTTATTTCTTCATGTATCCTTAAAATTTAGATAATAACAGCCCATTAGTGGATCAATCCATCTTCAAGGCATAAATACCAAATGAAATGCATCACCCTCAGGGAGGGTAATTTTCAGCTTCTACAGAACTTTCCCTTAAAAATCATTGTACTGGCTAGTGCTGCAGGCATCTTTAGCTCACATATTTTGCAGGTGTAAAGTGTGTGAGATAAATCTTCAAAAAGCAGTCACAGGGATTTCAAATAAAATCCCAGGGGTAAATACTCAGCCTGCTGCAGTCAGCAGGTTCTCAGATGCTGGCTGACGTGGTCTGTATCACAGTGGAGATCCTAGCCTGCATGACACCCAGGGTGGATCGCCGATGCGCCCCCCCCCCCCCCGGGTGCAGCGCCCCCCCCGGCGAAATGACACCCCCACGGGTGCACGCCGCTGGGGGGGGGGGGTGCCGCAGCGTGCGCCTGTCAGCTGAGTTCGCTAACTTCGCTGCAGCTCCCTCTGCCCTGGCCGGAACAGGAAGTAACCTGTTCTGGGGCAGAGGGAGCTGCAGCGAAGTTAGTGAACTCAGCTGTCAGGTGCGCGCCGCGGCACCCCCCAGCGGCGTGCACCTGGGGCGGACTGCCCCCACCGCCCCCCCCTTGGTACGCCACTGCTGTATCAGCATTGGGCTGTGCTCAGATATGACACTGAAAATCTGGGTGAAACAGGCTGCTGGCATTTATCTGTCTACCAGTGGCGTAGCTACGTGGGGCCACAGGGGCCTGGGCCCCCGTAGATTTGGCCCTGGACCCCCCTGCTGATGACCCTCTCGACCCCCCCTCCCCCCGCCGCCATCGTCTACCTTTGCTGGTGGAGGACCCCAACCCCCGCCAGCCGAGTTCCTCTTCTTCCGGCGCAAGGCTTCATTCTGTTTCTGTGAGGCTGATGTCCTGCACGTACAACGTGCCAGGGGCCTGTGCCCCCATAGATTTGGCCCTGGACCCCCTGCTGACGACCCTCTCAACCCCCCTCCCCACACAAACAGAACAAAGCCTTGCGCCGGAAGAAGAGGACCTCGGTTGGCGGGGGTTAGGGTCTCCTGCCAGCAAAGGTAGGCGGCGGCGGGGGAGGGTTGGCAGCAGGAGGGGGGTCAAGAGGGTCGTTGGCAGGGGGGTGTCAAAGTTGTTGGTGATGGTGGCGGCGGTGGCGGGGAGGTCGGTAATGGTGGGGGGTCAGTGGCATCCAGGGGGGGGGGGCTAAAATGTGCCCCCTCACCTCAGGCTCTGGACCCCTCTCTGACTACGCCCCTGCTGTCTACTAGCAATATTCAGCCCAGTACTCAGATAACTAACTAGATAAAACTATCCTAATTTTGGAGCCCTTTTACTATACTGCAGTAAGCACTAAGGTGTGCTTACCGCAGGTTAAACAGTACCACCATAGGGTGCACTCAGGTGTCCTGCGGTAGTTTTGGGATGGACACATGCTTCCCATGCGCTAAAAAATAGGATTTTTTATCGCAACTCTTACAGCCTAGAAAATAGTTGTCAGTAAGTGCTCACGTGCCAATGGGGAAATTAGTGCATGGCCATTAATGGGAATAATAGAAAATTGGTGCCATTTTATCGCTATGCTGAAAGTACCCTCAGCACGTGGGAAAGACCTTTTCTGGGGATAGTGTTGGCCACGTTTTACTGCAACATAGTAAAAGGGCCTTTTTATCTAGTAAAGCAGACTGAAAATGGCCACTAAGGGGTAGATTCTATATATGGCGCCTAAAAAATCCGTGCATAGAAGACTTCGCACATAGGCAGCATGTAAGCACACGTATGTGTGCCTAAATTCTAGCAGGATCAACCAAATCGGCATAATTGAAAGCCGATTTTGGGCGTCCCCAACTGCTTTCCGTCGCGGGGATGACCAAAGTTCCCGGGGGGCGTGTCGGAAGCATAGCAAAGGCGGGACTGGGGCATGTTTAACACATGGGCGTCCTCGGTCGATAATGGAAAAAAGAAGGGTGTCCCCGACGAGCACTTGGCCAACTTTACTTGGTCTATTTTTTCTTGCAACCAAGCCTCAAAAATGTGCCTGAACTGACCAGATGACGACTGGAGGGAATCGGGGATGACCTCCCCTTACTCCCCCAGTGGTCACTAACCCCCCTCCCACCCTAAAAAAAAAACTTTAAAAATATTTTTTGCCAGCCTCTATGCCAGCCTCAAATGTCATACTCAGCTCCCTGACAGCAGTATGCAGGTCCCTGGAGCAGTTTTAGTGGGTGCAGTGCACTTCAGGCAGGCGGACCCAGGCCTATCCCCCCCACCTGTTACACTTGTGGTGGTAAATGTGAGCCCTTCAAAACTCACTGTACCCACATAAATATTTTCAAAATTGCCACTCTAGCAGCTTATTTCATCATTTTTACTTAGTTATTTATCACAGACGGTCTGTGGAGCTCTGTGCATTTCCGGTTTTGACATTATGTAATGTTGCAGCCCGCCAGGGATAGAACTGACACTGGTGTGGCAAAGATATCAGCCTGCTTATCCGACATTGCTGCCTGGATGTCCAACCGCCACCTGAAACTGAACATGTCCAAGACCGAGCTCATCGTCTTTCCACCAAAACCCATGTCTCCTCTTCCTCCACTTTCTATCTCAGTTGATAACACCCTCATCCTCCCCATCTCATCTGCCCGCAACCTCGGAGTCATCTTTGACTCCTCCCTCTCCTTCTCTGCGCATATCCAGCAGATAGCCAAGACCTGCTGCTTCTTCCTCTTTAACATCAGCAAAATTCACCCTTTCCTCTCTGAACACACCACCCGAACTCTCGTCCACGCTCTTATTACCTCTCGCCTTGACTACTGCAACTTACTCCTCACCGGCCTCCCACTTAGCCATCTATCCCCCCTTCAATCTGTTCAGAACTCTGCTGCATGTCTCATATTCCGCCAGAAACGATATACTCATATCACCCCTCTCCTCAGGTCACTTCACTGGCTTCCAATCAGATACCGCATTCAATTCAAGCTTCTCCTTCTTACCTACAAATGCACTCAGTCTGCTGCCCCTCACTACGTTTCTACCCTCAACTCCCCTTACGTTCCCGCCCGTAACCTCCGTTCACAGGACAAATCCCTCCTCTCTATACCCTTCTCCACCACCGCCAACTCCAGGCTCCGCTCATTCTGCCTCGCCTCACCCTATGCTTGGAACAACCTTCCTGAGCCCTTACGCCAAGCCCCCTCCCTGCCCATCTTCAAGTCTTTGCTTAAAACCCACCTCTTCAATGCTGCATTCGGCACCTAACTCTTACCGTTCAGTAAATCCAGACTGCCCCAATTTGACCACCCCTATCGGACTGACCATTCACTTGTCTCTTAGATTGTAAGCTCTTTGAGCAGGGACCGTCCCTCTATGTTAAATTGTACAGCGCTGCGTAACCCTAGTAGCGCTTTAGAAATGTTAAGTAGTAGTAAGTAGTACTTCCGACTAAGCGTATTCTATCAGTGGCACCTAGATTTAGGTGCGGTATTTAGAATACGCTTAGTTGATATCCCAGCGTCTAAAACTTGGCATAAATCCCAGTGCGTAAATTTAGGCGCGCAGTGCCATATGCTATAACTAGTGCCCATTTCCCCAACCATAACCATGCCCCTTTTTGCCTGCACGCGTTAGAAGTTAGGCACACTGTGTTACAAGTTATGCATGTAAGTTCTAATTATTGCCAATTAGTGCTCATTATTGCTTGTTAAGAGCTGTTATCAACGCTGATTAGCTTGTTAAGCCAATTAAGTTAAGTACATTGTTATAGAATATGCTTGGATTTTGCCACGGATCTCTAGGCGTGCTATATAGAATCTGGGGGTAACTGGATAAATGACAATTCTAC
This sequence comes from Microcaecilia unicolor, assembly GCF_901765095.1. Taxonomy (NCBI): domain Eukaryota; kingdom Metazoa; phylum Chordata; class Amphibia; order Gymnophiona; family Siphonopidae; genus Microcaecilia; species Microcaecilia unicolor. The sequence continues at coordinate 246,108,412 of NC_044037.1, read as the reverse complement.
CCAGACTCCGCCCCTGGACTGCTCAGGCACTGCCCGATAGTGCTGAGATGGTCTGATCAGATCTTCAGCAGCACTATCCAGTTAAGTAAAGTGTCACTGAATATCTGTGTTTTGTCCTGGTCAGTGTGATTAACTTAACCACACTTTGTACAGCACAGCAGTGGCGTTCCTAGCCTGGATGACACCCGGGGTGGATCGCCGATGCGCCCCCCCCCCCCCCGGGTGCAGCGTGCCCCCCCCTGCGAAATGACACCTCCCCCCCTGGCGAAATTACCCCCCCCCCCCGGGTGCACGCTGCTGGGGGGGGGGTGCCGCGGCGCGCGCCTGTCGGCTCCGAGTTCGCTAACTTCGCTCGTTCGCTGCAGCTCCCTCTGCCACGGAATAGGAAGTAACCTGTTCCGGGGCAGAGGGAGCTAAAGCGAACGAGCGAAGTTTAGCAAACTCGGAGCCGACAGGCGTGCGCCGCGGCACCCCCCCAGTGGCGTGCACCCAGGGCAGACCGCCCCCCCCCCTTGGTATGCCACTGCAGCACAGGTTCCCGTGGAGGAAATTTTCAAACAACCATCATCTCCAATTGGTTTCAATGAACCAACCAAATCTCCAGTTACACAGAGAAAGTGTATTCTTACCTTCTGTAAGTTCCATAAAAGCTCATTGCTCAGGGGTCCATTAAAAGTGGCCTTAGTGTGCCCTTGTGCGGGTTTTTCCCACAATCTAAGGCCATTTTTACCACAGCAGTAAAATAGCTGCTTTTCCATTTTTTGAATCGGAGAAAATTTTTCTTCACCCAACGTGTAATTAGACTCTGGAATTCATTGCCGGAGAACGTGGTACGGGCGGTTAGCTTGACGGAGTTTAAAAAGGGGTTAGATAGATTCCTAAAGGACAAGTCCATAGACCGCTATTAAATGGACTGGAAAAATTCCTCATTTTTAGGTATAACTAGTCTGGAATGTTTTTACGTTTGGGGAGCGTGCCAGGTGCCCTTGACCTGGATTGGCCACTGTCGGTGACAGGATGCTGGGCTAGATGGACCTTTGGTCTTTCCCAGTATGGCACTACTTATGTACTTATATGTACTTATGTGAATACTGTCATTAGTGCACAGCCATTTAAAAAAATTACCCCATGATCACTTAATGACACCTGTTTTGTAGGCGGTAAGGGCTCACATGGTACTCCTGTACTATCCAGTTAGTGCACAGCAGTGGCGATCCTAGGTCGGCTAACACCATTGGTGGATTGCCAATGCGCACCCCCCCCCCCCCCCGGCGCAATGACCCCCCCCCCCCGGCGCAATGACACCCTCCCCTGGCGCAATGACACCCCCCAGTGCATCACCCCCCCCCCCCTCCCGAGTGCATTTTTAGCTGCTGGGAGCAGCCGCGCGGCTCTCGGCTCCGCTGGCTCCCTGCTCCCTCTGCCCCAGAACAGGAAGTAACCTGTTCCGGGGCAGAGGGAGTAGGGAACCAGCGGAGCCAACAGGCGCACGGCTGTTCTCTGCACCCCTCTAGCAGCGTGCACCCGGGCGGACCGCTCCCACTGCCCCGCTCCTTGGTACGCTGCTGGTGCACAGTAATGTAGCCACGCTAGCTATTAGCGCGGAAATACCCCCTCTTTGCCCCCTGAAGCAATGCTTCCCCAATAAAAAATTAGAAAAAATGTTTAGTGCACGCTAATTCAGTAATTACCACAGGATGCATGAGAGCGTCCCATGTTACACCATTTTAAGCTGCATTAGGCACACAATCAGGCTCATTTTTGAAAGAGATGGACGTCCATCTTTCGACATAAATCGGAACATAGAAGTCCATCTCCCAGAGATGTACAAATCAGTACAATCGAAACCCAATTTTGGATGTCTCCAACTGCAGTCCGTCGCAAGGACATCTAAATTTCAAGGGGGCGTGTCGGAGGCATGATGAAGGTGGGACTTGGGCGTGCCTAACACTTGGACGTCTTTGAGCCATAATCGAAAAAAGCATGGACGTCCTAATGTAAAACTTGGACGTTTTCACAAGGACGTGTTTTATTACGAATAAGGCACAAAAAGGTGCCTGAAATGACCAGCTGACCACCGGAGGAAATCAAGGATGACCTCCTGTTACTCTCCCAGTGGTCACTAACCTCCTCCCACCCTCAAAAAACATCTTTAAAAATATTTTGTGCCAGCCTCAGATGTCATACTCAGGTCCATGACAGCGCATGCAGGTCCCTGGAGCAGTTTTAGTGGGTGCAGTGCACTTCAGACAGGCAGACCCAGGCCCATACCCCCCTACCTGTTACGTTTGTGGAGGAAACAGCGAGCCCTCCAAAACTCACCAGAAACCCACTGTACCCACATCTAGTTGCCCCCCTTTATCCGTAAGGGCTACGGTAGTGGTGTACAGTTGGGGGTAGTGAGTTTTGGGGGGAGATTGGGGGGCTCAGCACATAGAGTAAGGGAGCTATGTACCTGGGAGCAATTTATGAAGTCCATTGTAGTGCCCCCTAGGGTGCCCAGTTGGTGTCCTGGCATGTGAGGGGGACCAGTGCACTACAAATGCTGGCTCCTCACACGTCCAAATGGCTTGCATTTGAACGTTTTTGACATGGACGTCTTTGGTTTCGAAAATCGCCAAAAGTCAAAGACATCCATCTCTAAGGACGTCCAAATCCAAGGACATCCTTGGTATTTTTGAAACGAAAGATGGACATCCATCTTTTTTCGAAAATACGGTTTTCCCCACCCCCAGATTTGGACATTTTACAAAGACATCCAAATCCCAACTTGGACGTTTCTTTTGAAAATGGCCCTCAATGGCACTTAACACAGCTTAGGAAAAGGATCCCTTTATTAGGGGATACTTTAAAAAAAATGTTGGTTCATAAAAGCAGCGTTATAAAATTATCCCACAAGTTATGCACTTAAAAGTACATAAGGAGCAGAGAAGGGGATAAGTTCAACCATTTCTAGAAGGTCATTTGTGATAGCAAAACAAATTTCTAAAATGGAGGAAAAGACCTCAGAGACTGCGGAGTTTGATCTACTGTAAGAGACTATGGTCTCAACAGACATTAAGATAATCATTGGTCAAAAACCTTGAGGGGCCTGCCTCATATTTTCAGTGACACTTAGGGAAAGAAAAATGGGACTTGATATACTACCTTTCTGAGATTTTTGCAACTACATTTGAAGTGGTTTACATACATTCAGGTACTTATTTTTGTACCAGGGGGAATGGAGGGTTAGGTGACTTGCCCAGAGTCACAAGGAGCTGCAGTGGGAATTGAACTCAGTTCTCTAGGATCAACGTCCACTGCACTAACCATTAGGCTACTCCTCCACAGAGTGCAGCTAAAAGTCCAATATAACCACCTCAGAACTGTACAGTTACTGCCAGGAGCAAAGTGAAGGTGGAGCCGGAAGGTATGTAGGCCGAAGTTTGGTTTGCAATGCATGGTTTCCTGTGCTGTGTGGGTTTTGCTTCTAAAGGAAGAGTTTGGCAGTGCATGGTTTCAAACAGAATGTGCAAATCTATGTGTAGGTCTTTTTTTTTTTTAACTGAAATCCAAACACCATATAAGGGAGCTCTGGCAGGCTGTAGTACTCAGTTCTTTGGAGAAAAGAATAGGAATATTAAATGTAAAGACAGGTATAAGTGTGAGAGAGAGAGAGAGAGAGAGAGAGAGAGAGAGACACTGGAAGAAGAGGCAGTCAGTGTGACTTCAGGCTTTCTGTATGTATCAAGCCTGCATCTGAATGCTAAAATAGTGATAACAGTGCCAGTGGTGTGTAGCTGTGTGAGCACCGATGCTCACTTGCTGCATCTGGCAATAAAGGACACCCTCAGGATGGGGTATAAGGAAGGAGGCAGCAGAAATGTGTAGGAAAATAGCTGCTCATTTCAACTGAAGGGTGAAAAGAAGACAGCAGGCATTATTTGGTGCACCTCTAAATAAATTGATTCAAGATTTTATTTTATTTATTTTATTTGTTGCATTTGTATCCCACATTTTCCCACCTTTTTGCACGCTCAATGTGGCTTACTTGGAGAGGAATAATCGAACGGCACTGGCAAAATAGATTGCCGGCGATCCGTTTTGGTGGCGCCGCAAACAGCTGGCCGGAACCGTATTATCGAAAAAGATGGCCGGCCATCTTTTCTTTCGATAATACGGTTTGGCCCGGCCAAATGCCAGAGTTCGCCGGGTTTGAGATGGCCGGTTTTGCTTTTCAGCGATAATGGAAACTAAAAGCAGGCATCTCAACCCCGGCTAAATCCAAGGCATTTGCTTGTGGGAGGAGCCAGCATTTGCAGTGCACTGGTCCCCCTGACATGCCAGGACACCAACCGGGCACCCTAGGGGGCACTTCTAAAAATTAAAAAAATATATACAAATACCTCCCAGGTGCATAGCTCCCTTACCTTAGGTGCTGAGCCCCCCCAAATCCCCCCCCCCAAAACCCACTCCCCACAACTCTATACCACTACCATAGCCCTTATGGGTGAAGGGGGGCACCTACATGTGGGTACAGTGGGTTTTGGGGGGGTTTGGAGGGCTCAACACTTACCACCACAAGTGTAACAGGTGGGGGGGGGGGGATGGGCCTGGGTCTGCCTGCCTGAAGTCCACTGCAATTAAACTTCCAGGGACCTGCATACTGCTGTCAGGGAGCTGGTTATGACATTTGAGGCTGGCATACAGGCTGGCAAAAAAGGTTTTTATTTTTATTTTTTAGTGTTGGAGGGGGTTGGTGACCACTGGGGGAGTACAGGGAGGTCATCCCCCATTCCCTCCGGTGGTCATCTGGTGAGTTGGGGCACCTTTTTTGAGGCTTGGTCGTGAAAATAAAAGGACCAAGTAAAACCGGCGAAATACTGATTAATGCTGCTTTTGTTTTTCCATTATGCGCTGAAGCTGGCCATCTGGTAGCCACACCCATGCCCGCCCATGTCCCGCCTTCGCTACGCCGCCAACACTTCCCCTTGAACTTTCGCCAGCTCGGCGACGGGAAAGCGGCGATGGTGTCAAAAAAGCAGTTTTCGATTATACCGATGTCGCCGCTTTTGAGAGATCGCCGGCAATCTCCCAATTTGTGTCGGAAGATCGCCGGCAATCTCTTTTGAAAATAAGCCTGATAGTATCATAAACGGCGTTAGCCAATGCCAATATGAACAGATACAAGGTATGAACAGTTACAGATAATATTATGGTAGAATGAATTACATGTATGGTAAATACAATTGGGGGCTTAATAAGGGAGAGGGAGAGTTAGGATATGTCTATTACGGTCTTTGGTTACGTTGTATCGCAGGTGACAGGTTTTTTATGTTGTGTTGGTAGTGTATGCCCTTTTGAACAGATATGTTTTTAGTGCTTTCCGAAAATTCAGGTAGTCGAGCGTACTTTTTACTACTTTAGGTAGTGAGTTCCATAGTTGTGCACTCAAGTAGGAGAAGCTGGATGCATATGTGGATTTGTATTTGAGTCCCCTGTTGTTTGGGTAGTGGAGGTTTAGGTATGATCGTGCTGAATTTATAGTATTTCTGATTGGCAGGTCGATGAGGTCTGTCATATATCCCGGTGCCTTGCCATAGATAATTTTGTGAACTGTCATGCAGATTTTGAAAGTGATATGTTCCTTAATTGGAAGCCAGTGCAGTTTTTCTCGGAGTGGTTTGGCGCTGTCAAAGCATGTTTTTCCCGTATATAAGTCTTGCTGCTGTGTTTTGCTTGATTGCTTCACTGCACTGCACCTGGGTCTGTCCTCTGCCTGGCTCTGGTGTTGTTTTGTCCATGGTAAGCTCGTTCCTGCTTGTTTGTTTAGTTCCCCTTTCCTCAATATTAACCCTTTATGTGCAGAGCTTGGTATTTGCCTTATAAGTCCTGCCTCTGTTAGGCAGCCTTTCTTTCCATTGTAAGCTCGTTCCTGTTTGTTTTTTTAAGTTTCCCTTTACTCAGTGTTAACCCTTTATGTGCAGAGCTTGGTATTTGCCTTCTGTAAGCCCTGCCTCTGTTAGGCAGCCTTTCCCTGGTGTCTGCCTTATCCCTTTCGGTACTCGTGTGCCTGCTTCTTTCCTGTCTTTATTTGAAAGCAGTCTTTTCCTTCAGCCTGTTTTTCCGTGTTTAGCCATTCCTGTGGAGCTTCACTCTTGTAGAGTCCGTGTCTACAGTGTCCCATTCTGTCCCCAGCTTTCACTTTTTCCCTGTGGGCTCTGCCCTCCGCTACCTTTGTTTCTGTGTAGCCTTTGTTTGCTGTCTCTCCCTCTGGTCATAGTCTGTATCTGCCAGCTTTTGTCTGTTGCCCTTCCCTAGAATTCAACGTCCCGAATGCTACTCAGATGTTAGTTGAGTAGCAGACTGCTCTTCACAAATTGTCTGTGGAGGCTAACATTGGACTGGATTACCCTTGGGCATCAGGATTGGATACACATGGCACAAATGGTGTATGCTCTGCAGCCCTGAGTTCGGCCACAGCTGCAGCCATCTTGGATGAGGCCATTCCTATCATAAGGTTTCTGGATCAAACTCTGAAGTAATTTCTGCAGAAGCAGCAATTGTCAGAGGAGGTGCTGATGTTAGTAGAGTACTTAACGAAACAGGTTGAAAATCATGTGAAACCTGTTGGATTATTTGTAGTAAATAATTAGCAGATTTTAGTACACACAGCTTCAGCTTTAGAAATGTTAATTTCTTTCTTCATCTCTCTCTCATTCACCCCTGAATAATTCACTGCTGAGTCACTTTAAAGTTGAAGTAACAAAACATCTGTTTACTCACAGTTTGTAGTTAGATTATAATCAGACAGGCTTATATATACATATTACTATACATTTGTATTATCAGCTCCTTCCATGTGCTTAGATGGTAATGGATGCTCACACCACCATAGATCCTCTCAGGTTAGGAGAGATCATGAGCTCCATGTGCTCCATGTGCTGCATCTGCTGTGTCTAACCCCCACAGGAAGTTGCATAGCTGTGTGACCTCTCTAAGTAATTCACATCAGAGGTCACAGAGTAATCACAGAGAAATAATAGGTGACAGGCAATGCATGTAAAATACAATTACATTCCAACAAACCCCTTCTCATGCATAACTGTCATGCAATTATTTATTCATACAAAGTCCAAGCTTTATACGCAGATTCACAAAATGTTCTCTGGGTAACGGTTTGGTCATGATGTCAGCTGTCATCTCACTGGTGTGACAATAGTGTAGACTGATGACCCCTTCTTTTGCCAACTCTCGCACGTTGTGGTATTTCGTTGCGATGTGCTTGGTGCGTGACTGAACCTTGTCATTCTGTGACAGTCGGATGCAGCTCTGATTATCTTCCATTATCTGGATTGGTCTCTTTTCTGCTATTCCAAAATCCAGCATAAGTTTTTCAATCCACATCAGTTCTCTGCACGCTTCCGATACGGCCACGTATTCAGCTTCTGTAGAAGACAAACTCACAATACTTTGTTTATGACTGGCCCATGAAATTTGTACATTTCCATACATAAACACATATCCACTTGTGGATTTATAATCAGAATGATCCCCTGCCCAATCTGAATCACAGTAACATATTAGTTTTGGATTACTATTGGCTGAAATCTTTAATTTACAATCAATGGTACCCTTTAAATACCTTACCATCCTTTTAACTGCAGTCCAATCTGATTTGGTAGGTGAGCTGACCCTTCTGCTCAAAATTCCTACTGCATTTGCTATATCAGCCCTGTATGTGGTAGCTAGATATAAAAGCTTACCTATGGCTGATCTATATTGGATGTTATCTGGTAAAGGTTCTCTTACTGTTTCATCCTTCAGAAAATCAGTGATCATGGGAGTGCTTACAACTTGGGCATCTTGCATACCTAAACTTTCAATAAGCTCATTTATTTTCTGCTTCTGGCTTAGAAGATAAGAACCATCATTTTGTTTCTCAATTTCTATACCAAGATAGTATGACACATTTCCAAGTTCTTTTATCTCAACATTGTGGTTTAAACACTTTACAATGTCCTTGTACTCTTGCTCACTTTTGCTTGCAATGAGCAGATCATCAACAAAAGCTAAAATGTATGCATATTGTCCATTTGTGCACCTAGTGTACAAGCATTTATCTGCTTCACCTTGCTTAAATCCTAAATTTGTCAATATTTCATGCAATTTTTCATTCCAACATTTTGCACTTTGCTTTAATCCATAAAGACCTTTGTTTAATTTACACACTAGCTTTCTTTGTTTTGTATTTATGAAACCTGTTGGTTGTTCCATGTACAAGTCTTCAGTTATATCTCCGTGAAGAAACGCTGTTTTCACATCAATGTGGTTGACTTGCATGCCTTTTGAGACTGCAATGCTCAGAAGTGTTCTGATTGTCGTGTGTTTCACTACAGGTGCAAACACTTCATCAAAATCTTCTCCATATTTTTGAAGATATCCCTTTGCCACTAGTCTGGCTTTATACCTTTCCACTTTTCCTTGTGCATTCCTTTTTAACTTGAATACCCATTTGCATCCTATAGCTTTCTTGCCAGGAGGTAATTTTGTAAGAATCCAAGTATTATTTTTATCCAATGCATCAATTTCTTCTTGTGCAGCTTTATGCCATTCAGCAGCTTCTTCTGCTGGCATTTTCTCAATCTCATCCCATGTTAAGGGCTCTTGAGCTTCTGCTGACTTTGTTAAGTAAGACAGTCTTAGGGGTGGAACACCTTTGTTTTCCCTGGATGAGCGTCTGACTACAGGTTGGTCTGACCTTTCCGCATCCTCTAAATCTGAGAGTTCTTCTCCAATTGATTCCCCTTCTCCAACTGTACTGTCTTCTTCAATGATCCTTTCTGTGTCTGCTTCCTCTGCCTGTTCCTCGTTAGATACAGGTGAGTTGCTTTCAGACATCTGCCTTGGTATGGCATTTATATACACTGGCATGTCTATTATGGTTCTAGTTTCATATTCTGGATGATAAGGCTCATCTGGGATAATCCAGCCTTTATCAACCCTTTTGTTTTCATCAAAATATGTAACATGTCTTATGCCAACAATGCCAGTTTTCAGATTCAAAATTCTATATCCTTTGTGTCCTGGAGCATAGCCAACTAAAATGCCCCTTTCTGTTGTGGAATCCAGCTTATGCCTTCTTTGCTTTGGTATATGAGCATATGCTGTACTTCCAAATGTTCTTATGTGTGACAGGTTTGGCTTCCTACCATGCCATGTCTCATGTGGTGTGCGCTCAGCGCCTTTAGTTGGCATTCTGTTTTGTAGGTACACTGCTGTGAGAATGGCTTCCCCCCATAGTCTTTTAGGGAGATTGCTATCTGACAGCATACATCTGGTCATTTCCACAAGTGACCTAAATTTTCTCTCTGCAACAGAATTTTGCTCTGGTGTATAAGCTACTGTTGTGATATGCTGAATGCCTTCTTGTTCTAGAAATGTGCGCATGCTTTGCGAAGTGAACTCACCACCATTGTCGGTCTGAAGAACCTTTGGTTTTCTTTCAAATTTATTGCTCACCATGGCTACGTATTTCTTCAGCATGTCTGTGACTTGACTTTTTTCTTTCAGCAAATAGGCCACACAATATCTAGAGAAATCATCCAAGAATATTAGCACAAATCTGTTATTTCCCAATGATGGGATATTAAACGGTCCACATAAGTCACTGTGTATTAAGTCCAGCACTTTATTACTCCTATTTCCTGTGTATGCAGGAAATGAGGGTCTCACACCTTTTTGAGTAACACAATCTATGCATTTCTCCATTTTACCAGCATCTGCACTTATCTGAATGCCAGTGGCCAGTTGCTTACTGTGAAGATCCTGGATCACCTTAAAATCACGATGTCCCAGGCGGCGGTGCCAGATTTCCAGACTACATTTACCATCATTCTTCCTTACTTGCGCCATATGTGAGGCTTCACCTGAAATGCTCAGTTTATAAACATCATTATGCATAAAAGCTTCAGCATACACTTCATCATTTTTAGAGATTGTGCACTTACTGTTTTCAAAATGAATCACAAATCCCTTCTTATCTAATGTAGATACACTAAGCATATTGCAAACTGCTTGGGGAATATACAAGACATCACTTACAGGAATTTCTTTAACTTCATTAGACACTTTGCATTTTAAGAATCCAATACCTTTTGCTTGGATCTTAGCAGTCCCTGCGTTTGCAGTTTTAAGAATACCTTCCTCTGGACACATTTCCTGAAAGAAATTCTTACAATTGGTTAAATGGCATGTGCTCCCCGAATCCAAAATCCAAGTACTTTCATTTGAATTATTATTTACCATAGTCAAAGATTTTTCTGCCATTAGAAAGCCCTTGTGTTTATCTTTGTCCTTCATACATTTCCTGGTTTGTGAATTCTTTAGTTCCATTGGCTTAGGTGAGCTAGAGGGAGTGTTTTGTGTTTCCTTACACCATTTAGATACATGTCCCTCCTTTCCACATGAGTAGCAAATCAGCTTGCCCTTGGGTGGAGTTTTCCCATAGCTCCGCCTTCCTCTGTTCTTTGCCAAGAAATTTGTTTCATTTCTCTCTGACTGACTTTGAGAACACATCTCCTCAGAATCATTTATTATGCATTCCTGCCTTAGTTTTGATGTTGTCTGTTCAAAAGATTGCCCTTCAATGGCCTCATTTACAGACCTAAAAACATCAAACTTCTTTGATAGTGAGGTAAAAAGAAATGCTCTTTTCAATGCATCACACATGGGAATTCCAGAAAGTTCTAGCTTTTGAAATGAAGACATAAGATACATAATGTGATCATTACATTTACTTTTATCCCTTAATTTGGTTTCATTCAACTCTGCCAACCAAATTGGTTGCTGCTTTGCATATGTAGTTGCATACATAGTTCTCAGTTTATATAAAATGTCCTTTGGTGTATCTTTTCCCTCCACTAATATGGCTTGTTTCTCTGAGAGAGCTTCCAAAAGCATGCACTTCACATAATAGTTTGCATTGTCCCATTCAGCCATATTTTCAGCTGTTCTGTCTTGATCTAAGCATATATATAATCCTTTTGCTCGAAGGAGACATATGAATCTTAATTCCCATTGCTGATAATTAAACTCAGTTAATTTAGGCACCTTGAGAGAATAGAACAATGGTGAATTTCTTCCCTCAGCCATTTTCTTAGCCTTCTGTCTGCTGTGTGGGGGGAGAGAGAGACAGACTGAATCTTTCCTTTAAAACTTAAGAGAAAAAATGTGGCCTTTTTTTCTGCCTGGTAATATTTCTCTTCTTTTTCAATTCCTGGCCCTGGGCCCATAACCCTTTTGTTGGATTATTTGTAGTAAATAATTAGCAGATTTTAGTACACACAGCTTCAGCTTTAGAAATGTTAATTTCTTTCTTCATCTCTCTCTCATTCACCCCTGAATAATTCACTGCTGAGTCACTTTAAAGTTGAAGTAACAAAACATCTGTTTACTCACAGTTTGTAGTTAGATTATAATCAGACAGGCTTATATATACATATTACTATACATTTGTATTATCAGCTCCTTCCATGTGCTTAGATGGTAATGGATGCTCACACCACCATAGATCCTCTCAGGTTAGGAGAGATCATGAGCTCCATGTGCTCCATGTGCTGCATCTGCTGTGTCTAACCCCCACAGGAAGTTGCATAGCTGTGTGACCTCTCTAAGTAATTCACATCAGAGGTCACAGAGTAATCACAGAGAAATAATAGGTGACAGGCAATGCATGTAAAATACAATTACATTCCAACAAAACCTCCCACCCAGCTGGAATGCTACATGCCAGCTTCCATGTGATCCCTGGGTGAAGGAAAAGAGGAGCAATGTGCAAGACAGAGAAAAGTTCCCTTGCAGCCCTGTCAGTTTCAGCTGTAACCCAATAAAGTCAGCTATTTTCTCTTTACCCTCCTTCAGCCAGCACCTCCCCTCTGCCACTACAGGACAGACTATTCTGACAAAGGCCATAGCCTCAGCATTTGGTAGTACAGGCCAACACCAGCACTTTTCACAAGAGACACCTATAGAAGTATGGTCAGGCATTACCTTTCTGAGCCCATTTAGATTGTGGCCATGGACCTATGGCATATGAGGCCATCATCTAGCCAGACCTTGCCAATGGTGCCCAGACTTCCCTTTCATGTTCCAAGTGAACGGGGTTGGGGGTTTTGTAAGTACATATTGTTCACAGATGGCACTTGAGATGATAGAAAAGTTAATCTCCTTCTGCTGGGTTCCTCTGAAATTCTACATGAGTTGGATAAGAATTGATGCATACTACCAAAATTGCCCCCTACACTTCTCTTTCTCTTACTCTCTCCATCTCTCCCACAGGCTTAGTCACTCCAGCGTTAACCTATCACCCTTCTACTCTTTTCCCCACCCAGACTTGACTCCATAGTTTGTTCTTCCTCTCCAGCCCTCTCTCCTATCTTCAAACTCCTACCCTCAGGCTTTATCCCTCCCCAATACTTAATCCCACTTCTTATTCTCTCCCCAAATATTTCCCCAACTTAGTTCTGTCTACAACGCTTTCCTTTCCCAAACTAAAAATGCACTTCCACTGTACCCCTCTATTGACCCCCACCACTCATGCTAGCTCTTTCCTTGGCCTCCCCACAACTCCAGCCTCTGCCCTATTGCATTCACTCACCCACTCACCCTCTCTCTCTCTCTCTCTCTCGCTCTCTCTCTCTCTCTCTCTCTCTCTCTCTCTCTCTCTCTCTCTCTCTCTCTCTCTCTCACCCCCTCACTTGGGTATCTTTCCTGGATATCTCATCAGCAATTTTAAACAAAACAAACAAAATGAAAAATGCTGCACATGGCATTAGGGAAACAAAAGAAAGATTTTTAGACTGCACATTCTACTGTTTTCCTGTATTTTTATTTATTTATTTATTTAGCAACATTTATAATCTGCCTAGCAAATAAACTTTCAAGGCTGAGTCCAACTAAACAATGAAAAATAACATCATAAAAACAAAATGTTTGTATTTGGTGCCACATGCTTGATTAAAAGGCATGTTCAAACATACAGTATATATAACATAGTTATAGGTGGTATAGAGATTTTTAAAATAAATAAATACCTTGATAAGTTACCTATACATGATACATCTTATGAACTTCAGAAATTTTCTTCAGTATCACGAGGGTTCACCATAAAACTGAGAGACCTGAGATCATACTCCATATACCCTGGGTTATGAGTGAGGTTCATCACTGTCATGGTATGCACAAAACTAACCCATTTAGAAACATTGCCCCCACCTCTCAGCAAAATTACACCCATCTTTAACTCACTCATATACCTCCCTAATTGGGCCTTCAAGCAGTTTCAAAAGTGTGAATAACTCTCCACTAGGTGCAAAGAAACATGCAATATAGACCAGGTAATTGAGGAACATGGTTGCTGAAACCCCTCAGAGATTTTGCTATCTTTTGTCCCAGAAAAGCAATTTGATTTGTCTAAGAGATTTCCTGGCTTGCATTCATGCAATACCCTGAGCATAATGATGCAAACCTTAAACTATGTACTGTCTCACTGGGAGCCACTGTAAAGCTTTTAACTCAAGTGAAATACTTGAAAATCTATTGGCTATGTTAACATCTATGCTGTAACATTTTGAACCAACTGAAGAGAACATCACCAAGCAGACCAAGGTACAACTCATTACAATAATCCAAGTCTCCTAACAAGGACACCTGTAGCACTGATCTAAAATCAGGTGGAGGTATAGAGGGCTTCAATCACCTTAGCAGACAACATTCACTTTGAGTCCAAATCTCATACTACAGACCTCACCTAGATCAAAGACCATTGGCCAATACTACATTCAAGGACCCTGGAATATTCTTCATCCAACCCGTAATAATTCAGTTTTAGAAATGTTTAATGCCAACTTATTTTGGCCTATCCAGTCACCTACAATATGGAGGTAAGACTGAATTAACCATGGCATCCCAGCCTTTTCCATACATACATATGAAAAAAGACTCCCTTTTACTGCAACAAAGCTTCCAATTGTTTCATGTGAATTAGGCAAAAAGGCAGATAATTAAGGGCCTTGAAGAACATCCGTGCTCACTGGCAACCAAGAAGATTCATCATCCCCAACTACCACCTTCTGAATTCTCTGTTCCTAAACAAAACACCTAAATCAAGCCAACACAACCTTAACCATACCCAAAGAACTAAGAAGACACAGTAAAATCTCTTGATCAATGGTATCAAAGGCCAAGACAACATCAAGCAACGTAAACAAAGCACATCATTTTTCTATGAATCTATGCAGAGCAACTGCAACTGACACTGTCTCAGTAATATGGCAGCTGTGAAAACCACTCTGACATTTGTGTAAACCTTTGTGATCAACCAAACTCACAGAATTGATGTAATACACAGTTCTCAAACACTTTAGAGTTGAATTAAATGTTGAGTGAAGAAAAATTTTCTCCGATTCATTTTAAATTTACTACTTTGTAACTTCATCGCATGCCCCCTAGTCCTAGTATTTTTGGAAAGCGTAAACAGATGCTTCACTTCTACCCATTCCATTCCACTCATTATTTTATAGATCTCTATCATATCTCCCCTCAGTCGTCTTTTCTCCAAGCTGAAAAGCCCTAGACACTTCAGCCTTTCCTCAAAGGGAAGTCATTCCATCCCGTTTATCATTTTCATCACCCTTCTCTGCACCTTTCCTAATTCCACTATATCTTTTTTGAGATGCGGTGACCAGAATTGAACACAATATTCTAGGTGCGGTTGCACCATGGAGCGATACAAAGGCATTATAACGTCCTCATTTTTGTTTTCCATTCCTTTCCTAATAATACCTAACATTCTATTTGCTTTTTTAGCCGCCACAGCACACTGAGCAGAAGGTTTCAACATATCAACGACGACACCTAGATCCCTTTCTTGTTCAGTGACTCCTAACATGGAACCCTGCATGAAGTAGCTATAATTCGGGTTCCTCTTTTCCACATGCATCACTTTGCACTTGCTCACATTAAATGTCATCTGCCATTTATACGCCCAATCTCCTAGTCTCGTAAGGTCCTCTTGTAATTTTTCACATTCCTCCCGCGATTTAACTGAATAACTTTGTGTCGTCAGCAAATTTAATTACCTCACTAATTACTCCCATCTCTAGGTCATTTATAAATATGTTAAAAAGCAGCGGTCCCAGCACAGACCCCTGAGGAACCCACCAACTACCCTTAATACTGACATTTAACCCTACCCTTTGTTTTCTATCTCTTAACCAGTTTTTAATCCACAATAGGACATTACCTCCTATCCCATGGCTCTCCAATTTCCTCTGGAGTATTTCATGAGGTACTTTGTCGAACGCCTTCTAAAAATCCAGATACACAATATCAACCGGCTTACCCTTATCCACATGTTTGTTCACCCCCTCAAAGAAATGTAATAGATTGGTGAGGCAAGATTTCCCTTCACTAAATCCATGGTGGCTTTGTCTCATTAATCCATGCTTTTGAATATGCTCTGTAATTTTGTTCTTTATAACAGTCTTTACCATTTTGCCCGGCACCGACATAAGACTCACCGGTCTATAATTTCCCAGATCTCCTCTGGAACCTTTTTAAAAAATTGGTGTTACATTGGCCACCCTCCAATCTTCCGGTACCAGGCTCGATTTTAAGGATAAATTACATATTACTAGCAATAGTTCAGCAAGTTCATTTTTCAGTTCTATCAGTACTCTGGGATGAATACCATCCAGTCCAGGAGATTTGCTACTCTTCAGTTTGTCAAATTGCCCCATTACATCCTCTAGGTCTACAGAGATTTCATTCATTTTCTCTGACTCGTCAGCTTCGAATACCATTTCTGGCACCAATATCTCTCCCAAATCTTCCTCGGTGAAGACTGTGAGAGGGTAGGTGAAAGGGGATCCGGGAAGGCACACAGAAAGGGGGTGCAGGCAGCCGGGGAACCCCAATGGGGCAGACTTCATGTGCACAACACCCACATTCAGAAAGCTGCGCTACCGGAGGCAGAGAGGTTGGCCGGGTTAAGGAAGAAGAGGAGGAACTACCAGTCCCAGAATCCCTCTCTTCCCCACCCGGCTGTGCAAGAATTAGGGGAGGAGATAGAAGATTGGGAAATGGTCTCTGAGGGAGGTGATGAGGGCCAGCTGGAGAGGTTGGGGGTGGGGGAAGTTGAAGAGGAGGATAAAATGGAGGTTACTGAAGGACTAGAGGAGGAACAGATGGAGATTGGAGCTCTGGCTCAAACCCGAAAAGCTGCTGTAAGAGGGTGGCTAGCTGTGCCTTGGAGAGACTGGTGGAAGACCAGAGGAGAGAGACTGAGGCGCTGGGGGAGATCTCTACTAAAGAGGAAACAGGTACAGCCCCTGGGAGAGAAAGAGGGCTGGGCACAATTGAAACCCCAGTCTGAACCAGGTGGGACCAAAGCTGTGTAGCTGTGCTGTAAGCAAGACTGTGTAAACTGTTTCATACTGGAAAGGTCTGGGCCTGCAACCTACCAAGCTATGGTGTGTTCTTTCTGATAATGTACTGTTCCCTAAAAGAAGTAATTTTGGCTAAAGTGAAGTTATATGGACTGTTTAAACCCTGAATGAGACTTTGGCAGCAAACCTTAACAACCTGGGAGTAAGGTGTTTTCCTTTTGTGTCTATGCTGAATGGAAGCAAGAAAATAAAGTTTTTTTCCTATAAACGTTTTGCCTTGATTGAGCCTCTGTGGAAACAATAGAGAGAGGAGGAAGTCCTGCAAGCTCTCAGGGGGCCTGGCGCTGCGCTCCCAGAACAGGCCAAGGTGGTGTGGAGCAAGGCAACAGTTGGGTGAAAAAGGAAGCTAAGCAGGGTTGAGCCCAGCTGGGTCCTGGAAGGGGGACCCAGCTACAAGACTGAAGCAAAGAATTCATTTAATCTCTCCGCTACGGCTTTGTCTTCCCTGATCGCCCCTTTTACCCCTCGGTCATCTAGTGGTCCAACCGATTCTTTTGCCGGCTTCATGCTTTTAATATACCTAAAAAAAATTTTACTATGTGTTTTTTCCTCCAATTCAATCTTTTTTTCCAAAGTCCCTCTTTGCCGTCTTTATCAGCGCTTTGCATTTGACTTTTTTTTTTGTTACATTTGTACCCCGTGCTTTCCCACTCATGGCAGGCTCAATGCAGCTTATATGGGGCAATGACATTCCTTATGCTGTTTCTTATTATTTTCAGTTGGTTCCTTCTATTTTCTGAAGGATTTTCTTTTAGCTCTAATAGCTTCCTTCACCTCACTTTTTAACCATGCCAGCTGTCATTTGGTCTTCCATCCTGCTTTTTTAATACGCAGAATATATTTGACCTGGTCTTCCAGGATGGTGTTTTTGAACAGCATCCACGCCTAATGTAAATGTTTGACCCTCAAAGCCGCTCCTCTAAGTTTTTTATCACCGTTCTTCTCATTTTATCATAGTCTCCTTTTTTAAAGTTAAATGCTAACATATTGGATTTCCTGTGTATACTTACTTCAAAGCTAAAATCAAATTTGATTGTATTATGATCACTGTTATCAAGCGGCCCCAGCACTATTACCTCCCGCACCAAATCATGCGCTCCACTAAGGACTAGGTCTAGAATTTTTCCTTCTCTCGTCAGCTCCTGTACCAGCTGCTCCATAAAGCAGTCCTTGATTTTGTCAAGGAATTTTACCTCCCTAGCATGCCCCTATGTTACATTTACCCAGTCAATATCAGTGTAATTGAAATCACCCATTATTATTGTGTTGCTCAGTTTGTTTGCTTCCCTAATTTCCTTTAACATTTCTACATCCGTCTGTTCATCCTGGCCAGGTGGATGGTAGTACACTGCTATCACTATCCTTTTTCCCTTTACACATGGAATTTCAATCCATAGGGATTCCAAGACGTGTTTTGTTTCCTGCAGCATTTGCAATCTATTTGTTTCAAGGCTCTCCTTAACATACAATGCTAACCCCTCCACCAATTCGATCCCCCCTATCACTATGATATAATTTGTACCCCATTATGACAGTGTCCCACTGGTTATCCTCCTTCCACCAGGTCTCAGAGATGCCTATTATATCTAATTTTTCATTTAGTGCAATATATTCTAACTCTCCCATCTTATTTCTTAGGCTTCTGGCATTCGCATATAGACATTTCAAACTGTGTTTGTTGTTCCTAATTACATCATGCTCAGTACTTGACAGTATTAATTTGCAATCTTTTGTCTGATTTTTGTTTTTATTTAAGGACACCTGATCAACTACGGTCTGTTTTGCAACCTCACTATCAGGATACCCTATCTTCCCTGTTTTGGTGTAACTAGATTTCAAGACATTAAAATGGAATCTGTGCTAAAATAGCACAAGTTAGTGGGATGGGATTTTTTATATACACCTTTCTATAGTTAAAAAGTGCTTTATATATTTATATACTTATTTTGTACCTAAGGCAATGGAGGGTTAAGTGACCTGCCCAGAGCCACAAGGAATTGCAGACCACTAGTGTTGAAATAACACATCGTAATGGTAGCCCACATTGATAACTACACTCCTAACATGGTTAAAGGCAATGCACTACTAAAAACACTTTACCCATTGTTGGAGCTTTTAACTCCTTTGTGGTTCTGCCTACCATCAGGCATATCCTCCTCTGCAGTATCCTTGAGGGACTTGAATCTCATGCAAATATGAAGGCATTTCTAAGCCCTGATTAGACCTGCCCCCTCCCCTCCCCCCCCCACCCTACACACACACACCCCACCAACCAGTGCTGTATCAATTTTGCCATTGCTGTGGTTAGTGCAGGGAGGAGCCCAAGAGGACAGGAAATATGTCAGTACATGAGGAGAGTCCTAGGTCATTTACTAAAATACAAATCTGGAAGGAGACAAGTTAAGGAAGATGATTTGTTTAACTGATTCTTTTTCTCAGAGCTTGTCAGGATGTTTGTTGGAACTGCTGAGGCAACCATCTTCTTTTCAACCTTCTTGGAAGAGTGTGTTTGTACAACTCCTTGATTCACAACTCTTTTAGAAGTCTGACTATTGTGAAACTGGAGGCACCCGTTTCAAGTCCCATTGGAATTATCTGGTACTGTTTAGGTGACTGGGTCTAATGTTTTTAACTTGGAAAGAAGCTGAAAGTAATAGAAATATTGTCTTTTTACAAAGTCAGATATCTGTGGTCAAAGTACAGAATGTTTTATTAATGAAAGATAATTGTGTCCTTCATGGGAAACTTGAGGCTATGGAAAATTTTAGTAGAAAAGCAATCTACATCTCATTAATGCTCCTGAACTAGCATTGGTATTAGCTATGGAAATGTGAAAGTACTTCTTCCAAGAAGTTTTGAATATGCCAAAAAGGCAGCTATCCTTTTAATAAATAAATATATTATTTGTTCTTGGCTAAACAAGTTGAGAGGGATCCAGATGCACCGGGAAAAGCACACTTGATAACAGACAGCTTAAATTCAAAACAGATTTTGAAATACTCTCAAGAAGTGTCACCAACCAGGAAAAAGATCTAGGAACACATATGTGGGTTCTGGCTGAATATTGCCCTGGACCTGCATAAGGATATGTCATTCCCCCTGAACAAGATCAATCACCCCACTTCGAACCCTCCAACAAATTTGACCCCCCCCCCCAACCCCCCTCCCCATTATAAGTCCAATCCTCCTTCTCAACCCCGAGTAACCCTATAGGTTGTGGCTGCCATTTTTCAATTGGAGCTGGCAGGAGCAGGAGCAATTTCATTTTTTTTTCCAAACTGACTACCACCTAGATCACCAGAAATGTGCAGGTAGTACTGGGGGACCTACCAAGATATGAGAGAGTGTCTTCTCTGGGAGGTTCAGGAGGGGTCTAGGCTTCTCTTTGGGGGATTTTGAGAAGGAGCAAGCTTTATGTTAGGGGAGTAGGGAAGTGAGGGGGTCAATTTTGGGGGGAAGATTGATAGGATAGATCAGATTTGTTGGAGGATTGGGAGAGAATCTGACTTTTCAGGGAGCTTAGGTGGTGCAATCAATCCTGTTGGGGGTTGGGGGATTGGACTTATTGGGGAGATCAGGAAGGGGATCAATATTGTTTGAGGGGGAGAAAGGTGACAACAGAGACAGACTCAGGCCACTATCTGGAAATTATTCAGGTGCCAGCCAATATTCAGTGCACCCTGCATAGATTTATTTTATTTATTTATTTTAGATCATTTATACCCTGCCTTTTGCCACGTAAAGCAGCCCCAAAGCGGCTTACAATGAACTAATGAAAACAATTACAATGACTGAGAGGGCAGAAGGGAAGAGAAGGATATGTAAATACAATAGTTAAGCAAATAAGCAAGCTGGCAGGGAAAAAAAAAAAAGCAAAATGAAGAAGAAGAGAGCGCCAAATGTAAAAAAAAATGTCCAGAATAAGGTCTTCACTCACTGACACATTAAGGCAGGTGATCAAATCCTGTGAACTGGGATGCAGGCAGGAACCAACGACTTGTATTGACAATCCAAGAGGAAGCAAGGCCCCATCGACGCGTAGCACTGTCCCAGCACAAAACAGGTGAAAAGCAGCCAGCATGTCCAAAGACGACCACCAACATCACCGAGGACGACTGCCTCGGTCCTGCAGAGCCAAGTAGGTGACTCGCAGGGACAGATGCCAGGAACCAACAGCGCAGATGACGACCTGGAGGCTGAGCAGAGCGAAGATCGTCACTGGCAGAGCATTCCGAAAGAGGGTCCACAGCTCGGGAGACACCAGAGACCCATAGAAAGGATGGTGGAAATTGAGCATGTGGGCACCAGAGAAGAGCAGAGCAGCAGTCAAACGGATTCCCTGCATCACGCCAAACCGGACCCTACTAACAGTAGCTCCGCAAGCTCAATTTTCAGTTCTATCAGTACTCTAGGATGAATACCATCTGGTCCAGGAGATTTGCTACTCTTCAGTTTGCTGAACTACCCCATTACGTCCTCCAGGTTTACCATGAAGTCAGTAAGTTTCTCTGACTCGTCCGCTTGAAATACCATTTCTGACACCGGTATTCCACCCAAATCTTCCTCGGTGAAGACTGAAGCAAAGAATTCATTCAATCTCTCTGCTACGTCTTTATCTTCCTTGATCGCCCCTTTTACCCCTCTGTCATCCAGCGGCCCAACCGATTCTTTTGCCGGCTTCCTGCTTTTAATATACCGAAAAAAAATGTTTGCTATGTTTTTTTGCCTCTAATGCTATCTTTTTTTCGTAATCCCTCTTGGCCTTCTTTATCTGCACCTTGCATTTGCTTTGACACTCCTTATGCTGCTTCTTGTTATTTTTAGACAGTTCCTTCTTCCATTTTCTGAAGGCGTTTCTTTTAGCCCTAATAGCGTCCTTCACCTCACTTTTCAACCACACCGGCTGTCTTTTGGACTTCCGTCTTTCTTTTCTAATTCGCGGAATGTGTTTGGCCTGGGCCTCCAGGATGGTATTTTTGAACAGCGTCCATGCCTTTTGTACAGTTTTTACCCTCTCAGTTGCCCCCCTAAGTTTTTTTTTTTAACCGTTCTTCTCATTTTATCATAGTCTCCTTTTTTAAAGTTAAATGCTAACGTATTTGCCTTCCTGTGTATAGTTACTTCAAGGTTGATATCAAAACTGATCATATTATGATCACTGTTATCAAGTGGCCCCAGTACCATAATGTCCCTCACCAGATCATGCGCTCCACTAAGGACCAAGTCTAGAATTTTTCCTTCTCTCGTCGGCTCCTGCACCAGCTGCTCTATAAAACTGTCCTTGATTTCATCAAGGAATTGTACCTCTCTAGCGTGTCCCGATGTTACATTTACCCAGGCTATATTTGGATAATTGAAGTCATCCATTATTATCACATCGCCCATTTTGTTTGCGTCTCTGATTTCTTTTATCATTTCTGTGTCTACCTGCTCATCCTGGCGAGGTGGACAGTAGTACACTCCTATCACCGTCCTTTTCCCTTTTATACATGGAATTTCAACCCACAATGATTCAAAGGTGTGATTTGTGTCCTGCTGAATTTGTAATCTATCTGAGTCAAGGCTCTCGTTAATATACAAAGCTACCCCTCCACAAGTGTTATTGACAATGATGGACATGGACCTTGAAGCCAAAATATGCTCCATTGATCATCATCTAGAGATGAAACTATAGTTCCTTGTGTTAATTTGAAAATATTTATAAAAAAGAGAAGTATGAATTTCTTGATAAAAGATTCCAACAGCCATTCACTGGAAAAAGCTTTAATATCAATTCCAGAATGTTTCAAAGTGTTGAAGACAATACCAATTGAAAAATGGAGTTCCAGGTAAGTTATATTCCTGCTGTAATTATGAGAATGGTTTAAGGGGTCCTTTAACTGAGGTGTACTAACATGCATGCTAAGGATTAGTACATGCTAAATGATAAGATGTTGTTAGAGATTAACTGGTCAAGAAACCAGATGTTGCATTTTTGCCATGATTGCCAGTCAATCGGATTTTTATCTATAGTAATATTAGCATTTGTTTTAAATTAACATATTGTAAACTTTATTGGGTTGCTTTGGTATAATTACATTTAGATCATTAAAACCAGAGTAGCTGATATAACTGGTTGAGAGTTGTGCTTATATGAGTGAGACATTTCTTGTATTAAATTTAGAGGAGTAGGGGAATACAACAATTTTCAATCTTAACCGCGTGGGTAATGTATTGGAGAAACTGGAAGAAGTTGGAAACAATTTACATTCTTGACTGAAAATATATGAATTATGATATCTCATGAAGTCAGGGAAAGTAACACCAAATTTTTGGGACATTTTAGAATGTGAGTTGCTGTTCAAGAGGGTTTCTTGTTCCATAGAAAACTAAGTAGGATTTTGTTTCAGTTTGTTTATAAAAATGAGTAAGGAAATAAAGTAATGAGCTGCTTATGTTATAATTAACTGTAGGTGCTAAAGACATTTTTACTGTTTCCAGTCTTCCCCACCAACTTAGATATAATGGAGACCATCAAGAAGTTAAGTCTTTCAATGAATTTTGTAAAGTCTATTGAATTGTCTGAGCAAAGTAAATTCCTAGGTATTTTATAGAAGAGTGTTGGATTTTAAGGGTGTATAATTGTGTTGTGGATTAACTTTTTCGTTAAGAGGAGGGCATTCTACATGAATACCAGTAAAACATTCTAAAACTCCAGAAGAAAGCCTCTTTTGGCACAATGCATTTAGAGGCCCTTTTACAAAGTGGCAGTACCTGTACTGCCGCATTGTCGTGTGCCAAATCGGGCCTACCAGTAGCCTGGCAGTAGCTCTGGCTCCTGGCGCATGGCAACTAGGGCGCTAGAAAATATTTTTGGATTTTGTAGTAGCGGAGGAGTGCCCAGCAATAATCACGCCGCACCACATGCTGCCTGGTTCCACCTCCTAAATAGAAGGCAGTAAGGGCTCCCCAGGAAATGGCCATGCGGCAAGTGTTAAACTTACCGCATGGCCATTTCCTTCTTTAAAACAAAAAAAAAAAAGCCTTTTACCAGCAGTGGTAAAAGAGGCTGATGCTACTGATGCCTCAGTAAGGGGTCCTTTCACCAAGCGACGGTAAAAGGACCCCTTACTGAGGCGAGCCCTAGAACTAAAAATGAGAGATTGGTTTGGAGTGAGGATCATTACTGTCATGGTATGTGCTAACTGACCCATGTATAATCTTTTAAAATTGCCTTTCTACGGATCTAAATATGTATAACCTAGAAGACATAGGGGTGGGATATGATAAAGACATTCCAATACCTCAAAAGTATAAATAATGTACAGCAACCAAAAAATAGAAAGAAAGTACTAGAATAAATGGTGAAGAATATTATAAACAGTGGTCTCTCTAATTTCATGTTATATTCCTATGTGTGCTATCTTCTACTTATGGTTTTGAAGTACATAAAAGAAGAGGCAGCATTGGTTTTGTTAAGGAAGTAAGACAAAGGGTGTTGTTTCCTGGAACTGCTGAGTATTTTAGCATTACAACATGATGAACAGTGTTGCAGAATGAAATATGTTATTCACGGCATTAGCAAATTACATCATACTATTCCTCAAGACAAACGACAGAAAGATTAAAATGTTATTAGATAGATATTAAGAATGCCATTGCAGATAGAATGTATTTGTGAGGGCAGGGATGTCAATGTCTGCATGTGTTGGCTGGGGGTAGTATGTTACAAAAGTAATGGTGAACATGGAGGCCAATCTAAAATACATATATCTCCATCCCCTGAGAACAATATAGGGGGAAAAATTTGGAGCAGCGAAATCCATATTTAAATGTAGATAGTTGTGGTCTGTAAATATTTTAAACACTTGTTTTTTAGTTACCGACAGAATCTAATGTATAATATACTTGTTCAATAATCCATATGCAGGGCATTTGACAATCAGGATGTCTATGGATCACAGCATAGTGGCAATCTACATATGGAAAATAGCCAAGGTGCCTATGGCAACATCTATGTGCAAGTGGTGCCATTTTATGCCAGGTCCACATATTCTGTAGGTTTATATGTGTATATAGCGTGCCCAACACTCGCTACTCGCACGTGCTTTCCTGTACTCCAGATGTTAATGACAATAGTCCACATGGTAATGGCAAAGCTTGCCTTGTGGAGACACAGTGGTGTATTTCTGGTCCTGTGTTACACAGTGGCCTCTAGTGGGCCTTCTTGAGAAAGCACCATCATGGCAACCAAAAGGAAGATTCAACAGTAAACTCAGGGTTCAACCACTGTACAAATTCAAATGATTTAAATCACTGAGCGGAGGTAACTTTGCGTGTGATCCTGATGCAGATAGGATTCAAAACTCTGGCCGCCGTAGATCACAGCCAACGTTCACAGCCAATGCCTGTAGCCTAGATGCGAAGATCAAGACCATTGATGGACATAAAAAGCTAAGTAGAAAAGCTTTAGAGTTCAATTTATAACATCTGGAGGTTTTTTCAGCCGAAGATGAGGAAGTCCAACTCCGTTTAAAGCATTTGTTTGCATGTAATAGGAGTTTTCTCGAGGCTTTTTCCTCCAGCAATACACACATGTGCCACTACACTAGTTAACCCTGTTTTGTCCTTTTAAACCAAAAGGAAGAGACATTTTTCTGAGATAGAAAGCAACCTCCTGGCATATCTGGCACTCTCAAGCAAGAGCACACTGTTCCACCCTGGAGAAAGAAGTCAGACCATACTGCAGTGAGATAAGCAGAAACATGTGCCCCTATGCACCTCTATCATGACCTGCTTCTTACCCAGATAGCATATAAATGCCACCTATGGGGTTGGCACATAGGCACTTAACATCCAGAAATACTTTGCCATACTGCATGAGATACTCTCAGAAAAACAGTGCCAATCTAGATATTGAACACTTCAGGGGACCTACATTGTTCATGAAAACCATGGAGTCAATATTCAAAGTGGTTTAACCAGCCACAAACAGCTCCTGGCTAGTTAAATTGCATGATTGCGGCTAACCGGTCATATTCAGTGGCACTAAACCAGATAGCACCACTGAAAATATCCAGTTAGTGTCTAACATCATTTATTATAAACATGATCAGGCGGCAATTGTACCATAATTAACGCCGTTAACGGTAAAATGTAAGCCACATTGAGCCTGCAAAAAGGTGGGGGAAATGTGGGATACAAATGCAACAAATAAATAAATAACACAAAGCCAGCTATTTTAGGGACGTTCTGGGGGCGGAGTCAGTTAAGTGCCAATATTCAGCTCTTAATAGGCTAAGGTAACCGCATAAGACCACATAAAAGTCAGTCCTATCCATAGCCAGTAAAATGTTGAATATTGCGCTTAACCTGCTACGTTTTTGCCAGCTCTGTATACCCAGAACTTCGATGACTAAGCCTGGACACGGCCAGGCATTGATTGCCACCAGCTAAATAGCAGCACCGTACGGTTAGAAAACAATAAAACAAAGGAGCAGCTCACATACGTACAAGAACAACACTGAACCTGCCATTTGGCATGGCCACCTAAGCAGGCAAGGCTGGCAGGCAGGACCACCCCTCCCCCTAAAATAAAAAAAGGTTAACACATGCCACAATCATCAGTGTGAGAGAACAAATTCATAGATACTGTGTTCACCATAATATGATGTTAAATACAGGAATAATATATATCAGTTTCAAACATCTGGGTAGCTCTTTCCCTAACAAAGATTTCTTTTGAAGTGTTAGTGGCAGAAGCAAGAATTGAGCCCTGGCTGTCAATTTGCTACTGTTCTCACTCTACCAATTACACCAATGCTTAACCAATCACTTGCCTTGCTGTTGCAGATGATTATCTAAACGTAGTTTGAGGTCAGGGTGGCAGGGAAAAGCACTTGGGAGTCAGAGGTCCTCTAAACATGTGCATTGCTCTCCACTGCTCTAGACATTATAAGATCATGAGGCTCTCAAAAGCAGGTTCAGTGCCATCTGGAGGATCCAGCACCACCTGAAACAATATTCCAATATAGCACTACTCAACATGATTGATGACACACAAGCAAAATGACATCTCTCTCCTCCCCGAGTTACTGACAGCACATAATCAGGAATATTAAACTACCTTACAATGCCTGGAAGTGATGACATTTCCAGCCTTCCACACATATCCATGAAGCTGCCACAATACAGTGCCTTTCTATTGTAACCGCCAATCAAGCAGATGTCCTCAAATTGAGCACCTGGAAGAAATCCACTTGTTCCTCAGTGTGTGCTTAAGGGAGCATAGTCATTGTAGCTAGTGATAGCAACATGGCAGCTAAGTTTGATATGTGTCCACTCCACATCACCAGTTCTATTCTTCAGCTGTAACCAGTTGTACCAGCTCTTACTTTCATTCTAGCAACTGCCATGAGGGAAGAGGAGAGGGGGAGGAAGAGGAAGAGGAAGAGGAGAGCATAGAGGAAGAGAACTAAAGCATGGAGGACGAAGAGGAAAAGGAGATGGCAAAGAAGGATGTGGAGGAGATAACTGTGGAGAGGAAGAGGAGGGTTCAGAGAGCCAAACATGGGGTCCCTTTGAACTCCTGTGGAAGCAGCTGAGTTGCTAGACTAAATGGGTTTGCATGAGGTCCCAGTAGAGTTCCAAGACCCTGAAGTCCTGCTGTAAATTCAGACTTTGTAGCATGTTGTGTGGAAGCTTTTCAGAGACCTTCTGAAAACAATGGGTCTTGTGCTGACCCATCTGGAGAGAATGAGGGAAGAGCTACCTGCCCTAACAGGTAGCTCTTCTCTCATTCCCCTCTGTTATGCAGCAGGGGGCACAGATTTCTGCTGCTGTCAAGACAGAAATGTAGTGTTTCATGCCTGATTATAAAAATTAAATTTGCTGTGGTACATATTTTTATATGTTTATGTTACAAAAATAAGTGTTAATTTTGGTAACCTAGTCTGCATTTGTTTTGTCTGCCACAGGGCCCGCACATGCTACCATCATGTCACCTATCCTTCTAAATCCATTTCACATAGACCCCTTCCATCCCTCCCCCATTCCCCTCAGTCCATTAATACACACCGGGGTCAGTATTTAGCATGGTTTAACCTGGCAGAAGCTCCCCCATGGTTAAACCACTCTGGTTGGGCCAGGAACAGATATTCACGCAGAGCTGCTAGGCATATTCTGAAAACCACGCTTAGATTTAGGTGCAGTTTATAGAATACACCTAGGAGCTATGCCTGCATCTAACTCTACGTGCGTCCATTTACACCAAGTAAAATACCTGCGCCTAAGTTAGGTGCAGAGTAGGTGTATTCTATAACCCTGACCGTAGATTTTTGGAACACCCTCAATCTGCCCATTCCACACCCATGGCCACACAACCTTTTGGCAGTACACATTAGAATTTATGCACACCACTTTATAGAATATGCCCAGCAAGTTGTGCACGTAAATTCTAATTAACTATTTGCTACTATTTAACATTTCTAAAGCGCTACCAGGGTTACCCAGCGCTGTACAATCTAACAAAGAAGGACAGTCCCTGCTCAAAGGAGCTTACAATCTAAAGGACGAAAAGTGCAGTCAATCAAATTGGGGGCAGTCTAGATTTCCTGGATAGAGGTACAATGGTTAGGTGCCGAAAGCGACATTGAAGAGGTGGGCTTTGAGCAAGGATTTGAAGATGGGCAGGGAGGGGGCTTGGCAGATGGGCTCAGGGAGTTTATTCCAAGCATAGGGTGAGGCGAGGCAGAAAGGGCGGAGCCTGGAGTTGGCGGTGGTGGAGAAGGGTACTGAGAGGAGGGATTTGTCCTGTGAGCGGAGGTTACGGGTAGGAGCGTAAGGGGAGATGAGGGTAGAGAGGTAATTAGGGGCTGCAGATTGAGTGCATTTGTAGGTTAGTAGGAGAAGCTTGAACTGTATGCGGTACCTGATCGGAAGCCAGTGAAGTGACTTGAGGAGAGGGGTGATATGAGCATATCGGTCTTGGCGGAAGATAAGGCAGGGAGCAGAGTTCTGAACGGATTGAAGGGGGATAGATGGTTAAGTGGGAGACCAGTGAGGAGTAGGTTGCAGTAGTCAAGGCGAGAGGTGATGAGAGAGTGGATGAGAGTTCAGGTGGTGTGCTCGGAGAGGAAGGGGCGAATTTTGCTGATATAGAGAAAGAAGCAACATGTCTTGGCTGTCTGCTGGATATGGGCAGAGAAAGAGAGGGAGGAGTCGAAGATGACTCCAAGGTTGCGGGCAGATGAGACAGGGAGGATGAGGGTGTTGTTGACTGAAATAGAGAGTGGAGGGAGAGGAGAAGTGGGTTTGGGTGGAAAGTCAATGAGCTCGCTCTTGGCCATGTTCAGTTGTGGCGGTTGGACATCCAGGCAGCAATGTCGGATAAGCAGGCTGAATCTTTGGCCTGGGTTTCTGCAGTGATTTCTGGTGTGGAGAGGAAAAGCTGGGTGTCGTCAGCATAAAGATGGTATTGGAAACCATGAGATGAGATCAGCGAGCCCAGGAAAGAGGTGTAGATTGAAAAAAAAGAAGGGGTCCAAGGACAGATCCCTGAGGAACTCCAACAGAGAGCGGGATGGGGGTGGAGGAAGACCCATGAGAATGTACTCTGAAGGTACGGT
Source organism: Microcaecilia unicolor (assembly GCF_901765095.1). Lineage (NCBI taxonomy): Eukaryota > Metazoa > Chordata > Amphibia > Gymnophiona > Siphonopidae > Microcaecilia > Microcaecilia unicolor. The sequence continues at coordinate 246,079,320 of NC_044037.1, read as the reverse complement.
GGGAGAGATAAGAGGAGAACCAGGAGAGAACAGAGCCCTGGAACCCAAATGAGGATAGTGCAGCAAGAAGTAAATTATGATTGACAGTGTCAAAAGCGGCGGATAGGTCGAGGAGGATTAGGATGGAGTAGTGACCTTTGGATTTGGCAAGGAACAGGTCATTACAGACTTTAGTGAGTGCCATTTCTGTCGAGTGTAGAGGGCGAAAACTGGATTAAAGCGGATCGAGGAAGGCATGAGAGGAGAGAAAATCAAGGCAGCGGCTGTGAACGGCGCGTTCAAGTATCTTGGAGAGGAAGGGTAGGAGGGAGATGGGGCGGTAGTTGGAAGGGCAGGTAGGATCTAGTGATGGTTTTTTGAGAAGTGGTGTGACTACAGCATGCTTGAAGGTGTCAGGGACAGTTGCAGTAGAGAGAGAGAGGTTGAGGATATGACAGATGGGTGGGGGGGGGTATGACAGTAGGAGAGATGGTGTTTAGTAAGTTGGTGTGGATGGGATCAGAGGAACAGGTGGTGCATTTTGAGGAGGAAAGAAGGTGGGCGGTTTCCTCCTCGGTGATATCAGGAAAAGAGGAGAAGGAGGCCTGGGTTGGTTGGTTGGTTGAGGGAGTGGGTTAAAGGGTGAAGAGGAGGAGGTGGCTTGGTAGTGAATTCGAGGTTGATTTTCTGCACCTTGTCATGGAAGTAGTCAGCTAGTGATTGAGGAGAGAGTGAGGGGGGGGGGTGGGAGCAGAGGGCACTTTGAGGAGGCAGTTAACGGTGGCAAAGAGACGACGAGGGTTGGAGCCGAGAGAATTAGTCAATTGGGTGTAATAGTCCTGTTTGGCAAGGAATAGGGAGGACTGGAAGGAGGATAGCATGAATTTGTAATGAATGAAGTCGGTATGGGTGCGAGATTTCCTCCAGAGGCGTTCAGCAGATCAGGCGCAGGAGCGAAGGTATTGGATGCAAGGGGTCAGCCAGGGCTGGGGATTAGTACGCCTTGTGGGACAGGAGATGGATGGTGCAAGTGTGTCAAGAGCAGTGGAGAGAGTGGCATTGTAAGCAGAGACAGCCTTGTAGACAGACTCGGAGGACATGATGGAAGGGAGGAGATTAGAGATACAAGAGGATAAGGTAGGAGGGTTGACAGCCTGGAGATTCCTGAAAGTAGTGGTTAGTGTTGGGCAGGACTGAGGGGGAGGGTGATGAAGTGTGAAGGCCAATTACTGTCAATAATTGCTTGTTAAGTGGCAATTATGGGTGTTGATTGACTTGTTAAGCAATTAAATTGTCCACGCAAATCCAGAACATGACCGGATTTGTGCACACAATTTCAGTCATGCCATATAGAATCTGGGAGATAATCCATCTTATTTTTGAAAGAGAAAGAAGCCCATATTTCAACCCAGATCGGAAGATGGGCGCCTTTCATGGGCGCCCAAATCGGTATAATCGAAAGCCGATTTTGGGTGCCTCCAACTGCAATCTGTCTCGGGAACGGACAAAGTTGACAGGGGCATGTCGGAGGCATGGTGAGGGCAGGACTGAGGCGTGTTTATCGGCCACGGAGAGATGGGCACGCTCGGCCAATAATGGAAAAAAGAAGGGCGCCAGAAGCGAGAATTTGGGTCACTTTTTGGACCCTTTTTTTTCACGAACAAGTCCCCAAAAAGTGCCTCAACTGCCCAGATGACCACCGGAGGGAATCGGGGATGACCTCCCCTGACTCCCCCAATGGTCACTAACCCCCTCCCACCAAAAAAAAAGAACTTTAAAAACTTGTTTTTCCAGCCTGTATGCCAGCCTCAAATGTCATACCCAGCTCCATCACAGCAATATGCAGGGCCCTGGAGCAGTTGTTAGTGGGTGCAGTGGACTTCAGGCAGGTGGACCCAGGCCCATCCCCCTACCTGTTACACTTGTGCTGCTAAATGAGAGTGCTCCAAACCGCCCCCAAAATCCACTGTACCCACATCTAGGTACCCCCTTCAGCCATAAGTGCTATGGTAATGGTGTAGAGTTGTGGGCACTGGGTTTTGGGGGGGATTTGGGGGGCTCAGCACCCAAGGTAAGGGAGCTATGGACTTGGGAGGTATTTTAAATTTTTTTTTAATTGTTACAAGTGCCCCCTAGGGTGCCCGGTTGGTGTCCTGGCATGTGAGGGGGACCAGTGCACTACAAATCCTAGCCCCTCCCACGACCAAATGCCTTGGATTTGTTCGTTTTTGAGCTGGGCGCCTTCAGTTTCCATTATAGCTGAAAACCATTATCGTTGGTTTACGACGAAACACGTCCCGTGTCAGGTCATCAATAAAGTATATTTGTTCCATTCTTGAGAGCTCTTTGTGCTTCTTTATTTAAAAAAAAGTTACCCAACATGGTCCACGTAGTATAATTGCTATGATTTTTATTGCATGACTAGAGATATTTTTATGTTATTATGGTAGAATGAACATTACTTTTAACCTCATTGTTATTGCACATATTTATGTACCAGTATATATCTTACTTGGTATTTATGGTTATATTATTGTTTTGATGAATGTTTTAGTACTGTACCCCTGATGCAGCCAAACGTGGACCACGCCAGAATGACCTTTTTAATAAAAGAACTTTACCTTAAAGCAGATCTCAAGTCAAAGGTTTATCTGGCATATCTTCTGGTGTGGATCTGAGGAGCCTCTCTGGTGTTTACAGTTTAGCAGCAGGCATGATATTTTCAATAATATTTACAAGATAACAAACTACTGACAACCACAAGTCTAACAGGTTTCTTTTCCTCATTCTCACTTGAGTATTTCATCTTTCCACATACTGTTAGAAAATATTGTTTCTCAAAAGTGATTGTGAAGTTAACAAAGCCCATTTTGCATCAGGTGTCATCAACTAGGTCAGAAAATGGGGCATCTGAATCAAGACTTTCAAATTTGCCTTGATTTGATCGACCTCCCTGCCAGAAACAGATCTATTTCTTCACAAACTTATCTCAACCTACACCTTCCCAATTGTAGAGGAATTAAATACAAGACCTAGTTTCTCCTTTTTGGGCAGCCAGCTTTGGAATGCTCTACCCAGACCAATCCGATTAATTAATGACTACTTGCCCTTTAGAAAAATGCTGAAACTCATCTCTTTAAGCAAGCCTATCCTAATGTCCCAACCTAATCTCACCAGCCTCAACTCCCAATTCTGGTCTGACTTAGATGACAACCTCATCATTGGTTTTATTTACCCCACCTCCCCATTCCCCCTCTACTCATCCCATCCATCTCTTCTCCATCTCCCCTTTATTTTATCCCTCCTTACCCCTTTTCTCCCAAATTATACTATCCTATCCTGTCTACCCTCTCTTATCCTAATCATACATTATCAAGCTCAACTTATCATTTTTTTTATTTTTGTTACATTTGTACACCACGCTTTCCCACTCATGCCACTCATGGCAGGCTCAATGCGGCTTACAGGGGACAATGGAGGGTTAAGTGACTTGCCCAGAGTCACAAGGAGTGCCTGAAGTGGGAATCGAACTCAGTTCCTCAGTTCCCCAGGACCAAAGTCCACCACCCTAACCACTAGGCCACTCCTCCACTCCATACACTATCAAGCTTAACTTATGTTTTGAAATTTCTATTATATGACTTAGTATTTCAAATTACTATGTAAGCCGCATTGAGCCTGCATTATGTGGGAAAGCGCGGGGTACAAATGTAATAAATAAATAAATAAAAGGCTTACTAAATGTGGAGCCTTCTGTAATGCATATAGGGGCATGCAGGCATCCAGCAGAAACAGCCATTTTACAAAAAGGTCCAGAAAAAGAGCGCTATCATTCCATTTTTTGCCCATATGAGTGCTAACAGTTAAATGTGTAAATACCTACACATATAACTTACAGATATAAGTACCAGATTTTATAAAACTGGACATCTGGGCTCAACTAATCAAGAAATCAGGAAAAATAGCTCATTTCAAATTCTTTATTGAAAAATATAACACCAAGAAATATATGAAAAACAACAGCAGTCATACATCAAATGCAAGATACATAGGATGCATATTCAGAGACCGACCACTTATTCCACTTATTCAAATAGAAAGAAGAAAACAAGGAAACAACCCTAGGGGAGGACGAGACAGACCTCAATCGGATAAGTATTCAATGACAAAGAATTTCAGTTAAGCATGGTCATCTTAAAGTGGTAACATAAGAGTCAAGTACTAGCCAAACTTTCCTTTCGTTTGTCAATGAATGGGTAGTCTGGGTGATACCCGCCAGTTCAAATTTGCGAGTAAGGCAAACAAAATAGATCATTTTAGCGAAATTTTCATGGGGATTTAAACATGAAATAAGTAAGAACAATTTCCCCCTCAATCACTGTTACAAACACGGGTAACATGAGCAGTTAGCTAGCAGGCCTAACTGGGAACAGATATAAATGCCAATATCCAAATTTTTGAAGTATACATGTAAAATCAGAAACACACAGGTGAAGGGCAATTCTATAACTGAGCACTCACATTTTCACACCTTGTGTGTGTGTAAAGTTACCAAATACCTGCACTTTGGCAGGTAAGTGTACATTTATTCTTTATTTACACTTACTATACCTCTTTAGCTGATACACAGAACAAAGCGGTATTCCGAGAGCTATAAATTACACACATTTGGCCCTGAAATCACCAGGGCAAGATAAGAGGACCTATAGGAACCAAAGGCAGCACCACTTCAAGAATATGCAGGTGGTCTGCAATGCAAGACTTATCATCACAGATATGTGTGCAAAATTCCCTGGTTCAAGCCTTGATATATTTATGCTGTCACAGTCTACACTGGGTGAAGATTAAGGCATGGGACTACATGGGTATGCCTGGCTGCTAGGTGAATAATAGCTGTGAATTGGGCATTGGGTCCACTGGGAAATAATGATCATAACATAATCCAATTTGAGTTAATAAATGGAGTGAAGACACTAAGGAAATCTATTGTAGCACCAATTAACTTCCAAAAGGGCAACTGTGATAAAATGAGGAAAATGTTTTTAAAAAAAGGCTAAAAGGAGCAGTGACAAAGGTTAGGACTTTAAATCAGGCATGGATATTCTTTAAAAATACCATCTTGGAAACCCAGACCTGATGTATTTCATGTATTAATAAAGGTAAGAAAAAGAACAAACGACAGCCAGTATAGTTAAAAAGTGAAGTGAAAGAAGTTATTAGAGCCAAACAGAAAAGAAGGATCCAAAATGAAGAAAATAAGAAGCAGCATAAGCACTGGCAAGTTAGATGCACATCATTGATAAAGAAGGCTAAAAAAGAATATGAAGAGAAACTTGCCCTAGAGCAAAAACTCATAGCAATAAATTTTTCAGGCATATCAGAAGCAGAAAACCTGTAGCACCATAGCAGAAAGACTGAATGAATTCCTTGTTTAAGTCTTTACTGAAGAGGATGTAAGAGATCTTCCCTGTGCCAGAAATAGTTCTCAAGGGTGATGATACAAAGGAACTGAAACAAATCTCAGTGAACTTTGAAGACATGCTAAGTGAAATTGACTAGTTAAAGATTAATAAATCACCTGGACCAGATGGTATGTACTCCATTGTAATGAAAGAACTCAAACATGAAATTAATGATCTGCTATTGGTAATCTGATCCTGAAGACTGGAGGGAGGTCAATATAACACCAATTTTTTAAAGGGTTCTAGGGGTGACCAAGAAGCTACTGACTGGTAAGCCTGATGATAGTACTGAGCAAAATGATAGAAACTATTATAAAGAATAAAATTACTGTACATACAGACAAATATGGTTTAATGGGACAGAGTCAACATGGATTAAACCAAGGAAAACCTTGCCTCACCAATTTGCTTCATTTCTTTGACGATATGAATAAACATGAGGATAAAGGTGAGCCAGTTGATGTAGTGTATCAAGATTTTAAGAAAGCTTTTGACAAAGTCTCTCTTGAGACTCCTGAGAAAATTTTTTAAAAAGCCATGGGATAGGAAACAGTGTTCTGCTTTGGACTGGGAACTGGTTAAAAGTTAGAAAACAGAGGGTAAGTTTAAATGGCCATTTCTCTGAATGAAGGAAGGTGAATAGTGGATTGCCCCAGGGATCTATACTGGGACTAGGACTATTTAACATATTTATAAATTATTTGAAAATGGGAACAAGACATGCAGTTATTAAATTTGCAGATGAAACAAAATTATTCAAAGTTATTAAATTGCATACAGACTGAGAAATTGCAGGAGAACCTTAAGAAATTGGAAGACTGAGCATCCAAATAGCAAATAAAATTTAATGTGGACAAGTGCAAAGTGATGCACATTGGAAGGAATAATCCAAATCATAGGTTCTTAATACTAGGTTCCACTTTAAATCATAGGTTCTTAATACTAGGTTCCACTTTAAGAGCTACCATCCAAGAAAAAGATTGTCATTGTGAATGGTACATTGAAATCTTCTGCTCAGTGTCCAGCAGCAGTCAAAAAAGCAAACAATGTTAAAATTATCAAGAAAGGGATAGAAAATAAGACAATACTATAATACCCCTGTATTGCTCCATGGTGTGACCTCACCTTGAATATTGTGTGCAATTCTGGTTGCTGTTTCTCAAAAAAGATAAAGCAGAATAGGAAAAGTTCAAAGAAGGGCAACTAAAACTCCTCTCATATAAGGAAAGGCTTAAGAGGTTATGGCTCTTCAGCTTGGAAAAGAGGCAGCTGGGGGGGATATGTTAGAAATCTACAAAATCCTGAGTGGAGTAGAACAAGTAAATATGAATTGATTGTTTATGTTTTTAACAATTACAAAAACTAAGGTATACTTTTGGGCTCATTTTCTAAAGAGAAGGACGTTCATCTTTCGACACAAATCGGAAGATGGGCGTCCTTCTCACAGGGACGTCCAAATCGATATAATCGAAACACGATTTTGGACATCTCCAACTGCAGTCCATCGCAAGGATGGCCAAAGTTCAAGGGGGTGTGTCAGAGGCATAGCAAAGGCGGGACTTGGGCGTGCCTAACACTTGGACGTCCTTGACCCATAATCGAAAAAAACAAGGACGTCCCTGATGAACACTTGGACGTTTTCACCTGGACGTGTTTTTATTACGCCTAAGGCACAAAAAGGTGCCCGAAATAACCAGATGACCAACGGAGGGAATCGGGGAAGCATGTGAAAGTAAATGACATCAGCTGTACATATTATAGCAGGACATGTTGATCCACTCCTACCCTAGCCAAGATAATGTTCAAGCACCTGTCTGACCTCATTTGCAACTCTCTTTAACTATTCCCTTATTTTCTAACTCCTGTTACTCCATCTTACCTATCTCTATGTTCCTTCTTTGCTTATACCCTACGCTGTCTATTAAAATGTTTTATTATGTGTTGTGTTGGACTTATAATGCAGCATACTATGCCATACTTTGTATTGTTGTTTGAATATTTTTGCTGCTGTAATTGTCTAGTGCTTATGTTTGATTTATTTTTGCTGTACACCACCTTGAGTGAATTCCTTCAAAAAGGCGGTAAATAAATTCTAATAAATAAATAAATACACTAGATCAGCATTGATCATAGAAGTATAAGTTCAAAGCAATTCTCTGTGAATCGTGTGGAGAAAAAAGATCCTCAAGTATCAGGAAAGAAATGCACTCAGAGACCAAGAAAATGTGGCAGAAAGATGCAGAAATATTTCCAATCATTTGGGGTGCCACGGGCTTGATTAAAAAAGAATTTCCAAGCACACTTGGATGAGTTGTCTGTACATGTTACATCTTATGAACTCAAGAGAAGGAAACTCTCTTTGGCACGATGCAAGTACTACAGTGATCATTAGCAATACATTTAAGAGACTGAGATCATATTCCATATACCCTGGCTTAGGAATGAAATTCATTATTGTCATGGAATGTGAAAACTAACCCATTTAGAGGCATTGCCTCTGAGACAAACCCAGGTGATACCTTTGTGGTAGAGAACCATTCAGGACCAGAGCATTGTCAGAACATTAAAAGAAAATGTTAAAACAATCCAAGAATGATCCATTTTGATGTTAACATGATAACCAACTTTGAAACTAACAAAAATGGACTTTAAAAAATCTGGGTTTCCTATCACATTATAAACCATAAAATTCTACAGCGTTGTCACCTTCTAATCACCCATTCATCTCATGGGAATGCTTCACTTTTATATTGTAGTATTGTCATCTTTTGCTCATACTGTCTTAAGTTAGGGGAGGAGGTTTTAACCTTCGAAAGATTAAAAAAAAAATTTTTTTTTAAGTATTATCTTAAACAGATAGCACACATTAGTTAAGAGGCCTTTTAACTTTTTTGCGGGCTTTCACATTCTTTTGGAATCGAAGCAATTTAGTAACATTGGAAAAGTTATGTAAAGGTTAATATTTCTCATGTATTTTTACATTGCTGAAGATTTGGTTAATTGGTATTCATGCCATTTGTCAAGGCTGCTGTTTAGAAATATAGTTTGAATTGTGCAACGAATTACTTAATGCAGGGTAAGGGAAAAACAGACATTTCATAAGTGAAAATTTCATTTGTTTTTATAAAAACTATGTTTAGTAATGTACAATGACAACATAAATCTCTTTTCATTATCTAGAATAAGGCATATGAGTCACAAGCAGTGCATAGAGACATCAGGTACATAATAATTAAGCTTGAAGTGAACTGTACCAGTACTAAAAGATACCAAGCACTGTAAGTAACAAAGATGTTTATACCAAAATTTGTTCTATGGAACACAAATAAGAACAGTCAGTTCTTAAGCATATTCTACTTACTCAAGACATAATTTCCATATTGTTAAAAGTTAACTTTAAGGCATTTTCCCATATATAAGTGAAATTTACTTTCAAAACTAAAAGGAGAGAGGAGGATGGCTAGTTCACACCCTGCACTTGGTATTTTAGGACCAATATTCAAAGGCGGTTACCTGGGTAGCAGCATATCTAACTACCTGGATAATTACTGTTGACCAGTGCCATTCACAGATTTGCAGCAGTACTGCAGACCACCTAGGCACTATCCAGACTGTACCAGGATGGTCCAGGAGTGGAGCTTGGGCAGAACCAGGAGTTAGAGACTAGCAATTTTCAGCACCAGGATCCACTTAACTGTCCAGATAACTTAGGATAGTCAGTATATCAGGATATTTCAGCACCAATATCTGGATAGCTGCCGGTGCTGAATATTTCAGTTTATCCTTCATAGAGTTTAAATACTGACCTGTTACTATTTTCCTGCTTACTTGGTGGATTACAGATGGGGGGTGGGGGGTTGAACAAAAATAAGGTTAGAAGCATTCACTCCACATCTGCCTTGACTCCGAGTAAGGAACTCTTGGCTCTGAAAGCCAAGAGAAAGAGATCTTGGGTCCCAGTTCCTGAATTGGAGACTTCCAGTTTCAGAGCCCCAAGTCAGAACTACCCAGGCCTAAGACCCTTAGGTCAGGACCATCTAGATCACAGCTTCCCAAACTGTGGGTCGGGACCCCACATGGAGTCACAAAACCCATGTTTAGTGGCACAACTTAGGTGGGCTCTCTATAAGTGCAGAAGAAAGCAAAAAGTGGGAGAGCGACCAAGGATGCCAGAACCTGCCGTGCAGAATGCTGCAGAGCAATAATGATGGAGATCCTTTGAAGATCTCACAGCAATCTCTTGTGCAGAGTATCACTGGATGACATAAAGGATGATTCTTCAAAAGGAACATAGGTAGTCTTTAAGAAGACTGTTGAATAATCCGTCAGAAACACTGACATTCTTTTAGCTGTATTACCCGCAGTACGTGCAGTGTTTCTGACGGATTATTCAACAGTCTTCTTAAAGACTACCTACGTTCCTTTTGAAGAATCATCCTTTATGTCACTCCTTGTGACTCTGGGCAAGTCACTTAACCCTCCAGTGCCCTAGGTACAAATAAGTACCTGTATATACTATGTAAACTGCTTTGAATGTAGTTGCAAAAAAAACCACAGAAAGGTAGTATACCAAGTTCCATTCCCTTCTCTTCCCTTAGCAGATGGTACACAGCTGAACAATAATCTTCAGCCAGCTTTGCCATTAATGCATCCACCACTAAGCTCCCCACTAAGCACCCCTATCTACTTGCATCCTCAAACTCAGCCCCCAGTCATTAAGCTGTCCATCCACTTACAGATACCCCCATTCACACACACACCAATCGTTTCCCTACCCACCAATAGACATCACACTTAACCCCACTCCCTAATTCTTCCTTTGCCAATGGTCATTTAAAAAATGATGCTAGCTCAGCTGACTTCACTGAAATCAGCAGCAGGTATGAGCTATAGCTAGCCTGCAGATCTTAGGGTAGACAATCTCTAGTTTTAGGGTCCCAAGGCAGAGGCCTTTTGGCAGAGATTGGCTATCCCAGGATTCCAGGGGCAGAACATTCCTGGCCCTGGTCTTTAGCTTTCTGACTGTCATGTCCTGGGTCAGTGGATCTAAGATCAGAAGTTCTCTTATCCAGAACCCTCAGACTTGGAACACCAGGGATCCAGATAACTATTGAGAAATGCACTAAAATGGAAAAAATTTATTCTGCATTAACACACTTTCTTTTACTTTTGTTTTAGAATACTTACATTTTAGCACACACAGTTTACATATGTGAACTTTGCATATAATTTTCTTACTAAGTCAGGTAGTAAATCTATTTATTACCATGATAAAAGATGTGCTTCCTTATTACAGTAATTCCCATAGTTGCTTATTGCTCATGTCATCCTGAAGTCCATGAAATGTACTAACTTATGTTAACATTGGCCATTAGTGTACATAAATGCAGGGTTTTAAAGGCAAACAGACATGCATTGTCATAGACAGTATATTACTTAGACAAATGTTGGCATGTTAATGCTAAACCAACCAAAAGGAGGGAAAAAACCTCACAATGCCGTGAGACGTGAAAAAGAAAAACCAGTGAGGAAAAACCAAGGAGGATGACAAAAAAGTCTTTATTGAAGATATTAAAATCGATCCGACATGACTGTGTTTCGTCCCGAAGGCCTGCCTCAGGGGTCTTGAGAAATCTGATGTTGTAGTATACCCTGAGGAAATTTAATGCACGATCTGGCAAAAGAAATCCTGCATTGATCCTCTACCTTGTTACTTGGTGATTCAACAAGGTAGAGGATCAACGAAGGACTTCTTTTGACAGATCGTACATAAAATTTCCTCGGTGTATACTACAACATCAGATTTATCAAGACCCCTGAGGCAGGCCTTCGGGACGAAACACGGCCACGTCGGGCATGTTAATGCTGACAGTGATGCACAATTACAATTCTCTAAGATGTAGATATACTGTAGTTAAGTTTCGTGTGTTACATATATGAGTATTACTTTCTATACAATTAAACTCACATTGTTTTCAATGCATCAATAGGTAATGAACTATTATGCATATGTTACCTTTCATTACCAGCAGTGGATAAGGCATGGTTGAACTGATAGGCTTATGAGTAATTTGATGTGAAGGTTTGGGTCTTCAATAATTTATTAGTATGAATGGGGATATTATTGTTTGTAAGAATTTTTATGAATTTATAAATGTAGCAAATTGCCTTGGTCTTGTTTGTAGAAGTGTTTATTAAGATGAAATAAATAATCTCTTATGATAGATAATACAACTACATTTAATACACATTATCACTTGTCTCACCATTCTAGTATGTTGGCCCCATAAGGATTTATTCACTAACTGGTTAATTTTTAGTAAAATGTCATGAGAATAACTGGAAACATCTAATCTAAACATGTCAAATTATTCCTATATCCAGCAGCACTATCCCCCAGACTCTACATATGGCGCAAATGAAATTTTGAGCATGTGCCCAAATTCTGCGCACAATTTAATTGTATAACAAGCCAATCAGCACCAATAATTGGATACTAATAATTATTGGTGCTAATTGGTAATAATTTAAATTTACACATGCAATTCGCTATGCGCTATTCTATAAAGATGTGCTCATAAATTTCTTAGCGCAAAACTAAAAAGGAGGCATGGATATGGGAGGAGCATGAGCGGGTAAGGGGCATTCACTAAAGATAATTGCAGTATTATAGAATTCGGTGGGGGTCTGCGCCTAATTTACATGTGAGAATTTATGCCAGGTTTCAGGTGGTGTAAATCCTCACACCTAAAAGTTTGCCATGGATCTCGACAGTATATGCTATTCTATAAACATTGTCTAATTTGGAGCACCTATAGAGTAGTATTCAGTGCCGATTTATTTTTATTTATTTATATAGGCATTTATATCCCACATTTCCCAATTTGCAATGTTTCAATGTGGCTTGCAGAGTAAAACGTTGTTACATTTGATGAAGTTGTCTGTTGAATGCGGTAGGGATGCAAACTGATTATTTGCAAGCTCGATAGTTGGAGGGGAAGATGATTAGCAGGGATGATAGTTAGGGGGGGAAATAATTAAAGGAGAAAATAGAGTTCTAATTAGTGGTAAGAAACCAAGTGTACATTCAGGTTGATATGTCTATTTTGGTGATCTCCTGAATCTTCGTAGAAGAATTTTTTGAAGAAGGCTTTGATCTGCTTAGAAACGTCAGGTAGTTGTTTATGTTTCTTATGGTCTTTGGTAGTAAGTTCCAGCTCTGTGTGCATACATATGCAAAGTTCGACTTGTGAACTGATAGGTAGTGTAGACCTGTGCGGTTGGGGATGTGAAAAGTTAGGTAGTCCCTTGATTCCTTGCTGACACACACACTATAAATAGTGCTGAATTTTTGTTACTTTTGTCATTTGGGACTTACAGTGTGTTGGCATAGCTATACAGTGGGATCCTGCTCCTGGACACACCACCTGCTTCACAGAGATGTGTCCTACCCTATTATGCACTGCTCTAGAGTTCTTTCAATGAAAATACTCACATCTAGCCTGCTGCTGTAGCCTAGTGGTTAGTACAACAACCCTAGAAGTTACAAAACAGGAGTCAAGATGGCACCTTGAAGGGAAGAGCAGGAAGCAGTGCTGCTCCTCTGGCCGAATTATCAATGATGAAGAAAAGATGTGGGAAGACCTGTGCTTCCACGCTCTGGGTGTTGTAGACGAGACTGGAAGATTGCGGCCTTCACACTGCTGACACAGTGTCAGGAACTTTGGGTGGCTCTGCTGAATCGGCGGAGTACAGTTTGGAATGAGCCTCGCTGAGTCCCGTGTTACGGCTGCCACTCCCGTAATACAGGACTCAGCAAGGAGATTCACAGGACTCAGGAGGAGAATCTGCATAGCGGGGAGCGGTTGAAGCTGTCTCTGCTGTAGCTGTTAAAGGACTCTCTTATCCTGCAGTGTCTGCCTCTGGTGAGTTGGTGGATGAAGGAGTCCAAGGGGGTGTTTTACCCTCACTTGGTGTACCCAGAATATCGGTACCTTCTGGAGAAGCTCGTCGGATAGTTCAACCAGCAGCAATCACTATGACTTCAATATGGGAAGCTGTTCAGTGTCTAAATAGTTCCCTACAGGTACTTTCATCTTAATTTTCAAAATATAATGATTATTTTTCCTCTCAATTTGTATCTCAGGCACAGACACAAAACTTGCATTCTGCCAGCCTAGACCAGTTAGAGAGCCAGTTGTCTGCTTTAAAGAGCTGTGATATAGATATGGTAAAACAGAATACTCTGATACAATGTCATTTGGAATATTTGGACAATCAAGTAAGGAAGAACAATTTAAGATTTTTAAATTTTCCCAGATCACCTATGCTATCAGCAGTGGAGTTAGCTAAGCGTTACATGAGGGAAGTTTTGGGCTTCTCCGCAGATAATCTTCCCCCTATTTCAAGAGATGTATACTTAACTACTTCCACTGGGCAGAAATCTATGCAAAGGAACATTCAACCTGGAACTCAACAAGCTGATATGAACTTAACAGAATTCCTTGAGTCACCTTTGGAATTAGTCACCGGTCAGTCTTCTCTGGTGGTTACTTTTGTGCTGGAACCTGACTGCAACTTGATTATAAAACAACACTTCAGACATATGAATAAACTGGGGTTTTTTTTGGCTCTGTTATTAGATTATTTCCTGATCTGTTTCGTATGGCCCAAGCTAGAAGAAAGAAATTCTTGGCTTTAAAGCTGAAGGTTTTGGCTTTCCCAGGCACATTTATACTGAACTTTCCTTATCTTTTTTTTTTTTTTTTTACTTTTAGTCCTAACACTTTATTTCTTGAGCCAAAGCAGTTCATGGACTTTCTGGTTTAAAGGGAAAAATTGGAGGTTCCTGAATAATTGACTATATTGAATAACCCTAACCAAGCTGTTCCATGTTCACTGTGTAACTTCTCCTTTGAATATTTGAGACGAAGTCTTAATTTTGCCTTATTTTTTATTTCCAAATCTTGACTCCCAACTTTTATGGGCTAAAGCAATTAATTTTTGTTACTTTTGTAATATGAGTACTTCCTTTATATTTAATTCTTATTTCTTTATTAATGATATTGATGGATGCAATATTTTAAAAGTCATTAATAAAAAAAAAGTTACAAAACAGGGTTCAAATCCCGCTGCAACAGCTATACCAACTTCTATCTGTAAGTAGTTTTCTTTGTACCACAGACCCATCTGTGGGAGGTGTTGTGTGAGATGCCTCTATGAGAACCTTCCGTAGCAAAGTTTAGCATAGAGATACTGAGCAGATTGTGGGCTCAAGCGTTTGATCTTGTGACCTGTGCATGGTGCACATTTGCACTGTAGGCCTAGTAGGGTGTGGATATTGTTTCTCTTTGTACCTGTTGGGTCCAGTCCAGGTACAAGACATGGTAATTCGAGTAGCTGTTTCCAGGGAAATGCAAATGAGACATGATAGAGATTCACACACCAACCCTGGATCCAGCATGTGGTGCTTCTGTGAGAATACTTGTAAACACTGTAGGTGACACTTGCAAGGTATAGTGGCAGCACTTCTTATCCCCTCCCCTTCCTCCCTCCCTTCTGCTCTTCAGAATGTGCACAAAACTAGTGTATTAGCCTCAGAACCTTGATAGCAGATTGGGCAACCAGGGGCATTGACATGAAAACACAGGACACCCATGTCAAAACTTTGATATAAAATTAAATCTTTTTGAACGTACATTTAAATTGTCTTTAAAATGAAAACATATTTACAGAGGAGTTAGGGAAGGGGGAGGTACAAAATAAAACTAAAACACAATAACATATTTACAATTAACTAAAAGGGTGAGGGAAGGGTCATTGAAGGCAGAGGGGAGGGAAGGAGACACCCAAAAAGCTGCAGGAGCTGCCTCAGGAGGTGGGACAGAAAAAGGGTCCTGGGAGGGGTCAGGTCCTAGGATCCCAGCACAAAGGTGGGCACCAGTATTAATGCCAGCTGAAACCTAGTGTAAATGCTGGTACTCAACTCACTGCATTTGGGCACAGAAATGGTGCTATTTTATAAAGCCACATGCAAATTTTCAGAATGCCCCTTCCCCTTCCCTGGCTATGTGCTAGGGGATTTAGGCACCCAGTCTTATAGAATAGCACACAGGCAGATGAATGCACAAATCCCAGTTATTGCCAATTAACTCAAACATCAATTAATTGATAGTAAACGGCTCATTAAACAATTTGTGTGTGCATTTTTGCTCCACACCAAAAATGTGGTGCCCAAATTTGGACATCATGGGCAAGTCTATAACATGACACCAGAAAACAACAAATGGCTAACAAGATGCAACATGGAAAAAAAAACAACAGTAAACCAATAAAAAGAAAAGTTCCTTTATTTATCCACTATGCTTGCTCCAGGTTGTTAAAAACAAATGCCTGACATGGCCATGTTTCACCAAAGGCTGCATCAGGGGCATACAAACTATTGTAAAACACACGTATATAAACAACATATATTAATAAAATCATCTCCTCACATGCTATTCTTGACCCACTACAATCTGGTTTTCGCCCTCTCCACTCAACTGAAACTGCGCTTACTAAAGTCTCCAATGACCTATTACTGGCTAAATCCAAAGGTCAATATTCCATCCTCATTCTTCTTGATCTTTCCGCTGCTTTTGACACTGTCAATCACAGCATACTTCTTGATACCCTGTCCTCACTTGGATTCCAGGGCTCTGTCCTTTCCTGGTTCTCTTCCTACCTCTCCCTCCGCACCTTTAGTGTTCACTCTGGTGGATCCTCTTCTACTTCTATCCCTCTGCCTGTCGGCGTACCTCAGGGTTCTGTTCTTGGTCCCCTCCTCTTTTCTATCCACACTTCTTCCCTTGGTTCATTAATCTCCCCTCTCCAATTGGTTCAAAACTCTGCTGCCCGTCTCGTCTTCCGCCAGGGTGGCTTTACTCATACTACCCCTCTCCTCAAGTTGCTTCACTGGCTCCCTATCCGTTTTCGCATCCTGTTCAAACTTCTTCTACTAACCTATAAATGTACTCACTCTGCTGCTCCCCAGTATCTCTCCACACTCGTCCTTCCCTACACCCCTTCCCATGCACTCCGCTACATGGATAAATCCTTCTTATCTGTTCCCTTCTCCACTACTGCCAACTCCAGACTTCGTGCCTTCTGTCTCGCTGCACCCTACGCCTGGAATAAACTTCCTGAGCCCCTACATCTTGCCCCATCATTGGCCACCTTTAAATCTAGACTGAAAGCCTACCTCTTTAACATTGCTTTTGACTCATAACCACTTGTAACCACTCGCCTCCACCTACCCTCCTCTCCTCCTTCCTGTACATCTTTATTAATTGATTTGATTTGCTTACTTTATTCTTTGTCTATTAGATTGTAAGCTCTTTGAGCAGGGACTGTCTTTCTTCTATGTTTGTGCAGCGCTGCGTACGCCTTGTAGCGCTATAGAAATGCTAAATAGTAGTAGTAGTAATAGTCATGTCAAAGCTTAATGAAACTTTTCTGAGAAGTTCTGAGAGGAGGACATTTCTCTGGTAAGTGAACTCTAATTTGCTTTGTGCTTTGGGAAATTAAAGATTGGGGTTTAAAGGAGGAATTGTAGGTTAGTGTTAGGCAAAATAAAAATATAAAAAGCAACTTTATCAACTAATCTCCATAGTCTTTTCCCCTTAGTTTTAAGTAGAGAGGTGTGGTAGCCATGTTAGACCACTCTTAAAAGTTATCAATAGAAATCAAACAAAATAAAACTAAGTCGAAAGCTAATCAAGAAATGTATTAAGTTATGTCCAATAAAAAAGGTATCATCTTCTTTTCTTTTCCATGTTTTATTTTGTTTGATTTCTATTGATAACCCCTTAATTTTAAAACTTGAACTTTGTATCACATCATTAACAGATAGCCTCTAGCAGGCACTGCAGGATCTGGTTTAGTCTTTTAGATAGTGCTGGGGAGGAGCCGGCTATCTTGGTACATGTGGGTACTAATGACATAGGAAAATGTGGGAGAGAGGTTCTGGAAGCCAAATTTAGGCTCTTAGGTAGAAAACTCAAATCCAGAACCTCTAGGGTAGCATTTTCTGAAGCGCTACCCATTCCGCGCGCAGGGCCCAAGAGACAGGCAGAGCTCCGGAGTCTCAATGCGTGGATGAGATGATGGTGCAGGGAGGAGGGTTTTAGATTTGTTTCAAACTGGGCAACATTCTGGGGAAGGGGGAGCCTATTCCAAAAGGATGGGCTCCACTTTAACCAGGGTGGGACCAGGATGCTGGCATCGACATTTAAAAAGGAGATAGAACAGCTTTTAAACTAGAAATTGGGAGAAGGCCGACAGTCACTCAAAAGGGCATGATTCGGGTTAAGGTATTTTTCAAAGATATCACCAAAACAGGGAAGATAGTGTATCCAAACAACAGCCGGCATGGTTAAAAATTGAGGCGAAGAAAGCTAAAAGAAAATCCTTCAGGAACTGACTGAAAATAATAAGAAACAGCATAAGGAATGTCAAGTCAAGTGCAAAGTGCTGATAAGGAAGGCTAAGAGGGACTTCGAAAAAATGATTGCGTTGGAGGCAAAAACACATAGTAAAAATATTTTTAGGTATATTAACAACAGGAAACCGGCAAAAGAATCGGTTGGACCGCTAGATGACCGAGGGGTAAAAGAGGTGATCAGGGAAGACAAAGCCATAGCGGAGAGATTAAATGAATTTTTTGCTTTGGTCTTCACCGAGGAAGATTTGTGAGAGATACCAGTACCAGAAATGATATTTGAAGCTGACAAGTCGGAGAAACTGAACGAATTTTCTATAAACCTGGAGGATGCAATGGGGCAATTCTACAAATTGAAGAGTAGCAAAACTCCTGGACCGGATGGTATTCATTCCAGAGAACTGATAGAACTGAAAAATGAACTTGCAGAACTATTGTTAGTAATATGTCATTTATCCTTAAAATCGAGCGTGGTACTGGAAGATTGGAGGGTGGCCAATGTAACGCCGATTTTTAAAATAGGTTTCAGAGGAGGTCTAGGAAATTATAGCTCGGTGAGTCTGATGTTGGTGCCGGGCAACATGGTAGAGATTATTATAAAGAACAAAATTACAGAGCATATTCAAAAGCATGGATTAATGAGACAAAGTCAACATGGATTTAGTGAAGGGAAATCTTGCCTCACCAATTTATTACATTTCTTTGAAGGGGTGAACAAAATGTGGATAAGGGTGAGCAGCTGCTTTTTAACATATATGACGTAGAGATGGGAATAACTAGTGAGGTAATTAAATTTGCTGACGACACAAAGTTATTCAAAGTCGTTAAATCGCAGGAGGATTGTGAAAAATTACATGAGGACCTTACGAGACTGGGAGACTGAGCGTCTAAATGGCAGATGACGTTTAACATGAGCACGTGCAAAGTGATGCATGTGCGAAAGAGGAACTGAATTATAGCTACGTCATGCAAGGTTCCAAGTTAGGAGTCACAGATCAAGAAAGGGATCTAGGTGTCGTTGTTGATGATACATTGAAACCTTCTGCTCAGTGTGCTGCTGCGGCTAAGAAAGCAAATAGAATGTTAGGTACTATTAGGAAAGGAATTGAAAACAAAAATGAGGACGTTATAATGCCTTTGTATCACTCCATGGTGCGACCGCACCTCGAATATTATGTTCAATTCTTGTCACCGCATCTCAAAAAAGATATAGTGGAATTCGAAAAGTTGTAGAGAAGGGTGACAAAAATGATAAAGGGGATGGGATGACTTCCCTATGAGGAAAGGCTAAAGCAGCTAGGGCTCTTCAGCTTGGAGAAAAGGCGGCTGAGGGGAGATATGATAGAGGGCTATAAAATAATGAGTGGGGTGGAAAGGGTAGATGTGAAGTGTCTCTTTACGCTTTCCAAAAATACTAGGAATAGGGGGCATGCGATGAAGCTACAAAGTAGTAAATTTAAAACAAATCGGAGAAAATATTTCTTCACTCAACGTGTAATTTAACTCTGGAATTCATTGTTAGAGAATGTGGTAAAGGCGGTTAGCTTAGTGAGTTTTAAAAAGGTTTGGACGGCTTCCTAAAGGAAAAGTCCATCGACCATTATTAAATTGGACTTGGGGAAAATCCACTATTTCTGGGATAAGCAGTATAAAATGTTTTGCACTTTTTTGGGATCTTGCCAGGTATTTGTGACCTGGATTGGCCACTGTTGGAAACAGGATGCTGGGCTTCATGGACCTTTGGTCTGTCCCAGTACGGCAATACTTATGTACTTATGTAACTATAAGAAGTCTTAAATAAAGGAAACCTTATATTAAAAAAACACAGTCATATGAAAACTAAATAGGACTAACTATAAAGGCAGTCTCATTAAAATAATTTTGGAAAAACAGAAATCATAAAAGAAGTCTCAGCCATGTATCAAAAATAAAACATAATCATATTTAAATATGTTTTCTTGATTTAGAGAATTTATTTCAAATGTTGTGGATCCACTTGTTATTCAAACAGATTGCTTAGGTAGGAAGTCCATGTAGGTGACTGTTTTATAAGGACAACATAGGTTGCATATCTTTATGAGAGCCTCAGAAACCCTCCACAACTGTGGGTAAATGCACTTGCATAAATTTATACTTTGGGAGTCAATGTAAATTTAGATACTTCAAATGCATACATAAGTACACATGTATTTTTATTATGTATATCATGACTATATCTACACCTTGCCAAAGTCCTTCCCCAAACACACCTATGCTAAGATTGTGTAAAAGTAGAAACAAATATTCTCTGCACCTACTTTATACATGCATAACACTTGGGGTTCATTTTATAAAAACCTTTTGATGTAAAACAGATAAAAGTTTACAAAATTACCCCCCTCCCTCCTCCTCCCAATGTGGTTCTATCATCCTGTGCTATTTTTGATTGTGTTTTGTCACCTGAAAAAGGTTCTACTTAGAAAAAAATAACTTTCTTTTATGTGGAACAATGTTCTTATCCAATAATACACCTAGTAAGGTCTTAAAGTCATGTAACAAATATTCATCTCTAAACTGATGTTCTGATATCAAGTTCCTAAGTTTATCACTTGTTACTCATACTCATGCGAAAACAGGAAATGCTGTGGGTATTGTCAGGCACACCCATGATTATGGGATGAAATGACAAGTCAAACGACTGTATGCACAATGCATAAACTTCTTTGCATGACTACTGCAGGCTAGTGAACAATATAAAATGATCCCAAATGAAGAGGCAGATAGGTTGGAGAGGATGATAGCCTGAATAAGATGTTTACTTTATTTTCCACTTGAAAATGTTCCTGCTTCTTGGATTTTAGTAGCTGCTGCACAATGCTGTCTACTATCATCATCCCCAATGTTTATCTGACAGACAAAATGGAAAAGAAATTTAACAATATCCTGAAATCTGAGTTCCCTCCATATTTTCATCCTGGATTTTTTCCCTAGATCCTGGACCATTTTCTTCCAGCTTCACCTCCCTCCTTGGTTTTCAAATCTGGGGCCATGATTAAGAGGGATGGCCAAGGGCATTCATAATGTATTGCTAGAGATGAAATTCTTAGACTGACACTGCAAAAGCATTTTGCCAAGAATGTTTTCATTAATCGAGAACATTTATGGTACAACCCCAAACACAGGCATAAAGGAGAGTAAACTGCACAGAGCATCTAAAACTCTAGTCACCTTACTAGACAGATTAGATGGGCCAAACATGTCTTTAGCTACCATTATTTATTATGGGGTTGATATTCCAAGCAATTTAACTAGGCAAAAGAGGCTCCTACTTGGTTAAATCACCTGAGCCTGGCTATTTGCTGATATTCAGTGACACTTAACTGGGCAGTGCCATTGAATATCGGTACTAACTGGCCATGTTGCAAGTGGACAGTGGTAGGGTGTTACAGGGGAAAGAGTTAGGAAGGAGCAGATTGCAGCTTGAATTTCGCTCCCCCAGAACATAATCTGATCCCCACTCCCTCCCACACCCAAAATATAGTCTGATCCCCCTTCTCTCCTGCTCCTCCTGAGTAAAGTCTGGTCCTCTCTCCCTTACACTCCCTCCCTCAACAAAGTCCTATCCCCCTTCCCAGCTCTCCCCCCAAGTCACAACAGGCCCTCTCCCAACCCTACATTAATAGGCCTGGTGATCTAGTGGTGGTCAGGACAGAAGCAAACCCTACTTCCTCCTGCCCCTTGCAGTGCTTGTTGAAAATGGTGACCATGACCTGTAGCCATAGGAGCCAACTTTTCAAAATGATTGGGGGTGCTGAATGAACGCAACCAAATATTCTCTTTCTCCCTCCACTTGCCACCACCAAAAATAGTCTTAGACTACATTCACCTTTTGTTTTGTTTTGTTTTTTTAATATATTTTATTGCAACATTTAGATAAAACAATTAACAACGGAGCAATACCAAATTGAAAATGAATGGTGTGCAAAATTAGTCTACTGTCTAAGTAGTTGCATGGTACAAGTGTAAAAACTTGTGCCACAGCATTTCTTATCATCAGCTGTGGCAGACAGTGAGACTGCCAGCTGTGATGATAGGTCCTAAGTTCAAAACAGGTCATTTCCCTCATATTGACTAACCATAGCTGCAGATAAGTACATACAGTAATGCCACACTGGGAAAAGACCAAGGGTCCATCGAGCCCAGCATCCTGTCCACGACAGCGGCCAATCCAGGCCAAGGGCACCTGGCAAGCTTCCCAAACGTACAAACATTCTATACAATCAAGCCAATGTGACATCACTAATGAGGTTGGCTCTTATTGGTGGAATGAGCCACTATGACATCACAATAGGTTAAATCACTGCTCTATGTAATAAAAGTGAGCCAAGTAGAGGACATAAGTATATAAGTAATGCCACACTGGGAAAAGACCAAGGGTCCATCGAGCCCAGCATCCTGTCTACGACAGCGGCCAATCCAGGCCAAGGGCACCTGGCAAGCTTCCCAAAATAGTGGTGGTGGTGAATCTTCTGCCACCCAATAGGACAGAATCAATTTCTTGATGAGCAAAAGAGCATTATTAAGGAAATGGCACAGCGAGGCCAAGAGGCCCTGCTCCACCAAGTGTTCCCTGAATGCAGTGAGCAGTAGAGCATCAAACATCTATTGTAAAACTAAACCAGCCAGAATAGTACAGATCGTGGATCCTGCATAGTCAATGCCAACAGAAAACCATGTCGTTTTCACAGACACAGATACACCCTAATCCACTAGAGAATAAGTAACCACAAACTGGTTTTAATCATTGTGAACACTGAGACCTGCTAGTGAGCATTAGCAGTATAGCAAATTTTAAATAAAATATAAACTAACAATAGAAATATTTAGACAAATTTAAACTGAACCCCCAAGAAGCCAGAGTCTGAATACAATGCAACACCACAGAAACGTGATAGTGATGTATGTCCCCTACTACTGTGCAAAATATAAAGATAGCAGATGTAAATTTGAAAAAACTAGCAAATACCAATCCCCACTTTACAAATTAACAAATAGAAACAAAACAAATAAGGAAAACAAGACAATACCATTTTATTGGACTAATACATTTAGCTTTCAGAGGCCAAAACCTCCTTCCTCAGGTCAATACAGTATACTGCTATTACAGTATCCTGTCCAGACCTGAGGAAGAGGCTTTTGGTCTCTGAACATTAGTCAAAATGTATTAAAATTAGTCCAATAAAAAATTACCTTATTTCCATTTCCTATTTATAAACATGTATTAACACAGCTACAATAGTACTTTAACCTAAAGCAGAAAAAATAAAAAAAATATTTTATCTACCTTTGCTGTCACTGATTTCTGCTTTCCTCATCTTCTATTCACGCTCTCCCTTCTATCCACCATTTGCCCCTTCCATCCAGTGTCTGCCTTCTCTCTCTCCCTGCCCCTGCAATCCAGTGTCTGCCCTCTCTCTTTCTGCCCCCTCCATCCAGCGTCTGTACCTCTTTCCCTTCCATCCAGTGTCTGCCCCTTCCAACCACTATTTGCTGCCTCTTTCCCTTCCATCCAGTGTCTGCTCTCTCTGTCTCTGCCCATTCCATCCACCGTATGCCCCTGTCTGTCCTCTCTCTCCCCCTTCCAACCATTGTATGCCCTCTTTTGCTTCCATCCTGGATCTGCCCTCTTTGTCTCTGCCCTTCCATCCTCTGCCATTTCTCTCCCTTCCAGCCAGGGTCTGCCCTTTCTCTCTCTGCCCCAATCCATCCACTATCTGCCCTTTCTCTCTCTGATCCATCCATGGTCTGCCATCCCGCCCTCTCCCTTCCATCCAGGATCTGTCCTCTCTCTGTCTCTGCCCCTTCCATCCACCATCTTCCCTTCCTCTCCCTTCCATCCAGGATGTGCCCTTTCTATCTCTGCCCCTTCCATCTACCATGTGCCCGTTCTCTCCCATCCATCCAGGGTCTGCTCTCCCTCTTCTTCGTTCCATCCAGGATATGTCCTCTCTCTCTCTCTCTCTCTCTCTCTCTCTCTTCCCCTTCCATTCATCGACCATCTGTCCTTTCTCTCCCTTCCATCCAGGGTCTTCCCTCTCTACCTCTTTTTCTCTCTCTCTGCTCCTGGGCCCCCTTCCATCCACCATCTGCCCTCCCTCTCTCTGCCCTGTCTTCAATCCACTGTCTGCCCTCTCTATCCTTTCCAGATCCATTCACCTCCCCCCCCCCCCCCCAAATGCTGTTTCTCCTGCTCCCGCTTCAAAATATCAGAAGAAAAAATAATAACCAAATCGCGGGGCCTTACCTACTCGTGGCTGCCAACTCTGCTCAAGAACTGGAAGTGACATCAAAGGGGCGGGATCGGCAGCCACGGGTAGCTTAGAGACCGTGCAATCTTCCAGCGTTTGCTTACCGCTACCGCTGTCCGCTGCTAGTCTGCTGGATGAGAAGCAGTAGCGGTGGTGGTGACAACTTGACTGGGCTGGAGGCTGCTGGAGGAAGGCGCGGGACCGTCCGGCCAGAGAAGCAATAGCGGCTCCTGAAGCTCCTCTGGCTCTGACTGTTGCAGGCAGCATGATCATCATCCCGCCTATGCGGGACAGGAAACTGTCTGTAACAGAGCAAGCCAGTCAGAGGGAAAGCTTCCGACCATCGAAGAAGGCAGTGTGCTGTGCTTACTGGCTGCAGCACTGACACGTCACGGAGAGTCACTGACGGCATCGGCGGTCCCGGTCCGGAACCTGATTGAAGGAGCGGAGGTAGGAGCAGACGGATGTCGGACAGCACAGCGACAGTCAGACAGCGGTGCAGGGAGTTGGGAGTCTTGGCTCGGGACGGTGCAGGGAGCAGGACTGGGAGGGACTTTATGCCCACGTGCCACTGCCAAATTATTGGGGGTGCTTGAGCACCCACAGCACCCACGGAGTCGGCGCCTATGCCTGTAGCAGTAGTCTCAAGGTTCTACCACTAGGAGTCATGCCCTAGCAGTAGTACCATGAGACGCTAGAGGTCATGGCCACCATTTTCAACAGGAGCCATGAAGGGCGGGTGAGGTTTGCTCCTGCCATGACCACCTATTAAGGTAGGCCTGGGGAGGGTCCTGCTTTGACTTGGGGAAGGGCTTAGAGGGGTGGGGTAAGGGGGAGGGAGAGGAAATCAGACTATTGTAATCTGTTAGGTTGGGATTACTAGAAGAGCAAGTCCCTGTTGAGAGTCACTGGGGGGAGTGACTAGCGGGTCCCTGGATGGGAGGAAGCCCAGCCCAAGGGGTGTAGTTTTGAAATAAAATGCAGAGAGAGTGCCCTGAGACTGAAGAGTGATAGGGTGGGATGGGGGGAGGAAATTAGAAGGAGATAAAGAGAAATGTTTGCCTTTCAGTGAGGTCTTTGGTTGCCTGATGGTCCCCTGCCACTTATCTGGAGGAGAAAGGGAAATTCTAATTAGGACACGTGAAATCATTGGCTGTAAGAGGAGTTGTGGCTCAGCAAGTTGCAACTGTAAAGTAGAGAGCTACGGGTGGGCAGAGGAGCAACCCAGCCTGGGAGCATGAGATAGGAGCCAGGGAGTGCCCATCCCAGGACAAGGGGGAGCCAACGCAAAGGTCACTTTGGAAGAAGGTCAGGCCAGGAGGGTCTGGACCTGTACAAGGGAGAGGAGCACAGTTATTGGGACTATTCTCTGGGATAGGCATGGACAGGAGTTTGTACAAAGTGTAAATAGTCCTGCTGAAAAGATTCTGTACATAAATACAAGGAAGGAGAATACAGAAGGTCCATTGGGGAATACCAGAAGGATTGTGGTTGTAAAACAATTGCCTTAAATGTTGGAGAGTTGATCCTGGTTGATATTCCTGAATTTTTCAAGAGTTGGAGAATAAGCAGTTTGAGTTTGCATGAACTGCTGACTCCAGAGGGTTTTTTGAACTTGAGAGAATGTAAGGGTTTCCCAAGCCTATTTAACTAACAGCCAGCTTCATCATCCCAGTGTTATTTGGACTTGTTTTTGACTTTCCTTGGGAAGAAGAGAGTGATCAAACCCTCTAATGCTTCTTTCCCCAGGTGGAGGCACCAAGACACTACCTTTGGGAGGCTTCAGCTGGGTCGGATCCTGAACCCAGAAGTGCCCCAGAGGTGCCCCAGGAAAAGGGGCATTACACTATGTTTGGAGGACTTGAGGGAGGGGGATCAGACTATATGTGGATGCAGGAGGGAGGGGCTTTGTACTATGTTGGTTGCCAGAAGAAGTCCAGTGAAATCTAGATATCCAATGCTAGTACCCAGACATGGCCCAGTATTGAGTATCCAGGGCTAATTTAGCTATCAATAGTCAGTGTTTAAAAAAAACATTGAACACCACTGGCTGAATATTGACTGGTATGTTACTGTGTTTTAAAAATGTATTTGTTTCTAGAGGATGTATGGTCAAGATATTTTACCATAACTTATGAACCTTATTTCTCAAGGCGTTTTCTCCATAATTTTGTGGAGTGGAGGATAGAGCAGTGAGCTGAGAACCAGAGAAGCCATTGTTCAAATCCCACTACTCCTCCATTGCTTCAGGTACAAACTCAGATTATGAGCCTTCCAGGGACAGAAAAATACCTACTATAGCTAGTGGTAAATAAGAAATTATATAAACATAAAGGTCAAAATATTTTTACTGTAATTTAATTATGGACCTTATTTCTCAAGGTTATTTTCTCCCCCGTTTTGTGCAGTAAAGGAGTAGCTTAATAGTTATCGCAGTAAGCTGAGAACCAGAGAAGCCACAATTCAAATTCCACTGCTGGTCACTGATTTTGGGTAAGCAACTTAACCCTCTATTGCCTCAGGTACAGACTTAGGGGCCCTTTTATCAAATTGCTGTAAAAAGTGGCTTTAGCATGTTTTTACTTGGGTCATTCTCACGTGCTAAGACCATTTTTACCACTGGGGAAAAATGGCATTTTTCAATTTTCTCAATTAATGGTCATGCATTAATTTTCCTATTAGCACGTGGCATTAGTGTTTGAGCCTCTACCATCACCCATTATGTAGGTGGTAAGGGCTCACGCACTAACCAAGTGCTAATCGGTTAGTGCATTGGAATGTAGCTGAGCTGATTAGCGCAGAACATACCCACTCCACCCCAGCACTAAAAAATAAATGTTTTTTTAGCACAAGTAAAACGTGCACATGCAAGACACATGAGCACGCCCAATGGTATGCCCTTTTTTGCTGTGGTAAGCGTGCGTTAGTGCTTATTACAGCTCAGTAAAATGACCCCTTAGATCAGCGGTTCCCAAACTGTGCACTGCAGCACCCTGGTGTGCCGCAGCGAACTCTCAGGGATGCCGTGGCAAATCCCAACTTACCTCCCGAACTGCTACTGCTCCCCCCAATCCAGCATCTGTATCCTCTCTGTCCCTACTCCCCCCCCCCCCCCCACCACACACACACCAATCCCTACCACTGCCACTGCTGCTTCCATAGATGAGCATCAGCAAAACAAGCTGCAGCCATGTGGTGCCGGACTCTTCATACACGTGGCTGATGATCCTGCCCCTTTGAACATCACTTCCTGTTCTGGGGCACAGCAGGCAGCTGAATATAGGAGAGTCCAGTCCCACATGGCTGCAGCTTGTTTTGCTGCTGCTGCTCATTTAGAAAAGCAGTAGTGACAGCGGCAGTGATGTGTGTGTGGGGGGGAGCAGGGACAGAGAGGAGACAGACGCTGGATTGCAGGAAGAAACAGAGCGGGGGCTTAGGCTGGATGGAAGGGGGAGTGCAAGGGAGGGCAGAGGCTGGATGAAAGTGGCAAGAGAGGGAGGGATGAAAGGGGGAGAGAGAAGGAGGACAGTCACTAGATGAAAGGAGAAAATGAAGGCAGAGGCTGAATGAAAGTGGTGAGAGAGGGAATTATGGAAGGAAGAGAGTAGGAGAGCAGATGCTGGATGGAAGGGGAGAGAGAAAGAGGACTGATGCTGGATGAAAGGGGGAGAGAAGGAGGGCAGACGAAGGATGGAAGGGGAGAGAAGGAGGGAAGATGTTGGATGGAAGGGGAGAGAGAAGGAGGGCAGTTGCTGGATGGAAGGGAAGTGAGAAGGAGGGCATGCATGGGAATGCATGTGTTGATGGCTGAAGCATGATACCCATTTGCTTGCGCAAGCAGCATAGAGCTTGGACCTCGGCCAGTAGACCTCTTCAGCTAGTGATGCTTGGGCATCCCCTCCAGCAAAGACAAGACTCAATGCTGTTGGGGGTGGGGCAAAGCGGAAGGGTAAACTTGAGAGGAAATGTGTAGCCTAGGGGTGCCGTGACCTGAGAAAGTTAGACCTCTGCCTTAGATTGTAAGTTCTCTGGGGACAGGGAAATGCCTACTGTACCTGAACGTAACTCAGCTTGAGCTACTACTGAGAAAGCATAAACTAAACCCCAAATCCATTCCCCTAAAAAAGTAGCATGTAATAAATCAAATACAGTGTTTAACCAAATCCTAAAGGTATAGTAGTTGATAGGTATACTTATATACTCTATGCTGTTTCCTCAAATTTAGAGATCTGCAACAACTTCTCCAACGCTGTCTCATTTCTTTTGAGCAAAGGTTGTTTGAACACAAGCTGGTTCTAAACCAGAGAAAATCTGTAGCACACTGGATTACAGGGCCTCTTCTCCTTTGACCCTGTCTGATGTTTTCAATTCCTGGGTGTTCTTATTGACTTAGGTTGAACTTTTACAGATCAGGTTTTTTAACTTTAAGAAAGCTACATTATCTTCAGAATCTGGTGGATTTTTCTGCTTTTCATACTCTGACCCATATAGGCCCAGATGTTTTTGACTGTTTAGAAGACTTGGGCATCCCAAGATTATCTCTGGCCGCTCGACTTCACCTTAGTGTGCTTTTAAGTGCTAAGGACATCTAACAGACACTTAAAACTACAAAAAACTTTACAGTTCCAGGACCAGATGGGTACACTCTAGGCTTTTACAAACTTCTTTCACACCACATATGTGTCCCATTAGAAGCTTATTATTCTGAGGCAGTGCAGAATGGATCTTTTCCAGCTCAAGCTAATACCATGACCACAACTCCCTCTGGTACCTGACACATGTGTAGGTGTCTCCCTTGAGCAATGATTTTTTCCTCTCACCTGAGCTTATTCCTGACAGGTCCAAGAGCAAGCAACCTGACCAGAAAGTGAATCCAGGTCCTGTGTGCTGCCACTAAACCACAAGGTCAATGCCAGAAATTCAATAACAAACTCTACTTATTGTGTACTGTATATGACTTTAAACATACACTGCAAGTAGTCTATTAATCATTTATATGCCAAAATATGTTCTTTCAAGTTGATACTTTAGGAATAATCATTTTTGAATAAATACCATAAATTAATTCACAGATTGTTATCTAATGGATAAAAACAGGCAATGACAACACAAAGAACAATGTATGAACCAATCAGACTCCAGTGTCTGTAATTTTGCCATCCATCATGAAATTTGTTTGAAGAATTTTTACAAATTGCAAGTTAAAAATCAGGGAAGCTTCAGTTTATACAGTGTAAAGACTTCCCATGGTACGAGAGATAGTGCTCTCTTTTAAAGCAGAGTTGTTATTTTGTAGTACCTTTTTGAACCAAAAAAAAAAATATATATATATATATATATATATATATATATATATATATATATATATATATATATATATATATATATATATATATATATATATATATTGCACATGAACTTTCAAGCCCATATACTTCCTTTCTTCAGATGTGACTGCAAGATTGATAGATAGATAAATGCTTCACTCCATCAATCTTGCAGTCATATTTAAAGAAGGGACCTACGTGGTCCTGTTAAGCTTCTTTAAAAGCAGGTAGACAAAATTAGGTAATGCCCTGCTTTGGAAATAATTGTTATTACCTTCTGCAAACAATCCAGAGGTTAACACAGAACTTTCACACGACATTCACAACACATGGGATTTCTTTTTAGCATCTATTATACATTGTTCACCGTTCTCACATTTCTTTTCAGGCTGTGTTACATGGCTCTACAAATCAGATTAATCCATGCATCCTACTCCAATAGAGATGAAATGCATTTCAAGAGGGTAGAACTCATTTTAAGCTACAATCACTTGTACAGACAGACAATGGATCTTACAGTACTGTTCCATTGACTATCAAATCAATTACATTACAGTGAAACTGACACATCTAACATACGTTAATTGAAAGCAATACATGTTTAAGAAGGACTATAGGAAACTTGAAATACTGTATAGAAATAAAATGCATTAGCAATATTCAAAATTCAGTGGAAAGGAAACATAAAACATAAATAGTGTTCAACACATACATTGTACTACTTTTGTTATAATAGCATCAAATATATGGACTTCCATTAAAGCAGTGTTTATTTACAATAGCCACTGTACTAAAACTCAACTTTACACAAAGAAACAAACAACAATGACAGCGGTGGCATAAAAGTTTCAGTCTTCCGCATAAAGGAGATTTCAAAAGGCTCAGTTCGAGATGTTTTGTACACTTTTTAAATGCAGAAATGTATTAAAAATAAAATTAAATATATCCATGATATTTAAACAATTATTTGACTCTCTCAGACACTGATCAATAAATAAATCCTTGGCTGCATGGAACAACCTGGTCCCACAAAGTTTGGGCCTGTTCTTTTTTCAGTACTGAAAAATACAGATCTGATGTGGACAGTTTAATACCAAACCTTCAGCCTCATACCATCTCCATGGATTCTCTTGCCAAAAGCATCATACACAGCAGATGTCCATACCAGTTGTGAAGCATCCAGAAATACATAAATACAGAATATGACAGTGGATGAAAAACATTAGGCCCAGCTAGCCTGCTTCAGTTACTTTCTGTTGGAATGTCATACATTTTGGATGCTCTCTCACCTTCCCTTCACTTCTTTACATAAAGGGATCTGCGTTAACTGTTGGGGACATTCCCAGCACTTTCCTGTATAGTTAGCACAAAGGCAATTTCCATACCACATGTTAACAGCATTGCAATCCTCTACACCTATTTAGGTGGCGTTAACTACATGTTATCTGCCATGTCTTCGGTCAACACCAGCAGAAAACAAGTGGGAAATCGACCATGAACTCCAGAAACATGAGGGACAACCTTGATACTTTAAAGAAGAATTATTTTTATTTTATATATATTTATTTATTTTCTTTTAGACTCCTGAGGCAGGCCGTAGGCCGAAACACGGTGCCATGTCAAGTCTTTTTATCAATAAATCTTCTTTAAAGTATCAAGGTTGTTCTTCTCCTTTCTGGAGTCTACAGTCGATTTCCCACTTGTTTTCTGCCGTTGCTTTATCCCGTGGGATCTTGGAGTTCTCCACTTCGGTGGACTTCTACTGGATGTCATCAGTTAATGCATGATAACTACGTTCCTGTAATGAGTAGTCCCTGCCCATTTTCTGCCCAGGCTCCAACCATTCTCCGCCATGTTCCACGTTAGCTGTTAATGTGGAAGTTAGTGCACATTAACCCCCAGATTCTATATATGGTGCTTAAAAGTTGCACGTGTAAATTTGGGCTCGTACCTAACTTGTGTGCACAATTTAATTAAATAACGAGCCAATTAACACCAGTAATTGGGTGCTAACAATCAATTGTTGGTGCTAATTGGTAACCATTTGGATTTACACATGCACCTTGCTAGGTGCTGTTCTATAAAAATGCGCACATAAATCTTTTAGCGTGCAACTGAAAAGAGGGCATGGCTATAGGAAGGGAATGGACAGGTCAAAGACAATGACTAAAGATGCACACAGTATTATAGAATTCAGGGGTTCTGCGCTTATACTAGGTTTCAGTTGGTAAAAATCCTCGCACCCGCAGTTGGGCATGGATCTCAGCGCTATGCGCTTTTCTATAGACAGTGCCCAATTCAAGGCACCCTGTATAGAATGGCACTTAGCACTCATTTTTTTCAGTGCCCAACAGGCTTGCCATTCGCTAATCTGGAACTAATGCCACCAGGCTACCGCAGGAGCCCAGCAGTAGTTTCTAACCCCAGCGCATACCATTTCCAGTACTACAATAATATTTTCTATTTTTGTAGGACTGGTACTTACCCAGTGGTAATCGGGCAGTGGTTACCACCGGGTTAGCGCAGGAGCCCTGACTGCCACCTCAGTGGGTGGTGGTAAGTGCTCCTCCTCCCCCCCCCCCCCCCCCCAAAAAAATGGCTGCACAGGAAATGGTTCACTTACTGCACGGCCATTTCTTTTTGAGAAAAAAGACAGCCTTTTACCCGCTGCCATAAAAAGGGGCTTCAGCGTGCATCAAAAACACATGTTGACGCTAGACTAGGCCCCCTTTTACCGCAGCTTAGTAAAAGGACCCTTAAATCTAGTCCCAACTGCATAGGCACTGCCTTAACAGCTGATGCAGCACCCATTTTAACTGTTATGATGTGTCAACTGCTGCTGTAACACCTAAATCAGTTTAATAAAGATTTACTATGCTTATTCCATGCCCTCTTGAATTATATTACCATTTCTGCGGGGAGGGCGTTTCATGAATCCATCACCTAAGTGAAGAAATATTTCTTCTCTCCCAACTCTTACCAAAGCAGTGAAACCTTTCTCAGCTATTTGTGCTTTCTCTATGAAATTTATTATGCTGACATGGGACCAGGGAATCAAGTCATCCAAGAATATCAGTAGATCTAATAAGCAAAGGAGGTCACTTTTCTGGAGATAAAAATATTATAAGTTAAGAAGGACAGAAGGCAGATAATTCTAGGATACACAAATAGAGTCTTGAATAGCATATTTCAAGTCAATTTGTTTTTAAGAAAGACGAACACAAGCAATAGGAGAAATAGCAGTGTGGGGGGAGGGGGGGGGCAAATTTCAAACTGCCCATATTGGTGCAAATTCCATAGGCATGTTTTATCTGCTGTATTTGCACCCATTTTCAAAGTCAATATATATATCAGGGCTTTCATTCAGAAAATTTGCCTCGGGTACAAACTATCCACAGATACTTGCGGATACTTTTTGTGCAGGTAGAATTTTGCTAGAAAAGTAAATGCATCCGTTTCAAAATGTCATCTTTGTGAATACTTTTACTACCCAAACTAAAAGCATAATTGAGAATGCCTCCTCATAATGCTGCTAAAAAAGAACACACACTTTTTAAGGGACCATTTAAATAGGGGCCCTTTTACTTAAGCGGTACTAATGCTAAAAGGCACTACCACAGGATGCGCTCAGGCATCCCGTGGTAGTTCTAGGATCAGCACACGCCAATCCCGCACTAAAAATATTTTGTACTTTTTAGCCCAGGGGTGTGTTTGAGGGCAGATAGTAGGTGTGCCCTATACTAATCGGCAAATTGCCACATGCTGCCGATTAACGTGGGTGCCCTTACTGCCTAGTAAATAAGTGACAGTAGAGGCTCCCACACTAATTGCAGCCATTTTACCCCTGCGCTAAAAGTGGCCTCAGAGTGCGGGAAATCCATGAGCTAAAAGTAGAACAGTCTACTTTATAGCATGGCTTAGTATAAGGGCCCCATAGAATGTTGAGACCAGGGGCGTAGCTACGTGGGGCCACGGGGGCATGGGCCCCCACAGATTATGCCCTGGCCCCCTCTACATTTGAGCCCCCCCGCTGCCACCCCCTGCCCCCGCATCAGGTACCTTGTTTGTTGGTGGGGGTCCCCAATCCCCGCCAGCCGCCAGCTGAAGAGTCTTCTTCAGCGCCGGATGACTCCAGCGCCTTCGTGGTGTGATCATCTGGTTCTGATGCCTTACGTCCTGCACGGGGCTACATGCACGGTGCAGGATGTAAGGCATCAGAAACAGATGATCACACCACGAAGGCGCCAGAGTCAACTGGCGCTGAAGAAGACCCTTCGGCTGGCAGGAATTGGGGACCCCCGCCAGCAAACAAGGTACCTGATGCGGCGGCGGCGGGGCAGAGGGCGGGCAGGCGGAGGTGGCGGTGGCGGGGGAGATTTGCAGTTGTGGCGGGGGGGGGGTCCGAAGTGGCAGGGGAGTCGGCGGCGGGGGGAGAAGGCTAAAAAGTGCCCCCCCACCTTGGGCTCTGCCCCCCCCCCCCCCCCCGCCCCTGGTTGAGTCTGGAATTCAGATGTCCCACTTGGGATGTGCTCAGTTTCAGTTGTATTTTAAAAGTAATAAATAGAAATTAAACAAAACATAGCAAAAGAAAAGATAAAAGGATGCCTTTTTTACTGTCAACCATTTTGCAATTGGAACCAGCATGGACAGAGAGCAAATCTCCTGCCTATACAGGGTCCAACTGCAAAATGGCTGCCAGGACCTTCACAGTGTAGGCTCGTGAGGCTTCCTCGGGAAGTCTCAGCTGCCATTGCAATGCAGCAGCAACACAGGGCAGGAATGAGTGGAGTTTGTTCCTGCCCCTGAAAATGCCACTAGACAACCAAGCCTTCCTAAGTTAGGCCTGAGGAGGACCTACGGGTGGGATGTGGGAAGTGATCACAGAGGAGTGGGCAGAGAGAGAGAAGGGGGGTCACTATTGGAAAGATCGGCTCAGGAGGGGGACTTTTTTGTTGGGTGTGGGGGAGAGAGAGTTGTGGGGGGGGGGGGGAAGTTTCATTTACAGTTTCAGTCAAGCGACAGATTTGGTTTTGGCAGAAACCAAGGATCCTGGGTTCCGTCGGGCTCTAGTCCAAATCATTAAAATGTAATCAATGTACTGGTTGTATTTAAGACATTTGACATATATTCAAAAATATTTCTTCCAGTTCTGCCTTGAAAAGGTTGGTGCCATCCTGGTGCCCATGATTTACAGATAGATATCATTACTGAGGCAGAAATAGTTGTTTTAGAATGAATTTGGTTGATTTTGTAATAGCTTCCGGTCTGTATTAGTAGTCTAGGCTAGATGCTTTTAGGAATTTATCATATGCAGCTATACCATCTGCATGGAAAATGTTGCTGTATAGTGATTCTACATTCATTGTGACCAGAAAGTGCTAGGTGGTAGCTTCTTCATGTTTTTTTAATTGCTCAGAAAGTCTGCAATGTCTTGTATGAAGCTGTTTGTCTTGTGTACCAAGGATTTAAGAGTCCCTTTATAAGTCCACATATTTCCTCTGTGAGTGTGCCAGTACCAGATATGATTGGTCTTCTAGGATTTCCAAGTTTATGGATTTTAGGTAGCATGTAGAATGTGGGGGTGGAGGATGGGATTTGATATACTGCCTTTCTGTGGTTACAATAAGCAGTTTACATATCATATACAAGTACTTATTTTGTACCTGGGGAAATGGAGAGTTAAGTGACTTGCCTAGAGTCACAAGGAGCTGCAGTGGCAATTGAACCAGGTTCTTCTATGTCTCAGGCCGCTGCACTAAACATTAGAATACTCTTCCACTGTACATGCTTTGGAAGTGTTGTGAAAGATTTCTCAACTGTTTTGTATAATCCAGTATAGATTACTCATTCATTTCCATATGGTATGTCTTGTCTGAGAGCTGCCTGTGCCCTTCTTTTATGTATTTTTATGTGTCCATAATCACTATAGAGCCTACTTTGTCTTCAGGTTTGATGACAATGTTGTGTAGGCAGCTCATTTTAGTGGAGAGAGATTGTACAGAATTTTCTTCTATTTGCTGGAGAGTTGTGATTTCACCCTATCTGAAATGCTCTATGTAGTTGTCTAATTTAATGTTTTGTCCATCAGTTGAACATCAGGTGACTGGTGATTAAAGAGAATTAGGGGGAAGTTGTCAGCATGGGCTACCGTTAAGATGGGCTATTTTGCCACAAGCTGTGCTATTTAAACTTATGGTAAAATAGCCCACATTGATAACTTCCTCCTTATTCCCTTAATCCGTCATGTAAAGCTCTAAGCAAAATGGGAAGTCTGAGTATTTTTTTTTTTACATTTATGCTGGCTCAGAAACCGATAGGGAAATTCTTTTTAACACAGATGTGTATTCCTTTTGTAAGATGGAGAAATATATATATAAATTTTGGGGCCATTCCTAAACTACACCCAAGTCACACCCCCTTGAAAACTCTGGGGTCAATATTCAACAGGAGTTAACTGATTAAGAGAAGCTCTTATCCGGTTAAGTCACACTGACCAGGCTCCAAGGGAATATTCAGTAGTACTTACCCGGATAATGCCACTGAATATCCCCTCTGACCACTAAAGGCAAAAACAGCGATTGTGTGGGTGATCTGAAGGCAGAGGAGGGGCAGAGTCGGCACTTAACCAGATAAGTACGAACAGTCAGCCCTTAACCATTTATATTAACCAGCCAAATACGACTACATAAACTATGTAGAGTCGAGGAGTATTTTCATGGTTAGAGCAGTGGACTAAGAACCAAAGAATCCCCATTCAAATTCCCCTGTGACTCCTTGTGATCTTGGGCAAGTCACTTAGGGGCCCTTTTACTAAGCTGTGTAAGTGTCTACGCATGCCCAACACACGCCAAAATGGAGTTACCGCACAGCTACTGCGTGGCCCTCGCGGTAATTTCATTTTTGGTGTGTGTCCGCTATGCCCCCTCAAAAAATATTTTGTATTTTCTGGCACACATCAGCTACGCGCACCAAGTGACATTTGGCTTGCATAGATCATTACTGCCCAGTTACCGCGTGAGACTTTACCGCTAGGTCAATGGCTGGCGGTAAGGTCTCAGACCCAAAATGGACGAGCGGCAATTTTGATTTTGCCATTCATCCATTTTCAGCAAAAATTTAAGAAAGGCCTTTTTTTACAGGCACACTGAAAAATGGATTGGTATTAGGCCAAAACCCGCACCTATACTACCGCAAGCCATTTTTCAGCACAACTTAGTAAAAGGACCCCTCAACCTTCCATTGTCTCAGGTACAAAACTTAGACTGTGAGCCCTTCAAGGACAGAAAAATACCTACTGTACCTGAATGTACACTGCTTCAATAGCTTTCAGTCTTGCAGGTGGTAAATAAGATATTAAATTAAATAAACATTAAATATCCTGTTAAGTGCCAGATGTCTGTACATATCCAGATATTTAATGCTAGAACCCACACATGACCCGGAATTGAATATCTGGGCATAATTTCATCGGCAGAAGTCAGCATTTTAATGTGACTGCCTCCAGTTGAATATTAACACCTTTTTGTGGAGGAGTAGCCTAGTGGTTAGTGCAGTGGACTTTGATCCTGCGGAACTGAGTTCAATTCCCACTGCAGCTCCTTGTGACTCTGGGCAAGCCACTTAACCCTCCATTGCCCCTGGTACAAAATAAGTACTGGAATATATGTAAACCGCTTTGAATGTAGTGCAAAAACCTCAGAAAGGTGGTATATCAAGTCCCATTTCCCTTTCCCTTGTCCCAGTGATTCCACATGTACATAGCATCTTTTTGAAATCACCATTTACACATGTATACAACCTAACTGAATAAATGGCACAGCTTACATGTGGAATGCTTTTAAAATAGAAGCACTAGCCTCATTAAGGGCTGACAATTTTCAAATAGCCAATTAACAAGTAAGCTGTACCTACAATCAATCCTTAACATGACATGAGCAAAAAGCTGCAATTCCAAACCTCACCACCAGTTGGTGAATTTCCCAGGGCCAGGGATCATCAGATCACTTCTGACTGAGAGAAACGACAAAGTCCCAGATATAACTCGGAATATGACTATGCTTTCCACAGATTTTGTGTATTAGAATTTTGCAAGCACAGGCTGTAATCCATTGAAACTCGAACCTGAGGGAAAAACTCAAAATCAGGTCACAAGGTCCACATTTCCTTTCTCCAGCTATAAATTAGAAAAATTGAACTACTATGTAGACCCTTCAATTTTTTTCTCTTATGTACACCCACTTGAGAGACAAATCAAAGGGGTCTATGTAGCAGTTAACAAAAAAACATATATATAAACTGTGCATAGATACAGTAGATAGATAGATAGATAGATAGATAGATAGATAGATAGATAGATAGATAGATAGATAGATAGATAGATAGATAGATAGATAGACTTAGGCACATATTCACAGATATATACTTAAAAATTACATATACAGGTATACATCATAACCATTTACACTAAGCTTGGTATGGTTAAAAATACTGCAAATCTTGTCATTACCCCCCCCCCCCCCCCCCAAGTAATTCTTATGTATAATTTGTTATGGCAATCAAATTCTGCTATAACAAACTTCCTATAAAATACATCTTCCACAATTATTTTCCAATTTGTTTTTATAAACTTGTACTACGAAATATCCGCCTAGAATATATTTGTTTCAGGAAGTGTAAGAACTTCATATAGTAAAATACTTTTAAAATTGTTATAGACTTTCATTAGAGAAAACCAAGGCCTGTTGGTGAATTAATATACAAATTATCCATATTCAAGATCTTTTTCAGTGCTTTTGGTCTGGGTATTACCATACTTATAAATCAGTGAGGTAGAGCAAACATTAGCAAAAGAAATACATTCATCCAAATAGGCTCACTTTCCCCTCCTCCATTTCCCCAGTGCAGAGTTTCCATTTAGGATTTCAAATCTTCTGCTATACACAGCTGGGAAATAGTCTTTTTAATGCGAAGTGCAGTCAGTCGAGCTGTGCTGTTTGCATACCAGCACTCGCGCATTATTCTTCCCATCACTCGAAGAGCCTTAACGATATGAGACAAAGATATTCAGTATAGTAAAATAAAGAATGGACTAGCAGTAATAAATAAAGGAATGAAAACAAGATATATATGATGCATGGAAGTTGTTGAAATTGCCAACAACATGTGGAGGGGCATTTTCGAAACAACATCCAAATCAGAATAGAGACATCCAGGTCAAAACGTCCAAGATGGATGTACAACTCACAGGTATTTTCAAACAGGAAATAGATCAAGATTTCCTGTTTGAAAATATGTGATTTGGACGTCCGTGTGCTGGAGACATCCAGCATAAATAGCCATTTTACAAACTGGAATGTCTAAATTATGAACTGTAAGAAATAGACCTCAGTATGGCAACATTCTTAGCAAATGGCCACACAGACCTCTATGCAGAGCAGAGGGGCAGCCTAGTGGTTAGTGCAGTGGGTTGTAAACCAAAGAATCCAGGTCCAAATCCCACAGAAAAATACCTACTGTACCTGGATGTACACCACTTCAATAGCCTTTAGGTTTGTGGGTAACTTGTATATTCAGGTACAGTAAGTATTTTTCTGTTCTTGGAGGGCTCACAATAAAAAGAAGAAAGAGTTAAAGCTGTCATACAGTCTGGTATCCCCCTTTCAGTTTCACTTTCAGGGGAAAGAGAGAGGGAAGCAATCACTGGAGGGATTAAGGAGATGTAATGCCTACAATTAAGAGTTGGCCAAGGTTCGAGGGAGGAGAGAGGGTGGGGTGGGTGGAGCTGGGGTGAGGGTAGGTGTATCTCGTACAAAAGGTAAAAGGGGTTATAAGAGCACAGACCCTGTTGCCACCTGCTAACTCTGCATGGTAGTTTGCTTGGTGGGCTATTAGTTGGGGAAAGAGGAGAGGTGGGATTTGAATACAATTGGTACTAGGGGTTCTAGGAACATCAAGCTTCTTTGCTTCTGTTATGGTAATGTTGATATCTTCATTGGAAACAGGTTATCGATCACATAGGGCTTATATAAAAATAAATTGAGAGTCCTGGATATTGAGGGCTAATGAACACCCAACTTTGACCTTGGCATAAGCATCAGTACCAGCTGGGCAGGAGGGGGGTGGAGGGTAGTGTTGGCAGGGGGCTTACTGTTATTGAGTTAATAAGCTGGTGATACTTTGTCACTGTGTGTATTATCAAGGTTCCATTATTTTATTAGTTTGTGCATTCGAATGCTGTAATATTGTTCTGTTTCACCAATAAAAATTGTTTCAATTTAAGGGGGTGTCATGGCTTAATCCCTCCAGTGGTTAGCTGCTCAATCAGAGCACCTTCCTGGACATGACTGAAACAGGTCTAATTTAGGACATCCTTCTTTTTATACTTGGATGTTTCTTCCTGTTTGGTTATCGCTGTTGAACTTCCTAATTTTGGGCACTCCACAGTTCTGCCCAAAACACACCCACAACACGGCCCCTTGCTATTTAGACATACCTAAGTGTTGGACATCCCTTATCTGCCTTTGCAAAATTGGGATTTGGACATTTCAAGCACATGGACTTCCATTTGGGCATTTTAAGATGTCCATATGCTTTGAAAATGAGTGCCGTAGTGAACGTTCCTCATAAACCAAAGTCAAAGAAAATCTTTTGCTGCTTTTGATGCAGTAGTTGAATTGTACTGTAAAATATGCTCTGTATAGCAACTTACCAGCCTACAACCCATTTTTGTTGAGAATGGCAGACAGACTTTGGAGGTAGTTCTATAAGGAGAAGCCTAAAGTTAGGCAGCAAGCATGTGCCTAAATGTTGATATTCTAGTTATTTATACGCATCTGGTTTATTTAAATTTATAGTATATGGCAGGAGTGGACTGACAGTAATCTGGGTTCCCAGGCAATAAGAATCACGGATCACCTGTCACATTTGTAGATTCTGGGTGCCACTTTTGACCAAACACTATGCTTCAGAGCCCACATCTCTCAAACTATCAGATACTGTTTCTATAAGAAACATATGATTTACTCAGTTCGCCGGCTTTTTACCAAACCTGCACAAGGGATCCTTATCCACTATCTCAACATTACTATTTTTGACTACTATGATATTGTCCTGCAAAGCCTGCACACTACTGACCTTCGCTGACTTCAAAGAATCCAAAATTCTGCAGTTAAACTTCTTACAGGCTCTAAATGATATGATCATGTTACACCTTTATTAAGTGAGGAGCACTAGTTGCGGTGACTCACAGGATTAAATTTAAAATCCTTATCATGATTCACAAGGTCTATTACACTGGCTCTCCTTCTCATCTGTCTCAGCTTCTGATCCCTTACTCTCCAAGTCAGAAACTCCGATCTTTACAGTCCAACTCTCTTTTGATCCCCTCATTTTGGCAGATTTCACACCGTTTTCTTAGGTCCTGTATTTTTAGTGTGGTTGGCCCCTCTCTTTAGAACACCCTGCACCTTTGACTGGAGAGATCCTTCAAACAATTTAAAAGCAGACTAAATATATTCCTCTTCCGTGATGCTTTTTGTCACTTGAGTGTTTCAGCTCTCCCAGGGTTTGCT
Organism: Microcaecilia unicolor; assembly: GCF_901765095.1. NCBI lineage: Eukaryota > Metazoa > Chordata > Amphibia > Gymnophiona > Siphonopidae > Microcaecilia > Microcaecilia unicolor. The sequence continues at coordinate 246,038,217 of NC_044037.1, read as the reverse complement.
TAGGTAACTGCACCTGGATCGGTAATTCAGACCCTATCCTTTCTGTTCTACAGTATTTAATTATATTTATTGGTTTCAAAATATTAAACAAACATTACATTTGAAACAGAAAAGGTACATTCGTCGGATTGAAGTTAAAGAAAATGTCACAAAATTACATTTTTTTGACTAAGTACTCTCAAGTCCACAACACTGATCCAAGATTTACAACTAGAAAACTAAACCGGTCTATATATCAGTATCCTTATCCATTAAAGAGCTTCACCTCAAAGAGCTTCTGGCGGTTATAAATTCAGATAGTTGTACAGATTCATAAAAAACATATTTAACCGACTGATGACAAATTATACATTTGCAAGGATAACGCAAAAGAAAAGTGGCACCCAGTTGGAGCACCCCTGGCTTTAACAAAAGAAACTGTCTACGCTTCTTTTGAGTATTTTTAGATACATCAGGAAATATGCGGACCTTAAGTCCCAGGAAATGTTTCTCTCTATTTTGAAGAATTTTTTCATAATTAATATTTTATCCATATCTTAGGCTAAAGTAACTAATAAAGTTGCTGAAATCATTAAGTCTGCTGTTGGTGTTTCTAAAATTTCAGAAACATCCAATGTTTGATCAAGTTGTTGTACAGGTTCATCAGTAATCTTAGTAGGCAGATAATAAACTTGAGTCATTGGAGGCAAGATGATATCTGTGAATCCCAAAATTTCTTTCAAATATCTATTAATCATTTCTCTTGGGGTAGTAGTAACTACCCTAGGGAAATTCAAAAATCTCAAATTTTTTGATCTTTGAACATTTTCCAAGTTCTCAATTTTTCTTCTCATGTTGGAAACATCTTTTACGACATTGATTTGCAGTTCTCACGTTTTCTCCAAACTTTCAACGACAGAGTTTACCTTAACCAATGTTTCTTTCCTTTCCAACTCCAAACCCACAGCATTCTCTTCAATTTTTTTAACCCGGGACTCAAGGCCCTGAATTTGAGGACATATGGCTTTACCCAAATTAGTAATTAAGGCCCAAAGACTCTCCAGGGTAATCTCCGCTGGTTTTTCTTCTAAGAAGGATAAAGATAAAGTACCTTGCATTTGTAGCCCTTTGGTGTGTAATTTCTCCCCTTCTGAACCTCTAACCTTTTCCAGCGTTCCTCCCGCAATTAAGTTTACATTCTCCAGGGTTGATTGAGGGCTTCTGTCTCCCTCAACTCCTTCACTTTCCAGGAAGATTTCCCCAGCTCCCGCCGGCTCACACGCAACGCCAATTCCAGGTAGCTTCGGAGACGACGCCATTACTGGAGACGAAACACTCTGGGGTTGCGGGGGAGGAGCCCGTTGATCGGGGCTGAGGATAACCTCAAGCAGGGGCAGCGTCTCAGAACCTCCATTCGCCACTGATGCCGCCAATCCGCCACCCTCCGATCCTGTAGATACCACCGGTCTCCGCACAAACAAATCAAGGGGCCATTCGACGAAGAGGTATGTTGGCCCAGGGGAGCAGCGGCCACCGCTTTCCCTCTTCGTTTAGGCATAACGATATTGTCAGGAAGCGTGGAGACGTGTGACCGGTTCAAATGGCCATCTTGGATCTTCTGTTCTACAGTATATATTGTTGTTATTCCTCTCCTCTCCCTTTTTATTTCTTACTATTTGAAATATTTGTAAACCGCTTTGAAAGGCTACTAAAGAGCGGTATTATCAAGAACATAATAAGCTTGAAACTAGTTTAACCCAGTATCGATGAGACTAACATTTAGGCACACAGTTGCACTAGCCATATAGTTACGGTATTCAGGGAAAGTTAAAAAAAACCAAGTCATGTTTAAACATTTTTATTAAACCAGCTGTGTGAAACGCACCAAAACAAACCAACCCAAAAAAAGACTGAAAATCAAAGCAATGAAAATCAGAATCCAATTAATGTGACATGCAAAGAAAAATCCACATAAAGCATATACAACAGTACAGTATTATTTGTACCCTTTTGTAAGAAATTACAAATGTTACCTCGCAACTCTGCCATTGATTGGGGATGTTAGGTCGTAACTTCTGCTCACAAACTACTCTCTTCATGTCTTCCAGCGAGGGATCAGAAGACACCATATCAAAATAAGGCAACTGATGCTCATCAATAATTCCTTCAATTCAAGAAACAAAGGCATAGATTAATTCACATTTAGCAAAAATGCTGCTAATCACAGAAGATCTAAGCAGTTTACAAAAAAAGAAAAGAAATTTTGGGGAGAAGGAATATACAAAGAAGAGCCACATCAGGATGCCTAGGTTACAAGCAGCAAGGGTAGCACCAATTAAATTACTAACAAGGGTAAAGCATCTATATAATAATTTCTACCTCAGCTTCTCTGGATGGCTAGCTGTCTGGGTTTGTAACATGCTGACATCAGCTCGCCTCCAGCGTTCTCTTCCCTCTCAGTGTCCCACCCTCGCGTAAAAACGAAATGATGTCAGAGGAGGGTAGGACACTGAGAGGGAAGACAAGGGAACACTGGAGGCAACGCGAGCCCAGCCTGCCTGCCTGCCGCCGCTCCGACCTGAGGTAAGATGGATGGCTTACAGGGAGGGCGGCAGGAAGGACAGAGTCACTGGCCATGGAGGGGATGGGAGGGGAGAATCACTGGAGATGGATGTGATGGAAGGGCAGGGCACAGGACAATCGCTGCACATGGATGGGATGGGAGGGCAGAGCAGAAGCGAATCGCTGGATATTGATGGGATGAGAGGTGAGGGGAGAATCGCGGGACACAGATGGGAGGGGAGGGCAGGGCAGAGGAGAATCGCTGGACATGGAGGGGAGGCCAAAATCGCAGGACACGGAGGGGAGGGCAGGGCAGAGGAGAATTGCTGGACATAGATGAGATGGGAGGGGAGAATCGCTGGACATGGAGGGGAGGGGAGGGTAGAGAGGAGAAGCAGAGGGACACTCCAACGTACTGTACATCAATCGCTGGACATGGATGGGATGGGACAGCAGGGCAGGGCACAGGAGAATTGCTGCACATGGATGGGATGGGAGGGCAGGGCAGAAGCGAATCGCTGGATATCGATGGGATGGGAGGCGAGGGGAGAATCAAGGGACATGGATGGGAAGGGATGGCAGGGCAGAGGAGAATCGCTGGACATGAAGGGGAGGCCAAAAACACGGGACATGGAGGGGAGGGAAGGGCAGGGCAGAGGAGAATCGCTGGACATGGAGGGGAGGGCAGGGGAGAGAGGAGAAGCAGAGGGACACTCCAACGTAATGTACATTATTATTATTATTATTTGTAGCATTTGTATCCCACATTTTCCCACCAATTTGCAGGCTCAATGTGGCTTACATTTGCCGTAATGGCTATTGCCATTTCCGGGTAGCAGAATTACAAATGGTATTGCATTAAGGTGCAAACGTACATGGTAACATATATGGAACATCAATCACTGGACATGGATGGGATGGGAGGGCAGGGCAGAAGCGAATCGCTGGATATCGATGGGATGGGAGGGGAGGGGAGAATCAAGGGACATGGATGGGAAGGGATGGCAGGGCAGAGGAGAATCGGTGGATATGGATGGGATGGGAGGCGACAGAAGAATTGCGGTTCACTTAAAAACATAATTGCCATTACATGATAGCCTTGCCCGTTTCATTTTTTTGAGAAACGGGCCTTTTTTGCTTGTCATTCAATAAGGAGCAGGATGAGGGACAGTAGTACAAATATGAAACAGGACATATCACTAGGTGCTACTACAGACAGGGTCAACTACCAGAGCCCAGAATATAAAAGAACAGATGTGCATAGATTATATATTTGGGGGTCGATATTCAAAGTGATATAGCTACTGGCTGTTTAAATTGCCTGTTCAGAGTTAACTGGTCATTTTCAACAGCAATTAACCAGTTAATGCTGCTGAAAAAAAAACACAGGGCTTAAGGCAAAACAGCTATTTTGGGGGTTGTCCAGGACGTGGAGTTAACACTTGGCCAGTTATGTGTCGATATTCAGCACTTAATAGGCCAAAGTAATCGTATAAACAATCCTATCTTTATGCAATGCCCGATTATGCTTTAGTCAACTCTGCAAACCTAGAAATTCAATGCTGAAGCCCAGACATGGCCTGGCACTGAATTTCCAGGGAAAAGGTCAGCAGCAATCAGCAAAATGCTGAGTGCCACCAGCTGAATATCGACCACTTTATTATTCTTGATACACTGAAATACTGATTGGGCATCATTATTGACTTTTCTTCTATGTTGTGACTGTATGATGCACAAGAAAAATATAAACCCACATTTAATGAATTATATAAAAAAATGTTCATACACACACAATTTTTACTTGTATAAGGAGAAAAAGACCTCCGAGTTTTCAGTGGAACAAAAGTAATGTCTCAAGCAACATCTGATAATCACAGGTCTGAAAACCCTCTTTACAATTATACATTGATATGTTAAAAAAAATATCAAGCAAGTAAAGAAAAAATTGAGTAATGACTCATTTATGGTTTTCCTATCTAGCGAGTAGATTCCTTTACGTATCTTGGAGTCCACAAAGATGGAGCTCTGACCTTTTCAAAGCAGATTTCCACAACGGGGAAGAGCTGTTTTTCTCCATTCGCCTCATCCGCTCTCTCCATCTCTACCTCAGTGACGATAGCTATGTGACCCTCTCTATGCTCTGTTCACATCAAAACTCGATTACTGCAATATAGTCTATGTGGGTCTCCTTTCTTGGGATCAAAAAACTGCAAACATTCTTTCTGACATGAGGCAGTTTGATCATGTTTCACCCCTTTTGCGACAGCATCATTGTCTTCCGATACAGTTCTGGATTATGAACAAAGTTCTTACCTTTGCCTTTAAGGCATTGCACTCTTGTTCCCTTCCTTCCCTTGCCAGCCTGTTGCTCCTTATCACCCCTCTTAGAGTCTTCGGTCCACTTCTGCTTCATGTCTTACAGTCCACTGCGCAAGATTAGACTCCATTCATCGTGCAGCATTTTTCTACCTTGCCCCCTCTTTATAGAATTCCTTTCCATCTAATCTTAGGTCAGAACTTTCATATTCTCATTTACATTGCCTTCTTTAAGCTCATCTGTCGTCATTGGCATTCAATGCTTCTTGTTATGTATCCTTCTCATTGGTGAGGTGATATGGATCTTGGCCCAGCGGGCTGCCAACTTCTGCTACTGTTTAATCCTGACTTCTTTCTTTCTTTCCCCCTCCCCTCCTCCTTATTTATTCTTTCTATTTCACTGCCCTGTCTTATGATAGTGCTCTTTCCTGTTTTTAAAAAAATTATTATGTACATCTCTTTGATTCTTATGCTGAAAGCGGTATATCAAGCACTCCAATAAACATCTCTCACCAAGAGCAATTTCTGAATAGCTGATTTTATGCAATGACATATAATTTCTAAGAATGCACATTAACATTAACATGTGCTAACACATTAGGGCGGTTGTTTACTAAAACTGAGCTCGAGTTATTTGCACCAGGGCCCACAGGAATAAAATGGGCCCTGCTGCAGATAACTCGAACTTAGCTTTAGTAAACAACCCCCTAATTCTAAATATTTTTTTTGCAATCTCTAGTTTTTGAGGTTTGTTTCTCAAAACTTTTTAGACAATTCATTGAATATATGTTTATAGAGATTACAGTTAAGAATTTTGACAAACCTCAGATGCCAGAGCACCATGGTGACTTGAAAATTTTCCATCTGGCAGTGGGATTATCCTGCAATATTTTCAGTGTGCCACTGCTGGGAACACTACTACCAGAGCACAAATGCTGTCCCCTCTGTACCCACACAGCTCTGTGTGTGTTTGAGGTGTGCGATACAGATCTCTCCAGCTGGTCTTAAAAACCCAAGACCAACATGAGAGTTTCTGCACCTCATGACTCAAACGCATACAGAGTCACGTGGTGCAAAGAAGACTACATTAATGCTTATCGCAGTTTAGTAAAACAACCCCTTAGTATACAATACAATACCAATGCTAGATAAGTAGGTTTAAAAAAATAATAACAAAATTATTTCTTTTTTTTTCAAACTATGGGTCCTTTTACTAAGGCACGCTAACAATTAGCGTGTGCTAAATGCTGAGAAGTCCATTACATTCCTATGGACATCTCAGCATTCAGCGCACACTAAATCCATTAGCGTGCCTTAGTAAAAGGATCCCTAAATTATACACAGCATATTTCTCATTCTTAAAGTGCATAGTACTACTACTACTTATCATGTCTCTAAGCGCTGCTAGCGCAGCACTGTACACTAAACGTGTAAGAGACAGTCCCTGATCGACAGAGCTTACAATCTAATCAAGACAGACAAGCAGGACAAATATAGGATAAAGGAATTACTTAAGGTGGGAATGATAAAACAGACATGGACATAGTAACATAGTAACATAGTAGATGATGGCAGAAAAAGACCTGCACGGTCCATCCAGTCTGCCCAACAAGATAACTCATATGTGCTACTTTTTGTGTATACCCTACTTTGATTTGTACCTGTGCTCTTCAGGGCACAGACCGTATAAGTCTGCCCAGCACTATCCCCGCCTCCCAACCACCAGCCCCGCCTCCCAACCACTGGCTCTTTCACAGACCGTATAAGTCTGCCCAGCTCTATCCTCGCCTCCCAACCACTGGCTCTGGCACAGGATAGGAGTTAGGAGTTAAAAGCAGCCTCAAAAAGGTGGGCTTTTAGCCTAGATTTGAAGACGGCCAGAGCTGGAGCTTGACATACTGACTCAGGCAGTCTATTCCAGGCATATGGTGCAGCAAGATAAAAGGAATGGAGTCTGAAGTTGGCAATGGAGGAGAAGGGTACAGATAAGAGAGATTTATCTGATGAACGGAGTTCCCGGGAAGGAGTGTAGGGAGAGATGGGAGGTACTGAGGAGCTGCAGAGTGAATGCACTTGTAAGTCAATAAGAGGAGTTTGAACTGTATATGGAAATGGATAGGGAGCCAATGAAGTGATTTGAGGAAAGGGCTAATATGAGCATAGTGACACTGGCGGAATATAAGTTGTTCTGCAGAATTTTGAACAGATAGAAACATAGAGAGTTCAATGGCAAAAACTACTCTTAGGTCCAACTACTCCACTCCATTTCATTCCTGGTGCATTTTTTCAAACCTAAGGTTCCTTGGTATGTATTCCATGATTCCCTGCATATTGAAACCAAATCTTTTCATCCACCACTTCCACTAGGAGGTCTTTCCATGTATTCACCACTCCTTCTGAATATGGGTTAGCTTTAATTACAAATTAACTACTGTTGAGGTCTCAGTGTTCTACAAATGCAATTATAGAGAACTCTGATTTCTATACTGCAGCATTGTGAAGCCATCTTGAGCAAATTGTGGTACCACAAATGTCAAATAAATACATAAAATACATAATGTTTTCTAACAAATGTATTTTGGTAAAGCTGAATTACCAAAAATCTTACATCTCCCTCTGAAGGTACCATATCTAGTAGTAATGCTGTAGCTCATCTATTTTCATTAAAGATGGGATTTACAGAACCATCATATCCAACCACAAGTATCCCCTTATACATATAAGCCAATCTTTACAGAAAACAGAATGTAGATTTCACCAGAGATATAGGTAGAACAACTATCCCAGCAATCTCTACTGACAGGGCTGGAAACCTGCCAACCTAATTAGGTCAGAAAAGAATAAAAAGTAGGAACTGAATGCAGGCCTTGTGACAAACATAATGCCACATCTCATTAGACCAGACTCTTTATGAATCTACCAATACTAAAACTAAACAAAGAATGTATTTATTTAAAAAATATTTATAGCCTGATAATCCAGTACAGTATAATCCTAAAATAAACATATAAACAGCTGCATAAAATAACACACACCAATAAAAACAGTAAAAACTGTACCCAGTTTTATTAAGAAAATCTTGGAGAAAAAGTGTGTTTTATGCATTTTCCTAAACAGCATAATCAAATATCCTCTGATAATGAATTCTATAAGGTAGGGCCAGCTAAGGGAAAAGCCCTAGCATAGTTTTCTGTCAACTGAAATGACTGCATAGTTGACCTCAAAGGTTGAGGAGGAGTAAATATCTGCAACTCAGACCTAATTGCCTTAAAACCAGGAATAGTATTTTTCTTCTTCAGCTTATAGAAAGTCACAGTAATTCAATAAAACTTTAAAACCTTTAAGAAATTAATGATTACCTCCAACTGAACATCTTCGTGCTATTTCCCAATACACTAAGCCAAGGGAATAGATATCCGCACGTTTGAATGACTCAAAGGTCTCTGTGTTTATAGTATCATCGAGTATCTCAGGAGCCATGTACCTTTAAAAAAATCAACAAACAAACTGTAAGGATAAAAAATACAGACATTATTAATGACAGCAGTGTTCAGGAAGAAGCATGATATAATATGCAAGGTGTAACAGCAGCAGAGCTATGAAAGGTATTTTACAAGTATAGAAAGATAATTTGTGACTCACTGAGTGAAAAGGTATCAGAAGTAGGGTATGTGACGTATTTATACCACAAGATAGAGGGATATCAACTGCCTAATCCTGCAAAATTTCAGTCTCAGGTTTCAACTAATTTCATCTTTTAAAAAATGGGAAATGTTTAGCAATAAAAAGTAATTAACCCCAGAAATCACATACCCCATTTTAGGTAACTGCAGTTTTTAGGCTGGAGAACATGAAAACCATCAAAGTTGTGAAAATAATTACATGGGCCCATTCTACTGACCCTATAATACACAAAACTATAAAAAAAAAAAAAAAAGGAAAGTTGCCCTTCTAAACTTTTGTAGCCTTTATCTCTGTTATTTGTAACCCCACTTTTGGTACTTTTTTGCTCAGCAGGTCATTTTTACCCCAAACTTTTAAACTAATTTTCCAAATGAAATGTATGTACATATTTTCACTTTAACACTATCCCAGAACATTGCACACAGTTACACTTATTAAGTTGACTCTATAGGTTTCCTGAAGAACAATGCAAGCACGATTTTGAAAAACAAAAATATGCATGTAAATGTAAAACCCTCTGCAACTCCCTAGAACATTTCTCATCATTCTGAGTAAGCTTACATGCATACAGGCACTGCATGCAAGTCCAGATGAAGGGGTTGTGGCATTCTAAACCAACACTGGTGCCCTCACATTGACACCCTCTGTCTGCCCACATTGAGTCCCCTGCCTGCATCAACTTCCTTCCATTCAGCCAGCCCACCCATATCAGGTCCTAGCCAACCAGCTTCCTCCCTCCCTCCTGCTCCACTCACATGCCTGCCCACATAACCCCGCTCATCCCAGGAGGTGACAAAGGCCGGAGCAATCCTCATTCATTCCTGTCCTGATGGCTTCTTTCTTCAATATGGCACCACTGACCCCTAGCAGTAGTCGGAGGTTCAAGCTACCATGTAAGGAAAAAAGCCCTTAAACAGCTGCTTGAACCCTAACAGTAATACTGCGAGACTACCATTAAAGGACAGCAGTGCCATTTTGAAAAGGGCAGCAGCAAGTGGGAATTGATTCTGTCCCCTAACTCATCCCAAGAACCCTGAAATGAGTCTTCACCATTTTGCCTGGCATCAACATCAGGCTCACCATCTATAATTTCCCGGGTCACCTCTTAAACCATTGAAAAAAAGCAAGGCATCTGAGGCATTGTATAACACTACAAGCTTGCTGCACATGACCCAAGGCTGCTACATGTTGCATTGAGCCCCATCCCATCCGGGAGATTTCTCTACTGCTTACCACCCACAGCAGTTCAACCAGTGACAGTGTTGGAGTGTCAAGCAGTGATGTCACCTCCCGTTCAATTTGAAAACAAGAAAGGCATCTGAGATGTTGCATAACATCACTCATCCTGAACTTCCTGCACCTGACCCGAGGCTGCTGCACCTTGCCTTGAGCCCCATCACACCTGGGAGATTTCTCCACTGTTCACCACCAATAGCAGTTCACCAGTGGCAGTGTTGAAGAGAATCAAGTGGTGACATCACCTTCCGCTCAATTTGAAAACAAAGCATCTGAGGCATTGCATAACATCACTCATCCTGAGCATTCCACACCCAACCCAAGGCTGCTACATCTTGCCTTCAGCCCCATCCAAACTAGGAGATTTCTCTACTGCTTACCACTCACAGCAGTTCAGCCAGTGACAGTATTGGAGAGCATCAAGTGGTGATGTTACTTCCTGCTCAATTTGAAAACAAGCAAGGCATCTGAGGCATCGCGCCTCAGGCATCATGGCAAAGGGGCATGGCCCACCCCTTTGTGCTCCCCTTCATACACAGCTTCATGAGCTACTTTGTGTGCAACTAATGTAGTCCAGGGAAGTCCACTTCCTTGAGCCTGGTTCCGTCCATATAACTTATTTTGATGTCATCTGTTGGTCCTTAATCCTACCAGGTCTAAACCTGATTGATCGCTCCTGGTATCATGTTTGTCTGTGAAGATTGGCCTTCTCGAGTTAGCATCAAAGCTGTAATTTCTAGGAGGAGGAACTAAGAGAAACGTCTTGATGAGGATAATCTCCTATAGGTATTCCTTTCTGTGAATTATTGTAATTATTTTTATTTTTTCTGTTACTGCTATATCTTCTGCGTTGAAGATTTAATGCTATTAGACTGAATGTAAACTTTAACTGTCCTCAGTCGACCTATACAGCATAGGTGGAAGATGATGTGTCTTGCCTTCAACTAAGTGCTAGTACGCTACATTGGGGGAATATTCCTTTATTTAATCCTTACTCTTACTTAACAAATTCTGTCAATACCTTTGCATTTGGTTACTACTGTACTTCTAGCAACTGTTTTTATGACCCTTTTCTATTTATATTATTGAATACTAATTTTTGCTCTGTCTCTGTAAATTGCTCTCACCCTCCTTACAAATGTTCTCACAAACCAGTGTTACTAATTGGCTCTGTTATATTGCTCTATGCTGATGGCTACTAAATCCTCAATCTGAGGCATTAGAATCACAGTTTAACATCCCAATGATTACATCCACATGAGCAAGGCCTAATTGGTTTCATTATGAACATAACCATGCCTATTATTTCTGTATACTCAGTCATTTGACCTGAAATAATATATCAGAACAAAACCACTTTTCTTCACACTGATCTGGATCCTTTCAAGTTAAAAACAAATTAAGCTCTCCCCATTCCCTACATCAACTAATAAATATCAAATATCCTTCTTGTCTATTCCAGTCAGATATATAAATGCCAGATCCAAACAAAACTGACCTAATCAGAGGGTGGATTGAGGAGGAAACTCTTGGTCTGGCACTGATAACAGAAACCTGGTTACACCTCATTGATGATCCAATATTCCTTGATGTATGTACTCCAGGATACAAAATTTTCCATAAAGCTCAACCATTACAAAAAAGGTGGCTGAATTGCCATTATTTATAAATCCTTTTTCAAGATTGAATTAATTTCCAATCTCAATTACCTGAATCTAGAAATTATTATATGTAAAATCAAGGATGATTCCCTATATGACTCAATATGCCTTAATCTATTTTATATATAATCACAATCCTCCCAAACACTTCCAATTTGAAATATTCATAAAGTAGTATCCCAGTGCTTCAAATCAACTTTTTCATTTTATCTTTCAAAACGGGGATCTTCAGATTCAAACCTTCCTGCCATTCGGAACTGCTGTTTCCGTACATTGGCGTTATTTACATCCTCATTGATCCACCCGTGTTGAAATATTTTTTCTATTATTTAATGCCTTTTTTTTATATTTATATGTATATATATGCTTCCAAGTAATTCTATATTCAATTCTTCCTTATAGTCAAAATTTTAAAACTTAGCTTTATAGTTGCAATTCAGCAGCATTTTTTCTCCCAGAGCAAACCTCTGCCAACATGGCCAGGTTTCGATATTCTTCTTCAGGGAAGAGGTATGCAATTCAAAGTGTAGCCCTTCATATCACCATAGAAAAGAAAAGAAAAAATGGCTATGGTGATATGAAGGGCTACACTTTGAATTGCATACCTCTTCCCTGAAGAAGAATATCGAAACCTGGCCATGTTGGCAGAGGTTTGCTCTGGGAGAAAAATGCTGCTGAATTGCAACTATAAAGCTAAGTTTTAAAATTTTGACTATAAGGAAGAATTGAATATAGAATTACTTGGAAGCATATATATACATATAAATATAAAAAAAAGGCATTAAATAATAGAAAAAATATTTCAACACGGGTGGATCAATGAGGATGTAAATAACGCCAATGTACGGAAACAGCAGTTCCGAATGGCGGGAAGGTTTGAATCTGAAGATCCCCGTTTTGAAAGATAAAATGAAAAAGTTGATTTGAAGCACTGGGATACTACTTTATGAATATTTCAAATTGGAAGTGTTTGGGAGGATTGTGATTATATTTGAATTAAGTCCCCACACTTGGAGGATACAGGTCTACTTAATTTGATTAATCTATTTTATTGCATACTAGATAATTGGTCTTCCACTGAATCCATCTTTCTTAGAATTTATCTCTAACATATGTATTAAAAATAACAATGTCAATACTTGGGGGAGATATCAACCTGCACTTAGATAATGTGAATGATGTTAATACCAGAAAGTTCCTTAACTTCATGTCATCATGGAAATTCACTCACTCACAAACTACTGCATCTCACATCAAAGGATATTTATTAGATCTACTGGTCTACAGACTTAACGACTCAAGCAACCATCACATTAGCAATATCTCTTGGTCTCCAGTACCCTGGTCAGACCATAAAAAATTAAATTTCACCTTATACTGGAAGGAATCAATTGAACAATTCAATTCAAGAGACCCCCCCCCCCCCCCCTCAGTTTTTCAATCTAAAGGTAAAATTGATTACATAAAATCCTGGTCCAATATACTAAATAACCAGAACTTACCTCAAATAGACTCAATCAACTTCATAGCTGATTGGAATGCTTTATATAAATCTGTTCTGGACAATTTAGCTCCTACAAAAGCTAAAGCCAAATCATCCCAAAAAACATTACCTTGGTTTAATCATGAAACTCTCCTACTGAAAAGGCATTGCCGTAAACTTCAGAGAAAGTGGACGAAAACCAGGTCAGACTCCAATAAACAAAGTTGGAAATCAGCAATAAGGGTCTATAAATTTAAAATTAGAGAAGTAACAAGCCTTTACTATAGCAAACAAATTGGTGATTCTACTCTAAATACTAAAAAAAAAACTCTACAAATTAATTAACTTCCTACTAAATACTAATATCCCAAATAAATGAATCAACCCCTACTGCATCTCAACTAGCATCATATTTCGAGAACAAAATCCTTACAATACGAAAAGATGCCATAAAGTTTAATTAAATTTCTACTACCCTACCAGATGAGTCGAGAAACCTATATGGAGGCTTAGCAGCCAATAGATAAGATCATAGTCTTCCTCCCTTGACCCATCACTGGAGACAGTAAGGTCATTTCTAACAAAATATTTCTCCTCTCATTGTTCTCTGAATGCTGTTGTGAGTTACCTTCCGAAAGAAGTCCCAAGCATGTATATCAATCTCCTACAGAATATGGGTTCAATTATACTTACTCCTATTCTATAAAATGTATCTGCCTCGATCAAAGATGTCACCAACTACAGGCCAGTAGCATCTATACCTCTACTAACTAAAACCATGGAAGGTATCATTGCTGCCCAATTTATGGAATATCTTTCATCTTTTCATTTTTACACAAATCAAAATCAGGTTTCAGTCCTTCGTATAGCACTGAAACAGTCCATACAATTCTAATCTCCAACTTCAAGAAAACAATTAGTCTGGACAAAAAGATAATCCTGATGTAATTTGTCATGTCTAGTGCATTTGACATGGTGGACCACAACATTCTTAGCTGCTGGGAGCAGCCGCGCGGCTCTCGGCTCCGCTGGCTCCCTCTGCCCTGGAACAGGAAGTAACCTGTTCCAGGGCGGAACCAGCGGAGCACCGCTCTGCCCTTGGTACGCCGCTGCCCCCACCAGACGGTATTTGTGCCACTAACCCTTCCCAATACTGCTGCGCTCTTTCCACTGACAGCTGCAGCTGACATGAGTCATTAAATCCAGCAGACAGTGAGACCGCCCCACACAGGCTGGAGGAGACAATGGTAGGAGCACAGCGGGAGGAAGGGGGATGCAGCACTGATACTGTCGGGTAGGAGAAGCCAATGCTGGGTTCACCAATGTCATACAATGCTGTGCCCGCAGTGTCATCCATCCTTGCAGCAAGGTGAGCAGTTCAGTGTTGGGTTGGGCCCATGAGGACCAGTTACAGACTAGAGTGCACACAAGGGCATCAACTACTGGTAACAGACAGACACCACTCAAGCATATTCCCCTGAATTCTATATATTGCACCTGGTGCATAACTTAATTGGTTAACTAGCTAATCAGTGCTGTTAATTGGAATGGTAACAAGCTATTATCAGCACTAACTGGCATTGAGATTTACTCGCACAACTCGCTAAGTATATTCTATAATGTGGTGCTCCTAAATTCTAAGTCACATAGTTCAAAAGGGGGTATGGCCATGGGCAGGCATGGGCATTTCTAAAATTTATGCAAATTATTATAGAATACACCTGATCTGCGCTTAATTTAAGCATCGGGATTTACAGCAAGTAAAACATGGCCTAAATAGACGTTTGGTTGCATGGCAAGCTGCTCAGCGTATCCTGTCTGTGTTCAACTTAATGAATGGCTAGAAAAGAGTAACTGTCAATCTGGATTCAGACCTGGTTATGGAACAGAAACAGTCCTCGTATCCCTGCTAGATCTTCACAGAAACCAAGACAAGGGATTTGCTTCAATGTTAGTACTGCTAGATTTCTCAGCAGCTTTTGACACTATGGATTATGATATCTTGCTAGCACGACTGACAGAAACAGGTATCAGTGGAATAGTACTTGCCTGGTTCAGATCCTATCTATCAAACAGTCAACAATCCATAATGACTGACAGCAACTCATCACCACCATGGACACTGACCTGCGGGGTACCACAAGGATCTATACTGTCACCTATTCTGTTCAATATCTACCTCAAACCACTAGCTGAGCTGATTCGGTCAATGGACACTCAGTTCTACATCTATGTGGATGATGTGCAGCTACTCATACCCATTGAACCTGACTTACCTACAGCCTTGAATAAACTGATTACCTGTCTAACATCAATTCACATAACAAACACAACAAACTTTGCCTGAAACCAAGTAAAACCGAGCTTCTCTGGGTCCCTATCACAAGTGGATACATACCTGACATCAAAATCCCTTTTGGGAAGTATGAACTCCCCCTCAAATCACAAGTTAGGAACCTTGGAATATGGTTAGATTCAACACTTACTCTGATTCCCCAAATCCAAGCAACCTTCAAGAGCTGCTTCTACTACTCTGCCTCTCTCCTTACATCGAGAATGTAAATCTTATCCCAGTTGTGCATGCCATGGTAACATCAAGACTGGATTACTGCAATGACCTATACAATGGTCTGACTACAAAGGGCCTGCACCAGCTCCAGCTGATTCAGAATGCAGCAGCAAGACTCATAGAAGGTTGCAAGCAATGTGACCACATCACACCATTTTTGCAAAAACTTCATTGGCTACCAGTACAATACAGGGCTAAATTTAAAACTCTATGTCTGATCTTCAAGGCCCTGAAAGGAAATGGCACTGAGTATCTGAAGAATAGGATGATCCTCCACACACTGGCAAGGACACTAAGGTCCTCCCAAGGACTTTCACTAACCACACCCTCTCCAAAAGATATTACACAATGTGATACCCGCAAGCGAACCTTCTCCGGAGTAGCCCCCACACTCTGGAATGCATTGCCTGAAAGGCTCCGCTTAACACAAGGCTACCTCTACTTCAGGAAGCAGGTGAAGGTTTGGCTCTTCAACCAGGCCTTTAATGGAAGAAGTAACTAACTTGTTAGTCTCACTCACACACACAAGGAGTGACTCGGGCTGCACATACTGCAGCAGGACATGTTTATCCACTCCTACTCTAGCTGAGATAATATTTAACCATCTCTCTGACCTCATGTGCAACTTTCTTCAAATCAGTCACCTTACTTTCTTACTCTTCCTACTTTCTTACCCATCTATATGTTAAAACTTTGCCTTACCCTTCACTATCAATTATAATGTGCTATTACGTATTGTGTTGACATTGCAAATAGTATACTGTTCCTATTGTATATACCATGTGGTGTTAAAAATATCCTGCCCCTTGCATGTGAATCAAATTGTATACAAATGTTATTAATTTTATTAAATGGACCTCAGAACTTCCCAGCTTGGCAGTTCTATTCAAAACACAGTTTGCACTATATTTTCATATGTGCGCTCAAGCTGCACCATGGAGATAATTTTAATCACTGGTCTAGTATTTACTATATATATATTTTCAGGCACAGTTATTCCCTCACTATAATAAACTTGGGTTCAAAATAATTTATCTTTTTTTATATATGCACTTTAAAATGCTATAAATATTATAAAGTGTTTTAAATGTGCTCAGACCATACCGCTTACACCCATTATATCCCCAAGAGTGGAGTGAGGAAGGGTTCCAGAGGCGATCCCACCCGGGGCATTTATGATGCCTGTAAAATGGTTTAAAGGATTAGCATTTTTCTCTTTCTGATGAAGACTTTTGAAACTTGGCCAGAGTTAAAGGGAGCAGTTATTGTTATGGCAAGATTGGAATGGATGAATGATATGTGATTTTAATGAAGCACAAGCACGAGCACAATATACCCCAAGGGAAGTGAAATAGCTGTGTGAATATATGTGTATATCGCATTGTGGGTTGGTTTATGTAAGATATGTGGGGGAAGTGAGATCAGGGTGTCATGAATTAACATATACCTCCTTTAGGTTCAAACAAATGTTGTATTGTATGTTCTATTATCTATGTATCGGATGGTAATATGGAATGCACCATAATGTAAGGGCGGAGGTTTGAGCTCAAGCCTAACAGTATTTAATGTGAGTAGTTTATGACCTATACATATTTATTATAGATATATGCATACACTGGTGATAAAGATCTACTTGGGCTCAGCTGTATGTACATACACAAATATTAGGAGGCGGAACATCGTATGTGCAATGATGGTTCCATTGTGACACCACCACATATTCCTCTTGGGGATATAATGGGTGTAAACGGTATGGTCCGAGCACATTTAAAACACTTTATAATATTCATAGCATTTTAAAGTGCATATATATATATATAAAAAGATAAATTATTTTGAACCCTCGTCAGTTGGAAAAAAACTTCCTGTGGGAGAAAAACCAATGACTTTTCCAGCTGACGAGAGAATAACTGAGCCTGACAATATATATATAGTAAATACTGGACCAGTGATAAAATTACCTCCATGGTGCAGCTTGAGTACATATATGAAAATATAGTGCAAACTGTGTTCTGACTAGAACTGCCAAGCTGGGAAGTTCTGAGGTCCATTTAATAAAATTAATAAAATTTGTATACAATTGGATTCACATGCAAGGGGCAGGATATTTTTAACACCACGTGGTAAATACAATAAGAATCTGAATAAGAAACCAGTGGCCCTTAATTTAAACACACTTTGGTGAAATAGTATACTGTGCCATACTTTATATTGTTAGTTGAATATTTTTACTGCTGTAACTGCCTATTGCTCATGTTTGATCTATTCTTACTGTACACAGCCTTGAGTGAATTCCTTCAAAAAGGCGGTAAATAAATCCTAATAAATAAATAAATAAAATATATACCATGTTGAAATTTAAGTCTATTTTATAAAATGTAGGCATACTTTAGAGAATACATCTTGGCATAATTTTTTTTCCGCGTAGATTTTTCAGGCACTATATACAAAATCTAGCCCATTATATATAGTGATAAAGGGCAACAAAATGCTAAAGCATTTAAGCAGTAAAGGGGCTGCAGGGAGACATAAAGGAGGAGATTCTATATATGGCACCTAAAAAAATCAGCACTGAAATCAGTGCCAACTAAGCGTATTCTATAATTGGCACCTAGATTTAGGTGCCGATCATAGAATATGCTTACTTGATATTTCAGCGCTGATATCTGCGCGCATCCATTTACGCCAAGGACAACCTGGTATAAATCTCAGCACGTAGATTTAGCTGCACTGGGCCATATTCTATAACTAGGCGCCTAAATTTTGGAACGCTCATGAAACGACCATTTTCCCATCCATAACTACACCCCTCTTTGCCTCCATGTGTTTGAAGTTTGGTACACATCATTACAGAATATTTTAGCGAGTTGTGCGTCTAAATCCTAATTAGTGCCAATTGGTGCTCATTATTGCTTGCTAAGTGCTGTTGTCAGCACTCATGAGCTTGTTAAGCCAATTAAGTTAAGCGAGGTTATAGAATCCGTGCTGGTTTTGGCACCTAAATCTAAGCACACTATATAGAATCTGGGGGAAAAGGCTTAGAATATGACTAAAATCAGAAACTGCTGAGGAGAAGCATCGGTGGTGTTAAAAAACTATTTTGATTTTGGTCAAATAAGAAGAGCAGGTGAATTTCAGAACCTCATTTGAATCAGGGTTGGAAGGGAGTTAATTTAGTCTAGATTAAACAACCTTATGTTCCCCTAAACTAAATTTAAATAAGAGCTGATTCACTCTCTAATTATTCATTCAAGTCTTAAATAAAACACTTTTAAACTTACCTCTTCGTTCCCACTCTGGGATTCTGAGGTATGTCAATTGTGTTCAGTACTGAATCATGTTTTACGGCAAGACCTAAGTCTGCAATGGCACACGTTTCATTCCTTTTCACCAAAATATTTTTGGATTTTATATCTCTGTGAGCAATAGCAGGCTTACCTGTTAAGAATATGAAAACATGTTATACCATTTTGTTTACTTGTTAAGAAGCAGATAAGCATCAGCAAAAAGAAGAAGCAATTAGTTTAGTAGCCTACCAGTATCAAAACCATGACAGAACTTAACTCTGCTTGAGACAAACACAGGCAGGAGAAACAAACAGTAGAAATTTGGGAGGGGACTTATTAGTCATATGAAATGTTAAAAGAGTAAAATGTGAAAAGTGCAAGTCACTATGCAGAGAGTGGCATTATATCTACATCAGGCTTCCAAGAAGGTCATCATACCCTACACCTGGAATCATTAAATAAGACAAGAATGGCATAATAATTCAAATCCCAATCCACTTATCTTTCTTTGCATGAGTTTTTAGTATGTCTGTGTGTTCATAGGCTCTGGTAAAATCTTTTTATATAAAGCTTGTTGATGTAGTGATGTCCAAAAAGTCACTTCCAGTGCAAAGCCTTAATAGAAGCGCCTATATAAGCTACAATAACGTCTGTTAGAAGGGTCTCGCAGTGTCTTCTCTTACACTAACGAAGAGTGAGGACGGCCTTAACCCTAGTCCCTGAAGAAAGTATATGAAACCTGCGGAGTTGGGCAGTTTCAGGGGAAGGCGGTTGGACATTTACAATTTTGCCTTTATTTCCAGCGAGGCATCCCTAAGAAAGATAAGTGGATTGGGATTTGAATTATTATGCCATTCTTGTCTTATTTAATGATTCCAGGTGTAGGTTGAATCACACATAAGTATCGTGGAAGATACCATATTAATAGCATTTGTGTGGTTTTTTGTAAACTAAAAAATACCAAAAAACCTTAAAAGAGTAACCCAATGAAAGAAGTGCTATACCACCGGTTAGCAGTACTATTGTCTGCTTAAAAGAGTGGGTAATATCTGAGGGTACTCTACAAAAATATAATACATTCATGAATGGTGATTATATTGTGACACTGAAGTAGTTCTAGCTATAGTCCTGGTTTTTTTAGCAATTCATTTTATGTTACCAGACACAGGGATATTCAGATTTCGGATAGTTACAAGCCTAGCATCAGGGGCATGACTATCCAGCTTATAATTGAAACAGAAAAACGCCTACCATATTTTTCGGACTATAAGACGCACCGGACCATAAGACGCACCTAGGTTTCAGAGGAGGGAAATAGGAAAAAAAAAATTTTCCTTTTTCCCTCCTCTAAAACCTAGGTGCTCCGGTGCGTCTTGTCCGAGTTTTGGACCGCCGTCCCGTACTTACACGATGCCATGTTCCGTGGTGGTCTAGTGACGTCGGGGCAGGAAAGAGCCCCCTCTTTCCTGCCCATCGCGCTGCTCTCCGTGCTCCTCACTGCTTCCTGACGGTCTCGGCGAGATTCAAAATGTTTTGAATATCGCCGAGACCATCAGGAAGCAGTGAGGAGCACGGAGAGCAGCGCGATGGGCAGGAAAGAGGGGGCTCTTTCCTGCCCCGACGTCACTAGACCACCACGGAACATGGCATCGCGTAAGTACGGGACGGCGATCCAAAAACGCTACCTTCGGACTATAAGACGCACCCCCCATTTTCCTCCCAAATTTTGGGGGGAAAAAAGTGCATCTTATAGTCCGAAAAATACGGTATATTGCAACCCAAATCGGGAGATGAGCATCTTTCTCCCGTGGGCGCCCAAATCGGTATAATCGAAAGCCGATTTTGGGCATTTCCAACTGCAATCCGTCGCGGAAACGGGTAAAGTTGATGGGGGCTTGGAGGCTTGGTGAAGGCAGAACTGGGGCGTGGTTATCAGCCGAGGAGAGATGGGCATCTTTAGCTGATAATCGAAAAAAAGGCGTTTTTAATCGCGATTTTGGGTCACTTTTTTTTAACCCTTTTTTTTCCACGAACATGTCCCAAAAAAGTGCTCCAACTGACCAGATGCCCACTGGAGGGAATCGGGGATGACCTCCCCGGACTCCCCCAGTGGTCACTAACCCCCTCCCACCAAAAAAAAACCACTTTACAAACTTTTTTTCCAGCCTCTATGCCAGCCTCAAATGCCGTACCCACCTCTATGACAGCAGAATGTGTTCTATCCTGTGACAGCCTTTCCCTGGTTCTGATGTGGCTCTCGGGTGAGTGTGACACCTTTCTGTTATGCGCACTGCAGAGTCACATCAGCAATGCATTGTGGTGGGTGTAGGGTATTGGGCTCCGTGATTCCACTAGCTTGTGGCAAATGCTCACGATGTTGGTAGTTGGTAGGCTCTACTCCCATGGTGCTTTTCCCCCTGCTTACTGGGTCAGAGTGTGCCCTGTTTTGTTTCCGGTAGTCCATGAGGTAGTGGCCATTTTTGTAAGCCAGTTTTAGATCCCTTTCACGTGTTAGCCATGTTACAGAACTTAGTTCTTCCCTTGAATGTGACTGAAAGAGGGCATTGTACAGCATTCTGCCAGCTCTGACCTACTGCTCATCTCAGTACCAGGGAGACTCGTTGCCAGTGGGGCACAACCTCTTATCTGCAGTTAACTGTGAGTAAGCGTGCTTATTCCAATAAAGGACGTTTTCGGAGAGATTAGTCTTCAAGTGTCAACTGGTGTGCCAATGTTATATAGCAGCAACAAGTCCTAGAGGCCTGCGTGTATGCAGGTCCCTGGAGCACTTTTAGTGGGTACCGCAGTGCACTTCAGCCAGGTGGACCGAGGCCCATCCCCCCCTACCTGTAACACTTGTGCTGGTAAATGGGAGGCCTGCAAAACCCACTGTACCCACATGTAGGTGCCCCCTTCACCCCTAAGAGCTATGGTAGTGTTGTACATTTGTGGGTAGTGGGTTTTGAGGGAGGGGGGTTGGGGGTTCAGCTCCCGTGGTAAGGGAGCTATGCATGTGGGAGCGTTGTCTGAAGTCCACTGCACTGACCTCTAGGGTGCCCAGTTGATGTCCTGGCATGTCAGGGGGGCGAGTGTACTATGAATCGTGGCCCCTCCCACGACCAAATGGCTCGGATTAGGACGTTTTTGAGCTGGGCGTTTTTAGTTTCCATTATCGCTAAAAAAAACAAACGCCCAGCTGAAAAACGTCCATTTTTTTCAAAAATAAGGTCTGTCCCGCCTCTTCATGTACCCGTTTTCGGACATAAATGCCCATGGAGATAGGCGTTCGCGTTCGATTATGCCCCTCTAAGTCAGCTTTCCAAGAAGGCTAGGCTAACCTTCAAAGAATAGTCATGGTTAAAACCATAACACCAGTGAGCACAAGATAGATTAATGCTCAGATTACATCTTCACTTATTCTGGTAGCTGTCTGGAGGAGGCCCGGCTGTAGAATTATGAGATTTGAAAGAAACCGAAAGGAAAACAATGCCTGGAATGGATTGGAAACTCTGTAAAAGACTTTAAACATACTCAGAATAGATTTAGGGGGCAGTGGTAAAACAAAATTGAGCAGTCAGGTAAAAATATGAGGGGGAAGTGAGTCAATGCTGATGTGATCATCTATCAATGTGGGAGAGACCTAGGGATAAAGACAGTCAAGTAGGTCAATAGGTTATTATTCATTATCATGTACCAGGTAAAAAACCAGTTGTATACTGCATCATAAGATTGTGAAGGGCAATTCTATAATTGTGCACCACAAGCACACGTAAATGGCACCTTACTTGCCCTAAGCGCTAATCTATAAGGGGGTGCGTAAGTGGCACCACACTCATCTGTGAAGGCTGGCATACACATACTGTAAGATGCATGCATGGCTTACTGCATTTATGAGTGCCCATTTGCACCAGCCATTGAACTGCCATAAGTGGGCAGGCATGTATTTTGGCACACCAGTGCCAGGTATTCTATAATGGAATCTGGTTGTCAAGATGCCATTATAGAATTGGCATGAACCACGCTGTATCAGAGTGTCCAATTGTGGGTGCCAGTTTATAAAATTGCCACCACAGTCTGTTCTAAATATGGGCACAAAAGATTTTCAGGGTTTGGAACTGACCAGGGCTTTGGAGAAATCACTAAAGATTGTATTTTAGCTTCCACACATTAATTATGAATTTTGTGCTAAGCCCTGAAAAGAATTTGACATTTAGGTTATTCTTTCAACACAGAGAATTTTCCTGACATGCTCAAGTCTACTCAGCAGAAAAGAAAACAATTTCCAGGGGTAGGTGATCTTTAGTCCCTATGGATATCAATCTGAGCAGGACATCTGAGGTAGAATTTAGAATGTCTAATCTAGATGTTTCAAATTATTCATATATTCAGCAGTGCAATATCTATAGGGGATAATTTTAGGGCACCTAGAATGTACATAAATCGCAGTATTTAAATAATTTATGCACGTAAGTGGCCACTTACACACATATATGGCCTCTTATATAACACTAACCAGTTTAAAAGTATGAATGTTTGCATGGCGCATACTTTCACTGTGGGTGTGCACATGGGCAGAGTGTAAGCAGAGCATGGGCAGTGCGAGCAAATGCACAGTCACTATAAAATGCTATTATTTATACATATATTTGTAAATTTTAGGTGCTTTCATTAAATTAAGGTGAGTTTTCAGTCACTTACACTAGTATTTTTATTAGGGCTGCACATATAGGACTACAAAAAATTGGCGACAAAACTAAATACGCCTAGGCATATTCTATAAAGTACACCTAAATTTAGAATAAGCCTAAATTTCTGTGCAGTTTATAGAATACACCGAGTGCCCCTCCATGTGGTAAGAGAGGGGAGGGGAAGGGAAGAGAGATGGAGGAGATGGTGCCTGTGGAGAGGAAGGGGAAGGGAAAGAGAAGGGAGGAGATGGAAACTAGATAGATTTGAGAAGGAGGAAGAAAAATGGAATAAAGTTGAATGTGAAAGATGGATATAGGGAAGGAAGTGAAGGAGGAGAAGAAAAAAAAGAAATAGTGAATGGACAGGAGGCCCTGGAAACAGAGTTGGGAGCACAGGGCAGCAGAACCAGAAACAGGGAACAAGATGATTAGAAAGATAAAATCATCAGACAACAAAGATAAAAGAGATGGTTTTATTTTTAGTTTAGCAATTGAAATATGTCAGTTTTGAGAATTAACATCTCCTATCTATACATTGCACTGTACAGGAGGAAATGTGAGGGAGCGCTTTATGTGATTAATCGTGCAATTAAAAATGTTAATCGATGTACAGCCCTAATTTTTATGAAGAAAGTAAGGCTTAAATTAAGTACATTTTGGCTGCCTTAAACTACACCAGCCATTAACGTGATGTAAGTGCTTGCATCTAGAATTAGGTGCCACAATGAGGACTTTTGCTAGTATTCTATAACGGCAACTATGTGCAATATTAGAACTGATGTTTAGCACCCACATTTTTGGTGCCTAAGTTTTAGTGTTCTATTCTATAATTGGCACCTAGATTTACACGCCAATTATAGAATACACTGAATTGATATTTCAGTGCCTAAATCTACGCGCATCCATTTACACCAATAAAAATGTGTCGCAAATCCCAGCTCGAAGATTTAGACGTACTGGGCCATATTCTATAAACAGGAGTGTAAATTTCAGAACACCCACGAAACACCCATTTCCCTGCCCATAAGCATGCCCCTTTTTACCTGCATGAGTTAGAAGTTCGGCACACATCATTACAGAATATGCCTACCGCCTTTCTTCCAAATTATACATACTGAGATCTTTAAGTCTATTCCCATACACATTGTGATGAAGACCACTGATCATTTTAGTTGCCACCCTCTAAACTGACTCCATCCTGTTTATTCCTTTTTGAAGGTGCAGTCTCCAGAATCGTACACAGTATTCTAAATGAGGTCTCACCAGAGTCTTATACAGGTGCATCATCACCTCCATTTTCCTATAGGCCATTCCTTTCCCTATGCATCCAAGCATCTTTCTAGCAGTCATCATCACCTTTCTACCTGTTTGATTAGTTTAAGATCATCACATACAATTACACCCAAGTCCCGCCCCTCTTTTGTGCACAAAAATTCTTCACCCTCTAAACTGTACCGTTCCTTCAGGTTTCTTCAGACCAAATGCATGACCCTGCATTTTTAAGCATTAAATCTCAGCTGCCAAATTCCAGACCATTCCTCTAGCTCTGCTAAGTCCTTCCTCAAGTTATCCACACCATCAGGGGTGTCTACCCTATAGCAGATTTTGGTATCATCCGCAAAGAGAAAAACCTTACCTGACAGCTCTTCAGCAATATCGCTTATAAAAATGTTTAAAAGAACCGGCCCAAGAACTGAATCTTGTGGTACATCACTGGTAAAATCCTTTTCTTCAGAATGAGCTGCATTTATCACTACCCTCTGTCACCTTCCACTCAACCAGTTCCTAACCCAGTCAGTTACCTTAGGACCCATACCAAGGGCACTCAGTTTATTTATAATTCTATGAGGAACCGTGTCAAAGGCTTTTGCTAAAATCTAAATACACCACATGTAGTGCTCTCACTCGATCTAACTCTCTAGATTTGTCTGACAAGACCTGCCTCTAGTGAAACCATGTTGCCTCAGGTCTTGTAATCCATTGGATTCCAAAAAATTTACTATTCTCTGTTTTAAAAGTGTTTCCATAAATTTACTTATCACAAAAGTCAAACTTACTGGCCTGGAGTTCCCAACCTCTTTCTTACTCCCACTTTTGTGGAGAGGGACCACATCTGCTCTTCTCCAGTGCTCTGAGATCATTCCCAACTCTAGAGAACTATTGAAAAGGTCAGCCAGCAGAGCAGCCAGAACTTCCTTAAGTTCCTTCAGTAACCTCGAATGTACTAACCAGTTAGTGCTGCAGTGGTCTGGTTGGATATTCAGTGGCACTATCTGAGTACATGTGGCTGAATATCTGGATTTGCCCCAGTCACTACAATTTAACTGGGCAATAGCCTCTCCTGCCTGGTTAAATCATTTTAAATATCTAGCCCTAAGTTTGTACCTTAGGCAATGGATGGTTAAGTGACTTGTCCAAGGTTACACGGAGCAGCGGTAGAATTTTGATCAGCTCAAAATCTTTATTTTTTCATTCTCGATTTCATTCAGTTCCTCAGTTGGGTTTAAGTTCTTAAAATCTGTTCCAGCCTAGCCAGTCCCCCAACTACAAATCTAAAGAACCTTCATACAGCATGAACAACTTAAGTGTATACAACCAAAGAAAAGGTAATGTTAAACAAAATATGGCCACAATCAACCAGCACATTATCTTCCAGTCTGTAAAAATAAAAAAATCAGAAATTAAATTAAAGAGAAAAGAAATGAGATCTACAACCAAACTGAAGTAGATAACAGCTGAGTAGGTAAAGATGTAAACTGACATTTTAAAGAGTGCAGCTTGTACCATTGCTTTAAGAAGCCACATCTGTAACTTCACAAGAGTTCATTCTAGAACTCAAAATGTTTCACCTTGTGTGCCAACTATC
This sequence comes from Microcaecilia unicolor, assembly GCF_901765095.1. Lineage (NCBI taxonomy): Eukaryota > Metazoa > Chordata > Amphibia > Gymnophiona > Siphonopidae > Microcaecilia > Microcaecilia unicolor. The sequence continues at coordinate 246,011,886 of NC_044037.1, read as the reverse complement.
TCCATATGAAGATGTGCTAGTCCACTAATCACAGAAAGTGCCAGCTTTATCATGCCATCTACATTAATAGTATTTCGACTTAAGTAGTCAAACAAGGAACCCTGCTCATGGTATTCTGATACAAGCCACAGCTGAGTCCAGGTTCCATTATCTACAGAAAGAAAAAAAAATTGATATTGTAACATGAATTGTTTAAGCATTAAAAAAAACCAACAACATAGCAACCTCACAAAATATACATTTTTGACATTCTGGAATTAAATTTAAATTTCACGGAGTTTCACATGAATATCTGATGAGATCTTGCCCCAGTAAGAATTACCTACCATGTTTCTCATGATTCATTTATCTTTATCTGATATAACTATACACAGAATTCCTTCAAAAAGGTGGTAAATAAATCCTAATAAATAAATAATATCAATAACCAGGAAAAGTCCATCTAAGTTGTTCAGAGAGATTGGGGGATACATGCCCATAATTTCTGAAATATTACTCAATGAAGAGTTGAAAGACTGCATTCAATAGAAATAATTTTATAGCCACAGTTTTATGAAAAACGTAACAGAATCACCTATGTATCCAATCTATCCTGATAGGTAGCCAACTTGTCCCCAAATTTTGTGCCATGGGAAAGGGTAATATGTGGCATGGGGGTAAGGAAAGTAGCAACTTGTGAAGAGATAGCAGCCACTCCAGACCATTAGACCCACCATGAATATGCAAGACAATGGCCCTCCTGGGAAAGTACAATGATCAGGCACTGCTGGGTAGCTTCTCCTGAGCAAGCAGGGTTGCCATCTCCCTTGGTCATCTCACAACTGCATTGGGGGTTGACAGATCAGGGCTAAGTCTTCTCAATAGCAAACAAAACCCCAACTATGCTCAGGTTGATCAAGTTTTGGTAGCTCTGCCCTTTCCTTAAGTAACTCTCTGCCCTTCAGCTCAAGAACTGCACCTACGCTCCAACTAATTAAACTGTATACAACATAGGATCAAGAGCTGTAAAATGAAGAAAATTACATTATCTCAAAGTACAATTAAGTTAATCATTTTTTCAATGAACTTGCTAGACATTCATCTATACTAAGAATACTCCCCAATTGAATTGTCTCTTTTCAATATTGAATAAAGAAAATGGTTAAATAAGTCATGTGCCACAACTGAGAGGCAGGGAGAGTGCAAACACCCCAGCTGATGACTGCTTTTTGCCCTGATGGCATTCTATTTCCCCTCAACGTCCAGCCACCAGTAGGATTTAAATTGACCAACTGGACTTTGAATGTGGCTGCAGGAATGCCAGCATCCCTCACTCATTGTTTCCTTTCCCCTCCCTCCCCTCCACCCTTGCCATGGTTGTGCTGGTACCTTTTACTTATCTTTACAGAAGAGAATTCCATAATTCACCATACTAATATTGTGTTCTGAGGGAACCCAAAAGTACCATTATTCTAGGGTGTGTTAAAAAACAATTTCCTAAAGTTTAGTAGAAGGGGTTCTTCCCATGGGGAAGGACCCAGTTAATACATCCCAGGGTTTAAAAGGAAGGAGATCACATTAGTTTGGATGGGAGTTTTGGGAAAGAAGGAAAGAACAGTAGAAAAAGGACAACTAGACCTAAGATCCCTACATGTGCCTCATTCTAAGAACTGAGCTAAGTGAGGGAGTATATGAAGAACAATTCAGTGTAGTATTCTGGTGCTTCCAGTCTAGGTAACAGAGAAAAATCCCCATGTGCCCAACATGGAAAGATATCCAGGGAGAGGAGTCAGGGAAGGAATTGGAGGTCCCTACATGAGATACCCTACAATCCAAGCAACATTCATGAGCTGCCTCTATTGTCTGCAACAACTATGATGTCTCTCACTGTACATCAAGAAGAAAGGTCTTGCCACTGTGGTTCATGCAATGATAACATCAATGGTGGATTATTGTAATGCAGCATAACTGATGAAAGGTTGTAAGTGAAGTGATCACATCCTACAATGTCTGCAAAACCTCCACTGGCTACCAAAACAATCTAGGGCTAAATTTAAAACATTATCTCTGATCTTCTAGGTCCTTAAAGGAAATGGGCCAAAGTACTGAAGATACAAAAAATACTGGACAAAAATTCAGCGAAAATAACAAAAGTGCTAGTAATGAGCTGAAAAAAGCTAAACTAACCCAAGAGTTAGAAAGTGTGTGGTAACAAATGCGTAGCGTTTCTTTGTTCTGTTTAAAGTGAAGAAAAGGACCTTTTCTCCACTTTAAACAGAAAAAAGAAATGCTACGCATTTGTTACCACACACTTTCTAACTCTTGGGTTAGTTTAGCTTTTTTCAGCTCATTACTACCAAAGTACTGAAGAACATGGGCACTATTTATAGAACAGTATGTAATGCCAGGATCTGCAACCAACTTTGGGCGTGAGGATTTACACCAACTGAAACCTAGTGTAAATCCCTCGTACGTAAGTTAGGCACAGATCTTCTTAATTCTATAATACTGTGTGCATCTTTAGTGAATGCCCTGACTCGCTCATGCCTTTCCCATGGCCTTGCTCACTTTTCAGTTGCACGCTAAAAGATATGCAAGGGCATCTTTACATAATAGCATTAAAATGTATGCACAAATCCTAACTGGAGCCAGTTAACTGCAATAATTGTTTGTTAGCATCCAATTATTGTTAGTTATCAGCTCATTAATCAATTAAATTGCACATGCAATTTTGAGCACTATATATAGAATATAGAGGGGTAAGGGAGCAATTCTATACAATAACTGCTAACAATCATGTGTCATAGAATATGTGCACATATGTGCACACATGCTGTATATTCTTCTGAGTGGTATTCTATAACTATGTGAATAGCATATCTGGGTTTAAAAAAGGTTTGGACAAGTTCCTGGAGGAAAAGTCTGTAGTCTGTTATCGAGATGGAAATGGGGGAAGCCATTGCTTGCCCTGGGATAGGTAGCATGGAATGATGCTACTAATTGGGTTTCTGCCAGGTACTTGTGACCTGGATTGGCCACTGTTCGAAGAAAGATACTGGGCTCGATAAACCATTGGTCTGACCCAGTATGGCTATTCTTATGTATATTTCCTGCATATAGTTTGCAGGCAGGTCTTCTATAAGACATCCTGGGCCTTATAACATTCTTTTTTCTCCTCTGCCTTCCCTGGCTCCTAGAGTTATTGTGGATGATAGGTGTTCTATACAGGCAAGCAGGGTTTTTTTCTTCTCTTCCATTCTTCCAAGTTCTTATCATTGATTCTGCTTTTCTGTCAAGGTGTTTGGAATTCCTTTCCTTAGGCAAATTTTACTTGTATACCATTGAACTGAAAGGCAGTATTTATTTATTAAAAAAAAATATAATCCACACCATCTAACATTCTGGGTGGCTTACAGTACTACAATCATAATCATTTCAATAAGAAACAACACATACATAATAAAACCAACATAAAACAAAATAAACTTATAAATCAACGCCAGCATTGTAGTGCAATCAGGTCCATCTATAAGCATTAAACTGTAGCAAAACCTTGTTGAATAAAAATTACCTCAAATATTAGAAGCAATGCCAATTTAATGTAAAGTAATTTAATACCTAGTTGTATAACCTGCTATTTTCAGTCATAAAACTGTTCAGAGTAGTGAACAATACAAAATAGAACAGAGGCAATACAAAACACAGTACCTCCTATAAAAACTTCCACCACCATCTCCTCCTACCAATATAAAGTCAATATAAAAATATCATCACTAATCCCCCATAAGGGAACCAAAACACATCCTATATATCCAGGCTTTCAATTGCTTCCAATGTTCCATTCGAGGCAATGAGGGCCTAATGTAATAAATGCAGTGGTGGAGAACTTAAATTCAGTACATGACTGTGGTGCTGTGCCATCTATTGGCTTACAGTGGGCAGCATGGCAGTCTACATGTAGCATAGTATATAAACATGCAATATTATATCCTCTATGTGGATGATTTATAACAAGAAAATTGATGGTATGCTCTCCTCTTGCAGAGATCAGGATAGAAGAGTACATATCATATAGGTGGTAAGGACCTGGAGGTCAAGATGGCACACACATCCAATGTTTTACCTTTAGTAGCTTAGATCTAGAGGTACGTTTTTTAGTGATCCTTAGCAGGAAGGAATACACAAATAGGGGCCCAAGAGGAACCTGGTTCCATAGAGCAAAAAGAAAGGAAGATAGCTCCAGTATGAGAAAAGGTCTGAAGATGTGTGAGGGCCATATAATAATGAACTGTATTTCTAACCCGCTATATCTGAGATATACTAAGTGGGGAACAAAATTACATACAAAATAAAATAATCCAATACAAACAATAATTGAAAAATATAATGATACAAAATCATACATTACTATAACTAATACAAATTTGAACATAACACTAATACAAAATCAGACACTACTATAAAACATTACAACATCATTCATCTAGTCACCCATATGCTTGAATAAACAAATGGGTTTTTAGGTCTTTCTTAAACTGGGCAATATCCTGCATAGAGCGAAGTTTAATGGGCAAAGCATTCCATAATTTAGGGCCTTTAACATAGAATATGGAAGACCTGCATTCTTCAAGGTGAACCTGCCGAAAAGATGGAACTTCAAATAACTGTTTTGAGAGGATCTCAGAGAGTGTAAAGGTTGATAACATCTCAGAGTGGCACTGAGTATCGGGGAAATACAACCATTCCATATTTTAAAATCCAACAATAAAATTTTAAACTGAATTCAAAACTTTATAGGACGCGAGTGTAAAGACTTCAAAATGGGGGTCATGTGATCATAATGAAGCCATATGGTAACCCTAGAACTGCGTCTAACAGAATTGTGGAAAAAAGTAAAATTAAATATTTGTGAATTGCAACAAATTTCTACAATAAAGTTCTGAATGAATATTCAGTGGTCTGTCTCATATTCAAAATGCAGCAGTATGTTTAGTTATTCATTTGAAGAAGTATGATAGTATCTCTATTACATGAAGTGACTTCATTGGCTTCCCCTTCAAGCACACATTAGTTTCAAAAGTTTGTATAATTTTCTATGTATTATATGGTAGTACTTCTGAGTTGTTGGTACAACTCTTTCTGAGTCTTTTTTTGTTTTTTTCTCAGGTACGGGACAAGTTGTTATCAAAATTACCCTCATTTAGAGGTTTGCAGTTTAAACGTCAATATGATACAATGTTCTTGTTTCGGGCTATTTCAATCTGGAATGCTCTTCCTTTGCATATCATATCTATAACGAATTATATGCAATTATGCAAGAGTTTAAAAGCATTTCTGTTTGATAAATTTTAAGAATGTTTTTTTGGATGATTTTATTGTACTATGAGATTCTTTTTGTACAGCAAGCAATCTTCATCCCTTCCGACCCTCCAATTATAACTTATACGATCACTATACAACCTTGTATCTGTTATCAACTGACTGGGCAGGCACCTTTGACAGTACTATGTAAGCCACATTGAACCTGCAAATAGGTGGGAAAATGTGGGGTACAAATGCAATAAATATATAACTATAGACACCTTATATCTTTCACCTGTTGACCTCAACATTTTTAAAAATATATTTGCTAAATTAGGGGTCCTTTTCCTAAGCTGCAGTAAACACTAACGTGTGCTTCCCACACATTAAAAAACCACTAGCATGGGGCATACTCAGGCATCCCATGGTAGTTTTTGTATCTGCGCATGCTTCCCACATGCTAAAAAACACTTTGGGGTCATTTTACAAAGCCGCAGGAGGGTTAACGTGTAGGTAACATGCCAAATTAGCACTACCACTGGGGTGGTGTGTGCACCTGGCAGTAATTCTGAGTTTTGCGTGCGCTTAATCCCTTGGTAGAAAATATTTTTCTACTTTCTACCACAGGGGAGCGTTCCCAGCAGTAATTGGTGTGGCCAAGATGGCACGCACTGCATGGTTACCACACGGGTAGTGTGTGAGCCCTTACTGCTAAGTCAATGGCTGGCGATAAGGGCTCAGCCTGTAAATAGGCGCGCGCTAGTTTTAATTTTTGCACGTGTAATTTCCCGGCTCATTAAAAAATGGTCTTTTTCCCAGTTGCGGTAAAAACTGGCCCAGCGCGTGTATAGAGCTATCTATAGCATTGTCTTAAATTGAGATATGGATTGCAAAGAGTGAACTTTATAAGAAAGGTTATTCCAAGCCTTAGGCACAGCTATATAAAAAAAAACTTTGACGTTAAGTCATCAAGTCTAACCACATGAATGACTTTGAAAAAAGAAATGGTCTCCATTGCTGCTGACTGATGCACAATTTTGAGCACCACATTTAGAATCTGGGGGATACTGTGCAATCCTCAAATCCTTATATTCTTACAATTTTGCAACCCTAACTCTCAAAGCCAATAAAGTCAGAACTATCTACTAGAACCACCAGTACTGTATCACCTATCCTGCATCACCAGCATTTCTGTTAAAAATGGGGTTTGAAGTGTCTGTCTTCACACATCCCACTCCTGCAAGCACCAGGCTACCTCCTACAACATTCTCATGATATATATGGGCAACCATTGTGCCTTCTAGGCTAGGATGCTGTGTGCATTTTGAATATTAATACCAATGCTAATACCAATACCATGGCTTATACTCCACACTGTACTGTATTAGTGCAAGGTGGATTACAAAAGAATAAAAATAGCCATTTCTACAATGCTAACAACTAACCAAAATTAAAATTAGACAGACTTCAAAAAAGGTCATTTAAGGATTAAAAAATGCATTTTTATTGCATTAGTCTAACATTATGGTAGACTAATAAACATGTGTGTTGAGGCACATCAAACACACATTAATGCATGTTAACTCTGAGTTAGTCTTGATGTACTTTAATACACTGGCCCAGTGTTATCTGAAAGGTACAATTAAAAAATTGGTAAAACTCTTGCAAACATAAAACACATTTTTAATTTGATTGCATGGTTATTTTGCTATTGCTTTCTACAATGGACATGATTACTCCAGTGGCATTCCTAGCCTGGATGGCACCCAGGGCGGATCGCCGATGCGCCCCCCCCCCCCCCACCTGCGAAATGACACCTCCCCCCCCCCAGCAAAATGACCCCCCTGGGTGCTCGCCGCTAGGGGGGGTGTCGCAGCGAGCGCCTGTGGGCTCCGACCGCTAACTTCGCTCGTTCGCTGCAGCTCCCTCTGCCCCAGAACAGGAAGTAACCTGTTCCGGGGCAGAGGGAGCTGCAGCGAACGAGCGAAGTTAGTGAAGTCTGAGCCCACAGGTGCGCGCCGCGGCACCCCCCAGCGGCGTGCACCCGGGGCGGACCGCCCCCACCCCCTTGGTACGCCACTGGATTACTCATTGTACTGCTTAATTAAGGAATGAATACTATCTGATGTATGAAAGCAATCTCTACATGAGTGATACCATGGCAGATGCAGGTCTCTATGATTATAACAATTATATATATATATGGAGTGGAGGAGTGGCCTAGTGGTTAGGGTGGTGGACTTTGGTACTGAGGAACTGAGTTTGATTCCCACTTCAGGCACAGGCAGCTCCTTGTGACTCTGGGCAAGTCACTTAACCCTCCATTGCCCCATGTAAGCCGCATTGAGCCTGCCATGAGTGGGAAAGCACGGGGTACAAATGTAACAAAAAAATATATATATATTATTGTTGTAATATATATATATAGACCCATCCGAGCTATTAATACCTATTTACCTTTCAGGAAAATGTTAAAGTCCCATTTTTTCAAGCAAGTTTACCCTAATGGACCAGCTTAATTCCACCAGATCACCTACGATACTCCTGCTAAGACGTCGACGCTTACTCTGACCCGAATGTTATACTCAATCCCTCATCTTCTTCCCTCCATCCTTTACCATTTCCCTCCCATTCTCCTTCCCTTTCACCTATCATATCCTTGTCTACCTTCCCTATTCTAGTTCATTACGTTCTTTTCACATGTCCTTTGTAATGCCTTTCATAAAGTAAGGAGTTATGATCATCACAATTTATAATACTGTTCCTACATTTCCTTGTTTTTACTGTATTCTTTACCATGTAAGATGCTTTCTTTTACTATGTAAGCCGCACTTGACCTGCTGTATGTGGGAAAGAGTGGGGTACAAATGTAATAAATAAATATACAATATGAAGAACAGCTATTAATGATACATTTGTACATATTAACCTTTTATGTTGGTTCTATAATTGTAGTCACGACATAATAATGGTGACTTATTGATTACAATATTAGTTCTGCTTATTAACAAAAAGTGTCCTATGGCCCTTGCACTTAATCAAAGACACTTATGTTTTCACTACAAAACAAATATTCATTCTTGAAAATACTGTACCTTTGTTGTCAGCAGCAATAAAACCAAGGATGTTTTCATGTCTCAGCATAACTGTCTGATAGATTTCAGCTTCACGGAACCAAGATCTTTCATCTCTCGAGGAGAATATTTTCACAGCTACATCTTCTCCGCACCATTTTCCATGCCACACTTCACCAAATCGACCTTTTCCTACCAACTCCTGTATAATAATTGTCCTTGCGATTGTTCTCTGGACAAGTAATGGTAAACCTAGTCAAAGGAAGAGTTCTTTAGAATCAACAGTGCTTTCAAATAATGATCTTTTTAAAGTAGAAGCTGGTCATTGTAATACGGTTGACTGCAGTTGGCTAAACATAACAAAAATATAGAAATGGAAAGGATTCTAAACAGGCCCTGCAACTCAAATACTGATCCTCCATTCATCAGATGTGACTGAGCACAATCCGGGCTAACTATTAGACACTAAGGGGCCCTTTTACTAAGCCATATAGAGGCATATTTTCAAAGACTTTAAAGACTTACCTGTTCCGCAAGGCCTACCTTCTTGATTCCAACTAATTACCTCAACCCTTTACTGCATCTTTATATATATTGTAATGAATTTTAGAATTTAAACTCCATGTCCTTATTGTATCCATTTACCTCATCTACCTGACCCTTTTCACTTTTGTATTTGTTTAATACCTGCCGTACTTGACGGTATTTTGTAAGCAACATTGAGCCTGCTAATATGTGGGAAAATGCGGGGTACAAATGTTACAAATAAATAAATAAATAAAGCACTTAGCCTTCCAAAGTTCCATAGAAACCTATGGAACTTTGGAAGGCTAAGTGCTTTGAAAATATGCCTCATAGGCACCTATGTGCACCCAACGTGTGTCAATTTGGGATTACCACATGGCCCGGGCGGTAATTTCATTTTTTATGCATATCCGATACGGGCGCCAGAAAATACGTTCTATTTTCTGGTGTGCAGTGCTACCGGGCGGTAAAAGGCATTCTACGTGCGTAGACCATTACCGCCCAGTTAACGCGTGAGACCTTACCTCTAAGTCAATGGGTGGTGGTAAAGTCTCAGACCCAAAATGGACACGCGCCAATTTACATTTTGCCGCACATCCATTTTCAGTTAAAAAACTTTTTAAGGCATTTTTACAGGTGCGCTGAAAAATAGATCTGCACACATTCAAAACAGGCGTCTACACTAGCGCAGGCCATTTTTCTGCACACCTTAGTAAAGAACCTCCTAAGGGCACAATATTCAAAGCTATTTAACCAGCCAGGAACTGCTCCTGGCTGGTTAATTAGCATTTTAGTGGCAGTTATCTCCCTCTGAATATCCACAGTTAGCAGCTAGCTGCTAAGTGGCTGTATCGCGCAACATAGCCAGTTAGGTACGGGTATTCAGCGCCAAACTGGTTATGTTTAGCAGTTAAAATAGGCCAAATGAATAGCAGGCCTATCTTTAACCGCTAAGCACATTACTAGTTAGCGCTGAATATCGGCTAAAGTTGCCGCAGTCAAAAATGAAATTAGATATTCAATGCCAGCTGCCGGTAACAGTCCAGCATTGAATATCTGGGCATGGCAGGGGTTTGTCGGGGGCTTTGCAAAACGTTGCGCATGGAATTACAGAATTCGTTTGAAGACACTATCCTGATCAGCAGCACTTATCCAGATACCTGGTGCTGCTATCCGGATCAGTACAAATTGCTTCGAAAACTGCTTGGTTCAGGATGAAAATTTTAGATGTTTTCAGCAAATGCCCCTCCCCGTATGTAAAAGACCACTTAAAGAATAAAGTACATGCCATGATTTCATGGTGAATACTTTGCTGATGGGTGTGCACATGGGCAGAATATGCATAAGGCACACAGGTATGTGCACAAATTATAGAACACAAGAGAAAAAGGCCCGTTTCTGTTAGAAATGAAACGGGCGCTAGAACATTTGTTTGTCTCTGTGTGCGATTGTCTTCTCTCCACTACCCCCCCTCCAGCTACCCATACCCAGCGATTGTGTTCTCTCCCCTGCCCCCCCTCCAGCCACCCATACCCAGCGATTGTGTTCTCTCCCCTGCCCCCCTCCAGCCACCCATACCCAGCGATTGTGTTCTCTCTCCTGCCCACCCTCCAGCCACCCATACCCAGCGATTGTTTTCTCTCCCCTGCCCCCCCCTCCAGCCACCCATACCCAGCGATTGTATTCTCGCCCCTGCCTCCCCTCCAGCCACCCAGGTTGTTCAGTGGATTCTTCAGGGTAGGCAGGAAAGATCCCCAGTCTTTCCTGCCCGCTGCTGGTGCTGACTCTCCCGCGGGGCTACTGCATCGCTCTTCAAAATGGCTGCCAAGACTTCAGCAGAAGTCTCGTGAGGTCTCCGCTGGAAGTCTCGGCGGCCATTTTTAAAGAGCGATCCGGCAGCGGGGGAGGGTCAGCGGCGGCAGCGGGCAGGCTAGACTAGGGATCTTTCCTGCCTGCCCCGAAGAATCCCGTACACTGTGCAGCACTGTTGGGAAGAGGAAGCGAGAGAGAGGTACCAAAACCACGGGTAGGGGGGTGAAGGAAGTGATGTCACACCTGCAGATTGGGGGGGGGAAGAAACAGAGCCATCACTTTGCGCAGGGGGGGTGGAAAGGAGTTGCATCTCCAACGTTCTGAAGCTGTCGTGTCGCGGTTTCCCTAGCAACACGGTGACATCACCGGAAGGCTTCAGACATTACGAACTGAGAGCTTCAGAACGTTGGAGGTGCAAGTTATTATAGTAGATAATTTGCACAATCCATGTTAACACATAGGCATGGGCATTTACACCACCTATAGGGCTGGTGTAAGTGATCACCCCTTATTGTATGTGCATTTTTGGTCATTTATTTTGCCCTAGCATTCTATAAAGAAAAGTAGGTGCTTACTTTTCTTTATAGAATTGGTTTAGCATAGTCACCATAACTTGCGCTTAGAGTCAATGAACCTTGCAGGCCAGCCAGCTCAGCTCTCCTGCCCAGTTAAACCCTTTTGAATATTGATCCCAACATCTCTAATCTGCCTATTCCTGGGCAGAGTACAACAGCACATACATACTCAAAAAACAAATATACAGACATATGCACAAATAAATTACCAGACTTCTCAATAGAGCTAATATGAGAGTATTTCCCTTTACCAACAGAACTACAGTACGTTCTCAATGTTTGCGAATTCACAAATACCAATATAATGCCCATATGGGAAAATAGGGGTTAGGTTCCAGCTATACTTACTGTATGTTTCTACAAAACCGCGGAAAGTAAATAATTATTCCTATGGGAAATACAGGGATAGGCTCCTGAATGGGAAAGCACTTAACAAAAACCTGTACTGGAACTCATTTACTGTGCTTGCTGAGAAACCAGATAGAACATGTGTGGTGGCCATTTCCAGAAGCAAACACCAAAAAGCGTGAAAGCGAAAGTAAAAGCAAAAGAAGGTTGTTTTGAAATGAGCATGTCCGCCAATACACAACATGGCGCAAATGACAAATTGCGACCTGAATTGCTCGAAATAGCAAATACTGATCATGAAAATAGAGAGAATGCACTGCATGTTAATATAATACAAACAGCCAAACCTACTGTTCTGCTCAATATAAAAATATTTTTTCACCAATAGGTGGCATCTGTTGCTTTAGTTTCCCATGCCATAAGCATGTACAAATAAATGTGCCTTAAGCTGCTTCTTCAAAGTAGATGTATTAACCATCAATGGCAGATAACCAAGAAGATGATATCATTCCTCCAGCCCTGTGGTTGAACAGGCACATTTTCCCATGTCTGCAAAGAGACTCTGACGTCATCTGTCGCCGATCCCTCTTAGATTCTTGGGATCAGACCTCTTCCTTCAATGCCATGGTCTCTCATATAAAAAAATTAGAAGTTATTTCCAGTTTTCTTTTTAAAATTCCTGTGCAAATGTGTTGTTAAATTTCAATGTGTTAAGTAATTATTTTTTTAACCACCTCAATTTGTTGCTTTTATTAAAAGCAGAATAGTGGAAATTGTATTTGATTCCACCAATGGGTGATTAGTGCTACTTATATATATTCTGCAATAAAGGGGATCTGGGCCATTTTTTTATGTGGCTTTCCTGTTATGAAGTGTTTCACGATGCTTATCTTACTTGAATTCCACCCTCCCTCCAGTGGTGACATATAGCTATTTCAAGTGCTTTTGATAGATTAAATTTTTTTTTTTTTTTTTGTGGTTTAGAAAGAGCTAATCTATACGAATGTATATGCTTGATAAATGTAATTAAAAATTCAATAAAAATAAAATTATGTTAAAAAGTTGTTGCTGGGAAAGGGGACAGTGCTGTTGAGTCAATGGAGAGAGTGGATCAAACTCTGACTACAAATCCTCTTCTGAAACTCCTCCTCATCTACCTCAACAAAATGCCTGTTTTACTTGAGAAGAAGACCCACTTTTTCTGGCTTCACTTTTCTTTAAGGTTAAATAGGAGCTTTCTTTTAGTCAACTCCATCATGTCTGAATTTGTCATATTTAATTTTTTTATCTCTGTCTTGAAGTTATCTAATGTGTTATTAATTTCCTCTAAAAAATTACCATAATCCAATAATTCATCACCCAGTGCCTTGTCTCTTCTCTCTATTTCTGCTTTAATTCTACAACTTTCCTTCACTGATGTATCAATTAAAAAATCATTAAGGGTGACATTTTAGAAAGGATGAACAAAAAGGAATTGAGATGTCTAATTCCCCAAGAGTCGCTAGGCTAGCCCTCACCTCAAGTCACTTCATTGGCTCCCTGTCTGTTTCCACATACAATTCAAACTCTTCTTATTGACTTACAAGTGCATTCACTCTGCGGCTCCTCAGTACCTCTCCACTCTTATCTCTCCATACACTCCTCCCCGGTAACTCTGTTCATCGGGTAAATCAACCTCCAGATGTGTTCCACCACCCCTACTCACCGTGATGGCCATTGCCTTGACCTCGTCCTCTCCTCTTCCGGCTCACCCTCCAATTTCCACGCCTCAGCTCTTCCTCTCTCTGATCATCACCTGATCACCTTCACACTTCTTCACCCTCCCCCTCAGCCCCGCCCAACATTAACCACTACTTCCAGGAATCTCCAGGCTATTGACCCTCCCACCTTATCATCTAGTATTTCTAATCTCCTCCCCTCCATCATGTCCTCCGAGTCTGTCGACGAGGCTGTCTCTGCTTACAATGCCACTCTCTCCTCTGCTCTGGACACCCTTGCAACATCCACCTCCCATCCCACAAGGCATACTAATCCCCAGCCCTGGCTGACCCCTTGCATCCGTTACCTTCGCTCCTGCGCCCGATCTGCTGAACGCCTCTGGAGGAAATCTCGCACCCATTCAGATTTCCTTCACTACAAATTCATGCTATCCTCCTTCCAGTCCTCACTATTCCTTGCCAAACAGGACTATTACACCCAATTGACTAATTCTCTCAGCTCTAACCCTCGTAGTTTCTTTGCCACCCTTAACTCCCTCCTCAAAGTGCCCTCCGCTCCCACCCCCTCACTCTCTCCTCAATCACTGGCTGACTACTTCCGCGACAAGGTGCAAAAGATCAACCTTGAGTTCACTACCAAGCCACCTTCTCCTCTTCACCCTTCAACCCTCTCCCTCAACCAACCAACCCAGACCTCCTTCTCCTCCTTTCCTGATATCTCCGAGGAGGAAACCGCCCGCCTTCTTTCCTCCTCAAAATGCACCACTTGTTCCTCTGATCCCATCCCCACCAACTTACTTAACACCATCTCTCCTACTATCACCCCCTCCATCTGTCATATCTTCAACCTCTCTCTCTCCACTGCAACTGTCCCCGACACCTTCAAGCATGCCGTAGTCACGCCACTCCTCAAAAAAACCATCACTAGACCCTACCTGTCCCTCCAACTACCGCCCCATCTCCCTCCTACCCTTCCTCTCCAAGATACTTGAGTGCGCAGTCCACAGCCGCTGCCTTGATTTTCTCTCCTCTCATGCCATCCTCGATCCACTTCAATCCGGTTTTCGCCCTCTTCACTTGACAGAAACAGCACTCTCTAAAGTCTGTAATGACCTGTTCCTTGCCAAATCCAGAGGCCACTACTCCATCCTCATCCTCCTCGATCTATCCGCCGCTTTTGACACTGTCAATCATGACTTACTTCTTGCCACACTGTCCTCATTTGGGTTCCAGGGCTCTGTCCTTTCCTGGTTCTCCTCCTATCTCTCCCACCGCACCTTCAAAGTTCACTCTCATGGATCTTCCTCCACCCCCATCCCCTTATCTGTTGGTGTTCCCCAGGGATCTGTCCTTGTACCCCTTCTCTTCTCAATCTACACCTCTTCCCTGGGCTCCCTGATCTCATCTCATGGTTTCCAGTATCATCTCTATGCTGATGACACCCAACTGTATCTCTCCACACCAGACATCACCGCGGAGACCCAGGCAAAGGTATCGGCCAGCTTATCCGACATTGCTGCCTGGATGTCCAACCGCCACCTAAAACTGAACATGTCCAAGACCGAGCTTATCATCTTTCCACCAAAACCCACTTCTCCTCTTCCTCCACTTTCTATCTCAGTTGATAACACCCTCATCCTCCCCGTCTCATCTGCCCGCAACCTTGGAGTCATCTTTGACTCCTCTCTCTCTCCTTCTCTGCACATATCCAGCAGATAGCCAAGACCTGTCGCTTCTTCCTCTTTAACATCAGCAAAATTCGCCCTTTCCTCTCTGAACAAACCACCCAAACTCTCGTCCACGCTCTCATTACCTCTCGCCTGGACTACTGCAACTTACTCCTCACCGGCCTCCCACTTAGCCATCTATCCCCCCTTCAATCTGTTCAGAACTCTGCTGCATGTCTCATATTCCGCCAGAACCGATGTACTCATATCACCCCTCTCCTCAGGTCACTTTACTGGCTTCCGATCAGATACCGCATTCAATTCAAGCTTCTCCTTCTTACCTACAAATGCACTCAGTCTGCTGCCCCTCACTCTCTTTCTACCCTCATCTCCCCTTACGTTCCCGCCCGTAACCTCCATTCACAGGATAAATCCCTCCTCTCAGTACCCTTCTCCACCACTGCCAACTCCAGGCTCCGCTCATTCTGCCTCGCCTCACCCTATGCTTGGAACAACCTTCCTGATCCCTTACGCCAAGCCCCCTCCCTGCCCGTCTTCAAGTCTTTGCTTAAAGCCCACCTCTTCAATGCTGTGTTCGGCACTTAACCCTTACCGTTCAGTGAATCCAGACTGCCCCAATTTGACTGCCCCTATCGGACCAACCGTTCACTTCTCCACTGCAAACTCCGTTCCTTTTATCTTGCTGCACCATATGCCTGGAATACAGTTCCTGAGCCACTATGTCAAGTTCCATCTCTGGCCATCTTCAAATCTCGGCTAAAAGCCCCCATTTTTGAGTCTGTTTTGGTCACTCTGAAAGTGCCGATCAAGCTGGCACTTTAAACGGCTTCATAATTTGTCCTCAGAATTTACTTGCTCCCTGAATGGGAACTCAGTGGTGGTGTGCTTGAGATAGATGAGCTAGCTATAGAATTATAGATGGGGTGTTTGTATGGCCTGTCTGTGTTAAAATCAGTTTTTCTGGCAAGTAAAACCCAGTGCTTCAGTTCATATTTTTAAAAGGAGCTGAGCCACTTCTGTTTGAGTGCCTTGTGCCCTAAAATTGACATAAAAGACCCAATGAACTCAGAGAGGCAGCTCAAACCCTTGAATTCCCATTCATGCTCAGGTAAAGATTTGTTATGTGGGGGTGTTTCCCTGGATCTCACCTTTGTTGGGCCTGCAGAATGGCTACAACATGAACCATCTTTTCTGAATCAATACAGATGCTGCAGCTTGAGGCCAGGCTACATCATGAACCATCTTTTCTGAACCAATATAGATTCTAGAACCTTAGGCTTGGTTACAACCTGAGCCATCCTTTCTGTAAGAAAAGAAAAACATGGATTCTGCATTTCTTCCTGGCAGCATTGTGCTAGTGACTTCATTCCAGGACATGTTGTTTACTTGCTTTAGCCTTTCAGTTTATCTCCTGGGAAGCTGTGCAGGAGAGAGCTTTCAGGCTCACAGGGCCTCCAGTATAATTGGGGAGTAACGTTTTGCACTGCAAGACACGAATGAGATAATGCCTGATAATTTGGTCTTTCTGGAAGTCAAAGGTCCCTCATTGTGATGACCGTAGGTAACCTGCTGTACAAGGGTACATGGTTCCTGATTGGTCCTGGTTTGTCACCTGCAGACCCAGGATGAGAGAGAGAGAGAGAGTGCAAAGAAGAAGATCTCATGGTATATGCATCTTTCTCGGAGGAGGGAGACTGAATTGCTCAAACACCTGTGAACTATATCTCTGTACTGAGTGCAGCACATGGCCAAATTCAGCAGATGATTTGGTTTCCACTGTACTGAGTATTCAACTGCTTTGCAGTGCAAGGACATATTGGACTATAACCTGATATTTATTTATTTATTTATTTATTGCATTTGTATCCCACATTTTCCCACCTCTTTGCAGGCTCAATGTGGCTTACGATATCATGAGGGCTTGCAGGGAAATCTGCTAGAGTCTGAAAAGGAGCCAATTCATCACCCCATCTGGATGCTGAAGTTGCGGACCACAAGGGTGAGAGAAAGGGTTATTCCTTTATGGTTCAGTGTTAGCCAGTTTGTGGTCTTTACCTGTGAAGGACAGGTTTTGCTCAGGCAGGAGGGAGGGGTCTATGGCAGGCTTGTCCAGATGTGTTGGGAATGAGCTGTGATAGGGTGGAGGGGCTACGGGGGTTATACTTCTGTCTTAAATTCAGTGGGGGTCAGAACTGTGCACAAAGTTGTTTTTTTCTTTTGTAACATGATTCAAGTTTTCATTCTGTTTTAAATGCAGGCAATGTATGTGTGTGTGTGTGTGTGTGTGTGTGTGTGTGTGTGTGTGTGTGTGTGTGTGTGGCTGAATTAAAATCAGCATGTTTGCTGATCCCTGTGTCTTTTGGTCTGGATGCAAAAAGGAGGGCGTGTGGGGGATATGGAAGGGGTAAGGGGGAGGAGACATGGATTCTCTCATATAATACAGTACATTGCTTTGTCAGCTCAGTATTTGTTTTAGGAGGAGGAGGAGGGGATCTGGGGGTCAAGCCTTTTTGCAGCACCGTTCAGACAAAGGAGTTTAAAGTAGTCTGAAGGCTAAAAAAAAGTACCTATTTTGTTTTGCTGCACTGTTCAAAAAAAAAGGAATTTAAAGTATTGTGAAGACTAAAATGCCTATTTTCTTTCCTGACAAAGAGAAAAAAATGTTTAAGCTGCACACAGTCCTCTTAGGCCGTAGAGGGTCGTGCCGGGTGCTATTGACATCACTTCCTATCATGTAACCCCCATCCAAGATGGCCATGAGTAGTGTGAAACAGGAAGTAAAGTGATGTGTACAGTAGTTGCAGCCATCTTGGAAAATGAGTGCAGTTATGATATCACTTCCTGTGATGTCACCCAAAGGGACAGGGGTTTGGGTGGAGATATGCAAAAAAAGGACAAAATCTGGAGTGTGGTTATGCAAATAAGGGGAGGTTAGAGGCAGGATTATGCAAAAGGGGAGGGGCTGTGACCATATCCGGTGGCATCATCAAAGAGGATGGGGAATGGGGGGGGCTTGGGCAGAGAGTGGGCATGACCTGGGTGAATCCTCGATTCTGATTGGCTGGCATGGACAGAAGTGGGTGTGGTCACCTGTCAAAATCAACTGATAATATACGGTTGACGAATGCTAGTGAGGTATACTACTGAAATGTTTAGATTTATTTTGATGTTTTGGTGATGACCTGTAACTGTTTTCCACATATTTTTGTGTAAGTTTCCAGTTGGAACCTGACCTTGATAAATATTAAAAGAAGTTAAGGTATTGCTCAATACAGTAAAAGAAGAGCTTTTGTCACAGCCAGATTTCCTATTTTTCCCAAGCATAAAAAGTATAACAGCAAAAAAATGAAGCCCTTTGGGCACAATGGCAGTGCACTACTGTGACAGTGTTCCAGCTTTGCACCATTTTCAACCAAGAATAAATATATTCAGCTCTGAGGACCATCAGAAGTGAACAAAATATACTTAGATCAGTGTTTCTCAACCCAAACCTTGGGAGAACCTCAGCCATTTGGGTTTTCAGGTTATTCACAATGAAAATGCGCAAGTTGATTTGTACACTATAGAGGCACAGCATGCAAACGTATCTCATGCATTCTCAATGGGAATGCTTGATTTAGATGAATGAAAATTTGTAGGCATTATTTGTGGGCAAGGGAGAATACAGTAGCCATGCGTCTATAGTGGTTGTTTCTCCAGTGTGTTCCAAAAAGCACAGTGACAAATACTTTCTTCTTACGGGAATCAGATTCGACAACAATTGCTGTTTGTTAAAACACATATTTTCTGCTATTCTTCTTCCAGAAACCAAAAAGAACTTGTGAAATCAAGACCTCTGTCACTGTTTTCACAGCTGATTGTTCACTGTTATTGTCTAATTGCACCTTAGTAAAAGGTATGATATAAAGTATCGCATACCATGTAAAATGAGTTTATCTTGTTGGGCAGACTGGACAGACCGTACAGGTCTTTATCTGCCATCATTTACTATGTTACTATGTAAGAATACAACTTCTAGCAAGGAAGGATTCTCTACAATTCAATGCTGAAAACATTTTTAATGCATACATACCAGACCCAGACCCAGATGTAGACATGTCACATATAAGATCTTTAAGTGTTTTTCCAGTATTCACCAAGCTGCCATCAGAAAGAGGTTCTTCAATACTTTGTCGCTTTGACTTTCTGTAAGAACACTGACGTCCATGCCAAGCACATATGGCTAGTGTTAAAACTATAGATAACAGACAGACTGGTACCGTGACTATCACTGTCAGCTCCACAGGCCCCCAGTGTGCTGAGTTTGGAGATACTGCAGCTAAAATTTAAAAAAGGAAAAACAACAAGATAAATGCATTCAATATATCTGCAATTAAAGAGATGCATTCCAAAACCTGTTAATTACAGGGCCCTTTTACTAAAATACATTAAGGAATGAGCTTAGGTCTAGATTCTATATATGGTGCCTGAAAAATCTGTGCAGCAAACAAATATGCCTAGATGTATTCTCTAAAGTACGCCTAAATTTTATAGAATAGATTTAAATTTCCGTGTGCTATATAGAATATGCCGAGCACCTCTCCACATATCCAAATTTGGTCATGTCCATTTAGGCCACATTTTACTTTGTGTAAATCCCGCAGAGCAGATGTATTCTATAATAATGCATGTAGATTTTAGACGCATCCATGTCCCGGCTATGGCCACACCCCTTTTCAACTATGCAACTTAGAATTTATGCGCACCATGTTAAAGAATACGCTTAGCGAGTTGTGTGCGTACATCTGAATTAATGCCAACTAGTGCTGATAATTGCTTGTTAACATCCAATTGACAGAGCTGATTAGCCAATTAACTTACACTAATTACCTAGTTAACCAATTAACTTACGCACATTGTTATAAAATACACTTCGATTTCTGTGCAGAAATTAAGGCACAATATATAGAATTTGGGGGTTATCATATTTTAATGGGAGATTTTTCCTGTGCACTAAGCACATTTCTAGCACATCCCCAAAACAGGGCTTAGTTTTTATTTCTTCAGGTCTCTCTCTAATTTTTCCATTAGCGTGTGAGACCAACAGAAATATTAATGCAGGAGCACTTACCATTTCCTATTTAAGAGGCACTAACCCCCAGATTCTCTTTAGCATGCCTAGAGATACGCACCAAAATTGACACGGATTCTATAATAACACACGTAACTTAATTGGCTTAACAAGTTAATGAGCATTGATAACAGTTCTAACAAGCAATAATAAGCACTAATTAGAATTTACACTCGCAACTTGCTAAGCGTATTCTGTAAAAAAGTGCGCCAAATTTCTAACGCAAGCAGGCAAAAAGGGGTGTGGTTATGGGTGTTTTGTGGGCGTTCCAAAATTTACGAGTATAGTTATAGAATATGGCCAGGTGCGTGTAAATCTATTATTTACGCCACATTTTCTTAGTATAAATGAATGTATGTAGATTTAGGCACTAAGATATCAACTAAGAATATTCTATAATCATCGCCTAAATCTAGGTGCTGATTATAGAATACGCATAGTCGACACTGATTTCAGCACCAATTTTTTAGGCGCCATATATAGAATCTCTTCCTAAGTGCTCCCACGTTAACTCTGGGGCTCTTTTACAAAGGCTCAGTAGGCTCTAGGTGTGTGCAGCGTATGCCAGGCTATTGCACCCCCTAGTGGTAATTTTGGATCTGGCACTTGCCCATAATGCCAGGACAAATGATTATTTTTTAAATTTTCTACTGCGCACAGCATTTCTGGCGTTAATCGGCAGTTGGCACGCACCGACCGGTCACCACACGTGTAGCGCGTGAGCCCTTCCCACTAGTTCAATTGGTGGCAATAAGGTCTCAGACCGAAAATGGACAAGCGTTGGTTTAAATTTTAGCGCACATCTATTTTCCGGTCCCTTATAAAAAGGCCCCTTTTCCTGGACAAAGTAAAAAAAAATGGCGCAGCGTGTGCTCAAAAGATGTACTCGCACTACCGCAGGCCAATTTTTACCATGGCTTAGTAAAAGGACCCCTCCGTATTAGCCAGTTAGCATGCGCTACTGCGAACGCGCTAGCTGGACAACACTTCCATGCATCTTCCCAGCCCACGGCACACACCCTCCCCAAAAAATAAATAGCATGTGCTGATAGGCAAATTATTGCAAAATGCTTTTATTCAGTTTTTCCCCATGTTAAATACACATTAACGCTTAACGCAGTTTAGTAGAAGAGCCTCATCCATTTTTTTCATAAATAGATTCATACCAGAGATATGTTGCCTTTATAAATAGCCATATGATGTGTGAAATTTGCACTAAACAGCATTTTTTCATAAGATATATGACATTTGGTGAAAAACAAATTTTCTTATGTTGATTAGAATTCTTGAAAATAAAATTTGCATTTTTCCAGAGGGCAGATTTTTGTACATTACCAGGTTTTGGAACACACCTCTTTAATTGTAAAATGCAGTGCACATATTTAATACTTTTATATAAGCTGGAAAAAAAAACTCACAATAAGTACCCTAAAATGTGAGTTCCCTATACTATGCATAGGAACATAACGTGGATAAGTATCACCCAGGGCTATATCACATGGTGTTTACAGTGGCAATGTTCTACCCTGTAAAATTTCAAACAAAAAAATATATCTGATAAACAAATACAGTTCTAGCTCCTGAACACAATGTTCATAATGTTGCATATTTGTTTCCTAACAGTAGGAATAACAGGAATACTTTCACTGTCTGGGTCTCAGTTCTTAGATGCTATGACGTAAAAGGATAATAGCAGAAGAGTGCAGTCTCAGATACTGAAGTATATGGGCTTGATAGAGAATAATTTTATAACAGGATGCCAAGGTAAAAAGTGCAAGTAGGTACCTTTTCGGGGGCTATTTTATGAAGACATGGAGTTATCTATGAGTCTTTATAAAATAGCCTCACAAAATCCACAGAAAAACTAAGATGCAGCTGAATGCATTTACACAAGCTCAGAGTAGATTTAAATATATCCAGCAGAATGCATTTACACCTGCTTGGAATATATGGGGGTCTTTTATTGAACAGTAGCTCGAGTTACCTGCAGCAGGGCCTATAGTAATAAAATGGAACCTGATGCAGATAACTCAAGCTAACCTTTAGCAAAAGACCCCCTATATAAATATATGGAACAATAGAGGCTGTGATCTACATGCAGATAATCCAAAGAAGAACAATGCAGACCAAAGTGAATGTAGAAATACATCAACTGCCCTTTCCCACATACAGGAGCTTACATGGACAGATAACTAAATACACCACCCTCTCTGTTTTACAGTTAGAAAAATGCCTTAACTCAAATCTCTCACCTGTTTGTGGATGTTCAAAATATTTACACTTCAAATTGACAGAACTGACTGAAGAATTCTAACATGGGTAGTGACCCCAAACAGCATTCTTTTTATTCTCATTATTAATTGGCAATATTGAGGGTGCTATTAAATCTTTCAAATTTCTGCTCCTTTTATAAACAATTAGCAAATCCTTGTCAGGAAATGCTGGTATAGCCTGTATGATATGCCAGTATTTTCTAAATATTTTGATAATATCATTAGACATATGCAGGCTTATTTTCAAAAGAGAAGGGCGCCCATCTTTCGACACAAATCAGGAGATGGGCGTCCTTCTCCCAGGGTCGCCCAAATCGGCATAATCGAAATCCGATTTTGGGCGTCCTCAACTGCTTTCCGTCGCGGGGACGACCAAAGTTCCCAGGAGTGTGTCGGAAGCATAGCGAAGGCGGGACTGGGGCGTGCTTAACACATGGCGTCCTCGGCCGATAATGGAAAAAAGAAGGGCGTCCCTGACGAGCACTTGGCCGACTTTACTTGGTCCATTTTTTCTTGCGACCAAGCCTCAAAAAGTTGCCCAAACTGACCAGATGACCACCAAAGGGAATTGGGGATGACCTCCCCTTACTCCCCCAGTGGTCACTAACCCCCTCCCACCCTCAAAAAAACTTTTAAAATATTTTTTGCCAGCCTCTATGCCAGCCTCAAATGTCATACCCAGCTCCATGACAGCAGTATGCAGATCCCTGGAGCAGTTTTAGTGGATGCAGTGCAATTCAGGCAGGCGGACACAGGCCCATCCCCCCCTACCAGTTACACTTGTGGTGGTAAATGTGAGCCCTTCAAAGCCCACCAGAAACCCACTGTACCCACATGTAGGTGCCCCTCTTCACCCCTTAGGGCTATGGTAGTGGTGTTCAGTTGTGGGGAGTGGGTTTTGGAGAGGCTCAGCACCCAAGGTAAGGGAGCTATGCACCTGGGAGCAATTTGTGAAGTCCACTGCAGTGCCCAGTTGGTGTCTTGGCATGTCAGGGGGACCAGTGCACTACGAATGCTGACTCCTCCCATGACCAAATGGCTTGGATTTGGTCGTTTCTGAGATAGGCGTCCTCGGTTTCCATTATCGCTGAAAACCGGGGGCGACCATCTCTAAGGACGACCATCTCTAAGGTCGACCTAAATGTTAAGAATTGGGTGTCCCCGACCGTATTATCGAAACGAAAGATGGACGCTCATCTTGTTTCGATAATATGGGTTTCCCCGCCCCTTCGCGAGGACACCCTCAGGAAAACTTGGGTGCCCCGTTCGATTATGCCTCTCATGGTCATACATTAAAGTACAAACCACTTTGTTCACATTTCCCTTGATTTAGAGGCTAGAAGAGTTTTTCTATCATATTGTGGTGCTCTTATCCATCCTGTATTAATGTATTTTTCAGGAAAACCCCTATCTCTAAACCTTCTCTTCATTGCTTCACTTTGTTTATGTACATCTTCCTGTTGACAGCAAATCCTTCTAACTCTTAAAAATTGAATAAATGGTAAATTCTTTTTCAAGGACATACTATTACAGCTATCAAAGCACAGTAATTTGTATCTGTAGGCTTTCGCTATAGAGTAGTTTCCAACTTCCCATTTACATTATTAATAGTAATATCTAAAAATGCCACTCTTAAAAATTGAATTGATATTGACTCAGTTCCTCTGTCCCCCTCCCAAATAAGAATAATGACATCTATATCTCTTCCATAGTTTAATAAAGTTCGTATAAGGATTATCTTTGAGAAACTCAGCTTCAAATTCTGCCATGTAACTTAAATTCTATATTGAAATTGCACTTTAAAAATTCATTGAAAACATTTTATGGAGATAGGATATGGATATATCCCAATGTTGTAAAGTCTACACAAGATCGAAGGAGAGCTTTTTTGGCTCTAAGAGAAGAGACTAAAGCTTTGGGAGCGAGATTGTTACTTGCATATCCATATAAGTGTTCAATTCGCTATCTATATAATAAATATCTGTTTTTTGAACCTGAACAACTAAAATCTTTTATCGAATTAAAAAAGCTAACCAAATAGAAGCTAGACTAAAAGAAGATCTACGAGGTAACAATTAGAAAATACCTAGGATAAAGACAAGGCCCTTTTTTCCTGTATATGTTACTACTAGAATGTATATTCTCCTTTTATATGTTCCCCCCCCCCCATGCTATTTCAAATTGGTGGCCTAAGAAAGAATTTATATATTGCTTTATATAAAATTGGGGGAATACTCCCTCTAATTGTTTCCTTTTTATTTTTTTTCGTTCTGAGTTTCTTTGTACAAGATTTAATGCTTGTAAATGTTACAAAATTAATAAATAAAAGAAAAAAAAATTCTGCCATGTAAGGGTTGGCAGTGAGGAAGCCATGGTGGCTCCCATGGTGGTACTTTTATTTGTTTAAAAATTTTCCTTCAAAAGCTAAATTATTCTCTTGTAAAGCCAAACCAGCCAATTCTATAATTAATTTAGTAGGTTTGCGTGAATGTGAAGTCCTATTTCTCAAAGATTCTCTTATAATATTCATTGTGTCCTTATGGGTGATGCTCATATAGACTCCAAATCCAGGGACCCTTTTACTAAGCCACATAAGCGTCTACACACGCCCAATGCACGCCAAAATGGAGTTAT
This sequence comes from Microcaecilia unicolor, assembly GCF_901765095.1. Classification (NCBI taxonomy): domain Eukaryota; kingdom Metazoa; phylum Chordata; class Amphibia; order Gymnophiona; family Siphonopidae; genus Microcaecilia; species Microcaecilia unicolor. The sequence continues at coordinate 245,986,849 of NC_044037.1, read as the reverse complement.
CGCCTGGCTGCCACATGGCTCTTGCGATGATTACATTTTTGGCGCACGCCCAATACATGTGTCCGAAAAATAATTTTTAATTTTCAGACTGGCGTATCGGATGTGCGCCAAATGGCACTTGACACACCTAGTGTCACGTCTGTGGCCATAACCACCCTCAGGCTTACCTTATTTCTGGGGGTCAGCTTCTAAGCTGGCTTTTGCTTATTCTTTCTGGAGTAGTTTTCCTTCTGTGTGCTGGCTGCTTCCAGCATGGCTCTAATTACTCCACTCTACTGCACCTGGTGGTGCTGCCTGAGTTAGCTCTACCTCTGTCTCCAGCCTGGCTCTGTTTGCTCCTCTGTGCTGTACCTAGGTATTCTAAGTCTCTCTATGTTCTGTGTGCGCTCTGCCTGCTCCTTGGTTTGTGCTCCTCTCACCTGCTGGTGGCCAGAGCCAGTGGCTGCCATAGTTTGTCTTACTGTTCCTACCCAGTTCTTTAGCCCAGTCCGGTCCAGTTCTTCCAGGCTGCCGGACTTGTCTCTCTTGTTTGTGCCTGGACAGCCTCCGTAGTTGCTTACTGATGGCTGCAGCTGCTCCTCAGGTGTTGAAGGGCTTTATTAATCACTTAGAGACTGCAACCTTTGCCTTTGAATCATCTAAGGTCCCTGGTATGTTAGAGTGCTCTGTGCACTGCTACCTTGTCCAGTTCAGTGTGAGTTTCTAGCTTGTTACTAGTAGCTTGGGCATAGCTTTTCTTGTTGGCTTGTGTACAGCTTTACTAGTTCTCCTGTGTGTTGTGTGAGTTCCTAGCATGTGACTAGTTAGCTTGGGCATAGCTTTGCTTGTTAGCTTGTGTACAGCTTTACTAGTTCTCCTGTGTTTTGCTTAGTGTGAGTTTTTAGCTTGTGACTAGTTAGCTTGGGCATAGCTTTCTTGTTAGCTTGTGTACAGCTTTACTAGTTTTCTTGTGTTTAGCTTTCTGGTTTTCCCATGTGTGTTTTCCTTTGCTTCTGGAGCTTCAGCCCTAGTCCTGTCCGCTGCCAGTACTCCTTGCTACTGGAGCTCCAGCCATAGTCTTGCTACTTGACCTGACCTTTGCCTGAATCTGACTACGCTCTGCCTGAACCCCGATACTTGCTGCCTGCTGCCTGACCCGACTACTTCCTGAACCCGGATATTCTCTGCCTGTGGCCAGACCTGACTGTTGCCGGAACCCGGACATTCCCTGCCTGTCTGCCTTGCTTTCGCCTAGGTGCCTGGGGGCACTTCTATATCCTGATTCCTGTTGTTCCTGCTTGCTAGTTCCAGTTCTGGTTTTCCTGTAAGCCCTGCCGGCTGCCCGAACCTGAGGGCTCAACCCTCGGAGAACGGTGGCTAAGCGTAGGTGAAGCCTAGGTCCAGTGTGTTCCTGTCCAGCGGGTTCCGGTCCCAGTCCAATGGGCTCCAGTCCAGTGCGCACCCGTCCGGTGCATTCCAATCCTATGTATTCCAGTGCAGAACTCCAGTCCGGTGTTCCAGTCCAGCCTTGCCTCGTCTCTGCTTTGAAGGTGACCTTGCCTACCAATGCCGCTCCACGGTAGTGGTCCAAGGGCTCACAAACCCAGTGCTTCCAGGGAAGAAGCCTGACACGTAGGTCATTACCGCCCAGTTACCACATGAGACTTTACCACTAAGTCAATGGCTGGTGGTAAGGTCTCAGACCCAAAATGGACACGCGGTAATTTTCATTTTGTCGCACGTCCATTTTTGGCAAAAATTTTAAAAAGGCATTTTTTACAGGTGCGCTGAAAAATGATTCCGCTCATGCCTAAAACATGCGTCTACACTACGCAGACCATTTTTCAGCACACCTTTGTGAAAGGGCCCCCCAGACTTGAAAGAATAATTTTTTCATTTACCTCTATGTTTTCAAATATATTAATAATGTGACTCAAATCTCTAACGTGTATGGGTATCTGTGGTACAAGTGGTAGCAGAAATATATCTAGATTTTTCTAGCTAAGGATTCTATCGCTAAGCCTTTTCCGGACACTATGCATTTATACCTGCACAGAGTACATATAAATATATGCAACTGATTGCATTTACACCTGCTCCAGTAGAAATAAATATATGCAGCTGAATGAATTTACACCTGCTCAGAGTACACATAAATATATTCAGCTGAATGCATTTACACCTGCTCTAGTAGATATTTGTTTGATTTTTCAATGTCCTCATACAAAATTGGTCACAGTACTTAAAGAATAAGTTAACCCTTTACACACCTTTAAGACCTCTAAGGTCCTCTCAAGGATCTTCATGATCTTTAATCTCATCAAAAGAAATTGTACAATGTGATAACCACCAGTGAGCCTTCTCAGGAAGAGCTCCCACGCTCTGGAATTTACTCTACTACCACTACTACTTAACATTTCTAGAGCGCTACTAGGGTTACGCAGCGCTGTACAGTTTAACAAAAAAGGACAGACCCTGCTCAAAGGAGCTTACAATCTAAAGGACTACATATAACTCGAGACTACCTCGACTTCAGGAAGCAGGTGAAAACCTGACTCTTCTCCAAAGCATTTAATACATAGGGTGACTGACTATACACCTATTCTGCACCTGGACTAGCTTGCTACATGTACTGTAACTTAGATCAGTTCGTTATCTCTTGCGTAACTATACAAAGAACTTGCCTTGATTTTAGCTAACCATCAAATTATCCCAACTGACTCTGTACCAGGCATCTTGTTCCCATCATATATCTGCTCTTGGTCCCTCAGCTATACGGTAAGCCATATTGTAGCAAATCTTTAGTATCATATCTATGTTAGTTGAATGTTCTAATGCATGCTTATTAGGTGTATCATTAGCATTATCCTAACATTGTATTATATCTCTGGTATTTGAATTCCAGTGCTGTTAGATGTGTATATTTTTGAAACTGTCTCACGGTAGTTCTATTATTAGGTTTCAGTTTACTGTTTACAAGTTTCATTCATTGTATTCATGCTTATTCTTGGTTATTTTACTGTTACGCTGTTAACAAAATTGTTTTGTGTTAAACTGCACCTGCTGTACACCTCCTTGGGTGAATCTCTTCATAAAGGCAGTTAATAAATCCCAATAAATAAATAAATATAAATATATGCAGCTGAATGCATTTGCACCTGCTTGGAAACACTTAGGCACAATTCTATAATTGAGCGTGTAAGTGTAGTTCAGCGTTGATCTGCCAATTTTGGGCCATTTCAGTGCCTTGCTTCTGTTATAACACTTTTCCACAACAAATAATCACCACAGATTTAGCATATAATGCTAGGCTCCAAATATACAGAAATGTTCTTATATAATTGTAGATTTCATATACATTATGTATAAATAGTGATTTCAGATAGCTGCTCTTCCACAGTTTCAGATTTCAAGGATATGTGTTTTGGGTGGACAGAAAAATTTACTTCCCATTGTACAGTGTAATAAATGGCAATTCTATAACTGGGCACTCACGTTTACAAGCCATTTGCTTACATAAATGTACAGAATACCAGAACTTTCATGAGTGACTGGACACTTAGGGGTCCTTTTACCAAGCTGTGGGGAAAAGGGCCCTGTGCTAGCAGTGAAGGCAGTTTTTCCTGTGTGCCAGGGTCCTTTTTAACGCAGCAGGCAAAAAAGCCCCCAAGCATATATGGCCAAGCGGTGGGGAGCCCTTAATGCCACCCATTGAGTTGGTGATAAGGGCTCCCGTGCTAACCCAGCAGTAAGCGGGCAGCGAACAGCGATGCCAGATTACTGCCGGGTTATCGCTGTGCAAGCCATTTGCAGAGGTTTCCTTTTTCCTCTGGAAATGGTGTATGCTTGGGGCGGGACTTCCACTGGAAGCCTCGTTGGGCTGGCAGTAGTCCCGGAAGAGCGAGTGGTAAGCCCGCATTGGGCTCACTGCTGCTCTGTAAAAGGGCACCTTATAGCATAAGCAGCAGTATTCTGTATGTGTGCACGTCAGTGTTATAGAGTGTTAATGAGAGGGAAGCATTGATATGGGTGGAACATGAAAGGGGTATAGATTGCGTTCCCACTTTCATGTACAATTTGCACAGTACTTTAAGGAGCCCTTTTATTTATTTATTTAGGAGAATATGATATACCGCTTTAACTAATAATAAATTAAGGCAGTGTACAATATTAATGTAAAAATAAAAAGTGATGAAATACAATATATTGATAGGAAAGTAACAATTCATTCAACTGACATTTAGAAATCTATATTGCATGGACTTCCAAATCCCAATTTTATAAACCCAGGATATGGATGTCAAAAACTGCAGTATGTCCATATGGCAAGGGGTTCTGATCTGGGTGTGTTTGGGGCGGAACTAGGAAGGGGCCAAAATACGGAAATCCAACTCCAGTTTCAGAAGGGGAAGGGACGTCTATGTCCCAAAAGATGGACCTGGTATTTGGCATATCCAGAATATAGAAAGGTCCTCTGATTGAGCAGCTGTCCAATGGAGGGATAAAGGCAAGTCATCTCCTTAATCCACCAATGGTTGCTGTCCCCCTTCCTTCCCTGAATGTGAAACTAACAAGGGATACCGGGCTCTATGACAGCTTCAGGAACTATGAATGTTCATAGTACTAAACGTTTTTTTAAATAAAGAGGTCCTTTTACTAAGGTGCACTGAAAAATGGCTTGTGGTAGTGTAGGCATGGGTTTTGGATGCACACCGATCCATTTTTCAGCAAGCCTGTAAAAAAGGCCTTTTAAAAATTTTTGCCGAAAATGGACGTGCGGCAAAATCAAAATTGCTGTGTGTCCATTTTGGTTCTGCGACCTTACCGCCAGCCATTGACCTAGTGGTAAAGTCTCACGCAGTAACCGGGCGGTAATGACCTGCACACGTGTCCGATCCGCGCATCCGAAAATGAAAATTATTTTTTGGCCGTGCATATCGGACGCGCACCAAAAAAGAAATTACCACAAGATCCACGCGGTAATCGGGTGGTAATTCCATCTTGGCACGCAGTGGGCATGCATAGACATGTGGCTTAGTAAAAGGGCCCCTAAGTTCTTAATAGACTTCCATGCAGAGTTGAGGAGTAAGCTAGTAGTTAGTTCAGGTTCAAATCCCACTTGAGTTCTTAGTGATTTTTTTTTTAAATGTTGAGCCTTCCTGAATGCATAAGAAACCTGCAAGCCTGAAGTCTGCTGAAGCAGTGTACATTCCAGTACAGAATGTTTTTTTCTGTCCCTCAAGGGTTCAAAATTAAAAAATAAAATAAAATACTAAAGCTGAAGTGGGATTTGAACCTGTGTCCCTTAGGTCTCAGGTCATTGTTCTAACCATTAGGCTATCTCTCTACTCAGAATGAAAGTTTATGTGGCAATTTTATAACATGGGTGTTCCTATCCTGCCACAAAGACATCCATATCACTTTTTTCCCCATTCATATTTTGGACATTTCTGTTTGTAAAATGAATGTTCATGCTGGACATCACCAGCAAATGAACATCCATTTCTCATATACTTTAGAACAAGCTGTATGTCACCAGATTGTGTTCTAAAATGGATGTCAATATGTGACATTCTGACCTAGATGAAATATTTGTTACTTGTGGATGTTGTTCTAATATCTATTTTTTTTATCTTTTAGCGAACCTCTACCCTGAACAAGTTATCGAAACCTGGCCATGTTGGCAGAGGCTCCGAGATTGATATTTTGAAAGCTAAGTAGCACATTATGAACATAACTTTTCACAAATTGGATCAAATGATGAAAAGGTAGCATATTCAATTGAAAAAGTTATATGCATTCAGCTAGCCAAGCTTTTGAGGATCCACAACAAAAATTTTAAAATGTGTTAAAGATTTCTATAAGTTTTTATTGGGGGGGAGACACATTGGTGACAACTGTTAAATAGTATGTAGATGCTAGGATAGTGTCTTTATGATACATATTCTGAGTTGGACATCCTTTCTAAAATGTCAATCCACATCTTACCAAAAAACTGGCAGTCAATGTAGCTATTTCACACAAGGAGTAATATGGTCATATAACCCACAATTGGTTAGAGGATGTGCCACAAATCTAGACTATTTGTAAAGCATGAATAATGTAGGCGGGAACATCCAAATATAATGAATTACAGTTGTCAGGATTAATAAAGAAAAAAGACTAACATCATGCAAAGGTAGTCTGTCAAAAAAATGTACTTCAAATGATGGACCATCCATAGTTAATAGAAGGAAGATCTGACCACTCCCTTTGCCTGGACCTGCATGGAGAGTTTAGAGTCCAAGCATATTCCCAAGTTCCTAATTTAAGTAAGTTCACACTTTGGAGGATCATCCACCACCAAATGCAGATCAACCTCAGTGCGACTGACCCAGAAAAGTTCCATCTTTTCTAAATTCAGGGCTAATTTATTCTGTCATCTACAATTCACCTTTTTCATACATTCAATGAATGTTGCTTAGGCCAAAGACATATCTCCCTGAACTGGATATAACAACGGTATGTCACCAGCATTCATTTGAAATTCAAGTCCTAACTCTAGAAGGAGTTTGCTCAACAACTGCATTTAGACACTGAACAGACAATCAGAAAGGGCCAATCCTTAGGGAACAGCCATTTCAACAGATTTCCAAGTTAAAATGTCATTACCACAAAAGATTTTTTTAATGTGTACTGGTAAGAAAAAGATTAAACCACTAAAGGACTTTACCATTCATTCTAAAAGCTCCTAAACACTTGAAAAGGATGGCATGACTTACGTGTTATTTATTTGTTTGTTTGTTTATTTATTTATAGTAGTATTTATACCTCACATTCTCCAAACATGTTTGGTTCAATGTGGCTTACAATGTTTGTTAAAGGAGGTAGTGAATTTACATTTTGATAGCAAAGTGGAGGTAGTGAGTTGCATTTTATTAGGAAAGATGGAGGAGTAGAAGATAGAGGAGTGAACATGGTGAGAAGAAGGGTTATGTGGGGGGCTGAACATATTGTGTGGATGCGAATTATTTAGTTGTTGTTGTTGTTTAGTTATTGTTGTCAGAGCCTACCCTGACTAATTATATTATGCGGTTTATTTCTCTTTGTTGACACTAGGAGCAGGGGTGGAAGAATCAGGTTTGAGAGAGGGACTTACCAACCACTGCAATCTAGGGTCTATTCAGAAGCTCCTTCCTCCTCTTCTACAGGCTTCCTTTCTGAGATGAAGCGGTTGGAATCATTGAAGAATCTGTATGACAGTACTATCACCATCCTTGCAGAAGTAACTGCTCACCAACATAAGCAGGGTCTAGTTGATGGCAGATGCAAGTATTTTCATAATTTACCAGCAGATGCCAGCACTTCTGCATGCTTTCTTTTTCAGGAATTATTATAACTACCAAAAAATGTGGTGAGACTGCATATATCTCAAACACCTGGCACTATTCATATCCTCTTTTACTAGATAAAGCATCTCTTTAGAATCATTAACTAAGGGGGGCTTTTACTAAGGGGCACGCTAAACGTTAAAGACGCCAATGCATTCCTATGGGTGTCTCTAACATTTAGCGCGCCCACAATTTTAGCGTGAGCTAAAAACGTGAGCACGTCTTAGTAAAAGACGCCCTAAGTTAGAAAGGTGTGAACTAAATCGAAAAAAATTTTAAAAATATATATTTTTTTTAATTCTACATTTCTCCTCTAAAGGCTACAGTGAATCTCAGAAATAAAATGGAACTAATGTATGGCATAAACCAGCCTCTTCTTACCTGCTGGCAGCTGCAGCGTTATATTGTTGCAGAAATCTGAGAAACAGCATTCTGTTCTTGTTATGTTATTTGAGCTTCGGCAGAAGACTTGTGCATTTAACTCTGGGAGAGAGATGCAGGACTTTGTCACCTCTTCCTTACCATTTGTTAGCATGACTGAAGCCCAACAAGCTCCCTCTGTTTGGCAGGTAAAGTTGGTATTCTCACATAGTAGACATACACACTTCAGACCTACAGAAGAAGAATTAAAGATATAGAGGAGAGACTTACATTTCAGGCAAAACGTCAAGCATGAAAAATATAAAAAGCCTGAAAATTCAAGCATTTGTACAACTTTTAAATGGTGCATTTTCGGCATAAGAATTCAGTTTCCTGTAACTTTAAAAAGGGAGGGGAAAACCACAGAGAATTCAAACAGTGAAATGGGGTGGGCAACCAGGGCCATGGCCTGACCAACGTTTTGTCTCACATGGCATCACCAACTAGGAAGTTTGGGGGTGAGTTTGGAGGATGGTTTGTTCCCCTCCCCCCCCCCCCACACACACTTAAGTCTGCAGTTACATGCCTAAATTTAAGCATGACCACTAATGCCAGCTGAAAGGCTGGTGTAAATGCTCACGCCTAACTTGTAACCTGCACATGTAAGTCCTAGGTACGCTCATGACCCATTGCTCTACCAGATTCATCCCCCCTTGCAATTGCATGCTTTGGATTTTGCACACACAGTTTGTAGAAGTCCAACTGCGCAAAACTGCAGATTAACATTAACAGTATATTCCGTCCTATACCTGACGGTTCAAAGCAGATCACACTGTAAAAGAAGCTAGACCATTTCCAGGAAATACAACCTTCAAACCTCAAATATATATACTAAATTAAACTGAAAAAATAAAAACACACTAACCCAAACTAATTATTAGGTTGCAAAACACTAAGTTTTGATTTGTTTTCGAAACTGAAAATAGCTAGAAGTAAAAGACAAAAAGTTCTAAACTTCTTTTTTCAAGATAAGCAGCTTTAAATGAAAAAAGATTGTTTAGTTACCTAGATCTCTTCACATAGCTTTTAAATAGGGAAAAGTGAATAAAGCTGTTGATCTGGTGACACTCAATTTTTAAGAAAATACTGAGGGGCTAACCCATGAACTACTTTGTAAATAAAGCAAAAGAATCTGAACAAGACTCTGGCATAAACTGGAAGTCAGTGATTCTTTTTCCAAATACGGTGACACACTGCCATGCTTTTTCAAAGAGTGTATCAGACAGAGTGGAGTGCAGTGTTCTGAATGGATTGCAGCCTCTTTAATAGTTATTTAGAGGATCCCAGGTGAACAATATTACAATAATCTAACGTACTCGGATCAGTGATTGTACCCATTTTGCTCAAAATATACATTAAAATAAATGGGCAAATTACCTATACACGTTTACATTTCCCAGACCACTGATTATTGATTGACATCATCTACATCATCCACCAAAAAGAAGTAAACTCCACACTACATAATGGTGATAATTGTAGAAGGAAATGCCTGGTTTTAGGCAGCAAGAATGCATGTGAATGGTGCAATTTTAATCACTTACATGCATAAGTAAGCATGTTTTTAGCATGGTGCATACATTCCCATGTGGTTGTACCCATCAGCACAGTTTGACCAGAACATGGGTGGTGTGAGTAAGTAGGTGCATTGATTATAAAATGCTATAATTTATACCATATTTGCACAACGTAGGTAGGACTGGTGTAAATGGTTGCACCTTAAATTAAGGCATGTCATCAGCCTCTTAACACAAGTATTTTATGTAGAAATATAAGCTTCTACTTTTCTTTTTAAAGTAGGCTTAAAATAGATGTGTTTTGCCTGCCTTAAACTAGGCACCTAATTACAAAATGATTCCCAATAAGTGAAGGAAATGTTTATTTTATACAGTGATCATGTTTTCACGTTTGCGGTACAAGTCTGTATAAATCCAGAAAACGTGAGCACATACTATAAGAAAATGTCTCTGACAAATCCCTGCACTAGTGTTATAAAATGCCTTGTGACTCATTTACATTCAAGGAAATAACACAGCAAAACCAGAGCCATTCTAGCCCGGGCCAGAATGTACATTAATATTCCATATGCCAGGTGCAAATGTCACTGTGCACACATTTAGCAAACATTAACAGTAACGCTGCTGCAGAGTAAGTAATACCTAACGCAGGGCATATTAATGTAACTTCATAACTGTAGAGGCTTTACAAACAGTTATATGCTCTTAAATATGTTAAATAGAAAGGTTTTCCCTCCAAAGCCAAACAAGGAAATCCCCCCCTTCCACACACCTCTTAATGACAGATAGAAGTATCATACTAATCAATGTACTGCTTTCTGAAGTTCTCCTCATGCTTTCCACAGTTCAGTTGCAGAGAACATTATATACTTTATCTGCAAATGTGCAATGTTCCTGAGATTCATTTTCTTTAAATTACAAAGCACATTTTTCTTCCCTCCACATACTCACATACCACCTTTAACAAAACCCCTTGCCTGCTACCCCCTCCCTCACCAATAAACCCCACACCCCAACCAGTGTGAATTAAGTAAAAAAGGAAGTAAAAAATGACTATAGGGTCTTCTGCCTGATGACCCCATAGCCCCTAATCATAGTCATTGAACACTGGATCTACCCTTACCCATGTCTTCCTATCCCCCCCCCCCCCCTCCGAGCCCAAGATATTCTAATTATGGACTAGGATGTGCTTCATGACATCCATATGAGCTTTAGGAGAGATGGAATAGAGGAACACCTCCCATATAGAAAGACCGTTTGTCATTTAAGAATGGTACTACTGCACCTCACATGATTCCCAGAGCATCACAGCATGGAGCCTGTGTCTCCAATACCAAAATAATGGAGATTGATCCTGAAGCCAATGGTTAAGAATACTTTGCCTTGCCTTACCCCTCGTCCCCAAGCCCCGTAGTGGCTAAGTACATTAAAAATAATCCTTACACTTGAAAATTTCAGTGTGGAGCCCAGTGGGTACAGTGGGTTTTGGGGGGTTTTGGAGGGCTCAACATTAACCACCACAAGTGGAACAGGTAGGGGGGGATGGGCCTGGGTCCACCTGCCTGAAGTGCACTGCACCCACTAAATACTGCTCCAGGGACCTGCCTACTGCTGTCAGGGAGCTAGGTATGACATTTCAGGCTGGCAAAAAACTTTTTTTTGGGTGGGAGGGGGTTGGTGACCACTGGGGGAGTAAGGGGAGGTCATCCCCTCTTCCCTCTGGTGGTCATCTGGTCAATTGGGGCACTGTTTTGTGACTTGGACCTAAAAATAAATGGACCAAGTGCAGCCGGCGAAATGCTTATCTGAGCCGGCCATCTTTTTTCCATTATGAGGTGAAGCCAGCTATCTCGTAACCACGCCCCCATCCCGCCTTCTGTACCCTCCCTTGAAGGTTGGCCAGCTCTGCGACGAAAAGCAGTTGGGGCCAGCTAAAATCGGCTTTCAATTATACCAATTTGGCCGGCATCAGGAGATCGCCGGCCATCTCCCGATTTGTGTCGGAAGATGGCCAGCGATCTCTTTCAAAAATAAGCTCAACAATGGGATAATTGTAAATAAGCAAAACTATCCACCATCCTCTGCTGCACCTCTGCAAAGGATAAAATTGAGCCATCCTCTCTTAACAGATGTTCAATAAGCGTAATACCCAAGTGATGCCAATGTTGGAACACCATATTTTCAATCTCAGGAAAGAAATCTGCATTTCCCAATTCGAAAGCAGATCACTAAGCATAAAAGAACTCTCCAAGAATAACACAGGGGCCACAATAGAATACTACCCCAGAATTCTCCAGGAATCAAGGAGGACCGGGTATGTAATAAATAGTTGATATGCCAGGGCTGAAAATAATCCCTTTCAAAACGTAAATCCGTAACCTCACTAGTTTCCAACAACCAGTCACAAAGATGTCTCACCAAACAGGCCTAATCAAACATATAAACGGCAAGTGACCGACTCACCTGCAAATGCGCAGTAGAGACTTCCCTCTCTGTCCCGCCCTCGCGTCAAGACGTGATGACATCAGAGGGCGGAACACAGAGGGAAACAGAGTCGAAGTCACTGTCGGATGCTGCCGCCTGGAAATGAACATCGTGCGCACCAACCTCCACCCTCCCCCCATCCCCGCTGCTGCTCCCGCCCTCCTCCTGCCTGCAGCGCTTTCACACGGAGGTGAGAGGCGCTGTCAGGTCAGTGCAGGGGGCCCAGCACGGAGGGGGGAGGGAGCGGCAGCGAGGAGGGTAGCTGGAAATCTCGCCCGTTTTTACGGGCTTAACAGCTAGTTGTATAATATTAGATCTGGTAGTCCCCAGCTGCCCCAACCCCAATTACCCAGTAGGTAATCCCATTTCATTTTAGCTTCCCCCCTCCCAGCAGAACGTTCCCACTAAGTGCTGTAATGCCAAAACATCCCAGCCCAGAAGACAAAGGTTTATGGACTTTTCTTTTAGGAACTTATCCAAAACTTGTTAAAACCCTGCTAAGCTAACTGCTTTTACCACAAGCTCTGGTAATAAATTCCAGAGTTTAATTTACATGTTGAGTGAAGAAATATTTTCTCTGATTTATTTAAATTTACTACTTAGTAGTTTTATTGCATGCACTCTAGTCTTTGTATTTTTGGTAAAAGTAAACAAGTGATTCATATCTACCTGTTGCAGTCAACCCATTTTATAGACCTCTATGATATCTCCCCTCAGCCATCTCTTCTCCAAGCTGAAGAGCCCTAGCTGCTTTAGCCTTTTCTCATAGGGAAGTCATCCCATCTCCTTTATTATTTTCACTTCCCTTTTCTGTACAATTCCGCTATAGCTATTCGGTTTCTTGCCTCCCTGTTTACTAAGCTGCGCTAGCGGCTGCCACGTGGCAGTGCTGACACAGCCCGTTCAAAGTGAATAGGCTGTGTCGGCATTACTGCATGGCAGCCGCCAACGTGGCTTAGTAAACATGGGGGTTAGTTAAGTGGGTATTTGCAGAACAGTACTTAGGCACCCTGCTAACACACATGCACAAATGTTAGTATTATAAATATGTATGCATGTAAATGTGGGCACCTAGGTTACAGAATTGCCCCTCACAAGCTTTATTTACTAAGCTAATACAGGAAATGGGGGGAGAACAGAGAACCTATTGATGCACATAGAGGAAGCAATGCAGTAATCAAACAGTAATCTTGTTAGTACGCATGTATCTGTATATTTTTCTCTCTCTCTTTGGGATCAACAAGTTAGGTCTATCCTTTGGTTTTTTTTATGGTGTTCCTTTCTGATATTTTATATCTTATTGTATTGTAAACTGCCTTGATCCACGAAGGCTGGTGTGGTATATCAAACTGTAATTAACTGTAAACTGGAATTACAACGCACTAATAGTTAACAAGGTGTCTTAATGCCTTATTCAGCAGCACTAACTGATTAAGTGCTGCTGAATATCATGTTCCGGGTCACTCAGTGGAGCTTCTGCCCAGTTAAACCCTTGAGGTGGTTTGGTAGTAGAGAGCTGCACGGGAACAGGGTTCACGGGAATCCCGCAGAACCCGTGGGATTCCCGCGGGGACGGAGGCAGTTCCTGAAGGGTTCCCACGGGGATGGAAGCGGCTCTGCGGGGTTCCCGCGGGGATAGAGGCAGTTCCTGCGGGGTTCCCGCAGGGATGGAAGCAATTCTGCGGTCTTCTCGTAGAAGTGTAAGCTGCACCTGCACCAGCCTCTCATCTACCAAATACCAATTTCTTTGAGTGCTGTCTTCTCCTCCTCTTCTTCTTCCTTGCTTTAACAGCACAAATGTGGAAAGTCTTCCATTAAGGAGGTGGTAGAGTCACAAATGATGACGGAATTCAAAAAGGCGTGGGATGAACACAGAGGATCTCTAATTAGAAAATGGAAGTTATATAAAACCTAACCTTAAATGGCTGCATGTGTGTGGATGTGTCAAGTGACGCTTAGATGGCGACTCTGCCTGTGATGAACTAGGGCTGATGCCTGGCAGACTTGTATGGTCTGTGTCTCATACATGGCAATCTGGTTTAGGATGGGCTGGAAAGGGCTTAGACAGCAACTTCAGTGGCTGGAACATGAGGACAGTGCTGGACAGACTTTTACGGTCTGTGTCCCACAAATGAGAAGACGAATAGACTGGAGTGGGCATCAACGGCAACTCCAGTAGTTGGAACATAAGGATAGGGCCAGATAGACTTCTGTAGTCTTTGTTCCAGAAACACGAAAGAAAGACCATAATCAAGTATATAATATCACACTTGTTGATTTAATGATGAATTGATCATGAGTGTGACTATTGGCAGAGTGGATGGACCATTCAGGTCTATTTGCTGTCACTTACTATGTTACTATTAATCCTCTTTGCTACCAGGCTGGTGCACAGACCTCAGTTCTGACACAGGCACGAGAATTGTCACCTGACCTACTGGCACGTGCATGTGGCGACCTCTCAGCACACAGTGCAAGTGAATTGGAGACAAGTCTTACATGTGCGCACCAGAGTGTTCCAACTTCCGTTCCTTCCTTGCCTACAGTGCTGTGGCTCAAATCCAGAGAGAGACTGAGGGAGCTGACTGGAATTTTCTTTTATGTACCATTAAATTCTTACGGGGATGGGTTAAATTCTTGCGGGGACGAGTTAAATTTTTGCGGGGATTGGTAAGATTCCAGCGGGGATGGGTAAGATTCCAGCAGGGACGGGTGGGGATGGGTTAGATTTCTGTCCCTGTGTAACTCTCTATTTGGTGGGTATGTGTGTGCAACCAAATTCCCCTGTCACTAAAGGGAAATGAGACCTTCCATAAGACTCAGTTATATATTTATTTAGATTTTGCTCACACCTTTTTCAGTAGTAGCTCAAGGTGAGCTACATTCAGGTACTCTGGATATTTCTCTGTCCCAGAAGGGCTCACAATCTGAGGCAAAGGAGGGTAAGTGACTTGCCCAAGATCACAAGGAGCAGCAGTGGGAATTGAACCAGCCACCTCTGGATTGCAAGACTGGTGCTCTAATGTGTGTGCAACCAAATTCCCCTGTCACTAAAGGGAAATGAGACCTTCCATAAGACTCAGTCATAATATGTTGTTTCTGTAGCTCATCCTGAGGGACGATAATATACTCAGCATTCTAACTTGGAAAGGCTTTCAGAAACTGAGCAATGCAGAGTAAGGTGGCTGACAGGTCAATGCTGGCTGTGGCAGCCAGAATGAACTAGAAGTTGCTTGTGGCTGAAAAGACAAGAGTTGTGTTGCCTTTTGGATTAACTGCCACATTGTGAAACTAATAATAGCTGAGGCTCTGGCTTCTGGCACATTTCCTCATATAAGTCCTGGAACTGGGTTTTGGGCCTGTAAATCCTATTATTTATTTATTTATTGCATTTGTACCCCACATTTTCCTTCCTAGTGGTAGGTTCAATGTGGCTTACAGTTATTAATGAGAATAGCAGTTTACAGGTTCAAAGCCATAGATGGAAGAGATGAAATGTGTTTTCTATAGAGGGATTAAAGGTTCTTAGTCTTCCAGTGTGATTGAGCCAGGTCCAGTTTCACTTCTTGTTTCTTTTTTCAATCCTCTTTTTGTTTGTTTTGAGGTTCATGATTGTAGGGGTGTTGTCCGAATAGTTGTGTGGTTGTGGGATCGTCAGGAGGGTAGGTTGGTTTGTAGAAGTGGGCTTTCAGGTGTTTTCTGAATTGTAAGTGGTTGCTCATGTATTTTAGGTCTCTTGGGAGGGAGTTCCAGTTTTTGGTGCATATGTAGGCGAAACTTGTTGCGCATGAGGTTTTGTATTTTAGGCCTTGGCATTTAGGGAAGCGGAGTGTGAGGAAGGATCTTGTGTTTTTGATTGTGTTGCACTGCGGTAGTATTAGTAGGTCTGTCATGTATGCTGGGGAGAGGCCGAAACTTATACTGTAGGCAAGTGTGCAGATCTTGAAGGATATGCATTCCTTGATAAGTAGCCTGTGAACTTTTTGAAATTGAGGCCATGCACTTTCGAATTTATTTTTTTCCATATACGAGTCTATGGTAAGGATACCTCTTTCTATCCCTGCTCTGTGGCTTCTGCCTTCTGAGCACAAATGCCCGGAGAAACCAATAACAGATGGCATTTACTTTGGAATGTGAACCCACCAGCAGTACACCTAGACCCCACCACCAGCACCCCAGCTGCACACAGACAGACACCCAATCACACTACCAAAGAAAGATGACAGACACAGAGCAGGAACTTCAGGGGGGTCTCTGGATCAGGACCTCACTGTGCCAGGTACCTGGTTAGGGGTGCTGTCTTTGAATTCCCAGGCTGAGGAAGTTGTTCACTGACACGTGCACTGATAGGAAGAACTTCTGCCCAATGCAGAAAATGGCAGCATGTTACTGTGGCATTGAGTGTCACCATGGTAATTTGCATGCCACTGGTATACTGCATCAGGTATAAAATGTATTTTTCAGCCAGTGGCGTAGCCAAGGGTGGGCTTGGGTGGGCCCAGGCCCACCCACTTTGGGTTCAGGCCCACCCAGTAGCAGCATACATATCATGTGGCTGGCAGGGATCCCCAAGCCCCATCAGTTGAAAACTCCCAACAAGTGTCCCTCCTGCATACCTTGTAAGTAGCAGATCTTCGCTTGCAGTGAGCAGTGACATACATACTGCTTGCACTGGCCCCACAGCCTTCCCTCTGATGTATTTCTGCCTAGGCGGAAACAGGAAGTTGCATCAGAGGGAAGGGTGTGGGGCCAACATGAGCAGTGTGTATTAGTTGTTGCTTGCTGCTGGTGAAAATCTGCTATTTAAAAGGTATACGGGAGAGGGGGGATGTTTGAGAGACCATATAGCATGCAGGCGAGAGAAGGAGAGACCAAAGCACCTGTGGGATGGGGCGAGGTTCTTCTGCCCACCCATCTTAGGCCCAGGCCCACCCAAAATTGGGTGTCTCGCTACGCCCCTGTTTTCAGCATGCACATTTGGGAATCTTTACATGGTTTATTATATTAGTTCGAAGACTTGGAGAAAAGCCTTGGTGAATCAGGCCTCAAAATTTTTAAAAGCATAAGCACTGCCTGATTCAGTGCCATGGGATGTTCCCACATACTCGCAGTATTTCTTTCTTCATTGAAATACTGGTTGGTCTGAATTCCTCTACTGCATTGTATTTGGCTGGACAGACTTCTCAGATGTCAGACAATGTCAGTGGAAAGAGACATAATTCTTAGAAATTGTCTGCATCGCTCGGCTGCCAGGCACAAACTGTACAAATAAAGAAAAAGGATTGCCTTTAAATGCAGATTTAACAACCTAAAAATATTTGTTTATTTACAAACCAGACAAGTAAAGAGATTAAGGGGGACATTTTAAAAAGGCATTTTTGTATGTAAAGCCTCTTTTACATACGGAAAAAAGGGCTTTTCCAAAATTGTGCAGCTATATGCACACATAACCAGAATGGAATGGAGGTGTGGCCTAATGGTTAGTGCAACAGACTTTGATCCCAGCATCCTTAGCTTGATTCCCACTGGAGCTCCTTGTAACCTTGGGCAAGTCACTTAGGGGTTTTTTTTGTTGTTGGTTTTTTTTTTTTACTAAAAATTAGCTTGCCTTATCTGCAGGAGGGCCCACAGGAATAAAATGGGCCCTGCTGTAGATAACTTGAGCTAATCTTTAGTAAAAGACCCTCTTAACCCTCCATTGCCTCAGGTACACAAAAAAACCAGATTGTGAGCCCTCTAGGGACAGAGATAGTAACTGCTTATAATTGAATTGTAAGCCTCATTGAACCTGAACTCTCTTTGGGATAATGCAAGATACAAATGTCATAATAAATAAATGTACAGCACATGAGTATTCCCAAGGATATAACTGAGGAATAGCTGCAATGTAGGTGTGAACACAGATAGGGGTCCTTTTACTACTGTAATGGCAAGACAATTCATATGCACTAACTCAAGTGTTAATGGGGGAATTCTATATGGCGCCGAATGTTGCAGCGCTACTTCCATGTCAAACGTTCAGAACAGAAAAGCATTCATTTTTGCAACCACAATGCAATAAGTGCAAAACTTTACTGCACTTAGTAAAAGGGTCCTATAGAGGTTACTTTTACTGACACGTTTTCTATAGGGCCTTTCAAAAAGACAACCAAAGCAGTGTATGATAAAAAAAAAAAGAATGCAAAATGAATGAGGCAAGACAGAGAAAAGGTAAGGGAAACAGAAAGTGTACAATAAAAAGCCGAGGGGGACGTAAATAGTAGTTAGGACCAATCCAAAACCAGACTCGGCAGTATCATCGGGGAAACAGCCTTCTTAAATTTTGCAAGGAAAGGTTCATTTCTGAGATAACACAGTAGGAAATTCCAAAGGGATGCCACTGTGTTTATATTTATGTTTATTGGGTACTTGATAGCCCGCCAAAATTCTAGGCAGTTTACAATTCTGAAAACAAAAAGAAAATCAGAAAAGAACGTCATAATCAAAATAGGACAGAGTAAACATTCACACAGCAAACAACACCAAAGCTACAACTAAAACAAGTATAGACATTAGGGTTAAAAACAAAACCCAATAACAATCTATTCTTGTCCCATATGTAGAGTGAAAGTCAGCTGGGTTCTGATAATTTGACGCCAAATGCCAGCTCGAAAAGTGGACTTTCAGAAGCGATTTGAATTTAGCAAAAGACAGCTCCATTCAGAGGTAAGGGGGCAAGTTGTTCCAGAGGAACGGAGCCAATTAAAAATAAGCCACACGACAAGTAGATTCATAGTGCGCATTTTTAGAAGCAAGAGAACAGAGAGACTAAGAAACAAGAGAAGGTGGAGCAATGCATTTCATTATGATGCATAACAGAAACAGAAAGTAAAACTAAGAGATCTATCAGCCTGAGATGAGTGGAGGGTCCTAGTAGGTCAATAGGGAACCAGCAGATTTGCCAGAGGAATCTCAGTAAAAGGTTCCCTATATCAGCAACTTAAATCAAAGTCTATACAAAAAATAGGTGGGGCATGACATAATAAGTGATGAAATATGATCAAAACGACAGGCATTAGGAATAAAATCTAATCGCAGTATCCTGAATCTATCGAAGGCATTTGATGGATGAAAGCTTAACACTATTCAGGAGGGAATTACAGTAAGCAAGATAGCGTAAGATAGGTATAAGTCAGGATATGAAGGTCATGATGGTCCACAATAGTTCTGAGAGAGTGGATCTGATAAAGGAAAAAGAAGTAAGAATGGACAAATGAAGAGACATGGCCGTTGAATGTCAATGAAGCATCCAGAGCATGGGCACACATTTAAGCTGCCTCAGATAATGTATAAATTTCTCCGTTTGAATTTGCCTGCTACCAGGATGCTTCTGTCTGTTGCCTTAATAAAATACCATTAAAGTATGGTCTTAATATAACTCAAATCCAAAAAAAAAGGTCAAAATTCCTAGTGAATAATGAAATACACCATCAAACAACACCTGGATATCTAGCAACTGCAACTTAGTAAAATGAACCGTCATATCCAACAGCCTCCTCAGTTATTCAAATAAAAGATACTAATTATAATCAGAGGACTCAATTATGTAAAACTAAAAGCTATTTTAGAAAAATCTTTACTGCCTTTCATTCAAGAGTTGATTTTATACAAAATACCAAAAATCTATTTATCTTAGCGCAATAATATTTTGACCTCTCAAATCATTTAGAGGAAATATTATTTATTCTCCTCACAGCAACACCAACACGATCGTGTTTCGAGCATTGGAGTACTCTGTTTCAGAGCCAGTCATATAAATCTTGGCCTGTATTCTTTTAATATGCATTGTCTGCTGGTTCTGCCCTCCCCCTAGAGTTTTTTTTTTTTTTAGTTTAAAGATGGTATGGATTTTCTCTGAAGCACTAACAAGACAAAAATAATACATGTGAGCCAATGTTTCATAACATGTAAAATTAATGCAGTACTGAACTGGTTAAACTGCATATAGAACTCAAAGAATTCATGCTGCGGTAAAAGCATTCAGGGAATTATAACTATCTTTTTACAAAACTAAGGGGGTCTTTTACTAAGCCACGGTAGCGTTTTTAGCTTGTGGTAGAAATCAGCTGGCGGTAAATGCAGAGACGCCCATAGGAATATAATGGGCGTCTCAGCGTTTACCACCAACTGATTTCTACCGTGAGCTAAAAATGCTACCGCATTAGGTTTTTCAACTGCCACATAGCCATATGTATAAATGATATGAAGAATGTCCCACCAAGTGTTAAACTCGGTTTGTGAGTCGTCTTTCCAAAACTTTAAAATCAATTTTAAGGACTAAACTAACTAGGCTGTGCCCATGCTCCCTCATCTCATTGGCTACTGATGCTGTGTAGAGAAATTATTTGTAGAAGATAAATGAGCACAGATAGATTAAAGGGGGAAAGGGAAATGGGACCTGATATATTGCCTTTCTGAGGTTTTTGCAACTACATTCAAACCGGTTTACATATATTCAGGACTCAGGGGCGTAGCTAGACTTCGGCAGGAGGGGGGGGTCCACAGCCTGAGGTTAGGGAGCAATTTTAGCCCCCCCCCCGGCACCATTGACCCCCCTCCCCCGCCATTGCTGACCCCCCTCCCCTCCCCTCCCCCCACCACCACCACCAACTTTGACGACCCCTGCCAACGACCCTCTTGACCCCCTCTCCCGCTGACGACCCTCTTGATTCACCGCCAACCCTCCTCTGCCGCCATCGCCATGGGCTACCTTTGCTGGCAGGGGACCCCAATCCCCGCCAGCTGAGGTCCTCTTCTTCCCGCGAAGGCTTCGTTCTGTTTCTGGCATCCTGCACGTTGTATGTGCAAGATGTTAGACTCACAGAAACAGAACGAAGCCTTCACGGGAAGAAGAGGACCTCAGCTGGCGGGGATTGGGGTCCCCTGCCAGCAAAGGTAGCCCATGGCGACAGTGGCGGTGGGGGAGGTTTGGCGGCAGGAGGGGGGTCGAGAGGGTCATCGGCAGGGGAGTCCAGGGCCAAATCTACAGGGGCCCAGGCCCCCGTGGTCCCACATAGCTACGCCACTGATTCAGGTACTTATTTTTACCAGGGGCAATGGAGGGTTAGGTGACCTGCCCAGAGTCACAGGGAGTTGCAGTGGGACTTGAACTCAGTTCCCCAGGATCAAAGTCCACTGCACTAACCACTAGGCTGCTACTCCTCCACCCTAAAAGAAGCACAGAAGATAAAAGAGGGCACAGCCAAGCGGTGTAGAAAGATAATGCAGTTGTGTAGGGATTCTTTAACTAAGCTGTGGAAAGCACTAGCACATACTAACCACAGCTTAAAAGGGTTTACCACTGGACGGGATGAAGCATCCTGCAGTAAAATCACAAAATGTGCACTCAAACCAAGAGCTAAAAATAATTCCTACATTTTTCTTGGAGGGGGCGTGTCTTAGGGGTTAGTTAGAGAGTGGGCATGACAGCGCAATCAACGCAGCCACATTACAGCACTGTAACTGATTAGCACAGGATTAGCATATAAACTATTACTGCCTACAAAATCGGTTGTGCTAAGGGTTCACGCTCTAATTTTTGTTAACGGCTGCACACTAGTGGCAATATTAGCGCATGGCCATTAATTGGAAAATCTGCCATTATCTGGCTGCACTACAAATGGCCTTAGTGCGTGGGAAAGACCTGCATAAGGGTGTGTGAAAGCTACTTTTTACTGTAGCTTAGTAAAAGGACCCTTCATTTGTTGGAGCATTTGCAAGCCTCATCTTCACAGATTATGTTCATTTTACCAGACACATTGCCAAGGACAAATGTAATTCTCAAGCATACACATCAAGACTACTTAGGCAGGCACGTGTGTGCCAAAACATGGTACCATGTCAAGTCAGCTTAAATAAACACCTATAATTTTACTTTTGGAGTCCTGATCTGTTTTTCAAGAGCCTGATCCAGTTCCCTCTCCTTGTTTTTTTACTTTGTCTTTCCCGTTTTTTCCACTTTCTGTGGTCTTTTTTTTTTTTTGCATTCTTTATTTCAGACCAAGGAGTTTATATTAGATTCTATATGCAACATCTAACTATCCATAGACTTCCTTGACTTAATAACTGATCTTTCCTTCAAACGATTTTAATTTTTCTTGCCAGGAAGCTATAGTTGTTTCACCGATATACAGTGGGGGAAATAAGTATTTGATCCCTTGCTGATTTTGTAAGTTTGCCCACTGACAAAGACATGAGCAGCCCATAATTGAAGGGTAGGTTATTGGTAACAGTGAGAGATAGCACATCACAAATTAAATCCGGAAAATCACATTGTGGAAAGTATATGAATTTATTTGCATTCTGCAGAGGGAAATAAGTATTTGATCCCCCACCAACCAGTAAGAGATCTGGCCCCTACAGACCAGGTAGATGCTCCAAATCAACTCGTTACCTGCATGACAGACAGCTGTCGGCAATGGTCACTTGTATGAAAGACACCTGTCCACAGACTCAGTGAATCAGTCAGACTCTAACCTCTACAAAATGGCCAAGAGCAAGGAGCTGTCTAAGGATGTCAGGGACAAGATCATACACCTGCACAAGGCTGGAATGGGCTACAAAACCATCAGTAAGACGCTGGGCGAGAAGGAGACAACTGTTGGTGCCATAGTAAGAAAATGGAAGAAGTACAAAATGACTGTCAATCGACAAAGATCTGGGGCTCCACGCAAAATCTCACCTCTTGGGGTATCCTTGATCATGAGGAAGGTTAGAAATCAGCCTACAACTACAAGGGGGGAACTTGTCAATGATCTCAAGGCAGCTGGGACCACTGTCACCACGAAAACCATTGGTAACACATTACGACATAACGGATTGCAATCCTGCAGTGCCCGCAAGGTCCCCCTGCTCCGGAATGCACATGTGACGGCCCGTCTGAAGTTTGCCAGTGAACACCTGGATGATGCCGAGAGTGATTGGGAGAAGGTGCTGTGGTCAGATGAGACAAAAATTGAGCTCTTTGGCATGAACTCAACTCGCCGTGTTTGGAGGAAGAGAAATGCTGCCTATGACCCAAAGAACACCGTCCCCACTGTCAAGCATGGAGGTGGAAATGTTATGTTTTGGGGGTGTTTCTCTGCTAAGGGCACAGGACTACTTCACCGCATCAATGGGAGAATGGATGGGGCCATGTACCGTACAATTCTGAGTGACAACCTCCTTCCCTCCGCCAGGGCCTTAAAAATGGGTCGTGGCTGGGTCTTCCAGCACGACAATGACCCAAAACATACAGCCAAGGCAACAAAGGAGTGGCTCAGGAAGAAGCACATTAGGGTCATGGAGTGGCCTAGCCAGTCACCAGACCTTAATCCCATTGAAAACTTATGGAGGGAGCTGAAGATGCGAGTTGCCAAGCGACAGCCCAGAACTCTTAATGATTTAGAGATGATCTGCAAAGAGGAGTGGACCAAAATTCCTCCTGACATGTGTGCAAACCTCATCATCAACTACAGAAGACGTCTGACCGCTGTGCTTGCCAACAAGGGTTTTGCCACCAAGTATTAGGTCTTGTTTGCCAGAGGGATCAAATACTTATTTCCCTCTGCAGAATGCAAATAAATTCATATACTTTCCACAATGTGATTTTCCGGATTTAATTTGTGATGTGCTATCTCTCACTGTTACCAATAACCTACCCTTCAATTATGGGCTGCTCATGTCTTTGTCAGTGGGCAAACTTACAAAATCAGCAAGGGATCAAATACTTACAGTATTTCCCCCACTGTATTACTGAAACATTTGTGTTCTAAACCATAAAAATGATTCAGATTCTTCCAATTCCATTTAACATTCAGCATTTATCTCCAAGCAGCAACCAGCTCTGCTAATGGCAAGAACTACCTCATTATTATTTGCAGTACAATGTTCTGTGTCCTTTTCTGTACTGTTATCAGTCACTTGATCTAATCCCCTGACAGTATAACAACTCAATTATATTTAGAATAAATTAAACAAAAGGTGAGATATGGCTGAAAATGACCTACTCTTCCTAGATACTTACTGATGCACAAAGCCATTCCCTGGAAAAGAAACCAACAGGCTGATTCTCAGAACTCCTGCAGTAAAGCCAACAGTGCAGAAAAATAGCTCTCCAATGCTCAAAGTAAATGATATTCAAATTATGTGCATGCTGTAAAAGCGAAAGGGGAAGGGATGTGATTGGTGCATGTGCAGAAGAGTTTTGAAGTAAGCACATCTCTTGTGCGCATGTGCCAGGCAAACCCAACCATGCAGCACACATCAGAGCCGCTCTACTGCACTCTAAAATATAAGTTTTTCTTTTTTTTTTACTTGGAAGGTTATATTTAAACACAGGAAATAGGCACCAATGTGTGCTTTCAGTTTTAGATTTGCCTAGACTGCATGCATGTCTTTCTCCGTACTGGTGCTTACAGGCTTGCATGAGCTTTCTTCCACTTCCAAAAGAAATCAAAACCAGCAGATTTTAAACTGGAAACCAAAAGAAATCCTTTCTTCAAATCTTCCACTGCCAGCTCCGAGCTGGCATTATTTTTCCAGGGGTAAGAGCAGGGTTTGTTTGTGCGCTGTTCTCTGAGAATGGAGAAGGCATAGTGGATACGCAGAACCTGGAGCCAGGTCACCAATTGCCAGTCCCACTAGTGCCGTCTCGTTTCCATAGCGATACTTCTGCAGAGGTCGCTGGTGGGACCACTGATCAGTGACCTGTTCGGGCGCTTTCCAGGTTCTGCATATCTGCTTTTGGTTATTTTTTTCCCATTTGTTTACAAGAAATATAATGGCTGCTGCTGGTGCACTCCCTACTGGATGAGGAGCTTTTTCTGCTGAAGAGTACCATTTAGACTTTGATTTGATGAATTTGGTGGCCCCTGATGAAGGCAAAGCTGAAACTTGGCCAAGTCGGGTCTTTCTTCAGTAAAGTTTGTTTTGGCAGACTCTGTTTGTTCTTCATTTCTTGGATCGCCTTTGCTATTTGTGCTGCTCAGGGTTTGGGTGGAGCACGGGAACACCGCAATCTTATGTGCACAGATTATAAAATCGTATCATCTATGCACATTCTTTTGCAATCTAGGCATGAACGTGGCTAGTGTAAATGTCCACGTCTCCAAACAGGTGTGTGCAAGATGGCTTCTGCTAGTATTCTTTAATGAAAAGTAGATGCCCACTTTCCTTTATAGAATAGGTATAAAATAGATGGCCATATCCCTCATATCCCTCATATCCAACCACATTTGAACCTGATTATTGCTTCCTCATATCCCCTTTAGGGAACAGTATACAGATTACCCAGGATTAGATATACACCTTATTTTCATTTTAAATTGAAAATTTGAAATTTACTACAGTACTACTGCTGCTAATCACTTTTATAGCACTACTGTATACATTTTATGCAGGTTCTCTCTCTGTCCCTAGAGGGCTCACAATCTAAGGTTGTTTTGTTTTGTTTTTTTTTGTACTGGGGCAATGAAAGGTTGAATGACTTGCCCAAGGTCACAAGGAGCTGTAGTGGGAACTGATTGCCAGGTTGCCAAGATCAAAACCCACAGGCTGAAAAGCCACTGCACTAGCCTCTAGTCCACAGTGAAAAAGAAATGTAAAAATGTCACCCTGTGAAATGTTTGATTTTACATGCATGGGTGAAAGATCTAGAATATGATCATGAGACTGGCTCAAAGGCTACACTGGAGAAAGAAAATACCAGGAAATCATCAGGACATGTTTACTCCCTGTCCATTACCGAACTGCTATTCAAGAAAATTCTGAAACTTATCCAATGGAGTAAATGGAACAAGCGTTAAAAATAGGGCATCGTAATAGAAAGAGAATGAGAGACAGCCTTACAAAACACTGTACTAACATGTACAGTAGGATCACTGAGAATTAAGATTTGCAGATACACAATTAATAAAAGGGCCCCCTAAGCAGCATGTTAACCATAACATATTGCTAAGACTCCTAGAACACTTCGGAATCAGTGATGACACTCTCAATTGGATTAAGGGTTTTCTAACCACAAGAACATATCAAGTGAAATCAAAAACAAACATATCATCACCGTGGAAACCAGACTGCGGAGTACCGCAAGGATCACCACTATCACCAATCCTTTTCAACCTCATGATGACTCCACTAGCCAAGACCCTATCCACCCAAGCCCTCAACCCATTTATCTACGCTGATGATGTTACATTATACATCCCATACAAACATGATCTGGTGGAAATCACCAACAAAATCAAGCTATACTTAAACATCATGAACTCATGGGCAAATGCATTCCAACTAAAACTCAATACAGAAAAAAACACACTGTCTCATCATCTCATCCCAATACAGTACTTACAAACCCACAAACATTAACACCCCAGGATATACCCTCCCTGTCTCAGACAGCCTGAAAATTCTCGGTAACAATCAACCATAACCTATCACTAGAGACCCAAGCAAAATTCACCATAAAGAAAATGTTTTTCTCAATGTGGAACCTCAAAAGCTATTTATATACCCCCTGTTTACAAAGCCGCGTTAGTGGTTGCAGGTATGCTAATGCCGACATAGACCATTCACTTTGAACGGGTTATGTCGGCATTGCCACACAGCAGCTTGTAATCAGGGGGATCGAAAATAAATTAAACTACTTTGGATAGTTGCTCAACAAAACCATCTGTTCTTACAATGAAAAAAGAAAACTCAAAGACAAAAAAAATGAGCAGGGTAAAGAGATTACAAAAGGGCTAAAGAAAACACACTGGTAGATAATCCACACATTTTAATCAACTCTAGTTTTGTAAAAGATAAGCTCTTGCTGCTTAACGCTAATTACTCTGAATTTGATTTTATTCTTATGGTGATCAAGCTTTTTTACACATCTATAAAATATATAACATCTACAATTAAAAAGCAAATTAAGGCTTTCATGTAAAAGTCACTTTTATGGCATCTGCTAATGTGCAGAGTCAGGAAATAGGAATAATCATTGCTACTTTGATATCCAGGGTACCTAACAAAAGAAACAGAGTATAAACTGGATGAAGCATGCATGCTTACTATTAGTAATCTGCAATCTGTCATTAATCTCTGACACCATAATCTAAGGACTAGCAACATCAAGTTTTTTAAAGGGTTATGGGAGTGATACAAGAAAGTACAGATCACTGAAGATAATTTTGTCAAGCAAAATGATAGATGCTACAGTTAAAAACAGAGGGGCCCTTTTACTAAGCAGTGGCAAAAAGTGACTTCTGGCAGTGCAAGTGTGTTTTTTGGGTGTTCGCCGGGCCATTTTTTAACCACAGCCTGGAAAAAGCCTTTTTTAAGGGGCCAGAAAATGGATGTGCGGCAAAATGAAAATCAGCGTGCGTCCATTTTTGGTCTGAGAGCTTACCAACATCCATTGACTTAGCAGTAAGGTCTCACGCACTACCTGGGTGGTAAGCATGCAGCACACGCCCACTGCTGTTTACCACTGGGTAAGCACCCCATGGTAGAAAATAGAAAATATGTTTTCAGTGTTCGCCAAATTTGGAATTACCTCCTGGGGCACGCAGTAGCTGGGCAGTAATGCCCTTATGCACCTTTGTAAAATGGAAGTTATGTCTTGCAATCTATTAAAATGTTTTGAAGGTATCAACAAAAATATGGATAATGGTGAGTTGGTCGATATCATGCATCTGGATTTTGAGAAGTCATTTCAAAATCTCCATGTGAGAGACTTATCGGGAATGTAAAAGTCATGGGAGAGGAGGTTATAGGGCTCTTTTACTAAAGTACAGTAAATTTTTTTGCACTCACCTCACTTTAACAGCAAATATTAATGTGTAAAAGTGCAAAGGGTGTGCAGTAACTGATAGGGGCTTGCCCAGCATGTCCTCTGCAGTAATCACACAGAAAAGCTCTTTACCGCACATTAACTACTCGCAATTAGCATGGATGCAAATACACCCAGATTCTACATAGCGTGCCTAGCATTCAGCGCCAAAATCCAAGTAGATTCTATAACAGCATGCGTAACTTAATTAGTTTATCAAGTCAATCAGCATTGTTAGCAGCACTTAACGAGCAATAATAAGCACTAATTGGCAATAATTAACATTGGTGCACACAAATCGCCAGGCGTATTCTGTAATGCAGAGCGCCTAAATTTTAATGTGTGAAAGGCAAAAAAGGGGCATGGTTATGGGCAGGGAAATGGGCCTTTCATGGGTGTTCCAAAATTTATGTACGTATAGAATATGGCCCAGTGCACCTAAATCTACGCGCTGGGATTTACGCCATATTTTTGTTGGTGTAAATAGATGGCATAGTTTTAGGAGCTAGGATGCCAACTAAGCGCATTCTATATACCATGCCTAAATCTAGGTGCCGCCTATTAAATATGTTTAGGCGGAAATGTATTCTGCGTGGATTTTTTTAGGCACCATATATAGAATCCCCCTCCCCCCTCTCCCAATAATGCCTTCTCTTACGAAAGCAGTAAGAACACATGTGCTAATTGTACAAGTGCCAGCACATGGTAACTTTTTCATATGCTAACTCCAGTATGTAGGCCACACTCATTCTTCATCCATACAGTCCCTCTAAAATCTAGACGTGTCTGATTAATGTGCCTAGCGCTATTCTATATAATGTGTCTAAAGTTAGATGCATAGATTTAGGTGCAGCCGTTTACACCACTGAAAACCTGGTGTAAATACCCGTGCCTAAATGTAGGCGTGTTCCCTGAATTCTATAACAACATGTGTACATTTGAGTAACACTCTTGACATGCTCACATTCCTCCCATGGATGCGCCTCCTTTTCAGCTACACGCATTGGAATTTACATGTGCCTCTTTTTAAAAAGATACGCACGTAAATTCCAATTATTGCAAATTAGTGACGATAATTGGTTGTTATCGGCCAAATATCATCACTGTGGCTCATTACTCAATTGAGCACTATGCGTAAATTGGCCGCACGCACAATTTAACGTGCGCTACTCGCCACACCTTATATAGAATCCAGCCCTTAATGTGCAAATTAGCTATTACTGTGTTAGTGTGACAATCAGGCTCATTTTCAAAAGAGAAAAACGTCCAAAAAGTGACGTAAGTCTGCATTTGGACGTTTATCTCAGAAAGATGTCCAAATCAGCATTTTTGAAACCTATTTTTAGATGTCTTTCTCTGAAGTCTGTCAGAAGGATGTCTAAATCTCAAGGGGGGCACCAGGGGTGTGTTCAAGGCGGGACTTGGGTGTTCCTAAGACTTAGATGTCTTTCAGCCATAATGAAACAAAAAAAAAACGTCCAATACTAAAACTTGGGTGTTTTGAGCTAGACCTGTTTTTATAATGAATGGCTACAGTGGGAATTGAGCCCACTTCCCCAGGATCAAGGTCTGCTGCACTAGCCACTAGGCTACTCCTCTACTACACAGAAGAGGTGCCCCAAATGACCAGATGACCAGTGGAGGGAATCGGGGCTCACCTCCCCTTACTCCCCCAAATCACAAAACATTTTTCTAAACAGCATTTTCAAAAGGAAAAGATAGACTTTTTTTTTTTGTAGAAAATGACCTTTCCTGTTCTGATTTTGGACATTTTACAAAAAACGTCCAAATTCAGACTTAGATGTCATATCCAAAAATGCTCCTTGTGCATTTGACCTGCCCAAAATCACAATGAATTGAACCCATGTTGCCAGGATCAAAGCCCGCTGCATTAACCATTAAGTCACTCAACCTCTCTTTTGCATGTCTTGCGTTTGGATGTATTTTGTTTGAAAATGGACCAAAAAAAAAAGGACGTCCAAATCACAAGATGTTCATAGCATTTTCAAATACAAAAGATAGACATCTATCTTTTTCGAAAATGACCTTCTTTCCTGTTCAGAATTTCACTAAAAGGAGCATGCAGTACGTCAGGGGAAGTCAGAGCAGGGCAGGCAACACGGCGGCGCCAGAGACCGGCGCTAGACAACACTTCAGCTGGCGGGGATTGGGGACCCCCACCAGCCAAAGTATTTGCTGCAGAAGTGGGTGGGAAGCAGCAGGGCAGCGGGGGCAGCGGCACAACAGACTAAAAGTGCCCCCCACCTCGGACTCTGGCCCCCTCCCACTGTGCGGTCTAGCTATGACCCTGCCGCACATTTTATTACTACTATTACTTATCATTTCTATAGCGTTAATAGAGGTATGCAGCGCTGTACACTAAGCATGTAAGAGACAGTCCCTGCTCAACAGAGCTTACAATCTAATCAAGTCAGACAGGACAAATAAGGGATTAGGGAATTACTTATGGTGGAAATGATAAAAGAGACACAGGTACTGAACTTTCCTAAGTCTCCCGTCATCTCCCTCATTGATTTGGTTCGAAGATATATGCTGAGATCCTGGATTTGATGGGACTCTTTACTCCCATTAACGAAAATTGGTGGAAAAAGCCCGGAACAACAGGGAAGACCTGGGATTGATATGAACTTCATGGAATTTTTTCGAAAACTGTTTGGAAATAGTAACGCAGAAAACTACTTTGGTAGCTATGTTTGCACTTCAGCCGGACAGATATACTGTACTCAAACTATATTATAGGCATTTGAATGATTTGTTTTTTTTGGATCAACTATACATTATTTCCTGATCTTTCCCGTGCTACCTAGAAAAGATGTCAGGAATTCTTAGTTTTTAAACTAAGGGCCCTGTTTACTAAGATGTGCTGGCATTTTTAGACCATGCTAAAAATTAGCATGCGTTAATCCTGTAGATGCCCAGAGGAATATTATAGGCATTTACACACTTAGCATGCGCTAATGATTAGCGTGTACTAAAAACACTAACGTGCCTGTAGCGCAGCTTAGTAAACAGGGCCCCAAGAGTCCTGGCACCGGGTGCAACTTTTTTATTGAGGTTTTCTTGCAATTATGTGGTAGTTTATGAGGGTTTGACTCATATTTTCTTTGATCCAAAGCAACTCATGGAGTTTTTGTCTGTAAAGGAGAGTTGGGCTTAGCTTCTCAGAGTAATGTAAGCTGTTAAGGGCCAGCTATAGGAATCCTCTGGATGTGCTCTCAACTTGGTTTTCTTTATTTTCCTTTTTTTCCCCCTACTTGACCCTCTGATTGCCTTTTTAAAATTATAGACAAATAATTTATTTAGATTTATTTAATTTTGTAATGTTTATTTCTGTTTCTAGTCACATAGGGCCTCTTCTACTAAGCCACGTTAGTGATTCCCAGCATAGCAAATGAGAGGAAACCCATTCAATTCCTATGAGCTTTCTCTTATTTGCCGTGCTGGAATCGCTAGTGCGGCTTTGTAAAAGAAGCCCTTATTGAAGTGTGTGAAAATTTAAATGCATTTATAAAAATAAAAAAGAGATATTGGAACCAAAACTGAACACAATACACAAATTGTGGGTACATCATGGATCATTTCAGAGGCCTCAGTATATTCCAAGTTATGTTTTCTCTGCTTCCATATAATTTTTTTTTTATTACATTTGTACCCCGCACTTTCCCACTCATGGCAGGCTCAATGCGGCAGGCAATGGAGGGTTAAGTGACTTGCCCAGAGTCACAAGGAGCTGCCTGTGCTGGGAATTGAGCTCAGCTCCTCAGGCCCAAAGGCCACCACCCTAACCACTAGGCCACTCCTCCACTCCTATTATTTTGACTGCAATACTGCATATTCCCTAACACATGTATTAAATCACACTCATTTAGGGGTCCTTTTACCAAGCAGCGGTAAAAGGACCCCTGCAGATGCGATGGCACATGGATTTGTCATGTGCTGAGGCCTCCTTTTACTGCCACTAGTAAAAGGACTTTTTTTTTAATGGAAATGGCGGTGCGGTAAGTGTAACACTTGCCACGTGGCCATTTCCGGGGAGAGCCCTTAAGGGGGCTTACCCAGTCCTTAAGGGCTCCCACGCTAACCCAGCCATAACCGGCAGTGCGTGGTGCTGCCCAATTATGTAAGCCCCTGGCGCAACAAAATGTAAAATCATTTTTTAGTGCCAAAAATGCCGCACAATGGGAGTTTGCACTTCCACCGGGCTCCTGCAGTAGCCCAGAAGTCGGGCTGAATCGCCATGCGCCAAGCCCGTGGTAATCCTACCATGGCTTAGTAAAAGGACCCCTTAATGTTTAATTGTAGTAACTGCAGTGATAAAAAGAAATGAGAACAGAAAGGTGGTAATTGTGCAACATTAAAAAAGAAAAACTATTTTTGGCACTCCTTTCTGCTCTCAACCTTTTTAGGGATTGATGTAATAATCTGCACTGTCCATTAACACAATCTCTTATTGTGGATTTTCCCACATTAATCTTATACCCAGTGTAGTAACAGTTTTAGCATGGAAAAATCCACAGTTAAATTACAAACACTAAAAGGTAGTGCTGTCAAACTGAAAAATGCAAACAGGGGGTGCCAAGGCCAGGGGTGTTCTGGACCAGATAGTTTCTTTACATGGAGGAAGTCTGTTTCTTCTCCCTCCTTATGAAAAAAAAGGGAGGGTCCTCACAGTTTCCACAAGAAGTCAAGCAAGCACAACACGGGTGAAAGTGAGGAGAGTTCCAAATAACCAATGCAAACAAGAGCACCCAAGGGCCCTGTTTACTAAACTGCGCTGTAGGCGCACTAACTTTTTAGTGCACGCTAATGATAGACACCCATTATATTCCTATGGGTGTCTCTATAGTTAGTGCATAATCATTTTTAGCGCGTGCTAAAAAAGTTAGCGCACCTACAGCATGGCTTAGTAAACAGGGCCCAAGAGTTTATTAGCCAAAGTCAGCTGACCCAAGGAGCCTCGGTTATTTGAAACTCTTCTCCCTCCTTGCCAGTGCATAAGCCAATCCTTGTCAAGTACTGGCTCACTCCCTGACATGAAAAGGCAAAAAATAAAATTCAATGCATAAAACAGCAATAGGTTATCACAGCAGTATACACT
This sequence comes from Microcaecilia unicolor, assembly GCF_901765095.1. Lineage (NCBI taxonomy): Eukaryota > Metazoa > Chordata > Amphibia > Gymnophiona > Siphonopidae > Microcaecilia > Microcaecilia unicolor. Next base: position 245,954,128 of record NC_044037.1, on the reverse strand, counting down.
GTTTTCTATGGGAGGTCTTTTACTAAGGCATGGTGGCGTTTTTAGCTCGCAGTAGAAATCAACTGGCAGTAAACGCCGAGATGCCCATTATATTCTTATGGGTGTCTCAACGTTTACTACCAGCTGATTTCTACCGCGAGCTAAAAATGCTACCACGACTTAGTAAAAGACCCCCTATGTTAGCACATACTTTTTTTAACAATACAGTACAATATTCAGAACTTCTGTTCTGCAATCCACCAAATGGCTTAGTGTGAATTACAATAAGTATCCAACAAAAAGAACATACATCTCTGATAATAACAACTAAATATAGGTGGTGAAAAAAAATAATCATAACATAAACCAACCTAAACATTTTAAAATTTCCCAAATAAATTGGTCTTTAAAAGTTTCTGAAATCTTAAGTGATTAAGAGGCCCTTTTATAAAGCTGCGGTAGGGCTACCACAGCAATGGCGCATGGCGAATCGGCCCTACCGCTGGGCACCTGCAGGTAGTTCTGGTGTGTGCTGCATGCCTTTTCTGGCACTCAGAATTTTATTTTTAATGCTGGGGGCTTGCTCAGTGGTAATTAGACAGCGTCACATGCTGCCGGTTACCACTGGGTTAGCACAGGGGCTCTTACCACCTCCTAAATAGGAGACAGTAAGGGCTCCCCAGGAAATGGCAGAGGCAAGTGTTTAACTTACCGCATGGACATTTCCTTCCTTAAAAAAAAAACAAATCTCCTTTTACCTGCTGCAGTAAAAGGGGCTTCAGTACACAGCAAACCCATGTGCTGATGCCACCACAGGGGTCCTTTTACCGCAGCTTGGTAAAAGGACCCCTAAATTCTTGTTGTATAGTCAGAGGTATAAAATTCCAAGATTTAACTGCCTGGTAAAAGAAAGAAGCTGTAAAATATTGTTTATAGTGTACTTGGATTATAGAAAGATAAAGCAACAAGAAATGTCTCCTGGCTCGTGCACTTTTAGGGAAAGACGGGTGAAGAAAATAAACCGGAACTTCACGGCGAATTAACCTACAAACAACTGTGCATAATTTGAATAAGCAATGCATATGGATAGGAAGCCAGTGAAATTTAACCAAGAGAGGAGTAATCATCTCACAGCATTGCACACCAAAAATCAATCTAGCAGCTGCATTCTGTAAGATTTGAAAACAATTAAAACACTTTCAACCTGCCAGCATATAGAAGGTTGCGTTCCATTTGTTTACTGCAGTGTTTCCCAAATCCAGTCCTAGAGTACCCCTTGCCAGTCAGGTTTTCAGGATATCCACAATGAAAATATGCATGAAAGAGATTTGCCTATAACGGGGGCCGTGTAGGCAAATCAAGTTCATGTATTGGTGGATAAAATATGGAATGAATTTTTTCCGTTTCTTGGGTTTTTGTAGAAAGTTTATTCAAGAAATATAGATCTACTTATTGTACTTTAGATCCATGCACTCCTTATATAATGAAAACAGCATTTAGTAAATTCAAAATATTGTTGATGGAATGGCTGGTATCCTTATTAGATTCTGGAATTTTTCCTTCAAATTGGGGGGAAATTGTTATTACCCCACTTATTAGGGAACCAAGTCATCAGTTGACAAACTATAGACCCGTTGCCTTTATCCCTCTTTTTTGTAAACTTTTGGAGGGTGTGGTGGCTTCTCAGTTTATGGATTATTTGGATCAACATAATATATTGCACTATTCACAATCAGGATTTAGGTCAAACTACAGCACCGAGATAGTAATTGGTTCACTCTTTGATAATATTCGTAGACTTTTATCTGAAAGTAAAAAAGCTCTGGTGCTGCAGTTCGACCTTTCTAGAGCTTTTGATCTGGTGGATCATGGCATATTATTACAGACACTTGATAATATAGGAGTAACCGGAAATGTTTATAAATGGTTTTCAGGTTTCTTAAAGAATAGGTACTATAGGGTTAAGATGGAACATATTTTTCCTGATAATTGGAAAAATATAAGTGGGGTGCCTCAGGGTTCCCCACTTTCTTCTATACTCTTTAATGTCTATTTATACTAGTTGGGTTATGTTTTGGAGAGATTAGGTGTATATTTGTACAGCTATGCAGATGACATTATTATTATTATTATTATTACATTTGTACCCCGCACTTTCCCACTCAAAGCAGGTTCAATGCGGCTTACATAATAATATGGTTACAGAGTATTGATAGATAAAATGTAAGTTATTTATAGCAGAATAATAAAAGAGATAGGTGGGTAGAGATGGGCAAGGGTGAAGGGAGTAGGAGAGGTATGAGCAAGGGGTAGGTGAGCATTAGAAGGGGGTAGAGGAGGCGGGAGGGGGGAAGGGACAGGGGATAAGCATAGGGCAATTGGTGGGAGATGTAGTCTGGGTCATTGTCTCCTGGATATGTGTAGGGTAGATGTGTAGGGTAGATATAACAATCCTGGTTCCTTTTGTCTCCACAGTCTCATCTTATGCTGATCTCCTTCATAACATTTTTTATGTTTTAGACATATGGATGATAAAATATAAACTTAAGCTAAACTCTGACAAAACAAAGTTACTCTTGGTTAGTCATTTGAAAGCTGAGAATGAAACTAGTGTGATGATAAATTGGACAACATATCATTTTTCCACTTCTACAAGAATTTTAGGGATTCTGTTGGACAGTAAACTATCTTTAGAGCCTCAGATTAATAAATTAACTCAAAAAGCATTTATCCTGCTGCGAAATTTGCAACAAGTTTGTAAATACTTTGATCAAGATCATTTTTAACTCAGGGTCCTGTTTATTAAGGCACAGTAGTGTTTTTAGCGTGCCTACAGCATGGCTTAGTAAACAGGGCCCCCTCATAGTGCAATCTGTGATTCTGAATCTATTAGATTATTGTAATATAATCTATCTGGGAATTCCTAAACAACTGCTAAAGAAACTTCATACCATCCAGAACATGACACTGCGACATATCTGTTCTTTGAAAAAATATGATAGTGTTTTCCAATACTATAGACAGCTTCAATGACTTCCTGTACCTGCCAGGATCTGGTTTAAATGTTTTGTTCTATTCATAAAATTATGTATGGCTCAGCACCATCATATTTTTTGGATCAGTTTGCTTTCTTACACAAATCCAGAGATACTAGAATTTCTGCTCTTTTTACTTTTCCATCCATATGTAATTTTAAAAGAACTGAGGGGCCCTATTAGAAAGATGCGCCAAACTGTGGCCTGCAGTAGTGTGGGCGCGTGTATTGGACACACGCTGGACCATTTCTCCAGTGCGTCTGGAAAAAAAGGGGGGTTGGGCCAGGAAATGAATTTGCGGCAAAATGAAAACCAGCACGAGACTATTTACAGCCTGAGCCCTTAATGCCACCCATTGACTTAGCGGTAAGGGCTCACATGTTACCCATGCGATAACCTCCATTACCACCAGGCGTACATGCTAGCCAGGCGGTAATGCCAATTTGATGCATTCTGCATACATATAGGCCCTTACACACCTTTGCAAAAGGGCCCCTAAGTTACTTGATATTCTGCTTTCTTACCACGGAGCGAGTCTGAATAAATATGTTCAAAAATTAATATTTCAGATGACTGACTATAAACAATTCTGGAAATATCTGAAAACCTACCTGTTTAGGAAATTAGCACTGAATTGTAATAATTCCTAAGTTGTTATTTTATAGTTAGGTTTTATCTATTTTGTATTTCCTGGAAATGACTAGCTTCTTTTATATCATCCGCATTGAACCAAAAGGTATATGGCAGAATATAAATGTTATTGTTATGTATATTCATTGTAGATATCCTGAAAACCTGACTGGCAAGGGGTACTCCAGAACTGGACTTGGGAAACACTGGTTTATTGCATCTAGAGTAAAACTTTTTTCTACTCTTGCTTTAGTAAAGTGTTTGCTGAAGCTCTGCGCACAGTTAACACACAGTTTATTCCTTTAGCCCCTCTATGTTTTGGTCTTTCTCTTCACCTCTGCTAATTTTATAAATGTGAATGAGTCAATCACACAGAAATTTTCACATTAAAACTGAAAACACAACGAAATAAAACAAGATTTTTGCCACGAACACTTTCCCTTTCCCCAGTATCTAGACTTGGGAGTAATGTACAGTATCTAGCTCAAAACACATCTAATGAACCTTTTTAACCAAAAAACACATCTTTTTGTATTTTCAGACAGCTATTTTTATTAAATTATATGATAATCTAAAGCGTGATCCATTTTATCCATCCAAGTTGTCAACCAGATGTTACTTGGTTGTCTGGGCCTCAGGAACCAGCTCTGTGGGTGGAGGGCCCCCTCCCCCAATATTGAACATGCTCCTTCACTGTGTCCAGGGAAAGTAATTTATATTGTGTTTGGCACCCTCAATCACTTTGAAATGTTGGTGCCTCTCAGTGGCGTGCCTATCTTGCTTGCCATTCAGGGAGGGCCCATCACCCCCCCTGCCCCCGAAATGCATCACCCCACCACCTTTTCTCCTAGAAAGGGGATGCCCAGAGGAGTCACACAGCTTTTGGCTCTGCCAGTCCCCTGCCCCGGAACAGGAAGTAACATCAGAAGGGGCAGGGGACCGGCAGAGCCAACAGCCCAAAACTGCTCTTTGCACCCCCTTGCTGCCTACACCTGGGGCAGACCAACCCCACCAGTCTGCCCTTGATACGCTACTGGTGCCTATAGGCTTCACCATTTTCAGGCAGGTGAGGCCATCAGTTGACAGGATCTTTAAACCAACAGTATTATTGCTGTAATCCCGCTTTCACCACCCGCCTCTAGGAACACAGCTAGGAGGTCATCTACTTGGGGAGGCAGAAGCAGAAGAGCAGCAGAATGCAAAAGAAGTGCTTCCAGCTGGCCGTCCCCTGCAGCTGCTAGCATTTTTCCACATCAGAATATCACAAGTTTTAAAGATCAATAGGAGGTGGGAGAGTACAAGAGAGAACAAAGGAAAAGAGGGTGAAAAGAGAAAGAAGTCAAGGGTACAGAAAGTAGGTATGGGGAATATGGGGAAGATAATAAAAAATAGAAAGGGAGGAGAAAGGACACAATAAATGTCAGTGACTTCAGCTTGCTGACCCCCCTTGGTAATATCTGTTTGACTCAGAGGGAAGCAGTCATCAGACTCAGAGTTAGAACTAGGGAGAAGGTGAAGTAAGCTTGTCTTGTTGAACAGAGTAGCATTTGGTATGAAGAAGCCATGTGAAAACTGATCATATTAATTCCACCCAAACACAGACACGTACACATGCCCATACTGGTGTAACCCTTGTTCTACTCCCAAAATGGGGTCCTGGTGGAGGGAAGACTGTCTCAAATAATTCTTCTTCACTTTCCAGCATAAAACTCTGCCCAACAAAAGGGGTTCCTTTTCTTTAAAAAAAAAAAAAACCTCTTCTACTGGTGAACTTTCCCCCAAAACAAAAAAAATTATACCCAACTTATTTAAATGTAAAGTAACATTAAAGAATCAAAAAGGGAAAAACAATTCAAAAGTTACAGGGGGCAATTCTTTAACTGAGTGCCATTCTATAACAGATTCCATTATAGAATGCTAGCATAAGTCAGTATCAGCTTACCAACATTTAAATGCTCCCACTTATGCCATGTCAATAACAGGCATAAGCCTAAGTGCGCCATGTAACATGCATAACTCATATTATTCTATAACAAAGGCTCCCAATACGTGGTACGCATGCCCCCAGGGGGTACATAAGAACCCAGTGGGAGTATGTGGTGCCTGGTGCCTAACTGCTACCTTCCCCTCCTTGCCACCAATCCATTTGCTCACCCTCTCACCCACTGCCCCCCCTGACCCTGTGGCTGCTAAGAAACCAAAACCAGACACCGGACCATAGCTCTGTGCTCACTGCTGGCAGCTCTTTATGGTCCTCCCCCTATAATGTAATTTCCTGTTTCAAAGGACGAGGACTGGCAAGAGCTGGCCAATGGCATGAACAGGGCTATGGTGTGGCACCTGGTTTTGGTTTCTTTGCAACCAAGGAGATGGTGAGGAAGCAGGCAAGTGGGTGAGCAAATAGGTGGGCAGAGGTGTTGTTGAGAAGTGGGTGACCGGGGATGGGGAGACGTGAGAGATAGGATGATGCTGGATAGTGATAGAGGAGGGGGAGAGAGAGAATGAGAGAGATGGCCAATGGACAAGTTTGATGGGGGAGGGGAACAGAGAGAAAGAGATGGGGTTATGCTGGTGTGAGGGGAAAAGAGAGAGATGGGGTGATGCTGGATGGTGGGGCAAGGGAAAGAGAGATAAGGTAATGTTGGTTAGTGGGGGATGGGAAGAAAGAGAAAGACAGAACAATGGTGGGTGGGGGATAGAGAAACAGAGGGATAATGCTAGATGTCAGGGTGAATGAGATAGAAAATCCATAGTAAACTTGAAACTTCAACTTCATACCAGGGTACAAATTATATTGCAGTGATAGGGTGAACCGAATTGGTGGAGGGCCTTGAATCGAATAGACTAAAAATTCTGCAGGACACAAAACACATCTTGGAATCCCTATGGATTGAAATTCCATGTATAAAGGGAGGGGGGGTAAGATGATAGGAATGTTCTAGCATCTACCTGGCCAGGATGAACAGACAGATGTAGAAATGTTATCAGAAATTAGGGAGGCTAACAAACTGGGTAACACAATAATAATGGGTGATTTCAATTACCCTGATACTGACTGGGTTAATGTAACATCAGGGCATGCTAGGGTGGTAAAATTCCTTGATGAAATCAAGGACTGCTTAATGGAGCAGCTGGTTCAGGAACCAACAAGAGGGGGGACAATTCTAAACCCAGAGTAAGTACACACAAGATGTCCAATACATTAGCATTTAACTTTCAAAAGGAGACTATGATCAACTGAAGAGAATGGTCAAAATAAAAACTTAAAGGAAAAGCCATAAATACGTTAGCATGAAAGATGCAGGCAGCGATTGAGAGAGGCTGGCAGCATCTGAGCTTTCCTCTGCGAGTCCCACCTACATTGTTTCAACTTCCTGTTTCTGCATAGGCAGACAGTTGAGAAGGAGGCCGGGCTGGGAGGAGGATGGGCTGGGTGAAGAAGAATTGCTGGACATGGATGGGAGGGGAGGGCAGGGGAGAGAGGAGAATTGCTGGACATGGATGGGAGGGGAGGGCAGGGGAGAGAGGAGAATCGCTGGACATGAATTGGAGGGAAGGGCAGAGGAGAGAGGAGAATCGCTGGACATGGATGAGAGGGGAGGGCAGAGGAGAGAGGAGAATCGCTGGACATGGATGGCAGGTGAGGACAGGGGGCAGAGAAGAATCACTGGACATGGATGGGAGGGGAGGGCATGGAAAGGAGGAGACATACTGGACATGGATGGGAGGGGAGGTCAGGGAAAAGAGATTCACTGGACATGGATGGATGGCACAGAGGAGAATTGGTGGACATGGATGGCAGGGGAGGACAGGGGACAGAGAAGAATCGCTGGACATGGGAGGGGAGGGCAGGAGAGAGAGGAGACATGCTGGACATGGATGGAGGGGAGGGAAGAGAGGAAGGAGATGCACATGGATGGGAGGGCAGGGAAGAGAGGAGAAATGCTGGAAATGGATGGAGAAGAGAGCAGGAGATAGAGGAGAATTGCTGGACATGGATGGATGGAGGGGTTGGCAGAGAGAGAGGAGAAATGTTGGACTTGGATGGAGGAGAGGGTAGAGAGAATTATTGCTTTATATGAATACAGGGGAGGGAAGACAGGAGAAATGCTGGACATGGATGGAGGGAAGGAGAGAGGAGAAGTGCTGGACATGGATGGAGGGGAGGAAAGAAAAAAGAAGATGCACATGGATGGAGATGAGGGAAAGGGAAGAGAGGAGAAAATCTGCACATGAATGGAGAAAATAGGCAAAAGCTGGATCCACGTTATACCTCCTCCAGTCAATTCCACGGAGGAGGACCCAGCTTTTACTTATGGATGTATGCAAACAAAAAAAGCAACACTGGGCCTTCAAGACTGAGACAACAGGAGTCCTTTATTGACAGGTGACCCGACATGGGCTGTGTTTCGACGTTAAACAATGCCTGCCTCAGGGGTCAAGGTTTGGTTCTGCGGTATGCAAATTGTAAAAGTCCAATGCCTCAAAAAATGAAAGGGTGGTTGTTGAAAATTATTGCCGCAATGCAAAGATTAGGCTCCTGTAAAAGCCTTCTCGTTTGCAAAAATAGCTGGTGAAAACTTATGGATGTATGGCAAGAAATGAAGAAGAAAGGAAGAAAGTAAAGAAATAAATGGAAAGGAAGCCCTGGAAATGGAGTTCAGGGAACAGATAGAGAGCAGCAGAATCATAGACTGGGACCAATAAGGATAGAAAAACAAAGTCACCAGACAACAAAGGTAGAAAAAATCATTTTATTTTCATTTTAGTGTTTGGAATATGTCCAGTTTGAGAATTTACGTCTGCTGTCTTATTTTGCACTGGGTATACTGGAGCTGTAACAGCTTACAGAAATTATTTATAATGAAAAAAATCACTTTATTTTCTTCTCCTATACTAGTATAATATTTTTAATGATGTCTGTTTATATGCTCCATGGCTGGTATAAGGGGTGTGGCTAATGTGGATGTGGCTATCATGGGGTGGAGCAATATGTGGTGACCCCACCCATAATGAGTACCAGCACCTTTTTTTCTACAAAAAAAGCACTGAAAAATATCATCCTGGAACCCCAGACCAGATATATTCCATGTATTAATTGGCATTGTTAAAAAGTGAGGTGAAGGAAGCTAATAGAGATAAAAGAAAACAGACGAAGGATCTGACTGAAAATAATAGGGAACAGCAAGTCAAATGCAAATGGCTGATTGCGTTGGAGGCAAAAACACATACTAAAAACTCTCTTTGTTATATTTAGAAGCAAGAAGCCGGTAAAAATATGAGTTGAACCGCTGCATGACCAAGGGTTAAAAAGGGCATTCAGGGAAGATAAGGCCATAGCAGAGAGATTAAATGAATTCTTTGCTTCGGTCATCACCGAGGAAGATGTGGAGGAGATACCATTGCCAGAAATGGTATTCAATGCTGATGAGTCAGAGCCAACATGGATTTAGTCAAGGGAAATCTTACCTCACCAATCTACTACATTTCTTTGAAGGGGTGAATAAACATGTGACTAAAGGTGAGTTGGTTGATATGGTGTATCTGTATTTTCAAAAGGCATTTGACAAAGTACCTCATGAATGACTCCTGGGGAAATTAGAAACTAATGGGATAGGAGATAATGTCCTGTTGTGGATTAAGAACTAGTTAAAAAGTAGAAAACAGAGAGAAGGGTTAAATTGTGAGTATTCTCAATGGAGAATGATAGATAGTGGGGTTTCCCAGAGGTCTGTGCTGAGACCACTGCTTTTTAACATACTTATAAATGATCTAGAGATGAGAATAGCTAGTGAGGTAATTACATTTGCTGATGACACAAAGTTATTCAAAGTTGTTAAATCACTAAAGGATTGTGAAAAATTGCAAGAGGACCTTACGAATTTGGGAGACTGGGCATCCCAGTGGCAGATGACCCAGTGGCAGATGACATTCAATGTGAACAAGTGCAAATTGATGCATGCAGGAAAGAGGAACCCAAATTATTATTGCATGATGCAAGGTTCCCCATTAGGAGTCACCACCCAGGAAAAGGATCTAGGTGTCATCATTGATGATATGTTGAAACCCTCTGCTCAGTGTGCAGCAGTGACTAAGAAAGCAAATAGAATGTTAGGAATAATTAGGAAAGGAACGGAAAACATATATGAGAATGCTATAATGCCCTTGGATCACTCCATGGTGTGACCACACCTTGAATACTGTGTGCAATTCTGGTCACTGCATCTCAAAAAGATATAGCAGAATGAGAAAAGATACAGAGAAGGGTGACAAAAATGATAAACGGGATGGGATGACTTCCTTATGAGGAAAGGCTAAAGAGGATAGGGCTCTTCAGCTTGGAGACTGGGCATCCCAATGGCAGATGACATTTGATATGAGCAAGTGCAAAGTGATGCACATAGGAAAAAGGAACCCATATTATAGCTACCTGATGCAAGGGTCCACATTCGGAGTCACCACCCAGGAAAAAGAGCTAGTTGTCATTGTTGATGATATGCTGAAACCCTCTACTCAGTGTGCAGCGGCGGCTAAGAAAGTAAAATGTTAGGCCAAGGGGAGATATGATAGAGGCCTGTAAAATACTGAGTGGAGTGGAATGGGTAGACTTGAATCATCTGTTTACCCTTTCCAAAAATACTAGGATTAGGGGGTATGCAATGAAGCTGCTAAGTAGTACATTTAAAACAAACTGGAAAAAAAATTCCTTTACTCAACATGTAACTAAACTCTGGAATTCATTTCATGGGAATGTGGTAAAAGCAGTTAGCTTAGCAGGGTTTAAAAAGGTTTGAATAATTTTCTAAAGAAAAGTCCATAAGCCATTACTAAAATGGACTTGGGAAAATCCACTGATTATTTCTAGGATAAGCAGTATAACATCTGTTTTACTCTTTTGTGGTCTTGCCAAGTACTTGTGACGTGGATTGGCCACTGTTGGAAGCAGTACTGGGCTTGATGGACCTTCAGTCTGTCCCAGTATAGCAACTTTTATGTTCTTATAAATCTTTAGGAATGCAGCCTGACTGGGTCCCTCCAGACTGCTTGCTGGTGAACAATGGTTTTCAAACACTTGGACATCCATCTTCCAGATCTTCTTCAGTCTGCACTCCCCTTAAACTGCTTTCTTTGGTTAGACTAGCTGGACTTGAATACCTCCTTCCTTTGTTGCAGTCTGAGCCATCCCTGGAGAAATGAAAAACTGTCTTGCTTCTTAACAGCAAATTATAGCCAGAGCACCCTTTGTATCCAAAAACAGGGCTCCAACAACATTCTATTACTCAACATGTATTGGAACAGGGGGCTACAAAATTTTTTCATGCTCAAAATAGAGGAAACTCTGAGACCCTGCTACATTCTGCAGTGGTTAATTACACTATGCCAGTGATCTCTCGACCCATTCCTCAGGACATACTTAGTCAAAATTTCAAGATACTCACAATGAATATCCTGTCATGGGGACCCTGGGACCTAGGGAAGTGTTTTGGAATCCTGATTAATTGTCCAGGTTGAGGGCTATAAAAAGAAATGGTGTTTCCCCTTTAAGGTGTGACAGGTATAAAACCTGTTATGGAGAAAAATGGTTGCTGCACTTTAAGGGGAGGAAAAACTACAAATCCCAGGAAGCCTTGCTAGAAGTTCTGGCCTAAGCCAGAAGAGAGCTCAGAGGAGTGTCCTAGATTGGTGGGGGGAAGAGACAAGTTCATCGAGATGTGGAGCAATTAAAAAGAAGGGAGGAGTTGCAGTCTCTGTCCCCTAGAGCACATAATTTGTTTTTGAATATAATGGAGAGCAGATAGTCTGTTCCTGCAAATGAACCACTCGGGAGGGTAGAGAGGGGTGAGGGGGGTTGGGATTCTCCCTTGTTTTTTTTTCTCCTCTTCCTTTTTTGTTTGAGGCAAAGAGCTATATGAACAAAGGCCTTTCGCTTAATTCTAATGCAACATTTTTCCATACTGTTTAGGAGGGGGACAGGGAGGTATCATAGGTTGAGCTGTTTTAGTTTCTAGAGGGGAATTCTAAGGATAAAGCTGTTGGTGTTCTGATATCATGACAGTCTTGACTTTTATTGCCATATGACTGATTTGTTTGGAAGTTTCTGTATGTTTGTTTATATGGCATCCTTTGATGTTCACCAATACAAAATCATTAATCCTTAAAAAAAAAGAAGGGAGGGTTTTAGAGCCTGAAGACCCATAAATTGCTCCCTAGAAGAAAAGCAGGCAGAAGAATGGGGGAGAAGAAAGAAGGACCCACAGCCTGCAGAAGAAGGAAATCCTAATCCTAGAACTCCGAGAGTTGATCCAGTGTTTTCCAAAGAAAATAACAAATTTGCCTAAGAAGTGGAGTCTAGGAAACACTGATTTGTATAACGCAGTGTGATTGTTTCATGTATACCTTTGCTAGTAGAAGTGCCAGTTATACAGAATATCAAAGGTGTTGTCTGTTCTTCAAACAGGAGCAGCATTTGTTGGTGGGAGAGACTGTTTGTTTGAGTGGTGGAAAGGAATTCACCCTGAGTGAAGTAGGTACTAGTAATAAGCACTATTGTTGCTGCTCAGGTGGATACCTATGCCAATATTCACTGTTGCTATCCTGAAAGGCTGGGTGTGTTCCAAGGACTGGGTTGAGAACCCTTGCATTATACATTCCTGAAAAGAACCATAGCATTATTTCATATGATTTATTGTGTTAGAACAAATAACTGATATGAATGTAAATCAAAGGTAGAACCCTAGAAGACCTCTAGTATCTCACTATAATACATCACGGATTAACCCATAAATTTTCTTTATTTTTTCCAGTTGTTATCACAAGAAAATAAGACTTGTTAAACTGATGACCATCTCTCTCTGGGTCATCTATCGGTTGGTTTCTAGTTACAATTTAAAAAATGCATTTCTTAGAAATCAAAGGGAGATTGTAACAAACTTTACCAGAAGACCACCAAATGGCCGCTGCTGCAACTTAGCATCTTGCTGGACACCTCTGATTTACCCTGCTCTGTTTTTGTTTTTTTCTGCCCTGTAGCTTTATAATTATTATCTCACCACAGTGCATGGGTGAAATCCATGATTGCTTCCTCTGTACATTGTTGATGACTAACTGTCCTAGTCAGTCTGTAGACTTGAACACACCAACTCTACAAGATGTGGTGGGAATAGGTTCTTTCTTTTCACTGGTCTCACCTGACTCAGATGTTCATCCCTTGATGAAAGCCTCTCTTTGGATCCGAGTACAACTGTATGACTTCAGGTCATCTTGGAAATAGATAGAACATTCAGATAATGGTGAATCCCTGAAAGTATTGCAGACTTGAGGGCCCTTTTACTAAGCGGTGGTAAACACTAATGAGTGTCTACCACATGCTAAAAAGCCACTACAGTGGGACACCCTCAGGCATCTTGCAGTAGTTCTGGGATTGGTGTGGGCCAATCCCGCGCTAAAAAAGATCAAATATCTTTTAGCATGGGGTTGTGTTTGGAAGCTGAGATTAGACATACCCTGCACTAATCAGGTAACATGGGTAAATTGCCACATGCTGCCCGATTCACGCAAGATTAACTTACTCCCTAAAATTATTATTTATGGCTTTCTCAAGGGCTTCTCAGCCACTTCTATCATGCCTGTCTGTGAAAACTTATGACACTGATTTTGGGGACATAGTAACATGAGTAACCCTTCTGATAGCCACCTTTTGGTGACTAAAATTATATTTCCTTTAAAATCTTCTTTATCAGAGAAAAGAGATGTAAGTTTAACTGACATTTTGGAAAATTCAGAAGTTATAGATAGAGTTATATTATAGGTGACTTTCATCTTTGATTTAGATAGGAACAATGTTTTTGAAATTGTATTTCCGATACATGGTTGATAGTTTTTTGGGTTCAACGATGCATATATTTCCTGACACATCAAGGGAATCGCAGACTGGGAAGTGTGAGGTCTTGGCTTTTAAGCCAGGAATCATTGCCCTAGGTGGGACCTTCCTAGCGCGATTCCCTTGTAAGTGTTTTATTTCCTTATTACTTATTTGTTTGAACCTAAGAAATTATAAGAGTTTGTGGAAACAGATGAAGAATTCTCTGCAGCAACTTCCTTCAGTTACCACTGTACCAGCTGCAATAACCGATTAACCTTCCTCCCTCAGAAAATGTGAAGTGTAAGATTAACCATTTTGAGTTTTTCTTATTTTCTTTAAGATTGTTTTCCTGATCTTGGATCTTCCAATTGTGGACAATTATGTAAATATATATTGTTGAGAGAAAATGTTTTCCTTTTTATATTAATTTCTGTATTTCCTTACATTTATGTGATAAATGTGAATGTAATTAAGTAAAATGATAAATAAAAAAATTAAAAAAAAAAAGAAAAGTAATGTGAGTAAGATAGTAGATGACGGCAAAGAAAGACCTGTACGGTCCATCCAGTCTGCCCACAAGATAAACTCATATGTGCTACTTTATGTGTATACCTGACCTTGATTTGTATCTGCCATTTTCAGGGCACAGACCATAGAAGTCTGTCCAGTACTAGCCCCGCCTCCCAACCACTAGCCCCGCCTCCCACCGCCGGCTCTGCCACCCAATCTCCGCTAAGCTTCTGAGGATCCATTTTGCTAAGCAGCAGTAAAAGGAGCCCTATGGTGGCATCACTGTGTGGATTTGCCACGCGCTGAGGCCCCTTTTACTGCAAAGTGTTTTTTTAAGGGAATGGCTGTATGGTAAGTACAAACTTGCCACACAGTCATTTCCTGGAGGAGCCCTTACCGCATGCTCAATTTCATTAAAATCGAGTATGCGCAACATGAGGGGAAGCAGGGCAGGCAATGTAAGGAGAGCATCGTTGGAGAAACGCTTCAGCTGGTGGAGGTTGAGGACCCTTTCTAGCCTAGGTATGTGAGTATTGCGGGGGGGGAGAAGTGGTGGGGAAGCATGCCAAAATGTGCCCCTTCACCTTGGGCTCTGGACCCCCCCCCCCCCCCAACTTCAAGGTCTGGCTATGTTCCTGGGTTATCTTACAATGAAAAATGTTAGATTTAAGTCAATTATTGAAAAATCTTTTCCTTTCCATGGGGGACGCCTCTGGAACACGTTACTTTTGACTGTGAGAATGCAATCATTGTACATGCTGTTTAGGAAGATGTTAAAGACTTATCTTTGTAAGTAAAAGTCTGGACCTGTATTACTAAATTCTGCTTTGTAACTTTCTCCTCCTCGTTGTTAGGAATTTCTCTTTTGTGAACCGTTGTGAATCTTATCTGGAATAACGGTCGGTATACAAGACTCAGTATACAATAGAATAGAATAGATAGAAAAAGTCTCCATGAAAACATCAGCACCTTTTCTTCTGGGTGTAAATATCAGCCTTGCAAAAATGTTACGTGCAAAAACGTTTTTCAAGGCTGACATTTCTGTGCAGAGGAACAGGTATCAAGTATGTTGGCACTTTTGTTTTTGTTTGGATATGCTGACATGAAGCCAAGCTTACCGCAAAACCTTTGAGCACTTTCGTCTGGTAGGCTTACCCCCAAGTTCTATGTGCATAAAATTTGTGTGCCATTTGTTTTCTGCATGGCATGGAATTAAGTTTAGAGAGATAGTGATGTTATCAATGATGTGATACAGTGGGCACACTTTAGTTTAGGTGCATTGAGGGAACATTTTGATTTTGGTGGTTATTTTAGAAGTTCTATTCATGTTTTGGATATCTGAAAACTAGTATTTACATAGTAGATGATGGCAGAAAAAAGACCTGCACGGTCCATCCAGTCTGCCCAACAAGACAACTCATGTGTGCTATTTTTTGTGTATACCCTGCTTTGATTTGTACCTGTGCTCTTCAGGGCACAGACCGTATAAGTCTGCCCAGCACTATCCCCGCCTCCCAACCTCCAGCCCCACCTCCCACTACCAGCTCTGCTATCCAATCTTGGTTAAGCTCCTGAGGATCCATTCCTTCTGAACAGGATTCCTTTATGTTTATCCCACGCATGTTTGAATTCCGTTACCATTTTCATCTCCACCACCTCCCAGGGGAGGGCATTCTTAGCATCCACCACTCTCTCCGTGAAGAAATACTTCCTGACATTTTTCTTGAGTCTGCCCCCCTTCAATCTTATATAGCTTGGACATCCACATCTCGATTTTATAATGCCAGGATATGGACGACTAAAACTGTAGTCAAGTCCAGGTTACAGAAAGGTGCTCCAATTGAGCAATTCTCCACTGAATGGAGAAACAGAAGTCACAGTAGGTATTTTTCTGTACCTGGAGTGCTCGTAATTTAAAAAAAAAAAAAGAATTACAAGCAGCAATGGGAGGATTTGAACCAGTAACCTCTGCTCTAGCCATTACAGTATTCCTCCACATGGAAATCTGCGAGGCATTTTGTAATATGAACATTCCTCTTCTGCCACAAGGATATTCACATCCCTTGTTTTGCCCTGTTCATAGTTTGAGCAATTCAGTTTGTAAAATAGATGTTCATGCTGGTCATAGCCAGCACTTGGATGTCCATTTCTCATGTATTTTAGAACTGGCTATATGTGGGCAGATCCTGTTCTAAACAATGGCGTAGCTATGGGGGGGGCCACGAGCCCCCCCCCAAATTGGCTCTGGGGCCCCCGGTTTGGCTGACAGGGGTCCCCAGCCCCCACCAGCTAAAGCATTTGTCCTGCACTGGTCTCACATTGCCTGGCACCCTGTCCTGTTTTCAGTTACTGCACAGCAACTGAAAACAGAACGGGGCACCAGGCAATGTGAGACCAGCGTGAGACAAATGCTTTAGCTGGCGGGGGTGGGGGACCCCCGCCAGCCAAGGTACCTTCGCAGAGGCGGTGGGGGGAGCAACGGTGGGGGGGGGTGGAAGTGGCGGCAGGAGGGCGGCGGCGAGGAGGCAGCAGCAGCGACCGCGGGGGGGGGCAGGAGGACGGTGGCGGGGAGGCAGACCAAAATGTATCGTCGTCCCCCCCCCCACCTTGGGCTCTGACCCCTCCCTGTTGAGGTCTGGCTATGCCCCCTGGTTCTAAAATACATGAGAAATGAATGCCCATATCTGACGTACAGACTTGGATGTTCATATTCTGAGTTGGACATCCTATCTAAAATGCTGCTCCACGTGACTAACCATGCTGATCCATTAGGGCTATGAATGCGTGATATGTACCTATTTTAAAAGATGAAATATTGCTGTTATTATATTGAAATGAGACATGAAGTAGGTCCAAAGAAAATAAAGTGTTTTTAAGTTAATCCAATTAGCTACTAAATATGGAAAAAAGATATTTAGAAAGTCTTTTTACATCAGATATATAGTTGTGCTTATGGTTTTCTAGAAGCTTTGTAGCTATGCAGGAAAAATTGGAACCTGGTGTTTGAGAAAGTGGCAAACTTCTGATGCCAGATCATTGCACTGAGACAAAGTTAATTAGCATTAGTCAAAGACAAGGCGATTTGCAAGTGTTGGAACGCTCCTTCCCTCTGCTTTCTCCAAAGCACATTACAATCTTAGAAACAGGTAGGCACTTTTTTTTCCCCACAATGACCCTTTGCTCTTATTCCATAGGTTTTATATCTATAGGTGTGTGGGGGGGGAGGGGATTTGTAGTTTTAACTCCTGTTTGTATAAAGAATATAAACTGCTTTGAGGTAATACAAATAGTAGTGTACCACGCTGAAAAATAGTGCAAGAAGGGAACCCCAAAACTTGGGATACAATAATGTTTCAGCAGAATACAGCATTGTTCGTTTTCTAGTTCAAAAAAAATGCACTGCAAAAAAAAAAAAAACATGTAGCAGTTAAATTTCCTCCATTTTGTATATTTGATAATATGGTAAAAGTATAACAAACGCTTATGACACATTTTTTGTAATACACAGATGCAGGAGTGAATCCTATCAAAGCTAATGTCCACTGTAGTTTGCTTTGCAAAGAATCAGTCCTGCACATGTTTTAACACCAATATTTATGCAGTTCCTTAGCTTTGGCCCTCATGTTTACTATTCTTAGAAAACTGGAGATTGTAGCTGTTAAATAATACCGATGCCTTCCAACAACACAAATATCGAGATTATACATCCTTAGCATGTTGCCTACATCAGACTTGATGCTCTGTAGCCAGCATGTGAAATACGTTTTAAGGTATTTAGCTTGATGGATAGACACAACAAGTTAGCACAAGTTGGAGGCTGACTTGTTTACAAAGAAGACCCTGTATAGGACCATCCAAACGATCAGTTCCCCCTCACCTTCTGCTATTCAACATCAAGTGCCGTCTTTGGCCTGAAAGTTGGTGCTTAATTTTCCTCTACTATACGTCACTTTTATTTCCATATTTTAACCAACATTTAAAGCCATTGCACCACACCACACTCTGCTTTTCTCATTTATTTTGCCTCCTGTCATTTCTCCCAATACTAAAAGTATTTTCCCCATAGACATATTAGTGGCACCTCTTCCCAGTAGAATCTCTGAGTACTATATAACCAGCAAATCACATTTCCCCTTTGGCCAGTACTTCAATAAGGGCTCATCCAATTCCCATTGTCTCATGTACCCCTTCATTTGAGATCAAGTCCTTCACAATTCTTCTAACACACCACATATTACATATGTTCCTTAGGACTTCTTTATAAGTCCATGCTTCACTTCCAAGTTCCCCCCCCCCCCCCCCCCCCCCCAAAAAAAAAGGAAGAGCAGGAACCTCACTAAATGATCAATACAGCAAACAGTGAGGAAAGCAAAATTAGATGAACCAGAGCAGTATGTTGATAAATGCAAAACCACTTCTGACAATTAAATGTCCATCAAAATATCCATCATAAAAAAATAAAATCTTAACAGTGCATCCATACAGCGGAGAACAGACTCATTCATGAATAACACAGAAAGCAAGGACTCAACGTGGCTGTGTATCAGCATCAGTGCCTATGTCAGGAGTCAGACAATCTTCTGGCCAATGCTGCAGGCTTAGACTCCCTGGGAGGAGGCCAAGGTGAAGGACACTGGAGCCAAGTCTGAGCCTGCAATGTTGGACAGAAGACTCTGTGACTCCTGACATAGGCATTGAAATGAAACATGGTCGTGTCTGGTTCTTGTTTTCCAAATTATGAATAAATGAGCCCTTTCTCCACCGTATGGATGCACCATTATGTGTTTATATTTTATGATAGATATTTGTATGGACATTTAATAAAATAGCCATTTTAATTGGAAGTGGTTTTGCATTTGTCAATACACTGTCCTGGTTCATCTAATATTGCTATCCTCACTTCCAAGTCCTATCACCCAGATTTTATTTATTGGGATTTATTTATTGGGCTTTATTAACTCTTTATGAAGAGATTCACCCAAGGCAGTGTACAGTAGTACAGTTTAATATAAAACTTATAATTTTGTTAACAGCATAATAATGGTAAAATAACCAAGAGTAAACATAAACTAGAAAACAGTAAATTGAAACCTAATAATAGAACTACCCTGAAACAGTATCAAAAATATACACATTCAACAGCACTAGAATTCAGATGTATGCACTCACTAGGCTTTTTCATTTGCTTGAAGTTTAAGTTTCAAAACCACATTACTTTATTCCTACCTCCTAAGAAACCCCTAAACAAATCTAAACATCTTTTCCTTTCCCAGTTTCACTTTTTTTTTTTTACTTTTGTCATTTTACATTTTCTATATTTACAAGCCTTCCGCCAGAAAAAGACCAAGCGCAGCTTACAGTATAGCAGCAATAGCAAAATATCTCATTAAACACTATTATAGAAAGATGATGCTTTAGCCTATATAACACCGGCAGCCAAGGCCAACCACACTCCCCCCCCCCCCCCCCCCCCCCACACACACACACATTTCGGCTACTAACAAGTCCCTCAAGCTAAAACAGATTTAAAATATTGACATTCCCTTAACGTGCAGTAGGTTGAAGCCAACATCCGGATCAGAGTACTGTAATTGCAATTATCAGGTACTTAAGATTATGCTTGCAGCTTTAAACAAACACAGCACTGTCTGTTATAATTATCCCATCCAAAAGCAACGGTCTTCTAATAACTTACCCATTCAATTTTCATAACTATTTTTCTCAACAAAGTTTAGGAATGCTCAAGCTACTTCTTGTATAAGCGTACCTCGACAATACCCGTAGCCCTGAACAGAACTGTCATACTTTAGCGTCCACCATCATTTCCCTGCTTAACAGCAGAAACACTTAACAGAGAAACACTTCAGAACTAATCACTAAAGAAAACTAAGCAGTTACTCTTTCTGCAGCTATTTTCAGTACTACACGCTGGGATGCACCTCTGCTCTAAAAAGCCAACCATGTGAAACATTTCGTTTCCAGCTGCCAAATCTGGGGAAGGACGGGAGCAGGCATGTCACCGATTCCACGGCACATTTGCTGGGTAACTTTAAGCTTAAAAGCTAGAGAGCAGCAAGCACCCTCAGTGCACGTAATCCTGGCTGGGGACAAGCACGAGCGCCCTGCTCAATCAATCACACACACCCGCTCCCTCCCAAAGAGAGCGGCACGCGCGGACTCTCCAGCTGCGGAGCCCCCTCTGGGCCCCGAACATAGTCCCAACTACCTGCAGAGAAGGAAGCTTCGGAGAGCAGCAGCAAAGCGCTGCCCCAGTAAAGAGGAAAAAGCCACGGAGTCATGATGACACATCCGCTGGCGCACGGGTTGCCTGCTGCAGGTGGGAGAAGGGGGTGAACGGTGAAAGCCGTTGCCAGGAGCAGCTCTGGGAGGCGCTGCACACGCTTGCAGTGCGGTGCCTTGGCACGCGCTCCGACCAGCTATGCACCACAGTTCTGCCAGTGGTCGGCATGTTCATGCACATCACCCGGGTCTCTCCGCCCCTCCCACTGCCAGCCATGAGGCACACTGCACGCTGTTAGGGTGGGGGATCGCTGCTGGATCTTATTCGTCGCCTTCCTGAAATGCACACCATTGAGCCTCCACTACCTCCCACACCACTTCTTTGCTTTTAAATTATCCACACTGGATCAGAAAATGAATACTACCAAGTGTCACATGAATTCTCCAGCAAATCTCTACAATATCCTTAGCCCTGAATGGAACTGTCATACTTGTAGCCTCCAGCGGCATCCCGCTGCTTAATATGGATGGAGAAACAATCACTATTACTTAAAGAAATAATCATTAAGGAAAACTAGCATCTACTCGTTCTACAACTGCTTCCAGTACAGCCTGGGATGCACCTCTGCTCTAAAAAGCAGCAGTGTGAAACATTTCATTTTCAGTTGAATGGGAACCCTAAACTACAGCCAATTCTGGGGGAGTGCCTGTGCCTTATTTCTACACACGTTTACTGTATAACCTTTTTTTAAGCAGATCGCACTTTAGAAGCTTAAAGGATAGAGAGCAGCAGGGCACCGAGCAAACGTAATCCTGGCTGGGACAACATACACACAAATCCCAGGGGCAGCTCTCTCCTGCAGCCCCAAGGCTGCTCCCAACTTCGCAGCAGTCCCCCCCCCCCCCTCCCTTACCTGCAGAGAAGAAAGCTCCGGGGAGCAGCAGCAAAGTACTGCTCCAGTACAGAAGAAGGACCCGAGAAGTCATGGTGGCATATCTGCTGGCACTCGGTGCCCAAGACAGTGAGAGGATGCCTGGGGGGAGGGGCGAGAGCCGTTTCCAGGAACAGCTCTGGGAGCCTCTGCACGCTCCGAGCACTGTGCAGTGCGTTCATGTGGATGGACAGCTGTGCTGAACTGTTTACAGATTTCTTCCCTACACAGAAAGTACACACTAGAATACCAAACTCAAAAACCTCCAGCCCCCCCCCCCCCGTCGCTCGCTGGGAGGAGGGGTTTGGCTGGCAGCCACTGAACCACCAGGGACCATTTTGGGGGAGTTTGGGGGGGCTGGAGACCCACCGGATCTCCAGCCCTCCCTGAACCTGGGGGGGTGGGATCGTCGTGGGGACCGGAGTTCCACTGGACCTCCAGCCCCCCCCCCCCGTCGCTCGCTGGGAAGGGGAGTTGGCTGGCGACCACTGGACTACCAGGGACCATTTTCAGGGGGGGTTTGGGGGGGCTGGAGACCCACCGGATCTCCAGCTGTCCCTGAAGCTGGGGGGGTGGGATCGTCAGGGGAACCGGAGGTATGCCGGACCTCCAGCCCTCCCCCTCACTTGCTGGGGGAGGGGGGGGTTGGCTGACGGCCACTGGAACACCAGGGACCAATATTCAGGGGGTGGGATCGTCAGGGGGCCCGGAGATCTGCCGGACCCGTTGCTCGGGGCAGGGATAGTCAGGGCCTCTGTTTGACAGGTTTGGGCTTTTAGCAGCCCAGACCTGTCAAACATGTGCGGGAGGATTGTGCTTAGCGCATGCTCAGGCACTGTTCTCCTGCACTTCTATCCATGAGCAGAGATAATTGCGCTGCTTACATTTGCATGCAATTATCTCTGATCATTGGTGCGGTAAAGCCCCGCGCTGTTCCAGTGCTATTTTAGATCGCTGTTTGGAACAGCGCGGGGCTTTAGATCATCTGCCTGTCAATCACAGCCAGAACAGTGACTGATGCTCAAATCTAGCAGTGTCATCTTTGGCTCATTCTATTTTAACAGTCACCCAGGTTAGAGCAAAATGAGCCAAAAATGACCCTACTCTAACCTTGGCGACGTACAGCGCTGCATACGTCTAGTAGCTCTTTAGAAATGATAAGTAGTAATAGTAGTAGACATGCATACAAGGGTCACAGAAAGCCCTAGCAGTAGCATTTAATGGAAGTGCCTCAGAGTAATCCAAAAATTTGAACGCTACCATGGCAGACACTGCAAAAATGAATGCCGAGTCCAGCTCTTGTCCCTTTCCTTAGAAAAAATGCTGTGCCCTAAGCCAATCTTCTGTCTTACACCTACCCTCAATTAACTTTCAGGCCCTAGCCTACAGCCCCACCCCACCCCCTGCTCCCAAGATTTATAGTTCTTTCAGTTAGTGTGGCTGTTAGGATCTGTTTTTCTTTGACTGCTGCTGCTCTTTGCAACCCCCAAGCAGCGGCGTAGCCAAGGGTGGGCCTAGATGGGCCCAGGCCCACCCACTTTGGACTCAGGCCCACCCAGTAGCAGCACATCTATGATGAGGTTGGCAGGGATTCCGAAGCCCCACTAGCTGAAAACTCCCAACAACTGTCCCTCCTGCATACCTCGTAAATAGCAGATCTTCACCTGTAGCAAGCAGCGACTGATACATACTGCTCACACCGGCCCCATAGCCTTCCCTCTGACGTATTCCCATCTATGCGGAAACAGGAAGTTGCAGCAGTGGGAAGGCTGTAGGGCCAACATGACGACCAGTGTGTATTAGTTGCTTCTCACTGTCAGTGAAAATCTGCTATTTAAAAGGTATGCGGGAGAGGGGGGATGTTTGAGACCATATGACACGCAGGTGAGAGAAGGAGAGACCAAATCACCTGTAGGACTGGGTGGGGTTCTTCTGTCCACCCACCTTGGGCCCAGGCCCACCCAAAATTGGGTGTCTGGCTACGCCCCTGCCCCCAAGATGCTACTGCTCTAGACAGCTGCCTAGTCTTGCATAATGTTTGGGCAGACCATGTTCCCAACACACACAAACAAGAACTCAGTGACCCCAGCATAAGGCCCCATGATACCACCACCACTTATACACACACACAAAAAAAAGAAGTTCAGAAGCACCAGTATTATATTAATACTGTATCACTTTCATAGTATCCTTGCATACCATATCCTGCAGGTTTCCCAGTTCATTGCCTTTCACACATTTACCCCACATCCCCCTGTTTTCATCACCGAGAAACACTTCAGAACTAATCACTAAAGAAAACTAAGCAGTTACTCTTTCTGCAGCTATTTTCAGTACTACACGCTGGGATGCACCTCTGCTCTAAAAAACCAACCATGTGAAACATTTCATTTCCAGCTGCCAAATCTGGGGAAGGACGGGAGCAGGCATGTCACCGATTCCACGGCACGTTTGCTGGGTAACTTTAAGCTTAAAAGCTAGAGAGCAGCAAGCACCCTCAGTGCACGTAATCCTGGCTGGGGACAAGCACGAGCGCCCTGCTCAATCAATCACACACACCCGCTCCCTCCCAAAGAGAGCGGCACGCGCGGGCTCTCCAGCTGCGGAGCCCCCTCTGGGCCCCGAACATAGTCCCAATTACCTGCAGAGAAGGAAGCTCCGGAGAGCAGCAGCAAAGCACTGCCCCAGTAAAGAGAAAAGAGCCACGGAATCATGATGACACATCCGCTGGCGCGCGGGTTGCCTGCTGCAGGTGGGAGAAGGAGGTGAATGGTAAAAGCCGTTGCCAGGAGCAGCTCTGGGAGGCGCTGCACACGCTCGCAGTGCGGTGCCTTGGCGCGCGCTCCGACCAGCTATGCACCGCAGTCCTGTCACTGGTCGGCACATTCATGCACATCACCCGGATTTCTCCGCCCCTCCCACTGCCAGCCATGAGCACACTGCATGCTGTTAGGGTGGGGGGGTCACTGCTGGATTTTATTCGTCGCCTTCCTGAAATGCACACCATTGAGCCTCCACTACCTCCCACACCACTTCTTTGCTTTTAAATTATCCACACTGGATCAGAAAATGAATACTACCAAGCAAAACGACAGCGGGATAATATTCCTATCCGAAAACAACTGACTTAATAGCTTCCTCAGTCAATTCTAATTCTCATAACTAGTTTCATCAACAAAGTTTATTGTCGTTAGTGCTCAGGACAGATTTAGTGTCACATGAATTCTCCAGCAAATCTCTACAATACCCTTAGCCCTGAATGGAACTGTCATACTTCCTCCAGCGGCATCCCGCTGCTTAATATGGATGGAGAAACAATCACTATTACTTAAAGAAATAATCATTAAGGAAAACTAGCATCTACTCGTTCTACAACTGCTTCCAGTACAGCCTGGGATGCACCTCTGCTCTAAAAAGCAGCAGTGTGAAACATTTCATTTTCAGTTGAATGGGAACCCTAAACTACAGCCAATTCTGGGGGAGTGCCTGTGCCTTATTTCTACACACGTTTACTGTATAACCTTTTTTTAAGCAGATCGCACTTTAGAAGCTTAAAGGATAGAGAGCAGCAGGGCACCGAGCAAACGTAATCCTGGCTGGGACAACATACACACAAATCCCTGCGGCAGCTCTCTCCTGCAGCCCCAAGGCTGCTCCCAACTTCGCAGCAGTCCCCCCCCCCCCCCCCTCCCTTACCTGCAGAGAAGAAAGCTCCGGGGAGCAGCAGCAAAGTACTGCTCCAGTACAGAAGAAGGACCCGAGAAGTCATGGTGGCATATCTGCTGGCACTCGGTGCCCAAGACAGTGAAAGGATGCCTGGGGGGAGGGGCGAGAGCCGTTTCCAGGAACAGCTCTGGGAGCCTCTGCACGCTCCGAGCACTGTGCAGTGCGTTCATGTGGATGGACAGCTGTGCTGAACTGTTTACAGATTTCTTCCCTACACAGAAAGTACACACTAGAATACCAAACTCAAAAACCTCCAGCCCCCCCCCCCCCCCCGTCGCTCGCTGGGAGGAGGGGTTTGGCTGGCAGCCACTGAACCACCAGGGACCATTTTGGGGGAGTTTGGGGGGGCTGGAGACCCACCGGATCTCCTTCCCTCCATGAACCTGGGGGGGGGTGGGATCGTCGTGGGGACCAGAGTTCCACCGGACCTCCAGCCCCCCCCCCCCCCCCCCCCGTCGCTCGCTGGGAAGGGGAGTTGGCTGGCGACCACTGGACTACCATGGACCATTTTCAGGGGGGTTTGGGGGGGCTGGAGACCCACCGGATCTCCAGCTGTCCCTGAAGCTGGGGGGGGCGGGATCATCAGGGGGACCAGAGGTATGCCGACCTCCAGCCCTCCCCCCTCACTCGCTGGGGAGGGGGTTTGGCTGGCGGCCACTGGAACACCAGGGACCATTTTCAGGAGGTGGGATCGTCAGGGGGCCCGGAGGTCTGCCGGACCTCCAGCCCACGTTGCTCGGGGCAGGGTAGTCAGGGCCTCTGTTTGACAGGTTTGGGCTTTTAACAGCCCAGACCTGTCAAACAAGTGCGGGAGGATTGTGCTTAGCGCATACTCAGGCACTGTTCTCCTGCACTTCTATCCATGAGCAGAGATAATTGCGCTGCTTACATTTGCATGCAATTATCTCTGATCATTGGTGCGGTAAAGCCCCGCGCTGTTCTAACGCTATTTTAGATCGCTGTTTGGAACAGCGCAGGGCTTTTGATCATCTGCCTGTCAATCACAGCCAGAACAGTGACTGATGCTCAAATGTAGCAGTGTCATCTTTGGCTCATTCTGTTTTAACAGTCGCCCAGGTTAGAGCAAAATGAGCCAAAAATGACCCTGCTCTAACCTTGGCGACGTACAGCGCTGCATACGTCTAGTAGCGCTTTAGAAATGATAAGTAGTAGTAGTAGTAGACATGCATACAAGGGTCACAGAAAGCCCTAGCAGTAGCATTTAATGGAAGTGCCTCAGGGTTATCCAAAAATTTGAACGCTACCATGGCAGACACTGCAAAAATGAATGCCGAGTCCAGCTCTTGTCCCTTTCCTTAGAAAAAATGCTGTGCCCTAAGCCAATCTTCTGCCTTACACCCACCCTCAATTAACTTTCAGGCTATAGCCTACAGCCACACCCCACCCTCTGCTCCCAAGATTTATAGTTCTTTCGGTTAGTGTGGCTATTAGGATCTGTTTTTCTTTGACTGCTGCTGCTCTTTGCAACCCCCAAGCAGTGGCATAGCCAAGAGTGGGCCTAGGTGGGCCCAGGCCCACCCACTTTGGACTCAGGCCCACCCAGTAGCAGCACATCTATGATGTGGTTGGCAGGGATTCCGAAGCCCCACTAGCTGAAAACTCCCAACAACTGTACCTCCTGCATACCTCGTAAATAGCAGATCTTCACCTGCAGCAAGCAGCGACTGATACATACTGCTCACACCGGCCCCATAGCCTTCCCTCTGACGTATTCCCACCTATGCGGAAACAGGAAGTTGCAGCAGTGGGAAGTCTGTAGGGCCAACATGACGGCCAGTGTGTATTAGTTGCTTCTCACTGCCAGTGAAAATCTGCTATTTAAAAGGTATGCAGGAGAGGGGGGATGTTTGAGACCATATGACACGCAGGTGAGAGAAGGAGAGACCAAATCACCTGTAGGACTGGGTGGGGTTCTTCTGCCCACCCATCTTGGGCCCAGGCCCACCCAAAATTGGGTGTCTGGCTACGCCCCTGCCCCCAAGATGCTACTGCTCTAGACAGCTGCCTAGTCTTGCATAATGTTTGGGCAGACCATGTTCCCAACACACACAAACAAGAACTCAGTGACCCCAGCATAAGGCCCCATGATACCACCACCACTTATACACACACACAAAAAAAAGAAGTTCGGAAGCACCAGTATTATATTAATACTGTATCACTTTCATAGTATCCTTGCATACCATATCCTGCAGGTTTCCCAGTTCATTGCCTTTCACACATTTACCCCACATCCCCCTGTTTTCATCACCGAGAAACACTTCAGAACTAATCACTAAAGAAAACTAAGCAGTTACTCTTTCTGCAGCTATTTTCAGTACTACACGCTGGGATGCACCTCTGCTCTAAAAAACCAACCATGTGAAACATTTCATTTCCAGCTGCCAAATCTGGGGAAGGACGGGAGCAGGCATGTCACCGATTCCACGGCACGTTTGCTGGGTAACTTTAAGCTTAAAAGCTAGAGAGCAGCAAGCACCCTCAGTGCACGTAATCCTGGCTGGGGACAAGCACGAGCGCCCTGCTCAATCAATCACACACACCCGCTCCCTCCCAAAGAGAGCGGCGCGCGCGGACTCTCCAGCTGCGGAGCCCCC
Organism: Microcaecilia unicolor; assembly: GCF_901765095.1. Taxonomy (NCBI): domain Eukaryota; kingdom Metazoa; phylum Chordata; class Amphibia; order Gymnophiona; family Siphonopidae; genus Microcaecilia; species Microcaecilia unicolor. Next base: position 245,926,596 of record NC_044037.1, on the reverse strand, counting down.
TCTGGGCCCCGAACATAGTCCCAATTACCTGCAGAGAAGGAAGCTCCAGAGAGCAGCAGCAAAGCACTGCCCCAGTAAAGAGGAAAGAGCCACGGAATCATGATGACACATCCACTGGCGCGCGGGTTGCCTGCTGCAGGTGGGAGAAGGGGGTGAATGGTAAAAGCCGTTGCCAGGAGCAGCTCTGGGAGGCGCTGCACACGCTCGCAGTGCGGTGCCTTGGCACGCGCTCCGACCAGCTATGCACCGCAGTCCTGCCACTGGTCGGCACGTTCATGCACATCACCCGGATTTCTCCGCCCCTCCCACTGCCAGCCATGAGCACACTGCATGCTGTTAGGGTGGGGGGGTCACTGCTGGATTTTATTCGTCGCCTTCCTGAAATGCACACCATTGAGCCTCCACTACCTCCCACACCACTTCTTTGCTTTTAAATTATCCACACTGGATCAGAAAATGAATACTACCAAGCAAAACGACAGCGGGATAATATTCCTATCCGAAAACAACTGACTTAATAGCTTCCTCAGTCAATTCTAATTCTCATAACTAGTTTCATCAACAAAGTTTATTGTCGTTAGTGCTCAGGACAGATTTAGTGTCACATGAATTCTCCAGCAAATCTCTACAATACCCTTAGCCCTAAATGGAACTGTCATACTTCCTCCAGCGGCATCCCGCTGCTTAATATGGATGGAGAAACAATCACTATTACTTAAAGAAATAATAATTATAGAAAACTAGCATCTACTCATTCTGCAACTGCTTCCAGTACAGACTAGGATGCACCTCTGCTCTAAAAAGCAGCAGTGTGAAACATTTCATTTCCAGTTGAATGGGAACCCTAAACTACAGCCAACTCTGGGGGAGTGCCTGTGCCTTATTTCTACACACGTTTACTGTATAACCTTTTTTTAAGCAGCTCGCACTTTAGAAGCTTAAAGGATAGAGAGCAGCATCAGGGCACCGAGCAAACGTAATCCTGGCTGGGACAACATACACACAAATCCCAGCGGCAGCTCTCTCCTGCAGCCCCAAGGCTGCTCCCAACTTCGCAGCATCCCCCCCCCCCCCCCCCCCCCCCCTTACCTGCAGAGAAGAAAGCTCCGGGAAGCAGCAGCAAAGTACTGCTCCAGTACAGAAGAAGGACCCGCGAAATCATGGTGGCATATCTGCTGGCACTGGGTGCCCCAGACAGTGAGAGGATGCCTGGGGGGAGGGGCGGGAGCTGTTTCCAGGAACAGCTCTGGGAGCCTCTGCAGGCTCTGAGCACTGTGCAGTGTGTTCATGTGGATGGACAGCTGTGCTGAACTGTTTACAGATTTCTTCCCTACACAGAAAGTACACACTAGAATACCAAACTAAAAAACCTCCACCCCCCCCCCCCCCGTCGCTCGCTGGGAGGGGGGGGGTTGGCTGGCAGCCACTGGACCACCAGGGACCATTTTTGGGGAGTTTGGGGGGGGCTGGAGATCCTCCCTGAACCTGGGGGGGTGGGATCGTCGGGGGGACCAAAGTTCCACCGGACCTCCATTCCCCCCCCCCCCCTGTTGCTCGCTGGGAGGGGGGGTTGGCTGGCGGCCACTGGACTACCAGGGACTATTTTCGAGGGGGTTTGCGGGGGCTGGAGACCCACCGGATCTCCAGCCCTCCCTGAAGCTGTGGGGGTGGGATCGTCAGGGGGACCGGAGGTCTGCCGGACCTCCAGCCCCCGTTGCTCGGGGCAGGGGTAGTCAGGGCCTATGTTTGACAGGTTTGGGCTTTTGACAGCCCAGACCTGTCAAACAAGTGCGGGAGGATTGTGCTGAGCGCATGCTCAGGCACAGTTCTCCCGCACTTCTACCCCATGAGCAGAGATAATTGCGCTGCATGCAATTAACTCTGATCATCGGTGCGGTAAAGCCCCGCGCTGTTCCAGTGCTACTTTAGATCACTGTTTGGAACAGCACGGGGCTTTTGATCATCTGCCTGTCAGTCACAGCCAGAACAGTGACTGATGCTCAAATCTAGCAGTGTCATCTTTGGCTCATTCTATTGTAACAGTCACCCAGGTTAGAGCAGAATGGCCAAAAATGACCCTGCTCTAACCTTGGTGACGTACAGCGCTGCGTTCGTCTAATAGCACTTTAGAAATTATAAGTAGTAGTAGTAGTAGACATGCATACAAGGGTCACAAAAAGCCCTAGCAGTAGCATTTAATGGAAGTGCCTCAGGGTTATCCAAAAATGTGAACGCTACCATGGCAGACACTGCAAAAATGAATGCCAAGTGCAGCTCTTGTCCCTTTCCCTAGAAAAAATGCTTTGCCCTAAGCCAATCTTCTGCATTACACCCACCCTCAATTAACTTTCAGGCCCTAGCCTACAGCCTCACCCCACCCCCTGCTCCCAAGATTTATAGTTCTTTCAGTTAGTGTGGCTGTTAGGATCTGTTTTTCTTTGACTGCTGCTGCTCTTTGCAACCCCCAAGATGCTACTGCTCTAGACAACTGCCTAGTCTTGCATAATGTCTGGGCAGGCCATGTTCCCAACACACACAAACAAGAGCTCAGTGACCCCAGCATAAGGCCCCATGACACCACCACCACTTATACACACACACAAAAAAAAGAAGTTAGGAAGCACCAGTATTATATTAATACTGTATCACTTTCATAGTATCCTTGCATACCATATCCAGCAGTTTTCCCAGTTCATTGCCTTTCACCAGTGGCGTAGCAAGGGGGGGGGGGCAGTGGGGGCGGTCCGCCCTGGGTGCACGCTGCTGGGCGGGTGCCGCACGCCTGTCTGCTCCGCTCATTCCTTGCTCCCTCTGCCCCGGAATAGGTTACTTCCTGTGCCAGGGCAGAGGGAGCATGGAACGAGCGAACCAGACAGGCGCGCGGCAACCCCCCAGCAGGTAAAAATGCACACGGGGGGTGGACTTTCGCCGGGGGTGGGGGGGTTGTGATAGGTGTCCTTTCGCCGGGGGTGGGGGGGTCACTGCGGCGATCCGCCCTGGGTGTCAGCCACCCTAGGAACGCCACTGCCTTTCACACATCTACCCCACATCCCCCTGTTTCCATCACCAACCAGTCTTCCTCTAACACACACACACACACACACACACACACACACACTCTCTCTCTCTCTCTCTCTCTCTCTCTCTCTCTCGGGGGGGGGGTGGACTGGGAGCAACAATTCCTCTATCACTGCTCCCCCACTTTCCCCTCCCTCCCCCACACACGCATGCGCTAACCATACCTTTGCTGTCAGGGATGCCAAGGCCCTGTCAGCCAAATAAATGCAGTGCCAGTCACTCCCCTCTTCGTGCTGCTTCTTGCCTATAAACATCAGCAGCATGTACTTCAGCCACTGACATCATGACAGAGCATGTGTAAGAAGTCCAGGCGTCTGCAACTGAAGGCACATCGCTGACATCTGCAGGCAGGAAGCAGCGCAAGAAGGAGGAGAATGGCGGCACTGTATTTATTTGACTGGTGAGACTTTGGCATGCCCACCATCAAAGGTAAAGAGGTGCTGCAGTTCTGAAGAGGGCCTGAGGCCAAAGGGGGGCCCAGGCCCTCATGGCCCCTCCATGGATATGCCCTCTGTCTCAGTCCTTTACCCTGCACCAGCCTTTCTCTGCCCCAAGCACCTCCCATGCCTCCTTATCCCCATCCTCCTAACATACCTTGTCTCACTCAGCAAACAGCGCAACTGGGTGGCGCTGCAAATCTCCTCAGAGCATCAGCGCAAGGTGGCTGTGTGAGACAGATGGGCAACCAGGGCTGTGGAGTCGGTACACCAAACCTTTCACTCCAACTCTGACTCCAGCTCCTAATATTAGGCTTAAAATGTTTTGTTCTGGATGTAAAGTAGTGGTAAATATAACTTTAGATCCAGGACAAAGATATCTATAAATAAGTATGAAATGATAAATTTACCATATATTATAATTTTTTTAAAAACTTTTGTACCAGGAGTCCGAGTTAGAGTCCGTACAGTTTTGCCAACTCTGACTCTGACTCCTATTCCACCCGAAATTGCTTCAGCCCTACAGGCAACCATGTGAAAATCCTGCATAGCATACACAAGAGCAGTAGGCTCTATCTTTAAAAAAGCATCAATCACAGGCCAATTAAGCTGAAGGAAGTGACCGCAGTCAGTTCCTCAGAGACACTGCTGGCCATGGTAGCTAAGTGATGGCTGTGATGAGGGAGACACTGATGGCTGCTTGCTGCTCCAAACCTGCAAGAGAGGAAATTGCTGCAGTGTATGATATTTCTGTTCTGTGTTTACAGCGGGGAGCTAGACCACAGAAGACAAACACAAATGGAAATGGAAAGGTGGTAGTTCCTGAGGAGTTCATGAGGAGCTGGCTAAACTAAAGGTGGACAAAGCAATGGGGCCAGATGGCATACATCTGAGAAAACTGAAGGAACTTAGGGAAGTTCTAGTGGCTCCGCTGGCTGACCTTTTCAATTCTTCTCTAGAGTTGGGAGTGGTCCCAGAGGACTGGAGAAGAGCAGATGTAGTCTCTCCCCACAAAAGCAGAAGTAAGAAAGAGGTTGGGAACTACAGTGAAGCTAGAGGAATGGACTGGAATTTGGCAGCTAAGATTTAATGCTTACAAATGCAGGGTCATGTATTTTGCCTGCAAAAACCTAAGGGAACAATACAGTTTAGGGGGTGAAGAACTTTTGTGCACGAAAGACGAGCAAGACATGGTGTGATCATATGTAATGATCTTAAAGTAGTCAAACAGGTAGAAAAGGTGATGGCGAAAGCTAGAAGGATGCTTGGATGCATAGAGAGAGGAATGGCCAGTAGGAAAAAGGAGGTGATGGTTCTCCTCTATAAGACTCTGGTGAGACCACATTTAGAATATTGTGTACAATTCTTCAGAATGCACCTTCAAAAAGATACAAGCAGGATGGAGTCGGACCAGAGAGTGGCTACTAAAATGGTCAGTGGTCTTCGCCATAAAGCGTATCGGGAGACTTAAGAGTCCCAATATGTACATGTAAGAAAGGCAGGGGGGGGGGGGGCGATATGATTAAGACATTTAAATACCTATGCACAGGAGGCGAGTCTCTTTCAACTGAATGGAAGCTCTGGAATGAGGAGGCATAGGACAAAGGGGACAGACTCAGAAGTAACCTGAGGAAATTCTTCATCATGAAAAGGGTGGTGAATTTGTGGAACAGCATCCCAGCGGAAGTGGTGGAGATGAAAACAGTATCTGAATTCAAGAGAGCTTGGAACAAGTACGTAGGATCTCTATTGGCGTGATAGGGAGACTAGATGGCATGGATGGGCAGACTGGATAGGCCATATGGTCTTTAGTTGCCTACATTAAAAAAAGAAAAAAAACACAAACTGCTTTATTTATTTATATCCCACACCATGTACAATTTAACCTTCTAAGTTAGGCAAACCACAGGACATTTTTGAAAGGCAGGGTTATTGGTTCATACTGTCTAAAAAAAAAAGTCCTGGAAATACTCATTAAAGAAACCTACTCATCCACAACTACTTTCAGTACACTTTCGGACCCACCATGGGTCTAAAAAGCAACAATATGAAGCATTTCATTTCCAGCTGAATGAGAACCCTTAAGTACCGCCAAGCCTAGGGGACCATTTCCACGCATGTTTGCTGTGTAACCTTCTTTTAGCAGCTCGCATTTAAGAAGCTTAAAAGCTAGAGAGCAGCAGGGCACCGAGTGAACGTAATCCTGGTTGGGACAAGTGCAAAGTGCCCTGCTCAATCAATCACACACACAGATATTTTGGATGTACAGAATCAGATCGTTTTTGTCTCCTGGACTGGGTAGCTCATGAAAAGCATAATTTGGGGGATCCTTTAAAAAGGTATCACAACTTACTAAAATTCGTCAGTGTATCAAATTCTGTACACAGCCCTTCGAATGAAAATATAACAGAAAATACAGTGAATTACTTAAGTTATCGCTCTCACAAATTTTAAAAGCATGCTTAATTAATCATTTCCCTGTCAAGTACTTTTATTGTAGTTATTGGTCACTGTTGATTATTGTGTGTGATAAAATCTGATGGTCTTTAAAATAATCTTACTCCTACAGGTCTTCTCTGAACTGCTTGTAGCTATCCTAAAAAATTCCAAAATCATAAATTTATAGACCAGAAGCTATACATCCAGTTGGATCAGCCACTCCAAATTCTCTCCTGTGCTCACACGGAAAAGAGCTCTTTAGTTGTGCCATGGTATAATTAGACAAATAGATTTTGCTCAGATTCAAATATAGTTCTGTAAAGGATATTTTTGGTTAAATATAGATTTAATCGTGGCCAGTTTTTCAAAATTCAAGGTACAGTGGGCATGGTTTGAAACCTGGTTATTAAGCCAGTAGTAGCTAAATAGCATCTGCAAAGGAAAGTATAACTTAGATTCATTTCAGCCAGAACCCACATAAATCTTTTGCCTTTTACCCCCCACCTGATCACCCTCCTGGCCCCCCAAAAATCCCCTCCTCCTCCCTGCCCGCCATCTCCAGTAGTCTAAAGATCCTTGGAATTACAATAGATAGCCATCTATCCTTCGACAACCACGCTAAGCTCATCACGAAGAAAATGTTTAATATGATGTGGATTCTGAAGCGAGTGAAACCCTATCTTCCCTTGAACACTTTCCGGAACCTGGTTCAATCCACAGTCATCACTCATGTTGATTATTGCAAGTGTTTTCCTTGGATGTAAATCCCAAGTCCTGAAAAGTCTCCAGACTGCCCAGAACACGGCAGCCAGACTTATCTTTGGCAAGTCAAGATTTGAAAGCGCCTCACCCCTTCGAGAAAGGCTTCACTGGCTCCCCATCAAAGAGAGAATATACTTCAAGGTCCATACAATGATCCATAAGATCATATCAGGAGAATCCCCCAGCTATATGAACAACTTGATTGACCTCCCAATTAGAAATAGAACAATGTCATCACGAACATACTTCAATTTACACCTCCCCAACTGTAGAGGTATCAAGTACAAAACATACTATGCATCCAGTTTCTCCTTCTTGGGTAGTCAACTTTGGAATGCTCTTCCAATACCCATCCGAACAATTAACAACTATTTGCCTTTCAGGAAAATGTTAAAGTCCCATTTTTTTCAAGCAAACTTACCCTAATAGACCAACTTAATTCTACCAGACCACCTACGATACTCCTGCTACGACGTCGACACTAACTTTGACCCCAATGATACATAGTAGATGACGGCAGAAAAAGACCTGCACGGTCCATCCAGTCTGCCCAACAAGATAACTCATATGTGCTACTTTTTGTGTATACCTTATCTTGATTTGTACCTGTCCTCTTCAGGGCACAGACCGTATAAGTCTGCCCAGCACTATCCCCACCTCCCAACCACCAGCCCCGCCTCCCACCACCGGCTCTGTCATAGACCGTATAAGTCTGTCCAGCACTATCCCCGCCTCCCAACCACCAGCCCTGCCTCCCACCACCGGCTCTGGCACAGACCTTATAAGTCTGCCCAGCCCTATCCCTGCCTCCCAACCACCAGTCCCGCCTCCCACCACTAGCTTGACCTTATTCACTAATCCCCTTATTCTCAATCCCTTATCTTCTCCCTTCCATCCTTTACCATTTCCCTCCCAATCTCCTTCCCTATCACCTATCCTATCCTTGTTTACCTTCTCTATTCTAATTCATATATTCCTGGACGCTGTTGCCACTATGTTTTCTTTCTCAGATCATAATATTCTTTTAACATGTCCTTTGTAAAGCTTTTCACAATGTAAGTAGTTATGATCATCACAGTTTATAATACTCTTCCTACATTTCCTTGTTTTGCTTCATTCTCTACCATGTAAGATGCTTTCTTTTACTATGTAAGCCGCACTGAACCTGCTGTATGTGGGAAAGAGCGGGGTACAAATGTAATAAATAAATAAAATTCTTAACCCCAACTTCCTCCCAAAAAATATCCCCCCAACCTTCCCCACTGCAGTCTAGGTAGCCCTCACCCCCGGGCCTACCTGATATCCCTGGCGGTCCAAATTGGGTCAGTGGAGGGCAGGAGCAAAGCCCACTCTCTCCTGCCCCTTGTGGGTGGCATAGAAAAATGGCTGCTGCAACCTCTCGTGGTACTACACGTTTTCCTATAGCAACCCCCTTTGATCCCATTTAGACCACCAGGGATATCCAGTAGGCCCCAAGGGCCTACCTAGACCACAGGTAAAGTTGGGGATTGGAGGGATGTATGGGGGGGGGGGGGGTTGTAGGGGTTCAGAATGGCAGTGGGCTGGGGGAGGGAGAGGGAAGGGGGATTTTTCAGGAGCCAGGAGGGCAATTGGGAGGGGGGGGCTTTTTGAAAGGCAAAATAGTTATGTGGGTCCTGGCCAATATTCAGCCAAGACCCACATGACTGTTTTATGCCCCGGCAGCCAACATCAGGCAAATTAGCCTCAGATATTCAGTGCCATAGCCCGGCACTAAAGTATCTAGGGCTAATTTAGCTAGCAGCAGGCAGCATTTTAAAAAACCGCTGACCACCAGCAGCTGTATATCAGCTGTAGTATTTTTTTTTAATCCAGAGCAAAATCCTTTAAAGGATGCATTTAACACATTCTCTTTTTTTCTAGCACTGAATCTAGCGATGTAAAGTGAAACTGTAGGTAGTACATTGATAAGTAGAGCAACAGAGAAGTGTATGGATGGAGAGAAAAGTACTAAGGAGGAGTACCCTGTGTGAACAGAGCCAAAACTAACATGGTGCTGTGCACTTGGCGTACCCACACCCTGGGGGTTACAGAAAATTCGGGCGCCTGAGTTGGGTGGGGAAGCTTTCACATTGAAGCTGGGTGCCCCACTGTAAAGCAAGGGTTTAAAGTCATTGATCCCCTCTTACTAAGGCACGCTGACATTTTTAGCACGTGCTAAAATTGAGCGCTCGCTAAACATTAGAGATGCCAATGCATTCCTATGGGCGTCTCTAACATTTAGCGCAAACCCAATTTTAGCGCACGCTAAAAACATGAGCGCCTTAGTAAAAGACCCCTATTGTGATTTCCAGCAAAACCATCTTTGTGCCAGTGCCAGTGCCTGAGCGAGAACAGCTCACCAGCCTTTTTTCTTACTGCAGTCCTGCTGCCAACACCATCACAACCAGACTGGAGCCACAGTACATGGGACACTACGTCAAAGCATACTGTTGGGGCTCTTCTTCCTTGGGTTCTTCTGTGCAGCGGCATAATGGAGGTGAGCTTTTTTTGCTACAATGACCAGAGTTGTTGAGCCTATTGCATGGTGGTGAACAGAGTCAAAAGACCTTTCCTGGGGTGGCCTTACGCTGTGCTTATTTGAATTGCGTTTTTCCAGAACACCTCTCCTAGGCAATGCCTCTTACACCCATGTGGTCTGAGTCTTACCATTCTTTGCTTGTATAGGCAGTCACCCTGAGGTGGGCTAACTGTGCCAGGCTTCTGGGACCACATCTGGCTTAGTGCACTCTGTAGTTGTTTAACATAGTAACATAGTAAATGACGGCAGATAAAGACCTATACGGTCCATCCAGTCTGCAAAACAACATAAACTCATTTTACATGGTATGTGATACTTTATATGTATACCGGAGTTTGATTTGTCCTTGCCTTTCTCAGGGCAGAGACCGTAGAAGTCTGCACAGTACTGTTCTTGTACTAAGTTCTGAAGCTAACATCGAAGCCCCTTAAAATTGACGCTCCAGCCCATCCCTATCTATTCAGTCACGATCAGGGCGTAGACCATAGAAGTCTGCCCAGCTCCTGTTTTGTTTCCAATTACCGGCATCGCCACCTAATCTCCGCTAAGATTCCACGGAACCATTCCTTCTAAACAGGATTCCTTTGTGTTTATCCCACGCATGTTTGAATTCCATTACCTTTTTCATCTCCACCACCTCCCGCGGAAGGGCATTCCACATATCCACCACCCTCTCTGTGAAAAAATACTTCCTCACGTTAGTCCTGAGTCTGCCCCCCTTCAACCTCAATTCATGTCCTCTAGTTCTACTGCCTTCCCATCTCCGGAAAAGGTTCATTTGCAGATTAATACCTTTCAAATATTTGCTGCTAACTTCTCATTGCTGTTGGACTGTGATAATGAAAGCGTGTACTGAAGTGAGCATGGAGCTGCTTGACTGTGGTGTGCAACCCAGCAAGGAAGGTTCTGACTTCAGTGTCGGGCAAAATAGTGGAAACCATTATAAAGAATAAAATTATGGAACACATAGACAGAGTCAGCATGTATTTAGCCAAGAGAAGTCTTGCCTCATCAATTTGCTTCATTTCTTTGAAGATGTGAATAAACATATGGATAAAGGTGAACCAGTTGATGTAGTGTATCTAGATATTCGGAAAACTTTTGACAAAGTTCCTCATGAGAGACTCCTGAGAAAATTAAAAAGCCATGGGATAGGAGATAATGTTCTGTTGTGGATTAGGAATTGGTTATTGGACAGAAAACAGAGGGTAGGGTTAATTGGCCATTTTTCTCAATGGAAGAGGGTAGAGTGCCGTAGGGATCTGTACTGGGACCGGTGCTATTTGACATTTTTATAAATAATCTGGAAATTGGAACAACTAATAAGGTGATTACATTTGCAGATGACACAAAACTATTCAAAGTTGTTAAAACACATGTGAACTATGAAAAATTGCAGGAAGACAATAGGAAGTTGTAAGACTGGGTATCTCTGCCCATATCCAGCAGACAGCCAAGATCTGTCGCTTCTTTCTCTATAACATCAGCAAAATTCGCCCTTTCCTCTCTGAGCACACCACCCGAACTCTCATCCACTCTCTCATTACCTCTCACCTTGACTACTGCAACCTACTCCTCACTGGCCTCCCACTTAACCATCTATCCCCCCTTCAATCCGTTCAGAACTCTGCTGCGCGTCTTATCTTCCGCCTAGACCAATATGCTCATATCACCCCTCTCCTCTAGTCACTTCACTGGCTTCCAATCAGGTACCGCATACAGTTCAAGCTTCTCCTACTAACTTACAAATACACTCAATCTGCAGCCCCTCACTACCTCTCTACCCTCATCTCCCCTTACGCTCCTACCCGTAACCTCCACTCACAGGACAAATCCCTCCTCTCAGTACCCTTCTCCACCAACGCCTACTCCAGACTCCGCCCTTTCTGCCTTGCCTCACTCTATGCTTGGAATAAACTCCCTGAACCTATACGCCAAGCCCCCTCCCTACTCATCTTCAAATCCTTGCTCAAAGCCCACCTCTTCAATGTCGCTTTCGGCACCTAACCATTGTACCTCTATCCAGGAAATCTAGACTGCCTCAATCTTGATTGACTGCACTTTTTGTCCTTTAGATTGTAAGCTCCTTTGAGCAGGGACTGTCCTTCTTTGTTAATTGTACAGCACTGCGCAACCCTGGTAGCACTTTAGAAATGTTAAATAGTAATAGTAGTAGTAGTAGGTGTCATTCTAGATGAAAGCAAACAGGATGCTAGGAATCATTAGGAAAGGGGATGGTAAATAAGACCATGAATACTATAATGCCTCTGTATCACTCCATGATGTGACCTTACCTTGAGCCAGGGGCATAGCCACGGGTGGGCCTGGATGGGCCTGGGCCCACCCATTTTGGGCTTGGGCCCACCCAACAATGCTGCACCTCATAGACGCCCAAACTGCAACTTCTGCTTTCCCTACTCCATCCTCCCAGCTGCCCGCCGGCGCTCCGCAGGCTTTGTTCCCTTCCTGTTTCCTCCGCTGTCATCTCCGTCCAGCAGCAGTGTTAGCTCCGCTGCTTCAGTGGAGCCGTGCAGCGCCGGGGTCGTCCGCACGCTTCTATGAGTGCTTGCGCTGGCCCCGCCTCTTCAGAATGAGTATCGGAAGTGAGGCCGGCCGGAAGGAAGCGTGCTGGCGGACGCGGCGCCATTGCAGAAATGCAGAGCTGGACCGTGGCACCACCCAGCGGAGATGGAAGGAGGAAGGGCCTGCAGCGCGCCGGCGGGTGGCTGGGAGGTGGGAGAGAACAAAAACCACAGCAGGCGGGCGGGCGGGTGGGAAAGGTGCAGCATGTCAGCAGGTGGCGGCGGCGGGGTGGGGGAGACAGGAGCACTGTTGGGATCAGGGAGTGAGGGTAGTGGTAGATGGGGTGGAGGAATAATTGTTCGATGTGGGGGGAGGGATGGAGAGATGCTGCAAGGGGAAAGAGAGGGAGAATTGTTGGATATAGGTGGGGTGGGATGGGATGGGGAGAGGGAGGGAAAGGCTGCATGGATGGTAGGGAAGAGAAAGGGATAAATGCTGAACAATGGGGGAGGGAAGAGAGATGGGACAGGAAGATGCTGGTGGTGGGAGGTAAAAGGGATAGGGAGATATCAGGCTAGAGGGTGAGGATGGGAGAAAGAGGGAACAGATGCTGGGTTGGAAGAGTGGAGGGAGGGAGACACTGGGAATGGTGGAAAGCATGGGGGAGAGGCCCAGGGAGTGGAGATGGCAAGGAAATAAATGAGAGAACAGTGATTACAGGGGTAGAAATATGGTAATGGTGCGTAGATTGAAGATGGAAAGGAATGATAGGCTAGGAAAGAGAGAGAGATGGGGAATAGGAGAACTAGTGGGTGAAAGGAAATGGAAATGTGATAGATATCTGAAAAGTAAAAAGAAGGAAAAGATTTAGAAAGAGGATGAAATTTGAGTGTACAGAGGCAGAAAAGAAAAAAGAAAGAAAGGAAAGAGCTAAAATGGAAAGATTAATATTTCAGAGGCAGGTGTAGTGAGGAAATGAAATGACAGGAGAAAAAAGACAAATGGACAGCCGCTTGAAGAATTAGCAGAAGACAGACAGGAAAGCGGGAAAGAAAAATTGGAACCAACATGATGGAAAAATAAAATGTCCAGACAATAAAGATAGAAAAATCATTTTATTTTGAATGTTTTAAATGGAATATGTTAGCTTTGGGAAATGTGCATAGTGGATGTCTTTTTATTGTGATAAGTAGAAAAGGAAATGCGCTTTTGTTTTTTTTTCTCCAGTGTTGCAGTGCATGCTGAGGTTCCCAGTTCAATTTTGTCTACATATTTTTATTTCTAATTTGTGATCCCTTGTTCTGTAATTTGTGAGGGTCTGTCAGTGTGACTGTAACGGCAGATGAAGAGATAGGAGAGGGAATTGGGGGAGGGGCTTCTTTATTTTCTGCCCTGGTCACCAGCATGGTTAACAGCAGCCCTGACCCTTGCTGTGGCTAGAGGGGATCCCCAAGCCCTGCCAGCTGGGGATCTCTTCCGGGGCTGGCTGGAGCTGCCTTCCGCCAAGCTTGGCAGATGGGGGCAGCATCCTGGAGCCACTGACAACTATGCATGTATGGGGTGCTGGCATCAGTGGCTCGAGGAGTTGCTACTGCCTGCTGGGCTTGGCAGGGAGGAGTTCTGGCCATCTCTGGTGGAGGTCCCCAGCTGACGGAGATTGGGGATCCTCATCAGCTAAAGTATTTATATTTTGAGTTGGGAAGTGATGGGGGAGAGGGGGGAGAGAAAAAAAATTTATGCCCACCCACCTTGTGCTCAGGCCCACCCAAAATTGGTTGTCTGGCTACGTCACTGCCTTGAGCATTGTGTTCAATTCTGGTTGCCGTATCTTAAAAAAGATATAGCAGAATTAGAAAAGGTTCAAAGAAGAGCAACCAAAATGATAAAAGGGATGAAACTCCTCTCATATGAGGAAAGCTAAAGAGGTTAGGGCTCTTCAGCTTAGAAAAGAGATGGCTGAGGGGGGATATGATTGAGGTCTGCAAAATCCTGAGTGGTGTAGAACAGGTAGAAGTGAATAGACTTTTTACGCTTTCAAAAGTACAAAGACCAGGGGATACTGAATGAAATTACATGGAAATACCTTTAAAACAAATAGGAGGAAATATTTTTTCACTCAATGAATAGTTAAGCTCTGGAACTCATTGCCAGAGGATGTGATAAGAGCAGCTAGCATATCTGGGTTTAAAAAAGGTTTTGACAAGTTCCTGGAGGAAACGTCCATAGTCTGTTATTAAGATAGACATGGGGTAAGACACTGCTTACCCTGGGATTGGTAGCATGGAATGTTGCTACTATGTGGGATTCTGCCAGGTGCTTGTGACTGTTGGAAACAGGATACTGGGCTAGATGGACCAGTATGACTATTCATTTGGATTGCGCATTTGAAACTCCAGGGATTATTTAGAAAAATATGGAGGCTCATTTATGAAATGTTTGCACCATTTTTGCTTTTTTTTACACAACTTGCTCCAGCTTTATTGATGTTCTTTCAATGGGAAAAATATTACCACAAGTATTCCACTGGGAAAAAATAAATCACAATCCTTTAATAAATATGCCTAGTGGCACTGAATAAATATAGGCAGAAATGAGTTACAGAAAGACAAAGACAGATTTATTTTTTGGAGCATTGTGTGTTGCCAGGCCCAAGGCTAAACTGCTGGTGTCTGCAATTAGGAGAGGTATTTGGACCAGCTCAATAGCTCACTGTGGGGATCTTTTACTAAAGATTAGCTTGCGTTATCTGCAGCAGGGCCCATAGGAATAAAGTGGGACCTGCTGCAGATAATTCAAGGTAACCTTTAGTAAAAGGCCCCCTATGTAAAAGACCCAGATTCGATCTCTGTGCCTGGCTTGTGCTCCTCAAGGTTGCACGATGTTCAGGTTGTGAACAAGCCTGAGGATGTTGCAGTGGCCAAATTCACAATTCCTGAGGAAGGGAATCCTACCCAATGTTCAACAGGGACAACTACTGAGTAGAACTGGGATGCATGCTTGCTGGCTTCTGGAATGAATCATTGGCCATGATTCCTATCAAGGATCATCATTTCAATGCCTGGGTAAGGGGAGGTTATAAAGTCAGGGGAAATACCCTGCTAACTGGAAATGAAAGCTAATAGAGGTTGGCTACAATTGATCTCAGAATCCAAAGAATTTGAAGGAAACTACCATCAGAAACTAAACCTCTCTCTAATTGCTCCAAATCAACAGGATATAGATGAAACCATGAACTGTTATCATATAAATTATTTATATATAGCCTCATACGTCCAGGGTACCTTTAAATAGATTTAGGACACCACTGACTGACATTCATCATTGGCTCCCTCCACCAACCAAAACACTGCAGAGAAAAACTCTCCTATTTACATCTAATCATGAGAGAAAAATCTGCAATGTTTAGGCATGTGGGAAAACATCAATTTAATAAATCTACAGTTCTAATGTTCATCAGATCCTAAATATGACCCAAAAAAACTTTTATAAAGGGTCTAAAAGAAGAAAAAAATGTACTTAATACTGAAAAAATCCAAAAACAAACAGCCAGGTTAAACAGTTCTGTGTATACACTTAACTTAGTTTTGTTCCAAGAAGCTCAATCACTGTTTAATTCTCTTTTAATATCCATGGCTGTGACCTATTTATAGTCCACGTTTTGTTCCAACTCTTTCTTATTCCTCGACAGAATTAGGATTCCCACTGTTTCGTTCTCTTCATCAGGAGAAAAAAAATAAGAAAGCATCATACATTTCTCTTCATATCTATACAGACACAAAATGGCGAATGTTTAAATAGAACGCCAAGAGAGAGACTCCTCCTCCCACTGACATCTACCATGCCAAAAAAACAATACAATAAGAACAACATTATTTCTGGAGATATGCTTAGGTGAACCCATTTTGAATTCTGAATCTTCAAAATGGCAAAATAAATTTATATTCATTCCCTGATTCAACAGTTTTGCTGCATGAAGCCTGAGCAGATGAGTAGATTTTGAGAATCTCGATCAAGGACAACTAGGTAATCATCTAATATAATGAGTCATAATCATTTTGCAAATAATTTATTGACTTGCTTGTTTTCAAACATCCACTGCTTCAAGGCTAATTCCCTCAGGGCTTTTTATATTGGGTCTGTTAAACAGGGATGTGTGCAACAAAACAGAATGAAAGAGCATTGATTTAAAACTGCCAGACACTAGACACTGTACCTTATAGTTGGACAATGGAAAGCTACTTCAGATTTGTATTTTGAAACATATTCATTTTTGTACAGCAGAGGTTGAAACAAAAAAAGCCTCATCTACAATTAAGCGGTCCTTTTACTAAGCCGCACTAGAAAGTGGCCAGCACTACAATTAGGGTGTGGGTTTGCCATGTTCTCTGGCCACTTTCTAGCATGGCTGAAAAATTGCCACGAATAGTGTTTTTTAATAGCCGCATGCTAAGTTCCCCATTAGCGCGTGGTCATTACTGCCAGGAGCCCTTACTGCCACCTATTTAGGAGGCGGTAAGGGTTCCCGCTCTACTTATTCACTAATCAGGTAGCACGTAGTAATGTGCCCACACTACCCAATTAGCACAGGGCATGCCTACTCCCCCTCCCCCACGTTAGAAAATAATTTCTATTTTTTACTGCGTTGATTGACACACACTGATCACAGCAATACAGCAGGACACCTCAGCACACCCCTCAGTGGCACTGTTTTGGCGCACACTACCCACATGGTAGCCCTTCCACCCTTTTGTAAATAAGAACATAAGAATAGTCATACTGGGTCAAACCAATGGTCCATCTAGCCCAGTATCCTGTTTCCAACAGTGGCCAATCCTGGTCACGTGAAACCCAATTAGTAGCAACATTAGAAAAAGGGCCCTTAAATGAATAAGAAATTGGTCTCCTACATCAGCTCTTATGCAAACAAGATTTCAGGCCACTTTTCACTTATAGCACATCTGGACATAAGGAGGGTGATTCTGTAACACTATGCTTTTATTTAGGTACCTAGAGGGTGCCTATTCTATAAAGGAAATTAGATGTCTACTTCCTTTATAGAATATTAGTCAAATAAACCCCTGTCATTTTGCTGTGAACACTTAGTCCAGCCATAAAGCTGGCGTAAGTGCTTTGCCTAAATTGTTAAAACGAGCACCGATCTTTTCCGGCACCCATTTTTGAGCGTGATGTATAGAATCTGGCCCTACTTGTATAATCAGGTATATGTATGTATATCCCATAGAGTGCCTCTGTGCATATGTTCCACCAGGGCCAGTTCAACCAATGGACCAGGCGCGGCACTGGCCCAGGGTTCCGGTGATGAAGAGCACCAAAATCCCAGTCCTGTATCTCTCCCTCTCTCTTCCTTCCCCTCTGAGGATGGGGAAGGAGTGATGTTGGATGGGGATTCAGGATTTTGGCACCCTTTTCACCAGCATTAGGGGAAGAGAGGCTTGAGATAGAGGGGGAACTACTGGATCATGGGTTGGGGGGGGATGCTGATGCAAAAGGTGGCTCAGAGCACCACAGTCTCTTGAACTAGCCCTGCGCTCCACCCGGAGTCCACCCATGTGCACGCCCACTGTGAAATATGCACTATATAAGATATGTTTGATTTACACCGCCTTGAGTGAATTCTTTCAAAAAGGCGGTAAATAAATCCTAATAAATAAATAAATATGCATGCATGTATTATGCTGACAATGTATTATACTGTTTGGGAAGGTTCTTCCATGCTGTCTGTTTGTATTGTACTGGCATTTATCATATTTTTGTTATATGATTGTTCTACAGTGCTGTTAAAGATATATATTTTTTATACTTTCATGTTAGTCCTATTATTAGGTTTAAATTTTCCACTTCCAAGTTTATCTCATTTAGGGCCCCTTTTACCAGGCTATAGAAAAAGAGGGCCTGCAGTGGCGTCAGTGCGTGGATTTGCCACACGCCGAGGCCCCCTTTTACCGCAGCAGGTAAAAGGTATGTTTTTGCTTAAAAAAAAGAAATGGCCATGCGCTAATCACAGGGATTGGCATGCGGCCATTTCTGGGAGGAGCTCTCACCGCCACCTATTTAGGTGATGGTAAGGGCTCCTGTGCTAACCCAGTAGTAACTGGGCAGTGATTACTGCCCGGTAAGCCCTGGTGCTACAAAATTTAAATTATTTTTGTAGCACTGGAAGTGGCAAGCAGTGAGGGTGGGAATTACTTTCAGGCTCTTGTGGTAGCCCAGTGGTATTTCCAAATTGGAGCACAGCAAGCCCAATGGCACGTGGCAAGCCCTTTGTAAAATGGCTCCTTATTGTATTTATCTTTATATTTGGTTATTTTACTATTGTTATGCTGTAAACGAAATTGCAGATTTTATGTACTTGCTGTACACTGCTTTGGGTGAATTTCTTCATAAAGGCATTTAATAAATCCCAAATAATAATAATAATAAATTATAGTATTCTCTAATTTACACATATAGGGCTAGATTCTATAAATGTAAAACAGCCCCCCAGTCACTGCAATCACAATCCTTAAGCAGGGGCCATGCACCCGTAACTACCAATGATCCTAAATGATCAGTGCTGAAAAAAATGCTTAAGAAGTATTCTATAAGCTGCACCTAAAGTTCAGCACAGTTTATAGAATAATGCATAAGCGGCAAGGTTGCACATAATTTTTTATTATTATTATTTACATTAATCATAACATAAACAGAAATTTGCAATGGAAAAATTCACACAATCAATAATAATAAACACTCAGCATGCAAGTCCACATGCATGCTGAGCGTTTATTATTATTGATTGTGTGAATTTTTCCAAGTCCACATCACTGTAAACCATATGTGCCACAAAGGTCTCACTGAAATTAAAGGTAATAAAACATAAAATAGAAAGAACAGCAGGCCCCACGTCCAGTCAATCATAAGCCCTATTTACCTAACCCAGAATAAAGAAAAAAGAAACAACAAAGAAATTATTTCAAAATTTCCTTCTGCATTAAAACCTTTTTCCAAATGAGTCAAGTGCAAGAAGATATATGAATTCTCCCCATGCATTACCAGACATTAACAGGGAAATTTCAGAAAGAATGAAGTCCCCAAAGCTAAGACTGTAGGTCTTGACTGAAGAAAAGCTTTATGACATTATTTATTTATTTATTACATTTGTACCCCGCTCTTTCCCACATACAGCAGGTCCAGTGCGGCTTACATAGTAAAAAAAAGCATCTTACATGGTAAAGAATAAAGTAAAACAAGGAAATGTAGGAAGAGTATTATAAATTGTGATGATCATAACTACTTACATTATGAAAGGCATTACAAAGAACATGTGAAAAGAACGTAATGAACTAGAATAGGGAAGGTAGACAAGGATATGATAGGTGAAAGGGAAGGAGAATGGGAGGGAAATGGTAAAGGATGGAAGGAAGAAGATGAGGGATTGAATATAACGGGGACAGAGTAAGCGTCAACGTCTTAATTGAGTAGGTCAGGTAACGTCAGGGAAAATCATAATCCTCTGTCCAAAAAAGGGAACCATTTTCTTCAGAAAATATGCGTCAAAATAGACTTATGTTCCTTCAGTTGAAAAGAAACCTACAATGTGGCCCTTTTTGTAATAGGTTCCTGAAGCTCTCTTTTTCATCAAGCACTGCCATTTCCTCCCCTCACCCTCCCCACTGACAGTTTGAACTTCGTGGGTGTGGCTTGGATCTCTTTCAGGGAGAGAAAACTAACAACTTATAGCAGCAGCTTCAGAGAGCATTTTCCATCTCACAGATAGGCTGCAGAGAATACCTTCTCCTGCTTTAGACTTAGCCTGGCCTCAGAATGACATCCTATAGTATATCTCCTATCAAACTGAGCTCTCTTTTTCATCAAGCACTGCCATTTCCTCCCCTCACCCTCCCCACAGCCAGTTTGAACTTCGTGGGTGTGGCTTGGATCTCTTTCAGGGAGAGAAAACTAACAACTTATAGCAGCAGCTTCAGAGAGCATTTTCCATCTCACAGATAGGCTGCAGAGAATACCTTCTCCTGCTTTAGACTTAATCCTACCCACCCTACCCCTCTACCCACCCACCCCTAGAGTGACATGTCTTATATAACCTCCCTATCAACCCACTCATTACTTTACCTCACCCATTTCTATTCTTCTATCACCTTCTCCCACTACTCCAACCAGAGTTACACCTAATCACACTGACCACCCTTCAACATCTTCTGTCCTTCTGTGACTGTTCTCTTGTGCTTGACTGCTTAAATATTTTAAATTTAAATGCTTTACTTTTTGTCTATTAGATTGTAAGCTCTTTGAGCAGGGACTGTCTTTCTTTTGTGTTTGTACAGCGCTGCGTACACTTTGTAGCGCTCTAGAAATGTTAAATAGTAGTAGTAGTAGTAGTGAAGTGACTCAAGGAATTTACAAAGATCCAAACATCTGGTGAATACAAAATATCACACGCCCCTTCCTCCTTATTAGGCACTCTGCAGAATTTAGGTAAATAATATAAATAACTAACAATCACAGACTCTTCAGGCAATTGCAATATCTCTGTCACATACATTTTAAAAACCTCTAGTGGCACCAAAAAATGTGTACAAGGAAAATTAAGCAGTCTCCGAGCTCTTGATACATTTTCAAGTGATTCCATTTGTAAATGAAAATTTAAACTGTCCTTAATTGAAGCTGTAATAGTCACCTGAGCAGAAACTTATGAATTCACCTCATCTAAGCCCTACTCTTCATTAGTAATCCTTGTGTCCTGATCTTTGAACTTCCCCACTGCTTCCTTAGTAATATTATTAAAGCATTGCAAGTTGTCCTGTAAAGTTTTTCTCTACTCTACTAGTAACAGTTAAAATGTCTTTCAAAGATGGTTCTTGCAATTCAGATGAATCAGACATAGAAACTACTTTCAGAGAAACTAGTGAAGGCATTTTCACTGAAGAAACATTAAGAGGAGAAGGAGATTCTAACAGGAGAGAACCAACAAGGCCCTGGAGCACACTACCTTGGAAAAACCAATCTTCTTCCATATTGGGATAGGCTGTGGGGGAGGGGAGAACCCCCCAGAAGACAGTTTACAATTTGGATACTTTGCTATACTTTGAGTTAAAATTTAATGCCAAAAAGTGTAGAGTGATGCAGTTGGGGTGCAG
This sequence comes from Microcaecilia unicolor, assembly GCF_901765095.1. NCBI lineage: Eukaryota > Metazoa > Chordata > Amphibia > Gymnophiona > Siphonopidae > Microcaecilia > Microcaecilia unicolor. The sequence continues at coordinate 245,905,642 of NC_044037.1, read as the reverse complement.
AAACCCGAAAGAGAGATACCGAATAGGAGGGGAGAGATTAGTAAGCTCGACTCAGGAGAGAGACCTTGGGGTGTTGGTGTCTGAGGATCTAAAGTTGAAGAAACAAGGCGACAAGGCGACGGACATGGTCAGAAGGATGCTAGGCTGCGTGTTTGTTCTGTCTGTCTGTCCTAATTAGATTGTAAGCTCTGTTGAGCAGGGACTGTCTCTTCATGTTCAAGTGTACAGCGCTGTGTACATCTAGTAGTGCTTTAGAAATGATAAATAGTAGTAGAGGGGCGTAACCAGCAGAAGAAAGGAGGTGTTGATGCCCCTCTACAAGTCGTTGGTAAGGCCCCACTTGGAGTATTGTGTTCATTTTTGGAGGCCGTATCTTGCTAAAGATGTAAAAAGACTGGAAGCGGGCAAGGAAAAGCTACAAAAATGGTATGGGATTTGCTTCGCAAACCGTATGAGGAGAGACTTGCTGACCTGAACATATATACCTTAGAGGTATTAATCTGCAAATTAACCTTTTTCGGAGGCGGGAAGGTGGTAGAACTAGAGGGCATGAATTGAGGCTTAATGGGGGCAGACTCAGGGCTAATGTCAGGAAATATTTTTTCACGGAGAAGGTGGTGAATGCCCTCCTACGGAAGGTGGTATCACATACCATGTAAATGAGTTTATCTTGTTGGGCAGACTGGATGGACCGTTCAGGTCTTTATCTGCCATCATTCACTATGTTACTATCCACCTTATAATCGAAAGAGAAAAATGCCCATATTCCGACCTAAATCGGGAGATGGACGTCTTTCTCTCGCGGGCGCCCAAATCAGTATAATCGAAAGCCGATTTTGGGCGTCTTCAACTGCACTCCATTGCAGGAATGAATAAAGTTGACGGGGGCGTGTCGGAGGCGTGGTGAATACGGGACTGGGACGTGGTTATCGGCCAAGGAGAGATGGGTGTCTTTAGCTGATAATCGAAAAAAAGGCGTTTTTACCGCAATTTTGGGTCATTTTTTTTTTTACCCTTTTTTTTCATGAATAAGTCCCAAAAAAGTGCCCCAACTGACCAGATGACCACTGGAGGGAATCGGGGATCACCTGCCCTGACTCCCCCAGTGGTCACTAACCCCCTCCCACCAAAAAAAACACTTTACAAACTTTTTTCCCCAGCCTGTATGCCAGCCTCAAATTCCATATCCACCTCCATGACAGCAGAATGTGTTCTATCCTCTGACAGCCTTTCCCTGGTTCTGATGTGGGTCTCGGGTGAGTGTGACACCTTTTCTGTTAAGGGCACTGCAGAGTCACATCAGCAATGCATTGTGGTGGGTATAGGGTAGTGGGCTCCGTGATTCCACTAGCTTGTGTTAAATGCTCACGATGTTGGTAGTTGGTAGGCTCTACTCCCATGGTGCTTTTCCCTCTGCTTACTGGGTCAGAGTGTGCCCTGTTTTGTTTCCAGTAGTCCATGAGGTAGTGGCCATTTTTGTAAGACACTTTTAGATCCCTTTCATGTGTTAGCCACATTACAGCACTTAGTTCTTACCTTGAATGTTGCTGAAAGAGGACATTGTACACCATTCTGCCAGCTCGGACCTACTGCTAATCTCAGTACCAGCGAGACTTGTTGCCAGTGGGGCACAACCTCTGATCTGCAGTTAACTGTGAGTAAAGGTGCTTATTCAAATAAAGGACGTTTTCAGCGAGATTAGTCTTCAGGTGTCAACTGCTGTGCCAAGGTTATACAGCAGCAACAAGTCCTGTCCCTGGAGCACTTTTAGTGGGTACTGCAGTGCACTTCAGGCAGGCAGACCCAGGCCCATCCCCCCCCCCCCCCCCCACCTGTACCACTTGTGGTGGTAAATGGGAGGCCTCTGAAACCCACTGTACCCACATGTAGTTGCCCCCTTTACCCCTAAGAGCTATGGCAGTGTTGTATATTTGTCCCTCCCAACGACCAAATGGCTTGGATTAGGATGTTTCTGAGCTGGACGTTTTTATTTTCCATTATCACAAAAAAAAAAAAACGCCCAGCTCAGAAAGGACCAAATCCATAGCATTTGGTCCGTCCAAACCGTATTTTCGAAACAAAAGATGGACGCCCATTTTTTTCGAAAATACAGTCTGTCCCACTTTTTCCCGTTCCCGTTTTCGGACATAGACGCCCATGGAGATGGGCGTTCGCGTTCAATTATGCCCCTCCACGTATCTTACCATGATGTGTGGCAAATCCAAGCGCTGACGCTACTGCAGGACTCCTTTTACCGCAGCTTGGTAAAAGGGGCCCTAAATAAAATCGAGCAGGAAAAAAACAGCATTTTGTGGGTTTTTTGTTCATTGATAATAATATGCACTCCTTTTGCAAATAGTGAGAGTCTCTAACATTTAGTGTGCCCACAATTTTAGCGCAAGCTAAAACAACATGAGCATGCCTTAGTAAAAGACGCCCACTGTACGCTCTTTCTGAAAGAGGACACACTATTTGCAAATTGTGCACACATGCATGAATCTATATGTGCATGTGCGAACTGCTCACAAATAAGAAATTTAAGCAGATACATATATTTATTAAAATTCATTATTTTTTTTATTAAAATTTATATTTTCTGTGGTCTAAAAATGTTAATTTTAATAGAGCACAATAAAGCAAAGTTATTCATATAAAACCAATGCAATATCAAGAATAGCATCACAAAATCAAACAGTATGCTCATAAGCTTGCATAAATTTTTAAAAAAGTTTTTAATTTCTTCCAAAACTGAAAATAGTTCCATTCCAATCTTGCTGACACTGGATAGACATCCCACAAAAAGGGAGTCCTTACCTAAAAAAAACAGATCTATGCTTCAGCATTGGTGGAACCCATCTAGTGTATTAGTTCCTGTGGATCTGAAGGTGCATACACACAGATGCCAAGTTGCCCAGCTACAAGCTGGAGATATTGAGATAGTCCTGGATTTCTGACCATCCCATCCTGTGCATTATAGGACTTACAACACTGATTTCAATGTGCAGGGTTCAAGTTCAAAACCAGGACTGGCCAGTCTCCAGCCTGAAGCTGGGTAATTTGGCATCTCTGCATATAGTCTATAATCTTAATGAAAAGGTTGGTTGTCTACCTAAGAAGGGCTAATGAATCATAAAGTACATTTTAAAACCCATCCTAAAAGCAAATGGAAGCCAATCGAGCTCATTTTCGAAAGAGAAGGACGTCCATCTTTCGACACAACTCGGAAAATGGACGTCCTTCTCCCAGAGATGTCCAAATCAGTATAATCGAAACCCGATTTTGGACGTCTCCAACTGCAGTCCGTCGCAAGGACGTCCAAATTTCAAGGGGGCGTGTCAGAGGCGTTGCGAAGGCGGGACTTGGGTGTGCCTAACATTTGGACGTCTTTGACCCATAATCGAAAAAACAAGGACGTCCCTGACAAATACTTGGACGTTTTCACCTGGACATGTTTTTTTAACGAATAAGGCACAAAAAGGAGCCCAAAATGACCAGATGACCACCGGAGAGAATCGGGGATGACCTCCCCTTACTCCCCCAGTGGTCACTAACTCCCTCCCACCTTCAAAAAACATGTTTAAAAATAATTTACTAATTGCCAGTTGGAGAGGTAAAAATATGTGGTGCCAGCCTCTGTGCCAGCCTCAGATGTCATACTCAGGTCCATGACAGCACATTCACGTCCCAGGAGCAGTTTTAGTACGTACTGCAGTGCACTTCACACAGACGTACCCAGGCCCATACCCCCACTACCTGTTACATTTGTGGAGAAAACAGCGAGCTCTCCAAAACCCACCACAAACCCACTGTACCCATATATAGGTGCCCCCCTTCACCCATAAGGGGTATGGTAGTGGTGTACAGTTGTGAGTAGTGGGTTTTGGGGGGCTCAGCGCACAAGGTAAGGGAACTATGTTCCTGGGAGCATTTTCTGAAGTCCATTGCAGTGCCCCCTAGGTGCCCAGTTGGTGTCCTGGCATGTCAGGGGGACCAGTGCACTACAAATGCTGGCTCCTCCCATGCCAAAATGGCTTGTATTTGGACGTTTTTGACATGGACGTCTTTGTTTTCGAAAATCGCCGAAAGTCAGAAACGTTTATGTCTAAGGACGTCCAAATCTAGGGACTTTCAAATTTAAGGATTTGGACGTCTCTGACAGTATCTTCAAAACAAAAGATGGACGTCCATCTTGTTTTGAAAATACGGGTTTCCCCGCCCCTGGATTTCGCCATTTTGCAAATCGCAACTTGGACGTTTCTTTCGAAAATGCCCCTCAATGTAATTGTTCCAAGACTGGGGATATACTCTGTAGGCCCACAACATGTAACCAACCTAGCAGCAATATTTTGAACTGCTCTTTCATGGATTGTACCAAGTAGCAAGGTGCCATCATCACTTTTCTTCTGGCAGTTGCTAGGAAGACTTCAACATGGAATAAGCATTATTTTTGATAACTCAGTCAAACATTATGGAGAACAAAGTGGAGAACAACATCTTGAAATGAAACATGACTGTCTAAGCGTATTCTATAACGTGATGCATGTAAATTCTAAGTCGCATAGTTGAAAAGGGGTCGTGGCCTTGGGTGGGTCATGGGTGTTTCTAAAATCCATACGCATTGTTATAGAATGCACCTGGTCTGCACATAATTTAGGCATCAGCATTTACACCAAGTTTTACTTGGCATAACTGCCCATGACTAAATACAGACACATGGAAGGGCACCCAGCATATTCAATAAACCACAAGGAAATTTAGGCTTATTCTATAAAGTACGCCTAAAATTAGGCCTTACTTTATAGAATACGCCTAGGCATATTTCCTCTTGACGCCAATTTTTTAGGAGTGATATATTGAATCTAGTCCATAATGCATTAAAACAGGTTAGTAAATCTAGCCCTAAGTTTGTACCTGAAACAATGCAATAACTTGCCCATGGTCACAAGGAGCATTAATGGAAGAAGTGTGATTCTAAACTGGTTCTTAGCCTGCTGTTCTAACCTCTAACCATGATCTAATGTACACAAAAATGTGGCACCAACCGGTCTACACATTCTAGAATTATTGTGCCCCCAGACAGACAGCTAGACAAATTGAATCATTTCTGAACCATGTTCAGGTCTGGTTGAAAAGTACAGACAAAGAAGATGAGTTCATTTTAATTGTCTCATTCATGGTATATTATAAAGCTGTATGCAGAAATGTCTTCATGCAGTACAGCTATGTAACTGTAGAAGACAATTAAGAACTCATTTGCATTATGATTGAAATAAATGAATACAATAGGAAGAATCATTATCATAAACATAGCCTTCTTAACAAATTGCTTATTTTTGATAGGATTTGTGCAATGTCTTTTTAAAAACCTTGCCACTTTCAGTGTAAGTCAACTCATTTTCAGGTCTTATGCTAACATTTCTCTCCTTTTAAAATGTTAATAGTCTTTTGTTCATATTTGCCTATTATTCAGGAGACCTGCAGTGCCACAAGCCTTTTAAAAGTAAATTATTTGTTTAATATGAAACCTGATTTGGTCTGATTGTATCTCCAGGATAACAAAAATGACACATTAAAAAACTAAAAGATTAATATTTGAAGGGACAGTTCAGTTAGAGAAGTATTCAGGCTCTTTTAATATTAATCAGTGAGTTCCCAGTAAATGTGGTATCAAAAATTCGGATTTTTAAAATGTTCTTGTATACTGCCTTAAAGCCACAGAAGCTGTGTACATTCAAATACTTTAGATATTTTCCTTTCCCCAGAAGGCTCACAATTTAAGGGGACCATTTACTAAAGGGTGTTAAGCTATAATGTGCAATTAGCACGTTCAAAAAGGCGTACTGCAAAATGCATTAAAGCATTTTGCCATAATTTGTCTATTTCCACGAGCTCATCACACATTTTTTTCGTAATTTATTCTGGAGAGGGTGTGTCATGGGTTGAGAGTTATTCTGGAGAGGGTGGAGAGTGAGTGGAGAGTGGGTGTGTGTGGGCTACCGCTGAGTTAATGCAGGAGCAAATTTAGGAAGCAGTAAGCGCTCCCATGTTAATTTTTTTTGCAAGTTCCACATGCTAATGGAAAATTCGTGTGGAACCTGCAAAAAGAAAAAAAGCCCTGTTCTAGGGATGCTCTAGAAATGGGCTTAGCATACAGGAAAGTCTTGTATTAGTGCACACTAAGCCCATTTCTTAGTGCATCTTAGTGCAAGGGCCTCTAAGTTTGTACCTGAGGCAATAGACAGTTAAGTGACTTGTCCAAGATCACGAGGAGCTGCAGTGGGCTTGAACCAGGCTCCCCTAGTTCTCTGCCTGCTGCTCTCACCCTTAGGGGCTTATTTTAGAAAGAGAAAACCGTCTAAAAAGTGGCATAAAGCAACATTTGAATGTTTTTCTCACAAAAATGTCCATATCAGTATTTTCAAAACCTATTTTTTAGATGTTTTTCTATGCAATTCATCTGAGGTACATCCAAATCTCAAGGGAGTATCCGGCACAAATAAAGAAGCTGGACAAGGACCTGAAAGAAGATATTCATAAGCTTGGTATGAAAGGGAAGGTGCTATTGTTGGGAGATTTCAACTTGCCTGATGTCAGCAAAATCGGAAAGAAGTAGAGAGATCGTAGATGCCTGTCAAAGTGCCTTGCTCAGACAACTGGTGACAGAACCCACGAGGGTAGGGTTGACGTTGATCTAGTGCTCACAAATGGAGGAAGTGTTTCCAATGTCCATGTGGGTGCCCACCTGGGTAATAGTGATCATCAAATGATATGGTTTGATTTAAGAGCAAACGTAGAGTGTGGACACACAAAACTCAGAATACTGGATTTCAAATGTACAGATTTTGGTAAAATGGGAGAATACTTGAAGAAGGAGCTGATGGCAGGGGTAGGAATTAGAAAACTGGAAGTTCAGTGGTCCAAGCTGAAAACTGCTATAAATATGGCAACTGATCTATATGCAAAGAAAGTAAACAAAAACAAGAGAAACCGGAAGCATATATGGGTATCCAAAGAAGTGGCTGAAAACATAAGGGCAAAAGAGGCTTTGTTCAAGAAATGCAGAACACAATGAGAGGATGATGGAAAAGATTACCGGATTAAACTCAAAGAAGTGAAGAGGGAAATATGGCTAGCGAAAATGCAGATGGAAGAAAAAATTAATAAATATGTAAAGAGAGGTGACAAAACCATTTTTAGATATATTGGGGAAAGGAGAAAAAATTGGAATGGAATTGCAAGACTGAAAGATATTGAGAATAGCGATGTGGAGAGCGATGAGGATAAAGCGAACATGTTAAACAAATACTTCAGTGTTCATGGAAGAAAATCCTGGAGAAGGACCCCGGTCAGCTGACAAGGATATATCTGTGAATGGAGTGCATATAGTGCAGTTCACGGAAGAAAGTGTTTATAAACGGCTTGAAAATATGAAAGTGGATAAAGCCATAGGGCTGGATGGGATACATCCCAGGATACTGAGGGAGCTCAGAGAAGTCCTGGTGGGACCTCTTAAGGATTTATTTAATAGATCTTTAGAGACAGGAGAGGTTTCATGAGACTGGAGACAAGCTGATGTGGTCCCTCTTCACAAAAGCAGAGACAGAGAAGAAGTGGGAAACTACAGGCTGGTAAGCCTCACGTCAGTGGTAGGAAAAATAATGGAATTGCTGATTAAGGAAATGATAGTTGACTTTCTAGAAGCCAATGGGTTACAGGATCCAAGGCAACATGGCTTTACCAAAGGAAAATCCTGCCACACGGATCTGATTGACTTCTTCAACTGGGTGACCAAAGAACTGGATGAAGGAATTTAATTGAGGTTTAACACTGACTGCAACTCATCTCAAGTGATTTATGGCATATCATGCCCATGCAAAAAGTGGTATATAAGGCACACTAAGTGCAAGATAAAACAGCGATTTACGTACACACAAAAAAGAAGCTCCACTTGTTGCTCTTTGGGAACGGTATTCTCACAAAGAACAGGATTTATTGTTTGTGGTGTTAACTCAAGTGAGCTTGAATAAGGGCGTAATATTTCAACACTATTATTACAGAAGGAACAACCAGGGCCGCTGAGAGGGGGGGACAGGGGGGACAAGATTCCCGGGGCCCGGGCCTCTAAGGGGGCCCGGCGCCACAGTCCCACCCGCCACCACCGCCAGGCCCCTTCCACCCGAACCCCCGCCAGCAGAATTGCTGTCTTCTGTTCTGACTCTGGCGTGCGCGGCCCATGCAGGTGCGCTCCTCTCAGCTGATCTTCACTGTACTCTGCAGGGCTTCTGTGCGTTTGTCCATCTGAGGTGCAGGACATCAGATGCACAGAAGCCCTGCAGAGTACTACTACTACTACTACTTAACATTTCTAAAGCGCTACTAGGGTTACGCAGCGCTGTACAATTTAAGAGTACAGCGAAGAGCTGAGAGGAGCGCGTCTGTGTGGGCCGCGCACACCGGAGTCAGAAGACAGCACTTCTGCTGGTGGGGGTTTGGGTGGAAGGGGCCTGGCCCGGTGGCGGAGGCAGGTGGGACTGTGGCGCCGGGCCCCCCTCAGGGGGGGGCGACGACAACCTGGGGTGGTGGCATTGGGGGCGGGGGCCCGGGGGCGGCCTTGTACTGGGCCCGGCCCAGTCTTTTGGCAGCCCTGGGAACAACAATTCATTTTCAAATGGCAGACGGTAGCCCCAGGAGGCTTGAATAAGGAAATTGAATAGTTGGTGCTGATGGGAGTTTAAATTGCCTTTAAAAGTGGGAAGCTGTGCTTGAGTGCTGAGATATGCATGTGCCGGCATCTTGCCAGTATTTGGGGAAGAAAGAGCAGCAGTCTCCATTGCAGGTCAGCCATTGAAGTATTAGATATAAAATGTATATGGATAAGGATAATAGTCTGGCATGTTTTCTTTTTTAGTGACACAGAATGAAAAAATCTTTTGGGGGTTTATTTGTAGATAACGTTATCCTGAAGATGCCGAGTATGGCGAAACATGCAGCATGTAGCGAACAAAGGATGATTTAACAAACACTATGGGAGTAAGCACTTTCACAGATTATTAATTGACTGAGGCAAAATAGTCCATTCCAGGAGCGGAGATCACTGCCTTATTGCAAACTTGCACATATAGAGAAAACTGTACCTACAAGATACGTTTGTTCACTCTATTGTTCAAATATCAACGTTGGTTTTGATATTTGAACAATAGAGTGAACAAATTGCTTATTTTTGTTAGGATTTGTTCACTCTATTGTTCAATGTGTTTGTCACTAAAAATGAATAAGGACATTGGTAGGATGGTGGACTCCAGTGCAATGATGGTGGTATACAGTGCTACCTAGAGGAGAATCCTCCCATAGCTATGTAGAGTACTCAAGTCTGAGCACTATTCAATATATTTCAAGAAAATTTGAAAATATTTGTTACTTTTGTAGTGGTTTCAATGAGTATAGATAAAATTTAATGCCAAGAAGTGCAGAGTGATGCACTTGGGGTGCAGAATTAGAAAAGAGATGTACTGGATAGGAGGGGAGAGATTAGTAAGCTCGACTCAGAAAAAGGACCTTGGGGTGATGGTGTCTGATGGTCTCAAGGTGACAAACAGTTCGACAAGACAAGAAGGATGCTAGGCGGCATAGATAAGGGTATAACCAGCAGAAGAAAGGAGGTGTTGATGTCCCTATACAAGTCATTAGTGAGGCCCCACTTGGTGTACTGTGTTCAGTTTTGGAGGCCTTATCTCACTAAGGATGTAAAAAGACTTGAATTGGTTCAGAGAAAAGTGACTAAAATGGTTGGGGGTTTACATAGCAAGATGTACATGGAGAGACTTACTGGCCGCACGGTCAATTCTTTCCAAAAAAAAAAAAGAGACACCTTTTACCTGCTGTGGTAAAAGGGAGCCTCAGCACATGTCAAAAACTTGAACTGATGTTAACACAGGCCCCTTTTTACCACAGCTTAGTAAAAGGACCCCTAAAGTTTTTTAATGGCCGTGCACTAATGATGAAATTAGAGCATGGCCATTAATGGAAAAAAAAAAAAGGAAAATTGACCATTTTACTGCTGCAGTAAAAGTGGCCTTAGTGCGTAACGGACCTCAGTATGTGACCCTCTCTGGGAAAAGGTGACTAAAGCAGATGATCTAAAATGTTGAGAATGGCCGATTTTTCATGTCTGCAAAAGTTAGATATTAGAACTTCTGTAACTTTTTTATTTTTTCATATAGGGGTTTGAACTGTTGTATCAGAAATTGTTTGCTCTAACAGAATTCATTAAAACCTCATTTTTTGTTTCTGGAGACTTTAATCACCTGACCCAGAGATGGTCACTTATGTAGAATTTGTCTTCATTCCACTGCCTTCAGAAAATCAGGGGTAAAGTATGTGAACATTTTTCTATCCGTATAATTAGTAGGCACTTTTCAAAACGAAATTATTGAAACTTAGCCAGAAGGTCTGCAGGTTCTTTTTGTTTGTACTTCCATGGACAAGTGAGAAGTGCCCTCCTGTATTTGTATTTTGTATCAATTAGGTATTAAAGAAATATATGTAGGTTTTTCAAGTAAGCTGTCCTCCAGCCTCTAACGAAATCCGTTTTATATGAGCAAGATTTCAAGGTCATTTATGTATGATAGCCATATTAATCTTGGATGAAAAATGAAATCATCTATTTTAAACTCTAAATGCCGGAAATTCTTGGTGTACTTTGCCCTGCAGGTTGAAATATACTCATTCATTGGCATGTATTTAATAAATTCATTATTCTGTCTTGGAGAAAACATTACGGAGAAAATGTGATTCTACAGTCATTCATTTAATTTGATGATGACATGCAACTATTTTTGCATTGCTCTTTTCATCTCAAATAAAAAACTGTAGTTTAATATAATATCAGATGCATTTGCATGGTAAAAACCAAGGATTGTAAGGATATGGGTTATGAGTTATGCTTTTAAGGTCATCAATCATAGACTTACAAGTTAAAAAGAGAGAAGGGAGGAAACACTTTTGCATGTTCCCTGCAAAATAATTTAATAAGTGTTTAGATGTCCATACCTCATAATCATTATATGACAGTAATTTGGTCTCAAATATTGATTTACCTGCAATAAGGTGATTGTAATCATTCATAAATTGGATATATGAGGATAATTCTGTATAAGTCACTTAATGTTAGGCACCTAAAGTGTGTGGACTAAACACAAATCTATGATGTCAGGTATGCACATAACTTTAGGCACAAGCTGTGGCATAGCTACAGGTGGGCCCACCCAGTTTTGCTTCAGGCCCACCCAGTGATGACACACATGGTTGGTGTAGCTGGTGGGGATCCCTAGGCCCCACCAGCTGAAGTCTTTTCTGGAATCCCCTGAGCAGTCTCATCCCCATGGCAGTCAGTAATGTGTTTCCAGCTGCCAACACCGGCACTCCCCACCATCTCCTGTGTATGCTTAATTCAATTGACATCCCCTTGTGTTTGCAGGAGGGATGCTAGTTGAACTGAGCATGTGGGGGGTGGGGGGGAGAGGCAATGCCAGTGTCAGCTGTTGAAAATGCACTGCTGACTATCATTGAAATGAGACTGCTCAGGCCTCGGGGGACTCCAGAAAGGACTCTTCAGTTAGCGGGGCCCAGGAATTCGAGCCAGCCATCTGCTTTGAGGGGGGGGGGCAGAAAGAAAATGTGTGTGTCATGCCTACCCTGTTGACCTGCAGTTCCACCCAAAAATTGAGATCTGGCTACACTACTGGGCACAAGCACTTACACTAGCTCTATGGCAGGTGTAAATGTGCACTCCTAAATGCGGCCTTATGCACATAACTGACAGTATTCTAAAAGCTTAGTGTAGAACTGCTTGTCATGCCCTTGCCCCACCCATGTAAATTTGCACCTAGTTAGGAAATCAAGTTGCACGTGTAACTGTGCACCATGCAGTCCTTCAGCAGTTTAAAGAAACAATCACAAGAAAATGACAAAATGTCTCTTTAACTGAAGTTTGGTAGCTTTTAAATACTGGAAGCAGCATACTGCTTCAGTTCTTCTATCCACCGAGCCAGTGCTTTAATGGGTTCAAGAGCTCATTCTCTGACACAGACTCCCACCTCTTCTAAACCCCCCAAAAAAGAATCAAAATCAGTTCATCATTAGGGCCTATTTCAAACCTGTACATCCTCTACTAGATGTTAGGAGATCACTTGGCTGTTGTAAGTCACTTTGATGGCTCTCCAAATACCAGTATATCAAATTTTAATAAACTATATAAACTGTACAAGAGAAGGAGACCTTCAACCAACACAACATTCAACAATTGCTGTTGCATAACCTCTCTCACAGGCCTCCTTAAATTCAAAGGGGAAAAAAAAGCTCTGAAAGAAAAACTAAATCTCTCACAGTTACTGCATCCAGGAATTCCATTTCATAGTCTTCCATATAACCGCTGGGTAGTTTCCTTGCAAGTTCTGTTTCTATACATTCCTCCAGCTCCTCTGAGGCATACAGGCTAGGGAGGGGAAGGTTTTCAGCTACTGCTTACCCCTCCCTCCTTGGCGTTAACTCATACTAACTTTACTCCCAAAGGAACTCTCCAGCCACATCTTCCACCCCTCTTGATAAAATGCGAAGACATTCCTTCTCTAGGATTAGGCCACATGCTCCCTAATTAGGGATATTTGCTTGTTCCTACTTCTTGAACTGGACAAATGCTTGCCCAAAGGGATCAGTTCTAAATTATCCCACCCCTGGCCAAAAGTTACTCCTGCTGGAATTCTGTATGGCTGCGGAGCACAGAATTTGTGCAGAATTCCCCAGCCACGTAGGATTCAACATTTTTGTGCAGAACCTGCACTCTACCTCCCCCTAGTTGTCCCACCCTGAATCCATGGTGCTGGCTGGATGGTTCCCCTGCCACTCCCGAGACTCAGTGGGCCCTCTCCAGGTCTACCTTAGCACACCCTGGTGGTCTAATGGCCTCTTCAGGAGCAGGACAGAATCCCACTCTTTCCTGCCTGCTGCCGCTGTTATCTGGCTGGGACCGCCGCTTCTTCAAAATGGCCGCTGAGACTTCAAGCGGTAATCTCGTGAGACTGCTGCAGGAAGTCTTGGTGGCCATTCGGGAAAAGTGGCAGCAAGAGCCCAGAGCAGCAGCAGTGGGCAGGAAATAGTAGTGTTCTTTCCTGCCCCAAAGAGGTACTCCCGCTGCAGCTCCTCCTACCTCACGGGTGAGTGCAGGGCAGCTGAAAAATAATATGGATGGCTGTGAGTGCAGGGAGGGAGGGAGGGGGCTGTAAAAGAAAGGTGGAGGAGGAGGCTGTAAAACCACATGGATGCTGTGGAGGGAGGGGGCTGTAAAAAAAGATTGATACTGGAGAGGAGAAGGGAGGGGCTGTAAAAAAAAAGTGGCTGCTGTGGAGGGAAGGGGCTGTAAAACAACCTGGATGCTGGGAAGGGGGGGTGGAGGAAGCTGTAAAAAAAGGTGGATGCTGTGGAGGGAGGGGATGCAAAAAATAGGTGGATGCTATGGGTGGGTGAGGAAAGGGGTGTTGTAAAATAGATGGATGCTATGTGTGTGTATAAGGAGCAAGGATGAAAGGGGCTGTAAAAAGGTGGATACTATGGGTGCTGGGAGGTAGGCTAGGAAAAATATGGATGGTATCTGTGTACAGGGAGAGAGGGCTGTAATATTGGTTAAATTATGACAAATAAACTTACAGAATTTGCAAATTTTGTGTGCAGAATGTTGATTTTTTTTTTTTTTTTAGCACAGAATTTTTATTTTTTCGGCACAGAATTCCAGCAGCAGTAAAAGGTAGTGATTGCGATTTGAAGGTATCCTTTCCATGTGTCTCCTCCCCTTGCTGCCTCTCTTGATTGCTACTTTTTCCACAAGTATTGCAGCATTCAATCTCTCCTGGCCATGTTTAATGGGTATCAGTAATAGACACATGCCCTTTTCTTGGTGTAGTTCTCACTGGGTAGGTTCCTTTAGATGTGTTTTGGTGGCTGTCATACATACAGGTATCTCTAAGACTTGTGTGAGATGCAATACATAGGAATTCAGAGCTGGGAGAAAGGATTAATTATCCAACTGCCTTCCTTGAACAGTTAGATAAGAGTAAAGAGATTCAGAATGAAGGAACTGTGACAGAGCCCTAGTAGCTGGAAACCACAAGATCAGGAAATTATAGTACTTTTTGCTAAGGAACAGCCCTTTCTTTTCATTTAATGGTATCAGCATGACATGTGAGCAATGAATACCTATCACATTAGGTATGTTGGCTATGGTATAGAAATCCTTTTTGTCATCCAGCCTGTATGAGCTCTGATTAGGAAATGTTATACAGTTTAATTTCCAACTCATTTTTGCAAGACTTGTAGTACCTGATAGAAATATCTGGAAAAGATGGGTCACTGAGTTTTGAAACAAAAATGTATGCAAGAAAATATAAGTAGCTCAGGAGTTTGACAGGCAGAGGTATGGTATGAGACCTGCCTATCAAAGAATCTAGGACATCTTTCAAATTTTCATATAAAGCCATTATGGTCTCTGCACTCTAGTGGCATCCATTATTTCAACTTAGGGAAGGCCCAACAGGGTGGGAGCAGCTGCTGTCTTGTTCTCTACTGCTTCCTACCTCCTTCTTGCCCTCCTTCTGTTCTCACCCCTACCCACATTAGGCAGCTAGCATGGGATTTGTTACTGCACTGCTGGTTGTAATGCACAGTAGCCATTAGCATAGGTCCAATAATTTCAAAATAACAGCACAATGGTTGGAACCTTCACTGAGGCATTGATGATAGTCGTTCCTACACCAGGTAAAGACCCACAAGAAGTCTCAGACTTTACACCCATCTCACTTATAAATATGGACTGTAGAAGATTCTAGCTAATTGACTTTCTGCTTCACTACATAAACTGATCCACCCTGATCAAGTGGGTTTTGTCCCAGGTAGATATTCATCTGACCACAGCAGACTATGTATGCATAATTTGCAAAAAGCCGAGCACACAAATGTCCCAGCCTTCCCTGTGTCCCTGCTTGCAGAGAAGGCAGCACCGATTCCTGAGGCACTCCACTACTCACCTTTCCCTCATCCAAGCGAATTCCATTAACCACCACCCCCTGGCGTCTGTCCGTCAACCAGTTCCTAATCTAGTTCACCATGTCAGGTCCTATCTTCAGCCTGTCCAGTTTATTTAAGAGCCTCCTGTGGGGAACCGTGTCAAAAGCTTTGCTGAAATCTAAGTAGATTACGTCTATAGCACGTCCCTGATTCAATTCTCCAGTCACCCAGTCAAAGAATTCAATGAGATTCGTTTGGCATGATTTCCCTTTGGTAAAACCGTGTTGTCTCGGATCTTGCAACTTATTGGCTTCCAGGAAATTCACTATCCTTTCCTTCAGCATCGTTTTCATTACTTTTCCAATAACCGAAGTGAGGCTTACCGGCCTGTAGTTTCCAGTTTCTTCCTAAGACCACTTTTGGGAAGAGGGACCACCTCCGCCGTTCTCCAATCCCACGGAACCTCTCCCGTCTCCAAGGATTTATTAAGCAAATCTTTAAGAGGACCCGCCAGAACCTCTCTGAGCTCCCTCAATATTCTGGGGTGGATCCCGTTCGGTCCCATGGCTTTATCCACCTTTAGATTTCCTAGTTGTTCATACACACTCTCTTCCGTGAACGGTGTTCTATCCACTCCATTCTCATATGTACTTTTGCCAGTCAATCGCGGTCCTTCTCCAGGATTTTCTTCTGTGAAAACAGAACAAAAGTATCTATTTAGCAAATTTACCTTTTCTTTATCATTATCTACATAGCACTTCGCAGCATCTTTCAGTCTCACAATTCCCTTTTTAATCATTCTCCTTTCACTAATATACCTGAAGAAATTTTTGTCACCCCTCCTTACCTTTCTAGCCATTTGTTCTTCCGCTTGAGCTTTCGCCAGATGTATCTCTCTCTTGGCTTCTTTCGGTTTCATCCGGTATTCCTCTCTGTGTTCCTCTTCTTGAGTTTTTGTGTATTTCTGGAACGCCAACTCTTTAGCCTTTATTTTCTCAGCCACTTGCTTGGAGAACCATATTGGTTTCCTTTTTCTCTTGCTTTTATGTACTCTCCTTGCATAAAGGTTTGTGGCCCTATTTATAGTTTCTTTCAGCCTGGACCACTGCCCTTCCACTTCTCGTATGTCCTCCCAGCCCATCAGTTCCTTCCTCAGGTACTCCCCCATTTTACTAAATTCAGCATGCTTGAAATCCAGGACTTTGAGTTTTGAGTGGCTGCCCTCCACTTCAGCTGTCATATCAAACCAAACCGTTTGATGGTCACTGCTGTCCAGGTGGACACCCACTCGGACATTTGACACACTATCCCCATTTGTGAGCACCAGATCCAGAGTCGCTCCCTCCCTTGTGGGTTCCGTCACTATTTGTGTGAGCAGAGCACTTTGGAAAGCATCCACGATCTCTCTACTTCTTTCTGATTCCACAGATTGAAACTTCCAATCTACATCCGGCAGATTGAAATCTCCCAGCAACAGCACCTCTCTCTTCTTTCCCAACTTTTGAATATCCGCGATCAGATCTTTATCTAATTTCTCCAATTGTGTCGGAGGTCTGTAGACAACACCCACGTGGACAAAGGTTCTATCATCTCTTTTTATGGTGATCCATATCGCTTCTTCCTTTCCCCAGGCCCTTGTCATTTCAGTCACTGCAATATCATTTCTCACATACAGAGCTACTCCTCCACCTTTGCGACCATCTCTATCCTTCCTAAATAGATTATAGCATGGTATGTTTGCATCCCATTCATGGGAATCAGTGAGCCACGTCTCCGTGATTGCAACAACGTCTAAGTCTGCCTCCAACATCAGGGCTTGCTTAGACTGTGAGCATTTGTGGTCATCGTTTTCCATCTACATTTCCTGGTATGTGTTTCAACATTAGTGATTTGGGAGTGTCTTTTCTCTTTGTGTACCTTCATATCTTTTTGTTCCACCTTCATTGCTTTTTCTTCCGCCTCAGTTCTATTTTCAGGAACATCACAGTGCTGTAATGGAGCAAAAGAATTCTGTAGGGGCAACACTTGTGAGGGCGGATGCTTCTGTGTCACATAATGAAGCTCATGAACTTTCAATAAACTATCTGAAATTTCTTAATTATGAAAATCTCATCTCCTTAATTTAAAGTATATCATTGAGAAGAGCAGATCTCTACAATAATACTGTTGGGTCCCACCTACGGTGGCCAACGTTTTGCCAAACCAAAGGCTGGTTCAGGGTATTTGGGACCATCCAACCTATGAACAAACAATTGCTACATTGCAGTTTTTCATTTGAATTAAAAAACAAACCTTAGGTAGTGAGTTTATTTTGTTGGGCAGACTGGATGGACCGTACAGTCTTTATCTGCCGTCATCTACTATGTTACTATGTTACAACGTGGGCATCAGTCATGGGTATTTTTTGATTCAAAATACTCCTTCTGATTGATCAATGTAACAATTGTTTGTTTATAGGTTGGATGGTCCCATTATGCGAGCTTTAATTAGAAGCCAATGTAGTGCTGATAGTAGAGTGGTGGCCTTTTCATATTTTGGCTTCCTGAAAATAAGTCTGGCTACTGTATTTTGAGACATTTGGAGTCTCTTTGTAATTTGATCATTGCAGCCTGAGTAGAGTGTATTGCAATAATCTAGGTGTGTAAGAACTGTGGATTGAACAATGAGACTGAATACTTTTGTGGGGAAGTTGTTTCTAATCCTCCTCAGTTTCCACATCATGTGGAAAGTGTTTGTAATAACCTTTGTGACCTGGGTTTCGAAGGTCAGTTTCTGATCAATGATTACTCCCAGGAGGTTTAGGCTGGTTGAGAGGGGGTATATGGTTCCATCAATGGTTATGTTGGGAATGGTGGTTTGCTTGTTCGGTGCTGATAATATCAGGAATTGGGTCTTGTGTCTGTTGCGTTTGAGCTTGAAGGCAGTGACCCAGTTTTCTAGCATGATTAGGCTTCTTTTGATTTTTGCTGAGATGTCTTTGATGCCTTTTTCGAATGGAATAAAGATGGTCATGTCATCTACATAGATGAAAGGGTTGAGACTTTGATTGTCGAGTATTTTGATTAGTGGAGTCATTATGAGATTGAAGAGGATTGGAGAGATTGAGGATCCCTGTGGAGGATAGCTCACTTTTCATTTTGACTTGATATGATCTCTTGGTCAGGAATTTCTCGAACCATTGGAATACCGCTCCATTTATGCCTACTTTGTCAAGAATTCTTAATAGGGTACAGTGGTCAACCATGTCGAAGGCCAAGGACAAGTTGAATTGTAGTAGTCATAGTATGTTTCTGCCTTGGCTGATTTCTCTTTTGAAGTTGGCGATGAGTGCGGTTAGTGTCGTTTCTGTGCTGTGATGAGATCTGAAGCCTGATTGAGAGTCGTGGAGTATTGAGAAGTTGTGTAGATATTCTGTGAGTTGTTTATTGACTATGTTGTCTAATAGTTTGGCAATGAGGGGTATGGAGGCCAATGGTCTGTAGTTTTTGACATTGCTTTTGCTTGATTTGGGATTTGAGGGGATGGGAGTAAGAATGATGTTACCTTTTTCTTCGGGGAAGTCGCCTTTGGTTAGCAGGTTGGCTAACTAGGCTGTGATGCTTTCCAGGAATTGGGTGGGAGGTTCTTTTAGTAGGTAGCTAGGGCAATCAATGAGTGAACATTGGGATTTGGTTATTTTGAGTAGTACATAAGTACATAAGTACATAAGTAATGCCATACTGGGAAAAGACCAAGGGTCCATCGAGCCCAGCATCCTGTCCACGACAGCGGCCAATCCAGGCCAAGGGCACCTGGCAAGCTTCCCAAACGTACAAACATTCTATACATGTTATTCCTGGAATTTTGTCAAACTATTGTTGTATGTAGGGGACTAAATGAGAACCATGATCTGTCGTTGTCGAAATGGCTCTTTGGTTCTAATGAGTTCACCCAGATACAGTTCTAAGTCTGGGTCTTTTTTTTAGGAAGGCGGCTCTCATAGATGTTATTTTACCTTCAAAATAGTTTGCTAGTTCTTATGCTCCAGGAGGGTTTTCTGGTTTGTGGCTTTGATGATCTGTGGTTAGGAGCGAGCTGATTATGTTGTAAAGTTTTTTTGTGTTTTTATAGTCCAATCTGATTATTTGCTTGTAGTAGTTGAATTTGATTGTCCACATTTTTGCTTTGTATTGTCTGAGTTCTGATTTCCATTTCGTTTTGTTTTCATCTGTTTTCTGTTTCTGCCATAGCCTTTCCAATTTTCTGCATTCTATTTTGTGTTCTTTTAGTTCATCATTGAACCATGGATTCACTTTGGTTATGACTGTTTTCTTTATTTTCAGTGGTGCTACTTTGATGAATATTGTTAGGCATCTGTCTTCCCAGGATGTAAGGAACTGTAGGGGATTGTGACCAGTTATTGGAATAAATGTTGCTCCAAAATGTTTTGTTATTGATTCTGCCTCATGATTTGTAGGTTGTATGGATGGTAGTGGTTTAGGGGGAGGCTGAGGGTCGCAAGGAATTTGTAGTGGTCAGATCATTTTATGTCATTTTGCGTTAGATGATGTGTTTCTGTGAATTTATATGCTATTAAGTCGAGTGTGTGGCCTTTGTTGTGGGTTGGTTGAGGAGCTGGGTATTGAAAGTTCCATTGTTGAAGAAAGTTATAACACTCTTTGGTGCTTGTATCATTCATGTTTTCTAGATGTATGTTTAGATCCCCGAGTAGCAGTATATTTGAGTGGGATATGCATGTGTTGGAGATGAAGTCAGTGAAGTCTTGGTGGGATTCTGACCATTTTCCTGGTGGTCTATAGAAGAGGATGCAGCAAAGTTGATCTTGGAGTGTGTTGTCTCGTAAAGTGCATGATAGTTTTTTGAGATGAGGAAAGCTGAATTTGGAAATGACTTCCATTTTGAGGTAGGATTTGAAGATCACTGCTATTCCGCCTCCTTTTTTCCTGTATCTTGTAGTATGTAGGATTTTGTATCCAAGCGGGCAAATTTCATTTAGGATGGGATCATTATTGAACCTATCCAGGTTTCTGTAATGATTAGAGCCCCTAGGAACCTCTCCTTCCTGCTTAAACCACATAGAATATCAGTCTCATTATTATTATTATTAGTAGTAGTAGTAGAAGTATCATTAAACATTATGGAAAAATTTCTATTTTGAAACCTATTTAGGTAAAGGTTTATATTGTTTGGTTGCTGGAGAGTTTGCCATAAGGCAACAAACTGAACTGTGCTAAATTAGCAGAGCTTCCAAGTTACCTTTTCCAGGAGGGAATAAAACCAGTCTTGGTTTTAAACTTACATCCCAAAGCAGTGTAGCAGGGGCGGACTGAGGATGGTCTGGGCCCCCTTCCCAGCCGCTGCCCAATACCCCCCCCCCCCATGACCCCAGCCACCGCAGCCGACGCCCCCACTGCCCCAGTCCTACCTGAAGGGTCCTGGTAGTCTGGTGGCCTATTGCGCTGCCACTATTCCCCCACCTGCTGGCGCCACCATGTTTTCAAAATGGTGGCCGAGACCTCCCACGGTAGTCTCGCGGGTCTTGACAGTCTCATGAGACTTCTGCAAGGAGTCTCGGCCACCATTTTTAAAATACAGTGGTGCCGGGCGGGGGGAAATAGCAGCAACCCAGCAAGCCAGGCAGGAAAGAACATATTTCCCCCCCCCCCCCCCCCCACCCGCTGAGACCACTAGATCACCAGTGGTGTGCTGAGTATCCAAGCAGAGCCTCTAGGCTCCCTAGAGTCTCTGGGCCCTCAGGCACTGCCCGGTTGCCCGAATGGTCAGTCCGCCCCTGCAGTGTAGTATTTGCAGTTCATGATTGTATCCATTGAAATCAGTGCTACAGGCCCAATAATGCACCAGGATGAGGATGGCAGAAATCCAGAACCAGCCAAAAAGTCTCCCTCCTGGAATGGGTAACTTGGCAACTCTGAATTAGAAGACATTTAGGCCAAAAAAATAGTTCAGTGTGACATTATATGGTTAAGCTTTTTCTAAGGGGTTAATATTGTGTGTTCAATGTTATTTCAGAAAGGGAAAGATATGCTGAGTCTGGTCCTTCTGGCCACTGGAGGGGTTTACTGGGTTCTCTGGCAAGGAAGCAGTCTCAAGAATCTAGAGTCACTTCCTGTTCTAGTTTTTTGTCGTTAGAATCTTCTCAATTAAAAAAAAATATATATATAGGTTTGTCCTATTGAACGCAGGAACTTGTAGTCTTGCTTTTCTTAATGAATGCAATGGAGAAATTAGAACTACAAGTCCCTGGACTGCATCAACCCAGTCAGGCAAATTCGGATCCAGCTGGCAGTCCTACTCTGGAGTCTGATTCTTGACAATATGAAACACAGAGTACTTATGACATCTACTCAGGTAGTTTCTGTTTGAGAAGTAGGCACAGGCAGATTCCCAGGGTCTGGCAATCCCTGCCTGCTGGTATTTCATAGCTGTTCTCTGTGATCTTTAACTGGTATGGCCTGGCAATCTCCACTGGTACAAATAAATCAGTGTCTGGGATTTTCAGCTGGTGGAAGCAACTTTCCTGTTTCGAAGGAAGTGCTAGAATGTCATTCAAGAGGAAATTTAAGCCCTGCTAATATAGATATATTAAATACATTTTTACCTAATACAGAATGAGATATAGTGGAACAGCAGGATTATGAACTATATACATCTTATATGTGTGTTTAAAGTGTGGGAAAGAAATAAGAATCTCTTTCTCATCTTATTTCAAGGCAAGACTTTCAACTGTTCATCTCCAGATCAGAAAATTAGTCTTTTATTAAAAAATTTAAAAAAATAATAATTTACTGATGATTCTTATATTTAAGAAAACATATATGGCTGCAAATTTGTACTTATTTCTGGTTAGAATCTCTACAGCTCCCTGCCCTCTCCTCAATACAAATCCTTGCTCCTTGCCCCAGAAAAGAAGTCCCAGCTCACAAGGCAGGCCCCTTGTTTCAAATATTTTTGAAGTGTGTTTATTTATGCACTGAAATGATTTTTATCCTGGAAAAATAGACTTTGTTTCAACTGAGTCCCTGGAGGTGACAAGGTTCACGCAGTTCATTTAAAAGTTCTAGAACACAGCAATAACAGTTCAGAAAGCAGCTAGAAAAGTAGAAACATAGAGACAGATATTCAAAAGTAGGTTTTTGATCAGTGTCCAATACTAACCACTAAAGTACTTTTTTTTAAATTCTGTGCTGGCTGTTGGATATCTTCCGGCCGATATTCAAAACCATTTAACTGGTCAGGAACGGCACCTGGCCTGTTAAATGGCACTTAGCCAGCTATAGCCGTCTGTCTTCCGCTGAATATCCCCGGTTACCACTTAGTGCAGTCAGGGGTCCTTTTACTAAGGCGTGTCCTGTGCGGTAATTCCATTTTTTCATGCGCGGCAGAAAATATTTTTCATTTTCTACTATGTGGCGCTAACTGGGCGGTAATCGGCAGTGTACGTGTGCTGACGATTACCGCCCGGGTTAACGTGTGAGACCTTACCGCTAAGTCAATGGGTGGCAGTAAGGTCTCAGGCACAAAATTGACGCGTGTCAATTTTTATTTTGCCGCACGTCCATTTTCTGCCCCCCTCCCCAAAAAAAAGAGGCCTTTTTTGCAGGCGCACTGAAAAATGGACCTGTGTGTATCCAATACACATGTCTACTACAGCGCAGGCCATTTTTCAGTGCACCTTAGTAAAAGGACCCCTCAGTGGTTCCCAAACCTGGTCCTGGAGGCACCCCAGCCAGTCAGGTTTTCAGTATATCCTCAGTGCATATTCAAGAGAGAGATTTGCATGCAGTGGAGGCAGTGCATGCAAATCTCTCTCTTGAACATTCTTTGTGGGTATCCTGAAAACCTGTCTGGCTGGGGTGCCTCTAGGACCAGGTTTGGGAACCACCGACTTAGTGGATAACCGGTTATATCATGAAATATAACCAGCTATCTGCCAATTTTCAGCACATCACCAGCTAAGGGGCCCTTTTACTAAGCCGCGTAGGCGCCTACGTGTACCCAACGTGTATCAATTTGGAATTACCGCCCAGCTACTGTGTGGCCTGGGTGGTAATTTAATTTTTTACGTACTTCCACTATGCGCGCTGGAAAGCATTTTTATTTTCCAGAACGCGGGCAGTAATCGGCATTTGAACACGTTGACCATTACCGCAATGTTAACGTGTGAGACCTTACCGCTAAGTGAATGGATGGTGGTAAGGTCTCAGACCCAAAATGGACACATGCCAATTTTCATTTTGCCGCACATCCATTTTCGGCCCAAAACAAAAAAAAGGCATTTTTTACAGGTGCACTGAAAAATGGATCTCCACGTGTGCAAAACACACGCCTACACTAGCGCAGGCCACTTTTCAGCACACCTTAGTAAAAGGACCCCTAAGTTTGGTGGCTAAATCTGGCTGCATCAATAGCAGATCTATCTTTGGCACCTATGAACTTAGCCAACAAGCGCTGAATATCGGCTTGGATGGCTATGTTCTTAGCAATCAACAATAAAACAGATATTCAATGCTGGTCACCTGAAACGGCCCGGCATTGAATATCCAGTCTCAGCGCTGACCACAGGAGGCAGCCTGGCTACCTTCAGTGGTCTGAATATCAGGCCCCTTGTCTTTCATGGCATTAGACCTGAATTAGACCTGGATATTCAGTGCCAACCCCTATCTGGGTCTGGGGCGGCCCCTGGGGTACTGTTACTGAATATCAGTAGTGCTCGGATAACTCTTGGCTCTATTCACAGACTGTAAAATAATGAGCTAAAAATCCAACCTTATTTCCGTGTCTCTTCCTGTGAACTTTAAACTATTAAATTTAAATAGATGTCTTGGATCGGCAGCAAGTATAATATCTTACTACCAGCTCATCATAGACTCCAGTCATATCATTGGTCAAAAAACCTCCAGATTTTTTTTTCAATTCTTTGATTCTACTATTATGCACTCTTCATTGAATAATTTTTGTCATTTTTTTAGTTTTATATATATTTATACAAAAGTTTTTACTGTGGCTTTTAAATCATAGAATTACTTCTTCATTTCTTCATCACTAATTATCTATGGTAGTTCAATAACAAAAGACACTTAGCACAGGCTGCATCAGGAGTACACTAAAATAAAAAAAATACTACTACTACTTAACATTTCTAGAGCGCTACTAGGGTTACGCAGCGCTGTACAAAATAAACAAAGAAGGACGGTCCCTGCTCAAAGGAGCTTACAATCTAAAGAACGAAATGTCAAGTTGGGCAGTCTGGATTTTCTGGGCAGAGGTGAAGAGGTTAGGTGCCGAAGGCGACATTGAAGAGGTGGGCTTTAAGCAGAGATT
Organism: Microcaecilia unicolor; assembly: GCF_901765095.1. NCBI lineage: Eukaryota > Metazoa > Chordata > Amphibia > Gymnophiona > Siphonopidae > Microcaecilia > Microcaecilia unicolor. The sequence continues at coordinate 245,881,246 of NC_044037.1, read as the reverse complement.
TGAAGATGGGCAAAAAGGTAAAAAATATCAAATAATGCATAAACATAAGAACATAAGCATTGCCATACTGGGACAGACCGAAGGTCCATCAAGCCCAGCAACCTGTTTCCAATAGTGGCCAATCCAGGTTACAAGTACCTGGCAAGGACCCAAAACAGTAAAATACATTTTATGCTGCTTATCCCAGAAATAAGCAGTGGATTTTCTCCAAGTTCATTTAATAATGGCTTATGGACTTTTCTTTTAGGACGATAGCCAAACCTTTTTTAAACCTCACTAAGCTAACTGCTTTTACTATATCCTCTGGCAACGAATTCCAGAGCATAATTACATATTAAGTGAAGAAATTTTTTTTTCAATTTGTTGTAAATGTACTACTTTGTAGCTTTGTTGCATTCCTCCTAGTCCTAGTATTTTTGGAAAGAGTAAACAAGTGATTCATGTCTACCCATTATACTCCACTAATTATTTTATAGACCTCTATCATATCTCCCCTCAGCCATCTTTTCTCCAAGTTGAAGAGCCCTAGCCGCTTTAGTGTTTCCTCATAGGGAAGTCCCCCCTTCCCCTTTATAATTTTCTTCGCCCTTCTCTGTACCTTTTCTAATTCCACTATATCTTTTTTCGAGATGCAATGACCAGAATTGCACACAATATTTGAGGTGTTGTCTCACCATGGAGCAATACAAAGGCATTATAACATCCTCATTTTTGTTTTCCAATCCTTTCCTAATAATGCTTAACATTCTATTTAATTTCTCAGCTACTGCCACACACTGAGCAGAGGGTTTCAACGTATCATCAACGATGACACCTAGATCCCTTTCCTGGTCGGTGACTCCTAAAGTGGAACCTTGCATCACATAGCTATACTTTGGGTTCCTTTTTCCCACATGCATCACTCTGCACTTCCTTACATTAAATGTCATCTGTCATTTGGATGCCCAGTCTCTCAGTCTCATAAGGTCCTCTTGTAATTTTTCATTATCCTCTTTGTGATTTAACAACTTTGAATAACTTTATGTCTTCAAGAAATTTAATTACCTCACTAGTTATTCCCATCTCTAGATCATTTATAAATATGTTAAAAAGCAGCGATCCCAGCACAGACCTCTCGGGAACCCCACTATCTACGCTTCTCCATTGAGAATACTGACCATTTAACCCTACTCTCTGTTTTCTATCTTTTCACCAGTTTTTAATCCACAATAGAACACTAACTCCTATCTATTGACTCTCCAGTTTCCTCTGGAGTCTTTCATGAGGTATTTTGTCAAACACCTTTTGAAAATCCAGATACGCAATATTAACCATAGGATAGTAACATAGTAAATGACGGCAGAAAAAGACCTGCACGGTCCATCTAGTCTGCCCAACAATTTAAACTCATATGTGCTACTTTATGTGTATACCTGACCTTGATTTGTTTCAGGCCATTTTCAGGGCACAGACCATAGAACAGGATTCCTTTATGTTTATCCCACGCATGTTTGAATTCCGTTACCGTTTTCATCTCCACCACCTCCCGCGGGAGGGCATTCCAAGCACCAGCTCACCTTTATTTATGTTTGTTCACCCCTTCAAAGAAATGTAAAAGATTGGTGAGGCAAGATTTCCCTTCACTAAATCCATGTTGGCTTTGTCTAATTAATCCATGCTTTTGAATATGCTCTGTAATTTTGTTCTTTATAATAGTCTCTACTATTTTGCTGGGCACCGACATCAGGCTCACTGGTCTATAATTTCCCAGATCACCTCTGGAACCTTTTTTTAAAAAATCGGTGTTACATTAGCCAACTTTCAATCTTCCGGTACCATGCTTGATTTTAAAGATCTATATATATAAAAGGCACCTCCAATGTTCCATTGAAGCCTCAAGCCGGAAACTTGAGGCGCCCGAGATATCCGGTTTGGCCTGCAGGCTGCAGTCACTGTAGCTCCGCCCTCGCATCAAAACGCGATGACGTAGAGGGCAGGGCCGGGCCTCCAGTCAGTGTACCTCCGCCCTCACGTCAACACGCGATGCCGCTGAGAGCGGCCCGGGGAACACACAACGCACGACTTCCACAGTGACAGCTGCTGGGAGAGCACTCCGAACTTTACTCACACAAACTCGCAACTGCCTCAATGACAGATGGAGGGAGGGAGAGGAGAGGTCTGGAACTTGGAAGGGAGCCACGGAGGGGGGGTCTGGAACTCAGGAGGGAGGGAGGGAGGGAGGACGGTGGGGGGGGGGATTACCCTGCTAGCGCTCGTTTCATTTTTCCCCGAAACGGGCATTTCTTAATAGTAAATTACATATTACTAACAATAGTTCTGCAAGCTCATTTTTCAGTTCTATCAGCACTCTGGGATGAATACCATCTGGTCCAATTATAATATCCATCCCAATGTGACCACCAGCATATACCCACCACCAGCCATACCCATGGGTGCAGGGAAGCAGTAGGCAATCAGAACTGTATTGAAGGGGCCTGTGACCTGCCACCTTCTCAGGTCCTGTGCCAAGGGTTCTGAGGAGGGCAGGTATGTCACAGTGTCCACAACACAGCAGCAAATGCCACAGTGCCAGGCCCCACGATCTCCTTTAGGGTTCCCCACAATTGCAACAGCAGCCAGAGAGGCACAACTGGACACTGGGGAATCATTCTCCAGCTCTGAGATCAGTGACAGCTCTGCCCACAGTCCAGAACTTGGTGACAACCTGACTGTATCCAAGAGGGGAGAAGGAGCACCACAGATATGGAAGGGGAAGGGAATGGCAAAAAGAAGTTGGGAAGAAGAAAGGTATGGGAGAGAGGGAGTAGTACTGTGTGGTGAAGTTGGGAGAATGAGGGTGAAAGGGTGAGGATGGTTTTTTGGAGTGATGGGGGACTTTATTGTGCAGGTGAGTGGAGAGTGCTTGTGGAGGTGGCAGGTGAGGGTAGCATGGTCATAACTGGCACACAAGGGTGGTGGTGGAGCGAGCACAGAGGAGATATGACATGGGAAGGGCCTACGTGATGTGGGAAATTGCCTGTCCACTTGCCTGACTTGCTCGGAGATGGCAAATATACCTTCACAGAAATGCTTGGTGTATGAGTTCTTTCCTTGCTGAAATGCCATGCCAGTGTGGATGAACTTGCCCTTGTGCTAATGGTGACTGTTCCTCCTCCTCCTCCTCTGTATCCCTGTCCTGTGGCTGAAGTCCTTCAGGGAGTGGTAGTCTGTGCTCTAGGGCCAGATTGTGCAAGATACAGCAGGCCATGACTCTCTCGCAGACCTTTTCTGGTTTGTAGAGCAGCTCCCCTCCAGATAAATCTAGGCATCTGAAGCGTGTCTTGAGCAGTACAAAGGTGTGTTTAATGATGGGGTTGGTTTGCTGCTGGGCCCTGTTGTAGCTTATTGCATAAAATGGGACTCTGTGCTAAAACTGCATGACGTGGTAAAATAAGCTGTTTTAACTGTAGCCCACGATGATAACTTCCCCTCTAAATGAAATAATATTTTAAAAAAACTACAGAATCAAGTTGAAAAGTGAACACTTACAGTGTCAAATAATGGCATATTTCCCCTTTCTTCCATTTGCAGATTTAGACATATCTACATGACAGACCCATTTGAAACAGCCATGGTAAAGTGTGTCTCAGTAAAGTATCAAGGGATGTGTGGGTTGGTAGGAATAGTGAGTGTGGGGTGTGAGTAGTGACCGATGGCGTATATGAGTTGTGAGTGTATGTGTGTGCTGGAGGCAGAGCCAGCTCAAGAGACAAGTCAGTGAGGCCCTGGCTCAAAGCACAATAGCTTAAATAAAGCCTGTCTCATTTGACTCCACCCCCAGCAGCAGCAGGAGCTACTGTTTTCTGCTCCTGCCACTTTTATGGCACCACAAGAGAACTTAAAAATCAATTACTGGCACTGGCAAGTTCTCTCAATGTAAGTTCCCTCGTGGTGTCTGCAGAGCCACACGAAGTGGTGCAAATTGGAAGGAGTAAAAGCACTAACTCCCATCAATGCATGAGGCATCAAATTCTTTGGACAGGGAAGAGGAGGAGGCTGGGAGAATGGGGGACTAAAGATGATGAAGGGGAGGGAGGACACTGAAGTGATGCAAGGGCTGGGAGAATGAGGTGGAGCTGAAGCTGACACTGGGGCTGGGAGACTGGGGGGGTACACTGAAGGTGATGCTGGGGCTGTGCGAATGCAAGGTGGAGAGCACAGCAGCAAAAGCAAAACATGTTCTCACCACTTTTTTTAAAGGATGATGTGGGCAGGTAGGGCACCAGTGTTTGGGAGGAGGGGCACATCTCAGAGAAAAAGTTGGCTCAATATTCCACAACCCTTTGAGCCTGCACTGGCTGGAAGTGCATGGGAGAATGGGTATGTTGGAGTGTGAATATGAGTGTGTGTGGGGGGGGGGGGGGTATGGAGCAATGAGTATACTGGGGTGTGAATGTGTGTGGAGGGTGTCAAGGATATGTTTATGTGAGTGAGAGGAGGGACGGGTATGTTGGGGGTATGTGTGTTGGTGATACTGTGGAAAAAGCGCCTTTCCCTTGTCCTCCTGTACTCACTCCAGCCCTCATGCCCTTTGGCATTCTTCTTCTTCCCTACTTCACTCTCCACCCTTCTCTGCCAACTCCTTGCACTCTTCTCTCACTACCCTTGCACTCTCTCCGCCTGGATTCTCCTCCTCTCTCCCTCTTCCTTTTCCCATTCTCTGCAGTCATGGGAGTGTGGTATAGGGTGCTGTAGGTGTCATGGGTATGTACATGTTGGCAGTGTGTATGTTGCTGTCAGTATGTAGACTTCTCTTGCCCTTGAACTTTCTCCTGTTTGCATTCACTGCCCTCTCAACTTCCTGCATTATTCTATCTCCCTACTCTTCATCTTCACCACTCATCCTGCTTTCCTACCACCCACCCATGTACCCTTCCTCTCCTCCTTCACCTGCCACCCAACCTTGCTTTCTGTACACTTTCACTTCCATCCCCTTTCACTCTTTCCATGCCTTCTTCCCTTTTTGCATTCTCTCTTTATTTTCCCTTCCCCAAGCCCTTTCCCAGTTCCCCTCCTCCTCTTACACTCTTCTCTCTCCCTACATTTCCTCTGAAATGGGACCGAACTGACCTATAGATGCACCCTGTGACTCGCACACTGGTGTCCCATGAATTCTGCTCTATATCACAAAATTCTAGATGGGAATGGCAGCATAGGCGCCCCGTATAAGAGGCTTGGGGAGGCTAAGCCTCCCCAGCCCAGCTGTGAGCTTCGCGGCGGCCCCACCTGCCTCCCCCTCCAAATGTACCCCGAGACTCCCGACGACGAAATCTTCTGCTGCCGCCGCTTCTATTGAGCAGCGCAGCGGCAGCCGCTTCTCTCAGAGCCAGCATAACAGAAGAAGAAAAAGAAGCGCGGGGCCGCAGCAGCGTTCAGACATGCACTTTCGGCTCTGCCGGTCTCTGCCCCGTGACGTCAATTTCCCGTTCCGGGGGCAGAGGACCGGCAGAGCCGACAGCGCATGTCTGAACGCTGCTGCGGCCCCGCGCTGCTTTTTCTTCTTCTTTCAGCTGCTGTAAAGAAGCTCGGGCCGGAGGGAGAGAACAGAACGTGTGGAAACGGTAGGAGGAGAGAGAAGGAGAGCAGGGGAGAGCCAGAAAGAGATGGGGAGAGAAAGAGGGGCCATGGAAAAGAACAGGGGAGAGCCAGGGACATGGAAAAAAAAGCAGGGGAGAGCCAGAAAGAGATGGGGAGAGAAAGAGGGGCCATGGAAAAGAACAGGGGAGAGCCAGGGACATGGAAAAAAAAGCAGGGGAGAGCCAGAAAGAGATGGGGAGAGAAAGAGGGGCCATGGAAAAGAACAGGGGAGAGCCAGGGACATGGAAAAAAAGCAGGGGAGAGCCAGAAAGAGATGGGGAGAGAAAGAGGGCAGGAGAGAGAGAGAGAAGCTGCTGGGGAGAAACTGGGGGAGACCCTAGCTGTCAGACTGAGAAATGCTGGCTGGATGAAAGGAGGGAGAAAGAGGAAACATGCTGGAAGGAGGGAAGAAACTGGTACGGAGGGAAAGAGGAAAGACACTGGAAGGATGGGGTGAGAGAGGACATGCTGAATGGAAAAGGGTCAAGAGAGAGAACTGTCTAGAAGGAAGGGGAGATAGAGGAAGACAATGGACGGAAGGATTGGGAGAGGATAATGGGTGGAAGGATGGAGAGAGAAAGAGGGATGACACTGGATGGAAGGGTAGGAGAGAAAGAAGGAAGGTGCTGGGCATGGATGGAGGGGAGGGAAGTTTATGCACATGGATGGAGGGGAGTGAGGAGAAATGCTGGATATGGATGGAGGAGAAACTGTTGAATTTAAGAGCTGGATCGGGATACTGAAGGATAGGGACAGGGCTACAGATGGTAGACAGGACGCATAAGGACACAGGAGGATGGTGGACATGGTGAGAGAAAAAATATCAAATGGAAAGAAGACACTGCATAAAACAGAAGACACTGGGACCAAAGCAAATAGAAAAACTAAATGATCAGACAACAAAGGTAGAAAAAAGTATTTTATTCAGAATTTATTAACTGGAATATGTCAGCTTTTGGAAATGTGCATCTGTGATATTTTGCATGTAAGTTTCAATTTTTCTAGTATTGCTCCATGCTGAGTCTGACTTCTTGAGGTAACTTTCCAGTTTTGCCTTCATATCTGTTGTGTCATGTGGTTTTCATGTGTAATCAAGGTGCAGTATTCTACTAGTGTGTAGTATTTACAGCCCATTTTGGGTTTTTTTTTTTGTTTCACTAGGTTGTGTACTGGTGTTTTAGAGCCCAGTGTAATTACAGTGCTGCCTTTCCACGCATAAGGTTGTAGCTCGTCCTGTCCTTGGAATTAGTGCTGTTATGGTTTGCTAAGGTTATGAGTGTGTTTTTGCACAAGTTTGTGTATAGTGTTTTGCAGTGGAGAGATTGTGTATTGGCCTTACTGAGGTGGCACCAAAACATCAGAAAGGGTTTTAGAGCCTAAATCATGGCACACTACCTCTTGAAGGATCTACATATAGTCATTCATAAAAGGAGCTCATTGTGAACACTATCCACCCTAAAAGGGTGTTTTGTGGCTCTACATGAGAATTGTGATATTATGATCCCTTGTTTCATATTATTGACGGTCTGCATTTTCCGTATGGGTGGTTTATTGGTTTATTAGGGTCTGCCCAGTGTTATGGTACAGTAAGGTTCTGAGTGTGTTTTTGCATAAATTTGTGCATAGTGTTTTACAGTTGAGCAATTGTGGTTAGGACATGCTTTGAGCAACCACTTTATTCTTTGACATATGATACATATTTAATATCTAAATGTAATAAAAGGTATTAATTGTGACTTATTTTTCCTTATTTTTTTTTTGTGTTGTCAGACAATTATGGATGTAAGCCCCACACCTGGCCCCACCCCTAACCCCGCCCCCTTTAGCCTCCCCAAACAGTTGGGCCACCGACCGCCTATGAATGGCAGCCATCCATCTATAAGCCAAAAGTGGGTCCTGTAGCAAGATAGCAATTCTAAACATTCATGGAAATGTTCTACAGAATGGGTGAAGGAGAAAGATTATACAGATGGTGTGTTTTGAATTAGCCAAAGTCCTGATATAAATCCTATTGAAATGTTCTGGGAAGATCTTAAGTGAACTGCTCGTGCAAGAAAGCTCTCAAATGTCAGTTCTGTTTGGAAAAATGGACCAAAATTCCTCAAGAGCAATGTGAGAGACTAATCAATAGTTACAGACACGCCTCAGTTGGAGTTATTGCTGCTTAGTGAGATGCCATCATTTCCCGAATGAAGGGTTCACACAAGAGTATTTATTGTTTAATCTTTTTCTTTAACTTTATAGTTATTGGTATTTAATCTTTTAAAAAGCATCCACTTGACCAGGAAAGTATATATAGAAATGCATAACAAATCCCTTATTTTTAAATAAATAATCAATATATCATTTTTATCTTACTTTATCATGTTCTGAGCATGAATTATGCTAACACAGAGACCATCCAAACTGGGAGGGAGGCTCCAAACATCTTCCTAGCACTGCTTTCATTTGCATTTAAGCACATCCATTTTCCTTGTTTTACTTCCTGTACGCTATAGAACCTATAATTGCATCTATATCTATAATATATACTTGGGATCAAATCATGTGGAGTAATGTCTTGTTTAAGAAAAGGGCCAGCAATCCTCATTCACACATATTTAATGGCTTTCAAATCTATCACTGTAATCTCAGCTGGCACACAGCATCAACACCACATTTTACTGCTCATGTTGTTCAGTTCAGAGATTTGAGGGGGAGATGCATGCCAGCAGCTTATGTTTGTACATCTTCAAGCCATGGTAACAAAACAAAACCCATTAGTTTACTCATGGCTACATATGGGGCAATAAATCATTTTTTTATCAATTCTCAGTCAAAGTCGTTTACTCAGCTTATTCCATTAAAACAGATAAGGCTGCCCACTTTCAGGGCTCAATGACCATCCGTGTCACATGCATACAAGGAGTGGAGGAATAGCCTAGTGGTTAAAGCAGCAGCCCAAGAACTAGAGAAACTAGAGTTAAAATCCTGCTTTGCCTTCTTCCACTGCTGATCCTTGTGCCCTTGGGCAAGTCACTCAACTCTTCACTGCCTCAGATACAGCTTAAATTGCAAGTTCAATTGGACAGAGAAATAACCTGGCTAGCTGTTTGTAACTCATCTTGACCCTGGCTCAAGAGAAAGTGGCACCCTGAGCCAACTTGCTTTGGAGGTGCGCCCCCCCCCCCCCCTCACCTCCCCCAGCAGGTTCAGCATCTCCTCTCTCCTCCCCGGTTCAGTCTCTTTTTCCCTCTCTTCTGTCCCCCTTCCTGCAAGTCTGCCAGTTCTCTCTCATCTCTCTCCCTCCTCTGTGGTCCTGTAAAGTCTATGTCAGTTGCCAGCAGCAGCATGAGAAGCTGCCTTCAGCCAGCCCCTGGGGCTTCTCTTGCCATGTCCCACCCAGAGGAAGTTGCATCAGAGCAGAAAGGACACTGCGAGGCCCAGGGGTTGGCCGAAAGGCAGCCTAACATGCTGCTACTGCTGCCAGCAATCAACGTAGACTTTTCAGGACCACAGGGGAGGGAGAGATGTAAGGGAGCACTGTCGTACTCATGGGGAGGGGTAGAAAAGGCTTAACCTGCAGACCAGGTGAGGTCAGAGGCTGGGTATTTTGGCACTCATATTCACCAGCGCCCTGGGCCAGAACTTCACATGGTCCAGTGGTTAAGCCATCCCTGCCCTGGATTTGTGCTTTTTTTTTTTTTTGTGGCCAAAAATCTTCAAATTCCAAGATTCTTTGTTTAGTGAAAATGATTTGGAGAAGCTGCTTTTCAAAGGAAATTTGGCTTACAGATTGGAATAATTAGAATGGCCCAATAGCCTTGTGATGCTGCTATTAACTATAGCGCAGGATGCCCAGCTTTAAATCCTAAGTCAAGTTCTTTCAGCTTGGACTGTTCAAGGTTGGGGACACTACAGAGGTTGTACCTCTAAAATCTCAGAGGGGAAGACTCCTCAAGCACCACTATCTAGCAATATTTGTTGGCCCAAGATATGAGCTTTAGTCCAAGGATTCTTTATAACCTTGGAGTTGTTCCATTCATAAGCAGAGTAGTGAAAGGAGTCCCATGGCTCTATTCAGATGATGTGTAAGTCAAGGAAAAGGTTATGAGTAATTGGAGAGTCCATAAAGTACACATAATAAACTGTTACCTCAGCCTTGGGTGCCACTGACACAATTATAGAACAGAGGGCTGAATTTTGACTGGTTCCAGTTCTGTTTGGATAAGATATAAGCATAAAGCAGGCTACAGAGAGAGAGAGCATTCAATTATAACAGAGAGCAATTTTTTGAGAATTTTTTTTCATCATATTTTAGGAAAGACATGGCACTGTTTGGCCTTACACATGAAACTAAGGGGTCCTTTTACTAAGCTGCAGTAAAAGATGGCCTTAGCATGCCCTTGTGTGGGTTTTTCCTGCATGCTAATGCCATTTTTACCACAGCAGTAAAATCAGGGCCACCGAGAGAGGGGGGCAGGGGAGGGAAAAATTCCACAGGCCTGGGCCTCCAAGGAGGGTCCCTCTCTCTCTCTCTCCTGCTCCTGACAGGACCCGAGTGGTCGCGTCCCAACAGTAGCAAGAGAGAGAAAACTCTGGCACCGGGCCCCCCTTGGAGGCTGGGGAGGACCCAGAGGAGCGGACAATGCAGGTCTTCCTCCAGCGCTGCTCTTCTGCCCATTGCTTGCTGAGCAGCTGCTCTTCCTCACAGGCGCACATGCTCGGTTTGAAACCAAGCATGCCCTGAGAGAAAAAGCAGCTGCAGGGGCAGGCAATTGGCAGAGTGAAGAGTCAGCACTGGAGGAAGACATCTTCTGCTGGCAGGGCCTCGGGATCCCTGCCAGCCAAGGTATTTGAAATTTTGAATTGCAGCAGCAATCCGGGGGAGGGGGGGGGGAGCAGCAGATGACGATTGGGGGGGTGGCAGCGGCAGCCCTGCCCTGGGCCTGGCGGCAGTGGCAGCCTTGCCCCAGGCCCGGTTCAGTCTCTCGGTGGCCATGAGTAAAATGTCCGATTTTCCACTTTTTCTATTAATGATTATGTGCTAATGTTGCCATTAGTGGGTGTCGACAAGGAAAAGTTCCCTATGGAAAAGCTAAACAGCTGAAGGAGTAGGGAAGGGAGATAGGCCAAGCCAAACAAACTGATCTCCATTAAAAAAACATTAGTGTATTTGCAGTTACCACCATCCATTTTGTAGGTGGTAAGGGATATTCCTGCGCTAATCAGCACTCGGTAATGTAGATGGGTAACTGATTAGCACAGAAACGCTGGCTCTCCACTCCCAGACACACACACCCTCCAAGCAAAAATACAAAATATTTTTTAGCATGTGATTAGCGCACACTGATTTGGCAGTTCCCACAGGACGCTTGAGTGTGTCCCACCGTACACCATTGCTTAAAATGGCAAGTGTGCAGTAGTACTTACCACAGCTTAGTAAAACGGCCCCAAGTTTGAGTGAGTCTGACAATAAATAGAAATCAAGGGAAACTATTTTTCATGACTTACTTTCATTCAGTAATACAGAAATACTCCTGCTTATCTTGCATTCCTAATATTTCCATATAGCCCTTTTCGTACTCTTTGATCCCTGAGTGATCAACTACAAGGGCTAGCGCCTTCTGGTTTCTCGCACCTGCTTTATGGAATTTTCTCTCACGATACACCTCATTTTGCGTTTCTCTGAATTCCTTTCTTTACCAGTTGGCATTTAAAACATGACTGAGGGTTGTTTCTGCGATGAGAGACACGGCCTTTAGGATTGATAGATGTGAATTGGTTGTATGTTTGCTCTCCTCTTGGGTGTTTGTGTACCTGACATGAATCTCAGTTTAATTTTATAGCCCTAATTGTTTTATGAGTGTAAATTCTGTATGTGTGATCTTTCCTATTTGAAAATGGAGTTTCTTTTCTTTAATTCCTGTTTTTTTTATTGTAAACCACTTCAATTTGTCTATAAGGTAGGCAGTATATCAAATTAATAAATGATAAATGGAACATTAAGCAATTCAACTATATTACTACCTATTGTTTTCTGTCTGTTGATTCTACCTAAGGAACCCTTTTTTTTTTAAAAAATAAATTCTTATTTATTGCAATCCAAATTATGTCAAGGTACATCTATCTCAGAATAAAACAATCGACAAATACAATATTTGGGCTGCGTGACTTTTTTACAATTTGTCCCAAATAAACCCCCCCCTCCCTCCCTTCCTCCCCCCCCCTCCCGCCCCCTTCCCCACCCAGTCGTAGTTTAACAGTTCAATATCTTGTTACTGGGGTGAGAGAGTCCCAGAATGGAGACCAGATATGACAAAACTGATCACCTCTCTTGGAGGCCGGGTCCATTATTCCTTTCTTCTCTAGAGCACAAGCTTGGATCATTGCTGACCTCCAGTGGGATATAGTTGGGCGATCTGCGACTAACCACAATTGCAAGATGATGCGCTTTGCCATCAGGACTGTTCTCTTCAAAAAAGCTTTAAATCCCGCCGGGGCCGGCTATTGTATCCCAAAGAGATCGAACAATTGCCATGGGGAAGGCCTCCACATGTTGTTCCAGATGTGGGATACATGCGTACTCAACTCAATCCAAAATGATTTGACTAAAGCGCAACTCCAATACATATGTCCCAGACGGGCATTTGCGCCATTGCACTTTGGGCATGTGTCAGTCTCTCGAAGAGTGGCTCTGAATGCTGTATGGGGGGATATGTGCAGATGAAACAAAAATTTATACTGCATCTCCCACCAAGCCGCATTGTCCGTCATTGTGTATAGGGATTTGAGACACACCCCTATTTGTTCTGGTTGAAGGTTAAGCTGCAGTTCCGTATTCCAAGCGAGCACCACCGCCCGATAGTCCATGGGCTTTAGTGAGTCTCTCAAACTGTGATGGAAATACCTTAATGGTACTCGCAAATGTGCATCCAGTCCCAGCAGTTCGTTGAGTTTCTCCAAGGGAGCAGCGTTCAGAGAGGCTGAGGGCAAGGAGTTTACATAATGTCGCAGTTGCGTGTATGCCAACCAATCATTCATACCCAATCCATACTCCTCCCTCAGCTCCTCAAATGATTTTACCACCCCCTGTTCTGTGACTATGTGGAATATATACTTAACCCCCGCTGCGGCCCACCTCTGAAATGGAACTGAGGAACTCCCCGCTGGGAATGCCAAATTCCCCCTGAGCAGCAATAGTACAGAGACTTTGGTATCTATCTGGTGAAGCTTGCCTAGCCCCTTCCACGTAGCACGTAAGGGGGATAGGATATATTTATAGGGTCCTAACTTTGGCAATTCTCCCGAGGGCGCATGGAGCCAATATGAAAAGTGCAATTTGCCCAGAACTGCTACTTCTGCCTCTGTGCACGAAAAACATTTTGTAGAACGAAACCAGTCAGACAGATGTCTCATGTTACTAGCCAGGGAAAACAGCTTGAGGTCTAATAGGCCTTTTACAAAACTGTTGGCCTTAGCATGTCCTTACTCGGGTCATTCCCACACACAAAGACCATTTTTGCTGCATGAATAAAATGGTCAGTTTTTTAATTTTTTAAAATTTACGGCCACGCACTAATTTTCCCATTACCCGTCACCTATTTTGTAGATGGTAAGTGCTCACACATTAATCATGTACTAATCAGTGCATGTGGAAATGAACACAGCAGATCAATGAACAGTCCAAAATGTTCTTTATTGCAGAATCTCAAAAGTAAAATGCCCAACACAGGCCGTGTTTCACCCAAAAAGGGCTGCGTCAAGGGCTTAGCCAGGTTCTGGTAGCTTACACACAAGTAGTAGAGACTTATACTCTAGGGCAGCTTCTTTCCTCCCAAGGCCTCCCTGTTCAGTTCCGCCCAAGGGCTTTTACTTCCTGCTCACTGCTCTAGAGTGTAAGTAAGGACATGCTAAGAGCCTGAGCATACCCCACAGTAAGGCCTTTTTTTGCTGTGGTAAGCATGTGTTCCTGTTTGCTGCAGCTTAGTACAAGAACCCCTAAGACAGTGATGGCGAACCTTTCAGAGACTGAGTGCCCAAACAGCAACCCAAAATCGAATTATTTATCGCAAAGTGCCGGTACTCATTATGGGCGGGGTCACCACATATGACTCCACCCCTATGATAGCCACATCCCTTACACCAGCCATGGCGCATATAAACAGACATCATTGAAAATATTATACTAGTATAGGAGAAAAAAATAACATGATTTTTTTCCATTGTAAATTATTTCTGTAAGCTGTTACAGCTCCAGTATACCCCCCATAGGCGGGACCAGAGCTTGAGAGACGGGGAAGGCCAAAGGCGCGCCGAGCAAAGAACACGCGCTTCGCTGCCGCTGCCAACGCACGCCACCTTAACCCTGACTCCGAGGACGGTACGCTTTTTAAATTTTAGGAGGAGGGTGTTCCTGGTGCTGGGAGGGACAAGGGAGGGAGGGAGGACGGGCGGGCGTCCTGATGCTTGTTGGGTTGGAGGGAGGGCAGGAGGGGAGGCCAAAGGGAGGGAGAGTGGGCGGACCAGCGATGGCGACGGCGCGCGTGCCAAGGGAGAGGGCTCTGTGTGCCCTCTCTGGCACACGTGCCATAGGTTCGCCATCACTGCCCTAAGAAATTAGCAAAACTATGGAACCATGATATGAATGAAAACATTTAAAAGAATGTGGCATATTTTAAAAATATGACATGACTAGAAATTTTTTTTTTAGAAATAAGCGGGCTTTTATTGAGGAGATGATTCTGACAGTAATTTATTAAACCACGCTAGCAGCTGCCACACGGCAATGCCGACACAGCCCATTTGAAAGTGAATGGGCTGTGTCGGTATTACCGCACCAACAGCTGCTAGTGTGCATAGGCGCCCGGTATAAGAGGCTTGGGGAGGCTAAGCCTCCCCAGCCACAAGCCCCAAGCGTCTCTCTCTCTCTGTCGCTGCCGGTAGCAGCATGCCAACCTCATTACAGCTGGCTTGCTTCGGGGCTTCTCGGCCTGACGTGCCCCGCCTCCTCTGACCAATCTTCCTTATGATGCGTCCAGCCCTCACGGAAGTAGGAAGGCTGGTCAGAGGAGGCGGGGCACATCATGCAGTCAGGCCGAGAAGCCCCGAAGCAAGCTGTAATAAGGTTGGCGTGCGTTATTCGTTTGTGATATGTATTAAGGGGAAAAAAGCAATCAACTCTTAAAACATCCTCTGCCCCTTCCTCCTCTCCCAGCACCGAATGTACTCGACTGGCAGCGGGGCTGCGCTCCCAAGAGAGCGGAGAAAACACCTCTCACTCACCAGCCGCTCGTGCGCGACATTTAGCCCCGCCCCGCCCCCTTATTTTGGGGGGCCCGGTCCATGCCTCCTATGGTGCCAGACTCGGCTGGCTCGAGCGCGCACCTAAAATCCCGCCTTTAGCTAGCCTACTAGCGGTTGCTTCTCCATCTTGGGGGCAGTGTTGCCAGGTGGGCGGTTTTCCCGCCCAATTGGGCGGTTTTCCGCGACCCGCCGCGGGAAATTTTTGCCCGCGGCGGGTCGCGATTTTTTGGGCTTCTTTTTTTTCTTTTCCGCGGTTTTTCGGGCGGTTTTTTCGGCCGCGGGGGGCGGGGTTAGTGACGTTTTGGGCGGGGTTAGTGACGTTTTGGGCGGGGCTGATGACGGGGGAGGCGGGTCGATGATGGGGAGGCGGGGCCGGTGACGGCGGGGGCGGGGTTGATGACGGCGGGGGCAGGGGTGATGACACGGGGGTGGGGGTGTCAGGGGCGGGGTTTGAGTTTGGGCGGGTTTTGGGCTGTTTTTACGCTGGATTGGGTGGGAAAAAATTTTTCCACCTGGCAACACTGCTTGGGGGGAAAAGGCAAAAGCAAGGCGGGAAGTGGCCTTCAGGCAAAGAGACAGAAGGATAAAGAAAACACAAGTGGTGAGGGCGCGGGCGGGCAAAAAATAATACAAATACAATGAAAACCCGAACCTTACTGTCTGCTTCCGGGGCAGACTGCCCCCACCGTCCCGCCCTTGGTACGCTAGAGATTTGTAAAACCCCTTTTTTATTCTGAATTTCATTTAATTTTTAATGTGAAATAAATGTTGAAAGGGTTGGAGTTTCTCCTGTGTAGTTGTTTCTATCAGTAAGGATTCATATAAACCAAAGTGTGAATGTACCAATCATAATCAGACAGGTGCCAGTATCCTGGTACAGTATACCCAATTGTGAATGCAGTACAAATGGCATGAGTTTTCAACAGGAAAAGGGATGTTTTTCCCCCTCAAATAGAAAGTGGCTACCTTTCATTCCATTCCCTCCACCAAAATGAAACAAATAAAATAAAAATCTACTAAATATTTGTAGTTTAGGGGGGCCCTTTTACTAAGCACTAACGCATACCTAACACAGCTTAAAATGGTCTACCATGACATGCACTCTGGCATCCTGCGGTAAGTGACATTTTAGCATGCCCTAATACAGAGATATTCAACCTTTTTAGTCTCAAGGCACACTTACGTGGTGCTAAAATTGTCAAGGCACACCTTCACAATTGGTCCTGCATTTTACCTTCTTCCCTACCCACACATGGTCCAGCATTTTCCCTTCTCCTCCCCCCCACCTGCACGCCACACATGATCCAGTATTTAACCTTCTCCTCCCACCTAGTCCAGCTTTTACCTTCTCTTCCCCCCTCTCCATCCTCACAAACAGTCCAATATCTCTCTAGGCAGCAACAAAGCATCTTCCCTTGTCTCTGAACAACTCCCCCCCCCCTCGCCTTCCATCTACCTTTTAAAAGTTTTCTTGTCTCCAGTGGTCAGTGGCAGTGAGCAGCGATTCATACAGGCTGTTCATGCCAACACCTCAGCCTTCTCTCTGATGTAACTTCCTACTTATGTGGAAGCAGGAAGTTACATCAGAGAGAAGGCTCCAGGTTTGGCGCAAGCAGGCTGTATGAATTGCTGTTCATTAGCACTGACCGCTAGAGACAAGGAAACTTTTAAAAGGTACACTTCATTCCAGCACAAATTAAGTTGGCCCTACTAATAAATGAGCCTCAACTCTCACGGCACACCTATAGACCAGCCACGGCACACCAATGTGCCACGACACACTGGTTGAAAAATGCTGCCCTAATACATGCACTCAACAATTTTTATATTTTTTTTTGTGAGGGAGCGTGTCAGGGAGCATTCCTATGCTAATCACTTAGCGTAGCCACATTACTAGTTAGTGCAGGATTGTCACCCGAGCCCTTACTGCCTAGAAAATGCGTAGAGGTAACAGCTCACTCACTAATTTTTACTAACGGCTGTACGCTAATGGCCTCATTAGCACATGGTCATTAATACAAAAAATGGAAAATTGTCTGTTTTATGGCTGCAGGAAAAATGGCGTTAGTGTGTGGGGAAAAACCCATGAAAGGGCACACTAAGGCCACACCTTGGTAAAAGGGCCCCCTAATTTCCTGTGTTCATATGATTACAGCTTGATAGTTTTGAGCCACAAAGTCCCAAATAACGTGTGGTGGTGTATGTAATTATGATGGATCATTGTTGTTTTTCAGGTCTTTTCTAGTTTGCATTCTGTTGCCTACATTTTCATGTAGACCTGTTTTATTCTCTTACAAATATAACTTAGTTAAAAAGGGGTGAATAGCTACCACCATGTTATATTAAGCTCATTCATAATTTACAGGTAGACTCAACTTTTGGCGACAACATATTGAAAAAAGGAGACTGTGCTAGAAAGCAAAATCTTATAGTACATCTTTTTTTGTTGTTTTTGTTACATTTGTACCCCGCTCTTTCCCACTCATGGCAGGCTCAATGCGGCTTACATATTGTATACAGGTACTTATTTGTACCTGGGGCAATGGAGGGTTAAGTGACTTGCCCAGAGTCACAAGGAGCTGCCTGTGCCTGAAGTGGGAATTGAACTCAGTTCCTCAGGACCAAAGTCCACCACCCTAACCACTAGGCCACTCCTCCACTAAAACAACATATTTCTATGATTCCCAGCTGTTGAAGATAATTAATTAGGAGTTCAGCATTATACTTCCAAGCAATACCAAGTTACAAATATTACATATCTCATCTGTAAAGAGCTGAGCACAAAAATTATATATCACACGTATACCAAAAATCTTCTCAGACAATTCTGAAATCCATTTGGATTAATTCCTTAGCATGGTGTTAGCATGGGAAACAGGCTACTGCGTTACTAAGCTGTGCTAAAAAATGGCCAATGGTAGTTTTAGTGCATGGATTTCCTGCCTGCTCCAGCCACTTTTTAACATGGCTCAAAAATGGCCGAATATTTATTTCTACTATTAATGGCCACGCGCTAACTTCCAAATTAGCGCACAGTCATTACTGCCTCTTGTTTAATAGGCAGTAAGGACTCATGTGCTACTCAGGCGGTAATTGGGCAGCACGCAGCAATGTGTCCACGCTGCCTGATTACCTCTGGCAATACTGCTCACCACCCCCCATACTAGAAAGTAGAAATTATTTTCTAGCACGGGAAACAGTGCGCAGCAAAATCAGAACTACCTCTGGGCACATGGGCATGCCCAGCAGTATTGCTGTTTTGCCATGTGCTACCTGCACAGTAACTCTGCCATGCCTTCTTAAAAGAGTCCCAAAGTATTCTGCTGTGTTTTGCCTGGTTGCACATGCTAACCCACCCATTACATGTTTTTTAAAATATACTTTATTTATTTATTATTTGTTGCATTTGTATCCCACATTTTCCCACCAATTTGCAGGCTCAATGTGCCTTACATTATGCCGTAGTGGCAATCGCCATTTACGTGTAGAAAATTACAAGTGGTTTTGCATTAAAGGAGTATAAATATTAAAGTAGAATACAAAGTGGTATTGCATTAAAGTTCCTGAATGATAGAGAGAGATATAGAATAAGTTAGATAATCAACTATAGAAAGTTCATTTTCGGCATGAGAAATAAAGTGGCAGTGCGTATTGCGTAGCTTTCATTAGTGGCAGCGAAGTTTATCAGTCTAGTGTAAAGAGTTCGGTTGTGTCTAGTTCATGTAAAGTCTAGTTGTCTAGATTGTCTAGGCTTTAGGATGGATCATTTTGGTATGCCTTCTTGAGCAGGTTGGTTTTCAGTAATTTTCGGAAGATTATTAGGCCGTGCATTGTTTTTATGGCCTTTGGTAGAGCGTTCCATAGTTGCGTACTTATGTAGGAGAAGCTGGATGCATATGTGGATTTATATTTAATTCCTTTGCAGCTGGGGTAGTGGAGATTCAGGAATGTGCATGCTGATCTTTTTGTATTTCTAGTTGGCAGGTCTATGAGGTCTGACATATAGATCGGGGCTTCGCCGTGAACGATTTTGTATTTATATTTTTTGTAGGGGCCATATTATGGGTGGAGAATGGGTGTGGAAATGTTAACCAGCTAAATAGGAGGTGTTAAGTGATCCCATTTAACTCTCAGCAGGTACCACACCCTGGTGGGAACATTAGGGTATGACCTGCAAATTTCTTTTTAAAAGTCGAAAAAAGTGCTGCATTAAATCAGGGCTTTTCACATGGGAAAGTCCTGCATTAGAATATGTTAGTGCCCCTAAGTTTGTACCTGGGGCAAAATAAGATTAAGAAAATTGCCAAAATCATACGAAGCAACAGTGGGATTTGAACCTGGCTTCCCCAGTTCTTAGTCTATTCCTTTCATTGAAGGGATTTTCACATAACAGGTGATATATATAATGAAACAAGTATTCTGGACCATCCCATATATTATT
Source organism: Microcaecilia unicolor (assembly GCF_901765095.1). NCBI lineage: Eukaryota > Metazoa > Chordata > Amphibia > Gymnophiona > Siphonopidae > Microcaecilia > Microcaecilia unicolor. Next base: position 245,861,904 of record NC_044037.1, on the reverse strand, counting down.
TTGAAAGTTTAAAGTGAATATTGGTCTTAAAAATGGGGTTGCACTGTCTGTCCTTTTCCCTCCTAAAATATATTTAGCAGCTACGTTTTGTTGCACTTGAAGACTTTTCAGCTGTTTATTCAGAGGCCCCAAAAGAGTGATGTTATACTAACCAAATTGAGACAATACATTGATTGAACTGACAGTGTTTAACATCCACAAAAGGCCTCAAATATTTTACCATTTTTAACTTACAAAATATCTTCTTTGCTAACAGTCCCATTTTTAACTTTGAGAATCTAACAAAACAGCCAAAGGTACCAGCTGCACATACTATAGCAGGACGTGTTTATTCACTCCTACCCCAACTAAGATAATGTTCAAGTAACTTTTTTCAAATTAGTCCCTTATTTTCTTACTCCTGTTACTCTACCTTATCTACCTATATATTGCATCTTTGCTGGCTATTAAAATGTTTTATTGCGTTTTGTGTTGACATTGTAATACTTTGTATTGATGTTTGAATATTTTTACTGCTGTAATTCTCTATTGCTTATGTTTGACTTATTCTTGCTGTACACCACCTGGAGTGAAGTCCTTCAAAAAGGCGGTAAATAAATCCTAATAAAAAATAAATAAATACTGTAGTAAATTAATGCTGCTTACAAGGAAAGGCAATTACAGCAGAAGAAAATATTCAAATAACAATACACAATTATAGCATAGTACATATATTACAGACAATGTTAACAGAATACGAACATCTTAAGAGATGACATGGAGCCAAATTCTATATATGATGCTTAAAAAAATCAGTGTGGAAAACATTTCCGCCTAAGCTTATTCTGTAAGCAGTGCCTAGATTTAGGTGCGGTATTTAGAATGCGCTTAGTCAATATCCTAGCACCTAAAACTGTGAGCATCCATTTACACCAATGAAAATGTGGCGTAGATATAGGCGCAGAGGGCCATAATACTGCGTGTAAATTTTTGAACACCCACAAAATGCCCATTTCCACGCCCATAACCACACCGCTTTTTAGCTGTACGCATTAACATTTAGGCGCTGTGCATTGCAGAATACGCTTAGGGAGTTGTTCGCATAAATTCTAATTATTGCCAGTTAGTGCTCATTATTGCTTAAGTGCTGTAAACAACATTGATTGGCTTGTTAAACCAATTAAGTTACACACATTGTTACAGAATACACTTGGATTTCGGTGCGGATTTCGGGCAGACTCAAGAAAAATGTCAGGAAGTATTTTTTAACGGAGAGAGTGGTGGATACTTGGAATGACCTCCCGCGGGAGGTGGTGGAGATTAAAACAGTAAAGGAATTAAAAAATGCGTGGGATAAACAAAGGAATCCTGTTCAGAAGGAAGGGATCCTCAAAAGCTTAGTGGAGATTGGGTGGCAGAGCCGGTGGTGGGAGGCGTGGCTAGTGCTTGGGAGGCGGGGCTAGTGCTGGGCTGACTTCTACGGTCTGTGCCCTGAAAATGACAGATACAAATCAAGGTCAGGTATAAACATAAAGTAGCACATATGAGTTTATCTTGTTGGGCAGACTGGATGGACCGTGCAGGTCTTTCTCTGCCGCCATCTACTATGTCACTATATAGGATCCTGGGCATAGTGTGTAATCAGAGGTGGAACATTTCGGCCCTTTTACCAAACTGTGGTAAAAGTAGACTTAGCATGTCCTTGTATAGGTCATTCCTGTGTGCTAAGGCCATTTTTTCCACATAGGTAAAATAGCAGCTTTTTCTATTTTTTTTTTAATATTAATGACCATGTGTTAATTTTTCCATTAGCACATGAGCCCCAACTGCCACCTGTTTTGTAGCCTAGCATGTGGCAATGTAGCTATGCTAACCAATAGGTGCAGAGCACACCTACTCTCCGCCCTCCACCCTGCGCTAAAAAATAATATCTATTTTTATTGGGAAGCACGTGCCGATCACAAAATTATCACGGGATGCCTGAGCATGCCCCACAGTAAGGCCTATTGTTGCTGTGGTAAACATATGTTATTTATTTATTTGTTACATTTGTATCCCACATTTTCCCACCTATTTGTAGGCTCAGTGAGGCTTATATAGGCTCCGGTGTGAACAAATACAGGGTGATGTTGTGGTAAGATCAAGTTCTGCGATTGCTGAGAAAACTGAGTTAACATGCTAAAATGCAGAAACACAACATAATGAAGAGAGATAGGGGCTCATTTTCAAAGCAATTAAGGGGTCCTTTACTAACCTGTGATAGCGTTTTTAGCTCGCAGTCGAAATCAGCTAACAGTAAATGCCGAGACATGCATAGGAATATAATGGGCGTCTCAGCATTTACCACCAGCTGATTTCCACCGCGAGACCCCCTTAGACTTACAAAGTTACATAGAGGTGTATTTTTAAAGCACTTAGACTTACAAAGTTGCATAATAACCGTAAGTCTAAGTACTTTGAAAATGTTAGTGCTTACCGCAGCTTAGTAAAAGGATCCCTTAGGCAGATGAAATAAAGTAACAGGAGTTAAACAGAAAATAAGGGTGATTATGGAAAATTGCACATGAAATCTGAAAAGGTGCAAGTCCTCAGTGGCGTAGGAAGGGGGGGCGGTGGGGCGGTCCACCCTGGGTGCACGCCACTGGGGGTGGTGTCGGCTCCGCTGGTTCCCTGCTCTCTCTGCCCCGGAACAGGTTACTTCCTGTTCCGGGGCACAGAGAGCAGGGACCCAGCGGAGCAGACGCAGCTCCCAGCGACGTGCACTCGGGGCGGAGTGGCCCTCCCACCCATCCCCTTTCCTATGCTAGTGGTAAGAATGCGCACCGAGGGGGGGTGCCGTGCTGCACCCGGGGGGGGGGGGGGGGGGGTTGCGCAGCGGCGACCCGCCCCGGGTGTCAGCCGCCCTCGATACGGCACTGCAAGTCCTGCTACTGTATGTTCATATACCCATGGATTTATATATGGTGCCAACATTTGGGCACACACTCAAGGTGTATGCACAACTTTAATTGCTTAACGAGCCCTTAATGAGCAATAATTGGGCATTAACCAACTATCGCAGCTAATTTGCATCAATTAGGATTTGCACACACATCTGACTGGGCACTATTCTATAAGGCTTGGTGCTTAACTCTCATAGGGCCTTTAACCAAGCTGCAGCAAAAAGGGGTCTGCACCGGCGTCGGCGTGTATTTTGATGAGCACTGAGGCCCCTTTTACTGCAGCAGGTAAAAGGTAGGTCTTTCTTTTTTTCAGGAAATGGCCGTGTGACAAGTGAAGCACTTGCCACATGGCCATTTTGGGGGGAAGCCCTTATTGCCACCCATTGAGGTGGTGGTAAGGGCTCCAGCGCTAATCCGGCAGTAACCGGTCAGTATGCGGCAGGGCCGCCAAGAGGGGGGGAGCAGGGGGGACAAAATTCCCCAGGCCCGGGCCTCCAAGGGGGGCCCAGCGCCGGGGTCAGGCCGCCGGTGCTGCAGTTCCTGTTCTCACCTGCCTGCCTCCTCAGCTCCAGGCCCCCTGCATTCGAAGCGGCAGTCATAGATCGCCTCCCTTCGGGCCTTCCCTCCCTGTGTCCCGCCCTCGCGGAAACCGGAAGTTACATCAGACGAGGGTGGGACCCAGGGAGGGAAGGCCCGAAGAGAGGCGATCTGTGACTGCCGCCTTGAATGCAGGGGGCCCGGAGCCGTGGAGGCAGGCAGGTGAGACTGCGGACTGCAGTGGCAGGGGGAGCGACGGGGGCAGCAGCGACAGGGGGAGTGACAGGGGGGAGCAGAGGCGGGGCGGCCTTGCCCTGGGCCCAGCCTAGTCTCTCGGTGACCCTGGTATGCAGCACTGCCTGATTACCGCTGAGTACACGCATATTTTTGTAGCATTAGATATGACGGTGCAATGGGGGTGGGAACTCCTGTTGGGCTGCTGTGGTAGCCTGGTGTTACTTCCTTTTTAGCGAGCGGTAAGCCTATATTGGGTTTACTTCCACTTTGTAAAAGGATCCATAGTGTATATCTGAAAAGAGGGTGTGGCTTGAGGTGTGTCAGGGGCATTCCTAAAAGTTGCAAACACAAATACTGAATACCGCCTAAGCGCACTTAAGTTGGGTGCCGACATTTACACCAGGTTTCAGCAGGCCTAAGTCTAGCCCCCAAAAGTTAGGCATGTGATCTGTGCTAATGCCCTTTATAGAATAGCACTTGGTGTTGAAGTTTTTCTATACCCAAATTTCAGCACTGTTTGTAGAATTCCCTCCATAGCGTTAGTTCTTGTGTGTGTGAATGTATTGTACTGTTTTTGGATCTTGCCAGGTACTTGTGACCTGGATTGGCCACTGTTGGAAACAGGATACTGGGTTTGATGGACCTTCAGTCTGTCGCAGTATGGAAACGCTTATGTTCTTATGTAAATTCTGGGAATGCCCCCCAAAATGCTCCTGTCCACGCCCCCTTATAGACTACGATGTGCGCCTAACTCCCAATTAATGCATCCATCAACCAAATCAGCTCAGCTAGTGGATCGAGATAGAATAAGTGACAGTATCAATCCTTTCGGACCCTGTAGGTCAGAACCCATGGTAGTGATGAGGTGCTGCCAAACACTATGGACTGTTGACAATCTGATAGAAGTTTTCAGATGTCTACTTCAAATTATGAGCAGCTGTCATAATTTGGGGCTAAGCTGAACCCTAGTGCCTACATTAATACAAACTTATACAGACACTAGCACTGAAATCCTGTTGACCTTCAGCGCTTTGGTGTATTTACTTGAAATGCCAGAAAGCAGAACCTCCTGTTAGAGGCATTAGCTTTTATTTGCTGTCTGACTGGCTGTGGGCACATGAAGGAGAGCTGCAAATAAATTACAAAGCCAAGTGAGGCAACAGAGAAACAAAACACGCAAATAGAGCTCCTGTAATTTTAAAACATTAGGCACATGCGTGCCATCCTTAATAAGGAAATTATACTAAATGTTTGGCAGTAATGTTCCAAAATTCATTAAGGGCACACAGCGTTTCATAGAATCACAAAAGAATATCTATTTTTGTCTACATATTTAATAAAGCTTATTGGTACTGCGTAATGCCCTCTTTCGTTAGTGGGTACATTATTTGTAAGTAGCAGCATATGTACAGAGGATAATTATCCTGTTCACAGGGGATGCTGGTGGGCAACAGCACCACGGCTAGAACATTTAGACTACATATTTCTCTCATTAACAATGCCCTTCTTAAATATACTTTAAAAATTAGTTTACATTGGTAGGCTAAATATATATAATGGAAAACAAGCAAAAAGATGAACAGTGAAATGAGAAAGCGAAACAGAATTATGACTATATCCTGTCTGTGACATCATTTGAATTAAGCGCATTATATGTTAGATATATATACTAAATGCATGTTCATGAAGACTGTATTGGCTTAATCTGTACGAATGTTACTCCAAAATATTACATTATTGGATACTATGGTTAAAAATGAAAGACAACTCATTTTGGTCTGAGGATACTGGTCATTTTTGTGTGTGTGTGTGTGTGCTGGCCGGGAACACTACAGAGACCAGATTCAAAGCTTGTACATTAATTGATGTGAAAGGCCTGATCACCCGCTGGTGCGCAATGACTATTGGATTTACAAATGAATTAAAATAACGGTGCGGATGATTGAGTTCAATTTGTGTTTGGAGAATTTGTATGCATTCCATTTTCCTCTTGAGCTGTTTTTTTTCCTGTTCAAAGATGTTATTGTTGAATTTGTGAAAAGAAATAAAAATAAAATACTTAAAAAAAAATGAACAGGGCTGGGATGTGAGCTGTGCTTGAAACTAAAAATGATCAGCAATTGCCCATCCGTTTTTTTGAGTACTGATCCGAGTATACTCAAGGAAAATAACAACTGCCAAAATATTCCATGGAATATACAAAGAAGTGGCAAGCGTCTCGCCCATTTTTATAAAGTATGCAACCCCTACCCAATGACCTAAGATACTGGTTTTTATATTGTTGGAGGTGTATAACGTTTTGCTTGTTCAATAAAGATATTTGCAAAATATCCCATGGAAAGAGTGGGGAAAATGTCAAAGTTTTCTAACTTTTAATTATGATACAAAATTATTTTTTTTTTAAACTGTTCCACCTGCAGGCATATACTCAGATTTTAGGTTGAATTTGGATTGCATTATTCTTACAGATCTTTAAATTAAACATTCTGGTAATGATGGGGTTTCTTTGTAAAGTAGATATGTTAATATAGTAAAGACTAAAGGGAAAAGTAATCAATGTGGACTACTGTTAAGAGGGGAAGTTATCAACGTGGACTATGGTTAAGTCGGGCTATTTTAACACAGGGTCTCCTTGGACAAAATGGGACACTGTGATAAAATAACCCAATTTTACAGTATCCCACATTGATAACTACCCCCCGAAGTGGGGTTATTTTACCACAAGTCGGGTTATTGTAGCACAAGATCCCATAAGTACATAAGTAATGCCATACTGGGAAAAGACCATCGAGTCCAGCATCCTGTCCCCGACAGCGGCCAATCCAGGTCAAGGGCACCTGGCAAGCTACCCAAACGTACAAACATTTTATACAAGTTATTCCCGAAACTGTGGATTTTTCCAAGTCCATTTAGTAGCGGTCTATGGACTTATCCTTTAGGAAACCATCCAACCCCTTTTTAAACTCTGCCAAGCTAACCGCCTTCACCACGTTCTCCAGCAACGAATTCCAGAGTTTAATTATGCGTTGGGTGAAGAAACATTTTCTCCTATTTGTTTTAAATTTACTACACTGTAGTTTCATCGCATGCCCCTAGTCCTAGTATTTTTGGAAAGCGTAAACAGACACTTCATATCCACCTGTTCCACTCCACTCATTATTTTATATACCTCTATTATGTCTCCCCTCAGCCGTCTCTTCTCCAAGCTGAAAAGCCCTAGCCTCCTTAGTCTTTCCTCATAGGGAAGTCGTTCCATCCCTGCTATCATTTTTGTCACCCTTCGCTGCACCTTTTCCAGTTCTACTATATCTTTCTTGAGATGCGGCGACCAGAATTGAACACAATACTCAAGGTGAGGTCGCACCATGGAACGATACAATGGCATTATAACATCCTCACACCTGTTCTCCATACCTTTCCTAATAACACCCAACATTCTATTCGCTTTTCTAGCCGCAGCAGCACACTGAGCAGAAGGTTTCAGTGTATTATCAACGATGACACCCAGATCCCTTTCTTGGTCCGTAACTCCTAACATGGAGCCTTGCATGACGTAGCTATAATTCGGGTTCTTTTTTCCCACATGCATCACATTGCACTTATTCACATTAAACATCATCTGCCATTTAGCCGCCCAGTCTCCCAGTCTCGTAAGGTCCTTCTGTAATTTTTCACAATCCTCTCGTGAGTTAACGACTTTGAATAACTTGGTGTCATCAGCAAATTTAATTACCTTGCTGGTTACTCCCATCTCTAAATCATTTATAAATATATTAAAGAGCAGCGGTCCTAGCACTGACCCCTGAGGAACCCCACTAACTACCCTTCTCCATTGTGAATTCTGCCCATTTAACCCCACTCTCTGTTTCCTATCCTTCAACCAGTTTTTAATCCACAATAGGACATTTCCTCCTATCCCATGACCCTCTAATTTCCTCTGTAGCCTTTCATGAGGTACCTTGTCAAACGCCTTTTGAAAATCCAGATACACAATATCAACCGGCTCCCCTTTGTCCACATGTTTGTTTACTCCTCATTGAGACGCTATGGTAAAATAACCCAACATATCAGTTGCCCACATTAATAACTTCCCCCCTAAGGGGGGTTACTATTAAGTCAGGTTATTTTAACATAAGTTGAGTTATTTTACCACAAATTTGGGGTCTGTTTACTAAGGCGTGCTAGCACTTTAAGCATGCGCTAAACGCTAGAGTCTCCCATATGTTTCTATGGGCAACTTAAGTGTTAGCACACGCTAATCATTAGCGTGTGCTAAAAATGTTAGTGTGCCCTTAGCGCGGCTTAGTAAACAGTGCCCTTGGTTATTTTAGCATTTTGCATAAAATGGGACAATGTGCTAAAATGACTCAACTTAACACTAGCCCATGACTTAACAATAGCCCACGTTAATAACTTTCCCTGTAAATTGTGTATTATAAAGCAACAGAAATAAAGGTTAATAAATAAAAGCAAAAGCAAACAATAAGGCGGTACCTAACATTCGGCTAACTTAAAACATTTTTAATTTGCTTTTGGGAGATCATCAGGAAGAAATTTTATCGCCTGAAAGCTAGTCACAAAAATGTTTTAAGCTAGTCCAAAAAAAGGTATCACCATATCCATTTTTGTTTTTATTTATTTAGGGCCTATTTACAAAGGCACACTAGTGTTCTTTAGTGAGCGCTAAAAATTAGCGCGTGCTGTGTAGACACCTATAATATTCCAATGGGTGTCTACACAACACACGCTAAAGAACACTAGCGCGCCTTTATAAACAGGGCTAATCTTTGTTTTTAATATTTAAGTGGACTAACACAGCAACCATGCTACTTAAAGCAACAGAAGGGATTTGGTCAATCAGATTATGATGGACCAAACTTTGTAGGCCCTTCTATTCTAGTTATATATCACAAAGAAGCTGTCAGCTAACCAGGTACCATGCTCTATTCATGCTGTGGGATCTTATGCACAGTTTACTGACATCACAACAGATTTTAGACTGTGAAACGTGACAACATGCTGTGCTCTATAATTATCCTTCATAATCAGTAAAGATCTTTATTCCAGAAGTATGTTTAGATTAATGAAAGTCTAGGTGCTGAAGAAGTGGTTGGTTTTATGAATATCAGCTCTACATTCTGAGTGATAGATAGCTATTAACAAGATAGAAAAAATAAAATATTTTATTTTTAGATCCATCCATTTCACAATATTAAAGACTAAAAGGTACATGCACATCCTATCAAAAGAAAGAGTCTACATTTTCTAACCAGGCAGAAGTCAAATGTTGTTTTCTCTGCTTTTGTAATTTCCTTGAACCGTTGCTCTGGCAGGGTTTTGTTTATTAGCAATCTTGGTTCCTGACAAGCTGCCCGTTACAATTGTCACTTTTTTCCTGCCTGACCTTTTCCAGTGGAACATAAGTTGTATTTCTTACAATACAGATAGTAACTAATTCTACTGTGAAATTCTTGCTTGTCTTAAAGTGTCCCTCTAGTGTAAACAGATCTTTGGGATACTGTGTTTGTCATTCTGCGACTTTCAGCTCACATCTATTCTGTTTACAAGATTAAATAATTTTTTCACACACTCAGCTACTACAAATTTAAAAAATGAATACAAAGCTCGTTGTGTGCTACTTACGTAGGCCTAAGTCACAGGAAAGTCATGAGTTGATAACATCATAAGAACATAAGAGTAGCCATACTGGGTCAGACCAATGGTCCATCTAGCCCAGTATCCTGTTTTCCAAACAGTGGCCAAGCCAGGTCACAAGTACCTGGCAGAAACCCAAATCGTGGCAACATTCCATACTCCAAATCCCAGGGCAAGCAGTTGCTTCCTATGTCTGCCTCAATAGCAGACTATGGACCTTTCCTCCAGGAATGTGTCCAAACCTTTTTTGAACCCAGATACGCTAACCGCCGTTACCACATCCTCCGGCAAAGAGATCCAGAGCTTAAGTATTTGTTGCATGAAAAAATGTTTCCTCCTATTTGTTTTAAAAGTATTTTCATGTAACTTCCTCTATTCTTTGTACGTTTGGAATGAGAAAAAAATTGATTTACTTCTACTCGTTCTACACCACTCAGGATTTCGTAGACCTAACCGCTTTAGCCTTTCCTCTTACGAGAGGAGTTCCAGCCTCTTTATCACTTTGGTCGCTCTTCTTTGAACCTTTTCTAATTCTGCTATATCTTTTTTGAGATACAGCGACCAGAACTGAACGCAATACTCAAGGTGCAGACGCACCATGAAGCGATACAAAGGCATTATAGTGTTTTTGGTCTTATTCACCATCCCTTTCCTAATAATTCCTAGCATCCTATTTGCTTTTTTGGCCACCACCACACACTGAGCAGAAGATCTCAGCGTATTATCTACAACACCCAGATCTTTTTCTTGAGCGCTGACCCCCAAGGTGGACCCTAGCATCAGGTACATATGATTTGGATTATTCTTTCCAATATGCATCACCTTGCATTTGTCCACATTAATTTCATCTGCCATTTGGACGCCCAGTCTTCCAGCTTCCTAATGTCTTCCTGCAATATTTCACAGTCCGCACGTGTTTTAACAACCTTGAATAGTTTTTTATCATCTCCAAATTTGATCACCTCACTCGTCATTCCAATTTTCATATCATTTATAAACATGTTAAATAGTACAATAGTACCAGTCTCAGTACAGATCCCTGTGGCACTCCACCCATTGAGAGAAATGACCATTTAACCCTACCCTCTGTTTTCTGTCCAATAGCCAATTCCTAATCCACACTACAACCTTGCCGCCTATCCCATGACTCTTTAATTTTCTCAGGAGTCTCTCATGAGGAACTTTATCAAAAGCTTTCTGAAAATCTAAATACACTACATTAACCAGTTCACCTTTATTCACACCTTCAAAGAAATGAAGCAAATTGGTGAGGAAAGACTTCCCTCAGCTGAAACCATGCTGGCTCTGTCCCATTAAACCATGTTTGTTTACATGTTCTGTAATTTTATTCTTTATAATAGTTTCTACTATTGTGCCCAGCACCGATATCAGGCTTACTGGTCTATAATTTCCTAGATCACCCCTAGAACCCTTTTAAAAAATTGGCATCTCATTGGCCACCCTCCAATCTTCAGGTACTACGGACAATTTTAACAATAGGTTACATATTACTAACAGCAGATCAGCAATTTCATGCTTGAGTTCTTTGAGTACCCTTGGACGTATGCCATCTAGTCCAGGTGATTTACTACTCTTTAATTTGTCAATTTGGCTCAGTACATTTTCCAGGTTCACCGAGATTTCTTTCAGTTCCTCTGCATCATTACCCTTGAAAACCAATTCCGGTACAGGCAGATCTCTTACATCTTCTTCTGTAAAGATAGAAGAAAAGAATTCATTCAATTTCTCTGCTATGGCCTTGTCCTCCCTCAGCATCCCCGAAAATACACATCCTTAACTTCCCAATCTATTGCCACTGTTTGAAAATATTTTTTTTAACCAAAATAGCTAGAATTCACACAATGGGTATTCTCAGACAACCTATGATGCTGGGTTTTTTGCAGTGACATTACTATTGAAATTCTGTAATTTCAATTCCAAGTTTCTCCTCCCTTACCCTATCTCCAGAGTCCAGTTCATTTTTTTTACTTCTGATTCCTTATACCTGTATTAATGTACCAATTTGTTACAATCCTTTTTCTGTAAAATATACTGCCACCTTTTAAAATTTCACAGTTTCTATATTTAATTGCCTTTCTAAAGGTGTGCAGCACAATTTTAGATAGGTTGTAGAACTGAGATGTACAGGAGGAGTGGCCTAATGGTTAGTGCAGTGGGCTTTGATGCTGGCAACCTGGGTTCGATTACCACTGCAGCTCTTTGTGACCTTGGGCAACTCACGTAATCCTCCATTGCACCATAAACTTAGATTGTGAGCCCTCTAGGAATAGAGAAGTACCTGCATATGGGAGGAGATGATTTATGCATCAATTGCTTAGTTCATATTTTAATGCAAATCAATTTACACCAATGAAAACTTGGTGTAAATCCCTGCATGTAGATTTAGGTGCACAAGGTCATATTCTATAACTAGGTGCATACATTTTGAAACACCCACAAAATACCCATTTCCCCACCCATAATCATGCCCCTTTATGTCTGCCTGTGTTAAACGTTCATCACACTTCATTACAGAATACGCTTAGCAAGTTGTGTGCTTAAATTCTAATCATTGCCAATTAGTGCTCATTATTGTTACATTTTTGTAAGAATGGCCATGTGCTAATGTTGTTATTAGCATATGGCCATAAAAAAAATTACTGCATGAGCACTAACCGCCACCCATTATTTAGGCAACAAGGGTTCAAGCAGTAATCCTGCGCTAACCAGTTAGTGTGTGATAATGGGGCTATGCTAACTGAATAGTGCAAGAATGCCCCTGACACACGCCTCCAAAAAAATTAATAGAAACAATTTTTAGCCTGTGGATTAGCGCATGCTAAATTCTCACTTACCGCAGGATGCCTGAGTGCGTTCCACAATACACCATTTTAAGTTGCATTAGGTGCACACTTTAGTCGTTTGGAATTCAAGACAGGTTACAATAAGAACAGTTAAAATTGCACATCATTAGCATATAAAGGGCCATTATTTTACACTGTCAGCAAGTAATAATGCTTACCATAAAACCATGGGTATATAGAAATACTTTTTAAATAAATTGCATAGAACTTTCTTCTCGACTTTCTCAAACAGTGCTTTCATTTTGGAACAGTTGTATGGATGGGATAGAGTGTGCATAAGTTTTCAAGAATTGTCCACAAGGGATTCAGTTCATGTCTTGGCTTTTACAGGAGAGAAGAGATTTATAGAACAGAAAAGACAATCAATCCATCTGAATGGCTCATCTGACCTTTTTCTGATGTCTGAATCCTCTTTATAAGGAGGGACGTTTCCAGACCCTGGTGGGGAATAGGGCCTAAAGTCTTTTCCACTCGAGGAAATTTTCTGAAATGTATTCTTCAGCAGCCGAATAATAATGTGTTGTCATGCTAATTGTTCCATTTCTTAATTTATTGAAAATGTGTTTGCGGGATACCATACTAATTCCAGAGGCTTGTTTATAATAAGATCTTGTAAATCCTGTTACATTAATATAAACAACTAGAGACATCATGAAATTTCAAATCATAGCACAGTTACTACACTTTCCACAGCTTATCAACATATTTTTATAGCATCTCTAATTTATACTTTGTTGCAGAAGTTGCCTTGGTAGGGCTTCCGACACCATATTATTGTTTTCACCGTCTTCATGGTGGAAACTCTCAACAATGCTCCTTGACTTGATCGCAGTGGTCTCCATGGCTGATACCATCTCAGTATGTCAGCATGTGCTAACCATGCAATAAAAAACTTTTTTTAAAGGGGCATGTCAGGGGACAGACAGTGGGCATTTCTGTGTTAATCAGTTAGCGCACCTACATTACCACACGCCAGGAGGGGCCAGAGAATTGTACCAGAGTGTTTGGGGCTGTTGTACAAGCCACACCTAGCCAGAAGAGTTGGAAAGATGGAAGGGGGGGGGGGGGGTTGTACCTTGGAAACTGCTCCCTGTTGAAAGAGTGAGAGAAAGTGTGTTGTAGTTTCAGATTGAGCTACAATCAGAGTGCAGAAAGCTGGAAGCTGGATTGAACTGCAGTCTGCACCTGAGAGTAATCAGCACAAGCTGGTCAGAAGCAGAGAAAGCTTCCATGCAAAAGTAAAAGTAAGATTGTTGCTGGAGCAGTCAGGAAAAGCTGGTCCAGATTCCAGGAGTGGAGCTGGAATTGGAGCTGCTATTGAGAAACTGGCTCTGGGAAACTGCAAAGCAGAGAAGGCTAAAGGTGCAAGCTGTGCACAGAGAAAAGTAGTAAGGGCTGAACTGCTGCCAGAGAATATGCAACTGGGCTAGTTGGAAATCCTGGAGTGGAGTAGTTGTTCCAAGCCAATACTCCAGCATATACTGGTGGGGGACCAGTAAGTGTGCCTTGAGGGTTGAAGAAGTAAGACTCCAGGATGGACAGTTGGGACCAGGAGTGGCAAGAAACCTGGTTAGCTCTGCGGCAATGCCCTGTAAATTCAAAGGATTATCAGCCCTGGGAGAGGAGCACAGCTGAGAAACAGGAAAAGGCCAGCAAGAGGGCCATTAACCAGTCACAAGGGGTGACTGGCAGAGAACCTACTGGGGTAGCCAAAAAGGCATCAGGAAGGTAGGAAGATAAAGGAGTCTCCAAGGGAAAGCAAGTTAAATGACCGGCCAAATGTCAAAGGGCTTAAGGAGGTTAAGTGCCTTGACAAAGGCAGGAAGCCAGAAGCCAGACAAGTGGCTGGAAAGCAAGTGAAAGTGATGAATGAGTTACAGCCAAAGCCCAGAAGCCCCCAAGAAGGGAAAGGGGACCTGTCGTGGACAGCAGGTAGAGGTTAAGTGCATGTCTCCTGTGCAACCCAAGAGGTGGAAGGAAGCCAACTACTATAGTCTAGAGATGACTGAAAACCTGGATTGGTTGTCTGCCATGGTGTCTCAACCAGAGGAGGAGACAGAACCCCCTTGAAGATCACCCAGTAGAGGTTTAGAACTCACCTCAGGATCTAGCTAGCAAGTTGGACAAGGCTGGCCACTATATTAAAATGCTGGAGAAAGAATTGCAGCAAGCCACTGTGTATGTGGGTCATGGCTGGATGAGATTATCAACATCAGAGCTGTGTGGTTTATTGAAATGCTATGTGTGCACCCGGCTGGATACAAGTGTTGGATGCTTATTACAAGTTTCTGAATATTCACTGCAAGGTCAGTAGGCCTTAGTGCAGTGCTATTAGAGTTCTTGTCAACCCCTCAATACAATGTTACTGTTCCAAACACTGGCTTGCCTTCAGCCTAGACAAACAACATCTGAGTCTTCAAGGTAATTTCAGAACTTCCTACCTTACTTGTCTTTCCCACATAGACACTGGAGATATTAGCTTAAGGGCCACTCTGCTTCCCCCAGGTACTGTAGCCCAGCCAACTCGTTGGGAGGATTCCTTCTCTTGCAGCCTTCCTCTAGGAGACCTTTTGCCTTGGGGCCTCTCTCTCACTGACTCAGGCCATTTAACCTTCCTTCCAGGGCTGCCGAGAGACTGAGCTGGGCCCGGGGCAGGGCTGCTGCCTCCCCCCCTGAGCTCTGCCCCCTGATTGCCACCGCCCCCTGATCGTCGCTGCTCCTGCCCCTCCCCCCAGGATCACCGCTGCCGCAACTGAGGTACCTTGGGGCTGGCAGGGATCCCGAGGCCCCACCAGCGGAAGAATCCAACGTTGCTCTTCACTCCATGCCTTCCCCCTCCCCTGCGGCTGCTTTTTTCTCTCGTCACGCATGCTCGGTTTCATAACCGAGCATGCACCTGAGGAGCAAAAGCAGCTGCTCGGCACGGTGGTAGAAGAGAGCGAAGAGCAGCTGAAGGGGGGCCCGGCACCAGAGTTTTCTCTCTCCTGCTCCTGTTGGGAACCGATCACTTGTGGCCCGTCAGGAGCAGGAGAGAGAGAGAGAGACCCCCAGGGCCAGGCCCGGGGAATTTTGTCCCCCTGCCCCCCCCCCCCCCCCCCCCACTCAATGGCCCTGCTTCCTTCTCTCTGAGCCCCATCCTTCTGACTCAGGACCTACTTTGGCAGTTGACACCACCTGCTTTCAGGCAGATAAACTGCGCCCTCTTAGCGCAACCTTCTGTAAGGTGGTTAACCTGAATCCTCAGTAAGGGAGTGTTCCTAGGGACTCCTGCAGCTATACCACTCACTCCCTCACATACCCTCCCCCTCAGCTCACTATACCAGGTTGATTGCTTGCCATATCCTGGGTCACCCTACCTAGGGGTTGGAGAGTAGTACTCACTACGGTATCTGGGGCTCCCACTGACACCCGGGGACCACCAACCAGTCCTTGGGCCAAACTCAGACATCTATCCCGGACAGGCACTGTGCCAATCACTACCATGTGGACAAAACACAGTAAGCACAGCAGCCATTGGGCCCCATCACCCCAATGGCCTTGCATCATCCAGACTTGGCCATCTATCTTAAGCTCTGGAGCTGCAGCCCCCTTCCCATTTTCTTCATTTTCTGCGATGCCCTCGCTGGGTCTACTCAACCTCAGTTGGGAGTCTTCTTCTTCTGGCAGGGAACCACCATTACAGGTTAATATGAACTCTTCTGCAGCTCCACCCACTGTAATTGTACCCTGGTTCTTAGGTCCAGGGTAACTGTCTAGCACCTGGCTCAGGGGATGGTCACTTTCCACAGTGCTGTCATCCTCTCCATGAAGCACCTCACTCCACAAGACAACAGTCTAAACTGTCATCCGCATCTCTGGGGTATCAGACTGACCATCCACCGTAGTAGCTGTCAGGTTATACCCTTCCTGCCTAATACTCCCCATCTCAGCAGCATCCTCTGCTCTCAGGATTTCAAATCACAATGCTCGAGGCAACACAAACTCTGGCCTAGCAGCCTGTACTTCTTCCAGTTGCTGTTCCTTCCTCTTTCTCCTGGCCTCTCTCAACTGTCCTCAAGTAGTTGCTTACACTCAATTCCTGTTTGAGCTGGGTCCTCAAACTCTTCATCTCTTGTAACGGTTTTGGGTAAAACTCTAACTTTAATCTCATATTTTTCCCACTCTCTGAGAACTTCACCGTAATGTTCATTAGCTGCTTCATGGTGGCTTCCTCAAAGGCCTGTAGCAACTCACTTAATACTTCTACATTCTTGAGTGAATAAATATTTTCTCTGATTAGTTTAAAATGTACTACATAGTATATTCATTACATGTCTTCATTATTTTGTAAAACTAAACAAGCAATTCGCATCTACTCATTCCGTCCCATCTCTATTATATCTGCCCACAGCTGTCTCTTCTAAAAAGCTCAAGAGCACTAACCTCTTTAGTCTTTCTAATAGGAGAGTCACTTCATCCCCTTTATCATTTTGGTCACCCTTCTCTGGACCTTTCTAATGTAGCTGTATCTTTTTTTGAGATGCGGTGATTTGAATTACATACAATATTTGAGGTGTGGTCGCACCACAGAGTGATAAGGAAGCATTATGACATTCTCTTTTCTCAATTCGTAATAATTTCTAACACTCTATTTATTTATTTATTTATTACATTTGTATCCCACATTATCCCAAACAAGCTATTGGCTTTCTTGGCTGTCACTGCACACTGAGCAGACGATTTCAATGTTGATCCTTTTCCCGGGTGATAACTTCTAATGTGGACCCTAATATCATGTATCTATAGTCTGGTTTGCTCTTCACTATGTGCATCACTTTGCATTTGTCCACATTACATTCCTCTGCTATTTGGATGCCCATCTCCAGTCTCATAAGGTCTTCTTTCAATTTCTTGTAATTTAAAAATGTTTATTAATAATAATAACAATAAATGACAATAATAATAATAAATATGCATGAGATGTATTTGCATCCTCTGCCTTCATTGTATGTATATTCTTTGTGGGTATCCTGAAATCTCACTGGCTAGGTGTGTCCTGAGGACTGGATTGAAAATCACTGCCGAAGAGGAATATAGCACTTGGTGTAAGAGGTAGCAGTGTTGGGTCTACTTACCAATAATAATCACAGCATGATCAAATCTGAAGTAACAACTGGCCTTTAATTTAACTTTCAAAACAGCAGCTATGAGTAAGATATGAGTAAAATAGTTTTTTTTAAAACCCTCAAAGGAGCAACTACAAAGTTAATCAGGAGTGGACATAGTCTGTTATTGAGATGGACATGGAGAAAGCCACTGTTTGCCCCAGGATTGGTAGCATGGAATGTTGCTACTAATTGGGTTTCTGCCAAGTACTTGTGACCTGGATTGGCCACTGTTGGAAGCAGGATACTTGGTAGACGGACCATCAGCATGGCTATTATGTTCTTTTGACATTGGTCAAAAACACTGTCAACAACATATTTTGCTCTACTCCTATGGAACGCACTGCCAAAATTAGTAAAAACAACGTACGGCCACCTGCACTTTCGGAAAGAACTAAAAGCAAACCTGCTTACGGAAGCATATCCTACAGACCCAACATAAAAGCCTGAACACCTGCAACACAACCAAAACAAAGATCGTAATGGACTGAACCCAACTTCTTTCTTCCTTCCTAAGTCCTCCTACTACTTCTACCATACATGATCCTTATTGTATCACAACACCACCATGTATTTGTTCATACCGGAACTGGTAATCACCACTACGGTACTATGTAAGCCACATTGAGCCTGCAAATAGGTGGGAAAATGTGGGATACAAAAGTAACAAATAATAATAATAATACTTCAGTGTTGCAAAATAACTCTCCTCTCGTGTGTCTGGGCAAAAAACTCTTTATTTGGGAGTCAATCCCCTTCTTATATACTCTATGAATATTCATGGATATTACATGTATTATCATTACTATTGGTTACATTTTGCTTACACAACCATGATCATGCATTGCTTACAAGAACAACTCTACATGAACAGCTCGTGAACCTGCTCAGGAATGTACAAACATCACCTGCTATTCTGCTACTTTCTCAGGAAAGAACAAAAACATCACATGCTAGATTCTCAGGAATATACAAAACATCATCTGCTGCCTGTATCCAAATACATTCTATCTACATCTCCACCTTTTTTTTTTTTTTTTTTTTAATGAAATCTCCGTGGTGTGCCAGCTGGAGATGGAGGTGGAGATGTTTGTAATAGCTTATAAACATATTGAGCAGAGTGACGTGTTGGAGCGAATGGACGAGGAAAACATAAAGAAAAAAGGTTAGGAATGCATTGTATACAACAGCAAAAAATAGTGAAAACAAAAATACCAATGACTAAATACTGGATAATAGGGCGGAGCCAGGTCCAAGGGATCCATTGCCACAATTGATCCCATACATCAGAGAGTAGGTTATTATGAATAGTAATATGAGTAGTTAAATTCCGTAGGAAAGCTAATTGTTTGTCAATGGCCTTTGAATTGTCAGATAAATTAAAACAGCACATGTCCTGAAACTCTTCGCAACCATGATGGTTAAGTAATAAAAGATAATCAATGGCTGCTCGATTTTGTAAAACTCCATGACGTAATTGCTGTTGCTCAGCATTAAGTAAACTAATAGCAGTGGAGGTTGCATTGATTGATTTAATTGCCCAACAGGCTAATTCACGAATATTTTTTGCATTTGCCGCTGCCAATGCAGGGACACCTATTAATGAAAATGCAAGTGCCAGATATTCAGTTTGACTCAGAAATTTAACATTATCATTGCAATTGGCAGCAAGGGTCATACGCTTGGATCGCATATGTGAGGAGTTAGAAAATAAAATATGTTTACTGGGAAGTACCATAGTGAGTCGACTTAGACAGCATGTAGTACCATCAGATATATTAGCTGGAATATAATTAAAGGTATACATTCCACATGACCAAAACCAGCCAGGGGGTAAATGAGTAAATTTATAAATATATGAAACATTTTCGTAGGAGCTACAATTTAACAAAGTTGGTCCAAAATTAACACAATTTGATCGGGTACAATTAACCATACGAGCACATGTCATATTGATACTAGCTATTTGATTGGTTCTCACATGCATTGCCAAAGTAGGCGGCAACAGGGTTTGTGTTCCCCAATTATGGTATTCATAAGAAGCATTTCGATAGGATGAATTAACAGGAAGCTGTGAATAAAACCAAGTATCATTTTGCATATCTTTAGGATCATGACATACTGGAATCAGGCAAGTTGCCAAAACTTCTCCAACTGCCTTTTGATGAGAAAGACAGAAATCAGTTTGGTTCAGTGAAATTGCAAACGCTTCCCAAATATTTTTTGTGGGAAGTAATTGTGACTGTCCACAAGGTATGTACAAACAACAACACAGTAGAAGCAATGTAATGGAATTAGCATTAAGCGCTGCAATAATAGCCACTACGAAGTTATCATCAGTCTTTTCAATATGAGCTTTTTCTAAAGTCTCTGTAGCTTGTTGACTCAAGGCTTTAATTTGTCCCCAAGTAACAGGAGCATTAGGTTGACGAGTCACTGACCGTTTGCGTGTTTGCATCTGCGGTCCTTGAAGGGTGAGTGTGAAATTGGGAATTGGGTTGTGAAGACCTTGATGCCACGACATGAGGTTTCACCCACTTTGCTGGAATCCACACCGGGCCAGAATCTGTTTGAACAGCAGCGTAACCACGACCCCAGGTAAGGAGAGGCACAGGGGAACTCCACTGATCAGAAGGTAGTTGTCGGTATATGACCAAAGGACGAGATAAAGGTGGGGCAGGAGTACGAAAATGTTGTTCAAATCTGGAAGAAAAAGTTTTTGTAGCAGGATTATTGATGAGATTGAGATGATTCAGTGTGTAAAGGATTTGTGCTAAGCATTCATCAATGCTTACTCTATGACGGAGAATACCGTCTTTTTTTGTAGTCAGATTACTTAAAGCAGTTTTCAGTGTGCGATTAGCACGTTCAACAATAGCTTGACCAGTGGAGTTATAGGGGATACCAAAAAGGTGCTCAATATGCCAGAGGGTCAGGAACTCCTGTAAGGAGGTGGAAGTATAAGCAGGGGCATTGTCTGTCTTGAGAGTTTTAGGAACACCCATGACCGCAAAAGCTTGGAGAAGATGAGAGCGGACATGAGATGTAGTTTCCCCTTTTTGTGCAGTGACCCACAAAAATCCAGAATGAGTATCAACAACCACATGAAGCTTAGACCATTGACCAAAAGGGGGAAAGTGAGTAACGTCCATTTGCCAGAGGCTATTAACTTCCAGACCACGAGGATTAACTCCAGGAAAAAAGGTAGTAGGAGCTGAAAAGGAACATTGTGGACAATTTTTGATAATAGCTCTAGCTTCTTCTAAAGAAATTTGAAACTGGCGAGCTAGGCTAGGTGCATTTTGATGATGAAGTTCATGACTGCAGTGTGCTGTGGAGAAAAAATGAAGATGGCGATCCGCTCGAGCATTCCCTTCAGACAGACCACCAGGAAAAGGTTGATGACTGCGGATATGACCTATAAAGAGAGAAGAAAGGCGATTCTCCAAGTAACCTTGGAGGGTTAACAGTAAAGCATAAAAAGAGGCATCCATTTTGAATGATACATAACTGTCGGGCATGCGACGGACAAGATTAGCACAATATTGACTGTCAACAATAAGATTCAGTGGTTGATCTGAAAATAAAGAAAGAGCCAGGATGATGGCAGCAAGCTCTGAACGTTGAGCAGAGGTTTGTGGAGAGGTAAATTTGACGTGCCATTTGTTCAGATTGTACCAAGTAACCACCCCACGAGTGGGACTACCATCTGTAAAGACGGTGAGAGCAGTAGGGAGTGGACGTAAAGAAATGGGATCATGAAGAGTGATTGGCAAAATGGATGTGCCCTGTATGCGAGGGTCTTTAGGATAGTGGCAATCTATAATACCAACATAAGTGGCTAAAATAAATTGCAAGTCGTCGGAGAACTGAATCATTTTTTCCCACTGCCACAAAGAATGAGGAATGATGAGTTTAAGAATGTCGAAACCAGTCATGAATGTTGCTCGCTCTCGAGCTTTAGTAATCAGCAAGGCTAGTTGCTGGGGCCATTGTGTAATAGTAGAATGGAGAGTATTCTGTAAATAGACCCATTCTATCAATTTCGGAGGAGTTGTATCTTGATATAAGACACCAAACGGTTGTCGGTGGGTGGGGTCTTTGAGAACGCAAAAACAAAAAAGGGCAAATGCATCTCGTCTATCTGTCCATTTTGTTTGTAAGATTTGATCCAATTGTGACAGAATTGTTTGTTGCGATGCAGTGAGTGTAATTAATTCAGCAGGTGTTTTATGACCTTTTAATGCGAGAAACAGGGGTTGTAAAAATTCTGTAGGAAGTTTCAAGTAGGGACGTAACCAATTGAGATTTCCTAAAATCTCTTGTAATTGATGTAATGTCGTGGGAGACTGTAAATTGAGATGAGGAGCGACAGGTTGGGCTGCAGCTTTAGTCATACGGAAACCTAGATATAAATAGGGTTCCTTTTCTTGAACCTTCTCTGAGGCAATTGTTAATCCTGAGGAGGCCAAGATAGAAATTAAAGTAGATTTCCAAGAAGGGGGAAGAGTTATCCCTGCAATTAGTATATCATCCATATAATGATATACCAAAAGTTGAGGGAAATAGGCACGAAATGGTTGCAAGGCTTGATGAACATAGTATTGACAAATAGTGGGTGAATTTAACATTCCCTGGGGCAAAACTTTCCAACAATACCTAGTAGTAGGGTGTGCATTATTGTAAACAGGTACAGTAAAAGCAAAGTATTTATAATCTTTTTCCTGGAGAGGAATTGAAAAAAAACAATCCTTCAGATCTATAATAGCTAATTGATAATCATAAGGAATCAAATTAGGATTTGGAATACCACATTGTAACGGGCCCATTGGTTCTAAAATCGCATTAATAGCTCGTAGGTCATGTAAAAATCTCCATTTTCCGGATTTTTTCTTGATCACAAATACCGGAGTATTATATGGAGAATTGGTAGGCTCAATGTGATTTAATTGTAATTGTTCTTCCACCAATTGATGTAAAATCAACAGTTTTTCTCTGGTAATCGGCCACTGCTCTACCCAAACAGGTTTGTCAGTTTTCCATTCCAAAGGAAGAGAAAAAGACATATTTATGAACTGTTAATCAGGTAGGATCAATGATGCATCTAATTGTTCCAAAAGGTCACGACCCCATAAATTAAAGGGTACTTGTAAAATACAGGGCTTAATATGTCCTAGAACCTTGGTATCGTTAGGATATGTAATAGATAACCATTGAGAACTTTGGGAGGCTGACTGAGTTCCCCCTATTCCTGTCACATGTGAAGTATCTTCAATGGGCCATTCCACAGGCCATTGTTTATAAGCTATGACAGAAACATCCGCCCCGGTATCTAATATACCAACAAAGGGCTTTTGTTGCAATAAAAATTGAGCAGTGGGTCGTGCATTAGAAACCGGTTTTAAAACTGCACTTACCTGTCGCGTAGATCCAAAGCCCCCTGTACGAGAGACAGTAGAAGGAATAGGTGCTGTAAAATATGGTAAAATAATTAATTGTGCCCACGAGTCCCCGGGAGAAATTGTTAAAGGTGATGAGGACCATACTTGAATTTTAACAATGCCTGTGTAATCAGCATCAATAACTCCAGGGATAACATGAATACCTGCCTTCGATGCAGAGGAGCGAGGTAATACTAAACCTACAGTAGCCGCTGGAATGGGTCCTTTAAAGGTAGTATTATATACCAAAACTTCATGAGGTAAGATGGCAGTTTTACATTCCGCTGCAATAAGGTCAATTCCTGCACTACCTTGTGTAGCAGTAGTACTATGAGCAAAAGACCCTTGCACTCCCTTTGGACCGAGGTTAGGAGTTAACCCGGAGCAAAGTTTTTTGGGGGTGGCGGTGTGGAATTAATTGGATTAGAGCGACATTGATTGGCCCAATGATATCCTTTTTGACATCGAGGACATTTTCGAGAAGGTCGAGAAGGTCCTTTTGCAAAGTTGGCACCCCCTCCTGGGGCTCTACACTGAGCTCGAAAATGTCCTGGTTTCTTACAATTAAAACACGTCCCCTGTGGCTTATTACCTTTTTGTATAGCTCCTGCTAACAAATTCATAGAATAACCATGAGTCCCCACATCTGCACATGCGCTCAATAAATCTGCTAAAGTAATTCCTGGGCGATGAGCTACAGTCTGCAATGCCTTTTTGCAATCTGAATTTGCATTTTCTTGGGCTAATTTAATCAATAACTCTGTTTGCGCATCAAGATTATCAATTTGCCTAGTTACAGCTTCCTGCAATCGATTAACAAATTGAAGGTAAGATTCGGTTGCACCCTGTTTAATTGATGCAAAAGATTTTGTTGGTTTATTCCCTTCTGGTGTTCTTTTAAATGCTCGCAAGATACAAGTGCCTATGGCTTGAAAACAGGTATCGTTTTGTTGAATTTGCATATCAAGGGTTGAAAATGGTCCCGATCCATAAATTTGATCAGGCACCAAATTAGTCCCAGTGATAAGTTGTGCTGCTTGCTTATATTCATTATCCCACACTACATATTGCGCAGGAGTTAACAGCATACGGAAAAGGTCTTTCCAATCTTTTGGAGTCATTAAGTAACCGTTACTAATCCCTTCTATCATGCCTTGAACAAATGAACTTTTTAAACCTGATTCTACGATAGCTCTACGTAATTCTCTCAAAACTTGATAAGGTAGAGCAGTCCATTCTGCATGATGTGTTTCGTTCCCTGCCTCTATTGTTGTAGTTCTAGTAACTGGGTATAAATTAGGATTAGGTTCCGAATTATCCCATAGATCATCGTTCCAAATGAATTCACCATTTTTTCGTGCTTGCTGTATACCTAATTGAATTAAACTAGGTCGTTCTACGCTCTTTGGTGTTTTGGTAATAATAACGCTATCATTAGCGTTGTTGTTTTGGATATTTTCAATTGGTTTATTAGGGGTAGTAGTAGTAAAGTCAGGAGTTTTGTTTTGCTCTTCCCTTCCCATATCGGTGGCCAGCCGACAAGAAGGAGGAGAAGGTGTAGGTCCAAGAGTCGCGGGAGGTAAAAGAGACCAGGTCTTGCCTGGCAATTTGTTGGATATATTTTCGTTAGTAATGCCTGTCAATCCAGAAGAGAGAATTACTATAGTAGAATATATCTCTCTCCAAGTCAATAATATAGGAGTCGAAACTCTAGGCTCTAAACGAAACTGCTGCCCTATCTTTTCCCATGTTTGAGGATCGAATGATCCCTTCTCTGGATACCAGGGACATTGACAAACTATTTCCTCAATTAAACGCTCTATATCTTTAAGAGTTATTGGATTTCGGGAGGAACCATATCTTTGCGTTATAGTATATAGCTCCTGTGCATGTTGTTTATGTGATGATGTTAAATTTCCCCCCATACTTACAGTGTTCCGTAGAAGGAATGGCGCGCTGACTGTTCCAGTCGTAGTAAGTACGTCACGTTTTCACCGATCACGTCGGGGATCACCAGATGTTGCAAAATAACTCTCCTCTCGTGTGTCTGGGCAAAAAACTCTTTATTTGGGAGTCAATCCCCTTCTTATATACTCTATGAATATTCATGGATATTACATGTATTATCATTACTATTGGTTACATTTTGCTTACACAACCATGATCATGCATTGCTTACAAGAACAACTCTACATGAACAGCTCGTGAACCTGCTCAGGAATGTACAAACATCACCTGCTATTCTGCTACTTTCTCAGGAAAGAACAAAAACATCACATGCTAGATTCTCAGGAATATACAAAACATCATCTGCTGCCTGTATCCAAATACATTCTATCTACACTTCAGGTACAAACTTAGATTGTGAGCCCTCCTGGGACAGAGAAATATCCAGTGTACCTGAATGTAACTCACCTTGAGCTACTACTGAAAAAGGTGTGAGCAAAATGCAAAAATGCAAATACTGTGGAAACAGATATTCTGGTAAGGGTTGACAATTTGAAATAAATAGAAGCTTCAACTACCCGGAAGAAATCATAGACTTTTACAATAAGCTCAGTGGGGTTCTTCTAACTGGCCTCAGTCCTGCTGTAAAAACAGCAGTGGAAAACAACTCCCAATTATCTTTCTACTGGGACCTTAGTAAACTTTAACAGCTGATTTTCACATGGACTTTCACTTGCAGTGCTTCTTTGGAAGAACAAGACAAGTACTGTTTTTACGTTTCAAGTCCCGGTCAGGCTTCTGCATTTATGGAATTATTTTGTCGGGGAATTAAATTTTTCAGACTGCAGGGGAACTGTGTTAAATAGATTCCTGGTAATTTCAGGATGTATTTTAGTCCAAGCTGGAATTTCACAAGGTGGCTTTTTCTCCCTAGTTCTGATAGAAAGGTAATTGGGAGTTGTTTTCCACTGATGTTTTTACAGCAGGACTGAAGCCAGTGAGAGGAACCCCACTGAGGTTATTAAAAAAGTCTGACAATCCTTGGGGTAGCTGAGGCTTCTATTTATTTCAAATTGTCAAACCTCACCAGGATATCTGTTTCCACAGCTGTAGAGAAAAATAAATTGTTGACAATGTGTTAAAATCATTATTTGCTCTCCAAGTTTTTGGAATTCATTGGTTAAAAACACCATCTTAGAAGCCAGACTAGATGTATTCTATGTATCAAACAAGGTTGAAGGAAGGTAAACGACAGCTGGTATGGTTAAAAGGTGAAGTAAAAAGGCCTGTTACAGCCAAAAGAGCATCTTTCAAAAAATGAAAAAAGGATCAGAGTGAAGAAACAGGGAGCAGCATAAACACTGGCAAGTTACAAGATGCAAAGCACTGATAAGGAATTCTAAAAGAGAATTTGAAAAGAAGCTTGTGATAGAAATAAAAACTTGTAATAGAAACATTTTCAGGTTCATTAGAAGCAGAAAGCCATGAGGGAGTCAGTTGGACAATTAGATCATCAAGGAATAAAAGGAGTGCTTAAATAAGGCAAGGCCATAACAGAGAGACAAAATTAAAAGTGACAATATAGAGGAACTAAAAACAATCTCAGTGAACCTGGAAAATGCAATGGCCAAAATTAAAAAGCTAAAGAGCAGCAAATCTCCTGGACTGGATGGTATATACCCCAAAGTACTTAAAGAACTCAAAAATTAAATTGCAGGTCTACTATTAGTAATCTGTATCATATCATTAAAATTGTCTATGATACCTGAAGATTGAAAGGTAGACAATGTAATGTCAATTTTTTAAAAGGTTTCCAGGGATGACACAAGAAACAACAGACTGGTGAATCTGACATCAGTGCAAGGCAAAATGGTAGAGAGAAACTATGAACACAGACAACAACAGAGTGAGAGAAGGGGTGCCGTGCCACTAGACGTATAATCCTCTCAACCATCCCTTCTACACTACAAAAGACTTGGCAAAACATTTTTGTAGGTAAAACATTTTTTTAATTGCATAGAAGTGGAATCTATAATGACCACAATACCATGCATTTTTTTTATTTCAAAATATAATGCAACCAGTTACAAGCACAAACCTGAACATGTAACATGGAAAGATATAGATTTAAAGCAAGAAACAACTCAGGAAAATATTTTCTTCCTTAGACCACAAATTAAAGGGGGGGGGGGGGATACATAAAAAAACCATGAGAAGTCAAAGGTAGAATAAAATAAGGAAAAGGCCCTAACTGAGCTTAACTTCAACCATTTCTAAAGGTCATAACAAAGATATGGAGATTTTCTTCAACTCGATGAAGGCCTTCTGTGCTGCCGTTCAAAGAAAACATACTTTAAGCCCAAGTATCTTACAAAGCATTGTCATATTAGGGTATAAATTATACTGTAGTAATAGAGTGGATCGAATTGGTGGAGGGGTAGCATTGTATGTTAAGGGGGGCCTTGAATCAAATAGATTGAAAATTCTGCAGGAAACAAAATACATCTTGGAATCCCTTTGGATTGGAATTCTATGTGTAAAGGGGACAAGGATAGTGATATGAGTGTATTACCATCCACCTGGCCAGGATGAACAGATGGATGTAGAAATGTTATGAGAAATTAGGGAGGCTAACAAACTGGGGAATACAATAATAATGGGAGATTTAAATTATCCCGATATTGACTGGGTAAATGTGACATCAGGGCATGCTAGGGGGGTAAAATTCCTTGACAATATCAAGGACTGCTTTATGGAGCAGCTGGTACAAGAGCCAACAAGAGGAGGAAAAATTCTAGCATGATCTGGTGCAGAAGGTAATGGTGCTGGGGTCACTTGATTACACTGATCATAATATGATCAGATTTAATATCGACTTTGGAATAAGTACACACAGGAAATTACATTAGCATTTAACTTTCAAAAAGGAGACTATGATAAAATGACAATGTTGCAAAAAAAAAAAAAAACTTAAGAGAAGCAGCTGCAAAGGTCAAAAATTTACATCAGGCATGGATGCTGTTCAAAAATATCCTCCTGGAAGCCCAGGCAAATATATTCCATATATTAAAAAAGGAGGAAGGAAGACCAAACGGCAGCTGGCATGGTTAAAAATTGAGATGAAGGAAGCTATTAGAGCTAAAAGAAAATCCTTCAGAAAATGGAAGAAGGATCAGACTGAAAATAATATGAAACAGCATAAAGAATGGCAAGTCAAATGCAAAGTGCTGATAAGGAAGTCAAAGAGGGACTTTCAAAAACAGATTGTGTTGGAGGCAAAATTACATAGCAAAAATTGTTTTAGGTATATTAAAAGCAAGAAGCCAGCAAAAGAATCAATTGGACGGCTAGATAATCGATGGGTAAAAGGGTAACTCAGGGAAGACATCCATAATTGAGAGATTAAATCGATTCTTTGCTTCAGTCTTCACCAAGGAAGACTATGATACACTCCTATCACTATCCTTTTCCCCTTTACACATAGAATTACAATCCAAAGGGATTCCAAGATGTATTTTGTTTCCTGCAGAATTTTCAATCTATTTGATTTAAGGCCCCCCCTTAATATACAATGCTACCCCTCCATCAATTTGATCCACTAGTGCCAGAAATGGTATTCAAAGCTGATGAATCAGAGAAACTGAATAAAATCTCAATAAACCTAGAAGATGTAATAGGGCAATTTAACAAATTGAAGCGTAGCAAATCACTTGGACCAGATGGTATTCATCCCAGAGTACTGATGGAATTGAAAAGATCCGGGAAATTATAGACCGGTGAGCCTGACGTTGGTGCCGGGCAAAATGGTATTGACTATTATAAAGAACAAATAACAGAGCATATTCAAAAGCATGAATTAATGAGACAAAGTCAACATGGATTTAGTGAAGGGAAATCTTGCCTCACCAATCTATTACATTTCTTTGAAGGGGTGAACAAACGTGGATAAAAATGAAGCTGGAAAAGGTGCTTGAAAATGATCTCAGCTAGAGTAAGAGTGGATAAGCCAGTCCTGCTACAGTATGTGCAGCTGGTGTTAGTCCTTGTGTGTGTGACTAGCTAATTAGTTACTTCTTCCATTAAAGGTTTGGGAGAAGAGCCAAGCTTTCACCTGCTTTCTGAGCTAGAGATAGTCTTGTGCTAAGCAAAATTAAACAGAATTGCTGACCTAATGCCAGGAGCTTGCATAATACTTTACAGAGTTCATACATGCAATAAGAAAATGCAGCAGTGCAGTAAATTTGTAGCACTAGTTACGCAGTTACAATGACTGGAATATGTCACAAGTAAAGGTAAAACTCGGCATCATTAATATGTATGAACAATTTAGTATTTGCTCACAGAACTTGAAAATCTGGTGAATATTTTCTTGGGCTGTTTTTACTTTCATTTTTATGTCAGAGTATACTGCAAAGAGATCTTTAAATTACCTTTTTTCTCTTTTTGCAATTAAGCAGTACTTTTCTGCCCTTGACCTCCCAAAGCAGACACTCTATCATAGGTAAGCAGAATATAGGGCAAGTGCCTCATATTTTCCTGAATATAAACTAGCCAAGATGGTATAAATGAACTCTCCCTACCAAGGGAAATACTGTGTGCCCACCTGCATTTATAAGAATGGATTCCTCATGTGCTGAGCCATCAATAGAAACTAGAGAAGTACATTCATTGGCATGTATTCTATTCTCTAACATGGCAGTATGCCCAATGCGGACTTACCGCTCGCTAAAAGGAAAGTACCGCCGGGCTACCGCAGCAGCCTGGCAGTAGCTTCCTCCCCCAGCGTGTGCCATTTCCGGTGCTGCAAAAATATTTCAATTTTTGAAGCGCCAGTGTGTACCCGGTGGTAATCGTGCAGTGCCGCTCGCTGCCCAGTCACTGACAGGTTAGTGTGGGAGCCCTTACCACCACCACCTCAATGGGTGGCGGTAAGTGATCCCCCCGAATCAGCCACACGGTAAGTGATTCACTTGCCATCTGGCCATTTCTTGAAAAAAAAAAAAAAAGACCTGCCTTTTACCCACTGCAGTAAAAGGGGGCCTCGACGTACATCAAAAACACGCTAATGCCAGCACAAGCCCCCTTTTTGCTGCAGCTTCATAAAAGGACCCCTTAGTGCACATGCACTCAAAAGTTCTAATTCAGATTAAAGAAAATTTTAACAACACAAATGTGTTAAACTAAAAAATAATAACTGAGGAAAAAGCCAAATTTTCTGAAATCATTTCATATTTTATTTATTTTGACTATCAAGCTTTTTATCGAAAGGGATCACCGGCCTTTTCCCGACATAAATCGGGAGATGGCCGGCAATCTCTCAAAAGTGGCAAAATCGGTATAATCAAAAGCGGCTTTTTTGACAGCATTGCCGCTTTCCCGTCGCCTCGCCGGTGAAAGTTCAAGGGGATGTGTCGGCGGCTTAGCGAAGGCGGGACATGGGCAGGCATGGGCGTGGCTACCAGATGGCCGTCTCTCACGGATAATGGGGGAAAAAAAGCGGCGTTAAGCAGTATTTCACCGGGTTTACTTGGTCCTTTTATTTTCACAACCAAGCCGCAAAAAGGTGCCCCAACTCACCAGATGACCACTGGAAGGAATGGGGGATGACCTCCCCATGCTCCCCCAGTGGTCACCAACCCCCTCCCACACTAAAAAAATAAATAAAGCACTTTTTTGCCAGCCTCTATGCCAGCCTGAAATGTCATACCCAGCTCCCTGACAGCAGTATGCAAGTCCCTGGAGCAGTTTCTAATGGGTGCAGTGCACTTCAGGCAAGCAGACCCAGGTCCATCCCCCCCACCTGTTACACTTGTGGTGGTAAGTGTTGAGTCCTCCAAACCCCCCATAAAACCCACTGTACCCACATGTAGGTGCCCCCCTTCACCCATAAGGGCTATGGTAATGGTGTGGAGAGTGGGTTTGGGGGGGTTTGGGGGGCTCAGCACCCAAGGGAAGGGAGCTATGCACCTGGGAGCTATTTGTGTATTTTTTTTTACATTTTTAGAAGTGCCCCCTAGGGTGCCCGGTTGGTGTCCTGGCATGTGAGGGGGACCAGTGCACTACAAATGCTGGCTCCTCCCATGACCAAATGCCTTGGATTTCGCCGGGTTTGAGATGGCCTGCATTTTTTTCCATTATCGCTGAAAAACAAAACCGGCGATCTCAAACCCGGCGAACTCTGGCATTTGGCCGGGCTAAACCGTATTATCGACAAAAAAGATGGCCGGCCATCTTTTTCCATAATACGGTTCCGGCCAGCTGTTGCGCCGCTGCCAAAATAGATCGCCGGCGACATTTGATTATGCCCCTCTATGTACATTCCTAATAGAAACTATTTTGTATTTTGCATTTCACTGTACTTTTACCAACTTTTCAGTAACTTTTTCTAGCAAGTTTGTTTCAGTTTGCACTACCAAATGTCATAAAAACAATGCACGACCTAATAACCTTCCGAAAATTACTAAAGGCCAACCTGTTCAAAAAGACATACCACAATGACCCATCCTAAATACCAGACAACGAAACTCTACCAGAACCAGAAAAAACCGAACTCTCTATACCTGACTGCTTCAGTCACTCTGTCACTAATGAATGTTAACGCACTACCACCTTATTTCTCACGCTGGAAATGAACTGATTACCTAACTTACTCTATAATTCACTCTATCATTTACGAACTTTAATGCAATACCGCTTTGCATTTCTCATTCCAGAAATGGCAATCGCCATTATGGCATAATGTAAGCCACATTGAGCCTGCAAAAAGGTGGGAAAATGTGGGATACAAATGCAACAAATAAAATAAAAACTTCCGTGAGCATGCACAAGATTGCATCTGGTAGAATATCCTGTTAGCTGCTGCTAGGTGGCAATATACTTTAGCAAGAAACAGATTTCCATTAGAGCCAACAATCTTGATTCAGAGGAGTCTTGTTTGTGCCACAGAATGATACATTTTCTGTAAAAGTCATGTCATGGGTCAGAAACATGTTCAAATGGCATTGACCCCTGTGCACCTGATTTTTATTCAGTTAATGCTTATATCATTTTATTTGGCTTGTGTCATCAGAGATTGGAAGAAAATTTAAGCACATACCTCATGTATCACAAGCATACTGCTTTCAATTTTTATATGTGCAAATGAAAACCATTGGCTATAAGCTTGCTTTCTAAATTCGGATGTGAGTCATCCCAAACAAAACATGTTTACCAAGTACATCCAAAGCTGCCTATCATAAAATTAAAAAAAAATGTTTAAGTTTTCATAGCTACAATATCAGCTAGGTATGAGAAACCCTGTTTAGCCTTACATATCTGTTAAGCTTTAATCTAACAGTGTTAATACTTTCGGTATTAAAATAGATTTGAATGAAATCAGAAAGCTTTATCTGGAACAAAAAAGAAACAAGTTGTTCTTGTCAAGTTACAAATTACAAACCACCTTTCAACCACGCCATTTTCTAGTCACTAGAACCTTTGTAATTGCCTTTACTATTGTCTTTTCTCTTTTTTTTTTTCTTCATTTTATCACATGGCAGGCAATGTTTTAAAGGATTTAGCCTACACTAAGGGGGATGTTTACTAAGTTGCATTAAGAAGCCAGTGTAGGTTTTAACATAGGGCAGGTCATCAGCATTAATAGGGCACGACTAGCGTGACAGCTAGTACATGGATTAGTACAGTATGTCTCTCACTCTCCCTCTCTACATCTTTGGGTTCAGTTTCTCTCCCACTCTTCCACCACCTGTCCAGTTTTGCTCTTTTCTCTCTGCTTACCCTCCCCACCCCCATCCCAGCATCTCTCTTTTCCCCGTCCCCCTGTGACTCCAGCATTTTTCTCACCTTCCCCAATCCCTCCTTCAATCTCTCTGTACTCCATCCTGGTCTAGCATCTTTTTCTTCCCACCACTCCCATGTCCAGGTATCTCTGTTTTCCTTCCCTACAGCATCTTTCTCTCCCCCTCTGCCACCGTGCAGGATGGCATCTTTCTCAATTCCCTCTTCTCTTGCTCTCAGTGCATACCGGCACATCCTCTTCCTCCCCCCCCCTCCCCCAGCAGGTCCATTTTGTCACTGGCAGTGTCAGTTATCACTAACTGGCCTCTGAAGCCTTCTCTCTGCCATGCCAGCGTGGGAACGGAAAACTGCATCAGCATAGGCAAGATGCAGCAGAGAGAACACTTCTGGGGTCGGCTGGTAATCACCAACACTGGAAGTTTGGAGGACCACTGTTGGGGGAGGGGGGAAGGAAGAGAATAGCGAGAAGGTGCCGGTATGCATTTGAACATATGCATTGCCATACTAGAACAGACTGAAGGTCCACCAATCCCAGTATCCTGTTTCTAACAATGGCCAATCCAGATCACAAATATCTGGCAAAATCCCAAATCAGTAAAACAGATTTTATGCTGCTTATCCAAGAAATAAACAGTGGATTTTCTCACATTAAATGTAATCTGCCATTTGGATGCCCAGTCTCCCAGTCTCACAAGGTCCTCTTGCAATTTTTCACAATCCTCTTGTGATTTAACAACTTTGAATACCTTTATTGTCAGCAAATTTAAGGGTCCTTTTACAAAGGTGCGCTAGTTTTTTTTAGCATGCGCTAAACATTAGAGTCACCTATATATTTCTAAAAGCATCGCTAGCACTTGGCACACCTTTGTAAAAGGACCCTGAATTACCTCACTAGTTATTCCCATATCTAGATCATTTATAAATATGTTAAAAAGAGCAGTCCCAGCACAGACCCCTTGGGAAATCCACTATCATTGGCTTAAGGTTTCAGACAGTAAATTTATGCCAATATTTTCCCACATGGCTCTCGAATGGTATTTATATTTTTACGTTTTTTTGCTCAAGTTTTAAAACAGAATTTTTATGCCAGTTAAGATACCTTGGATAGCTCTACTAGATTCTGTATGAACCAATTTTGGATTTTATGCTCCGTAGCAATATCAGCTTCTCAGGTGTTTCATTATTTATCGGCTGTACTTTCTGTCTTCCAAATAGTCTCATAGCCACCGTAGTTGTCTCTTAAAGTTTAGATTTTTTTTCTTTACTCGACAATATTTTTTGTTTCATTTTTTGTAGATCTATGCACTGTGTTCATTCCTTTCAAATCATCTAATATTCAGCATGCTTATATGACCTCATAGCTGGTTTTAAGGTAGGAGTGTCTTTTCTAATTTCATTCTCTTGTTGCTTTACTAAAGTTTGATTCCAGATTCACTAGACATTTTCTTCTAAATCTTTTGCTCTAACCTTTTAGTTTCACAAAATGGATTGGTTATTCTGTCTTTGTTCTCTCTCTTTTTTCATTTTCTTGTTTTTTTTAAGGTTTTAATCTTTTTTATTCAATTTTGCAATTTGACAATAAGTGGCTTAATAGAACACTCAGATAACACACAGCAAAACCAACAGTGCAAGGAGCCTGTGTTCTTAGAGCTCCCCACAAAACTATCAGCAATATACAAATACAACAGTGATAAACAGACCCCCCACACCCAAACCCAACAAAAATCGGTCCCAGTAGCAAGTAGATCAAAACTAAGGTTAGAAATGGAGATTATTAAGCACTAAACCACGTGCATTGGATGGAAGTGCTTGGACATATGGCCCTTATATAGCCCAGGTGGTCTTCTGGTGTTTGGCAGTCAAAGAAGCATCTCTAGATTCCATTACCAAGGCATGAAAGGCAAATCTCCATGTCCAAAATGAGGGTGGAATGTCCAAGAGTCAATGCTACTACACACATTTCTTCCCAACAGTATAGGCTTTGACCAAAAGCAACCGTTCATACCTGGAGAGGGGCCCACAATGGTCCATCTTCCCAAACAGCACCCCCAGTGGAGAAGAAATAATGGATTTGCCCAGGAGTCGCTCCAGATAGGCCAGCACCCAAGACCAAAACCTTTAGTAACAAAACATTGCCAAAATGAATGAGACAAAGTATTGCCCAATAATCCACATTTGAGGCACTTGGGTGTAGAAAAACATCAAACATAATAAGCTTGTTAGCTGTGAGAAATAGGCTCTAGTAATGGTACAAAATTGGCATTCTCTATAATTAGCTCCACAAATCATCCCAGGAAGTTGTTTAAAAGCTCTAATTATATCTGAGCTTTGCAGGTGAATGCCAAGTTTCATATTCCATTTGGCCACTATAGAGGCATAGGACTTTGGGGGAGCTAAAGAAACCAAAGATTTGCTTAGCCTCAAAACTGAAAGCTGGACCTGGTGAGAGGGTACAAAATAAGCAGCGAGTAAATCAAAGACTCCTCTGGAGCAAGGCTTCTTTAAAACCTGAAAATATAATGAGAAACCTGCAGATAGGCAAAGTGATCTGTGAAGATAATCCCTGAGTTCTGTAGCAAGGCATCTAATGGTTTCAAACTCCCCCTATCAGTCAAAAAGTCTGCTATGTAAACCAGGCCCATATGTGCCCAGTGATAGAAAACTGCATTATCAAGTCCAAATTCCCTATAATAGATTTTTTAAAATCAGTATATGTAGGATCTTGATGTAACCTAGACAGCAGCGACCTCCACATGGCTCGCTTAGGTGTTAACAAAACATGACATTTAAATTCAAAAGAAACCTCAGCAGCAGGGGCATGTAACAAAAAGTGAGGATGGGAGGGAGAGAAGAGTTCCCATTCAAAACTCCAGTATGTAAAACTTTCTGACCCCATTACCCAATCCTTAAGGTGACGCAACAGACACGCCTCATTGTAACTCTCTAAGCTGGGTAGACCAAAACCACCCTGCTCGTAATTCCCCCACAAGAATTGTAATCAAAATTTAGGCTTTTTCCTCATCCAGCAGAAGTTAGATACTGCTCCGTACAAAATGTGAAGATTAGCCTATGAAGGTGACGTGAAAGATTCTGAAGGACACAGAGCCAATGAGGGAAAAGCGCCATATGAAAAACTAATTCTGCCGTAAAGAGAAGGAGGTAAAGCATGCCTTATAGCTAATTTCTGTTTAGTATATTGGAGAAGATTGAAATTAGTACGATAAAGGAGAGGATCCATTGTGAGTTGAATGCCCAAGTACTTAAAGCTCCCAATAGCCCACTGAAATGTAAAGTCCCCCATCCAATTCTGGCGCATGGAAGGGGAGGTAGAAAGAGCTTCAGATTTACCCATATTATGCCTAAAACACGAAAAGGCTCCACATTTCTGAAAACTTTCAAGAGAACCGGGAGGCAGCCAAATGTGATAAATGAGCTAGAATATTGTCTGCAAAGGCAGAGATTTTCAAATTAAATTGCCCCACCTGTATCCCCACAATTTCTGGATTAGCCATAATCTCCCTAATCAAGGGATCCAGGGTCAGCACAAACAAGAAAGGGGATAAGGGACAGCCCTGTCGAGAACTAATGAAGATAGGAAAGGGTTCAGAAGTAATGCCATTAATCGAAACAATAGCCTGTGGGGAATGATAAAGAGCCCTAACAGTCGCACCAAAGAACTCCCCAAGCCCATACTTACAGATCACATGAAACAGAAACCTCCATTGCACCTGATCAAAAGCTTTCTCAGCGTCAAAACTGATAAGCAATGAAGGTTCCTTGTGGAAGAGAACAGCCTCCAAGGTAGCTAGGAGTTTAGCCGAGATTGGGTGGCAGAGCTGGTAGTTGGAGGCGGGGATAGTGCTGGGCAGACGTATACAGTCTGTGCCAGAGCTGGTGGTGGGAGGCGGGGCTGGTGGTTGGGAGGCGAGGATAGTGCTGGGCAGACTTATACGGTCTGTGCCCTGAAAAAGGCAGTTACAAATCAAGGTAAGGTATACACAAAAAGTGGCACATATGAGTTTATCTTGTTGGGCAGACTGGATGGACCGTGCAGGTCTTTTTCTGCTGTCATCTACTATGTTACTAGGATCTGTCTGTTTTTAACCGCATGGCAGTCTTGGATGAAACCTACTTGTGGATTTGCAATGAGATGTTGAAGCATAGAGGCTAGATGGGTAGACAGTAAAGTACCAAACAATTTAGCCTCATAACAAATCAAAGAGATGAGATAAGACTCTGATAAAGAAGAATCTTTCCCTGGCTTGGGGAACACCACAATCCTTGCCGTAAAGAATCTGGCAAACTTTGGTCAGCAATAATTCTGTTAAACATATCAAAGTTTTTGCAATATCAACAGTAAGGTGTTTGTAAAAAAAAACTCAGCCCGATAGCCATCAGGACCAAGCGTCTTGGACAATGCAGGTTGACAAATGGCCCAAATAACTTTGTCCTCCTCTATAGGTTGCCCCAGAACAGCTGACTGTGAGGGTGTAAGACAGGGAAGGTTGACACTGTCCAAATAGGGATCAGGGTTCAAATCCCTAGAACCATATTCTTATAAAACTCATTGAAAATTGAATTAATCTCTACATCTGAAGTAACCATGTCCCCCTGCCATTTCTCAAAGTTAAGATTTTGTAGCAACTAGTCATCGGCTTAGCTAATCGAGATAATAATCTACTTGTTTTATATCCATATTTATACAGTTCATACTGATAATAAACAGTCAATATTTTAGTATGTTGATGTATTAGCTCATTAAGTGCTGACTGAGTAGCTAATAACTGAGCCCTAGTAGAGGATGTAGGAGTAACTCCACAGGTATGACATAAAGAGACCAAGCTACGCTCCAGGCGGAGTATTTCAAGATCCCTCATTCTTCACTTATGACTGCTATAGGCAATGATATCGCCCCTGAGGACTGATTTGGCTGCATCCCAGAAGAGTATGATATTGGACATATGTTGAGAGTTATTATATTTATAATACTACTACTACTAAACATTTCTAGAGCGCTACTAGGGTTACGCAGCGCTGTACAAAATAAACAGAGGACGGTCCCTGCTCGAAGGAGCTTACAATCTAAAGAACGAAATGTCAAGTTGTGCAGTCTAGATTTCCTGGGTAGAGGTGTAGAGGCTAGGTGCCGAAGGCGACATTGAAGAGGTGGGCTTTAAGCAGAGATTTGAAGATGGGGAGGGAGGGGGCCTGACGTATGGGCTCAGGGAGTTTGTTCCACGCGTGGGGTGAGGCGAGGCAGAAAGGGCGGAGCCTGGAGTTGGCGGTGGTGGAGAAGGGTACTGAAAGGAGGGATTTGTCTTGAGAGCGGAGGTTACGGGTAGGAACGTAAGGGGAGATGAGGGTTGAGAGGTAAGGAGGGGCTGCAGATCGAGTACATTTGTAGGTTAGTAGCAGAAGCTTGAATTGAATGCGGTACCTGATTGGAAGCCAATGAAGTGACTTGAGGAGAGGGGTGATGTGAGTGTATTG
The DNA here is from genome assembly GCF_901765095.1 of Microcaecilia unicolor. Lineage (NCBI taxonomy): Eukaryota > Metazoa > Chordata > Amphibia > Gymnophiona > Siphonopidae > Microcaecilia > Microcaecilia unicolor. The sequence goes on along the minus strand of NC_044037.1, from coordinate 245,823,871 downwards.
GTTCAGGCGGAAGATAAGACGTGCAGCAGAGTTCTGAACGGACTGAAGGGGGATAATCCACCACCTACCCCTCAGATAATCTAGATAAAGCAGATTTTCATAAAGATCCAGAGGAAAGTGCCAGCCACGATGTGTAGAGGTCAAATCTGCTCCCCAAAGCCACAGCCAGATGAGGGCATGATTGGAAATTTCTATAGCAGTAATTTGCATCTCCAACACAGAAAAAAATAACTCCCTATCCACTAACAGATAATTCTGGAGTGAGTCATGTGCACTTTAGATAAATGGGTAAAGTCTCTCTCACCCAGATGGAGTATATGCCAAGCATTGATGACATCTAAAGCATGACAAAGAAGTTAAACTCCTTTTCAAAATATCCATTTTCTCTTTATGTGGATTGTGTGTCTTATCAACTTCGGGGTCATCTACTATATTGAAGTGCCCCCCCCCCCCCCCCCCCCCGAATGCATAAGTTTATGAAAGAATGTTTTTACTACATACGTTGGGGGCATAAATATTACCCAGCAGAAGTGACAGGCAATCTACAACTACTTGGGCAATAATGTAGCGATCCTCAGGATCTATAACCACTGAACATCCTTCCACATGCAGTGATTTATGAAAAAGTATTTAAAACCTGTTTTCTTGCCAAATGCCAGGGTGTCAATAGTATCCCCCACCCACGAGGTCCTCAATTTGGCATGCTCCTCAGCCGATAAATGGGTTTCCTGAAGGAGGGCAAGATGTGCCCCACTTCTATTAAGCATCTGTAGTATCTTTTTCCATTTAACGGGGAGAAGATATGCCCTGCACATTCCAGGAAAGCACATTGAAAACCACTATATAATCCCCACCCTCAAGCTATCAGGAAAATGTAACTTGTAGAAAAGAGTCTTGGGATGTCGTCTCAACCACCAATCTCCCAAGGGTTCCCAACTGCCATGCCAGGGCCAGTCAAATAAATTCTTGCCACATATGGGACCCATCTGTAACTGAATATAACTGGAAATTAATCCCCTACCTTCCCAAAACACCCTAACCTCCTCTGAGAAAATCACAAATATCCCAAAAGAAACATAACCCCCCTCCCCCCCATATAAACCATCCCTTCCCCCCCACCTCCACAATCTTCTCACCCATAAAGGGATGTCACTTAGCATCACCATCCATCCAGAAACCTATCCTACCTATGGAAAGAAAAAAAATAAACAAACAGTAAACAGACTGATTCGAAAAGTAGTGCTCCTCAGAGAAATTGGTCCCAATTGTCTTCCAATATAGCAAAGTACAAAATAATCATACTCCGGTAGTTTAAAGAGCAAGCCCACTTAGAACAGAGAAGACACAAGCTCCAGCAATCCAATGGGGCACACAATCTAAAACAGAGGCACAGTATTGTAAGCATGCGATGAAACTACAGTGTAGTAAATTTAAAACAAATAGGAGAAACCTTTTCTTCACCCAACGCATAATTAAACTCTGGAATTCATTGCCGGAGAACGTAATGAAGGCGGTTGTTTTTTTTCCCCAGGCTACAAGAAATCTTTCTTCTTCACAACTGCCCCCACACACACACAGACAAGACACATACACACACTTGGTACCTAAAGCTCCTGAAGCAGGAAGCCAGCCTCGCAACCCACTGCCCATACCTGAGAAGCTATCCCCTGCCCTCTATGAATCTTGCACACTGCACCATCTGCTGGAGGCAGTGAAATAATGGCAAGTTCCAGGGCTGCACCACACCCTATCTTGGTGATGAAATTTCTGAAATATCAGTGTGGTTTTTTTGCCTCCATCTGCTGATTTGGGGGGTATAACCTGATTGTCTGGACTGGTCTAGCAGGATAAAAAGGAAACAGATATTCTCAGTGGATATCATGAGTTCACACAGCCAGCAGCAGACCTGGTTGAAAGCTAGTGATCCTACTTAAGTTCTCTCAATTTTCATGTGATTAGGACAAGCAGGAGCGAGTACAAAGCTCTACTAAATGCAATACAGGCATTGCCCATATTCTTTTGCTTCCAAGAATTGCTGTGGTTTTGCCTGTTGCAACCGAATTCGCTGGTTTCTTAGTTCCCATGGTTCTCTTTGGCCTACATACAAAGATAGCAAAGGACACAAAATCCTGAATGGGTGATTTATCCAAATATACACCATACTAAAAAATCTCCCCCTGCCTATCTTTGATGTTTCTCTGCTTATATGTCTATTTATGGTGGGGTTCACAATTTCCACAAAAGTCCAACGACACAGAAAGGGGTGGAAAAAAGAACAACGCCAAGAGATCAAACAGAATACCAGGATAAGATGCTCCAAAACACAAACTTTATTCAGACCCTACATGGTCCGTGTTTCGGCTTTTAAAAAAGCCTTCCTCAGGGGTCAATCAGTGAGTGCACAGTAGTATATTGATTGAAAGAGGAGCACATAAATTGATGTCTCAGGATAAGATGCTCCAAAACACAAACTTTATTCAGATCGTCCTTAGAGATGGTCATCCCCTGTTTTCAGCGATAATGGAAAATGAGGACACCCCATCTCAGAAACAACCAAATCCAAGCCATTTGGTCATGGGAGGAGTCAGCATTCGTAGTGCACTGGTCCCCCCCACATGCCAGGACACCAACCGGGCACCCTAGGGGGCACTGCAGTGGACTTCACAAATTGCTCCCAGGTGCATAGCTCCCTTACCTTGTGTGTTGAGCCCCCCCCCCCCCCAAACAACCCCCTCCCCACAACTGTACATCACTACCACAGCCCTAAGGGGTAAAGGGGGGCATCTACATGTGGGTACAGTGGGTTTCTGGTGGGTTTTGAAGGGCTCACATTTACCACCACAAGTGTAACAGAGGTATGGGGGGATGGGCCTGGGTCCGCCTGCCTGAAGTGCACTGTACCCACTAAAACTGCTCCAGGGACCTGCATACTGCTGTCATGGAGCTGGGTATGACATTTGAGGCTGGCAAAAAAAATGTTTTAAAGTGTTTGGGTTTTTTTTAGGGTGGGAGAGGGTTGGTGACCATTGGTGGAGTAAGGGGAGGTCATCCCCGATTCCCTCCAGTGGTCATCTGGTCAGTTTGGGCACCTTTTCACGGCTTGGTTGCAAGAAAAAAATGGACCAAGTGAAGTCGGCCAAGTGCTCGTCAGGGACGCCCTTCTTTTTTCCATTATCAGCTGAGGACACCCATCTAAGCACGCCCCAGTCCCGCCTTCGCTACGCTGCCGACACCCCACGTGAACTTTGGTCGTCCCCACGACGGAAAGCAGTTGACGCCCAAAATCTGCTTTCGGTTATGCTGATTTGGGCGACCCTGAGAGGATGACGCCCATCTCCCAATTTGTGTCGGAAGATGGGCACCCTTCTCTTTCGAAAATAAGCCTGACAGTGTTATGATCTGTTGATTTTTAATACACTGTGGTTTTAAATGTGTGTGGCTTTATTCAATGAGACCATCTAAAAAATGAATGGTATAAGAAGAAAATTCTTGAGTAAATGAAAGAGCCGAATTTCGGCTGTTCAGCCAATCCACAAAATTATGTAACTAACACAGAACCTTTCATTAAAAGAAAAACATCATCAATAAAACACTTCCAAAAATGAATTTTATCAAAAAAGGGTGAGCTGCCTAACCATTGTTTCTCAAATGTCATCACGTATAAGTTCATCTCGCTCGGAGCAAACTTGGCGCCCATCGCAACACCTGTTTTTTTTTTGTAAATATAACGTGTTTTGAAACAGAAAAAAATTCCAGTTAATGCCAATTTAGCCACTTTTTCCAAAAACTCAGTGGAAACATCATGTGACTTTGGTCTATTATCCAACACTGCTTTAATCACTGTCAAAGCTTCACTTTGTGGAATGCTAATATACAGTGATTTCACATCTAGAGTCACCATTGAATATTTCACTCTCTTGTTTTCTATTTCATGCAACAATATCAAGAAATACATTGTGTCCTTGATGTAAGATGGGGCATTTTTTTACCAATGGTTTAAGAAAAAAAAATCAACAAACATTGATAAAGGCTCAAGTAATCTTTAGAAGAAAGAATTGGTCTTCCTGGTGGATGTTTATCATCTTTATGAATCTTAGGTGATGCAAAAAAAAAATGGAATAACTGGATGTATGATATTAAGAAACTTCACTTCCTTTGATGTCAGAAACCCTGGATCATAGGCTTCTTGGGTCAACTTTTTTTTTTAAACCTCACATTGTAATCTTGGTGTAGGATTTTCATCCAAAGGCCTATACGTATCTATGACATTTAACTGTGACTATTATTTCTTGAACATAATTTAAGCGGTCTTGTACTATCACTGCACCACCTTTGTCAGCCCTTTTAATGACAATCTGGCAATCATCTTTCAGTTGTCTGAAGGATTGTCTTTCATCTTTGGTTAAATTATTAACAAATTTTTTTTTGTTTTGAGATGACCAAGATAATATATCTCGGATCACAAGTTCCTTAAACACCTTACCCGTTGGATCAATTGGTATCGGTGGAATCCAAGTGAACTACTAACTCTTGATTTATCGTGCACGTTGGGTTTGTCCCATTATAAGATAAGTGTCTCTCTCTCTCTCATGCTCAATGATTGAAACATAAGGGTTTTCAATTGGATCTGTTCAGGAAATGAGAATTTTATACATAAAAATTTTAAAGAGAAACAAAAAGAAAAATAAAATTTATACGGAGGTTTTTTTGAGCCAATGATTGAATGCAGCTGAGTGGAGAACACTATTATATGCAGTTCCTGTTAATGTAATTGAAGCTCCAGCAACAACTGAGGACCTTTTCCTTCAGTTAATAAACGTTAAAATTAAAAAGTGATTTGTATGGTGAAAATTTCCTGAACAGATATTTTTTGTATTGATCACTATTTAGAGATATTTAGTCGAACCAATAACCATTAGGTAATTAAAAGCAAGTTAGCCTGTCACAGCATGTGGAATTCTTTTTCAAGTGATATACAGTTAATTTTTAGGGTAAATGTGGGCTAACATGGCTACCACACCACAGAAATAATAAACAGAAATAAAAGAAAACGTACAAAAGAAAATAAGAGTATACCTTTTTATTGGACTAACAATATATTTTTTGATTAGGTTTCAAAGTAACCCTTCTTCTCCAGATCGGAAATGAGCAAATGTTGACAAATATCAGATTATTATAAGTGAAACACAAAACCATTCCAATGACAGTCTCACAGGAAGAGGGTGCTTTTCTGTTTTGTTTTATTTCTATTACCTTGATTTTTAGGAAAAAGCTGAATACCTTGCTTATTTTTGATTGCTTTTAATCATATTTGATTGACCTTTATTGTGTCTATTTTATTTTTTGTAATTTGTAGTGTACTATGTAAATATATTGCTATCCACTTGGCTTGTAATAGGTAGACTATATATTTTCAATAAATAAAATAAAAATAGACTGTTCAACACTTAGGGCCTGTTTACTAAGGTGTAGTAAATTTTTATACTTAATGGATGTTAGATGCAAAACAATGAGTAGTATGTGCAAAGCCAGTGCAGTAATTGTTGATAACACACTCAATATATACCCTACAGTTACCGTACAGGGCAGACACTTAGCCTATGGGAAGTACAGCGAGTGCAGTAAGTACATATAAGCTATCTGGATGCATTTACCACAGCTCACTTGGGATTTAAAAAAAGAAAAATTCAAGATCCCACCAATATGCAATCCTAACTCCCCTCCCAACCCCACAATCTGTATCACCCTAATCCCCTCTCTCCGATGAGGCTTCAGAGACCCTGCTCTGTGCCACCCAGTGTGCAAAATGGCAACTCTGACCCCTAGCAGTAGGAGTCAAGCTCCCAAATAAGAAGTGCCTGTTGAAATAGGGGAGTAGGGAGGATCTGAAGTCTCATCAAAGGGGGTGGAGGCTAGAGAGGCAAATCAGGAGAGAACGTTTTTTTATTTTTAATACAGTGGCTACCTGCCTGCCAGTACCATGGATGCATTGAATGCCACCTCTTGAAGAAGTGTTAAGTTCATCTGTACTATGCTGTGAGAGTAAACATGTGGTAAAGTTCCATATGCAGTCCACACCCATAACCCATCCAGTTGCCACCCATAACATGGCATGCACGTTGGGGTGAATTTCATACATGGCGTCATTCTGTAAGCCGCGCTTAAAGTTAAGCGTGGTTTATAGAATAGCGCTTAAACCCAGGAATCATGCCTAACTTTAGGCATGGCCACTTGTACCAACTGAAATGTGGTACAAATGTTCACGCCTAAATTAGGAGCAAATCCTCCCTCATTCTATAACAACGCTCATAAATTTAAGGAACACCCCATTTCACCCATGACCTTCCCCATTTCTGTGCCTCCTTTTTCAACTCACGTATAAAATTTATATGAGTATATTCCAATTAAGTATAATTAGTGTCAATTGCTTGTGAAGCAGCCAATTACTAGCGCTAATTAGCTCATTAAGGTGCACACACAAATTGGGCAGACGATTTTTGGGGACTTCTATAGAATTAGGGGGTTCGTGTGCAAATTAATGCATACTGCCTCACCTGTGTGATGTTACCACACTTGTAGGCAAATAGAGAACATTAGTAAACAGGCTCATTAGCTGCAGTTTCACAGCTGCCTAAGTTAAAGAAAATAAGCAAAATGCAAAGAATGGTAGCTCTGAATGTAAACTGGAAAAATCCACAATAAGTATCATTTTTTTTGCAATTCTGTTGAAGGCAAAACCTCTATGCAACCTTTTAAACTGGTGTCTCTTTGTTCATAAGTGGCCATGTGAGGTGATGTGACTCATAAACATGCAGACAGCAGCATAGCACTTTACTCATTAGAACGATACGATTAGTGTGTAAGTGCACTTTAGGTGAGTAAGATTAAAGAAGAAATCTCAAGAATATTAAGTGCACATGAATCAGTGATTTTATTTCTTCTGCCAATTTTTTCATACCAAGGCAAAGAGGTTGGTCTTACATAGCACCATTCATAAAGATAGTCCCAAGCATTATACAGAACAAGTTATGCCACAGCTGACATTTCTGCCTGATACTGTACAAGGGAGAAAAAAAAAGCAATAAAAGAATGGTTATGCAGAAAAATTAAATAATTATCCCAAAGCTTTAATAGTAGAGAGTGTGCCAAGTACTAAATGGAGATCTCCATTTTCTCTCTACATATTAAGCACCAAATACAATATGGGAAAAAGTAAAGATTTCTTAAAACATTTGACGTTCTACAACTGTATTCTTTCTGTAAAACAGGTCTGAGAAATCAGGTTTTCTAAAATCACAGAATCCAAAACACAACAGCCAATGAGCTCTACAGAAATTTGGTGCTCAAGAACCATGAAGAAGATCTGGTTACCAGCATGTACACAATATTTGAAACACATTTGCATATGTCTGCTGTACTAACCAACTTGTATTGATTTTGCTTACCCTGAAAGCCAGACCAGTTGTAGGGGTGATGGGGGCGAGGAAGGACTGAACCATTTCCTTATAACATAACTGACGAGTTTAGCAAGATTTTTAAAATAGGAAGCACCTTATCTCCTACTAACCTCTGGATTACTTTTGTGAAACAACTTGTGGCTTAACATTTGGGTTCTGAGGCTGCAAAATACCATGTTGCTAGTGCTTGGTTTATATGCCTTGGACTTCACAAACTTTATTTGCTTTTGGGCTCTGTTGTTCACTGAGGCACTTTATAAGAAAGCTGCCATTAGTTCATATGCCTTATAAATATGGTCCCAGTGATAGGCTGCATTAGAGCCCTATCAGCCAGGTTTACCATCTAGTGTTATAAAAGTGTAGTGTTTTTGGAGCAACCCTGCTTTCTGCTGTGTCCAGGTACAGATTTGATTAAGGTTTCTGGTATGGAACAGCAATACAAATGATATACACAGTAATGTGTGCGACTGTGTATTCAATCACATCTAAAAGTTATATTCAGCAGGCTCATCTTATATGTTGTGCTCCTTCATGATTAAAATATCATCAGTTCATTGTTATTCAAGAAAAAAAATACATTGTCTTGACTTCATGATGCAATTAAGCTTAAAATGTCCTTTCTTTGACTGAAAACATCCTATTTAATTTTTACAAATAACCACTAAATATAAAAAAAAAGGTAGATTAAAACAAAATGGTTATTTTCATGGCAGAGTTCACAATACACATGAAATATAGTTTAGAAGAAAAACGCGTTTTCTCCTCTCAGAAGTTAATTCCTATTGAACTCTTCAAATAATCTCACTTCCTATGATCACTATGATACTTTATGTAAAGTGGTACATGAGTGATAGCTACACACCTTTACTACATGAACAGAAAATATGATACATCCCACACAAATCCTAATATGAAGCACTTAAAAGGTGAATCTAGCAAGTGATAATACAGAGGAACAATTTCTGATGAAGATTATATGTTGTTACAAAATTATTTGTGTACTAAGAAATCAAGCGGACACATAAAAATAAGCTTTAACTTTCTGCACTGTTCAGTTTTTTGAAAACTGATAAGTGCACTAGTAATAAATAAATTTGCAAGTTTTGTATAAACAAGAGAATCCTAATGTTCAGCATTATTGTAAACATCAATACACATGTGAAATGCAGCTAAGTCTGACACCACATTTTTAGCTTGCCAAACTGAATTTCTATTATTCAGACAAATTATTAATACACTACATGGCCAATCAGAGGTTTGGCAACTGTCTTTAAAATTAGCAGTAACAGTGCAAGTAAGGAATGCAAAGAATTGCTAGTGCAATAAGGAAGAGAAGCACAGGCAATATTGCTGATCAGAATTTACCAGTTCCATGTATGACCCCCAGGAGTGACCAAGTAGAGCTCTAAATGATTTTCAAAGCTGTTGTTTAATGCCCAGATCTGTTCTGTTTCTTTGTGTCCCTTCAGACCATGCCTTTGCAACAGTACAGCCAGTCTACGTCTCTGAAGCTGGCGTTTGTGAAATGCCCTTTACAGTCTTTGAGCACTGTTCAGGTTCGAGACCGTCTCCCAACAGGTGGTTATAAGTTCTGCTTCTGTGAGAAATTATTTGGGACCGATTTTACACCTGGTCAGGCAAGCATATTTTGCAACTGCATCAAACTTTTCCAACTTGATAGCAACATGAGATTTTCAGCAATCTGCTTTCAGTTTATCTAAGGAATTATCAATTTTGGTCAAAGTCTTTTTAATTCGCAGAGCAGTTAGTCGGGCAGATGGATTGTGATACCAGCATTCCTTCATCAACTTGGCAAGAGATGTTAAGGTCTGAGGAGAGAGAGAGAAAAAAAACCAAAACCTTTGTAAGTATATAAAATAAAAATTATTTGGGGTTATCATTTATTAGAAGTTGTTGCAGTTTGTGATGCATTGATCATGAAAGTATTTCACTCCTTTCTGCTTTGATTAAAAAAAACTTTAAACAAAACTTTTAGGTACTAATTTTTAAAAATGCTTATTTTTAATAAGATGCAATGGGCATTAACTGCAGGAATTGGCAAAATAACAGCCATCTATTGATTTTAAAAGCATGAAAAAGTAAAAAAAAAAACTGAGTGGTTTCTGGCTGGATATTTTTCTGCTCTATATTCCTTATGTTATAAGCAATATGATGCTCAGAATCTATATATATAAAAGGCAAGACCAACGTTCTATGAAGCCTCCAGCCGGAAGTGTGAAGCGCCAGAGATATCCGGTTTCCCCATGAGTGAAGGAAAACAGCACAGCACGAAATCCCTCTCTCTGTAACAGTGAAGGACTCAGAGGGGGAGGGGAGAGAGATGCCCTCACTCTCTCTGTAACACAGAACAGCAGGAAACTTAACACTGAAGGACTGGACTCCAAGGGGGGAGGGGGAGGGAGAGAGGGCAGAGGGCAGGGACACACACTCCCACATGCACACTCTGAAGAAAACCTTGCTAGCCCCCGTTTCATTTGCATCAGAAACGGGGCTTTTTTTATTAGTTGTCCATAATGGACAGTATAACAAAACTCTAATAAGCTTGGAAACTTCTGGACACTGATTTACCTTTTTTTTTTTACTGATGTCCAGTTATATTCAAAAGTGACAAAGTAACCATGAAACTACAGCTTATGTAGGGCCACTTTGGGAGCTGAGGGAGGTGACAGACCAACTCAGAAGGTGGAGAAAAGGCTGCTGAAATAAGTTGCCTGTTTCCCGGTGACATCGGGGCAACACCCTCTCACTTGGCGGAATCTGATGTCATCTCTTGGCACCTAGAACTATAAAAGCAGGATGACATGCCCTGCCCCTTGGGAACCCTCAGGAGCACCGAGGAACATTAAGATTTAGAGAGTAATACAAGATTCTATTGGAAGTGAGTGAGACTGTTTTTGACTTCTGATAGGTAAAAAGAGATTAAATCTAAAACAATGTTATCTCCACTCCTACTTTTGCCCCTATAGATCAAAATCTGGTCCCAGCAGCCACTCCTGTGGCTCCATCTTCAGAACGAACTACTTTAAGCTCTGAAGAACAAACTATCCCTCCTCAACCAGGAATATCTTCCTTTAATCAGAGTAGAGCCAAGATGTCCAATATGTCACCAATGTCTAAGTCATCTATGATTTATCCTAAAGTTGTACTTCTAGTAATGGATAAAATGGTAGTTCCTATAAATAGTGAAATAAACTTTGGATTGTAGTAACAAGGCCTAAAGATCTGTTAAAGAATGTTGTCTGTCAGTTATGTTATTTTGCTTCTGAATCAGTTTCTAAATGCAAATATTGCTTCTATACAGTCGCAATTACAAGCAACAGATACAACAGTTTCCTCTTTTCAAACCACCAATGTTTCAGCAATTAAGGATAGTCTTTTCTTACATCATAAGGTACAGGCTATTGAGAACTCTACAGGAAGTAGGAACCTTTGGTTCTGTAATAAGGAGATGATATTTTTAGCTAAGCCAGATGATGTGTTCTCTTTTTAAATGCTATTATATTTCCTCTAAGAAAGTTCAAGGGTCAAACAGGAGGGAAGCCCTGGAATACAGTGTCCTTCAGCCATTGCTCATCTGACTGCTAGAAGATTCCTCTAGGGCAACCCTCCTGGTAACCTTTCTAAATGAAGGAGATAAAGTCTCAGTTTTGAGGGCTTACTTAAAAAATAAAGAGAATTATTCAGATTTTTCCTGGATGTTGCTAGAGCCACTCAAATGACTACAAAAGCTTTCCCCTCTTTGAGATGTCTGGCACAACTTTCTTTTTAAGGCTTCTCGATAAGTGCTTAGTCACTTATCGGGGAAATCAGTTTATATTTTTGGATCCTACACATTTGGAAAGATTTATTGTTGAACATACTAAAGTCTGACTTGGTACTGGTGGTGATGGGGGAGGGAGTTTGTGGTTCTGGTTTAATTAAGGTCTATAATTTTGAAGAGATTAGGCAATGCATTCTCCCTTCATGTATTTCTTTGTATTATATACCTAATTATTTCCTTTCAGTTCCCCTAGATGTGGGCTGTATAATGTAACAATCTTGATTTTAGGGGCAACGGTGTTTTCCCCTTTTCCTTTTATATGTTCTATTTGTTTCTTGTCCTAATTTTATGGATGTATTTTGAAAATTGCAATAAAAATGTAGAGCACTGCCTCTGAGAAATAGTCAAGTTCAGATCCTTTCATTCCCCCCTCCCCTCCCCGCCAAATAACTCCACAGGTGCTAAACATAGGAAGCTGCAGCTATGCACATAATGGGTGTGTGTGTAGCAGAACACTAGCGAGGACATGCAGGTAACCCAAGTGTGAGACACTGAACACAGTATTCCCACTGCTTAAGTACATAAGTACATAAGTAGTGCCATACTGGGAAAGACCAAAGGTCCATCTAGCCCAGCATCCTGTCACCGACAGTGGCCAATCCAGGTCAAGGGCACCTGGCACGCTCCCCAAACGTAAAAACATTCCAGACAAGTTATACCTAAAAATGCGGAATTTTTCCAAGTCCATTTAATAGCGGTCTATGGACTTGTCCTTTACGAATCTATCTAACCCCTTTTTAAACTCCGTCAAGCTAACCGCCCGTACCACGTTCTCTGGCAACGAATTCCAGAGTCTAATTACACGTTGGGTGAAGAAAAATTTTCTCCGATTCGTTTTAAATTTACCACACTGTAGCTTCAACTCATGCCCTCTAGTCCTAGTATTTTTGGATAGCGTGAACAGTCGCTTCACATCCACCCGATCCATTCCACTCATTATTTTATACACTTCTATCATATCTCCCCTCAGCCGTCTCTTCTCCAAGCTGAAAAGCCCTAGCCTTCTCAGCCTCTCTTCATAGGAAAGTCGTCCCATCCCCACTATCATTTTCGTCGCCCTTCGCTGTACCTTTTCCAATTCTACTATATCTTTTTTGAGATACGGAGACCAGTGTCCTTGTGATGTTAGCTGTCTTGCTTCAGTGGTGCCTAAATGTTGCTACTAATTGGGTTTCTGCGGGTACATGTGACCTGGATTGGCCATTGCTAGAAGCAGGATACTGGGCTAGATTGATTATTGGTCTGACCCAGTATGGCTGTTCTTATGTTCCTAATTGCAGGATGGATGTTATGCTTTACACACTTAGATAAAAAGGCAAAAACCTGCTCCCAATAAGATTACATTATCAGACAGACAGTCTCACCAAACATGCCTACAGGTAGGTACAAGACACCCACATCCCTTTCAACATAGCCCATCTCCCCAATCAAAAATTTTCTGTAGCCTCAAAGAAGTATAATACTATTACATGAGGACTTTGAGGACATTAGGACTTTTGTCCTTCATAGTTGAAAATAGCTACATTCTCCCCTCCAAGCTCCTCCCAGTCTTCCTTACCTAAAGTCCTATCCAAGTACTCCTCCTCAAGCTATATTTCAATTTCTTACTCCTTTAACCACTCATACATTACATATTCTAGAAATGGTCGCTTTTCTGTATTTTTGGTCTCAAGTTTAAAATATTGCTCACAGACTAATTCTGGCATATTAGAGCTAAGTAAATAGTTTCATTTGCAAGTATGAGTAAACATTCCCAGGGGGAAGATCATATCGGGCTTATAATTCCTGAAAACTTCACAATCCTCCCCCCCAAACCATATCATAAAATTGACTTATATAACCCAGGTCCTTTAACTCCCACTGTTGTAAAATAGATTGATCCCTTCCTGGTGCCAGCTTTATGGAACTCTCTACCCCTATCAATCTGAGAATTATCTTTAAATTTAAATCGGCAGTCAAATCCTCGCTTTTTCAACAAGGATATTGCACTTGATTTGACTCTTTCAACCAGCATATAGCACCTGTCCTGTTGGTTTTGGTTTATCTGGTTTCCCCGAAATTAATATGTTGTACCTTATGTTAGTATGATTGTGTGCTTTACTATTTTATTGACTGCACGGCAAAACAGGTCACAGGCTAAAAGTAAACTTAAGAAAAGGGAATACAAAGTCAGTTAAAGCAGTAGAGTAAGTCAATAATAAACATAAAAATAAACTACCTATTATAGAGCAAGAGTGTAAACCCCAATATAGAGTTTTAACTTTAAACATCAGTTTTGCAGCACAAGCTTAGTCAGTTCAGATAAGGAATACAGAGCTACAGTCACAGAAAACGCCAGTTTAGAGTTTTAACTCCAGTTCTGCAGCACAGCTTGGTTTCCATAGTATAAAACCCTTTTCCCTTTTAAAACTTGAACTTTCTGCCACACAGGCTACAACATTAACAAAGCCTATTTTAGCCTTCATGAAACAGATAGCAGCGTGGAATCATTATTGGTAGAAATTCCATGTGTGAAGGGAAAGAGCATTCTCATAGGGCTGTACTACCGTCCACCAGGACATAATGAACAAACAGATAAAGAAATGTTTACAGAAATTAGGAAAGCTGGCAAATTGGGCAACATTGTAATAATAGGTGATTTCAATTACCCCAATATTGACTGGATGTTACATCAGGAACTGCTAGGGAGATAACATTTCTAGATGTAATAACGACTGCTTCTTGGAGCAACTGGCCCAGGAACTGACAAGCGGGGGGGCCATTTTGGATCTGGTCCTTGGTAGCATGTAGGGCATAGTGCGAGAAGTGGCGGTGTTGGGTCCCCTAGGAAACAGTGATCATAACATGATCAAGTTTGAGCTACTGTCTGGGATGAACCCACAAAGGAAATCTACTGTAGCTGCATTTAATTTTCAAAACAGCGACTATAATAAAATGAAGAAAATGGTTATAAAAAAGCTAAAAGGAATGGCTGGAAAGGTTACGACACTAAATTAGGTATGGACTTTATTCAAAAATACCATCATGGAAGCCCAAACCAGATGCAAGCCACGTACTTACAAAGGTGGGAAGAAGAGAAAACAATAGCCAGCTTGGTTAAAAGGTGAAGCGAAAGATGCTATTACAGCCAAAAGAATGTCCTTAAGAGCATGGAAAGAGGACCGAAATGAAGAAAATAAGAAGCAACATAATGCAAAGCATTAATAAAGAAAGCTTAAAAAAAAAAAAAAAAAAAAAGAATATGAAGAGAAACTTGCTGCAGAGGCTAAAACTCACAGTAACAACTTTTTCAGGTACATCAGAAGCAGAAAGCCAGTGAGGGAATCCGGGGGACTGTTAGAACACGAAGGAGAAAAAAGGGGCACTCAGGGAGGACAAGGCCACAGCATAGAAACTGAATGAATTCTTTGCTTCAGTCTTTACAGAAAAAGATGGTTTTCAAGGGTGATGATGTGGAGAAAAAGAAATTTCGTTAAAGCTGGAAGATGTACTGAGTCAAATCAACAAATTAAAGAGTAGTAAATCACCTGGACCAGATGGCATACACTAAAAAATTGTTAAAGGGATAGGATCCACAAATCGCTACACTATATTTTAATACAAGATCCCTGGTGAATGGTAGTAGGGTCTGAAAAACTTCCTGCCAGAATCTTCCTGCCAGAAAACAGCAATGTGTACCCTCCTCTAGCCCCAAGCCGACGGTGGCCAGCGTTTCACTTCTGCATCAGGGTCTTGGAGACTGGGTAATGCTGAATGTAGCCGTAAACATTCACTATACGGCGTAATATGACGCCGTAAATGACGCCGTATAGTGAATGTTTACGGCTACATTCAGCATTACCCAGTCTCCAAGACCCTGATGCAGAAGCGAAACGCTGGCCACCGTCGGCTTGGGGCTAGAGGGTACACATTGCTGTAAGCGATAGCAGAGGATAGTGATAGCAGAAGACATGCTGCACATAGACCTGTAGCAGATGCAGCAGTTCAGCAAATATTGAAGGGCTCGTGAAAGAAGATAAGTGTCACTTCATTATTTAATGCTTGCCAGATGTCAGTAAGGTCTGTTCTTGAACCAGTATATATATAATCGTTGTTCATATAGAGACTGCAGAATTGATATAGAAGAATTATTTTGAGTAAGCAGTACTCTTTTACAGGAGGTTTTTTACGGCCTATGATGGAGAGGATCAGTTAGATCCGATTAAGCTCTACAGATACGAGATATCTATGAGCTCTTTGAGGCCGTTTTCCTCCAAAAAGATTCTGGCCGGAAGATTTTCAGACCCTACTACCATTCACCAGGGATCTTGTATTAAAATAAAGTCTAGCCAGATGGCATACATCCAACGATACTCAAAGAACTCAAGCATGAAATTGCTGATTTGCTGTTAGTAATATTGTATGGTTATAGAATATTATTAGTAATATTGTATAGTTAGTAATATTGTATAGTTGAGCTTGCATTGTGTGGGAAAGCGTGGGGTACAAATGTAATAAATAAATATTGTAATTTTGTACAGTTTAGCCCCAACATCCATGAATATCCTCACTGAATTACCCTCAAGTAATGCCTATAAATCATCTAGAGAATATCTTATCCTACATTTCCCAAATTGTAAGGAAGTAACCTACAAAACAATCCATACTGCTAACTTTTCATATCAAGGCACTAAAATTTAAAACTCCTTTCCTAAAACCATCAAATGCACCGATGATTATTTGTTATTTTGAAGTCTATTGAAAACTCATTTCTTCAGTATAGCCTTTAAGGAAATAAGCACTCTTCTCAAATAAACTGATGGCATTTTTACCTCATCCCACCTCCCACTATTCCTGTCTATCCCAGTTAATCCTAGCCCTTTACCTTTTTCTTCCATACTTCAATTATTTATTTATTACATTTGTACCCCATGCTTTCCCACACATGGCAGGCTCAATGCGGCTTACATAGTAACAATAAGAAGAATTACAAGTCGTAAAAAGAATATACAATTTGTAGTAAACGTAATATTAGTGGGGTTAACGGATGAGTAAATTGAACAAAGGAGGAATTAGGTGTATGAGTAAATTGAACAAAGGAGGAATTAAGTGTATAAGTAAATTGAACATAGGAGGAATGAGGTGCAGAAGGAAATGGGCATTAGGAGGTGGGCGTAGGAAGATGGAGAGGAATAGATGGAGAGGAAAAGATTGGGGATAGCAATAAGGATAATGGTAAACATGGTCAACATATAATAATCGTTGGTAAGAATCATGTGGGCATGCTTTAGTTAGTTGAATCGTTGGGGTAGGCTTCCTTGAATAGATGGGTCTTCAATGCTTTTCTGAAGGGCAAAAGGCAGTTGATTGTTCGGATTGGTCTTGCTAGAGCGTTCCAAAGCAGGATACCCAGAAAGGAAAAATTGATTACATAGAAGGATTTGTACTTAATACCTTAATAACTAAGTATTTCATTACATCTGTTCCTAACTCAAGTTTTACTGGTCTAACATTACATGATGTATTTTACTTTCTGTTAATATATTTTGAACATGTTCGTGCTTTTCTAATTATGTAAGCCATATTGTACCCGAGTTCTACTCAGACTAATGTAGGATATAAATGTCATAAATAAATAAAATAATATGTAACCTGTTGTTAAAATCGTCTGTAGTACCTGAAGAATGGAGGGTGGCCAATGTGACGCCGATTCTTAAAAAGGGTTCCGAGGTGATCCAGGAAATTACAGACCGGTATGCCTGATGTCAGTGCCGGGGAAAATATTTAAAACTATTATAAAGAATAAAATTACGGAACACAGACAGACATGGTTTAATAGGGCAGAGTCAGGATGGGTTCATCCAAGTGAAGTCTTGCCTCACCAATTTGCTTTATTTTTTGGAGGTGTGAATAAACATATGGATAAAGGTGAACCAGTTGATGTAGTGAATATAGATTTTCAGAAAGCTTTTGATAAAGTTCCTCATCAGAGACTCCTGAGAAAATTAAAGAGTCATGGGACAGGAGGCAAGGTTCTGGAATGGATTAGGAATTGGTTACTGGACAGAAAACAGAGGGTAGGGTTAAATGGTCATATCTCTTAGTGGAGGAGGGTGGACAGTGGAGTGCCGCAGGGATCAGTACTGGGAGTGGTGCTATTTAACATGTTTATAAATGATATGGAAATCAGAATGACGAGTGAGGTTATTAAATCTGCAGAACTATTCAAGACTGTTAAAACACGTGCGGACTGTAAAATATTGCAGGAAGAGCTGAGGAAATTTTAAGACTGGGCATCCAAATGGCAGATGAAATTTAACGTGGACAAATGCAAGGTGATGCACATTGGAAAGAATAATCCAAATCATAGTTATCGGATGCTAGGGTCAACCTTGGGAGTCAGCACCTAAGAAAAAGATCTACATGTCACTGTAGATAATACACTGAAATCTTCTGCTCAATGTGCGGCGATGGCCAAGAAAAGCATACAGGATGCTAGGAATTATTAGGAAAGAGATGGTGAATATGACCAAAAATACTATAATGCCTCTGTATCGCTCCACGGTGCGACCTCACCTCGAGTACTGCGTTCAGTTCTGGTCACCATATCTCAAAAAAGATATAGTGAAATTAGAAAAGGTTCAAAAAAAAGAGCAGCCAAAATGATAAAGGGGATGGAACTACTCTCATATGAGGAAAGACTAAAGAGGTTAAAGAGACGGATGACGGGAGATATGATTGAGGTCTAAAAAATCCTGAGTGGTGTACGAGTAAGTGAATCGATTTTTTTACTTGTTCCAAAAGTACAAAGACTAGGGGACACTCAAGGAATTTACATGGAAATACCTTTAAAACAAATAGGAGGAAATATTTTTTCACTCAACGAATAATTAAGCTCTGGAACTCTTTGCCAGAGGTGTAGTAACAGCGGTTAGCATATCTAGGTTTAAAAAAGGTTTAGACAAGTGAGGAAAAGTCCGTAGTCTGCTACTGACACAGACATGGGGAAGCAACTGCTTGCCCTGGAATTGATAGCATGGAATGTTGCCACAATCTGAGTTTCTGCTAGGTATTTGTGATCTGGCTTGGCCACTGTTGGAAACAGGATTCTCGGCTGGATGGACCATTGGTCTAACCCAGTATAGCTACTCTTGTTCTTATGTATTTCCTCTCTTGCAAAAGAAAGTGTTCTTAGTTTGCCTCCATCTTCACTGTCATATCCTGACAAGTTCCCCCCTCCCCCCCACCTATAGATACATTTCTCCCCTCCTGCAGGTATCCAGGGCAGATGCATTAATGTTATATCTGATGCAGTAGCCTGTTCAAAGTCCACCCGCTCTTTCAACTCATCCATTTGCCAGGCCATAATTGCGTGCAACTATATAACAAAATAATATTTCTTCAAATCAAGGATGGCCAAGCCACCTTCTCATTTACTTAAGCTTAAGAACTCCCTGACCACTCTGGGGCAATGGTGTGCCCATATGAGTTGAGAAATGTGGGTTTGCAACATTTGCAGTACCTTCTCATCCACCCTATTGGGAGCATTTGGAATAGACCAGTAATGGAGATGGGACCATCATCTTTACCACATAAATATACCCTACCCAAGATAAATTAAGTTTATCTCAACACTCCAAATCCTGTACTATTTTCTGTACAACTAGGTCATAATTAACATCATACACTTTAGACCTCATCCCAGCCAAGTTAATGCCTTGATACTTGAGGGTCTGCAGTACATATTGCCATACTGGGAAAGACCAAAGGTCCATCAAGCCCAGCATCCTGTTTCCAACAGCGGCAAATCCAGGTCACAAATATCTGCCTTACCCAAAGAAAGGATGATATTCAAGATCTCAGGCTGTTAAATTAACTCAGAAGCCTGAGACTACCCATATGCCATCAGCATTTCCACCACTGCCCTTTGGATTGATCGATGTGAACAGGAAGTCATCAGCAAAGAGATCTTGTACACCTTACCAGACACCCAAAGCCCCTCCACCCTGAGTAAATCTCTTATGCACTGAGTCAATGGTTCAGATCACTAGAGTGACAGGGAGTGGTGACAGACAGACCTTTTAGACATCTTTTAAATAGACATGACTTTTTGCAGCATTTAATTTATAGATGTACTCAACAGTTAAACATAAAACCCATTTATTTAGCTCTTTTTTTTCCTTTTTGACTACTGCAGACTTCTTGTGGGTTGACATTTTGATAGACAGAAAAAGATCCCTACTGGAGCATTTTTATTTTGCACTGCAGTATTTAACCTGAAATATCTAAAATTGAACAGTATGCAGATTAAGACCTTGTCATAACCAAGCTATCATTGTGCCAAAAAGCAGAAAATAATATCTGAATCTTCAAAAAAATTAAACATGCATTTTAGCCATCTTACAGGATCTGAGAACCATCTGTTGGGAATGTTTGGCCTCTGCTGATCAATACAGACCACCTTTTTCATATCTTCAAAGCTCGGGTCATTTGGAACCACATCATAGAATGGAGGTTTGTAATCTTCTACAATGCCTAAAATAAAAAAAAAAATTAAAAATTAAAATTTTACTTCACTTTCAGTACTTAAAAATAAAAAATTGAACTTGATATTTAACTCTTTGTGCTAATAAAAAGGAAGTTTGCTGTCCTACACACACCTCTTCTTCAAAGTATACAGACATAGAGGAACATTTTCAAAAGTTCATCTAAGTTAGGAATTGGGATGTCGTTCTTGTAATGTCCAAAAAAAGGTCCCTATCACAGACAATTTCAAACAGGAAAAAAACGTCCAGATTTTCTGTTCGAAAATGGCTGTGAGATGGACATTTTTGTGCTGAGAATGGCCAGAATGAATAGCCATTTTACAGAATGAAATGTCCAACTTATGGATGGCAAAAAAAAAAAAAACAACCCAGGGATAGGGATGTCTGTTGGCATCAGTTTGAGAAAAATGGCCGTACAGATGTCCAGGCAGAGCAGCCTAGTGGTCAGTGCAGTGGACTTTAAATCAAGGGGCCCCCATTTCAAATCCCACTTCAACTCTTATTTTGTAATTGTGAGTCCTGAAGGAACAGAAAAATATCTATTGTACCCGAATGTACACCACTTCAATAGACTTTAGGCTTGCAGGTGGCTTATATATTTTTAGTTATGTATAGTAGGAATATTTCTGTTTCTGGAAGGCTCACAATTTAAAAAAAAATTTGAGTTAAAGTGGAATTTGAACTTAAGTCCCATGGGTTTATAATCAACTGCATTAACCACTAGGCTAACTCTTTACACTTGCTTCCTGCTTTGATCAGAATGCCTATAATACCTGAGGCTGTCATACAGCCTGGCTTTCCTTTCCAGTTTAATTTTCACAGGAGAGGGAGGGAGATAGTAATCACTAGGAAATTACGAAGGAGTTGTGCCTGCAGTGGTCAGCTGCTCAATCACATCACCATTTTTTTTTTTTTTAACCATGTACATGATTGAAAAAGGTCAACATTAGAACTTCCTAAATCTAAGACTTGGACGTTTCTTCCTGTTCAATTATCACTGTTGGATATCTTGTTTTTGGGTCCTCCCTAGTCCCACCCAAAACACGCCTCCTACCCGTCCCCAACATGTCGCCTTGCTATTTGGACGAACTGCAGTGTTGGACATTTTTTTTCTGCCCTTCCAAAATTCCTATTTGGACATATTTTTTTTCTGCCCTTCCAAAACTGCTATTTGGACATTTTGGGCAGATAGATCTTTTGGGGGGCATTTTGAGCTGTTTATGTGCTTTGAAAATGAGCGCCATCATTTCTTGAAAACAGTTTCTTTCCATGGCATTATGAAACACATCAAGCTCTGTACAAATCTGCTGTTTAAGCAAGCTTTATAATACGCAGCTAAAATTATCTTTGCAATGCTAACATTCGTGTTTTTTTTTTTAATTGCATTTTTTTAACCTTTACAATGTGTTCAACTATGTCACTATGAAATTACATTAATCATAGGTTCATTTAAAATAACAGCCATTCAAATGAAAAAGAGCAGCAAAATATCAAAACAGAAACCAATTAGTGGTTTTGATAAACTGAAATATATGCATTACTAGTACTTTTTCTTACAGACAAAATAGTTCTAAACCACTAATTGTTGTGAAAAAATTGTCATTTTACTAATTATTGCAGTTGATGCACACTGCATCCTAGAAAGCAATTTTTTATTGGCACCTGACATTTTAGTTTGAAGCTTAAGTAAAGTAGAAAGGAATGCACTACTTTCAAGATCAATATCCAATCAACATTCCTGATAGCAGATGTAGCCAACAAAACGGTCACACAACAAAAGTAGTTACCATCTTACATCTCCATGAATTATATCACAAGCATCTCTTATTCATGGCACAAAAGGTGCACATTACACCCATCCCTCCCGCTGTCTCTCACACTGGCTCATTCCTCTCCCACTTTCAAGCTGTATAATATCATGCCTACACTCAAGCATCTGGAATGAAGTCCACATTTTCTCAAATGCATCCAATCAACTCCAAATCACTAGCCGTTGAGCCCGTGAAAACAGGCTACTTTTGGAATGGGGGGGGTTCCGAGCCCCCCCCCACCCCCGAGGTCGGCGCCGCCCCCGCCGCCCCTCCACCCAGCCCGAGCAGCACTGTAAACTTACATCAGCACGCAGCAGCAGGCACATCAGTAAAGCTGCCGTCAGGGCGGGCTTCCTTCTCTGCCTGTGTCCCGCCCTCGTGTGACGTAACATCGGCGAGGGCGGGACAAAGGCAGAGAAGGAAGCCCGACGGCAGCTTTGCTGATGTGCCTGCTGCTGCGTGGTGATGTAAGTTCACAGTGCTCGGGCCAGATGGAGGGGCGGCAGCGACTCCGGGGGAGGGGGGGAGCGGTTCCAACACCTGCAGCATTCCAGTAGAGACTTCCCTCTCTGTCCCGCACCCGTCATCACGTATTGACGCGGGGGCGGGGCAGAGAGGGAAGTCTCTACTGCGCATTTGCGAGTGAGTATGGTCACTCGCCGTTTATATGTTTGATAACTGTTAACTTCTCTGTCTCATATCTTCCATACTTTATTATACTATTCATTCATATTAAGAAGTCTCTCATCCCTTCATTTGGCTGCAATTACCAGTCAAGCTGCCATCAGTAAGAGACCTATCAGTTTCTTAGAATGTAAGAACATAATATATTCTCAGGAACAGCTTCCATGATCTCACCCCATTTTGTAGTTCAGCATTACACAGGTATTTTTCAGCAATGGAGAAACCTACAATTTTTTTTTAGTCGTCATAAGCACCTTCCTCAAAAATGATCTTACTTTCATACATTTCATACGTTTTTTTTACCATAGACTTCTTCACCACAGACTTCTTTTAATATAACATATCTTTTTGCTTTTCCACCACATTTTTAAATTTTACTACGTATGTATTTTTTTCGCGTAATCTGCATCATTTTTCCCAGTATCATTGGCATATCCACGAGTACGTCACTTCCGGTAATGCGCTATTCGCTTTCGTGCACTTTGGCGTTTTTTGTTTTTGGCGCCTTTTTTTGTTTATAGTGCCGGTCTTTTCTAAGCACATTTTTTCAACTTTATCGAAAATAGCGCGTGCAGTGCTTCTGACGGCATCTTTTTCAAAAAAAGTCTTTCTAAAGGTCAGTATCGTAACTAATTTTTACATTTTAGTTTTTTCCACGCTATTTTTCCCCGTTTCTCCTTTTTTTTGGGTTGTGTGTAAGTGTTCATCCTTCCACCTTTCTATTTTCATTTTCATTCGCGTATTATTATGCTATTATGTATGCAGCCCTCAGTGGCTCAAGTCCAACAACTGTCCCTGTTCCATTACATCTCTGGTTGTGTTTGTGTTTTCTGGTTTTCACTTTTTTGTACCATCCTTGCTTTTTGTGCACATTTAACTGTGGATATATATTTTTTTTTCAAAAAAATTTTTCAACAGACTATCACCTTACACCTGATCTTCAACGTTATTCTGCAATACTTTGCTTTAGAGGTTAGTGTTCTTCAATATATCACACAACCTTTATAATTTTCTACCAGCTGTCATTCACTTTCTTATTTCATGCTTCATATTTTTTGACAATCAGCTGTGAGATCTTAAAAAGGATTGTCATCATTATTGCCCCGCAGCACTGTGCAAAGCAGGTCAGTGTCATTTTTAAATATAATATTGGAGTTTCTTTTCTCATTTTGTATTTTTTATTTTTTTGGCTTCCGATATCACCTTCATCTTAGACATCTAAATTTGCCATTTTTTCCACGTAATCTCAGTTAGTTTTGCATCTTTCTAATTTATACTGGTGACATCATATCACATATGCCAACACACATTGGATCATTGACCAATAGTTTTAATATGCATGTCATTTCAACGCTGTATACATTATGGCACCCAAGTTTTCACGTGACGACATCAAGACCCCTAATTATTCCATCTGTCCCTTTACAATTTGTTCCTTTGATCAATACATATGTGCGTTTTACATTTCCTTGTTATTATTGTTCAAATCTATGTGCGCATATATGTTTTTATTCATATAATATTTGTATGGTGTTTTTGTTTTGAAACACATTATTGCATCGCCATTTTACATATAGTATATTTTGGTATTAGCTTATTCTTTTTTTTGTGTGTATTTTTAAAAAAAATCTGTTTACCGAATTGCTACACATATTTTTTAAGTTTATAAAGTTATATATTTTTTATTTTGTTTTAATTTATTTGTGTGTATTACACTTTGTCTTCCTTATTTTTACATATAAATGTATGTTTTTACAGACTCCTGATGCAGGCCTGATGGCCGAAACACGACGTTGTGTCGAGTCTTCAAATTATTAATAAAATTGTTTACTAACTAACATCCTCGTTTCTGGTATCCTTGGTCGCTCTCCCACTTTTTTTTACACTACTGTTTTAACCGTGGGGCGTTTGAGTTCTCCGCCTTTTTGGTGGATTTTCTCTTACTTTTTCATACATTCCTACCACATATGTAAAAAAAGAAGTTATCTCTATGGTTTAACGAAGACCTCATACTAATGGAACGTAAATGTAGAAGACAAGAAAAAATTTGGATCAAAACCAAACCCAACAAACAATGGACTAAATGGAAAAAAAACCTCCTAAAATCATACAAGAGTATGATTATCAAAGCAAAAACCACTTATTATTCAAAACTTAAAAGCAAAAAAAAAAGTTAAACCACAAAAACTTTATACAAGTAAATAAGCTATTGAATACTCAATCTGCATCTAATACAAACAAACCCAACAGCTGATCAATTGGCATCATATATCGAGCAGAAAATAACTAAAATCAGTCAAGAACTAAATAACTCCCTAACATAAACAGACAATTTTCTTAATCTACATGATCTTTCACCACTATGCTCCCAAGCCGACAAAATCTGGTCAGCCTTTCACCCACTTACAACTGATCAAGTCAAATGCACTCTTCACAAATACGCTAAATCACAATGCTTACTTGATAAGTGCCCTAATTACCTTCTTAAATCAGCCCCTAATTTACTCATAAGCTATTTGCACTCAAACACAACTTTAATGCTATCTCAGGGCCTATTCCCCCCTCAAAATGGCAACACTATTTTGACTCCCATACCGAAGAATATCCAAACCAGCCTACATGTAGTCTCTAACAACAGACCAGTGGCTTCAATCCCATTATTGGTAAAGGTAAAGGTAACTACAACTTCACTGCAAATTACATAGCTCACAATCCGGTTTTAGATCTTCTCATAGTACTGAAACTGCTCTCACCACCCTCCTGGCTAAAATAAGACAAGAACTTAGCTTTGGTAATAAAATATTAATACTCCAATTTGATATGTCCAGTGCCTTTGACACGGTTGATCATAATATCCTCCTAAACATTATTGACCATTACGGGATCTGTTGAGCTGTGCTAAAAGGGTTCTCAGGCTTCCTAAGGTCTAGATCATACCAAGTGAAACAATCAAGTACAATTTCATTAGCATGGTCCTCTTTGTGGAGGGCCCCAGGGCTCTCCATTGTCCCCTACACTATTTAACATCATGTTGACTAAATTAGGCAATTTACTGGAGAAAAATGGTCTCCCAACATTCATTTAAGCAGACAATGTTACCATCTATATTCCATTCATTAAACAAAATTAAATTACTCATATCATCAGATTAGGTATCTCTCAAATGGAATCCTGGGCATCCAATTTCAAGTTAAAACAACAACAATAAAACTAAATTCTTAATAGATACTAATCCTCATCACGCTATAAATCTTAAATCATTTACCATTGAGAGCATCACATATCCCGACTCAACTATGAAAATTCTAGGAGTCACAATTGACCGATTCCTCACTCTAGATAATCAAATTTCCAAAGTGGTCTCAAGTGTCTTCAATTCATTATGGAAATTGAGGAGACTGAAGACCATTCTTTGCAAAATCAGTCTAGCGTACCCTAGTTGAATCCTTAGCCCTAACAGAATTTGATTACTGCAACTCTATTTACGCAGGACTTAAAGGGGATCTCCTCAAAAAACTACAAACCGCACATCTCACATTCAGACTACCATGCTTTGCCAAAGCAACCCCCCTTCTGTACAATTTGCATTGGCTGCCAATAAAAGATAGAATATCATTCATAGAAACATGATAGCAGATAAGGGCCAAATGGCCCATGCGGTCTGTCCACCATCCCCAATAACTACTGACTCCTTTTCCTAGGAGATCCCACGTGCCTGTCCCACGCTATCTTAAATTCGGACACAATCTTCATCTCTAGAACCTCCACCTGGCCATTCCACGTATCACCACCCTCTCGCTGAAAGAGTATTTTCTCAGATTCCTCCCAACCTCATGTCATGCCCCCTCCCCATTCCAGAGATCTTCCTTACCCAGAAAAGGCTCATCTCTACTACTACTACTTAGCATTTCTATAGCGCTACAAGGCTTACGCAGCGCTGCACAAACACAGAAGAAAAACAGTCCCTGCTCAAAGAGCTTACAATCTAATAGACAAAAAATAAAGTAAGCAAATCAAATCAATTGATGTGTACAGGAAGGAGGAGAGGAGGGTAGGTGGAGGCGAGTGGTTACAAGTGGTTACGAGTCAAAAGCAACATAGGCTTTCAGTCTAGATTTACACCACCGAGGCACCCAAACGTCTCCACCATATCCCCCATCTCCTGCCTCTCCTCCAGCATACACATGAATATTTTTATTGAAGTTATGTATCTTCATTCACAAAATTTTGTAAGGTTCAGCCCCAATACACATGAACAACCTCATTGAATTACCCTCACGTAATGCCTCTAAATCACCAGTGAATATCTTATCATACATTTCCCGAATTGTAAGAAAGCAACCTACATTTTCATATCAAGGCACTAAAATTTAGAACTCCTTACCTAAAACCATCAAATGAACAGATGATTATTTGCACTTTGTCAGTCTAGCCTTTAAGAAAATAAGCATTCTTCTCAAATAAACTTATGGAATTAATTTTTACCTCATCCCACTACTCCCATCTATCCCAGCCAATCCTAGCTCTTACCTTTTTCCTCCATATTTCAATTATCACTAAGTATTTAATTATATCTGTTCCTAACTCAAGTTTTATTGGTCTAACATTATATGATGTATTTTACTTTGTTAATATATTTTGAACATGTTCATGCTTTTCTAATTGCTATGTAAGCCACACTGAACCTGAGTTCTACCTGGGCTAATGCAGGATATGTCATAAATAAATAAATAAATAATTATGTCGCAATGTACCTCTATCCATATAACTTATAGAACCTTACAGAGTACCTAGATATCTTAAACACAAGGAGCAATTTTGCACTTTGACTTGTTCCCATTGTTCCTTGGATAGAATTGATTCTTAATCCCTTTTCAATCCTTTTTCCAACTCTTTTGGTAGGGTATCTTGGACCATATCTGTCACTCCATGAATGCATTATAACAACAGTTATACCAGTTATACCAGTTATTTGGCGAGGGGGGGGGAGTAACTGGAAAAAAACTGAGAGCGCTATATCCATGAGAATGGGGATATAGCTATCATCTGCACCTCCTTTTCCAAGTCTTACCTGATTCTAAAAGCCTCATCCTTAAAGTCTTCTACCACTGCTAAAACTAATTCCTTGATGGAAAGAAATCCACCTCGGTTATCACATTCCGGAGGGGAACTTAATGTTATTCAGCATCGGTGATGGCAAAGAGCCCTAGGTTTTCTTTCTCCATCCATCAGGGCATCCCAAATTTCAAAATAAGCCCGACTACTGGACATTCCCACAACCTAACCTCCTGGGGTTAACCCAATACAAAAACAATACTGAGCCCAACTTCTCAAATCCTATCGTGCTCCATTTACATGCAATGTCTACCTGAGTTCCCCCATACCAACTACAATGAACATATAATAGGGAAGCCACTTACAGTGATGTGAAAAAGTTTTACCCCCCCTCTTGAATGTTTTCTGATCTTTACATAAAATGTAACACTATTAGGCAAAGGGAACCTGAGTAAACACATGACAGTTACTTCATTTCTTTAAGGAACAAAGTTATTCAGCCCTCATATTAATCATGTGAAAAAGTAACTGCCACCTTATTTACTCAATCATCCAACTGACCAAATGTGATTGATAATTAGATTCAGCTAACTGAACACAACCAGGCTTGATTTCAGCCAGCCCTGTTCAATCTAAACCTATCATGAGCATCAAGTAGTTACTACCCAGGCCCACCTGGGCCACCCACTCCAGGTCCCAAGGATGGCAAACACTGGAGGCTGTTTGAGGTCACTGAGTGCAGTTGCCCAGTGGTGTGCACGGAACTGACTGAGGTACTGTTATTATTATCACTGTTACTACATCACACTTCTATACCACTACAACCACAAGTTCTAAGTGGTTTACAAAATTAAGAAACAAAGGTATAGTCTTTAGGAGTTACATAGCTTACAAAACAGCAAACAATTCATTATTCTCAATAAAATTAAACAAATTTTCTAAAAAGTACAGCCTTAAGTTGTTTCCCAAAACCAAGTGATCTATTGTCATATCTATACCTGTCAGTACAGTTTTCCAAATTTTAGGAGCCTGGAAAGCCAACAATCTTTCAAAGAGGTGGCTCTCATATGGTGGCAGAGGAGGCTGAATCTAGACAAACATGGTTTAATGGGACAGAGTCAGCATGGGTTCAGACGAGGGAAGTCTTGCCCAGTGGTGTGCTGGAGCCGGCTCGAACCAGCTCACAAGAGCCGGTTGTTAATTTTTGTACCATTTTGTGAGCCGGGTGTTCAGGCAGGGTGAGCCGGTTTGCCTCTCCTCCCCCCCGAGCCATGGTCCCAAGCACATACCTGAAGGCAGCCGCCCTGATGGACTACTGGATTCTTAGGACAGGAAAGATCCTCAGTCTTTCCTGCCCACTGCCGCATTGCTCTTTAAAAATGGCTGTCGAAACTTCCAGACCCCAGTCCACCTCTGCACCCCCCCTCCCAAATTGCAGGGCTAGCTATACCCGGGGAGAGAGTCTGTTGTTAAAAATTTACCAGCACACCACTGGTCTTGCCTCACCAATTTGCTTCGTTTCTTTGAAATCATGAATAAATATGTGGATACAGGTGAGCTGGTTGATGTAGTGTATCTAGATTTTCAGAAAGCTTTTGATAAATTTCCTCTTGAGAGACTCCTGAGAAAATTAAAGAGTCATGGGATAGGAGGCAAGGTTCTGGTGTGGATTAGGAATTGGTTATTGGACAGAAAACAGAGGGTAGGGTTAAATGGTAATTTCTCTCAATGGAGGAGAGTGAACAGTGGAGTGCCGGTACTATTTAACATATCTATAAATGATATGGAAATCAGAACGGCGAGTGAGCAAATTTGCAGATGATACAGACCTATTCAAGGTTGTTAAAACATGTGCAGACTGTGAAATATTGCAGGAAGACCTTAGGAAATTGGAAGACTGGGCATCCAAATGGCAGATGAAATTTAATGTGGACAAATGCAAGGTGATGCACATTGGAAAGAATACTCCGAATCACAATTACCTGATGCTAGGGCCCGCCTTGGGGGTCAGCACTCAAGAAAAAGATCTGGGTGTCATTGTAGATAATACGCTGAAATCTTCTGCTCAGTGTGTGGCAGTGGCTAAAAAACGCAAACAGGATGCTAGGAATTATTAGGAAAGGGATGGTGAATAAGACCAAAAATACTATAATGCCTTTGTATAGCTCCAAGGTGCATCCACACCATGAGTATTGCATTCAGTTCTGATCACCATATCTCAAAAAAGATACAGCACAATTAGAAAAGGTTCAAAGAAGAGCAACTAAAATGATACGAGGCTAAATATGCTATGGTTCTTCAGCTTGGAAAAGAGGAGATATGACTGAGGTCTACAAAATCCTCAGTAGAAGTAAATCAATGTCTACTCATTCCAAAAGTACAAAGATGGAACACTTGAGGAAGTTACACGGAAATACTTTTAAAACAAATAGGAGGAAATATTTTTTCACTCAATGAATAGTTAAGCTCTGGATCTCTTTGCCGGAAGAGGTGCTAACAGCAGTTAGCGTATCTGGGTTTAAAAAAAAGGTTTGGACAAATTCCTGGTGGAAAAGTCCATAGTCTGCTTGCCCTGGGATTTGTAGTATGGAGCGTTGCCACAATTTGGGTTTCGGCCAGATACTTGTGACCTGGCTTGGCCACTGTTTGGAAGACAGGATACTGGGCTAGATGGACCATTGGTCTGATCCAGTATGACTACTCTTATATGTTCTTTGGCAGAGCAGTTTTATCATGATTGTTTTGGTTTGTCACCTTATTTGCATTTCTCTATCATACATCTACTGTTGCAGTAGTATTTATTTTACTGTTTGTATACTGTGGCATTAAGAGTTAATGTACATGTTGTAGTTATCAGGTTGGGAGGAGAAGAATATGAGCACATGAAATCTTTTATTAGTAAGGGGAGGCAGGGAGCGGTGTGCAAGGCTGTGTGGTTTGTTACTGGTGAAGGGAGTGGATGGGTGTGGGAGGAAAACAGCTGGAGGGTATAGGAAGGGGATAATGATTGAGCTGGAGACAATGAGTCTATGGTTGGTGGAATCCGGCCCTTGGAAGACCTCGGCCCGGGGTTCTGGCCATGCTCTGTGCTTCTTCCTTTTCAGTTCTTAAAAAATCTATTTTCTGATTGGCTGCCATACAGAGTTCCCATGCTATGGCTATTCTGGTATATGCAGCGTAGCGAGTGCCATTCTGTAGTGTTTTGCTCGCTTCAGTATCATTGTGGCTGTAGTGGTTGATGGGACATGGGTGTGTTACAAAAGGACCTTCGCCTACCTGGGCAGATGTATACTAGATTGTTCCAGGGAGCACCACAGCTTCTACCACTTGCAGAATTCAGTTTTCTCTACCTCCACCTGCTGGGAGGAAGGGATAACACCCATCTGTGGAGAAGGGTGGAGCGGATGCTAAGAAAAAATGTCAGCAGGTTCACATAAAATGTGTCACAAACACCAGGCTCACAGCATAACCACATTATTGCAAGTTAAACAGAATGAGCATCCTGCAAATGTCTAATCGCACTATCCTACAGACTTTCAAGGTGTATACAACTAATAGTGATAGCTGATATTGTCTTACTATTCAGTGAAGAGGAAAGAACTGAAGAATGAGGTGGCCAAACGGGACAAGAGAGATCCAGAACAGCAGAAAACTAATATGGCTGTTTTCTTCCTCCCAATGAAGATAGGATAAGCCTAGTGGACCGAGAACTGGGGGAACCAGGTTCAATTCTCACAACGGCTCCTTGTGACCCCAGGCAAATCTCTTAAACATACATTATCCAGGTACAAAAGCTTAGACTGTGAGCCCACTAGGGACAAAGAAAATGCTTGTAAACCACTTTAGTTGTACCACAGAAGGGCAGTATATCAATACCAATAATAACTACTTCACCCCCACCCCTCCCCCCACGTTTACTAAGCTGTACTGTGTCAGTATTAGCACATCGCAGCCGTTAGAGCAGCTTAGTAACCAGGGGGTTAGTCTGATCAGCCAAATGCAGTTCTATTTATCATTCTGATTAAAATTAACACAAACTCAACAGATTTTAAAAAAACAAAGTTTTACTAGTTCTATCACCCAACTTATTTTTATATGGTAAAATGCTTCTATACCAACTAGAGATGCCACAGAAATAACTTGAATGAAGTCATTGAGCTACTTCTAACCATATCATCATTACAAAAATGCTATTATGAATTATATCATCTTTCCTTTTTCTATATAACAAACACTGGAACAGGAGCAGAGAAAATGTATTTGAAACAATGGTTAAGACAAACTGAGGTCTGGGAAAGCAGTATATTAAAAGTTTAACAAAAACAATATAGTATATCATACTCAAGAGTGCTATAATATTCCTTTAACCTTTATACAAAATCAGAATCCATAGAAACATTGAAAAATGTAGGCAGATAAAGACCATATGGCCTACCCAGTTTGCCTATCCATGCCTTCTATTCTCCCTTTGGAGATCCTATGTACTTGTCCCAAGTTATCTTGAATTCAGATACTGTTTTCGTCTCTACCACTTCCACTGGGAAGCTGTTCCACAAATTCACCACACTTTCTGTGAAGTATATCCTCAAGTTACTTCTGAGTCTATCCCCTTTTACCTTCATCCTATGCCCCCTCATTCAGAACTTCCTTTCAATTGAAAGACTCGCTTCCTATGAATTTATGCCACATAGGTATTTAAATGTCTCTATCATATCTTCCCTCCCTCACCTTTCTTCCAAAGTATACATATTAAGATCTTTTCTTCTGTCCCCCTACGTTTCATGACGAAGATCACTGACCGTTTTAGTAGCTGCCCAATGAACCAACTCCATCCTGTTTATATTTTTTTTGAAGGCGTGGTCTCCAGAACTGTACACAATATTCTAAATGAGGTCTCACCAGAGTCTTATACAGGGGCACCATTACCTCCTTTTTCCTATTGGCCATTCCTCTCCCTATGCACTCAAGCATCCTTCTAGCTTTTGCCATCACCTTTTCTACCTGTTTGTTCACCTTAAGCTCATCACATACGATCACACCCAAGTCCTGCTCATTTTCAGGCACAAAAATTCTTTACTCCATAAACTGTATCATTCCCTCAGGTTTTTGCAGACCCTGAATTTTTTAGACTTAAATCTTAGCTCCCAAATCCCAGACCATTCCACTGCTTAGTCCTTCCTCATGTTATCTATACCATCAGGGTGTCTACCTTATTGCAGATTTTGGTATCATCCGCATAGAGGCAAATCTTACCAGACAGCTCTTCAGCAATATCGCTTACAAAACCGTTAAAAAGAATCGGCCCAAGAACCAAACCTTGCGGCACACCACTGATAACATCCTTTTCCTCAGAATCAGCTTCATTTACCACTACCTCTGTCGCCTTCCATTCAACCAGTTCTTAGCCCAGTCACTTTAGGGCCCATACCGAAGGCAGTTTTTCATTAGTCTTCTATGCAGAACCGTGTCAAAGCTTTGCTAAAATCTAAATACACCACCATCTAAGCACTCTCCCTCAATTCAACTCTCTGGTCACCCAAAGAAATTAATCAGATTTGTCTGACAAGACCTGCCTCTAGTGAAACCATGTTGCTGTGGGTCTTGTAATCCATTGGATTCCAAAAACTTTACTATTCTCTTAAAAAAAAAAAAAAATTTCCATTAATTTATTTACCACACAAGTCAGAC
The DNA here is from genome assembly GCF_901765095.1 of Microcaecilia unicolor. NCBI lineage: Eukaryota > Metazoa > Chordata > Amphibia > Gymnophiona > Siphonopidae > Microcaecilia > Microcaecilia unicolor. The sequence goes on along the minus strand of NC_044037.1, from coordinate 245,790,810 downwards.
TTGCCAGCCTGTAGTTCCCAACCTCTTTCTTACTTCCACTTTTGTGGCGAGGGACCACATCTGCTCTTCTCCAGTCCTCTGGGACCACTATCAACTCTACAGAAGCATTGGAAAGGTCAGCAAGTGAAGCCACTAGAAGTTTCCTAACTTCCTAAAGTAACCTCAGATGTATGCCATCCAGTCCCATCTTTAGTCCACTTTCAGTTTAGCCAGCTTCTCATGAACACAGTCCTCTGAAAATAGTTCAGGGACTACCATACCCCTCCATTCCTATTTGTGTTTGTCTTCTGCGGTCCTGCTCCAGGCCCTTCAGTTGTAAACACAGAACAGAAATATTTATTAAGCAATTCCATCTTACCTTTATCAACTTCTAGAAATTCTTCACCTTCACCTCTGATTCTCACAATACCACTATTGCACTTTTAACTATCACTTACAAATCTAAAAAATGTCTCCCCCCTCCCCCCCATTTTACTGTATTGGCTATTTTAAATTTCATTTGCATGTTTGCTTTCCTGACTACTCTACTCTTCCTCTTTCTGCGATCTCTTGTAGTTTCTGAAAGTTAACTTCTTTTTCCTGACCTTTTCAGCAACTACTTTTGAGAACCAAAGTGGCCCCCTTTTCCTCTTACTTTTATTTACTTTCCTTACAAAAAGGTTTGTTACCTTACGATAGCACCTTTCAGTTTTAACCACTGCTTTCTAAGTTCTTCCAGATGTTCCCATCCAGACTGGAATTCCTTGAGGTAATCCCCCATCTGAACAAAGTTAGTTTTTTTGAACTGTAGCACCTTCACATCTGAATGAACCGTCTCCGCACCTATCTTAATATTAAACCACACCATTTGGTGATCACTGGATGACAGATGATCATCTACTATAACATCAGAAACACACTCCCCATTAGTAAGCATTAAGTCCAGTATGATCCCATCCCATGTGGGTTCCATTATCAAATGCTAGAATATTCTCCCGTAGAGCATCAAGGATCTTTCTGCTTCTAAAAGACCCCACAATAGGGATACACAGTAAACATCTGACATAAATATTGATATCTGTATTTATTTATTTTTTTGAATCATTCTAAAAATGGAAACAGTTATCATAGGAACAATGTTGTGGATAGCTTGACCCTCATAGGCATATAGAACCAACATGATGATAATGAAGGGGCATAAACAAAACTAGGTGTAATATGATCTCTAGAGTCACAACTAGAAATCAGGCAAGTAGCAGAGTTGTGTATAAGTTCAAAGCCTAAAGAAGCATAATGAGGGCCTTTTGTTATCTGGATTCTGCCCCTTCTCGCCATTAGCCCTAGCAAACCTTCGTGTTCCCCTTCCTTTCTGTTGCTAACATCTCCCATGACCTTCTAAGTAGGAAAAGCTGTTTGAGCTACACTTGGGTAGTGAACATAAAACAAAAGCAAGAGCCAGCACACAGGCACTGTTTCTGCCTTGCACTTGGAGTTCCTTAGATATGCTGAGGTTGAGGGGAGGAGGTAGTGGCAAGGAAGGAGCTAAAGCTTTGCACCTCTTCAGGGCTCTACCTGGGGTAACTGCCCTGTTGTTTCTTGGGACCATCTCTGCTGAACATTATTAAACTGGTCATACTGCTATCGTTGAAACAAGGAGATAGGTAGAAAAATATTTTAAAAAGTTTGTTTCTCTCTATTTTTTTCTCTACTTCTGTTCCAGCCTCTCCCAATCTTATTTTAGAGATGCCAGTCATTCTTTTCCCCATCTCTATTTGGACCTGGGCTAGGTCTATCAGTGCTACCAGTGTCTCCTCATGGGCCTAAGTAGGCTGTAGCGGCAATGTTGTGCTGTCTTGCACAGTGTCGGCATGCAGCCTTGCTCTGTAGCCCAGGAGAACACAGTGGTGTCTCTCCAGGGGCTTAAGCTGACCAACATCCCTGTCTCTCCCTGGGCCTGGATTTTAATTTACAACACAAGAATAAACAAGCCATTATTAATATATCATTTTGACCTAGCTGTTTCTTCCTGCTTTTGGCCTTTCAGTTCAGCAAATAAGCCAAATCCCAGTTGCCCATTTTCCATTTTTAAATAGCGTTTGTACTCACAGGATTTGGGTGGTATCTCAGTGAGTATCTGCTATTGGTCCATGTAAATAAAGACTTTATCAAGTACTATGATAAGGCATGTACAAGGGTTACATGCTTTGTTTGTTGTTTTTTTGTTTTGTTTTTTTACTTTCAGCTGGGCTTTGATCCAATTTCTATGTTTTTGATTTAAGCCTCAGTTAAAGATACTATGAATTTTTCATATAGTAAGGATATATGTAGCTGTGAAAAGTAGTCTCCCATTTCTTGTGAAATTTATGAAATAAAGACAAAAATAGCTTCTTTGTTTTCACAATTTGATAGTTCCTTTACTTAAAGTTTTTCTTTTTAAAATAAGTTTATTATTTTAACTGCAAAAAACATGCAAAAACCGTCATCCATTAACTGTTATCTTTCAGCATAAGCAAGAAAATGATTATAAAAAGGTGGTATGGAATCCCACCTTTAAGTAGAAGAGATAGTGATGTTTAGGTGACATATGGAACCTAGAGGTGGTATTAGCTTAGAAGTATTCTGTATGGGGTGTGTTATGATGTGAGAATGGAGTGGTATTGTGAAGTGAGTGTTTGAGGATTGAGTGTAGGTTAGAGTGGGTCAACTGGAAACAAGGAATGATAAATGTATTTTCATTGGTCTGATATATTGCCTCTTTCACAGACAGAAGAAAGGGACAAAGATTTAATTGAAGACATTCAAAATATAGCTGTGAAAGGAGAAGTAGTACTACTAGGTGATTTTAATTTTAAAGTACAGAACAGACCCCTCAGGGATCAATAGATTTCAAGAAGAAATGCTGCTTTTACAGGTCTATCCCAAATATTGCCTTTCATCTAGAATTTACATGGCAGACTATCCTACACAGTTAAAACAAATGTCAACACAGGGCAATCTCTTTCTTTCCAGTATGCATATGCTACCACCAATTTTTATTTTTAGCTCAGCGAAACAATAGAAGCTAGTGAGAAAACGGTTCACAATGGTTACAATGACAGAAACTTCACTAAAGTTTGAGATGGGATGCTTCTAAATTCTAGATATAACAACAGCATGACTTAAAGATCATTCAAGAAATAATCAAAAATCAATTCTTATTAAAATAACCAGAATCGACTTTACAGAAACTGGAATGGAAGGGGAGAACTCCTCAAAATGTGAAAAGGTCAGATTTTTTTTTTTTTAATGAATTTTTGATTAACTTTCAACCAATTGTTGGAATCTTGTCCAAGCTGTAGTTAATCATTAACCAAAATTATTATTTTTTTTTTCCTGCAAACTGTGCTATTAAACAATACATTATAAAGTAAGGAAAAATTAATGTTTTAAATATACATAAGTGATATCTAGCTTACACTAACAGTTTTTTTTTTACAAGCCACCTAAGTACAGAGTGTCTGAAGAATCTAAAAAGGCCAGACACCAACCATAAAAAAGGAGGAGGAGAGATTCAGGCACCATTATGGTTGACTAAGCGGAGGGGGAAATTCTTGCCCTCCCAAAAAGCATATGCTAGAACTGAGGTGCTCAAGTGAACTGTTCATTTACTTTTGGGCTGTGATTGTAAATTACTAGGTAGGAGGGGGGAGGGAAGACTTGCTGACTCAAGATAAGTAATTTTGAAAGCATGCTCTCTCTCCTAAATGGCAGAGGCTGATGTGCACTTAAATCCAAAAACAGCCACAGAAGTCTTTTGCAAGCACGACTGGCACTATGCCAGGAAATCCACTCCAAAATCCATTTGGCATTCATAAAGAAACTAGTACGCAAGAACATTAAATTCTACAGCACATGTTTATTTTTGTCCACTGTGTACTGCATTAATTGTATCTCCCCTTCTGAAGGTACCCAATATATTTCTTTTGAGATGAACATATTTATGTTCTTATATTGTTCTGTATCTACTTTGCAATTTTTGTAGACTCATTTCACTCTAGCAATAATGCTTTGTTGAGGGTTGGTATGTCCTTCCAGCCATATTAAACTTTAGTTTCAGAAGCACATATACTCCTGATACTAAGTACCGAACAAGAGAACTGAATCGTTGTGCTGTATGAAGGAGCATCATGTAAGGAATTTCACAAGAGGGCATGCATATCTTGCAGCTCGAGTCCCACTCCAAAACAGCTGTGTGTTGGCACTTCACCCAAATAGCAGTTTAAAGTTTTGGTGGCAGAATCACCATGTACCAGGAAGGTCTAACACCTGCCAGCATAGAGAGGAGCAGGAATCATTGTTCTCCATTAAGGTTCTCAAATTTGCCGGCCTATGAAGAGAGGCAATCCCACAGCAGATAAAGAAAAGGAACAGGGATTCTGGTCACTAGAGGTATTGAAGAAGTGGGTAGGAAGATAAAGAAAGGAGAGGAAGTGTGAGAGAAGCAGAAGGGAAAAGAATGGGGAGAGGATAAACTGAGATGGCTGCCACTCACATCATTTCCCCCCCCCCCCCCCCCCCCACCACACACACTATCCACCTAGTTACTCACTACCTATGTAATTACAAACTCATATAAAAACAACTCATCCAGCCATTTAGTCGTCTTTTATGCATGTACTTCAACTTTTCATTCCAGGACAAAACAGTTGGTTTCAAGAATTAAGATAAATTAAAGAAAAATGTGTGTTCTCAATATGCTTTGGACAAAATATATCAGTTTGGTGAGCCCTGCAAATATCTGAGTTAATATTTTAACATAAAAGAATTCAGATGTTTTTACCTCTGCTAAAATGGAACATATTAGCTCTACATATTCAAGTTACTATACAAAAGACTGCAGTATACAATACCTAACTTGGGCTCATATGCATGAAAACTCCAGATAGGACAGCTGGACTGGCAAATGGTGTGTTCCACGCAAACCCTGCATGGAAGACCTGTCTAGATCAAGTTCTAAGGACTTTCCCCCAACAGGCAGGCAACGTTAGATCAGCTTCAGAATGCAGAGTATACCTTATATACACAACAGCCTCCAAGTGGGTCTGAGCTTATAGAAAATATATTTTTATTGATGTACTGAACAAGTTAATAATCCTCCACTCCAAATCATTACTCAAAAGTCCACTGATCGTAGTCGTGAAGATAAGGACAATCCTCTCTTCAAAGATCAATATTATATACAGAATCCCTCTCTCCTCCCAATACCCAATCCACTCCCTCCCCCCATGAGTACAATAGTCCCTCTAAAAGCAAACATTTCTAAGCTTTTAAGTTGTTTATCAAATGGACTCTCATGGTCAATATCCCAAAGAGGGTGTCCACACTTTGAAAAAACTATTCTTAGGTCATAGTCCTACAATTCTACCAATATTTGCTCCATTTGAAGCAGTTCATACATTTGATTATGCCATAACATCAATATTGGAGGGTGTCGTTCTATCCATTGCAACAATATAGAATGCTTGGTCATTAAAAAGCCTTATGAATGAATAATGCACAGTCTTGCATATATAAATGTAGGTCCTCCATCATATCCAACAAACTCATTCTCAGAGTCGCAGGCATAGACACTCTCAACATATCACTCAAATGTGCCCACATCTCTTTCCAGAATTCCTGAATCCTGAGACAATCCTAAATGCAATGTTTCTATGCACTTTCCACTGCCTCATCTTTCTTACATGCCCATATAGTAGGAATTCCCATTTTCTTGGCTCTATTGAGAGCCAAGAAAATACAGTCATCTTTGGTACCGACTTTGGGTGATAGATGCAGCCTCTGAGGACTGTTTGCACACTTCCTTTAAGGATAATTTATTGTTCAGGCAAGATTTGGAAAAGCTTATCAAGGTCTTTAGGGAGGTTCAGCCTCAGCATTTTCCTGAGGATAAACCCCGGAGGGCATCCAAGGCTTCTGGAGGTTTCTGACGCTCCCGTGACTGGGTCTGCTTTCACTCCAGGAAGCTGTCTTGGGGTAATACTGCCATTAAAGGTCAGAAGCGGCAATCCTTTCAGTGGCCCAGGAATGGTTTGCGGTTCTCTACCCCCGATCCTGCTTCCAATTGAGCCCAGTGAGGTTCAAGAGGTACATCCTGGATTTGCTAAAGTAGGAGGCCTGCTCAGATTTTTTTGCCTGGGAGTGGACTGTTATTGCCTTGGACCAGTGGAGATCATTTGCAATTGCTATACATTAGAGCTTGCATCCCCAGTTTCTCACACCTTTATGCTCTCCGCCTGCAGTTTCCTACCTAACAGCAAAGAGGTGGATGACACCCTGGTCCATCTTCTGGCAGTTGGGGGTGGTGGAGGAGGTCCTGCAGGCAGAGCAGGGGTGGGTCACTCTATTTACATTTTTGCTTTCAAGAAGGGGGGTATCCTTGCACCCCCCCCAAAAAATGCAGGGTCATACACTTGGGTCGCAAAAATCCGAGGGAACGGTACAGTATAGGGGGTGTAGTGCTTCAGTGTGTGAAGGAAGAGCGGGACTTGGGGGTGATTGTGTCTAATGACCTTAAAACTTTCAAACAGGTAGAAAAAGCGACATCCAAAGCCAGAAGGATGCTTGGGTGCATAGAGGCATGACCAGCAGGAAAAAGGAGGTGATAGTGCCATTGTATAAGTCTCTGGTGAGGCCTCATTTGGAGTACTGCGTGCAGTTCTGGAGACCGCACCTACGGAAAGATATAAACAGGATGGAGTCGGTCCAGAGGGTGGCTACAAAATTAGTAAGCGGTCTTGAATGCAAAAATTATAGGGACAGGCTTATGAACCTCAACATGTATATGCTGGGAGAGAGGAGACATGATAGAAACGTTTAAATATCTCAAAGGCATTTATGTACAGGAAGAGTTTTTTTCAAATGATGGCAAGCTCTGGAATGAGGGGGCATATGACAAAGTTGAGAGGGAATAGGCTTAGGAGCAACCTGAGGAAGTATTATTTCACAGAGAGGGTCTTGGAGGCGTGGAATGGCCTCTCGGTGGAGGTGGTGGAGTCAAGGACTGTTCCAGAGTTTAAAAAGGCATGGGATAAGCATGTGGGATCGCTTAGGAACAGGAAGAATTAGGGGTTACAGAGGATGGGCAGACTGGATGGGTCATATGGCCTTTATCTGCCGTCATGCTTCTATGTTTCTAAATATACATCCTATGTAAAAACGTTTACTTTTAATGCAATTTATAAAGTTGACCACGTTCCACTAACTTGTTCCCCTTTACCACTCCTTTCTGAAAGTCCTCCAGCCCATAATCTCCTCCAAATTCTTCTTGCCATTTATCTACCATATGATCAGGGTTTTTTTTGAGGGGGTACTTGGGGGGTACTGAGTACCGACACCTTTTCTATTGTCTGTTAAAACTGACCCATGGTCCCCAAGTTTTAATGAAAGAGCTCAGGCTCTACACACCAATTCTGCCTTGTCATAGATTTTGTGACTGGTTGCAGGAGCCCTGGCTAGTGTGGAGTATGTTCCTCAGTGATCACCCCACCCCTGAAGGGTGGCCAGGCATTTGAGTACCGGCACCTTTTTTGCTAGAAAAAATGCACTGCATATGATTAAAAGGGGCACCACCTCTTAGCTGCTCAAGGCCCTCATAAAACCTCCCAATGAGACCTCTTTGGACTGCCAAGAGATAATTTCTCCTCAAAAGTCATCCTCTTCCACACTGTGTCTATGTGTTGCTATCAATTCCTTAATATAAGGTTGTGCTTGTATATAAGAATACATCTCTACCCATTACACCATACTTGTTTTTGAGGGTAGCAAAATCCAGTAATTGGGCTCATGGATTATAAGCTGTATACCTTTCCTAAGATCAAACATCCTGAATAAAACAATATTTCTATGTCTAGGTAGGCCTTTCCTGTAAAGGGCCTAGTGACAGGCACATACATATATACACACATATATTAGAACTGGCTATACCAATGGCTTTGGACCCAGTCTTCAGGGACCACCTGGCCAGTCGGGTTTTCAGGATATCAACAATGAATATGCATGGGATAGACTTGAATGCACTACACCTTCTTGGTATGCAAATCTCTCCTGTGCATAATCATTACAGATATCTTGAAAACTTGACTGGCCAAGTGGTCTCTGAGGACAGGGTTGAAAACCACTAGGTTATACTATTAAGCATAAGAACATAAGCACTGTTATTCTGGGTCAAATCTAAATTCCATCAAGCCACGTATCCTGTTTCCAACAGCAGCCCCTGACAAGATCTCAAAGAGTAAAAACAGATTTCATGCTGCTTATCCCAGGAAAAAGCAGTGGATTTTCCCAAGGCCGGCTTAATAAAGGCTTATGGACTTTTCTTGCAGGAACTTGTCCAAACCTTTTTTAAACCCTCCTAAGCTAACTGCTTTTTTGGCAACAAATTTCAGTGTTTAATTACATGTTGAGTGAAGAAATATTTTCTCAGATTTATTTAAATGTACTACTTAGTAGCTTCTTTGACTGTCCCCCCCCCCCCCCCCCCAATCCTTTTATTTTTGGAAACAGTAACAAGTGATTTACATCTACCAGTTCCACTCTACTCTGTATTTTATAGACCTCTATCATATCTCCCCCTCAGACATCTGTTCTCCAAGCTGAACAGCCCTAGCCTCTTTAGCCTTTCCTCATAGGGAAATCATCCCATAAGAACATAATAGCCATACTACTACTACTACTACTACTACTTAACATTTCTAGAGCGCTACTAGGGTTACGCAGCGCTGTACAATTTAACAAAGAGAGACAGTCCCTGTTCAAAGAGCTTACAATCTAATAGACAAGTGAACGGTCGGTCCGATAGGGGCAGTCAAATTGGGGCAGTCTGGATTCACTGAACGGTAAGGGTTAGGTGCCGAACGCAGCATTGAAGAGGTGGGCTTTAAGCAAAGACTTGAAGACGGGCAGGGAGGGGGCTTGGCGTAAGGGTTCATACTGGGTCAGACCAATGGTCCATGTAGCCCAGAATCCTGCTTTTCTAATCGCTTAAATTGGATGATTTCCCTACGAGGAAAGGCTAAAGAGGCTAGGGCCGTTTAGTTTGGAGAAGAGACGGCTGCGATAAGATAGAGGTCTATGAAATACTGAGTAGAGTGGAATGGGTAGATGTAAATCCAGGTCACAAGTACCCAGCAGAAACTATATGTTGTATTGATTAAAAACAAAATAGGAGAAAATATTTTCTCCAAGAACAAGCAGGCTGATGCCATCTGACGGAGCCCGATGCGGACACTGACAAGTGATACCAACCCAGAACTGCCCATCCCCTATCATTTTCATTGCTCTTCTCTGTACCTTGTCTAATCACTTAAATTGGTTATAAAATTACCAACCCTTTTCTCACAAGGACAAGAACAACTGGGTTACAAATTCCACAAAGTTCAGCAAATGTTAAAGTTCAAATGAAATGCAGATGGTGATGAGGTAGGTACCTCAGGCCCTGATATTCAAAGCTTACCATGCTTCCAACGTTTAATTTAGACTGATTGAAGCCAGTCTAGCACACACGTTATTCAGTGTCTAATGCCCAAAGGGGTTCTGCATTGCTTTTACTGTTCACTGTAGCAGCTACCAATAATCCTATGCAAATGTATTACAATGCGCTCATTAGTATTAAAATGCGCATTCCGTGCAATGCACAGAAAGGAGCACCTACCTTTAACACTTAAAAGTTTCCGGCAGTTCTGGAGCAGTCGCTGCATGAGGGAGACTTCTTGGTGGAGCAGACTGCTTACATTTATGCGTGTGTGGGAAATAGGTCATGTGCATGTTTTATAAGTGTGTGTGTCCTGCACATAATAGTAGTGTTAAAAAGTTGTCGTGGAACAAAAAAGACAAAAAAAAAAAAGAAACTGAAATTGGTGAATGCACGCACATGATGTCCATCTATTATGCATGCACCAAGGTTTGCTCTATGGCAGGAGAGTACTGCAAAAGCTGTCGTGATCGTTTTCTTGCTATAAATAAAACAGAGACTGTCGGAAAACTTTGCATGCCCTTATGCAACCTCTTATCACTGGTGCCTCTCAGAGTCACATCATCTCCACCAAAGGTATCCTCAAAGAAACGTATACAGTCATGCGTGAGGTTTTTTTTCTTTTGTATATGCAATATTATTACTATATTATACTATAGGAGTTTTCTATACCGCTATTATTACAAAGGATTCAATATGGTTTACAATTAATAAAAAGAAACTCCAAAAATCTATTTCTCACTTGCCAAGTCTCTTTCTGTCCACCAAAGTTATAAATACGCAGCAAGATGAGATACACTGCCTACTCAAAACCAAAACTAAGTCTTCTAGTTATCTTTTCAAGTCATTCTCCATAGCTTGATTTTCATAATACTGTTCTTCATACTCCTATCACCCAACTCCTCAACAGGTTTTATCATCACTGTGTCAGGGGCTTGAGTTGTACAGCGGTAACTTTTATTGGCAAAAACTTGTTGCCGCCTGGTACTGCTGCTATATTAACAACTGACAACATGGTGATATGATCATCACACTTTCTAATAATATTAACTCAAAAAATCTCACATATAACTATCCACTTTCACTGCACTTGGGGGTATCACATCACTAGGTCACTCTTGGTCACTTTTTACTCCCCTTTTCTACTTATTTGCCATCCAAAACCTGTTTGGCTTGTTTTGTTAAGAGTTCAACTAATTACATTATTCCAACCCTACTTTCACAATCCTTTTGCTACCTGAATTCACTTTCACACTAGCACTCACCACTAAGATCCCTGTACCCCACAAAAGGCCCAAATAATGTACCTGGGCACAAAATAAATCTAGAAAATAACTTTTAAAAATATGTAAATATCTAATATAATAATTTGCTCCTCCAATGTTCCAATGAGGCTACCTGCATCCATAACCATCTCCTGACGTCACAAACGCAGTGAGAGACATTGGAACGCTGCACGAGCAGCTTCAGCCCTTCCACCACAGGCACCAACATCTCCACCCAGCACCGCCAAGAGACTGGGCCGGGCCCGGGGCAAGGCCGCCCTCAGGGGCCCGGGGCCCCGCCCACCATGCCCCCACAAGCCGCCACCATCGCCACTCGCCCGTCCAGCCCTCCCCCAAGGTCGCCACCGCTCCCCCCCTCCACCCCCCCCCCGAGGTCATCGCAGCCACTGCTCCCCCCCTCAACCCCCCCCAGGTTGCCGCCGCTCCCCCCTCTCCGTCCGCCCAGCCACTTTCCCTCCAGGCCCACCTGCCCACCCAACAGACCTGCCAAGTCTCCCGCGAAACACGCAGCGCCAGCTCCCATTTCTGGCCACTGCTGCTTCTCCTGTTGAACAGCAGAAGCTGCTACAAAACAAAAATGGCTGTTTTTAGGAAGCAAGCGCAGCACCGCAGGCAGCCATCAGGCATTGGCTGTCGGCTCTGCAGCCGCTCCTCTCACCTCTCACGTCGCTACGCTCCTCCGGGGGAGAGGGAGCGGGTCCTGAGACCAGAGAGGGAGGGAGGAGGGGGTCCTGAGACCAGAGAGGGAAGGGGGGAGGGCGTCCTGAGACAGTGTCTTTCACTCTCACACAGTCTCTCACACTGTATCACATTCACTCTCTATGTGTCACACAGTCTCTCTCGAACACTCTCTCGGTCTCACAGAGAGTCTGTGTATCGCACACATACTCTCACACTATCTGTGTCACACACACTCTCTCACACACTCTCTCTCTCACACACACTGTCTCTGTGTGAAACACACTTTCACACTCACTGTGGCTCACATACGTACTCGCACACACTCTCTCACAGACACACTCGCACCCACACTCACTCAATGTCACATACACACACTCGCACATTCAATCTCTCTCACACAGTCACTCTCACACACTCTCTGTCACATACACACACTCGCACATTCAATCTCTCTCTCTCACAGTCACTCTCACACACTCTCTGTCACATACACACACTCGCACATTCAATCTCTCTCTCTCACAGTCACTCTCACACACTCTCTCAAACATACATACTCCGAGGAAAACCTTGCTAGCGCCCGTTTCATTTGTGTCAGAAACGGGCCTTTTATACCAGTATAGAAAATAATGAACATGTAACCCCAACTGCAGAATTTTGAAAAATCTGCCACAGAATATAAAAACTCTCGCCTTAAAATCTCAAAAACTCTGTTGCAGGAAGCAGGGGATATATACACTTGCACTGATATGTAATCTAACATCCTCACAGGCAACTATACAAAAATGAAAGGAAACCACACAATATTTAAGCAAAATAAAACTTTTACTAAAAATTATCACAAAAAAATTACATTCTTTTTTTAGCTGAATGTAGATTCCATACAGGAGACTTCCAGGGTCCTTCGCTACATATCCTGGGGAGAGGGAGGTCTTCTACACATCTGGACTCGCCAAAGGCATTGGAGAAAATGAAAGTTGATGAGCTCCTCCTCCTAGAACACAAGAATTGTCATACTAGAGTCAGACCAAAGGTCCCTCTAGCCTAGCATCCTGTTTCAGGAGGCAGAGTCCAATAAGGTGGCAAAATTCCATGCAATAAACACTGGCTCTCCTCAGATCTGCCTTAATTTATAGACTTTTCTTCCAGGAATCTGCCCAAACCTTTTTTAAACCCAGCTACACCAACTACTTTTACCAGAAACCATGAGCGAGAAGTCCAGTAGTGCCCCTTGAATCGAAATGAAGGTAGTAACAGGGTCTGTCAGTCTGGAAAACACAAGAGAGAAAACAATTTAAGTCATAACAAAATACGGCCTCATTTACTAAGCCTCCCATACCCAGACACAGAATGGGAAAACCATTTAGCAAAGCAGCCCTAAATATCAACTATTATTCACTCTAACCCAGGGGTTCTCAACCCAGTTCTCAAGACACACCAAGCCAGCCAGGATTTCAAGATATCCATAATGAATATGCATGAGATAAGATTTGCATGCAATGGAGTCAGTGCATACAAATTTATCTTATGCTATTCATTGTGGGTATCCTGAAAACTAGACTAGCTGGATGTGGCCTGAGGACTAGGTTGAGAACCCCTGTTCTAATCAATGTGTGAATAACCCTAAATGTCAGATGCTCACACAGTGATAGGGAAAAACAGATAAACTCTCACCTGCAGCTTGAAGGAGAACCCATCTGAGATTATCATTGGAAGTCCTAGTATCGGCCTGGTAATCCAGATGGTAAAAGGTTGGCAGCTCAATAACAGTGGTATAAGGTCATATTATGAGAATGCTGGCTCCACCAGACAATGTATTTAGATTTCTACAGTCACCTTTACAAAGAAACATAGAAAATAAGAGCAGATAAAAACCATACAATCTGATCTATTCACTTATACCAACCACTAAGCTCTGTAAACCATTTCCTCAGAGATCCTTTGTATTTCTCCTATGATTTCTTGAATTCAGATACAGTTCTCACCTCCAAAACCTCCCCTGGGATGCTGTTCCATGCACCCATCACCCTTTCCATAGAGAAATATTTCTTTAGATGGCTCCTGAGTCTATCACCTTCATCCTATTACCCCTTGGTTCTAGAGCATCTGTAAAGAAGCCCATCTCCTGTGCATTTAGAAACAGTTAAATACCTGTGTGGTATATCATATTTCCCCTCTCACTTTTCTTCCAAAATGGATATACACACACACATATATATATATATATATATATATATATATATATATATATATATATATATACACACACACACACACATATAGACCGAGAGATCTTCAAGTCTGTCTCCAAATACTTTATGATAATGACTGATGACCATTTTAACAACTGCCCTCTAGACTGACTCCATCCTTTTTATATCCTTTTGAAGGTATGGTCTCTAGAACTGCACACAATACTCCAAATGAGGTTTCACCAGAGACATATACATAGGCATTATCAACTCTTTTCCCTGATGATTATTTCTCTTTCTATACACCCCCCCCCCCTTTTTTTTTTTTTTTTTTTTTAAGGACGAGCTTTGTTGAAACCTACAAATGACAACACTTCATTAAAAAGTTATATAAACAAACCTGTGCAACATCATTTGGCCAAAATCCTTCTATTTGTAAAAGATTTTTTAATATACCTAAAAGACCAGCTCCCCTAAACAAAATTGTTACTTTTACTACCTGTTGTTATCTACCTGATCATCAGATATGATCAACCCCAGGTCCACTCTTCTTTAATGCACAGAAGTACTTCACTGTTTATACTGTACTGGTCCCTTGTGTTTTTGCCGTCTAAATGCATGAGCCTACACGTCTTAGTATTCAATCCTAGCTGCCACTTTATAGAACATTCTTCAGCTTTACAATGGAACATTTGAGGCAGAAACAAAAACATACAAAAATATAAATTATGCTTTAAAGCAAATATGAATAGAAAAGGTACAAAATTAAAGTAAACTAGTACGCTAAGCACACAGATACAAAGGAAAAAAGTAGTACCAACAGCCTGAATGCATTAAAATCATGAAAAACTCTGATAAAAGTAAAAAAATTGCTGAACAAATACAATCACTGTAACCGTGGGAATGACTGGAATTCCAATAAAACAGTTAAAAATAGCTGTAAACAGCCAAGGCTTCATGAAATACCTAAAAATAAAATACACCTTAGACAAACAAACTTTACACAGTAAAACATTCCAAAGTCTGGGAGTGGGCATAGAAAAACCCATGTCCCAAGACCCTTGTGGCTTAAACTTTCTTCAAGAAGAGAATATGAAGTAATGCGTCATTTGCCGTTCTCAACAACCTGTTTTGGGTTATAGGACTGCTGTATCAGAAGTACTGTTCCAAACAGTAGTGGGATGTGAATTATGAACAGACTAGGAAAAAAGGCCCGTTTCTGACACAAATGAAACGGGCGCTAGCAAGGTTTTCCTCAGAGTGTGTACGTTTGTGAGAGTGACTGTGTGAGAGAGTGAATGTGCGAGTGTGTGACAAAGTTTTTTTTTTTTGTGTGTGTGTGTTTGTTTTGTGGCGGGAGGATGGAGGTTGGGAGGGGCATTTGAATGAGTGTCTGTGTGTGTTAGTGATAGAGGTGTTTTTTGTGAACTCCATTAAGGGGGGGTGGGGGTTGGAGGCATGGATGGTGAAGTTGGAGGGGGTAGTGTTGGGCTTGTGTGTCTGTGTGTGTCAGAGAAAGAGAGACAGTGTGTATGAGTGTAGACTCTGTGTCTGACAAATAGAGTGAATGTTTTATTGTCTGGGGTGTCAGTGATACAGAAATTGAGAGTGAGAGCATCTTTTTTTTTTTTTTTTTTAGTTAAATTAAGCTGTACCTTGTTTCTTTATAGGGGAGTCAGTCTTTATTGTGGCACAGGTGCTTGCAGAACTGTTTTTTTTTTCCTATCGCTGGTATGTGTGTAGAGAGAGAGTGTGTGTGTATGAAAGAGAGAGTGTGACTGTGTCAGAGTGTGTGTCACAGAGTGTATGAGAGAGATATTGTGTGTGTGAGAGTGACTGTGTATGTGAGAGAGGTAGAGTGTCAGAGTAAGTCACATTTTTTGTTTGAGTAAACTGTACCTTGTCCAAAAGTTGTTGTGGCAGCGTTGAAGGGCTTCGTAGAAGTTTTCTTTTTTTATTCTTTGTTGCTGTTCGCTGACTGAAGCAGAGTACAGCCAGAGAGAAGGGGAAAGCTGAAGGCGAGCCGGCTGTACTGTGCTTCAGTCAGGTTAGTAAAATGATTTTAAAGCTATGGTTGGACAGCAGGAAACAAAGGAGGGCTTTTGATGGAGAACACGGAGCTTGACGGGAGGGGGGAGAGTATGGGGGTGTTTAATGGTGACTCGGGAGGTAGTCGGTCGGGGAGGAGAGGGAGGGCGGTTGTCCGAATTCGGAGAGGAGAGGGAGGTAGGCAGGAGTGTGCTTTGGGGAGGAGGGTGGGTGATGGGGGGCTGCATGCGGGTGACGAGGTCCAGTGGCGACTTGGGATGGGCGAGGGAGAGAACCCCGGGGGGGGGGGGGGGGTGTTGTCGCGTGTGAGGCTGAGGCCGGTTGTCTTCTTTCGTTGATTGATTGATTGATTGAAGTTCGGGCACGCTTGTTTTGCCGGTTTTTTAGTTCGTTGGAGTTGTGATTGGGCACTGCTGCTGGTGACGCATCCGGAAGTGCATGACGTCATTTCCGGAGTTGGAGTTACAGAGAGCACGAACGCCTCAAGGTTTTTGTGCCACGCAGTCAGCTTCGGAACGTTGGAGGTGCTTTTTATTATATAGGATGTCCACACTGCAGCTTTCCAAATCTTCTCCATGAAAGCTGACTTCAAGTGGGCTACAGACACCACCGCAGGGTGAGCTATGACATGACCCTCAAGAATCAAACCTACCTAAGCATAAATGAAGGAAATGTTAGAAGTGTGTGTTTGCTGATAGCAGCACCCATCCTGTTAGGTTCAGAAGAAACAAAAAGCTTTCACCTTTGTGTTCATGATGTCTGGGGATGCTATTGGTGGTGTTTTTCCTCTCACGAGCACTTAAAAATCTTTTATTATATTATATTTGATTGCTTTAATAGATTTAGACATTCATTTATATTCTGCCTATAACTAAGCAAAGTACAAAATCACATACATAAAAATACAAATAAAACATGACAATGTAACAACCCCAAAGATCATATACTAAATCCCCAATAGCCCTTAAATCCCACCTTCATTTACACGAATATACAGTGGTGGAAATAAGTATTTGATCCCTTGCTGATTTTGTAAGTTTGCCCACTGACAAAGACATGAGCAGCCCATAATTGAAGGGTAGGTTATTGGTAACAGTGAGAGATAGCACATCACAAATTAAATCCGGAAAATCACATTGTGGAAAGTATATGAATTTATTTTCATTCTGCAGAGGGAAATAAGTATTTGATCCCCCACCAACCAGTAAGAGATCTGGCCCCTACAGACCAGGTAGATGCTCCAAATCAACTCGTTACCTGCATGACAGACAGCTGTCGGCAATGGTCACCTGTATGAAAGACACCTGTCCACAGACTCAGTGAATCAGTCAGACTCTAACCTCTACAAAATGGCCAAGAGCAAGGAGCTGTCTAAGGATGTCAGGGACAAGATCATACACCTGCACAAGGCTGGAATGGGCTACAAAACCATCAGTAAGACGCTGGGCGAGAAGGAGACAACTGTTGGTGCCATAGTAAGAAAATGGAAGAAGTACAAAATGACTGTCAATCGACAAAGATCTGGGGCTCCACGCAAAATCTCACCTCGTGGGGTATCCTTGATCATGAGGAAGGTTAGAAATCAGCCTACAACTACAAGGGGGGAACTTGTCAATGATCTCAAGGCAGCTGGGACCACTGTCACCACGAAAACCATTGGTAACACATTACGACATAACGGATTGCAATCCTGCAGTGCCCGCAAGGTCCCCCTGCTCCGGAAGGCACATGTGACGGCCCGTCTGAAGTTTGCCAGTGAACACCTGGATGATGCCGAGAGTGATTGGGAGAAGGTGCTGTGGTCAGATGAGACAAAAATTGAGCTCTTTGGCATGAACTCAACTCGCCGTGTTTGGAGGAAGAGAAATGCTGCCTATGACCCAAAGAACACCGTCCCCACTGTCAAGCATGGAGGTGGAAATGTTATGTTTTGGGGGTGTTTCTCTGCTAAGGGCACAGGACTACTTCACCGCATCAATGGGAGAATGGATGGGGCCATGTACCGTACAATTCTGAGTGACAACCTCCTTCCCTCCGCCAGGGCCTTAAAAATGGGTCGTGGCTGGGTCTTCCAGCACGACAATGACCCAAAACATACAGCCAAGGCAACAAAGGAGTGGCTCAGGAAGAAGCACATTAGGGTCATGGAGTGGCCTAGCCAGTCACCAGACCTTAATCCCATTGAAAACTTATGGAGGGAGCTGAAGCTGCGAGTTGCCAAGCGACAGCCCAGAACTCTTAATGATTTAGAGATGATCTGCAAAGAGGAGTGGACCAAAATTCCTCCTGACATGTGTGCAAACCTCATCATCAACTACAGAAGACGTCTGACCGCTGTGCTTGCCAACAAGGGTTTTGCCACCAAGTATTAGGTCTTGTTTGCCAGAGGGATTAAATACTTATTTCCCTCTGCAGAATGCAAATAAATTCATATACTTTCCACAATGTGATTTTCCGGATTTAATTTGTGATGTGCTATCTCTCACTGTTACCAATAACCTACCCTTCAATTATGGGCTGCTCATGTCTTTGTCAGTGGGCAAACTTACAAAATCAGCAAGGGATCAAATACTTATTTCCACCACTGTATAGATTCATTATTTTTTTTATTATTTATGACATTTATATCCCACATTAGCATGAGTAGAACTCAGGTTCAATGTGGCTTACATAACAATTAGAAAGGAATGAACACGTCCAAAATATATTAACAGAAAGTAAAATAAAACATATAATGTTAGACCAGTAAAACCCGAGTCAGGAACGGATGTAATTAAATACTGTTTATAAAGTTGTGTGGCACTACCAAAACATCCCAACGTGAATTGGCTTATTTCCTTAAAGGTTAGACTGAAGAAGTGAGTTTTCAATAGACTTTGGAATAACAAATAATCAACGGTGCATTTGATGGTTTTAGGTAAGGAGTTCCAAATTTTAGTACCTTGATATGAAGAGTTAGCAATATGGATTGTTTTACGGGTTACTTTCTTACAATTCAGGAAATGTAGGATAAGATATTCTCTAGGTGATTTAGAGGCATTACGTGAGGGTAATTCAATGAGGTTGTTCATGTATATTGAAGCTGAACCATACAAAATTTTGTGAATGAAGGTACATTGCTTGAATGTGTGGACTGATGACCACGTTGCAGCCTTGCAAATCTCTTCAATGGAGGCTGACTTTAAGTGAGCCTCTGACGCAGCCATGGCTCTAACATTATGAGCCGTGACATGGCCCTCTAAAGACAGCCCAGCTTAGGCACAAGTGAAGGAAATGCAATCTGCTAGCCAATTGGAGATTGTGCGTTTTCCGATGGCAACGCCCCTCCTCTTAGGATCGAAAGAAAAACAAATGGATGGACTGTCTGAAGGACTTCCTCCGCTCCACGTAAAAGGCCAATGCACTCTTGCACCAAGGTATGCAATCTGCTTTCGCCAGGGCAGGTATGCAGACGGGGAAAGGATGTTGGCAAGACAATTGACTGGTTCAGATGGAACTCCGACACCACCTTCGGCAGAAACTTAGGATGTGTGTGGAGGACTACTCTGTTGTGATGAAACCTGAAATAAGGTGCATGAACTACCAAGGCCTGAAGCTCACTGACCCTATGAGCTGAAGTAACAGCCACCAAGAAAACGACCTTTCAGGTCAATACTTCAGATGGCAGGAATTCAGTGGCTCAAAAGGAGCTTTCATCAGCTGGGTGAGAATGACATTGAGATCCCATGACACTGGTGGAGGTTTGACAGGGGGCTTTGACAAAAGCAAACCTCTCATGAAGCGAACAACTAAAGGCTGTCCAGAGATAGGCGATAAGCACTAATTGCACTAAGGTGAACTCTTACGGAGTTGGTCTTGAGACCAGACTCTGAAAAGTGTAGAAGGTATTCAAGCAGGGTCTGTATAGGACAAGAAAGAGGATCTAGGGCCTTGCTGTCACACCAGACGGCAAACCTCCTCAATTTGAAAGAGTAACACCTCTTCATGGAATCTTTCTTGGAAGCAAGCAAGACATGGGAGACACCCTCTGAAAGACCCAAGGAGGCGAATTCTAAGTTCTCAACATCCAGGCCGTGAAAGCCAGAGACTGGAGGTTGGGATGCCGAAGCGACTCCTCGTTCTGGGTGATGAGGGTTGGAAAACACTCCAATCTCCACAGTTTCTCGGAGGACAACTCCAGAAGAAGAGGGAACCAAATCTGACGCGGCCAGAAGGGCGCAATCAGAATCATGGTTCCGCAGTCTTGCGTGAGTTTCAGTGTGAGTTTCAGCAAAGTCTTCCCCACCAGAGGTATGGGAGGATACGCATACAGAAGGCCTGTTCCCCAATGTAGGAGAAAGACATCTGATGCTAGTCTGTCATGGGCCTGAAGCCTGGAACAGAACTGAGGGACCTTGTGATTGATCTGAGTGGCAAAAAGATCCACTGAGGGGGTGCCCCACGCGCGGATTACTCCCATGTTCAGTGACCACTCGTGAGGTTGCATTATCCTGCTCAGCCTGTCGGCCAGACTGTTTACGCCTGCCAGGTAAGCAGCTTGCAGAAACATGCCGCGACGGCGCGCCCAAAGCCACATCTGGACAGCCTCCTTACACAGAGGGCGAGATCCGGTGCCCCTCTGCTTGTTGGCATAATACATGGCAACCTGATTGTCTGTCTGAATCAATATGATTTGGTTGGACAGCCAGTCTCTGACAGCCTTTAGAGCATTCCAGATCGCTCGCAATTCCAGGAGATTGATCTGAAGACCTGTTTCCTGAAAGGACCAGGATCCTTGAGTGTGAAGCCCATCTACATGAGCTCCCCACCCCAGGAGGGATGCAGCCGTCGTCAGCACTTTTTGTGGCTGAGGAATTTGGAACGGATGCCCCACGGTCAGATTGATCAAATCGCCCACCACTGCAGAGAATTCCAGAAGTCGGTGGATGGTTGGATTACATCCTCTAGACTCCCTGCAGCTTGATCCCACTGGGAAGCTAGGGTACATTGAGCCGATCTCATGTGTAGACGTGCCATGGGAGTCACATGAACTGTGGAGGCCATGTGCCCCAGAAGTCTTAACCTCTGCCGAGCCGTGATCTGTTGAGACACTCGAACTATGGACATCAGGGAGAGGTTGTTGTCTGCTCTTGTCTCGAGAAGATAAGCTCGAACTGTCTTCATCTTCAACAGGGCTCCAATGAATTCCAACTTTTGCACTGTAGATGGGACTTGGGGTAATTGATTACGAACCCCAGTAGTTCTAGCACCTGAATAGTCATTCGGATGGACTGCTGAGCACCTGCCTTCGAGGCGCTCTTCACAATCCAATCGTCGCGATAAGGGAACACATGCATTGAGCCTGCAAAGAGGTGGGATAATGTGGGATCCAAATGCAATAAATAAAAAATAAATAAATATAAAATTCCCAGTCTGCGTAGCGATGCTGCGACTACCGCCAGGCACTTTGTGAATACTCAGGGAACAGACGCCAGACCAAAAAGCAGTACACAGTACTGAAAGAGCTGAGTTCCCAGCCGAAATCGATGATACTTCCTGTGAGCTGGAAGGATCGAAATTTGTGTGTAAGCATCCTTTAAGTCCAGAGAGAATAGCCAATCGTTCTCTTGAATCATGGGAAGAAGGGTGCCCAAGGAAACCATTCTGAACTTTTCTCGAACTAGAAATTTGTTCAGGCCCCTTAGATCTAGGATGGGGCGCATCCCCCCTGTTTTCTTCTGCACAAGGAAGTACCTGGAATAGAGAATCCCAGCCCTTCTTCCCCTGGTGGAACGGGTTCGACCGCACCGGCCTTTGGAAGGGCGGAGAGTTCCTCTGCAAGTATCTGCTTGTGCTGGGAACTGTAAGATTGCGCTCCCGGTGGACAATCTGGAGGTTTGGATTCCAGATTGCGAGTGTATCCTATCCGGACTATTTGAAGAACCCACCGGTCGGAGGTTATAAGAGGCCACCACTGATGAAAAAATATCAACCTCCCTCCAACCAGTAAGTCATCCGGTACGGACACTTTTATTGAAGCTATGCTTAACTGGAGCTAGTCAAAAGCCCACCCCTTGCTTTTCCTGGGGAGCAGTATGGGTCTTAGTTGCACGCTGTTGACAAGAACGAGTGCGCTGGGGTTGAGCCTGGGCAGGCTGCCGAGAAGCAGGAGTATACCTACGCCTAGAACAGGAATAGGGAGCACTCCTCCTCCAGCCAAAAAACCTCCTAGATGAGGAGGCAGTAGCAGAAGACATCCGGTAGGAGAGAGAATCAATAGCATCATTATGCTTCTTGATTTGATCAACTAGATCCTCTACTTTTTCACCAAAAAGATTATCCCCAGCACAGGGAACATCTGCCATCCGCTGCTGGACAGAATGATCCAGGTCAGAGACACGCAGCCATGAGAGTCTGCGCATCACTATACCTTGAGAAGCATCTCTGGATGCCACGTCAAAAGTGTCAAATGCACCCCTGGCCAGGAACTTTCAACACGCCTTCTGCTGCCTGACCACCTGGCGAAAAGGCTTGGCCAGCTCCGTAGGGAGTGTATCAACCAAGCTCAACAGTTGTCGTATTGAGTCCCGCAACTGCACGCTCGTGAACAGCTGGTAAGACTGGATCTTGGCGGCGAGCATAGCGGCCTGGTACGTCTTTCTTCCAAAAGAGTCAAGAGTTCTAGCCTCTCTGCCTAGGAGCGCCGAAGCACAGTCTCTAGTACTCCTGGCTCTCTTGAGGGAGGAGTCCACCACCATGGAATTGTGGGGTAACTGACACCTCATCAACCCAGGTTCACCGTGAATCTGATACTGGGATTCAGCTTGTTTCGGGACCACGGAGCCAGACAGAGCGGCTGACCAGTTTCACATAAGGAGTTCCTTCAGTACCTTATGTAAAGGAACTGTCACAGCCTCTTTAGGTGGAGAAGAATAATCCAGGACCTTGAGCATCTCAGTCCTGGGCTCATCCTCAAATTCCACAGGGAAGGGAATAACAGTAGCCATTTCCCAGACAAAAGAGGAAAAGGACAGACTCTCCGGTGGAGATAGTCTCCTTTCTGGCGGAGGGGAAGTATCAGAGGGAATCCCAAAGGACTCATCAGAAGAGAAGTACCTGGGATCCTCTTCTGACTCCCACGAATGCTCTGCTCAGTATCGGATAGAACTTGAGTTAAGGTGCTTCGACACTGAGAAACGATGTCCTCTATGGTGATGTTGAGAGGCCGATGCCCGGTCCGACTGCGGTGAAGCTCCCTCCACTGACGTCGAAGGGGAGTCGACCTGGGTTGCAGCCGACATGAATGCCGCAAGCGGCATTCCAGTCGAGGACCTCACCGCAGGCGAAGAGTCAGACACCACTGCAGCAGCAGGTACAGAAGGCGCAAGCACCCCAGACACCGAAGCTGACCGTCGTAGCAGTCACTCCAGAAGTTCTGGAAACAAGGCCCGGATGCGCTCGTCGAGAGCCGCCATCATAGAAGGCTGTGGGGTCGGTGAAACAGGCAGTGTCAGAATCCGTGGAGGCTCGGGAGCAGGTACTGGGTTACTAGAAGACCGACGCATCGGCACCTCCTGTATAGAGGGGGGTAACCATCTCGGCGCCGACGCTTCTCGGGTGCCAACTCTCTTATTAAAAAAGGTGCTAAAAACTAGAAAAATATGGGCTAGTTTTTTCTTTTAAGAATGAGGTGAAAATAAAAATAAAAGTAAACAAACTCGTCATCAAGATTCTTTCTCCTGGGCCAAAAGCGAAAAGAAGTGTAGAAACGCTGTCTCTCTGCCACGGACAAGAAAAAACTGAGGAAGCACGCTCACACGATGGATGGGAAGTTGTCCGCGCATGCGCGGTGCATGCGATTCACGCACTAGAACAGTCTAGCAAAATTCTGTTTTATTTTGCTGGCAAAATGCCGATTCTTGGGCTCACGCAGATGTAGACCCACATGTGAGAACAAGCAGCCTGCTTGTCCTCGAAGAACTGTCATTAACACTGGTTGAATGGAGGAATTTGGAAGGGAAAACATTTCACTGCATTGGATTAATTTGTCCACTAGGACAGCAAATTCTGGAAACAGCTGGCGACATATTTCTCTGAACTTTCCAGTGGCCTGCATCCATTGAGTGCTCATGGTCTATTGAGCCTGTCTCAAACTGAGACATGCCAGAGGTATTACATGTACTGTTGAGGCCATGTGGCCCAACATCCTCAACATCTGCCATGCTGATATTTGCAGGCTTACTTAGATTTCTTCCACTATGGACACTAAATTGGTGATCCTCTGCTGAAGAAGAAAGGCTGTTGCTCGAGCCATGTCTAGCAGAACTCCTGAGTTTCAATTGGTGTGATGGTCATAGGGAGATCTGGAGTAATTTATGACAACTCCATCACCCAACTGGTTGTGTACCCTGAAACTTTTGTACCTTTTACAGACGCATCCCTGACTAGCACGTCATCCAAATCAGAAAACACATGCACTCCGAGTCTACATAGATATGCTGCTAAGATCACAAGGCCTTTTGTGAAATCCTAAGTAGCTAACACAAATTAAAAAAAAGGCAGTATGTGGTACTGAAAGTGGTACTTTCCTATAACATATCTGACATACCTCCTGTGACTGGGATGAATCTCTATGTGAGTGTAAGCATCCTTCAAGTCCAGAAAAAAAACATTTTTCTTGACAGAATGGAATTAAGCTATCTAGGGAAAACAACCCAAAATTTTCTTTGATAAAGGTATACATCCTGACCTGAACATCTCAATTCCTATTTCTACATTCTAGAACTGGGCCTTATGTATTTTTCACACTCCTTTCCTTTGCTCACTAGCAAAAAGAGTTAGTCGGCCTTCTCCCAAGGCAGAGTGTGAACAAACTCCGCCACAATGCACAATGTCCCATAAGTAGGAAGGGGTAGAGGATTAACTTAATGGTTAGAGTAACAAACTGAGAACCAGGAAAACCACTTCAAATCCCACTGCAGCTCTTTGTGAGCTTGGGCAAGTCATTTAACCCTTCAGTACATCAGGTACTCAGTTCTGCAGGGACAGAAAAATACTAAATGTGCATCACTTCGATAGCTTTCAGACTTGCAGGTGGTATAAAAGAAATTAAAGTACATACCCTTAAAGACTGCATTAGAAGCAATGCAAGATATGAGAACAGTGTTGTGAAAAATGCACTCCCAAAAGACTCCAAAGTCTGAGCTCCTCTCCCCAGGGGCATTGAGGAATGAGTCTTGAACTTGTTCTTTTAAGAGTGAATCTGATCACCTTAGAATGGTGAGTAAGCTGCTGCTTCTTGAATTCAAGAGCCTTTTGGACTCTGTACACAGAGTTGATCTTCTTGTTAATAGCCACTATGGGGGGAGCCTCCCAGATTCTTATCTGTACATCTAGTACAGTACATAGTACCTATTCACATGACTGCACCCTGTCCAGATTTTCCAAGAAATTTTTTAAAACCATTTAATTAGACTTCGATCACTTTCATTAGTGCATGTTGAGCAGGTCCTCTTACTAATGTTTCTGGATATAAGTCGTTTCTCCTTTGTCTCTCCTGTGGACGGTTACAAAATGAATTTCCAAAGAGAAACTAAGTTAACTTGCACACTCAAATTAATAAAGAGCTATTTTGCTCAACAGATTTAACATATCCCACACACAGGTGAGTATCCAAATGTTGCAGAAAAATAAGGGTTAAAATTTTGGTGGCAATTCAAAAATCACTGAGAAAAATGACCTTCTCACAACCTATAGTGAAACCTGATGAGCAGATCTGGAAATAACAGCACTTTAAAATGTTACTTATCTTAGCACTAGTTTGCTTTTACTTATGATTTTTTTCAGACATTCTAATAAGTGTAGCAGACTCCTCTACTGGCTGGTTGAAAGCAGTATTCAGGCTGGATTTAGGAGGGGTCTGATAACCACAGAACACTTCTGGCGTGAGCCACAGAACACTTCTGGCAGCTTTACTACACACAGGCATGACAAACCTAATTCAATGACTGTCAAAGTGAGGAAAACATTGACGGAGTTAACTGTGGCAAAGTAGTAACAACTGCCCCTTCTCCCTTTCTTCTAGTTTTCTTTTATTGTCTGTAAAAGATAGTTGGAGAAATGGGGAAAAAGTGTATACACTTGCAGATTCTGATTTATAACCTTGTCCATTATTTCATTGTACTTTACTTTGAGCTCAAGGGGATAGGCGATAAATCAAAATAAAATAAATGGATTATATTGAAAGTGCACGGACTTTTCCCCACAAAAGAAAGGAGCAGTATGGAAGGTGGGGTGGGGGGAGCATCAGGGCTGACCCTCTTAAGTACCTGTGGGATTTAATTTTGAATTTTCATCATGGCACTGCCCTACCACAAGATTTTCCTGAGGAAGCTCCTCTGGGAGCCTCCCTCTGAATATCAGCTTGCTCACACTATGCATATGTATTGCACAATACCAGAAACTTCACTAAACACTTTTTTCACTTTTGCTGTCACACTACACTGGAGTGGAGGAGTAGCCCGATGGTTAGTGCAGTGCCCTGAGAACCATGTTCAATTCTCACTGCAGCTCCTTGTGACTCTGGGCAAGTCACTTAGCCCTCCATTACCCCAGGTACAAAATATGTACCTATACATAATATGTTAACTACTGATTGTAGCCACAGATAGGCGGTATATAAAATCACATCCCCTTCCCCTTCACCTTCACCTAGATAGATGTGAAAACCCGAAGAGATGCTAAAGGAAGTTTACTATGATTTTACAAGTAATTGTTTTTCTAGGGTCAGAAGACCAATTATCGAGCAACCCATACCCTTCCCACTACTTAGAAAAATACCTGGTAAAGATCTCTCTGCTGCTGTGGGCAAATAAAAATAATATATTTATGTTTATTAAAACTTTCTATACCACCCCAGCTGACAGGCAGATAGCATTACATATTGGCACAAAGTATTATCTTCATCTCATCATTATTCTGTTATGGTCAAACAATTTTATTAATTTTCAGAGAAAACTCAACATCTCAGAGAAAAACTGAAGAAAAACCAGCAGCATAATAAGAGAAAACATTACAAACGCAATTGCAACCACTACCTACTATATTCCCCCTTGTGTCCCTCCCCCCCAAATCCCCGCAAAAATAGACAGTTGAATGAACCACATATCCAAAGGGTCTGGACTCTTTTAACCCTCCAGACCAGTTTTTCCCAAGTCCAGTCCTGGAGTACCCCTTGCCAGTCAGGTTTTCAAGATATCCACAATGAAAATGCATGAAAGAGATCTGCATATAATGTAGGCAGTGTATGTAAATGAAGTTCATGCATCTTCATCGTGGATATCCTGAAAACCTGACTGGCAAGGGGTACTCCAGGACTGGACTTGGGAAAAACTGTTCCAGATGACTCCCTCCCCTCCCACACACACACACACAAGAAAACAATCCCTAACCGCAAAGCATAGAACACATAATTAAGATTCACACGGTTGGGTACCAATCACTGATTATTCAGAATAAGGCTCCTCCCACAAAGAGGCAAGGAACATAAATAGGGATTCCTGGTTTAAAAAGCAGGTCTTACGTTTGTATGTGCCCAGCTTCCTTTAACATCTGATAATAAAAACAAGTTTAGATCAAAGTATGGCCAACTTAAGCCACGTAACTGGTAAATAATTATTGTGTTTTCCATGTAGTCTTATTGAAGTTCTTTGCATAAAAGATCTACATAGTATTGTATTACAAGATTGTTGGCCTTAATATAATAAGAAACACTTGAAACTAAGATTTTACAAAATTGTGGTGTAACAAGTTCTTATTCATAATCTAAAAGATAAGGAGAAGGGCTGAATAAGGAAAGTACATAAGTCTGAAATCATAACAGCAACACTAACAATAAATTTACTATCTTTTGTAAACAGTGCAGAGTAACATGGAACACAAGTGGCTTTAGTGCTCCTTGGGTCATCTTTAATACCAGTAAAATCAGAGTTCAAGCTTGCCTGGATTTCACCAGCAAGAGCTGGGTTAGTAATGAGCAGGTGATTCAGAGTTTAAAAACAAGGGTGGGGGGGATTAAAAATTGATTTTGTTAACCTCAAGCAGCCAATCCTAAATATAACTGGCATGTCATTACAATATATCATAGCAGAGCGAAATTTACTTGGAGATGAAACTGGCACAAGGTACTTGGCCTGTCAAACCCAAAGATAGAATGGCAAAAGCAGAGCCTTAGAACTAGGTTAGAGTTGAACTAGTGATGAAAGACGCACTTTGCAAAGTTGCAAAACAGACATTTCAGCTACTCATTCTAAGAGCATAGCAGGAGAACTTGGATTGCTTAAAGATTTTAAGAACTTGGCATTTATTCACCTTTTATTTTACTTATGAAGGGGGAAGGGGAGGCGAGCAAAAAAGATAAACTGAATGCTTACCGTTGCTGACCATTCGTCTTGCTACTTCCCAAAGGACCAATCCAAATGCCCAAATGTCAACCCTTTTATATGAATCAAAACAGTCAGCTTGGATGGTTTCATCTAAAACCTCAGGGGCCATGTAACGTTTGGTACCCACACGAGGATTGTTCCCCACATCTAACTGATTGGTGCTCTGTGAGTGCATTACAGCAAGACCTGAAATGAGGGGGAAAAAAAGTTATTTTGAAACATATTCCTTTAATTCAGATGTGAACTAACTTAGCACATCCAGGCCATTTTCTTTCATGCTTACTTTCTGGTTAGGACAGGTATTTTGTATTTGGTACTGTCAAAAAAGAAAACATGCCCAGAACAATATGAAAGAGCAATACTTACCCTGCAGCTTGAAAGCCACTTGTGGCTTGAATGTGACTGTACATGTCAATTTTCAAAAGACGTTATACATTTATCTGCAGATTTTCAGCTGCTATACAGGTAGTGGTAACATGTATCTGCAGCCTACCACTATCCGTATAGTAGAGGGAGGGCAGAGCAGAGATTTTTAGTCTATATACATTTAAATTAAAATACTGAGTGTTGTTGCTAAAATTTATCCCAGTGATTATAGACATTTTAAGACAAGACATTTTGAAAGCAGCTACAGAGCACTAAAAATTGATTACATAACTTTTATATGTTCGTTTTGCATACAAAATTTTGCATGCAAATATTACTTGCAACTATGCAGAGAGGGTTTTAACCTGTGCATTGATGCCTTCAGCGCAAGCAATCTACCCATGACCCCTCCCTCTCCCCATTATATAACCAAAATAGCATAAAAATGACAACAGTTAAAAATCTAAATCTAGGAGAGTGCGTTTTAAATGACAGCATGAGCTATTTTTATGTTTTATGAGCACTATATTTGCCACTCCAATATGGCTTGTTTATCAGTATTGTTTACTTGTTTTATTTATGGGTCGATAGAAGAAGTAGCATGATCAACAGGACTCCTCCAACAACACCAGGGAGACAAAAGATGTCATATACACTTTATTTTGTAAATTAAATGATGACAACACAGCATCATGTTTCAGCAAAGTGCCTTCCTCAGGAGTCTGTTTGTATATGATAAGAACTAAGGAGACTGTCAATCCAAAAAATGGCAAAGTAGTTTGCTGCTATAACCACAGTGCAAAATCACTGCTCTGCTGTTTTTTTGGATTGACAGTCCCCTAAGTGTTACTCACACAGAAGCATGAGTAATACATCATTCTGGCACGCTCTGGAACAATAGCCTTTTAAGACTGTATCTTTTCTCTACACTTTGTGAAGCATTTTTTGCCATATTTTGGCTTTATCATATACAGACTCGTGAGGCATGCACTTTGCCAAACACGAATGACACTTGTCGAGTCATCATTTAATTTATGAAATAAAGTGTACATGACATTTTTCATCTCCCTTGTGTTTTTGGAGGAGTCCTGTTGATCATGCTACTTCTTCTTTTGACCTGTTTCACTTGTAGTGAATCTTGCTCCTCCACCATGGTGGTTTATATCTACATTTATTTATTTATTTATTTATGATATTTATAACCCACATTATCCCAAACAAGCTCGGGTTCAATGTGGCTTACAAACAGTAAACAGCAATTGTTTAACAATAAAAGGTTGTATTAAGAGTGAGCACAGAATATTAAATAAACACAGGATACAAAGACTGTTAATATCAGTGAGCTCTGAAGACAAACAGTACAGTTAACAAGTAAATCAGATATTGTCATTATTAAAAGTAGTGCTCATCAACAGTATTTTCAACATTTTACGAAACATGTTTAGGTAATGAGTTCCATTTCTTAGTGCTTTGATAGGAAAAGCTTGCAATTTGAATTGTTTTTTAGATTACTTTCTTATAACAAGGAAAATGAAGAAAGGTAGTCCCTGAAAGTGGTGGATGTATTTCGTTTAGGCAGTTCGTTGAGATTTTGCAGGTATGAAGGAAATCTACCGTAGAAGATTTCAAATACAAATACACATGCAGTTTTAGAAGTAAAGGGGAAGCCTTTGTGTAACGTGGTACCTCGCAGACAAGATGGGCAGCAGTATTCTGTGCTGTTTGAACTTTTCTAACTTAATGATTCTTGCATCCGGCATAAATGGCATTGCAAAAATCGAGCTTGGAAAATATTAAAGATTGAGCCAATGCACGGAATATTGAGCTATGGTCAAACAGATCTGATTCTTTTTAACTTCCATAGCGAATTAAAAATAGAAGAGACTACTTTGGAAATTTTGAAGTAAAATGTCAAATAATAATTGATGTAAACTTCCAGGATTTTCATTGTAGATTCTAAGGGGTATGTTGTCTTTATTAATAGTGAAATTATT
Organism: Microcaecilia unicolor; assembly: GCF_901765095.1. Lineage (NCBI taxonomy): Eukaryota > Metazoa > Chordata > Amphibia > Gymnophiona > Siphonopidae > Microcaecilia > Microcaecilia unicolor. The sequence goes on along the minus strand of NC_044037.1, from coordinate 245,760,333 downwards.
ATAAGGTGTAGCTGAAATTGGGTGGCGGAGCAGTTGGGGGGAAGAGGGGGTGGTGGTTGGGAGGCGAGGATAGGGGAGGGCAGACTTATACGGTCTGTACCAGAGCCGGTGAAGGGAGGCGGGACTGGTGGTTGGGAGGCGGGAAATACTGCTGGGCAGACTTATATGGTCTGTGCCCTGAAAAGGACAGGTACAAATTCAAGGTAAGGTATACACATATGAGTTTGTCTTGGGCAGACTGGATGGACCATGCAGGTCTTTTTCTGCCGTCATCTACTATGTTACTATGTTACTATGTGTAGGGTGGAAATGATTGGTTAATATAAAGAACTTGGTTTTATCTCTACTAAGTTTCAATCTGAAATCAGCTGCCCATGATTCCATCAAGTCTAGGACTGATTTGATAGTGGGTAAGATCTCATATATGTCATTCACAAAAGGAATATAGATTTAACGTCATCAGCATTAAGGTGTTAAAACTGTTTACTTCAAGTATTCTACCCAAAGGAGTCATCATAACATTGAATAGTATAGGTGAAAGTGGGGAACCCTTTGGAACACCGCAGTTGGGTGACCATGGCAGTAAGATGTGATCGGATTATTTTACTTGGTAGTGCCTAGACTTCAAGAAACCAATAAACCAGAGTAGGACATTACCACAGATCTCGAATTATCTAATACATTTATTATATTATGGTTGACTGTGTCAAAAGCGCTTGACCTGTTGAACTGAAGAATTACTATTTTCCTGCCTATATTCAGTTCTTTTCTGAAGTCTGCCAAGAGAGTGGTTAGTACAGTTTCAGTGCTATAAGATAGTCTGAATCTGTATTGAGAGCTATGTAGGACGGAGAAGGTGTGAAGGTATTCCATAAGTGTTGTGCAATTATTCCTTCCATCATTTTTACAAGTAGGGGAATTGAGGCAATCGATCTATAGTTAAAGACTTCGCTCCTACTAATCTAGAATTTTTTGGGATAGGAATTAAAACAATGTTGCCTTTCTCAACAGGGAATAGGCTGTGTGATAACATGAAGGATATATGTGAACTTAAGCAATTAATAAAATGTTCAGGAGCTGACTTTAGAAGGCAGCTAGGACATGTGTTTAAAACGCATTGGGATAATGCAAATTTATAGGGAAAATACTTGACTAATTTTGAAGTGGGTAAGAAAAAAAGAGAACCAAATTAAATAGGCCATTAGGGGCCAGGTTCTATATATTGCACCTAAAATTAACGTGCGGTAAGCAATTACACCTAAGCATATTCTAAATACCACACGTAAATCTACACGTGGTATTTAGAATACACTTAAGTGTAGTGTATGCACCTGAATCTACGTGCATCCATTTACGCCAACAAAAAGGTGGTGTAAAACACACTTGCCCATATTTTATAACAACGTGTGTAGATTTTGGAACACCCATGAAATGCCCATTTTTGCTTGTGCATGTCAGAATTAGGCGCAGTATATTATAGAATAAGCTTAGAAATGTACACGCGTAAATTCTAATTCTTGTCAATTAGTGCTTGGTATTGCTTTTTAAGAGCTGTTAACAATGCTTAATACCTTGTTAAAACAATCTAAGAACGTAGTTATAAAAGACGCCTGGATTTACATGCGATAGGCGTGCTATATAGAACCCGGGGGTATGATAGTAAGAGAATTGGGGTGAGTCTTGACATTCTTCATTTCTTTCCTGATGTTTTCTGCTGGAAGGATTTCGCTAGGTGGTCAGCAATTGGAGTAGGTTCATTGGTAATAGTTAAGGTTTCGTGTCTAACAGATTGTCTACTAGATAATAACGTTTTCTAGTACTTAGTGAGTGTCCACCAATGAATTCTGCGTAATAAGTAGATCTGGCTTTTTTAATTTTCCCCTAAGTGTAAGGGTCTGAAATACAAATCAACATACGCCTCCAGCTTCTCCTATATATGCACCCAGCTATGGAACACATTGCCTTTTCGGGAATTCCAACCCCACAAAACCAACTTAATCGCCCAAACCTCCAAAACACGATCTAAATAATCACAAAAACAGACAAAAATACAAACCTTTCACCACCCAATTCTAACCCTGTATGGAGCTTTACCTCACCTGTTTTAATCAACTACTCTATGCACTCTGTATTCATTTACTCCGGAATATGTTCCCATATCTCTGGAATCACATAAGCCACATTGAACTTACAAATGAATCCCCATGTCTCTATGATTTCATACAGTTGCCTTTCAGCTACAGAATACCTCAAAAGAATGAAGGTGGGAAAGTACAAAGACCGAGGAAAGGGGCAGAGGAGGAAGGAGAACTGAGAATAGACAGTGACTTCTGAAATTTAAGTCCTAATCAAATAATACTTATCCTTTCCTCTTTAGACTAATCTGCACTGAATGCAAAAGGATCTGGTGACGAGGAACACACACAACTGGTAAAAACAATAATGTCCTTATCTACTGCATCAGCACAAAATGCTGCTTCTCGAAAAATGGGAACCTAACCTGAAAAACTACACAAGGGACCAAACAAGAAAACAAAATTCCTGCTGGCTACATCCAAAATGTTCCTTTATGCCCCACAAGACTGAATAAAACCATGAATAAAACCACAAAGTATCTATCTAAATCCTTTTGTAGCAACTGCTTAATAATGGCTTGAGTGAACAGTGAAACCAAAACTGCCCTCTGCTGGCAATTAACTTCAAAATTCAGAAAATACAATAAAATAGTATGATTAACATGTTAGCCCACTTGAATACCCAGAAATGAAGGTCAATAAAAAAAATTGTAAGAGGTTACTGATGAGATTAATGCATTAAAATTTTATTGAACAGTGAAACTACTAACCCACTCTATGGTCATCCAACCAATGATCGGCCAAAGGAAAGAGGTGGAAGCAGCCAGGACCTCCCCCCCCCCCCCCGGGTAATGCGCTCTTGTCTTGCCCTGGGGGTCAGGAGACTTTCACCTTCCTCCACCCTCCTCATCCCTCCCTCTTCCAGGGAGGTTCCTCTCCTCTCCCTCTTTTTTCCTAATCTTGCTCCAAATGAAAATTGTGCTTCCACTCTTTACCCAGTTTTGGCCAAGCTCTCCAGGACAGGGACAGGACTGGCTAGGAAACTCCATGCTGAGAGACTCATCCCCAATCCTGCCCCCCTCCAGCTACAGCTAGAAGGTTGCTCCTTCTCTTTCTAGCGCCCTCAACTCAGGCGAGACTGCTGGGCCATATTATCTCTGGGAACTCAGGGCTGCCCCGCCTGCCCCTTATCACTGCCTGTATTACAGCCTGGCCCCCTGCACTTGCACTGCCTGCGGTTCCGCTCTTTAACATCACGTTTATTCTCTTCCCTATATCTCTTGCTAGAAAACAACAAGGCAAGCGATCTGCAAAATCCAATGTGGAGAACAAACTAGCAGATCAATATAATGTCCAAACACCTTTATTGAAGATACCGTATGTAACACAAATGCCCGACACAGGCCGTGTTTCGCCCAACAACAGGGCTGCATCAGGGGCTAATCTGTATCTTCATTAAATGAGAGCGGTGGTAAATTATATATATATGGACAAGGATAAAAGGAATTTCCTTTATAAAAAAAACCAGAAGCACAGACCAGCATATTCTATATGACGCCAAGTGATCAATGAGAAGTCTACTCAGCAAAGTTGGACTTTATGTGCCGCAGCCAGTATGGAACTGTTCTGCAAGCAGGAAAGACACCCCAGAGAAATCAGATGCAGGGCTGGTGTTAGCCAGCAAGATAAAGGGGAGGAGGGGTGAGAGAGCTGAGATCCTGACGGGAGAGATGCTAGATGGGGGAATCCTATATATACAGTGTTTCTCAAGCAAGTCTTCCAAGAATACCCCTCACACCATGTGAGGATACCAAAACAAAGGATATATTACATAACCAAAACTAATGTAAACCCAATCTAAAAAAAATGATTAATTCATAAAAGGACCCAACATGGCCACGCTTCGGCTAAAGCCTACAGGGAATCTCAATACACAATAGTTTACACTATTAATTGTATCTCTTTGTCCCATAGGTACAGAGGGGTGGCAGGGTAAGGGAATTGAGATTCTGGAGGAAGAGATGCTGGATGGGGAATGCTATGATTAATCATGGAATTAGTGATTACATTTTTTAATCCCATGATTAATTTTGAATTAAATTTTTAATCCTTGCTCACCCTTAAATTTACACTAATAAGAAAAAAGTAGCATCTTATTTTTTTTGTCTTATTTTCAGAAATCTAAAAAAAAATTGTGACGATGCGGTAAAAAGTGACCTTAGTGCGCCCTTACATGGGTTTTTCCTGCATGCTAACGCCATTTTTACTGCAGTTAGAAAATGGATGATTTTCTATCAATGGCCATGCACTAATGTTGACATTAAAAAGAATTACCACGGAAGCACATACTGACACCTAATTTGTAGGCAAATAAGGGCTCATGCAATAATCCTGCGCTAAACAGTTAGCGTATGTGGTAATGTGGACACACCAATTAGCACAGGAATGCCTACACTCAACCCCCACCCCTCCCCCCCACCCCAGACACACCAGCTACAACAACAATTTAAAAAAATTTTTTTATTGTGCAGCTAGTGCGTACTGATTTGGAACTTACCACAGAAAGCCTCAGCACATCCCCTAGTAAGCCATTTTAAGCTACAATAAGCACGCACTAGCAGTTACAGCTGCTTAGTAAAAGGACCATTAAATTCATCAAATTTACTGACCTTCCTCCCCCACTCCCCATGGGTGGGTGAGCCAGTGAGTGTTAGACACCAACATGCACATACAAACAGACACCAGAGGTGCACCGAAACCCTTAAGGGGCATCAGAAAGAAAAAAGAGTCACTAAAGATGCAACAGAGATGGCAGAAATCAAATAAAGCAGATGTCAACGCAGTCCAGGGGGAAAAAAAAGAGGGGTGGGAGAGACAACAAAATTGTAATGCCACCAGTATAATCTTAGCGCATCCCTTTGGTGCCCAATCATGGGCCTACTTGTGTCTGCTCTATGTACCTATGTATGTAATATGTTCATCCTAGCACATCAGTTTGTGTTGATGACCATAGGAAGTTAGAATAGACCATCTTAAAAGCAGGGGCATATTCACTAAACTGTGTTAGGTGTTTGGCAGTTCTGAAAAGACCTGCATTAAAAGCCACATTAATGTACTACAAAAGTAGCATGTGTTGCCTGCCACACTGAACGCAGCACAGAACTTCACATTAGGGGTTGTGCCACACACCCCTATGTGCTAGGACCTCCTGTAACTACCATGTTTATTTTGCACTTAACAGGCGTTAACTTTGGTTGTTAGTGTGCATGAAGTGACAAACTTCAAATAAGTTTAATAAATAAGCCCTTCAAGGCATTTTGTCAGAAGCTGAGCACAAAATCCAACATGGCATCCCCTTTCACTGGTTCCAGAACAAGCTGTTATATGAAGCACTCATTTATGGCATCTAGAAACGTACCATCCCCTAGCATGCTCTGATAACAGTCATCCAAACAATATTGTTGTAATTGAAATCTCCTATTATTGCTTCCAATTTTAGTTGTCTATCAAATCTATGTGCATTTCATACTATTTCATCAGGTGGATGGCAGAATGCACCCGTTACTCTCTTCCCCATCACACATGGAATTTCTATCCAGAGATTCCAGCGCTGTCTGTTTTCTACATAGCTTTTATCTTACTTCGCTGTATACCATCCTTAATGTATAGTGATACAACCGACTAACTGTTCTGTCATTTTGATATATTTATACCCTGGTTATCAGAGTATTCCACTGATTATTATCGTCTTTTGACCATATCTCTGGGATATCTATATCTTCACTTAGTGCTACACTCTAACTCTCCAATTTTGTTTTAAGACTTCTGGCATTTGTATATAGCCACCTACATTTATTTATTCCTATTTACAACCAGGTTTTTATCAGTTGTCGTCAGGCAATTTTTTTAGTCATTTATATATATACAAGAACACAAGTTACACCATCCTAGGCCGACCAAAGGTCCATCAAGCTCCAAATCCTGTATCTGACACTGACCAATCCAGGTTTTTATTAAGTACCCAGAAGATCCCAAAACCAGATTCTATTCATGTCAAGGTGGAGTCCATCCTATCAAAATACAACCCCCCCCCTCCCCCGTCAAGAAGTTCTACAGTTCCTAATTAATCTAATGCCCTCTTTTCTGCACGATTCTGTCATCCATGCATTGAGACTTGGGAAGCTTAGCCTACATCTGGAGTCCTACATGCAAAAGCTCTTGATTTCAGTCTCCTACCTAGAATCCACCTCCTGGACTTTCCTATTACATCAATAGTGCTTTGTTGTTTCTGTGAAAGGAGTTATAAAAAACAAGACAATAACCAAACATATCATGCACCATGACAGTTAGCTCCTACCCAGCACTTTCTAAAAATCTTATCTAGGTGGTATGTAAAGTCTGCTACCTTTGCACCAGGCAGACAAGTTACCAAATAATCTTCACCTTCAGTAGACATATTCCTAATGATACAAATCACTAACTTTTCGAGTACATGACTCTGAAGACAAAACACCTCTGTGCTGCTGTATACTTTCTTTCCATTTCTGCACCCTCAATACATGGTATCTAATTGACTTATATGATGTAACAGGAATGCCTGATTATTTTAGCGCTCTTAGTATGCTTTTTTTTACTGTACTGATTTTAATTATGTTTCTGGTTTTAATGTATGAGTTATTTATAATCCACCAAGAATTCTAGATTTTAAAATTTTATATTATACTCAAATAAATACATACATATATGACTATATGAGTTAATTTGCACTGAATCTTATCTACTGCTCACTTGAGTATTTCTCAAGTTTTATTAGATCATTTTGCCGGGAGTGTCCAGTCCACCCAGTTTTCAAATAATATTATCATCTGTAAAAGACAAAACCAAGTTTACCAAGTTTATTAAAAGTTATTATACGCTCAAAAATACCTAGGCAGTTTACAATATTAAAATCAAGAAATTAAAGGAACACCAGTGAATAATAGGAAAGAAGAAATAAAAACAAACAAAACAATACAAAAATTATCAAACACTCATACCATGTATACACACATAGCAAATCCAGAGTTCCTGGCAGACAATCCCACAAACAGCAGACAGGTGAAGTAGTCCAAACTCGAGAACCAAAAACTGCTAAAAATAAAAAGTACTTCAATTTCCCTTTAAACACAGGTAAGGACTCTTCTTGCGTAATACCTATAGACAAGCTATTCCAAAGCTGATGTCCTGAGACAGAGAGATTACTGAGCTATCTCGCGTACAGAAGGAACCAGTAAACAATTTGCAGAAAATGGCCTAAGGGTCTGAGCAGGGACATAGCTTACCAAAAAGTTCTAAAGGTATTACAGACCACCAGTAGTTAAAACCTTATAGATCCTAAAGAGAACTTTCAAGGTTATTTGAGAGCTGACCAGGAGCCAATGCTCTCACAAAATACAGGAGTCATATGATCAAATTTCCAAGAGCCAGTTAAAAGTTTAATGGCCAAATTCTGGACAAATCTGGAAATGCTGCATAGTTGATTGACATAATCCACTATATAAGACGTTGCAGTAATCTGAGCAGCTAATTACAAATGAATGAATCAGAACCCACAAAGCTGAAACGGTAAAAAGACCATGGACTGAATAAAGTATCTGTAGCTTAAAAAACATAACTGGACTACCCAAGATATCCAATCTTGAAAATTAAAATTCTGGTCGAAAAGAACTCCTTAAATTTTCACTACAGTTTGAAAAGAAAAGTAACTTCCAGTAATTGTCAAAGGTACATAGAGAACAAAACCCTGTTTTGCATAGATTTAATTTCAACCCATGGGAACCCAGCCAGGCAGCAAGGATCTCTAATTTAGATGAAAGAGAGACAATAGCCTGAGATGGTGTGGATCAAGGTGACATACAACCTGGATATCAACTGCATATACAGTACATAAAGTGTAAGGCCATGGGACTGACCTAAATAAAGAAGTAGGGATAAAAACATATTAAACAAAATGGGAGCTAGTAATGATCCTTGAGGAACACCTGAAGGTAAGGAGTATGAATTAGAGAGCTGCACGGGAATGGGGTCAGTGAGAATCCTGCGGGGATCCCCTCCAGGTGGACCCAGGTCCTGCGGGGTTCCCGCAGAAGTGTAGGCAAGACTTCCCTCCACCCCCCGAGCCTCAGGGCGCCCTCCCCGAACATACCTCAATGCACCCTTTTGGTCTACTGGCCTCTTTGGGGCAGGAAAGATCCCCATTCTTTCCTGCCCTCTGCTGCTTCATCAAAATGGCTGCCAAGACTTGAAGTGGTGGCCTTGCAAGATTTCCACGGAAGTCTTGCAAGGACACTGCTTGACGTCTCAGCAGCAATTTTGATGAAGCGGCGGCGGCAGCAGATGCGAACAGATCAACAGCAGTGGGCAGGAAAAAGTGGGGATCTTTCCTGCCCCAAAGAAGTCACTAGACCACCAGGGTGCACTGAGGTACACTCGGTGCTGGAGGGGAGGTGGATGGATGTGGGTGCAGGAAGGGTGGAAAAAAAGATTGGTAAGGGGGGGCGTGCGTGGAGGTTGGAAAAGGGGGAACAGAGCATATGAGACAGAAGAGGATGGAGAGGAGAGAAGAGAGAGGGAGGGAAAGGAAAAGGGGACATGCTGCTCATGGATGTTTGTTTTTTTGAAAATGTACAGCTTTTAAAATTTTGTATTTAGCAGAGTACGAAAGAAAATGCATTTATGCTACTTTTGCCAGTATTTTCACTGCTTATAGAATCTGGCTTTCTTGGTGGGGGTGTCAAGGTGAATGTGTGGCAGGGTGTGGTGGTGTGTGATGGTGGTGGGGCTGAGTGGGCCAGGAATGAGGTTGGAGGAGATAATCTGTGGTGGGGATGAGCGTAGACGGGTTAGATTTCTGTCCCCGTGCAACTCTCTAGTATGAAGATGATAAAGATCCCTGCCAACAAACTACATTTGAATAGCCAGTCGAGTATGAACCTTTTCTATTTACCTTCTTTCCTTGCAGCAAATTCCATTTATGATGATAGATAACAGAGGGCACCTCTGGACTTGTCTCTAAGCTATTTAATACATTTATGAACTTACTACACCGACTGCTCAACCCTAATCTAACTTTTGGTCCTTCAGTAAAAGAAATTGATGAATTATCTATTATAATCGCCTTCCAATATGATATTACGATACCATTTCTCACCCCCATGCCACACCGTGGTCTGTAAACAGCTGAATTCAAGAAACTGCACTGTCCTTTTATTTAATAGTGACTCTGAATTTACCCACCACTAACACCAGACTAATGGACTATAGCCAGCCCTCTCTCCATTTCCAGTGTGAAAAAGAAATTAAGGTCTCCATATTCCTCTTTCTCCTAATTCACTGATCAATGGAGGAGTGGCCTAGTGGTTAGGGTGGTGGACTTTGGTCCTGGGGAACTGAGGAACTGAGTTCGATTCCCGGCACAGGCAGCTCCTTGTGACTCTGGGCAAGTCACTTAACCCTCCATTGCCCCATGTAAGCCGCATTGAGCCTGCCATGAGTGGGAAAGCGCGGGGTACAAATGTAACAAAAATAAATAAATAAATAAAAAATACGGCTGCCAGGTCACTGTAGAACTCCTTTAATACCCTAACATGTATCCTACCTTGGCCAATTTCAGTTTTGACAGGTCTAAGCCAACCCCATATTCTGTAACTATTGACTAAATCGCAAAATGCTGTATATCTTTCACACACATTAAAATTTGTATCCACAATATACTGTATAAACTCTTATTACTATTCATATTGAAAGGCACATTAACCTAATAATGATATTTGGATAACACAGGATATAAGCATCAATTAATAAATAAATAAATGGAGTGGTATTTACTGTGTTATATGAACAATCTTGCTATCACAGTGTTATCTATACCCCGGGAGAGAACAGAGGGGCACAAAGAAAAGAATCAATGACGTGGTGGCAGGGACAACAAAACTTCATCCAGATGTTGATGAGGGCCATGGGAAAGTGGGCTTAGCTTAAATATGGAAATTCCCATACTTGTTTGCTGGTCAGCTGGGGCCCTACCAATATCTGTCTATATATGTAACAATCATCGTCATGCACCATTTGCACTAATACCTTTTAGAAGCTAGAATAGACCAATTTAAAAATGTTAAGCTGTGCTGAAATGCAAAGTTTATTAAGAAAAGTTACCTAAATCTGCTATACAGCACTGTCCATTCTTTTTTACAAGTATATTTTTGCTCTTCAGATCTCGATGCGAAATAGCAGGCTTTCCCTGGGTCCCAAATATCTCCACGTGCAGATGTGCAAGACCACTAGCAATGGACAAGACTATTCGCAAACAGCTGACTGTGTCCAAGGTAGTAAGCTGTAGATAGTCATAAAGGGACCCCATTTCATGGTAGTGAGTAATTAACCACAGCTGAGTGCTAGAATTTCTCGAAGTCATATCTGAAGCAATAAAGCCTGGAAAAATAAAAACAAAACAACATTGCTACAGTTCAGGTATTTTAAGCAGCAAAGAAACTGCATAAGAACAAATTTTTACACTTACATGAGGTCTTTAGTGTATCACATATTTGCTAGCTTCCAAATAAAGGGGAGGACATAATAGAAAATAGATATACACAGGATACCACAACAGGTAAACAAATGCATTTCTGCTTCTTTTACTTATCCTACAGTGAATCATGTTCAATTTATATTTTAAATTGAATTTACTTATATACTGCCTGTAAGCTTGACGGCTATCGAAGCAATAAAGATATAAAATTTGGAGAACATAGACAGAAAAGACCATTCTGCCATTACTTACTATCCTCCCTGATATTCAAAAACATTTAACCGGCCAGGAACAGCATCTCTTGCTGAATATCGCTGGTTAATGGCTAGCCGGTCATATCATAAGTACATAAGTACATAAGTAGTGCCATACTGGGAAAGACCAAAGGTCCATCTAGCCCAGCATCCTGTCACCGACAGTGGCCAATCCAGGTCAAGGGCACCTGGCACGCTCCCCAAACGTAAAAACATTCCAGACAAGTTATACCTAAAAATGAGGAATTTTTCCAGTCCATTTAATAGCGGTCTATGGACTTGTCCTTTAGGAATCTATCTAACCCCTTTTTAAACTCCGTCAAGCTAACCGCCCGTACCACGTTCTCCGGCAATGAATTCCAGAGTCTAATTACACGTTGGGTGAAGAAAAATGTTCTCCGATTCGTTTTAAATTTACCACACTGTAGCTTCAACTCATGCCCTCTAGTCCTAGTATTTTTGGATAGCGTGAACAGTCGCTTCACATCCACCCGATCCATTCCACTCATTATTTTATACACTTCTATCATATCTCCCCTCAGCCGTCTCTTCTCCAAGCTGAAAAGCCCTAGCCTTCTCAGCCTCTCTTCATAGGAAAGTCGTCCCATCCCCACTATCATTTTCGTCGCCCTTCGCTGTACCTTTTCCAATTCTACTATATCTTTTTTGAGATACGGAGACCAGTACTGAACACAATACTCCAGGTGCGGTCGCACCATGGAGCGATACAACGGCATTATAACATCCGCACACCTGGACTCCATACCCTTCTTAATAACACCCAACATTCTATTCGCTTTCCTAGCTGCAGCAGCACACTGAGCAGAAGGTTTCAGCGTATCATCGACGACGACACCCAGATCCCTTTCTTGATCCGTAACTCCTAACGCGGAACCTTGCAAGACGTAGCTATAATTCGGGTTCCTCTTACCCACATGCATCACTTTGCACTTGTCAACATTGAACTTCATCTGCCACTTGCACGCCCATTCTCCCAGTCTCGCAAGGTCCTCCTATAATCGTTCACATTCCTCCTGCGACTTGACGACCCTGAATAATTTTGTGTCATCGGCGAATTTAATTACCTCACTAGTTATTCCCATCTCTAGGTCATTTATAAATACATTAAAAAGCAACGGACCCAGCACAGACCCCTGCGGGACCCCACTAACTACCCTCCTCCACTGAGAATACTGGCCACGCAATCCTACTCTCTGCTTCCTATCTTTCAACCAGTTCTTAATCCATAATAATACCCTACCTCCGATTCCATGACTCTGCAATTTCTTCAGGAGTCTTTCGTGCGGCACTTTGTCAAACGCCTTCTGAAAATCCAGATATACAATATCAACCGGCTCCCCATTGTCCACATGTTTGCTTACCCCCTCAAAAAAATGCATTAGATTGGTGAGGCAAGACTTCCCTTCACTAAATCCGTGCTGACTTTGTCTCATCAGTCCATGTTTTTGTATATGCTCTGCAATTTTATTCTTAATAATAGCCTCCACCATCTTGCCCGGCACCGACGTCAGACTCACCGGTCAGACTCACCGGTCTATCACATCATACAACTGGCTATCCGACAATTTTTAGGGTGTGTTTGACGGTTTGACGACTTATCTTTGGCCACATGTGTAGAAGGTATATCTTTGGCTAGTTTGAACTTAACTGGCCAGCACCGAATATCGGCTTAGCTGGTTAAGTTCAAACCGGCCAAAAATAAACCAAATATTCAATGCCCGTCACCATAAATGGCCCAGCATTGAATATCTGGCATTAGCTCCAACCATGGGAATTAGCTGGACTAACTCCCATAGTCTGAATATCGCCCCCTCTGTTTCAGAGAAGAAAGCTTATCAGTTTAGGGCATGGGTTCTCATCCCAGTTCTCGATAGCCACAATGAATATGCATGAGTTAGTTTTGATTGTACTGCCTACACGGAATGCAAATCTCTCTCATGCATATTCATTGTGGCTATCCTGAAAATCTGACCAGCTGGGTGTTCCCGAGGACTGGGTTGAGAACTATTGGTTTAGGGGGTAATATAATAAGGGACTAACATGCAGAACAGCCTCAGTTAGGCTCTTATAAAATTACTTTCTACATGCATGTAGAAAGCACAGAGCAACATAGCACAAACGTTTTATGCGTTTAAAGTTGATATCCTCTACCAAATCCTTTAGGTTCCCTTTGGATGGTGCTCATGCGTGACTGCTTAAGGAATGCTCATCCTCATTATCCCCACTTCTGATTGATCTTAACTCTCAGTCTCACTCAGGGACTGGTTCCTTCAGCCTGGAGGCATTTGTTAATTCCTCGTTTGATTAAAAACATGGCCCAGAAATACCTTCCCCTTGTAATTTTCATCCTATTGTAATTTTGCCTTTCCTGCTACAGAAGGCAATCTACAATTAAGTTATTAAATTTTGGAATGCTACTAACTTTTCATCAGTGTCAATCCAGATTCTGTGAATGTCATGGCATGTGGCTATGTATAGCGATATATTGTGCCATTTTGATGAAGGAAAGAGTATTATGATTACTTAAATGGACTTGGAGTTCAACCTTTGATATCGCTGATCATAATTTGCTTGTTCATCACATTTTTGAGACTTGCATAGGGCTCAGTGCTTAACTGATTTCACTCCTTGCTCTCATCAGACACTGCAGGTTTCTTTTTCTCAATCTCACTCTAATTCTTCTCCTCTTCTCTCAGGTGTGCCCCAAGGTTTTTATTTATTTTATTTATTTGTTTGTTACTTATATCCCACATTTTCCCACTCATGCAGGCGCAATGTGGCTTACAGAGAATTAAATAAGAGTACAAAGTTAAAAGTTTAGGCAAGCATAAAAGAAGCAAATAGGAGGTTCTGTTCTCCAGCTTTAATATTTTCCTTGCCCACCAGTCACTGTTATTCAGTCCATGGGTTTTACTTCACATTTTTATGACAATGATATCCACCTTTTGATCGTGCATGATTCTTGGGATTCCATCTTTCAAGCCTATGTATCTAATTTGCTAGCTCAGATCTCTCCTTGGTTTGCCCAGCATAAACTGTCTCTCAATTCTGAGAAGTCTGAGGCCCTTTGATTACCTGCTCAGACACTTCACCTTCCATTTCAGCCCTATTCAAATCCAACTCCAATTTCTGTAATAGACTCTGTTTTGTCATTTGGTGTTCTTTCTGATGTTTATCTTTTAGCTCTTTTCTCTATATGGTTCAGACCATTTTTGGCTTCCTCAGGAAAATAAAATCCTTAACATTCTCACTTGAAAAGTCAGCTTTAAAGACCGTTTATCATTTATTTATTTTCTATACCGTCACGTCTTGCATAGCAAATCAGAACGGTTTACATCTTATAATTATTCAGGTACTAACTCCTCTTTTTAAGTACATAAGTATTACCATACTGGGAAAGACCAAAGGTCCATCAAGCCCAGCATCCTGTTTTCAACAGTGGCCAATCCAGGTCACAAATACCTGGCAAAATCCCAAAAAAGTACAAAACATTTTATACTGCTTATCTCAGAAATAGTGGCTTTCCCCCAAGTCCATTTAATAATGGTCTATGGACTTTTCCCTTAGGAAGCCGTCCAAACCTTTTTTAAACTCAGCCAAGCTAACCGCCATTACCACATTTTCTGGCAACGAATTCCAGAGTTTAATTACACGTTGAGTGAAGAAAAACTTTCTCTGATTAGTTTTAAATTTACTACATTGTAGCTTCATCGCATGCCCCCCTAGTCCTAGTAGTTTTGGAAAGCATAAACAGACGCTTCACATCTACCTGTTCCACTCCACTCATTATTTTATAGACCTCTATCATATCTCCCCTCAGCTGCCTTTTCTCCAAGCTGAAGAGCCCTAGCCACTTTAGCCTTTCCTCAAAGGGAAGTCGTCCCATCCCCTTTATCATTTTCATTGGGTTCCTCTTTCCCACATGCATCACTTTGCACTTGCTCACATTAAACATCATCTGCCATTTACATGCCCAGTCTCCCAGTCTCGTAAGGTCCTCTTGCAATTTTTCACAATCCTCCCGCGATTTAACGACTTTGAATAACTTTGTGTCATCAGCAAATTTAATTACCTCACTAGTTACTCCCATCTCTAGGTCATTTATAAATATGTTAAAAAGCAGCGATCCCAGCACAGACCCCTGGGGAACCCCACTAACTACCCTTCTCCATTGAGAATTCTGACCATTTAACCTTACTCTCTGTTTTCTATCTTTTAACCAGTTTTTAATTCACAATAGAACACTACCTCCTATCCCATGACTCTCCAATTTCCTCTGGAGTCTTTCATTTATTTTATTTTTTGTTACATTTGTACCCCGCGCTTTCATGAGGTATTTTGTCAAACGCCTTCTGAAAATCCAGATACACAATATCAATCAGCTCACCTTTATCCACGTTTGTTCACCCCTTCAAAGAAATGTTGTAGATTGGTGAGGCAAGATTGCCCTTCACTAAATCCATGTTGACTTTGTCTCATTCATCCATGCTTTTGAATATGCTCTGTAATTTTATTTATTTGCTGCACTTGTATCCCACATTTTCCCACCTATTTTGTTCTTAAAGGATCCCACATGCCTGTCCAACACTTTCTTAAATTCTGACAGTCCTCATCTCCACTACCTCCACTGGGAGGCCACTCCACGCATCCACCACCCTTTCTATGAAAGAGTATTTTCTTAGATTCCTCTTAACTTCATCATATGCCCCCTCATTGTAGAGTTTTCCTTCATTTGAAAAAGGCTCACCTCCTGTACATTTAATGCCACTGAGGTATTTAAATGTCTCTATCATATACCCTCTCTCTCCCAAGCGTATACATATTGAGGTTCATAGGCCTGTCTCCATAAGTTTTATGACAGAGACCACTTACCAATTTTGTAGCCACCCTCTGGATCAACTCCATCCTGTTTGTATCTTTCCGTAGGTGCGGTCTTCAGAATTGCATGCAGTACTCTAAATGGGGCCTCACCAGAGACTTATACAAGGGCACTATCACCTCTTTTTTCCTACAGGTCCATTCCTTTCCTTATGTACCCAACAATCCTTCTGGCTTTCACCCTCACTTTTTCTACCTGTTTGGACCCCTTAAGGACATCAGACAATCACCCAAGTTCTGCTCTTATTTCATACACAGAAGCACTTCACCCCTTATATTGTACCATTCCCTTGGATTCTTGTAACAAAAGTGCATGACTCTGCATTTCTTAGCATTAAATCTTAGTTGCCAATTATCAGACCACTCATCAAGCTTCGCTAGAGCCTTCCTCTTGCCATCCACACCCTCCGAAGTATTCAACTTATTACAGAATTTGGTATCAACCACAAAGAGACAAACCTTACCAGATAGCCCTTCCGCTATATCACTCACAAAGATGTTAAAAAGAGCCAGCCCAAGAACCAACTCCTGCAGTACACCACTGATAACATCCCTTTCCTCAGAGCAATCTCCATTTACCACTACCCTCTGACTCCTTCCATTTAACCAATTTTTAACCCAGTCAGTCACTTTAGGTTCCATGCTGAGGGCACTCAGTTTATTTATCAGTCGCCTGTGCAGAACCATGTCAAAGGCTTTCCTTAAAATCCAAGTACACCATATCTAGTACACCTCCTAATTCCAACTGTTTGGTCACCCAGTCAAAGAAATCAGATTTGTCTGACACAACCTGCCTCTAGTGAAGCCATGCTGCCTTGAGTTCTGCAGTCCATTTGATTTGAGAAACCTCACAATCCTCCATTTTAGAAGCATTTCCATTAGTTTACTCACCAGCAAAGACAGACTGACAGGTCTGTAATTTATAAACTCCTCCCGCTCTTGTGCAGAGGGACCACACCCGCCCTTCTCCAGTCTTCCTGGACACTCCAGACTCTAAGGAAGCATTGAAGAGGTCAGACAGCGGAGCCACCAGAACCTCTCCAAGTTCCTTGAGTACCCTTGGATGTATCCCATTAGGCCCTATCGCTTTCTCTACTTTTAGTTTAGCTAGTTCCTCACGAACACAGTCTTTCAAAAATTGGTCCTGGTCTACCAAACATCCATCCCCATTAGCATTTGTTTTCTGCAGTCCTGCCCCCGGCCTTTCATCCTTGAACACAGAACAGAAAAAATTGACCAGTGTTCCTTATTATTCTCGTCATAGACTACAGCTAGTGCAAAACATCACCGTGAAACTCATTATGGGTGCTAAGAGATCAGATCATGTCACAACTTCGTGAAAATTCAACACTGGCTGCCTTATTTCTATCAGAATCTATACCTGACTCTGCTCTATTGTTCTAAGGGTCCTTGAAGGAAATCACTGGGGGGTGGGGGGTGGGGTGCTGCTTGTGGGAGTGAACAAATGAGCTGGAACTGGTAACCTGAAAGCTCTGGTTAAATAAGGAAAGAGAAAAATATATGCTTCAGAATAAGCTGTCCAACATCATTGGCTCAGGTTTCCTAACCATTATATTTACCCCCGTTTACTAAGCAGTGCGACAATGTCGACACAGCCTTTTCAAAGTGAATGGGCTGTGTCAGCATTGGAGCGTGGCTTAGTAAACAGGGGGGTTAGATAGAAATGTGGTGAGAAAACTAATTAGATCTGGAAAAAGTTAAGCGATGGAAAACCTAAGAAATATTAATTCATTCTCTTTTTGTAAGTGGACAGAAAAGTGAGGACTTCTTCAACCAGGCTACTAAGATGACAAGGCTGAAGAGCTGCTTTAAATGTGACGATATCAGTAAGCATAAGACGTTTGTCTCACATTCTTATGTTCAAAACTTTCTCATTGCTAGATACTGGAGTATTACATACACAGTTGCTCAATGGACTTACACATGTTAAATAGTTAGCTCTTTACTCTGCAATCTAAATTTCTTGATACCATCACTTATTTAAGCAGGTTGGATTAAAATAACATGATAAAAATGCAAGAAAATAATTTATAAAGGTTGCTGCTCACCTAATATATTTTCATGTCGTAACAATACAGTATTGTAGAGTTCCGTTTCCCTAAACCAGGATTTTTCATCCCGGGATGAAAAAATCTTCACTGCCACATTCTCTCCTTGCCATTGACCCCTCCAAACTTCTCCATATCGTCCTTTTCCTGGAAACATCATATATAAAACAAGCACAACGTATATAAAACAAGAAAAAAACATTTTGTTTCAAAATTAAGACTTCTCCCCCCCCCCCCCCCCCCCCTAAAAAGATAAAAACCCACCTGGTTACAGACATCAACTGTTTTATTAACAGCCTAGCCCCATTTGCTAGAAATCTTCTCCATGGAAAGAAAACAGTAGGGCAACATATATAAGCATCAAGTGAGATTTTTACACATCCTGAAGCATGACACAATAGAGCAAATACTCGAAGGTTTGCAGTAAAGTGAAATTTTATTATGAAACTAGTGCAGATAAATTGTTGTGGCATACTCAAATTATTAAGAATGCAAATTAATGCAGTTAAAATCACGACAGTACTTTACTGCTGAGCAATAAATGTTAATTTTACTGTCAGTGCCTGAGCAGTGACTGTTTCAGGCACTGACAGGAAAGTTGGCATTACACAAAAAAAAAAAAAAAAAAAAAACAAGCATGCAGCAGACCCTTAGCCCCAAACAGACTTCTATTCCCACCCCTTCCCAACATATCCATGGTGTCTAGCAGCACCCACCTCAGCCCCACATACCTGACATCACCCCTCCACCCCCAAACCTTAAAACAAAATTGTCCTGGTGGTCCAGTGGTGCCCCCAGCCCCCTTCTACTACTACTACTACTACTACTACTATTTAGCATTTCTATAGCTCTACAAGGCATACGCAGCGCTGCACAAACATAGAAGAAAGACAGTCCCTGCTCAAAGAGCTTACAATCTAACACCCCTGTTAAAATAAAAAGCAAAAAAAACAAAGCAGCACTGGTAGCCTAATAGAAATTCATTCCAATCTACTCAGTATTTTATAAACCTCTTTTATAAACCTTAACATCTTTTCTCCAAGCTGAAGAGCCCTAGCCCCTTTAGCCTTTGCTCATAGGGAAGTTGTCCCATCCCCTTTATCATTTTAATCGCTCTTCTCTGTACCTTTTCTAATTGTTATATCTTTTTTGAGATGCGATGACCAGAATTGCATACACTATTTGAAAAGCAAAACAATACAAAGACATTATAATATTCTCAGTTTTGTTCTCCATTCCTTTCCTTAAAATTCCTGCCATTTTATTTGCTTTCTTAGTTGCCGCTGCACACTGAGCAGAGGGTTTCAACGTGTCATCAATAATGACATCTAGATCCTTTTCCTGGGCGGTGTCTACTAATGTAGAACCTTGCATCATGTAGCTATAGTTTTGTTCCTCTTTCCAACATACATCACTTTGCACTTGTTCACATTAAATGTCATCTGCCATTTGTGTACCCAGTCACCCAGGCTCATGTTTCTCTTGCAATTTTTCAGAATCCTCTTGTGATTTAACAACTTTGAATAACTTTGTGTCATCAGCAAATTTAATTATCTCAACAACCTCACCAGTTATTCCCATTTCTAGATCATTTATAAATATGTTAAAAAGCAGCAGTCCCAGGACAGACTCCTGGGGAACCCCACTACCTACCCTTCTCTATTGAGAATACTGACCATTTAACCCTACTCTGTTTTCTCTCTTTTAACCAGTTCTCCTATCCCCTGACTTTCTAATGTCCTCAGGAGTTACTCATGAGGTACTTTGTCAAATGCCTTTTGAAAATGCAATGGAGGAGTGGCCTAGTGGTTAGGGTGGTGGACTTTGGTCCTGGGGAACTGAGGAACTGAGTTCGATTCCCACTTCAGGCACAGGCAGCTCCTTGTGACTCTGGGCAAGTCACTTAACCCTCCATTGCCCCATGTAAGCCGCATTGAGTCTGCCATGAGTGGGAAAGCGCGGGGTACAAATGTAACAAAAAAATATATATATATCGACCGGCTCACCTTCATCCACATGTTTACTCACCCCTTCAAAGAAATGCAGCAGAATGGTGAGGCAAGATTTCCCTTCACTAAATCCATGTTGGCTTTGTCTCATTAATCCGTGCCTATGTATATGCTCAGTAATTTTGCTTTTATAATAGTATATAACATTCTGTCTGGCACTGATGTCAGGCTCACTGGTCTGCAATTTCCCTAGTCACCTCTGGAACCGTTTTGCAAAAACTGGGTTTACGTTTCCCACCCTCTAATCTTCCAGTACCATGTTTGATTTTAAAGATAACAATAGCTCTAGAAATTCATATTTCAATTCTATATAAGTTCATGTTTCAATTCTATCAGTACTCTGGAATGCATATCATCTGGTTCAGGCAATTTGTTACTCTTCCAGGTTTACAGAGATTTGTTTCAGTTCCTCTAACTCATCACCACTGATTACCATTTCTGGAACCACTATCTCCCCCACATCTTCCTTGGTGAAAACTGAAGCAAAGACTCTCTGCTATGGCCTAGTCTTCCCTGATGCTCCTTTTACCCCTTGGTCATCTAGCAGTTCAATTGATTCATTTACCCGCTTTTTGCTTCTAATATTCAAAAAAATTTTCATTTTGTGTTTTTGCCTCCAAGGCAATTTTCTTTTCAAAGTCTCTCTTTGCCTTCCTTATCAGCACTTTGCATTTGACTTGCAATTTCTTATTTATTGTTTATATTTTATACTTTTAGTATGCGAGTAGTTTCCTTTTTATTTTATTTTTTTTTTTTAATTCTTAAGGGTTTGTTGTACTCCACTTAGGCTACTACATGGTAATGAACTAGTGGAATCTACATTTTTTAAACTAAATTTTATACTTAAAAAAAACGACACCCTTTTAAGTGCAAGTGATCATTTACCTAAAATATAATTTTAATTACAGGGAAAACCATACACAAAATCAGCTTTGGCTTTTCTTTTAATCCAGTTAGGAAACTCCTTGTGGATAGTCTTTTTCGTCTCTATTGGAACACTATAAGCAGACTCTTGATCCAACGTTCCTGAAATCCTGGTTAACAGATGTTCATGAAAAATGCTAGCCCAGACACGATTATCTATTCTATCACTAGTATCTCTATAAGTATGCTGAAAATGAAATCATTGAAAAACAGCCATACACACAATCTTTACTCCATGTAACTTGCTATTTTTCTTTAATACATATTATTAACTACTGGGAGCAAAGTTATTTACAACAGTGGGTAACGTATTTGTTTACATGAAATTTAGGGCTCCTTTTACAAAGCCATGCCAGTGATTTCGGTGCAGCAAATGCAATAAAGCCCACTCATCTGCCACACCAGAATCGCTGGCGTGGCTTTGTGAATTCTTCTTTATCGCCTGGGTTCTGCAGAGGACATCCTGAAATGGTCTGCATCATTTTTAGGTAATAGAAGAGTGGTGGAGTGTATAGGTGATGCTATATCATTTGAGTATCCTGTATGCACAGGGGTTCTTTGCAACTGTGTGCACTGTTGCAGACTTTGGGAGCATTTTATAGAGCATGTGTCAATGATTCATGGGAGGGAGGGGGGGTTCTCTGACGAAGTCTGATCCTGAGGGAAATTCCAAATTAAAAGATGTTTTGATTGCAGTTTTGAAATGGATGACAAAATAGATTGCAATTGAACATTGGGAAAACAGAGGTTATGTACACTGTTTATGATTCTTCTGTGGTTATCCCTCTAATTTATTGATACTTAGAGTGAATATTAAGATATCTTTACCAGTAAAAAAAACACCTGGGAGTTCTATTGGATAATTCGTTTTCTTTTCAAGGTCAAGTACAGGAGGAGGTATGTAGTGTTTACCATAAGAAGCAAATGCTGTGCAAACTGAAACCGTTACTATTGCAAGCAGAATTTTAAAAAGTAGTCCAAGCTATGATTGTGGGAAATTTGGCCTGCTGTAATATCATCTACTTTGGGTTACCTAATTCTTGTGTACAGTCACTCCAAGTACACACAAAACTCTACGGTGATATTGTTTGGATTGTCCAGGACAGAGCATGTGACAGTTCATATCAAATATTTGAAATGGTTGCCTGTTAAATTTTGCCTTTTGTATAAGCTGTTACTGCATACACACCATGCACTGTACCAAGATTTATCTGTCTATTTGAAGCTGTGACATGGTTATGTGCTGATGTGTGCATTGCAGTCACAGGACCAGCACAACCTTGTAGTACCTGCCTTAAAACACTTTGATTTGGATTTAACTACATAAGTACTGCCATACTGGGAAAGACCAAAGGTCCATCAAGCCCAGCATCCTGTTTCCAACAGTGGCCAATCCAGGTCACAAATACCTGGCAAGATCCCAAAAAAGTACAAACATTCTATACTGCCTATCCCAGAAATAGTGGATTTTCCCCCAAGTCCATTTAATAACGGTCTATGGACTTTTCCTTTAGGAAGCCGTCCAAACCTTTTTTAAACTCTGCTAAGCTAACTGCCTTTACCACATTCTCCAGCAACATATTCCAGAGTTTAATCACTTTGTGTTATAGCACCAGTGGAGTGGAATAAGCTGGTTTTGCGTTTAAAGGTTGAATCCCAGCTTACTTATTTTAAGAAAACTTTGAGGGATTATTTGTTTGGCATTTTTTGTACCTTCCTGCTTTTGTTCTATGAACTTATGGACTAACTAAGCTGAGACTGCTACTGCAAATGGTTATTTCACTGTTGAATTGGTCTTTGTTTGTGATTTTATTATGTATGTCTTTTGTATTTTCCACCTTGGATAAAGGTGGTGTATAAATAAATATTCTATTCTACTCTATTTATAAAACTCTTGGCAGAGGACATCAGAATTTTCCTACATAAAATAAGGATGAAAAATGCATTAGCATCTTTTACACATTATTTAGTGGGAGAAACTGGTGCCAAGCAATGCATTTAGCATTTTTGATAAAAACTAGCATGCTATTTGGTGTAACAGGCTTTCTATTTTATCAATTCTCTCATTAATATTGTGCTCTAGTGTTAACAGACTTTATGCAGAAAATGCATTCATTCAAATTCACCACAGGACCACTCCTTTTAAGAAACCCTGGCGATAGCAATTTAAAAATGACACGGTGATACAAATTTTCTTCAAACTACAATATACATTGCTTCTATAGCAAATACTGGAGGCTAGAATAATCCCTGAAAGACCACGTATCACACTGCTATGTCCTACTCTCAGCATTTTGTATCAACAGAACTACTAGAACATACAAAAACAGTGTCAAGATTTTAAAGAAATATAATGCAGATATTAAAAGCATGATATACCACAGGGGCCACTGCTGGCATCTATGTCATTTACCATAAGTATATCACATTTGCTGTAGAAGAGGGGAATGAAAAGAGGGTAGAAAGAGAGGAGGGGTTCAGGATGATGGGGTGGGTGGAATGAACCTTTGGGAAAAGCTTGGGAGAATAGGTGAGTTTTAAGAGCAGCCTTGAATTTTGAATAAAGGGACTCACAATGAAGGGCAGTAAGCAAAGCACTGCAGAGTTTGGGTCCAGCATAATGGATGACAGAGGCAAGAGTACTGTCTAAACGTATAACTGAAGGGGGGGAGGGGATTAGGGTTAAGTAGACAACTGTAAGCAGAATGGAGGGTTCAGGTAGGGACATATCCAAATCCATATAAACCTTTTTATGTAGGCATTGGCAATGCCTGTCACTTGACATCTGAATCCAGTTCTGCTGGGTGCTGAGAAACTGTTTTTAATCTCACATTTCTAATCAGGGGAGGGTAAAGCAAAAAGACAGAAGGTGACAAAGTTTGTTTCATATGCTCTACTTCATTTTAATCTTTTTGCTTCCTTTTTATATAAAGCTGGGCATCTAAAGTGTTTAGACAATTAAGCTATAATTAAATCTAATTAAATAAATGAACAAACATGTACAGGGGAACTAGCTGAGTCACATCTAAACTGTTCTTGGTGCTGAACCAACAGTGTCGATGATTATTTGCTGTTAAAAAAAAAAACAACTGCTGGGTTCGTCTTCCCATCAGTGGAATTGACTGCTGAACCTGCCCCATCTCTAATCACTTATGAAGGACAATTTTCAACGCTATCTCCACAAGTTGAAAACTTTTGCTCCCATAAACCAGCTATTTATAAACTGCCTCTATCAAAAAGGATATGCTATGTTCCACAACACGCATATTTTCACTCACATTAAGAGGTGGCATACTCAGGGTCTTAGTTTGGTTGACAGAGGATAACATGTAGACTGCATTTTTAATGAAAATAGTGTACAACGCAGAAGCAAATGTACCCAAAACAATTTCACAGCAAGACTGCGCATACTTTTCCCAAAACATGGAGTTTGAAAATTATCCCTATAAGTTACAGCACAAAGCAGTACTGAATAAATGAAGTATCACATCATATCATACAACCCATTTCTAGCTTCAGAGTCATTTAATAGAAACTATTCACTGAATTTGAAATACACATATTTCAAGCCTGCACTTCTATCTCCCAGCCCCCTTTAATCCAGCGAGACAATGTGAAAGATGTCATTGAAACATCTTAAGGAGTCATATGCCGTCAGTCTTAAAGAACTGCAAGTCAGCAAAATTGAACCAAAATCTTGAAAAATGAAGTGAAAATATGTGGCACCTTTTCTGATGTTTCCATGTGTTACCAGAATCAAAGAAAAACAAGAATTTAACCGAGATGGTATAACAAATATCAATGCCAGCCTCCACAAGACCCTGTGAAAATTCCTGCCATTTTAAGGAAAATATGCCAGTCTGCCTATATAATCCAAGCATTTCTTAGGGATAAAATGTACTAAGAGGCTTTTCACATTTTCCTCCAGATTCTATATAGTGCACCTAGTGTCACGGTTGTGGCCGTGCCCTTATACTCAGACCTACTGTTTCTCTGTATCTAGCTCTGTGACCTCTCCAGTCTGCCTTTTTCCCTATTGTTGTTCTTCCTGTAAGCCAAGCCATGCTTTGGTCTCCCTGCTTCTGCTTCATTTCCTGTTGTTCTTCCTGTTAGCCAAGCCTCACTTTGGTGTTCCTGCTTCTGCTTCATTTCCTACTTGTGACATCATCAGCCTACTCCTTTATAAGGACCCAGGGAGCTTTCCTACGTTGCCTTTGCAAGAGGTCTCTTAATCTTGTGTTACCTGTATAGGTTATATCCCTGCATAGCTTTGTTCCTGAGTCTTGCTCCTGAAGGTATGTTCTGTGTTTCCCTGAGTCTTGTGTTTCAATGCTTTGTTTCTGTGAGTTTGCTTTTGAACCTTGATCCTGAAGGCCTGGCTCTAGAGCTACATCCTGCCCTTGGTGTCTGTATCTGTTTGACTTCCCTTGGCTTCTGCTTTTAGTCTAGCCCTGCTTTTGACTCTTGCTATAGTTAAGCTCCGTGTTTAAGCCAATCTCTGTGTTTAGCCAAGCTCTGTTCCTGTTTTCCCTTTTGTTTCCTGTGTGTGTAGTTCTTGTCTGTTAATTCTGAGAGTCTGTAGAAGCCAGCATTGTCCCTAATTACCTCACTGCTATGCAGGTGTGTCTGCTCCCTCTCAATGTGCCTGGCCTTTCCCTTCCAGCTGTGGGTGCTGGTAAGCACATTGCTTCTTTGTTTGTTTGTCTTCCCTTAGTCAGCTTAATCCTTTGCCTGTTATGTTTGCTTCCCGGCTCTTGAGCTGTTTCTGCCAAGTTCTGTTCCTGTTCTGTGTTTGAGCCAGGTTCTGCCCCTGTTCTCTGTCTGAGCCAGGTTCTGCCCCTGCTCTCTGTCAAGCCAAGTCCCTTTCAGACTCCTGTTCCAGTCAAGCCAAGTCCCTTTCAGACTCCTGTTCCAGTCAAGCCAAGTCCCTTTCAGACTCCTGTTCCAGTCAAGCCAAGTCCCTTTCAGACTCCGGTTCCAGCCAAGCCCTTTCCAGAATCTGGTTCCAAAGTAAATGTCACAATGAGTGTCTTCCTGAACAAGGTCTTTATTCACAATAGCACAATTGAAGTAACAATAAAGGTGGGACCTGGTATTTATTTATTGCACTTGAATCCCACATTTTCCCACCTATTTGCAGGCTCAATGTGGCTTACAAAGATCTGTTGTGGCATCATCATAACAGGGAAGAAATACAATTGGTGTTATAAAGAGATAACAGATAATAAGAGGGTCTAGTCATGCAGTTGTTCCATAAAACATTCTGAGTAAAGGAGTGTAAGGGTTGTATTCTAGTGATTATGGGTTATCGTGGTAGGCTTTGTTAAAGAGATATGTTTTCAAAGCTTTGCGGCATAAGCATACAGGCCATATTTCCAAGCCATCAAGCCCCAACAAGAGTGGAGAAAAAGGATACAAGAAACACAGCAAACACATATCCACTGCAGAAAGTACTACAGCATCCCTGCCACTATTGCCCGCAAGCCACAGGTGCCCAGGCTGGGAACTTTTTTTTTCTTTTTTTAAACAGAGCCAAAGCATGTGAAATAAAATGGCAGCTGCCAGCGAACAAGCAACCGCAGAGCCCGCCAAAAAAACACAGAGTTCCCCCCCTGACAGGCACGAGTCTCCTGGACTGGCACCTCAAGTGTCCGAAGAACAAGCAGCCTTGGACCCGCCAGCCAACAAACCCCAACAAGAGCCCAGGAACGCTGAAAAAGATACTCGCTGCCCGGCTCACCAGAAATTTAGAGAGACGGGAGAAAGGCCAACCAGCCGCACCCCAGGAGAATTCTGCCACCAAAAACACTGTGAACACTGCAGCAGCGCACCATTGCTAAGGAACCGGAGCACCACAGAAGTGGAGCAGAGGCCAGGCGGGCAGGAGAACTGAAAGCACACTGCCAGCGCGCCTGCTCTTTTTTTTTTTTTTTAAAGAACCCCAGTCCAAGAAAAATGGTGCCAAAGGCGGGGGAATCCCACCTAAGATTCGCCAAGACATCTCCTTCGGTCGAGGGGAAGAGCCCAGGGGCCATGCAAGCAGGAAAGGCTTTGGGAATGAGGTAAGTGAGGTAAAGAGCCACACATGACAGTAAAAACGGTCACCCAGCGGTCAACGGAAGCAGTCTCCAACTGCTGCACCAGCTAGCCTGGAAAAAAGTTGACACTTACTGTGATAAGGGAAGAAATAGAGCCATAGAATAGGTAGTGCCTGCATTCAAGGTTTCCAGGCACCTAGACAAGCCCTTTGTTTTCTCTCTTTTTTTTTTTTGCAAACAGGAGAGCACACAACCAGGGCCCATGGAAGAACATAGCCAAACTGAAACCAGAGAGTAGGACAAAGCAGGAGTAAGGGAGGAGGGAAGGATCTGGCCCCACCAGATGTACCCCCAACAGGCAGTCAAACAAGACCAAGACCCCCAGCTCAACTTGGCCTGAGGGAAAAGGCCAGGAGCAAATCAATTCTCAGAGCTGAGGTTAAGGTGGCTACACATGTTCACATATAATAAACCTCTGAAGTGCTCTCTACCTCCACCTGCTGGTAAAGGAACATAACCCACTCATCTATGGACTGATCTGTGAGATGCTATGGAAAAGATCTGTTTATTGCAAGGGGGTGGAGAGCAATGCCAGGTTACCGCTCAATTCCAGGGGTGGGCTATTTTTGTGGGAAAGAACATTTGAGCGTACAACTTAAATTAAGGTGTTTTCCAGAACATGTTTATCCACTTCTACCCTGAGATAACACTTAATCATCTCTCTGATCTCATATGCAACTTTCTTTAAATTAAATTAGTCACCTTATTTTCTAACTCCTCTTATTCTCTATATATACTATATATATATTTCATCTTTGCTTATACCCTGTGCTGCCTATTAAAATGTTCTATTATGTACTGTTGACATTGTAAGTAGTATACTATGTCATACTTTATATTGTTATTTGAATATTTTTACTGGTGTAATTGTCTATTGCTTATGTTTGATTTATTCTTACTGTACACCACCTTGAGTGAATTCTTTTAAAAAGGCGGTAAATAAATCCTAATAAATAAATAAAATATATATATACATATCTATGTCCTGGATCTAAAATTATATTTACCAATACTTTAGATCCAGAACAAAAAATTTAAAGCCTAATATCAACAGGAGTCGGAGAGCAGAAAAATAGAGGAGTTAGAGTTGAAGGTTTGGTGTTTTCAACTCCACAGCCCTGGCAGTAAAGGGTATTGAGATGGCAGTGTGCACTGGCGCTAACTATATAAGTAACATATAGCACCCAATAAAGTCCAAACATTAAAAAAAGGAGAACACGGTCCTCATGGGTAGAGTACAAAAGAAGGTATCACCAACAAATAGAGAGAGTCCAAATGATATAGGTCTCACTCCAATTTATTCTTCAATCATTACAAGAAAACAATCCACACTTCAGCAGCTTTACTTTTAAAGGATGAAGAATATATTAGAGGGAGATCTTTACATGTTTTGGACTCTCTACCTATTTATTTACTTACTCACAACACCTTCATTTGCATGCAGGAAAGTACCGTGTGCTAACTCACTGTGCCCATTCTCTCACAATAACCTGCCCAGTTCTCACCCCATAACACTCGAATTAACTGTCATGCCAGCACAGTAACCGTTACCATGCTCGTGCACTGACAGCGTGTGCTATTTCATACACCGCTAAGCACTGTCCCAAAGTGACTTGCCTAAATTAAGACCATGATTAAAGAGATCCTAAAACAAATTCCCAGAGGAAAGGTTCACAGACTTATTAAGATAGACTTTGGAATAAGCAGCATGAAACTTAGCTGCTTTCTGGGACCTGGACTAGTTTCTAGAAACAGGATACTAAGTCTCAAGGACCCTCAGTCTGAGCCAGTACAGCACTTCTGTTCTTCTGCATCTTTCTAGTATATAGGTCAGTGCTCCACAGTACTCTAAGAGCTTGATATGCACACTCCAATACATTTGTTCAGGTAAGCAGCCTCCAACTTGGTTAAAAAGAACAGTCTCAGAGGGTAAACAAAAATGATGTAACACTTTTTACTAGCTTTTTAATCCAGCTGTAAAATTCTCAAACTATTCTGTATCCTGTACTCTCTGCTCATTATCCATTTAAATCATTTTGTGTTTAATTTGAGATTTCAATTTTGATGCTGTGACTAGGATTCACTCCTAGTTTAAGGATTTAATGAGCACTGAAAGGTAATTAGGCTTATATATTGTATCACTGCTTATGTTTTTCCATCTTTCTTAAATAAGGTAGTTTTCTTATGAATTAAAAATGGCACTGACCTACACATTCAGCTAGTGTGATCTGGCGAGCCACAGTTCGCTGTACCAAGAAAGGAAGACCAGAGCCACTCCCAGACGTACAGGAGTGGTCCAATAAATCCTGCAAACAAAAAATAAAGTTAGTGAATTCTGAGGCTAACAAGAACTTTTCAATTAAGAAATATGTCGAGCACATGAAAAAGGTTTTTTTTATATGTGATTATGTACCATAACTTACTGATTTATACATGTACAGTGAAATGTACTTAAGGAGAAAATCTTCAATGCATCTGATGCTAAGCTTATTAAATAAAGCAAAATGTCATAAAGCAAATATATAATTAGTCATCCTTCTCTAGTTCATTCCCAAAGCAGTGTGGATTGACAAATTAAAAATATCAAGAGTTGAACAATGAAGCTTTTATGAGCAAGATGCTGTTTAGGACTATTCTGTAGTATCCCACAAGATGGCAGAAGATACTAAGGAAAAAAATAACCCATTAAAGAGAATGTTAAAGGTCATCATACTTTACAAAACTAAAGAGACCTTTTACGAAGCTGCATTAAACTACTAGTGCAGATTTTGCCATGTGGTAGACATTAGCATGGCCTCGTGTTAATTGTTACCAAGCGTCAAAACCAGCCAATGCAGTAAAATACCAGCACCAGCTGTTTAACACAGGTGGGGGCAATTTGAGGACCTGACAGGAGAGGAGGAGAGGAATGGCCAGGTTGTGACAGCTAGCATGCAAATCAGTACCATGAAATAGCAGTCATAACTGCCAATAGCGCGGATGCTCTTTATGCAAGTTCAAGAGGTTTGTTAAGTACAACTGCGCTGCAGCAAGAAGTACCCTGCCAACACATTCCCTAGTCCAACTCAACCCCCCAAAATCGCAAACCATCCCCACCCACCATTTTCCCCCTAGGTTCAAGCCTTTCTCCCAAGACACAAAACCCTAACACACCACAAAGTTCATCTCCCCCCACCCAGTGATCTCCCTTGTATTCTAGTGATTTTAGGCACGAGTAGTCCCCCTTCTGCTTACATCCAAAGACGTCAGATTCAAAACTGCATTTATGACCCCTAGTGCTAATCTCAGAGTACTAGGTGTCATCCTAACGTATAAGGGGCTCCTGCTCAGGCAAATGAAACACCTTGGAAACCCTAGTGGTAATAGCGGGTGGTGTGAAGAATTTAGGGGAGAGTTGGGCTCTGTGGAAGGGGTGGGGTGGGTGGGACTTAGACTCAGGGGGCAGGGTTTAATGACCTGGGGGAGAGGTTTGCAACTGATGAGCAGAGGTTGGACTAAGGGGAGATGGGAGGGGGGGCTCTCAAACTGGCACCACATTCCATGCTGTGGCAAATAGAACAGGTGCCCCCACTCTGTCTCTTCATGTAATGTAGTGCCTCTGAACTAAGTGCCTGCTCTTGTGTGGTTAGCACAGGACAGATCCTGGGGCACACCCCCTGCATCAACTACACAGGATCTGCACTTACTGCATGCTAGATTTTGAACCTATATGCATAAGGCCATTCCCCAATAAAATATATGTGAAAAATACACTTTTGTTGCCTTAACAAAATCTTGCCTTTTACAACTGAATGTGTCCATATTAAATACGGTAGGAAATTCAAATATGTTGTGTTTTTAGGCATCATTCACTCTATTAGTAACTCATTTTTTTTATTCACATTTGTTAAAATCAGTAATAGGTGCTAAAAGATAAATATATATGAATCAAACAAATGATTCTTTTTCATTCAAGTCTTTATTGGACGAATTCCAAGTATACAGTTCCAAACACAAAAACAAACTGAATATTAAACTTGTGTCTTTCCACATTTTTACATAGTTAATCCCAACACCACCCCACTCTCCCATATGGTATACAAATATCATAACAGTTAGCAAGCAACCACAAAACATATGCAGTGGTATCAGCATACACCCCACTTCCTTCCTTCCTTCCCTCCCTCCCTCCTCCCCCAAGGCTTTATCTCTTTAGCCTCTCCTCAGTTCCCTGCAGAACACCTATGGCCGGATTCTTTAGGGCATGGTGGTTCTTCAGCTCCCATGGCATTGCTCTTTGGCTCCACCTTGTGACAACCACGAGAAAAGCACTCCAGTGGGGTCTCTCTATTGAGCTGTGTGAATGCACAGGGGAAGGGAGGAGATGAAAGGAGGTGATGAATGCAATCACGCAACACTCAGCGGTGATAGCCCACATCTGAAGCCATTATAGATTTTTCAATCAGATCATTAAAACCTCACTGTATTCTTAATACTGGGAATGATACAGAGAGATCTCAAGGCAGAAACACTACAAATAATTATCCCAAAGTGAGCTTCTTGTTGGCTATCCCTAGAGTGTAATTTAAGGGAGCCTGACTGGCATTAAAACCTACTTTAACGCTGCTAATGGGGACTTTTATAATGTTTTTCCTATGTGTAAAGCCAATTTATGCATGAGAAAAATGTTCTTAAAAAATGTGCAGCTGTTTACGCACACACCAACAGGATGATGCATACTTATACAAACGGAGAGCACAGGCATTCCCGGGGCCGAAGTCTGAGTGGAGCATAGGAAGAGTTGCAACATACACACTTATTTTCTAAAATGTGCAGTAGACACAACATAGAATACATGCACATATTAACATCAACTTCAGCATATGTACATTATTAGAGCTATTTCTAGATGCCTGTTTTCTAAAAGGCTTATCTCAACACCTATACTGACTTTATAAAATAAGCTTCAAATAAGCTACTTTTTGCTAAGTGGATATTGGCATTATCTTAGAACATATCACAGACATGTGGGGGTGATTTTATATGTCAGTGATTCCCAAGCCTGTCTAGGAGATAATAGTTACATGATTCCTGACTTAGCTGACTTCAAAGTATATTTCAGACACTGCCTATGATGTGGAGACATAAGCACCCTGACAGATGTGATACATTTGCATATAGTGGTTGCATATGAGATACATTTGCATATAGTGGTTGCTCTATGTAAAACTAACACTAAAATAGGATTAGACTACAAAGATACGAAGAAACTATACCAATTCGTGAACAAACCACTGGATACCAACCCAATCACCGCCACTAGCACAGACATCCCATCTGCAGACAAACTTGCTAAGTACTTCAACGAAAAAATAGTAAACCTATGCAACATGTTACCCAAAAACAACTCAGACATCGAAAACTTCGACGAACTTGACCCACCCATAGGCGACCGCATCTGGCAGAACTTCACCCCCCTAAGCATTGACATAATAGCACAAACACTCAGAAGGTTCGCCAACACCCACTGCAAACTAGATACCTGCCCCAACTACCTACTGAAATCCGCCCCTGCCCACTTCACAGAAGATCTCACATCCCACCTAAACTACCTGCTCCAGCAAGGTCTCTTCCCGAAGGAACATGGCAACATCTTACTCACCCCGATACCAAACGACACCTCGAAAAAAGCAAATTAAATCATCAATTACCGACCTGTAGCATCCATCCCACTGTCAATCAAAATGATGGAAAGTATGGTGACCAAGCAACTCGCAGAGTACATAAACAAATTCTCAGTACTACATGAATCACAGTCAGGCTTTCGCCCTCTACACAGTACAGAAACAGTACTCATCACTCTCCTAGCCAAATTCAAGCAACAAATAGCAATAGGTAACAACATCCTCCTCCTCCTCCAATTCGACATGTCCAGTGCATTCGACATGGTAAACCACAACATATTAATGAGAGTACTCGACAAGATCAGGATTGGAGGAAAAATACTCAAATGGCTTGAAGGTTTCCTAACCACAAAAACATATCAAGTAAATTCAAAATCAAGCATATCATCATCTTGGAAAGCTGATTGTGGAGTACCACAAGGATCGCCACTATCGCCGATCCTCTTCAACTTAATGATGACCCCACTAGCTAAGACCTTATCCAACCATGACCTTAACCCTTTCATCTATGCAGACGGTGTTACTATATACATTCCTTACAAATCCACCCTGACAGAAATCACCAATGAAATCAAGACCGGCCTAAACATCATGGACGCATGGGCAAAGGCATTTCAACTTAAACTCAACAATGAAAAAACCCACTGTCTCATCCTCTCATCCCAATACAGCACGGACAACCCCACAAGTATCAGCACCTCAGATCACACCCTCCCGTCTCAGACAGCCTGAAAATCCTCGGTGAAACACTGGACCGCTACCTAACACTAGAGAACCAAGTAAAATCCACAACGAAAAGAATGTTCTTCACAATGTGGAAACTCAAACGTGTGAAACAATTCTTCCCAATGAAAATATTCCGCAACCTGATACAATTGATGGTGCTAAGCCATGCTGACTATTGCAATGGAATTTATGCGGGATGCAAAGAACACATCTCTAGGAAACTTCAGACCGCTCAAAATACGGCGGCAAGACTCATCTTCGGTAAAACACGATTTGAAAGTGCAAGATCAGTCTTTCGTAGCCTGGTGCAATCCCTCGTTCTTAGCCATCTGGATTACTGCAACTCACTATATGCAGGTTGCAAAAAGCAAATACTGAGAAAACTCCAAACAGCCCAGAATACAGCAGCCAGACTCATCTTAGGAAAACCAAAGTATGAAAGTGCAAAACCCTTACGAGAGAAGCTACACTGGCTCCCACTTAAAGAACGCATTACTTTTAAAGTGTGCACATTAGTCCACAAAATCATTCACGGTGAAGCCCCAGCCTACATGTCGGATTTAATAGACTTACCACCAAGAAACGCCAAAAGATCATCCCGAACTTTCCTCAACCTCCACTTCCCTAATTGCAAGGGCTTGAAATACAAAACACTGCACGCGTCAACCTTTTCCTACATGAGCACGCAGTACTGGAATTCATTGCCACGCAACCTGAAAACGATCCACGAGCAAAAAACCTTCCGCAAACTACTGAAGACCCACCTCTTTGAGGAAATTTACGGAAAGAACCAAAACACATAAAACCGCACTCACTGTTCAACAATACATCACTATAGCCACTATGAATTCCCATCCCCTACCTCACCTTCTCATCCCCCGCAAACTTACCACACTCATACCTTACTCACAGAAAATGTATACCAAATGCTTGCCTGTTATTATATACCGCCCCTCCTGTTTCCCGCTGGTTCCCTCCAATGTATCGCCCCTTTTAGTTTCCCGTTCTTTCCTTCCAATGTCTCAATGATCTTTTCCATTTATATTCCTTGCTACAAGACTTGTCTCGCATAACGCTTCATAATGTAATCCATAACTGAGCTGTAACAAAATGTACTTCCAGTTTTCACAACGTATTGTAAGCCACACTGAACCCGCAAAAAGGTGGGAAAATGTGGGGTACAAATGCAATAAATAAATAAATAAATAAATAAACACCCCTACGCGAAAAACTACACTGGCTCCCAATCAAAGAACGCATCGCCTTCAAAATCTGCACCATGGTTCACAAAATCATCTATGGTGAAGCACCAGGATATATGACAGACTTGATTGACCTACCAACCAGAAACACAACCACTTCAGCTCGCAAATACCTAAATCTCAATTTTCCAAGCTGCAAAGGACTAAAATACAAATCTACCTACGCATCCAATTTTTCCTACATCAGCACACAATTGTGGAACGCTCTACTGAAAGCCGTGAAAACCACGCACAATCACCTCCAATTCAGGAAAAGACTAAAAACTCACCTGTTTCAAAAGGTATATCCTTCCACCCCAATTAAAACATGTATTTCGCAACACCACAACATTACAGTTCGTTAAGATCTCCTACAAATCCATCTGCTCCTGACTTCCATCATGTGGTCCCACCACATGAACCTTTTGTGGTTCCCATCACATAAACCTTTTCTATCACTACTTAACCTTGTATTTGTAACTGTTTACTCCGGAGTCTACCAACACCTCTCCGGCAACATGTAAGCCACAATGAGCCTGCGAATAGGTGGGAAAATGTGGGGTACAAATGTAACAAATAAAATAAATAAATATTTATTTCATGCATATTCACTGTTTTAAGAAGGAGAGAGAGAGAGCACAGTGCATAAATTTTGAACACCGCTGTTTGGGCACCCATGATACTTGGGCACCACTGTATGGATGCCGGACTTTTGGGTGCCCAAATGGCTGCATCTAAAAGTTCTCTCTGTAATTCTTCCCCACCCACCCACCCCCAAATCTCAAGTGTAAGGTGTGCATCCTCAGAGCAAAAGGGAAATCATTGCTGCCTCAGGCAGTGCTTGTTGGGAGGGCAAAACAGGCCCCTCAGCTGCACTGCCCCATACATGGGCCTGTTCCATCCCCCTATAGGCCCTACCTGGGACAGCTGTGATCTCCTTTCTGCTGAGAACACACACCTTGCACTGGAAGTCAGTATGGTAAGACTTATCAAAGTGTGTGGGATAACTGACAGAATTGTTCACTTAAAAGGTTGTGCTCCATTATCATCTCTCCACCCCACCCCCCACTGCAGAAAAAGAATCCAAAGAGTTCATTTTAAAAACATCTCTCATTCAGACAAACTCCAATCCTTGTTCACAATATTCAGCTGGCTTTATTCCCAGATATTCAATGCCGGGCCATGTCCAGGCACCGGAAATGAATATCCAGCCAAATGAGGCCAGATAAAGCATAGCTGGTTAAGTGTAATATTCAGCACGTAACCGGCTAAGATGAAGCACATAAAGATAGTACTGTGTTTTATACGGTCCTATTTATGTGGTTATCCTAGCTGGTTAAGTGCTTTATCCCCCTTACAAATCGCCAGACAAAAATATTCAAATTATTCAGAAACAGCACACAATCTTTCCACTAGTATGAATGCAAAAGGCCTCCATTCCCTTCTCTGGAGATCCCAGGACTGAGTTTGACACCTTTATTTTTGGCTTATTTCTAGTCTGGGCACTACTGTCACCTGTCTGGTAATCATTCCTGCCTCTGCTTCACTGAAGAGGTCTTTAGGAACTTTCTTCTTTCTCAGAGTCCTAATCACAATTCTCAGCAAACAGGAGAGCCACAAACATTTCTCTGGTTGAGACTTAGTTTCTTCTCTCTTGTTTGAATCTCAGTTTCCTTTAAGACTCAAATGGGGTGAAGGCAAAGGCTGTAGTATTCACATCCCATCTCAACCCTCCCAGTGGAGAACCAGATAAACTTGAGAAAGCCTTGGTGTTATTTAGAGGAGGACGGGATTTATTGCTCAATCTCACTTCTTCAGGTCTGACAAGCCACCCTGACAGAACCTTTGGAGCTCTTAAACTGGATTTAATGTGCTTGTCATGGACAATTTATGCCAAGTCATGCATACCTGTCAACCACCCTAAGCACCTGACCTTAGCTAGAGACTTCTGCCCTCTTAACCAGGAGTACCCAACCACATGAAAACAGACATAAAGGAAGGGGAGATGGTGTGTGAAAAGCCATCTCTAGAACTAATTGCATCTGAAGATTGCAGCTATTCTTACAACAGGGCCAATCCTAATCCATGAAGTTATTGTCTTAGGGAGAAATAAAATAGGGCCTAACACAAAACCTGGGGCCCAGAGAGATAAGAACTTATAATATGGAAAAATTCAAATGCCATGCCGTCTTCTCCCTCCAACCCCAGACACTAGCTAATTTCTCATAAAGCAAAAGAGTAAAATCAGTGGCTGCAAGACCCAAAAAGCCAGCACAGAGATTAGTGCTGGGGGGGGGGGAGTGACATCACTAGGGAAAAAAGTCAAGAACAGCACTTTAATGGCCACAGTTTCAAAACATCTAGGTTTAAAGTACCAGGCTTTCCCATGTTTTCAATTTCCATCATTATTCTCATTCAGAACTTACTGCTAATGTGCTGTCTCCAACATTAGATGCAATGAGTCCATCTATGGTTCCATACTCAGCATCCCTAGCACTAAGTCGCTCCATGTGTCGCTGCTGGATTTTTCGGAAGACCAGCACAATGGTCCATCTAGTCCAGTATCCTGCTTTCAACAGTGACCAATCCAGGCCACAAGTACCTGGCAGAAACTCAAACAGTAGAACATTCCATGCTACCAATCCCGGGGCAAGCAGTGAGTTTCTCATGTTTATCTCAATAGCAGACTATTGACCTTTCCTCCAGGAACTTGACCAAACCTTTTTTAAACCCAGATATGCTAACCACTGTTACCATATCCTCCAGCAATGAGTTCCAAAGCTTAACTATTCTTTGAGTGAAAAAATATTTCCTCCTATTTGTTTTAAATGTGTCCCCTGGTCTTTGGACTTTTTGAAAGAGTGAAAAATTGGCAGCACGTATACAAAAATTGGAACGATACAGACAAGATTAGCATAGACCCCGCGCAAGGATGACAAGCAAATTCGGGAAGTGTTCCATATTTTTAAAGAAAAAAAAAAAAAGATTTGAATTAGTTTTTACTGAACACATTTGTCCATTTTCTAAGGAATAGTTATTACATACACATGAGGCTGTTGATCTAGCCTTCATTTCCTCCTGTTTCTTCACTGTCCAACCCCAGCATTCTAGCCACTTTCATAAACCGTTATGCAATGGTACTGCCTTTAATTGTATTTACTCCATTTTAATGGCCACAGTTTCAAAACATCTAGGTTTAAAGTACCAGGCTTTCCCATGTTTTCAATTTTCATCATTATTCTCATTCAGAACTTACTGCTAATGTGCTGTCTCCAACATTAGATGCAATGAGTCCATCTATGGTTCCATACTCAGCATCCCTAGCACTAAGTCGCTCCATGTGTCGCTGCTGGATTTTTCGGAAGACCAGCACAGCTACCGCAGAAAGAATCAGCAGCACTACCACAGGAGCCAGTATAACACTGATCAGCGTCTCCAAGCTGTAACCCAAAGCTGCTTCTTCCAGTGAATTACCTTAAAAAGAAAAACAGAGCAAAGATTATTTAAAAACTCAGTTTTATGATTTGATGAGAGCACCTAATTATAAAAGTACGACTCACCTAAATAAAAGGAAAAAGGACAATAATAGATGACCTGTGACAACGTATCAATTATGACCAGCAGAGGCATGATGCAGAATGGAAGAAACCTGCTTTTGTCATTAGAAATTGAGCTCACAGTCTGTGAATTGGGCTTTTCAGAGGCCTCTCCCTAGGTATCCAACAAGGCCTTACACCTTTGGCCTCACTTCTGTTGTTCTTATCTGACATGCCCATATTTGCACTGTTTTGCTACTGAATCCTCCCTGCCACAGCCAGGGGCCTTCACATTTCCTTTCAGTTAATAACTGAGGGAGAGTAACATTTCTCTCTGTATACATGCACACTACCCTGGTCTTTTACGTGCCAAACAGGATTATTATATCCAACCGAAACTGCGCTTACTAAAGTCTCCAATGACCTATTACTGGCTAAATCCAGAGGTCAATATTCCATCCTCATTCTTCTTGATCTTTCCGCTGCTTTTGACACTGTCGATCACAGCATACTTCTCGATACCCTGTCCTCACTTGGATTCCAGGGCTCTGTCCTTTCCTGGTTCTCTTCCTACCTCTCCCTCCGCACCTTTAGTGTTCACTCTGGTGGCTCCTCTTCTACTTCTATCCCTCTGCCTGTCGGCGTACCTCAGGGTTCTGTTCTTGGTCCCCTCCTCTTTTCTATCTACACTTCTTCCCTTGGTTCATTAATCTCATCCCATGGCTTTTCCTACCATCTCTATGCTGATGACTCCCAAATCTACCTTTCTACCCCTGATATCTCACCTTGCATCCAAACCAAAGTTTCAGCGTGCTTGTCTGACATTGCTGTCTGGATGTCTCAATGCCACCTGAAATTAAATATGACCAAAACTGAGCTTCTCATTCCCCCCCCCCCCCAAACCCACCTCCCCGCTCCCCCCGCTTTCTATTTCTGTTGATGGCTCTCTCATTCTCCCTGTCTCCTCAGCTCGAAACCTTGGGGTCATCTTTGACTCTTCTCTCTCCTTCTCTGCTCATATCCAGCAGATTGCCAAGACCTGTCGTTTCTTTCTTTACAACATCCGTAAAATCCGCCCCTTTCTTTCCGAGCACTCTACCAAAACCCTCATCCACACCCTTATCACCTCTCGTTTAGACTACTGCAATCTGCTTCTTGCTGGCCTCCCACTTAGTCACCTCTCCCCTCTCCAGTCGTTTAAAACTCTGCTGCCCGTCTCATCTTCCGCCAGGGTCACTTTACTCATACTACCCCTCTCCTCAAGACCCTTCACTGGCTCCCTATCCGTTTTCGCATCCTGTTCAAACTTCTTCTACTAACCTATAAATGTACTCACTCTGCTGCTCCCCAGTATCTCTCCACACTCGTCCATCCCTACACCCCTTCCCGTGCACTCCGCTCCATGGATAAATCCTTCTTATCTGTTCCCTTCTCCACTACTGCCAACTCCAGACTTCGCGCCTTCTGTCTCGCTGCACCCTACGCCTGGAATAAACTTTCTGAGCCCCTACATCTTGCCCCTTCCTTGGCCACCTTTAAATCTAGACTGAAAGCCCACCTCTTTAACATTGCTTTTGACTCGTAACCACTTGTAACCACTCGCCTCCACCTACCCTCCTCTCTTCCTTCCCGTTCACATTAATTGATTTGATTTGCTTACTTTATTTATTTTTTGTCTATTAGATTGTAAGCTCTTTGAGCAGGGACTATCTTTCTTCTATGTTTGTGCAGCACTGCGTATGCCTTGTAGTGCTATAGAAATGCTAAATAGTAGTAGTAGGCTCTGTGCATGCGTACATATTTTGATCAGTTGCCGTGTCCAGGCTCTGTCCTGTTTTGGGCTCGGCAAAGCAAAAGTATAACTGCACTATGCACTGGTATTTTTAAGGGGAACTTCTTTGAAGCATTTTTTTCTTTTCTTTGGCTTTTTACTCCGATATTCTATCTCTGTGCACCATAGAGAACAGCTGCAAGTCTCTGCGCTCCAGACCCTTCATGCCCTTTTCCTTTACAAGGGAAGCAAGAGATTGCCATGAATACCTTCTATCTGTAACCAGAAGCTGTGTGAGCTGATTATTCTGCTATCATATTAAAGGTATCTATTGTATTTATTTCTTGGTGGGCATGTGTAAGTCTGTAGTTTATGCACATCTGTCATCCGAAAATACAAAAACTCAAAAGGTACCAGCAGGAGTCACTGCTGTTCTAGATCAAGGATCTTACATTTCTCTTTATTACAGACATACAATTTTGTAAACTGATATGGCGATAAACAGAACTGCGAGTCCATCACAAATGGATATGCTTATGAAACAAAATTCTTTATTAGGTCATAGTTATTATGCAAAGGCACATACAAGCCATATTTAGGTCCCATGGATTGCAGTGTATCAGAAGAAGCCTTATTGCTTATTATGAAAATCTGACTGGTTAAATGGGATGAGAATCTTCAGGCTCATATCAAGGCAAGAACCTCATACAGGTGTGTGTTAAAGTTTAGGTCAAATTACATTATTTCAATGAATCCCTAAAAGAGCAGAAGCTGACATAACCTCTGCTTAATACTGCTCCTATACTGCTTCAACTGACCCCTCCTCTGCTGATTAATCAGTGATATTGTGATAGTAAACTGTATAAACCTGCTGGTTTTCTTAATATCTACTGGCTATCCATTTAATACAGCATTAGTCAGACCTCAGAGTTGTAAAACTGTTGATTGAATCTAAATGTATATTGCAAAACTATTTAGACATTTACTATAGATCCTAACTAAAGGGCGATATTGGCCAGTACAGATTTGTGGACTTGGTGGAAATTAGATATCATATTAGTGGCAGTTTTATTTTTATCTCTATCAGGCCATTCAATGCTAGCCCTTCAGAGGGCTCCCCTGATTGCCTGGCATGGGCAGTTTGACTGTTTCACTGGGGAGAGGGGAAGGGTGGGACTTGACACATTAGCATATTAATTTGCATACGTATATCTCATACATATTCATTATGGTTATTCAACA
Source organism: Microcaecilia unicolor (assembly GCF_901765095.1). Classification (NCBI taxonomy): domain Eukaryota; kingdom Metazoa; phylum Chordata; class Amphibia; order Gymnophiona; family Siphonopidae; genus Microcaecilia; species Microcaecilia unicolor. Next base: position 245,719,260 of record NC_044037.1, on the reverse strand, counting down.
CATACACACCAGACAAACACTGAATTTGAAGACAGCATATCAAAACAGTGGAGCTACTTATATATTTTTTTTCTTTTAACTGAAATGAGTGTGCACCATGGGAAATTTCTCTAATTATGCCCCCTCTCACATTCACATAATTTAGCAAGGGGAGAGTGCACTTTCCCTCTCCCCCTCCTTAGGCCTGATACCAGCACCCTCCCTTTTTCTCCTTCTCCAAATCCCAGCTCTTTCTCCCTTCCTCCCTCCATACCAGCATTTCCCCATACCATGCACACTGATAGAAAAACACAGTCGTCGTCCCCCCCCCCCCGCCCCCTGCCAAGCAGGCAAATGTTTTTCCTTGGACCATCCAAAGGCAGCTCCTCTTCCTCCTCCTCCCCTCCCTTAGAGGCAGCTGTTTTATTTTCTAGCCCTTCTCCCCCAGAGGCAGCACTTACCCCCCTCCCCCCAGGCTTAACATTTAAAACAAATAGGAGGAAATAATTTTTCACTTAAAGAAGAGTTAAGCTCTGGAACTCGCTGCTGGAGAATATGGTAACAGCAGTTAGCGCATCTGGGTTTAAAATAGGTTTGGATAAGTTCCTGGAGGAAACGTCTATAGTCTGTTATTGAGATGGACATGGAGGAAGCCACTCCTTGCCCCGGGATTGGTAGCATGGAATGCTACTACTATTTGGGTTTCTGCTAGGTACTTGTGACTTTTCTGCTTCCAACAGCACTGTTGGAAGCAGGATACTGGGCTACATGGACCATTGGTCTGACCCAGTATGGCTATTCTTAAGTTCTTATGAAAACAAAAAGTGAATATGGCAAGTCCAAAGTTTGGACACCCTTCCAGCTGATTCACTGCTACTTTTTTTTTTTTTTTTAATTAAAAGTTAACATTTAACAAGTCACATGAGAGCAATTGTATAACAGCGCCTGCATTTGGGCACCCAGATGCAGCACAAGGTGCACATATTCTATCACAGCACAAGTCATCAGAAAAATAGGAACATTTAGGTGTCCACTAATGCCAGGTCTATGGAAGGAGTAAACAGATGCACCTAAGAGCAGCACTTAAGCACGTACTTTAAGTGGGAGACGTGTCCTTGCCCCACCCACATGTATGCATCCCTTGCATTTACATGTTAAGGCAGTTCTGTGCGTATGATATAGACCACCACCTCTGCATCATCTGCCCCAGACAGTGGACTTCCAAGTCCCCCAGGTATGCATTATGGATGAGCAACACCCAGTGCAGAGGGTCCAAAGAAACCCCCTTGAGAAGATGAAAAGGAGAATCCCACCATCTGAGGCAGTTCTACAAAGCCCTGCTGAGCAGATTCTGGTCTTTAATTCCTCAGACCCTGGGGTCTAGTGGGCTAATGATGCCCACTGCAGCAGTCTCATATGGGCCTTTGCCTATGAATGACCTCCAGGATCACTGCCATGGACCCAAGGAGCTGAAAGTAATCCCAAGCCCAGGAAGCCTTCTGCATACAGAAAATGTTTTTCCAGGCCTAGCATTTATTCATCTGTTCCTACAACAAGAATGCCATACCGCATTTGATATCAAAAAGATGTTCAACCTCTGTGACAGCACCAGCTGACTTTTGGCATAATTCACTACCCAGTTGAGGAACCCAGCAGCAGGGAGGTAGCCGCCCTTGACGTTGACTTGGATTTGGTCCAAATAAGCCAGTCGTCTAAGTACAGATGAAGATGAAAGTCCTGCCTGCACAGAAACGCTGCCATGTCTACCATGACTTCGGAAAAGGTTTTCATGGTGATGGCCAGACTGAAAAAGACAGAGAACAACTGAAAACGCTGAGCGAGCATGCAAAAGCACAGGAACAATTTGTGCTCAGCCCTGATCATGATGTGAAAGTAAGCCTCAGAGATCTAGAAATTTGAGGAACTCCTCCAGCCTGACCGCAGTAATAACTAATCTTAAGATCTCCATACAAAAGTGCAGAACTTGACTGGAGGTGCTGACCCCTGAAAGGCCAAAAGGACCATCCTTTTTTTGAGCACAACAAAATAAATAGAATAATGGCCACTGCCAAGTTCATGAATCAGACTCTGCAGCTCCTGACAGAGCAGCCACTATAAGTTGACATCAATCACACAGGCATTGAGAAAGGATTTACACAACACCATAAAGGTGTCTGAAATGGATTCTGCAAACTCTAAGACACAGTCCTGCTGAAGCACCTCCAGCACCCAGTACTCTGTGGTGATAAGGGTCCACTCCTGAAGGGAATAGAAAACTTCCAACCAGAACCTTCTTGGAGGGGCCCACAAACAAGCATTGAAGCTCATTGGTAGTGGTGGAAGGAGGAGGAGGAGCCCTTCTGGGATCTTCTTGCACCACAAAAGAGAAAACCCTTCTGGCTCTATGATGCTGAAGCAGCACCCTCCTATCCTGAAGGCAATGAACCCTGACACCATAGCCCCCACACCCAGAGTTGGGGAGCCACTTTGGCCTACCTTCAACTTCAGTACACCCAAAACAAACAACCATGACTTGGAGGCTGAGTCACTGACCAGGAAAACGTACATCGCAATCATAGCCATCTTCGTGCCACCACAATCATCTGCCACTTCACAAAAACAGATACGCACCAAACCATAGACAGCATCTGCCAGAAAGGCTGCTTTCAATTGTGCGCACCACTTCTGGCGAAGCAGGCAACTGCTGTGTCCATCTCAGGAAGGCTCTTACTATATACCTGCTGTAAATGGACACCAAGATGTCCAGCATACGAAAATAGTGAAGGCCTACATGAGGAAAAACTCTACCTTGCGGTCATGTGAATCATTGAGGGCTGCCCCACCCTTCACTAAGATCAGTCTTTTTGTTGACTGCTGTCACTAAGGCGTCTACTCTAGAAGAGGGCACAAAAATTAGTCCAAATTCCCCTGCGGAATAAAGTAAGGCCACCTCATGAGCCAGGTGCCTAGAAGGACATCATCTGGCACCTCCCAATTCACCAGCATAATTGAAGAGTACCGAATGGAAAGAAAAGATCTTCAAGCATTTACACAGACCCTTCTATATGGAGTCACTACAGGCTGTTCCTGCCCCGCAGGTGAGATACAGAAAGCTGTGGAGACTTGGTAGTTCAAGGAGGCGAGTTCCACCTTGCAATACAACCTCACTGAAGGAGAACTCTCATCCTTCCCTGGAGAAAGCTCTCCTCCATCTGGTGGGGGCACATCTCCCAGGAGGGAGCCCCATCGTCTGTGTTCCTATCACTCCAAATGCTCTCTGCCAAGGACAGAGGTGGGATCACAGCTCAATCAGGGTTGAAAGCCCCCCCCCCCCCCCCCGGAACTCTGGGACTCTTATATGGTGGGGCCAGGCCTCCTGCAAGTCCTGATGAGCACAAGCCTGCCTCTGAGCACCTCAAGCATCCCCCATGGAACAGAATGAGAGGGTTTGCACAATATGGGGTCCCATGTCTCCCACTGGTTCCTGTGCTCCCTTCTCTCTGCTGAGGGAAGGGGACATAGAAGTCCCCAAACCCAATAACACTGAACTTCTGTGGGCTATGCATGACCCGGACAGTCTGGCAGTAAAATGGCCACCATTTTTCCCACAAAATTGAGCCTGCTATAGAGGCAGGTCACGAGGGACTGCTTAATAAGCTGCAGGGGACTAATGCAAATCCAAAAGACTGCAAATGCTCCACGGTGGCCCCTGATGCATCAATCGCTGCCACCCCTCCCCCCCCCTGTGTGCATGAGAGAAGGAGCCAGCCATGCAGCTGATGTGCCAACTCTAACATGCCCCATAGTGCCTGCCCTCCAGCATCAGCGTTGCATCAGCTGCCCAAGATCTGTTGAGCCCTGTTAAGAAGCACAGGCAAGCGCAGTGACTCACCATTGCTTTTGGTCTGGGCCTTATCGTTTCTCTGTAGCTGCCTGCCTCTAAATAAATCCAATTAAAGAAAGATTTTTTTTAAAACAAATGTAAGGCAAGCAGCTGCAGAGAACTTCCAAGCTCCTGCTCCACAAGGGGAAACCCTGGGGGAGGGGAAGACATAGGGTTACCATATTTGCAGAGACAAAAAAGAGGATACAACGAATAAAATGCTGCCCCCCACCCCAGTCACACAGTCACCTTGATCCCCCAAGAAAGCCAAATTCTATAAGCAGTGAAAATACTGGTAAAAAGTAACAAAAAAGCATTTTCTTCTGTAATCTAAATACAAAATTTAAAAACGATGTACATTTCCAAAAAAGCAAACATCATGAGTATGTTCCCCCCCCTTTCCTTTCCCTCCCATCCATCAGCAGCATGCCCCCCCTTCTTTCCATCCCCTTCTATTCATGTGCTGTCTGTACCCTTTTTCTATTTCCTTCCTTCCCCTCTCCTCCATGTACTGCATGTCCCCCTCTCATCTCCCTCCCCTCCCATCCACGAGCAGCCTGCCTCCTTCTCTCCCTCCCCCTGGTGGTCTAGAGGCCTCTTTGGTGCAGGAAAGAATCCCACTCTTTCCTGCCCACTGCCGCTGACCTCCCTGCTACCGCCGCTTCTTGTAAATGGCTGCCAAGATTTCAAGTGATGGCCTCGCAAGACTTCCACTAAGTCTCGCAAGGCTTACGCTTAAAGTCTCGGCAGCCAGGCAGGAGAAGGCAAGCACATCCGTCCACCAACCAACCAGCCCAGAAACCCAGACAAAATGGGCTGGCTGGGGAAAAAAAACCCAGCCCTGAATAGAAGGACACGTCCGGGGAAACCTGGACATATGGTAACCCTAGGAAGGGACTCACCCCTGTGGGACCACTATAAGCCCGACTCAAAAGCTAAGCCCATGGACTAGAGCTTGGGGCCTTGGAAGGTCAGACCCCTCAACCAGGGGAAAGTCCGTAGACTGATCCCTGAGAGCTAGAATCAGGCCAAGGCTCAATCTCAAGGGCTGCAGCTTGTAGACTGTCCTGGGAAGACAGGCCTAACTCGAGAGAAAACTACTGCTGCACCAGTCCAATCTGTACCATCTGATAGAGGCAGAGAAATACTGAGATGTTTCAAGTTGCACTACTCTCTATATTGGTGCTGTCACAAACTGTTCAGATTCTCTGCCTCCATCTGCTGATATAGCGACATAACCCTGGTCTAGCAGGATGAAAAGTGTGTTTTATTACATTAACATCACAATTTTTGATAACCAACTTTTCACAGCTGCTCTGTCTCAGGCAGACAATACGGTTTCTAGAAAAGCCGCAGATGAAACTCCCACCATTATCTACCCTATGTTATCAGCCCCTGCAAAGAGCTAACCAAAGCTGCTGGATTCCAAAGGTCAGACCCACACACTGAGGTTCACTCAGTAACAAAATGTGAAACAGCCCAGAAGCAGAGGACAAAATAACAAAAATAAAGAACAATTGCATTTAGCTTCTCTCTTTAAACGAACGACTTACTTCTAGGCAACTTGGCTGTGATATTCATGTTGCAGAAGTCTCCTTGACAGCACTCCACAGCCTGGTCAGGGGAAGGCGGTGTTTTGCACGTCATCTTGCCTTGTTCATAAACTCGGAAGCAGCCTTTCTGGTAAACCTTACTGCCATCATTTATGCTTAATGAGGCAAAGCACTGTTGCCCATCACATTGGTCTGCATTCCCACATGACATGCCTTCGCAGACACACTTATAGAGGGCCACATTTAACTTTGTCTCTTCATCTGCACACACAAAAAAAAAAACCACAGACAGAAAAAAAAAAGTTCCTTTAACATAAATGTATTCATTCTTTCATTCAACTTGATTGCACAACTAAATAAAATACACTCAAGGTGTGGTACAACAAATAATTTTGGTTGCCTCTTCAGAAAGAGCTCTATGAACAAGGATGATAGTATAATCAATTGTTATCTCATTACCAACTAGACAGCAGCCCATATGCATCAAATCTCAGCTACTAAAACTACAGATTCCAGCAATCAGTGACATTCTGTGATACTTACGTAGAGAATTCACAAAAACCGTCCTCCTTTATATAACTTTAAGACAACATGCCAACTATTGTATTATTACCTCAAGTTTTGTTCTTCTATCAAAATGGGAGGATTGTCTCCTAAATTTTCTGACAGACACTGCTTTAAAACTGATAATTTGTAATTGACAACCAACTACTTTGTTGCCTGAGAACCACCGTGGAATACTGTTTGTCTGTGCTGTAAATAAGGTGCAATTAATGAAAAACAAGGAATTATGAACAATTGCCAGTCAATTTGGGAAAAAGTTGATATACATGTGGCTACCTTCCAAATATGTGATCAGATGTTTGTCACAGCCTGGTTACTATTGCAACTGTTTGACTTTCACTTTATTTGTTTAAGTAATTTTGGAAAATAAAAACATCTGAACTCAAAAAGATCTAGAAAAAGTTTCTGAGCACCTTACCATGCATTGAGTCCTATGGAGGCACTTCAGTAGTCCATAGCTTAACTTCAATTCTCTGGAGGGCAGCAGGACTGTGTGGCTGATTTATCCTGCTGTTTACAGAGAACTCCTATGATCTTGTTGTCACATTGGCGACAATGATGACCTTTTTAACAGATCCTAGCAGGTTCTTCATTCTACTCTATGGTAATAAGACTTGTGATTCTACTATATTCAGACAAACGCCTGTAAAAGTTAGTTCCATGGCTGGAATGAGGTGGGTTTCTGGAAATGTATTTAAAACCTCAAGCTCTGTAGAAAATGTATGACAACTTGGGGGCACAAACATCTGATCTGATATCTATAGCTACTAGACAGTTGTCTAAATACAGAAAAATCCATATCTTCTGTTTGCAAAGATAAACTGCTACCACTGTCAAAACATGGTGAAAACTTCTAGTGCCTCTGTCAGGCTAAACAGTACTACTACTACCTTGTACTGATAGTGAGTGTCTACTACTGTGAAAGAAAGATGCTTCAGGAAGTTTTGCTGAATGGTTAGACAAGTATAAGCATTTTCAGGTCAAGTGAGCATAGCCAATTGCCTTGTCAGGGGCGTAGTCAAGGAAGGGCCTGAATGGCCCCGATTTAGGTTTGGACCACTAGCTGGTAGGGAGGGGTCCCCAAGCCCTGCCAGCAGAAGTGCTCCTTTACTCGTGGCCTGCACGCTCTTGGCTATAGCAGCCCCCTCCCTCTGCATGCTCAGTTTTCACAATACAATGCATGTGCAGGGCGGAAAGTCTCTCCTGCACGTACTCAGTTTTGCGGAAACAGAGCATGTGCTGGGAAGAGGGAGGCTCAGGATGGTGAAAACATGCAGGCCATAGATAAAGGAGCGCTTCTGTTGGGGGGGGGGGCTTGAGGACCCCCACCAGCTCAGGCATGTTAGGGTCGTAGGGGGGGGCAAAGAGCAGTGGCTGGGAAGGGCAAAGTTCCCCCTCCCCCCTACTTTATGTTCAGGTCCCTCAAGACCCGAGGTCTGGCTACACGCTTGCTCCTTTATTAAAGAAAGGGAAGGATCGTCCATAGCAAGGTCATCTTAAAATTTTCTTTCAAAAATCAATTTGTTGAGATCCTAGAGATCTTGGATGGAGTGCAGTCATCCTGCCTTCTTTGGGATAGGGAAGTAACAGGAACAAAACACGCTGTGTTGTTCTACAGAAGAAAGGGGTTCCATTGCAATTTTCTCAGTGGAGAAAGGTGAATGGTAGAGTGGCCCAGCAATCTGTACCGAGATTGATGCTTTTTAATATATTTCTAAATGATCTAGAAAAGGAAAACAAGTGAGACAATCAAATTTGCAAATGACACAACTCTTCAAAATTCTCAACCACTGGAAAAGGACAGTACAAAACTGAGGCACTGGGCAGCAGATGAAATATAATGTGGACAAATGCAAAGTGATGCACAAAAGTAAAAATCCAAATCATAGGTAAACAGAGCTGGGTTCAGGAAAAGGATCATGGAGTCATTGTGGATAATAAGATGAAATCCTCACTTCAGTGGGAACTCTAGGAATTATTAAGAAAGGCACTGAAAATAAAACAGCAAACATCATAATGCCGTTTTATTGATCCATGGTACAATCTCACTATGAATATTTTGTGTGTCATCTTACGAAGTATATTCTGGAACTGAAAAAGGTTTAAAGAAGGGCAACCAAAATGATAAAGGGGATGAAAAGGCCTCCTATAGAGAAAGGTTCAAGAGGTTGGGACTCTTCAGCATGGACAAGAGACAGCTGAAAGGAAACATGATAAACGTCTATAAAAATCACAAATGGAACAGTAGGAGTAATAAAGAAAAGGTTATTTACTACGTTGAATGGTACTAAGACTAAGGGAAAACCCATCAATAAGAAACATTTAAAACTAATTGGAGCATATATTATTTCACTCAATGTACAAATTATACTGTAGAATTTGTTGCCAGAAGGTATGATGAAAGAAGTTAACACAGCTGGTTTTATAAAGATCAATAACCCCATTAGCAGCTAGGCAGACTTGGGATAGCTACTACGTATTCTTGGGTTCAAGTAACAAGGAATTCTACTTTCTAGGATTATGTCAGGTACTTGTGTCCTGGATTGGTCATTGTTAGAAACCGGATGCTAGGCTTGGTAGACCTTGGGTCTGACCCAATATTTTATTTATTAGGGTCTTTTTGAAGGAATTCACTCAAGATGGTGTACAGTAAGAATAAATCAAACATGAGCAATAGGCAATTACAGCAGTAAAAATATTCAAGTAACAACACAAAGTATGGCTCATTTCCAAAGCACTTAGACTTACAAAGTTCCATAGGTTACTATGGAACTTTGTAAGTCTAAGTGCTTTGAAAATACACCTCATAGTATACTACTTACAATGTCAATACAATACAAAATAGAACATTTTAATTGACAGTGAATGGTATAAGCGAAGATGGAGAATATAAATAATTATGATCTTTAAAAAAATAATAGTAGTAATAATAGCAAGGTTGATCCAAGCACCAGTGAGAACTTGCACTGATTATCATATCCACTGAACATCAGTGGGACAAGACAGAAAAAGTCAACAACTGTATATGCTGGACAGTAAAAGAGTTTACAGTGGATATTCAGTTAGTTCTGACAAAACTGGCCAGATTAGGAATGGGCGGATCATTGTTTGATTCGATTTCAACATACTTAGCGGGGCGTAGATTGAGTGTGCGCAGTAGGGGACATGTTTCTCAGGAAGTATTTTTGTATAGAGGTGTTCCTCTAGGTTTGGCCTTCTCGGCATTATTACTTAATGTCTATATGTCTTCTTTGGGGATGTTTTTTGAAAACAGAGTGCTGGCTATCATCTCAATGTGGACAATATCCAATTCTTTTTCCTTATTTCCTCTTGAGGTGTTGTTCCTGAAGTCCAATTACAGTTGTACATGGATGAGATTAATGTGTGGATGCGTCAGCACAGTTTGTTGCTGAATGTTGGAAAGTCTGAGATGATGATTGTTGAGAAAATAATGCAGGAGTGTTATCCCACTTTTTTGAACTTCAGGGGATTAAACTGCCTGTACAGCATGTTATGAGGTTATTTTATTAGGTTCTGGGATGTCAATGAAAGATCAGGTTATAAATGTCTTTCAGACTTGTTTTTCTCAGTTTCGATTATTGTTCAGACTTAAACCAATGCTGACGCCCTATGATTTTCATAAGGTTATCCAGAGTATGGTGCTATCACAATTGAACTAATGCAATGCTCTTTATCTTGGAATGGCAAAGACCAGGGTTAGTGCATTGTCGTTAGTCTAAAATGCTGCTGCTAGGTTGGTAACTCAGGCAACACATATTACTCCAATTTTGAGACAGTTACACTGGTTGGCAGTGCAGAGTAGAATACATTTTAAAGTTCTTTATTATGTGCATTAGGCTATTTATAGATCTGCACCAAAGTACTTGAAAGATAGTTTTGTTGTGTGTCATCCTGTTAGGAGTTTGAGATCCAAGACGACAATGCATTTGTCATCTGATGTGGTGTCCACACAAGAAATTATGAGACTAGATCTGCCGCTTTTTCTGTGGCTGGGGTATAGCTATGGAACATTTTAAAAGGCCAATTGAGATTGTGCTCTGAAATTTTGCAGTTTAAATGATTATTAAAGACTTCTTTATTTGTTGAAGCATTTATGTAAAAATGGCTGTTACAGTGGCGCAGTTCTGATGCAAGTATTTTACTGTATTTTGCTTTGTATGTTTTTTCTGTAATTAAGCGGTCTATAAATATGTTCAATAAATAAAGATGTGAAGCTAGAGGTACTAAAAGCTGCAGGATTGGGGTTTGGTTCTTTACTATGTTGGAAGGCTATACTCCAAAGCCAGGATAAGGTAGGCAATCTAAATCATGCTTGGCTTTAGGGAAGAAAGGGGATCAGGAGATGATGGTTCATGCAGAGAGCAGGCCATTAGTCTGATCACCATTTTCCACAGAAGCAGATCAACATGGTTATATTATTAACAATTTAAAAGCAGCCTAACAGGGAGCTAATGAACCTGTGAGCTGAGACAGGCGCATGACCTGGTAGGAGCCAGCACTTTGAGGGACAGGCACTGCAGTGACACCTGCTTGTGGGACCCCCCTGACACTGGCAGGAGATCCATACCGGAACCGCTAAAGCGCAGCAGCACTTGCAGCATTTGGCTGCAGGGGCGGGGCATGCCCCTTTGGAGCCCATAGAGGCCGGAGATTCTCCTTGTGTGTTTTTCTTCAATACTGAGTATTTAATTGCTTGAAGTAATTATCAGTAGAAAGAGCAAGGTGAAGAAAACTGTGCCCACGTTTAAGGATAAGACTGTCGCTGGTCCTATGGATAAACATTTACTGGCGCAAGTTTTGCCTCTGAGTTCAAAAGCCATTACCTTCCACACCATTATTTTCTTCTGGAGCCAAAAGGTCCCTCAACTCCTCCCTCTTCCAGTGTCCTCCTTTGTAGTTCATCCAGAGGATAAGTCTTCCCAAGAAGGGTCTCTTTCCTCAGGAGCTGTTGACAAAGAGTCCGCAACAAATTCTTCCCTTGGAAGTGGCGGTGTTAATATACCGGACCCTGTGGCACACCCAGTTTTGAGTTCTGGGCTAGAGGTAAAGGCTCCTATGGATATATCTTTGTCTGATGTATGAAAGTCATTAACAACGGTTGAGAATATACTACAGAACGCTATTACTCAGCTTTGTGTTTATTCAGAGCAGGCAGCTAAAATTTCAACAGTTAGACCTTGGTATGCTAGACTGTGCTTGACGCCTTCAGACTATTGTGCCTAAGGTGGTTACACTTCAGGTGGCATCTTCTGAGGGTATCAAGGACAGTCTGGCATTACATAACAAATGTGAAGTTTTGGAGAAAATGTATAAAAGTAAGAATTTTAGGATTCTTAATTTTCCTGTTACTCATTTGTTGTCTCCAAAAATATTGCTTCATAAGTACAAAAGGAGGTGTTAGCTTAATCTGTAGCTGATTCATTACATTTTTCAAATGTATATTATATACCACAGAGAAAACTTATTCAGAAACCTGAGGGAGAAGCATTTGATGTTTGGGCTCTGAAGCTGAATTTAATTTTACAAACATTTCTAGAAACTTCTCAGAACGAGTTCACGCATCATGCTATTCTTTTGCTGACTTTGTTTTCAAAAACAGATACAATTATGATTATGCGAGTTTATTTGAAAAATAAGACTTTTATATTGTGGCCAAAACGTGTAAATCTTCTCTGCTCTGGTTAGGGTCATGCAGGTTAGATGTAAAATATTTCTAGAAATGAAGCTGTGCCTCCTTGAATTGGGAGCTACATTTTATTTGATGTTCCCATGCAAGTGTTTTTGACAACGCTTCAAGATCCTGGCCATTTAGAAAATTTCTTGATACAGAAAGAATCAGCTTCAGGAGCTAATGTAGGAAAGGACTGAGTTGGAATTAAATAGCTTTTTTTATGGTACTAATATTGGTACCTTTTTTCCTAATTTCTTTTTTTGTTTGCCAATGCTCCCATTAATGTGGACTTGACTTTATCAATATTGCTGGTTAAGAATTCCTTGATTTTATGCTAAATGTTTTGTTTCTTTATAGAAACTGATAAATAAAGAATCTATATCTATCTACATAAGCAGCCTAACAAGAAAGAGAGCAGGGAGCTTAAAAAACAAGTTTTGTAGTAGCTGCAAAAAATAAAAAGTTTCTAAAAAACCTCCTTGGGCCCTGTTTTCAAAGGTGTGCTAGCATTTTTAGCACGCACTAACCGTGTAGATGCCCAAAGGAATAATATGGGCATCTACATTGTTAGCATGCGCTAAAAATGCTACTGTGCCTTTGTAAACAGGGCCCCTTATTTCAAAGTTCTTTTATATGAATATTTAAGTTTATTTGTTGTACCCAGACAACGGGATAAATATGTTCTTTTTATTACCTGCATTCTTCAGTAAAGTAAAATTTGGTTAAAACTAACCTATCAAGCTAAGCAAAAGTGGTCAATTACCCCAAAAATTCTCTTACGCCAAGAGGAAATCAATCCTGGTCAATAGACTCTTACTCCTAATCTAATGCAGTTTGGCTCCATCCAATTCCAGCACTTAGAACATTTAACAGAAAATCTGAAGTTGGGATACAGGTGATGCATAGCATCTGAGTAATGATGTTGATTCCAAAAAAAACTATCACAGCCTACAAGGAGTCCAATTTAAAAAGATACACTGCCTGAATTGTATGAGCTCTTGCACAGAACCTGCCAGATCGTAGGCAGTGCTATCATCTGTTCCCCAAAGATAATACTGAGAAGAAAAATTAGAAAAGATTTTGATTAATCTAGGCTGAAGAAAAGCCCTGAAGCTTATTCCCCTAGACTGTCTCTTCAGCACACACACAATGACGCAAGTCTTGGCCTGTAGGTGTAAATTACCATGGCTTCTTAGGAAAAACAAACAAAATAAAGGCTGAAGCAGGACTAGTGGCAGTAAAGATTAGAACACCTGGATGAGAACAAGAGAAGTCAGACTGTAAACCTCACTTCTCCCACCCTCAATACTTGTGACATTGCATAGGTCAGTACAACTTTTTTTGTTCTTTCTGACCCAATGGATGTTGAAAAAAAAATACACAAAGGGGTCAAGAATTTCTACTCATTTGTGTCAATAAAATAACTCCCTGAAATTTTAATGGAGCAGGACCAAATGCAGCATGGAAAACATGGTGAAAAGACAAGTTCACAAATGGGCAAGATCAGACAGCAGAAAAATACCACCCCCCCCTCCCCCTCAAAAAAACCCTCTGCGTATTTCTATGGGAGAAATAGTTCCATCTTCTGCAGTATAGAAACTCTGATACACAAACACTGCAGCTTAGAGAATTGCTCCTTTCACACCATCTTTCCCCCTCTCATCTACTTTCCTAGTAACAGAAATACATACAACAAACACCCTAAACTGTGTAGTTTGCTACTGGTTATGTTTACTGCCAACTAATGGTGGTGAAGAACGACCATAACTGTTGCCCTGGGACAGTGGCACTCTCCGGTTAAAATGTAAAATCCATCCTTTCAAATCTGATGACAGCAGCACCTAATGGCTTAATATATTAATCACACTTAGTTACATTTTCTTCTTTCCAAACAGAATGCTTGGGTACCATTCCCTTCAAACTGCTCCGACCTTCTAGGTCAGACACACGTATACAGAGATACACACACACACATGGATTGGAAGGAATTCAATGAACCATGCTCTACATGATTTTCTTTCCAACCGAACGGAATGTTGTAAAGAAATTATATGTAAGACATTAAAAAATAAAATAGTCTCTGAAATTTTAACAGAACAGGATCAGCATTTGCATGGAGGAAAAACAGCGGGAAAAGCAGCTCAGTGACAGCATACAAAAACTGATTCACTACAACACACTGGCTAGAAAATCGCACCTTACAAATTACCCTCCTCTATGCTCTCCTTTCTTGGTCACAGACAGACTTTTATAAACACAAAATACATAGGGTTTGGAAATAATTCCATGAGGCATGCTTTTCCCAACATACCCCTCCTCACCACTTTCTGTTCCCTATTCCTGCTGAACTGTCACTTACAGATCGATGATCAGAAGCAAACGTGGGCGCTAGAGGTTATTAGTGCCTTACTAGCACCTGCGTTTGCTACGCGCTCACGGGCTCTGACCACAAGTAGCATACAAATGCATGCTAAACAGGTACCTTATTATTCTTCCCCAATGATCAGCGGGCAGCGTGCCAAACCCTACGGAAGCTCAGAGCTGGCGTTAGGGTTTGCAGAACATTGAGGAGGAATGGTGAGCCCTGTCCAGCATGCATTTGCATGCTAGCAGGCCCCCCACCCCCCAATAGAACCCTTCCACAGAAGCACCTGAACCCCACACACACACAGGAACCCCGACCCCCACCACTCCAAGCAAGCGATACAGGGGCTGGAGGACCAGCGGACCCTCCAGGCCCCCCAACCTCCTCCCCTGACACAAGTTCACGGGAGGCTGAGAACCAGTGGATCTCCAGCACCCTTCACCCCAATAAAAAAAGGCCTGGTGGCCCAGAGGCCGCGAATTCAAGCTCCCCCAACTTGTTGGTCTAGCGGTCCCCCTTCCCTGCCCCCTCTGTACCTGAGCGGCGGAGGAGGGAGTAGTACACTCTTCCAGTGCCAACTTGAAAATGGCAACTCCCAGCCCTGCCCAGTGCATCCTGGAATGCACTGGACAGGGCTTCACCATCATATAAATGAAAACTTCAGCCCACCATGAACTTATGTTGGGGGGGTGTCGGGGGGCGGGGACTGGCCTGTGTCGTGGCTTGGGATAGGGGTGTGGGGATTGGGGGGGGCACTAGACCACCAGGGTCTTGCATTGCAGGGGGGTCTGGGGATCCCACAGACCTCCAGTCCCTGGGTTCGACAAGTCTGGGCTTTTGACAGCCTGGACCTGTCAAACAAGCAAGGGAGGATATCCTCCCACAGTTTTACCCTATGATCAGAGAAAATAGCATGCTTAAATGGGAAAATTAGGTTCTTACCTTGGTAATTTTCTTTCCTTTAGTCATAGCAGATGAATCCATTAAGAGTGGGTTGTGTCCATCAACCAGCAGGGGGAGATAGAGAGCACTGAAAAACCATAGTGCCTCATGGCCAGCTAGCTCCATCTGCCTCATCAGTATTTGAAGCTTCCAAAGCAGTGTTACACCGCAAAGCATAATAACATGAACTTTCCTCACAGCGGATGAACGCCCCAAAACTGGAGCTATAAGTCAAAGGAGGGAATGGACTCATTCTCCTGTAACTGAACAGAAATCCTGAAGACTGTTTTCCAACTTCTCCCAATGAGGGAACATATCTACAGGAAAAACTGAACATAAAGTAACAGAAATCACATAATAAACCACTGAGAGAGGGCTCATGGATTCATCTGCTATGACTAAAGGAAAGAAAATTACCAAAGTAAGAACCTAATTTTCCCTTCCTTGTCATCAAGCAGATGAATCCATTACGAGTGGGATGCATCAAAGCAATCCCTAGATAGGGTGGGAACAAGCCACACCACGCGCCAGCACTTGTGCTCCAAAATGTGCGTCCCTCCTGGCAGCCACATCCAGCCTGTAATGTCGGGCAAAAGAGAGCTTAGAAGCCCAAGTAGCTGCACTACATATCTCTTGAAGAGAGAGTGCTCCAGTTTCAGCCCAAGAAGAGGAAATCGCTCTTGTGGAATGTGCCTTAAAGGCTTCAGGCGGAGGCCAGCCAGATAGCAGATATGCTGAAAAGATAGCTTCTTTGAGCCAATGGGCTACAATGGCCTTAGACGCTGGAGACCCTCTGCGCGGACTTGACAAAAAAACAAAAAGATGGTCAGAGGTCCTGAAGGCATTTGACATGCGCAGATATTGCAACAGAGCCCTTCGCACATCCAGAAGGTGCAACTGCCCATAGGCTTCTGGAAACTCCTCTTTAGAAAAGGAGGGCAGGAAAATAGGCTGGTTTAGGTGAAACGCTGAAACCACCTTAGGCATGAAGGAAGGCACCGTATGTACCATTACTTCAGACCCTGAGAATTGCAGAAATGGGTCTCGACAGGACAGCGCCTGGAGCTCAGATATCCGTCTCGCCGATGTCATGACCACCAAAAAGACCGTCTTTAAGGTCACATCCTTCTCCGAAGCTTGCCTGAGCGGCTCGAAGGGCGAACACTAAAGGGCCTTTAAAACTAACCCCAGGTTCCAGGCCGGACACTGAGCCCGCATGGGAGGACGGAGCTGAAGCACCCCTCTAAGAAACTGTGTCACATCCAGGCAAGCAGCCAGAGAGAGGCCAGCGACCTTCCCTCGAAAACATGCTAAGGCTGCCACTTGAACACGCAGGGAATTATAGGCCAAGCCTTTTTGTAAACCATCCTGCAAAAAGTCAAGTATCGGCAAGACAGAAGCCCGCATGGGAGTAATCGCTTTAGAAGCACACCAAGCCTCACATTGGAGCCAAATCCTGAACACAATACTCCAGGTGCAGTCGCACCATGGAGCGATATAACGGCATTATAACATCCTCATGCTTGGTTTCCATCCCTTTTCTAATAATACTCAACATTCTGTTCGCCTTCTTAGCTTGGGACATTGTCCAGCTGTTGGGGTCGATGACGGCCACTTTGGAAGTGGTGCCATGGGCGAGAGCGCACCTGAGACCTCTGCAGTGTTCCCTGCTTCAACTATGGTCGCCAATATCTCAGGATTATCAATGCAGACTCACGTGGCTCCCTGCGGCCCGGCTCAGTATGGAGTGGTGACTCTGACAGCATGCTACGGTGAGGAATGCCGCTAACGCTCCCCGATTGGTGCCTGGTGGTAACAGATGCCAGCCTGAAGGGCTGGGGTGCACATTGCTGGGGAAAGCATGCCCAGGATCTTTGGACACCCAAGGAGTCGGAGTGGTCCATCAATCGCTTGGAGTTGAAATCGATTTTCCAGGCGCTTCTGGCCTTTCAATTGACCCTGGAAGGATTGGCTGTCAGAGTTCTGTCGGGCAACACAACAGCAGTGGCCTACATAAATCGCCAAGGAGGCACTCAGTGCATAGCACTAGCAGCGCAGGCCGCGCAGATTTGCCACTGGGCCAAGCTTCATCTTCAGTTTCTGTCAGCAGTTTCTGGTGGCCTCATCTCAAAAAAGATATAAAGGAATTGGAGAAGGTGCAGAGAAGGGCAACAAAAATGATAAAAGGGATGGGACGACTACCCTATGAGGAGAGGTTAAGACGGCTAGGACTCTTTAGCCTGGAGAGAAGGCGGCTGAGAGGTGATATGATAGAGGTTTACAAAATAATGAGCGGGATAGAGCGGACAGATGTGAAGCGTTTGTTTACGCTTTCTAACAATAATAGAACCAGGGGACACACGATGAAATTAGAATGTGGTAGGTTTAAAACAAATCGGAGAAAGTTTATCTTTACTCAGCGCGTAGTTAGACTCTGGAACTCATTGTCGGAGAAGGTAGTGACGGCAGCTGGCCTTGCTGAATTTAAAGAGGGTCTGGACAGATTTCTGAAGGAAAAGTCCATTGATCGTTATTACATTTTGGGATTTTTGCCAGGTTCTTGGGGCCTGGATTGGCCGCTGTCGGAGACAGAGTGCTGGGCTTGATGGACCTTTGGTCTTTTCCCAGCATGGCAGTGCTTATGTCTCCTTCCTTAGCATCAGCTCCAGTGTTCTGCACAAATGGAATGTACTGAAGCAGATCTACTGGGTAAGGGAAGATAAGTCGACCCCCCCCCCCCCCCAAATGATGGCCCTGCCAAAGTCCAAACAGACCCTGACCGCCACATCCAATCTGTAGTGCTTGACAAATGAATGGTGCGACAAACACATCACTGCCTATAAATTTCTTCAGGATTCACCTCCCAGGCTTCTACCCAGGATGTGGCGTAGGCATTCAGGCCTGAGACACCAAATAATTCTTACAAAATGTAGGAGGTTTTAATAGCCTCCTTGATCCATCTCGTAAAGGAGACCTTAGAGGCCACCTGGCCCTTACTTGGGCCATGGAAAAGAAAAACAGGTGATCTGAGAGTCGAAAATTGTCTCCTTCAGGTACCATAGCAGCGTCCTCTGGACATCCAGCCTGTGGAGCCTCCGGTCCGCAGGAGCAGAGCTCTCCTACACAAAGAAGGACAAACAAACTTTCTGATTCACATGGAACAGAGCAATCTAAAGAAAGAGGACATGTGAAGAGGAACTGAATCCTCCACAATGGAGAGATATGGGTCCCAACAAGACAGCACCTGTAGCTCCGAAACTCTTCGAACCAAGGTAATGGCGACCCGAAAGACAGTCTTCCTAACTTTAATGCAGGCCAAAAGCAGAGGCTCAAATGGAGCCCTGCCCAGCATTCGGAGAGCCAGACTAAGACGAGGGAAAGGAGGTATTAAGGAGTGCAAATGCACCATGCCCCTCAGGAAACGGGACACCACCACATGCAAAGCCAGGGAGGTGACTTTCACCTTACCCTGAAAACTGGACAGAGCACCCACCAGGACCCTCCACTGCTGAGTCTGCTCAAATCAGCTTGTCACCCACATCCTGATCCCCTGGCAGCACAGATAAGCAGCGAGCACCATCATAACCTTAGAAAAGGTGTGGGGGGGGGGGGGGGAAGCCATAGCCAAATGAAAGGGCAGGACACGAAATTAGTAATGATGCCCAAGAACACAGAAGAGAAGATAATGCCTGTAGAGCTGCAATGGTAATGTGACAATAGGTCACTGCAAGGTCCACAGATGTCAAGAACTCATCTGGCCGAACTGAGGCAATCACTGACCTGAGGGTTTCCATGTGAAAATTATGAACCTGCAGGCAGGCATTGATCCCCTTCAGGTCCAGAATGGGACGGAATGAGCCGTCCTTCTAGAGGACCATAAAGTAAATGGAGTAACGGCCCCAACCATACTCTTTGCAAGGCACTGGCTCCACAGCACAAAGCTCCAACAAGTGCTTGAAAGTAAGTGCAACAGCCCAGTGATTTTGCTCTGAGCCATATGGGGAAGGCATGAAAGTAACAGGAATAGAGCAAGTGAGCTCCAGGGAGTATCCCTTTCTCGACCACCTCCAGAACCCACTGGCCTAAGGAGATGTGGGCCCACTCGCACCACCAAGAGGGCCTGGCGCACCCTCGTTGGGAGCTCAGCCTGTAAGGCCTGAAGGACCGGCTCTCCACGGGCCCCAAAAGAAGCCCCACCAAAAGGGCCTCCATGGAGACCTAGGTTGCAGCACGTCGGGCTGGCCAGAAATAAATTGCTCCCCTGGAGTGACCTCTGGAAGCGGAGGACCACTGGGAACCCTCTGAACTCAGCTCAGTGAGGCCAAGGGGTCTAGCCTCCCCCATATCTTTCACAAGGTTCTCCAGGTCCTTCCCAAATAGCAAGTGCCTTCAAAAGAACACCTAAGAAGCTTCGTGGAGGCAGTATCCACCAGCTAGTGGTGGAGCCACAGCCAGTAACAGCCCACCATAGCTGAGCTCACTGACAAGCTGACCAGATCGCACAGGACATCCACCAAGAAGGCCGCACAACACTCTAGGTGGGAAACCTCTGCAGATTCCAGCAGCTGCAAGACTCTAGGTGGAAAACCTCTGCAGACTCCAGCAGCTGCTACAACACAGCCATCTCAGATGGCTGCTTGGATGTCCTAGGCTATGCACAACTGCTGCTCCACTTGTTTATCGTAGAGCTCCCTGTAGGCTAAGCCACCATGAACAGGGACAGTGGTCGCCTTGGTGACTGCTGTCATGAGAGTGTCCACCTCACGGCATGCCCAGTACTTCTCCACCTCCTCAGGAGCGAAGGAACAAAGGCAATCGAGGGCCCCATCTTAAGCCTCCCACTCTGCCAGCATCATGCGGGTTTAAGTGCCTTATAAAGCAGAAAATGTTTTGAAGGCCCAGCAAGGTCCTCCAAGAGAGAATCCCCCTCCAAGGGGTCTGCAGCAGGTGACTTCAGCATCATCTCTGTAACTTCATCGAGAAAAGAGAGCTCCTCAAGATGGAAGAGCTGGATCACATGAGAGGGACCGAGAGTCAGAAAGGACTCCCAAGTCCTCATCCAAACTCCCCAGAGCTGAATGGAACATCTGCAACCCCTCCATCTCCCCCAGCAGCACCAGGTCCCCATAAGGGGCCCTTGACAAGAGCATCCTGGCCCCTAGGGGCCATACTGCTAGCCAAGGGGGCCAGTCTCCTGCAGGGATTGTTTGACAATTTCAGTCAAGTTCTGGGGCCAAAAACATTTGGGGCCCCTTTGGGACCCCCCCTGCAGGCAGGCCTTAGGTTGGTGGGATGACAAGCCCCCCCCCTCCCCCGACTTAGTAAGCAGACCCTTAAATATGATTCAGGACCTTCGGCATGTGGTTTCTTAGACTACTCTTACTCTATTGTCTGATGTTCAAGGCTATCAAAGGAAATGGCCCAGAGTACTGGAACAGGATCTCTCTATATACACCTCCAAGGTCACTAAGGTCCTCCCAAGAAGTATCTCTAACCACACCCTCCCCTAAGGACATCACACGATGTTATACCCACCAGCGAGCCTTCTCCATAGTAGCCTCCACACTCTGGAATGCACTCCCTTAAAGGCTTCACTTAACACAAGACTATCTATTTCAAGAAGCAGGTGAAAGCTTGGCTCTTCAACGAGGCCTTTAATGGAAGAAATAACTAACCAATCAAACATACACAACATATATAACAGGACATTATCTATCCACTCCTATTGTAGCTAAGATAAATTTCAAGCACCATTCTGACCTCACAGTATGTGCAACTTTCTTTAAATTAGAACATGAATAAGAAAATAAGGGGACTATCTATCTATATGTTCCATCTTTGCTTACACCCACCCTATGCTGTCTATTAAAATGTTTTATCGCATGTTGCGTCAACATTGTAAAAAATAAATAAGTCACTTATCTCTTCCCTGATGTTTTAACCATTGGATTCCAAACGACGCTCAGGAATTGTATGTGGCAAAAAAATTCACACCTAAAACCTAACTGGAAAGAACCTGGTCTTTAAGAAAACTATAAGGTGATATTTGTTACAACTAAAGACTGCTTACCCTATGATTCCCATGCCCAAGAATGGAGTCGCCTTCATTATTTACTGAAAGGGGGGGAGGGGTTTCGGGGGGATAATACCGGCAACAAATCAGCCTGAAGAAATGACTGGCTGATGTTTAATTTCTGATTTTGTTAGTACATTTCCATGTTTGGGGAGGAATGGGAGTAGTGGGTATTTTTTCATCTTACGTGGGGCCTGGTCTTTCAATTTTTTTTTTATGGCTGTATTGTATTTCCTGACTGTTTTGATTCTCCAGGTTTTCAATTAGTAATAAATATCTACTGTTACAAAAAATATATATATTGCTTACCTTCCATACTAGGTGATGGTAATGCTATCATTAACAGTACTGGAAAAATCATAACTCCATCTACCATTGTACACCTGTGGGAACAAAAAAAAAAGCACATCATTTAGGAAAACTGTAGGATATAAAAACTGTTGAGTCAGTAGTGCAATAATATTGGTGATGCAGGGCTGTAACCCTGGAAACTCATTTGCTTCCCCTCTAAACCATTTATTGTATAATCTCTAGGCTTTGCTATAGAGGAGGGGCTATAAGAAGGAGTACAATGGTGCAAGTGCCCCCTCTCAGTCAGAAAGCTCAGTATTTCAAGTTCTATCACAGCACTGCTCCAGTTGTATGCCAACAACCACCCCACCACTAGTCTTTTTGGCTCAAAATATCAGATATTTTAGTATTTTAAAGAGTCTGTGTATATTATTGCTTATGTGTTTCTGCAAACTGCTGACAATTAGTTGATAGATTTGAGGTAAATATTTTTAAATACATAAATATTGCCGCTTATACACTGAGCTAGGGTCAGAGCAGATGAGCAGTCAGAGTCAATCTGTGGGTAGCATATGTAATTTGCTACATTTGTACCCCACATTTTCCCACCTATTTGCAGGCTGAATGTGGCTTACATTAAATTACAAAAGATATAGTTATGAACAGAATAAGAGGTTTGTTCTAAATTAACATATTATTACTATGTAAGAAATAAGGAAGATATATCTGTAGAATAATTTACATAACACATAATAAAAAGCAATAATGTATGATGACCAATAATGAAAATATGGCTAATATAATCAATTCAGAGGGATCAGTAGGTGGTTGGTTTAGATATAGAATAATCAAGTTCTTAAGGAGGATTCTTATTGTAAGTTTCTTCGAACAAGTGCATTTTCAATAATTTCCTGAAGTCTGTCAAGTTACGTGTTATTTTTATAGTGTTTGGTAGTTAATTCCATGCTTTTGTGCAGAGGTATGTGAAGGTAGATGCATGTAGTGATTTGTATTTGAGTCCTCTACAATTAGGGTAGTGGAGGTTTAGGAAGGTACGTGATGAACTGTTGATGTTTCGTGCCGGTAAGTCAATTAGGTCTGACATGTATGAAGGAGCTTCTTCATGGATGATTTTATGGGTTAATGTGCAAATTTTGAAAGCAATACGATCTTTTAGTGGAAGTCAATGCAATTTTTTCTCTGATGGGTTTGGCACTCTCATATTTCGCCTTACCGAATATGAGTCTAGCTGCGGTATTTTGTGCAGTCTGATAATAGCAAATAAGAATGCTGGCTGGAAGCAGGTAGCTTGTGTATTGATGAGAGGCATGATATTTTAGATAGGGATTGGTGGCAATGAGTTGGGAGAGGGTAGTAAGTGAAAGGGTTAGGAGACTGCATATTTGTAGAGGAGAGGTGGCAATCATTAAGCTGCACAGAACAGTTGTTGAGATCTCAGAGAGAATTTTGTGAGACCCTTGGTACTGCAGGGGGCGCCATGTACAAGGAATGCTGGTACCCTTCCTTGCAATGAAATGGGCCTGCAGTACCACCAACACATCTTGCCACCTAATACCTGCCAGAAACGTCTCCCAGAAACGCTCACAATTTAAACTGCAGAGCCACACTGGCTTTCTATTAATGGAGCACAACATGTCTGCCCAGACATGCTGCCATCACACACACTATCCTCCTAGAACCCTGTGCTTCAGACTCCATGCCAAGATAGTTACAGATGTCCCATAGGAGAGGAGGCAAAGTAGCTAAAGGTTAATAGTGTGCACTATGGATTGGATTCCTCCAGGTGTTGGCATTATACTTGAATCATTACGTTTTCCAGGGAAAGAAAACTGCCAACGCCCAGACCCAAGTGTGGCAGAGGGGCTCATATGAGCACCTGGCTCTTCTCTCAGTCAAGTGACAAGCATGGAGGATAGTTCCTTGGTGGTGCTGCAACCAAGCACTTGCATAAATATGTTACAGTGAAGACAATCACAATAAAAGCTCCCTGCAGCCAGCAGGTACAGGAGCACATCTAATCACTACTCCATGCTTACTATGCCCAGGGGCACTATGATATTAAGCATTTATTACATAAGAACCAGATCCTCTCTCACCACTTGCAGTGGACTATTTTCTACCTGAAGAGAAGGAAGCACAACAGCTGTTGTGGCCAGGGCTCTGGAGTCAGTACATCAAACCTTCAACTCCAATTTATATTAGGCTTTAAATATTTTTTGTTCTGGATCTAAAATACTGGTAAATAAAAGTTATATTTATTAATACTTTAGATCTAGGATAAAAATATAAGTATAAAATGATAACATTTGCCATATATTATAATGTTGTATGTTTTTATGCTGAAGCTGAAGTCGGAGTGAGTACATTTTTACCAACTCTGACTCTGCCCAAAATTACTTTTGACTCAAGGCTCCACAGCTCTGGTTGTGACAGCAATGGTTCCCCAGTCCTCCTTTGCAGCAAAAAAAAAAAAAAAAAAACCAAGCACTACCTGTTAAAGTCAAGAACATCTTTCCAAGCACCAGCTCAATAAGACAGATGTGCATCAGGGATTCCATGGGAAGCTTAAGCCCCAACACTAGCAAAGTCTTAGGAGAGCAGCACCAAGAGGAAGAAGTTGAGGTAGCCTCCTAGGGGGCTCCCTAACTGGAGAAGTATGTTCACTTGACTATAATGTCAATTACTAGTGAAAACAGAGGCCTAAGACCCTTTCCATACTCAGGCAATCCTTTCATCTAGGTAGAAGACCTAATTCATACTTTCATTTTCAGCCTTCATATGAACTACTAAACTGATTTTAATCAAGCCTTTGCCACCAAGTATGATAGGAAATGTTTCTGTATCTCTGCCACACTTTCTTGGACTCTTGACTGCACTGCTTGGCACTGACACTTCTATTATCAACACTATTCTGGGGGGGGGGGGGGGGGGGGGATTGTTTTTTTTACCACTATGTCCAGTTTTCTTGCAACTAGTTTACTGGTTGACATAAGAATGTAGCTGAGCTGTTATCTTCTCTCGAAGTAATTCTCTCACCCTGTGACAGACATTGATTCACACTGGCACCATGACCTAGAATAGTTTGCACAATTTAATTTTGGATGCATGACTTTTATTCTATTTTAATCAGCTGGACTGTAAATATTGTTTCCAAGAATACCTTGACAAGTTGCCTATACATATAACATGCCATGAACTCCAGAATGACATTCTTTAGCAGTAAGCAAGTATTATACAGTAAACTTGAGAGATTGAGATCTTCCTCCACAGACCCTGGCTTAGCAATGAGGTTCATTACTGTAATGGATGCACAAAACTAATCCATTTGGAGACACTGTCCCCAAGAGAAAACTGGATATAGTGATAAAGGCAAAAAAAATAAGAACAGCATTGTTGATAGAAGTGTCAGTGCAAAGCAAATATTCTGTACAATGTGTGAAGGCATAGAAGATCCTCAAGAACCAAGAAATGCAATTAAATACTACGGAAAGGTGGCAGAAATACTCAAATTCCCAATTGCTTCCGGTTTCACTTGCTAAAATGAAAAATAATTTCCAATCACACCTTGATTAGTTACCTGTATGTATCACATCCAATGATGTTTAGAGAGAGGCCCCCTTTAGTAAATGCCAGTATTAAAGCAAACACTGAACAACACATCCTGACTTAGGAATGAGGTCTTACTTTCACTGAATGTGCAAAATAAACACTACTGGAAACACTAACCCTCCCAAGAGAGCTTCAGAATACTTTTCAAAAAAGGACAACTCCATTGCATTCACTGTCAGGATAAGAAATACTTTCTACAGTACTCGCAGCTAACAAAACATATGAAGCCTAGATACATACAGCCTTTCAGATGATCCCTAGAACCAGGGAACATCTGATGTTATAAGCCACCGAGATTTGCTGCCTCCCACTGAAGTATCCCTGATCACTTTCCTTTTCCTACAGACCAGCAAGACAACCAGTTTCTTATCCAGCCTCCTCTTCATTCTTTGCAGCAATTCATAAAGGCCTTTAGTTCATAAGCCCGACACCTACCCACAATGGATCAGAGCTTTATGCCCTCAGTGATGGCGAACCTTTCAGAGACCGAGTGCCCAAACAGCAACCCAAAATCTAATTATTTATCACAAAGTGCCACTCCCCCCTCCCCTGTCCCCCCTCCCTCCGAGCAGCGCTAAAATGCGTGCAGGCTCGGCCCTTCTCTCTGAGCTCTGGTCCCGCCCTTGCGGAAACAGGAAACGAGGGCAGGACCAGAGCGCAGAGAGAGAGAAGGACTGAGCATGCACGCATTTTAGCACTGCTGCTGGCCGCCGTAACCTGTCCGCGACGAGGTAAGTCAAGAGATGACTTTTAAAATTCGGAGGGAGGGAGGGAGGGAGGAGGCCTGGAACTCGAAGGAAGGGAGGGAGGGAGGGAGGGATGATAACTCTGGAACTCGGAGGGAGGGAGAGAGAGGGGAGGGGGGACCCTGGAACTGGGAGGTGACTCTGGCTGAGGCGACGGCGCGTGTGCCCTCTCTGGCACGCGTGCCATAGGTTCGCCATCACTGCCCTATCTTCTCACATTGTGGGTAGATACGCTGTTATATAAAAAGAACACCATGCCCAGAACCCTTTCTGGAATATCTCCATGTATACAGACTGTCCCTCTGGCCTCTTCAACGCGACTGGTAGCTGGCTGGTGTATTCAAGTTGTCTCTGTGTATCTTACATACTATTAAAATAAAGAAATGTCAAATTGATGAAGCATGTGCATTAGACAGGATAAGACTTAACAGCCTTCGATTCCCCAGGCTGCTTTATAATAGCTATACAAATACTACCAATACAACAATGAAATTTTCCACAAATTCTTCAATAATACTCCCCTGTCCAGTCTAGAACAATTGAAGATAAAGGGTCATGGATCTGAAATACCACTTTTCTGAGATACCAAAGTGGTTTATCTTTATTATATGTAGGTACTTTCTCTGTCCCTAATGAAAGCACAATTTAAGGGCTCCTTTTACAAAGCAGCGCTACTGTTTAACGTCTACTGAATGCAAAGAAGCCCGTGGGAATTGAATGGGCTTCTTCACATTCAGCGCATGCTAAATCAGTACTGCCACTTTATACAAGAAGCCCTAAGTTTTTGTACCTGGGGATGTCAGACAACCATCTTGTAAAAGAAGAACTCATCAAATGGTGTGACAAAATGCTAGGGATGTGCACAAGGCAAAACTCTTTGGTCCGGTTTCAGTTAAAGCTATTTTTTTTCAATTTTATGAACTTTTTCAGTTTGTTTCACAAATTCATTTTAATAAAAAAATGTAATGCACATTAAATTTTTTAATGAGCACTAAAAGAGCAGTTCCAAAAAGTGCGCACTAACAAGTTATTCCCTGATTACACAAATGGCACATAAGCATGCAAATGCCAAAAATTTGTATGAGGTATACATGGGTATGGGGAGATTGGTTGGGGTTGGTCACATGTGATTTGTATGAGTTAACTTTAAATCATCATTTGATACAATCTTTAAAAGCATTAAGGCATTACGTTACATATGTGAATTTATTGATGAAATGCTGAAGCACTGTTATTATCTGCAAACACTTTACTGCATGTGAGTCATCAAGTAAATGTTCATTTGACCTATTTGCAAATGTGTAAGAACTTTGCGCAGTATCAGTAGACTGTGTAAGTGAACGCAGGCATTAGCAGTATACTATAGTGCTGTGGAAGGCAACAGTGTATGTACATACCTGGTAGGGGATTTGGAACGCATAATGTGCGATGATGGTTCCATCTGTGACACTGCCACATGTTCCCTTGGGGATATAATGGTAGGAATGGGTATGAACTGATTAAGACTAAGGTATTTTTTGGTTATTTATAAACAAGCCTTTTCAGGCTCAAGGCATGATACAATCGAAAGTGTAAAAATCAATACAATAGAATACCCCACATTTTTAAAAAATCAATACCTAAAAGCCTAAAAAAGAAAACTAATGAGCATACAACAGGAGGGAGAGCGAGTAATCACAAATTTAAACCTAAGTTCAACAGGTTAGAGTTCCATAAACTTGGATAGAACAAGAAAACACTCTGGACTGGGTAATCAGTGGTGTGCAGGAGTCGGCTCGCACCAGCTCAAAGACTTGTTTGTTAGCTTTTTAAAGAATTTTGGGAGCTGGTTGTTAAAGTAGCTAGGTATAATAATGGAATAACTTTTCATAGGCAGAGTAGTAATTTGTTATGTCATAATCATTTGGACTACTTTAACAACCAGCTCCCAAAATTTGGACTCACGTCTCCTCTTGGTGTCCTCCTTCCCCGTGGCTTGCGTACACTCAAAGCAAACAAACCTATGAGGTGCTGCACCCTGTTCCCACCAGTCTCGCCTCAGACACATTTTGCCACATGAACATGTCGCAACCGCTGGCCAGCACTCTCCAGTTCCCACAAAGGAAGCAGCGCTTTGCGGCTTCAGACGCCAACATTGGAAGCTCCAAGAAAACGGAGCGTGGCTCCCCCTGACAGAGCCTCCTGTGCTGTGAGGCACTCCTCCGTCCGGTTCCCTTCCCTTGCAGTTATTCAGTCAATGCTGCACTTGCAGCTCTCACCTTGCGTTGTGTTGACCTGCTTTTTTTTTTTGTTTGTTTTTGGTAGGTGGCAGGAGGGAACAGCCTCAGCCAAGAATCAGGGCACAGAATCCCATGAACACAGAGGGGCCATTGGGGGGAGGGACCTGGCACCACCAGGTATACCCCAAAAACAAACCTAGGAGTCAGGACCTCAACCCTGATCCAGGCTCAACAAGGCCTGTGGGAAGGGCTAGAAGCCAGATCAATACAGAACTGCACAGTTATGACCCTCCACCTGCTAGACAGAGAGAATACTGAAGCTGGCTGTACATGACCACGGCACCCTGACATAATAGCCCTGACAAAAAAGCCCCGACAAAACAGCCTTGTAACATAATAGCCCCTGACAAGTCAGCCCCTAACAAAATAGCTCTTGACAAAATGGTTCCTCCCACAAAATAACCCTTGAGAAAAAAGCCCCTAGACAAAACATCACCACAAAATAAGATGATAAACTACAAGTGAAATCTTCACTGATAAAGGCTCCTACCAGCACTGCATTGTATAAAGCATATATAAACAAAATTCTATAGCTACCAACTGGTATTCATGATCTGTTCTGCTGTTTAAGGAAACTATTCTTCCATCAACATGCTAATTAAGAAAAAAATCAATATTGTCATCATTTTCATAGTCTTAACGAATCTTATCCTATAAGGCAAGGTAAGATTATTAGGAGAGAAAAAATGCAGTGCCATATTCTGGGAAGTCTGATCAGGATCTTTTGTCGGTGGGCTAATTTGTCAAGGGCTATATTGTGGGCAGGTCATTCTGACAGCGGATGATAGGGAGTATTATGTCGGGAGCTTTTTTTGTTTGGAGCTTTTTTTCGGGGCTATTTTGACCGAGTACACATGACCAAATACAGCTATACCTGAAGTTGTCTCTATCTCCATCTGCTGGTGGAGGGACATAACCCACAAGTCTCTGCACAAAAGTTCTTCCTCTCCACGGGAGATGTACATGTACTCTTTTGCAGTGGTAAACACAGGACAGTGGGGTGGGGAGGGTTCTGGCAGACTCCTCTGCCGCACTGGACAGCCCTTAATAGTGGGCAGCATGGGTGCTGTTTTCTGTTCCCTCCCCTTGTAAAATAATAGAAATTGTTTTCCTATATCCCTCTTTTTCAAATGTCTCCCCTCCCCCCCCAAAAAAGTGGGAGCAGTAGACACTTCTTAGGAAGGTTGGTGCTCCCCCCCCCCCCCCTCCATCACTCGCCCACCACAGTCTTGGCTGTCCCTATCTGGTTGGCCAGTCTCTCCTGCCCCCTACCGGCAGTCGTCACAATCACCCTGGTCCAGCCGAGCCTCGTCACTGGAACAGCAGTAGCACAGAGCACAGGTCATTGGAAACAGTTCAGCCAACCGTGGCAGAGACTCTGTATCTCCTCACTTTGCCTTCACCTGAACCTAAAAATGCATTTCAGTATCATGGTGTGCTTACATATTTTAAACTCAATTATTTCAAGCACTTACAACACTCAACTATACATATCAATTCACCCTTGACAGAGAGTGCCTTTAATTTAAACATAAGACAAAAGTCTGCTATAAGAGAGCCACCTGAACCACACATCAGATCCTACAATGTGTTCAAAAATCCCATCTGATACATTTACAAACTAAAACTATATTAATGTTTCAATGTAATCTTGGTAAGGCTGGACCACTGGTGGGGGAGGGCGGGCTGATTGGAGGGGAGAGTGAGAGGGAGGCACTGGACCCACCGGGGTGAGGGGGGGGTAGGGCTGGAGGAAAGGAAGAAATGTGCTGAACCTGCAGGGAAGGAAGGGAGGGGAAGGGACACAGAGGGGCAATGCCAGATATGGGAGGGGTATATGGACATAGAGGGAAGATGCTAGGCATTAGGGAAAATAGGAACACAGAAGGGAGATGCTGGATTTGTTTGGGGGGGGGGGGGACAGAGGAGTGATGCTGGACCTAGATGGAGGGAATAGGGATAGACTTAGGACAGGGGGCAGATGTCCTAGTTACACCATGTCTGACAAATGTGTGATCTTTATATTTTGCACCATACAGGAGAATAATGCATATCTTGCTATTTCTGCGTTGTGGCTTCCTGTGGTTTTTGGTTAATACATGTTTATAATTTTTGGTCAGCTATTACGTATTTGGCATTTGTGTTCTGTGTATGTGTGACAGAGGTATTCTGTTAGCATGAATTTTCTATGTAGCATTCTGTAGTAATTTAGTCTGTTCAGTTTTCCTGACAGTGGAGGGAATATTTGTGAGGGTAGACAGAGATTTTGTTGACCCTTGTTCTGTACTGTTTGTGATTTATAAAATGAGAGTTGTATTGAATATTGTTTCTTTTTATACTTTAATAAAATGATTTAAATATAAAATCAGAACGAGGCTTGTGCAGATGGAATCTGATACAACTTGCGGGGATGGGGACAAATTTTGTCCCCGCGTCATTCTTTATCTACATGGATGATCAAAACAGTGGTTTCACCATGTGCAAAGCTTGTAAGACAGCGTTGTTGTGGAAGTCACATGACAACACCAGTGGAAAAAGTGCATGCACAAGATGTGGACAAAAGCATACTCTCACAAAAAATATCGGGGACTTCATACATAAAGTGAGTCAGAAGGACAAACCCAGAATAGTGACCATGCCTACAACAGTGAAAGCAGAAGCCACCAAAATGGTCACCTCAAAGTGTGAAACGGACATCAGGCAGTCAAAGGAGTTGGCTTCATTCATCTCGCTGAGAAGCTGGTTTCAATTGGTGCAAAATATGGCTAACTTTCTGTACACCAGATACTTCGCTCTGCCAGAATAGTTTCAAGACATATTTCTGATACTGCGGAAAAGGAAAAAGTAGCACTGTCTGATGTGTTGCAACAACAAATTAAATTTGATGTTAACAACTGATCTCTGAACTGAAGATGGTACTGGAATACCATAACTGCACAGTATGTAGATTAAATTTTCATCTAAACTCAAGAATCCTTGCCACCAGAACTCTGCTTGAGAAACACACGGCAGCAAATACTAATCTATTGTGAAGGAAATTTTGGAAAAGTTTGGTGCTTATCATCAGGACAATATCTATATGACTGAGAATGGAGCTAACATTAAAGCTGCATTCAAAGATCAACAGTGAATATCGTGTGCTGGTTCATGGACTGAAGGACGACTATGAGGCATATTTTCAAAGCACTTAGCCTTCCAAAGTTCCATAGAAACCTATGGAACTTTGGAAGGCTAAGTGCTTTGAAAATATGCCTCTATGTCTCCGATTCTCCATCTGCTGATAAAACTTGTAAAAGACATTGTCACACATGTCAAGCATTCAAGAATGCATCAGAGGCTTAAGACTAGCCTTAAACAGGATGCTACAACTAGATGGGTCAGCAACTATAAGATGCTAGAATAAATATACAAACACTTAACACATCTTAGACAACTGGCAACTGAATTCAATGATAAAAAAAACTGCAGAAACTGTGTCTTGTCTGCCTTTGATATGCCAACCAGTCTTGTCTGCTGATCAACCTCCTACCATCTACAACATCCTTCCAACACATGTCCAGTTGTTCAAGCACCTATTACTGCAACAGATTTATCCATTGTTGCTGCATCAAGGACCATTTCCAACACTCAACTGACACTTATTTTCTTGTTCATTTATGACATTTATATCCCACATTATCCCGAAAACAAACTCAAGTTCAATGTGGCTTATAGTTTACACTACACAATGTTGCTTCCCTTCTACACCCAAGATAATCCAATTATCTTCTTAGAGGATGTAAAAACACAGGCAACCGAATCTTTGAGAAGGTTGTACCTACAGCTTGAAATAGACGACAAGTCCATCAATATCTCAGGATCCTCCACATTTCCAGAGAGCAGCATCACATCTGTGGAAGGGCCCCCCCAGGCCCCTCCAAAAGAATGAAAATGAATGTTAGCATTAGGCATTTTCTGAGTGATTTTATGGAAGAATGTCTCCTTTAAAGATTGTTGTAAATGATTTGGACAGTTATGTTCAACTGATGACAAGATGTTTTGGCATTTTCAAAAAATAAGCAGAGTTGGCCAAAACTTGCATGGGGAATTAACCAGAACATCTTATGAGAGGACATTTTCAATTGTGGGAAGGACTATGGAAGAAAGGAGAGCTAATCTGAATCCTAAGATTATGGACGACTTGTTACTCATCCACATTATTTTAAAAAACAGAAACGAGAATATAGGGAGTGCTGGTATCAATAGAGTGCTTCCATAGAACATTTTTCTTCCCCACTAGGGTGTACAGAGTGGGTTGAATTTTGTCCTCCTGGACATTTTAACAGGGGAGGGGGATTAGAGATCTAATATTTGCAGCAGTGTGTTTCTGATTTCAAAGATATAGAGAGTGGTGGTGGGAGGCGGGGTTGGGGGGCGGGGGTTAGGGCTGGCCAGACTTATACGGTCTGTGCACTGAAGAGGACAGTACAAATAAAGTAGCACATATGAATTTATCTTCTTGGGCAGACTGGATGGACCGTGCAGGTCTTTTTCTGCCATCATCTACTATGTTTACTATGTGGTAGGGGGTTTATTTCAGTTGCTCACTGGAATTGGATCATTTGAGTTCCTGTGGCTGTGCTGGGAAGAGATATAACAGCTCAGTCCCTTTCTGCCACCTTTGTCTGTGGGGAAGGGAGGGGATGTTTATAAAGGGGGAGGAGGGCGGGGATTAGTTGATCCTTGATCTGTAGTGTTTTCTATTTTTGGATTTATAAATGACAGTTCAGTATATTGTTCCTTTCTATACTTTAATAAAAAGATTTAAATATAAAACCAAAGGTTGGTTTTATTTAATTACCCACTCAGAGCAAAGCGGTGTACATAAATAAAATTAACATGATGATCAGGAAATCATAACTGTGCAGGTGGAGACAGAGCTCATGGGGACAGGAACAATCTTTGTCCCCATGTCATTCTCTTATTTTATATATCACACTGGTCTGGACTGGTTTAGTAGGATAAGGGAAAAGGAAAGGGGATTGGATTTGATATACATATTATATTCAGGTACTTATTTTGTACCCGATGCAATAGAGATTTAAGTGACTTGCTCAAAATGAGCCACAGTGGGAATTGAACCGAGTTCCCCTGTGTCTCAGGCCACTGCACTAACCATTACGCTATTAATTCCTAACTAATTTCCTTTTCTTGAGTCCTGCTAGACCAGTCCAGGGCCCATACTGGAAAACTATGGTGTAGGGGATATTTATTTTTTTTTTTTTTTTGGGGGGGGGGGGGGGTTTGTCTGCTCCTCTGCCAGGGTTTAGTATACAGTTGTTTCAGTATTATTGGGGATTAATATATGCTGCAGTGGTTCCCTATGGGGTATAACATTGGTGGATGGCAGGTTCTACCTTGTTCTGCCTAGGCAGTAGCACACTGAAGGGTTCCAGTCTGCACCAGCCCTTATACTGCTGTTGTCACTACCTCTACCTGCTAGTAGGGGGGACACAATCCACTGGTCTGGACAGGACTCAAGGAAAGGAAATTAATGGTATGATTAAATTTCACATTATTTATCAAATGTCCCTCATATTAGGCTTGAGATATGAAATGTCTTGCAATATAGAAAGTTAATTCATTTAAAGTCGGATGCTACTTAGTATAAAATTATAGCATTCTTAGAAAAGAAGCACAGTGCAACACAAAGATCTAACACCCAGCATGTGGTAAAATAACTAGGAAGAGTGGCCCAGCTCCAGCTGTTAGAAAAGAATAAATATAAATATAGCTCTTCCTAAAATTAAATACTGCTTATAAATAAAGAACTTTTTAGCTTTAAAAAGTATGCTCAAACAATGGACTAGGAATAATTCTATACTTACCAACCTAAATACTGGCAGCAGCCTTTGAAAACAGAATCTATCCAATTCAATCTAAAAGTAATCTGATTATAATAAAGTCAATAAACAAACATTTCATCAATGACTGTCTCCAACAATTATCTCACCCTCCCCTCTGTAATCATCGCCAAAGTTTCCTGATTAGGTAGTTAAGAGCTGCAGTTTTCAGACAAAGATGTGGGCACAACATTGTTTAAATCATTACCAGGCCCTATTTAATTATATCAGTTACCAAATGTGATCTATCCCTCACCCACCACCAATCACCTTATCCACAGAGTCAATTATTAAACATCCTTCCTCCCACCCTGAAGGGACATGCCATTCATTATTTAGATCTTTTCTCCCCCCAATGGGGCTCTCCCCCAAAAGTCCTGGGTGATTTAGGTCTCTATCACTTCTCCAGGCGAATATAAAAAGCAAAATCAGGAGATGTCCAGATGTTAAGGCTTCAGACATCAAATAGAAGTAATCCAGTTTACGTAACAACCTAGCCTCTATATGGACACATGACTGCCTCCAATCCGTGGCTAAAGCCAAATCAGACAGCTGTAAAGATATGAATTGCCAACCTGTACTGAGCAGATTTAACCACCACAGGTTTGCAACATAGTAACATAGTAGGTGGCGGCAGAAAAAGACCTGTACGGTCCATCCAGTCTGCCCAACAAGATAAACTCATATGCGCGACTTTATATGTATACCCGACCTTGATTTGTATCTACCATTTTCAGGGCACAGACCGTAGAAGTCTGCCCAGTACTAGCCCCGCCTCCCACCACCGGTGCTGCCACCCAATCTCCGCTAAGCTTCTAAGGATTCATTCCTTCTGAACAGGATTCCTTTATGTTTATCCCTCGCATTTTTAAATTCCGTTACCGTTTTCATCTCCACCAGCTCCCGTGGGAGGGCATTCCAGGTATCCACCACCTCCCACTCTCTCCGTGAAAAAATACTTCCTGACATTTTTCTTGAGTCTGCCCCCCTTCAACCTCATTTCATGTCCCAGGTTCGTTTGCGGATTAATACCTGTCAAATATTTGAACGTCTGTATCATATCACCCCTGTTTCTCCTTTCCTCCAGGGTATACATGAAGTAAGCAATATTCCGCCTTCAAGGGGTATGATATCTGCAGTATCAGCTGTAATCAATAACACCACACCAATAAGGCTGAACAACAGAACAAGTCCACCAAACATGAAACACATCCCCGGGCTTGCAACAAATTACGCCAAAACATGCCAGTACCAGATTTAAACACCTTATAAAGTCTCTGTGGCATTTAATACCAACGGCAAAAATCCATTCTCCATCAACACAGTACTCACATTATTTAAATCTTGAAAGTCATTGGGAACAAGTTCCTGTTCATCGAAGGCTTATTATACACCCTTGGAAGTCTATTTACATTTGCACTAATTTGAGTAGAATAGTGGAATTCAAAGCTAAGAAGAATTTATTATATTTAAAAAAATTTAAGGGCCATGTGCTCCAAATCAGGAGTAAAAGCCAAATGGCCCCCCTCCAAAAGAAAATAATCCACCAATGACCATACAACAAAATGTCTACATGCAAACATACACCTTTCTTACAATATACAAAGATTAAATGAAAAGTAATGCCTCCATCTCCAAAACTTTAGTTTAAATGAAGATATTATAATGAATAAAAAAAACAAAAGTAATGCTTGAAAATTGCTCTATTACATGTATTTACTTCAATACATAGTTACCACTATTTGCCACACATTCTGCCAGTTTACAAGTTTTTGAAAGCCATCGCAAAAAAACTGCACATCTTGTCACTTCAACCAGTTACTCACAGTCCTTTCCACCTCTTCATTTGAGGAAAACAGATGTCCACAAAGGTATTTCTTCAATTTTGGAAAAAGATGGAAACTGCATGGTGCCAAGTCTGGACTGTAAGACAAAAGGGGTAAGACGGAGACCCATCTTTGCAATTGCCTCTGTGGTGTTTCATGCCGTGTAAAGCCTAGCATTGCCGTGTTGCAACAAAATTTCCTTCTTGTGCTTCTGAACTCTTCTTAATCGCTCTTTCAAAGTTTTCAGGGTTGCAACAAAATCCTTTGAGTAATCTTCCGATTGTCCTTTACAATTTTATCAATCTTTCTCGTGCGAGACTCGCCAGTTGCTGTCATGGGTAATCCACTTTTTTGGTCCAGCAATGCTCAATACTCACATCGACACAACCAACACCGTAAACAACCTACATGCAGCAGTGAATTTCAATTAGAGGGGCATCAACTGTCAGACATTTTATCACGGCATGTTGCTTAAATTGCAATGATGAGAGCTCACTGAATGTTTTTATTTCATAAGCAACAGCAACACAATCTCTTCACATAGACACTTGGACAACTGAGGTGAAGGAAGAAATTTAAAAGAACAAGTGAACATGTGCTGTACTGCCATCTGTTGATGAATTATGGAGAGGCATTACTTTTTCATTTAACCTTCATACTTGGGAATTGCTCGCCATACTAGTCCAAACAGCAGATAGAGGTGGAGACACTGAACTCCTTCAGTGACACCATGATATGTAGGCTGGTGCCATTCTCCAGTATGCTATTACCAAAGCAGGTCCACCTGTCAGCTCCATCTAACTACAGCATAAAAGATTAACAAACTGATAACAATGTACATCACTAGAGAAAGATAAGCAGAGAATTCAATGAATTCTTCAACGGCAAGTCCTGGACTGGTATAGCAGGACTCAAGAAAAAAATTTAAGAGGTATATTTAAATTTCACTTTCCTTATCATCCCTGCCATACCAATCCAAACAGGCGAGATGCACCCAAGCAGCCACTCACTGGGGTCAAGAAAGAACCCTGTTAGAGATGGCTCATATGGTCAATTCAATTAGACTTGATTTGATAAAGGGCCAATTTTGGGGTGAAATTTGTATCTGAGGATTCCTTTCATACACACAAAAGTCTCTTTATTCAATATATTGCTTGGCTATAAAACACTGGTCTCATTATATGGATTTGTAGAAGGCCAAGAGCCAAAGATCTTCTCATTTGTGAAGTAGAGACAAAATAACTTTGCGCAAAGATCATAAGGTGATGAGTTGCTGACAAGATAACCCTACATAGCGTGCCATGGAGAAAGCTAAATTACAAACTTTTCAGCATCAAACAAATGGGAAAGTATGCAAATCAGGCTCATAGCATTCTTGCCAACCTTTCTGCATGTGCATAAGTGCATGTGTTAGTGTCTATGTTGCCTCTGTGTTGGAGCAGTAACCAAACACTCCAACTGGTTTTGAAAGAATCATAAAAATGAAACCAACTGTAATAATGTATCCAACCATTAGATGTCACTGTCAAAGGATGGATTTTTACAGTTTAAGGACAGAGTGCAAGTGTCCCAAGGCAAGAAGTATTGCTGTATTTCTCCACCATTAGCTGTCAGTGTACATAGCAAAATTAGTAAACTACATGGTTCAGTCACTAGCTGTCACTGTATATAGCAACTCATTACAAAAAAAAAAGTTATATCATTCTGTCACTAGGTTTCACAGTAGAATCTTATCTGAATCACTAAGGAGGCGATGCTCAGAACCTAACGCCAGTGTTAAGCAGAATGTTCAGAGGGCTGTATCACCACTGCAAACGTGGTACCAAAGATGTGCACAGTTTGAATTTTAATATATTTAAATATATTCAAGTGCCTGTTTAATGAGGTCAATTGGTATTCCCCCCCCCCCCCCCCCCCCAATGCTTAGAACAGCACAGAAACAGAAGGCAGAAAAATTACCACTTGCTTGGAGGTGGTATTCAGGGGTTTGCTGAGAGGATTTTCTCAAGATTTGAAACATTTGACTGCTGGTTTTGTGGTTTCTTTTTTTTTTTTTTTTTTAAAGCAGAAGAGAAGTCCATGTAGCCTCTGCTGCTGACAGTGACAAAACAAACATGTGAGTAAGTCCAGGCAGGACTGAAAGTGAAAACTCACATCTGTGCCTGTTTTTCTGCACTTAAATATGAGCTTTTCAAAAATTCCTCCCCCAACAGCATGCATATAATTTACATATTATTAGTGCTGCGCATATGAAATTGTTTTTCCTGCACTGTTCCATACAGTGCCGGAATTCTGAGAATCAGCCCCCACGAGTCAGCTCAGCAAAATTCGAAGTGTGACAGGAGAGGGAGGGAGCGGGGAATGCATGTGAAGCATGTCCCATGGAATTATTTCCAACCCCTTTACAAGTATGTGTGTGGCTGGAAGATGAGAAAAGGAAAGAGGCAGTCTGAAAGGAGTAAATCCCAAACTGCTCTGTTCCAGCGTATTAGACTTTCAATGATGCAGAAGCTGGAACTGCTTCTCTCACAGAAATGCATTGGGTCATATTTTAGGGAGGTCAGGGGGGATTATTTCTTTGGATGCGTCTAATGTAGCCTGTTTTTTTAAACTCTCTTTACCAGTGCCCCCCCCCCCCACCCCAACACACATACATTTGCTCTCATGTCATTAACATTTTCAGAATTATTTTACTTCACATTCTCAACCTTTTCTGTATAGTTTCTTTGCAAATTCCATTGGATTGGAAAGAATAAAGATTTTATGATGGAAGAGAACTAAAAGACAATTTTAGCATCTGTGTTTTTAAGCATGAATGTTTAAAGATATTAACAGTTGCTAAACTACTGTGTTTCTTTAAATAGAAGCTAGAAACTGTTGATTTTTTGAGACAGGAAAGCAAGCCAAATACAGGTTAAAAGAATTTTATTAAACTTTTATCACACAGACTATACACACACAGACCAGCAGCATTATCTAAATCTCTACTGGATGAACATGACGATTAAAAAATACAGTAAAACAGCAAACAGCCAGAAAGATAAATCTGTTCACTTATGTTTGTTAGCTCAACTCAACATATTGTGTTTAAATAGCTGAAAGTCTGCCAAATGCTGCACGGAGGATGTTGTGATTTGTCAGTGGTTGCCATTTTATTCAGAGAATGCAATCATTTGCTTTTTGAATTCAAGAAGTTAAAGGCTTTTTAAAAAATTCCTTTATCATGTACATTTGAAGAGCAGGGTGTTGCTCCCAAACCGCAGTATGATTTAAAAATAAAGAAGTGTTATCAGAAATGTAAAATTAAATTTAAAAAGAGAGAGACCACACAATCAGATTTATCAGCAAAAAAACAGAACAGTGAAACTAGTCCAAAATTTTAGCTTTTGAATGTAGTGCTGTACAGTTTTTCCATTCAAACTGCCTGTCCTTCAAACTTCCTTGATAGAGACCTCAGCCACACACTCTAATCTCTAGCTAGTTTCATAATTTTTTTTCCAACATCTGTCTCCCAGGCATCATGGCACTTGAAAGTACAGATCAAAGGTTTCCTGCTGCAAAGATAACCCCAACAAAGTCGCTATTGTAAGTTTAAAAATATTAAGTACAGAAGAAAAATGGCCTCAATTTTTTCAACAGAAATCAGACATCTGTGGTTCTGCTTAAGCTCTGTGGTGACTTTCAACAAGCTACACCCTTTATCAGAATGCATCAAAGCTGACTCCTATGACTGAGCTCCCGCAAGAGAATTGCATTAAACCACTGCTCTATTGTCTTGGTATTTGCTTGTGTTTGTGGCAGGCTGGTAACATAGCAGACACAAACTAAATTTGGGCATGTCTGGGGTATGCCTGGTCACTGAAACAGCTCTATCACATTCTTGCTTCTCTGAGTTTTTGGCTTTGGTGGATTGGCTCCTGGTCCCAGGCATAGATTTTATAGCTTTGCAAAGGTCAGCTTCCAAATTGGTTCTTTCCATAATGTGTGTATTTACAGATGTCTGATGTGTCTCAGAAAAACTTTGTTTGGTCCTGAGATGTTACAACCTTCCCTTGACTCTTTCTGTCATTCATTTACATTCACATCACTAAAACTATTGAACTATATATTTTAAAAACCTTTGAAGAACTGTTTTTTATATACAATATGCAAAAAAAGAAGCTTTAAATTATTTAAACAATCTCATTCTTTCCAGTCAATTTTTCCTATACTTCAAATAAATATGTAAGAACATAATCCACTCTACCATAGCAGATACAATTATATTAACCACTTAGAGTATGAAATATGCCTTAATTACCTGTATATAATTCTAATCTTTTTTCTAAAACTTGATGCACACATAGGTGGTTAAAACTGGTTAACCAAACCATTTCTATAGGGCAGGGATTTCCAAACTGGAGCTTGAGAGCAACGTTGCTCACAGTCTTGCTGAACAGTATTTTAAAATTCTGGTCTCTAAGAACAATTGTCTTAAAACAATCAAACTCATAATAATCCCATGTAAGCCTTTTACTTCAAGGTCACAGTATGTTTTCCAGTCTCACCCCTGACCCTAACACTGCACATGCATATTCTGTGTGGGGCAGGAACATAGCCACACTGGGGGGGGGGGGGGGGTATGGGAGGATATGGGCCTGTCCATTTTCAGCTTAGGCCCATGCAGGGATCCGCAAGCCCCACCAGCTCAAGACAGCCACAGCTCGCCAAACCCCTAGGCTGCTCTAACACCGCAGCAGTCAGTGGTAGTGCTCCCAGCCACTGAAACCATCACCCCACACATGCTCAGTTCATGTGAGAGAATTGAGCATGTGTGAGGTGCTGGTGTCAGTGACTGGCAGTACTGCTGCAGTGTTGGCAAGCTATGAATTTCTTCAGGACGTTATAATGCCTTGGTCCATGGTGCGACCGCACCTCAAATATTGTGTTCAATTCTGGTTGCCGCATCTCAAAAAAGATATAGTGGAATTAGAAAAGGCGCAGAGAAGGGCGATGAAAATGGTAAAGGGGATGGGACGACTTCCCTATGAGGGAAGGCTAAAGCGGCTAGGGCTCTTCAGCTTGCAGAAAAGACAGCTGAGGAGAGATATGATAGAAGTCTATAAAATAATGAGTGGAGTGGAAAGGGTAGACGTGAAGCGTCTGTTTACTCTTTCCAAAAATACTAGGACTAGGGGGCATTCAATGAAGCTACAAAGTAGTAAATTTAAAACGAATTGGAGAAAATGTTTCTTCATTCAACTCTGGAATTTGTTGCCAGAGAATGTGGTAACGGTGGTTAGCTTAGCAGGGTTTAAAAAAGGTTTGGATGGCTTCCTGAAGGAAAAGTCCATAGACCATTATTAAAATGGACTTGGGGAAAATCCAGTGCTTATTTCTGGGATAAGCATAAAATGTTTTGTACTTTTTTGGGATCTTGCCAGGTATCTGTGACCTGGATTGGCCACTGTTGGAAACAGGATGCTGGGCTTGATGGACCTTGTCTGTCCCAGTATGGCAATACTTATGTACTTAACTGCTGGTGGGTGGTATTATGTGCAGTCATGCTAACAGCAATGCAGGTAAAATGAACGAGGACTCAGTTTATTTTATCACTGAATACAGAGAAGGCTTTTGAGTTTGAGACAATTGCATGGCTGTATTCATTGTGTGTTTTCATAAAGATAGATTTGGAAGTACATTTTACAGATTGAGTTAAAGTCCTTTATTTACCCCTTCTACATCTGTCCTAGTTAATAGATGTGTTTCAGCTTCATTTAAGCAAGGATGTGGTATGCACCAGAGATGCCCTCTGTTGCCTCCTCTATTCGCCTTTATTGAACCTTAGTATGTTTGCTTTTTGTTTTTTAATTAGAAATGTGGATAAGATCCAGGGTATTCAGACAGGTGCATAATTCTCTCTCTATGTTGACAATATGCTAATTTACATGAAGGACTGGGTGAGATCTCTCCCAGTATTGTTCAGGGCTATCAAGAAATCTGGAGCTCCTGCTTGACACTTCAATACACTTCTCTAAATTAGTGTTTATGCCTTGTAGAGTGAACCTGTACCTAAGCTACAAAATATGAATGTAGGACAATTAGGAAATTTAAATTTAGAAACTATCTAGAAGTAGTGGTCCCCTTGTGACTTGCATAAACTCTACTCCTTAAACTATGGCATTTTATTGAATGTGGTTAGAATGGATTTCAGGAGTTGGAAGGATCTTTATGTCTCCTGGTTAACCAGAATTAATGTCTTTGAAATGCTATTTTTTGCCTAAGAAATGTTTTTTTTCTTCTATTAGTTTGCCACAGAGGTTCTTTGCGACCTTAAGGACGCTTGTTATTAGTCTTATTTGGCAGGGTGTGATACAATGTTCTTGCTTTGCCTAAGAGGCTGAGTGAGTCAGGGCACCAAATATGCTGTGGTATTACTTGGTGACGTGTCTCAAATCATATTAACATACGTGGTGGGATAATACTCTAGTTCAAACACACTGGGTACATATGAAGAGAATTTAGTCCTGGATGTTGGAGGAGAATGTGCAGGCCAGCTAAAATCTTTCCTGATTCATCTAATCACCTGTGACAACACTGGTAGCAAAAGGCTTCATTACAGACACTGGCAATATCCTGCCATCTAAAGCCTATCATCCCTTTTCAAAACTTTCTGATCAAGGTATCTTGCAAATCCCAGGATAGGCTGACAGCTGATCTTAAATTTGTTGGTCATTTTTCTATATATTTTCAGATAAAATATATATTAGCACCTGTGTACTAAACCATCTCAGCCATTTCTCCATGATTTGGACCTTATTCAGTCGGTGTACCTGCTCAAGCATAAAGTAGGTCACACCCTTGACCTTATCACCCCATCACATCCTCACTTCAGCGCTCCTCTATTCAATGTCATCCAATATCTCAGTCCAACCATTTTTTAAAATCTTCTGTCAGCTTTCTGTTACAGTCACTGGCTGTTCAGCGTGTGCCACTCACATGGCAGCTATCCTATCAAATTCTCGGTGTCCAGATCCCTGGTCTCTCAACATACTTTCCAAAACATTTCTCTCAGGCCTCT
Organism: Microcaecilia unicolor; assembly: GCF_901765095.1. Taxonomy (NCBI): domain Eukaryota; kingdom Metazoa; phylum Chordata; class Amphibia; order Gymnophiona; family Siphonopidae; genus Microcaecilia; species Microcaecilia unicolor. Next base: position 245,676,495 of record NC_044037.1, on the reverse strand, counting down.
TCTCCTTTGATTAACACAGTGATGTCCTTTCCTCACAAGAACCCCTGCTATCATTGGGTCTCCAGCTCTTAAAGCAGCAAGCCCGTAGTGCAGAGCACTGATGGTGTTGACATCGAACCCCACCCCTGGCCTATTTGCCATCTGTAAATTCCGCCTGAGAATTTATAATTATCACCTGAAATTGGCAAAACAGAAGTATTTTCATAATCTTATTAAACATTTTCATAATCCAGCTAAAATATTATTTGGACTTTTTCTTCCTGCCTCACTACCGTCCTTCTGATTCTCAGTCATCCACTACACCACTTAAACGAAAGCTTAAACAAACTTCTTCAGCATGATTAGGAACTGAACTCCCAATTAAATGACAGCTATCTCCCTGCAACTATTTTTGGAAGTAAAGTACCTCAAGTCAAAATGAACATCATGCTTCACCAATACTCATTTAGTAACCAAACCATTAAATAAATACATATCAAACAGTTCATTTAAAAAGTGCCAAGTACTCAGTCTCTGAGCCTTTTCATTTGCATATCAAATGCTGGCTGATCTGGATGCAGACTGGCATCACACATACATGTAGCAAAAGGAGGAGTGTTTTAGACCTCAGGGAGTGAAGTCCTTATTTAGCATCTTAAAGGTATTAATTCTGACTCCATTTTTTGTTCATTTTGCGGCTTTGTGCCATTCCTGGAGGTTTTTTCCTTTGTTGACTGACTCTTTGTTCGGTTTGCGGCTTTGTGCCATTCGTGGAGATTGTTTCCTTCTTTGTTTACTATTAATCCTGACCATAGCCGCCAAGAGGGGGGGCAGGGGGGACATAATTCCCCGGGCCTCCAAGGAGAGCCCAGCGCCGCAGTCCCACCCGCCCTCCGTTGTCGACCGTCTGCCCCCTGCATTGAAATCCTAGTCAAATCTCCATGAAAGCAGGCTGCAGAACACCTCCCTCCGGCTCTCCTTCCCTCCCTGTGTCCCGCCCTCGTCTGACGTAATGTCCGCGAGGGCAGGACACAAGGAGGGAAGGAGGGTAGAAGGAGGCGTTCTGCTGCCTGCAACGCTGCTTTCACGGAGGTGAGACTGTGATTTCAATGCAGGGGGCCCGGCCCAGTGGCGGCAGACAGAAGAGGGGAGCGACAGCAACCTCGGGGGCGGCAGGGGCGGGGCCTCTGGGGCAGGGCCCATGGGCGGCCTTCCCCCAAGCCCAGCCTGCCCCCAAACCCGGCCTGCCCCCAAGCCCGGCCCAGTCTCTCGACAGCCCTGATCCTGACTAAACAGTGGGCCAATGCTCAAAAACTAATGTTGGCACTAGAGCCGATTAGCACTGGTGTTAATCTTTGCAGAATGTTCAGAGTGATGCAGCACAGGAAACAAGGGCATGTGAAAGATCAGCAGAAAAAAAATGTTTAAATGTAGTCAAACAGATGTAAATGAGATCATTTGCTAATCCCTCCCAATGCTCAGAGAAGAGCACATAAACAAACCCTGCCCTTATCAATGAAAACTTAACACCAGCTCAGAACTGGCACTGGGGTGTTTGAAGAGAGAATTTCTAAATTTTTTCAGCTTAAAATCTGCCAGTTTTGATTTATTTCAGAAGCAGAAGGAAGCCCATGCAAGCCTCTAAATGTGCTTGGAGTGAAAAATAAATGGATGCGGGTCCGAGCACACCCAAAAGCACACATTGGTGCCTGTTTTCTGCACTTGAATACAAGTCTTTCAAGTGAAAATAAATTTTGGAAAGCTTAATTTAAAGGCACAGAACAGTGCCGATGTACGCTTAACTTCCTGGTTTGTCTGGGCATATGCACAAGAGCTGTGCTTACCGCAAACATTAAGTACATAAGTACATAAGTAGTGCCATACTGGGAAAGACCAAAGGTCCATCTAGCCCAGCATCCTGTCACCGACAGTGGCCAATCCAGGTCAAGGGCACCTGGCACGCTCCCCAAACGTAAAAACATTCCAGACAAGTTATACCTAAAAATGCGGAATTTTTCCAAGTCCATTTAATAGCGGTCTATGGACTTGTCCTTTAGGAATCTATCTAACCCCTTTTTAAACTCCGTCAAGCTAACCGCCCGTACCACGTTCTCCGGTAATGAATTCCAGAGTCTAATTACACGTTGGGTGAAGAAAAATTTTCTCCGATTCGTTTTAAATTTACCACACTGTAGCTTCAACTCATGCCCTCTAGTCCTAGTATTTTTGGATAGCGTGAACAGTCGCTTCACATCCACCCGATCCATTCCACTCATTATTTTATACACTTCTATCATATCTCCCCTCAGCCGTCTCTTCTCCAAGCTGAAAGGCCCTAGCCTTCTCAGCCTCTCTTCATAGGAAAGTCGTCCCATCCCCACTATCATTTTCGTCGCCCTTCGCTGTACCTTTTCCAATTCTACTATATCTTTTTTGAGATACGGAGACCAGTACTGAACACAATACTCCAGGTGCGGTCGCACCATGGAGCGATACAACGGCATTATAACATCCGCACACCTGGACTCCATACCCTTCCTAATAACACCCAACATTCTATTCGCTTTCCTAGCCGCAGCAGCACACTGAGCAGAAGGTTTCAGCGTATCATCGACGACGACACCCAGATCCCTTTCTTGATCCGTAACTCCTAACGCGGAACCTTGCAAGACGTAGCTATAATTCGGGTTCCTCTTACCCACATGCATCACTTTGCACTTGTCAACATTGAACTTCATCTGCCACTTGCACGCCCATTCTCCCAGTCTCGCAAGGTCCTCCTGTAATCGTTCACATTCCTCCTGCGACTTGACGACCCTGAATAATTTTGTGTCATCGGCGAATTAATTACCTCACTAGTTATTCCCATCTCTAGGTCATTTATAAATACATTAAAAAGCAACGGACCCAGCACAGACCCCTGCGGGACCCCACTAACTACCCTCCTCCACTGAGAATACTGGCCACGCAATCCTACTCTCTGCTTCCTATCTTTCAACCAGTTCTTAATCCATAATAATACCCTACCTCCGATTCCATGACTCTGCAATTTCTTCAGGAGTCTTTCGTGCGGCACTTTGTCAAACGCCTTCTGAAAATCCAGATATACAATATCAACCGGCTCCCCATTGTCCACATGTTTGCTTACCCCCTCAAAAAAAATGCATTAGATTGGTGAGGCAAGACTTCCCTTCACTAAATCCGTGCTGACTTTGTCTCATCAGTCCATGTTTTTGTATATGCTCTGCAATTTTATTCTTAATAATAGCCTCCACCATCTTGCCCGGCACCGACGTCAGACTCACCGGTCTATAATTTCCCGGATCTCCTCTGGAACCTTTCTTAAAAATCGGAGTAACATTGGCTACCCTCCAGTCTTCCGGTATTACACTCGATTTTAGGGACAGATTGCATATTTCTAACAGTAGCTCCGCAAGTTCATTTTTTAGTTCTATTAATACTCTGGGATGAATACCATCAGGTCCCGGTGATTTACTACTCTTCAGCTTGCTGAACTGACCCATTACATCCTCCAAGGTTACAGAGAATTTGTTTAGTTTCTCCGACTCCCCCGCTTCAAATATTCTTTCCGGCACCGGTGTCCCCCCCAAATCCTCCTCGGTGAAGACCGAAGCAAAGAATTCATTTAATTTCTCCGCTACGGCTTTGTCCTCCTTGATCGCCCCTTTAACACCATTTTCGTCCAGCGGCCCCAACCGACTCTTTGGCCGGTTTCCTGCTTTTAATGTATCTAAAAAAGTTTTTACATGCACATGCTCCAGGCACATTCCTCCCCCTTACTTTGTCTCACAGCATGCATACCATTCGCATACCATCAGCATTGAGCACTGTGGAGCTAAGTTTTGGAACTGTTCCCTAAAGCACAGGAGTTCGGAGCATCTGCCCACAGGAAACGTGGAGATTTAAAGGACTGAAGATCACTGCTATAGCGCCAAAAAAAAAAAAGTTGCAAGTTTTAAAATAAACACAGCACATGCATCTAAAACATTAAAAAAAAAAAAAAGAAAAACAAAATACCATCTTCTATAGTAATTAAGACTGAGATGGGCATCATATCTCAAAGCCAGCCAGCCAGCCAAAAAACACAGGTAATCATCAGTCCAAACGTAATCAGCTCAGAAAATATTCATATAAGTATTATTCTCTTGTGGAGAATTTAAAGTCATCTGAATATCAAAATCAATTCAAAATCTTCTCAATAAATATGACTTTTTTTTTTACTCAAAATACTGATCTGCTTCAAGCAGTAAGATTAAGTCCAAAACAATCAACACATCCATTCTAAAGTACATCTGATATGAACCTATTTCACTCTCCCCCTCAACAGCCCTTATTACAATATCATCCATAGATTGCAATTGTCTTAAAGCAGTTTCTCTCCATCTGTGGCAAAATTTTATAACAGTTCCATGTTTTCAGAGGCTTCTCCAATTGTTCCAGATCTCACACAAATATGCAAATATAAAATTCCCAGGAGTCTACTTCTAAAGTGCTCTAACTACTGAACAATCAGGAGCACCAACAGAGTACAAAAAAAAGTGTTACCTTTAACCAACCAATAAGCCAAAAAATGCATATTCGTTTTTTTAAATACATCATAAAGAGCTGTAGACACAAATGTAAGCCCAAAATGTAAAACCTTTTCTTGATAAACCATTCTGGGGATGGTGATTACAGTTATACTGAGTGGCAGAATTGACCTGCTATCTATAACTTTAAACATATACAGTAACTGATCTGGAGAAATAGTAGGTGCAAATTTATCTGTATAAAGTCAGACTTTATGTTCTCTGTATAAAGTTATACATGTTTATTCCATAGCAGTACTTATACATTTACCGCTGCTGAATATACATATAACTTTATATAAACAGTAATGTAGAGGATTAGCCTAATGGTTAAGGCACTGGGCTGGGAATCCCAATGTGGTTCCTTGAGACTGTGAGCAAGTCATTTAACCCTTCAGCTTAGATAATGAGTCGGCTAGACACAGGGAAATTCCTACTGTACCCAGTATTGTATAGTAAACTGAAATCTCATGTGTTTATTAATGATGTTCAATTTTATTTTGTAATTCCTTCTACTGTAGAGGCTTCTTCACCCCCCCACCCCCACCCCGTCCAACTTTAACCACCACCTCCAGGAACCTCCAGGCTATTGACCCCTCCACCTTATCATCTACTATCTCTAATCTCCTCCCCTCCATCACGTCCTCCGAAACTGTCGACAAAGCGGTCTCCGCTTACAATACCGCTCTCTCCTCTACTTTGGACACCCTCGCACCATCCATCTCCCGTCCCACAAAGTGCACCAATCCCTAGCCCTGGCTGACTCCTTGCATCCGTTACCTTCGCTCCTGCACCCGATCCGCTGAACGCCTCTGGAGGAAATCTCGTACCCTTTCAGACTTCCTCCACTACAAATTCATGCTATCCTCCTTCCACTCCTCCCTATTCCGTGCAAAACAGGACTATTACACCCAATTGACCAATTCTCTCAGCTCCAACCCTCGTCGTCTCTTCACCATCCTTAACTCCCTCCTAAAAGTGCCACCCGCTCCTACTCCCCCTTCTCTCTCTCCTCAATCACTGGCCGACTACTTCCGCGACAAAGTGCAAAAGATCAACCTTGAGTTCACGACCAAGCCACCACCTCCTCTTCACCCTTTAACCCTCTCCCTCCTCCAACCTACCCAGGCCTCTTTCCCCTCGTTTCCTGAGATCACCGAGGATGAAACTTCCCGCCTTCTTTCCTCCTCAAAATGCACCACCTGTTCCTCTGATCCCATCCCCACCAACCTACTCAACACCATCTCCATACTGTCACCCCCTCCATCTGTCGCATCCTTAACCTCTCTCTCTCCACTGCAACTGTCCCTGACACCTTCAAGCACGCCGTTGTCACACCTCTCCTCAAAAAACCTTCACTTGACCCTACCTGCCCCTCCAGCTACCGCCCCATCTCTCTTTTACCCTTCCTCTCCAAAATACTTGAGCGCGCCGTTCACAGCCGCTGCCTTGATTTTCTCTCCTCTCATGCCATCCTCGGTCCACTTCAATCCGGTTTTCGCCCTCTGCACTCGACAGAAACGGCACTCTCTAAAGTTTGCAATGACCTGCTCCTGGCCAAATCCAGAGGTCACTACTCCATCCTCATCCTCCTCGATCTTTCCGCCGCATTTGACACTGTCAATCATGATTTACTTCTTGCCACGCTGTCCTCTTTTGGGTTCCAAGGCTCTGTCCTCTCCTGGTTCTCCTCTTATCTCTCCCACCGCACCTTCAGGGTACACTCCCATGGATCTTCCTCCACTCCCATCCCACTATCTGTTGGAGTTCCCCAGGGATCTGTCCTTGGACCCCTTCTTTTCTCAATCTACACCTCCTCCCTGGGCTCGCTGATCTCGTCTCATGGTTTTCAGTATCATCTTTATGCTGATGACACCCAGCTATACCTCTCCACACCTGACATCACCACGGAGACACAGGCCAAGGTATCGGCCTGTTTATCCGACATTGCAGTATGGATGTCCAACCGTCACTTTAAACTGAACATGTCCAAGACCGAGCTCCTCGTGTTTCCTCCTAAACCCACTTCTCCTCTTCCTCCACTCTCTATCTCAGTTGTTAACACCCTCATCCTCCCCGTCCCATCTGCCCGCAACCTCGGAGTCATCTTCGACTCCTCCCTCTCCTTCTCTGCGCATATCCAACAGACTGCCAAGACCTGTCGCTTCTTCCTCTTCAACATCAGCAAAATTCGCCCTTTCCTCTCTGAGCACACCACCAGAACTCTCGTCCACGCTCTCATTACCTCTCGCCTCGATTACTGCAACTTACTCCTCACTGACCTCCCACTCAGCCATCTATCCCCCCTTCAATCCGTTCAGAACGCTGCTGCACGTCTTATATTCCGCCAGAACCGATATACTCATATCACCCCTCTCCTCAAATCACTTCATTGGCTTCCGATCAGATATCGCATACAATTCAAGCTCCTCCTCCTTACCTACAAATGCACTCAGTCTACGACTCCTCACTACCTCTCCACCCTCATCTCCCCCTATGTTCCCGCCCGTAACCTCCGCTCACAGGACAAAGCCCTTCTCTCTGTACCCTTCTCCACCACTGCCAACTCCAGGCTCCGCTCATTCTGCCTTGCCTCACCCTATGCCTGGAACAATCTTCCTTTACCCATACGCCATGCCCCCTCCCTACCCATCTTCAAATCTCTGCTTAAAACTCACCTCTTCAATGCTGCCTTCGGCGCCTAACCGCTTGAGAAATATAGAATGCCCCAATCTATCCACCCTATTAGATTAACTGTTCACTTGTCCTCTAGATTGTACACTTGTCTTTAGATTGTTCTCTTGTCTTTTAGATTGTAAGCTCTTTGAGCAGGGACTGTCCTTCTATGTTTAAATTGTACAGCGCTGCGTAACCCTAGTAGCGCTTTAGAAATGTTAGTAGTAGTAGTAGTATTTTGCAATCCGTGTAGAATCTTGTGAAATATGTGGAATATAAGACTCTCAATGGTATGGCAAGGACAAATCATGACCAAGTATACATAGGAAGTATCACATACCATACTGTAATGAGTTTATCTTGTTGGGCAGACTGGATGGACCGTACATGTCTTTATCTGCCCTCATGTACTATGTTAATTATATTTTTTTTGTTCTCTCATGGAACTCTCCCAAATGCATATGCTCAGTCACTGATCATGCAAGCAACTGCTAGCTCATAAATTGCTATGGAAGTCTAAGCAGGCTGATTTAAATTCAATAGCAGATTACTGCTTGAAAAGGAGAGATATAGTAAGTAGCTGGCACTCTTTTGAATGTTTATAATATATAGTTGCGTCACTGCATATTGAGTTTCTTAGTTTATCTACTTCCATTTTATGTTTTTAGTTTAACCAGACTGAGTTCAAGCCATTCCCCAACATATGTGGGTATGTATAGCAATAGATATTTTAGTTTGATTAGTTTGGATTATTCAATTGTATTGTGTAACTTTTGAGATATGGGTTTTCAAGTTTGTCTCATTACCTTTTAATTTACACGAGTCTATTATTTTTTCATATACGGGTTTTTTTTTATTCATTTTGTGATCTGATTTGTGTATTTATTTACCTGTTGGAATGCCAGTTATAATGTCTATTTATGTGTTTTAGTACTTATTTAAGTTATTTAATTGGTTACAATTTTCACTGATTTTTAGCTTTGATGGAAATTATATATGTTTCTATTTTATAGTACTATAAAATAGTTGCTTATGACCTTCTTTCAGTCCCGTTGCATCATAACCTTTCTGCCAATCTTCACTGGTAGTACAGAAGGCCCTTTGTATATGGTTGGGTAATCTGATTACTATTATAGATTTGAGAAAATAAGTAATTTAGCTACTAAGATATTAAGAAGTAAACTGAAGGAGAACGTGAACAAGTTAAGCCTGCTATAAAAATACTTTTAGACTACATTTGTGTATTCTTCTATTGCCTATTTTTCAAAGTTGTTAACTTGAAAACATCAAGAGCTGAAAATCAGAATCATTTACACCTTCTGAATGGTCCTTGCCTGTAGGCCAAATACTAATGAATTACTGTCTCTCACAAATATTGTGGCATGTGATTTCGGTCACACCAAAGGGAGGTTTTGCCTCTCTCTCCTTACAAAATAGCAGTGCTAGTGCTATAAAAAAAAATAAAATAAAAAAGTTAAATAACTTTTTTTAAGATAAAGAGGAGTAAAATGTATGTTTTTTTACATTTTACTCCTCATGCAGCTGTTCTGCATCCTTTCCCCATCCTTCTCTCTCCACCACTACCAATTCTAATGAATGCCCAGTGCTTTTCTGCTGATCCTCTCAGAATCTCTTACTGGACATCACACTGATTCCCTTGAATATTCTAAAAGGAAAATGTTTTAAAAAGGAGATATAGGACTAATAGAAGTATATGAATTTTCCACTGCATTCTCATTTTTTAACACACATATCCCCAACAAGATCCTAGGCAGCAAAATAGCCCTACATAATCAAAACCAACAAAATTACGACAGTGCAAATATCATTAAACACAAACATAAAAACAAACTATTACACAGCAATCAAAAATATAAGATATACCCTAAGCAGCTCACAAAAAAACAAAATACTCATCTGCCTCCTGCTCCAAAAGCTCGCTCAGACAAGTCAGTCTTTAGTACTTTTTAAAAGATGTTGTATCCTGCATCATTCTAACCTGTACTGGGCATGCATTCCACAACTGTGGTCCAGCTATTGATAATGCACCTCTTCTAGTCTTTTCCATCTGCACAGTACTCAAATCAAACATTCTCAGTAACCCGGTATCCCTAGATCACAACTCTCTCATATGCTTTTATTGAAAAAATAATCAAGCAGATTAGTATTAAGAGGACATAGCAACCCCACCAAAAACAGATCATATTTTGAGTAATCTAGTCTGTACTCCTGCTTTTACAGAACCAAATAACTGAATTTCTAATAATAATGTTAAGATCATTTACAGTGTGCCTATTCTGGTTATTTTTTGCAGATTTGGGGCTAGAGCATAACCTGTCATAATGAGAGCAAAGCTTTAAAAGAGAGCATCCAACATGAGGGGCCACATCAGATTTTTCTAATTCACAGAGGCCAGTTAGCAATTAGACCTGTGGTGACAGCACAGTTGTGGTGGGGAGCTCGAGGAAGTAACGCGCGGATCATAGGGTGAGTGTGCATGGTCAGCTGAGCAACGTTGACAGATTGGAAATACAAAATTCTCATACAGGAATCTCTTCCTGCTCCTGCTAGGATTCCAAAAAGAGATTTTTAAAAGAATTTATCAGTATGACATTGCTCAATTAACATATTTAAACAAATATATTCATCAAAATAGATTTTGCTGAAACATGCTCTTTCAAAACTTGTTTAACCCTCCAACTAGTTGCTCACCCTCCCCCTCCCCTCCAGTTCAAAAATAATAGATTTAGAACTGCAATGTGTTACTCTTGAGGGGATTCTATGCAACTGCACAATGCAGAATTTGTACAGAATCCCCTATCTCCACAGAATTCTACATTTGCTCTGCAGAATTCTGCCCAGACATTGGCATCAAATACTTTCCTGAATCTCTCTCCTCCTCCCCCATAGAGATCACACAGCAAGGGGAGGAGGAGGAAGTGAAAGACTGCCCATGGATCTGCTTCTTTCTCCTTTATCTACCTAGACTCCACTATTCATTTATGTTTATGGGGAGGGATTCAGGAGAGCAGCTCATGCAGGTGCCCTAGTGCATACCATAGAGACTGGGGGGGGGGGGGGGGCAGAGAAAGTTAAATGTATGCCATCGGGTTGGGGGACTGGGGCAGATCAAGCTAAGAGCGTGCCACTGGAGTAGTGGGGGTGGGTGGGAAACCAAGCTCAAGACACTGCCATGGAGATACACTAACTGGGTGGGTGGGGAGAAAGAAAGAATAAGAAGTGGGTGGGTGTGCCTGGTGGGGAGGGAGAATGACAGGGTAGATACTGCATGCAGAAGATTGGGGGCAGAAAGAATTAGGGGTCTTGCTGGAGTCAGATGGCGAGGGAACTGCAGCTGTTCTGAAAGAAGGAACTGGGGAGGCTGGAGTCTGAGGGCCAGATGCACTAACCTTAACAAGCCATTAAAGAGCAAGTAGTAAACCCTGGCATGCACTAAAGATTTCTCAGAGCCTTTTTCGAGGGTAGCAGCTAACGAAAACGGAATGCAGATGAGCAAATTGTATAGAAACCCTATTGTAATGAGATGCACTAACCTTTTCCGATTGCCTTAACGCTAGAAAATCTAACGAGAGGTCTGCACCTGTCGTTGGAGCTGCGTGGGATTGAAAAATGTCTATGTTACCAAAAATTAAATCGGGGGAAAAAAGTGCTCGTCAGGGACGTCCTTTATTGACGTGCTTCCCTATAAAAAAAGAAAACAAAAAGATGAGCTGTGCCTATGGACGTCCTTTATGGATGTCCTTCGCCCCTCCCCCCCAGATCACCGCCGCTCCCCCTCCCCCTGTATTGAAATAACAGCTTCCCACAGCGCCGGCCTCCCCGCCATCCTCCGCACCCCCGAGGCCCCCCCCCCTCTGAGGTCGTCACCACCGCCGCTCCCCCCCTCCGTCTGCCACCAGGCCGGGCCCTCACAGCGCCTCTCACCTCCGTGTGAAGGCGTTGCAGCAGGCAACAGCTGATCGCCTCCCTTCGGATTTCCCTCCTTTCCTCCCTGGCATGCCCTCGTCTGACGTAAGTAGCTTACGTAAGTAACTTACCTCAGACGAGGGCAGGCCAGGGAGGAAAGGAGGGAAGTCCGAAGGGAGGCGATCAGCTGTTGCTTGCTGCAGCGCCTTCACATGGAGGTGAGAGGCGCTGTGAGGGCCCGGCCCGGTGGCAGACGGAAGGGGGGAGCGGAGGTGGTGACGACCTCGGGGGGGGGGCAGCGGCGATCTCGGGGGGGGGGGGGCCAAGGACATAAATAAAGGACGTCCATAGGCACAGCTCGTCTTATGATAGGGCAATTCTGAACAAAACCACTACAAATAAACTGCAGAATTTTAAGGCTGTGCACAGAATTTTCAAAACTTTTACACAGAATTCCCTCAAAAGGAATGTGTTAACATGTTCTAGCAACTACCAAAAAATAAATAGGATTTTTTTAAGCCCATCATAAGATTAGTAGTCTTCCTTCTTGTCTTCTGAAACCTTTTCCTGCTGTTCTGTTTTACCTCCATCATCTCCCCCTCCTTTTCCACAACTTTCAAATTTCTCTCCTCACTTCTCATTTAGCTATTCTATAATTTGTATATTTTTGATACCAAACACATCTCTATCCGATACCTTCCATCCCCATCTCTGACCTCTACCTCCTATCCAATTTCTCCCCGCCTCATGTTCACTTTCAGCATCACCTGTACAGATAATGCTGCTCTAGCAGTGGCTGCAGACTGTTGAGGTGTTTTCAGTGGATTCCACAGCATCTGTTTTTCACTCTCTCTTTCCCCTCCCCCTCCCTCCTTCTCAGCCCACCCACTAATCAAGGCATGCTGTGTCTCTCCACACCCATCAAAATAAACCCTCTGCCTCCTTCCCTCAAGCTTAGACTGGGCCTTTTATGTCCATGTTGCTGTAGTTAAGTGCTGTTGGCTCAGGCAGATGGGACTATCCCAGGTTTCTTTAAATAAAGAAAAAAAAAAAGCCACAGCAACACCATTCCATCTCTTCAGAGCAGCCTCAAAGGGAGAGAAACTCTATAAGCAGAGAACCATATCTACCCGAGTGTTCTCCTTTTAAAAGATTGTAGTGTTACTGATTTTTAAAGTTATTAACAGAAGCTATCTGCCACCAGACACACATCACTTTTATGAATAAACCTAGGAGTGGCCAGATCATCATGCTGGAGGGCCACCCTCCTTCCAAACACACACACAATCCTGCTATCAGCCAAGGTTATGGATGACAGGCCCTTTCTCTTTTGCAATCTGCCCTGACAAAAGCTGGATAAAACCGCTACAACACCTGGCTGGGGGAGGGGGGAGACCAGAATACTCTTCTGGGATAAGCAACCCATCATTTTTTACCATGAGCCATACTGGCTTCAAATGCCATATTTCACAGAGCCTCCGCTTCCAGCACCATACCAGAGGCCCCAGAGCAGAAATCTGAAAAAGTATTTTGCTGGAAAGCAACAATACAGCCAACCAAGCTGAAGATTCTGTATTCAATAAGCATCTGTTTGGAGGCAAAAAATAAATCAATTTTCAGAGATTAATTTGTGGCGTGGAGTAACCTAGTGGTAAGCACAGCGGACCTTGATCCTGGGGAACTGGGTTCAATTCCTACTGCAATTCCTTGTGACTCTGGGCAAGTCACTTAACCCTCCATTGCACCGGGTACAAATAAGTACCTGTATATACTATGTAAACCTATTTGAATGTAGTTGCAAAAACCACAGAAAGGCGGTATATCAAGTCGCATCCCCCCTCCCCCTTTGTTTCCTTGGCTGATGAATCAGTATTACAACAGTTGGAACAGAGTTAACTGTCTACATACAAAGAGACTGCTTACATGACTGAACTCTTGCATAAAGGATTAAATTGTGCACCTAGTAACAAAGAACTTCAGTGTTTTAAGTATCCTGTGCTTCCCAACTGCTTTACAAGTCCACTAATATACACCTTAGCTACCTTAGGAAGCTATACCAGCAGTTTAAGGTTATCTTTAGTTGTGCTCTTTAACTGTCAAGAGACAACTCTTCAATGGTTTTACACTTCAGATTTTCACACTACCAGATGCTATATTGTGATCTCACAGTATCAAGAATTTTAAGAATACATAAACCAATTTCTGCACAGATTTCTCCATCCCATCTGGCAGACTTTCACCCTGAATACACACTGTAGCCAAGTGGGAATTCCACAAAAAGTTGCTGATGGCCAGGTACCTTCTAGCAAGTGCACAAGGACCCTTTGACTAAAGGGTAGGTGTGCAGCAACAGGCTTACCGCGTGCCAATCTGAAACTACCCACTAGGCTACCACAGGAGTCTTGCAGTAGTTCCCACCCTCAGAACGCTGCCTGGTTACCGCTGGGTTAGCACTGGAGCCCTTACCACCACCTCAATGGGTGGTAGTAAGAGCTCCCCTCTGAAATGGCCGCATGACAAGTGGTTACCGCATGGCCATTTTTTTTCGAGCAAGACAGCCTTTTACCGTTGCGATAAAAGAGGGGGCCTCAGCGCGCATAAAAAAAAAAGCATACGCTGGCACTAGTGCAGGCCCCCGTTTACCACAGCTTGCTAAAAGTCTAGGTTAGACAGCTACACAGATTGTTTCATAACTAGTTGGTAAGACATTGGGGGGAGGGGGTACACCCTGGGTGATACAGTTATAGTTTATTGCTTATATTCCGCCTCTGTCGAAGGCAGAGTACAAAAACACATATAATATTAGAAACAGAACATACAAACATCAAAATATAAACAATTATAAAGATCCATTAATCAAACACATAATACATATAGAGGCATATTTTCAAAGCACTTAGACTTACAAAGTTTCATAGGTTTGTAAGTCTAAGTGCTTTGAAAATGAGCTCCATAGGAACCTATACGTTCATCTACCTGGAATGGTGGAGAATCAAAAACATGACGATAGTAAAAATTGGACTTGGATAAAATGCGATAATGCTCCGTGGTCAAAATTGTGCTACTGACTGGGATAAACCCTTTTCAGTATAGACTGGAAAACTGCAACTGAACATTATCTACCACCATCTATTTGTTATATTATTACTAGCCTTTAAGGCCGAAAAAAACGGGCAAGATTTCCAGCTACCCTCCTCCCTGCACTGACCTGACAGCGCCTCTCACCCCCGTGTGAAAGCTCTGCTGCTGCCTGCAGCGCTTCCACACGGAGGTGAAAGGCGCTGTCAGGTCAGTGCAGGGGGCGGGAGCGGCGGCGGGGATGGAGGGGGAGGTTGGTGCGCGCGATCTTCATTTGCAGGCGGCAGCGTCCGACAGTGACTCCGACTCCGTTTCCCTCTCTGTTCCGCCCTCTGACATCATCACATCTTGACGCGAGGGCGGGACAGAGAGGGAAGTCTCTACTGCGCATTTGCAGGTGAGTCGGTCACTTGTCGTTTATATGTTTGATGATATGTGATATACATATTTATATCAAATACAGAGGTATTTCTGTAATCTAACATCTTGCCTGTATTTAAAAAGAAAGAGCCACTCCTAAAACAGATTTTATCCAAGAGACTACAAGTGTACAATGAGCTAATTTTGGAGCAGGTGCTTGAAGTATCCATTTGTGCTACAAGTAGTTAAGTAGTTATTCCAGAACCCTTCATATTTCAGGAAACAAGACAAGATAGTAGAGGAGAGGCCTAGTGGTTACAGCACCGGTCCTGACATCCAGAAGTGCCCAGTTCATAGCCCACTGCTGCTACATGTGATCTTAGGCAAGTCACTTAACTCTCAACTTAGACTGTGAGCCCTCTAGGGACAGGGAAAATACCCAATGTACCTGAAACGTAGCTCACCTTAAGCTACTGCTGAGAAAAGGTGTGCGCAAAATCCAAATAAATAAATATACAATCTGCTTGGGGGACTGAAAAAAAAAAAAAGAGCAAAAATCTTAATAGCTGGACAAGTACATAAGCAAGCCTGAATTTTTAGAATAGGATTCCTCTTTAAAATAATGACCTACATAAAAGAAATGGAATGTGTATTTAAACTTGGAAAACTGAAATTAGCTTTGCTAACATATTCTTGTACAAACATGCTGTCCTATAATTTGCATCCAAGTAGCATTGAATGTGTTGCAGTTTGTTATCCTTATACGGGGCCAAGCCCTTTCAATTTAATAGGTCATTCTATAAAAATATCATGAAGCAAACTCATGCTTAACCCAATGAGCAGTTATCTTACCCCATCCCTTACCAGCCTCTATTTTCAGTATTTTTATGATGTCCTATCCAAGATGCCTCACAATGCAGGAAGATGATCAATTCAGCCAGTACGAAGTACACATGAAATAAAAATCAAGAGGAAGATTAAACTAGGGACTTTGGTGCCTGGGCAGGCCTGTCTAAAGGGGTGGGGTTTTAGTCTAAACAGCAGGATAGAGAGACTCATGAACAATGAATGGTAGCTTGTGCACAGAATAGGTGCCTGAAGCATCCTACACTGATTTCATGAATGAGAGCAGAGAGAAGTAAACTAGGTACTTTATTTATAGCTAAAAGCAAGGACCCAATATTCAAAATGATTTAAGCAGGCAGGAGAGGCTCCTGTCCACTTAAGTCATACTCAGTGATTATTCCCCCTCCAGGGCTTTAAAAAGTATTGTTTTAACTTTTTTTCCTTTTTACTTTGTGAATATTTACCTTTATCAATAATGTTTGCCCCAAAATTGAAATCTTAATAATAATCACACATTTAACCGATTGCCACTTATGTTTGATGCTCAAAAACAATCCTGACACTTGATGCAGGCTCAATAGGACATGTCATTCTACCCCCCCCCCCCCCCAAAAAAAAAAAATATATATATATATATATATTACCAAGTAAGCCTCATTTCAAAAATGCAAAACAAAAAGCAAAGAACATGACAAGATTCCTTAAGAATAAAATATAATCTTTTACATCTTAACCTTGGAATAGCTTACTTAAATTAAGATATAAACAGTATGGAATCAGTCTAGAGGGTGGCTATTAAAATGTTCAATGATAATCATAAAGCATCTGGGGACAGATAGACTTAAAGATCTCATTATATATACTAAAGAAGACAGACAGGAGATGGGAAATATTAACAGAAATATTTTTAAAAATCTGTGGCATAAGTACAAGAGCCAGGCCTCTTTCAATTGAAAGGAGTTCTGGAACCAGGAGGCATAGGATGAAGGTTAAAGGAAATAAATTCAGTTGTAATCTAAAAAAAAATACTTCCTTATGGAAAGGATGATGGATGTGCCTCCCAGTGGAGGTGGTGGAGACGAGAACTGTGTCTAAATACAAGAAAGCATAGAACAAACACAGAGGATAGGGCAGTAGAGATTAGTAGTTGGTATGGTCAAGAAGACTGGAAAGGCCATATGGTCTTTATCTGCTGTCGTTAAAAGATCCAAAACTCCCTTAGGTGAACGCAAAGAAAACATATTTCACTCAACCAAATTTTATTCTGCTCTTCCAAGGATTTCATAGCAACATTTCAACGCCAAGCATTCTCACCTCTTTACACGCTGGAAAACAAATTCTCCTGAGAGCTTTTACACAGATTTGGCAAAACCCAGATTCTCTGCCTTATTATAAAAAAATGCACACAACTGTTCTTAAGAAATACTTTAAAATGGCCAAACTGATTGCTCAGTGGGTTTGATCTTCCACTCCTCATTTCAGCTGGGGTGTGGGATACTCTTGCAGCACTTTTCACAGTTTCTGAGAACAGGAAGTCTCAGTAAGTAGTGACCAGATATAGGGTCCATGATTGCAGAGTTCCAAAAGGAGCCCTGATGCACCATTCGAGACAGTATAGACATTTCAGTGATTGACTTAATAGAGTTAAGAAAAGATGTAAAATCCCTGGCTAGTTGCAGATGAAGGTGTAACGGCACCCTAACTAAACAGAAGTCTGGTCCAGTTGAACAGAAAGCCCAAAAGGAGCAGGAAACAGCACAAAGCACAAACAGGAGAAAGAAAAAAGGGAAAGAGTTTTTGCAACTACATTCAAAGCGGTACTTATTTCGTACCAGGAGCAATGGAGGGAAAAGTGACTTGCCCAGAGTCACAAGGAGCTGCAATGGGAATTGAACTCAGTTCCCCAGGATCAAAGTCCACTGCACTAACCACTAGGCTACGCCAAAACAATGTAAAAAATAAAATTACACTGATGACAAGAAACCTCTACATTTCAGTGTTCAAGAAAAAAAAAAAAAGTTTTGTGATGTAAAAAGTTTAGAGATATGTCTTCATTCTGCTAGAACTGCTCTGCTATTAAATCCACTCCTCTGCAGATTCAACTTATCCAACATAGTTTCCAAGGCAAAAACCACACTTTCATACTTCTGGAATGAAGTAACAGCCTAGGTGGCTAAAGCAGCAAGATGAGAACCAAGGAAGCCGTCCTGTTTTTCTCACTAAGGCTCCTTGTGCTCTCGAGCAAGTCACTCCACCCTCTATCAACACAGGTTCAAAAAACTTAGATTCTGAGCCTTCTATTGCAGTAATTTGACTTCAGCGCAGATTTGGAAGTGCAAGAAATTAAATTGAAAAATCCAAATACGCATTTGAATACTGTTGCTAAACGGTGGAATCTACAAAATACAAAATATACAGTTTTCAAGCCTGTACTGAAAATAGTTTATCCCAGTTGCCAGCAGTAGAATTTTCACTATGGAGAATTATCAGTTTTTACAATCTTCCTGTTGCTGTCTAACCTAGCAAGGCTGCTTTAATAGCTGTATCCCCTGTGGCCTTGCTGGAAGGTACCTGGGTATCAGCAACCTAGTTTGTTTTTCAAGGAGTTGTAGTCTGCAGATTGCCGCTTAGCTACAGGCTGGAAATGGGATGGAGAAAATCTTTGTAGAAATTAGTGTATGTATTCTTAAAATTCTTGATACTGTGAGATCACAATAGAGCATCTGCTAGTGTAACAATCTGAAATGTTACACCACTGCATATGTGTCTCTTGACAACTTAAAGAACACAACCAAAGATATTCTTAAACTGCTTGCATCGTTTTCCCGGATAGCTAAACTGTATATTCATATTTTGACCCTAATTTTAACTACTATGGCCAGAGTGTATCTCCTGCATATCAGATTTGAGGGAACTGAAAGAACCAAATTAAGCAACTGGGCTGATTTGACTTTTCCCACAACATAAATCCTTGCTCTATAAGCAGGATGTCCAGCTGCTGAATAAGGTCCAACACATTTTGCTATCCGAATTGCTTTTCTCTCTCTTAAATACAAGTACCTCAAAATTGAATTTATGTTAACAGAAAAAGGGAAGAGAGTTGCTCACAATATTTGTATAGTATTTAACTTCCTCTTAAAATCTACTCTTACTGATAAAGTAAAAAATAAATATAATTTTTAAAAATAAGAGAAAAACAAATATTATCCAATATATATATAAAAAAAAAAAAAGATTTTGCTTTATTAGTTCTTCCTTTTTTCACCAAGATATTTTTTTTTTTTGTTACATTTGTACCCCCCCGCTTTCCCACTCATGGCAGGCTCAATGCGGCTTACATGGGGCAATGGAGGGTTAAGTGACTTGCCCAGAGTCACAAGGAGCTGCCTGTGCCTGAAGTGGGAATCGAACTCAGTTCCTCAGTTCCCCAGGACCAAAGTCCACCACCCTAACAACTAGGCCACTCCTCCATCCAAGATATGACACTTCAGTACTCATGCAATTTATTTTCTTCTGGCAAAAATACTAGAAGGAATAAAGTAGAGGGGAGGAGGGGAAGAGCCCCTTTTGCTATGACCTATGAGCGTAAATGACACAATCCAATTATTGTTACTGATGTGCTTAGTTAACAGGGCCTGAGGGAAGGGTCACAGTTTAACTACCTGGAAACCAGACAAAAATACAGGGACTGTAAGACTGAAGGTTACAAATATATTTACTGTTGTGAGCAAAAGGTTGGGCCCTCCTGGTCAGACTGTACATTTCAGTAAGTCCCAAAGTAAACTGGTACACCCTCTACATAGTACAAAGTCAAATATCTTTCTGCAAATTTGACAACATAATTATATTTTCCTGCTGATTTTAACAAATTGAAAATAATAAAAATGACTGATTATGACAGGCACAAAAAAGTTTTGACACCCTTTCAGTTGATTTGTAACTACTTTTTTAAAGTTGTTAATAAGACCCAAAAGGTTTAGGGCAATGCTTCCCAATCTTTTTGTGGCTGTGACGTTCAAATATTTGAAAAGTATTAATCCACAAACGAACCTTCTTTGGAGACGGGAAGGTGGTAGAACTAGAGGACATGAATTGAGGTTGAAGGGGGGGCAGACTCAGGACTAATGTGAGGAAGTATTTTTTCACGGAGAGGGTGGTGGATATGTGGAATGCCCTCCCGCAGGAGGTGGTGGAGATGAAAACGGTAAAGGAATTCAAACGTGCGTGGGATAAACACAAAGGAATCCTGTTTAGAAGGAATGGTTTTGCGGAATCTTAGCGGAGATTGGGTGGTGACGCCGGTAATTGGGAAACAAAATGGGAACTGGGCAGACTTCTATGGTGTATGCCCTGATTGTGACTGACGTTGGCTTCAGAACTTAGTACAAGAACAGTGCTGGACAGGCTTCTACGGTCTGTGCCCTGAGAAAGGCAAGGACAATCAAACTTGGGTATACATATAAAGTATCTTGTTGGGCAGACTGGATGGACCGTATAGGTCTTTATCTGTCATCATTTACTATGTGACCCCATGATTGCAGCCAAATAAAATTGTTTGACCCCCCCTGGAGGTGCAGATTAATGCTGCACCTATGGAGATCCCACCTAGATTGTGATCCCAAAGGCCGGTTTTGTGACCCTATTTGGGGTCCCAACCCACAGTTTGGGAAGCTCTAGTTTAGGGGCCCTTTTACTACAGTACAGTGAATTTTTACACATACCATGCTTAACAGCAAAAATTAAAGTGAAATGCTAAAACCATGCGTTAACAGTTGAAGACATGCCTAGCATGTTCCCTGCAGTTTCCAGACAGAAAAGTTCTTTTAAGATTATTCACAACTAACACTGATGTATTTACCATCTCCTCTTGTGCTGGCAGAAACTGCATCTGCATTAACTAATCTTTATTTCAAATTTTCTAGACAGCTGCAACTGGCAAGCAGACCTTAGAGGTTTATAGACTAAATAAAGTACGAAAAGAACTACATCTTTTTGACAGGACAGAGAAGAAGAATGTTAATCAAGCCTAGTGAAAAGAAAAAGAGGGAGAACAGAGAGGGGGAAAGAGAGAGGACAGAAGGGATAAACGGAAAGCCATTGGCAGGACCTCAATGGCACGGTAGATTACTGATAGGCTTGCCTGAAAAGCCAGGTCTTAATGGGGTTTTTTAAATTTAGGTAAAGAGGTTTTACAAAGAATCTCCAGAAGGAGATTTTCTCACTCCTGTAGTGTGGATCAAAAGGCTGAACGTCTTGTGCATTTATGTTGCGCAAGTCTCAGGTCAAGATGCACTAAACAAACGTTAAAGCCCTTCCCTTACCGATTCCCTTAGCGAATCGGTAAGGAACAGGCATGCATCAAGGAATAGGAATGCAAATGAGCTGCTCGTTTTAGCTCACTTGCATTCTCTATTCTATCGTTAAACAGTCAGCCGGT
This sequence comes from Microcaecilia unicolor, assembly GCF_901765095.1. Lineage (NCBI taxonomy): Eukaryota > Metazoa > Chordata > Amphibia > Gymnophiona > Siphonopidae > Microcaecilia > Microcaecilia unicolor. Next base: position 245,655,603 of record NC_044037.1, on the reverse strand, counting down.
CGAGCATGTGCAGAGCAGCCAAGCGTTATGCTGGCTGCTCTGCGCATGTCAAGGACATCCTTTATGGACGTCCTTCACTATAAAAAAATAAAAATAAAAAAAAGACGAGTTGTGCCTATGGACGTCCTTTCCCTCCCCCCCCCCCCCCCCCCCCCGAGGTCACCGCCGCTCCCCCTCCCCCCTACATTTAAATGACAGCTTCCCGCAGCCCTGGCCTCCCCGCCATCCTCCGCACCCCCACCGCCCCCCTGACGTTCCCCCTTCCACCCACCCCCCTCCGTCTGCCACCGTGCCGGGCCCTCACAGCGCCTCTCACCTCCATGTGAAGGCACTGCAGCAAGCAACAGCTGATAGCTTCCCTTCGGACTTCCCTCCTTTCCTCCCTGGCCCGCCCTCGTCTCACGTAAGTTACTTACGTCAGACGAGGACGAGCCAGGGAGGAAAGGAGGGAAGTCCGAAGGGAGGCGATCAGCTGTTGCCTGCTGCAGCACCTTCACACGGAGGTGAGAGGCGCTGAGAGGCCCCGGCCCATTGGCAGATGGAGGGGGTCAGTGGGGAGGGGGAGCGGCGGTGGCGACGACCTCAAGGGGGTGTGGAAGAAGGTGGGGAGGCCAGGGCTGCAGGAAGCTGTCTTTTCAATGCAGGGAGGACGGGGGAGCGGCAGCAGCGGCGGTGTCAGAAGGGGAAAACAAAAAAAAACAAGTGCACATCAGGGACGTCCTTGAAGGACGTCCATGTTAGGCACTTTAGAAGGACGTCCCTGACGAGCACCTGGGACACAGCTTGTGCTCTCTTTTTTTTTTTTTTTAACATGGGTGTTAGGCGCTTTCCCACTGGTCTCCATGGGTCCGTTCACAGCAGCCCCAGCCTAACGAGAGGTGCAGACCTCACGTTAGGTTTTCCACGGTAAGGGGAATCAGTAAACGTTAGTGTATCTCATTATAATAGCCTTTGGATCATTTGCATTCTGTTTTCGTTAGCTGCTACCATGATAGGAAAATGGCCTTTTGTGCATGCCAGGGTTTACTACTTGCTCGTTAATGGCTCATTAATGGCTGGTTAAGTTTAGTAAGTCTTGGCTGAAGACCAGGTAGAACCATACACTGGTCAGTGATAGAACAACGAGTACAAGAGGGAGAATGTGGGATGGTAAGGGATGAAAGGTAAGAAGGCTGTCCTAAGCAAAAAGCTTTAAAGGCTAACAGAAGGATTTTGTACTGAACATGAGAGACTACAGGTAACCAGTGATGGTCCCTAAGAAGAGGTCTAATGTGGTCACATTTCTTGGCATGGAAGAGGAATAAGATAGTGACAGTGCATGGAAGGTACCATGAACTAGCTGCAAAGTACAGTCCAAGCCCATTCTCTGCCCAGTCCCTGCCCCTTAACACAGCATGCAGTTACTAGCATGCAATGTCATGTCAACATAGTAACATTTATTGCCCTCAAGGGCTAACAGCTTGCTTTAATTTAAGCGTAAACTACTTAAGGCATTTTAGGCCTTCAGGAAAAGACAATTCCACAGCTGAACACTCACTCTAGCCCTTTAACTTTTCAGGTTGTGATTGCTATTCTACTTTCAACAAGGATGGGCTCCTCTAAACAGCTGCCAAACATTTCAAGGAAGACAATGCACTCTTACAAAGCAGGGAAAGTTGCATTAAACAGCTGAAGTTGAGGCATGATCTGAGAGACCAAGAAAAATCTCTGCTAGAACTGCCTTGAAAACAGAAGGGAACCCACAGATCACTACAAAATGACCTGCTGAAAAGTTTAGCTGACACTGGAGTAGTTGTTTACAGGTGGTCAGAACAGTGGGGCAGATGCAGCAACCAAATGTAAAAAAATCTAAATCGTTAAAGTCCCTAACGATTTTAAAATAACGAAAAATGCACCAAAAAAAAAAAGTCACACATGCTGAGATCGGTATTGAAACGTACAATGTATCAAAGAATCACAATACACATCGTTAATCGGCCCCCAAATCATGCGCAGAGCAGCCAAGCGTTATGTTAGCTGCTCTGCGCATGCCACAAACAGTCAAAACACAGTCAAATCACAAGCACATGGCTCCCAAATCAAAACAAAAATAAAAAAAAAGGGTCGGGAGGGGGCAAGGGCGCTCATCAGGAGCGTCCTGTACAGACGGCCTTGCCCCCCCCCCCCGCTGCTCCCCACTTTCCGCCGCTCCCCCCACCCCGAAAAAGCAAAATTCAAGCAGCCCCTGCCCCCCTCCCTTCCTCACTACTCTCTCACCTCAGCTCCGCCTCCCGACATCCTCCGTCCTGTGCCCCGCCCCCTTTTGGGGTCGTCGCCGCCATTCCCCTCCTCCATCGGGCCCCCCTCCCTCTTACCGGGCCCGTGCAGCGCCTCTCTCCTCTGTCCGAAGGCGCTGCACGGGCAAGAAGAAAGCTGATGCCTGCCTTCGCCCAGCTTCGGTCGCGCGTCTTTCTCCTGCTGCGCCCGCCCCTGTCTGACGTCAGTAACCTACGTGGGTTACCGACGTCAGACAGGGGCGGGCCCAGCAGGAGAAAGACGCGCCATCGAAGCTGGGCGAAGGCAGGCATCAGCTTTCTTCTTGCCCGTGCAGCGCCTTCGGACAGAGGAGAGAGGCGCTGCACGGGCCCGGTAAGAGGGAGGGGGGCCCGATGGAGGAGGGGAATGGCGGCGACGACCCCAAAAGGGGGCGGGGCACAGGACGGAGGATGTCGGGAGGCGGAGCTGAGGTGAGAGAGTAGTGAGGAAGGGAGGGGGGCAGGGGCTGCTTGAATTTTGCTTTTTCGGGGTGGGGGGAGCGGCGGAAAGTGGGGAGCAGCGGGGGGGGGGGGCAAGGCCGTCAGTACAGGACGCTCCTGATGAGCGCCCTTGCCCCCTCCCGATCCTTTTTTTATTTTTATTTATGTGTTTTCTGACGTCCTTTGGACCAATCACAGCGCTTTTAGCTCTGCTAATGCGCTGGGATTGGCTCAAAGTTTGTTTATTTTTTCACTTAATGATTTTCCCTGGCACAGAGCTGTCCTAACGAGTGGTCCAGACCTCTCGTTAGATTTCCTGCCTTTTTCCTGCGTAAAGGCAATCGGAAAAGGTTAGTGCATGTCGTTTCAATGGGGTTTTCACACTAATTGCTCATCTCCATTCCGTTTTCGTTAGCTGCTGGCTTCCTCGGTAAAAGCCCTTTGATGCATGCAACGGATCAAATTTTCCTCGTTGGAGAGTCATTAAAGGCTCATTTAGCTTTAGTGCATCTGCCTCAGGGTTGCTTATGATGCATGGAGAGTTACCAAAAAGAAAACAAATCTTATGACCTTATCACAAACGTCTGCCCAAAACATGCAAAAGAAAACCTTAGTAAGACTGAAACTTTTTGGAACAAAGTGGTTTGGATTGATGAAATAAAAATTGAACAGTGGGGCTGTGCAGAAGCCAATAGCACAGGAAATATTACACAGGTGGAAGAAAGAATGGATTCGACTAAATATCAACCTATCTTAAAAGCTAATGTTTCAGTCAGTGAAGAAACAGATGCTGAAGAGAAGTAGAAAAGTTTAGTAAAACAATGATCTGAAATATATCTCAAAATCAACCATGAATTGCTGTTATAGAAAAGAAAGGTGAAATTTATTCATACTTGTTAATTTCCTTTTCTTAGTATCAGCTTACACTGATCTGAACCAGTGGGTGTTTATCCCTTCCCACAAACAGATGGAGGCAGAGAAAACTAAATTCTACCAGTGACATCACTGGTTATAATCTGTGGTGTTCTCTGGAACAATCCAGTATTTTTCTCTACCTTCCAGCAGGTCGTAGGTTGTGCTGTGGTACTCTGTCTCTGGCCTAGCTCCCCAGCTCTGCTGGCAGTGGCCGCATAGAATGCTGGAGCCTAACGGCCATTCCCAGATCACAGTCTCAGGATCGTACCTGGTTGAGCTCACAGGTTGGCTCTGTAGCCCACAGTCTAATTCTTTAGTGACACTGGGCAAGGCTTTGGCTTGGTCTGGAGGGATCTTGCCCTATCCCCTCATCCCTCTTGCCTATTCACCCTGTTTGGGTGTCTCCCCCCCCCCCCCCCCCCCCCCCCCCCCCCCCACGGGCTCCCTCTGCAGCTCCCAGGTGCCTAAATTCCCCCTCAAATTGCCTTGGGCAGTCTTTTATTTTTCCTGTTTTAGGGAATAAGACTCTTTGCTGCTGCTGTCACTTTAAAAAGAAAAGAAAAAGGGAGCAGAGCAGCCTGAACTGAGAAATCCTCTACCTCCAGGTTGAAAGATTTCCCTTAATTCGCACCCCAGAGAGTCCAGGACAGTGCAGAAGCCAGGTTCGAGCAACCTGTCAGACCCATGCCTGCCTGACACGTGGCCAGGGATGCTCTCCGGGAAGCACTGCTACGTGCAGGAACTGGCACCTCCGTACAGCTACCAGTTGTGTGTGCACACAGTGCAATGGTCTGGGTCGGGGGTCTACAGAGTTGATGGGGGTCTCCCCCACACGCTGAGACATCGAGACAAGTTTTGGCGAGAACATCTTTTTGTCTCTCTTGGAGATTTCATCTAAAAAGTAGGAACCTGTCCCTTACACATCGGGGCTCAGGGGTGGGGGGCCTACCTCTCTTACCCTCTTCAAATCTGTTTGGAGGATCCCGATAGGAACCCTGGGGCCACTTGGAGTCCATGGAGCTTTTTGGCTCCAGTTGGTCTGACAGCAGTTGCAGTTGGAAGGTGGGGTACTCCCCCTCTGGTGGGGCCCCTGGAGACCCCAGTTTGGGTTCTAAGTGGCACAGGACCGAGGAAAGGTGCAGGAGGCACAGATTTCCTAAGAGGAGGTGGAGAGGACTCAGAGGCTTTCTTGGACTCTGTCCATGAAGGACTCAGTCTGAGGCTCCCCATCTCGAGAAGCTGAGGAAGAGCGGTCCCATGTGATCCATCTCTTTTGGTGAGAGGAGCTGTCTTGTCTTATTGACAAGGTTACTGAGGCCCTTTCTATGCTTTGGACTCAGGCTGTGGACCCGTTGAGGGGGATCTGCTGCAGGAGGGGCTCGCTGGGCCCCCTAAGCATTTTTCCTAAGCATTTTCCTCTTCACAAGGCTCTTATCTACAGGATGATGGTGAGGTGAGAAAATCCTGTCCCATTAGAAGCACCAGAGCTCTGGATCACCTTTATACCTTCAATTTGGAGAAGGTTGAAAGGTATTGGTCCTTTCCTAAGGTAGGTGCTCTGGTCACAACGGTCACTAAGGAGACTGTTGTGCCAGTGAAGGAGCTCCATGATAAGAAGGTAGAGCAGCAGCTCCACCAAGCCTCTTCTGTGGAAACATCCAGTATTCAGGCCGCCATCTGTGGCAGTTATGTTGGAAGGGTCATGTTGCAGTGGTTGCAGCAGCTCCTGGAGTCCCCAGAGGTGACTTGCCTAGAGTTGGGGTCAGCCTTTTTAGTGGACAATCTGTATGATCTGGTCCACTTAGCTTCCTGCTCAATGGTTGCTTCAGCAGTTGAACAATGGTGGATGTGGCTTTGCCACTGGGGGCAGATGAAGCATCCAAAAGCTGTTGAGGTCAGCTGCCTTTAGGGGTGGTTGCTCTTTGAAGAGGACATGGAGAAGCTGATTAAGGATATGGGGGAGGCACTCCAGCTCCCTGAGCTGTGGCAGACTCTCAGCACTTCTCTGCTTCCAAGGGGCACGCTAGAGGGTCAGGACAGTTTTGATCCACCTGTCGCTCTACATATTAGGGAGGCAGCCAGAGCAGATCCTTCAAAAGCAGGGTTCCTTTCAAGCCCACCCACTAGCATCTCCATTCTGCCTAATAAGGGTGCACCGGACTCCTCGTCTGTGCTTGTGGGAAGCAGGCTGTCTTCTCTTCTGGACGAGTGGGCCCGTATCACTTCAGATCAGTGGGGCCTAGAGATGGTCGGCAGGGGGTATTCTATGGAGTTAGCCCGCTCAGTGTCCGATGCCTTCATGATCCTAAAGAAAGGTGGCTCCTTCCTTCCCATCTTGGACCTCAAAGGGGGGTCAATGCTTGTCTCAGGGTCCAACACTTTTGGATGGAAACATTGCATTCAGTGATAAGTCAGTCCAGGGAGATCAGAAACTCCCCCAGCTGCACCAAGGTTATCTTCATGTCCCTACTGTGGATCATCATAGAAGATACCTGCACTTGTGTGTGCTGGACAAGCATTTTCAGTTTCGGCCCTTGCCCTTTGGCCTGGCTACAGTGCCATACATGCTTTCCAAAGTGATGGCTATGGCTGCAGTCATCTTCAGTGCCAGGGGGTTCAGGGTCACCCATACCTGGATGACTGGCAGATTGGGCAGACTCTGTAGTGGAAGCCAGACAGGCCACTGATCAGGTCTTCTCCCTCATGGAGTCCCTGGGTTAGGTCATGAATCGTCCCAAGAGCCATCTGTTTCCATCTCAGGTTCTGGAGTGCCTTGAAGTTCACTTCGACATGTGCTATGGATGGTGTTTTTCTCGGAGGAGCAGGCAGAGAAGCTGCAGGCACAGACACATCAGTTGTGCGAGCTTCTGCGGCCCATGGTCTGGGATTACTTGCAGCTCCTAGACTCCATGGCAGTGTCTTTGGAAGTGGTACCTTGGGTGACAGCTCATTTTTGCCCACTGCAGCAGGCCCTATTATCCTGGTGAGCTCCGGTCTCTCAGGACTTTAGTCTTCTGCTCACACTTACACCCAAGGCCAGGCTCAGTCTGGTCTGATGGGACAGTCCAATGAACCTATGGAGGAGATCTCTCTGGCTTCTCCTCAGTGGATGCGAGTCTCCTCAGCTGGGGCAACTAGCACAGGGCACCTGGTCCAGCCAGGAGGCAATCTGGTCCATCAACCGCCTGAGACCTGTGCGGTCTAGTTGGCTCTGCTGGAGTTTCAGCAGCTCCTGAAGGGAAAGAGGTCAGAATGATGACTGATAATGCAACAGCTGTGGTGTGCTTCAACAGGTAGGACGGGACACAAAGTCAGACGGCAAGCCTCTCTGCCGCTGGGTGGAAGCACATCTACAGGCTCTTTCAGCGGTCCATATTGTAGGCAAGGACAATGTGCAAGTGGACTTTCTCAGTCGATCTCTTCTAGATTGGAAAGAGTGGGAGCTGGGGCAACAGGCCTTTCAGCTCATAGTGAACTACTGGGGGCCTCCAATTCAAATTGATGGCTTCTCAAGCCATCAGTTTGGCACGTTACTTGGATTTCACAATAGATCAAGTAAAAGCCTTTTTCAAGATCATTTACAACTTTTTAGCACATTGATCCATTGGGTTTATTTTTTCTTCTCACAAACACAGCAGAAAGATGCCTGAGGCAGGCATTATTGCCGAAACACAGTACTGTCTTGAGTCTATAATCATCAATAAATACACTCTTTTTGAACATTTGAAGTTTCCTTGGTTTGTCCTCGAAGAGCCATTGTCCACTTCCTACTGTTCTTTATTCCCTTGGACGGGTCAGGCAGCATATACAGCGTCCTATTATGAGGTGGATTAAGACAGTTATTCAGTCCACCTACAGTATGGGTCATCCGGTGCCTCAAGGACTGAAGGCCCATTTGCCCAGGGCTCAGGCGGTGACCTGGGAAGAGCCCGGGCTGTTTCATCTGAGATTTTGCAGGGCAGTAATGTGATATTCGCTCCATTCCTTTGCTAAGCACTACCAGTTGTATGTTCTGGGCAAGGTCCGTTCGGACTTTGGCAGAGCAGTCATTCAGCAGGCCTCATCTTCCCCTGCCCATTAAGTCTGCTTCAGGACATCCCACTAATTCAGAACAACGTAAGCTGAGACTAAGAAAGGAGAAATTAAGTCTTGCCTGATAATTTTCTTTTCTTTAGTCAGCATCACTGTTCTTGAATCCCGCCCTTGGAAGACCTCAGCCAAGGGTTCTGGGTATGCTCTGTCTTTCCTATTAGAAGTAAATGAAGAAGAAAAAGATCTGATTCTAATTGGCAGCCATACTGGGTTCCCATGACATGGCTATTCCCTGGTATATGGAGGGTAGTGAGTGCCAATCTGTGATGTTTTGCTCATTCATCATTGCAACTGAAGTGGTTGATAGGGCTAGGTGCATTACAAAAGGGACCCTTCTGCTGCTTGGGCAGATGCATACTGGATTGTTCCAGAAAGCACCACAGATTATAACCGGTGATGTCACTGGCAGAATCAAATTTTTCCGGGGCAGAGAAGAAGCATGGAACAACGGAGGACAGGCGCACGCGGCACACCCCCCCCCCCCCCCGGTGGCGTGCACCGGGCGGGGGGGGGGGGTTCCTTCGCGGGGGTGTCCTTTCACCGGGAGGGGTCCGCGCTGCATCGGGGGGGGGCACTGCACCCAGGGGGCGGGGCAAATTGGCGATCCGCCCCGGGTGCCAGCCCCCCTAGGAACGCCACTTGATGACCCTGGAACTCGGAGGGATGGAGGGGGGACCCTGGAACTGGAGGGAGGGGCCCCTGGTTCTCACACACACACTCTCTCTCACGGACACACTCACACCCAGTCTCACTATCTCTCACACACACACACTCGAACATTCACTCTCTCACACAATCAATCTCACAAACGTTCTCTCAAACATACACACTCCGAGGAAAACCTTGCTAGCGCCTGTTTCATTTCTGTCAAACGGGCCTTTTTCACTAGTGTTCAATACTGATAATATGATAAAATAATCAAATCAGAAGGGATCAATATTGGTTGGTTCTGGTATAGATTATCAGTTTAATCACCCAGCCGAGGGTCTGCAGGAAGGAGAAATCAGACAATCATTGCCCTCCAGGCCTCCTACTCCAAATCAGACTGAAATCAGTCAAATTGCCGAGGAAGGTGCACACTCCTATCCATTCTTTGTATGAGACCACAGCAGTCACAACCATTACCTTCGTAAAGGTCCAAGGGGCTGTGGCTAGGCCGAATGGGAGGACTGTGGACTAAAAGGGCTCCCCCAAGACACAAAACCACAAGAAACAGCTGTGGGTGTCCCAAATAGCAATGTAGAAGATCAAGAGAGGGCAGAAATTGCCCAGGATGTAAAGCTTACATCACCAAATGTAGTCTCTCCATTTGGAAATGTGATATGCTTGAGATCCAAAATTGGCCAAAAAAATCCCACTTTCTTGGGGATGACAAAATAAATTGAATAGCCCTGTCCATTCCTGCAGAAGCACTGGCTTGATGGTTCTCAGAATAAGCAGGCAACGCAAGGTCTCCCTTATCGCGAGTTCCTTGCGCTGTGCCCCATGGGATGGGATACCAAAAAGGAATCTGAAATTGGCTCTTGTGTGACTTGGACTGGCCATGGCTGGAAGCAAGATACTGGGATAGATGGACCACTGGTATGACCCCTGTTATGTTCCTGCCCCTGCTCCCCCCCCCCCCCCACCCACCAAAGGGCCAATCTTCCCCATGGGTGCCTTAGAGGACCGCACCCTGTCCTTTCGAAGTCACAGAGCCTGGCTTCTTCCAGGTCCTTAATCTGCTCCAGATCATCGCCAAAGAGTAGATGCCCATAGACAGGGAGTTCCTTAAGGCAAGCCTTAGAGGCAACATCAGCTAACCAATATCTAAACCACAGCTATATATGAACAACCACACCCAAGGGCAGCGAGTGTGCTATTTTTTTAAATTGGTAATTCAAATTTTTACAACAAAGAACATCTCTGAATTACTAATAAATAGAGAAAATGAAAATATATCTATGGTGGTAAAGTGTGAATATGCTAAAGTTCTCAATAAAATTAGAAGCTGAACATCCCTGACAGGATTTATTAAACCAGAGGGAGGTGTAAGCCAATTATTGAAAAGCAGAGAGCGAATATCTAAGGCTTTTTCCTACACTTTAAAGAAGAATTTACACATAAGTACCATCCTTAGAGGAGGTCTAGAAATTGTTGAACTGTTAGGGATATTTAAATATTTATTCATGCTACTACAATGCTATTGTCAAGTGATTATTACTTATTGCATGCTTCATCAAGCGACCTCGAAGCACATTACAAGGCTTTATAAGCATATGAAGCTTGCCTTATTTAAAGGTTTAAGGGCAATCTGATACATGCTAATATAACTGTAAAAACAAAAAGTCAAAGATAACAAAAAAGTTAATTGATATTCTCCAGTCACTGTCAAAAAAAAAAAAAAAGCAATAATCCTTACAAATTTATATCTCGGTCCACAAGTGAAAAAAATAAAAACTACTAACCTTTCCACATTTATTTAGAAAAAATGATCATCACAGACAACCAACAAACTTGCTGAGATAAGATGGACTCAAATTTAATCTCCAACTTGCCAAAGGACCAGAACACATAAGAGCCTCTGGATGGTAAAATTAGTTCTTACCTGATAATTTTTTTCCCATTAGTCCCAACAGATCAATCCAGAGACGAGTGGGTTATGTCCCTCTACCAGCAGGTGGAGATAGAGAGAACCTCAAAGGTCTGCCATATATGGACCTGTGCCTCCCTCTTAGCCTAAGTATTGTCGATACCAAAGCAGCCAAAGAAGAAATAAATCCAACATGAACACCCTCTCCTGCCTGTACATCGGCCAAGTAGGCACCACCTTCACCGCTCCCGCGGAAGGGAAATATTCAAATTGAGAAACTGTAGCTTGACGGCTTAAAAACCTCAAGAACCTAAACAAAAGAAAACAGCCCCACAATCAATCAATGACAGCACAGGGAGGGCCTCTGGATTGATCTGTTGCGACTAATGGAAAGACAATTATCAGGTAAGAACTAATTTTACCTTTCTTTTTTTTTTTTTAATATCTTTATTAGGTCACTAGTAAGAAATGCCCGTTTCTGGCAAAAATGAAACGGGTGCTAGCAGGGTAATCCCCCCCCCCCCCCCCGTCCTCCCTCCCTCCCTCCCGAGTTGCAGACACCCCCTCCGTGCCTCCGTTCCGAGTTGCACACCTCTCCTCTTCGTCCCTTCGTCCCTCAGTGACGTGGTTGCGAGGGCCGCCCTCAACATCATCGCATTTTGACGCGAGGGCGGAGCTACAGTGACTGGAGCCTGCAGGCCAAACCGGATATGTCGGGCGCCTCAAGTTTCCGGCTTGAGCTTCAAAGTGCCTTTTATATATATAGATAGTGTGTAATACAGTAACAGTTCATAGCATCCCATCTCACCCGTACTGATCCCCAAACTATAGATCTAATTTTACCTTTCATCGCGTCCCACAGATCAATCCAGAGACAAGTGGTATGTACCAGAGCAGTCCACAATTATGGCAGGACAGCACAACCCCTAAAGAGAAGAACGGAGTGAAGAATACCAGCGTACCACCAGAGATGCTGCCACCGAGGAAAAAGTACGCAGAACCAGGCCACCAGAGGGAACCGAGACCCCAAACCCCACAGCAAGCCAATGAAATAGCATCACCGGGGAAAACACTCCGGTGGCTGGGGAACCCTAGAGCACCCTCAACCAGGAAAGGACCACCAAGGTCTATCGCCTGCGCGGTCACTCCTACTACACAGAACCCCCGCAGGGAAGATTCCCGGACCAGAACCAACTAACAGCAAGAGTGAACTACAAAGGTACCTGGCAAGGACATCTATCAAGTCGCAAACTCGGATAAAGAAACAGAGCACGCAAAGATCAAGCGAAATCGAAGTTATCAGCTGGTAAAGACGGACTCCATCTGGACCATCAGGAACAGCGCAGAAGAATAAACCCACCTGGCTCAGAGCACCACAGGAAAGCCCTTAGGCCCGTCAAGAACCAAGGAATCAGTAGGGGTTAGCTGCTCAAGAGACGAAGATCCATCAGCAGGAAACCAAGAGTCTCCAAAATGTAAACCGGAATAAGCAGCTGTATAGAAGACCACCTAGAAAGGCCGAACTAGGTCCACCAACAAAGCGGAACGGAGTGAAGAATACCGGCACAAATAAAAGATTAAATACTCACTGCGGACTTCTCAGCATCTGAGTGGCAGAATAACAAACTGCCTGTCTGAAGATAGTCTTTTTTTTTCTTTTTTTCAAGCAGGAGCATAAGAAGCACATGCTGGCAGAAAAGGAGGACAGAGAAGGGGTGGGGGAGGGACCTGGCACCACCAGGTGTACCCCAAAAAGGTAGACTCCAGCCCAAGACCCCCAGCTCAACTACACCTGAGGGAAGAAGCCAGGAGAGCTAGCTCAATCCGAGAGCAGCACAGGATATGTCCATCCACTTGCTGAGATAGAGAGAATACTGAGGCTAAGATGGAGGCACAGGTACATATATGGCAAACCTTTGAGGTTCTCTCTATCTCCACCTGCTGGTAGAGGGACATAACCCACTCGTCTCTGGATTGATCTGTTGGATGCTATGGAAGCAGAGTGATTATCTGGAAAAGAATTGTCCATTTGAATTAAGCCAATTACCTCATACTGTTCCGAAATCAGAAGCGACTTCAGTGGTGAATTCTATAACATGCACAGCAAAGCCAACATATACTGTACACTATGCTATGAGGCAGGAGCTCTATCAATAATGATAATCTTAAACAGTCAGGCAGTCAATATCTGTTATACACTTCATTAACTGTCTTCTTTAATCAGGTATGTGTTTAAAGAAACTTATTAGCCATGTAAAATACACAGAAAAATCAGTTATCTACTGAAATGAAGTCAGTTGTTTTGAAAGATTCATAGTTATATACATATTAAGTAGTGAATGTGCATCACCACATTATTAGATTGCAACATAGAAAGAATACGACATAAAAGATAAGCCTATCTAGCCTGCCCAAGTTCACTCCTGGTGCAATGCCATGGATATGCCGGGGATTTGAAAGAGTTATGATTAACTGGTCAATGGAGACAAAATAGTAACACACATGCCAGTAAATTTAATAGCGTTCCATATCACTGCTAAATTTAAAAGCTGCTATAAAAATAAATGCATTTGCTTTAACCCAGAGATGTAACTGCAATAAGTGATAACAGCACTCTGTGCAATTCATCATATTGGAGAAGGAAAAGCAATGCTCAGTTAAACATGGAAACCAATACACTAACTGCATAACTTCCAATAGGTTAATAGCCTCATTTGCACACAACCTAGCTCTACCCATGCAAATGAGCATGATAGCAAAGCTGTGCTTAAAATTTTGCTTCCAGGACTACAGGAAAAAAAAATACACACACCTTTGTATGTGCTCCTTTTCTCAAAATACATAATTAAGGAGCTGCTTTGCATGCTTTATGAACTTAAATAAATTTCCATACATAGTGACCAACAGACCTTGGTTTACTGTATAGATGGATTTATGGAAAAGTGGGACAATCCATTTTTCACACCTGAAAAATGGCCAGGTTCTCCATGTGGCCAATGGGGACAAACCATTCAATCACATGCAAAAATCTGCAAACTTCATTGGCTTTTAGCTTAGCCCACTTGTCTAAAGATAAATATTGATGTCTTGATGTACTAGATCCTGACAAAACTGAGAGTTAACCAACTTGCCCATATAAAAAGGGCAGAAATCTGCACTTTTACACTAGAGGGGGTATCATATCGCAAGCAAAAATGCTAGCATAGTTTGTACATTTCAGTGTATTTTTCACACAGTGCTACCTTATGCAAAAATATTTTGCATTTTAGTGCATCACCTTCCAAGTCAATACGAAATTCAAAATAGCAATTCTGCATATTAGAAGTAGCAAACCACAAAGGCCACACTTCAAATTTGTATTCATCTGCCCTTCAAATGCAAAATCGAAGACGGCTTTTATTTTAGAACTCTCTCTGAGCAAACAGTAATTAACATCTGTATATCATATATATGTGTAAATGGCAATTTCAGAAAGCCACTATTTACTACTACTACTACTACTTGACATTTCTAAAGCGCTACTACGGTTACACAGCGCTGTACAGTTTAACATAGAAGGCCAGTCCCTGCTCAAGGAGCTTACAATCTAAATTTACATGTGGAGTCCCACACCACACAGAGATTTCAAGGGGGTGCAGTTCGGGCAGGGGCAAAAATATACACGGCTATTTCCCATTCTATAATGCGAATACACATTTATGGAGGAAAGAAAATGCCTCCGTCAAGTTTTACACCAGCTTAGAACCACACAGAATTTTTAAAAGTGTGCGTTTTGGTCACAGTTTTACATGAGAGATTAGTAATTCCCCTTAATCTCCTGTTTATTTACACCTCTAAAATTAAAACCAATAAAAACTACAATCTCAGTACTTAACTGGCAGCACTTACACATTTGTAAAATGGGCACGCTACACATGGAAGCTGTACTACTTACATGCAACTTATACTGGCCACTGTTGGAAACAGAATACTGGGCTAGATGGACCACTGGTCTGACCCAGTGTGGCTACTCTTCTGCCAAAGTAGCAAAAACACTACCTCTATATCCAATTGTCAGCACTTTCACTTGGAAGCTGCTAGGGTCAAGCAGCTCATTTTTCCATGTATACTTGTAAAATGGCTGCTCCCGCAGCACATACAGGGGAGGGAGGGGGACCCACATGCACTCTTGCTTATCCTTGTATATTTTTTACAAAACACTCCACGTTGAGCAGCGTCTTTTGTTAAATACCAGAATTGAGCACATTACCTGAACAGCTCCATTTTAAATCTCAACTTTAACCAAAATAAGCTAATTTAAAAATGATCCATAATTTCTAACCCTCCTTTGTGTCCCAACTACAGCATTACTTCTCACTACAGTATCTCATTTCAGTAGCTCTAGTGAAAAAGATAATTAGTCCAAAATAAGTTGTCATAAACCTACAGTTTGTGTACCTCTCCATTCCAGTACAGAGCAAGCATGCATCTCACATATGAAAAGGATTACAATGCCAAAAAAAGGGGGCGAAGGGGTTAATGATAAACAGCACTTAAGCCAGCCGGAGAAATCAATTCAAATATTTTCTAGTCCACATGCACAGACATTCAATGTGAGAAATGCACACTACCCCTGGAAGCAGGAGAGATCCTCTGGTACTCCTGTCCCACTGACTACCATCTTCAAAATGACCACCTCAGCAAGTGCCTTATTTAGCAGCTATGTCCCCACCAGTACTGTCACAAGATCACTGGTGATGTAGTCATTTTTTCCATGGGAGCTTCTGTGGCAGGAGCATCCAGAGATCACTGGCCACCAGGAAGATCCCTGGTAGAAGCTAGGAGTTGATTCAGGATTGTGGGAAAATAGGTCCTGGGGCTAGGGAAGCAACTGTTTCCTGCACCTATATGACCCTTTAAAAGATAGTGGGCCCAGCTTCTTGCTCATAACAACTCAACGTACAATGCTCCTGGCTGCAGCAAATCAAAAAACTTCTAATGTACTACATGTCACTAACTTGTAGCAATGAAATAACATTTTACTGCAGTTTAGTAGTTATCATCATCATATAAAACTAGAAAAAGCAAGCATACTGGGTCAGACCAATGGTCCATCTAGCCCAGTATCCTGTGTCAAACAGTGATGGATCGAGGTCACAAGTACCTGGCAGAAATACAATTAGCAGCAACATTCCACACTGCCAATCCCAGGGCAAGCAGTGGCTTCCCCCATGTCTGTCTCAATAACAGACTATGGACTTTTCTTCCAGGAACATTTCCAAACCTTTTTTAAACCCAGATATGCTAATCACTGTTACCACATCCTCTGGTAACAAGTTCCAGAGCTGCGTATGTCTAGTAGCGCTTTAGAAATGATAAGTAGTAGTAGGGTTAAGTGACTTGCCCAGAGTCACAAGGAGCTGCCTGTGCCTGAAGTGGGAATCAAACTCAGTTCCTCAGTTCCCCAGGACCAAAGTCCACCACCCTAACCACTAGGCCACTCCTCCACTCCACTTTTACTTCCATGTAATTTCACTAAGTGCCCCCTGGTCATTGTACATTTTCATACATGAAAAAAATAGTTTCACTTTTGCCTGTTCTACACCACTCAAGATTTTGTAGACCTCAATCATATCCCCCTCAACTGTCTCTTTTCCAAGCTGAAAAGCCCTAACCTCTTTAGCCTTTCCTCATATGAGAGGAGTTCTAGCCCTTCTGTCATTTTGGTCGCTCTTCTTTGAGCCTTTTCTAATTCCACTATATCTTTTTTAAGATACAGCAACCAGAACTGTATGCAATACTCAAGATGAGGTCGCACCATGGAGAGATACAGAGACATTATAATGTTCTTGGTCTTATGATGCATCCCTTACCTAATGACTTGTAGCATCCTGTTTGCTTTTTTGGCTGCCGCCGCTGCACACAGTGCAAATGATTTCAGCATATCGTCTACGACAACTAGATCTTTTTCTCGAGTGCCGACTCCTAAGCTGGACCCTTGCTTCAGGTAACTATGCTTATTATTCTTCCCTTGTCCACCTTAAATTTCATCTGCCATTTGGATGCCCAGTCTTCCAGTTTCCTAAAGTCTTCTTTCAATATTTCACAATCCGCATGTGTTTTGAGAACTTTGAATAGTTTTGTGTCATCTGCAAATTTAATCACTTCACTTGCTCCAATTTCCAGATCATTTATAAATATGTTAAATATGAAAAAGAAGACCTGATATACACAAATAGCACCACCACACCAAGAGGCTGATCCACTCAAATGCAAACTCTTTCCACAGAAAAGTTAACTGCAAAAAAATAAAACATAAAAAAGTAAAAAAATGTAAAAAAAAAAAAAAACATTCAGTGTTTGCTATATTTCTCCCCCATGCTCTCCCCCCACCAATGTTTGCTCCATTTTGCAAAAACTTCATAAGTTCCAGCCCTTCTCTGTAATATACATTCAAAGTCCACAACTCTGAAAAGTTCAAAAACAAGATGCTACCAAGCCAAAGTAGCATACTAATGCAATTTGCAAAATGGCATGCAATAAAGACTTTCCCTGTCCATTTCACACACACACAAAATACAATCAGTCGCAGATTCCCCCATCACAAACAAATGAAAATATGCTAAGCAGATCATCTGCATTAGTAGCCAACTTTGTCTGTGGGTCAGCAGCCTCTTCACAGAAATCTTGTGGGTTTGTATGTCAGATCAAGAGTTCATATACTTGGAGGAAAAGAGAGAGCACCAAAGACTGAAAGTAGTGCACAGAAGTGCATTTCCCATATTAAGCAGTGTTCCTTATGGTCTGCACTCCATTTCTTGTGCCTAGACCCAAGGTTTTAGATGCCGGTCCTCATGAAACTATTTCTTGTTCCATGCTAAAATGACCAAAAACACTTTTCCTTCATCTCTGAAGCAATACTTAAAAAAAAAAAAAAAAAAAACCTTTGTACAAATTTCACAGCTAGACTTTCGCAGTAGACTTCTCAGGAGAGAAAGATATACTTCAAAAAAGATCCAAGTATTTGGGAAAGTTCCCTACTTCTTTCAATTTATAAGTATAAAAAAAAATATGAATCATCATCATTAAGGACTGCAAGTGATTACATCTATTTAAAATGTTCAGCTCAGTTTTCAAAGGGAAGTAACAAATGTTCAAGTACACTTCTCAAAGCCATTTGCAAACATTTTCTGACAATTGTGCAGTGCCTAAATTGAAACCAGCACAATAAACTGGTTTTCCACAAAAACATAAGCAGACGGCAAATAGGTGCCTCCCTCAGCATTTTTGATTTCCCCCCTTTAGGGAATAAAGCCCCAGAGTTTATACTTTCAATGCTTTTGTCAGATCTCCACAGCTGTTGCCTCCCGCAGTTGGCAATGATCATTGCCAATCTGGGACTTATCTCCAATGAAGACAGCATTGTTTTATTGGCTTAGACAGCGCAAGCACCATTAATGGAGTTTTTATCTCTTCATTTTCCTGTCAGCACAGAACCAGCCAGTCTGACTCTGTTATTATCATTAAGAAAGCTTATTTTTCCATGCATTGCCTATCTGTAATCCCAAACAACATCTGGAATGTTATTCTGATACATCAAGAAAGAGGACATATTTAAAAGCAGCTGCCAGATTCCCAGTTGAGACAGTTAAACAAGTCACTAAATAAAACAAATACTTTAACTAATTTTACATTCAAACCAGATGAGAGAAAATCTCCTATATATTTTTCCTCAATCCCATTTTTACAGATGTCTAGAGACAGTTATCAAATGTCAGACTGAAATGAATCCTGCGACGATACGGAAAATCAACAGCAGATCAGAAACTACAGAATAGTTTTGTGAAATGAAGCACAGATGTTCTAAAATTTACAATCGCAAGTCCCTAAACTACAGCTCTTAAAATGTGAACAAAATTACTAAAGTAAATTTTCTCAGAGAAGCAAACAAAAAAATACCACAAACTGTGTCCACATTACTAGAAAAATGAATGTGCAAAGCAGAAAAGGGAATACCTCTCTGTTTTAGTGGAATACGTCCTCTAGGGTCATTAAAGGATGCTTCTAACTCAGAATGCATCATGAAAAAAAATCAATACAAGAAAATGCCATACAGAAAACAGTTTCAGTACATACAGCATTTCACATTTGTCGGGCTCATACAGGCAAATCTTCACTCCATAAAACACAAAATGAGATGTTCTCAGTCAACTATTCATTTTTAATTATTTACAGTCAAAGCGCTTGCCTGTTTCTCAACATTAGTAACAACTGTGCATTAAAACAGACACAATCTACAATATTTCCAGTCTGTGTCTTCTTGACATTAAATTACAGCTATGCAAAAAAAATAAGCTTCAGACTATAAATTCCTAAACAGAGGATAACAAACACAAACAAAAGGAATACGAAAATATGGACAGTATGGCACTAAAATAGATGTGTTTCTCCATCATTCAGCAAACACCTACCATCCCGGGGCCCCAGACTCCTTGCTCAGACACAAAGTGGTGGCCTAGACCATCTGGGCTGTCTCTAGTTAATGACAGGCTTGTAAACTGATCCTCTCAGTGGGTGATTTGAGTAAGCACTTCCTGTCTCTCCCCAGCCCTGCCTGGATCTCTGGATCTGTCCCTGCCTTCCTATTGTTTCCTACCCTATTTCTGCCAGCTGTTTCTCACTGCTACACTGCTGTGCACTAAGCAATGAAGTCTGTCAGAAAAGGAATTTTCATTTTTATAATGCATTGGCCTCCATGGACAAATTACACAGTTTATGGTCATGGGCTGCAGGAAGCTATTCTCTGCTGAAGGAATGCCAGAATGCAGCATTTTGTTTTGAGCTGACAATCACATAAACAAACCAACCACCAAACCAAGACAAGAGTTCTCAGAAATACAAGAAATGCATATCATGAACTGCTCTGTTTGGAGCCATATTAAAAAATAACATAAGAAACCTGCACTACATTTTTATAGCAGATTTGTTTTGATAGTTCACAATTAACGCTCATTATGTCTAAGACTGAACTGTTGTTGGTGACAGCTAGTTCTATTGCTCAATTTCATAAGTACATAAGTAATGCCATACTGGGAAAAGACCAAAGACCCATCAAGCCCAGCATCCTGTCCCCGACAGCGGTCAATACAGGTCAAGGGCACCTGGCAGCTTCCCAAACGTACAAACATTCTATACATGTTATTCCCGAAATTGTGGATTTTTCCAAGCCCATTTAGTAGCGGTCTATGGACTTGTCCTTTAGGAAACCGTCCAAACCCTTTTTAAACTCTGCCAAGCTAACCGCCCTCACCATGTTCTCCGGCAACGAATTCCAGAGTTTAATTACGCGTTGGGTGAAGAAAACTTTTCTCCGATTTGTTTTAAACTTACTACACTGTAGTTTCATCGCATGCCCCCTAGTCCTAGTATTTTTGGAAAGCGTGAACAGACGCTTCACATCCACCTGGTTCCACTCCACTCATTATTTTATATACCTCAGCCGTCTCTTCTCCAAGCTGAAAAGCCCTAGCCTCCTTAGTCTTTCTTCATAGGGAAGTCGTCCCATTCCCGCTATCATTTTCGTCACCCTTCACTGCACCTTTTCCAATTCCACTATATCTTTCTTGAGATGCGGCGACCAGAATTGGACACAATACTCAAGGTGCAGTCGCACCATGAAACGATACAACGGCATTATAACATCCTCACACCTGTTTTCTATACCTTTCTTAATAATACCCAACATTCTATTCGCTTTACTAGCCGCAGCAGCACACTGAGCAGAAGGTTTCAGTGTATTATCAACGATAACACCCAGATCCCTTTCTCGGTCCGTAACTCCTAACGTAGAACCTTGCATGACGTAGCTATAATTCGGGTTCTTTTTTCCCCACATGCATCACCTTACACTTGCTCACATTAAACATCATCTGCCATTTAGCCGCCCAGTCTCGTAAGGTCCTTCTGTAATTTTTCACAATCCTCTCGCGAATTAACGACTTTGAATAACTTTGTGTCAACAGCAAATGGCAAATTTAATTACCTCGCTAGTTATTCCCATCTCTAAATCATTTATCAATATATTAAAGAGCAGCGGTCCTAGCACTGACCCCTGAGGAACCCCACTAACTACCCTTCTCCATTGTGAATACTGCCCATTTAACCCCACTCTCTGTTTCCTATCCTTGAACCAGTTTTTAATCCACAATAGGACATTACCTCCTATCCCATGACCCTCCAATTTCCTCTGTAGCCTTTCATGAGGCACCTTGTCAAACGCCTTTTGAAAATCCAGATACACAATATCAACCGGCTCCCCTTTGTCCACATGTTTGTTTACTCCTTCAAAGAATTGAAGTAAATTGGTCAGGCAAGATTTCCCCACACTAAAGCCGTGCTGACTTGGTCTCAGTAATCCATGTCCTCGGATGTGCTCTGTAATTTTGTTTTTAATAATAGCCTCTACCATTTTCCCCAGCACCAACATCAGACTCACCAGTCTATAATTTCCCGGATCTCCCCTGGAACCTTTTTTAAAAATGGGCGTTACATTGGCCACCCTCCAATCTTCCGGTACCACGCTCGATTTTAAGGATAAATTGCATATCACTAACAGTAGCTCCGCAAGTTCATATTTCAGTTCTATCAGTACTCTAGGATGAATACCATCCGGTCCAGGTGATTTGCTACTCTTCAGTTTGCTGAACTGCCCCATTACGTCCTCCAGGTTTACCGTGAATTCAGTAAGTTTATCTGACTCGTCCACTTGAAATACCATTTCCGACACCAGTATCCCACCCAAATCTTCCTCGGTGAAGACCGAAGAATTCATTTAATCTCTCCGCTACTGAAATTGTGGTGTAATACTGTTCTTCAAGTTTCCCATGTGGTGAAAAATCTGGGAATAATGTTCAATTCAGCATTGTC
This sequence comes from Microcaecilia unicolor, assembly GCF_901765095.1. Taxonomy (NCBI): domain Eukaryota; kingdom Metazoa; phylum Chordata; class Amphibia; order Gymnophiona; family Siphonopidae; genus Microcaecilia; species Microcaecilia unicolor. Next base: position 245,634,384 of record NC_044037.1, on the reverse strand, counting down.
TTTTAAATCACAGATTCAATCTGTTGTACAGAAGTCTTTTTTCAAGCTGTGGCTAAGTAAGCTATGTCCACTGTTTTCTCAGGTGGATTTTCAAAAAGTGTTGCAGAGTTTAAATTATCCTAATATTGGGTCTGCCGTATCCACTCTTTGCAGATTATACAAAATTCTACAGTTCATCTGCTGTACGGATTATCTAAATACAATCATGTGACCCCTTTTAAGAAACTGCATTGGCTGCCTTTGCCGGAACGGATTAGGTTTAAACTGTTGGTGCTATTTCACAATATTTGATTATCTTCATTGATACAGACCTAAATGGGCTCTCCGTTCTGAGGACTCTTGTATGCTAAAAATGCCTGATTTTTGTCTCTCTCGGCTTGAGTACACAAGGAGGAGGATTTATTCCATCGCTGATCCTACAGAATGAAACAAGCTACCAACTGTCCTTAGAAAACAGAGAAATTTGACAGCATTTAAAAAACTATTAAAAAGCATTTGCTATCGCAGTTTCTGAATTATGTTGTTATGATTGTAAGGTTGCTGGTGGACTAGGCTGTATGTTTTGTTTTTATTGTGGTTCATAGTCTGGTTTTGTGCGATGTGTTTTATTATGTGCATTAGTTTGTAATACGATCTGGATAATAGTGGAATATACATTTAAATAAATTAAACGAAATGAGATATTGTGCAGTAAAACTGAAGTAAAAAACACAAAAAAGCATTAAATGGAATTAGTTAGGGCCCTGTTTACTAAGCAACGCTGTAGGCGCACAAACTTTTTAGCGCAAGCTAAAAATTAGCATGCGCTGACGCTAGAGACACCCACAGGAATATAATGGGTGTCTATTGTTAGTGCATGCTAATTTTTAGCGTGAGTTAAAAAGTTAGCGTGCCTATAGCATGGCTTAGTAAACAAGGCCCTTAATTTGACTTCAAATGGTTAGAAGTGGTTTTTCTCTTTATTACACACCTTTAGCACTGAACTGGAGGCACTTGGGTCAATCCTGAATGACCCAAGACCCTGAGGAAGGAAAACTCTTCCCTGAGATTAGCGAGTACTACATCCCACCCACACACACCGCGAAACCTCCTCCTCCATTTTAACATGTTGACACCCAACCTATCCCTCATAGAACACTCAACTACCTCTCATTCACTGACCCACCCCACCCATTTACTAAACACCCTGAGGGTGAGCCTTGACCCAATACACCCAAGCAGTACAAAGCAGGAGCCTTGAATCAAGAGTTCCCAATTCTGAGAATACTTAAATTTGAAAACCCCTCTTCACGAATCCACATCTTGGGAATTTAAGTTTGTGGTGGCTAACATTTTTTTATTTATAATTGATTTCCAATCAAAGTCAAACAAAATTTAAAAACTTCACCTCCAGGGGTAAGAATTCAGTGCTAAGCAAGAAATAAACAACTAAAAAAAAAAGAGCAATGTATGTGCGTACCATGTTTTACAATATCTATGTTTTTGTGCTGCAGAAACATTGTTTTCCCCCATGGAAATGCACTGAGCCACTTTTTGGGAGGGCTTTTTAAATCTGGAACCACTAGTCTGATCAGAGTTATTTTAAAACTTGATGTGTCTTTTCACTGGTTTTCCCCACTTGCCAAATTTGATCCCATTCCATTCTATTTTAGGAGAATTATTTTGCCCACAGACAGACATTCTCGACAATAATGGCCCAATGCATTTCTACAAGAGAAGCAGTTCCAGATTCTGCAGCATAAACACCAGATACAGTAAAACATGGAAGTTAGGGAAATGCTCTTTTTGAACTGCCTACTACACCCCAAACTAATCACCACCCCCACACACACCCATCCAATTACCTCCCATAATTAGCCCCCTCAAAATTACCCCACCACCCTGCCTACAGCACCCAAAACTACCTCTTCAAAATTACCTCAGCCAACTTCCCAACTATCCTCAAAACTACTCCACTATCACCTCACCACCCATTTCCACCCCAAACTACCCCCCCCAAAAAACTACAACTACACCCCTCCCCCCCCAAAAAAAAAAAAAAAAACTACCTCCCAACTATCCCCATCCATGAGCCATGCTACACATGCTTGCCACACTCGGGAGGGTAATTCTATAACATAGTTCAGAAGGAATGGATCCTCAGAAGCTTAGCCGAGATTGGGTGGCACAGCCGGTGAGGGGAGTCGGGGCTGGTGGTTGGGAGGTGGGGCTAGTGCTGGGCAAGACTTCTACGGTCTGTGCCCTGAAAATGGCAGATACAAATCAAGGTAAGGTATACACAAAAAGTAGCACATATGAGTTTATCTTGTTGGGCAGACTGGATGGACCGTGCAGGTCTTTTTCTGCCATCATCTACTACGTTACTATGTAAGGTCCATCCAGTCTGCACAACAAGATACTTTATATGTATACCCAAGTTTGATTTGTCCTTGCCTTTCTCAGGGCACAGACTGTAGAAGCCTGTCCAGAACTGTTCTTGTACTAAGTTCTGAAGCCAACGTCAAAGCCCCTTAAAATTTACACTCCAGCCCACCCCTATCTATTCAGTCACGATCAGGGCATAGACCATAGAAGTCTGCCCAGTTCCCATTTTGTTTCCCAATTACCAGCGTCATCACCCAATCTCCGCTAAGATTCCGCAAAACCATTCCTTCTAAACAGGATTCCTTTGTGTTTATCCCACGCACGTTTGAATTCCATTACCGTTTTCACCTCCACCACCTCCCGCGGGACGGCATTCCACATATCCACCACCCTCTCCATGAAAAAATATTTCCTGACATTAGTCCTGAGTCTGCCCCCCCCCCCCCCCCTTCAACCTCAATTCATGTCCTCTAGTTCTACCACCTTCCCGTCTCCAAAGAAGGTGTATTTGTGGATTAATACTTTTATCTCTCACTGGCATTTTACAATTTAAAATCAGCCAGTGCTACCCCAATGGTTGAAAAACATTAGGTCTTCAGGGTAACATACTAGCTTAGCTTTTTTTTTTTTTTTAGACCAACAGAACCTTACGGTATCATTATGACTGCTGTCATCTGATCCTCGGTTGCTGTCCTGTGGAATCCCACAGGGCTCTCATGTATCTTTAATGTGAAATATTTTTAATCAATATGAGATACAATATGATTTATTTGCTGATAATATCCAGCTCTATTTTGCCTTGAGTGAGCCAACTGGAGGAGTAGCCTAATGGCTAGAACAATACAGAAACCAGCGATCAAATCCAACCACCACTCCTTGTCATCTTGGGCAAATCATTTAATGCTCCATTGCCTGAAGTACAAATTTAGAAGGCCGATGCTCAAAGATTTGTAGTAGTCCTCAGTCTACCATAAAATTAGTGCAAAAAATAGCTGCAGCATGCTCAAAGTAATAAGAATGCAAATTGCTGCCACATTAAAATCACGGCAGTAAATGCAGTAATCTGTAGCTTAGTGCTAAACAAACTCTCCTGTCAGTGCCTGGGGGAGGGAGACGGGAGGTTGGGTCAGGCTCGGCTGGGAGGGGGTGTTTTTTTAATAGGACAGAACAGTCAGGTTGGAAAGAGATAAGGAGTGCCACTAGACACCCATTCCTCTCAACCCTTCTTTGTTGCCCCAGACCTGGCTTCCCCCCTCTCCCCAACATAACTGCAGAGTAGATAATGACCACATTTAAATGTATTTTAAAGCAGTCTGTGATAATGGTTTCAGTGCAATACCTGGGCTGAACCTAGTTGAGCACTGGGCACACAATAAAGTTAATGCAAACCCAGCATTAACCAGTTAACACTGGCAGAAATTTCGAGAATTGGCCCTTTAGATTACAAGCCCTCTGAGAACAGGAAACTAACTACTGTACCTAAATTTAACTTGCCTTTAGATACTACGGAAAAAAAGTCAGGAGACAAATCCAAAATCCCTTCCCTTCAGAGTCAACAACTGCTTGGATACAGTGGTGAGGCGGCTCCAGGCCTGACAACTCAGAGGATAATGCTACAAGTCTTTCAGTGAACCGAAATTTAGAGGGGGTATTGTGACTGGCTAAGCTACAAATAAAGGAGTCAAGTTGAGAAACCATATGGGCCCGCTGCTCCAGAGTCTACACTGGATCTCAGTGATGGAGCAATATCAATTTAAGTTTCAAGTTTATTGAGGGTTTGCTACCCCGTCCATCGCAAATTACATCTAGGCGGCTTACATATTAAAAAAAAAAAAAAGAGAAACTAAGAGGGGGGCACAGACTTGATACAAAAGGAAAAGGGGTAGAACTATAATATCAATAGGATATAGCAAGGGAAGGTACAAAATGAAGGGATAAGCTGTTATCTGGACTTATCTCTGAAAAGGGAGGCCTTATAAGTGTGACGGCTCTAACCATAGGCATCGTGAAAGAGAAATGTTTTTAAGTCAGTCTTGAATTCTTGAAGTATCATATGTTCCCGCAACGATAGTGAGAGTTTATTCCAATTTTTTGGGCCTTGTACAAGGGAATGTAGGGGGTTAGGACATGAGAAAGGTATTGAGGTTCACCGGATACTATGATTTTATGTACCAGGAGCATTGTTTTGTATATAATTCTATACAATATTGGCAGCCAATGTGCTTCCTTAAGAAGTGGAGAAACATGATCAAATTTTTTCGATCTGGTGATGTTTTATAGCGGTGTTTTGTAGATGACAGATACCTTTGTGATTAAGACCATTGTAAAGAGCAATACAGTAATCAAGTTGGATTATGATGGATTGGATCAGAATGTTTAAAGCTGGTGGGTAGACTAAATATTTAATTGATCTAATTTGTCAGAGATGAAAAAAGCATCTACAAATTATGGTATTAATCAGTGGTTGAAAAGATAGTTTATCATCTAGGGTTTCTTCCAATACCTTCACTATAAAGGGTTAAGTTGCTCTTGCTCATTTTTAAGGCCAAACAGGAGCTGAGACCAGAACTCAAGAGCATTTTTGAGCTCATACCACAACTTCACTTCTCAGGAAGGGTTTTTATCTCCTTCCCTTCTTTCTCCCCCCCCCCCCCCCCCCCCACCTCTATTTCTCACACACAAACCTACCTTCTCCCAGAATCATGCCTTCTCAGAATTCCAAAGCCAAGGGTGACTTGTGATTTGCAGCTAGAAGCTGATCTGTTGACCTTCCACAAAGATGTAAAAACTTGGCTATATAACAAAGATTATGGTGTTGCTTACTGTAGATATTGTCCTGGTGGTCTGTGTTGAATTTCAGAAATATTATTAACATTAGATACTGGAGTTTGATTATTTTTATTTGCTTTAAATTTGTGGTGTACACTGTTATATGCTTATTTTTTTAGCAATGTCCACTGCTTTGAAGTAACTAGAAAAGTGATGAAAAATGAAACAAATGAAAGGAAGTTTTGCAGGAAAGAGAAAGTAGGGGTTTACAAAACTCAAATAAGGCCTGCAGTTATAAAAAGGGTATATAAAATCTTTAGGCTGTTGAATGGGCAGCATTTCAAAAGTCTGTACTACAAAAATCAATACTCACCTTTTATAGACAATTTTTATTTTTAGATTTTACAGTTCACATAGCAGCTCACATGTTGGCAAGAAAGCCCTATATGACCTAATCCACCCTGCAATCCAAGCAAGCTAGAAAGGCCCAAGAAAAGGCCAACAGCCTTTATAAACAGATGGTGAACTTGTGAAGTTCAGCAGAGAACACAGTGGCTCAAGTCCTCGTCAATGTATGTAAACCAGCATCATGCTGGAAAATGTTTTAAACTAACCAAACCTTTTGGGGATGCACAGGATATTCCTTCTCATTTCAAAGCAACTGAAACATGAGACAATATTTTAAAGCAAACCACAGAGAAGATTTAAAGCGGCAGATTATTCACATCTTTCTTTGATCTACTCCCTTTTTTGGAACTATTCCGATGCCCCCTTTCCATTTGCTGTTCTATCCTATGCCTGATTTTCATATAGATCTGAATTCTCTCTCAGAAGTTCAAGGTGAATTACATTCAAGTACAGTAGGTGTTTTCGTGTTCCCTGGAAGGCCTACAAATCTATGGATCATTTTACTAAACTGAGGTACAATCTGGGCTTAACACAGGACTTTCCTGCATGCTAAACCAAGACTGAATGCGGCACTTGTTCGGGTCTCTTCTATTTAGGAGGCGCTAAGTGCTCCTGTTTTACGCAGTTAATGCATACTAATCATAATGCACTAGCTGAGTTAGAAGGGAGCACCCATTCTCTGCCCATGACACATCCCTTTCTAAAAATATTTTAACAACTGTACACGCTAACAAGCGTGTTAACAGGCAAATTACCACAAAATGTTTTTAACACATTTTGTGGTAGCCTGATAAGTCATCAGCAATCTGGCTTTCACACAAACGTAATGTTCTACGTATCTTCCCTAAACTATGTGGCAAACCCCTTCTGTTTTTGCAGGATATAACACTAGATTTTCATGCTGATCATGCATTGAAATTTAATTTGCAGATAGGCTATTTATTTTTTATTTTATTGCATTTGTATCCCACATTTTCCCACCTTTTTGCGGGCTCAGTGTGGCTTACAATACATTGTAAATGATGGAAATACGATTTGTTACAACTCGGTTATGGATTACATTGTGAGGAGTTATACGAGACAAAGTCAAAGTGTCGTTAAGGGAAAAAACAATGGAAAAGAATGGTAAAACGGTGGAAAGAAACAACGGGAAACTAATAGGGCAATATATAATAGCAAGAGAACATTTGGTATACATTTTTCTGTGAGTAAAGGTATGAGTGTGGTAAGATTACGGGGGATGAGAATTCAGAAGTGGATGTATTGATGCATTACTGAACAGTGAGTGTGGACTTTATGTGTTTTGGTTCTTTCCGTAGATTTTATCAAAAAGATGGGTCTTCAATAGTTTGCGGAAGGTGGCTAGCTCGTTGTTGTGAAATCGTGCTTTTTTCATCTTCGGATGTTGCGGACAACTGAAACCTCTATTAACTGAAAACAACTTGATGAAATTGGTACATGCTTTCATTATGAGTATGCTTGACTACTGTAATTCTCTCTTGAACTGACTGAGTAAATGCAGCCTTCAGCGCAACTGGTGCAAAATACTGCTGTCCATCAGGGTTTAAGAGATCTAATCATATTACTCCAGTGTTGTACAGATTACACTGGTTGCAGTGCAGTGCATATTGGTTTCAAGTTGCTGTGTTTGGTTTACAACTCGTATCATTTGGGACGCCTACCTTTGTGGCAAGCTGATAAATATATTTCTCAGAGGAAACTAAGCTCATCACAAAAAAAGTCTTCTGCAATTCCCAAGTCTTGATGTCATACAACTAGAAAAAGGGCATTTTATATGCTGGACCTTCTCTTTGGAAATCCTTGCCTGAAGAACTTCATAATGTTTCTTCGTATTTTTTCATAAACTTTTAAAAACTTGGTTGTTTCAACATTTTAATTGATCTGTTGTAGATTTTATTTAATAGAACTATTTATCTATAATATTGTATTGAAATTGTAAAAGTTTTAAACTGCTTTGACACTGTGGTATATATTTGGTTTATAAAACTAATAAATCCAATCCAATCTAAATTCATTGTTGCTCATGGCCATGAGGCTGAAGGTCAACTGCCCCCATTAGTCCCAAATTAACTGAAAGGCCACCAGCCCCCGCTCCTACTCCCCTGGATCCAAGACAGTAACAGAGAAAGTCTGCTTAAACAATGTCTTGCTAGGGATGCAGACTGATTAGAGGACCAGCAGATTTGTTTCTGCCCATCAACAAAGGGCTGCCACCTCCCTGCTTGCTGATAGAAACCACCATCATGGCATTGTCCATCATCACTCAAACCACCTGCTGCGGCAGTGGGAGGAACTCCAGGAGGTAACTGCACCACCTGAGCCTCCAGATGGTGGACTGACCAAGAGGCTTCCATTGGGAACCAAGCCCCCTACACCATTCTGCCCAGGCAGTGATCTCCTCAGTTGAGGAGACTCGCATCAGCATTGACTACCATTCAGTCTGTCAGATCCAACAGGACCCCCCCCCCCTTCCCCACCCTCAAAGATGATGGCTGGGACTGTGCTTCCAGTGCAAACCACATCTCACAGTGAAAGAAGCCAGAGTCCAGTGAGACAACAGAGCTGAGGGGAACATGTGTGCTCGTGGCCAAGGTCCCACCTTCAGGATCACCACCATGGAATCCAAGAGCTGAAGGTAGTCCCAGGCCCTATAATCTATTTCTACATCTGGAGTTTGGCCATGCACTGTCTCTCTACCCCAACTATAGCCATGTTGAACTGGACTTCCAGGTACTCCAGCACCTGGGCAAGAGAGAGAGAGGTGGTTCCTCTCATGATTTACCACCCAACCTAGTCGGCTTGGATCAACCAATCACCCACATAGGGATGGAACTGAATACCCTGGAACTGCAAGTGAGCTACCACCACCATCACCATCTTAAGAAGATGCACAGTGCAGTCGCCAACCAAAAGGCTAAAGGCCTGATATTGGAAAAGGATTCCCAGCACACAAAAACGGAGGTATCATTCGTAATTCTCCTCTGTGGGAATGGGGAGATACGCCTCCTTGAGACTGAGAGAGGTCAGAAGGCGCACTGCAGAACTGGGGCAATCACAGAGTGAAGGGTCTCCATCTAACATATAGAGACATAGTAAATGACGACAGATAAAAGATCTGAACGGTCCATCCAGTCTGCCCAACAAGATAAACTCATTTACATGGTATGTGATACTTTATATGTATACCCGAGTTTGATTTATCCCTGCCTTTCTCACGGCACAGACCGTAAAAGTCTGCCCAGCACTGTTCCTGTACTAAAAGTTCTGAAGCTAACGTCGAAGCCCCTTATACTCCATCAGCAATGGTCCTGTTCCTTTTTCCAGCCATCTGTTTCTTCCCTGTTACTAAATCACTTTGTCCTGTTTCTACACCCTTGTCCCTTCCTCATTCTTGCTTGCACACAAGGGTATCTCAACAGATCATGAGCTCTTGACTCACACAGAGGTTACACAGGATTCACTGAGATCTAATGCTACTAGTCCCTCAGGCCTACTCCTTGGTTCAAGGTTATGCGTGTATCTTTATATTTCTACACAGTAGAGCAACCAGCAAGGTACTTACAAGCTTCTCTTACATGTTCAGTCATGTCTGCAATGTGAACTCTGTACCAATTCTTTCCAATGGCCCCCTCCTCCTGCTGCCCTTGGAGGCATTATGTTATGCGGCTACTGGAGTGGCAAAACCACTAGCAAAGTTTACTAAGGTTAGCAGAGCAGCAAAGCAGGGTATAGGCATGCATCATTGTCTAACTCCCCCCCCCCCCCCCCCCCCCCCACTGGCAACCCAAACAGCATATCTCCAAAGGGCAAAACAGCTGTAGAACTTGGACGAAGAACAAACTGGTTTATCAGGTCAACAGTGGATCAAAGGCTGGACTCTCAAGGAAAGACCTGGGCTTATGTTTACAGTTCAGGTACAAGGTAGTACAGCAAAGAAAACAGGAAATGTCACAATCCATGGAAAGCATAACAGAGCTCATGCAGCACAATAAGCCTATATCTTTGATTCTCTTTTCTTTCCTTTTTTAAAGAAAAAAAAATCACATTGTTTTGAAGCGTCTATCAAATTTTCCCCAGTGGAAAGGTACAGTTCCTGCCCATTCTTCTTAACAGAATTCAAAAGAAAAATTAGTTCTCACCTGATAATTATCTTTCCATTAGTCCCAACAGATCAATCCAGAGACTACCATCTACCATCAGATGGAGATAGAGAGAACTTCAGAGGTTTGCTATATGTGGTCCTGTGCAGCTAGCTTAACCTCAGTATGGTCAATACCAAAGCAGTGGAAGAAAGAGAAAAATTCCAATCAAATAACATTCTCCTGCCTCTAAGAAACAATTAGATATCTCAACCGCCACAGTGGGAGTTATAACAATCGATATCAACAAAGCTTAGCCTATATATATTTTTTTAAATCAAATCAAATGAAGGAACCCATGCAGTACTAAGAACCACAACAGTAGCCTAAAAAAAACAGTCAACATACAAAGGGCAGGACTCTGGATTGATCTGTTGGGACTAATGGAAAGACAATTATCAGTGTGATCTCTATCGCGGCAACAATGGGAGCATAACTATATATCCATATTTTCTTTACAACAACAGCTATTACGTTGACCCTTGACAAAGGCACAATGCGGAAACTTGGCAGAGTTCGGTGACTGTATAATAAATTTGCTTCTGGTGATTCCTTGATCGTCCTCTCCTTCGCTGGACTACCTCTTCTGTTCATTTGCTACAACTGGTCCAGGAACCAACAAGAAAGTGAGCTATTTTAGTGGAATGCAGGACTTAATACGAAAAGTAACAGTGTTGGGTCTGCTGACAAACAGCAATCATAATAGATCACATTTGACTTAATATTTGGAATGAAGTCACTAAGGAATCTACTGTAGCAGCATTTAATTTTCAAAAGGGCAACTATGATAAAATGAAGAAAATGATTTAAAAAAAAAAAACAGCTAAAAAGTTCAGCAGCTAATGTTAGGACTACCAACTTGAAGTGCCCTGTATCAAAAAAAAAAAAAAAAAAGATCTAGAAATGAGAACAAGTGAGGTGATTCAAGGGAAAATTAGGTTCTTACTGTGATAATTTTCTTTCCTTTAGTCATAGCAGATGCAGCCATTACAGATGGGTTGTGTCCATCAACCAGCAGAGGGAGATAGAGAGCACACTTTTTTCAGTGCCTCATACCAGCTTGCTCCACTGCCTCTCTTCAGTATTTGAAGCTTCCAAAGCAGTATGGCAAACCGCAATGGGAATAACATGAGCTTTCCTCACAGCGAACGATGGCCCTACAACAAAGGGCATTAAACACAGAATGGAGGGAATGAAACATCCTCCCGGAGGGCATAAACTCATCCTCCACTGAGACATAACTGGAGGGAATAAACTCATCCTCCAAAACATGAAACTGGAGGGAATTAAGTCATGCTCCTTTAATTGAACAAGAATCCTGAAGACTGTTTTCCGACTTTCTCCCAAGGACGGAATCTCCAGGAAACACGAACAGAACCTGAAATAGATTTACAGCAGATAGCATCAGACAGGGAGGGATCATGGCTGCATCTGCTATGACTAAAGGAAAGAAAATTATCACGGTAAGAACCTAATTTTCCCTTCCTTGTCATCAAGCAGATGCAGCCATTACAGATGGGATGTATCAAAGCAATCCCTAGATAGGGTGGGAACAAGCCACACCACGCGCCAGCACTTGCGCTCCAAAATGTGTGTCCCTCCTGGCAGCCACATCCAGCCTGTAATGTTGGGCAAAAGAGAGCTTAGAAGCCCATATTGCTGCACTATAAATCTCTTAAAGAGAAAGTGCTCCAGTTTCAGCCCAAGAAGAGGAAATTCCTCTAGTGGAATGCGCCTTAAAGTCATCAGGCGGAAGCCGGCCGGCAAGCAAATAAGCTGAAAAGATAGATTCTTTAAGCCAGTGGGCAATAGTGGCTTTAGACGTTGGAGACCCTCTGCGAGGACCTGATAGCAAAACAGATGATCAGAGGTCCTGAAAGAATTACTAACTCGCAGATACTGCAGCAGAGTCCTGCGCATGTCCAACAGGTGCAATTGCCCAAAAGATTCTGGAAACTCCTCCTCGACAAAAGGAGGGCAAGAAAATAGGTTGGTTTAGGTGAAATGCTGAAACCACCTTAGGCAAGAAGGAAGGCACGGTCCGAACCGTGACCCCGGACTCTGAAAACTGCAGAAAAGGGTCTCTACAGGACAGTGCCTAGAGCTCTGACACCCGTCTCGCCGAAGTAATGGCCACTAACAAGACGGCCTTCAGTGTCAAATCTTTCTCTGAAGCACGCCGAAGCGATTCAAAGGGAGCACCCTGAAGGGCCTTCAGCACTAGCCCCAGGTTCCAAGCTGGACAAGGTGCACGCACGGGAGGACGGAGCCGAAGCACCCCTCTAAGAAACCGTGCCACATCCGGATGAGCAGCTAAAGACACGCCTTCAACCTTGCCACGCAGGGAGGCCAACGCTGCCACTTGCACCCGCAGGGAATTATACGCCAAGCCTTTTTGTACACCATCCTGCAAAAAGTCCAGAATCGGCGAGACAGGAGCCCGCAGGGGTGTGATCTCTCTGGAAGCACACCAGACTTCAAACTGGCACTAAATCCTGGCATAAGCCACGGAAGAGGAACGCTTGCAGGCTTGCAGGAGAGTGGTAATTACTTTATTGGAATAGCCTCTGCCTCTCAATTGCGCCCTCTCAATCGCCAGGCCATAAGACCAAATCGGCCGGCGTCCTCCATGGTCACCGGACCCTGTGACAACAGGTTGGGAACCAGAGGTAACTGAAGGGGATCCTCTATGAGCATCTGTCGGAGGTCCGCATACCAAGGCCTCCTGGGCCAATCCGGGGCGACGAGAACCACTTCTCCTGGATGCAGCCGAATCCGCAAGAGCACTCGCCCTATCAAGGGCCACGGAGGGAACACATACAGTAGGCCCGGAGGCCAGGGTTGAGCCAAGGCATCCAACCCCGCCGCGCGAGGATCTCTCCATCTGCTGAAGACGCACAGGACTTTGGCATTGGTGCTTGTCGCCATTAGATCCATCACGGGCTTGCCCCACTTGGTACAAAACATTTTATGCTGCCTATCCCAGAAAGGGAAAATTAGGTTCTTACCTTGGTAATTTTCTTTCCTTTAGTCATAGCAGATGAAGCCATTACGTATGGGTTATGTCCATCAACCAGCAGGGGAGATAGAGAGCACTCAAACTTTCACAGTGCCCTCTTGGCCAGCTAGCTCCACTGCCTCTTCAGCTCAGAGCTGCCAGCTCAGAGCGGGAAGAAACATCACTCGCCATGCTCGGGCCGCCTCCTACGCCAGTACAGCACGATTTACAGAGCCCTGCTGCTGATTTGCGCTTGCCACAAGTGGAACAGCGCTTTACATTGTCCGCAGCCATCGCCGAAAAACGGCGGTAAAATCCAAGATGGCGGTTTCGCGCCAAAATCGCCCCGATCGTGGGCCCACCCCAGAGGAGTTGGAAAACACTCTTACCTCAAAGGATCTAGTGTACAACTACGATCCTGCTGAAAATCAGGTCAAAAACCTCTGTTCCAGCATCTCTGCGTTTAAAAACGCGACGCAACTTTTTTTTTTTTTTTTAAGCTGTGAGGAAAGCAGAGGTTATTGAAGACTCCAGAGGCTCAGATGAGTGGGAAAGGCAGGGAAAGGGCGAACCTATATGCCTGCATCCACTGTTGGTGGGTAAGGACAGGGAAAGCAAGGCAATATGTCCACATCCACAGAGGTATGGGTAAGGCAGGGAAAGGGCTAACCTATGTGCCTTTAAAGTGAGGCTGCTATAGCCTCCAACACCCCGGTTAACAACTGGCAAGCCAGGAACCACCTCCCGGCAGATTTTTCTGGAGCTCGAACAAGCTGCAGCCACCCTGCTAGGGGAGATAGAGAATACTGAAGAGGCAGTGGAGCTAGCTGGCCAAGAGGGCACTGTGAAAGTTTGAGTGCTCTCTATCTCCCCTGCTGGTTGATGGACATAACCATACGTAATGGCTTCATCTGCTTGATGACAAGGAAATTACATATTACTAACAATAGTTCCGCAAGTTCATTTTTCAGTTCTATCAGTACTCTGGGATGGACACCATCCAGTCCAGATTTGCTACGCTTCAATTTGTCAAATTGCCCCATTACATCCTCTAGGTCTATAGAGATTTCTTTCAGTTTCTCCGACTCGTCAGCTTTGAATACCATTTCTGGCACCGGTACCTCTCCCAAATCTTCCTCAGTGAAGACCGAAGCAAAGAATTCATTTAATCTCTCCACTATGGCTTTGCCTTCCGTGATTAACCCTCTCATCTAACGGTCCAACCAATTCTTTTGCCGGATGGCTGAGGGGAGATATGACAGAGGTCTGTAAAATCCTGAGTGTTGTAAAATGGATAAATATGAATCGTTTGTTTTTTCTTTCAAAAAAATACTAACATTAGGGGAAACTCAAATGAAGTTACATGGCAACACTTTTAAAATGAATAGGAGGAAATATTTTTTCACTCAACAAATAGTTAAGCTCTGGAACTAGTTACCAGACAGCGGTTAGTGTACCTGGGTTTAAAAATGGTTTGGACAAATTCCTGGAGGGAAAGTCCATAGAAATGGAGAAAGCCACCATTCTCCCCAGGATTGGTGGCGTGGAATCTTGCTACTATTTGGAATTATTCCAAGTACTTATAACCTGGATTGGCCACTGCTGGAAGCAAGATAATGGCAACTCTTATATTAAGCACTACAGAACTGCATGGAACTGAGGAAGCCAATGCAATATGAAACAAAATCTGATAAGATAAATGCCATCTACTTTTACATGTGTATGATTCCCTTAGCAACCTCACTCATTTAGATAGCTGCTTAAAATGATAAATTTTGATAGCAGTAGGAGGGACAAATGGTGAGTACTGAAACTAAGTATGAGATCTTATATGCTAATCTCCCCAAGATGGTCATGAACCAGTGAGGAAGAAAAGAAAAGCCAGCTTAAATAGCGAAATCCTACAAGCAGTCAAGCTTTTTTAACTGACAACTGGGATACATCACTGCAGAGTGAACAGCAAAAACTGGGCAGATGACAGAAAAAACAGGTTGGACTCTCCAACTATAACTCTACTACAAGTAATACAAGGCATAAAGATTAAAATAAACCAATGGGATATGTAAGAACAAATAGGTTCCAACTAGTCTAGAACTGTTAAACTGCTGAGGCTCTTCCCTCATGCCACTGAGCAACTAGCAATTCAAAGCTGAGAAATCAGAAGGGCTTTGTACAGAGCCAGGGATAAAGCCTATAATCATGCACCTAAGGAGCTGGATTGGTCCTCAGCAAGTACAAAAGATATCTCTGGGACCCTCTTTTCACAGCCTTGGGCAAATTCTGATGCAAGAGGTAGCACATTCCGCAACAAAATTCTTCAAATTGTGTCAATTATACAGCACATTCATGTAAAATTTAAATTATTCTGAACATTAAATAAAGTACTTTTATTTTCCTTAAATAATATTTCAATCATGCTTTGTGTCTGAAAATTTTCTCTTCTTTTATGAGCTTTATAGAAAATGACAGCAGATAGATAAAAACCATATAGTTTATCAAGCTTGCCCATCCATTTACATGCGAGATCTTTTGTGTAGACAGTAGCCTGAATACAAATTAAGAATATAAAATAAAGGTATTTCAAATCTTTCCATAAAACATGTAAATGATAATAATTAAATGCACTGTTAAGACTGGGCTCGACAAACCCTAGGTAACAGGTCGTCATGGCAACTAAAAAAAATAATAATCAGATCTGGCGCCTAGGTCCTTGCCACGGCAACTTCCAGCTTATCCGCCATCTCCTTTCTCCCCAGTGCTTTTCTTTTTTTTTATTTTTTTTTTATAACTTTATTTATAAATTTCAAGGTTCATACAGACATATGAATATATCGCTTTGAACAAATCCAAATCCCCTTGAACAACCCCACTCTCCTCCCCCTCCCCCTTTTGATACCCTTCCTTCTGTTCTCTTCATTGTCATACAATTATCCCGATTCCAGTATCCCTAGATTTAACATTGCTGTGTGGGGTAGTCCCTTTACTCCACTTGCTATTATTCATAGTTGTGATATCACCAACTGGGGCGCATCAAGTTCAACCCCTGCCTGGGATCTCCATCCCTTGTATTTGTCCCATATTTTAAAGAACTGGATTATTTGTCCATTTTTAAACGCCGTCAGTTTTGATATCTGATACAAATGGTCCATTTTATGTATAACCTTTACTACTGGAGGAGCCAGCTGTTTCTTCCATACTGCCGCCACCGTAATCTTACTCGCCAGCAAAAACATGGAAGCTAAGCGATGCAATGGTAATGGTAGTCCTGTAGGTTGAAAATGCAACAGGCAATGGTCCACTGTCCTCGGGTACTCTCTTCCTATTATCTGTTTGAGTAAACTGAGCAGTTCCCTCCAATAGCTTTGTATTTTTAGACAGGACCACCATATAAGTACATAAGTAATGCCATACTGGGAAAAGACCAAGGGTCCATCGAGCCCAGCATCCTGTCCACGACAGCAGCCAATCCAGGCCAAGGGCACCTGGCAAGCTTCCCAAACGTACAAACATTCTATACATGTTATTCCTGGAATTGTGGATGTGTCCCAAGTCCATTTAGTAGCGGTTTATGGACTTGTCCTTTAGGAAACCGTCCAACCCCTTTTTAAACTCTGCTAAGCTAACCGCCTTCACCACTTTCTCCGGCAATGAATTCCAGAGTTTAATTATACGTTGGGTGAAGAAAAAGTTTCTCCGATTTGTTTTAAATTTACTACACTGTAGTTTCATCGCATGCCCCCTAGTCCTAGTATTTTTGGAAAGCGTGAACAGACGCTTCACATCCACCTGTTCCACCCCACTCATTATTTTATATACCTCTATCATGTCTCCCCTCAGCCATCTCTTCTCCAAGCTGAATAGCCCTAGCCTCCTTAGTCTCTCTTCATAGGGAAGTCGTCCCATCCCCGCTATCATTTTAGTCGCCCTTCGCTGCACCTTTTCCAATTCTACTATATCTTTCTTGAGATGCGGCGACCAGAATTGAACACAATACTCAAGGTGCGGTCGCACCATGGAGCGATACAACGGCATTATAACATCCTCACACCTGTTTTCCATACCTTTCCTAATAATACCCAACATTCTATTCGCTTTCTTAGCCGCAGCAGCACACTGAGCAGAAGGTTTCAGCGTATTATCGACGACGACACCCAGATCCCTTTCTTGGTCCGTAACTCCTAACGTGGAACCTTGCATGACGTAGCTATAATTCGGGTTCTTTTTTCCCCACATGCATCACCTTGCACTTGCTCACATTAAACGTCATCTGCCATTTAGCCGCCCAGTCTCCCAGTCTCGTAAGGTCCTCTTGTAATTTTTCACAATCCTGTCGTGATTTAACAACTTTGAATAACTTTGTGTCATCAGCAAATTTAATTACCTCGCTAGTTACTCCCATCTCTAAATCATTTATAAATATATTAAAAAGCAGCGGTCCTAGCACAGACCCCTGAGGAACCCCACTAACTACCCTTCTCCATTGTGAATACTACCCATTTAACCCCACTCTCTGTTTCCTATCCTTCAACCAGTTTTTAATCCACAATAGGACATTTCCTCCTATCCCATGACCCTCCAATTTCCTCTGTAGCCTTTCATGAGGTACCTTGTCAAACGCCTTTTGAAAATCCAGATACACAATATCAACCGGTTCCCCTTTGTCCACATGTTTGTTTACTCCTTCAAAGAATTGAAGTAAATTGGTCAGGCAAGATTTCCCCACACAAAGGCCGTGCTGACTTGGTCTCAGTAATCCATGTCCTCGGATGTGCTCTGTAATTTTGTTTTTAATAATAGCCTCTACCATTTTCCCCGGCACTGACGTCAGACTCACCGGTCTATAATTTCCCAGATCTCCCCTGAAGCCTTTTTTAAAAATCGGCGTTACATTGGCCACCCTCCAATCTTCCGGTACCACGCTCGATTTTAAGGATAAGTCGCATATCACTAGCAGTAGCTCTGCAAGCTCATTTTTCAGTTCTATCAGTACTCTAGGATGAATACCAGCTTGGCAGCCTCTCCAGCAGTAATTTGACGTTTCTGGAAACATTTTAGCTAACTTGTCTGGTGTATAATACGATCGGTACAAGATCTTATACCCATTCTCCATCCTACTCACAGACACTCTTAGCAAAAAGCCTAATGCTCGCTCCCAACTACGTATATCATGCCTAGTCCCTGTGTCCTGTTCCCATTTTTGTACGTATTTCAGAATTGGGGTTCTGTGTGCTAACAGTGCTGCATATATTCTAGTTACACATCCCTTGGTGCTGCCCCCTCCCATTGCCCGCTCCAGCTCTGTTTCCTCGACCTGCAACTCACCCTTCGCTTTCCAAAGGATATAATCTCTAATTCTTGTGTAATAAAATAAGTGTTGTGGCTGCAGGTCAAACTCCCTCTTGTATCTCATCATATGGACATAATGCCCCCTCATCCCACATTTGTCCCAACTGTTTCAACCCTCTCTGTTCCCATTGTTTATATATTTTGTCTCCTTCTTCCCACACAAAACCCGGTGCCCCTCTTACATAAATCTTACGAAAGTATGTTCTATCTAGGCAGAATTGCTGATGCACCTTGCTCCATGTCATTAGTGGAAATCGAACTGCCATTGGGACAAGCGCCGCCATTGCTCTAATCCGCGATCCGGGTAGCCAGAGCAACATAGCTGGTTGGTTAAGTCCTGTCCACTGTTTTTCTATTTGAAACCATGGTTTTACATCATCATTAACCCATATTACCAATATCCTCAGCTGTGCTGCTTGAAAATACCGGTAGAAGTCCGGTACCCCCATTCCCCCTTTTTTTTCTGATTGATACAGCATTTCCGCTTGTACTCGTGGAGGCTTATGTTTCCATATAAATGCAAAAGTATTTCGCTTTAACTGTCGAAAAAACTTATTAGGGATCGGAACCGGCAATGCCAAGAGGTACAAAATCTTGGATAATACCATCATTTTTACAGCTTGTGTCCTTCCCATCCATGAAAGCTCCATCCCCTCCCATTGATCTAAATCCTGGAATAATTCTCGCTTTTTGGAGGGAAAATTTGCTTCAAATAAATCTTGTAAGTTGGGTGTTAAGTTTACTCCTAGGTATCGCAAAGAGTGGTTTGTCCACCTAAATGGATATTGTTGCTTTAGGGTACAAGTAGCTTCACTAGTTAAGTTTAATCCCATTATTTCTGATTTAGCTATATTTATTTTGAACCCTGCTACTCTGCCAAATTGCTGTAAGCTCTGTTCTACCCCTTGCAAGGAGCACCGGGGATCCGTCATAGTTAGCAGAATGTCATCTGCAAAAAACATAACTTTATGAATCTTTTGTCCTATGTGAATGCCCTGTAAACCATTGTGAGATCTAATTACTTGAGCTAATGGTTCCAGTTTGAGGGCCCAGTGCTTTTCAACAGAAGAAGAGTAGAGCGGCTGCACGCTCCTCCTCTGCCAAGTGTTTCGGACTGCTGAACCTGAACTACATGGGACACCGTAGATCCCCGTGGTTCCAATTCAGTAGGCAGAGCCAATGCAGCCCGGCCAGCAGCTGTGCTTTCCTCTTCCTTCATTTCTGCTTAGAGAACAGATGGAAGGCAAGCCAGGGACTGCCACAGGAGGTGAGTGCACTAGAGTACCACAGGGAGGTAAGGAGGGTGAGTTGGAGGTGTTATAGGCGACGTGTTGCTTTGCACTGGTGGGGAGAGAGAGATGTGGGTGTGTTTGTGTGCTGAGCTGAAGAGGAGAGGAAGAAAGAGAGAGAATGAAATGCAGAGGTGTATTGGGAAGCGATTTACAAATATGCTGTGGGGAGGACAGGAGCATGAAAAGGGGGGGACTGAGTAAACTGTGGTGGTGTATGTGTTGAGATGGTTGAAAGAATTTGTGTATGGGTATGGGCTGAGGGAGAGGGTTCATTCATAAAGAGAAGAAGCAAGTCAGTGGTCTATGTGCTCAGGGAAGGGGAATGTGAGAAAGCTGTGGGATGTCTGAGTAGAGGAGAGGGTTTAAGAGAGAGCAGTGGTGAGGGGGATGTGTATTCCTGGGGGAGGAATTTAAGAGAAAAAAACTGGGGGGGAGTGGAGGGTAGTCTTGCTTAGGGATGAAGAAGGAGATAAGAAGGTTAGGGGTGTCCACCATGGAGGAGGGACAGAGAAAACTGGGGACTGCTTACTGAGGAGATTAGGAGCAATAGCAGAAGGGGATTCGCACATTGGTAATTAGGAAATTTTCCAGCAACCCTATTGGTAAGGTAGGATCAATTAAAAATGTTCAGAAATCTATTCTTTTTTTTTGGGGGGGGGGGTGGAGAAGAGAACGAAAGCAGAAAAGAGGGATTGATAGAAGTTTATGCTTAGTGATGGACGGCAGATTCAGAGATCGGTGAGTTGTGAAGAGAGGCTTTAGGCTGTGGCTGCTGGAAGTGGGTGGGTGATTAATAGGGACAGCTAAAACTGCAACTGCTGAGGGTGGGTAGATGATGGGGAGAAGCTGAACCTGCAGCTTCTGAGGGCAGATGGGTGGGTGTAGGCCCCACTCACTTCCAGTGGTTGCAGCTAGGGCCTTTCTGCCCTTTGCTCCAGCAACTACACCCTAAAGCCTCAATCTACTGCCAGAGGGGCTACAGCTGAGGCTGCTGGAGACAGGTGAGTGAGTGATGGAGTACCTGAGATTGTGGCTGCTGGAGGCAGGTGGAGGGGTGCAGCCTAATATCTGTCCAATGCCCACCTGCCAGCAGCAGCCTCTCTCCATTGCTCTCCCATACCAGCAACTGCTGCCTAAAGCATCTGTCCATCACCAGAAAGGCAGGTTTTGCCAGCCTGCCTATTTGTCCACAAGACTTCCGCTTCAACTCTCAGCAGCCATTTTGAATCGGTGCAGGGAGAAAGACAGTCTGCAGATGCGCCGGGTAGGAAAGAGGAGGATCTTTCCTGCCCGAAGAGGTTACTAGAGCACCAGGGCACCACACTAAGGTAAAGACGTGGAGGGGTAGTGAATAGAGTCATGTGAGTGGAGGGAGGCTGGGAAATTGGGGAGGGGATCTATAGGGGGGGGAGAGAGAACCTGGCTTTCTTTGGGGAGGATCAAAGTGACAGGGGATGGAGCAGAGTGTGACAGGGGTGGGGCAGGGTGGGGGTGCAACAGGGGGCAGGGCATGTGTCCTCTTTTTTTTTCTTAGGGCAAATATGGTAATCCTAAGTATACAAGATGCTGCACCATTAGAGTACATCTCAGAGTTCTTCCAGCCTATCATACTCAGATTGATAAGCTTCATGCTTCCCAGTGTTCACTCATTTCTGCAGAAGCCTTCTGTGCCATGGGACCTCAAAATTATCCTTGCATCCCTTACAAACTTTCGTTGATGAGTCCATCTTGCTCACACAGAAGTCCCCTAACTAAAGGCAGTTACCTCTGTGAGAAGAATAAGTGGGAATAAACTCCAAGGGTCTGATGCACAAAAATTACCAGGCCTCCTAGTGTTTTTGACCGGTTCCAGTCAGTTCAGCGAACTTGGTATTCAACGGGCAATGCACAAAGGAGCTCTACAGGTATTTTAATGTCCACGGCAGCACACAATTAGAAGACTATGCTAATGTATTTAAATGAGCAGATAATTTAAATGTGCATTCCAAGGGATGCACAGAAAGCCTGCCTACCTTTACTGGGGGAAATTTTACAGGAGGTCTGTCTGTGTGATATGGCAACTCCTGCACCTTTTTAGTGTAAGGGCTGCTCCTGAATAATGGAGGGTACATAAGAATATGAGCAGACTTTTGCTCCGAAGTGAGTCACTTATGTTCACAACAGTCCTGATTCTCAGTAGAAAATCTTTGCTGCTTATATGTAACAGATGTTTTCCCATAGACAACAGGATTGATCTGGCACACAATTCTCTCCTACCTCCCCGAGAATTACATTCATTCTTAGAAAGCAGGGTTTCTCAATCCAATCCTTGGGACATAACCAGTCAGTCATGTTTTCAGGATAACCACAATGAATATGCGAGATAGATTTGCAAACAATGAAGGCAATGCATGCAAAATTTCTTCCATGCATATTCATTGTGAACATCTTGAAAATCAGAATAGCTGGGTGTGTTCCGAGGACTGGGTTGAGTAGATGAGGAGATTGTGTACTGCCCTTCTTGAAGTCAGCGCTCAGAAATTTACACTAAGAGACCACCGCCAGGCCAGCACACCCTCCTGGCAGATTTGGCACGTGCCCATAATGCGTGAATGAATTATATATTTATTTCCTCCTATGTGCGCCAGTTCCAGCGGTAATTGGCACGTATCAACCGGCACCGCACATGTAGCAGGCAAGCCTTTACCGCTAGATCAATGGGTGACATTAAGGGCTGAGGCCGGTTTTGAACACACACTAGTTTCATTTTTACTGCAGGCCCTTTTCCCATCCCATTAAAAAAAAGCCCTTTTTTGTAGATGCAGTAAAAACTGGCCCAGCACGCACACAATACACGCGCCTACACTTCCGAAGGCCACTTTTTACTACTGCTTAGTAAAAGGGCCCATAAGAGAACTGTTTCATCCCAGCGACATCACTTACTTGTCAATTTTGCTGTCTATAGAAAATACCCATTACAGAAGAGCAACAATCTTTGTCTGATTTCCATAGCCTTGTGTTTTGTACTTCACAATTCTTTCCATATACACATTAGGTTACATATAGTTAACAATATCCATATATTTCTACATAAATATTTTAAGGAGCTAATTAACTGGCACATAAGATTTTAGCCTAATCACAAGCGGGTGACAGCAGCTATAAAAAAAAAAAAAAAAAAAAAAAAAATCAAGAAAAAATCTCCATCCTGAAACACAAATTTTACTTTTCATGCTGACCACACCAGCACCATTTGATATTCCAGGCCCTACCACATTCAAAAGGCCCATCTCACTACTGCTGAGAAACAATTCTATATTTAGACTATGCAACAAATGACACCATGGAGGTTAAAAAAAATGTCTGAGCTATAAAAGGGTTTTCTCTTCTGTGTCCATGTGGAAAAATATTTCTAAATCTGATCCTAACTCTCGAGCAGGAAACTCCATCTCACCCCAGGTATCTGTCCTATCTGTATTAATCATTCACTGTATTCTTGTACTGACAAGTCTGTGCATGTGCATACCTGGCACACAGCACTCACTATATGCAATGATTATTATATACACATATGTAATACACGCATGCATACGGGAACTATGATACTAATGAACTTCTGTGCTTGTATGCAAGGGAAATAGTCCAGTACAGCACAGCTGCTCCCATACTGAAGGAACTCTATATGGAAGAAGTGAGAGATTGGGCCAGAAGTACTCTGATTTTGGCTCTTGAGGCTAAAGAAGGAAGGGGGAGAAAGTATGTGACATACTCTGTCTTGCAATGGCAGAAGGTCATCCATTCCAGCTGATTTGTGGGGAAATGGGGAGAAAGACATATTTTGCTTGGTTTCTCTGCAATGAACTTACAGTCTTCTGCCTCTGAAATATTGGGTATCCCAAATACATTATGATGGTATGTATTACCTACATTATAGATAGGCACTTATTTTTTAGCATAAGTGGACTTATTTCCTTCTGCCACTGCAGGGCACTACTGGTTTGACAATGGAGAATGGGATGGAATTAGCACAATATAAAACCAAAAATAAATACTGCCCTATCATTAAGATGTACTGGTGTAATGGAGGAAGTGTTGGGGTGGGGAACAGAGGGAGTGCACTGTGAGATTTAAAGAAGTAAAAATGATAAACTATCCAATGAATCAGATGGATTGTGTCATGACTGATTTTGCATGATGCAACTCATTCAGCATATGTTCAATAAACAAAGGGTTAAAACAAACTAATTTCCTTTTCTGAAAGCACACGGAAGGGCACTGTCCCATCTATTTTAGTTTCCGAAACACACTACTTGTCCCTCAGAATTAAGGAACTAGATGGAACTTTGATAAATCAGCAATCATTTCCTCCATCTATCTATCCACTACTCAGTCTATCACCTTCCACTGCTGTCAGAAACCTCACAAAATTCAATGGACTATTTACCCCACTATCTCCCCATCCCCCAGCTCCCTTTCACATTCCAAACTAGATGTGTTGAATGTTTATCACAGATGCCTGACTCTTGTATCTTAAGTCACTCAAAATTGGCTTCTACCCTCTGCATTCTACAGAAACAGCCCTTGCCAAAGGTTCCCATTACATCTTTATGGCCAAAGCCATGGGCCTTTAGTTCATTCATCCTTCTCCATCTATCCACTGCTTTTAACACACGTAAAACCACTCATTTGCTTTCAGGACATTGTCATTTCCTCCCTCCTGTCACCGCTTCCTTCACACTTTCAGGTATGTCCTCTTGTGGATTTTCCTTGATCACTATCCTATTATCAGCCATTTAGGCTCGACTGTCTTCTTGTCACAGGCCCTTTTCTAGTCTCTTTATGCTCAATCCCATGTGGCTCTGTTCTCCTCCTGCGTCTTGAAGGGTAACACAATCATAAAAACATAAGAAATGCCATGCTGGGCAAGACTGGCTCTACTACTACTACTAGTAATCATTTACATAGTGCTACTAAATGTATACATTGCTATACATATTATATGAAGGTACTTTATCCCTAGAGGGCTCACAATCTAAGTCTTTGAACCTGGGGCAATGGAGGGTTAAGTGACTTGCCCAAGGTCACAAGGAGCTGCAGTGGGAATCAAACCCAGGATGCCAGGATCAAAGCCCGCTGCACTGGCCATTAGGCTACTCCTCCGCCAATCCAGATCACTAGGAAGTACCTTACAAATCACAAAGAACAGAGCAATTTCTTGCAGTTCCTTCCAGGGATACATGGAAGCATTCTGAGATCTACTTGGCTAATAATTATTTATGAAAATCTCCTCTAGGAATTAACCCCCTTTTACACCCAGCTATGTTAGATGCTTTGACCATATACTCTGGCAACAACATTTCACAGGTTGAATGTTTTCTAAATGTAAAAAAAATTCCAATTTATTTTAAAACCTGCTACCTCTTAGTTTTATTGAATGTCCCCTAGTGTAAATTTGAAGGCATATGTAATCATTCCCTATTTTTCTGTTCACCCAAATTCATGATTTGGTAACCGTCTATCATGTCCCTTCGCTGTCATCTCTTGAGATGTTTCATGTGTTTTATCATTTTTAGTGTTCTCTGTATTTTCTCCAATTCTGATGCCTTCTTTTGAGATAGGACAACCAGAACGGTACACAATGTTCAAAAAGGAGATAGCACCATAGAGCGATGCAGTGGCATTATTTGTTTTACTCTCCATTTCCAAACAAGTCCTAATATTCTGTTTCCTTTTTTGAGTGCTGCTACATAGAAGCTGAGGATTTCAAATTATTGTCCACAATGATTCCAAGGTCTTTTCTCTAATACTGAACCTAGCATTGCATAAATATATTCCAGATTATTTTTCATCTGACATTTTGATGGCCACTACCACAGTCTGGCAAAGTCCTCTGTAGTTCATCAAAATCTTACGCCTAACGGAATTCTGCGCGACTGCACAGCACAGAATTTGAGCAAATTCCCAAGCCACACAGGATTCTGCCTTTTTGCACAGAATCTGTCTGTCTCCCACCCCCAAGCCCAGGCCTACCTGGTGGTCTAGTGGCCTCTTCGGGGGCAGGAAAGACCATCACTCTTACCTGTCCGCTGCCATGGCTCTCTGGTCAGTGCGCCACCTTTTCAAAATGGACGCCAAGTCTTCAAGCGGTAATCTCTTGAGGCTGCCACTGGAAGTCTCGGCAGCCATTTGCAAGAAATGGCGGTATCGGGCAGGAAAACAGCCAGGTTCTCTCCTGCCCCGAAGGACTACTCCCGATGCAGCTCCCAGGTAAGTGCGGCTGGATGCGGGGGGGGGGGGGGGGGGGCGGGCTGGAAACAACTATGGATGGTGCAGGGGAACGCTTAAAAAAAAAAAAAAAACACTATGGATGGCATGGGAGGAGGGCTGTAAAAAAGGTGGATGCTATAGGTACTGGGAAAAATATGGATGGAATCTGTGAAGAGGGGATTTAATATTGTTTAAAGTATAACAAATGAGGAATTTATAAAATTTGCAAATTTTGTGCACAGAATTTTTAACTTTTTTTGCAAAGAATTGTGATTTTTTTTTTTTTAATTTTGGCACAAACTTCCAGCAGGAGCATAATCTCTTTTCCAAGCTGTGGAGACGAGTAGGCTAGTAGTTTAAACACTGGCCTGACAACCACGGAAGCCTGCTGCTTCTTGTGACCTTGCGTAAGTCACTTAACCTTCCATTGCCCGCAGAAGAGCCTATAGGAATAAAATGGGTCTTGAGGAAGATAACATGCACTAAACTTTAGTAAAAGACCCCCTTAAATTATAAACCTTCCAGGGAAATACCTACTGTGCCTGATCAAATCAAATTGAGCTACTGAACTAAAAAATAAACCTGCTTTATTCAAACATTTCTAAATAATTTTGTGTTATCTGCAAATGTGATCAGTTCACTAATTAACTTGTTGCTCCATTTTCCAGATCATTAAACAGCTGTCCCAACAGATTCCCAAAGCACTCTACTATTTAGCCCTTTCCACTAAGAAAGCTTACCATTTAGTCCTACTATTTGCATCCTAACTTTTAGCAAATTAGTGATCATTCACAAGACATCACCTCTTTTCCCATAACACTTTAATTTCCTAAGGAGTCTCTCAAGGGGGCATGTATCAAAGGCATTCTGAAAATCCAAATACACTTATCAACCAGCTCTCTCTTATCCACATGCTTATTTCCACCTTCAAAGAATGCTAACAGTAAGGCATTACCTCCTTTTTCTAAATTAATGTTGTCTCATTTCCACTACACCACTTTTATCAGACCAGTAATTTTGCTCGTTTCCACCATTTTGCCCAGCACTGATGTACCGCTCACCAGTCTGTAATTATCTGAAACACTACTTGGGCTCTTTTAGAAAATTTGCATTAAACAAACAGCTACCCTCTAGTCCAGGGTACAGAGGCAGATGTGAATGATAAGTTACAGACTGCATGAGGCAAGCTGGACCTCGGTGTTCTGCACACTGCGTACTCAACAGTAAGAATATTAATAGAGAATTCAAACATTGCTTAGAGAGCACTGCTTCTTACCCCATACCCCAGTGGCAACTGTCCATAGCTCTATGTCCCCAATCTAGTAGTTTTGCCAGCTGGTAGTGGTTCAGTGATTAATTGCACACTGCGTACTCAACAGTAAGAATATTAATAGAGAATTCAAACATTGCTTAGAGAGCACTGCTTCTTACCCCATACCCCAGTGGCAACTGTCCATAGCTCTATGTCCCCAATCTAGTAGTTTTGCCAGCTGGTAGTGGTTCAGTGATTAACTGTTTGAAAAACACGGAGCTCTATAGCATACAGTGCTACATGGTGCAAATTACTGAATACTAAACTGTGCATATATAATAGTTATTATCGTATACTAAGAACGATGCTGACATATCAGAAAACATCTATACATGTATTATTCTTTTTTTTTCCAACCCAACAAAAAATTTAAAAAATTAGTAAAAAGGGGTCAAGAAAGGCAAAATAACGCCAAAAATTTAACAAAATGAGATTAAAGTAGGTATATGTGAAACACAGCAAATTTCACAATAAGCCAAATTAGACCACGAGTTCCACAGAAATAAGCCCCAACCAAAAAAACAAAACAAAAAAAAAACAGTGCAATGCATCTTTACAGGAAGAGTTTTAAGCTTCTGTAAAACAGTAAATTAGATACTGTGAAAAACACCACTGAAGGAAATGCTCTTTCCAACCTGCCTCTCCCAATCCTTAAACTACTCCCCTGAAACTGCCCCTCCTCCCTCCACAAAATAAACAAAAAAATTACCCCAGCTTCTGCAACATAGAAAGTTAAATACACAAAGATACCAAGACGCATGCATTCGGCTGCCCCCACACTCTCGCACGCAGAGCGCCCCTCCTCACACGCATTCGGGGATCGGGGGGACCAATCTCCCTCCCCATGATCTACCATCGCTTCTTCTATCTTTCACTCTCCTCCTTGTCCGCGATTCGGCACTTCTCCTGGTCAAACATACCTGAGAGGCTGCACAGCAACAATCCCACAGCTTTTTCTTCTCCGGTGCCCCGTCCCCTATGACACAACTTCTCTCCCTCTGAGGCATCCCGCCTTGCCGGAAACAGGAAGTCACGTCAGAGGAGAGCGAGACGCCAGAGCATGGAGGTTTAATGACAGGAGGAGACTGGTTGAGCCTCTGGACCATTGTGTGGGCTGAAGTCAGTGGGTGGAGCTTGCCGCCATATTGAGGGACGCAAAATATTCGCAGAGTCGCGATTGAAAACAATAGCAAACCTGTACGGTTTCTGTTTTATTAAACCTCCTTGCTTTTGCATTCTTTTTGTTAGGAGGGAATGGGGGAGTTAGGGAGTTTTCGAAGGGCCTGTGAAGTGGTGGCGGGTTATATTCAAAATGTATTTGTCAGTGCTGAGCTTCTTTGGGTGTTTGCAATGCTGTATTGTGGTTTTCAGTGCTGCGCTATATACTGTTATTTTTGCTTATGCTGACAAAAGACATTTCTTTATAAAAACAATAGCAAACGCTACCCATCTTCAAATCCTTGCTCAAAGCCCACCTCTTCAATGTTGCTTTCGGCACCTAACCTTTATACCTTTCAGGAAATCTAGACTGCTCCTATTTGACTGACTGTACATTTGTCCTTTAGATTGTAAGCTCCTTTGAGCAGGGACTGGCCTTCAATGTTAAATTGTACAGCGCTGCATAACCCTAGTAGCGCTTTAGAAATGTCAAGTAGTAGTAGTAGTTATCATTGCCTATGTGTGGATTTTTTGACAGCTTTTTTATTTATTTGAAAGCTTATGTACATATATAGCATGAAATAAAATTGGAAATCACAAAACAACATAAGCATTATTGTAGCTGGTAGAAAACAGTAATAAACTCAGTATTTTGTGTGCATTTTTCTACACTGTTCTATAGAATACAGTAATACATAACTGTTGTAATCTGCCTTGGGAAGCCTGGTGTTGTAAAGAGGGAATATATTGAAATGAAATGGAAGTAAAATTAAACTCTGAGGCACACGAAATCACATCCACTTCATTTTGTAGATACACAAATGGATTATGGCTTGAGCATGTATTATGGTTTGAGCATGTTTCAGGAGCAAGTAGTCTTAACTCTTCCTCCCTAAGATCCCCTAACGAGTCTCTCACACATGAACCTTATTCTACCACAATATCACCTTGTATTTGTTCATACCGGAATTGGCAAACACCGGTATGGTACTATGTAAGCCACATTGAGCCTGCAAATAGGTGGGAAAATGTGGGATACAAATGTAACAAAATATAAGTCAAAATAAATATTTTGTTTCATGCATTGCTCTTATTTATTTAAACATAAATGGCTGTAAGCCCCTAATGTAGTCCATTGGTTTTCTTATATATATATTTTTTTCTTGTGATGACTTATACTATGCCAAAACTGAAAACTCTTCTCTCTTCTTTTTGGTGGATAATAAAAGGAGCTCATTGTAAACACTACCCACCCTAAAAGGTTGTTTTATGGCTGCACATGAGGAATTGTGATATTTAATAAATGTATGTTTTTGTTCCCTGTCATCCTTTCAAGAAAGACCAACCTAAATAAAAAGAGCTATCTAGGATATCCAATAATCAAATATTCATAAAGCAATAAATGATATCCCCATGTAATTCTGATGCATTTAAGCAATTTTAAGTGATTTTAAAGTGGAGGAAAAACCTCAGATATTAAGGGAGCACTCCGTCGTTGATAAAACCAACATAAGGGAGGTCCCTTAATTCATCACAGGCAAAAACCTCCTTCTTTTCTTACAAAAGTATGGCTATTCTGCTCTAATACTCTTGAACGAATGATAACCGTGTAAATTTTACTAAACAGTTCAAAATGCACTTACCTTTTAGCTTTACAGTCACTTAGACACCCTCCATGGCCTGACTTCGGCCCAAGTTTCAAATTCTGCCTCAGGGTCCGTGGTGTCTGACTGATAAGATCTGTAGAAAAAACGCAAAATACCACATCAGTATAATTTTTCAATTGGTCATTCTTGTTTGAACCTTTTCTAATTCCTGTATATCACAGAGGCCATGGCAAGGTGCAAACCATCCATATTTTTAGTTTTTATTTTAGTATAGCTATTTTGCATTCCTTGAGCTGAAAGCAGACCTGGAATTGCAAGTAAGTGGGTGTGGGTGAAATTGTATCTTCAGCAAGAGGGTGTGGGGACTAGCATGGTTACTATGCATAACAAGGGCCTAGGTCAGACCATTATCTAATGAAAACTTATGCTTATATGACAGGCTTTAAACTGTCCATGCATTGAGGGAATAAATGGTAAGAGTTGGAAGATGGTAGAAAGTGCTGGAACAGGATTCACCATAAAAGGAAATAGAATTTCTGGAAAGATGCATATTCATTAGGTAGGAGGGGTAATTAAGATAATAAAGAAAGGAAGAAGAAGGTATATAAGAGGAAATAGAACTGAGGGTGAAGAGCCTTATGTGTCTACACAAGCAGGTGGACATATTGACAGCTCCCAGGGAAACTGTTTGTTTATTTGCTACATACTTTATTGGGGTTTTTATTATCTTTAATATCTGAATAATTGCTTATTGGCATCTTTATATTGTCTTCTTTGAATAAACATTTATTTGGTAGCCAGAGATTTTCTTGCCTGGGGCTCTGCCTGGAGGAGAAAAAGATTTCTTGAGGGTCCACCCTCCAGATGGCTACTCCTGTCTCTCAGGCAAAGACAGTAGTGCAACCTTGATCATACTTCCCTTCAGCCATCTCTTTTCATAGCTGAAGAGCCATAACCTCTTTAACCTTTCCTCATATGAGAGGAATTCTATCCCATTTATCATTTTGGTCATTCTTTTTTGAACCTTTTCTAATTCCGCTATATCTTTTTGAGATATGGCGACTAGAACTGGACGCAGTACTCAAGGTGAGGTCGCACTATGGAGTAATATAGAGGCATTATAGAATTTTCAGTCTTATTTACTGCCCCTTTCCTAATAGTTCCTAGCATCCTGTTTGCTTTTTGGCCATCACACACTGAGCAGAAGATTTCAGCATATTGTCTACAATGACACCTAGATCTTTTTCTTGGGTGCTGACCCCCAAGGTAGACCCTAGCATCAGGTAACTATGATTCTTTCCAATGTGCATCACTTTGCATTTGTCCACATTAAATTTCATCTTCCATTTGGATGTTCAGTCTTCCAGTTTCCTAAGGTCTTCCTGCAATTTTTCACAGTCCGCATGTGTTTTAACAACCTTCATTAGTTTAGTGTCATCTGCAAATTTAATCATCTCACTCATTGTTCTGATTTCCATATCATTTATAAATATGTTAAATAGACCGGTCCCGGTACTGATCTCTGTGACACTCCACTATTCACCCTCCTCCATTGAGAGAAATAACCATTTAACCCTACTGCCATGAAATGCCTAGCCACCCGCCTTGGGTACCCCTTGGCTACTTAGATGGTCTATCCCCAGTACAGTTCAGGTCCACCTGCACTTGCCACTTGTGCTCTACACTAGCACCCTCCTCCCACTGACTGGGTCCCAACCACCTCTGGGCAAGTCTCCTGCTCTCCAATTATCCCTGGAGATTTCTAGGTTACTGGGGCCATGCTCCCAGTTAAACTTATTCACACAAGTAAAAGTTTTAATGCATTTTAATCACATTAAAAATGTATTAAATGTGCAGCCCTAATTTAAACATTTACCCCTATTTACTAAGTTGCACTAGCGACTGCTGTGTGGCAATGCCATCACAGCCCATTCAAAGGTATCCATTAAGTACCCAACTGCACAGTTCCCACCCACCAATTCCCCTCAGGACAGTTTCCAACCAGGGTGATTTCCCCCTGGACAATTCCTACTTTAGGGTGACAATTCTCAACCAGGACTCCCCCCTCCCCCGGACAGTTCCCACCCACTGGTGACCCTCTTGGTTTTTTGTTTGTTTCTTTTACTGTGAATTTGAAAAAATGAAGTCCTGGTGTTGTGGCACTTCGAGGACCTTGTGGATGCACTGATGCTCTGGCAGTGCGTCTTGACGGTATGTGCTATGTGAAAAGCTGGTGTGGTGCTTTGAAGTCCTGGTGTGGTGGTGCAACTGCTGTGAATTTGTGGCATGTGGCGCTGTGAGGATGGGCAAGGGCTGTGTGAAAGCTGTGGCGCCGTGAAGTCCCAGATATCTCTGTAAGCAGGAATTCCCATATCTCTACGGTGCTATGGCGCTTTGAAGGTTAGTAACCACTCTTCAAATAGGCAACACCTCTGTGTATTGCCTTAGTTGGAATTGCATTCCTCTTGCTATCCACCTCTTTATTCAATTTATTATTTAATTTCTTATATATTGCCTGCAAACCTGAATGCAATCTAAGCAGTATACATCCAGGTACAGTAGATAGTTCATTGTGCAACTGGTTTTGGAGTGATGATTACGATTAAGATCTACATTTTTTGCATCAGTTTTAAAAGAAGTCAGTATCTTAGGGTTCCAAGCATACTTAAGAGAATTAACAGGTCCAAATATACAAAAAAAAAGTTGAAGTTCAATACAAAGGTAAATATCCACAGTTGTTCTCGATCCTAAACATGGACAAGTATTGTGATGACCAGGAAGAATGCACGAGAATTTGCCAGCATGTGTGGGGAAAGAAGCAAAAGAAGTAACAACAGTTTGTTTTTGTTTTTTTTTTGAGGGGGGGGGGGTTCTTAGTGTTTTCTCTTGTTTGGCAGACATGGAAAATGAAGTGGTAAATACAGCGACGGAAATACAAAGGGTTACTTTAGAAACCAGCAGTATTCAGAATCTGAGAAAATAATGATTATGGAGGGGTGAAGTTAAAACTAAAAATTAGCTTGTTTTATTTATTTATTTAAAAGGTACGTATAACCTATTCATCCTCAGTTCTGAGCAGGAAACAATCAACATCATAAAATAAACATTATTCATTAATCTTAGCTGTAATGACAAGCTGTTCCAATCAGATGAACCAGCAACAGAGAACGCTCTACTCTTAATTTCACTTGAGTGGAACTGTCTTGTGGATGGAATATACAATAAGCAAGACCCTGTGATCAGGCCTCTGTATTGTTGTATTAAATTCTTAGTACTGTGCAAATGTAGACTGTTTTACAGTTTTTGGTGTAGCACTGTGTTTTACATTTTTTTGGTATTGGGTGGGAATTGTCCTAGATGGGAATTGTCCAGATGGAAATTGGTGGGTGGGAAATGTCCGATGGAAACTGTCCAGTGGGAACTGGGCTGTGTCAACATTAGCGCACAGCAGCTGCTAGCGCAGCTTAGTAAACAGGGGGGTTAGTTTGTAAAATGGTTGTTCAGGATGGACGTCTCCAACATAAGGATGCCCTCACATATTTTCATGCAGGAAATCTGGACATCTTTGCTGTTGAAAAATTGCTGTGAGATGGACCTTTTGTTAGACATTATGAGTAGAACATCTCAATTTTGACTTTTATGTGCTTTCAAAAATGTCCTTCCATGCCTACAAAGTCAGCTTGCAGTGTGGCTCTGCTGTGTGTGACTGCATTGTTTGTCGGTGTTGGGAGAGTGTTGTTGCTGCTGTGTTTCACCAAGTTGGTAGGGAGAGGTGAGAACTGGTATCATTGCATTGCACCTGTAGTGTGGGGAAATGGAGGCACTAAATGCACAGGTGGCTTACATGTTAGAGGAAGAGGGGAGGCACCTCAGGAGGTATGCACGCCCCAGAGTTTTCAGGCCCCATAGCAGTTTCCTAGACCTCACTGACCTGCAGTGTCTCACTAGGTACCACTTTGATAGGGCTGCCATTCAGCACCTTTGTGACCAGCTCCAACCCCTCCTGCAGCCTGGGACCCGTAGGAACAACCCCATCCCTGTGCACCTAAAGATCACTGCTTCTCTCTCTTTTCTGGCCACTGGGAGTTTTCAGTCTGTCCTAACTGTGAACACGGGTCTCACCCAGCCTTCCAGCTCAGGCCTTGATCTGAGACAGAGGTGTTATGACTTACTAGTTGCCTATTAGCCACATGGAAACTGATATTGTACAGGACATTTGCATTATTAAATAAATACATTTACAAATGAGTACAGGTGCCCTGTTTATAATACTTATGTCGAGCCCTGAGGCGCCATCTCACTGCCCTGATCAATTCAGGGCTCTCCCTCTTCATTCTGCGGAACCTCCGCCGGAGGGACTCCAGGTCCCTCTGAATGCCAAATCTTCTGCAAGATATAAGTTCGTATACCAGGAGTCAGGGGATGGCCCTTCTTGCCTTCAGCACACAAATTCATTTGGAAATCAAATAGGAGAGACTCACAACACTGATTGGGGGTGGGGGGGACATTACATTGGTACAGGTGATGTTATTGAGGTGGACATGAGGACAGAGAATACTGTTTGTGTGCAGTATTGTAGGGATGTGGGAATGTTTTTGCTTTCTAGTACATAGATTCTATTAATGAATGTGCATCTGCACATATCACTAATTACCCTTGAATGCAGACTCCAGTTTGTGCTTACATTGCTGAGGGAGCTCTTATATGTGTAGCTACAGGAGGGGTCCCTGATAGGCCAGGAGGTGGGGGGGGGGGGGGGGAGAAAACACTTACCTCTCCAACCTGTCCCTTATCTCACTCCAGGCTTGTCCTGGGGGGCAGGTGGTGGTGGTGGCGAAAAAGAATGCGCCTGTGCTTCAAGCACAGGTGCAGTAGGTACATGGTTTCAGCTTGGCTAAAATTAGGCTCTCTACGCTGCGCCATGTTTCTCAGTGAACAAGCGTTGGAAAGCGTGCATCGCCTTATATGGACACCCATGCGTGATGGACATCCTTACATGCACATCTCCATATATGGACAGGTCAGTACGTGCACGTCTTGGTATCTATAATGGCTCCAAACATGGATGGCCGTGACGCATGAATGTTCATGGACTGTCGTCACGCGTGCGGGGCCTATGTGCGGAGTTTTCCTTATATGGAACATTATCAAGTATGCGAACTTCATATATACACAATAAAATATGTATATACCTTATATTTCCCATAGCTGCATGTTCCACAAGTAAAGTGCATGTAGTTGTGGACATCCAGGTACGGGGAAAATATAAGGAACATTGAGAAGTATAAAGTACAGTAACAAGGACACGTTTCTCACATACCTGCCGTATTTTTCGTATACTTTGGCATCCCTGATTTGGGTGTTTTCAACTGTGATAATGGAATGTCTAAGGGCGTCCTTTTTCCTATACTTTGGGCATCCCTGATTTGGGTGTTTTCAGCCGTGATAATGGAATGTCTAAGGGCGTCCATATTATTTTTCAATTATACCTACCTGATTTTGGCTGACTTCGTGAGGGCTCCCAAATTCAGATTTGGAAGACCTTTTGAATATGCCCCTCTATGTTACTATGTTACAGTGTTCTCCAGGGAAAGAGACCATAAATATCTAAAACAGCTCATGAAATGCATTAATGGAGCCTCAACCACTATTTTTCTACATAAGCGAGTAGTGAATTTTGCAGCTCTAATGTCCTATGAAAACGTATTAAACCATTATATTAATTCAATTACCAGTATTGAAAATCTTTTAATGTGGCATACCAGCTGCCAAAACATTAAGGGCCTGATATTCAAAGTGATTTAAATGGCCAGGAGAGGCTCCTGGCTGTTTAAAATGTTGCTCAAAGCTGACTGGCAATATTTAGTGGCACTTAACTGTATAGTGCCGCTGAATATTGCCCAATAAACGTCCAGCCTCTAACTGGTGATGATAGGGAGGTGGGGGTGGAGATTAGGCAGAGGATTGCCCTAGCCAGTTAGCAGCAATATTCAGACTGTTAACTGGCTAGGTAAGCGCATACAGTTAGGACAGAAAAAAGGCAGTCCTAACTTTATGCACCAAGTTTAACCATGCACTGGTCTGAATATCGGCCAGTTCCCGGTTAAACTCACCTCTGATCTTGTGGAACCCTCCCCCCATCCCTGATGAAAATAGAAAGCTGCCCCAGCCCCCCTCTTACCTCCATAGGTCCCCTGGGCCTAGCTGCAGATGTCCTTGGTGGCCTATAGGGAAATTGGGCAGGAATACTGTCCCCTCTTAAAAATGGCTGCTATCGCTAGAGGTCATAGCAGCCATTTTCAAGAGGAGACAGCACCAGGCAGAATTGAGTGGGCTGGGGAGGATTGCTCCTGCCCGAGGTAAGGAGAAAGCTGGGGCAACTTTCTGTTTTCTTTGGGGATCAGGAAAGGGACTCACAAGAACCAAAGTGAGTTTAACCGGGCACCGGCAGGTTAGCAGTCTGAATGGCCTGGGACTGACTATCTGAGGCTAATTTAGCCAGTGACGGTTTAAAAAACCGTGACCGCTGCTAGCTGAATATTGACCAGTAAATGTTTTACAGTATCTTGTTTATTTTTTTACTCTGTTTTCTCAGTACAGGAGAACAACATAGAAAAATGGCTTCCATCAAAGAGCTATAAAACTAAGTTCTAAGCATGGCACAGCATATAATATGTGATTCCTCAGTACTGTGGTGCATGTGCCCCTTCCAGTGATTCTTACCTTCCAGAATTTAGTATTGCGAGACATCAAGGTTATAGAATAAGATTTTACACATAGAATTAAACACTGCAATATTTTTAGTTGGAAAGGACAGCTTTGAATGAGCTTCAAGATAATAGAGATCTGGTAGTTGTACCAGCAGATAAAGGTGGTGCTACTATAATACAATCAGTGCAAACTTACATCTTGGAAGTGAACCATCAGCTCTTGGATCAACAAACATACAGTTGTCTGACTCATAATCCAGTCTTTGAATTACAGCATATTAGAGAATTAGTTGAAGAAGTATTACACGTTGATATTTTAACATCTAAAAAAGTTGCATTTTTGTGTCAACAACATCCATCAACTCCACGAATCTATGTTTGTTTACCAAAGATTCACAAGAGCTTGAATACTCCATGGGGACATCCAATTGTTTCTATGAAGAACTCAGTCTTAGAGCCAATAGCACAATTTGTGGATTTTCTTTTTAATCAAAGGCTACATTAGTTAAATCTTATTTGCAATATAAGACCCACCTTTTAAGAATGTTGCAAGATGTTCAATTACCATCTAATGCTTTGCTTGTATCTTTAGATGTAGTTTCTCTATATATGCAAATTCCCCAAGATGCGGCATTGAATACCATCTGGTCTACTCTAAATAATAGGGATGGACCACAAAGAATTCCTATAAGCTTTCTGATGCAATTATCAACTTTAGTAATTAAACAAAATTATTTTTGTTTCCAAGGGATTTCTTTTGAACAAACCCAAGATCAATTGGCAACAGTCCTATATTCAAATTTGAGTCATCTAATAACTGCAATCATTTTTAAATCTTGGGGTGCATTATTACTTTACAAATGTGGTAAAACTACAGAGAAATTTTGAGTTATAAGAGACTTGATTATATTCAAGAAAATATACTTCTTCGTGGACATGTGAAATGCGATAGATGCCAATGGTGTTCATCAACAATTGAAGGTTTGGAATGGATAGACCCTCAAGCCCATAATAGGACAATTTTGATATCTAATACCTCTTGTAATTCTAAAAATGTCATCTATGTGATTGTATGTCTCTGCAATTTGATCTATATAGACTGATCATTGAGACCAGTGAAGATTTGATTAAATGAGCATAAATCTTGGATTCTGAATCAAGTTACCACTAGTCTATTGGTACAGCATTGGATAACTGAGAAGCATGATGCTAGAGAATTACATTGGAGAATATTGGATGCAATAGGAATGGATTGGGACTGGGAGGGTAGCAGTTCTGAGTACTTATTATAACAAACAGCACTGGATATTCACTTTAAATTCTGTAACTCCTACTTGCTTGAACCTTGAAATTGGTTGTATGTCTTTAATTTGAAAGCAGTTGTTTGATTGGTCCTCATCAGCTATGTGACCTTTTGAAAGCATTTATAAAATGTGGAAGCCATTTTTTTGGTAGCCGCAATTAGCAGAGAATACATGTAGAATTAAGATGGGTGCAAGTGGCACATTTTGAAAGTTTTTGGTAGGTAGGATTGATTGAATCTTTTTCTGTTTTCTCTAGTGGACTAACTCCCTGAA
Organism: Microcaecilia unicolor; assembly: GCF_901765095.1. Classification (NCBI taxonomy): domain Eukaryota; kingdom Metazoa; phylum Chordata; class Amphibia; order Gymnophiona; family Siphonopidae; genus Microcaecilia; species Microcaecilia unicolor. The sequence continues at coordinate 245,596,437 of NC_044037.1, read as the reverse complement.
GCAGTATGATAAAACATACTCTATAAAATATTCATAAACATTCCTGATGTAGCAAAATAATTAGTTGTTGTTTGTGCTTTCTTAACAGATCTTAAAAGTCAGACACCACGGACCCTGATGAAGGACTGTTCCCTTCTAATGTGAGGCTTTTTCTCCTCCGTTTAACAATTATTTTGCTACATCAGGAATGTTTATGGATATTTTATAAAGCTATATGAGTTATTCATTACACAAATATCCTTTTAAGCTCTTTTTTGAGATTTAGATTTGAAAACATACTCTATGTCAGCTGCTGGTCCCTGAGTTTTTGAAATAAGAGCTCAAATAGATCTTTTAAGACATTATAAACTAGAAGAATTAAAAAAAATAGATATATAAGAATTTAATAAAGTGATGCTAAATTTATACAATATTTAAGTGTGTTGGACTGATGACAAAGCAAGGTGAGTCATGGGCTAAATATTAAACCTCATGTGAAACAAGTCACTGCTATCTGTATTAGGGTATTTAAAAACTGGCCTCAGAAAGTTGCTTCATTTTCTATTGTTCATTTCTGTGTCATCCTCATTCTCTCATCTTATGCTTTCTTTTCTCCTTTTCTGTCCCAGATGCGCCAGCCTTTCAAGAACAAAGCACAGATCTAGAAATCTATTTGTTGGCTCTGCTGACAGAAGAAGTTGATGAAAATCACAACCCAGGAGCCCAGCCATGAACCTTATTCTACCTTCTCTATTTAGTCAATGCATCAAGGAGTAAAGATAGAAGCACTGCCAGTAACTGTACTTGCTGCTACTCTTTGATGTGACATTGCCTGCTCTATCTGAATGCCAAGCAGCTTGTAGTCCTCCTCACCCACTAGTCCTCAGTTTAAAACAAATACAGACTTTTATGTATTTCACACATGCTTTCCCCTGCCATTTTTTAATTATTTTACTGGTTTGTACTTGGGTTTATCTTTGAGTTGTATTATTCCCTTGGTACAATAGGGATTTGTGTCCATAGTATTCATTGCCAAGAGCGAAGCAAAATACTGATTAAAAAAAAAAAGTGATTGCTTTAAAGAAAATTGGCTAGCTATTGAAGAAAAATTTAGGCTATAAATTTATCTGATACCTGGGAAGTGGAGTGCATGCACCCATGTGGCTCAAAGCACCATGGTCAATTTTTCCAGATTGCAGGAGAGAGACAGTAAAGGAGCAAGGTATAAAGGAACTACCTTACTTGGAAAGTTGTGGGAAGGAAGGTTTGCTGGAGGTAGGGCTTGATTTCGCAGGCTGATTGGGAGAGAATGTCTGGCTGAAGGGAGGCAGGCTTGTGTGTGGGAAGAAGTTAGGACTGGGACTTGAAAAAAAAAAAAGACTAGAGAGAAGGTGGGATTGGGAGAAAGAACAGGACCAGGTTTAAGGACACCTATCTTTCTGCCTTTGATTGTCCAACAGATTTTGGAACTTGAACTTCTCTCCCTGCCCACTGAATACATAATGGATTCTTGGGATTTCTGTTTCAATTTTTGCTTGTACATGTGTAATTTTGGTCAGTTATTCCTTCTCATGCTTTGTGTGTGACTGAAATGAGGTATGCTGCTACCACGGAGGAGTCTTGTGGTGTTTTCCTAGTAGAAGGTGTATAGGTGTATTTGTGTTTTAGACTCCATTGTAATATTGGCAGTGCTGCTGTTTCATAGGCAAGGCTATTGCTGTCTGAGTTCTGGAAGTTAAATGTTATGGGGAGTTTTGCAGTATTTTATGTTTCACAAAGTGCCTGACAGTAGAGGGAATGTTTTGCTATAAGGTCCTAGTTCTGCTCTGCACCTGTTATTGGAGGACAGTGGGCAGGTTCTACACCTCACATTCCTCGAAAAATGGAGGTGTAAGATTTATTTGGGGGTTTTCCACATACTTAACAAGAATGAACCTCACTTCTAGACCCAGGTTATGTTGGGTACAATCTCAGTCTCTCAGATTTTCCGCTAACACTGTTCTTAATACATGCATTGTGCCAAAAAGCTTTGTTCCAGAGATTGTACAGTGTATTGAGGTGATCATGGAAGTTCTTATTGATCTGAGCAGTAGTGCCCAGACAATTAGGACTGTGTGTCTTTCTGCCATGTTCTCCTGGTCTCTGATTGCATTACTTGCTATTTGCTCATCTTCTTTCTATCCATATTATAGTGCAGAATAGTCACTTGGTTCTGACATTTAGCAATGCTGTTCTTGTTCCCCCCCCCCCCCCCCCCCCCCTCCTTTAATACTATGTCAAATTCTAAAGAGATAAGCCTTCACAACTGAGATTCCATCTGCCAGGCCCCTTCTTTTCTTCAGATATCACAATGACAGTCTTCATAGAATAATTAGTGTGTTCTTTTTATTCTCAGGAACTTGTCAGTTAACAGCACATATTTACAAAAAGAAAGGCAGAAGTAGAGATTTAAACACACACACACACACACACATACACACACCATGCAAAGATGCACAAAGAGAGTGCTGCCCGTTACTTATCATCATTAATTATAAATGTCCATACATGGTAACGAGCTAGCATCCAAGCTACACTCATATTCAGTAACATTATTATGCTGATCTAATATTAATTGGAAACTGCTAGAATCAATCTAAAAAGGTATTCCAGTAACTTTCTGTGGGGTGCAAAGGTCAGCTACCGTGGCAGCAGGAAAATGCTGACAGAGTGAGGAGAAAGCTGTGGTCTCCTTTTCTCTTGGTGACAAAAGACCATCAGATGAGCAGTGCTATTGTTCCTCTGGCTGAACATAACCAGCAGTTAATATGACTGAAGCAGCGGCAGACCCAATTTTGGTGGGAACTACCGCCATGTTTGTAGCACCCACAACAGTTGCTGCTAGAGATGAGCCTCCTCCGTTGTTTCCCTTCCCTCCGGCAGTAACAGCTCTTTCTCTTGGGGTCGGTTGCAGGACTTAAGCTGTGCTCAAAATTTCTCACATGAATTTTTTCTTGTTTGCACAGAGTCTTTTGTAAGGACAGAGATTTACCCTCTACTTCTTTTGCTGAGGTTTGAGATCCTTGGCACAGCATTTCCAGTTTTGGGCTCTACCTTTGGACTGGCCACAGCACTGTGTATGTTGTACAAAGGCGATGGTGGTAGTGGCAGCTGCCTTACACAAAGAGGGGATTTTGATCCAGCTTTATGTTTTTTTTTCATTTTACATTTTTTTATAATCAGGTAAAACAAAAATATAACCATCTGAAATAAAAATCATAACTCTACAAAACAACAAATGAAAAAACACAATGACGACAGCATGAAGAAAAAAAGAATATGAATCACAGATAGTAGCTAAACAAATTCTGTTCCGATGTACAGTAAAAAAAAAAAAGAGCAGAGCAAATGAGAAATGACTAGCGCAACTGTACACATTATGTAAATAAACCTTAACAGATCTGCAAGAACTTATTATGTCACGATGATTTAGCCAGATATACTTCAAATCTATATGTAGTACAAACACAATTCCACCATTCAAAGTATGTCACACAAGATAAATCCTTCTAATGGGTCTGAATGACTTTAATCACTAGAGTTAACAATAAGTCCAGTAAGGGAAACATCCTGTCAGGTAATACATTTGACATGATCAAGGATTTGAAAATATAGGATATGTCAATGGAGATATAATATCAAGAATGTTCTGAATGGATTACTAAACCTGTGGCAAAACTAAGAGAACAGACACCTCACGGTTGTACAAACAGCAAGAAAAAGTGAGGTCTCAAAAAAAAGGCATGGAGTTCAAGAGTAAAATATTCACTTCTATCTATTTAGTAATAATAGCAGACGAAGGTAAATACAGTCACTAGGATGTACAACAACACCTGAAGAAACACTTTAGGAAGGAAGGATGGAACCAGTCTACGCACAACCTTTTCCTTGCTGAAGACCAACAAAAAAAAGGTTCTCTACTGGAACCCGGGTATGTTGTCCTCTCTTACAGTAAAGGCATAGGCGTAGTTTGACTGTTTCATTTGGGGGGGCAAAAAAATGGGCGGAGCATATTAGCATATCATTTGCATATATACATATGCAAATGATATGCTAATATGGAGGAAGGAAATGAAATTTACAGGCAAAATATCACAGATGCACATTTCAAAAAGCTGACACATTTCAATTAATAAATTATGAATAAAATAAACTTTTATTTACCTTTGTTGTCTGATCATGTAGTTTTTCTATTCGCTTTGATCCCAGTGTCTTCTGTTTTATGCAGTGTCTTCTTTCCAGTAGGCTTCCCTCTGCTCCCCACCCTCCCAGTCCCATCCATCTCTTGCTCCTTCCCTCTGCTCCCCACCCCTTCCAGTCCCATCCATCTTCTGTTCCTTCCCTCTGCTCACCATCCCTCCGTCCCATCCATCTTCTGCTCCTTCCCTCTGCTGTGCCTGACCTCTCCCAATCCCATCCATCTCCTGGTCCATCCCTCTGCTCCCCACCCCTCGCAGTCCCATCCATCTCTTGCTCCTTCCCTCTGCTCCCCACCCCTCCCAGTCCCAACCATCTCTTGCTCCTTCCCGCTGCTCCCCACCCCTCCCAGTCCCATCCATCTCCTGCTCCTTCCCTCTGCTCACCTCCTTTCCCAGTCCAATCCAATTCCTGGTCCTTCCCTCTGCTCCCCACCCACCCCTCCCAGTCCCATCCATCTCTTGCTCCTTCCCTCTGCTCCCCACCCCTCCCAGTCCCATCCATCTTCTGTTCCTTCCCTCTGCTCACCATCCCTCCGTCCCATCCATCTCTTGCTCCTTCCCTCTGCTGTGCCTGACCTCTCCAAATCCCATCCATCTCCTGGTCCATCCCTCTGCTCCCCACCCCTCGCAGTCCCATCCATCTTCTGTTCCTTCCCTCTGCTCACCTCCTTTCTCAGTCCAATCCAATTCCTGGTCCTTCCCTCTGCTCCCCACCCACCCCTCCCAGTCCCATCCATCTCTTGCTCCTTCCCTCTGCTCCCCACCCCTCCCAGTCCCATCCATCTTCTGTTCCTTCCCTCTGCTCACCATCCCTCCGTCCCATCCATCTCTTGCTCCTTCCCTCTGCTGTGCCTGACCTCTCCAAATCCCATCCATCTCCTGGTCCATCCCTCTGCTCCCCACCCCTCGCAGTCCCATCCATCTCTTGCTCCTTCCCTCTGCTTCCCACCCCTCCCAGTCCCATCCATCTCTTGCTCCTTCCCTCTGACCTCCTTTCCCAGTCCAGTCCAATCCAATTCCTGGTCCTTCCCTCTGCTTCCCACCCCTCCCAGTCCCATCCATCTCCTGCTACTTCCCTCTGACCTCCTTTCCCAGTCCAGTCCAATCCAATTCCTGGTCCTTCCCTCTGCTCCCCACCCACCCCTCCCAGTCCCACCCATCTCTTACTCCTTCCCTCTGCTCCCCACCCACCCACCCACCCCTCCCAGTCCCATCCATCTCTTGCTCCTTCCCTCTGCTTCCCACCCCTCCCAGTCCCATCCATCTCCTGCTCCTTCCCTCTGACCTCCTTTCCCAGTCCAGTCCAATCCAATTCCTGGTCCTTCCCTCTGCTCCCCACCCACCCCTCCCAGTCCCATCCATCTCCTGCTCCTTCCCACTGCTTCCCACCCTCCCAGTCCCATCCATCTCCTGCTCCTTCACTCTGCTTCCCACCCTCCCAGTCCCATCCAATTCCTGGTCCTTCCCTCTGCTCCCCACCCACCCCTCCCAGTCCCATCCATCTCTTGCTCCTTCCCTCTGCTCCCCACCCCTCCCAGTCCCATCCATCTTCTGTTCCTTCCCTCTGCTCACCATCCCTCCGTCCCATCCATCTTCTGCTCCTTCCCTCTGCTGTGCCTGACCTCTCCCAATCCCATCCATCTCCTGGTCCATCCCTCTGCTCCCCACCCCTCGCAGTCCCATCCATCTCTTGCTCCTTCCCTCTGCTCCCCACCCCTCCCAGTCCCAACCATCTCTTGCTCCTTCCCACTGCTCCCCACCCCTCCCAGTCCCATCCATCTCCTGCTCCTTCCCTCTGCTCACCTCCTTTCCCAGTCCAATCCAATTCCTGGTCCTTCCCTCTGCTCCCCACCCACCCCTCCCAGTCCCATCCATCTCTTGCTCCTTCCCTCTGCTTCCCACCCCTCCCAGTCCCATCCATCTCTTGCTCCTTCCCTCTGCTTCCCACCCCTCCCAGTCCCATCCATCTCTTACTCCTTCCCTCTGCTCTCCACCCTCCCAGTCCCATTCATCTTCCCTCTGCTGCCCCCCCCCCCCCGCGAGGTCCAGGATCGTGACTCCGTTTACCCCCTCTCTTCCTCCCTCCCTCCGGTGCAGGCAGCAGTCTTCTTCAACCTTTCTGTGCTCCTGGCAGCGGTAGCGACGTATACACGCTGCCTTCGGTCTGCCCCGGAAGCCTTCTCTTCAAGTTCCTGTTCCCACCTATGCGGGAACAGGAACTTGAAGAGAAGGCTTCGGGGCAGAGCTGAAGGCAGCGTGTACGTCGCTACCGCTGCCAGGAACAAGAAAGGCTTAGAGAAGATTGGTGCTGCCTGCGCCGGAGGGTAGGAAGAGAGGGGGTAGATTATAGACACGCTCGTCTCCGTCCGCTTCGCTGCTTCCCTGCCCTCTCTGTCTGCGTCCCGCCTTCCTCTGATGTCATTTCCTTTCGGGCGGGATGCAGACAGAGAGGGCAGGGAAGCAGCGAAGCGGACGGAGACGAGCGCGTGCCTGCTTGGTTTTTGTTTTTTTTTCATTCTAGCGCCAGTCCACGTCCTCGTCGTTTGGGGGGGCATTGCCCCCCCTTGCCCCCCCCCCAGTCTACGCCTATGAATAAAGGAGGTCATATTCTTCCGTGAGAATAACCTGAGATGCTTTTCTCATAATCTATATATATAAAAGGCAAGACCAACGTTCTATGAAGCCTCCAGCCGGAAGTGTGAAGCGCCAGAGATATCCGGTTTCCCCATGAGTGAAGGAAAACAGCACAGCACGAAATCCCTCTCTCTGTAACAGTGAAGGGCTCAGAGGGGGGAGGGGAGAGAGATGCCCTCACTCTCTCTGTAACACAAACACAGAACAGCAGGAAACGTAACACTGAAGGATTGGACTCCAAGGGGGGAGGGGGAGGGAGAGAGGGCAGAGGGCAGGGACACACACTCCCACATGCACACTCTGAAGAAAACCTTGCTAGCCCCCCGTTTCATCATCAGAAACGGGGCTTTTTTACTAGTTTGTAATAAAACTCAGGCAAGGAGTGTGTGCCCCTAGAAGATGACTAACAAGGGGTTTAATAAATACTTGCTCTGTTTTCAGTAAAATATCTGTCCTACCTTGGACACTGGGGGCAGGGGAGTAGCCTAATTTTTAGAGCAGTGGACTTGGAACTAGTGGGCCTAGTTTCAAATCCCGCAGCAACTTTGGGCAAGTCACCTATCCCTCCATTACCTTGGAATCAGTGGCGTTCCTGGGGGGGGGGTGCAGTCCACCCCGGGTGCACGCCTCCGGGGGGGGGGGGTGCCGCGCGCACCTGTCCTCCGTTGTTCCATGCTTCTTCTCTGCCCCGGAACAGGTCCTATTCCGGGGCAGAGAAGAAGCATGGAACAATGGAGGACAGGCGAGCACGGCACCCCCCCCCCCGGCAGCGTGCACCCAGCGGGGGGGGGGTGTTCCTTCGCGGGGGTGTCCTTTTGCTGGGGGGGGTCCGCGCTGCATCGGGGGGGTGCTGCACCCGGGGGGGGCGGGGCGCATCGGCGATCCGCCCCGGGTGCCAGCCCCCCTAGGAACGCCACTGCTTGGGATGGCTGGGGATAGCACTGGCAACCCACCAGACTCGTGGAAACAGTTGTAGCAGCCCACATAAGTCATTCACAGCTTGGTGCTTGTATGCAGGGGAAGCTGCTACCACCACCACCTCCATTTTATATAGTAGTACCTCCATCCTTTCTTAACTTAAATGTGTCATTATATAACTGAAACAGCTTTCCAGGATCTGAGAGACACCATCAGGCTTATTTTCAAAAGAGAAGGGCGCCCATCTTTCGACACAAATCGGAAGATGGGCGTCCTTCTCTCAGGGTCGCCCAAATCGGCATAATCGAAAGCCGATTTTGGGTGTCCTCAACTGCTTTCCATCGCGGGGACGACCAAAGTTCACAGGGGAAAGTCGGAAGCGTAGCGGAGGCAGGACTGGGGTGTGCTTAACACATGGGCGTCCTCGGCCGATAATTGAAAAAAGAAGGGTGTCTCTGATGAACACTTGGATGACTTTACTTCGTCCTTTTTTTTTTACGACCAAGCCACAAAAATGTGCCCTAAATGACCAGATGACCACCGGAGAGAATTAGGGATGACCTCCCCTTACTCCCTCAGTGGTCACTAACCCCCTCCCACCCTATAAATAACAATTTTAAATATTTTTCCAGCCTCTATGCCAGCCTCAAATATCATACCCAGCTCTATGATAGCAGTATGCAGGTCCCTGGAGCAGTTTTAGTGGGTACTGCAGTGCACTTCAGGCAGGCGGACCCAAGCCCATTCCCCCCTACCTGTTACACTTGTGGTGGTAAATGTGAGCCCTTCAAAACCCACCACAAACCCACTGTACCCACATCTAGGTGCTCCCCTTCATCCCTAAGGGTTATGGTAGTGGTGTACAGTTGTGTGGAGTGGGTTTTGGGGGAGTTTGGGGGCTCAGCACACAAAATAAGGGAGCTATGCACCTGGGAGCAATTTCTGAAGTCCACTGCAGTGCCCCCTAAGGTGCCCGGTTGGTGTCCTGGCATCAGGAGGGGTAACAGTGCACTACGAATGCTGGCTCCTCCCACAACCAAATGGCTTGGATTTGGTTGTTTCTGAGATGGGCGTCCTCGGTTTCCATTATCGCCAAAAATCGGGGACGACCATCTCTAAGGTCGACCTAAATGTTGAGATTTGGGTGTCCCCGACTGTATTATCGAAACAAAAGATGGACGCCCATCTTGTTTCGATAATATGGGTTTCCCTGCCCCTTCGCGGGGACGTCCTGCGAGGAAGCCCTCAGGAAAACTTGGGCACCCCATTTGATTATGCCCTTCCATGAGTTCCTAAGATATATAATTTAAGAAGTTCAAGTTTGGACATATAACCAACAAAATTCTCGGCTACGTGGTAAGCTGTATTGTAGAAAAGCCTTAGCATCATATCTATGTGATTGGAATGTTCTAATGCTTGTTTATTATATGTTTCATTAGTATTATGCTGACATCATAGTATGTCTCTGTTATTTGAATTTCAATGCCTTTAAATGTATATAATTTTGATAATGTTTCATGGTAGTTCTATTATTAGGTTTTAATTTGCTGTTCTCCAGTTTACCTCATTTCTACTGTTATGCTGTTAACACAGTTGTAAGTTTTATGTTAAACTGTACCTGCTGTACATTGCCCTGGGTGAAATTCTTCATAAAGGCAGTTAATAAATTCCAATAAATAAATGAAATGAAACCTAGTAATAAGCAGGACTCTTGCTTACTGATTTAATTCTGTTATGCAGCCTAGAATGTTGTTGAATCCAGATCATTAAGAGAAGAGGATATATATGTTTCTGGTTTGTTTTGTTAGTATATCTCTGTTTTCAGTTTACATTTGCAGATTAAAATATGAAGTTGTGCTTATTGCATCTTTACTGTCACTTTTTTTTTTGAAGGGGGAGTTCTTTTCAGTGACTTTTGTAAACAATGAGCAGTAGAATTATTCATAACATCTTTGCGTACATGATTCTCAGTAAAATCATATTTCATATGAATAGATATTATTTGCTCCCATGTCAGTGAGAGCTTATAGTTTTGAGACTTAATTTCATCATCCTTCTTTCCCTTCATCAGAGCATTTTGTTGAAACATGTTATTTCTGGTGATGATTGAGCAGCTTTTATGTTGTTTATGAAATGGTAAGTAGTTTTTAATTTGCTGAGGTAACTTTGTAAACATCAGAAGTCTAGTTAACATACTTCATTTTTCACCCACACCTTTGGTGAGTGAAGATATGTTAATTAGTCAGAGCTCCAGCATGAGGCCTGGAAGTTGAATCACTGCTTTCTCTGACATGCAAACTCTTGTCAAACAAAACATTATCTCCGGATTTACATGGTTGTTTAAAAAGTGGATTAGATCCTACCCACAGTCATGCAGGATTAAATTAGTGTCAGAAGAGTGCATGCAAAATATAAACATTCACTGTTTCTTGCAAACTACATGCAAAGAGTCAGCAAAGGATTTGACTTCTTTGCAGTACTTCACTGCAATGTGTGTTATCTGCATTAAGGGCTTCATTCAACCAAATACATTTAGGCTTTTGGGCTTTTGCAGAGCAAATAAAAAGCTGACATTGCATTATAAAAATAGATATTGGGAAGATTTTTTATTATTATTAATAATTCAAAAAATTTCTGCACACATTTCCAGCAAAAAACATAAAGAAAATCCAACACTTACCCTGCTAAAGAGGAAATCTAAAGAATATATTAACCCACATTACACAGGCAGAGAGCTAAAGAAAAAAGAAAACAGCAAGACTCTACGTTCTTGTCAACTTAACAGCATTGCTACATAAAGAACCCACAAATTCCACACACACACCCTCCTTAACCAGAAGGTGTGTAGGGTCTTCCCTTACACTGTGGTCAGCACCCACACAAATATAGCACTAGAAGATAGGAGGATTCAGAAGCGTGCCTGGGTCACCAGCAGATGACATCACCTGTGCCTGTTTTTACGGGTGGTGGCTGCTGAGGCGTGATACCTCAGGTGCTATGCGGAAGGGGTGTGCCAAAGGGGCAGAAACACCCTTTGTGAGGAGCTTCTGTGAGGACATATTAGAAGGTGATTGATGATTTGAGTTTTTCGGCAATGAATTGAAGAGACTGAGGAAATTTAGGGGCTATTTTATTTCATGTTATTTGACTACTGGTGAATTTATTTAACACAATGAATACAATTTTAAGTATAGTAATGGAGATTGAATACATGGAATTTTAAAAACAATTAATCACTTTAAGTGGAGAAAGTACCTGAAAATCTATATGGAGAATTGAAAGTCCATCAGTGTGATAACAGCTAGACATAGATATAGTCCTTTACTTTAATATAAGTCATAGATCCAGAAATGCTTCTGTGCTTGGCCAGATCAGTTTTAATACACAGACCACAGGAGCAGAGAACTTTCTTCCTATACCTCTATGTTATATTAATGCAAGATCAATTAGGCCAAAGGTGGATATTATCAGAGATTTAATAGGTGATGGATTTTATGATATTGCTTTTTTAGCTGAAACCTGGCATTTGTAGAACACCAGAAAGTGCAGGATACCTGAATTGTGAGGAAGTCGTACAGTACAAAAAATTGTAAGTACTCAGCTTACTGAAGAGTCATACACAATTAGCCTGGACAGCATAAAGATAGAGCGAGCCCATCATGCTTTGGGACACGTCAGAGGTAACTTACTGAGAGATGTCATAGCCTGCTTCTTGGAATTTAAAATAAAAGAGGCAGTTCTGGCTGAAGCAAGGGCCACTGGTTGCTTAACTTGGGATACATACGAGATTGAACTGTATCAGGACCTCACAGGTACCACCCTGAAAAGCCAGGCAGAGAGGAAACCTGTTTATTTATTTACATATTTATTTATTTTTGTATTTATTGGGATTAACCACCTTTATGAAGCGATTCACCCAAGGCGGTGTACAGTGGGAACAGTTTAACATCAAAAATACTTAGTTTTGTTAACAGCATAACAATAGTAAAAAAAACACCAAATATAAACATAAATACAATAAATGAGGTAAACTTGGAAACAGCAAAGAGAAACCTTATAATAGGACTACCATGAAACAGTGTCAAAAATATACAGCACTGCAGAACAACCATCTTACAGAAATATACTGTTACTCAGCAGCTATGAGGAAAAGGTATTCGGTATAATTGGCAACACCTGTTTGCCCTGGTGTGAGGAAGCACCGCAAGTGACGTCGGGCAATCCAATGCCCAACATTAAGGTCCACCCCAAATTGCAGTGAGTATCTCAGGGCAAAGGAAGATTGACGTGCCAGGTGACAGAAACTAAATTAACTAGTAAGGCGAAAACTTCATTGGTTTTACATCGTATGGACTCAGCTGCAGAAAGGGACCTTTCCCAATAGGGAGAGCAAGTCATGGATCATGCACTGCCTTCAATGTCTTGGGGTTTGCTAGAACAGTAGCTGTAAGCTATGTAGCAGAAATAGATGTTCTCTGTTTTGAATTTGGTAATCGAGCTAGCCATCTCTTAGCTCAAAAACTGAAAAAGCATGAAGTTGTGCAACTATATCACTGCAATTCAAGGCCAAGATGGCCATCTGAGTGTGGATGACAAAGCAATGCAACAACAGTTTCTTCATTTTTATACTGAATTATATGGCCCACCCTCTAGCGGTCAAATTTATTGCTTTTTGAAGAATATACAGATGCCTTGTCTTACCCAATCTGAGACTGATCAGCTTTCTGCATTGATTATAGAGGAGGTATTATGGGCCATAAAAGATTTGCCTCATGGCAAGTCATCAGGGTTAGATGGTTATACAAATACAGTGTATAAATGTTTTAAGAAGTTTTTAGCCCCATTGCTGACTAAGGTTTGCAATTCCATTGATATGAACACTGAGCTACCCTATTCCTGGTGCATTGCTGTAGTTACTATTTTACATAAACCAGGGAAAGATCCACTGCAATATGATTCTTATAGGCCGATTTCCCTATTGGGAACGGATTATAAGATTTTAACAAAATTTTGGTCGCCCAGTCCCAACAAGTGGTGCCACTCTTTGTTTCTATGAATCAAACTGGTTTTATAGTAGGGAGACAGACATTCAACAACATTAGATGGGTTTTACATGTGACCAACCGTGCTCAATCAGATGGGATACCTTCCCTGGTGTTGTCCATAGATATAGAGAAGTGACAGGGTCTACTGGTCAGCCATGTTTGCAATTTTGACTAAAGTAAGCATAATAGTGTAAGCCCCCTGGTGGCAGAGCAAGGTATTACAATGATGGTACCAAATATGTCACAGCGTTTCCCCAAAATGACTCGACACCAACCAGGGAGTTTAACAATAAAAAGAAAATATTTTTTTATTATTTGAATTATATTTAAATGTTAATGAAATTTTACCAACTTGCAAATTTAACTATTTCAATTACAGGTTTGCAACACAAATCAGTTTAGTCTCTAGAAACATTGGGAGCATTTTCAGATAAGTATAAATATTAGGTACATAAATCATTTAAGCACATTCAATTTTACAAAACACTAGATCCTTTAAAGTTTCTTTTCTCCTGTCTTTCAGATTTCTGGAGACCTTCAAGGATCTCAACATGTAAGTTTTCCTCTACTCTTTTTTTTTTCTTTTAGTTATCTCTCCCTTATTGTCCAGGTTTCCTTTACTATTTTCTCTTACGTGCACTTTTTTTAAAAATATTTTCAGTCACTTAGCTGCTCTCTTTGTGTTCTCTCTGGCTCTCTGGAACGGTGGGCGCCTTTTCTTTCAGGTGATGATCTCCAGCATCAACTTTCTTCCAGTCTTTTCCTAGTAACATGTTCTCACCAATACAGCTCCCTCCCAACTGCCAGCCTGAGCTGTTTGTCACTCTCCTGAGAGTTCCATCAGCATGCAGAACACTCAGCGCATGCACACAGACTACTCAGTTTCACTGCACTGCTCACTGTCTCTACACCAGATCTAGAAGGAGCCAGGTAATCTTTTAAAATTTAACCCATAAGGTTACATTAGGGCAATTTGATCATTGGATGCACTCTTTATATGAAAAAACTTTGTCTGTTTTAAAGATCAATGGCTCCTATACAGAGTCTTTTGAACTATGTAGAGGCATCCAATAAGTTTGTGTATTGTCTCTTCTTATTTTTGCCCTATCTATTAAACCCCTAGCTCATCTAATCAGGGAGTATGATGGAACTGCGGGCATAACCTGTAGTGAATTAGACAATCGGATCATGCTTTTTGCTGATATTTTATTGACTTGATCTAAACCTGATGTGTTATTGAATCACGTAGTAATAGATACATTACAAATCTATGACCAGTTATCTGGATTCTGAATTAACACGACCAAATTGGAAATCCGTAATATAAATCTTGCTGAAATGGAGAAACAGCAGCTAAAGAGCAAATTTCCTTTATGCTGGGACAAAAATATATTCGCTCCTTGAGAGTCAATATATTGAATTCCACTAAAGATTTATATGAGCTTAACTTTCCATCATGATTAAGGGAACTAATGGAAGAATTAGAACTTTGGGAGGGGTTAAATCTCTGGGGGGGTGTTGGGGGGGTCTCTCTTGATTCCCTCCAGTGGTCATCTGGTCATTTAGGGCACCTTTTTGTGCCTTATTCATTCTGAAAACAGGTCTAGATCAAAACGTCTTAGTTTTAGTCCTGGATGTTTTGGTTTTGTTCTATTGTGGCTGTAAAATGTCCGAATGTTAGGCATGTCCTAATCCCACCTTCGAAATGCCCCCGACATACCCCCTTGTGATTTGGACACACTGCAGACGAATTGCATAGGTAAACGCCCACAAAATAGGTTTCATAAATACCAATTTGGATGTTTTGAGAAATGGTGCTTTATTACACTTTCTGGACATTTTTCTCTTTCTAAAATGAGCCCCCATAGTCTACTACATTTTAAGATGCCAGTTTTACCCTCAGTGAGCAGTATAGAGCTTTTTACTTACGAATCTCTTCACTTACTCAATATTCTAATCAAAGACAAAAAACACCTTCCTTAAACAGAGCGAATAAACTCTTGCCTGTTCAATTTTTAATTTCTTAAATAAAACACTTAGGGCCATGTTTTTTAAAGTGTGCTATCATTTTTAACACGTGCTAAAAATTACCATGCACCAACCGTGTAGACAGCCATAGGAATATTATGGACGTCTACACGGTTAGCGTGTGCTAATGCTTAGCACATGCTAAAAACGCTAATGCACCTCTAGCATGGCTTAGTAAACAGGGCCTTTAACTTTTGTAGCCAACTTTTGTAGCCAACAACTGCATTAAAGCTGTAAATTCATTTGTAACTCATTTCACAGTATAGAACTGCTGCTTCAGAGAATTAGAAACCCAGTGCTTTTACATCTTTAAACTCTCAGTGCACAAACAGCCAATTAGAAACTTAATGCTGTTCTGCACCTTTCATTAGTTCAACACCATGCCAATCAAAACAGATAGTTGTATTAATTACCAGTGTCCTAGAGGCATGCAGCAAACCAAAATCTTCATGCTGTTAATATATGCCATGATATTTAAGTGACGTGGAGGGGCATTTTCAATATGATGTCTAAGTCCAACTTTGAATGTTTTGCTAAAAACGTCCAAAATTCAAGTGGGAAATTTAGCCATTTTCAAAACAGAAAAACATATTTTTTTTTTCTTTTCGAAAATGGCTATTTGCTAGATGTTTTTGTGCTCTATGCATTTATCTTTTTGGTCTATTTTCGGAAAAAAAAAAACCAAGCCATTGGGATGTAGGAGGAGCCAGCAGTCTTAGTAGACTGGTCACACAGACATCACAGGAGAGCAATGGAGCACCCTAGGTGGCACTGCACTAGACTTCAAATAAATGTTCCCAGGTACACATCTCACTGCTGCTCTCTAATCTTGTCTGCTGAGCCCAGTGGTGTGCTGGAAAATTTTTAACAGGCTCTTTCTCTCCGGGTATAGCTGGCTGTGCAATTTTGGGGGAGAGGGTCCGGGATGGACTAGGGTGGCAACGCATTCCTCACTCTCCCCTGCCCCCCCCCCCCCAATGCAGGCTCGTTAGGTATACCTTTGTTGGCAAGGATGCCGACCATCTTTCTCTTTTGATCTAGGCACAGGAAAATAAAAGATTTTAAATGCTCCCAGGTTTCAACCAAATTCATGTTTAATGTGGGATATAAATGTCATAAATAAGTAAATAAATGGATAGAAACTTTGAATGTTAAGCACCTGACTCTCATAACATGATTTCTGTTTTAGTGGCCCTTTACCAGGAGAAATAAATCTCTGCACAAATACAATATGTGCTAGAGTGTCCCTATAACCAGACCCTCCAAATGACACACTAATTACGATTTATAACAAATTACTACTCTACCTATGAAAAGTTATTCCATTATTATACTTCCTCTGTATACATCCATGTGCTGCACAAGCTGGCATGTTTGAACATTTAAGTGACATTAAATAAAAATGCTACCCAACATTAAAGAACGACAACGTGCATGCAGCAGCTCAAAGCACTGTTTGCTTTATTTTGAATGTACAGGAATGATGGCTGCGTGGGGGGAGGGGAAAGAGAGACAAACCTCTATGTATTTAACTTTTTTGACTTCATACATTTCCTGTTCTCAATCTAACCTCCTTGGGCTGCAGCCCTGCTGCCGGCTTCCCTCCTCCTCCCAGGCCAATACTTTGGCTGCCTGAAGGAACCAAGAACTGTGATCCTCATGCTCGTGGTGGGCAAAACAAAAAGCATGAAATCATGCATAGGGCTGTAGCCCTGCGTGTGCTGCTGCTGGCTTCTTTCCTCATCCCTCTCCTCAGGATGTAACTTCCTGTTTGGAGAGAGAGGAGGAAGGGAGCTGGCAGTGGCGCGCGCAGGGCTACATCCCCACACACGGTTTAATGCTGTTTTTTGTTTTGCCGCTGCGAGGGTCGGAGAGGAGGAAAGCAAGTGAGATACCCAAGCCACAGGGCAACTGGACGCTGACGCTGCCAGGATGGGACCTGAGCCACCCCAGTCCAAATTATGGGAGCCGGTTGTTAAAGTTTAACAACCGGCTCCCAAAATTCTTTAAAAAAATAACAAATGGCTCTGGCGAGCCGGCTCCAGCACACCCCTGGCTGAGCCCCCCAAAACTCACTACTCCTAACTGTACACCACTACAATAGCCCTTATGGGTGAAGGGAGCACCTATATGTGGGTGAGGTATGGGCCTGGGCCCACCTGTCTACAGTGCAATGCACCCACCACTAGACAACTCCAGGGAACTGCATGCTGCTCTAATGGACCTGAGTATTACATCTGAGGCTGGCATAGAGACTGATAAGTAATGTTTTTAATCACATTCTTGGGGGGTGGGAGAGGGTCAGTGACCACTGGATAAGTAAGGGAAGGTCATCCCTGATTCCTTCCAGTGGTCATCTGGTCATTTAGGGTGCCTTATTCGTTATAAAAACAGGTCTAACTCACAACATCTTAGTTTTAGTCCTGCATGGTTTGGTTTGGTTCCATTACGGCTAAAAAAACATCCAAGTGTTAGGAACACCCAGATTTCACTATTAACATGCCCCTGACACGTTGAACACACTTCTGATGGATTTCATAGAAAAACATCTAAAAATTGGTTTTGAAAATACCAATTTGGACATCTTTGAGAGAAAATTGTCCAACTGCAGACTTATGCCACTTTTTGAACATTTTTCTCTATTGAAAATGAGCCAGAGAAAAATGTCTTAAAAATAGCATAACATAGCATTTGGATTTTTTTGTTTCCAAAACATTCAAATTGCTATTTTCAAAACCTATTTTAAAGACATTTTTCTATGCAGTTCACCTGCAGTGCTTCCAAATCAGAAGGGGGCATGTTGTGGGAGTGTTAGAGGCGGCATTTGGGCATTCCCAAAACTTGGACATTTTTCTGCCATAATGGAACAAAACAAAAAAATCCAGGGCTACAATTAATGAATTTTGGTCTAGACCTGTTTTTATTACAACTAAGTCAGAAAACGTTGCCTTGAATGACTAGATGACCACTAGAGGGAATAAGGTATGATCCCCCTTACTCCCCCAGTGGACACTGACCCCTCCCATCCCCCAAAGATGTGAATGAAACAGTATGTACCGGCCACTATGACAGCTTCAGATGTTATGGTCAGTCCTATTAGAGCAGCAATGATGGTCCATGGAGTAGCCTAGTGGTCGGTGCAGTGCACTGTAGAGAAGGGAAACCAGGCCCATAATCCAACTGTTACACTTGTGGTGGAAAGAGTGACCCCTCCAAAACCCACCAAAAACCTACTGTACCCACATATAGGTGACACCTGCAGGCATAAGGGCTATTGAGGTAGTGTTCAGTTGAGTACAGTAGGTTTTTGGTGGGTTTGGAGGGCTCAACATATAATATAAGGGGGTAACTGTGAGATGTGTACCTGGGACCTTTTATGTGAAGTGTACTGCAGTGCTCCATAGGGTGCCTCACTGCTCTTGCGGGATGTCTGTGTGATCAGTCTACAAAGAATGCTGCCCCCCCCCCCCCCCATACATCCCAATGGCTTATTTTTGTGTGATTTTCTTTTGGACTTTGTTTTCAAAAATAGTTCAAAAAAATAGACGCACTGAACACAAAAAGATCTAGAAAATGGCCATTTTCAAAACAAAAATATAGACATTTTTCTATTTTGAAAATGACCAACAGGCTTATTTTCGAAAGTGATCGCCGGCTATCTTCCAACATAAATCGTGAGATGGCTGGCGATCTCGCAAAAGCGTCGAAATCGGTATAATCGAAAGCTGCTTTTTTGACACCATCGCTGCTTTCCCGTCGCCGAGCCGGCGAAAGTTCAAGGGGGCATGTCGGCGGTAAAGCGAAGGCAGGACATGGGCGGGCATGGGCGTGGCTACCAGATGGCCGGCTTTTGCGGATAATGGAAAAAAAAAAGCGGCGTTAATCAGTATTTTGCCGCTTTTACTTGGTCCTTTTATTTTCACGACCAAGCCTCAAAAAGGTGCCCCAACTGACCAGATGACCACCGGAGGGAATGGGGTATGACCTCCCCGTACTCCCCCAGTGGTCACCAACCCCCTCCCACACTAAAAAAATAAAAATAAAAACCTTTTTTGCCAGCCTGTATGCCAGCTCCCTGACACTATGGTAGTGGTGTAGAGTTGTGGGGAGTGGGTTTTGGGGGGGATTTGGGGGGCTTAGCACCCAAGGGAAGGGAGCTAGGCACCTGGGAGGTATTTGTATATATTTTTTTAATTTTTAGAAGTGCCCCCTAGGGTGTCCGGTTGGTGTCCTGGCATGTCAGGGGGACCAGTGCACTACAAATGCTGGCTCCTCCCACGACCAAATGCCTTGGATGTCGCCGGGTTGGAGATCGCCGGCATTTTTTTCCATTATCGCTGAAAAACAAAACCGGCCATCTCAAACCTGGCGAACTCTGGCATTTGGCCGGGCTAAACCATATTATCGAAAAAAAGATGGCCGGCTATCTTTTTCGATAATACGGTTACGGCCAGCTGTAGCGCCGCCACCAAAATAGATCGCCAGCGATCTATTTTGCTGGCGACGTTCGATTATGCCCCTCCATGTTTGCTACTGGATTTTTGGATGTTTTCTGCAAATTGTCCAAAATCAGATTTAGTCATATCGAAAATGCCCCTCACAGTATATAGTGATGGCATTTTGTGATGAACTGAGGATTTTACTTCACCTACCCTCCCTTTTTTAGGTGTAAAAAAGCAATGTACATAAACTGGACATTCACCTATTCACAGCTGGCAAATTGTCTTTAGCTAAATGTTGGAAACAAGTGACCACACCAACAATGGATATAGTATTTCTAAAACTAGACTTTGTTTAATATCAAAACTGACAGCATTGAAGAATGGAAGGATAACATCATTTCATAAAACATGGTATATGTACAAGACTTGGAGAGATTCTGAAAAGGACAACAGAACAATGTAAAGAACACCCTGTACACTGATTATTGATCGTAATTGCGAATATAGTACTCTACTTTGTAAATTACAAAAGCCAAGGGGTGGGGAAGGGTTAGGGATATGAAAAAGTTGCATTTAGAGCCCCAGCACAGTAGATAATTATTTTTCTAAAGCTACGACCTGTACTACTTACAAGCTAATTGATGTTACACATAGAGCTAATCATTATGAATGTTTGGAATGCTATTGTTTTACTTGTGGTTTGTTTTGGGGTTTTTTTTTAAATATAAAAATAACATGTTTAAAAATAAAGAAGACTGAAGAATTTGGAAAAAATCTAGGGGTAGAGTCTCTGCAGAAGAGTTTTAGGGGACAGTTATCTATAAACTGACAATAAACCAGGAATTATTTATTTATTTATTTGCTGCATTTGTATCCCACATTTTCCCACCTATTTGCAGGCTCAATGTGGCTTACATTATGCCACAATGACAATCGTCATTAATGGGATGAGATGAACAGAATATTATTACAATTAATGTACATAAGGTATCAAGAAAATTAGAGAAAGAAAGAATACTTAATACATATCAGATATACAAAAGGTGAGATAAGGTATAGCGAAAAATGATAACAGTTTGACTAAAGTAACCAAATTAAGGAGTTCATTGTTGATAAGTTCTAATACAGACTAGCCATTAAGCCCGTAAAAACGGGCGAGTATTGCAGCCCTCCTCTCTCCCCTGGCCTCACCCCATCCACCAATCCTCCCCCCCATATCCAGCAACCCTTCTCTTTCCCTTGGCCTCCCCCTCCCCCCATGTCCAGCAACCCTCCTCTGTGCCCTGCTCTCACCCCAAATCCAGCAACCATGGCCTCTCCCCCTGCCCTTCCCCCATGTCCAGCTACCCTCATTGCCGCCGCTCCCTCCCCCCTCCATACCGGGCCCCCTGCACTGACCTGACAGCGCCTCTCACCTCCGGAGTGCATTCCAACGTTGCGCACAGATGTAAGAGAAGCTAGATGCATACAATTTAGGAAATCAGAATCTGGTTCAGAGCTGGGAACAGGTACTAGGGGATAGAATTGAAGAAATCGCACCAGTGTGAGGAATTCCCCTTGATGCAGTGAGGGTCTAAATCTTCTAGACAGAAGTGTATTGGGCTGGAAAGGACTTGGCTAAACTCCAAATCTGAAATAGCAAAACAGACTTGGTGAGGGCAAAATTGACTTACATTTAAAAAAACATTATATTTGAAAAGAGGAAGTATCTCCCAGGAAAGATAAGCAAGAAGGGAATGTGCTCCAGCGAGATGTTCTTAGCAGTGAAAAAATGAATAGTGCCAACTATGTTATCAGGAAAAGCTGATAAACATTTGACTTCCAATGCCTTATTTTTTGAAGAACAAGTGATTAAGGAGGCAGCAAGTTTACAAATGGGATGGGAAAACAGATTTACTGAACAAGTACTATCTTTGAGTGAGGAGTTGCACCGCATTCCATTATAAGCTATTAAGATCGATTGCCTTTGGGAAACATTTGATATAATCACTAGAAAGGAAGTTTCAGAACTTATCAGGAAGTTATGCCACGGTTAACTGTGATCTGGATCATTATCTAGGTGTTTTGTGCTAGTTAAAGGCCAGTAGCCCAAACTCCCATTATAGCCAAATTATCTGAGGCAATTATACAGTTTTAGCTACAGCAATATATTGAAGATTTTGATATATTGGATGGAACTCAAACTGGGTGTCTAGAAATTTGGATCAGGAGAAAGCGCCAGATGTTTATTAATTTGATACACTTATTCTTCCTTTCCCCAAAAGCTGACTATGAAGCAGTTTACAAAAATGCACATCATAAAAACACAATGCAGAGTAGCATTATAAAACAGACTGATACATATAAACAGTTATAAAATAATCACAAAATAAAACACATTTCAAAAAGTGTGCTCAAACAGCCAAGCTTCACCAACTTTTCTGAAGGAACTCACTTCTCTCAACATTTTTCAAACAAGTGGAAAAGGACATTCCACAGAAACACTCATACATCTGCAAGCCCTTGTATTAGTTTATATTTAAACTGATAACATAGGTGCCTGTAGTAAAGCTAACTGAAAGCATGGCCTAGTGGTTAGGGTGGTGGACTCTCGGTCCTGGGGAACTGAGTTCAATTCCCACTTAAGGCACAGGCAGCTCCTTGTGACTCTGGGCAAGTCACTTAACCCTCCATTGCCCCATGTAAGCCGCATTGAGCCTGCCATGAGTGGGAAAGCGCGGGGTACAAATGTAACAAAAATAAATAAATAAAATAACACTCAACCTGGGATATAGTGCAAAATATGGCCGTCAAGTATAATGGGGCTTTGGTAAGAACATAAGAGCTGCCCTACTGGGTCAGAGTAAGGATCCATCTAGTCCAGTATCCTGTTTCCAACAGTTGCAAGTTCAAGTCAAGTACCTGGTAGCATCCTAAAAAGTAGCAAGATTCCATGCTACTTAACCTCAGGGATAAACAGTGGCTTTCCCCAGGTGTACATTAACAATGGTTTATAGACTTTTCCTCCAGAAATTTGTCCAAACCTTTTTTAAACCCAGCTACATTAACTGCTTTTACCATTTGTTCCAGCAATTAGTTCCAGAACTTACCTATACATTGAGTGAAAAGATATTTTCTCCTATTTGTTTTAAATGTGTTGCTGTTAACTTCGTGGAGCATCCCCTAGTCTTTGTACTCTTTGAAAGAGTAAACGATCAATTGGTATTTACCCATTCCACTCCATTCAGGATTTTATAGACTTCTATCATATTTCCCCCTGTATATTATTGAAAGGCTCTTAGATTCTATTTGTTGGCAAACTGGAAGCTAATGTAGACTCTAGCACTGGACTTATATGGGCCACTGTGTTCTGAAACAACTGCAAAATCTATTCTGCCCTGGAACGGCAGAAGGAAGTAAGTCCACTTATGATCAAAAATACGTTAAGGGCTAAATTCTATATATAGCGCAACGATTTCTGCATGGAAATCAAAGCATATTCTATAAAGTAAACTTTAATTTACACGTATGTTATACAGTATGCCGAGTGCTGATCCACGTGACTAAATTTAGCTACAGTCAATTACGCCAACTAAAACCTGGTGTAAATCCTGACACATAAATTAAGAGCGGAGCAGGTATATTCTATAACAACAAGCACAGATTTTTAGAAACACCTACGACCGCCCATTCCACTCCCATAACCACGCTCACTTTTCAACTATGCAGCTTAGAATTTGTGTGCCTCACATTACAGAATACGCTTAGGGCCCCTTCTACCAAGCTGTGGCAAAAGGGGGCCTGCACTGGCGTCGGCAAAGGTTTTTGATGCGTGTCAAGGCCATGCAGCGGGTAAAAGGGCAGGTCTTTCTTTTTAGCAGGAAATGGCCATGCAGCAAATAAAGCACTTGCTGCATGGCCATTTCAGGGGGCATCCCTTTCCGCTACCCATTGAGGTGGCGATAAGGGCTCCCACGCTAAGCCGGCGATAACCAGGCAGCACTGCCTGATTACCACCAGGTACACACCAGCAGGGCAAAAATAAATATATTTTTGTAGCACCGGATATGAAGGCGCACTGGGGGTGGGAAGTACCACTGGGCTGCTGCGGTAGTCCGGCGGTACTTCCTGTTTAGCGAGCGGTAAGCCCGTGTTGGGTTTCCCACCTCTTTGTAAAAGGGGCTGTTATGATTGGGGTCTGAACCCCTCTCAAACTTACCTCTTTCCTGGGGGTCAGCTTCTTAGCTGGCTTCTGTTTCTTTTTTCTTTCCTTTCTGAGCTGGCTCTGTCTCTCTGTGCTGGCAGCTTCCAGCAGCATGGGGTTAATTGTCTCACTTCACTACAGCTGTGTGTGTGTTGCCTGAGTTGCTCTAACTCTCTTTGGGTGTACTGGCTTCAAGTGTTTCACGGTTTTGCATTGGTGTGGGTTGGGCCTCTCTGGGTCAGTGTGCTTTTGCCTAGGTCTAGGGAGTGTGACATCATCAGGGAGGGCCTTGATAAGGAAGTGGTGTTGTTTCCTTCAGGGCCTTTGCAACAGTTGTGTTTGCTTTAGGTAGGGTGGTGCAGTGTGCACTTCTGACATTGTGTCTAGTTTCCCTGCTTGCTTTTGCTAAGGTCCAGGTTAGTGTTAGTGCAGTGTGCACTGGTGTCTATGTGTTTAGCTTTCCTGCTTTTCCCTTTGGTTCCCCTGCTTTTCCCTCTTGGTTTTGGAAGCATTGCTATGTGTAGGGCTTTGGAAGCTCTGTTGCTGATAGAAGTACTTCAGGGTTTGGTGTTGTTAGGAACACTGCAGAGTTTGCTGTTAGAAGTACTTCTGGTGTTTGTGCTATTGGGAGCATTGCAGTCTTTGCTGTTGGTGTTGGGTGATTTAGAATCACTTTTGGCTTATGTGTTAGCTTCCCTTCTTTTTCCTTGTGGCTCCCCTGTCTTCCCTTTTAGTGCTAGGAGCTCTTCTGGTTGCTTGCCAGAGTAGTGCTTGGGAAGCACCTTGTTAGTTGTATCTAGCTTGCTAGAGCAGTGCTTAGGTAGCTGGTTAGTTCTGTGTTCAGCTTATTAGTGTAAAGCTCTGCTTGTAGCTTGGTGCTTAGTAGCACCTGTGTTAGCTTTGTGTTTAGTTCCCTGCTCTGTTAGTTTAGGGCTTAGGAAGTCCCTTTCTTGAGCAGGGATTAGGAGCTCCTGTTTAGTATAGGGCTTAGGAAGTCCTTTTGTCAGTTTACTGTTAGGAACACTCCTGCTGGTTTAGGGCTTGGGAGCACGTAGATCAGTTTAGGGTTAGGAGCACTTCTGTTTCCAGTCCTGGTCCCTATGTCATCCGGTATCCAGTAAGTCCTGTCGGCTACTCGAACCCAGGAGCTCAACTCAACAGGTGAAGCTGTTGGACCAGTCCAGTGTGCTCCAGTCCCGTGTTCCGGTCCTGTGTCCTCCAGTCCGGGGGACCAGTCCAGCGTGTTCCAGTCTGGTGTGCTCCAGTCCAGTGTGTTCCGGTCCGGTGTGTGTTCCAGTCCTGTGTCCTCCAGTCCGGGGGATTCCAGTCCATGTGTTCCGGTTCGCTGGGCAGTGCCTGCAGTCCCTGCCGGTGTGCTTACCCAGTGTTGGTTGGTGGGTTTTGCCTGCTGCTGTCGCTCCTCGTCAGCAGCCCAAGGGCTCACGTTTGCTCCAGAGCCCGGCCCCGCGGGCTCTGAACCTGAGAACCTGACAGATTGCAAAGGCCATGAGCCCGGCAAGAACCCCCGCCCAGCTGACCCAGCTGGGGTCCAGCTCCATCATTGTTCTTGATCCTTCTATGACTCTTCGTCAGTATCGTGGGAAACTTTTGTCTCATCCTGTTTTGAAGAAGACCCCTGAAGCGGCAGCTGAGAGAAAACGTGTCCGGTGGCTTGGAATCACTGAAAACCCAGTTTCAGATATGGACCCTTTTATCACGCTCGCTGAATATCGCCGCAGCCTGGTCTTGAATCCAGCTTTGTGGGATACTCCTGAAGCTGTCGCTGAGAGGAGACGTCTTGGGAATTCCATGCTCTGGGCCCAGCAGGGGTCCAGTCCCATTCAAGCAGAGCGTCCGCTCGAGCCTCTGAGTCCAGTCCGAGGGATGCATCTGACTGAGTCTCTGATTCCAGTCCAAGCAGCGCTTCAAGCCAAGTCTCTGCGTCCAGTTCAAGTGGCGCTTCAAACCAAGCCTCCTAGTACCAGTTTGGATCCCAGTTCCAACCCCATTTTGATCTGGATCCGTTTCTGACACTCCAGGATTACCGGGTTGCACTTTTGTCTGATCCAGCCCTGAAGAATACCCCTGAAGCTGCAGCGGAAAGAAGGCGTGTCTCCTGGCTTGGGTTCGAAGAAAACCCAGTTTCTGCTATTGATCCCTCTACCAAGCTGTTCTTTTACCGCTTCCAACTCCTCTCGGAGCCAACCCTACGGGATACTCCTGAAGCCCAAGCTGAAAGAAGGTGGCTTCCTGATTTTTCCCGCCAAACTTCTGAGTCCAGCCTGAAGGGCTTTGCCTGCCAAGATGCTGAGTCCGGATCGAGTGGCAGCAGTGGCAGCCGAGATGCTGAGTCCGGAGAGAGTTGCAGCATTGGCAGTCAAGATGCTGAGTCTGGATTGAGTTGCGGTTCCAGTCAAGATGCTGAGTCTGGATCGAGTGGTAGTTCCAGTCAAGATGCTGAGTCTGGATCGAGTTGCAGTTCCAGTCAAGATGCGGAGTCTGGATCGAGTGGTAGTTCCAGTCAAGATGCGGAGTCTGGATCGAGTGGTAGTTCCAGTCAAGATGCGGAGTCTGGATCGAGTTGCAGTTCCAGTCAAGATGCTGAGTCTGGAGTGAGTTGCAGCATTGGCAGTCAAGATACTGAGTCTGGATTGAGTTGCAGTTCCAGTCAAGATGCTGAGTCTGGATCGAGTTGTAGTTCCAGTCAAGATGCTGAGTCTGGAGTGAGTTGCAGCATTGGCAGTCAAGATGCTGAGTCTGGATCGAGTTGCAGTTCCAGTCAAGATGCTGAGTCTGGAGTGAGTTGCAGCATTGGCAGTCAAGATGCTGAGTCTGGATCGAGTTGCAGTTCCAGTCAAGATGCTGAGTCTGGATCGAGTTGTAGTTCCAGTCAAGATGCTGAGTCTGGAGTGAGTTGCAGCATTGGCAGTCAAGATGCTGAGTCTGGATCGAGTTGTAGTTCCAGTCAAGATGCTGAGTCTGGAGCGAGTTGTAGTTCCAGTCAAGATGCTGAGTCTACACCGAGTGATGAGTCCATGATGAGTGCTGAGTCTGCACTGAGTACAGAGTCCAGCCGAGACAATGAGTCCACGATGAGTGCTGAGTCTACACCGAGTGCAGAGCCCAGCCAAGATGACGAGTCCATGATGAGGGCTGAGTCTGCACCGGGTGCAGAGTTCAGCCGAGATGCCGAATCAGAATTGAGTTACAGTCCCGGGCAAGATGCAGAGTCCAGGTCAAGTTACAGTCCCGGCCAAGATGCTGAGTCCGGTGAGAGTTGCCGTCCCGGCCAAGATGCTGAGTCCGGGTCAAGTTGGAGTTCCAGTTCCAGGCAAGATGCTGAGTCCGGGTCAAGTTGCAGTCCCGGCCACGATGCCGAGTCCGGGCCAAGTTGGAGTTCCAGTTCCAGGCAAGATGCTGAGTCCGGGTCAAGTTGCAACTCCGGTCAAGATGTTGAGTCCGGTGAGAGTTGGAGTTCCAGTCCCAGGCAAGATGCTGAGTCCGGGTCAAGTTGCAGTCCCAGCCAAGATGCTGAGTCCGGGTCAAGTTGGAGTTCCAGTCCCAGGCAAGATGCTGAGTCTGGGTCAAGTTGGAGTTCCAGTCCCAGGCAAGATGCTGAGTCCGGGTCAAGCTGGAGTTCCAGTCCCAGGCAAGATGCTGAGTCTGGGTCAAGTTGCAGTTCCGGCCAAGATGCTGAGTCCGGAGCGAGTTCCAGTGCCAGCCGAGATGCTGAGTCTATGCTGAGTACCAAGTCCAGCCAAGATGCTGAGTCCGAGTTGAGTGGCAGTTCCGGCCAAGATGCTGAGGCCGGACCAGGTTGCAGTCTCAGGCAAGATGCTGAGTCTACTCCGAGTTCCCATTTCAGCCAAGATGTTGAACTCCTTCTGAGTTCCAGCTCCAGCCAAGGGGCAAGGTCTAGTCTGAAGTCCAGTTCAAGTTCCTGTCTGGCTTCAGATTCCAGGATGGGTGTGGGCTCTAGCCCAGTTCTGGCTGCTACAGTGGAGTGCCAGGAAGTCAAGGAAGTTGTGGACTCCTTCAGGAGATGGTTCCTGTTGAATAGAACTCCACTTGTTGCATCCAAGACTCTGATCCTGCCTAGCAGCCGTTCTAAAGAGCCTCGTGGCGGCCAAAGCCATTCTGGTTTCCTAGTTCCAGATGTACTTGTCACGTCCTGCCCAGCCGCCCAGATTTATGTTGTGAAACCCATTGGGAGATTTCATCACAGCTACCCATGGAGACCTAAATTGTCTTTTGAGACCTGGTGCTCCCGTGGGGACACGGGAGCCTTGAGGGGGAGGTGCTGTTATGATTGGGGTCTGAACCCCTCTCAAACTTACCTCTTTCCTGGGGGTCAGCTTCTTAGCTGGCTTCTGTTTCTTTTCTCTTTCCTTTCTGAGCTGGCTCTGTCTCTCTGTGCTGGCAGCTTCCAGCAGCATGGGGTTAATTGTCTCACTTCACTACAGCTGTGTGTGTGTTGCCTGAGTTGCTCTAACTCTCTTTGGGTGTACTGGCTTCAAGTGTTTCACGGTTTTGCATTGGTGTGGGTTGGGCCTCTCTGGGTCAGTGTGCTTTTGCCTAGGTCTAGGGAGTGTGACATCATCAGGGAGGGCCTTGATAAGGAAGTGGTGTTGTTTCCTTCAGGGCCTTTGCAACAGTTGTGTTTGCTTTAGGTAGGGTGGTGCAGTGTGCACTTCTGACATTGTGTCTAGTTTCCCTGCTTGCTTTTGCTAAGGTCCAGGTTAGTGTTAGTGCAGTGTGCACTGGTGTCTATGTGTTTAGCTTTCCTGCTTTTCCCTTTGGTTCCCCTGCTTTTCCCTCTTGGTTTTGGAAGCATTGCTATGTGTAGGGCTTTGGAAGCTCTGTTGCTGATAGAAGTACTTCAGGGTTTGGTGTTGTTAGGAACACTGCAGAGTTTGCTGTTAGAAGTACTTCTGGTGTTTGTGCTATTGGGAGCATTGCAGTCTTTGCTGTTGGTGTTGGGTGATTTAGAATCACTTTTGGCTTATGTGTTAGCTTCCCTTCTTTTTCCTTGTGGCTCCCCTGTCTTCCCTTTTAGTGCTAGGAGCTCTTCTGGTTGCTTGCCAGAGTAGTGCTTGGGAAGCACCTTGTTAGTTGTATCTAGCTTGCTAGAGCAGTGCTTAGGTAGCTGGTTAGTTCTGTGTTCAGCTTATTAGTGTAAAGCTCTGCTTGTAGCTTGGTGCTTAGTAGCACCTGTGTTAGCTTTGTGTTTAGTTCCCTGCTCTGTTAGTTTAGGGCTTAGGAAGTCCCTTTCTTGAGCAGGGATTAGGAGCTCCTGTTTAGTATAGGGCTTAGGAAGTCCTTTTGTCAGTTTACTGTTAGGAACACTCCTGCTGGTTTAGGGCTTGGGAGCACGTAGATCAGTTTAGGGTTAGGAGCACTTCTGTTTCCAGTCCTGGTCCCTATGTCATCCGGTATCCAGTAAGTCCTGTCGGCTACTCGAACCCAGGAGCTCAACTCAACAGGTGAAGCTGTTGGACCAGTCCAGTGTGCTCCAGTCCTGTGTTCCGGTCCTGTGTCCTCCAGTCCGGGGGACCAGTCCAGCGTGTTCCAGTCTGGTGTGCTCCAGTCCAGTGTGTTCCGGTCCGGTGTGTGTTCCAGTCCTGTGTCCTCCAGTCCGGGGGATTCCAGTCCATGTGTTCCGGTTCGCTGGGCAGTGCCTGCAGTCCCTGCCGGTGTGCTTACCCAGTGTTGGTTGGTGGGTTTTGCCTGCTGCTGTCGCTCCTCGTCAGCAGCCCAAGGGCTCACGTTTGCTCCAGAGCCCGGCCCCGCGGGCTCTGAACCTGAGAACCTGACAGATTGCAAAGGCCATGAGCCCGGCAAGAACCCCCGCCCAGCTGACCCAGCTGGGGTCCAGCTCCATCATTGTTCTTGATCCTTCTATGACTCTTCGTCAGTATCGTGGGAAACTTTTGTCTCATCCTGTTTTGAAGAAGACCCCTGAAGCGGCAGCTGAGAGAAAACGTGTCCGGTGGCTTGGAATCACTGAAAACCCAGTTTCAGATATGGACCCTTTTATCACGCTCGCTGAATATCGCCGCAGCCTGGTCTTGAATCCAGCTTTGTGGGATACTCCTGAAGCTGTCGCTGAGAGGAGACGTCTTGGGAATTCCATGCTCTGGGCCCAGCAGGGGTCCAGTCCCATTCAAGCAGAGCGTCCGCTCGAGCCTCTGAGTCCAGTCCGAGGGATGCATCTGACTGAGTCTCTGATTCCAGTCCAAGCAGCGCTTCAAGCCAAGTCTCTGCGTCCAGTTCAAGTGGCGCTTCAAACCAAGCCTCCTAGTACCAGTTTGGATCCCAGTTCCAACCCCATTTTTGATCTGGATCCGTTTCTGACACTCCAGGATTACCGGGTTGCACTTTTGTCTGATCCAGCCCTGAAGAATACCCCTGAAGCTGCAGCGGAAAGAAGGCGTGTCTCCTGGCTTGGGTTCGAAGAAAACCCAGTTTCTGCTATTGATCCCTCTACCAAGCTGTTCTTTTACCGCTTCCAACTCCTCTCGGAGCCAACCCTACGGGATACTCCTGAAGCCCAAGCTGAAAGAAGGTGGCTTCCTGATTTTTCCCGCCAAACTTCTGAGTCCAGCCTGAAGGGCTTTGCCTGCCAAGATGCTGAGTCCGGATCGAGTGGCAGCAGTGGCAGCCGAGATGCTGAGTCCGGAGAGAGTTGCAGCATTGGCAGTCAAGATGCTGAGTCTGGATTGAGTTGCGGTTCCAGTCAAGATGCTGAGTCTGGATCGAGTGGTAGTTCCAGTCAAGATGCTGAGTCTGGATCGAGTTGCAGTTCCAGTCAAGATGCGGAGTCTGGATCGAGTGGTAGTTCCAGTCAAGATGCGGAGTCTGGATCGAGTGGTAGTTCCAGTCAAGATGCGGAGTCTGGATCGAGTTGCAGTTCCAGTCAAGATGCTGAGTCTGGAGTGAGTTGCAGCATTGGCAGTCAAGATACTGAGTCTGGATTGAGTTGCAGTTCCAGTCAAGATGCTGAGTCTGGATCGAGTTGTAGTTCCAGTCAAGATGCTGAGTCTGGAGTGAGTTGCAGCATTGGCAGTCAAGATGCTGAGTCTGGATCGAGTTGCAGTTCCAGTCAAGATGCTGAGTCTGGAGTGAGTTGCAGCATTGGCAGTCAAGATGCTGAGTCTGGATCGAGTTGCAGTTCCAGTCAAGATGCTGAGTCTGGATCGAGTTGTAGTTCCAGTCAAGATGCTGAGTCTGGAGTGAGTTGCAGCATTGGCAGTCAAGATGCTGAGTCTGGATCGAGTTGTAGTTCCAGTCAAGATGCTGAGTCTGGAGCGAGTTGTAGTTCCAGTCAAGATGCTGAGTCTACACCGAGTGATGAGTCCATGATGAGTGCTGAGTCTGCACTGAGTACAGAGTCCAGCCGAGACAATGAGTCCACGATGAGTGCTGAGTCTACACCGAGTGCAGAGCCCAGCCAAGATGACGAGTCCATGATGAGGGCTGAGTCTGCACCGGGTGCAGAGTTCAGCCGAGATGCCGAATCAGAATTGAGTTACAGTCCCGGGCAAGATGCAGAGTCCAGGTCAAGTTACAGTCCCGGCCAAGATGCTGAGTCCGGTGAGAGTTGCCGTCCCGGCCAAGATGCTGAGTCCGGGTCAAGTTGGAGTTCCAGTTCCAGGCAAGATGCTGAGTCCGGGTCAAGTTGCAGTCCCGGCCACGATGCCGAGTCCGGGCCAAGTTGGAGTTCCAGTTCCAGGCAAGATGCTGAGTCCGGGTCAAGTTGCAACTCCGGTCAAGATGTTGAGTCCGGTGAGAGTTGGAGTTCCAGTCCCAGGCAAGATGCTGAGTCCGGGTCAAGTTGCAGTCCCAGCCAAGATGCTGAGTCCGGGTCAAGTTGGAGTTCCAGTCCCAGGCAAGATGCTGAGTCTGGGTCAAGTTGGAGTTCCAGTCCCAGGCAAGATGCTGAGTCCGGGTCAAGCTGGAGTTCCAGTCCCAGGCAAGATGCTGAGTCTGGGTCAAGTTGCAGTTCCGGCCAAGATGCTGAGTCCGGAGCGAGTTCCAGTGCCAGCCGAGATGCTGAGTCTATGCTGAGTACCAAGTCCAGCCAAGATGCTGAGTCCGAGTTGAGTGGCAGTTCCGGCCAAGATGCTGAGGCCGGACCAGGTTGCAGTCTCAGGCAAGATGCTGAGTCTACTCCGAGTTCCCATTTCAGCCAAGATGTTGAACTCCTTCTGAGTTCCAGCTCCAGCCAAGGGGCAAGGTCTAGTCTGAAGTCCAGTTCAAGTTCCTGTCTGGCTTCAGATTCCAGGATGGGTGTGGGCTCTAGCCCAGTTCTGGCTGCTACAGTGGAGTGCCAGGAAGTCAAGGAAGTTGTGGACTCCTTCAGGAGATGGTTCCTGTTGAATAGAACTCCACTTGTTGCATCCAAGACTCTGATCCTGCCTAGCAGCCGTTCTAAAGAGCCTCGTGGCGGCCAAAGCCATTCTGGTTTCCTAGTTCCAGATGTACTTGTCACGTCCTGCCCAGCCGCCCAGATTTATGTTGTGAAACCCATTGGGAGATTTCATCACAGCTACCCATGGAGACCTAAATTGTCTTTTGAGACCTGGTGCTCCCGTGGGGACACGGGAGCCTTGAGGGGGAGGTGCTGTTATGATTGGGGTCTGAACCCCTCTCAAACTTACCTCTTTCCTGGGGGTCAGCTTCTTAGCTGGCTTCTGTTTCTTTTCTCTTTCCTTTCTGAGCTGGCTCTGTCTCTCTGTGCTGGCAGCTTCCAGCAGCATGGGGTTAATTGTCTCACTTCACTACAGCTGTGTGTGTGTTGCCTGAGTTGCTCTAACTCTCTTTGGGTGTACTGGCTTCAAGTGTTTCACGGTTTTGCATTGGTGTGGGTTGGGCCTCTCTGGGTCAGTGTGCTTTTGCCTAGGTCTAGGGAGTGTGACATCATCAGGGAGGGCCTTGATAAGGAAGTGGTGTTGTTTCCTTCAGGGCCTTTGCAACAGTTGTGTTTGCTTTAGGTAGGGTGGTGCAGTGTGCACTTCTGACATTGTGTCTAGTTTCCCTGCTTGCTTTTGCTAAGGTCCAGGTTAGTGTTAGTGCAGTGTGCACTGGTGTCTATGTGTTTAGCTTTCCTGCTTTTCCCTTTGGTTCCCCTGCTTTTCCCTCTTGGTTTTGGAAGCATTGCTATGTGTAGGGCTTTGGAAGCTCTGTTGCTGATAGAAGTACTTCAGGGTTTGGTGTTGTTAGGAACACTGCAGAGTTTGCTGTTAGAAGTACTTCTGGTGTTTGTGCTATTGGTAGGGTTACCATATTTGCCCTAAGAAAAAAGAGGACACATGCCCCGCCCATTGACACACCTCTTCCCCGCCCCACCCATACCCCGCCCCTTGCCCCGCCCCCTATTCAAGACTTCAGTGTTGCCACTTTACCCAGCAAGCAAAAGCAGAGGAAAGGTTCATATAACTCACTATCACCTTAAACTTGATAGGAATCTTCAGCTTTAACTGAAAGAATAGATCCAGAGAGCCTTCTTATTCCATTTGTATTATGATGACCCCCTTCCCCTCCTTTCCACATCAGAGGGTCACAAGCATCGACATACACATTTTTTTTAGATCACAAGGCTGGTTAGTGATTACAGCACTACTGGATGTAATAAAACTGGGGTTTTCTTTTTTTATTACCTCAGCATTGCAGTGTTAACACCCTTGTCTTTTAAGGAAAGAGAGAAGTTAAAACAAACCTTTGTAGCCTTTCTAATCTTTTTTTCTGTAAATTCCGCTCCCGTTGTAGGCAGGCAAGTTAGACAGCACTTAAAAGCTGGAGACACAGAATAACAAGTCACCCTGCAACCCACAACAAGATGATTAGTTCCGCATGGCCGGGGCCCGGGGGGCACTTTTAAGAGAAACAACATTGGGCAATAAAACGTTTCACAGAAAAAGAAAAAAAACCCAGCCAGCATGATAGGGACGGAGGATACCACTTGTACAGATAGATGAGGAGAGGAACGGTAAGGAAGCCCTGGAGAGTTGAAAAAGATAGCACAGAGAAGCTGCCGGACATTTGTGCACCTTTGTTCCAATCCAAATGAAAATCGAGAACAGGAGGATTTATTTTAACCAACGGGGAGAGAGATACCAATTGAATTACCCAGCCAGTTCCATTCTGGTCTCCCCCCCCCCCCCCAGACGGGCCCCAGTTTTCTTCTACTTGAACAACTACTATCTCCGGTTTTATTACTTCCCCGAATCCCTACACTACCGCGACTGCATGGCAGGCAGCAGCCTGCCAAATAAGTGAAGTAGCAGCTACATCAAGAAAGTGGCTCAGTCTGTCCGACCCTCACCCAGACCCACACAACTCGGACAAAAAACAAATTTACCTCGTGGCTGCAGCAGGCACTACTAGTTGACACGTGCGTGCAGGAGGACTGAGAACGGGAGGGCGGATCGATCAACTAATCAGCTGATTGGGGCGTGTACGTCATCACGCACGGACGCTGCACGTCGGACGAGGGGAGGAGACTGAAAGTCAGGAGGAGGAGCGGAGGACTCGGAGAAAACCCGGACAAAGCCAGCAAACGAAGAAATCCGCCCGGACTCCCGACAGCGCCCTCAAAAAGAGGACATGTCCGGGGAAATCCGGACAAATGGTAACCCTAGCTATTGGGAGCATTGCAGTCTTTGCTGTTGGTGTTGGGTGATTTAGAATCACTTTTGGCTTATGTGTTAGCTTCCCTTCTTTTTCCTTGTGGCTCCCCTGTCTTCCCTTTTAGTGCTAGGAGCTCTTCTGGTTGCTTGCCAGAGTAGTGCTTGGGAAGCACCTTGTTAGTTGTATCTAGCTTGCTAGAGCAGTGCTTAGGTAGCTGGTTAGTTCTGTGTTCAGCTTATTAGTGTAAAGCTCTGCTTGTAGCTTGGTGCTTAGTAGCACCTGTGTTAGCTTTGTGTTTAGTTCCCTGCTCTGTTAGTTTAGGGCTTAGGAAGTCCCTTTCTTGAGCAGGGATTAGGAGCTCCTGTTTAGTATAGGGCTTAGGAAGTCCTTTTGTCAGTTTACTGTTAGGAACACTCCTGCTGGTTTAGGGCTTGAGAGCACGTAGATCAGTTTAGGGTTAGGAGCACTTCTGTTTCCAGTCCTGGTCCCTATGTCATCCGGTATCCAGTAAGTCCTGTCGGCTACTCGAACCCAGGAGCTCAACTCTTGGGGGGCTTAGTAGCTAAGTACAGGTGAAGCTGTTGGACCAGTCCAGTGTGCTCCAGTCCCGTGTTCCGGTCCTGTGTCCTCCAGTCCGGGGGACCAGTCCAGCGTGTTCCAGTCTGGTGTGCTCCAGTCCAGTGTGTTCCGGTCCGGTGTGTGTTCCAGTCCTGTGTCCTCCAGTCCGGGGAATTCCAGTCCATGTGTTCCGGTTCGCTGGGCAGTGCCTGCAGTCCCTGCCGGTGTGCTTACCCAGTGTTGGTTGGTGGGTTTTGCCTGCTGCTGTCGCTCCTCGTCAGCAGCCCAAGGGCTCACGTTTGCTCCAGAGCCCGGCCCCGCGGGCTCTGAACCTGAGAACCTGACAGGGGCCCTTAGTAAGTTGTATGTGTAAATCTTAATGCTAATTAGTGCTGATAATTGCTTGTCAACATCCAATTAACAGTGCTGATTAGCTAGTTAAACAATTAAGTTATGCGCATTGTTATAGAATACACTTCAATTTCCGCATGGATATTAAGGCACTATATATAGAATCTTGGAGTAAGTGCCTTTCTGTAATCTAGGAAGTATGTCCCACGTATATTGGAGTTCTGCATATCCCCTTCAGGATCCCCAGTATTTCAGAGACAAAAAGGCAGTAAGTTCATTGCAGAGAAACCCAGCAAAACCTGGTTTTTCCATTTTCCCACAGATCACTACTACTACTACTATTCAGCATTTCTATAGCGCTACAAGGCGTACGCAGCGCTGCACAAACATAGAAGAAAGACAGTCTCTGCTCAAAGAGCTTACAATCTAATAGACAAAATAGATCAGCTTGAAAGGACAGGGCAGTATTGTTGCTGTATTGGCAAACCAACCTACAGAAAATTGTAATAGTCCAGGTGAGATGTAATTGAAGCATGAGTTGCAGCAAGTAAGTCATTCTTTCTCAGATAAGGACATAGGTAGCACAAATTCCACAGATCAAAAATATGATTTTACTAAAGGCCCAATTTGTACCTGCATAGTAAGACCAGAGACTAACCATATGCTCAATGTTCTCACTTCTTTTTGTGGAAGCAAAACCTCTATACCAATCAACTATCAAGGATAACACTCTGGATTATATATGCCATTGTGAATATGGAAATCAGATTGGCATGTGGCCAAGATGTTAACATAGTAGATGACGGCAGAAAAAAGACCTGCACAGTCCATCCAAATAAAAATAACATTTTCCAAATAATCTGAGAGACACAAAATTATTGTCTTCTCAATCAGTTGGCCAAGGAATTGCAAAAGGGAAATAGGTCTAAAGTCAGAAAGATCTTGCATGACAGTGAAATCCTTTCTCAGAACTAGACAGATAATGGCTTCCTCTTTTGTGAAAGCAGAATTAATCATAGACAGAAGAGGAGAACGAAATAACTTGCTCATCACTGTAATCGCATGTACTGGAACCAGATCAAAAGGGAAAAGCAAATTTGATAAATTCTTTTTTTGATAAAGCAGGAACCCAAGGCATCATACCTTGGCATATCTCATTTATAATAAATATGTCTATTACAGGAACATCACAGGTCTGGCTAGAGTCTAGAGGACTCCCTCGCACCACATCTTTAACTATAGACAAATTGCAAATTGCTGAGAGATTTCTCAGTTTGAAATAATTCTTTAAGTTTATTATGAGCTGTAATAATTTTCTTGGCAAAATAATCATTTCTCATTTTGCCCTGGGCTTTATGTGAGGGCTTCAGGGAGCAATTCTCCTTAATCCTGCATGCAAAACTACGTGCAATTCTGGAGACCGCACCTATGGAAAGATACAAACAGGATGCAGTCGTCCAGAGGGCAGCTACAAAATTGGTAAGAGGTCTCTGCCATAAAATGTATAGGGACAGGCTTATAAATCTCAACATGTATACGCTGGAAGATAGGTGGGAGAGAGGAGATTCGATAAGAGACGTTTAAATACCTCAGTGGTGTTAATGTACAGGAGGTGAGTCTTTTTCAAATTACCGTATTTTTCGGACTATAAGACGCACCTAGGTTTTAGAGGAGGGAAATAGGAAAACAAAATTTTTCCTTTTTCCCAACTCTAAAACCTAGGTGCTCCGGTGCGTCTTGTCCGAATCCCGCCCTCTCCCCGGCCCTGTCACCACTTCTCCCTACTCACGCGATCTTCCCTGGTGGTCTAGTGATGTCGGGGCAGGAAAGAGCCCCCTCTTTCCTGCCCAGCGCGCTGCTCTCCATCCTCCTGTATGCATTGCTGCCTGACGGTCTCGGCGAGATTCAAAATGGCCGCCGAGAATTGAAGTCTCGGTGGCCATTTTGAATCTCGCCAAGACCGTCAGGCTGCATACAGGAGGATGGAGAGCAGTGCGCTGGGCAGGAAAGAGGAGGGTCTTTCCTGCCCCGACGTCACTAGACCACCAGGGAAGATCGCGTGAGTAGGGAGAAGTCCACCTTCAGACTATAAGACGCACCCCCCATTTTCCTCCCAAATTTGGGGGGAAAAAAGTGCGTCTTATAGTCTGAAAAATACGGTAAGTAAAATTCTGGAATGAGAGGGCATAGGATGAAGATAAGAGGAAATAGTAATAGGAATAAGGAAATACTCTTTTACGGAAAGGGTGGTGGAAGTGTGGAATGGCCTCCTGGTGGAGGTCGTGGAGATGAGGACTGTGTCAGAATTTAAGAAAGTGTGGGACAGACTCATGGGATCCCTTAGAAAAAGGAGGATTTAGTGGTTGCTGAGGAAGGGCAGACTGGATGGACCTTTTTGCCCTTCTCTGCCATCATGTCTCTATGTTTCTATTGTTTGTTTGAGTAAGGCCAGTTAAAAAGAAGCAAAAAAAAAAACCCATTTGTAGCTGTTGAGGCCTCTAAGGTCCTCTCAAGGAGCATCACTATCTATATCTTTCTCTGAAGAATTGCTCGATGTGGCAGCCACCAGCAAGTCTTTTCAAGAGTAGCCTCTACACTCTGCAACTCACTCCCAGAGGGTGAACACCTAGGTTCTCCCAAGCCTTCCCCAAGTTTACCTCATTGATTGTATTCATGCTTATTTTTGTTCATTTTACTATTATTTATACCAGTGATTTCCAAACTTTTTTGACTTACTACCCCCTTGGTTTCATACACTTAATACAGTGCCCCTCCTCACCTATTGAGACTACTACTCAAAACAAATTATTCAACATTTCAATAAAAGTTTGTATTTAATTAATAACAAATAATATAGCTTAATAATATTAATGATGGAATTTAAAATTTTATTTAATTTACAATGAAAAGCAATTCACATATTTCAAAAAACAATTTTAATAAAATAGTGTACCTACTTGATCTATTTTCTTTGCAACAGTGCAACCATATGCTTGTATGCGTAAGCAGGTAGTGTTATAGACAGGCCTATTTGCCAAGCTACCACATTGATAAAATGGTAAAAAAAGAAATTATAATCATACTTCTTTAGTGGTTCGAATCTTTTTCTGTGGCAA
Organism: Microcaecilia unicolor; assembly: GCF_901765095.1. NCBI lineage: Eukaryota > Metazoa > Chordata > Amphibia > Gymnophiona > Siphonopidae > Microcaecilia > Microcaecilia unicolor. Next base: position 245,558,316 of record NC_044037.1, on the reverse strand, counting down.
GTATGAGTCATCTGCTCACAGTTATACTTCAATACTTAATCAAGCTAACCAGCTAAAAATACAAAAATAAAAGATATCATCTTGCAGTAGTGTTTTCAACATTTACTAAAGTGGCAGCTCGGACTGCTGACTTCTCATCACTCATGCAACGCTTCGCCTGTTTTATTTGCGATGGTGCAAACATATCCATTGTTGGTTCACTCACGACAGCACAAACAAATGCTCATATGAGTAAGCAGGTAAATAGTGTTATAGATGGGCCTATTTGCCAAGCTACCACGTTGATAAAATGGTAAAAATGAAATACTTTTTTACTTCTAAAGTTGCTATATTGTGCTTATCCCTCCAATGCCCCCTAGAACAGTGCAGTGCCCCCACGCCACCACCTTGTCCTTCAATGCCCCCAGGGGGCGATACCACCCACTTTTGGAATCATTGGTTTATACCATTAATAAAATTGTAAGCTTTATGTCACGGTATACCTGCAGTACACTATCTTGGGAAGATCTCTTTTATATTTTAAATTGTTTATTTATGCTTTTACCAATATAATCAAGTATACAATTAACCATAAACTTGAAAGATTGGAAAATAAAAGATTTGCTACAAAAATATATTTATTTTTGCCCTGCTGGTGTGTACCTGGTGGTAATCAGGCAGTGCTGCCTGGTTATCGCTGGCTTAGCTTCTAAGAGGGAAAAAGAATTCTCATTATTTAGTCCAGAATATACTGGAGACAAGACAGAAAAACTCAAACTTGAAAGAAATAACAAATCATCAAAGGAGCAGCAATAAACTATAATAACCTACAGCCGAACATGTCATTCCCCGGCTTTACTTCAGGGCCAACTACAACTCCAATTCCTTCCCTGGCCACAATAAATTCAATCGGCTGCTTAGGTTCAATAAAACAGGAAATTTTTGCCTTGATAAGAAATACAACATTTCACAGGAAATTTCAAAATAAATAATGCTCCCAAAGCCAGGATCCTCAGCCGAAGGGCTAAGAACTCTTTCCTGTGCTTTTGTGTCACTTGAGATAAATCAGGAAATATACATACACTTGAACTCAAGAACTGTTCCTTAATATGATGAAAATATCATTTCAAAACATTATCATGTTCCACAGCAAAAGTCACAAGTAGAGTTGTTTTAGCTGTTACAACCTCCAGTGAACTCTCAAAAAATGCTGTTAATTCTAGCTCAGCTGGAGGATCCCCCTTTGCTCCAACTGGAGTTGAACTTCCAGGTTTTTCCCCAAGAGTCAAATATTGGGTTCTCACAAAAGGTATAATATTCTCTACAAGGATAAGCAATATCTCTCGGAAGCATCTCTACACCATTTCAATAGGAGATACAATCGGAGAACTAGGGAAATTCAGGAATCTCAGGTTGTACTTTCTCAATTTATTCTGCATACTTTCCAGCTTCCAAGCTACCGAAGATCTCTCTTTCAACAGGGACAGTTCAAGTTGTTTCAGTTCAGCTTGTTTCTCCAATTGCTCCCCATGAGAAGTTAACAAAACTCTGTGACCTTCCACCTTGGTAACAATAGTCCCAAAATCAGTTTTAAATTCTTTTAAATGCCATTTTAAGATTGGAGTCCATTGCCCTCACAGCTTGCCAAAGGGAATCCAAAGTTACTATGGCCAGTTGATCAACATACTCCAGCAGAGATCTATTACTTCCAAAAGGTTCCTCCTCCACTCTCTCAGTTTGCAGTCAAGCCTGTCCCCAAAGGTTCCTGTTCAACTGCCCCTCCGCTAGTGTGACTCTCACCAACTTCGTGGAAGCGAGGCTCCACACCAGCTTCTGCCGCTAAACCTCTTCCAGGCTGTGGTGGAGTTGGCCTCAGATCTGGGCTCAGTGAAACCCGATCTATGCTGAGTTCTGCCTATACACTTGGCAATCCTCTCAAGGTAGGTTGTAAGGGTTCAGCACAACACACCAAAACACCCTCAAGTGTGGAGTGTACCAGACACCTTAGAACTTCAGATGCTGGAGGGTGAGCTTTCTGAGCACCTTTCCTCTTTCCCATATCAGCAGAAAGTCATCTAGGACTTGGCAGCATCTGGAGAGCACTTACATAGGAGAAAGCAGTGCGTCAAGCATCTGCTTCAGACAGCATCTTGTCCCTGCTCTGGTAAATCTCTTTATAAAGGCAGTTAATAAATCCTAATAAATAAAATAAATACATTTAGATGTGTAACTTTGTCAGATGGGACTGGCTACTCATATAAGGATCAGCAGTTGCACATGGAAGTTACAAAATTAGTGCTTCCACCTGTAAGTGCTGGTTCTTTCAAACAGAAAATTCTGAACTGATGCCACTCTTTCTGTGCATGTGGAATCCGTAAACAAGCTGGGTCCACAGCTCTGGAATGCTGTCCCTTTGGCCTTGCGATTAGACCTCCCTGCCTATTTTAAGGCCCAGCCAAGGCCCACCTGTCTGTTGCCGCCTTCAGCTCCAGCCACCTTTCGCTGACCGCTGAAATCATTGTTACCACCAGGTGGTACTGTTCTCTGCTGTTTACCTTCTCTCATTAGCACCTGCTGGCTTTCTCTTACCTCTCGCTGTACCCCTATTTCTTTCCCATATTGAATGGAGTTCTCTTCTGCTCTGATTGTTTATTATAGATTTAAGATGTAAACTGCTCTGATGGTCTGTTCCCTGAGCGGTATATCAAGCAATTAATAAGCTTGAAACTCCTGTCGTATGTGCTGGCAAATACATGTGCACTCTTGCACTTCCTTATATGTATTTTTCAAAAGGCTCTCTATTTGACAAAGACTTTTTTGTAAAATAACATCAGAATTGAGCATGTCCTAACCTGGACCTTTCAGCTCCCGTTAAGTTCTATGTAAAACTGAGCTTCATATGTAGCAAAATCCACCCACTGAGCAAACTCCAATGTTAACAGGGTGAACAGAAAATCAAGACTAGGACCATCTGGGATATTAATATATACGTTAAAATTCCTGAGATCAGTTATGCCAGCTCTGGTAAAATTACATCATCATCCCTTGGTTCGTTAAAAAGTAAAAATCGTTACAGTATTCACCAACCCTGTTTAAATAATTAATAACCACTCTGAACTATGTAGCTTGGAGGCATACACTTTGGGTTCCAAGTCAGCACTAGTACCCTGGATTATACTCTTCCAATCTCAGACAGTCTGAAAATCCTCGGCATTACCTTAGTCTGCAACTTAACACCAGAGAACCAAGCCACAGCCACAACAAAGAAAATGTTCCATACTATGTGGAAACTCAAACGTATGATATAATTCTTCCCAAGGGAAACATTTTGCAACATGATTCAGTCAATGGTACTAACCCACATCAATTATTGCAATGGAATATACACAGGATGCAAAGAACAAATCTTAAAGATACTTCAGACCGCTCAGAACATGGCAGCTAGGCTTATCTATAGTAAAACATGATTTGAAAGCACGAAACCTCTTCACAAAAAACTACACTGGTTACCAATAAAAGAACGTATTGCCTTCAAAATTTGTACTCTGGTTCATAAAATAATCCATGGCCTAGCTCCGGGCTACATGATTGAATTGATCGAATTACCAATAAGAAACACATTTGAATCAACAAGAACATACCTAAACCTTCACTTCCCGAGATGTAAACGTCTGAAATACAAATCGACATACGTGTCCAGTTCTTCCTACATAGGTACGCAACTATGGAATGCATTGTCAAAAGACCTGAAAACCACAAACAGCTACCTAAACTTCTAAAAAAATCTAAAAACTCACCTTTTTTGAAAGGCAGAACCAATGCAAACGCCCGAACACTGAAACACATCTTAACTAAAATATGAAATGGACATTACTCAAATACTTTCGTTGCACGATCCCCTACTGTGGATGAATCACACTAGCTCTATTTAACTATACCATCACTTTGTATTTGTTTACACCGGAGTCTGAAATCATCTCTCCGGAACTATGTAAGCCACAGAGTCTACAAATAGGTGGGGAAATGTGGGATACAAATGTAACATAGTAGAGTGAGCTAAACTCGGTAAGGGTGAAACACCTTAAAAAGGATAAACGGGGGAAAATACCTCAGAAAGCTGTGGTCACCTTCTGAGGTCTTTTCCCCCATTTATCCTTTTTAAGGTGCTTCACCCCTACCAAGTTTAGCTCACTCTACTGTGGTGTATTGAGGACTGCATGTTCAACTGAGTGAGCTTCCCCTCACCTTGTTACCTGGCTACAAATGTAACAAATAAATAATAATTGCAGTCACATCATCCTATTTATCTATCTAACGAGGGCATGAGAGAATAGTATAATCAGGGGGACATAACTCGGTTAAAGTAAATGAGCCAATAATCTTGAACTTGGATTCCATTACATAAAACAGAGAAGAAGAAAGCAGTTCTGCACGATCAGTAATCTTACGTCTTGGAATCACCTGCCATCTTCAGTACAGCTTGAGCCATCACTTATTAAATTCAAGGCAGTCTTGAAAGCTGACCATTTCAGACAGGCATTTGGGAACCTTTAGCCTGCAAGGGAAAGCACCCAGGGGACAGTTCTGGCTTCCCTCCCTACCTCTTCTTCCTGGTAATTATTTCTTCCTTCAAAACTTTTCTGTCTGATGGAGAGGCACTCCTTCCTGTTTCCTGAGTAAGATATAAATTGCCTTGTTATACCTCCAATAAACATAAACAGAAGATCAGTAATCAAAGCTTTTTTAGAGCGCAGCACTTCAGCATTTAACTATCATACTGCATACCTAGAATGAGGTGAAAGGAATCTGAAGTAAGAGGCCCTTTTACCAAAGGGTGTTATAATTTGGGTGCGCTAAGCCCAGATTCAATGTGGCACTTTTAAAAAACATTTTCCTTTTTTTTTTTGCAGACTGTGCACTAATTTTGCTATTAGCACATGGTACCCGCAGAAAATTTATTTATTTATTTATTATTTATTTATTTATTAGGATTTATTTACCACCTTTTTTAAGGAATTCACTCAAGACGGTATACAGTAAGAACAGATCAAACATGAGCAATAGGCAATTACAGCAGTAAAAATATTCAAATAACAATACAAAGTATGGCATGGTATACTACTTACAATGTCAACACAATACGTAATAGAACATTTTAATTAACAGTGAAGGGTATAAGCAAAGATGGAACATATAAATAGGCAAGAGAGTAAGACGAGAAAGTAAGGTGACTAATTTAAAGAAAGTTGCACATGAGGTCAGAGAGATGGTTAAATATTATCTCAGCTAGGATAGGAGTGGAAAAACAGAAGTTAATGCGGGAGCACTTAATGTCTCCTATTTAATTGAATAATGAGTCAATTAGTGCCAATAAATGGCTTTTTAACAAGCAATTGTTGTTGCTAATTGAAATTAATTAGGATGTACACATGTACATTTAGGTGCATGATCTGCACCTAAATTTTACGACCATCCAGTGGCGTAGCAAGGAGGGCTGCCACCCGGGGCGGTTCGCCGTTGCACCCTCCCCCCCAGCTGCAGCACGATGACACCCCCCTCAGCGCATCAACACCCCCCCCCGACCCAGTGCCTACCCTCCTCAGCTCCCTCCAACCAGCTGAGCACCCTACCTTTAAAGAAATTTCGGAAGCCGTGGAGAGGCGAGGCGCAGCGCCTCGTGCCTGCAAGTAAAAGAAGCGAGGATCGTCATCGGGCTTTCACTCACGCTGTCTGTCCCGCCCTTGCGGAAATAGGAAGTTGCGTCAGCGGAGGGCGGGACAGACAGCGTGATGGAAGGCCCGATGATGATCCTCGCTTCTTTTACTTGCAGGCGTGAGGCGCTGCGCCTCGCCTCTCCAAGGCTTCTGAAATGTCTTTAAAGGTAGGGTGCTCAGCTGGTTGGAGGGAGCTGAGGAGGGTAGGCACTGGGTCGGGGGGGAGCTGGCAGGGAGCACCCCCCCCCCCCGAGCTGACACCTGGGGCGGACCGCCCCTCCCGCCCCCTCTTGCTATGCCACTGCGCACATGTCAGAGAAGGGTTTGCAGAAATGAGAGGGTTATGGGTGTTTCGGAGCATAGCATGGATGTGGATTTCAGTTACACATGTAATTGTAGAATAAAGGGGCACCACGCCTAAATTTAGGCATGGGCATCACATTTTCAATAGTGTAAATGGGACTTATATACTGCCTTTCTGTGGTTTTTACAACTACATTCAAAGCGGTTTACATATTATATACAGGTACTTATTTGTACCTGGGATAATGGAGGGTTAAGTGACTTGCCCAGAATCACAAGGAGCTGCAGTGGGACTTGAACCAAATTTCACAGGATCAGAGTCCACTGCACTAACCACTAGGTGACTTTTTCACCATGTAGGTGGAACCCCCTGTGCTTAAGCGTTAGGGACCCTTTTACTAGGCTGTGTAGGCGCCTATGCATGCCCGACGCATATCTATTTTGAGTTACCACCCAGCTACCGCGTGGCCCTTGCGGTAATTTCATTTTTGACTCATGCCCGCTTTGCATGCCTGAAAATATTTTTATTTTCTGGCACGCGGGCGGCAATCAGGTGGTAATCAGAATTTTATGTGCGTAGATCATTACTGCCCAGTTACTGCGTGAGACCTTACCACTAGGTCAATGGTTGGAGGTAAGGTCTCAGACCCAAAATGGGCGCACGACAATTTTCATTTTGCCGCACGCCCATTTTTAGCAAAAATGTTAAAAAGGCATTTTTTACAGGTACGCTGAAAAATGATTCTGCGTGCACCCAAAACACGTGTCTACACTACCATAGGCCATTTTTCAGCACGCCTTTGTAAAACAGCTCCTTAGTCTGTAAACTGTGCCTAACTTTAGGCATGGCTTATAGAATAATGCTCAGCATTTTTTTTCAGCGCCAATTTTTTCAGCACCACTTATAGAATTTAACCCATATTGTATTGTATTGGTAGCGGACAGTCCCTACTGATAGGGAGACAAGGGCAGCAAGTTCATAACCAGACACAGAAACTCCAATGGAAAGTTACCAACTCACTTCTGTGAGTTTCAGATATCTCCCAGCTGTGATGTAGTTGGATTTCAGCAAGGCCTTTGGTACACTTCCACCTAGACAGCTTATAAATTATTTGAGCACTTTTGGCACTGGCCCTAAAATGACTGACTCACTCAGAAACTGATTGAATGGGAGATGACAAAAGGTACTAGTAAGCTGAGTTTGCTCTAAAGAAAGAGGTAGTAGCTCAAGGTAAATTTAATTCACATATGAGTATTTTCCTGTCCTCAGAAGCCTTACAATATAAGCAATGGAAGGTTAAGTCACTTGTCCAAGATCACAAGAAGATTGTATCCCTCCTCTAAAGCAACAATATTAGCAAAAACAAAAACAAAACAAAAAACATTTGTGGATAATTATTTAGGATTACTTCGTCTAAAGAAGCAGGTGCTATCAGGGTAATGTGGCTGACTTTCTTTGGGCCTTTAAATCAAACAAACCCATTTAGTTGCCTCTTTTTGTTTTGATTAAATGCCCTAAAGCAGAACAGTTCAAAGGGGCCCCAAGGCAAGAGATCCCCAAGAGTGTAATGAGAGAGGTCTGAGCCAAGATACAGGGGCGTAGCTACGGGTGGGCCTGGCTGGGCCCAGGCCCACCCAATTTCAGCCCAGGCCCGCCCAGCGCCAGCCCCAGCACCCATTGCCGGCCACTGCTGCTTTTCCTGTTGAGCAGCAGTGGCCGGCGCTACAAAAAGAAGAAGCGCTAACGGCGCTAAGGACGAGAAATGTTTAAAAAAAAAAAAAGCACGGCACCGTCCGGCAGGCACTGTCTCAGCAGCCTTGAGGCATTGGCTGCTGAGGCATTGGCTGCTGGCTCGCAGGCTCCTCCCGTCTGCGGGAGGAGCCTGCGAGCCAGCAGCCAATGCCTCAGCAGCCAATGCCTCAAGGCTGCCGAGACAGTGCCTGCCGGTGCCGCGCTTTTTTTTTTTTTTTTAACATTTCTCATCCTACGGTCCTTAGCGCCGTTAGCGCTTCTTCTTTTTGTAGTGCCGGCCCTGCTGCTCAACAGGAAAAGCAGCAGTGGCCGGCAATGGGAGCTGGCGCTGGCATGCAGGGCGGGCCTCGTCGAAGAAAAGAGGGAAAACATGGAAGGATGGGGAGAAAAAGAGGGAAAACAGATGGAAGGATGGGGAGGAAAGAGGGAAAACATGGAAGGATGGGGAGAAAAGAGGGAAAACAGATGGAAGGATGGCAGAGAATGAGGGAAAACATGGAAGGATGGGGAGAAAGAGGGAAACATGGAAGGATGGGGAGAATGAGGAAAAACATGGAAGGATGGGGAGAAAGAGGGAAAACAGATGGAAGGATGGCAGAGAATGAGGGAAAACATGGAAGGATGGGGAGAAAGAGGGAAAACATGGAAGGATGGGGAGAAAAGAGGGAAAACAGATGGAAGGATGGGGAGAAAGAGGGAAAACATGGAAGGATGGGGAGAAAAGAGGGAAAACGGAAGGCTGGCAGAGAATGAGGGAAAACATGGAAGGATGGGGAGAAAAGATAGAAAACAGATGGAAGGATGGGGAGAGAAAGAGGGAAAACGGATGGATGGGGAGAGAGACTCTGGATGGAAGGATGGGGAGAGAAAGGGGAGAGACTGGAAGGATGCAGAGAGAAAGGTGAGAGACTGGAAGGATGTGGATAGAGAAGGGACACTGAACAGAAAAGGGTAGAGTAATACAGAGACACTGGTTAGAAAGAGGGAGAGAGACATTAGATGGAAGGATCAGGAGAGAGGATAGATGGATGGAAGGATGGGGAGAGAAAGAGGGAAGACGCTGGATGGAAGGGTAGGGAGAAAGAAAGAGGTGACACTGGACGGAAGGATGCAGAAAGAAAGAGGGGAGACTACTGGAAGGATGGGGAGAGAGAGGGGAGACTGGAAGGATGGGGAGAGAAAGAAGAGAGCTGCTGGATGGAAAAGGAGAGTAGTGAAAGACTGGAGAATAAGAGGAAGGGGCATGGGGAGAACAAGGGTGAGAAAAAGATGAAAAGCCATAAGTAGATGAAGGAAATTAAAGAATGGATAGTAAGAATGAATTAAATCAGGACAGAGAGAGAGAGGCAGAAAAATATTGAAGAAAGCAAAGAAAAAGGAGAGAAAAATGAGAAATGGCCAGGAAACCGTTGCAGAAGAGTTAAGTGAAAACGAAGGAAAGCAGAATCTAGAGACTGGGAGCGACACAATGAGAAAAAGTAAATGGCCATACAAGAAAGGTAAAGAAAATAATTTTATTTTTAATTTAGGATAAAGTAATATGGTACCTGTGTTAATGAAGTTTCAGAGACCAATACTTCCTTCCTTAGGTCAGGCGAGGATACCGTAACAGCATTATACTGACCTGAGGCAGGAGGTTTTGGCCTCTGAAAGCTCATTGAAAAGGGTGTTAGGCTATTAAATAAATTTTCTGAAATCTGATGCACTGAAAAGCAGCACTTTACCCTGTGTGACAAATGCATCTGATTAGCGTGACTAAATTTTGCTGGGGGAGGGGGGTAGAGAGAAAATTTTGTGCCCACCCACTTTGGGTTCAGGCCCATCCAAAATTGGCAGTCTGGCTACGCCACTGGCATAGAAGCCTCAAGGGAACAGCCCTGGGAGAGGATTTCCCAGCAAATGATACAGACTACAGTTCTGCAGGAAGAGGAACAGAGGCATAGTTAGGTGGGTCGTCAGGGGAGCGGCCGTGCCTTCAATTGGACTTCTGACTGCACCGACTGCACCTATTTTTCACACGATCTGTCACATTTAAAATATGTGCTGGCGCCATCGGAAGTTCGCTTTCCGCTCCCCCCCCCCCCCCCCCCCCCCCGCGCCCTCAATCTGGCTACGCTTCTGAAGAGGAATAGCCTAGGCACAAGAGTTTCCCTGGGTAGAAAACTGTAAGTAGTCTAGTCAGTCTCTAGGAGCTGATTATATGTGGAAAGAAGACTGCCAAGGTAGGAGAGCACTTTGCAGAGTATATAAACTTGTGTGTCCAGAAGGGACTTGAGACAATATTAGTTGCCATAGTGTTTAGGCCTGGCTAGGAGCTAGCCCTGTGAAGAGAAGTGACTGGGACTATATTATGAGAGAGAGAGGCTCTACTTGAAAGGACCAAGCCTGTGAAGTAACAGTCCCCAACCCCCGCCAGTTGAAGCCTTCGCTGCTCTCCAATAGGAGGGTGAGGTGGGTGATGAGGTCATCAGCTGATGATGATTCATCATATGTCTCTGATAGGGAGGAGGTTAGGAGTAGAGCAGACTGGGGAGGAAGAGCAAAGCAGCAGCACATCAGGAGGAGAAAGCAGCGTGCAGCACTTAGAGCACGTGGGAAGAGCAGAGGAGGCAGAGCAAGCGCACTTGCAAAGGTGGGACTCCCCTCCTCCCCACACACACACACACTCCTTAGCACATTCGGCAGCTTGGGCTGTTTTGCGGCTCCCTTGGGTTGCAGGTTGGGCTTGGAATTTTCTTCCCATCTGACAAACCTGATGAGCACTCTTTATAGAACAGTCGCCGAATTCCGTGCCCAACATTGGGTGCAAGGACTTACACCAACTGAAACTTGGTGTAAATCTTGGCATGTAATCTGAGCGCACATCTGCAGTATTCTATAATATTGCACACCATTTTCTGGAATGCCCCATCCCACCCATGCCCCTCCTATGGGAACGTCCCCTCTCCAGTTGGGCACAGATAGACTTAGGCACTATCCTATAACTGGGCACGTAATGTATTTCCGCACCAATCTGCTGTTCCAACCCCATTTTGGTGCCTTGCATCCATTGAAACATGTTTATGGCATGGAATTACTGCTTAACTTTAGGCGTTATTTATAGAATTTCTCCATTGATGTCTTGGAGTACTATTACCTCTGTTGCTGACATCTGTCAGCAAGTTTTAAGCAACTTTCATTAAAACTTGACTTTAATGGACCTGAATGAAACAAAAGACACAGATTTTTGGGATATGATAATGAATGCGAGGATAATCGATTCAAAAACAAAACCAAATCAAAAGTTTATTCCATGCACATCTCTAATCTGCATTAACTTGATAACACATTTTAGAAAATGAGGCCCTTAGTTGGTTAATTAAGACGTTATCTGGCTAGATCACCTTGGTTGGAAATTGCACCTTTCAATGCAGCTAAAAGCATGGGCTTTCACGACAAATTTAAGTGTTCTCTGGAGGTAAGGAGAATGTTTGCTTAAATCAGTTTGTATATCCTTGCTGGAACACCTTTGCAAGAAAGCTGAAGAGTCATAATCAGTCAAACAGAAATACAAAGAGATAGATGATCCTGAACACCCTTTCAAACTGCAGCAAAAAATAATGCTTGGAGTCACATAAGGACTTCCTCATGACAAAAGAATTTACCCACACCTTTGTCTTTCTGTGAGGAAATGTGGCTGCATGATTCAGAGATCCTCCTTATGCATTAGCATGGGTATAAGTGTTACTGAGCATTCTGCACTGACCTAGGAGGAGTGGACTATCTGGGAGACACTAAGGGGTCCTTTTACTATGCCACATAGGCGCCTACACGCACCCATCATGCGTCAATTTGGAGTTACCACCCAGCTACCATGTGGCCCGTGTGGTAATTTCATTTTTTATTCTGCAACCACTTATTTTCTTTAATAATATTTGTTTGGATTTGATGAGAAAGTTTTATATCTTTACTATTAATTTCAATTTTTTTCTTCAAGTGTGGTAACTTTCTTTTCCAATGTGGTACTTCTTTCATTTGGAATTTGGACTTTTTGTGAAACCAAAACCACCTTTTGAGAAAAGGATGTCTCCAGAGCCAAAAGGGCTTCCCATATATTTTCCAAAGTTATAGTTGAAGGTTTAGATGGAAGAAATGACTTACTTAGTGATACTGGATCAAATTCCAAATCTTCAGAGAGTTTCAGCTCCATCTCCTTAGATGTTTCACCAGAAACACCGTCGCCATGCTGTGTCAATCTTATCCTCGTAGGAGTACTCAGCAGTCCATTGCTTGGGTCTGGCCCCACTGTAGGAAGAGCTACCACCCCTTCGGATGCAGGAGTCCCTGTTCAGACAATCCTTGCTCGACTTCAGGCATGAGCGGCGGAATCCTAATCTCGGGGCTGAGAGAGAGATGTCTGCTTCTAGCAGTGGGGGTGGTTCACCTCCCACTGCTCCCACGCGCAGCGAAGATTCACAGCATCCTGTAGTTCCTGGAATAGCAAAGCGGTCCATGGGCCCTACTGTCGGCAAGACAGGTACTGTGGGGCTTGGACAATGTCTGCCTCTCCGTTTAGGCATAGATTAAGCGGAAATGTTCTAAATTAAGTTAGAGTCAGTGTGAGCCCAGGAGCAACTTCGCTGTGCTCCCTTCAGGCCGCCATCTTGTCACCCTTTCGGCAAAAGTTTTAAAAAGGCCTTTTTTACAGGTGCACCAAAAAATGGATATGCGCACATCCACAACACGCGCCTACATTACCGCAGCCCATTTTCAGCGCACCTTAGTAAAAGGACCCCTAAGTGGGCTACAGTTAAGTCGAGTTATTTTAGCACAAGTCAGGTTATTTTATGCAGTGAGAACCTATGATAAAATAACCTGACTTCTGGTAAAATAATCCAATTTAACAGTAGCTCACGTTGATAATTTCCCTCCTATATCACCTCCATATCCAAGTTGGCAGGTCAGGAAATGAAATGTAAAAATGACATTAAAGACCTTAGACTTGTGATACTGATGGGAAACAGATCATGCTTTGATCTGTCCATTGTTCAAAGATGGCTCATTCACATTGCAGGATCTTGCTCACAGGCACTGAAATGTTGGTGCAAAGAAATATGGCTGTGGTAGATGGGCAGAGAAGAAAGAGAATAGATACTGAAAACTCACAAAAAAATGAAAATTCAGGGGTTCTTTTTCTAAGATGTATCAGGCGCTAACTTGCAAAAATGACTTAATGCAGGACTTGCCAATGCATTCTGCATTAGTTTTGTTATCTGCATGCACCAAGCGCGTGATATTTTTTTTTCAGGTTTATTTTTTTGTGAGGGGATATGGAATCATTAATTGGATAGTGCCTACTCCTTGGGTGTGTGCCTGTGGTGTGCACTGCCACAGCACGGAATGCCATCAAGGGTTTGAATTTAAGGCTTTTTCTAGGAGCCAGCTTATGTAGTGGTGTCATGTGACCAGGTCTGAGCAGGGCTGTCAGAGTGAAGGAGAAGTACATAAAAACAACAACTATTCAAACACAGAAGTCATTCAGCACAAAAGATTCTAACCTGCCAGTGATAGGCAGTTGGGATGGAACGTGTTATAAGAAAAGACGTATGTAAGGTTATGAATGGGGAAAATTGCTTAGTTTAAGGGATTTCAGAGTTGTGTGAGAAAATGAAGAAACCATGTCAGTGAGGGAAAATGTGGAAAAGGTATAACTGAAGTTTTAGACTGCGAGAGTTTGGATGCCTGAGAGACAGACTAAAGTCTGCAGGAAGAATTTATGTATGATGAGTTGTTAAATGAAGCTGGGAACTGGTTGTGTATAATTACAAAGGGCCCCTTTTACCAACTGTGAAAAAAGGGGGCCGGCGCTGGCATTGAGACAGCGGTAAGGGCTCCCATGCTAACCTAATAGTAACCAGGCATCATGTGGCACTGCCCAATTACTGCCAATTAAGTTCCGACACTACAAAAATAAAAAAACAAAATTACTGTTGCACACACACTGGGGGTGGGAAGTACTGCCGGGCTCCTGCAGTAGCCCACACTTTAGCAAAGGGCCCCTAAGTGCCTTCTCAGACACTAATGATGTAAGTAGGAGAATGTAGTGATGTCACAGACACTTCTCAATAAAAGAATGGTTTCTCTATAGCTGAGAAGCCCAGAAGGTTCCTTGTTCTTTTTCCCTAACTCTACCTCAGGGGAAGATGGCTGACATCCCCAGGACTTCAAGCAGAAGGAGTAAGCTTGGGTCCAAGAACAGGGCAGTCCACTGGACAAAATGATCCCAGGATAAGGGTTGCTTTTGGCACTTCCCTTCCCTTTTGAGCTTGCAAACTCACAAATTCACAGACTGACTCAAAAGGGCGGTGTGCCAGCTAGTTGCCCTGCTTTCTCACTCCCTGCCCAGGAGAATCTAGAGTGGAAGAGAACCAGAGATATTCCGTGTGAGAGGGGAGTTAGCACTAACCCTCGGGTTCTTTAAAAGTTGCCAAAATTTGGGCATGATCCTGAGATGCATGTGCAACTTAATTGGTTAACGAGCCTATTAATGGCAGTAATTGGGAACTAGCAGTTATTGATGTTAATTTGCACCAATTAGGATTTGCTTGTGCATCTGGGTGCATGCTATTCTATAGCATTGCACCCAAATCCTATAGCACTACCCTAAAGGGAGCATGGGTGGGTCAGGGACGTTCCAAAAATGTTTCTCAGTGTTATAGAATACCAGGATATGTGCACAAAAGGAGCACTTTGTTTTTCAGCAGGTGAAATTCTGATGCCCAAATCTGAGTGCAAGAATCAGCGCTATGCAGTATTCTATACAGGGCACTCAGCCCAGAGTGACCTTTATAGAATAGCGCTGAGTGCAAAATTTTTCCAGCAATGATTTTTGAGCGCTATCTACTGAATCTAGCCCTAAACTCCATGTCTGCATTGAAGATACCTGTTTCTCTTTTTGGTTTTTATACTTTGTAAAAATCGCTTTGGGTTGGACAGGGTCAAAGGATGGTGGTATCGAAAAGTAACAGAACAGAACAAAAGATGAATTTCCAGTCCTGAGCAGAGGAAGGCTGTCAGGTGTAGGGAGTTACTTCAGGCCTTCCTATATTAGAGAATAGATTTGTGGACTCAACTTACAAATGTCTCCAGATGTGCTAGTTTTGCACATTCCATGATTGTCAGGAAAGAATCTTACTCTTAGACAAGAGTATGTGGGAGATGATCTTAAGTTCTCAGATTCACTGCTAGTGCTCATGTCAGTACTTGAATTGTGCCAAAGAAAGCTTTCTCAGTTTTTGATGAACTCTCTTTGTAAACTCTCTCAGGACCCTGTTTACTAAGCAGCGGTATAGGCACATTAACGTTTTTAACGCGCATTAACCATGTATGTGCCTACAATATCCCTATAGGCGCCTATATAGTTAGTGCACACGCTAAGTGTAGAGGCGCTAAAAACACTAACGCACCTTATTAAACAGGGCCCTCAATTTGAATGTAGGATTTGTAATGTAAAAGTAACCATACATTGCCTCTTTATTTTTAGAGGTCCTCTTGATTGTTGTTAATCCACTTTATCTTTTTTTGTCTCCTGCTGCAGTGGAGCAGATATGGTTGCATCGAGGGCATTATCTTTACCTGAAATGTCTGAACTGTCACTACCTCCATTATTAACCCTAGGGCTTACACTGAGGGTGAGCACCTTTTTTTCTTAAGCGATGTGTCAGGTAGGGATATTTCTATTTTGTTCTTGTCCTACTTCAGTGGTAATGCTTGCCTTGCTGAGATTTGATATCGAGGTTGTAAATGAGGTCACCCCTTGAAGGCACTCAGCTAGACTTGGCAAGAGTAATTTATTCTCACCCCTGAGACACACAGCAATTCACCACCCTTGCTGCTAAATTCTAGGTTGCTGACTACTGCTAGCGAGAGAACTGACTCTGTCTTACAGCTGTGTCTTATCACAAGAAGAAACTGCACACATTTGCCAAAAATTTACCCTTCCTAAATGCTTTAGTAAACTTAATTTCAGGAACAACCCCTGTCTGGTCTGGCTATGTGGTTCATCTATCTATATGCAGAAAAAAAAGAGCTTTGAGTTTCTTGGAAAATAAATTCCCTCTCCCCTCCTTTTGGGAAGAACCATGATCCCCTGACAGAAATGACTCCACAACTCCCAGATGTACTGCTAGGTTTGAGGACCAGGGCTTAAATAATCGTTTTATGCATCTGGATAATTTATTCTATTTTTCATGACTTATTTCCTGCTTCTATGTCACTTGATTCTCTCTCCTTTCACCTCTCTCTGCTTTCCCAGGCCTTTGCTATTTTCTGCACTTTTTCCTGCGTTGCTTTCTCTTTCAGATTTCTTTTTCATCTCTGTCTCCTCTTTGAGGTAGAATACTGTACATCAGAGAATGTTTTTACCATAAAATAAACTTTTCATTTCAAAGGTTAACTTGAAGCTATTCATCTGGTTAGATTTGCACAGTGAAGCAGGAGGAGTAGGAAGGAGTCTGTCATTGTTTGCCAAATTTGAAAAGGTGACAGTAGGAGAAACCTGGAATTAGGAAAAGGAAGACCTTCTTTACACATGAAAGAGGGTTAGAGGGCCATTTAGTAATCTGCTGGGGATGAAAGTTTGTGTTGAGAAAATAGGACACGTTAACGTTTTAAAAAACAAAATGTTTTCCCAGTGTGATGTAAAATGATACCGATACAGGAATTGATTAAAGCAATGATTCATATCTCAGAAATGCTATAAATAACGGTGTGCTCTGTGGTACAGATGTCAGAAGAGTCTGCAATTAATGAGCATCCATTTATATATTTATTTGGCTGTTTGTAGTCAAGATTCATATACTAAGCATTGGCCTCTATTAGATCAGCAGTCCTGCTCCGTTCCAGTGTCACTAAACAGTAAATCAGTCGATACAGGCAGCAGGTGTGGGTGTAAGAGGATGCCTATATCCAAGAAGCAGAAAGGGACCTATTTTAAGCCTACTTTATCAAGGCCACAAAGATGCCTATGTGCCATTATAAAATAGACTTCCAGAACCAGCCCCACATCATTATACCTGTTCCAGATTTCGTGTAAAAGCACCCTATGTATGTACTCTTGGAGGATAATTTTATAAAGTAGTGCCTAGGTAACATATGTTGTCGCCTGCCTATTTTGTAAAGTGAAATACTTTAGAAAATACTAGTAGCGCTTTAGAAATGTTAAGTAGTAGTAGTATAATTATGTAGGCCCTGCCACGTACAGCAGCTTCAAAGTTGGTGACAATGTTAGTGCATACTCTCCACAAGTATACCAGTAAATTAAGGAATTTTATAATCTACATGTGTAAGTGCACACTCCATCCAAATTGCTCCTGTGTATGCCTACAGTGAAAGTACATGCCATGGCACTTGCAGGCATATTTTCACACTAGTCTAGAGGATGACCAAATTTTGGTTTCAGTTTTCATTGCAGTTTTCTGCTCGGTTTCGGTTTCAGTCAAAAGGCTATGACCATGGTTTTAGTTTTGGCCAAAACTGACTGTGTGTTTTTGGTGGAAGCCAAAAATTTGTGCTTTGAGCTGTCTCCCTCCCCCCTTCCTTACAGGAGCTGTCTTTCATCCCTCCCCCCCTCCCCCACCTACCTATAGATGTCTCTCTTAGACCTGTCTTACAATCCTTGATAGTCTAGGGGTATAGTCAGGGCAGGCGTGATCCCAATCGCTCTTGCCCATACTGTCTCTGCTCTCAAAATGGCTGCCATGACCTCTAGTGGCCATTTTGCAAGACTGCCACAAGAGGCCATTGCAGCCATTTTGCAAGTACAGCTGACCTGGGCAAGAGCAACTGGGGATCACTCCTACCCTGACTACACCACTAGACCACCAGGGATTGTAAGGTAGTCTTGGGGGAGGTGGGGACAGTACTCTTTGCATTCTTTTTTATTTGAGTAATATGATTATAAGCAATGCAGTTATGATCTTCTGTAGTAAATTATATGGTAAATACAGTGTTCCAAATAAGTGCTTTTGATACAAACGTTTAGCAGGAATTTAAGGGACCCTTTTACAAAGGCGTGGTAGGGTTACCACTTGGGTAGCATGTGCCAAAACAGCACTAACACTGGGCTCTCCGAATCATGGTGCCAGGAGCATCTTGGGTTTGTGCGAGAATAAGCCGCACATGACAACGAGCAGATGAGGCTGAGAGTGTGCACTTGTGGGAATGTTTTTTCCTGAAACTCTAGAGGACATAAGTACATAAGCATCGCCATGCTGGGACAGACCAAGGGTCCATCAAGCCCAGCACCCTGTCACCGACAGCGGCCAAAAGAACAAGCAATTTATCCCACCCATCCTAGAAATACTGTATTATTCCCTCGTCCATTCAATAACATTCTATGACATTTTCTTCCAGGAAGCTGTCCAACCCTTTTTTGAAGTCCGCTAAGTTAACCGCCTTAACCATCTTTTCCTGCAGCGAATTCCAGAGGACATTCCACAATGTGAAGGGCAATTCTATAACTTAATGTCTCCATTTATGAACCACCTACATGTGCAAATGTGCAGAATATCAGCCTTTTTGCAGTTAAGTATACACTTAGGTGTGTAAGTGGCAAACAGTGCAACTAAGAGTTATTCTATAAAAGTGTGCTTAAGTCCCATAGCACGTAAAAGCAAGGGGGCGTTTATGTGGGCGGCGTATGAGAGAGGCATGGGCGGAGCTGTCACTTAACACTTGCTATTAACAGAATACCAAAAGTTGTGCATGTCTCTGCCACATTTATACGACCGCAATTAACCCAAGTCTATGGCCTATGCAACTGGGCATATAAATGTTAAGGCATGCCAATGTTGGGGTTACATTAGTATTCTATAATGAAATCTGGGTGCCCAGATGCAATTACAGAATAGGCTTTCACTTTGCATCTTTGGGGTGCTTAAATGGAGGCACCCAGTTTTAAAATTGCCCCATTAGTGCACAGTAAGTGCAAAACTATGGCACTTTAGGAAAAGGAGGCCTAATTTTAGCATCCTGAAAAGACCCTTAACATGTGTACTTTCCTTTATGGCACAGGCCCCATTACCTGTTTGTTATGCCTCTGCTGTTAAACCCATGACAATCTCTGTTATTCAAACACCAGCGCAGATCAAAGCATTCATAGATAAAGGGGCATGTGAACTACTCGAAACTGAATAGTTGACTTTGGCAAATGCATTTCCTATTTCTCAAGATATTGGTATTCATCTGAAATTCTATTCAAATGAATGTTATTGAAACCTGCTGCATGTGCCACTGGAGTTTTGCCAGCTCTTTCCCATAATATTATTTCATGCTCAGAGCCAAATCCTAGTGAGTATAAGATGTCCAATAAATTAAAATAGAAATAGTCAAGACCCCTGCAAGTTATGTGGATAACTTTAAAAATATTCAGCAGAACTTTATTCAGATGTGTGCTGCTGAATATGTCCAGACAAAGTTATCCAGATAACTTCTGAACACCTAGTTCTCTGATGAGAGTTATCCAGGTAACTTTGGCCAACCAGAACTGAATTCTAGGTGGCTAACCTCCGCCAGTGAGGTCAGTTTTTAAAGGCTTTGATCTAGATAGTTAAGTCCTTATTTAATTGGTAACATGCATTTGAAATCTATCCTCTATCCCCCTCATTATATAACCTGGCACTAAAGTTAGGTGTCACTTGCATGTGTGAGACATGATAATAACATGCACATGACTTTCAATTACAAACATAAGTGCAAGTGGGGGCACTAAGCAGTGTTTTATAAGTTTATCGCACTGCTCGCTTAGCATGTGGGGGCATACCCAGGGGGAGGGCAGAGCATGGGCAAAGGAAAGGCATATCCAACATTTACACGCATAACTTACTGAATATAGGGCCCTGTTTACTAAGCTGCCCTGTAGGCTCACTATCAGTTTTAGCGTGCACTAAAAATTAGCACGCACTAACGATAGAGAAACCCATATATTCCTATGGGTGTCTTTAGTGTTAGCACGCACTCATTTTTAGCATGCGCTAACAACGCTAGCACACCTTAGTAAACAGGGCCCATAGTAAGTTTGACCTAAAATGCATTCACACCTGCTATTGACATGGAGTGAACGTGCCTAAATGTTGGCAAGTAAATGCCAGTTTATGCTAGTATTCTGGGCACCCAGATGCCAATATAGAATTGGTGCTTCATATGCTGTACTATGGCGCCTAACTTTTGGCAACCTTTATTGAATTGTCCCCTATCCCCCTAAAGTTGCTAAAACTTGTGTGTGCAAATTTGGGTGTGTGCCCAATTTGCATGTGCAATTTAATTGAATAAGCTAATTAGTGCCAATAATTGGCTTGTTAACAACCAATTATTCATACTAATTAGGTTTAATTGGAATTTACACTCGTAAATTTAGGCATGAGTTGAAAAAATGGGTGCAGATATGGGAGGGTCATGGGCGGAACAGGGACATTCCTAAAATTTATGCATGTTGTTATAGAATGAGGGGTATACACGTCTAATTTAGTTGCATACATTTGTACCACGTTTCAGTTGGTGCAAATGGCCGTACTGAAAGTTAGGCGCGATTCCTGAATGTAAGCACTATTCTATAAACCGCACCTAACTTTAAGCACAGTTTATAAAATAGTGCTTTTTTCAATGCTGATTTTTTTTTTCTCACCATATGTAGAATTCACCCCTATCTGCTGGATTCTACATAGCGTGCCTAGAGATCTGGGACAAAATCCAGGCATGTTCTATAACTACACATATAACTTAATTGGCTTAATGCCACAACTGTCAGGAATAGTGAGTCCTTGGATCAAAGCTGGAGCTTTGGCAGACAAATCACCTGGGCTGGCACAGGCAGGAATCAGAACAGACTGGACTAGGATAAACTAACAGACTCAACAAGGGAGGACAAAGGTAACTAAACACAATGGACAACACAAGAACCAGATCCAGACGAGGCAAGGAAAAGAAGGCAAAGGGCCAAAACTGGAACCCAGATGGGACAAGGCAAGACTCAGAACTGGATTAAAACTGGGACTGGGACCCAGAAATGCAAGACAAGGCAAAACACGGAAGTAGATTAAAACTGGGTACAGAAAAGGGCAAGAGAAGGACAAGCAAGGACTGGATCCGGACAGAACTAGATTGAAAGAGACAAGACAAAGCACACCTAGACAGGCAAGACAGGGTAGGAGCTAGGCAACAAGAATAACAGAAGCAAGACAATAAACAAGGCAGGACCCGGATTCAGGATTCTCAAACAGGCTTGGCTGGAACAGGATTCAGGATTCTCAAATAGGATTCAGGATTCTCAAACAGGCTTAGCTGGAACAGGATTCAGGATTCTCAAACAGGATTCAGGATTCTCAAGCAGGCTTGACTGGAACCGGATTCTGGAACGGTCTTGGCTTGACTGGAACAGGATACTGAAAGGGACTAGGCTTAGCATGGAACTGGGACAGAACTAGCTCAAACATAGAGCAAGAGCAGAACCTGGCTGAAACACACACAGGAACAGAACTTGACAGAAACAGAGCTCAGAAGCCAGGAAGCAAACATGGCAGGCAAAGGATTAAGCAGACTAAGGGAAGACAAACAAACAAACAAACAAAGAAGCAATGTGCTTGCCAGCACCCACAGCTGGATAGCAGTGAAGTAATCAGGTATGATGCTGGCTTCTACAGACTCAGAATAAACAGACAAAAACCACACACACAGGAAACAGAACAGGGAATACAGAAACAGAGCTTGGTTAAACACAGAGGTTGGCTTAACCACTTGTCACATGGCCATTTTGGGGGGGCTCCTATGCTAACCCGGCGGTAACCAGGCAGTGCGTGGCACTGCCCCCATTACTGCTGGGTACACACTGGATATGACGGCGTGCTAGGGGTGGAAAGTACCACCGGGCTGCTGCGTTGGGCTTACCGCCTCTTAGTAAAAGGGGCCCTTAGTTATTATACAACACTTGCTGCTTTAATGAACACTTAGGGCCCTGTTTACTAAGTGCACCAGAGGTATGCTAAATGTACCCCATAAGGTCTATAACGCACCCCAAGAGTAGAAAGCAGTTTACAAACTGGGGCTTTATAGTAAACATCACAGCTGACAGTGCTGAACTTTATGGAAGTTCTGTTGGAAAGGTAAACCAGCTGGAAGCATCTGTTCCAGAATATGTTTGGTGTGCTTGGTTAAGTAAAAACGAACTAAACCAGTTCAAGCCTGACCCAATATCCCTATACCTGTAAGACAGCGAGAGGGAAGTTATCAAGGTGTGGTAAAAGACATGCTTTTACCACACCATGATTTACCACAGGAGTCAGCAACCTGTGGTATCTCAGTGCCACAGGTTGCTGACTTTTGGCCATCTTGCAAGCAGCATTATTCTAGGGGCCTGAGAGTATTGGGCCTCAAAGCTGAGGCCTGATGTTCCTTGGCCAGAGCTTTAAGGGGTCACAGTGCCAATCCAGACTCCCTAGCCCAATTCATTCCCACCTTGAGGCAGACCCCCACCCCCAGATCCCACTTCCATCCCCAATCCAAGCCCTGTCAATCCAGATTCTCTACATCCCAATCACACTTCCACCCCTCATCCAGACTCCCCATCCCCCTAAGGACCCCCCTCCATCAGCAAGGGCCTGAGGACCACAGGAAAGCAGTATATCAAATCCATGACTCTTAAACTTTAAATATCTGGTAGTCCAGTAGTCCTTCGGCAGGAGTGATTCCCAGCTGTTACTGTCCTGCCAGCAATGTCTCCAAAATGGCGCCCCTAGCATTAGTCTTGCACTACTACTGTTAGGCGTCATGCTTCTGTATAAGATCTGTCTGCTCTTCTTCTCTCCCAATACCCCGCCAACATTATTCCCCTCCCAAACTCCCCTACTAGTAGACTCTTCTCAGACCCCCCCCCCCCAGAGCAGCTTCTCCTCATGAAGATCTCGCCCCTTCCACTGACCTACCTGTAGCTCCCCCCCCCCAGGCTTTTCTTAAGGTCCTTTGTGGTCTAGGGGATAAGCCAGGCTTCTTGTGATCCTGGGCAAGTCACTTAACCTTCCATTGCCCCAAATATGAAAACTCAGATTGTGAACCCAACAGGGACAGAGAAAGACCTGCATATAATAAACGTAAATCGCGTTTGTTGTATCACAGAAAGACGGTATGTTAAATCCATGACCCTAATGACCCTAAACATGTGATAAAAATGCCTAAATCTGAGGTCATACAGACATAAGTATATAAGTACATAAGTATTGCCATACTGGGACAGACCAAAGGTCCATCAAGCCCAGCATCCTGTTTCCAACAGTGGCCAATCCAGGTCACAAATACCTGGCAAGATCCCAAAAAAGTACAAAACATTTTATACTGCTTATTCCAGAAATGCATTGAAATTTAAACAAAAAACATTTGAAAGAGAAATTTGATGAGAATAAGAGAAATGATTAAGAGGCTATACAAGAGGGAGAGAATGAAAAAGGATATTTTGTAGAAGACAGAATGGAATTCTCTTCTTAAAGAAGCATGGTTTTACCATGTTGTATTTTTCATCTGATTGTACCCCCTCATATATCATTTATGTCACCCAATGTCTGTGACATTTATATTTTATTTTAAATATTTTTATTAACACTTTTTAGAACTTGATAGATTCACATATTCAATCAGTATCACTTCATTCCTTTATTATAGCAGATCTGAATGGTTTTACCTATTTTTTAATTTATTTATACAGCCAGTTAGTTCCATTAAACCCATGTCATTTTTGAGAGCTCAAATATATGTGTTCAGCAATAAAAAGTGGAACTATGCCTGTAGGCCTCATGTGACAATAGGCAATCTTTGCCACAGCACCTGTCTTTGTTGACTGACAAGTCTTATCTCACCTCTGTGATGACAGATCTTCCAACACATTTTGATTTCAAGGCTCAAGACAGCATTGAATATTGACAAGTCTGACATCCTCATTTTAAAATGAATCATCCTTTCCCCCCTATTTTTTGCCCCAATGAATTTCAAAGGCACCACCTCCATTTGAATCAGAATTACCCTAGTGCAGAAATGCACATTCGTGTATATTAGTGGAATAACAAGTTGACAGGGTTCCAGTACAATAATATTTTGATCTCAGTTGTCGCACAAGAATACCTCCAGAAGGTGTTCCTGGATCTTGGCTGTATGGTACTGCCAATAAGTAGATCATTTTCAAGTGTAGTGCAACTTCATTTTTCAAAATAATTTTAAAGTGATGCTTTAATTCTGATTTTTCTATTCTTTTCTTGATTCGTGGTTGTAACCCTCGGAAACTCCTGTTTTCTTATACATGCAAAGAAGGAAAGCCTGTGCCATGCCGTGTCTCGTTTTCATATTCTGCCACTGAGAGGGGTTTGCACGGAGATAACAGTAAACCAGGACAACAGAACTAGGAGCCAAAACTTCTGTTGGCATGGCTACTAGTAATTGCCAGGAAATAGTTGCTTGGAACTGAATGGTAAACAATAGGTTGTAGCTGAGGACAGCTATTAAATGTAGCAAACAAAAGAAATTAAAAAAAAAAGTAAATGACAAAAAAAAGCCTGTTTATACTAGACTGCCATTCTCTCTCTTTCTCTCTCTGAAGAGAAGAAATGTTCAAACTGTCTCTAAAGAATGTAGCAGACAGACTGACCAAGCTTGTAAGAGTAAAACAAGGGCTAACCCAGTGGTTTAGCAGCAGTGAAAGACAGAGAGATCTGATTCCAGATCAGCCTGGGCTGAGGTTTCTGAGGAGGCAGCTTTCACATTCTCTTGGTGAAAGGTAGAGGTTGGGGTAAGGAGCCCTAACCACTGTTCAATGGTGCAATCTACTGGCTGAAACTAGGATGTACCACCAATCTGCAACCCAATGGGTAGATCTCCAGCCCCCCCAACCCCCTTTGCACCCAGCCCTGGTGGCCCAGTGAGCCACAAATCAAGCCCCCCCCCCCAACTTGGTGATCTAGCGGCCCTCTTCCCCGCCCCACATGCCTTTGTTGGAGGAGGGAGGTAGTACACTCCCTCCTCTTCCAGCAGCGCCGCCTTGAAAATGGCAGCACCCAGCCCTGCCAGGTGCATCCTGGGATGTGATGGGAGGGGTTTCACACCATATAAGGGAGTTTGTTGGGATGCTAGGGGGGGTTAGGGGGCTGGAGACCCACCAATCTCCAGCCTCCCTGAAGTTCTGTCAGGGGGGGTTGGGGGCAGGAGATCAGACTTCCTGCCCCCATGTCACTGGCTTGGAGTGGGGGGGGGGGGGGTTGGGGTTCCTGCTCCTAGCAGAGGAGGGGGCTGTATTGGGGGAATGGGGGAGCTTGCTACCATGCAAATACATGCTAGACAGGGCTCACCATTCCTCCCCAATGTTCTGCAAACTGGCATAGGGTTTGCCATGGACAACGCGGCGATGTTTGGCACGTTGGTCGCTGATCATTGGGGAGGAATACGTTTAGTATGCATTTGCATGCTTCTTGCGCTGAGCCCTGCTTTGCATACATTTTCATGCTAGTTGCGTTCAGAGCCCGCGAGCATGTTGTTTCACACACTCGTGGGCTCTGATCACGGGGCAGGTGCCAGTATGGCATTAATAGCCTCTAGCGCCTGCGTTTGCTTCTAATCATGGGCCCACTGGTTAGGCTCAATCCACAGAAAGCACCTGCACAGCTACAAGCTACAAAACTATCACAGCATTTTATATAACAAGTACATTGTATCACATTTATATCATTGTTATTGCTAAGTAATTCATTATTAACATACTAAACAGCATAATTTCCAAGCTTCCAAGGCCTTACCTTTGGCCTCCTATCTGACATGCCTTTGTTTACACTGCTTTGTATCTGAATCCCATGCCACAGCCAGAGACCTTCACACCCACCCACCAACCACCCCCTCCCCTCTCCCTCCATCAGTTAGTAACTGAGGGAGAAAAACTCCTTTTTCTGTGTATGTGAATGTTGCCCTGGCCAGACTCCATTCACGTGTACATATTTGATTGGATGCTCTAAAGAAGTTCCTCTAAAAAAAAAATACCAGTGCATAGTACAGTTATAGTTCAGTCTGGGAATGTTCATTTATTTATCAGAGTACTAAGTTTTGGAATAATATCCCAGCTCAGATTCGGAAAATCACTTCTTACATCTCTTTTTGCAAGGCACGTAAAACCTGCTTAATTCTCTAGACAATGACAACAGTTTAGATGGGTTTATTTTAGCAAATAACTTCTTCATTTAATTTTTTATCTTTGTATTTGTATATTGAGAATTGTAAATTCGTTTTAATGTGAAGATACTCTTTTTCTTATCTGTAACGTGGAGGGGCATAATCGAACGGGGGCACCCATCTATAAGGGCGCCCATCTCTAAGGACGGCGCCGCGAAAGGGCGGGGAAACCCGCATTATCGGAACAAGATGGGCATCCATCTTTCGTTTCAATAATACGGTCGGGGACGGCCAAATCTCAACATTTGTGTCGACCTTAGAGATGGGCGACCTCGGTTTTCGCCGATAATGGAAACTAAAGACGTCTATCTCAAAAACAGCCAAATCCAAGCCCTTTGGTCGTGGGAGGAGCCAGCATTTGTAGTGCACTGGTCCCCCTCACATGCCAGGATACCAACCGGGCACCCTAGGGGGCACTGCAGTGGACTTCACAAATTGCTCCCAGGTGCATAGCTCCCTTACCTTGTGTGATGAGCCCCCAACCCCCCCCCCCAAACCTACTACCCACAACTGTACACCACTACCATAGCCCTTACGGGTGAAGGGGGGCACCTAGATGTGGGTATAGTGGGTTTGTGGTGGGTTTTGGAGGGCTCACATTTACCACCACAAGTGTAACAGGTAGGGTGGGGGGATGAGCCTGGGTCCGCCTGCCTGAAGTGCACTGCACCCACTAAAACTGCTCCAGGGACCTGTATACGGCTGCGATGGACCTGAGTATGGCATTTGAGGCTGGCAAAAAAGTATTTTAAAAGTTGGTTTTTATGGTGGGAGGGGGTTAGTGACCACTGAGGAAGTAAGGGGAGGTCATCCCCGATTCCCTCTGGTGGTCATCTGGTCAGTTCAGGCACATTTTTGAGTCTTTATCGCAAGAAAAAATGGACCGGGTAAAGTCGGCCAAGTGCTCGTCAGGGACTCCCTTCTTTTTTCCATTATCGGCCGAGGACGGCCATCTCTTAATCATGCCCAAGTCCCGCCTTCGCTACCCTGCCAACACGCCCCCGTGAACTATGGCCGTCCCCGTGACGTAAAGCAGTTGTGGACGGCCAAAATCGGCTTTCAATTATGCCAATTTGGGCGGCCTTGCGAGAAGGACGCCCATCTCCCGATTTGTGTCGAAAGATGGGCGTCCTTCTCTTTTGAAAACAAGCATGATAGTAACATAGATGATGGCAGAGAAAGACCTGCACGGTCCATTCAGTCTGCCCAACAAGATAAACTCATATGTGCTACCTTTTCTGTATACCTGACCTTGATTAGTATCTGCCATCCTCACGGCACAGACCGTAGAAGTCTGCCCAGCACTAGCCCCGCCTCCCAACCACCAGCCCCCCCCCCCCCCCCCCACTGGCTCTGCCACCCAATCTCCGCTAAACTTCTGAGGATCCCTTCCTCCTGAACAGGATTCCTTTATGTTTATCCCACGCATTTTTGAATTCTCTTACCGTTTTCACCTCCACCACCTCCCGTGGGAGGGCATTCCAAGCATCCACTACTCTCTCTGTGAAAAAGTACTTCCTGACATTTTTCTTGAGCCTGCCCCCCTTCAATCTATTTCATGTCTTCTAGTTCTACCACCTTCCCATGTCTGGAAAAGGTTCGTTTGCAGATTAATACCTTTCAAATATTTGAACGTCTGTATCATATCACCCCTGTTTCTCCTTTCCTCCAGGGTATACATGTTCAGGTCAGCAAGTCTCTCCTCATACATCTTGTAACACAAATCCCATACCATTCTTGTAGCTTTTCTTTGCACCGCTTCAATTCTTTTTACATCCTTAGCAAGATATGGCCTCCCAAACTGAACACAATACTCCAGGTGGGGCCTCACCAGCGGCTTATACAGGGGTATCAACAGTTCTTTTCTTCTGCTTGTCACACCTCTCTCTATACAGCCTAGCAACCTTCTAGCTACGGCCACCGTCTTGTCACACTGTTTCGTCGCCTTCAGATCCTCAGATACTATCACCCAAGATCCCTCTCCCCGTCCGTACATATCAGACTCTCACCGCCTAACACATACGTCTCCCGTGGATTTCTACTCCCTAAGTGCATGACTTTGCATTTCTTCACATTGAATTTTAATTGCCAAACCTTAGACCATTCTTCTAGCTTCTTCAGATCCTTTTTCATGTTTTCCACTCCCTCCCGGGTGTCCACTCTGTTATAAATCTTAGTATCGTCCGCAAAAAGGCAAACTTTACCTTCTAACCCTTCGGCAATGTCATTCACAAATATATTGAACAGAATCGGCCCCAGCACCGGTCCCTGAGGCACTCCACTACTCATCCGAGCGAATTCCATTAACCACCACCCGCATCTGTCCGTCAACCAGTTCCTAATCCAGTTCACCACGTCAGGTCCTATCTTCAGCCTGTCCAGTTTATTTAAGAGCATCCTGTGGGGAACCATGTCAAAAGCTTTGCTGAAATTTAAGTAGATTACGTCTATAGCACGTCCTGATTCAATTCTCTGGTCACCCAGTCAAAGAATTCAATGAGATTCATTTGGCACGATTTCCCTTTGGTAAAACCATGTTGCTTTGCATTCTGTTTGATAAAGGTGTAATATACGTTATATAATACAACACAATGCAATTACACTTTTGCTGTGCCTAGGAGTGGAGGAGTAGCCTAGTGGTTAGTGCAGTTCCCGCTTCATCTCCTAAATAAGGCCTCTTAGCTATGCAGGTGCTGACTCCCAGCCCGCATCAAGATACTCCCCTAGAAGACTCCCCCACCCAGCCATGCGGGTAGGCCCTCCCCTACCTGCATGACTGTGAGGGGGCTGCACTCCTGCCCCTTGCAGAGCCAGTCTAAAATGGCTACTGTGACCTCTCACAGCAGCTCACAGTACTACAGGAAGTACCATGAGAGGTCATGGCAGCCATTTTAGACCATCATTGCAAGGGGGCTGAGCTCCTGCCCCCAATGACCCCACTGGACCACCAGGGACACAGATAGGCCTAGCCTGGCGGGAGCGGGGAGGAAAGAGTGGACACTGGTGGGGCTTGGGGGCTTTTTTTTTTTTTTTTAATTCTTTATTTATTCTTTTACATTCTATTTCACAATACAAATGTAAATGGAAATGTTCAGAAAATCACAAGAAAAGAAAATAAACTTTTTAAAGGAAATAAAATTCTCTATAAACTTTGTCCACAATTCTATGATCCAAGTACTAGGAAAAAAGAAAATATATAATCTATCAAAGAAACTTTGAGAGCAGTTTTAACCCGCTAGCCCACTTATAGCATTTCTCACTGGGTTAACCATTCAATGCTTAACAGCGCTTTCCTGTAATTCAATAAATTGTTGTAATTTTACAGGGTCAAAGAATACATAGTTATTAGCATTTAGGGATATCAAACATCTACAAGGAAATTTTAATTGAAAGACAGCTCCTAAGTTGAGAGCTCTTGTCTTATAAGACAGGAACTCTCTCCTTCTCTTTTGAGTATCCCTCGCAAGATCAGGAAAAATTTGTATCCTTGAACCCATAAAATTTACATTTGCATGGCGGAAATAAGTCTTGAAAATGTTATTACGATCCATCTCCAAGGCAAAGGTAGCAATTAGAGTAGTTCTTTCAGTCACAATTTCCAGGGATGACTCCAAAAATCCAGTCAAATCAAAGTTCGGTTGAGCCTGAGACTGTCCATCAATTATTTTTTTTTGTCCTGTAATGTACTGGGCTCTAGCAATAGGGGGAAACCCCTCTGCTGGAATTCCCAGAACTTCTCCAAAGTACTTGCGCAACATATCTAAAGCAGGAATTAATGGAGACTTAGGGAAATTAATAAGTCTCAAGTTGTTCCTGCGACTTTGATTTTCAAGAAATTCTATTTTACGGTATTGTACCTCTCTCTCCCTGATCAGTGTGGCTGAAACATTTTGCAATTTATTGACCTCAGCTTCCAGAGTTGCCACCTTTTTGATATTATCTTGGACTTTTCCATAAGTCTCTTGATAATTTTGTTTCAAATCAGTTACTTCTCCCCGAAGGGAGTTTAAATTAGTTTGTAAAGCAGTGTTAATACCTTGGATGGCGTCCCAGAGCGTCTCCAACGTAATCACAGCAGGTCTTCCAACACCACGGGTTTCCACAGGGGCAGCAGCACGGTCCATAGAGGAAATACTATCCTTCGTTGTTAATTTGGTCGGCGTTGAGGCGCTAACGGGCCCTCCTAGTTCAGTCGGCAGGGGTTGTATTCCACCAATCACCCCGTCGTTCTGAGCTTCCATCAGCGGCATTCCTGCTCCTGGCCTCGGGGGGGCTGTGCTTGAGGGCGGGCTAAGCGAAACGCCCTCTATGCTATGATCAGCTTCAAATGAAGTCGATCTCGTGGTCGCGGGTATCCGTTCTCCGAGTGTCCGAACTCCAAAATTCTCCAGTACGGTTTGGCGCACAGCGGGGCTCGAGGTTTGACTCAAGGAGGTATGAGTTTTCGCCTTCCCCTTTCTCTTCCCCATGTTCTTGCGGGTTTCTGGCGTCTTCCCCGTTAGGAGCTCAAGGAGTCCAAACTCTCACATCGCTTCAGGCGCCATCTTGGATCAAAAAAACAGTTATGTGGTATGGCTGGCCCGATATATCAGCCAGACCCACATAAGTGCTGGGCACCTAGCCCGCCCAAAATTATCCTCCAATATTCAGTGCTAGTGCCCGGACATGGCATGACATCGACATCCCTGTCTCGTGCCTCTTGCAATCCCAAATGTTTCGGAGGACATCCCATTTACACACACCTCCGCGATTGGACCATGATAGAGACCACTTATCGCCCTCTTAAAAAAACCAATAATACCATATGCCTTTAAAGTCGCGAATATAAAATCCCAATGAACTCGGTCAAATGCTTTTCTGCATCAAAGCTGATTAGTAATGAGGTTGTTTAATGACGATGCAATCTCTCCAATGAAGCCAAGATCTTTCTCATATTTTGTTCCACTGAACGTTCCCTCACAAACCCCACCTGAGGGGCTGCTACTATATCTGGTATTACCTGAGCAGGACGATTGGCCATAATTTTTGAAAACAATTTTGTTTCAAAGGGAAGCAAAGAATGGGGTCCCTTCAACGATCAGCATTTAAAAAAAAACACTGACCACTGCCGGCTGAATATCATGGGGACTAAATTTATTTATTGATTGATTGATTGATTTGTGCTTGTTAGGCTGCTCTAGCCACCAGGGTGGAACAGAGCGGAGTACAGACTAAAATAACAGAAAGACAGGGAAAAGGAACTCCATTGATGATAGGAAAGCAATACAATCATGCAAAGAGAGGTAAAAAGAGATAGATAGGGAGAAAGTACAAGGACTAGGAGATATCTCTAGCCCGAGGGTCCAGTCATGCTCTTTCCCCAACGGCTTGCCTGAAAAACCATGTTTTAGGTTCGTTTTAAAACTTTTATAGGGTAAGTCACTCCAGAGAGTGAGAGAGAGAGGGAGATTATTCCAAGCAAAATGGGCAAGGAAGAAAAAGGCACAGTGTCGGGTGGGTTCTAAAGATGCGCGTTTAGGACCAGGAAGAACTAATCGGTGATCATTAAGAGAGCAAAG
Source organism: Microcaecilia unicolor (assembly GCF_901765095.1). NCBI lineage: Eukaryota > Metazoa > Chordata > Amphibia > Gymnophiona > Siphonopidae > Microcaecilia > Microcaecilia unicolor. The sequence continues at coordinate 245,526,781 of NC_044037.1, read as the reverse complement.
TACTCTAGCTGATGAGCAGGAATAGCAGGACTGGATAAATAGTTGGGGAAGCCCACCTTGAAAGTCTTGAAAGTTAACAGTGCGATTTTGTAGGTGATGTGGTATTCGACAGGATGCCAGTGGTGTTTTAATAACAACAGAGTTGAGTCATCTAGTCATTTAAGGCACCCTTTTGTGCCTTATTCATTCTGAAAACAGGTCTAGACCAAAACATTTTGGTTTTAGTCCTGGACATTTTTGTTTTGTTCCATTATGGTTATAACATGTCCAAGTGTTAGGCATGTCGTAATCCCACCTTCAAAATGCCCCCAACATGCCCCCTTGTGATTTGAATGCATGTCTGATGGACTTCATAGAAAAACATCTAAAAATAGATTTCAAAAATACTGATTTGGACATTTTTGTGAGAAAAATGTCCAAATTCTGTTTTATGCCACTTTTTAGATGTTTTTCTCTTTTGAAAATGAGCCCAGTAGTCTTTGTTGGACAGAGCGCCCCCTGTTCAATAATACCATGTTTCATCTAAAAGATGAGTACAGACTTTTTTTTCCATATAAATGTTTGTTATAAGATGATAGAAACATTAATGAGAAAAACACACATTTTGAGTCATCATTTAAGATATTACTAATTTAGCAATTAGGTATTTTACACCTATGTGGCCAATGACGAGGTGGGGGTGTAAGACTCGTCAATGAAAAAAGCTGTGGAATTGACTAGCTGCACCGCTAAGGCCTGAGGTATATGACTACGATTTAGGAAACATCATTCACCAAATGGTATTGTGTATTTTTTGGTATTTCCAGAATTTGTTGCCCTTATATATTGGTGTTTAAACAATAGAAAATCAGCTGCAGTAAAAATGGCCTTAGAGCAAGGGAAACACATGCGTAAGGGTGCACTAAGGCCACTTTTTATTGCAGCTTAATAAAAAGACCTCTTTGAGAGTTATGCTCATAAATTGGCCTCTTTAAAAATGTACTTGGGCTGAGTGCACACATTTTTACTCAAAATTTCACTTAACTCTTAAAGTTAGTAGCTATGAAAAGTGGGTGGTAACAGGGATGGATTTAGATTGGGGGGGAAAAAGTTAGCACTGATTTTCAGTTCTAGGCTCAGAAATCAGGCAAATAGAGATAAATATTCAGACAACAGCGTGCAGCATTTTCCTGACCGCCGCCGGTATTAAACCCAGAAATTCAATGCTAGGCCATGTCTGGGCTTCAGCATTGAATTTCTGTGTTTGCAGAACCGGCTAACACATAGCAGGTTAAGTGCAATATTCAGCACATAACTGGCTATGGGTTACTGCATGAAGATAGGACTGACTTTTATGTGGTCCTTTTTATGTAGTTAACCTGGCCAATTAAGTTTTTAATATCAGTGCTTAACCAGCCAAGTGCCGATTCCACCTGCAGAATGTTCCTAAAATAGCCACTTTTGACTTTGGCGCTAACCAGTTATTATCAGTGAAACCAGTTATGTTCCACTGAAAATTAGTAGTTAGCCTTCAACAGGTGATTTAACCAGCCTGGAACTATTTCTGGCTGGTTAAATCACTTTGAATATCAATCCAACAATGTCAGGCTTAAATTTATGAGCATAACTTTTAAGCTCCTAAACTACAATGAATTTTCAGCTGAAAATGTATGCTTCTGTGTTTGGCTGAAAATAAGGCACAAATTTAAGATTATAAATTTAGGAGCTTGCTTGGCATTTTCTGAAAATTGGGCACTCTGAATGTGACTGTTAGTTGTCACCACTGCATGATAGGTAGGACTCCCTCCCCTCAGCACTATAACCACAACCTCTTCAGCAGTCCCTCTGCCCTGGCTGACCAAAGGACAAATTTTATATTCCAACCCTTATCTCTTCCATGGCAATCCCTATGCATGTCTCTCACACATTCACGCTTACACACACACACTTATATACACACACACACGTATAGTATACATGCACACAGATCCAGCAGATGATGAACTTATCATAAATAAATAAAAGTGGTAAATACGGATCACCCTTGCGACGGGCTGAATATAGTCTAAAATGTAGCGTCCCTTGACATTTCGATGCTTATAAAAGAATCAGAGAAAAGGTCAGTTAAATTTTGCAGAATGTTTTGTTCCCTTAAAAATTATGTTTAGCACAGCCAGCTATTTTCAGGTATTTTATTTTAAAACATATTGCATGTTTCTCAGTGCTGCATAAAGAGGCAGCATCTGTTCACATTCCTAACACTGTAGCTACTCAACTAGGGATCCCAAAATACTCTTTTAATATACTGTAGCGCCCTCTGCATTTTGGAGTTAGAAGTGCTGTCATTACCATTCTGCTGTGACATGGCATTCTTCAGCAGTAGAAAGCCTGCTGCACTTAAATATGTGTGCCACAAGAAAATCAGGTCACAACTTTACAGTATATGGAAGATAACAGAATTTAGGGATATACTTCTTTGGAACCTATAGAATATTGAAGGCTGTCATATATCGGTAGTAGCAAATACAGCACAATGAAGGAACTTCTGAGCAAGAATTTGCGCTATCAGGATTTTAAAAAAAAAGGGTAATTCTATAATCTAGGCTCCTCTGGTTAGGTGCCCCTTTCTGCACATATGTGTGCCAAAATAATTGCACATAAGCATTATCCACCGGATTCTATATAGCACGCCTAGCTTTCCTCGCTGAAATCTAAGCATATTCCATAAAAACGCACGTAACTTAATTGGCTTAACAAGCAATAATGAGCACTAATTGACAATAATTAGAATTTACATGCACAACTCACTAAGCATATTCTGCAAAGAACTGCGCCTAAATTCTAATGCGCACAGTTCAAAAGGGACATGGTCATGGGTGGGGAAATGGGCATTCCTAAATTTGCATGCGTAGTTACAGAATATGGCCCAGTGCACATAAATCTACACGCTAGGATTTACGCCATGTTTTCGTTGATGGAGGCGCATAGTTTTAGGCGCTGAGAAATCAACTAAGCATATTCCATATACCATGCCTAAATCTTGATGTCAATTATAGAATATAATTAGCTGGAAATGTTTACTGTGTGGATTTTGTAGGCGCCTTATGTAGAATCTGGCCCTATTTGCATAAGGGCACACATAAGTATTATGATATGCAAATATAAGGAGAAGTGTACATGTGGGCGGAGCATGGGTGGGGCACAAGCATGGGTATCTTCCAGTGATGCACACATCTTACAGAATAGTATAAGTGACGTGTGCCATTGCTGCATTTAGGGGCACTCAGGTGTGCCCAGCTGCTATTATAGAATAGGTACTCCTGGCCGGACAAGATGGCTGATCAGAGCAGACGTATGAGTTTGAGCTCCTGACTCACCAGATTGTAAGTGGAGAAGTTGGGTCCATACCCTGTGCTGGTCATGGGGAAACTGAAAGGAAAGCCCAGGGAGTCGGCCTCCTCGTTACCTGGGATTGTTCCCCCCTCTCGACAAGCAGTTCTGGAGCAGTTTGGGGTCCAACCATTGGTCATGCGGACACCCACTTCGGAACGTTCCGCAATGGTATCGGCGGAAAACAGCACGGAGATGATCTCTTTGAGTCCTCCGGGGAACACAATCCCTCCACGACCCGGATGCAGTATGACTCTGACGGAGAGGGTGGAAGGAACGCCTGAAGTGGAGAAGAACCTACCGCCCCCAGGAGGCCTCGTCACTGATCTTTCCCCAGTTGGAATGGAACAACAGAGGGTTTTGACAACTTCTACCCCCATACCAATGGGAGCTACGTCGGCGCTACGGGAGGTGAAAAGGCCAAATGTGGTGACTTTAGACTCTTTATGGGATGCCATTCAGGGTATGAATTCTCTGCTTTCTCAGGTAACTCATTCCTTTGCTCAAGATATGGATAATTTGAAACAGACTCAAAAACAATTATCAGAGAAATTTCAAACCCAAGAAGGTCAAATGGAATCTTTAAGGACTGAACTTTCTACTCTTCAGAATTTTGCAGGGACTGTAGTTAAGGATAGAGAAATTCTAGCAAGGAAGCTAGAATTCCTCGCAAATCAAGGGAGGAAAAATAACTTGCGGTTTATTAATTTTCCCAAATCGCCTCTAATCCCAGTTATGGATATGCTACATAAATACTTTAAAGAAATGTTGGGACTCCCAGCAGAGGGATTCCCTCCTATAGTACGAATTCAATACATAACTGGGAGAAAGTTAAATCCTTTGAATCCTGAACCACAACAACCTGAACTGAACTTAACAGAGTTTTTAGAAAACTCTATGGAACTAGTAACAGAAAGGACTACCCTTATAGTTTCTATTGCACTCGAAATGGATAAGACTAATACCTTCAAACTATACTTTAAACATTTGAATGATAAATTTCTAGGGGAAACTGTTCGAATATTTCCTGATTTAAACAGGGATACTCAAGCCCGCCGGTGAGAGTTCCTGTGTTTAAAAACAAGAACTCTTGCAATAGGGGGATTGTTTAAGTTAGTATTTCCATGTCGTTGTATAATATCCTTGAATTCAGTCAATTATATGTTCATGGAACCTAAAAAATTGAGGGATTTTTTAATTTCCAAAGAAAGTAGTGAAAGATCAACCCAGGATGGCCAATAGAGAGAGAACGTGCTGAGAAGTCTGGCTGCGGGTTTTCTGTTTCTGCTTTATTTTCTTTTATAATTTTGTTAAAGATTTTTCCTTGTATCTTGTCCTTAAGTTGTGGTCTAAATGGTATGTAAATTTACTTATGTAAAATCTAAGATTCCAATTTTTTCTTATATTCAACATTTATTAGTAATAGATGGAAGTTAAATTAAAATGCAAATAAAAAAAAAAGGAATAGGTACTCCCAAATTAAGGGGTCTTTTTACAAAGGCGCGATGAAAATGGCTTGCGATAGTGTAGGCATGGGTTTTGGGCACGTGCCAATCAATTTTATAGCGCGCCTGTAAAAAAAGGCCTTTTAAAAATATTTACCGAAAATGGACGTGCAGCAAAATGAAAATGGCCGCGCGTCCATTTTGGGTCTGAGACCTTACCACCAGCCATTGACCTAGCGGTAAAGACTCACACGGTAACTGGACAGTAATGACCTACGCATGCCAAATGCCACTTGGCACGAATCCATTATGTGCACCCAAAAATAAAAAATATATTTCAGACATGCTTATCGGATGCGCATCAAAAATGAAATTACTTCAAGAGCCACGTGGTAGTCAGGCGGTAACTGCATTTTGGCACGGGTTTGGCGTGCGTAGACACTTATGCGGCTTAGTAAAAGGGCCATTTCCTTCGATTTGATATACCGCCAATCACCAGATGGCACCTAAGCAGTATACAATTAAAAGCTCAGAGAGAACAACAAATGGACAAGGAGAATTTAATTGGGAAAGCAGATATGCTCTGAATTATATAGAAAAGGCCTGGTTGAAGAGCCAGCATTTCAAAAGCTTTTTAAAGGTACAGTATGAGGTTTCAGTTTTGAGATAAAGAGGTAGAGTGTTCAAAAGTTTGGGACCAGCTTAGGCAAAAGCTGTGGCTCAGGTGGTGTCAAGTCTTATAATGGAGGGAGATGGGAGATGGAGAAGGGCTTGCTGAGAGGAACACAGGGGTTGAGGGGAGGAGTGGGGAACGAGTAAATTTGAGAGGTAAGCTGGCGCTGATGGGCAAAGACCTTTATAAACCATGAGGAGACGTTTTTAATTAATACGGAAGGAAACAGGTAGCCAGTGTTCATGTTTAAGCAAGGGGTCACAAGATCAAATTTGTAAGCATTAAAGTTTGACTGCAGTAGACTGTACAAGTTGTAAATACTTCAAAGAAGAAAGAGGTAAACCAGAAAAGAGTGTGTTACAATAATCTGAGTGGGTGATAACAAGAGAAAGAAGAAGAGTACGAAGGGATGAAACAGGAAGATAAAACGTTACATAACCAAACAGATTCATTGTAAAACAAAAAAGGAAGAATGAACAACTTTGGTTAATGTGATTATTAAACGTAAGTTTGGCGTAAAAAATGACTCCTAAGATACGCAGATTATCAATGTAAGATATGGTATGGCCTTGAAAACAGGGGGTGGGGGGACAGGGCAAAAAGGATTAGAAAAATACATTGTTTCAGACATAGAAATGGCAGCAGGAATGGTCGCAACTTACAATATCTGTAAGTAGCATGTGTAAGTGGGAGCCCCGCCCACATCCTGCCCATGCTCCGCCCACATATATACTCCCTTACATTTACATGCTATGTAAGTTAGGCATGCCATTACAGAGCAGTTCTTAGGTGCCCTGCTGGCACTTCGCCGGTAAATGTTAGTAGTCAGTGGCGTAGCTAGGTGGGGCGCCAGGGGAGCGGCCGCTTCCTCAAATGGAGTTCTGCCGGCGCCTATTTTTTCTCGTCGTGTTGCACTGAAAATGTGCACCAGCAGAAGTTTGCTCTCGCTCCCCCCGCGCCGTCAACCTAGCTCCGCTTCTGCTAGTAGTGTATACATTTACATGTGCAAAAAAGGTGTAAATGTGGGCACCTAGTTTATAGAATTGCCCTTCACATACTTATGATCACATAAATCCACTGGTAATTTGTTCCATAGCATCAGACAGATTTCTAAAGGTTCTCTTTAGGACTGTTTGTTGGATCAGAGCTAGGGCCAGCAGAACTGGAAGGCTGGCCAGCATACTTACTTGCAGTGGCGTAGGAAGGGGGGGCGGTGGTGCAGTCCGCCCCGGGTGCACGCCGCTGGGGGGGGGTGTCGGATCCGCTGGTTCTCTGCTCTCTCTGTCCCGGAACAGGTTACTTCCTGTACCGGGCCAGAGAGAGCAGGGAACCAGCGGAGCTGACGCAGCTCCCAGCGATGTGCACTCGGGGCGGAGTGGCCCTCCCACCTGTCCCTTTTCCTATGCCAGTGGTAATAATGCGCTCCGGGGGGGTGTGCGTCCCGAGGGGGGGGTGTGCCGTGCGGGGGGGGGGGGGTGCGCAGCGGCGACCCGCCCTGGGTGTCAGCCGCCCTCGCTACGTCACTGTTTACTTGTTTCAATCAGTAACACACCTTTCAACATCTCCTAGAGACCGTGTTTCGCAGAGTGCAGATATCTCCTCAGCCTGTATTCCCTAATGCAGGGGTCCTTTTACTAAAGGGTTGCCATGTGGCAACCCGGAACTACCGCTGGCCCAACGCAGGTGCCAACGGTAGTTCTACCCCAGCGCACGCCATTTCCGGCGCTACAGAAAATCTGAGTTGATTTTCTAGCACAGGAGTTACCCAGCGGTAATCGGGCAGTGCCATGCACTTCCTGGTTACCGCCAGGTTAACGTAGGAGCCCTTATCACCACGTCAATGGGTGGTGGTGGTAAGTGCTCCTCCCAAAATGGTCGAGCAGCAAGTGCGAACTTACTGCAGAGCCATTTCTTTTTTTTTTTTTTGGTCTTTTTACCCACTTTAGTAAAAAAGGGCTCTGGCACATGGCAACAATGGCTGTCACCAGTAGCGGAGGGACACTTTTACCACAGCTTAGTAAAAGGGCTCCACAGTGCGCAAAGTCCCCTAAAGCCATACCATTCCTAATTCGAAAGTTCAGAGCCAAAATTTTAACTCAGTTGTCTGAGCTATGGGCAGCCAATGGAGTTCCTCAATATGCTCACACAATTTAGTACTCACGATCACCCTGGGAGCTATATTCTGAATCAGCTGCAACCTCTTCTGGTATTACAATAATCTAGCCTAAAGGTAATTTACGCATGTACCAGGGTACTTAAGTCTGATCATTCAAAATAGGGACACAAATATTGAGTATCTGGTGGATGCTTGCCTTGTTTTCTCACTCCTATGCAGACTGCTTTACGTGCATAACAGAAAATCAGTGAATGCCTACACTGCCCTGTTAAGCAAGAACGCTGTATCTGCAGTAAATCACATTTCAAGGAAAATGAACTTTTCTAAACTTTAATTTGCCAATCTGACAATATACTGTATTTACAAAACCTATATTGTCAGACTGGCAATGGAATGTCAGAAAAGTTCACTTTCCTTGAAATGTGATTTACTGCAGATACAGTGTTATTGCTTAGCAGGTCCGGATGCTGTGGAAGTTGAGACTGGGTTGGGTGGTCATTATACTTGTCCTTGTACATCCAAATAAATATCAGATAATGAGACTACATGCTAACAGATAATGGGCCTTGTCTGCCTTACAAGAGTAGATAACATAGTTCACAACTTTCTAAATATACACTTGCAATCTTGTGAAGTTACAATATTCACAAGTGACCACAAGATGGCACTCTAGCACTCTAACATACACGCAAAGGAATCTCAAATTGTAAGAAAGCTTTTAAAAGATGCCCTAATACTGTTCTGAGCTCTTATAACTTTGTCAAGGTTACCTGATTTTCTTACTAGCTTTGCATATAGCAGCCTTGCAGGTTACAGATGGCACTCTAACACAGTGGCGTAGCAAGGGGGGCTGCCACCCAGGGCAGTTCGCCGTTGCACCCCCCCTGGGTGCAGCACGATGACATCCCCCCTCTCGGCACATCAACACCCCCCCCCCGACCCAGTGCCTACCCTCCTCAACTCCGTCCAACCGGAAATAGGAAGTTGCGTCAGCAGAGGGCGGGACAGACAGAGTGAGGGAAGGCCCGATGAGACGATCCACACTTCTTTTACATGCAGGCGCGAGGCGCTGCGCCTCGCCTCACCTTCTGAGATTTCTTTAAAGGTAGGGTGCGGGAGCTGGTTGGACGTAGCTGAGGGTAGACACTGGGTCTGGGGGTGTTGATGCGCCGAGGGGGGGTGTCATCGTGTTGCACTCGGGGGGAGAGCTGGCAGGGAGCACCCCCCTTGAGCTGACACCCGGGGCGGACCGCTCCCGCCCCCCTTGCTACGCCACTGCTCTAACATATACGCCAACATTGGCGTGTGCTGCATGGTTACCACATGGGTAGTGTGTGAGCCCTTACCGCTAGGTACAGGTCTTTTTCTGCCATCACCTACTACGTTACTATGTATGTCAGTGGGTGGTGGAAAGGGCTCTGGCCATAAATAGGTGCACACTAGTTTTAATATTAGCACAGGCCTATTTCCCGGCCCATTAAAAATGAGCCTTTTTCCCAGCCATGGTAAAAAAAATGGCCCAACGCGTGCCTAAAAGACCCGCCCACAATACCACAGGCCATTTTTTACCACGGCTTTGTAAAAAGACCCCTATATTTGCTTCTATTCAGATTGGCACACGACACAAGATTTTCTTACTCGCCAAGTACATTTGTTCTTCAGTTCCTCATTATCTCTCCTCTCTTATCGCTACCTACATTCCTTCCCAAGTCACTCTTTCATTAACATGTTTTCCACGTTGCTGCACCATATGCTTGGAATAGACTTTCTGAGGTAGTGCGTTATGTTCCTTCTGCGGCTTTGCTCAAACCCAGCTTTAAATCCTACCAGTTTTGTTTGAATGTAGTTCAGATTTTGTTGCCATCCCTTTTCTAGTGTTGTATTCTGCTTTGAGCATGGAAATGTGAAGGTGGTTTATTGAATGTGAAGTAACATTTTCTACAGTTTTGTTGTGAGAAGTACATTCAATGTAATTATAGCTTCTCTTTGGTGTACAGCTCATGGGCTATCTGATCTATTTAATAATATGGGGACAATTTTCAAACTGTCCCCACCGACACAAAAACGGTACATAATTTTCACCAGGTCCCAACGCAGAAGCAAATGACTTTCACTTTGAAACTTGCTAATGTGTGCACTGCTTTGTTCTATAGATGAAATTTTGCTTGAAAAAAAAGGTGTACAGAGTTCAAATTCCATCCTTGCACACACTCTTCCTCCAAGTTATCATGTGGTAAACCAGCTCAACTAGATTCTAAATCCCAAAAGAATGACCATAGGTAAACAAATGTCCAATATATGAAACAAACCTAGGTCCAAAAAAATGCATACACGGAGAAAGTGAATGAGCACACTACAGAGTCAACACGCCTACACACACATGCACCACTCAAAACTGTAGGGGTGCGTAGTATATAATATAAATTTTAATATATATATATGTGTATATGAACGAAGTGGTCTCAGAGTATACATTTGTGTGACAGTGTTCCGTAAAGACACCGATCGGAATTCCTTGTTGCAATATGAGAGCCATCACCCTTATCGCATGAAAGAATCCTTGCCAGTAGGGCAGTTTTTACATTTGCGTCGTATCTGCTCTTCTGATGACACCTTTCAACAACAATCTCAGTATCTTACAGAGCGATTGAGAGAGAGAGGATATCCCGAACATTGTATTCGGCGGGCCTATAAGCGAGCTAGGTATTCACAGCGATCTTTACTTTTGCAAGATAAAGCTATAGAGCCTTTAGATAAATTTGTGTGTGCCTTAACGTATTCTGATTTGGCTCCTCAAATTGCTCGTATAATAAACACTCATTGGGATATCCTCTCCTTTCATTCAGTATTCCATCAAAGACCTTGCATAGTTTATCGTAGGGGTTCTAACCTACGAGATAAGCTGGTTCAGACTGCAAAACCTGCAATTTCGGGAACTACAACTGCTAATTTTCAGCCGATACAAGGACACCAACCTTGCGGACATTGTCAATTTTGCGATCAGACAATTTCGGGACTGCAGTGGACTCACCCAAAAAATCCTAATAAAGTTTATCAGTACAAAACTAACACTACATGTGAATCTACACATGTAGTGTACGCTATAATATGCTCCTGCAACTTGTGGTATGTGGGACGCACTCAGAGGCAAGTTAGGACAAGATTAATCGAGCATAAGAGTAGATTACATAATCAAGTGTTGACGGCTCCAATGGTGACCCATTGTATTGAGCTAGACCACCAATTTGCCTAATTGAAATGGCTGATTTTGGACCATATAGTGAGTTCCCCCAGAGGTGGAGATTTGATTCAGGTGCTGAGCCGGAAAGAACAATTTTGGATTTTCGAACTGGATACGCTGGTCCCTAATGGACTTAATGAGCTGATCGAGTGGAATACTATAATTTGAGTTCTAATATGGGACAAGTGAATCCATGGTCTGAGAGGAGGAGGAGTCTGATTGCGTCATTTCCTGTCCGGAAGCATTTAAAATGCGATTAGACCACAGAAGAGCACCCATTTTAGAGAGGCACGCTTGGGTTGAGCTTTTTTGTGATAATACTACTGTGATAATATTACCTTTGGAAGTCCCTGATGAAGTGGACACGAACCCTGCAGAGTTGGACTTGCTGAGGTTATACAAGGATTGCTAAGCTCTATTTCAGCAGAGCGGGGAAAGATTAAAGATTGTTAGTATCCCGCATTTTGGACACAGTCAGTTCTTTTAAAAGCTGAAGAGGGTGGGCCCACCAATAGACAGACAGTGCCTGGTTTTATGGACACAATACAAGAGCCATCGCGAGTGGACTACCATCATATATGCTAAGTGCCTATGTCATTTGAAATTGGATAATTTTTTGAGACTTATTAATAGGAGCACATATCTCCATAGGATACAGCATTAGATGCTCCTGTGAGTTGTCATGGAGGTTGTGAATGAGCCAACGGAGCACACATATATATAAAAGTGTTTTAGGTAAATTATTTATTTTATGTTCACAGTGTATGTTGAGCACTTGAGCAGAGTGGTTCAATGATTGAGAAACTTGTCCACCCTTAGAGACACATTGTCTCACATGGGTGAGTCTATACTCTGAGACCACTTCGTTCATATACACACATATATATATATAATAAAATTTATATTATATACTACGCACCCCTACAGTTTTGAGTGGTGCATGTGTGTGTAGGCGTGTTGACTCTGTAGTGTGCTCATTCACTTCCTCCTTGTATGCATTTTTTTGGACCTAGGTTCGTTTCATATATTCCAAGCTATCATGAGCATTGGTCATTCATTCACAGAAGAAATGAGAGGCAGTTTAGTAAAACAAGAACTTTTAATAGTTCTCTCAAAATCACAACTCAGCACTGTGTTAAGCACGCCCCAGTCCCGCCTTTGCTATGCTTCCAACACACCCCCCGGGAACTTTGGTCGTCCCCACGACAAAAAGCAGTTGAGAACGCCCAAAATCGGATTTTGATTATGCCGATTTGGGTGACCCTGGGAGAAGGACGCCCATCTCCCGATTTGTGTCGAAAGATGGGCGCCCTTCTCTTTTGAAAATAAGCCTGAATGTGAGCTAAAGATCTCCAGTTTAAAAAAATGTGTAAACCATTACTTCAGGCTGTTAGGCCCATCCAGAGAGGCGTACATTTAACACCACCAAAACGGTATATAATACAATAATATATGGACCTTGTATATGTTGTATTTATTTATTTTTTAGGATTTATTTACCGCCTTTGTGAAGGAATTCACTCAAGTCAGCTTCTACCACCATGGGTGAATCTCTTGGTTAACAAATCCAAATAAATAAACAAACATATTAACTTACATATAAATATCTTAGTTAATCCTCCCTGACGTGAAGTAAGATTTCTAGCATCACATCATCCTTTCTGGTGGCATCCCATAGCTAGACCAGTTGGCAACCTGTAGCAGGTATGGCAAGTTTAGCTGCTTTTTCATATTTTTCCACATCTTCTACTGTTATCTGCACCAACCCTCTCTGAAAGTGGGTGTCTGAATAGGGTATCTGCAAAACTAAGGGATTTCCCTGACTGTGGTGGAGTTTGGGAGAGTATGGGGGCGGTACACCCCTGGTTCACAAAATCATTTACGGAGAAGCCCCGGGATACATGACAGACCTCATAGACCTACCAACCATAAACACATCAAAATCAACACGAACATACCTAAATCTCCATCACCCAAGCTGCAAAGGACTCAAGTACAAATCAACCTATGAATCCAGCTTTTCCTATATAAGCACACAACTATGGAAACCAATACCAAAAGCCGTGAAAACAACATACGACCACCTGAATTTCCGGAAATTACTAAAAACTAACTTGTTCAAAAAGGCATACCCTAACGATCCAACTTAAATGCCTTAACCCAACAACACCACAAAACCAAAGCTCATACTGGACATAACTTAACTCTTCCTTCCTACGATTCCCCAATGTGTCTGTCACACATGAACTTTACTTTACCACAACCTCACTTTGTATATTTGTTAAAACTGGTATTGGCGATCGCCTCTACGGTACTATGTAAGCCACATTGAGCCTGCAAATAGGTGGGAAAATGTGGGATACAAATGTAACAATTAATAATAATAAACAGAAAGATGGCATATCAAGTATGGAATACACATAAACTAACGCTATTCCCAAACTAGTGCGTTTTAATGGGGTGCCTGTCCTGGAGTCATGTCCATATTGTGGCAGCAACAATAGCAAAGGACAGAAATTCAGTACACAGGCTATGAGCCATGCAGGCCTCGTGAGCTCAGAGACCCCACTGAGTTCAGCATCCAGCAACTTGGTGGAAAAAGAAACCTTTCTCCATGGCTACTTACACACCATACCTGGAGTAAGGCTGAGCTGTGTGTGACAGCTGAGTCAGTGCTTCCAGATCAGCTGACAGAACTAAACATAGAAACAAGGAAACAAAGAAAATGATGGCAGATATGGCCTATCCAGTCTGCCCATCCATACATAAGTACATAAGTACATAAGTAATGCCATACTGGGAAAAGACCAAGGGTCCATCAAGCCCAGCATCCTGTCCACGACAGCGGCCAATCCAGGCCAAGGGCACCTGGCAAGCTTCCCAAACGTACAAACATTCTATACATGTTATTCCTGGAATTTTGGAGTTTTCCAAGTCCGTTTAGTAGCGGTTTATGGACTTGTCCTTTAGGAAACCGTCCAACCCCTTTTTAAACTCTGCTAAGCTAACCGCCTTCACCACTTTCTCCGGCAACGAATTCCAGAGTTTAATTACACGTTGGGTGAAGAAAAATTTTCTCCGATTTGTTTTAAATTTACTACACTGTAGTTTCATCGCATGCCCCCTAGTCCTAGTATTTTTGGAAAGCGTGAACAGACGCTTCACATCCACCTGTTCCACTCCACTCATTATTTTATATACCTCTATCATGTCTCCCCTCAGCCATCTCTTCTCCAAGCTGTATAGCCCTAGCCTCCTTAGTCTTTCTTCATAGGGAAGTCGTCCCATCCCCGCTATCATTTTAGTCGCCCTTCGCTGCACCTTTTCCAATTCTACTATATCTTTCTTGAGATGCGGCGACCAGAATTGAACACAATACTCAAGGTGCGGTCGCACCATGGAGCGATACAACGGCATTATAACATCCTCACACCTGTTTTCCATACCTTTCCTGATAATACCCAACATTCTATTTGCTTTCTTAGCCGCAGCAGCACACTGAGCAGAAGGTTTCAGTGTGTTATCGACGACGACACCCAGATCCCTTTCTTGGTCCGTAACTCCTAACATGGAACCTTGCATGACGTAGCTATAATTCGGGTTCTTTTTTCCCACATGCATCACCTTGCACTTGCTCACATTAAACATCATCTGCCATTTAGCCGCCCAGTCTCCCAGTCTCGTAAGGTCCTCTTGTAATTTTTCACAATCCTGTCGCGATTTAACGACTTTGAATAACTTTGTGTCATCAGCAAATTTAATTACCTCGCTAGTTACTCCCATCTCTAAATCATTTATAAATATATTAAAAAGCAGCGGTCCTAGCACGGACCCCTGAGGAACCCCACTAACTACCCTTCTCCATTGTGAATACTGCCCATTTAACCACACTCTCTGTTTCCTATCCTTCAACCAGTTTTTAATCCACAATAGGACATTTCCTCCTATCCCATGACCCTCCAATTTCCTCTGTAGCCTTTCATGAGGTATCTTGTCAAACGCCTTTTGAAAATCCAGATACACAATATCAACCGACTCCCCTTTGTCCACATGTTTGTTCACTCCTTCAAAGAATTGAAGTAAATTGGTCAGGCAAGATTTCCCCACACAAAAGCCATGCTGACTTGGTCTCAATAATCTATGTCCTTGGATGTGCTCTGTAATTTTGTTTTTGATAATAGCCTCTACCATTTTCCCCGGCACCGACGTCAGACTCACCGGTCTATAATTTCCCGGATCTCCCCTGGAGCCTTTTTTAAAAATGGGCGTTACATTGGCCACCCTCCAATCTTCCGGTACCACGCTCGATTTTAAGTATAAGTTGCATATCACTAGCAGTAGCTCCGCAAGCTCGTTTTTCAGTTCTATCAGTACTCTAGGATGAATACCATCCGGTCCAGGAGATTTGCTACTCTTCAGTTTGCCGAACTGCCCCATTACGTCCTCCAGGTTTACCGTGAAGTCAGTAAGTTTCTCCGACTCGTCCGCTTGAAATACCATTTCCGACATCGGTATCCCACCCAAATCTTCCTCGGTGAAGACCGAAGCAAAGAATTCATTCAGTCTCTCTGCTACGTCTTTGTCTTCCTTGATCGCCCCTTTTACCCCTCGGTCATCCAGCGGCCCAACCGATTCTTTTGCCGGCTTCCTGCTTTTAATATACCGAAAAAAATTTTTACTATGTTTTTTTGCCTCTAATGCTATCTTTTTTTCATACTCCCTCTTGGCCTTCTTAATCTGCGCCTTGCATTTGCTTTGACACTCCTTATGCTGTTTCTTGTTATTTTCAGACGGTTCCTTCTTCCATTTTCTGAAGGCGTTTCTTTTAGCCCTAATAGCTTCCTTCACCTCACTTTTCAACCAGGCCGGGTGTCTTTTGGACGTCCGTCTTTCTTTTCTAATTCGCGGAATATGTATGGCCTGGGCCTCCAGGATGGTATTTTTGAACAGCGTCCATGCCTGTTGTACAGTTTTTACTCTCTCAGTTGCCCCCCTAAGTTTTTTTTTTACCGTTCTTCTCATTTTATCATAGTCTCCTTTTTTAAAGTTAAACGCTAACGTATTTGACTTTCTGTGTACAGTTACTTCAAGGTTGATGTCAAAACTGATCATATTATGGTCACTGTTATCAAGCGGCCCCAGTACCATAACGTCCCTTACCAGATCATGCGCTCCACTAAGGACCAAGTCTAGAATTTTTCCTTCTCTCGTCGGCTCCTGCACCAGTTGCTCCATAAAGCTGTCCTTGATTTCATCAAGGAATTGTATCTCTGTAGCGTGTCCCGATGCTACATTTACCCAGTCTATATTTGGATAATTGAAGTCACCCATTATTATCACATTGCCCATTTTGTTCGCGTCTCTGATTTCTTTTATCATTTCTGTGTCTACCTGCTCATCCTGGCGAGGTGGACGGTAGTACACTCCTATCACCATTTTTTTTCCTTTTATACATGGAATTTCAACCCACAGTGATTCAAAGGTGTGATTTGTGTCCTGCTGAATTTGTAATCTATCTGAGTCAAGGCTCTCTTTAATATACAATGCTACCCCTCCACCAGTCCAGTCTACCCTATCATTACGATATACTTTGTACCCCGGTATGACAGTGTCCCACTGGTTATCCTCCTTCCACCAGGTCTCAGTAATGCCTATTATATCCAATTTTTCATTTAGTGCAATATATTCCAACTCTCCCATCTTATTTCTTAGACTCCTAGCATTTGCATATAGACATTTCAGAGTATGTTTGTTGTTCTTATTTGCATGATGCTTAGTACCTGACACTATTGATTTGACATCTTTTGTCTGATCTTTAGTTGTATTTAAGGGCACCTGGCCTACCACGGTCTGTTGTGCAACCTCACTATCCAGAAACCCTATCTTCCCTGTTTGTGAGGTATCTTTGCAAGATACCTTTTCCCGAACCATGCGCTTTTGAGCGACTGTCGGCCTTCCCCCCATTTCTAGTTTAAAAGTTGCTCTATCTCCTTTTTAAATGCCGACGCCAGCAGCCTGGTCCCACCCTGGTTAAGGTGGAGCCCATCCTTTCGGAATAGGCTCCCCCTTCCCCAGAATGTTGCCCAGTTCCTAACAAATCTAAAACCCTCCTCCCTGCACCATCGTCTCATCCACGCATTGAGACTCTGGAGCTCTGCCTGTCTCTTGGGCCCTGCACGTGGAACAGGTAGCATTTCAGAAAATGCTACCCTAGAGGATCTGGATTTGAGCTTTCTACCTAAGAGCCTAAATTTGGCTTCCAGAACCTCTCTCCCACATTTTCCTTTGTCATTGGTACCCACATGTACCAAGACAGCGGACTCCTCCCCAGCACTATCTAAAATCCTATCTAGGTGACGCGTGAGGTCCGCCACCTTCGCACCAGGCAGGCAAGTCACCAGGCGATCCTCACGTCCACCAGCCACCCAGCTATCTATATGCCTAATGATTGAATCACCAACTACAACAGCTGTCCTAACCTTTCCCTCCCGGGCAGCACTTGGAGACATATCATCAGTGCGAGAGGATAGTACATCCTCTGGTGGGCAGGTCCTGGCTAAAGGAGTACTTCCTACTTCACCAGGGTGATGCTCTCCTTCAAGGAGACCTCCCTCCTCCAAGGTAGCACAAGGGCTACTAGACTGGAGGTGGGACCTCTCTACAACATCCCTGTAGGTCTCCTCTATGTACCTCTCTGTCTCCCTCAGCTCCACCAAGTCTGCTACTCTAGCCTCAAGAGAACGGACATGTTCTCTAAGAGCTAGGAGCTCTTTGCATCGGGCGCAAACATATGACATCTCACCAACTGGGAGATAATCATACATGTGACACTCAATGCAAAAGACTGGATAGCACCCCTCTCGCTGCTGGACTGCTGACTCCATCTTAGTGTTTTTGAGTTTTCCAATATTTTAAAACTTGCTACAGTATTAAGGATATTAGCCTAATATAAAAGTGTCTTTTACTTTATATAGTGTATTGTATGATTTTAGTATTTCCTTCTTAGATGGTAATGAAATGTTTTTAAAACTCTATAAGAGCACTCCTTGCTTGTTACCCTAATTACAATAACTGACTATAAATGTCCTTTTCTGTCCCTTAGAGATCATCTGTGCTTGTCTCACGCTTTCTTTAATTCAGATATAGTCCTAGTCTCCACCTCCTCTACCGGGAAGCTGTTCCACACACCCATCAGCCTTTCCATAAGGAAGTATTTCCTTAGATTACTCCTGAGTTTATCCCCTTTCACCTTTATCCTATGCCCCCTCATTCCAGAACTTCCTTTCAATTGAAAGACATAACATATACATAACACTTTGTTGTTATAGCCAGCAATACCTCACAATTCAATGCGGGTTACATACAAAAAAGCTGGACAAACCAGGAACTACAATAATAATCATAATAATTAACTAAAACTCATACATTCATTTCCTTCCATAATTCTGAAACAAATAAGTCTTAAGCGAGCCTGCCTTTTGTACATTTATGCCATAGATGTCTCTATTTTTATTTCCCCTCTCCCATCTCTTTACACAGTGCACATATAGAGATCTTTAAGTCTGTTCTCATATACTTTAAGACAAAGACTTTTAGCAGCCTGGACCACCACCATCCTGCTTATAGCTTTCTAAATGTGCAGTCTCCAGAAATGTACACCTAACTCGTCCTTTTCGTTTGGGAACAGAGTGCTTCTCAGTTGGATGAAGTAGATAAGGCAGTTGGCATGAGGCTTTAGGGACAAAATGCTGTCCCTCTGGCCTTTGGGTTCAGAAAAAAGATATTTTCCTTCCAAACCCCTGGATATATTAGTGACACCAAATAATCTTCAAGTCCTTCCTAGCAGCTGGGCTTAATAAATGCTCTGTGGAAAATTACCAGATGTGTCTCATGCTGATCTCAGGATGCAGACTTTTCCTACAACACCCGGCATGTCCAGATAAGGCCAATACTTAGTGACACCTGGATCGCACTTGCATTTCCTGTAGAGCACCTGTGTGTAGCAGACACACCAGAAAAACAATTAGCTTTCTTCTTTGATTAATGTTGTGCTCACATTTCAGCACTACATGCAAGCATCAAGTTTTGACATTACCAATATCACATTTAGAAAACAGAAGGCTAAGACTTGCCTCATTTCTCTTTCTACATGGTTGCTATAATAATTTCTCACACATGACAAAGTCTGCCTCAGAAAACTGTAATGTTGCAGCAGACAGTAGCACATGTCATGCTGTGCTGGCTGACTTTATAGCAGACATGCTAAATGCACTTTCTCCAGTGGCGTACCAAGGGGGGGGCGGTGGGGGCGGTTCGCCCCGGGTGCACACCGCTGGGGGGTGCCGCGGCGCGCGCCTGCTCTGAGTTCGCTGACTTCTTCACGCGCTCGCTGCAGCTCCCTCTGCCCTGGAACGCCACTGATTATCTCTGCTCTTTTTTATTGCTATACTAGTAAAAAAGGCCCTTTCGTAAACAAATGAAACTGGCGCTAGCAAGGCTATAGAGAGAGTGAGAGTGTGTATATGTATGTGTGTCTGTGTGTGTGTGACACAGAGAAAGTGTGTGTGTGTGTCTCTGTGTGAAAGAGAGTGTGCACAGGTAGGGTGAAAATGAAGAGACAGCAGTGAAATTTTATATAGGACAGCTGAACCATTTGAGGCGTGTTTGTGTGTCTGTGTGAGAGAGTGTGTATATGTGTGTGGGTGCATGTGTGTGTGAGATACAGACAGTGTAAGTGTGTGTGTGCGTGTGTGTGAAAGTGAGTATGAAAGGGTAGTGTCAAAATGAAGAGGCAGCATTATAATTGTACATAGCACAGCACAAACATTTGAGGCAGTTCTTGCCTTATCTCCCCTGCCGCCCCCTCCATATCCAATGATTCGTTCCTTGTCTTCCATCCCCTCTATGTCCCGTGTGTATGTGTGTGTGTGAGAGAGAGAGAGGTGCTAGCAGTCCCTGTGATAGTGGCAGATCAGTTGCTCATTATAGCCAGTTAAGAGTAAGAGTGTCTGTGTATGTGCTGGTTTTTTTCCTTCCCTCATATGTCCTCCGTGTCTGTTGTTTGTGTGGAGAGCAGAGATCTATATGGTCCTTTTAGCGTTGCTGTTGATGTCGCATAGCAACTGTTGCTGCTGGTTTTCATTGTTCCGCGATGTGTCTTATGTCACGTTCCATCGCTTAGTAACGGGTTCGCGATGCGATTGGTTGAGTGTCATTGGTCCGCCCTCGACGTCATGACGTTTTACGTAGGGGGCGGGGCCAACACTCATGGGCGGATTCCTGGTTTCACCACCATGCATTTAGAACGTTGGGACTTGTGGAGGCTTCAGAACATTGGAGGTGCGTTTTATATAGAGAGACGAGGAAAAAATCAGTTTTGGATTTTTCTGATTTGATTTATTAACTTTATATACTGCTTTTCATCATGTAGTACTAAAGTGGTTTAATAAAATATTTCAAAAACATAATTTTTTTTTTATTGCATTTGTATCCCACATTATCCCACCTCTTTGCGGGCTCAATATGGCTTACAATTCATCGTGGATCTTGGAAATAGAAAAGAATATACATTTGGTTTATAGAGGGTTTGGGTTACATGGTGGTAAGTACATGGTTGTATTACAGCAAAAGACGTTATAAGACATTCTTATCTATATTAAAGATTGTGCAGTTACACGTGTTGATCTTTGTGATATATCTTCTCAAAGAGATAAGTTTTTAGTAGTTTGCGGAAATTGGCCAGTTCATGGACCGTTTTCAGGTTGCGTGGTAGTGCGTTCCATAGCTGTGTGCTCATATAGGAAAAGGTAGATGCATGCAATAATTTGTATTTCAGACCTTTACAATTGGGAGGGTGAAGATTGAGGAATGTGCGAGAAGATTTTATTGTGTTCCTGTGTGATAGTTCTATTAGGTCTGACATGTAGGCTGGGGCGTCTCCATGGATGATCTTGTGAACTAAGGTTCAAAGTTTGAACATGATGTGTTCTTTAAGTGGGAGCCAGTGTAGTTTTTCTCGTAGTGGTGTCGCGCATTCATATTTTGATTTGCTGAATATTAATCTGGCTGCTGTGTTTTGGGCTGTCTGGAGTTTTTTAAGTATTTGCTGTTTGCAACCAGCGTATAGTGAATTACAATAGTCCAGATGACTGAGTACTAGTGATTGTACCACATTGCGGAAGACAGACCTTGGAAAAAATGGTTTGATTCTTTTTAGTTTCCACATTGAGTGAAACATCTTCTTGGTTATGTTTGTAGCATGATTCTCAAGTGTTAGGTGTCAATCAATGGTGACTCCAAGAATTTTTAGGGTGTCCGAAACTGGTAGGTTTAGATTAGGTGTGTTGATGGTGGTGAATTTATTCTTATTGTATTGCGAAGTAAGTACAAGGCACTGGGTTTTTTCTGCGTTAAGTTTCAGCTGAAATGCGTCTGCCCAGGAGTTCATAATGTGTAGGCTATGCTTGATTTCGTTGGAGATTTCCCCTTATACTATACATGCAAAAAACATTTTAAACTAGAATTCCCAATGTACAATTAGCCAATCTACAACTTCATGTTTTCAGTGCTTTCTTGGAATACAAATAACATATAAACATAGAAAAATGTAGGCACCTAAAGACCATATGGCCTATCCAGTCTGCCCAACCATGCCATCTACTCTTCCTATCACTCCCATACTTGTCCCAAGCTCTCTTGAATTCAGATACTGTTTTCATCTCCACCACTTAGTTCCACCTGGAGGCAGTTCCACAAATTCACCATCCTTTCCATGAAGAAGTATTTCCTCAGGTTACTTCTGAGTTTATCCCCTTTCACCTTCAACCTATGCCCCCTCATTCCAGAGCTTCCTTTCAATTGAAAGACACTCACCTCCTGTGTATTTATGCTTCATAGGTATTTAAATGTCTCTATCATATCTTCTTCCAAAGTCCACATATTGAGATTTTTAAATCTGTCCCCATATGCTTTATGATGAAGACCACCAACCATTTTTGTAGCTGCCCTCCAGACCGATTCCATCCTGTTTACATCTTGTGCAGTCGCCAGAACTGTACACAATATTCTTTTTTTGTGTGTGTTCAAATAGTTGTTATTGAACATTTTTTATATGAATAACATTACACAAAACCAGCAGGCAACATGCCTAACATAGGACCAGAAATAATATAACAAAAGTAACTGTATTTTACAATATACATTGCCTTAAATATACATTAGGACACAGAAGAAACATATATGGAAGTCTAAATAGAATTTATAGGAACCTGACATATCCTTATATAGACAACATAAAGGAAAATAATGCTATTTATTTGTTACAGAAGTGAGTTATGGGGCTCCAAATTTGATCATGGTGCAAGTGATATTTAGATTTTTCAGCCATGACTGATTCATATTTATATATGGAGCACAATGAGTTCCACCAGAGCGTGAAACACTTTGCTATTGTCTTTCCAGGCTGTAATAATAGTTTTCAGAGCGATAGCTAAGAGGATATCAAGTAGTTTTGATTGCTCAGGTGATAATGAGTGTGAGAAGCTGAAATATCACAATTGTATAAGAAACAGGTATGTGGAGAGAGAGAATATCTGAAATACATGACCAGACTTCCAACCAAAATACATTCCTTAATCTTCACTTCCCAAATTGTAAAGGTCTGAAATACAAACTAACGCATGCGTCAACCTTCTCCTACCTGAGCACACAATTCTGGAATGTGCTGCAGCGCAACTTAAAAACGATCTATGAACTAGCTAACTTCCGAATCCTACTGAAGACCCATCTCTTTAACAAGGCATAGAACAATGATCAACAAATACGAACTCCTGTACACATATCCAGAACTGCCTCTATAATATTTGCTTGCCAAACTATTATCATGTTTTTCATTATCATGTTACCCAACATCCTTCTGCTATTACTAAATGTATATTTTCTTATATAATTCTTATATATTTCTTAAATATTTCTTACTATGTTTGCTTGTTAAAATACTATCATGTTTTATCATTATCATGTTACCCCAAATCCTTCTGTTATCACTAAATGTATACTTTGTCATGTATTTCCACTATTCATGATGTATTGTAAGCCACATTGAGCCTGCAAAGAGGTGGGAAAATGTGGGATACAAATGCAACAAATAAATAAATAAATAAATAACAATATAACCCTCTACAAGAATGCTCAAGTGTACCAAAATCCTTGAGACAAGACCAGAATCTATTTGAAGATGTGGCATTTACACTGTTCTGAAAGGCAGGTATCCATTAAGCTTTGTGTGAAGCAAAGTATAATGATTGTAAAATGGCAACAGAAGATAGGGGTTTATTAACTTTCTGCCAGAAATAATACTATTGTTGTTCAGAAATTTGCCATCCGGTATCTATAGACCAGACTTTACGTAGGGGTAATAATGGGGGTGAACATGTAGAATTAAACATTTTATAGATTTTTGATGCAATTTTCCCCAAAACTAAGGCACCTGATAGTGATTTAAAAATATCAGGGGTAATACACAAAGAACTCAAGGACGACAGGCTTGCCAAGATGCAGGACCGTAATTGCAAATATTTAAAATATAGTATTGAAGGTACTGCGTAAATCTTCGAAGGATGCAAAAGAACAATCCTTTAACTCATCCTGTAAAGAATAAATGCCACATTTTATCCAATCATCCCAATGAATAGATTTATAATTAATGCAAAAAGAAGTATTGTTCCATAAGGGAGCCATTAAGGAGTTACAAATGGGATGCGCTACACACAATCAAGCTTACAAAAAAGCACTTGAAAGAATATTAGGGGTATTATTTGATAAGTTAGACAACATTGAGCCAAAACAACATGCTAAGGGCAGCAATCCAGCCAGGGCTTTTTCTAAAGGTAGCCAAATAGGAGTAGAATCCAATATTTCTCCCGAAATCCACCAAGTTGCAGCTCTGAGTAGGAAAGCAAAATTGTAACGCTTAAAATCTGGAAAATTGATTCCACCAAACCGTCTAGACACTTTTCGTTTATAAAGTGCAATTCTGGGGGGTTTATTATTCCATAAAAAATTGGAAAGAATTTTATCCACAGTTCAAAAGAAATTGGTAGGAAATAGGTAGGGTAATATGGATAAAAGATAAAGCACTTGGGGGGGGGGGGCAGAATCATTTTTATGCTCTCTAATTTTCCCCACCAGGATAGATACAACTATTTTTTCAATAGTTTTAGAACACATGAAATGTTTATGTCCATCGTTTCATTCAAAGAGGCTATAAAAGTAAGACTTAAATATTTAAGACCATTCCTGCACCAGCAAATAGGTACTGATGGGAAACGTTTGGGTACATAGTATATATTTAATGGTAATACCTCTGTCTTTGACCAGTTAATAGTATAACCGGATAAAGATCCGAATTTCTCTATGAATGCAAAAAGATTAGGAACAGAAGTTTCTGGTGATGACATGCAAAGTAACGTGTCATCTGCATATGCAAATAATTTAAGAACTTGGCCAGCTATCTCAATACCTTTAATCTGCTCAGACTGTCTGATTGATATTAGAAAAGGTTACAGTGCCAATATAAAGAGAAGTGGGAAGACATAATGGAGTTAATAAAAACACAAGTAGATGGATTAGAGTACAACATCTGAGCCATATCAATAAATGTGTCTTCCAAATGAAACCATTTTAGTACAGTAAATAGGAATTGCCATTCGATGTAATCAAAAGCTTTCTCAGCATTAAGGGAGATGGCACATGCTGAACTCCTCAGATGCTGAGCAGCCTGTATAACATGACAAAACACTCTAGTATTATCTGCTGACAACTGACTCTTTATAAAGCCAGACTGAGTGGGATGTACTAAATAGGGTATGACTTTAGATAACCTATCAGGCAAAATCTTAGCGTATATTTTGCATTCATAATTTAACAGAGAAATTGGTCTGTAGTTCTGAATAGGGGATCACAACCGTTTTTTTTCCAGTATAATAATAGTAGCCTCTCTGATGGTTCCCTTACTGGATTTTGCAGATACGAAGCTATTGAATAATTGTAACAACTTCTGAGATAAAAATGAAGCAGTGTGACAATAAAAGTCAATGGATAGTCCATCATTGCCTAGTGCTTTGTTCTTTTTTAAGTGACATGATCACTGAATGGATTTCAGATAAGGATAGAAGGTTATTTAAATTTTTAAGCATATCCTTAGATATAGTTGGCTTCTTAAGATGAAGTAGAAAATCATTAATCTGTTGGGTAGTAGTCATTTTGCAGATGTATAAATTTTGGAGTAGAAATCAAGGAACAGGTTGGCAATTTCTTTTGAATCCATGCATAACGAGGAGTCCGATTGAATAGCCATAATTTTTGTGGCTCTTTTATTGGCCTTGAGGTAGTTCACCAGAGCTTTGCCAGCACGATTAGCACCAGAATAATAAAATGTTTGTTCAGATGTAAGCAAAATTCCTGTACGAGAACTCAATATTTGATTATATTTAAAGTTAAGCTTCTTGTAAGGCCATCAGAATAATTGTGACATATTTTAAGTTCCAGATTTTTTTATTTGTTGGTCCAAATTGGTACAGCTAATTGAAGTTTATGTTTGTATGATGAATATTTTATATTTTCACCCCTTAGGCAAGCTTTGTATGCGTCCGATATAGTAGAGTAGATCATTCCTTCAGTTTCATTAATAGAAAAATATTCATCCGTCCACATTTTAAGTTTTTCACAGAACTCAACATCTTGTAATAAAATGGAATTGAATCTCCAAGACGGAAGGAACAGAGGATTTTGGATGTATCGATGATAAATATAGCGTAATACAGGATAGTAGCTTTAAGGATATTTAATATTTGGAATTAGAGATATAGAAATAAAAATATAGTCTAGACATTAATATGAATCATGAGGCTTTGAGTAGAATGAAAATTCAATATCTTTAAGCTGAAGCAACCTCCAAGAGTCAATTACATTCCAAGTGGAAAGGACATCATGTAATGCACTGTTTGCCTTAAGACGCCTCTGTTTAGATAATGATTTTCTGTCAAGTACAACATCTAAGGGTAGATTCATATCTCCAGCCATTGTAACAGAATCAGAACTCGCTAAAGCTATCTGGGTACTCAGGGGCCCTTTTACTAAGGCATGTAGGTGCCTATGTGCGTACAACATGAGTCAAATTAGAACTACCGCCCAGCTACCGCGTGCCCCGGATGGTAATTCTATTTTTGACGTGCGTACCAAACATGCAGCAGAAAATATTTTCTATTTTCTACCGCATGGCGCTAACTGGGCAGTAATTGGCAGTGTGCACACGCTGATGATTACCGCCCGGTTTACATGTGAGAACGTACCGCTAAGTCAATGGGTAATAGTAAGGTCTCAGGCCCAAAATACATGTGCATTCATTTTAATTTTGCTGCACATCTATTTTCGGCCACAGGAAAAGGCCTTTTTTGCAGGCGTGCTGAAAAATGGACCTGCGCACATCCAATACACACGCCTACACCAGCACAGGCCACTTTTTGGCGTGCCTTAGTAAAAGGGCCCCTTAGTTGGGTAAAAAAGGATGGCTTTTCCAGATTTGTAGCATACACTTGGAGAAAAAGTTTGCTGGTCAATTTTTACTTTAAATAGCAACCAGCGACCCTCTGAGTCTGTATTATGAGATATAACATTGTAGACCAGAGTTTTCAACAATAGGATGATTACCCCATTTTTCTTACCACAGGCTGGTGAGTAATAACAATCCTTGACCCAGTCTTGTATCAGCTTCTTGGACAGGGAGGTGAGACTCCTGGAGAAATACTATAGAGGGATTCAAGTGTTTAAGGTAAAGTAATAACGTTTTACATTTTATCGGATTTTGTACACCTTTAACACTAAAAGACAAAATATTCATAGTCATAAGCAGTAGAATGTAAAATATTATTATAGTAAGTATATAAGTGATATTCATATATAAATGTGCAGTGGGTAAGAATCTAAGATGTAAACTGCTAAATAGAAATGTATTATATAGTAAAAGGAAAAATAGAAAGAAAGAAAGAAAAAACACAATAACAAAGAGAAAGAAACTGATTTCCATCCACAACCATACCTTCATTATTGAGGTTATATGGTGTTGAGGAGAGTGATTGACTTAAGGAGGAGACCAGAGCACTGGAATATGCATATAGTAATTGAACAAGGCCCAGATGAGGAGATACACATAATTATAGCATATATGTCATGTATTTGATATTTGGCAGGCCTCTTGCTCAGATATATATTTCTCCAACTTCTTTGGATTGGTATAGAATTTTACTTTGCTCCTGTGTGTAATTTTCATGATAGCAGGAGCAAATAAACCAAACTGAGCATTCAGCGACCACAATCATAGTCTAAGAGTAAGAAAAGCCTTCCTTGAAAGAGCAGTATCTTTTACAAAGTCCAGTGTAATACTGATTATATTATCATTCTAAGTAATCCTCCCCTTAGATTTTGCCACCTGCGATATAGCATGAACTTGAGGGTAACGCGACATTTTTAATATCATTGGCCTGGGGTATTTTTGATTAAGGCTCTTACACCCTGTGTGCTCTTTCTAATTCAAATGGTTTGTCAAAGGAGAGTTGCAGCAATGATGGGAGAAATGATTCAAAAAACTTGAGGCATTATCACCCTCCTTACCCTCTGGTAATCCTAATATTCGGATGTTATTGCATTGGCTCCAATTTACCACTTACCATATGAGCCACTGGGCCAGTCCATAATATATTTCTTGCTACCTTTTTAAGTACTAACATTCCCCTTCCACAAGTTAGAACACAATGCGCAAAATATGGCAATAGTAGAAAGCAAGTGAGTCATACTTACATTTTCTAATTGCCATCTTCTGTTCATTATGTTCTGACCTGCAGAAGAGGTGTGTTAGCTCCTGAAAGCCAGTCAAGAAATGTGTTAATTAGTCCAGTAAAAAAGTATCTCTATTTACTTTTGGGTTTTTTTAATTGTTATTTCTGCACATTGAAGTGGACAAACATGGCACACAAATAGAAGATAGGCTGTTCTGGAGAAAGCCAAGTCTATATGAGTGCCAAGAGTCAGTTTCGACTTGACGGCAATCAATCAACATGTCAATCACTCTGCTTTGTGTCTCTCAAACATACACATGTACACACTCTCCATAGGTGTAATCCCATCATCTACAACCCTCTCATCCATTTAGCTGTAGCTGTAACAGAATAATTCAGTAATGTATTACTTTCTATTCTATTTTTCCTTTGTTTTTCTTTCTTGATCCTTCTTCAGTTTCTTTCGTGTTTTCTTCATTCTCTTACATTTACAATTTTTATTTATTTAGTGTTCTTCCTTATTAAGAACATAAGAACAGCCATACTACATCAGACCGATGGTCCATCTAACCTAGTATCCTGCTTCCGACAGTGGCCAATTCAGGTCACAAGTACCTGGTAGAAACCCAAATTAGTAGCAACATTCCATGCTACCAATCCCAGGGCAAGCAGTGGCTTCTCCCCTCTCCATCTCAATAACAGACTATGGACTTTTTCTCTAGGAACTTGTCCAAACCTTTTTAAAGCCCAGATATGCTAACCGCCGATACCTTATCCTCTGGCAGCAAGTTCCAGAGCTTAATTATTCTTTGAGTGAAAAAATATTTCCACTTATTTGTTTTAAAAGTATTTACATGTAATTTCATTGAGTGTCCCCTAGTCTTTGTACTTTTTGAAAGAGTGAAAAATCGATTCACTTCTACCCTTTCTATACCACTCAGGGTTTTATAGACATCAATCATATCCTCCCTCAGCTGTCCCTTTTCCGAGTTTAAGAGCCCTAACCTCTTTAGTTTTTCTTCATATGGAAGGAGTTACATCCCCTCATTTTGTTCACTCTTCTTTGAACCTTTTCTAATTCCACTATATCTTTTTTTTCCATACATTTGTACCACCTGCGCTTTCCCACTCATAGCAGGTTCAATGCAGCTTACATATTATATACAGGTACTTATTTGTACCTGGGGCAATGGAGGGTTAAGTGACTTGCCCAGAATCATAAGGAGCTGCCTGTGTCTGCAGTGGGAATCGAACCCAGTTCCCCAGGACCAAAGTCCACCACTCTAACCACTAGGCCACTCCTCCACTCTTTTTTGAGATTGAACGCAATACTCAAGGTGAGGTTGCACCGTGGAGCGATATAGAGGCATTATAATATTCTTGATCTTATTTTGCATCCCTTTCCTAATAATTCCTAGTGTCCTGTTTGCTTTTTTGGCCTCCACCACACACTAGGCAGAAGATTTCTGCGAATTGTCTACAATGAAACCTAGATCTTTTTCTTGAGTGCTGGCTTGTAAGGTGGACCCAAGCATCAGGTAACTATGATTTGGATTATTCTTCCCAATGTGCATCACTTTGCATTTGTCCACATTAAATTTCATCTGCCATTTGGATGCCCAGTCTTCCAGTTTCCTAAGGTCTTCCTGAAATTTTTCATAATCCACATGTGTTTTCACAAGTTTGAATAGTTTTTTATCATCTGCAAATTTAGGGCCCTGTTTACTAAGGTGTGCTAGCATTTTTAGCGCGCACTAAAAATTAGCACATGCGTGTCTCACTAAAAATTAGCAAATGCGTGTCTCTAACATTAGCATGCACTAATTTTTAGGGTGCACTAAAAGCGCTAGCGCCTACAGCTAGCCTTTAATCACCTCACTCATTGTTCCATTTTCCAGATCATTTATAAATATGTTAAATAGCACCGGTCCCAGTACAGATCCCTGCAGCACTCCACTATTCACCCTCCTCCATTCATTTTCTTCTCCCCCTTTATTGTTTAAGTTTCCTTCTTTTGTTGGCTATTCTATTCTCTCAGGTTTCCTCTACTGTTTTCCACTCTGCTATCATCTTGAATGAATATTAATAGGTCTTTCCTATCCTGAAATGTGTTTTGGTATTTTATGTGTTTTATTATTGTAAACTGCTTGGATTTGTAATATGTTAAGTGATATATCAAATTTTTAAACATTAAACATGGTTCTTTTGTTTTGCTTATTTCATTCCTATGTCCCATTTGTTTTATTTTCCTTTTCCTTTTCATTCTCCTCTCTGCTCTCTCTCTCTCTCATAATTCTTACTCCTTTCCTTCTCATCCACATCTCTTTTCTCCCAGCACTCACCCTTCCCCAGTTCTCACATACTGCTCTCTCCTTACTCCCCTCACTCGATCTTTATCTGTTTCCTTTATCACCTTTTTCCTGCACTCTCCTTTTCCTTTATCTCCTACTCTTTCTCCACCTATCCACTTTGCCTTCTCCCCTCATCAGGTTTTTTCTTCCCCTTCACACCCTTAGCTGTCATCTCCTTTCCCCTTATTCAATCTTCCTCTCTTCTTGCCTTCCTTTCTCTCACCTGCCTTATCTTTCAGCCTTTTTTTCACCCTCCCCTTCTTTCTTCATTTTCCCCTCCCATCCACTCCTTGCATTTATTCCCCTCAATATTTCTTTTACCTTAGCTAGCAGCATAGGTCATAGGAAATTAGCACCTGTTCAGTATTGCTGGTCCCTGCAGCCCTTCTTCCCCCTGCTGGTGCTCATGCTCTAAGTTCCTTCAGCCCAGAATGGAGTGCTACAGTCTGCCAGTTTGCTTGCACCCCTGACTCCACCTATGAGCCACAGGCATGGCATGAGGAAGCTGCCTTCAGCTCAGTGGCGTAGCCAGACTGCCAATTTTGGATGGGCCTAAACCCAAAGTGGGTGGGCACAAAATTTTCTCTCTACCCCCCTCCCCCAGCAAAATTTAGTCACGCTAATCAGATGCATTTGTCACACAGGGTAAAGTGCTGCTTTTCAGTGCATCAGATTTCAGAAAATTTATTTAATAGCCTAACACCCTTTTCAGTGAGCTTTCAGAGGCCAAAACCTCCTGCCTCAGGTCAGTATAATGCTGTTACAGTATCCTCGCCTGACCTAAGGAAGGAAGTATTGGTCTCTGAAACTTCATTAACACAGGTACCATATTACTTTATCCTAAATTAAAAATAAAATTATTTTCTTTACCTTTCTTGTATGGCCATTTACTTTTTCTCATTGTGTCGCTCCCAGTCTCTAGATTCTGCTTTCCTTCGTTTTCACTTAACTCTTCTGCCACGGTTTCCTGGCCATTTCTCATTTTTCTCTCCTTTTTCTTTGCTTTCTTCAATATTTTTCTGCCTCTCTCTCTCTCTCTCTCTGTCCTGATTTAATTCATTCTTACTATCCATTCTTTAATTTCCTTCATCTACTTATGGCTTTTCATCTTTTTCTCTCCCTTGTTCTCCCCATGCCCCTTCCTCTTATTCTCCAGTCTTTCACTACTCTCCTTTTCCATCCAGCAGCTCTCTTCTTTCTCTCCCCATCCTTCCAGTCTCCCCTCTCTCGCCCCATCCTTCCAGTAGTCTCCTCTCTTTCTTTCTGCATCCTTCCGTCCAGTGTCACCTCTTTCTCCCTACCCTTCCATCTAGCGTCTTCCCTCTTTCTCTCCCCATCTTCCATCCATCTACCCTCTCTCCTGATCCTTCCATCTAATGTCTCTCTCTCCCTCTTTCTAACCAGTGTCTCTGTATCACTCTACCCTTTTCTGTTCAGTGTCCCTTCTCTCTCCACATCCTTCCAGTCTCTCCCCTTTCTCTCTGCATCCTTCCAGTCTCTCCCCTTTCTCTCCCCATCCTTCCATCCAGTCTCTCTCCCCATCCATCAGTTTTCCCTCTTTCTCTCCCCATCCTTCCATCTGTTTTCCCTCTTTCTCTGCCATCCTTCCATCTGTTATCTATCTTTTCTCCCCATCCTTCCATCTATTTTCCCTCTTTCTCTGCCATCCTTCCATGTTTTCCCTCTTTCTCTGCCATCCTTCCATCTGTTTTCCCTCTTTTCTCCCCATCCTTCCATGTTTTCCCTCTTTCTCCCCATCCTTCCATGTTTTCCCTCATTCTCTGCCATCCTTCCATCTGTTTTCCCTCTTTTTCTCCCCATCCTTCCATCTGTTTTCCCTCTTTTTCTCCCCATTCTTCCATGTTTTCCCTCTTTTCTTCGACGAGGCCCACCCTGCATGCCAGCGCCAGCCAGCCCCAGCTCCCATCGCCGGCCACTGCTGCTTTTCCTGTTGAGCAGCAGGGCCGGCGCTCTACAAAAAGAAGAAGCGCTAACGGCGCTAAGGATGAAAAATGTTTAAAAAAAAAAAAAAGTGCGGCACCGGCAGGCACTGTCTAGGCAGCCTTGAGGCATTGGCTGCTGGCTCGCAGGCTCCTCCCGTCTCCTACGTCACTGCAGTTTCGAAGGAGACGGGAAGAGCCTGCAAGCCAGCAGCCAATGCCTCAAGGCTGCCTAGACAGTGCCTGCCGGTGCCGCGCTTTTTTTTTTTTTTTAAACATTTTTCATCCTTAGCGCCGTTAGCGCTTCTTCTTTTTGTAGCGCCGGCCCTGCTGCTCAACAGGAAAAGCAGCAGTGGCCGGCGATGGGTGCTGGGGCTGGCGCTGGCGCTGGGCGGGCCTGAGCTGAAATTGGGTGGGCCTGGGCCCAGCCAGGCCCACCCGTAGCTACGCCCCTGCTTCAGCTCTTTCCTTCCAGCTGCTGGCAATGCTGCTGCTGAGGCTTATGTGTTTCCTGGCCAGCAAAGTTAGGGGCTTTTTACTAAAAAGTGGCAAAAAGTGGCCTGCGGCAGTGCGAGCTCATCTTTTGGGCACATGCCAGGCCAGTTTTGCTGCATCCTGGGAAAAGAGCTTTTTTAAGAGGCCAGAAAATGGACGTGTGGCAAAATAAAAACCAGTGTGCATCCATTTTTGGCCTGAGACCTTACTACCACCCGTTGACTTAGCGGTAAGGTCTCACATGCCACCAGGCAGTAGGCATGCAGTGTGTCCACTGCAGTGTACCAACAGGTAAGCGCCACGTGGTAGAAAATAGAAAATATTTGTACTGCGTGTTTTCGGCATGCGCCAAATTCAAAATTACCACCCGGGGCATGCGGTAGCCAGGCGGTAATGCCAATGTGGCATGTGCTGGATGTGTGTAGGCCCTAACGTGCCTTTGTAAAAGGGCCCCTCAGATGGCTACTGCAGGGGCATTTTGCTGCTACCCCCTAGAAAAAAAAATAATTCTCTACTTGAGGCAACCACCTCACTTTGCCTGAAAATAGAACCACCCCTGGCCACTAATAAAATTGTTAATCACACTAAGCATATGTTTGTTGAAAGCTATTGCAAACAGGAAAACTAAGAGGGTCAATACATTTAAAATCTTTTTTTTTTTACTAAAAAACTGAATAGGAAATATTATAACATCAACTATTCACAATATAATTGGTAAATATAAGAAATATTTGTTGAACTCAAAGAAAAGATTTATAGTATACACTTATACTTTCTATGGTTTTCCTGTGATTTGCAAGGCTGTTAAGACAGAGGGTTTTTTTAAACCTAGGACACAATTTATTTTGTTTGCCAATCCATTTTAATGTATTTTTATTGCACACTTTTAAATCCCAAGTTTGAGAGAATTGAATTCAGTGAGGTTATATTTGGGTGCTTTGCTTTTCTTTTTTTCTTTCATCTGCAGTGTAGAGCATCAATTATTGCTTTGTCTAGGATGGCACAGTAATACTGATTTATCTGTACTTACAGTTCATCTGTGTTGGCTGTAGCCCTAACAGAATGAAAGGTTTTGCTTACTTCATCCAGAAAGAACTTGGCCTTGAAAGAGAAGGTCAAGACATAATGGGTATTTATTCTAGGACAGATATCCTGTACATACAAAGCAGGAGTTGTGTGCTGTATCAGTGAAAGTAGCTAAATAATGGTTTTTTTTGTTTTGTTTTTACAATTAAAGCTATCTCCATTTAAAGATATGTAGATGTTACATTCTAATTCACATGAATTCAGGTTTGTTTCAAGACCCAAGTACATCAGAAGGAGAGAGTGTGAACAGCAGTGAATCCTACGTTCACTAAAATTACAGTGGTAATACTAATTCTAGGATTTATATTCCACGTAAGTCCAATGTGGATCACAAACTAAACAGTTGGTAATAACCAGGATGTCCCATCATAATATTTACAGTAAAGAATATTAAGATATTTTTGAAACAGGTACGTTTTCAACATATGCCAAACTAATATATAATCTGATTGGCTTCTTACTTCAAAAGGTGTATAATTCCATATTAAAGCCAATTGGTATGTAAAGGTAAGTTGTAATTTAAAATGTAAACCTTTACATTAGGATAACGTAAAAGCTGTTGATCATTCACTCATAGTAAATAAAAGGGTCATTTTAATAAAACTTAGTACATGCTAAATTTTAAGAAGTCAATTTTATACTTTAGTAACATAGTAAATGACGGCAGATAAAGACCTGTACGGTCCATCCAGTCTGCCCAACAAGATAAACTCATTTTACATGGTATATGATTCTTTATACCCAAGTTTGATTTGTCCTTGCCATTCTCAGGGTCTGCCCAGCACTGTTCTTGTACTAAGTTCTGAAGCTACCGTTGAAACCCCTTAAAATTTACACTCCAGCCCATCCATATCTATTCAGTCATGATCAGGGCGTAGACCGTAGAAGTCTGCCCTATGGAGGAATTCTAGATATGGTACCTAACATTAGGCACTATTTCTGCACCAGGTGTTTAGAGTGGAGAAGTGTTCTAATAGATGCAAGGCGCTGAAACAGGGCAGAAATTATTTATTCATTTATTATTGTATTTATAGCCCGCCTTATATCCAAAGCAGGCTACAATAAAAACACACATAATAATAGAAACAAAACAACAAGACATAAATCATTAAATTAGAAAGAAAATCTAACATTGAACTGCTAGGTTGGAAGAGAAGTCCATGACCAATCCGAGATCAATCATCTCCAAAATATTTCACAAAATTTATATTTTGATCTATCAGAACATAATCTCAGATAACCTGGTAAATGGTTCCAAAGAATCACTCCTGCAACAGACAAAGGGCCCTGTTTACTAAGATGCACTAGCGTTTTTAGTGTGTGCTAAAATTTAGCACGCACTAACACTAGAGACATCCATTAGCGCACACTAAAAATGTTACCGTGCATATAGCGCAGCTTAGTAAACAGATCCCAAAACTTTGTTATGACTATCAGCCAACCTTCAGGTAGAAACACTTAATTGCTTAGTAATTTCAGAATGCAGGGGCCGCCTTGGTTGGTATATTGTCAAAGCATCTAAAAATATTTTGGAACATTAACATAGACCCATCAATGAATCAAAATTAACATCTTAAACAAAAGACAAAATGTAATAGGTAATCAATGGAGCTTCTTTAGGGTCGGAGTCATATGTTCTGATCTCTGCATGCCATTGAGTCACTGTGCTGCTGCATTTTGTATAACCTGCAATGCTTAAGTTCTGGCAGCCGACATATCCAGGGTGAGTGAGTTAAAATAATCTAATCTTGTTAGAATCAAGCTCTGTACAATCATTCGAAAATCATAATTAGGTATCATCCCTTTTAATTTGCTAATAACACGCAGTTGAAAAAAGAAATCGAGATCCTATGATCAATTAGAGTCTAATAAAACTCCCAGATTGCAAAGACAACCTTTAAACTTCAATCCATTCGCTGAAAGATTAAAACAGAACACAGGGAGGGATCCATGCAAAAACACACATATGCGCCCATTTAGAAAATGGCCCCTAAGTGTTTCTGCACAGAACTGCAAAGGAGGCATAATGCTGGGAGGGTCATGAGCAGGTCAGGGGCATTCCCTTAAGATACACACAGTGTTATAGAATAGTACACATCTGCATCCAACTTGTGCACCTGGTTTCAATTGGTGTAACTCCACATCAGAAGCGGAGTCAGGTTGATGGTGCAGGAGGAGTGAAAGCGGCATGAGAGCAACTGGTGCACATTTTCAATGCAACACGATGAGAAAAAAATAGGTGCCAGTGCCGGCAGAACTCCATTTGGGGGAGCGGCTGCTCCCCTGGTGCCCCACCTAGCTACGCCACTGCTCCACATCCCCCCACCCACAACCGTGTATGGTACTGCTCCCCATCTTGTTCCCCATAGCAGCCCAGTCCAAAGGACTCTTAAAATGTTAAGTATCTGAACAGGAAACATGAAGCTAGCAATGATATCATACAGCTTACAAGTGGAATAGAATTCCTGGCACCTACAAGGTATCATGCATATAAAAACATCCAGCATAATTCCTCACAAGAAGGGGAAGCTGTACCTAGTATGTAAAGTAGTCCGCCCAGGAGTCTACTGCACCCATTCATTGGGGCAAACTAGCGGTTGCTTCATGCAGCATGGTCTCCAAAGCCACCCCCTAGTCTGAAGCTCCCCCATAGGCAGCAGAGCCCTACGCCAGTACTGCCAACCCTGGGATCGGTGTGTCATTAGTCTTATCCTCTCCCTCCGACAGAGTTGTCTCAGTGGATCCCTGGCCTCCATGTCAATGGGACCTGCTCCAATAGCTCCCACAATTCCTCCTAGGCTTCAGGACAGACCTTTTTCTCTGCTCTATGGTGCTGTGGCAATCAAATATAGTGCATGTGGAATACTTCTTCTGAAAGTTTCTTTTGCTGCAGTGGGTCCCTGGAGCATGCTGTGGAGATTTCTTTAAAGATCACAAATATCTGGCCTCTTTGGGAGTAGATAAGAAGTTCGTTGCCAGCAACAGTGAGCACAAGCACAGCAGGGAACCAAATATCCACTCCGTAGCCTTTGTCTTGAGTTGTTTTTTGAATGGCAAAAGTTCTTTGCATCTCCTAATGGTCTCCAAGATGAGATCTGGAAATATTTTGACATTTAGGCCTTCAAAATGATATGACTTCACTTGTCACATTGTCCTTAGCACTAGTTCAGTTTCTTGATATCTCAATAATTTCACCACTAGTGCTCGGGGTAGCAAATTTACATCTGGTCCGGGGCTTATGCACTGGGCAGGGCTGAGTGCCGCCATTTTCAAGGCAATGCTGCTGGAAGAGGAGGGAGTGTACTATCTCCTTCCTCCAACAAAGGTACGGGGAGGCTGGAGATCTGGTGGATCTCCAGCCCTCCTGAACTTGTGTTGGGAGGGGTCGGGGGGACTGTTAATGGCTTGGAGTGGGGGTTCGGTGGGGCCACTAGGCCACCAGAGCCTTGCTGTTTGGGGTCTGGTGGTCCCACAGACTGCCAGCCCCTGTGTTTGACAGGTCTGGGCTTTTGACAGCCCGGACTTGTCAAACAAGTGCAGGAGTACTACTGCACTTTACCCTATGATCAGAGATAATAGCGTGCATGATATTGTCTCTGATCATAGGGGTGAAAAAGCCCCGCGCTGTTCCAGCGCTATTTTTAGAGCGCTATTTGGAACAGCGTGAGGCTTTCGATCATCAGGGCATCTGTTTGGTGTGGTCGAGAGGGAGGGGCATGACACTCTGTTTGGAGAGTTAAAAGGGAAGGTAATGGCACTCTAGGAGACAGAAGGGGTAATTGTGACCTCTTCTTATGCGGATTCCAGCTGAGTATTGGCCAGGACTGGCAGCCTAGAAAAATCCGATGACACCCAGATATTCAATGCTGATGCCCAGACATTTGCCCAGCATTAACAATGTTGGGCCAAATTCTGTCTGCAGCGGTCAGTCTTTAAAAAAACACTGACCACCTGCTGGCTGAATATAGACCATTGTTGATATCACAAAGATTGATTACTATATTAAACAATTTCCTCTGATCTAGGGGATCATTCTCAATCAGCGTAGAATAATAAGATTTTTTTTAGCAGAACTAGTAGAGTCTTTATAAATTGTAATTAATTCTGTCTACTGACTTTTTGTCTCTTCACTACCAGTTTTTTCTCCAGGTTCATTCAAGACTGTGACATTTATGTTTAATCTTCAACAAATTCCCAGTATAGCAAAAAGAAATGGATTTACGAGAACATTTTTTTCCATTAATGGTACAATAATGTGCAAAACCTCACAGACAGAAGTTTACCAGTTAATTAACATTTTTAAAGGATTCTCTTCTATTTTATCTAAACATTTAAGGGTTTCAGACCAGAAGCGAGCAGTATCTATTATGCCCGTAGAGACAACTTTACCAGCTGCCAGCCTTCTGGCAGCATCAGTATTACGTATGCACCATCTCAAAATAAAATCTAGTTGGTAATGATCCAACCAAATAACTTGTTTCCAGTTTACATCAGTGATAATTATATTCTTTAAAAAACAAAAACAAATTGAAAGATCCAATTGGTGTCTTTTCATGAGGAGACGTTATATGAAATAACGAAAAACCTAAGCATTCTAAAAACTTCACAAGAAGAACCATGGATTGATGATTCAGATGGCAAGTTATATCATTATTCTACTGTGCAGTTTAATGTGCATATTTCTGATACTGTATCATATTATTCTTTTTATTAGGATTCAATCTGCCTAGTGTATAGGCAGAATATAAAGTAATTTAAAAAATAAATAAATAAATTTCCCTGTCTCCAAGTTTACCTCACGGATTGTATTTATGCTTAGATTTGGTAATTTTACTATTATTATGCTGTTAATAACATTTTAAGTTTTATGTCAAGCTTCAAAAAGTGGTTAATAAAACCCAATAAATAAATAAATAAATAACGTGCTGGGCACTGCCTTGAGAAAGGTCCCCAGTTTGATCGCTGGGTTGAGCAGGAATGTTGCAGAGGGAGCGCTCCTAAGCGTCAGGGAATGGGAGCCGTTGTCCTTCCTTAACAGTGACATCTAATGGATGGAGTCAGGACCCATAATTGGAGGGTTCTGGAAGATGTCCTGCTGCACAGCCTCTGGCCCAGAATCTTCTCGCCACATTAAGGATAGTAGTGATAGAGGTGGTGTGGAGGAGGGGCAGAGGTTAGAGGAGAGGGTAGGGACATAAATAGGGAAAAATCCCTGAGTTGTTCCAAAGAACATCACACCAAATTCCTGGTACAACTGAGCTGGAAGTACAAAGATATAGGAGGAAACTGACATCTCCCCCCCCCAAAAAAATAAAAAGCAAAACCGCCTCCCATTTTTAGGCCTTCTGCACTTCCTCTGAGACACTACAGTGGCAATACAGCAAAGCTGCAAGAATGAGAGAAACTGTACAGAACACCACTGTGTGCTGTATCATTCTATCCATTCCAGGGTTTCATTTTATGAAGCATCTCCTGCATGGAAAGCATATCTGACACACAGAAATGAATTTACAGTGGTGTTGCCATTAGCTCATGGCCATTTTTAAAAATGATCTCAGGAGCACTTACCGCCACCTATATTGTAGACAGCAAGGGCTCCTGCGTTATCCATGCACTAACCAGTTAGTGTGCGGTAATAAAGATATACTAACTGGTTAGTGCCAGATTGCACACTCCCTGCCCCTGGATGTCTCCTAAAAAAAAATAGAAAAACATTGTTTAGCAAGCAATTAGCCCATGCACATAAAAAAAACCTACCATGTGGCACGGTAGCGTGTCCCGTGGTAGTCCATTTTTTGCTGCATTAGGCACACAGCACCTAACGCATCTTAGTAAAAGGCCCCATGGTTCTCAGAGCATTTGGTACGCAACAGTGATACCATCTGTGACAAAGTTTTAATTTTGTTATGTGCAGGGGTACTGGCTGCTTGTATTCAGTCTTGCTGTCTCTTCATGAAATTTGGCGTTGCTGGTATCCTGAAACAGACAGATGCTTTAATTATGTGACAAATAGTGATATATATATAAATACATTTTATAGTAGTTTTTGAACTTATCATGATTTAATGTAAGCCACATTGTGCCTGCTTGTGTGGGACAATGTGAGGTAAAAATGCACCAAATAAATAAATAAAATAAATATCACTATTTGTCACACTATAACAGAATTTATCTTATTCAGTGCCCACAGGATGGCAGTATTGTTTCAAAGAAGATGCAAGAATCTGACAGGGAAGCTCATGGGTTAGGTATTGAGTAAGTAAACACCTCAGCATCATCAAATAACTGTTGCCTCACCCTATCCAAATACCTCTACTTACAGACAGGAATCATTAGTGGGCTTGTTCTGAGCTGTCTTGCAGTGTGGAACGAACAATTATAGTCTCAGGGCTCAATTTACTGAGAATCATCCTCATAGACACTGAAGAGATAATTTTCTAAAGATTTTTCTATGTGTAAAGCCTATTTTACAGCTGGGACAGATTTTTGTAAAATTGAATGGCAGTATATGCATGTATAAATACATGTACTTATCTGCACACCATGCATTGGTATTCCCAGGAATGTAGCTGTGAAACAAGCAGGAGCAGCACTGCGATGTAGATGCATATTTTATAAAATAACCTTATTTCAAAACTGGCAAAACAAAATTTGCATCATGGACACTCCAATGACTCACTTGCCAAACCCACAGTGATCTAATAATATAGCTGCCAATCTCAGTGGTGCAACTTGTTGGAATGTAATTTTGACCCGCAAGATTTACAGCTCAGAATTAGCACTACCGCAGGGCATCCTGAGGCATCCCGTGGTATCTCTGAATCGGCGCATGACATTTCCCGCACTAGAAAATAAAAATTATTTTCTAGCACAGGGGCGGGGAGTAAGCATTCCTGGCAGTACAGTGTGGGCACATTGCTGTCTGCTGCCTGATTAAAGCATAAGTAGCACATAAACCTTTATTACCTTCTAAATAGGAGGTGGTAAGGGCTCAGATGGTAATAGCCGAACTCTTATTTGTAAATTAGCACATAGACAATTAGCAATTTGACTTGGGGAATAAGCAGCATAAAATGTATTGAACTTTTTCGGGATCTTGCCAGGTATTTGTGACCTGGATTGGTCACTGTTGGAAACAGGATGCTGGGCTTGATGGACCTTTGGTCTGTCCCATTGTGGCAATACTTATGTACAGTGCAACCAAGAGGGGGAGGCAGGGGGGCAAAATTCCCCGGGCCCGAGCCTCCAAGGGGGGCCCGGCGCCGGGGTCAGACCACCGGCACTGCAGTCCCCAGTCTCACCTGCCTGCCTCCTTGGCTCCGGGCCCCCTGCATTCGAAGCGGCAGTCACAGATCGCTTCCATTCGGGCCTTCCCTCCCTGTGTCCCGCCCTCGTGTAAACCGGAAGTTACATCAGACGAGGGCGGGACACAGAGAGGGATGACCAGAAGAGAGGAGATCTGCGACTCAAGAGAGGCAATCTGTGACTGCCGCCTTGAATGCAGGGGGCCCGGAGCCGTGAAGGCAGGCAGGTGAGACCGGGGACTGCTGCAGCGTGGGGGGGCGACGGGGGGGGGGGGGGCGGCAGGGGGAGCGACATGGGGTGGCAGGGGGCGCGACGGGGGGCGGCAGCGGGGCAGCCTTGTCCCGGGCCCGGCCTAGTCTCTCGGCGGCCCTGCTTATGTACTTATGACATTACTGGCAAAAATTAAAATTCAGTCATTTTACAGCCAAGTTAAAAAGTAAACAGAGCGTGCAGGAAACCCAAACGCTAAAACTACCACTGGCCACTTTTTAGCATGGCTTAGTAAAAGGACCTCTATGATTGCAAATACAAAGCAAAAATAATAATACTTTCACCAAATCACATTTAGGGGCTCTTTTACTAAACAGCGGTAAAAAGTGGCCTTAGCATATTCCCATGCACTATGGACATTTTTACCACTGGGGTAAAATGACCGAATTTCCTATTTTTTGTATTAATGGCCATGCGCTAATTTTGCCATTAGTGCATGGCCATTAAAACAGATTAGCGCATGAGCCCTTACTGCCACTCATTATTTAGGAGGTAATGACTCCTGTGTTAAGCATGAACCAATTGGTTATCATGTGGTAATGTAGCTGTGCTAATAGCGCAAAACATGCCCACTCTCTGCCCCCAAAATAAATTTTTTAGCACATAGGTAGCATGTGCACATCCTGAAATTACCGCAGGATGCCTCAGCATTTTTGCTAAAAGGGCCCCTAAATAAAGTAAATATGATGGACCACCATATCAGAGGTGACAGTTATTCTGCTTATGTCACTTAAATGGTAATTCTATAAATGGGCACCAGTCTAGGCCAGTGCTTCTCAACCCAGTCCTTGAGGCACACCTAGTCCCATCAGGTTTTCAGGATATCCACAATGAATGTGTATGAGATAGATTTGTATGCACTGCCTCCTTGGTATGTAAATCTATCTCATGCATATTCATTATGGATATCATGAAAACCTGATGAGACTGGGTGTGCCTCAAGGATTGAGTTGAAAAACACTGGTCTAGGCCAGTGTTTCCCAAGTCCAGTCTTGGAGTACCCCTTCCCAATCAGGTTTTCAGGACATCCATAATGAATATGCAAGAAAGAGATTTGCATATAATGGAGGTAGTGTGTGCAAATCAAGTCATGCATATTCATTGTGGATATCCTGAAAACCTGACTGGCAAGGGGTACTCCAGGACTGGATATGGGAAACACTAATCTAAGTGCTCCAATGTCATGTTCTTAGTGTCAATTCTATAATGGCATTTTGGTGCCAGGATTCCGTTATAAAATACTAGTGTAAGGTTGGCCTTGGTATGCTGATGCGTTGGCACGTCCCCTTGACAGGTGTAAGCTGCCATGCCTAGGTGCACCAAGTGATGCGCATAGTTTATAGTAGTTCATGGGCCACCCATGCTCCACCCATGTGGATGCTACCTTATAGAAAAGTGCTTAGTACACATAGAGGGGTATTTTCGAAATGGACATCCACGTTTTGATTTGGACGTCCTTGCAAAACGTCCCGATCCAGGTGCGGGGAAACCCGTATTTTCGAAACAAGATGGACGTCCATTTTTTGTTTCGAAAATACCGTCAGG
The DNA here is from genome assembly GCF_901765095.1 of Microcaecilia unicolor. Lineage (NCBI taxonomy): Eukaryota > Metazoa > Chordata > Amphibia > Gymnophiona > Siphonopidae > Microcaecilia > Microcaecilia unicolor. The sequence continues at coordinate 245,484,113 of NC_044037.1, read as the reverse complement.
GACGTCCAAATCCTTAAATTTGGTCATCCTTAGAGATGGGCGTCCCCAGACATGGTCGTTTCTGATTTTCAGCGATTTTCGAAACCAAGGACGTTCATCTCAGAAATGACCAAATGCAAGCCATTTGGTCATGGGAGAAGCCAGCATTTATAGTGCACTGGTCCCCCTGACATGCCAGGACACCAACCGGGCACCCTAGGGGGCACTGCAGGACCTCATAAATTGCTCCCAGGTACATACCTTGTGTGCTGAGCCCCCCAACTCCCCCCCCCAACCCACTACCCACAACTGTACACTACTACCATAGCCCTTACGGGTGAAGAGGGGCACATAGATGTGGGTACAGTGGGTTTCTGGTGGGTTTTGAAGGGCTCGTTGTTTCCTCCACAAACATAACAGGTAGGGGAGATGGGCCTGGGTCCACCTGTCTGAAGTGCACTCACCCACTAAAACTGCTCCAGGGACCTGCATACTGCTGTCATGGACCTGAGTATGACATCTGAGGCTGGCACAAAATATTTTGAAAGATGTATTTTGAGGGTGGGATTGGGTTAGTGACCACTGGGGGAGTAAGGGGAGGTCATCCCCGATTCTCTCCGGTGGTCATCTGGTCATTTCGGGCACCTTTTTGTGCCTTAGTCGTAATAAAAACAGGTCCGGGTGAAAACATCCAAGTGTTCATCAGGGACATCCTTCTTTTTTTCGATTATGGGTCAAGGACGACAAATTGTTAGGCACGCCCAAGTCCCGCCTTCGCTACGCCTCCGACACGCCCCCTTGAGCTTTGACCATCCCTGCGACGGAGTGCAGTTAGGGACGTCTACTACTACTACTACTATTTAGCATTTCTATAGCGCTACAAGGCATACGCAGCGCTGCACAAACATAGAAGAAAGACAGTCCCTGCTCAAAGAGCTTACAATCTAATAGACAAAAAAATAAAGTAAGCAAATCAAATCAATTAATGTGATTGGGAAGGAAGAGAGGAGGGTAGGTGGAGGCGAGTGGTTACGAGTCAAAAGCAATGTTAAAGAGGTGGGCTTTCAGTCTAGATTTAAAGGTGGCCAAGGATGTGGCAAGACGTAGGGGCTCAGGAAGTTTATTCCAGGCGTAGGGTGCAGCGAGACAGAAGGCGCGAAGTCTGGAGTTGGCAGTAGTGGAGAAGGGAACAGATAAGAAGGATTTATCCATGGAGCGGAGTGCACGGGAAGGGGTGTAGGGAAGGACGAGTGTGGAGAGATACTGGGGAGCAGCAGAGTGAATACATTTATAGGTTAGTAGAAGAAGTTTGAACAGGATGCGAAAACGGATAGGGAGCCAGTGAAGGGTCTTGAGGAGAGGGGTAGTATGAGTAAAGCGACCCTGGCGGAAGATGAGACGGGCAGCAGAGTTTTGAACCGACTGGAGAGGGGAGAGGTGACTAAGTGGGAGGCCAGCAAGAAGCAGATTGCAGTAGTCTAAACGAGAGGTGACAAGGGTGTGGATGAGGGTTTTGGTAGAGTGCTCGGAAAGAAAGGGGCGGATTTTACGGATGTTGTAAAGAAAGAAACGACAGGTCTTGGCGTCTGCTGGATATGAGCAGAGAAGGAGAGAGAAGAGTCAAAGATGACCCCAAGGTTTCGAGCTGAGGAGACAGGGAGAATGAGAGAGCCATCAACAGAAATAGAAAACGGGGGGAGCGGGGAGGTGGGTTTGGGGGGGAAAATGAGAAGCTCGGTTTTGGTCATATTTAATTTCAGGTGGCGTTGAGACATCCAGGCAGCAATGTCAGACAAGCACGCTGAAACTTTGGTTTGGATGCAAGGTGAGATATCAGGGGTAGAAAGGTAGATTTGGGGAGTCATCAGCATAGAGGTGGTAGGAAAAGCCATGGGATGAGATTAATGAACCAAGGGAAGAAGTGTAGATAGAAAAGAGGAGGGGACCAAGAACAGAACCCTGAGGTACGCCGACAGGCAGAGGGATAGAGGTAGAAGAGGATCCACCAGAGTGAACACTAAAGGTGCGGAGGGAGAGGTAGGAAGAGAACCAGGAAAGGACAGAGTCCTGGAATCCAAGTGAGGACAGGGTATCGAGAAGTATGCTGTGATCGACAGTGTCAAAAGCAGCGGAAAGATCAAGAAGAATGAGGATGGAATATTGACCTCTGGATTTAGCCAGTAATAGGTCATTGGAGACTTTAGTAAGCGCAGTTTCGGTTGAGTGGAGAGGGCGAAAACCAGATTGTAGTGGGTCAAGAATAGCATGTGAGGAGAGAAAATCAAGGCAGCGGCGGTGAACAGCACGCTCAAGTAATTTGGAGAGAAAAGGAAGGAGGGAGATGGGTCGGTAATTAGAGGGACAAGTAGGGTCAAGTGAAGGCTTCTTAAGGAGAGGTGTGACCACAGCATGTTTAAAGGCAGCAGGGACAGTCGCAGTGGAAAGTGAGAGGCTTTCGATTATACCGATTTGGATGACCCTGGGAGAAAGACGTCCATCTTCCGATTTATGTTGAAAGATGGGCGTCCTTCTCTTTCAAAAATTAGCCCAATAGGTGCCTGTCAATTTGATGGCACCTTTGACGCATGTGGCACCTACCTCTAGGTGCCACTTTATAGAGTTGCCCCCTTACTTTTATGCTTCACACAATATAATCATCGGTCCATGAATCTCAAAAAAATGTTATAATTCCCCTTGTGCAAAATCTAAGTTCAGTCTTTTTCAAAATATAAATTTGCCGTTCTCAGTTTCTAGTGAAGGTTGCTTTAATTCACATGGATTCCATTGTCCGGTCACCTTTCGTACTTTTATTTATTATCTCCAACACCAACATGATCTGAAGCAGGAGAAGCATGGTTGAGAATGAACAACATAGCACAGAACACCTTGATGCAGAGCGTTAAGCTCAAAAAACTATTGTATTGGTGTTGGAGATATAAAGAAAAGTGTAAAAGGTGACAGCGTGAGTAGAACCTGGTTGCAATTAGCATGGCTGCACTTAGCACTGTGAAGCCATGCTAACTGCATAAATATTTATTTATTTATTTATTTATTTGTTTGTTGCATTTGTATCCCACATTTTCCCACCTATTTGCAGGCTCAATGTGGCTTACATAGTACCGTTAGGCGTTTGCCCAGTCGGTTGATAACAAATACAAGGTTGTATAGTGATCGAATGAGGTATATGTGGAGGGTCGGAAGGGATGAAGGTTGTGTGTTGTCCAGTACGATCATTAGGCATGCTGTGTTTTGGGTGAAGAGGTTTACGTAGGGTCGTTGGGGTAGGCCTTTTTGAAGAGGTTGGTTTTTAGTGATTTCCCGAAGTTCAGGTGGTCATGGATTGTTTTCACAGCTTTTGGGAGGCCATTCCATAGTTGTGCGCTTATGTAGGAGAAGCCGGATGCGTAGGTTGTTTTGTATTTCAGTCCTTTGCTATTTGGGTAGTGTAGGTTCAGGTATGATCTTGCAGACCCGACTCTGTTTCTTGTTGGTAGATCTATGAGGTCTGTCATGTATCCTGGGACTACAACAGACATGATTTTGTGGACTAGAGTGCAGATTTTGAAGATGATCCGTTCTTGATTGGGAGCCAATGCAATTTTTCTCGAAGTGGTTTGGCACTTTCGAAGCATGTTTTGCTGAATATCAACCTGGCTGCTGCATTTTGGGCAGTCTGGACTTTTTTTGTTAGTTGTTCTTTGCATCCCGCAGTCACCGAGTGGCAGACTGGACACAAGAGATGGTAATGTGGTGTTTATTCATGTGGTGTTTATTCAACAACTAGTAAAAAAGGCCCATTTCTGACACAAATGAAACGGGTGCTAGCAAGGTTTTCCTCGGAGTGTGTATGTTTGAGAGAGTGTATGTGAGAGTGACTGTGTGTGAGAGAGAGAGTGAATGTGCGAGTGTGTGTGTGTGAGAGAGTGAGTCTGGGTGCGAGTGTGTCTGTGAGAGAGAGAGAGTGTGTGTGTGTGAGAATGACAGTGTGTGTAAGTGCGTATGTGAGACACACTGTGAGAGAGAGAGAGAGAGTGTGTGACACAGATACCTCCCCCCCTCTCTGATGTCAGGCCCCACCTCTCTCTCTGGTGTCTGAGCGTTACTATGCAGGATGCTGAGCTCTGGCTGTGCTTCAAGGAACTGACCAATCCTATTTAATAGAATGCACCTCCACCATTCTGAAGCCGAGAAACCTTGTGTGGTTGGTCACTTTTGCTTGTGACGAACCCGGAAGTATGTGATGTCAATTCAGGAGATGGATACAGAGAGCAGGAATGCCTCAGCCATGCAGTCAGCTTCAGAATGCTGGAGGTGCGCTTTATTATATAGGATAGTTATTCCGCGCAAAGCCAGTTCCCGGCGCAAACAACCCAATTGCCAATGCTCTTTCTCGTTCCAAGTGGAAGTTCTTTTCGAAATTCAGCCCCATATACCAAAGCGGAGGGAGCGACTTGGGTACCCCACCAAAGCTGAGACAAAATATATACACGAACGTATCTGTTACAGTAATCTGCATAACTGAGAACCATTGATTGTATTAGGTTTCGAAAGGTTTCCCTTGGGAAGAAGGGTTTTAGTTGTTTGAGCTTCCACACTGCATAGAACATTTTCTTTATTAATAGAAGACAACACCCCTTAATTACTGTGTGCTCACTGCATTGTGCAGTTCATGCCCTTTCTCCACCTATGACTTGCCTAGTTCCTTCCCCTAACACATATGCAGTTAACATGCAAATTAACTCACGCAAACCGTCATGCCACTAAAGTAGTTGTTAGCGGGCTTCTGTGGTAGCGGTTAATGAGCCTTAATTCACTCATTAATGGCTTTAGTAAAAGGACCTCGAAGCCTTATTTATGTGTCACAAGAAGAGTAGCTGACTTCAAGCAGTGATATCTGTAGATGACTCTATATAGCCCAGTAGCAAACTACATACAAAGAAGGCAGAATAAGGAACACTGTCAGATATTAAGGAGAGGAACTGGGCAGTAAGGCATCTGCAAAGCATTTATACAAAGCCACAGTGCCAGTAATCTTTTTAGTGTAACTGGCTGGTATCTGCTGAGAATGAAAGAGAGCATAAATTCAAATCTCATGAGGTGGAAATTTTTGCTGAAGCTGCACTTGTGGGTTTGAATTGTCTGAAAATGTGAAAGACTGGAAAACAACCTGTTTCAGCAAAAGGGGTTAGCAAAAGCAACTGGGGAGGTGGTGGGGGGGAGGGGAGTGTGATGTACATTACAAAGGCCTACGAACATGGCTCTGTCCCAGAAAACAAATGCTTTTGCTCCCTTCAACAATGCATGGTTCTTCTTTGGATAAACACCAAAACCCAGGACCCCACCGATTGGCAAAGTACTGCAACCGAAGCCAGTGTCCCTATTAGAGAGCTGCACGGTTTCCATCCCCGCGGGAATCCCGCGGAACCTGCGGGATTCCCGCGGGGACGGAGGCAGTTCCTGCGGGGTTCCCGCGGGGATGGAACCAGTTCTGCGGGGTTCCCGCGGGGATGGAGGCAGTTCCTGCGGGGTTCCCGCGGGGATGGAACCAGTTCTGTGGGGTTCCCGCGGGGATGGAACCAGTTCTGTGGGCTTCCCGTGGAAGTGTAAGCTGCACCTGCACCAGCCTCTCATCTACCAAATGCCAATTTATTTGAGTGCTGTCTCCTCCTCCTCCTCCTCCTCCTCTTCCTTGCTTTAACAGCATAAATGTGGAAAGTCTTCCATTAAGGAGGTGGTAGAGTCACAAATGATGACGGAATTCAAAAAGGCGTGGGATGAACACAGAGGATCTCTAATTAGAAAATGGAAGTTATATAAAAGCTAACCTTAAATGGCTGCATGTGTGTGTATATGTCAAGTGACACTTAGATGGTGACTCTGGCTGTGATGGACTAGAGCTGATACCTGGCAGACTTGTATGGTCTGTGTCTCATACATGGCAATCTGGTGTAGGATGGGCTGGAAAGGGCTTAGACAGAAACTTCAGTGGCTGGAACATGAGGACAGTGCTGGACAGACTTTTACGGTCTGTGTCCCACAAATGAGAACATGAATAGGCTGGAGTGGGCTTCGATGGCAACTCCAGCAGTTGGAACATAAGGATGGGGCCAGATAGACTTCTGTGGTCTTTGTTCCAGAAACACGAAAGAAAAACCATAATCAAGTATATAATATCACACTCGTTGATTTAATGATGAATTGATCATGAGTGTGACTATTGGGCAGAATGGATGGACCGTTCAGGTCTATTTGCTGTCACTTACTATGTTACTATTAATCCTCTTTGCTCCCAGGCTGGTGCACAGACCTCAGCTCTGACACAGGCACGAGAATCAGATGTCAACTGACCTACTGGCGCGTGCATGTGGCGGCCTCTCAGCACACACTGCCAGTGAATCAGAGACAAATCTTACATGTGCGCATCAGAGTTCCAAGTTCTGTTCCTTCCTTGCCTACAGTGCTGTGGCTCAAATCCAGAAAGAGACTGAGGGAGCTGACTGGAACTTTCTTTTATGTACTATTAAATTCTTACGAGGATGGGTGGGGATGGGTTAAATTCTTACGGGGATGGGTGGGGATGGGTTAAATTCTTACGGGGATGGGTGGGGACGGGTTGGGATGGTTTAAATTTTAGCGGGGATGGGTGGGGATGGGTAAGATTCCAGTGGGGATGGGTGGGGACGGGTAAGATTCCAGCTGGGACGGGCGGGGATGGGTAAGATTTCTGTCCCCGTGCAACTCTCTAGTCCCTATCTAACAGGGAAGTCAAATTCAGACTTCTCCACGATCAAGATGCACCCTGAAGAGAAGACTTTATATAGACCACTAGTAAAAAAAAGCCTGTTTCTCATTGAAATGAAATGGGCCCTAGCAAGGTAATCACCTTCTCCCATTAATGTTTCTAGGGGAATTGTTTGGAGAAATATGCTTTGATGGTAATAAATAATTTTCTGTAGTGCATGATGAAACAGAGAGTATGAAAGTCTGTGTGTGAGTGACAGACACATCCAAAGTGTGTGTGTGTGTGGGGGGGGGGGGGGTATAGTATGTGTGACAGAGAGAGCGAGAGAGAGAGAAAATCAGCATAGGAGCCAACTTTTCAAAATTATTGGGGGTGCTAAGCCCAATGGAAATAGCCCCTCCCTAGACACATACAAGGAATTTTCTCAATATTGGGGGTGCTCAAGCACCCACAGAGTCGGCTCCAATGAGAATCAGAGTGTTTTGTTTCTGAAACCAATGAAACAAAGAGTTAAAAAGTGTGTGTATGTTGGTGTGGGGGGTGAGGAGTTTGGTCGTGTGTGTGTGTGTGAGTGACAGATGCTGATTCTCTATGGTAAATCTTGTGTATTTATTTGGGGTGGGGAGGGGGAGTGTGTGGGTGTCAGTGAGAGACAGAGATCTAGATGCACCATGGCACAGTTTGTGTATGATGTTTTGTGGGTGGTTGGGGGGAATGTGTGTGTGTGTGTGTGTGTGTGTGTGTGTGTGTGTGTGTGTGTGTGTGTGTGTGTGTATGTGAGTGAAAGAGAGACATGTTGATTTTCCTTTTTAGACTTTGTGGATTAAGGGTGGAGTGGAAGGGGAGCGTGTGGGTGTGAGTGAGAGAGAGTGATGCTGTTACTCCATGTCACAGTGTGTGTATGAGGGAGAGGGGGGGGGGGGTTGAAGGAATGTATGTCTGTGTATGTGTCAGATGGGAAGATGCTGATTGTCCCTTGGAGAGTTTGTGCATGATGTGGGTGTGTATGTGTGTGTGTGGGGGGTGGGGGGGGGGGGGGGGGGGGGGGGTGAAGGTGGCTGTGTTTGTGTATATTGTTGGGGGTGGGGGGAGTGTAGCGACATCTGTGTGTGAGAGTGTTTGGAGGGGGGATAATTGCCTTTCTTCCCATTAACTTCCCTTTCCTTAGCCTCGTACCAGAAGGAGAGGGGGGTGGCTTGGTTATACATTTGGCTGGGAGTGTGTGAATTGTAGGAGCAATCTGCGGTGCCATTTTTTTTGTGGGGGGGGGGGAAGAGGAGGGTAGCGGCATGTGAACCTTCCTTTCCCTCAGCCCTTATGAGAAGGTGGGGGAGGTAGCAGCGTGCAGACTTTCCTGTTTGTTATTGCCGTACCTGAAGGGTGTTGTTTTTCTTCATTGTGCAATGACCCTGGAGCTGTGAGGAAGTGAGGGAGGGGTGATCCTGTAACTTGGAGGTTTGGATGGAGGGAGCCAGGGTGGAGTGGACCCTGTAACTGTTAGTGAGGGTGGTCCGTGGGACTGGTAGGGAGGTTGCAGTGCCGGCAACGTTGGGAGAGTGGGTAGTTATGTGTGGGAGGACGTTTGTAAGGGAGGCGGCGATTGGCAGGCTCATTGCGTGATGGTGGGGTGAGGCGGGCTGAGGGCTGGAGTTGCGAATTATGTGGTGGGGGGGGCTGATGACGGGGCTATGAGTGGTGCTGAGACCCTACGAACACTACAGGGGGAGCTTCAGAGGCAGGCTTCAGGGCTTCAGTGGCACGGAGTGAGCTTCAGAACGTTGGAGATGGGAATTATTTATATAGATGATAGTGGCCCATCTATGACCTCCGATGTGCAATCTGGCCATTGGATGTTGCATAAGGACCTCTGATAAAGGTTTTACTGGGAGGAATCAGCCATAATATATGAATTACACATGACTAGTCACTGATGAGAATACAAATACTATAACTCTACTGCTGTGTAATCATAATAACCACATCTAATTCTGATAGATGTAATGTATACTTGGAAACAAAATAAAATTATTACTTGAGCATGGACCAGGATAATGATGCTTATAAGTGCTGTGGAGGAGTAAGTCCCATATGTATGTATTCCCATTCCTCCTGTCCTTTTGCAACAAAAGAATCTTGTACCAGAAGCTAACAGAAGGCACAAAATGAGCTGAAGTACCTTTTCAGTGTTCCCACTGTGACTGAGATTTGTTTGTCAAGTTTAATTTAAGAACATATTCCAGTGCATCCAGACGATGCTGTGAGAGTGGAGAGATAGCATTAGCAAATGCGTTCCAGCATGTGTCTGAGAGCAGCATGAGCAGTACACCTTATCTGGTGTAATCTTTCACCTCACAGGACTAGCACTGAAAAACACAGAATGATGCTCTGCACAACCAACAAATGTTAATGTTTCTGTATTTCCTGCTGCTGCTGCGTTAACTCCTTTAAAATCCAGTGAATAGGAAGCACAAGGAGAATACACGGTGAATTCATTTTGGGGCATAATGAAGGCCCAAATATCTTTTATTTTCCCTGAAGAGCCATTATGAGGTTCAGGGAAGCTACAGTTCAAATCCTGTTCTCCCACTGACGTTCCTTGTGACCTTGTGAATGTCACTTCATCCTCCAGGCGCACCTTAGACCAGGGGTTATGAACTCGGTCCTCGGGACACAACAATCCAGTCGGTCTTCAAGATATCAATGAAATAAATTTGCATGCACTACCTCCATTGTATGCAAATCTATCTCACGCATATTCATTGTGCGTATCTTGAGATCTGTTAGGATGGGTGTGTCCCAAGGACTGGTTTGAGAACACCTTTAGCTTTGCACCCTCCTCAATTAACTTTTAGGGTGAATTTTCAAGATTCAGAATCATATGGTCCCTCTTTCACAACCTCTCTAACATTTTAGCAATTAAACTCAACAATCCTGATCATTCCAATACCAGCCCTACCAGACCAATGCTGTAAAAATTAATATTGGACATCACACTTTTAAATATTCAACTTTGTTTTATGTGTGTATATGTATATATACACACACACAAACACACATAACAGAGGTAATTTTAACTATGATCTCTATGATCTGTTGTGTGCATATGCCAGTACATACAAGTAAAAGGCCTCTCTCTTGTAAAGATACACACATAGCTCCATTTTACACAAGTCCTGGCATGTGTTGATAGTTCACCCCGAGTTCAGTGAGCACCCCAAAGTGGCGTATAAGCAGGGCTTTTTTTGAGGGGGTACTTGGGGGTACTGAGTACCGGCACCTTTTCTATTGTCTGCTAAAATTGGCCCATGGTCCCCAAGTTTTAATGAACAAGCTCAGGCTCTACACACCAATTCTGCCTTGTCATAGATTCTGTGACTGGTTGCAGGGGGCCTGGCTATTGTGGGGTGGGTCCCTCAGTGATCACCCCACCCCTGAAGGGTGGCCTGGCATTTGAGTACCGGCACCTTTTTCACTAGAGTACCGGCACCTTTTTCGTTAGAAAAATGCACTGCGTATAAGCGACAAGCAAATATAGGGGAGTTATTAAAGAGACCCAGTAGAGATGAAGGCAGGGGCAGGCATTCCCCTTGTGGGGGGTGCGTGTACTGTCAGTACTCTTGGGATACCAGTGAGGTTGCCGTTCCCCACACCAATAAAATGTTTTTGCTGAGACAGAACACCACATGCACCAGTGAACGAGTCATATATTGCATTATTTGCCCGTGCAATTTGTACTACATTGGCCATACAAAAAGACAGTTGAAGAGTAGATTGGCTGAACACATCAGCAATCTGCGCCGTAATAAACAGGAAAATCCAATAGTGGCTCATTGGCAACAATGTAAACATTCGATTGACCAACTTCGTTGTGTCATATTGCTGCAAGTGCCTCCCCTTGTACGAGGAGGAGACATTAGTGCTCGTTTACTGGTGCTTGAACAGCGTTATATTTTCACGTGGGGAACGGTGGCCCCCTTTGGGCTTAATCGTGAGGTTGAATGGGTCTGATGTGGTGGCCCTTTAACGCAGTGGGCGTGGTTTTCTGCGCCAGATGGTGAAATAGTGAAATTTCCGCCTGTGTAGTGTGGCTCAGCGCTGTGATCCCGGACCCCTGCCGAGGCGAGTGTCCTTCTGGCATGCAGTCGTTTATCAGTACAATAGTACGTTATGAGGTAGTTGATAATATTGTGTTACAAGGTATGTACATAATGGATTTCAACAGCGATATTATTATTACAATGTTGTAGATGTAATGTTGGTTCCTCCTGAGGAAGTGTCGAAATGCGGTCCAGCATCGGGGAACCACTATCGAATTTGAATAACAGACTGTGACTGCTGTAATGAGCCTCTCACCCAAGTCGTATATTAACAGCGATTGAGGAGCGTTGACAGCGAGCTGGAGGGAAGTACATGGGCTTCCAGCTTAAATTGCACAGGACTTTTCTCATGGGCGTAGATTGGGGGGGGGTGAGGGGGGGCATTGCCCCCCCAAACGAGTCGCACCGGCGAACTGGCGGGGCTTAATTGTGTCTTCCCCGCCGGCGCTGCCTCGGTCTCTGACTCCCTGCAGCATTTTTGTCTTCACCCGTCCTGTACCCGTCGCCGTCAGCACTGCCATTCATTCTCACAGGCAGCCTCATTCCCGCTCCCCTTTGCCGCGTCCACTCCTCCGACCGGCTCTCTCTGATGCACTTCCTGTTAAACAGGAAGTGCATCAGAGAGAGCCGGAGGACGCGGCAAAGGGGAGTGGGCATGCTGCCTCGCTCTTCCCCATCGGCGCTGCCTCAGTCCCTGACTCCCTGCAGCATTTTTGTCTTCACCCGTCCTGTACCCGTCGCCGTCTGTGCAGCCATTCATTCTCACAGGCAGCCTCGTTCCCGCTCCCCTTTGCCGCGTCCACTCCTCCGACCGGCTTTCTCTGATGCACTTCCTGTTAAACAGGAAGTGCATCAGAGAGAGCCGGAGGACGCGGCAAAGGGGAGCGGGAACTAGGCTGCCTGTGAGAATGAATGGCTGCGCTGACGGCGACGGGTACAGGACGGGTGAAGACAAAAATGCTGCAGGGAGTCAGGGACTGAGGCAGCGCCGGCGGGGAAGAGCGAGGCAGCATGCTGGCTGGTGGCAGGGAGACAGGGAGAGACAGTCACAGGAGCACAGTTGAGGTGATGGGGTAATGCTAGGTAGAGGTGAGCGAGAGAGGTGGGGAATGTTGGTGGGGGGAGATGCATGGGGGAGAGAGAGGGAGAAATAATACTGGATGTGGAGGAGGAGGGAGGGACAGCAAGAGAAAAGGGGAAATGTTGGAACATGGGAGGGAGGGAGACAGAGAGAGATGCTGTATGGGGAAGGAAGAGAACGAACGAGATAGATGTTGGGCCCAGGGTGCAAGGAAGGGAGATACTGAGAGTGATGTGGGCAGTGAGAGAGAAGAAGGAGGGAAGAGAGGTTGTACAGGGGATGGATGAGAGGTAGGGATAGATATACACTAGAGGGGAAAGAGAAAAAGAGGGAGATTGTGGATCCAGGGACAGAAGGGAGTGAGGGAGAAATGCTGGACAATTGGAGGGAGGGAAGAGAGAGAGGAAGAAATGCTGGACCACAGGGAAGTGGGGGCAGGAAGATGCTGGGGTGTGGGTGTGTGTGTGGAAGGGACAGGGAGATATTAGGCTACAAGGGGAGAAAGGGAGCAGGCGTGCTGGGCTAGAAGGTTGGAGGGAGGAAGATGCTGCAAATGGTGGAACTATTTGGGAGAGGCCAAAGGGGAGGGTGGGAAGGAAACAAATGAGAGGATGATAGTGATGGGGGGGGGGGCAGAAATGTGGTAAGGGAGAGTTGATTAAAGATGAAAGGAAATGAAAGGTTGGAGGAAGGACTGAGAAGAGGAATGGGGCAGCTAGTGGGTGAGAGAAAGAAATGGAATTTGATAGCTGAAAACTAAAAAGGAGAAGGATGAGGACAAGGGTGAAATTTAAGTGATCAGAGAGGCAGTAAAGAAACAAAACAGAGAGGAAAGAGCTAAAAAAGAAATAATGTGTCAAAGGTAGGTGTAGTGAAGGAATGGAATAAGACAGGAGAGAAGAGAAAAGACAAATGGACAGCAAGCAGTTGAAGGAGAATTAGCAGAAAGACAGGAAAAGAGGAAACTGGAACCAGCATGATTGAACAGTAAAATGTCCAGACAACAAAGGTACAAAAAAGCATAGGCATAGACTGGGGGGGGGGGGGGGGGGGGGGGGGGCAATGCCCCCCCAAACGACGATGACGTGGACTGGCGCTAGAAGTGAAAAAAAAAAAACAAGCAGGCACGCGCTCGTCTCCGTCCGCTTCGCTGCTTCCCTGCCCTCTCTGTCTGCGTCCCGCCCGAAAGGAAATGACATCAGAGGAAGGCGGGACGCAGACAGAGAGGGCAGGGAAGCAGCGAAGCGGACGGAGACGAGCGTGTCTATCTACCCCCTCTCTTCCTACCCTCCGGCGCAGGCAGCACCAATCTTCTCTAAGTCTTTCTTGTTCCTGGCAGCGGTAGCGACGTACACGCTGCCTTCAGCTCTGCCCCGAAGCCTTCTCTTCAAGTTCCTGTTCCCGCATAGATGGGAACAGGAACTTGAAGAAAAGGCTTCCGGGGCAGACCGAAGGCAGCGTGTACGTCGCTACCGCTGCCAGGAACACAGAAAGGCTGAAGAAGACTGCTGCCTGCACCGGAGGGAGGGAGGAAGAGAGGGGGTAAACGGAGTCACGATCCTGGACCTCGCGGGGGTGGGGGCAGCAGAGGGAAGATGAATGGGACTGGGAGGGTGGAGAGCAGAGGGAAGGAGTAAGAGATGGATGGGACTGGGAGGGGTGGGTGGGGAGCAGAGGGAAGGACCAGGAATTGGATTGGACTGGGAAATGAGGTGAGCAGAGGGAAGGAGCAGGAGATGGATGGGACTGGGAGGGGTGGGAAGCAGAGGGAAGGAGCAAGAGATGGATGGGACTGGGAGGGGTGGTGAGCAGAGGGAAGGAGCAGGAGATGGATGGGACTGGGAGGGGGGGAAGCAGAGGGAAGGAGCAGGAGATGGATGGGACTGGGAGGGTGGGAAGCAGTGGGAAGGAGCAGGAGATGGATGGGACTGGGAGGGGTGGGAAGCAGAGGGAAGGAGCAAGAGATGGATGGGACTGGGAGGGAGGGGTGGGTGGGGAGCAGAGGGAAGGACCAGGAATTGGATGGGACTGGGAGGGTGGGAAGCAGTGGGAAGGAGCAGGAGATGGATGGGACTGGGAGGGGTGGGAAGCAGAGGGAAGGAGCAAGAGATGGATGTGACTGGGAGGGGTGGGTGGGGAGCAGAGGGAAGGACCAGGAATTGGATGGGACTGGGAGGGTGGGAAGCGGTGGGAAGCAGTGGGAAGGAGCAGGAGATGGATGGGACTGGGAGGGGTGGGAAGCAGAGGGAAGGAGCAAGAGATGGATGGGACTGGGAGGGAGGGGTGGGTGGGGAGCAGAGGGAAGGACCAGGAATTGGATGGGACTGGGAGGGTGGGAAGCAGTGGGAAGGAGCAGGAGATGGATGGGACTGGGAGGGGTGGGAAGCAGAGGGAAGGAGCAAGAGATGGATGTGACTGGGAGGGGTGGGTGGGGAGCAGAGGGAAGGACCAGGAATTGGATGGGACTGGGAGGGTGGGAAGCAGTGGGAAGGAGCAAGAGATGGATGGGACTGGGAGGGGTGGGTGTGGAGCAGAGGGAAGGACCAGGAATTGGATTGGACTGGGAAATGAGGTGAGCAGAGGGAAGGAGCAGGAGATGGATGGGACTGGGAGGGGTGGGGAGCAGAGGGAAGCCTACTGGAAAGAAGACACTGCATAAACAGAAGACACTGGGACCAAAGCGAATAGAAAAACTAAATGATCAACAAAGGTAAAAAAGTATTTTATTCAGAATATATTAATTGAAATATGTCAGCTTTTTGAAATGTGCATCTGTGATATTTTGCCTGTAAATTTCAATTCCTTCCTCCATATTAGCATATTCATTTGCATATGTATATATGCAAATGAATATGCTAATATGCTCCGCCCCATCCTTTGCCCCCCCCAAATGAAACAGTCAAACTACGCCTATGCAAAAAAGTATTTTATTTTGAATCTATTAAATGGAATATCAAATGGAAAGAAGACACTGCATAAAACAGAAGACACTGGGACCAAAGCGAATAGAAAAACTAAATGATCAGACAACAAAGGTAGAAAAAAGTATTTTATTCAGAATTTATTAATTGGAATATGTCAGCTTTCTGTGAAATTTTGCATGTAAGTTTCAATTTTTCTGGTATTGCTGCATGCTGAGTCTGACTTCTTGAGTTAACTTTCCAGTTCAGTATTTTGCCTTCATATTTTTTGCTTTCTAGTTCCTTGTGTCATGTCTGTTGTGTCATGTGTTTTTCACGAGGTAGTGTATTGGTGTTTTAGAGCCTGGTGTAATTACAGTTCTGCCTTTTCACGCATAAGGCTGCAGCTCGTCCTGTCCTTGAAATTAGTGCTGTTATGGTTTAGTAAGGTTATGAGTGTGTTTTTGCACAAGTTTGTGTATAGTGTGTTGCAGTGGAGAGATTGTGTGTTGGCTTTACTGAGGTGGCACCAAAACATCAGAAAGGGTGTAGAGCCTAAATCATGACACACTACCTCTTGAAGGATCTACATATAGAGCTTATGCATTTCTAAGGTCAACACTGGCATGGTATGGGAAAAGGGGTGGGGAAATACTACTGGAGTGGAAGAAGGAAAGAAGGAAGGGAGAAAGAGCTGGCTTGATATCTCATACATATTCATTATGGTTATTCCCAAAAAAGCCAGCTTTTTTTCCCTTCCTTCCTTCCTCCATATTAGCATATTCATTTGCATATGTATATATGCAAATGAATATGCTAATATGCTCCGCCCCATCCTTTGCCCCCCCCAAATGAAATAGTCAAACTATGCCTATGACTTTTCTATATATACAAACTGTGAGAACGCAGGATATGGTGAAGCAATATAACATTTAAGCTAAATCACCAGCTGTTAGTATGGAAGTGCAGCTGGAGTGATCAGCCATTTTGATTCCAGCCATGTTTGCAACGACATTTGTTATCATTTTCAAACTAATATTGGTGAAGTATGATATTTATATTATGTGACATACTATGTTCACGCTATTTGTGTGAAGGGTTATATCGTTTACTGATATTTGTAATTGAAATAGGTAGATAGTAAGGGTGAGTGGTGAATGCATGTAGATGAATGTAAGTGTAGTCAGATGACTAAGGTCAACTGATTTGTGAAAATAAAGTGGTTGTAATAATAAAACGATAGGGTTTTTGCTAAACTACTGGAGTTTTCAGTATTTTATTAAATTTTAACTGCCAGACCCTCAACCATTCTTCTAACTTTCGGAGATCCCTTCTCATCGTTTCTACTCTCTCCAGAGTATCCACTCTATTGGCTATCTTCGTGTCATCCGCAAAAAGGCAAACCTTTCCTTCCAACCCTTCAGCAATATCTCTCACAAATATATTAAACAAAATGGGCCCCAGCACTGACCCTAGCTGAGATAAAATTTAACCATTTCTCTGACCTCATGTGCAACTTTCTTTAAATCAATCACCTTACTTTCTAACTCTTCCTACTTTCTTACCCGTCTATATGTTACATCTTTGCTTTACCCTTCGCTATCACCTATAATGTTCTATTATGTGTTGTGTTGACATTGCAAACAGTATATCATGCCATACTTTGTATTGTTTTTGAAAATTTTTACTGCTGTAATTGTCTATTGCTCATGCTTGATCTATTCTTACTGTACACAGCCTTGTGTGAATTACTTCAAAAAGGCAGTAAATAAATCCTAATAAATAAATAAACAATATACTATTTATTTTTAAAATCAAATTTGCTGAATAAAAACAACTGTAGTGTTAAACATGGTGGAATATCAATATGTTTTTTTTTTAATTAATTTATTTATTTATTCAATTTTAATTATACAAGCATATCAATCTTGTAACAGGAAAGACTGATCAGAAAAGAAAAATACTTCCTAGAACAAAATCTTTTACATAATAGTTTCTTATCTCAGTCAAAGTCCACAAACTAGGAGTTCAAAATGTACAATAAGTGAAGTCTTAACTGTTGGAATTTATTGTATTTTACATGCATTGCCTGTCACCTATTATTTCTCTGTGATTACTCTGTGACCTCTGATGTGAATTACTTAGAGAGGTCACACAGCTATGCAACTTCCTGTGGGGGTTTAGATGCAGCACATGCAGCACATGGAGCACATGGAGCTCATGATCTCTCCTAACCTGAGAGGATCTATGGTGGTGTGAGCATCCATTACCATCTAAGCACATGGAAGGAGCTGATAATACAAATGTATAGTAATATGTATATATAAGCCTGTCTGATTATAATCTAACTACAAACTGTGAGTAAACAGATGTTTTGTTACTTCAACTTTAAAGTGACTCAGCAGTGAATTATTCAGGGGTGAATGAGAGAGAGATGAAGAAAGAAATTAACATTTCTAAAGCTGAAGCTGTGTGTACTAAAATCTGCTAATTATTTACTACAAATAATCCAACAAAAGGGTTATGGGCCCAGGGTCCAGGAATTGAAAAAGAAGAGAAATATTACCAGGCAGAAAAAAAAGGCCACATTTTTCTCTTAAGTTTTAAAGGAAAGATTCAGTCTGTCTCTCTCTCCCCCCACACAGCAGACAGAAGGCTAAGAAAATGGCTGAGGGAAGAAATTCACCATTGTTCTACTCTCTCAAGGTGCCTAGATTAACTGAGTTTAATTATCAGCAGTGGGAACTAAGATTCATATGTCTCCTTCGAGCAAAAAGATTACATATATGCTTAGACCAAGACAGAACAGCTGAAAATATGGCTGAATGGGACAATGCAAACTATTATGTGAAGTGCATGCTTTTGGAAGCTCTCTCAGAGAAACAAGCCATATTAGTGGAGGGAAAAGATACACCAAAGGACATTTTATGTAAGCTGAGAACTATGTATGCAACTACATATGCAAAGCAGCAACCAATTTGGTTAGCAGAGTTGAATGAAACCAAATTAAGGGATAAAAGTAAATGTAATGATCACATTATGCATCTTATGTCTTCATTTCAAAAGTTAGAACTTTCAGGAATTCCCATGTGTGATGCATTGAAAAGAGCATTTCTTTTTACCTCACTATCAAAGAAGTTTGATGTTTTTAGGTCTGTAAATGAGGCCATTGAAGGGCAATCTTTTGAACAGACAACATCAAAACTAAGGCAGGAATGCATAATAAATGATTCTGAGGAGATGTGTTCTCAAAGTCAGTCAGAGAGAAATGAAACAAATTTCTTGGCAAAGAACAGAGGAAGGCGGAGCTATGGGAAAACTCCACCCAAGGGCAAGCTGATTTGCTACTCATGTGGAAAGGAGGGACATGTATCTAAATGGTGTAAGGAAACACAAAAACACTCCCTCTAGCTCACCTAAGCCAATGGAACTAAAGAATTTTCAAACCAGGAAATGTATGAAGGACAAAGATAAACACAAGGGCTTTCTAATGACAGAAAAATCTTTGACTATGGTAAATAATAATTCAAATGAAAGTACTTGGATTTGGATTCAGGGAGCACATGCCATTTAACCAATTGTAAAGATTTCTTTCAGGAAATGTGTCCAGAGGAAGGTATTCTTAAAACTGCAAACGCAGGGACTGCTAAGATCCAAGCAAAAGGTATTGGATTCTTAAAATGCAAAGTGTCTAATGAAGTTAAAGAAATTCCTGTAAGTGATGTCTTGTATATTCCCCAAGCAGTTTGCAATATGCTTAGTGTATCTACATTAGATAAGAAGGGATTTGTGATTCATTTTGAAAACAGTAAGTGCACAATCTCTAAAAATGATGAAGTGTATGCTGAAGCTTTTATGCATAATGATGTTTATAAACTGAGCATTTCAGGTGAAGCCTCACATCTGGCGCAAGTGGGGAAGAATGATGGTAAATGTAGTCTGGAAATCTGGCACCGCCGCCTGGGACATCGTGATTCTAAGGTGATCCAGGATCTTTACAGTAAGCAACTGGCCACCGGCATTCAGATAAGTGCAGATGCTGGTAAAATGGAGAAATGCATAGACTGTGTTACTCAAAAAGGTGTGAGACCCTCATTTCCTGCATACACAGGAAATAGGAGTAATAAAGTGCTGGACTTAATACACAGTGACTTATGTGGACCGTTTAATATCCCATCATTGGGAAATAACAGATTTATGCTAATATTCTTGGATGATTTCTCTAGATATTGTGTGGCCTATTTGCTGAAAGAGAAAAGTCAAGTCACAGACATGCTGAAGAAATACGTAGCCATGGTGAGCAATAAATTTGAAAGAAAACCAAAGGTTCTTCAGACCGACAATGGTGGTGAGTTCACTTCACAAAGCATGCGCACATTTCTAGAACAAGAAGGCATTCAACATATCACAACAGTAGCTTACACACCAGAGCAAAATTCTGTTGCAGAGAGAAAATTTAGGTCACTTGTGGAAATGACCAGATGTATGCTGTCAGATAGCAATCTCCCTAAAAGACTATGGGGGGAAGCCATTCTCACAGCAGTGTACCTACAAAACAGAATGCCAACTAAAGGCGCTGAGCGCACACCACATGAGACATGGCATGGTAGGAAGCCAAACCTGTCACACATAAGAACATTTGGAAGTACAGCATATGCTCATGTACCAAAGCAAAGAGGGCATAAGCTGGATTCCACAACAGAAAGGGGCATTTTAGTTGGCTATGCTCCAGGACACAAAGGATATAGAATTTTGAATCTGAAAACTGGCATTGTTGGCATAAGACATGTTACATATTTTGATGAAAACAAAAGGGTTGATAAAGGCTGGATTATCCCAGATGAGCCTTATCATCCAGAATATGAAACTAGAACCATAATAGACATGCCAGTGTATATAAATGCCATACCAAGGCAGATGTCTGAAAGCAACTCATCTGTATCTAACGAGGAACAGGCAGAGGAAGCAGACACAGAAAGGATCATTGAAGAAGACAGTACAGTTGGAGAAGGGGAATCAATTGGAGAAGAACTCTCAGATTTAGAGGATGCGGAAAGGTCAGACCAACCTGTTGTCAGACGCTCATCCAGGGAAAACAAAGGTGTTCCACCCCCAAGACTGTCTTACCTAACAAAGTCAGCAGAAGCTCAAGAGCCCTTAACATGGGATGAGATTGAGAAAATGCCAGCAGAAGAAGCTGCTGAATGGCATAAAGCTGCACAAGAAGAAATTGATGCATTGGATAAAATAATACTTGGATTCTTACAAAATTACCTCCTGGCAAGAAAGCTATAGGATGCAAATGGGTATTCAAGTTAAAAAGGAATGCACAAGGAAAAGTGGAAAGGTATAAAGCCAGATTAGTGGCAAAGGGATATCTTCAAAAATATGGAGAAGATTTTGATGAAGTGTTCGCACCTGTAGTGAAACACACGACAATAAGAACACTTCTGAGCATTGCAGTCTCAAAAGGCATGCAAGTCAACCACATTGATGTGAAAACAGCATTTCTTCACGGAGATATAACTGAAGACTTGTACATGGAACAGCCAACAGGTTTCATAAATACAAAACAAAGACAGCTAGTGTGTAAATTAAACAAAGGTCTTTATGGATTAAAGCAAAGTGCAAAATGTTGGAATGATAAATTGCATGAAATATTGACAAATTTAGGATTTAAGCAAGGTGAAGCAGATAAATGCTTGTACACTAGGTGCAGAAATGGACAATATGCATACATTTTAGCTTTTGTTGATGATCTGCTCATTGCAAGCGAAAGTGAGCAAGAGTACAAGGGCATTGTAAAATATTTAAACCTCAATGTTGAGATAAAAGAACTTGGAAATGTGTCATACTATCTTGGTATAGAAATTGAGAAACAAAATGATGGTTCTTATCTTCTAAGCCAGAAGCAGAAAATAAATGAGCTTATTGAAAGTTTAGGTATGCAAGATGCCCAAGTTGTAAGCACTCCCATGATCACTGATTTTCTGAAGGATGAAACAGTAAGAGAACCTTTACCAGATAACATCCAATATAGATCAGCCATAGGTAAGCTTTTATATCTAGCTACCACATACAGGGCTGATATAGCAAATGCAGTAGGAATTTTGAGCAGAAGGGTCAGCTCACCTACCAAATCAGATTGGACTGCAGTTAAAAGGATGGTAAGGTATTTAAAGGGTACCATTGATTGTAAATTAAAGATTTCAGCCAATAGTAATCCAAAACTAATATGTTACTGTGATTCAGATTGGGCAGGGGATCATTCAGATTATAAATCCACAAGTGGATATGTGTTTATGTATGGAAATGTACAAATTTCATGGGCCAGTCATAAACAAAGTATTGTGAGTTTGTCTTCTACAGAAGCTGAATATGTGGCCGTATCGGAAGCGTGCAGAGAACTGATGTGGATTGAAAAACTTTTGCTGGATTTTGGAATAGCTGAACAGAGACCAATCCAGATAATGGAAGATAATCAGAGCTGCATCCGACTGTCACAGAATGACAAGGTTCAGTCACGCACCAAGCACATCGCAACGAAATACCACAACGTGCGAGAGTTGGCGAAAGAAGGGGTCATCAGTCTACACTATTGTCACACAAGTGATATGACAGCTGACATCATGACCAAACCGTTACCCAGAGACATTTTGTGAATCTGCGTATAAAGCTTGGACTTTGTATGAATAAATAATTGCATGACAGTTATGCATGAGAAGGGGTTTGTTGGAATTTATTGTATTTTACATGCATTGCCTGTCACCTATTATTTCTCTGTGATTACTCTGTGACCTCTGATGTGAATTACTTAGAGAGGTCACACAGCTATGCAACTTCCTGTGGGGGTTTAGATGCAGCACATGCAGCACATGGAGCACATGGAGCTCATGATCTCTCCTAACCTGAGAGGATCTATGGTGGTGTGAGCATCCATTACCATCTAAGCACATGGAAGGAGCTGATAATACAAATGTATAGTAATATGTATATATAAGCCTGTCTGATTATAATCTAACTACAAACTGTGAGTAAACAGATGTTTTGTTACTTCAACTTTAAAGTGACTCAGCAGTGAATTATTCAGGGGTGAATGAGAGAGAGATGAAGAAAGAAATTAACATTTCTAAAGCTGAAGCTGTGTGTACTAAAATCTGCTAATTATTTACTACAAATAATCCAACATTAACAAGGAAAAACTCTAACAAATGGTGGGTCGGACCCATTAAAGACGCTTTAAATCTATTTCAAACATCTTCACTAATTGGAACTGATGTTCCATCAGTCTTTCTTGCTGTAATAAACATCTCCAATTGGGATGGATCAAAAAAGATAAATTTTTCCTGTTGGTAGGTTACTAAACACTTGCATGGAAATTTTAGGAAAAAGGTGGCTCCCATGTTAATCACTTGTTGTTTCTTCTGCAAAAATTTCCGTCGGCGTAGCTGTGTTTCTCTTGACACATCTGGGAAAATATTTATCTTTAATCCCTTAAATACTTTATCACGGTGTTTATAAAATAATTTCAAAATCCAGATCTTATCAGGTAATAAAGTTACTGTTGCCACCAAAGTGGCAGGCAGTGCTTGGTCAATATCGGAGATCTCTAATAATGCAGATACATCTAAGGGTTGATTCTCTTGTTGTTGTTGTTGTTGCTGCCTTATGGTCCCGGAGGGAATATAGAATATTTGAGTAAAAGGTGGTATATTATCTTCTTCAATTTGAAGAATTTCCTTAAGGTAATTTTTTTAAGTCTCTCTGGGAGCCACATTAGGCAAATATGGAAAATTCACAAACCGTAGGTTATCATTTCTAGTAAAATTTTCCATATTTTCAGCTTTTTTCCTTAAACTAATTAAATCCTTCAGCATTACATTTTGAGTCTCTTGTATCTGTTGAATTTCCTTGGCTTGATTTTCCACCTGTGTATTTAAGCGTTTAACTTTATCCTCAACGTTTTCAACATCTTGTTTAAGTTTATGTATCTGTGGAAGCAGAGCTTTGCCGAGATCTGCTATCAAATTCCATAAACAGTCAAGTGTAACTTCAGGAGGTTTATACTGAAATCGAGCAATTGAAAAGCTTCCTACCTCCTGTTGCAGGAAACGTCCAGCCCAATTGGGGTTAGTTTCTCCCTCCGTTGATAACCCAGTCAACACGGTCCTCTCTCCTTCATGTTCTTCTCTTGCCCTCGGTCTGCCTTCGTCCATTTCCCTTTCCGGGTTAGGATTCACTGACGCCGCCTGTGGAGGAGCAAACCCGCGTTGTGTTGGAGGGAGAGGAGGTGTTCGAGCATCGGGGCTCAAAGATATTTCAAGCTCAAGGGATTCCCGCACGCCTTCACCTTCGGCGGGTGATCCCAGCGAGCTGCTCACCGGCATACTCGCGTCTTGTTGAGCACGCTGCAAAAAAACATCAAGTGGACCGCTTCGGGTAGGGGTTATCAGGCGCTGGTGGGCCACGGCAGCTGCCTTCCCTCTCCTCTTCGGCATCTCTGTGTAAGTTTGCCAGGATAAACCGGCAAAAAAAAGGAAAATTTGCAGGAGCTCTAAAAGTGCGTCCGACCTACACGGCGGCCATTTTGAACCTATCAATATGTTTTTTTATTTGCTTGTTTGTTATTGTTTTGTTTTGGGTTTTTTTGTTTGCTGATAGAGGCGGAAACAGAAAAAAATAAATAGACAAAATACTGACTGAAAGCATTTCCTCAAGGTCCAGACAGGCTTCTTTCCTATCCTACCTGGATTATTGGTGGGAAATGAACTTGGGAATGCCTGCATACAAAGTTTTCCCGCCAAAGATCCTATATAAACCTACAGGGCATATGCACTGGTGTCCTTGTTCAGCTATCAGACTCGATCGACTTGGTAAGACTCGAGTTCAGATCTCCATAGCAGGAACTTTTTTAATTCAGTACTATATAAAAGAATTGATAGTCTCTCATAAAATAAGATTGAATAATAATTGTGGCTTCAATACTGATTTTAACAGTTCTGTTATTTTTCAGCCTTTATCCTCTTGAAGACGCTACGGGCGAAACATTGTCCGTGTAGGCGATAAGAACACTATGACAGTACATTGATTCATGAGGCTTCATTTTTAACGCACAGGGGAATGGTTTCACGAAGAGTTTTGGTATTACAGTGACCGAGCAGTCATCTTGAAAATCAGACGTGCTGATTCCAACACAGGAGCGTAATTGTTGGGACCTACCAAGATAAGTGGCCTTTATACCTATTTTCACTGCATATGAACAAACTGTTGAATAATAATTATAAATGGTAGCCAGGAGGACTCCTGTGCAGTGATGTTGGAACGGTGCTATTACTAAATATTGGCTATGGTCAATTGTAATACATCGAGCACTGAGCACATTGCATTTAAAAAAGAAAAAATAACTGGTGGGAGTATAATCACAAGATATACCGTTGTAAAGGGGTTTCTCTAACTTCTTAGTTGTATGCTGTAAGAAACCGAAGATTAAGTTTGGAAACTAAATTTTAACTGCCAGACCCTTGGCCATTCTTTCAACATGTGGAGATCCTTTCTCATGGATTCTACTCCCTCCAGGGTATCCACTCCATTGGCTATCTTCATGTCATCTGCAAAAAGACAAACTTTTCCTTCTAACCCTTCAGCAATGTCTCGCACAAATATATTAAACAATATCGGCCCCAGCACAGACCCCTGAAGCACTCCACTACTCACCTTCCTTTCCTCCAAGTCAGTCAACCAGTTTCCAAACCAGTTCACTACTTTGGGTCCTACGTTCAGCCCTCTCAGCTTATTCATGAGTCTTCTGAGCCTTATCAAAGGCTTTGCTGAACTCCAAGTAGATAACATCAAATGCTTGTCCTTCATCCAGTTCTTTGGTCACCCAGTCAAAGAAATCAATCAGATTTGTTTGGTAGGATTTTCCTTTGGTAAAGCCATGTTGCCTCGGATTCTGTAACCTTTTGGCTTCTAGAAAGTTAACTATCCTTTCCTTCAGCAGTGACTCCATTATTTTTCCAACCACCGATGTGAGGCTTACCGGCCTGTAGTTTCCCACTTCTTCCCTGTCTCCGCTTTTATGAAGAAGAACCACATCAGCTTGTTTCCAATCCCGTGGAACCTCACCTGTCTCTAAAGATCTATTAAATAAATCCTTAAGACAGCAATTTCCAGTACAGTCATCAGGGCACATCTAGAACCATTGGGTTTTCAGGATATCCACAATGAATATTCATGAGTTAGATTTGCATGCAATTGAGGTATTTATTGTAGATTTCCTTAAAATCCAATAGGACTAGATGTGCCCTGAGGACTGGTTAGGAATGACTGCCTTAAGAGGTCCCAGCTTTGTCTTCTGTTTCTGTTAGTCTAGACTCTGGTTGCCTACTGTGCCTTGTCCTCTGCCTTGCCTGGGTTACTTGTCTGCAGGCAGTTGGGGCCCAGCTAACCTTTGGGTTGACTGGGTAGCGCCAACTTGGCTGCGGCCCAAAGGGCTCACCTTTCCTGAACTGTGATAGATTGCAAAGGCCATGAGCTCCAATGAGTCACCCTTGTGTCTGCTCCAGTAGACACAAGGCTGCAGCACCTGTCTAGTTCTGTCCAGGATTTACTTTCTCACATGGACCAGTTCCATCAACTTGCAGGGATTTCTTGGGACAGTTCAAGAGGGTCTTCAAGGAACCTGGAAAAGTCACATTGGCAGCTTCCAAGTTACTTAGACTAAAGCAGGGAAACGGACCTTGGACGATTCTGCTATCCAGTTCCATAATTTAGCTGCTGAACTGAGTTGAATAACGAGAGTCTCGTCACAGCTTTTTGGTAGAGGTTGGCACCCCAAATCAAGGATAAGCCTGGTGGAGTGAGACCTCCCTACTACATTGGATGATCTTATCGGTCTCTGCAACATGATAGATATCTGGTTCCAGGAGCAAACTTGGGAACAGCGCTCCTCAGAGAAGACATCTTTGAAGGTGCCTAACTACCTGTACCTCCATGTACTCCTAGTCAAAGGGAGGGCCCAACCCCTGATCCTGAAAAACCCATGTAGGTGTATCACTCTCCTAATTCTGTTCAGGAGAAACAGAGGGGTTGGCCCTTAAATTTAATTCCTCTATTGTGAGGAAAAGGGACACTATGCAGTTATATGCCACAACCAGTCGGGGATCTTCAAGCTTAGTCCTGGCTGGGGGTGCAGTGCTGGATCCACCCCCGGGGCTTCAAGTACTGTATTTATAATACTGGCAGTGTTTGATCTAGAACAAGGAGAAAAAAGTGTCAAGGTTTTCCTGGGTTCTGGAGCAGGCAGGAACTTCATTGATGAAGTCCTTGTCCAGCTTTTCAAAACTCCTACCCAGGATTTGCCTAAGACCATTCCGGTCTCTTCAGTTTATGGGAATATTCAAGGACATCTGAAAACCCGGACAGTTCCTCAATGCCTGTGTATAGGTGATCACAGGGAGGACATTGCTATGTATATCCTCCAGACATCCATGAAGCCCATCGTCTTAGGGTTGCCCTGGCTACAGAAACACAACCCAATGTTAGACTGGTAGAGAGGTGAAATCACCGCCTGGATTGATACCTGCGATCAACATTGCTTGGATTCCGAGACATCTGCTGTCACCCTAGCCACTGCTAGCATTCTGGATGAACTGCCCCAGACCAGTGAGGTTCTGGCCAAGGTCTGCTATAAGCAGCAAGCAGAGACAAGTCTTCCATGTCAGGAGAACAAGAATGCCATGGATCTCCTACTGGGAGGGAGGCTTCTTCAGAGTAAAACTTGCTCTCTCTTTGCATCCAAGACTCAGGCCATGGTTGACTACATGGCTAAAGATCTACCAATGGAATTTCCCCAACCTTCTACTTTATGCACCAGGCCCAAGAAACAAGACCCTAGATACAGGGACCAGGACATCCCTGATTCCGGGGGGGGGGGGGGGGAGGGGGGGACTATGGTCCCAAGGGCAGCTTGTGGAAGACTGCTGGCTACTGTTTACTCCAGCCCTGTTTTCAAGCTCCAGTCCTGTCTACAAGCTCCAGCCTTGCCTTCCAGCTCCAGTTCTGCAGTTCATGTTCAGGCTCCAAAGCTCAGACGGTTCTGCCGAGCATTCCTCAAAGACTCAAACCGGACTAAAGGGAAGAGGGTCTTTGGGAAGGAGGTACTTTAACAGCCATGGCCTTGCCCCATGTCCCGACTCACCTTTCCTTCTGGTGGTTGAGCTCTGCGGCTTCTCTGGACTGCCTCCCTGGCACTTGTTCCCTCCTGCACTGATGCTCTGCTGCTGGTTTCCCTATTTGACTATGCTCCAAACCTCATTCCAGAGATTATCCAAGCCTCACTCTGATGTTCCAGTATTCTAGCCTCATTCTGGTGCTCTTACTGCATCTTTCAGTGTGTTCCAAGTCTCATTCCGGGCACTAGAGATTGTGACATCATTAGTGAGGGCCCTTATAAGAAACCATGGGACCCTCATGCTTGCCTTTGCAACACAGGTCTCCTAGTGGTGTCTAGCATGTGTGTTGCAGTCCAGCCCTTCCTCAGTTGTCCCTGCCTTGTCTCCAGCCTTGCCTCCTTTTTGTTCTTGTTGCCCCAGCTTTGCCTCAGCTTGTTCTTGTTTTGTGTCCAGTCCCACTCCCACTCCTGCCCTGCTTCCTGCCTTCCAGTTCCAGCCCTGCCTCCAAGTTCTAGTCCTGCCTTCAAGCTCCAGCCCTGTCCTCCAGTTCTAGCCCTGTCTTCAGGCTCCAGTCCTGTCATCGAGTTCCAGCTCGCCTTCAAGCTCCAGTCCTGCTTTCTAGTTCCAGCTTTGTCTTCTGTTTTTGTTAATCTGGTTGACTACTGTGCATTGTCTGGGTGACTTGTCTGCTGCCAGTCGAGACCCGGCACAAGGGGCTCACTTTTCTGAATGTGACAACAGGTATTCTATAACTACGTATACAACTGTTAGACGTGCCCCTGATCCACTCATGCCAATCCCAGGTCCATGCCTCCCTCGCAGTTGCGTGCTCTGGTATTTGCACATGCAATTTATAGAATACTGACTAGAGGCAGTAATGCATGAAACTGCTAATTACAGCCAATTAGCACCAATTATAGTTAATAATTGGTTATTAATGCCAATTACTAACTCACTAGCTTATTACTACTACTACTACTACTACTACTACTACTACTTATATATGCATAACTGACCCGTGTCTATAAATTGCACATGCAACTTTGTGTGCTAGTCACATAGTTGGACACACAACTTTACAGAATTAGGGGACTAGGTTCTGAAGAGAGCCACACTTTGTTGGCCCTTGCTGAAAAGTTGTCATAGCAATGGCTCAGCAAGATGGAAGGAGGTATATAAAATGGGAGGAAAAAAATCTATCAGCCGATATTCAAAGTGATTTAAGCGGGCATTGAAACGTTAACCACAACAACCAGTTCACATTAACCTGGATTCCTAAAGGAGCAGGAAGAAACTGGGCAGAAAGAAAAATGAAACGAATCAGACTCAGGTTAACGTGTGAATAATTTAATCGAGTAACACAAAAATACCAAAACCAACTACTGGATTCCTCCAAATGGAACTTTATAAACTGCTTAAAGCTCTTATTTTTTATACCTAACATTATTTCATTGTCCATATATGATTCCTGTAATCTCCTTCTGAGGATAATATGAATGTAATGGCAAAGATAAGGAAAATATTGGAAAAATTTATGTATCCAAATGTTAAATGGGAGAAAACATGTAGGGCACTGTTTACAAAGGCTTGCTAGGATTTTTAGCACATGCTAAAAATTAGCACATACTAACCATGTAGACGCCCATAGAAATATTATGGGCATCTACACGGTTAGTGTGTGCAAAACACGCTAGTGCGCCTTTGTAACAAGGGCCCATAGTAAATAGGCCTCAAAGTATTTTTGTATATTTTTCATTGAAAAACTTTCATTCAAAAGATTTTCCTGTTGTTTTTTGGACTTCTTGAGCAAGCAAGTGTACCCGTTAATAACTGCATGGTTTTTGTAGGACTTACCATTTTCTTCATTTTTTTAATCTCTCATTCTTTCAATGGTTACATTACCTTGTTGCACAGCATTTTTTTTTTTTTTTGCTTCAGCCTGCAACCAGGCAATCTATGGTCTGAGAATATTTTTTCCCTTATTCAGCAACAGCCAGTATCAATCCCAAGTACAATTATAGTTCAAAATGCAAGTTATGTGCAATCATCACCTGTTAGTAACTACATAACATCTAAAGATTCAAACCTAACAAGGTGAAGTGCAGGATACAGAAGCTGCAGAAGATGAGTGTTCCGTTATTAATGCTGTAAAATATAATGTGTCTACTGTATAATCAGGACAAAATAATATATGATCACAATTCTGTTTTCCTAATACAAAATAACCCCCCTGTTTACAAATCCACGCTAGCGGCTGCCAGTGCAGTAATGCCGAATGGGTTGTGTCAAATTTGCTGCGCGGCTTTCTAAACAGGGGGGTAACTCTTCTAAAGGAAAAGTATTAAACATTTGATATGGATCAACTGTTCATAGAGGCACTAATTACTTTTTGAAAAATAAAGTGTTGGCATAACACAGGATAAAAAAATTGGAAAACTGTGATAAAGAAGCCATTCTGGCCTACAGTTTTAAGGCTTATTTGTTTTCAGAAATGTTTTCTTTAGCACAGTAGTCTTCTATTAATGACATCTTATATTTGAAGCATTTCACTGTAATCTCTGCATTCTCCATCATACTATAAGAATACAGGTTGGCTTTGCAGCCTCATGATGGATGGGATCTAGAGCTCTCAAGTTCCAAACAGTAAACTAGTTAATAATTATATTTATTACATACAAATTAAGGGCCCCTTTTACAAAGCTGCGGTTAAAAGGGCCCTGCGGTAGCATCGGCGCATGAATTTTCCATGTGCCAACTTTTTACTGCAGCAGGTAAAGGCCTTTAAAAAAAAAACAAAAAACAAAAGGAAATGGCCGTGCGGTAAATGAACTATGTACTGTGCAGCCATTTCCCAAGGAATCCCTTACTGTCACCTATTAGAAAGCGGTGGGAGCTCCCACAGTAATCCCGCGGTTAACTGGGCAGGGCACAGAGCTGCCCGATTACCGCCGGGAGCTTTAAAAAAAATATATTTTTAAGTGCCAGGAATGGCGTGCGCTGGGGGCAGGTGCTATCAGTGGTAGCCCAGTGGTAGTGCCTAAGTGACACACAGGAAAGCAGCGGTATGAGTAGAAACAATTTATGAAGTAATAAAAGAGAAATGTATTAAAATTACTTTTTCAACATACATAAAACTGCAGACAAGAAAGACTTGAAGAAGAATAAGTGTGATATCATTCTACATTTTAAAAATGGTAGATTCCATGTCCCTCCTTGGAACCGTTGGTGGAGAAATTGTGGGTAAAACCTCTTTAGCATATGGTGTGTGAAGTCCAGCTTCTCGAAGTGCCATCTCAACTCTGACTCTGCAGTCTGAAATATCTGTTTCAATGACAAAAAGTGAATTAGATTATTTTGATATTCTGTTATTTATCTATTTAGATTTTCCCAAATGAACTATTTGGCACTACAACTTGGAGATACATTTCTGAGCATGATTTTTTTTGCATTTCTTTAAATTTTGCATAATGAAAACAGTACAGTTTGTAAAGTAAATGGAAAATTAGTGATCTATAATAATTATTATTTTGGAGGATAGAAGTCTACGCTACGTCCTTTATTGCATATTTAAATACATGGAGGGGCATTTTAGAAAGGAAGTTGAACACAGAATATTCACATCTATGTCAGAATGTCACAAATCGACGTCCACCTCACATGGTATTTTAGAACAGGATACAGCCATCCATGTACTGGAAACGTCCGGGAAAAACATTTATTTTACAAACTGAAACATCCACATTATGAACAGAGAAAACAGGGGACATAGATGTTTGTGTTGCAGCATAGGAACGTCCATCTTATAAAATGGAGAACCCAGGTTCAAATCCCACTGTTTGTTAATTTTTTTTTTAATTGTAAGCTCTTCAGGAACAGAAAAATGCCTACTGTAACTGAATTTACACCACTTCAATAGCCTTCAGGCTTACAGATCTCTTAAATATTCAGTAAAGAGGTATTTTTCTGTCCCTGGAGGGCTCACAATTCATAAAAAAAAAATTAACAGCTGAAATGGGATTTGAACTTGTATAGTACTGCGAGCTGCTGTGAGAGGTCACAGCCGCCATTTTATTCAGACAGCAGCAAGGGGCAGGAGCAAGTGGGCTTTGCTCCTGCCCCCATTGCCCC
This sequence comes from Microcaecilia unicolor, assembly GCF_901765095.1. Classification (NCBI taxonomy): domain Eukaryota; kingdom Metazoa; phylum Chordata; class Amphibia; order Gymnophiona; family Siphonopidae; genus Microcaecilia; species Microcaecilia unicolor. Next base: position 245,453,013 of record NC_044037.1, on the reverse strand, counting down.
CACTGGACTACCATAGATATGAGGTGGGCACGTGGGCCTATAGAAGTAAATGGAACATTCCAGGGGGAGGGGGATTGTGACTATCATGGGATGGGGAAGGGAAGGAGGGGCTGCATTGGGGAGTGGGAGGGATCACAGGGGGTAAGAAAGGCTGAATATGGCAGCTTTTGTAAAATTGGATTTGGACGTTCATGCAAGATGGATGTCTAAATGCCAATTTTTGGACATCTAAAACAAAGTAGAGCGATTAGACATCAGTGTGGACACATGCTAACATGCAGTTAAACCAGTGCTAGCTGCAATATGTAGCTTAGTAAAGATGCCCAAAGTTCCCTAGCTGTAAAACTTCTATGTGGGGCCTACATACTAAATTATGTTAGGTGTTAACACAGGTTTTAATACATATTAACTTCAGTTCAGTTTATCCTTTTGATATACATCCTTTCACATAATACCAAAGGGTTCACAATAAAATTAAACAGAAAAATTCTTACAAACATGCTTGAACATAAATTAAAAGAACAGATTAAAAAATAATATAACATCAATTAAAATCTACAAATAAACAACAGATAGAATCAAAAATTATGATAACCAAATAAAAAATGTAATATAAAACTATATACATCATAAAATTACAAGTCATATAACAGAATCCCTTTCTTTAGCATTACCAGAATAACCCAATCTTAGCAATTCTGCAAGAGGTTAAAAGTATTCTCACTACATGTTATTCAATATCCTCAAAAGTCTTCCTAAAAATCAGACTATTAGCTTAGAGCTGCAGGTAGAATAATTAATGCTGATCTTCATATCTAAAAGAAAAGAGTTCCAACAATGAGCTTGATAACTAAAGGCCATATGCTGAGCATATTAAAATGTATCTTATGAGGTGATCCAAAAAGGAGACATTGGTCCTATCATCATTGCTGAAGCACAGAGAATGAGGTCAGCAAGATAAAAAGGTATGCCTGTTCTCAAACACTAATGTTCAAATCTTAAAATGAATTCTCTGCTCTATTGGGAACCAATGATGCTTTTTAAGGAAAGAAGAAACATGTTCAAATCTATGAACATGATATAACAGTATAATAGCAGTATTGTTTTATGAATTGAAACCATTTAAGGAAATGAGCAGTTAGGTCAACATTCGAGGCATTCCTGTAGTCCAATCTGTTAAGCACCCAAGTGTGCAAATGGCAGAAAAAGATCTTTCTAGTCCAAATAAGGATGCAGCAATCAAATTCTTTACATGAAGACATTGGTTAATATAGAAATGTGAGCCTGAAATATAAAATTAACATCTAAGAGTATTCCCAAACCAGAGATCACCTGTTTCAATGGTAGCTCTGTGTCTAAACATAAGGGAAGATAAAGAAGGAGAAATACTGCTCCTAGTGATCCACATGGCCTCTCAGTGTGGAATTGGCTTCAGTTTATAAGCAAGAAGCCAATCAGCTGTTAAACAACGTTAAACCTTATTAGATTAGGTGACGATGAATCAGTCTAATAAACCAATTGTATATCATCAGCATAATAGAAGTTGTTAATCTAAGGATCCCGAATCAAGGTGAACAAAGGAGCAAAATGAAGATTAAAAGGAACTGGGACCAAAATGGACCCCTGTGATACACTAGGGTGCTCATTTTCAAAAGAGCAAAACATCTAAAAAGTGTCATAAACTGGCAAATGGACATTTTTCTTGCAAAAACGTCCAAATTGCTGTTTTCATGACCCATTGTGGATTTGAAGAGGCATGGTTATCGAACCTGAATACTAGTCATGATATTGGAGTTGCTGATGGAATGGTGCACAGTGGAAGAGTAAACTGCGGGATGCATTAGATAGCATTGCCCTATGAAAGTGACAGCTGTTTGTCGTAAGAAATTTGCCCCACGGTTCACTGTTACTCTTAAGGAACAGAAGAAGGGGAAAAGGATAGTGATAGGAGTGTACTACTGTCTGCCTGACCAGGATGAACAGATGGATGTAGAAATGTTAAAGGAAATTAGGGAAGCAAACAAACTGGGCAACACAATAATGGGTGATTTCAATTACCCCGATATTGACTGGATAAATGTAACATGTATATGTAAGCCTCATTGAGCCTGCCATGAGTGGGAAAGCGCAGGGTACAAATGTAACTAAATAAATAAATAAATAACATTGGGGCATGCTAGGGAGGTAAAATTCCTTAATGAAATCAAGGGCTGCTTTATGGAGCAGCTGGTAAAGGAGCCAATGATAGAAGGAAAAATTCTAGACCTAGTTCTTAGTGGAGCACATGATCTGGTGTGGAAGGTAATGGTGCTGGGGCCACTTGATAACAATGATCATATATGATCAAATTTGATATTAGCTTTGAAGTAAGTATACACAGGAAATCCAATACGTTAGTGTTTAAGTTTAAAAAAAGGAGACTATGATAAAATGAGAAGAATGGTGAAAAAAAAATTAGAGGAACGGCTTCGAGGGTCAAAACTTTACATCAGGCGTGGATGCTGTTCAAAAACACCATCCTGGAAATCCAGGCCAAATATATTCCGTATATTAAAAAGGAGGACGGAAGACCAAACGACAGCCGGCATGGTTAAAAAGTGAGGTGACGGACGCTATTAGAGCTAAAAGAAAATCCTTCAGAAAATGGAAGAAGGAACCAACTGAAAATAATAAGAAAGCATAAGGAATGTCAAGTCAAATGCAAAGTGCTGATAAGGAAGGCAAAGAGGGACTTCGAAAAAAAGATTGCGTTGGAGGCAAAACACATAGGAAAACTTTTTTTTAGGTATATTAAAAGCAGGAAGCTGGCAAAAGAATCGGTTGGACCGCTAGATGACTGAGGGGTAAAAGGGGCGATCAGGGATGACAATGCTATAGCGGAGAGATTAAATGAATTCTTTGCTTCAGTCTTCACCGAGGAAGATTTGGTGCCAGAAATGGTATTCAAAGCTGACAAGTCAGAGAAACTGAAAGAAATCTCTATAGACCTAGAGGATGTAATGGGGCAATTTGACAAAGTGAAGAGTAGCAAATTTGCTGGATCGGATGGTATTCGTCCCAGAGTACTGATAGAACTGAAAAATGAACTTGTGGAACTATTGTTAGTAACATGTAATTTATCCTTAAAATCGAGCGTGGTACCAGAAGATTGGAGGGTGGCCAATGTAACACTGATTTTTTAAAAAGGTTCCAGGGGAGATCAGGGAAATTATAGACCGGTGAGTCTTACGTCAGTGCCAGGCAAAATGGTACAGACTATTAAAAAGAACAAAATTACAGAGCATATTCAAAAGCATGGATTAATGAGACAAAGAGGGGCATAATTGAAAGGGACGCCCAAGTTTTCCACGGGGAAACCCATATTATCGAAACAAGATGGATGCCCATGTTTCGTTTCAATAATACGGTCGGAGACACCCAAATCGCGAAATTTAGGTCGACCTTAGAGATGGTCGTCCCTGATTTTTGGCGATAATGGAAACCGAGGACGCTCATCTCAGAAACGACCAAATCCAAGCCATTGGGTCGTGGGAGGAGCCAGCATTCATAGTGCACTGGTCCCCCTCACATGCCAGGACACCAACCGGGCACCCTAGGGGGCACTGCAGTGGACATCAGAAATTGCTCCCAGGTGCATAGCTCCCTTACCTTTTGTGCTGAGCCCCCAACCCCCCAAACCCACTCCCCACAACTGTACACCACTACCATAGCCCTTACAGGTGAAGGGGGGCACCTACATGTGGGTACAGTGGGTTTGTGGTGGGTTTTGAAGGGCTCACACTTACCACCACAAGTGTAACAGGTGGGGGGATGGGCCTGGGTCCGCCTGCCTGAAGTGCATTGTACCCACTAAAACTGCTCTAGGGACCTGCATACTGCTGTCATGGAGCAGGGTATGATATTTGAGGCTGGCATACAGGCAGTGGTGTGCTGGAGCCGGCTCGCACCGGCTCGCAGGAGCCTGTTGTTAAACTTTACCTGTTTTTGCGAGCCGGTTGTTAAGAGTCAGGCAGCCAGCACACAAGCATCTGTTTTTTTTTTCTCCTCCTCTCTCCCTCCTCCCCTGGCCCCAGCATACCTCATCATCCCCCCCCCCCCCCCACCACTGCCTTACCAACCTGGAGCCTTTTCTCTGCCGGATCCCACCCACAGGAAGTTGTACACGGGACTGTACACTCGACGGCAGAGACAAGGCTCGTAGAGCAGGCACTGCATGAAACAAAGAAATTGAGGATGTTAAGGTACCACCTTAGATTTTGAATTAGAAGGAGTTGATAATTGGGTTAATGCTTTAGATAGGATAACTGATGATTTTTTAGAACTCAAAGAGGCTAAATGTTCACTGGTTAATGGCAATAAGTGATATCAAGGATTATTAAGGCAACAATTATGCCAACTCAAAACCAAATGGAGGAAAAATCCCTTTTCTGGGTTGAAAGATAAATATAGAGCTATGAGTAAGTTTTACTACTCAGAAGTGTTGCATAGCAAAAAAAAATGTCATTAACAAAAAATTGGCTCAGGTTGATAACAATCCGCATTACCTTTTTAAAATAGTCACTTATTTTAACCTCTGTCTCTAATACGTCCACGTATAATGAGTCTCTCACTCCTTCTGGGTTTTCTACTTCTTCCTGGTTTTGGGCCCTCTGCCCTCTACTGTTTGACTTGTTGGACTTACTTGTGGAGTTTGGTTCTTCCTGCTTTGGGCTGCTGCTGTTTTTTTAATAATAAAACAAAAGACTTAATTACTTCAAAGTCTGCTTCGGTTGTTAATCGTCCTGTCTTTACTGATGGCGTTTCTACCGAGGTTTGGACTGACTGTCACCGATTTTGAGGTGGCTAAGCACTTTCACAGTCTGTATTCTTCAGCTATGTCCTTGGATTTAGTTCCTTTTTCTGTTTTGTCAGAGTGCAGCCATTAACAGCCTATTTGGTAATCTTTCTCTTCAAACTGGTGATATTCCTGACAGATTAAAACAGGCTGCTATTACTCCCATTCTAAAGAAAGGCAAGAAAGATGGTGATGGTTATTCAAACTTCTTTCCTATATCCTATGTTATAAATGGTAATCACTCTGTCATTTGGAGGGGCTGGTTATAGGGACACCTTCTTGCATGTATTATTTGTGCAGAGATGTTTTTTCTCTTGGTAAAGGGCCACTAAAACAGATATCATGTTATAAGAATCAGGTGCTGCATCCATGTTGTCGTTCTTTATTGTTGGTAGCATTTTAATTCAATCTCGCTTATATTTTCAAACATGCCAGCTTTGGCAGCATACAGATGTACACAGAGGTCAGAGAAGTATAGTATATGGAATAACTTTCATAGAGTAGTAATTTGTTATAAATCATAATCAGTGTGTCATTTAGAGGGGCTGGTTATAGAGACACCCTAGCATGTATTATATTTGTGCAGAGATCTTTTTTTCTCCTGGTAAAGGGCCATTAAAACAGATGTCATATTATAAGGATCAGGTGCTCAACATTCAGAATTTCTATCTATCTATCTATCTATCTATCTATCTATCTATCTATCTATCTATCTATTTATTTATTTAGTTACTTATTTATGACATTTAACCCTGTTATTGGTGCAAAGATTTTTTTTCTCCTGGTAATGGGCTTCTAAAACAGACATCATGTTATGGGAATCAGGTTCTCAATGCTCAGAGTTTCTATCTATTTATTTACTACGTATGCCATTTTATCCCACGTTAAACTTGAATTAGATTGGAACCTGGAAGCATTAAAAAAAAAATTCCCAGAGAGAGTAATGCATGACCCCGCCCCGGCTCTCTCCCTGGGTATAGCCAGCTCTGCAATTTGGGGGGGGGGCGTAGAGGTGGACGGGAGGGGGGCACAGAGTTGGACCGGGGAGAGAGCCTGTTGTTAAAAATTTACCAGCACACCACTGCATACAGGCTAGAAAAATTATTTTTTAAATTTGTTTTTGAGGGTGGGAGGGGGTTAGTGACCACTGGGGAGTAAGGGAAGGTCATTCCCGATTCCCTCTGGTGGTCATCTGGTCATTTCAGACCGCTCAAAACATGGCTGCCAGACTTATTTTTGGAAAAACGCAATTTGAAAGCGCCAAACCCCTCTGAGAAAAACTGCACTGGCTCCCAATCAAAGAACGCACTGTTTTCAAAATCTGCACCCTAGTTCATAAAATTATCTACGGTGAAGCCCCGGGATACATGACAGACCTCATAGACCTACCAACCAGGAACACAACAGTATCAACACGAACATACCTAAATCTCTACTACCCAAGCTGCAAAGGAATCAATACAAATCAACTTATGCTCCAGCTTCTCCTACATAAGCACACAAGTGTGGAGCGCATTACCAACAGCCATGAAAACAATGTATGACCACCTAAACTTCCAGAAATCACTAAAAACTAACCTGTTCAAAAAGGCATACCCTACCAACCCAACATAAATGCCTGAACCCTGCAACACAACGACACCAAAGCTCGTAATAGACATAAAATACTATTCCTCGCTACGAAATCAAAGCTTGTAATGGACATAAAATAACTCTTCCTCTCTACGATTCCCTAACGCGTCTGTCACACATGAACCTTATTCCATCACGACATCACTTTGTATTTGTTCATACCGGAATTGGTGAATGCCTTTACGGTACTATGTAAGTCACATTGAACCTGCAAACAGGTGGGAAAATGTAGGATACAAATGTAACAAATAAATAAATAAATTTAGGGCACATTTTTGTGGCTTGGTCGTAAGAAAAAAGGGCCAGGTAAAGTCGTCCAACTGTTCATCAGGGATGTCCTTCTTTTTTCCATTATCGATCGAGGAGGCCCATGTGTTAGGCACGCCCCAGTCCCGCCTTAGCTACACCTTCGACACGCCCCCAGGAACTTTGGTCGTCCCCGCGACGGAAAGCAGTTGAGGACGCCCAAAATCGGCTTTCGATTATGCCGATTTGGACGACCCTGTGAGAAGGACACCATCTTGCGATTTGTGTCAAAAGATGGGCGTCCTTCTCTTTCGAAAATAAGCCTGAAAGCCAACATGGATTTAGTGAAGGGAAATCTTGCCTCACCAATTTATTACATTTCTTTGAAGGGGTGAACAAACATGTGGATAAAGGTGAACTGGTTGACAATGGAACTTTGGAAGGCTAAGTGCTTTGAAAATATGCCTCATTGTCAACCAGTTCACCTTTATCCACATGTTTGTTCACCCCTTCAAAGAAATGTAATAAATTGGTGAGGCAAGATTTCCCTTCACTAAATCCATGTTGGCTTTCAGGCTTATTTTCGAAAGAGAAGGACGCCCATCTTTTGACACAATCGCAAGATCAAGAGGGTGTCCTTCTCACAGGGTCGTCCAAATCGGCATAATCGAAAGCCGATTTTGGGCGTCCTCAACTGCTTTCCGTCGCGGGGACGACCAAAGTTCCTGGGGGCGTGTCAAAGGTGTAGCTAAGGCGGGACTGGGGCGTGCCTAACACATGGGCGTCCTCGATCGATAATGGAAAAAAGAAGGGCATCCCTGATGAACAGTTGGACGACTTTACCTGGCCCTGTGTATCTGGATTTTCAGAAGACGTTTGACACAGCACCTCATGAAAGACTCCAGAGGAAATTGGAGGGTCATGGGATAGGAGGTAGTGTCCTATTGTGGATAAAAAAACTGGTTAAAAGATAGAAAACAGAGAGTAGGGTTAAATGGTCTGCATTCTCAATGGAGACGGGTAGATAGTGGGGTTTCCCAGGGGTCTGTGCTGGGACCACTGCTTTTTAACATATTATTAAATGACCTAGAGATGGGGGTAACTAGTGAGGTAATTAAATTTGCTGATGACACAAAGTTATGCAAAGTAGTTAAATGGCGGGAGGATTGTGAAAAATTACAAGAGGACCTTACGAGACTCTTTCCAACAGTGGGCAATCCAGGTCACAAGTACCCGGTAAGATTCCAAAACTGTACAATACATTTATGCTGCTTACTCTAGAAATAAGCAGTGGATTTTCCGCAAGTTGATTTAATAATGGTCGATGGACTTTTCCTTTAGGAAGCCAGCCAAACCTTTTTTAAACCCCGCTAAGCTAACAGCTTTTACCACATTCCCTGGCAATGAATTCCAGATTTAATTACACATTGAGTGAAGAAATATTTTCTCGGATTCATTTTAAATTTACTACTTTCTAGCTTCAATGCGTGCCCCTATTTTTGGAAAGAGTAAATAAGCAAGTCACATCTACCCGTTCCACTCCACTCATTATTTTATATCTCCTCTCAGCCATCTTTCTCCAAGCTGAAGAGCCCTAACCACATTAGCGTTTCCTCATAGGGAAGTCGTCCCATCCCCTTTATCATTTTCGTTGCTCTTGTCTGTACCTTTTCTAATTCCACTATCCACCTTATAATCGAAAGAGAAAAACGCCCATATTCTGAACTAAATCGGAGATGGACGTCTTTCTCTCGCGGGCGCCCAAATCGGTATAATCGAAAGCCGATTTTGGGGTCTTCAACTGCACTCCGTCGCAGGACTGAATAAAGTTCACAGGGGTGTGTCGGAGGCGTGGCGAAGGCGGACTGGGGCATGGTTATCGGCCGAGGAGAGAGATGGGCGTCTTTAGCTGATAATCGAAAAAAAAAGGCGTTTTTACCGCGATTTTGGGTCACTTTTTTTGGACCCTTTCTTTCACGAACAAGTCCCAAAAAAGTGCCCCAACTGACCAGATGACCACTGGAGGGAATCGGGGATCACCTGCCCTGACTCCCCCAGTGGTCACTAACCCCCTCCCACCAAAAAAACCCCACTTTACAAACTTTTTTTGCCAGCCTGTATGCCAGCCTCAAATTCCGTACCCACCTCCATGACAGCAGAATGTTCTATCCTCTGACAGCCTTTCCCTGGTTCTGATGTGGGTCTCGGGTGAGTGTGACACCTTTTCTGTTAAGGGCACTGCAGAGTCACATCAGCAATGCATTGTGGTGGGTGTAGGGTATTGGGCTCCGTGATTCCACTAGCTTGTGTTAAATGCTCACGATGTTGGTAGTTGGTAGGCTCTACTCCCATGGTGCTTTTCCCTCTGCTTACTGGGTCAGAGTGTGCCCTGTTTTGTTTCCGGTAGTCCATGAGGTAGTGGCCATTTTTGTAAGCCAGTTTTAGATTTGCTCATGTGTTAGCCACGTTATAGCACTTACTTCTTACCTTGAATGTTGCTGAAAGAGGGCATTGTACACCATTCTGCCAGCTCGGACCTACTGCTAATCTCAGTACCAGCGAGACTCGTTGCCAGTGGGGCACAACCTCTGATCTGCAGTTAACTGTGAGTAAAGGTGCTTATTCAAATAAAGAACGTTTTCAGCAAGATTAGTCTTCAGGTGTCAACTGCTGTGCCAAGGTTATACAGCAGCAACAAGTCCTGTCCCTGGAGCACTTTAGTGGGTACTGCAGTGCACTTCAGGCAGGCAGACCCAGGCCCCCCCTCCCCCACCTGTAACACTTGTGGTGGTAAATGGGAGGCCTCTGAAACCCACTGTACCCACATGTAGTTGCCCCCTTCACCCTAAGAGCTATGGCAGTGTTGTACATTTGTCCCTCCCACGACTAAATGGCTTGGATTAGGATGTTTCTGAGCTGGATGTTTTTATTTTCCATTATTGCAAAAAAAAAAAAAAAACGCCCGGCTCAGAAAGGACGAAATCCATGGCATTTGGTCCGTCCAAACCGTATTTTCAAAACAAAAGATGGACGCCCATTTTTTTGAAAATACGGTCTGTCCCGCTTCTTCACGTACCCGTTTTCGGACATAGACGCCCATGGAGATGGGCGTTCGCGTTCGATTATGCCCCTCCACATCTTTTTGAGATGCAGTGACCAGAATTGAACACAATATTCGAGATACACCATGGAGCAACACAAAGGCATTATAACGTCCTCATTTTTTGTTTCCTAATAATACCTAACATTATATTTGCTTTCTTAGCGTCCGCCAAACATTGAGCAGAGGGTTTCACAGTATCATCAACGATGACACCTAGATCCCTTTCCTGGTCGGTGACTCCTAATATGGAACCCTGCATTACATAACTATAAATTGGGTTCCTCTTTCCCACATGCATCACTTTGCACCTCACATTAAATCATTTGCCAGTTAGTGTTAACTCTCATAGACTTATTACTGTAAAGTCATGATATCTTAGAGTATAACCTTGGCACTGGATTCTCTATTATTTTTATGAAATCTCTTTTATTGAATAAATCACAGATAATTTACTCACAGTCAGATGTTCAGAAGGGCTGCCCCAGGACACAGAGAGTAGTTCTGGGAGCTGTTTCAGTGGTTGGAGGTGAGATCTGAAGAGAGGTAGCTTTATTGCAGGTGAGAAATAGTTAAGCAGATAGAAGTGGTTCAAAGCTGGGTGACTGGACTGTGCGATATCTCATTAGGAGATATTTTCAAGGTAAAACAGGTTCGTTGCAAGGAGTTACAGCAGGACAGAGCTGTCTGGGCCAAGATGGTGCATGCCCCATGTCTCTAACAAGATGGTGAAATGCCTCATGGCTGAAGGGAAAAGGGCAAGGTTGCCAGCTGGGAAAAATTTTCCCAGCCCAAACCAGCCGTAAACCCCCCAAAAACCGCCTGCAGCCAACCCCCGTCTCCCGCGTCACCGAACCCCGCGCCCCCTAACCCCACCCCTGCATCACTAGCCCCGCCCCTGATGTCACCCCTGACGTCAACCCCGCCCCTGAAAGGCTTCTATTGGACCAAATTGGACCAATAGAAGCCCCGGCAGCGGGAAAACCGGCCAATCGGCGGCCGTGAAAACCCACCCAATCCCGCACCATGGCCACTCGAAAACCCACCCAAATCCCCGCAACCCACGCGATTAGAAAATTCCCCACAGCCGTTTCCGAAAAGCTGCCCAATTCGGCGGCTTAACCGCAACCCTGGCAAGTTTGACAAAGGGGTGTTGAGGCCTCACACAGGCTCAGGGAGGAGCAGATAGAGACCAATGGGGACAGAGCCTGCCATCGGGTAGCAAGGGGTGGTCCTAAAGGACCTCTCTCGATTGGAGGGAAAGGTCATCCCTGACTGACCTCTCAGGACAGAGATAGTGAGAGTGATCAGGAAATGATAGCAGGTAGACAAAAGGAGTCAAGTTTGGCTGAGAGAGAAAAGAGGTCTAGGCAGTAACACAACCAATGATACCAGTTCTTACGCAGATAAGCAAGTGTGGCTGCACTGCCTGTGAACTACATTACGCACAATGCATTGCTCATGATCTTTGCAGTGAGAAACTGCAGCAGTGAAAGTCCTTAGGAATGAGAATAACAGTAAAAGCATTAAACACATTTTAGGATCACATTATAAACTACTGCGAGGCTGTCAGAGGACAGAACAGTTAGAAGCCCAGTCTCCCAGTCTCATAAGGTCCTCTTGTAATTTTTCACAATCCTCTTGCGATTTAACAACTTTGAACTTTGTGTCATCAGCAAATTTAATTACCTCATTTGTTACTCCCATCTACTCCCAGTTACTCTGGCTTCCTTCCGGCAGTTAGCTACCAAACCAGCAAGCATACTAGCATTGACCACAGAACAATATCAAAACCTAAATTAGCCCTAAGGTCATTCATAAGGTGCTGTAGAGAGATTTGATAACTGAAAAATAATTTCAAGAATGGACTGAAAGATCAACTTAAAAGCCTTCAAGGTACTTCTCATTGCACAACTGAGAGTTTCATATGCTCCTTCCTCAGAATTCTTCAATTCTCAAAAAATATCTCATTCCTGAAGGGTGTCCTAATGAATGAATCAGGGTTTCTTTTGCTGAAGGGAGGAAGGAGAGAGGCCTGTCCACTAGACCAATTGCCAAAGAACTTGTCATGAGGAAACCGAGAAAGAGGAGGGGGGAGACAAGGATCTGTGCAGCTCCGCTTTCTCTGTGTTTGAGCTGTAATGAATGAATGAGGGCTTTGCAGGGGGAGCCCTGCCTGCCCTTGCTCTCAGCATTTCAATTCAAGTTACCGATGGCTTGAGTTGTCACTGTGTCTTGCATTCTTTTACAATCATTTCAATACTGTTTAGGAAAGTAAAAACAAAAGAAATATTGTAAAATGAATTTTTTTCCTGCACAGATATACTTTTGCAAGTACAGTGGTGTTTGGCTTTGCTTTTTTCTGAACTGATAGCTTGTTCTGAGGACATTTCAGCATTTGTAAAATAAAAGGCCTTTTATATAGTCACATGTTGAGAGGCTGTGCCTAATTTTTAGAGTTCTGCAAAACACTATTTTTTCCTTTTTGTTCCTGAGAGATAACGAGCCATGAAGTTCTCAAACGGCAGGCTCAATCATTCGCTTTTGGTCGACTGTAAAAACACACTTTAAGGACTGGAGAAATAAAAGGATTCCAACTGTGCATACTCCATGGCTGTAGAGGGTAATGTCTGGCAACAGATGCCACTACCCATCAAGTAGATTACAATAATTGCCACCATCTTGGATTTGTGACATCACGAAGTGACACTACGGGCAGCAGCATCTTAGAAAAGGGATGTGGCCTGGGCTGTTATGATATCACCTCCCGGGATATCATCAAAAAGGGCAGGTTTAAGTGACATCAAAAGTGGAGGGATCAGGTGGGGCTTGGACAAACAGTGGGCAGGGCTAAGGCAGATCCTCAATTCTGATTGACTGACAAACCGGAAGTGGCATGGCACCTGCCAAAACCAATTATGCAAATTAGGTTTGACTAATGCCGGTGAACCTTACTACTGATATTCAATGCTGGAGGCTGGACATGGTCCAGCACTGAATATTCAGTCTTAGCATAGCTTGAGGCTCTCAGCGGCTTAAAAACTGATGACTGACACAAATTGAATATTGGGCAAATACTGTAAATAAACATAAGTATAAACATTTAGTTGAAGTGCTGATTTTTAATTTTTTTTCACTGTGATTCTTCTATTTTATTGTATGGGAAAATTCTTTTAACAAACATTTGAACACAAAGAACATTTTTGTTTACATTTTTGTTTTGACTTCTGTACCACTTTGTTGTTTACTTGAAACGCATTTAATCAAATTAATAAACATAAAACATTAAAGCCTCTGGGTATGCAAAATTAGAGTCTGTGGAAAGGCCTGCTTACTTTCCCATCTGACACCAAGGAACCATGGGAAGGCCTGCTTCTCTCTCTGTCCAGTCCTGAGGTGTGAGGAGAGGTTCCGTGGGATTGTAGACGAGTGGATGTGGTCCCCCTTCACAAAAGTGGAGACAGGGAAGAAGTGGGAAACTACAGACCAGTAAGTCTCACGTCGGTGGTAGGAAAAATAATGGAGTCGCTGCTGAAAGAAAGGATAGTTAACTTTCTAGAAGCCAACGGGTTACAGGACCCAAACGAACCTTATTGACTTCTTTGACTGGGTGACCAAAGAACTGGATGAAGGACATGCGCTAGATGTAATCTACTTGGATTTCAGCAAAGCGTTTGACACGGTCCCCCACAAAAGACTTGTGAATAAGCTGAAAGGGTTGAACTTAGGACAGTAATGGAATTCAAACGTGTGTGGGATAAACGCAGAGGAATCCTGTTTAGAAGGAATGGATCCACGGAATCTTAGCGGAGATTGGGTGGCGACGCCGGTAATTGGGAAGCAAAACTGGTGCTGGGCAGACTTCTATGGTCTATGCCCTGATCATGACTGAATAGATTTGGATGGGCTGGATTGTAAATTTTAAGGGGCTTCGACGTTAGCTTCAGAACTTTTAGTACAAGAGTGCTGGGCAGACTTCTATAGTCTATGCCCTGAGAATGGCAAGGACAAATTAAACTTGGGTATACATATAAAGTATCACATACCATGTAAAATGAGTTTATCTTGTTGGGCAGACTGGATGGACCGTACAGGTCTTTATCTGCCGTCATTTACTATGTTACTATGTTAGAAAGCCTGCTTCTCCTTGTCCATGCTGCCCTGAGCAGCTGCAGTAAGACCTATCTCCCTCCTGAACTGCTGCACATATACTCCAGACTAGAACTCAGTTGGTCACAGATTCACAATGAGCCATTATTTTCAAAGAACATAGTCATATCAGTTTGTTATTTAAAAAATAAAGTAATCAAAGTCAAAGGAAGTTCAAAAAAGGGTCAAATGAAAAAATGACCATCTAGATATAATATTTTTATCGTGGTGGTTAGTAGTTTGTAACGTTTAGAGATGTCAGGACTGGCCATTCTCATAAGTTAACCTGGATATTTACCTGATTGTCATTGATGTATTCAATTTATATAGGGGCTTTTGAAGAACAAATCTTCTCATTTCCAATGGCCATTCTAGCTCTAGATGCTTTTGTGTCGCCCATCATTCTAACAGGATCAAATTCTGCAACAACTGCAACCTAGACAAAAATAAAAGACAATGTTTACTGTTGGTTTTGGTAGAATAACAGAGATGTCATGATAAAACTATTTCTAGATGCATGGTTTCTGAACATGTTTAGGTCATAAGCAGAAATAAGCTATTTAAGTAATTGAGTAATTTTGAAAATTTTAGAGGAATAAATCTATTCTAAGAACTATTTCTTTCTGATTTGGTCTCAGCTTAAGCAGAAAATAATTTTACAACCACTGATTCATAATCATTTACAACTTTCCTTAGCAACTGGTTAGGTTTTAAAGTCATTGATTGTTTCTTTATGACTAGTGCATAAAATGTAAGCCTAGGGGTCCTTTTAGCCACGCACTAATTTCCCATTAGCACATGGCCATTAGCATGTGAGCCATTATCACTTATTTTACAGGCAGTAAGGGCTCACACGCTAATCCTGCACATCACTTAGCACACGACAATGCCCATGTGCTACCAATTAGCATAGCTGCACCCACTCTCCACCCCAAACATGCCCCTAGTGCTATAAAATAAATTTATTTTTTAGCGCGTAGGTAGTGCATGCTGATTCCAAAACAACCACGGGACACCTCAGCGCACCCTGTGGAAGTGTATTTTAACCTGCAGTAAGCACACATTAGTGCTTACCGCAGGTTAATAAAAGGGCCCCCATACGTTAAGCAAAGAAGAAAAGCTAAACTTGAAATAGAGTAATTATCCAAAAGAAAAACTTACTATTATGATTATCAAGGTGGTAACAATATTGTTTATTGTTCTAATACATAAGAGGGGTCCATTCACTTAGGAGGTAATTTTTCCAAATGTAAAGCCTATTTTGCTTGCATTGTGCAGGCATACAGGGCCGTCTAGGGTCTCTGGCGCCCCCCTGCAGACTATCAGTTGGCGCCCTCCCCCCCCCCCCCCCCCCCGTGAAAATGATCGCCTCACCACTTGCCACACTGAAAGGAATTGTCAGCAATATTCTTAGAAACAAATTGCTATACATTGCAAAATAAATAGCAGTGTAATTCTCAAAGTGGACATATTCCAAACAGCTAAAATGAAATAAAATATTTTTTTCTACCTTTGTTGTCTGGTGACTTTCTATTTTCGATCATGCTGGTCCAGTATCTGATTCTGCTGCTATCTGTCCTCTTAACTACTCCATTTCCAGGGCTTCCTTTCCATTTATTTCTTTACGTTTCTCCTTTCTTCGTCATTTCCTTGCTCTATATCCATTTCCGCAATTCTCCTCTCTCCCTGGGGGCCTGTCCTCCCATCCATGTCCATTCTTGTCCCTCTCTGCCCTTCCCTCCTCCATCCATAGCCAGCAATCCTCCTCTCTCCCCTCCCCTCCATTTCCAGCAATTTGTCCTCATTGCCTGGGCCCCCATGTCCATCCTTGTCCCTCTCTGCCCTTCCCTCCTCCATCCATAGCCAGCCAATGCCTCCTCTCTCCCCCTCCCCTCCATTTCAGCAAATTTGTCCTCTCCCTGGGCCCCCATGTACCATCCTTGCTGTCCCTCTCTGCCCTTCCTCTCCTCCATCCATAGCCAGCAATCCTCTCTCCCTCCCCCTACCCCTTCCAGCAATTGTCCTCTCCCTGGGCTCCTGCCCTCCATCCATGCCTCTCTGCCCTCCCATCCATGCCTCTCTGCCCTTCCCTCCGCCGCCCTGGGGTCTTTAAATCTTTTAACTTCCGTCGCAGCAGCGTCAGTGAAAGCGGAGCACTGCCGACGTCTCCCTCCCTTCGCGCTCTTGGTTCCCTCAGTGTCCGCCTCTGCTGATCGTCAGAAGAAGGCGGGACATGAGGGAACCAACGAGTGCAAGGAAGGGAGACGTCGGCAGCAGTGGCGTAGCTAGGGTAGTTGACAACCCGGGCCGGGCATTTTTAACACCCCCCCCCCCCAAATCCAGTACTAGGCATACCGAGAATACAAAAACACTCACGACCTATAGAGCAATTCTACATACATAAGCAAGTCGTTTCTATGAGTCACACAAGGAAAAGGAAGCATCTTAAGCACTACAGTGAGCACTAGAACAGTCAATTCACCTATTGTAAAACGAAAACCAGACAGAATAGTACAGATCGTCGATCCTGCACAGTCAATGCCACCTGAAGCCATGTCTTTTTCACAAACACAGATACACCCTAATCCACTATAGAATAAGTAATCATAAACTTTCTATTTAGACAAAAATTAAACTGAACCCCCGATGCCAGACTCTGCATACAATGCAACACCACAGAAACAGAAAATGTCTCCTAGTACTGTGCAAAATATAAAGACAGCAGATGTAAATTTGAAAAAACTAACAAATACCAATCAACACTTTACAAATTAACAAATAGAAATAAAACAAATACAGAAAATAAAATAACACCATTTTATTGGACTAATACATTTAGCTTCCAGAGGCCAAAATCTCCTTCCTCAGGTCAATACAGTATAGTGCTGTTACAGTATCCTATCCTGATCTGAGGAAGGGGGTTTTGTTCTCTGAAAGTTAAGTCAAAATGTTTTAAAATTAGTCCAATAAAAAGATTACCTTATTTACATGTTCTATTTATAAACATTTATTAACACAGCTAAAATACTATATCCTAAAGCAAAATAATAAAAATATATATTTACAGTTTGTTGTCTTTGGTTTCTGCTTTCCTCATCTTCTTTTCACCGTCTTCCTTCCATCCAGCATCTGTCTTCGCTCTCTCTCTGCCATCCAGTGTCTGCCCTCTCTAATGTTCCTTCCATCCACATCTGCCCTCTATTTCTGCCCCTTCCATCCACCATCTGCCCCAGTCTGCCATCTCTCTCTCCCCCTTCCATCCACCATCTGCCCTCTCTCTCTCCTTTCCCTCTAGCATTTGCCCTCTATCTCTGCCCCCTTCCATCCACTGTCTGCTCTTTCACTCCCTTCTATCCACTGTCTGCCCTTTCTCTCTGCTCCTTCGATTCACCATTTGCCCTCTCTCTTTCCCCCTCACCATCCATTCAGGGTCTGCCCTCCCTCTCACTCCCCATTCCATCCAGGATCTATCCCCCCTCTCTCACTTGCCCCCTCTTTTCGGCTCCCAGTATCCACCTGCGGCTGCCCCTAGTTCCAGAACCATTGATTCTCCCCATCCACCCCTGCCCCAGGCATGACCCCATTCTCCCTCCTGCTCACTTCTCAGCCCCCAGTTCCAGCTCCATGCCCCTTCTCCCATCTGTCTCCCACCCAGTCCCTTCTGCCCATCCGAGTCCCCCTCACCCCATCTGTCTCCCACCCAGTCCCTTCTGCTATCCAAGTGCCCCCCACCCTCACCCCATCTGTCTCCCACCCAGTCCCTTCTGCCCATCCGCGTCCCCCTCACCCCGTCTCCCACCCAGTCCCTTCTGCTATCCAAGTGCCCCCCACCCTCACCCCATCTGTCTCCCACCCAGTCCCTTCTGCCCATCCGAGTCCCCCTCACCCCATCTGTCTCCCACCCAGTCCCTTCTGCTATCCGAGTCCCCCCCACCTTCACCCCATCTGTCCCCCACCCTCACCCTGCCTCGTCTTCTCCCTGCCACCCGGTCTTTAAAAATAAATTGCCGACGCGATAGCGAGTGCAGCACCTCGTGTGCAAGTAAAAGAAGCAGATCCGATCATCTCATTGGGCCTTCCTTCACTGTCCCGCCCTAGAGGAAATAGGAAGTTGCGTCAGAGGAGGGCGGGACAGTGAGGGAAGGCCCCAATTAGATGATCGTATCTGCTTCTTTTACTTGCACACGAGGTGCTGCGCTCGCTATCGCGTCGGCAATTTATTTTAAAGGGCTGGTGCGGGGGGGGGGGTACCAGGAAGAAGAGCAGCGGGAGGGGCGGCACCACCCCCTTTCTGGTGACAACCCGGGGTGGACCGCCCCCACCGCCCCGCCCTTGCTACGCCACTGGTCGGCAGCGCTTTCACTGACGCTGCTGGGACCGAGGTAAAAGATTTAAAGGGCCTTGGCGGCGCGGGGCGAGGGTAAGCACCGCGGCAGCGCCCTCCAGAGGTGGGCGCCCCCCTGCGGTGCTTACCCCGCTTACCGCATCGCACGGCCCTGCAGGCATATACTGTGACGCTTAGGCCACTGCCTATGACCGCGCAAGTGTTGGGAGTTGTGGCTCGGGGTGGAGCATGGAGAGGAAGAGAAGTCTCTTTTCTTTTCATCATCAAAAGTTAAAATCCCATCAAGCAGAACTAGGCTGAACAGATTGCAAAACAGACAAAAAAACTGTTCAAATCTGTGCCAGGTTTTATTCCAGCCCTTCCATCCAGCAAACACTACATTCACAAGCAAATCAATGGCTACAGGGATTTTCTCCAGCATTACTCAGGCCAGCATAGCAAAACTCAACAGTTCTCCACAATTCATTCAGTAAAGTCTCTTTACAGACCAGGTGTTTTACCTTCAAAACATTGTACCGCCCCTCCTTGGCAGGCTTTCAGCTTGTAAGGGCCCCAGCTGCATGGGCCAATACCTGTTCTGGAGCAGCTGTTCATTACCAGTGTTGCTATGGCTCCCAACTCTAGTTCAATGTTGGCATTTGCGCTCAAAGTTCAATTCAAACAGGTTTTTCCTTGACAGGCTCTTTTAAATGGCTGCTGCCTCTTGTATACCTCTGCTCTGGGGGGCTTTTGTCCCGGAGCAGAGAGGAAGACTCCACCCATTTCTCTTCACTTTAGGGAGACCTCCCACACTTTCTGAGGGCAAGAAGCAAAACAAAACCAGAACAATTCAACAATGCTTCCTTCAGCTTTGATATTCAAAACTTCTTAACTGGCCAAACATGGCCGCTGACCATTTAAATAGCATGTCGGCGCCTAACCATGGATATTCAACAGAAGATAACTGGCTATCTCCCTGTTAAATATCTGCTGTTAGTGGCTAGCTGCTAACCAGCTATATCGCACAACATAGTCGGTTAGGCGCAGACATTCAGCGCTTAACCGGCTGTATTCAGCGGTTAAAATAGGCCGCATAAATAGCAGGCCTATCTTTAATTTCTAAAAAGTTAACTGGTTAGTGCTGAATATCGGCTTAACTGGTTAACTTTTAAGCGGTTAAAAAAATCCCAGATCTTCAATGCCAGTCGCTGGAAATAGCTCGGCACCATAGGCGCCCGGTATAAGAGGCTTGGGGAGGCTAAGCCTCCCCAGCCGCCCACAGCAGTCTCATTCTCTGACGCGATGCCGGCCCGACACGCCGTTTTTCTTTATCTTAGTTTTCCGTTCACCGTCCGTCCTCTCTGCAGTGCTCTGAGCGCTGCCGGCCGGCTCACCATCAGCTGAGCGCCATGCCCAGTTCCGGCGCGCCGCGCCGCATCCCTCCTCTTCTTGCCTTGACGCGGGCTGGGGATCTTGGGGACAGTCAGAGCTCGCGCGGGGAAGGGGCGAGATGGACCGGCGGAGCGGGTGGGATATTCATGATGTGCAGGCTCTCAGCCAGTCAGCCTTCCCTACGCAAGAGCGATGCAACTTCTGCACGGGAGGGGCCGTCAAAGAAGGGCAGGGAAGGCTCATCGCTCAAGGCTGGTTACAATGGTTGTCTGAGGTGTTCCCACTTCCTTCCCAGACCCAGGCCAGACCATAATAATTCAAGAAGAGGAAATTGTGGCACGCAGCGCACATTGGATTTCAGGAGAGGTAGGTGCTGACTCTGAAGGTTTAAGTCAAATTAATATTTGTTTCATGCAGATCTCTTTTGTTTAAACATAACTAAATGGGCTATAAGCCCTAATGCTTTTGGTTTCTATATTTTGTTTTCTGATGACTTACACTGTGCCAAAATTGAAATTTGAAAACTGTTTTCTCTATCTGGTCGTTAATAAAAGGAGCTCATTGTGAATTTACACCCTAAAAGCATGTTTTGTGGCTGTATATGACATGAGAATTGTGATATGATCCCTTGTTTCATATTGTTGATGGTCTGTGATGTTGTCCGTTTGGGTGGTATATGGTGTATTAGGGTCTGCCCAGTGTAATATTTATGGTACAGTAAGGTTCTGAGTGTGTTTTTGCACAAAGGTGTGCATAGTGTTTTGCAGTTGAGCGATTTTGGATAGTATATGCTTTGAGCAACCACTTTATTCTTTGACATATGATACATATCTAATATCTAAATTTAATAAAAGGTATTAATTGTGACTTTTATTTTTATATTTTTTCTGTGTGTTATCAGACAATTATGGATTTAAGCTCCACCCCTGGCCCCACCCCTAACCCCGCCCCCTTTAGCCTCCCCAAACAGTTGGGCCACCGACCGCCTTTGCTCGGCACTGAATATCCAGGTTTTAAGCCAGCAATAGCAAAAGCGCTGCCCACTGCTGGCTAAATATCGGGCCCATAATGTCCAAACTCAAACCACGGGCTGGAAAGTTTTCATCAGTTTTCCACTCATTTAGTTAATGTCCAGAGAGACAAAACACATTTTCAAAAGTACCTTAGAGTAACAGCAAACAGACTCCTGAGGTACAGTTTAGTTTCTGGTCCATGCAAACTAACTGTGTCATGCTGCTTCTCTTACTTCTTCCATCTGGAATGTTTTCTCTGCTGCAGCAGCTCACATAGGCTCACATTCTCCCTCCCAGCTGACTCTGTAGACCTAGGTCAGAGGGCTTCTTAACTCTGATTGGAGCTCCTGACAACTACATGTCCCAGGAAACCTAACAACTCTTCTCCAGGGCTTCAGCTGACTACTGGTTTGCAAGCCTATTTGCCCCTCCCATCTTTCAAACATAACTTCCCGCAGTGGCGTTCCTAGGGGGGCTGACACCCGGGGCGGATCACCAATGCGCCCCGCCCCCTGGATGCAGCGCCCCCCCCCCTGGAACAGCGCGACGCCCCCTCCCCGGTGAAAGAACACCCCCGGGTGCACACCGCTGGGGGGGTGCCGCGCGCCTGCCGGCTCTTCGTTTTCATGCTCCCTCTGCCCCGGAAGGGAGCATGAAAACAAAGAGCCGACAGGCGCACGGCACCCCCCCAGTGGCGTGCACCCGGGGCGGACCGCCTCCACCGCCCCCCCCCCCCTTGGTACGCCACTGACTTCCCGTTAGCAGTCTTACAAAGATCATGTTTCTCCTTTACATACTGTGGGAACCTCTGGTACCAAATGGCCAAAGCCACTCCTAGCATTTCCTGGGGCTTAATCCAATACCCCTCACTGTGGCAGGGATCAGATGATTGCCACTTATGAACACCTAAATAACTCCCTTGCTTAACTAGGGCTTGAATCAGCCTACCCTTAACCATCGCCTCAGGTCACCATCTTGCAGATTCTATATATCACACCTACTGTTCCGCAACGAAATCCAAGCGTATTCTATAACAATGCACGTAACTTAATTGGCTTAACAAGCTAATCAGCGTTCATAACAGGTCTTAACGAGCAATAATTGAAAAGACGAGTCTGACCACAATGGTTCATGCCATGATAATATCACAACTAGACTATTATAATGCCCTGTACACTGGTCAAACCAAAAAGAGTTTGTATCAGCTCCAACTAATTCACAATGCTGCAGCACAACTGAGAGAAGGCTGCAAACGGTGTGACCACATCACACCCTTCCTGCAAAACCTACACTGGCTACCAGTGCCTTACAGTTACAGGTCTAAATTTAAAACTCTGTGTTTGATTTTCCAGGCCCTCAGACTACTACTACTACTACTATTTATCATTTCTATAGCGCTACAAGGACAAAATGGGCCAGAGTACTTAAAAAATAAGTTAGCTCTCTACAAACCTTTGAGACCTCTAAGATCCTCTCAAGGATCATCACTATCTGTTCCCTCATCAAAGGAAATGAGACTTCTCAGGAATAGCCCCCACACTCTGGAATTTACTCCCAGAGGGGATGTGTATAACACAAGACTGCCTCTACTTCAGGAAGCAGGTAAAAGCCTGGCTCTTCTCCCAAGCCTTTAATATGTAGGATGACTGACTATACACTCATTCTGCACCTGGACTAGCTTGCTACACCCACTGTAACATAGACCAATTCCTCATATCTTGATTAACTGTACAAAGAACTTGCCATTAGCTTAGCCACCCATTTAGTTATCCTAACTGTCTCTATACCACGCATCTTGTCCCCATCTATATATCTGCACTTGACCCCTCAGGTATATAATAAGCTGTATTGTAGAAAAGCATTAGTATCACAGCAATGTTATTTAAATGTTTTCTGTGCTTATTAGATATTTCATTAGTATTATGCTAACATCATATTTTATCTCTGTTATTTGAATTTCAGTGCTGTTAAATGTGCATATTTTTGATCCTGTTTCATGGTAGTTCTATTATTAGGTTTCAATTTGCCGTGTTTATGTTTATACTTGTTCATTTTACTATTGTTATGCTGTTAACAAAATTGTAAGTTTGATGTTAAACTGTACTTACTATACACCACCTTGGGTGAATCTCTTCATAAAGGTGGTTAATAAATCCGAATAAAGAAATAAAAATAAAATAAAAAATTAAAATAATTAGCACTAATGGGCAATAAATGGAATTTACGTGCACAACTCGCTAAGTGTATTCTGTAATGCAGAGCATATAAATTCTAATGTGCGCAGCCAAAAAGGGGCATGGTTATAGGTGGGAAAATTGGGCGTTTTGTGGGCATTCCAAAATTTACACGCACTGTTACAGAATATGCCGTTCGTCTAAATCTACATGCCAGCATTTATGCCACATGTCCCTTGGTATAAATGATGTGCGTATTTTTAAGCGCTCTGATAACAACAAAGTGTATTCTTTATACCGCTTAGGCAGAAATTTATTCCATGCGGAATTTTCAAGCGCCATTTATAGAATCTGGTCCTACCGATGACACCACAAAAGTGTCACAATACATATATACAAGTACATGTGCTGATAAGATTGCATGTACTTAAACATACACTGCATGCAGATATTCCTGGGGGTGTACCTTGGGTGGAGTGGAGGCAGACCTGCAATTTGTGTAGATTTTATAAGATACGCCATGCACATACAGAGTGTATATGCACATATTTATACCTTCTTTTAAATAGGTAGAAATTTGTGTATGGGTGTTTGCAAGTTATAAGGGTTGTTCAGGGTACCTATTTTTTAAAATCTTATTTAAATGTTGCCTACAAGCAATTGAAGTAGTGCACATTGAGGTACTGTAGGAAGATTTCTGTCCCTGAAGGGCTCACAATCTAAGCTTGTACCTGGGGCAATGGAGGATTATAGGCTCCTTTTACTAAGCTGAACTAAAGGATTTAGCGCTCGTTAACGATTAGCAAGCACTAAATGCTAAGAAGCCAATAGAAATAAAATGGGCATCTTAGCATTAGGGTGCGTTAAATCCATTAGCGCACCTTAGTAAAAGGGCCCCAAGTGACTTGTCTAAGATCACAAGGAGCTAAAGTGGGATTTCAACCAAGCTCCCCTGGTTCTCATCCTGTTGCTCTAACCATTAGGCTACTCCTCCAAAATAGGCACATAGAAATCTATGCTGCCTTGCTAAAACAGGCATAAAATGGAATCCTGTTATAAAACTCCCCCCCCCCCCCCCCCCCAGAAAGATAAAATTTCAAACCCTTTCCATGAATAAAACAAGGTTTTAGGCACAGAAATGTTCTCTTTCAAAACTGCCCACCCCATCTGTAGGTAAAACTTATATGAGTATTGGAACTACACACATAGGTTTTACCTGTAAATGGGAAGAACTTTAGGGGGCGGAGGGAGGGAGGATTTATGCACTTCTTTTGGATTTCCAGAAGCATGCATGTCAGCTTACATGGGAAAAGTCAAACAGCAGGTGCAGATTTAGTGTGTTCTTTTCCCAACTCGGTCTTCAAAGAGAAATGTTTCCCTTTGAAAACTGAAGTAAGGTCTGCAGGCAAAAATTAACTTTACAGATATATGCACTTTTGAACTGTTGCTAATAGTTATACACTCATTAAAACTTAATGGGGATATTGAGGCTTTAATTAATGTATGTTAAGGTATTCGTTAACACTTTAGTGAGCTGAAGATAAATCACAGTGTTAATGACCATAATGAGATGTAAATGAAGGCATGCAAATTAGCACCAAATTCACTAATTAACAACTGCACGTTGTAACAACATGCATATAACTATGTAACACCACAGAACAGAAGTGCTACCAAATAAAATCCACTACAGTTTATATTAGGCGATACCACCTAAGACTCATCTCTAGTGGGAATCACTAAGGGCAAAGCAAAAATAGCACTGATTCCTGCCAAAACTTGATATGCCGCTGCCTCAGACTCATTACAGCCTTCTGCCATCTGAACTGCAGAGTCAGAATGCTGTTCCTCCATCGGCATACCTAGATGGCTGGAAGTACATCTGTGGCTTTGTCCTTACACATTCTGCACTTTTCTATCGATGAGCCCCACAGACTGAACAGCAATTGTGTTTGTCCTGCTGTACTGTCATTATAAACAATGGGGGGAAAAAACACCACTTCGCTCTGCCCTTAGACTCATTGGAACTGGAACAAAAATAACCACTATCCTTTCCATGGAGCAACTTTCCTCCCAAGCTGTTAGTGCACCATAGCAAACTTAAATGCACAGCACGGGCTAATTTAATCCAATTTATAACTCATGATAGCAAACACAGTTGCAAAGAAAAGGCTAAGGTCACCCAAAATAACTGTTTGATGAGGAGAATTTAGTTTGGGCACTCCAGGATTTCCACATAGGAAAGGTCTGAGGCACAATAAACAGTCCCCTTTCAAAACAGATAGAAAAATGGTGGGAGGCTGGGGAGAAGAAGGGGAAAGGTGCTTGGAGCTCCTGGGTGTTACACTCCCAGGTTATTGGTATGGCAGTGTCAATACCAGCCTTAGTTCTGTGGGAAAACCTTAAATTTTTATCTTTTGTTTTATTATTATCTCTATATATAAAAGGCACCACCAACGTTCTAAATGAAGCCTCCAGCCGGAAGTGTGAAGGGGGAGAGATATCCGTTTTCCCCATGAGTGTCTGCCCCGCCCTCGCTCTCTCTGTAACACAAACAGTGAAGGAAAACACAGCAAAGCACAAAATCAAATCGCTCTCTCTGTAACAGTGAAGGACTCAGAGGGGGGAGGGGAGAGAGGGCAGAAGCCCTCACTATCTCTGTAACATAAACACAGCACAGCAGGAACCTTAACACTGAAGGACTCGACTCGGAGGGGGGAGGGGACAGAGAGTACAGACAGCACAGGGGAAGGGAGAGAGGGCAGAGGGCAGGGACACACACACTCCCACATGCACACAGAAGAAAACCTTGCTAGTCCCCATTTCATTTGCATCAGAAACAGGGCTTTTTTACTAGTTTTTTAATAAAACTGTCCAAGGAAATAAACATTCGACCTGACCACCTCAGGCTGCACAGGCTGTCAGACCTACCAGCTGCTGAAGACTAAGAAATACTAACTGGCAAAGGGGTTGCACAGGATTCTTAAAGGATGACATCATGGTTCAGTAGGTCTCAGTCTCCACTTGATGGCATGAGAGCACAAACTCAAGTGCCTGGACTGGTCTGATGGGATGAAAAGGAATGGAAGACTGTATGAATGAATGAATGAATGAAGAGGGTGTAAAAGAGAGGGATATGGGTATTACAGAATCATGGACAGAGCTGTATTAAACTAGGAGGACTGTGCTTAGGCTGCAGAGCATTGGGTCCTGCAAAGCGTGCTACAGTGGGTCAGTGTGACTGACTTCATGGGAGAACCAGAAGAAAACATGGGAAGACTATGGATAGAGTTAATATGGTTACATTTAATGTGGATGGTATATATTCACCAATTCAACAGGAAAAAATACTGGTGATGGTTAAGAGGCTAATAGTTATAGCAGTTGGCTGAGAACCAGGGGAACCTGATACAAATTTCACTGCAGCTCCTTATGATCTTGGGCAAGTCACTTAACCCTCCATTTCCTCAGGTACAAACTTAGATTGTGAGCTCTCCAAGGACAGAAAACTGCTGATTGTACCTGAATATACACTGCTTCCATAGCTTTTGGGCTTGTGGGAGGTGTATAAGAAAACAAAATAAATAAATAAATACACATATCACATTCTTGCAGGAAATGCATTTGAGTACATCAAAGCATCTGAAGCTTAAAAGAGAATGAATGAAACAGTATGCATATGCATCTTTTTCAAGCAGGCAAAGAGGGGTAGATATACATAAAAAGCTCTCATTTGACATGGAGCTAATTATGTCAGATCCAGAGGGACACTGGGTATTCTCTATGAGTACAAACTGCTTTTAGGTAGGTCCAGATACCCTGGAGGTTACAGGATCTATTTGCAGTTAATTACCCGGTTCTCCAGAAGGCGGTATATAGAGACCTGGACCGCTGGAATACCATTGGTCTTTCGTGGTTTGGGAGGATTGCAGCGGTTAAAATGAATGTTCTTCCTCATCTATTGTACTTGTTTCAAGTACTTCCCCTACGTCTTTCGTGATTATTTTTGACAAGCTTTCACGATTGCTTGGTCCATTTTATTTGGAATCAGAAACACCCATGCCTGCCTCAGTCCTTTTTATATAAACGTAAACAGGATGGAGGGTTGGGTGTACCTAACCTATATTAGTATTACTGTGCTGCGCAGTCTCGATCTGCGATTCAGTGGTTTCATGAGGCGGAACATAAATTGTGGATATATATCGAGCAACATCTGATAGGATCTCGCAGGTTGGGACACTTAAATTTTCAAAGCACTTAGCCTTCCAAAGTTCGATAGGTCTCTATGGAACTTTGGAAGGCTAAGTGCTTTGAAAATATGTTAATGTGGCTCCCAGCGAAGCATAGGGGAATTACTGGACAGTTTCCACCTACAGTGTTGGCCACTTTTCATTACTGGGACTTACTATTTCCAGCTACTAACACTCCTCTGTCAAGACATACCCCAATTGCTGATAACCCATTGTTTTTACCGGGTATGGGGGTGACTCCATTTCAGAGGTGGGCGCAAGGGGGCTTGGACATGTGGGGGAGGTTATATGAGGAGGGGGAATATATCTCATTTGAGACTCTTTTGGAGGATTATCGGCTTCGCCCTAGTGATCGTTATGCCTATGCCCAGCTGAAACACTTTTTGCAAATCCCAGCTTACAGGACATGTATCGTGAGGGAGGATTCTTATTTAGAAGATCTGTGTGAAGACTCCAGCAGTACTTGGGGGTTGATTACATGCTTGTATGGGTTTCTGGCTAGGTGTATTAAACCCTATACTCTTCATAGGCTGAATTGAGAAAAGGAACTGGGTGTTACAATATCTGCTGATGACT
This sequence comes from Microcaecilia unicolor, assembly GCF_901765095.1. Taxonomy (NCBI): domain Eukaryota; kingdom Metazoa; phylum Chordata; class Amphibia; order Gymnophiona; family Siphonopidae; genus Microcaecilia; species Microcaecilia unicolor. The sequence continues at coordinate 245,425,323 of NC_044037.1, read as the reverse complement.
GGTTGGTTATGCATTTTTTATTTTGCAACTCACTTTGAAGTTTCACATTTGGGAGTTCACTACTAAGTCTGGGTGACATGAATCATTTGGTATGTTCTTTAATATAATATTTAGATATGTTCCTTTCAGTGGAATAATTTTAGCTTTCCATAGTGTTTATTATTATAGCCATTAACTTTATTTGTAAACATTTATCCAATGTTTGATATGTCATTTTGTTAAAGCGAATGCTACATACCTGTAGAAGGTATTCTCCGAGGACAGCAGGCTGATTGTTCTCACTGATGGGTGACGTCCACGGCAGCCCCTCCAATCGGAAACTTCACTAGCAAAGGCCTTTGCTAGTCCTCGCGCGCCCATGCGCACCGCGCATGCGCGGCCGTCTTCCCGCCCGAACCAGCTCGTTTTCATCAGTCCCATATGTAGCAAGACAAAGACAGGGAAGACACAACTCCAAAGGGGAGGCGGGCGGGTTTGTGAGAACAATCAGCCTGCTGTCCTCGGAGAATACCTTCTACAGGTATGTAGCATTCACTTTCTCCGAGGACAAGCAGGCTGCTTGTTCTCACTGATGGGGTATCCCTAGCCCCCAGGCTCATTCAAAACAACAAACATGGTCAATTGGGCCTCGCAACGGCGAGGACATAACTGAGATTGACCTAACAATTTATCCAACTAACTGAGAGTGTAGCCTGGAACAGAATAAACATGGGCCTAGGGGGGTGGAGTTGGATTCTAAACCCCAAACAGATTCTGAAGCACTGACTGCCCGAACCGACTGTCGCGTCGGGTATCCTGCTGCAGGCAGTAATGAGATGTGAATGTGTGGACAGATGACCACGTCGCAGCTTTGCAGATCTCTTCAATAGTGGCTGACTTCAAGTGGGCCACTGACGCAGCCATGGCTCTGACATTGTGAGCCGTGACATGACCCTCAAGAGCCAGCCCAGCCTGGGCGTAAGTGAAGGAAATGCAATCTGCTAGCCAATTGGATATGGTGCGTTTCCCCACAGCCACTCCCCTCCTGTTGGGATCAAAAGAAACAAACAATTGGGCGGACTGTCTGTTGGGCTGTGTCCGCTCCAGATAGAAGGCCAATGCTCTTTTGCAGTCCAATGTGTGCAGCTGACGTTCAGCAGGGCAGGAATGAGGACGGGGAAAGAATGTTGGCAAGACAATTGACTGGTTCAGATGGAACTCCGACACTACCTTCGGCAAGAACTTAGGGTGAGTGCGGAGGACTACTCTGTTATGATGAAATTTGGTGTAAGGGGCCTGGGCTACCAGGGCCTGAAGCTCACTGACTCTACGAGCTGAAGTAACTGCCACCAAGAAAATGACCTTCCAGGTCAAGTACTTCAGATGGCAGGAGTTCAGTGGCTCAAAAGGAGGTTTCATCAGCTGGGTGAGAATGACATTGAGATCCCATGACACTGTAGGAGGTTTGACGGGGGGCTTTGACAAAAGCAAACCTCTCATGAAGCGAACAACTAAAGGCTGTCCTGAGATCGGCTTACCTTCCACACGGTAATGGTATGCGCTGATTGCACTAAGGTGAACCCTTACAGAGTTGGTCTTGAGACCAGACTCAGACAAGTGCAGAAGGTAGTCAAGCAGGGTCTGTGTAGGACAAGAGTGAGGATCTAGGGCCTTGCTGGCACACCAGACGGCAAACCTCCTCCATAAAAAGAAGTAACTCCTCTTAGTGGAATCTTTCCTGGAAGCAAGCAAGATATGGGAGACACCCTCTGACAGACCCAAAGAGGCAAAGTCTACGCTCTCAACATCCAGGCCGTGAGAGCCAGAGACCGGAGGTTGGGATGCAGAAGCGCCCCTTCATCCTGTGTGATGAGGGTCGGAAAACACTCCAATCTCCACGGTTCTTCGGAGGACAACTCCAGAAGAAGAGGGAACCAGATCTGACGCGGCCAAAACGAAGCAATCAGAATCATGGTGCCTCGGTCTTGCTTGAGTTTCAACAAAGTCTTCCCCACCAGAGGTATGGGAGGATAAGCATACAGCAGACCTTCCCCCCAGTCCAGGAGGAAGGCATCCGATGCCAGTCTGCCGTGGGCCTGAAGTCTGGAACAGAACTGAGGGACTTTGTGGTTGGCTCGAGATGCAAAGAGATCTACCAAGGGGGTGCCCCACACCTGGAAGATCTGACGCACTACTCTGGAGTTGAGCGACCACTCGTGAGGTTGCATGATCCTGCTCAACCTGTCGGCCAGACTGTTGTTTACACCTGCCAGATATGTGGCTTGGAGCAACATGCCGTGATGACGAGCCCAGAACCACATGCTGACGGCTTCCTGACACAGGGGGCGAGATCCGGTGCCCCCCTGCTTGTTGATGTAATACATGGCAACCTGGTTGTCTGTCTGAATTTGAATAATTTGGTGGGACAGCCGATCTCTGAAAGCCTTCAGAGCGTTCCAGACCGCTCGTAACTCCAGGAGATTGATCTGCAGATCGCGTTCCTGGAGGGACCAGCTTCCCTGGGTGTGAAGCCCATCGACATGAGCTCCCCACCACAGGAGAGACGCATCCGTAGTCAGCACTTTTTGTGGCTGAGGAATTTGGAAAGGACGTCCCAGAGTCAAATTGGACCAAATCGTCCACCAATACAGGGATTTGAGAAAACTCGTGGACAGGTGGATCACGTCTTCTAGATCCCCAGCAGCCTGAAACCACTGGGAAGCTAGGGTCCATTGAGCAGATCGCATGTGAAGACGGGCCATGGGAGTCACATGAACTGTGGAGGCCATGTGGCCCAACAATCTCAACATCTGCCGAGCTGTGATCTGCTGGGACGCTCGCACCCGAGAGACGAGGAACAACAAGTTGTTGGCTCTCGTCCCTGGGAGGTAGGCACGAGCCGTCCGAGAATCCAGCAGAGCTCCTATGAATTTGAGTCTCTGTACTGGGAGAAGATGGGACTTTGGATAATTTATCACAAACCCCAGTAGCTCCAGGAGGTGAATAGTCATCTGCATGGACTGTAGAGCTCCTGCCTCGGATGTGTTCTTCACCAGCCAATCGTCGAGATAGGGGAACACATGTACTCCCAGCCTGCGAAGCGCCGCTGCTACTACAACCAGGCACTAAGTGAACACTCTGGGCACAGAGGCGAGGCCAAAGGGTAGCACACAGTACTGGAAGTGACGTGTGCCCAGCTGAAATCGCAGATACTGCCTGTGAGCTGGCAGTATCGGGATGTGCGTGTAGGCGTCCTTCAAGTCCAGAGAGCATAGCCAGTCGTTTTCCTGAATCATGGGAAGAAGGGTGCCCAGGGAAAGCATCCTGAACTTTTCCTTGACCAGATATTTGTTCAGGGCCCTTAGGTCTAGGATGGGACACATCCCCCCTGTTTTCTTTTCCACAAGGAAGTACCTGGAATAGAATCCCAGCCCTTCTTGCCCGGATGGCACGGGCTCGACCGCATTGGCGCTGAGAAGGGCGGAGAGTTCCTCTGCAAGTACCTGCTTGTGCTGGAAGCTGTAGGATTGAGCTCCCGGTGGGCAATGTGGAGGTTTCGAGGCCAAATTGAGGGTGTATCCTTGCCGGACTATTTGAAGAACCCAACGGTCGGAGGTTATGAGAGGCCACCTTTGGTGAAAAACTTTCAACCTCCCCCCGACCGGCAGATCGCCCGGCACTGATACGTTGATATCGGCTATGCTCTGCTGGAGCCAGTCAAAAGCTCGCCCCCTGCTTTTGCTGGGGAGCCGTGGGGCCTTGCTGAGGCGCACGCTGCTGACGAGAGCGAGCGCGCTGGGGCTTAGCCTGGGCCGCAGGCTGTCGAGAAGGAGGATTGTACCTACGCTTACCAGAAGAGTAGGGAACAGTCTTCCATCCCCCATAAAAACGTCTACCTGAGGAGGTAGATGCTGAAGGCTGCCGGCGGGAGAACTTGTCGAAAGCGGTATCCCGCTGGTGGAGCTGCTCTACCACCTGTTCGACTTTCTCTCCAAAAATGTTGTCCGCTCGGCAAGGGTAGTCCACAATCCGCTGCTGGATCCTATTCTCCAGGTCGGAGGCACGCAGCCATGAGAGTATGCGCATCACCACACCTTGAGCAGCGGCCCTGGACACAACATCAAAGGTATCATATACCCCTCTGGCCAGGAATTATCTGCACGCCTTCAGCTGCCTGACCACCTCCTGAAATGGCTTGGCTTGCTCAGGAGGGAGCTTGTCCACCAAGCCCGCCAACTGCCGCACATTGTTCCGCATATGGATGCTCGTGTAGAGCTGGTAAGACTGAATTTTGGCCACGAGCATAGAACAATGGTAGGCCTTCCTCCCAAAGGAGTCTAAGGTTCTAGAGTCCTTGCCCGGGGGCGCCAAAGCATGCTCCCTAGAACTTTTAGCCTTCTTTAGGGCCAGATCCACCACACCAGAGTCGTGAGGCAACTGAGTGCGCATCAGCTCTGGGTCCCCATGGATCCTGTACTGGGACTCGATCTTCTTGGGAATGTGGGGATTAGTTAAAGGCTTGGTCCAGTTCGCCAGCAATGTCTTTTTGAGGACATGATGCATGGGTACTGTGGACGCTTCCTTAGGTAGAGAAGGATAGTCCAAGAGCTCAAACATTTCAGCCCTGGGCTCATCCTCCACAACCACCGGGAAGGGGATGGCCGTAGACATCTCCCGGACAAAGGCCGCAAAAGACAGACTCTCGGGAGGAGAAAGCTGCCTTTCAGGGGAGGGAGTGGGATCAGAAGGAAGGCCATCAGACTCCTCATCAGAGAAATATCTGATGTCCTCCTCCTCCTCCCACGAGGCCTCACCATCGGTATCAGACACAAGTTCATGAACCTGTGTCTGAAGCCGTGCCCGACTCGACTCCGTGGAAACACGGCCACGGTGGGAGCGTCGAGAGGTAGACTCCCTCGCCAGCACCGGCGAAGCTCCCTCCGCCGACGTCGTCGGGGAGCCTTCCTGGGAGGCGGCTGCAGTCGGTACCGCAAGCGGCACCGATGTCGGAGACCTCACCCCGGGCAAGGGGCCAGCCGGCGCCTCACTCGATGGTACCGGAGGCGCAAGCACCCCCGGTACCGGAGGGGAAGGGCGCAACAGCTCTCCCAGGATCTCCGGGAGAACGGCCCGGAGACTCTCGTGCAGAGCGGCTGTGGAGAAAGACTTGGAAGCCGATGCAGGCGTCGAGGTCAGAGTCTGTTCCGGGCGTGGAGGCTGTTCCGGGCTGTCCAAGGTGGAGCGCATCGACACCTCCTGAACAGAGGGTGAGCGGTCCTCCCAGTGCCGATGCCTATTGGGTGCCGAGTCCCTCGGCGACCCAGAGCTCTCAGTACCGATGCGGGAAGGTGACCGGTGTCGATGCTTCTTTGATTTTTTCAAACGAAGCATGTCACCAGAGCTTCCCGGTACCGACGAGGAGGACGTAGAATCCAGCCGTCTCTTCCTCAGGGCCGAGGCCGAAGAAGGTCGGTCTCGGGGGGGGGGGGGGGCTGTACCGCAGGAGCCCTCAGGGTAGGGGGAGACCCACCCGAAGGCTCACCGCCACCAGCAGGGGAATGGACAGCCCTCACCTGCACTCCAGTCGAAGCACCACCGTCCGACGACATCAGCAACAGTGGAGGTCCCGGTACCACTGACGCTGACGCAGCCTTTCGATGTCTCGGTACCGACGATGCAGTGGGTCGATACCTCAATGCAGTCGATGCCGAGGTCGAAGGTCTTGATGCTGCCGACGTCGATGCACTCGATGACTCCGGTGCTGTTGTCGACGAAGAGCCCGAGAACAACACATTCCACTGGGCCAATCTCGCAACCTGAGTCCTCTTCTGTAAAAGAGCGCAAAGACTACAGGCCTGCGGGCGGTGCCCAGCCCCCAGACACTGAAGACACGATGCGTGCCTATCAGTGAGCGAGATTACCCGGGCGCACTGGGTGCACTTCTTGAAGCCGCTGGGAGACTTCGATGACATGGGCGGAAAAATCACGCCGGCGAAATCAAAATTCGTAATGGCGACTAAGGGCACCAAAAAATAGGGAGAGAGAAAAAACCCGTACCGAGGCCCCAAAAAAGGCCTACCCCGAAAGTGAAAGGAAACTTAAGTCGGGGAAACAAACTGGACACACGGGAAGGGACAAGACCAAGGTCTTCTCTTTTTTTTTTTTTTTTTAGTGAAATCGCGAAGACGCGCGAGGGTCAACTTTGAGGGGCGCGAAAACGGCGCAAAACACGACCGTCCTGAGCGCGGACAAAAAAAGACTGACGAACACGAGCCGGTTCGGGCGGGAAGACGGCCGCGCATGCGCGGTGCGCATGGACGCGCGAGCACTAGCAAAGGCCTTTGCTAGTGAAGTTTCTGATTGGAGGGGCTGCTGTGGATGTCACCCATCAGTGAGAACAAGCAGCCTGCTTGTCCTCGGAGAAAGATATTTATATACTACCTTTAATACATTTTTATGGTTTATGATTGATTTGTAGTCTTTTTTTTTCAAATTTATCCACAAATGTAAATTTTGTTATGTAAATGTGCTTTTATTGTAATTCCTCTTATCTTTTATCAATATCTTTTGATTTAGTTTGTCTGTAGATCATTATAGTTTTGTGCCTTTCCATTTTAGAGTAGCTGACTCCTGACACAGGCATCCTGCCGAAACACGGCCCTGTTGAGTCATTTTACTTATGCCACCATGAACTGTAGTTGAGTTTGTTTTTGAGCATACTACCTTGTTGGAACTATCAAAGGACATTTTATATATAAGGTTCTTTTTTATAAGTATATAAGTATTGCCATACTGGGACAGATCAAAGGTCCATCAAGCCCAGCATCTTATTTCCAACAGTGGCCAATTTCCAATTTCCAGCATCCTGTTTCCACTTCGTGTTTCCCTCACTATTTTATTTAGCTCAGTTGGAATGGTCACATACTTCAAAGTCATCAGGACTGTATCAGTGACCTGGCTTCAGCTCAATGGAGGCTGTTGTGCCTCAACCGGTTCCCAGGAGGGTTAGCAACCCTCACATCAAGGGTGGTTCAAGGGTATTGATGACCTTGATAACTCAGTGCTTTCGACACTGTGCCTTGAGAAGGATCACTGCCGATGCTTCTAGGTCTCCGCCCGAAGCATGGTACCAGAATCCATCAGCATTGATGAGGATGATGAAGAATTCTTCTCACTTGATCCCTGTGGCCACTATCAACACTTTATGTGAAGGAGGATAGTGGCCTTCTCAATGTCAAAACGTTCCCAGTGTCCAAAGCAGCTCACAGAGCCATTGAGACTGATGTCTCTGATGCCAAAGTTGATGGACCAGTCTCAGCACCAAAACTTTATTTGCACTGCTTCTCTGGACTTCTAATACCTCTTCCTTACATCTTTAAACAGAGTTTACAAGAAGAGGGATTATGATCAGGCCCCAGGCACTGCAGGCATCAATTATGGGTGTCTGTGATAGACATGGTCCTTTTGCACTGGGTGCACTTCTTAAAACCTAGGAGTTTTCTGGGACATGTCAGGAAAAAATGCTGAGGCAAAATCAAACAGTTCAATGGTGAAAAGAGTCCCTGACCAGATGCTTGAGGCCCAAGGGGGTCTGGTGAGCCACAGAAAAGAAAGAAAACTTAAAAGTGCCATAAAACCTAACTAAAGAGAGGAAGAGATAGGACTGGTGCTATGCGAGATGCTTACAAACTGGATCTAAGTCAAAAAGGATGCAAACCATGGCAAAAACTAAACAGAGATGTGAGTTGAGGAAAGAAAAAAAACAGGACTGAGCTTCTCCCATGCAATGAAGGCAGGCGGGAAGACACACATGTGTGGTCAGCTGCTTCCAAAAGCTTCCAGAGGAACACTGGGGAGCTTTTTCCACACCAGGCTTCATCAGATGACATCACCCATTAGTGCAGAAATATCATCCTGCTTGTCCTTGAATAATAATAGTAATAACAATAATAATAATAATAATAATTATTATTATTATTATTATTATGATCACAATCACATCTTTAGAGACCCTGAGGATATAGAATGGGGTAGTGCAGGGCTGGTGCTAGGGTTTCTGGCACCCTCCTGCAACCTAGTAGCCGGTGCTCCCTACCCATCCAGCATCTCCTCTCTCTCCTTTCTCCTCCCAACCCCTCCCCTCCTCCCATCTAGCACCTTCTCTCTCCTCTCCCCTCAGTGACAACAACACAAAGTCCCCCACTACCAGACACCTGCCCCCAGTGCTTTTTTTTTTTTAGAAATAAGATACTGGTATTCATTATGGGTAACCTTAGAGACAGGATCACTATGGCTCCACCCCTACAGTAGCCATACTCACAGTAGCCACACCCCTTTTACCAGCCATGGTGCATATAAATAGGCATCACTGAAAATATTACACCAGTATAGAAGAATAAAAATAACTTGTGAGTTTTTTCCCCATTATAAATAATTTCTGTAAGCTGTTACAGCTCCAGTATACCTAAAATGACAGAAACCAAATTAGCACACAGACCAGGAATTAGGAGAACAGTCTTGCAAAACCTCAGAACCTAACAAACAGATCCCTATTCAGACACTTGGCCTTGCAGTCACACATTCGGAACAGAAATAGCCCATCTTCAAATTCTTCAAAAATTAACCTGAAATCGTAAGAAGATAGACTCTGCATGCAGCACAATACCAGAAAAACAGGAAGAAACACACTTTCTCCTATATAGTGCAAAATAAGACAGATGTAAATTCTCAAAATGTTCCAAACATTAAATGAAAATAAAATTATTTTTTTTCTACCTTTGCTGTCTGGTGACTTTGTTTTTCTGATCATGTTGGTCCCAGTCTCTGATTTTGCTGCTCTCTTATCTGTTCTCTTAACTCCATTTCCAGGGCTTCCTGTCCATTTATTTCTTTACTTTCCTCCTTTCTTTATTTCTTGCACTACAAAGTAAAAGCTGGGTCCTCCATGGAAAAGATTGGAGGAGGTATAGCATGGATCCAGCTTTTGCCTATTTTCTCCATCCATGTGCAATTTTTCTCCTCTCTTCCATTTCCCTCATCTCCATCCATATGCATCTCCTTCCTCTCTCTTCCCTCCCATCCATGACCAGCTTTCTCCCTCCATCCATGTCCAGCATTTCTCCTCTTTCTCGCGTGGGGACGGAGGCAGTTCCTGCGGGGTTCCCGTGGGGATGGAAGCAGCTCTGCGGGGTTCCCACGGGGACGGAGGCAGTTCCTGCGGGGTTCCCGCGGGGATGGAAGCAGTTCTGCGGTCTTCTCGTAGAAGTGTAAGCTGCACCTGCACCAGCCTCTCATCTACCGAATACCAATTTCTTTGAGTGCTGTCTTCTCCTCCTCTTCTTCTTCCTTCCTTTAACAGCACAAATGTGGAAAGTCTTCCATTAAGGAGGTGGTAGAGTCGGTTGGGCCGCTGGACGAAAATGGTGTTAAAGGGGCGATCAGGGAGGACAAAGCCGTAGCGGAGAAATTAAATGAATTCTTTGCTTCGGTCTTCACCGAGGAGGATTTGGGGGGGACACCGGTGCCGGAAAGAATATTTGAAGCGGGGGAGTCGGAGAAACTAAACGAATTCTCTGTAACCTTGGAGGATGTAATGGGTCAGTTCAGCAAGCTGAAGAGTAGTAAATCACCGGGACCTGATGGTATTCATCCCAGAGTATTAATAGAACTAAAAAATGAACTTGCGGAGCTACTGTTAGAAATATGCAATCTGTCCCTAAAATCGAGTGTAGTACCGGAAGACTGGAGGGTAGCCAATGTTACTCCGATTTTTAAGAAGGGTTCCAGAGGAGATCCGGGAAATTATAGACCGGTGAGTCTGACGTCGGTGCCGGGCAAGATGGTGGAGGCTATTATTAAGAATAAAATTGCAGAGCATATACAAAAACATGGACTGATGAGACAAAGTCAGCACGGATTTAGTGAAGGGAAGTCTTGCCTCACCAATCTAATGCATTTTTTTGAGGGGGTAAGCAAACATGTGGACAATGGGGAGCCGGTTGATATTGTATATCTGGATTTTCAGAAGGCGTTTGACAAAGTGCCGCACGAAAGACTCCTGAAGAAATTGCAGTCATGGAATCGGAGGTAGGGTATTATTATGGATTAAGAACTGGTTGAAAGATAGGAAGCAGAGAGTAGGATTGCGTGGCCAGTATTCTCAGTGGAGGAGGGTAGTTAGTGGGGTCCCGCAGGGGTCTGTGCTGGGTCCGTTGCTTTTTAATGTATTTATAAATGACCTAGAGATGGGAATAACTAGTGAGGTAATTAAATTCGCCGATGACACAAAATTATTCAGGGTCGTCAAGTCGCAGGAGGAATGTGAACGATTACAGGAGGACCTTGCGAGACTGGGAGATTGGGCGTGCAAGTGGCAGATGAAGTTCAATGTTGACAAGTGCAAAGTGATGCATGTGGGTAAGAGGAACCCGAATTATAGCTACGTCTTGCAAGGTTCCGCGTTAGGAGTTACGGATCAAGAAAGGGATCTGGGTGTCGTCGTCGATGATACGCTGAAACCTTCTGCTCAGTGTGCTGCTGCGGCTAGGAAAGCGAATAGAATGTTGGGTGTTATTAGGAAGGGTATGGAGTCCAGGTGTGCGGATGTTATAATGCCGTTGTATCGCTCCATGGTGCGACCGCACCTGGAGTATTGTGTTCAGTACTGGTCTCCGTATCTCAAAAAAGATATAGTAGAATTGGAAAAGGTACAGCGAAGGGTGACGAAAATGATAGTGGGGATGGGACGACTTTCCTATGAAGAGAGGCTGAGAAGGCTAGGGCTTTTTAGCTTGGAGAAGAGACGGCTGAGGGGAGATATGATAGAAGTGTATAAAATAATGAGTGGAATGGATCGGGTGGATGTGAAGCGACTGTTCACGCTATCCAAAAATACTAGGACTAGAGGGCATGAGTTGAAGCTACAGTGTGGTAAATTTAAAACGAATCGGAGAAAAGTTTTCTTCACCCAACGTGTAATTAGACTCTGGAATTCGTTGCCGGAGAACGTGGTACGGGCGGTTAGCTTGACGGAGTTTAAAAAGGGGTTAGATAGATTCCTAAAGGACAAGTCCATAGACCGCTATTAAATGGACTTGGAAAAATTCCGCATTTTTAGGTATAACTTGTCTGGAATGTTTTTACGTTTGGGGAGCGTGCCAGGTGCCCTTGACCTGGATTGGCCACTGTCGGTGACAGGATGCTGGGCTAGATGGACCTTTGGTCTTTCCCAGTATGGCACTACTTATGTACTTATGTACTTATGTCCCAGAAATGAGAAGACGAATAGACTGGAGTGGGCTTCAACGGCAACTCCAGTAGTTGGAACATAAGGATAGGGCCAGATAGACTTCTGTGGTCTTTGTTCCAGAAACACGAAGAAAGACCATAATCAAGTATATAATATCACACTCGTTGATTTAATGATGAATTGATCATGAGTGTGACTATTGGCAGAGTGGATGGACCGTTCAGGTCTATTTGCTGTCACTTACTATGTTACTATTAATCCTCTTTGCTACCAGGCTGGTGCACAGACCTCAGCTCTGACACAGGCACGAGAATCAGATGTCACCTGACCTACTGGTGCGTGCATGTGGCGACCTCTCAGCACACAGTGCAAGTGAATCGGAGACAAGTCTTACATGTGCGCACCAGAGTGTTCCAACTTCCGTTCCTTCCTTGCCTACAGTGCTGTGGCTCAAATCCAGAGAGAGACTGAGGGAGCTGACTGGAATTTTATTTTATGTACCATTAAATTCTTACAGGGATGGGTTAAGTTCTTGTGGGGACGGGTTGGGATGGGTTAAATTTTTGCGGGGATGGGTGGGGATGGGTAAGATTCCAGCAGGGACGGGCAGGGATGGGTAAGATTTCTGTCCCCGTGCTACTCTCTAGTTCAGATCTTATCTATCAGACAGGCAACAATCCGTAATGTTTGGCAGCAACTCATTGCCACCATGGGCACTGACCTGCAGGGTACCACAAGGATCGATACTGTCACCTATTCTGTTCAATATCTACCTCAAGCCACTAACTGAGCTGATTCAGTCAATGGACACAGTTCTACATCTACACGGATGATGTGCAGCTACTCATACCTATTGAACCTGACTTACCTACAGCCTTGAATAAACTGATTACTTGTCTAACATCAATTCAAGAATGGACTAAACACAACAAACTGCCTGAACCCAAGTAAAACCAAGCTTCTCTGAGTCCCCAACGCAAGTGGATACATACCTGACATCAAAACCTCTTTTGGGAAGTACGAACTCCCCCTCAAATCACAAGTCAGGAACCTTGGAATACAATTAGATTTAACACTTACTCTGATTCCCCAAATCCAAGCAACCTTCAAGAGCTGCTTCTACTATTTGCGACAGCTACGCTGCCTCTCTTTTTATATCAAGAAGGTAAATCTTATCCCAGTTGTGCATGTCATGATAATATCAATACTGGATTACTGCAACGGTCTGACTACAAAGGGTCTGCACCAGCTCCAACTGATTCAGAACGCTGCAGCAAGACTCATAGAAGGTTGCAAATGATGTGACCACATCACACCAATTTTGCAAAAACTTCATTGGCTAGCAGTATAATACAGGGCAAAATTTAAAACTCTATGTCTGATCTTCAAGGCCCTTAAAGGAAACAGCCCTGAGTACCTGAAGAATAGGATGATCCTCTACACACCGCCAAGGACACTAAGGTCCTCTCACTAACCACACCCTCTCCAAAAGACATTACACACTATGGAATGCACTGCCTGAAAGGCTCCACTTAACACAAGACTATCTGTACTTCAGGAAGCAGGTTAAAGCTTGGCTCTTCAACCAGGCCTTTAATGGAAGAAGTAATTAACTTGTTAGTCTCACTCACACACACAAGGAGTGACACGGGCTGCACATACTGCAGCAGGACATGTTAATCCACTCCTACCCTAGCTGAGATAATATTTAACTATCTCTCTGACCTCATGTGCAACTTTCTTTAAATTAGTCACCATACCTGCTAACTCTCTTTCCTATCTATAAGTTCTGTCTTTGCTTATACCCTTCATTGTCAATTAAAATGTTCTATTACGTATTGTGTTGACATTTTAAGTAGTATACACTGCCATACTTTGTATTGTTATTTGAGTATTTTTACTGCTGTAATTGCCTATTGCTCATGTTTGATTTACTCTTACTGTACACCTCCTTGAGTGAATTCCTTAAAAAAGGTGGTAAATAAATCCTAATAAATAAATAAAATCTATACAAAAGTTAGCTAAATGCACCTGCTGTCTCAGGATCTCAAGGCGTCTTTGCCTTTCTTCTTCTTCATGTATCTCTTGAAGGTCCTTTTCTTTTCTCTCCGTAAGACGTTTTTCCAACAATGCCTGCCTAAAAATAACCCTTTAAAAATAGACAGATATTAAGTGAACAAGTAGGTATTATAAAATGCACACTTGTGAATCTAGGATTCAACTTCTTATGTGTTTTATGTTTAAAAAGTGAAATTACTCACATTGCTCATTCTCTAAGAACAGCATCTCAGAGGATGGGTCATGTAGTTTACATATAGAGGGGCATAATCAAACTGCGCCGGCCAAATCGATGGGCGGCCATCTTCGGGGCTGGCTCCGCGAAGGGGCGGAGCCAAGCGTATTTTTGAAATATGCTTGGCGCCGGCCAAATCACTCACCGGGGTTAGATGAGATGGCCGACTCCAATTTTCAGCCATAATGGAAACCGGAGCCGGCCATCTCAAACCCGGCGAAATGTAAGGCATTTGGGAGTGGGAGGAGCCAGCATTTCTAGTGCACTGGCCCCCCTGATATGCCAGGACACCAACCGGGCACCCTAGGGGGCACTTTTAAAAAATTTAAAAAATAAAACAATTAGCTTCCAGGTGCATAGCACCCTTCTCTTGGGTGCTGAGCCCCCCAAATCCCCCCCAAAACCCACTGGCCACAACTCTACAGCATTACCATAGCCCTAAGGGCTGAAGGGGGGCACCTAAATGTGGGTACAGTGGGTTTTGGAGGGCTCCCATTTACCACCATAAGTGTAACAGGTAGGGGGGGATGGGCCTGGGTCCTCCTGCCTGAAGTGCACTGCACCCACTACAGACTGCTCCAGGGACCTGCATATTGCTGTCAGGGAGCTGGGTATAACATTTGAGGCTGGCATAGAGGCTGGCAAAAAAAGTTTTTAAAGTTGTTGTTTTGAGGATGGGAGGGGGCTAGTGACCACTGGGGGAGTCAGGGGAGGTCATCCTCGATTCCCTCCGGTGGTCATCTGGTCAGTTGGTGCCCTTTTTAGGGACTTGGACCTGAAAAAAAAAGGGTCCAAATAAAGCGGACCAAATTCTCGTGACGGCTGGCTTTCTTTTTTCCATTATCGGGCGAAGCCGGCCATCTCAACGCACGCCCCCCTCCCACCTTCGCTACCATGCCGACACGCTCCCTTTGAACTTTCGCCGGCCCCGCAACACAACACAGTTGAAGCCACCCAAAATCGGCTTTCGATTATGCCAATTTGGCCGGATTCAGGAGATCGAGATCGACGCCCATCTCCCGATTTCTGTCGGAAGATGGGCGGCGATCTCTTTCGAAAATAAGCTGGATAGTATTACAGTGAGGATGGCTAGAGTGCATTTGCTCTGAGCACATACACAAAGGGACTCATACAATATATGGACCTTTCTTTTCATTTAAACATATTTTCACCCATAAATTCCAAGATTTTTTGAAAGGTTAAAACAGTTTTAAATTATTTTTGTCTTATATTTTATCACTTACAGTACCTGTCTTCTAATAAAGCGAAGATACTTACCTGAGGATAGCAGGCTGATTGTTCTCACATGTGGGTCGACGTCCACCTCGGCCCAGGAACTAGCATTTTGCCAGCAAAATAAAAACAAAGTTTTGCTAGAGTCTTCTAGCGCACAAATCGCACACACCGCGCATGCGTAGATAACTTCCCGCCCGTCGCGTGAGCGTGCTTCCTCAGTTTAATCAAAAAGCATAGAAGCAACAAACAACAAGAACAACTCCAAAGGGGAGGAGGGCGGGTTTGTGAGAACAATCAGCCTGCTGTCCTCGGAGAATACCTGTTACAGGTAAGTATCTTTGCTTTCTCTGAGGACAAGCAGGCTGCTTGTTCTCACATGTGGGGTATCCCTAGCAACCAGGCTCACTCAAAAAAATGAACATTGGTCAATTGGGCATTGCAACGGTGAGGACATAACATAGATTGACCTGAAACCATAAACAACTAACTGAGAGTGCAGCCTGGAACAGAACAAAAATGAGTCTAGGGGGGTGGAGTTGGATTCTAAACCCCGAACAGATTCTGCAGCACCGACTGCCCAAACCGACTGTCGTGTCGGGTATCCTACTGAAGGCAGTAGTGAGATGTGAATGTGTGGACTGATGACCACATTGCAGCCTTGCAAATCTCCTCAATGGAGGCTAACTTTAAGTGAGCCACTGATGCAGCCATGGCTCTTAACATTATGAGCCGTGACATGGCCCTCTAAAAACAGCCCAGCTTGGGTATAAGTGAAGGAAATGCAATCTACTAGCCAATTGGAGATTATGCGTTTTCCGATGGCGACTCCCCTCCTGTTGGGATTGAAAGAAACAAACAACTGGGTGGACTGTCTGAAGGGCTTTGTCCACTCCACGTAAAAGGCCAATGCTCTCTTGCAGTCCAAGGTATGCAAACTGCTTTCGCCAGGGTGGGTATGAGGACGGTGAAAGAATGTTGGCAAGACAATTGACTGGTTCAGATGGAACTCCGACACCACCTTTGGCAGGAACTTAGGGTGCGTGCGGAGGACTACTCTGTTGTGATGAAATTTGATATAAGGTACATGTACTACCAAGGCCTGAAGCTCACTGACCCTATGAGCTGAAATAACAGGCACCAAGAAAATGACCTTCCAGGTCAAGTACTTCAGATGGCAGGAATTCAGTGGCTCAAAAGGAGCTTTCATCAGCTGGGTGAGAACAAAGTTAAGATCCTATGACACTGGTGGAGGTTTGACCGGGGGCTTTGACAAAAGCAAACCTCTCATGAAGCAAACAACTAAAGGCTGTCCAGAGATAGGCTTACCCTCTACACGGCAATGAAAAGCACTAATCGAACTAAAGTGAACTCTTACGGACTTGGTCTTGAGACCAGACTCTGACAAGTGTAGAAGGTATTCAAGCAGGATCTGTGTAGGACAAGAAAGAGGATCTAGGGCCTTGCTTGTCACACCAGACGGCAAATCTCCTCCATTTGAAAAAGTAACACCTCTTCGTGGAATCTCTTCTGGAAGCAAGCGAGACTCGGGAGACACCCTCTGAAAGACCCAAGGAGGCAAATTCTAAGCTCTCAACATCCAGGCCGTGAGAGCCAGAGACTGGAGGTTGGGATGTAGAAGCGACCCCTCGTTCTGAGTGATGAGGGTTGGAAAACACTCCAATCTCCACGGTTCTTCGGAGGACAACTCCAGAAGAAGAGGGAACCAAATCTGATGTGGCCAGAAGGGTGCAATCAGGATCATGGTTCCGCAGTCTTGCTTGAGTTTCAGAAAAGTCTTCCCTACTAGAGGTATGGGAGGATACGCATACAGAAGGCCTGTCCCCCAATGCAGGAGAAAGGCATTCGATGCTAGCCTGTCATGGGCCTGAAGCCTGGAACAGAACTGAGGGACCTTATGATTGATCTGAGTAGCAAAAAGATCTACCAAGGGGGTGTCCCACGCTCGGAAGATCTTGCGGACTACGCCCATGTTCAGTGACCACTCGTGAGGTTGCATTATTCTGCTCAACCTGTTGGCCAGACTGTTGTTTACGCCTGCCAGATAAATGGCTTGGAGAAACATGCCGTGATGGTGCCCAAAGCCACATCTGGACTAGGGTTACCATACGTCCGGATTTACTCGAACATGTCCTCTTTTTGAGGACATGTCCGGGCATCTGGACAGATTTGTCCAGCCTGCCCGTTTGTCCGGATTTCTGGACAAACGGGCTGGCTGGCGGGCGCGGGACTCCTCTCCCCTACTCTACTCTACTATCCCTGGTGGTCTAGAGGTACCTCTTCATCTTCGGGGCAGGAAAGAGCCCCCTCTTTCCTGCCCAGAGCGCTGCTGCTAGCTGCCCTGCATCCTGTGAGTCCGGCTCTCAGTGTTTTTAAAATGGCCGCCGTGAGTTGAAGCAGCCTCGCGAGACTTTAACTCTCGGCGGCCATTTTGAAACGCCGAGAGCCGGACTCACAGGATGCAGGGCAGCTAGCAGCAGCACTCCAGGCAGGAAAGAGGGTGCTCTTTCCTGCCCCGAAGATGAAGAGGTACCTCTAGACCACCAGGGATAGTAGAGTAAGGGGAGGGGAGGTGACGGGGGAGTGGAAATGACGGGGGAGGAAAGATGATGGTGGAGGAGGGGGTGATCGGGGGAGGGGAATATGCGTCAGGGGTGGGGCGAGTGTGTGAAAGGGGCAGGGCAGGGGCGTGAAAGGGGTGGGGCAAGTGTCCTCCTTTTTATGAGGACAAAAAATGGTAACCCTAATCTGGACGGCTTCCTGACAGAGGGCGAGATCCAGTGCCCCCCCCCTCTTGTTGGTGTAATACATGGCAACCTGATTGTCTGAATTAGGATAATTTGATTGGACAGCCGGTCTCTGAACACCTCTAGAGCGTTCCAGATCGCTCGCAATTCCAGGAGATTGATCTGAAGACCTTTTTCCTGAAAGGACCAGGCTCCTTGAGTGTGAAGCCCATCTACATGAGCTCCCCACCCCAGGAGGGATGCATCCGTCGTCAGCACTTTTTGTGGCTGAGAAATTTGGAATGGACGTCCCAAGGTCAGATTGGATCGAATCACCCACCACTGCAGAGAATTCCGGAAGTCGGAGGACAGTTGGATTACATCCTCTAGATTCCCCACAGCTTGATACCACTGGGAAGCTAGGGTCAACTGAGCCAATCTCATGTGTAGATGTGCCATGGGAGTGACATGAACTGTGGAGGCCATGTGCCCCAGAAGTCTCAACATCTGCCGAGCTGTGATCTGTTGAGACGCTCGAACTATGAACACTGGGGACAGGAGGTTGTCTGCCCTTGTCTCGGGAAGATAAGCTCAAACTGTCTTTGTGTTCAACAGGGCTCCAATGATTTCCAACTTTTGCACTGGAGTGAGATGGGACTTGGGGTAATTGATTACAAACCCCAGTAGCTCTAGTACCTGAATAGTCATTCGCATGCACTGCTGAGCGCCTGTCTTCGAGGTTCTCTTCACCAGCCAATTGTCGAGAGAAGGGAACACATGCACTCCCAGTCTGCGTAGTGACGCTGTGACTTCCGCCAGGCACTTTGTGAATACTATGGGCGCAGACGCCAGACCAAAAGGCAGCACACAGTACTGAAAGTGCTGAGTTCCCAGCCGAAATCGAAGATACTTCCTGTGAGATGGAAGAATCAAGATATGTGTGTAAGCATCCTTTAAGTCCAGAGAGCATAGCCAATCGTTCTCTTGAATCATGGGAAGAAGGGTGCCCAGGGAAACTACTACTACTACTATTTATCACCATCCTGAACTTTTCTCGAACTAGAAATTTGTTCAGGCCCCTTAGATCTAGGATGGGGCGCATCCCCCCTGTTTTCTTCTGCACAAGGAAGTACCTGGAATAGAATCCCAGCCCTTCTTCCCCTGGTGGAATGGGTTCAACCGCTTGGGCCTGTAGAAGGGCGGAGATTTCCTCTGCAAGTACCTGCTTGTGCTGGGAGCTGTAGGACTGAGCTCCCGGTGGACAATATGGAGGTTTGGATTCCAGATTGAGAGTGTATCCTAACCGGACTATTTGAAGAACCCACCGGTCGGAGGTTATAAAGGCACCGTTGGTGAAAAAATATCAACCTTCCTCCAACCGGTAAGTTGTCTGGTATGGACACTTTTATTAAGGCTATGCTTAACTGGAGCCAGTCAAAAGCCCGTCCCCTGCTTTTGCTGGGGAGCAATATGGGCCTTAGTCGCATGCTGTTGACGAGAACAAGAGCGCTGGGGTAGAGCCTGGGCAGGCTGCCGAGAAGCAGGAGTGTACCTATGCCTAGAATAGGAATAGGGAGCACTCCTCCTCCCGCAAAAAACCTCCTAGATGAGGAGGCAGTAGCAGAAGACGTCCGATGGGAGAGAGAATCCATAGCATCATTATGCTTCTTGATTTGATCAACTAGATCCTCTACTTTTTCACCAAAAAGATTATCCCCCCGGCAAGGAAAATACGCCATTCGCTGCCGGACAGAATGATCCAGGTCAGAGACACGCAGCCATGACAGTGCGCATCACTATACCTTGAGCAGCAACTCTGGATGCCACATCAAAAGTGTCAAAAGTACCCCTGGCCAGGAACTTTCGACACACCTTCTGCTGCCTGACCACCTGGCGAAAAGGCTCGGCCAGCTCCGTAGGGAGTGCATCAACCAAGCTCGACAGTTGCCGTATCAAGTCCCACAATTGCATGCTTGTGAAGAGCTGGTAAGACTGGATCTTGGCGGCGAGCATAGCAGCCTGCTACATCTTTCTCCCAAAAGAGTCAAGAGTTCTAGCCTCTCTGCCTGGGGTTGCCGAAGCATAGTCTCTAGTACTCCTGGCTCTCTTGAGGGCGGAGTCCACCACCTTGGAATTGTGGGGTAACTGACACCTCATCAACCCAGGCTCACCGTGGATCCGATAATGGGATTCAGCTTTTTTCGGGACCACGGGGCCCCACAGAGGGGCTGACCAGTTTCGCATAAGGACTTCCTTCAGTACCTTATGCAAAGGAACTGTCACAGCCTATTTAGGTGGAGAAGAATAATCCAGGACCTTGAGCATCTCAGTCCTGGGCTCATCCTCAACTTCCACAGGGAAGGGAATAGCCGTAGCCATTTCCTGGACAAAAGAGGAAAAGGACAGATTCTCCGGTGGAGATAGTCTCCTTTCTGGTGGAGGGAAAGGATCAGAGGGAATCCCAAAGGACTCATCAGAAGAGAAGTACCTGGGATCCTCTTCTGACTCCCACGAACACTCCTGCTCAGTATCGGATAGAACCTGAGTTAAGGTGCTTCGACACTGAACCTGCCTCGATGCCGAGGAACGATGTCCTCTATGGCAATGTTGAGAGGCTGATGCCCGGTCCGACTGCGGCAAAGATCCCTCCACCGACGTCGAAGGGGAGTCGACCTGGGTGGCAGCCGACGTGGATGCCGCAAGCAGCATCGCAATCGGGGACCTCACCACAGGCGAAGGGCCAGACACCGCTGCAGCAGCAGAAACAGAAGGCGCAAGCACCCGGACACCGAAGCTGACTGTCATAGCAGTTCCTCCAGAAGTTCTGGAAACAAGGCCTGGATGCGCTCGTCGAGAGCCACCATCTGAGAAGGCTGCGGGGTCAGTGGAACAGGCAGTGTCAGAATCCATGGAGGCTTGGGAGCAGGTACCGGGCTGCTAGGAGACCGATGCATCGGCACCTCCTATATTGAGGGGGAGCGATCCTCTCGGCGCCGACGCTTCTCGGGTGCCGACTCTCTCGACGCCCCGGATCTCCCAGTACCATGTGTCGAAAGAGAACGATGACAGTGCTTCTTTGCCTTCGCTCGACGCCCGTCATCGAGACTCCTCTGTACCGATGAGGAGGACGTGGAATCCTCACGTTTCCTCGGGGCCGGGTCTGACGAAGGTCGGTCCCGGGGGACCTGCATAACAGGAGGCCTCGAGGCAGGTGGAGACCCATTTGACGCCTCACTGCTCCCAGCGTGAGTTGGTCTCTCAGCAGCCATTACTTTTCTTCCCGACATCAATGCTCCTGTCGATGTCGATGCCGACGACCTCGGTACCGATGTCAATGTCGACGTCGAAGTACTGGACTGAACCCCAAAAAGGTTTTCTCATTGGCTTCTCGAGACACTTATAAAAAGGGGCTAATTATAAGAAAATACGGGTAAGAAGTTTTTTAAAGAATGACGAAAAAAAGAAAAGAAAACTAACACGAACTAGTCGTCAAGGCTCTGTTTCCTGGGCCAGAAATGAAGAGAAGAGCTGAAACTCTGTCTCTCCACCGCGGACAAGAAAAAACTGAGGAAGCAAGCTCACATGACGGGCAGGAAGTTGTCCACGCAGGCGCGGTGTGTGCGATTCGCTCGCTAGAACACTCTAGCAAAACTTTGTTTTTATTTTGCTGGCAAAATGCCGGTTCCTGAACCGACGCGGACGTCGACCCACATGTGAGAATAAGCAGCCTGCTCGTCCTCGGAAAATCACAATCACAGCCCTGGCTCCAGCAAAACAGCATTGCATTTTTTGGCAGAGCAGAGTGCTGACTCTCAGCTTCACACAGCAATTAGACATTTGGAGCCACATGGTACCCATAATTCCATGCTGTTCTTGCAGAACACCAGATCCATATCATTTGCCTCAAAGTTTCTAAGGGGCCCTTTTACTAAGCTGTGGTAAAGAGGGCCCTGCGCTACAGGGTCATTTTTGCTGCGAGCTGAGGTCCTTTTTACTGCAGCAGGTTAAAAGGCACAAAAAAGACATGGCCATGTGGTACGATTGCTCTAATCGTGTGGCAATGCGAGGGGGGGAGCATTTATTGCCATCAGTGGCGGTAAGGGCTTCCATGTTAACCTGGTGGTAACTGGGTAGCAAGTGGCACTGCCCAGTTACAGCCAGGTAATCCCCTGCGGAAATATTTGTTAACTATTTCCACTAGCACCGGAAATGTTGTGGGCTGGGGGTAAAACTACCACTCTGGGCTGGTGGTAGTTCCGGAATGGTGAGCAGTAAGCCCACGTTGGGCTTACTGCAGCTTAGTAAAAGGGCCCTAAAGTGCCAGGAGACCCAGCCAAGACCGAGCAATGGGAGCCCAGGATAGTGCAGAGAGTTAAAAAAATTGTGCTCAGAAAAAAGGATGGGGTAAGAGTGACCAACTGGTTGGGGGGGGGGGGGGGGGAAGTACCAGCAGCACTTTGTGCAAGCACCACAAACAATTCCCCCCCCCCCCAACCACCACCACAACACAGAGAACTGTAGTTGGGAAAAGTGCTTGGTAACTAGGGGCCATAGTTAGACCATTATAAAGCTCTCCCCATTGGTAACTGGGACCCCAAAATGTGGTTCAACCAGATACTCCCTCTAATACATCTGGGGGTTACCAATGACTTTTTCTGGGTGTATTTATCCCTCCCAGTATAGTGGTCCACCCACCACTATCTAGGAATAAATAAATCACCCAAGGCTGCGTTTGGTTGGAAAAGCAATTAGATATCTTTATTTTCTACTCACCAAATACAATACAATTGACAATTGCTTTTGGGAGACTAGCTGCTCATACAAAAGTACTGGCAGTCCAAATACTCCATTAAAGCAGGAAATACACTCCTTTTTATATGCCTAAACAGGATACAGGTAAATTGACATATTCACACCTTATTGGATATATGTTAATATTGTGGTTAATACCTTAGTGACCATTTACTGTACGTGCTTGTTGTTTTCAGCATTGATCAGAAAGCTTGGTCATCTTCCTGCGAGACCGCTCAGCTGACCATATCTTCCTGGGTATAACCGAGGGTGTAACCAATTCTGCCCTGTTGGTAAACCGTACCATCCTGTTTATGAGGTTTTTGCACCCTAGCCCCTTCCTTATTTTGCTGCATGGTATGTCCCAACAGCTCAGGAGCTTTACTGGAACTTCCATGGTTCAAATTACAGTTACAGGCCTGTGAGCTTTTCTGCCATTTTTAGATCCTGAACCAAAGTCAGGCTTTTCCAAAGCTCCTAGTTATAATAATAATATACACACTTAAGCACTATTCTGCATAGCGAGTATTTGGAAGGAGGTGTACACAGAGGTGGAGCATGGGCAGGGCATAGATGGGACTCCCACTTACACACATAATTTACAGAATACCTGCAGCATGTAGCAGTGGTGTAGCTAGGTGGGTTGCCAGGGGAGTGACTGCTCCCCCAAACAGACTTCTGATGACACCGGCGCCTATTTTTTATGCGGTCCTGCCGGTCTGTCATGCCTACGTGTGCCTGTGCAGTCTGCTCTATCCTCCCCCCGATGTCTCAACCTGGCTACGCTTCTGGCATGTAGGAATTCACATTTTTTTCCAGTTCCATGGCTGATGATGTGCGACTGCCTAAATGTTAGACTCATAAGCACCCAGTTATGCTAATATTCTATAAAAATAAAGTATGTGCTTATTTTCCTTTATAGAAGAGGCTCCTACATTGCACTCTCCAGGCGCCTAAAATTGGAGTTGCCCAATTAAAGACTTGTCCCCTAAGCTCATAAATTAGGCTCCTAAATCTAGGCAAATGAATGGCTGGCCTAAAAGATCAACTTTTTTAATTTATGAATTTTCAGCTGAAATTTAAGAGGCCCTTTTACAAAGCTGCTTACTGCAGCATAAAATGGCTTATCATGGGGCATACTGAGGTGTCCCATCGTATTTTTAGGATGTGTGTGTGCCACCTCTGTGTTAAAAAATGAAATCTATTTTTTAGCACTGGGGCAGGTCTGGAGGTATGTTCTGCGCTAATTGGTTAGCACAGCTACATTGCTGCATACTAACCGATTAGCATGTGGTTAGTGCGTGAGCTCTTACCACCTACATAATGAGTGGCAGTAGGGGCTCACGCACTAATGGCCAAACACAAACAGCAAAAGTAGCATGTGGCCATTAATAGGGAAAATAGAGAAATCAGCCATTTTACCCAAGAAGAAAAAATGGCCTTAGCGCGTGGGAATGATGCGTGTAAGGCCTCACTAAGGCCACTTTTTACTGCTGTTTGAGTTTGGCTGAAAATACATTGACCATAAGGATGGGTTGTGTGATTCCATTCAGTATCCAATATCAGAAAACAAGCATTACAGGTACGTAATTTCACTGTCTGTAACAAGAAGCCTAGCTAAGAGCTTCAAATAAAAATAGGTTGATAAGAATACCAATGTAAAGAGTCAATAACAGTGGCATAGCCACAGGTGGGCCTGAATGGGCCAGGGCCCACTCACTTAGAGCTCAGGCCCACCCAACAGTAGCACATGTTTAGTGGTAGCTGGTGGGGATCCCAAGCTCCACCAGCTGATGACTTCCCCTAATGGTAACGAAAACGCTACTCTCCATGATACCGGCACCTGTACAGGCTCAGTTTTCAGCACATGCCTACTACAGACTGCCAATGTGGAAAGAAGAGTTTTCCTGCCAGCTGAGA
Organism: Microcaecilia unicolor; assembly: GCF_901765095.1. Classification (NCBI taxonomy): domain Eukaryota; kingdom Metazoa; phylum Chordata; class Amphibia; order Gymnophiona; family Siphonopidae; genus Microcaecilia; species Microcaecilia unicolor. The sequence continues at coordinate 245,401,112 of NC_044037.1, read as the reverse complement.
TATTTTTTTTTTGTGGTGGTGGTGGTGGTGGGGAGAGAACACTTGGTACCCACTCACTTCTTGCCTAGGCCCACCCAAAATCTGTTGTCTGGCTACACTCCTGCCGATTGCAGGTTGAAATCAAAGTCACCCAAAATATGACCTTTCACATCAGGAACCAAGTTCATAAGAGTAAAACTGAAGAGTTTGATCAACTGGAACAAAGTCACATTGATGTCTCATGACACCACTTAAGGGGAAACTTCAAGTGAAAATAGCATATTTATTTGGGGGTCCTTTTACTAAGCCATGCTAAAAACTGTCTGGTGGTAGTTTTAGTGTGTGGGTTTCCCATGTGCTCCAGCCACTTTTTAGTGCGGCTCTAAAATGCTTGAATTTCTAATTGTTCCATTAATGACTATGTGCTAATTTCCAAATTAGCGCATGGCCACTACTACCTGAGCCCCTATTGCCACCTATTTAGCAGGCGGTAAAGGCTCACGCACTACTTGTGCAGTAATCAGGCAGTGAGCAGCAATATGCCTGACCTGCCTGATTACCGCCAGGCATACCTACTTCCTGCCCTCCGCACTAGAAAATAATTGTTATTTTCTAGCATGGAAAATAGTGCACGGGAAAAGCAGAACTACCACAGGATGACTGGGCACGCCCAGTGGTATTGCTGTTTGGCTGCATGCTACCTGCGCAGTAGCCCTACCACCCTGTAGTAAAAGGGCCTCTTGATGTCTTACGTAAATCTGGCCAAAATTGGATTTCCTTACACAAACTGATAGTAAGTGCCAGCTGCAGCTACATGGATCCTAATGAAGTTGATTTTTATGCTACACATTAAGAAATGTTGCAGGACTTTCAGCATTTCTTTTCTCTGTTGGACAAAACTAGTATTTCATCATTTTTAATGTTGCAAACAGAAAACTGGAAAGAATATAAAAAATAGACTTGGTGCTGAAATGGTGTTTAAATGCCCCTGCACACTTCATTTAAGAGAAAAAAAAAATGTAAAAATTCCTTTACTGAGTACATTTGCTTTCTCTCAAAGGGAAAGAAAGAATGGAAGTGATTCTCCACAAACATAGTCATTCAAACCAATATATAAATACTAGTATTTCTCATACCACAATAGTACCAGCAAGCTATTATATAATAAGGTTTTGTAGTGTGTTTATGGATTTCACTATGCCTAGTAATAACTTTCAGTTCTCACAATTGTACCATTACAGCAGATTTCTTCAGCTCTGCAGCAGTTTTCAGTTATTAAAGTTGTTATAAAAATGATTTTACATGTATTTATAGAAACTAACCCCCCTGTTTACTAAGCTGTGCTAGCGGCAGCCGTGCAACAATGCTGGCACAGTCCATTCAAAGTGAATGGGCTGTGTTGGCAATAGCACACGGCAGCCTCTAGTGAGGCTTAGTAAACAGGGGGTAAAGATATGCCTAAAAGTATTTATTGGGTGTAAAGCTGATCTTGATTTAGCTAACTGTGGGTCCTTTTACTAAACTGCAGTAAAAATAGGCCTTAGTGCACCCTTATGTAGGTCTTTTCTGTGTGCTAAGGTCATTTTTACCATGGCTATTTAAAAAAATTACTGCAGGAGCACTTACTGCCTCCTATTTTGCAGGTGATAAGGGCTCCTGTGTTACCTGAGTGCAAACCAGTTAACACATGGTTATGTAGATGCATTAAATGGTTAGCACAGGAATGTCTAGTCTCCGCCTAACACACTTCTTCATAATGATTTAGAGTGTGGTTTGCGCATGCACATTCAAAAACTACTGCGTGACTCTGTAGCATGTCCCACAGTAGTCCATTTATTGCTTATCTAGCCATTAAGCCCGTAAAAACGGGTGAGATTTCCAGCTACCCTCCTCGCTGCCACTCCCTCCCCCCTCCATGCCGGGCCCCCTGCACTGACCTGACAGCGCCTCTTACCTCCATGTGAAAGCGCTGCAGGCAGCAGCAGATCGCTCTGCTGCTGCCTGCAGCGCTTCCACACGGAGGTGAGAGGAGCTGTCAGGTCAGTGCAGGGGGCCCGATGCGGAGGAGGGCGGGAGCAGTGGCGGGGATGAGGAGGAGGGTGGAGGCTGGTGCACGCGATGTTCGTTTCCAGACGGCAGTGTCCGACAGTGACTCCGACTCCGTTTCCCTCTCTGTTCCGCCCTCTGACGTCATCACGTCTTGACGCGAGGGCGGGACAGAGAGGGAAGTCTTTACTGCGCATTTGCAGGTGAGTCGGTCACTTGCCGTTTATATGTTTGATTGGGGCCTAACAGAACTTAGTAAAAGAGCCTCTAAGTCATGAGCATTAAGGAGCCGATATTTAAAAGCAAATATATGAGCAACAGCACCTGCTACCCAGATAAATTACTACTACTACTACTACTTATCATTTCTATAGCGCTACTAGACGTATACAACGCTGTACACTTGAACATGAAGAGACAGTCCCTGCTCGACAGAGCTTACAGTCTAATTAGGACACACAAACAGGACAAACAAAAGATAATGGAATATTAAAGTGGGGATGATAAAATAAGGGTTCTGAACAAGTGAGTAAGGGTTAGGAGTTAAAAGCAGCATCAAAAAGGTGGGCTTTTAACTTAGATTTGAAGATGGCCAGAGATGAAGCCGAGGAGAAATGTCACTGAGGAGATATTCAGAAGCATTATCCAGATTATCTTTACAGACCACTTCAGCATTATTGTCGGCAATTAAGATGTGAAACATCTAAGCAGTTAGTTTTACCTTCAGTGTCAATTATATGGAAACTTGAACACATGATTTGTCTTTGGGCTATTATAACATTCTCTACCTGGGTATATCAGCTAAACAGCTAAAAAAAATGCAGTTAATTCAAAATACTTCTATCAGTCCAATTTGTAATCTGAGAAAATATATAACATTTCATTTGATCATCTATCCTTACATTGAACATAAGAATATAAGCACTGCCATACTGGGACAGACCGAAGGTCCATCTAGCTCATCATCCTGTTTCCAACAGTGGCCAATCCAGGTCACAAGTACCTGGCAAGATCCCAAAACAGTACAATACATTTTATGCAGTTTATCCCAGAAATAAGCAGTGGATTTTCCCAAGTCCATTTTAATAATGGCTTTTGGACTTTTCTTTTAGAGGGTCTTTTTCTAAAGCTTAGCTCTAGTTATCTGAAGCAGGGCCCATTTTATTTCTATGGACCCTGCTGCAGATAACTCCAAACTTTTTTAAAACCCCCTTAGAAAGATATCTAAACCTTTTTAAAACCCCGCTTAGCTAACTGCTTTTACCACAAATTCCAGAGTTTAATTACTCTTTGAGTAAAGAAATATTTTCTCTGATTTGTTTTAAACTCACTACTTTGTAGCTTCATTGCATGCCCCCTATTCCTAGTATTTTTTGAAAGAGTAAACAAGCGATTCACATCTACCCATTCCACTCCATTCAATATTTTATACATCTCCATCATATCTCCCCTCAGCCGTCTTTTCTCTAAGCTGAAGAGCCCTAGCAGCTTTAGCCTTTTCTCACAGGGAAGTCATCCCATCCCCTTTATCATTTTCGTCGCCCTTCTCTGTACCTTTTCTAATTCCATTATACCTTTTTTGAGATACAATGACCAGAATTGCACACAGTATTCATGGTGCACTTGCACCATGGAGAGATATAAAGGCATTATAACGTCCTCATTTTTGTTTTCCATTCCCTTCCTAATAACACCTAACATGCTATTTGTTTTCTTTGTCGCCGCCGCACCACACTGAACAGAGAGTTTCAACGTATCATCAACAATGACACCTAGATCCTTTTCCTGGTCGATGATTCCTAATGTGGAACCTTGATTCACATAGCTATAGTTTGAGTTCCTCTTTCCTACATGCATCACTTTGCACTTGCTCACATTAAATGTCATCTGCCATTTGGATTCTCAGTTTCCCAGTCTCGTAAGGCCCTCTTGCAATTTTTCACAATCCTCTTGCAATTTAACAACTTTGAATAACTTTGTGTCATCAGCAAATTTAATTACCTCACTGGTTATTCCTATATCTAGATCATTTATAAATATGTTAAAAAGAAGCGGTCTCAGCACAGACCCCTGCAGAACTCACTATCAACTCTTCTCAATTGAGAATACTGCCCATTTAACCCTACTCTCTGTTTTATATCTTTTAACCACAATAAAACACTACCTCCTATTCCATATCCCACGACTTTATAATTTCCTCTGGAATGTTTCATGAGGTACTTTGTTAAATGCCTTTTGAAAATCCAGATACACAATATCAACCGGCTTACCTTTATCCACGTTTGTTCATCCCTTCAAAGAAATCTAGTAGATTGATAAGGCAAGATTTCCCTTCACTAAATCCATGTTGGCTTTTGGGCTCATTTTCGAAAGAGAAGGACGCCCATCTTTAGATTGTACACCTGTCTTTTAGATTGTAAGCTCCTTGAGCAGGGACTGTCCTTCCATGTTAAATTGTACAGCGCTGCGTAACCCTAGTAGCGTTTTAGAAATGTTAAGTAGTAGTAGTAGTAAATCCATGTTGGCTTTTGGGCTCATTTTCGAAAGAGAAGGACGCCCATCTTTCGACATAAATCGGAAGATACGTCCCCAACTGCACTCCGTCGCAGGGACGGCCAAAGTTCAAGGGGCATATCGGAGGCGTAGCGAAGGTGGGACTTGGGCGTGCCTAACACTAGGACGTCCTCGACCCATAATAAAAAGAAACAAGGAAGTCCCTGATTAACACTTGGACGACTTTACCTGGTCATGTTTTTCTTACGACCAAGGCACAAAAAGGTGCCGAAATGACCAGATGACCACCAGAGAGAATCAGGGATGACCTCCCCTTACTCCCCCAGTGGTCACTAACCCACTCCTACCCTCAAATTACATCTTTCAAAATATTGATTGCCAGCCTTTATGCCAGCCTCAGATGTCATATTCAGGTCCATCACAGCAGTATGCAGGTCCCTGGAGCAGTTTGAGTGGGTGCAGTGCACTTCAGGCAGGCGGACCCAGGCCCATGTCCTCCCCTACCTGTTACGTTTGTGGAGAAAACAGCGAGACCTCCAAAACCCACCACAAACCCATTGTACCCACATCTAGGTGCCTCCCTTCACCCGTAAGGGCTATACTACTACTACTTATCATTTCTATAGCGCTACTAGACGTACGCAGCGCTGTACACTTTAACATGAAGAGACAGTCCCTGCTCGACAGAGCTTACAATCTAATTAGGACAGACAAACAGCACAAACAAGAGATAAGGGAATATTAAAGTGAGGATGATAAAATAAGGGTTCTGATCAAAGTGAACAAGGGTTAGGAGTTAAAAGCAGCATCAAAAAGGTGGGCTTTTAGCTTAGATTTGAAGACGGTCAGAGATGGAGCTTGATGTACCAGCTCAGGAAGTCTATTCCAGGCATATGGTGCAGCAAGATAAAAGGAACGGAGTCTGGGGCTATGGTAGTGGTGTACAGTTGTGGATAGTGGGTTTTGGGGGGGTTGGGGGGGCTCAGCACACAAGGTAAGGGAGCTTTGTACCTGGGAGCAAATTATGAAGTCCACTGCAGTGCCCCCTAAGGTGCCCAGTTGGTGTCCTGGCATGTCAGGGGGACCAGTGCACTACAAATGCTGGCTCCTCCCATGACCAAATGGCTTGCATTTGGTCATTTATAAGATGGCCGTCCTTAGTTTCCATTATCGCCGAAAATCAGAAACGACCAAGTCTACGGATGACCATCTCTAAGGACGACCAAATTTCAGGATTTGGGCGTCCCTGACCATATTATTGAAACGAAAGATGGACGTCCATCTTGTTTCGAAAATATGGGTTTCCCCGCCCCTGGATGGGGGCGTTTTGCAAGGACGTCCAATCGAAACAAGGACGTCCCTTTCAATTATGCCTCTCTTTGTCTCATTAATCCATGCTCTGTAATTTTCTTCTTTATAATAGTCTCTACCATTTTGTCCAGCACCAACATCAGGCTCACCGGTCTGTAATTTCCTGGCTCACCTCTGGAACCCTTTACAAAATTGGCGTTACATTGACCACCCTTCAATCTTCCGATACCATGCTTGATTTTAAAAATAAATTATATATTACTAACAATAGTTCTACAAGTTCATTTTTCAGTTCTATCAATACTCTAGGATATATACCATCCAGTCCAGGCAATTTGCTACTCTTCAAATTGTCAAATTGCCCCATTACATCAAGTTTACAGAGATTTGATTCAGTTTCTCTGACTCATTAGCACTGAATATCATTTCTGGCACCGGTATCTCTCCCACATCTTCCTTGGTGAAGACCGAAGCAAAGAATTCATTTAAACTCTCTGCTATGGTCTTGTCTTCCCTGAGTTCCTCTTTTACCCCTCGGTCATCCAATGGTCCAACTGATTCCCTTGCCAGCTTCTTGCTTTTAGTATACCTAAAAAAGTTTTTACTATGTGTTTTGCCTCCAACGCAATCTTCTTGTCAAAATCTCTCTTTGCCTTCCTTATCAATGCTTTGCATTTGATTTGCCATTCCTTATGCTGTTTCAGTTGGATCCTTCTTCCATATTCTGAAGGATTTCTTTTAGCTCTAATAGCTTCCTTCACCTCACTTTTTAACAATGTCAGCTGTCGTTTGGTCTTCCTTACTCCTTTTTTAATACATGGAATATATTTGGCCTGGGCTTCCAGGTATTTTTGAATAGCATCCACGCCTGACGTAATTTTTTGACCTTTGCAGCTGCTCCTCTAAGTTTTTTTTCACCATTCTTCTCATTTTATCATAGTCTCCTTTTTGAAAGTTAAATGCTAATGTATCAGATTTCCTGTGTGTACTTACTCCAAATCTTATATCAAATCTGATCATGTTATGATCACTTATCAAGGGGCCCCAGCACCATCACCTCCTGCACCAGATCATGCACTCCTATAAGGATTAGGTGTAGAATTGTTCTTCCTCTTGTTAGCTCCTGAACCAGCTGCTCCAAAAGCAGTCCTTGATTTCATCAAGGAAATTTACCTCTCTAGCATGCCCTATGTTGCATTTACCCAGTCAATATCCGGTAATTAAAATCACCCATTATTATTGTGTTCCCCAGTTTGTTGGCCTCCCTAATTTCTAATAACATTTCTACATCTGTCAGTTCATCCTTTTCTCTTTTACACATGGAATTTAAGATATGTTTTGTGTCCTGCAGAATTTTTAGTCTGTTCGATTCAAGGAACTCCTTAACATACAATGTTACCCCTCCACCAATTCGATCTACCCTATCACTGCAATATAATTTGTAACCTGGTATGACAGTGTCTCACTGGTTATCCTCCTTCCACCAGTTCTCAGAGATGCCTATTATATCTATTTTTTCATTTAGTGCAATATATTCTAACTCTCTCAACTTATATCTTAGGCTTCTATCATTTGCATACAGACATTTCAAACTATGTTTGTTGTTCCTATTTGCATCTTGTTCAGCAGTTGACATGATAATGTGCAATCTTGAAAATCTGTATGCTTTTTCTTTAAAGACACCTCGTCTACTATGGTCTCTATTGCAACCTCACTATTGGGATGCCCAATCTTCCCTGCTTTGGTGATATCTTTGAAAGATGCCTTATTCCAAACCATGCACTTTTGAACAACCATCGGCCTTCTTCCAATTTCTAGTTTAAAAGCTGCTCTATCGCCTTTTTAAATTCCCATGCCAGCAGCCTGGTCCTACCCTGGTTAAAGTGCCTATCCTTTCGGAATAGGCTCCCTCTTCCCAGAATGTTGCCTAGTTCCTAACAAATCTAAAACCCTCCTCCCTGCACCATCGCCTCATCCACGCAATTAAACTCCGGAGCTCTGCCTGTATCTTGGGCCCTGCGCATGGAATGGGGAGCATTTCTGAAAATGCTACCCTGAAGGATCTGGATTTTAGCTTTCTACCTAGGAGCCTACATTTGGCTTCCAGAACCTCCCTCCCACATTTTCCTATGCCACTGGTACCTACATGTACCAAGACAGCTGGCCCCTCCCCAGCACTATCTAAAATCATATCTAGGTGACGTGTGAGGTCCACCAACTTCGCATCAGGCAGGCAAGTGACCAATCAATCCTCATGTCCACCAGCTACCAAGCTATCTACATGCCTAATAATTGAATCAGCAACTACAACAGCCATCCTAACTCTTCCCTCCTGAGCAGAAGCTCCTGGAGACACATCCTCAGTGTGAGAGCATATTGCATCCCCTGGTGGGCTGCTCCTGGCTACAAGATTACTTCCAACTTCACCAGGCTCTCAGTGCAAAAAACGAATCTTTTCGAATCTGTCTATATAGTGTTTTGGGCCATTTATGGCTATTTTTCCTCTCTAGTCACTGACCTAGTTAGTTCCCCTATGGGTAGATTTTCCTTACATTTACATAATATTCTTATATTACTGTCCATAGCCCTAAAGGGGGGTACGATATTCTACAATAACCAAGTCCATCTTTTCTAGCTTTGTGATTCCACATTGGAACTTTCTTCCTACTACTATCAGAATTGAAAATAACTACTTATTATTTCATAAGAAACTTAAGACTTTTTTGTTCTTGTAAAGCTGATTGGTCCACTAATTTTTTAATGTATTTTTAGATTGTATATGACTATTTGACTGTATGTTGTAAACTGTAATGGACCCTATTATGGGAGTGTTGTGGTATATAAAAAGAGTATAAGATTAGATTATGGAATAAAATTCTTGGTCACCTCAGGCTTTGTGCTAATGCCTCTCAATTAAAAAATATTTCAAAACTTTTTACTATGTTCAAGCTTCTTCTGTTAGCATAGTGTATACTACTCAGTGTGAAACCATCACTAGACCCTACCTGTCCCTCCAACTACCGCCCCATCTCCCTCCTACCCTTCCTCTCCAAGACACTTGAGCGCGCAGTCCACAGCCGCTGCCTTGATTTTCTCTCCTCTCATGCCATCCTCGATCCGCTTCAATCCGGTTTTCACCCTCTTCACTCGACAGAAACAGCACTCTCTAAAGTCTGTAATGACCTGTTCCTTGCCAAATCCAGAGGCCACTACTCCATCCTCATCCTCCTGGATCTATCCGCCGCTTTTGACACTGTCAATCATGACTTACTTCTTGCCACACTGTCCTCATTTGGGTTCCAGGGCTCTGTCCTCTCCTGGTTCTCCTCCTATCTCTCCCACCGCACCTTCAAAGTTCACTCTCATGGATCTTCCTCCACCCCCATCCCCTTATCTGTTGGTGTTCCCCAGGGATCGGTCCTTGGACCCCTTCTCTTCTCAATCTACACCTCTTCCCTGGGCTCCCTGATCTCATCTCATGGTTTCCAGTATCATCTCTATGCTGATGACACCCAACTGTATCTCTCCACACCAGACATCACCGCGGAGACCCAGGCAAAGGTATCGGCCTGCTTATCCGACATTGCTGCCTGGATGTCCAACCGCCACCTGAAACTGAACATGTCCAAGACCGAGCTTATCGTCTTTCCACCAAAACCCACTTCTCCTCTTCCTCCACTTTCTATCTCAGTTGATAACACCCTCATCCTCCCCGTCTCATCTGCCCGCAACCTCGGAGTCATCTTTGACTCCTCTCTCTCCTTCTCTGCGCATATCCAGCAGACAGCCAAGACCTGTCGCTTCTTCCTCTTTAACATCAGCAAAATTCGCCCTTTCCTCTCTGAACACACCACCCAAACTCTCGTCCACGCTCTCATTACCTCTCGCCTGGACTACTGCAACTTACTCCTCACCGGCCTCCCACTTAGCCATCTATCCCCCCTTCAGTCTGTTCAGAACTCTGCTGCACGTCTCATATTCCGCCAGAACCAATATACTCATATCACCCCTCTCCTCAGTTCACTTCACTGGCTTCCGATCAGATACCGCATTCAATTCAAGCTTCTCCTTCTTACCTACAAATGCACTCAGTCTGCTGCCCCTCACTATCTTTCTACCCTCATCTCCCCTTACGTTCCCGCCCGTAACCTCCGTTCACAGGATAAATCCCTCCTCTCAGTACCCTTCTCCAACACCGCCAACTCCAGGCTCCGCTCATTCTGCCTCGCCTCACCCTATGCTTGGAACAACCTTCCTGAACCCTTACGCCAAGCCCCCTCCCTGCCCGTCTTCAAGTCTTTGCTTAAAGCCCACCTCTTCAATGCTGCGTTCGGCACCTAACCCTTACCGTTCAGTGAATCCAGACTGCCCCAATTTGACTGGCCCTATCGGACCGACCGTTCACTTGTCTATTAGATTGTAAGCTCTTTGAGCAGGGACTGTCTCTCTTTGTTAAATTGTACAGCGCTGTGTAACCCTAGTAGCGCTCTAGAAATGTTAAGTAGTAGTAGTAGTAGTAGTAGTAGTAATTAGTATGATTACAAACATACTGCACTCTAATCAGCACTGAACAGCTTAAGGATCAAAATTGCTTAACTTTTGTAAGTAATTTTGTTTAAAATATGGGCATAGTGTAATTACCTTTATCAGAGTATGGACTGATGATTTATTAATTTTATGTATGTTTTTATTGTAATCCACTTTGGATTTAAAGCAGAATATAAATGTTTAAAATAAATAAAATTATCTAAATAGTGCCAAGTCGGACCAGGGGCACAGTCAGGTAGCAACACAATTTATCTGGTTAGCAGTGATTTTCAGCACCACTATTTCAGCATCACTATCCGAAAAACTATCTGGATAACTTAAGGCAGCAAAATAGTTGTTTTAAGTGATATCTGGATACTAGTTAAATATCGAAAAACAAAAAAAAGGAGGAACAAACCTCAAGAAACGGTGAGACGTACAAAGAAAAATGTGAGGTGAATCCAAAGAGGATAAAAATGAAGTCTTTATTGGGGTTTTCCTTAAATATCACCACTCTGCGGATAGTGCCAGCAGCTCACAACTCTATCTGGATATTCACTGGCAGCCACTATCCCCAAAATTCTATATAGTGTGACCTAACTGTACAAGCAAATCTGGTCGTATTCTGTTTTGCGCGCACAACTTAACAAGCAATTATTGCCACTAATTTGCTTGAATTAAAATTTACGCATACAGCTTTCTAAGCGTATTCTACAAAGTGATATGCATAAATTTTAAGACACAGATCTGAAAAGAGGGTGTGGCCATGGGAGGAGCATGGGCAGGTCAAGGGTGTTCCTAGCATTTATGCTCAGTATTACAGAATATGCCTGTTCCGCATGTAACTTAGGCATTGGCATTTATACCTGCTTTTAGTTGGCAAAAAGGGCCGTGACTAAATACAGTTGCAGGAAATGGGAGCTCGGCGTATAGTATAAACTACGAAAGTAAGACAACATTTTTGGTATTTTTTTAAACCATGCCTAACTTAGAGGTAGTATATTATGGATTAAGAACTGGTTGAAAGATAGGAAGCAGAGAGTAGGATTGCGTGGACAGTATTCTCAGTGGAGGAGGGTAGTTAGTGGGGTCCCGCAGGGGTCTGTGCTGGGTCCGTTGCTTTTTAATGTATTTATAAATGACCTAGAGATGGGAATAACTAGTGAGGTAATTAAATTCGCCGATGACACAAAATTATTCAGGGTCGTCAAGTCGCAGGAGGAATGTGAACGATTACAGGAGGACCTTGCGAGACTGGGAGATTGGGCGTGCAAGTGGCAGATGAAGTTCAATGTTGACAAGTGCAAAGTGATGCATGTGGGTAAGAGGAACCCGAATTATAGCTACGTCTTGCAAGGTTCCGCATTAGGAGTTACGGATCAAGAAAGGGATCTGGGTGTCGTCGTCGATGATACGCTGAAACCTTCTGCTCAGTGTGCTGCTGCGGCTAGGAAAGCGAATAGAATGTTGGGTGTTATTAGGAAGGGTATGGAGTCCAGGTGTGCGGATGTTATAATGCCGTTGTATCGCTCCATGGTGCGACCGCACCTGGAGTATTGTGTTCAGTACTGGTCTCCGTATCTCAAAAAAGATATAGTAGAATTGGAAAAGGTACAGCGAAGGGCGACGAAAATGATAGTGGGGATGGGACGACTTTCCTATGAAGAGAGGCTGAGAAGGCTAGGGCTTTTTAGCTTGGAGAAGAGACGGCTGAGGGGAGATATGATAGAAGTGTATAAAATAATGAGTGGAATGGATCGGGTGGATGTGAAGCGACTGTTCACGCTATCCAAAAATACTAGGACTAGAGGGCATGAGTTGAAGCTACAGTGTGGTAAATTTAAAACGAATCGGAGAAAAGTTTTCTTCACCCAACGTGTAATTAGACTCTGGAATTCGTTGCCGGAGAACGTGGTACGGGCGGTTAGCTTGACGGAGTTTAAAAAGGGGTTAGATAGATTCCTAAAGGACAAGTCCATAGACCGCTATTAAATGGACTTGGAAAAATTCCGCATTTTTAGGTATAACTTGTCTGGAATGTTTTTACGTTTGGGGAGCGTGCCAGGTGCCCTTGACCTGGATTGGCCACTGTCGGTGACAGGATGCTGGGCTAGATGGACCTTTGGTCTTTCCCAGTATGGCACTACTTATGTACTTATGTACTTATGTACTTATATAGAATATGCCTAGGCATATTATTTTCAGCTCTGATTGTTTAGGTGTCATAAATAGAATGTAGCCCTATGCAGATAGTGTCAGCAGCCTACCACTCTATCTGGATATTCACTGGCAGCCACTGTCTGGATACTGCCACTGAATGGATTTTTTTGCCCACAGCAGCCAGTGTTTAAACAAACAAACAAAAAAAAATTGCTGACTGCCATGGGCTCAATTTCAGGAGGTAAATCTTTAATCCAATGTATTCAAGGGCATGTTTTCTTTTGTGAGAGCTGCTGAAATATAAGACGGGGTATATAGAGCTTTAATGCTCTTCTGTTTGTTCAAACTCATTTTTCACTTCATAGCTTTTCAAAGAATGGTTTACCTCTCTCTGTCTTTCACTGCCTGCTCAGCCATTATTTTCTTAAGTTCTTCCAAGCGCTGTAGATCTTTCTTTTCTTGTTCTTCCCTCTTTTGCTGTATTTTTGCATAATACTTTATAATCTAGTGATTAAAAAATTGAAATATTAAAATGAAACAGGCTAGCAAGTGTACATTATTAAAGCAACATGGAATACAGGACACACAAAGAAAAGAGAAATACTTCAAAAGAGTAAATTCAATTCTACTTCCTGTCGGTCCGTGTCTCTGAGCAAGGCCAGCTTAGCCATCAAACAGATAAGACAATCACTTATGAGCAGATGATCAAATCCCCCATGCTGTTCCGAATGGTGCTCTAAAATTAGCACTGTAACAGCACGGGGAAACAACGCCCCTATGATCAAAACTTACAGCATGAAAATTTAGGTGTGCTATTAGCTTCGATCATGGGGGTACTTCTGCGGGAGGATTGTGCCTGGGCACATTGGAGCCGACTCTGTGGGTGCTTGAGCACCCCCAATATTGAGAAAATTCCTTTTATGTGTCCAGGGAGGGGTTATTTCCATTGGGCTTAGCACCCCCAATAATTTTAAAAAGTTGGCTCCTATGCCTGGGCACTTGCCCAAGGCCCAAGAACAGACTCTCCAGAGGAGACTTTCTCCTTTCAAGTGGAGGGGAGGGTTCAGAGGGGATGCCATAGGACTCATCTGAGAAGAAGTACCTTGGATCTTCCTCTGACTCCCATGAGCATTCATCGGTATCAGACAAAATCTCTGCATGGGAGTTTCAAGACAGAGCCTGACTCAACGTAGAGGAACCATGTCCTTGAGAGGGGTGTTGAGGATTCGGCTCCTGCCACAACTCCAGCGAAACTTCCTCCACTGACGTTGAAGGGATACCTCCCTGGGTGGCAGTTGACACCTTTACCGTATGCGACACCGCATCTACCACTTGGCCTTCAGCCTGAGGCGTGGCCTTTGGCACCCCAGTACCGATGCCCACTGTTACATGAGGCCATAAAGCAGTTCAGGAAACAAGACCCGGATATGCTCATCGAGGGCTGACATCAGGAAAAGCCAGGGTGCTGGCTCAGAGACAGGTTGCAGAACCGCTGGAATCGAGATGGGAGACGGGTCTTGGCTGCTTGGAGATCGGTGCATCTGCACTTCTGGAATGAAGGAGGAGCAACACTTCTCGGGTGCCAATTCTCTCGATGCCCCAGAGATCCCAGCACCATGCATTTAGGATGACCCAGTGCTGATGCTTCTTAGCCTTCGGCCGAAGATCTGCACTGAGACTCCTTGATAACGACGAGGATGACATCGAATCCTCACGTTGCCTCGGGGTCGGATCTGACACTAGCTGGTCCCAGAGGCCCTCTCTAGCAGCCAGCGTCAAGACAGGTGGAGACCCACTCGACGCACTACTGCTCCCAGCATCCATAGGTCTTGAAGCAGCCGTACCTGGCACCGATGCTCCCAATGCCAATGCAGTCTTCAACGTCGATGCTGAAGCTGCCGACCCGCTACCCCAATGTCGATGCAAGCGTTAAGGACTTGGACCTGGCTCCAAAAATCTTTTCCTATTGAGCCTCTCTGGCAAGCTGCGTTCTCTTGTGCATACTCAGACAGAGGACACAGTTAGCAGGGCTATGGTCAGGCCCTAAGCACCGAGGACACCAAGAATGGGTGTCTGCACCACAGATGGTCCGATTGCACCGGGTACAGAGTTAAAGCCACTAGGAACTTTAGATGACATGGATGGAAAACTTCCATAGTGAAATCAAATGGCTCAACGGTGCTGGAAAAAGGGGCAAGGCACTGAGAAAAAGAGACGGGAAAAAACCCAGCTGGAGTCAAGGCCTAAACACGGCCTACTGACCAGAAAATAAAGGAAACTTTTAAAAAAGGTAAAATAACTAAAAAATACTAAGGGAAGAGAGGAAAAGGGGACCCGAAGATGGGCAGAAGAAAAAAATCTTCTTGAAAATAGCTGAAAGGTACCACAAAAGCTTTTGATCAGGCATGTGAAGAGATGCCAAAAAAACCACAGCCTCCCTTCACCACAGTAAAAAAATAACTGCCAGAGCTGTGCCCCACACCGGGCAGGAAAGCACTCACGCATGTGCATTGGAACATGTCTCGCACTCCACAAAGCTCTGTTTTGAGCTTGTTAGAAGCTCCAGACCGGGCAACACAGCGCCGCGTTACCCACGTGAGAATAAATAGGCCTGTTTGTCCTCGGAGAAAATTAGACGCACCACTATAATCTGTGATGTCTGAAGATTTTTAACTTATACTTGGTTTTTCCTAAAAGAATCAGGTTACTATAATCTTGCTTCGATAGGATAAAGGCTTTAACTAAAACCTTAAATTTATCAGTTTCAAAAAAAACATCTCACCCATCTCAATTTCTCAATAAAAAGAATGATCCTTTGATTCAAGTATTAATGTGTGAATCCATGGGAGAGGCATGGGCACTGTTCCCTCTAAGCTGAGCAGGAGTCCTTCAACTGCATTGCTGCCAATGGGAGGCGGTGCTTCAATATTGTGTTTTCAATGGCTAGAGACAGGCAGGTTCCCTGGAGCCCTGCAGAGCTTGCCTAGCCCTCACTATTGAAAATATGATAGTGAAATAACACCCCCACCCCCAACTGGCAGGACTGTATGTAGAAGAATCCCATTCAGCTTAGAGGAAACATTTGGCATAGGTGGGTCAGGGGTATTCAAGAAAATTGTGTGCAGTATTACAGAATACTTCAGATGCATGCTAGGATTTACACTTGCAGGCTTATTTTTGAAAGAGAAGGGCGCCCATCTTTCGACACAAATCGCAAGATGGCCGTCCTTCTCACAGGGCCGCCCAAATCGGCATAATGGAAAGCCAATTTTGGGCGTCCTCAACTGCTTTCCATTGCGGGGATGACCAAAGTTCACAGGGGCGTGTTGGAGGTGTAGCGAAGGTGGGACTGGGGCGTGCCTAACACATTGGCATCCTCGACAGATAATGGAAAAAAGAAGGGTGTCCCTGACGAACACTTGGACAACTTTACTTGGTCCTTTTTATCTTACGACCAAGCCAACAAAATGTGCCCTAAATGACCAGATAACCATCAGAGGGAATTGGGGATAACCTCCCCTTACTCCCCCAGTGGTCACTAACCCCCTCCCACCCTAAAAAAAAAATTAAAAATATTTTTCCAGCCTCTATTCCAGCCTCAAATATCATACCCAGCTCCATGACAGCAGTATGTAGGTCCCTGGAGCAGTTTTAGTGGGTGCAGTGCACTTCTGGCAGGTGGACCCAGGCCCATCCCCCCCCCCACCTGTTACACTTGTGGTGGTAAATGTGAGCCCTTCAAAACCCACCACAAACCCACTGTACCCACATGTAGGAGCCTCCCTTCACCTATAAGGGTTATGGTAGTGGTGTACAGTTGTGGGGAGTGGGTTTTTTTTTGGGGGGGGGGCTCAGCACACAAGGTAAGGGAGCTATTGCACCTGGGAGCAATTTCTGAAGTCCACTGCAGTGCTCCCTAGGGTGCCTGGTTGGTGTCTTGGCATGTGAGGGGGACCAGTAAACTACGATTGCTGGCTCCTCCCATGACCAAAGGGCTTGGATTTGGTCGTTTATGAGATGGGTATCCTTGGTTTCCATCATCGCCGAAAAATGGGGACAATCATTTCTAAGGTCGACCTAAATTTAGTGATTTGGGCATCCCCGACCGTATTATCGAAAAGAAAGATGGACACCCATCTTGTTTTGATAATACGGGTTTCCCCGCCCCTTCGCCAGGATGTCCTGCGAGGACGTCCTCAGGAAAACTTAGGCGCCCCTTTCGATTATGCCTCACGTTGAAAGTTGAGCTATTCTATTAAAATTAAGAAAACACCATCTAGTTTGGGAGGATTGCAAAGTTCAATGGATGTGTCTGTGACTATTTCAAGTGCTTCATCTTTACAATCTGCTCCTTCAACTGGGAATATAAATGGGGGGGGGGGGGGGGTAGTCAACTAAAAGAGACTTCTTTAAATTCAGACTCCCACTCACCACCCTTGCCACCAGATGTTAATTTAGAAGGAGTCTCAGTGGTTTTTAGTCCATGAGTGCCTATGAGACCCCAGGGAGAGTAGAGAAGGCTGGCCCAAGTTCTGTGCAGACTGAGAGCAAGAGAGATATTCTAATGTCATCAGGAGATCCTTCTGCTGTTTAACTTCCTGGGAGTGATTAAGCCAAACCACTGTTGGTGGTGAAGAAAGTACAACCCCTGCTACCATCTGTCTTTTTTGAAGCCAGTATCCTTTTTTGGCTGTTTGAATTAGGAGTCTAATATCTATGAATCCCCCAAAAGAAGTGACAAATTTATAACTGTAGAGAGTTATAGCTAAGATGGAACATTCTCTGTCAGGCTTTTTTTTTTTTTTTTTTTGCTGCCTTGAACATTTTCAGGAGAAGCTGTAACTAAAATATCTGCTATTGAGTGTGATCTGAATGAACATAGTAGTACTGTAGCTCAGCACTCTAAGGGGCCATTTTACTAAGCTACAGTAAGCATTGATGTATGCTTACCACAGGCTAAAATCCACTTCTGCCGGGTGCACTCAGGCATCCCGTGGTAGTTTTCAAATCTACATGCACTTCCCAAGTACTCCGTTGGAGGTGGAGAGTAGGCGTGTCCAGCACTAATCAGTTAACACAGTTACATCGCCGCGTGCTAACCTATTAGTGAGTGGTTAGCGTGGGAGCCCTTACAGTCTAGAAAATAGGTGTCTATATGGGCTCCCATGCTAATGGCCACATGCTAACTAGGAAATTAGTGCATGGTTATTAATTGAGAAATTGAAAATGAGGCCATTTGCAGCCATGCTAAAAGCGGCCTCAGCCTGTAGGAAACTCACACACTAGTCATAGCGCAGGTCAGTTTTTAGCGCAGCTTAGTAAAAGGGCCCCTTAGTGAAAGACAACCTAGCTTTAGACCATAAATTGGAAAGGCTTGAGAATTTAATTTGTGAAAATAACAATGGCTTAAAGATATTTTCTGTTAACAAGGATTAATTATATAGTTCATGATATTTTGGTTTTTAATGGAATAACTGTGTTATTTCCTTTTTCTTATGGAGGATCCTTGATTATACTGAGCTGTTTTTTTTTCTTTGATGTGTTTCTAATAAAAATATAATTTAAAAAAATGAATTATCTGTCTTTGTTAAACGTGCTTAAATCAGATCTTAAAGGTTGGGTAGAGTTGACAATAAACTGGCTAGGCAGAGTTTTTTTGCTCGAGATGAATAAACTCCCTAGATTAATGTACTATTTCCAAAATATTTTGATTCATTGTTTTTTAGAGCTGCACACGCTGATGTCCAGCTTTGGCTGGGAGCATAAGGCTCCTAGGATCAAAATGAGTATGCTGTGGCTGTCCAGAAGTTGGAGTGTGGAGTGGGGCAGTATTGCCTAGTCTTCAGTTATATTACCGGGTGGCAAGATTGCTCTGAGTGAAGGACTGGATTGGTTTGGACCCTTGGGGGATCATGTGTCTTTGAAAAAGATGCAGATGTTAGATGGTGATGTAGAGTTGCATACTCTGCTGTTTCTCCCAGCCTCCTCTCCACTGTACCGTGGGGCCCGAGAGAACAGCACGATTTTAGCCCACACTATGTGTATGTGACGAGCAGTCTATAAGTTTGTGGGGGTTCCCTAAAGTGAGTTTTGTCCCTTGGCCCCATTTAGGGAAACCCAGAATTAGCTATTGGTTCCTTTTTTTTTCCAGCTTTGAGGGCTTGGTGGTGGTGGGGGGGGGGGGGGCTCTTCACTATTTGTGGCAGTTCTGGGATGATGGCAAGCTGCTCATTTCTGAGAGCAGCAGATTGGAATAAAGAGTCCCTGAAGCCTCTTCATGCATGCAAGAGCTCTGGTCTCGGGTGCTTTGGTTCATGAGGGGATCCCCCTCACTTTGAAGTGAACCAAATACTATTGATGTTGTTCTAACTCAGGAGAGGTCAGAACCATGAGGTTTGTATCTGCTTTATAAGGGTCTTTCCAGGGGTGTGCTGGTAAATTTTTAACAACAGGATCTTTCTCCGGACGTACCCAGTTCTGCAGTTGGAAGGGCCAGGGGTGGCTGGGGGGGGGGGGGGGAGCAACACTTGCCTCTCTCTCCTCCTTCCTTTCATGTGGGCACGCTAGGCATACCTTTGCTGGCAGCCAATAAATGGACTGCCACCACTCCCAATTTCTTGCTCTTAGCAGCATGCTGGAACTTCTCTCACATGCTCGAGAAGTCCCAGCCTGCTGCCCAGAGCTGGAAACAAGGAGCAGGGAGCAGCAGTAGTCTATTTACTTGGCTGGAAGGGCTCAGCATCCCTACCAGCAAAGTAAAAGATAATTCAGCAGGGGGCCCAAGCCCACATTTTGGGAGCCAGTTGTTAAAGTAGCCATGGAGGGCACTACTTTAACAACCGGCTCCCAAAAGTCTTAAAAACGTAACAACCGGCTCTTGCGAGCCTGTGAGAGCCTGCTCCAGCACACCACTGGGTCTTTCGAGGGGAGTCATCACTCTATGGAATAAGGACTTAGGCTTGGATTTGAACTCCATGGATTAGTGGTCGATCTCAGTAGGCCTACAGATGGTGGAGTTAATGTTTAAATTCTTGCACAGGTCCTATGGGGGGAAGTGAACTTACATTCACATATCATGGGACTGTAGATTTGTGCCACATTTCTAGAGTGGAGGAGGCAATCTCCTGGATGTTGCATGTTCCAGTGGTCATTTTGGCCCCTTTGAGCCTCCTGGGATGTTGCAGAGGGTCAGAAGAACCACTGTCTAACAGACAACCAGGACTAGATTCAGTAAATGGTGCTCAAAAAATGACACTGAAAAAAATCCGCGTGAAGCACTATTCTATAAAGGGCATAGCGTATAGAACTGATTTCTGTGCCAAACTTTGGGCACGAGGATTTACACCAACTAAAACATGGTGTAAATCTTGGCAGGTAATTTAGGTGTGGATCCCCTGTATTCAGTAATACTGTGTGCATCTTCAGTGAATGCCCCTGACCTGTCCATGCCCTTCCCATGGCCAAGCCCACTTTTGCATGGATCTTTATAGAACAGTGTTTAGCACCCAACGATTGGCGCTAATTAACTTGTTAGTCAATTTAGTTGCGTACGCATCTCAGGATAGCACGCAATTTTGCACATGGAAATTTGCGTACCATTATAGAATCTGTGGGCTAGTGTCTCGATTACTCCTAACAAGGCAATTCATTATTTAGAAAGGGACTCCCCAGCAAACCTTTGGCAGCAGCAGACGAGAAACAGCATCCTCATGGAATATCTTGCCTACAAATTCAAAGGTAAGTCCCTTAAGATTGAGCGTGTATGGGCCCTGTGTTTGAATTATGATAACATTTTGCAATAGAAGTAGGGTAGGTTGCAGGCTGCCTATATGCTAAGGAACCTAGTGATCTGGGCTCTGCCTGTGACATGTATTGCTGTTCTAGGCAAGTTACAATGTCATTGTTCCCTTGTTTGCCCTTAAATAAAATGTTATAAAAACTATTCCTCTCTCATATACTACCTTTCCAAGTAATTACATTTCATCCATTGTTTTATTCCAGCATAGTTGGCCACAGTACTGAAAGCTACCATAATAACATTCTTCTGTGTACTGCTGTTTTTGTTTCTTAGCCTGACACCACACTGAGAATATCTGTAAGGACAGTGAGTCAATATAATGAGGTTAATGATAATCTTTACAGTCTGCCATGTTTTGCCCTATAGTTCACTATCATTAGTATGTTCATCTGAGACTGTCAGCTCTGAGGGAGTTTTGTAGCCACTACTTATATTGCTAAGGATATTCCCAGCTAGCAGCCAGACTATATAAGGGAAGTTCCCCATACACAGACAACACACTTTGATAAGAATCTACTGCAGTGCAGTGTAATTTTGCTGTAGTTCTAAGATCTTCCATGTTTTTATTTTTTAACACTGTTATTACTTAATAGCCCAAGCTTGCCATTACATGCAAATACAGTATCTCTAAGTGGGATTCTTTAGGTACAGAATGGTACAACATTTTGCTTCTATGAAAATGTTAAATTTAATTTGCATATATTGCTGGTTAGCATTTCAACTGGAGTTCACAGTGGAAATGCAGCACTATGAACCTGATAATCTCATTATTGGTATCAGACTTCAGAACCACTACACAACCATATTTTTCTCTTTATGGATGTTTGTGTGGCCTCTTTTTCTTGAAGCTCCTGAGCTCGGCAAAGGCACACAAGCACAAGATTTGAAGAGCCACCCAGCCACTCCAGTAGCCACTATTTTCTCTTTCTTCCACCCTCTGTAGGGTGTCCAGGCCCTACTAGCCCAATCCATTGATGAATATAAACACGAATCCCTTGCTGTGCAGCACCCAGCACTGTAGCCTGAGCTATGGGGCAATCCTGGAAAACCATTTTTAAATCTCATACACTACTGTAGCTAATATATTAATTAATGTAAGCAATATGTTTCCATACCTTTTCTTTTTCTTCTGCTCTGTGAAGCATTTCTTTCTCCTTGTATAACCTTTCATTTTCTTTTTCTTTTTCTGTTCTGCTGGCTGCTACAGTAGCTTCTAATCTGGCAGCCTCTTCCTGGTGTGCTCGCCATTGCAGAACCTGAAATAAAAGATTTGCATGCTCTGTATCTAGACAACAATAAAGTGAACCCAATACATGGAAAATTATACTCAGTATGAAACATTTATCACCACCATTTCAAAATTCAGTAACACTGGCATAGTGAAATATGATATAATTATTTATACTTTACTGAGCTCCCATGAAAGAGTTTGAGGCTGATATTCAAAGTGTTTGTGCTCCTAACTTTGAGGTCCTTTTACTAATCTGTGGTACAAATTGGTCTTAGTGCAACCTTACGCAGATCCTTCCCACGCGCTAAGGGCATTTTTACCACAGCTGTAAAAACCCTGATGTTATATTTTTTTACATTAATGGCTATGAGATAATGTTAACACCTTACTAGAAATGTTTTGCTCTAAAAATTACGAGAGAAGACCCCAATTAAATCTAATTGTTAATAGATAAATAAGTTTCATCTGCCTGGGGAAAGTCATGGACTTTTACTCTTAGAAACCCCAATAGGGCTAACTCTCATAGGCTCCTGTAGTAAGCTGCAAAAACAGCAGCAGAAAACAACTCTTCCATAAGGGGGAAAAAACACTACTGAAAAAAGCAGCCACACACAGAACACAAATAATTACCAACTTAAGATGTCGTCTCAACTCAATTTTCTATATGATACAAAAATCAGTTCCATAAGAAAGAGCTAGGCTAGCAAGAAAAACTTCACTTAACTTTTGTGACAATGTTGTTCCTTTTGACAAAAATCACAACTGTTTCAGTTTACACATTCAAAATCATGCTGGTAAGGCTGCCAAAAAATCAAAGCCAAACGTTGCCATTAGAGTGCAGCCATTTAAAAAAAATTACTACTGGAGCACTTACTGCCTCCTATTTTGAAGGCAGTAAGGGCTTCTGCATTATCTGTACGCTAACCAGTTAGTGCACGGTAACGTAGGTTAGCACAGGATGTTCTGCCCCCATATTCATGGAGGCAGGGGTGCATTGTTATATATATTTTGTATGAGTATTATTTGTATCTAATTGCATTGTCTGTGTAATAGATAGCACGGTGCACTGGGGCTTCCACCTGCCCCCTATAGTTTGCAGTATCTTCTGATTGACTCCTTGTGAGTTTCCCTATTGGCTGTTAGCTCTGAACTAGGGCCAGACCTTCTTCTCTGCCCCTAGGGGAGGGGGAGGGGGAAGAGTGTCCCAGTCTTCCTAGCATGCATTTGTGATCAGCAGCTGTTCTAGGGGCTGATCCCTCCTTAATCTAAATTCTTTACCATTTCCCAGAGCATTTTCCCAAGCATTTCTCAGGATATTTTCCCTTTTGAGTATTACAGCTTTACCTCTCAGCTGGGCTGAGGTTCTAGCCATCTCATTGCCTCTGAGGAGGCTAGACACAACTGAACTGTAAGTTTCTTTATTTGCTATGATTGCTACATTAAAAAAGAGTTGGATTAAGAATTGAGAGTACAACGGTAAAGCTTTTACTTGGAAATGGTTTAGCTGGCTGTTGAAGCTTTGTCACCTCATCTTGCCTAGAACAGAAAAGTGAAGAATTTTGGAATTATTCCAGTGGATTTTACTAATAAAGATTGTAGTCGACATTCTCAAAGTATCACAGGTGTGGATAACAGAACATGGTCCAGTTAGGTGCAAGTTGCATACAGAGTAATTATAAGCATTCCTCATTGTAAAAGTAAGTTTGAGTGGAAATTTGGACTGTTAGAGTAAAAGCCTGATAACACTTGCTGCTGGAGAGTTATATAGAAGGCAGTTCTGGTACAGTCAAGGAAACACTCTCTCTGAGGACGTTTAACAAAGCTAAAAAATTGCATGGCTTGGAACATTACTATATAAATTGAGAGACTGGTCTGTTTGAATAACTGAAAATTAAAGCTTGCATTCACGACCATAAGCAAAGGATTTTATAGACTCCATTGGCCCTTCCAGACAGTGTGGAGCCAGCTTCCTGTGCAAAGAAAATGCAACCTGCATAATCAATTAGCTGAAGCCAGGTGCTTTGCTCAGAACAAAAAGCTGTGCCCCTTCCCCCAACTTTGTTTCAACAACTAAAATTACAATTAAGATGCACTCTCTGCCTGCAGGCTATTTACAAAAGAGGATTACCATACAAGGACCTCCAGCTTCCTTCAGTCTCAAGCACAAGTATCTATTTGAGTTCTAACCTACCCCCCCCCCCCCCCCCACACACACACACACACTGCCTGCAAGATACAAAGGAAAAGATAGGATTGTCATGTAAGGACTTCGTAGCTAAAGGTGCTGTGTGCAACAGGAGAACCGAAAGGTAACTGCAAACCCCCTTGCTGTTCTTACAAGACAACAGTTTGGCACAATGTCAAGGTTTACTCTGCAAAAGTCTTCTATGAAAAAAAAGAAGAGCTTTATTTTATCACTGCAAGGCAATGGCAGATTATGAAATACTTGAGCAGGCTGACATAGGGGATATAGCACAAACCAGCCATAGCAGTGAGGAAGGGTCTGAAAGCTCCAGAAGGGCACATATAAAGTTAAAAAGCTTGTTCTAGACAAGCTCTGGTTTAAAGTAAAGAAAGGAATGTTTGACGTTTCAAACAAGAGCAAAGCTGGAGGCCTACATACTGAGCAGCTGCAAGCAATCTGTAAGAAATATCAACAAAAATCAGAGGAATACTGTCAATTTCCAAGCAGGAAAAATACATCAGACAGTTTGGCCCAAAAAGAAAGACAACAGGCCACAGATCTCACATGCCAGGCCATGGTGGTAGAAGTAATGAAAGGCACAGAAACACACACAGCTCCTGCAGAAGAGAATTAAATTCTAGAAGCTCAAGGTCCCTAAAATCACACAGGACAAGCCATTCCAGCAGGTTCACTACAGGCTCTATTGAACTTAAATTGCAAATGGATGCAGTGGCTACCAAATCAAAGGTTCTTTATAGTAAACAAGAAGCAGCCATAGAACTTGAGAAACTCAATATAGAAGAAGAGAGAAAGAAGGCTGCTGCTGCTGCTGCTGCCACCATCACCTCTTCATACAGGAAAGTGGAATTGGAAGTGGTGGAAGCCACCATACAATGCAAGAAGGCAGAGTTAGACACTGCCTTGAAGCTGCTCCTGCAAGAGAAAAAAGCAGTTGTCCTCGAGGCCCAAGTAAAAGCACTTGAAAAAGTTAAATGGAAGGATGGTGGGGACAGTCAGCTCAGCCATATCATCGCAGAAGATTCTGCCTAGCGAAAAGCAGAATATGTGAAGGCTCACAAAAGTGCACAGTCACAGGCTCAAAAGAGTCATCAGATTCTGAGCAAGCATGATTTTCTACACCAGAATCTAATTCACCCAAAAGAAGCAAGCCTAAGGCAAAGCATGCTATGGAGGCGAACCACCCCCACAGTAATCCACATACTCACATGCACTGCTACTAGCTTTCACTCCAGGAAAGTGAAACAAGGGAAACGCTTCATTTTACCTACAGACTCTGGCACCACCCAGGAACTGGGCTCAGATAAAAGTTGAGGAGTTACACCCAACAAAACACCCTGTGATTAAGCAAGAGCCACCTGACCAGCCACACTCCATGCAAGAACCACCTGACCAGCCACACTCCATGCTTATTATGAGAGGTAATTTTATAAAGTAGGTGCTAATATATAGGCACCAATTAGGAAGTAAGGGGGGAAGAGTAATGGGATTTGATTTACTACTACTACTACTACTACTTAGCATTTCTATAGCGCTGCCAGGGTTACGCAGCGCTGTACAAGTTTAAACATGGGGAGGACAGTCCCTGCTCAAGAGAGCTTCTGTGTTACAAAGTGGTTTACATTTATTATAGGCAGGTACTTTCTCTGTCCCTAGTTGGCTCACAATCTAAAATGAAGGGATAAAGTGACTTACCCAGAGTCACATGAAGCTGCAGTGGAAACTGAACCCAGTTCCCTAGTTTCTCAACCCACTGTACTAACCACATGTAAATGTTTAGAATACTAGCATATATGCATCAATGTACACACATATTTTGGTTATTATGTCTTTATATACCCCTCCTCATGTGAAGACAAATCAGAGTGGTATACAATGAAATAAAAAGGGAGCAATAAAATACAATTTATGATAGGAAAGAGGTGGGAGAATGTATGGTAGGAAGGAGATCAGGCTCATGACTGCAGCACCAGACAATGCCTACTTAATTTATATGCCCAAATGTTTTGTTGTCAGCTCTACACTTTCTATTCTTTTATTTTAGACTGTAACCTGCCCAGACATCTTTTTGATAGGCAGAATAGAACATTCTTTAATAATCTTGGAAACTATATGGTTTCTCTTGGGTAGAGACTTGAAAAATAAATGTCTTTCTTTGGATCCCAATGTAATCCAAGGCTTCTCTGAAGCAGAGGGGTGTCTACTCTTAGATCTAGATCCTTTACATTTTGGCATGATCCTCTGCAGGAAATGCTCTCATTACTTCTGGACTGTTGGAGGCTATTTAATTAAGTCTCAGATTGGGCACTGCCAGCATTGCTTGTGTTCTCCTTAGCAAATCAATGGCTTTTTCAGCAGTAGGTAAAGACTTCAGACCTACATCAGCGTAAAAGTCTATTTCGATGAAATGTTTGGCATCCATGCCATACTCTTTTCTTCCTCTTGGGCTGTCCTTCTAAGCCCGTAGGTTGCTACTGCAGGTGATGGACTGTAACCAAAGTGTGAACTCTCATTCTGTATTCCACAATTTTCTGATTGCCGTTGTCATGGTACGACAGAATCTCAAGTAGTTTCTGAAGTCTAGGTGTACAACAAAAGAGTAGAACACTTGCTGGATATCTGCTGTTATGTTTCATGGTGATAACGAAACTGTTGGCCATACTCATAGAAAGCAGTTATAATCAATTCTAGAATAGGACTGCTGTTGAAATAAACTGGACAGGCTTGTTAAATCAATGAGTCTGATGTCCACAAGTTCATTAAGATGCCTTATTTAAAAAAAAGGAAAAAGTATATAGCAAGTAAGTTGTCCTCATTTCACTACGGGATAGATTTTACCATTTACTCCAATTAAGTAAATTACAGTAAAAATTTTAACACAGTAAAATTTCTATCAGTTAGCAAAAAAAAAAAAAAAAATTATGAAAAGGCTAGTTTCTGATTATTAAAAAATGAACTACTGTCAAGTCAGATTCTGGTTGTGTATTATAAGGCAATAGAAATAACAATTATATTATCAAATTATAATTATTTTCTAGTTTCAAGGTTTTATCTTCATTTAACAATACAGTCTAGCTAAGAAAGCAACAGTTTATTTTAAGTGGCATATATATTCCATCTCACATCAGGAGAAACTAATTGAAATTGTACTTTTTTTTTTTTCATATTGCTTCAAAACTGTAAATATATATTCAACACGCACTACAGTAAAACAGGAAGTAAAATAGCTGCTATTTCACTGATGATATCTTTGTTAAACAAAATAGTTCTCTCCATATTAACTGGATTGTCTGTCACAGTGTTATAAAGAATTTTGAAAAATGGAAAATAATTTTAACTTGATTGCAAAGTTGTGTTGCCATTGCTTTCCACAAGACACATGATTGCAGTCTAAGTTGATGGAAGTTGTTCTAGATTTGAAACCTGTACTGTGCTTTCATTAACCAGATGCTTTCTGAAGACAGCAGTTCTTTTTTTGATTGAGTAAAACAGAGTGCATCTTTTAACGACAGTACAATACCCAACAATCCTATTACAGCTGTGCCTCTGAGAATGAGATAGGCATTTCAAGCTTTGATAGCTTCATGTATTGCAAAAGTTACAGAGCACTGTCATCCCCTGTTAACAGGGGCAGTAAGAAACTGCAGACTGCTCTCACCTTTGGAAAAGCCATTCTGTAAACTCCAGACATCTCATAGTAAGTAAGCCATTATTGCTCCATTATCAACACAGATGCATAGGACCTGATCTTCAGTCATCCTGGCTGTGGTCTAAGTTAAAAAATCTCACTAACCCCAATTGTGGCCTTGAACAAATCACTCTCCCTTCCCCTCCCTCCATCCCCCCCCCCCCCCCCATTTCCTCAGATATAAATTTAGGGGTCCCTTTACTAAGGTGCCCTAATGGATTTAATGTGAGGTAATGATTAGTGAGTGCTAAATGATAAGAAGCCCATTACATTCCTATGGGTGTCATCATTTAGCTCGCTATAAATCTGTTAGTGCACCTTAGTTAAAGGACCCCCCCCCAGAGATAGAGAAATACCTTCTGTACTTGAATATAGTTTTGAAGTTTACCTTAAAATACTACTGAAAAGGTGCAAGCTAAAACTTATGAAGCTATGAGATAACCGCCCCCCCCCCCCCCCCATTCTATACCAGGGCACTTCAATTTAAGTGTCATTTGCTTAAATGTATAGAATACTACATATGTGAATGTAAACTTACATGCATAATAGTAGCAGAATGCAGTGGCATACCTAGGGTATTTGACACCCAAGGCCGATCATTTTTTAACATCCCCCTCCAAAATCCAGTATTATACATACTGAAAATATAAAACACAACAAATGTCATTCAGGACCTACAGAGCAATTCTACCATATCTTAAGCAGTAACTTCTATGAGTCACACAAGAGTGTACCTAGGAAAAGGCAGCATCCTAAACATTGTAGTGAGCAGTAGAACATCAAACATCTATTGTAAAACTAAACCAGCCAGAATAGTACAGATCGTTGATCCTGCATAGTTAATGCCAACAGAAAACCATGTCTGACCCAGTATGGCTACTCTTATGTTCTTATGTTCAGCCACTGTTGTTCCACCTCCCAGGATCTGTCATCTGATTTGGAAAGGGTCACTTCCCCTCCTGTGGGAGTTGAGGCTGGAAGCTCTCAGCACTCCATTCTGTACGTTGCTGAGCACCTGGAATCAACAGAGCAGGTCTAGCGCCACTTCTCATATCCAGGGATATCATCCCTCTAGTGGCCCAACCTCTCTCATTCAATGTTGAGGGCAGGTCAGCAAGTAAGGCTTCCATCCCAGTATCTCCATATTCAGTGGAACCCAACTGTACTTCAACAACTTCCCTTAGGTAGTGCAACATCATCCTGCAATTCTTTTGTCTGGAAACCTTCCACTCAGTCTGACCCCTTTTCTTTACTCTACATTCTCTTATTTTCATGGACCTTCTATTACATAAGCCTTTCACAACACTCTTTAGGTCTAGGTCTATAACGGAAGCCCACCATCAAGTTAAAGGACTGTCCTGTTCTGAACTGTATTTCATGTGGAGCTGGGACACTGACCTAGGGCTCAAATTTATGGTCATTTTATGGCTTCCCACACCACTATCACCATCTTCTTTGCTTTCTCCAGCAGCCTGCTTTGGGCCACTCAACACAGGTTGAGCAAATTTTAAATAAAATATAAACTAACAATAGAAATATTTAGACAAAAATTAAATGGAACCCCCAAGAAGCCAGAGTCTGCATACAATGCAACACCTCAGAAACAGTGATAGTGATGTATGTCCTCTACTACTGTGCAAAATATAAAGACAGCAGATGTAAATTTGAAAAAACTAGCAAATACCAATCCCCACTTTACAAATTAACAAATAGAAATAAAACAAATAAGGAAAACAAGACAATACCATTTTATTGGACTAATACATTTAGCTTTCAGAGGCCAAACCTTCCTCAGGTCAATACAGTATACTGCTATTACAGTATCCTGTCCTGACCTGAGGAAGGGGGTTTTGGTCTCTGAACATTAGTCAAAATGTATTAAAATTAGTCCAATAAAAAATTACCTTATTTCCTTTTTCTATTTATAAACATGTATTAACACAGCTACAATAGTACTTTAACCTAAAGCAGAAAAAAAAATATTTTATCTACCTTTGCTGTCACTGGTTCCTGCTTTTCTCTTCACTCTCTCCCTTCTATCCACCATCTGCCCCCTTCTATCCAGTGTCTGCCTTCTCTCTCTCCCTGCCCCTGCAATCCAGTGTCTGCCCCCTCCATCCAGCGTCTGCACCTCTTTCCCTTCTATCCAGTGTCTGCCCCTTCCAACCACTATCTGCCGCCTTTTTCCCTTCCATCCAGTGTCTGCTCTCTCTGTCTCTGCCCATTCCATCCACCGTATGCCCCTGTCTGTCCTCTCTCTCCACCTTCCAACCACTGTATGCCCTCTCTCTCTCGCTTCCATCCTGGATCTGCCCTCTTTGTCTCTGCCCTTCCATCCTCTGACATTTCTCTTCCTTCTACCCAGGGTCTGCCCTTTCTCTCTCTGCCCAATCCATCCACTATCTGCCCTTTCTCTCTCTCATCCATCCATGGTCTGCCATCCTGCCCTCTCCCTTCCATCCAGGATCTGTCCTCGCTCTGTCTCTGCCCCTTCCATCCACCATCTGCCCTTCCTCTCCCTTCCATCCAGGATGTGCCCTTTCTATCTCTGCCCCTTCCATCTACCATGTGCCCTTTCTCTCCCATCCATCCAGGGTCTGCTCTCCCTCTTTCTCCCTTCCATCCAGGATATGTCCTCTCTCTCTCTCTTCCCCTTCCATCCACCATTTGTCCTTTATCTCCCTTCCATCTAAGGTCTTCCCTCTCTACCTCTCTTTCTTTCTCTCTCTCTCTCTCTCTCTCTCTGCCCCTTCCATCCACCATCTGCCCTTTCTCTCCCTTCCATCCAGGGTCTGCCCTCCCTCTTCTGCCCTCTCTATCTCTGCCCTTTCTTCAACCCACTGTCTGCCCTCTCTATCCTTTCCGGATCCATTGGCCCCCCCCCCCACCCAAATGCTGCTGCTTCTCCTCCCGCTTCAAAATATCAGAAGAAAAAATAATAATAAACCAAATCGTGGGGCCTTACCTACTCGTGGCTGCCGACTCTGCTCCAGAACTGGAAGTGACGTCAAAGGGGAGGGATTGGCAGCCACGGGTAGCTTAGAGACCCTGCAATGTTCCTGCTTTTGCTTACCGCTACCACTGCTAGTCTGCTGGATAAGCAGTAGCGGTGGTGACAGCTTGACTGGGCTGGAGGCTGCTGGAGGAAGGCGCGAAACCGTCCTGCCAGAGGAGCGGCAATAGCGGCAGCAGTCTGGCAGGGGTGGAGCAAAAGGAAGGCGCGGAACCAGCCAGAAGACAGGCAGGGACGACGGCCCAAACGGAGGGACTGGAGCAGCGGGAGCGGAGCACCCCCCATTGATTTGCACCTGGGGCAGACCGCCCCCACCACCTCGCCCTTGGTACACCACTGGCAGAACGCTCACTGCTAGTCTATAATTTAAGCATGCATTCACAGGGGAGAGGCATGGACAGGTCTAATACTAATAGGCATAATTGTAGAATACTGTAAGTCACGTGCACAA
Organism: Microcaecilia unicolor; assembly: GCF_901765095.1. Lineage (NCBI taxonomy): Eukaryota > Metazoa > Chordata > Amphibia > Gymnophiona > Siphonopidae > Microcaecilia > Microcaecilia unicolor. The sequence goes on along the minus strand of NC_044037.1, from coordinate 245,370,191 downwards.
GTGTGGCATTTAGGTACTCCCACGAACAGGGTGGAGGAAAGAAAGGGGAGATGCCACTCCCTGAAGAGTGCCGCCTGAGGCCCCTGCTTCAGGTGGCCTAATGAGGCTACTCATCTGCTCCATATAGTGTGACAAAATGATGTTTTTCTCCTTCCTCCATTTGCAAACTCATACATGTTTGTCTGCGGACTGAGTGTGAAAAGACATGGTAAAATGTGTCTCACAAAGACACACACATACACGCAGCGGTTATATGCGTGCGTGTGTGTGTGTGTGTGTCTTTGTGTCTATGCATATGAAAGACAGACAGATGGATGAAGCTTCCCCAATAGGTGAAACAAACCTAAAAAAACCCACTACAACTATGAACAATTTTCATGCGATTAGGTTTATCATTAAATTTGTAACAACAAAGATAAACAAACAACTGAAAGGAACTCTAATATCCTATTCCTGACTATAAAATCCAGCTGACTTCTGAAGAAGTCTTCCATCCTACTTAAGGAATGGTTAGGTTTTCATTATCATCCAAATTTTTTTATAATTAGCTTCCATTCTCACCTTGTGGGCATGAGGCATAGGAAAAAATATTGGCAAGATGACAGACTGACTAAGGTGGAAATCTGACACCACTATAGGAAGGATGAGTGTGTAGAATCACCCTATTGTTAAAAAAACGTAGGGTTCCTTTTACCAAGCTGCATTAAAAGGGGTCCTGTACTAGAGTTGGTGCGTGTATTTGCGGCACGCCAAGGCCCCTTTTATCGCAGCAGGTAAGAAAAAACAAAAAAGGAAATGGCTGTGCAGTAAGTAAACACTTGCCATGTGGCCATTTCCGGGGGGGGGGGGGGGGAGCACTTACTGCCAACTTTTCAAGGTGAGTGCCTGGTACTGCCAGGGAAACTGTCAAACAAAACTGGGGACACTTTACCACCAAGGAAGCAAAGGCACCCTTCCTTTTCCCTCTGTGGTTCCCGGAACTGTATTCTGGCTAAACCCATCAACCCAACCCAAACCAGGAACCCACTGCAACTATAAATAAAATATCCTCCTGCACATAGGGACACTGCTCCTTGACATCTGAATCCAGATTCGAGCATTACTTCTCCACTCTGGCACCAAAAACAAACATAGTTTAAGGGGACAGAGTCAGCATGGATTCAGCCAAGGGAAATCTTGCCTCATCAATTTGCTTAATTTCTTAGAAGGTGTGAATAAACATGTGGATAAAGGTGAGTCGGTTGATGTAGAAAATTAAAGAGTCAAGGGATAGGAGGCAATGTTCTGGTGTGGATTAGGAATTGGTTAATGGACAGAAAACAGAGGATAAGATTAAATGGTAATTTCTCTCAATGGAGGAGTGTGAATAGTGGAATGCTGCAGGGATCAGTACTGGGACCGGTGCTATTTAACATATATATAAATGATATGGAAATCAGAATGATGAGTAAGATGATTAAATTTGCAGATGACACAAAACTATTCAAGGTTGTTAAAACACGTGCGGACTGAGAAATACTACAGGAATACTGAGGATATTGGAAGACTGGGCGTCCAAATAGCAGGTGAAATTTTTTTCTCCTTTTTATTGGAAGAATTTTAATTATATAAGAAAGATGAACAAAAATAAAAAGTAAAAACAAATTAACAATCACTTCAATAGAAATAGTAGTACATAAGGTCATTACTACATAGGACATTTCCACAGTATGCACTACGAGTATAAATATCTAATTATTGCTTTCAAGATTCTAAAAAAAAGGAATCTAAATGAGCCCAAATAAACACTAAGGTGTTTATGAGCTAGGAAAATTTCATATTTTCTTATTACGCATATATAACTTCACCATTCATGAAAACATAATATTGAATTATTTTTCCAATTAGTGGCAATAAGGTGGGAAGCAACAGTGTGGAGGAGTGGCCTAGTGGTTAGGGTGGTGGACTTTGGTCCTGAGGAACTGAGTTTGATTCCCACTTCAGGCACAGGCAGCTCCTTGTGACTCTGGGCAAGTCACTTAACCCTCCATTGCCCCATGTAAGCCACATTGAGCCTGCCATGAGTGGGAAAGCGTGGGGTACAAATGTAACAAAAATAAATAACATTATATTAAACAATTTCTGATCTGAGTCAGAGAGAACAATGCCAGGATGAGATGCTCGTAAAATTACAGATGAAATTTAATGTGGACAAATGCAATGTTGCAATGTGATGCACATTGGAAAGAGTAATAGTTACCAGATTGTAGGGTCCACCTTGGGGGTCAGCAACCAAGAAAAAGATTTTAGGTTTCATTGTAGATAGTACGCTGAAATCTTCTGCTCAATGTATGGGGGCGGCCAAAAAAGCAACCAGGATGCTAGGACTAGGAAAGGGATGATGAATAAGACCAAAAATGCTACAATGCCTCTGTATCGCTCCATGGTGCAACCTCATCTTGAATACTGCATTCAGTTCTGGTCGCTGTATCTCAAAAAACATATAGCGGAATTAGAAAAGGTTCAAAGAAGTACGACCAAAATGATAAAGGGGATGGAACTCTTCTCATATGAGGAAGGCTAAAGAGGTTATGGCTCTTCAGCTTGGAAAAGAGATGGATGAAGGGAGATATGATTGTGGTCTACAAAATCCTGAGTGGTGTAGAACGAGCAGAAGTAAATTGATTTTTTACTTGTTCCAAAAGCACAAAGACTAGGGGACACTCAAGAAAGTTAAATGGAAATACTTTTAAAAGAAATAGGAGGAAATATTTTTTCACTCAACAGATAGTTAAGCTCTGGAACTATTTGCCGGAGGATATAGTAACAGCAGTTAGCGTGTCTGGGTTTAAAAAATGTTTGGACATGTTCCTGGAGAAAAAGTCCATAGTCTGCTATTGAGATGGAAATGGGGAAGCAAATGCTTGCCCTGGGATTGGTAGCATGGAATGTTGCCATGATTTGGGTTTCTGCCAGGTACTTGTGACCTGGCTTGGACACTGTTGGAAACAGGATACTGGGCTAGATGGACCACTGGTCTGACCCAGTATGGCTACTCTTATGTTCTTATGTTCAGCCACTGTTGTTCCACCTCCCAGGATCTGTCATCTGATTTGGAAAGGGTCACTTCCCCTCCTGTGGGAGTTGAGGCTGGAAGCTCTCAGCACTCCATTCTGTACATTGCTGAGCACCTGGAATCAACAGAGCAGGTCTAGCGCCACTTCTCATATCCAGGGATATCATCCCTCTAGTGGCTCAACCTCTCTCATTCAATGTTGAGAGCAGGTCAGCAAGTAAGGCTTCCATCCCAGTATCTCCATATTCAGTGGAACCCAACTGTACTTCAACAACTTCCCTTAGGTAGTGCAACATCATCCTGCAATTCTTTTGTCTGGAAACCTTCCACTCAGTCTGACCCCTTTTCTTTACTCTACATTCTCTTATTTTCATGGACCTTCTATTACATAAGCCTTTCACAACACTCTTTAGGTCTAGGTCTATAACGGAAGCCCACCATCAAGTTAAAGGACTGTCCTGTTCTGAACTGTATTTCATGTGGAGCTGGGACACTGACCTAGGGCTCAAATTTATGGTCATTTTATGGCTTCCCACACCACTATCACCATCTCCTTTGCTTTCTCCAGCAGCCTCCTTTGGGCCACTCAACACAGGTCAAGAGCCTCCATGCTCCCCTGATTTGGATCCACTGTTATCGACTGTTACGACCTCATCATCTCATCTCCTGGTTGCTGTACCCTTGTCACTAGGTTCAGGTTGAAATTGCAACAGAAAACTCATAGTTTGCCCATCTTCTGAGCACTTTACCTTAATGTCTTTCAACTGCTTCAGCATAACTTCACTATGAGGCGTAATTTCACAGCACTTAGACTTACAAAGTTACATGGAGGCATAGTTTCAAAGCACTTAGACTTTGTAAGTCGACGTGCTTTGAAAATGAGCCCCATAGTAACCTATGGAATTTTGTAAGTCTAAGTGCTTTGAAAATGAGCCCCAATATCTCTGATGCTAGTTACTCATTACATCAACATTCTTAGTGACTGTTCACCAAAACTCTAGTATACTGGAGAAGCCCTCTTTCTCAGTACTAGGCAAGCTGCTCTCTTTCTAGCGCTATAGAAATGCTAAATAGTAGTAGTAGTAGTAGTAGTCAGTCAAGGAGTTATGTTGGCTAGATAGGACTAGGAATTTAGTTAATGTGGAGGGACATTTTCGATATGACATCTAAGTCCGACTTTGGACGTTTTGCAAAAAACATCCAAAATCTGAATAGCAACGAAGTTCATTTTCAAAAAAAGAAAACCGTCTTTTTATTTTTTTCAAAAATACTGTTTAGAACAAGATTTTGTAATTTGGATGGGGTTTTTTTTGGTCCATTTTCGAAAAAAACCATCCAAGTGCAAAACATACAAAATCAAACCATTAGGATGTAGGAGGAGCCAGCATTTTTACTAGACTGACCCCCCCTGGCACCCCAGGAAAGCAATAGGGCACCCTAGGGGGCACTGCAGTAGACTTCATAAAATGCTCCCAGGTACACATCTCACCACTGCTCTCTTACCTTGTCTGCTGAGCCCCCCCAAACCCACCCAAAACCCACTACCCCCAACTATACACCACTACCATAGCCCTTACAGGTGAAGGGGTACCAATATGTGAGTACAGTGGGTTTCTGGTGAGTTCTGGAGGGCTCACAGTTTCCTCCACAAGTGTAACAGGTAGGGGGGTAGAAGCTTGGGCATAGGCGCCCGGTATAAGAGGCTTGGGGAGGCTAAGCCTCCCCAGCCGAGGACCGTCAGATTTTGATTGACAGGTCCGTCCGACGACGACGATGACGACACGCCGCATCAGCCCTACTAGTTCCGCCCGCGGGGCTCGCCACCGATCATCAGCACTGCAACTTGCAAGACTTTTTCCCCCGGCCGACGCTGATGCTGACGCGCGCGACCACGACGCCGTCGCAATCCCAAATTCAGCCCGCCCACTCGCCCAACCCCAGGCAGTTGAGTTGCCCGCTCGGGCTCTCACCGGCGCGCCGGTCCTGTGTGGCTGCATCTTCTTTCTTCGCCCACCAGAGGCACCAGGTTATTGTTTCGGTTTATATTGACTAATTTTCAGTTCCCTGTACCTTTGCCTGATTTAACTCTTCCTCTTCCTGTCCCCTGACCACTTCTATCTGCTTCAGCAAAATGTACAAAGACAATCTTTTTTTTTTTTTTTTCAAATGCTGTTTTCCTTAGAATGTATTTTCTTTGGTCCTTGGTCTTATCCAGGTTTAGGACTAGTCTATTGTCACTATGCCAAGAGGTAATATGAGATAGTTTCTGGTTGATAGCTGCGATATGCAGAGGATCAGAAGGGTCAATAGTACACATAACTTGAATACCATCTGTATAAACATATGCTGTGAAATCTAACCTTGGCCTTTATTCCTATCTCCAGCAAATACTTCACCTTCTGTAGTGAATTCTGGCCCTAGAGTAATTCAAATAGGTGCTAGTTTTCTTCATTTCAACAATGAATATTGAAGAGATCTCTATATACACTTGACCAAAATCAAGGTACATTTGCAACATGGATTCCATGAAAACCAGAGCTTGGCAGTAGTACTTTGAGGATCAAAGTTAGCCATTATTGCTTCAGTCTGCTGTGATCTATGACTTCCCCATCTTTTCAGTCTATCGTAGTGGTATTCAATTCCTGTCACTGAAGACCACAAATGGGTTGAGTTTTCAGGCTATTCTTAATAAATATGTATGAGATAGACTAGCATACAACTGAGGTAATATGCATGCAAATCTCTCTCATACATATTCAGTTGGTGGGACCTGAAAACCTGGCCAGTTGTAGACCTCAAGGTACATCAGTGAATACCATAGGCCTATTGATAGTAGAATATAAAAATGAATGGATAATTTGAGGACAGCCTGCTGGCATAGAAGCAGCACAGCTCACTGCCTTATAATATGCAGAAGGAAGAAGTCATATATCAGATTTTCCACCCTCTAGGCAGAATAGGCATAGGCGCCCGGTATAAGAGGCTTGGACAGGCTAAGCCTCCCCTGCTGTGCTCTGAGAGGTTTAAATTGTGCCTCACAGCAGGAGCTGCAGTGAAAGCCCTCTAGCCTTGTGTAACCAATTGTAGAAATTGTTTTATGGTTTGTTTAGCTTACTGCTGGGAGAGCTGGGGAGGGGGGGGGGGGGGGGGGGGGGTTGGCTGGAGGTGTCCTGGGTTGCCAGGGAGATATTTAAGGAGGATGACTTCCTGACCTGCACTGAGCACAGATAGCAACAGAATCGGATACTGGACCAGCATGATCAGAAAAAGTCACCAGACTACAAAGGTAGAAAAGATCATTTCATTTTCATTATAGTGTTTGGAATATGTCCACTTTGAGAATCAGGTGCTCAACATTAAAAGTTTATATTTATTTACTTATTTATGGCATTTTATCCCACATTAAACATGAATTAGGGTGTTTTGTGGCTCTACATGAGAATTGTGATGATATGATCCCTTGTTTCATATTGTTGACGGTCTGCATTTTCCGTATGGGTGGTATATTGATGTATTAGGTTCTGCCCAGTGTAATATTTATGGTACAGAAAGTGTGTTTTTGCACAAAGTTGTGCATAGTGTTTTGCAGTTGAGCGATTGTGCTTAGAATATGCTTTGAGCAACCACTTTATTCTTTGACATATGATACATATCTAATATCTAAATTTAATAAAAGGTATTAATTGTGACTTATTTTTATTTATTTTTTTCTGTGGGTTATCAGACAATTATGGATTTAAGCTCCACCCCTGGCCCCACCCCTAACCCCACCCCCTTTAGCCTCCCCAAACAGTTGGGCCACCGACCGCCTATGAGCTTGGGTACACCTGTCTGTTACTCCAGGGACCTGCGTGCTATTGTAGTGGACCTGAGTATAACAGCTGAGGCTGGCATAAAGGCTGGCAAGTAGGTTTTTAATCACATTTTTGGAGGGTGAGAGGGGGTTAGCGACCACTGGGGGAATAAGGGGAGGTCATCCCTGATTACCTCCAGTGGTTATTTAGGGCACCTTTTTGTGCCTTATTTGTTATAAAAACAGGTCTAGCTCAAAACGTCTTAGTTTTAGTCCTGGGCAGTTTTGTTTTGTTCCGTTATGGCTGAAAAATGTCTAAGTCTTAGGAATGCCCAAGTCCCGCCCTGAACACACCCCTGACACGCCCCCTTGAGATTTAGACACACTTCTGATGGACTTTATAGAAAAACATATAAAAATAGGTTTCAAAATGCTGATTTGGACGTTTTTGTGAGAAAAACGTCCAAATGCTGCTTTATGCCGCTTTTTAGAAGTTTTTCTGTTTTGAAAGTGAGCGCAATTTATTTTATTTATTTTTTATTTATTTGTAGCATTTATACCCCGCTCAATAGCAGGTTCAGTGCGGCTTACAAAGTATGGGTACAAAAGTATCACGGAAATAACATAGTTGTATAAAGTAGAACAATATATGGGTACAAAAGTGTCACAGAGATAACACCGTTGTATAGAGTGGAACAAGAGAAAGAGATGTGGGGGGGAAGAACTGGGCATGGGTAATATTAGTGGTGTGGGTTGTTCGTAAATTAAGTTGGGTTGTTTGGATAGGCTTGTTTGAAGAGGTAAGTTTTCAGCAGCTTCCGGAAGGGTAGGTGTTCGTTGGTTGTTCGGATGTGTCTTGGTATGGCATTCCAGAGTTGGCTGCCTATAACGGAGAAATTGGATGCGTAGTAGGTTTTGTATTTAAGACCTTTGCAGTTGGGAAGGTGTAGATTGAGATACGTTCAAGAAGATTTGGACCCGTTTCTGGCTGGAAGGTCAATCAAATTGGTCATGTAGCTTGGAGATTCTCCGTGGAGGATCTTGTGGATCAATGTGTGGGCTTTGAAGTTTATACGTTCTTTGATAGGGAGCCAGTGAAGTTTTTCACGGAGTGGTGTTGCGCATTCGAATTGTGATTTACCAAAAATGAGTCTAGCTGCTGTGTTTTGGGCAGTTTGGATTTTTTTCAGAACTTGGATTTTACAACCAATGAAGATGCTATTGCAATAGTCAGCATGGGTGAGTACTGTGGATTGTACCAGATTGTGGAAAGTTTTTTGGGGGAGGAATGGTTTTACTCTTTTCAATACCCACATCCTGTTGAACATCTTCTTCGTCGTGGCTTTTGCATGGGTTTCTAGAGTAAGGTGGTTGTCTAATATTACTCCTAGGATTTTTAGATTGTCATATATTCAGTTAATATAAGCAACAATTTTATATATTACCATGGTAGTGTATGTGGTAGCTAGGCATGGAACCTCAACAAACACAGTTATTCAGAGACAAATGCAACACAAACACTTAATTGGTGTTTACAAGTGTGTGTTCATTTCATAGACCAGATAAAGTAAACAAAAGTCTCTTTGTTTAAGTTCATGCAATGATCTTGCAGTCCTTGTCCCTGACAGGATCTCACAGTCTCAGTGAGCACTACTAGTTTTGTCTTCACAATTACCCAAACTAGTCCTTGTCTTCACAATTAAGCAGTCTGCTGTTACCTTACGAAACAGCATAGGTAGAAGGCAGCCCCTGCCTTCCCTGGGGCTCATGTTCGGACATTGCAACCCCAAACCTGGAACACACTCGAAGGATCCTTCACTCCTTACTTGGGAACTCCCTGTTCTGTTCCCATTCTGATGCTCAGAACTCCCGTCATAAAGCCAACAGTGTAGAACCCATACTGTAGGAATAGCACAGAAAACTATCTTGCCAATGCTCAAAGGAAATGGTATTCAAATTATATGTACTCTGTAAAACCGAAAGCAAGGTGGGCACATGCTTGGCGCATGTGCATAAGAGCTTCGTGGTAAACTCAGCTCTTGTGCATACACCAGACAAAACCTAAAAGTGAAGCACACATTAGCGCCTGTTTCCTGCACCTTTAAATATAAGTTTTACATTTTGTTTTAACTTGGAAAGCTTACATTGAAACAGGCATCCATGTGTGCTTTCACTTTCAGGTTTGCTCTGACTCGCACACGTCTCTCACTACCAGTGCTTAGGGGTTTGCAGAAACTTCCTACTGCTTCCAAATTAAATAAAAACTGACATAATTCAAAGAAAGAACTATGAGAAATCCTCTCTTCAAACTCCGAGCTGGCATTAGGTTTTCAGCAGTAAGGGCGACTTTGTTTTGTGTGCTGTTCTCTGAGCATTTGGAGGGAATAGGAAATTACCTCATTAACATCTGTTTGACTTTCAGGGGCATTTTCAAAAGAGAAGGGTGCCCATCTTCCGACACAAATCGGGAGATGGGCGTCCTTCTCTCAGGGTTGCCCAAATCAGGATAATTGAAAGCCGATTTTGGGCGTCCTCAACTGCAGTCCGTCGTGGGGATGACCAAAGTTCACGGGGGCATGTTGGAGGCATAGCAAAGGCGGGACTGGGGCGTGCTTAAGAGATGGGCGTCCTCGGCCGATAATGGAAAAAAGAAGGGCGTCCCTGACGAGCATTTAGTCAACTTTACTTGGTCAATTTGTTTTCACGACCGAGACTCAAAAAGGTGCGTAAACTGACCAGATGACCACCGGAGGATATCGGGGATGACCTCTCCTTACTCCCCCAGTGGTCACCAACCCCCTCCCACCCTAACAAAATTTTTTTTTTATTTTTTGCCAGCCTCAAATGTCATACCCAGCTCCATGACAGCAGTATGCAGGTCCCTGAAGCAGTGCATTTCAGGCAGGCGGACCCAGGCCCATCCCCCCCTACCTGTTACACTTGTGCTGGTAAATGTAAGCCCTTCAAAACCCACTGTACCCACATGTAGGTGCCCCCCTTCACCCCTTAGGGCTATGGTAGTGGTGTACAGTTGTGGGGAGTGTGTTTGGAGGGGGGGTTGGGGGGCTCAGCACCGAAGGTAAGGGAGCTATGCAGCTGGGAGCAATTTGTGAAGTCCACTGCAGTGCCCCCTAGGGTGCCCGGTTGGTGTCTTGGCATGTGAGGGGGACCAGTGCACTACGAATGCTGGCTCCTCCCACGACCAAATGCCTTGGATTTGGTCATTTTTGAGATGGGCGTCCTCGGTTTCCATTATCACCAAAAACCGAGGACAACCATCTCTAAGGACGACCATCTCTAAGGTCGACCTAAATGTTGAGATTTGGGCGTCCACGACCGTATTATCAAAACGAAAGATGGACACCCATCTTGTTTCAATAATAGCGTTTCCCCCCTGCTTCGCCGGGACGTCCTTAGAGATGGGCGCTCTTAGAGATGGTCGTCCCCGTTCGATTATGCCCCTCCACATTTGCATGCCATTTACACTAATCTTTGGTACGCACATTGTCTCCCTCTGAGCATTCTGTGCTCACTAACACCGGTGCTAGTCTGGCGCTAATTGCCTTTAGCATCAGCGCTAAGTTTTGAGCATCAGTCCATGAGTTCTTAACTTTCGCTGACTGGGTCCCGCCCTCTAGTGAGCCTGCAAATTGGTGGGAAAATGTGGGATACAAATGCAATAAATAAATAAATAAATAGTGATGTGGCTGGTAAGGATGTGCACATAAAATGTTTTTGCTAGTTCCTGGCTTATGTTCAGACTTTTTTCCTGAATATTGGACATTTTTCAGTTCATTTCACACATTCACGACAAAAATTGTTTAATGGGTTAGAACTTTTTAACAAACATTAGAACATTTTAATGTACACCAATTGACTTTACATGTGTTAATTCATACGATTAACATGTATGAAATTCATTTTGCATGTATAAAATATTTTAAAGAGAACTAATGCACCAAATGTGCACTAATGGATAGACATCTTTTAAAAAGACGCACTAGCAATTCTTGCGCAGCAAAAGCTACAAAGCCCATTAAATTCCTCTGGGCTTCATTGTATTTGCTGCGCTGGAATTGCTAGCGCAGCTTGGTAAAAGGAGCCCTATATTTGCAATAATAATGATAGCTAATCTTTATTTCAGCCATTATCTGAAGTCCTAGAACTATCGGAAAAACAAACTGTACAATATGCAATGAAGCATGGTTGAAAAGTGGATTGTTCAGTCATCTAAGCGTTGTGTTGACAGCTTTCAAAAGAACTGTAGGAGGCTGATAATGCTACATTAATTATAAAATCATTAGAAAGGCTATGCAAGTGTCAGATTTTCAAACATTCCCAGTACAATGACTTGATTTATTCAATAGCTAACTACAAATGTGAGATCTTCACAGATACAGAAAAAAGCTCTGCATTGATTTGTGTCTAAATGATGGGGTGCTACCAGGGGGCTTTAGCAGTTAGGGGTGGTATTGAACAGATGTTCCTCTGACAGATTCCATAGAGAAAATGCTGCAATTCAACTGTGTCTCCTGTGGAGAGAGAGAGTGGCAATCTAATAAAAGGTTCCTAAGAGCTGAAGAAAGAGATAAACAACATAAAATGAAAAGTGAAGCAACATCCCTGAGTTTACAGGCTCATAAGGCAAAGTACCAATCCAAATTAATAAATGTGTATTGTCTTAATAAAAATGATACACGTTTTATGGTTTTAAACTGCATAAACTTACAGAAAGCTTGAAATGGTATTTGGATTTTGAAGTTTAAGATTTATTACACACCTTTTCTAGATCTGAACTCAAGCTGAATTTTTACACTAGTTGTTTCCCTGCCCAAGTGGGCTCACAATCTAAGCTATACCTGAGGCAAAGAGGGTAAAGTGACTTGCCAACATCACAATGAATATCAGTAGGTGAAGCAGGATTTGAACTCTGGTTTCCCTTGTTCACAACCTGCTTAGAGAAGCAAGTTAGAAATGGTACAGAGAAAGCAGACACAATTATTAGGTAACCTGTAAACTAGTCAAATATTTGTTAATTCAACTATAAATTAACTTCATACATCTCTGATTTCTTTGTAATAGTTTTATTGCATAGAATTTATGTATATAATCCAGCAATAAATTTCAATAACATATAATGAGAGGCATTGTTTTTTTCAAAAGATTTTTTAGGAATCACTCCTTTGGAGCCTCAATGAAGGACTAACAGAGGAGTTTTATGTTTCAATCATTTTATTGATAACAGGTAAATGAACAGTGTACAATTATGCTCAGTTCTTTTAAGGAATTAACATATTAATAACGCTACTAACAAAGAATGTGCTTCAAACATGTTTTGTGTCCCACCCCCTTTCCCATACCCCCTAACAGAGGAGTTTTAAAAGTGAGTTCTTTGTTATTTGCCTGGAATGTGATGGGGAAGAGGAAAAATAATAGTGTTGTTCCTTCTGCTATTAACAAGGGGAGTGGGCACATAGATCAGCATGCCACAGTGACTCGGCACCAGAGTGATGCTTCTGTCATCAACTCCTTGCCTCCTTTTGAGTTGGGAATGTCTTTGAGCTCTGGAAGACCTATTCCACCTCTGACCTGTATGGTTTCTTAGAGGACTCTCAAATTGTCATGTCTGGCTCAGTGAAAACGAAAAAGTGAAGACAGATGTTGAGGAAATCCAAAAAACTATTAATAATCAGATGACGACCCGACACGGCCGTGTTTCGGCATCAAAGCCTGCATCAGGGGGTCAAACAAATCTTTTTCAGTTGTCGTTCAATTATAGACAAACAGAAAATATGGTAATGGGACTTCCTTCAAACTCAGAAATTTAGCGATCAACTATGGAGTGCCTCAACGGCAATGCACTGAAATGACAATCGTACAAAAGGATTTCCTCAACATCTGTCCTCACTTTTTCGTTTTCATTGTCTTTGATTTGCGTGAGGATTTTCCTCTCCGCTTTTTGTTGCATGTCTGGCTCAGTACCATATATACAATTGTCTGAGAAAAATAAGACTTAACTTCTGCACTTAGTTCATTGTCAAAAGTGGTCCATCCCCCTGTTAAACCTTTTGGGTCTGGTAGGAGTGGACTTAAGGGGAATTTCTATAAATGGCACCTAACGTTAAGTGCTATTTCTATGCCCAAATTTCAGTGTGGAAACGTGTTCCAACAGATACAAGGCACCAAAATGGGGCTAAAATGGCAGATCGGTGCAGAAATATACTTATGCACCAAGTTATAGGATAGAGCCTAAGTGTATCCATGCGCAACTGTAAAATGGGCATTCCCATAGGAGGGGCATAGGTGGGTCATGAAGATTCCAGAAAACTGCATGCAATATTATAGAATTCTGCAGCTGCACACCCAACTTGTGTGGCAGGATTTACACCTGGTTTCAGCTGGTGTAAGTCCTCGCGCCCAAAGTTGGGTGTGGAATTCAGTGACCAAAGATATTCAATAAAGAGCACTCATCTTGAGTACGCTTTATAGAATAGAACTGGGCACCAATTTTATTCAGTACCCATATATTTGGGCGTCATTTACTAAATCCTGCCCTTACTGCTTAAGACATTCCATTGTTAGATATTTAGAATGTGGTATCTAAAACAGAAGATTTGTGGCAAGATAATTCCTCATCTCCTCCTACTTGTGACTGGAGTTTAAGTATGCATTATACAACTTGTTGCATGACAGCTTTTTTCATTTATGTTATCATTTTCCCCAACCACTCCTCTATAGTATGTGGGCCAAACCTGTCGGATAATTTCAAGTGTATTAAAGGACTTTCTATCCCGCCCATCCAACATATGTCTGAGCGGTGTATAATCTAGTAATAGTGAAATCATATAGACAGGCATAGAGTGCACAACAGGATAGATACAATAGGCGCTGGGGTGGAAATACAATAGTTAATAAAAAAGCAGGAGAAGGAACATGGGTAAAACAGGAGGAGGGAGGTAAAATGACTGAATTTTCATGCAAACTCTTCCAGCTATGGCCCAAATGCTTCTAAAAAGAGGTAAATCTTTAAGTCAATTTTTAACTGAGCGATTGATGGTGACATCTTCAGGTGCTCAGGCAGGGAGTTCCACAATACAGGGGCCTGTACTGAGAAAAGGAAATGACGTGCGAAGCCTGGAGAAACATCATGAAGAAACGGGATGCCTAAAAGGCCCCTCTGAGATGAGCGCAGCAAGTGAGGAGGGTGATATTGTTCCAAAAGTCAAGATAAAGAAAAAAGAAGGTTCTTGGGTAGTATGAACTTTGAATACAAGCAAAACTAATTTGTACTGAATTCGATAGTGAACAGGTAACCAATGGGCTTCATTTAGCAAAGGAGTAACATGATCAAAATTTTTATGTCCCATTAAAGACCTGAGTAAAGTGCATTACAATAATCCAGCTGGGAAACAATAAAGGAATGGATGAGTATGTTAATGGCTGCAGGAAATAAAAAGGATTTGATCAACCGAATATGCCTTAGATGAAAAAAAGAGCAGCACTATACTGAAGAAATTAGTGGAACAAAAGTAAGAGCATTATCAAGGGTGACTCCCAGGTCCTTGGTATCAACTAGAGTAATGGCAGATGTATTCAACAGAATAGGGGTTGGCAGCGCTTGTGGTTTAGTGGAAAAAAGAACTGCTTGTGATATTTCAGGGTTGGATATAGCTTAATTATTATTATTATTTGTTGCATTTGTATCCCACATTTTCCCATCTCTTTGCAGGCTCAATGTTGCTTACATGGTACCATAATCGGCGTTAACCAATTCCAGTGTGAACAAATACAAGGCTTAATAAACATAAATGTCATATTAATACCTGTGCTTTAGCAGCATGTATAGTGGAATATTGAATCCACAAAGGTCATTCTTTGGAAGATTTATGGTGGCAAATCATAGGCCAATGTTCCAATACATTGGTGTGGAGAGAATTGCAAATACCAATTTACTTATTGGGAACAGTTTTGGATTGTTCATTTACAAACTGTTGCTCTCATTGTTTTAACTGCAGAATTGAATGGATGTCTCTTATTTTTAAAATCTGTTTTATCTGTGTAAAGTTTTGTTAAAACATTTGGATCACATGACATGCTGAACTTAGATACTACTGGTTGTCTTTTGTACCATGGCTTTTATTTAAGACACTGATGCCATTTTTTCTTTTGAAGTAAGACTGTTTGGACAAAATGCTATGTTATCCTTGAAGCAGGCTCTTGAAACATGGTATTATGTCAGCGCACCTTTCTATATAACCTGGACTTGCCAAGAACCAGGTCTTAATACGAATGTCCATCTTTTTGGACATGATGTTCCTTTCCCATCAAAAATTAGAGCTGAATGTACATCTTATGGCCCCTCCCTAGTCCTGCCCAAAATATGCTCAGATACCGCCCCCTTGCCATATGGACTTATTGTTGTTTCAGACATCTATATCCTGGCTTTACAAAATCAGGATCTGGACATCCATTCAATATGGATGTCTAAATGCTAGTTTTCAGATGTCCAAAACAGGAATAGAGGTTCTAACATAACCACCATAATGGCAGGCAATTTAAAGGAATTTTTGGTGGCACTACCTATGTAGTGCTGCTGCAAACCCAGAGATAGGGGACCTATATATAAAGGGGTTAGTTCTATAAGTGGGTGCCTCCATTTAGACACCCAAAGCTGCAAAGAGAGAACCTATTCTATAATGGTATCTGGGCACCTAGACTCTGCTATAGAATACTAGTGTATCAGTGCACCTTATATTAATGAACCTGCAGTTACACCAGCCATAGCCCTAATGTAACTGTGGCCATGTAAATGTGGCAGGGGTGCGCGTAACTTACAGTATTCTGTAAGTTACATATGTGAGAGTCCCACCCATATGTACTGCCCCCTTGCATTTATGTGCTATACCACTTATGTGTGCCCTAAGAGAATAGCACTTAGGTACTCTGCTGCACATTTACGAGTGAGTGTACACTTGTGCATGTAAGTTGTATTATTCTAGACATTACATAAAAAAGGAGAAGTGGTTACCCGACGTGGCCACGTTTCACCCTCAGGCTGCGTCAGGGGTAAAAAAAACCTACAAAATAAAAACATACAAATTAAGTCTACAACATCATTACAAATCAAAAGTGCCCTTGTTTAAGTCTCTGGTGAGGTCCCATTTAGAGTATTGTGTGCAGTTCTGGAGACCGCATCTACGGAAAGATATAAACAGGATGGAGTTGGTCCAGAGGGCGGCTACAAAATTAGTAAGTGGTCTTGAACACAAAAAATATAGGGACAGGATTATGAACTTGCAACATTTATACCCTGGAAGAGAGGAGGGAGAGAGGAGATATGATAGAGACATTTAAATATCTCAACGGCATTAATGTTGTCACGACTGTGGTCGTGATCCCTCTCTGACTCACCTTATTTCTGATGGTCAGCTGCTGAGCTGGCTACTGTCTGCAAGGTTGTTTCTTTCCTGTGTGTTTCAAGCCTCACTTTGGGTTCTGTGTATTTCCTGCCTCTGTCCTGTAGGGTTTCCACTTCCTCTGTGTTTCAAGCCTCACTTTGGGTTCTGTGTATTTCCTGCTTCTGTCCTGTAGGGTTTCCACTTCCTCTGTGTTTCAAGCCTCACTTTGGCGTTCAGTGTGTATTTCCTGCCTCTGTCCTGTTTATAAGGAAGTGTGCACTTTCATTCAGGGCCTTTACAATGCCAAAGGTCTCCAGGTTAGTCCGTATACAGTGTGCACTTCTGCCTTGTTCTAGTCTGTGTGCCTGTGGGCACTTCTGCCTTGATTTCTTGTTGCTTTGTTCATAGCCTGTGTGCCTGTGGGTACTTGTCTTGATTCCTTGTTTAGGGTGCCTGTGTGCACTTCTGCTTCTGTTCTTCTCGGTCTGTTTGTGTGCTAGGTTCTAGTCCCCTCTACCTTAGCTTCAGCCATAGTTTTGTTGTTTGTCTGTGTGGGTCAGCTTTGTGTCCTGCCTAGTCTGCCTTGCTTGTTCTAGTCCCCTCTACCTTAGCTTCAGCCTTAGTTCTGTTGTTTGTCTGTGTGGGTCAGCTTGTATCCTGCTTGTGTCTGCCCTGTTTGTATTCAGCCCCAGTCCCCTTCCCGTTTGTCTCTGCCCTGTTTGCTTTCAGTTTCTGTTCCTGCCAAGCTTGTTTGAGTATCCTCAATCCTGCTTGAGTATCCTGAATCCTGTTTCTGCGAAGCTTGTTTGAGTATCTTGAATCCTGCTTGAGTATCCTGAATCCTGTTCCTGCCAAGCTTGCTTGAAAATCCTGAATCCTGCTTGAGTGTCCTGAATCCAGTTCCAGCCAAACCAAGTCCGTGCCAGCATTTGGTTCCAGTCCAGCCAAGCCAAGTCCGTTCCAGCATTTGATTCCAGCCAAGCCAAATGCATCCTGAATCCTGTCCAGTCCTGCTTGGGGAGTTTTGCCTCCTGCTGCTGCTCGACAACGGTAGGCCAATGGCTCACGTTGTTCCAGAGTTCGTGCCTGTTTGTTTAAAGCCTGGGATCGTGACAAATGTACAGGAAGTGAGCCTTTTTCAACTGAAGGAAAACTCTGGAACGAGGGGGAATATGATGAAGTTAAGAGGGAATAGGCTTAGGAGTAATCTAAGAAAGTATTATTTAACAGAAAGGGTGGTGGAAGCGTGGAATGGCCTCCCAGTGGAGGTTGTGGAGTCAAGGACTGTGTCAGAATTTTAAAAGGCATGAGATAAGCACGTGGGATCGCTTAGGAAAAGGAAGAGTTAGGGGTTACAAAGGATAGGCAGACTGGATGGACCATTTGGCCTTTATCTGCCATCATGTTTCTGTGTCTCTCTGTTTCCACTGATGGATTTCTGAACTTGACACTGAAGCAGGAGGGAGGTATGTACATCTGAATTCTGGAGGGAGAAGGCGGGGGAACAGTCTGGAGACACACTTAGGATTTAAGGGATTGGTCACAGGTCTTTCTTAAAGATATCCAGGTAGGAGAGGAACATTGGGTGTGGCTGAGATTTTTTTTTTTAATCCACACTTGCAGATGGTGGGAGGAAGACTTTTGGGGCTACAGGGAGGAGAAATAATAAAGATCAGGTCTGCTGGAAATGCTAGGTAAATTTTAAAAGAGAGTTGCTCAGCAGTTCAGTGGCGTAGCTAGGTGGGGTGCCAGGGGAGCGGCTGCTCCCGCAAACGGAGTTCTGCCAGCGCCTAACTTTTTTCGTCCTGTTGCAGTGAAAATGTGCACCGGCAGAAGTCCGCTCTGGCTCCCCCGCGCCGTCAACTTGCCTCATCCTGGCTCCACTTCTGCAGCAGTTATATTATAGCCTGCTAAGTTGACTTAAGAATAATTTTCAGCTACAACTTAGCTGGCTAGGTTGCAGTTGAAAATGAATCTAAAAATATCAGACTGTAAATAGTTGGATGTCTTACCAGCTAAACACCTCTTTGAAAATTTACTGCTAAATATTTTAGTGCCTTTTTGTTAATAAATATGCACCAATAAAATTAGAACCAATTTTGCATTTACAACTAAGGATTTCCTTTAAATAAATGTGACAGAGGCACTTTGACATGAGGAAAAAACAGAGCAGGGAAACACTTTGGAACAAGTGTAGTCTAATTTATTGCCTATTAGCTGCAGCTATCAGTTTAAACAAAAACCTGCTTCTGAAGCATGGCCTGGTTCTGTAAGGAAAACAAGCTTGAATTAAGTAAGCACTTATATCTGTGTTACTGTGGTTGTTTAGGAAAAGACTGCTAAATTTAACAGCTTAAGTCTCACCAGAGTTTAGTAGGAATGACCAGCCTGCTGGGTGAGAAAGGAAAAGATTTGCACTAGCAGATACTAGGAAGCAGACATTTGAGAGTCAATGCTGCTGCTGCTGCTGCTGCCACCAAATGTGTAAGTTTATTTGATTGTTCAGTGTTCCTCCTCAGAAATTCAGCTTAACTGTGATAACGATGTTTTTGAGCAATTAGGATACATTTTTCTCTATATTCCTTGTGTTATTTAAAAAGCTAGATTATATTGTTTGGCTCCTGTAATAATTTGCAAACATTAGAAACAGAATATGATGGCACATAAAGATAAGATTATATCTAGTTTATTCAATTTTCTTCTTCTCAGAAACCCCAGAATTCATAGGATCTGAATGTGGTTCAACCCCATAAAGTTATTCAATGGCGTGCCAATTCCGATAACTAGCACTGAATATCAAGCAATGGCCGGTTAAGTTTAAACCAGCCAAAGACAGGCCTGCTATTTCGGCGGCCCAATTTTGCTGTCAAACTTAGCCAGCAATGTGCTGAATATTAGTGGATAGCCGGTTATATTGTGCGATATAACCAGTTATCCACTAAGCACTGACCGCGAATATCCAGAAAGAGAAAACCGGCTATCTCCCACTGAATATTCACAGATAGCCAGTTAAGCGCTAGTTAACTGCCAGGAGCCGTTCCTGGTCAGTTACATAGCGCTGAATATTGGGGAGTATGTATACATATTATAGTATTTATGAGGGCTTAAAAATGATTTGAATTGATATAATAAACATATGCTTTGATGTAATAAATGTAAGATAGAGTGAATCTTTTTTGTGAACTGATTTCATATTTGTCCCACATTCCTCTTGTACCTCCATCCTCTCCCACAAAGCTAGGACTATCCATTATTTCTTTCTTGGGCAGTTGAGAGAGTCCATTGCCTATTAGGGCAGTAGACTCATCAGTGTCCTGAGAGCCCACATTAAAGCAGAGGCCTTCTCAGTGGTGTCTAATTTTCCTCCAAAGTATGTTTCTTTTAAATCCAGGATTTTCTTGCATCCTTTCCTGATTCCATTTCAAGAGTCTGTCATTTCTAACTCAAAGGGTGATCAGAGCTTCCAAGCTCCACCAAAGAACCGGCTGTGCCAACTCATTCTTTACAGAAGAGTAGTCCAGGAAGAAAACTTTGCCACATACATTATTCCTGTTCATTGGCCACGGTGAAGATACATCACGTTATTCTCTGCTAATCAACTTGGTGTGGTTCCCCAAGATTTTAAATTGGTTTAGAATCAAACTATCCTGTTAAAACAGTAGGGGAATTCATGCCAGGGGCCTTCTTGGAATATAGGCTGATAAAGAATGTTACTTTGAGAGAGTCTTTATAATAGGATTCTTAAGTAAAGGTCAACAAACTGTCTTACTGCAATCTGATATTGCTACAGCCTTTGACAGGACAGAAAAAGTATTGATGTGGCTGGTGGTTCCTCTATTGCATTCTCTTTACTGGTTGCCAATATATGTGAGCCAATGTAATTGAAGGAAAACAATTGTTACCATATTAAGTGGCCCTTTTAGTACAGTGCATTAGATGTTGCAATTAACATGTGTTAACACAAGAAATTAACATGCGTTAAGTGCAAATTTAATATGGCAACTACTGAGGGGCATGCCCAATTTTTCATTAGCATATCCTGTTTTAAAATGTCCATTAACACACAGTATTGAGATAGCAGTTAATGTGGAACCATTTAGCATCTCCTATTTAGCAGGCGGTAAGTGGTCCCATGCTAACTGCATCTTAGTCAGTCAGCACAGAGTAAGAGCAGAACATTAAGAGCCAAACATTCTCCATGCCCATCCCCCTTGCAAAAAATGGTCTTACCGCATGACTTATCATGAGCTAACCATATAAATACCACTTAAGCTGTTAACGCATTTGTGTATTAGCTGTTATCTTGCACCAAACCACACATTAACATCCTAACACACTTTACTAAAAGGGCCCCTAAACGGTCTTTATGGTTATTTCAGAGTGAGTTATGTGTTCTTATGATCAAAGAGGTACATTATAAGCATATCTATACTAAGGATTTTTCTGCCAAAGGGACTCAGACATTAGAACACGACAGGTTGCATGGATGACTAATAATGTTATATATGGGATCTTCTAATTCTGCAAAATTTTTGCAGAGGTCCTTTTGGTTTGATTTTACATAAGAATTTCTAAAACTACATTGGTGTTCACAGATATTTTGGACTCCTGAGGCAGGCCATTAGGCTGGAACATGGTCCATGTCAGGTCTTTCATTATTTTAATAAAGAACTGTTTTAATCGTTTTTGTGAACTGATTTCATATTTGTGAAAATATCTTGTTTGTTTCTCTCCACTATATGGTTTCTTTGATGCAGCCCATGTTTGGGCAAAATATCATGTTCAATTTTTTAAGTGTTTGTGCAATAAATATTTATGTTCTTTTTATATGTGTGATCTGCTTTGTTTCTGCTGCTTCATTGGCTGCACAACGCAGTCTCTTTTTTGTGTTATTTCAATTCCTATGCTACAAGCTATGCAGAAAGGTCTTAATGCAACCTATAAAGGGGTCCAACAAGACTTTAGAGTAAGCACACAGAGATGTATGTGTTCAAGCATATAAATGAAGGAACATCATATGGCAATGAGGGGTTACTAAACTCATGCCTAATAGCATGGTATGCTTACCCTCCACTTTAATGTGAAAGCAACTTAGAAAATTGGACACTATTTAATACCAACGCTGGTCTGATGTTATTTCAAAGATAACCTATACTGAGGGGAATCTAAATAACACGATCATACTAAATTTAGCATACTCTATTCTGTTTTTCTGTGGACTTATCCTGATGGGTTCCAGAAGTTATAAAAAGAAGCCTGGCACATGGAGGTTGATTGACAGTGAAGAGGAAAGTGAGAGATCTACTATACTTCCTGTCTAAGGACAGTGATCTCCTGAAGAAGCAAAACTGGACAAAAAAACACACAGGCCTCAAATGCTTGCCAAGGAGACAGAGCATATAGAGGAAAGGAAGGAAAGTGTAATATGTCATTTAAAACCAGCTGCTAATTCCTTTGCTATCTCTTCACCTTTATGTAAAAGTGGAGGACTGGCCTAGTGGTTAGAGTGGTGGACTTTGGTCCTGAGGAAGTGAGTTTGATTCTCACTTCAGGCACAAGCAGCTCCTTGTGACTCTGGGCAAGTCACTTAACCCTCCATTGCCCCATGTAAGCCGCATTGAGCCTGCCATGAGTGGGAAAGCGTGGGGTACAAATGTAATAAAAAAAAAATAAGAATTCTCTCACTTGGGTTAAGTTCAAAAAGTGAAGAAATAGCAGAAGACTGTGCTTTTTTCCTCTTTTTTGACATTTAAATGACTGCACCACTCCCTAGCCAATCATAAATGTAGGAGTCCTCCCACACAGTGGGCTCCTTCTAGGGACAAAAATAGGGGCCCTTTTACTAAGGCACACTGAAAAATGGCCTGCGGTAGTGTAGACGCGTGTTTTGGGCACGTGCACAATCATTTTTCAGTGCACCTGTAAAAAATGCCTTTCATTTTGGGTCTGAGACCTTACTGCCAGCCATTGACCTGATGGTAATGGTCTACTCACGTAAAATGCCAATTACAGCCTGTGTGCCAGAAAATAAAAATATTTTCTGGTGCGCATAGTGGGCACGTGTAAAAACTGAAATTACTGCATGGGTCACGTGGTCGCCAGGCAGTAACTCGGAATTGCCACACGTTGAGCCCGTGTAGGTGCTTACACGGCTTAGTAAAAGGGCCCCATAGCTGACTTAATTGCTGCTGAAGGTGACCCTCCATGCATAATTGGTGGTGACTTCCACCTAATCTTGTCACCAGAATTCAATAGGAAATCTACAGTACCTTATAAAAAAAACTAACGCATGGCACAAACTTCAGGACGTCATTTCACAGCTACATTTATTAGATCCATGGAGAATGATGCATACAACTGAGAGAGATTATAAATTCTTCTCACCTCTTCACTCCTCGTATTCCCACATAGACTTTATCACAATCTAAAATTGGAGAGATCGTAGTCTCTGATCATGCTCCTATAATATTACAGTTGAACAGATTAGGTCAGCATTATTGGAAACCAAACTGGAGATTTAATGCCACTCTTCTTCAAAAACCTGATTTTAAGGATTACATGTCCAAAGCAATTACTAATTACTTTAAATTCAACAAATTGGAAGATACAGAATGGATCTGTTTGTGGGATGCTTTCCAAGCATATAATCTTTTATACAGCTAAACTGGAAAAAAAAAACTAGATAACAAACTTGACATACTGAAGACAAATATAAAAAAAAGCCTGGCATCAGAAAAATAACAGTGACATGAAGGTATTAATCAACTACAAAAGTCTGGCAATTCCTACAACACTATTCTTAGTAAGAAAGCATGAAAATCTGTTTTTGTGAAAGAGGCACAATATTATGCAGAGAATGATAAATGTGGATATTTATTAGCATGCCATTTAAAAGCTAAAGCAGAAAGATCTCACATTTCAACTATCAAAAATGAAAGAAATGATACATTAAATCAAGATAGTGAAATCCCAGACTGTTTTCATAAGTTCTATAATTAACTATATACTTGTGAATCAGATACCAACTCTTCTAACTTTACTTTTTTTAACGATTTACCTCAACTATTGGTGATAAAAAGGACAAATCTCTAGTTAAATATATCACGGAGGAGGAAATTGTGAAAATGTTGAAAAATATGGGCCAGATAGTTTAACTGTGGAGTTTTACTCTGCTTTTCAATCACTACTAGTGCCTAAATTGAAATCTTTCTTTAATTACCTCATAGAATTCGATTCTGTCCATAGATCCTTTACTAAAGCTATCATTGTTTTACTGAAACTGAACAAAGATCCTTTATAGGTGCAGAATTATAGGCCATTATCATTGATTATTGTGGATGACAAAATATATGCAAAATTGTTGGCAACAAGTTTTCAGAATGTACTGCCCAAAATAATAAAAAGTGACCAAAATAGTTTTATGAACGGGAGATTATCAAGTGATCACACTAGACTTTGTGCGATTCTTCTTCTTCAAGCTTCTAAAAATACTCAACCGGTCACAGTTATAGGTTTAGACATAGAAAAAGCTTTTGACTGGGTTGAGTGGCCATACCTGTTTTACACCTTAACCCATTAATACCCAATGTTCCCATAAGAAGCCATTTGGGAACAAATTGATTTGTTCCCCTATGGGAACAGTGGGCACTAATGAGTTAAAGTGGCTTGGTAATTTTTTATCAAAATGATAAAAGAACTATATACAGCACCAACAACTAGAATTCAAATTAATAATTTACAGTCTAAGCCTTTCTGCCGATCAAGAGGAACTAGACAAGGGTCCAATGTCACCTTTATTATTCAATATGTCACGACTGTGACTTTATTCCATGTCTACACTCACCTTGCCTCTGGGTGACTGGGTCCTGTGGTTGCTGTGGACTGTTTTTTCCTGTTTCCCAGATGTCTTCCAGGTTCTATTCCGGTCCTGATGTTCCAGCTTTCCAGACTTGCCCCGGTGGTTCTGCTGTCAAGCCTCACCGGTGACATCATCTGTAATTGCCTTATTAAGCACCTGGGAACTTTCAGGCTTTGCCTTTGCAATAGAGGTCTTCAGATGTGCTTTTGTCTGAGAGTGTTTGTTGCTGCTAGTATCTGCTTTGTGTGTCCTTAGCTTTAGTTTCTTTTGTTTGTTTCAGCCCTTACTTTTTGTTGTTGTTTTGCTCATGGTCAGTTCTAGTTTCCCTCCTGCTGTTTCAGTCCTGTGTCTTTAACTTTAGTTCCTTGCTGCTGTATCTGCTCTACCTAGCTTCAGTTCCTTACTCTTTGTTGCTGTTTTGCTCATTGTCAGTTCTAGTTTCCCTCCTGCTGTTTCAGCCCTGTGTGTCTAACTTTAGTTCCCTGCTGCTGTATCTGCTGTGCCTAGCTCCAGTTCCTTATTGTCTCCCTGATCTGTCTGTCTTCTGCTATAGTTCCCTGCCTGCTTGTTCCACCCTAGTTGTCCTTAGCTTTAGCCCTTCCCCGTTCGTGTCTGCCTTGCCTGAGTACTTCAATCTGGTTCCAGTACAGCCAAGCCAAGTCTGCTCCAGCTTGTGGTTCCAGTCCAGTCAAGCCAAGTCCGCTCCAGCTTGTGGTTCCAGTCCAGCCAAGCCAAATCCGCTCCAGCTTGTGGTTCCAGTCCAGTCAAGCCAAGTCCGTTCCAGCTTGTGGTTCCAGTTCAGCCAAGCCAAGTCCACTCCAGCTTGTGGTTCTAGTCCAGCCAAGTCAAGTCCGCTCCAGCTTGTGGTTCCAGTCTGGTCAAGCCAAGTCCGCTCCAGCTTTTGGTTCCAGTCCCACCTGTTGGTGTTTGTCCACACTTCCCTGTTGGGTGGTCTTCCTGCTGTTGCCAGTCTCTGGCAGCAGCCCAAGGGCTCACTACTCCAGATCATGTGCAGCGACATGACACAATATTGCATTAGAATCTTTATTATAAGAAATTAGACCTTACCTGCTAATTTGCTTTCCTTTAGTCCCTCCCGACTGGCCCAGGATTGGACTGATGGGTTGTGCACGCCTTCCAGCAGGTGGAGATTGAGAAAATTCTGACTCTAGAGAGCCAATAAGAGCCCTGGCCATGTGACCCTAGCCTCAGTATTTGACTAACAAAGCAGGAAAGAAAGGAAAGACCAACCTTCTGTGACCTGTGGAATCAGAGCAGCCACAAAGAACTCATAAAATGTGCTTAAATCACGGCCATGCCGTGTGACAATGCTCACCACCAACTCCAAACAGAGAAGAGGTATGCCTCAAACATAACTTTAAGATATCAATCCTTTTTTTTTTTTTACATAACAGTAAACTTGCAGAGCAGCTTCGTCACAAACACTGAAAGAACTTGACTCTGAAACTATGTGCAAGTCCTTACTCTTGACAAAAAAAAAACACGGGAGGGACCTGGGCCAGTCTGGAGGGACTAAAGGAAAGCAAATTAGCAGGTAAGGTCTAATTTCTCCTTCTTTAGCGTCCTTCCGGATCGGCCCAGGATTGGACTGATGGGACGTACCAAAGCAGTATACCTAAGTCACTTGAGTCGCAAAGACCGCCTCCTGACGACATTGCACAACTAACCTGTAGTGCCTAGAAAAAGAATGGAGAGAGGACCATGTCGCCGCCTTACAAATGTCTGCGGGTGGCACCAAGAACCGTTCCGCCCATGAAGCTGCTTGTCCCCTTGTAGAGTGAGCTTTAACTCCCTCCGGGACTGCTCTACCAGCCAGAATGTAAGCAGAAGCTATCATCTCCTTAAGCCACCGAGATAAAGTAGGCTTAGATGCGGCCAAATCCTTACGCAACCCGGAAAGGAGAACAAAGAGATAGTCCGAGTGTCGAAAATCCTCAGTGACCCTCAGATAGCGCTTAAGAACTCTCTTAACATCCAATGTATGCAACTTCCTCTGAGCCTCCGTGCCTGAGGAAGGCCCCAGGATAGGAAGGAAGACGGATTGGGAAAGATGAAACCGAGAAACTACCTTAGGCAGGAAAGAAGGAACCGGACGCAGAACCAATCGCTCCTTGGAAAACTGCAAAAACGGAGACCTGCAAGAAAAAGCTTTCAGCTCTGAGACCCTCCTAGCTGAAGCAATGGCCACTAAAAACACTGTCTTAAGGGTCAAAACCTTAAGGGAACAAGAAGATAGCAATTCAAAATGAGGACCCATCAGACCGGAAAGCACAAGGTTTAGATCCCAAGATGGAACGACCGCCCCTGGCTGGAGGGTGAAGGAGACTAACTCCTTTCAAAAAATGGGAGACATCAGGAAGACCAGCCAATGACTTACCCCGAATTCTACTGCGGAAACAGGAAAGCGCCGCAACCTGCACTTTAAGAAAAGAGAGAGACAATCCTTTATCAAAACCCGGTTTAAGGAAATCCAACATCTCCGCCACCGAAGCTCTAAAGGGAGAAACATCACACCCTGAACACAAAGCCTCAAAAATCCTCCAGGTGCGAATATAATTCAGAGACGTAGACCAACAGCGTGACCGAAGCATGGTAAAAATCACTGAAGCGGAATAACCTCTCCTAGTTAAGCGAGCTCGTTCAAGAGCCAGGCCGTAAGACAAAATTGAGCTGGGTCCAGATGACGAATTGGTCCTTGTAATAGAAGGTTCTTGTGAACAGGCAGCTGAAGAGGAGACGCAGATCGAAGACGCTGGAGACACGGGCGTCGAGGCCAATCTGGAGCCACTAGAACTACTGGACCTCCATGCGCCTCGATCCTTTGTAAGAGACGATCCAAAAGAGGCCACGGAGGAAACACGTACAGGAGTCCGGCAGGCCACTGCTGTAAGAGCGTGTCTATCCCTTCTGCTCTTGAGTCTCTTTGGCGACTGAAGAAACGGGAAACCTTTGCATTGTGACTGGAGGCAAAAAGGTCTAGCACTGGAATGCCCCACCGAGCTACTATCAACTGAAATGCTTGAGAGATAAGCGACAATTCCCCTGGATCGAGAGAAAATCCGCCTGAATGTTTTTGACCCCCACCACATGAGCAGCAGAAATGGCGGACAGGTGAAGCTCCGCCCATGCCATGAGACTCGCAAGAGCAGACTCTTCGTTCCCCCCTGGCGGTTGACATAGGCCACAGCCATGGCACTGTCCGACAGAACTCTCAGCGCCTTGCTTGCCACCAGGGAACGAAACTCCTCCAGAGCTAGATGAATCGCCCTGGTCTCCAAGAAATTGATGGACTGGGACGCTACCAGAGACCTTGTGCGAACCTGCCCAAGCAATGGGCCCCCGAACACCTGAGACTGCCAATGGTCGTTAACGCTATCCACTGGGGAGACTCCAACGGAATTCCTCTGGTAAGATTCTCCGCCCGCAGCCACCAGAAGAGGCTGCTGCGTTCCAGAGAACGCAAAGGCAACCTCACCTGAAGGGAGTCCATCTGAGAGGACCATCTGGACAGAAGAGAAAATTGGAGAGGTCTCATGTGTGCCCTAGCCCAGGGGACTACCTCTATAGTAGCTGCCATTGAGCCCAGGACCTGGAGATAATCTCGAGCACAGAGGACGCGACTGTGAAGCAACCCTAGAATCTGAGATCGCAGTTTGAGGACTCTGCCCTGGGGATGAAAAACACGACCCCACGCCGTGTCAAAGGTAACCCCCAAATACTCCAGGGACTGCGAAGGAACCAGATGGCTCTTGGCTGAATTCACCACCCAACCTAGAGACTGAAAGAAATACACTAACCGGTCTGTGACCTGCAAACTCTCCTGATAAGATTTTGATCTGATAAGCCACTCGTCTAAGTATGGGTGGACTAGGATCCCCTCTTTCCTGAGGGCCACTGCCACCAGTACCATGACTTTGGTGAATGTGTGCGGAACTGTAGCTAGACCAAACGGCAGAGCCCAAAACTGAAAGTGGTGTTCCAGAATCGCAAACCTCGGGAACATTTGGTGAACAGTCCGGATAGAAATATGCACATAAGCTTCCGTTAGATCTAAAGCCGTCAGAAACTCTCCAGTACGAACGGCCACTATCACTGACCGAAGGGTCTCCATTTGAAAACTTGTGACTTTGAGAGCCCGATTGACGGCCTTGAGATCCAAAATAGGACAAAATGAGCCCTCCTTCTTGGGAACCACAAAGTAAATGGAATAACGATCCTGTTGGAACTCTGAAGGAGGAACCGGGAAAATGGCATGAAGATCCAAGAGCCTCTGTAGAGTGTCCCGTACCACACCCACTTTGAGACGAGAGTGACAGGGTAAGACTCTAGAAAGGCATCTTGGTGAATTCTAAAGCATAGCCTTCTCGAATGACTTCCAAGACCCACTGGTCGGAGGTAATCTGGGCCCACCTCTGAAAGAACAGCGACAGCCGAGCCCCTACAGGAATCAGAGGAGAGGCCCGCGCACCTTCATTGGGAAGAACGGGCGGGGGACCGGAATAGGGCGCCTGAATCTCGACGTCCTCTACAGAATCCTCGAAAGGACTGAGTTCTGTTGAAAAATCTGGACCTCTGAGTCTGAGCTCCCTGGGCAGTGTGAAACCTACAGAAATCCCTCGCCCGACCACGATCAAACAAAGCACCCCGACTAGATGGGCGAGGCCTATTCTCTGGGAGATGAGGAATCTTCGTATACCCGAAAGAGCGCACCAATTTATCCAACTCCTCTCCAAACAACAGAGAACCTGTGAAGGGAAACTTACTCAACTTAGATATGGAAGCCGCATCCGCAGACCAACCTCGCAACCAAAGGGAGCGTCGAGCTGCGACCCCCAGCGCCAAAGACTTGGAAGATGATCTCAACAGATCATACAAGGCATCCGCCAAGAAGGCAGATCCCGTCTCAATCTTGGCAACCTCCAGATCTATAGCAGACAGATCATCCAAGGACCTCATCCAAGGACCTATCCAGAACTCTCTCCGCCCAGCGGAAGCAAGCTCTGACCACGAGGGAATCGCAAATAGCCGCCTGCACTGCCAAACAGCAAACCTCAAAACTATTCTTGAGAAGTGAATCCAACCTCCTGTCCTGGACATCCCGGAGGGCTGTTCCACCATCTACCGGAACCTTATTACGCTTGGTCACCGCTGAGACCACCGCGTCAACCACTGGGACCTTAAGAAGGGTCCTGTCCACCTCCAGCACTGGGTACAGGCGGGTCATCGACCTGGCTGGACAAGAAGAGGAGTCAGGAACCTCCCACTGTGCCTTAATGATGTCCCAAATGTCTTGATGCATGGGAAAAGTTCTTCCTGAAGACCTGGTGCCTTTGACCAGCAGGTCCACCTTGCGAACCTCTGGAGTGGGGCGTGGTTCTTCCTCAAAATGTAGAGTGGAGGAGACCAAAGAGATGAGTTCCTGCAAATCCTCCTTATGAAAGACCCGAGCCACAGAAGAATCCTCTCCCTGAGGTAAGGGATCTGCAGCAGGGTTCACAGCACCTTGGTCCTCCCAAATGTCATCTGTTAAACCTTCCCCCTCTTCCAGGAAAGGGATATCCTGATCCTGATCAGACACTAAATCTCCTTGTGGATCCCAGCATCTAGGTCTTTTAGGAGGAGGAAAAAAGTTAGAGGAGGACTCACCTGCCTCTGCTGCTCCAAAACCCGACTTCTTCAATAAGAAAGACTGGTACATCTGGAGGACAAACTCAGGGGGAAAACCCCCCTCCCGAGTCCCTCCAGACTGCACCAGGGAGACTGCCTCCGTTGCTCCCTGCAGGGCTGAAGACTGCGCATCAGGAGAAAGATCATGTGCTGCAGGACCTGCAGCTGCAGGCAAGATGGCAGCCTTCCCCGCCAAATTTGACGAAGCAGGCAGTTCCACAGACGAACATGAGACCGCTGAGGCAGGGGGGAGCAAATGAGAAGATGCAGATGGAGGCGCGGTCGAAGGCACAACCGGAGAAGGCACAGCTGTAAGTTCTAGTGAGGTATAGTATTTACAAGAGCCGAGGGCGCCCACTCCCCAGCGTGGCAAACAGCGCAGCGCTTGAATTTCTCCGCCATAGCTGTGATCCGTTTCCCCACAACAGAAAACGCTTCAAGCCTTTTTTTTTCAATAATACAAGAAAAGCCGCTGAGAAAACGCAAGGAAAAGGCGGAGAAGCGAAGGCAGTACAAAGCCAAATTGCTCGTTCAGGCCTCGGGGCACTTTAATTATTTATTTATTAAGAACAGCTGAGAGGGGGAAATAGCACAGAAAACAAATGGAGCACGACGGAGCTGCCTGCTTGTTAGTGCTGTGGGGAGAGAAAGGTTTCTCTTATTGGATTTTTTTTTAAGATAAAGTGACTGCCTCTCCCAAAGGCAAGGGCCCCTTTCACCAAAGGGATAGCCCTTCCCAGAACAGCAAAGGGAAATGGGGAGGAAGGGGGGAGGGACCTGGGACACCCGAGTTTACACTGCGGAGGTTGGAGAGAAAAAGTCCTTTAACCTAGCCTCTACACCAGATTCCCCTGGCACAGAAAGATTAAACTAAAAATTTTTTTTTTTTAAATAGAGAAAGAGAGAGAGAGACTAATGGGCTCACCTCCTACCTGCTGGAGACTGAGAAAATACTGAGGCTAGGGTCACATGACCAGGGCTCTTACTGGCTCTCTAGACTCAGAATTTTCTCAGTCTACACCTGCTGGAAGGCGTGCACAACCCATCAGTCCAATCCTGGGCCGGTCTGGAGGGACGCTAAGGAATTACAATTAGAAACAATCCATCCATACATGGTATATAGTGTGGTTCAACAACAGTGAAAATATCTACATGTGTAGATGACATACTTTTGTACACCACTCTATTTTCTACACCATTCATTTTGAATACCATTCAACAATACTCATTATCCGGATATAAAATTTCTTCAAAAACTGTCCTACAAACTGCCAGAGGTCCAATAAACTGTCCAGAGATCAAATCTAAAATTGAATAATTGCAATTCAAATGGTCTCCAAACAAGCTGTAATATATTGACATACGTTTTGGACCTACACTAGAGGAGACAATACAATAAAATGCAATTCATTTAATAAATTTAGAGCAAGCACTAATATCAAAATGGTCACCTCTAAGATTACCATGATGGAGTCGTTTGGTGACTACAAAAATGATGATCACACCCAAGATCAACTATACACTAAGCGGCCCTTTTACTAAGGTGTGCTAAAGTTTTTAGCAAATGCTAAAAATAAGTAAGCGCAAAATGCTAGAGACGCCCATATATTCCTATGGATGTCTCCAGCATTTTGAACATGCTAATGATTAGCTTGTGCTAAAAACGCTACCGCGCATTGTAAAAGACCCCCTAAGTATGTTGCCTTTCTTCTTCAAATCAATAGTATACATAGATATAGAAAAACTTCTATCTTCCTTTTTATGGAACAACAAACCTCCCCGTATAGCTATTAAAAAGCAGCAAAACAGGGGGCGTTCCAAGATGGCGGACGCAACTCGGTAGCGATCACCGAGGCTCCCTGGACTTACCCTTTATTTGAAAGTTTCCGCAATTAGAAATGCCGCATACAAAAAGAAAGGGGGTAGTCAAAAGCCTACCATCTGCGACTGCGGCTGCCCAAACAGTCCAGACGACCCTCGATGGTTTCGCCACGAGTACTCCACGGGAGAGGGCGAAAGGGAGCTCTGCTGAGGGAACGTTCGGAGGAGCGACGATTCCCCTGGAGCATGACACCACACTTTCCTCCCCGGACCTCAATCCTCCTCCGTGTCCTGCAGACCTCAGGGGGAAGGTGGAGCTTCTGGCAGCGTCCGAAGATGGCGCCGAAGAAGTCTCAGTGGATGGTGCCTCACCCAGAAAGACTGCAGAAGATCTACAACAGGAGCTTTTGGCTCCAGCGGAGGTAACCCTGGGAAGTATCTGGGCAATGTTACATCATTTAACTACAATTACTGTGAAAGCTGCTTCGGATACAACTTCTTTGGTAACAAAAGTTGATTTCCTGAATGACTCTGTAGAAAAGATACGGCAGGAAGTGAGTTCTCAGAGAACTACTTTTCAGCAAGAAATTGACTTGTTAAAAAACTCTACAGACAGCCT
Organism: Microcaecilia unicolor; assembly: GCF_901765095.1. Lineage (NCBI taxonomy): Eukaryota > Metazoa > Chordata > Amphibia > Gymnophiona > Siphonopidae > Microcaecilia > Microcaecilia unicolor. Next base: position 245,337,959 of record NC_044037.1, on the reverse strand, counting down.
GATTAAGGATAAAATTATTCTACATAATAAATTAGACCAGCTTGAAAATTTTAACAGGCGTCTTAATTTAAGAATAATAAATTTTCCAAAAGTCCCAGAGGTGAGTGCACTTAAACTATTTAAAAAATACCTTTCTGAAGTTCTCAATTATCTCCCAATTCCACAAAAAGAGGAGCAGAAGAGAAAATCAGAAAATCAACCTATACAACCTCTTGGATTACAAGACTTGACAGCTTTTTTGGAACAGTCTATGAGTGACGTTCAGTCTCGCACTACTTTGTTAGTATCTTTTGTTTTTGAGCAGGATGTTAACTCAATTATGAAATTATACTTTAAAAATGCTCTTAAAGAATTCCTTGGAGCGCGAGTGTGGATATACCCGGACGTGACAAGAGCTGCTCAAGAAAAACGTAAAAAGTTTCTTGCATTGAGAGAAGAGACTAAATTGCTGGGAGCTAGTTTCCTATTATCGTATCCGTGTAAATGTTTGGTTAAATTTAAGGGTAACAAATATATATTTTATGATCCGGACCAGCTGAAAAGTTTTGTTGACTTAAAGAAAATTGTCAAGTGACTCCTAGGGAAAGTTTTGAGAAATATAGTTTAACCGTGGATTAGCGTTCAGGCCTGTTTGCTTATTTAAAATATTATTCTAGTGTTCTTCTCAACTTTAAGAATTCCCCTCCTTCTTTTAGTGGTCTAAGAAGAGAGGATTAATTTCTAGTAAATGTGTTTGCTTTGTATTATGTGTGTTATCCTCATGTTTCTATTGCAAGAAATTCTTGTGAATGTATTGCAAAACATAAATAAATAATAATAATAAAAAAAAGCAGCAAAACACCAAAGAGAAGGGAGAAGTAAACTTTCTGAGCTTTTACGACTATCACACTACTTTTACATAAAACACAGAAACAGAAACATGACAGCAGAGTACTCTATAGATCATAGAAGAGAGTCTAACTCAGTGGTTCCTAAACCTGGTCCTGGAGGAACCACAACCAGTTAGGTTTTCAGGATATCCACAATGATTATTCATGAGAAAGATTTGCGTGCACCGCCTCCACTGCATGCAAAATCTATCTCATGAATATTCATTGTGGATATACTGAAAACCTGTCTGGCTGGGGTGCCTCCAGGACCAGGTTTGAGAGCCACTAGTCTAACTAATCTTCCTCTCTGGTTGCAAGTAGCTTTCATAGAAATTGAATATTATATGCAGATCAAATGGTCATAGTCTGTTTGTACTCTGATATGGAATAATGTCCATTTTAAGATTCAAGAAAAAATCATTAACTGGAAGCATTTGCAAGATGCTGGGATATGGTATATTGATCAATTAATCCAAATTGTCATCCTTTGAGGATTTAAATATTAGATTTTAATTTACAATCTACTTCAAATACAAATGGATGCAATTATGATATTGTCTTATAAGTCACAGTACTTATAAGAACTGCTGTATCATACATTTGGAACCCAGCATTATCACCATATCAAAACAAATAAATAGAGGTAGAGGTGCGGGATCAAAATGGTATAAACTTATACAACTAAGTAAATTCATAAGACCCACAGGCACAGAATCAGTATGGGAAATTGGTGCAAACATCCCACTTCAAGACAAACAACGGTCTGAGATTTAGTGTAATATATCTAAAAGTGTTCAATCTGTCACTATCACGCAATCAACATATTTTCTTCTGCACAGTGCTCTTTGGACACCTTATGAAATATCCACATTCAGAAAATATGAAGATAGTAAATGCTGGTCATGTAAAAAAAATAAACACAGGAACACTTTCATATATGCTATTTTCATGTGACTACTTAAAACTTTATTGGGATATACTATGGACTACTATTTGCTCACTTTTAGATATTAATGAACCATTGTGTGCAACTTAATTGAATGAGTCAATTAGTGCTGATAACTGGCATCCTAACAAGTAATTATTAGCACTAATTGAATTTAATTAGTAGTTACACATGTTAAATTTAGGCACCGGATCCACATCTAAGTCCAAAAAGGGGGCACGAAAATGAGAGGGTCATGGATAGATCAGGGATGTTCTTAGAATTTCTGTGCGTATTTATAGAATAAGGGGGATACATGCCACATTTCAGTTGGTGCAAATGGCCAGGTCTAAAGTTAGATACGATTCCCAGGCATAAGCGCTAGTGCAGTAGACAGAATAGCACTGAATGTTATTTTTTGGGCACAATTTTTTAGGCACCATATATATCAACTAGCCCATAGTGTTTTCATTCTTGGTGATATTGGCTTAAAATCTTTGCTTGATGATAAAGCAAAGTTATTGAGAATATTAATATCTTTGGCTATCAAATCTATATTACATTCATGGAAAGACTCTACAAGTCTTGACTATAATATTTGGTGGGATTCAGTTTGCATCACTGCCAAATTCGAACAAGTGGCTGTGGAACGGAATTCATCATTAAGATCCTATGAAAAGATCTGGAGACCTCTGCAACAATATAGTTGCTTATCCTATTAACAGACATTACTCTATTGTATGCTAAACATGTCAGTTCCACAGAGTAATATACATTATTATATTTAAATGCCAACTAGTTAGTAAACAACCACAATTTTTGTATAGTGTTTGATGTTTTCACTTTATATCTCATTAGTGTATTTTGTTAACAGGCTAATGAGTCTTCTTTACCTCATATAATAAGGTTTCTAAAGTCTTTGGGGGAGATGCAGAGTTCCATAATGACTTTTATGGAGTGTAAGGGGTGGCCTAGGATAACAAAAAAGGTGATGTATGCAAATAAGAGGAAGGAAAATTTGGGGCCCCTAACTTGTGGTGGTACTATATGGCATCCTAACTTAGAGCAAGTGTGGATGGGACAGGAGGGACAAATCAGGGAGTTATTCTGGGAGACATTAATCTATCTGGATTTTTAAGGACCCCTTGGAAATACAGACCTATACACGTTGGGTTAAATCCGATAGTGGAACACACTCTGAGAGCGTAGGACTGAAATTTTCACAAGCCAAAGGAGGGTCTAACTCCTTTGACCTCACTTAGTGGAGCATCTTGAATATTGCAGTTAAAATAATGAAGTCATGTGTGAACATCATGAATTTGATGAAAAAGAGGCTTGGCGTTTTCTGATCGTTGACTTGGAGCTGGACAAGAGGCACTCTGCTTGTATGCCATGGAGATTTGTATTGATAAGAATTGTTTTTTAAATAAGACTAATTCAAAATAATAAAGAAATGTTATTTTTCTGTGCTTTGCAGATTATTGATATTACCCATGATGAAGCTAGCAGCAAAACTGGGATCCCTATCAGGATTTTAAATTGATATTGCAGTCACCCTTTTGGAAAAGGTCCATACCACTTATAAAAGGAAGAGATATGGATATATCATGGACAGATAAGTAAAGTAACAATGTGATGTTGAAGAAACATTTTGCCAGCTTGGGGGCCCTTTTACTAAAGGGTTGCTGTGCGGCAATCTGTAATTACCGCTTGCCCACCAAAGCCGCAAGTGGTAGTTTTGCCCCCAGTGCGTGGCATTTTCGGCACTGCCAGAATTTTTCAAAAATTATCATGGTTACCTGGTGGTAATTGGGCTGCCCGGTTACCACTGGGTTAGCACAGGAGACTTTACTGCCACTTATGTGGGTAGCAGTAAGTACTTCCCCGATATCACGATATGGCCTCGTGGCAAGTGCAAACTTACAATATGGCCATTTCTTTTTTTCACCTTTTTACCTGCTGCAGTAAAAGGGGGCTGCATGCAGCAAAATCTCATGCTGCTGCTAGCGCAGGGCCCCTTTTACCTCAGCATAGTAAAAGGGGTCCTTGGATTGCTTTAAGTGCTGTGATGGACAAAGGGTGCATTAATTTTCACATATACACATATTTGTGATTTAAAATTTAGAAATGTATGTGATAAAAAGTTTTAAAATGTTTAATTCTTTGAATATTAAATAAATTGTAGAAAATATGAGAAACTGTTTAATATCTACTTGGACATTGAATATTTTTTGATATTTTTGATTCTCTCCATGTTGAGACATAGTTTTTGAACTTTATCTCCTGATAATTAGATATTTTATACACATATATATGTATTTTCAAACATAGGTGCAAACATGCAAACTCCTCTCCAATCCTGTCCCCAGAAACAGTGCATATAGCCTGTACTCCTTTACATGTGTACAGATTATATGCACATGTTTACCTGTATATTGGGCAGGACATTTTATAAAAGCCTATTTCTCTATTTATAGAACAATATGGCACAAAGATGCATTTCATCTTTCTCTTGTGGTCACCCAAAATCCAACAACCCTCACCCAAATGTCCCCTTAGTTGAGGACACATGGTTACTAAAAAGGGCTAGTTTAAACCTTGATAGTGGTTGTAGCAGCAGCAGAGCGTGAAGATGCATAAGGCCATCAGTACACAGGGTGAAAGGATCGAGAAATGGGAGGAAAGGGGAGGGGAGGGACTGAGAGAAATTGACAGACTGGTGTCATCTCCTGTGCAGAAGTCAGGAGAGGAAGAAGCCTGGCACAGGAACATGCTTTAAGAGCTCCATGAGTCTTCACACCCTGCTGCTGTCAGAATGGCTGCTATTGGATTCTGGACCAGCTCCAGCTTTAGTAGGCATATGTCTGTGGAGAAGGGGGGAGCGGGTGAGGGGGACTATTGGGACTGGCTGCCATTAGTCTTCCTTCCTCTTTGGATGGTGGGGCCCCGGGGGTTCCCTACCAACTCTGTGGCTCCCAGCTCCTGTCTGTCTCCTCTGTGTATTTGTCTGTCCACAAATGCAAAAACATATGCATATGTATGAACAAATCGACAGATGGATGGACCCTCAACAACAGGCATTACAGTCTGTTGTGAAATTCACCTAAAAAAAGGCTGATAAACTTTTAAAAATCAATCCACACAACATTTTTAGTTAAAAAGATTTTTCTCGTCATCTGAACAATAAAGAAACTCATTCACTTATTTTCCTGCTGTCTGCAAAGAACCAGCAGTTTGCAGTGAATTGATTGTAATGGAATTGCTCTTGGCTTGTCGCAGATGGCTATTCTATTGAAGCAGGCAGTACTGTAGTTTAAATACAATATACTGAAATTGCTCAGCCACATACAGTGCTGAAAAGAAGACTGAACTACTTAGAATGGTCTGTATTTTAGCACAATTTATACTCAAAATATAATTAGATCCTAATCTAAACTCAGGTAAGAAAGAAAGAAAGATAATCCCCACTGAATAAATAAATCAGTCTAAAAGGATATATTTTGATTATTTATTCAACAAAAAAAGTTTCAGCTTTAAGTATCCTTGTGTGAAAAGTATGAGAAGTGAACCCCTCATTCAATAAATGGTGGCATTCCTTGAACAGCAATAACTTCAAATAAATGTTTCCTGTAAATGTGGATTGGTCTCTTACATCACCCTTGGGGAATTTTGGCTCATTCTATCATAAAGACCTAATTCAGCTCTACTAGATTTGAGGGATTCCCTGCATGAACAGCTCACTTCAAGACTTGCTACAATAATTCAATGGGATTTTGGTTGGGACTTTGAGTTGGTAAATCCAAAACACAAAAGACTAGATTCAATAAATGGCACTCAAATTTGGGTACTGAAAAATTGAGCACTGACAACTATTCTAAAAACAGTGCTCCGAGTCGGGCAATGTTTATAGAATAGCACATAGTGCCGGGATCTGCAACCAGCTTTGGGTGTGAGGATTTGCACCAACTGAAACCTGGTGTAAATTCTCACATGTAAGATCCCCCAAATTCTATAATACTGCATGCATCTTTAGTGAATGTCCCTGACCCGCCTGTGTCCCTCCCATGGCCATGCCTCCTTGCACGCTAAAACATTTGCATGCACATATATATATAGAGCAGTGTTTAGCAAAATGCACACACAAATCCTAATTGGAGCCAATTAACTGCAATAATTGGTCATTAGCGCCCATTTATTGCTAGTTATCAGCTCCTTACTCAATTAGGCGCGCAGCCAAATTTGTGTGTGCAATTTTGAGTGCCATATATAGAACTCAGGGAAAATCTCTTCTTCTTCAGCCATTCTTTAGTCAATTTGCTTGAATGTTTAGGATTATCTTCTGCATGACCCACTTTTGACTCAGGGTGACCTGACATTCTCCTCTGGGATTTTCTGATGTACAGCAGAATTCATGGCTCCACTAATGATGACAACCAGTCTAGGTTCTGAAACAGCAAAGTAGCTCACACAAACACACCATGATAACTCCACTACTATGCTTAATAGGACAAGTTTTTTTGTTTCTTCTGAAAGGTAGTTTTGCTACTGTATCCAAAGTGCAATTTTTGACTTATCAGTCCCGAGAACTTTATTCCAGAAGTTTTGTAAATCATCCAGATGCTCTCTAGCAAAGAAGGCAGCAATTTGTTTTTTTAAAGAGACAGAGCAGTGTTTTCTTCTGAGCTATCCTCCCATGAACCCTCATGTCAGCCACAGTAGAGTGGCCCGCAAATCATTAGAAAGTGGTCTTCGTGATTTTGTGGATGATTTTCAGATTTCATATTGACGTAATATTGGCAAAATGAGCACTTCTGGATAAAGCCCCAATTATTTAGAAATTACCTTTTAATCCTGTTCTTTTTCATAGCTCCTTTTAAATTTCTCTTGACTGTGGCATGATGAGTTCCCACAAACTTTTATGGTGAAGACTAAACTCAAAACTTTCTGGACTTTTATATAGGACAGGATGCCCATGCTCAGGTGTAAAGATTTATGGGTCAATATTCCGAGGCAGCTATCCAGATAGTCTAATCCGCAAATCTCTGAAAACCTACCTCTTTAGCAAGGCTTACCAGGAGAACCCATAACTAACTATTACACAACTTCTATCTTCCTTCACTCAGAAAATATCTTCCTATAACTGTTTGACCAGATCCTCTTGTTTTCCCTGACATCTGTATAACATCAATTGTATTCTGTACCCTGGTATAGTGATGCCATAACAGGTCTCTTTAAGCCACATTGAGCCTGCAAATAGGTGGGAAAATGTGGGACACAAATGCAATAAATAAATCAATAATCTGAGCTGCAGACTGGGGAATTCAGAGGCACTATCCAGATAGTGCTGTTGAATATCTTTACAGACCGCCTCAGCAAAGGAAAAGGGAAAGGGGATGGAATTTGATATACCACCTTTATGTGGTTATAATCAAAGCAGTTTACATTTTATATGCAGATAGTTATTTTTTGTACCTGGGGCAAAGGAAGGTTAAGTGATTTGCCCAGAGTCACCATATGGATAGTTGCCACCTCAGCACTATCTGGAAAGAACATTGCCAATACTCAGATAAACACGTGCAGCTGCTGAACACCTGGACATTCAGCACCAGTATCCAGGAATGGCCTAGCATTGAATATCCAGGTAATAAAATCCGCTGACTGCCACAGGTTGAATACTGCCCCCTTATAATTCTTATTATGACACTTGGGAGCTCAATTTCAAAAGAGAAAAAAATCCAAAAAGTGTGATAAAGCACCATTTGGATGAATTTCTTCTCAAAATGTCCAAATCAGTATTTTTGAAACCTATTTTGCAGACGTTTATCTATGCAATTCATCTGCAGTGCATCCAAATCACAAGGGACCGTGTTGGGGGCATTTCGAAGGTGAGATTAGGGCGTGCCTAACACTTGGACGTTTTACAGCCATAATAGAATAAAACCAAAATGTCTAGGGTAAAAACGTTAACGTTTTGGTCTAGACCTGTTTTTCTACTGAATAAGACACAAAAAGGTGCCCTAAATGACCAGATGACCACTAGAGTGATTCAGGGATCACCCTCCTTACTTTTACCACCCCTCCTCCCCCAAATAAGACACAAAAAGGTGCCCTAAATGACCAGATGACCACTAGAGAGATTCAGGGATCACCCTCCTTACTTTTACCACCCCCCCCCCCCCCAAAATGTGAATAAAAATAGTATTCATCAGTCTCTATGACAGCCTCAGATGTTATAGCCAGGTCCATTAGAGCAGAATTCATGTCCCTGGAGTAGTCTTGTTGTGGGTGAAGTGCACTCTGTAGACAGGTGGACGCAGGCCCATACCTCCCACTACCTGTTACACTTGTGGTGAAAACTGTGAGCTCTCCAAAACTAATTAAAACCTACTGTACCCATATATAGGTGTCCTCTTCACCCATAAGGGCTACTGTGTGGTGTACAGTTGGGGGTAGTGAGTTTTGGAGGGACCAGCAGACAAGATAAGGGAGCAATGGTGAGATGTGTATCTGGGAACATTTATATGAAGTCCACAGCAGTGCCCCTAGGGTCCTCGTTGCTTTCCTGGGATGTCTGGGGGACCAGTCTGCTAAAAATGCTGGCCCCTCCTACATCCCAATGGTTTGATTTTGTGTGTTTTAAATTGTGTGGGGTTTTTTCAAAAATGGCCTAAAAAGATAAAAGCACAAAGCACAAAACCTTATTCGAAATGGTATTTAAAAAAAAAAAAAAAAGACTTTTTTTATTTTTTTGAAAATGGCTACATTTGCTATTTGGATTTGGGACGCTTAGCACAAAACATCCAAAGTCCTACTTAGACGTCATACTGAAAATGCCCCTCCACATGTTCACAATTTCTTTTGATTAGTGCTGTATGTACAGTGTTACTTTCTATTTTTAGAAACCAATTGGCAGAAAAGATAACTAAGACAAATATTATTCTTCCTCTTGATAGAATAAAGGACAAGGCCATCTTTAAGGCTCACCAAAAATCAAAGATTAACAACAAAGTGCAGACTAAACTAAAATATTATAGGTTTTATATTTTTTGCTTCTCTTTTTTCTGGGCTAATATAGACATGTATTGTTTCACACATACGCACACATACGCTTACCTTTTCTTTCAGATCAGCACAGATCTCATGTTGTTTTCTTCTGTCATTTGCCAATATAATTTCTGTTTCATATGCTGTACAGGCTTCAGCAATAGTCATTACCCCTTTTATTAGCAAGTTTTTTCTATCTCGAAGCCAGTTCTGTATCAAAGCTTTCCGATGTTCCTTAGCAAATCGGTACTGATCCCAGGATGTCTCGTGTGCAACCTAAAAGACAAATTAACACTGATGTGCGGTGACATTCACAGTAGGGGGAAATCAGAAAATGTGCCAATCTCAGTATTTCATGTACCAAAAACTAAACAAAAAAAGGGGGTATAGCCAACTGCAGATACAAGTATGCAAGACCAAACAGAGCAACTGGGAAATATAATCGGTCAAAACATCACAATGAGCACACAGTTAAAATAAAGCATTTACGTTGCTGCTAATGCAGCTCCAGGACTCTTTGCGTAGCCCCAGGGCCCAGCGTAGCTTTTATCTCATTTGGAAAGGATACATTAATTCCTTGGCACCTAAAATCCGGAGCCATATTCTTAATAAGCTTGGAGGTTTGACAGAGTCTCCTGACACAGGCAGTGGTAGATAGAGGGGCATGTTAGATCTCCCATTAGAAGACTGGGGGAATTAATATGGAGGCGGTAGGGGTCTGAGGAGGGGGGGTTGGGAGGGGGTATTAATTAGGGATGGGATGTCTTTATAACAAAGTAAGGGATGAGGAACAGCATGTTGGGGGGAGGGTCCTCAGAGTCCAGGCCTTCTTGCCCTTTTGTTGTGAGGAGCTTGGATATTCCTTGGGTGGAAGAGTCATTTTAGCTGAGGCAGTGTGTTGGTTGGTTGTATCACTAGAGTTGGGGGGGTTAAAAAGGGGGGGAAGGTTTTAAAGTAGGAGTTTTTTGGGAATGGAAAGACAAACTGATCTTGGAGCCGGAGATCGAGGAGTTATATCCATATGCAGAGACTCCAAGGATGATCACTTTGTTGAAATCCCCCACACACTGATGATTGTTGATCTGTATAAAACCTGAGAGTGAGAGAAGGGAGATATATGTTTCAGTTTAGATAGGGATTGCGGACCTTGAAGGTTTTAGGAGGCTCTTGCATGTCGGAGTCTTGGTCCAGTGGTAAGGGGGAAAAGGAGTTTTTGTCAAATTGTTATTAATAAATAAACCTTGTTGGAAAGAATGTTGAATTAGGGAAAGGGGGGGGGGGGGCAAAAGTTAAAGATTAATGAAAGTGTATAATATCTGACAGTTATTGCAGTTAATGTTCGTTGATTGATTGTACAGGTACTTATTGCATGCAAACATAATGTATGTGTTTCATTAATAAAAATTGCTGAAACTAAAATAAAGTATTTAATAGACAATAACTGAATAACATATCGTATACAAAGACACAGTGGGTTGTAAATGTTGATTATCATTGCCAAATTGCATTACAATTGCCCAAAAAAGGACAGTTCTGTAATCTAAGCACCTCATTTACGTGCCCCTTACACACATAAATCTGGAGAATGGTGATGGTCTACTGTCCGGGTAATTATCTGGATTAATTTAAGCAAGTTGAAAGCGGTCCTAAATTTATTCAGAGGTAGATGGATAAGTGGACTGAAAATCGCTACTATTTGGATAGCAACAGCACTGACTTCTCTAGGGTGGAGGAGTACCCTAATGGTACACTTGGCTTGAGAACCAGGGCAACTGGATTTGATTCCCACCACAGCTCCAGGTACAAAACAAAAACAGATTGTGAGCCCACTAAGGACAGAAAAATTACACACACACACACACACACACACATATATATATATATATATATATATATATATATATATATATATATAACATAGATAGCAGAACTAAATATATAGGATTTATACACTTACTAAATGCTTTTCTGCAACAGCATGTAAATGCAAGGGGGCATATAGGTTGGGCAGGGCTCCTAGTCACACCTCTAACAGAATACTGTAAGCTGCAAGTGTTTCTGCTGCTTTCATACTCACACAATTATGCCATGTCTATGCCTGGAGTAACTGCAGGTGCATAAATATTAGGCCTGCTGATAGGGGTTATCCCCAGGTTCTGTTATAGAATAAGTTCCTACTGCGCATCCTCAGGGCATCTAAATGGAAGCACCCAGTTGCAGAATTGCCTCCTAATAGTCAATCACAGTTGCTAAGCCTTATAAAGAACGCCCAACATGTTTTGGCAAAAATGCCTGCTTTAGGGGCCTTCAAGATTACTTATTCGATAGAACATCAGAGCAGCATGCAAAGTGCAAAATGGGGCAAAATAACTCTAAAGTTAAAGGGAAGGGAAAACAAAAATGGAACTCAAAAATCCAACAAAACAAATATGGCATTCCAAGAGGAAGAAAAAAAATGTAGACATGTATTATCATCAAGCTCAGTTACAATACCTAAACCTCTTGTAATGTATGAAATCCAACTAAAAAGATGAGAGAAAGATAAAAAAGGATTAAAATACTAATCAGGGAATAATTAGATGGTCATACTGAGGTACCATATTCTAGCACTCCTGCTCTACTCCAGGACGCAATAGTTATTACCTAAATACTCCAGCTAAACTGCAAAAAATAGGGGGAGGGAACCTCAGAGAACTCCAACAAATAATTAAAAAAATAAAAACAGGACATAGTAGCCATAACACTTTTACGGGACCTTTTACTAAAGTGTGTTGGGCACTTACCCCCAGATTCTATATATGGCAACCAGAATTGTGTGCCCAAATTAACAGAATACCGAGCCAATTAACATCAATAACTGGGTGCTAACAACCAATTATTGACGCTAATTGGCATTCATTAAAATTTGTGCACTATTCTATAATGCTTGCCGTCTAACTCTACTAGTGTGTAATGCAATAGGGAGCATGGCCATGGGCGTGTCAGGAGCATTCTAAAAAATTGCAGGTGCAATTACAGAATGCGGCTATAGCACATAACCTGGGCACCAGCATTTACATAAGGTTTCAGCAGGTGTAAGTCTGGTGCCTAGAGTTAGGCATGGGAATCGGAGCTAAGCACGATTCTATAAAGGGCTCTTTATAGAATTGCGCTTAGCATCACTTGCTGAATTTTGAGTGCCATTTACTGAATCCAGCCCCTGTGTATATTAACTGTTCTGCACAAACGTGTTAACTGCTTTTGCATTATTTTTACAATTAGATTGTTAAGGTCATTTTGCTTATTAGTGCCTTATGGGCATTTTGTGTTATGGGGCGCAAGACAACTAAGAATCTTGCAGTTAGCACGGGTCCACTTGGCAATTTCTAAATAGGTTTCTGAGAAAGAAATGATCTCATTATTTCAGGAGGTCAAAGCCTCCTCTTGTTTATTGGACTCTATTCTTTCTGGGTTATTTAAAGAATGTAAAATGTGGATGGTTCCTTGTATTAGAACTATATGAATAATTCTGTGGGGGAAGGATTGCTGACAGATGCCCTAAAACAAGCTGTGGTGAGACCTATTTTGAAAAGGCAAAATGCAGACAAGGGTCTGTTAAGCTCCTATCATCCAGTTTCACAGTTACTATTTTTAAGTAAACATATAGAAAAACGTGTATATATACAATTATTTGATTTTGTGGAGGACAGTGATCTTTAAGTCCTTGCCAATCAGGTTTCCAGAAGAACTATAGCATGGATTCAATTCTGGTATCCTTAGTACATGATATTGAACTAAGTTGGGATAAAGGTCAAGATATACTTTTGATACTGCTGGATCTACCTGCAGCATTTGATACAGTTAACCAGTTATAGAGATTGATGGAGGTAGAGTTGTATAGTAAAGTGTTATCTTGGTTTCAGCATTCAAAAATAATAGCCTCATTGCATGCCCACTAGTTCTTGTATTTTTAGAAAGAGTATGCAAGTGATCTATTTGTACCACTCCACTCAGTATTTTATAGACCTCAGTCACATCTCCCTTCAGCCATCTCTTCCCCAAGCTGAAGAACCCTAGCCTCTTTAACCTTTCCTCATATGGAAGCTATCCCATCCTCTATCATTTTTGTCGTCCTTCTCTGTACCTTTTTTAATTCTGCTATTTGAGGTGCAGTCACACCATGGAGCAAAGCAAAGGCATTATAATATTCTCCAGGGCAGCCGAGAGGGGGGGCAGGGGGGACAAAATTCCCCAGGCCCGGGCCTCCAAGGGGGGCTGGGCCCCCCTGAATTCAAATCATAGCGCCTCACCTCGACCTCGCTTTGTGTGAAAGAAGCGCAGCAGCGGCAGTCTGCAGATCACCTCCCTTCGGGCCTTCCCTCCCTGTGTCCCTCCCTCGCGCAAGTTATGTCAGACAAGGGCGGGACACAGGGAGGGAAGGCCCAAAGGGAGGTGATCTGCAGACTGCCGCTGCTGCGCTTCTTTCACACAAAGCGAGGTCGAGGTGAGGCGCTATGATTTGAATTCAGGTGGGCCCAGCCCGGTGGTGGATGAAGGGGGGTGGTAACGATGACGACCTCGGGGGGGGGGGGGGCGGCCTTGCCCTGGGCCCGGCCCAGTATCTCCATTCCTTTTCTAATAATTTCTAACATTCTATTTGCTTTCTTAGCTGCTGCACACTGAGCAGAGGGTTTCAATGTACCATCAACTATCAGGCTTATTTTTGAAAGTGATCGCCGGCCTTTTCCCGACATAAATCGGGAGATGGCCAGCGATCTCTCAAAAGTGGTGAAATCCGTATAATTGAAAGCAGCTTTTTTGACAGCATCGCCGCTTTCCCGTTGGCTCGCCAGCGAAAGTTCAAGGGGGCATCTCGGCTGCGTAGCGAAGGCAGGACATGGGTGGGCATGGGCATGGCTACCAGATGGCTGGCTTTCGTGGATAATGGAAAAAAAAAGCGTCGTTAATCAGTATTTCGCCGGGTTTACTTGGTCCTTTTATTTTCACGACCAAGCCTCAAAAAGGTGCCCCAACTGACCAGATGACCACCGGAGGGAATGGGGGATGACCTCCCCGTGGTCCCCCAGTGGTCACCAACCCCCTCCCACACTAAAAAAAAATAAAAATAAAAACCTTTTTTTACCAGCCTGTATGCCAGCCTCAAATGTCATACCCAGCTCCCTGACTGCAGTATGCAAGTCCCTGGAGCAGTTTTTAATGGGTGCAGTGCATTTCAGGCAGGCAGACCCAGGTCCACCCCCCCCCCCCCCCACCCCACCTGTTACACTTGTGGTGGTAAATGTTAAGCCCTCCAACCCCCCCCCCCAAAACCCACTGTACCCACATGTAGGTGCCCCCCTTCACCCATAAGGGCTATGGTAATGGTGTAGAGTTGTGGGGAATGGGTTTGGGGGGGATTTGGGGGGGCTCAGCACCCAAGGTAAGGGAGCTATGCACCTGGGAGCTTTTTTTGTATTTTTTAAACATTTTTAGAAGTGCCCCCTAGGGTGCCCAGTTGATGTCCTGGCATGTCAGGGGGACCAGTGCACTACAAATGCTGGCTCCTCCCATGACCAAATGCCTTGGATTTCGCCGGGTTTGAGATGGCCGGCATTTTTTTCAATTATCGCTGAAAAACAAAACGGGCCATCTCAAACCCGGCGAACTCTGGCAGTTGGCCGGGCTAAACTGTATTATCGGAAAAAAAGATGGCCGGCCATCTTTTTCCATAATACGGTTCCGGCCAGCTGTTGCGCCGCTGCTAAATTAGATCGTTGGCGAACTATTTCGATGGCAACATTCGATTATGCCTCTCCACGACACCTAAATCCTTTTCCTGGGCGGTGACTCCTAATGTGGAATTTTGCATCATGTAGATATGGTTTGGATTCTTCTTCTCTACATGCATCACTTTGCACTTCTCACATTAAATGTCATCTGCCTGCACTCTTTCTATAATTTTCCTTTCCCACCTCCTTTCTCTATCATCATCCACCTCCCTCCATCATCCCTTTCTTTACCACCCCAATTCATTTACCTTTAAAACTCTTTCCTACCAATTTCAACTCCAGAATAAGGCCATGGCTTCCTCAGTTTCTTCTTGGAAGGCTGTGGTCTAATGCAAATAAGCACTATGTCTTGCTCCTTTAAAGGCCTTGGTGCAGAAGTGACAGGCATCTTTGGCGCTCATAGCTAACTGAATTACAAATCTTCCTCCTCCTTCGCAGCCAACATACAAGTAAAAATAGCAGTTGCTGCCAAGGAGAAGGAGAATTGCAGGTTGCAGGAGCTCTAAGCTTAGGACAGTGCTTCTCATCCCTTTTCTCAGGACATACCTAGCCAGTCAGGCTTTCAGTGAATTTGCACGAGATAGCTCTGCATACCAAGGAAGCACTGCCTACAAATCTATCTCATGCATATTCATTGTGGATAGCCTAAATTGCTGGGCGTGATCCGAGATCTGGGTTGAGAATAACTGCCTTAGGAGACAGCTCACCTAGAACTAATCTAAGAGCATGGTCTGTCAACTAAGGAAGGAAAACCACCCGTGAGTTGCAGTTTGAGTGCCGTGGACACACATGGAGCTCAAGAGACACTGGTTGACCATTCCTGCATTAGGAGCTCAACATATTGGAGATTTACTGAATCAATTGAAGGCCCTGATCACTAAGCATTACAAACCTCCAAGAAGAAAGGCAGAAAGCATATGCTTAAAGATATTTTAACTGGACTCACTTTTGAGAATTTTGGTTCTCTTGTTCAGAGTTATCAGTTCGAAGTGCAATACTGTATTTAGTTCTGCTACACAATGTTGATTTTTATTTTCAGGGAAGGAGGTGTGGTTTAGCATTTAGAAACACTGTAGCAAGAATTCCTGAGATTCAAATAGTAATCCATTTCTGTCACTGACTTGCTCTATAAATCTGAGCAAGTCCTCTTTTCTTCCTATGCCTTACTGTACCCAACTGCATCTGAATAATAATGATGATGTTCAATTTTAAAAGCTGTCATGCAGCTCTGGCTTTAAGATTGATATAGGCTCAGACTTGTTTAGAGTGCAGGTTTCTTAAAACACTAGTATTAACACAGGAGTTTTAGAAAATTTGAATAAGAAAAGCAAATTCACTCATTTTCCCTTAGGTTTAATAGTATTATTAAATATGAGTAGACAGCAATGTTTAAACTATTTAATTGCTCCGCCTACTTAGTCCCCCCACCCTATTATGAATCTAAGTAAACCAGGACACTGCTGTACTGATCTTCCACAGAACCCATATACGTGTAAAGATTCATCATCTTTTGTGATCAAAAATTGTTGATGTTTCCTGATGTTGCCAAATCAAAAGAATCCTTTTAAAAAATGAAGGTCAGGTTCATCACTCTAGGTGCTATTTTTTCCCAATATTTCCATGTGTTTGATAACTTATCAGGATAATAAGCTTGTATTTCATAACCCTCCCCTATTAGAGGATTTTTTGAAAAAGAAGGAGCTCCGATTATAGATCTGAATGGGGATGAAGGTTAAGTTTTAAAAGTGCAAGCCTCTAGGATTTGTGTGGAACTGTTGTTCCTAGGTTTCCTACCCAGTGAATATTCAGCTAGTGGCGGTCAGCATGTTTTTAAACATTGACTGTTACCAACTAAGTTAGAGCTGGCTATTTAATGCTCAGCATCAGCATTGAATATCTGGGTCTGACTGGACTGCTGCTAACCACCCAAATTTATGCGGGCCCCAGCTGATATTCAGCATGTCAGTTTTGTGTTCCCCCTCCCTCCACGATTGCAATCCCCATTTGGACCCCCCCCCCAATCATCCCCCAACATTAGCCTCCTGCCTGAGATCAGGACCCCTTTGTGATTAGCCCCTTATGATCGTCTCCCCCCCCCCCCCCACCCATGGTCAAGCCCAAACACTCGTAGTCCAGTGGAGTATCCAGGGTAGGAGCAATCCCCACTTTCTCCTACCCCTAGCTGCTCCAGTGGACTCTGCTTCCATACATGGAAGGCTGACCTCTCATGGTAATACCATGAGACTACCACTAGAGCTCCAGCAGCTATTTTAGACACTGTAGCTGCTAGGGGCTAAGGACCAGATTCAGTAAATGGCGCTCAAAGTTAGGAACCAGGAAATATCTGCGCTAAGCGTTACTCTGTAAAGGACACTCCAGACTGAGCCCCATTTATAGAA
This sequence comes from Microcaecilia unicolor, assembly GCF_901765095.1. Lineage (NCBI taxonomy): Eukaryota > Metazoa > Chordata > Amphibia > Gymnophiona > Siphonopidae > Microcaecilia > Microcaecilia unicolor. The sequence continues at coordinate 245,320,954 of NC_044037.1, read as the reverse complement.
TAGCACTTAGCACAGATTCCTAAGCCCTATTTTGAGTGCAAAAACTTATGCCTGCTGAAATCTGGTGTAAATCCTGATATGCAAGTTGGCTGTCCAGCTTATTTTCGAAAGAGAAAAACGCCTATAGTGCGACCTAAATCGGGAGATAGATGTTTGTCTCACAAAGGCGCCCAAATCGGTATAATCGAAAGCGGATTTTGCCCAGATGACCACTGGAGGGAATCGGGGATGACCTCCCCGGACTCCCCCAGTGGTCACTAACTCCCTCCCACCAAAAAAACCCCACTTTACAAACTTTTTTTCCCAGCCTCTATGCCAGCCTCAAATGCCGTACCCACCTCCATGACAGCAGAATGTGTTCGATCCTCTCACAGCCTTTCCCTGGGTCAGATGTGGCTCTCGGGTGCAGTACAGGGTCACATTAGCATTGCATTGTGGTGGGTGTAGGGCATAGGCGCCCGCAATAAGAGGCTTGGGGAGGCTAAGCCTCCCCAGCCAGAAGTGCAGCAAGGGCGGGGCGGGGCGGGGCGGGTGCAGCTCGTGAACATCTCCCTTCCCCCCCCCCCGACTGGTGCGTGACAGTCCCGATCTTTACCCCCCCCCCCCCCCGTCCTCCCGACTAGTACAGTGCCGCTCTCCCCCTCCACTCCTGTCACGTCGTCTTTCAACGAGGCTTCCTTCCTGTAGCATCAGCAATGATGTAAGCGCCGCTGCTTTCAGCCTGCCCCGGAAGCCTTCTCTGGACAGCGTCCCTCCTACGCGGGAAGCTGTTCAGAGAGTGCTTCCGGGGCAGGCTGAAAGCAACGGCGCTTACATCATTGCCGATGCTACAGGAAGGAAGCCTCGTTGAAAGACGACGTGACAGGAGCAGAGAGGGAGAGCGATACGGTACCGCACTAGTCCGGGGGGGAGGGGAAGCGACAGACAGACCGACCAAAGGGAAAGGAGGGTGGAGAGAGGAGGATGTGAGATGCCACATCTAAGGGGAAGAGGGAGGAAGGAAAGCAATGGCAGGGCATGGGAATGGGAAAAGGGGGGTGGAGAAAGGAGTAAGAGTGATGGAAGCAAAAAGGGGAGGGAAGAGAAAGGTGGGATGCATGAGGACGCTGGAGGAGAGAGAGAGAAAGTGGAAAAGTGCAGGGGAGAGCCAGAGAGAGATGGGGAGAGAGAGGGGACATGGAAGAGAGCAGGGGAAAGCCAGGGACATGGAAAAGAGCAGGGAAGAGCCAGAGAGAGATGGGGAGAGAAAGAGGGGCCATGGAAAAGAGCAGGGGAGAGCCAGAGAGAAGATGCTGGATGGAAGAGGGGTACAGAGAGAGAGAGATTAGTGGAAAGATTGCGGGAGAAAGAGGGGACATGGGCAGGAGAGAGAAGCTGCTGGGGAGAAACTGGGGGAGACCCTAGCTGTCAGACGGAGAAATGCTGAATGAAAGGAGGGAGAAAGAGGGAAAAGCTGGAAGGAGGGGGCAGAAAGAGGGAAGACACTGGACGTAAGGGTAGGGAGGGAAAGAGGAAAGACACTGGAAGGATGGGGCTAGAGAGGACATGCTGAATGGAAAAGGGTCAAGAGAGAGAACTGTTTAGAAGGAAGGAGATATAGAAGGAGACAATGGATGGAAGGAGAGGGTGACAATAGACGGAAGGATTGGGAGAGGGTAATGGGTAGAAGAATGGAGAGAGAAAGAGGGATGACACTGGATGGAAGGGTAGGAGAGAAAGAGGGAAGGTGCTGGACATGGATGGGTGGATGGAGGGGAGGGAAGAGAGGAGAAATCTGGACATGGATGGAGTGGAGGGCAGGGAACAGAGGAGAAATGTTGGACTAGGATGGAGGGAAGGAAAGACAAAGGAAGTACATGCACATGGATGGAGGGGAGGGGAGAAATGCTGGATATGGATGGAGGGAAAATTGCTGAATTTAAGGACTGGATCGGAACACTTTGAGGGCAGATGCTGAAACTGGAGAAAGGATAGGGACAGGGCTACAGATGGTAGACAGGACGCATAAGGACACACAAGGATGCATAAGGACACAGGAGGATGGTGGACATGGTGAGAGAAAAAATATCAAATGGAAAGAAGACACTGGGACCAAAGCGAATAGAAAAACTAAATGATCAGACAACAAAGGTAAAAAAAAGTATTTTATTCAGAATTTATTAACTGGAATATGTCAGCTTTTGGAAATGTGCATCTGTGATATTTTGCATTTAAGTTTCAATTTTTCTAGTATTGCTGCATGCTGAGTCTGACTTCTTGAGGTAACTTTCCAGTTTTGCCTTCATATCTGTTGTGTCATGTGTTTTTCATGTGTAATCAAGGTGCAGTATTCTACTAGTGTGTAGTATTTACAGCCCTTTTTGGGTTTTGTTTTTTTTTGTTTCACTAGGTTTTAGAGCCCAGTGTAATTACAGTGCTGCCTTTCCACGCATAAGGTTGTAGCTCGTCCTGTCCTTGGAATTAGTGCTGTTATGGTTTGCTAAGGTTATGAGTGTGGTTTTGCACAAGTTTGTGTATAGTGTTTTGCAGTGGAGAGATTGTGTATTGGCCTTACTGAGGTAGCACCAAAACATCAGAAAGGGTTTTAGAGCCTAAATCATGACACACTACCTCTTGAAAGATCTACATATAGTCGTTAATAAAAGGAGCTCATTGTGAACACTATCCACCCTAAAAGGGTGTTTTGTGGCTCTACATGAGAATTGTGATATTATGATCCCTTGTTTCATATTGTTGACGGTCTGCATTTTCCATATGGGTGGTATATTGGTGTATTAGGGTCTGCCTAGTGTTATGGTACAGTAAGGTTCTGAGTGTGTTTTTGCACAAATTTGTGCATAGTGTTTTACAGTTGAGCGATTGTGGTTAGTATATGCTTTGAGCAACCACTTTATTCTTTGACATATGATACATATCTAATATCTAAATTTAATAAAAGGCATTAATTGTGACTTTTATTTTTATTTTTTCTGTGTGTTATCAGACAATTATGGATTTAAGCTCCACCCCTGGCTCCACCCCTAACCCCGCCCCCTTTAGCCTCCCCAAACAGTTGGGCCACCGACCGCCTATGGTGTAGGGTATTGGGCTCCGTGATTTCATTAGCTTGTGTTACAGTCTCACAATGTTGGTACTTTGTAGGCTCTTCTCCCATGGTGCTTTTCCCCCTGCCTACTGGGTCAGAGTGTGCCCTGTTGTGTTTCCTGTTGTAGTCCATGCAGTAGTGGCCATTTTTGTAAGCCAGTTTTAGTTCCTTTTCCTGTGTTAGCCACGCTGCAGAACTTAGTTCTTCCCTTGAATGTGGCTGAAAGAGGGCATTGTACACCATTCTGCCAGCTCTGACCTACTGCTCATCTCAGTACCAGGGAGACTCGTTGCCAGTGGGGCACAACCTCTGATCTGCAGTTAACTGTCAGTAAACGCGGTTATTTCAATAAAGGACGTTTTCGGAGAGATTAGTCTTCAGGTGTCAACTGGTGTGCCAATGTTATATAGCAGCAACCAGTCCTAGAGGCCTGCGTGTATGCAGGTCCCTAGAGCACTTTTAGTGGGTACCGCAGTGCACTTCAGCCAGGTGGCCCCAGGCCCATCCCCCCCCCCCCACCTGTAATACTTGTGTTGGTAAATGGGAGGCCTCCAAAACCCACTGTACCCACATGTAGGTGCCCCCTTCACCCCTAAGAGCTATGGTAGTGTTGTACATTTGTGGGTAGTGGGTTTTGGGGGAGGGGGGTTGGGAGCTCAGCACCCGTGGTAAGGGAGCTATGCATGTGGGAGCTTTTTCTGAAGTCCACCGCACTGATCTAGGGTGCCCAGTTGGTGTCCTGGCATATCAGGGGGGCCCTCCCACGACCAAATGGCTTGGATTAGGACGTTTTTGAGCTGGGCGTTTTTAGTTTCCATTATCGCTAAAAAAAAACAAATGCCCAGCTCAAAAACGTCCATTTTGTTGAAAATTTGGTTCGGCCCACCCCTTCACGGACCCGTTCTCGGAGATAAACGCCCATGGAGATAGGCTTTTCCATTCGATTATGCCCCTCTGTGTAACCCTGGTATTCTATGACACTACACCAAAAATTTTGGAATGTCCCTGACCTGCTCATGCCCCTCCTATAGCTACATCCCATTCTGGGTTGTGCACGAGACATTTTGGGTGAACAGTGTTATAGAATGATGTATAGGCAGATTCACACGTAAGTCTAATTAGTTCCAATTAATGTCAATAATTGATTTTTAACGGCTCACTAACTAATTCATTTGCATTGCAGATCTCAGATCCACATCCAAATTTGGGCAACCTTTCCAAAATCTGGGTGTGACTAAAGTTACTAATGGCGCAGGGATACTGTATTCAATGTTGATGATATTAAGCCCCTGCCGATGAGATTGTCCCTCCCTCTACTAGATTAATTGGACTTAATTTGGTAGCAGTTATTTTGAGATAAGTGCATCTGAAAAGCTGATTTTTGAGAAGTGGAATCTGAGAGTGTTTTGTTTATCATTATATATGGACATATGTTTTTTTGAATTGTTTTTTAAAAAGTGTGAAGTTATAATTAAATGAGACTGTACTGTCTTTTAGTTAAAGAATACATCAGCAGTCTCTCAATATATATCAGCACAACAAAAATTTGGGATCCCCTTTACTAAAAGGTAGTAGTAGGGCTACTGCGCAGGTAGCACATGGCAAAACAGCACTATCGTCGGGTTTGGGTTTTGGTTTTGCCAAGCGCTGTTTCCCGCACTAGGAAATAATTTTGTATTTTCTAGCGCTGGGTTAACGCGTGAGCCCTTATCGCCTACTAAATAGGAGATGGTAAGGGCTCAGGTAGTAAATGACCGCATGCCAAATTGTTTTTTTTTTTAATTAGCGTATGGCCATTCACAGCCTCCATATAAAAAATAGGGTTTTTACTGCCATGGTGGTAAGTGGCCTTAGCACACAGCAATTCTATGTGCCCACACTACCGAAGGCTACTTCCTACCACAGTTTAGTAAAAGGACCTCTTAGTTCTTTGGATATGCTCATAAAATTGTTAATTTGTCATACTGTAGAGAGGAGTTGAGGCTTCTCAGGAAGGTGGGATGGGATATTTGTTATAGTTTATTGTGTTATTGTACTTATATACCTGTTTATTATGCTGGCTGTCACTATGGGTTTGGAAAAGTAGTTTATGAACCAATTAAATTACGCATTGAGGCCATAGCCATAATAAAAAGGTACACCTTTTAATCTAGAAAAAGTGTAAGAATAAAAAAATGCCAGAAACAGAAATGAATCTAGAAATAAGACCAAAACTGGAAATAACAGAATTCAGAAACTGCCTTATACTGCTACTGTACTATAATTTTTAAGAACTGATATTCCATATAGATAAAATTACTTATCAGGATTGATGTTTTTCTTAAACGCTGGGTAACACCGAATACAGAGGCAGAGAGGCCAGTGCAACTGCTATCCAGATAGTGGTGATTTTCAGTCACTACCCAGACACCTATTTGAATTGCTTTAGGGCAGCTTTTCAACCTACCTAAATTTAGCCAGATAACTAGCTGGACAGCAGACTATCGCCATGTTCCAGAGAACTAAACTGAACATCGTGCTCCTCCTTTACTCTACCCCAGCACTATCTGGGTAGCGCCAGGGCTGTCTGGAATGATTTTCAGCTATACTAGTCCTATAGTGTCACTGGGAATCAACAGATAGTGCCAGCTTGTTCAATTATCTGGATAATGGTTGATGATATCCAAATAATTGCCTCTGAATATCAGTCCAACAGTTCTTAGGAAAAAAGTCCACAAAAATAAAATTTCAACACTGAGGGCCAGAAATGATATATTGAAACTTCAATAACAATAGTGAAAAACCCAGGGTATTATAATTGATGGAATTTAACGGACGTGAAATTGCATTTACAAGTAGGGCCAAAATGTAATCACTGCTCCAAGAATACTGAAGTACAGGTATTTAAATTCAACAACAGCTGTAGCCTGCATACTGATGGGTTCTCCCTTAGTGAATGGATTGTCCATGAACTGAGGTTTTTCTTTTCTTTATTTTCAATTGCATTAAATACAAAGTAACAAGAAAAAAACACCAGTCCACATCATCTGGGAGAACAAAAGAACACTTCTTAACAAAAAGAAGAAAATATTAAGAAATCAGGACAAAATTATCCACATTTTCAGGTCCTAAATAAAATAAAGGCCTAATTATTCTGAACAACTGTAACTTCTTTATCTAACAAGAAAGTTTCCAATTGAGAAGAATCATAGAATATATACTTTTTATTCTGATTGAAAACATTGACAGAGAAATTGAAGGAGAAAGATGCTCCTAGGACTAACACTCAGGATTTAAATTGAAGAAACTGTCTCCACATAAGCTGAGTAGCCCTGGTGATATCTGGAAAAATCTGGACATTGTGACCAGAAAAAGGAACATTTTTGTTTTTTAAAGGAAAATATGCTTTCAACATCCTAATTTTTTCTTGCTCCGAATTAAGAGTAACAAGGAGAGCAGCCCTCCCATTAATTGCATCTTATAATGTCTCAAGAAATGCAGTCAAATTTACGGATTCCAGTTCTGGCAATCGCATCTGAGTCTTCCTTAAGCACCATTTTCTTTAGGTATTTTCTCAAAAGAATATCAGGAACTAGCAATCTATGATAAGGAAAATGTGATATGCACAAGTTCTGTGAGGATTTTAACAGTGCATCTGACTCCCATTTTTATGTTTGTATGCCAGTGGTTGAAGAAATCAAATTAAAATAAACAGATATTTATTATGTCAGACACCAGGTTGTTTATAAGAAAGCTGCATGTGAAAGGTTATCTACATACCGTTATACTCATATAATCATGTCTACACAGTACATATCAGTTTCAGAAATTATAAGCCCTAGGACAGTAAACTTTGAATACTATGGACTTCTTTCACAAAACCGCGCTAGAAGTTCTAACGCAGCAAATGCAATGAAGCTCATTCAATTCCTATGGGCTTTGTTGCATTTGCTGCGCTGGAATTGCTAGTGTGGCTTGTAAAAGGAGACCTATATCAAAATACATAAACTAATCTGTTCGTGTTGTGAAGAATAAGGGGCTGTCCTATCCCGGGTAGGCCACTAGATGGCGCTGTTCCCATAGATATGGGGGAAAATGTCCAGGATGATCACTAGAGGGAGCCAGTAGGAGAATGTCCAGGTGGAGGTTGCTAGGACCAAGGAGAGTCCTGGGCTGGAAACAGGTGTAGGTGGTTGTGGGCTGGGTCCTGCCTGGAATTAGGGGGAAGAGTCTAAAGGGGTGGAAAAGCTAATTAACGACCCTATACCTGCCTGTGTGGTGAGAGAGGAGCTGGCGACCTGGCAGGGGGAGGAAGAAGATCCCCTTGAAGGTACTGGCTGAACTCTGTGGACTTTTGAAGCTCTCTGCTGAAATGGTGACAGCTGCACTGCCCTCTGAGAAAGAAAAGTAAATGCTTTTGTTTGGCTGTTTGAACTGTGAAAGTTTGAGAAACTGCTTTAAATGTTTGAATTGAAGAAGAAATGTTTAAGTTAAAGAAGGAATAAGCCATGAAGATTATGTTAAATGGCAACTAATAAAACCTTTAATTATAAGAAGCCTGGTGTTGATGAACATTTGTGGAAGGTGAAGAGGAGGCAGAGAACTCCCCTGTGTTTGAGGTAGAGTCCTGGTGAATTACTGGGAAGTGTAGAACCCAACCGTGACTGTGTGTGAAGGAAGCTAAACAGGGTCAGCCCTGGCCAGAGCCTGGAAGGGTGACCAGCTCACAGTGTTTACAATGATATTATTCAGCATTTGTGTGAGCACTCAAGGGATAAATCAGATATAAACTAGCAATGATTACATTGAAAAGAAAGGTAAAATTACTCCAATTTTAATGCAGTTCAACAAAAGAAACACACAAGGAGGGAAGGAAACTTAAAATCTTCAGATAACCTCTGGAGGGCCTACGATTGAAGCACAGTATTCTCTTTCTTGCCAGGAAACACAGAGTTCTCTGGTAAGTCTTGGCAGCCACTAGAATTCTGTCTGTGATTCAGTGGTGCACTGGGAGGGGGGCCCAGCCCCTGGGCACCAGTTTGAAGGGGTTACTTAAGGAGTATCTGCTGCCAAGCCTTAGTTGCAGGTGCAATTCTCTCAGGTGACAGTGTCTTTTTGCTGGGAGATATGGCAAAGGAGTAGCAGTCCATAACAAAAGCACAGCACGGGGCTTTTAAGTCCCTGTGTATACTCACAGCCTACCATACCCCATCCCTTCCAAAACAGGAAGTCTGCATTGAAGTATGAGGATTGCAGCAGAACTCAGGCATACATAGAGGAACAAACGCCCTGCACCGTCTTCTTCTTTCCTGATGTCACGAGGGGAAGAAAACCAAGGGGAAATGGGAAGCAAGATGAGATTCTGGATTGAGGGAGTAGGTGGAAAAGAAAGCAAGGAGGAGAATGGCATACCAATGGCAGGGTGATCCGCCCCAGCTGCAAATAATAAGGGGGTGCTCCGCTCCCACTGCTCCAGTCCTTCTATTCATGCCACTACTGTTGCCTCTCCTCCGCAGTCCCATCTCCACCTGCCCATCCTCAGCTCCCTTGACAGCCCTCTTCTCATTTCTGCCACCCAGCGCCCTGCATTTTTAAAATCTAATCTTTGAATCGGCAGCACAGTGTCTGTGAAAGAAGCAGGTTGCCTCGGGCCTTCCCTCACTGTGCCCCGCCCTCCGCTGATGTAACTTCCTATTTTCACAAGGGCAGGACACAGTGAGGGAAGGCCCGAGGCAGCCTGCTTCTTTCACAGATGCTGCACACTGGCTTAGCTGCCAGTTCAAAGATTTAAAAAAAGCAGAGGGCCAGGTGGCAGAAATGAGAAGGGGGCTGTTGAGGGAACTGGGGGCTGAAAAGAGGGAGCAGAAAGAGAGAGGACAGATCCTGGATGGAAGGGAGAGAGAGGGAGGGCAGACCCTGGATGGATGGGAGAGAGAGGGCAGATGGAGGATGGAAGGGGCAGAGAGAAAGGGTAAACCCTGGATGGAAGGGTGAGAGCGAGCAGACAACGGTTGGAAGGGGTAGAGAGAAGGTAGACAAGGACAGACGGTGGATGGAAGGGGCAGAGATAGAGGGCAGATGCTAGGTGGAAGGGAGAGGGCAGACAGTGGTTGGAAGGGGCAGAGGGAGAGAGAGGGCAGAGGGTGGATGGAAGGAAGAGAGAGTGCAGATGGTGAATGTAAGGGGCAGGGAGAGAGAGAGGGCAGACACTGGATGGCAGGGAGAGCGAGAAGAGAAGATGAGGAAAGCAGAAACCAGAGACAACAAACTAAATAAAATATTTGTTTTTTTTTGCTTTAGGATAAAGTAGTAATGTAGCTGTGTTAATAAATGTTTATAAATAGAAAATGGAATTAAGGTAATCTTTTTAAATGGACTAATTTTAATACATTTTGACTAACTTTCAGAGAACAAAAACCCCTTCCTCAGGTCAGGATAGGATAGTACCAACAGTATACTGTATTGACCTGAGGAAGGAGGTTTTGGCCTCTGAAAGCTAAATGTAACAGTGCAATAAAATGGTATTATCTTATTTTTTTATATTTGTTTTATTTCTATTTGTTAATTTGTAAAGTGGTGATTGGTATTTCTTAGTTTTTTTCAAATTTACATCTGCTATCTTTATATTTTGCACAGTACTAGGGGACACTTTCTGTTTCTGTGGTGTTGCATTGTATGCAGAATCTGCCTTCTTGAGGGTTCACTTTAATTTTTGTCTAAATAGAAAGTTTGTGGTTACTTATTCTATAGTGGATTAGGGTGTAGCTGTCTGTGAAAAAGACATGGCTTTCTGTTGGCACTGACTATGCAGGATCAATGATCTATACTATTCTGGCTGGTTTAGTTTTACAATAGGTGAATTGATGTTCTATTGCTCATTGCAGTTTTTTTAAGATGCTTCCTTTTCCTAGGTACACCCTTGTGTGACTCTTAGAAATTACTTTTTATGGTATGGTAGAATTGCTCTATAGGTCCTGAGTGTTTTGTATTCTCAGTATGCCTAGTACTAGAATTTGGAGGGGGGTGTTAAAAAATGACAAGCCTCAGGTGTCAAATACCCTAGGTACGTCACTGGATAGAGGTGGTAATTCTGAGCCCATGAGGGCATTTTCCCATAATACTTCCATTCAGCCTGGTCATGTTCAGAACCTAAACTTATCAGTCATCTGGTATGCATGGAAAAGCACCAAATCTTTCATCCACAATGCAGGCATGGCCTGAAGCCAAGCTTAGTCTGTGCAATCGTGTATTAGAAGTTAAAAAAAACTAAAATAAAAGTCTCTTTTTTTTAAATCAAATTCTGCAGAAAAAAAGTCTTAAAATTATTAACTAGGAAGACCTTTGTTTTTGTGTCCATTTAGCAGATGTTACGTTCTTCACCTGGTGCCAGGCCTGCACGGCCGATTTGCCGGCGAGTCGTGGTCCGGCGAAGCAAGCCCTAAATGACCAGATTACCACCAGAGGGAATCGGGGATGACCTCCCCTGACTCCCCCAGTGGTCACTAACCCCCTCCCACCACAAAAAATGATGTTTCACAACTTTTTATTTTCACCCTCAAATGTCATACCCACCTCCCTGGCAGCAGTATGCAGGTCCCTGGAGCAGTTGTTAGGGGGTGCAGTGGACTTCAGGCAGGTGGACCCAGGCCCATCCCCCCCTACCTGTTACAATTGTGCTGCTTAATGCTTAGTCGTCCAACCCCCCCAAACCCACTGTACCCACATGTAGGTGCCCCCCTTCACCCCTTAGGGCTATAGTAATGGTGTAGACTTGTGGGCAGTGGGTTTTGAGGGGGATTTGGGGGGCTCAACACACAAGGGAAGGGTGCTATGCACCTGGGAGCTCTTTTACCTTTTTTTTGTTTTTGTAAAAGTGCCCCCTAGGGTGCCTGGTTGGTGTCCTGGCATGTGAGGGGGACCAGTGCACTACGACTCCTGGCCCCTCCCACGAACAAATGCCTTGGATTTATTTGTTTTTGAGCTGGGCGCTTTCATTTTCCATTATCACTGAAAAACAAAAACGCCCAGCTCACAAATTGTCGAATAAAACATGGACGTCTATTTTTTTCGAAAATACGGTTCGGTCCGCCCCTTCACGGACCCGTTCGCGGAGATAAACGCCCATGGAGATAGACGTTTTCGTTCAATTATGCCCCTCCACGTAAACAAGACGCTGCTCCAGTTAATGTCACATTTCCAGTTAATGTCAAATTTCTTTTCGGAAGGACTTTGAGCTGTATCTCTCCTATAACAGTAGCATCAATATCTGGAGGATTCTTGACGTCACACAAGTAGGTACCGTTGTCTTGTAACTGAATATTTTTCACGTAAATAGATGCATCGTTCTCCTGGAGGTCTCCAGCCCATGAGACTCTATCCTTGAAGGGATTGACCTTCCGATTGTAATCTTTCCAAGCAGCATAATAGAAGAACGAGACAGAACGTCCTCCAGCGTTCGGCTTAAAGACCCAGGTGACCGCAGTGGTATCGCTCAGGGCCACTGTTGACTTGAAGGTGCAGAGAAACTTTACCTGTAACCCATTCCAAGCTTTGATCTCCCGTGGTGTGTACACCTCAATTGCCTTCACTATGAATACAAAGCTAAGCTGCAGCAGCCAAGATACAGCATAAAGTCGCTCGGCCTTCATAGACCTGCACATGGTAACCACCGCCACCAACTGTCACTTTTCTTCCCTCTGCGCAGAATTAGGGAGAAGGAGTGAGCATTCTATGTGAATGAGAAAAGTAGTCAGGTGATTTGTTTTTGCTTAGCTGTAACTTTTGTACTGCGCAGATGTGACAAATTCCTTGAATGTACAGACTTTCCTGAAGAACAGGTTTTACTTCTCACTTTATATAAAGAGTTGGTGCTTTTGTAACCAGGCAGACAGAGAATCTTTGTTTCCTGACTGTCTGCTTCTCAGTGCAGATGTCTTACAATAAAGACCTTTCTGTAATACCTTATTCCTGTCTAAGCATAGTGGATCAGCTTTCACAATATTATGATTACTGAGGTGACTCTAAAAGCAGTCAGAGACTATTCCTCTTTTTTGAATCTATTCCAAAGGAACTTGGTCAAGTTAAAGAAAAAATTGTAGTATGGGCTGGTTCTCAATTTTACATGAAAAGAAAATTAAAAATTGAATTTCTCTTCATAGGTCACTACACAAAGTGATTCTCTACAATCTACTTTGAAGCAGCAGTCCCAGTGGCTTGAGGACCTTGTGTTAAACTTCACTCCATCCTGTCGACGGTGTCTCTCAACTGCATTAATCTTCGACTTTAACTTCCATATACATCTGATCCGAAGTTAAAGTTGAAGATTAATGCAGTTGAGAGACACCGTCGACAGGACGGAGTGAAGTTTAACACACCATGATTTTATCAAACTGCAATGTTAAGCAGTGTGAAGATAAGTACCAAATTTTCTTTTTGCACTGACTGAAGCTTGTGGGTAAATTACTACAGAGAGATTATCGATGAACATTATCGGACAGTACATTGTGAAAAATTAAATTAAAAAGAACACTAACTCTATGGACACATGAAAAGTTGGCAATAACACGTAGACATAATTGAAACTGATACGTACAGCAAGCCCAGTGTACTATTGGTGGTTGGGGGTAGTCGATGATTATAAAATCCAGCACTATATGAGAAGTTCGCTAATAGCGCGATATTGGTGCTGATATATATATATATGAGACATCCCCTAAAACATATATAGTATTACATAGCAAGCTGATTTACTCCTCCTTACATTTTGATGCTGTATATGTTTTAAGAGCGTGAGGTGGAACACTGCCATTTATTGGTTTAGTTTATCCCAGAAATAGGCAGTGGACTTTCCACAAATCCATTTTAATAATGGTGTATGGACTTTTCCTTTAGAAAGCCGTCCAAACTTTTTTAAAACCCCGCTAAGCTAACCGCCTTTACCACATTCTCTTTAACATCAGAGATGCATAATATGCTTAACAAACCTTTTCAGGCCCCAAAGAAATTGAACAGGTTATTAAGGAACTTTCACTGGGAAAAGCTCCTGGGCCTGATGGTTATTCTGGTGAATTTTATAAACTACCATCCTCACAGTTGGTAAGGCCCCTTCACAACTATTATAATATGGTGGTGAGCGTGGGAGCGTTTCCCAGACATAAAAATATGGCCCTTATTAGCCTTCTGCCAAAACCTGGGAAACCTTCTGATCTTTCTGATTCCTATCGTCCCTCTGATTCCCCCTGCAAGGCTGGCACTGAAAACAGCAAAGGGGGAAGTCCTTGACACAGCCTAGCTGGCAAAACATGCATGTTGGACATTTCAGAACCCCCGGTCCGATTATCTGTTAAGATAAGTACTCTAAGGAGGAAATTATAATATATTTAAAATATTTAAATTAAAAAAGTTGATGAAATCATTGCGATATTAATCACCTATGAAGAACTTGGTGCAATTATGCATTTCCAACATTGAATGAGAGTTGGATATGAGCACCACTGAGGCGAAAACGGAAAGGATTATAATGAGTATGATGGTGGTTTATGGATAAAGTTGAGGGAGTTTAATTGCATCTAGGACCCTTATATGGTTAAATGCTTAGGTTTTGAAGGTTTCTAAGAAGATTGGGAAAACAATTTCTGCCAAGTATATTTGTTAGTTACAAATATGTGGAGGGGCATTTTTGAAATGACGTCTAAATCCAATTTTGAATGTTTTGCTAAAAACATCCAAAAATCAAGCGGTGAATATAGCAATTTTCAAACCAGAAAAATGTCTTATTTTTTGTTTCAAACATGGTCATTTGCTAGATGTCTTTGTGCTCTGTATGTCTATCATTTTGGACCATTTTTAAAAAAGAAAAAAAAATCCAAGGGAAAATGTACATAAACAAACCACTGGGATGTATTGGGGGGGGGGGGGGGGTGCAGCATTCTTAGTAGACTGGCCAGACATCCCAGGAGCAGTGGGGCACCCTAAGGGGCACTGCAGTGGACTTCACATAAAAGGTCCCAGGTACACATCTCACCACTACTCCCTTATATTGTATGGTGAGCCCTCCAAACCCCACCAAAAATCTACTGTACCCAACTATACCACTACAGTAGCCCTTATGTCTGCAGGTGTTACCTATATGTGGGTACAGTAGGTTTTTGGTGGGTTTTGCTGAGCTGACACTTTCCACCACAAGTGTAACAGTGGGATGTGGGCCTGGATTCCCTTCTGAACAGTGTTCTGCATTGACCACTAGGCTACTCCAGGGACCTGGTTGCTGTTCTAATAGTCCTGGCCATAGATGTTGTCATAGAGGCTGGTATGCACAGTTTCTTTCATGTATTTGGGGGGTGGGAGGGAGTTAGTGACCACTGGGGGAGTAATGGTCATTTGGGCATTTAGGGCACCTTTTTGTGACTTAGGGGCCCTTTTACTAAAGCTTAGCACGCATTAACTGCTAAGAAACCTATTTTGGTTTCTTAGTATTTAGTGTGCATTAAGCTTTAGTAAAAGGACTCATAACAATTGCAACAGGTCTAGACCAAAACATCTAACTTTTAGCCCTGGATGTTTCTGCTTTGTTTCATTATGGCAGAAAAATGTCCAAGTTTTGGGAACACCCAAATCCCACCCCCTTGTGATTTGGATGCATTGCATATGAACTGATTAGAAAAACATCTTAAAATGGGTTTTGAAAATAGCGATTTGAAAATTTTGGCAAAAAAATTCCATCTGCCAGTTTGTACCGCTTTTTGGACGTTTAGTGTACCTGAATGTAACTCACCTTCAGCTACTACTGAAAAAAAGGTGCAAGCTAAATTCAAATAAATTAAATACATGCATTACTTATAGAATACTATAATGGGCATATCATAAATGTTCACACCTTACCAAATATGTGCATATTGTATATCACAGAGGCCATGGCAAGGTGCAAACCATACATATTTCTAGTTTTATTTTAATATAGCTATTTTGCATTCTTAAGCTGGGAACAGATTTGGACTTGCAAGACAGCTAGAAATGTATTTTTTTCTGGTAATTACCTTTCTAAGGCTGTAGAAATTTGTGGTTTGACATTTGGCCTATGCTAATTTGTGATAAGCTGCTGGTCAGCAATCAAGAGCCAGAGACTCCTATGACTAAGGACACCTGCAGTATCCAGATTAACAATCAAAAGGAGAAGTAAGTGGGTGTGAGTGAAACTGTAGGCTCAGCAAGAGGTGGGGGGGAGACTAGCATAGTGACTATGCTTAACAAGGACACAGGTCAAACCATTACCTAATTTTTTTTGTTACATTTGTACCCTGCGCTTTCCCACTCATGGCAGGCTCAAAGCGGCTTACATGGGGCAATGGAGGGTTAAGTGACTTGCCCACCTAATGAAAACTTATGCTTATATGAGAGGCCCTAAAACTGTCCATGCAATTAGGGAATAAATGATAGAAGTTGGAAGATGGTAGAAAGTGCTGGAACAGGATTCACCATAAAAGGAAATAGAATATTCTGGAAAGATGCATATTCATTAAGTAGGAAGGGTAATTAAGATAATGAAGAAAGGAAGAAAAAAAAGTATTTAAAAGGAAACAGAACTGAGGATGGCGAGCCTCAGTGTGTCCACTAGCAAGTGGACATATTGACAGCTCCCAGGGAAAACTCTATTTTTACTTGCTAAATATTATACTCTATTGGGATATTATTTGTTGATATTTCAATAATTACTGATTGGCTTCTTTGACTATTTGAACAAACATTTATTATGTTTAATACTTTAGTAGCAAGATTTTTCTTGCCCAGGGTTCTGCCTGGGAGGCAAGGGTCCACCCTCCAGGAGACCTCCAGAAGGTTAGTCCTGTCTCAAAGGCAAAAACAGTAGTACAATATGTATCCGGTTATGCTAGTACCTACTTTCCTTTAGAGAATATGCTCCAATCAGGTGCTCTCTAAGTGCCTATATATAGCTGCATAGTTATAGAGTTACCTCCTATCTCTGGATTTTTATTTTAAAGTCTATCAATAGAAATCAAACAAAACAAAACATGGAAAAGAAAATAAGATGATACCTTTTTTATTGGACATAACTTAATACATTTCTTGATTAGCTTTCAAAGGTTGCCCTTCTTCGTCAGATCGGAAATAAGCAAATGTGCTAGCTGACAGTGTATATAAGTGAAAACATTCAAGCATTACTATGACAGTCTGACAGGGTGGGAGGATGGGGGTGGGTCGGAGGTATGCATGGGGACATCAAAGCATATCATTGATATTCTAATAGGATGGGTGTGGATAGGTGAGGGGTGGGGTGATCAACAGAGACATACAGCTTTATGGTTTATAATGGGCTAGGAACCCCAGATCCTTGTTAAGTCCTTTCTGTTGGGTGTTAAAATATTCAATCATTCTGACTTCAAAGGTCTTACGTTCTTGTATGGTTTTAAAGTTACCTTTCAGTATTCTCACTGTGAAATCACTGATAGAGTGATTATAAAGTCTAAAATAATTCATATCTGTCTGAATTTCAGTTCATTTTAAAACATTTCTTTAATCATGCAACTTTTTAAAACAAGATGCAGAGTTTATTATGACATCACAAAAAATAGAATTATATTTAAAAAATGAACTGGTTGTGCAACATTTTCAGGAATCCAACTCATATTATTGGTTTCCTAGTATAAGCAGATTATTAGAACTATAAAATGGAAACATTCTGAAAGAAAAAGCACACTGCAGCTGCTAAACTTACCTAAAATTTTGTTTGATTTCTTTTCTTTGCCCAAATGTAAATAAAATATGTAGCTTTTAGTCTATTATTCAAAATTGGAATATTGCTTAGAGGTCCATATCCAGCAAGTTGGCAACAAATTTATCTGGATAAATTCACTTGGATAACTTTATCCAGCAATTCAGCAGAACTTATCCAATGATGGTTTCTGCTAAATAAATCTAAATATTATGCCTTCTATTTGTGTGGCCTCACTTACTTGGCTAACTTTGTTTGGACAGTGTTGAATACCAGTGTTGCCTAGTCAAAGAAAAATGGCAGCCAAGGAATGTCCTCTTCCCCCTCCCTACTTCAGAGCTGCTTCTTTCACCCAGCTACATTTTGTATTGGGACTAACCAGGTCAAATCTGGATTTCTGAGGTAAGTGCCTCAGCAGCATATCCAAGTAAAGAGTTCTCCTGTTCTGGAGGTCAGTTGGATATTGATCTGTAATGATCTGGTATATCCATTTATCTTCTTCAGTCCATCCAAAGTTCCTATAAAAATAAATTAAAAAAAAATAACTACTTTGTCATATAAGTGACTAATTTGAAGATAGCATGAAATACACACACATTCTTCATTGTGGTTATGCCAAGTAGGTGTGTGATGTTTGGCTGTTGTAAGTGAAGAGTGTAGTGGAGGCAGATGAAAATATGACTGATGTAGTCTCTGTCGGGAACGATGAGGAGATGAATTGTGTGAGCTCAGCTGAGTCCACGTTTAGAATGTGAGATGAAATGCAAGGACCAAGAAGAATTGGAAATGAGGAGACAAACACATGAAAGAAATACATTGTGTGGCCCTAAAAGCTACAGAATAGATATTACAGCAGAAACAAATTCAGACAGGTGTTTTTCTTTTTTTTTTTAAAAGATATCTGTTGAAATCCTTGGAAATGCGCTGCATTACTGCCTAGTAACATCTAGGAAAAAAAGTGAAAAGGTGTATGTGTGATTTAGAATATAATTAACCTTGGA
The DNA here is from genome assembly GCF_901765095.1 of Microcaecilia unicolor. Lineage (NCBI taxonomy): Eukaryota > Metazoa > Chordata > Amphibia > Gymnophiona > Siphonopidae > Microcaecilia > Microcaecilia unicolor. Next base: position 245,303,160 of record NC_044037.1, on the reverse strand, counting down.
TTTTCAACCACCACAGTAGCTATATGAAATTAAGCACCAGCATCTTAAATTAATATATATATATTAATTGTTGCTATCCATATAGGTAGCTGTACTGAAAATATGGATAGCGCAGTCACTGCCTGCTATTCATCAGGCCTGAACTAAACTATATAAATGTCCAGTCTGCAGCTGAAAATCACCACTATCTGGATAATTTTTTGACCCACACAAAACTAGCCAGGTGACCGGCATTGAATACCCAGTTCTTTCAATGTTGGCTAGCGAATGACTGGTTAAGTCAATATTCAGACTTAACCAGCCATGGCTTAATGGGCAAAGATAGGATTGCTATTTATGTGGTCTTATTTGCCCTTTAAACCTGTCCAAATAAGTTCCGAATATCAGGACTTGATCGTTTACACCCAATATCACCAGCTTTATTATCAGCGCTAACTGGGCATTTTCAGTGACGATAACTGGTTAAATACTGTTGAAAATGATGAGTTTCCACTGAAAGGCAGGTTAACTGGTTGGCAGCCGTTTCCAGCCAGTTAACTCGCACTGGGGGGTGGGTCTGGGAGTGGAGAGTAGGCATTGTCTACGCTAATCAGTTAGCACAGCTATATTGCCGTGTGCTAAATGATTAGCACGTGCTTAACGCACGAGTTCTTACCACATACATAATGACTGGTGGTAGGGGCTCACGCACTAATGGTCACACAATAATGGGAAAATTAACATGTGGCCATTAATAAGAAAAATGTTAAAGGGGGCCATTTTATCTCTGCAGTAAAAATGGTCTAAGTGTGCAGGAATGACCTGCATAAGCATGCACTAAGGCCACTTTTTACCACTGTTTAGTAAAAGGATCCCGAAATTGCATCTAGTACAACTCTACAGGCCAAAGATAATAACTCAAGCTCCGGGTATACAGTGGCCACAATTTATGCTAACCTTCCATGCACAAATATGGAGGACTGTAAAATGCTGTCTGCTGCAAGAGGAAACCGCTAACACGTTTGGTAACAGCAGCATAGCCTCACAAATCTGCTAACAAGGGCCCTGTTTACTAAGCAGCGCTAAGGGCGTGTTAGTATTTCCAGCGTGTGCTAATGATTAGAACGCGCTAAACACTAAGTCGCCCATAGGTGGGCAACTCTAGCATTTAGCACGTGCTAAAAACACTAGCACGGCTGAGTAAACAGGGTCCTAAGAAATTAGGGTTTTGCAATGAAGAGGACTTTGGTAGCTTTCTAGCTGCTAGAAATACTTCCTTGTTAGCTGCCACTCATTTTCACTGGTCCCCTGGCCAATCTGGGTCCTTGGGATAGTACTTTCAGGCTATTGTCAAGGGCATTTTTTCCCAGACCTTGTCCTTTCTCCTGTGCTGCCAGAAGGTCCTTTTAGTTAAAGCATTATTTTCTCCCAGAGAAACTCTAGATTCAAGCCCTTCTAATAGCGAATCCTGATAAAAATATCTTACATTCTTCTGCAGAAGTATGCAACATTCCTGTCTTAATTTTGGATTCTAAGCACTTCTATGTACTGAAAGGCTTTGAATATCCTGGTGTATATTTTGATGATTGCTGAAGCTGGCAGAAGTGAGCTCAAAGAGAACTGTATTTAGAACACAGAAATCAGAACTGAGATGTCCAAGTCGGGATACATACAATTTTTCAGTAGTGTTTTAGAAAAAGAGCTGCTGATGTAGAGTTTTTTCTAAAATATATGCAGTTATGGATGTGTATGTGCTGGCTACATGTGGTAGCAGAACCCATTTTGCAACTGTCAATATATACAATATCAAAAGAGGCCCCTTAGCAATATACATATCTAGTATATGACTCTGTAGGCTTAAGCTATTTGTCTTGGAGTGTATATAAGGAACCTCTATCCTGACCCAATGATATGAAACATGATATCATGCTGGGAGGTTTCCTACACTCTTCAATCCTTAAGAAGATAGAGATTCATAAGATTAAAATTCAATATTTCATGAGAAGAGACTGGAAGACCTGAATATGTATAGCTTAGAGGAAAGAAGGGACAGGGGAGATATGATACAGACATTTAAATACTTGAAAGGTATTAATATAGAAACAAATCTCTTCCAGAGAAGGGGGAAATGGTAAAACTAGAGGACATGAGCTGAGGTTGTGGGTTGGTAGACTCAGGAGTAATGTCAGGAATTATTTTTCATGGAGAGGGTGGTCGATGCCTCGAGTGCCCTCCCGAGGGAGGTGATAGGGACAAAAACAATGACAGAATTCAAAAATGCGTGGGATGAACACAGAGGAACCCTATTTAGAAAATAGATGGGAGAAAACAAAAATACATTTTAAAAAACCCTTAAATGGCTACAGGGGGTGGATGTGTGGGCGACACTTGGACAGCTACTCCAGCTGTGAAGAACTAAGACCGGTGCCAGGCAGACTTTGTAGGTCTGTGTCTGCTTATGGCAATCCAGTTTAGGATAGGCTGGAAAGGGTTTCAATGGCAACTTCAGTAGCTGGAACCGAGGACAGTGCTGAGCAGACTTTTACGGTCTGGGACCTGCAAATGAAAAAATGGATTTGGATAGGCTGGAGTGAACTTTGACGGCAACTCCAGTAGTGGAACATAAGGACAGATACCGGCGGACTTCTACGGTCTATGTCCCAGAAATGCCAAAGAAAGACTCATGATAAAGTGCATAGTATCACATTAATTCTTGAATTAATCATGAATTGTTAATGAGTATGACTGTTGGGCAGACTAGATAGACCATTCAGGTCTTTATCTGCCGTCATTTGCTATGTTACTATTCAAATTTAAAAGGATAAAAATATGGATCTATGAAGATATTGGTGTGTGACTGACAAAAAAAAAGAGAATTATTGAATCCACCATCTGATGATCCAACTGGATTATACATTTATTACATGATGAAAGTCTGTATTGTCAGTTTAGGCATCAGCACATAAGTATAAACACAGTAAATGACAGCAGATAAAGACCTGCACAGTCCATCTAGTCTGCTCAACAGCCACATCTGCCACTCATTCATTCATTCTTAAACAGTAGGTTGGCAATCATGCCAAACACATGTAGGCAGTTAAATATGATGGAGTCTTTGGACAACAAATGTTATAACCAAAGTATTGCTAACTTCTGGCCCTTGGCTATTTAAGATGTCTTCCCCTCCCCCTTGAGTTGTATATCACTTTATTATCATATCTATTTTGGTATTTCAGAACATATACGTATAAGTGCTAATACCTAGCCATATAATGTCTATCATTTTAGAAATCTAAAAATCTGTTTTTCCAAATAGTTTATTCTTATTTATCAGGATTTAATAACTACCGTCATGAGGAGATTCAACCAAAATAGTGTACAGCAGATCACAGAGTGTGCAATCATTTAGCACTATCAATTTGTGGGGAGGAGAGCAAAACAACCACAGGTGGATTAAGGTAGCAACCTCCCCTATCTCTCCTGTAAAGCACTGCCCAGTATCAGTACCTTTTATAGAAGATGTCCCTGAGGGCAGGTGTAAATCCTGCTGTGGATCTCAAAGGTTATAAATGTTCATTCCCCTTCTGAAATGGGGAATGTACATGTATTATTTTATCCTGCCCTCATCCTGCCCAAAATGCATCCAAACTATGCACGTGTTTGTAATTTGCACATATAAAATCTGAGGTTTCTAAGTGTATGCGAGATGCATGTGTAAATGCCGGTATTTGAGAAATATAAAATACCCCAATCTATCCACCCTATCAGATTAACTGTTCACTCGTCCTCTAGATTGTTAACTTGTCTTTAGTTTGTTCTCTTGTCTTTTAGATTGTAAGCTCTTTGAGCAGGGACTGTCCTTCTATGTTTGAATTGTACAGCGCTGCGTAACCCTAGTAGCGCTTTAGAAATTATTGTTGTTGTTGTTGTTGTAAATGCCGGTATTTGAATGTGCAAATTACAAATACAGCTTCGTGAGTGGAGGAGTGGCCTAGTGGTTAGGGTGGTGGACTTTGGTCCTGGGGAACTGAGGAACTGAGTTCAATTCCCGGCACAGGCAGCTCCTTGTGACTCTGGGCAAGTCACTTAACCCTCCATTGCCTGCCGCATTGAGCCTGCCATGAGTGGGAAAGCGCGGGGTACAAATGTAACAAAAATAAATAAAAATAAATCAGTATAATATGGTAGGCTCATGTTTAATTTTGGGAAGCACAACTCAAGTCTTCATTTTGTGAGAATAATACCCAGCAAAACTGGCAGAAAGCAAATGCTGTAGTATGCTGATCATCTTGACATTTTTATTAAATCTAAATTCTTTGAATGTCTCATATTAGACAAGACAACAAAAGGGAAAGCCATAGGTAAGCAAATTAAATTACAAAATAAAAGACTGTGTGAAGCAATTGTGGTGCAGTTGCTCCACACCTTTTATCTCTATTTTCTTATAAAGTATCTAAATACTTCTTTGTTTCAATGCCTAAAATATAAGAAAAGCGGTGTGCCTTTCCTGTTTTGGACACTGCTGGAGTAAAATATCCAATGGATTGCTACACCATACAGGGCTTGGGCAGTTGTGCAAGAAAGGTGTCCTTGTTGGGCAGGATAGTGACAGGAGGTGAATTGCTTCCTTTGCAGGAAGCAGATATCACCCTCAGGCCAGATGCACGGTCTGCTCCGTCCATGCCAGCACTCAGGAGTTTGTGCATGGAGAACAATGACCTTCCCGATTTGGGGCGTGAACAGCCTGAAGTAGGCCTTGTGCAGCTCCCAGGAACGCCAAGTACTAAAAGCCCGAAGGGTGTTACACAGCTTGCCAACGGTGGTTTAGTTAGTGCTGGCATGATTCCATCGGTGACTCAGCAAAGGGCTGTGAGTAAGCTAGACTTTAGTAAGTTGTCTGTCCCAACCCTCGGTAATAACGCTTGACTCCCTCTGAGATGCAATGGTATGAATGGTGATCTGCTTGTCTCAGAAAATGGAGTCTCTCCCCCCAATATTCAAAACTATTTAACTGGCCAGAAACTGGTTATCTCTTGCTGAATATCCCGGTTAGCGGCTAGCCACTAACCGGCTATTTTCAGTGGTCAAAACAGGCCGCTTAAATAGCAGGCCTATCTTTGACTACTAAAAGGTTAACTGGTTAGTGCTGAATATCAGCATAGCCGGTTAACTTTTTAGCAGCCAAAATAAACCCAGATATTCAGTGCCAGCTGCTGGATATGGCCCAGCATTGAATATCCAGATTTCAGGCCGGTGACGAACAGCAAACACGCTACCGGCCACTAGTTGAATATCGAACCCTTTGTCTAATCATGACTTTAGAGATACTTTGGTTGAGCAGAGAATACAATCTGTGGAGAATAAACTTTTAACTTTGGAACAGGAGGTTAAAAAGATTACGGATAATCAAGTAATAATATCAAAGGGTCATGGTTTTTGAATAGGAACACTGAGAACTTAGAAAATTCCTTCAGAAGGAGGACATTATCCTGCTTATAATCGAAAGAGAAAAACGCCTATATTGCGACCCAAATCGGGAGATGGGCATCTTTCTCCCGTGGGAGCCCAAATCGGTATAATCGAAAGCGGATTTTGGGCGTTTCCAACTGCAATCCGTCGCGGAAACGGGTAAAGTTGACGGGGGCGTGTCAGAGGCGTCATGAAGGCAGAACTGAAGCATGGTTATCGGCCGAGGAGAGATGGGCGTCTTTAGCTGATAATCAAAAAAAGGCCTTTTTACTGCGATTTTGGGTCACTTTTTTTGGACCCTTTTTTTTCCACGAACAGGTCCCAAAAAAGTGCCCCAACTGACCAGATGACCACTGGAGGGAATCGGGGATGACCTCCCCGGACTCCCCCAGTGGTCACTAACCCCCTCCCACCAAAAAACCCCACTTTAAAAACTTTTTTTCCAGCCTGTATGCCAGCCTCAAATGCCGTACCCACCTCCATGACAGCAAAATGTGTTCTATCCTGTGACAGCCTTTCCCTGGTTCTGATGTGGCTCTCGGGTGAGTGTGACACCTTTTCTGTTATGCGCACTGCAGAGTCACATCAGCAATGCATTGTGGTGGGTGTAGGGTATTGGGCTCCGTGATTCCAGTAGCTTGTGTTAAATGCTCACGATGTTGGTAGTTGGTAGGCTCTACTCCCATGGTGCTTTTCCCCCTGCTTACTGGGTCATAGTGTGCCCTGTTTTGTTTCCGGTAGTCCATGAGGTAGTGGCCATTTTTGTGAGCCAGTTTTAGATTCCTTTCACATGTTAGCCATGTTACAGAACTTAGTTCTTACCTTGAATGTGGCTGAAAGAGGGCATTGTACACCATTCTGCCAGCTCTGACCTACTGCTAATCTCAGTACCAGGGAGACTCGTTGCCAGTGGGGCACAACCTCTGATCTGCAGTTAACTGTGAGTAAGCGTGCTTATTCCAATAAAGGACGTTTTCAGAGAGATTAGTCTTCAGGTGTCAACTGGTGTGCCAATGTTATATAGCAGCAACAAGTCCTAGAGGCCTGCGTGTATGCAGGTCCCTGGAGCACTTTTAGTGGGTACCGCAGTGCACTTCAGCCAGGTGGACCCAGGCCCATCCCCACCCCTACCTGTAACACTTGTGCTGGTAAATGGGAGGCCTCCAAAACCCACTGTACCCACATGTAGGTGCCCCCTTCACCCCTAAGAGCTATGGTAGTGTTGTACATTTGTGGGTAGTGGGTTTTGGGGGCTCAGCACCCGTGGTAATGGACCTATGCATGTGGGAGCGTTGTCTGAAGTCCACCGCACTGACCTCTAGGGTGCCCAGTTGGTGTCCTGGCATGTCAGGGGTGCGAGTGTACTAAGAATCGTGGCCCCTCCCACGACCAAATGGCTCGGATTAGGACGTTTTTGAGCTGGGCGTTTTTTAGTTTCCATTATCGCTAAAAAAAACAAACGCCCAGCTCAAAAACGTCCATTTTTTTGAAAATACGGTCTGTCCCGCTTCTTCACGTACCCGTTTTCGGACATAGACGCCCATGGAGATAGGCGTTCGCGTTCGATTATGCCCCTCCACGCTTACTAAATTTTCCTAAGATCCCTTCAGTGGCCCTAGTGTTTACCTTTAAGCATTATTTGTCTGAAAGTTTGAAAATTCCTGAACAAGCCTATCCATCAATATTGCCAATTTATGATGTTCCATCTTAGAAAAAAAGAGAGACTCATCAGGCCATTGTGCCTGACCTTGAGGCTTCATTTGAGGTTAAATTTAGCCCAGACTTTAAAGATGATATTAAAGGGGTTAAACCTTCAACCTTGTCAATTCTGTATTGGAACCTGATCGTGACTCGACTTTGAGATCATATTTTCGATACTGGAATGAGTTGTTCTTGAATTGCGAGATAAAGATATTTCCTGAGGTTGCCAGAGCTACACAGAGGAAGCATCAACAATTTATCAAATTAAGACCTTCAGTGTTACAACTAGAAGGTCTTTTTTGGCTTAAAATGTCCTTGCAAATGTGTTATTAAACTCAATGCTGTAAAACATTTTTTCTTCGAGTCTGTTCATCTGCATAGATTTCTGAGCTCCAAATTTGCTGGTCCATCTGCATGCCCAACTACCAATTTAAAAACATCCACTCCGTGCCTGGGGTCATAAGAATCCAGACACCGGGTCATCTCAGTTGTCTTCTTAAGATACAGTTTAAGGCAGGGTTGGGGGAGGGGGCGATACTGAATACAACCACTGAATGGAAAATGGGGTTGCAAGGTAAGAGGGTAGTGGGAGGTTTCTCACAAAAAAAAAAAAAAGGGATCATGTGTTACCCAGTTTTCTACTATAAGATGTTTTTGCTTATTATTTTGTTATGCTTGCTCACTATCATGTAACCGCTTGATGTCTTTGTCTAGGCTTGTTGTTCAGTTGTTAGGTTTTTTGATCCTGAATAAAAACCGTTAAACCTTAACATCCACTCCGTGATAAGAAGTATATTGAATCCTATATTGATGGCTTCTTTTTCTTTTTGAATGTTTATATTCTTTGAATAGTGTCTTGCCCCAATTATATTGTGGACTGAAAGATACTTGCTATGTATTATTTGAATGTGTATATATATATTTTTTTTCCTTTATAGATTTAAAATAGTGTTTCTGCATCAAGAGTTTTTTCTTGGAATTAGAAACATAAAACATGACGGCAGATAAGGGCCAAACCAGTCTGCCCATTCTTCAGTATCCACTAACTCCTCCTTTTCCTAAGAGATCCCACATGCCTGTCCCATGCTTTTAAAATTCTGACACATTCCATTTCTTCACAACCTCCATCTGGAGGCCATTCCATGCATCCACCACCCTTTCCATGAAAGAGTATTTTCTTAAGATTCCTCCTAAGCCTATTTCCACTTAACTTCATCATATGCCCTCACATTCCAGAGGTTTCCTTCATTTGAAAAAGGCTCATCTATTTTCAAATTCTTATAAATAAAATTTAAAAAAAACAAGCAAACACTGCCCTAATCTTCCAAACATGTTTACTTGTTACAAAGTAAAGTGTTAACTGGATGCATGATTACACAAAGCGGAAGGTGTGTCTACTAGAAAAATTGCTAATACAGTCTAACTTCAAAAGGTCATTGTGCTGTCAGGTGTTGCAAAGCTAAGTCAGTTAAGTGATTTGTAATCATGACGATGAAAACTGTAATAGAAATGCAAATTGTTATTACATTAATGTAGAACTAAAAGCCAATTTAATATGCGTGGTGAGGATACAATTGAATCCATTTTCCTATATTGTTTTCTCAGTGATTTTGGCAGATTTGTATTTTTCTGCTAAACAAGAGAATTAAACTCAAAAATACTAATCCATTAGTGGATTGCTGATTAGTTCCATGAAAGCAAATAAAGGGTAATAGTAAACTACTTTAACTCAGTAGAAAGCTGTAATAAATGCAACTCCTTAAGGTACTGAAACTAGCACCATTCAACCAGTACATTGGTGACCTGAAAGAAAAATACAAAAACTTGGTATGCAAAGTTTGCAAATAGTAGAAAAATAATACTGTAGACACATCACAAGCCAGAATGCATGCTCACAAAGGTCAGAATAGTATATGCACAAAGAAATTTACTACTGACGATTAAGATGCACCTGGGAGACAATAACCTCTCTGTTTACTAAGCTGCACTAGCAGCTGCCAGGCGCTAATGCCAACACAGCCCATTCACTTTGAATGGACTGTGAAGGCACTGTCGTGCGGCTTAGTAAACTGGGGGGGGGGGGGGGGGGGGGTTACTGTGGAAATCACACTCAATGGAAAAGTTGTTTATCTGCAGAAAAGAACTAACTGAAAATTGCCTCCCTGAATGTGATTAAAAGTACTCAGATTGACCACAACGTGCATATTTTTGGGAACTGTTCTGACCACTAAGCAGACTAGATGTTTGCGTAGGGCAACACAACTAGGTGGTGGCACCAGTGTGGAAGTCATGGCCACTAAAAAAAAGTTAAGGTGCTAGATGAGAGGCCTTGAGCATCTGCGTATACATGCCACCTGCCACCCCCTACAAAATAGGAAGTTTGGAGGGGTCACAATGTTATTGGTCTTGAGCATGCACGGATATTTAAAGTCCGATGCCAACTGCAGGACTCTTGTTTAGTGCTGCAAGCCCATGGTGAAAACAAGCTTGCACTCTTGCGAGTATTAATCTACCCTGCACTGAGGTTTCAAAATTGTGATCCCAAAGACTCCAGAACAAAATTGTATTACCTTGAGCAAGTTATATAACTTTTCTTGCTTAAATTGCAAATGTTGGGGGACAAAGATATAAATATGCAAATGATCTATATAAGTTAATGGCACCATAGAAGTAACTAATATTACTGAGGGACCTGATATTCAGCCGGTGGCGATCAGTGTTTTGCTGACTGCCACCAATGTTAAACACGGAAATTCAATGCCATGTGATATTCAGCACTTAACTAACTATGGGTTACTGCATAAAGATAGGACTGACTTTTATGTGATCCTATTTATACAGTTAACCTGGCCAGTTAAGTCCTGAAAATCTGCACTTAACAGGCCATGCGCCAACTCTGGTCCTGGAATGCCCCTGAAAGAGCCGGTTTTCAGTTTGACACTAACTGGTTATTTTCAGTGGCAAATATTTCAAAGATATTAATCTGTAAACAAACCTTTTCCAGCGACGGGAAGGTAGTAGAACCAGAGGGCATGAATTGAGGTTGAAAGGGGGCCGACTCAGGAATAATGTCAGGAAGTATTTTTTCACTGAGAGGGTAGTAGATACCTGAAATGCCCTCCTGCAGAAGGTGGTAGAGATGAAAATGGTAACTGAATTAAAAAATGCATGGGACAAACACAAAGGAATCCTGATTAGAAGAATCATATCCAAAGAAGCTTAGCGGAGGATTATGTAGGAAAGCCGGTGCCGGGCAGACTTCTACAGTCTGTGCCCTGATCAAGGCTGAATAGATTTGGATGGGCTGGAGTGGAGTTATTCAGGGGCTTTGACAACAACTTCAGAAATTTCCGAACAAGACCAGTGCCAGGCAGACATCCATGGTCTGTGCCCTAAAAATGACACGAATAAATCAAGATCAGGTATACATATGATGTATCACTTCATACCATATGCAATGAGTTTATCTCACTGGGCAGACTGGATGGACCATACAGGTCTTTATCTGCCATCATCTACTATGTTACTGTTTAAGTGCTTTGAAAAAGAGCCCCCAAGTCTCACTCAATAGGAGTGTCATGCTCATTTGAAGACCATTTCACCCTCAGTGTCAATGCACTGATCCTGCTCACTGTTTTTTCAGCACAGCCAAGTCTAGGAGAAGAAAAGTTGAGTATCTCTACCAGTAGGAAGAAATCTGAGCACATCATTCTGCATAATTTGGCTCCTGCTGCCCTATTCCTTTCCCTTGCACCTAGCTGTGAAACCTTTGTGCACACTTTTAGCCAGTGTGCAAATTCATTTCAAAATTGTCTCATGTTGCCTCCACTCTGTCTCTATCCTTTATGAAGCACCAGAAGAAGGCAAGTATCATTATATCCTGCTTTTTATTATTTCCAACCCAACAGAAGTTGGAAAGGTTTGGAAAATGTCTGTTTACCTGCCTGAAGGCAACATAACTCTCCAAAAATTAAACAGAATGGGATGAATCTTGGTGTGATAGAATGGAAAAAATGGTGATAAAGACACCTCATGTTTCAAAATGCACCTTATGCATTTGTTATGAGTATATTAATAATTGATTATAAAAGGCATTGATTGTGAAGAAGAGTCCTTACTAACATTAGCAACAATACTGGTTTGTTAGTTATGACATATTATTCATGAGACCAGATTTATTAGAAGAGAAAGCACTGAGAACCTCGGTGGCGACCAACCCAACATATAGACTTGCCTGGTTTGGTACTTCAATGTCTACGTTGTATGATGGGCCCCTTGGGCCAGTGGCCCACTTCACCTCATCTCCTCCCTGCACAAGTATGAAGAAGTCATTTTTCTTAGTGCTTAACATAAATTTTATTGCAGTGTCCCAAAATAAAACAGATTCTTCTCATGAACCGTTAAATTAGCTCTGCAGTATCCTACCTGAGGCTTCCAACAAATCACCCAAGTGGGACCCTTTCCCAGCCTACCTTCCACTAACACAGTCCTATAGCTTCTCACTCTCCTGGCAGTGCATTAATGTTCCAACAAAACACAGGCACAGCTTTCTGGAGCAGATTCACCCGGCAGTACTCAGGTCTTAAAAGGTCTCCCATACGGCCTCTTAAGGGTTTATACAGTCCAGCAGCATGTAGCACAAACATGCCTTAGCACTATTAAAGTCCCCACTCTATCTTTCCACTCTTTGCAAACAAAAAGTAGCAACAGAAAAAATATTTAGCTCTGGGGCTTTTCTATCTCTGCCACCAGAGCTGGGACAGCCACCTCCCTTGCAGGATTCTACGGATACTGCCTACCCACAGCTACCAGAGGAGAAAAACAGTACACTGTGGGTAGTCCTAAGCGCTGCCACCCCCAAACAACCCAATATTATTTTGGGACTTATCTCAGTGCCTTTCAGGATTAGTTTAAAAAAAGGGTGAGTTTCGTCTTCACTCCAGGTCACTGGCCTCTGCTGGTTCCATGTGCTCGAACCACATTCCTTTTCAAAGCATCTTAGCACAGCTCCTTACTTTGGGGTCCCTTCTTGCCCAGGTTGTTTAGCCTGTCTAATCCTGGCTGGCCTTTCTCTCTGCGTGAGGGTTTCTCTCTCTAGGGCTCTCACTATTGATCAGATCAGCATGCTTTCAGCTGGCTGGGAATGGCCACACCCCACCCTAGGACTCCCCATCTACCTTCTCCTTGGTGGGTGGGTAGTCTTATTCCTAAGGCCATTCCACTAGATCCTTGCCCTCTAGAGGAAGTCTTTGGACGTGCAGGCTCCTACTCCATTAAGGAGGCACCATTCTGGGTTTTGAGCTGGTGCTGTCAATGCCTTCTGGGACCTGCACTGAGGTTTCAAAATTGTGATCCCAAAGACCCCAGAACAAAATTGTATTACCTTGAGCAAGTTATATAACTTTTCTTGCTTAAATTGCAAATGTTGGGGGACAAAGATATAAATATGCAAATGATCTATATAAGTTAATGGCACCATAGAAGTAACTAATATTACTGAGGGACCTGATATTCAGCCGGTGGCGATCAGTGTTTTGCTGACTGCCACCAATGTTAAACACGGAAATTCAATGCCATGTGATATTCAGCACTTAACTAACTATGGGTTACTGCATAAAGATAGAACTGACTTTTATGTGATCCTATTTATACAGTTAACCTGGCCAGTTAAGTCCTGAAAATCTGCACTTAACAGGCCATGCGCCAACTCTGGTCCTGGAATGCCCCTGAAAGAGCCGGTTTTCAGTTCGACCCTAACTGGTTATTTCCAGCGGCAAATATTTCAAAGGTATTAATCTGCAAACAAACCCTTTCCAGAGATGGGAAGGTGGTAGAACCAGAGGGCATGAATTGAGGTTGAAAGGGGGCTGACTCAGGAATAATGTCAGGAAGTATTTTTTCACTGAGAGGGTAGTAGATACCTGGAATGCCCTCCTGTGATACCTGTAATAAGCCCTGGCTACTACCTGTCACAGTGGGATTTTAGACCACAGATGTGGAAGTGTCCACACCCACAGCAGCAATTCTACCCCCACCCCCAATCATAGCATTCCAATCTCCCTACTTCCTATCACAGTACTCCACAACACTACAATCCCCCTTTATGAGCACCCCCTGGATCCCCCTCCAAGCTCCACCCTCCATCATAAAGCCTATCTCACATACTCTAACCCAACCTCCACTCCCCTGGACACCCCAAAACTCACCTGGGGGTTCTCCATAGTGGTGTAATAGTATGGGGTAGGAGCGGCCCCCACCACTCCTGCACCATCTGGCTCTGGGTGGTGTTCTCCCCAGTTCTCCCATGTAGTACTACCAGCATTACATGGGAGATAAGCTTTGACCATGTTTGAAATCATAATTTGCAGCTAAGTATTTTTTCTATTTTTTGAATTATTCTAAATGTGTTTCTAAATTAACTCTGTATCACACTGAACCTATAAATTCATGAAGAAATGCTCTTTTAATGGGTTATATTCTACATTGGAGTTTAAAAAATTAAAACATTCAGTGAGAAATTTGGACTCATGATGATGTCTAATGAAGCAGAAGGGACTCTGTGAAGTGCAGCTTATATGTTTCTTGTGATTGAAGGTCCATTTTCTATCTCATAAAGATTTTTGGAAAGGTTAATTACGATTATTTGATGTAGTTTTATAGGTTTGTCTGTGTATACATAATATAGATGCCTTTTTTTCATTTACGCTTTATAAAATTACCCCAAATATACGTGGGTAAATTTAAACATGTAGAGGGTCATTTTATAATAGGTTGATTAACTTGAGTGGTCAAAAAGGGGTCTATTTCTAGCCTATTTTATAAAGATGCATAGGTGTCTCTGCATCTTCATAAAATACTAGGGTTTAACCAGCAGAAATCGCATCTAGATTGAAGCCATGGAATTTCCACCTACATGGGAACAGGAGTAAATGTTAGCACATAAACTACACAAACACTGATGCAGGCCAGAAAAATCATGCTTACACTAGTGAAAGATAGGTTTTGGGGTCTAAGCTAAAACTCAGTATGCCTTAGCATTTTCTTCTCTGTGACAAACATACTTTTGTGCAGTTAGCATTCCCTGAATGCAGAGAGTATAATGATCAGTGTTTGTTCCTACTGTGTGGAACATTTTTGCATACAGACACTGGCATCAGGACTGCACCAGATTACTTGCCCATGGGGTCTTGGGATGCCAGAGCCAGTGTGTGCTCTGCCATTTCAGCAATTCCCCTGGAGCTGTGTAGTCTGGTGCTGTTCCTATGCATCTCTGAGCATTCTCTAATTGTCAATGGATGCACCAGATCACTGTGATAGTCTACCTTGCCTGACCTACCACCTGCAAATAATAAAAAGCTAAGTTCATAATTATAACTGTTAGGAGTGTCTGAATGAGTCTGTTTCAACCTAGCAGTGGAAATATGCAAAGAACGATAGACTGCCGGCCACAGCCTGTATCACACAGGATTTAAAAAAAAAAAAATTACATATGTAAATTGCAACTCCATCCCAGAAGATGTCTATAAGTAAGTCATGTAAAAGTGCACACCTTTTTCACACTATCCTGCTTATTATCGAAAGACAAAAACGCCTATATTGTGACCCAAATCGGGAGATAGACGTTTATCTCCCAAAAACGAATAAAGCGGTATAATCAAAAGCCGAATTTGGACGTTTTCAACTGCACTCCGTCGCGGATGCGGACAACGTTGATGGGGGCGTGTCGAAGGCGTGGTGAAGGCGGAACTGGAGCATGGTTATCTGCCGATCAGAGATGGGCGCCTTTCGCCGATAATGGAAAAAAAATATGCGTTTTTAGCGAGAATTTAGGGCACTTTTCCTGGACCCTGTTTTTCCACGAATAAGGCCCCAAAAAGTGCCCTAAATGACCAGATGACCACTGGAGGGAATCGGGGATGACCTCCCCTGACTCCCCCAGTGGTCACGAACCCCCTCCCACCACAAAATATGCCGTTTCACAACTTTTTATTTTCACCCTCAAATGTCATACCCACCTCCCTGGCAGCAGTATGCAGGTCACTGGAGCAGTGGACTTCAGGCAGGTGGACCCAGGCTCATCCCCCCCCCCACCTGTTACACTTGTGCTGGTAAATGGGAGCCCTCCAAACCGCCCCCCAAACCCACTGTACCCACGTGTAGGTGCCCCCCTTCACCCCTTAGGGCTATAGTAATGGTGTAGACTTGTGGGCAGTGGGTTTTGAGGGGGATTTTGGGGGCTCAACACCCAAGGGAAGGGTGCTATGCACCTGGGAGCTGTTTTACCTTTTTTTTTTTTTGTAAAAGTGCCCCCTAGGGTGCCCGGTTGGTGTCCTGGCATGTGAGGTGGACCGGTGCAGTACGAATCCTGGCCCCTCCCACGAATAAATGTCTTGGAGTTATTCGTTTTTGAGCTGGGCGTTTTCGGTTTCCATTATCTCTGAAAAACAAAAACGCCCAGCTCAAAAAAAGATAAACGTCCATGTTTTTTCGAAAATACGATTCGGTCCGCCCCTTCACGGACCCGTTCTCGGAGATAAACGCCCATGGAGATAGGCGTTTCTGTTCGATTATGCCCCTCTATGCATACTTTACTTTATTCATATGTACTATACCGCACATATTTGACAAGCAGTGCAAGGTGGTTTAAAGACTAAGGCGCACTAGCATTTTTAGTGCGCACTAATGCTAGAGACAACCATATATTTATGGATGTCTCTAGCATCGGTGTATGCTATAAATGCTTGCGCATCTACAGCATGGCTTAGTAAAACTTTTAGAAAAAGGAAAAGAACTACAAATAATGAATAGAAAAGAAATACAGTCATCCAAACAAGCAGACAGATCAAAAAGGAAAGAAAAAATACAGCCAAAGGAGGGTATCAGACTTCAAGCCACATCTGAGGAGACCATCGCATGCTACGGGAAAACCGGGTTATTAATAATCAACTCCATCTTAGCTACATCAAGGGGGAACTCCAAAAGCTTGAGAGAAAAGCCAGGTTTTAATAAGTGACTTAAATTTAGGAAGGGAAAGATCACCCCTGGGGTAATTTATTAAAGTTCTTTATGCAAGAAACAGCTTTATAAATGTATCATTCTATAAACTAGGAGCTAACATTTATATACCAGTTATGCACATAAATGTTCAAAATACTAGCACATGAGTGCCTGGTATGAAGATGGTAGACTTCACATATCACCCATTTAAAATTTTAGGAAGTGCTGGTTGTCTTGGTACATGTGGATACCATTAACATAGAAAAGTGTGGGAACGAGGTTCTGAAAGCAAAATGTAAGCTTTTAGGTAGAAACTGAAAAGCTAGACCTTCCATTCTCAGAAATGCTATACATTCCATGTGCAGGACCCAAGAGACAGACAGAGCTCCAAAACTCAACACGTGGATAAGATGATGGTGCAGAGATGAAGGTTTTAGCATTGTTAAGAATTGGGCAACATTGTGAGGAAGGTGGGGTCTATTCCAGGATGGAACCAGGTTTCTGGCATCAACATTTAAACTAAAACCTTGGAAAAGCCAACAGTTGCTCAAGAGTTTTCGGTTTGGAACAAACGTGGAGGAGCATAATCGAACGCGAACGCCTATCTCCATGGGCGTCTATGTCCGAAAACGGGTACGTGAAGAGGCAGGACAGACCGTATTTTCGAAAAAATGGACGTTTTTCAGCTGGGCGTTTCTTTTTTTTTAGCGATAATGTAAACTAAAAACGCCCAGCTCAAAAACGTCCTAATCCGAGCCATTTGGTTGTAGGAGGGGCCACAATTCGTAGTATACTCACCCCCCTGAAATGCCAGGACACCAAATGAGCACCCTAGAGGTCAGTGCGGTGGACTTCAGACAACGCTCCCACATGCATAGCTCCCTTACCACGGGTGCTGAGCCTCCAACCCCCAAAACCCACTACCCACAAATGTACAACACTACCATAGTTCTTAGGGGTGAAGGGGCACCTACATGTGGGTACAGTGGGTTTTGGAGGCCTCCCATTTACCAGCACAAGTGTTACAGGTAGGGGGGATGGGCCTGGGTCCACCTGGCTGAAGTGCACTGCGGTACAAACTAAAAGTGCTCCAGGGACCTGCATACACGCAGGCCTCTAGGACTTGTTGCTGCTATATAACATTGGCACACCAGTTGACACCTGAAGACTAATCTCTCCAAAAACGTCCTTTATTGGAATAAGCACGCTTACTCACAGTTAACTACAGATCAGAGGTTGTGCCCCACTGGCAACGAGTCTCCCTGGTACTGAGATTAGCAGTAGGTCAGAGCTGGCAGAATGGTGTACAATGCCCTCTTTCAGCCACATTCAAGGTAAGAACTAAGTTCTGTAACATGGCTAACATGTGAAAGGAATCTAAAACTGGCTCACAAAAATGGCCACTACCTCATGGACTACCGGAAACAAAACAGGGCACACTATGACCCAGTAAGCAGGGGGAAAGGCACCATGGGAGTAGAGCCTACCAACTACCAACATCGTGAGCATTTGCCATAAGCTACTGGAATCACGGAGCCCAATACCCTACACCCACCACAATGCATTGCTGATGTGACTCTGCAGTGCGCATAACAGAAAAGGTGTCACACTCACCCGAGAGCCACATCAGAACCAGGGAAAGGCTGTCACAGGATAGAACACATTCTGCTTTCATGGAGGTGGGTACGGCATTTGAGGCTGGCATAGAGGTTGGAACAAAAGTTTTTAAAGTGGGGTTTTTTTGTTGGGAGGGGGTTAGTGACCACTGGGGGAGTCCGGGGAGGTCATCCCCAATTCCCTCCAGTGGTCATCTGGTCAGTTGGGACCTTTTTTTGGGACTTGTTTGTGATAAAAAAGGGTCCACAAAAAGTGACCCAAAATCGTGGTAAAAACGCATTTTTTTTTTTCGATTATCAGCTAAAGACGCCCATCTCTCCTCAGCCAATAACCACGCCCCAGTTCCGCCTTCACCACGCCTCCGACACGCCCCCGTCAACTTTACCCGTTTCCACGATGGATTGCAGTTGGAAACGCCCAAAATCAGCTTTCGATTATACCGATTTGGGCACCCACGGGAGAAAGATGCCCATCTCCCGATTTGGGTCGCAATATAGGCGTTTTTCTCTTTCGATTATAAGCAGGATAGTAACATAGTAGATGACGGCAGAAAAAGACCTGCACGGTCCATCTAGTCTGCCCAACAATTTAAACTCATATGTGCTACTTTATGTGTATACTTGACCTTGATTTGTTTCTGCCATTTTCAGGGCACAGACCGTAGAAGTCTACCCAGAACAAGGCCCACCCCCCAACCACCAGCCCCGCCTCCCCCCACCGGCTCTGCCACCCAATCTCGGCTAAGCTTCTGAGGATCCCTTCCTTCCGAACAGGATTCCTTTATGTTTATCCCACACAGGATGATGTGTGGAGTGGAATGGGTAGATGTGACTCGATTATTTATTCCTTCCAAAACTACAAGGACTAGGGGGCACACAATGAAATTACTAAGTAGTACATTTAGAACAAATCAGAGAAAATATTTCTTCACTCAATCTGTAATTAAGCTCTGGGATTCATTGCCAGAAAATGTGGTAAAATCTGTTCATTTAACAGGTTTTTAAAAAGATTTGGGCTAGTTCCTAGAAGAAAAGTCCATAAACTGTTATTAAAGTGGGCTTGGAGAAACTGGCCACTGTTGGAAATAGGATATTGGAAACAGGATCAATCACTGCATAGTGATTGATCTGGTAGTGCACAATGCAATCCAAGGGGACATGTAGGGATAACACCCCCTATATAGCACTAATCTATAGTAAGACAACATATGGCATTACAATTCAGAGTCTGGCAAATGGAACTTCCTTGCAAGATTACACTAAAGACTATACATATGGTGTAAAATCAGCATGACTTGGCAAGGTATTGACAAGGTCTGAAAGAATTCCCCTGCCAACTTGGCTAATGTAACAGCTGGGCAGCTGTGACAACATCTGTGTATTGTTTATTGAAATAACTCATGGTCAAGTTGACCCACCAGAATGATGTAAATGGGACAATGTTGTGATTCTTCAAATCACAACATCTAAAATAAAAAAAGACTATTGTGATAGACAATTCAGAGCCTGTGCAACAGCATGGCAATAAAGACAATGTCAGGTTTTACGTGCATAGATCATTTGGAACACCCCAGAGTTGGAGTTTGCTGATGCTGCATGAATTTGCAATAATTCTCCAGGTCAGATGATCCAGAACATGGGGAGGAGCTTACCAGCTTCAAGGAACTTGGCCTCCACCAGAACTGTATAAAAAGATGCTGGAAACCAAAGGCAAGGGGCTAGTTTTTCCATCTGACCTGAACTGCCATCATTCAGGTTTTATACCAGCTACCCACTCTGCACTGCTCTGCTGAGACCTTAATATAAGATCTGGGGATCTTCTGCCTACTACTGATTATCTGGTTCCTTATCCACATTCATATTGTATAACTGATGTGCTATTGATAATGAGTTAAGATAAGAGACCGTGGAGATGAAAACGGTAACTGAATTCAAACATGTGTGGGATAAACATAAAGGAATCCTGTTCAGAAGGAACGGATCCTCAGAAGCTTAGCCGAGATTGGGTGGCAGAGCCGGTGGGGGGAGGCGAGGCTAGTGCTGGGCAAGACTTCTATGGTCTGTGCCCTGAAAATGGCAGATACAAATCAAGGTAAGGTATACACAAAAAGCAGCACATATGAGTTTATCTTGGGCAGACTGGATGGACCGTGCAGGTCTTTTTCTGCCGTCATCTACTATGTTACTATGTTAAGATAAGAGGCCGGATTAGAGGCCTACCTTAGAGTTTAATGTGTGTTTACTCTGAACTAATTTCCCTGATAAGAACATATTTGTCTTTCATTTTTCTGAGTTATCTTATATTAACTTATAATTGTATATAATACATAGTTACTTGTAAATAAACAGCCTTTATTTTTATAACCGCCAGCCTGTTTCATTGCTCATCAGTATAACTGGCCTTTGGATTTGGATCCATAGGGGAATATAAGATTGGTTGCTATAAATTCCAGTGTGCTAAATCATAATTATACTACGTGTTCTCTGACCCCGCCGCCGTGCTGTCCTTAACCGCGCCTTCAGTGACCGTCGCATTCGCTGTTACGGGCCTATCAGACCTAACAGAAAAAGTGGCGCTAGCGGAGGCACGCGTTGAAACACTAACGCTTCCTGCCAAAGCTGCCTCGTTGTGCTGCTCGACTTCGGGCCCCAACTCGTGGTTTTCTCCCTCAGAACTGGCCTTTCCTACCCCTGAGCAAGCCTCGCAGACTCCCAACGCGGACCTACGAGCCCCGCAGCACGAACAGCGCTTCACAGACTCCGACGGCACAGACATAGTAAAAGGAAAGTTTTACTCACAGCACCTTGTCAGTCCTGCTTACGTTCGCTGTAAAAACTGAACAGTAGACTTTCCAGCACTCAAATTTTCAGTGCTGCTTGCAGGGCAATGCAGTTTAAGAAAGGTAAGTCCCTTTTTTTTTTTTTTTTTAAAAAGAGGCAGGAGACTACTTTACTGGAGATTTGTTCGTCTGATAGGGGGAGAAGGGTAGGGACCTGGCACCACCAGGTGTATCCCAAATGTGCCTCAGCACCTCAAACCCCACCAAGAGCTCAACACCCCCGAGGGAACGGGATAGGAGCCTTGTAATCCAGAGCTGCACAGTATTTATTGCATTTGTATCCCACATTTTCCCACCTTTTTGCGGGTTCAGTGTGGCTTACAATAAGAGTTAAATGTTGGAAATACAATTTGTTACAGATTGGTTATGGATTACATTGTGCAGAGTTATGCGAAACAATTGAGGTGTCATTAGGGAATGTAACAATGGAACATAAACATTGAAACTTTGGAAGGAAACAATGGGAGCTTAAAGGGTGATAAAAAGGCATGAGGACATATGGTATATTTCTTTCTGTGAGTAAAGGTATGAGTGATGTGATATTACAGGAATGAGAGTTCAGAGGTGAATGTATGATGCATTAGTGAACATTAAGTGTGGACTTTATGTGTTTTGTTTCTTTCCGTAGATTTTTACGAAAAGATGGGTTTTCAATAATCTGCGGAAGGAAGCTTGCTCGTTGATTGTTCTTAAGTTGCGCGGCAGTGTATTCCAAAACTGCATGCTCATGTGAGAAAAGGTTGACGCGTGTAGCGCTTTGTATTTCACGCCCTTGCAATTGGGGAAGTGGAGGTTAAGGAAGGTTCGGGATGATCTTTTGGCGTTTCTGGGTGGTAAGTCTATCAACTCATACATGTAGGCTGGGGCTTCGCCATGAATGATTTTGTGGACTAACGTGCATATTTCAAAAGTGACGCGTTCCTTGAGTGGAAGCCAGTGCAGTTTCTCTCGTAATGGTTTTGCACTTTCATATTTTGGCTTTCCAAAGATGAGTCTGGCTGTCGTATTCTGGGCTGTTTGAAGTTTCCTCAGTATTTGTTCTTTGCAACCTGCGTATAGTGAGTTGCAGTAATCCAAATGGCTGAGCACGAGGGATTGCACTAGGCTGCGAAAGACGGATCTTGGGAAGTATGGTCTTATCCTTTTCAGTTTCCACATGCTGTAAAACATCTTTTTTGTTGTGTTGTTAGCGTGAGTTTCAAGCGTTAGGTGGCGGTCGATAGTGATTCCAAGGATTTTTAGTGTTTCTGAGATTTGAAGGTTCAGGTTTGGTGTGTTTATGGCTGTGAATTCTTTTGTGTTGTATTGGGAGGTGAGAATCAGGCATTGAGTTTTTTCTGCATTTAATTTCAGACGAAATGCATCCACCCATGTGTTCATGATGTGTAGGTTTTGATTGATTTCTTTGAAGATTTCGTTAATGTCTTGTTTGAAGGGGATGTATATTGTCACATCATCAGTGTATATATATGGGTTGAGGTTATGGTTTGATAGGAGTTTTGCCAAAGGGATCATCATTAAGTTGAAAATGGTTGGTGAGAGAGGTGATCCTTGTGGTACTCCACATTCAGGTGTCCATGCCTTGAATGTGGTCGAATTTGATGTGACTTGATACGAACGTTGGGTTAGGAACCCTTCGAACCAATTCAGGACATTTCCTCCAATGCCAAAGTATTCGAGTATGTGTAATAGGATTCCATGGTCAACCATATCGAAGGCACTTGACATGTCAAATTGTAGGAGGAGTATATTGTTGCCCGTTGCAATTATTTGTTTAAATCTAGTCATAAGGGTGACTAATACTGTTTCTGTGCTATGATTCGACCAGAATCCTGATTGGGCGTCATGTAGTATTGAGTGTTTGTTTAGATAATTTGTGAGTTGTTTGGTTACCAGTCCTTCGGTTATTTTGGTTATTAGTGGTATGGATGCTACTGGCCTGTAGTTGGTTATTTCACTTGTGCTTTTCTTTGTGTCTTTAGGAATTGGGGTGAGTAAGATTTTTCCTTTTCCTTTTGGGAAGAGTCCGTTTTGTAGCATGAAGTTCACATGGCTCGTTAGGTCTATTATGAATTGTTGAGGAGCAGATTTCATGAGGTTGTTTGGGCACGTGTCTAGTTTGCAGTGGGATTTGGCATATCTTTTGAGAGTTTCAGAGATGAGGTCTTCTGATAGTATTTCGAATTCGGTCCATGTTCTGTCTGCAGGGTATGTTCCTTCTTCTGGGTCTAGACAATCTAAAATTGTGGTGTACTCAATAGGGCTAGCAGGTATTTTGAGTCGTAGTTGTATAATATTCTCCTTGAAGTATTTTGCAAGGTTGTCCACATCTGGTACATTTTTGCCGTTGTTTGTAACTGGTGTGGTGTCTAACAGTTTGTTCACAAGGTTGAAGAGTTTATGTGTGTCTTTGTAGTTTGGTCCTATTATTGTTTTGTAATGTAGTCTTTTGGTCTGTTTTATGGTGTATTTGTATTTTCTCCGAAGTAATTTCCATGCGTTCAGTGTTTGTTCGTCTTTCTTTTTGTTCCATTCTCGTTCTAGTTTCCTGACTTGTGTTTTAAGTTTTTTCAGCTCTTCGGTGAACCATGGATTTATTTCCTGTGTGATGTTCTGGTTTGGATTGGGGCGATTTTGTCTAATGTTGTTGTACATAGATCGTCCCATTCTTGGAGGAATTGGATGGTGTCAGCGTTTGTTGGCCATTCGTTCTGGTAGATCTGTTGCCAGAATATTGTGGGGTCTATTTTTCCTCTCGTTTTGTATGTTGTTCGCTCCTTTTTATTGATTGTGTTTGTGTGTGTTTTTCGCCAGCAGAGAGAGACATTTGCTTTATGGTGGTCTGACCATAGTGTAGGTGTCCATCTTGTGTCAGTGAGTATGATAGTTGAATCCGGTTTGAATTTGTTATGCTATCAAGTGTGTGTCCTTTTTTGTGTGTTGGTTACGTGTTGGGTACTTGCAGATCCCAGAGTTTTAGGAATTCTTTGCATTCTCGTGTGCTTGGTGAGGTGTCATCTTCTAGGTGTAGGCTGATGTCTCCTAATATGAGGATGTTTGAGGCAGACACGCAGGAGTTCGAGATGAAATCCATGAGTTGTACTTGGGAGTCTTGCCATTTTCCTGGTGGCCTGTAGAATAGGATTGTGTTAAGGTGTCCTATTAGGTTTGGATGATTAATTCTTGTCGATGCAATTTCAAGTTGTGGCGAGGTAGATTCACCCGTGATTGTGATGGTGAATTCGGGTTTGTAGATAATAGCTATTCCGCCTCCTCTTTTTTTTCCATTTCTTGTCCAGTGGGTGATTTTGTATTCTGGTGGGCATGTTTCTAAGATGGCGGGGTCTGTAGGGCTGTGGAACCAGGTTTCTGTGATAAATAGAAGGTCTAAGTTGTCTGTGGTAATCCAGTCTAGTATATCTACTGAATTGCTTACTGCTGATCTTGCATTGATGTATCCTAGTTGGATTGAGTGGTATGGTTCCGTGGGGGGGTTCGATGTGTTTATTTTTATTAGTTGTCTGTTTCTTCGGTGGTTGAATTTGTTGTTGTTGTTGTTTTCCTCTTTTAGTCGGCGGTATTCATGTCCTCCTTCTACCTGCTAAGATAGAGAGAATACTGAAGTTAGGAAGGCTGCACATGCCCTCTAGAGGAAAACTTCGGTGTTCTCTCTATCTAACCTGCTGGAGGAGGGGCATAACCCACAAGTCTCTGGATTGATCTGAGAGGACGCTATGGAATCTGTGTTTGCCCCACAGATGTGCAACACAAACTTCAGCAGTGGGAACAGTGGTGGATTTTTAGGCTGAATATTCTTGAACCTGCTGATCTGAATACACACGTTGATTGGAATGCTTTTTACTTCCCCAGACAATTATTCCATCTTATAGCACAAACGCTGATATTGTCTCAACTAGACTACTGCAATGCAGCATACGTAAGGTACAAAGAAAACTTACTAAAATCGCTGCAGACCGTCCAAAACACGGCAGCGAGATTGATATTCAAAAAGTCAAAATATGAAAGAGCAACCCCATTGCTTATAATGCTACATTGGCTCCCAATCAAGGTCAAACTATTTTTCAAAACTAGCACAATCATTTTCAAAATACTGTTTGGCATGTCTCCAGACTACAAGCTAGACTTGATTACACTATCACCAAGAAATGCAAACCCAGGAACCAGGGGTTACTTACGACTTCACCTGCCCAACTACAACAGCATAATTTACAAATCCATCTACATGGTGGGATTTAGCTACCTGGACTCTAAACGGTGGAACGCAGGGGTCCTTTTAATAAGGTGCAGGCCCATTTTTCAGCGCCTGCAAAAAAGGTCTTTTTTTAGCTGGAAATGGACAAGCGGCAAAATAAAAATTGGCACGCGTCCATTTTGGGCATGAGACCTTACCGCCACCCATTGACTTAGCGGTACAGTCTCACACATTAACTGGGCGGTAATCGTCAGCATGCGTACACTGCTAATAACCGCCCGGTTAGCGCCACATGGTAGAAAATAAAAAATATTTTCTGATACATGTATCGGATGCACGTAAAAAATGGAATTACCACCCGGGGCTCACGGTAGCCAGGCAGTAGTTCCAAATTGACACACGTTGGGCGCGCATAGGCGCCTACGCACCTCAGTAAAAGGGCCCCTTAATCCCCAAGATCATAAGAAGTATCACAAACTATCTCTAGTTCAGAAAAGACCTAAAGACCTATGTTTTCAAGAAATTCTATGCTTAATCTATGCGCACTAAAAATATTACGCTATCACTTTGTAATAACACTGTACCATACAACTTTGTGATTGTAATGCATCAGTGTAATCTCAAATAACTGTTAAATGTAAGCCACATTGAACCAAAACTCGTTTTTGGATAACTGTGGGATACAAGCATGAATAAATAAATAAAATAAAATAAATACATAAATTAGGTGCTGGGGTTATTAGGAATTAATTGGCACCAATTTGGAATTGTGTGGGCATCTGCCCTAGTTGCTGTTCTATAACATGTCCCCCTAAATTTCATAGCACACAACTCATAAGGGGGGGAAGCCATGGGAGAAGCATGGGAGGGTCAGGGGCGTTCCCAGAAATTAGGCACCATGTTATAGAATACTTGGATCTATGTGCCCACCTGCCATCAGTTGGGTGTGAGAACTTATGCCAGGTTTCAGTAGGTGTAAGTTCTCACGCCCAAAGTTGGGCACTAGAATCTGCTCTAAACATTATTCTATAAAGGCTGCTTAGTGCTAAGTGATCTTTATAGAACTGGCATATACTGCCTAATTCTATAAAAGTTGCCAAAAATTGTGCGCAAACTTGGGCATGCACTCAATTTGTGCACACAATTTAATTTAATAACGAGCCCATTAGTGCCAATAATTAGCTTTTTAACAAGCAATTATTGTTGCTAACTTGAATCAATTATGATGTATGTGTGTAATTTTAGGCATGTGATCCAAGCCTAAATTTTATGCACGTCCCAAAAAGGGGCAGAAATGGGAGAGTCATGGACGGTTTGGGGTGGATCATGGGTGTGGTTTGGGGTTATATGTGCAATTATAGAATAAGGGGGTTTCGTGCGTAAATTTAGGCTTGTGCAAATGGATGCACCTAAATTTACGTGTGACTCCCCTGTGCTTAAGCACTATTCTATAAACCGTGCCTAACTTTGGGCACAGTTTATAGAATAGCGCTTAAGCGTGTTTTTTTTCTGCATTGATTTTTTTTTGTGTGATTTATAGAATTCATCCCTTAGTGTGGATCTTAATGGCTCTAACTTTGGGAGCCATTTACTAAAGCTGGCCTTTTGTACAGGTAATGCCTAACTGAGTCAGAAGTCAAAAGGGAGTTCAGGTACCCTATTTGATCTCCTCAAGTACCTGGATGCCTTAAAGCATTTGTGAAAGTGCCCTGAGGCCTTTGCGACAGAGGATGTGGTACAATTAGAATGGAGGCAGACATAAAATACTGTGTCCAGACAACGGAGGGATTCCATTGGTTCCAGTTGCTTAACCAGTGTGACGTCGTATTCCTTAGTACTCCCAGGCATAAGTGTCAGACCTTAGACCAGTGCTTCCCAAGTCCGGTCCTGGAGTACCCCTTGCCAGTCAGGTTTTCAGGATATCCACAATGAATATGTATGAAAGAGATTTGCATATAACGGAGGCAGTGTATACAAACAGGTTCATGCAAATTCATTGTGGATACCCTGAAAACCTGACTGGCAAGGGGTACTCCAAGACTGGACTTGGGAAACACTGCCTTAGACTTTTGGAGTGAGACAAAATGCTATGCTCCAGGCCCATATTTCATCTTACCATATCTACATGGTAGAATAATTGCATTTCATCTTGGACAAGACCAAAATGAATTTTGTTGCTTGTTGGATGAAAGCAAAGAGTGTGAAAATCATTTGCTCCACTTGGCTAGCAATGCTTTTTGTGTCAAGATCAAGAACAACTGCAAAGGATATTGACAAATGCATGCTCTTATGGCTGTGAGCATCTGGTCTCCATAAGAATATTCAGGAAAGGCTTGCAGATGTGCCATGTAATGTAATCAACAGAAGATTCATAATCCTGCCTTTTCAAGAGAATTGTCTGTACAATGCAAAGTACAAGAAATTCAATAAAAATAACTAAAACTAAGTGGCCTGTTTACTAGCTTGCCAAAGGTTTTGCATGGTATTTTCCCATATTAACTTGCAGTAGCTGCAGAATTTCAGCATTAACTGTTGGGGGCATTCCCAGCATGTTAGTTAACATTGAGAAAAAATGTTTTCACATGTGTTAACTGTATGGCAGATAACATGACACAGCTACACCTTTTTAAGTGGTGTTAACTGCTCGGTTTTATCTGCTGTGTTAATGTGAAATATGATTCCACCCAAACACTTGTAGCAAGGTTGGTGATGGTCCAAAATGGGTAGCTTCTACATGGACTTTGGACACTTGAAGACCTCCTTCTGAAGCACTGTGAGGAAAATCAACAAAGCGATATCAAGAGGGTGTGATTAGAATTTAAATGATGACCCAAGAAGAAAACTGACTGGGAGTTCCTGCAGGAACCCATGGACTACAGTGGCTCCAGTGACAAAAGATAATTAAAACACAGGAAAATGTCAGACATGCCAAAATCCTATCTGAGAACTAGAAGGGACACAAAGAGTTTTCTGAGAAAAAAACTGCTAAAGAAATAAATAAAAAAATTAAAAAACCCCAAACAATAGCTGCAAAGAATCAGTGAGTAGGGGAACACGGCTCTGATTTGAACAAAACAATCATACCACTATGTTTAAAAAGATGAAATGAGACATGCCATGGAGAAATGGAAGCTCAGAAATTGCTATGTACGCCCAGGATGATGTCGACAAAAGTCCAGCAAGGTCATTTTTTGATAATTGCCCTTGTCTTCAGAGAATCAACAATTGCTTTTCTCAGGCAGATTAATAATATAGTATTTTCTAATTAAAAATTACAGAAATTGAAATGTTAGTAACATTTCACACAAAGCCACTTTGTTACCTGTCTAAGCTGATTAACCTTTCATCAATTTCTTGTAGTTTCGATTTATACTCGTGTGTGAGATCATTAAACTTTTCTAAGACTGATGCTTTCAAATCAGGATAGGGGCATTCCAAATTCTGTAGTGTCTGAGGAATTCCATGAGCAAGATGAAAAATCTCTTCAGAAGACGGTATTAATATCTGCAGGAAAAAATAGTTTTAATACCTCATCAAAAGACCAACACTTTTGCAAAATCTTTATATTTGAAAAACCATGTCATTATTCTTACTTTGGTTTCAAATTCTGATAGTTCTTCTTCCAGCTCCAGTTGTTCAAAGTTAAGTCTTGCAATAATTGCTTTTTGTTGTTCCTTGACAAATTCTACCTAATACAAAATATAGAAAAATATAAGGTCTGTTTACTAAGCCACGCTAGCGGCTTCCATGTGGCATTGCCAACACAGCCCATTCAAAGTGAATGGGCTGTGTCAGCACTAGCGCACAGCCAGCCACGCTACTGCACAGGGCCGTGCCGACACGGTAAGTGAGGTAAGCATGGCAGGAGGGCGCCATCCTCTGGGGGGCGCCCCGCCGCACCATGCTTACCTCGCCCTCTTCTCCCCAGATCCTTGTCCTTTTTTTTTTGTTTAAATTTACCTCTCCGGTGCGTGGCAGCGTAGCGTTAGTGAGGAGGCGGCGCTCCCCCGCCCCGACGTGTCAGTCTCTTCCCTTCGCTCGGTTCCGCCTTCTTCTGACGTCAGAAATGACGTCAGAAGAAGGCGGGACCCTGAGCGAAGGGAAGAAGACACGTCAGGGCGGGGGAGCGCAGCCTCCTTCTCACTAACGCTACGCTGCCGCGCGCCGGAGAGGTAAATTTAAACAAAAAGGAAAAGGATCTGGGGAGAAGAGGGCGGGTAGTGTAGCGATCGTTTTCGGGGGGGGGGGCGCCGGCGGGGCCAACTGCAGGGGGGCGCCGGAGACCCTAGGCACGGCCCTGCTACTGCATTAGTAAACCCCAGAGTATGATTTTTTTAAATATTTAGTGATACATGAGTTCAGTTAAATCCTTCTTATATCCCCTTTATGCCCCTGCATATCTCAAGCAGAAAAGGGGTTTTGGCCAGAACACAACTAAGGACCCCTTTTACAAAGGTGCACTAGCATTTTTAGTGTGCGCTAAAAATAAGCGTGCACTAAACGCTAGAGACGCCCATATATTCCTATGGGTGTCTCTAGTGTTTAGTGTATGCTAAAAACGCTAGCATGCCTTTGTAAAAGACCCATATACGAGATAATTTGATTGTCCAGCTCTTTTTTATTTTGAATGGCCTTCATACTTTTACAAAGTATGCAGGTACTTCTATTATAAGCTACCTTAAAATATACATGCTAAAGTGCCCACAGACTTTCAACCTGTTATATTTGTGGGTGGCTAAGAGACAGAACAGTGGGTGTATTTCTAAAAATACCATCCACATGTTGTTTTACTTTCGGAACTACACTAAGCAATGCCTCTTTGTAATCTGTCTTAAAGCACTCTACTGATCGTGGCAAACGGCCCATGTTGGTGCAAATACAGGTATTTTTTAACCACGGTTTTTTCACTAATAATTAAAGCAAAACTACACATATAGTTTAGTTTTGATTATTGTCTCAGGAAAACTCAACCACTGAGATTTGTGCCTGCTTATGCTAAGGACCTTTTCTCCATCAGAGACAATGTGCATAGTTTTAATTATACAAAAACTCTGCATGTTGTTGAGTAGCCTGCCCTCTCCCTGCCACTGAAACACCATTGAAAAATGAGTGCAAGACTACCAAGATTATAGAACATGTATAATTTTCCCACACTGAGGGTAAAATTACCCATGCTGTAAAATATGCGTAATTTTGCTTCATTTGAAATGGGTAATTTTCGAAGCTCCTATTCCCTCCCTCCCTCCCCTCACCCATGCTTTTTTTTCTCCATGAAATGGCTTTGAAAATTGCCTTCCCCATGATAGTCTGTACACACATTTAGCCACTCTGAAGACGGCCAAGATAAAATATTTCTATGCAGGGTGTGAATCAGTCATATAGGAGCCCTTTCGCAAAGTGGCAGTAAACCGAATGTGGGCCTACTGCACGCTAATCTGGAACTACAGCCGGCCCAACGCGGGCACCAGTGGTAGTTCCACCCATTTCCTGTGCTAGGGAAAAGAGGGAGGTAATTCCTAGCACGGTGCTAACCCAGCAGTAATCGGGCAGTACCGCACGCTACCCGGTTACCTCTGGGTTAGTGTGGGAGCCCTTACCGCCACCTCAGTGACCATGCAGTAAGAGCAATCTTATTGCATGGCCATGGCTATTTTCAGGCTTTTTTACCTACTGTGATAGAAAAGGCTGCAGTGCTTGGCAAAAACAGCCCCCACCGCTAATACAGGGCCC
Organism: Microcaecilia unicolor; assembly: GCF_901765095.1. Taxonomy (NCBI): domain Eukaryota; kingdom Metazoa; phylum Chordata; class Amphibia; order Gymnophiona; family Siphonopidae; genus Microcaecilia; species Microcaecilia unicolor. Next base: position 245,272,615 of record NC_044037.1, on the reverse strand, counting down.
TTTTTACCCCAACTTAGTAAAAGAACCCCATACTTGTTAGTTATGAATGCCACAGGACCTAATTCAAATCTTTAAAACGTGTCATTTTATACAAAAGATATATTGAGCTATACAGAGAAACAGAAACAGAGAAATATGATGGCAGATAACAGCCAAATGGCCCATCCAGTCTGCCCATCCACAGCAAACACTATCTCTTCCTTTCTGCCCTCAAACGTCTTCTGTGCCTGGGTGGAATGGGCCTTCAGGCCCTCCTGGGACCATTTTCCTGAGGATTATATAAATCACCTCAACAGCCACTTTAATCCAGCATACTACATAGGATTTAGAGGCCACCTGACCCTTGGTCACTTCCAAATAACAGAGCAGAGATCTGCAGAAATCTATTTTATGAAGCTTCCTAGCTGAATTTGGCTGCCTCCAGTCCAGAAATGCTGGCAGCAACACAATCCTGATTTAGATGAAATGATAAAAATGGGAAGTCTCAGATTACTCACAAAAGAGGTCACTATTGTAGTAATTTTTGTCTTCAATTAAAATAATAAAACAAAATTAGAAGTATAAAAATAATGCATAATGTATTTTTAAAAAGAAGATTACATTACTAACCTGTTTTACTATACTGGCTGGATTAAACTTATGTTTCACTTGGAGCTGATGTTGGGAATGATATTGCAGTTCAAATAGCCTGTGTTTCAAATCCTCCCTTAGCTGCCAGATGCGATGTACAGTATTGGTTTTATGTGTTTCTCGCTCCACTGACAACTGTTGTTCTAATTTCAAGCAAAGAAAGCTTTATTATAAACAATGATATGTATATTATATTATTGTTTATATACATCTACTGAAATGTTTGAGAATATTACCAGTTGAAAAGTTCTAAATTTAGAAAATTACTGGTAAAAATATTGCTTAAAATAATGGCATCAGTTCTCACCAAAGTACTTCATGTCCGAAAAAAACTGGCATTCTGTGCTTTGTTCCTCAAGGAGCATTTCTATTTCAGATTCCAGTTTTCGTCTAAAACGTATAACGTAGTTGTTGGCAAAGCAAATGAACATATATAACAGATTATTACATATATTTGCTTTAATTTGTAAACCACTTAGGGCACCTTTTACTAAGGGTGTCTTTTACTGAGGCATCTCGTGGTAAGCACATAAATCACGTGTTAAAAAATATTTTTTCATTTTTCTGGAAGGGGGCATTTCTGTGCTAATCAGTTACGGGCCCTATTACTTAAGGTTTGCTACACGGCAAGTCGGAACTATCACCAGCCTAACGCAGACACTGGTGGTAGTTCTGCCCCCAGCATGCACCATTTCTGGCAGGCCCAAAAATTATCCATCATTTTTTACCGCCAGGGGTGGTTATCACTGGGTTAGCATGGGAGCCCTTACTGCCACCTCAATGGGTGGCGGTAAGGGCTTCCCCAGAAATGGTCATGAGGCAAGTGTTTCCTTACTGCACAGCCATTTCTTTTTTCAGGCTTTTCCTCCACTGTGGTAAGAGGGGCCTCGGAATGTGGCAAATCAACATGCTGACACTACCGCAAAGCCCCTTTTTCCACAGTTGGTTAAAGGGGCCCTCAGTACATCTACAATGCTGCATGCAAGGACAAAATTCAGTAAATGTCGCTCACATCTTGGCAACAAAAAAATGAGTGCTAAGCATTATTCTATAAACGGTGCTCTGAGTTCAGCGTCATTTATAGAGCAGCACTCAGTGGCAAGATCCATGCCCAATTTGCATTGCAAGGATTTACACCAACTGAAACCTGGTGTAAATCCTCATGCCTAAATTAGGAGCAGATTTCCCATATTCTCAATTACTGCACGCATCTTTAGTGAATGCCCTGACCCACCCATGCCCCTCCTGTGGCCACACCCCCTTTTCACTAGTGTGCTAAAAAATTTACCTGTGCATCTTTATAGAAAAGCGCCTAAGAATATGAGCACATAAATTCTAAATATTGCCAATTATCACCAATAATTGATTGTTCACCCAATTATTGGCTCTAAGTAGCGCATCATTCAATGAAATTGGTTGTGCAAATTTACACGTGCAATTTTGAGTGACACTTATAGAATTTGGGGGTATCTGATTAGTGCGAGATTAGTTCGTGAGCTTTTACCACCTGCGAAATAGATGGCAGTAAGGGCTCACTTGCAAATTTTTGGTAATGTCCGCGGGCTAATGCCAAGATAAGCATGTGGCCATTAATTTAGAAAATGGAAACTCGGCCATTTTCCGTCAGCAGTAAAAAATTAAGGCCACCTTTTACTACAGCTTTGTAAAAGGACCCCTTAATATTTGCTAACAATTAGTGGTACATCAAGCTTGTTAATAAAGATATATGCAAAGTGAAAGAAGGTTTAAAAACTAGCCCCCCCCCCCCCCCCCCTTGATATTCAGCCCATGGTGGTCAGAAAATCTGAAGGTACTGACCACCGTGGGCTGAATTTGACCCAGATATTCAATGCTGGGTCTAATCTGGGTACCAACATTTAACATCTGGGTTATGACTGGCTGCTGGAGCTTATCCAGATGCCAACAAAATTCAGACCAGTACCCGGATAAGTGCCTTGATAAAGTTAGAATAGTCTTTTTGCTCTCCTTATTTTTATCTGGGTACTTACCATATCTCTGCTAACTGGGTAAATCCTTGGACCACCCCAGCAATGTGGTAGGCCACTGAAAATCTAGGCAAATGGCCAGCTCATTACAATTTACCCCTAGATGTTGGATTTATAACATAAAATAATCTGGGCTAGATTGAGGATTGAGAACACCAGTCCAAAAAATAAGTTCTGTATCATTGCAAAAAGCAATTCCTTTAATAGCTGAATTAAAGCTAGGTATCTTACAAAAATAAATCCCTCAGTTGTATACAACACTTTCTCTCTAATACTGAAATTACTTTAAATCACTGACCACTGCATTTAAAGTTTTACCCAGGTATTGAGTGCCAGGAAGTACCTGTATACTAGCACTGACTATCCGGGTATACAGCAGCCACCAGAAGTTGTCTGGGTACTGCTGATATTCAGTACCAGTACCCAGAGTACCCCAAAAAACTATCCAGACAAGTTTGGGCAGCCATATTTGGTCTGCCAAAAGATCCTTCAAGCTATTTTGCTGTCCTAGCCTGTCCGGATCATTATGCAGGATTCAGGACTGGATCTGATAGAATACAGCATTGAGTCGCTGGCATATGCCCTGCTACAGAGCTATTTTTTTTTATTAGAGTTGACCTGGACCTAAGAAGCCCCATCTAGCACATTACAGTGCCTATGGCAGTGGTTCCCAAACCTGTCCTGGGGGCTCCCCAGCCAGTCAGATTTTCAGGATATTCACAATGGGCCAGATTCAGTAAATGGTGCTTAAAAATTGCTGCTGAAAAAAAAAACTGGTGCTCAATGCAATTTTATAATGGACACTCATAGATGAGCACCTGTTACAGAATAGCATTGAGCACTGATTTTGGTACCCAAATTATGTGCAAATCTGTCTCATGCCTATTTGTTATGGGTATTGTGAAAATGTGACTGGCTAGATGTGTCCCAAGGATTGGGTTGAGAACCATTAGTTTTGTTACATTTGTACCCCACGCTTTCCCACTCATGGCAGGCTCAATGCGGCTTACATATTGTATACAGGTACTTATTTGTACCTGGGGCAAAGGAGGGTTAAGTGACTTGCCCAGAGTTACAAGGAGCTGCCTGTACCTGAAGTGGGAATCAAACTCAGTTCCTCAGTTCCCCAGGACCAAAGTCCACCATCCTAACCACTAGGCCAGATCTGTCTCTTTCCTTTTTTGGTGAATTTTAGAATTATATAATAAGTATACACTTGATAAGAAATACAGGAAAGGTAAAGCAAATTCATAATCTATATCAGAAAAAATAAAATTAAACAAAGAAATTTCTCATACAAAACCTGTAACCAAAGTCCATACTATTAGGAGAGGGACAGAGAAACTTACAAGAGGAATTATAAAGAATAAATATTAATTTTATTACTTTTTCTTATTTTAATCATTATAACACTGCAAAGAGCATAGTCTCTGTACAGCAATTAAGCACTGCACAATCCCAATAACCAAAATAATGAGAAAAACTTTCACACAAGAAAACAGAACAGATTGACAATGCTAACAAGTCCCGAATTAAAAAAAAAGGGACAGAAGATAATCTTGAAAAGTAAAAACTAAGAAATAAAAGAAAATAGTCATATATGGAACTATATATGTCACAGCTGTAATCTACAAATGCTGGGATTAGTCTCATCCAGAAGCATGTACAGAAACATTTTTCCAGAAGTAATCTCTGCTGATATGGATCCCCAAAACAAAATAACTAGGACCCTCAAATTTTATGAGGCACTTAACAAGAGAATGATCCACCCACGAATAATATTTCTTGCTTCCACTGAAGAAAGGTTTTACATCTTTCTTGTGTCTGCTTTCAAACATCTGGGAAAATCCAAACATGCTGACCCAAAAATTCACTATATTGTTGACAAAAGTAAAGTCTCAACACTGATTCCTTATCAAACTCAAAACACAAAAGGTAACCAGCAAAGTTCCCCTCTAGAAATCATATTTATTAAGAAAAAGATAACTACTGATGTATCCAGTATTCATAATGGAAAGGTTGTGCTGTTTGGAGAAGACACGGGGTATTTATCCTTAGGAAAATTACCAGCTGAGATGGATTACAAAAACAAACAAACAAACAAACATTTATGTTCTTATATTTTAACAAGGAATTTACAAGGGAATTTTAAAGAAATGACACCCCATTCTGGAGAACTCTGGGCCTCATAATCAGAAATTGCTTCGTCCTCTGAGTAGCCCTACCTACATTAGGAAATACAGATACAGATGTATTATAAATTAAAATGAGCCTATTTTTGAAGTATAATCTTAACACCAAATCACGGTCAAACTCATTGGCAAGTCTTGCAACCAAAGTAGCCAAAATACAAACATTTCTTGGGAAGACCAAATGATTATGGACATCCAAACTGCCAGATAAAAGTAACCTCTAGTTTGCCACATAACTAGTATGAGTTTTAGTGCAAGGAAAACACAAATTGTATATTAAGAACTTTATATATTGCCAAACCGTATATAGTATAGGTGGCTTACAATCATAAATATTCTAAAATAATTAAACAAAAGAAACTCCATTAGATATAGGAAAGACCTAACCAAGCACACCCCAATCAAACCACAACACACAAACACATAACACAAAATTAAGATAAAAACAACCACTCTCAATCTCATTTCACTCGCCTTTTACCTGGCTCTCTGCTGAAAGAAATAAGTCTTCAGTCACTTTTTAAATTCAGGCAAAGATTCAGTAGCACCACTAATATAAACTGCAGTCAATTCCACATCATCGGGGTGGCCCAAGAAAAGGTGCTTGTTCATGATTATGCCCAATGAGCTTCCACAAGCCTGGGCACCCCAATCTACATTGTGACATCGAGTGCAATATTCTCCCAGGAATATATGAAACAGTCAAGGCATTTAAACATGGGGGTGAAGAACTATAATAAGCCCAATGCGTCAGGGTATCAACAGGTAGGTTCAAATTCTCCTCCATGTATTTTCTAACATTCCTTTTGGTGCCTGTTTATACCCAAATTTTCCATAAGTACAAAAGTATTGCCACACTGGGACAGACCAAAGGTCCATCAAGCCCAGCATCTTGTTTCCAACAGTGGCCAATCCAGGTCACAAATACCTGGCAAGATCCCAAAAAAGTTCAATACATTTTATGCTGCTTATCCCAGAAATAAGCAGTGGATTTTCCCCAAGTCAATTTAATAACGGTCTGTGGACTTTTCCTTTAGGAAGGCGTTCAGACCTTTTTTAAACCCTTCTAAGCTAACCGCCTTTAACATTCTGTGGCAATGAATTCCAGAGTTTAATTATACGTTGCTGTTTTCTATATTTTAACCAGCTCCCAATCCACAACAGATCATTGCCTCCTATCCCACGGCTTTTTAATTTTTTCAGGAGTCTCTTATGAGGGACTTTGTCAAAAGCTTTCTGAAAATCTAGATACACTACATCAACCAGCTTACCGTTTTTCTCCATGCCTTAAAAAAAAAAATAGCAAATTAGTGAGGCAATACTTCCCTTGGCTAAATCCATTAAATCATGTTTGTCTATATGTTCAGTAATTTTGTCCTTTATAACAGTTTCTATAATTTTGCCTGGCACTGATGTAAGGCTTACTGGTCTATAATTTCCCAGATCACCCCTGGCCACCTTCCAATCTTCAAGTGCTCTGAATAACAGTGTTACTGGTAAGAAAAAGCAGGTAAGTAGAGGTGTAGTTTAACATGCGTACCACTTTCTCCAACCCCTTTCCAAGGTTGTTTCCCCTGCTGTGTATTCAGTTTACCCTTACCTATTATCATCCTGGTTATTAGTTCCAATCTCACCTTCCAATAAGCAAAATGACAATCCAAAGGGAACTGATATACCACCTTTTCTGTGGTTTTTGCAACTACATTCAAAGATAGTATATACAGGCACTTATTTGTACCTGGGGCAACGGAGGGTTAAGTGACTTGCCCAGACTCACAAGGAGCTGCAGTGGGAATTGATCCCAGTTCTGCAGGATCAAAGTCCACTGCACTAACCACTAGGCTACTCTTCCAGAAAGCTAACCACCTAATTTTTGATGGACATTTTTTGAAGGCTGGACTTTGTTCTGGGATTATAGGTTACTCACCTGCTGCCTCCTTATGCAGGTATGTATGGCTTCTGGTCCCATGTTGGTATATAGGTTTTCCTTCTATCTGGTCAGCCATTAAGATTAAGGAGTGCTGCCTCCTGCCCTGCTATGATATACAAGTTATCATGATAATCATTTCTGTGATATTATACTTGCAGTCTTGATGCTGATGTTTAATTTGCATGATAGCCCTTGGCACCCCTCTTGAGCTGATCACTCCTGTTGCTATCGTGTTCCTCATAACCATGGTCTTTATGTAAATGCTAAGAACATTCCCCCAGATTCTATATATGGCACCCAGATTTGGGCACCCAAATTTGGTGCACTCCTGAGATGCGTGCACAACTTGATTGGCTAACAAGCTCTGAACCATCAACAATTGAGTGCTAACAACCAATTATTGACTTTAATTGGCACTGATTTGGATTTGCACGTGCATCTCACTGCATGCTAGTCTATAACTCTGGGCATCTACATCCCATAGTGTGTATCTCAAAAAGGGGTACAGCCATGAGAGAGGCATGGGCATGTCGTGGTGTTCCAAAAAGGTTGCACGCAATGTTACTGAATAATGGGTCAGCGCTTCCATAACAATATAAGTGTTGCCGTACTGGGACAGACTGAAGGCCCATCAAGCCCAGTATCCTACTTCCAACAGCCAATCTAGGTCACAAATACCTGGCAAAATCCCAAAACAGTACAATACACTTTATGCTGCTTATCCTAGAAAAATGCAACTTGGGTGCCAGCATTTACACCAGGTTTCAGCAGGTATCCAAAGTTAGGGTGCGGGAATGAGCGCTAAGCGTGATTCTATAAAGGGTGCACCCTTTATAAAATTGCGATTAGAGCTGATCTTTTCTTGTGCCATATTTGATTGGCATTTATAGAATCCAGCCCATTATGCTCAAAATCAATTCACATGCAAAATTTGCCAAATTTAAGTTATTTGCACTGACAGATTAAAGTGCAAATTTGAAATGTCTTTGCATGGAGTAGATCTATGGTGTGTCCTCCTGACTTCATACCAGATCTTGAACTTGAACAATGAGATTTATTGCGTGTGCTTCAGGATCAACCTCTATCGGGACAGCATTTGAAATTTCTGATAATATCAGTTTTGCAAATAAGATTCTTTAGTCCACAAACTGACCACTGTTTTTCAGAAAACATTTTAAAGAAATTTTTTTCGCCCCATAATATTTCATTTGTCATAGAACTTTTATTATATGCTTATCTTCTGGCCAACTGTAAATATTGATGTGATAACTACATCATCAAAGAATCTTTATCACACTACATATTTGTTGCATGATCATTTTATAGCTCTATGATAGGACTATTTGTGAGCAAAGATTTATCATTGTACACCCAATCATTTGTTACAGAGAAAATAAAAGGGGTCTTATTATTTTGAAACATGATGTACAACGAGTTCCTAAATCTTGCCGTTCTGCCTTTGGCTGTACTTGTCCATCCTCAAATGTGACCTTGGCTCAGTACAGTTGGAACTTTATCCAGTCTCCTTATCATTTTCCACTTGTATTGTTGATAGGCTCTGTTGTGTTTCCCAGTGTCTCTTATGATTTTGACACCCCTTCTTGTCCTTTCCTGTTCTCTTTCTCCCTCTATTTACTGTGGTTTAACATTGGACTCTGCCCTCCCTCCCCTTCCTCCACAACCTCAGTATTCTCTTGTTCTCCCTCCCACTCTCCCTCTAATACCCCCACTATCAGCACGACCATTGTTCCACTGCTCTTTCTCAGATTTTCACCACTCATCCATAAAATAATACTGTCAGCAATCAGAATCCTAGCAAGCCTATGCACCCTGACTATTGCTTGCTCCTACCATTTATCACAGAATACAGCTTAGGAAACTTGGACCCTGTGAAAATTTTACAAATAGGAGCAGAGTGCTCTCAGGCAATAAAGAAATCATGAGTAGTAGTAGTAGTAGTAGTAGTAAAGACAAACTAATAAGAACAAGGTGTTTAACTTTTTCTATATACCCAGTCAAACAGCTTTCTGAACCCCCACAAGAAAATGTTTGCTTTGCCTCACCAAGGGGCCCTTTTACTAAGCCGCATAAGCGTCTACGTGCCCAACGCGCACCAAAATGGAGTTACCACCTGACTACCACATGGCTTTTGTGGTAGTTTCATTTTTGACGCGCATCCAACACGCACGTCTGAAAAATATGTTTTATTTTCGGGAGCACGTAACGGACACGCACCAAGTGGCATTTGGCGCACATAGGTCATTACCGCCCGGTTACCGCATGAGTCTTTACCACTAGGTCAATGGCTGGGAGTAAGGTCTCAGCCCAAAATGGACGCGGGGCAATTTTCATTTTGCTGCACGTCCATTTTTGGCAAAAAGTTTTAAAAGGCCTTTTATATAGGTGCGCTAAAAAATGGATTGGTGCGCGCCCAAATCCTGCGATATTTGTATCGCAGCAGATACAACATACAATTGATGGTTAGTCTGATACTGTTTTTCTCCCAAGTCCTGTCTCACAGATTTTATCAGTTGCTAATGTTTTCCTTCTTCTTTCCACATCATTTTCTCTCCTTGATGCCATATTCACACATTGCTATAATTGTAATTCTAATTATTGATTACTTCTATATTGTCTATTGATGCATATGATACTACCTACTCTAGAGTTTATTATAATGTTTCATAAGCAAATTTCTTTCCTAAACAATAGTGCTGATTCATTTGTCTAATCTAGATATCTTGCAGCTGTGTTTATACCTTGGATATGTGGTTCATTATTTCTGATTCATGAAAATACTTCTAAGAAACTACAAGATATATTGCAGGTACACCCTTTGGATAACCGTGTGCCAGTTACAGTTCATCCTCCACCAATTTTTACAGTCCATTCATACTGTTTCTGAGCCTTTGTATTTCTTCTGAATTCAGGATATTCTTGCAGCAGTGTGGAAACTCAGTCAGGGCAAAGGTAATGGGAGTTTCAGGCATGCTCCAGGCTATAGCCATGCTCATTCCTGACCATCACTCATTGTCACTGCTATGTGTCTTTATGAAATACTAGCACAAATCCTTTAGGAACAGTGGCTAGATTTAAGTCATGGACACTTATGCCTGTTTGGAAATAGGAATAAAAGTTATTGTGTAAAGTACATACATAAATAATGACTGCCCACTCTTTGCATTACTCCTCCCCTGAGAAAGCCTACTCTAAAGTCGTATACATGAACATGCCTAATCGCACCACTGGTACTTTTACACAAGATAATTTTATAAAAAGCTTTTTATACTAGTGGCATATAGGTGCAAAGATCTTTATGAAATTACCTCCATGTGATACCCCGATTGAGGGTTGTGGGTGGATTTGCAAATTAACCAAGCCAGACACAGTATGTAAATGAGAAAATAACTGGTTTATTATCTAAGCCCTGAAACCTGTTACTTCAAAGGCCAGGAACATAAGCAAAAACCTCTGTGGTTCAGTAAACACAGTATTAAGCCTCTGGCGGCAGGCTCAAACAGTCTGTGGCTGGTGTACTGCCTCGCCCTAAACACAGCTATAAGTTCTCCGTTCTTCTCTTAGTTCCAGGTCTGGCTCCAGCCAGACTTCAAACAATGCTTACAAGTCTAGTCCAATAGCAAAAGTGGCTTACCTCATCCAGGTTCTGGTAGCTTACTTACACATCAGCTAGGGCACCCTTACACTACAGAGTGGCTTCTTTCCTCTGAAGGCCTTTGTACCAGGGCCTACCCCTCTCTCACTGACTCAAGGCATTTAACATCCCACCCCTCTGACTCAGACTCAGACTCAGCCTCAGCCTCGGAAGACTAGTGCCACCTGCTGCAAGGTGGCTGAACTGTATCATCAGTGAGGGAGGGCTCTTTCCTATACCATCCACTCCTTCACACTCCAATATGAATAAGCTATACATTTTACATTAGGGCTAAAATAAGCATATAGATTATCCTTTTATCCCAGAATTCTATATAGCATGACTTAAGTTGCATGCACAAATCCAGTCGTATTTTGGATTTGCACATGCAACTTAATTAGTTAACAAGGCAATCAGCACTGATAATTTCCAATTAACAAGCAATTATTGACAATAATTGGCATTAATTAGAATTTATGTGCAGAACTGTCTATTTCTATAACGTGACGCATGTAAATTGTAAGTCACATAGTGGGGGCGTGGAATGGACGGGTCGTGGGTATTTCTAAAATCTATGTGCATGGTTATAGAATACACCTGGTCCACGTATAATTTAGGTCTCTGTATTTACTTGGCGTAACTGCCTGCAACTAAATTTAGACTCGCAGATGGGTGCTCGGCATATTCTATAAACCACGTGGAAATTTAGGCTTAGTCTATAAAATATACCTAAAGTGTGCTTTATAGAATACGCATGAGGCGTATTTCGTTTTGGTGATGATGTTTTAGGCATCATATATAGAATCTAGCCCTTAGCGGCCCACTCTTGCACCACCTCAAACCCAGTATAAATATATAGAGAGTAGCAATTTAAATGGTCTGATATTATCCATTTATTTTCTGAAAATAAATACACAGATAGGCAAACTAAGGGGCCTTTTACTAAGGCGTGTAGGTACCTATGTGCGTCCAACGCATGCCAAATTGGAACTACCACCCAGCTACCGCTTGCCCTTGGCTGTGAGTCCATTTTTGACACGCGTCCAAAACACACGGTAGAAAATATTTTCTATTTTCTACCGCATGGCACTTACCCGGCGGTAATTGGCAGTTTATGCACACTGGCCACTTACCGCCCGGTTAGCGCGTGAGACCTTACCAGTAAGTCAATGGGTGATGGTAAGGTCTCAGGCAAAAAATGTTCGCACGCTGGTTTTAATTTTGCAGTACGTCCATTTTCAGCCACAAAAAAGAGCCTTTTTTCCAGGCACACTGAAAAAATGACCTGCACGTGTCCAAAACACATGCCTACACCAGCACAGGACACTTTTAGGCGCTTCTTAATAAAAGGGCCCCTAAATGATCACCAATTGCCAGTGAACATATAACTTGCTTTAAATATCAACCTGTTTGTTTCTAAGGTTATCACCTGTTCAAAGTGCATCATCTGGAACAATAAAAAGAAAACAGTGCAGGTCTGCATTTTTGATAATCAATTTCACAGTAGAAAAGTAAAGTTTCCAGCATTCAATGCTATAGCTCCAAATTTGACCTACTATTGTAATTCAAGACATTTTTATTGAATTTTCAAATCCTGTGACAGCATAGCAGGCATTGTCACATCCAAAGAGGATAACTTTAGAAGCAACCCCACATGTAAACAGCAGCATTTACACATATAGATTGGAATACATGTGGAAATGCCATTGTGGAAAGGGGCTATTCTACACATGCGGATGCTGAATAAGTGAAGATGTGAAGGGGGAATGGTTAGAGTAGGGGGAAGGATTGGCTTTGATAAGTCTACAATTCAGATATGGATTCCACATCTCTAGGGAAAAGTATAGACAGCACCATCAGGCCCACGGGTGAAGGGGAGGGGAATATTCCCTGGGCCCAGCCTCCAAGGGGTGCCCAGCCGACAACCAAATGAAGCACCACCAACACAGTAAACAAAAAATGCTACAACCTTTTTGAGGGCACCAAGTGACAAAACATCTGGATAGTTGACAATATTGTTTCTGAATGGTTCATAGTAAAATGAGATTCAATAAAAGGGTTTCATTGCAGGATTAGTAGTCCTTCGCAAGGACAAATGAAATAATAGTACTGAAATCCAGGTAGTCCATGCAGTTTCTTATCAGAGCAGGGGAATTTATATGATTTGCTTTTTTTTTTCTGTTTGCCTTTAACTTTCTTGGAATCACGGCCGTTCTACTGCATCCATCTTTTAGCATGTCACGGTAGTTTGTATTTGATTATTTTGGGATCCTTTTACTAAGCTGTGGTAAAAAGTGGCCTGCGGAAGTGTGGGAGTGTGAAATCGCCACACACCAAGGCCACTCTTTACTGCAAATGGAATTTCCATTATTTTAAATGGAAGTCATAAATGGCCATGCACTAATAAAAATATTGGCATGCAACAATTTACTGCCTAAGCACTTACTGCCACCAATTGTAGAAGGCGGTAAGGGCTCATGTGCTATGCTCATATTAGCCCTCTCATCAAGTAACTTCATTGGCTCCCTATCCGTTTCTGAATACAGTTCAAACTCCTCTTATTGACTTACAAGTTCCTTCACTCTGCGGCTCCTCAGTACCTCTCTATTCTTATCTCTCCCAACTCTCATCTCCAGAACTCCGTTCATTGGGTAAATCTCTCTTATCTGTACCCTTCTGCTCCACTGCCAACTCTAGACTCTGTTCCTTTTATCTTGCTGCACCATACACCTGGAATAGACTTCCCGAGTCAATACATCAAGCTCTATCTTTGGCCGTCTTCAAATCCAGACTAAAAGTCCACCTTTCTGAGGCTGCTTTTAACTCCTATTCACTTGTTTAGTACCCATATCTGTTTTATCATTCTCACCTTAACTAATTACCTTAGCCCTTATTTGTCCTCTTTGTCTGTCTTGATTCTTTGTCTGTCTTGATTCAATTGTAAGCTCTGTCAAGCAGGGACTGTCTCTTACATGTTTAGTGTACAGCGCTGCGTACATCTAGTAACGCTACAGAAATGATAAATAGTAGTAGTAGCAGTAGCAATTGGACAGCACCTGGCGATGGCTGATTACTGCCGGGCATACCTACACATCTGCCCCTGCAAGAGTATTTTCTGGCATGGGAAATGCCACACAGCAAATACAAAACTGCCACAGGGTGCCTGGGTGTGCCCCACAGTAGTGCTGTTTTAGCATGTGCTACCTGCGCTGTAGCCCTACCATGCCTTTGTAAAAGGGCCGCTTTATTAGTTGACTTGACTGTCACCAGTGCTATGTCAAGTCGTTACTTCACTGACCTTTGAGGCTCAGTTCGTCTTTGGATTTCGGAGTGAAATACTGTGCTGTGCTTAGTTTTAAGGGAAAAAAAATTAATTATCAATAGTGTTCTGTGAAGACTTTGAGTTGAATTCCTCTTAATTTAGTCTACAAACTAGTTTATTTCGGGTCCGAAATTGTGCCAAAAAGGTAGTCCTTTTGTATCAGGATGAGCTAGCATTATAAATCAGGATCTGAAAAATGTCAAGCGAAGGAAAACGTAATAAAGAAGCTAGAAAGGGCCAGCAGTCACTTCAAAGCTTAGGATTTTCATTTGCAATAAAGAAGGTTCAGGAAATAAACATGTGCTGCAAGCAGATATAATAACAAAGATGATACTCAGATGCAAGTACATCAACAACTGTACTGGTTAAGAGAAGAAACAGAGGCTCAAGTGTCATTTGAAAGTGCATTACAAAGTCTGGTTGATGAAGGATAAGCTAGGGCTGCTATTTCACTAAATATAAGCATTTGATGCAGAGAGAAGTCTGGCATTTAGAGGAGACAGCCATTTAATTGGAGATCCAAATAATGGAAATGTTCCTTGGCATTCTGGAGTTGTTAAGTTGATATGATTCTCTTCTCGGAAATCACTGCAGGAAAGTGAAAGAATCACAAGAAGCTCATTCTTGGATGCAAGTTCACCATCTATCAGCTGACATATAGAAAGAGTTCATAGACTGCTGTACTGATCATGTTAGGAACAAAGATTCGGCAAAATATTATTCTCTCAGTGTTGATGCCACTCCCGATTCCACAGACAGAACAACTACTTTCATATTAAGATACGTTCTTTTGAAGGAGGAAACTGGATTATATGAAATTAAAGAGAGAGTTCTTGAGCTTGTAGACTGCAATAAAAAGACTGCTCAAGACATTGCAAATCTAATTATTGATGTTTTCTGAAAACACAAAATTCCAACTTCCAAGTGGCAGGGGTTTGACAATGGTGGCAACATGAGTAGAGTTTACAATGGTGCTAAAGCTCACAGTAGGCTGAGTTTCACCCTGTGCTTGCCAGGGAGTCCATGCAGCAGAAAGCAGTCCTCACACTATGACATGTTTCAGAGTTGTCAAAAAGTTATATTCCCTATGAGCTCAAGTTTTCAAAGATGGGAAAAACATCAATGGGTCATTGAATAGAATGTCTGACACCCGTTGGTCTGCAAGGGTTGAAAGCATACATCCTATAGCTTCACATCTGCAAGGTAGTTTGAACGCACTTGAAGAAACAGAAAGTCTAAACATTACAGCTGAGATTAGATTTGAAATTTACAGACTGGAGACATCAGCGTTTATATGCTGATGTACCTGACTACTTCATTACAATATTGAAATTGTAGATGTCAAGAAATACTTTGCTCTCTGAATACGCAAAGAATTTGTGTTGTCCTTCAGCCACAACATGCCACTATGTTGAGAATCGGAACCATGCGTTTTCTGTGGCTGCATCTGTTCTTTGGAATGAGCTTCCCAGTTATTTGTGAGGTTGTGGGAATTTACAACATTTTGTAAAATTATTGAAAACTCATTGTTTTGTTAAGGCTTTTTTAGCAGACTAATTTTTATGTATTGTTTTACCGTGTTACATTTCCCTCTCTAGATATAGTGAATGCTACATACCTGTAAAAGGTATTCTCCGAGGACAGCAGGCTGATTGTTCTCACTGATGGGTGACGTCCACGGCAGCCCCTCCAATCGGAAACTTTACTAGCAAAGGCCTTTGCTAGTCCTCGCGCGCCCATGCGCACCGCGCATGCGCGGCCGTCTTCCCGTCCGAACCGGCTCGTGTTCGTCAGTCCCATATGTAGCAAGACAAAGACAAGGGAAGACACAACTCCAAAGGGGAGGCTGGCGGGTTTGTAAGAACAATCAGCCTGCTGTCCTCGGAGAATACCTTCTACAGGTATGTAGCATTCGCTTTCTCCGAGGACAAGCAGGCTGCTTGTTCTCACTGATGGGGTATCCCTAGCCCCCAGGCTCACTCAAAACAACAAACATGGTCAACTGGGCCTCGCAACGGCGAGGACATAACTGAGATTGACCTAACAACTTATCCAACTAACTGAGGGTGTAGCCTGGAACAGAATAAAACATGGGCCTAGGGGGGTGGAGTTGGATTCTAAACCCCGAACAGATTCTGAAGTACTGACTGCCCGAACCGACTGTCGCGTCAGGTATCCTGCTGCAGGCAGTAATGAGATGTGAATGTGTGGACAGATGACCACGTCGCAGCTTTGTAAATCTCTTCAATAGTGGCTGACTTCAAGTGGGCCACTGACGCAGCCATGGCTCTGACATTGTGAGCCGTGACATGACCCTCAAGAGCCAGCCCAGCCTGGGCGTAAGTGAAGGAAATGCAATCTGCTAGCCAATTGGATATGGTGCGTTTCCCCACAGCCACTCCCCTCCTGTTGGGATCAAAAGAAACAAACAATTGGGCGGACTGTCTGTTGGGCTGTGTCCGCTCCAGATAGAAGGCCAATGCTCTTTTGCAGTCCAATGTGTGCAGCTGACGTTCAGCAGGGCAGGAATGAGGACGGGGAAAGAATGTTGGCAAGACAATTGACTGGTTCAGATGGAACTCCGACACTACCTTCGGCAAGAACTTAGGGTGAGTGCGGAGGACTACTCTGTTATGATGAAATTTGGTGTAAGGGGCCTGGGCTACCAGGGCCTGAAGCTCACTGACCCTACGAGCTGAAGTAACTGCCACCAAGAAAATGACCTTCCAAGTCAAATACTTCAGATGGCAGGAGTTCAGTGGCTCAAAAGGAGGTTTCATCAGCTGGGTGAGAATGACATTAAGATCCCATGACACTGTAGGAGGTTTGACGGGGGGCTTTGACAAAAGCAAACCTCTCATGAAGCGAACAACTAAAGGCTATCCTGAGATCGGCTTACCTTCCACACGGTAATGGTATGCACTGATTGCACTAAGGTGAACCCTTACAGAGTTGGTCTTGAGACCAGACTCAGACAAGTGCAGAAGGTATTCAAGCAGGGTCTGTGTAGGACAAGAGCGAGGATCTAGGGCCTTGCTGTCACACCAGACGGCAAACCTCCTCCATAAAAAGAAGTACCTCCTCTTAGTGGAATCTTTCCTGGAAGCAAGCAAGATACGGGAGACACCCTCTGACAGACCCAAAGAGGCAAAGTCTACGCTCTCAACATCCAGGCCGTGAGAGCCAGAGACCGGAGGTTGGGATGCAGAAGCGCCCCTTCGTCCTGTGTGATGAGGGTCGGAAAACACTCCAATCTCCACGGTTCTTCGGAGGACAACTCCAGAAGAAGAGGGAACCAGATCTGACGCGGCCAAAACGAAGCAATCAGAATCATGGTGCCTCGGTCTTGCTTGAGTTTCAACAAAGTCTTCCCCACCAGAGGTATGGGAGGATAAGCATACAGCAGACCTTCCCCCCAGTCCAGGAGGAAGGCATCCGATGCCAGTCTGCCATGGGCCTGAACTCTGGAACAGAACTGAGGGACTTTGTGGTTGGCTCGAGATGCAAAGAGATCTACCAAGGGGGTGCCCCACACCTGGAAGATCTGGCGCACTACTCTGGAGTTGAGCGACCACTCGTGAGGTTGCATGATCCTGCTCAACCTGTCGGCCAGACTGTTGTTTACGCCTGCCAGATATGTGGCTTGGAGCACCATGCCATGACGACGAGCCCAGAGCCACATGCTGACGGCTTCCTGACACAGGGGGCGAGATCCGGTGCCCCCCTGCTTGTTGATGTAATACATGGCAACCTGGTTGTCTGTCTGAATTTGGATAATTTGGTGGGACAGCCGATCTCTGAAAGCCTTCAGAGCGTTCCAGACCGCTCGTAACTCCAGGAGATTGATCTGCAGATCGCGTTCCTGGAGGGACCAGCTTCCCTGGGTGTGAAGCCCATCGACATGAGCTCCCCACCCCAGGAGAGACACATCCGTAGTCAGCACTTTTTGTGGCTGAGGAATTTGGAAAGGACGTCCCAGAGTCAAATTGGACCAAATCGTCCACCAATACAGGGATTTGAGAAAACTCGTGGACAGGTGGATCACGTCTTCTAGATCCCCAGCAGCCTGAAACCACTGGGAAGCTAGGGTCCATTGAACAGATCGCATGTGAAGGCGGGCCATGGGAGTCACATGAACTGTGGAGGCCATCCTGCTTATAATCGAACGAGAAAAACGCCCAAGTTCCGACCTAAATCGGGAGATGGGCGTTTTTCTCACAAAAACAAATAAAGCGGTATAATCGAAAGCCGAACTTTGGACGCTTTCAACTGCACTCCGTCGCGGATGCGGACAAAGTTGACGGGGGCGTGTCGGAGGCGTGGTGAAGGCGGAACTGGGGCGTGGTTATCACCCGAACAGAGATGGGCGCCTTTCGCCGATAATGGATACGTTTGTAGCTAGAATTTAGGGCACTTTTCCTGGACCCTGTTTTTTCACGAATAAGGCCCCAAAAAGTGCCCTAAATGACCAGATGACCCCCAGAGGGAGTCGGGGATGACCTCCCCTGACTCCCCCAGTGGTCACTAACCCCCTCCCACCACAAAAAAATGATGTTTCACAACTTTTTACTTTCACCCTCAAATGTCATACCCTCCTCCCAAGCAGCAGTATGCAGGTCCCTGGAGCAGTTGTTAGGGGGTGCAGTGGACGTCAGGCAGGTGGACCCAGGCCCATCCCCCCCTACCTGTTACAATTGTGCTGCTTAATGCTTAGTCGTCCAACCCCCCCAAACTCACTGTACCCACATGTAGGTGCCCCCCTTCACCTCTTAGGGCTATAGTAATGGTGTAGACTTGTGGGCAGTAGGTTTTGAGGGGGATTTGGGGGGCTCAACACCCAAGGGAAGGGTGCTATGCACCTGGGAGCTCTTTTACCTTTTTTTTGTTTTTGTAAAAGTGCCCCCTAGGGTGCCCGGTTGGTGTCCTGGCATGTGAGGGGGACCAGTGCACTATGAATCCTGGCCCCTCCCACGAACAAATGCCTTGGATTTATTCGTTTTTGAGCTGGGCGATTTCATTTTCCATTATCGCTGAAAAGCAAAAACGCCCAGCTCACACCTTGGCGAATAACACATGGGCGTCTATTTTTTTTGAAAATACGGTTCACTCCGCCCCTTCACGGACCCGTTCTCGGAGATAAACGCCCATGGAGATAGGCGTTTCTGGTCGATTATGCCCCTCCATGTGGCCCAACAATCTCAACATCTGCCGAGCTGTGATCTGCTGGGATGCTTGCACCCGCGAGACGAGGGACAACAAGTTGTTGGCTCTCGTCTCTGGGAGATAGGCACGAGCCTTACGAGAATCCAGCAGAGCTCCTATGAATTCGAGTCTCTGTACTGGGAGAAGATGGGACTTTGGATAATTTATCACAAACCCCAGTAGCTCCAGGAGGCGAATAGTCATCTGCATGGACTGTAGAGCTCCTGCCTCGGATATGTTCTTCACCAATCGTCGAGATAGGGGAACACGTGTACTCCCAGCCTGCGAAGCACCGCTGCTACTACAGCCAGGCACTTCGTGAACACTCTGGGCGCAGAGGCGAGCCCAAAGGGTAGCACACAGTACTGGAAGTGACGTGTGCCCAGCTGAAATCGCAGATACTGCCTGTGAGCTGGCAGTATCGGGATGTGCGTGTAGGCGTCCTTCAAGTCCAGAGAGCATAGCCAGTCGTTTTCCTGAATCATGGGAAGAAGGGTGCCCAGGGAAAGCATCCTGAACTTTTCCTTGACTAGATATTTGTTCAGGGCCCTTAGGTCTAGGATGGGACGCATACCCCTGTTTTCTTTTCCACAAGAAAGTACCTGGAATAGAATCCCAGCCGTTCTTGCCCGGATGGCACGGGCTCGACCGCATTGGCGCTGAGAAGGGCGGAGAGTTCCTCTGCAAGTACCTGCTTGTGCTGGAAGCTGTAGGATTGAGCTCCCGGTGGGCAATTTGGAGGTTTCAAGGCCAAATTGAGGGTGTATCCTTGCCGGACTATTTGAAGAACCCAACGGTCGGAGGTTATGAGAGGCCACCTTTGGTGAAAAACTTTCAACCTCCCCCCGACCAGCAGATCGCCCGGCACTGATACGTTCATGTCGGCTATGCTCTGCTGGAGCCAGTCAAAAGCTCGCCCCCTGCTTTTGCTGGGGAGCCGTGGGGCCTGGCTGAGGCGCACGCTGCTGACGAGATCGAGCGCGCTGGGGCTTAGCCTGGGCCGCAGGCTGTTGATAAGGAGGATTGTATCTACGCTTACAGAAGAGTAGGGAACAGTCTTCCTTCCCCCATAAAAACGTCTACCTGAGGAGGTAGATGCTGAAGGCTGCCGGCGGGAGAACTTGTCGAAAGCGGTATCCCGCTGGTGGAGCTGCTCTACCACCTGTTCGACTTTCTCTCCAAAAATGTTGTCCGCTCGGCAAGGGGAGTCCGCAATCCACTGCTGGATCCTATTCTCCAGGTCGGAGGCACGCAGCCATGAGAGTCTGCGCATCACCACACCTTGAGCAGCGGCCCTGGACGCAACATCAAAGGTATCATATACCCCTCTGGCCAGGAATTTTCTGCACGCCTTCAGCTGCCTGACCACCTCCTGAAATGGCTTGGCTTGCTCAGGAGGGAGCTTGTCCACCAAGCCCGCCAACTGCCGCACATTGTTCCGCATATGGATGTTCGTGTAGAGCTGGTAAGACTGAATTTTGGCCACGAGCATAGAAGAATGGTAGGCCTTCCTCCCAAAGGAGTCTAAGGTTCTAGAGTCCTTGCCCAGGGGCGCCGAAGCATGCTCCCTAGAACTCTTAGCCTTCTTTAGGGCCAGATCCACCACACCAGAGTCGTGAGGCAACTGAGTGCACATCAGCTCTGGGTCCCCATGGATCCGGTACTGGGACTCGATCTTCTTGGGAATGTGGGGATTAGTTAAAGGCTTGGTCCAGTTCGCCAGCAATGTCTTTTTTAGGACATGATGCATGGGTACTGTGGACGCTTCCTTAGGTGGAGAAGGATAGTCCAAGAGCTCAAACATTTCAGCCCTGGGCTCATCCTCCACAACCACCGGGAAGGGGATGGCCGTAGACATCTCCCGGACAAAGGCCGCAAAAGACAGACTCTTGGGAGGAGAAAGCTGCCTTTCAGGGGAGGGAGTGGGATCAGAAGGAAGGCCATCAGACTCCTCGTCAGAGAAATATCTGATGTCCTCCTCCTCCTCCCACGAGGCCTCACCATCGGTATCAGACACAAGTTCATGAACTTGTGTCTGAAGCCGTGCCCGACTCGACTCCATGGAAACACGGCCACGGTGGGAGCGTCGAGAGGTAGACTCCCTCGCCAGCACCGGCGAAGCTCCCTCCGCCGACGTCGTCGGGGAGCCTTCCTGGGAGGCAGCTGCAGTCGGTACCGCAAGCGGCACCGATGTCGGAGACCTCACCCCGGGCAAGGGGCCAGCCGGCGCCTCACTCGACGGTACTGGTGGTGCAAGCACCCCCGGTACCGGAGGGGAAGGGCGCAACAGCTCTCCCAGGATCTCCGGGAGAACGGCCCGGAGACTCTCGTGCAGAGCGGCTGTGGAGAAAGACATGGAAGCCGATGCAGGCGTCGAAGTCAGAGTCTGTTCCGGG
The DNA here is from genome assembly GCF_901765095.1 of Microcaecilia unicolor. NCBI lineage: Eukaryota > Metazoa > Chordata > Amphibia > Gymnophiona > Siphonopidae > Microcaecilia > Microcaecilia unicolor. Next base: position 245,251,285 of record NC_044037.1, on the reverse strand, counting down.
CGTGGAGGCTGCTCCGGGCTGTCCAAGGTGGAGCGCATCGACACCTCCTGAACAGAGGGTGAGTGGTCCTCCCGGTGCCGATGCCTACTGGGTGCCGACTCCCTCGGCGACCCAGAGCTCTCGGTACCGATGCGGGAAGGAGACCGGTGTCGATGCTTCTTTGATTTTTTCAAACGAAGCATGTCACCGGAGCTTCCCGGTACCGACGAGGAGGACGTAGAATCCAGCCGTCTCTTCCTTAGGGCCGAGGCCGAAGAAGGTCGGTCTCAGGGGGGCTGTACTGCAGGAGCCCTCAGGGTACGGGGAGACCCACCCGAAGGCTCACCGCCACCAGCAGGGGAATGGACAGCCCTCACCTGCACTCCAGTTGAAGCACCACCGTCCGACGACATCAGCAACAGTGGAGGTCCCGGTACCACCGACGCTGACGCAGTCTTTCGATGTCTCGGTACCGACGATGCAGAGGGTCGATACCTCGATGCAGTCGATGCCGAGGTCGAAGGTCTTGATGCTGTCGATGTCGATGCACTCGATGCCTCCGGTGCTGTTGTCGACAAAGAGCCCGAGAACAACACGTTCCACTGGGCCAATCTCGCAACCTGAGTCCTCTTCTGTAAAAGAGCGCAAAGACTACAGGCCTGCGGGCGGTGCCCAGCCCCCAGACACTGAAGACACGATGTGTGCCTATCAGTTAGCGAGATTACCCGGGCGCACTGGGTGCACTTCTTGAAGCCGCTGGGAGACTTCGATGACATGGGCGGAAAAATCACGCCGGCGAAATCAAAATTCATAATGGCGACAAAGGGCACCAAATATAGGGAGAGAGAAAAAACCTGTACCGAGGCCCCAAAAAAGGCCTACCCCGAAAGCGAAAGGAAACTTACGTCGGGGAAACAAACTGGACACACGGGAAGGGACAAGACCGAGGTCTTCTCTTTTTTTTTTTTTTTTTAGCGAAATCGCAAAGATGCGCGAGGGTCAACTTTGAGGGGCACGAAACGGCGCAAAACACGACCGTCCCGAGCGCAGACAAAAGAAGACTGATGAACACGAGCCGGTTCGGGCGGGAAGACGGCCTCGCATGCGCGGTGCGCATGGGCGCGTGAGGACTACCAAAGGCCTTTGCTAGTGAAGTTTCCGATTGGAGGGGCTGCCGTGGACGTCACCCATCAGTGAGAACAAGCAGCCTGCTTGTCCTCGGAGAATAATATTAATACTTTTTTAGATTAATTCTGTTTGTGTATATTGTTTATGAATGTGTATTTGTAACCCGCCTCGTTAAAGGCTGGATATAAATTTTAAAATAAATAAATATTTGAAATCATTTCAGTGTGTATTTATACGCTCTCTCTGGCTTAAGATTTTGCACAACAAAGTATTACAAGCAAAGAAATGTTCGTTAAAAATTGAAACAGAAAACATTCAGAACTTAGTATCAAACTAGAAACTCATTAGACAAAATTGGAGTGCCATTTTGAAAGAAAGTAAACTGGTTGCTGAAAATGTGGGTTTTAACATGGAATTTCCACAAGATAGAATTAGGAAACGATATGGCTGATGAACCAGAATGAATGAAGGATGGCCGATGAACCAGACCAATGAAATATATCAGAGGTAAAGGAAAGCGATTGTGAAGAATGGTTCAAAAATGTCTTTTATATTTTGATTGTGTTACTGGCAGGGCTTTTTTTGAGGGGGTACTTGGGGGTACTGAGTACCGGCACCTTTTCCATTGTCTGCTAAAATCGACCCATGGTCCCCAAGTTTTAATGAAAGATTTCAGGCTCTACACAACAATTCTGCCTTGTCATAGGTTCTGTGACTGGTTGCAGGGGGCCTGGCTATTGTGGGGTGGGGTCCGTCAGTGATCACCCCACCCCTGAAGGGTGGCCTCGCATTTGAGTACTGGCACCTTTTTCACTAGAAAAATGCACTGGTTACTGGAAATGTAATGGTGCAATATGAAGTGTGTGTGTGAAACTCCACGAAACATTCTGCTTCCTTTTGATGTATATCCTTTTATCTGATGAAGAAATAGAAGAAAAGGCTAAAACCTTTTGCTCCAAACAAAATGTTGATGTTTCCTCTTCAGCACTGGTTGAAGAAATAAAAGATTTAAAAGCAATTCACACAGCCAATATTGGAAATGACCCAATGGAGCTGCTTGAATTTAATAATTCAGATTAAAGTGTTTGAATCTGTCCTCACTACTTCCAAACGTCTGTGTTGCTTTACGCATATTTTGAACTCTACCAGTGTCTGTGATTCAAGCCGAAAGATCATTCAGCACTTTGAAAAGAGTAAAAAAGCGTGCTTCGATCAACAATGGGACAGCAGAGTCTCAGCAGTTTAGGATTGTTTGCCATTGAAGCTAAATTAAGAAGACACATCAACTTTGACACTGTCATAGAAACATTTGCCAACAAAAAAGCTCGTAAAGTATACTTATCTTCAAATAAGTACATAAGTAGCCTGTCATGGAGGGGATGTTCGATATGATGTCTAAGTCCAACTTTGGATGTTTTGCTAAGTCGACCTCTACAAGTCGATGGTGAGGCCCCACTTGGAGTATTGTGTTCAGTTTTAGAGGCCATATCTTGCTAAAGATGTAAAAAGACTGGAAGCGGTGCAAAGACAAGCTACAAAAACGGTATGGGATTTGCGTTGCAAACCGTACGAGCAAAGACTTGCTGACCTGAACATGTATACCTTGGAGGAAAGGAGAAACAGGGGTGACATGATACAGACATTCAAATATTTGAAAGGTATTAATCCGCAAACTAACCTTTTCCGGAGACAGGAAGGTGGTAGAACTAGAGGACTTGAATTGAGGTTGAAGGGGGGCAGACTCAGGAGTAATGTCAGGAAGTATTTTTTCAAGGAGAGGGTGGTGGATGTGTGGAATGCCCTCCCGCGGGAAGTAGTGGAAATGAAATCAGTAATGGAATTCAAACATGCGTGGGATAAACACAAAGGAATCCTGTTTAGAAGGAATGGATCCACGGAATCTTGGACATTAGGTGGCGACGCCGGTAATTGGGATGTAAAAACGGTGCTGGGCAAACTTCTAAGGTCTACGCCCTGATCGTGACTGAATAGATATGAATGGGCTGGAGTGTAAATTTTAAGACGATAGCTTCAGAACTTAGTACAAGAACAGTGCTAGGCAGACTTCTATGGTCTGTGCCCTGAGAATGACAAGGACAAATCAAACTCGAGTGTACATATAAAGTATCACATACCATGTAAAATGAGTTTATCTTGTTGGGCAGACTGGATGGGCCATACAGGTCTTTATCTGCCATCATTTACTAAGTTACTATGTAAAATTCAAGTAGGAAATATAGCCATTTTCAAACAGAAAAACGTCTTATCTTTTTTTTCCAAAATGGCTATTTGCTAGATGTTTTTGTGCTCTGTGCGTTTATCTTTTTGGTACATTTTTGGAAAAAAAAAAGCCATTGGGATGTAGGAGGAGCCAGCATTCCTAGTAGACTGGCCACACAGACATCCTAGGAGAGCAATGGGATACTCTAGGGGGCACTGCAGTAGATTTCAAATAAATGCTCCCAGGTACACATCTCACTGTTGCTCCCTTAACCTGTCTGCTGAGCCCCCACAAATCCACCCAAAACCCACTACCTACAAATGTAAACCACTACAATAGCCCTTATGGGTGAAGGGGGCACATATATGTAGGTACAGTGGGTTTCTGGTGAGTTTTAGAGGTCTCACAGTTTCTAATACAAGTATAGCAGGTAGGGGGAGGTATGGGCCTGGGTTCACCTGTCTGAAGTGCACTGCACCCACCACTAGACTATTCCAGGGACCTGCATGCTGCTCTAAAAGACCTGAGTATTACATCTGAGGCTGGCACGGAGGCTGATAAGTAATGTTCTTAGTTACATTTCTGGGGGTGGGGGGTGGGAGGGGGTTAGTGACCACTGTGATTTGGACAGACTTTATAGAAAAATGTCTAAAAATTGGTTTTGAAAATACCAATTTGGATGTTTTTGTAAGAAAAACGTCCAAATGCAGATTTATGCCACTTTTTGGATGTTCTTCTCTTTTGAAAATGAACCCCTAAGTATTCTGTATAATTATTACAATATATTAAATTACAAAATTACAAATCAATGGGATCAAAATTTAGAGCCCTGTTTACTAAGCCGTGTGCGTTGTAAGCGTGCAAACGTTTTAGGACATCCTAATGCTAGAGATACCAATAGGAATATAATGGGTTTCTCTATCATTAGAGCGCGCTAAAAGGTTAGCGTGTCTACAGTGCGGCTTAGTAAACAGGGCCCTTAATGATAAGGTTCTAAATACAATCTCAAAATTAAAAATAATATAGTACCATTTTAAGTAAATGTCACTAATTACAAAACATACCCTAATATAACTGCATATGCAAAATACAAAAAACCCCAACTTAAATTAATTAATTAAATTTATAACGCAATATGCTCACAGTTCACCAGTGTAATCACCTTGTGATCTGATGATGGTGGTGTGACCAATTATTACTGGTGATGCATTTGGAACATTGATGTGCGATGATGGTTCCATTCTAGTTTTCATTTGTTTCACACTATAGGTGATTACACTGGTGAACTAAGCAGATTGCATTATAAATTTAATTTATTTTTGTATTTTGCATTATGCAGTTATATTAGCGTATGTTTTGTAATTAGTGACATTTGCTTAAAAAAGAACTATTTTTTATTTTTGAGAACATATTAAATTATAAATATTATCAAATTTTACTTTCAACTGCGACTGATGGTGCAGCAGGGAGGGGAGGCCCTAAAGACTGTCCGTCCCAGGCCTGGCTGTGTCTCTTGGTGGCTCTGATTGACATTGATAGCTGCCCCAAAACACAAATAAGTGCCTGCTGAAAGGGGTAGCTGTAAATGCCATGATCTATATCCTCCTTCTGATCTATCCCCTGACCTTGGGCCTCCCTTCAATCCCCATAGAAGACATCAGATTCCCTTCCTGACCCCCCAGACTGCTGACCCCCCCATACCCCCCCCCCAAAAAAAATCTGATTCCTACCCCCCCTCTCCCCCGGAACAAAGATCCTCAAGGCCCCTCCGGCAGAATTCACAGTCCCCCACCCTCCAATCCCCATCTCCAGTCTTAAAAGGCATTCCTGCTACCCCATGGGAGCAAGAATTATCCTAGTTGCTCCTGCTCTTACAACCAGAGATTCCGAAATGTCACCTGGTGTCATTTAGTAGATGCAGAAGTAAGAGCAGGAGTGACCAGAGATTGCTCCTGCTCCTGTTAAGACACCAGGGATGCCCAGTAAGGCCAGGGGAGAGGGACTGGGGGATAACGAGTGTGCCAAGTGTTCTCAGAAGGATATCTGATGTCCTCTGCAGGGATTGGCCTGATGCTCCTGGGTTGTAAAATGGGTTATTTTACTGGCCATAATGCACTTAGCTGCGTCATCGTATTTATATAGTTATGAGCTGCTTTACGTGCATTTGTGTGTTTTGCATCCCATTGCTATGTAACACGGGGTGACCTACTTAACAAGATGTTAGTGTGCCACTCCCAGAGGTAGAACCCTTTAACACATGTTAAGGGGCAAATAACACATTTTAATGCCTTAAAGCACTTGAAAACTACCTCCCTAAGTTTGATGGAAATTTTTCCTATTGTTAATATCAGCTTCTATAAAGTTTGGAGTTAGGGTTCCAGTTTCTTTACCTTTTTTCATTCAGTCTTTTGTGTTCCTGCCACCACACCTGGCAGTGCTGTTTCAGCAGCATTTGTTCTTTACTGTTTTTTGAAGCTTGTTCTGTTTTCTTAATCTAAGAGCAGAAATGAAAGGAAAACCTTATGAATGTTTCATAATTTATAAGAATTCTCAGCTTATAAGAAACTCAGCTCAGCTTTATTTCTTTATAATTGGCCAGGTTTCTGGGAGAAAGAGTTAGTTCTCTGATCAGTCCTACTGTAATTCTGATGCTATGTTCTGAAGACGTCCCTGTTGTTTCATAAATGAAGTTCATTTCCAGAGACAAGCTAACAGTTATTTTTTAATTGTTGCGTTTGTTATAATAGCTTTATCCAAAGAATCCACACATGCACATAATGTAGAGTCCTCAAATAAAGGGAGATCAGAATGCATAACAACATTTAAAGGTAATCATTTGCCTTTTTATTAAACAGTGTCCTTCACTCATTTGAAGAAAAAATAAAATTTCAATGCGGTCAATTTTCAGGGACCTGCTAAATAGGTAAAATAAGCAATTAATTTTACCAATTATCATTAGCTAGATTTTCAATTTATTTATTGCATCTAACCAGCTAAGCTTTTACTTGAAAATTATCCTAAATCTGGTTGATCAAAATTTAAACATCTACATTTAGAGGCCCTTTGTCGCATGCCAATCTCGCACTACTGTTGGCATAATGCTGGAGCTGCAGGCAGTGCCGCCCCAATGTGGCGCATTTTCAGCATACCCAGAAAAGTTTTGCCCTGTCACCTAAATAGGTGGCGGTAAGTGCTCCCCCCGGATATGGCTATGCAGCAAGTGTTTACTTACCGCGCAGCCATTTCCCTTTTCTTGGCTTTTTACCTGATCTGGTAAAAGGGGCCTCGGCGTACGGCAAATCCACGTATCGATGCTACCATAAGGCCCCTTTTACCGTAGCTTGGTAAAAAGAGACCTTCATTTGTAGGACTAGGTTACCTGCCTAAACTTAGCTGGTTAACTATATTTAGCTGGCTATCATCAGCCAGCTAATTATACTTAGATGGCTATGTTGTGCCAATCATGTGGGTAATTTTATAAGCAGACACATAAGTGGATGTGGCTGACATAGATAGAAAAAGCAGCAATTGTATAAAAGTATGCATGTACTTTCCTCTATAAAATCTTTGCTAACCACATATACTTTGCATTTTACATGTTCTAAATGAGAGTACTGCAATGTGATTTACACTGGTATCACTCAAACTGAATTAGAATGTCTTCAGTTTCTCCAAAATACTCCTGTTTTCAGTGCCACGCAAATGGACATGATCATATCACACCGCTTTTTAAACAATTGCACTGTCATCCAATATATTATTGGCTTTAATTAAAATACTAACTTTGACTTTAAAGACACTTCACACAGGTACTCCAGATTATCTATCCTCTGTTGTACACCTGTATACTCCTTCTTGGATTTTGCACTCTTTGAATGATCATAGACTGGTTCTCCCTGGCCCTTCACAGGCAAAGTAGAAATGAATCAGAAACAGCACGTTTTATTTTCTCACTCCCGGACTATGGAATAACTTACCCTTGTCTCTGTGTTCAGAACAATCCTATAAGGTTTTCAAAAGATTTTTGAAAACTCATTATTTTAGTGCTGCTTTTGGCTGACCTATGGGGGTCTGGGCAACTGCCCTAAATTGTGGAATATGGAATGGATGTTAATTATTGATATGCTTTTTTTTAATCGTAGTTCTTGGTTTATGTCTACATTAGTTGTTTCTTTTTCTTTTGGTTGAGTGTGATTGATTGTAGTCTTTCCTATAATTATTTGTTCTTTTACCTTTTCCTAACTTTTATGACTGAAATTGTACACAGCTTCAACTTGCTTTTAGTAAATGAAGCAGTGTTGCAAACTGACAAATAAACCATAGTGCTGCAGAAGTCAAAGTACATATTCAGTGGCATTAGCTAGTTAAGTGCTGCTGAATATGTGCTCTGGGAGAGGCCAGTGGGATTTAACTGGGTAGGAGACTTCCTATCTGATTAAATCCTTTTGAATACCATATAGATTATACTGAATGTATTCATGATTACATTTAGGCACTGCAAGCACTAATTGGAAGTGTCCACAAGAAATGTGGGCTTGCCATTTAGCCCACACTTTCTAAAGCCACCAAGGACTGTGTCTGTGTTGCATCACCGAAAAAGCGAGCCACAGCAAAATCAAATGACTCAATTTTAAAATTAAAGGCTCCACTAAATCATCAAACACAAAAAACGGTAACAAAAAAAGGCAAATGGAGAAAGAAAAAAAACTGAAAAATGGCCCAAAATCTAACAATACAAAATGAGGCCAAAAATTCTATGCATAAATTGTACAGTATAAAGAAAACAGAAAAGATTAGTCACTGCTATAGGAAAGACATCTTACCAGCTTTATGGAAATCTGAAAATTGAGTAGGCTCTGCATGCCAATGCAGCGTGGGAATTGATTCATTACGGCGTTTCAAAAAGATTCTAGAATTCTTCTAAGCTGTGCGAAGCTTTTACCCTTGTGGGCTCCATCAGTGATATCACACACTAGTGAAGACGTGAGATATCTACTTCGCTCTATTTCATATGTATTTTTACCCAGTGAAGTTGGGGCATTCCAGGGACTGTAGTTTAGGTGAGGTTTGGAACCAGAAAAAATATCCCCTTAACAGGTGTAAATGCTTGCAGTTATTTATTTTCTTCGGATAACTTTAAAAAGTGAAAATATGCATTAAGTTTTACTTTGAAAATCAAATAAAATCCACGGAATGAAAAGGACATACATACTTTCACCTGTGTGGAATGCAAAATAGCTGTTGCCAAGAGATCAAAATTATATGATTTCATTCATCTGAGAAATAAAAATGTGAAAAAAAAAACATCTAAGGGATCTTATTGCTTTTCCAGAATTTACATAGCTTTCAAAAGGTTAAAGATTCTTGGTACTATCAATTAATCCTGAGAAAGAATCAGATTATATCACATGTGTGATTACAGTAATACAATTAGAAAACTCTAAAATATTTAGGCAATCATCTCAATTGCAAAATAAAATGATAATAGCATATCTGTTTAGATAATTACTTTCCCCATGATCCTTGTTTTTGTAAATGTTTTTCAATAAGTGTTTGTTTTATAAACTATTTCATTTTCGTGATGTGCACAACTATGCAATCCCTTTACTCTATTCCTTTTATTCCTAGTGTGTCACTGGTTGGTTGCTTTCTTGAGTATTAATTTGGATTTTCTAGTAATTATGGAGTAATTTTCAATATCAAGTTGACAGAATGGAGGTAATAAGACATGCATAGTTTTGGAAATCAAATCTATGCTTATTGTTTTCTTTTTCAGCCCAAATACACCCTCAAGAATATTTCTGTTTAATCCTGCTAAATGTAGGCATAATCCTTTGCATAATTTTAAAAACTCTGCTGGGGACAATTTTCAACCAGGACAAGTAAGCTGGGTGCCTATTAACTCACCCCTTCCCTTTGAAAATTGTTATTCTTTCCAAAATCATAATCCCTCTTACTACTACTGTGTTTATCAGACTGCAGCCATATATCATGATAATGTATCTGAAAGCCAGGGTTGTTCTGATCTAGGCATACTGCAGGGTTGGTGTGCCTTAAGCCTGGAAGGGAAGGAAACCAGATACCTCTAAGGTAAATAAACTGAATAGCCTGGGGGTGAGCCACAATGTGGTAGCTGGATTCAAAATTGGTGACAAATAACAGAAGGTACTGACTGTTACTACAGCACTCTTTTTTATTGAAGTACCTAGCTGAGCTTTTCTTTTTTTTTTAATTTATAGAAGTGTCAGGTTCTCAGGTTCAGAGCCCGCGGGGCCGGGCTCTGGAGCAAACATGAGCCCTTGGGCTGCTGCCGAGGAGCGACAGCAGCAGGCAAAACCCACCAACCAACACTGGGTAAGCACACCGGCAGGGACTGCAGGCACTGCCCAGCGTACCGGAACACATGGACTGGAATCCCCCGGACTGGAACACTGGACTGCAATCCCCCGGACTGGAGGACACAGGACTGGAACACACACCGGACCGGAACACACTGGACTGGAGCGCACCAGACTGGAACACACACCGGACCGGAACACACTGGACTGGAGCACACTGGACTGGTCCGCACAGCTTCACCTGCGCTTAGCTACTAAGCCCCCTAGGAGTTGAGCTCCTGGGTTCGAGTAGCCGGCAGGACTTACTGGATACCGGATGACACAGGGACCAGGACTGGAAACAGAAGTACTCCTAAACCTAAACTGATCTACGTGCTCCCAAGCCCTAAACCAGCAGGAGTGTTCCTAACAGTAAACTGACAAAAGGACTTCCTAAGCCCTATACTAAACAGGAGCTCCTAAGCCCTGCTCAAGAAAGGGACTTCCTAAGCCCTAAACTAACAGAGCAGGGAACTAAACACAAAGCTAACACAGGTGCTACTAAGCACCAACCTACAAGCAGAGCTCTACACTAACAAGCTAAACACAAAACTAACAAGCTACCTAAGCACTGCTCTAGCAAGCTAGATACAAAACTAACAAGGAGCTTCCTAAGCACTACTCTGGCAAGCAACCAGAAGAGCTCCTAGCACTAAAAGGGAAGACAGGGGAGCCACAAGGAAAAAGCAGGGAAGCTAACACATAAGCCAAAAGTGATTCTAAATCACCAAACACCAACAGCAAAGACTGCAATGCTCCCAATAGCACAAACACCAGAAGTACTTCTAACAGCAAACTCTGCAGTGTTCCTAACAACACCAAACCCTGAAGTACTTCTATCAGCAACAGAGCTTCCAAAGCCCTACACACAGCAATGCTTCCAAAACCAAGAGGGAACAGCAGGGGAACCATAAGGGAAAAACAGGAAAGCTAAACACACAGTCACCAGTGCACACTGCACTAACACTAACCTGGACCTTAGCAAAAGCAAGCAGGGAAACTAGACACAAAGTCAGAAGTGCACACTGCACCACCCTACCTAAAGCAAACACCACCGTTGCAAAGGCTCTGAAGGAAACAACACCACTTCCTTATCAAGGCCCTCCCTGATGATGTCACACTCCCTAGACCTAGGCAAAAGCACACTGACCCAGAGAGGCCCAACCCACACCAATACAACACCGTGAAGCACTTGAAGCCAGTACACCCAAAGAGAGGTAGAGCTAACTCAGTCCACCCACACAGCTGTAGTAACGTAAAACAATTAACCCCATGCTGCTGGAAGCTGCCAGCACAGAGAGACAGAGCCAGCTCAGAAAGGACAGAGAAAAGAAACAGAAGCCAGCTAAGAAGCTGACCCCCAGGAAAGAGGTAAGTTTGAGAGGGGTTCTGACCCCAATCATAACAAGAAGTCTTTATTGAGCGTTAAGAACATAGTACAGAACATAATTAACATGGCTCGTAACATCATATTCCAAGTGAGCCAAACACCAGTATGTATAGTAATCAAAGGGTACCTATAATGTCATTTGTCCCACCATAACCACAATATGTACTTCATATTTTTATGCCAATTTTTTATTGCCCTTCCCTCCTCCATGCCTACCCCCCCTACTACCTCCCCAGTAAACTCCCCCCAACAAAACCCTACCTCCCCTCCCTCCCGTCTCAGACCAAACATCTACTATCCCGAACTTGCATTCAGAAAAGGCAGCCACACTTTCTCCCATTTGGGCAACATTCTTCTTTTCACAGCCATCAATCTCTCCATCTCATATATATATCTGACTTTTGTGATCCAATCTGTCAGCGAGGGAACCCTCGTGGCCTTCCAGTGCCTTGCCAGGTTAGTCCGGGCAGCCTGCAGAGCTCCCCACACCAGCAACCATTGACTCAACCTTAGTCCCACAGGTCGCTTTCCTAGCACAAAGACCAGGGGATGCCACTGCACAGGCCTTCCTATCCATTTTTGGAGCCTAGACTGAACCCCCCTCCAGTACAGTTGTGCCTTACGGCAGGACCACCATATATGACCCATAGTTCCCACTTCCCCACACTGCCTCCAACATGATTTCGTCACTGATGGGTACATGTGGTGCAGCCTTACAGGCATGAGGTACCACCTGTAGAAAACCTTTAATGTGTTCTCCTGTAAAGTCACCGATCTTGCAGACTTCAGTAAGCTACCCTCCAGCTGCACCCAGGCCTCGTCTGGCATAGTAAATTTCAACTCTTGTTCCCACCTCCTCCTATGTATAAGGGAGGGTCTGTGGCAATCTGATAAGTGGGCATAAAGAGAAGATATCAATCCGCGTGTGGTCTTAAAGTCCACACATATAACCTCCAGGGGATGTGCGTCCCTCTTCATACATCCTACGTAAGAGGGCCCCTGTAAGTAGCGTAGGGTCTGTAAATATGCATAACTGTCCTCCGACCTAAGTCTATAGTCTTCAACCAGGTTCTCAAAGGGTGTCAATTTGGTTCCTACATGCAGCTGTCCCCACATGTCTAATCCATTTTTAGCCCATCTATGAAAAATCGTGTCCCCCACCCCCGGGGGGAACCCAGGGTTGTCCACTATCGGTGCAAGGCCAGAGGTACAGGGCTGGTGCTCGCCAAACATACGGTCCCAGTAACAGAATGTAGCCTGTACTGTAGGTGGGAATTTGTCTACCTGACCTCTATGCCGAGCCGGCATCCACATTAGATGCCCTAACTTACGGGAACCGACCAGGGATTACTTAGTAACATAGTAAATGACGGCAGAAAAAGACCTGCATGGTCCATCCAGTCTGCCCTACAAGATAAACTCATATGTGCTACTTTTTGTGTATACCTTACCTTGATTTGTACCTGTAAGGTATACACAAAAAGTAGCACATATGGACCCAGAGTTTATGCTCATCTGATCTAAACCACTCCACCGCCGCCCGTGCCTGCGTAGCACAATAATACCAAAAGAGGTTGGGGACTCCCAGTCCCCCCTTCTTTCTACCCTGGACACACGCATAGGAATTACTTGAAATAGGTAGAGTAAACGTGGCAACACGTTCATTTTTATTGTGGCGATGCGCCCTAACCAGGACAGTCCCATAGACATCCAGCGGTCCAAGTCTTTTTTGGGTGAGGGTGTACGGAGCTGGATGATCAAGCGGCCATTCAGCCCCGTGACGTCACTTCCTCCCTAGCTAAGCTTTTCTTATCTCTGTTTCAGCTTTCCATCTGCTGCCAAGAACAACTGTTCTTTTGCACATTAAAGGGTCAGAGTTTACAGTATCAGAGAGAGTTGAGTGTAGGAGGTCGCTCCGCCCCCCCCCCCCCTCTGACGTTACTACAGCGCTCTTTTTAATTGAAGCACCTAGCTTAGAGGTCCTTTTACTAAGGTGCACTGAAAAATGGACTGCGCTAGTGTAGGCACATGTTTTGGGCGCGCGCAGATCCATTTTTCAGCGTACCTGTAAAAAAGGCCTTTAAAAACTTTTTGCCAAAAATGGACATGAGGCAAAATAAAAATTGGCGTGTGTCCATTTTGGGTCTGAGACCTTACCGCCATCCATGTGTACCTTTGCATGGTGCCTGGTGCATTGTAATTACTTAGCGGTTGCAGAGTTTGAATTTTGACTGTAGGGGCTAATATTTTTTCTTTGACTATCATGAAGCTCTTACTCTATTGTATTATAGTCTTATTAGGCATGAACGGTTTGATTAATACGGACACCACTAGACACCCTATTCAGGTGGATTGTTCCACTAGGCATAAATTTAAACCTAAGGTCTGGCCTTCTGTTAAAACTGTTTTTCATGTTTTGTTAAAAATATTGAACCAATAATAGGGAATAGAACCCATTGAAAAATAGGGTCAAGATATTCTTATAGAAATGTACTATTCCTTGTGATTTTAGAATAACTACTAGTAATTCAGCTACACCCGTATCATGTTCTTATGCTAATTTTAGATCTGTAAAGCTCATTTTATTGCGCAATTTTATTGAAATTTCAGATTTAGGATTTTTTTTTCTACCTGAAACTTGGTTAACAGATGTTAATTCTCCAGAATTATCCCACTTAGTTCCCCCAGGACACAGTATTTTACATTCTCCTCGGTTAGGAAAAAAAGGAGGTGGGTTAGCTATTATTCATAAAAGTTTTCATATGCTGATGATATTTTGGTGTTAGTACCAGTCTGTCCTTCTTTAGATGACACTTTTACCGGTGTTTCTGATTGTATTGATAAAATTCAGTACTGGGCTTTAAGAAATATGCTCAAACTTAATCCTGCTAAAACTAAAGTTTTTTGGTTTACCAACTCTTTACTAACAATTCCAGACTTAATATTGTTAGCTCAGGGGAAAAGCCTAATAGTGGAGAAAGAATCGAGAGTTTTGGGAGTGATGCTCGATTCTGCTCTTACGTATGATTCTCAAATTAAACGTTAGTGGAAAAACACGTGTTATCACCTGAGACAACTACGTTTACTGCATTCCTGCTTTTTACACTCACACTTTGCTTTATTAGTCCAGATGTTGGTGTTGTCTCATCTGGACTATTGCAATTCTTTGTATATTGGATTAAATGCCAAACTATTGTATAAACTGCAGTCAGTTCAAAATAAAGCAGTACGTTTAGTTTTCTGTCTGAAAAAATTTGATAGAGTGTTTTCTTACCTCCAAAAGCTTCATTGGCTTCCTGTTAAGGCATGAATTGTCTTCAAGGTTGTTTGTACAATCTTTCAAGACTTATATGGTAACCCTTCTGTGATAGAACAGAGGGTTTCTTAAGCCTGTGAAACTGCCTTAATTCTTGAAGTGTATTTCCCTAGTTTGGCCAGCAGGTGATGCACATTTATGGTTAAAGCTGTTATAGAGAAAAGATCTGCAGTGATGTGGCCAGTTTTTTTAAACTTGTTGTCCTAGGCTCTGATTGGCCCAGGCGCTCAATTTCATTTGGAATGTACTGGCTTTTGCCCAGTCTTAGCCAGGAAGAAAAGAGACTAGGATCTTTTTTGTTGAGGCTCTGTGAACAGTTATATGTCCTAATCTTCCCAGGTACTTTTTAGAAAGTAAACAAATGTTTAGTTAGTGTTATAATTGATCCATATTTCAGTTAGTTGTTACTGTTTGCTGATTGCATCTTTTTTGTTCATTGTTCTAATTTTTCAGACAATAAATGTTCCTTTCAGTTTATTGCCTCTGCCTGTCTAGATTGATAAAGAATCCTAGTGGTTTGTGTGTTGGGTCTGTGAGTGCTTTCTGGGAACTGTGGGACCACTGGGAGTATGACATCCAGTAACCTAGAAATCACTGGGGATAATTTGAGAGTGGGAGACTCACCCAGAGGCTGTTGAAACCTAGTCAGTGGGAGGAGGGTATTAGTATAGAGCACAAGTGGCAGGTGCAGGCAGACCTGAGCTTTGTTGGGGATAGACCCTCTAAGTGGTAACCCCAGGTGGGTGGCTAGGCATTTTGTGACAACTTCCAATCTGCTAATTCAACTGTTCTCTGATTTGTATTTTTTGCTCATTAAGATTATGCTATCAGTTTTTATTGAAATCTCCATCGTTCAAGAGTATTCAAATTAAGTATCCACTAGAAGCATTGCTCTCTAATCGGGCAAGTTCCATTTGGAACACTCTCCCTTTGCAAATTTGCTCTGAGATGAATTATATGCACTTCCGTAAAAAAGACTTTCTTGTTTGGTAAATTTTAGTTGTACATTAATATGATTTAGTTTTCTGTAATTCCTCAGATTGTCTGAGCTACTCTTTGTTAACTACTTTGAACCTCCTGTTGGGATTAATGCGGTCTACAAATTGAAGACTAGATTAGATGAATGGAATTCATTCATAAGAAAGAAAAATGGAGTGCTTTTAAGCTTGGTCCTGGTGCTAATTCTATTCAATATCTTCAAGAACAATTTTGTCAAAGGGTTAGAAGGGGAATTTTGCCTTTTGTGGATGGGACAAAGATCTGCAACAGAGTGGACACCTCTGAAGGAGTACACAAAATAAGAAGTGATCTACAAAAAGCAGAAGACTAGTCAAATGATCTGCAGTTACACTTTAACACAGAGAAATGCAGAATGATGATTTTGGGGTATACAAATCCAAAAGATTTGTCTGTGAAAGAAGGTGAAATGCTGATGTGCACAGACCAGGACAGAGACCAGGGTTGTCAAGATAGCAAACAATGTGATACAATGCATACTAAAAGTAAAACATTAAGCAGTATTGTATAAAATACTTCAATCATTTACAAACCCTTCTAGATCTTTGGAGGCTTCAGATCTGTCTCCTTCAGCACAAGATTAGGCTACATTTTTTTTTTCACTCGTAGTGTGCAACATTTCCCAACACTGTATCTGCTGTGCTGTCTGCATCTTCAACTGTCTCTAAACGTCCTTCTGATACTTTTTTCTGAGTTTAATATACTATCTATGTCTATTTTAACTAAAGTTCTTGGGGCTTTAAAGTCAACTATCGCGCCACTGAAACATCTTTCCACTATGCTTTCACCTTTCATTCCTGTGATGGTAACAGAAAGTAGTGGTATAGTTCCTGAAGCCTGAGGAAAAAATTTATTTGTCCAAAATTGAAAAATCCCAGTATAAAAAGCTATGGGACTGCTGATTTTCATCCAATTTCTAATCTCCCTTTTATATCTAAACTTGCAGAGTCTAATGTGCTTGAGCAATTGGAGAACTTTCTTATCTTGAGTGACACATTACATCCTTTTCAGATCAGGTCCAGAAAAGGTCATAGTATGGAAATTGCACTCATAGGTCTTACAAATTACATTCAGCAACGTTTTGCTCAGAACGTGTCAGTAGTATTTATTTCAGTTGATCTGACAATGCCTTTTGATACTATTATTTAACAAAAAAATAAAGGAAAAAAATCTCCCACAAATGATAACTCAGGAACTGCAACTCAAATAGTGGAAGAGGGTACACACATGTATCTCAGCAATAATACACATTCACCAGCTATATGGCAGGAAGGAAAGACCTCAGAAATCGCAGAGAGTTTTATACCCCTTTGTCAAATGTATTTTAAAGTAACTACCTCTAGCGCTGAATCAATCACCGGTGAAAAGCCTCCTTTCTGCCAGCTGTTCAAACTTTAATCATGCTGGTCAACTTATTAAAAATCTTCCTTATTATGAAATCTTCTTTTTATATTAGTTTTTAACTTTTATAATCCATTCATTCCCACTGAAAGCAGCAATTGAAAAGGAAAACCTTTTGTCCCCACCGTCGCCAAACTTTACATGTCAGAGTTTGAGCGAGTACCTTCAGTTTTTTGGGAGAAAATCATTTTATGGTGTCACAGCCACTTACCTTGCGCCCGCTGACTCTGGGGTGACGTACCGGCTGTCAGCGCCATGAGTGACTCCCACGGCATCGGACTGAGCCGATGATCTTCGGGCATGCTCTGTGCGTGTGCACTGGTGGGAGGAGTGGCGCCACCTTTGCAGCTGTTATCCAGAACGAACGCAATGTCTTCTGTGCGTCAGGGGAGGAGGAGGACTGACGTCAGATGCCACCTTCCCTTGATATTCCAGCTTCTCATTCTGTTTGATGCTTCAGCTTGGAGTCCTCTTGCTTTTCAGTGCCTTGTTCATGTTTGTCTGTCTCTAGACCTGGTTTTCCTGTGCTGACCCTGCCTGCCTAACTCTCAAATCTGACTGCCAGCTGCCTGCCAAGACCCAGACTGGACCTTGACTCTGACTGCCAAACTGCCTGCCAAGATTCAGACTGGACCTTGACACTCCCTACCAGCTGCCTGCCATGACCCAGGACCGGACCTCGACACTGCCTACCAGCTGCCTGCCAAGACTCGGACCAGACCTCAACACTGCCTACCAAGACCTGGACCAGACACTGTTTACCAGCCACCTGCTAAGACCCAGACTGGACCTCGACACTGCCTACTGATTGCCAGCCAAGATCTGGACAGAAATCCAGACACTGATACGTCCACCCAACTTGTGCCACTCTTGCCTTCAGCTCTTCCAACACTTAAGTCCTGCCGGTCACTCGAACCTAAGGGTTCAACCCTTGGGAAATAGTGATTGGTAAAGGTGAAGGTTCTGGTTTCTCGACTGATGTGTCCCACGGCGGCAGGCACAAGGGCTCACCTTTCTACAGAGCGTAACATATGGCGATGGTACATTGACGATGTCTTTGTTTTGTGGGATGATTCCAAAGAAACCTTTACACATTTTGTTGCCTGGTTAAACACTTGTCATCGAGCCATATAATTTACATATAACTGTGCACTGGATAAGATCCATTTTTTGGATGCTGTGGAGGGGCATAATCGAAAGGGACGTCCTCACAGAATGTCCCAATCCAGGGGCGGGGAAACCTGTATTTTCGAAATAAAATGGATGTCCATCTTTTGTTTTGATAATATGGTCAGGGACGCTCAAATCCTGAAATTTGGTCGTCCCTAGATTTGGTTGTCCCTAGACTTGGTCGTTTCTGATTTTTGGCGATAATCGAAACCAAGGATGTCCATCTCAGAAACAACCAAATGCAAGCCATTTGGTCGTGGGAGGAGCCAGCATTTGTAGTGCACTGGTCCCCCTCACATGCCAGGACACCAACCGGGCACCCTAGGGGGCACTGCAGTGGACTACACAAATTGCTCCCAGGTACATAGCTCCCTTACCTTGTGTGCTGAGCCCCCCAAAACCCACTACCCACAACTGTATACCACTACCATAGCCCTTACAGGTGAAGGGAGGCACCTAGATGTGGGTACAGTGGGTTTGTGGTGGGTTTTGGAGGTCTCGTTGTTTCCTCCACAAACATAACAGGTGGGGGGATCGGCCTAGGTCCACCTACATGGTGCACTGCACCCACTAAAACTGCTCCAGGGACCTCCATACTGCTGTGATGGACCTGAGTATGACATCTGAGGCTGGCAATCAATATTTTAAAAGATGTTTTTTGAGGGTGGGAGGGGGTTAGTGACCACTGGGGGAGTAAGGGGAGGTCATCCCTGATTCTCTCCGGTGATCAACTGGTCATTTCGGGCACCTTTTCTGCCTTGGTCGTAAGAAAAACACGACCAGATAAAGTTGTCCATCAGGGACATCCTTGATTCTTTCGATTATGGGTCAAGGGCGTTCTGGTGTTAGGCACGCCCAAGTCCTGCCTTTGCTATGCCTCTGATACTCCCCCTTGAACTTTGGCCATCCCTGCGACGGAAAGCAGTTGGGGACGCCCAAAATCGGCTTTCGATTATATCGATTTGGACAACCCTGTGAGAAGGACGCCCATCTTCCGATTTATGTAGAAAGATGGGCGTCCTTCTCTTTTGAAAATGAGTGCAGAAGTGTTGCAATCTTTGGATGGCTTTACATCAATGCTTTTGTAAAACCTACTTACAGAAATACTCTACTGGAATATCGTAGATGTCAACCAAAAAGACAAAGATAGCTTACCTTTTTCACAATTTTTGTGCTATCAATGCATATGCCAAGGTACCAATGAGTTCAAAAAGTATTCAAAAAGATTCTCTCAAAATTTGGTAAAAAGAAATTATCCTGCCAGAGTATTGAAAAATGCTTACAAGAGAGCAAAAATCAATAACAGTGAATTGTTGTTGCAGGAAATAAACAGATCAGACATTGACACAGTAATCAATACTTTTGTGGTCAGATACATGACGGGCGGGGAAGGGGTGGCATCCATTATCAACAAAAATTGGGACATTCTTAAATCACATCTTCTTTTTGCACAACAATTTAGACTAGTCTTTTCTCTTGGGAAAATTTTGAAAGAACTGCTTAGTCCGGTACAGTTACTATCTTCTATTAAAACTGACATAGATACAGTATCAGCAGGTCACAGTAAATGTGGCCTTCAAACTTGTAAAACCTGTGTGATAACAGTGGAGACGACTAAGTTCATTAATCCAGCAGATGGTAAAACTTTCTTTTTGAGACCTACAACCACATGTGATTCAGATTATGTGGTGTTGCAGTAAATTCTATATAGGTAAAACTAAGAGACCACTCCAGGTTAGAATTAAATGAACATCAGTCCAGTATCTTACATATGAAACTGGGAGCTCCTCTTACTCAGCATTGTCGTTCTTGTTCACACACTTTTGGTGATTTCAAATGCCTCCTTTACATCTTTCTGTGCCATCATGCATACAATTTAAATAGCACCTGTTGTAAAACCAGTATTTACAAATATAGGCTGATTTACATATATATAAAAAAGGATTTTTAAATGTGCAACGTACATGTCTTCTAAAATTGCCTCCAATGCAAATGTACACATATCATTAGAGAGGCTCATTGGTGCTGCTTCAGATTTCACGATTTCTTTTTCAGGCAGTTATCTAGTCAAAGTATTTAAATATTTCATCTTGTTAACCGTGAAGATAGAAAATAAAACCTAAAGTATTTTCTACTTTTAATATGTTTTTTATTTCTTACTCATAATACACATGATAAGGTCAGAGGTTCTACTAGCTGCAAATGAACAGACACAATGAATATGCATATCTAATTAGGAAAATGTATATAAAGGTGAAAAACAACTATCTACTAATGAATATTGAAAGTCTGAGGTGCATATAACATGATTTCAGAAGCTGAAAGTGAAGACAAATTTATTGAGGCCTTCATGCATGAAATTCCACTTGACTGGGTCAAATGCTTTTTAATAATCAAGGGAAACCGTAGCATTAGTTCTTTGCTTGATCAAGTTGAGTAGATATATATTACTTGTCTCTAGCTATTAGTTGAATGAAGAGTGTAAAGAAGGATAAAATGTTCATCAGCTGCAAAGTGAAAATCTAATCTATATTCAGGTAGAGATTGACCTGAGAATTCTGAGATCCAAAATTCTAACAACATAACTGTACCACATTAAAACCCATATTCTGATTGTACCTTATTTAGAACATGGATTCCTGATTAAGAAGAAACCATTAATTATATGAAAATGAACCAGGCAAACTAATTAATTTTAAAAATCAAGAAAATGTTCTGCAAACTCTTAACTCAAAATGGCAATGGGAATAAAGGACCAGCTTTAAATTAGATAAACCATTGATAAAACAAAGTTGCTTATCTGTAAAGGGTGTTCTCCATGGACAACAGGGCAATGAGGACACACTAGTTTAAATTCTCCACAGGCTGCTGGTCCGGAACTGCCTTCTCAAGCTTGACTATTTTTATCCAATCAGCTGCCAATATCTCCTTCCCTAATCGAGTGGGTCAGCCATCTCTTCAGTTCTGTACGTAGCTAGCATGTTAAGTAATCAGGTGGAATATTCAGATGTGAGTAGTGTGAAGTCAGTAATGAAAAGTACTTTCTCCCTCTCTTTTTTTTTTTTTGTTGTTGAGATGAGGGGTAGTGGGAGGGAAAATGTGTCTGCATTGGCAGTCACCAGTGTGTCAGTCCAATGCAGACACACTGGTGACTGCCAAGCTGAGGGCTGCTGTAGTGTTAGCAGTCCGGAAATGCTGAAGGGTAATGGTAGAAATCTTAAGCAAATAAGTTCTGATGGGCTGATTGTCCAAATCTTCCATCAATCCTGGATGCTGTATCTAAGCAATAATGTCTGGTGAAGGTGTGCAGTGAAGACCATGTAGCTGCTTTGCAAATTTCCGTATATGAAACTCCCTTCAGATAGGCTGTCGTAGTTGAGATTGCTCTCAAAGTATGAGCTCCCAATCTTCCTAGAGGTTGTAAATTTGCCTGCTCATA
The DNA here is from genome assembly GCF_901765095.1 of Microcaecilia unicolor. Taxonomy (NCBI): domain Eukaryota; kingdom Metazoa; phylum Chordata; class Amphibia; order Gymnophiona; family Siphonopidae; genus Microcaecilia; species Microcaecilia unicolor. The sequence goes on along the minus strand of NC_044037.1, from coordinate 245,229,847 downwards.
AGGAAGATATGCAGTCCTCAACACTACACAACTCCCAATCAGGATTCCGTTCTAATCACAGTACTGAAACAGTACTAGTTATGCTCTTGACTAAATTCAAACAAACGATTGCAACCGGTAAGAATATATTACTACTACAATTCGACATGTCAAGCGCCTTCGACATGGTTGATCATGGAATCCTACTACACATACTTGAATACTTTGGTATCACAGGCAACGTTCTTAATTGGTTTAAAGGTTTCCTAACCACACGCTCATATCAAGTGACATCAAATTCGATTACATCAGCCACATGGACACCTGAATACGGAGTTCCACAGGGATCTCCCCTTTCAACCTAATGATGACACCCTTGGCCAAACTACTATCAAACCCAAACCTCAACCCATACATTTACGCTGATGATGTAACGATCTACATCCCATTCAAACAAGACCTAAAAGAAATTTCCAATGATATCAACCAAAGCCTACATATCATGTGTTACGTCTGTGGCCGTGACCACCCTCAGACTTACCCTGTTTCTGGGAGTCAGTGGCTGTGCTGGCTTCTGCTTGTCTCTGTGTCTGTCTCTGTTTCTCTCTGGCTCTGTGTGCTGATTGCCCTACTGAACCTCACCTGTGTGGGCTATGCCTTTTCCAAGATGGCTGCCGCCGACTCCTCTATGCCAGCATCCAAGATGGCTCCCGCTGGGCTGACTGCTCTGTGTGTCAAGCCTCTGTTTGGATGCAAGGTGATTGCTGCAACTGTGCCTCTGGTGTGGAAGGGCTTTATTAATCACTTAGAGACTACAGCCCTGGCCTTTTGCATTGTTCATCTAGGGCCCTGGTGTATAGAGTGCTCTGTACACTGTTTCAGTGTTTGCTCTGTGTGAGTTTCTATGTTTGACTAGATAGCTTAGGCACCGTGTGGCTTGTTAGCCTGTGTATAGCTTTGCTAGTGCTCTGTGTTTGTTTAGACTAGCCAGCTTAGGCACCGTGTGGCTTGTTAGCCTGTGTATAGCTTTGCTAGTTCTCTGTGTTTGTTCCTAGGGTTAGACTAGCCAGCTTAGGCACTGTGTGGCTTGTTAGCCTGTGTATAGCTTTGCTAATTCTCTGTGTTTGTTCCTAATGTTAGACTAGCCAGCTTAGGCACCGTGGGGCTTGTTAGTCTGTGTATAGCTTTGCTAGTGCTCTGTGTTTGTTTAGACTAGCCAGCTTAGGCACCGTGTGGCTTGTTAGCCTGTGTATAGCTTTGCTAGTGCTCTGTGTTTGTTTCCAGTGCATGACTTGTTAGCTTGGGCACAGCTTTGTTGTTAGCTGGTGTATAGCTTTCAAGTCTCCTGAGTGTGCTCTGTGTATGTTTCTTGTGTATGACTGGTTTGCCTGGGTATAGCGTTTCTATTAGCCTAGGTACAGTTTACTAGTCATTGTGTTTAAACCTGCCGACTGCCAGAACCCGGACAGTCCCTGCCTGTCGGCCTTGCCTGCGCCTAGGTGCCAGGGGGCACTCCTGGATCTTCATTCCTGCTGTTCCTGCTTGCAAGTTCCAGTTCCGGGTTTTCCTGTAAGTCCTACCGGCTGCCAGAACCTGAGGGCTCAACCCTCGGGGAAAGGTGGTCAAGCGTAGGTGAAGCCTAGGTCCAGTGTGTTCCAGTCCAGCGGGTTTCACTCCTGTATGTTCCAGTCCTGTGGGGCCCTCCAGTGTGTTCCGGTCCAGCGGGCTCCACTCCAGTGCGCACCCGTCCGGTGTGTTCCAGTTCCGAGTGTTCCGGTGTAGAACTCCAGTCCGGGGTTCCGGTCCAGTTTTGTCTCATCTCTACCTTGGAGGTGATCTTGCCTGCCACTGCCGCTCCACGGTAGTGGCCCATGGGCTCACGAACCCAGTGCTCCCGGGGAAGAAGCCTGACAGTATGCCAAGGTCCTCGAGCACGCGACAGAATGCAAAGGCCATGAGCCCGGCAAGAACCCCCACCCAGCCGACCCAGCTGGGGTCCAGCTCCGTCATTGTGCTTGATCCTTCTATGACTCTTCGTCAGTATCGTGGGAAACTTTTGTCTCATCCTGTTTTGAAGAAGACCCCTGAAGCGGCAGCTGAGAGAAAACGTGTCCGGTGGCTTGGAATCGCTGAAAACCCAGTTTCAGATATGGACCCTTTCATCACGCTCTCAGAGTATCGCCGCAGCCTTGTCTTGAATCCAGCTTTGTGGGATACTCCTGAAGCTGTCGCTGAGAGAAGACGTCTTGGGAATTCCACGCTCTGGGCCCAGCAGGGGTCCAGTCCCATTCAAGCAGAGCGTCCAGACAAGCCTCTGAATCCAGTCCGAGCAGCGCGTTCAGCCAAGCTTCAAAGTCCAGTCCGAGGGACGCTGCTGACCGAGCCTCCGATGCCAGTTCAAGGGGCGCTTCCACTCAAGCCTCTGAGTCCAGTTCGAGGGATGCTCCTGACCGAGCCTCCGAGTCCAGTCCAGAGGGCGCTTCGAACCGAGCCTCCTATCCCAGTTCAGGTGGCACTTCCACTCAAGCCTCTGAGTCCAGTCCGAGGGGTGCTTTCGACCGAGTCTCCGATTCCAGTCCAAGCAGCGCTTCAAGCCAAGTCTCTGCATCCAGTTCAAGTGGCGCTGTCTACTGAGCCTCCTAGTACCAGTTTGGATCCCAGTTCCAACCCCATTTTTGATCTGGATCCGTTTCTGACACTCCAGGAGTACCGGGTTGCCCTTTTATCTGATCCAGCCTTGAAGGATACCCCTGAAGCTGCCGCAGAGAGAAAGCGTGTCTCCTGGCTTGGGTTTGAAGAAAACCCAGTTTCTGCTATTGATCCCTTTACCAAGCTGTTCTTTTACCGCTTCCAACTCCTCTCGGAGCCAACCCTACGGGATACTCCTGAAGCCCAAGCGGAAAGAAGGTGGCTTAGTAGTCCCGGACCAAGTGCCAGTCCCAGCCGAGATGCTGAGTCCGTGCTGTGGGCTGAGTCTATACCGAGTACTGAGGCCAGCCGTGATGCTGTGTCCACTCCGAGGTGCAGCAGTGGCAGCCAAGATGCTGAGTCTGGATCGAGTTGGAGTTCCAGTCAAGATGCTGAGCCTGGATCGAGTTGGAGGTCCAGTCAAGATGCTGAGTCTGGATCGAGTTGCGGTTCCAGTCAAGATGCTGAGTCTGGATCGAGTTGCGGTTCCAGCCAAGATGCTGAGTCTGGATCGAGTTGGAGTTCCAGTCAAGATGCTGAGTTTGGATCGAGTTGCAGTTCCAGTCAAGATGCTGAGTCTGGATCGAGTTGTAGGTCCAGTCAAGAGGCTGAGCCTGGATCGAGTTGGAGTTCCAGTCAAGAGGCTGAGTCTGGATCGAGTTGCAGTTCCAGTCAAGATGCTGAGTCTGGATCGAGTTGGAGTTCCAGGCAAGATGCTGAGTCTGGATCGAGTTGGAGTTCCAGTCAAGAGGCTGAGTCTGGATCGAGTTGCAGTTCCAGTCAAGATGCTGAGTCTGGATCGAGTTGCAGTTCCAGTCAAGAGGCTGAGTCTGGATCGAGTTGCAGTTCCAGTCAAGATGCTGAGTCTGGATCGAGTTGCAGTTCCAGTCAAGATGCTGAGCCTGGATCGAGTTGCAGTTCCAGTCAAGATGCTGAGTCTGGATCGAGTTGTAGTTCCAGTCAAGATGCCGAGTCTGGATCGAGTTGCAGTTCCAGTCAAGATGCTGAGTCTGGGTCGAGTTGGAGTTCCAGTCAAGATGCTGAGTCTGGATGGAGTTGCAGTTCCAGTCAAGATGCTGAGTCTGGATCAAGTTGCAGTTCCAGTCAAGATGCTGAGTCTGGATCGAGTTGGAGTTCCAGTCAAGATGCTGAGTCTGGATCGAGTTGCAGTTCCAGTCAAGATGCCGAGTCTGGATCGAGTTGCAGTTCCAGTCAAGATGCTGAGTCTGGACCGAGTTGCAGTTCCAGTCAAGATGCTGAGTCTGGATCGAGTTGCAGTTCCAGTCAAGCTCCTGAATCCAGTTCCAGTTACAGTCAAGGGGTTGATTCCAGTCCGGGTCCAAATCCTGGCTCCGTTTTGGATGCCAAGCCAGGTTCCAGTTCCAGATCTGCTTCTGTTCAGACTTCTAGTTCCTGTCAAGAATGGGATGCCACTTCGGGCCCCAGCCCAGCTTCTGATGTCAGCTGGGATAGTGGCTTCAGCCTTGCTCTTGCCATTACACGGAATTGCCAAAAGGTCCAGGACATTGTGGGTTCCCTCTGGGAAGGGTTACTTTTTAATTTTGTTCCTCTTGATGCATCCATGTTCCTGAGGTTGCCCCGTGGTGATTCGAAGGAGCCTCCTGGTCACAGGTGCTACTTTTGTCTGCCAGTTTTGAACTTCGTTGTGACTTCCAGTCCAGTGATCTATGTCTGGCTTTTGAGACCCATCAGGAGGTTTCACCATAGTTACCCCTGGACACCTGAACTCCTCAGGGAGACCGAGAGGGGGGTCTTGAGGAGGGGGTACTGTTACGTCTGTGGCCGTGACCACCCTCAGACTTACCCTGTTTCTGGGAGTCAGTGGCTGTGCTGGCTTCTGCTTGTCTCTGTGTCTGTCTCTGTTTCTCTCTGGCTCTGTGTGCTGATTGCCCTACTGAACCTCACCTGTGTGGGCTATGCCTTTTCCAAGATGGCTGCCGCCGACTCCTCTATGCCAGCATCCAAGATGGCTCCCGCTGGGCTGACTGCTCTGTGTGTCAAGCCTCTGTTTGGATGCAAGGTGATTGCTGCAACTGTGCCTCTGGTGTGGAAGGGCTTTATTAATCACTTAGAGACTACAGCCCTGGCCTTTTGCATTGTTCATCTAGGGCCCTGGTGTATAGAGTGCTCTGTACACTGTTTCAGTGTTTGCTCTGTGTGAGTTTCTATGTTTGACTAGATAGCTTAGGCACCGTGTGGCTTGTTAGCCTGTGTATAGCTTTGCTAGTGCTCTGTGTTTGTTTAGACTAGCCAGCTTAGGCACCGTGTGGCTTGTTAGCCTGTGTATAGCTTTGCTAGTTCTCTGTGTTTGTTCCTAGGGTTAGACTAGCCAGCTTAGGCACCGTGTGGCTTGTTAGCCTGTGTATAGCTTTGCTAATTCTCTGTGTTTGTTTAGACTAGCCAGCTTAGGCACCGTGTGGCTTGTTAGCCTGTGTATAGCTTTGCTAGTGCTCTGTGTTTGTTTCCAGTGCATGACTTGTTAGCTTGGGCACAGCTTTGTTGTTAGCTGGTGTATAGCTTTCAAGTCTCCTGAGTGTGCTCTGTGTATGTTTCTTGTGTATGACTGGTTTGCCTGGGTATAGCGTTTCTATTAGCCTAGGTACAGTTTACTAGTCATTGTGTTTAAACCTGCCGACTGCCAGAACCCGGACAGTCCCTGCCTGTCGGCCTTGCCTGCGCCTAGGTGCCAGGGGGCACTCCTGGATCTTCATTCCTGCTGTTCCTGCTTGCAAGTTCCAGTTCCGGGTTTTCCTGTAAGTCCTACCGGCTGCCAGAACCTGAGGGCTCAACCCTCGGGGAAAGGTGGTCAAGCGTAGGTGAAGCCTAGGTCCAGTGTGTTCCAGTCCAGCGGGTTTCACTCCTGTATGTTCCAGTCCTGTGGGGCCCTCCAGTGTGTTCCAGTCCAGCGGGCTCCACTCCAGTGCGCACCCGTCCGGTGTGTTCCAGTTCCGAGTGTTCCGGTGTAGAACTCCAGTCCGGGGTTCCGGTCCAGTTTTGTCTCATCTCTACCTTGGAGGTGATCTTGCCTGCCACTGCCGCTCCACGGTAGTGGCCCATGGGCTCACGAACCCAGTGCTCCCGGGGAAGAAGCCTGACAGTATGCCAAGGTCCTCGAGCACGCGACATCATGCATTCCTGGGCAGATGCCTTTCAATTAAAACTCAACGCAGAAAAAACCCAATGCCTAATACTCACCTCTCAACACAACATGAATAAATTCACCACCATCAAAACACCAAAACTAAATCTACCAATCTTGGAAACCCTGAAAATTCTTGGAGTTACCATTGATCAGCACCTAACACTTGAGAATCACGCGAAAAACACAACCAAAAAGATGCTCCACTCAATGTAGAAATTAAAAAGAGTAAGACCATTCTTCCCAAGAACCGTCTTCCGTAATCTGGTACAATCTTTAGTACTCAGTCATCTAGACTACTGCAATGCACTCTACGCTGGCTGCAAGGAACAAATACTCAAAAAACTCCAAACAGCCCAGAACACGGCGGCCAGATTCATATTTGGAAAATCAAAATACAAAAGTGCAAAACCCCTATGAGAGAAGCTACACTGGCTCCCACTCAAAGAACGTATCACGTTCAAAATATGTACCCTAGTACACAAAATCATCCATGGCGATGCCCCAGCCTACATGTCAGACTTGATAGGCCTACCACCCAGGAATGCTAAAAAATCATCTCACACATTCCTTAATCTTCATTTCCCTAGCTGCAAAGGTCTAAAATACAAATTAATGCACGCATCAACCTTTTCCTATATGAGCACGCAATTCTGGAATGCATTGCCACGCAACCTAAAAGCGACCTATGAACTGACCAACTTCCGTAAACTACTAAAGACCCATCTCTTCGACAAGATATACCACAAAGATCAAATCATGTGATACTCTTACATATTTCCAGAAATGTCTACAATGCCTTCTATTATATTACTATCATGTATTCCATTACCATGCAATCCAACATCCTTCTGTAACACCAAATGCCTATTCTCTTTTCATTTCCATTATCCATGGTGGTTTGTAAGCCACATTGCGCCTGCAAAGAGGTGGGAAAATGTGGGATACAAGTGCAATAAATAAATAAATAAATAAATAAATAAATAAATAAATAAAATAAATATCCACGAGGAGAATATACGCTTGGAAACTGCCATGCCAAGATGAGAAGGGTTGTAAGACAGGAAAAGTTGTGATGACTTTCTGTGAGTACTGGTGCATTATAAATAGGAGTATTATTCTGCAATCCAAGGTATGGAATGTGGACTCTGCAGATTAGGAATGAGGTTTTGGAAAGAGGATCGGAAGGATGATATCTTGGTTAAGATGATAGGGGGAACCCACTTTGGGAAGAAACTTGGGATGAGTATGAAGGAATAACTTTGTGGGAAAAATTCTGGTATATGGTGGATAATGGAGCAGAGACAGAATTTCATTAATCCTTGTTGCTGATGTGATGGTGACTAGAAATCATATTTTCCATGTAAGAAATTTCAAGGATGTTGATGATAGAGGTTCAAATGGAGGCAATAGAAAGATATGGCTGCTAGGTGAATGCTGACTGAAGATGTTTTGAGTCCATAATTGGAGAGATGCCAAATGTATCATAAAAGCTCTGGAAATGAGCATAGGAATGGGTCAAAATCATGAGTAGAGCACCATACTGTAAAATGTTTCAATTTTAAGGAATACGATTTTTGTGCGGATGGTTTGTTTGCTGCTTGGAGCACACCTTGAATTACAGGGCGTAAAGATGATACATTGAGCCTTTTGAGACAGCAGGCTTTGACAGCTAGAGCTTTTAGGTTGGGATGTATCTGATGGCCTTGCTGTTGAGTCAGGAGATTGGTGTGTCGATGGAGAGGAGAGACACACATGGGTACCATGCTTGACGAAAAGCCAATCTGGGGCTACCAGAATGATGTCAGCCATAATTTGAATTACTTTCTGAATAAGTCACAAAATGAGAGGAATGGGACGGAAAGCATAAAACATATGCATTATTCATGGAATGTTGAAAGCATCCTAGGAGAGACTGTTGCTCAATAGGAGTTTTGCACAAAAAAGGTTGCATTTTGTATTTATCTCTGATGCAAAAAGAACCACTTTCGGTGTTCACCAGAAAAAGATGCTGTGAGTCACTGGGGGGGGGGGGGGGGGGCAAAGGGACCACTTGTATGGGAGTAAGTTCCTGCTTAGTATGTTGGCTAAGTTATTTTGAAGACCTGGAATGCACACCACCTGCAAGAATACTCCTAGGTGAATGGCAAGTGTCCATGCCTCCCTGCTTGTTTAAATAGAACATCGTGACATGGTTGTCTGTTCAGACAAGAAGCATTTTGCTATTGATCAGATGTTTGGATGTGGAGATGGCATAAAAAAATGTATGGAGCTCCAGGATATTGATGTGGACACATTTTTCTTCAGCAGACCAAGAACCTTGTGTCCCGTAATGAGTTAAATGAGCTCCCCATCCTTTGGGTGATGCATCAGTTGTCAAGATGAGAACCAGTGAAAGGGGCTCCTGACAGTAAGTTGGTTGGAGAAGGCCACTGTGACGAAACAGTGGGTTTCTGATCCTATGAACTGTACTGTTTTGCTGATGACATGTGTTTCTCCTGGTTGTTTTGCTAATGATATGTGTTTCTCATGGTTGGCCAGCAGATGGTGATTGTCTTTATTTTTAAAGACGTACCAGAAGTTTCCCGCCTAAACTTGAGGTAAATTGTTAGTCTCAGTTTGGAAGTAGAGGGAAAAAGACTTCTCTACTGAGACCCTGTGATCAGTTATATTCTATAACTTGTGAGCAGTTATATTTCCTGTACTTCCCAGGCACTATTCAGATAGTGATAAAATGTTTAGATAGTTTTATAATTGATTCATATTCAGTTATCTGTTATTATGTGCTGTTTTTGTTCCATTTGTTTTATGGTTCACTATTTAATATTTTTCATGACAATAAACCTTCTTTAGTTTATTGCCTCTGCTTGTCTGGACTGACAACCAATACTGGTGGTTTATGTGTTGGGTCTGTGAGTGCTTTGTAGGACCTGTGGGACCCCTGGGAGTGTGAATCACCGGGGAATAACTTGAGAATGGGAGACTCGCCCAGAGGCGGTTGGGACCCAGTTAGCGAGAGAAGGGTGCTAGTGTAGAGTACAAATGGCAGGTGCAAGTGGACCTGAGCTGTGCTGGGGACAGACCATCCAGGTGGCTGCAAGGTTAGCCCCAGGCGGGTGGCTAGGCATTTCACCACAGCCACTAACAAAACTGTCTTTTATTTCAGGTGTAAGCCAAATCTCGTGTTGCAGGGGTTGACTGTATTGCTTCCACTGATCTTTCAAACCCCACTGTATGGGTTTCATATGGACTTTAGTAGTTGGAATAACTGTGAAGCAGGCTGCCATGTGGCCTAGAAGTCTGAGAAGTTGTCTTGTTGAACATGAAGGCATGCATAACACTCGAAGGGACAGTTTAGTTTAGTTTAGATTAGTTTATTAAACTCTTGCTAGACCACCTTTCCTAGCCAAATCAAAGCAGTGTACAGTTGTACAATTTTGATGCAGTGCTCCTTATCTTTAATCATTAAACTTGTCAGATTATGCAGAGATTTAATTTCACCATCCAATGTCCCAATTTTCTCTTCATTTTTTTGAGCTTGGGAAGCAATAAGAGTTTGAGATGATTTAACAGAAAGAAGATCTTCTTTTATTACATCAATTACCTGGACAAGGTTTCTGTTCATGCCCTGGATGGTGTCCCATAGGCTCTCGAGAGTAATTACTGCAGGTTTTACAACTCCTCGAGTACCAATGGAGGCAACCCCCGATCCACTGGCGGAGACAGGGTTTTCTACCGCGTCTTTCCAGGTAGTAATCACCGCTGGGGTTAACGCCGTTGTGGGTCCTCCTCTCACTGCCTGTTGGCTTGACTCTTCGGTCGGCTCAACACGCTGTAATCCCACTACAAGCGAATTGCTTCCGGGTTGTGGAGGCGCAGTAGATGAAGGCGGGCTTAACAAAGCCCCTTCGATACTGCAGTCCAGCGAACCAATGTCGGAGCTGACCTTCGTGGGCGTCTGCGGCTCAAGTCTCTGGACTCCAAAACTTTCGAGCGTCGGCTGACGGGGAGTGGAGCTCACAGGGGCAGAGGAGGCTTGCAACACCGTTTTCCCCTTCCTTTTCCCCATGATGTTTGTCGGGTAAGGCTTAATTCCACCAAGAGCTTATGCGGAGGTCAGGAGCTCAGAAGCCAACATCCTCCCTGGATGCCATCTTGTTCCCCATTTCCAGATCATTTATACATATATTAAAAAGTACTGGTTCCAGTACAGAGCCCTTTGGTACTTCACTATTATTCACTTTCCTGCATTGAGAGAATTGGCCACGTCCTTCCATGTTAAATTGTACAGCGCTGCGTAACCCTAGTAGCGCTTTAGAAATGTTAAGTAGTAGTAGTATTTAACCCCAATCTCTCTTTTCTTTTAACCAGCTATAATCCACAACAGGACATTACCTCATATCTCATGAGGGACTTCTCAAACATTGTCTGAAAATTTAGATACACTATGAGAGGCATTTTCGATATGACATCCAAATCTAGTGCCAAACATGGTGATTGTTGAGCCAGAAAAACGTGTATTTTTTTGTTTCAAAAATCGCCCCATTTAAACATTTTTGTGTTCAGTGTGTCTTTCTTTTAGGGTCATTTTCAAACAAAACACATCCAAGGGAAAAACACACAAAACCAAGCCAGTCCTACTAGACTGGCCACACAGACATCCCAGCTAGATGTGGAGCAGCCTAGGGGGCAGTGCAGTGAACTTCACTTAAAAGATCTCATGTATACATCATATCGTAACCCCCATATATTGTAGTGAGACCTCCAGGAACAGCAAAAAATGTACTGTTACCAAATGTACATCACAACAATAGCCCTTATGCCTGCAGGTGTCACCTATATGTGGGTTCAGTGGGTATTTTGGGGGTTTTGGGGTGTTCACACTTTCCACCACAAGTGTACTAGTTAGAGTGGGATATGGGCCTGGGTTTCCTTCTCTACAATCCACTGCACCGACCACTAGGCTACTTCAGGGACCCGCTTGCTGTTCTAAGAGAAATGGTTATTATATCTGCAGCAGTCATAAAGCCTGGTATGTACTGTCACTTCCACCTCTTATGGGGGGTGGGGGTGGGGGGTGGGAGGGGGTCACTGACAACTGAGAGATTATTAGGAGGGGGGCTGATGCCTCTCTCTCTCTCTGGGGCTTAGGCTCTCTGATAAACAGATGGGCTCATTAGCTCTTTTCCAGAGAAACTCTTCCTTCCCCCTGTCTCAGGGACAACATGCCCTATGCCTTCCAGGGCCCTTTCCTTCATTCCTGCCTCAGGAAAACATACTTTATTCCTTCCAGGGAGCTCCAAGGACATCCCCTTTCTGCTGGACTGTAGAATTTATTGGTACATGATTTCCAAATCATGTCCATATTCCTGAATGCTGGGTACTGAGAGATCTCCAGGTTGCTCCAATTGGTGAGGTGATGTAACAGCCTTCAGAGCTCCTCTCCCCCACAGTTGAAGATACTGCTTTCTTTTCTCCTGCCTCTTCTTAAGGTGAGTGCTGGGAGTTTTTTCCTTTTTGCAATAGATGGCAACATTATTGTTTGCCTGCTTTTCTTGAGGGTGAGACAAGTGCTGCCTTCTTTCCCTGGGCCTTGTCTTACCCATAGTCTCACCGTCTTCTTACACTACACACCAGTCTTGCAAGAGTCTCCTGGCTCTTTTGTCTCTCCTCCCCCTGTCCTGGGGAGCTGACCACTTAAGTCAGTCACATGCGATGAGAAGGCTGTTCAGTCAGTTCTGTGGAAAACTAAAAAAAAACTGAGGAGGCCCATGCAGCAAGGAAAGTGATACACATTTGTGGTAGTGTCAGGCAAATTTTATATATATCTTCTATGCTGAGAGAAGTTTTTTTGGATGCATGCTTCATCAAATGTCACCTGATTGCCTTTGAGAAAATGTATTCCATGCATTAAAAACATGGGAGGGAAGATCAAACAACTGCCAGCAAGATTAAATGATCAAGTAAGAGAAGCAATTATTTATTTAGATTTGCTCACACCTTTTTTTCAAAACACAGAAAGCAGATTCAAATAAAGAAATATGCTCTTTCCTATAAGATAGATGAAAAGCGTTAAGCCAGTGATTTTCAACCTTTTTCATCTCATGGCACACTTACAAGGCACAAAAAATTGTCAAGGCACACCACTGGAATCTAACCCTGCCAGCTGTCTCATAGTTCCATCCCCCAGGCAGATCCATTATGAAGGCACTCGGCATTCTGCATTTTTTTGTGAAGCTCCCCTGCTTTGGAACAATCTGTCTAGGAACATTCATAGTGAAGAATCCTTTGTCAAATTTAAGACTCTGTTGAAGACACATTTTTTTCTAGAAGCATATGGCTGAGGGATTGTGCGCCCACCGGGAAGTCAGTTCCCTGCATATTAACCTGTACTATGCTGTATGGTTTTTTTTCTTCAAATGGATGTATATCTTCTGTCCTATATATAATCTGGTGTTCCATTTCTTTTATGTTTTAAGTGATTTATTTTATTGTACACCACCTAGACCCTTGTACCACTTGGAACAGGTGGTATAACAAATTTTAATAAACATAAAACATATCCACTCATCCCCGCTAAGATCCATTCCATCACCACAAGCAGTCTCCTCCATTCACACCTGTACCTGTAACCTTCAGAAGTAGTTATTTCTTGTAATTATGCTACTGAAATATATTAAAGCACCAATATGCCTGCTACTGGGAAACTGGAACAAGATGGACTATTACAGATTCCTACACAGACACCACATGCCAGCAGAATCCTTCACCTCAGTTGCATATGCAGACTCTCACTTGATACAAAATAGAGAACCACAAAAAATATGCTGACAAAAACTGAAAGCAGAGATACCAGACTCTACATGTCCTATAACACCAGAGAAACAGAAAGAAATGCATGTCCTCCTGTACAATGCAAAATAAAGCCAACGTAATTCAATCACTAAACTGAAAATAAAATTATTTTTCCTACTTTTGTAGTCTAGTGATTTTATTATTGCAATCATCTTGTTCCCGATCTTTGGTTCTGCTTTCCTCTGTGTGCTCTTTTTTAATTTTTAATTTATGCAACATTTTACACTTTACATTCAAAGAATAAACTTATGAATGATAATGGAAATACAGAAATAGATAACAAGGAAAGGAAAAAATCATTCCATTAATAAAATAGTCTGGAAATTAACCCTTAAACTTAGACCATATACAGGTTGGGCCAAGACACAAGGAAAATAATAAAGAATTAAGGGGGTCCTTTACGCGCTAAGTAGAATGTGCTAAACTTTAGAGATGCCCACAGGAATATATATGTGTCTCTAGCATTTATCACATGCTTATTTTTAGCGTATGCTAAAAACGCTAGCATGCCTTTAAAAAAGGACCCCTAACTAACTACCAGCAACTGAACTCTCTCCTTGACACTTCCCCGATTACTTCACCACCTGCGGACATGCCGTCAGCGACTCAGCTCGCAAAATATTTTTGGGAAAAAAATCCTAACACTTCGCAACTCCCTCCCCTTGTGCACCTCCAGCATAAACGAATTCCTCACTGACCTTGCGCCTCCACATGACCAAAGTCCAGCTGACCGCTATTGGATTACCTTTGACCCAGTCTCAACTGAGAAGGTCTCCCTCGCCATTCACAAATTTTCAAAAACACACTGCAAACTGCTGTCCCAACTACCTACTGCAATTGGCACCGGAGTGTTTTATCGCTGACTTCACCTCCTATCTGAACTTCGTGCTCTAGCAAGGGCACTTCCCCATCGGCCACGGTAGCATTCTCCTTACGCCAATACCTAAGGACCCAAAGTCCAAACCTAGCATATTATCCAAATACCGCCCTGTTGCAACAATCCCTCTACTAGTCAAGTCTATGGAACGCTTGGTCAACTATCAGCTCACTGATTATTTGGATACATGTTCTATACTCCATGCCTCCCAATCTGGGTTCCGGTCTCACCACAGTACCGAGACAGTACTGGTCACTCTCCTTTCCAACTTTAGGAAGAAAATTTCAATTGGGAGAAACATCTTACTGCTGCAATTTGATTTGTCTAGCGCATTCGACATGGTGGACCACGACCTCCTTCTTACTTTACTATCTGAATTTGGCATTGGAGGTTATGTCTTAGAGTGGTTCAGAGAATTTCTCTCTTGTCGATCCTATCAGGTCACAGTCCATTCCTCTACCTCGCCACCTTGGAGACCCCACTGTGGAGTCCCTCAGGGCTCCCCCCTGTCACCAACCCTATTTAATATTATGATGTCTCCACTTGCTACGGCCCTATCCAACCATGGCCTGAACCCGTACAAATATGCAGATGACGTAACTATCTACATTCCATTCCAATCTTCCTTAACTGGAATCTCAGACACAATACGAACTAGTTTTGCCATCCTGAACAGCTAGGTGAACGCTTTCAAATTCAAGCTTAATAAGGAAAAAACCCAATGCATCATTCTCTCCTCCGCATTCAATAAATCCCTCCCAGGCACGATTACTGCGTCAGACTACTCCATCACCATCGCACATAATTTGAAGCTACTTGGTGTAATTCTGGATTCCCACCTGTCCCTCGACCTTCAAGTCTTATCTATCACAAAGAGAATGTTCCTCTCCATGCAGTCACTGAAACGTATCAAGCAGTTCCTTCCGTTTGACCTATTCCGGAATCTAATCCACTCTCTAGTATTGAGCCATTTTGACTACTGCAATGGGATTTACACTGGATGCAAAGAACACACTCTATGGAAACTCCAGACGGCGCAAAACACGGCGGCCAGATTGCTCTTTGGCAAATCCGAATTTGAGTCAGCTAGACCCTTAAGAGAGAAGCTCCACTGGCTCCCGATAAACGAGCGTACTGAATTCAAAATTTGTGCTCTAACCCACAAGATCGTCTACGGGGTTGCTCCAGTTTATATGTTCAGCCTGATTGACCTCCCCCCTCCCCCCCAGAAATTCCAGAAAATCGTCACGTACTTATCTTAATCTCCACTATCCTAACTGCAAGAACCTAAGATACAAATTGCTCTTCGCCTCCTCTTTTTGCTTCATGAGTCCTCGTTACTGGAATGCTCTGCCTTCAACGTTAAAAGAGACGGCCGACCACGTTCTCTTCAAGAAACTCCTCAAGACTTATCTATGTGGAAAAAAATTACTCTTCTGCTTCTTAATTCCCTGCTGTCCCTCATTTGTCTTCCCTGTTGTCTCCCCCCCCCCCCCCAAGATGTTCCTTACTCTCTATTCCGCCATTGTATTAATATGTTGTTCCTTCCATACATGTTGTTAGCCGCATAGAGCCTGCTATGTTGGGAATATGTGGGATACAAATGTTCTAAATAAATAAATAATATACTAAACAGATGTGAGGCTTGGCACTCGCAGCCAGTCTCACAGCATTTTCATCAAGTAGGATGATCCAGGGTTACATTTCTCTCTCCCTCCTTAGCAATTACAAATTTTTGCAACTTTTTGGGATCAAAGAAATCATAATTAACAACATGTAGAGGGTCTTTTATTAAGCTGCAGTAGCGTTTTTAGCTCATGGTAGAAATCAGCTGGCGGTAAACGCCAAGACATCCATTATATTCCTATGAACGTCTCGGTGTTTACCTCCAGCTGATATATACCATGAGCTAAAAACGCTACCGCAGCTTAGTAAAAGACCCACTATGTGACATCATACATCTACAGGAAAATTTTAGAACAAAAGAACCTCCCAAAGTCTGAATTATAGGCTGCAAGGCCAAGAATCTTGTCTTCTTTTCTGAGTGTCTCTAGCTAAATCAGGAAAAACTTGTATAGCCGAACCCAAAAACTTTGCTTTCATATGACAAAAATATAAACGAAAAATATTATTTCTGTCCGGTTCCCAGTTAAAAGTCACCAGAAGCGTAGTTCGATCACTTATAACTTCCAATGAGCTTTCCAGAAACTCAGGGGTTCTTTTACTATTTTTAAGGAGATTTTTTTAGCCAATGAGATTACCCTTACCCCTTTGTCCCAACAGCTAACAGTTAAAAAGTTCTGGGCAGGTTCTGAGGCTTTTTCCTCCCTATTTTTAAAGAAATCCAGTATATATACATTTTTGGTAGCAGCTGCAAGAGTGGGCTACTCTGGTATTTTGGGATTTTTGTTTTTATTATTATTGGTTTACGGATTCCTTTTGCTCTATTTAATTTTGTATTTTCCCTTTCAATGACAGTACCTAATTTCCAAAAGAGTTAGATTTCTTTATTCTTTATTAATTTGTTACATTTGTATCCCACATTTTCCCACCTTTTTGCTGGCTCAATGTGGCTTACATAATACCATTAGACAATCGCCAATTCTGGTATGAACAAAATACAGAGTGAAGTTGTAGTAGGGTAAAGTTCATGTGTGACAAAAACATTTGGGGATAGTTAAGAGGAGGAAGGGTTTAGTTATTTCCAGTATGGTTTTGGTTTCGTTGTGTTGCAGGGTTCAGGCATTTAGGTTGGATCATTAGGGTATGCCTTTATGAACAGGTTATTTTTTAGTGCCTTCCAGAAGTTTAAGTGGTCATAAGTTGTTTTCATGGCGCTTGGTAATGCGTTCCATAGTTGGGTGCTTATATAGGAGAAGCTGGATTCATAGGTTGTTTTATATTTTAGACCTTTGCAACTTGGGTAGTGGAGATTTAGGTAAGTTCGTGATGATCTTGTAGTGTTTCTAGTTGGTAGGTCTATGAGTTCAGTAGTGTAACAAAGAGAGGGAACTAAGTACGAAAAAAGTCCAAGCAAAAAAAGAGCCTGGCTGCTGTGTTTTGAGCAGTTTGGAGTTTCTTTATGATTTGTCCTTTGCATCCCGCATAGATTCCGTTGCAATAGTCTAGATGGCTTAGTACCATGGATTGTACCAGGTTGCGGAATACTTCCCTGGGGAAAAAAGGTTTCACACGTTTGAGTTTCCACATTGAGTGGTACATTTTCTTTGTTGTAGTTTTTGCTTGGTTCTCTAGCGTGAGGTTATGGTCAATTGTAACTCCAAGAATTTTCAGGCTTTCTGAGATGGGGAGGGTGTAGTCGGCTCTGTTTATGTTGGTGGGCTTGTTCGTGCTGTATTGAGATGAGAGGATGAGACAGTGTGTTTTTTTCTGAGTTGAGTTTGAGTTGAAATGCATTCGCCCATGAGTTCATGATGTTCAAGCTATGTTTGATTTTATTGGTGATTTCTGATATGTCGTGTTTGTAAGGGATGTATAGTGTGACATCGTCTGCATAAATGAAAGGGTTAAGGCCAAGATTGGAAAGGGATTTGGTTAGTGGGGTCATCATTAGGTTGAAAAGAGTTGATGATAGATACTTGGTGAAGGTAAAATTAGTTCTTACCTGATAATTTTCTTTACATTAGTCCCAACAGATCAATCCAGAGACTTGTGAGCTATGTCCCTCTACCAGCAGGTGGAGATAGACAGAACTTCAGAGGTTTACTATATGTGGTCATGTGCAGTCACCTTAACTTCAGTATTGTCGATACCAAAACAATGGAAGACATAGAGGAAGTCCTCTCCTGCCTGCATAAAGCCCATGTAGGCTCCTCAACCGCTCCTGTGGGAAGGTAACAGAAGGTTTCCTTTATGTTTTGATTTGATTTGCCTTTTTTTTGTAGCCAAAAATCAAATGAAGGAATCTGATGAAACTGAGGCAACTAGAAGAAAACACTCAACCCAGATCAATAAAGGGCGGGCCTCTGGATTGATCTGTTGGGAAAGAAAATTATCTGGTAAGAACTAATTTTACCTTCCATAGCGTCCCACAGATCAATCCAGAGACTTGTGGGATGTACCAAAGCAGTCCTCAAGTGGGGTGGGGTACTACAACCTCAGCAGACTGAAGCAATGACACACGGGCCATGGTTACATGCGCTGCCACGTCAAATCTGGAATGCTGCCATGCTCTGAGAAAGGGGAAGAGGGAAAGAGTGAAAAACCTAGAGTAGGATCCCTAATCCTGATCCCTTTCTCCCCTCCATTAATGATGTACACACACCCTGAATCTCCTCAAGGAGGGTCCAGAAATATTCTTAGTGTAAATCACCTAGTGAAGGACAGGCATCTCTACCAGAAGACTTTCAGATACTCAGTACTTTCCAAGCTGCAGCTTAAGGCTCTCGCTGCCGCAGAACAGCTGCAGGGGACTAATAGGTCTCCGACCTCGCCTCTGGAAAGTTGTGGGAGACTCAAAGCTGTGGGAGACCCAAGGACTCCCACAGGAGTCTGCAAACCACCCCAGGCCTCCTTTCTTAGAAGCCCTTAAATATCAAACATGAAGAAACTGGGAGTGATCCACCCCAGTTCCTCAGTCACATTTCTGAAAAGCCTACATATAAAACTGCCTGAATCGCAAGCAAATCAGGCCCCAGGGGAGCGCTGGGACTTCAGCATTGCCATATGGAGTGGCAAGAAAGATGGCGTCCTCAATCCTCACTGCCCTGTGCCCAGCAAAATGAGCCAGGAGAGAAGGAGCACACCGCTCCATGGAGTTGGGCTGTACAGTGGATCTCCAGCACGGGAAACTGCAGCAGCCTAGTGGCTCCCACACTGGGAGCCACTTTTGCTGTGCCCCACCAGCGCAGATAGGATAATGACTACTCACCACCTTGGGAATCGCTGTCGCATGCCAAGTCAGTCTATTGAAGTCGGTCCTCACACCATTCAGCCGGTACTGCAAACCGGCATGAGCTTGCCATGCTGGACAAATCAGAGTGAGGAGATTTTTATTTTTAACAGTGCTCAAACGGCATTTTTTTTTTAAGGCAGGAGAGGACACCGGAGCAAAAGAAACCTCACTCCTTTTAAAGTCAGAAGAGTGAGAGCCACAAGCCCCAGTCAGGCAGAGAGGAGGGGTTGATGGAGGAGGAAGGGAGGGACCTGGCACCACCAGGTGTGCACCCAAGTCCCAGGACCAGAACACCTCAGACCCCAGAAGCTTGACTAGGCCAAGGGGACCAGGCCAGTAGCCAATCAATCCATAGCTGCACAGATATGACCATCCACCTGCTAGATAGAGAGAATACTGAAGTTAAGGTGACTGCACATGACCACATATAGTAAACCTCTGAAGTTCTCTCTATCTCCACCTGCTAGTAGAGGGACATAACCCAAGTCTCTGGATTGATCTGCGGGACGCTATGGAAGAGAAGACTGCAGTCCCTGAATAGTGTCCCACAAGGACTCCAGCATCACCACTGCCAGCTTTTCCAACTTTCCAACGAAAAAGCTACTCCCTCGGGCAGGATCAAGGACTAAACTCCAGTCTTTCCTGTCTCTAGAGCAGACAAAGTCGTGGAAGAGGCTGCAAGCAGATCCCCCTCTCACTGTCAAGAGCCCGGGCACCTCCACAGGCTTCCTTTGCTCCGGCATCTCCTTCGCCGCCAAGCTACTTCCAAGTCTGGGAGGGGCAGCCTGTAATGGAGGGCTCAGCAACACACCCTCCATGCTGCGGTCCAACATAGATCCCACGGACCCGACTGAAGCAAGTGCAACCACCTCCTTGGGGCTAGAAACCTAACAATAGAAAAGTGGTAGTTACAAGAAAAAGCAGCAAGGAAAGTCACATACAGTACCATTTTAGATAGGTCTTAGAAATAGAGCCTGTTCTGAAATACACAGAAATCAAATTCATTAAAAAAAAATCCTGAAACTTACTTGGATGGAGTTACCAACACTCTCTCATCCAAGAAACCTTAACTGGGGAGGGTATTCTCAAACCAAAGTATATTCTTATAGTGAAATGTCAAAGTAAATTTTGCACCCAGATTAACAGCTTCCTGATGCAAGGCCAGAAACCTTTTCCTTTTTTACTTGGTCCATCTAGATATATCAGGAAAATTCTGTATTTTAGTCACTCATCCCCCCCTCCAAAAAAAGTGAATTTTGCTTGAAATACAGGGGAAGAAAAGCTTCCTTGGCCTAAAGAAAAACAAAGGTGACTAGAAGTCTGGTTCTCCCTGGACCCTCCTCTTCTGTCCTTTCCAAAACTCTGTCAAGTCCAACCTATCTGAGGAAACCTTCACAATGGGAGAAGAGATTTCTCAGTTCCCAGACTATCTACCAGTTGGAAAGGGCAAATAATAAATCCTTTGATATAAACAAACTATTACCATTAATCTGTAATTGTCAAGCTTTTTCAAAAGCAGGAACTAGGATCGTGAGCCCTTGGGCCACTGCCAAGGAGCTGCAGTGCCAGGCAAAACCACCCCACACAGGGATAAGGCAGAACTCTGACAGGGCCAGCTAGACTTCACCTGAACTTGGCCACCGTTCCTCAGGAGTTGAGCCCCTGAGTGCAGGTGGCCGGCAGGACTTATCGGACAGGGCAGGAAATGGAAACCAGCCGGATACACACAGGGTCTATAATACCCATGGAGGCTAGACAGAATACTAGACTAGGACTCTCAGACAAACAAGGACAGAACTGAAAGCTGCAAGCAGCCACTGAAACAGGGAACACACACAGATAGACAAGAGACAGAACTGAAAGCTGCAAGCAGCCACTGAAACAGGAAAAAAAACACTGATAGATAAGAGACAGAACTGAAAGCTGCCAGGCAGCCACTGAACAAGAAACACAGACAACCTAGAACTAGACAAAGACATACAAACAAGAAACAAGACTGGGAAACAAGCAATAAAGTACAAGAAGCTACACAAAGACTAAACTAGAATCAGGCAAGAATACAGACTATAAACTGGACTAGGCAGAAGTGCAGCACGCACCAACAAACCAAGGCCTTAGGCGATGCAAAGGCAAAGCAGAGAGTTTCCAAATGACTAATAAGCCCAGCAGCAGCTGAGATTCAGCTGCAGCAATCACCAGGCAGCTACGGGTGCTGTGCAGGCTCAAACAAGACAAGCAAGTCTGGCAGGCCGGAAGATCCGGACTGGACTGGGATGAAGTCTGGAACAGGAAACAGCACACAGACAATCCAATGCAGCCACCAGGCTTGGCCACCAGGGGGCAAGATGACTGAGAGCCTGAAACCAGGGCATGACCGTGACAGTAATCTATCATTAAAATCAGCTATAGTACCAAAAAAACTGGAGGATGACCAATGTAAAGCCAATTTTTTAAAAGGTGCTGCAGTGATCTGGGAAACTATCCAGCTTATAATTGAAAGAGAAAAACGCCTATATTTCAACCCAAATCGGGAGATGGGCGTTTTTCTCGCAAAGGTGCCCAAATCGGTATAATCGAAAGCCGATTTTGGGCGTTTCCAACTGCACTCCGTCGCAGAAACGAATAAAGTTGACGGGGGCGTGTCGGAGGCGGGACTGGGGCGTGGTTATTAGCCAAGAGATGGGCGTCTGTAACTGATAATCGAAAAAAAAAAAGGCGTTTTTACCGCGATTTTGGGTCACTTTTTTTGGACCCTTTTTTTTCACGAACAAGTCCCAAAAAAGTGCCCCAACTGCCCAGATGACCACTGGAGGGAATTGGGGATGACGTCCCCAGACTCCCCCAGTGGTCACTAACCCCCTCCCACCAAAAAAAACCCTACTTTAAAAACTTTTTTCCCAGCCTGTATGCCAGCCTCAAATGCCGTACCCACCTTCATGACAGCAGAATGTTTTCGATCCTCTCATAGCCTTTTCCTGGGTCAGATGTGGCTCTCGGGTGCACTACAGGGTCACATCAGCATTGCATTGTGGTGGGTGTAGGGTATTGGGCTCCGTGATTTCATTACCTTGTGTTACAATCTCACGATGTTGGTAGTTGGTAGGCTCTTTTCCCATGGTGCTTTTCCCCCTGCCTACTGGGTCAGAGTGTGCCCTGTTGTGTTTCCTGTTGTAGTCCATGCGGTAGTGGCCATTTTTGTAAGCCAGTTTTAGTTCCCTTTCCTGTGTTAGCCACATTAGAGAACTTTGTTCTTACCTTGAATGTGGCTGAAAGAGAGGCATTGTACAGCATTCTGCCAGCTCTGACCTACTGCTAATCTCAGTACCAGGGAGACTCGTTGCCAGTGGGGCACAACCTCTGATCAGCAGTTAACTGTGAGTAAAGGCGGTTATTCCAATAAAGGACATTTTCGGAGAGATTAGTCTTCAGGTGTCAACTGGTGTGCCAATGTTATACAGCAGCAACAAGTCCTAGAGGCCTGCGTGTATGCAGGTCCCTGGAGCACTTTTAGTGGTACCGCAGTGCACTTCAGGCAGGTGGACCCAGGCCCATCCCCCCCACCTGCAACACTTGTGCTGGTAAATGGGAGGCCTCCAAAACCCACTGTACCCACATGTAGGTGCCCCCTTCACCCCTAAGAGCTATGGTAGTGTTGTACATTTGTGGGTAGTGGGTTTTGGGGGAGGGGGTTGGGAGCTCAGCACCCATGGTAAGGGAGCTATGCATGTGGGAGCTTTTTCTGAAGTCCACCGCACTGACCTAGGGTGCCCAGTTGGTGTCCTGGCATATCAGGGGGGCCAGTGTACTACCAATCCTGGCCCCTCCCACGACCAAATGGCTTGGATTAGGACGTTTTTGAGCTGGGCGTTTTTAGTTTCCATTATCGCTAAAAAACAAACAAACGCCCAGCTCAAAAACATCCATTTTTTCGAAAATACGGTTCAGCCCGCCCCTTCACGGACCCGTTCTCGGAGATAAACGCCCATGGAGATAGGCGTTTGCGTTCGATTATGCCCCTCCACATAGACCGGTAAGTCTTATTTCAGTGCTGGCCCAAACAGTTGAAGCTATTTTGAAAAATGAAATTAGTGGCCATATGGACAGGCATGCCTTAGGGCCTCTTTTATCAAACCGCGCTAGTGGTCCCCGGTGCAGTAATGCCTGACAAAGCCCATTCATTTGAATAGGCTCAGTCGGCACTGCCACACAGGAACCGCTAGCGAGGCTTGATAACAGGCCCTTAATGAGGCAGAGCTAAAATGGATTTTACAGAGGGAAATTTTACCTTAAAAATGTATTTGATTTTTTTTAATGATATTAGTAAATATGTGGATAAGGGTGAGCCACTAGATATAGTACCTCTGGATCTTCAGAAGGAATTTAACAAAAATTTCTCATGAGAGATTCCTCAGATTATTAAAAAATTCATTTGATAGAAGGAAATGTCCTGATATGGTCTTGCAACTGGTGAAAATATAGGAGAGAGTAGGATTAAATGGTTAGTTTTCCCATTGGGCAAAGGTAAATAACAGAGTGCAACAAGCTGATATGATCAAATCTGCTGATTGAACAAAATTATTCAGTTATGAACAGATTGTGAGGATTTCCAGGACAGCACTGCAAGACTGGGGCTCTAAACTCCCGGCCCACCCCAAATCCCACTCCAATATGCCATACAGCATAAACAAAAATCATGTATTCCCTGGGTTTAAAAAAATAAAAGTCTTTATTTGACCAATAACTGTTGCTGGCTGGAATCACAAGACAAGAAACTTTAAACATATGAATGCACCATATTAATTTCTGAAAGTTAATTGTATATGTTTGTGACAAAAAGAAGGGATGTAAAGTTGAAGATTTGCCTGTGGTGCTCAGTACTTTTGCACCAACCCTAAGCTGAAGGAACTAAAATAGAGAGACCCTATAGAAAATGATAATACAGGGAAAGAAGTTCATAATCATGTCTGGACCTTACTTTGTGCTCTGTTTACAAAGCCATGCTAGCAATTCCTGCATGGCAAATGAGAGGAAGCCTATTCAATTCCTATGGGCTTTCTCATATTTGCCGCACAGGAATTGCTAGTGTGCCTTTGTAAAATAAGTCCTTATAGAATAGATATTTTTAAAAAAATAGATCTATTGTCTGCGTGAGTCTCAGATCACTATAAGGAGGAACATTTTTCTAAAGGAAACTGCAACAAGATTAAAAAAAAAAAAAGAGGAGAACCTGAAAGAATATTCGGACCAGTATTTCTAGATGACATTGCCATCTCTGTCAACACAAAATCGTTAAAAGTAAGCCAAACTCTTAGTAAACTAAAGCCTTTCCTCCTGAGACTTGACTTGCAATTACATTTTTTGATCTTTTCAAAGCCACAAGACATTCTGCTAGCAGTAGTCCCCCAAAAGCTCTTTTTATTGTTTCTTGGCAGAGTCTGTGCCTATAGATTGATCAGTGGTAATGGAGTTCAAATTACTAATCAAATCCTGAGTTCTAAGAAAGATGGATGCCTGTTTGAATAAAAGTGGCACTCAAGGGGTTCAGTATCAGAGGTCGCTCAGGTATCAACCAGCAAAAGGACCTTTGATTCATCTGGAAAATAGTCCGATGGGCGTAGTTTGGGGGGGAGGGGCGAGGGGGGCATTGCCCTAAACAGCTTGTAACCTCCCACATTGCACCGATTGGTGAATCTCCCTCTCTCCTTCCAACCCCATCCCTGCAGGATCCAGGATCGATCTGCCCCCCCCCCTCCCTGCCTGCTTCGCTGCAAGATCCGGGATTGCTTTACCCCTTCCCTCCCTCCAGCACTGCAGCCGTCAATCTGTCCAGGCCACCAGCAACATTAGCAATCCTGGACTTCATAGCGGAGGGGTTCAGCAATTCTGGACCTTCTGGAGGAGGGGGTGAGCGATCCCGGACCTTGCAGGCGGGGGTAGGAGAGAGTGAAAGAGACACTGGATCCCATGGAGGGGGAGTGAGGAGAGAGAAAGAGGAACACTGGACCCCATGGAGGGGAAGTGAGGAGAGAGGAAGAGGGACATTGTGGGGGAGAATGAGGAGAGAGGAAGAAGGACAATGGACACCATGGGGGGGAATGAGGAGACAGGAAGAGGGACATTGGACCCCGCGGGGGTTGAGGAGAGAGGGAGAGTGATGAAGGACCTCCCAGGGGGGAGCAAGGAGAAAGGATGACACTGGATATTGCGGAGAGGGGGAGAAGAGAGAGAGTGACACTGGATCTCATGGGGGGCAGTGTAAGGAGAGAGGGACAGTGACACCAGAGTTCGGGGGAGGGGGAAGGAGAGAGGGAGATGCCCCACCCACAGATGGGGAGGAGAAAAAAGATGTCAGACGCTGATTTTTAAAAAGGGTTCCAGAGGTGATCCGGGAAATTATAGACCGTGAGCCCGGTGTCAGTGCCAGGCAAAATGGTGGGAAAATTAGATTCTTACCGTGATAATTTTCTTTCCTTTAGTCATAGCAGATGCAGCCATTACAGATGGGTTATGTCCATCAACCAGCAGAGGGAGATAGAGAGCACACTTTTTTCAGTGCCTCATACCAGCTTGTTCCACTGCCTCTCTTCAGTATTTGAAGCTTCCAAAGCAGTATGGCAAACCGCAATGGGAATAACATGAGCTTTCCTCACAGCGAACGATGGCCCTACAACAAAGGACATTAACTCAGAATGGAGGGAATGAAACATCCTCCCGGAGGGCATAAACTCATCCTCCACTGAGACATAACTGGAGGGAATAAACTCATCCTTCCGGAAGGAATAAACTCATCCTCCAAAACATGAAACTGGAGGGAATTAAGTCATCCTCCTTTAATTGAACAAGAATCCTGAAGACTGTTTTCCGACTTTCTCCCAAGGACGGAATCTCCAGGAAACATGAACAGAACCTGAAATAGATTTACAGCAGATAGCATTCAGACAGGGAGGGATCATGGCTGCATCTGCTATGACTAAAGGAAAGACAATTATCACGGTAAGAACCTAATTTCCCCTTCCTTGTCATCAAGCAGATGCAGCCATTACAGATGGGATGTATCAAAGCAATCCCTAGATAGGGTGGGAACAAGCCACACCACGCGCCAGCACTTGCGCTCCAAAATGTGCGTCCCTCCTGGCAGCCACATCCAGCCTGTAATGTCGGGCAAAAGAGAGCTTAGAAGCCCATGTTGCTGCACTACAAATCTCTTGAAGAGAGAGTGCTCCAGTTTCAGCCCAAGAAGAGGAAATTCCTCTAGTGGAATGCGCCTTAAAGGCATCAGGCGGAGGCCGGCCGGCAAGCAAATAAGCTGAAAAGATAGATTCTTTAAGCCAGCGGGCAATAGTGGCTTTAGACGTTGGAGACCCTCTGCGAGGACCTGATAGCAAAACAAACAGATGATCAGAGGTCCTGAAAGAGTTAGTAACTCGCAGATACTGCAGCAGAGTCCTGTGCACGTCCAACAGGTGCAATTGCCCAAAAGATTCTGGAAACTCCTCCTCGACAAAGGAGGGCAAGAAAATAGGTTGGTTTAGGTGAAACGCTGAAACCACCTTAGGCAAGAAGGAAGGCACGGTCCGAACTGTGACCCCGGACTCTGAAAACTGCAGAAAAGGGTCTCTACAGGACAGCTCCTGGAGCTCTGACACCCGTCTCGCCAAAGTAATGGCCACTAAAAAGACGGCCTTCAGTGTCAAATCTTTCTCTGAAGCACGCCGAAGCGGTTCAAAGGGAGCACCCTGAAGGGTCTTCAGCACTAGCCCCAGGTTCCAAGCTGGACAAGGTGCACGTACGGGAGGACGGAGCCGAAGCACCCCTCTAAGAAACCGTGCTACATCCGGATGAGCAGCTAAAGACACGCCTTCAACCTTGCCACGCAGGGAGGCCAACGCTGCCACTTGCACCCACAGGGAATTATAGGCCAAGCCTTTTTGTACACCATCCTGCAAAAAATCCAGAATCGGCGAGACAGGAGCCCACATGGGTGTGATCTCTTTGGAAGCACACCAGACTTCAAACTGGCACCAAATCCTGGCAAAAGCCACGGAAGTGGAACGCTTGTGGGCTTGCAGGAGAGTGGTAATTACTTTAATGGAATAGCCTCTGCCTCTCAATTGTGCCCTCTCAATCGCCAGGCCATAAGACCAAATCGGCCGGCGTCCTCCATGGTCACCGGGCCCTGTGACAACAGGTTGGGAACCAGAGGTAATTGAAGGGGATCCACTACGAGCATCTGTCGGAGGTCCGCATACCAAGGCCTCCTGGGCCAATCCAGGGCGACGAGAACCACTTCTCCTGGATGCAGCCGAATCCGCAGAAGCACTCGCCCTATCAAGGGCCACGGAGGGAACACATACAGTAGGCCCGGAGGCCAGGGTTGAGCCAAGGCATCCAACCCCACCGCGCGAGGATCTCTCCGTCTGCTGAAGAAGCACGGGACTTTGGCATTGGTGCTTGTCGCCATTAGATCCATCACGGGCTTGCCCCACTTGGCACATATCTGCAGGAACACTTCGTCTGCAATTTCCCACTCCGCTGGATCGATCTGATGCCTCCTTAGATAATCAGCTTGCACGTTGCTCTGACCTGCAATGTGAGCTGCCGACAGAAACTGTAGATGCAGCTCGGCCCAGTGGCAAATTTGTTCGGCCTGCGTGGCTAGAGCTCTGCACTGAGTGCCGCCTTGTCGATTTATGCAGGCCACTGCTGTCGTGTTGTCCGACATCACTCTGACAGCCAATCCTTCCAGGGTCACTTGAAAGGCCAGAAGCACCTGAAACACCGCTTTCAACTCTAGGTGTCCATAGGTGTCTATGGACACTCCTCGGGTGCCAATAGACCCTGGGCATGCTTCCCCTTGCAATGTGCGCCCCAGCCTTTCAGACTGGCATCTGTCACCACTAGGCACCAATCGGGGAGCGCCAGCGGCATTCCTCACCGCAGCATGCTGTCTGAGAGCCACCACTCCATGCTGAGTCGGGCCGCAGGGAGCCAAGAGAATCTGCATTGATAATCCTGAGATACTGGAGTCCATCTTTGGAGTACAGCATACTATAGAGGTCTCAGGTGCGCTCTCGCCCAGGGCACAAGTTCCATGGTGGCCGTCATCAATCCAAGCAGCTGGACAATGTCCCAAGCTCGCGGGCGGGGCATCCTCAGGAGCAGACGGACCTGATTCTGAAGCTTGCACCGCCTTTGCTCGGGTAGGTACACATACCCCGAGGCTGTGTCGAACCTGACCCCCCAAATATTCTAGAGACTGCGAGGGGGTCAGGTGACTTTTGGCCAAATTGACGACCCAGCCCAGAGATTGAAGTACTGAGACCACTCTGGCTGTTACATGCTGACTCTCTGCAGCAGAGTTTGCTCGAATGAGCCAAACGTCCAGGTACGGGAGAACCCGAATACCCTCTCGCCGTAGAAAGGCAGCTACTACCACCATAACCTTTGAAAAGGTGCGGGGAGCTGTGGCGAGGCCAAAAGGCAAGGCCCAGAACTGGAAATGCTTTCCCATCACCGCAAACCTCAGAAACCTCTGGTGTGGGGGCCAAATTGGAATGTGCAAATAAGCTTCTTTCAGGTCCAGAGACGTGAGAAACTCTCCTGGCAGTACCGCCGCAATGATGGAGCGCAGGGTTTCCATGTGAAAATGCCGCACTCTCAGGGACTTGTTTAATTCTTTTAAGTCCTGAATAGGGCGAAAAGACCCTCCTTTTCGCGGCACCACAAAGTAGATGGAGTAGCGGCCGCAGCCGTGTTCGGCGGGAGGTACCGGGGACACGGCCCCTATCTGAATCAGACCTTGTAAAGTCTCCTCTACTGCTGCCCGTTTGGCCGCAGAACCGCATCGGGACTCCACAAACACGTCTCTTACAGGGGCGTCGAATTCTATTCTGTAACCGTCTCTGATCAGGTCCAAGACCCACTGATCTGAGGAAATGTTGGCCCACTCCTCGGCAAAGAGGGAAAGACGTCCTCCGATGACAGGACTCGAGGAGAGGGCCGGCGCACCATCATTGAGAGGGTTGCCCATGAACTCCAGGCCTTGAGCCAGTGGCTGTGGAACGTTTGTCCCAGCGAAAGGAGTTCCTCTGCTGAAAACGGGCACGAGAAGTGAACCCAGCAGAACGCCCCGGTCGGTACCTTCGAGCTTCACGGAAGCGAGGTCTGTAAGAGGAGTGGACCGCCGCACCCTTAGAGGAAGGCCGAGGCCTATCTTCGGGCAAGCGCTGGGGTTTAGCCTCACCCAGGCCCTTCACAATTTTCTCCAACTCCTCACCAAACAGGAGAAGGCCTTGAAAGGGCAACTTCACCAACCTTTGCTTACAGGCCATGTCCACCGCCCAATGCCTTAGCCAAAGAAGACAGCGAGCCGCCACTGCTACTGCCATGTGTTTAGCCGAAGCTCTGACAATATCATAAAGGGCGTCAGCAAGAAAGGACAAGGCTGACTCCACCCGCGGAGCCACATCTGAAAAGGGCTCCGCTCCATCACCGGGTAGTTCCACTGCCTGTTGCAACCAAGCCAGGCAGGCTCTAGCAGCATAACAACTGCATGCAGACACCCGAATAGTGAGACCTGCAATTTGAAATGACCGTTTAAGTGCTGATTCCAGTCTACGGTCTTGAATATCCTTCAGGGCAACACCTCCTTCAACAGGGAGGGTAGTTCTCTTTGTCACAGCTGTGACTAGGGCATCCACTTTAGGCATAGCGAAGCGAGCCATATGCTCCTCACTCAGAGGGTATAATTGCCCCATAGCCCTGGAAACTTTCAAAGGTCCTTTGGGGTCAGCCCATTGAGCCGAAATAAGCTCTTGGATGGAGTCATGCAAAGGAAAGGCTTGAGCAGGCTTTTTGGTACTAGCCATCCTAGGGTTCACAGAGGAGGCTGTGCCACTGGCAGGGTCCTCAATAGAGAGAGCCTGCAGGGCATCAGAAATAAGCGCTGGCAGCTCATCACGGTGGAAAATCCTCACCGCGGAGGGATCGTCCAGATCCTGAGTCACTTCTGCACCAGACTCTGGCTCCTCAGACCATGAAGGCCTGCCAGAGTCCTCCGAATCCTCGCAGCCCGACCACGGGGGGGGGGGGGGGGGGGGGGTGGGGGGGGGGGGAATGGAGGTGCAGCACTCTCTGAAGGGGAATGAGCCCTTCTGCGCTTCATATTCTGCCAATTATCAGGGAATAATGCCTCAGAGGGCATACCCAGGCTAGAATCCACCAGGGGGGCATTAGAAGAGGCCCATGCCAGGCTTTGTGGGAGAGCTCTTTTAAGCATGTATGCTTTATACATTAATAAGACAAAATCAGGGGAGAAAAACTCACCCTGGGCACCCGGATCTCTGCCGGGGCTAGTAGCTCCCATATCAGCCTCACTCCGAGGCCCCCCCCTGGGCTCAGGACTCTCCGTCTCAGCGGAGGTCGCACCATGTGGTAAATTCAAAATGGCGTCCGCTGCCAGCTCAGAGCGCCAGGAATCGTCGCTCGCCATGCTCGGGCCGGCTCTAACGTCTGTACAGCACGATTTACAGAGCCCCGCTGCTGATCTGTGCTTGCCACACTTGGAACAGCGCTTTACTGTCTCCGGAGCCATCGCCAAAAACGGCGGTAAAATTAAAAATGGTGGTTCGCCCCAAAATCGCCCCGATCACGGGCCCACCCCGGAGGAGTTAGAAAACACTCTTACCTCACTGGATCAAGTATCACAGCTCCGGTCCCATAGAAAAAGGCAAGGAAAAACCTCTGTTCCAGCGTCTAAGCGCCAAAGCGCGACGCAACTTTTTTTTTTTTTTAAACGCTGTGAGGAAAGCAGATGTAAATAGAACTCCGGAGGCTCAGGTGATTGGGAAAGGC
This sequence comes from Microcaecilia unicolor, assembly GCF_901765095.1. NCBI lineage: Eukaryota > Metazoa > Chordata > Amphibia > Gymnophiona > Siphonopidae > Microcaecilia > Microcaecilia unicolor. Next base: position 245,199,520 of record NC_044037.1, on the reverse strand, counting down.
AGGGAAAGGGCGAACCTATGTGCCTGCAACCACTGTTGGTGGGGAAGGACAGGGAAAGCTAAGCAATGTGTCCACATCCACGGAGGTATGGGTAAGGCAGGGAAAGGGCGAACCTATGTGCCTTTAAAGTGAAGCTGCTATAGCCTCCAACACCCCTGCTAACTGGCAAAAGCACAGGAGCAACCTCCAGACAGATTTTAGATGGCGCTCGAAGAAGCTGCAGCCATTCTGCTAGGGGAGATAGAGAATACTGAAGAGAGGCAGTGGAGCAAGCTGGTATGAGGCACTAAAAAAAGTGTGCTCTCTATCTCCCTCTGCTGGTTGATGGACACAACCCATCTGTAATGGCTGCATCTGCTTGATGACAAGGAAAGAGACAATTATAAAGAACAAAATTACAGAGCATATACATAAGCATGGATTAATGAGACAAAGCCAACATGGATTTAGTGAAGGGAAATCTTTCCTCACTAATCTACTACATTAATTTGAAGGAGTTAATAAGCTTGTGGATAAGGGTGGGCCGGTTGATATTGTGTATCTGCATTTTCAAAAGGCATTTGACAAAGTACCTCATGAAAGACTCCTGAGGAAATTAGAAAGTCATGGAACAGGAGGTAATGTCCTATTGTGGATTAAAAACTGGTTAAAAGCTAGAAAACAGGGAAGGGGCAGAAGATGGATGGGACTGAGAGAGGTGGGGCGGAGGGAAGGCGCAGAAGGGGCTAAGGGTTATGAGTAGAGGGGAGGGGAACAGATTAGAAGATTGGGCTGGGGGTGTGGGGGGAAAGGAGCAGCAGATGTATGGGACTGAGAGGTGGGTGAGAGGAAGGAGCAGGCAATGGGAAGGACAGAGGTGGGAGAGGGGAACAGAACAGAAGATGAATGGGGCTAGGAGGTGTGGGTGGAGGGAAGGGGGAATGGAGCAGAAGATGGACAGGACTAGGGGATGTGGATGGAGGGAAGAGGAATAGGAACAGAGCAGGGAATTATGGATAGGAGAGATGAAGTGGGAATTTGAGGAGATAGTGAATACTTGACAGTTTTAGATATAAGTGGGGGTATATTGATGGGTTGGGAAAATTAGTGAGAGTGTGAGATGAGGGATATGAGAAAAGGGGATGATGTGGGGAAAGACTGAGATATAATGTGAGTGACCTTTATTGCCCAGGGGTCCCGACCACTGTCAATCTGTCCCTGAGAGAGGATGAGAGGCACTGAAAAGGGATGGGGTATTGGTGAGAGGTATGGGAGGAAGGGGTAGGTCTATGAAGAGGGTTGAGTTAGGCAGGAAATGGGGTTAAATGTAGAGAAAGAGAGACTATTGGGCATGGGGTATAGGGTAACAGGAAGGAAGGAGGGACAGGGATGGATCTGGGACTGATAGGGTGATGAAATGCAGTGGAGGGTAGGTGAGGGCTAAGAGGGTGAGTATAAAGGATGGGAATGGGGGACTGACGAAGTGGATGAAAGATGGGGGGGATTTAGGAGACTGGGTAAGGGAGATACAGAGGGGGGAATGGGAGTGCTGGAGAAGGATAGATGGATACTAAGGATTAAAGAGTGAGAGAAAAGTGAGAAAATCATAAAATGAAAGATCAATGCCAGACATATATAGAGAAGAAAAAGAAAACAGGAGAGAGAAGAAATGGAACAGCAAACCTGGAAAAGAATTTAGGAGAAGACCAACACATGGAAAGTTGAGAAGAGATTGGGACCAGTCCAATTACAGAAATAGAATGCTCAGACAAGGTAGAAAAGAAAAAAATATGTTTATTTAATGGTTTTTAAAGACTAAAATGTGCCTACTTTGTGAAGTGTACATTATTTTATTTTTGTATTTTGCAGAGTTCAGGAGAAAATACATTTCTGTTTCTCGTTTACCAGTATTTGCACTCTTTACAGAGTCTGGCTTTCTTGAGGAGATCTCTATTTCACTTTTTGTGTGCATGTATTGTGTTTTGTCTGGCCCTATTTGAAAGCAGGCTCTGGGGCAAACAAAAACCCAACTGCTTTAAGCTTGTGCTGTTCCTGAGGAGGTGATCACAATTTGAATATTTTTGTACGTTGAGTTGTAAGGGGGATAAAGCACTAAAGCGACTAAGATAACAGCATCAAACATATTACTATCTTAATGTGGTTTAAACTAGGTGGTTTTATCGAGCCGCTTATGCCTGGATATTTAATGCTGGTACATGGACATGGCATTGAATGTCCCGAGGACTGGGTTCAGAACCCCTAGTTTAGAGTGAAGGGACCTCCTCACCGTCCTTCTTTATCAGAGTTTTTAGGGGGGCCCTTTCTTTTGGTTGCCTCACATCAGGCAGCAGACTGACGTGAGCTGCCCCTGAGGGTAAGTGCTGCCTGTAAGGGGGTGGTGGAGGAAAAAGTGCTGCTTGTGGATGGCCCCAGGCAGTGGTGTGCTGGAGCGGGCTCTCACGGGCTCGCGAGAGCCGTTTGTTAAGATTTTAAGAATTTTGAGAGCCGGTTGTTAAAGTAGGCCTCCCCATGGCTACTTTAACAACTGACTCCCAAAATGTGGGCTTGGGCCCCCTCCTGAATTCTCTTTTACTTTGCTGGCAGTGATGCTGGCCCCACCAGCCAAGTAAATAGACTGCTGCTGCTCCTTGTTTCTGACTCTGAGCACCAGGCTGGGACTTTTCATGCAAGCGCAAGAAGGTTCCATCATGCTACTCAGAGCCAGAAACAAGCAGTAGAGAATGGTGGCAGTCCATTTATTGGCTGGTGGGGCTCGGCAAAGGTATGCCTAGCGTGCCTGCACAAGGGAGGGGAGAGAGAGGCATGTATTTCCCCCCCCCCCCCCCCCCCCAAATTTCAGGGCCAGCTATGCCCGGAGAGAGAGCCCGTTGTTAAAAATTTAGCAGCACACCCCTGGCCCCAGGAAAAAAAGTGCTGCCTGTTTCAGGAGGGGGGGGTATTTTAAGGAGGGAGAAAAAGCTGGGATTTGGAGAAGGAGAAAAAGGGAGGGTGCTGGCATCAGGCCTAGGGAAGGGGGAGAGGGAAAGTACACTCTCCCTTTGTTAATTCGTGTGAATGTGAGAGTGGGCATAATGAGAGAAATTTCCCATGATGCTGGTTCACTTCAATTACAAAAATATACATATTCTTCATTGTTTTGATAAGCTGGCTTCATATTCAACATTTTAGTCTGGCGCGTGTGTATGTTTGTCATTTTTTTAATAACCATAATGAATATGTATGAAATGTTTGTATCCAAATGAATATGCTAATGTACCAAGCCACACTCTTAGTCCCCCAAAATGAAACAAACTACGCCCATGAAATGGTCTAAAGAATGGATAAGAAAAAGTAGAAACTGAAGGGAAAAGACAAGCATCAAACACATTGTAGCACACTAACCATCCTGGCCAAGTCACAAATAATAGAAGAAAACACTTAACATTAGAATACACACAAATTCACTCCTCTTCATGCTGCCTGTTTATTGCAAAGACAAAACTTATAGAACTATAAATGAATCCAGATGAGTTAAAAAAAAACATGTAGTGGCATCTGGTTTCTTTTCTTTTTTTTTATTTTCTATTTCAAAATATAACCCTCTGGATGTATTTTTATATATAATGTTATGTTTCATAACACAAGCCATTTTAGAAATTGACACAAGCATCAGAGTATCTGTGGTAATATGCTGCTTTTTCCAGTCGTAATAGCCTGAAGGTAGTTCGTGGGTAGACCAGACAGTTTTGGGGGGATGAAACACATTTAGCATTTTATGTTCCTTTTTAAGGAAGACAAACTTAAATAAAAACAATTAGTCCTGTGAAGAATGGAATTGGATTCTGTCCATCTAGACAGACCGGTCAAACTACTGTTCCAATGTCTAAACAGGAACAGGAAGTAATGTGTGGTTTGAATTCCATATTGCAGCTTTCCAAATCTCAGTGGAGACCAGACTAATTCAGGACACTAACAATGCTATGGCTCTACTGTTATGAGCTTTGCTATGCTCTTCTTAAGTAAGACCTGCCTGGGCATATCGGAAGAAGAAGCAATCTGCTAATAAGCTGTAAACTTTCTTTCTATTACAGCAATCTCATGTCTGTGAAGGTGAACCTTCTATTAGCTTTGGCATATTCTATCTAGGTAGAAGGAAATGACTCTTGCAATATAAACAGTGCAGGACTTGTTTGCGTTTATGAACCTTGGCCTTCAGGGTTGCCTCAGTAGTTTACTGGCATGCAAAGGAACTGGATCTTGTGCTCAGTTCAGAATTTCTATTTATTTATTTATTAGAATTTATTTACTACCTTTTTGAAGGAATTCACTCAAGGCACTATACAGCAAGAATAAGTCAAACATAAGCAATAGACAATAACAGCAGTAAAAATATTAAAATAACAATAACAAATATTGCAATTAGAACCAACACGGGCAGTAGCAAGTCCTCTACTCATGCTGATTTCAATTGGGAAATGGCTGCCGGGACCTCCTGTGGCAGTCTCGCAGTCTTTGCAGCCATTTGGATTGGAGCAGCGAATGGGGCAGGGATGAGTGGGGTCAGTTTCTGCCTCCAAAGGGGTCACTAGACCACCAGAGCCATTTCGAGAGAGCAGCAGCATGGGGCAGGAACAAGTGGGGTTCATTCCTGCTCCCAAAGAGGCCACTAGACTACCAGGGCTCCACTAAGTTAGGTCCAGGGAGGGCCTACAGATGACTGGGTGAGAAGCAGGAGAATGATCATGGCAGGGGGGAGGAGAAACTTCATTTACAGTTTTGGTTTCTACCGAAACCGAACAGCCAATTTCGGTCACAGATTCAGGTTCGGCAGAAACTTTGGTCATGCTCTAGTAGAATGACTACCTGGTTAAGTTGAAATATGGAACCACCTTAGGGAGAAACTTGGGATGAGTGCTACGATTAAACTTAGTATAGGGGTGGATAAATCACTAAGGGCCCCTTTAACTAAAATGCAGTAATTTTGCAATTACTACATATTTAATGCAAAAATGAAAATGCGGTAAGTGCAGAGCCTTTGTGATAAATGCAAGGGATGTGGCCAGAATTTGCCCTGCATTTACCAGACAGAGAGCAGAGAGTTATTTCACAGGCAACGAGTCATACGTAGTGCCTGAAAATGCAGGAGCACCCATGCTATGAGGCTCTGCATGTAACGCAATGCAGAACACTGAAAATTAAGTAAATAAAGAAATGATGGGCAGCACTTCCACCTTCCCATCCACATTTATTTGTTACATTTGTATCCCACATTTTCCCACCTATTTGTAGGCTCAATGTGGCTTACATAGTACCTGAGAGTTGTTTGCAGACTCCGGTGTAAACAAATATTGTGGTAAGATAAAGTTCATGTGGCACAGCCACATTAGGGAATCGTACAACAGAAGAGTTGTGTTATGTCCATTACGTACTTTAGTTTTGTTGTGTTGCAGAGATCAGGCATTTATGTTGGATTGGGTAGGGTATCCCTTTTTAAACAGGTTAGTTTTTATGTTTCAACATTTTTATTGATGAAATGACAAAATACAGTATCACCAAACACCCAAAATAAGAAGTTTCAAAGTCAAGCCTTTCAAGTAGTTACAAATAGTGGTCCTATCATCAACATTTTATCATTCTCTTTCTACCTTATCCCTTCCCAAACCCCCCTCCCCTCCACCTTCTAAACGTTTTGACTTAAGTGTTACGGCAATAACACATACAGCTTTGTGGTCGCTCTGATTATCCTATGATCCTATAACTAAAAGGATATGTTCAGTGCAGCCACGTCTATCTTGCAATGTCTGGACATCCGCCAATAACATTAAAAGCTACTATCTGTACTGTCTCACCCCATCCCCCCATCTCCCTCCCCCCCTTTCTCCCTCCCCCCTACCCCAGGAACCTGAAAGAACTAAATCTTAGCAGCATGTGAAGCTCACCCTACATTGAGGAGCAGACTACGACCTCTGGGGCTTAGGACTCACAAATAAGGGCCCCAGATGGCCAGAAAAATGACTCTCTTTCTCTTTGAGAACCTAGTCTCTCCAGCCTCCCAAGATACCAACTGATGTAACTGGTTCCTCCAATGCCAGTATGCTGGAGGATCTTTAACCATCCAGTACTGTAAAATACACTTCCTAGCCAATAAGCACATCATGCGGAGCATCCATGTTTCAAAACGATTCTTACCTCTAATAGACCCCGGGATATCTAAAAGTAACTGTTCGACTGTTCCCAGAACCCGAATTCCCAGCCGCTCCTCCCAGAAACCTCGGACCTGAGTCCAAAATCCTTTCATGGTGGGGCAGCTCCAAAACATGTGTAGCAGCGTACCGGGACTCTTTCCACATTTAAGGCAGTCTGGACTTCGGTTCCCTCCCATGTGTGCTAGTTGAGATGTAGCCACATACCCCCTATAGATACAACGATATGCACATTCTCTCAATCGAGCATCTGATACCAACAGGGATATTCGTGCTACTGACTTAGTTATGTCCCAGGACGCTACTGCCAAACCCAGTTCTTTTTCCCACGCGCTCTTCAAAGGCTCATAGTCCTTGGGAGGTTGCCATCTGGATAGTGCCTTACAGAGCAAAGAAATAGTAAGCTCTTCCTCACCCATGGAGTTGAAAAAATCTCGTAGCTTGCCCCCCAGCTGAGTTCTCAGAGGATCTCCCGTCAGGGAAGCAACATAATGCTGCATTTGTCTTATAGCGAGTCTGCTACCCCAGGAGTCGCCCACCTTGCTCATCAATTCCTCATCTGAGAGGGGCTGCCCATCTCTGTCCACTAGATGCGCCAGACGTGAAATCCCCCGCTTTGCCCATTCAACAAAATGCCGGCTCGACAGTCCAGGTAGAAACTCACAGTTCCCACATATAGTAAGCTGGTCTGTCACTGTCGGGTCTCCCCCAAGCCGCCATACAAGCACTCCCCACACCTCTTGGAGCGGTCGCAACATCACGTTTTTGCTTAATCCCTCCGGTAAATTGCATGTTTTATGGTGCAGAAGCGAGGAAAGCTGATAAGGCTCCAAATATGCCACCTCCAACGTTATAGGAGTATATCGCTGTGTACCCAAATACCCCAAGTGACGTAATTGACATGCTTGATTATATAGCGCTAGATCTGGCATACCCACCCCACCTCGACTCCAACCTCCTATTAAGTGTGAGAAACGAATCCTAGGCTTCTTGCCCCTCCAGCAAAACTTTGATGCTAATTTATAAAAATTCTGCAAATCTTTCCGACGTAGCCAGATTAGAATTGTCTGCAACACATAAAGCCATTTGGGGAATAGCACCATCTTTATCAGGTTTACTCTGCCTAGAAAAGATAGCGGCAAATCCAACCATCCTTGCAGCACATTCCGGGTCTCCTCTAAGAGCCAAGCAATGTTAAGATCATGTAACCATGAGGTATGCATAGGTAGTAAGATTCCTAAATACTTGAAAGAGGTTTGCACCTTCCGCAGAGGGAACCCACCTCTCCAATGTCTCCAAACCTCCTCTGAAGAGGCCAAGGCCTCCAATTTCTCTAAGTTCAAACGAAGGCCCGCGTAGTCTCCGTATTCAGAGAAGATCTCCAGTAATGCTCCCAAAGACTCTTGTGGGTTCGTTAAGTGAACCAAAATATCATCGGCAAATGCCGCTACCTTAAAGACCTCCTTCCCTATCGCTACTCCTGCTACCTCCTGCTGCTCCACAATATCTCTCAGTAAAGGATCCAATGTCAGCACAAACAGTAGAGGTGATAGAGGACAGCCTTGTCGAGTTCCCCGGCCTATTTCAAATTCTGTTGTTACAATCTCATTGACCGATATTCTGGCCTTCGGCTTCGAGTATAGTGCTTTTATCCCTGATAAAAATCTGCCCGAGAAACCATACTTCTGAAGGACAGCATATAGAAAATTCCAATTTACCCAATCAAAAGCTTTTTCAGCGTCAAAGCTTACTAATAAAGAATTTTTATTCCCTCTACTTCTGGCTTCTAAGGAGGTCAAGACCTTGCGGACATTTTTAGTAATCGTCCGTCCTCTCACAAACCCCACCTGGGAATCGTGTATTAGCTTCGGCAAAGTTCTCGCTAATCTATTCGCCATGATCTTAGCCATCAATTTAATCTCATAATTTAGAAGTGAAATAGGCCTATATAATTCAGCTAGTTCCGGGTCCTTTCCTTTCTTGGGGATTACTATAATGCAAGCAGTGTTTAAGTCAGGAGGCATCTGTTCCTGGTCTATTAGGGTGTTAAAACATTGCAGCTAATGGTTCTATTATCTCTTCTCCCATAATTTTGTAAAATTTCGCCCTGTAACCATCCGCCCCCGGTGCCTTAAGCAATTTGCTTTGATTAATGGCCAGCAGTACCTCCTCTGATGTGATAGGATTATTAAGCCGCTGCTCATCTTGCGGGGATATCCTCAGCAGATTAATCTGATCTAGGTATAAGTCCCCCGATAGACCCTCGTCCGGTGGGGCCTCATATAACCTTTTATAGTAATTGTAAAAAACCTCACTAATCTCCTGATCCGTATGAACTCATTCTCCCTGCCTCTGTTTCATAGCCAGGATCCTGGCCTTTCCTTGCTTAGCCGTGATCAGACGTGCCATCAATTGCCCCCCTTTGTTCCCATGCTTATAAAGTTGGTACTTATAATATATCTGCGATTTCACAGCCTTTTGGTGAAGGATTTCATTTAACGCCGTCTGCAGGGACAATAAGTGTTGTTTATTCTCCAATAAAGGCAGTTGACCATACCGTCTCCGAGCCGTGCACACTGATTGACTCAACCTCAATATTTCTCTATGTCGGGCCTTGCATTTATGTGCCATATAGCTGATGATCTCTCCACGGAACACTGCCTTGGCCGCCTCCCAGTACAGGACCGGGTCTCCAGTATGTATTCCGTTATGTAATTTATATTCCCGCCAACTTTGGTGTATTGAGGCCCTGAAAACCTGATCCTGATATAACTCCACAGGAAATGCCCATCTCCCTTTCCCTCTCCTCTCCTCCTTTGGCGACCAACTCATTTCCACTCAGGCATGATCTGATATTACATCAGCTCCTATAACCGACCTCGTCACTGAGATAATTGTTCCGAGATCAACAAGTAATCAATTCGTGCTTGTGTACCATGCGCTTGTGAGAGGTGTGTATAATCCCTTCCCTGTGGATCAAGAGCCTGCCAAACGTCCACCAGCCCCATCTGTCGACAGAGATTAGGCAGCCCATGATACTCCTGTCCAAGATCCTGCCTCCAAGGCCCTGTGCTATCCATCAAAGGATCCATCACCCTGTTGAAATCCCCACCTACTATTATGGGCAAAGAGGTTTGCTCTAACAATCTCGAGGTAATCATCTTATAAAACCTCCGATCAAATTGGTTCGGGGCATATACGTTTCCAAACAGCAATGTTTGACGTTTTATGGTAACCTCACAAATCAAAAATCTCCCTCCCGGATCGACGAAGCGCACATCCAGTTTGTCTACTATCCCTTTTCTGAACAAAATGGCAACCCCCCCTTTTTTCCCTTGAGCCGCTGCAGATGCACACTCCCCCACCCACCAGGTTCGCAATTTAGCGTGTTCCACAGCTGATAAATGGGTTTCTTGTAGCAGGGCTATGTCTACTTTATGTCTTTGCAGGTGCTACAGAATTTTAGAGCACTTAATGGGAGATGTGATCCCTCCTACATTCCATGTAACTACTTTCAGGGGCCCCAGTTCACGTAGGGTACCTTCTCATTAGATATATACCATTCTTGCATTGAAGACGGGTATCCCAGCCACCCCCCCCCCCCTTCTCCATCCTAAGCCATATTCCTTCCTTCCAAAGCCTCACTAACCATGACCTCCAGGTTCCTGTTACCCCCATCCCCAAACTCCCCCACCTTCTCCCCTACAATCCCTATCCGATCCCACTAACCCTAACCTCCCTTTTAAGCTACCCAAGCCCCTACACGGGACCATCACGTGTAACGCCCCTTACCCCCCTTCCCTCTTGTAAACCAGTGCCATAACAACCTTCCTTCCCCAAAATTCCCCAACGAATGTGGCATCAACATGTGACTGTATAAAGTGCAAAAACAGCCTAAACAACAGCAACAGATAAACATCAAAACCTCTTTTTCAGAGTCCTCAGGTAGTCTCCTCGTCTCTGATAAGTAATAACCTCCTCGTCCATTCCCTGCAGAGGCCCCGGGGCTTATCCATTTATACCAATCCTGTTAGGACCCAAACAGCTCTGCCAATAGCCTTCATGGCTTCTCCTCACAAAAACTGGTGCGGAGTCCTCTCTGATGGGACCCTTTTGTATCTGTGGCATCCACCTCCATTATCCCAGTTTCCATTCCATATCCACACTGAAACAGGCGTTCAGGGGGAACGCCACTTGGCGGAGGTTATGAGAGGCCACCTTTGGTGAAAAAATATCAACCTCCCCCCGACTGGCAAGTCGTATGGCACGGATACTTTTTCTGAGGCTATGCTGAACTGGAGCCAGTCAAAAGCCCGTCCCTTGCTTTTGCTAGGGAGCCACAGAGGCCTTAGGCGCACGCTGTTGACGAGAACGAGCGCACTGGGGCTGAGCCTGGACAGGCTGCCGAGAAGCAGGAGTGTACCTATGCCTAGCATAGGAATAGAGAGAACTCCTCTTCCCTCCAAAAACCCTCCTAGATGAGGAGGTAGTAGCAGAAGACGCCCGGCGGGAGAGAAAATCCATAGCATCATTGTGCTTTTTGAGCTGGTGAACCAGATCCTCTACTTTCTCACCAAAAAGGTTATCCCCCTGGCAAGGAACATCCGCCATCCGCTGTTGGACCGAATGATCCAGGTCAGAGACACACAGCCATGAGAGTCTGCGCATCACTATACCTTGGGCAGCGATCCTGGATGTTACATCAAAAGTGTCGAACGTACCCCTGGCCAGGAATTTTCGACACGCCTTCTGCTGCCTGACCACCTGGCGAAAAGGCTCAGCCTGCTCCGGAGGGAGTGCATTAACCAAGCTAGACAGTTGCCTCACCAAGTTCCGCAAGTGGATGCTCGTGACAAGCTCGTATGTCCAGTGGCGTTCCTAGGGGGGCTGACACCCGGGGCGGATCGCCAATGCGCCCCGCCCCCCGGGTGCAGCGCCCCCCCGGTGCAGCACGACCTCCCCCAGCAAAAGGACCCCCCCACCCCGGCGAAAGAACCCCCCCTGGGTGCAAGCCGCTGGGGGGGGGGGGGGGTGCTGCGCGCTGGTCAGCTTCCTTCATTTCCATGTTCCCTCTGCCCTGGAACAGGTTACTTCCTGTTCCGGGGCAGAGGGAGCATGGATCGAAGGAAGCTGACCGGCGCGCGGCACCCCCCCAGCGGCGTGCACCCGGGGTGGACCGCCCCCCCCCCTTGGTACGCCACTGGGTATGTCTGGATTTTGGCAGCGAGCATAGCGGCCTGATATGCCTTCCTCCCAAAAGAGTCCAAAGTTCTAGATTCTCTGCCTGGGGACGCCGAGGCATAGTCCACTAGTACTCTTGGCTCTTTTGAGAGCGGAGTCCACCACCATGGAATTGTGAGGTAGCTGAGACCTCATCAATCCAGGCTCCCCATGGATCCGATATTGAGATTCAGTCTTTTTCGGGATCACGGGATTAGACAGAGGGAACGACCAGTTTCGCATAAGGACTTCCTTCAGTACATTATGCAAAGGAGCAGTTGCAGCCTCTCTAGGCGGAAAAGGATAATCCAGGACCTCGAGCCTCTCAGCCCTGGGCTCATCCTCAACCTCCATAGGGAAGGGAATAGCCGCAGCCATTTCCCGGACAAAGGAGGTAAAGGATAGACTCTCCGGTTGAAATAGTCTCCTTTCTGGTGGAGGGGAAGATTCAGAAGGAATCCTATAGGACTCATCAGATGAAAAGTACCTGGGATCCTCCTCTTCCTCCCACGAACGCTCATCTTCAGTATCGGACAAGACATCTCTCAGAGCAATCTGAAACTGAGCCTGCCTGGACGCCGAGGAATGACGTCCTCGATGGCGGTGCCGAGAAGTTGACACCCGCCTGGATTCCGGTGAAGTTTCTTCCACCGACGTCGAAGGGGAGTCGACCTGGGTGGTAGCTGACACCGATGCCGGAGGCGGCACCGAGGTCGGGGACCTCACCACATGCGAAGGGCCAAATACCGCTGCAGCAGATGGTACAGAAGGCACAACCACCCCCGACACCGAAGCAGACTGGCGCAGTAACCATTCCAGAAACTCTGGAAGCAGGGCCCTGATACGCTCGTCGAGAGCCACCATCGGACAAGGCTGCAGGGTCGGTATAGGAGCTGGTGGCAGAATCTGTCGAGGCTCGGGAGCAGGTACCGGGCTGCCAGAAGACTGACGCATCAGCACCTCCTGAATAGAGGGAGAGCGATCCTCTCGGCGCTGATGCTTCTCGGGTGCCGAATCCCTTGACGCCCCGGAGCTCCCGGCACCGTGTGTCGAAGGAGAACAATGACGGTGCTTCTTCGCCTTCGCTCGATGCCCGTCATCGAGACTCCTCGGTACCGATGAGGAAGACGTGGAATCCTCACGTCTCCTCGTGTCCGGGTCTGACGAAGGTCAGTCCCGGGGGCCTGCATAACAGGAGGCCTCGAGACAGGTGGAGACCCACTTGATGCCTCACTGCTCCCAGCACGAGTTAGTTGTTCCGCAGCCATTACCTTCACTCCCGACGTTGATGCGTCCCTCGATGTCGATGTTGACACCGCCGACCTCGGTGCCAATGTTGATGTCGACATCGAAGGACCGAACCGAGCCCCAAAAAGCTTCACTCGTTGGGCCTCTCGAGACACTTGAGTCCGTTTCTTCATGCGAAGACACAGACTACAAGTGGTTGGGCTATGGTCGGGCCCAAGGCACTGGATACACCAGACGTGGGTATCGGTACCCGAGATGGTCCAGTTGCACAGAGTATAACACTTGAAGCTGCTGGGTGTCTTCGATGACATGGAAGGAAAAATGGCTTCGGCGAAATCAAAAGACGCAATCGTGCCTGTTAAAAGAAAAATGGGCACGAATAAAAGGGAACAACCTGACTGCACGGCCTAAGCCAGCCACGTCGAAAAAGAAATGAAACTTTAAAAGGGTAAAAAATATAAAGAAACTATGGGTAAAGTTTTTTTTTTTTTTTAACTATAAATTCTGACAAGAAAAAAGAAATAAGGCAAAAAGCCGCAAAAATGAAGGTTCTCTTTCCCGGGCCTGAGAAGAGCGGGGAAAAACTCGACCGCACCTCACCGTGGAGAAAAAATAAGTGAGCAGGAACGCTCATGTGACGGCCAGGAAGTTGTTCGCGCAGTTCGCGCGCCAGAAGGTTCTGACAAACTTTTTACATTTTTTGCTTGCAAAATTGCCGATTCCTGGGCCAACGTGGACGTTGATCCACAAGTGAGAACAAGCAGCCTGCTTGTCCTCGGATAACATGGGATATAGCGGTCATAAATAAATAACATGGAAGAAGTGCACAGGAGGCATGTTACCATGACCTGCAGGGATGCATGTCAGAGACCATCAGCCAGTCAAGCAGATAGGTAGAAACAATGACAAATACCAGAATGATGCACTGATTCCCAAGCTTTCAGCCCTCCATAGGAGGTGGTATATTGGGCATGCAAGGATCACTAACATATGGGTTTCATTTTTAAAGAGGGGGCCCCCACCCAAGTAGATGCTCAACCAATGAAGGTGGAACTGAGGGGAAGGGTTGTGAAGAAGTACTGTATATAGGAGAAATCTTCAATACTCTTTAAATGGCAACAACCCAGCCCACCTTAACTGGAATAGAGGGTGGAGCCCATGCCTAGAGAGAAGTGGAGAGGCTCAGACCATGAAAAGAGAAGTCTCCAGCTTATGCTCACATGATTTATGTTTGAATGGAGGATATACTGCTGTAAAGTTTGCAAGGACAAGACAGGCATTCTTTTTGTTTTCTTGTGCTGAACAAAACTTTCCTTTGCACTTTGGACCTGTCTTAGCTGGTTTTTATTTCTTGAAGGGCTTCATCACAGGTTCAGAACCCCAAGTGACCCCGCTCAAGCATACAGAAGCATTTTACATCAAAGTTTAAATTGAAGAAAGGAAGTCTCAGAAGAGATATCAAAAATCAGTAAATGCTAAAAAATGGGCCTTCTGTTTAGATTTTAACCAATAAACACCATTAAAACATCCTGGAAGCAAAAGAAGTAAAATAGGTGTTTAATCAACAACACTGGGGAAACTTAACCCTCCATTGCCCCATGTAAGCTGCATTGAGCCTGCCATGAGTGGGAAAGCATGGGGTACAAATGTAACAAACAAAAAAAAAACACTGGGGAAACCCCACTTTTCCTAGTACACTTTCACCACTCACCTTGCCTGCTTTGGGTAATTCACTCTATGTGTCTTTTCCACGTAGATGACTACTCTGCTGCATAAATGCATATATTAGTGATTTACAAGTAGTGTAATTGGTTTAAGTCTGGGAATATTAAAATAAACAATATAATTAATAAATCTGTTACAATGTTAAAATGATAGGACCGACTGAAATGTGCTGGAAATGTGTTAGCTTTTTCAGAAAGAAGGATATGCTTCTCATAAGTTTAAAACAAGTTTAATTAATATATTCAGAAATAACCATCTTGTGATTTTATATCTCTGTTCCATAATGCAGCTGAACAATTAATGGAGAGATTTTTCCAAACTTCAGAGAAAAAGAAAGGATGAAAGACCAAAGAAGGGACAGGATAGTAAACTTGTATATCTTATTTAACTTTTCTTTTTGAAAATTTATTTCCTTGATCCCTGCAGATTGCTTTGATTTTAAAATGTTCAAAGAAATACATTCAGGTAAACTGTCTGTTTCATCTATCCGTAAGTCTATTACTTGCCAGTTATTACACATAAAAATACTACTACTACTAATTATTTCTATAGCGCTACTAAAAATACTGAGTTACATAGAATATTCTTATCTATATTCTCTGGTGAAAAATTTTGATCCCTTCTATAAAAGAAAGTGGTAAAAAGTGGCCTGCGGTAGTGTAGGCATGTGAATTGAGCGCAACCTGGGCCAGTTTTTACTGCATATACAAAAAAGGACTTTTTTTTAATTGGATGAGAAAAGGGCCTGTGGTAAGAATGAAACCAGCACACACCCAAAACTTGCCTGAGCCCTTAACCCCATCCATTGATCCAACTGTAAAGGCTCACGCGCTACATGCAGAGTGACCAGTCGGTGCACACCAAGTGCCGATTACCGCCGGAACTGGCGTGCGTAGGAGGAAAAAAATAAATAATTCATCCACATGTTACAGGTGCGTGCCAAATCTGAAATTAATGCCAAGAGGGTGTGCTGGCCTGGCGGTAGTCTCATTTGGGCATAAGCTGCAAGCGCGTAGAGCCTACCACGGCTTAGTAAAAGGGCCCCTAAAAGCATTAAGGTCCTCTTTTACTAAACTGTGCTAGCGATTCCCACGTGGCAAATCTGATGCAGCCTGTTCAAAATGAATGGGCTGCACGCATTTGCTTTGCCAGGAATCGCTAGCGTGGTTTTACTAAACGAGCCCCTTAATGCGGGAGCACTTACTGCCTCCTTAGGAGTGCTAATAGATAACATCTGTGTTATCTATTAGCACGTGCTTATGCGAACGCGCTGGCTGGATAATGCTTCTGCACCCATGACACACCCCCTTCACAAACAATAACAAAAAAAAAGGTGCAGGCCAAGGTAATCGCTTCCTTGACGCCTCTAGAGAACAATGCTTCAGAGATCACGGTGTTATTTTTGGGAGCCATTCATAGCCAAAGGAGTCTATTCAAATTCAGAAGGAACTGAAAACCTAAAAAAAGGGGGGAGGGGTCAATGACATCTGATGGTGCCAACACCTACAGTAGTTTGTTTAAAATGTATTGCTGTCTACCAATAGATTACTTTATATTTGTGTTTTTTATTTAAATTTTAGTTTATCTGACAAATCCTTTGTAATTTTATTAGACCTAATATTCACCAGGTACAGTGACCGGGCTCCAACTTTAGGCTGGATCCACTACAAGAAATCCCTTTGTACCAACTGAGGGTTGTAAACGTCAGTGCTGAGAAGCCTCCTCTTGAAGACTGACCCTCTCAGTGGCTAAGGTCATATGACAAAATGGAGAGTGGAGGAGTGACCTAGTGGTTAGGGTGGTGGACTTTGGTCCTGGGGAACTGAGAAACTGAGTTTGATTCCCACTTCAGGCACAGGCAGCTCCTTGTGACTCTGGGCAAGTCACTTAACCCTCCATTGCCCCATGCAAGCCGCATTGAGCCTGCCATGAGTGGGAAAGCGCGGGGTACAAATGTAACAAAACTAAAAATAAATAAATAAAAATCTTCTAAGAAAGAGGTCTCTGACTGAGGGGAACGTAAGGAGATCCTTTCCTTGTATTTTTCTTTGGAGTGCAGATCTGACTTATTTCAAGGAACATGGTCTGAAGAGCACCATTGCAATTCAATATTTATTATAGAAGAGTAAAGCACATGAGATCCTTGCTTTGGGAGATATTCTTGGGATCCTGAGCTTAGTCCTCCGGGCTTTGGCCTCACTTCCACTCGAGCTTCATAAGGTACTGTTTCTATAAATGTGTCTTCTGCCTGAATTCAGGCTCATTATTTTTATAAGGTAGGCCAAGGCATGAACCAGCAGTTGTGTGGTTGATTTATCCAGTTGCAGCAAATCCTCAAAGATAAGCAATTCAAAATGTAAAAGCACTTATCTGGAAAAGTGCCACTGGCCTGGTCTATCTGACAAACAGTGGCATTATCCAGATGGCACTGCTGAAAATCATTAGTGGCTGCCCCAGCACTACCCACATACCCCAGAATTTTATATAGCACGACTTAAGTTGCGCACGCAAATCTAGTCATATTCCTGTTTTGCTTGTGTAACTTAATTAGTTAACAAGAAAATCAGCACCAATAATTGCCACTTAACAAGCAATTATTGACACTAATTGGCATTAATTAGAATTTACTCACAGAACTATCTAAGCGTGTTCTATAATGTGATGTGTGCAAATTCTAAGTCACATAGTTGAAAAGGGGACATAGCCATGGGCATAGAATAGGCGGGTCGTGGGTGTTTCTAAAATCTATGCACATGGCTATAGAATAAACCCAGTCAGTGCCTAATTTAGGAGTCAGCATTTACACTGCCCACAACTAAATATAGTTGTGCGGACAGACACTGCTCATTCTATAAACCATGCAGAAATTTAGGCTTATTCTATAAAGTATGCCTAAATTTAGGTGTACTTCACAGAATATGCCTAGGCATATTTCATTTTGGCACTGATTTTGTTGGGTGTCATATACAGAATCTAGTCTATAGTATCCATACACCAACACTGAAAATCCAGATTTTTTTTTAAACTGTTACAGCCACATTAAAACAAACTGTTATGATTGTGGTCATAACCCCTCTCAAACTTACCTTTTTCCTGGTGGTCAGCTTAGCTGGCTTCTGTTTCTTTTGTCTGTCCTTTCTGAGCTGGCTCTCTCTCTCTGTGCTGGCAGCTTCCAGCAGCATGGGGCTAATTGTCTCATTTTACTGCAGCTGTGGGTGTTGCCTGAGTTGCTCTACCTCTCTTTGGGTGTACTGGCTTCAAGTGCTTTGTGGTGCTGCATTGGTGTGGGTTGGGCCTCTATGGGTTTCAGTGTGCTCTCTGTGTTTCAGTGTGCTGCCTGGGTCTAGGGAGTGTGACATCATCAGGGAGGGCCTTGATAAGGAAGTGGTGTTCTTTCCTTCAGAGCCTTTGCAACCGTTGTGTTTGTTTTAGGTAGGGTGGTGCAGTGTGCACTTCTGACTTTGTGTCTAGTTTCCCTGCTTGCTTTTGCAAAGGTCCAGGTTAGTGTTAGTGCAGTGTGCACTGGTGTCTGTGTGTTTAGCTTTCCTGCTTTTCCCTTGTGGTTCCCCTGCTTTTTCCTCTTGGTTTTGGAAGCACCTTGTTAGTTTTGTGTCTAGCTTGCTAGGGTAGTGCTTAGGAAGCACCTTGATAGTTTGTGTCTAGCTTGCTAGAGTAGGGCTTAGGAAGCACCTTGTTAGTTTTGTGTCTAGCTTGCTAGGGTAGTGCTTAGGAAGCACCTTGTTAGTTTTGTATCTAGCTTGCTAGAGTAGTGCTTAGGAAGCTTGTTAGTTTTGTGTTTAGCTTGTTAGTATAGGGCTTAGGAAGTCCTTTTGTTAGTGTAGGCCTAGGAGTGCCCTGGTTAGTCCAGTTCCTTGGAGCATTGCTGTCTCTTCTGTTTCCAGTCCTGGTCCCTGTGTCATCCGGTATCCGGTAAGTCCTGCCGGCCACTCGAACCCAAGGGCTCAACCCTTGGGGGGGGGGAGGTAGTGGCCAAGCGCAGGTGAAGCTGTACGGACCAGTCCTATGTGCTCCAGTCCAGTGTGTTCCGGTCCGGTGTGTGTTCCAGTCTGGTGCACTCCAGTCCAGCGTGTGCCGGTCTGGTGTGTGTTCCAGTCCTGTGTCCTCCAGTCCAGGGGATTGCAGTCCAGTGTTCCAGTCCGGGGGATTCCAGTCCATGTGTTCCGGCTCGCTGGGCGGTGCCTGCAGTCCCTGCCGGTGTGTTTGCCCAGCGTTGGTTGGTGGGTTTTGCCTGCTGCTGTCGCTCCTCATCAGCAGCCCAAGGGCTCACATTTGCTCCAGAGCCTGGCCCTGCGGGCTCTGAACCTGAGAACCTGACACAAACAAACCAAAAAGAAACACATGCCAACTGCACTGGCTCGATATAGGACCATTTATTTTCAAGCCATATTGGCAAAGAGATGAAATGAAATACACTTTGAGAAACAAAAAAAATTAAAAAAGCTCTCCTAGAGGCCAACATACAAACCTATTGAGTATTCAGCAGGAATAGCCTTGAATCACAAGAAACTTCTTTCATGTGATGTTACCAATCTATTTGCATATTGTACAGACTGAATTCATAGGGGAAGAGAGAGGGATTGTGCTAAAGTTTGCATGATATAGTAGGTTGTTTTGCAATAAAATCTGCAATATCTCCCTAAAGCACAGTTCAGTTTCACAATGTGAAAATCACTAGCTGACTTAGGGGTCCTTTTACTAAGGTGTGCTAATGGATTTAGCGCACGCTAAATGATAAGATGCCCATTATATTCCTATGGGCATCTTATCATTTAGTTTGCACTAATTGTTAGCGCATGCTAAATCTGTTAGCACACCTTAGTAAAAGGACCCCTGATTTTGCATATGCCACTGCAAAATAGGTAAAACAACCAAACACATGGAAAATAAGCAAACAAGATTACATCCATTATTTGATTTTTTGAACAAATAATTATTTGTCAACACAAATGTTTTTAGTGCTCTTTGACCTCATAGAATAACAACACATTCTACTCAAGCAGGTTTTCAATAATTATAAAGCAATGACATACTTAAAGACATTCTAGAAATCTTTAAAATATTTTGAACTACCCAGCCATTAAAAACTCAAATACAGATATTTAGAATATATTCTGTTAAGCCTGTAATTAAGCATAGAAATAGAAACTTCAGGCAAATAAAGAAGACTAAATCCATTCAGTTTGCCCCCTTTCCCTAGCTACTGCAATACTGTTGATCTATAGGCTAATATACTGCAATAACACGGACTATTATCAGGTATTAATTAACACGCATTAACTAAAGTGCAAATCACTTTGGGTATGTTACATGTGTTAAAAATCAGAACGTTACTGTTATTGTAAAAAAAAAAAATTAACCATACCTGACTGAAGTGTATGTGGAGGGGCATTTTTGATATGAAGTCTAAGTATGACTTTGGACATTTTGCACAAAACGTCCAAAATCTGAATAGGAAAGAAGGTCATTTTCGAAAAAGAAAAACGTCTTATCTTTTATTTTCTAAAATACTGTTGTGAAAAAGGGTTTGTGCTTTGGATGTTTTGTTTTTTGGTCCATTAAAAAAAAAAAAATTAATAAGTGTAAAACGTAGAAAATCAAGCCATTGGGAGGAGGAGCCAGCATTTTTAGAAGACTGGTCCTCCAGATATCCCAGGAGAGCAATGGGGCATCCTAGGGGGCACTTCTGTGCACTTTATAAAAATGCTCCCAGGTACACTTCTCACCTTTGCTCCTTTATCTTATCACCTGAGCCCTCCAAAACCCACCCAAAACCTACTGCCCCCCCACTGTACACCACTATAATAGCCCTTTTGGGTGAAGGGGGCACCTATATGTGGCTACAGTAGGGTTTTGGTGACTTTGGGAGGGGTCATAGTTTCCACCATTAATGTGACAGGTAGAGGGACACTGAGGCATATTTTCAAAGCACTTAGCCTTCCAAAGTCCCATAGGTTGAACTTTGTAAGGCTAAGTGCTTTGAAAATGAGCCCCATAGGGACCCAAGTCCTCCACTCCATAGTGCACTGCACCGACCACTACACTACTCCAGGGACCTGCATGCTGCTTTAATAGACCTGGCAATAATATCTGAGGCTGTCATAGAGGCTGGAAAGTCATATTTTTATTCACATTTTGGGGGGTTGGAGGGGGTCAGTGACCACTGGGGGGGTATTGGGGAGTCATCCTTGACTCCCTCCAGTGGCCATCTGGTCATTTAGGGCACCTTTTTGTGCCTTATTCGTTATAAAAACAGGTCTAGCTCAAAACGTCTTTAATTTTTGTTTTGTTTTGTTCCATTATGGCTGAAAAATGTCTAAGTGTTAGGAACACGCAAATCCTGCCCTTAACACACCCCTGACATGCCCCCTTGAGATTTGAACGTACTGCAGATGAACAGCATAGAAAAACGTCTGAAAATAGGTTTTGAAAATACTGATTTGGATGTTTTTGTGAGTAAAACGTCCAAATGCTGTTTTATGCTGCTTTTTTGGACGTTTTTCTCTTTCGAAAATGAGCTCATTAATTTTCTTATCTTACAATAAATGGATCTGTGTTTACTGTCACACATTTAAATACATGTTATCTAGTTATACATTCATAGACAATGAGCTGAGTTATATAATTAAATAGTTAATTACCTATGTTTGAATAGATTTTGCATTAATGTTCCAAAAGCCAAATAATGTACACCAAGGGGGTCTTTTACTAAAGTGCATTAAATTTTTGTATTTACTGCGCCCTAACAGCAGAAATCAGCACACATTAATTAGGCTGTGCGCTAATTGTTGGGGTCTGTCTAGCATGAACTGTGGAATTAATGCATGGACATGTGTATTAGTGTGTGAAGAATCTAGTCATTATTAGTATGGTGGCACTTAGTGCCTCTTATTGAAGAGGTGCTAAGAACAGTCACGCTAACTGCACAAATGAAAGTTAGTGCGTATTAAGCACCATCTGCTCACCATATTATGAAGTCCACACCTATTCTCCACCAATGACCTGCCTAGTTCCTGTCCCCAACTCAATATGCAGTTAACGTGCAAATTAGCATGCGCAAACTGTTGAGACACTGTGGTAACTGTTAGCATGCTTCTGCAATAGAAGTTAGCACACCTTAATTCACACATTAACAGTGTAGCGCACTTTAGTAAATGACACCCTAAAAGAGCAAACACACACAAATACTTGCAAATAGAATAATGTACATTATTTGGTGTTTTAGCTTATGTTAATACTTTTGTGAAACTTGGCATCGATTACTACACAGGACTCCTGGTTTACTTGTTCTTTCCCATTACTAAGTGGCCCTTTTACTAAAGTGTGTTAAGTTTTTGCACTTACCATGCCTTAACAGCAAAAAATAATATACAGAAAAAGCAAAGGTTGTGCAGTAATATAATTGTTGGGGCATGCCCTCTGCAATTACTGTACAGAAATATTTATTAGCACATGGTAAACCTGATTGCATCTAGCACCTCTTCCTGAGGAGGCAGTAAGTAAACTTGCATTAACTGCGTAAGTGCCAATTAGTGTGCGGTAAGTACCTTGTCTTAAGGGCAGTATTCAGTCTACACCCATTCTCCAACCATGACCTGCATAGTTCTCACTCCTAACATGCAGTTAATGTGCAAATTAACGCAAGCTGTCATACCACTAATTCGTGTGTTAATTGCTTAACATACTTTACTAAAAGGACCCCTAAGTTTCCTCATAAATTTTTTTAATTTTCATTACCATTTTGTGAAGTAATGCTTGTTCTTGTTGCTCCTAAGGCTACACCCCTCCAACCACACGTTACGACATGCTGTTCTAAAATTCCTTTACAGTGAAAAATGCTTGTTTTCAGTCTACTGCTCTCAGCAAATTATTATATCCAGTCATGCAACAAACTGTTATCAGTGTATACAAATACTTACCTTTAATTGTATGTTAGCACTTTCTAGTTTCTTGGCTTCCGTAATCGCTTGTAGTTGCTGGTAGTCAACTGGTTTATACTTCCTGCTGCCAATACCATTTTTCATATGAACCACAAGACTATCTATGCTTACCAAAAAAGAAAAAAAAGGGGGCATTTAACATTTTGAAGAAACAGTCTTAAAATGCTAGATTCTAAATTACAACTACATCCGGATGTGGACTACAAATAGCTCTTCAACCTATAGTCATGTTTCCACAAGAACATGAAATTGCTGAATCAATACTCTGTTCCAATAACTGTATATAGGGAAAGAAACTAAAGGTGCTCCAGTTTAGAGAAGCTTTTAGTATGTGGTCTTACATATATTACTAAATGTTTGTTTTCTATTATTTGAACTGTTACATATTCACAGTTTGTTTCTTGCTATTTCTGATGTTAGTTGTACCCTTAGGAGCTTCAATTGGCAGGATATAAATAAATATAATGGAACACACATTATTTATAAGAAATCTACAAATCATGGTATGCGGTACATGGAAACTTTTCAATGCATTTCTTGTAATTTATAACAAGATAAAACATAATATGAAAGAGGTCTTCATTCAGTCTGGTCAATCAAAAATTATGTTTGTCTTTGTAGAACCTTCATGTAATAACTTTCTTATGCAACAGGAGATATGTTAAACAGAGCGAAGGCTTAAGTCATAATTTATTGGAAAGCCGAATTTTAGAATGGATTGCCTACAGAGAAAGTCAAAGGAGGTACCTATTTTGGGACTGCTTTATAAAAACACATAGGGGCCCTATTACTTAGGCGAATGGGTGCCTACGCGAATCCAATGCACATCAAATTGGCACTACTGCCCAGCTACCGCATGCCCCAGGTGGTAATTCCATTTTTAGTGCGTGCCCAAAACATGCGTTAGAAAATACAGTGCATTCCATTAAAGTGTACGTCGGATAAGCGCATGCTCTGTTTAACTGCTTGCCGCACTTTGGTCCCGTTTTTGGTGCCATCAATTTCTATGGGGACAAACTTCGGTTTAGCGCATCACTGATAAGTGCAAGATTCGCTTATATGCATGGTTTAAGACCACTCCTCTGCAGGGAAGACTCCGCATAAGCGCACACACGGAATATGGAAGATGATTGGCATGTGACAAAGGGGCGGTAAATTTGAAATCTCATTGGTTAACTGCCACAGGCAGAATAAGCGAAAGAAAGCTGTTAGAGTGTACACTGGAGTTGTCGTCATCATTGCGCAACTGTAAGACTTTAACACTGGCTGAACAAATAGAAATTCTTAAAAAATTAGAAAACAAACAAAGTCAAGCATCTATTGCTAAAGATTATGGTGTCAATCCCAGTCAAATTTCACGTATCTTGAAGCAAAAAGACCAGCTTCTGGAAGACTGGCAAAACAATACAAATCCACAACGGAAACGAAAACGGGCGGGAAAAGCTGAGGATGTAGAAGATGCTCTTCTTCGGTGGTTTTCTCAAGTCAGAAACAGACAGTTTCCTGTCAGTGGTCCACTGCTTATGGAGAAAGCTAATCAGCTAGCTGAAAGTCTTGGACTAACTGAATTCAAAGCCACTGTTGGATGGTTGGAAAGATGGAAGGAGAGGAACAACATAAAATTCAAGAAACAGCATGGTGAGAAACAAGACGCTGATGACTTTGGTGCTGAAAATTGGGTTGTTTCAGTTCTTCCTACCATCTTGAATGAGTTTGCACCTCGTGACATTTTCAATGCTGACGAAAACGGGCTCTACTGGCGAGCGATTCTTGATGGAACACTTGCATTCAAACAAGCCAAAACTACAGGAGGTAAAACGTCGAAGGACCGACTGACGATCTTCCTTTGCTGCAATATGGATGGGAGTGAGAAGTTGGAACCACTCATCATTGGAAAGAGCAAACAGCCCCGTTGCTTCAAGAATGTTAAGCGACTTCCTGTGTCATACGAGGCTAACGCAAATTCATGGATGACTGGGGAAATTCGGGCACAAAAGCGTCAGATTTTGTTGCTTTGTGATAATTGTGCTGCACACAGTGATGATGTCAGGCTGTCTAATGTCAAGGTGGTCTTCCTGCCACCAAACACTACCTCTCTGATCCAACCTCTGGATCAGGGCATAATAGCCAATTTCAAACAAAGCGAATGCTACATACCTGTAGAAGGTATTCTCTGAGGACAGCAGGCTGATTGTTCTCACTGATGGGTGACGTCCACGGCAGCCCCTCCAATCGGAAACTTCACTAGCAAAGTCCTTTGCTAGTCCTCGCGCGCCCGCGCGCACCGCGCATGCACGGCCGTCTTCCCGCCCGAAACCGGCTCGAGCCGGCCAGTCCAGTATGTAGCAAGACAATACACTTCAAGGGAAGACACAACTCCAAAGGGGAGGCGGGCGGGTTTGTGAGAACAATCAGCCTGCTGTCCTCGGAGAATACCTTCTACAGGTATGTAGCATTCGCTTTCTCCGAGGACAAGCAGGCTGCTTGTTCTCACTGATGGGGTATCCCTAGCCCCCAGGCTCACTCAAAACAACAACCATGGTCAATTGGGCCTCGCAACGGCGAGGACATAACTGAGATTGACCTAAAAAATTTACCAACTAACTGAGAGTGTAGCCTGGAACAGAACAAACAGGGCCCTCGGGGGGTGGAGTTGGATCCTAAAGCCCAAACAGGTTCTGAAGAACTGACTGCCCGAACCGACTGTCGCGTCGGGTATCCTGCTGCAGGCAGTAATGAGATGTGAATGTGTGGACAGATGACCACGTCGCAGCTTTGCAAATTTCTTCAATGGAGGCTGACTTCAAGTGGGCTACCGACGCAGCCATGGCTCGAACATTATGAGCCGTGACATGACCCTCAAGAGCCAGCCCCGCCTGGGCGTAAGTGAAGGAAATGCAATCTGCTAGCCAATTGGATATGGTGCGTTTTCCTACAGCCACTCCCCTCCTATTGGGATCAAAAGAAACAAACAATTGGGCGGACTGTCTGTGGGGCTGTGTCCGCTCCAGATAGAAGGCCAATGCTCTCTTGCAGTCCAATGTGTGCAGCTGACGCTCAGCAGGGCAGGAATGAGGACGGGGAAAGAATGTTGGCAAGACAATTGACTGGTTCAGATGGAACTCTGACACGACCTTTGGCAGAAACTTAGGGTGAGTGCGGAGGACTACTCTGTTGTGATGAAATTTGGTGTATGGGGCCTGGGCTACCAGGGCCTGAAGCTCACTGACTCTACGAGCCGAAGTAACTGCCACCAAGAAAATGACCTTCCAGGTCAAGTACTTCGGATGGCAGGAATTCAGTGGCTCAAAAGGAGGTTTCATCAGCTGGGTGAGAACGACATTGAGATCCCATGACACTGTAGGAGGCTTGACAGGGGGCTTTGACAAAAGCAAACCTCTCATGAAGCGAACAACTAAAGGCTGTCCTGAGATCGGCTTACCTTCCACACGGTAATGGTATGCACTAATCGCACTAAGGTGAACCCTTACGGAGTTGGTCTTCAGACCAGACTCAGACAAGTGCAGAAGGTAATCAAGCAGGGTCTGTGTAGGACAAGAGCGAGGATCTAAGGCCTTGCTGTCACACCAGACGGCAAACCTCCTCCAATGGAAGAAGTAACTCCTCTTAGTGGAATCTTTCCTGGAAGCAAGCAAGATGCGGGAGACACCCTCTGACAGACCCAAAGAGGCAAAGTCTACGCCCTCAACATCCAGGCTGTAAGAGCCAGCGACTGGAGGTTGGGATGCAGAAGAGCCCCTTCGTCCTGTGTGATGAGGGTCGGAAAACACTCCAATCTCCACGGTTCTTCGGAGGACAACTCCAGAAGAAGAGGGAACCAGATCTGACGCGGCCAAAAGGGAGCAATCAGAATCATGGTGCCTCGGTCTTGCTTGAGTTTCAACAAAGTCTTCCCCACCAGAGGGATGGGAGGATAAGCATACAGCAGGCCCTCCCCCCAATCCAGGAGGAAGGCATCCGATGCCAGTCTGCCGTGGGCCTGAAGCCTGGAACAGAACTGAGGGACTTGTGGTTCACTCGAGATGCGAAGAGATCTACCAAGGGGGTGCCCCACGCTTGGAAGACCTGGCGCACCACTCGGGAGTTGAGCGACCACTCGTGAGGTTGCATAATCCTGCTCAACCTGTCGGCCAGACTGTTGTTTACGCCTGCCAGATATGTGGCTTGGAGCACCATGCCTTGACGGCGAGCCCAGAGCCACATGCTGACGGCTTCCTGACACAGGGGGCGAGATCCGGTGCCCCCCTGCTTGTTGACATAGTACATGGCAACCTGGTTGTCTGTCTGAATTTGGATAATTTGGTGGGACAGCCGATCTCTGAAAGCCTTCAGAGCGTTCCAGATCGCTCGTAACTCCAGAAGATTGATCTGCAGATCGCGTTCCTGGAGGGACCAGCTTCCTTGGGTGTGGAGCCCATCGACATGAGCTCCCCATCCCAGGAGGGACGCATCCGTGGTCAGCACTTTTTGTGGCTGAGGAATTTGGAAGGGACGTCCCAGAGTCAAATTGGAGCAAATCGTCCACCAATACAGGGAGTCGAGAAAACTCGTGGACAGGTGGATCACGTCCTCTAGACCTCCGGCGGCCTGATACCACTGAGAGGCCAGGGTCCATTGAGCAGATCTCATGTGAAGGCGGGCCATGGGAGTCACATGAACTGTGGAGGCCATGTGGCCCAGCAATCTCAACATCTGCCGAGCCGTGATCTGCTGGGACGCTCGCACCCGCGAGACGAGGGACAACAAGTTGTTGGCTCTCGTCTCTGGGAGATAGGCGTGAGCCGTCCGAGAATCCAGCAGAGCTCCTATGAATTCGAGGCTCTGCGCTGGGAGAAGGTGGGACTTTGGATAATTTATCACAAACCCCAGTAGCTCCAGTAGGCGAATAGTCATCTGCATGGACTGCAGGGCTCCTGCCTCTGATGTGTTCTTTACCAGCCAATCGTCGAGATATGGGAACACGTGCACCCCCAGCCTGCGGAGTGCCGCTGCTACCACAGCTAGGCACTTTGTGAACACCCTGGGCGCAGAGGCG
This sequence comes from Microcaecilia unicolor, assembly GCF_901765095.1. NCBI lineage: Eukaryota > Metazoa > Chordata > Amphibia > Gymnophiona > Siphonopidae > Microcaecilia > Microcaecilia unicolor. The sequence goes on along the minus strand of NC_044037.1, from coordinate 245,172,131 downwards.
AGCCCAAAGGGTAGCACACAGTACTGGAAGTGGCGTGTGCCCACCTGAAATCGCAGATACTGTCTGTGAGCTGGCAGTATCGGGATGTGTGTGTAGGCATCCTTCAAGTCCAGAGAGCATAGCCAATCGTTTTGCTGAATCATGGGGAGAAGGGTGCCCAGGGAAAGCATCCTGAACTTTTCTTTTTCGAGATATTTGTTCAGGGCCCTTAGGTCTAGGATGGGACGCATCCCCCCTGTTTTCTTTTCCACAAGGAAGTACCTGGAATAGAATCCCAGCCCTTCTTGCCCGGATGGCACGGGCTCGACCGCATTGGCGCTGAGAAGGGCGGAGAGTTCCTCTGCAAGTACCTTCTTGTGTTGGAAGCTGTAAGACTGAGCTCCCGGTGGACAATTTGGAGGTTTTGATGTCAAATTGAGGGTGTATCCCTGCCGGACTATTTGCAGAACCCACTGATCGGAGGTTATGAGAGGCCACCTTTGGTGAAAAGCTTTCAACCTCCCTCCGACTGGCAGGTCGCCCGGCACGGACACTTGGATGTCGGCTATGCTCTGCTGGAGCCAGTCAAAAGCTCGCCCCTTGCTTTTGCTGGGGAGCCGCGGGGCCTTGCTGAGTCGCACGCTGCTGACGAGAGCGAGCGCGCTGGGGCTTAGCCTGGGCCGCAGGCTGTCGGGAAGGAGGATTGTACCTACGCTTGCCAGAAGAGTAGGGAACAGTCTTCCTTCCCCCGAAAAATCGTCTACCTGTAGAGGTAGAGGCTGAAGGCTGCCGGCGGGCGAATTTGTCGAATGCGGTGTCCCGCTGGTGGAGAGACTCTACCACCTGTTCAACTTTTTCGCCAAAAATATTGTCCGCACGGCAAGGCGAGTCCGCAATCCGCTGCTGGAGTCTATTCTCCAGGTCGGCGGCACGCAGCCATGAGAGCCTGCGCATCACCACACCCTGAGCAGCGGCCCTGGACGCAACATCAAAAGTGTCATAAACTCCTCTGGCCAGGAATTTTCTGCACGCCTTCAGCTGCCTGACCACCTCCTGAAAAGGCTTGGCTTGCTCGGGGGGAAGAGTATCAACCAAGCCCGCCAACTGCCGCAAATTGTTCCGCATGTGTATGCTCGTGTAGAGCTGGTAAGACTGGATCTTGGACACGAGCATAGAGGAATGGTAGGCCTTCCTCCCAAAGGAGTCTAAGGTTCTAGCGTCCTTGCCCGGGGGCGCCGAAGCATGTTCCCTAGAACTCTTAGCCTTCTTTAGGGCCAAATCCACAACTCCAGAGTCATGAGGCAACTGAGTGCGCATCAGCTCTGGGTCCCCATGGATCCGGTACTGGGACTCGATCTTCTTGGGAATGTGGGGATTAGTTAAGGGTTTTGTCCAGTTCGCAAGCAATGTCTTTTTTAGGACATGGTGCAAGGGAACAGTGGACGCTTCCTTAGGTGGAGAAGGATAGTCCAGGAGCTCAAACATTTCAGCCCTGGGCTCGTCCTCCACAACCACCGGGAAGGGGATGGCCGTAGACATCTCCCGGACAAAGGAAGCGAAAGACAGGCTCTCAGGAGGAGAAAGCTGCCTTTCAGGAGAGGGAGTGGGATCAGACGGAAGACCCTCAGACTCCTCGTCAGAGAAATATCTGGGGTCTTCCTCTTCCTCCCACGAGGCCTCACCCTCGGTGTCAGACACAAGTTCCCGAACCTGTGTCTGCAACCTCGCCCTGCTCGACTCAGTGGAACCACGTCCACGACGGGGGCGTCAAGAGGTAGACTCCCTCGCCCGCATCGGCGAAGCTCCCTCCGCCGACGTAGTCGGGGAGCCCTCCTGGGAGGTGGCCGCGGTCGGCACCGCACGCGGTACCGACGTCGGGGACCTCAACCTGGGCGGTGGGCCAGCCGGCGCCACGCTCGACGGTACCGGAGGCGCAAGCACCGCCAGTACCGGAGGGGTAGGGCGCAACAGCTCTCCCAGAATCTCTGGGAGAACGGCCCGGAGGCTCTCGTTCAGAGTGGCTGCAGAAAAAGGCTGAGAGGTCGATGCAGGCGTCGACGTCAGAACCTGTTCCGGGCGAGGAGGCTGTTCCGGGCTGTCCAGAGTGGAGCGCATCGACACCTCTTGAACAGAGGGTGAGCGGTCCTCTCGGTGCCGATGCCTGCTGGGTGCTGAATCCCTCGGCGACCCAGAGCTCTCGGTGCCGACACGGGGAGGAGACCGGTGTCGATGCTTCTTCGATTTCTTCCGAAGCATGTCACCGGAGCTCCCCGGCACCGACGAGGAGGACGTAGAATCCATCCGTCGCTTCCTCGGGGCCGAGACCGAAGAGGGTCGATCTCGGGGGGGCTGTACCGCAGGAGCCCTCAGGGTAGGAGGAGACCCACCCGAGGGCTCACCGCCACCAGCAGGGGAATGGACAGCCCTCACCTGCACTCCACTCGATGCACCACCGTCCGACGACATCAGGAGACGAGGTCCCGGTACCACCGACGTCGATGCAGCTATCCGATGTCTCGGCGCCGATGCAGAGGCCCGATGCCTCGATGCACTCGATGCAAGGGCGGCCGAGGAAGATGGTCTGGACGCTGACGACGTCGATGCACTCGAAGATCCCGGTGCCGATGCCGACGAAGAGCCCGAGAACAACACGTTCCACTGGGCTAGTCTCGCTACCTGAGTCCGCCTTTGAAGCAGGGAACACAGACTGCAGTTCTGAGGGCGGTGCTCAGCCCCCAGACACTGAAGACACGACGAGTGGCGATCAGTGAGCGAGATAACCCGGGCGCACTGGGTGCACTTCTTGAAGCCGCTGGAAGGCTTCGATGTCATGGGCGGAAAAATCACGCCGGCGAAATCAAAAGCCGAAATGGCGAAAATTGAAGCACCAAAATTTAGAGGGAGAAAAATCTCGACCGAGGCCGAAAGAGGCCTACCCCGACGGCGAAAGAAAACTTATCGGGGCAAAAAGCTGGAAGTACGGGGAGGATTGACACGAAACCCGGGGAGGGTTTCCGGAGCACTTCCCGCACTAGAACAAAGCTTTTCCGAAGAAAAAACACGCTCAAAAAAACTTTGGACGCGCGAGGTCGACTTTCCGGGGCTCGACACGGCGAAAAAACCGACCGTACCGAGTGCGGACAAAAGAAGACTGGCCGGCTCGAGCCGGTTTCGGGCGGGAAGACGGCCGCGCATGCGCGGTGCGCGCGGGCGCGCGAGGACTAGCAAAGGACTTTGCTAGTGAAGTTTCCGATTGGAGGGGCTGCCGTGGACGTCACCCATCAGTGAGAACAAGCAGCCTGCTTGTCCTCGGAGAACATTATCTGTCTCTTGTGCTACGTTGTCTGATGAGCATTATGGAAGACCAGACTGGCAAGGATAAACATGCTGTTGAACTGGCTCGTAATCTATCACTGTTGGATTCCCTACATATGCAGAAAGAAGTCTGGAATCATGTTACACAGGCAACCATTGTGAACTACTACAAGCGGAAAAGCTTTGTTAGGGATGTGGAGAGGGACGAAACAGATGCAGCTGTTGCAAACGCGTCAGATGAACAGGTTATTGACATCCCAGCCTGTGTTACTGAAGAGCAGTTTCATCACTACTTAGCTGTTGATTACGATCTACAAACAGCTGATGATAGCACTGATGTCCTAATATGTGCCTATACGCAGGCAATGGCTGATGATGAAACAGATGATGAAATGAGCAGCGAGGCACATGCTGACGAAATTCAACAACCTCCTGTCACTTTTGCAAGAGCGCTGGAGAGTCTCAACACCGTGTGGGCCTATCTGGAGGCCACTGGATGTCACTGCTATGACAGTTTTTACCATCTGGCAGACGTAGTCTATGGAACTCACAGACACAAGAGTGTACAGAGGACTATTACTGATTACTTCAAGTAAGCTTAACGTCAGTTAACGGAGACTGTATAACGTCAGTTAACGGAGACTGTATACTGTATGTATAATAAACAGTACTGTACATATGTTTATCAGATGTCAAGCTTCTTTGTGTCACAACGGTTAAGTGCACGCTCCGGTTAACTGCATGTATTTCTTTGGTTCCAGACCCATGCACTTAAGCGGATTGCACTGTATTTTCTATTTTCTACCATGGGGAACTTACCCGGCGGTAACTGGCATTTTAGCATGCTCTGGACACTTAGCAACCATTTAGCGCGTGAGACCTTACCACTAAGTCAATGGGTGGCATTAAGGTCTCAGGCTGAAAATGGACACGCTGTCGCGTGCTCGAGGACCATGGCATACTGTCAGGCTTCTTCCCCGGGAGCACTGGGTTCGTGAGTCCTTGGGCCACTACTGTGGAGCGGCAGTGGCAGGCAAAATCACCTTCAAGGTAGAGATGAGACAAGACTGGACCGGAACCCCGGACTGGAGTTCTACACAGGAATACACGGAACTGGAACGCACCGGACGGGTGCGCACTGGAGTGGAGCCCACTGGACTGGAACACACTGGAATGGCCCCACTGGACTGGAACATACAGGAGTGAAACCCACTGGACTGGAACACACTGGGGCGGAACCCATGGGACCGGAACCCGCTGGACTGGAACACACTGGACCTAGGCTTCACCTACGCTTAACCACCTTTCCCCGAGGGTTGAGCCCTCAGGTTCGGGCGGCCGGCAGGACTTACAGGAAAAACCGGAACTGGAACTTGCAAGTAGGAACAACAGGAATGAGGATCCAGGAGTGCCCCCAGGCACCTAGGCGAAGGCAAGGCAGACAGGCAGGGAATGTCTGGGTTCCAGCAGTAGGCAGGTTTAAAGCAATGGTCAGGTCAAGGAACAAGACTACAGCTGGAGCTTCAGTATCACGGAGTACTAGCAACAGACTGAACAAGGGCTGAAGCTCCAGAAGCAAAAGAAACACACACGGAAAACCAGCAGGCAAACACCAGAAGACTAGTCAACTATACATAAGCTAGTAGGAAAGCTATGCCCAAGCAAACCAGTCATACACTGGAAACATACACAGAGCAACTCAGGAGACTTAGTAAAGCTATACACAAGCTAACAAACAAAGCTGTGCCCAAGCTACAAGTCATACACTGGAAACATACACAGAGCAAACTCAGGAGACTTAGTAAAGCTATACACCAGCTGACAACCAAAGCTGTGCCCAAGCTAACAAGTCATACACTGGAAACATACACAGAGCAAACTCAGGAGACTTAGTAAAGCTATACACCAGCTGACAAACAAAGCTGTGCCCAAGCTAACAAGTCATACACTGGAAACATACACAGAGAACTAGCAAAGCTATACACAGCTAACAACAAAGCTGTGCCCAAGCTAACAAGTCATACACTGGAAACAAACACAGAGAACTAGCAAAGCTACACCCAGGCTAACAAGCAAAGCTGTGCCCAAGCTAGCTAACAAACATAGAAACTCACACAGAGCAAACAATGTAGCAGTGTACAGAACACTCTACATACCAGGGCCCTTAGACGAAATGCAAAGGCAAGGGCTGTAGTCTCTAAGTGATTAATAAAGCCCTTCCACACCAGAGGCACAGCTGCAGCAATCACCTTGCATCCAAACAGAGGCTTGGCACACAGAGAAGTCAGCCCAGCGGGAGCCATCTTGGATACTGGCATAGAGGAGTCGGCGGCAGCCATCTTGGAAGAGGCATAGCCCACACAGGTGAGGTTCAGTAGGGCAATCAGCACACAGAGCCAGAGAGAAACTAAGACAGAGACAGACACAGAGACAAGCAGAAGCCAGCACAGCCACTGACTCCCAGAAACAGGGTAAGTCTGAGGGTGGTCACGGCCACAGCCGTGACACACTCGCTGGTTTTCATTATTCCGCACGTCAAGTTCCAGCACCATAAAAAAAATCCCCTTTTTCCAGGCGCGCTCAGGAAATGGACCAGCGCAGGGCCACTCAGATGAAAGCCTTTTTTGGCCTATAAATCTCAGCTCTTGGCTCTGGAAGGGCAATTTTCCCTACTGTTTCCTTGTGTTTTGTAAAATTTAAGGCTAAGGCATATGTTTTTCTTGAACCTGACCATCTTAAGAATTTTCTATCAGCACACAAATCACCTGTTCACTTGATAGTCTCCACTCCTTTCAATACTCCAGTTTAATGTCTCTTGAATTGTTAGTTTGTAGCCGAATTTGATTATTACTCATACTCAAATAAAATTATCATTTGTATTTTAATTTATATTCAAGTATGTAAAATCTCCCAGCTGTATTTGATTTACTAATGACCCCTTCCCACCATTTCTTGAGTATCTTCATGTTTAACTTGCCTTATGGTTAGTATTTTTTCTTTATATGAGCTTTCCTTTTGGGTGTATCGCATAAGGATTGTTATTTTCGTTTCAAGAGTTTTCATGATTAACATTGTTAAAGTTTATAATATGTAACTATATAAATAAAAGGTGACCGACTCACCCGCAAATGCGCAGTAGAGACTTCCCTCTCTGTCCCGCCCCCGCGCCAAGACGTGATAATGTCAGAGGACAGAACAAAGGAATGCTGCGCTGGAGGCGAGCTGACGAGAGGACTCACAGGAGGAAAAGGAACGCTGTGCTGGAGGCGAGCTGACGGGAGGACTCACAGGAGGTAACGAAAGCAGAGAAGAGTTGATGGACACGGGGGCAGGGGAGGGGAGGGGACGGAAGGGGAGACCGGATGGTTACTGGGCATGGGGGGAGGGCAGGGGAGAGAGGAGGGTTGCTGGGCATGGGTGGATGGAGGGGAGGGCAGGGGAGAGAGGACGGTTGCTGGACATAGGGGGAGGGCAGGGGAGAGAGGAGGGTTGCTGGGCATGGGTGGATGGAGGGGAGGGCAGGGGAGAAAGGACGGTTGCTGGACATGGGGGGAGGGTAGGGGAGAGAGGGGGGTTGGTGGACATGGATGGGGAGGGAAGGCCAGCGGAGAGAAGAGGGTTGCTGGATATGGATGGATTGAAGGGAGGGGAGGTCAAGGGAGAGAAGAGGGTTGCTGCACATGGATGGATGGAGGAGAGGGCAGGTCAGGGGCGAGAAGAGGGTTGCTGCACATGGATGGATGGAGGGGAGGGGAGGGCAGGGAGAGAGGAGAATTGTTGAATATAGATGGAGGGGGGTTTTCCTTAGGTAGTCTTCTTATGGGCTGGGGTCAGGCTGGGTTAGTTTGGGTTTGGTGTTCGTTTAATGGCTGTTTACAAGAGGGAAAGAGAGTTTTTCATCCCATTCATTTTTCTCATGTAATTTGAGTTTTTGCGTCTGGGTTTTTTTCTCTTTTTCCTTCTTGGAAGGAACCTATGATATTAACCTACTCCTGATTACACAAGGGGTTGTTAAATACTTTTGTATTGTCCCTTGCTTGGAGGTTTGAGGTTCCATTTGTTATAAATGCTTTATATAGGTTGGAATTTTTTTTCCATAAATTTAAAGGGACACCTTCAAACTAACGTTATATATAAAAATGTGTATATCCATGTGATGTTTATTGTACATCACAAAAGTAGTACTTAAAACAACTTACTTATGCAAGAACCTGTTAGGTCCACTCACCTTAAACAGCCAGCTGCAACTTCTTGGTTTCCCACTAGAATTTTGGAGTCAACCCCATTTGACATCTAATTTTGTCACCATTCTGCACAGATACAGATTCTGGGCACTTGAACAATGCATACTTAATAAAACATGGCCCAAATAAGTATTACTATGAAAAACTATCAATACAAATTAATGAAACTGACCTAAATTAGCTAATTAAAATTAATTATATTAGCAGTTAGCAGATACAAAACTATTGTGCATGAGAAGTGATTAATAGATTAGAAAATTAGCCTTTTTTATTTCTTTTCCTGTGGGGCTACTTCTTTTGGGCTTAACAGGATTTTGTACAAAGCCAGACACAATAAAATTTTACAGTGGCTAATACGAGGGCTTGACATATTTTTCAGCAAAAATAAGTAAAGTAGATAATGAAAAGCTCTATGAAAGAATATGTCAGTAAGAAAATCTCTGTTTGTCCCTAAAGTGGACTTATCAGGTTTTTGCTAAACACCCTTCAATTTCTATGTTGAACACCTAATGCAGAATAGGGGTGGAATGGGAGGGGAATGGGCAGGGACTCTGCCTTACAGATAATGTAGCAAATAAAATGGGAATATCTAAATAGGTGTGGCTAACTGCATCATATTATCTGCCATTTATTTTACATGCATAAAAAATGTTCTCTGCATTAACTGAACAGCAAAATACTGAGAACACCCCAACAGCTAACGTAGAGCCTTTACATGTAATGCACATTTAGGGTTAGGTTCTATATATCATGCCTACAAAATTGGCGTTAAAAAAAATCACACCTCGGCGTATTCTATAAACTATGCCTAAAGTTAGGAGCAGCTTATAGAATATGCCTAAATCTAGGCGTAGTTAATAGAATACGCCCAGTGCCCATTATCTGTGTCTGCCATTATCTGCCAATGAAAACCTGCTGTAAATGCCAATAACTAAATTATGTGCAGAATGGGCATATTCTATTACACTGTATGTAAATTCAAGAAATGCCCATGATATGCCCATGCCCCATGAACATCACTTTATAGAATACCTTAGATAATTATGTGCGTCAATTCTAATTACTGCCAATTAGTGCCAATAATTGATTGTTAAGTGCAATTATCAGCTTTGATTGGCTTGATAAGCTAATTAAATTGTACGTGCAAATCCAGACTATGACCGGATTTGCAAGTGCAACTTAAGTCGCACTACTACTACTACTACTTATCATTTCTATAGCGCTACTAGACATACGCAGCGCTGTACACTTGAACATGAAGAGACAGTCCCTGCTCAACAGAGCTTACAATCTAATTAGGACAGACAAACAGGACAAATAAGAGATAAGGGAATTACTAAGGTGGGGATGATAAAATAAGGGTACTGAACAAGTGAGTAAGGGTTAGGAGTTAAAAGCAGCAACAAAAAGGTGGGCTTTTAGCCTAGATTTGAAGATGGCCAGAGATGAAGCTTGACGTACCGGCTCAGGAAGTCTATTCCAGGCATATGGTGCAGCAAGGTAAAAGGAACGAAGTCTGGAGTTAGCGGTGGAGGAGAAGGGCGCAGATAAGAGAGACTTACCCAGTGAATGGAGTTCCCAAGGAGGAGTGTAGGGGGAGATGAGAGTGGAGACATACTGAGAAGCTGCAGAGTCAATAAGAGGAGTTTGAACTGTATGCAGAAATGGATAGGGAGCCAGTGAAGTAACTTGAGGAGAGGGCTAATATGAGCATAGCGTCACTGGTGGAATATAAGTCGTGCTGCAGAATTTTGAACAGATTGAAGAGGAGAGAGATGGCTAAGTGGGAGACCTGTGAGAAGCAAGTTGCAATAGTCTAAGCGAGAGGTGATAAGAGTGTGGATAAGGGTTCTGGTAGTGTGCTCAAAAAGGAAAGGGCGAATTTTGGTGATATTATATAGAAAGAAACGACAGGTTTTAGCAGTCTGCTAAATATGTGCAGAGAAGGAGCGCGAGGAGTCGAAGATGACCCCAAGGTTACGAGCTGATGAGACAGGGAGGATGAGAGCGTTATCCACAGAAATAGAGAATGGGGGAAGAGGAGAGCAGGGCCGTGCCGATGCGGTAAGCCGGGTAAGCGCCGCAGGGGGGCGCCATCCTCTGGGGGGCGCCGCCGCTGCGTGCTTACCTTGCCCCTCCCGCTCCCATGTAGGAATTGCCCACCCTCTTCTTCCCCCCAAGATCCCTTTCCTTTTTTTTTCTTTTAAATTTACCTTCCTCCGGCAGCGCAGCGTCAGTGAAGGAGGCGGCGCTCCCAGTCCCGACGTCTCTAGCCTTCCATTGGTTCGCTCAGTGTCCCGCCTTCTTCTGACGTCATCCTTGACGTCAGAAGAAGGCGGAACACTGAGCGAACCAATGGAAGGCTAGAGACGTCGGGACTGGGAGCGCCGCCTCCTTCACTGATGCTGCGCTGCCGGAGGAAGGTAAATTTAAAAGAAAAAAAAAAGGAAAGGGATCTTGGGGGGGAGAAGAGGGCGGGCAGTTCCTACATGGGAGCGGGAGGGCAGGGGAGAGAGGAGTATAGATGGGAGGGCAGGGTTCATGGAAGGGAGAGAGGGGAATTGCTTGATCGGGATGAATGGCGGGGGCAGGGGACAGATGGGCATGGATGGGTGGGAGGGTAGGGCTCAGGGAGAGAGGGAATCGCTGCCTTGGAGCCAGGCAGGTGCGGGGGGGGGGGGTGCCACCACCTCCAACTGGTAGTCTGCAGGGAGGCGCCAGAGACCCTTGGCACGGCCCTGGAGGAGAGGTTGGTTTAGGGGGAAAGATAAGAAGCTCAGTCTTGGTCATGTTTAGTTTATACACAATAAGGGGGTAAATGTGGCAATTACCACATTAGACCCCATTAGTGAATGGGCTGTGTTAGCATTAGCACATGGCAGCCACTAGAATGGCTCAGTAAATAGAGGGGAAGATGTAAAACCTTAGCACAGGCTCCCAAGTATTTTTCACTTTATAGCTTTTTAGCGAACCTAAGTATTTTAGCTTTGATTTTTTTTCAAAATGGTGTAAAGAAGAAATAAAAACATTGCAATTTTAAAAACACATAAACCACAAAACTTAAAACTGGTAACTAAACTGAATGATATAATGACATATACATACCTATGTCTCTGGTTCTGTGAGTTGTAATGAATGTTCGCAGGTCCCTTCCACTCATGTTTGCTTAATCTGGAGGCAGAGGTGGAGAAAGGTAAAACAGACGATGTGAGTGAATTGTGGGCAATAAATTCTAACAGTAAGTAAATAAATAAGACAAACATTTGTCCATAATGTTCAGAGCTCTATACTCTTTCACAATTCTTTTAAAATTTAGCATTGTGTGCAAAATGTAGTTTTTACACCACCCCACGCTTTCTATACTAAATAAGAATCTATAACATAGTAAGGGACTCAATTTCGAAACAGAAAAACATCCAAAAAGTAGCACAAAGCACACTTGGATGCTTTTTCCCAAAACATCCAAATCACTATTTTCAAAACCCATTTTAAGACTTTTTCTATGCAGTTCATTTGAAGTGCATCCAAATCACAAGTGGGTGTGTCAGGGGCATGTTGAGGCAGGATTTGGGCATTCCTAACAGTTGGACATTTTTCTGCCATAATGGAACAAAACAAATTAGGTGTTAATTAAGGTGTGAGGAAGTAGAATATTCACAAAGGGTATTAAGGGCAATCAGATTACTGAGTTACCTTGAACTTTCGCCACAGCTTACAACATTAACAGACAGCCTCTAGAAGGCACAGTAGAACCTAGTTTAGTCTTTAATTCCAACTCCCACCCACCCCTAGCACAAATATTCATAGTCAGTTATTGTAATTAGGATAACAAGGGAGCAGTGCTCTTACAGAGTTTTAATTACATTTCATTATTTTCTAAGAAGAAAACACTAAATAAATCACACAATATACCATATAAGCTAAAGACTTTTTTTTTATATTAGACTAACATCCTTAATACCTTAGCAAGTTTTAAATTATTGAAAAACTCAGAAATACTAAGATGGAGACAGCAGTCCAACAGCGAGAGTGATGCTATCCAGTTATTTGAATTGAGTGTCACATGTAGTTGGGGAGCAGTTATAGGTGTGTGCCCGATGCAAACAGCTCCTAGTTCTCTGAGAACGGGTCTGTTCTGTTGATGCTAGAGTAGCAGACTTGGAGGAGCTGAGGAAGAGAGAGCGGTAGATAGAGGAGAACTACAGAGATGCTGTAGAGAAGTCCCTCCTTCAGTCTGGCAGCCCCTGTGCTGCCTTGGAGGAGGGAGGTCTTCTAGAAAGAGAGCATCACCCTAGTGAAGTAAGAAGTACTCCTGTAGCCAGGACCTGTCTACCAAGAGATGCACTATCCTCTCGCACCGAGGATATGTCTCGAAGAATTTCTGCCCAGGTGGAATGATAAAGAGGATGGAACTCCTCTCATTGACTACTTTGTAGCTTCATTGCTTGCCCCCTAGTTCTAGTATTTTTGGAAAGGGTAAACAAGCGATTCACATATACCTGTTCCACTCCACTCATTATTTTTATAGACCTCTGTCATATCTCCCATCAGCCATCTTTTCACCAAGCTGAAAAGCCCTAGCTGTTTTAGCCTTTCCTCATAGGGAAGTTGTTCCATCCCCTTTATCATTTTCATCGCCCTTCTCTGTACCTTTTGCTAATTCCACTATATCTTTTTTTGAGATACGGTGACTAGAATCGCACACAGTATTTGAGGTGCAGTCACACTACAGAGCGATACAAAGGCGTCATAATGTCCTCATTTATATTTTACATACCTTTCCTAATAATACCTAACATTCTATTTGTTTTCTTAGCCGCTGTCAAACACTGAGCAGAGGGTTTCAACTATCATCAATGATGATACCTAGATCCCTTTCCTGTTCAGTGACTCCTAATGTGGAACCTTGCATCATGTAACTATAGTTCGGGTTCCTCTTTCCCAAATGCAGCACTTTGCACTTGCTTACATTAAATGTCATTTGCCATTTGGATGCCCAGTCTCCCAGTCTCATAAGGTCCTCTTGTAATTTTTCACAATCCTTTTGCAATTTAACAGTTTTGAATAACTTTATGTGATCAGCAAATTTAATTACCTCACTACCTACTCCCATCTTTAGATCATTTATAAATATGTAAAAAAAGCAAAGGTCCCAACAAAGACCCCTGTGGAACCCCACTATCATAGGCGGTCGGTGGCCCAACTGTTTGGGGAGGCTAAAGGGGGTGGGGTTATGGGTGGGGCCAGGGGTGGGGCCAGGGGCGGGGCTTACATCCATATTTGTCTGACAACATAGAAAAAAAATAAGTAAAAAATAAGTCACAATTAATACCTTTTATTAAATTTAGATATTAAATATGTATCATATGTCAAAATAAAGTGGTTGCTCAAAGCATGTACTAACCACAATTCCTCAACTGCAAAACACTATGCACAAATTTGTGCAAAAACACACTCATAAACCTTACTGTACCATAACACTGGGCAGACCTTAATAAACCAATATACCAACCATACGGAAAATGCAGACTGTCAATAATATGAAACAAGGGATCATAATATCATAATTCTCATGTAGAGCCACAAAAAACCCTTTTAGGGTGGAAAGTGAGCTCCTTTTATGTAGATCCTTCAAGAGGTAGTGTGTCATGATTTAGGCTCTAAAACCCTTTCTGATGATTTGGTGCCACTTCAGTAAGGCCAATACACAATCTCTCCACTGGAAAACACTATACACAAACTTGTGCAAAAACACACTCATAACTTTACCAAACCATAACAGCACTAATTCCAAGGACAGGACAAGCAACACCCTTATGTATGGAAAGGCAGAACTGTAATTACACCGGGCTCTAAAACACCAATACACTACCTCGTGAAACAAAAAAAACACCAAAAAGGGCTGAAAATACTACACGCTAGCAGAATACTGCACCTTGATCACACATGAAAAACACATGACACAACAGATATGAAGGCAAAATACTGAACTGGAAAGTTACCTCAATAAGTCAGACTCAGCATGCAGCAATACTAGAAAAATTGAAACATACATGCAAAACAGCACAGATGCACATTTCCAAAAGCTGACATATTCCAGTTAATAAATTCTGAATAAAATACTTTTTTCTACCTTTGTTGTCTGGTCATTTAGTTTTTCTATTCGCTTTGGTCCCAGTGTCTTCTTTCTATTTGATATTTTTTCTCTCACCATGTCCACCATCCTCCTGTGTCCTTATGTGTCCTGTCTACCATCTGTAGCCCTGACCCTATCCTTCAGTATCCCGATCCAGCTCTTAAATTCAACAGTTTCTCCTCCATCCATATCCAGCATTTCTCCTCACTCCCCTCCATCCATGTGCATAAACTTCCCTCCCCTCCATCCATGCCCAGCACCTTCCTTCTTTCTCTCCTACCCTTCCATCCAGTGTCATCCCTCTTTCTCTCTCCATCCTTCCACCCATTACCCTCTCCCAATCCTTCCGTCCATTGTCTCCCTCTATCTCCCCTTCCTTCTAGACAGTTCTCTCTCTTGACCCTTTTCCATTCAGCATGTCCTCTCTCACCCCATCCTTCCAGTGTCTTTCCTCTTTCCCTCCCTACCAGCGTCTTCCCTCATTCTGCCCCCTCCTTCCAGCATTTTTCCTCTTTCTCCCTCCTTTCATCCAGCCAGCATTTCTCAGTCTGACAGCTAGGGTCTCCCCCAGTTTCTCCCCAGCAGCTTCTCTCTCTCTCTCTCCTGCCCATGTCCCCTCTTTCCTCTCCCCATCTTTTTCTGGCTCTCCCCTGCTTTTTTCCATGTCCCTGGCTCTCCTCTGCTCTTTTCCATGGCCCCTCTTTCTCTCCCCATCTCTTTCTGGCTCTCCCCTGCTCTTTTCCATGGCCCCTCTTTCTCTCCCCATCTCTTTCTGGCTCTCTCCTGCTTTATTGCATGTCCCTGGCTCTCCCCTGCTCTTTTTCATGGCCCCTCTTTCTCTCCCCATCTCTTTCTGGCTCTCCCCTGCTCTTTTCCATGGCCCCTCTTTCTCTCCCCGTCTCTTTCTGGCTCTCTCCTGCTTTATTGCATGTCCCTGGCTCTCCCTGCTCTTTTTCATGGCCCCTCTTTCTCTCCCCATCTCTTTCTGGCTCTCCCCTGCTTTTTTCCATGTCCCTGGCTCTCCCCTGCTCTTTTCCACGGCCCCTCTTTCTCTTCCTATCGCTCTCTGGCTCTGTATTGCTCTTGTCCATGTCCCCTGGCTCTCCCCTGCTCTTCCTCTCTCTCCTCCTACCATTTCCCGCCAGTGACCACGTTCTCTTCTCTCCCTCCAGCCCGGGCCTCTTAACAGCTGCGCTGACAGAAGAAGAAAAAGAAGCGCGGGGCCGCAGCAGCCTTCAGACATGCGCTGTCGGCTCTGCCGGTCCTCTGACCCCGGAACGGGAAATTGACGTCACGGGGCAGAGACTGGCAGACCCGACAGCGCATGTCTGAAGGCTGCTGCGGCCCCGCGCTTCTTTTTTTTCTTATGTTATGCTGGCTGTGGGTGGAGAGTAGCGACGGCCGGTCTCATTCGGCTGCCGCTGCGCTACTCAACAGAAGATTTCGTCGAGTTTTGTCTTGGGCTGCATTTAGAGGTAGGCGTGGCCGCAGGGAAGTTCACAGCTGGGCTGGGGAGGCTTAGCCTCCCCAAGCCTCTTATACGGGGCGCCTATGCCCACTATCTAACCTTCTCCATTGAGAATACTATTTAACCCTACTCTCTGTTTTCTATCTTTTAACCAGTTTTAATCCACAGTAGGACACTAACTCCTATCCTATGACGCTCCAATTTCCTCTGGAGTCTTTCATGAAGTACTTTGTCAAATGCCTTTTGAAAATCCAGATAAACAATATCAACCGGCTTACCTTTATCCACATGTTTGTTCACCCTTTCAAAGAAATGTAGTAGAATGGTGAGGCAACATTTCCATTCACTAAATCTGTGTTGGCTTTGTCTCATTAATCCATGCTTTATTTATTTATTTGCTACATTTGTACCCCACATTTTCCCACCTATTTGCAGGCTCAATGTGGCTTACATTATATTACGAAAGATATAGTTATGAACAGGGTAAGAGGTTTGTTTTAAATTAACATATTACTATGTAAGAAATAAGGAAGATATGTCTGTGGAATAATTTACATAACACATAATAAAAAAACAAACAAACAATAATATATGATGACCAATAATGATAATATGGATTTAGAGGGATTAGTAGGTGGTTGGTTAGATATAGAATAATCAAGTTATAAGGAGAATTCTTATTGTAAGTTTTTTCAAACAAGTGTGTTTTCAGTAATTTCCTGAAGTTTGTTGTTACGTGTTATTTTTATGGTGTTCGGTAGTTTGTTCCATGCTTTTGTGCAGAGGTATATGAAGGTAGATGCATGTATTAATTTGTATTTGAGTCCTCTACAATTAGGTTAGTGGAGGTTCAGGAAAGTACGCGACGAACTGTTGATGTTTTGAATATGATGTGTAATTTTGTTCTTTATAATTGTCTCTACCATCTTTCCTGGCACAGACATCAGGCTCACCAGCCTATAATTTCCTGGATCACCTCCCAGATGTTAGCGGAATCCTTCACCTTAGTCACACATTCAGAACATGGAGAGACCCTCATGTGGTACAAGGGAGACCAAAAATCATGCAAATAAAAATTGAAATGGAGACCCCCAAGAAAAAGACAGACTTTATAAGCAATACAAATATACTGGTAAAAGAGAAACAGAAATGTATTTTCTCCTGTACTCTGCAAAATACAAAAATAGGGAAAAAAATTACTGGAACATCTCAGTTCTTAAAGTATTAAATAACAATACATTTTCTATTTTCTATATTTGTCCCAATCTCTTCTACTCTCCACTTGTCAGTCTTTCCTAGATCCTTTTCCAGACTGGCTCTTCCATTTCATCTCTTGCCTCATCTTCTTCTTTTCTGTCACAACTGTCAGTAATGGTGAGCCCTTGGACCAAAGCCGGAGCTTTGGCAGACAAATCACCTTGGCTGGCACAGGCAGGAATCAGAACAGACTGGACTAGGATAAACTAACAGACTCAACAAGGCAGGACAGAGGTAACTAAACACAATGAACAACACAAGAACCGGATCCAGACAAGGCAAGGAAAAGAAGGCAAAGGGCCAGAACTGGAACCCAGACAGGACAAGGCAAGACTCAGAACTGGATTAAAACTGGGACTGGGACCCAGAAATGCAAGACAAGGCAAAACACGGAAGTAGATTAAAACTGGGTCCAGAAAAGGGCAAGACAAGGACAAGGCAAGGACTGGATCCGGACAGGGCTAGACTGAAAGAGACAAGACAAAGCATAACTAGACAAGCAAGACAGGGTAGGAGCTAGGCAACAAGAATAACAGAAGCAAGACAATAAACAAGGCAGGGACAGGATTCATGATTCCCAAACAGGCTTGGCTGGAACAGGATTCTGGAACAGGCTTGACTTGGCTGGAACAGGCTTCTGGAACGGGCTTGGCTTGACTGGAACAGGATTCTGGAACGGGCTTGGCTGGAACAGGATTCTGAAAGGGACTTGGCTTAGGAGGGAACTGGGACAGAACTAGCTCAAACATAGAGCAGGAGCAGAACCTGGCTCAAACACACACAGGAACAGAACTAGGCAGAAACAGAGTTCAAGAGCCAGGAAGCAAACATAGCAGGCAAAGGATTAAGCAGACTAGGGGAAGACGAACAAAGAAGAAATGTGCTTACCAGCACCCACAGCTGGAAAGGGAAAGGCCAGGCAGACTGAGAGGCAGCAGACACAGGTGCATAGCAGTGAAGTAATCAGGGACGATGCTGGCTTCTACAGACTCTCAGAATTAACAGACAAGAACTACACACACAGGAAACAGAACAGGGAAAACAGGAACAGAGTTTGGCTAAACACAGAGATTGGCTTAAACACAGAGCTTAACTATAGAGTCAAAAGAAGGGCTAGACTAAAAGCAGGAGCCAAGGGTAGAGTCAAACAGATACAAACACCAAGGGCTGTCAGACCTGTGAGTTCTTGTACCAAGTACAGCGCTGCTGAGCCCGGTACTCACACCAGGTTCTGCTTGGCAGCCGGACAACCCTGGGTTTCACCTGCGCTGACCACTGTTCCCCAGTGGTTGAGGCCCTAGGTGTGGGCGGCCTGCAGGGTTTACGAGATGGAGCAGGAACGGGTGATGAACGTGAAGGACAGACAGGCAGCAGGCAAGAGAGTGATCCAGGTACAGGCAGAGTCAGTAGGCAGGCAGCAGACACAAGAGTAATCCAGGTACAGGCAAGGTCAGGAGGCAGGCAGCAGACACAAGAGTAATCCAGGTACAGGCAGAGTCAGTTGCAAATAACAAAGTAGAGGAGAAGCACACTACTGAGCAAGTAACACCTACCAAAGTAGAAGCCGAAGCAAGGAGTCTACGGAGAGCTCAACTGATAAAGTGCTGGCGTCTGACATCAGCAGGGAGAAGGGGCACAGCCATAGGACAAGAGCAGGGGAAGGAGGAACCGGAAGACCAATAGGAGAGAAGCAAGGGAAGTCAGGCAGAGGAAGAGAAGACCCAGGTGGGTGGAAGCAAAGCAATCAAGGAGCCTGGAAGCCAGGCAGAAAGAGAGCAGAGCCAGGTGCATGGAAGCAAAGCAATCAAGGAGCCTGCAGCCAGAGAAGAGCCACATACACATGGCTCAGGGCTGTGCCAGTCAAGTGTGCATGAGCCAGACTTTCAGGATCAAGGTAGAAAAGCAAACACACAGAAACAAAGCAAAGCACTGAAACACAAGACTCAAAGAAACACAGAAACACAGAAACACAGAACTTCAGGAGCAAGATTCTCAGGAACAAAGCCAAGCAGGGAAATGATCTAAACAGGTAACACAAGATTAAGAGACCTCTTGCAAAGGCAACGTAGGAAAGCTCCCTGGGTCCTTATAAAGGAGTAGGCTGATGATGTCACAAGTAGGAAATGAAGCAGAAGCAGGGAGACCAAAGTGAGGCTTGGCTTCAGGGACACCAAAGCGAGGCTTGGCTAACAGGAAGAACAACAACAGGAAATGACGCAGAAGCAGGGAGACGTCGTGACAAACTGGAGAATATCTCGCCTCATCTGAGGCCACTGGTACTGTCGAGAAATCAGACGAAGGGTCTTTTGGAACCCAAAATGTCCGGCCCATACGGAGGAATGTCCCCACTGCATTACTTTCCCCCGATCCTGAGGAGGCACTAGCTTCTTCACCGGGGCGACCCCCCCATGGGGCCGCACTAAGGCAGTTAGGATCCAACATAGGATGAAGCTCTTCAATCTCCTCCGGGACGTCAAAAGCTCTAGAGAGGGAATCTGCAGGGGTATTTTGGGCCGCAGCCCGAAACACGAGTTGAAAATGAAATCTTGCAAAACATAATGACCAACGGGCCTGTCGAGGATTTAGCCGTTGGGCTTCTTGTAGATACAAAAGATTCTTGTGGTCAGTAATCACTGTAAATCGGTGCTCCGCCCCCTCCAGCAAATGTCTCCATTCTTACAGAGCTAACTTCAAGGCTAGAAGTTCTCTGTCCCCCACCGTATAATTGCGTTCCGCTGGGGAGAACTTACGGGAGAAGAAGAAGCAAGGCTGGCGCCGGCCCTTGGCGTTAACTTGAGAGAGGACGGCCCCTGCGCCCAAAGCGGAAGCGTCCACTTCCACAACAAATGGTTTATTAGGATCCGGGGCCAACAGGATAGAGGCAGATTCAAACGCTTTCTTTAATTGACTGAAGGCGGCTTGTGCCTCCTGTGGCCAGTTTCGGACGTCTGCATGTTTTCTAGTAAGTGCTGTCAACGGCGCTGTCAATTGTGAATAATAAGGAATAAACTGGCGGTAGTAATTCGCAAACCCCAAGAACCGCTGTAGCGCTTTCAGTCCCTGAGGTTGCGGCCATTCCCGGATAGCGCGGAGTTTATCGGGATCCATCCGCAACCCCCCTGGTAGCAGAATATGTCCCAGGAAAGGCAGGGATTGCTGGTGAAACGAGCACTTGCTAAGTTTGGCAAACAAGCGGAATTGCCGTAGGCGCTGCAGCACAGTACGAACATGGATCACATGTTCTATGGGGTCCTTGGAGAAGATCAGGATGTCATCCAAGTAGACAATGACTGTGGAATACAACAAGTCCTTGAGCGCGAAGTTGATGAATCTTTGAAACACTGCGGGAGCGTTACATAAGCCAAAGGGCATTACTAGATATTCAAAATGTCCCTCATGAGTATTAAAGGCAGTTTTCCACTCGTCCCCTCTCGGATGCGGACCAAGTTGTAGGCCCCACGAAGATCCAACTTGGTGAAGATCTGAGCTCCCTGCAACCGGTCAAACAGTTCTGGAATGAGAGGTAGGGGGTATCGATCCTTCACGGTGATGGCATTTAGACCCCGATAGTCCACGCAGGGTCTCAACGAGCCATCTTTCTTGGTCACAAAAAAGAATCCGGCCCCGGCAGGGGACGTAGAGGGACGGATGAACCCCTTCTGGAGATTCTCCCGAATATAGGCTTGCATTACCTTAGATTCCTCCCGGGATAGTGTATAAAGGCGGCCCCGGGGCGGCATGGCGTCTGCCATCAACCTGATAGCACAATCAAAGGATCGATGAGGCGGTAGGACATCAGCTTCCACGGGACTAAATACGTCTGCAAAATCCCGGTATTCCACCGGCAGTGTAGCGTGGCAAACTGGCACAGTTCTAGGGGTAGCTACCACTGCGGGACAACTGAATTTCCGGCCCTTCAAACAGGCTTCCATGCAGGCGTCACCCCATGACCGGATCTTCCCCAAGGTCCAGTCTATGACGGGGGTATGGCGCCGTAGCCAGGGCAATCCCAGCACCACCGGATGAATGGTACGGGGTAAAATCAAAAATTGAGCCTCCTCACGGTGATCCTCCCCTACCTGAAGTCCCAAAAAGGGGGTTACCTCCGTAATAGGCTGAGGTAATGCAGTACCTTGAATGGATGTCACTTGCAGCGCAGGTTGATAAGGTAATGTGGGCCAACTCATCTGCTGCAGGAGTTCATGACAAATGAAGTTTCCCCCCGCCCCGGAGTCCAAGAGGGCACGGGTGTGAATCATCGTCTCTTGCCACCGCAGCGTTACCGGCAGAGTTACCAGCTGATCTGGTAGGGGAGCGGAGTGCCCTCTCAGGGCGCCTTGGGGGTAGCGTTTCCCGCCCGTGCAGGGCAAAAGCGGACGAAATGTCCGGCCTCGCCGCAATGTAGGCAAAGCCCGCCCCGCAGGCGTTGATTCCTCTCCCGAGGAGACAATCGTTGACGACCGATCACCATCGGTTCCTCACCATTCTCCTTAGGCTCCCGGGAACCACGGCGGGGGGACGGCCCCTTGCCAGTCTGAGACGCACCTCGAGCACCTCGGTCTGCTCGAGCTCTAGCTCTCTCTTGAAAACGGGTATCCACACGGACACAGAGCGAGATAGGGCGTCCAGCTGCCCCGAGACCTCCTTTCCCGCCAGCTCGTCCTTGATTCGCTCCTGAAGTCCCTCCAGGAAGATTGCAGATAATGACTCTTGATTCCAACGCAACTCAGTTGCTAGAGTCCGAAATCGAATGGCATAGTCAGCCACGGTCCCTTCGCCCTGTTGAATCCGCAGCAGTTCGGACGCCATGGAAGACGGCCTTCCTGGGAGGTCAAACACCATGCGGAAGCGGCGCTGAAACTCTGCATAATTATCCAGGAGCGGATCCTGTTGTTCAACTAACGGGGACGCCCATGCCAGGGCCCGTCCCGTACACAAGGAAATAACATAACACACTTTAGTCTGGTCTGAAGAAAAGGCCTCCGGTTGCATCCTAAAGGCTAGGTTGCACTGATTAAGGAAACCCCGGCATCCTCCAGGAACGCCATCAAATCGTGCAGGCTCAGGGAATCGAGGTCCCGAAAGGGACCCTCCCGGACGGGGAGCCGCTGTGGCCCCCTGGACCGCAGCGGCCTGGTTCTGTACCTGGACCGAAGAAAGCTGAGAGCACACGTTCTGGAGTGCCCCTGACAGGGCATTCAACTGCTCCTGCTGCTGCTAAAGGGCTTTAGCCAGGTCCCGCAGATCAGGTTATATAGGCGAGCTCATGGCTTCAGGTTCCTGTCTTGTCTTCAATGTCAGTGAGCCCTTAGGTCCCGCAAGGCCCCAAAGGACCTCAGAGGACAGCCGTGCAACCCCAAATCTTCACCCGCGGCGACCGCCGTTCACCAGGGGTTGAGCCCCCAGCTGCAGGTGGTCAGCAGGACTGCTGGAACCGCGGGCTTGACGGACTGACCTGGCTAGAGTCGGGAGTAACGGGCAATCAGCAAACAGCAGTCAGGCGCAGGGCAACTCTCTGGGCAGGCGGCTAGCAATCAGTAGTCAAATACAAGGCACAGTATCTGGGCAGGCGGCTAGCAATCCGAAGTCAAGTACAAGCACAGTCTCTGGATAAGCGGCTAGCAATCCGTAGTCAAGTATAAGCACAGTCTCTGGATAGGCGGCTAGCAATCCGTAGTCAAGTATAAGCACAGTCTCTGGATAGGCGGCTAGCAATCCGTAGTCAAGTACAAGCACAGTCTCTGGATAGGCGGCTAGCAATCCGTAGTCAAGTATAAGCACAGTCTCTGGATAGGCGGCTAGCAAGGCGTAGTCAAGTATAAGCACAGTCTCTGGATAGGCGGCTAGCAATCCGTAGTCAAGTATAAGCACAGTCTCTGGATAGGCGGCTAGCAATCCGTAGTCAAGTATAAGCACAGTCTCTGGATAGGCGGCTAGCAAGCCGTAGTTAAGTACAAGCACAGTCTCTACTCCGTAGACGGGTTCAAGCAGTCTCTGGGAAGGTCCAAGAAGATGCAACACGGAACCACTGTGCAGGCTTCGGGAACAGAACCTGAAGCAAGGGTGTCAGCTAGATTCCATCTTTAAATATCGCGCCACCCCGCCCTCGTGGGAGAAACCCATCAATCTGGCCCTGGGAGTCGGCAGAGCCCCTCGGATTGGCTCTGCCCGATCTCCCAGGCGGAGTCACCGCCTTGGTCCTCCAATCCGGTGCTAGGTAGGTGGAGCTCCAGAGCCCCCAGCTCTGGAGCGAAGAAGACGTCGGCCCCCGCGTACCAGCGCCGCCATCTTGGGCGGCGCGAACCTCGTTCTGACCTCCTGCAACCAAGAGACCGGCGTTCGCCGTCACCGGCCGCCGGTCCCGGCCTGACCTGCCAGTCCCGCGGCAGCGCCGGCCCCCACGCCGGAACCCCCTGGCCGTCCTCTCGCGCCGTGGAGGCCGCTGGCTCCCGCCCCCCGCGGCGGGAGAGCAGGTAGGAGCGCGGGACGCGACATCTCCCTTTCTCTCACCCTCTAGGACCAAAATTGTGGAAACATTTGGCATTAGTTCTTGTATAGGTTCCACATGTATGTAGAAGTTTGTCTGCTTCTTGCATATGCCTTCTTGCACTCCAAAAGTACATGACATGGCTTGCCCTTAAGAGCCAAGATAACATGTTTTCCTGTCCTGCATTACACAGTAGCATCTAGGTGTTCCTTCTTTAGAGAACACCCCTATGGCAGCCAGAAGGGAAAGAAATTTTTCAGAGGCAGTGAGCAACCTTTTGGCATGCTCAGTACTCACCAATGAGTATGTATAATAGACTGGGGTCCAGGAACCAGACCATACTGCAGGAAGGAAGATTTGGGAATCCATCCAGATGACCCTGGCAAGGAAAGCATGATACATGAATCCATGCACCAAGCTGAAGATCTGGTAGACACTCATACAGAAGAGGGATTAAACCAGTGGGACTAGGTCCACATGCATCTAACAGGCATAAATGCCCTGTCAGCCAGGACAGGAATACACTGCTAAGATGCTGTGGGCTAATGAGAAGTGATCCAAAATGGTGCTGTACAGTGGTCATCTTGTCATTTGGGGCCACCTTTATGTGCCTTATTCATAAAAAAAAACACGTCAGGGTGAAAATATCCAAGTGTTCATCATGGACGTCCTTGCTTTTTTTGATTATGGGTCAAAGATGTCCAAGTGTTAGGTACGTGTTCAGAAGAATCCGCAACCAAGCGGAGAACTCGAACTTCCCACAGGAAAAAACAAGTATAAGTGAGAGTGGGATGTTTGACCACGGAAATTCAAATCCTGGTCAAGTGTTAGGTACGATAATCAAAAACAGCGAAGATGACACAAATGATCAAAAGGATGAAAAAAAGGGGGGTAAAAAAAAAAAAAAGCAAAAAAAATGAAGAACAACAAAAAAATAAAAAATATATATATAAAACGGGAAACGAGAAAATCAAGAAAAAGAAATGCAAAAATATGCAGAAAAGTGGAAGACAAAAAAAATAAGGAAATAACAAAAATCAAAAATGAGAAAAAGACGACACAAGTAAGATAAAAAAGTGAATTATTAAGGTGATATGACTCGACACAGCTGTGTTTCGGCCCAACCGGCCTGCGTCAGGAGTCTGTTACACCATATATGTATTCTCTGGCAATATGAGTTCTTGTAAGATATTCAATAAAATTCTATTCAATAACACTCTGCCTTTAAAAAGGCTGTGTGCGTGATTAAGCAACAAACGATTGCCAGCGAACGCTAGTAGCTTCGATACTTTGTTCAACGAGATGAAGATACATTTTCCGCACCAGTATTCTCTATAACGATTGTTGCTTAATCACGCACACAGCCTTTTTAAAGGCAGAGTGTTATTGAATAGAATTTTATTGAATATCTTACAAGAACTCATATTGCCAGAGAATACATATATGGTGTAACAGACTCCTGACGCAGGCCGGTTGGGCCGAAACACAGCTGTGTCGAGTCATATCACCTTAATAAATTCACATTTTTATCTTACTTGTGTCGTCTTTTTCTCATTTTGATTTTGTTATTTCCTTATTTTTTTGTCTTCCACTTTTCTGCATATTTTTGCATTTCTTTTTCTTGATTTTCTCGTTTCCCGTTTTATATATATTTTTTTATTTTTTTGTTGTTCTTCATTTTTTTTGCTTTTTTTTTTTTACCCCCCTTTTTTTCATCCTTTTGATCATTTGTGTCATCTTCGCTGTTTTTGATTATTGTTGTTGTTTGCGGAGACAGGTTTCTTCTGTATTTATTACAAGTGTTAGGTACGCCCAAGTCCCGCCTTCTCTACGCCTCCGACACGCCCCCTTGAAATTTGGACGTCCTTGCGACGGACTGCAGTTGGAGACGTCCAAAATTGGGTTTCGATTATACCAATTTGGACGTCTCTGGGAGATGGAAGTCCATCTTCCGATTTATGTCGAAAGATGGACATCCTTCTCTTTTGAAAATGAGCCTGATAGTAACCTATGGAATGTTGTAAGTCTAGTGTTTTGAAAATGAGCCCCTATGTAACTTTGTAAGTTTATATGCATTGAAAATAAGCACCTAAAAGGCATATTTTCAAAGCACTTAGACTTACAAAGTTACATAGATGACCACAAACTATGGAGGAATTTGAGTGAAGCAGTTTAAATGTTAAGGGAACATGAAATCAAATAAGCTCTAATAATGGGGAATGGTATACAGTACTTGACTTAGCCAATTCATTCCTTTCAATTGTAAGTTTAAGAGCAAGTTGCCCCCTTTCCCAATTTACATTTACATGGCAGGCAGCCATTATACTTTCACCAGGTTTCTGCAAGAGTATGTACATAGTTCCATCATCTGTCACCAGATGGTGGCACAGAATCTGGATTTTAATCCTCCATTAAGAAGAATACAGCAAAATCATTACATAGATGATATACTGATAGAAAGCGCTAGATCTTATGTGGCCCAGGATTTGAGGTAGTGGAACACATTAAATTATGGGGTTGGTATAGGGATCTGTCCAGAAAGCAATTTTCCTTAGGAATTCAGTGGAGCAAGGGGCAAAGAGAGATTTCATAGAAAATAAACAAAACACAGCACAATATCCAGCTACAGTATTTTGAAGGACTGTGGGATTTTGACCAACACATATCCCTCTTCTCAGCCAGATTTTGTACCTATTGCATAATGTGATCAAAAGGAAAATGAACTTGTGTGGGGCCAGAAGAAGTAGGAGGCCATAGAACAGGCGTGGCTATTACAGGAGAGAGAAGTAGAGTTGTAGATTTCTAAGCATGATCAGTATGCAAATTGAAGCCTATAGCAAAGGTGGGGGTCAAAAAAGAAACCCCTTTAGAATTTGGTCCAGAGAACCACCTCCTGCTGGAGACTCCTTTTGAAAGCAATTTCTGGCCTATAACTGGGTATTCAGCTGCCAAAATTCCTGAAATTCCTCTCAGGTAGACACATCACATAGGAGATTCTTAGCAAAACCACATGGTGTACGGATGTCTTAGCTTAGTCGCTACATAAATATTAAAAAAAATATGAATGATGGAAAGCTGCAGATTTAAACCACAGTACAGAAGAAGTGATGATTACAAGAGAGAGGGAGAGAGTAGCCAGTATGTTGAGCTTTATATAGTACAGCAAGTTATAAATCAGGCTCACCTGACTCACTAAATCTCGTGAGCAGTAGCAAAATAAAATTAGCTGATATGGAATAAACCTTTTTGGGAAGCACAATTATGGCAGTAGATCTGGGAGTTGGTGCCAAAAATCCCTACTACAGTTTATCATGCTAATGTCCATACAGCAGAGGAAAAGTGAGCTGACAGTAATTTTATAATGAAGCAACAGACAAAGTAGCCCCAATAGCTGTTTTAGAAGAATAGGATAAACAAATTTTTAGGTGGAAACAAGAAAAATAAACATTCAGAGCAGATGACATTTATCAGTGGGCAACAACCAGGTACATTCCAATTACTCAAGATCAGAATGGATAGTCACTCAGGGATGGATTCAGTAAATGGTGCTCAAAATTTAGCACTAAAAGAAATCAGTGCTGAACGGTATTCTATAATGGGCATTCTGAGAATGGCACCCTTTGTAGACTAGTGCCTAGCACTGGGATCCGCGCTCAACTTTGGGCATGAGATGTTACACCAACAGAAACCAGATGTAAATCCCAGCACTCGTTGAGCGCGAATCCACACTATTCTATAACACTAGGGTACTGATAGAACTAAAAAATTAGCTGGCGGAGCTAGTGTTATTGATTTGTAATTTATCCTTAAAATCGAGCGTTGTACTGGAAGATTGGAGGGTGGCCAATGTAACGCCAATATTTAAAAAATATTCCAGAGGAGACCCGGGAAATTATAGACCGGTGATTCTGATGTTGGCGCCGGGCAAAATGGTAGAGACTATAATCAAGAACAAAATTACAGAGCACGTTCAAAAGCATGGACTAATGGGACAAAGACAACATGGATTTAGTGAAGGGAAGTCATGCCTCACCAATCTGCTGCATTTCTTTGAAGGTGTAAACAAACATGTGGACAAAGGTGAGCCGGTTGATATTGTGTATCTAGATTTTCAGAAGGCGTTTGATAAGGTCCCTCATGAAAGACTACAGAGGAAATTAGAGGGACATAGTGGAATTGAAAAAGGTGCAGAGAAGGGTGACAAAGATGATACGGGGGTGGGACGGCTTCCCTATCAGGATAGGCTGAAGAGGCTGGGGCTCTTCAGCTTGGAGATATGATAGAGGTCTATAAGATAATTGTCACGATTGTGACTATTTTCCATGTCTGTGCTCACTTTGCCCCCTGGTGGCTGGACCCTGTGTCTGCTATAGACTATCTGTTACTGTTTTCCAAACATGTTCCAGAGGCCAGTCCGGTCCAGATTTTCCAGTCTGCCAAAATTGCTTGACTTGTTTGTACCAAAGCAGCACCCTTACTTGCCTTGAGATTCCTGCAGCTGTGCCTCAGCTGGTGATGGTCTTTATTAAGCGCCTGTGGGCTTTGCCTTTGCAACACCAAAGGTCCAGGTTAGTGTTTGTGCAGTTAGCACTTCAGCCTTGTTCTTGTTTGGGTACCTGTGGGCACTTTTGTCTTGATTCCTACCCTGTCTGCTTTTGGCTTCCCTGCTTTATCCTTTTGGTGCTGTTAGGAGCACTTCTGCCTTGGTGTGCTGTTAGAAGCACTTCTGCCTTGCTTTACCCTTTGGCTTCCCTGCTTTACCCTTTTGGTGCTGATTGGAGCACTTCTGCCTTGGTGTGCTGTTAGGAGCACTTTTGCCTTGCATTGTATCTTGTTTGGGTGCCTGTGGGCACTTCTGTCTTGAATCCTGAGCCCTGTTTCAGTCAAGCTTGTTCTTGAATCCTGTATCCTGTGTGAGAACCCTGAGTCCTAACCCTCTTTCAGTCAAGCTTGTTTTTGTACCTTGTATCCTGTGTGAGAATCCTGAACCCTAACCATGTTTCAGTCAAGCTTGTTTCAGTATTCTATACCCTGTGTGAGTATCCTGAGTCCTGTATCCTGAATCCTGTTTTGGTCAAGCTTGTTTAGTATCCTGCTCCGTCCTGTAAGTCCTGCAGGCCACCCGCACCTAGGGGCTCAACCTCTAGGGAACGGTGGTCAGCACAGGTGAAGTCCGGTTGCTCCAGTTCTGTTTGTCCAGTCCTGGTTGGGGAATTATGCCTGCTGCTGCCGCTCCTCGACAGTAGCCCAAGGGCTCACGTTGCTCCAGTGTCCGAAAGCCTGAGACCGTGACAATAATGAGTGGAATGGAATGGGTCGATGTGGAGCGTCTGTTTACGCTTTCCAAAAATACTAGGACAAGGGGGCATGCGATGAAGCTGCAGTGTGGTAATTTAAAACGAATCGGAGGAAATTTTTCTTCACTCACGCATAGTTAAACTCTAGAATTCGCTGCTGGAAAAGGTGGTTAAGGCAGTTAACTTAGCGGACTTAAAAAAGGGTTGGACAGCTTCCTGGAGGAAAAAGCCATAGAATGTTATTGAATGGACGAGGGAATACAGTATTTCTAGGATGGGCGGGACAAATTGCTTGTTCTTTTGGCCGCTGTCGGTGACAGGGTGCTGGGCTCGATGGACCCTTGGTCTGTCCCAGCATGGCGATGCTTATGTACTTATGTACTGCGAACATTTTAAGGGAACGCCTCACCCACTCATGCCCTTCCCATGGCCACACTCCCTTTGCAGATCTGAACAGAAATACTTAAGCACTATTCTATAAATGGGCGTGTGTGTTTTTGCACAAATATGCCATTTTTGCCCCATTTTAGGGCCTTGCATCCATTAGAATGCTGTTCCATGTCAAAGTAGCGTCTAATGTTCAGTACCATATATAGAATTCCCCTGTCAGTGTGAAACTAGTGGCCTAGTGGTTAGGGTGGTGGACTCTGGTCCTGGGGAACTGAGTTTGATTCCCACTTCAGGCACGGGCAGCTCCTTGTGACTCTGGGCAAGTTGCTTAACCCTCCATTGCCCAAGGTACAAATAAGTACCTGTATATGTAAGCCGCATTGAGCCTGCCATGAGTGGGAAAGCGCGGGGTACAAATGTAACAAAAAAAAAAAACTTGCCAGCATATTACAAAAAGATGTCTCCCTAGGCTGCCATTAGAACACCTAAAAAGAGGGGATCAAGTAGGTCAAATCGGGCAAATTGGTGTGATAGGATTTCTCCCAGTATCAAAAAGATGTAGTATTCAATCATGAGTGTTGATATATATTCAGGATTTATGCTAGCTCATCCATACAAACAAGCCACTCAATAATCAGTGTTAAATGCTTTGAATAAGATTATTTGTTGTATAGGATTTCAGGAATCTAATTCACAGATTGATAAAATTATTAGGATGTAAGCAGAAGAGAACAATATGCATTGGGTAACACACATACCATATACCTCTCAAGTTACAGGATTGAATTATAAGATACAACGGGCTGTTAAAAAACATGAACGAGAAAACATTGTTATGGTACTCTGAATGGGTGCAGGTGCTTAAAAATCGATTGCTACAATGGGGCAAATACCCACACAGTGAATGCTAAAACCAATTACTGTAAATAGTTTCTCCAAGTACAGACAATTAAACCAGAAAGCAAACTACCTGTTGAAATGACATATTAGCAGCAGGAACGATTTATTTAGTGCTCATCATGTACCAATACAGTAACATCAGGTTACAAAAATAAGTTCTGGAACCAGAGTCAAAATACCAGAGGGCAGGATAGCCTTATGTTCAGGTCTGAGCCTGAGAGGAATAATTGTGCTAACAGGAGTAATAGATCCAGACTATTAAGGAAAAATTGGAGTTTTAATGAGTACTATATACAAAAAATCCATATTATTAAAAAAGGAAAGATAGTTCAATTAATTTTCAAGGGAACCATAATAGTAAATTCAGAAAAATATAACTTAATAATTTGTGGTGTTTATTTTTTTCCAGTTCATACTCTATGTCTGTGCACATATATATAGAAAATACACATTTATTTTGGATCCTGCTGAGCAAGCATGTCTCACTGTGATTCTCATCTATTAATGTGCTAGTTGTTTTCCCCTCCAATTAGCTTACAGGAGCACCAACATACAGGCACACAACCAGGCAACAGCCTAACTGTTCAGGTTCAAGATCTAACTTCTATTGCTTGTCAAATAACCCAAATGCTTCAATCCTATATGTCTACTGCTGATTAGCCAAAGAGGGTAAATAAATAGCAGCAAACGACTGTTTCCTCTCCCTTCCCTTCATGCAAATGCATTTTCTTCCCCTGTGGGTCTGGTATCACCTCCTAATCTTCCTGACTGTCCTCCCTCCCTCTTTGCAGGCCCTACAAACTTACAGAGTTCGCCAGCATTGCTGGCAGAGATTACAACAGTCTCCCTCTGTCATGGCCGCTGTGATTCCTGCCCCAACCTCCTGATACTTATAGCTCTGCACAGGGCCTCCGTAGGGCGTGCATGCGCACAGCAGCCCATATTTTATTGGGCTTGCGGCAGGAAGTCTTGCGAGTGTACCCGGAATGACGTTGTGGGCCTGGGCATATTTAAGGGAAGCCCAGGCCCTCCTTCTGTACCTTCACAACAAGGTCTAAAGCTTTTCTTATGTGTGTTCCAGCCAAGTTCCGGCCTTGTCTCCATGTTTCAGCCTTGCCTCCATTTCCTGCCTTGCCAAGCTCCAGCCTTGCCTTGCCTTGTCTCTGAGTTCCTACCAAGCTCCAGTCCTGCCTTGTCTCTGAGTTCCTGCCTTGTCTCTAAATTCCTGTCAAGCTCCAGCCCTGCTTTGTCTCCGATTTCCTGCCAAGCTCCAGTCCTGCCTTGTCTCTGAGTTCCTGTCTTGCCTTGTCTCTAGCCCTAGCTTTGTCTCTCTTGTCCCTTGTTCCAGTGTTTGTCCTGCCTGTCTTGTCCACAGGGCTGGTGCTAGACATTTAAGGGCCAAGGATAGAAACTGGGGAGGGGGCCCCAAAGCTGGTCTTCAGCCTATGCCGCCTTCAGCTTGTGGCAGGTTTTGGGGCCCCCCCGTAGTTTAGGGGCCAGGGCAATTACCCTTTTTGCCACCCCCTAATGCTAGCCCTGCTTGTTCAGCCTGTCTTATCTCTTCCCAGCTCCTACCTTTTCCCTTGACTTGCCTAGTCTGAATCCAGTTCTAGCCATTTTTGTTTTGTTCTGTCTAGTCTTGTCTGCCTTGTCCGTCCAAGTCCTGCCTGCCTTGTCTTCTGCCAAGCCTTGCCTAGTGCTGTGCCTAGCTCAAGTGACTTGCCTGCCCTACACTTCACCTTAAAAAAGCAGGCTATCTTTACCTTCTCTCTCTTTTTTTTGTTTGTAATATTACTTTTCCAGATACCTGGGGAGTGTGTGTGTGTGTAGGGGGGGGAGGGGAACACTTATTTCCCCTGGCAAAGACCCCATGGTCTCTTGAACAGTGAAAGCCCATAGGGCAGCGACTTTGGGCCATAGAAGGAAAAGATAACCTCCTCCAGACTTGACTAGGAAGAGGTCTGTGAACCAATCACTGGAAGTGAAAACATTGACCTTAGGACTCAACTTCTAGGATACAGGATGTGGACTGCACCCTGAGGACTGAGGCCAGTGAGAACTCCTGCTGTACCAATCCAATCTAAAGGATCTACTGGAGGCAGATAAATAGTTCCAGGCTGCACCACTCCTATTATCAGTGATGTCACTAGAAACCTTCAGCTTCTGTCTGTATCTGCTGGTATGGAGACATAGCCCACTGGTTTGGGCTGATATGCCAGAATGTAAACCTAAAGCTTTTTTTTTTTCTTATGCAGCCCTTGTCAGCACTATTCCATTTGGGGATGTGTTCTTTGATTTCATAAAATAATTTAGCATGGAGTTCCCTGGAGCTCCATCCAGCATATCACTGAACAGCAAATAAATTATTTTTGTATAGGTATTCTAGTGTACAATCAAGATCTATAAACATCTAGGATAGTTGCCTATAGCATCATAGAATAATGAAGCCTAGGGAATGAGTCTGTGCCAGCCTGCAGAAAATAAGGTTGATTTATATTGTTCTTCCTTAGGGTTTAAATAAAGATTAATACATGTAAAGCTTTTGTAATACACTGAAGTTTTGATATGTGTATATATCAAAACATAATAAAATGTATATCAAAACGATATAAGTGATATAGCATCACTCTTTATTGTGTATGTTTTTTGGAGAACTGATTAGCATATTACAAATGATTAAATAGTGGGATGGGTGTATGTGTGGTGGTGAGGCACTGTTAATGAAATATGGAAATTTAAGATGACTGTCAAATGGAAAACGTGCCATTGTCAGAAAAAATTCCAGGGCTGATCTAAATTTCCAGTCTGCCTCGACTCGCTAAATTAAGAATTAATATACTACAAATCTAGTCTGGTAACAAAGAAATTCCGAACAATGTAATACTTTTTTACGGGGTGGAAAATTTTTCAGAAACTAAAAATACAATTACCAGAAAGCGTCCAGAAAAGTTAAATGGTTTCGTTTGTTGTAATCAAAGTGCCACACCGCAGGATTCAGTAAGAGAACGCGATCGCATACTTCTAACATAGTATCTTTCGCGGATTGCAAAGATTACTTTACATCCACCTCTTACATGGTCCATGGCCCATAGCTTCACCGCAGCGCTACAACCTTACGGACTGAGGAGCACTAGTCTAGCAGCAGCTTCCGCTCGCCCTTCTTTAGACTAACAGCATCGATAACCATGGTTACCTCAATTCCCGATCTTATTGGTCGGTTCAATAAATCGGCCTTCCCAATAATACTATCTGGTTCCCATCGTTTCTCCAATCCTATGTCTACGCAGGTAACGGTGGCGTCATGACGTCATTCAGACTTTCTGCACTACTGTGCCTGGTGCGAGAGGAATGGGGTTCGGTTGCTGCTGCACCATGGAGATGGGATAGGTTCGCTTTAAGGGAGGAGGGTTGTTAAATGCCCATTTTAATGCGGTTCGTTCCTACTGCTATGTGTGTACGAATCTCTACGAGACGTCATCTGCTAATCACCGGAGCGGTTTGTTATGTGAAGTAAGTGTGCGAGGGTTCTTTTTGTGAGTCAAACGCGTCGCAAAGATGTATTGCGTTTTTATTCTCTTTTCTCGTTGGGGGGGGAGGGGGGGGGGTCGCTTGCCACAACCTGGGGATTGCAGTTTGTCTGTTAGGTGCTCCGCCTGGGGGGGTAATTTCTTCTATTTCTCCCTGAACTCCGGCTTAGTCTTGGCGGCCGCATTCCGGAGTAAAGGGAGCGCGGAGGACATGTTAAAGGTTGCTCAACCTCCCTGCGGCTGTACGGAGTTTCAGGTAGAAGACGAAAGGGTTGGCTTCAGTTTGGATTATTGTGCCCTTGTGCTGAAAAAGAGAGAGAGAAGTTGAGGGATGAAGGTTGTGGCTCTGGATCCCCTTGTTTTCAGTTGAGAGGTGCGAGTTCTGTGTTCGTGTCTGGTTACATGTAGGAAAAATGCGCAAGTAAGAGAAACCTGGTGTGGCGAGAGAGGCTCTGCTGCTAGAACTGAGCAGGCAGGTGTGTTTATACTGTATGCTTCAAATACATACATTCTCTGGGCAGTTTATATGATGGCATAGGAGGCGGCTCTGGGGGTGCTAAGCACCCACGATATTAAGTAAGTTCCTTCTGTGTGTCCAGGGAGGGGTAACTTGTATTGTATTTGTCATTTTGAAATGTTGGCACCGTATGCGTGTGTTGTGATCAATATTTTTATCTGTACGGTATATAGATTCTGTGTTTATGTGCCTATGTTCGTCGTGTGGTATATGTGGATTAAGTAAATTAATGCATGCCAATTTAATACGTAGATCCGGATGTAATCTTGTGTGTTATTCCCTACAGATGTGTAAACATGCGGTGTATTTAGAAACGATGTGTATGCAACGTATAAATTCAGTATATACTCATTGATGGATGTATGGCTACTGTGTAGCTTGTGAGATGTGAACCTAATCTTGTGTGTGTGGAGGGGGGAGTGTACATTATATGTGGAGGAGTAGAATAATGGTTAGTTTAGCGGCCTGAGATCCTGGGGGAACTAGGCTGAATTCCCACTGCAGCTCCTTGTGACCCTGGGCAAGTCGCTTAAGTTAAGCGGTTTAACCCGCCATTGCCCCACTAGGGTAAAAAAAAAAAAAAAAAAAGTAACCTGCATGTAATGTGTACAATGCTGCCTACGTTTAAGTAGCCCTAGAAATCGTGCCCCCCCCCCCCCCTCGGTAACTGTGCAGGAATGCGAGGAATGGGGATCGTAATCTCTGTTACAGTTCGCTCCCTCTTTACAAAAAAAATAAAAAATTAGATATCAAGTATAGCAAAAATGCTCTTTCTGCAATAACCGCGACACCCCCGCCCCCCAATGTGAATTTTACAGCCTTTCCAGAACGTTTCGGCCCATTTTTGGCACTGGCATTTAGGTTACTCCTTGCTAAAGCTTGCAAACGCGCTTTTTTTTTTTTTTTGTTAATTCTTTGGCACTAACTTTTGGATTCAAGCCTTTTTATTTCCTCACTGGTTTGTACAATACATTTATGGCAGAAGAGAGAAGCATGTTTGAAAGACGGAATTTTTTGATCAGGCCAGTTATTCCTTGCAACACATATGTTTATAGTATTCTCTTGAGTTTTGAATAACTCTTTTAACATTATTATTATTATTTGCCTTACACAACTTTCTTTTATTATGTTAGTTTGACTTGAGGTCTTTAAACTGCTTAGTGATGAAAAGAAACAGAGAACCAGTGTTTAGGAAGCGATGGGGGCAGCTAGAACTGTCTGGTACTGTTAAATTACTGGGCGTGTTCAATTAGCATCTGAAACACAGAAACTCAGCAGGATACGGCAGTTTCCCCTGGTTTACTTGATATTTAAAATTGTTTGTGCCAGGACATGTTTTTATCTTATTCAGATATCTCGGCCCCCTTAGCCTGGTAGAGGAGGGGAAACAGTTCAAAAGAATTATAACAAAAAAGGAAGTGCTTGTTGAGATGAAAAGATGCAATTAAATATATCCCAGTGTTTGTGTGGCACCATCATGGGGAAAACCTGTATTCCATAAAGCCTTAGCAAGTTTGTATTTTTCTTCTTTTTATTCAAGGCACCAGAGGTCTGCCTTAAGGGTTTATCCTGTCCTGTTGCCACCACAGAGCTGCCTTTAAATTCAGAGCCCTCTCTGTAGACAGGTTTCAGGAAGTAGTAACTTTTATTAAAAAAAAAAAATGTCCTCGCTATTCAGCTGCTTTGGAAGAATTTTCCTGCCCTTTTTTAATTTTATTTTTTGGTATGACAAGAGTTAATGCTCTAAACATTTTAAATATGTATTTCTGTTTAGAAGGAAAGTCCTCGGTATTCCTTCATCAAGGTGGGCTTTTACTAAGGTGTTCTAGCATTTTTAGCTTGCACTAAATGCTGAGACACCTATTATATTCTTATGGGCATCTCAAGTGTTCAGCAGCAGCTGATTTTTAGCGTGAGCTAAAAACGCTAGCACACCTTAGTAAAAGGCTCCCCTAAGGAAGCTCTCATGATAATTTTCTTAATCTGTAAATGACAGGGGTCCCCAGCCATTCTAATTAAAAGGCCTGTGACTGTAATGTGATATTGGACTACTATCCTGTAATTTTGAAGTATTGGTCTTTCTTGACAAAACTAATATAGATACATGAGGATTTACCCACAATTTCCAGGTTTGGTGGGCCATATTTGCCATGGCTTCATCTGTGTTGGTAGCAGGGTTTGTCTTTAAAAAAAAATTTCTGGTTTGGTTTATATTTATACAGTCACAAAATCGATTTATATCTTTTTAAATTATGACCATTAAGTTTTATTTTATTTTTAAGTGTACATGTGAATGTATGTTCATGTAGGATTGCACATGTATTTTAACTTTTAGATATTACTTTGATGTTGGTTCTGTACTATTGTGTTCTATATACATCACATATATGTAAATTTTTTATTGATATATTTTTATGTTAGACCCCTGATGCAGGCGTTTGTACGCCGAAACACGGACCGTGTCAGGTCTCCATTATAAATAAAGAAGTACATTTTTCTCAATCCTGAAGGCCCAGTGTTTGCTTTGTTTGGTTGTTTGGTTTATATTTATGACAGGCTAGAATTTCAAATTAATTTCTGGGACTGTGGCATCCATATATTCATCAGTTGTGAAAAAGTGAACCTAACTCAACTTAAAGATATCATGAATAATAACTCATGATACCTGAATAGCTTTTCTAAGTAGTGTATTTGCACAAACATGTAGTCGAGCTCTTGCCCTTTTCTTACAAAGACAAAGAAAGAAGGATTTGGGGAATGGAATAGGATCTGGCCAAAGAGGAGCCTTGATGCAATTGAGGGGCAGGAATGGAAGTGTTTTGGAAACTTGAACAGCTCCGTTGAAATATTTTCGATCTGATTTCCATATCATCATGCTGATCAATCCATAGACTGGTGGTTGTGTCCATCTACCAGCAGGTGGAGATAGAGAGCAAACTTTTGCCTCCCTATATGTGGTCATGTGCTGCCGGAAACTCCCCAGTATGTTCTCTATCTCACCAGGTGGTGGTCACACACAGCAGCAGCTCTGGCTAGGTCTCCAAGCCTAATTTTTAGGTTTTGTTGAGTACCTGGGGTTGAGGGCTCTTCTTGAGCAAGTGCAAACCTGGTGGCGCCAGGTCCCTCCTTTTCTCCCCCCTCCCGCTGGCTCCGTTAAAAAAAAAAAAAAAAAATTTTTGACGTCCTTAAAGGCGTTTATTTCGACGTTTATTTAAACGTTTATTGCAGCTACTCACTGGGACACCAGGTCGTTACAGCTCGGAGCGAGAAGCAGGTAATTTTTACCTTTTTATAGCGGGCAGGGGGTTCCCCGATTGATCTCCACGTGGCCTATGGCGTGCGAGGGCGCGAAGAATCGCTCCCCGGACCGCGTGTGCGCTTCTAGCAGGGATGCGGGGGTCTTAAAGTCTGATTCGCCCTTGTTGGGTGTCAGTTCGGAGGCCGGTCAGTGTCCCGGGTCTTCCTCCGGTGCGGCAGTTTTTCCCGCCATAAACGACCATCCCCCGCTGCTCGCCTCCGCCATCTTGGCCGGCCACTCTGCTCGGACGGCTTCTTCTTGGGCCGCCCTTGAGCTGGGAGACGTTAATGCCATGGCCGCCCTTGATTTGGGCGACGGCAAAAAAGCGGCTAAAGTTAAGCGCCGTTCTTCCCGCGCGGAGTGTTGCGCCGGACGCCATCTTGGATGCGCAGCATGTTTCTTCCCCGCTCTTGCGAGCGCCGGTTGAGGGTGCGTCTAGGGCTGTGGCCCAGGCTGCTGAAGTGCACAGTCTGGGGGGTTTCTCCCCCGAGTTTATTTTGCTGCTGCATCAGGCCTTCCTCATGCAAAACGCTGCCCCTTCTCCTTTGTCCGATAAAGGGGTTGAGGCCCCCGGAAGTAAACGCCCTCGGGTGGATTCCCAGGCCTTAGAGGACGCTGTTTCCTCTGATGTAGATGAGGGCAGCGTATCTGAGTTCTCCCAACGGTCCTTTGGGGATTCCTTGGAGGAGATGGATTCCCGCTCGGATGGAGCGGATGACTCCTCTGCAGCGCGGATCTTTCGCTCAGAGGATTTGCCCAACCTGTTAGTGCAGGCCATGAGCATTTTGAAGATTTCCTCTCCAGAGGACGTCTCTCCCTCAGCCCCTGTTGGCTCCGCCATTTTGCTGGGGACGAAGCGCCCGCCTAGAACCTTCCACGTGCATGATGCCATGCACACCTTAATTTCGGCTCAATGGGATGTCCCGGAAGCGAGCCTCAAAGTGGCTAGGGCTATGTCCCGCCTCTCTCCTTTGCCTGAAAGTGAACGGGAGGCCTTTCTTTGGCCTACTGTGGATTCTTTAATCACTGCGGTGACTAAGAAAACGACGTTGCCGGTGGAAGGTGGCACAGCCCTAAAGGACGCCCAAGACAGAAGATTGGAGGCGGCCTTAAGGTCGTCCTTCGAGGCGGCTGCCTTAAGTTTGCAGGCCTCAGTTTGCGGCTCCTATGTGGCCAGGGCGTGCCTGACGATTGTGCAGCGGGCTTCCCCCTCGGATCCTTCCTTGAGGGCTGATTGGCCGGCCCTGGAATCGGGCTTGGCTTATTTGGCAGATTTACTGTATGATGTCTTGAGAGCCTCGGCTAAAGGTATGGCTCAGACAGTCTCTGCGCGGCGGTGGCTTTGGCTGAAACATTGGTCTGCTGACCACGCCTCTAAGTCCCGCCTGGCTAAGTTGCCTTTTAAAGGCAAGCTGCTCTTTGGGGTCGAGCTGGACAAAATTGTGACCGATCTCGGCACGTCTAAGGGCAAGAGGTTACCAGAGGTCAGGGCTCGGGCCAGTGCTCGCCCCGGTATCTCCAGAGGACGGTTTCAGGAAGCCTGTCAGTACTGCCCAGGCAAGTCGGGCTCCTCTGCCCCCTCTTCCTTCTAGAGGAATTTCTCCCCCAAGCAGCATTCCTTTCGCAGAGACCGCCGTCCCGGAGGTGCGTCCTCCGGTCCTCCCCCAGGGTCTCGTACCCAATGACGGGGTCCTGGTCCATGGCCCAGTGCAGATTGGAGGACGCCTGTCCTCGTTTCTGGGCGAGTGGACCAGGGTAACTTCAGACGCTTGGGTGCTGGAAGTCATCAGAGACGGCTACAAGCTAGAGTTCTGCCGACCCTTAAGAGACGGGTTTGTACTCTCTCCCTGCAAGTCTCCGGTCAAAGCTGTGGCAGTGCAGCAGACCTTGGACAATCTGATCCGCCTGGGTGCGGTCGTTCCGGTGCCAGAAAATCAGCTTGGCAAGGGACGTTACTCCATTTACTTTGTGGTACCAAAGAAAGGAGGTTCTGTCCGGCCTATCCTCGACCTCAAAGGGGTCAATCGGGCCTTGAAAGTTCGGCACTTTTGCATGGAGACTCTCCGCTCTGTTATAGCGGCAGTGAAGGCAGGGGAGTTTCTGGCATCTTTGGACATCAAGGAAGCGTACTTGCATATTCCCATCTGGCCGCCTCATCAACGCTTTCTGCGTTTTGCAGTCCTGGGCCGACACTTCCAGTTCAGAGCCCTCCCGTTCGGGTTGGCTACTGCTCCGCGGACCTTCTCCAAAGTAATGGTGGTCATCGCGGCCTTCCTGCGAAAGGAAGGAGTACAAGTCCATCCTTATCTGGACGACTGGTTGATCCGAGCCCCCTCTTATGCAGAGTGCGGCAAAGCTGTGGACCGGGTGATTGCTCTTTTGAGCTCCCTGGGGTGGATCATCAACTGGGAGAAAAGCCAGCTGTGCCCGACTCAGTCCCTGGAGCATCTGGGAGTTCGATTCGACACCCAAGTGGGCAGAGTGTTCCTGCCGGACAATTGGATTGTCAAACTTCAGGCTCAGGTGGACCAGTTCCTAGTAGCCTCTCCGCTTCGGGCTTGGGACTATGTGCAGCTGTTGGGCTCTATGACGGCCACGATGGAAGTAGTGCCCTGGGCCAGGGCTCATATGAGACCACTACAGCACTCTCTGCTGCAGCGCTGGACTCCGGTGTCGGAGGATTATGCTGTGTGCCTTCCCTTGGACCCAGCAGTGTGCAAGGCGCTGAGCTGGTGGCTGAAGACAGACAAGTTGTCTGCAGGGATGCCTCTTGTGACCCCGGAGTGGATTGTCGTCACGACGGACGCCTCTTTGACGGGCTGGGGAGCCCACTGCTTGGGAAGGACAGCGCAGGGGCTCTGGTCTCCTGCAGAGGCAAAGTGGTCTATCAACCTCCTGGAACTCAGAGCCATTCGGTTGGCGCTTTTGGAGTTCCTCCCGGTACTGGCGTTGAAGCCAGTACGGGTCCTGTCGGACAATGCTACGGCTGTGGCCTATGTCAACCGCCAGGGAGGTACCAAGAGCGCCCCTCTAGCCAAGGAAGCCATGAATCTATGCCAGTGGGCGGAAGCGAACCTGGAACAGCTGTCAGCTGCCCACATTGCCGGAGTCATGAATGTCAAGGCGGACTTTCTCAGTCGCCATACCTTGGATCCCGGAGAGTGGCAGTTATCGGCTCAGGCGTTCTTGGACATCACGAAGCGCTGGGGCCAGCCGAGCCTAGATCTGATGGCGTCTTCGGCCAATTGCCAAGTGCCGCGCTTTTTCAGCAGAGGACGGGACCCTCGATCCCTGGGAGTAGATGCTCTTCTCCAACAGTGGCCGACACAAGAGCTTCTCTGTGTTCCCGCCCTGGCCCATGTTGGGCAGGGTACTAGACCGGGTGGCAAAGCATCCGGGCCGGATAATCCTGGTGGGTCCGGACTGGCCCAGACGTCCCTGGTATGCGGACTTGATCAGGCTCTCAGTGGACGACCCTCTGCAGCTGCCAGTGGAGCAGGGCCTGTTGCATCAGGGTCCCGTGGTGATGGAGGATCCCTCCCCCTTTGGTCTTACGGCCTGGCTATTGAGCGGCAGCGTCTGAGGAAGAAGGGCTTCTCGGACAAGGTCATCGCCACTATGCTGAGAGCGAGGAAGCGCTCTACTTCTACTGCTTACGCCAGGGTTTGGCGTACCTTTGCAGCATGGTGTGAAGCAGGCTCACTTTCTCCCTTCACTGCTCCAATTTCTTCAGTGCTGGCGGTCCTGCAAGAAGGTCTGGAGAAAGGCCTGTCGCTCAGTTCCCTTAAAGTCCAGGTAGCGGCTCTGGCTTGATTCAGGGGCCGCCTGAAGGGTGCTTCCCTGGCTTCGCTGCCAGATGTGGTACGTTTTCTCAAGGGAGTTAATCACCTGCGCCCTCCTCTGCACTCAGTGGTGCCTGCGTGGAATCTCAACCTGGTGCTAAGAGCCTTGCAGAAGCCGCCTTTTGAACCCTTGTCGAGGGCATCTCTGAAAGACCTGACGTTGAAAGCAGTCTTTTTGGTGGCTATCACTTCAGCCAGAAGAGTTTCCGAGCTCCAGGCACTCTCATGTCGAGAGCCTTTTCTGCAGTTCACTGAGGCAGGAGTGACTATTCGCACAGTGCCTTCCTTCCTGCCCAAGATTGTTTCTCGCTTCCATGTGAATCAGCAGCTCTGTCTCCCTTCCTTTCGTAGGGAGGACTACCCAGAGGAATACTCTGCTCTCAAATATCTGGATGTGAGACGAGTCATCATCAGATACTTGGAAGTGACCAATGATTTCCGGAAATCGGATCATCTGTTTGTCCTGTTTGCAGGTCCTCGTAAGGGTCTGCAGGCTGCTAAGCCTACAGTGGCAAGATGGGTCAAGGAAGCCATTGCAGCGGCTTATGTGGCCGCGGGGAAGGTGCCGCCTACCCAGCTGAAGGCTCACTCCACTAGAGCTCAGGCGGCCTCGATGGCAGAGGCCGGGTCCGTCTCCTTGGAAGAGATTTGCAAGGCGGCAACTTGGGCATCGGCCCATACCTTCTCCAGGCATTACCGCTTGACTGTGGCTGCTTGGGCGGAGGCCCGGTTTGGAGCTTCAGTGTTGCTATCAGGGATTTCAATGTCCCGCCCTGGGTGAGTACTGCTTCGGTACATCCCACCAGTCTATGGATTGATCAGCATGATGATATGGAAGGTAAAATTATGTATCATACCTGATAATTTTCTTTCCATTAATCATAGCTGATCAATCCATAGCCCCTCCCAGATATCTGTACTGTTTATATTCTGGTTGCATTTTAGATTCAAGTTTAGTCTTCAGTTCCTGTTCAGGAGGACTTCGTGTTCAAGTTTTTTCAATTGGATTCTTCAAGAGTTGAGACGAGTTTGTGTTACAGTGAGCTGCTGCATTCCTCTCCCCTCCGTTTTACGGGGCTGGATTGAGACATAAATTCTGCCGGCGCTCCCTCCCGCTTCGTGCGGCTGTAGGGCAGCTTTGTATCCCTCCCGCTTCGGCGGTGTTAGGGTCAGTCAGCTCCTCCCGCGGTTGCAGGATAAGCCAGATCCCCCCGCATCGGCGGGGTGGTGTCCCTCCCCCGCTCCGCGGGGATGAGCTGGATGGATTCCCCTCCCCCACTTGTGTGGGGATGAGCTGGGTTAATTCCCCTCCCCCGTTTCGGCGGTGGTGAGCTGGGCAGAGTGTCCCTTTGTGGGTGTAATTCTCTAAGTGCTGAGTCCTGCGGATGGAGCTTTGATATCGACATACTGAGGAGTTTCCGGCAGCACATGACCACATATAGGGAGGCAAAAGTTTGCTCTCTATTTCAACCTGCTGGTAGATGGACACAACCACCAGTCTATGGATTGATCAGCTATGATTAATGGAAAGAAAATTATCAGGTATGATACATAATTTTACCTTATTTCAGTACTGTTGTGCGAACTTTAGTGCTTGCACAGTTAGATTACTGCAATGTGTTTATGTAGGCTGCTCTGACAAATTGAGGAAGTGATTAGTCTTTACAGAACGCCTCAACTAGGCATGCACAGATGTAGGAGCTGGCAAGGTAATTGCACTTTTGAGAGCTTTGCATTGGTTGCTCATTATTTAAATTGTGTTTATGGTATTCCCCCCCCCCCCCCCCAACACACACACACTTTTTCTTATCACCTTTAGTACCCCTTCCATTGTCTTCTAAGGTGCACCACACTGCAGATCAATTGGTTATATTCACTTTCCATCTCCAGTAAATATAAAAATATAAACTAAACAAATTTATTCCACTTGGCT
This sequence comes from Microcaecilia unicolor, assembly GCF_901765095.1. Classification (NCBI taxonomy): domain Eukaryota; kingdom Metazoa; phylum Chordata; class Amphibia; order Gymnophiona; family Siphonopidae; genus Microcaecilia; species Microcaecilia unicolor. The sequence goes on along the minus strand of NC_044037.1, from coordinate 245,129,541 downwards.
TTCTGATTAAGCAACCAAGTTGTGGAATTCTTTGCTAGTTGTTATTAGATTGGAGGGTGGACTACATGAGTTTTTTTTTTTTTTTTAGTAAATGTGTTTCAGCTTGTTTTTTTCATAAGTATTAGGTGATTTATTTATCTCTTAATGTATCTTTTGAAGATAAACATGTCTAGATTTAATTTACCTTAAATATGTATCTGCCCAGGGCTTACCTAGTTAAATTTTATTGTAATCCACATTGACTTGAATGGAATTTGTGGTATATAAGCTGTTGAATTGTATTGTATTGTTTTGTACTGTAAATGAAGCAAAGTGAAGAAGAGAAAATCTTCAAGACTGCAGTAGTAATGCAATTTTGAGTTGTCTCATGGTTGGAGCAGCAGGCTGTGAACCAGGGAAGCTAGGATTCAAATCCCACTGGCACTCCTTGTGATCTTGGTGAAGTCAGTTTAACCCTCAATTGTCTTAGTTGCAAGCTTTCCAGGGACCTTAAAAATATGTACCATACTTAATGTAACTTGCCTTGAGTTACTGCTAAGAAGACATGAGTAAATAATCAGATATATTATTTTTGGGATATATCAAAGATATTGTAGAAGAGAAAAGGCTGTTCTGGGGCCCTCAAAGCATTTTTGGCCTCATGAAGTGCTCTCTTGCATGATGCTGACAGAGGCCCAGGTGCACAAAACTTTAACAACCCTTTAACGAGGAAATTTTGAAATGTAGCATGCATTAAAGGCCATTTTCCGACAACGCTAGCAGCTAACGAAAACAGAATTCAAACGAGAAACTACCATTGAAATGAGGACAATTCGAAATGCACTAAGCATACCGACAATTGCAACGAACCATTTACCAGCAGAAATTTAATGTGAGCTCAGACCTGTCGTTAAGGCCTGAGCTGTCATCTCCCCGGTGCCCCCTGCACCATAAAAAACATGTTTAAAAAAGAAAAGTGAGCTCCCCCGCTTCCCTCTGCCACCGAACTTCCCTCTGCCAAAAACAAAAAATTAAACTAAAATTAAAAAAGGATCGGGAGGGGGCAATGGTGCTCATCAGCAGCGTCCTGTATGGACGGCCTTGCCCCCCCCCCCCCCCCCGAGGTCGCCGCTGCTCCCCGCTGCTCCCTGTGTGAAATAAAAGCTGTTATAAATCTTAACTTTTGCAGTGCTGGGCCCCCCTCCCTTCCTGTCTCTCTCTTCTCCTTCTGTATCCAATGCTCCACCTCCTGACATCCTCCGCCTCTGTGCCCCGCCCCCCTGAGTTCGTCATCGTCGCCGCTCCCCCCTCCACCGGACCCCCCCTCCGCCATAATGGCCGGTGCAGCGCCTCTCACCTATGTTTGAAGGCGCTGCACGGGTTGGATCAGCTGTTCGTCGATCGCTTCTGTCTCCTCTGATGTCTCTCTCTTTCTTCCTGTGACCGCCCTCCTCTGACGTCAGTTACCTACGTAGATAACTGACGTCATAGAGGGTGGGCACAAGAAGAAGGAGAAAGACGTCGGAGGAGACAGAAGCCATCGACGAACAGCTGATCCAACCCGTGAAGCGCCTTCAAATATAGGTGAGAGGCGCTGCACCGGCCATTATGGCGGAGGGGGGGAGCGACGAAGACTAACTCGGGGCGGGGCACGGAGGTGGAGGATGGCAAGAGGCGGAGCATTGGATACAGAAGGAGAAGAAAGAGACAGGAAAGGAGGGGGGCCCGGCACTGCAAAAGTTAAGATATTTAACAGCTTTTATTTCACACACGGAGCAGCGGGCAGCAGCGGCGACCTCGGGAGGGGGGGCAAGGCCGTCCATACAGGACGGTCCTTATGAGCGCCTTTGCCCCCTCCCGATCCTTAATGTTTGTGGAGACATGCAGGAGAAAGCGGGGAGCCATATGTTTGTGTCGTTTTCTTTCTTTCTTTTTTTTTTTTTTTTTTTTTTGACGTTTCTGGCATGCGCAGAGCAGCCAGCATAACGCTTGGCTGCTCTGCACGTGCTTTAGGAGCCAATTACCGACGGGGATTGATGCATCGTTCTTTACAATACCGCATCAAACTTGTGCAACTTGTTTTTTTTGGAGCATTGTTCGTTTTTTAAAGTTCGGTAATGGCTTTAACGATTTTGCTTTTTTTACGTTTGGTTGATGCATCTGGGCCAGAGTTAGAGACCCCAGATGGGACTCTCCTGGGTCTAAGGTTTTGGACAGGTTACCTCCTCTTGCACTGGAGGTAACCCCAGATGGATGCCCTCATTGTGGTAGTTAACAAAAAGACTGCCTTGCCGAGTAGATGAACTATTGCTCTACCTTCTCCTCCTGCAAGTTGGGTTTCTACTCAGATCCAGCAGGAGTGCAAGCTGTTATTTGTGATGGATACATTGTGAGGGCCATGTTCAGGTTATAGCAGCAGTTGCCAGAATCACTAGAGCTGACCTGAATGTAGTCAGGGGTGGCTTTTTTGGTCTGGTGTGCATGTCCTCTCATTTGGACTCCACCATAGTGGCTCTGGCCATGCCTTTGGGCTGCAGATGATGCCTCTGCGAAACTTCTCAGCTAGCTGCCCTTTCTATTACGTAGCTTCCCATTATTCCAGAGCCTGTGGTATACCAGCAGGTGGAGACGGAGAACTGAAAACTGAGTTGAGACATATCTCTCTTGGCATCCAATCGAGCTTCTCAGTATTTTCTATCTCCAGTCTCTGGTTCTGAGCGATTTGCTCCTGGTTCAGTTGGTCAGCTGGTCCCCAGTTGAGCTTTATGAGCAGCTTGAGTATGCAGTCATACCTGAAGGTCTTCAGATCTATCTGTGGTGCCCGTGAATTTACTTCTTCCTTCATTTCACCTCTCCCCTGTTTCATGTGGAGCTCTCCTTTTCCAACACAACAACCTTAAAAAGACATTTTTTTTTATTTTTTATTTTTGTTACATTTGTACCCCGCGCTTTCCCACTCATGGCAGGCTCAATGCGGCAGGCAATGGAGGGTTAAGTGACTTGCCTAGAGTCACAAGGAGCTGCCTGTGCCTGAAGTGGGAATCGAACTCAGTTCCTCAGTTCCCCAGGACCAAAGTCCACCACCCTAACCACTAGGCCACTCCTCCACTCCAATAAAGATTTGCTAGAGAGCATCAGACAGAGTATCCATCCTAATTTTTAATCAGATTTTTCTATACCGCTGAAACAAGGGTCCAGAGCGGTTTACAATAAGATAATGTCACAAATACAATTAAAAAAAAAAAAAATCCGTTTACAACTATTAACTAATCGTTGGCCAATTCTTAGTCCAATTTAGCAGGTAAGTACTCCTCAAACAGGTCTTAAGATTTTTGCAAAAAGCCATGTATGATTTTTCAAGTCTTGTATCAATCAGAAGAGATCTCCGGTATTTAGCAGACTGATATGAATAAGATGTTTCATGATTTCTTTTAGATAACAGGTGATGAACTGGGGGGGGAAAAGAAGAGTTTTAAAGTTAACTGAGTGGAGGAGTGATAGAGTATATCTTGCAGATGACTGAAGCCAGGACATGCAAGGATTTAAAAAAACAAGCAAGATACCTTAAAATCCTGGCATTCACCAGCAGCCAGTTCAAGCCTGTGAGCTTGGGGGAAGTAGCCGGCAGTGGTAAGTCCAACTAAAGTTTGTCTTGGTACCGCTTGGAGGGCTGGAAGTTATACTTGGAGCAGGGGAGGGATCTGACTCGCTGCTTTGGATACGTTATGCTGTGCTGGTGTCAGAGTGAATTTCGACTCCCACAGAGACAGTTAAGCGGTGTTCCTGCTGTGGGACCCGGCATCGGGGCATTGCAGTGCATGCAAGTTGGGAATCCCATGGAACGAGGAGGAAACAGTTGGTGGCAGCACGTCTTCTGTTTCGATGTAGCATCCGAATATGCCAGGGTCTTCGGGTTCTCTGACAGAACCAGTACACAGTTTGATGCAGGATAGCGTGGAAACAGATGCCATTTTGTCAGGGCTAACCGGTACTGAGGAGTAGCTTCTGGCTGATCATGTGTGGAGTGCAGCACCATTTTACAGCCTCGGGGCCTGACAGAGCATTCAGCTGCATCAGATCTTTGTTTCCTTGTCATCTACAGCAGACAAATCCAGAGACTTGTGGGTTGTGACAATCTACCAGTAGGTGGATATAGAGAATACTGATTGTCCAGGGAACATACCGTTCCATAAGACAGAGTTCAGTTTGGTTCGGTCTCTTTCAAGCTCCTGGACTGGGCTGTGCTGTGCTGGGCTGGTGCTAGTTTCCTGTTTTGGTAGAGCCTGGGGGTATAGGCTAGTCAGTGCCTATAACTGGGTTATGCCAGATCTCTACCATCCCCCTGCCCTCCTTCTGCCGCTTTCCCCTCCCACCTCTTCCTCACAGAAAAAAAAAAAGCCTGTGTTGGGCATTGGAAAAGCTTGCTGCTGGGGAGGCTGTTTGCTAGCAATTTGGGCAGAGAATCGGCAGCATTTGTTATCCCTGTCTGGGGGAAGGGGAGAGTACCCCTTTACAACTTTTATTGCTGTTGGGCATGGCATGGTTCTCGCTTTTTCTTTCTTTCAATGGTGGCAGAGGTGGTAACAGTGCTCGCACTGTGGGAAGTGCAGTTTACAAAAGCAGAACATAACATCTTCAAAAGTTAAAAGGCTTTTCCATAGCGTCCCCTCAGATCAATCCAGAGACTTGTGGGTTATGCCCCTCCTCTAGCAGGTTAGATAGAGAGAACTCAGAGGTTTGCCTCAACTGAGCATGTGCAGCCATTCCAACTTCAGTATTCTCTCTATCTAGTAGGTAGAAGGGAACATATAGTGCAGCTCTGTGGAAAAGACTCCTATCCCATTCCCTCAGGTGTGTTGAGATCTTTCTGGAGTTTGAGGTGCTGTGGCACAGCTTGGGATACACCTGGTGGTGCCAGGTCCCTACCCTTCTCCCCCTGTCAGCCTGAAGAAAGGAATTGGCTGTTTAGTCTCCTGTCTTTAAAAAAAAAAAAAAAAAGAGGGACCTTTCGTCCAGTGTTAGACCTAAAGGCGGTCAACAAGGCCCTGGCAGTGCGTCATTTCCGGATGTAAACTCTTCGCTCGGTGCTAGCGGCGGTACAGCCGGGAGAGTTTTTGACATCCCTAGATTTAAGAGGCCTCCTCGCACATTCCAATCTGGCCTCCTCGCACATTCCGATGTGGCCTCCTCATCAGAGATTTCTTCATTTTGCAGTGTTGGGACAGCATTTTCAGTTCAGGGCGCTGCTATTCGGGCTCGCCACAGCTCCTAGCGCATTCTCAAAGGTAATGGTGGTAGTAGCGGTCGCTCTCTGTACCAGAGGGTTTCAGGTTCACCCTTATCTCGATGATTGGTTGATCCAAGCTCCCTCTTACGCAGAGAGTGTGAGGGCAACTTGAGAAGTAGTAGTTCTTTTGCAATCTCTGGGTTGGGTGATAATTTTCAAAAAAGTCATCTAGTCCCAACTCAGACATTGGAGTACCTGGGTGTTCTGGATACCGGTCGAGGCAGAGTTTTTCTGCCGGGTCAGACAGTTGAAATTGTCAGATCAAATTTCCCGCATTCTTCAAAAGACGGCTTCAAGGGCCTGGGATTATGTTCAAGTGCTCAGGTCCATGGCATCGACTCTAGAAGTGATTTGGGCTCGGAGTCACATGCGTCCGTTGCAGTGGCATGTTCTCAGCCTTTGGTCTCCCCTGTCCAAGGACTATGCGATACAGATTCCGTGGTTGCCACAGGCTCGTTTTGCTCTACGGTGGTGGCTACGACCAGAGAATTTGCTTCGGGGTATGCTTCTAGCCACCCCGGATTGGCAAGTGGTGATGACGGAGGCCGGTCTGTTGGGGTTGGGGAGCTCACTGTCTCGGGCATGCAGCTCAAGGGTCTTGGTCACCAGCAGAGTCCAAGTCGCAGATCAATTTGCTGGAACTTCGAGCGATCCGGTTGGTGCTTTTGGCGTTCGAGATGTTTCTCAGGGGTCGTCCGGTTTGAGTCCTCTGCGACAACATGATGGCAGTAGTGTATGTCAATCGCCAAAGGGGAACGCGTAGTGCTCCTCTGGCGAAGGAAGCAGCAGTTCTTTGCCGTTGGGCGGAGAATCATTTGACGCTGTTGTCGGCAGCCCATATAGCAGGAGTTCTAAATGGGCAGTCGGAATCATTTGGACGCCAGAAAGTGGGAACTTTCTCCGTCGGTCTTCTGTCAGGTGGTGGATCGGTGGGGAATTCCTGTGATGGATCTGATGGGGAGGTCCAACGCCAAAGTGTCCTGGTTTTTGAGCAGGGGCAGGGAGTTTGGGTCCGAGGGCATAGATCTTCTCTATGTTTCCCTCCATGGCCGATGGTCGGACGCACGGTGGCCAAGATTTCTCGACATCCGGATGCGGTAATTCTGATTGCTTTGGATTGGCCCGGGCGTCCATGGTATGCGGTTCTGATATGGCTTCTGGTCGACAAGCCGTTTCATCTATGTCGGTTTCCGGACCTTCTCGTGCAGGGTCCAGTGGTAATGGAGGATCACTCTCCATTTGCGATTACGGCTTGGCTATTGAAAGGTCGCGACTGAGGCGTAAGGGTTACCTGGAAGCAGTTATTAGGATGATGTTGCATGCTCATAAGCGTTCTACTTCTACCACGTATGCCAGAGTATGGAGAATGTTTGTGTCTTGGTGTGATGGGGCGGGGATTTCTCCCCAGGCAACCTCTTTGCAGTCTATCCTAGCCTTTTTGCAGCAGGGTATGGGCAAACAGTTGTTGAGCACTTTGAAAGTTCAAGTGGCGGCTTTGGCATGTTTTAGAGGCCGCTTGGGGGAAACAGTCTTTGGCCTCTCACCCAGATGTAGTTCGTTTTCTCCGCAGGGTATGACATGTGAGACCTCCGCGAGTTCCGGTAGTTCCAGCTTGGAATTTGAATTTGGTACTCAGGGCCTTACAGCGGTCACCGTTTGAGCCTCTGGCTAAGTCTTCTTTGAAAGATCTCCCCTTGAAACAGTTTTTCTGGTAGCGATCTCTTCGGCTGGACGGGTGTCGGAGATTCAGGCACTGTCGTTTAGAGATCCCTTTCTCCGCTTCTCGGAAGCGGGGGTATCAGGACAGTTCCATCCTTTGTGCCTAAGGTAGTCACACGATTTCATGTTAATCAGAAAGTGGTGTTACCTTCTTTCAAGTGAGAAGATTATCTGGATTCCTTCCGAGAGTTGCGGTATTTAGATGTTCGCAGGGTGCTGATTCGTTACCTAGAAGCGACGAATCCGTTTCGGAAGTCAGATCACCTGTTTGTTCTCTTTGCTGGCAGTACAAAGGGGAACATGGCCTCTAAGGCCACAATGTCTCAATGGCTTAGGGAAGCAATTGAGTCGGCGTACCTTTTGATGGGAAAGATTTCTCCTCTTCACATTAGAGGGCATTCCACTAGAGCTCAGGCGGCTTCGTTTGCTGAGGCCCGTCTGGTTCCGGTGGTTGACATTTGCAAAGCGGCAACTTGGTCGTTGCTACATACTTTTACAAGACACTTTCGTATTGATGTGGTTGCGCGTCGGGATTCAATTTTTGGGGCGTTGGTTTTAGCGGTCGGTTTTAGCGGCCGGGTTAGTACGGTCCCACCCTTGATGAGGATTGCTTTGGTACATCCCACAAGTCTCTGGATTGATCTGAGGGGACGCTATGGAAGGTAAAATTATGTCTTACCTGCTAATTTTCTTTCCATTAGTCCCTCAGATCAATCCAGAGTCCCGCCCTGGGATCAGTTGTCACGCTATCCAATTCGGTAAACTTAAGTCAGTTTGTTCACGTTCCGGTTATTGTTGGACCAATTTGATGTTAGTGTGATTTTCTATTTAGACGTTCTATTTCATAGCAGCTCGGAGAATTCTCCGAAAAGTTTGGCTGCTCTGTCAGAGGCAGGAGACTACTTTATAGTTTAATTTCCTACTGCTTTGGTATCGTATACTGAAGTTGGAATGGCTGCACATGCTCAGTTGAGGCAAACTTCTGAGTTCTCTCTATCTAACCTGCTAGAGGAGGGGCATAACCCACAAGTCTCTGGATTGATCTGAGGGACTAATGGAAAGAAAATTATCAGGTAAGACATAATTTTACCTTATTCTTGCCACTTTAAAACAGAACCCGACGTGGCCATGTTTTGCCTCTCTGGAGGCTGCGTCAGGAGTTAACAACTATTAGGGTTCCAAAGGGCACAAACACCTAATAGATTAGTCCAAACTAAAAGCAGCAAAGAAAACAGCTCAGCAGCTAGGAGCAGGATTCTCACACGGTGTGTCTCCTGTTGGGCACAAGTTCAATGGTTCCTGTATTGGAGATGGCGGGGACTGAAGTTTCCCATGCAGAGGAAGTTAGCCTGCATTTGCCACTTCCTTCCATATCTAACCTGAGTCTGTCCACGGGCATTTTGGAGAACTATGGTTTTTCTCCTGACAACCTGAGTGGCCTGAAATCCGCCCAGGTACCTTGCATGTTTCTCACCCGGGACTGGGTGATCATGGTACGGCTGGCTTGCAGGGGGATTCTTCTGGGCAGGAACCCTTTTCACACGAATTTCTCTTATTGCTGCATCAGGCCTACCTACTTAAAAGGGCCCATCAGCCTGCTGCTTCTCCGATTGTCCCTCTAGGGGGACAGGGGGATTCTTCCTCCAAGAGGAGTAGAGTGGGGACTATTTTTAAGATGGTGGCTTTCTCCTCCCTCGCTGGGGCCGTCTTGGTAATTCTGCAGCTTCCCTGTTTTGTTCTCTGCTAAATTTGGTGGAGGTGGGGGAAATCTTGAATGATGAGGCTGACGACCCCTCTGCAGTCAGGGTCTTCCATAAGGAAGAGTTGCCCTCTTTTTTTTATAATTAAAGCTCCGGAGGTGCTCAATATTGTTTCATCGGATGCTTCCACCTCGGCAGAAGCTAATCCTAAAATGGCTAGCAGCAAGCGCCGTCATGAGGCCATGTAGGAGTTAAGTACACCACAATGATCCACACCAGAGGTTAGTCTGAAAGTGGCACAGGTGATGTCATGCCTTTGCCTGATCTCTCCAGATGTGCTGGAGAAACTCAGGTTGCTTAAAGTGGACTTGCTGGTTGCTCTGGTGACCGAGAAAACCACCTTCCCTGTGGAAGGAGGGATTGCACTGAAGGATATGCAGGACCGTAAATTGAAGGCTTCGCTGAATCTCTCTTTTTGAGGTGGGGGGGCACCATCTTTACAAGTAGCTTTCCGCGGTTCCTGTGCACCAGGGCCTGTCTCAGCTGGCTGCAGCAAGTGGCAGATGCTTTGTTGGACACCAGTTTCCAGCAGGCCTTGGAGTTTCCGAGATGGGATCTATTATATTTGGTGGAAGCGTGTATGACCTCATTAGGGCTTTGGCTAAGCAAATGGCATTGGCCATTACAGTGAAGCGCTTGTTGTGGCTCAGGCACTGGGTTGCAGATGCAGCGTCTAAGCAAAAGCTCCTCTTTGGAGAGGACTTGGAAAAGTTGGTCAAAGACCTGGGGGACTCCAAGACACAGCGCTTGCCTGAGGACAAGCTTAAGGGTGCTTCGAGGGCTGCTCAGGCTCGCTTTTGTCTGAAGGACTCTGAGAGGTACCATTCAGGATGCTTATCCTCCATTCAGAGACCCCGGTATCAGCAGAAGAGGTCATTTTAATCTGACAAAAGATCCTTCGGTTAGTCTTCCTGTTCTTCTCCGCATATTGATAGGAGGCTGGTCCACTCCCTGCCAGAGTTGATAAAGGGACATCCGTCCTGATTTTACGGGGAGTGGACCCATATTACGTCTGACCAGTGGTTATTGGACATTATTCACAATGGTTACATATTAGTTTCCTTCTCCAATCGTCAATTCTTTCTCTGAGTCCCCATGCAAGGCTTCATGCAAGAAGGAGGCTGTGCTGTCCCATACTCTGCTTGTTGCAGAATTTGAGAGCAGGGGTGCCAGTGCCCTTACTCAAGCGAGGCAAGGATCATTATTCCATTTACTTTGTGGTTCCCAAAAAGGGAGACTCTTTCGAGCTAGTTCTCAACATCAAAAGGTCAACAGGTTTTTGAAGGTCAGGCATTTTTGAATGGAGACTTTGCGTTCTGTGATCAAAGCGGCACAGGGAGTTCCTTACCTCAATAGATCTTGGAGGCATATTTGCATAAGTACATAAGTAATGCCACACTGGGAAAAGACCAAGGATCCATCGAGCCCAGCATCCTGTCCCCGACAGTGGCCAATCCAGGCCAAGGGCACCTGGCAAGCTTCCCAAACGTACAAACATTCTATATATGTTATTCCTGGAATTGCAGATTTTTGCCAACTCCATTTAGTAGTGGTTTATGGACTTGTCCTTTAGGAAACCGTCTAACCCCTTTATAAACTCTGTCAAGCTAACCGCCTTCACCATGTTCTCCGGCAACGAATTCGAGTTTAATTACGCATTGGGTGAAGAAATATTTTCTCCTATTTTTTTTTTTAATTTACTACACTGTAGTTTCATCGTATGCCCCCTAGTCCTAGTATTTTTGGAAAGCGTGAACAGACACTTCACATCCACTGTTCCACTCCACTCATTATTTTATATACCTCTATCATGTCTCCCCTCAGCCGTCTCTTCTCCAAGCTGAAAAGCCCTAGCCTCCTTAGTCTTTCTTCATAGGGAAGTCGTCCCATCCCCGCTATCATTTGTCGCCCTTCGCAGCACCATTTCCAATTCTACTATCCAGCTTATTTTCGAAAGAGAAAAACGCCTATAGTGCGACCTGAATCGGGAGATAGACGTTTGTTTCGCAAAGGCGCCCAAATTGGTATAATCGAAAGCCGATTTTGGGCGTTTCCAACTGCACTCCGTCGCGGAAACTAATAAAGTTGATGGGGGCGTGTTGGAGGCGTGGTGGAAGCGGAACTGGGGCGTGGATATCAGCCGAGGAGAGATGGGCGTCTTTAGCTGATAATCGAAAAAAAAGGCGTTTTAACCGCGATTTTGGGTCACTTTTTTTGGACCCTTTTTTTTTTTCACGAACAAGTCCCAAAAAAGTGCTACAACTGCCCAGATGACCACTGGAGGGAATCAGGGATGACCTCCCCGGACTCCCCCAGTGGTCACTAACCCCCTCCCAACAAAAAAACCCCACTTGGAAAACTTTTTTTCCAGCCTGTATGCCAGCCTCAAATGCCGTACCCACCTCCATGACAGCAGAATGTGTTCGATCCTCTCACAGCCTTTCCCTGGGTCAGATGTGGCTCTCGAGTGCAGTACAGGGTCACATCAGCATTGCATTGTGGTGGGTGTAGGGTATTGGGCTCCGTGATTTCATTAGCTTGTGTTACAGTCTCACGATGTTGGTAGTTGGTAGGCTCTTCTCCCATGGTGCGTTTCCCCCTGCCTACTGGGTCAGAGTGTGCCCTGTTGTGTTTCCTGTTGTAGTCCATGCGGTAGTGGCCATTTTTGTAAGCCAGTTTTAGTTCCCTTTCCTGTGTTAGCCACGTTAGACAACTTAGTTCTTCCCTTGAATGTGGCTGAAAGAGGGCATTGTACAGCATTCTGCCAGCTCTGACCTACTGCTCATCTCAGTACCAGGGAGACTCGTTGCCAGTGGGGCACAACCTCTGATCTGCAGTTAACTGTGAGTAAACGCGGTTATTCCAATAAAGGACGTTTTCGGAGAGATTAGTCTTCAGGTGTCAATTGGTGTGCCAATGTTATATAGCAGCAACCAGTCCTAGAGGCCTGCGTGTATGCAGGTCCCTGGAGCACTTTTAGTGGGTACCGCAGTGCACTTCAGCCAGGTGGCCCCAGGCCCATCCCCCCCCCCCCCCCCCCACCTGTAACACTTGTGCTGGGAAATGGGAGGCCTTCAAAACCCACTGTACCCACATGTAGGTGCCCCCTTCACCCCTAAGAGCTATGGTAGTGTTGTACATTTGTGGGTAGTAGGTTTTGGGGGAGGGGGGTTGGGAGCTCAGCACCTGTGGTAAGGGAGCTATGCATGTGGGAGCTTTTTCTGAAGTCCACCGCACTGACCTAGGGTGCCCAGTTGGTGTCCTGGCATATCAGGGGGCCAGTGTACTACCAATCCTGGCCCCTCCCACGACCAAATGGCTCGGATTAGGACGTTTTTGAGCTGGGCGTTTTTAGTTTCCATTATCGCTAAAAAAAACAAACGCCCAGCTCAAAAACGTGCATTTTTTCGAAAATTCGGTTCGGCCCGCCTTCACAAACCCATTCTCGGAGATAAACGCCCATGTAGATAGACGTTTCCGTTCGATTATGCCCCTTCACGTCTTTCTTGAGATGGGGCGACCAGAATTGAACACAATACTCAAGGTGCGGCCGCACCATGGAGCGATACAACGGCATTATAACATCCTCACACCTGTTTTCCATACTTTTCCTAATACCCAATATTCTATTCGCTTTCCCAGACGCAGCAGCACACTGAGCAGAAGGTTTCAGTGTATTATCGACGAGGACACCCTGATCCCTTTCTTGGTCCATAACTCCTAACGTGGAACCTTGCATGACGTAGCTATTTTTCGGGTTCTTTTTTCCTACATGCATCATCTTGCACTTTCTCACATTAAACGTAATCTGCCGTTTAGCTGCCCAGTCTCCCAGTCTCGTAAGGTCCTTCTGTAATTGTTCACAATCCTGCCGCGAGTCAACGACTTTGCATAACTTTGTGTCATCAGCAAATTTAATTACCTCGCTAGTTACTCCCATCTCTAAAAGAGAGAGAGAGATGCTGGGGGGGAGGGGGGAAGGCAGGTGAGCAGAGGGAAGAGTGGGAAAGTTGCTGGACCCAAAGATGTAAAGAGAAAAATCTATAGAGATACCTGCCCTTGAATGAGAGGAAAGAGCTGGTTAGTAGAAGGGGTAGGGACATGGGGAGAGGTGGGGACACAGTGGGCAGGTGCTAGAGAAGACAGAATGGAAAAAAACAGATCAGTGGCAGATAGATGTAGAGAAGGAAAAGAAGAAAACTAGAGAAGAAATGGAAAAGCAAACTTGGGTAATAATTTTGAAGACTGACACAAGGGGTCAAGGAAGGAGAGAAGTTCTGCATGAGGGGCAAGGAGGGAGGACTGTGCTGCATCAGGGGGCAAGGAGGGAGAGAGGTGTTGGGCAGGGAGGTCACTGGACGGGGGAGGGAGGGGGGAGAGAGAGCGTTCAAAGACCTGCTGGGAATGGAGGAGAAGAAAATACTACAGCGAAAATGAGTGAAATGTTGCACATATAGGGAAGGGAAGAGGTGAGGCATTCTGCACATAAGGGAAGGGAAGGGGTGAGACATGCTGCACATAAGGGAAGGGAAGAGGGGGAGATGTGCTGCACAAAAAGGAAGAGGAGGGAAGACATGCACATAAGGGAAGGGAAGAAGGGAGACAGGTTGAACATGAAGGGAAGAGGGGAGATATGCACATAAGGGACTGGAAGAGGGGAGACATGCACATAAGGGAAGGGAAATGGTAACGGAATTCAAACATGCGTGGGATAAGCATAAAGGAATCCTGTGCAGAAGGAATGGATCCTCAGGAGCTTAGTCAAGATCGGGAGGTGGGGATAGTGCTCGGCAGACTTATACGGTCTGTGCCAGAGCCGGTGGTTGGGAGGCGGGGCTGGTGGTTGGGAGGTGGGGAATAGTGCTGGACAGACTTATACGGGTCTGTGCCCTGAAGAGCACAGGTACAAATCAAAAGTAGGGTATACACAAAAAGTAGCACATGAGTTATCTTGTTGGGCAGACTGGATGGACCGTGCAGGTCTTTTTCTGCCATCATCTACTATGTTATTTATAAATATATTAAAAAGCAGCTGTTCTAGCACAGACCCCTGAGGAACCCCACTAACTACCCTTCTCCATTGTGAATACTGCCCATTTAACCCCACTCTGTTTCCTATCCTTCAACCAGTTTTTAATCCACAATAGGACATTTCCTCATATCCCATGACCCTCCAATTTCCTCTGTAGCCTTTCATATTAGGTACCTTGTCAAACGCCTTTTGAAAATCCAGATACACGATATCAACCAGCTCCCCTTTGTCCACATGTTTGTTTACTCCTTCAAAGAATTGAAGTAAATCGGTCAGGCAAGATTTCCCCACACTAATGCCGTGCTGACTTGGTCTCAGTAATCCATGTCCTTGGATGTGCTCTGTAATTTTGTTTTTAATAGCCTCTACCATTTTCCCCGGCACTGATGTCAGACTCACCGGTCTACGATCTCCCCTGGAAACTTTTTTAAAAATCAGCGTTACATTGGCCACCCTCCAATCTTTTGGTACCACGCTCGATTTTAAGGATAAATTGCACTTTCCCATTTGGTCACCTCATCAGTGTTTCCTACGCTTTTTGGTTCTCGGTCAGCATTTTCAGTTCAGGGCAATGCCTTTCGTGTTGGTGACCACCCCCAGAACCTTCTCCAGGATCAGTGGTAGTGGTGGCCTTTCTGCTGAGAGAAAGCATCAAGGTTCATCCTTATTTGGACGATTGGCTGATCAGGGTGTCCTCGACTTAGGAAAGCAGCCGGACTACCACCAGGGTGATTGCTCTATTGCAGTCCCTGGGTTGGATGGTCATCATTTGCAAGGATTACCTGGTGCTCATTCAAGTTCTGGAATATTTGGGGGATACGTTTCGATACAGCCCAGGAGAAGGTGTTTGTTCCGGCTCTCAGGAAGGACAGGTTGCAGTCTCAGGTTTGCCCTATGTTGAGGGATCTGCACCCTCAGGCATGGGACTATGCCCAGATGCTCGGGTCCATGGCTGCAACGCTTGAGGCCGTACTGTGGACCAGAGCGCATATGCATCCCCTTTAGCAATCATTTTTGTCTTGTTGGTCACTTATCCCAGGACTGCGATGAACATCTTAGCTGGACATCAGCTACCAGGGACAGTATGGCTTGACAGCTTGAGTCACTTAGAGGCATATTTTCAAAGCACTTAGCCTTCCAAAGTTCCATGGAAACCTATGGAACTTTGGAATGCTAAGTGCTTTGAAAATATGCCTCTTAGCCTGCAACAGTGGATGCTACGATCAACCATCTGGAGCTGTGGGCTGCTGGTTTTTCATGTCTATCTCATGGGGAAGCTGGTCTGGGTGTGTCAGACAATGTTACGGCTGTAGTATACATGAACAGGCAGGGCGGCAGAGGAAGCTCACCTGCTGGTTCAGTGAGCAGATCAGCACCTTGTGCTATTTTTGGCAGTATATATTTCCGGGATGCTGTATGCTCGGGCAGACTTCCTGAGCTGTCACCCGGTTGAGTGGGATCTCTTTCCTCTGGATTTCCAAAGGGTCTCTCAGACTTGGGGCACTTCTGCACTGGATCTGATAGTGTGCAGTCACAAAGCCAAAGTGCCCCGATTCTTCAGCAGAAGAAAAGAGCCAGGGGTGGAGGGCTGGATGCCCTCCTCCAGCCTTGGCCACACTCTGATCTCCTATATGACTTTTCCTCCTTGGCCGCTTATCGGCGGGGTGTTGCACAGGATCAGGCAGCACCCAGGCCTGGTGATCTTAATAGCGCTAGATTTGCCTCGGAGACTGTGGTATGCGGATCTCAATTAGTTGCTGGTGGACAGGTCTCTATGTCTTCTGTCCGATCCAAGACTGCTATGTCAGGGTCTAGTTCAGGTGGAGAAACCCTCCTGCTTTGGTCTTATGGCCTGGCTCTTGAGAGGTTGAAGTTGAGGAAGAACGGCTATTCTGAGGCAGTAATTGCTGCCTTATTACACATGTGAAAGCGCTCTCATTGGCCGCCTATGCCATGGTTTGGAGAGTGTTTGAGGCATGGCGTTCACAGCGGACTGTTTCATTTTTTCAGGCCAACTTTATCTCAGATCCTGGCATTTTTGCAGGAGGAACTCTCGAAGGGTCTGATTTACAATTCTTTGTGTCCAGATGGCTGCCTTGGCATGTTTTCGGGGGACAGCTGCAGAATTCTTCATTGGCTGCTCATCCTGATATAGTTTTTTGCGAGAACGGGAGGGGGTGTCAAATCAGTTGAAGCCTCCTCTTCGCAGTCTCTCCGGAATGGAGTTTCAGTCTAGTTCTGCAGGCATTCCAACCAGTGGCGTAGCCAGAAGGCAATTTTTGGGTGGGCCAACAGGTTGGATAAGTGGGCACGCTAGAGTTGCCAACTTTTTGAAAGAGAAAAAAAAACAGTCACCTGATGCACCCATGTTCTGTCCCCACCCCACCCCACCCCATGCTCCATCTCTACCTCACTCCCATTTACTTCAGCGAGGGTAGTAGTACAGGCTTTAGTGGCTAATTGAGAGCTCTCTTCTTCAGCCCCCACTGAGCCACGGTCCTCCAACACACAAATGGTATTGAAGCCAAATACATTCCACATCCAGAGAACCTCCTGGCCTTTCACCAACAATGGATGTGGAGCAGAGCAAGGACATTTCCCCATAACTCACCATGCAAAGAAATTTTGTAATCTCAATAATAGATATATTGTAAAGGAATTAAAAAAAAAATCTATAAACAAAAAGTCACTCAGAATCTAGAGCAAATCTACCATGCCAGCACTAACGTCCAAAACAAGGATCCTACCTATGATAAGGTAGTGCCCTAAATATTACAGTGGAGCCCTAAAATATCGATACATCTATTGAGAAAATTGAACGAGCCAAACTACTACAGAATGCTACATAGAAACTTCATGGTGACAGAATACCTTGGGGTCACACACAGAGAACACAAATGTCAAATACAGAATAAGCAACCACAAACTATATAAATATAAATTAAACTGAAACCCCAAGAAGCCAGAAATTGCATGTAGTACAACACTAGAGAAACAAGAAAGAAAGGCATTTCCTCCTGTTCAAAATATAAAGATAACACATGCCAAGGATGATGGTGGTGGTGGGGGGTGCAACCAGGGCAGTTGTGCTTGGCTCTTTGGCCAGAGAGAGCCCCAAGACTGCCAGAAGAAGACGCAGCCTGGTAATGGGCTTTGGGGGCCTGGGCCCCAGCCATGTCTAACACCAGCTCTGTTAAGCTGTACATGCCAGATCTGAAATCTATTCTAATCACAAAATACGTTTTTGTTGTCTGGTCATTTTATTTTCAAATCACAATCATATCTGTCCCAGTCTCTGGTTTCTGCTTCCCTCTGTCTTTCCTGTCCATTTGACATTTCTTCTCTCTCCATGTCTTCCATCCATCTCCCATCTCTGTGTCCCTGTATTTCCTTGCCCAGCATCTCCCTTCTCTGTTCCTATTCTCCCCATTGTCTGGTATCTCCACTCTGTGTCCATTGTATCTCTATTCTCATATGCCATCCCAATGCAGCATCTCACCTGTGTCCCTGTTCCCATGCTCCCACCCAATGCTCATCATCTCCCTTCTGTTTCTCTATACCTTCCTGTGTTCCCTTTCTCTCTCTCTCTCTCCCAATGCTCATCATGTCCCTTCTGCTTCTCTATACATCCCTATGTCCCCTTTCTCCCTCTCCCACACCAATGTGGCCCTCTCCTTTTTTACACCACTTCAACTAGCTCCTCTCCTCTCTTCCCTCCCCTTTATGCATCTGGTTTATTCTCCTACTGTGGGTTCAGCATTTGACACCCTCTTCCTTTATCTCCTTGGTCCTACATCCCTCTCTCTTCTCTCTAACCCTAACTCCTCACATAGGTCTAGCACTTCTCTCCCTTCACTCCAGCCCCCCTTGAAGGTCCACATCTCTCCCCTTCCCTCAGCCCTCCCCTGCATATCCAGCACCTCTCTCCCTTTGCTGCAGCCCCCTTTGCATGGCTAGCCCTCCCCTGCATATCCAGCACCTCCTTACATGTCCAGCACCTCTCTCCCCTCCCACAGTTCCAACTCCGCCACCTCTGCATCTTCCTTACCCTCCCCCATCCTCACCGCATTGCTTGTACTTCATGCTTTCCTTGTCATCAAGCAGATGAATCCATTACGAATGGGTTGTCCACCTACCAGCAGGGGGAGATAGAGAGCACTGAAAACCATAGTGCCTCTTGGCCAGCTAGCTCCATCTGCCTCTCAGTATTCTCTATCTCCCCAGCAGGGTTGGACGCAGCTTATTCAGCTCCTTCAAAAATCTGCCTGGGGTGGCTCTTGGGCTTTTGCCAGTTGTAGCAGGGGTGTTGTGGCTATTGCAGCTTCACTTTAAAGGCACATAGGTTCGCCCTTTCCCTGCCTTACCCTTCCCCCTATGTGGATGCAGGCACATTGGTTCGTCCTTTCTCTGTCTTTTCCACTCTCCTCGACCTCCGGAGTGCCTCTGTAGCTGTTGCCTCTAACTTTCCTCACAGCGTTAAAAAAAAAAAAAGCGACGCACTTGTTAGCGCTGCGATTCTGTGGCTTCCTTCTGTCTGTGCAGCGTGACTGGAGCTCTGTGACTCGGTCTGGTGAGGTAAGAGAGTCTTGTAGCTCCTCCGGGGAGGGCCTACGATCGGGACGTTTTTGGTGCGAATTGGCAATTTAGAAATTTTCTGCCGTTTTCGACGATGGCTGCGGAGGTTGTTAAGCGCTGTTTATGTTATGGTAAGCGCATATCCGCAGCGGGGCTCTGTAAATCATGCTCTTCAGACGTCAGGGCTGGCCTGAGCATGGCGCGCGAGGTTTCTTCCCACTCGGTGGAGCTGGCAGCGGGCGCCATCTTGGATGCGCCGCAGGGCTCGACCCCCGCAGGAGCGGAGGGGTCTGAGGCCAGAGGGGAGCCTCGGATGGAGGCTACCAGAGCAGCTGCTTACCCCGGATTGGACCCGGGAGGCCAGGGTCAGCCTTTCTCCCCTGAGTTTGTGTTGCTTTTTCATAAAGCGTTCATGTTAAGAGCTCTGCCGCAGATGTCTGACTTTGAGTTGCTACCTGGTTCCCCTCCAGAGGAGATTGGCCCTGGATTGCCGTCAGGCGTTTCCCCCCCAGACAGTTGGCTGCAAGACAAGCGCAGAAGGGTAAATTCCCCTTCAGAGAGTGGCGCACCCTCTCCCCCCCCCCCCCCCCCCCCCCCGCCGTGGTCAGGCTGTGGGGATTCTGAGGGGTCTGGCAGGCCTTCGTGGTCCAAAGAGCCAGAGGACGGTGTAGGATTGCCACTGGATCCAGATGATCCCACTGCGGTTAGGATTTTCCACCGCGAGGAGCTGCCAGCGCTTATTTCTGATGCCTTACAGGCCCTCTCTTTTGAAGATCCTGTGATGGGCGAAGCTTCCTCTGGTTATCCGAGGATGGCAAGTACTAAGAAGCCTGCTCGAGCCTTTCCTTTGCATGACTCCATCCAAGAGCTTATTTCGGCTCACTGGGCTGACCCTGAGGGGCCTTTGAAAGTTGCCAGGGCAATGGGGCACTTATACCTTCTCAGTGAGGAGCACTTGGCACGCTTGGCCGTGCCTAAAGTGGATGCCCTAGTCACGGCTGTGACGAAAAAGACTACCCTCCCAGTAGAGGGAGGGGTCGCTCTGAAGGACATGCAGGACCGACATCTGGAATCAGCAATCAAATGGTCCTTTGAGATTTCAGGCCTAGCCTTACGGGCATCTGTGTGCAGTTGTTATGCTGCTCGAGCCGGCCTCGCTTGGTTGCAACAGGCAGTGGAACAGCCCGGGGATAGAGCGGAGCCCCTTGCGGAGGTGGCACCGCGCATAGAGTCTGCCTTGTCATTTTTGTCTGATGCCCTCTATGATCTGGTCAGAGCTTCGGCTAAACACGTGGCCGCTCGCCGCCTTCTATGGCTACGGCATTGGGCGGCTGACATGGCCTCTAAGCAAAGGTTGGTGAAGTTGCCCTTCGAGGGCCTTCTCCTATTTGGTGAGGGAGAAAATTGTTAAAGGCCTGGGGGAAACTATACCCCAGCGCTTACCCGAGGATAGGCCGCGGCCTTCTTCCAAGGGTCAAGCGGTTCCCTCCTCTTCCAGACCTTGCTTCCATGAAGCTAGAAGATACTGCCTGGGGCGTTCTGCTGGGCTTACTTCACGTGCCCGCTTTCAGCAGAGGAACTCCTTTCGCTCGGACAAACGTTCTGCAGTGGCCGGCTCAAGGCCTGGCGTTCATGGGCGACCCTGTCAATGATGGTGCGCCGGCCCACTCCTCGATCCTGCAGTTGGAGGATGTCTTTCCCTCTTTCTCGAGGAATGGGTCAAGATTACCTTAGATCAGTGGGTTTTGAACCTGATCAGAGATGGCTACAGATTAGAATTCAATGCCCCGGTGAGACGTGTTTGTGGAGCCCGATGCGGCTCTGCCGTCAAATGGGCGGCGGTAGAGGAGACCTTGCAAGGCTTGTTGCACCTCGGGGCGGTGGTTCCTGTGCCTCCCGCTACGGTCGTTACTCCATTTACTTTGTGGTACCGCGAAAAGGAGGGTCTTTTAGGCCTATACTCGACTTAAAGGAAGTCAACAAGTGCGGCATTTTTGCAGGAAACCCTGCGCTCGGTCATTGCGGCCGTACAGCCAAGATAGTTTCTCACGACTCTGGACCTGAAAGAAGCTTACTTGCACATTCCTATTTGGCTCCCGCACCACCGGTTTGTCCGGTTTGCGATGTTGGGAAAACGGTTCGGGCCTTGCCTTTTGGCCTCGCCATAGATCCCCAAACTTTTTCCAAGGTAATGGTGGTAGTAGCTGCCTTTCTCAGGTGAGAGGGTATCCGGGTTCTCCCGTACCTCGACAACTGGCTCATCAGAGCGGACTCTGCAGAAGAGTCATCATGTAACAGCCAGAGTGGTCTCAGTACTTCAATCTCTGGGCTGGGTCATCAGTATAGCCAAAAGTCACCTGACCCCCCCTCAATCTCTAGAATATTTGGGGGTCCGATTTGACACAGCCTTGGGGTTTGTCTTTCTACCCGAGCAAAGGCGGTGCAAGCTTCAGAACCAGGTCCGTTTGCTCCTGAGGATGCCTCGCCCGCGAGCTTGGGACATAGTCCAGCTGTTGGGGTCGATGACGGCCACCTTGGAAGTGGTGCCATGGGTGAGAGTGCACCTGAGACCTTTGCAGTGTTCCCTGCTTCAACGATGGTCTCCAATATCTCAGGATTACCAGCGCAGACTCACGTGGCTCCCTGCAGCCCGGCTCAGTATGGCCTGATGACTCTCAGACAGCATGCTGCGGTGAGGAATGCCGCTAGCGCTTCCCGATTGGTGCCTGGTGGTAACAGATGCCAGCCTGCAGGGCTGGGGGCACATTGCCAGGGAAGGCATGCCCAGGGTCTCTGGACACCCGAGGAGTCGGAGTGGTCCATCAATCGCTTGGAGTTGAAAGCGATATTCCAGGCGCTTCTGGCCTTTCTCACGACCCTGGAGGGACTGGCTGTCAGAGTTCTGTCAGACAATACGACAGCAGTGGCCTACATAAATTGACAAGGCGGCAGTCAGTGCAGGGCATTGGCCGCGCAGGCCGCGCAGATTTGCCACTGGTCCGAGCTTCATCTGCAGTTTGTTAGCAGCTCACATTGCAGGTCAGAGCAACGTGCAAGCTGATTATCTAAGCAGACATCAAATGGACCCAGCGGAGTGGGAACTGGCAGACGAAGTGTTCCTTCAGATCTGTGGCGAATGGGGAAGTCCGTAGCGGATCTTATGGCGTCAAGCGCAAATGCCAAAGTCCCGTGATTTACAGCAGACGGAGAGATCCTCGCTCGGCGGGGTTGGATGCCTTGGCTCAACCCTGGCCTCAGGGCCTTACAGCAGACGGAGAGATCCTCGCTCGGCGGGGTTGGATGCCTTGGCTTAACCCTGGCCTCAGGCATTCCTGTATGTATTCCCTCGTGGGCCCTTGATAGGGCGAGTAATCCTGCAGATTCGGCTACATCAAGGAGAGGTGGTTCTTATTGCCACGTTTTGGCCCAGGCGGCCGTGGTATGCGGACCTCTGGCGGATGCTGGTGGAGGCTCCCCTTCCTTTGCCTCTGGTACCGAACCTGTTGTCACAGGGGCCGGTAACCATGGAGGATGCCTTCTGCTTTGGTCTTACGGCATGGCTATTGAGAGGGCGCAATTGACAAGGGCTATTCCAACAAGTTCATCTCCACTCTCCTTCAGGCCCACAAGCGTTCCACTTCTGTTGCCTATGCTCTGATTTGGCGCCAGTTTGAGGCTTGGTGTGCTGCTAAAGCGATTACACCCATGCGGGCTTAGGTCTCGCCAGTACTTGACTTTTTGCAGGATGGTTTACAAAACATCTTGGCCTATAATTCCCTGCGTGTTCAAGTTGCAGCCTTAGCATGTTTTTGGGGGAAGGTGGCTGGCCTCTCCCTGGCTGCTTATTTGGCGGTGGCACGGTTATTTAGAGGGGTGCTTCAGCTCCGTCCTCCCGTGTGGTCTCCGAGTCTGGCCTGGAACCTGGGGTTTATTTTAAAGGCACTTCAGTGTTCACCCTTCTAGCCGCTTAGGTGAGCTTTGGAGAAGGATGTGACCCTAAAGCCGGTCTTTTTGGTGGCCATTACATCGGCGAGACGGGTGTCTGAGCTCCAGGCGCTGTCCTGTCGAGACCCATTTCTGCAATTGCACCTTCTAGATGTGCGAAGGGCTCTGTTGCAGTATCTGCTCATGTCAAATGCTTTCAGGACCTTTGATCACCTTTTTGTTTTGTTGTCAGGTCCTCGCAGAGGGTCTCCAGCATCTAAAGCTTTTTTTTTTTAGCATATCTGCTGTCTTGCCGGCCTCCGTCTGAAGCCTTTAAGGCACATTCCACAAGAGCGATTTCCTCTTCTTGGGGTGAAACTGGAACGCTCTCTCTTCAAGAGATGTGTAGTGCAGCGACATGGGCTTCTAAGCTCTCATTTGCCTGACATTACAGGCTGGATGTGGCTGCCAGGAGGGATGCGTATTTTGGAACAGAAGTGCTGGCACGTGGTGTGGCCTGTTCCCCCCCCTATCTAGGGATTGCTTTGATACATCCCAGTCGTAATGGATTCATCTGCTTCATGACAAGGAAGGGAAAATTATGTTCTTACCTTGGTAATTTTCTGTCCTTTAGTCATAGCAGATGAATCCATGAGCCCTCCCTGATTGATTGATTGATTGATTAATGCTGTTTTGTGTTCAGTTTTTCCTGTAGATATGTTCCCTCATTGGGAGAAGTTGGAAAACAGTCTTCAGGATTTCTGTTCTGTTACAGGAGGTTGAGTTCGACCCTCCTTTGAATTACTGCTCCTGTTCTGGGGCGTTCGTTCGCTGTGAGGAAAGTTCATGTTATTCTACTTTCTGGTGTAACACTACTTTGGAAGCTTCAAATACTGAGAGGTAGATGGAGCTAGCTGGCCAAGAGGCACTATGGTTTTCAGTGCTCTCTATCTCCCCCTGCTGGTAGGTGGACACAACCAATTCATAACAGATTCATCTGCTATGACTAAAAGAAAGAAAATTACCAAGGTAAGAACCTAATTTTCCCTTCTAGCTAGGAGAGTTCGGGATTCTGTTCTCGTTTTTGGTGTAAAGGGAGGAGGAAGCCCTGATAGAGCGCATGGCGGCTCCCTCTGAGGTAGTCAAACGCTGCTTCCGGTATGGGAGCTGGAGAGCAGCGTTGGGAGCGTGTGCAGCCTGCCCTAGTGGTGTTATATCGGGGGAGCGGGGTTCGGAGCAGCGGGACCACTTGGATCAGGACTCGGAGTCGGCAGCGCCATTAATTGGCTCCTCCGGTCCTACCTTTTTCTGCCTGGCGGTGGATGATTTTGGCGCCATTTCACGGGTGCTGCTGGTGCCGTCATCTGTGGTCTCTTCTCCTGCCGTTCGTTCTCGACAGCCGGCGGAGGCAGTTTTTGCGGGAGCGGGAGGTAAAGGCGGGGAAAACTTTCACGGGGGAGCAGAGGCATCGTGCCTCACATTCCGCGCGGCTGCTCTGGGCCTGGACTCGTCCAACGCCATTTTGAGTTCCTGCCCTCGTGGCCTAGAGGTTCGGGGGGAGGCCATGGCAATGGGGCTTGGGGCCTCTGCAGCAGCTTCTCTTTCCCAGGAGGGAAGTACAGAGATGGAGCTCGATGATACAGTTTTCCCCAGATTTTGTGCTTTTAATGCACAAGGCCTTCCTTCTTAAGAGGTCTGGGAGAGCCTCCGCGGTGGTAACCAGCAAGAGTTGGACACCTCTCCTCCTTTGGTAGCCAAACGACCACGTTTTGAGTCACTGGCCCTGGATGCTGTCTCAGTATGTTCTAAGGTGGATGATGGGCAATTCTCAGGGGTTTCCCGTCCAGATCATTCTGACTCCTTGGAAGAGGGTGAGTTAGCCTCTGGGGGAGGGGATGATCCTATAGTAGCGCGTCTCTTCCGTCAGGAAGAGCTGCCGGCTCTGATAGTGTGGGCTTTGGAAATTCTGAACATTTCTGTTCCGGATAGCGCTTTGCGTGCGGCAGTGGCCCCTACGATTATGTCTGTGACCAAATGGTCCCCCAGGACTTTTTTCATTCATGAGGCAATGAAGGTGCTTATTGCGGCACAGTGGGACAAGCCTGAAGCAGGGTTACGTGTGGCCAGGGCCATGGCGCAGCTCTATCCGCTCCCTGACGCGGAACGGGAAGCTTTCCGTATTCTGGCATAAGTACATAAGTACATAAGTAGTGCCATACTGGGAAATACCAAAGGTCCATCTAGCCCAGCATCCTGTCACCGACAGTGGCCAATCCAGGTCAAGGGCACCTGGCACGCTCCCCAAACGTAAAAACATTCCAGACAAGTTATACCTAAAAATGCGGAATTTTTCCAAGTCCATTTAATAGCGGTCTATGGACTTGTCCTTTAGGAATCTATCTAACCCCTTTTTAAACTCCGTCAAGCTAACCGCCCGTACCACGTTCTCCGGCAACGAATTCCAGAGTCTAATTACACGTTGGGTGAAGAAAAATTTTCTCCGATTCGTTTTAAATTTACCACACTGTAGCTTCAACTCATGCCCTCTAGTCCTAGTATTTTTGGATAGCGTGAACAGTCGCTTCACATCCACCCGATCCATTCCACTCATTATTTTATACACTTCTATCATATCTCCCCTCAGCCGTCTCTTCTCCAAGCTGAAAAGCCCTAGCCTTCTCAGCCTCTCTTCATAGGAAAGTCGTCCCATCCCCACTATCATTTTCGTCGCCCTTCGCTGTACCTTTTCCAATTCTACTATATCTTTTTTGAGATACGGAGACCAGTACTGAACACAATACTCCAGGTGCGGTCGCACCATGGAGCGATACAACGGCATTATAACATGCGCACACCTGGACTCCATACCCTTCCTAATAACACCCAACATTCTATTTGCTTTCCTAGCCGCAGCAGCACACTGAGCAGAAGGTTTCAGCGTATCATCGACGACGACACCCAGATCCCTTTCTTGATCCGTAACTCCTAACGTGGAACCTTGCAAGACGTAGCTATAATTCGGGTTCCTCTTACCCACATGCATCACTTTGCACTTGTCAACATTGAACTTCATCTGCCACTTGCATGCCCATTCTCCCAGTCTCGCAAGGTCCTCCTGTAATCGTTCACATTCCTCCTGCGACTTGACGACCCTGAATAATTTTGTGTCATCGGCGAATTTAATTACCTCACTAGTTATTCCCATCTCTAGGTCAGTTGATTCTTTAATCACTGCGGTCACCAAAAAGACTAAGTTGCCAGTAGAGGGTGGCACGGCTCTGAAAGATCCTTAGGACAGACAATTGGAGTCTTCTTTGAAAATGTCCTTTGAAGTGGCGGCATTATGCACTCAGGCTTCTGTTTGCGGGTTCTATGCATCTAGAGCTTGCCTTTCCTGGGTACAAAAAGCAGCTTCCCCAGAGAAACTCATTGAAGTTTTGCCGTCACTTGAGGCAGGCCTAGCTTACCTAGCGGATTTGCTTTATGATCTGCTTCGAGCCTCAGCAAAGGTGGTTTCTCTCTCAGTGGCGGCTCAACGCTGGTTGTGGCTGCGTCACTGGTCTGCAGATACGGCGTCTATATCTCGGTTGGCACGTTTACCATTCAGAGGCAAGAATCTTTTGGGGGAAGATTTGGACCAGATCGTCAAGGACCTGGGGGATTCTAAGGGCCGTTGTTTGCTTGAAGATAAGCCTTATTCTGGTCCTCGTTCGGGCTGTTCCCGGAGCCGATTTCGAGAGGCCCACCGTTATTCATGAAGCCCCATTTTCCTCAGAAACAGCAGCCATTTCAAGACCAGCTGCTGGAGCTCGTGCCCAATGATGGGATCTTGGTCCATTTTCCGATGGTAATAAGAGGGCTGTCCCTTTTCCTCAGAGGATGGGCCGGAGTGACGTCAGACGAGTGGGTCTTGGAGGTCATCCGAGATGGTTACAAGTTGGAATTTTATCGAACCTTGGCAGAGTTTTTCGTGGAATTTCCTTGCAAGGCTCCGTACAAGTTAGCAGCAGTAAAGGAGACTCTTACAAATTTGATTCAGCTCAGGGCCGTGGTTTCCGTGCCCCTGGAGCAGAGAGGTTTAGGCCGTTACTCCATTCACTTCGTGGTACCCAAAAAAGGGGGATATTTTAGATTGTAAGCTCTTTGAGCAGGGACTGTCCCTCTATGTTAAATTGTACAGCGCTGCGTAACCCTAGTAGCGCTTTAGAAATGTTAAATAGTAGTAGTAGTATTTTCGGCCTGTGCTTGATCTCAAGGGCATGAACAAGGCCCTCCGAGTACATCACTTTCGGATGGAAACTCTTCGGTCAGTTATGGCTGCAGTTCAGCCAGGGCTCAATCTCAGAGGCTTACTTGCACATTCCCATTTGGCCGCCTCATTGTTTTTTGCGGTTTGCAATCCTGGGACAACACTTTCAGTTTCGGGCCTTTCCCTTCGGTTTAGCCACGGCGCCGCGGACTTTCTCCAAGGTTATGGTAGTCGTCGCGGCATTCTTGCGTCAAGAGGGGGTGCAGGTGCACCCTTACCTGGACGATTGGCTGATAAGGGCGCCTATCTACCAGGAGAGTGTGCAGGCGACGGGCAGAGTGGTCACTTTGCTGCGCTCGTTGGGCTGGATAATCAATTTGGACAAGTGCCATTTGGTGCCTTCCCAGTCTCTGGAATATCTCAGGATGTTGTTCGACACATCTTTCAAGCAAAGGTATTCTTGCCGGAGATTTGGAGGTGGAAGCTCCAGTCTCAAGTTCGGAATCTGTTGGAGCTGCAGGCGCCCAGGACCTGGGGTTATGTTCAAGTGTTGGCCTCCATGGCAGCCACGCTAGACGTGGTGCCGTGGGCCAGGCGCCACATGCGACCTTTGCAGAAGTCGCTTTTGAGTTGGTGGTCCCCTTGTCGGTGGACTATACTGTTCGCCTTCCCTGGGAGCCGTCTGTCAGACTAGCTGTACGGTGGTGGCTTCGCCAGAACAAGCTGGATCTGGGAATGCCGTTGGCAGTCCCGGATTGGGTGGTGGTGACCACAGATGCCAGCCTCGTGGGCTGGGGTGCCCATTGTATGGAACAGACGGCACAGAGGTCATGGACTCCGGTGGAGGCGTCCTGGTCCATCAATCGGTTGGAACTCAGAGCGAGTCGACTGGCCCTTTGTCGCTTTCTTTCCGAGCACTCTACCAAAACCCTCATCCACACCCTTGTCTCCTCTCGTTTAGACTACTGCAATCTGCTTCTTGCTGGCCTCCCACTTAGTCACCTCTCCCCTCTCCAGTCGGTTCAAAACTCTGCTGCCCGTCTCATCTTCCGCCAGGGTCGCTTTACTCATACTACCCCTCTCCTCAAGACCCTTCACTGGCTCCCTATCCATTTTCGCATCCTGTTCAAACTTCTTCT
This sequence comes from Microcaecilia unicolor, assembly GCF_901765095.1. NCBI lineage: Eukaryota > Metazoa > Chordata > Amphibia > Gymnophiona > Siphonopidae > Microcaecilia > Microcaecilia unicolor. Next base: position 245,101,877 of record NC_044037.1, on the reverse strand, counting down.
ACTAACCTATAAATGTACTCACTCTGCTGCTCCCCAGTATCTCTCCACACTCGTCCTTCCCTACACCCCTTCCCGTGCACTCCGCTCCATGGATAAATCCTTCTTATCTGTTCCCTTCTCCATTACTGCCAACTCCAGACTTCGCGCCTTCTGTCTCGCTGCACCCTACGCCTGGAATAAACTTCCTGAGCCCCTACATCTTGCCCCATCCTTGGCCACCTTTAAATCTAGACTGAAAGCCCACCTCTTTAACATTGCTTTTGACTCGTAACCACTTGTAACCACTCGCCTCCACCTACCCTCCTCTCTTCCTTCCCGTTCACATTAATTGATTTGATTTGCTTACTTTATTTTTTTTTTTGTCTATTAGATTGTAAGCTCTTTGAGCAGGGACTGTCTTTCTTCTATGTTTGTGCAGCGCTGCGTATGCCTTGTAGTGCTATAGAAATGCTAAATAGTAGTAGTAGTAAAACCGGTTTGAGTTCTTTCCGACAATGCGACAGCGGTAGCTTATGTCAACCATCAGGGGGGTCACCAAGAGTGCTGCTCTAGCCGAGGAGGCGTCCCTTCTCTGTGGGCGGAGAGGCACTTGCTCCTCATTTTGGCGGCTCACATAGCGGGAACGCTGAATGTCGAAGCGGACTTTCTAAGTCGTCACGTGCTGGATCTGGGGGAGTGGGAGCTCTGCCCTTGCGTTTTTGCTGATAACGGGCCGGTGGGGAGTTCCAGCCATGGATCTCATGGCGCGGGGGGGCCAATGCAAAAGTGCCTCAATTCTTCAGCAGACGCAGGGATCCCCTAGCTCGGGGGATCGATGCTGTTCTGCAGCCGTGGCCCCGATCCAACCTATTGTATGTGTTTCCGCCGTGGCCCATGATAGGCAGGCTCTTAGGTTGGGTAGCTCGTCACCCAGGTCGGGTGATTGTGGTGACTCCGGATTGGCCCAGACGTCCTTGGTATGCCGACCTAGTCCGTCTAATGGCCGACAGTCCGTTGCGACTGCCGGATCATTGGGGGTTGTTACGCCAGGGTCCCATCGTTATGGAGGATCCCTCCCCGTTTGGTCTTACGGCCTGGCTATTGAGAGGGCAAGATTAAGGAAAAAATGATATCCAGACAAAGTCATTGCTACTATGTTAAGGGCTAGGAAGCGTTCCACTTCTGCAGCTTACGCTCGAGTGTGGCGGACCTTTGAGTCGTGGTGTGAAGCGGCAGGTCTGTCTGCAGAGTCAGCTTCGGTAGCTTCTATTTTGGCCATTTTACAGGATGGTCTGGAAAAATGTCTCTCCTTGAGAACCCTGAAGGTTCAGGTGGCGGACTGCTTGTTTTCGAGGTCGTCTTCAGGGGTCATCTCTAGCATCGCACCCGGATATCGTCTGGTTTTTACGGGGTGTGAATCAGTTGCGCCCTCCGAGTATTTCTCTGTTTCCAACGTGGAATCTTAATTTGGTGTTGCGGGCTTTTCAGCGGCCACCCTTTGAGCCTCTGTCTCTTCTTTTGGTGAAGGATTTGACCTTGAAAACGGTGTATTTGGGCGCTATTTCTTCAGCGAGGAGAGTGTCTGAGATCCAGGCTCTGTCCTGTAGAGATCCCTTTCTCCGTTTTACGGCGGCAGGGGTTACGTTGTGGACGGTTCCTTCTTTTCTTCCAGAGATTGTTTCCCATTTTCATGTTAATCAACAGCTATGTCTTCCCGCTTTTCGTAGGGAAGACTATCCTGCAGAGTTTCGAGCTCTACGGTGTCTAGATGTGAGATGGGTTCTCATCAGGTACTTGGAGGTCATCTTTGTGTGCTGTTCACGGGTCAAATGAAAGGACAACAGGCCTCGAAGGCCACTGTTGCTCGCTGGGTTAAAGACGCAATCTCTTTGGCTTACATTGCTTTGGGGAAAGGTCCTCCTGCTCAATTACGGGCGCATTCCACTAGAGCACAGACGACTTCGACGGCAGAGTCAAGGTTAGTTTCTTTCGAGGAGATTTGCAAGTCAGCGACTTGGTCGTCCGTGCATGGGTGGACGTAGCAGCGCGAACTGACGCCGCTTTTGGAGCTTTGGTCTTGCAGGCTGGTATCTCTGTGTTCCGCCCTAATTGCTTGGGTACATCCCACCAGTCTCTGGATTGATCTGTGGGACGCTATGGAAGCTAAAATTAGCTCTTACCTGATCATTTTCTTTCCATTAGTCCCGACAGATCAATCAAGAGGCCCACCCAGAGATTTCTGCTAGTATCGTTTGATGCTTCTGGTTTGTGTTTATAGTTTTGCAGTTGCAGAGTTTTGTTGTTCTGCGAAGGTTGGAGCGAATCTTTTTACTTCCTATGAGCTGCATGAGTTCCTCCCACGTTGGCGGTTGCAGGATGTTTTTAGTATTTCTGAAACCGCAGGAATACGAGTTAAATGGTGAGTTGAAGATCCACGTGGCTTTGGTAGCAACAATAATGAGGTTTGGGTGGCTGCACATGCCCACATATAGTGAACCTCGGAGTTCTCTCTATCTCCACCTGCTGGCAGAGGGACATAACCCACCAGTCTCTAGATTGATCTGTCGGGACTAATGGAAAGAAAATTATCAGGTAAGAACTAATTTTACCTTATAAATGGTCTACTGAATAGAAATCTGCCAAGATGTCAAACTGGAGCAATATGATTTGTTTACCCAAGCTAAAGCAACTCTTAACCTCAGTGACTAAAGTAGGTTATAAGGTTTCTGTGCTATGCGGGGATTGAAACCCAAACTGTGAGGGATATAAACAAGAAAATTTGTCCACATATCAAGCCAGTTGTTTACTTACAAGAGTTTCCAAAATTTTGGTAAAAAATGAAATGCCTGCCATAGGCCTAAAATTAGCAGCAGATGAAAGATCATGACCTTGCACTTCAGGTATTGGTGTTAAAACTAAATGAGAATTAAAAAATATACAATCCAGCGAATAAGACGTACTGCAGTATATTATAACTTGAAGAATGAAGCTGATTTCTTTTTACTATAAGTTTTATATATGTGTATATAATATAAAAATCATCTAGGGCTGATTGCATGAAACTGTTAGCAAGTGACTCCTAGACCAGCACTAGGCACTACCTTAACTGTGATCCATAACCTAAAGTGGGGTCATGCAAACTGCATTTGAGGTCACAACTTGGATAGGATCTATATAGGTGCATCTTTGACACATCTTGACAGAGTCATGGCTGTTGCTGCAGCTGTGATATGGGGTCGCAGCATGAAAATGTTTGGTAAGTAATGCCCCAGCCTGAGTTTTGAAGGTTCCTTTTAAGGTGGGTGGGGGGTATTATGCCTGAAGATAGAAAGTTCAATAATTTATGACTTAGTGTTAGAATGAAGATACAGCTTTCTCCTGGTGCCTTTTGTTTTATGTAGTATCTCTTAAAGAAAGCATTAGTTTGAAAGGCCTAGTTGATGAACTGGTATAGTGTTGGAGTTGTGCTAGTATAAAATTCTCTGTAATGTTCCTCATTTGCGGGATATTACTAGACATTAGTAGGATGTTGGTTTCATTCATGGTTGCTATGAAAACATACTACTGTGTTCTTAAACCTGCCAAGATCTTGACAAGTTCAGCCTGTTCATGTTGTACATTGTTTACACGTTACAACATATGGCATGTGGGAAGGAATTACAGTATCAATGTCTAGCTGTCTATTTGAAAGTCCCTCTTCAAAAAAACAAAAAATAAACAGATTTGCTAAGGTTGGAATGCAGGAAGAAAACATCTTGGACCACTTCAAAAACTCAGTGGGTCTATTTTCAGAGAATCCAGCCTCCAAAAGAAAATACCCTACTACTTTTTATGATAAAATGTTAAAAGCTGCATAATGTTGACCAGTGCTCCCTTCCAAAGCATCCCTGCTCCATCTTTTCTAGTAGTTTGTTACAGAGCAACAGAAGGAAACAGAGAACAATAATTGAAACAGTTGGCAAAGGATGGTGCCAAAAGGCACCTTTACACCATCTTGCTCACACTTTCCCCTTCCCCCCCTCATCCATGTTTAAATATCTGCAGCAAAAAATTTACAACTGATGTGTGGTACTGAAAGGCACCTTTCGTAGCATCTAGGTTGTACCATCCTCAACAAGCGGACATGGTGGCCTTTCTGCGCAGACCAGGGATCCCTACCTAGTTGACTGGCAAATCAAAGCTGAGTTAAAAACACAGATCAGAATAGCCAATCTCAGGACGATTCAATGTTGGAGAGCCTGTATTTAGCGGAAAATTATGCAAAAGCAACCTGACTATCTTGCTGCCTGGAGTATTCAGGAGCTCATTTCAATACAGATGTTGGAAAGGTCTTTCTGTCCAGGGGTAGGCTGGATTTGCTACTCAGGCATCTCTATACCTTTTGTGCCCAGGTAGCCCAGACTGGGATTATTTTTAGCTACTGGGATTTATGGTAGCAGCTCTTGGGAGAGGACACAAATGAAGCTTTCATAAATCTCTGAAAACCTACCTCTTCAACAAGGCCTACAAAGAGAATCCCATAGCTTAACTATAACACTTCACCAACCCACCCTATTCTGAAAGTCATCTTTCTATAACTATCTACGTAGATCTTTTTCTCATTCTGGATCTTTTTGTAACACCTTATTGTATCTGATATCCTGGAATGGCGAAGCCATTACAGATTAAGCCACATTGAGCCTGCAAATAGGTGGGAAAATGTGGGATACAAATGCAATAAATAAATAAAAATAAGCTCTTTCAGTGGGCTCTTCTGACCAGATAGTTCCCAACTGTCAGCAGTACGTGTTGTCTTTTCCACAACACCCCTGCCCCCCTTGTCAGTCAAGAAGACTCTTGGTGGTGTGTTCCATCAAGGGGATGAATCTGGAAGCTCCTGATTGGATGGTGGTCCCAGCCAGTGCTTGTCTCTCAGGCTGACTGGGTAGGTACACTGTCAGGGAGAGGTAGCACAAGGGTCTTGGTCATGGCAGGCCTTGTTGAACAGATTGGAAGCCAGAGCCGTTCGTCTAGCTCTAAAGAGGTTGACAGGAGTAGTGATTTATGTCCTTTGACAATGTGTCAGCAGATGCCTGTCAGTGGGTAGAGGCTTATTTCGTGGCGCTCTCAGCTGCTTAAAGAGCTTGGGTGAAATATTCAGGTAGACTTCATCAGTCAGAATGTGCTGGATCCAGGCAAGTTGGAGCTAGAACCCTAAGTACTACTTCAGTTGATTGTAGGGGCCCACAAGTTTTCTATCTCACCAGAATGCCAAAGTTACTCAGTTTTTAGTTGATGGGATCTTTTGAGGCCAGGACATTGATTCTCTGATCTGACTGTGGCCTTTGGACAGTTCAGTTTACGTGTTTTTTCCTCCTTAGCTGCTCATCGGTCAGGTGCTGCACAGGATAGCAAGTCATCCTTCCGGTGATTCTGGTGGCTCCTGGTGGAAGATATGCATCTTGTTTTCTCAAGGCCCAGGGCTTTTTCACCAAGGCCCTATTTTCATGGATTATCTAGACCCCTTCTGGCTTGTTTCTCAAATGACATAGATTGATGCGCAAGACTATTCTGTATCAGTAGTGGCCACCCTGATTAAGACTTGATCTTCATCTCTGTGGCCTACATACAGATCTGGTGGGTATTTGTGTCCTGGTGCAAGGGTCAGGGCCTGTCTGTGGATTGTACCAATATCCCTGTTATGCAGGATGGGCTTGAGCATGGTCTGTCCTTCAGTTCATTGAGAGTGTAGGTTGTGGCCCTGTCCTGTTACAGGGATCAAGTGGAAAGTGTCTCCTTAACAGCTTATCAAGATGTGGTGCATTTCTTGCATGAAGCCAAGCAGATCATTCCCTTCTTAGATTTGTTGTCCCATAGTGGGATCTGAAGGTGGTCCTGAATATCTTGATTGTGTCCCCCTTTGAATCGCTGAGGCAGGTCACCTTGAAGGATTTTGCTACCAAAAACATCCTTTAAAGATCGCTCGTTATTTAGGCCCTTCAATTCAGAAATGTACCATTTTCGTGTAGAAATCTTTCTGTGGATTCGTACACTTTGCATATGGTGGTTTCTTTTTTCTAAAGTAATTTTTTTCATCTCAGTTAAGCCGTTTTGTTTTTTGGCCTTCCCTAAACGTGACAGAACTGACCTTTATGGGCCCTAATTACAGGATAGGGGCTCGCTACATTTACTTGAAGGTTATGAACCCATTCAGTAGGTTGGATTGTTTTTGTTCTGCGTAGTAGGCTGTGAAGGGAGAAGCAGGTTTTAAGTCCTTGTTAGCCAAGTGGATTAAAGAGGCTATTAGTGTGACATGTTTTCTTGAACTGGAGAGGAGTATCACATAGAGCTACCATACATCCTCTTTTAAGAGGACATTTCCTTGTCATCAAGCAGATGAATCCATTACGAATGGGTTGTGTCCACCTACCAGCAGGGGGAGATAGGGAGCACTGAAAACCATAGTGCCTGTTAGCCAGCTAGCTCCATCTGCCTCTCAGTATTCTCTATCTCCCCAGCAGGGTTGGAAGCAGCTTATTCATCTCCTTCAGAAATCTGCCAGGGGTGGCTCCTGTGCTTTTTGCCAGTTGTAGTAGGGGTGTTGTGGCTGGTGGTGCCCACTTTACAGGCACATAGGTTTGCCCTATCCCTGCCTTTCCTACACTCTTTTCTGTGGATGCAGGCACATTGGTTCGTCCTTTCCCTGCCTTTCCCACTCTCCTGAACCTCCGGAGTGCCTCTGTAGCTGTTGCCTCAAACTTTCCTCACAGCGTTAAAAAAAAAAAAAAGCAACGCGCTTTTTAGCTGTGCGATTCTGAGGCTTTCTTCTGTCTGTGCAGCATGACCGGAGCTCTGGGGCTCGGTCTGGTGAGGTAAGAGAGTCTTTTAGCTCCTCCGGGGAGGGCCCGTGATCGGGACGTTTTTTGGGAATCTGCCATTTTTAATTTTCCGCCGTTTTCGGCGATGGCTGCAGAGGTTTTTAAACGCTGTTCACGTTCTGGCAGATTAGAATTCAATGCCCCGGTGAGAGACGTGTTTGTGGAGTCCCGATGCGGCTCTGCCGTAAAACGGGCGGCGGTAGAGGAGACCTCGCAAGGCTTGTTGCACCTCGGGGCGGTGGTCCCTGTGCCTCCCGCCGAGCTCGGCTACGGCCGTTACTCCATTTACTTTTTGGTGCCGCGCAAAGGAGGATCTTTTCAGCCCATACTTGACTTAAAGAAAGTCAACAAGTCACTGAGAGTGCAGCATTTTCGCATGGAAACCCTGCGCTCCGTCATTGCGGCAGTACAGCCAGGAGAGTTTCTCACGTCTCTGGACCTGAAAGAAGCCTACTTGCACATTCCTATTTTGCCCCCGCACCAACGGTTTCTCCGGTTTGCGATGTTGGGAAAACATTTCCAGTTTCGGGCCTTGCCTTTTGGCCTCGCCACAGCTCCCCGAACATTTTCCAAGGTAATGGTGGTAGTAGCTGCCTTTCTCAGGCGAGAGGGTATCCGGGTTCACCCGTACCTCGACGACTGGCTCTTCAGAGCGGACTCTGCAAAAGAGAGTCATCATGTAACAGCCAGAGTAGTCTCAGTACTTCAATCTCTGGGCTGGGTCGTCAATGTACCCAAAAGTCACCTGACCCCCTCTCAATCTCTAGAATATTTGGGGGTCCGGTTCGACACGGCCTCGGGCTATGTCTTTCTACCCGAGCAAAGACGGTACAAGCTTCAGAACCAGGTCCGACTGCTCCTGAGGATGCCTCGCCCACGAGCTTGGGACATAGTCCAGCTGTTGGGGGTCGATGACGGCCACCTTGGAAGTGGTGCCATGGGCGAGAGCGCACCTGAGACCTCTGCAGTGTTCCCTGCTTCAATGTTGGTCTCCAATATCTCAGGATTATCAGTGCAGACTCGCGTGGCTCCCTGCGGCCCGCCTCAGTATGGAGTGGTGGCTCTCAGACAGCATGCTGCGGCGAGAAATGCCGCTGGTGCTCCCCGATTGGTGCCTGGTGGTAACAGATGCCAGCCTGAAGGGCTGGGGAGCTCATTGCCAGGGAAGGCATGCCCAGGGTCTCTGGACATCCGAGGAGTCGGAGTGGTCCATCAATAGCTTGGAGTTACAGGCACTTTTGGCCTTTCACACGACCCTGGAGGGACTAGCTGTCAGAGTTCTGTCGGACAATATGACAGCGGTGGCTTACATAAATAGACAAGGCGGCACTCAGTGTCAGGCACTGGCCGCAGAGGCCACTGATCCGAGCTACATCTGCAGTTTCTGTCAGCAGCTCACATTGCAGGTCAGAGCAACGTGCAAGCCGATTATCTAAGCAGGCATCAAATCGACCCAGCGGAGTGGGAACTGGCAGACGAAGTGTTCCTTCAGATCTGTGGCAAACGGGGGACGCCCATAGCGGATCTTATGGCGTCAAGCGCAAATGCCAAAGTCCTGTGCTTTTACAGCAGATGGAGAGATCCTCGCTCGGCGGGGTTGGATGCCTTGGCTCAACCCTGGCCTCAGGGCCTCCTGTATGTGTTCCCTCCTTGGCCCTTGATAGGGAGAGTACTCCTGCGGATTCGGCTTCATCAAGGAGAGGTGGTTCTCATTGCCCCGGATTGGCCCAGGCGGGAATGGTATGTGGACCTCCGACGGATGCTGGTGGAGGCTCCCCTTCCTTTGCCTCTGGTACCGAACCTGTTGTCACAGGGGGCCGGTAACCGTGGAGGACACCTGCCGCTTTGGTCTCATGGCATGGCTATTGAGAGGGCGCAATTGAGAGACAAGGGCTATTCCAACAAGGTCATCTCCACTCTCCTTCAGGCCCGCATTCCACTTCCGTTGCCTATGCTCAGATTTGGCGCCAGTTTGAGGCTTGGTGTGCTGCTAAAGCGATTACACCCGTGCGGGCTTCTGTCTCGCCGATACCTGACGTTTTGCAGTATGGTTTACAAAAAGTCTTGGCCTATAATTCCCTGCGTGTTCAAGTGACAGCCTTAGCATGTTTTCGGGGGAAGGTGGCTGGCTTCTCCCTGGCTGCTTATCCAGATGTGGCACGGTTTCTCAGAGGGGTGCTTCAGCTCCATTCTCCCGTACGGGCTCCGTGTCCAGCCTGGAACCTGGGTTTTTAAAGGCCCTTCAGTGTTCGCCCTTCGAGCCGCTTAGGTGAGCTTCGGAGAAGGATGTTACCCTAAAGCCGGTCTTTTTGGTGGCCATTACATCGGCGAGACGGGTGTCTGAGCTCCAGATGCTGTCCTGTCGAGACCCATTTCTGCAATTCTCAGAGTCCGGAGTTATGGTATGTACTGTGCCTTCCTTTCTGCCAAAGGTGGTTTCAGCGTTTCACCTAAACCAGCCTATTTTCCTGCCCTCCTTTTCTAGAGAGGAGTTTCCGGAATCTTTTGGGCAATTGCACCTTCTAGATGTGCAAAGGGCTGTGTTGCAATATCTGCGCATGTCAAATGCTTTCAGGACCTCTGATCAACTTTTTGTTTTGTTGTCATGTCCTCGCAGAGGGTCTCCAGTGTCTAAAGCCACTATAGCCCGCTGGCTCAAAGAAGCTATTTTTTCAGCATATCTGCTGTCTGGCTGGCCTCTGCCTGAAGCCTTTAAGGCACATTCCACAAGAGCGATTGCCTCTTCTTGGGCCGAAACTGGAGCACTCTCTCTTCAAGAGATGTGCAGTGCAGTGACATGGGCGTCTAAGCTCTCATTTGCCCGCCATTACAGGCTGGATGTGGCTGCCAGGAGGGATGCGTATTTTGGAGCACAAGTGTTGGCGCGTGGTGTGGCCTGTTCCCACCCTATCTAGGGATTGCTTTGATACATCCCAGTCGTAATGGATTCATCTGCTTGATGACAAGGAAGGGAAAATTATGTTCTTACCTTGGTAATTTTCTTTCCTTTATTCATAGCAGATGAATCCATGAGCCCTTCCTGACTGACTGATTGATTGTTTGAGTGATTGATTAATGCTGTTTTGTGTTCAGTTTTTCCTGTAGATATGTTCCCTCATTGTGAGAAGTTGGAAAACAGTCTTCAGGATTTCTGTTGTAATACAGGAGGTTGAGTTCGTCCCTCCTTTGTGTTATTGCTCCTGTTCTGGGGCGTTCGTTCGCTGAGAGGAAAGTCCATGTTATTCTACTTTGCAGTGTAACACTGCTTTGGAAGCTTCAAATACTGAGAGGCAGATGGAGCTAGCTTGCCAAGAGGCACTATGGTTTTCAGTGCTCTCTATCTTCCCCTGCTGGTAGGTGGACACAAACCATTCGTAATGGATTCATCTGGTATGACTAAAGGAAAGAAAATTACCAAGGTAAGAACCTAATTTTTCCATAGGGATTCCAAGATTTGTTTGTGTCCTGTGGAATTTTTAGTCTATTCAATTTAAGTCCCTCCTTAGCGGTCCTCTTTAACATACAATGCTGCTACTCCACCAATTCGATCAACCCTTTCACTGCGATATAATTTGTATCCTGGTATGACAGTGTCCCACTGGTTATCCTTCTTCCACCGGGTCTCAGAAATGCCTATTATATCTATTTTTTCATTTAGAACAATATATTCTAACTCTCCCATTTTATTTCTTAGGCTTCTGGCATTCGCATATAGACATTTCAAACTGTTTGTTTCTATTTACATCTTGCTCAGCAGTTGTCAGTGATAATGTGCAATCTTGAAAATATGTCTGCTTTTTAGTTAATGACACTAATGGGCATTTTCGAAAGAAACGTCTAAGTTGGAATTTGGACGTCTTTGCAAAACGTCCAAATTCGGAGACGGGGAAAAGGTCATTTTCGAAAAAAGATGGACGTCCATCTTTGTTTTCGAAAATACTATGGATGTCCTTATCTAGGAATCTTCACGATATTGACCCTTCATCTCTATCCTCCCATGTTTCAAACCTCCTCTCTACTGTGGCACCATCCACGTCTGTCAACGAGGCTGTTTCTTCTTACAACAATACTCTATCCTCTGCCTTAGACACTCTTGCACCTTTGATGACCCGCCCTGTAAGGCGTACAAAACCCCAACCTTGGCTGACTTCTAATATCCGCTACCTACGTTCCTGTACCCGCTCCGCCGAACGCCTCTGGCGGAAATCTCGGGCCCTTGCTGATTTCTTACACTTTAAGTTCATGCTGACCTCCTTCCAATCTGCTCTTTTACGTGCCAAACAGGATTATTATATCCAACTGGCCAACTCTCTTGGCTCTAATCCTCGACTTCTCTTCATCACATTGAACTCTCTCCTCAAGGTGCCCCCTCCCCCAACTCCCCCTTCATTATCTCCTCAGACCCTTGCTGAATTCTTTCACAACAAGGTTCAAAAGATAAACCTTGCTTTCTCTACCTCACCAGCTCTCCCTCCACTAGTCCGTTCCCCTCTCTCTCCTTCCCCTCATTCCCTTTCCTCCTTTCCTGAAGTTACTATTGAGGAAACTACACTTCTCGTTTCTTCCTCAAAATGTACCACCTGTTCCTCTGATCCCATTCCCACCCACCTTCTTAATGCCATCTCTCCTACTCTTATTCCTTTTATCTGTCACATTCTCAACCTTTCACTTTCCACTGCGACTGTCCCTGCTGCCTTTAAACATGCTGTGGTCACACCTCACCTTAAGAAGCCTTCACTCGACCCTACTTGTCCCTCTAATTACCGACCCATCTCCCTCCTTCCTTTTCTCTCCAAATTACTTGAGCGTGCTGTTCACCGCCACTGCCTTGATTTTCTCTCCTCACATGCTATTCTTGACCCACTACAATCTGGTTTTCGCCCTCTCCACTCAACCGAAACTGCTCTTACTAAAGTCTCCAATGACCTATTACTGGCTAACTCCAGAGGTCAATATTCCATCCTCATTCTTCTTGATCTTTCCGCTGCTTTTGACACTGTCGATCACAGCATACTTCTCGATACCCTGTCCTCACTTGGATTCCAGGGCTCTGTCCTTTCCTGGTTCTCTTCCTACCTCTCCCTCCGCACCTTTAGTGTTCATTCTGGTGGATCCTCTTCTACTTCTATCCCTCTGCCTGTCGGCGTACCTCAGGGTTCTGTTCTTGGTCCCCTCCTCTTTTCTATCTACACTTCTTCCCTTGGCTCATTAATCTCATCCCATGGCTTTTCCTACCATCTCTATGCTGATGACTCCCAAATCTACCTTTCTACCCCTGATATCTCAACTTGCATCCAAACCAAAGTTTCAGCGTACTTGTCTGACATCGCTGTCTGGATGTCTCAACGCCACCTGAAATTAAATATGACCAAAACCGAGCTTCTCATTTTCCCCCCAAACCCACCTCCCCGCTCCCCCTGTTTTCTATTTCTGTTGATGGCTCTCTCATTCTCCCTGTCTCCTCAGCTCGAAACCTTGGGGTCATCTTTGACTCTGCTCTCTCCTTCTCTGCTCATATCCAGCAGATTGCCAAGACCTGTCGTTTCTTTCTTTACAACATCCGTAAAATCCGCCCCTTTCTTTCCGAGCACTCTACCAAAACCCTCATCCACACCCTTGTCACCTCTCGTTTAGACTACTGCAATCTGCTTCTTGCTGGCCTCCCACTTAGTCACCTCTCCCCTCTCCAGTCGGTTCAAAACTCTGCTGCCCGTCTCATCTTCCGCCAGGGTCGCTTTACTCATACTACCCCTCTCCTCAAGACCCTTCACTGGCTCCCTATCCGTTTTCGCATCCTGTTCAAACTTCTTCTACTAACCTATAAATGTATTCACTCTGCTGCTCCCCAGTATCTCTCCACACTCGTCCTTCCCTACACCCCTTCCCGTGCACTCCGCTCCATGGATAAATCCTTCTTATCTGTTCCCTTCTCCACTACTGCCAACTCCAGACTTCGCGCCTTCTGTCTCGCTGCACCCTACGCCTGGAATAAACTTCCTGAGCCCCTACGTCTTGCCCCATCCTTGGCCACCTTTAAATCTAGACTGAAAGCCCACCTCTTTAACATTGCTTTTGACTCGTAACCACTCGCCTCCACCTACCCTCCTCCTCTCCTCCTTCCTGTACACATTAATTGATTTGATTAATTTATTTTTTGTCTATTAGATTGTAAGCTCTTTGAGCAGGGACTGTCTTTCTTCTATGTGCAGCGCTGCGTATGCCTTGTAGCGCTATAGAAATGCTAAATAGTAGTAGTAGTAGATATGGATGTCCTTGGATTTGGACGTCTTTGATTTTTGGCCATTTTTGAACATAAAATAAATTTTTAAAAAAATCATTTTTTGATTGGCAGCCATACGAGGTTCCCGTGATATGGATATCCTGATATATGCAGGGTGGCAAGTGCCATTCTGTGGTGTTTTGCTCTCTTTATTATTATTGCAGCTGCAGTGGTTGATGGGGCATGGGTGTGTTACAAAAGGACCTTCTACTTGGGAAAATGCATACTGGATTGTTCCAGGGAGCACCTCTGCTTATGCTTGTGATGTCCCTGGCAGAATTCAGTTTTCTCTACTTCCACCTACTGGTAGGAAGGGATAACACCCATTTGTGTAGAATGGTGTCAGTGACTAAAGAAAATAAAATTATCCAGTAAGACATAATTTCTCCCTTTTCAACTTGTTTTGCATTTCTCTTTTTACTAGATGCTGTTTGTGATTGAAGTACTTTGTCAGGGTGAAAGATTTGAAATCATCATGAAAGCTAGTGGATATCTCAGCCTTCAATCCTGTAGGAAAATATCAATTTCTAATGGTCCAGAGACTTGGGCGAATTAAAAGAAAAGAAACAAGGGTAGGTAATTCTTTTAAATCATTAACTTGTTTGTATGTTTTTATTCCAATCATAGCAACTGTACTTTCCTTGTCATCAGCAGCAGATGAATCCATTAACTGATGGGTTGTATCCGCCTACCAGCAGGTGGAGATAGAGAACACTGAAAATCCATAGTGCCTCTTGGACGGCTAGCCCCAACTGCCTTCAGTATTTCTCTATCTCCCAGCAGGTGTGGACGTAGCTTGATCAGCTCCTGAATTTCAGACTGCCTGGGGTGGCTCCTGTGCTTTGCCAGTTGAGCAGGGGTGTTGTGGTTGGTGGTGCCCACTTTAAAGGCATATAGGTTCGCCCTTTCCCTGCCTTACCCATTCCCCCCGCCTCCCGGAGTCCCTCTCTTGCTGCCTGCCTCCAACTTTCCTCACAGCGTAAAAATAAAAAAAAGAGCGTGCTTTTACTGCGTGGCTGTTCTGAGGCTTTTTCAAAGAGATTCTGGTTCTGCGCAGCTTGACCGGAGCTCGTTGACTCGGTCTTCTGAGGTGAGAGTGGTGCACAGCTCCTCCGGGGAGGTACCGCGGACGCCGTTCCGAACGGGGTAAGTTTTGGCGCGAAGCCACCATTTTATTGCCATATTTCCATCCATTCGGGCGATGGCTGCTCAGGGAATTAAGCGCTGCCCCCGTAGTGGTAAACACAGATCAGCAGCGGGGCTGTGTAAAACATGCTCCTTAGACGCTCATGCTAGTTATGAGCATGGCGAGCGATGTTTCTTCCCGCTCGATGGAGCTGGCAGCGGGCACCATTTTGGAAGCGCCGCATGTCTCGACCCTCGCGGTTGCGGAGGAGTCTGAGTGCAAGGGGATGCCTCCTTTAGAGGCTGCCAGAGGAGCTCCTACATCCATTTCTCCTAATTCAGAGGCGAAGGGCCAGGGTGAGTTTTTCTCCCCTGAGTTTGTGCTTTTAATGCATAAGGCGTTCATGCTGAAAAGAGCTCTGCCGCAGGTGTCTGACACTGCGTTGCATCCTGGCTTCCCTCCGGATGCTGAGGCCCCGGGGATGGCTTCAGATGTTATTTCCTCCCCCGAGCGTTGGAAACACGCTAAACATAGACGGGTAAATTCCCCGTCTGAAAGTGGCGCATGTCCTCCCCCCCCTCCCCCCCCCATGGTCGGGCTGTGGGGAATCTGAGGGGTCTGGCAGGCCCTCAGGGACGGATTATCCAGAGGAGGGTGTCTGTTTGCCACTGGATTTGGATGTTCCCAAAGCGGTCCAGATTTTCCACTGCGACGAGCTGCCAGCTCTTATTACTGACGCCTTGCAGGCCCTCTCGATTGATGATCCTGCTGAAGGCGAGGCCTCCTCTGTTAATCTTAGGATGGCAAGTACTAAGAAGCCTACTCGGGCCTTTCCAGTGCATGACTCCATCCAAGAGCTTATTTCTGCTCAATGGTCTGACCCTGATGGGCCGTTGAAAGTGGCCAGGGCTATGGGTCAGCTTTACCCTCTGCGTGAGGAGCACTTGGCCCCTTTGGGGATGCCTAAAGTGGATGCATTGGTCACGGCGTTGACAAAAAAGACCATTCTCCCAGTAGAGGGAGGGGTCGCTTTGAAAGACATGCAGGACCGGCGGCTGAAGTCCGCGCTGAAGCGGTCCTTTGAAATTGCGGGCCTTCCCTTGAGGGCGTCAATTTGCAGTTCCTATGCAGCCCGGGCATGTCTTTCCTGGCTACAACACGCGGTGGAACAGCCCGCCGATGGTGCGGGTCCCCTTTCTGAGGTTGCCTCGCAGATGGTCAGCCCTGTCATTTTTGGCTGACGTCCTTTATGATCTGGTCAGAGCTTCGGCTAAACAGATGTCTCTGGTGGTTTCTGCCCGCCGCCTTCTTTAGCTGCGGCATTGGGTGGCTGACATGGCTTCTAAGCAAAGGCTGGTGAGGCTACCCTTTCGGGCCTCCTGTTGGAGAGGAATTGGAGAAGATTTTGAAAGACCTGGGGGACTCTAAACCCCAGTGGTTACCTGAGGATAGACCGAGGCCTTCTTCCAAAGGTTCTGTGTTTTCCTCCTCTTCCAGACCTCGCTTCCGTGAAGCTCGCAGATATCGCCCGGGGCGCTCTGCTGGGTTTTCTCAACGTACCCGTTTTCAGCAGAGGAATTCCTTTCGCTCGGACAAACGTTCCGCAGGGGCCGGTTCAGGGGCATCCTCCACAATGATGGGGCGCCGGTCCACTCCTCCATGCCTGCAATAGGAGGACATCTTTCCCTCTTTCTAGAGGAGTGGACCAAGATTACCTCGGATCAGTGGGTCCTGGACCTGAGCAGAGAAGGTTACCGACTGGAATTCAGTGCCCCGGTGAGAGATGTGTTTATAGAGTCCCGGTGCGGCACTGCCGTCAAACGGGTGGCGGTAGAAGAGACCTTACAAGTCTTGTTGCACCTTGGAGTGGTGGCCCCGGTGCCTCCTGCCAAATGCAGCTGCGGCCGCTATTCCATTAATTTTGTCGTGCCTCGAAAAGGCGGGTCTTTCAGACCGATCCTCGACTTACGAAGCGTGAACGAGGCCCTCAGAATACGACATTTTCGCATGGAAACCCTGCGCTCCATCATTGCAGCGGTTTAGCCAGGCGAGTTTCTCACATCTCTGGACCTAAAAGAAGCATATTTGCACATTCCTATCTGGCCTTCTCACCAGCGGTTCCTCCATTTTGCGGTGTTGGGAAAACATTTCCAGTTTCGGGCCTTGCCTTTCGGCCTAGCCACAGCTCCCCGTACCTTCTCCAAGGTAATGGTGGTCATAGCTGCCTGCCTCAGGTGAGAGGGTATCAGAGTTCACCCTTATCTCGATGACTGGCTCATCAGAGCGGATTCGGCAACCGAGAGTCGTCTTGCCACAGCCAGAGTGGTGACAGTCCTGCAGGGGCTAGGCTGGGTGGTCAATATAACCAAAAGTCACCTGACCCCCTCTGTTGAGTGTTTGGGGGTCCGGTTCGACACGGCCTTTGGGTTTGTCTTTCTCCCCAACCAAAGGCGGTGCAAGCTTCAGAATCAGGTCAATCTGCTCCTGTGGATGCCTCGCCCACGAGCTTGGGACTTTGTCCAGCTGCTGGGGTCGATGACGGCCACTTTGGAGGTGGTGCCTTGGGCGAGAGCGCGTATGAGGCCTCTGCAGATTGCCCTGCTTCAACAATGGTCTCCGATGTCCCAGGAATATCAACGCAGACTAACATGGCTCCCTGTGGCCCGGCTCAGTATGGAGTGATGGCTCTCCGACAGGATACTGCGCCAAGGAATGCCTCTTGCGCTTCCTTCTTGGGGTCTGGTGATAACAGATGCCAGCCTTCTGGGCTGGGGAGCGCATTGCCAGGGAAGCTATGCTCAGGGTCTGTGGATACCCGTGGAAGCGGGGTGGTCCATCAATCACTTGGAACTGAGAGCGATATTCCAGGCTCTTATTGCCTTTCAAAAGACTCTGGAGGGGCTTGCTGTCCAGGTTCTGTCAGACAACACGACAACGATGGCATACATAAATCGTCAGGGAGGCACTCAGTGCAGGGCCCTGGCCGCGGAGGCCGCTCAGATTTGCCACTGTGCCGAGCTACAGTTGCAGCTTCTGTCGGTAGCCCACATAGCAGGTCAGAGCAATGTGCAAGCTGATTTTCTCAGCAGGCATCAAATCAACCGGGCGGAATGGGAACTGGCAGAAGTGTTTCTTCAGATTGGTGCCAAATGGGGGACTCCCGGAATGGATCTAATGGCGTCAAGTGCAAACGCCAAAGTACCTCGCTTTTTCAGCAGAAGGAGAGATCCTCACTTGGTGGGGTTGCATGATCTGACTCAACCCTGGCCCTCGGAACTCCTGTATGTGTTCCTTCCTTGACCCTTGATAGGGCGAGTCCTACTGCGGATTCGACAACACCGAAGTCTGGTGATTCTCATCGCTCCAGGTTGGCCAAGGCATCTGTGATATGCGGATCTCCACCGGATGTTGGTGGACGCTTCAGTGCATTTGCCCCTGGTGCCGAACCTGTTGGTTCAGGGTGCGGTGTCTATGGAGGATCCCTACCGATTTGGTCTTATGGCCTGGCTATTGAGAGGGCGCAATTGAGAGACAAGGGCTACTCTAACAAGGTCATCTCCACTCTCTTGCAGGCTCCCAAGCGGTCCACCTCCGCAGCTTATGCTCAGATCTGGTGCAAATTCGAGGCGTGGGGTGCTTCAAAGGCAGTCACTCCCACGCGGGCTACAGTCTCGACAGTGCTGGACATTTTGCAGGAGGGCTTACAAAAAGGCCTGGCTTACAATTCCCTGCGGGTGCAAGTGGCAGCATTATGCTATCGAGGGAAAGTCTCTGGCTTGTCCCTTGCTGCTCATCCGGACATTGCTCGATTTCTCAGAAGGGAGCTTAGGTTCCGTCCTCCCATCCGGTTGCTCTGTCCGGCCTGGAACCTGGGGCTGGTGTTTTAGGCTCTCCAGTGTTCGCCCTTCGAGGCACTTAAGCGAGCTTCGTAGAAGGATGTGACTCTCAAGACAGTCTTTTTGGTGGCCATAACATCGGCTAGACGCGTGTCTGAGCTTCAGGCGCTGTCCTGTCAGTACCCTTTTCTGCAATTCTCGGCGTCTGGAGTAACGGTACGTACAGTGCCTTCCTTCCTGCCTAAGGTGGTTTCAGCGTTTCACCTGAACCAGCCCATTTTTCTTCCTTCCTTTTCTAGGGAAGAGTTCCCGGACTCCTTTGGGCAATTACATCTTCTGGATGTCCGCAGGGCGCTGTTGCAGTATCCACAGATGTCAAATTACTTCAGGACTTCTGATCGCCTTTTTGTCTTGTTGTCAGGTCCTCGGCGTGGAGGCCCGGCGTCTAAGGCCACTATAGCCCGTTGGCTCAAGGAAATCATTTTTTCTGCGTATCTGCTTTCAGGTCGGTCTCCGCCTGAAGCGTTTAAGGCACATTCCACAAGAGCGATTTCCTCCTCGTGGGCTGAAACGGGTGCACTCTCTCTTCAAGAGATCTGTAGTGCGGCTACTTGGGCTTCTCAGCTCTCTTTTGCCTGGCATTACAGGCTGGATGTTGCAGCGAAGCAGGACACTGTTTTTGGAGCTCAAGTATTGGCTCATGGTGTGGCCTGTTCCCACCCTAAGTAGGGATTGCTTTTGTACATGCCATCAGTTAATGGATTCATCTGCTGCTGATGACAAAGAAGGGAAAATTAGGTTCTTACCTTGGTAATTTTCTTTCCTTTAGTCACAGCAGATGAATCCATGATCACTCCCTGTCTGACTTTGTTTTTTGTTCAGATCTTTCATGCAGATATAAATCTCATTGGGAGAAGTTGGAAAACAGTTATCAAAATTTCTACATGATGTTCTACTACAGGAGGTTGAGATCGTCCCTCCTTTGATGCTCCTGTTCTGGGGGCGATTGTTCTCTGTGAGAAAAGTTTGTTATTATACCTTTTATGGTTCACTCTGCTTTGGAAATCTCAAATACTGAAGGCAGTTGGGGCTAGCCGTCGAAGAGGCACTATGGTTTTTCATTGTTCTCTATCTCCAGCTGCTGGTAGGCGGATACAACCCATCAGTTAATGGATTCATCTGCTGTGACTAAAGGAAAGAAAATTACCAAGGTAAGAACCTAATTTTCCCATTTCCTCAAAGCTGATTTTATTAGCACCCAAGCAAAAGATTTCTGTGCTATTTGAAGATTAGTTGCTTTGCAAAAACAATTTGTGTGTCAAAATGCTCTGCTTTGTCATATGTTTTCTTAATATTTTATATATTTGGTTTTGCTCTAAGTTTATTTATTTTATATATAAAAATGATATCCTACATTATCAAGAAAATCTAAATGGGTTTTCAAACCTCACATACACAATTGAAACAAACTTATTTCTTATTCTGGAAATGGCGATCGCCACTACGGTATTTGTAAGCAACATTGAGCCTGCAAAGAGGTGGAAAAATGTGGGATATAAATTCAGAAAATAAATAAACTAAGTGGGGCATTTTTGAAAGGACATCCAAGTCAGAGTAGAGACATCCAGCTCAAAACGTCCAAAACTAACATTCATCTTGCATGCATTTTTCAACTGGAAATACATCAGGATTTTCTGTTCAAAAATATGAAAGACGGTCGTTCATGTTCTGAGGACGTCCAACATATGAATGGCAAAAAAAGCAAGTAACAAGGATGTCTATAAGGCAGCATTCTTACAAGAATTGGTCACACAGATGTCCCTGCAGAGCAGAGGGGCAACCTAGTGGTTAGTGCAGTAACTTTCCATAGTGTCCCCCAGATCAATCCAGAGATGAATGGGTTATGTCTATCTACCAGCAGATTGAACTAGAGAACACTAGAGCTCTGCCAAATAGAACCCTGTGCAGCAGCCTCTCTTTCAGTATTCTCTCTATCTAGCAGGTGGATGGACATTATCCTGTGTAGCTGTGTTGGTGCTAACTCATACCGTTCCCTCATACCGTTCCCTGGGCCAGTTGAGTTTGGGGTTGAGGGTGCCAGGTGGGCTGCCAGGTCCCTCCCTGCCTCTCCTGTTGCCCTTTGTGCTGGGCTGTTCTGCTGGGATTCAAATCTCCTGCCTCCTTGCATTAAAAAAAAAAAATCGCTTTGAGCAGCGGTTTCCCTGAGCAGGCACAGCTGATTGCTGTGGTAGACAGTGGGGCCGACAATGTTTCAGCACCTAGATTTCTGGAGTTGGTTCTGGATGGATTACCTGGTACCTGGACCCATAAGTGGGGAGTGCATGGCTGCTGAAGGGGTGAAGTACCGCTCCTGGTGCTACAACCGGAGAGCAACGTTTGTGGCACGTGTGCTTGTGCCTCCCCACTTGAATCTCTGTTGGACGCAGTTTCTTCTTTGTCATGCACCAGGACTTGGGTGGAACCAGTGGGGGCCATTTTGGTGGGCCCTGCGGACCTGAACTATTTGCACGGTTCAGTGGCCTCCATGTTGGCTCTAGAGGACATGGCATAAGGGGCTGGATGACTCTGCTGTCCCTTTTCCCCCCAAATTTATGTTCCTTATGCACCAGGTCTTCCTGCTGGTCTCTCCCCATTGGGGGGGGGGTTCTTGCCTCTCCTCTTCATTTGCCCCTGCAGGAGCCTCGGCCTCTCAGCTGCCTAAGTGGCCATGCTTGGACACTCTTATGGAGTTTGAGCTTTCTCTGCTTTCTGTTCCAGGTTCTGAGTTTGTGCGGCTGGGTGCCATGCGGGATGGATACAAGCTGAAGTTCACTCAAGAGCTGCGGGATTGCTTTCTGGAATCTCCATGCAAAGGTCAGGGTAGTTTGAGCTACTCTCTGGAAGCTCGTGCAGCTGGGTGCTGTGCTTCCAGTACCATCGACCGAGGTTATCCGGGGTCGCTATTACATTTATGGAGCCCAAGAAAGATAACTCTTCTGTTCTGTTCTCGACCTCCAAGGAGTCAATAGGGCTCTGAAGGTCAGGCACTTTCATATGCAGACCTTGCGCTCTGTCATCTCGTCAGTTCAGCCCAGGGAATTTCTAATGTCCCTGGACTTTAAAAGAGGTGTAGCTGCATATCCCCATTTGGCTACCCCACCAGCCTTTTCTTTGCTTTGTGGTTCTGTGAAGTCTTTGTCAGTTTCATTCCATGTTTTCGGACTGACCACGGCACCATGGACCTTCTCCAAGGTCATGATAGTGGTTGTGGCCTTTCTAAGAAAGAGTGAACTATAACACCCTCCTTACATCGACAACTGGCTGATCAGGGCATCCTCTCATGCGGAGAGTATTCAGGCTTATAACCAGAGTGGTTGGTCTTCAGTCCCTGGGCTGGGTGCTAATTTTGGCAACAGTTGGTTGATGCCCTCGCAGTCCCTCGAGTTGAGTCGAGTACCTCCTTCGTAGTTCTGGACACATTTTTGGGGAGGGTGTTCCTTCCAGAGGCCCGCAAGCAGAAGCTGAGGACCCAGATTTCCAGTCTACTACACATGCCGTCCCCTCGGGCCTGGGACTACATTCAGGTCTTGGGTTCCATGGCGGCCATGCTGGAGGTTCTGCTGTGGGCTTGGGTTCACATAAGGCAGCTTCAGTCGTTGTTGCTCTGTCATTGGTCTCCATTGGTCGATAACTATCATCTTTGTCTGCCGTGGATGGTGCGGACCCATTTCAATGTTCATTGGTTGTTCATGCCATCCAACCTGGCTCAGGTCTCCTCCCTAACAGCCCCGACTGGTTTGTGGTGGTGGTGACCACAGATGCCAGTCTCTTTGGTTGGGGAGCCCACTGTTTTGGGGGCGAATGGCGCAAGGCCTGTGGTCTCCTCTTGAGGTGCAGTAGTCGATCAACCGGTCAGGAGTTAGTGAGCAGTATGGAATGCCTTGTTGGCTTTCCTCGACATTCATCAACAGATGGGAGGTTTGCATTCTGTCTGACAATGCATTAGCCGTAGCATATATCGGCAGGCATGTGGCACCAAGAGTGCCCCCCTCGTGGCAAAAGCAGCTCTCCTCCTGCAGTGGACGGAGGTTCACTTGGCTCAGCTGTCATTGCGCACATTGCAGGCATCCTCCAGTGTTCTCTGGCGATGTTGTGTTGGTGGGTTCTGGTTCTTGGTCTGATGGGTTCAAAATCCAATGCCAAGGTCCTGCACTTCAACAGAAGAAGAGACAAGGCGGAGGTTCTGCTGCTGGATGCTCTTCTTCAGCTGTGTCCATCCGATAGGCTTCTGTATGCCTTTCCTCCGTGGCCAATTTATCAGCAGACTCCTGGGTCGCATTTCTTGTCATCCAGGTGCAGTGTTTCTTGTGGCTCCGGACTGGCCCAGGCAACTCTGGTACGCAGAGTTATTCCGCCTTCTGATCAAGCTCGGGCTGCCTGGGAAGACGAGCCTCCTGTCCCAGGGTCCTGTACTGATGAAGGATTCCTCCCTCTTTGGTCTTATGGCTTGGCTTTTGAGAGGACAGCCTTGCAAAAGAGTCTGTTCGGACCTGGTGATTTCCAAATTGTTGCATTCGTGGAAGAAGTCCACTTCCATGGCTTATGCTCTTGTGTGTGTGTGTGTGTGGGGGGGGGGGGGGGGGTCCTTTGGCACCTAGTGTTCTGAGCGAAGCATTCCAGCTTCTTTTCAGTGCTGGGGTATGCCATCCTTGGATTTCATGGCCATGAGGGACAATGCCAAGTTCTTGTGGTATTTTCAGCCGTCACAGAGAACAGGACTCCTTGGGACTAGATGTTGTGCTGCAGCCGTGACAGAGTGAGGGGTTTTTGTATTGGCTTCCCTCCTTGGCTGATGATCGGCCAGCTGTTGAAGGTGAGTGGCGAGCTAAGAGCTGGGTAATCCTGGTAGCCCCGGACTGGCGACAGCATCCGTGGTACTCAGACCTGGTGCAGCTTCTGGATGGGGAACTGCTGTGGCTCTCTCTGGATCAGTGGCTTCTCCATCAGGGTCTGGAGGTCATAGAGGATCCCTCCCCCTTTGGTCTTATGGCCTGGCCCTTGAGAGAGCTCGTTTGAGAAAGAATGGTTATTCACACTCAGTTTTTGCTGTCCTGCTTCATGCCAAGAAGAGGTCTACTACTACTACTTATCATTTCTGTAGCACTACTAGATGTGCGCAGTGCTGTTCACTTGAACATGAAGAGACAGTCCCTGCTCGATGGAGCTTACAATCTAATTAGGACAGACAAACAGGACAAATAAGGGAATTACTAAGGTGCAGATGATAAAATAAGGGTAAGGAGTTAAAAGCAGCATCAAAAAGGTGGGCTTTTAGCCTAGATTTGAAGACAGCCAGAGATGGAGCTTGACGGACCGGCTCAGGAAGTTTATTCCAGGCATATGGTGCAGCAAGATAAAAGGAGCGGAGTCTGGAGTTAGCAGGTGGAGGTGAAGGGTGCAGATAAGAGAGATTTACCCAGTGAACGGAGTTCTCGGGGAGGAGTATAGGGAGAGATGAGAGTGGAGAGATACTGAGGAGCTGCAGAGTGAATGCATTTATAAGTTAATAAGAGGAGTTTGAACTGTATGCAGAAACTCATAGGAAGCCAGGGAAGTGACTTGAGGAGAGGACTAATATGAGCATAGCGACACTGGCGGAATATAAGTCGTGCAGCAGAATTTTGAACAGATTGAAGAGCAGAGAGATGGCTAAGTGGGACACCTGTGAGAAGCAAGTTGCAATAGTCTAAGCGAGAGGTGATAAGATTGTGGATAAGGATTCTGGTAGTTTGCTCAGAATGGAAAGGGCGAATTTTGGTGATATAGAGAAAGAAACGACAGGTTTTAGCAGTCTGCTAAATATGTGCAGAGAAGGAGAGAGAGGAGTCGAAGATGACACCAAGGTTACGAGCTGATGAGACAGAGAGGATGAGAGTGTTATCCATAGAAATAGAGAATGGGGGAATGATAAGCTCAGTCTTGGTCATGTTTAGTTTCAGATGGCGGTGAGACATCCAGGCAGCTTTTGCCTGCGTGTGGTTTACCTTTGAGGGCTGGTGTCCTGAGAGGGGGTTAGACCCCTTTGCTTCTTCCAGTGGCCACATTTTGGCATTCTTGCAGGCTGTGGTACATAAGGACCTGGCATTGGGGTCCTTGAAGGTTCAGGTAGTGGCCCTGGTTTGTTTTTGGGGCCGCTTGCGAAACTCATCCTTGGCATCACACCCTGATGTGGTTTGTTTTCTGAGAGGAGTGAATCACTTGAGGCTGACCTTTCAGGCGCCCTTTCCTGAGTGGGGTCTTACTTGGTCCTTCAGGTTCTGCAGCGATCTCCTTTTGAGCCCCTTAGGAAGGCACTGGTGAAAGATCTTACCCTGAAGATGGCGTTTCTGGTGGCGATTGCTGCGGCGCATCTCGTAGCTTCAGGCGCTCTTGTAGGGACCCCTTTCTCTGGTTTTCAGAGTCGGAGGGTTTTGCTTCAGACTGTACCTTCCTTTTGGCCTTTCATGTCAGTCAGTTGGTGGACCTCCCTTCCTTTCGGTGAGAGGAGGTGGGGGATCAGTATGCTGCCTTCAGGCTTCTGGATGTTAGGACAGCGCTCATGCATTACCTGGAGGTTATGAATGACTTTTGGTGTTTGGATAGGCTCTTTATCCTGTTTGGTAAGTAGAAGTTGGGTCTCATGGCTTCTAAGGCTTCTATCGCCCCCTGGTTGAAAGAGGCGGTGCCTGCAGCCTGTATCCTGGCAGGGAAGTCTCCTCGGTCTTGAAGACTCACTACCAGGCGTACGGCCACGTTTTGGGCGGAGGTCTCATTGCCCTCTCCGGGGGGATATCTGCAGGTCACTATAGGGTGAATGTTGCTGTGCGGTCGGAGGCTGCGTTTGGGGCGTCGGTCCTGCGAATGGTAGGTTCAGCTTCTCACCCTTGTAGGGCTAGCTTTTGAATATCCTACTCGTCCTGAAATAGTGGGAAGAAGGAGAAATTAGGATAATTTTCTTTCCATTAGTTCTTCACACTCTTCCAGGAGCCCTCTCGTTCGTTGATGTGGTTCTCAGGTCAGAGATCTGCACAGTATTAGTATCCTGCTTCTTGGGGCCAGGCCTAGTTCTTCACAATATTCCAGGAGCCCTCTCTTTTGTTGACGCCCTTCTGTGGTCAGAGTTCTGCACAGTATTGGTGTCCTTATTCCTGGGGCTGAGCCTAGTTCTTCACAATATTCCAGTTCTGCATGGTATTGATATCCTGCTTCCTGTTGCTGAACCTAGTTCTTCACAATATTCCAGTTCTGCATGGTATTGATATCCTGCTTCCTGTTGCTGAACCTAGTTCTTCACAATATTCCAGGAGCCCTCTCGTTTGTTGACACGCTTCTGTGGTCAGAGTTCTGCACAGTATTGGTGTCCTGCTTCCTGGAGCTGAGCCTAGTTCTTCACAATATTCCAGGAGCCCTCTCTTTTGTTGATGCCCTTCTGTGGGCAGAGTTCTGCACAGTATTGCTGTCCTGCTTCCCGGGGCCGAGCCTTGGGAACCTTTTTTGGCAGTTTTTCCATTAGACTGTTTGGTTGCTGAACATGCCCTGGTTCTCTTTTCCTTGCTTTTGGACTGAGGAACTTGGATGGTAGCAGAGCTCAGTTCTGTATTCTGTACCTTCACTTACTGGTCAATGGACATGACTACCCACTCGTCCTGGAATAGTGTGAAGAACTATTGGAAATAAAGTTTTCAGTTAAGTCCTAATTTCTCCCTCTTTCCCAGCCTTTTTGGAGCAAGAGAGCTTGGAGTTTTATCAGAAGCTTAATCAGCTGGATATCCACAGAATAGTTGTGTGTTTTTTTTGGGGGGGGAGGGTGTGTGACAAACTCTTGGATGTTAGATTAGACTTTTCGTGTTTCAGGGGCTGCATGTGGTTTCTAAATACTCTATAATGCCTTGGATTAAGGTGGCAATTGAGGCAATGTACATCATTTGTTGGAAAGTGGTTCCTGTAAGACTGTGAACTTATTCCGCTCGGGCACCTTCCTGGGTGGATACCCAGGTAGTCACTACAGAAAATATTTATAAGACAGTGACTTGGTCATCATTGCATTCCTTAGTAAAGTATTTGATTTTTTTTTTTTAATCCAGAAGCAATGTGGCCTTTAGCAGAGCATCGATTGTCTTCCCCCACCCAATAAGGTATTGCTTTTGTACATCTTGCTAGACCAGTCCAGGGACTGCCATGGAAGACTGCACTGTAAGAGAGGATGTCTTTGGGGCTTAGCCTGCGCTTTCCCAGCTTTATTTATTTATTTATTTTTAATACCATTTTAATTCATAATGGTGGTTTCATAATATGTGCTGTATGCTGCAGTGGTTTCTCTGGGGTTAAAATTTGGGGTGTGGTAAGGTGAATGTGGTGGTGGTTCTTTGGTAGTAGCATACTAAAGAATTCATGCACTACCAGCCCTTAAACTAGTGAGATCTCTGGAACAGTTCAGTATCTCTATCTCTGTCTGCTGTGAGGGGGGGGGGGGAGGTTCAACCCATTGGTGTGATTTGTCTTGCAGGATTAAAGGAAAAGAAATTAACAGGTATGAATGAATTTTACCTTCTAAGTGGTGCAGCTGGGGAAGTAGTGTTCTGAAATTCTGCATTAAATAGAATCAGAAGCGTATGGCTTATTCTGAACGCTATACATTCCATTTAATTTAGCAGCCATTTAGTTATGTGTTTGTGATGTTTTTGCTGATAGATCTACTGTTGAATCATATGATGAACCTTGTGAAAGTCATTTGTGAAGTGATGCATACAGTGAAATTCACAGCTGCAGAGTAAAGAAGGCAATTACTGAATGCTGTTCAAGCCAATAAAGAAACTTTTTTTTCCTGAAGCAAATGGGAAGGTTTTAGGATAAAAGAAGCAAATGTTAATGGTTAGAACACCATCATTAATAACAGCAGGAGAAGTAGTAGAAGACCTCAGTGCTTCTGTTATATGAGAGAGCAGCAATGTTTGAACCTGTCTTAAGATATGCATTTAAGTATGTGGATAACTGGTTTGGATTAAATTGGGTGTATGGGGTGTAGAGATGAGATTCCAAACCACCTTGAAAGGGGCATTACTATGGTCTAGGGTAGGCAAGAGAATTAAAAGAAAAAGCAAAGGCCCTAGGAATATATTCTCACTCTGTATGAGCAAGCCATTATGCTGTTTGAAGCCTGCAAAGGCCGTTCTTTGTGTTTTTAATGAGGAAAGATTTTGCTTTTGTTTGTACCTTGGAATCAGCTTACTTTTGTTTAAGAGCATTACTGCAGTCACAGAAACCCTTACCATATAGTCACACTGTCGGAAATTAATTTAGGATGAGCCAGTTGATACTCTACAGTCACTGGATTTTAAGAAGGCATTTGACAAAGCCTTCGTTAGCTATTCTTGAGGAAATTATCATAAGATAGGCAGTGCCTTATTGTGGATTGTGAACTGGTAAAAGATAATTGAGTAAGTCTAAATGATCAGTTTTCATCGAGAACGGTTAATAGTGGAGTGTCCCAATAATATGTGAGGGCCTTTTGCTTTTCAACTTAAATGATCTGGAAAAGGGAATAATGTCAGGTGATGAGATGCAGATGAAAAATTATAAAATCTGAGCAGATTGTGAGCATTTGCAGGATGATATGAGCAGCTGGATATTTCAATGGTAGATGCATTTCAAAAACAGTACAAAATGAGGTATAAAATGTGAACTTAAGACCTCCTTTGTTAACATGCATTCTCTGCACCTTTTCTAATTCCACTATTTCTTTTTTGAGATGCGGCAGTGCTGTCCACAATTCACACAGACGCTGCAGGGACTTCCCTCTGTCGTGTCCGGTCCTCGCAACAGGAAGTTGCATGAGAGGGCCGGATGCGGCAGACCCATGTGGCTGGGGCTGGGGGGGGGGGTGGAGTGCAGAGACCCATGTGGCCTGGGGGGAGGGGTTCTGAGGAGACCATGTAGCTGGGGAGGGTGCTGCGAACCGAAAAAGTGTGGGAACCCCTAGTGTAAGCTAAATCCAAATGAAGATAATACAAACTATATGTAGACGATCCTAGGTTCCATATTAGGAGTTAGTACCCAGGAAAAGTATCTTCTTTAGTGTCAGTCTCAATGGGAGGGGGGTGTTGGTGTTATCCCTTCCTACCAACAGATGACGGTAGAGAAAAAAAATAATCTTTCTTTCCAGTAATCTCACTGGTGTAAGGTCTGGTACTCAGAGGGAAACTAGGTATTTTTCTCTACCTCTGGTAGATGGTAGGTCTCTTAGGCTGGTGCTCCTCACTCTGTTGGCTCTGGAACTGGTCAATTGCGGATCTCGACCTCGCTGCCCCCAGTGATGCTTCTTAGTGCCCACTAGGTGAGATGTTGGCTTAGCCCTACAGGGCCTTGCTAGAAGGGTGTGGGTCCCTGTCCTCCTCCCCTCCCCTTCTCTCTTCTTCTTGCCTGTTTATCCTGTTTGGGTGTTAATCCCTCTGGTTCCCCTGAAGAATTCCGACAGTTTCGTTAGTTCGGCCTATTCCCTGGCACAAAGAAACTTATTCGGAGCACACATAAGTAAGCAGAGGGAGAGCTGAGGCCACTGAAGCCCCGGGTCCAAGTTGAACTGAGAGGGCAGGCAGGCCTGCACACATCGGCCATGCATCCGGGCATGCCTGCAGACGCTGTTCTGCCTGCAAGAGCCATCAACTGATTACAGCTGCTGGCTCTGACATACTCTCCTGTGATGGACCGTTTCTGACTCAGAAACGGTTGGGGGGGGCACACGTCTGGGAAATGTCCCAGGTTTTTCCATGGAGGCATTTGGGCATGTGGTCCAGATATCTTTGGCAGGAACTGCAGCCATTTTATTTCCTGTGGTGTTTTTCTCTTGCTGCAGTTCTCTGCAGCAGGTGCGTTCTCTGCTTTCACTGGGGCTTGGAGGGTTGGGGAGAATTTCTCTTACCCACCCTAAGTCAGTCAGCCGGGTGGGGGGAGTCTTCTGGATAGGGCCCCTGGATTCCTTTTAGTGCCAGAGCTTAGCTTGAATGGTTAAGGAAGCCCTTCAAACAGAGACTGATCCCTTCAGATCAGATTTACAACAGGATCCTCATAGGAGCCAGAGGATTGGTCACATGTGATCCATCTGTTTAGGTGAGAGGAGCTGTCTTGTTTTATTGATGTGCTCTGAGGCCCCTGGATTCCCTGGAGCACCTGCAGCGGACCCCTCTGTTGAAAGGACTGGCAAGGCCACCAAAGCATTTTCTTTCCACTTCATAAAGCGCTCTTCCATATGATTTTGGTGGCATGGGAATTCCGGGATGGGACCCTCAGGTGGGTTAATGCCCTTGAGCTTTTTTTTTAATGTTTTTGACCGGTCAGAAAGATGGATGCATTCATCTTGGCAGTCACAAAAAGACTGCTGTGTTGGTTACAGGGTGCTCAGCCCTGAAAGAGCTTCATAAGAAGACTATGGCTTAGTGGCTTAAGGTGGGCTCTCCTTTTGAGTGTCCAGCTTCCAGGCAGCTATCTATGAGAATTATGCTGTGTTGGTTGGAGTTGGGCATGACCCTTTTGGCTGACATATATTTATGATTTGATGTGTCTGACCTCATAGTGGCACCTCGATGGTTCTCACTGCTGGTTGTGGCTGCACCACTGGGTCACTGACAGCCTCTTAAAAGCACCTTCTCTTTGAGGGCGGTTGCTTTTTGGGGAGGACTTGGAAAAGTTAATGATGGACATTGGAGAGGCTCAGCCTCTCCAGCTTCCTGAACTCGGGCAGAAAGGTTCTCAGTGGCCCTCAGCAACTAGGAGTCACCACAGGGGGAGCAGGCAGGCCACCTTCGTGTGGACAGATGCTCGATGGCTCCAGCCTCTGCTTCAGATGGGCCCTTTCGGCATAACTTTTGTGGCCACAAGAGATCCGGAGATCCCAGCGAGGCCAGAGCTTCCCACGCTGCCCAGTGGGAGTGCACCAAGCTCCTTGGTAGTTTAGTTGAGACAGATTCTCTCTTCCACCGTGAATGGGCCCACATAAGTTTGGATCAATGGGTCCTGGAGGTAGTTAAGAGTTACTCCCTTGAGTGGACCTGCCCTGTCCCCGATGCCTTCATGGTGTCTCCATGTAGTTCAGAGCTAAAGTGACATGCTGTTGCTCTTACTTTACAGCATCTCCTAGTGCTGGGGACAGTAGATCCCATTCCAGAAGCGGAATGAAGTCTTGGCTGTTCTATTTATTTCATAGCCCTAAAGAGGAGAGGCTCTCTTCATCCTATTCTGGATTTCAAGGGGGGGGGGGGGGGGTCAGTGTTTTTTTGCCTTTTTGGTATAACATTTTCGCTCCGGTCCGGGTTCATCTTGGTCGCCCAGATGAATTCTTGACATCCTTGGACCTCAAAGATGCCTATCTGCATGTTCCCTTTATAGAACATCTAATCAGTACTTCTACTACTACTACTACTACTATTTAGCATTTCTATAGCGCTACAAGGCATGCGCAGCGCTGTACAAACATAGAAGAAAGACAGTCCCTGCTCAAAGAGCTTACAATCTAATAGACAAAAAATAAATAAAGTAATCAAATCAATTAATGTGAACGGGAAGGAAGAGAGGAGGGTAGGTGGAGGCGAGTGGTTACAAGTGGTTACGAGTCAAAAGCAATGTTAAAGAGGTGGGCTTTCAGTCTAGATTTAAAGGTGGCCAAGGATGGGGCAAGACGTAGGGGCTCAGGAAGTTTATTCCAGGCGTAGGGTGCAGCGAGACAGAAGGCGCGAAGTCTGGACTTGGCAGTAGTGGAGAAGGGAACAGATAAGAAGGATTTATCCATGGAGCGGAGTGCACGGGAAGGGGTGTAGGGAAGGACGAGTGTGGAGAGATACTGGGGAGCAGCAGAGTGAATACATTTATAGGTTAGTAGAAGAAGTTTGAACAGGATGCGAAAACGGATAGGGAGCCAGTGAAGGGTCTTGAGGAGAGGGGTAGTATGAGTAAAGCGACCCTGGCGGAAGATGAGACGGGCAGCAGAGTTTTGAACCGACTGGAGAGGGGAGAGGTGACTAAGTGGGAGGCCAGCAAGAAGCAGATTGCAGTAGTCTAAACTAGAGGTGACAAGGGTGTGGATGAGGGTTTTGGTAGAGTGCTCGGAAAGAAAGGGGCGGATTTTACGGATGTTGTAAAGAAAGAAACGACAGGTCTTGGCGGTCTGCTGGATATGAGCAGAGAAGAGTCAAAGATGACCCCAAGGTTTCGAGCTGAGGAGACAGGGAGAATGAGAGAGCCATCAACAGAAATAGAAAACGGGGGGAGCGGGGAGGTGGGTTTGGGGGGGAAAATGAGAAGCTCGGTTTTGGTCATATTTAATTTCAGGTGGCGTTGAGACATCCAGGTAGCAATGTCAGACAAGCATGCTGAAACTTTGGTTTGGATGCAAGTTGAGATATCAGGGGTAGAAAGGTAGATTTGGGAGTCATCAGCATAGAGATGGTAGGAAAAGCCATGGGATGAGATTAATGAACCAAGGGAAGAAGTGTAGATAGAAAAGAGGAGGGGACCAAGAACAGAACCCTGAGGTACGCCGACAGGCAGAGGGATAGAAGTAGAAGAGGATCCACCAGAGTGAACACTAAAGGTGCGGAGGGAGAGGTAGGAAGAGAACCAGGAAAGGACAGAAACAGCCTCGTTGACAGACGTGGATGGTGCCACAGTAGAGAGGAGGTTTGAAACATGGGAGGATAGAGATGAAGGGTCAATATCGTGAAGATTCCTAGATAAATTAGATAGGATAGGACGGGACTGGGAGGGAGGAGATTTAAGTGTGAAAGTTATAAGATGGTGATCAGAGGAGGGATGATCAGAGGCAAGGAAACTAGAAGGTGAACTTCTGTGTTCTGCCTTTTTCAATTTATGGCTCTTCCCATTGGGCTAGCCACGGCACCCTGAACCTTTTCCATGGTGGTGGGGGTGGCAGTGCTTCTGAGGCACCTAGGTATACGATTTCATCCTTGAACGACTGACTGGTTTGAACCAGCTCAAAGGCGGAGGCCAGTTTGGCCACCTTGCAGGTCACATCCTTTTAGAGAGTCTAGGCTGGGTGGTGAATAATGTTGTCACTTGCCTCCTTCTGGGGTCCTTTAGTATCTGGGGGTTTAGTTTGATACAGTGTGGAGTCTAGTTTCCTGCCTAGAGGAGCGGGCGACCACTGTGCAGACCCATAAGCACATATTGTGCAAGCTGTCAGTTCCTAAGGTTTGGGACTATTTGCAGCTCTTGGGCTGTATGTTGGTGACATTGGAGGTTGTTCCTAGGGCATGAGTACAGGACTTTGAGTGCCAGTTGCTGCTGTTGGCCAAGACAAGAGCCAGTCTGGATTGGTCAGACAGCTCTTCTTACCTCCAGTGGTGGGTTCCACTGGATTCACCGAATTGGATCATAATGCCCACAGATGCAATTCTCCTTGGCCAGGGAGCCACTTGCAGAGAAAGAGTAGCTGAGGGACAGTGATTTCCACAAGACGCTTCTTGGTACATTTAACTGCCTGGGGAGACTCGAGTGGTACATCTGGTCTTCATAGAGTTCCTCCCTGTGATTTGGGGGAAGGCAATCCAAGTGAGGTTGGACAATGTCATGGCAGTAGCCTACATCTACAAGCAGGGTGACAGCAAGAGCCAGTTCATGGCATTGGAAGCAAAACTTCTCTGCAAATGGGCAGATAAGTTTTTTTTGCAAATTCTCATGGTGGTCCACCTTGCGGGCAAGGATAGTGTCCAGGTGGGCTTTCTCAGCCAGTTTCTCCTGGATCTATGGAAGTGGGAGCTGGGGCCAGTGGCCTTCCAATCCTTTCAGGATGTGTGGGGCCCACCAATGTTCGACCTAATGGTGACTCAGGCTAAGGCCAAGGCAGAGTGCTTCTTTAGCCGCAGGTGTGAGGCTTCCTCACAAGGGACAGATGCTCTCATTCAGCTGTGGCTGGCAGGGGAGTTCCTTTGTTTTCCCTCTGTGGCCTCTGATAAACTGACTTTTGCACAGGATTCTGCGGCATCCTCACCTCTTTCTTCTCGTGACTCGTCAGTGGTATGTGGATGTGGATTGTCTGGTAGCTGAGCCACTTCTATTGCCCAGGAGCCATGGTCTTCTCCAGTAAGGGCCAGTAGGAATAGAAGATCCAGATCCCTTTTAGTTTATGATTTGGTCCTTGAGAGACAGCGTTTATAGAGGCATGCATTCTTGCCTGTGGTTATCTTTGCTTTGCTCAAATCAGCGAAAACCGAAACAGACGATAACCAAAGTCAACAAAAACCGAGGTTTCACTGTAATTAGAAAAGGTACAGAGAAGGGCGATGAAAATGATAAGGAGATGGGAGAGTTCCCAGTGAGGAAAGGCTAAAGCAGCTAGGGCTATTCAGCTTGAAGAAAGGACAGCTGAGGGGAGATATGATAGAGGTCTGTAAAAGTGGAACGGGTAAACCTAAATCACTTGTTTACTCTTTCCAAAAATACTAGGACTAGGGGGCATGCTATGAAGCTACAAAGTAATACATTTAAAATAAACTAGAGAAAATATTTCTTCACTCAACATGTAATTAAACTCTGGAATTCGTTGCAAGAGAATGTAGTAAAAGCAGTTAGCTTAGTGGGGTTTTAAAAGGGTTAGGATGGCTTCTTAAAGGAAAAGTCCATAGGCCAGTATTAGGATGGACTTGGGGAAGATCCACTGCTTTTTTTTCTAGGGTGGGCAGAATAGGATGCATTGTGCTGTTTTGGGATCTTGCCAAGTGCTTGTGACCTGGATTGGCCACTGAAGGTTCATCAAGCCCAGCATCCTGTTTCCAACAGTCTGTCCCAGTATGGCAACGCTTATGTACTTACGTAAGTCAGGTAACTCAGAGGAGAGGAATATGATTAATCGGAAAGAAATGGGTAGTCTGCATGAAATGACCTGGTGTAACAATTGTCCACACATCTGACCAATACTGAGTGAGGACAGAACAAGTAAAAAGCAAGTATTATAAGGTGCTAGGTTGTTGACGGAAAGACCAGCATAGGTGGGAGTTATTTTTGTTAGCCTTCCAGCTTTTAATAGATAGCCGTATGTCCTTGTGAATCAGAAAATACAAGGATTGGAGACGAGGCCGAACCCAAGGGTTTATGCAACTCCAGAAGGTCTCCCATGCTTTGCTGACAAAGTGGACTCGCACTTCAATTCCCAGATGGATTGTGCAGCCGAAGGATAGCCATAAGTCTTATAAAATTTGGTGTGAGGCTGCGTACCAAACTGAAGTAAGATTTCTGACTTTGTCAGGCTAGCCCAAAAGAGGCAGTGGAGACATCGTACCAAGACAGTGACGAAGTAGTCAGGACTCATGGGGATCACCATCTTTCTTTCAAGTGATATTTTAATTAAAAAAAAAAAAAAAAAGAAAGAAAATCAAACAATGAGATTCATCATAACTGCAATGGTAGATGTGTTTTGGGTGTGTTTGATGGGACCACCTGCTTCTTTGGCAGAGGCATACTGGCGTTTTCTAGTAAGCACCAGCCCTCCTCATACCAACCACTGAAAAAGATCAGTTTCTCTACTTCCATCTGCAGGGCTGGAAAGGATAACGCTCGTTCAGGAATGGTATAGCCTAACTAAAGGAATGGAAATTAACAGGTAAGACCGAATTTTACCTTGCCTGTTTCTGAGTTGTTCTTGCTGTACAGTGCCTTGGATGAATTTCTTCAAAAGGTGGCAAATAAATCAATCCCCGCTTGTACTTCCTTCCTTTCCCTTGGAACATTTCTTTCTCTCAGCTAATTCTAGCTGCTTTTCAAAATGTTGTGGCTTCATATATGGAGGGCAGTATTCAGCTGCAGGTATTGACCTGAGTAGATTCCTTTGAAAATTGTCTAGTAGTGTGCTTTCATTTAGCTCATTTTTAAAGTCATCGTAGTTTGCATGCCATTAGTTTACTACTACTTCCTTGTCATCAAGCAGATGCAGCCATTACAGATGGGTTGTGTTCATCAACCAGCAGAGGGAGATAGAGAGCACACTTTTTTCAGTGCCTCATACCAGCTTGCTCCACTGCCTCTCTTCAGTATTCTCTATCTCTCCTAGCAGAGTGGCTGCAGCTTCTTCGAGCTCCATCTAAAATCTGCCTGGAGGTGGCTCCTGTGCTTTTGCCAGTTGTTAGCAGGGGTGTTGGAGGCTATAGCAGCTTCACTTTAAAGGCACATAGGTTCACCCTTTCCCTGCCTTACCCATACCTCCGTGGATGTGGACACATTGCTTAGCTTTCCCTGTCCTTCCCCACCAACAGTGGATGCAGGCACATAGGTTTGCCCTTTCCCTGCCTTTCCCACTCACCTGAGCCTCCGGAGTTCTATTTACCTCTGCTTTCCTCACAGCGTTTAAAAAAAAAAAAAAAAAAAAGTGCTTAGACGCTGGAACAGAGGTTTTTTCCTTGCCTTTTTCTGTGGGACCGGAGCTGTGATACTCGGTCCAGTGAGGTAAGAGTGTTTTCTGACTCCTCTGGGGTGGGCCTGCGATCAGGGCGATTTTGGCGCGAACCGCCATTTTGAATTTTACCGCCGTTTTCGGCAATGATTGCGGAGACAGTAAAGCGCTGTTCCAAGTGTGGCAAGTGCAGATTAGCAGCGGGGCTCTGTAAATCGTGCTGTACAGACGTTAGAGCCGGCCCGAGCAAAGCGAGCGACGATTCTTCGCGCTCTGAGCTGGCAGCGGGCGCCATTTTGAATTTACCACATGGCGTGACTTCCGCTGAGACGGTGAATCCTGAGCCCGGGGGGAGGCCTCGGAGTGAGGCTGATATGGGAGCTACTAGCCCCGGCAGAGATCCGGGTGCCCAGGGTGAGTTTTTCTCCCCTGATTTTGTCTTATTAATGCATAAAGCATACATGCTTAAAAGAGCTATCCCACAAAGCCCGGCATGGGCCTATTCTAATGCCCCCCCCCCCCGGTGGATTCTAGCCTGGGTATGTCCTCTGAGGCGTTATTCCCTGATAATTGGCAGAATATGAAGCGCAGAAGGGCTCATTCCCCTTCAGAGAGTGCTGCACCTCCATTTTCCCCCCCATGGTCGGGCTGCGAGGATTCGGAGGACTATGGCAGGCCTTCATGGTCTGAGGAGCCAGAGTCTGGTGCAGAAGTGACTCAGGATCTGGACGATCCCTCCGCGGTGAGGATTTTCCACCGTGATGAGCTGCCAGCGCTTATTTCTGATGCCCTGCAGGCTCTCTCTATTGAGGACCCTGCCAGTGGCACAGCCTCCTCTGTGAATCCTAGGATGGCTAGTACCAAAAAGCCTGCTCGAGCCTTTCCTTTGCATGACTCCATCCAAGAGCTTATTTTGGCTCAATGGGCTGACCCCGAGGGACCTTTGAAAGTTTCCAGGGCTATGGGGCAATTATACCCTCTAAGTGAGGAGAATTTGGTGCGCCTAGCTGTGCCTAAAGTGGATGCCCTAGTCACAGCTGTGACAAAGAGAACTACCCTCCCGGTTGAAGGAGGAGTTGCCCTGAAGGACATGCAGGATTGACGCCTTGAATCAGCTATAAAGCGGTCCTTTAAGATTTCAGGCCTATCCTTACGGGCATCTGCATGCAGCTGTTACGCTGCATGAGCCTGCCTTGCTTGGTTACAACAGGCAGTGGAACAGCCCGGAGATGGAGCGGAGCCCCTTGCGGAGGTGGCACCGCAGATGGAATCGGCCTTGTCTTTCTTGGCTGGCGCCCTTTATGATCTGGTCAGAGCTTTGGCTAAACAGGTGGCGGTGGCAGCTCGCCGCCTGTTGTGGCTACGGCATTGGGCGGCTGACATGGCCTTTAAGCAAAGGTTGGTGAAGTTGCCCTTTCGAGGCCTTCTATTTGGTGAGGAGTTGGAGATCATTGTTAAAGGCCTGGGGGATGCTATACCCCAGCGCTTACTCCATGGGTCAGGCGGTTCCCTCCTCTTATAGACCTCGCTTCAGAGAAGCTCGAAGGTACCGCCCGGGACGTTCTGCTGGGTTCACTTCTTGTGCCTGTTTTCAGCAGAGGAACTCTTTTTGCTTGGACAAGCGTTCCGCAGCAGCTGGCTCAAGGCCTGGAGTTCAAGGGCGACCCTCTCAATGATGGTGCGCCGGCCCTCTCCTCGCTCCCTATTATAGGAGGACAACTTTCCCTCTTTCACGAGGAGTGGGCCAAGATTTCCTCAGATCAGTGGATCTTGGACCTGATCAGAGATGGCTACAGAATAGAATTCAATGCCCCGATAAGAGACGTGTTTGTGGAGTCCCGATGCGGTTCTGATGCCAAATGGGCAGCGGTAGAGGAGACCTTACAAGGCTTGATTCACCTAGGGGTGGTGTGCCCGGTGCCTCCCGCCGAGCTCGGCTCTGGCCGTTACTCCATTTATTTTGTGGCGCCGAGAAAAGGAGGGTTTTTTCGGCCATTCCTAGACTTAAAAGAAGTCAACAAGTCTCTGAGAGTGTGGCATTTTCACATGGAAATCCTGCGCTCCGTCATTGCGGTGGTACAGCCAGGAGAGGTTTCTCACATCTCTGGACCTGAAAGAAGCTTACTTGCACATACCAATTTGGCCCCCGCATCAGAGGTTTCTGCGTTTTGCGGTGATGGGAAAACATTTCCAGTTTCGGGCCTTGCCTTTTGGCCTCGCCACAGCTCCCCGAACCTTTTCAAAGGTAATGGTGGTAGTAGCTGCCTTTCTCAGGTGAGAGGGTATCAGGGTTCACCCATACCTAGACGACTGGCTCATCAGAGCGGATTCTGCAGAAGAGAGTCGTCATGTTACAGCCAGAGTGGTCTCAGTACTGCAATCTCTGGGTTGGGTCGTCAATATAGCCAAACGTCACCTGACCCCCTCTCAGTCTCTAGAATATTTGGGGGTCCGGTTCGACACAGCCTCGGGGTATGTATTCCTACCCGAGCAAAGGCGGTGCAAGCTTCAGAACCAGGTCCGTCTGCTCCTGAGGATGCCTCGCCCGCGAGCTTGGGACATTGCCCAGCTGTTGTGGTCGATGACGGCCACCTTAGAAGTGGTGCCATGGGTGAGAGCGCACCTGAGACCTCTGCAGTGTTCCCTGCTTCAACGATGGTCTCCAATATCTCAGGATTATCAATGCAGACTCATGTGGCTCCCTGCAGCCTGACTCAGTATGGAGTGGTGGCTCTCAGACAGCATGCTGCGGCGAGGAATGCCGTTAGCGCTTCCCGATTGGTGCCTGGTGGATGCTCCCCAGATTCTTTCCTTGAGGTATCTAGCTTTCTTTGTCCTAAGGTTAACTTTCAGCTGGCTTGCTCGCTAGTTCCAGATGAATGCTGTTCTATTTTCCTGTCTTCCTCCTGCAGTGAACCTTGAAGCTTTGGTATATCCCACTTATCTGGACTGGTCTAGCATGATAAAAGTGAAATGTTGTTCCCTACTAATTTTCTTTTCTTGTGTCCTGCTAGACCAGCCCAGGACCTGCTCTAGAAGACTGAGAAAAAATGCTGTCAGGAAGGCCCGGCTGTAAATTGGGGTTCGCTGGGTTGTTCCTGATGAGTTCAGAGACAGTTTCTCTTATCTTAGTTTAGGAGTTTGTGTTTTTTTGTTTTGGTAGCAGTGTGAAACAGTATTGCTATTTCTTCACCCTGGTACTTAGTTCATAGGGTGCCATCATCTGTCTGGTCCAGGTATCTTACCTCTTTGAATTCTGGCTCCATAGTTACACTATAGTAAATATTCACCACAGATAGCCAGTCTTCCTTTATAGTTCTCCCTGGAAGAATCCTGAGAGACTGATCTGCTGTACAGTGGTTCTGTATGCTGGGATAGGACTTTGACTAATCTATATTGCTCAGTTTCAGATCTGCTTTGTCAATAGAATACTGGCAAGTTCTAGATCTGTATCACTTCTTATTCTGATAATGTCACTGAAATGTTTGTGCCTCCATCTGCTGGATGGGAAGGGATACAGCACACTGGTCTGGACTTGTCTATCAGGACTCAAGGAAAGGAAATTAGCAGGTTAGATATTTCACCTTGTTTATTTAACCTTAAAATAGCCATAATTGTTAAATAGTCAGACATGTTCTGAAGTATTCTGTTTCACTGCTTGACAAATATTCTTGATCAATAAAAATGCCATTTTTGTTATATATTGCTATGAAAAAAATAATCCTGAAAAAATATAAGTAGCTATAATCGAATATTTCTTGTAGCAGCAGAAATGCCAGCTCCAGAGCAGGTCCCATTGGTGGAGGAAGTGATACCACAGACCATCCAGGAAGCATCCACAGTTCCAGGCATGGAGCCCGAGGCCACTGCAACTACTATATTAGCTTCTGTTAAAGAGCAGGTACTATTTTCATCTCTTCTGATCGGTTTTAAAAGTAAATGAAGCCCCTCCCTCTCAGAGTTGGAATTTACTGTAAAATCAGATTTATTCTGCAGAGTTTCAAGGATGCTGTTTGCTTCTGGGTATAATGCAGTTGTATATTTTTGGTTGATGTTTTTCTTATGGAAGATTGAATTTAATTTTGTGTCTTTGCCATTTTTTATCAGTTTTTCTAATAAAATATATTTAAGTAAATGAAGCAAAGTAACACTTTTACATTTCATCTTTTATGCGTAGTGTGTTCATTTTGAAGAATATAGTGATCATCAGGTTGAAACTATAAAGATGGTTCCTAGAATTAGTCTGATAACCATACATCTAGTTTTTAATGATGGATTTTTCTGCAAGTGGAATTTACTAATTTGAACAAGATTACTTGATGTAGAAGAAAAAATACTGGCGTTCCAACTGTTGTCAGGACTTTGTAACACACCACCTCCTGATTTTAAGAATCTTTTTATGATGAATAACCATGAAGCAATGGTTTCTCTAACATCTCCCCCCCCCCCCAACCCGAGCAAGGAAATTCACAGATTAAAGGCGAGGTTTACAATGGTCCTCATAGATTGCTAAAGCTGGGTGGATAAAACTGCAGAAACTGAGTAAATGCATCTTGAATTGGTCATATCCAAAGGAATTCTAGGTATGTAGATGTCCTGCAGAGAAGACCTTTTGAGGGGCACCTAGGGGAGGAGCATTGAGCACAGGAGGAGCTGAAGAACACTGCAGCAGAAGAGCAACAGATGTGTAAAGGGAGATATTTTAATGCTCTTAAAATTTGATATCAGAGCCTGCAGGCACAGATCTAAGTAAAAAAAAAAAAAAAAAAAGTAGTACCTTCAGTTGATTTTATTCTCTTTAATATACCGTCCGTCTATCAAGAACAAACAGAGCGGTTTACAAAAGCTTCAGTTCATCAATATAATAAAAATATTAACGTTACAAGTAATACAGAAATAACTGTTACAAACTGTACAAGGGAAAAATACAATGGCATTAACCCATATATAGTTCTATAGTCCTTTTGGATCCATGATTTTGCTGAGGACCTGAAAAGGCTAATGAGAAAAGATTAGGTTTTATACTTCTTTTTAAAACTATCTAAACTAGGCTTTAATCCTAGATGTTGTGGCAAAAAGTTCCACATGGCTGGTGCTTGGTTTAAAAAAAAAAAAAAAAGTTAATTCTCTAGGAGAATCCAGTGTTGCTCTAGACAAAGATGGTATACCAAGACCATTCAGAGTCTGGGATAATAAGGAATCAATAAGTTACCCAAATACTGTGGGAGACCTGTATAAAATGTGATACATGTCAAAATTAACATCTTAAACTAAATGGCACATTCCGCCTTCTTTCCCCATCCACCTCCAGAGAGAATGAAAGAGTTCAGTATTGGGGGTGCTGAATGCCCTATGTCTATGAGTTAGGAGTGCCTACTATTGTAATGGTTTTTATCAATCTAGGGTTTTATGCAATTTGGAGCTTCTCAGCTTTGCTGTAAATTCTTTCATCAAATAGTCATGGCCCTGTACTTAGAAAATAAGTGAAAATAAGCTTTTCCTTGTCATCAAGCAGATGAAGCCATTACGTATGGGTTATGTCCATCAACCAGCAGGGGAGATAGAGAGCACTCAAACTTTCACAGTGCCCTCTTGGCCAGCTAGCTCCACTGCCTCTTCAGTATTCTCTATCTCCCTTAGCAGGGTGGCTGCAGCTTGTTCGAGCTCCAGAAAAATCTGCCGGGAGGTGGTTCCTGGCTTGCCAGTTGTTAACCGGGGTGTTGGAGGCTATAGCAGCTTCACTTTAAAGGCACATAGGTTAGCCCTTTCCCTGCCTTACCCATACCTCTGTGGATGTGGACATATTGCCTTGCTTTCCCTGTCCTTACCCACCAACAGTGGATGCAGGCATATAGGTTCGCCCTTTTCCTGCCTTTCCCACTCATTTGAGCCTCCGGAGTCTTCAATACCTCTGCTTTCCTCACAGCTTAAAAAAAAAAAAAAAAAAAAGTCGCGTCGCGTTTTTAAACGCAGAGACGCTGGAACAGAGGTTTTTGACCTGATTTTCAGCAGGATCGTAGTTGTACACTAGATCCTTTGAGGTAAGAGTGTTTTCCAACTCCTCCGGGGTGGGCCCGCGATCGGGGTGATTTTGGCGCGAACCGCCATTTTGGATTTTACTGCCGTTTTTTGGCGATGGCTGCGGACAATGTAAAGCGCTGTTCCACTTGTGGCAAGCGCAAATCAGCAGCAGGGCTCTGTAAATCGTGCTGTATTGGCGTAGGAGCCGGCCCGAGCATGGCGAGCGATGTTTCTTCCCGCTCTGAGCTGGCAGCAGGCGCCATTTTGCTTACACCGCATGGCGCGGCCTCCGTGGACACGGAGAGACCTGAGCCGGGTGGGGCACCTCGAGATGAGGTTATTTCAGGAGTGGCTAGCACCGGACAGGATTTGGGTGCCCAGGGTGAGATTTTCTCCCCGGATTTTGTGCTTTTGCTGCATAAAGCATACATGATGAAAAGAGCCCTCCCTCAAGGGTCGCCTGAGGCTCCTCTGATTGCCCCCCCCCCCCCCCCCCCCCGATGGATTCTGGCCTAGGACTGCCCAGTGAGGCTTTTTTCCCGGATGCTTGGC
The DNA here is from genome assembly GCF_901765095.1 of Microcaecilia unicolor. Taxonomy (NCBI): domain Eukaryota; kingdom Metazoa; phylum Chordata; class Amphibia; order Gymnophiona; family Siphonopidae; genus Microcaecilia; species Microcaecilia unicolor. The sequence continues at coordinate 245,059,795 of NC_044037.1, read as the reverse complement.
CTAAAGATAAGCGCAGAAGGGTTAATTCCCCTTCAGATTGTGGTGCACCTTTTTCCCTCCCCCGTGGTCGGGGTGTGAGGATTCGGCGAACTCTGACAGACATTCTTGGTCTGAGGAACCAGAGTCAGGTGCGGATTTACCACAGGATCTGGATGATCCCTCCGCGGTGAGGATTTTCCACCGTGATGAGCTGCCAGCACTTATTTCAGATACCCTGCAGGCCCTCTCGATTGAAGATCCTGACAGTGGCATGGCCTCCTCGGGTAATCCCAGGATGGCTAGTACCAAGAAAGCTGCTCGGGCCTTCCCTTTGCATGACTCCATCCTAGAGCTTGTTTCGACTCAGTGGGCTGACCCCAAGGGACCTTTGAGAGTTTCCAGGGCTATGGGGCAGTTATACCCTCTGCGTGAGGGACATATGGCTCGTTTTCAAATGCCTACAGTGGATGCCCTAGTCACTGCGGTGACAAAGAGAACTACCCTCCCTGTTGAAGGAGGTGTTGCCCTGAAGGATGTTCAAGACCGTAGGCTGGAAACAGCGCTGAAACGGTCCTTTGAAATTGCAGGTCTCACTGTTCGGGCGTCTGCATGCAGCTGTTATGCTGTGAGAGCCTGCCTAGCTTGGCTGCAACAGGCAGTGGCTGAGCCCGGAGATGGAGCGGAGCCCTTCTTGGATGTGGCTCCGCGGATGGAGGTGGCCTTGTCCTTTCTGGCTGATGCCCTTTATGACCTTGTCAGAGCTTCGGCTAAACAAATGGCAGTAGCAGTGGCGGCTCGCCGTCGTCTGTGGCTACGACACTGGGCAGCGGACATGGCCTCTAAGCAAAGGTTGGTGAAGTTGCCTTTTCAAGGACTTCTCCTATTTGGTGAGGAGTTAGAGAAAATTGTGAAAGGCCTGGGTGATCCAAAACCCCAGCGCTTGCCCGAAGATAGGCAGAGGCCTTCCTCCAAGGGCCAGGCGGTCCACTCCTCGTACAGACCTCGCTTCCGTGAAGCTAGAAGGTACCGCCCGGGGCGTTCTGCTGGGTTCACTTCACGTGCCCGTGGTAAGCAGAGGAACTCCTTTCGCTTGGACAAGTGTTCTGCAGCCGGTGGCTCAAGACCTGGAGTTCAGGGGCGACCCTCTCGATGATGGTGCGCCGGCCCTCTCCTCGATGCCTGTCATCGGAGGACGGCTTTCCCTCTTTGTCGAGGAGTGGGCCAAGATTTCCTCAGATCAGTGGGTTCTGGACCTGATCAGAGATGGATACAGAATAGAATTCAACGCCCCAGTAAGAGACGTGTTTGTGGAGTCCCGATGCGGTTCTGCCGTCAAACGGGCGGCGGTGGAGGAGACTTTACAAGGTCTGATTCAGTTAGGGGCAGTGACCCCGGTGCCTCCCGCCGAGCAAGGCTGCGGCCGATACTCCATCTACTTTGTGGTGCCGCGAAAAGGTGGGTCCTTTCGCCCTATTCTGGACTTAAAAGAAGTGAACAAGTCCCTGAGAGTGCGGCATTTCCACATGGAATCCCTGCGCTCCGTCATTGCGGCGGTTCAGCCAGGAGAGTTTCTCACGTCTCTAGACCTGAAAGAAGCTTACTTGCACATACCAATTTGGCCCCCGCACCAGAAGTTTCTGAGGTTTGCGGTGTTGGGAAAACATTTCCAGTTCAGGGCCTTGCCTTTTGGCCTCGCCACAGCTCCCCGAACCTTTTTGAAGGTAATGGTGGTAGTAGCTGCTTTTCTCAGGCGAGAAGGTATCAGGGTTCACCCGTACCTAGACGACTGGCTCATCAGAGCAGACTCTGCAACAGAGAGCTTACAAGCTACAGCCAGAGTGGTCTCAGTACTGCAATCTCTAGGCTGGGTCGTCAATATGGCCAAAAGTCACCAGTCCCCTTCACAATCTCTAGAGTTTTGGGGGGCCAGGTTCGACACAGTCTCGGGCTATGTGTTCCTACCCGAGCTAAGGCGGTGTAAGCTTCAGAATCAGGTCCGTCTGCTCCTGAGGATGCCCCGCCCGCGAGCTTGGGACATTGTCCAGCTGCTGGGATCGATGACTGCCACGATGGAAGTGGTACCCTGGGCGAGAGCGCACCTGAGACCTCTACAGTATTCCCTACTCCGGAGATGGTCTACTATTTCTCAGGATTACCAATGCAGACTTACTTGGCTCCCTATGGCCCGACTCAGCATGGAGTGGTGGCTCTCGGACAGCATGCTGCGGCGAGGAATGCCGCTGACGCTCCCCGTTTTGTGCCTGGTGGTAACAGATGCCAGCCTGAAGGGCTGGGGCGCACACTGCAAGGGGAAGCATGCCCAGGGTCTATGGACACCCGAGGAGTCGGAGTGGTCCATCAACCGCCTAGAGTTGAAAGCGGTGTTTCAGGCGCTTCTGGCCTTTCAAGTGACCCTGGAAGGATTGGCTGTCAGAGTGATGTCGGACAACACGACAACGGTGGCCTATATAAATCGACAAGGCGGAACAAGGTGCAGAGCACTAGCCGCGCAGGCCGAACTGATTTGCCACTGGGCCGAGCTGCATCTTCAGTGTCTGTCGGCAGCTCATATTGCAGGTCAGAGCAATGTGCAGGCCGATTATCTGAGCAGGCATCAGATCGATCCAGCAGAATGGAATCTGGCAGACGAAGTTTTCCTGCAGATTTGTGCCAAATGGGGCAAGCCCGTGATGGATCTAATGGCGACAAGTGCCAATACCAAAGTCCCGTGCTTCTTCAGCAGACGGAGAGATCCTCGCTCGGCGGGGTTGGATGCCTTGGCTCAACCCTGGCCTCCGGGTCTACTTTATCTGTTTCCCCCATGGCCCTTGATAGGGCGCCTGCTCTTGTGGATTCGGCTGCACCCAGGAGAAGTGGTCCTCATCGCCCCGGTACCGAACCTGTTGCCTCAGGGACCGATAGCCATGGAGGATGCCGGCCGCTTTGGTCTTACGGCATGGCTATTGAGAGGGCGCAATTGAGGGATAAAGGTTATTCCAATAAAGTTATTTCCACTCTCCTGCAAGCCCGCAAGCGTTCCACTTCCGTGGCTTATGCCAGGATTTGGTGCCTGTTTGATTTTTGGTGTGCTTCCAGAGCCATTGCTCCAGTGCGGGCTCCTGTCTCGCCGATTCTGGACTTTTTGCAGGAAGGTGTACAAAAAGGCTTGGCCTATAATTCCCTGCGGGTGCAGGTGGCAGCGTTGGCCTCCCTTCGTGGTAAGGTGGAAGGCGTGTCTTTGGCTGCTCACCCAGATGTGGCACGGTTTCTTAGAGGGGTGCTTCGGCTCCGACCTCCAGTGCGAGCACCCTGCCCAGCTTGGAACCTGGGGCTAGTTTTGAAAACCCTGCAGGCATCTCCTTTTGAGCCGCTTCGGCGAGCATCGGAGAAAGATTTGACACTGAAGGCCGTTTTTCTGGTGGCCATTACCTCGATGAGACGGGTGTCAGAGCTCCAGGCGCTGTCCTGTAGAGACCCATTTCTGCAATTTTCAGAGTCCGGAGTCACGGTTCGGACCGTGCCTTCCTTTATGCCTAAGGTGGTTTCAGCCTTTCACCTAAACCAGCCTATTTTCTTGCCCTCTTTTTCAGAGGAAGAGTTTCCAGAATCTTTTGGGGAGCTGCACCTTTTGGATGTGCACAGGACTCTGCTGCAGTATCTGCGAGTTACTAACTCTTTCAGGACTTCTGATCATCTGTTTGTTTTGCTATCCGGTTCTCGCAGAGGGTCTCCAGCGTCTAAAGCCACTATTGCCCGCTGGCTCAAAGAAACTATCTTTTCAGCTTATCTGCTGGCCGGCAGGGTTCCGCCTGTAGCCTTTAAGGCACATTCTACTAGAGCGATTTCTCCCTCTTGGGCTGAAACTGGAGCACTCTCTCTTCAAGAGATATGCAGTGCAGCAACATGGGCTTCTAAGCTCTCCTTTGCCCGACATTACAGGCTGGATGTGGCTGCCAGGAGGGATGCGCGTTTTGGTGCACAAGTGCTAGCGCGTGGTGTGGCTTGTTCCCACCCTATCTAGGGATTGCTTTGTTACATCCCATACGTAATGGCTTCATCTGCTTGATGACAAGGAAGGGAAAATTAGGTTCTTACCTTGGTAATTTTCTTTCCTTTAGTCATAGCAGATGAAGCCATGAGCCCTCCCTGTATGATTGTCTGTATGCTGTGAATCTGTTTTTCAGGTTCTGTTCTAATTTCCTGAAGTTCCTTCCTTGGGAGAAAGTTGGAAAACAATCTTCAGGATTCATGTTCAGTTTAAATTTAGGAGGATGTGTTCATTCCCTCCAGCATGTTTTTTTTTGGAGGATGTGTTGATTCTCTCCAGGAGGCGCGTGTGTTCCCCTCCAGTTCTATAAATAGGAGGATGAGTTTATTCCCTCCAGGAGGATGTGCATTCCCTCCTTTATGAGTTCATGCCCTTGTGATGGGCCATCGTTCGCTGTGAGGAAAGCTCTTGTGATTCCCATTGCGGTTTACCATACTGCTTTGGAAGCTTCAAATACTGAAGAGGCAGTGGAGCTAGCTGGCCAAGAGGGCACTGTGAAAGTTTGAGTGCTCTCTATCTTCCCTGCTGGTTGATGGACATAACCCATATGTAATGGCTTCATCTGCTATGACTAAAGGAAAGAAAATTACCAAGGTAAGAACCTAATTTTCCCTTAAATGCCGATGCCAGCAACCTGTTCCTACGTTGGTTAAGATGGAGCCCATCCTTCCAGAATAGGCTCCCCTTTCCCCAGAGTGTTGCCCAGTTCCTTACAAATCTAAAACCCTCCTTCCTGCACTATTGCATCATCCACGCATTGAGACTCCAGAGCTCTGCCTGTCTCTTGGGCCCTGCATGTGGAATGAATAGTACTTAGGAAAATGCTACCCTAGAGGTTCTGGATTTGTGCTTGCTACCTAAGAACCTAAATTTGTCTTCCAGAGCCTCTCTCCCACATTTTCCTTTGTCACTGGTACCCACATGTACCAAGACAGCCGGCTCCTTCCCAGCACTATCTAAAATCCTATCTAGGTAATGCGTGAGTTCTGCCACCTTCGCACCAGGCAGGCAGGTGACCAGGCGATCCTCATGTCCACCTGCCACCCAGCTATCCATATACCTAATAATCAAATCACCAACTACAACAGCTGTCCTAACCCTCCTCTTCTGGGCAGAAGCACCTGGAGACACATCCTCGGTGCGAGAGGATATTGCATCCCCTGGTGTGCTGGTCCTTCATACAGGATTTCTTCCAGCTGCACCAGGGTGATGCTCTCCTTTTAGAAAACCTCCCATCTCCTATGCAGCACAGGGGCTGTTAGATTGGAGGTGGGACTTCTCTACAACATCCCTGTAGGCCTGCTCTATGTACCTCTCTGTTTTCCTCAGCTTCTCAAAGTCTGCTACTTTACTATCAAGAGAACAGACTCGTTCTCTGAGAGCTAAGAGCTCTTTGCATCACGCACACACAGGACCTCTCACCAACTGGGAGATAATCATACATGTGACACTCAATGCAAAAGACTGGATAGCACCCCTCTCGCTGCTGGAGTTCTGTCTGCATCTTAGTATTATAGAGTTGTTTAATTAAAAATTCTTAAGGTACTAGGGATATCAGATGAATATAAAGGAGCCTCAAGATTGGTGTAATTTGTAATTTATTTACTGTTTGTTTCTCAGAAACGAATTAAATGTAATTTAGACTCTAATGAAAACTCCCCTCTTGGCCTAATTAGAATAATTGACTATAAAAGAATAGTTGGGGAGGGTGGTGGGAATGAGGACTGAACTAGGCCCTACTGTGACTTCTAGAGACTATCTGTTAATGCTGTGGCAGAAAATTCAAGCTTTAAAACTATAGGGAAAAGGTTATGGAGACTGTAGCTAATAGTTTGCTTTTTTTTTTTTTTTTAAATTAAAGCTCTGTGTTTATCAATATCCTACAGTTCCTCTTTTAAACCCAATCTTTAAGTTACCAAGCACAGGATAAAATTGTCACTTACCCACAGAAATGTCCTCTTCACTCAGAACTTCTCGGAGACTTGGAAATTGCAAACTGAAACCCAGTGATACTACTACTACTATTTAGCATTTCTATAGCGCTACAAGGCGTATGCAGCGCTGCACATATGATAGGGTAACATAAAACAGTATCCGAAATATACACATGTTACAGCATTGTAGAACTTGTAAAGTAGTTACATGTTTATATATCTTTGGATTTGTTTGAGAGCCTGCCATCTGTGTTGCCAGGTCTGATTTTCCCATTCATAGTAAAAAGGGCCTAGGAATTGTGGGTCTCTTGTACAGCACTTTCTATTCCTGTGCTGCTGAAATGTTTACTGGAAGCAGAATTTATATTGTGGACATGTTCTTTAGAAGAGGCCAGAGGGTACAGGCACTAAACAGTGTTCTGAAGCTAAAGATGGTTAATGTTTTGTTAAATGTTCCCAGGTTTTCTGGACAGGTTCTTTTTGTCTTTAACAGTTCAGCACTGTGAACTTTTAGTGAATCATTGGGAAATGTTAAACATTAGCTTGTCTGTTATCATACGATATTTTAAATATTTTGTAATTGTGTAGGTTCCTTATGTTTGGACATCTACATCCATATAAATGACTGTGCATGAATTCCAGTGTTCACACCCTTCCTGTATGGCAGAATGCCCGGATCAGACGTTTTCCCAAGATGGTAATTTATTTTAGTCCCCTGAACCAAGAAGGCTGGTATACTGTACAGCACCTGCCTGCACCTTCCTTATATTAAACACATATACTTGAAGTAATCCTTGATTCATAAGAAAATTGAAGCTGCCACACCTTGGCAACAAGCCTTCTTCTGTTCCTTTCAAAGGCTTAACAACTCTTCTACTGTTAGCAGAAAAAAATGCACATTTCTACTGAAACTGAAAGGAACAGATGTACAAAATGCAGACTAATTGTAACTGGGTAGTAAATCTTGGCTCCAAATGTTAGTGCTTGGTATGAATGATACGACACATAGTGTTAAGATTTACCAGGATTAAAACTATGATAAGTGCTGTATTATTTAATTATGAGAACTCATTTTAATTAACACTGCATTTCCAATCACCAAATTTTTTTTCTACTCGCATTTTCAGATCAAGAACATAAATGTAGCATCTCTTTATTTCTTGAGCTTTAAATGGTAATATCTTATTCAATTAAAAAAAAAACTGGGGAATAAAATTCTGTTTTAAAAGTTTCTATGGTAGCTGTCACAAAAGTCTTTGAGAGAATTCTGAAGAATTCAAATTTACAAACTTTTTGAGTCATTTGACAGCCTGGTGTACAGTACTATCTTAATCATAAAATCTTGTGCATTGTGGCATGATCTTGTATACTTCTTTGCTGTTAATTTAAAACTTTAATGATATGACACTAGAAGGAGGATTTAACCCTTGACTAATGTTGATTAATAGGAGAAAGATTTTCTTTATTCAGCGCGTAGTTAGACTCTGGAACTCGTTGCCGGAGAATGTGGTGACAGCAGTTGGCCTTGCTGAGTTTAAAGGGGTTTGGACAGATTCCTGAAGGAAAAGTCCATTGAACATTTATTAATTTACATTTTTCTTTTGTTTTGGTGTTTTTGCCGGGTTCTTGACGCCTTGATTGGCCACTGTCGGAGACAGGATGCTGGGCTTGATGGACCCTTTGTCTTTTCCCAGTATGCCGGTGCTTATGTTCTTATTAATGAGTGTAGAAAGAACAGTTGAACTGTAGTATTGGAACCAGAATCAGAATCCAATGGATGGTATCTAGTGCATCCCAGACGAGAATTAATTATAGAACCAATTATAGAAAATTTCATACAAAGAGGCATATTTTCAAAGCACTTAGACTTAGAAAGTTCCATAGGTTGCTATGTAAATTTATAAATAAGTGCTTTGAAAATATGCCTAATTGTGTGGGGTTCTTCATAGACAGCAGGATAAATGGGGCATATTAGTGGGTGCTGCCATTGACCTGTCTCTCTGACCTCAAAAGGATCAAGATCTTTCCGAGTGTATGCAGGAGATCTTGCATACATAGCTGCCATTGTGGTTCCTTTTTCTCGCTTATAGCTCCATGGAAAACTCCCCAAAATGGTGGATGGATTTGTGCATCTAATTTGTCTGCTGTCTATGAACTGGTGTTAAAGCGTTAATTTCTCCATTGATAGGTATTATGAAATTGGCCACACTAATGGCTGACAGGGACATGTGCTTTTATCCTATCATGGAGTTGGAAACTAGCCATACTTTAGTGTCCTTAATATGTAATACTTGGTAACAATAATGAAACACTGATAAAATATTCACATGGCAAGCAGCCTGAGGCAACAGATTTATTTTTTACTAAACATAATTAACTTTGTATAAACTTGGCGGCTAATACTGTGCTGAACTAGACAATGTTGGCACATTTAGACTGACATTGGACAGAACTTCTGCATGAAGGAAACCCTTCCCTCGTTATTCAGTGCCTCTCTATGAAATAGTAGTAATAAAAAAGGCAAGTGCATTTTTATAATATACCACTGCAATCCACAAAACAAAAAGGAGCAAACTCCCACATGCTATCTTTTTCTTTTAATGTAGGCACAGAAAAAAAAAATTATAAATGCTCCCAGGATTCAACCTAATTCATGTTTAATGTGGGATATAAATGTAATAAGTAACTAAATAGATACATAGAAAGTCTGAATGTTGAGCACCTGATTTGCATAACATGATATCTGTTTTAGTGGCCCATTACCAGGAGAAAAAAAAGCTCTGCATGAATATAACAGTATTAGGGTGTCCCTTTAAACAGCTCCTCCAAATGACACGCTGATTACAATTTATAAACAAATGACTACTCTACCTATGAAAAGTTATTCTGTTATTATACTTCCTCTGTGCACATCTGTGTGCTACACAAGTCAGTATGTTTGAAAATATAAGTGAGATTAAGTAAAAATGCTACCAACAATAAAGAACGTGGATGCAGCAGCTCATAGGTTTGTTTGCTTTGTTTTGAGTGTATGGTGATGACAGCTCTGCAAGGAACAGACTACCTTGTCTTCAACTCCATCCCTCCCTCCCATCCACCTCTCCAGCCCTGAATGTCCTCCCCACACATCACCCTGGTGGTCTAGTGGCTTGCTTTGGGACAGGAAAGATCCCCCGGCTTTCCTGCCCGCTGCTTCTGATCCTTTCACTGCCACCGCTTGTTTGAGATGGCTGCCGCTTGAGCTCTCGGCGGCCATCTTAAACAAGTGGCAGCGGTGAGAAGATCAGCGGCAGCGGGCATGAAAGAATGGGAAAATTTCCTGCCCCGAAGCAAGGCACTACACCACCAGGGTTATGCGACGTATATGTGGGGAGGACATCCAGGGCTGGATGAGAAGTGGATGAGAGGGAGAGAGTTGAAGACAGGGTAGTCTGTTTCCTTTTCATTCCGTTCCACGGGAACCCCGCAGGACCCGGATCCATCTCCGTGGGAATCCTGCACGACCCAGGTCCATCCCCATGGGATCCCCGTGGACCTTGGTCCATCCCCGCGGGATTCCCGCAGTATCCGCGGGAATCCCAATTCCCATGCAGGTCTCTACTCCACGCTGTCCTGGTAAGACATAAGAACATAAGAGTATCCATACTGGGTCAGACCAATAGGAGCACACAGTGAAGCTACAAAGTAGTAAATTTAAAACAAATTGAAGAAAATATTTCTTCACTTGACATGTAATTGGACTCTGGAATTCGTTGCCAGAGAATGTGGTAAAAGCAGTTAGCTTAGTGGGGTTTAAAAAAGGTTTGGATAACTTCTTAAAAGTAATCAGCTATTCATCTCATATCCGCAAAGTCAACAATGCTAAAATTACTGATATGGAAGAGGAAATCCATCAACTTGAAACATCGCTCTACACCTCATCGTCCAAGTCCTCTATACAACAGCTTCAGTCACTTAAAATACAGTACAACTCACTGTTGTCAAATATATCTAATGTGATAACGTTTAAACAGAGTGCTGTATATTATTCAGAAGCAAATAAAGCTGGTAAAGTACTTGCAACCTATCTAAAGGGCAGGAAAACAAGTCAGAGGATTGCATTGGTTACAAGTCAGAGGATTGCATTGGTTAAATCCCCTACAGGGTTATCACTAACCTCCTCTCCTCAAATTCTGGAGGCTTTTGAATCCTTCTTTAGGACCCTGTACTCTTCAGATTCTGTAGTTCAGGATAATGACTTCTATCAACACTACAATTACCACGTGTATCGGACAGTCACATCAGGCAACTTAGCAAACCTATCTCCCGTGATGAAATAATCTCTGCAATTAATACACTACCTTTAGGTAAAGCTCCAGGCCCAGATGGCATACCTGCGGAATTTTATAAGGCCTTCTCTTCCACTGTATCAATTCATCTGCTGACTTATTTTCATGCGCTGCTAGAGTCTACTTCTTCAGGACGCTCTCTGGATGCCAACATAATAGTGCTGCCCAAGCCCAATAGAGACAGCACCCCCGTACAGAATTACAGACCAATTTCACTCTTAAATACTGACTATAAAATTTATGCAAAGATTTTATACTGCAGAATTGAGAACATTATTCAGTCTCTTGTACATAGGGATCAGGCTGGTTTTGTTAAGACCAGATGTGGTGCTGACAACGCCATACTACTTTGTCATATTATACACTTTGCTTGGTCAAGTGACTATCCCATACTGTCTGTTTCCCTTGATGCGGAAAAGGCCTTTGACCGGGTAGAATGGAAATATTTGTTTATTGTTCTTAAGCAATTTGGTTTCCCTGATCCATATATTCATATGGTGCAGTTGCTATACTCCCATCCTTTGGTCCGTATAGTAGCTATTGGTGAAATCTCTAACTCATTCGTTCTGCATAGAGGCACTAAACAAGGTTGTCCTATCTCCCCTTTGTTATTCATTATGGCTCTTGAACCTCTCCTAGTGGCAATCCAAAAATCAGTTGACATTGCTGGTATACATCTGGATTCAGAGGAGTTCAAACTCTCAGCATATGCGGATGATATCATGTTATTTCTCACCAACCCTCAATCATCCTTGAAAGCCCTCTTTAACCTAATATCTAGATTCTCAAAAATTTCAGACTATAAAGTTAATTGGGATAAAACAGAAATGATGCCTTTGAACGACATATGTACTCCTTTCACCGCCCCAGAGCTGCCCTGTAAATGGATATCCTCTTCCATAAAGTATCTCGGTGTCTTCTTTGATAGAGACCTCACCAACCCCATTAAAAATTAACTCCATCTATTCCATCTACTCTCCCTATCACTCCCTTATAGATACTATATACTTGTCCTAAGCTCTCTTGAATTCATATACAGTTTTAATTTCCACCACTTCCACCGGGAGGCCATTCCACGTATTCACCACCCGTTCCATGAAGAAGTATTTCCTCAGGTTACTTCTGTCTGTCTCCTTTCACCTTCATCCTATGTCCCCTTGTTCCTGAGCTTCCTTTCAATAGAAAGAGACTCGACTCCTTGTGCATTTATGCCGCATAGGTATTTAAACATCTCTATTATATCTCCTCTCTCCCGCATTTCATTCAAAGAATACATATGAGATCTTTAAGTCTGTCCCTTCTTGCTCTCTTTTCTAGTATTGTGACATATGTTTTTAAGATGGGACAACCTAGAGTACACGTGGAGGGGCATTTTCGAAAGGGATGTCCATGTTTTGATTTGGATCACTGCACCCACTAAAACTGTTCCAGGGACCTCACTGGCAACCTGATCCCCATTACACCTCACTTGGTGGGGAAGACTAGATATGATTAAAATGATGATAGTCCCTAAAATTACATACACATTGAGCATGATCCCTCTTCTCTTCCCTTGTGCCTTTTATAGGCGTCTGGAAAAGATGTTTACCAACTTCTTATGGAATCTTAGGTTGCCCAGAACCTCTCTGAGTAAACTTAAGCTTCCAAAAAGGCATGGAGGAGTGAAATTTCCTGATCTCTTGCTTTACCACAAAGCCTTCATTATGCGGCAAGGCATGGAATGGATCACTTCTGTAAGTGTTACTTCCCCGCCCAGATGGTTAACCTTTGAACAAGCCCTTATCGACCCGTTAGAACATTCCCATTTAATTGGCATGCGCCTTACCCAGAGCATTGTTTCTAATCCGATAATTAACACTGCCTATAAATTAATGGTATCCTTAGATAAATTGATGGATATCCCTTGGTGTGATACGTCACTCACCCCTATATGGAATAACCCTAACTTTAAAATTGGCAGTCAGCAAGTTTCGTGGGCTCAGTGGCAGTGTATAGGAATTTGGTCCTTAAAAGATATGATTCACATGAGTGGACAGACATGGAAAACTTTCTCAGATCTGAAAACAGAATTTGCACTATCAGACACCCAATTTTACCAGTGGCTTCAGATTAGCTCCATGTTAAAAAAAGAAATTTAAAGGTAGATTACAAACATAGTTCCTGACCCAAACCCCAGAGCTTAGATTTTAATTTGAAGCTTCAGCATACTGGTCACGCTGCTTCCCACATTTACAAATACCTTTTTAGCAAATCCCGCACTAAATGTACAGGATTATGTAGATGTTGGGAGGAAGACATACAGCAACCTATAACAGATAAACTGTGGGAACAGCTTTGGAAGTCCCTCTTCAGATGCTCTAACTTCTACTACTACACAGTCTATGTATTTCTTTATGCATAGATCTCTATGGACGCCATAAAAGTTACATGTTATTGCTCCCTCTGACCCTAGTATATGCTGGTCTTGCCAGTCTCAAGTGGGTAATATAAAGCATCTTATATTTGACTGTGTGTGCCTTCGTAAATACTGGCTAGAAATATGGTCACAACTGGTAGACATCTTTCACGTTCCTGGCTCAATCACTTATAAATTTGTGATTCTCAGGGATCAGTGCTATAAAAGTTTGCTGACTCATAGTGAAGGGTCTCTTGTTAGCACCATGGTATCTTTAGCATTGAAGGTACATTTCTCACATTGGAACTCCTTACACCAAGCCACCTACCAGGAATGGTGGAACTTATTGCTCCAAATCTACAAATATGAATCACACCTTGGAAAGACATTTTTTCGCTTTGCTATATATAGGGAGAAATGGCTACCACTTCTATCTTATTTTGGCACTGTACAGTGATAAGCAGTAAATTAGATGTTTCCTTGTCATCAAGCAGATGAAACCATTACGTATGGGTTGTGTCCATCAACCAGCAGGGGGAGATAGAGAGCACTCAACTTTTCACAGTGCCTCATGGCCAGCCAGCTCCACTCTATTCTCTATTTCCCCAGGCAGGGTGGCTGCAGCTTCTTCGATCTCCATCAAAAATCTGCCTGGAGGTGGCTCCTGGCTTGCCAGTTGTTAGCCGGGGTGTTAGAGGCTATAGCAGCTTCACTTTGAAGGCACATAGGTTAGCCCTTTCCCTGCCTTACCCATGCCCCCGTGGATGTGGACTTATTAGCTTGCTTTTCCCTGTCCTTTCCCACTCAGTGGATGCAGGCACATTGGTTCGCCTTTCCCTGCCTTTCCCACTCATCTGAGCCTCCGGAGTTCTTATTGCCTCTGCTTTCCTCACAGCGTTAAAAAAAAAAATGGCACGGAGGTTTTCCTTTGATTCTTCTATGGGACCGGAGCTGTGATACTCGGTCCGGTGAGGTAAGAGTGTTTTCTAACTCCTCCGGGGTGGGCCCGCGATCGGGGTGTTTTGAATTTTCCCACCATTTTCGGTGATGGCTGCAGAGAATGTAAAGCGCTGTTCTGGTGTGGCAAGCGCAAATCAGCAGCGGGGCTCTGTAAATCGTGCTGTACAGGTGTAAGAGCCGGCCCGAGCATGGCAGCGATGATTCTTCCCGCTCAGAGCTGGCAGCGGACGCCATTTTGAATTCGCCGCATGGCGCAGCCTCCGTAGAGACGGAGACCCCTGAGCCGGGGGGGGGGGGGGGACCTCGAATTGAGGCTATTCAGGGAGCGGCTAGCCCCGGACGGGATCTGGGTGCCCAGGGTGAGTTTTTCTCCCCTGATTTTGTGTTGTTATTGCATAAAGCATACATGCTGAAAAGAGCTCTCCCTCAAGGGTCGTCTGAGGCCCCTTCTATTGCCTCCTCCCCCCCCCCCCCCCCCCCGGTGGATTCTGGCCTGGGACTGCCCACTGAGGCTATTTTTCCTGATAATTGGCATAAAGAAAAGCGTAGAAGGGCTAATTCCCCTTCAGATTGTGGTGCACCTCCTTTTTCACCCCCGTGGTCGGGCTGTGAGGATTCGGAGAGTTCTGGCAGGCCTTCGTGGTCTGAGGAGCCAGAGTCAGGTGCAGAATTACCACAGGATCTGGATGATCCCTCCGCGATGAGGATTTTCCACCGTGATAAGCTGCCAGCGCTTATTTCAGATGCCCTACAGGTCATTTCTATTGAAGAGCCTGACAGTGGCACGGCCTCCTCTGTGAATCCTAGGATGGCTAGTACCAAAAAGCCTGCTCGAGCCTTTCCTTTGCATGACTTCATCCAAGAGCTTATTTCCGCTCAGTGGGCTGACCCCGAGGGACCTTTGAAAGTTTCCAGGGCTATGGGGCAATTATACCCTCTGAGTGAGGAGCATATGGCTCGCTTTGCTATGCCTAAAGTGGATGCCCTAGTCACAGCTGTGACAAAGAGAACTACCCTCCCTGTTGAAGGAGGTGTTGCCCTGAAGGATATTCAAGAACGTAGACTGGAATCAGCACTTAAACAGTCATTTGAAATTGCAGGTCTCACTATTCGGGCGTCTGCATACAGTTGTTATGCTGCTAGAGCCTGCCTGGCTTGGTTGCAACAGGCAGTGGAACAGCCCGGAGATGGAGCGGAGCCCTTTTCAGATGTGGTTCCGCGGATGGAGTCGGCCTTGTCCTTTCTTGCTGACGCCCTTTATGATATTGTCAGAGCTTTGGCTAAACGCAAGTAGCAGTGGCGGCTCGCCGTCGTCTTTGGCTACGGCATTGGGCGGCGGACATGGCCTGTAAGCAAAGGTTGGTGAAGTTGCCCTTTCAAGGTCTTCTCCTGTTTGGTGAGGAGTTGGAGAAAATTGTGAAGGGCCTGGGTGAGGCTAAACCCCAGCGCTTGCCCGAAGATAGGCCTCGGCCTTCCTCTAAGGTTGCGGCGGTCCACTCCTCTTACAGACCTCGCTTCCGTGAAGCTCGAAGGTACCGCCCAGGGCATTCTGCTGGGTTCCCTTCTCGTGCCCGTTTTTCAGCAGAGGGAACTCCTTTCGCTCAGACAAGTGTTCCGCAGCCATCGGCTCTAGGCCTGGAGTTCAGGGACGACCCTCTCAATGATGGTGCGCCAGCCCCCTCCTCGCTTCCTGTTATCGGAGGACGTCTTTGCCGAGGAGTGGGCCAATATTTCCTCAGATCAGTGGGTTCTGGACCTGATCAGAGATGGCTACAGAATAGAATTCAACGCCCCAGTAAGAGACGTGTTTGTGGAGGCCCGATGCGGTTCTGCCGCTAAACGGGCGGGTAAATTCTGATTCAGTTAGGGGCCCTGTCCCCGGTACCTCCCGCCAAACACGGCTACAGCCGATACTCCATCTACTTTGTGGTGCCGCGAAAAGGTGGGTCTTTTCGCCCTATTCTGGACTTAAAAGAATTAAACAAGTCCTTGAGAGTGTGGCATTTCCACATGGAAACCCTGCGCGCCGTCATTGCTGCGGTACAGCCAGGAGAGTTTCTCACGTCTCTAGACCTGAAAGAAGCTTACTTGCACATACCAATTTGGCCCCCGCACCAGAAGTTTCTGAGGTTTGCGGTGTTGGGAAAACATTTCCAGTTCCGGTCCTTGCCTTTTGGCCTCGCCACAGCTCCCCGAACCTTTTCGAAGGTAATGGTGGTAGTAGCTGCCTTGCTCAGGCGAGAAGGTATCAGGGTTCACCCGTACCTAGACGACGGGCTCATTAGAGCAGACTCTGTAACAGAGAAGCTATCAAGCTACAGCCAGAGTGGTCTCAGTACTGCAATCTCTAGGCTGGGTTGTCAATATGGCCAAAAGTCACCTGACCCCCTCACAATCTCTAGAATATTTGGGGGCCAGGTTCGACACAGACTCGGGCTATGTATACCTACCCGAGCTAAGGCGGTGCAAGGTTCAGAATCAGGTCCGTCTGCTCCTGAGGATGCCCCGCCCGCGAGCTTGGGACATTGTCCAGCTGCTGGGATCGATGACAGCCACATTGGAAGTGGTGCCCTGGCCAAGAGTGCACCTGAGACCTCTACAGTATTCCTTACTTCAAAAATGGTCTCCAGTTTCTAAGGATTATCAATGCAGACTTTCTTGGCTCCCTGCGGCCCGACTCAGCATGGAGTAGTGGCTCTCAGACAGCATGCTGCGGCAAGGAATGCCGCTGGCGCTCCCCGATTGGCGTCTAGTAGTGACAGATGCCAGCCTGAAGGGCTGGGGCGCACATTGCAAGGGGAAGCATGCCCAGGGTCTATGGACACCCGAGGAGTCAGAGTGGTCCATCAACCGCCTGGAGTTGAAAGCGGTGTTTCAGGCACTTCTGGCCTTTCAAGTGACCCTGGAAGGATTGGCTGTCAGAGTGATGTCGGACAACACGACAGCAGTGGCCTACATAAATCGACAAGGCGGCACTCAGTGCAGAGCACTGGCCGTGCAGGCCGAACAGATTTGCCACTGGGCCGAGCTGCATCTTCAGTTTCTGTCGGCAGCTCACATTGCAGGTCAGAGCAACGTGCAGGCCGATTATCTAAGCAGGCATCAGATCGATCCAGCAGAATGGGAACTTGCAGACGAAGTATTCCTGCAGATATGTGCCAAATGGGGCAAGCCCGTGATAGATCTTATGGCGACTTCAAATGCCAAAGTCCCGTGCTTCTTCAGCAGACGGAGAGATCCTCGCTTGGCAGGGTTGGATGCCTTGACTCAGCCCTGGCCTCCGGGCCTACTATATGTGTTCCCTCCGTGGCCCTTGATAGGGCGCGTGCTCCTGCGAATTCGGCTGCACCCAGGAGAAGTGGTCCTCATCGCCCCGGATTGGCCTAGGAGGCCTTGGTATGCGGACCTTGGACAGATGCTAGTGGAGGCTCCCCTTCCTTTACCTCTGGTACAGAGTTTGTTGTCACATGGCCCGGTAGCCATGGAGGACGTCTGCCGCTTTGGTCTTATGGCATGGCGATTGAGAGGGCTATTCAAACACAGTCATTTCCACTCTCCTGCAGGCCCGCAAGCGTTCCACTTCCGTGGCTTATGCCAGGATTTGGCGCCAGTTTGAGTCTTGGTGTGCTTCAAAAGTGATCACACCCATGCGGACTCCTTTTTGCAGGATGGTGTACAAATAGGCTTGGCCTATAATTCCCTGCGGGTGCAAGTGGCAGTGTTGGCCTCCCTTCGTGGTAAGGTTGAAGGCGTGTCTTTAGCAGCTCATCCAGATGTGGCACGGTTTCTTAGTGGGGTGCATCGGCTCCGGCCTTCCGTGCGAGCACCCTGTCCAGCTTGGAACCTGGGGCTAGTTTTGAAGGCCCTGCAGGCTTCTCCTTTTGAGCCGCTTCGGCGAGCATCGGAGAAAGATTTGACACTAAAGGCCGTTTTTCTTGTGGCCATTACTTCGGCGAGACGGGTGTCAGAACTCCAGGCGCTGTCCTGTAGAGACCCATTTCTGCAATTCTCAGAGTCCGGGGTCACGGTTCAGACCGTGCCTTCCTTCATGCCTAATATGGTTTCAGCGTTTCACCTAAACCAGCCTATTTTCTTGCCCTCCTTTGATAAGGAGGAGTTTCCAGAATCTTTTGGGCAGTTGCACCTGTTGGATGTGCACAGGACTCTGCTGCAGTATCTGCGAGTTACTATCTCTTTCAGGATCTATGATCATCTGTTTGTTTTGCTATCAGGTCTTCGCAGAGGGTCTCCAGCATCTAAAGCCACTATTGCCCGCTGGCTCAAAGAAACTATCTTTTTCAGCTTATCTGCTTGCCGGCCGGTCTCCGCCTGTAGCCTTTAAGGCGCAATCTACCAGAGCGATTTCTTCCTCTTGGGCTGAAACTGGAGCATTCTCTTGTCAAGAGATATGCAGTGCAGCAACATGGGCTTCTAAGCTCTCTTTTGCCCGACATTACAGGCTGGATGTGGCTGCCAGGAGGGATGCGCGTTTTGGAGCACAAGTGCTAGCGCGTGGTGTGACCTGTTCCCACCCTATATAGGGATTGCTTTGTTACATCCCATACGTAATGGCTTCATCTGCTTGATGACAAGGAAGGGAAAATTAGGTTCTTACCTTGGTAATTTTTTTTCCTTTAGTCATAGCAGATGAAGGCATGAGCCCTCCCTGTATGATTGTCTGTATGCTGTGAATCTGTTTCAGGTTCTGTTCTTGTTTCCTGAAGTTCCTTCCTTGGGAGAAAGTTGGAAAACAATCTTCAGGATTCATGTTCACTTATAGGAGGATGAGTCCATTCTGTCCAGTTTGTTTTGGAGGATGAGTTTATTCCCTCCAGGAGGTTGCGTGTATCCCCTCCAGTTATACAATAAGGAGGACGAGTTTATTCCCTCCAGGAGGATGTGTTCATTCCCTCCTTTTGAGTTCATGCCCTTGTTAAGGGGCCATCGTTCGCTGTGAGGAAAGTTCATGTTATTCCCATTGTGGTTTGCCATACTGCTTTGGAAGCTTCAAATACTGAAGAGGCAGTGGAGCTGGCTGGCCATGAGGCACTGTGAAAAGTTGAGTGCTCTCTATCTCCCCCTGCTGGTTGATGGACACAACCCATACGTAATGGCTTCATCTGCTATGCCTAAAGGAAAGAAAATTACCAAGGTAAGAACCTAATTTTCCCATTTTATGGCTATGCATGCTTTATAATTTGATTTGTACCCTCCAGCCCCCCTCTCCCTCTTTTTTTTTTCCTCTTTTCTACCTCTCTCTTTGCTTAACTTAATTTTAAACCTAGATATGGATAGCTACTTCTTACATGTGAGCTCTGGTATTGCCATACTTTGTAAAATGCTACTTGTTGTTATGTTGTGAGCTCTTGCTTATATTTGTATCGAAAATCAATAAAAGAAATTAAAAAAGGTTTGGATAATTTCCTAAAAGAAAAGTTCATAAGCCATTATTAAGATGGACATTGGGAAAATCCACTTCTTATTTCTAGGATAAGCTGCATAAAATGTATTGTACTGTTCTGGGATCTTGCCAGGTACTCGTAACCTGGATTGGCCACTGTTGGAAAAAGGATGCTGGGCTTGATGGACCTTTGGTATGTCCCAGTATGGCAGTGCTTGTGTTCTTTTATGTAGCTTCGTGCACGTAACTCCTGGAGTAATTTTATAAAAAGACGTTTAAACATATAAAAAGGCTTTATATTTGAAAAGTCTTTTATAGAATTACTTGTGCAATGTGAAGCTGCCAACAGTAAATTTAGATGCAATGACTGTGTTCTCTGTGTTTAATTTTATCTTTCAACTTAAAAGTATTTTCTAAAACTCAGATTTTAGCTGGGGTTGTGTGTATACTACAATCCTTTTCAAAATGCGTATTTGCTACTGTCTATCATTAGCAGCAAGTTACTACTTAACAACCAATTATGTTGCCTTTCAAAACTGGAGCCATCCTTGAAATAGAAAACCAATTATTGCCAGAATCCTGGTCAGAAAATTTATAGACCTGTGAAAGTATTCTTTCCTGCAGGCAACTGCAGTGTTATCTGATTTAAAAAAAACAAAAACAAACATCATGTTGCTGAGTTCACAACATTAAATGATTAAGAGCTAAATCAGCATTTATGTCTGTCTGGTGTTTCCGGTATATTTTTTGTGGAGCTAACAGTGAAAAAATTGAAGACACAAAGTAAAAAATGTACTTACTATGATGCAATTTTTTTACCATGCAATACTCAAATCATAATGAAATGATCTAGTGTGGCCAGAATTCATTTAATCATAGCTTCATGACATGCTTTGTTCTATGTGGTAAGTTTTCAACAGGTGTGCTCAAAGGATTACGTTAAATACTAGCACAGGCATTTAATATAACCTCTATCTGTATATATAGTGGCACTGAATATACATATTGACTGGCAATAGCTCCAGCACTATTCATTTAGTTTAGGTCTGCTATTCAAGCTCAATGGCCCTTGATTCTATGGATGGTATGAGACCATTTAGTGATTTAAGTGGCCTATTCATATAACTTCCAAGTTCTATGGATAACCCAATTAAGCATTTTGCTAGCTGCCAGCAGACACATAATTGACATTAAGTATTGGCTTCTGCCTTTTGTTTTTCTGTGTTTGTTCTTTGTTAAGAAGAGCTCCATTAAATTGTTCTTGTTTGTTTTTGGTTTTTTTTTCTTTTCAAAACTGTGTGGAATCCAGTGATGAAGAAAAATTATTTTAAAAATCACATAAATATTTAACTTACAGTACTGCTGGGTATTTTTTAGTCCCTATAAAATACTATGATATTCAATACTTCAAATGACGATTATCATATGCACAGTTCATAATTAAAATTTCCAGCTTGACCAATTTTTGGTATAAAGTACCCGCATCACAGGATAACAATTATACAACCAAAAGTAACTTGTGTTTATCAGGCTGCAGCTATCATTCTTGTAAAAACAATGTGGTGTTTGCTGTTCAATAAAACTTGTAGTTTACATTGGTCAGTCATCAAAAAGTTAAGCAATTTCATGCATAAAAATATCCTATTATGTTTTTTTTTTCCAAGACTAGTGAGACATCTCAATTGACACACAAAAAAATTCAAATTTGAGCAGATCATAACTGAACCCCATAATAGTTGGGTTTTTGTATCTCGAATCACATCTCAGCCATGGTAGACATATATGTACCTGACTTGTCTTGGTGGATTTATATTTATCAAAGTACCACAAAGCGGTACATGCTAATTGTGAGCAGTTTGCTGTAATATTGATATTTTTGAATTGGATTAATTTATGAATCAGGTACTAGATCAACAGTTTGTTAAGGTGTGTGATTGCAACTCTTGTTTTTGCTCTTTGTGGAATGCTGTATATGGAAGACCAAATGCCAGTTTCAGACACTTGGCAGAACACTCGTTTCCTTTGGAACACACACATGTTTAGAGGAACTGATGGAAGCACGGTGTCCCATGTACGTTCACGTGGATCTAATGAGTTATGCTGCTGTGTACTTGTCATGCTCATGAGAATTATAGAAGGAGGAGAGAGAATTATCGAGACTAATACAAAAGTAGATTTTTTTTTGTTGGATTATGTTCAACCTTAATCTTAATAGTGAGATCAAGAGATTTATTTGTTACATTTGTATCCCACATTTTCCCACCTATTTGCAGGCTCAATGTGTCTTACATAGTACCGTAAAGGCATTCGCCAATTCTGGTATGAACAAATACAGTAATGTGGTAGAATAAGGTTTGTGTGTACAGACACATTAGGGAATCGTAGAGAGGAAGAGTTATTATATGTCCACTACGAGCTTTGGTTTCGTTGTGTTGCAGGGTACAGGCATTTAAGTTGGTTTGGTAGGGTATGCCTTTTTGAACAGGTTAGTTTTTAATGATTTCCGGAAGTTTAGGTGGTCAAAAGTTATTTTCACGGCTTTTGGTAATGCATTCCATAGTTGTGTGCTTATGTAGGAAAAGCTGGATGCATAGGTTGATTTGTATTTGAGTCCTTTGCAGCTTAGGTAGTGGAGATTTAGGTATGTTCTTGATCCTGTTGTGTTTGTGGTTGGTAGGTCTATGAGGTCTATCATGTATCCCGGGGCTTCACCATTGATAATTTTATGAACCAGGGTGCAGATTTTGAAAACAATACGTTCTTTGATTGGGAGCCAGTGCAGTTTTTCTCGGAGGGATTTGGTGCTTTCGAATCGCGTTTTTCCAAATATAAGCCTGGCTGCCGTGTTTTGAGCGGTCTGAAGTTTCTTTATAATTTGTTCTTTGCATCCCGCATAAATTCCGTTGCAGTAGTCTACATGGCTTAGTACGATTGATTGTATCAAGTTGCGAAATGTTTCCCTCTGGAAGAATGGTTTCACGCGTTTGAGTTTCCACATTGAGTGGAACATTTTATTTGTTGTAGATTTCACTTGGTTCTCTAGTGTGAGGTTACGGTCGATCATAACCCTGAGAATTTTCAGGCTGTCTGAGATAGAGAGGGTATAATCTTGGGTATTTATGTTTGTTTCAGGAATGTGATCAATCACTACACATTTGAAATCCTCAAACCTGTGCGCTTTTTCTATGCTATGTGCAACTACTGGAGCTTCTAAACGCAAATTCTTCAAATTGTACTTATGATCGACAAGTCTTTATTTAAGTGATCGTGATGTTTTTCCTACATATATCTTTGAGCAAATGCATATCAAAGTGGTATATTTTAAAAATACACTTGCCTTTTTTATTAATCCTTTTTTACAGAGAGGTATTGAATAATGACGGAAGGGCTTCCTTTATGCAGAAGTTTTGACCAGCGTCTGTGTAAGTGTGCCAACATTGTCCAGTTCAGCACACTATTAGCCACCAAGTTCATACTAAGTTAATTATGTTCAGTAGAGAATAAATCTGTTGCCTCAGGCTGCTTCCTATGTGAATATTCCATCACCGTTTCATTATTACTACTAAGTATTACATATTAAGAGCATTGGCTTTAAACTTTGTTTCAATTCATTTATCCAGTCCTTACATGCACATGGTTTTGTTTTTTAAATCCAAAGGTGAATTGTGTTCAGTAGAGAATAAATCTGTTGCCTCAGGCTGCTTCCTCTGTGAATATTCCATCACTGTTTCATTATTACTACCAAGTATTACATATTAAGAGTATTTGCTTTAAACTTTGTTTTAATTCATATATCTAGTCCTTACATGCACATAGTTTTGTTTTTTAAACCCAAAGGTGAATCTTAATGGTGGTTGAACAATCCTATATAATAATTCTCACCTCCAACGTTCTGAAGCTGCCTGGGATCCTGGCTTCTGCCGTGGTCTGCTAGGTGCTGTAGATCAAAATGATGTCATGAAACGCACTGATTGGCAGCGCCTTGGGTGAAGTCACCAGGCGGACGCACAGCAAAAAAAATGCAACCCAGGCAGGGGGAGGAACTCCTCCCCCTGCCTAGGAATCGATCGAGACTGGCTGCAAACATCCTTAAACACCCGCGCACACTAACGGCCATCAAAAAACCGCCGCCGCCCTCCCTCTCCTTTCCAAGTCCGGATTCGGACTGATGGAAAGGACAAAGAAGGAGGACGGTGAGCGAGCACCTGTGGCGACTGTCCAATGTGGAGGAGGCAGGTGAGGGCTCAGGGCGGCCGTCGGAGTCCAGTGTGAACTCGGAAGAGGGGGAAGAGACAGAGCAGCGGGTCCGACTCCAGCGCAGCAGTCATCCACGTTCACTCAAAACAAACCAAGCAAACCTAGGAGATGCTGCAGGACGTTTAATACACAGGAGTGGAAGTGAGCAACGCAAAAGCAAGGAAGCCCATTGGTTAATATTTGTTTCCACTCCCCTACGCAGCCATCATTGCTATACACTCAAAACCAAGCAATCCTAGGAGCTGCTGCTTCACATTGGCGTTTTAAAATTGTTGTTCGATCTGAAACAAGTCTAAAGCTGTTTCAACTGGATAGACAGTGCCTTAGAACATGGAGGACAAAAGGAGGGGGGAGACAGACAGACCCTGCAACTGGGAGAGAGGGAGGGGGGACCCTGCAACTGGGGAAAAAGGGAGGAAGGAAGGGAGGGGGGACCCCCCTGCAACTGGGAGGGAGGGGAGACCCTGCAACTGGGAGACAGACCGGGGGATGACGACCCTGGAATTGGGAGGGGGGGGGGGACCCTGGCACATACTCTCATTCTCACACACACACTCGCACCCAGTCTCACTCTCTCTCTGTCACACACACACACATTCGCACATTCACTCTGTCTCACACAGTCACTCACACACACTCTCTCAAACAAACACACTCCGAGGAAACCCTTGCTAGCGCCCGTTTCCTTTAAAACAGAAATGGGCCTTTTTTACTAGTTAGGTATAAACTGTGTTGTTTCTGACTTTTCTTGTTTTGAAACTTAGACTGCTTTGGGTTCTGTGCTGATCCGTAAATCTGCTGTCTTAGAGTATGGAAGAAAATGATTTTTTACTTTTACTACTATTTTTATTGCTTATAGAATCTGGCTTTCTTGGAAGGGGAGGATCAAGGTGACTGCGGCATGGCAAGGGCTGGGCAGGCCGGGATCTGCGATGGAGGAGATTATTTAAGGAGGGGACAGGTTAGATTCCCGTGGGGATGAGTGAGGACTGGTTAGATTCCCCTCAGGAAATTCTCTTCCTTGCTCTGTAGCCCACCTTTTAAGGTGTCTCTGTGGCTGAGGGCATGTTAAGGGTAAGCGATAATTTTCTATTGACTCCCTCACATTGACCAAGGAATAAGAAGAAGCTGTACAGCCTGAACTGAGCAAACAGATTGGAATTTTGCATTTTAAGTCATTGTTACAATATTGAATCTGTGTTGGCATTTTCAGACTGGATTAGGGAGTGAATTGAGAAAGATCTAGCTCAATTTATCCTTAAGGCTGAAGTAAGTACATAATACAGCAAAATGGAAAGAAATTTGATCATATTGCTCCCTTCCTTAACTGCCTTTGTTGATTTTTAGCAACTTGTAAAGAGGAATTTAACTAACTTCTTTGATTTTTGAAAGATTTCCATAGGGGTTTTCCCAAGTTATTTGGCAAATTTATTGCCAAATAACTTGGGAAATAAATTTATTTAAGGAACTACTGTTAGCTTGAATGTTAGCATTCCTCCCAGTTAGGCCTGTTAGAGCTGCTTCCAGTTGCTGTCACTTTTACAAATTTGTGAACTGTGTGCATATCGCTTACCAGAGGTAGATTGATGATTGTCAAATAAAATAAGCAAAATAGGTGAAAATTTTTAATAGTAAAAACTGAAAATCCCTTTATGTGATCAGATATTTATATTCTTAGCTTCATATTATTTTATAGTATGTTTATTTGCATTTATTGTATAAATGTACATAAGAATAGCCATACCGGTCAGATCAATGGTCCATCTAGCCCAGTATCCTGCTTCTAACAGTGGCCAATCCAGGTCATACCTCAGTGGCATTAAAGTACAGGAGGTGAGCTTTTTTTCAAATGAAGGAAACCTCTGGAATGAGAGGGCATAAGATGAAATTAAGAGAAAATAGGCTTAGGACAAATCTGAGGAAACACTCTTTCACAGAAAGGGTGGTAGATGCATGGAATGGCCTCCCAGAGGCAGTCATGGAGATGAAGACTGTGTCAGAGTTTAAGAAGGCGTGGGACAGACACGTGGGATCTCTTAGGAAAAGGAGCAGTTAGTGTTTACTGAGGTTGGGCAGACTGCCATCATGTTTCTATGTTTTTATGTTTGTACAAGTACCTAGCAGAAACCCAAATATTGCAGCATTCCATGCTACCAATCCCAGGGCAAGCAGTGGCTATCCCATGTCTGATTCAAAATGGCCGCTGACTAGGTCGGACGCTCTGACGCCCTCAGGAAAGCTGTGATGCCGAAGAGAAGGGGCCGTCCATCCTCCTCTGCCGTCCCGCCACAGCATAATCCACTATCGAATCAATCCACGATTCCTCATTACCTCCAAAGGGCTCAGATACCAACTCCATCTGGACCAGACCCGCTAGGACGACCGGGTGTAGATGGAAACACATCGGCGACCTCTGGGTTAGAGCTTTCGCTCAGCCCCGACGTTAGAGCACCTCCGCCGCAGCCCTCGGGTACGAGCACGCCGATGCTGAATTCCCTTGTGACGCCACCGGAGAGTGAAGCAGTCCAACGGAATGAGGAGGGCAAACATTCAGCGGAGAGTGTGGGCCTTTCGAACAGTCCAGGCAACCCGAGAGGGAGTGAGACAACTACCGGCAGTCAAGAACAGGCGGAGGTGTGCGGAGAAACGGGAATACTACAATCCTCTGAGGCAGTAGCTGAGGTACTGTTTCATATATCACAAAAACCAGCAGAGGTCACACTAGATTCCTTGTGGACTTTGATTGTGGACCTGGGGAAGTCCCTAAGCCCACAAGTAAAGCAATTATCACAAGATACTACCATTCTTGACCGAAAAGTTCAAGAACATGAAGTTAAGGTAGAGACTTTATTGAACAAGCAGGCAGAAATGGAAAAAGAGTGGAAAGAAGTGCATTCGCACCAAGAAACAATGATAAAAGATCTAATCAGCCTTAGAAGGAGAACTGAATTCTTGGAAAATGTAACCAGGAATAATAATATCCGATTTTTGAATTTTCCTATAAAATTTGGAGTTCTACCAAGAGAAATGCTTCGGAAATATATTAAAGAGATATTGGATGTCTCAGAGGAAATGATTCCACCATTCACACAGATATATTATTTGCCTGTAAAAAATCCAATATCTCAGGAAAATCCAGCTTTAGATGTCTCGATGATATTGGAAGCTTCGGATAATGAATTGGTAGACTCCTAAACATTAATTGGTACAGTAGCTTTGTCACCAGACAAAAACTGGTTGATGAACTTGTTTTTTAAGAACAGAGAAAAGAGCTTTATTGGGTTGAAAGTTCAACTCTTTCCTGACGTCACTAAAGAAACACAAAAGCGTAGACAGAGATTTTTACTTATGAGGCCTGGTGTGAATATGCTGGGTGGGACTTTTTTCCTAAAGTACCCTTGTAAATGTATAATTATCAGTCAAATAAGTACGTATTCTACGAACCTTCACAACTCTCCTTTTTTCTGGCTGCAAAAGGGATTGAGGGAGAAGTTAAATTGTAACTCTATATAATAGTAAAGTGGTATCATGTAAGAGCTCTTGACATAGTGCTTTTTCCTTAATAATTTTCCTTTATTTTCCATATTTGAATATTTTGAATCTCATTAGAGTGGACTTTAGTAAACTTACTGTAAGGTAATTACTTTTTTAAGAACTTTTCTTTTTCTGTGAAATATTAGACAGTAATTGTTTAATTTCTTGACAAGTATGTATTTGCTTGTTTATTTTGTAAACTGATAAATAAAATTAAAAAAAAAAAAAGATCAAGATGGCGTCCGTGAGGGGAGGTGCAGCGTGAGCGCTCTCGATTCCTCGTTGAGTCTTGCTGGGGGGCCCTTTCTATCCCCAGTAATGGTGAAGCGAAAGGGGAAAACTGGGGCGAAAGCCTCCTCTAGCCCCGGAGGTGCTCCCATCCTGCGTCAGACAGCGCTGGAAACATTTCGTGCCCAGCCGCAAAGAGCACACCCTCCGACCTTGGTTGGGTCTCCAGTCCACCAGGGAGACCTTAGCTTGGAGACGGTGTCACTGAGCCCGCTTCCACAAACGGCCCCACCTAGACCCGGCGAAGGATTAACCCCAGCACGAGAGTCACAGACGGAAGACCTTGTGACTGCAGGAGGCCCTGCTGGGTTTTCTACCCCAGAAAATTTGTCATCGCGAGGGAATTTGAGTGAGGTCATTTCCTCACCATCCCCCATTCTGGCGACTTCGGCGGAGAGGCTGAGTGGACAGATAAGACCGGCCGTTGTTACAATGGAGACTCTATGGGACGCGATCCAGGCGTTAAATTTGACCCTGCTTCAATCTTCAAATGCCTTTAAAGTGGAAATAGCTGAAGTTAAACAACAACATTTACTTATATCTGAGAAGGTGGGAAAACTAGAGAAGACAAGTGAGTCAAATGAATTTGAAATTAAAAAACTTCAAAGTTCTATGGCAACTGTTTTGATAAGGATAAGGTCTGGAATAAAGTAGAATATCTTGAGAATCAATTAAGGCAAAATAACCTAAGATTTCTGAACTTCCCAAAGTCTCTGTTGATTCCTCCAATAGAGATGTTGCGAAAATACTTTTTGGAAATCTTGGGTCTTTCTGTGGACTTATTGCCCCCTGTTGTGAAGGCTTATTATGTTACAGGTGTTAAAACACCTACTGTGCCTTTAAATCCAGATCAAAATTTAACAGCATTGCTGGAGTCTTCACTTGAAGAGATTACTGAAAGTACAACTTTGCTGGCTACCTTCGCTTTTGAGACGGATAGAAACAATATACTGAGGCTATATTTCAGACATATTTCACAACAATTTTGCAGCTCTAAGATACAGGTGTTTCCTGATCTAAGTAGATTTACACAGAGAAGAAGAAAGGAATTTATTGCTTTGCGGTCACGAACTCTGGCTTTAGGAGCCACTTTAACCTTAAAATTCTCATGTAGATGCTTAATTTCCCTGAATTCTGTACACTATGTATTTTTTGACCTTGCTAAACTGTTGCAATTTATTACTGCTAAAGAGGCACGGTTGAAACGACCTCAGTTGCTCCCACAGATAGCTGAAACCGCTGATCGGGTTGTGTGCTCTATCCCCTAATCTGTTATAAACAGATTTTTTTCTTTCCTTGTTTATTTTTATTTTCCTTGTATCTTGAAGCAATATAGTGGACTAAAAATGTAGTAATTTTCCACTTAATATATATATTTGATATGTTTGATTATCCATTGTTTTCCTGCATTCATATTATGTAAATGTAATTTGAATATTAATAAAGAAATTTAAAAAAAAAGGCGTGGGACAGACACGTGGGATCTCTTAGGAAAAGGAGCAGTTAGTGTTTACTGAGGTTGGGCAGACTGGTTGGGCCATACAGCCCTTATCTGCCATCATGTTTTTATGTTTGTACAAGTACCTAGCAGAAACCCAAATATTGCAGCATTCCATGCTATCAATCCCAGGGCAAGCAGTGGCTATCCCATGTCTGTCGCGATAGCAGACTATGGACTTTTCCTCCAGTAACTTGTCCAAACATTCTTTAAATCCAGATACGCTGACCACTATTAACTACATCCTCTGGCAATGAGTTCCAGACCTTCACTATTCTTTGACAGAAAAATATTTCCTCCTATTTGTTTTAAGTGTTTGTGTAACTTCGTTGAATGTCCCTAGTCTTTGTACTTTTTGAAAGAGTAAAAAATCAATTCACTTATACTCGTTGTATACCACTCAGAATTTTGTAGACTTCAATCATATCTCCTCTCAGCTGTCTCTTTTTCCAAACTGAAAGGCCAAAAGGCCTAAACTTCTTTTGCCTTTCCTCATATGAGAGGAGTTCCATCCCCTTTATCATTTTGGTCACTCTTCTTTGAACCGTTTCTAATTCCGCTATATCTTTTTTTGAGATATGGTGACCAGAACTGAACGCAATACTCAAAGTGATACAGAGGCAATATAGTATCCTCGACCTTATTTACCATTCCTGTCGTAGTAATTCCTGGCATACTGTTTGCTTTTTTGGCCGCTGCCACCACACACTGGGCAGAAGATTTCAGTGTATTGTCTACAGTGACACCTAGATCTCTTTCTTAGGTGGACCCTTGCATCAGGTAGTTTTGATTAGGATTATTCTTCCCAATGTGCATCACTTTGCATTTGTCCACATTAAATTTCATCTGCCATTTGGATGCCCAGTCTTCCAATTTCCTAAGGTCTTCCTGCAATTTTTCAGTCTGCATGTGTTTTAGTAACCTTGAGTAGTTTGTGTCATCTGCAGATTTAATCACCTCACTTGTCATTCCAATTTCCAGATCATTTATAAATATGTTAAATAGCACCGGTCCCAGTACAGGTCCCTGCAGCACTCCACTATTCACCCTTCTCCATTGAGAGAAATGGTCATTTAACCCTACCCTCTGCTTTCTGTCCAATAATAGTCCAATCCTGTTTAACTTCCTAGGTGGATTACAGTAGTATGTACCTTATCAAAAATAAAACATTAAAAATAATAAAATCACAACTTTAAATTACAACAAATGGATGTATTGAATAATCAAACAGCTCCTATTTTGATTAAACTGCTAAAAAGGCCTGTGAAAATAACGCCTGATTCCTAAATGCCAAATTTCAACTTTTCTCAGCAAGCATCGTATTTGACAGTAAATAAATGCTTACTGGAGAGCTTTACTTAGTGCATCATTTAAGACTCTAAATATGTAAAATCCACTGCAGCTAATGGGGTTTGTTATCCATGATGATATTTTAATGCCCTCAAGGCAATTCAAAAGGTTAGATATGATTGTACCTTTCTAAAATTGTATTGGCAAATTATACATTTAATGAAAAGTACTGTAGATAGCAAAAGACTTAGAGGTTACAGAAACACTTTTTTGGTTAATGCATGTTTGTAGAACAGGGAAGAAACTAAATGCTGTACTTTCTATTGAGCAGTGTTCAAAAGCCAAGGCAATTGTATCACAGTTTAGCTGACTTTCTGCCCCTGTACTTCACTCATTCAAATACTTAATACTTTCCAACCAATGATGTCAAGCAAATTTCCTGTTAAGCTGTTTCTTCCTCTTCCCCTTCCTCGCAATTGAAAATAGTGTCAAGAATGTCAGGGAATATAAACATTCTAGAGGATCTGAAACATTTCTTTTGGATATATATCATGTGAAACGTGTTTGTTCATTTGGAAAGAATTGTAACACTACAAACATTTCTCGTACTGTATGTCTACTAAATGTTGATTTAATTATTCTTCCTTAACTGGTCATAGGATATACTGTATCCACGTTGGATATTAATTTAACCATTAAAAAAATGATTGTACACATCTCAATTCTTCAGACTTTGGTACTAGTTACTTCATTTTGCTAGTTAAGTGTTTGTTGGATAGTGGTACTGCTTTGACCAGAGAATATGTGGGCCAAATTTCAAATGGACTTATACATTCACTAATGCTAGCCTTATAAAGGGGCTGGGAGCAATAAAAGTACCAGTTAGCAAAGATTTTCAGATACTGTGTACAGAAGCTATATATTTAGATTATCCAGGTAATGTGGGCAGAACTGCAGGCTTAGTGCTCCATTCTGTAAAATAATGAGTGGAGTTGAATGGGTAGATGTGAAGCGTCTGTTTACGCTTTCCAAAAATACTAGGAGTAGGGGGCATGCGATGAAGCTACAATGTAGTAAATTTAAAACGAATTGGAGAAAAGTTTCTTCACTCAATGTGTAATTAAACTCTGGAATTTGTTGCCAGAGAATGTGGTAAAGGTGGTTAGCTTAGCGGAGTTTAAAAAAAGGTTTGGACAGCTTCCTAAAGGAAAAGTCCATAGACCGTTATTAAATGGACTTATGGAAAATCCACTGTGTCTGGGATAAGCAGTATAAAATGTTTTGTACTTTTTGTGAATATTGCCAGGTATTTGTGACCTGGATTGGCCACTGTTGGAAACAGGATTCTGGGCTTGATGGACCTTATGTACTTATGTACCGTATGTGTACTGGCGCTGAATATACCATTATGGCATATTTTAAATGCTGGTACTGCCACTGAAAACTCATCCTGGTGATATTGGTCCTTCAACCTTAAGTTTTCCTCTCTGCCAAGTACCCTCATTTGTCAAATTAATTTACTTTTAACAGCTTGTGTTAGGTTCTGAAGATCAAATCTGCATCTATAATAGCTTTATGCATGCTAACTTCAGCTTCCATAGCGTCACACAGATCAATCCAGAGACGAGTGGGTTATGTCCCCCTACCAGCAGGTGGAGATGGAGAGAACTTCAGAGATCCACTATATGTGGACGTGTGCAGCCATCTTAGTCTCAGTATTCTCTCTATCTCAGCAGGTGGATGGATGTATCCTGTGCAGCTCTGGTTTGGTTCTGGCTCCTAGCCTCTTCCCTCAGGCTTAGTTGAACTGGGGGTTATGGCAAGGTGCTGCCGTGATGGCCTTTTGGTGTACACCTGGCGGAGCTACTGTTAGTGATATGCAATTTATCCTTAAAATCGAGCGTGGTACCGGAAGATTGGAGGGTGGCCAATGTAACGCTGATTTTTAAAAAAGGTTCCAGGGGAGATCCGGGAAATTATAGACCGGTGAGTCAGACGTCGGTGCCGGGGAAAATGGTAGAGTCTATTATCAAAACCAAAAGTACAGAGCACATCCAAGGACATGGATTACTGAGACCAAGTCAGCACGGCTTTTGTGTGGGGAAATCTTGCCTGACCAATTTACTTCAATTCTTTGAAGGAGTAAACAAACATGTGGACAAAGGGGAGCCGGTTGATATTATGTATCTGGATTTTCAAAAGGCGTTTGACAAGGTACCTCATGAAAGGCTACAGAGGAAATTAGAGGGTCACTGGATAGGAGGAAATGTCCTATTGTGGATTAAAAACTGGTTGAAGGATAGGAAACAGAGAGTGGGGTTAAATGGGCAGTATTCACAATGGAGAAGGGTAGTTAGTGGGGTTCCTCAGGGGTCGGTCTGTGCTAGGACCGCTGCTTTTTAATATATTTATAAATGATTTAGAAATGGGAGTAACTAGTGAGGTAATTAAATTTGCTGATGACACAAAGTTATTCAAAGTCGTTAACTCGTGACAGGATTGTGAAAAATTACAGAAGGACCTTACGAGACTGGGAGACTGGGCAGCTAAATGGCAGATGACGTTTAATGTGAGCAAGTGCAAGGTGATGCATGTGGGAAAAAAGAATCCCAATTA
Source organism: Microcaecilia unicolor (assembly GCF_901765095.1). Classification (NCBI taxonomy): domain Eukaryota; kingdom Metazoa; phylum Chordata; class Amphibia; order Gymnophiona; family Siphonopidae; genus Microcaecilia; species Microcaecilia unicolor. The sequence goes on along the minus strand of NC_044037.1, from coordinate 245,027,267 downwards.
TAGCTACGTCATGCAAGGTTCCACATCAGGAGTTACGGACCAAGAAAGGGATCTGGTGCCGTCGTCGAGAATACACTGAAACCTTCTGCTCAGTGTGCTGCTGCGGCTAGGAAAGCTAATAGAATGTTGAGTATTATTAGGAAAGGTATGGAAAACAGGTGTGAGGATGTTGTAATCAGGGGCGTATCTGCTATGGGGCCACAGGGGCCTGGCCCCCGCAGATTTGCCCCTGGACCCCCTTACCAATGACACTCTCAACCCCCCTCCTCCTGCCGTCACTCCGCTGTTGCACCTCACCTCCCTTTGCTGGCGGGGGACCCCAACCCCCGCCAGCCGAAGTCTCCGTCCTTCCTTCCTCCCTTTGTTTGAGATTGGTGGTTTCTGACGTCCTGCATGCACGCACGTACAACGTGCAGCGTGCAGGACGTTAGAAACCACCAAACCTAAACGAAGGAAGGACGGGAGACTTCAGCTGGCGGGGGTTGGGGTCCCCCACCAGCAAAGGGAAGTGAGGCATGACGGCAGAGTGACGGAAGGAAGGACGGAGACTTCGGCTGGCGGGCCAGCCCCCGCCAGCAAAGAGAGGTGAGGCGCGACGGTGGGAGGAGGGGGGGTTTAAAGTAGTCGGGTGGGGGGGAGTGGTGGTATCGTCGTCGTCTTCGTCTTCAGCGGGGGGGGGGGGGCTAAATGTGCCCCCTCTCCTCGGCTCTGGCCCCCCCTACCATTGAAGTTCAGATACGCCCCTGGTTGTAATGCCGTTGTATCGCTCCATGGTGCGACCGCACCTTGAGTATTGTGTTCAATTTTGGTCACCGCATCTCAAGAAAGATATAGTAGAATTGGAAAAGGTGCAGCGCAGGCGACTAAAATGATAGCGGCGATGGGACGACTTCCCTATGAAGCAAGACTAAGGAGGCTAGGGCTTTTCAGCTTGGAGAAAAGACGGCTGAGGGGAGACATGATAGATGTATATAAAATAATGAGTGTAGTGGAACAGGTGGATGTGAAGCGTCTGTTCACGCTTTCCAAAAATACTAGGACTAGGGGGCATGCGATGAAACTACAGTGTAGTAAATTTAAAACAAATCGGAGAAATTTTTTCTTCACCCAATGCATAATTAAACTCGAATTCGTTGCCGGAGAACGTGGTGAAGGCGGTTAGCTTGGCAGAGTTTAAAAAGGGGTTAGACGGTTTCCTAAAGGACAAGTCCATAAACCACTACTAAATGGAGTTGGGAAAAATCCGCAATTCCAGGAATAACATGTATAGAATGTTTGTACGTTTGGGAAGCTTGCCAGGTGCCCTTGGTTAGTGTCGTGTGCTGAAATGCCCCCTCATGAGTACTACATTTATGCTTTAGGCACGCTAGCTAAATTCAAAGCCTACAGCTGCGTACTACAGTAAGTCCTGCATCTCTGAAGTCTTTTATCAGCAACTAGTAAAAAAGGCCCGTTTCCGAAACCAATGAAACGGTCGCTAGCATGTGGCTTTTTTGTGTGTGTGTGTATGTGTCACAGAGTTATTTTGTGTATGTGAGTGTGTGAGGGTGCGGTGTGTGTGCAGGTTGTTGATGTGTGTCTTTTTTTGCTTTTTTTTTGCTTGGGGGTTGTGGGATGTGCTGTGCTGTGCTGGCAAAGAGGGTTGGATTGGTGTGTGGCTTTGAGGGTGTGTTTCTGTTGTATTGTGTGTGTGTGGTTTTGTCTGTCATGGAGGTTTGTGTAGGGGGGTCTTTCTGTTGGTGAAATGTAAATGTGGTTGTAGGGGGGGTTAGCCTTTGCTGAGTGGTGGTTTTTTTTTCCAGGTTTTTTTTTTGTGTTGTGCTGAGGCAGCAGTGTTGTTTTAGATGGGCGGAAGGTAGAGGAGCACGTTCTTTGTCTGTTGGTATTTTTTGGCTGTTTCTGGGCTGCTGTAGGGGAACACTGGAAGAGAAATGTGCTGTTGGAAGCAGTTCCATCTTTTTCCATTGGGCTGGGGTTCTGGGCATCCTGGAGTTGGGTGACGGCTTGCCTGAGGATGGGGATGGTTGTTTTAAGTTGGCGGAAGGGAGAAGAGCACGGTCTCGGGGCGTCGGGGGGTGATCCAGTATGTTTGGTCCATTTCAGGCTGGCTGCAGGGGAATGCTGGAACATTTATGCGCTGCAGGAATCAGCGCCGTCTTTTTCCGGGTGCTCGGGGAATCCCCAAGGTGGGAGACAGCTTGCCTGAGGCTGGGGATGGTTGGGCACGTCCTTGGCTGCTTCGGCAAAAGAGGAAGAGGAAGGGGGTGGGGAGTTACCTGCAGCCGCCTGAGAAACCATGTATTCTTTGTTTTGTATTATTAGTTTGCATTTCTGTTGAAGTAAGAGTGGATGCCTTTCGAATGATGCAGGTGGTGTGTCGGTGTACGGTTGTTTCGTTAGTTTGGCAGCCAGTCTCCAGCGATTCCTAGGCAGGGAAGGAGTACTCCTCCCCCTTCCTTGGTCGCTGTTTGCTGCTGGCTGGGTCGCGGTTAATCCTTCCAGCTGGGCCACAGCTTGTCCTGTTCGCCCACATCCCAGATGGTGACGGGCACGTTGTTTTCCGGCTCCTCCGACTCCATGTCAAGCGATCCCATATATGGCACTCTTCAGTACTGGCATTAGGCATTTAAAAATTTCTCCCCCCCCCCCCCCCCCCCCCGGTCTATTTTTGCACATACCCACAGCAGGAATATTCTTCTCTCGTTCCAGCGGTGGTTCTGTGCTCTCCGTGCTGCACAGATAATGAGCCATTCTGCTGGGGAATGCTCCTCCCTTATTGTCACGTAGTTTCCTCTGATTGGTCCGTCTTACGTTGCCTAGTGTTGCCTGGGAACGGTGTTGTGATGGTCCTTTGTGTTTCAGAATGTTGATGGTGTTTTTTCTGATTGGTCCGTCATGTGAGGGCGGGGCAGAGAGACATGGTCAGTGTTGTGGCTTCACCACCATGAATCCATGAACCCTTCAGGGAGTGACGGAGTGACTTCAGAACGTTGTCTTCAGAACGTTGAGGGTGAGTTTTATTATAGTAGATAAGTCAAATGATGTCACCCACACTCCATTAAAGTTTGTAACAGTATTTGATGTAGCAGTTGCTGTACCATGATTATCAAATTACCAGTCATCTTTTGTTCTTGTTCAAATCTCCAGTCACTTGTTGACATTAGCCCAACTGCTCTAGAAAGTGGTTGAGATCTTCAGGCTTTGAAAACATGCATCATTTGTCATGAGCTCTTTCATTCAAACCAGGTGCTAGAGCACAAACCGCATGTCTTTTTGTTATGCAGTAAGGGGCCATAGCACATTGCTGCTCTATCATCCTACCCAAGTAATCCTGAAATAGCAATAATTTCAAAATTTTGTAGTCTAAAGTTGTTACTTTTTTGTAAAGATCCATCATCTTGTTTGTCAGTGTAGTTTATGAATTTGGCTATGCCAACAAGGACTGCCATCTCCTGCCAGCAGAGGAATGCAGACTTCTGATGCAGAACCTATGTCCTATTTATTTTTAGTTTTCCTTTGTATGCGCATGGAAAGGTGACTTGGCTTCTTGGTGCATAATTATTTATTTATTTTAAATCTAAAAAGATGGACAACACTTTTGCTAGGCAGCTGCCTGTATGGTAAGCTCTTCACAACTGGCCTACAGTTCTTGCTGGTTACTATAGTTTTTTGTGTCACTGTGATATGTGCAGATAAGACACAGTAAATCAGCAAGAACAGATCAAATATGTTGATCTTTGCTTACAGGCACAGTGTAATTGTAGTTGTTAAATGGTCTGATAAGATACTACCAAGCACAAGTCCCTCTTTGCCAGTCCAGAGTTGTTGGTTCTGCCCAGCTCCACAACCAGAGTGCTGAGGAGGCCTGATGAGACTTTAAAGTGCTATGAAACAAAACAGAAAACCAAGGAAAAAGGCACCAAAACAAAGGCACCACAGGATATACCCTCAGCCTTGAAGGACCCCAGTATGGCCAATAGGGAAATCTGTGGCCATGTATTTGTTTGGATTTTGCTCACACCTTTTTCAGTAGTAGCTTGAGTACTGCCTGCAGGCCACTAGTCCATTGAACAATGGGGCTTTTCTCTTTCCTATCAGATGGGAAGGAATGTGGGGAATCTGCCTTTCTGGCTGACTTGGTCTAAAATTTCTTAGATTTAAAGAGAAATATATGGGTTTAACTTTAGAATACTATACTTACCTAAATTACTAAGAGTAGAAATTACAGTATACAATGCCATGTCTAGGCAAATCTTGGGGCTAGTTAGAGGTAATCGAATCTAACAGAATAAAAAATTCAGCCAAAAACAGATAGTAATGTGGAATCATTGTGGACAGAAGTTCATTGGGTGAAGGTGGTCTAGATTGTACCTTGTGGGTTCTTTTGCATATTCGGATGACAAATGTGCATGGACTACAAACTCGCATGTTTACCTAGGAAATAGGATACAGTAGATTCCTTTAATATGATGCCAGTAGAATAAGCAAAAAGGTGGGAAAATGTGGGATACAAATACAATAAAAAAAATTAGCTTGCATAGCTTCTGGTTACAGATGGACGGTATTCATGGCAGTCTCTAACCTCCTATGCACGGGGAGGGGGCAATGAAGGGTCTGACCTGCAGAGAATTATGGCTATAGTTCCACAGTACAAAGAGATGCAATATCAGGGAAAAAAAATCCATAGAAAAGAGAGAAAAAACTCCAAAGAAATTCCTCTCAAGAATACCAGTGCATAGTGCAGTTATACTCCTGCTGTGCCCAGCCCAGGTGGGGCAAGACCTGACCAGGATGACCAATCACATATGTACACATGAACGGAGCCTGGCCAGTATAACACATGCACGTATACAGAAAAAGAAATGTTTCTCTCTGTCTGTCAGACACTAACTGATAAGGGGCAGGTGAAGGTATCTAGCTGTGGCAAGACAAAGCAGTATAAACATGGGCATTTCAGATAAGAAAAACAGATGTGAGGCCTTGGATGCCTAGAGCCCTGATGGCGAACCTATGACACGCGTGTCAGCACTGACACGCGTAGTCATTTTCGATGACACGCGGTGCCGCCGCAGTGTGGTCCGCCCAGTGCTCCCCTGCTCGCTCCCTGCTGTTTGCACCGATCCCTGCCTCGTAAAACTTATTTTTTCGCGAACCGGCAGACTGAAGAAATAAAACAAACAGCTGACAGGCTTGCCTCCTTCGATCGCGTCGGCCGCTTCCTTTCCCTGCATTCTGAGCGCGTCCCGCCCTCCTCTGATGTCATTTCCTTTCCTCGAGGGCGGGACACGCTGAGAATGCAGGGAAAGGAAGCGGCCGACACGATCAAAGGAGGCAAGCCTGTCAGCTGTTTGTTTTATTTCTTCAGTCTGCCGGTTCGCGAAAAAATAAGTTTTACGAGGCAGGGATCGGTGCAAACAGCAGGGAGCGAGCAGGGGAGGGTGAGCAAGTGGGGCTGGGGGGGGGTTGTGTGGCCAATTGGGGCTGGGGGGTGTGTGTGGGCAAGTGGGGCTGGGGGTGTGTGTGGGCAAGTAGGGCTGAGGGTGTGTGTGTGTGGGCAAGTGGGGCTGGGGGTGTGTGTGTGGGGGCAAGTGGAGCTGGGGGGGTGTGTGGGCAAGTGGGGCTGGGGTGTGTGTGTGTGTGTGGGCAAGTGGGGCTGGTGGTGTGTGTGTGGGCAAGTGGGGCTGGTGGTGTGTGTGTGGGCAAGTAGGGCTGGGGGTATGTGTGTATGGGCAAGTGGGGCTTGGGGGCTGGGCAAGTGGGGCTGGGGTTTGAATGATCTCAGGGGCAGGTGGAGGCTGGGGCGAGTCACTGGACATTGAAGGGAGGGGGAGGATAAGGGGCAAAAGAGAATCGCTGGACATGGAGGGGATGGGATAGTAGGGCAGGGGAGAGAGGAGAATGGAGAATTGCTGGACATGGATGGAAGGGGAAGGCAGGGAAGAGAGAATTGCTGGACTTGGATAGGAGAGGAGGGCAGGGGAGAGAGGAGAATCACTGGACATGGGAGGGGAGGGGAGAGGAGACATGCTGGACATGGATGGAGGGGAGGGAAGATAGGAAGGAGATGCACATGGATGGGATGGCAGGAGAGGAAGGAGAAATGCTGGAAATGGATGGAGAGGAGAGCAGGAGATAGAGGAGAATTGCTGGACATGGATGGATGGAGGGGTTGGCGGGGAGAGAGGAGAAATGCTGGACATGGAAGAAGAAAGGAGGAAAGTAAAGAAATAAATGGAAAGAAAGCCCTGGAAACGGAGTTAAGAGAACAGATAGAGAGCAGCAGAATCAGACACTTGGACCAGTATGGATAGAAAACAGTCACCAGACAACAAAGGTAGAAAAAAATGATTTTATTTTCATTTTAGTGTTTGGAATTTGTCCAATTTCAGAATTTACATCTGTTGTCTTATTTTGCACTGGGTATACTGGAGCTGTAACATCTTACAGAAATGATTTATAATGAAAAAAAATCACAAGTTATTGTTTTTCTCCTATACTAGTATATTTTCAATGATGTCTGTTTATATGCGCCATGGCTGATATAAGGGGTGTGGCTAATGTGGGTGTGGCTATCATAGGGGTGGAGCCATATGTGGTGACCCCAACCATAATGAGTATCGGCACCTTTTTTTCTACAAAAAATGCACTGGGTCCGCCCTCCCTCCTCGCTCCCGGAAACTAACCTTAAAGCCTCCTTTCACGTCGCAGCAAGCAGCAGCAGGGCAGGCCACTCCTTCCTTCCGTGTCCCGCCCTCGCCTGACGTAACGTCCGCGAGGGCGGAGCACAGAAGGAAGGAGGAGAGGTCTGCCCTGCTGCTGCTTGCTGCGACGTGAAAGGAGGCTTTAAGGTTAGTTCTGGGCCCGGTAGCGGGTGGAGGGGGGGGGCCCAGCGACCTCGGGTGGGCAGCGATCTCGGGTAGGGGGCAGCGATCTCGGGTAGGGGGGGCCCGGGGGCGGTCCTAGTAGCAGTGATTTTTCTCGAAGTGACACACCACCCGAGTTATGCTCGGTTTTTTGGCGAATTTTGACACATCAAGCTCAAAAGGTTGCCCATCACTGGCCTAGAGGAAAGACCTATAGAAAGCCCAGTTTGCTGGCTATGTGGGCCCAATTTCTGCTGACAAAAGCAGATTTGTACCATGCTGCATAGGAAGGGAAAGAGAATACTGGGCTATACTACTGTCTACCAGGCCCGAAAGAACAGACAGATGATGAATGCTAACAGAAATTAGGGAAGCTAACAAATTTGGCAACACTATAATAATGAGTGATTTCAATTAACAATTGGAGAAAAGAAAGACCTGAGATTTATGTAGTAACAAGAGCATTGATTATGTTCATAGGCTGCCAAAAGTACAATCATAGGTCAAAGAAACTCCAATGTTTCATGACTAACCATAAGCAAAATTAAGCAGACAGGAAAACATAAAGGGTGCTTCCATATCATCAAGCTGATCAATCCATAGACTGGTGGGTTGTGTCCATCTACCAGCAGGTGGAGATAGAGAGCAAACTTTTGCCTCCCTATATGTGGTCATGTGCTGCCGGAAACTCCTCAGTATGTTCTCTATCTCAGCAGGTGGTGGTCACACACAGCAGCAGCTCTGGCTAGGCCTCCAAGCCTAATTCTTAGGTTTTGTTGAGTGCCTGGGGTTGAGGGCTCTTTTGAGCAAGTGCAAACCTGGTGGTGCCAGGTCCCTCCTTTTCTCCCCCCTCCCGCTGGCTCCATTAAAAAAAAAAAAAAAAATTTTTGAATGTCCTTAAAGGCGTTTATTTCGACGTTTATTTAAACGTTTATTGCAGCTACTCACTGGGACACCAGGTCGTTACAGCTCGGAGCGGCAAGCAGGTAATTTTTACCTTTTTATAGCGGGCAGTGGGTTCCCCGATTCTTCTCCTCGTGGCATATGGCGTTGGAGGGCGAGGGCGCAAAGAGTCGCTCCCCGGATCGCTTGAGCGCTTCTAGAGGGGATGCGGGGTCTTAAAGCCTGATTCGCCCTTGTTGGGTGACAGTTTCGTGACCGATGAATGTCCCGGTCCTTCCTCCGGCGTGGCGGTTTTTCCCGCCATAAACGCCCATCCCCCGCTCCTCGCCTCCGCCATCTTGGCCGGCCACGCGGCTTGGACGGCTTCTTCTTGGGCCGCCCTTGAGGTTGGAGACATTAATGCCATGAACGCCCTTAATTTGGGCGACGGCACAAAAGCGGCTAAAGTTAAGCGCCGTTCTTCCCGCGCGGCTCCTTCGCGGAGTGTCGCGCCGGACGCCATTTTGGATGCGCAGCATGTCTCTCCCCCGCTCTTGCGAGCGCCGGTTGAGGGTGCGTCTAGGGCTGTAGCCCAGGCTGCGGAAGTGCACAGTCTGGGGGGTTTCTCCCCCGAGTTTGTTTTGCTGCTGCATCAGGCCTTCCTTATGCAAAACGCTGCCCCTGCTCCCTCGTCTGGTAAGAGGTTGAGGTTCCCAGAGGTAAACGCCCTCGGGTTGATTCCCAGGCCTTGGAGGACTTTGTCTCCTCCGATGTAGATGAGGGCAGCGTATCTGAGTTCTCCCAACGGTCCTTTGCGGATTCCTTGGAGGAGACGGATCCCCGCTCGGATGGAGCGGATGACCCCTCTGCAGCGCGGCTTTTTAGCTCAGAGGATTTGCCCAACCTGTTGATACAGGCCATGGACACTTTGAAGATTTCCTCTCCGGAGGACGTCTCTCCCTCAGCCCCTGTTGGCTCTGCCATTATGCTGGGGACGAAGCGCCCGCCTAGAACCTTCCACGTGCATGATGCCATGCACACCTTAATTTCGGCTCAATGGGATGTCCCTGAAGCGAGCCTTAAAGTGGCTAGGGCTATGTCCCGCCTCTATCCTTTGACTGAAAGTGAATGTGAGGCCTATCTGTGGCCTACCGTGGATTCTTTAATCACTGCGGTGACTAAGAAAACGGCGTTGCCGGTGGAAGGTGGCACGGCCCTAAAGGACGCCCAAGACAGAAGATTGGAGGCGGCCTTAAGGTCGTCCTTTGAGGCGGCTGCTTTAAGTTTGCAGGCCTCAGTTTGCGGCTCCTATGTGGCCAGGGCGTGCCTGACTATGGTGCAGCGGGCTTCCCCCTCGGATCATTCCTTGAGGGCTGATTGGCCGGCCCTGGAATCGGGCTTAGCCTATTTGGCAGACTTGCTGTATGATGTCTTGAGGGCCTCAGCTAAAGGCATGGCTCAGACAATCTCTGCGCGGCGGTGGCTTTGGCTGAAACATTGGTCTGCTGACCACGCCTCTAAATCCCGCCTGGCTAGATTGCCTTTTAAAGGCAAGCTGCTCTTTGGGGTCGAGCTGGACAAAATCGTGACCGATCTCGGCACGTCTAAGGGCTAGAAGTTACCAGAGGTCAGGGCTCAGGCTAGTACTCGTCCCGGTACCTCCAGAGGACGGTTTCAGGAAGCCCGTCGGTATCGCCCGGGCAGGTCGGGTTCCTCTGCCCCCTCTTCCTTTAAGAGGAATTTCTCCCCCAAGCAGCATTCCTTTCGCAGAGACCGCCGTCCCGGAGGTGCTCCCTCCGGTCCTCCCCCAGGGTCTCGTACCCAATGACGGGGCCTTGGTCCACGCCCCAGTGCAGATTGGAGGACGGCTGTCCTCGTTTCTGGGTGAGTGGACCACAATAACTTCAGACGCTTGGGTGCTGGAAGTCATCAGAGACGGCTACAAGCTAGAGTTCTGCCGACCCTTAAGAGACGGGTTTGTACTCTCTCCCTGCAAGTCTCCGGTCAAAGCTGTGGCAGTGCAGCAGACCTTGGACAATCTGATCCGCCTGGGTGCGGTCGTTCCGGTGCCAGAAAGTCAGCTTGGCAAGGGGCGTTACTCCATTTACTTTGTGGTACCAAAGAAAGGAGGTTCTGTCCGGCCTATCCTCGACCTCAAAGGGGTCAATCGGGCCTTGAAAGTGCAGCACTTTCGCATGGAGACTCTCCGCTCTGTTATAGCAGCAGTGAAGGCAGGGGAGTACCTGGCATCCTTGGACATCAAGGAAGCGTACTTGCATATTCCCATCTGGCCTCCTCATCAACGCTTTCTGCGTTTTGCAGTCCTGGGCCGACACTTCCAGTTCAGAGCCCTCCCGTTCGGGTTGGCTACTGCTCTGCGGACCTTTTCCAAAGTAATGGTGGTCATCGCGGCCTTCCTGCGAAAGGAAGGAGTACAAGTCCATCCTTATCTGGACGACTGGTTGATCCGAGCCCCCTCTTATGCAGAGTGCGGCAAAGCTGTGGACCGGGTAGTTGCTCTTTTGAGCTCCCTGGGATGGATCATCAACTGGGAGAAAAGCCAGCTGCGCCCGACTCAGTCCCTGGAGTATCTGGGAGTTCGATTCGACACCCAAGTGGGCAGAGTGTTCCTGCCAGACAATCGGATTGTCAAGCTTCAGGCTCAGGTGGACCAGTTCCTAGTAGCCTCTCCTCTTCGGGCTTGGGACTATGTGCAGCTGTTGGGCTCTATGACGGCCACGATGGAAGTAGTGCCCTGGGCCAGGGCTCATATGAGACCACTACAACAATCTCTGCTGCAGCGCTGGACTCCGATGTCGGAGGATTATGCTGTGCGCCTTCCCTTGGACCCAGCAGTGCGCAAGGCGCTGAGCTGGTGAATGCAGACAGACAAGTTGTCTGCGGGAATGCCTCTGGTGACCCCGGAGTGGATTGTCGTCACGACGGACGCCTCTTTGTCGGGCTGGGGAGCCCACTGCTTGGGAAGGACAGCGCAGGGGCTCTGGTCTCCTGCAGAGGCAAAGTGGTCTATCAACCTCCTGGAACTCAGAGCCATTCGGTTGGCGCTTTTGGAGTTCATCCCGGTACTGGTGTTGAAGCCGGTACGGGTCCTGTCGGACAATGCCACGGCTGTGGCCTATGTCAACCGTCAGGGAGGTACCAAGAGCGCCCCTCTAGCCAAGGAGGCTAAGAATCTATGCCAGTGGGCAGAAGCGAACCTGGAGCAGCTGTCAGCGGCCCACATTGCCGGAGTCATGAATGTCAAGGCGGACTTTCTCAGTCGCCATACCTTGGAGCCCGGAGAGTGGCAGCTATCTGCTCAGTCGTTCTTGGACATCACGAAGCGCTGGGGCCAGCCGAGCCTAGATCTGATGGCGTCATCGGCCAATTGCCAAGTGCCGCGCTTTTTCAGCAGAGGACGGGACCCTCGATCCCTGGGAGTAGATGCTCTTCTCCAACAGTGGCCGACTCAAGAGCTTCTCTATGTGTTCCCGCCCTGGCCCATGTTGGGCAGGGTGCTAGACCGGGTGGCAAAGCATCCGGGCAGGGTAATCCTGGTGGGTCCGGATTAGCCCAGACGTCCCTGGTATGCGGACTTGATCAGGCTCTCAGTCGACGATCCTCTGCGGCTGCCAGTGGAGCAGGGCCTGTTACATCAGGGTCCCGTGGTGATGGAGGATCCCTCCCCCTTTGGTCTTACGGCCTGGCTATTGAGCGGCAGCGTCTGAGAAAGAAGGGCTTCTCAGACAAGGTCATCGCCACTATGCTGAGAGCGAGGAAGCGCTCTACTTCTACTGCTTACGCCAGGGTTTGGCGTATATTTGCAGCGTGGTATGAAGCAGGCTCACTTTCTCCCTTCACTGCTCCAATTTCTTCAGTGTTGGCGTTCCTGCAAGAAGGTCTGGAGAAAGGCCTGTCGCTCAGTTCCCTTAAAGTCCAGGTAGCGGCTCTGGCTTGCTTCAGGGGCCGCCTGAAGGGTGCTTCCCTGGCTTCGCAGCCAGATGTGGTGCGCTTTCTCAAGGGAGTTAATCACCTGCGCCCTCCTCTGCACTCAGTGGTGCCTGCGTGGAATCTCAACCTGGTGCTAAGAGCATTGCAGAGTCCGCCTTTTGAACCCTTGTCGAGGGCATCTCTGAAAAACCTGACGTTGACAGCAGTCTTTTTGGTGGCTATCACTTCAGCCAGAAGAGTTTCCGAGCTCCAGGCACTCTCGTGTCGAGAGCCCTTTCTGCAGTTCACTGAGGTAGGAGTGACTATTCGCACAGTGCCTTCCTTCCTGCCCAAGGTTGTTTCTCGCTTCCATGTGAATCAGCAGCTCTGTCTCCCTTCCTTTCGTAGGGAGGACTACCCAGAGGAGTACTCTGCTCTTAAATATCTGGATGTGAGACGAGTTATCATCAGATACTTGGAAGTGACCAATGAGTTCCGGAAATCGGATCATCTGTTTGTCCTGTTTGCAGGTCCTCGTAAGGGTCTGCAGGCTGCTAAGCCTACAGTGGCAAGATGGGTCAAGGAAGCCATTGCAGCGGCTTATGTGGCCGCGGGGAAGGTGCCGCCTATCCAGCTGAAGGCTCACTCCACTAGAGCTCAGGCGGCCTCGATGGCAGAGGCCGGTTCCGTCTCCTTGGAAGAGATATGCAAGGCGGCAACTTGGGCTTCGGCTCATACATTCTCCAAGCATTACCGCTTGACTGTGGCTGCACGGGCGGAGGCCCGGTTTGGAGCTTCAGTGTTGAGGTCAGGGATTTCAATGTCCCGCCCTGGGTGAGTACTGCTTCGGTACATCCCACCAGTCTATGGATTGATCAGCATGATGATATGGAAGGTAAAATTATGTATCATACCTGATAATTTTCTTTCCATTAATCATAGCTGATCAATCCATAGCCCCTCCCAGATATCTGTACTGTTTTTATTCTGGTTGCATTTCAGGTTCAAGTTTAGTCTTCAGTTACTTCAGAAAGTCTTCGGGTTCAAGTTTTTTCACTTGGATTCTTCAAGAGTTGAGACGAGTTTGTGTTACAGTGAGCTGCTGCATTCCTCTCCCCTCCGTTTTACGGGGCTGGATTGAGATTTAAATTCTGCCGGCACTCCCTCCCGCTTCGTGCGGCTGTAGGGCAGCTTTGTACCCCTCCCGCTTCGGCGGTGTTAGGGTCAGTCAGCTCCTCCTGCGATTGCGGTTGCAGGATAAGCCAGATCCCCCCGCATCGGCGGGTGTGGTGTCCCTCCCCCGCTCCGCGGGGATGAGCTGGACGGATTCCCCTCCCCCACTTGTGTGGGGATGAGCTGGGTTAATTCCCCTCCCCCGTTTCGGCGGTGGTGAGCTGGGCAGAGTGTCCCTTTGTGGGTGTAATTCTCTAAGTGCTGAGTCCTGCGGATGGAGCTTTGATATCGACATACTGAGGAGTTTCCGGCAGCACATGACCACATATAGGGAGGCAAAAGTTTGCTCTCTATCTCCACCTGCTGGTATATGGACACAACCCACCAGTCTATGGATTGATCAGCTATGATTAATGGAAAGAAAATTATCAGGTATGATACATAATTTTACCTTTGTATGCCCCATTGATATGTTCATAAGTACATAAGTACATAAGTAATGCCACACTGGGAAAAGACCAAGGGTCCATCGAGCCCAGCATCCTGTCCACTACAGCGGCCAATCCAGGCCAAGGGCACCTGGCAAGCTTCCCAAACGTACAAACATTCCACACATGTTATTCCTGGAATCTTGGATCTTTCCAAGTCCGTTTAGTAGCGGTTATGGACTTGTCCTTTAGGAAACCGTCCAACCCCTTTTTAAACTCTGCTAAGCTAACCGCCTTCACCACTTTCTCCGGCAACGAATTCCAGAGTTTAATTACACGTTGGGTGAAGAAAAATTTTCCTCCGATTTGTTTTAAATTTACTACACTGTAGTTTCATCGCATGCCCCCTAGTCCTAGTATTTTGGAAAGCGTGAACAGAAGCTTCACATCCACCTGTTCCACTCCACTCATTATTTTATATACCTCTATCATGTCTCCCCTCAGCCGTCTCTTCTCCAAGCTGTATAGCCCTAGCCTCCTTAGTCTTTCTTCATAGGGAAGTCGTCCCATCCCCGCTATCATTTTAGTCGCCCTTCGCTGCACCTTTTCCAATTCTACTATATCTTTCTTGAGATGCGGCGACCAGAATTGAACACAATACTCAAGGTGCGGTCGCACCATGGAGCGACACAACGGCATTATAACATCCTCACACCTGTTTTCCATACCTTTCCTACTAATACCCAACATTCTATTCGCTTTCTTAGCCGCAGCAGCACACTGAGCAGAAGGTTTCAGTGTGTTATCGACGACGACACCCAGATCCCTTTCTTGGTCCGTAACTCCTAACGTGGAACCTTGCATGACGTAGCTATAATTCGGGTTCTTTTTTCCCACATGCATCACCTTGCACTTGCTCACATTAAACATCATCTGCCATTTAGCCGCCCAGTCTCCCAGTCTCGTAAGGTCCTCTTGTAATTTTTCACAATCCTGTCGTGATTTAACGACTTTGAATATCTTTGTGTCATCAGCAAATTTAATTACCTCGCTAGTTACTCCCATCTCTAAATCATTTATAAATATATTAAAAAGCAGCGGTCCTAGCACGGACCCCTGAGGAACCCCACTAACTACCCTTCTCCATTGTGAATACTGCCCATTTAACCCCACTCTCTGTTTCCTATCCTTCAACCAGTTTTTAATCCACAATAGGACATTTCCTCCTATCCCATGACCCTCCAATTTCCTCTGTAGCCTTTTATGAGGTACCTTGTCAAACGCCTTTTGAAAATCCAGATACACAATATCAACCGACTCCCCTTTGTCCACATGTTTGTTCACTCCTTCAAAGAATTGAAGTAAATTGGTCAGGCAAGATTTCCCCACACAAAAGCCATGCTGACTTGGTCTCAGTAATCCATGTCCTTGGATGTGCTCTGTAATCTTGTTTTTAATAATAGCCTCTACCATTTTCCCAGGCACCGACGTCAGACTCACCGGTCTATAATTTCCCGGATCTCCCCTGGAGCCTTTTTAAAAAATGGGCGTTACATTGGCCACCCTCCAATCTTCCGGTACCACGCTCGATTTTAAGGATAAGTTGCATATCACTAGCAGTAGCTCCGCAAGCTCGTTTTTCAGTTCTATCAGTACTCTAGGATGAATACCATCCGGTCCAGGAGATTTGCTACTCTTCAGTTTGCCGAACTGCCCCATTACGTCCTCCAGGTTTACCGTGAAGTCAGTAAGTTTCTCCGACTCGTCCGCTTGAAATACCATTTCCGACACCGGTATCCCACCCAAATCTTCCTCGGTGAAGACCGAAGCAAAGAATTCATTCAGTCTCTCCGCTACGTCTTTGTCTTCCTTGATCGCCCCTTTTACCCCTCGGTCATCCAGCGGCCCAACCGATTCTTTTGCCGGCTTCCTGCTTTTAATATACCGAAAAAAATTTTTACTATGTTTTTTTGCCTCTAATGCTATCTTTTTTTCATACTCCCTCTTGGCCTTCTTAATCTGCGCCTTGCATTGCTTTGACACTCCTTATGCTGTTTCTTGTTATTTTCAGACGGTTCCTTCTTCCATTTTCTGAAGGCGTTTCTTTAGCCCTAATAGCTTCCTTCACCTCACTTTTCAACCAGGCCGGGTGTCTTTTGGACTTCCGTCTTTCTTTTCTAATTTGCGGAATATGTATGGCCTGGGCCTCCAGGATGGTATTTTTGAACAGCCCCCCTAAGTTTTTTTTTTTACCGTTCTTCTCATTTTATCATAGTCTCCTTTTTTAAAGTTAAACGCTAACGTATTTGACTTTCTGTGTACAGTTACTTCAAGGTCGATGTCAAAACTGATCATATTATGGTCACTGTTATCAAGCGGCCCCAGTACCATAACGTCCCTCACCAGATCATGCGCTCCACTAAGGACCAAGTCTAGAATTTTTCCTTCTCTCGTCGGCTCCTGCACCAGTTGCTCCATAAAGCTGTCCTTGATTTCATCAAGGAATTGTATCTCTGTAGCGTGTCCCGATGTTACATTTACCCAGTCTATATTTGGATAATTGAAGTCACCCATTATTATCACATTGCCCATTTTGTTCGCGTCTCTGATTTCTTTTATCATTTCTGTGTCTACCTGCTCATCCTGGCGAGGCGGACGGTAGTACACTCCTATCACCATTTTTTTCCCTTTTATACATGGAACTTCAACCCACAGTGATTCAAAGGTGTGATTTGTGTCCTGCTGAATTTGTAATCTATCTGAGTCAAGGCTCTCGTTAATATACAATGCTACCTCTCCACCAATCCGGTCCACCCTATCATTACGATATACTTTGTACCCCGGTATGACAGTGTCCCACTGGTTATCCTCCTTCCACCAGGTCTCAGTAATGCCTATTATATCCAATTTTTCATTTAGTGCAATATATTCCAACTCTCCCATCTTATTTCTTAGACTCCTAGCATTTGCATATAGACATTTCAGAGTATGTTTGTTGTTCTTATTTGCCTGATGCTTAGTACCTGACACTATTGATTTGACATCTTTTGTCTGATCTTTAGTTGTATTTGAGGGCACCTGGCCTACCACAGTCTGTTGTGTAACCTCACTATCCAGAAACCCTATCTTCCCTGTTTGTGAGGTATCTTTGCAAGATACCTTTTCCCGAACCATGCGCTTTTGAGCGACTGTCGGCCTTCCCCCCCCCCATTTCTAGTTTAAAAGCTGCTCTATCTCCTTTTTAAATGCCGACGCCAGCAGCCTGGTCCCACCCTGGTTAAGGTGGAGCCCATCCTTTCGGAATAGGCTCCCCCTTCCCCAGAATGTTGCCCAGTTCCTAACAAATCTAAAACCCTCCTCCCTGCACCATCGTCTCATCCACGCATTGAGACTCTGGAGCTCTGCCTGTCTCTTGGGCCCTGCACGTGGAACAGGTAGCATTTCAGAAAATGCTACCCTAGAGGATCTGGATTTGAGCTTTCTACCTAAGAGCCTAAATTTGGCTTCCAGAACCTCTCTCCCACATTTTCCTATGTCATTGGTACCCACATGTACCAAGACAGCAGACTCCTCCCCAGCACTATCTAAAATCCTATCTAGGTGACGCGTGAGGTCCGCCACCTTCGCACCAGGCAGGCAAGTCACCAGGCGATCCTCACGTCCACCAGCCACCCAGCTATCTATATACCTAATGATCGAATCACCAACTACAACAGCTGTCCTAACCTTTCCCTCCCGGGCAGCACTTGGAGACATATCCTCAGTGCGAGAGGATAGTACATCCCCTGGTGGGCAGGTCCTGGCTACAGGAGTACTTCCTACTTCACCAGGGTGATGCTCTCCTTTTAGGAGACCTCCCTCCTCCAAGGTAGCACAAGGGATACTAGACTGGAGGTGGGACCTCTCTACAACATCCCTGTAGGTCTCCTCTATGTACCTCTCTGTCTCCCTCAGCTCCACCAAGTCTGCTACTCTAGCCTCAAGAGAACGGACATGTTCTCTAAGAGCTAGGAGCTCTTTGCATCGGGCGCAAACATATGACATCTCACCAACTGGAAGATAATCATACATGTGACACTCAATGCAAAAGACTGGATAGCACCCCTCTCGCTGCTGGATTGCTGACTCCATCTTAGTGTTTTTGAGTTTTCCAATATTTTAAAACTTGCTACAGTATTAAGGATATTAGCCTAATATAAAAGTGTCTTTTACTTTATATAGTGTATTGTATGATTTATTTAGAATTTCCTTCTTAGATAGTAATGAAATGTATTAAAACTCTATAAGAGCACTCCTTGCTTGTTACCCTAATTACAATAACTGACTATAAATGACGAGTTGTCCTAGGGGTGGGTGGGTGTTGGGGAGGGTGGGTGGGAATACTAAATTAGATCCTGCAGTGGCTGTTAGATTCTATCTGTTAATGCTGTGGTGCAAGGCTTTTAAAACTAAGTGGAAAAGACTATGGAGATTAGCTGTTTTCTGTTAGCTGTTGAAATTTGCTTTTTAAGTTTGCCTAACACTAACCTACAATTCCTCCTTTAAACCCCAATCTTTAAGTTCCCAAAGCACAAGCAAAGTAGCGTTCACTTACCAGAGAAATGTCCTCTTCTCTCAGAACTTCTCAGAAAGAAAGTTCAGTGGGACCTTCCCTCTTTATATACTTTTGAATCTAAGGGGCCTCTTTTGAGCAACCTATGCAAGTATTCTACTTCCCCCACACCTTAATTATCACTTAATTGAGGTCACTGGATGAGCTAACTCTCCAGCAGCCAAGGTAAAGAAAAATAACTGCCGTTTAGAACAAAGGAGTTCCTACCTCTAGTGTTTGAAAAACATTGAATATAATACTCTTCTGTGTGTTATTCCTTTATTTTTTTTATGGTGAAGATTTATTGATTACATATCCTTGTTAGAGGATACAGAGGAGAGATTGCAGGAGTTGTAAAATTTTTGAATTTGTTTCATTCTACTGTCAAATTTGAATATACTTATCCATCGATATTGGCCTTTTTGGATGTTTGTCACAAAGTTCGTATTAGAAAAATAGCATTTTCTAAAACAACGGATCGTAATACTTTACTGCAGTATGACAGTATGCATCCTCTGCATTTAAAGAACAGTTTGCTGTTTTCACAGTTCTTGCGGTATTGTTGGATTTGTCACTTCAACGCAGAATATTTAAAAATGGCTAACCAACTGGAAATTAAGCTTTTGCATAGGGTCTGTCCTACTCAAATTGTCAAAAGAGCAAAAAAAAAAAACCATTTTTTAATCTTATAGAACAACTATTGACATAGAGTAGATTCAATGACTTTTAGCATGCACATTGAAAAATACTTTGGCAAAATTAGTAAAATTGAGAGAGACTGGAATACTTTGAACATTCGTCCTTGTTTGTGAACAAGCAATGTTTCCTTGTCATCATCAGCAGATGAATCCATTATGAATGGGGGAGATAGAGAACACTGAAAATCATAGTGCCTCTAGGACAGCTAGCTCCATCTGCCTCTCAGTATTTATCTCCCAGCAGGGTTGGACGCAGTTTGTTCAGCTCCTTGAAGATTCTGCCTGGGATGGCTCCTATGCTTTTGCCAGTTGTAGCAGGGGTGTTGTGGCTAAGTGAAGCCCTCTTTAAAGGCACATAGGTTCGCCCTTTCCCTGCCTTACCCTTCCTCCTGTGTGGATGCAGGCATATAGGTTCGCCCTTTCCCTGCTTTTCCCACCCTCTTCTGCCTCCGCAGTGCCTCTGTAGCTGTTTGCCTCCAACTTTCCTCACAGCATTTAAAAAAAAAAGCAAAAAACCGCGCTTTTCAGCGCTGCTATTTCTGAGGCTTTTCCTGACTGTGCAGCGTGACCGGAGCGCGTAGACTCGGTCCTTTGAGGTAAGAGCGGTACTCAGCTCCTCCGGGGAGGGCCCACGGACAGTGTTCTGAATGGCGTGATTTTGGTGCGAAGCCGCCATTTTGAATTTTATTCCACCGTTTTTCGGCGATGGCTACTGAGGGAGTTAAGCGCTGTTCCCATTGTGGCAAGCGCAGATCAGCAGCGGGGCTCTGTAAAACGTGCTGTTTAGACGGTAGAACCAGTATGAGCATGGCGAGCGATGATTCTTCCCACTCGATGGAGCTGGCAGCGGGCGCCATCTTGGATGTGCCACATGGCTCGACCCCCGCAGTTGCGGAGGTGTCTGCGAGCAGAGGGGGGCCGAGGCTACTAGAGGAGCTCCGTTCCCCGTGGCTCCTAATTCGGAAACGGGAGGTCAGGGTGAGTTTTTCTCCCCCGAGTTTGTGCTTATTTTACATAAAGCCTTCATGCTGAAAAGAGGTCTGCCGCAGGTGTCTGACACTGCGTTGCTACCTGGTTCCCCTCCGACTGATGGGCTGGGGCTGATGCCAGACGTGGATGCCCCTGAGCATTGGATGCTAAGCATAGACGGGTAAATTCCCCGTCGGAGAGTGGCGCTCCTCCCCCCCCCCCCCCCCCGGTGGTCGGGCTGTGGGGACTCTGAGGGATCTGGCAGGCCTTCGTGGTCTGAAGAGCCAGAGGAAGGAGCCGGTTTGCCACTGGATCTGGATGATACTGCGGTTCGGATTTTCCACCGCGATAAGCTGCCAGCACTTATCTAACGGGCAGACGATCCATCAGCTCCTGATCCCATCTCGGAGCTTGCCCGTTGTCTGGCTGGGCGCTGGCCCAATTTTGATCCTGAAGGTCCGTGTAATTCCAGGGCTCCTTCTGCTGCCTGTTTTGGCGTACGCAACTTCGGATTTGGCTGTCTGTCTTCCGTCCTGCGGTCTTGGTGCCAGCATGCGGTATGCCTGACGGCGCAGTTGCTGGGTTGGTGTGGGGTGCGCAATTGGGCCGGTGATTTCGGTCTTCGGGCTCCTCTCACCTCATCCGCACTACCGGTTTCCTCTGTGAGTCTGCCTGGCGTACTCTGCTCTGCTTGCGCTCCCGTTGCTGCCACTCGACCGCTGCCTGCAGGATACTGTGCTGCTGCCTTCCCCAGCTCGTCCTCTTCTCCGTCGCGGATCTTCGCTGCTGCCTTCGCGATCTTCTGGCCACCTGTCGGATCTGTTCCCCGGCTCTTCCTCTTTGGCCGGCCAGATGGAGTCACAGTGGAAGAGGTTCCTGACGGTTGGGGCTGTGGAGGATGACTGTTTGTCCACCATCTTGTTTCAGAGGATGCCTGCCTTCGGCTTCGTCTGGCCTCTGTATGCTGCTGTTGGCTCTTCAGTGCTTCATTTGGGGATCACTTTGCAAGACTTATTCACGTCAGCCTGGTCTTCCATCATCCCTCTTGGCCCGCTTGGACTTTTCCTGTTCCTCTTTGCCTCCTTTGCCTTTCCCGTCTTGCCTTGTCCTCCCGCCCTTAATGACGAAATGTAACTGTACTGTATTTATTTTAATGTATTTATTTTAACTAGTTCATTGTAAGCCGCTTTGGGGCTGCAACACTGCGGCAAAAGGCGGGGTATAAATGATCTGAAATAAATAAATCTCTGATGCCTTACAGGCCCTCTCTATTGATGACCCTGTTCAAGGCGAGGCCTCCTCTGGCAATCCGAGGATGGCGAGTACTAAGAAGCCTGCTCGTGCCTTTCCTTTGCATGACTCCATCCAAGAGCTTATTTCTGCTCAATGGGCTGACCCCGAGGGGCCCTTGAAAGTGGCCAGGGCGATGGGGCATCTTTCCCTCTGAGTGAGGAGCACTTGTCCTGTTTTGGGATGCCTAAAGTGGATACCTTAGTCACGGCAGTGACCAAAAAAGACCACCCTCCCAGTAGAGGGAGGGGTCACCCTGAAGGACATTCAGGACCGGCGGCTGGAATCAATGCTAAAACGGTCCTTTGAGATTTCGGGCCTAGCCTTAAGGGCGTCTGTTTGCAGTTCTTATGCTGCTCGAGCCTGCCTCTCTTGGTTACAACAGGCAGTGGAACAGCCCGTGGATGGTGCGGAGTCCCTCGCTAAGGTTGCACCACGCATGGAGTTGGCCTTGTCATTTTTAGCTAGCGCCCTTTATGATCTGATCAGAGCTTTGGCTAAACAGATGTCTGTGGCGGTGTCCGCCCACCGCCTTCTATGGCCACGGCATTGGGCGGCTGACATGGCCTCTAAGCAAAGGCTGGTGAAGTTGCCCTTTCGGGCCCTTCTGTTATTTGGAGAGGAGTTGGAGAAGATGTTAAAGACCTGGGGGATGCTAAACCCCAGCGGTTTATCTGAGGATAGGCCGCGGCCTTCTTCCAAGGGTCAAGTGGTTCCCTCCTCCTCCAGACCTTGCTTCCGTGAAGCTAGAAGGTATCACCCGGGGCGCTCTGCTGGGTTTACTCAACATTCCCGCTTTCAGCAGAGGAACTCCTTTCGCTCGGACAAAGGCTTCACAGCAGCAGGCTCAAGGCCAGGAGCTCAGGGCCATCCTCCACAATGATGGGATGCTGGTCCACTCTTTTACAGCTGTAGGAGGACGCCTTTCCCTCTTTCTCGAGGAGTGGACCAAGATTACCTCAGATCAGTGGGTCCTGAACCTGATCAGAGAAGGTTACCGATTGGAATTCGGTGCCCCAGTGAGAGACGTGTTTGTGGAGTCCCAATGCGGTACTGCCGTCAAACGGGCGGCGGTAGAGGAGACCTTACAAGTCTTGTTGCACCTTGGAGTGGTGATCCTTGTGCCTCCCATCGAACACGGCTGCGGTCGTTACTCCATTTATTGTGTGGTGCCGCGAAAAGGCGGGTCTTTTCGGCCCATTCTCGTCTTAAAGAAAGTCAACGAGTCACTAAGAGTGCGGCATTTTCACATGGAAACCCTGCACTCCGTCATTGCGGCAGTACAGCCAGGAGAATTGCTCATGTCTCTGGACCTAAAAGAAGCTTACTGCACATTCCTATATGGCCCCCGCACCAACGGTTCCTCCGGTTTGCGGTGTTGGGAAATCATTTCCAGTTTCGGGCCTTGCCTTTTGGCCTCGCCACAGCTCCCCGAACCTTTTCCAAGGTAATGGTGGTAGTAGCTGCTTTTCTCAGGCGAGAGGGTATCCGGGTTCACCCGTACCTCGACGACTGGCTCATCAGAGCAGACTCTGCAGAAGAGTCATCATGTAACAGCCAGAGTGGTCTCAGTACTACAATCTCTGGGTGGGTCGTCAATATACCCAAAAGTCACCTGACCCCCTCTCAATCTCTAGAATATTTGGGGGTCCGGCTTGACAAGGCCTCTGGGTTTGTCGTTCTACCCGACCAAAGGCGGTGCAAGCTTCAGAACCAGGTCCGTCTGCTCCTGAGGATGCCTCGCCCGCTAGCTTGGGACTTTGTCCAGCTGTTGGGGTCAATGACAGCCATCTTGGAAGTGGTGCAATGGGTGAGAGCGCACTTGAGACCTCTGCAGTGTTCCCTGCTTCAACGATGGTCTCCAATATCTCAGGATTACCAGCACAGACTCACGTGGCTCCCTGCGGCCCGACTCAGTATGGAGTGGTGGCTCTCAGACAGCATGCTGTGGCGAGGAATGCTTCTAGCACTTCCCGATTGGTGCCTGGTGGTAACGGATGCCAGCCTGAAGGGCTGGGGAGCACATTGCCAGGGAAGCTATGCCCAGGGTCTGTGGACACCTGAGGAAACGGGGTGGTCCATCAATCGCTTGGAACTGAGAGCGATATTCCAGGCTCTTCTGGCCTTTCACATGACTCTGGAGGGACTGGCTGTCAGAGTTCTCTCGGACAACACGACAGCACTGGCCTACATAAATCGCCAAGGAGGCACTCAGTGCATAGCACTAGCAGCTCAGGCCACGCAGATTTGCCACTGGGCCAAGCTTCATCTGCAGTTTCAGTCAGCAGCTCATATTGCAGGTCAGAGCAACATGCAAGCCGACTTTCTAAGCAGGTATCTCTCCTCTCAGGCCATCCTCGATCCGCTTCAATCCGGTTTTCGCCCTCTACACTCAACAGAAACAGCACTCTCTAAAGTCTGCAATGTCCTGTTCCTTGCCAAATCCAGAGGCCACTACTTCATCCTTATCTTCCTCGATCTATCCGCCGCTTTTCACACTGTCAATCATGATTTACTTCTTGCCACACTGTCCTCATTTGGGTTCCAGGGCTCTGTCCTCTCCTGGTTCTCTTCCTATCTCTCCCACTGAACCTTCAGAGTACACTCTCATGGATCCTCCTCCACCCCCATCCCGCTCTCTGTTGGAGTTCCCCAGGGATCTGTCCTTGGACCCCTTCTTTTTTCAATCTACACCTCTTCCCTGGGCTCACTGATCTCATCTCATGGTTTCCAGTATCATCTGTACGCTGATGACACCCAGCTGTATCTCTCCACACCAGACATCACCGCGAAGACCCAGCCCAAGGTTTCGGCCTGCTTATCTGACATTGCTGCATGGATGTCCAACCGCCACCTGAAACTGAACATGGCCAAGACCGAGCTTATCGTCTTTCCACCAAAACCCACTTCTCCTCTTCCTCCGCTCTCGATTTCAGTAGATAACACCCACATCCTCCCCGTCTCATCTGCCCGCAACTTCAGAGTCATCTTCGACTCCTCCTTCTCCTTCTCTGCGCATATCCAGCAGACAGCCAAGACCTGTTGCTTCTTCCTCTTTAACATCAACAAAATTTGCCCTTTCCTCTCTGAGCACATCACCCGAACTCTCATCCACGCTCTCATTACCTCTCGCCTTGACTACTGCAACCTACTTCTCACTGGCCTTCCACTTAACCATCTATCCCCCCTTCAATCCGTTCAGAACTCTCTTCCACGTCTTATATTCCGCCTGAACCGATATACTCATATCACCCCTCTCCTCAGGTCACTTCACTGGCTTCCGATCAGATACCGCATACAGTTCAAGCTTTTCCTTCTTACCTACAAATGCACTCAGTCTGCAGCCCCTCCTTACCTCTCTACCTTCATCTCCCCTTACGTTCCCGGCCGAAACCTCCGCTCACAGGACAAATCCCTCCTCTCAGTACCCTTCTCCACCACCTCCAATTCCAGGCTCCGCCCAATCTGCCTTGCCTCACCCTATGCTTGGAATAAACGTCCTGAGCCCATATGCCAAGCCCCCTCCCTACCCATCTTCAAATCCTTACTCAAATCCCACCTCTTCAATGTTGCTTTCGGCACCTAACCTTTTACCTTTCAGGAAATCTAGACTGCCCCAGTTTGACGACCCCTACTTGTCTGACTGTACATTTGTCCTTTAGATTGTAAGCTCTTTGAGCAGGGACTGTCTTTCTATGTTAAATTGTACAGCGCTGTGTAACCCTAGTAGCGCTTTAGAAATGTTAAATAGTAGTAGTATCAAATTGACCCTGCGGAGTGGGAACTGGCAGACTAAGTGTTTCTTCAGATCTATGCCAAATGGGGAACGCCCGTAGCAGATCTTATGGCCTCAAGCAAAAATGCCAAAGTCCCGTCCTTTTTCAGCAGACGGAGAGATCCTCCCTCGGCGGGGTTGGATGCCTTGGCTCAACCCTGGCCCCCGGGCCTCCTGTATGTGTTTCCTCCTTGGCCCTTAATAGGGCGGCGACTCCTGCAAATTCGGTTGCCCTGGATTGGCCCAGGCGGCCGTGGTATGCGGACCTCCGGCGGATGCTGGTGAAGGCTCCCCTTCCTTTGTCTCTGGTACCGAACCTGTTGACGCAGGGTCCGGTAACCATGGAGGATCCCTGCCACTTTGGTCTTACGGCATGACTATTGAGAGGGCGCAATTGAGAGACAAGGGCTATTCTAACAAGGTCATCTCCACTCTGTTGCAGGCCCGCAAGCGTTCCACTTTCGTTGCCTATGCTCAAATCTGGCGCTAGTTTAAGGTTTGGTGTGTTTCTAAAGCGATCGCAGCCATGCGAGCTTCTGTCTCGCCGATACTTGACTTTTTGCAGGATGGTATAGAAAAAGGCTTGGCCTATAATTCCCTGCGTGTTCAAGTGACAGCCTTGGCATGTTTTCAGGGAAGGTCGCTGGCCTCTTCCTGGCTGTGCATCCGGACATTGTATGGTTTCTTAGAGGGGTGCTTCGGCTCCGGCCTCCCGTGCGGGCCCCTTGTCCGGCTTGGAATCTGGGGCTGGTATTAAAGGCTCTTCAGTGTTCGCCCTTCAAGCCGCTGAGGTGAGCTTCGGAGAAGGATGTGACTCTAAAGACAGGCTTTTTGGTGGCCATTACTTCGGCGAGACGGGTGTCTGAGCTCCAGGCGCTGTCCTGTCGAGACCCATTTCTGTAATTCTCAGAGTCCGGAGTAACGGTACGTACTGTGCCTTCCTTCCTGCCTAAGGTGGTTTTAGTGTTTCACCTAAACTAGCCTATTTATCTGCCATTCTTTACTAGGGAGGAGTTTCCAAAATCTTTTGGGCAGTTGCACCTTCTGGATGTGTGCAGGGCTCTGTTGCAGTATCTGCAGATGTCTAATGCTTTCAGGACCTCTGATCACCGTTTTGTATTGTTGTCAGGCCCTCGCAGAGGGTCTCCAGTGTCTAAAGCCACTATAGCCCGTTGTCTTAAGGAAGCCATTTTTTTCTGCATATCTGCTATCTGGCCGGCCTACGCCTGACGCCTTTAAGGCACATTCCACAAGAGCGGTTTCTTCCTCTTGGGCTGAGACGGGAGCACTCTCTCTTCAAGAGATATGTAGTGCAGCTACTTGGGCTTCTAAGCTCTCTTTTGCCCGTCATTACAGGCTGGATGTGGCTGCCAGAAGGGACACGCTTTTTGGAGCACAAGTGCTTGCGTGTGGTGTAGCTTGTTCCCGCCATATCTAGGGATTGCTTTGATACATCCCATTCGTAATGGATTCATCTGCTGCTGATGACAAGAAAGGGAAAATTAGGTTTTTACCTTGGTAATTTTCTTTCCTTTAGTCACAGCAGATGAATCCATGATCCCTCCTTGATTGACTCTGTTTTGTGTTCAGTTTTTCCTGCAGACATGTTGGAGAAGTTGGAAAACAGTCTTGAGGATTTCTGTTTACTGTTCTGTTACAGGAGGTTGAGTTCGTTCCTCCTTTGTGTTATTGCTCCTGTTCTGGGGCGTTCGTTCGCTGTGAGGAAAGTTCATGTTATGCTACTTTGAGGCATATTTTCAAAGCACTTAGCCTTCCAAAGTTCCATAGAAACCTATGGAACTTTGGAAGGCTAAGTGCTTTGAAAATATGCCTCTTTGCGGTTTAACACTGCTTTGGAAGCTTCAAAATACTGAGAGGCAGATGGAGCTAGCCGTCCTAGAGGCACTATGGTTTTCAGTGTTCTCTATCTCCCCCTGCTGGTAGGTGGACACAACCCATTCATAATGGATTCATCTGCTGTGACTAAAGGAAAGAAAATTACCAAGGTAAGAACCTAATTTTCCCTTAATGGCTTACATTACCATTGCGACTATAAGTGACTCCTTGTATCATTCAGATATTTGAACGACTACTTTTGTTTTGCAAGAACTAGGCCATTATACTAGCTCGACCACTGTTCAGTATGTTCTATCATGCTGGATGTTTCAGTTCTTAAAATATCTGAGAAGGATATGATAAAGTTGTCACCGGAATTCCTGTAATTCAATATGTGATCAATTTAATTTGAGACTGGATACCTAGAGGTTTAAATAAAAAGATTGAGTGGAATGTATTTTTCTAATTGATTGCAGTTCTGTTGATGTTACGCTGGCGGCATTATTTATATTTCTTGGCGCCATGTTTGTATATAAGCACACTCAGATACCCCCTGAAGCAGCCATTGGTGAAACAGGGGCCATTGTTGGAGTTGTTATAGGTATTGTAGCCAGAAGCAACAGTGCTTTGGATGTTTGGATTTCTATGTTTTCAGAGTGTGGAGGCTGAATCTGAAATTGGATATTTACTCAACATTTCAGTCACAGAGCAGAAAAGAAGATTTAAATATTGGTTAAGTGAGTGCATCCTTAATGTTTTCTTGACTTCTTAATTTTGCTTCTGAAACACTGGTGCTTTTTTTGACCTTTGATTGTACTTTTGGCAACATATGAAAATAATTAGTGCTCTTGCTGATTCATAAGTCTGAGGTCTTTTTCTTCAACTTTTGTTATATCTGTGATTTTGAAGAGGCTTCTTGTTAACAAATATTTTAGCAGCCATGAAACATCGAGGTTTATGTGGGTTTTACTGCAGTAAATGTTTTTTTGTTTGTTTTCTGGTTGAAGTCTGCTATTCACTTTTTTTTTTCCTTGTGTGTGATTTGTTACCCCAGTATTGACTGGCTAACAGGCTTATTTTCGAAAGAGAAGGGCGCCCATCTTTCGACACTAATCGGGAGATGGTCGTCCTTCTCCCAGGATCGCCCAAATCGGCATAATCGAAAGCTGATTTTGGGCGTTCTCAACTGCTTTCCGTCGCGGGGACGACCAAAGTTTCCGGGGGCGTGTCGGAAGCATAGCGAAGGCGGGACTGGGACATGCTTAACACATGGGCGTCCTCGGCTGATAATGGAAAAAAGAAGGGCATCCCTGATGAGCACTTGGTCGACTTTACTTGGTCCATTTTTTTTCTTGCGACCAAGCCTCTAAAAGAGGTGCCCAAACTGACCAGAGGGATGACCTCCCCTTACTCCCCCAGTGGTCACTAACCCCCTCCCACCCTAAAAAAAAAAAAAACAACTTTAAAAATATTTTTTACCAGCCTCAAATGTCATACCCAGCTCCCTGCCAGCAGTGTGCAGGTCCCTGGAGCAGTTTTAGTGGGTGCAGTGCCCTTCAGGCAGGCACCCCCCCTCCCTGTTACACTTGTGGTGGTAAATCTGAGCCCTTCAAAACCCACCAGAAACCCGCTGTACCCACATGTAGGCACCCGCTTCACCCCTTAGGGCTATGGTAGTGTTGTACAGTTGTGGGGAGTGGATTTTAGGGGGCTCAGCACACAAGGTAAGGGAGCAATGCACCTGGCATCAATTTGTGAAGTCCACTGCAGGAATGCTGGCTCTTCCCATGACTAAATGGCTTGGGTTTGGTCATTTCTGAGATGGGCATCCTTTGTTTCCATTATCGCTGAAAACCGGGGACGACCATCTCTAAGGTCGACCTAAATGTTAAGATTTGGGCATCCCCAACCGTATTATCAAAACGAAAGATGGACGCCCATCTTGTTTCGATAATACAGGTTTCCCTGCCCCTTCCCAAGGACGTCCTGCAAGGATGCCCTCAGGAAAACTTGGGCGCCCCATTTGATTATGCGCCTCCACATGTCAAGTCAGGAAATGCTATGCAGGTCAAGTTCCTAGATAAATGACTCATGAAGCAGCTCAGGAGCCGACAAGAGGGGGAACTATTTTAGATCTAATTCTTACTGGAATGCTAGACTTGGTACAAGAGGTAACAGTTTTGGGACCACTTGGGAATAGTGATAACATCAAATTTTAGATAACTTGAGTGGAGACACCAAGGAAATCCTATTGCAAAAGCATTTAACTTTCAAAAGAGCAGCTATTATAAAATGAGGGAAATGGTTAACAAAACTGCAAAGGTTGAGTTTAATTCAGGTCTAGATGTTGAAAAATTTCATCTTGGAAGCCCAGACGGGTTGTATTTCATGTATCAAAGCAGGTGGTAAAAATGCCAAATGACATCTGGCATGGTTAAAAGGTGAGGTGAAAGAGGCTATTTAGAGCCAAAAGAACATTTTCAAAACATGGGAAAAGGATCCAAATGAAGAAAATAGGAAGCAGCATAGTTAGTTACAAGTCATTGATAAGGAACGTTAAAAATTTGGAAAAAAGCTTGACGTAGAGGAAAAAATTCACAGCAAATTCTTTTCAGTACATTAGAAGCAGAAATCCTGTGTAGGGGGTCAGTTGAACTGTTACATCATCAAGGACTTAAGGGAGCACTTAAGGAGGACAAGGCCATAGAGAGACTAAGGAGCTCATTTTCAAACCACTTAAGCACACAAAGTACCATAAGTTACTTTGATACTTTGTATGTGTAGGTGCTTTGAAAATGAGACCCTAAATGGATTATTTGCTTCAGTCTTTACTGAGGAGGATGTAAGAGAGCCGCCTGTGACAGAAATTGTATTTAATGGCGGCAGTTTAATGGGACAAAGTCAACATTGATTCAGCCAAAGGAAATCTTGCCTCAACAGTTTGCTACATTATTTCAAAAGTGTGATTGAACATGGATAAAAGGTGAGCCAGTTGATGAGATTACATAAGTGTTGCCATACCTGGACAGACCGAAGGTCCATCAAATCCAGCATCCTGTTTCCAACAGTGGCCAGTCCAGCTTACAAGTACCTAAACAGTACAATACATTTTATGCTGCTTATTCTAGAAATAAGTTGATTTTTCCCAAGTCCATATTAATAATGGCTTATGAACTTTTCTTTTATGAAACTATCCAAACCTATTTTAAACCCTGCTAAGCTTACTGCTTTTACTACATTCTCAAACAACGAATTCCAGAGTTTAATTACATGTTGAGCGAAGAAATATTTTCTCCGATTTATTTTAAATTTACAACTTTGTAGCTTCATTGCGTGTCCCCTAGTCCTAGTATTTTTAGAAAGAGTAAACAAGTCATTCATGTCTACTCGTTCCACTCCACTCATTTTATAGACCTCTATCATATTTCCCCTCAGCCATCTTTTCTCTAAGCTGAAGAGCCCTAGCCACTTTAGCGTTTCCTTGGGAAGTCATCCTATCCCCTTCATCATTTTTGTTGCCCTTCTCTGTACCTTTTCTAATTCCACTATATCTTTTTTGAGATGCAGTGACCAGCATTGCACACAGTATTTGAGGTGCAGTCGCACTATGGAGCGATACCAAGGCATTATAATGTCCTAATTTTTGTTTTCCATTCCTTTCCTAACAATACCTAATATTCTATTTGCTTTCTTAGCTGTTGACGATGACACCTAGATCCCTTTCCTGGCGATGACTCCTAATGTGGAACCTTGCATCACGTAACCATAGTTCGGGTTCCTCTTTCCTAACTGCATCACTTTGCACTTCACATGCCCCGTCTCCCAGTCTCATAAGGTCCTCTTGTAATTTTTCACAATCCTCAATCCTCTTGCGATTTAACAACTCTGAATAACTTTGTGTCGTGATCAAATTTAATTACCTCATTAGTTAAGCCCATCTCTAGTTCATTTATAAATATGTTAAAAAGCAGCGGTCCCAGCACAGACCCCTGCAGTACCTCACTATCTACCTTTTTCCATTGAGAATACTGACCATTAAAATTTTCCTGGGGAGGGAACAAGCCGGGGGGGGGGGGGGCAAAAAGAAAAGACTGGGAGTCTGTTTTCGGGGGTGGGATGGGGAACTGGGTTAAAGGGGGTATTAACCTGGGGGAAGAGAGGTGGAGAAAGATGGAAACCATTATGGGAAGGAGGGGAGAGAGTCAGCAATAAAATGAAGGCTTGGGAAGAGATTAAAACTGAAGGTGGGGGGGGATCTGGGTAAGGTCAGGTGTAGAGAAAGCTGTGAGGGCAAGAATGATATACTGGGAAGGGGTCAGGTTTTCTGATCAGGAAGCTCTGTACAAAAGAATTTAATATATTTTCTAGATTGAATTGTAAATTACTTACAGTAATTATATTGTTATGAAGAAAGCCTGCAGAATTTTGTAAACTTAAAAATAATTGTGCGCAGATTTCTGAATTGTTTTCACAGAATTCCTCCAAGGGCAGTATTCTCAGATGTGAAGAAGTGGTTCTTAAAGTAAAAAATTATGCTGTCCTTTGTGATAAAATGGCAGACATCATGATAAAAATCCCACATTAGTTAGTAGATTGGAGGTGGGTGTTACATGGTTGGCTGGATGAGTGGGAAATGGGTGTTACATAGTTGGATGGATGTGTGTTCGTCTTTGAAATCTAGCGCATAGGTTGGTACCATGCACTAGCTGTTATAACTTCCAGTAGCACAGTTGAACTTACTGCTACCTCAAGAGGCGGTGGTAAGTGCAGCAGCTATTCCTACAGTCCTGTAGTGTGGTCGCAGTTCATCCCCTGGTCAGACCAATGGTCCATCTAGCCCAGTATCCTGCTTTCAGCAGTGGCTAATCCAGGTCACAAGTACCTGGCAGAAACCCAATTAGTAGCAACATTCCATGCTACCAGTCCCTGGGCAAGCAGTGGCTTTCTCTCATGTCAATCTCACTAAGACTATGGGCTTTTCCTCCAGGAATTTGTACAAATCTTTTTTTTAAACCCAGATACGCTAACTGCTGTTACCACATCCTTCAGCAGCAAGTTCCAGAGCTTAACTATTCTTTGATTGAAAAGTATTTCTATATCTTTGTACTTTTTACTTCTACCCATTCTACACCACTTGGGATTTTATAGTCCTTGGTCATATCTCCCTTAGCCATCTCTTTTTCAGACTGAAGAGCCCTAACCTCTTTAGCCTTTCCTCATATTGGAGGAGTTCTATCCCCTTTCATTTTGGTTCGTCATCTTTCAACCATTTATAATTCTGCTATATCTTTTTTGAGATACAACGACCTGAACTGAATGTCATATTCAAGGTGAGGTGGCACCTGGAGTGATACAGAAGCATTATGATATTCTTGATCTTATTTTGCATTCCTTTCCTAATAATTCTAGCATCCTGTTTGCTTTTTTGGCCACCGCCGCCGCAACACACTGGGCAGAAGATTCTACAGTGACATGTAGATCTTTCTGGAGTGCTGATTCCTATGGTGGACCATAGCATTAGGTAACTATGATTCAGATTATTCTTCCCAATGGATCTCACTTTGAATTTGTCTACATTAAATTTCATCTGCCATTTGGATGCCCAGTCTTCCAGTTTCCTAAGGTCTTCCTGCAATTTTTCACAATCCGCATGTGTTTTGACCACTTTGAATAGTTTTGTGTCATCTGCAGATTTAATCACCTCTTATGTTCTGATTTCCAGATCATTTATAAATATATTAAATAACACCTGTCCCAGTACAGATCCCTGCGGCACTCCACTGTTCACCCTGTATTGAGAAAAATGGCCATTTAACCCTACCCTCTATTTTCTGTCCAATAGCCAATTCCTACTATCCCATGACTTTTTAATTTTTTCAGGAGTCTCTAATGAGGAACTTTGTCAAAAAACTTTCTGAAAATCTAGATACATCAACTGGCTCACCTTTATCCACATGTTTATTTACGCCTTCAAAGAAATAAAGTAGATTGGTGAGGCAAGATTTCTTCCCTTGGCTGAATCAATGCTGACTGTCCTGTTAAACCATGTTTGTCTACATGTTCCATAATTTTATTCTTTATAATAGTTTCCACTGTTTTCCCCAGCACTTAAGTCAAGCTTACCAGTCTGAAATTTCCAGGATCACCTTGGAACCCTTTTTAAAAATCAGCATTACATTGGCCACCCTTCAGTCTTAAAGTGGTATATACAATTTTTCACTGTTGTTCAGTAATAAAGAGGAAGAGACTATGTATATCGGTCACAATTGGTACCTTCGCTCATAAATATGCAAGGTACTATTTATATACTATATAAACCTCTGTGGAGTACAAAAAAGTACGAAAGGGAAAAAGCCTCAGCACCCACGCAGCCACCCAACAGAAACACTGAGTAAAAAGGACTTACAGGGTCAAATCTCTTCATTGGCATAAAAAACCCTTTCACACAAAACTCCACAGTGTATTTAATTTCAATGGATCCACCCAAAAATGTGACAAACATAAGAAAAAAAGCAAACACACTTTTGAATCTTCATTAATGATAAAAAGCTATCTGTGGCCAGAGTTTAGCTATAATAAGCTGTCTTAAGGTGTGAACAATCAATCTAAAATATATATATAAAAAAGTAAAGATGTGTCAATATAACAACCTAAGATGAGCAAAAAGGTCATATAAGTGAAAACTCAAAAGATCCAGAAATCAACAGTTAAAAGCAATATAGTTAGTGAACACAAAAGTACTTGCAAGTTCATAACACACAAACCGTCTTCATGTCACAAGATCCTTCAAACATGGCCGTAGAATAATTTCCTTAAAGACATAACTCAGGATGTCATTTGGGACATCACTTCCGATCTTATGAGAGAAGAAAAAAGCTTTCTCAAAAGGAATTACAAAAATTCACATCATAGCATAAGAAATCCAGTGTTTTTCCAATCCATCTTGAGATTCAACCTATCCGGTTCTTCAGTTTTTAAGGTAAAGATCCAGTATTGCTCCATTTGTAGTAACAGTTTTAAACGATCGTAGGGTCCCTTAGGTATATGGTCAATAACATAAACCTGCAATCATGAAAAAGTATGTCCACATTCTAAACAGTGTTCTACAATAGGAACCTCACTGCTCATCAACTAACGAGCTCTCCTTGGTGTGGGAATGCTTTACTCCACTCTTTCTCTGCAGCTTGGAAGGATTGCTAATGAGGCACACACTTCTGCCTTGCAAGGGTTTATTACAACAGTTCCCAGAAGGCTGTTTCCATTCAGCTTGCCTAGTACCCCTTCCTGCCCTGCCCCCCACCCCCAGGGCTTCCTTTCCACAGCTGGAAACACCTCCCAGCAAAGAACAGTGAGGCTTCTGTGTAAGGCAAGTTCCTGGTTCAGTTTTTTCCCTTTCCTTGGAAGACAGCGATCCATGCCATGTTTTCTGTCTGCTCAGCCTTTGTCACATTCCGAAAGAGGACCTTCAAGTGGATATATTCATAGTACTTTAATAAACAATAATTAATTTGAAAAACTGTGTCAGGTACGGGCAAATGACTGCAACTAGTGCCCTAGAGCCTAAGCTCAGCCAGATGCACTTGGCCCTATGACTGTTAAAAGGCACAGTGGCATATAAAAATGTGTAACTGCAGTCCTAAACCCCATGCCCAGTATCATGTAGCTGGCTGGCCTGTAAAGAAGTCACTCTGAGGAGTAGCCTTGTGGTTAGTGCAGCGGACTCTGATCCTGGGGAACTGGGTTCGATTCCCACTGCAGGTCTTTGTGACTCTGGGCAAGTCACTTAGCCCTCCATTGTCCCAGGTACAAATAAGTACCTGTATATAATATGTAAAACCACAGAAAGGTGGTATATAAGTCCCATTCCCCTTTTTACTTTCTACCAACTTGCTACATGGCCTCATTTCCAGTCTTATATCCTCTTCAGTGTTGTTCACACAAAGCAAGCTTTACATTCGTGTACTTTTTCTCTTTCAGCTCAAGTTCTGTTGAACATGTACTTAAGACATCCAAGATACTTCATCCTTCTGTACCTTTTAGTCTAAATTGAAAGTGTATCTATTCTAGTATGCTTTTCCGCAGGACATTGTAGTAATCCCAGTGAGGCAACTTTGCCATGTTTAGTGCTCTGTGTTACTTCTGTTACAAGGCATGTAAAAGCTGGGGGAAAAAAGGTAGTTGAAATTGTACTTTGTAAGGGTGCATCTTGCTCATACATTTCTTCTTTTACCTAGTTTGCAGTAACTGAATTGCTGTGTTTTTAATTACAGGAGCTCCAGTTCCAACGACTTACAAGAGAGCTTGAAGTGGAGAGGCAAATTGTTGCGAGTCAGCTAGAAAAGTGTAGGCTTGATGCAGAATCACCAAGCATTGTCAGCATAAGGTAAAGACCTTGATAAATCTACATATCCACCAAAACTGAACATTTTTGATATGTGCATTTTTTTTATTTCAAAGTTGTTTTATGGACATATAAGTTGTGCAGGAATTACAAAATCAAATTTGAAATAATTGCAGGCATTACAAAATACAGCAATCAGATTGCTTGGGTAATGCCTATAAATACAATCACATTACCCCATTATATAAGCATTATCATGGGCTGTCAATGTCATTTAGGGTTACCTTTAAAATCTTGAAAATAGCTCACAATGCCTATTATAAGCAGCATCCATCATATCTACATTCATTAGTCACCCCCTATACATACTTCAGAGTGTTGAGTTCATTATAGAATGGTCCTCCAACATCCTAATAGTGTATCAGGCAATTGGACATGGAAAGGAGCCTTTCTTTGGTTAGCACCATTCCTCTGGAATCATTTATTGATGTTGATACTTGTGGAAATAGATTTTAAAAATTCAAAGTGCTTTTGAAAACTCATCTATGTACTCAAGAACTTGAGGGAATTTAGTAATAGAGAATATGTATGGACTATGATGTA
Source organism: Microcaecilia unicolor (assembly GCF_901765095.1). NCBI lineage: Eukaryota > Metazoa > Chordata > Amphibia > Gymnophiona > Siphonopidae > Microcaecilia > Microcaecilia unicolor. The sequence goes on along the minus strand of NC_044037.1, from coordinate 244,991,888 downwards.
ATACATAGACATTATGGATGATTGGGTAGTATGTTTGATCTTGAATGTTTGAGATAGGCTTTCCTTTTAAGAATGGAATACCTGTTTTATTTCTTTTTGTTTTGTTTTATTAGCTTATTTTTTATGATCTTGATTTTAAAGTTTGTATAATTTTATTAGACTGTAAACCATTTTGATCTGTGCAAGTAAAACAGTATATCAAATATAATAAAACATAAAACATTTTAAATAAATTTGTAATTTTTATGTTGCATATCTCATGGTCCCATGTTTGAGATAGAAACATAAAATAAGGTAGGTTGTATGATATTTTGCTGCTCTGTCCTTTCCTTCCAAAGTAGCCCAGTCTCTACAATTGCTGTATCTGCTCAGGTTCTTATTCTTGACCATGCTTTCTTGAATTATGATATCCTTGTCTCCATCACTTCCACTAGTAAGGTATTTCATGTTTCCACTATCCTTTCTGTAAAGAAATATTTTCTTAGATTACTCATGAGTTTACCCTCTTTACATAAGAACATAAGAGAAGCCATGCTGACTGAAACCAAGATCCATTAAGCCCAACATCCCTAGCTTTGACAGGGGCCACTCTGGGTAACAAATGCCTGGTATTTCCCAAAAAGTAAATCCAGTTTTTCCAAGGAATGACAGTGCATGCAGTTTTTCCATTTGTCGATGTCATGAGAGACTTCCTCAGTTGCTTTATCTGCAGAGCCTAATGAGTGTTTCCCACTGCACTCTAACTTAATTCCTCACTGTTATGTGGGTCTCTTAAAACTTGGTAGGTTTCCCTCTGTTAATTATCCTAGTTAATGTTCTTTAGCAGTTATAAATTTCCCTTTCTTTTTTAACATGTCTGCTTCTTTAAGCTCCTTTTGGGGCTTTGAGTATCCATGTTGGGTCAGTTTGGCCAGTTAAACAAAAAAAAAAAAAAAAATCATTTTTCAGCAACATGCCTCAGCCAAACAGTGGAGATGAACAAAAGGGTTTCTTAGAACTCTTATTACTAGCAGTTCACATAAAAACACATGGAGAGGACAAGGGAGAGCAGACCTATGTATTGTGGACTCCTGATGCAGGTTCTATAACTAAAACTTCCATATCATCAAGCTGATCAATCCATAGACTGGTGGGTTGTGTCCATCTACCAGCAGGTGGAGATAGAGAGCAAACTTTTGCCTCCCTATATGTGGTCATGTGCTGCCGGAAACTCCCCAGTATGTTCTCTATCTCAGCAGGTGGTGGTCACACACAGCAGCAGCTCTGGCTAGGCCTCCAAGCCTAATTTTTAGGTTTTGTTGAGTGCCTGGGGTTGAGGGCTCTTTTGAGCAAGTGCAAACCTGGTGGTGCCAGGTCCCTCCTTTTCTCCCCCCTCCCGCTGGCTCCGTTAAAAAAAAAAAAAAAAAAAAAAAATTTTTAAACGTCCTTAAAGGCGTTTATTTCGACGTTTATTTAAACGTTCATTGCAGCTACTCACTGGGACACCAGTTCGTTACAGCTCGGAGCGGACAGCAGGTAATTTTTACCTTTTTATAGCAGGCAGGGGGTTCCCCGATTCTTCTCCTCGTGGCATATGGCGTCGGAGGGCGAGGGCGCAAAGGGTCGCTCCCCGGATCGCTTGAGCGCTTCTAGAGGGGATGCGGGGTCTTACAGCCTGATTCGCCCTTGTTGGGTGACAGTTTCGTGACCGATGAATGTCCCGGTCCTTCCTCCGGCGTGGCGGTTTTTCCCGCCATAAACGCCCATCCCCCGCTCCTCGCCTCCGCCATCTTGGCCGGCCACGCAGCTCGGACGGCTTCTTCGTGGGCCGCCCTTGAGGTTGGAGACATTAATGCCATGAACGCCCTTAATTTGGGCGACGGCACAAAAGCGGCTAAAGTTAAGCGCCGTTCTTCCCGCGCGGCTCCTTTGCGGAGTGTCGCGCCGGACGCCATTTTGGATGCGCAGCATGTCTCTCCCCCGCTCTTGCGAGCGCCGGTTGAGGGTGCGTCTAGGGCTGTTGCCCAGGCTGCGGAAGTGCACAGTCTGGGGGGTTTCTCCCCCGAGTTTGTTTTGCTGCTGCATCAGGCTTTCCTCATGCAAAACGCTGCCCCTGCTCCCTCGTCTGGTAAAGAGGTTGAAGTTCCCAGAGGTAAACGCCCTCGGGTTGATTCCCAGGCCTTGGAGGAATTTGTCTCCTCCGATGTAGATGAGGGCAGCGTGTCTGAGATCTCCCAACGGTCCTTTGCGGATTCCTTGGAGGAGACGGATCCCCGCTCGGATGGAGCGGATGACCCCTCTGCAGCGCGGCTTTTTAGCCCAGAGGATTTGCCCAACCTGTTGTTACAGGCCATGGACACTTTGAAGATTTCCTCTCCGGAGGACGTCTCTCCCTCAGCCCCTGTTGGCTCTGCCATTATGCTGGGGACGAAGCGCCCGCCTAGAACCTTCCACGTGCATGATGCCATGCACACCCTAATTTCGGCTCAATGGGATGTCCCAGAAGCGAGCCTTAAAGTGGCTAGGGCTATGTCCCGCCTCTATCCTTTGGCTGTGAGTGAACGTGAGGCCTATCTGTGGCCTACCGTGGATTCTTTAATCACTGCGGTGACTAAGAAAACGGCGTTGCCGGTGGAAGGTGGCACGGCCCTAAAGGACGCCCAAGACAGAAGATTGGAGGCGGCCTTAAGGTCGTCCTTTGAGGCGGCTGCTTTAAGTTTGCAGGCCTCAGTTTGCGGCTCCTATGTGGCCAGGGCGTGCCTGACTATGGTGCAGCGGGCTTCCCCCTCGGATCATTCCTTGAGGGCTGATTGGCCGGCCCTGGAACGGGCTTAGCCTATTTGGCAGACTTGCTGTATGATGTCTTGAGGGCCTCAGCGAAAGGCATGGCTCAGACAATCTCTGCGCGGCGGTGGCTTTGGCTGAAACATTGGTCTGCTGACCACGCCTCTAAATCCCGCCTGGCTAGGTTGCCTTTTAAAGGCAAGCTGCTCTTTGGGGTCGAGCTGGACAAAATCGTGACCGATCTCGGCACGTCTAAGGGCAAGAAATTACCAGAGGTCAGGGCTCGGGCTAGTACTCGTCCCGGTACCTCCAGAGGACGGTTGCAGGAAGCCCGTCGGTACCGCCCGGGCAAGTCGGGTTCCTCTGCCCCCTCTTCCTTCAAGAGGAATTTCTCCCCCAAGCAGCATTCCTTTCGCAGAGACCGCCGTCCCGGAGGTGCTCCCTCCGGTCCTCCCCCAGGGTCTCGTACCCAATGACGGGGTCTTGGTCCACGCCCCAGTGCAGATTGGGGGACGGCTGTCCTCGTTTCTGGGCGAGTGGACCACAATAACTTCAGACGCGTGGGTGCTGGAAGTCATCAGAGACGGCTACAAACTAGAGTTCTGCCTTAAAAGACGGGTTTGTACTCTCTCCCTGCAAGTCTCCGGTCAAAGCTGTGGCAGTGCAGCAGACCTTGGACAATCTGATCCGCCTGGGCGCGGTCGTTCCGGTGTCAGAAAGTCAGCTTGGCAAGGGACGTTACTCCATTTACTTTGTGGTACCAAAGAAAGGAGGTTCTGTCCGGCCTATCCTCGACCTCAAAGGGGTCAATCGGGCCTTGAAAGTGCGGCACTTTCGCATGGAGACTCTCCGCTCTGTTATAGCGGCAGTGAAGGCAGGAGAGTTCCTGGCATCCTTGGACATCAAGGAAGCGTACCTGCATATTCCCATCTGGCCTCCTCATCAACGCTTTCTGCGTTTTGCAGTCCTGGGACGACACTTCCAGTTCAGAGCCCTCCCTTTCGGGTTGGCTACTGCTCCGCGGACCTTTTCCAAAGTAATGGTGGTCATCGCGGCCTTCCTACGAAAGGAAGGGGTACAAGTCCATCCTTATCTGGACGACTGGTTGATCCGAGCCCCCTCTTATGCAGAGTGCGGCAAAGCTGTGGACCGGGTAGTTGCTCTTTTGAGCTCCCTGGGATGGATCATCAACTGGGAGAAGAGCCAGCTGCGCCCGACTCAGTCCCTGGAGTACCTGGGAGTTCGATTCGACACCCAAGTGGGCAGAGTGTTCCTGCCAGACAATCGGATTGTCAAACTTCAGGCTCAGGTGGACCAGTTCCTAGTAGCCTCTCCCCTTCGGGCTTGGGACTATGTGCAGCTGTTGGGCTCTATGACGGCCACGATGGAAGTAGTGCCCTGGGCCAGGGCTCATATGAGACCACTTCAACACTCTTTGCTGCAGCGCTGGACTCCGATGTCGGAGGATTATGCTGTGCGCCTTCCCTTGGACCCAGCAGTGCGCAAGGCGCTGAGCTGGTGGATGCAGACAGACAAGTTGTCTGCGGGAATGCCTCTGGTGACCCCAGAGTGGATTGTCGTCACGACGGACGCCTCGTTGTCGGGCTGGGGAGCCCACTGCTTGGGAAGGACAGCGCAGGGGCTCTGGTCTCCTGCAGAGGCAAAGTGGTCTATCAACCTCCTGGAACTCAGAGCCATTCGGTTGGTGTTATTGGAGTTCATCCCGGTACTGGTGTTGAAGCCTGTACGGGTCCTGTCGGACAATGCCACGGCTGTGGCCTATGTCAACCGCCAGGGAGGTACCAAGAGCGCCCCTCTAGCCAAGGAGGCTATGAATCTTTGCCAGTGGGCGGAAGCGAACCTGGAGCAGCTTTCAGCGGCCCACATTGCCGGAGTCATGAATGTCAAGGTGGACTTTCTCAGTCGCCATACCTTGGAGCCCGGAGAGTGGCAGCTATCTGCTCAGGCGTTCTTGGACATCACGAAGCGCTGGGGCCAGCCGAGCCTAGATCTGATGGCGTCATCGGCCAATTGCCAAGTGCCGCGCTTTTTCAGCAGAGGACGGGACCCTCGATCCCTGGGAGTAGATGATCTTCTCCAACAGTGGCCGACGCAAGAGCTTCTCTATGTGTTCCCGCCCTGGCCCATGTTGGGCAGGGTGCTAGACCGGGTGGCAAAGCATCCCGGCAGGGTAATCCTGGTGAGTCCGGATTGGCCCAGGCGTCCCTGGTATGCGGACTTGATCAGGCTCTCAGTCGACGATCCTCTGCGGCTGCCAGTGGAGCAGGGCCTGTTACATCAGGGTCCCGTGGTGATGGAGGATCCCTCCCCCTTTGGTCTTACGGCCTGGCTATTGAGCGGCAGCGTCTGAGGAAGAAGGGCTTCTCAGACAAGGCCATCGCCACTATGCTGAGAGCGAGGAAGCGCTCTACTTCTACTGCTTACGCCAGGGTTTGGCGTATCTTTGCAGTGTGGTGTGAAGCAGGCTCACTTTCTCCCTTCACTGCTCCAATTTCTTCAGTGTTGGCGTTCCTGCAAGAAGGTCTGGAGAAAGGCCTGTCGCTCAGTTCCCTTAAAGTCCAGGTAGCGGCTCTGGCTTGCTTCAGGGGCCGCCTGAAGGGTGCTTCCCTGGCTTCGCAGCCAGATGTGGTGCGCTTTCTCAAGGGAGTTAATCACCTGCGCCCTCCTCTGCACTCAGTGGTGCCTGCGTGGAATCTCAACCTGGTACTAAGAGCATTGCAGAAGCCGCCTTTTGAACCCTTGTCGAGGGCATCTCTGAAAGACCTGACGTTGAAAGCAGTCTTTTTGGTGGCTATCACTTCAGCCAGAAGAGTTTCCGAGCTCCAGGCGCTCTCATGTCGAGAGCCTTTTCTGCAGTTCACTGAGGCAGGAGTGACTATTCGCACAGTGCCTTCCTTCCTGCCCAAGATTGTTTCTCGCTTCCATGTGAATCAGCAGCTCTGTCTCCCTTCCTTTCGTAGGGAGGACTACCCAGAGGAGTACTCTGCTCTTAAATATCTGGATGTGAGACGAGTCATCATCAGATACTTGGAAGTGACCAATGAGTTCCGGAAATCGGATCATCTGTTTGTCCTGTTTGCAGGTCCTCGTAAGGGTCTGCAGGCTGCTAAGCCTACAGTGGCAAGATGGGTCAAGGAAGCCATTGCAGCGGCTTATGTGGCCGCGGGGAAGGTGCCGCCTATCCAGCTGAAGGCTCACTCCACGAGAGCTCAGGCGGCCTCGATGGCAGAGGCCGGATCCGTCTCCTTGGAAGAGATATGCAAGGCGGCAACTTGGGCTTCGGCTCATACATTCTCCAAGCATTACCGTTTGACTGTGGCTGCACGGGCGGAGGCCCGGTTTGGAGCTTCAGTGTTGAGGTCAGGGATTTCAATGTCCCGCCCTGGGTGAGTACTGCTTCGGTACATCCCACCAGTCTATGGATTGATCAGCTTGATGATATGGAAGGTAAAATTATGTATAATCATACCTGATAATTTTCTTTCCATTAATCATAGCTGATCAATCCATAGCCCCTCCCAGATATCTGTACTGTTTTTATTCTGGTTGCATTTCATGTTCAAGTTTAGTCTTCAGTTACTTCAGAAAGACTTCGTGTTCAAGTTTTTTCACTTGGATTCTTCAAGAGTTGAGACGAGTTTGTGTTACAGTGAGCTGCTGCATTCCTCTCCCCTCCGTTTTACGGGGCTGGATTGAGACTTAAAATTCTGCCGGCACTCCCTCCCGCTTCGTGCGGCTGTAGGGCAGCTTTGTACCCCTCCCGCTTCGGCGGTGTTAGGGTCAGTCAGCTCCTCCCGCGGTTGCGGTTGCAGGATAAGCCAGATCCCCCTGCATCGGCGGGTGTGGTGTCCCTCCCCCGCTCCGCGGGGATGAGCTGGACGGATTCCCCTCCCCCACTTGTGTGGGGATGAGCTGGGTTAATTCCCCTCCCCCGTTTCGGCGGTGGTGAGCTGGGCAGAGTGTCCCTTCGTGGGTGTAATTCTCTAAGTGCTGAGTCCTGCGGATGGAGCTTTGATATCGACATACTGAGGAGTTTCCGGCAGCACATGACCACATATAGGGAGGCAAAAGTTTGCTCTCTATCTCCACCTGCTGGTAGATGGACACAACCCACCAGTCTATGGATTGATCAGCTATGATTAATGGAAAGAAAATTATCAGGTATGATTATACATAATTTTACCACAGCCCCTGTCAAGTCCTTCTATGGTTGTGTTCTCTCCATGTGTTTTTATGTGAATTGCTGGTAATAAGAGTTTTAAAAAGACCCTTTTGGCTACACTCTGGTCCTTTGTCATCTCTGCTGTTTGACTGCTGCTTTCTGACCTGTGGAGATTGGTCCTTCCTTTTTGTTTTCAGAAAAAAGCGCCCCTACCCCCTTAAAAAAAAAAAGGTTATTCACAGTGGATACACACAGTTGGTCCTTGCAGTGTCTTGAGCTTGATCACTTGCCCTCACAATGTCAACTGTGTTCCCAGATGACAAAAGAAGGGATTCATAGCCATGAAGAGCAATGCAAAAGAATCTTCAGTACATTTAAGTCCAGTCCATCGACTTAGGCATCTCACACACCAGTCCGGGAGCTGTATTAGATGCTGTGGATGTTTTGGCATCAGGAGTGCTTTGATCATACTCAACAGTGAGTGTTGATAGAGCCCACTGAGACCAAACATCAGCCAAGCCTTGCCTGAAGAAGAGAATTGTTGGATTATTTGTAGTAAATAATTAGCAGATTTTAGTACACACAGCTTCAGCTTTAGAAATGTTAATTTCTTTTCTTCATCTCTCTGTCATACACCCCAGAATAATTCACTGCTGAGTCACTTTAAAGTTGAAGTAACAAAACATCTGTTTACTCACAGTTTGTAGTTAGATTATAATCAGACAGGCTTATATTTACATATTACTATACATTTGTCTTATCAGCTCCTTCCATGTGCTTAGATGGTAATGGATGCTCACACCACCATAGATCCTCTCAGGTTAGGAGAGATCATGAGCTCCATGTGCTCCATGTGCTGCATCTGCTGTGTCTAAACCCCCACAGGAAGTTGCATAGCTGTGTGACCTCTCTAAGTAATTCACATCAGAGGTCACAGAGTAATCACAGAGAAATAATAGGTGACAGGCAATGCATGTAAAATACAATAAATTCCAACAAACCCCTTCTCATGCATAACTGTCATGCAATTATTTATTCATACAAAGTCCAAGCTTTATACGCAGATTCACAAAATGTTCTCTGGGTAACAGTTTGGTCATGATGTCAGCTGTCATCTCACTGGTGTGACAATAGTGTAGACTGATGACCCCTTCTTTCGCCAACTCTCGCACGTTGTGGTATTTCGTTGCGATGTGCTTGGTGCGTGACTGAACCTTGTCATTCTGTGACAGTCGGATGCAGCTCTGATTATCTTCCATTATCTGGATTGGTCTCTGTTCAGCTATACCAAAATCCAGCAAAAGTTTTTCAATCCACATCAGTTCTCTGCACGCTTCCGATACGGCCACGTATTCAGCTTCTGTAGAAGACAAACTCACAATACTTTGTTTATGACTGGCCCATGAAATGTGTACATTTCCATACATAAACACATATCCACTTGTGGATTTATAATCAGAATGATCCCCTGCCCAATCTGAATCACAGTAACATATTAGTTTTGGATTACTATTGGCTGAAATCTTTAATTTACAATCAATGGTACCCTTTAAATACCTTACCATCCTTTTAACTGCAGTCCAATCTGATTTGGTAGGTGAGCTGACCCTTCTGCTCAAAATTCCTACTGCATTTGCTATATCAGCCCTGTATGTGGTAGCTAGATATAAAAGCTTACCTATGGCTGATCTATATTGGATGTTATCTGGTAAAGGTTCTCTTACTGTTTCATCCTTCAGAAAATCAGTGATCATGGGAGTGCTTACAACTTGGGCATCTTGCATACCTAAACTTTCAATAAGCTCATTTATTTTCTGCTTCTGGCTTAGAAGATAAGAACCATCATTTTGTTTCTCAATTTCTATACCAAGATAGTATGACACATTACCCAGTTCTTTTATCTCAACATTGTGGTTTAAACACTTTACAATGTCCTTGTACTCTTGCTCACTTTTGCTTGCAATGAGCAGATCATCAACAAAAGCTAAAATGTATGCATATTGTCCATTTGTGCACCTAGTGTACAAGCATTTATCTGCTTCACCTTGCTTAAATCCTAAATTTGTCAATATTTCATGCAATTTATCATTCCAACATTTTGCACTTTGCTTTAATCCATAAAGACCTTTGTTTAATTTACACACTAGCTGTCTTTGTTTTGTATTTATGAAACCTGTTGGCTGTTCCATGTACAAGTCTTCAGTTATATCTCCGTGAAGAAACGCTGTTTTCACATCAATGTGGTTGACTTGCATGCCTTTTGAGACTGCAATGCTCAGAAGTGTTCTGATTGTCGTGTGTTTCACTACAGGTGCAAACACTTCATCAAAATCTTCTCCATATTTTTGAAGATATCCCTTTGCCACTAATCTGGCTTTATACCTTTCCACTTTTCCTTGTGCATTCCTTTTTAACTTGAATACCCATTTGCATCCTATAGCTTTCTTGCCAGGAGGTAATTTTGTAAGAATCCAAGTATTATTTTTATCCAATGCATCAATTTCTTCTTGTGCAGCTTTATGCCATTCAGCAGCTTCTTCTGCTGGCATTTTCTCAATCTCATCCCATGTTAAGGGCTCTTGAGCTTCTGCTGACTTTGTTAGGTAAGACAGTCTTGGGGGTGGAACACCTTTGTTTTCCCTGGATGAGCGTCTGACAACAGGTTGGTCCGACCTTTCCGCATCCTCTAAATCTGAGAGTACTTCTCCAATTGATTCCCCTTCTCCAACTGTACTGTCTTCTTCAATGATCCTTTCTGTGTCTGCTTCCTCTGCCTGTTCCTCGTTAGATACAGGTGAGTTGCTTTCAGACATCTGCCTTGGTATGGCATTTATATACACTGGCATGTCTATTATGGTTCTAGTTTCATATTCTGGATGATAAGGCTCATCTGGGATAATCCAGCCTTTATCAACCCTTTTGTTTTCATCAAAATATGTAACATGTCTTATGCCAACAATGCCAGTTTTCAGATTCAAAATTCTATATCCTTTGTGTCCTGGAGCATAGCCAACTAAAATGCCCCTTTCTGTTGTGGAATCCAGCTTATGCCTTCTTTGCTTTGGTTCATGAGCATATGCTGTACTTCCAAATGTTCTTATGTGTGACAGGTTTGGCTTCCTACCATGCCATGTCTCATGTGGTGTGCGCTCAGCGCCTTTAGTTGGCATTCTGTTTTGTAGGTACACTGCTGTGAGAATGGCTTCCCCCCATAGTCTTTTAGGGAGATTGCTATCTGACAGCATACATCTGGTCATTTCCACAATTGACCTAAATTTTCTCTCTGCAACAGAATTTTGCTCTGGTGTATAAGCTACTGTTGTGATATGTTGAATGCCTTCTTGTTCTAGAAATGTGCGCATGCTTTGTGAAGTGAACTCACCACCATTGTCGGTCTGAAGAACCTTTGGTTTTCTTTCAAATTTATTGCTCACCATGGCTACGTATTTCTTCAGCATGTCTGTGACTTGACTTTTCTCTTTCAGCAAATAGGCCACACAGTATCTAGAGAAATCATCCAAGAATATTAGCACAAATCTGTTATTTCCCAATGATGGGATATTAAACGGTCCACATAAGTCACTGTGTATTAAGTCCAGCACTTTATTACTCCTATTTCCTGTGTATGCAGGAAATGAGGGTCTTACACCTTTTTGAGTAACACAGTCTATGCATTTCTCCATTTTACCAGCATCTGCACTTATCTGAATGCCGGTGGCCAGTTGCTTACTGTAAAGATCCTGGATCACCTTAGAATCACGATGTCCCAGGCGGCGGTGCCAGATTTCCGGACTACATTTACCATCATTCTTCCTTACTTGCGCCATATGTGAGGCTTCACCTGAAATGCTCAGTTTATAAACATCATTATGCATAAAAGCTTCAGCATACACTTCATCATTTTTAGAGATTGTGCACTTACTGTTTTCAAAATGAATCACAAATCCCTTCTTATCTAATGTAGATACACTAAGCATATTGCAAACTGCTTGGGGAATATACAAGACATCACTTACAGGAATTTCTGTAACTTCATTAGACACTTTGCATTTTAAGAATCCAATACCTTTTGCTTGGATCTTAGCAGTCCCTGCGTTTGCAGTTTTAAGAATACCTTCCTCTGGACACATTTCCTGAAAGAAATCTTTACAATTGGTTAAATGGCATGTGCTCCCCGAATCCAAAATCCAAGTACTTTCATTTGAATTATTATTTACCATAGTCAAAGATTTTTCTGCCATTAGAAAGCCCTTGTGTTTATCTTTGTCCTTCATACATTTCCTGGTTTGAAAATTCTTTAGTTCCATTGGCTTAGGTGAGCTAGAGGGAGTGTTTTGTGTTTCCTTACACCATTTAGATACATGTCCCTCCTTTCCACATGAGTAGCAAATCAGCTTGCCCTTGGGTGGAGTTTTCCCATAGCTCCGCCTTCCTCTGTTCTTTGCCAAGAAATTTGTTTCATTTCTCTCTGTCTTGCTTTGAGAACACATCTCCTCAGAATCATTTATTATGCATTCCTGCCTTAGTTTTGATGTTGCCTGTTCAAAAGATTGCCCTTCAATGGCCTCATTTACAGACCTAAAAACATCAAACTTCTTTGATAGTGAGGTAAAAAGAAATGCTCTTTTCAATGCATCACACATGGGAATTCCAGAAAGTTCTAGCTTTTGAAATGAAGACATAAGATGCATAATGTGATCATTACATTTACTTTTATCCCTTAATTTGGTTTCATTCAACTCTGCCAGCCAAATTGGTTGCTGCTTTGCATATGTAGTTGCATACATAGTTCTCAGTTTATATAAAATGTCCTTTGGTGTATCTTTTCCCTCCACTAATATGGCTTGTTTCTCTGAGAGAGCTTCCAAAAGCATGCACTTCACATAATAGTTTGCATTGTCCCATTCAGCCATATTTTCAGCTGTTCTGTCTTGGTCTAAGCATATATTTAATCTTTTTGCTCGAAGGAGACATATTAATCTTAGTTCCCACTGCTGATAATTAAACTCAGTTAATTTAGGCACCTTGAGAGAATAGAACAATGGTGAATTTCTTCCCTCAGCCATTTTCTTAGCCTTCTGTCTGCTGTGTGGGGGGAGAGAGAGACAGACTGAATCTTTCCTTTAAAACTTAAGAGAAAAATGTGGCCTTTTTTTTTCTGCCTGGTAATATTTCTCTTCTTTTTCAATTCCTGGACCCTGGGCCCATAACCCTTTTGTTGGATTATTTGTAGTAAATAATTAGCAGATTTTAGTACACACAGCTTCAGCTTTAGAAATGTTAATTTCTTTTCTTCATCTCTCTGTCATACACCCCAGAATAATTCACTGCTGAGTCACTTTAAAGTTGAAGTAACAAAACATCTGTTTACTCACAGTTTGTAGTTAGATTATAATCAGACAGGCTTATATTTACATATTACTATACATTTGTCTTATCAGCTCCTTCCATGTGCTTAGATGGTAATGGATGCTCACACCACCATAGATCCTCTCAGGTTAGGAGAGATCATGAGCTCCATGTGCTCCATGTGCTGCATCTGCTGTGTCTAAACCCCCACAGGAAGTTGCATAGCTGTGTGACCTCTCTAAGTAATTCACATCAGAGGTCACAGAGTAATCACAGAGAAATAATAGGTGACAGGCAATGCATGTAAAATACAATAAATTCCAACAAGAATAAATATATTATCTTCTCCATTGACATAGAGGACTCTTGACTTTGAGCATTAGGTGACAACCAGGAAGCACTGACAATTGTACTCATTCGAGGCTCAGCGTCAAGAAAATTGAGGTACAAGCAATTGCTTGTACCTTCATGGGGACCCCTACGTGGAAGACTACTCAGCCTCATTGACTCCAGTAGATTCACAACATCCTCCGAGGGCTTAAGATCAAACTACCAATTTTTCCCAGTTATTCAGGAAGGCATAGCTTGTACTCTTGACACTGGCAGTTTTTGAGGAAGAGCTCAATAAGATGAATGAAAGGCTGGAACGTGTCCGTTGCTTATCGCGATGCCTTCGCTTCAGTGTCAGTGTTGATGTACAGTCTTTTAGCCACTCAGAGACTCATGTGATACCCGGAGGAGCTTCATTAATGTTCAGTCCTTGAAGGCCTTGGAGTCTGTCTTCTGCACTGGGGAACGACTTTGTCTAGATACCTTCAGTTGAGGTATGCCTCAGCTGAGATACTAAGGTCCAGCCAGGCTCCAACTGAGATCTCCTCTTTAAAGTTCTTTACTGAGTCTGAATCTGAGCACTCCTGGGGTTCTAACTACAAACCTGCAGAGCTCTCTGAATAGGATTCTGATGAATTAGTCAGACCAACTCCTCACCATGAAAGTAGAAAGTCACCAGCCTTTTTCTCTATCCTAACTTTATTTGGACAGTTACCCAGTTCATGACTGGGTTTTGCCACTAACTGGGCTACTTTTGGCTTCGCCCAGACCACTCTGCTAGTGTCAAGACTGTTTGACTGGATTTTCAGTGGCACTAACCAGGTAAGTGAACTGAAAATGTGAGTATGGCACAGTGAGCGGAATTTATCCAGATAGGAATTGCTCCTGCCAGGATAATTCCTGCTGAATATCAGGCCCATTGTGGTGGTCTGACAAAAACGCACACCAGGATGCTTCTATTCAATCTATCCTACAACCCCTAAAATGTTTCAATAAACACTGATCACTTATCCTAGCAAATACTTCAGTTTAACTAAAAATATCACTACATCTGTTCCCTGAACAAATAAATCCATGCAATCTCTATACTACAGAAGAAAAATGACAAAATCCTACAGATCAACGTGCAGCACAAAGTAGGGATGGACAAGTAGCCTTCCTGAAAAAGACCCAAAGGACAAACTTGGAGGTAGATATAGGATCAACTTTATTGATGTCACAAGTTATGTTAGGATTCTGCATGCAAACAGACTTGACACAGACCCGTGTTACAGTGCCTAAGCACCTGCATTAGGAGTCATTCAATCTTATAAAAATCCTACCGTGTCACTGTGTATTGTACAAAGCATGGATAAAGTAGCTCTAGTTGCAGCAATAAAGAATGTCAGCAACTATATCCGTAGAACCTTGCTGTATGTCTACACACTAAACCTACTTCTGGACTTCCTTATGTTCCTTTAAACTGCAGCATAAAGTTCTGTCCCAAAATCCTGCTGTGCTACCTCTAGAACACTTCACAAAACAGATACTGTACAATTTTAAAAAATTGTTAAAAATACCATTCATTGTCTTAATTTGTACTAGCATTTTGTTCCACAATATTGGACCTGTTCTCTTCAAAATGAACTTTCCTCAGTGCTGGGATAGTGCTCTATGAACTGATTTGATAGCAAAAAAAAAAAAAAATCTATTTTTTTTTGTTAGGTGTTCATTTTTTTGCTTCCCAATTTGAGAGTAACCTATCTCTTATGCCATTCTGTGCTATACACCCACTTCTTCATAGGTTACCACTACACTTTCTTTTTTAACTTAATCCTTTAATTTATTATTTCAACTTTTTAACTTGAACTGCTGCTTTAAATTTATACTCAACTGCAAAATTGCAGCTCTGTTGGCTAAGAGACTTCTCTCCATTATGATTCATGTTTCGCAAATGCTGTTTCACAGATTGCCCCTTACACATCCACTGTTGTCATTCTGACTCACTAAACATATAAAGAGGAATCCAATAAAATTTATATGGAAATATGATGTTTGACTTTAATAAACTATTTCTAAAAAGCAAGGAAAAGACCTCACAACGCCCGACCGCTTACTTTCAGTGTTCGGCGGCTTTAACTGGGGACGTGGTGTTCATCACTGGTCATAAAAACCTTGCTTGGAAAGAATTATTTTAACTATTTAATTCATAAAAACCTTCACTGATTCTCATGAAGCGCTACAAAGCAGCTTTACAAAGATAAAGTCGCGCTGGTCGGGCTATGAGGATTCTGAGGGGTCTGGCAGAACTTCTTGGGCTGAGGAGCCAGAGTCGGGTGCAGAATTGCCACAGGAGCTTGATGATCTGTCTGCGGTAAGGATTTTCCACCACGACGAGCTGCCAGCGCTTATTTCAGATGCCTTACAAGCCCTCTCGATTGAAGATCCTGGGAGTGGCACAGCCTCCTCTGTTAATCCAAGGATGGCTAGTACTAGAAAGCCTGCTCGAGCCTTTCCTGTGCATGACTCCATCCAAGAGCTTATTTCGGCTCAATGGGCTGACCCCGAGGGACCTTTGAAGGTTGCCAGGGCTATGGGGCAATTATACCCTCTGAGTGAGGAACATTTGGCTCGCTTTGCAATGCCTAAAGTGGATGCCCTGTCACGGCTGTGACGAAGAGAACTACCCTCCCTGTTGAAGGAGGTGTTGCCCTGAAGGATATTCAAGACCGCAGGCTTGATTCAGCTCTGAAGCGGTCCTTTGATTTGGCATGTGTTACTGTTCGGGCGTCTGCATGCAGTTGTTATGCTGCTAGAGCCTGCCTGGCTTGGTTACAGCAGGCAGTGGAACAGCCAGGTGATGGAGTGGAGACCTTATCTGAAGTGGCTCTGCGGATGGAGTCGGCCTTGTCCTTTTTGGCTGACGCCCTTTATGATATGGTAAGAGCTTCAGCTAAACAAAGGGCTGTAGCAGTGGCGGCTCGCCGCACTCTTTGGCTACGACATTGGGCGGCGGACATGGCCTCTAAGCAAAGGTTGGTGAAGTTCCCTTTCAAGGCCTTCTCCTGTTTGGTGAGGAGCTGGAAAACATTGTTAAAGGCCTGGGGGATTCCAAACCTCAGCGCTTGCCCGAAGATAGGCCGAAGCCTTCCTCTAAGGGTCAGGCGGTCCGCTCCTCTTACAGACCTCGCTTCCATGAAGCTAGAAGGTACCGCCCGGGGCGTGCTGCTGGGTTCACTTCACGTGCCCGCTTTCAGCAGAGAAACTCCTTTCACTCGGACAAACGTTCCGCAGCTGCCGGTTCAAGGCCTGGAGTTCAAGGGCGACCCTTTCAATGATGGTGCGCCGGCCCCCTCCTCGTTTCCTGTCATCAGAGGAAGACTTTCTTTCTTTTTCGAGGAGTGGGCCAAAATCTCCGCAGATCAGTGGGTCTTGGACCTGATCAGAGACTGATACCGAATAGAATTCGATGCCCCGGTGAGAGACGTGTTTGTGGAGTCCCGATGCGGTTCTGCCGCCAAACGGGCGGCGGTAGAGGAGACTTTGCACAGTCTGTGCCAGATAGGGGCTGTGACCCTGGTGCCTCCCGCCGAACAAGGTTTAGGCCGCTACTCCATTTACTTTGTGGTGCCATGAAAAGGCAGGTCTTTTCGCCCGATCCTGGACTTAAAAGAGCTAAACAAGTCCTTAAGAGTGCGGCATTTTCACATGGAAACCCTGCACTCCGTCATTGCGGCGGTACAGCCAGGAGAGTTTCTCACGTGTCTGGACCTGAAAGAAGCTTACTTGCACATACCAATTTGGCCCCCGCACCAGAAGTTTCTGCGGTTTGCGGGAAAACATTTCCAGTTTCGGGCCTTGCCTTTTGGCCTCGCCACAGCTCCCCGAACCTTCTCCAAGGTAATGATGGTAGTAGCTGCCTTTCTCAGGCGAGAGGGTATCCAGGTTCACCCATACCTAGACGACTGGCTCATCAGAGCAGACTCAGAAAAAGAGTCATCTATCTACAGCCAGAGTGGTTTCAGTCCTTCAGTCTGTGGGCTGGGTCGTCAATATGGCCAAAAGTTACCTGACCCCCTCGCAATCTCTAGAATATTTGGGGGCCAGGTTTGACACAGCCTCGGGCTATGTGTTTCTTCCCCGAGCAAAGGCGGTGCAAGCTTCAGAATCAGGTCCGTCTGCTCCTGAGGGTGCCCCGCCCACGAGCTTGGGACATTATCCAGCTGTTGGGATCGATGATGGCCCCCTTGGAAGTGGTGCCATGGGCGAGAGCGCACCTGAGACCTCTACAGTATTCTCTACTTCAACGATGGTCTCCAGTATCTCAGGATTATCAGTGCAGACTTTCTTGGCTCCCTGCGGCCCGCCTCAGTATGGAGTGGTGGCTCTCGGACAGCATGTTGCAGCAGGGAATGCCGCTGGCGCTCCCCGATTGATGCCTAGTGGTGACAGATGCCAGCCTGAAGGGCTGGGGTGCACATTGCCAGGGGAAGTATGCCCAGGGTCTGTGGACGCCCGACGAGTCGGAGAGGTCTATCAACCGCCTGGAGTTGAAAGCGGTGTTTCTGGCTCTTCTGGCCTTTCAAGTGACCCTGGAAGGATTGGCTGTCCGAGTGATGTCAGACAACACGACAGCAGTGGCCTACATAAATCGACAAGGCGGCACTCAGTGCAGAGCTCTAGCTGCGCAGGCCGAACAAATTTGTCACTGGGCCAAGCTGCATCTACAGTCCCTGTCAGCAGCTCACATTGCAGGTCAGAGCAACGTGCAAGCCGACTATCTAAGCAGGCATCAGATCGATCCAGCGGAGTGGGAACTAGCAGACGATGTATTCCTGCAGATATGTGCCAAATGGGGCAAGCCAGTGATGGATCTTATGGCGAGCAGTTCCAATGCCAAAGTCCCGTGCTTCTTCAGAAGACGGAGGGATCCTCGCTCTGCCGGGTTGGATGCCTTGGCTCAACCCTGGCCCCTGGTCTTGCTGTATGTCTTCCCTCCGTGGCCCTTGATAAGGCGAGTGCTCCTGCAGATTCGGCTGCAACCAGGAGAAGTGGTGCTCATCGCCCCGGATTCCATATCATCATGCTGATCAATCCATAGATTGGTGGGTTGTGTCCATCTACCAGCAGGTGGAGATAGAGTGCAAACTTTTGCCTCCCTATATGTGGTCATGTGCTGCCGGAAACTCCCCAGTATGTTCTCTATCTCAGTCTAGGCCTCCAAGCCTAATTCTTAGGTTTTGTTGAGTGCCTGGGGTTGAGGGCTCTTCATGAGCAAGTGCAAACCTGGTGGTGCCAGGTCCCTCCTTTTCTCCCCCCTCCCGCTGGCTCCGTTAAAAAAAAAAAAATTTTGAACGTCCTTAAAGGCGTTTATTTCGACGTTTATTTAAACGTTCATTGCAGCTACTCACTGGGACACCAGGTCGTTACAGCTCGGAGCGGAAAGCAGGTAATTTTTACCTTTTTATAGCGGGCAGGGGGTTCCCCGATTTATCTCCACGTGGCATATGGCGTCGGAGGGCGAGGGCGTAAAGAGTCTCTCCCCGGATCGCTTGGGCGCCTCTAGAGGGGATGCGGGGGTCTTAAAGTCTGATTCGCCCTTGTTGGGTGACAGTTTTGTGACCGATGAGTGTCCCGGTCCTTCCTCCGGTGCGGCGGTTTTTCCCGCCATAAACGCCCATCCCCCGCTCCTCGCCTCCGCCATCTTGGCCGGCCACGCGGCTCGGACGGCTTCTTCTTGGGCCGCCCTTGAGGTAGGAGACATTAATGCCATGAACGCCCTTAATTTGGGCGACGGCACAAAGGCGGCTAAAATTAAGCGCCGTTTTTCCCGCGCGGCTCCTTCGCGGAGTGTCGCGCCGGACGCCATCTTGGATGCACAGCATGTCTCTCCCCCGCTCTTGCGAGCGCCGGTTGAGGGTGCGTCTAGGGCTGTAGCCCAGGCTGCGGAAGTGCACAGTCTGGGGGGTTTCTCCCCCGAGTTTATTTTGCTGCTGCATCAGGCCTTCCTTATGCAGAACGCTGCCCCTGCTCCCTCGTCAGGTAAAGAGGTTGAGGCCCCCGGAGGTAAACGCCCTCGGGTTGATTCCCAGGCCTTGGAGGACTTGTCTCCTCCGATGTAGATGAGGGCAGCGTATCTGAGTTCTCCCAACGGTCCTTTGCGGATTCCTTGGAGGAGACGGATCCCCGCTCGGATGGAGCGGATGACCCCTCTGCAGCGCGACTCTTTGGCTCAGAGGATTTGCCCAACCTGTTTGTGCAGGCCATGGGCATTTTGAAGATTTCCTCTCCGGAGGACGTCTCTCCCTCAGCCCCTGTTGGCTCTGCCATTATGCTGGGGACGAAACGCCCGCCTAGAACCTTCCACGTGCATGATGCCATGCACACCTTAATTTCGGCTCAATGGGATGTCCCGGAAGCGAGCCTTAAAGTGGCTAGGGCTATGTCCCGCCTCTATCCTTTGCCTGTAAGTGAACGTGAGGCCTTTCTGTGGCCTACCGTGGATTCTTTAATCACTGCGGTGACTAAGAAAACGGCGTTGCCGGTGGAAGGTGGCACGGCCCTAAAGGACGCCCAAGACAGAAGATTGGAGGCGGCCTTAAGGTCGTCCTTTGAG
Organism: Microcaecilia unicolor; assembly: GCF_901765095.1. Lineage (NCBI taxonomy): Eukaryota > Metazoa > Chordata > Amphibia > Gymnophiona > Siphonopidae > Microcaecilia > Microcaecilia unicolor. Next base: position 244,972,668 of record NC_044037.1, on the reverse strand, counting down.
GCGGCTGCTTTAAGTTTGCAGGCCTCAGTTTGCGGCTCCTATGTGGCCAGGGCGTGCCTGACTATGGTGCAGCGGGCTTCCCCCTCGGATCATTCCTTGAGGGCTGATTGGCCGGCCCTGGAATCGGGCTTAGCCTATTTGGCAGACTTGCTGTATGACGTCTTGAGAGCCTCAGCTAAAGGCATGGCTCAGACAATCTCTGCGCGGCGGTGGCTTTGGCTGAAGCATTGGTCTGCTGACCACGCCTCTAAATCCCGCCTGGCTAGATTGCCTTTTAAGGCAAGCTGCTCTTTGGGGTCGAGCTGGACAAAATCGTGACCGATCTCGGCACGTATAAGGGCAAGAAATTACCAGAGGTCAGGGCTCGGGCTAGTACTCGCCCTGGTACCTCCAGAGGACGGTTTCAGGAAGCCCGTCTGTACCGCCCGGGCAGGTCGGGCTCCTCTGACCCCTCTTCCTTCAAGAGGAACTTCTCCCCCAAGCAGCATTCCTTTCGCAGAGACCGCCGTCCCGGAGGTGCTCCCTCCGGTTCTCCCCCAGGGTCTCGTACCCAATGACGGGGCCTTGGTCCACGCCCCAGTGCAGATTGGAGGACGGCTGTCCTCGTTTATGGGCGAGTGGACCACAATAACTTCAGACGCTTGGGTGCTGGAAGTTATCAGAGACGGCTACAAGCTAGAGTTCTGCCGACCCTTAAAAGACGGGTTTGTACTCTCTCCCTGCAAGTCTCCGGTCAAAGCTGTGGCAGTGCAGCAGACCTTGGACAATCTGATCCGCCTGGGGGCGGTCGTTCCGGTGCCAGAAAATCAGCTTGGCAAGGGACATTACTCCTTTTTCTTTGTGATGCCAAAGAAAGGAGGTTCTGTACGGCCTTTCCTCGACCTCAAAGGGGTCAATTGGGCCTTGAAAGTTCGGCACTTTCGCATGGAGACCCTCGGCTCTTTTATAGCGGCAGTGAAGGCAGGAGAGTTCCTGGCATCCTTGGACATCAAGGAAGCGTACTTGCATATTCCCATCTGGCCTCCTCCTCAACGCTTTCTGCGTTTTGCAGTACTGGGCCGACACTTCCAGTTCAGAGCCCTCCCGTTCGGGTTGGCTACTGCTCCGCGGACCTTCTCCAAAGTAATGGTGGTCATCGCGGCCTTCCTGAGGAAGGAAGGAGTTCATGTCCATCCTTATCTGGACGACTGGTTGATCCAAGCCCCCTCTTATGCAGAGTGCGGCAAAGCTGTGAACCGGGTGGTTGCTCTTTTGAGCTCCCTGGGGTGGATCATCAACTGGGAGAAAAGCCAGCTGCGCCCGACTCAGTCCCTGGAGTTTCTGGGAGTTCGATTCGACACCCAAGTGGGCAGAGTGTTCCTGCCAGACAATCGGATTGTCAAGCTTCAGGCTCAGGTGGACTAGTTCCTAGTAGCCTCTCCTATTCGGGCTTGGGACTACGTGCAGCTGTTGGGCTCTATGACGGCCACGATGGAAGTAGTGCCCTGGGCCAGGGCTCATATGAGACCACTACAACAATCTCTGCTGCTGCGCTGGACTCCGATGTCGGAGGATTATGCTGTGCGCCTTCCCTTGGACCCAGCAGTGCGCAAGGCGCTGAGCTGGTGGACGCAGACAGACAAGTTGGCTGCAGGAATGCCTCTGGTGACCCCGGAGTGGATTGTCGTCACGACAGACGCCTCTTTGATGGGCTGGGGAGCCCACTGCTTGGGAAGGACAGCGCAGGGGCTCTGGTCTCCTGCAGAGGCAAGTGGTCTATCAACCTCCTGGAACTCAGAGCCATTCGGTTGGTGTTGTTGGAGTTCATCCCGGTACTGGCGTTGAAGCCAGTACGGGTCCTGTCGGACAATGCCACGGCTGTGGCCTATGTCAACCGCCAGGGAGGTACCAAGAGCGCCCCTCTAGCCAAGGAGGCCATGAATTTATGCCAGTGGGCGGAAGTGAACCTGGAACAGCTGTCAGCGGCTCTCTTTGCCGGAGTCATGAATGTCAAGGCGGACTTTCTCAGTCGCCATACCTTGGAGCCCGGAGAGTGGCAGCTATTTGCTCAGGCGTTCTTGAGCATCACGAAGCGCTGGGGCCAGCCGAGCCTAGACCTGATGGCGTCATCGGCCAATTGCCAAGTGCCGCGCTCTTTCAGCAGAGGACGGGACCCTCGCTCCCTGGGAGTAGATGCTCTTCTCCAACAGTGGCCAGCACAAGAGCTTCTCTATGTGTTCCCGCCCTGGCCCATGTTGGGCAGGGTGATAGACCAGGTGGCAAAGCATCCAGGCCGGATAATCCTGGTGGGTCCAGTCTGGCCCAGACGTCCCTGGTATGCGGACTTGATCAGGCTCTCAGTGGACCATCCTCTGCGGCTGCCAGTGGAGCAGAGCCTGTTGCATAAGGGTCCCGTGGTGATGGAGGATCCCTCCCCCTTTGGTCTTTCGGCCTGGCTATTGAGCGGCAGCGTCTGAGGAAGAAGGGCTTCTCAGACAAGGCATCGCCACTATGCTGAGAGCGAGGTAGCGCTCTACTTTTACTGCTTACGCCAGGGTTTGGCGTACCTTTGCAGCGTGGTGAAGCAGGCTCATTTTCTTCATTCACTGCTCCAATTTCTTCAGTGTTGGCATTCCTGCAGAAGGTCTGGAGAAAGGCCTGTCGCTCAGTTCCCTTAAAGTCCAGGTAGCGGCCCTGGCTTGCTTCAGGGGCCGCCTGAAGGGTGCTTCCCTGGCTTCGCAGCCAGATGTGGTGCGTTTTCTCAAGGGAGTTAAGCACCTGCGCCCTCCTCTGCACTCAGTGGTGCCTGCGTGGACTCTCAACCTGGTGCTAAGAGCATTACAGAAGCCGCCTTTTGAACCCTTGTTGAGGGCATCTCTGAAAGACCTGACGTTGAAAGCAGTCTTTTTGGTGGCTATCACTTCAGCCAGAAGAGTTTCCGAGCTCCAGGCACTCTCATGTCGAGAGTTTTTTTCTGCAGTTCACTGAGGCAGGAGTGACTATTCGCACAGTGCCTTCTTTCCTGCCCAAGATTGTTTCTCGCTTCCATGTGAATCAGCAGCTCTGTCTCCCTTCCTTTCGTAGGGAGGACTCCCCAGAGGAATACTCTGCTCTGAAATATCTGGATGTGAAACGAGTCATCATCAGATACTTGGAAGTGACCAATGTTTTCCGGAAATCGGATCATCTGTTTGTCCTGTTTGCAGGTCCTCGTAAGGGTCTGCAGGCTGCTAAGCCTTCAGTGGCAAGATGGGTCAAGGAAGCCATTGCAGCGGCTTATGTGGCCGCGGGGCAACTTGGGCATCGGCCCATACATTCTCCAAGCATTACCGCTTGACTGTGGCTGCACGGGCGGAGGCCCGGTTTGGAGCTTCAGTGTTGAGTTCAGGGATTTCAATGTCCCGCCCTGGGTGAGTACTGCTTCGGTACATCCCACCAGTCTATGGATTGATCAGCATGATGATATGGAAGGTAAAATTATGTATCATACCTGATAATTTTCTTTCCATTAATCATAGCTGATCAATCCATAGCCCCTCCCAGATATCTGTGCTGTTTTTATTCTGGTTGCATTTCAGGTTCAAGTTTAGTCTTCAGTTACTTCAGAAAGACTTCGTGTTCAAGTTTTTTCACTTGGATTCTAAAAGAGTTGAGACGAGTTTGTGTTACAGTGAGCTGCTGCATTCCTCTCCCCTCCGTTTTACGGGGCTGGATTGAGACTTAAAATTCTGCCGGCACTCCCTCCCGCTTCATGCGGCTGTAGGGCAGCTTTGTACCCCTCCCGCTTCGGCGGTGTTAGGGTCAGTCAGCTCCTCCGCGGTTGCGGTTGCAGGATAAGCCAGATCCCCCTGCATCGGCGGGTGTGGTGTCCCTCCCCCGCTCCGCGGGGATGAGCTGGACGGATTCCCCTCCCCCACTTGTGTGGGGATGAGCTGGGTTAATTCCCCTCCCCCGTTTCGGCGGTGGTGAGCTGGGCAGAGTGTCCCTTCGTGGGTGTAATTCTCTAAGTGCTGAGTCCTGCGGATGGAGCTTTGATATCGACATACTGAGGAGTTTCCGGCAGCACATGACCACATATAGGGAGGCAAAAGTTTGCTCTCTATCTCCACCTGCTGGTAGATGGACACAACCCACCAGTCTATGGATTGATCAGCTATGATTAATGGAAAGAAAATTATCAGGTATGATACATAATTTTACCTTGGCCCAGGAGGCCTTGGTATGCGGACCTCCGACAGATGCTGTTGAAGGCTCCCTTTCCGTTACCTCTGGTTCCGCACCTGTTGTCGCAGGGTACGGTGGCCATGGAGGACGATTGCCGCTTTGGTCTTATGGCATGGCGATTGAGAGGGCGCAATTGAGAGATAAAGGCTACTCAAATAAGGTAATTTCCATTCTCCTGCAGGCCCGTAAACGCTCCACTTCCGTGGTTTATGCCAGGAATTTCCACTCTCCTGCAGGCCCGTAAGTGCTCCACTTCCTTGGCTTATGCCAGGATTTGGCGCCAGTTTGAAGTCTGGTGTGTTTCAAGAGCGCTTTCTCCATTGCGGGCTCCTGTCTCGTCTGTTCTGGACTTTTTGCAGGATGGTGTACACAAAGGCTTGGCCTATAATTCCCTGCGGGTGCAAGTGGCAGCATTGGCCTCCCTGCTTAGCAAGGTTGAAGGCGTGTCCTTAGCTGCTCATCCAGATGTGGCACGGTTTCTTAGAGGGGTGCTTTGGCTCCGTCCTCCCATGCAGGCACCTTGTCCATCTTGGAACCTGGGGTTAATATTGAAGGCCCTTCAGGGGGCTCCCTTTGAACCGTTTCGGCGTGCTTCAGAGAAACATTTGACACTGAAGGCCGTCTTTTTAGTGGCCATTACCTCGGCGAGATGGGTGTCAGAGCTCCAGGCGCTGTCCTGTAGAGACCCTTTTCTGCAATTCTCAGAGTCAGGGGTCATGGTTTGGACCGTGCCTTCCTTCATGCCTAAGTTGGTTTCAGCGTTTCTCCTGAACCAGCCTGTTTTTCTTCCCTCCTTTGTTGAGGAGGAGTTTCCAGATTCATTTGGGCAGTTGCACCTTTTGGATGTGCGCAGGACTCTGTTGCAGTATCTGCGAATTACAAATTCTTTCAGGACCTCTGATCATCTTTTTGTGCTGTTTGCAGGTCCTCGCAGAGGGTCTTCAGCGTCTAAAGCCACTATTGCCTGTTGGCTCAAAGAAGCTATCTTTTCAGCATATCTGCTGTCTGGCCGGGCTCCGCCTGAAGCCTTAAGGCACATTCCACAAGAGCGATTTCCTCTTCTTGGGCGGAAACTGGAGCACTATCTCTTCATGAGATTTGCAGTGCTGGAACATGGGCTTCCAAGCTCTCTTTCGCCTGACATTAAAGGCTGGATGTGGCTGCCAGGAGGGATGCGCGTTTTGGAGCACAGGTGCTAGCGCGTGGTGTGGCTTGTTCCCACCCTATTTAGGGATTGCTTTGTTACATCCCATACGTAATGGCTTCATCTGCTTGATGACAAGGAAGGGAAAATTAGGTTCTTACCATGATAATTTTTTTTCCTTTAGTCATAGCAGATAAAGCCATGAGCCCTCCCTGTATGATTGTCTGTATTGCAGTGATTCTGATTTTAGGTGCTGTTCTTGTTCCTGAAGTGTTATTCCTTCCTTGGGGAGTCGGAAAACAGTCTTCAGGATTCTTGTTACAGTGATAGGAGGAAGAGTTCATTCCCTCCAGTTCATGTTTTAGGAGGATGCAAGTATTCCCTCCGTTTATACAAAGTGGAGGATGAGTTAATTCCCTCCTTTTGTTGAGTTTATGCTGTGAGGAAAGTTCATGTTATTCCCATTGCGTTTTGCCATACTGCTTTGGAAGCTTCAAATACTGAAGAGGCAGTGGAGCTAGCTGGCCATGAGGCACTGTGAAAAGTTGAGTGCTCTCTATCTCCCCCTGCTGGTTGATGGACACAACCCATACGTAATGGCTTCATCTGCTATGACTAAAGGAACGAAAATTATCATGGTAAGAACCTAATTTTCCCTTATGGTTCACTCTGCTTTGAAAATCTCAAATACTGAAGGCAGTTGGGGCTAGCCGTCCTAGAGGCACTATGGTTTGTCAGTGTTCTCTATCTCCACCTCCTGGTAGGCGGATGCAACCCATCAGTTAATGGATTCATCTGCTGTGACTAAAGGAAAGAAAATTACCAAGGTAAGAGCCTTATTTTCCTTTCAACAACACATATTATTCCCTTCAGGTAAAGTCTAATGGCCCACATCATCATGCTGATTTCTCTTACCAACATAGCAGTCATTGCTAAAGTATATACTGTTTCAAAATTGCACAGGCCAAGTAAGTCAAAAACATTTTGGTAATTTTTCATGTTATATTAACCTATTTAAGTGAAATTTCCTTTTGTTTGCTGGCATATTAAAGAATTTATTATAAGCCTATGTAAGGTATGGAACAGGCTTTTCAGTGAAAGGGACATAGGGCATTTCAAATCACCATTAGAGTCTAGAGGTGGGGGCTGTCATTAAAGTCTGATTTTGACTTTTGGTGAGATGTCTAGCCATTTCAATAATTTTAAGTGTTTGAAAAAGGGGGGGAGGGGAGGGAACAGAGTTCCCAGTGGTTTGGCAGATGAGTGTCTGTAATCACTCATCTGCTACTCAGGTGCTACTCAGATAAGTGGTACTGACTGGGGCCAGCCCTTGATTTTCAGTGGCATTACCCAGCTAATATCACTGAAAATTATTGTATGGGCAGAGTGAAGGTAGTCGTTGAAGTTATCTGCTCAGTGGCAACATTCAGTCTGCTGATCAGATAACTATCTGTCTAAAGTGAAGACAGCAAAAAGGCTATCCTAGTTTTATTTGGTTAGGTATCTGTATAAGAGGCATTCTCCGAGGACAAGCAGGCTGCTTGTTCTCACTGATGGGTTGACGTCCTCGGCAGCCCCCTCCATCGGAAAGTTTACTAGCAAAGGCCTTTGCTAGTCCTCGTGCGCCCATGCGCACCGCGCATGCGCGGCCGTCTTCCCGCCCGAAACCGGCTCGAGCCGGCCAGTCTTCTTTCGTCCGCACTCGGTACGGTCGTGTTACGCCGTTCGTGCCCCAGAGAGTCGACCTCGCGCGTCCTTTTCGACGTGTTTTTGTCCTTTTTTTCCTTGGAAAAGTTCGGGAAGCGCTCCGGTAGTGTTCCGGAAGACCCTTTCGGGTTTTCTGCCCTTCCCTTATTTCTTAGTTTTTGCCCCGTAAGTTTTCTTTCGTTGTCGGGGTAGGCCTCTTTTGGCCTCGGTCGAGATTTTTCTCCCTCTAAATTTTGGTGCTTCAATTTTCGCCATTTCGGCTTTTGATTTCGCCGGCGTGATTTTTCCGCCCATGACATCGAAGCCTTCCAGCGGCTTCAAGAAGTGCACCCAGTGCGCCCGGGTAATCTCGCTCACTGATAGGCACTCTGCGTGTCTTCAGTGTCTAGGGGCCCAGCACCGCCCTCAGAACTGCAGTCTGTGTTCCCTGTTACAAAGGCGGACTCAGGTAGCGAGATTAGCCCAGTGGAACGTTTTGTTCTCGGGCTCTTCGTCGGCATCGGCACCGGAGGCATCGAGTGCATCGACGTCGTCAGCGTCCGGACCATCTTCCTTGGCTGCCGCTCCATCGACTGCATCGAGGCATCGGACCTCTGCATCGGCGCCGAGGCATCGGGCGGACTGTATCGACGTCGGTGGTACCGAGACTTCGTCTGCTGATGTCGTCGGACGGAGGTGCATCGTCAGGAGTGCAGGTGAGGGCTGTCCATTCCCCTGCTGGTGGCGGTGAGCCTTCGGGTGGGTCCTGAGGGCTCCTGCGGTACAGCCCCCCCGGGATCGACCCTCTTCGGTCTCGGCCCCGAGGAAGCGACGGATGGATTCTACGTCCTCCTCGTCGGTGCCGGGGAGCTCCGGTGACATGCTTCGGAAGAAGTCGAAGAAGCATCGACACCGGTCTCCTCCCCATGTCGGCACCGAGAGCTCTGGGTCGCCGAGGGATTCGGCACCCAGCAGGCATCGGCACCGAGAGGACCGCTCACCCTCTGTTCAGGAGGTGTCGATGCGCTCCACTCTGGACAGCCCGGAACAGCCTCCTCGCCCGGAACAGGTTCTGACGTCGACGCCTGCATCGGCCTCTCAGCCTTTCTCTGCAGCCGCTCTAAACGAGAGCCTCCGGGCCGTTCTCCCAGAGATTCTGGGAGAGCTGTTGCGCCCTACCCCTCCGGTACCGGCGGTGCTTGCGCCTCCGGTACCGTCGAGCGTGGCGCCGGCTGGCCCATCGCCCAGGTTGAGGTCCCCGACGTCGGTACCGCGTGCGGTGCCGACCGCGGCCACCTCCCAGGAAGGCTCCCCGACTACGTCGGCGGAGGGAGCTTCGCCGATGCAGGCGAGGGGAGTCTACCTCTCGACGCCCCCACCGTGGACGGGGTTCCACCGAGTCGAGCAGGGCGAGGTTGCAGACACAGGTTCGTGAACTTGTGTCTGACACCGAGGGTGAGGCCTCGTGGGAGGAAGAGGAGGACCCCAGATATTTCTCTGATGAGGAGTCTGAGGGTCTTCCTTCTGATCCCACTCCCTCTCCTGAGAGACAGCTTTCTCCTCCCGAGAGTCTGTCTTTTGCTTCCTTTGTCCGGGAGATGTCTACGGCCATCCCCTTCCCGGTGGTTGTGGAGGACGAGCCCAGGGCTGAAATGTTTGAGCTCCTGGACTATCCTTCTCCACCTAAGGAAGCGTCCACTGTTCCCTTGCACCATGTCCTAAAAAAGACATTGCTTGCGAACTGGACCAAGCCACTAAGTAATCCCCACATTCCCAAGAAGATTGAGTCCCAGTACCGGATCCATGGGGACCCAGAGCTGATGCGCACTCAGTTGCCTCATGACTCTGGAGTTGTGGATCTGGCCCTAAAGAAGGCTAAGAGTTCTAGGGAGCATGCTTCGGCGCCCCCGGGCAAAGACCCTAGAACCTTAGACTCCTTTGGGAGGAAGGCCTACCATTCTTCTATGCTCGTGGCCAAGATCCAGTCTTACCAGCTCTACACGAGCATACACATGCGGAACAATGTGCGGCAGTTGGCGGGCTTGGTTGATGCTCTTCCCCCTGAGCAAGCCAAGCCTTTTCAGGAGGTGGTCAGGCAGCTGAAGGCGTGCAGAAAATTCCTGGCCAGAGGAGTTTATGACACTTTTGATGTTGCGTCCAGGGCCGCTGCTCAAGGTGTGGTGATGCGCAGGCTCTCATGGCTGCGTGCCGCCGACCTGGAGAATAGACTCCAGCAGCGGATTGCGGACTCGCCTTGCCGTGCGGACAACATTTTTGGAGAAAAAGTCGAGCAGGTGGTAGAGTCTCTCCACCAGCGGGACACCGCATTCGACAAGTTCTCCCGCCGGCAGCCTTCAGCCTCTACCTCTACAGGTAGAAGATTTTTCGGGGGAAGGAAGACTGGTCCCTATGCTTCTGGTAAGCGTAGGTACAATCCTCCTTCCCGACAGCCAGCGGCCCAGGCTAAGCCCCAGCGCGCTCGCTCTCGTCAGCAGCGTGCGCCTCAGCAAGGCCCCGCGGCTCCCCAGCAAAAGCAAGGGGCGAGCTTTTGACTGGCTCCAGCAGAGCATAGCCGACATCCAAGTGTCATTGCCGGGCGACCTGCCGGTCGGGGGGAGGTTGAAAGCTTTTCACCAAAGGTGGCCTCTCATAACCTCCGATCAGTGGGTTCTCCAAATAGTCCGGCAGGGATACACCCTCAATTTGGCATCAAAACCTCCAAATTGTCCACCGGGGGCTCAGTCTTACAGCTTCCAACACAAGCAGGTACTTGTAGAGGAACTCTCCGCCCTTCTCAGCGCCAATGCGGTCGAGCCCGTGCCATCCGGGCAAGAAGGGCTGGGATTCTATTCCAGGTACTTCCTTGTGGAAAAGAAAACAGGGGGGATGCGTCCCATCCTAGACCTAAGGGCCCTGAACAAGTATCTCGTAAAAGAAAAGTTCAGGATGCTTTCCCTGGGCACCCTTCTCCCCATGATTCAGCAAAACGATTGGCTATGCTCTCTGGACTTGAAGGATGCCTACACACACATCCCGATACTGCCAGCTCACAGACAGTATCTGCGATTTCAGTTGGGCACACGCCACTTCCAGTACTGTGTGCTACCCTTTGGGCTCGCCTCTGCACCCAGGGTGTTCACAAAGTGCCTAGCTGTGGTAGCAGCGGCACTTCGCAGGCTGGGGGTGCACGTGTTCCCATATCTCTACGATTGGCTGGTGAAGAACACATCCGAGGCAGGAGCCCTGCAGTCCATGCAGATGACTATTCGCCTCCTGGAGCTACTGGGGTTTGTGATAAATTACCCAAAGTCCCATCTTCTCCCAGTGCAGAAACTCGAATTCATAGGAGCCCTGCTGGATTCTCGGACGGCTCGCGCCTATCTTCCAGAGGCGAGAGCCAACAACTTGTTGTCCCTCGTCTCGCGGGTGCGTGCGTCCCAGCAGATCACAGCTCGGCAGATGTTGAGATTGCTGGGCCACATGGCCTCCACAGTTCATGTGACTCCCATGGCCCGCCTTCACATGAGATCTGCTCAATGGACCCTAGCCTCCCAGTGGTATCAGGCCGCTGGGGGTCTAGAGGACGTGATCCACCTGTCCACGAGTTTTCTCAAATCCCTGTATTGGTGGACGATTTGCTCCAATTTGACTCTGGGACGTCCCTTCCAAATTCCTCAGCCACAAAAAGTGCTGACCACGGATGCGTCTCTCCTGGGATGGGGAGCTCATGTCGATGGGCTTCACACCCAAGGAAGTTGGTCCCTCCAAGAACGCGATCTACAGATCAATCTTCTGGAGTTGCGAGCGATCTGGAACGCTCTGAAGGCTTTCAGAGATCGGCTGTCCCACCAAATTATCCAAATTCAGACAGACAACCAGGTTGCCATGTACTATGTCAACAAGCAGGGGGCACCGGATCTCGCCCCCTGTGTCAGGAAGCCGTCAGCATGTGGCTCTGGGCTCGCCGTCAAGGCATGGTGCTCCAAGCCACATATCTGGCAGGCGTAAACAACAGTCTGGCCGACAGGCTGAGCAGGATTATGCAACCTCACGAGTGGTCGCTCAATTCCCGTGTAGTGCGGCAGATCTTCCAGGTGTGGGGCACCCCCTTGGTAGATCTCTTCGCATCTCGAGCCAACCACAAAGTCCCTCAGTTCTGTTCCAGGCTTCAGGCCTTCGGCAGACTAGCATCGGATGCCTTCCTCCTGGATTGGGGGGAGGGCCTGCTGTATGCTTATCCTCCCATCCCTCTGGTGGGGAAGACTTTGTTGAAACTCAAGCAAGACCGAGGCACCATGATTCTGATTGCTCCTTTTTGGCCGCGTCAGATCTGGTTCCCCCTTCTTCTGGAGTTATCCTCCGAAGAACCGTGGAGATTGGAGTGTTTTCCGACCCTCATCACACAGGACGAGGGGGCGCTTCTGCATCCCAACCTCCAGTCTCTGGCTCTCACGGCCTGGATGTTGAAGGCGTAGACTTTGCCTCTTTGGGTCTGTCAGAGGGTGTCTCCCGCATCTTGCTTGCTTCCAGGAAAGACTCCACTAAGAGAAGTTACTTCTTCCATTGGAGGAGGTTTGCCGTCTGGTGTGACAGCAAGGCCCTAGATCCTCGCTCTTGTCCTACACAGACCCTGCTTGAATACCTTCTGCACTTGTCTGAGTCTGGTCTCAAGACCAACTCTGTAAGGGTTCACCTTAGTGCAATCAGTGCATACCATTACCGTGTGGAAGGTAAGCCGATCTCAGGACAGCCTTTAGTTGTTCGCTTCATGAGAGGTTTGCTTTTGTCAAAGCCCCCTGTCAAGCTCCTACAGTGTCATGGGATCTCAATGTCGTTCTCACCCAGCTGATGAAACCTCCTTTTGAGCCACTGAATTCCTGCCATCTGAAGTACTTGACCTGGAAGGTCATTTTCTTGGTGGCAGTTACTTCAGCTCGTAGAGTCAGTGAGCTTCAGGCCCTGGTAGCCCAGGCCCCTTACACCAAATTTCATCACAACAGAGTAGTCCTCCGCACTCACCCTAAGTTCCTGCCAAGGTTGTGTCGGAGTTCCATCTGAACCAGTCAATTGTCTTGCCAACATTCTTTCCCCATCCTCATTCCTGCCCTACTGAACGTCAGCTGCACACATTGGACTGCAAGAGAGCATTGGCCTTCTACCTGGAGCGGACACAGCCCCACAGACAGTCCGCCCAATTGTTTGTTTCTTTTGATCCCAATAGGAGGGGAGTGGCTGTAGGGAAACGCACCATATCCAATTGGCTAGCAGATTGCATTTCCTTCACTTACGCCCAGGCGGGGCTGGCTCTTGAGGGTCATGTCACGGCTCATAATGTTAGAGCCATGGCTGCGTCGGTAGCCCACTTGAAGTCAGCCTCTATTGAAGAAATTTGCAAAGCTGCGACGTGGTCATCTGTCCACACATTCACATCTCATTACTGCCTGCAGCAGGATACCCGACGCGACAGTCGGTTCGGGCAGTCAGTTCTTCAGAACCTGTTTGGGCTTTAGGATCCAACTCCACCCCCGAGGGCCCTGTTTGTTCTGTTCCAGGCTGCACTCTCAGTTAGTTGGTAAATTTTTAGGTCAATCTCAGTTATGTCCTCGCCGTTGCGAGGTCCAATTGACCATGGTTGTTGTTTTGAGTGAGCCTGGGGGCTAGGGATACCCATCAGTGAGAACAAGCAGCCTGCTTGTCCTCGGAGAAAGCGAATGCTACATACCTGTAGAAGGTATTCTCCGAGGACAGCAGGGTGATTGTTCTCACAAACCCGCCCGCCTCCCCTTTGGAGTTGAGTCTTCCCTTGAAGTGTATTGTCTTGCTACATACTGGACTGGCCGGCTCGAGCCGGTTTCGGGCGGGGAGATGGCCGCGCATGCGCGGTGCGCATGGGCGCGCGAGGACTAGCAAAGGCCTTTGCTAGTAAACTTTCCGATGGAGGGGGCTGCCGAGGACGTCAACCCATCAGTGAGAACAATCAGCCTGCTGTCCTCGGAGAATACCTTCTACAGGTATGTAGCATTCGCTATCACCCCTATCTGGATATCACCTGCAGTCACTACTGAATTCTGATATTCAGTGCTGGCCATTATCCAGATAACAGCACTGAATAGGTTTATTCCAGTTACAGCTGACAGCATTTAAAATTAAAACAAAAAACCTAAGTTTGTTTGGCATTCTTGTCCCCTGATTTTCCTTTTCCTGCATATGCTCTCTGAGGTGTAGGGATAAGCATGGCAGACTCTTTCCACACCCCCAATCTTTTTTTTTTTTCACTCTTTCCATCGCTTTCTCATCCTCTTTCCCTTTCTAGCAGTCTCTTCTCACCTTCTTTCTTACTCCCTTCCCTTCCTTTCCCTTCACTACGACAGTATATTGGGCGTGGAATCAGAAATTAGGGTGCTAGGGGTGATTCTAGACACCTCGTTAACATTTTCCTCCCACATCTCCCATCTCTAGAAGAAAACATTATTCAAAAATGACAGCTATGACTAGAAGTCCTTCATTTTGCTGGTCTAAATGCTGATCCTTCTACACTTAAATTACTTCAGTATCCTGTTTCTTGGCATTAAGATTCAATACAAGAAGAAACTGCAGTTAATTCAGAACACAGCAGTAAGACTGATTTTCAAATTAAACAGAAACAGCAGTGTCTCCTTGTACCTGGCTGAACTACACTGGCTCCCCATTCCTGAACGAGTCAAGTTCAAAACAGCATGCATAATTTTTCAAATCCTACACGACTTCACTTCATCTCTGTTGACAGATTTATCTTCATTATGCCAGGCCCGATCCAACAGACTGAGAGACCAACTGTTCCTATCATCTCAGCCTAGAAAGGGCATCAGACTTAGAAGACCTTTAACTTTTTTTTTTTTTGTTACATTTGTACCCCGCACTTTTTCCCACTCATGGCAGGCTCAATGCGGCAGGCAGTGGAGGGTTAAGTGACTTGCCCAGAGTCACAAGGAGCTGCCTGTGCCGGGAATCGAACTCAGTTCCTCAGTTCCCCAGGACCAAAGTCCACCACCCTAACCACTAGGCCACTCCTCCACTTGCTATTCCCTGTATTAGGAAACTCGCTATGGATCTCCTTTTCTATCGCTATAAGGTCCGATAATATCTACCTCAGTTTCAGAAAGAGGCTAAAAACCCTCCTGTTCCCAAAGACCAACACATGAGTTACCATCTCTGTACTGAACATGCTTATGCTGCTGTGCTGTCTTCCTGTGTTAACCTACCTCTTATCACCTAAGTAGTCACTTCATCCCACACTGTATATCTTCATGTAGCTAACTGATGTAAACAGCACTGAACCCTAGAAAGGGGATATTAGTGGTACATAAGACCTGATTTGATTTGTTTCTCCTCTTACCTATCCCCTTCCTTCCCTTTCACCTGTGCACTTCATATGTCTTCTTGACCTTCTCTGCTGGTGGAGTCTGTCCTCCTTACCAGTGGGTCAGCTGGTCACCTCTACTTGTGATGGAGTTGCCTGTTCTCCCTGCCAGTGGCTGCTCTTAGCAGTTAGGCCTGGGAAACCCCATCAGTCTGTCATTCCTTCCATGTATAAAAATGTATTCCTTCATGGGCTAAGTCTGGCCCCAAGAGAAAAAAATAGATAAATTAGGAACATAAGCTCTTTGGGCTGGATCTAAACTGCAGGCCACAGTTTGGGATCCCCTGCTCTGGAAGATTTTTGTGCTTTTCTTTCAGAAGCTATCATTAGTTATCCTCACACTGATAAAGGTGACATTAGTTGAATATTAGAGATGATTTGCTCGAATCCTTTAGAAATGCATCGAGTGAAAATGTCATTGGATTTGTGGGTTTGATAAACAGCCTCTAGGTAATCTCTAATAAATTTGGATGCTTATTACTCACAATTGTAATGCTGCAGTGAGTTTACAAGCTTGTTAATGGATAGCTTCATCATTTGGCACGTAAGTGTTCTTCACATCAGCACTCAAACTTAAATAAGCATACAACAGCAAAAATTATACACTACTTGCTTTTGCAAAATTTAATTTAACTTTTTAAGGAGGAGGGCATTACCAAAGGGAGAATTTAGAATGTGTTTAATACCTTAAAATATATTTTAAATTACTTTGCCAGTCAACATTCTCCTTTGCACTAACATATAACAAATAAGTGGCTGTGTTACGGTAGTACTCTTGGTTTTCTACTCCAGTCAGTGTCATAAAATGCAGTACTTTTTTTAAGTTTATGATTACTTTTCCACCAGTATTCTCAGAATCTTATCCTTGTAGCCCTGGGTTGACTCTTGTAGTGTTTCTTGTGTCAGCTGAGACTGAGGATGTTGCAACTAGAATCTCATATAGGCAAAACACCTTAGGTCATGCAAATGTCCTGTACAATACACATAAATGAAAAAGGACTTTCTTGTGTGTTTCACCTCTGATTGAAGCAGAGGGGTTTAATGGTTTCTACTAAGATGAGACAGCATGTTAAGGTACCTTCCTATCAGCACCATCAGGAAGAAGCACTTTTTCTTTCTCTTAAGCCAAAATTTCATTTCCCTTACTGTGTTGCCACAGTACACCCAAAGCACATTAACTTTTTTTGGATGGAGACTTCAACATGAATCTTCTACACCGGTTGTGCTGCTGCCAGCCTTTGTGGCATACTGTTTTGATGTGTAGAAAAGGGAAATGTATCACTGGGGTTTGGATATCAGTCCCAGATGCATGCTCTCTCTGTATTCACTGTTTCTCTTAATTTGTCTGCCCCGAGTTTGAAAATATTTATCAGTGGAATTTGTTTTAAGGAATTCTATCATGTTTAAAGCTGAAGTCTGGTGTTTCAGCACATATTTCATTGCCAAAGATTAGAAACTATAGTAACAATTTCAGGTGACTGCACACAGACAATTTTGGTGCCACATTCCTGTAGTGCTTTTATATCAGCCAGACTCATACAGAAAAAGCACGATTGTTCCTTATGGAGGGAAGAATCGTAGAGCTGAAGGCTTTTTTTTTTTTTTTTTGCGTGTGTGAAATTTGAAATGAAAAAGGTGTTCCATTAGGGCTGCTATGTTTGGAGTTAGGGGACTGTCACTAGATACCTTGAAAAACACTTGAAAAATAGCTTAAAACATGGTAGTGATAAGCATGGCTATTGGGGGGGGGGGGGGGGGTCTGGATTAGATTCCCAGCTCAGTTAAGCTGGGACAAGAATGCTGATGTAGGAATTATCCTCTTAGTGTTATAATTGCACGATGACTTAACTTAGTAAAGGCCATTTAAGTGGAGAAACAGGCATTCAAGGCTGTGCATTTAAAACTACACTACACTGGTATTGCTGAACCATTTATAGAATACCAGTAAAAAAAAAGCCCGTTTCTGAAAGAAATGAAACGGGCGCTAGCAAGGTTGTCCTCTAATGGCAATTATGTTTTTAAGGGAACTGTTAGTAGAGAGTGAGTATGTGTCAGAGAGAGAGAGAGTGTGTGATTGAGAGAGAGACAGAATGTGTGTGTCTGTGTGAGTGAGAGAGTGTAGTGTGTGTCCCGTATGCAGCAATTATGCTGTCTCCCCTGCATTAATCCATATGCAGCAAAAGTCCTCTGTGCCCTGCCCCCTTCATCCATCCATGTGCAGCATCTCTCCCCTGCCCCCTCCATCCATCGTGGTGCAGCAGTTCTCCTCCGTCCCTTGCCCTCCCCCCCTACATGTGCATCAACTCTGCATTCTCCCCTGGCCTCTCCTCCATCCATCCATATCCAGGGCCCCCCTCCCTCCATCTCTCTCCCCTCTGAGTTCCAGGCAATTATGTATAGTATCGGAATCAGTTCACGTACAAAGACAATTGTAACATAACTTTGTTCATGAGATCAAACTTGCCACAAATAACACCAAAGTAGCCAAGAAAACATTACACTAAAAACCGCCGTATTCAAAGGACAAATTCTCACCCTCGAACAACTAGCAGCTCCACTGTACAACCTCCACTTTCATGCCCAGCTTGTGGATATCTTCATCAGACCCTTGTCCAGCTCTACATCTGTGCTGGAGGTCTGTAGATGACATCTGTGTTAGATACATGTTCCATCTTCTATCTTCAGGGTGATCCATATACATTTCAGCTACTTTAATATTTTTTTTCACATACTGTGCCACTCCTCTCCATCTCTTCAGCCCTCCCTATCCTTCGTAAAATGATTGTAGCCCAATTCAGTCCCATTCATGAGAATAATTGAACTATATGTCTATAATTTACAACAATATCCAGAACTGCCTCAAAATCAGGGCTTGCAAATCCTGAACCTTTTTACTTAAACTGCTAGCATTTCTGCTCATTGCTTTCCATTGGTTGCTAGTGAGTTATTTAGATGTTGTTGTTTTAATTATTATTTTTGCGGTGAGGAGTTCATAGTTTCACCTAAGGCATCAGATATCCTTGGGCTTGCCTTGGTTCTAGGGTGCTGTCAGCGAGGTAACACTGTTCTAATAAGAAAAGCCAAGTCACCCAGTCTGAGGAAATAATCTAAGCACACCTTCCTTTGTTTAGATCCCCCCCCCCCACCCTGCCCCATCTTTTCTCTATACACTTGTAAGTGCATGGTCTGTGAATCCTCTGTGCATACTTTTTGACACAGGATACATTCCTTTGAAAATTCTCATATTGCTGGTAGTCTTTAGAGGCATCAAAAGCAAAATCATTTTATGCTGAGGTTTTTTCCCCAATTTACAAAGCAATACAGTACTTAAATCTTTCTGGATTTATACCCCAGACACACCATATGAAAAATCCCTTATTTTTTGGGACAATAAATCTCACTTTTTTGGGATGGTTCATCCTTGGTATCTTTGATATAATCAAATAACTAGTTTTAGTTCAGAATAAGTCTGCATAACAAGTTAATTGTATATTTTGAAGCAGAATAGGCAAACTAGCTTTTTTAAATGGTTTAGCATATACTCATTACACGTAAAAGCTCTTGTATTTTAAGAAAGTGATTTTTAAAACCAGTTTAGAAAATTATTAAAGTCCATCCTATTCAAAAAGGTCTACTCTCCAAATTCAACATAACCAGTTCAATTATTTTGGTCTCCAATCCATATACACTTGAATCTATTTTCTTTACTATTCTACTGTTTAATATAATAATTAAACCACCTGTGCTTTGCTCAATCAATTCAACACTGTAATAACTCTATAGCAAGCTATATCTCCATACAGGCTTATTTATTATTTATAGTAAGGTAAAGAGACTTCAGATCCCCGGTGCCATTCTTACTCTTTTGAACAACACCGCTCCGCTATGCGTCTGTTTTTTTTTTTTTTTTTTAGCTCTCCCAGTGCGGTATCATGCGGGAATACTCATCAGTCTAATCTACCTCTTTTTTTTTTTTTTTAAATCTTTTTTTTTCGCAATTTTCCAATATATATATATTCGCAATCTTAGCACGTATCTTTTTCTTTGAAACTGCGAAAAAAGATAAAAAAAGAGGTAGATTAAACTGATGAGGATTCCCGCATGATACCGCACTGGGAGAGCTAAAAAAAAAAAAACAGCGGCACAGCGGAGTAGTGCTGTTCAAAAGAGTAAGAACAGCACCGGGGATCTGAAGTCTCTTTACCTTACTATAAATAATAAATAAGACTGTGTATGGAGATATAGCTTGCTATAGAGTTATTACAGTGTTTAATATAATACCAAACTTTAATTTACTGTTTGTACTGTTTTAATATGCCATTAGTACTGTTTTCCTGATTTAGCCTATGTAAGCCACATTGAGCCTACAACCAGTAGGAAAATGTGGGATATAAATTGTATATATATGGCCGCCCTTGCTCTCAGTAAAATACAGGTCAATGGCTCAGGCTAAAGAGCTAGGCCTCTACAAGCAAATGGCTCATAATAAGAGCTGGGCTTCTCTTAAAAATCCAAAGTCATCTCTGATACAAACTACATTTTTCTGCAGCACAAGCTGAACTGAGTTCTCAGGGAGTTGGCACGGGAGGGGGGTCCTTTGCTCTTATAAACATGCCTGGGACTGGCATCGGTGAAGAGTCATGAAAGATGTTTTGGGCTAATGAAAGTAGATAAAGGGGTAGATGTACGTAGTTAGAGAGTACTCAGAGGGAGGGGGGAGCTGAGAATAGCTGAGAAGAGCAGAGTGACCGATGAAGTTATCTCGCCACCTGTGCTTTGCACCCCTTTTGTGTATAGTTAGAACCTGGGACCTAATGAAGTCACCCTTATCGGTACCTTATCAACTGATAAGGGATAGCAAGTTCTGCTGACAAAGCTGAATCCCATTGGAATCCATTGGGTTGAGACAGTATAAAGGAAGCACCCCGAGAAGTGTAAGACGCAGAAGGAGAGACAGAGAGAGAGAGAGAGACAGACGCAGATACAGAGGCAGATGCTGATGGAGGAGAGAGACAGAGTACCACCGAGAGCTGATGTGTCGTGTGATTCTGTTCCACTGTATGATTGACTGAATTGCTGGTATCCTCATTATTGGGTAATGTATCCATGCTAATTAATACTAATAAACTATATCTCTTTAACTAATTAAAACTGGGTTCCTCTTTAATTACAGACTTAGCTACAGCTGAGCCTGTACCGAACTGCCATGAGCAGATTCAAGGTTGGGAAAGCTAGATATTTGGAGGGAATATGTAACTTTGCCCAGAGAGATGAGACGGGCCACTGCTTCCGCTGCCTGATTAGCAAACGCAGATTCTGAGAAAATAAACAAAATGCTTTAAATAAATAAATAAATTTACAGGTAAATGCATTTTTCCTAGGCATAGTGGCCTGGCTGAAAGCTTCCCTCCTTAGAGTGACCGTAAAGTACGTATGATTTGTATTCTTTTAGCTGTTTTGAAAAAGGGGTGCTTCTTTGGATAATTTCCCATCATGGGAAACATAAACTTGCTATTTTTCCCTCATTGGCTACATGCACGAAAAGAGCCAGAGCCAACTAGTTGGATTGTTGTAATTTTTTTTTATTTTTATTTCCATTTTGCTAACACCTTTTTCAGTAGTAGCTCAAGGTGAGTTGCATTCAAGTACACTGGATATTTCTCTGTCCCAGGAGGGCTCACAATCTAAGTTTCTACCTGAGGCAATGGAGGGTTAAGTGATTTGCCCAAGATCACAAGGAGCAGCAGCGGGATTTGAACCGGCCACCTCTGGATTGCAAAACCGGTGCTCTAGCCACTAGGCCACTCCTTCAGTTTTCAAAGTAGAAGTAACTGCATGGTTGCCCTTTAAAAATTTAGATCAAGTAAGCATAATAAAACTGGCCTGCATAGTTTGCAACTATGCAAGATGTTTGAATATTTCTTCCTAAATTATTATGGGTGCTAAATAGTGTTTGCATTTATTCTTGCAGTTAACATGAACTGGCTTTAGCCAATGTATAATGCACAGTATAAACACATGTATTAGCATTGCTGCTGTTGGTAATGCTAATGTGCATGCAGATGACCTTATTTAAGGGGACGTTTTGTGGTTCACTTTCCTTTTCTTAGCAGATCATTGCATTTTAGGCCAGTTAGTGTGGAATAAGCTTAGCTGCTTAATGTGGAAGTATTACCATGACTGTGCCATGTTTAATGCAATTGTAATAATACGCTTGTATTCTATGTTTTATTTAACTGTACTTTGGGCATTAAAGCCCAGTATATTGCAGTGTTAAACATTAGGATTTAATGTGGCTTAGTATATAAATACCAAAGGCTGCAGAATGTGTAAATGTGCTTAACAGATTTTTGTCTACAGAAAATATAGTGATTATAGTTCAATATTAAAGGTTATATGTAGTTCTGAATTCTCTTATTTTTGGAAAAATCTTGGAAGAAAGTGTGGTTGTAAATTATTTGTATTTAAAACAGGCTGCCCATTAGCAAAAACTTTACTTTTTAACCAGATGCCTCAAGATTGATGTAAATACCTTGATTAGTGTGATGTTAATCACCATCCTCACTTTATATGTAAATTTCTGAAGATGTGATTGCAAAAATTAGTAGCTGTGTTTTTTCTTCCTTATAATATGATCTTTGGGCTATTTTAATCTTAAAAAAAAAAATTATATATTATATAATTATCTTAACATTGACAGAGAGAGAGAATTTATTGCTAGTATATTTCTTTCTTGATCCAGTAGTTTGCTCATCCTCCCCATTTGGAACCAGCCCTTACTGGAAACAATTATAACGAGCTTTCATTTGCACAAGCTGTCACTCACACCCCTTATCCCATTTTAGTACCTCTCCAAATTCGCTTATCCGAGCCGTTACAGTGATAATATTTGTCCAGGTTCCACAAACCCTGAACGTTGCTTTACTCAAAAACCCTGCAGATGGAGACCTTAGTCTCACTACTAGATGTCAGTACTATGCAGTGACTGGGGAACTGTCACTTTGGAGGCTTTGATGCCTCTGCAGCAGTCCTAGGAATGGAAGATCAACCCCCAAAATGAAACTGAATCTTCCTCATGGCTGCACACAGCACAGCCTTTAAGCAACCAAGGCAGCCCTGAAGTTCTTTCAAGCTTTTTTGTGTACCATTGCAAACTTTTATTCATGTCACTCTCTAAACATATAGAATTTTATTCATCCAAAATCTTTCTGGCTTCTGGACCTCAAACTGTGTAAGAAACTTGATAACAGCTGTTATAAAAGCAGGTATTAAGAGGCACTCCTGAATCCACCTCCTTCGAACCTCATGCTAAGACTCCTTTTGCTCTAGAATTCTTTTGTCTCATAAATGCTTGATCATCCTGCATTATTTATATCTTAAGTCTTACACACTGTCCACAGACATACCCAGAAAAACATTTTCACTCAAATATATCTGTCGTGTATTTACTTCCTGCAGCACTTAAAACCTAAATGTTTTCTTGAGTCCAATGCTGGTATAAATGCAAGTCAAATCAAGGTCACTTGAAGAGTATTAGGCATCCTAGACAAACCTTTAGCCTGCTCCTTGTACCACTCCCCCCCTTAACTTTCTAGGATTAAATTTGATCATGAGCACCCCAACACTACCCCTTTAAAAACAATTCTGTAAAATGCACAATTGGACGTTTTACTTTTAAGTCAGGCTTGTCCAAGTTCAGTCCTCAGGAGCCACAAAGTGGCCAGATTTTCAGGATACCCTTAATAAGAATGGAAAATTTGCATGCCCAGTACCGGTGTTGTATACAAATCTCTCTCCTATGCATGTCATTAGGGATATCCTGAAAATCTGATCTGTTTGTGATCCTTGAGGACTGAACTTGGACAAGCCTGTTATTATTTTTTTATATATATATTTTAAATTATTTCTTCCTTGTCATCAAGCAGATGAAGCCAAACTTTCACAGTGCCCTCTTGGCCAGCTAGCTCCACTGCCTCTTCAGTATTCTCTATCTCCCCTAGCAGGGTGGCTGCAGCTTGTTCGAGCTCCAGAAAAATCTGCCAGGAGGTGGTTCCTGGCTTGCCAGTTGTTAACCGGGGTGTTGGAGGCTATAGCAGCCTCACTTTAAAGGCACATAGGTTAGCCCTTTCCCTGCCTTACCCATAGCTCTGTGGATGTGGACATATTGCCTTGCTTTCCCTGTCCTTACCCACCAACAGTGGAGGCAGGCATATAGGTTCGCCCTTTCCCTGCCTTTCCCTGCCTTTCCCACTCATCTGAGCCTCTGGAGTCTTCAATACCTCTGCTTTCCTCACAGCTTAAAAAAAAAAAAAGTTGCGTCGCGTTTTTAAACGCAGAGACGCTGGAACAGAGGTTTTTGACCTGATTTTCAGCAGGATCGTAGTTGTACACTAGATCCTTTGAGGTAAGAGTGTTTTTCCAACTCCTCCGGGGTGGGCCCGCGATCGGGGCGGATTTTGGCGCGAAACCGCCATCTTGGATTTTACCGCCGTTTTTTCGGCGATGGCTGCGGACAATGTTAAGCGCTGTTCCACTTGTGACAAGCGCAAATCAGCAGCAGGGCTCTGTAAATCGTGCTGTACTGGCGTAGGAGCCGGCCCGAGCATGGCGAGCGATGTTTCTTCCCGGTCTGAGCTGGCAGCGGTGCCCAGGGTGAGATTTTCTCCCCGGATTTTGTGCTTTTGCTGCATAAAGCATACATGATGAAAAGAGCCCTTCCTCAAGGGTCGCCTGAGGCTCCTCTGATTGCCCCCCGATGGATTCTGGCCTGGGACTGCCCAGTGAGGCTTTTTTTCACGGATGCTTGGCCTAAAGATAAGCGCAGAAGGGTTAATTCCCCTTCAGATTGTGGTGCACCTTCCCCCCTCCCCCCCCGTGGTCAGGGTGTGAGGATTCGGAGAACTCTGACAGACGTCTTGGTCTGAGGAACCAGAGTCAGGTGCGGATTTACCACAGGATCTGGATGATCCCTCCGCGGTGAGGATTTTCCACCGTGATGAGCTGCCAGCGCTTATTTCAGATACCCTGCAGGCCCTCTCGATTGAAGATCCTGACAGTGGCATGGCCTCCTCGGGTAAATTCCCAGGATGGCTAGTACCAGGAAAGCTGCTCGGGCCTTCCCTTTGCATGACTCCATCCTAGAGCTTGTTTCGGCTCAGTGGGCTGGACCCCGAGGGACCTTTGAGAGTTTCCAGGCTATGGGGCAGTTATACCCTCTGCGTGAGGGACATATGGCTCGTTTTCAAATGCCTACAGTGGATGCCCTAGTCACTGCGGTGACAAAGAGAACTACCCTCCCTGTTGAAGGAGGTGTTGCCCTGAAGGATGTTCAAGACCGTAGGCTGGAAACAGCATTGAAACGGTCCTTTGAAATTGCAGGTCTCACTGTTCGGGCGTCTGCATGCAGCTGTTATGCTGTTAGAGCCTGCCTAGCTTGGCTGCAACAGGCAGTGGCTGAGCCCGGAGATGGAGCGGAGCCCTTCTTGGATGTTGCTCCGCGGATGGAGGTGGCCTTGTCCTTTCTGGCTGATACCCTTTATGACCTTGTCAGAGCTTCGGCTAAACAAATGGCAGTAGCAGTGGCGGCTCGCCGTCGTCTGTGGCTACGACACTGGGCAGCGGACATGGCCTCTAAGCAAAGGTTGGTGAAGTTGCCTTTTCAAGGACTTCTCCTATTTGGTGAGGAGTTGGAGAAAATTGTGAAAGGCCTGGGTGATCCAAAACCCCAGCGCTTGCCCGAAGATAGGCAGAGGCCTTCCTCTAAGGGCCAGGCGGTCCACTCCTCGTACAGACCTCGCTTCCGTGAAGCTAGAAGGTACCGCCCGGGGTGTTCTGCTGGGTTCACTTCACGTGCCCGTGGTCAGCAGAGGAACTCCTTTCGCTCAGACAAGCGTTCCGCAGCCGGTGGCTCAAGACCAGGAGTTCAGGGGCGACCCTCTCAATGATGGTGCGCCGGCCCTCTCCTCGATTCCTGTCATCGGAGGACAGCTTTCCCTCTTTGTCGAGGAGTGGGCCAAGATTTCCTCAGATCAGTGGGTTCTGGTCCTGATCAGAGATGGATACAGAATAGAATTCAACGCCCCAGTAAGAGACGTGTTTGTGGAGTCCCGATGCGTTCTGCCGTCAATACGGGCGGCGGTGGAGGAGACTTTACAAGGTCTGATTCAGTTAGGGGCAGTGACCCCGGTGCCTCCCGCCGAGCAAGGCTGCGGCCGATACTCCATCTACTTGTGGTGCCGCGAAAAGGTGGGTCCTTTCGCCCTATTCTGGACTTAAAAGAAGTGAACAAGTCCCCGAGAGTGCGGCATTTCCACATGGAATCCCTGCGCTCCGTCATTGCGATGGTACAGCCAGGAGAGTTTCTCACGTCTCTAGACCTGAAAGAAGCTTACTGCACATACCGATTTGGCCCCGCACCAGAAGTTTCTGAGGTTTGCGGTGTTGGGAAAACATTTCCAGTTCAGGGCCTTGCCTTTGGCCTCGCCACAGCTCCCCCGAACCTTTTCGAAGGTAATGGTGGTAGTAGCTGCTTTTCTCAGGCAAGAAGGTATCAGGGTTCAACCCGTACCTAGACGACTGGCTCATCAGAGCAGACTCTGCAACAGAGAGCTTACAAGCTACAGCCAGAGTGGTCTCAGTACTGCAATCTCTAGGCTGGGTCGTCAATATGGCCAAAAGTCACCTGTCCCCTTCACAATCTCTAGAGTTTTTTGGGGGCCAGGTTCGACACAGTCTCGGGCTATGTGTTCCTACCCGAGCTAAGGCGGTGCAAGCTTCAGAATCAGGTCCGTCTGCTCCTGAGGATGTCCCGCCCGCGAGCTTGGGACATTGTCCAGCTGCTGGGATCGAGTGACAGCCACGATGGAAGTGGTACCCTGGGCGAGAGCGCACCTGAGACCTCTACAGTATTCCCTACTCCGGCGATGGTCTCCTATTTCTCAGGATTACCAATGCAGGACTTACTTGGCTCCCTGCGGCCCGACTCAGCATGGAGTGGTGGCTCTCGGACAGCATGCTACGGCGAGGAATGCCGCTGACGCTCCCCGTTTGGTGCCTGGTGGTAACAGATGCCAGCCTGAAGGGCTGGGGCACCACACTGCAAGGGGAAGCATGCCCAGGGTCTATGGACACCCGAGGAGTCGGAGTGGTCCATCAACCGCCTAGAGTTGAAAGCGGGTGTTTCAGGCGCTTCTGGCCTTTCAAGTGACCCTGGAAGGATTGGCTGTCAGAGTGATGTCGGACAACATGACAAAGGTGGCCTATATAAATCGGACAAGGCGGAACAAGGTTGCAGAGGCACTAGCCGCGCAGTGCCGAACTGATTTGCCACTTGGGCCGAGCTGCATCTTCAGTGTCTGTCGGCAGCTCATATTGCGGGTCAGAGCAATGTGCAGGGCCGATTATCTGAGCAGGCATCAGATCGATCCAGCAGAATGGAATCTGGCAGACGAAGTTTTCCTGCAGATCTGTGCCAAAAGGGGCAAAGCCCGTGATGGATCTAATGGCGACAAGTGCCAATACCAAAGGTCCCGTGCTTTCTTCAGCAGACGGAGAGATCCTCGCTCGGGCGGGGTTGGATGCCTTGGCTCAACCTGGCCTCCGGGTCTACTTTATCTGTTTTCCCCCATGGCCCTTGATAGGGCGCCTGCTCTTGCGGATTCGGCTGCACCCAGGAAGAAGTGGTCCTCATCGCCCCGGATTGGCCAAGGAGACCTTGGTATGCAGACCTCCGACAGATGCTCCTTGAGGCTCCTCTGCCGTTACCTCTGGTACCGAACCTGTTGACTCAGGGACCGGTAGCCATGGAGGACCGCCGGCCGCTTTGGTCTTACGGCATGGCTATTGAGAGGGCGCAATTGAGGGATAAAGGTTGTTCCAATAAAAGGTTATTTCACTCTCCTGCAAGCCCGCAAGCGGTCCACTTCCGTGGCTTATGCCAGATTTGGTGCCTGTTTGAGTCTTGGTGTGCTTCCAGAGCCATTGCTCCAATTCGGGCTCCTGTCTCGCCGATTCTGGACTTTTGCAGGAAGGTGTACAAAAAAGGCTTGGCCTATAATTCCCTGCGGGTGCAGGTGGCAGCGTTGGCTCCCCTTCGTGGTAAGGTGGAAGGCGTGTCTTTGGCTGCCTCACCCAGATGTGGCACGGTTTCTTAGAGGGGTGCTTCAGCTCCGACCTCCAGTGCGAGCACCCTGTCCAGCTTGGAACCTGGGCTAGTTTTGAAAACCCTGCAGGGCATCTCCTTTGAGCCGCTTCGGCGAGCATCGGAGAAAGACCTTGACACTGAAGGCCGTTTTTTCTGTTGGCCATTACCATCGGCAAGACGGGTGTCCAGAGCTCCAGGCGCTGCCTGTAGAGACCCATTTCTGCAATTTTCAGAGTCCGGAGTCACGGTTCGGAACCGTGCCTTCCTTTATGCCTAAGGTGGTTTCAGCTTTTCACCTAAACCAGCCTATTTTCTTGCCCTCTTTTTCAGAGGAAAAGTTTCTAGAATCTTTTGGGCAGCTGCACCTTTTAGATGTGCGCAGGACTCTGCTGCAGTATCTGCGAGTTACTAACTCTTTCAGGACTTCTGATCATCTGTTTGTTTTGCTATCCGGTTCTCGCAGAGGGTCTCCAGCATCTAAAGCCACTATTGCCCGCTGGCTCAAAGAAACGATCTTTTCAGCTTATCTGCTGGCCGGCAGGGTTCCGCCTGTAGCCTTTAAGGCACATTCTACTAGAGCGATTTCTTCCTCTTGGGCTGAAACTGGAGCACTCTCTCTTCAAGAGATATGCAGTGCAGCAACATGGGCTTCTAAGCTCTCCTTTGCCCGACATTACAGGCTGGATGTGGCTGCCAGGAGGGATGCGCGTTTTGGTGCACAAGTGCTAGCGCGTGGTGTTGCTTGTTCCCACCCTATCTAGGGATTGCTTTGTTACATCCCATACGTAATGGCTTCATCTGCTTGATGACAAGGAAGGGAAAATTAGGTTCTTACCTTGGTAATTTTCTTTCCTTTAGTCATAGCAGATGAAGCCATGAGCCCTCCCTGTATGATTGTCTGTATGCTGTGAATCTGTTTTTCAGGTTCTGTTCTAATTTCCTGAAGTTCCTTCCTTGGGAGAAAGTTGGAAAACAATCTTCAGGATTCATGTTCAGTTTAAATTTAGGAGGATGTGTTCATTCCCTCCAGCATGTTTTTTTTGGAGGATGTGTTGATTCTCTTCAGGAGGCGCGTGTGTTCCCCTCCAGGTCTATAAATAGGAGGATGAGTTCATTCCCTCCAGTGTGTTGGGAGGATGTGTGATTCCCTCCAGGAGGCGCGTGTGTTCCCCTCCACTTATACAATAAGGAGGATGAGTTTATTCCCTCCAGGAGGATGTGCATTCCCTCCTTTATGAGTTCATGCCCTTGTGATGGGCCATCGTTCGCTGTGAGGAAAGCTCTTGTGATTCCTATTGCGGTTTGCCATACTGCTTTGGAAGCTTCAAATACTGAAGAGGCAGTGGAGCTAGCTGGCCAAGAGGGCACTGTGAAAGTTTGAGTGCTCTCTATCTCCCCTGCTGGTTGATGGACATAACCCATACGTAATGGCTTCATCTGCTATGACTAAAGGAAAGAAAATTACCAAGGTAAGAACCTAATTTTCCCATATTCCTGCTTGCTAAGCTCCACAAAAACTGACACAATGGATCTGCCTTGATACTGATACTGTTGGATTTCTCAGCAGCCTTTGACACTGTGGGACCATAATAGAAACAGGTATTGGTGGCACAATATTTTCATGGTTTAAATCCTATCTGTCAGACAACAATCAGTTCTGTTCTGCAACACACATCACCTTGGGCTTAACTGTGGAGTACCACAGTGATCCTTACTGGTGTCTCTTTGGCTTAATATCTACCTCAAGCCTCTAAGTGAGCTGCCTCAATTGATAGGCACAAAATTCTGTATCTATGCCAGTAACGTACAGATAATCATACCCACTGAGTCAGATCTCTCCAAACCTTTTGGTTGTCTGCTTGTATATCAAGAACTTAAGAATGGGCAAAAATGATCACTCTTCATGAACATTAGTAAAACAGATTCTGTATATCCCTAACGCAAGTGGACAGGTACCCATTTAGGAAGAAACATCTCTCCCTAGAATCACAGGTCAAGAATCATGGGCTACTGCTAGACCTTCCACTTAGTTTGCACAAATTCAGGCAATCTAAAAAAAATTGCTTCTATCACCTGTGGCAGCTCTCTCCAGAAGATGAGTTTGATGTTTGTTTATTAAAATACTTGATATACTGCAATTTCCAGTAGATTACAGCGGTTTACAATCCAGTTAAAAATGTATAATAAGCAGAAAGGAACACCAGTTTGTAAAGAGAAAAGAGTACAAATACAGAAGACAGTGTGACAATCGAAAGGAGCCAAAACAGTAAATAAAAATAAAACACACAACAGTTGACCTACTGCCGACAGATCCCCAGCAATGTACCGAACACACGGTGAAAAAAAAAATGGGTTTTCAACCGCGTTCTCCAGAGTAGTCCCCACATTCTGGAATTCATTCCCAGAGGAGCTATGCCTAACTCAAAGCTACCTTTTCATGAAGTGGGTGTAAGCCTGGCTCTTCTCCCAAGCCTATAATGGTTGTGGCTACTAACTCTCTCTGCATCTGGAATTACTTCAAATATGTTGTTTATGGTAAGTCACTTGGCTGATGAAAATACCCCATGATGACAAATCTCACTTTTGCCCTTTTAATTGGGATAATTGAGTGTAAATTGAGAAGCCTGGGATGGGTAGTGTCACAAAACACCTAGCCACCTGCGTGGGGTTACTCTGCAGCCACTTAGAGGGTCTATCCCCAGCACAGCTCAGGTCCGCTGCACCTGCCACTTGTGCTCTAGACTAGCACTCTCCTCCCATCAACTGGGTCACAACCGCTTCTGGGTAAGTCTCCCGCTCCCAAATTATCCCCATTGATTTCTAGGTTACTGGAGGCCACTCTCCTAGTGGCCCCACAGTTCCCAGAAGTTCCATAGTACTGTGCAACTTTGTAAGTCTCAGTGCTCTATATCACCCAGCAAAGAAATGTTCACTTACCTAGAGAGGCTGCCTCTGCTTTCAGCACTTCCTCAGAAGCAGTGGCATTCTGTATTAGCCATAATAAACCAGCCAATAATGCATTACACTAATCCACAGGGAATTTTACTAGAGAGTATCACCAGCTAAAGCACTATCTGATTTAAGCATGGATGAAATCCGCATACTAGCTGCAGTTTGTAATAGGCACTTCTGATACCTCATAAGCTCAGTCTCTGAATCAAATGGTTCTTTTGCTATCACTTTTAAAATTTTAATTTTGTTCCTTTGTAGTACACACACAATTGTATATTTTGAAAACCAAAATGTGCCCAGAAGGGTGACCATCCTAAGTTTAATCTCAGTCATAAAGCTATTTAATAAAAGTTTACTTGCTCTTTAATAACAAGAATTTTCCTACAAACACATCTGTGTTTAATTATTGCTTTTCTTAGCATAAGCTTACACTGTTCTGAACAAGCGGGTGGTATCCCTTCCCACCAGCAGATAGAGGTAAAGAAAACTTAATTCAATTAGTGACATCACCATTTATAATCTGTGGTGCTCTCTGGAACAGTCCAGTATTATACTGTACTGTGGTGCTCTGTCCATGACCTAGCTCCCTGCTCTGCTGACCATAGCTGCATGGTTGAGCCTAAGAGCCACTCCCATGTCACAGTCTCGGCACCATACCTGGCTGAGCTCTGAGCTTGGTTCTGCAGCCCCCAGTCACACTTCTTAGTGCCTCTGGGTGAGGCATTGGCTTGGTCCCAAGGGGGTGTTGCCTATTTGGTGCGGGTCCCCATCCCCACACCTTTCTTGCCTGTTCACCCTGTTTGGGTGTGTCTCCCATGGTCTCCCTCTGCAGCTCCCAAATTGCCCTGGGCAGCTCTTTTTCCCTGTTCTAGGGAATAAAGTTTTTTGCTGCTCCTGGCCCTTTAAGAAAAGAAAAAAAAAAAAAGCAGAGTCGCCCTGAACAAGGAAATCCCTACCTCACAGTTGAGAGATTTCCCTGTAATTAAGGGAATTCCCTTAAATTGTTCTACCAGAGATCCCGGGATGGAGCAACATCCGGTTCCCCTGGATCGAGGTAGGTTCAAGCAGCATGTCAGGCCCCTGCCTGCCTGTGGGGATGCCCTCTGGGAAGTGCTTCTCCCTGTGCAGGAACTGGCAGCTAAGCACAGCTGCCAGCTGTGTCTTCCTATAGTGAGATGAGCCAATTCTGACTTCAGAAACGAAGTTGATGGTTACTTCTCCTACCCCACCCCCCGTGAAGGGGTCCAGACTTGTGGTCCTCATTTCAGTGTGAACAGCGACCATTTTGCTTCCCTTGGGGATTTAATCTCATGTTGGTTCTGAGCAGCAGGAACTTGTCTTCCACAGTGGGACCCCTGGAGCTTTTTGGCTCCAGAGCTTGGCATAGTTGGTCCGACAGCAGTTACAATCAGTCAGGGGTCCCACCCTCTGTTTGGGCTCTAAGCACGTGGGACTGAGAGAAGAGTGATTGAGGTGCCTATTACCTTGGAGTAGGTGGGGAAGGACTGACATTTTCTCAGTCCACAGAGGACTCTTGAGTCTGATGCTCCGCCATCTCATGAAGCTGAGGAGTAGCAGTGCCATTGATCTGTCACTTTCTGCAAGAGCAGCTGTCTCGCCTTATTGACAAGGTTACTAAGGCCCTTTCTATGCTGCAAACTTCAGCTGCGGACAGCATTGAGGGGATTGGTGATCGCTGGGCCCGCTAAGCATTTTCCTCTGCACAAGGCCCTTATCCGCGTGATTGCGGAGTGGGAAAACCCAGATAGTTCCCTTAGAGGTGCCAGACTCTGGATTACCTTTATACCTTTGCTCTGTAGGAGGTTGAAGGTATTGGTCTTTTCCTAAGGTGGATGCTCTGGTCATAGCGGTCACCAAGGCGACTGCTGTGCTGGTCCAAGGGGGCTCTGCTCTGAAGGAGCTCTGAAAAGAAGGTGGAGAAACAGCTCCACCTGGCTTTTTCTGTGGGGATGTCCAATATTCAGGCTGCCATTTGTGGTGGTTATGTGGCAGGAGACATGCTCTGATGTGTGCAGCAACTCCCATAGTTCCCAGAGGTGACTCACCTGGAGTTGGGGACAGCCTTTTTGGTAGACATTCTGTATGATTTGTTCTGTTTAGCTTCCCGCTCAGTTGCCACCTCGGTGGTCGGACGCCGGTGGTTGTGGCTTACAAGAAGCTGTTGCGTCAGCTGCTCTTTAGGGGGTGGGTTGCTCTTTGGAGAGGACCTGGAGATTCTTATGGAGGCACAGTCTGTCCAGCTTCCTGAGCTGCACAGAAAGGCCATCAGTATTCCTCAGTTTCCAAGGGGCATACTTAAAGGTTTAGGGTAGTTTCAGCCCACCTGCTGCTCTACATCTCAGGGGGATGGCAAGCACAGGTCCTTCAGGTAGGGTTGCTTTTGAGGCCCTAAAAGAGCCAGCCCCACTGGCGCCTCCAGCAGAGCCGCAGCCCCCCACCTCCCGTTTTGCCCATTGCGGATGTGCTGGGCCCCTCTTCAGTGCCAGTGAGAGGCTGGTTGTCTTTTTTTCGGGACAAGTGAGCCTATATCACCTCGATTCTGTGGGTCCTGGAAGTGGTTGGAAGGGGATATTCTTTGAAGTTAGCCCGTCCCATATCCGACGTCTCCATGGCCTTGCCCTGCAGTTCAGCTCTCAAGCAGCCGGCTGTCGTGTCTACTCTGCAGCACCTGTGCATTCTCGGGGCAGTGGAGCCTGTGCCTCCAGCAGAGCACGGCTAGGAATGGTACACCATTTACTTTGTCATCCCAAAGAGAGGTGGCTCCATCCTTCCCATCTTGAACCTCAGAGGGGTCAATGCTTGCCTCCGGGTTCAATACTTGCGGATGAAGACGTTGCGTTCAGTTATAGTCTTGCTTCGGCCGGGGGAGTTCCAGACTCACTGGTCCTCACGGAGGCTTATCGCCATATCCTTATTATGGATTATCACAGGAGATATCTGCTCTTCTGTATGTTGTGGCAATCATTTTTAGTTTTGGGTTTTTCTTTTTGGCCTGGCCCACAGCTCCACACGTTTCCAAGATGATGGTGGTGGTGGCAGTGCATCTTCAGCGCCAGGGGGTTCGGGTTCACCCGTACCTGATGTCTGGCTGATTTGGGCAGAGTCAGCAGCAGAGGCACTGATTGGGTCATCTGCCTTCTGGCGTTCCTGGGATGAGTGGTGAATCATCCCAAGAGTCATCTGTATCCATCTCAGGTTCTGGAATACCTGGGAGTTTGCTTTAACATGTCCTGGGGGATTGTATTTCTCCTGGAGGAGTGGGTGAATAAGCTGCAGCCACAGAAGCACCAGTTGTGCAAGCTGTCGTGGACCACGGTCTGGGACTACTTGTAGCTCCTGGGCTCCATAGTGGCAACTCTGGAGGTGATAGTTTGGGTGAGAGCTTGTATGTGCCCTCTGAAGCACGGACCCTGTTGTCCTGGTGGGCTCCAGCCTTTCAGGACTTCAGTTTTCCACTTAAGCCCAGGGTTAGGCTCAGTCTGTTAGGTGGGACAGTCCGGTGAACCTACTGAAGGTTCCCTCTGGATCCTCAATAGGTGCTGGTCACCAC
This sequence comes from Microcaecilia unicolor, assembly GCF_901765095.1. Taxonomy (NCBI): domain Eukaryota; kingdom Metazoa; phylum Chordata; class Amphibia; order Gymnophiona; family Siphonopidae; genus Microcaecilia; species Microcaecilia unicolor. The sequence continues at coordinate 244,939,571 of NC_044037.1, read as the reverse complement.
AGATGTGAGTCTCCTCGGCTGGGAAGTTCATTGGTCCATCAACCACCTGGAGACCTGGGTTTTGTGGTTGGCTCTGCCGGAGTTTTAGCCACTCCTGGAAGGGAAAGTGGTCAGTGATGTCAGACAACGTGATGGTAGAACCCTGAGTCAGGCAGTGGCCCTGGAAGCAACAAGCATCTGCCACTTGATGGAAGCACATCTGCAGCCTGTTTCAGCAGTCCATATTGCAGGCAAGGAAAATGTGCAAGTGAACTATCTCAGTTGCTGTCCTCTGGATTCGGGAGAATAGAAGCTGGGACAGCAGGCTTTTCAGCTTATAGTGGACTGCTGGGGGCCTCCTCAGTTCGACTTGATAGCCTTGCAAGCCAATGTGAAGGTGGAGTGCTTCAGTCAGTGGAGGGACACCATATCTCAGGAGAATTGATTCCCTGGTTCAGTCTTGGCTGACAGGGGTGCTGCTCTGTGCTTCTTCTGTGGCTTCTGGTGGGCCGCGTATTGTGCATCATCCTTATTTGGTCTTGCCGGTGGTACCGGATTGGCCTCTCAAACCTTTGTACACAGATCTCCAGTGCCTAGTACTACTACTACTTAACATTTCTAAAGCGCTACTAGGGTTATGCAGCGCTGTACAATTTAACATGGAAGGACAGTCCCTGCTCAAGGAGCTTACAATCTAAAAGACAAGTGTACAATCTAAAAGACAGGTGTAAATCTAGAGACAAGTGTACAATCTAAAAGACAAGTGTAGAGTCGATCTGATAGGGCATACTATATTTCTCGAAAGGTTAGGTGCCGAAAGCAGCATTGAAGAGGTGAGTTTTAATCAGAGATTTGAAGATGGGTAGGGAGGGGGCTTGGCGTAGGGGTTGAGGAAGATTGTTCCAGGCATAGGGTGAGGCAAGGCAGAATGGGCGGAGCCTGGAGTTGGCAGTGGTGGAGAAGGGTACTGAAAGGAGGGATTTGTCCTGTGAGCGGAGGTTACGGGCGGGAACATAGGGGGAGATGAGGGTAGAGAGGTAGTGAGGAGCCACAGACCGGGTGCATTTGTAGGTAAGGAGGAGAAGCTTGAATTGTAAGCGGTAACTGATCGGAAGCCAGTGAAGTGACTTAAGGAGAGGGGTGATATGAGTATATTGGTTCTGGCGGAATATAAGACGTGCGGCAGCGTTCTGAACGGATTGAAGGGGGGATAGATGGCTAAGTGGGAGGCCGGTGAGGAGTAAGTTGCAGTAGTCAAGGCGAGAGGTAATGAGAGTGTGGACGAGAGTTCATGTGGTGTGCTCAGAAAGGAAAGGGCGAATTTTGCTGATGTTGAAGAGGAAGAAGCGACAGGTTTTGGCAGTCTGTTGGATATGCACAGAGAAGGAGAGGGAGGAGTCGAAGATGACTCCGAGGTTGCGGGCAGATGGGACGGGGAGGATGAGGGTGTTATCAACTGAGATAGAGAGTGGAGGAAGAGGAGAAGTGGGTTTAGGTGGAAAGACGAGGAGCTCGGTTTTGGACATGTTCAGCTTCAGGTGGCGGTTGGACATCCAGGCAGCAATGTCGGATAAGCAGGCCGATACCTTGGCCTGGGTCTCCGCGGTGATGTCTGGTGTGGAGAGATATAGCTGGGTGTCATCAGCATAAAGATTATACTGAAAACCATGAGATGAGATCAGTGAGCCTAGGGAAGAGGTAGGTGACCCTCTTCCTCTGCCCAGGGGTCTTGGGCTCCTTTGGCAGTGGCTGGTAGACATGGAGGATCTGGATCCCTTTTGGCTTACGATATGGCCATTGAAAACTGGCACTTAGAGAAGCATTAATTTTCACCCACAGTGATTGCTATACTGCTGCAGTTCAGGAATATGTCCACATCCCTGGCTTACATCAGAGTGCAACGGGTTTTTGAGTCCTGGTGCATGGAACAGTCCCTTCCCCCTGCAAAGAGTCGGGCAGTGCTAACTACCTTAGCTTCTTTAAGGCGACTGGGGGCCATTCAGCCCATTCCTCTGCAGGAAGGAGCACGGGTCGATATTTTGTCCGGTTATGGATCTCAGAGGGGTGAACAAGTTTGAGTGCTGCACTTCCACATGGAGACTCTTCGTTCTTTTATAGCTTTGGTCCAGCCAGACATGTTTCTCACCTCATTAGACCTGAAGCAGGCTTATTTTCATATGTTTGGCATCCTCACAGGAAATTTCTCCGGTTTGTCATCCTGGGAAATCATTTTCAATTCAGTGCCATGCCTTTTGGCCTCATCATCGCACACTTTCAAACGTTATGGTGGTGGTGGCAGCCTTTCTTCGCCGGCAAGGTATCCAGGTACATCCTTACCTGGACAATTGGCTAATTTGGGCGCCTTCTTATCAAGAGAGCCTTCACAATACACTCACAGTTCTGTATCTTCTTTCTGCACTGGGTTGGGTGGTAAATACAGCAAGAGTCATCTCAAACTTATGACTAGCTGGTTCCATAGATGCCTCAAGCCAGATGGAGTCTGATTGGTAGCTTCTTCCTGCGCACACAGGCGGGGTTGCCCTTACAGACTCCTAGTTGGTATGTTCTCAACTCCAATGCCTGCGTCTTCGGATGGGGAGCCTAGTATCTCCACCACTCTGCACAGGGCTGCTAGTCGAGAGTGGAGGCTTCTTGGTCCATCAATTGGAATTTCGATCTGTCTGGAAAGCTCTACTAGCCTTTGCGCCTCTTCTTTGTGGGAGGCCGATGCGTGTACTCCCGGACAATGTCACAACCGTGTCTTACAACATTAGACAAGGAGGAACAAAGAGTATCTGTAGCCCAGGAGGCACGTCTTCTTTTTCAGTGGGTGGAATTGAACATTCTGATGGTTTCAGCATTTCACATAGATTTATTGAACTCGCAAGCGGATTTCCTCAGAGTGTCTCTGGACCTGGTAAAATGATAACTGTTGAAGACTGCATTTCGCCTCATTTTCCACAAAGTGGGGCTTTCTGGTTCTGGACCTCATGGCATCCAGACTCAATGCGGAAGTCCACAGATTCTACAGCCTCTTTAGGGAGAAAGACTCCTTAGGAATGGATGCTCTAGTACAGCCTTGGCTGTCGGACAGCCTCCTTTATATGTTTCCTTCATGGCCTCTCATGGGAAGGACATTGCACAGGATTGTGGGTCATCCCGGGAAGGTCATTCTTGTAGCTCCAGACTGGCCCAGATGTTCTTGGTATGCGGACCTCATCAGTCTTCAAATCGCTCCTTGGTTGACTCTTCCTCCACAGAGTGGCTTATTGCACCAAGGTCCAGTACTTATGGAGGATCCCTCCTACTTTGGTCTTACAGCCTGGCTCTTGAGAGGGCGCAATTAAGGAAGAAGGGTTATGCGGATGATGTTATTAACTACCTTGCCGCAAACCCGAAAGCAGTCCACTTCTTATGCTAGAGTTTGGAAAACTTTTGAGAGCTGGTCTGCACAGAATGGTGTTTCTCCATTTTGTGCTTCCTTGTCTCAAACTTTATCCTTCCTTCAGGAGGGATTCAGAACAAGGCTTGGCTTTCAATTCGCTCAAGGTTCAGGTGGCAGCATTGGCATGTCATCGAGGCAAGATCCAGAGTGCTTCATTAGCTGTTCACCCTGATATAGTGCAATTCCTCAAGGGAGTCACTCATCTGCATCACCCTCTCCACAATATTTGTCCTCAGTGGAGCCTTCAAGTGGTTCTTAAGGCTCTTCGGTCTTCCCCTTTTGAGCCCCTTCATTCGGCAACTATCAAAGATCTTACTTTAAAGGCCATTCTAGTTGCCATTTCGTCGGCACAGAGAGTTTCAGAGCTTCAAGCTCTCTTGCAGGGATCCCTTTCTCTGCTTTTCTAACTTGGGAGTTTCCATACAGACAGTTCTGTTCTTTTTGTTGAAGATTGTATCTCCTTTTCATGTCAATCAGATTGTGTTTCTTCCTTTTTTCCTGGGAGGTCTATTCTGCAGAATATGCTTCCCTGCAACTGTTGGATGTGAATGCGCTATCTTAGTGCTACCAACGATTTCAGGCAGTCTGATCATCTTTTAGTCTTCTTTGCAGGATCCTGGAAGGGTTTGCCGGCCTCCAAAGTGAAAGTGGCTCGATGGCTTAAGGAGGCTATTTCTTTGGCTTACATTCTGAGGGGTAGATCTGCTCCCATGCACATCAAGGCTCATTCTACCAGGTCTTTGGCAGAGTCTAGGGCAGTTTAATTGGCAGAGATCTGTTGGTCAGTGACATGGTCTCATTCCTTTGTTAAGCATTACCGTTTGGATGTGTCTGCGCGAACAGATGCTTCCTTCTGGGCCATGGTTCTCACTACAGGGATATCACAGTCCCTTCCCTCTTAAGGGTTGCTTTTGTACATCCCATTTGTCTGGACTGATCCTTGAGACGTAATTGAAGGATAAATTAGTTAATTACCTGATCATTTTCTTTCCTTTAGTACCAAAGGATCAGTCCAAAGCCTTCCCTTCTCTGATGGTTTCAGTTTTTCCGGGTTCTTTGTAATTTTGGGTGGTGATCTGGCTCTGTTATTTCTAATGCACAAGTTTTGCCCTTTATTTCATAGTTCTTTTTCTAGCTAAAGGCTGAAGTTTTTTCTCTGGAAGTTACTCTTTCACCTCTTTATTGAATACTGGCTTAGTTGCTAAGCACAGGAGCTTATGAGGCACAACTCAGAGTTCTCTATCTTCACCTGCTGGCAGACAATCATAGCCCATTTGTCTGGACTGATCTTTTGGGACTAAAGGAAAGAAAATTATTGGGTAATTAACTAACTTTTCCTTACAAATTAAACCTAATATAGTTCAGATTCACTTATTAATGTGGCCAAATATCTTGGAGCCCAGTGCAGTGTTATGAGGTCTATAATGTATTTTAAAACCACTGTGTGATCTCTAGCTGCATCTCCCTGGAATGGTAACTACTGAGAGTCCAATTTGTTTATCTGTGATTTAGTTAATTCCCGTGTGACTGACCTCGTACCTACATTTTAGCATTTTGAATATAAATGTCTTACTGGTCAAAGTTTGCAGAAGAAAATGAGCATTTTCTTAAAAATAAGTATGGATGCAAATGCAGCTTATATACGTAATTTTACGTTTATGCCTGTATAAAGAACCAGAGTGAAGGCATCTTTCACATATAAATTTGCCACTATCTTGGCTCTGTGTATACATAGGAACCATCTCTTATGTTGTTTATATATTGCTGCATCGTGCTTTTAGTAGTGATATGTAAAGGATAAGTAGTTGTGGTGGTGGTACTAATAGTAATAACAGGAGTCATACTGGAGACATGAAAAGGCAATGAAGATGGAAGACTGGAGGGATAAAGGAGGAGGCATGGAAAGATTCAGAATGGGAAGAATTAGTGGAAAGAGAGGGTAGAACTGGTGAGAGAAGAAGAAAATGGTGGGGGTAATCCCAGTAGTAGAGATGCCAAGGCTAGTTACCCAGTTCCAGGCTAGAGACTTTTGGCCAGTCCTGGTTTTGAACTTACATCTCAAAGCAGTATGGGATTTGTAGTGCCTGATCCTGCCCATTGATATCAGTGCTGCAAATCCCATAATGCACAACTTTCCCTGGAACAGAGTAAAATTGATAGTTGAGACAAACATGAGCCCACAGTACGCATCCTTAGCTTTGGAATAATCTACCTCTAGACATAAGGGCTGAATTTTCATTTCCCAGTTTTAAAACTCTACTTAAAATTCATTTTTTAAATTTAACCTTTAATTCGGGTTCAGCTGTTGTCGTATTCTGATTGGGATTCTTTATGATTGTGACTTTCCTGTTTTATAATGGAGTTCTTATTGTGTATTTTTATTGTAATTTTGGAAACCACTTAGGAAAGGCGATATATCAAGTATCTATTAAACATTAAACATCAAGCCTATGCCAATCCCAACATGGCACAGCCAAGTGGGCAGGGCCAGGTGCTTCCAGAAGAGGGGAGGGGAGCTGAGGCCAACTGCTTTACCAATTCTGTTATTTGGGGGGAATGGGCGTGACATTTTCTGAATAGAAGCTCATGAGTGCCAATTGCAGAAAGGGATGAGCTAATATCCCAGTCTCTGCAGAGCCTCCCACTCAGCTTAGAGGGAACAGTGCTCCAGGTCTATCTGTGTCCCTTTGATAGAGAGGGGCAGGCAAGCAGAGTGTTCAATGGGAGTGCAGTGCTGGGCTGCAGATCTGCCACTTCTTTTACCTACTGTTTCTGGCTCCAGAAAGTGGTGCAGCTTTATTGGCTGAGACAAGTGTGGGGTCGCAGCCCAGCATGAACCTGCTGTACTTGGTCTGCCGCCACAAAATGGCACTGGGTCTGGACATTTGTCCCTCTTCACCGTGGCACTGCTCTATTTGGCTAAGTGCATGTTGAACCTGCAACTGTCAGGCCTGTGCTCAGCAGTGGGAAGCTGTTAAGGCGTGGTGAGACAAGACCAAAACTGCCTTCCTGGCTGTACCGGTGGTGAGTGGACCCAAGTACACTGAGCATCGCAGCACAGTAGTGTAGTAAAGGGGGGGGGGGGGGGGGCGTGGCACCACCTTCCCTTACTACGCAACTGCATCTAGTAACTATTTGAAAAAGGTCTCTTAATAGGTTTTCTGCCAACAGGCTAGTATCTGAAACAGATTTCTTTATCCTTGAGTGAATATTTCTGTTATACATTTTCATTATTACTCCACTGGGCTTTTTCTGGTAGGTACTTTGACTTTTTCCACTCCACCCCCCTTATTTGTTTATTTTTTTTTAATTCTAAAAGTTCCATGGAAATAATGGAGCCATTCTTTACTTACTTGTCTGCCTTTTTTCTTCAAATTCATAAAGCTCCTGGTTTTGAACATCTTGACTCCTCTTGGTGCCAAGTATCTTGGTACCACACATACTAAATTGAAGTCACATGAGTTAAAAAACGGGAAAACTTTCATACCCTTTGATACATGTTTTAGGTTGCAGAAATCTATGGCTCCAAGAGCAGTGTATTCCTAAACATCCATTCAATGTGTTTTCAATCGGCTTAAGGAATATTGAGCACTTAGAGGGTGGCTGTTCTGAAAAGAGAATTCTCACCTGACCTCCCATCAATCCCCTCTTGGTCACAGACTGGAAATAGGTTTACATCTGAAAAGAGAATTCTCACCTGACCTCCCATCAATTCCCTCTTGGTCACAGACTGGAAATAGGTTTACATCTGAAAAGCCTACCTTCCCTAACTTTCTGAGGATGGCTAAGGTCCCCTTTGAGCTGTAAACTGAGAGTTAACCTAGTGCACCTTTTTTCCTGGCACCATTTTTTAATTTCCTAAGTTCCCCACAGTTGCTTCATGAATTCAAATAGCTTCCCACCAATTAAAAAAAAAAAAAAGTCCCAAATTAACCTAGAGTCACCATCTCACTAAACAATTGTATTAGAGTTCATTATTACAGTGCCATCTTTTAACCCACTTTTTCTCAGGTCAGTTTTTAAATGCACACTCTGTCCTCTCAAAATGAGTCACCTTATGTTGAGTGGCAGGGTTTTTTTTCATAGTGTACATTCTGCAGACCATTATTAACCATGTTTGCGTAGCAGGTACTTCCACATTCTCTCTGGTTGCTAAGATTTCACATCTACCAGTTGCTAAGGCTGTATTTATGCACATTTACTTCTTCTGTGAGCGGTCCCAGTAACAAAATTTTAGGGTCCATTGTATGTCTCCCCTATGACTCCTGGAACAATGCATTTCAAATTAATCTAGAAGAGAAACTTGACAAGATTCAGATGTGGTTTGAGTCTTGACTTTTTCTCATCCCTACTAAATGTGAGGTTCTTTCGAATTTCAGATTCACTATTTTTTCCTTGGATTTCAAAACGTCCCATTATAGTAATGAACACTGTTAGGAGTCATTTGGGATTCTAAGCTTTCCTTTTCCTCTTAAGATGGTTATTGTGGCATGTTGCCTGGGAGCTGCTGCCCATACAGTCAGAAAAGTGGACAAAACAGGGAAAATCCTCCCTTTAAAAGGGGTTTGACTGCAGTTCCCAGGAGGCTATGCATTGTGAATTCAGGAGGGCTGTGCTCAAGAGATGGGGAAGCTGCTGACTCATCAGCCTTCCAGCTGGGCTAATTAACAGTGCTTTCCTGGAATGTGAAAGGGGAATTTTAAAAGGAAGGTTTTAGTTTTGAGAAGACACACCCAAGAGTTAGAGCAGCAGCCAGGGTTCTAGAGAGGCTCCAAGAGAGGGCACTCTAAGGTTACAGGGCAGGGCAAGGCTCAACCCTGTCAGCTCACAGCTGTGCCTAGAGTGGGAAAAGGAAACTCTTTTCAGTAAGAAATGGAAACTAGGTTTGATAACTCTGTTGCCAAAGGAGCCCCAGCCTGGAGAGTAGTGCTTCAGTGGGTGACTGAAGAAAAGGTTCAGTGCCTGGGATGAGGGAGCTGGATTCCTTGAGAGTAGGGACCAGTCCAGTGGCTGAGACAGGAGGGTTCAAGCTGTAATGGGGACAAGGAGCTAAGTGTTGGGGGCAGGGCCGCCCCGCTGCCGCCGCCCCCCATCGCTCCCCCCACCACTGCAGTCCGCGGTCTCACCTGCCTGCCTTCATGGCTCTGGGCCCCCTTCATTCAAAGCTGCAGTCGCAGATCGCATCTCTTCTGGCCTTCCCTCCCTGTGTCCCGCCCTTGTCTGATGTAACTTCCGGTTTCTGTGAGGGCGAAACACAGGGAGGGAAGGCCAGAAGAGAGTCGATCAGCGACTGCTGCTTTGAATGCAGGGGCTCCGGAGCCGAGGAGGCAGGCAGGTGAGATCGGGGACTGCAGTGCCGGCAGCCTGACCCCGGCGCCAGGCCCCCCTTGGAGGCCCAGACCCAGGGAATTTTGCCCCCCCCCCCCCCCCCCCCCCCTCTCGGCAGCCCTGGTTGGGGGTTGAAGTTTCACATAACCCAGAGGAGCTCCATGAGTTAGGGTAAGTTGCCAGACAGTTCTTTGTGTTTGCTCTCCTAAGTGATGTGGTAAAGAGAGAGGCATCTGATGTTGTATGGAAGGCTGTGAGAACCAGGGCACAGAGAATACCCTGCCCTTGATTAGTGTAGTGGTGGAAAGGCTACTGGAAAAGCAGAAACCTCATAGCTATTTCAAGTGATGATAGAATGGTGTTCATTCTGGTTATGTAGTAACGGGGGGGAGGGCTAGTGGAAAAGCAAACCCCGTAGTTAGTTTAAAGGGTGAAAAGAAATGGTGTTTAACCTTGAGTTTGTAAGGTAGCACAGTGGTGAAGTCAGTTATTAAGAAATACCCCATAGCTACTTTAATGGTTGAAAAGGAATGTGATTTAATCCTTATAAATGATATGGGGGGAAAAGTCCCATTGATTGCTTTTTTTTCTAAAGTAAATTGTGCTTAGAGTTGTGCTGTATGGGACCCGTAAGAAAACCTAGCCTTGGCTGTGTGTGAGCAAGGTCAGGCAGGAGATTTTAAGTAAGAGGTTGCAGGAATTTGTGGCATGTATTTTCATTACAAAGTTTGTTATATGCTGTTTAGTTCAGACGTATTAAAGAACCTGCATCTTACTGAATAGTCTTTAGTTTGTGTCTCATTATGGGCAGCCCAAAATGTGGGGAGAGGCTTCCTAGAGCAGAGGGTAAAGCCTTATCCATGCAGCCAGAAAAGGGAGCCCCAACGGGAGATATTGCATATTGTGCTCATTTTTCTATCTAAGGAAGATTCACTCGCTGAAGCTCTTCTTGGATTTCTTAACTACTAAAAATTTGATTCATACTTTAGTTATTAGCAGATTTGCTTTTGGCTGGATGCACTCAATACCAGTTAAAACTTCTCCAAGATCAAAATTCTGCATTAGACTTCTGTACAGCGCTAGTTTAATCACCATGTAACCCCTCTTCTTTGAGAACAGCATTGGTTACCTGTTAAGGAACACATTAAATTTAAGATCATGATACTAGCCCATAAAGCATATTACACAGGCATTCCTGCATACCTTCGTTCAATTTTGATCTCATACTCACCTTTGTGTACACTAAGATCATCTCAGGTGAATTTAGTGATCACCATCTCACAAGAGGCTTTGGCTTGATTCATCTCGCAGCTGAGTGGCACCGAATCTTTGGATTTGTCTTCTTCTAGAGATATGTAAAGAAGCCTATAAGACATCTTAAGTCTGGATTTCAAATATGGTTGTTAGACAGGCACTTGACAATTTATAAATTTGTGGCCTTTGTAATCTGTGGAGATTAGATTACATTGAAAATACAATTAGATTGTTTCAAATATTTCTAAATAGTAAATTGCTTCTGTGTCACAGTGGTTTTGAGTTGCCGGTTAAAATTGTCCTATACCCTCATCTTATGTCTGTCTTTATATATGTTTTATGATTTTGTTTTCTTGTACTTTTTTATGTTTATCATGTGAACCGCTCTATTCTCCGAGGACAAGCAGGCTGCTTGTTCTCACGACTGGGTGACGTCCGCGGCAGCCCCCACCAACCGGAAATAAGCTTCGCGGGACGGTCGACACGCAGGGCACGCCCACCGCGCATGCGCGGCCGTCTTCCCGCCCGTGCGCGACCGCTCCCGCCAGTTACTTTTTTTCCGCGACTGAGAGAGTTGTGTTTTCCCCTCTCTCTCGTTTCAGCCGCCGGATTTTTTCGACCGCGTTTACGCGGATCGTCGCTTTTGGCCTGTTCGGCCTCTTCTTCTTCTTTTTCTCTTTTATTAAAAAAAAAAAAAAAAAAAAAAAAAAAAAAAAAAAAGAATTTTGCGCGTGTGGAGCACGCGCTCCTTCTTTTCCCTCGCTTTCTAGCGGGGACGCCTCGTTGCGGCCTAGTGGCCGCTCGGTCGGTTTCAGTTTTCGTGGTGTGATTTTAGCCACCATTGCCGACTTTGACTTCGCCGACGCGATTTTTCCGTCGATGTCCTCGAAGGTCCTGAGTGGATTTAAAAAGTGTGGTCGCTGCGGCCGGCCGATCTCGCAGACCGACACCCACGCTTGGTGCCTCCAGTGCCTCGGGCCGGAGCACAATCTCAAGTCGTGCGTTTTGTGTCTCGGTCTCCGGAAACGGACTCAGGTTGCGAGGCAAGTTCTGCGGGACCGTCTTTTTGGAACTTGCGCCGGCCCCTCGACGTCGACCTCGACGGCATCGGTATCGAAGACCGGTTCTTCGGTACCGGTATCGATGCCCGAGACATCGGCACCGATGGCAGCGACCCCAGGAGAACAGGTCCCGTCGGCCCGCCGGTCCGCCGGCGAGAGTGGGGTAGAGAGACCGCGTGGGCAGTCGGCCCCGGTCACTCCCTCAACTCGTGAGCCACGGGACCGAACCCTGTCGGACCCGGTACCCCGAGACCGAGGGGGATCGACCTCCTCCTCCTCCATGCCCTCCGGCACCGGTGACGTGCACCGGAAAAAAGACAAGAAGCGCCGTCACCGGGAGCCCTCGGTGCACCCTGAAGAGGAGTCGACGCCGAAGCGTCATCGCAGAGAGGAGAGATCTCCGTCGGTGGTGGAGGTACCGACGCGTCGGGGTTCCGGCACCTCGGTGCCGTCTCCTGGCCCCCAGCAGCTTCCGGCACCGACACCCTTACCGGCCCCACCGCCTTTCCCGGCAGCGGGCCTGGACGAGTGCCTCAGAGCCATCCTTCCGGGGATCCTGGAAGGGCTGATGCGCCAGGCTGTGCCGGCGCCGGGGGTGCTTGCGCCCTCGGCGCCGATGACTGTGGCGCCGGCGAGCTCTAGCCCGGCGCCGGGGCAGTCGACACCGCCGCCGCTTGCGGTGCCGGTCTCGACAGCCACGCAGGTGGAGTCCCCGTCGACGTCGATGGAGGGAGCTCCGTCCCCGCCGGCGCGGGAGTCCACCGCTCGACGACACCGAGACCTCGGTGCCTCGACGTCGAGCCGGGCCCGGTACCGGACGCAGCTACATGAGCTAATGTCCGATACCGAGGATGAGGACTCGTGGGGGGAAGAGGAGGACCCGAGATATTTCTCCTCAGAGGAGTCTACGGGCCTTCCCTCGGACCCCACGCCGTCACCGGAGAGGAAGCTCTCACCTCCTGAGAGTCTCTCCTTTGCCTCCTTTGTGCGGGATATGTCTATAAGCATTCCCTTTCCCGTGGTCTCTGTGGAAGAGCCGAGGGCCGAGATGCTCGAGGTCCTCGACTATCCATCACCACCTAGAGAGTCCTCCACGGTACCGCTGCACAATGTCCTGAAGGAGACGCTGCTCCGGAACTGGGTGCGACCACTAACTAATCCCACCATTCCCAAGAAAGCAGAGTCCCAGTACAGGATCCACTCTGACCCAGAGCTCATGCGGCCCCAGTTGCCCCATGACTCAGCGGTCGTGGATTCTGCTCTCAAGAGGGCACGGAGTTCGAGGGATACCGCCTCGGCGCCCCCGGGGCGGGAGTCTCGCACTCTGGACTCATTTGGGAGGAAGGCCTACCAATCCTCCATGCTCGTGACCCGCATCCAATCTTACCTGCTCTATATGAGCATCCACATGCGGACCAATGTGCAACAGCTGGCGGACCTGGTCGATAAGCTCCCGCCGGAGCAGTCCAGGCCTTATCAGGAGGTGGTCAGGCAGCTGAAGGCGTGCAGAAAGTTCCTGTCCAGGGGGATTTTTGACACCTGTGACGTGGCATCTCGCGCTGCGGCCCAAGGTATAGTGATGCGCAGGCTCTCATGGCTGCGTGCCTCTGACCTGGACAACCGCACCCAGCAGAGACTGGCTGACGTCCCTTGCCGGGGGGATAACATTTTCGGTGAGAAGGTCGAGCAGATGGTGGACCAACTGCATCAGCGGGAAACCGCTCTCGACAAGCTCTCCCACCGGGCGCCTTCAGCACCCGCCCCCACGGGTGGGCGTTTTTCCCGGGCACGGCAGGCTGCACCCTATTCTTTTGCAAAGCGTAGGTACAACCAGCCGGCCCGAAGGCCTCGCCAGGCACAGGGACAGCCCCAGCGCGCTCGTTCTCGTCAACAGCGTGCGCCTAAGCAGCCCCCTGCGCCTCCACAGCAAAAGCCGGGGACGGGCTTTTGACTGGATCCACGGGAACATAGCCGCCCTACAAGTGTCCGTACCGGACGATCTGCCGGTCGGAGGGAGGTTAAAATTTTTTCACCAAAGGTGGCCTCTCATAACCTCCGACCAGTGGGTTCTCCAAATAGTGCGGTGCGGATACGCCCTGAATTTGGCCTCCCTGCCTCCAAATTGTCCTTCGGGAGCTCAGTCTTTCAGCTCCCTTCACAAGCAGGTACTTGCAGAGGAACTCTCCGCCCTTCTCAGCGCCAATGCGGTCGAGCCCGTACCACCCGGGCAGGAAGGGCAGGGATTCTATTCCAGGTACTTCCTTGTGGAAAAGAAAACAGGGGGGATGCGTCCCATCCTAGACCTGAGAGGCCTGAACAAATTCCTGGTCAAAGAAAGGTTCAGGATGCTTTCCTTGGGCACCCTTCTGCCAATGATTCAGAAAAACGATTGGCTATGTTCCCTGGATTTAAAGGACGCATACACTCACATCCCGATACTGCCAGCTCACAGACAGTATCTCAGATTCCGCCTGGGCGCACGGCACTTTCAGTATTGTGTGCTGCCCTTTGGGCTCGCCTCTGCCCCACGAGTGTTTACAAAGTGCCTCGTGGTGGTGGCGGCGTATCTACGCAAGCTGGGAGTGCACGTGTTCCCATATCTCGACGATTGGCTGGTCAAGAGCACCTCGGAGGCAGGAGCCCTCCGGTCCATGCAGTGCACTATTCAACTTCTGGAGCTGCTGGGGTTTGTGATAAATTACCCAAAGTCCCATCTCCAGCCTACTCAGTCTCTGGAATTCATAGGAGCGCTGCTGAATACCCAGACGGCTCAGGCCTACCTTCCCGAAGCGAGGGCTACCAATCTCTTGGCCCTGGCTTCGCAGACCAGAGCGTCTCAGCAGGTCACAGCTCGGCAGATGTTGAGACTTCTGGGTCATATGGCCTCCACAGTTCATGTGACTCCCATGGCTCGTCTTCACATGAGATCTGCTCAATGGACCCTAGCTTCCCAGTGGTTTCAAGCCACCGGGAATCTAGAAGATGTCATCCGCCTCTCCACCAGTTGCCGCACTTCACTGCTCTGGTGGACCATCCGGACCAATTTGACCCTGGGACGTCCATTCCAAATTCCGCAGCCCACGAAAGTGCTGACGACGGATGCATCTCGCCTGGGGTGGGGAGCCCATGTCGATGGGCTCCACACTCAGGGTCTGTGGTCCCTCCAGGAAAAGGATCTGCAGATCAACCTCCTGGAGCTCCGAGCGATCTGGAACGCACTGAAGGCTTTCAGAGATCGGCTGTCCTGTCAAATTATCCAAATTCGGACAGACAATCAGGTTGCAATGTATTACGTCAACAAGCAGGGGGGCACCGGATCTCGCCCCCTGTGCCAGGAGGCCGTCGGGATGTGGCGTTGGGCGTGTCGGTTCGGCATGCTCCTCCAAGCCACGTACCTGGCAGGCGTAAACAACAGTCTGGCCGACAGACTGAGCAGAGTCATGCAACCGCACGAGTGGTCGCTCCATGCCAGAGTGGTACGCAAGATCTTCCGAGCGTGGGGCACCCCCTCGGTGGACCTTTTCGCCTCTCAGACCAACCACAAGCTGCCTCTGTTCTGTTCCAGACTTCAGGCACACGGCAGGCTAGCGTCGGATGCCTTTCTCCTCCATTGGGGGACCGGCCTCCTGTATGCTTATCCTCCCATACCTTTGGTGGGGAAGACCTTACTGAAGCTCAAGCAAGACCGCGGCACCATGATTCTGATCGCGCCCTTTTGGCCCCGCCAGATCTGGTTCCCTCTTCTTCTGGAGTTGTCCTCCGAAGAACCGTGGAGATTGGAGTGTTTTCCGACTCTCATTTCGCAGAACGACGGAGCGTTGCTGCACCCCAACCTCCAGTCTCTGGCTCTCACGGCCTGGATGTTGAGGGCGTAGACTTCACTGCGTTGGGTCTGTCTGAGGGTGTCTCCCGGGTCTTGCTTGCCTCTAGGAAGGATTCCACTAAAAAGAGTTACTTTTTCAAGTGGAGGAGGTTTGTCGTGTGGTGTGAGAGCATGGCCCTAGAACCTCGTTCTTGCCCTGCACAGAACCTGCTTGAATACCTTCTGCACTTATCAGAGTCTGGCCTCAAGACCAACTCAGTAAGGAATCACCTTAGTGCGATCAGTGCTTACCATTATCGTGTGGAAGGAAAAGCCATCTCTGGAGAGCCTTTAGTCGTTCGATTCATGAGAGGCTTGCTTTTGTCAAAGCCCCCTATCAAGCCTCCTGTTGTGTCATGGGATCTCAACGTCGTCCTCACCCAGCTGATGAAACCTCCTTTTGAGCCACTGAATACCTGCCATCTGAAGTACTTGACCTGGAAGGTCATTTTCTTGGTGGCAGTTACTTCAGCTCGTAGGGTCAGTGAGCTTCAAGCCCTAGTAGCTCATGCTCCATATACCAAATTTCATCACAACAGAGTAGTGCTCCGCACCCACCCAAAGTTCCTGCCGAAGGTGGTGTCGGAGTTCCATCTTAACCAGTCAATTGTCTTGCCAACATTCTTCCCCAGGCCGCATACCCGCCCTGCTGAACGTCAGTTGCACACATTGGACTGCAAGAGAGCATTGGCCTTCTACTTGGAGCGGACACAGCCCCACAGACAGTCCGCCCAATTGTTTGTTTCTTTCGACCCTAACAGGCTAGGGGTCGCTGTCGGGAAACGCACCATCTCCAATTGGCTAGCAGATTGCATTTCCTTCACTTACGCCCAGGCTGGGCTGACTCTTGAGGGTCATGTCACGGCTCATAGTGTTAGAGCCATGGCAGCGTCAGTGGCCCACTTGAAGTCAGCCACTATTGAAGAGATTTGCAAGGCTGCGACGTGGTCATCTGTCCACACATTCACATCACATTACTGCCTCCAGCAGGATACCCGACGCGACAGTCGGTTCGGGCAGTCGGTGCTGCAGAATCTGTTTGGGGTGTAAATCCAACTCCACCCTCCAGGACCCGAATTTATTCTGGTCAGGCTGCACTCTCAGTTAGTTGTTCTTCGTAGGTCAATTTCTGTTGTTTCCTCGCCGTTGCGAGGTTCAATTGACCTGGGTTCTTGTTTTGAGTGAGCCTGAGAGCTAGGGATACCCCAGTCGTGAGAACAAGCAGCCTGCTTGTCCTCGGAGAAAGGGTATGATACATACCTGTAGCAGTTGTTCTCCGAGGACAGCAGGCTGATTGTTCTCACCTTCCCTCCCTCCTCCCCTTTGGAGTTGTGTATTTCATATTTTTTGCTAGTCATTCAACTGGCGGGAGCGGTCGCGCACGGGCGGGAAGACGGCCGCGCATGCGCGGTGGGCGTGCCCTGCGTGTCGACCGTCCCGCGAAGCTTATTTCCGGTTGGTGGGGGCTGCCGCGGACGTCACCCAGTCGTGAGAACAATCAGCCTGCTGTCCTCGGAGAACAACTGCTACAGGTATGTATCATACCCTATGTGCCCAACGAAGGGTGGTGTATCAAATGACAAAATAATCTCTTGTATGTATTTCAGGACTGTTTTCTAATATGATTGAATTTCCTTAAACCCTGCCAGGAGAGTGGGTGGAGTTAAAAACAGTAAAGGAATTAAAAAATGCATTGGATTAACACAGGGGATGCCTAAATAGAAAGAAGATAGAAACAAAACCTGGCTATTGAGGTGTGGTTATGGTCAAATGTAGTTGAGAACTAAGGCCCATGCCGGATGGACTTCTATGGTCTGTGTCCCTCATATGGCAAAAGATAGATTTAGATTGAATATGCATATTGTATATCCAGTGTGCTATGAGTGAGGGTGCTGTGCATTTCAAAGGGAGGGAAAGACACCTCAATGTTGAAATGAGCAACTATAACTGTATTGTCCCAAGACTGCATCATATTTAACTGCATATAGGTAGTTGGCGTGATGGCAAATTGCCAACCAGTATTTAAGCATGAATGGGTGGGTGCAGCTCTGTCTATCTTGTTGGGCAGAATGGATGGACCGTGCATGTCTGCTATCATTTTCTGTTACTGTGTTTTCTGTTTTGGCAGTTGAAATCGAGTCTCTCTTCCCTCTGTTTGACCCCAATGTTCTTATATAAAAACCTATCTAAGTTCCCTCTCTGAAGCAAACAAATGTTTCCTATGGATTGGGTTTGTAAATGATGTAGAGTACAGAAATCAGTGCTCTACAAGAGACACTAACTTTTTACATTGTTATCCCAAATGTGTGAGATTCGTTAAATCAGAAAACTGTATCAAATATAAACTTCCCATTTAGTTTCAACAGTCCTAGTCCCAATAAAGTTCTGTAATGGGGCAGGTCCACCACATATGTTTAAGTGCCCACTTCCCCACATACCCTCTAGCAACTTTCAGTCCCTTTCCGAAACATCAAGTGTAACCACCTTGGAGTATAATGCCATTAATAAAGCATTTTATAGCCATTTTCCAACAAATAACTCTGCATGGACCCTTTCAGTAAGCCCTTGTGTATCATTGCCCAGTCTAAATGTTCTCTCTTCACACCTATGTTTTCCCTCCATTATTGGTTTTGTGATATCGGGGGGGGGAGGGGGGGGGTCTTGCATTGAGGTACAAAGCTCTGTAGATTTGTTATCGCCCCTTTTGAGAGAGCCAAGCACTACAGCTTTTTCAATTAGGTCTTCTTCCAGAATCTGATCCCCTAAAGCTACCTTCTGTGGGTAGCTTCTTAGTTAATAGGTTTGAATTAGAAATAGATAGATATACCTACTATCTCTCATTTCCTCAAATTAAATTATTCTTGCCATTTCGAATAGATGTCCTAGCACTCAGAGGCCTTTGACACCCCATCTTGTAGATGAGCTGTCTGCCATACCCTATTGATAACCATGGCAGGGCCTATAGAGGAGTCCCTCAAATTGAATGCTCCTTGGTAGACTCTTAGTATGTAATCTGAGGAGAACTCCACTCCTGAATTGCATGTAGTTTGTTCACCAATATAATAATTGTGAAAGCTGTTAACTCCCATCCCTCCCCTATCCCTTGAAGCAACCAAAATCAGCCTTTGAAACCAAGGCAGTCTTTTGTTCCATATGTATTTAAACATCTTGCAGTGAAGGGTTTTTAAAGTATCTTTAGGAATCCAAGCAGGCAAGACCATAAAGTACAAAAACTTTCCCTAGCCACTGGGAACTCTGACAGTTTTGTCTCTATATCATACTCGGTATCTTGGAGTACTACAGTATACTGCTATGATACAGTTGATCTCCTTAGGCAGTAAGGTGGACTCCTAAATATTTAATGCTCTTAGCCCACTGGAATGGAAAAATATCCTGCAATTCTCTGCTGTGTTGTTGAAAGAGTAATGGTTAAGATTTCTGACTTAACTTTAAAGCCAAAAACCCTGCTATACACATTGATCTTTCGTTACTCCCTCTAAAGATTCCTAGGTCTCATAAGGGTTAGTAAAAATCAGCAAAGGGATTTTATAAATTCTCCCCCCACCCCCCATCTAAGAGTAGCCTAGTGGTTAGTGCAGTGGACTTTTGCCCAGAGTCGCAAGGAGCTGCAGTGGGAATCGAACTCAGTTCCCCAGGATCAGTCACTTAACCCTCCATTGTCCGTGGTACAAAATAAGTACCTGAATATATGTAAACCGCTTTGATTGTAGTTGCAAAAACCTCAGAAAGGCGGTATATCAAGTCCCATTTCCCTTTCCCATCTGAGCCCTTCTGTTTGAGGATTCCCCCTAATTTTCTGCACAAATGGTTGTTACCAATGGGGTACTGCCCATTGATTCTCAACAGTTCTAAGGTAGCTGCATACAAAACATGCACCCACTCAAATACTGGTCCTCCAATCCCCAGAGCTCAACATTTTAAAATAAAAGCTGCCATGAGACCCTGTCAAAGGCCTTTTCTGCCTGATTAGCCAGCAAGTTTGTTGGGCAGCCTGTACTTTCCACATCAATTTTAGCACTTTCTTGATGTTTGTCTCCCTCTGGTAAATCTTGCCTGGTTTACATTAACCATTTGAAGAATCGCCCCTTGCAGTCTTGCTGCTAAAATATTTATAAGTATTTTAATTATAAGTCTGTCCTGAGCAGGGAGATTGGCTGGTATGAGCCACTTTTCCTGTGGATCCTTCTCAGGCTATTCAGCCCTTGTAATGCATCCAAGCTGCTGACTGCAAATTGAGTTCTGGTAATATACCTATGCAAACAGAGGTTTCAAAACAAGTAACTGCTCTAGTTGGCAGTCAACTTCCATGCATGCAAAATGCATAATGAACCAAAATTAAGGTTGTCGTGCCTGGGAGTCAGCATTCACTGACAAGGCCAGTATTAATTAAGGTTCAACTTAATTTGCTGATTTGCAGTATATTAATGGTAATAAATAGAAATAAATCAAAACATTTGAAAAGAAAATAAGATGATACCTTTTTATTGGACTGACTTAATACATCTTTTGATTAGCTTTCGAAGGTAACCCTTCCTCAGATCGGAAATAAGCAAATGTTGACAAACAGGGGCGTATCTGAGGTTCGGCGGTAGGGGGGGCAGGGGCTAGAATGAGGGGGCACATTATAGCCCCCCCGGCTGCTGCCGCCGCCCCCCTACCGCCGTTAACCCTCCCTCCCCCGCCGTCACCTACCCCCGAGGTCCGCTTCCTCCTGCCGGCTTTTTAAAATATTGCTTCAGCTTGCGGGGGACCCCAACCCCCCGCTAGCCCAGCCGCGGTCTTCTTTAACTTCTTCATCCTCATCGTGCTGAAAGCTGCATGCATCCTTAGTTCTAGTTGGACTATGCTTCCGACACGCCCACGTGAACTTTGGTCGTCCCCGCGATGGAAAGCAGTTGAGGACGCCCAAAATCGGCTTTCGGTTTATGCCGATTTGGGTGACCCTGGGAGAAGGATGCCTATCTCCCGATTTGTGTCAAAAGATGAGTGCCCTTTCTTTCGAAAATAAGCCTGAAAGTCATATTAAATAGGTATAATAAAATTAACTAAAATTAAAGGAATAAAATAAAAGAAGAAAGAGGGAGAACCAGACAAGGATGTTAGGTTACAAATGTTCATAATTATAAGGAAGAGGAGTCAAGAAGGAGATTACTAAACCCTAGTAGAAACAAGAGGAAGGGAGGAAATAACAGAGACAGATATGCGCTGGTGAGGTACTTTCCAGGGCCACAAAACCAGCAAGACTATCAGTGAAAAACCAGCAGAAATTTTCAGGTAGAAATACCATATGTCTTAAGAGAAAAAATTTGTTTTAAGAGCAGCCTTAAAGTTATTAATTAACTGTTTGATGAAGAGGGATTGAATTCCAGTTGATAGGTGCAATAACA
This sequence comes from Microcaecilia unicolor, assembly GCF_901765095.1. Lineage (NCBI taxonomy): Eukaryota > Metazoa > Chordata > Amphibia > Gymnophiona > Siphonopidae > Microcaecilia > Microcaecilia unicolor. The sequence continues at coordinate 244,919,234 of NC_044037.1, read as the reverse complement.
GAAAAACAAGTTGATCTGGCGCAATGGGAATGAATCTGCAGATAGGTAGGTACTATTAGCAGGTGTTGATTGACGGAGCGCAATGAATACCCAAGAACATAGGGGAGAAGTGATCTAAAGAGGAATTGAGGGAGTCCTGAGTTCAGGATTTGATGTGTCAGTATCAACATTTTTAAAAGAATGCGATAACGAACCAGAAGCCTGTATTCCATTTTCAGAAGAGAGATAACACTGTCGTATTTTCTTGCACTATAGATTGGTTTAACCACAGTATTCTGGATTAACTGTAAGCGGCAGATTTGACAGAGGAAGACCATGAAAAAGAGAATTACAATAGTTCAGTTGAGAAATGATTAAAGTATGAGCCAATAAGCTGTGGGACTGTAGATCAAAGAATGAATGTGCAGCCCTAATCTGCCTCAAGGTGAAAAAAAAGACTTCTGTTCAACTGTAGAAATGAGGGGGAAAAGTGAGCTGATTATCAACAATTCCAGGTATCTTAATGGTGTTTTATTTAGCTTCAATTTGTTTGACCGTAGCCAGCTAGTGACCTTATTCATTCTCACACAAATTTCATCAATAACTTGCATGGAGCAGAATTCCAGGGAAAAAAGCAGTTGAACATTATCCTTTTAAATAAATAAATTGAGAGAGAGAGATACCTAATGACTGCAGAATGGCTAAAGGAGAAAGAAACAGAGAACTGGTCCCAAGACAGATCCCTATGGGTCACCACAAGAAAGAGTAATAGGTGAATGAGGAAAGGGATTTCTGCCATTGAACCTGAAAGATCCCATCAGACAAGTAAAATTTAAAGCAAGAGAGTGGGGTGCCAACAATTTCTTATAGATTCTAGATGACAGAGCAGGATCTCATGATTTACTAGATAAAAAGCTGCATTAAGATCCCAATGAAATAAGGACTTCCCTGCCATTATCCATGGAACGATAAATGTTCAGTACTAAAATGAGCATGGTTTGACAAGGATGCAATATGTTGTTCCTGTAAAAAAAGGATGCTATTTTTCATTCAACAATTTTGCTACCTTTGAAAGAAAGGGAAGTTGAGACAGTCGTTTTAGTAAGTTAGATTGGTCTGAAGAGGGTTGTTTGAGAAGTGGAGACACAGTAGCTGTTTTCCATTTAAGAGGGAAATACCGAAGAGAGAGAGAGAGAGACTGGCAACAATCCACAGCATGAATATAAAAGATCAGAGAGGGGCTAATTTTGTTTTAGGAAGTAAGCAGGAATGGAATCAGTATGAGCAGTAGAACACTGGAGATACCCTCTCAATCTGATGTACTTTGTGTTGTCTTGAAAAATGACATGGTGCTAAAGGAAGTGGTCCTGTCAACGAGGAGAGGAAGGAGGTGGACTAGAATCCTATATATTGGTTATCTTACTAATAAATGCAAGAGCAAAGGTATCTGCATCTACCTGTGACGATATTGGAACATGATGAGAAGAATTAGTCACCTGACAGAGAATCTTATACAGACAGGAGTGTTTAGTATTTCATTGGCGTAAAGAAGAAGAATCTTTTTTAGCGGGCATAACCATGGCTTTGGAATGTGAAGCTGCAGCATTAAAAAGCACAAGATCCAATGAAAGCCTGAGTTTACATAATCTGCACTCATGATCATGCATTTGAAGTTTCAAAAGATGAAGACCCTGATGATACCGGGGTGATTTTGATGCTGACTAGTGTGTACAAAGCACGGTGGTGCTGCCTTATTGAAGGCAGGGGTCACAATAATATCCCAAATGGACAATTGGTCTTTCAGAGGAAGTGAGCCTTAATCTCTTTAGCCTTTCCTCATACGAGAGGAGTTTTTGAACCTTTTCTAATTCTTTTTTATAAGATATGGTGACCAGAATTGAATGTGATACTCAAGGTGCGGTCGCACCATGGAGCAATACAGGGGCATTATAGTATTCTCGGTCTTAATTACGATTCCTTTCCTAATATAACTTTACATTATAGCTGTGCCAGTGACACTTGTAATCATGCAAAAATATCTTTTCCTTATCAGATTTAGTTTTGTGATGGGAAGGGAGGACCATCATGGTGGGGGGGGGGGGGGGTGTTTGTTTGTTTGTTTTTAAGTAAGTGTAGACCTATAATCCAGTTTGTTTTTTAATTTATGCATTTCAGAAACCAAAAAGCTAAAAAAAAAATTGGTGTAATGGTAAGGTGAAGGGTCCTATGGGGCATTGAGTCATATACATAGAGCATATTTCAGTCTTCTTTTCGTAGCATGCAGTTAGCATTAAATATTGAACAAAATTGCTGTGTTATGTTTTTCATATGATGCATATTAAAGCATGCATTTAGATTTCAACGTCCACAAGTACTTTTGTACCTGCAGTCCCTGCCAATCCCAATTTAACTGGCATACATCTATCCAGGCCTTTTCAAAGTCTGCTCATATTCTATGATTACATTCAGAAGGTAATTTTGTAAAGTTCCCCCCCCCCCCACAGGTAAACACTCTTAACTCACAGAAAAGGGCTTTTATAAAATGGCCCCACAACATAGTTTTATATGACCTGCATATATTTGTGTTCAGGGCCGTAGATGGGCAGAGGGTGGGTGGAGTTGTGAACTATGCAAGTGTTTTATAAAATATGCACATATGCCTATATTTGTGTGGGTGGAATTTGCAAGAACACATGTAGATTGTAAAATACACTAATCTATGCATGTACTTGCACAGCCAGGCCATAGTGGATTGCTACTTTCTCGCTATTTTGTAATTAAATATGTAGAAATGAGGGTCTACAAACAGACCGTAGGTGATAAATTATTATTGGACTAAATATCTCTGAGAGTTTTTCAACTATTTTTCTTTCATCAGATCAGTGAGGGAACCAGGGGCGTATCTGGACTTCACCAGTAGGGGGGTCCAGAGCTGAGGTGAGGGGGCACATTTTAGCCCCCCTCCCCCGGCGACCCCAGTCCCGCTGCCAGGACCAGAACCACCTCCAATAACTGTCACCCGCTGTCACCTGTACTGGCAGGGGACCCCAACCCCCGCCAGCCGAAGCCGTCGTCCTTTGTTTGTTTGTTTTCTTCTTTCTGACACTGACATCCTGCACACGTCGACGTCAGAGACGAGTCAGACTCAGAAAGAAGAAAACAAACGAATGAAGGACAACGGCTTCGGCTGGCGGGGATTGGGGTCCCCCGCCAGGAAAGGTAGGCATCGGCAGGTTGGCGGCGGGAGGGGGGGTTGCGAGGGCCGTCAGTAGGGGGGTCCAGGGCCAAATCTACTGGGGCCCTTGCCCCCGTTGCCCCATTACAGATACGCCCCTGGAGGGAACTTCATAGTTAACACTGTGTTTAAAAGGTGAAAAGTCAGCTTGCATTTGTCATTGCAGCCTGTAAAGAGAAGGATTTGTTTTTAATTGTAATGTGTTGAGTTTTTAAAGGTAAAGGGTAGATTTTAGAAACAGATCTTAAATTCTATTGTATGTACTTCTGATTGATTGAATTATATAGTGAAGTTCTGTTGTGCCTGAGCTTGAATTTCTGGACGTAATAGTCAGAAAATAAAATTGCATAATCTGTAAAATCCATTTTCCCAAAGCAGTACATTAGGAAGGTTAATGTTATCAATAAGAAGTCTTGATGTTGGTGAGCTCATGCTTAATATTTTTGATTTCAGTCTCAAGAGAATTTTTAAAATATCTAACATTTTTCTTTTCTTTTCTATAGCTCTACAGAGAAGTCGTTTCCCTGGAGATCAACAGGTATCTTTTAATGTAAAGAACTTTGTCTTCCAGTATTCTTCAAATGTCTTTATAGGCCAGTATTCAAATTAACACCAGCTGCAGCATTTTTATGTTTCAACAATTTTATTGATGAAGGTGATGAAACCGAACAAACCATACAATATCCAAATATACAGCGGTACAAGTTTTGTTCATACATTATCCTGCATTAAACAGTCATCAATAGGTTTCCCCCCCCCCCCCTTTTTCACCCCTCCCCCCCCTTCCTTCCCCTTGTTATTCCAGGATGTCTCTACCCTTTTGAGCCCTCCCTCCCTTCCCCCCCCCCCCCCCCGGGGGTCTCCCCCTTCCTTGTTTCCCGGTCCATCAAATGGGTTGTTAACACAAGTCAGTTTGTCGCTAGCCTTTTTGTTATCCTTTATCACAAATCAAACCCCCTCTTTGCCTCCCTTCCCCCCCAACCTTCCTCCCCCCCTTCCCCCCCCCCCACCTCCTCGACTCAGTGCGTCCTAGGCGCATGGACAATCTCGACTCCCCCCCCCCAGGGCGTGTAAGTCCCAGGCTTCTGAAGTTATAGCATATCCTCAGTTTTATCTCCGCCGTTATCCCGAAAGGGAGTTCAACACAAGGCTGCGGGCTCTATGAGGCAAGGATTGGATATACCTATCCCATATTTCCAGGAATAACTTCCGTCGCTTAAATGTCAAACGAGCATATTGCAATTCCAGCAAAAGCAAGCCATGTAACCTGTTCCTCCATTGCCAATATGATGGGACTTGGTCGCTGGTCCACACCCCCAGCACTACCCGTTTCCCCAGCATTCCTGCCTTTCGAAGCAACATTTTAAAATGCTTATCCTGGGGCCCAAAATCCTCATATTTATCTAACAAAAACCCTGTTGCTGATCTATTCAGAGGCCTACCTCCTAAACCCTCCAAGTATACTGTCACCTCGTTCCAGAAAGCCTGAGTGTGGATGCACTCCCAAAATGCATGTAGAAAGGAGTTTATACCCATCTTACATTTTGGACAAGTCGGGGAGTCTACCCCTCCCATTTTAAAGAGTCGGTCCTGTGTTAGATATGCTCTGTGCAGCACCCGGAAATTACATTCCCGGAGCTCTACACTGATCGAGCCTGATGGGATACGTCCCACCAATCGAACCATATCCAATGATGCGGCTGGTAGGCCCAACTCCCGACTCCACCTAGTTTGCAGTTCACTTTTATCTTGCCTTGGCTGTATCACATCTAATGCTGCCTTTAAATTAGACACCGATATTCCCCGGTCCTGAATGGGTTCATAGAAATCTAGTATCTTCTGTCGTATGGAGAATTGCAGATTTCCTGTATCAAAATTGTTAATATAATGTTGCACTTGCCTATATGCGAACAGATCTCTATATTCTACTTTCTCCGAAGCCAACAATACCTCCCAGGTTTGTAATCGTCCTTCGGCATCTAACAGGTCCTTAACATACCGTATCCCAGTCTTCTCCCAACGTTTAAAAGATATATTATCATTGCCCGGAAGGAATTCCCTATTTCCAACCAAAGGTATGTGATCTGTTTGTTGTGGATTCCCTCCAAGCAAGGTCACCAGGTATATCCATGCTGCCCTGATCGTCTGCACCAGAACATTCCCTCTCAATTCTACCGGGATTTTCACAGTAGGGCAGTGAATCACTGAGAAAATACTCCATTTGCCCAGCACTGCTTGTTCCATATGTATAGGTGTATAAATTTGTTCCCCCAATACCCAGTCTCCCAGATGTCGTAGCAAACAGGCCCAGTTATATGTTTGTATGTCTGGTAGGCCCAAACCTCCTTGTCGCCATGTCCCTGTCAAATGTCTGAACAAAGTTCTTGGTTTCTTCCCCTGCCAGCAGAATTTGGAGATCAGCCTATGCAAAGCCTTGATATTTTTCTTCAAAAGTCTGATCGGTAATATTTGTAAGGTATACAGCCATTTGGGAAATAAAATCATACGGAATAGCTGAATTCGGCCACTCAAAAAGATCGGGAGTAACATCCATCGAGACAGGCTCTGCTCGCTGTATTCCAACAGATGTGAGACATTTAGATCGTGGATCAGGAAAGTCTTATAAGGGAGTTTAATGCCCAAATATCTAAAATATCTTGAGGCCCAGTTCAAGGGAAACGGTCCTACCCATCTTCGCCGCATCGAGGGAATCGTTGGTAAAGCCAGAGATTTATCAAGGTTTAATTTAAATCCCGAGAAATCCCCAAATTCAGCGATGCTATCCATCAAAGCTGGTAAAGATCGCTCTGGATCTGTCAGGTGGACTAGGAGGTCATCAGCAAAAGCTGAAATCTTAAACTCTTGTCTACCCACTGCCACCCCCGTAATATCCGGGTTTGACATTATTTCTCTTATCAGGGGGTCGATGCTTAAGACAAATAGCAAAGGCGACAATGGACAGCCTTGCCTCGTTCCCCGTTGAATATTGATGGGCTCTGAGGTTACTCCGTTCACCCAAACCGTTGCTCTTGGAGCTTTGTATAAGGCCCGCACTGCTTTGACCCAGAATCCATCAAACCCATAACTCTCTAAAACCGAAAATAGAAAATCCCAGTTGACCCTATCAAACGCCTTCTCCGCATCAAAACTTATGAGGAGAGAAGGCGCTTCGTTCCTCTCCACCCACATCATAGAAGCAATTATTCTTCTCATATTCTTTGCTATAGTCCGACCTCTCACAAAACCCACCTGGCTCTCTTCCACCAAGGACGGTAATATCACCGCCAATCTGTTAGCCAGAATTTTAGCAAACATCTTGGCTTCCACGTTTAGTAGAGAGATCGGTCTATAGGACGACGGGTGTTGTGGATCCCGGCCTGGCTTCAGTAGCACTACCATCTGAACTGCTCTTAGTGTATCCGATAACTCTCCCTTCTCCACAAATTTATTGTAAAGGGCTGTCAGAGCGGGTACTATCTGAGGACCCAGTATTTTATAGAATTCATAGCGAAAGCCGTCTGGTCCTGGAGCCTTGAATAAAGACCCCTGTTGTATCACTCTATGTACTTCATCTTCTGTAATTTCTTGGTTTAGCCCCGACTTTTGTGCGATCGTTAAAGATGGTAGATCCCTCCCCTCCAAGTAAAGTTTACCTTCTAGCTCATCTGTTTGTGGGTTGGAATACAACTCCCGATAGTAATGGCGAAAAGTGGCTGCTATTTCCTTATCCGATCTCACCAAATCTCCCTCCGGGTTTTTAAGTTGTAATATCTTTTGTTTCCCTTGTTTGCGTTTAAGCAAGCCAGCTAACATCTTCCCCTGTTTGTTGCCATGCAGATAAAGTTGGTATTTATAGTACTGTAAGGATTTCATTGCTCGGGTGTGCAGCAAGCTGTTTAAAGTCGACTGCAACGCCAGAACATGTTCTCTATTTTCTATCGTGGGTTGAGTTCCCCAGTACCTGCGAGCCTCTCTGATCTGCTGTTCTAACCGAATAATCTCTTTATCCCTCATTTTTTTCTTATGACTCGTGTAGGCTATAATTACCCCCCTTAAAACCGCCTTCGCTGTTTCCTAAAATAATACTGGGTCTATCCTGTGTGCTGCGTTATTATTTTGAAAATCCAACCATTGCTTGGCAATATGTTCCCGAAATTTATTATCATGCATTAAATATGTGGGGAACCGCCAGGCAAATTGAGGACCCCCCTGGGTCTGCATAGTCCACCACACATAAGCGTGGTCGGATACTCCATAAGAGCCTATGCCCGCCTCCAGGACCATGGAAAAAAGATCTCTAGACAACAACCTGTAGTCAATCCTCGCTTGAGATGAGTGAGCCCTTGATATATGTGTGTAATCTCGTTCATCAGAATGTAACAATCTCTACACGTCAATTAAGTCCAGAGATTCACAGAGCATAGATATACCTCTTGCTCTCACTCCTTTCTCAGCCCTACGGCCTGTTGATGTATCCAGGTTGGGGTCGTGAACCATGTTGAAGTCTCCTCCCATAACTACTGGAACACCCTCATGTTTGCCCATTGCATGGACCAGCGACCGAAAGAAGGCCCCATCATAAACATTCGGGGCATAGACATTTGCAAGTAACAATTCCTGTTGGTTGATCTTAATTTTCGCTATGATAAATCTACCATCTCCCGCCCGCCAGCAGCCCTGTGGTTGGATCTCCAAGGTTTTCCTAAAAAGTATTAACATTCCTGCTTTCCGGTTTTGGGCTGGCGCTTCTAGTATCTGGCCCACCCACCATCTCTTAAATTTGGCATGTTCCACCGATGACAGGTGGGTCTCCTGGAGAAACACTATATCGGCCTTTTGTCTATTCAAGAGCTGTAAAATTTTTTGCCGTTTAATCGGGGATGTAACCCCTCCCACATTCCATGACATAAATTTTAGTGGTCTCATCCCTCTTCCACTGAGCCTTTCTCTCTTAGGTACTTCATCTTATCTGTTGTGGGAGGGGTCAGCCCAGCCTCTAACCCCACCCTGGAACTCCTATTAATAGATCTCATCGCCCTGGGGGGTTGAAAGACCCCCTGTTTTTGCTTGTATCTCAGTGTGTGACCGCACAGAGTCGAAGTCAGCCCTGTCTTCCACCCTCCCCCCCTTCCCACCCACTGACACCCTCCCTCTAGCCCTCTATCTAACTCCTCACCCTTCCCTCCCAGCCCCTCCCTCCCCTGCCCTCCCCCTCTAGTATCCCATGTGATCTTATACATCCTCTTGCGAGGACTGCCCATCCACAGCTTGCCTGTGACGGGCTACTCCTAGTAGATCACCTCAAGAGTGAGACTCCTCCCCTCCCTTCCAAAGCAGCCAATCTATCTCCTTCCTAGCTCAATCTCCGTTCTATTAACCTCCTTGATTACCCATGGTTCTCTCATATGCATAATAACAGCTTCAACATGAATTATATTTGACACTAAAGCAACGTAGCCCATGTTCTTTCTATTAACCTCCTTGATTACCCCGTGTTTCTACTCATACATATAACCGTTCTAACATGAATTATATTTAACGCTAAGGCATCGTAGCCCATGTTTTCCTATTACCTCCTTAATCACCCCTGTTTCTACTCATACATATAATAACTGTTCCAACATGAATTATATTTAACTCTAAAGCAATGTAACCCATTTTCTTTTCAAAAGAGACAGCCCCTTAAACAGCCGTTCAATCAACTTTCTTTGCTTGTTTTGTTTGTTTTGCCAGCAACTGAAAACAACAATGCTTAACTTCGGGAATAACCACTTATTCTTAAACACGCAACCTCTCCCTCCAATATCCCACAAGCCCTGTTGAATTATTACATTCCACCCCTCTTATTATCAGTTCGTTATTGCCTCTAGAGGTATACCCTTTATTAAAGATGAACCATTAATAAGTCAGTATTCATAGTTTATGACAAATCAGGATAAATCAGCTGTAACTGGTATGTCCCAAATGTTAATCTGCTTATTATCTGATTATCCATTACAAGAGATGGCCACTGAGATGCATAGGTGTGAGGATCCATGTTGACAGTATCTTACCCAATCTCCTCTTTCTGATTGCATATGAGCCATCAAAACACAGGTCAGATCAGGTCTGGCGCAGTTCGAGGTGTCTGTGTATTGTGGTTGTATTGGTCAGATCATCGTTCCACAGAAAGCAACATCAGATCCCTCCAATTAAGACCAAGCCATCCCAATTATAGCCGTCAACTCCTTGTCTCACCATATTGATTTGTCTCTTCTTACTCCTCTCTCCCTGTTTGTCTAATTCAGTGTGCTTGTTGTAACTGTGGCAGCTGGTTCAAGTATTCTTTAGCTGCCTCCGGAGTTTCGAAAAAAGTTGCTTTGCCGTCGGAGAACACCTTCAGACGGGCAGGGTATAGCAATGCAAATTGAATCTGCCTCTTGTGCATGGCCGAACAGATCTGCGAATATGCCCGTCAAAGGAGTGAGACTCTCACCGAGAAGTCTTGAAAGCAAAGGATCGACCTATTTTCGTATGTTAGGGATCCTTTTACTCTAATTGCTCTGAGAATGTCCACTTTGTGAACATAATTAAGAAGTTTAATTATGACAGTTCTCGGGCGGGATTCTCCTTGACGTTTGGGTCCTAGCCTGTGTGCCCGCTCAATTCTTAACGGGCCTGCTGTTGATTGTAGATTGAGAGTGTTAGTGAGCCAATCTTCTCGAAATGTCCTCAGCTCTCCTTCCGAAATTGTCTCTGGCAGGCCCACCAGGCGAAGGTTTCCTCTCCGGGATCTATTCTCAATATCGTCTAGCTTAGACTCCAATTCTGCCACTTTAGTTTTTAACGAGTCTTTATCCGCCGTGATGTGTTGCATTTGATCTTCTAAATCGGACACTCTTTGGCACGACATTGCGAATTCTCCCTTTAGGGCCTCCATTTTACCATCCAGTGCTTCCAATTTACCTGTTATCTTATCAAATTTATGATCAAGATTTTGGTTCAGCGCTTGAGTCACTTCAGTTATTATCTCCGCGACCCATGCTGAGCTCACCGAACTAGGGCCTCCGCTCTCTATCTCCGCCATTTTGGAGGTTTCCAGTGCTTTTTGTTTCTCTCCTTGTTTCCGCGCTGATTTCGCTGCCATTGAAGTTGAGGACGCCCCGCCGATCACCGTGTCTCCAGCGCGGGCTTATATCTTCTTCAGATTATAAAGGTCGGAATTTGCAGCTTTTTAGCAGCTGTTTGGTCGGTCAGGGCCTAGGAGCTCTTCTCACCCACGTTTGCTTTTCACCGTGGCATCACGTGACCTCCAGCTGCAGCATTTTATATTCTGCTGCACTATCAGTATAGCATAGACCACTGACCAGAACCTGCTCTGAGTAGCAGCAAAATTCAGCTACTATGGGCCTTATTCTATAAAGGTTACGTTCCTAAATTTATGAGCATAGTTTATGCTCCTAAATTTAGGAGCGTAATTTATGCACCTAAATGTATACTAAATCTATTACTGTGGTAGGCCCTAAATTAGGAGCATAAATTTAGGAGCATGGGTTACGTTCAGAATTTAAGAGCATAAGTTTTAGAAGCATAAATTTAGGAGCATAACCTTTATAGAATAAGGCCCTATATGGGAGATTCTATATATGGCGCCTAAAAAATTGGTGCTGAAATCGGTTGATATCTTGGCGCCTAAAACTATGCACATCCATTTACACCAATGAAAATGTGGCATAAATGCCGGCACGTAGTTTTACATGCACTGGGCCATATTCTATAACTACTCGCCCACGAAATGGCCATTTCCCCGCCCATAACCACAACCATTTTTGCCTGTGCGTTTAAATTCTAATCAGTGCCCATTAGTGCTCATTATTGCTGGTTAAGTGCTGTTAGTGCTCATTAGCTTGTTAAGTTACGCGCATTGTTATAGAATCCACTTGGATTTTGGCACAGATCTCTAAGTGCGCTATATAGAATCTAGGGGTTTATGTTTATTGTAGAACAGCAGTTTGTAAGAAGTCTTTGTGGCCTTATCTGGATAGTGCTTCTGAAAATTCAGAGACATTTACCCCTGGATTTTATAATTCAAGCGTATTCCATAACTATGTGCGCAACTTAATTGGCTTAAGCTAATCAGCATTGATAAGAGCACCTAACGAGCAATAACAAGCACTAACTGGCAATAATTAGAATTTACATGCACAGCTCACTAAGCATATTCTGTAATGAACTGCAAATTCTAATGTGCAGCTCAAAAGGAGTGGGGAAATGGGCATTTCATGGGCATTCCAAAATTTACATATATAGAAGATGTCCCAGTGCAGTGATTTACACCATATTTTCGTTGGTGTAAATGGAGCTGCATAGTATTAGGCACTGGGTATATTAACTTAAGCATATACTGTATGCCGTGCCTAAATCTAGGTGCCGCTTATAGAATATACTTAGCCTGAAATGTTTACCATGCAGATTTCTTAGATGCATTATATAGAACAGTGGTTCCCAAACCTAGTCCTGGAGGCACCCCAACCAGTCAGGTTTTCAGGATACCCACAATGAATATTCATGAGAGAGAGATTTGCATGCACTGCCTCCACTGCATACAAATGTATCTCATGAATATTTATTGTAGATATACTGAAAACCTGACTGGCTGGGATGCCTCCTGGACCAGGTTTGGGAACCAGTGATATAGAATCTGGCCCCTAGAAGGTAATTCTGTACAGGTTGTGTAAAGTTAGATGCCTAAAGTATGTGTGCGAGTGCAAATTCTGTAACTCTGTGAGTGTTACTTAAGTCCTTAGCTCAAGCCATAGTGCTTCAGCAGAGGAAATTCAGGCTCGAATCCTGTGTCCATGAAGAAAATTTGATCTGAGTGGGCTTTAAAGGTGGTGCACAGGCCCACTCTTCTCCCCACCCCCCAACATACTTCCAGAGTGGCCACCTGACACCCCTTCCTCTCTTCCTTTCCCAGATCCGTCCGTGGTCTGGCAACTCCTCCCTATCTACCTCACCACATTTGTGAGCAACAGCACACATCAGCTGCCTCCTGCGCTGGTCTCTGAAGGCTTCCCTCTACCATGTCCCACTCTTCCTTATGACACTTCCTGTTTCCTCCAGCAGGACGTGGCAGAGGGAAGTCTGCAGAGGCCAGGACAGGGAGGGGATGTGTTTCTATTGCTGTCCATGGATGTGCAGGTGGGGGCAAATACTGGATCTGGGGACAGAGGGGGGAGAGAGAGATGCAGGATAAAGGGGGGGTGGTTTGGAAGGCTCACCCAAATAGCTTTGGGTCCACCCAAAATAACCAGTCTGGCTACACCACTGAGGTATCCTGTGCTACCTATAGAGCATCACTGAGGAGTAGGTATTCCCCCCAGTCCTTGAGCTGGCAAGGGTTTCACAGAGACACCTAGGCATGCTGTCTAGAAGAAAGGTTCAGGATGTTTTGAAGTTTGAGAGGACAAAAAGCAGAAATGACAATGAATTAATTAAAAGCAAACATATAGACCACTAATGGACTTGTAATGTGGCCAAAGAATGTGTTCCTGTGCCTTCTGTTTCTCTCGCCTGAAAACTGTCAATTACTCCTAAGAAATGAGCAGCATTATATAGAATAAATATGTCATTGATTTACATTTCATGTGTAAGAAATATTATTCACACATTTCACAAATTCTCAAGACCAGCTGTGCATATGTTAAGGGAGAATAGTTTAATTTTGTGGTTACTCTTCAAAATTCATCATGCATTGGGAAAACTGTGTGCATTCCATTGCTGGCTAAAATTAGACCTGGATATTCCATAGTGGTCCAATGGGAGTATCCCATGCAGGAGTGATCCCCACTCGCTTCTGCCCCTAGCAGCTCTATGTTTTAAATGAGAGCTATGAGCTCTAGTCCTATTCTTAAAATACTACTTCTCGAGATCAGCCTTCCTCAACTATGCTATGACTTTGTAAGGATGTGTATTCTAGTTGGGTCCCAATAAAGGGCTATAGGTAATTTGGAATTTTAGATCCTAGAGCTGGTCCTTTTGCTTTAGAAATGAGATAATATGCTTGTAATAGTGGCCAAGGGACAGAACTAAAAGCAAGGAACTTGGAAACAGCTCTCTTGAAAATGCTAACATACTGTCACTATTCAAAGTCCTACAGATGAAAAAAAGATTAGATGGTTTCTCTCGGAGTTTTGAGGTGGTTCAATATGAAAGGGAGATTTTAAAAACTATTTGAAATACAAATAAAGCAGAGATGGAAGGTTTTTAGTTTGCTATTATATTTAAAGTACAATGTATTATACACTGTATTTTAATGTTATGCCTTGCCTGGAGTTCTGTTTGAAAATAAGCAGTATATATACTTTAATGTAAGAGCTTGTATAAGAAATTGGACATTTGGAAATGTTTAATGAAGCAGACGAAACACATCTTTCTGGGTGAAGCTGTGGCAAAACAAATTGCTATAGTACATTAAAAATCTGCAATACTATGCACATAGTGCCATTGAAGATTCTTGGACAGAGCATGTTATCTATTTAGCAGCTGCTACTATTTGGATAACTGCTTTTGGATATCGGGCTGTAGTTAAACCTGTCAGGGGACTAAGGAATAAACTTTGCAGATAATACCAAATTATTGGAGACCAGAGATGAATAGTTTATTAAGACTACAATTAAATGTGTAATAATCAGATTGAGATTTGTAAATACAAATTTGATATTTGCATTCACTTGGGATCACAAAGAAAATATAAACGGAAAGCAAGATACTGGTAATTATCTTGTAGTATGGTAGTTGACCTTGCAAATCATGGTTAGAGTGTTCCTTAGTTAATCTGTGCCCGAGTTTTCTTCTTGATAATGCTAAAGTTTTTGTTTTCAATTTTTTATACAGTTAAAGCAGCATTCACCTTTCAGTTGTGCATCCCATAAGTAGTGTGTCTTTGGAAAGGTCTAAGAACAGTTTAAAGTTTCATGAGTAGACGAGTCTTCAGTTTTGCTAGGGCCATGATTGTGTGAATGTACACAAACAGAAATTGTGGTTTTGTACAAGAATTGTTCAGCTGTGCTCTTTTGCTTTATTCAGTAGACCTTGGACAGTCTTTGGAGGCCTGAGATTTTCAAGCCAACATCGGTGCCGTCTCCCAGTTGGTTTTGGGTGCATAGCTTCAGGATTGTTATTATCGAGTGGTCTATTGGGCCTGTGTCTCAGCTGTCCAGATGTTTTGGGCTGGAAGAACACAATCACTTGAATGTGTTAAGTGTTGCAACCCGTTAGGGTATTACTTTTGGTCTTGTCCTGCAATACAACAATTCTGGGCATTGGTGGTGAGATACATGGTCTCTGGTCTGAGTGGAGTTAATATGGGGGGAGTGGAGTAGCTATTTTTGGACCAGCAGGGAGCTTTTTCTGTTGGAGATGGGGGAAAAACCTTGTTGCTGCGTAAATTATGCCTGTTAGCTAGAAAATGTATTCTTCCATATTGGACATCAGTGGACCTCTCATCCTTCTGGCATTGGAGAAATCGAGTTCACCAGCTTGCTGTGTGGGAAGCAGTAGCAGCCAGGGGGTCCTTGAAACGGTGCAAGACCTTTTTAATTGTATGGGACACTTATCTGCATAGTTTGAGTCTGAGAGGGCGTAGCATTGTACTTAACTCCTTATAAGATGGTGATTTTTCTTAGTACTGCTTAGTTTTGCTTAGATGTTTGGCTGAGGTGTACACTCAAGAGAACGTATGTTTTGTTTTGGGTTTTTTTTGCAGTTCGGGGCTCTTAAAAGGGGGGGTACTCTTATTTAGCTTAACCCTTAGGCCACAAGAGTATAGGCCCTTGGAGTTCTGTTCGTATTAGGCAGTTGGTTGGGGGGGAGGGGAGGAGTTTGAGGATTCTGGTTTGCTTGCTTGGATTGGGGGTGGAAATTTATATATGTAAAAAAAAAATTTGATGACAGACCTTTTCCTGGTTTGGGCACCTGTGTGATCTGCTGGGTGGTTTCTTTTTTGGAACTTTGTATATTTTGCAGTTTACTGTTGTGTCATCAGTAAAAATTGTTGAAACATAAAATATATTCCTTGTTGGTACTTGGGTTTATAAATATAGTTACCAGATCAATATTACAAATCAAATTATTTGCCACATGCCAAATGTCCTATGGGTATGGTCATCTTCCTTTGCATTGCTTGTTGGAGGAGTAGCCTAGTGCAGCGAACCTTGATTCTGGGGAACTGAGTTCGATTCCCATTGCAGCTCCTTGTGATTCTGGGCAAGTCACTTAACCTTCCGTTACCCTAGGTACAAGTAAGTACCTGTATATACTATGTAAACCGCTTTGAATGTAGTTGCAAAAAAACACAGAAAGGCGATATATCAACTCCCATTTCCCTTCCCTTCCTGTCATCAACTTGCAACTCAGAAGGGCATAAAAGCTCCTTCAAATTCTTATCTCTACTGAAAGCAAACTGGATTGAAGTCTCAGTGAATACTGGGAGTGTTAGAATATTCCAGTGTTTCCGTGTGACAGATGCAATTGAGGAAACGGTTGCAGAGTATTTCAAGACACATAAAAATATCATTCTCTTCATCCTTGCTTTTATTGACAACAATAGAAGGTCTCGATTAAATTTTGCTCATCTATATGCTCTCAACTACTGAACGTGGATGTCCCTTATCAAGCAATCATTTCTGTAAATTGTGGGCTTACCTCTTAAAGTCTCTTTCCTTGTCATCAAGCAGATGAAGCCATTACGTATGGGTTGTGTCCATCAACCAGCAGGGGGAGATAGAGAGCACTCAAATTTCACAGTGCCACATGGTCAGCTAGCTCCACTGCCTCTCCAGTATTCTCTATCTCCCCAAGCAGGGTGGTTGAAGCTTGATCAAGCTCCTTAAAAAATCTGCCTGGGGGTGGCTACTGGCTTGCCAGTTGTTAGCCGGGGTGTTAGAGGCTATAGCAGCTTCACTTTAAAGCAGGGGCGTATCTGCGTGGGGCCACAGGGGCCTGGGCCCCCGCAGATTTCGCCCTGGCCCCCCTCCCCGCCGTCAACCCTCCCCCGCTGCTTACTTTTGCTGGCGCCGAGGTCCGACCCGCAATCTCCGTTTTTCGTCTTCCTCCGTGGCCATGCTTCCAGGAAGTAACGCTGCAGTGCTGATTCGTTGAATCCAGTTCGGCGTCTGACGTCAGACGTCGAACTGGAGTCAACGAATCAGCACTGCAGCGTTACTTCCTGGAAGCATGGCCACGGAGGAAGACGAAAAACGGAGATTGCGGGTCGGGACCTCGGCGCCAGCAAAAGTAAGCAGCGGGGGAGGGTTGACGGCGGGGAGGGGGTGGAGAGAGGCGGCGGCGGGGGGGGGGGGGGAGGGAGGCAAAAATGTGCCCCCCCTCTCTGGCTCTGGCCCCCCCTACCGCCGGATTCCAGATACGCCCCTGCTTTAAAGGCACATAGGTTGGCCCTTTCCCTGCCCTACCCATCCCCCCAGTGGATGTGAGCACATTAGTTTCACTTTTCCCTGCTCTTTCCCACTCTATACTTGGTGGATGCAGGCACATTGGTTCGCCTTTCCCTGCCTTTCCCACTGTTCTGTACCTCCGGAGTTGATTTGATTGCCTCTTTTGCTGTTTTCTCTACTTTCCTCTCAGCGTTAAAAAAAAAAAAAAAAGCAAGAGGTTTTCTTCAGTTTCTACACGTGACCGGAGCTTGTATACTCGGTCCAGTGAGGTAAGAGTGTTTTCTGACTCCTCTGGGGAGGGCCCGCGATCGGGACGTTTTTGGCGCGAAGCCGCCATTATTTTTCGGCGATGGCTACAGAGAGTGTTAAGCGCTGTTCCAAGTGTGGCAAGTGCAGATCAGCAGCGGGGCTCTGTAAAACGTGCTGTTCGGGCGTAAGAGCCGGCCTGAGCATGGCGAGCGATGATTCTTCCCGTTCGGTGGAGCTGGCAGCGGGCGCCATTTTGAAAGCACCACATGGCGCGACCCCCGCTGAGGCGGAGGGTCTGGATACCGGAGGGGGCCCTCGAATTGAGGCTGGCCAAAGAGCTACTAGCCCCAGACTGGAACTGGGTTCCCAGGGCGAGTTTTTCTCCCCTGACTTTGTATTATTGCTTCATAATGCATGTATGCTTAAAAGAGCTCAGCCACAGGTGTTTTCTATGGCCCCCCCCTTACTGCCCCTCCGGTGGATGCAGGCCTGGGATTGCCCTCTGAGGCGTTTTTCCCTGATAGCTGACCGCAAGAGAAGCGCAGAAGGGTAAATTCCTCTTCAGAGAGTGGCGCACCCCCTCCCCCCCCCCCCCCCCCCCCCATGGTCGGGATGTGGTGACTCTGAGGGGTCTGGCAGGCCCTCGTGGCCAGAGGAAACAGAGGAAGGTGCAGAAGGGCCACTGGATCCAGATGATCCGTCCGCGGTGAGGATTTTCCATCGCGAGGAGCTGCCAGCGCTTATTTCAGATTGTCTTACAGGTCCTCTCTATTGAAGTACCTGGGAGTGGCGTGGCCTCCTCTGGAAATCCGAGGATGGCAAGTACCAAAAAGCCTGCTCGAGCCTTTCCTTTGCATGACTCCATCCAAGAGCTTATTTCAGCTCAATGGGCTGACCCCGAGGGACCTTTGAAAGTTTCCAGGGCTATGGGGCAATTATTCCCTCTGAGAGGCAGATGCAGCAACCAAACGTAAAAAAATCAAAATCGTTAAAGTCCCTAACGATTTTTAAAAAACGAAGAATGCACCAAAAAAAAAAAGTCACACATGCTCAGATCGGTATTCAAACGTACAATGTATCAAAGAATCACAATACACATCGGTAATCGGCCCCTAAATCATGCGCAGAGCAGCCAAGCGTTTTGCTGGCTGCTCTGCGCATGCTGCAAACGTAAAAACAAAACAAAAAAAAAGCCACAACAAATACACGTGGCTACCCGGTCAGCAAAATCCAAAAACAAAGGATCGGGAGGGGGCAAGGGCGCTCATCAGGAGCGTCCTGTATGGACGGCCTTGCCCCCCCCCGCTGCTCCCCACTTTCCGCCGCTCCCCCCCCCCCGAAAAAGCAAAATGCTAGCTGCCCCGGTCCCCCTCCCTTCCTGTTCCTGTGTTCTACAGAGCTAACTCCGCCTCCCGTCATTCTTCTGCCCCGTGCCCCGCCCCCGCTGCCCCCCCTGAGGTCGACTACGCCGCTCCCCCCCTCCACCGAGACCCCCCTCCCTATTAACGACCCGAGCAGCACCTCTCACCTCTTTCAGAAGCGCTGCACGGGCAGGAAGATCTATTGTGTTGGTTGTAGAGTCTCCATGACGTCTCTTCTTCCCTGGCCCAGGCCCCGCCTCCTTCTGACCGTGCAGCGCTTCTGAAAGAGGTGAGAGGCGCTGCTCGGGTCGTTAATAGGGAGGGGGGTCTCGGTGGAGGGGGGGGCGCGGCGTAGTCGACCTCAGGGGGGGCAGCGGGGGCGGGGCACGGGGCAGAAGAATGACAGGAGGCGGAGTTAGCTCTGCAGAACACAGGAACAGGAAGGGAGGGGGACCGGGGCAGCTAGCATTTTGCTTTTTCGGGGGGGGGGGGGGAGCGGCGGAAAGTGGGGAGCAGCGGGGGGGGGGGCAAGGCCGTCCATACAGGACGCTCCTGATGAGCGTCCTTGCCCCCTCCCGATCCTTTTTTATTTTTTTTATTTGATGTGTTTTCTGACGTCCTTTGGACCAATCACAGCGCTTTTAGCTCTGCTAATGCGCTGGGATTGGCTCAAAGTTTGTTTATTTTTTCACTTAATGATTTTTCCTGGCACAGAGCTGTCCTAACGAGAGGTCCAGACCTCTCGTTAGTTTTCCTGCCTTTTTCCTGCGTAAAGGCAATCGGAAAAGGTTAGTGCATGTCGTTTCAATGGGGTTTTCACACTAATTGCTCATCTCCATTCCGTTTTCGTTAGCTGCTGGCTTCCTCGGTAAAAGCCCTTTGATGCATGCAACGGATCAAATTTTCCTCGTTGGAGGGTCATTAAAGGCTCATTTAGCTTTAGTGCATCTGCCTCTGAGTGAGGAGCATTTGGCTCGCTTTGCAATGCCTAAGGTGGATGCCCTAGTCACAGCTGTGACAAAGAGAACTACCCTCCCGGTTGAAGGAGGTGTTGCCCTGAAGGACATGCAAGAGTGTAAACTGGAATCAGCACTTAAACGGTCCTTTGAAATTGCTGGTCTTACTATTCGGGCGTCTGCATGCAGTTGTTATGCTGCTGGAGCCTGCCTGGCATGGTTGCAACAGTGGCTCCGCGAATGGAGGCGGCCTTGTCCTTTTTGGCTGACACCCTTTATGATATTGTCAGAGCTTCGGCTAAACAGACGGCTGTAGCAGTGGCGGCTCGCCGTCTTCTGTGGCTACGGCATTGGGCGGCGGACATGGTCTCTAAGCAAAGGTTGGTGAAGTTCCCTTTCAAGGCCTTCTCCTGTTGGGTGAGGAGTTGGAGAAAATTGTGAAAGGCCTGGGAGATGCTAAACCCCAGTGCTTACCCGAGGATAGGCCGCGGCCTCCCTCCAAGGGTCAGGCGGTTCACTCCTCTTATAGACCTTGCTTCCGTGAAGCTAGAAGGTACCATCCGTGGCATTCTGCTGGGTCCACTTCTCGTGGCCGGTTTTCAGCAGATGAACTCCTTTCGCTCGGACAAACGTTCCGCAGCAGCAGGCTCAAGACCTGGAGTTAAAGGACGACCCTCTCAATGAGCGTGCGCCGGCCCCCTCATCGATTCCTGTTATAGGAGGACGTCTTTCCCTCTTTCTCGAGGAGTGGGCCAAGATTACCTCAGATCAGTGGGTCTTGGACCTGATCAGAGAAGGATACCGAACAGAATTCGATGCCCCGATAAGAGACGTGTTTGTGGAGTCCCGATGCGGTTCTGCCGCCAAATGGGCAGCGGTAGAGGAGACCTTACAAGGCTTGATTCACATTGGGGCTGTTTCCCCCGGTGCCTCCCGCCGATTTCGGCTGCGGCCGCTACTCCATTTACTTTGTGGTGCCGCGAAAAGGTGGGTCTTTTCGCCCTATTCTGTACTTAAAAGAATTAAACAAGTCCCTAAGAGTGCGGCATTTTCACATGGAAACCCTGCGCTCCGTCAGTGCGGCGGTACAGCCAGGAGAGTTTCTCACGTTTCTGGACCTGAAAGAAGCTTACTTGCACATTCCAATTTGGCCCCCGCACCAGAGGTTTTTGCGGTGTTGGGAAAACATTTCCAGTTTCGGGCTTTGCCTTTTGGCCTCGCCACAGCTCCCCGAACCTTTTCCAAGGTAATGGTGGTAGTAGCTACTTTTCTCAGGCGAGAAGGTATCCGGGTTCACCCGTACCTAGACGACTGGCTCATCAGAGCGGACTCCGCAACAGAGAGCCATCAAGCTACAGCCAGAGTGGTCTCAGTACTGTAATCTCTGGGCTGGGTCATCAATGTAGCCAAAAGTCACCTGACCCCCTCGCAATCTCTAGAATATTTGGGGGCACGGTTCGACACAGACTCGGGATTTGTATTCCTACCCGAGCAAAGGCGGTGCAAGCTTCAGAATCAGGTCTGTCTGCTCCTGAGGTTGCTCCGCCCGCGAGCTTGGGACATTGTCCAGCTGTTGGGATCGATGACGGCCACCTTGGATTTGGTGCCCTGGGCGAGAGCGCACCTGAGACCTCTGCACTATTCCCTGCTTCAACGATGGTCTCCAGTATCTCAGGATTATCAATGCAGACTCTCTTGGCTCCCTGCGGCCCGACTCAACATGGAGTGGTGGCTCTCAGACAGCATGCTGCGGCGAGGAATGCCGCTAGTGCTCCCCGATTGGTGCCTAGTGGTGACAGATGCCAGCCTGAAGGGCTGGGGCGCACATTACAAGGGGAAGCATGCCCAGGGTCTTTGGACACCCGAGGAGTCGGAGTGGTCCATCAGTCGCCTAGAGTTGAAAGCGGTGTTTCAGGCGCTTCTGGCCTTTCAAGTGACCCTGGAAGGATTGGCTGTCAGAGTGATGTCGGACAACACGACAACAGTGGCCTACATAAACCGACAAGGCGGCACTCAGTGCAGAGCGCTGGCTGCGCAGGCCGAACAGATTTGCCACTGGGCCGAGCTGCATCTACAGTTTTTGTCGGCAGCTCACATTGCAGATCAGAGCAACGTGCAAGCCGATTATCTATGCAGGCATCAAATCGATCCAGCGGAATGGGAACTGGCAGATGAAGTATTCCTACAGATATGTGCCAAATGGGGCAAGTCCGTAATGGATCTTATGGCGACAAGCTCAACTGCCAAAGTCCCTTGCTTTTCAGCAGACGGAGAGATCCTCGCTCAGCCGGGTTGGATGCCTTGGCTCAACCCTGGCCTCTGGGCCTCTGGTATGTGTTCCTTCCATGGCCCTTGATAGGGCGTGTGCTCCTGCGGATTCGGCTTCACCCATGAGAAGTGGTTCTCATCGCCCCAGATTGTCCCATGGGGCCTTGGTATGCGGACCTCCGACAGATGCTAGTGGAGGCTCCCCTTCCTTTACCTCTGGTACCGAACCTGTTGTCGCAGGGACCGGTCTTACGGCATGGCTATTGAGAGGGCACAATTGAGAGGCAAAGGCTATTCCAATAATGTTATTTCCACTCTCCTGCAGGCCCGCAAGAGTTCCACTTCCGTTGCTTATTTCAGGATCTGGCACCAGTTTGAGGCTTGGTGTGTTTCAAAAGCGATCACACCCATGCGGGTTCCTGTCTCGCCGATTCTGGACTTTTGCAAGATGGTGTACAAAAAGTCTTGGCCTATAATTCCCTGCGGGTGCAAGTGGCAGCATTGGCCTCCCTTCATGGTAAGGTTGCAGACGTGTCTTTAGCTGCTCATCCTGCGTGCCTGCCTCGGTGAGTGCCGCTGTCTTCGCTGCCGGCCGGTTCGTCGCGACTTGGGGAGGGCAGGGGAGAGAGGGGACATGCCGAACATGGAGGGCAGGGGGGAGAGAATTGCTGGCATGGATGCGAGGGGAGGGCAGGGGAGAGAGGAGAATCGTGACCGGCAATATTTAAATGGAGCAGGAATGGACGGGAGCGGGACCTCAAAAAAAAAAGGTGCCGGTACACCGTACCAGCGCGTACTGGCACAAAAAAAACACTGGTTAATTGTATCGTTTAAATGATGTTATTTTACTGTGTTTTAGCTCAAACACTTTTAATATGAAAAATCACTAGGTAGTAACGCCAAAATATTGATAACATCAACATAGCTTAAGATAATTAAATGTTGTTTAATAGTAATATATAAGTATGATAACAAATAACCCCCTCTGTTTACTAAACCACGCAAGTGGTTGACACATAGCAATGCTGACACAGCCCATTCAAATGGGGGGGGGGGGGGGGTTAAGTATGTAAAATTTCCCATTGAAATTCAGAGCGGTTAGTGAGAAAATGCAAAAAAATGTAGAGGGTTACTTTCTTTTGCCTCACCCTGTAGAAGAGGCTCAAGCTGATGCTTTATAGTACTGCTGAACGGAGACTCTTTGATGAATTAGGTAATGATGGAAATATTGGGATGGGTGTGGCTTTACAGTCTTGCATGTGACTACAAAAGAGGTAGAAAAGGGGCATTTAAAATATCTGTGTTCATTTCGTGCAATTGCTACAGATGATAGGATAAGAATTTTAATAAAAGGCTGGAAATGTTAGAGCCCAGGAGGTATCGCCTGACTTACCACCATCTCAGTCCGGCTGAGACAGTACAATCTTTGATGTGCATGCTTGTGGTTCTGATCGTGACATTCCTGTTTTATGATCATTATAAGAAATGAGCCTCAAGCTGGAAATTTTCTGGTCCTATACTGTATCTGGCAGAGAAGTGTGTGATAGTGTCTAGCTATGTATGGATAGCCATACCATTCATGTCTGAGCTGTGTAAATAGCTCTGTAGATGCCTGGGGTCTTATTTAAACCACTCTCCCAGCTTGTGTGTAAAAGGAAGAGTTTTAAAGGAGTCTTTATTCACTATTGCCTCTTTTCAAAAGACATTGGTCCAATTAAAAATATAACAATCTATTGTAACTCCTGCCAGCCCTGAGTAGTCTTTGCAGGGTTATATTACTCTGGATTAACTAATTTTTGGGTGGTTTCAGCTCAGGATTAATATCCCAGGGGAACTGTTGGCAAACCAACCCACGCTCTATATTCTCCACTGGCATTCAATGAATCAAACCATGCAAGAATTGGTGTTCTGAACCAAAAGGTTTACTGAAAAAAATAGTCTTTAAGCAACAAGGACAAACTCACAACAATACAAAAGGAATAGACAGAGAGTAGAATTAACAAACAAACAAACAAATAAATAAATAAATAAATAAATAATATAAATCATTCACAATCACTTAACTCTCCCAGTACTCTCCAAATCTGTAGAGATTCCTCTTGCTGTCGTTTAGGGGCCCTTTACTAAACTGGGACAGAAGGGGTTCTGCATTAGTGGCAGTGTCCGTTTTTGCGGCACACCAGGGCCCCTTTTACCGCAGTGGATAAAATGGCTGAAAAAAGAAATCGCCATGCGGTAAGTTCGCACTTGCCGTGCGGCTATTTTGGGTGGGGGAACACTTTCCACCTCCCATTGAGCTGTGGCGGTAAGGGCTCCCATACTAACCCCGATTCAGCCTGATTATCACCAGGTATCCCTTTGTGGAAATATTTGTTCAATTGGCATACCCTACCGATCGTTCTTAAATGCCTGAACTCTGCAACACAACGAAACCAAAGTATGTAATGGTCATAACACAACTCTTCCGCTCTACGATTCCCAAATGTGTCTGTTCCACATGAACCTTATCTTACCACAACATCACTTTGTATTTGTTCATACCTGAGTCGGCAAACGCCTCTCCGGTACTATGTAAGCCACATTGAGCCTGCAAATATGTGGGAAAATGTGGGATACAAATGTAACAAATAGAGGGGTGCTTCTGCTCCGTCCTCCCGTGCGGGCACCTTGTCCAGCTTGGAACCTGGGGCTAGTTTTGAAGGCTCTGCAGGGTTCTCCTTTTGAGCCGCTACGGCGAGCTTCAGAGAAAGATTTGACACTAAAGGCCGTTTTTCTTGTGGCCATTACTTCGGCGAGACGGGTATCAGACCTCCAGGCGCTGTCCTGTCGAGACACATTTCTGCAATTTTCAGAGTCCGGGGTCACAGTTCGTACCGTGCCTTCCTTCATGCCTAAGGTGGTTTCAGCGTTTCACCTAAACCAGCCTATTTTTCTACCCTCTTTTGTTAAGGAGGAGTTTCCAGAATCCTTTGGGCAGTTGCACTTGTTGGATGTGCGCAGGACTCTGTTGCAGTATCTGCGAGTTACTAATTCTTTCAGGACCTCTGATCTTTTGTTTGTTTTACTATCAGGTTCTCGCAGAGGGTCTCCAGCGTGTAAAGCCACTATTGCCCTCTGGCTCAAAGAAGCTATCTTTTCAGCTTATCTGCTTGCTGGCCGGACTCCACCTGTAGCCTTTAAGGCACATTCTACAAGAGCGATTTCTTCCTCTTGGGCTGAAACTGGACCACTCTCTCTTCATGAGATTTGCAGTGCAGCAACATGGGCTTCGAAGCTCTCATTTGCCCGACATTACAGGCTGGATATGGCTGCTAGGAGGGATGCGCGTTTGGAGCACAAGTGCTAGCGCGTGGTGTGACTTGTTCCCACCCTATATAGGGATTGCTTTGATACATCCAATACGTAATGGCTTCATCTGCTTGATGACAAGGAAGGGAAAATTAGGTTCTTACCTTGGTAATTTTCTTTCCTTTAGTCATAGCAGATGAAGCCATGAGCCCTCCCTGTATGATTGTCTGTATGATGTGAATCTGTTTCAGGTTCTGTTGTTTCCTGAAGTTCTAATCCTTCCTTGGGAGAAAGTTGGAAAACAGTCTTCAGGATTCTTGTTCACTTATAGGAGGATGAGTTCAGTTCCCTCCAGTTCATGTGTAGGAGGTTGAGTTCATTCCCTCCAGGAGGATGTGTTCATTCCCTCCTTTTGAGTTCATGCCCTTGTTATGGGGCCATCGTTCGCTATGAGGAAAGTTCATGTTATTCCCATTGCGGTTTGTTATACTGCTTTGGAAGCTTCAAATACTGAAGAGACAGTGGAGCTAGCTGACCATGTGGCACTGTGAAATTTGAGTGCTCTCTATCTCCTCCTGCTGGTTGATGGACACAACCCATACGTAATGGCTTCATCTGCTATGACTAAAGGAAAGAAAATTACCAAGGTAATAACCTAATTTTCCCATCTTCTGAACATATCCATCGATCATATGAAAAAGGTAAGCTGCTTTTCAGAACTTTTAGAGTGACAACTGTCATTAAGTAATTATTTTATGTATTTAATAACATTTTCCGATTTGTTTTGAAATTCTAGACAGATTACAAAATATGTACGTAATCTACCACAAACATAATAAAAATCAATTACAAAACAATTACTTAAAATAAAACTTAACAACTCGTATCCAGTGCATCTGAAGTATCATATAATGCAATTCAATCTGTGCTCTAGAAGTAAAAGCCATCCTTATATTTATACTAACTCAGTTCTTCAGTCCATATACCTCCTAGAATAATATTTTCAATGCAGCCTTAAAATCTGCAAGATTATCCATTCATCGAACATTTTTAGGCAATTTGTTGCACTGTTGCGGTCCCAAAATCTGGAATTACGATATTCCTCTAAATAGATCAGGCGAAATGATGAAATGTCCCGGTTTTGAGAAAGAGAGAGAGAGGAACACAGCGTGAAGGCTGATAAAGACATAATGATGAGGCTAACAAGGTGAGACTAGATTTTGTAGTGCTTTAAATATCATTAACAGGATCTTAAAACATGAGTGAAATTTAGTGGGTAAGCAATGAAAACCAATGTATTTGTCTATATCATTACAATATACTGCTGCGGAAAAACCTTTATCACTCTTCTTTATTAAGACATCCAGGAAAGACATTCAATGAAAATCATAATGCAAAGCAAACTTTAACTTCTCATGGCTACTGTTCATCCATTCAGCAAACTGAAGCAGTATATGCTCTGAACCCATCTTGATTAAAAAGACGTTATCTGTGAACCTAACCCATATCTTAACTTTACTGAAAAAAATTGAAGATGTTACCATTTGTTCAAAGTAGGTTACAAACGGATTAGCCACTGAAGGCACCATGGTTGGTCCCATGGTTACTCCAAGAGACTTGCTGAAATAAATACCCATTTACTGAAAGACATTTTTTCTCATAGTCATTGAGACCAAACTCAATATGAGTTGGGTAGTAACTTTAATGTACGCCCTGGTGTTCAAAAATACTCTTAACGCTTTTAACGCTCCTTTTTGAAGAATCAGTCTACAAAGAAACTGTCTAATATAACCAACTACCAGATATCATTTTCAACTTGGAACATCGACCAAATGTAACATAAGTACAAAGGTCTTTAAATTGCCTTGATTCTTCAGGTTAGCTGGAGCTGGGGCTTCACAGCGCCCAAGATGAGGGAGCTTTAGCCATCATGCAATGGCTACTTCCTTGTCATCAAGCAGATGAATCCATTACGAGTGGGTTGTGTCCATCAACCAGCAGGGGGAGATAGAGAGCACTGAAAAACCATAGTGCCTCATGGCCAGCTAGCTCCAACTGCCTCTTCAGTATTCTCTATCTCCCCAGCAGGGTGGTTGCAGCTTGTTCAAGCTCCTTCAGAAAATCAGCTTGGGGTGGCTCCTGTGCTTTTGCCAGTTGTAGCAGGGGTGTTGTGGCTGATGGTGCCCACTTTAAAGGCAAATAGGTTAGCCCTTTCCCTGCCTTACCCGGCCCCCGATGTGGAAGTTGACAAATAGGCAAGCCCTGTCCCTGTTTTTGCCCACGCTGTGGATGCAGGCACATAGGTTCGCCCTTTCCCTGCCTTTCCCACGCTACTGATACTCCGGAGTTGGAAATTTGCCTTGTTCGCTGTTGCCTCAAACTTTCCTCACAGCGTAAAAAAAAAAAATGTTGCGTCGTGCTTTGGCGCTGCGATCCCAGAAAAGAGGTTTTCTTCTGATTGTGCAGCATGACCAGAGCTCGGAGACTCAGTCTGGTGAGGTAAGAGTATTTTGTAGCTCCTCCGGGGAGGGCCCGCGTTTGGGACGATTTTGGCACGAATCCGCCATTTTGAATTTCCGCTGCTTTCGGTGATGGCTGCTGAGAAAGTTAAGCGCTGTTCCGTTTGTGGCAAGCGCAAATTTGCAGCGGGGCTCTGTAAGGCATGCTTTTCAGACGGTAGAGCTGGCCCGAGCATGGCGAGCGATGTTCCTTCCCGCTCCATGGAGCTGGCAGCGGGCGCCATTTTGGAACAGCATGGCGTGACCCTCACTGAGGCGGAGGGGTTTGAGCCTGGAGGGGCGCCATTTGTGGAGGCTGATAAAAGAGCTGTTTCCCCCGGACTGAAACCGGGAGGCCAGGGTCAGCCATTTTCCCCTGAATTTGTTTTATTGCTGCATAATGCATACCTGTTAAAAAGAGCTCGTCTGCAGGGGTCCCCTGCGGCCCTGCTTTCTATATACCCTCCAGTGGAGTCTGGCCTTGGATTACCATCAGGTGTGTTTACCCCTGACAGATGGCCCCAAGACAAGCGCAGAAGGGTGGATTCCCCTTCAGAGGGTGGCGCGCACCCCCCTCCCCCTGTGGTCGGGATGTGAGGACTCTGAGGGGTCTGGCAGGCCTTCGTGGTCTGGAGAACCAGAAGAAGGTGCAGGATTGCCACTGGATCCAGATGATCCTTCTGCGGTGAGTGTTTTCCACTGCGATGAGCTGCCAGCGCTTATTACTGATGCCTTGCAGGTCCTCTCTATAGAAGACCCTGGGAATACTGAGACCTCCTCCGGTAATCTGAGGATGGCAAGTACTAAGAAGCCTGCTCGAGCCTTTCCTTTGCATGACTCCATCCAAGAGCTTATCACGGCTCAATGGGCTGACCCTGAGGGGCCTTTGAAATTCGCCAGGGCTATGGGGCAATTATACCCTCTAAGTGAGGGTCATTTGGCGCGCCTAGCAGTGCCTAAAGTGGATGCCCTGCTCATGCCTGTGACAAAGGAAACTACCCTCCCAGTAGAAGGAGGAGTTGCCCTGAAGGACATGCAGGTCCTTTGAAATTTCAGGCCTATCCTTACGGGCGTCTGCATGCAGGTGCTACGCTAGACGAGCCTGTCTCGCTTGGTTACAACAGGCAGTGGAACAGCCCGGAGATGGAGCGGAGCCCCATACAGAGGTGGCACCGCGGATGGAGTTGGCCTTGTCATTTTTGGCTGACGCCCTTTATGACCTGGTCAGAGCTTCGGCTATATAGATGTCTGTAGCGGTGGCGGCTCGCCGTCTTCTTTGGCTACGGCATTGGGCAGCTGACATGGCCTCTAAGCAAAGGTTGGTGAAGTTGCCCTTTCAAGGTCTTCTCCTGTTTGGTGAGGAGTTGGAGAAAATTGTGAAAGGCCTGGGGGATGCCAAACCCCAACGCTTACCCGAGGATAGGCCACGGCCTTCTTCCAAAGGTCAGGCGGTTCCCTCCTCTTATAGACCTCGCTTCCGTGATTCTAGAAGGTACCGGCCGGAGCGTTCTGCTGGGTTCACTTCGCGTGCCCGTTTCAGCAGAGGAACTCCTTTCGCTCGGACAAACGTTCCGCAGCAGCAGGCTCAAGACCTGGAGTTCAAGGGCGACCCTCTCAATGATGGTGCACCGGCCCCCTCCTCAATTCCTGTGATAGGAGGACGACTTTTCCTCTTTCTCGAGGAGTGGGCCAAGATTATCTCAGATCAGTGGGTCTTGGACCTGATCAGAGAAGGCTACAGAATAGAATTCAATGCCCCGATAAGAGACGTGTTTGTGGAGTCCCGATGCGGTTCTGCCGCCATACGGGCGGCGGTAGAGGAGACCTTACAAGGCTTGATTCATATAGGGGCGGTTTCCCCCGTGCCTCCCGCCGAATATGACTCTGGCCATTACTCCATTTACTTCGTGGTGCCGCGAAAAGGAGGGTCTTTTCGGCCTATCCTAAACTTAAAAGAAGTCAACAAGTCTCTGAACGTGCGGCATCTTCACATGGAAACCCTGCACTCTGTCATAGCGGCGGTACAGCCAGGAGAGTTTCTCACGTCCCTGGACCTGAAAGAAGCTTACTTGCACATACCAATTTGGCCCCCACACTAGAGGTTTCTGCGTTTTGCAGTGATGGGAAAACATTTCCAGTTTCGGGCCTTGCCTTTTGGCCTCGCCACAGCTCCCCGAACCTTTTCCAAGGTAATGGTGGTAGTAGCTGCTTTTCTCAGGCGAGAGGGTATCCGGGTTCACCCGTACCTAGACGACTGGCTCATCAGAGCAGACTGTAGAAGAGAGTCATCAGGTTACAGCCAGAGTGGTCTCAGTACTGCAATCTCTGGGCTGGGTCGTCAATATAGCCAAACGTCACCTGACCCCCTCTCAATCTCTAGAATATTTGGGGGTCCGATTCGACACGGTCTCGGGGATGGTCTTCCTACCCGAGAAAAAGGGTGCAAGCTTCAGAACCAGGTCCGTCTGCTCCTGAGGATGCCTCGCCCACGAGCTTGGGGCATAGTCCACCTGTTGGGGTCGATGTCGGCCACTTTGGAAGTGGTGTCTTGGGCGAGAGCGCACCTGAGACCTCTGCAGTGTTCCCTGCTTCAGTGGTGGTCTCCAATATCTCAGGATTATCAATGCAGACTCACGTGGCTCCCTGCGGCCCGGCTCAGTATGGAGTGGTGGCTCTCAGACAGCATGCTGCGGCGAGGAATGCCGCTAGCGCTCCCCGATTGGTGCCTGGTGGTAACAGATGGCAGCCTGAAGGGCTGGGGTGCACATTGCCAGGGAAGGCTTGCCCAGGGTCTTTGGACACCCGAGGAGTCGGAGTGGTCCAACAATCGCTTGGAGTTGAAAGCGATTTTCCAGGCGCTTCTGGCCTTTCAATTGACCCTGGAAGGATTGGCTGTCAGAGTTCTGTCGGACAACAAGACAGCCTACATAAATCGCCAAGGAGGCACTAGCAGCGCAGGCCACGTAGATTTGCCACTGGGCCGAGCTTCATCTGCAGTTTCAGTCAGCAGCTCATATTGCAGGTCAGAGCAGCGTGCAAGCCGATTATCTCAGCAGGAATCAGATCGACCCAGCGGAGTGGGAACTTGCTGACGAAGTATTCCTGCAGATATGTGCCAAATGGGGAAAGCCCGTAATGGATCTTATGGTGTCAAGCACAAATGCCAAAGTCCCGTGCTTCTACAGCAGACGGAGAGATCCTCGCTCGGCAGGGTTGGATGCTTTGGCTCAACTGTGGCCTCAGGGCCTCCTGTATGTGTTCCCTCCGTGGCCCTTGATAGGGCTCCTGCGGATTCGGCTCCACCAAGGAGAGGTGGTTCTCATTGCCCCGGATTGGCCCAGGAGGCCGTGGTATGCGGACCTCTGGCGGATGCTGGTAGAGGAACCCCTGCTGTTACCTCTGGTACTGAACCTGTTGTCACTGGGCCCGGTGACCATGGAGGACGCCTGCCGCTTTGGTCTTACAGCATGGCTATTGAGAGGGCGCAATTGAGAGACGAGGGATATTCCAGTAAAGTCATTTTCGCTCTCCTACAGGCCCGCAAGCGTTCCACTTCCGTGGCTTATGCCAGGATTTGGCGACAATTTGAGGCTTGGTGTGCTTCTAAAGCGATTACATGCGGGCTTCTGTCTCGCCAATACTTGACTTTTTGCAGGATGGTTTACAAAAAGGCTTGGCCTATAATTCCCTGCGTGTTCAAGTGGCAGCCTTAGCATGTTTTCGAGGGAAGGTCGCTAGCCTCTCTCTGGCTGCTTGCCCGAATGTGACACGGTTTCTTAGAGGGGTGCTTCGGCTCCATCCTCCCGTGCGGGTCCCGTGTCAGGCCTGGAACCTGGGTTAGTTTTAAAGGCTCTTCAGTGTTCGCCCTTCGAGCCGCTCAGGCGAGCTTCGGAGAAGGATGTGATCTTAAAGACGGTCTTTTTGCTGGCCATGACATCGGCGAGACGGGTATCTGAGCTCCAGGCGCTGTCCTGTCGAGACCCATTTGTGCAGTTCTCAGAGTCTGGAGTAATGGTACGTACAGTGCCTTCCTTCATGCCTAAGGTGGTTTCAGCGTTTCACCTAAACCAGCCTATTTTTCTGCCCTCCTTTTCTAAAGAGGAGTTTCCAGAAGCCTATGGGCAGCTGCACCTTCTGGATGTGCGAAGGGCTCTGTTAAATATCTGCGCATGTCAAATGCCTTTAGGACCTCTGACCATCTTTTTGTTCTTTTGTCAGGTCTGCGCA
Source organism: Microcaecilia unicolor (assembly GCF_901765095.1). Taxonomy (NCBI): domain Eukaryota; kingdom Metazoa; phylum Chordata; class Amphibia; order Gymnophiona; family Siphonopidae; genus Microcaecilia; species Microcaecilia unicolor. The sequence goes on along the minus strand of NC_044037.1, from coordinate 244,887,740 downwards.
GAGGGTCTCCAGCGTCTAAGGCCACTATAGCCCGTTGGCTCAAAGAAGCTATCTTTTCAGCATATCTGCTATCTGGCCGGCCTCCGCCTGAAGCCTTTAAGGCACATTAAACAAGAGCGATTTCCTCTTCTTGGGCTGAAACTAGAGCACTCTCTCTTCAAGAGATATGTAGTGCAGCTTCTTGGGCTTCTAAGCTCTCGTTTCCCCGACATTACAGGCTGGATGTGGCTGCCAGGAGAGACGCGCATTTTGGAGCACAAGTGCTGGCGCGTGGTGTGGCTTGTTCCCACCCTATCTAGGGATTGCTTTGATACATCCCACTTGTAATGGATTCATCTGCTTGATGACAAAGAAGGGAAAATTAGGTTCTTACCTTGGTAATTTTCTTTCCTTTAGTCATAGCAGATTAATCCATGAGCCTTCCCTCAGTGGTTCATTATGTGATTTATGTTACTTTTATGTTCAGTTTTTCCTGTAGATATGTTCCCTCATTGGGAGAAGTTGGAAAACAGTCTTCAGGATTTCTGTTCAGTTACAGGAGGATGAGTTCATTCCCTCCAGGAGACTGAGTCCATTCCCTCCTTTGACTTATAGCTCCAGTTTTGGGGCGTTCATCTGCTGTGAGGAAAGTTCATGTTGTTATGCTTTATGGTGTAACACTGCTTTGGAAGCTTCAAATACTGAAGAGGCAGATGGAGCTAGCTGGCCATGAGGCACTATGGTTTTGCTCTCTATCTCCCCCTGCTGGTTGATGGACACATCCCACTCGTAATGGATTCATCTGCTATGACTAAAGGAAAGAAAATTACCTAGGTAAGAACCTAATTTTCCCATTAGTGTGGATAATTGCTAATATAGTCACCTCCTTGTACACACAAAATGCACATACCTGCTGTGCGTCATATCTGGAATTGCCTCAATTTTAATTTCTTTAGAAAACAAACGGTTTATTGTCTTACAGAGCCATCAACTTCGCACTGTGCTTGAATTCAACTGAAAAACAAATTCAAGTCTGTAGTAGTCTGTCTTTAATATGTCTTACTATTTGTTTAGCTTGTGTTTTCATTTTGTCAGATGATAATGATTGCATTGTACCACAAACTTATATATATATATATATATTTTTTTTTAATACAGTACTCCTTTTTTTCTAGATAAAATTTGACCTTAAAAGATACAAAATACTACTTCGTAGTTTGTTTGCTGTTCTTAAATGTTTTTGTTTGCTTTGCATATCACTTGTCTCTTATGAATTTAATAAGATACTCTCATCTTTTTAGTTAGATTATATGGCAGTGCAACCATCCTTTGCAGAATTTCAGTGTAGAGCTGAGGTGCATTTGTAAAACCAGCATTCAAATTCTCCACAAGTGAGAATTGACAGCAAAACAGTTTATAGGTATTCTCTGCCAGCCAGCTGATGGTGCAGTATTAAAATCAGCCTTAGAAAAGGCACATTTTCTGCTTGGCTGAATAAATAGTACATAAAGAAGGCCTCTTACTAATCTGCAGCCCTTACCTGGCTTTTTCCAGAGTGCTAAGGCCATTTTTACTGCAACAGTAAAATGGCTGACTTTTTTTCCTTTTTTTTGCATTGATGGCTATGCACTAAATGTTGCTGTTAGCGTGCATCCAGTAATGATTGCCACTTATTGACACCACCTATTTTGTAGGTGGTAAGGGCTCATGTGGTAATGCTATACTAACCAGCACTCAATAGTGTAGCTGCACTAACTGATTAGCGCAGAAAAGTCCACTGTGTCCCCTAGACACACCCCCTCTGCGCAAAAGTAAATATATTTTTTAGCACGCAGGTAGTGCATGCAGATTAGGAATTTACCACAGGATGCCTGTGGTAAGTGCACACTGGTGCATACTGCAGTTTAGTAAAAGGACCCCAAAGATGATGGGTTGGTATTAAGATATCAATGGGAGAGGAAAGCAAACTGTTCTGAAGGGTTTGGTATCAAAAGTCTAAGGAACCCTGTGGAGTAACAGTCAGTAAAATGTTTCTGCCAGGTGCTTATTTGGGTTTCTGCCAGGTGCATGTGACTTGACTTGGCCACTGTTGGAAACAGGATACTGGGCTAGATGGACCATTGTTCTGACCCAGTATGGCTATTCTTATGTAAGCCCACATTCTGTTCGTCATTTGGCTAAGGATGATGGTAGAAAAGATATTCACAACCCCTGAGATTAGGAGGTTCAGCTACTACACAGTGATAACTGTAATGGCCAGATTTGGGTTGCATATGTATCAGATAATGGAAGGAACTGCAGTCTGTCCTCTTTGACAAGAAGTGTAATATCTGAGCTAGATTAAGGAAGGGAATATTAGTTGGATTGAGCCTTTATTTGTTTTTATACCATTGCTCATTAGGAGCACCTTCCAATTATCTGGAAGCCCAAAGAATCAGAAGGAAAGTGCCTGATCAAATATACTTTTTTTTGTACTATTAATTATTGTTCAGGTGGCTGTAATAGTTAATTACAAGATTGTTTGGATCCTTTAAAAATATGATTTGAATGCTGTCCTTTTGAAAGGTTCCAACTGGAACATGTAATCCTGGCAAATTGTCACTCTGTTTGAAATTCAAATTGATGAGACACTGTCAATTGGTTTTCAAACTGAATTCTAGCAAATTAATTGCAAGAACAATATTTTGAGTTGACCTACCTGCAAAGGTCACTTTTACAATCTTATTGGAGATCAAGCTTCTTGTACATTTCTATTTTTTTTTTTTAAATCTTTCTGAAGTGTTTTATTTAAGAATTTAGAGCAGCACGTCAAAGGAAAGATGGTATTGATTTCTCCTACTTATTGTGGATGAATTTTATAAACAATATGTGAAACTTCCTATAGATTTACAAATATTTTATCCCATCCCCACAAATTAGTATTAATTTGTTTGCTGTTATCATATGTAGGTCACTGTTTTTCTGTATTTACAGGTCATGAGAATTGACAGTTTAAATTTTGCCTTTTAGATGTGCCAACAAGTGGTATAATCAAACCCCGTTTGTCAGATGGTGCCCACTCTACCACATATCAGATCAGATCAGAACCAGATCATATGACCCTATACTCACCAGAGCAAACATCACTCCATGAAAGTGAGGGTCTGTTATATCATTTTAAGTGCTTTATTTTTTTATTTTTCATCTACAACTATAGTATAAAAATATTCATGCTCACATTGTCTTCATGTTCTCAGGATCATTGGGAAACTCCAGGAGTTCAACACAAATGAATTCATATTCTGATAGTGGATACCAAGAAGCAAGTAGCTTCCGTAACATTCAGAATGTAGGCAAGACTGACAATAAGCTTCAGCACCAGCACTCTTTCTTGGGAAGTACTAATAGCCAATTGGTTAGAAGCTCAAGAGCTGAAGGACAGACTTTAGTTCAGGTATGCTGTGCATCACATATGCATGTAATATGGCTATTAAATTTGCAAGTCTGATTTATGATTGTGAAAATTTAATGATATCTTAAAAGGGCCTGTGTTTGTTTTTCATCTTCCTAACAAAAAAATTTTTTTTTTTTGTTAAAAGAGAAGAGATATCTAACAGGAATCTGTTTTATTTCAACTAACTAAATATTAAGGGAAGCAGATAGCTAATTCGTTGTTTCTCCATCTGATCTTAATGATCTTAGACTGAAAATCAGGTTTGTTTCATTCTACAAAAATAAGTATATGAGATTAAAATTTGTTGTGTTTAGGGACCAGGTTAAAATACGTATTTGTTACTGGGATAAACAGACCTGTTGGAAGGCCCTCTGCTGCAACTGAAATACAATAAAGCCCTCGTTTTAGAGTTTATAGTAGCTTAGTCAAAATATAGTTTGTATTAAATAAAATAAATCAAAATATAACACATTTTTGCTCAAGGCATTAATAGAAGAGAACCGGACACAGCAAGTAAATCAATTAAACAAAAGAAACCTCAACTGCCTCGGAGGGTCCTAAATAGATGGTCCTCCACTTATGGCTATCATCTGTTCCAGATAGAGCTACGAAAAAATAAGTAAAATAACAATAAGCAAGCATACTCTATTGATGATGATGTGCCTGCAAACATACATTACTTTATTTAAATGTCTGTTCTATTTGTGTTACATTTCACAAAGTACTGTAGTTCTGTAATCTTGCAGCAGAAATGTTTCTTTTAAAAAGGTCAGTTCAAAGAAAATTGCCCTTACTGCGCAGAATATTTATTTGATTTTCAAAGATAAAGACTGAAGAAAATATTTGAGGATAAAAATAAAGGAGTATTTAAGACATATAGATTATATTTTTTGTAATTTAGTGAAAACAATGATATTTATATCTTCTGGGGGTAATTTTACAACAGGATATCTATGTAAGAAGACCAAAACAGCACCTATTAAGTGCTTTTTGAAGAGTGACACAGGTGCTTGTGCTTTTATAAACTTGGCTTCTCAAATTAGGCCAATAGCATGGAAATGGCCACACCCAAATTTCCACGTGCTCTTGAAAAAGTGTAAATATGTACATACGTCCCAACTGTGCCTCCACTCTGCCCAAACTACATGTAGATCTTTCTGTGTACCTTCTTTTGCATGCTTATGTAGTTGCACAGTTTTGTAAAAGCCCTTTTCTCTATGTACAAGTTACTCTCCTTTATGGTATATCGAGTCTATTCTGCAGAATGTAAGTATTAGCTAAATAAAAATTAGTCTAAAATATATAGAATATGTTAGTAATGAAATGCTAAAAAATAAATACAACTTTTTTTTTTTTCCTAACAGCCTTCAGTAAATGTTGCAAACAACCGAACCATGAGACGTGTTAATTCTGTTCCATCTAGAGCACAGTCTCCTTCATACTTTATTGGCACTGGTATCTCTCCATCTAGAGGGTCACTCAGAGCTTCTGTTGGAAGTGGTTATAGCTCTCCATCTGGCACTGATTCTCGGCCACTAAATACTTCTAATGCATATTCTTCCAATACATTGCCTACTCAGCAGACAGCTTCTCCATTTACCACACAGCGATCATCTTCACCAGCATCTGTACGGAGAATTGGTTCCCTCATTTCCAGGCAGTTGGCTAACCCCAATGGAGTAACAGCACCATATCAGACCTTAGGTCCGTCAATTAGAGTTGGCTCTCCTCTTACCTTAACAGACACACAAACAAGAGTAGCATCTCCATCCCATGGTCAGATGGGATCCTCATCATCCCCTAAACGCACTGCTATGACTGCAGTTCCACAGCATTTGGGAACATTACAAAGACAGCTTCAGGACCTCGACCAATATGGACAGCAGCAATATGATATCTACGAAAGAATGGTTCCACCACGCCCAGATAGTCTTACAGGTTAGTAAGAAGGTAAAAATCATTATTTCTAAACTTTATGCTATCTGAGTTTCATATTCCATACTAGACTAATTTTTGTTACATGATGACATGTGTCCCAGTTAAAAAAAATCATACTGTTATATTTAGTAATTTAGGGTTATTGAGGTTGGTTGTGCTAAGGTTGCCTAGTATAATTTGTTAAAAGATTAATGGGGTAGATATTCAGCTGAGCGGTGGTCAGTGTTTTCAAGCAGCTTACAGCTGCAGGCTGATTTAATCCTGCATATTCAGTGCCTGGCATTATCCAGGCTTCATCATTTAATATAAATTTTTAAATAAATAAGTGGCGTGGTACCTCATTTTATTTCATATTATTTTATTAGGAATTGTAGTTGTCTTGTTATATGTCTTTGCTTATTGTGATCTGAAATTGTTCCCTGCCAAGAACAGTAGATCATGTGGTTATAAATTGTTAAATAAACGCTGGATACGTGCAGTCACCCGGAAGTTATAGTATCTGGGCACTAGCCAATATTCAGACCAGTTAGGTCAACCTTTTTACTGTTCTAATTTTATCCACTTACGTAGCCAGTTATCAGCCTAAATATTGCCGCTAACCGGTTATGTTTTAGCTCCACTCAGGCTTTGCCCCCAGACGGCTCCAGCAGTAACTGGACAGCGCCTGTACTCTCACAGGCAATATTTGGCAGCACTGACTGCTTAAGTGCCATTGAATATTGCTGGATGGCCAGCTCAGCAGGGTTAACCAGGCAGGTATCTCTTCTGCCTGGTTAAATCCTTTTGAGTATTGGGTCCAATGTTTTTTCATGTAGGCATAAAATGTACTTTTAGTATAACACTTTGAACATTTCCAGAAGATGGGGGCCCTTTACTAAAGTGTGTTACATTTTACACTTAACATGCTTTAACATAGGAAATTAATGCACAGCAAGTGCAAAATTAACATGTCACCTAGTTGGGAGTGTGCCCACCATGTAAGCTGCAGCAGTAAATTGAGGTCTGGTTTCCCATGATTCCAGCACTACAGCTCCCCACCACACTCCAGAACCCTTTGCTCCTCTCCACCCCAGTGGGGAAGGCTCTCTTGTGTGAGAAGGAGCTCAACATGTCGCAGCCTCTCCAGAGACCAATTCCCTCCAAGGCTTTTGGCCATCACAATCGCTTCTGCCTCATGGCCTCCTGCTAATCAAAAGGGCTGCAGAGATTTCTACAGTAACACCATGATGCTGCTAGGCATCAAGCGTCCACATAAGGGGAAAATGACCATATAGGATGCTTAACTCATAGCAGTAATGTTGCAGTATTACTGCTAGAGTTCTTGGCGGCCATTTTAGTTAACAGGAGGCTATGAGGTGAGAGCAAACGAGACATCATTCCTGCCTCATTAGTTACCAGGGACCCTGGTAAGTCTAGGGACTAGTTCTGGGGGGGGGGGGGGGGGGTGGGGCAAGTGGAGTGGGGTCTTGTGCACTGCAGGGCTATTGTGAGGGCCCTGGGCACTGGTGGGGAGGGTGTCACTTGTTGGGCTCCTGCCTGTAAGTGGAAGACTTCCTTACCGGTGGGGCATCCATACTGACAATGTTCCCTCTAAACTGTGAAGCCACACACCTGCTTTTTAGAAGCCATGCAGCAGGCACACCAGGACTGGCCCCACCTCACTCCCACCTCCACCCTAGCTACTGCTGTTTCAGATCAGCTTCAGCAGCGGCAAATCAGTGACAGCCATCATGGGACTGCACTGTACATACAACTGGTTCCACCTTCTCTGATGTCTCTTCCTCTTTTGGGGCAGAGCCATTAGCCACAAATATGCACAGTGTGGCCCCACAGTGGCTATCTGTTTTGCCACTGCTGGTCTGGAGCAGCAGCAGTGGTGGGGTTTTTGGGGGGGGGGGTGGAGGCTGAAGAGAGGTAAGACGCTGGACAGAAAGATCAGAGAAGAAGGTACAGATTCTGGATGGAAGGGTCAGAGGAGGGGCAGACGCTGGATATTATGATGATGCCTTTAGCCACAGCACTTGCAAACCTGGACCTCAACCCTTTCATCTATGTGGGCGATATTACAGTCTACATCCCTTTTCACTCCACAGTATCAGAAGTTGCCAACCTCATAGATGCCTGTTTCTCCACTTTAGAACATTGGGCCAGGGTGTTCCGCTTCAGGCTAAACAGGGAAACAAACTCATTGTCTCATCCTCTCGTCCACGCACACTCATGTATCTGACACAATGCTTCCAGTTCTGGGCTCTGCCCTCCCGATTGCCAACAGCCTGCGGCTTTTAGGAGTGCATCTGGACTCACATCTCCAGCTGGTTGATCATGTACACTTGGTCTCCAAAAAAATGTTCCAGGCCATGTGGAGGCTTCGGCGCATCAGATACCTCCTTCCCAGAGACTTGTTTCGTACCCTTGTCCACTGGCTTGTCCTATCCCATCTGGATTACTGTAGTGGAATTTATGTGGGTTGCCAGGCCTCCTTATTGAAAACGTTCCAAACGGCTCAGAACACTGCGGCGAGGCTCATCCTTAGAGAAAGGCATTTTGCACACGCCGAACCCCTGCGCTTTAAACTTCATTGGCTGCCTGTACAGGAGCGCATTGCTTTTAAGATCTGCTCCCTAACACACAAAATCATCTATGGGGCTGCCCCGGATTACATGCTCCCCTTGATCGACCTTCCGCCTAGAAATGCCAACCCTGCTGCTCGGTCCTATCTCCACCTCCATTTTCCGAATTGTAAGGGTGTCAAGTACAAGAAAATCTTCGCCTCGTCCTTCCGTTATTGGAGTCCCAAACACTGGAACACGCTACCTCGTCACCTTAAAACTCAAGTGGACCATGCCCTTTTTAAGAAGTTGTTAAAGACATTCCTCTTTGCTAAGACTTACCCCCCAACTTACCATGTTGATTGATGCATCCCTTGTCCCTTACCCTGCCTAGTTCACGCTGTTAGTTTCTCCCCCCCTATTTGCTTCTTTTATGCTTGCCTAAACTTTTAACTTTGTACTCTTATTTAATTCTCTGTAAGCCACATTGCGCCTGCATGAGTGGGAGAATGTGGGATATAAGTAACCCATAAATAAATAAATGTGGGGGGTAGAGAAGAGATGGTGAGAAACTGGGGAATAAGAAACGGACAATTAGCAGCTTCTGGTAATAAATCTGGAATGCTTGAATATCTTCATCTGTCTAGATTTTGAAGGATCATTCTGACCTCTGAGGCAGGCGTTAGTACGCCGAAACATGGCCTGTGTCGGGTCATTTTCACATTAAAGGACAACATTTATCTCTATCCTGAAAGCCCAGTGTTGCTTCTTTTGTTTCTGTTGTATGCTGTTTTACCCTCTCTTTTGTGACTGTGATAATTGTAAATAGAAATAAGATGATATCTTTTTATTGCACTTATGTAATACCTTTTTACTAACTTTCAGAGATCAAAACCTCCTTCCTTAGGTCAGGACAGAAAGAAGGGTTGGGCCGCTGAAAACTAATTAGAAAATGTATTTTGTCTAATAAAATTGTATGATATTTTCCATTTTTTGTTTTATTTGTATTTAATTTGTTATGTAATGATTGGAATATGTCGGTTTTTGAAATTTACGTTTTCTATCTTTATATTTTGCACAGTACAGGGGAACATGCATCACTTTCTCTTTCTCCGATGTTGTACTGTATGTGGAGTCTGGGTGTTCAGTTTAATCTTTGTCTATATATTTTTATTTTTAGTTTGTGGCTATTAAACTCCCCACCCAGAAGGGGTGGACTGAGAGTGGTCTGGGCCCCCTGCCTGGCCACTGCCCGACGCCCCCACCATCACAGTTCTTTCCTACCTGCTGCGCTGCTGATACTCCCCCGCCCGCAGATGCAAATTTCAGAAACTGACATATTTCAATCATTACATAACAAATTAACAAATACACATAAAACAAAAAAAAAAGGAAAATATGATGATACCAATTTATTGGATCAAATATATTTTCCAGTTAGCTTTCAGAGGCCAAAACCTCTTTCCTCATGTCAGGACAGTATACTGCTATTAAGGTATTCTGTTCTGACAAGAGAAAGGAGGGTTGGGTCTCCAAGCATTAACAAAAATGTATTAAAATTAGTCCAATAAAGATATCATCTTATTTCCATTTTCTCTATTAACACAGCCACAACACTACTTTATACTAAACTAAAAATAAAATTCATTTTTCCTACCTTTGTTGTTTGGCCGTTTACGTTTTTCTAATTGTGTTGGTCCCAGTCTGTTTCTTTTTTCCTCGATCTCTTCTTAACTCTCGCCAGCGTCTGCCCCCTCTCTCCCCCCTTTCCATCCAGCATCTGACCCTTCTCTCTCCTCACTTCCATCGGCCATCCAGAGTCTCTCCTCTTTTTCTCCCTCCTCCATCCAGAGTCTCCCCTCTTTTTCTCCCTCCTCCATCCAGCATCTGGCCCCTCTCTCTCTTCACTTCCACCCACTCAGGCCCCTCTCTCTCCCCACTTCCATCCACTCAGGCCCCTCTCTCTCCCCACTTCCATCCGTCATCTGTTCCCCCTCCCCACTCATAGTCTGTCCTTCCCCATCACCCAGTCACCCTGTACCTGGGGTCCTCTTTATTCCTGCTCAATTTGTATGTCCCCACTATCACCCCACCTAATTGCCATATCCCCACTCTTCCACCCTACCCTCACTTACAATCACACCCTCCCCCTTCCATCCAGTGTTACAGGTTTTTTTTCAGCCCCACCCAACACCCAAACCTGCTATCCCCACTCCCACCCAATACCCACCTGCTGCGCCATCTTCTGCTACCCTGCTGCTGTTTTGTGGACAGGCTACTGAAACTGGGGCTGTGCGTCAAGAGACTTTATTAGAAGTACCAGGCCTGTGAGGAAACAGGGCGGATATTTCTCTTGTATACATAAAGTGCTTTGACGTTTACCTACAAACTGCATGTGCCACACTTTGTGAGGGCCTGCAGCAGCTGCTAAATCCATGCTGCCACACTCTTGTTCTCAGCCCACTGCATCCATCTGGTTTTACTCTGTTCATTAAATAAAGCTAATAAAGTAGTTTCCATGCTGAATCATTAAGAAAAATTCAATTTCCAGAGATATAAAACATTGATTTTGTCTAAGAAATCCAGTAACTGGTGATATCTATTTTCTCTAAGCGCTTAGCAAGAAAACGCATTTTCAAGACAGGATGATAATTGGCCACATTGGTAGCTTCTAAGGATTCCTTGTTTTAAAACAAAGTTTGTATTCTAACCTTCCTTAATGAAATTGGAGCTATTTCTTGGTCTCTGACTTATCACAGGCTTTCTTTACATCTGTTGTTTTTCTCTTTACTTGTTTTTGGCTTTTCTGGTGCCTTTCGCCTTTCCTTCCTCCCACCTCAGAACTTTCAACTGTAATTTATTCTAGATCAGAGGTGGGCAACCTGTGACCCACCATTGAATTTTATGCAGCTCCCAAGACCATGGGAAATATACATAGAAAACATTAACCAGCTTTATGGAGATTTTTAAATACTGCATGTTGTAAATATTTTCAGGATAACTACTCTAGCAGTTTATTTTCATAGCTTTTAGTTCAAAGTTTTACTTATTTATCACAGAATGTCTGTGACACTCTGCATATCTGGTTCTGACATTATGTAATGTTGCAGACATTTATAAAAGCTGTCCACCCTTGTTCTACACCATTCTTTTCTTTGAAGATTTTCTTCCTATATTTTAGAGATTTCATAGTTTCTATCCTATTCCCCTATCCTGTCCTTAAAATAGCAATTCACAAACTAGTTCTTCATTTACTCCCCAGTCAGGCCTGGATTTAGTCTTAGACCAAATAGGCTTAGGCCTAGAGTGCCAGATTCTGAAGGTATACTGCAACTGGGGTTTGGGAACCCTCTCCCCCCCCCCCCCCCCAAACAATGTTCTCTTCCTCACCGATCTTCTGCTTAGGGGGTACTATAATCTAAAACCTGGCCTACCCCCCAACCAGTCTGGTTGCAATAGAGGACACCACAAGCAAATCTAGCAACGATTCTGCCATGTACATGTGACCTGGATTTGCCACTATTTGAGGCACGATACTGGGCTAGATGGACCATTGATCTGACCCAGTTTGGCTAATGTCTGGAAGGGAAACCCCAGAGAGCCCTACCATTCCTGCAGCTTATCTAAGACGCTGAGAACTGACTTTGTGCAGATTTCTAGAGAATACTAGTTTCCAGATTCCACCAAGCACATTTTTGATAATAATTATCTTCAGAGAAGGTTTTTTTGAGACAACAAAAAGGGGAAACTGGATATTAAGTGATAGTTTAGACTTGACCAGACTTTTAAATGTCTTGTATTTGGGTGATGAAATGGGAGACACTATTGATAGTGTTTGTATGCCCTTGACAAGGACTCAGAAATGCACTTTTATTTGCAAAGTCAATATAAGATTTTCAAAGGAGATAAATTTTATATTTCCTGATGGTTGAGAACAGACTAGAAGAGAAGGAAGAAGGGAGCCATGCAGTAGGAGATGTCTGTCTTATATACTAATTTTCTTGTTCGATTTCCTTTTACGTGCATCATTAAACTTGAAATTCCTTGTCATCAGCAGCAGATGAATCCATTACAAATGGGTTGTGTCCACCTACCAGCAGGGGGAGATAGAGAACACTGAAAACCATAGTGCCTCTAGGACAGCTAGCTCCATCTGCCTCTCAGTATTTTTCTATCTCCCAGCAGGGTTGGACGCATCTTATTCAGCTCCTTGAAGATTCTGCCTGGGGTGGCTCCTGTGCTTTTGCCAGTTGTAGTAGGGGTGTTGTGGCTAAGTGGAGCGCACTTTAAAGGCACATAGGTTCACCCTTTCCCTGCCTTACCCTCCCCGCTGAGTGGATGCAGGCATATAGGTTCGCCCTTTCCCTGCCTTTCCCACCCTCTTCTGCCTCCAGAGTGCCTCTGTAGCTGTCTGCCTCCAATTTTCCTCACAGCGTTAAAAAAAACCGCGCTTTTCAGCGCTGCTATTTCTGAGGCTTTTCCTGACTGTGCAGCGTGACCGGAACTTGTGGACTCGGTCCTTGGCGGTAAGAGCGGTACTCAGCTCCTCCGGGGAGGGCCTGCGGGTGGCGTCCAGATCGGGGTGATTTGGGCACAAAGCCACCATTTTGAATTTTATTCTGCTGTTTTCGGCGATGGCTGCTGAGGGAGTGAAGCGTTGTTCCCATTGCAGCAAGCGCAGATCAGCAGCGGGGCACTGTAAAACGTACTGTTTAGACGGTAGAGCCAGTACGAACATGGCGAACGATGATTCTTCCCGCTCAGTGGAGCTGGCAGCGGGTGCCATCTTGGAAGCACCGCATGGCTCGACCCTCGCGGTTGCGGAGGAGCCTGAGAGCAGAGGGGCGCCTCGGGCCTAGGCTACCAGAGGGGCTCCATTCCCCGTGGCTCCTAATTCGGAGACGGGAGGTCAGGGTGAGTTTTTCTCCCCTGAGTTTGTGCTTATTTTACATAAAGCCTTCATGCTGAAAAGAGCTCTGCCGCAGGTGTCTGACATTGCGTTGCTACCTTGTCCCCCTCTGACGGATGATGGCCTGGGGCTGATATCAGAAGTGGATGCCCCTAAGCGTTGGATGCATTGTAAGCATAGACGGGTAAATTCCCCGTCGGAGAGTGCCCCCCCCCCCCCCCCCGTGCTCGGGCTGTGTGGTCTCTGAGGGATCTGGCAGGCCGTGGTCTGAAGAGCCAGAGGAAGGTGCCGGTTTGCCACTGGATCTGGATGATCCCACTGCGGTCCGGATTTTCCACCACGATGAGCTGCCAGCACTTATCTCTGATGCCTTACAGGCCCTCTCTATTGATGACAGATAATTATTAGAACAAAATGCAGTGACGTTGGAGCAAAACCATGTAAACCAATACTATATAAACTAACTCCAACGTAAATGTATTAGTGTTGAATTGGTATGGCAGAGAAAAGCCCTCAGAAACCGCTGGCAAACTGCCTACGGTTTAGTGCGTGGTTATATATTACTCAAATTATAACTCACACAGCATTTCTATCACTGGGCAAAAAACTCTGTCAAGCCTGGGCTAAATTGTTTAAAAAGCCTCAACAAAATATATTAACTGATAGCGGTGCTTTTAAAGAAGCAGGCCCCACTCATAGCCTGGATCAGTTCAGCATAACAGAAAAAAGACTTAGCTTTAAACTGAATTCAAGCACTCTTCTTTATCCGTTCTACGGAGATCACCGTTTCACCTAAGACCACGGCTTCGTCAGGAACGGAGTGCTCATTGTACGCTGAGATCTAAAACAAACAATAAATATGGTTGTAAATCTGCTATCAAACGATGCAAAACACAAAAGAAAAGTCACACCACGGACAGACATACTGATTTGAAGGCGTGAATTTTTCCAAAATGGCGCCTTGGCGTTCAGGTTCAGACAGCTGATAGAAATACTGGCGTGAGTGTGACGTATTGAACGCTAGTAAAAATTAAACCAATCAATTGAACTATTGAGCCTGTTGGGCTCTAAAGTATCCCATTCAAAAATCCACCTAGCCTCCTTCCTTGCTAATATGAGCTTCCGATTACCGCCCCGAGGAGACGGTTTTATCCAGTCGATTGCAATACATTGTAGATCTTCAAATTTATGTTTGTATTTAATACAATGTTCAACCATGGGTTCCTTGGTTACCGACCTCCTAAGATTGGATCTATGTTCTAATATCCTGACCTTTAAAGGTCTTGTGGTCATCCCTATATATTTTTTATTACAGGGACATGTCAGACAGTACACTACATGATCAGAAAGACAGTTGGTAAAGTGTGTCAATTTATATATATATATATATATATATATATATATATATATATATATATATATATATATTTTTTTTTTTTTTTTTTTTTTTAATTCAGTTTAAAGCTAAGTCTTTTTTCTGTTATGCTGAACTGATCCAGGCTATGAGTGGGGCCTGCTTCTTTAAAAGCACCGCTATCAGTTAATATATTTTGTTGAGGCTTTTTAAACAATTTAGCCCAGGCTTGACAGAGTTTTTTACCCAGTGATAGAAACGCTGTGTGAGTTATAATTTGAGTAATATATAACCACGCACTAAACCGTAGGCAGTTTGCCAGCGGTTTCTGAGGGCTTTCCTCTCTATTGATGACCCTGTTCAAGGCGAGGCCGCCTCTGGTAATCCAAGGATGGCGAGTACTAAGAAGCCTGCTTGTGCCTTTCCTTTGCATGACTCCATCCAAGAGCTTATTTCTGCTCAATGGACTGACCCCGAGGGGCCCTTGAAAGTGGCCAGGGCAATGGGGCATCTTTACCCTCTGAGTGAGGAGCACTTGGCCCATTTTGGGATGCCTAAAGTGGATGCCTTAGTCATGGCGGTGACAAAAAAGACCACCCTCCCAGTAGAGGGAGGGGTCACCATGAAGGATATTCAGGACCAGCTGCTGGAATCAGCGTTAAAACGGTCCTTTGAGATTTCGGGCCTAGCCTTAAGGGCGTCTGTTTGCAGTTCTTAGGCTGCTCAAGCCTGCCTCTCTTGGTTTCAACAGGCAGTGGAACAGCCTGCGGATGGTGCAGAGTCCCTCGCTGAGGTTACACCGCGAATGGAGTCGGCCTTGTCATTTTTAGCTGACGCCCTCTATGATCTGGTCAGAGCTTCGGCTAAACAGATGTCTGTGGCGGTGTCCGCCTGCCACCTTCTATGGCTAAGGCATTGGGCGGCTGACATGGCCTTTAAGCAAAGGCCGGTGAAGTTGCCCTTTCGGAGCCTTCTGTTATTTGGCGAGACGTTGGAGAAGATTGTTAAAGACCTGGGGGATGCTGAACCCCAGCGGTTACCTGAGGATAGGCCGCGGCCTTCTTCCAAGGGTCAAGTGGTGCCCTCCTCCTCCAAACCTTGCTTCCGTGAAGCTAGAAGGAATCGCCTGGGGTGCTCTGCTGGGTTTACTCAACGTGCCCGTTTTCAGCAGAGGAACTCCTTTTGTTCGGACAAACGCTCCACAGCGGCAGGCTCAAGGCCAGGAGTTTGGGGCCGTCCTCCACAATGATGGGACGCTGGTCCACTCCTCCTTTACAGCTGTAGGAGGACGCCTTTCCCTCTTTCTCGAGGACTGGACCAAGATTACCTCAGATCAGTGGGTACAGGACCTGATCAGAGAAGGTTACCGATTGGAATTCGGTGCCCCGGTGAGAGACGTATTTGTGGAGTCCTGATGCAGCACTGCCGTCAAACGGGCGGCGGTAGAGGAGACCTTACAAGTCTTGTTGCACATTGGAGTGGTGATCCCCGTGCCTCCCGCCAATCACGGCTGCGGTCGTTACTCCATTTATTTTGTGGTGCCACGAAAAGGCGGGTCTTTTTGGCCCATTCTCGACTTAAAGTCAACGAGTCTCTAAGAGTGCGGCATTTTCACATGGAAACCCTGCGCTCCGTCATTGCGGCGGTACAGCCAGGAGAATTCCTCATGTCTCTGGACCTAAAAGAAGCTTACTTGCACATTCCTATATGGCTCCCACACCAACGGTTCCTCCGGTTTGCTGTGTTGGGAAAACATTTCCAGTTTCGGGCCTTGCCTTTTGGCCTCGCCACAGTTCCCCAAACCTTTTCCAAGGTAAGGGTGGTAGTAGCTGCTTTTCTCAGGCGAGAGGGTATCCGGGTTCACGCATACCTAGACGACTGGCTCATCAGAGCGGACTCGGAAGAAGAGAGTCATCATGTAACAGCTAGAGTGGTCTCAGTACTGCAATCTCTGGGCTGGGTCGTCAATATAGCCAAAAGTCACCTGACCCCCCTCTTAATCTCTAGAATATTTGGGGGTCCGGTTCGACGCGGCCTCGGTGTTCGTCTTTCTACCTGAGCAAAGGCGGTGCAAGCTTCAGAATCGGGTCGGGCTGCTCCTGAGGATGCCTCGCCCGCGAGCTTGGGACTTTATCCAACTGTTGGGGTCAATGACGGCCACCTTGGAAGTGGTGCCATGGGCGAGAGGGCACAGGAGACCTCTGCAAATTGCCCTGCTTCAACGATGGTCTCCTATTTCCCAGAATTATCAATGCAGACTCACATGGCTCCCTGCGGCCCGGCTCAGTATGGAGTGGTGGCTCTCAGACAGCATGCTGTGGCGAGGAATGCCACTAGCGCTTCCCAATTGGTGCCTGGTGGTAACAGATGCCAGCCTGATGGGCTGGGGAGCACATTGCCGGGGAAGCTATGCCCAGGGTCTATGGACACCCGAGGAAACGGGATGGTCCATCAATCGCTTGGAACGGAGAGCGATATTTCAGGCTCTTCTGGCCTTCCACAAGACTCTGGAGGGACTGGCTGTCAGAGTTCTGTCGGACAACACGACAGCAGTGGCCTACATAAATCGACAAGGCGGCACTCAGTGTCGGACACTGGCCGCAGAGGCCGCTCAGATATGTCACTGGGCCGAGCTACATCTGCAGCTTCTGTCAGCAGCTCACATAGCAGGTCAGAGCAACGTGCAAGCCAACTTTCTAAGCAGGCATCAAATCGACCCTGCGGAGTGGGAACTGGCAGACGAAGTGTTCCTTCAGATCTGTGCCAAATGGGGAACGCCCGTAGCGGATCTTATGGCCTCAAGCAAAAATGCCAAAGTCCCGTCCTTTTTCAGCAGACGGAGGGATCCGCGCTCAGCGGGGTTGGATGCCTTGGCTCAACGCTGGCCCCTGGGCCTTCTGTATGTGTTCCCTCCTTGGCCCTTAATAGGGCGGCGACTCCTGCGAATTCGGCTGCATCAATGAGTGGTGATCCTCATTGCCCCAGATTGGCCCAGGTGGCCGTGGTATGCGGACCTCCGATGGATGCTGGTGGAGGCTCCCCTCCTTGCCTCTGGTACCGAACCTGTGGACGTAGGGCCCGGTGACCATGGAGGATCCCTGCCGCTTTGGTCTTACGGCATGGCTATTGAGAGGGCGCAATTGAGGGACAAGAGCTATTCTAACAAGGTCATCTACACTCTTTTGCAGGCCCGCAAGCGTTCCACTTCCGTTGGCTATGCTCGGATCTGGCGCCAGTTTGAGGCTTGGTGTGTTTCTAAAGCGATCACGCCTATGCGAGCTTCTGTCTCGCCGATTCTTGACTTTTTCCAGGGTGGGTTACAAAAAGGCTTGGCCTACAATTCCCTGCGTATTCAAGTGGCAGCCTTGGCATGCTTTTGGGGGAAGGTCGCTGGCCTCTTTCTGGCTGCGCACCCGAACATTGCACGGTTTCTTAGAGGGGTGCTGTGGCTCCATCCTCCCGTGCGGGCTCCTTGTCCGGCTTGGAACCTGGGGCTAGTATTAAAGGCTCTTCAGTGTTTGCCCTTCGAGCCGCTGAGGCGAGCTTTGGAGATGGATGTGACTCTAAAGACAGGCTTTTTGGTGGCCATTACTTCGGCGAGATGGATGTCTGAGCTCCAGGCACTGTCCTGTCGAGACCCATTTCTGCAATTCTCAGAGTCAGTAGTAACGGTACGTACGGTGCCTTCCTTCCTGCCTAAGGTGGTTTCAGCATTTCACCTAAACCAGCCTATTTATCTGCCCTCCTTTACTAGGGAGGAGTTTCCGGAATCCTTTGCGCAGTTGCACCTTCTGGATGTGCGCAGGGCTCTGTTGCAGTATCTGCAGATGTCTAATACCTTCAGGACCTCTGATCACCTTTTTGTATTGTTGTCAGGTCCTCGCAGAGAGTCTCCAGCGTCTAAAGCCACTTTAGCTCATTGGCTTAAGGAAGCTATTTTTTCTGTATATCTGCCATCTGGCTGGCCTCCGCCTGACACCTTTAAGGCACATTCCACAAGAGCGATCTCTTCCTCTTGAGCTGAGATGGGGGCACTCTCTCTTCAAGAGATATGTAGTGCTGCTACTTGGGCTTCTAAGCTCTCTTTTGCCCGTCATTACAGGCTGGATGTGGCTGCCAGGAGAGACGCGCTTTTTGGAGCACAAATGCTTGTGTGTGGTGTGGCTTGTTCCCACCCTATCTAGGGATTGCTTTGATACATCCCATTCGTAATGGATTCATCTGCTGCTGATGACAAGGAAGGGAAAATTAGGTTCTTACCTTGGTAATTTTCTTTCCTCTAGTCACAGCAGATGAATCCATGATCCCTCCCTGATTGACTCTGTTTTGTGTTCAGTTTTTCCTGCAGACATGTTCCCTCATTGGGAGAAGTTGGAAAACAGTCTTCAGGATTTCTGTTTACTGTTCTGTTACAGGAGGTTGAGTTCGTCCCTCCTTTGTGTTATTGCTCCTGTTCTGGGGCATTCGTTCACTGTGAGGAAAGTTCATGTTATGCTACTTTGCGGTTTAACACTGCTTTGGAAGCTTCAAAATACTGAGAGGCAGATAGAGCTAGCCGTTCTAGAGGCACTATGGTTTTCAGTGTTCTCTATCTCCCCCTGCTGGTAGGTGGACACAACCCATTCGTAATGGATTCATCTGCTGTGACTAAAGGAAAGAAAATTACCAAGGTAAGAACCTAATTTTCCCATAAGTCATATGTTTTCTTTGTACCTTTTCAACTGTTTTTTTTTTCTGTAGGATCGGTTTCTAGTGGGAATTTGTTTACTAGTTATATATTTGTTCTACTTTTCTGGTAGTTTTTTTTTAACCCTATTGGGGACACCCAAAGGTGTTAAAGATAAATAGTGCAATATAATATTCAGGAGAAGTGTGATGGTTATTTGTTACATTTTTCTTTTTTTTTTTTGCTTTTTTCCTCCTTTACACCATCCTCCTATGATACCTATATCTTAGACGTCAATTTTTCATGGTCTAATTACCCAATGATAATTTCTTTTGATTTATTATTTTTGTCTACTTTGTTATATTTTGATTACTTTGTTTTGATATTACTGGGGGGGGGGGTTCTGTGTTCAAGATTTATTTATAAAATTTCATCATGTTAAAGAAAAGTGTAGATTTCTGTTTTTCTACCTTTGAACTCAATACTTCTGTGAAGGTTTGAACTGTATAATGCTACGGATTTTCTTGTATGTATTGGAATCTTTTTTTTTTTTTTACTGTTTTGCTGATTTTTGAGTTGGTAAACTTTAAGGTCAATATTCAAAGGGATTTACCCATTTAGAAACAGCTGTAGAAATGGCAAATCTATAACTAGGCACCCGTTTTTATGCACCACTTATGCACGTATATGTACAAAGTACTATCTCTTTTTCAAGCAAATATGCATTTAAATGCATAATTGGCAGCAAAGTGACTAAGTGCTATTCTGTAAGGGTATATGTGTAAACTGTGAGCACATAAATGTTAGGCGTGCTAATGCTACCCACATGCCATTACAGAATAGGCTCTCGCTGCATAGCATCAGGGCATGTAATGGGGATGTAACATAGTAGATGATGGCAAATAAAGACCTGTATAGTCTACCCAACTATAGAATTGCCTCCTAAATGTAAAAGTCCCCATCCATAAATTTTCAGTGGCACTATATAGATAGTGCCATCGAAAATTCCCTCAACACTGGTGCCCGGTGGCCCCATTCCAGGGGCTAAGCACCGTGTAGGAACCAGGGGGCTTCTGACAACTCTCAAATGGCTCCACCGTGACAACTGAGGATCAGGAGAGTCTCTCAGATACTCTTTCCCTTTCAGACTCAAGAGTTTGAGGAGGATTCTCCCCCAGAGGAGCAGAAAGAGGAGTGTTTCCACATTTATTTGTGACATCTATATAAGCCAACAATTAGCTCTTAGAAATAGTCTATTTAGGTTTATAGAGGCAAACCTACAAATAAAAACAAACTAGCATAGCCTAGAATATAACTAACAATCTTGGAGTACCTCAGTTTCCATTCTCCTACTCCGTTAGCAACTTAATTATCACTAAGATGCAGACAGCAGTCTATCAATAAGATGGGTGCTATCCAGTCTTTTGCACTGACTGTCATATGTTTAACTATCTCTCAGTTGGTGAAAGGTCATATAGGTATACTCTGTACAAAGAGCTCCTGTTACTCAGGGAATGGGTCCAATCCCAGGAGCTAGATTAGCAGACTTGGAGGAGCTCGGGTACAAAGTATATCGTAGTGATAGGGTGGACCGGACTGGTGGAGGGGTAGCATTGTATATTAACGAGAGCCTTGACTCAGATAGATTACAAATTCAGCAGGAACAAATCACACCTTTGAATCATTGTGGGTTGAAATTCCATGTATAAAAGGGAAAAAAACGGTGATAGGAGTGTACTACCGTCTGTCTCGCCAGGATGAACAGGTAGACACAGAAATGATAAAAGAAATCAGAGACGCAAACAAAATGGGCAATGTGATAATAATGGGTGACTTCAATTATCCAAATATAGACTGGGTAAATGTAACATCGGGACACGCTACAGAGATACAATTCCTTGATGAAATCAAGGACAGCTTTATGGAGCAACTGGTGCAGGAGCCGACGAGAGAAGGAAAAATTCTAGACTTGGTCCTTAGTGGAGCGCATGATCTGGTGAGGGACTTTATGGTACTGGGGCCGCTTGATAACAGTGACCACAATATGATCAGTTTTGATATCGACCTTGAAGTAACTGTACACAGAAAGTCAAATACGTTAGCGTTTAACTTTAAAAAAGGAGACTATGATAAAATGAGAAGAACGGTAAAAAAAAAACTTAGGGGGGCAACTGAGAGAGTAAAAATTGTACAACAGGCATGGACGCTGTTCAAAAATACCATCCTGGAGGCCCAGGCCATACATATTCCGCGAATTAGAAAAGAAAGACGGAACTCCAAAAGACAGCCGGCCTGGTTGAAAAGTGAGGTGAAGGAAGCTATTAGGGCTAAAAGAAACGCCTTCAGAAAATGGAAGAAGGAACCGTCTGAAAATAAGAAGAAGCAGCATAAGGAGTGTCAAAGCAAATGCAAGGCGCAGATAAAGAAGGCCAAGAGGGATTACGAAAAAAAGATAGCATTAGAGGCAAAAAAACATAGTAAAAAATTTTTTCGGTATATTAAAAGCAGGAAGCCGGCAAAAGAATCGGTTGGGCCGCTGGATGACCGAGGGGTAAAAGGGGCGATCAAGGAAGACAAAGACGTAGCGGAGAGACTGAATGAATTCTTTGCTTCGGTCTTCACCGAGGAAGATTTGGGTGGGATACCGGTGTCGGAAATGGTATTTCAAGCGGACGAGTCGGAGAAACTTACTGACTTCACGGTAAACCTGGAGGACGTAATGGGGCAGTTCGGCAAACTGAAGAGTAGCAAATCTCCTGGACCGGATGGTATTCATCCTAGAGTACTGATAGAACTGAAAAATGAGCTTGCGGAGCTACTGCTAGTGATATGCAAATTATCCTTAAAATCGAGCGTGGTACCGGAAGATTGGAGGGTGGCCAATGTAACGCCCATTTTTAAAAAAGGCTCCAGGGGAGATCCGGGAAATTATAGACCGGTGAGTCTGACGTCGGTGCCGGGGAAAATGGTAGAGGCTGTTATTAAAAACAAAATTACAGAGCACATCCGAGGACATGGATTACTGAGACCGAGTCAGCACGGCTTTTGTGTGGGGAAATCTTGCCTGACCAATTTACTTCAATTCTTTGAAGGAGTAAACAAACATGTGGACAAAGGGGAGCCGGTTGATATTGTGTATCTGGATTTTCAAAAGGCGTTTGACAAGGTACCTCATGAAAGGCTACAGAGGAAATTGGAGGGTCTTGGGATAGGAGGAAATGTCCTATTGTGGATTGAAAACTGGTTGAAGGATAGGAAACAGAGAGTGGGGTTAAATGGGCAGTATTCACAATGGAGAAGGGTAGTTAGTGGGGTTCCTCAGGGGTCTGTGCTAGGACCGCTGCTTTTTAATATATTTATAAATGATTTAGAGATGGGAGTAACTAGCGAGGTAATTAAATTTGCTGATGACACAAAGTTATTCAAAGTCGTTAACTCGCGAGAGGATTGTGAAAAATTACAAGAGGACCTTACGAGACTGGGAGACTGGGCGGCTAAATGGCAGATGACATTTAATGTGAGCAAGTGCAATGTGATGCATGTGGGAAAAAAGAACCCGAATTATAGCTACGTCATGCAAGGTTCCACGTTAGGTGTTACGGACCAAGAAAGGGATCTGGGTGTCGTCGTCGATAACACACTGAAACCTTCTGCTGAGTGTGCTTCTGCGGCTAGGAAAGCTAATAGAATGTTGGGTATTATTAGGAAAGGTATGGAAAACAGGTGTGAGGATGTTATAATGCCGTTGTATCGCTCCATGGTGCGACCGCACCTTGAGTATTGTGTTCAATTCTGGTCGCCGCATCTCAAGAAAGATATAGTAGAATTGGAAAAGGTGCAGCGAAGGGTGACTAAAATGATAGCGGGGATGGGATGACTTCCCTATGAAAGACTAAGGAGGCTAGGGCTATTCAGCTTGGAGAAGAGACGGCTGAGGGGAGACATGATAGAGGTATATAAAATAATGAGTGGAGTGGAACAGGTGGATGTGAAGCGTCTGTTCACGCTTTCCAAAAATACTAGGACTAGGGGGCATGCGATTAAACTACAGTGTAGTAAATTTAAAACAAATCTGAGAAAATTTTTCTTCACCCAACGTGTAATTAAACTCTGGAATTCATTGCCGGAAAATGTGGTGAAGGCGGTTAGCTTAGCAGAGTTTAAAAAGGGGTTGGACGGTTTCCTAAAGGACAAGTCCATAAAACGCTACTAAACGGACTTGGAAAAATCCAAAATCCCAGGAATAACATGTATAGAATGTTTGTACGTTTGGGAAGCTTGCCAGGTGCCCTTGGCCTGGATTGGCCGCTGTCATGGACAAGATGCTGGGCTCGATGGACCCTTGGTCTTTTCCCAGTATGGCATTGCTTATGTACTTATGTAGCTGTGGCAGACAGAGGTATATAGAGGAGGCCTATAGGGACTTTGTAGTGAAGTCTCACTTCCAGTCTTGCAACCTTTGCTCTACCATGGTGAAGAAAGCTTCCCTGAAGGGAGATCATCATCTTGTAGAGGCAGGACCTGATTCTATTGCCAAGACCTGCCTTCCAGGGGATTCTGCCCTGGAGGGAAGGGTTAGGATGGCCGTTTTAGTTGGAAATTCTGTCATTAGGGCATGTAGATAGCTGGGTGGCTGATGGATGTAAGGGTTGCTTGGTTACTTGCCTACCTGGTGCAAAGATGGTGGATCTCACGCATCACCTAGGTAAGATTTTAGACAGTGCTGGAGAGGATTCAGCTGTCTTGGTACATGAGGATTCCAGTGATATATGAAAATGTGGGAGGGAGGTTCTGATATACAAATTTTGGCTGATGGGTAGAATGCCAAAATCCAGAACCTCCAGGGTAGTATTTTCAGAAGTGCTCCCCATTCCACGCGCAGGACCCAAGAGACAGGCAGAGCTCTGAAGTCTCATTGCTGGATGAGATGATGGTTCGGGGGAGGAGGATTTGTTAGGAACTGGGCAACATTCTGGAGAAGAGGGAGCCTATTCTGGAAGCATGGGCTCCACCTTAACTAGGGTAGAACTAGGCTGCTGGCATCAACTTTAAAAGGGAGATGGATCCGTTTTTAAACTAGAAACTGGGGGAAAGCCAACAGTCGCTCAGAAGATCCATGGCATGGAACAAGTTATCTTTGAAGGGTGGCACCATAACAGGGAAGATAGGGAAGTGTCTATACAAATGCTAGAAGCTTAAAAACATATAATGGGAGAGTTATTATGTAATTTATCTTTAAAAATAAGCATGGTTCCAGAAGATTGAAGGGTAGCCGATGTAATGCCAATATTTAAAAAGGGTTCCAGAGGTGACCTGGGAAATTATAAACCGGTGAGCCTGATGTTTGTGCCAGGCAAAATGGTGGAGACTATTATAAAGAATAAACGTACAGAGAGTATACATAGGTATGGATTAATGAGACAGAACCAACGTAGATTTACCCCAAGGGAAATCTTGCCTTACCAATCTGCTACATTTCTTTGAAGGGTTAAATAAATATGTGGACAGAGTTGAGCTGGTTGATATTGTGTGTTTGGATTTTCAGAAGGCATTTGACAAAATGCCTAATGAACCACTCCTGAGGAAATTAGAATGTCGTGTGATAGGAGGCAGTGTCCTATTGTGGATTATGAACTGGTTAAAAGATAGAAAACAGAAAGTAGGGTTGAATGGTCAATATTTTGAATAGAGAAAGGTAAATAGTGGGGTTCCCGAGGTATTTTTTTTGGGACTGGTTCTTTTTAACATATTTATAAATGTTCTGGAAACGGGAATAATGAATGACGTGATTAAATTTGATGATGATACAAAATTGTTAAATCACAAGAGGATTGTGAAAAATTGCAGGAACACCTTATGAGACTGGGTATCAAAATGGCAGATGACATTCAATGTGAGCAACTGCAAAGTGATGCTTGTAGGGAAGAGGATCCCAAACTATAGCTATGTGATGCAAAGTTCCACATTAGGAGTCACTGCCCAGGAAAAAGATTTAGGTATCGTCATTTATACGTTGAAACTCTCTGCTCAGTGTGCAGTGGCAGATAAGAAAGCAAATAGAATGTTAAGAAATGTTAAGCAAGGAATGGAAAACAAAAATGAGATAATTTATGCTTTTGTATCACTCCATGTTGTGACCACACCTTGAATATTGTGTGCAGTTTTGGTCATTGCAACTCATAAAAGATATATTGGCATTAGAAAAGGTGCAGAAAAGGGCAACACAAATGATAAAGGGGACAGGATGACTTCCCTATATGGAGAAAGGCTGAAGAGGTTAGGGTTCTTCAGCTTGGAGAAGAGAAGGCTGAGGAGAGATATGATAGTCTATAAAATACTGAGTGGAGTGGAATGGGTAGATGTGAATCACTTGTTTGCCCAAAAATACAAGAACTAGAGGGCACATAATAAAGGTGCTAAGTAATACATCTAATATAATAAAAGGCACCCTCAACGTTCTGAGGACAACGTTCTGAAGTCACTCAGACTCCCAGAACGGTTCGTAAGTTCGTGGTGGTGAAGCCACTGAACGACTTGCTGCCCCGCCCTCGCGTCAAACGTCATGACGTCGAGGGCGGAAAACCAACAGAAAAATGAAAGCAGGGACCGCATCAAGGAAGGGGGAGGAGTAGGGAAACACGCGGAGCGTGTTTCCCTACTCCTCCCCCTGCCAAGGAAACGCTGGCTACCAACCGCGCCGCGCGCTCCTCAGGTAGCCCCGCCCCGACCGAGCACCACTCTCCCTCCCTCCCAAGTTCAGCAACGCGCGACGGCGACGTGGTGGGGGCGCTCCGCCCCAGATGTCAGCAGGTGGGGGGGGTGCTCCGAGTCCTCTCCCAGCAACGCGCGACGGCGACGTGGTGGAGGCGCTCCGCCCCAGATGTCAGCGGGTGGGGGGTGCTGCGAGTCCGCTCCCGGCGCTGTCCTGCCTTTAAAACCCAATTTGAAGCGCTGGAGTAACAGGCAGCAGCGCCTCGCGTCTGCCCTTCTACTAAAAATCTCTTCGACGACGTCATTGGGCCTTCCCACATTGAGTCCCGCCCTCCTCTCAGGTAACTTCCAATTACCGCGAGGGCGGGTGGGACTCAATGTGGGAAGGCCCAATGACGTCGTGGAAGAGATTTTTAGTAGAAGGGCAGACGCGAGGCGCTGCTGCCTGTTACTCCAGTGCTTCAAATTGGTTTTTTTTTTAAGGCAGTGAGGGTGGTGGGCCTGGGCGGCAGGAGAATGGAGCTGGTAGGTGGGGAGGGACTCAGATGGGAGAAGGGTGTGGGGCTCTCAGGTGGGGGGAGGGGGTTCTCAAATGGGAAGGAGACTGAGGTGGGAGGGGTTCATGGATGGGAGAAGCAGAAGGGGGTGGGGAGGGGGTTCTTGGATAGTTGAAGGGGACGGGTGGGGAGGGGACTGGGGTTCTTGGATGGGAGAGACTGGGGAGGGGGTTCTCGGATGGGAGAAGGGGACGGATGGGGAGAGGACTGGAATTCTTGAATGGGAGAAGGGGACTGAGGTGGGGAGGGGGTTCTTGGATACTTGAAGAGGACGAGTGGGGAGGGGACTGGGGTTTTTGGATGGGAGAGACTGGGGAGGGGGTTCTTGAATGGGAGAAGGAGACTGAGGTGGGGAGGGGGTTCAAGGATGGGGGAGGGGGTTCTTGGATGCTTGAAGGGGACGGGTGGGAAGGGCACTGGGGTTTTTGGATGGGAGACACTGGGGAGGGGGTTCTCGGATTGGAGAAGGGGACGGGTGGGGAGGGGACTGGGGTTTTTGGATGGGAGAGACTGGGGAGGGGGTTCTTGAATGAGAGAAGGGGACTGAGGTGGGGAGGGGGTTCAAGGATGGGAGCGCTTCATGAAACCCCATACACACACACTCACTCTCTCATCTGGCAGCGCTTCCTGTACCCCCTGCCCCCCCCCCCCCCCCCCCCCCCCACACACACACACTCCCTCACTCTGTCATCTGCCATTGCTTCCTGAACCCCCACACACACACACACACATACTCACTTACTTTCATCTGGCAGCGCATCCAGAATCCCCCACACCCCTCTTCTTCCAAGCTGAACCCCTCCAACACATCCCCCCCACCCCACACACACACTCTCTCTCTCTCTTCCTCTCCTCCAGCACACCAATTGCTTAGGTGCAGTGGCAGCAATCTCAGACACCAGAGAAAGAGGGGGGCCTGACACCATAGAGAGGGAGGGAGGGAGGGAGGGAGGTATCTCTGTCACACACACATACACTCTCTCTCTCACAGACAATGTGTTTCTGTCTCTCACTCTCATACACTCTGTCTCACATTGTATCACATTCACTCTCTATGTGTCACACAGTCACTTACATACTCGCTTGGTCTCATACACTCAGTCTCACAGACAATCTGTGCCTCACACACACTGTCATTCACGCACACACTGTATCTGTGTGAAACACACTCTCTCTCTCTCTATCACACTGTGTCTCCCATACGCAATTGCACACACTCTCATTCTCACACACACACTCTCTCACAGACACGCTCACACCCAGACTCACTCTCTCTCTCACACACACACACACACACACACACTCACACTTTCACTCTCTCTATCACACACAGTCACTCTCACATACACTCTCCAAAACATACACATTATGAGGAAAACCTTGCTAGCGCCCGTTTCATATGTGTCAGAAACGGGCCTTTTTTACTAGTTTAAAATAAATTGAAGAAAATATTTCTTCCTTCAACATGTAATTAAACTGGAATTTGTTGCCAGAAAATGTGGTAAAAGCAGTTAGCTTACTTAGCAGGGTTTAAGAAAAGTTTGGACAAATTCCCTGGATAAGCATCATAAAACCTGTTTTTACTCTTTTGGGATCCCCCTTAAATCCTGGAAGTCTTCCACATCCTTGACTTATATTTGTATCTGGAAGGTTTTTGTACAGTGGGCTGCTGAGTGGGCTCTCTCTCCACGGAAGGCACAGATTTCTGATGTGTTATGTTTTTTGCAGCATGGACTGGATGAGGAGCTGGTACTGAATTACCTCAGTCCATGTCACTGCTTTTTCCAGTTTTCATGGCAAAGTGAATAGGGTCTTCTCCCTGAGAGCACATGGGAAGGTAGCCTGCTTTTTGAAGGGAGTCATTCTTCATGGCTTCTGATGCATCCTTCCTTTTTTTCCTGGGACCTGAATTTGGTTCTTCGTGTGCTCTCTGGGGCTCTCTTCGAACCCGATTAAGAACCTATCCCTCAAGGTGGTTTTTGTACTTGTGATCGGTTCAGCTCGCAGGGTCTCGGAGTTAGATGTTGTCCTGTTAGGACCCATTCCTCTCTTTTTCGAAGGACTTTGTGTCTATCAACATGGTTTCTTCCTTTTTGCCCAAGGTGTTGCACGTGGACCAAGATATGTTTGCCCTCCTTTCTGGAAGAGGGGTCCGATCCCTGTGCTCAGAGGACATTGCTTCTCTACTTGGAAGAGACCAGTGTATTTAGTCTGTCCAATCATCTTTGTTCTATTCCAGGTTTTCTCTAAGGCCACTGTCACGTAGTAGATTTGTAGAAATTGGCCAGTGCCTCCAGGTTTGAAAGCTTTCTCGACAAGAACTCGGACAACCTCTAGGGTAGAGGCCTGGAAGGTCACTCCAGAGATCTGTAGGGCAGCAATGTGGTTGTTGCTTCATTGCTTTGTGAAGCATTACAGGTTGGACATGCTAGTCAGGATCAGACTTTGAGAGTTATCCTCGGGGAGTGGGGGAGCTTTGTCTTCCCCCGCCCAGTAGTTCTGCTTGGCTACATCCCATGTGTTCAGAATGGTGCAGCCTAGACAACAAGGAAAGTGAAATTGTTGTACTTGATAATTTCCTTTCTTTTAGTTGACTACACCATTCTGAAACCTGCCCTTGGTAGACCAAAGCCTGGGGCTCTAAGGGTGTTCTGTGCTTACTTTTTTATTTATTTATTTTTTTAATTGAATGAAAGGAATCGGATAATGTGAGAAACAATGAGTTAATCCTCGGAGATATAAGGTAGTGAGTGTCACTCTGTGATGTTATGTTATGCTCGCTTGGTTATCATTGCAGCTGCAGTGGTTGATGGCTTAGGTGTGCATTATGAAGGGTCTTCTGTTGCTTTGGCAGAGACATATTTAAGATTTCCACTGAGCACCAGTAGGTTTTACTGGTGAATTCACTGGGAAGAGCCTAGCCTTTTCTCTACCTTCATCTGCTGGTAGCAGGGGATAACATCCACATATTCAGAATGGTGCATCTGACTAGTTAAGGAAATTATCAGGAAAGGCGTAATTTCACCATATGCTGATCTATGCTCAGACATGTATCCCTGCTTGAGAGCAGGCGCAGTGCCCTCTCTTTCGAGGTAGACATTATTAGTTTCTGGATTTGTATTAGTATTTTATAAAGACACATGGAGGGGCATTTTTGATATGGCATTTAAGTCCAACTTCGGACATTTTGCAAAAAACTTCCAAAATCTGAATAGGAAAGAATGTCTCTCTTTTTTTCAAAAATATTGTTTCGAATAAGGTTTTGTGATATGGACGTTTTGTTTTTTGGTCCATTTTCGACAAAAAATCTTCCAAGTACAAAACACACAAAATCAAGCTATTGGGATGTAGGAGGAGCCAGCGTTTTTTTAGACTGGTCCCACAAACATCCCAGGAAAGCAAGAGGGCACCCTAGGGGGCACTGCAGTGGACTTCATAAAATTCTCCCAGGTACACATCTCACCATTGCGCCTTTATCTGTCTGTTGAGCCCCCCCCCCCCCCAAAAAAAAAAAAAAAAACACTACAACCAATTGTACACCACTACCATAGCCCTTACAGGTGAAAGGGGCACCTATATGCAGGTACAGTGGGTTTCTGGTGAGTTTTGGAGGGCTCAGTTTCCTCTGCAAGTGTAACAGGTAGAGGGGTAGGTATGGGCCTGGATCTACCTGTCTATAGTGCATTGCACCCACCACTAGACAACTCCAGGGACCTGCATGCTGATCTAATGGACCTGAGTGTAACATCTGAGGATGTAATAGAGGCTGACAAGTAATGTTTTAAATCACATTTTTTTTTTGTGGTGGGGGGGTTAGTGACCATTGAGGGAATAAGGAGAGGTCATCCCTGATTCTCTCCAGTGGTCAACTGGTCATTTAAGGCACCTTTTTGTGTCTTATTATTTAAAAAAAAATAGTTTTTTTATAGTTTTAATCCTGGGCGGTTTTGTTTTCTTCCACTATGGCTGAAAAACATCCAAGTGTCAGGAACACCTAGATCCCGCCCCTGACACGCCCCCTTGTGATTTGAACGCACTTCTGACGGACTTCATAGAAAAAAAAACTTCGAAAAATTGGTTTTGAAAATACCAATTTGGAAGGTTTTGTGAAACCGAGCTCCATAGGCACTTATGTGCCTTCTATAAAATAGGGCCAAAATAGGTACCTTCCTACCCAGTTGACCTAGGCATGCTGCTATAAAATTAACTTCAGTGTCAGATTAATTATTTAAAATCTTTTTGATTGAGAGATGTAAGAAAAACTGCATCAGGTTAGCAATGTCATAAGATAAGTTAATTTTTTTTGTATGTTACGATATGTGTACTACAACAAAGTTTCCAACCAGTTCCAGTTTCCAAAGTGTATTCCCCAACCCAAGTTGTTTCATGAGATGTCAGATAAATTATGGCACGCCTCTTTGAAGATGGTCTGTGCTGTGTTGCTTCCAGGTTAACAAGACTTCTGACAGACTAGTAGTAATTTTCAATTATGGGTTGTTATAATGAGTGAGGAATTAAATATTTGTGACCATAAGCAGTATGAGGAAGTTACGTTTGAACTTCTGTAGCTTTATTTTTTCATACAAAAGACTGCGATATTAAATTGTTTGCTCTAATATAATTCATTAAAGCCTCATTTTTGTTTGATACTTTAGTCACCATTTCCCAGAGATGGTCAAATTTTATAAAAGGAACTGAATTCTTAACTATGTACTCAACTGGTGACTAAATGATCTAAAAATATTTTTGATCATATTTTGTTTTATCTGTAACACAATTTATTTTCTTCCTTTCAGGGTTAAGGAGTTCATATGCCAGTCAACAGAGCCAACTTGGACAAGAACTGTGTTCTTCTGTATCCCCTGAGCTGCATATTACACCAATCTATGAAGGGAGAACATACTATAGTCCTGTGTACCGCAGTCCAAATCATGGATCTGTTGACCTGCGTCATGGGTGCCTGGCAGCAGTTTATCGAGCTGGGTCAGGTAAGTGTATTTTCTGTACCACAATAAGCCTGGAATTCACAGGGCAGGGTCAGTTTACCATATAAGGGGCAGGCGTCGCTATTTTGAAGGTGACAGTGACTGAGGCAGGAGCAATTGGGCATCACTCGGAGTATGGGGTTGGGGGCTTCGGCTTGGGTGTGACTGGAGGAGCATTAGACTACCTGTTTGAGACCAGGGAGGGGGGGGGGAAGAGGACTACTATACTACCGAGAGAATTTGTGGGTTGTTGGGCGAGTGTAGGTAGGTGGATGGGGGGGCACTAGACCACCAGATCATCTTTGGGTCAGGAGTGGGACCACCTGGGAAACATTGATGTTGGGGGAGGCAGGTCAGGAAGCAATCCAAGATAGGGTGGTTTGGATGGAGAGAGAGGAGAGATGCTGCTAGTTACCCGCATCTCTCAACCAACCCTTCTACATTGCCCTAGACCTGGCACAAATTTTCCTGGCCCAAGTGCAGGTGAACTGTTTTTTTTTGTTTTGTTTTTAATTTTAAATATGTCTGCAGGATAATAAATGACCACACTAACATGCATTTTATTATTAACATTCTTTTTATTAGAATTAGTGTAAACAGGACATCCAATAAAAAAAACAGCATTACAGTTGAAACATATAAACTCCTTCCCCCAACCCCACTCCCCTCAAAAAAACTTCAGTACAACCAGAATAAAACTGTTTGGTTTGAAGTCTGTGCTCTAATTACCTCAAACTGCCACTCTCTCCCCCCCCCCCCTCCTCTGCCTGAAAACCCCATAAACCCCCCTCCCCTTACTCACCCTCTTAAGCCATTAAAGTATCTATTTCTTATCCTGGAAGGTATTCAGAACATGGCTACTTGCAGCCAGAGAAATCAAGGTCAGATAAGGGTCCCAAACACTCAAAAAGGACTTTTGACTTTTAGGGTGATTTTGGATGCAAAAGACTTCCACAACATCAGAGCGTGTAATTTGTTCTGCCAATATCAAAAGGTGGATGGTGATTCCAAAGTCCAATGATTTAAAATGCATTTCTTGCCCAGAATAAAAGCCTTTCCCAAAAAAGAGCAAACCCCCTTGCCTCATATCCATAAGAAGGACAATCTATTAAATAAAATACCCTCCATTGAGAAAGAAAGAGGACGTCCCAAAAGGTTCTGCAAATATGTGACAAGAGCCACCCAAAAACCCCAAATCTTTCTACAGGTCCATAACCATGAACTAATGTGTTTTCATGAGTAGTACATTTAAGACAAGCAGAATTTGCACAACCTGCCCGAAAAGCCTCTACTCTGTGGAAAAATAAGCACGATGTATCACCTGATAATGACTTTCCTGCAACTCTGCCTGATGTATCAAGGTTGTAATTGTTGAAAAGATGTGAACATCAAATGTGAATCTCAAAGGCCTCCCTAAATCCTTAGTCCATGCATCCTGCAGTGCAGTGTACTCTATAGAAGGTAGATGCTAAGACAACATTTTGTAAAACCATGAGGAGGAGATCTGGCCCACCACATCACCCTCAAGAAACTCCCATAACTGCTACCCAAACCGGAAATTCAAAGTGCCTGAGGGTAAGGTATGAAAGAAATGAGTAACCTGTGAATATGCAAACTGATCTGATGGTGCATTAGAGAATCTCTATTGGAACTCTTCACAAGACAAAATTGAACCATCAGCATGCATTAAATGCTCCAGAAAGATAATACCCTGAGTTCTCCATTTCTGAAACGCAGCATTATCCAAGCCAGGTTGGAATACATTTCCTGCCGATGGCAGTAACACACTACTATGGGGAACTTGATTTCAGGTAAGAAGTAGTTCTCTCCATAAGTGCCAAATGGGCAGCAGAAGTAAACTATTTTGGAGGCGAGATGGAATATCAGACAAGCGAGTATGTAGGAGAGCAAAGGATGCCAGAGATTTAAAAAAAACAAAACAAGAGGAGTGGGAAATAGACCTGTCTAACCAGGAATAAATGAGGAGACTTCAAGTGCTAGTAGATAGTTTATTGGTGAAGACGTGACACAGCACCATGTTTCAGCAGTGAGCCTGCATCAAGAATCTTTTTATAAAATATGTACAACAATCAAATGGTCAATAAATGTCTATGCAAGCAGTTGAGGAAATATGGTCTTTAAAAAGACCTTTATCGAAAAATCCTTGAATTCTGCATGAAGTGAGCTGTCTGATAGCCATTGAAACAAATGCAATACAGACGGCGACCATCTAAATGTATAAATTATAAGTGCCAGCTTTGGTGGCCTCATCCTAGAAGTGTAGAAAAATGGGAGACTGCTCGATACTACTTCCTCAGAAGCAGACCCCACAATGAGTGTCCATTCATTTAAACAGACCACGCTGTCCTTTGATTGTAACCAAAGATGTGTGTGGTCTGTTTAAATGAATGGACACACATGGGGGTCTGCTCCTGAGGAAGAAGTATCAAAGCAGGGACTGTCAAGCATTCTCCCATCATTTCTAAGGTAAATGCCAGCTTTAGTGACCTCATTATTTATATATTTAGATGAACGGCGTCTATATGCTGTATTGCATTTGTTTCAATGTATTCTAGATGGAATGTGGGTTATGAACTTGATACTTTACAGATATATCCCCACTGACACTTTTTGATTAATTTGAGCATATGGAAATTCCTATGATGTAAGGAGAGCATATTGAAAGGCCTGAGATATTGGTGATTTCATATTGTAAGCTCTTAGACTCAAATGAGTCCTTACTGATGATTTTCTACAATTCTATCTACGTTTTATGATTAGATGTGTTCCCCGCACTCTCTCTATTTATATAGGGCAGGTTCTTAGGGATCTATGTTTACCTCCTCTTTCTTTTTGGATGGTTTTGTGCTTCTTGAGCACGTGTGCTTAGCCACACAGTTTTATGAGAGCCATGTTTCATATGTAAAACATGCACATTTATAGCGTGCTTGCTTTTACGCATGATTGATGTGTAGGCATTCCTAGGGGCATAGTTTGAGCAGTGGCAGAAACTATGTAGGTAAATGCATAGAGTACATGCATACATTTACACCTTTTCAGAGCAGGTGTAAATTTGAGCACTGTGGGCCTGGTTCTTGAAGCCTATTATAAAATTACCCCCTTAATGTGCATAAATTTAGCTTGTAAGAGTTTTATTGCAAAGACTATGATGATGAGTTGAGATACAAAATGATGCAAAACTGCTCATTACCTATGAGCATAACAAGGAATGATGTATGCTAATTGCTGTGCAGATGCCTTAATACAAAAAACTTTACTATACCTTTGAGTTGCATTTTTGTGAAAATGTTAATTCCTTATCAGCAGCGTATGAATCCTGAAACTGATGGGTTGTGTCCGTCTACCAGCAGGTGGAGAAAACACAAATGAACTCTGCCTTATAAGGAAGGTGAGACTTCTGTTTAATTTGTATATCTTTTATCTCCAGCAGGCAGCAGGAGGGTCTCCTGGTGGCTTCTGGTTTCTGCTGCTTTGGCTGACTCCTATTACTATTTTGGTTCAGTTGAGACTTGGGGGTGTATTAGGCTATAGCTGGTACCTTAGTGGGCTACACCTGGGGGTGCCACGTCCATCTTCCCCCTTCTGCTGCAACTTCTCTTTCCTCACAGACAAAAAAAAGTTTTTGCCTCTAAAAATCACAGTTTTCCTTATTGTGAGTGGCTCATTCTGGGAGGGGGTTGAGTGTCTGGTCCAGACAAATCCAGCTTCTCTTTTGCAGATATACTACCTGAATCCGTGCTGCTGTTGGGAGGGCAAGGGCTCCTTTACATTTTTATTTCCTGTCAGCTCCGCATTTACCATGGCTTTTCCCTGAGGACTTGCTTAGCGAATTGACTGACTCTGCAGTAGTGTTCTTCAGCGGGTCAGTGCTTGTCAGTCCTCTCTAATGGTGTTCAGGCACTTGTGCTGGGGCAGCATTATGGCGGGCACATCGAGTTCCCGTGCTGTTTTCTCTGCCGGCTCAGATCTGGATACAGCACTGGCAGCCTTTTTGGAGCCCTGCGGTGCCAGGTTTTATCAGCGGTCTCCCTGTTACACCTGGCATTTCTCTGTTTCTGTTGATTCAGCCTGAGGTGGCTTTTACTGCAGCTTCTGTAGCACAGGTTCCATTTTCCCCTGACATTGTTCTATTAATGTATCAGGCATTTCTTTTGAAGTGAGCTTTCCTTTTCTGGCTCTCCTGCACCTCACAATTTAAGGTGAAGGTTTATATGTTCTGCTAACTCCTGTATAAAGAAAATATCAAAATTATTTTTTTACCTCTTAAGGAGGAAAAAAGACCTCAAATGTCCAGATTGTGGCAACAAATAAATGTATTTGTGCCTATGTTTTATCAGACTCCATTTTTCTCGTCAGTCTCAAAAAACCTCCTTTTTATTTTTAATTTAATCCCGTGCATTCTATTTCACACTTGATAACTTTATTCCAGTCTTGATATTAATGATTTAAACTTTAACTATCAACATAAGTCTCTGTATCAGTATCTATTCCATAAATTGTAGAAAATGTGATAAACACTTAACTTTAAATATTGCTCCTAGTGAGGCTCTGCATTTCACTTTTTTGCAAGCTTCATCAGGGGACTAAGTTCTGAAAATCCCATACTGACCAAAATTGGGCAATTTTAATTGCAACATCAGACTTCTAACGTGGTGTCCTCTGCATTCACAATGCTGACATTCTCCTGTGCCTCAGTTTCTGGGGGCTGTCTTCCTTCTTCTGCATCTAAGAAAAGAAGGGTTGATTATCTCTTAGACATGGGTCATGCTTCCTCTCCTCCTCCAAATATCTTTGAGGGATGGACTTTCTATGGTATCGGTTCCCTCTGCCTTGCCTGAATTACTGGAGGAAGGGGAGATTCCTTTAACTGAATCAGATGACCCTACAGCTCTCTGCATTTTCCATAGGGAGGAGTTGCCTTCATTTATTACCAAGGCATTGAAGGTTTTAAATATCTCTTCTCCAAATTCACAGATTCCCTCAGTATCTAATCCTATGATAGCTAGCACTAAGCACCTCCTAAGTCCCTCCCAGTACATGAGGCCATACAGGAGCTGATTCTAGCTCAGTGAAAAACTCCAGATACTAGGCTTTGGGTAGCAAGGGCTATGGCTTGCCTTTGTTTGGTATCCCAGGAGGAATTAGATAAGCTGAAGTTACCCAAGATGGATGCTCTGGGGCAGCTGTTACTAAGACTACCCTCCCAGTTGAGGGTGGGATAGCTCTGAAAGATGTTCAAGACAGAAAGTCTGCCCTAAAGCTTTCCTTTGAGGTGGTGACCTTGTCTCTGCAGGCATCTGTTTGCGGTTCCTGTGCAGCTAGGGCCTGTTTATCTTGGATTAGGAGGACAACAGTTGCCCTTTCTGACCCAGATTCTCCATCCTTCCCAGATATTCCCAATATTGAAACTGGATTGGCATACCTAGAGGGGCATAATCGAATGGGGACTACCATCTCTAAGGACGTCCTGGTGAAGGGGCGGGGAAACTCGTATTATCGAAACAAGATGGGCGTCTATCTTTCATTTCGATAATACGGTCGGGGACGCCCAAATCTCAGCATTTATAAGTACATAAGTAATGCCATACTGGAAAAGACCAAAGGTCCATCGAGCCCAGCATCCTGTTCCCGACAGCGGCCAATCCAGGTCAAGTGCACCTGGCAAGCTACCCAAACGTACAAACATTTTATACAAGTTATTCCCGAAATTGTGGATTTTTTCCCAAGTCCATTTAGTAGCGGTCTATTGACTTGTCCTTTAGGAAACCGTCCAACCTCTTTTTAAACTCTGCCAAGCTAACCGCCTTCACTACGTTCTCCGGCAATGAATTCCAGAGTTTAATTATGCGTTGGGTGAAGAAAAATTTTCTCCTATTTGTTTTAAATTTACTACACTGTAGTTTCATCGCATGCCCCCCCTAGTCCTAGTATTTTTGGAAAACGTGAACAGACGCTTCACATCCACCTGTTCCACTCCACTCATTATTTTATATACCTCTATCATGTCTCCCCTCAGCCGTCTCTTCTCCAAACTGAAAAGCCCTAGCCTCCTTAGTCTTTCTTCATAGGGAAGTCGTCCTATCATTTTTGTCGCACTTCACTGCACCTTTTCCAATTCTGCTATATCTTTCTTGAGATGCGGCGACCGGAATTGAAAACAATACTGAAGGTGCGGTCGCACCATGGAGCGATACAACAGCATTATAACATACTCACCTTAGAGATGGTCATCCCCGATTTTCGGCCATAATGGAAACCGAGGACGCCCATCTCAAAAACGACCAAATCCAAGTCATTTGGTCATGGGAGGAGCCAGCATTCGTAGTTCACTGGTCCCCCTGACATGCCAGGACAGCAACCGGGCACCCTAGGGGGCACTGCAATGGACTAACTGATGCACTAACTGAACGGAAAAAGCCCTTCCCTTACTGATCCCTTAGCGATTCAGAAAGGGAAGGGGAAATTGGACAATATACTGCCTTTCTGAGGTTTTTTGCAACTACATTGAAAGTGGTTTACATATATTCAGGTACTTATTTTGTACCAGGGGCAATGGAGGGTTAAGTGGCTTGTCCAGAGTCACAAGGAGCTGCAGTGGGAATCGAACTCAGTTCCCCAGGATCAAAGTCCACTGCACTAACCACTAGGCTACTCCTCCATGCATGAAGGAAATCGCATGCAAATGAGCTGCTTGCTGTTAGCTCGTTTGCACACGATTTCCTTCCTTAGGAGGAGAAGCCAGTGCCAAAGACAGCTTCATACATGCAGACAAGCTGCGTGTATAATAGCTGTCTACAACCTTAAATAAATTGCCATCTACAACCTTAGAAAAATACAAGTCCAGGTGAAAACGTCCAAGTGCTCGTCAGGGACGACGTTTTTTTTTTTTTTTTTTAAGAGTATGGGTGAAGGACGTCCTTCGCTATGCCTCCGTCCCTGCAACGATAGTTGAGGACGTCCAAAATGTGATGTTTCTGTGAGAAGGACGTCCATGTGTGTGGGGGGGGGGGGGCAGTTGAGGACATCCAAAATGTTTGAAAGAAGGACGTCCACGCCTTCGTTATGCCTCCACTGACACACACATACCCCCCCCCCCCCAGGTAGCTGCATACTGCCCCCCCCCCCCCACCCAGGGACAGCCAAATTTCAAGGGAAGGGAGTAGAGTGGAGGAGTGGCCTAGTGGTTAGAGCACTGGTCTTGCAATCCAGAGGTGGCCAGTTCAAATCCCACTGCTGCTACTTGTGATCCAAAAGCCAAATAAATAAAGGGGGTGTCAGATGCATAGCAGACATGGACGTCCTCACAGAAACATCCAGGCATGGACGTCCTTCTCACAGAAACATCCAGGCATGGATGTCCTCAACTGCTGTTGCAGGGACGGAGGCATAGTGAAGGACATCCTTCACCCATACTCTTTAAAAAAAAAAAAAAAAAAGACAAAAGTTTTTAAAGTTGGTTTTTTTTTTTTGGGGTGGGAGGTGGTTAGTGACCACTGGGGGGGAGTCAGGGAGATCATCCCCGATTCCCTCCGGTGGTCATCTGGTCAGTTCACGCACCTTTTTGAGGCTTGGTCGTGAAAAAAAATGGACCAAGTCGACCAAATGCCGATTTGGGTGACCCTGAGAGAAGGACGCCCATCTCCCGATTTGTGTCGGAAGATGGGCACCCTTCTCTTTCGAAAATGCCCCTGCTAGCGGCCTTTTTATATGACCTTATTGGAGCTTCTGCTAAACAGATTCCTTATTGGTTACAGGCCAAAGATTGCTATGGCTTCTCAATTGGGCCATAGATGCGGTCTTGAAGCAGCTTCTTTTCAAGAGCAAATTACTCTTTGGAGAAATTGGTGAAGGATTTAAGAGACTAAATCCCAGCGTTTGCCTGTAGACAAGCCAAAGTCGTCTTCCAGTCCTCTCAAGCTCGATCTTGTCTAAAGGATGCCAAAAGTTACAGTCCTGGGTGGTCTGTTTTATCAGAGGACCAACTTTCAGCCTAAGTCCTCCTTTCAGAGTGACAGAAGGAATTCCCAGCAATACAGTGCACTCCATTTAAGTGCACGTCGGATAAGAGCATGCTCTGTTTACCTGCATGCTGTACTTTGGTCCCGTTTTTGGCACCATCAATTTCTATGGGGACAAGCTTTGTTTTAGCGCACCACTGATAAGTGCAAGATTCACTTATATGCATGGTTCAAGACCGCTCCTCTGCAGGAAAGACTCCGCATAAGCGCGCGCATGTAATATGGAAGCCGATTGTCGCGTGACAACCAACAAGATTTCAAATTTACTGCCTCTTTAACTGCCACAGGCAGAATAAGCGAAAGAATGTTGTTAGGGCGTACACCGGGGTCGTTGTTGCGGTGGAACTGTAAGACTTCAACACTGACTGAATAGAAGTTCTTAAAAAATTAGAAAACAAACAATCGAGCATCTATTGCTAAAGAATATGGTGTCAATCCCAGTCAAAGTTCACGTTTCTTGAAGCAGAAAGACCAGCTTCTGGAAGACTGGCAAAACAGTACAGATCCACAACGGAAATGAAAACGGTCGGGAAAAGCTGAGGAGGTAGAAAATGCTCTTCTTCGGTGGTTTTCTCGAGTCAGGAGCAGACAGTTTCCTGTCAGTGGTCCACTGCTTATGTAGAAAGCTAACCAGGTAGCAGAAAGTCTTGGACTGACTGAATTCAAAGCCACTGTTGGATGGTTGGAAAGATGGAAGGAGAGGAACAGCATAAAATTCAAGAAACAGCATGGTGAGAAACAAGACGCTGATGACTTTGGTGCTGAAAATTGGGTTGTTTCAGTTCTTCCTACCATCTTGAACGAGTTTGCACCTCGTGACATTTTCAATGCTGATGAAAATGGTCTCTACTGGCGAGCGATTCCTGATGGAACACTTGCATTCAAACATGCCGAAACTACTGGAGGCAAACATCGAAGGACCGACTGACAATTCTCCTTTGCTGCAATATGGATGGGAGTGAGAAGTTGGAACCCCTCGTCATTGGAAAGAGCAAACAGCCCCGTTGCTTCAAGAAAGTTAAGCGTCTTCCTGTGTCATACGAGGCTAACACAAATTCATGGATGATTGGGGAAATTTGGAAGCAGTGGCTAAAGAAGTTAGACACTAGAATGCGGGCACAAAAGTGTCAGATTTTGCTGCTTTATGATAACTGTGCTGCACACAGGGATGATGTCAAGCTGTCTAATGTCAAGGTGGTCTTCCTGCCACCAAACACTACCTCTCTGATCCAACCTATGGATCAGGGCATAATAGCCAATTTCAAACATTATCGGGCTCTTGTGCTACGTTGTCTGATGAGCGTTATGGATGACCAGACTGGGAAGGATAAACGTGCTGTTGAACTGGCTCGTAATCTATCACTGTTGGATTCCCTACATATGCAGAAAGAAGCCTGGAATCATGTTACACAGGCAACCATTATGATCTGCTACAAGCGGGCAAGCTTTGTTAAGGATGTGGAGAGGGACAAAACAGGTGCAGCGGTTGCAAACGTGTCAGATGAAGAGGTTATTGACATCCCAGCCGATTTTACTGAAGAGGAGTTCCATCGCTACGTAGCTGTTGATTACGATCTACAAACAGCTGAAGACAGCACTGATGTTGAGATATGCTCCTACTTGCAGGCAACAACTGCCGATGATGGCACAGATGAAGAAATGAGCAGCGAGGCACATGCTGATGAAATTCAACAACCTCCTCCTGTCACTTTTGCAAGAGTGCTGGAGGGTCTCAACACCGTGTGGGCGTATCTGGAGGCCACTGGATGTCAGTGCTATGATAGTTTTTACCATCTGGCAGACGTAGTCTATGGAACTCACAGACCCAAGAGTGTACAGAGGACTCTAACTGATTACTTCAAGCCAGCCTAATGTCAGTTAACGGAGACTGTATACTGTACATATAATAATACAGTACTGTACATGTTTATCAGATGTCAAGCTTCTTTGGGTCACAACAGTTAAGTGCACGCTCTGGTTAACTGCATGCATTTCTTTGGTCCCAGACCCTTGCACTTAAGCAGATTGCACTATATATATATATATATATATATATATATTTTTTTTTTTTTTTTTAATTCCCTGTGCAAAGCCTTGAGAAAAGTAGGCAGTAGTTCTTTCCACTCTACACAACCTTTCTGTCTTGGGGGCTATCATCTCGGTTCCCTCCATGGAACAAGGTCAAGGACATTATTTTATCTATTTTGTGGTTCCCAAAAAGGGAGGTTATTTTGACCCTGTACTCAATCTCAAAAAGGTGAACAGGTTCCTCCAAGGCAAACATTTCTGCATGAGGACATCACGGTCAGTTATTGCCATCCATCGAGGGAAGTTTCTCATGTCTCTGGATTTAAAAGAAGCATATTTCTACATTCCATTCTGGTTGTCTCATGAGTGGTTCTTGAGGTTTGCAGTCCTAGAAAATTCAAGACAATACATTTCGAGCTGTCAGTGGCTCTGAGAACCTTCTCCAAGGTGATGATAGTGGTAGCAACGTTTCTGAGGAGGGAAGAAATAAGGGTAATTCCTTACCTGGATAACTGGCTGATCAGAGCCTCTTCCTTTCTGGAAAGCCTAACAGTCACTTCACGGGTCATCTCGTTACTCCAATCCTTAGGGTGGGTGATCAATCTTTCCAAGATCCAGATGCACCCCTTCTAAAGTCTTGAGTACTTGGCTGTTTGTTTCGATACCCTGGCAAAGCTTTTGTTACGGATCATCAATCTCTCAACTTATTCAGATTTGGGCCTTACTGCAACTCTAGAGCCCTCATGTCTGGGACTTTGTTCAAGTCCTGGGATCTATGACTGCAATCTTAGGGGTTGTTCTGTGGGCCAGGGCTCACATGAGAACTCTGCAACAGTTTTTCTTGTCCAGATGGTCCTCTGTATCTCAGGAGTGTGATCCATGCCTTTGTTGAACATTGCAGGGAAGCTCAGTATGAACTGGTATCTTCAGACTTGCAGCCTTCTCAAGGGTATCTTTTTGGTAGCTCCTCAATGGATAGTGGTCACCACAGATGCCAGCCTCATGGGTTGGGAGGCTCATTATGTCCCATCACACTGCTCAAGGTGGTTGCTCCAGGGCAGAAGCCCTCTGACCGATCAATCGTCTGGAGCTCAGAGCAGTTCTTTTGGCACTGGAAGCCTTCCTCGACCTCCTCAGGGGTCACAATGCGGATCCTGTTGGACAATTTGACCATGGTGGCATACATAAACAGGCAAGGAAGGACTTGCAGTTCTCCACTTGCTCTGGAGGCTCGCTTCTTGATTCAGTGGGCAGAACATCATGTTCCTATGATTTCAGCAGCCCACATTGCCGGGACTTTGAATGTACAAGTAGATTATCTCAGCAGGACCTCCCTGGATCCGGGGGAATGGGGTTATCTCCCAGGGTCTTGGAAGAAGGGAACACTGACCATAGATCTCATGGCATCCAGACACAATGCAAAAGTTCCCAGGATTCTTCAGTAGAAGAAGAGTTCAGAAGATCTGGATGCACTACTTCAGAACTGGCCAACACAGGATTTGCTTTCCATCTTCTCGCCGTGGCTCATAGATCACATTCTCCACAAGATCCTTTTTCATTTGGCTTTGGTGATTCTTGTTGCTGTAGATTGTCCCAGGAGGCCATGATATGTGGACCTTGTTTGATTTCTTGTTGACAAACCATTTTGTCTTCCTCTCCATCAGGATCTTCTCTTTCAGGGACCCATTCACACAGAGGATCTATACCCCTTTGGTCTTATTGGCTTGGTTCTTGAGAAGTCGAAATTGAGGAAGAAAAGTTATGCAATGTCATTCCTACCATGTTGCAA
Organism: Microcaecilia unicolor; assembly: GCF_901765095.1. Classification (NCBI taxonomy): domain Eukaryota; kingdom Metazoa; phylum Chordata; class Amphibia; order Gymnophiona; family Siphonopidae; genus Microcaecilia; species Microcaecilia unicolor. Next base: position 244,844,803 of record NC_044037.1, on the reverse strand, counting down.
ATGCATAAGTTGTCTACTTCAGCCTATGCTTGAGCTTGGAGGCTGTTTGAGGGTTGATGTTCTGAAAGGATGATTTCCCCTTGGCTTCTTTACTTCATATATTGGCTTTTTGGCAGACTGGTCTTGAATGGTCTGGCATTGAACTCACTTAAGGTGCAGGTAGCAGCACTGTCTTGTTATAAGGGGTATCTGTCTCGCTCTTCTATGGTAGTTCATCCAGATGTGGTTGGTTTCTTTAGAGGTGTTAATCACCTTTGGCCTCCTGTTCATCCCTCTGTCCAGCCTCGTATCTGAATTTCATGCTCAGGGTGCTCCAGAATGCTCCTTTCGAGCTGCTAAAAAAAAGCCATCATAAAAGACCTTACTCTGAAATCAGTTTTTCTTGTGGCTATCACTTCTTCTCAGCATGTTTCAGAATTGCAGGAATTATCATGCAGAGACCCCTTCCTTTCATTCATGGAGGCAGGAGTCTCTCTTCAGATGGTTCTGTCCTTTTTGCCAAAAATTGTTTCTACGTTCCACATTTAATCAGCCTCTGTTTCTTCCTTCCTTTAGGAAAGAGGACTATGGTACACCTTACTATCAGTTGCATACGTTAGGTGTGCACCAGGCCGTGCTTCATTATTTGGAATTCACAAATGACTTTCATATGTCAGATCACCTTATTGTCCTGATTGGGGGTCCGAATAAAAGTCATGCAGTGTCTAAGGCCATGATTACTCGATGGATTGAGGAATCCATCTTCTCTGCATATTTGCTTTCTGGTAAGCGCACTCCACTAGAAGACTTTCCACTTCCTGGGCGGAGTCTCATGGCTTCTCAGTGGATGAAATCTGTAGATCTGGGCTTCATTACTCTTTCACGAGGCATTATCAGGTAGATGCCACGGCTAGATCAGAGGCTTTTAGTTCCTCGATTCTTTCTGCTGCTATCTTAGGTTCCTGCCCTACTTAGCCAATGCTTTGCTACATCCCATCAGTTTCTAGATTCATATGCTGCTGAAGACAAGGAAGGTAAAATTATGTCTTACCTGCTAATTCTCTTTCCTTTAGTCACAGCATTTGAATTCAGAATCCTGCCCTGATTTCTAGTTGGGGTTTGTGTGTCTGTTGAAGTTTACAGATTTGTTTCCAGTTCTTCATATGTTCTACAATGTTATGGTTTTTATATGATTCCCCGTGGGGAAGGAGAAGTTTGCTATGGCTGTTTTCATGTTTTCCTTCTGCTTTGTAAGAGAAATACTAAATAAACAGAAGCCTCATCATCCTATAAGACAGACTTCAGTTGTGCTCTATTTCCACCTTGCTGGTAGATGGACATAACCCATCAGTTTCTGGATTCATATGCTGTGACTAAAGGAAAGAAAATTATCAGGTAAGATATAATTTTACAGTGCATGTGTAATTTACTCTCTGCTCCATTTGCATATCATTAACATTGCCTATTAGTGCATCCATACGTGCAGACACCTAGACATCCTAAAATCTATTTACAATTTATCCTGCTAATAGAGTATATCTGCTGTAACTGTGTATTGTTAATACTCAGCACCTAGTTTTATTTCATAGCTGTAACAGTCAACAAGTTCAGAGACTGTAGATTTTATTAATAGTTTGATATTTTGTATACCCTAAGATATACTTTTTCTAGCAGTTTTAAATTATGCCAGCACTGAATTAGACAAAGATACATCTGTTATGCTTTATTTTTAGTTCTGTCATTAATTGTTTCATAGGTATTGGAAATCTACCGAGGTCATCAAGTCAGCGCAGTACACTTACATACCAAAGAAATAATTATGCTCTCAACACAACAGCTACCTATGCAGAACCCTACAGATCAATGCAGTATCAACTGTCCGAAGCTGGGTATAGCAGGTTGCAACATGTCACACCAGCTGATGATGATGCAACAAGGTCTCCATCTATAGACAGCATTCAGAAAGACCCTAGGCAAGTAACAGTTATTACTTAGAGAAGTATAATTCTATGGGGTTTTTTTTCTTTGATAAAATATAGAAAGAAGCCATTGTCATGACTGTAATGGTGTAATGACTTTTTGGTTCCTGTATTTAAAAAAATAAAAATTAGAACTGTATAAAATTATATGATAAGCCAGTTCTGAACACACTGCTTGTTTTTAGATACATGCCGTCCTATGTATTTGCAACAGTGTAGATGATAGTAAAAAGACCCATTAGTCTATCTGGGCAGGCCAGTTATTTCTGTTTGTGCTGTCAGACATAAAGCATAGCTGTTAATAAAACATCCAAGACAGGTTTTTTTTTGTGCTCTTCCTTTGTATTCCATCCTCCTGGATAGATAAGCATTTGAGATTTCCCATTTCATTTGTATGCCCCACCCCCTCCTTTTTCTGTAATGATTTACAATAATCTAAATAACTACAAGTATTACAATGGCTGTTGCCTGAACATCCAACTGTCTACAACCGCATGACTTCTCTGGATGGCACATTACCACCGCTAAACTGCTGCACCTAGTCGATATGAACAGTACATAAACCTGACAGACTGACACAGTTATGTGTAAACCTGTATTTCCATTATGATTTCTAGATGTTACTGTACTTATAGCCTGCCAGACAGACCCAGCTGCTGCTAATTCTAGTAGCCTGCCAAATGGATATAGTTGTACATGTCCTTGCTTTCATCCATGCATTGCCCATCCTTTCTGTGTTAAAAAGAAAAAAAATTCTTAGATTATTCCTGAATCTATGCCCTTTTGACTTCATCCCATGACCTATTCCAGAGCCTTCATTTCATTGAAAGAGATCAGCTTCTCGTGTAGGTATTTCTTGGAGATATTTAAATGTCTGTCTCCCCTTTCCTACAGGGTATACATTTTCAGATCTTTAATTCTGTTATATGAGAACTGCTGACTGTTTAGTAGCTGCCCTCTGAACAGGCTCCAACTAGTTTATACCTTTGTGAATTTATGGTGTCTAGACGTTTGCATATTACTCACCAGGGAATTAAGCAGAAAAAATGTTACATTTTTTTCCTGCTAGTTATTTCTCACATAGTAAATGACAGTAGATAAAGACCTCAGCGGTCCATCCAGTTTGCCCAACAGTCACAATATTTTCAATTCATGATTAAATCAACAATAAATGTGATATTTGGAGTCTTCCTTTGGTGTTTCTGGGACATAGACATAGAAGTCCACCCGGCTCTGTCCTTATGTGCCACCAAATCCATCTTGTCATTTGCTGGACCCAGACCGTAAAAGTCTGTCCAGCACTGTCCTTGGTTCCAGCCACTGAAATTGCCATTGAAACCCTTTACGGCCTATCCTAAACTGGATTGCCATATACAGACACAGACCTACCAAGTCTGCCTGGCACTGGCCTTAGTTCTTCACAACTATGTAGTCGTCCAAGTGTCACACACATATCCACCCCTGCAGCCATTTATGGGTTTTTTTTGTTTTGTTTTGGTTTTTTTTTGCGTTTATTCAAACTCATTTTTATTGAACAAGACAACTGCAGGAATACACATACTTCATGTACATATTATCACCAGCTGTCAGTAATGCAGAAATAAAAACCCCGGTGACTCACAATTAACCAAACACCCCCCTTATCCCCTCCCATCCCTCCCACCCCCTCCCTTCCCTTGTGTAGAGGAGCACTTTGTCCTTATAGTCAAGTTAGTAGACTTCTCTTAGCACTGGGTTGCAAAGTAGACCAAAAGCGCCCCCAGTAATGTTTAAATCTCCTGTCCAAGGATGAGAATTATGCTGAGCCATACTGGTGTTCCAAAACCATCAAAGTTATCATTTGGGACCTCCAATCTGACAATGTAGGAACTGCGGGAACTCTCCAATATTGTAGAATAAATTTCTTTGCTATCAACACCAACCGGCGAAGAAAATCTAGCAGGCCCGGAGAAACCAATGAAGGGAGGTGGTAAACCTCAAACATAACCCAAGGGTCCTTAAGTAAAACACACGACCATTGGCGCTGCACCTCCCGCAACACTCACATCCAAAACTGGTGTATCTTCGGGCAAACCCAAAACACGTGACCAAATGTTACAGAAGGATCAGAGCATTTCGGACACTTTCCCGTTTCTGCAAATCATGCCCTGCATGCCTGTTGCGGTGAAATGTAAAGTCGTAGAAGAAACTTATACTGCAGCTCCCACATCTGGGCCGCACAAGTGTTTTTGTAAATCCGCTGCAAGCAAGCTTGTAGATGATGGGCCGACAATTGCATCGGCAGATCTGCAGTCCAGTGGTGCGCCAAATGTGCAAAATCTGTCTGAGGAAGAATCTTGCAGATATTTATGATGAAAGGCTAGCGGTACATGATTCTGTGCACCCAAGGTGAGCGCCTCGTTCATAGTGTCCTGCACATCCTCACATAGATCCCTCGGCAAACTCCTGACATAAAGTAGCAGTTGATAGTACGCAAAGTAGTCCATGGGAGGTAGACTGTACTGTGCACAGAAGTCTTCAAAAGACTATAAATGTCCATCCTCTGTAAGAAGCTGGAACAAATAGTGTATCCCCAGTGTTGCCCAACGAGAAAACACCAGAGAATCAGTGCCTGTTGGAAAATCTGGATTGTGTCGCAGTGCCAAGAAGGGAGACACTTCCGCTGAAAAGTGATGTCTCCTGCACAGCCATCTCCAAGCCGCTCGGACCACACGAATAAACAAGTTAGCTCGAAGATTTGGTGGGGGGTGCTTTGGTATAGTGTGGAGCTGCCAGCTGAAGTGGTAATTAGCAAAAAAGGATGGGTTCGAGGCTATACACAGAGAAATCTGACACATTTCTAAACCAATCATTAATTTGCCTCATTGTACAGGCCACTGTGAGATATCGTACATTCATCAATCCTAATCCCCCACACCCTTTTGGTTTACATAATATCAAAATAGGCAAACGAGCCCTCTTCCCCTGCCATAGGTATGTCTGCAACATTTTATGTAAGGCCTGTTCATCTTTCACATGTAAATACAGAAGGGAGCATCTGAAAGATATATAACTATTTTGGGACTAGAATCATATTGTAGAGTACTATGCGCCCCACTGAAGAAAGAGGATATGCCTGCCACAAGGAAAGCATCTGCCTTAGAGAAGACCACAGAGGCCGTATATTACATGCGTATATTTCCGATAAGTTGGCAGGTATGAAAACTCCCAGGTACCTAAATCCACCATTCGCCCAACTAAATGGGAAGGGCCCACTCCATGTGTCAGACAATGTGGCCGGGAAAGCCAGGGCCATGGACTTCGCCATGTTAACTTTAAACCTGGAGAGGGTCCCATAAGCTGAAGTCAAGGAGACTAACTGTAGAATAGACACTTTAGGATTAGTGAGGGTCAAAAAGAGATCATCTGCAAATGCCATAACTTTAATCATCTGTCGTCTTATCCTCACCCCCCTCCACAGACTCATTCGACCTCAACGTGCAAAGCAAAGGTTCAAGAATGATAACAACAAAGGGGAAAGAGGGCACCCCTGCCTTGTGCCACAAAGAATGGGAAAGCGTTTTATCTGAAACCCATTAACCAACAAGGCCGCCCTAGGCTCTGCATATAGGACCATTACTGCATTGAAAAACCACCCCGTAACCCCTAAATAAGAAAGGGTAGCAAACAAAAACTGCCAATACACTCTATCAAATGCGCGTTCCACGTCTAAACTGGCAGCCACCATGGGAAACCCTTTCCCCTGACAATGCATAATAGCAAGCAATAGCTTACGCACATTGCGTTTTCACTGACGCCTCTTAAGAAATCCAACCTGATCTGCGTGGATATACTTAAGTAATCCCTCCACTAACCTGTTAGCCAGGACCATATTTTTATGTCAACATTGAGAAGCGAAATGGGGCGGTATGTCCCAGGAAGCTCTATAGGGCGGCCCAGCTTAGGTACCAGACAAATCAAAGCTGAGTTTTCATTATCAGGGAACCTCTGTGACTCAATAGCCTCAGCCAAATAATCCAATAGCGAGGCTGCATCATTTTATAAAATTCCCCCGTGAAACCATCGGGACTAGGGGCTGAATTAAATTTAAGGCTCTTAATCACACTCTGCACCTCTTTAGTACTGCACTCAATAGGCCGCTGGCAGTTAAAGTCCTCCATGAACCGACAGATTCCCGATTGCTCTAGATAAGTATGGATAGAAGCCATAGCTCCCGGGGGTTCTTCCGGACAAGCGTATAGCTCCCGAAAATGGGCCTAAAAGACCTCTGCAATTTCCTGCTTCTGTGAGGTGGTACGACCCGCTGATGTTTTAATGAGTGGTATATATGCCCCCCCCCCCCAACGTCTTCACCACCCCCGCCAACAACTTTCCTGCTTTATTCCCATATCAGAAAATTTTCTGTTGTGTACGCAAAAGCAGTCACGAAGTGTGCTCATGGGTACGCGTATTTAGAGCCACCCACGTAGCTTGTAAAATATCAAAAGTCTGCAAGGAAGGGCGTGCTATAAAAGAGTACTTCGCTGCCCATAGTTTCCGCTGTAAAGTTACTGTCTTGTGCTAGGTGCTTTCTGCAATCTCCATGTCTACCCAAATCAGAGTGTGGTCCGATATCTCTTCCGGACCAATAACTGCTGACAGACCCTGAGAAAACAGACCGCTACGAACCAATATGTAATCTAAGCAAGACAGAGTGAAGGGCTCTCGAAGTACCTGTGTAATCTCGCTCCTCAGGGTGCAGGAGATGCCAGGAATCTACCAAGTCCAAGGCCTTACATAGAGACTGCAACTCAGTATCTCCCCCCCACCCCCCGCGACAGCTTCTGTCCAGAACGGTCCATCTCAGGGTCCAAAACCATATTCATATCTCCCGCCACTACCAAGGCATAAGAAGCATAGCGAATGCATTTTCTCATCAAGGACCTAAAAAAGGAGGGTTCTTTTGGGACTGGGCCATACACCCCCACCACAACCAACTCCTTACCTTGTATGTTTAATAAAACTCATACGTAGCGTCCCTGCGAGTCCTGAAAGAGTTGCCTAGCTGTACAAGAGAGTGATTTGTGTATGAGAATGACCACGCTGCCCCCCCCCCCCCCCCCCCCCCCGGCAGCCCAGTGAGGGGAAGCAAAAAAAACTGACCCACCCACTGGCGCTTCAGCTTGAGATGTTCCTCTTTCAAAAGTCTGGCTTCCTGCAGACACACCACATCAGCCTTGTGACATTTAAGAGCCCCTAAAATCTTAGTTCACTTTACCGAGGAAGTGACCCCACACACATTCCACGAAAGGAATCTAATTGAACGTGATTGGGAGTCACTCATCTCCTGCAGATCCTGTCACACAACATGCTATCAGTCAACTTGCCATAACCCATTACCAGGTGCCCAGCAGCGCGCTCAGCCTCAACTCCAAGCAACTCTGTCATACCGCTTAAACATGTCTCCCCTCCCACACAGCACCCCAACTCTATCTCCCACCTCCCCACATCCCCTTCTTTGACCCATCCCACACCCCCCGCCCTGCTGTCCCCTTCCAAATCCCCTGACCCAAAACTTCCCTTAATTCCCACCACACCATTGTGTGATGAGAAGGAGAGATCACCCCACTGATGTTATGGGGCCCTGCACCTCCAATATGACACTCTTATAGTTACCACTAGTCAAGCGAGCTAATCAGTCTCAGTACGTATCTTTCAGTCCAAGTTCTATAAATCAAATCAGGGTGGCAAGTTTGCAATCTCCTTAATTCCTTTCAGACACTTTTGCGCCTCCGCTGGCGAATCAGAAGCTTGCCATGGTCCCTTATGAAAGATTTTCAACAATGCTGGGTACAAAAACATAAACTGAACTTTAAGCTCTCTCGATTCGTTACAGAGAGGAGAAAAACGGCGCCTCTGCTCCTGCAGCGCTGCAGAGTAATCTTGCTAAATCTGCACCGGATGACCCTCATATTTAAGGAAGTCCCTTTTGAGTCGAAAGCCACGAAGGATTCTGCCTTGTGTATATATTTATGCACCTTCGCCAGCACCACCCTGGGCCTGTTTGCCCCATCTCTCGGACGACCCACGCGATGCGCTCTTTCCAAACACATGGGGCCCAAGCTGTCCGATAAGGCAAATTCGGAGCGCAGCCATTTTTCCAGTGTGTCTGTTAAGGCACGCTCCAAAAGAGATTCCGGGTGCCCTATCAGGCATATGTTACTTCTACGCAAATGATTCGGGGTTCAAGGGCTCTTCTGACCGCCTCAGTAATTTGCTGAAGTTGCGCCACCGAAAAAATTGGGCTCCCACCAGCGCCATTTTGTCTTCCAAACCTCATGGCTTATTTTGCTCTGATTTTTTTTTTTTTTTTTTGCTAACATTTTAGACATAGATGGGGACAGGAATCTGTCCAACTATTCACTAGTGCCTTCAAGTGTCCCAGCAAGAGATCCCGCCAGAGGCTCGCCAAAAAAGGGGTTGTGAAGGTGCGAGAACCCCAGAGAGGAGCCTGTGCACATCTGCTCCTCTCAGCACATCACTTGAATCCTCCTTAAGGTTTTTATTATTATTTATTTTTGTTTTCTCGCATCTGTTTTATACATAGGGTTCCTCTGTGTTCATACAACGCCTTTTTGAATTCCATCACTTTTTGTCTCTGCCACCTCCCTTGTAACAAACTCGCCTATATCCAGGACCTCTTTATCTCGCGTCACCTCCATCTGCTCGCCATAACAGAAACCTGGCTCTGCCCTGATAGCTCTGCTTCAGTCGCAGCCCTGTGCCATGGCGGTTATCTATTTTCACATACTCCTCGCCCTGATGGCTGTGGGGGCGGTGTTGGACTACTTCTCTCTCCCTCCTCCAGATTTCAACCCCTTCTTCCACCTCAATCTCACTGTTTTTCCTCCTTTGAAGTCCACTCTATCCGCCTTTTCTCTCCTCTGCCTCTTCGAATAGCGGTCATTTATCGTCCCCCTGATAAGTCCCTTTCATCCTTTCTCAGTGACTTTAACGCCTGGCTTGCCTTCTTCCATGATCCTTCCTCCCCCTCTCTCATCCTTGGTGACTTTAATATTCCTGCTAATGATCCTTCTTTTATATTTTCAAGTTACTCGCTTTAACGTCCTCCTTTAATCTCCAACTATGCTCCACCTCCCCCACTCATCAAAATGGTCACTGTCTTGGATCTCATCTTCTCTTCCAACTGTTCACCCTCTAGTTTCCTTGCCTCTGATCACCATCTTATAACTTTCACACTTAAATCTCCTCCCTCCCAGTCCCGTCCTATCTTGTGTAATTTATCTAGGAATCTTCACGATATTGACCCTTCATCTCTATCCTCCCATGTTTCAAACTTCCTCTCTACTGTGGCACAATCCACATCTGTCAACGAGGCTGTTTCTTCTTACAACAATACTCTATCCTCTGCCTTAGACACTCTTGCACCTTTGATGACCCGCCCTATAAGGCGTACAAAACCCCAACCTTGGCTGACTTCTAATATCCGCTACCTACATTCCTGTACCCGCTCCGCCGAACGCCTCTGGCGGAAATCTCGAGCCCTTGCTGATTTCTTACACTTTAAGTTCATGCTGACCTCCTTCCAATCTGCTCTTTTACGTGCCAAACAGGATTATTATATCCAACTGACCAACTCTCTTGGCTCTAATCCTCGACTTCTCTTCACCACATTGAACTCTGTCCTCAAGGTGCCCCCTTCCCCAACTCCCCCTTCATTATCTCCTCAGACCCTTGCTGAATTCTTTCACAACAAGATTCAAAAGATAAACCTTGCTTTCTCTACCTCACCACCTCTCCCTCCACTAGTCCGTTCCCCTCTCTCTCCTTCCCCTCATTCCCTTTCCTCCTTTCCTGAAGTTACTATTGAGGAAACTACACTTCTCCTTTCTTCCTCAAAATGTACCACCTGTTCCTCTGATCCCATTCCCACCCACCTTCTTAATGCCATCTCTCCTGCTCTTATTCCTTTTATCTGTCACATTCTCAACCTCTCACTTTCCACTGCAACTGTCCCTACTGCCTTTAAACATGCTGTGGTCACACCTCTCCTTAAGAAGCCTTCACTCGACCCTACTTGTCCCTCTAATTACCGACCCATCTCCCTCCTTCCTTTTCTCTCCAAATTACTTGAGCGTGCTGTTCACCGCCGCTGCCTTGATTTTCTCTCCTCACATGCTATTCTTGACCCACTACAATCTGGTTTTCGCCCTCTCCATTCAACTGAAACTGCGCTTACTAAAGTCTCCAATGACCTATTACTGGCTAAATCCAGAGGTCAATATTCCATCCTCATTCTTCTTGATCTTTCCGCTGCTTTTGACACTGTCGATCACAGCATACTTCTCGATACCCTGTCCTCACTTGGATTCCAGGGCTCTGTCCTTTCCTGGTTCTCTTCCTACCTCTCCCTCCGCACCTTTAGTGTTCACTCTGGTGGATCCTCTTCTACTTCTATCCCTCTGTCTGTCGGCGTACCTCAGGGTTCTGTTCTTGGTCCCCTCCTCTTTTCTATCTACACTTCTTCCCTTGGTTCATTAATCTCATCCCATGGCTTTTCCTACCATCTCTATGCTGATGACTCCCAAATCTACCTTTCTACCCCTGATATCTCACCTTGCATCCAAACCAAAGTTTCAGCGTGCTTGTCTGACATTGCTGTCTGGATGTCTCAACGCCACCTGAAATTAAATATGACCAAAACCGAGCTTCTCATTTTCCCCCCCAAACCCACTTCCCCGCTCCCCCCGTTTTCTATTTCCGTTGATGGCTCTCTCATTCTCCCTGTCTCCTCAGCTCGAAACCTTGGGGTCATCTTTGACTCTTCTCTCTCCTTCTCTGCTCATATCCAGCAGATTGCCAAGACCTGTCGTTTCTTTCTTTACAACATCCGTAAAATCCGCCCCTTTCTTTCAGTGCACTCTACCAAAACCCTCATCCACACCCTTGTCACCTCTCGTTTAGACTACTGCAGTCTGCTTCTTGCTGGCCTCCCACTTAGTCACCTCTCCAGTCGGTTCAAAACTCTGCTGCCCGTCTCGTCTTCCGCCAGGGTCGCTTTACTCATGCTACCCCTCTCCTCAAGACCCTTCACTGGCTCCCTATCTGTTTTCACATCCTGTTCAAACTTCTTCTACTAACCTATAAATGTACTCACTCTGCTGCTCCCCAGTATCTCTCCACACTCGTCCTTCCCTACACCCCTTCCCGTGCACTCCATGGATAAATCCTTCTTATCTGTTCCCTTCTCCACTACTGCCAACTCCAGACTTCGCGCCTTCTGTCTCGCTGCACCCTACGCCTGGAATAAATTTCCTGAGCCCCTACGTCTTGCCCCATCCTTGGCCACCTTTAAATCTAGACTGAAAGCCCACCTCTTTTAACATTGCTTTTGACTCGTAACCACTTGTAACCACTCGCCTCCACCTACCCTCCTCGCTTCCTTCCCGTTCACATTAATTGATTTGATTTGCTTACTTTATTTATTTTTTGTCTATTAGATTGTAAGCTCTTTGAGCAGGGACTGTCTTTCTTCTATGTTTGTGCAGCGCTGCGTATGCCTTGTAGTGCTATAGAAATGCTAAATAGTAGTAGTAGTAGTAGTAGTAGCACTGACCACCCTCTGTGAAAACAAATTTCCTGACATTACTCCTAAGTCTATCAACCCGCAACCTCAGCTCATGTCATCTAGTTTTACCATTTTCCCTTCTCTGGAAGAGATTTGTTTCTATATCACAATACCTTTCAAGTATTTAAACGTCTGTATCTTATCTCCCCTCTTTCCTCTAGGATATACATATTCAGGTCTTCCAGTCTCTACTCATATGTCTTATGGCGCAGGCCCCATATCATTTTTGTCGCCTTCCTCAGCAAGATACAGCCTCAAAAAATGAACACAATACTCCAGGTAGTGCTTCACCAACAACTTGTACAGGGACATCAACACCTCCTTTCTTTTGCTGGTTACTCCTCTCTCGAAGCAACCTAGCATCCTTTTGGCTACGGCCACCGCTTTGTCACACAGTTATTTCACTTTAAGGTCCTCGGACACCATCACCCCAAGGTACCTCTTCCCCGTCTGTGCATATCAGCCTCTCACCACGTAGGACATACAGCTCCCTTGGGTTTCTACTCCTCAAATGCATCGCTTTGCACTTTTTTTGCATTAAATTTTAATTGCCAAATGTTAGACCATTCTTCTAACCCTTCCGGGGTGTCCACTCCACAAAAGTGCAAACCTTACCTTTTAATCCTTCAGCAATGTCTCTCACAAATATATTGAACAGAATTGGCCTCATCACCGATCCCTGAGGCACTCTGGTACTCACTTTTCCTTCCTCCGAGTGAATTCTATTGACCACCACCCTCTGGCATCTGTCCATCAACCAGTTTCTAATTCAGTTCACCACTTTGGGTCCTGACTTCAACCTTTCAAGTTTAAGAGCCTTCTCTGAGGGACCCTGTCAAATGCTTTACTGAAATTCAAGAAGATTACATCTAGCGCACATCCTTGATCCAGTCCTCTGGTCACCCAGTCAAAGAATTCAATCAAATTTGTTTGGCACGATTTACCTTTGGTAAAATCATGTTGTCTCGGATCTTGTAACACATTGGAATCCAGGAAATCCACTATCCTTTCCTTCAGCAATGCTTCCGTTACTTTTCAAATATCAGTTGTGAGGCTTACAGGCCTGTAGTTTCCCACTTGTTCTCTGTCACCACTTTTGTGAAGAAGGACCAAATTCGCTCTTCTCCAATCCCTTGGAACCTCTCCCTTCACCAAGGATTTATTAAACAAAGCTTTAAGAGGACCCGCTAGAATCTCTCTAAACTCCCTCAATATCCTGAGATGGATCCCATCCAGTCCCATGGCTTTGTCCACCTTCAATTTTTCAAATTGCTTATAAACATATTCTTCTGTGAACAGTCTGATATCCACTTCATTCTTATGTGTACCTTTACCAGCTGATCCTAGTCCTTCTCTAGGATTTTCTTCCGTGAACACAGAACCAGAAGTATTTGTTTAGCACATTCGCTTTTTCATCATCGCTTTCCATAGCATCTTCAGTCTCACAATTCCATTTTTAGCCTTCCTTCTTTTACTAATATACCTGAAAACTTAATACACGGTAATCATTAATGCACAGTAGTGCCAACTAGAAATTGGCAGGCACAGGGAACTTTATAGAGACCATATCTGAAAATGTGAATCAATGGTCAAGTATTCAAAAATTGAGTTGTTGCTGTTCAATATGTTAAACGTTAGATATCAATATGTTTTCACTGGTCCTTGTAACATAGGAGGCTCTGACCATTTGTTTACTGTGTATTCCTTTATGCGCATTTCATTTAACACATAATCTTGGACTAATGGCTCCCAGCCACCATGCACTAATGAAGCTCTACCGTATAACAGTGTCTAGAAAAGCCAGTACACCTCTTATTGGACAGGAGTCGGATGACCGTCACAAAATTCACTAACAAAATAGTTACACAAGCGATAAAGAAATTGTCAGCCACACACTGCTCCCTTGATGCATGTCCCAACTACATAATGAAAATCCCTCCTACACACTTCACGGATCAACTCACCTCCCACCTAACATGTTCCATGAAGGCAAATTAGGTATGGAAGAAAGTGGGATGTTTGACCACAGAAATACAAGACCTGGAGAGATGGACCTTAAAAATACTTGTTTATTGAAAAAAAGACTCGACACAATCGTTGTGTTTCGGCCGTTAGGCCTGCATCAGGAGTCTCACCCGACGTGTTCCGTATAGTGGGTCTCAGATGTTGTAAATCAGCTGATGCGTGCGTTGGGAAACACTTAATGTGATAATCTATGGAGTGGGTCTTTAAAAAGACCTTTATGAAAGAACTTGCGCGTAAACAAACAAAATGTCCCATGTGAAAAAGACAACATACTACTCACACCAATTCCAAAAGACACAAAAAACCCCATCAAAGATACCACCAACTACAGACCAATAGCAGCCATACCCCTACTGACCAAATAATGGAAGGAATCAGTCAACCAACTAACCGACACTATCAACAAATTTTCAATACTATATGAGTCCCAATCAGATTTTAGGCCCCACCACAGCACAGAAATGGTACTAATCACACTATTAGTCAAATTCAAACTATAAATTTCGAAAGGGAAAAAACATCCTTCTACTTCAATTTGACATGTCCAGTGCATTGACATGGTAGACACACCATCCTACCAAGAATCCTTGACAAATCAGGAATAGAAGGTAAGGTACTCGAATGGTTCAAGGGATTCCTAACCACCAGATCCTACCAAGTAAAATCAAATTCTTCGATCTCTACCTTATGGCAAGTAGAATGCAGAGTCTCCCAGGACTCACCACTCAGCACAGCAATACTCTTCAACCTAATGATGGTCCCCCTTGCACTATCATTATCTAACAAAGGGTACAACCATTTCATATATGCCGATGATATATTATTATTACATTTGTACCTGGCGCTTTCCCACTCAAAGCAGGTTCAATGCTTACATAGATAGTAATATGGATTACAGGATATTGATAAAGAAAATAAAAGTTAAATATAACAGAATAACAAAAGTGATAAGTAGGTAGAGAAGGACAGGGGTGAAGGAGTAGGAGATGTGTAGGTACATATATCCATATTCATCCCTTTCAAAAAAGATATATCCGAAATTACCACCAAAATTACAAACAGCATAAACACCTTGGAAACCTGGGTATCGGCCTTCAAACTGAAACTAAACAGGGAAAAAACACAGTGCGTGATACTCCACCATACAACACCGAACGATTTAAATCCATCAATGTCATGAGAACGACCCTTCCTATAGCAGACCACGTAAAGATACTAGGAATCACCATAAATCAAAATCTATCATTCGACAAACCTAATAATACTTCCGCAATGCGACATAGGTAGGTTCTTGTGTTCTTGTCTAACTCTCCACTTCCCCAGATGCCAGAGTTTGAAATATAAAACCACATACGAAACAAGCTTCACCTACATCTGCACCAAAAACTGGAACTCCCAAGAGACTTAAAACACATGAGCAATTACGTACAATTCAGAAAACAACCTCCCCCCCCCCCCCTCCCACAATGACCCCACAAACCACGCAACTAGTAGGACAACAACCATTCAACTGAACTGAAGGAGAACTGAAATTGGACCTGGCACACTCGCACTGCACAAATTGGAAACATATAACCCCCCCCCCCCCCCCCGCAACAAGTAATCTATTATCCTGAACATGTAAACTGCTCTTTCCTTCAGTAAACTGTCAGCCACATTGAGCCTACCACCAGGTAGGAAACTGTGGGGTTCAAATGCAATAAATAAAATGAAATATGTGAAGATTGTAATATGTTACGCGAGAATTTTACTCATCATTCCTATGCACAAAAGACATATGTGGGGATTGATATGCTTTGGTGTAGCAGGAACTTCTTTTGGGAAGGTGGGGAAATCGGAAGCACACCAGTTTGGGTGGAATTTACAGAATGTAGGAGGAAAGGGAGGGAGTTTCTGGAGACTTAATGACAGCTTAAGAGATGCAGAGGTGGAGGAGTAGGTAAGGGAGACTATTAGGAGATACATGAAGGAGAATGATACAGGAGGGGTGGTGCATGAGATACTGTGGTGTGGGTGGGGATGCTATTGAAGTAGAAGCAAGAAAGTTGATGAAGCTGGAGAGAAAACATTAATAACTAGTAAAAAAAAGCCCCGTTTCTGATGCAAATGAAACGGGGGCTAGCAATGTTTTCTTCTGTGTGCATATGGGAGTGTGTATGTGTCCCTGCCCTCTGGCCTCTCTCCCCTCCCCCCTCTGAGTCCTTCACTGTTACAGAGGCAGCGATTTGATTTCGTGCTGTGCTGTTTTCCTTCACTGACTGTGTTACAGAGAGGGCGGGGCAGACACTCTTAGGGAAACCGGATATCTCGCACCCTTCACACTTCCGGCTGGAGGCTTCATAGAACGTTGGTGTTGCTTTTTATATAGAGAGATATGCAATGAGGGAGGGAGAAAAGGAGATGAGGAAAGTAAGCAAGGAGCTCCAGGCAATTAAAATGGAAGAGGTAAAATCTCAATGGAACCTGCTCAAGCAAAGACTGTTTGAATTTGGGAATAGAACTGGGAAATTCCTGGTGCAAAAATTGAGAGGAAAGAAGCACAAAGCAGTGTTAAATAAAAGGGATAGAGGATCAGATGTTTTATATAGACAAAGAAATAAGGGCACAATTTGAGTATAATCAATGGTTTTAGAGTGAAGAGGAGGGTCAAAGTAAGGAAGAAATTGAAAGGTACTCTACCTAGAATACAATAACTGCTGATGGTGACTGAAGCAGAGAAGGAGAGTTTGAATGGTCTTCTAAATGGGAGCAAGTTGGCTGGGCAATAAAACAATTAAAAGCAGATAAAGCTCCCAGTTTTAATGGATTCAACACATGCAGGGGATGTGGGAGGGTTATTGCTAAGGCTGGGGTATGGATTATTGCAAGGAGGTTCCTTCCGCCATCATTGAGAGAGCATCACAGTGCTTTGAGAAGCTGGGAATGATCTTGCAGTTTGTGGGCCTTATGGACCTATTTCACTTCTAAATTTAGATGTCAAATTAATGGCAAAAAGTTTAGTAAACTGGCAGATGTTCTGTCCAAACTTAACCATATAGACCAGGCGGGATTTGTTCAATAGCGTCAGGGGGGCACATAATATCAAGCAGACACTGCAAATTATATGGGAGGCTCAGCAAAGGGAAGAAAGTGATATTACTCGTAGTGGATGCAGAAAAAGCATTTGATCAAGAGAACTGAAATTTTTTTACGAGTCCTCCAAAAAGGAAATTTGGAAGGAAATTTTTTCAGCTGGGTACAAAAGTTGTTTGAAGGACCAGTAACGAGACTAAATGTAAATGCAAGTACAAAGAACCGTTCAGTATAGAACAAAGGACTACACAGTGATGCCCATTGTCTTCTGTTAGCTGTATCGGTGGAGCCTCTGGCAGAAATGTTTTGTGAAATAGGACTATCCATGGGATGACAGTTGAGGAGTTGAACAATAAGAGACCTTTTCTTTTGCTGACTACATCCTGTTATCTGTTACGCATCCGCAGTTAACTTTACCAATTTTAATGCAGGAAATGAATGGTTTCAAGGGAGTGTCCACATTTAAGGTGAACATGGATAAAACAGAGGCTCTGGGGGGTCACCCTGAGTGCAGATGAGGAGATACATTTGGGGAAAGGTGTTCCTGTTAGGTGAGCCAGAGGGATTATATTTAATACTACAGGTGAGCAAGGATGTGACCCAAACTTATGAGCATAATTATGGGAAAGTACTGCATGAAGTGAGGCGAGACCTGGAAAGATTGAAAGGAGTGTATTATATATTTTGGAGGGGAGAGGGTGACTTTTTAAAAAATATTTTACCTAGACTCCTGTTTTTCTTTCAAACATAAACAGTCTGGGTCCCAAAGCTAGTATTGAAAAGACTAGAAAAGAGGTTTGTTTAGATATGGGTTGGGGGGAGGGAACACCTAAAGTAGCAAGAGAAACTTTGTATAGAAGCAAGAATTTGAAGGAGTGGTACTATGTAGGAGCACAGCTTAAACATTTGCTGGAATGGGAAATAGGGATAAACCAGCCACTGACTTGGAACAACAGGGTGTTCAGAATACCCACTGAGCTACCTGCCATGGAGATTGGATAGCTATAGAGTGGGAAGATTATTGAAGAACTCAGGGCTTTTTTTCAGAGGGTACTTGAAGGTGCTGAGTACCGGCACCTTTTCCATTGCCTGATAAAATTGACCCATAGTCAACAAGTATTAACGAAAGAGCCTAGGTTCTGCACACCCAGCGCTATTTTTTAAATAGATTTTGTGGCTGGTTACAGGGTGCCTGGCTATTTTGGGGTGAGTCCCTAAGTGATCACCCCATCCTTGTTAGTTGAGTTCCAGAACCTTTTTTGCTATTTTTTTTTTTAATCCACTGGAAGAGCACCTGCTTGAACTATGCAGAGCGGTAGGGAAAAAGTGGGGAGGGACAACTAAATAGTCAATTAGGGCAGCAATTAGCTATGAACCAGCATATATGACAGAAAAATTTATAAGAGGTAGAAAGCTAAAGGAATAATACGGTTTGGGCAGGTGTTGGAAGGTGGTCATTTGATACAGAAACCTATAGGTTTATCTTTGGGAGATTTGTTGGCCATATTGTAGGTACACTAGCAGGCTTATTTTCGAAAGTATAAATAAGTGCTTAAATGAGAGCAAGAATTGGGGTAAACTGAGTGTGGAGCAATGGGTAAAATTCTTTAACAAACTGTTACAACAGAAAAATTCTTAGAAGTTGGCATCTTAATGACATTAAATATTGGAATGAATGAAAAACAGAAAAAAGTAAAAACAAAAAAGGCACAGAGTGGCAGATGGACGGGGGGGGGGGGGGGGAGGTTTCACAAAAGCCTTCAGATCGCTATTTTCAAAACTCATTTTTAAGACGTCTTTCTATGCAGTTTGTCTAAATCTGAAGGGGGTGTGTTAGAGGCATGTTTTGGGAGGGACTAGGGCAGGCTTACAATTTGGACATTTTTCTGCGATAATGGAACATTGTAAAAATATGCAGGGCAAAAAATAGGATGTGTTTGGCTAGACCTGTTTCAGTGAAATGACTAAGTGCAAACTGACTAAATGACCTCTGGAGGGATAAAGGCATGACCTCCCCCCACTTAATCCCCAAATAGTCACTGACCCCCCTCCCACCCCCCTAAGAGATGAAAGTGACAGTACATACCAGGCAGTATGACAGTTGCAGATAAAATGGCCATTCCTCTTAAAGCAGCAAGCAGGTCCCTGGAGTAGCCTAGTGGTTAGTGCAGCAGCCCAAAAACCTGGGGAACCAGGTTCAATTTCCATTACAGCTCCTTTTGACTCAGAGTAAGTCACTTAACCCTCCATTGCAACCACAAAAAGGAGGTATATCAAATCCCATCCCCTTTCTCTTTTTCTTTCATGCACTGCAGCACCAAAAAAATAGAAACAGAAATAACTTTTCCACCTGTACTGAGCAAAACACAAACAGGTCAGTATTTAAATGCACTTATCCATATAACCAAACAACTAAATTAAATTCCCACCTAAACTCTCTGGTAACAACTATACAATATCATACAAACTAGAGTACCAATTTAAAGAGAATAGTGAGAAGACCGACCTCGAAGAATATACTGAAAACTTTTTTTTTTTGTTACATTTGTACCCGCGCTTTTCCCACTCATGGCAGGCTCAATGCGGCTTACATATTGTATACAGGTACTTATTTGTACCTGGGGCAATGGAGGGTTAAGTGACTTGCCTAGAGTCACAAGGAGCTGCCTGTGCCTGAAGGGGGAATCGAACTCGAACTATAAGGTAAAGTATAAAGAAATTTATGAGCGAAGAGGATGTTCTCAGAGGTTAACTCACCCAAGCAAAGCAGTACACAAAAGTAAATTCTGCTTCTAAGGGTGGACAAGTTTCTCGATCATAGAGCGTCCCCAAGAAAATTTTTTTGAAATTTTTAACCTGAGCAATTTAAAACCAGTGCTCAAAATATTATAGTGAAGTTCTCTAACCTGAAAAGAAAATTGTTGTTATAATAATAAACTTCAAGGTCTCTCTTCTCACACTCGCAATACACCTCATACGTTCCACACAGTTCACTCTTTTTGTATACGATTTGTCAATTCTTCAATTGTTACAAATTCTTAACTTCAGGATCTATCCTACTTACTGTTCACTTTTTAAAGGAATATATCATCCCTCTAATATTTCTTCTCTCTCATGCCATCATTTTCAGTTCTTCCTTCTGACGTTGATCCTTTTTTCATCTCTCCTTCATTTTTTTCTGCCTCTATCTACTTGATTTTTCTCCCCCCCCCTTTCTTCAGTCTTTAGTTTCCATTTTGTTCACCTCACATGCCCACCAGCTTTCCATCTGCCTTGCCTTCCCAGACCATCTCCATCCTCTCAAATCCTGCCCTTTTCACACTTCCTGTTTTTTCATTCTTTTCCCAACCCATATCTCTTCTCTACCTTTTTCCCATTCCCTGGTTCCCAATATCTACCCTCTATCTTTATCCCTTCCCATCCCAAGTCCTCAGTTGCTTTCCTCTGCCTCTCATCTCTTCACTAGCCTCATCACTTATTTTCACTCTTCTGCCTCCAGCCCTTTTTTCTCTTATTCCTTACTGTGCCTCTTTTTAGCCCCATTTCTGCCATCTCACACCCCTTTCACAGAGCAATTCATTTCTGCCCCCTCTCACCCCTTTCAAAGTACTCTAAATCTTTCACACCACCTCACAACCTTCTGCCCTCTTCTTTTTACGACATGTCCTTATCCAGAGTCCCATTTCATACCTCCCAGCCCATCTAATACACCCCTACCACCTTCTAAATACCTATTCTCCCCTCCCTCACTGAGCTGCAGTCACTTTCATTCCCTACAACCCCCAATCAAGAAATTGCCCACTCTCGTCACACATTCCTGAGTCCCTTCCAAACACCCAAGCTCTTCTCTCTTTACCCCAATGCTTTATTCCTCAATTCACACTCTGTTCCACCTAGTATGGAAGTTCTCACTTATTCTCCCAACTATCAGATGTGAGCAGTCTTGGTCTCAACTCCATTTATCAAGTTCTCCTTACTTCCTCATCAAAGGCTACAAGCATTTAAGAGTGATTTTAGAAGGTTGTTGCATGCTTTTGGGACCTGAAGACTTGACTATTGCAGTAGTCTATAGTCTATAGACCTTACCGAAAAAAAACAAAAAAACTTTACACATTTGACATCAGGTTGAGTTATTACCATTAGCCAATGTAGAAATCACATTACCTCTGTGCTAAGGTAGCTCTGTTGGCTTCTAGTTTATTTTAGGGGGGGGTTGTTTTTTGTTTTTTTTTAAGATTCAGGAACTAGTTTTTAAGGCCTTGAAAAATAAATGCCCTAAATATTTGGAGGAAAGAATGCAGGGTTAAATACAACCTGTGATCCAAAGTGAAAGACCTGTTACTAGCTTTATTTTCGTTAGAGGCACATTTGTTGTGGACCAGAAATCATATGCTCTCATTTGTCAAGAAATCATACTGCACCCTCTGACAAATCCAATGTGTTTATCCATTACTTGAAATGAGGATCCTCAGGCTATTGGTTACATTCATTAGTACTTTCTTCACTTGATTATTGTAATTCTTTGTTTCCTGATTTAAAACACTGTTCACAATTTATCCAAAATATCACTGTAATAATTCTTTACAGTAAGAAGAAATTTGACAAGGTCAGTCTCTTACTATAGGAAGAGCACTGGCTTCCCATCTCATATTGCATCTCTTAAAATTCTAACAGTAGTACATCAGGATTCCTATGTAGGTATCCCTTCTTTTCTAAGTAGTTGTCTTATTCCATACCACCCTAATTATTAAGAGTGAATCCTAATATAACAGAAATGAAGGTGAGGTTAGAAGAATTTACAATATTCCATTTTGCAGATATTATTAATGGCGGGTAACCGTACCCAATTACAATTTTATATTCTGAAAGACATAGAGAATACAGCAGTCTTTCTGGTTTTAAAGTAAATACCACTAACAGCTCCTAAACATCACATTGAATCCTACATTAGTCTAGGATCTAAAAATCCAGATCTCTTTGCGCCGGGTAACAGAACATCCTATATAATAATTCTCAACTCCAACGTTCTGACAGTGCCTGGAACCTTGGCTCTGTGGTCTGCTTCCGTCGATAGATCAGTGACATCATCAGCTTCACACAGCCTCTTCTTTGGCTTCTGTTTCTGCTGTTCAGAAGCCAAAGAAGAGGCTGTGTCAAGCAGCCCTGCGTGCAGGAGGTAAAACCTTTAAAGCAACAGACGGCTCTTAGGGACAGAGAGGTGGGGAGGGGGTCCTGAAACGACAGGAGAGGTAAGGGGTGGTCATGAACGACACATAGGGGGGGGGGGGGAAGGGGCGCTTCTGCCTCTGCTGTTCCTGTGGACAGGAGCCAAAGAAGAGGCTGTGTGCAGCGTCCCTGCATGCAGGAGGTAAAACCTTTAAAACAAAAGACGGCTCTTAGGGACAGAGAGGTGGGGAGGGGGTCCTGAAACGAGAGAGGAGGTAAGGGGGGGGGGTCATGAACGGCACGGGGGAGGGGCGCTTCTACTGTTCCTGTGGTCCCGCCCTTGAGGTTTGGACATATTCCTGGAAGAAAAGTCTATAGTCTGCTATTGTGGCAGACCTGGGAAGCAACTGCTTGCCCTTGGATTTGTAGTATAGAGTGTTGCCACAAGTTGGGTTTTTGTCAGGTACTTTTGCCCTGGCTTGGCCACTGTTTGGAAAACAGGATACAGGGCTAGATGGATCATTGGTCTGACCCAGTATGGCTACTCTTATGTTCTTTCGAACCCTTCTCATTTGCAGATTATGACATCCTCTCTTTGACTTTCAGCTGGAGACCGCCTTTAAAAAAAAAAAAAAATCAAACAGGCTTTGAAGACATTTTACTTTACTACAGCATTTCCCCAAGACTAGTTTGCATTTTGATTGGGCTGTTTCCTGTTATTCTTTTTTTCCTTTTTCTTCCTTCCTCTGATCATGTACTTCACATTACAATGCTTTCTCTCCTTTTGGGTCTTAGTTCTATCATTACGCTTGTAAGTAACTTCTTTTATATTAATGATAAATATAACTTAGGCCAGCTATTGTTTTTCCATTATATCTTCCCCATTTCTTACTCTCATTTACTTTGTAAACCACTTAGACGATAAATATTGATGAGCAGTAAGGTGAACTATGAACTACTGTTCATATATCTTCACCAAAAATTGAGTGAATAGTGCAAGGTGCCACTTTGTGAGCACAGTATAAGGTTTTCCATAATTTTACTTCTGTTATCCCATATTGAGATTGTATAAATATAGCTTTCTTTTTCAAAAAAGTTCTATTTGGATATCTTTGGTTTGGTTAATTCAGTTAGTCCACAATCTAATTTTTGAAACCTGCTGTACACAACCAGTGCTAGCTTGCTAGTAATTGAGTTGAGGGAAATAACATTCATAAAAGATGGATGATACATTAAATGAGTTCTGTAATGCAAGGCAGCCTGACGGATGATCTATATCATAGTCTATGAATGACTGTGATGTAACCTTCCATTCTTTTTATTAATGTATTGAAAAAATAAAACTAATATACGAGGAATTGATTTCTGTGAGCATTGTCTCATAATGTGCACACAATACCAAGCTAGTATTTCTATCTTTGTTTTTCTGATAAAGGGAGTTTGCATGGCGTGACCCAGAATTGCCAGAGGTCATTCATATGCTTCAACATCAGTTCCCATCTGTTCAAGCAAATGCAGCTGCCTACCTTCAACACCTGTGCTTTGGAGATAATAAAGTGAAAACAGAGGTACCAAAACTGTTTCTGTTTTATTTTGAAAGCCTTGGTTTATAAGGTGAGGAAAAAGGAGAGGAGCTGTTGAGTGTATTGTGCATTGCCAATTTTATTTTGAATCGTTTTGGCAGAAAAGTTGTGTTTTTTTTTTTTTTTTTTTATTATGATCTAGGTCTGTATGTGAAAATGTTTACTAATACATACTACATAATTTTCTTTATTACAGGAATGAAATTGCTTCTGTCATGACCATTTTACGAAAAAATGAATATCTCTATAATTAACTGTGCCAAAGCAACAGCAGTATTTTTCCTTACCCACAATGCCTGTCCAAAACAGATATGTTATGCCCCTGTACCTGCGGATGGAGACAGAGAACAAAAGCATGTGAGCTCCATCCTGTATAGAGCACCATGTTGCTACTTGCTTATGAGTATTTCTATGTCTGTAGTAAATAGTAGTAGATGGGTGTACATTGCTCTGGTGGAGGAAGATCTATGTCGGTACTTCTGGGCTCAATTAACTGCTAACCCAGTTGAAACCAGGTAGAAGAGGGTGTTGGATTGTCTGCCTAGTCCTTGGTGAGCACATGGAGGAGTCCAGATCATTTCTCTTTTTCTCTCTTTCTATCCTGTATGAAGCTTCCCCCATCCTCTCCTTTCCTTGTTAATTTTTTGCTTTGACAGATCTCCAAGAGCAATGGTGATAAGTCCTTTGTAGATCACGTAGTAGTTCAGCAGATTGCAGCACATCCTGGGTTGGTGATTCTGGTAACAATTTTACAGGAATGAATGGTCAACGCAAACAAATTCCAATCAATATCTTTTAAATTGAGACACGAGATGTACCAGCATACTTGATACTATAGTGCCAATGCAAACAAGAATGTTACAAAGAAAAAATTCACTCCCTTGGTTTAATGACAACCTGAGAAAATTAAAAACCCAAACAAGGAGATTGGAACATGCATGGATCAAAAAGAAAGATGATCAAACGTTTACCGCATGGAAATTAATGTTAAGAAAATACAAATATGCCATCAGACAATCTAAAAGGTCATATTATAATTCCAAAATAGGGCAAAACTATAAAGACCTACACAAGATATTCCAAATTGTTGACCTAGCTACTCACTTTAATGAAAAAAATCATTAAACTTAGATCTACCATACCAACCAACTCCACCAATTACTTAAAATTCCTTGACTGCTTGGACCCAACAATCAATGAATATCCAGTAGATCGAATATGGACAAATTTTGATTCATTAACTGAAGATACTATCACCCAGCTAATCAATCACCAAATCCCACTGTAAATTAGATGCATGCCCCAGCCACTTAATAACATCAGCTCCCCAACGTTACCTCCTACCTGAATCACATGATTCAAATAGGATCCTTTCCCACTGATAAGGGTAATATCTTACTCACACCAATTCCTAAAGATCAAAAGAAAAAACTAAATGATATATCTAATTATAGACCAGTGGCATCCATCCCATTGGTAGTCAAGTTGATGGAAAGTCTGGTGACTAAACAACTCACCGACTACTTGAGCAAATTCTCAATATTACACGCATCCCAATCTGGTTTCCGTGCTTATTACAGTACCAAAACAGTCCTTATAACACTTATGACCAAATTCAAACAAAAAATCACAGCTGGAAACAATGTTCTTCTTTTACAATTTGACATGTCCAGCGCCTTTGACATGGTTGATCATGACATCCTATTAAATATTCTAGAGTATTTTGGAATTGGAGGGAGTGTACTGAACTGGTTTCATAGTTTTCTGACAACAAGAACATACAGGGTAATATCCAAATCGATCATATCACAGCCATAGAGACCTGTATGCGGTGTGCCTCAAGGATCTCCGCTTTCTCCGATTCTATTTAATTTAATGATGCTGCCATTGGCCAGATCTTTATCCAATCTAGACCTAAACCCATATATCTATGCTGATGATGTGACGATCTACATTTTGTTTAAAAATGATCTATCAGAAATTGCAGACAAAATCAATCTCAACTTCCAGGTTATGAATTCATGGGCAGATGCATTTCATCTGAAGCTCAACGCTGAAAAGACACAATGCCTTATAATATCATCGCAATATAATAAAATCAAATACACTAGTATAAACACACCAAACCAATCTCTTCCTGTTGTGGACACCTTGAAACTCCTAGGCGTAACAATTGATTGTAATCTAAATCTAGATAACCACGTGAATAATGTTATAAAGAAAATGTTCTATGCAATGTGGAGGCTTAGAAGAGTGAAACCTTTCTTCCCAAGGGAGACATTCCGTAACCTAGCGCAATCATTAGTACTGAGTCATCTAGATTACGGTAATTCCTTATACGCGGGATGCAAGACTCAAACCATCAAGAGACTTCAGACTGCCCAGAACACCGCAGCCAGACTGATTTTTGGAAAGGCGAAATATGAAAGTGCTGCACCCCTTAGACAGAGGTTACATTGGCTTCCTTTGAAAGATCAAATTGCATTCAAGCTATGCACCTTAGTTCATAAAATTATTTATGGAGATGCCCCTTCTTGTATGTCAAATCTGATAGATCTACCAGAGAGAAATAACAAAAGTTCATCACGCACTTACTTGAATCTCCATTACCCCAACTGCAAGGGACTTAAATACAAATCAGTACTACTACTATTTAGCATTTCTATAGCGCTACAAGGCGTACACAGCGCTGCACAAACATAGAAGAAAGACAGTCCCTGCTCAAAGAGCTTACAATCTAATAGACAAAAAATAAATTAATCAAATCAATTAATGTGTACAGGAAGGAGGAGAGGAGGAGGGTAGGTGGAGGCGAGTGGTTACGAGTCAAAAACAATGTTAAAGAGGTGGGCTTTCAGTCTAGATTTAAAGGTGGCCAAGGATGGGGCAAGATGTAGGGGCTCAGGAAGTTTATTCCAGGCGTAGGGTGCAGCGAGACAGAAGGCGCGAAGTCTGGAGTTGGCAGTAGTGGAGAAGGGAACAGATAAGAAGGATTTATCCATGGAGCGGAGTGCAAGGGAAGGGGTGTAGGGAAGGATGAATGTGGAGAGATACTGGGGAGCAACAGAGTGAGTACATTTATAGGTTAGTAGAAGAAGTTTGAACAGGATACGAAAACGGATAGGGAGCCAGTGAAGCGACTTGAGGAGAGGGGTAGTATGAGTAAAGCAACCCTGGCGGAAGACGAGACGGGCAGCAGAGTTTTGAACCGATTGGAGAGGGGAGAGGTGACTAAGTGGGAGGCCAGCAAGAAGCAGATTGCAGTAGTCTAAACGAGAGGTGACAAGGGTGTGGATGAGGGTTTTGGTAGAGTGCTCGGAAAGAAAGGGGTGGATTTTACGGATGTTGTAAAGAAAGAAACGACAGGTCTTGGCGATCTGCTGGATATGGGCAGAGAAGGAGAGAGAAGAGTCAAAGATGACCCCAAGGTTTCGAGCTGAGGAGACAGGGAGAATGAGAGAGCCATCAACAGAAATAGAAAACGGGGGGAGTGGGGAGGTGGGTTTGGGGGGAAAAATGAGAAGCTCGGTTTTGGTCATGTTTAATTTCAGGTGGCGTTGAGACATCCAGACAGCAATGTCAGACAAGCATGCTGAAACTTTGGTTTGGATGCAAGGTGAGATATCAGGGGTAGAAAGGTAGATTTGGGAGTCATCAGCATAGAGATGGTAGGAAAAGCCATGGGATGAGATTAATGAACCAAGGGAAGAAGTGTAGATAGAAAAGAGGAGGGGACCAAGAACAGAACGCTGAGGTACGCCGACAGGCAGAGGGATAGAAGTAGAAGAGGATCCACCAGAGTGAACACTAAAGGTGCGGAGGGAGAGGTAGGAAGAGAACCAGGAAAGGACAGAGCCCTGGAATCCAAGTGAGGACAGGGTATCGAGGAGTATGCTGTGATCAACAGTGTCAAAAGCAGCGGAAAGATCAAGAAGAATGAGGATGGAATAGAGACCTCTGGATTTAGCCGGTAATAGGTCATTGGAGACTTTAGTAAGCGCAGTTTCGGTTGAGTGGAGAGGGCGAAAACCAGATTGTAGTGGGTCAAGAATAGCATGTGAGGTCAGAAAATCAAGGCAGCGGCGGTGAACAAGCACGCTCAAGTAATTTGGAGAGAAGGGGAAGGAGGGAGATGGGTCGGTAATTAGAGGGACAAGTAGGGTCGAGTGAAGGCTTCTTAAGGAGAGGTGTGACCACAGCATGTTTAAAGGCAGCAGGGATAGTCGCAGTGGAAAGTGAGAGGTTGAGAATGTGACAGATAAAAGGAATAAGAACAGGAGAGATGGCATTAAGAAGGTGGGTGGGAATGGGATCAGAGGAACAGGTGGTACATTTTGAGGAAGAAAGGAGAAGTGTAGTTTCCTCAATAGTAACTTCAGGAAAGGAGGAAAGGGAATGAGGGGAAGGAGAGAGAGGGGAACGGACTAGTGGAGGGAGAGGTGGCGAGGTAGAGAATGCAAGGTTTATCTTTTGAACCTTGTCGTGAAAGAATTCAGCAAAGGTTTGAGGAGATAATGAAGGGGGAGTTGGGGGAGGGGACACCTTGAGGAGAGAGTTCAATGTGGTGAAGAGAAGTCAAGGGTTAGAGCCAAGAGAGTTGGTCAGTTGGATATAATAATCCTGTTTGGCGTGTAAAAGAACAGATTGGAAGGAGGTCAGCATGAACTTAAAGTGTAAGAAATCAGCAAGGGCTCGAGATTTCCGCCAGAGGCTTTCGGCGGAGCGGGTACAGGAATGTAGGTAGCGGATATTAGAAGTCAGCCAAGGTTGGGGTTTTGTACGCCTTATAGGGTGGGTCATCAAAGGTGCAAGAGTGTCTAAGGCAGAGGATAGAGTATTGTTGTAAGAAGAAACAGCCTCGTTAACAGACGTGGATGGTGCCACAGTAGAGAGGAGGTTTGAAACATGGGAGGATAGAGATGAAGGGTCAATATTGTGAAGATTCCTAGATAAATTAGATAAGATAGGACGGGACTGGGAGGGAGGAGATTTAAGTGTGAAAGTTATAAGATGGTGATCAGAGAGGGGAAGATCAGAGGCAAGGAAACTAGAGGGTGAACAGTTGGAGGAGAAGATGAGATCAAGACAGTGACCATTTTGATGAGTGGGGGAGGTGAAGCATAGTTTGAGATTAAAGGAGGATGTTAAAGCGAGTAACTTAGAAATATAAGAGTTGGAAGGATCATTAGCAGGAATATTAAAGTCACCAAGGATGAGAGAGGGGGAGGAAGGATCATGGAAGAAGGCAAGCCAGGCATCAAAGTCACTGAGAAAGGATGAAAGGGACTTATCAGGGGGACGATAAATGACTGCTATTCGAAGAGGCAGAGGAGAGAAAAGGCGGATAGAGTGGACTTCAAAGGAGGAAAAACAGTGAGATTGAGGTGGAAGAAGGGGTTGAAATCTGGAGGAGGGAGAGAGAAGTAGTCCCACACCGCCCCCGCGACCAGCAGGGCGAGGAGTATGTGAAAAAAGATAACCGCCATGGCAGAGGGCTGCGTCTGAAGCAGAGTCATCAGGGCAGAGCCAGGTTTCTGTTATGGCGAGCAGATGGAGGTGACGCGAGATAAAGAGGTTCTGGGTATAGGGGAGTTTGTTACAGATAGAGCGGGCATTCCATAGGGCGCAAGAGAAGGGCAGAGAAGAGGAGGGGAATAGAGGAATAGAGATGAGGTTAGAGAGGTCACGGTGAGATCTGTAGAGCTGGGATAATAGTTGGTGAGAAGGGCCAGGATTGGGATTGATGTCACCGGCTGAGAGTAAGAGAAGGAGTAAAAGAGAGTGGAGGAGCGTAGGAGAGGTGTGGCCGCAAAGGCAAGAGGTATTTAGGTCGAATGGGGAAGGCAAAATGGACGGAAGAAAGAGACGGAGATTAAAAGCCAAGAGGGAGGAAGAGGGTAGGAGAGAAGGTGAGGTGATGAAGTCAATGGATGGGCAGTGAGTTCCTGTAGTGGAGAGAGGTAGGGGGTGAGGGAAAAAGATTAGGAAGGGACAGGGCTAGGAAGAGAATGTGAACAGGGGCTATAAACGATTGAGGTGGGAAGAAGATTAGATATAAAGAGAAAAATGCGCGCGCGGCACCTAGAGCGGAGGCCCTGAGTGGATCGGAGTGGACCTGGGTGTCACCCCGAAGAAGGCTGTAAGGATATGCAGATGAGCTGCAAGTCCTCCACAGCACCTGAAAGGCAGCCGGTGGTAGAGCTGGGCACCTCTCAGCTGAGGAAAGGCTTACCAGGGGTTAGACTGAAGCCAGCATTCCTCCCCCTGAGGGTCGCCTGATCCTAGCTTCTCATACATCTGTACACAACTATGGAATGAATTACCAACCACCTTGAGAACACATGACCTGATGACCTTCCGGAAACTACTGAAGACTTATTTGTTAAAAAAAAAAAAACATACAAAAAGACCCCTCATAAAAACCGGCACCTAAACTGACCAGATACAAGATTAATGAAACTTTTCAAATTCGTTTATTCTAACTTACACCCTAATGATTGACTATTATATCTTGTCCTGTTATCATTATGTTAGGTTTTATCAATTCTCTTACACATAATTCTCTTACGCACCTTAACTGCAATAAGGCTGAAATTGTTATTCCGTTAATATGATTACCATGATATTCTCATGCACCTTATTTGTTAATTATATTCTGATTTCCTTATCCCATCAATGTGATGTTGTTGTTGTATTATATTGTAAGCCACATTGAGCCTGCAAATATGTGGGAAAATGTGGGATATAAATGCAGCAAATAAATCTAGTAGCACCTTTGAAATGGTCAGTAGTAGTATCGTCACCAAATATGTTACCCTGGTTTCAAGCCTTATGAGTAATACAAGAGATGCTGGAGCATAGGGACACCTTAGGTTAAACTGAGCTACTAATGGTACTATTTAAATTGTTAGGCCAACTGGCATTTACTAAATCTCTTCAGTGCTATGCTTATTTATCTGAAGTGTGAAGACACAATAATTGTAATTTTACTTATAAATTAATTGCAATATGACTTTTATTTAACATTTAATTAAAAGTTAATGTTGGTATTCAAATTCTACAAGCAACGAAAATTAGCAGAATTTTAAGAAAAAGATAAGTATGAATACTGGCTCATTTCTTTTCTATGTATTACTTGAATACAATTATAATTTAGTTGTTCAGTAAGATGTTATCCCAGAATACTTCCACACTGGACCGATAAAAATATATTTAGTTAGCTCACCTCAAATTGTTTACGCTCTATAGTTTTATACTTTGACTTTGTTTTGTAGTTGTCAGCCTCAGTACTGTTCAAAGTGTCTGCTTATCAAAGTTCAACATTACAGTATATCTGTTGCTACCTCTTTCTCTGAATTCCTGAATGGTAGACTCTTTCAAGGCCCAAGACAGGATTTTCTTTGTGTCCCCCCCCCCCCCCCCCCTCTCTATTTTGGGTGGGAGTCCATTCTCCATGGCATATCTTTCTGGTGGGCTGGAGACTTCCTTCTTCCGCTGGCTAGTGTCCAAGAAATCCCTGTGACCTCAGGCTGCTCTCAGGTAACATACACAGGGCTTTTTTTGAGGGGGTACTGAGTACCGGCACCTTTTTCATTGTCTGCTAAAATTGACTCATGGTCCCCAAGTTATAATGAAAGAGCTCAGGCTCTACACACCAATTCTGCCTTTTCATAGATTCTGTGACTGGTTGCTGGGGGCCTGGCTATTGTGGGGTGGGTCCCTCAGTGATCACCCCACTCCTGAAGGGTGGCCTGGCATTTGAGTACCAGCACCTTTTTTGCTAGAAAACACACTGATTATACATCATGGTTCTTGCATGTCCCATGATCTTAACATAGTAGATGATGGCAGAAAAAGACCTGCACGGTCCATCCAGTCTGCCCAACAAGATAAACTCACATGTGCTACTTTTTGTGTATACCTTACCTTGATTTGTACCTGTCCTTTTCAGGGCACAGACCGTATAAGTCTGCCCAGCACTATCCCCGTAACATCACTAGAAAATAAAAGCTATCTGTCCTGGGTCTAATGTAATCTTGTTATGCTAAGGGTGTGAGTTGATGCTGTTACAGCTATTGACCTTTCCATAAAGCACCATATAATTGACTCATGGTATTTTTACAAGGCAATTCTTTGTGAAATTGTACAACGCTGCATAACCCTAGTAGCGCTTTAGAAATGTTAAGTAGTAGTAGTAGCAATTTGAGCATTCCTGAATGTAGCAGTTGACACTTGGGTGTACATTGCTTTTGTGTGTAGCATTATATAATCCGAATAAGGCAACAGAAGGCTGCTGCTTTAAAGCTGCACAGGCAGGCTGCTCACAAAACTGCACTGCTTCCTTCCCTTTGTTTATTTGGAATTATTTACCACCTTTTTTCAAAGAATTCACACATTGAAGCAGGACTGTGGGTCACATGCCCACTTCAGTTCTGTTGGGATACCCCAAGTTTTTGTTGAATTCTACGTTAGAGAGAGTGTTTGTGTGTATGTGTCCGCCTGCTGAGCAGAGGCTGAGGTATCTGATGAGGGATTCTCATTACCTGCCCTCACTGTTAATACCAGTGCTCTGTATCTTACATATGAGAAGAGGGAGGTCAGAGAACACTGTTTTGAATACAAATAAAATTAGGTGCCAGATAGATTCCACAAAAGAATGATGAACAATGTGTCAGCATGTGAACTGTCGATATTGATTTCAGCCAACAGTTCATACGCTAACGCACTGTTTATCGTTCTTTTGTGGTATAGTTGACAACAAATAGAAACTCACTACGGTATAGTTGAGTGACATCAATATTGAATTGTATGACTCCTGACACAGGCATTGCTGCCGAAACACAGCCGTGTCAAGTCCAGTCCCTTGTGCCACTAATACTTATGGCTGAGTGAGAGTATCTTGCCATTTTGTTTTTGGCATCAATAAAACCTTTGTGTTTTTGATGGTTTCCTCACTATTCTTCCTAGAAAATATTGTCAGGATTTTTTCCCTCATAGTTCCTCTTTTTGCTTCTGCTTACTTTTATGGTAATGTCATTCTGCTTCTCCCAGTCACTCTTTGTTGCCATGGTCATGCTTGTGCTGGGTTCTCTGTTGCCTCCCAAGATCCTGACCCCAGCTTCCTGCTCCATACTGTGTTTGGAAGCACAGCATATGGCAGCCATGCTCTGCAGCAGGAGAAATGTGTCTAAGAAACTTGGCCACGTGGCAATAAGAGGCCGTACACCTCTGCCCTGCAGTGGCAAAAGGAAACAAGTACCTGTTTTTACTGAAGCACTTGCTTCCTTTTGCCATTGTAGGAAAGACTTCTTAGGTGCGTGCTTCTCTTGCTGCTGAACGCAATCTCTACCTGCCCCATATACAAAGGGTGTAAGAAGTGGATTGCCAAGATTGGGAGACATGAATGGTCCAAACAGCAACAGAGATGGACTGGAATGTAATTGTATGTTAGCAAACTCAACACACAACTGCAGCAATTACTTTACTGGGACCTTCCCCACCCTCCCCCCCCATACACACACATATACTTTGCAAATACTGCTGGGGAGGTATTTGCACCACTGACATTAAAGTCCAACTCCCCCTTTCCTTATGCATAGGTTGTTCCAAATGTGAGGCCATGAAGTACTAAGAGTGTTAGGGTGCAGAATGACGCTTCCTGGTTTTGA
This sequence comes from Microcaecilia unicolor, assembly GCF_901765095.1. Taxonomy (NCBI): domain Eukaryota; kingdom Metazoa; phylum Chordata; class Amphibia; order Gymnophiona; family Siphonopidae; genus Microcaecilia; species Microcaecilia unicolor. Next base: position 244,811,703 of record NC_044037.1, on the reverse strand, counting down.
AAAGATGATAAATTGGCTTATATGAACCCATTTCTTTAGGCTACAAAAGTAGCTCTTAGTATCTGAAAATATGAGCAATACAATCAACACTAGACACAACAAATAACACATAAGGACAGATAATACAGTATTTAAAGCCAAACCAAGCAATTTCTCAAAAAAGCCAGCTTTACATGGTGTAAGGAAGGTAAGCAGAATTTCCAGTGTCTTTAAACCCAAAGGTGGGGCTTTCTTGAGTAGCAACCAACTTGAAACAGGTAACTGAAGTAAGGCTTGATGTGAGGAATACAAAACTGAGGGTAGATCATAGAATCACTCAGGTACTGAAATAGAATAGGTGCCTTTTGATACGTGATCCTATGGCCTATAAGGATTATTTTAAATTCTGTAAGTGTCTAGGATGTCCTGATGTGTTACATAATGCAGAAATTTTGAATAATGGCAGTTTCATCCAACTTCATGTTCTGTAAATGATAGTTAACTGGATTTTTATTGTTGTGCTATTTATATTCCCCCTCTTTTGGTTCTCTTCATTTGTTTTTATTATGATTCTATTTATACTTTCTAATGTACACCACAATGATGGTATTATGAATGGTGGTATATTAAATCTCAAATTTTTTCTGGAATTCAGAATGAAAACACTGCTTGAATAAACTGTCTCTTATAAAGAAGTAAAGAGTTTCTACTATGCTAAATACTGTTTACATTTTTAATCCATGGGACAACTAGGATCTGTGTAGCCACACAGATGATGCCATCATACAACATCACTAGATCAAGATGGTTACCAAAGCTTAGCAATGTTAAACAATGAACTACACTACATGGAGGTCCTGTGCTATTGCCTATAATGTCATTTTTTATCTGCAATAGCCTTAAGTCAGATTCATAGGTTTCTCCATTCATTTGTTATGTTTGCTTCTTTTTACTCTTATTTTCAATGTAGCCACATTTTATTCATTTAAAGTTTGTGATGGCAGAAATGAAGCCTGGTTTTAAACAGGGCCCAGCATGCAACTGAAAAATGTCTTATCAGAGACATGCATGACTATTGTGTCTGTTGTATGGGCCAAAAACACAAAGTGCAGGATTGTAACGAATGTGCAAGGATGCCACCCAAACTCTGACCAATGAGAAATTCTGCAAAAAGAGACCAAAAGCCATCTTTTAGCCAATGCTATAGATGTTCTACATAAAAAAAAAATGGGTTTTCTTCAAGTTACTTTCTGATTCCAAAGAAGACGGAGGACTTCAGAATTTGATCAAGTAGACATTCAAAATTAATTCTTTGGGCTTTAATCTACTTCTTTACATCTTTTTTTTTTAAAAAGAGAAACAGGTTGGCATGCATAGATCTAAAGGATGCTTACGTTCACATTACAATTCATCCAAATCGCAGGAAATGGTTACATTTTCTCTTTGTTCTCAAACACTTGCAATGCAAAGTCCTGCCTTTTGGTCTGTTTTCATCTCCAAGGATTTTCACAAGGTGTGTGGCTGTTGTAGTGGCACATCTTCACAGAGAAGGAGTAGTAGTTTTCACATTACCTGGGTGATTGGCTAATTGGGAAACTCACTCCAAAGCATGATGGCTTCATTACAGTGGTCAGTTCAACTTCTCCCAGAAATAAGATTTCCCATAAACACAAAGATAGATAATCTAAAAATACATGATCTTCACTACTAAAGAGGGCAGAGGTGATCATGACTTTAGTTTGCGATCTCTCAGCTAGACACACAGATTATGAAATTGGGTCACATGGCTGCAGCCATATATGTGATGCTGCTGGCAGGTTTACAGATGAGGGAAGCTCAGTGGCAAATCAAGCTACAACAGGCTAAACATTCTTAACCCTTCTCTTCTCAGATCTCAGTTACAGAGGATTTCAAGAAGGCATCCCAGTGGTGGGCAATCCTGTAAATTTACTCAGAGGGGAAATTACCTCTTCACAATCTCACTTAGTCTTTATGACAGATGTGATAGATAGATGTCCAGTCTGGGATGGGTAGCCCATCTAATTCACTTACTGAATTAGTTCATGGTTCTTTATGGAATTAAATTGTACTTCCTTGTCATCCTACCAGACCAGTCCAGAACTGATAGGTTATGTCCATCAGCCAGCAGATGGAGACAGTCTTGTGAGCTGTGTCTGTATGGAGTCTTTTGTATGGTGACTAAACAACTCACAAACTATTTAAACAAATTCTCAATATTACATGACTCCCAGTCAGGATTTCGATCTAACCACAGTACTGAAACAGTACTAGGTTACTCTCATGAATAAATTCAAACAAACAATTGCAACTGGCAAGAACATACTACTCCTACAATTTGATATGTCATGCACCTTCGACATGGTTGATCATGGAATATTACTAAATATCCTCGAGTACTTCGGAATTGGAGGCAACGTTCTCAATTGGCTCAAGGGGTTCCTTACCACACAATCATACCAAGTGACAACTAATTCGACTACATCAGCCACTTGGATACCTGAATGCGGAGTTCCACAGGGATCCCCCCTCTCACCAACCTTATTCAACTTAATGATGATACCCTTGGCCAAACTACTATCAAACCAAAACCTCAACCCATACATATACGCAGACGATGTAACGATCTACATCCCATTTAAACAAGATTTAAAGGAAATTTCCAATGACATCAACCAAAGCCTTCATATCATGCATACATGGGCTGATGCATTTCAGCTGAAACTCAATGCAGAAAAAACCCAGTGCCTAATACTCACCTCTCAACATAACACGAACAAATTCACCACCATTAACACACCAAAACTGAATCTTCCAATTTCGGACACCCTAAAAATTCTTGGAGTTACCATTGATCGACATCTAACACTTGAGAGTCACGCAAAAAACACAACCAAGAAAACGTTCCATTCAATGTGGAAATTAAAAAGAGTAAGACCTTTCTTCCCGAGGACCGTCTTCCGCAACCTAGTACAATCAATGGTACTCAGTCATCTAGACTACCGCAATGCACTCTACGCTGGCTACAAAGAGCAAATAGTCAAGAAACTTCAGACAGCTCAGAACACTGCAGCTAGACTCATATTCGGTAAAACAAAATATGAAAGTGCTAAACCTCTACGAGAAAAGCTACACTGGCTCCCACTCAAAGAACGCATCACGTTTAAAATATGTACCCTAGTTCACAAAATCATCCATGGAGATGCCCCAGTCTACGTGTCAGACCTGATAGACCTACCACCCAGGAATGCTAAAAAAAAATCATCCCGCACATTCCTCAATCTTCACTTCCCCAACTGTAAAGGTCTAAAATACAAGCTAACACATGCATCAACCTTTTCCTACTTGAGCACACAATTCTGGAACGCGCTGCCACGCAACCTAAAACGATCTATGAACTAACTAACTTCCGCAAACTACTGAAGACCCATCTCTTTAACAAGGCATACCAAAAATATCAACAAATGTGAACTCCTACACATATGTCCAGAATTGTCTTGCATTATTTGCTTGTTACACTACTGCCATGTTTTGTCATTATCATGCTGCCCAAAATCCTTGTGTTATACTAAGTGTCTATTTTCTTATGTAATTCCACCATTCATGATGTATTGTAAGCCACATTGAGCCTGCAAAGAGGTGAGAGAATGTGGGATACAAATGCAATAAATAACTACTATTACTACTACTATTTAGCATTTCTAAAGCGCTACCAGGGTTGCGCAGCGCTGTACAATTAACAAAGGACAGTCCCTGCTCAAAGGAGCTTACAATCTAAATAAATAAAAAGACTCTATACAGACATAGCTCACCAGTATTCTGTGTTTCCAGCAGATCATGTCAGACAATTGGTGCAGTTTTTTACTGCCAGAATAGCTCTTGGGACTAGTTGGTACGTGAAGTCCAGTATCCAACAGTAGTCAACCCAGGTCACAAGTATCTTGTGATAGCAAAAGAAAAAAAAACGGATTTCATGCTGCTTATCACAGGAATAAGCAGTGGATTTGCCAAAGTCCTCCTTAATGGCTTTTGGACGTTTCTTTCAGGAAATTGTCCAAAGCTTTTTTAAACTCTGCTAGGCTGTTTTCACCATATTCTGGCAACAAATTCCAGAGCTTAATTACGCAATGAATGAAGAAATGCTTTCTCTGATTTGTTCTAAATGTACTACTTAGTAGCTTCATTGTGTGCTTGTACTTTTGAGAAAAGTAAATGTGATTCATGTCTACCTATTCCAGTCCACTCATGATTTTATAGATTCTATCACATCTCTCCTCAGATGTGTTTTGTCCAGGCCTCCTTAGTCATTCCTTATAGGAGAGTCATTCAATCTCCCTTATTTTTGTAGCTCTTCTCTGTATCTTTTCTAATTCTGCTTATATCTGCTCTGAGATGTGCTGACTAGAATTGCATACAATTTTCAAGGTGCTGTTACACCATGAGAGAAAAACAGAGGCATTATATTTTGTTTTATTCTTCACTCCTTTTTGAAGGTTAAATGCTAGCGTAGTAGATTTTCTTCGTGTATTGCAGTTATTAAATCAAATTTGATTGTTATCACTGTTGCCAGGTGGCCCCAGCACCATTACCTCTTGCACCAAATCGTGTTCTACTAAGGACTGAATCTAGAGTTTCTCCCCCCTTTGGTTGGTTCTTGAACCAGCTGCTCCATGAAGCAGTAAAATTTTTCATGTAGGAACTTTACCTCCCTAACATGCTCTGACATTACATTTATCCAGTCACTATTGGAGTAATTGAAATCAGACAATCAAAAACAATACGGTTTCATACAAAAATATGAAGGATTTGCTAAGAATAACTGACTCAAAATACTTAAACAAGAGTGGTGTCAGTGTGTTGAATCTTGGCGTCTGTTCCCTCTGCAGCTGTTTTCTGAGTGCAGTTTCTACAGAACAGTGGAAGTCTTCTCCTGATGCAGCAGTTGCAAAACAGAGTATCCCTGTTGGGAATTGATGTGATGAATCTCTTGGGCAGTGGATGTACAAAATTTTATTTTGTTGAAAGATTTGGGAAGAAATTTGTGGCTGTTTGAAAAAGATGTAACTGAGTTAAGTATATCTAAAATATTTGAATTTCATAGATATTCTTTTGAACTGTTCTGGTTTTGTATGAAGGATTTTTGCTAATGTACAGTAAGCTTTTTTGGATTGCGTGAATATACATTAGAGTATTTTAAGTGGAGTTTTGTTCTGACCTATGATGGTACATTTCTCATTCCTTGTAAGGAGTTTGAGTTTGTTTTCTGAGGTCTTTTTTCTTCACTTCTAAGTGCTGTGAGTCAGCTACTGTTAGCAAATCCTTCATATTTTTGCACGTAACAGTATTGTTTGATTTTCAGATGTTATTGTGTCTCCTATTTTTGAATAGCCTTTTGATATAATTGAGGGTAATTGAAATTGCCCATAATTAGTTTTTTAATTTGTTCCCTTCCCTAACATTTCGACATCTGTCAGGTAGATGGTAGTATATCCCTTTCACTATTTTCCCCTTTACATATACAGTTTCTTTTCATAAGGATTACAAGGTATATTTTGTTTGCTACGGAACTTTTATTCTATTTGATTCAAGGCTCTCTTTAACATATAGTACTATCCCTTCAATTTAATCAACCCTTTCACTGTGATATAATTTGTACTATGCTGTGACAGTGCCTATTGGTTATCCTCGTTCCATCAGGTCTCAGAGATGTCTATTATATCTACCTTTCATTTAGTGCTATATATTCTAACTCTCCTGTCTTATTTTTTAGGCTTCCAGCATGGTATAAGTGGGTTATAAACAGATTACAAACAATTGGGGGGGGGGGGGGGGGTTGTTCCTATTAACAATTGCTCAGCAGTTGACAGTGATAATCTGCAATCATTCAATTTACTCTTTATTTAAAGGCACCGATATACTGTTGCATTTATTGCAGCCTCTGTCAGGATGCCATAACTTCCCCTGTTTTGCCGATATCCTTCAAAGATACCTTGTTCTAAACCATGCACTCTTGAACAACTTTTGGGTTTCCTACTACTACTACTATTTAGCATTTCTATAGCGCTACAAGGCGTACGCAGCGCTGCACAAACATAGAAGAAAGACAGTCCCTGCTCAAAGAGCTTACAATCTAATAGACAAAAAATAAAGTAAGCAAATCAAGTAGGTACTAGTTTAATGCAGCTGTATCTCCTTTATAAAATGTTGATGCCATCAGCCTGGTTCTACCCTAGTTAAGGTAAAGCCCATTTTTCCAGAATAAACCTACTTTCCCCAAAATATTGTCCAGTTCTTAACAAATCTAAATCCCTTCTCATTTCACTCTCATCCACGCAATTGAGACTATGGAGCTCTGTTTGTCTCTTGGGTCCTGTGCATGGAAAAGACATCATTTCAGAGAAAACTACTTTGAAGGTTCTGGATATCAACTGCTATCTAAAAGCCTAAATTTGGCTTCCAGAACCTCCCTCCCACAAGTTGTATACCTGTAACGGGTATTCTCTATAAACAGCTGAATCCTACAGCCACACGTTCCCACTGACCCATTCCCAGTTGAACTGTGCTTACATTGGACTAGTGTCAGTGGTCATATTCAGTAGCACAGGACCCCCCATGTAAGTGAGTGAATGCATTCTTTTATATTGTTAAGCTTTGGTAATCATGTCAACTTGGTAACCATCATACAATGCCATCTGTGTGGCTTTAAGATCCTGCTGTCCACAGAAAACATCCATTACAAATATGCAACTTCATTTTCTTGGGGGAAGGGAATTTTCTTTGAATATTTGTCTTTCCGATAATTGAAAGCTAAAGGGAATATTTTGCATCTAACGCTCCTAAGCTTGCAGTGAAGTAATACAAGTGTCCTAGGCACATAATGAATTGAAACATTGTTGAGGTGGCTCAAATTGTTTTCTACCTTGTATGCCAGTCTTTTAGGGTAAAAGAGTACACCAAAAGGTAGATACAGAAATAAAAGTACACATTGACCTCCAGAAACAGAACAATGACGAGTTCTTTATTGTTAGACCCGACATAGACTGTGTTTCGGCGACCAAGTTCCTGCATCAAGGGTCACTGAAATTGCAGAACTCCTATATGATAAAAATAAGAAGTCTTCTTATATTCAGTTGAATGGCACATGATATCCTTTGTTAAACCTTGTCATTCAATTGAATATACAGAAGACTTCTTATTTTATCATTTAAGAGTTCTGCAATTTCAGTGACCCCTAATGCAGGTGCTTGGTCGCTGAAACTCAGCCCGTATTGGGTCTTTTCAGTAAAGAACTGTTCATTGTCCTGTTTCTGGAGGTCAATGTGTACTTTTGTTTCTGTATTTAGTCTTTTAGTGGAAGCCTTGCAAGGGAGCCACAGGATGAAATACCTCAGGGAAAACCAAGCAGAATGCAATTTATTGATGATTTGAAGAGAAACTTTGTTTGTAGTATTATCAAGAAAATTTAGGAATCTTAAATTTCTTATATAAAATACAGGAAACACTGTTTGGAGATCTCGGTCAGTCTCCTAGGAGGAGGGTGCCCTCTTGATAACCAACCAAGTTCTCAAGAACTATACAGCCAGACAGGGCCGGTCAAACCCGGTAAGCAGGGTAAGCACTGCAGGAGGGCGCCTGCCTTCAAGGGCGTCACTTTGCAAGCAATCTAATCTCTGCTGCTCATCTCAGTCTGGCTCCAAAGCTGTCAGCTCTCTGTCCCGTCCCCTCCCCCCACCTCCCAAGCAGAGAAATATCCTCCTTGTGTTTGTCAGAGGATGTCACTGCTCCAACTGAATCTGGCTCTGAAATAACTTGTGGAGCTCAGCTAACCTCTGTCCTCTGCCCAGAGAGGGCTCAGACAGAGACAGCACAGCAGAGCCTGGACCCTTGTTTTGTCAGAGACTGCTGTTTAGTGCTGCACCTGACCCACCCTTTTCCACCCCCCACCCCCAACACAGCAACTCACAGGACAGGAGGGCTAGATGCCTGCTTTCAATTCCTAACCATCACCTATCTCTCATTCCCACTTCAGTAACTCCTGTTAGTCTGTCCAACTCAGATTGTAGAATATGTTAGTTTATGCTGATTAAGTCTGTCCTAGCTAGATCCTAAGCTGTGCTCGATGGGAAGGCTATTGTGCTGCAAGCAGAGTCTAACTTCTTAGGATTTCAGGTTAATTTTTGAAGAATTTGGAGAGGGGCTATCTCTGTTCTACATGTGTGACTGCAAGGCCAAGTGTCTGAATAGGGATCTGTTTGTTAGATTCTGAAATTTTGATAACACATTGTTTTTCAGAGTTGGCAAGACTGTCTGTTCTCCTAATTCCTGGTCTGTGTGCTAAGTTATTATTTTTCTTCTATACTGGTGTAATATTTTCAATGATGCCATGGCTGGTAAAAGGGGTGTGTCTACTGTGGGGGCGGAGCCATAGTGATCCCGCCTCTGGATGGGTAGGGGCGCCGACTAATAGACTGCAGGAGGGCGCTAGAAACCCTAGGGCCGGCCCTGCTGCCAGACTATTTTTCCAGATATCCATAATCAAAAGGTGTGGCAGAAATGCTTGCATGCACTATTTCCAGTTTGTAGTACAGTTAGGGCTTTTATTATTAAATATTTATACATTGTAAATTTAGGTAGCTATTTTCCAGGCAATTTGGAGTTGTTTGATAATACAAAAAAATCCAATATTAAATGTGTTTTGTGGTACAGGAACCATTGCTGGGTTCCTTTTCCAGTGGTATGCAATACGTTTGTGTAGCTGAGGAGTTATCAGTATGGAAAAGCACAAAACGATAACAGGCAAGGGGAATAATGGAAGGGTCCTAAGGGAAGTGGAGTTTTTCCAGTATTTATTCAATTAATGCCTATTTTACTATTTGTGCGTTGGTGTTTATCGGTTAAACTTAAAGTCAAAAGTCCTGAGTATATTTATGGAGATATTATAGAGTAGCTCTTCGAAAAAATAAAACTAAACAAAAAAATATCAGAACTGCCCAACTACACATATTTGTTTGTTCTTCCAAAGAACATGGACAATATGGGCTAGATTCTTTAAATAGCTCAAAATTTGGTGTTGAAAAAAATCGGCGTTCAATGCTGTTCTATAATGGGCACTTAAAGAAAAGTGCCCATTATAGAATAGCATTAAGTGCCTATTTTGGTGCCAGGACTTACACCTGCTGAAACCAGGTGTAATTCTTAGTACCCAATTTGCAAATTTTAAGATCGCCCCTGATCCACCCATGAACCTCCCATGGCCACACCCCCTTTGGGTTTGCACACGATAGGATTTGGGTGTAAATTGTTATAGAATAGCATGTAGCAAGATGTGCATGCAAATTCAAATGAGTGCCAGTTAGAACTAATTAGCACCCAGTTATTGGCACTAATTGGCTCGTTTAGCCAATTTAGTTGGGCACACATCTTGGATCTGGTATCCAAATATCAGCACCATATAGAGCAGTGTTTCCCATTTTCAATACCGACGTGCCCCTTGCCATTCAGGTTTTCAGGATATCCACAATGAATATGCACGAGAAATTTGCATATAATGGAATCAGTGTATGCAAATCAAGTCCATACATATTCATTATATATAGCCTGAAAACCTGACTGGCAAGGGGTACTCCAGGACTGGACTTGGGAATCACTGATATAGAGAATCCGGGGGTATATTCTTCCATGTATTAAAAAACATATTGCGCCAGTCACCTTAATATGTAGCATCCTCAACAGGTTGTATCTGGGTTCTATTTGTTTGTGGGGCAGTTCTATAACTTTGTGGCACCTATATTGAGGTGCAGTGAGGCATGCTTAACATTGGTTCTTTAATTACACTTATGCCTCCACCTAAGCTGTTATAGAATACTTGTGAAAAGGCTCATTGGTGTGCCAGAACCAGCAAACCCATTTATGGCAGACTGGTGTAAGTTGGCACAAATTAGTGCACCATGTGTTGTGTGGTGACACATCCATGACCCACCCATGCTGCACCACACTAAGCAAATTTGGCATGTACATTATAGAAAACTGCCTAGCATTTACATGATTAATAGCCAATTATTGGTGCCAATTACACCTGTAAGTGCTACTGTACTATAGCTTATATGCTTATTTGACACCTAACTTTAGGGTGCCAGCTTATAGAATTGCCCTTTTGATATAGCATAAAACCATTTAAGCACTTTGGTTCAAATGCTATCTATGAAGAAAAAAAAGTGTCAAGACAGTTGTTGATCTTTAATGTCTGGTAGATTTTGCAAATGTTTCTACTTGTAATAGTATTTTTCTTGACTTGAGGTTCGTCAATGTCTTTAGATGTATTTTCTTTTTTATTAAATTAAACACATTGGGAAGTACTATACGGAGTATTTTTATTAGTAGAAATTTGAATTCGTCATTATTAAATGCAATATTGGCTGTTATGTATCATTATAGGTATGTAGGTTAGACGGCATCAAGCATCTCGTTGACCTTTTGGATAATAAGGTCTTGGAAGTTCAGAAAAATGCATGTGGTGCACTAAGAAACCTTGTTTATGGAAAGTCTACAGATCAAAATAAATTGATGGTGAAGAATGCTGGTGGAATACCTGCTCTTTTACGGTTGCTAAGAAAAACTGTTGATCCAGAAATAAGGGAGCTTGTAACTGGTAAGTAAATAACAAATGATTTGGTTTTTTTTAAATTGAAATTTATTAAAATAAATTTGAACAAAGCCATAATCAAAGCAAAGAAAGTCTGAAGTACAAGGCAATCTAAAAAGAAAAGGAAAAATATAATAAACAAATTAACTAAGACTTTCTGTAGTCCACATTCTAAGGAGAAAATTCCAAGAACTTGAAGAAAAAAGTCCAAAGCACCCAACAATCCCCACTACTCATTTATCCTCCCAACCTAGTTACAAAAGAAGATTTTTAAAGGAAGCAAATTGTTTTTTTTAGCAAGAAATTATTCTAAATATAGTGGGTCTAAGAAGGGAAACCTTCAGACATTTGCAGGGAAACTGGAAGGAAAAAGCAGCACCTGAAGCCAGCCTCGGAGCTTAAGTTGTAAGAAAGCTTTCTTTTGTAGCTGTGTACTTCTGGCAATGTCTGGAAACAATCACCTTCTGCAGATAAAAAGAAATATCTTGAAACTTTATCTTTGAAAATTAGACTTATCAGGCTCAGCTTCCAGAACTACCACCAAAGTAGCTCTAACAGAGATGTTATCCATAGAAGATTCTAGGAAAGTGGAAATATTTAATCTGTCTGTAGAGATTATATAGAGTCCATTCCACCTTCTTCAGCATGCTCACTTCTCTTCCCAAGTGGTAAAGAAGATAGTCTAGATACCACTATTTCCCCACGTTTCACTATCTCAAATTATCTCTCAAATACATCAGCCACAGTTCTTTCAATGGAAAATTTAATTCTCAGTTTTTTACTTTAAACATTTTCCAAATGCTCCTGTTTCAAGTGAAGCATCAAGTTGCCTTTTGTAAAAGACCCATTCAGAAATTGAGAGGTGGAGGATTGTACTGATAACTCTCCTATTTGTCTACTTTACTCAATTTCTTATCTTGTTCTGATTTGCTTAGAAACAGTTTGTTTGAATTCTGAGGTCCCAGAAATAGAATAATGAAGAGTTGCCTCAGTCCTCAAAATGCCCTCCCACATATCCTCCAGGATAACCTTTCTAGCACCAGCTGCCCTCAGTAGGACCCACCAAACCAGGCACCACACCACCTTTAGGAGGGGAATTAAGGCTGCCAAAGAAACTGAACCAATCTCGAAGACCCTATGTTGTCCTAACCGCTTTAGCTCCAGAAAGGTAGGGAGTTTCGTTCTGTCCAGGCAGACATTCATCAACCGGCCATTCTTCAGTTCATCCCATGCGTCTAGTTCCAACTGTGCATTTTCCAATTCAACATCTAGGCCACTTGAGAGTTGAGGGTGGTGTTGAGCAGCTGCCAAAGCTTAACATCAGTTCCAGCTGCCAAAGAAACCAAACCAATCTCGAGGCCCCAGTGTTGTCCTATCAACATTGGCTCTAGAGAGGTAGGGAGACATACCCAAATAGGACTGAAGGAAAATAGGAAACAATCCTTTAGCAGTTGTTTGGAACTCTTTGTAACTTGGAAGCTAAATTTTTCTGGGAAAACAAAGACATGATCCTATGATAAATGGAATACCTAAGTAACCATTAGCACAGTGGTTCCCAAATCAGATAGTGGTGGCATCGCAGCCAGGTTTTCAGGATATCCACAATGAATATTTATGACATCGATTTGCATGCTGTGGAGGCAGTGCATGTAAATCTCATGAATATTCGTTGTGGATATCCTTAAAACCAGACTGGCTGGGGTGCCTTCGGGATCAGGTTTTGGAACCACTGGATTATCATGTTTCAGGTATTACAAAGATATAATGGCTAAACCCAGATAATGAAACAATTTAGACTTAAACAGTTGATCCCTAAGTTACATTCACAGAGAAGAAGCAAGGCCACGAAAATAGATCATCATTCTGACAGTAAGTCAATCGTACCTGTTTACCAGCAGCTTCTATGTGGCTGCCGTTCTTTCTCTATCTGTCTTCCCCTTCAACTAATTTTTCCTCTTTCCCATGTTTCCCTTAAGTGGTTAACATAGTATATAGCTTTTGTAACAGTAACCAATTTGCAATAATATTGGACCAACTAGAAGGATTTTTGATCTGACAGCTTCCATGCAATGTCTTAAAATACAAGGATATCAGATTTCTACATCACTGGCTGCCGGTGAACATGTAAGTTCATTTTGAAATATTGGCCCATTAGGTTTGTTTTGTTTGTTTTGTTTTTTTAAGCTTGTATGTTGAAATGACATGAAGCTAGGGGGCAGTATTTCCTTAACAACATCTTGGATGCTAAATGTTTAACTTATTCTGTCAGAACTTATTAATACTACTTATTCTCTCACCAAATTATGAGATTCTCAAACAAATTTGTATATATATGCAGTTCAATTAATAGGCCTTTGACATTATTGGAATTCAAAATATTTTTATTTGCATGTATTCTGATTTGTGGTAATCATATACAGCTTAGCTATAGAAACTGATAACTCTTCTGATACTTTATAACAGCTTGTGAACCTTATATAGGACCCTTTATTTGCAACCGTTTCAGCTGATTTCACAAACACCCTAATGCAATGACAGATGGTAAGAGGTACCTCTGTGGACTTTTCCACAATTTGCTTATTTTACTGGCTGTCTATATGGATTAAGTCATGCAGTGTTTAGCTGACTTAAAGAGCATTGGCTAGAATAATACATTGTAAACTCACATCACAACAAGGTATTAAAACATTTTATCCTGGGTATTTCCTTGTAAAGTGATGAGCTAAGAAATTCAGGCCTTCACTTGGAAATGAACAAGGGCAAGCCTCTATGTTCTTCCCCGTGATATTCCAATAATAATTATTTTTATAAGGAAAAGTACTTCAGTGGTTTGATAATGGGCCCTTGAACCACACAGGGATTCTTATCTTAAGTTTATATACTGCTTAATCCAAGCAATTAGTCCTAAGCAGTTTACAGAGTTGAAGAAACACAAAATATACACTATTAGATCTTTACATAAAATGTAAAAAAGAAACAGCAAGATGGTGGGGGGTTGTATAGGAGGTGGAGGTGATTTTTGTTTTTGGGGGGGTTGCTTTGATCTGGAAAATCTCTCCTTTATAAACCTAGAAGTGATCTTTGGCTTGCTTCTTACGTCTTCAGATTGTTAGCCTGTTCTGTATTTGAATGTTAAAGAAAGGAAATGGAACAACTCCTTAGTCATTGGGTATGTTTGGTACAACAAGAATAATTGTATTTTGTCCCCTGATTTTTAGGGGTATCCCTTTTTCTGGTTGTAATGTTCTTTATTTAATAAAGACTTCTATAAATTAAAAAAAAAAAAAAAAACAGCAATACATTCCGATTAACTAATCAATATAATACTTCACCCTAAAAATTAAAAATATCCACTACACATAAAATTTCTCAAATAAATGTCAACATTTTCCTAAAACATAATAACTTTCCAACCTAATTTCCAAAGGCAGGTCATTCCAAATACACAAAAAACGCATGTATCTATGTCTAGAACGATGTACATTTTCAGTAGTAGAAGACGAATGTTTCAGTTGTAAAGATAAAGGAAGAGGAGTGAGACCATATATCACTTTATGAACAAAACATAACACTTTTTAAATAATACTCTAGCACGCAAAGGCAGCCAGTGACAAGACTTAAACAAAGGAAACACACTATCATATCTGGTACAACAAAAAATCAGCCTTGCAGTTGTATTTTGGAGTAATTGCAATCTAGATAACAGTTTCTGCGGTAGACTGAGATAAATAAAATTGCAATAATCAAAAACTGATTGTCAAAGTCTATACAACCAGAGCAAAATCCTTTTCATGAAAATTAGAGTATATAGATCTAAGCTGTTTTAACTTAAAAAAAAAAAAAAAAACTTTTTTGACTACATAATTTTTATCTCAAAAGATAATGTAGAGTTCAAAAGACCCCTAGCATACTGGCTTCTTGGACAACCTTCAAGGTCACAATGATGAATATCAGTCAAAAAATTCTTAAGCCACAATATGTTTGTCTTGTCTGCATTCAACTTAGGAAGTGACCATGAGCCCAAATCTTAATCCTAGATGTACACTGTTCAATAATCTGAAAAGTACACAAGTTGATCAGGATAAACAAGAAGCCAGAACAAAAATATCATCTGCTTATGATCAAAGAAATGGTGGCCAGATCTGACATAAATAAATTGAATAACAAAGGGAGAGTGGTGACCCCTGAGGGACTTCACACAATGGTCTCCAGGGTTTAGAACGAACAACATTCTATCGCGTCTATATTCCCTGTAGGCCCAATGGTGATCAATGCCCCTCCCCTCCCCCCCCCCCCCCCCAGTGGCGTATGCTAGGGGGGGAGCGCCAGGGAGCGACCACTCCCCCAACGGAGTTCTGCTTGTGCTTATTTTTTTTCTCAATGTGTTGCATTGAAAATGTGCGCCAACGGAAGTCCGCTCTCGCTCCGTCACCTGGCTCCGCTTCTGCCCCCCCCCCCCCAAATATGCAGGGAAAATCTAGAGAGACTATGAAGGGTTTATTATGCATCAGATAATACTTGGCTGTAATTTAACACTTTTGGGGAAGGTTCTCTTTCTCGTCACATCCCAGTGAGAGGGTGTGCCAAATCCTTTGACCTCCTTCACTGGAGGACTGCTGCGTTGTGGGCAGCTCAGTTCTGGGTGCTACTAATTTTAGCCCCCCCCCCCCCCTCCCCCCCCCAAAAAAAAAAAAACAATCCTTTATGTGTGGGTATCGCCAGAGGCAATTAGCGGTCCCTTGCGGATCCCTGAGAAGTACCTCTTTATGGGTCAAGGATTTGTCTCGCGCAAGTGGAAAGAGAGTTAATTTGCTTATATTAGTGATGTACAAGTAGAGAACCAGCTGGCTTTCAGCCTTTCACACCAGGCTTGCTCTGAGGTCTTTTTCCCATCCTCCTTGCGTCCCAGTTCCCTTTCCATTCTGTTGACAGCTTGACCTGGTCATTCTATACTTCTGGCTGAATGGGTGTTTTGAGTTTCCTTTTTGTGGCTGCTTTTGCTGTATAAAAGGAACACTGGGAGAGATTGAATATTTGTGGACAATTGGTTTGCTGACTTTGATGTCACAGAAGCAGTTGAGTTATTAGACAGAAAAGAGGCAGTAGCACACCTCTTCTGAGGGACTGACGTTTCATTCATCTGTCTCCATCTTCCTCAGATTGCACTCTGACTTATCAGCCCCATAAGGCTCTTGACTTGGTTATTAAGTGGTACAGAAGGGAAATACTCCTGGCCACTGTTAATGTTTATATCTGCCAAGCCCCCAGAAAGCTCAGTCACAGAAGGAAAAGATTCCACCCCCTTTACACCTCTGCAGTGGAGAGGGTGCTCTAATAAAACTCTCAGGCCTCTGTTTGTGGTTTAGTATCAAGAATAGTGCCACATGCTGACAGGGAAACTTGGGATACTGTTGCAGCTTTCTGCTTGTCTCACTATCTATCTGCATCTGTTATGTTTATGTTATATTATATACTGCTTTTATTCCACAAATGCCACATTGTGGATTACAAATGAAAAAAAAAAAAACTTACATTTTTTTAATGGGATTTTTAATCTTCTTTATAAAGAGATTCACTCAAGGCGCTGTACAGTAGGTACAGTTTTAATATAAAACATAATTTTGTTAACAGCATAACAATAGTAAAATAACCAAGAATAAACATAAATACAATAAGTGAGGTAAACTTGAAAACAGTAATTGAAACCTAATAATAGAACTACTGTGAAACAGTATCAAAAATATATATTTAACAGCATGGAATTCAAATACCAGGGATATAATACAATATTAGCATAATACTAATGACACCTAATAAGCATGCATTAGAACATTCAGCTACATAGATTATGATGCTAAAGAATTTCTACAATATGGCTTACCATATAGCTGAGGGACCAAGAGCAGATATATGATGGGAACAAGATACATGGTACAGAGTGAGTTGGGATAATTTGATGGTTAGTTAAGGCAAGTTTATTGTATAATTAAGTAATATCATAGTTAGCAATCATTTGTGGCAGATAAAAGGTCCACAGCGCACACATTCCCTAATGTTGTACACGACAGAAGGTATGTCGTACCCCAGCGGCATTTTGGCAGTCCATTTATGAGTCAGACTGGCCTGACCCGGTGGACTCTGATAGCTTCTTCCTCAATTGGGATAACCGATGCAGAAGTATCTTAGACGACATAGCGTCACTCAAGGCTGTGTTCAACAAAAAGGAAAGTAGGTGCCCCGTGGTTTAATGAATACCTTAGAACGCTCAAAACCAACAACAGAAGACTTGAAAGGGCCTGGAGAAAAGCACCAGGATACTCAACATCTCAATGCATGAAGCAGTCTCACAGAAAATACAATTATGCAATTAGGCAGGCAAAAAAACACTACTTCAAAACCAAGATAGGCCCAGATTTCAATGATACCAAAAAGCTTTACTTCTTTGTAACAAACTAATGGATACCACTGTGCTTACCACAACAGGAGAAGGCATCCCACCAGCTGCAGATTTAGCCAAATGTTTCAAGACAAACTCATCAAATAGAGAGCTCCCCTTCCACTGAACAATTCCAGCATTAGTGATTTTTATTAGTGGCTTGGAACCATGGCTGACGAGCAACCAGCAGACCGTTAGTTCTCAAGCTTCACTTCTTTCTGTAGATTCCGTCAAGCTGGAGCTTCGCAGATTTGTCAGGAAGTACTGCAGGCTGGATGTGTGCCCCAATTATTTACTCCAGTGTGCCCCTGCCTGTTTTCTAGATGACTTTGACGCTACATCTCAACTGTATGCTTGGTAATGGCAAGTTCCCTGTAAGCTATGGTAACATCTTACTTACCCCAGTACCCAAAGATGCCAAGAAAAAGAGTAGTGATCTGTCCAACTACCGACCAATAGCATCTATTCCCCTTTTCGTGAAACTTACGGAGAGCTTGATGAATAACAACTTAGTGAGCACTTGATAAGTTTAATAGTTCTGCATACCTCGCAGTCGGGATTTCGACCGCTCCACAGTACTGAGACCGTGCTTGTCACTCTCCTATCCAACTTTAAGAGGGAAATAGCTGTAGGGAAGAGTATTTTGCTCTTACAGTTCAACATGTCTAGTGCCTTCGACATGGTGCACCATGGCATCTTGCTGTGGCTCCTAGATTACTTTGGTGCCAGTGGAAATGTACTAGCCTGGCTGAGAGGCTTTCTTACATCAAGAACTTTCCAAGTAAACACCAACTCTAACTTATCTCATTGGAAAGCAGACTGTGGAGTGCCACAAGGTTCCCCACTATCACCAACTCTCCAACATGATGTTAATTCCTTTGGCAGTGGCTCTTTCCAAACTGGGACTTAACCCATTTATCTATGCTGATGATATCACTATCTTCATCCCTTTTGAGAAAGACCTAAATGAAATAACCAGTAAGATTCGGCAAGGCTTTAACACCATGCTCGACTGGGCCAACTCATTTCGATTCAAATTCAACGCCGAGAAAACACATTGTTTGATTCTCTCCTCTCCCTATAACAAACTCAGGCCTCCTACATTAATTACTCCTGAGCTCGTCCTGCCAATTTCGGAGTCCCTAAAAATCTTGGGAGTCATAGTTGATAGATCTTTGACATTGGAGCAACATGTGAACTCTACAGTCAAGCAAATGTTCTTCACCCTTTGGAAGCTTAAGCGTATCCAGCCTTATTTCCCTAAAGA